>NC_081297.1:41240364-46240364 GCF_030435805.1 Mustela lutreola
GGAGGGTGAGGGCATCCTTTACTCTTTTCTTGACCATGTGAGAGGCAAGAGCATTGAGAGTGGAAGGGGTTATGGAGTGGGGGACCTGAGAACACAGAGCCAGGGGTACAGGAACCAGAGTGGGTGCCACGAAAGAATTGCTGGATAGGATTGAGGCCCTACCTGTGGTTGGATGTGATGGTGTGGTATGGCCACATCAGGCTGCATGGCTGACTTTTTAATTTTTTCTCTCCAGCAGCTTAGAAAAGTTTTTATCCCATCTCTATTCCACTTCTGAAGCTGGTATTTCAAGTGTCACACTATCTGTCTGTGTTTGCCTCCCTACCTCTCCACCTAATCTCTGGGCAGCCTTATCAGAAAAGCTGGTGAATAGTGAAACGCATTATCACCCTTGGCTCCCCTTTGTTATCCTGCCTTAAGTGAAAAAGTGCTGCCTTTTCAGACACCCTGGGCTTAAGACAGGTTGGTGGTTTTCTGATGCAGATTTAAAAACTACACGCGGCAACTTGGATTTAGAAATATTATGGCTGCTTCCCTTATCTCTCGGGAAGTGGGCTGGGGCCTGTTGTATAGCATTTCATGCCACTGATACCACTCTTCTAAAACCCAGTTTCTTTTTATAGGGGACTGTGGCTTTGAACCTGTTTGGCTGTTGAAAGAAAGCTGTCTCTAGGTCTTGGCTCCTGTCCTGCTCTCCTCTACACCTTGCAGGTCCTGAGCTGGGTGCAGTGGCCTCCTGGGCAGGGCCTGGATAAGGCAGGTCTAGTGGTCATGTGGAAGGACCAAATCATCAGAGCAGAGGGTAAAAACCATCTGGATTTCTCCTTGTGGGATTGATTCCCTGATCTCTGTATGTGTATTCCTCCTCCTACCCTGATGGCATTTGCCCAAAGATACTCAATCCGTTTTCATTTGATATGATTTACATCTCAAATCTTAACAGAATTCTGCCTTGGCAGGCTGGAGAAGTGTATTTACCTATTCACTTACAGTGAAGGCCACGCTAGAGAGGTGACATTTGAATAAATACCCAAGGGTAGTGAAGGAGTTAACTGTGTTCCTGTCAGCTCCATCAGAAGACTTCTGCCCTTGAAGGTGAGAGTGTTTTTCCCTCTGTTCACTGTATTATTTCAAGAACCTAGAAAAGTTCTCAGCACATAACGGCTGCTCAGTTCTTTTTGTATGCATGAATGGTCTGAGGGAAGAGTATTTCAGACAAAGGGAGCAGCTAGTGCAACGATTGAGGTGTGTGTCTGATGTGTATGAGGGACAGCAAAGGGGCTAGTCTGGCTGAGGGAGTGTGCACGATGGGTAGCAAGAAGAGGTTAGGAGAGGGGTAAGGTGTGTCTGGGGTGTAGATTTTAGGGCTCCCTGAGACCTTTTCAGGGCATCCATTAGGTGTTTTACAAGAATTCTAAGATGATATTATTTGCCTTTTCTACTCTTTTATACTCCTGAGTGTACAGTGGAGTTTTCTGGAGGCTACATGATATGTGTGTGTTGCAACAGATGGAATGTAATATGGGAATCCAGCTATCTTCATTAGACAGACATTAAGGAGCTTTGCAAAAATGTAAAAACATCACTAAATTTTGTTTTGGAAAATATTTTTTGTTTTGTATAAAATATGTTAATTATGTGGCTATATAATGGATTGTTATTTTTTAATGAATTAATAACTATTGAAATTATTTTTTCTTTTAACCTTAAATACATTAAATATAGATAGATCTTTGGGCCCTCAATATTTTTAAGAGTATAAAGGAACCTTGAGACCAAAATTATGTGAAATACTGCTACAAGGTCTTGTAGGCCATTATAAAAATAGTTGTTTTTTCCCCAAGATGGCAGCTATAGCCATGGCTCTGGCTGAGTCAAACAAAATGAAATTCATTGAAAGTAGTTAAAAGGTTCTGAGGGGTCTTGAAAACAAAGCACATAAGTATAGGGTTAGGGAGACACATTTTAGAATAATAAGAATTTGGAGATGTACTATACAGTATATATCAACAGTTCAGGGTACATTTCAGTCAAGCTCTTTACTTTTTTTTTATTGGGCCTCCATTCCGCTGGAGGAGGTAGACAGTAACCAAATAAACCACATACTATGTCAAGTGATAACAAATGCCAGAGGAAAAATAAAGCAAGGGTGATAGGAGATTGGTGTTCTTTCATGTAGGTGGTCAGGAAAGGTTTGATTAAGTAGGTGGTATTTGAGCAAAGATCTGAAGAAAGTAGGGAAGAAAGCGTGTAGCTGTCTGGGTGGAGATCACCAGGCAAGAGACAAGGAAGGTCAGAGACTCGGGTGCACAGCCTGCTGAGGGTGCTTGATGAACAGGAAGAGGCCAGTCTAGCTAGAGCCCAAGGAATGTAAGGGAGAGTGATAGGACATAAACAAGGAGATACGGAAGTGGGGACAGGCTGCTCAAGGCCTTAGAGGCCATTGTAAGGACTTTGGATTTAGCTATAGGGTGGGAAGCCATTGGAGCATCTGAGCAGAGGTGTATCACCTGATTTGACTCACGTTTAAGTGAAAGCTAGGGCTGCTGTGTAGAAAATATTCGGGGTTGGGGAGCAGAATTTGGACAGTGGAAGGGGAGAGAGGCTATTGCAGTAATCCAAGTAAGAGATGATCATGACTTTGGTAAAGGTGGTAAAAGAAGAGATGGTGAAAAGTGGTTGGATTGGCTCTGTGTTTTGAAGATAGGCCAAAGTTACTGAGAAACTGAACATGAAATGTGACAGAAATTAGGATAATTTTAAGGTTTTTGGATTGAGTGAGTAGGTAGAAGGTGGTATCATTTGCTAAGATGCAGAATACTGAGGAAGAAGCACATTGAGGGTAGGAATGGGAACCAAGTACTTGGTTTTGTGTATGTTAAGTTTGAGATGCCTGTCATATATCCAGGTAAAAGGTGTCAAATAAACAATTGGTTATACAAGTTCAGAAGAGCAAAATAAATATTGGAGCACCATCAACTATCTCTACTATGAAATGGTGCTTAAAGCCATGGGACTGGAGGGTTTTCAAAGTGAATTGTGTCTCCTTAATGGGTCATGAAATCAATACAGTGGGGATCAGTAATTTTTTTTAAGTGAAATAGAATACAAAACATCAGAATATCTCAGTAGTAAGGGTAAACTGTGAAAGTTTAAAAAATAATACCTACAGAGAGATAACTGTGTGTACAATTTAAAAATTTTAAGCCATCAATGATCTTTAGGGAGTAGATGTAGATTGAGAAGAGTACCCAAAACGAGGTGATCCTGTGGCTCTTTCAACATGCAGCAGATGGCAGTGTGTGAGGGACCAGCAGAGGACACAGGGAAGTGGCTAGTGAGGCAGGAGGAGAACCAAGAGAGTGGTGTCCTAGAGGCAAAGAAGAGGGTTGATCAGCTGTGACTCACACTGCAGATAGGTTGCGGACACAAGGATTGAGAATTGGCTGTTAGATTTGACAGTAGGGAAATGATGCACTTCCTTGATGAGACATTTCCATGGAGTGGTCGGGATCAAGCTAATTGCTGTAGGTTCAAAAGAAAGTGGAGAAGAAAAAGTGACCACATGCAGTTCTTTCTGGGAGTGGAGTAAGCTAGTCAGAGGACATGGGAATAGGGGATGGTTTTTAAAAATGAGAGAGAGGTGTTATGTTGACGGAGATTTTGGGGGAGGAGGTTAATGTGGGTGAGAGGGACCAGTGTAGGAGGCCATGTAGTTGATAGGAGGGGATGGGATTGGGTGCACAGATGGAGGGTTGCTTCAGGTCAGCATGTAGATAATGGTCTGCTCACTGTTACAGGACGAAATGCAGATGAGATGGGTATAGACATTAATGATGGGAGTTTGTCAAAGAATGCTAAAGAAGGTAAACTGAAAACCATGTCAAAATTTATTTATTTATTTTTTTAAAGATTTTATTTATTTATTTGATAGACAAGAGATCACAAGTAGGCAGAGAAGCAGGCAGAGAGAGAGGAAGAAGCAGGCTCCCTGCAGAGCAGAGAGCCCGATGTGAGGCTCGATCCCAGGACCCTGGGATCATGACCTGAGCCGAAGACAGAGGCTTTAACCCACTGAGCCACCCAGGTGCCCCTCCATGTCAAAATTTAAACAGTTGACGGAGAATGTGTAGATAGCAAATATTTGGAAGGTTGTTGCGTAAAAGAGAGGAACTAGTTTTGTTCTGGATGTCGCTTAGGGGGACATTTTGGATCACTGGGTAAAAAAAATGATGGGCAGAATGATTTTGGTCTTCTACATAGAAATTGAGTCCTTGGGAAATTAGCATTTCAAGCAGATAGAAGATGGTGAAGACTACTTCCTAAGATAGAAAGTTGCCTGTCATTGGAGGTGTTTCTGTGTTGTGGCTGTTGTACAGAAGATGCAAGTGTGGGATGGCTGGCTAGGTTAGATGATCTTTCAGATCCTACCCAGCCTTGACCATTGTGTATTTTGTGATTCGTGGTAACTGGTAGTAGGCAGACTGTACAACTGCGAAACCCCAAATTCTGTTCCAGGTTAATCTCTTGCCAGTTGTTTGTATGTTCTGGGAATGGTCTGGCTGCAGGTCTGCCCCTGGGGGAGGCAGATCATTAAGATGTGACAGAGTGAGTGCCTTTACAGGACCTCGAATTTTTCCCAGCAGCTCTACAGTCATCTTTATGGGGGTGTTTGTGTCCCTTTGGACATAAACACAACGTTGGTGTTGTCTGAGCCCCTGTGCTTAGTTGACCCTACCCAGCACTCTGCCCAGGTGTCAGCCAGATTATTTCCTGAGTCTGCAGAGGGTGTACCTGGCTTGGTGTCCCCTTTAGTCAGCAAAACCTCATTGAACATCTGTTGTGTTCCTAGAACTGGTGCATAGAACTGAACAAAGTAGATGCGAGTGCACCCCCTTGTAGAAGAGCAGCTTTTGGGTTGTGCTTTCCTACAACCTCAGTGAGCCTTTCTCCCGGCCAGAGGCCCTTCATCACCCTGAGAGCCCGGGTCTTTGTAACTCAGTGCTGTCCTCTTAGTAGTGGGTAGGTTGAGGTTCACCTTCTGTAGTGCCCTGAATTCTTACAATGCATGGGATGGCAGTAGAGGATTCAAACATTCTTTGTAATGGGCTTCTCAAAGGTGTTGCTGTTGGCTGGGGTGGGAGAGCCTCCTGAAGAATGCAGACTGATAAGAACTCTGCTAGTACTATTTTAGTTGCTTTGCCCTTCAGCAGCCAATGGGAAGAATTGCTGGAAACCAGACCGCCCTTACTGCCATTTATGAAAGGGCTCCATTTCAAAGGAGCAGATGCAGCGATAACTTGTGAGAAGAAAAAGAATCGTGCATTGTGTATCCTTACTAAATTTGCTTGAAACTGCCTGCCGGTAGCTGAGCAGTGACCTTCGTAACAGGCAGGGTCTGTCTGTGATCTGTGTGTACACCTGCAGGTTCTGGCTCTTGGGCAGCAAGGGGCTGGGAGCATGCTTTCCAATGCGCCTTTATTTCTCCAGCTGTGTTCTCAGGTGGTTTCTCATAGAGGTGAGGCTTTGGGCTCTGAAGTAGACAGCTCAGGATGCAAAATACAGCTGCATTACTTTCTTGCCGTGTGGCCTTTAAAGCTCTTCAACTTGAGGGGCGCCTGGGTGGCTAAGAGGGTTAAGCCTCTGCCTTCAGCCCAGGTCATGATCTCAGGGTCCTGGGATCAAGCCCTGCATTGGGTTCTCTGCTCGGCGGGGAGCCTGCTTCCCCTCTTCTTTCTGCTTGCTGCTCTACCTACTTGTGATCTCTCTCCCTCTGTCAAATAAATAAAATCTTTAAAATAAATAAATAAATAAAGCTCTTCAACTTGAAGTTTCCCCATCTGTAAATGGAGGGAATGGATTCTACCTCAGAGGATTGAGGTGAAGATGCAAATACCTGACAGCTAGTAACTGTTCGTGCAGTTCGTTAGCTATTTTTACCGTTATTGATGGAAATCCATCTTTCTTGTTTTAATACTTAAGTTTGGTAGGAACTTACACAGATCTTATCTAGCCCTCCACCATTATCATACCTTCCAGAACAGATGGAATGGAGAGGGTGCAGAGCAATGATGGAACAAAGAAAGTTTTGAAACATTTTTCTTTTCAAAAAACAAAGCTGTCTGAGCACTCGAGTCCTAGTATGTGAGCCATTTATTTAGCTGGAGTATAACCTTTTGTTGCCGGGATTGTAAACAACTGGTTAATAATAACTACTGCCACTTACAGGGTCCTGCCGTGTGCCTGGCACTGCTGAACATTTCACATTCATTACTTCAGTTCCTGCAAAACTCTGTGATCTCGTGGGTATTACTTCATTTTGTAGATGAGGAAACTATTAATTATAAGAAACCAGCCTCAGGGATTGTTCTTTTTAGACTGGAGGGGGGCATTGTTCTTTTTAACTCCTTGTTTTTCTGGTGTAAAATAAAGTTAGAGAAGGTGTAACACCAAAGATAGGGCCTTAACCATGTCTTCAGAATTAGAGACTTAAAGAGAGCACAGAGATCACATTGTCCAGGCTCTTTCTCAGATCTCTCTAGAGAGGGTCATAACAAAGGATAAAGTGGTATGAGAATTCATAACAAAAGTGCTACATTTTTTTTTTTACTTAAAAATTTTTTTGAATTCATTTTTTCCTATTTATTTTTTAAGAGATATATTTATTTATTCATTTGCGAGAGAGTGTGCAAGCCTGAATGGGGGTTGGGTCAGAGGGAGAGGGAGAAGCAGGCTCCCACTGAGCAGGGATCCCCAACGCAGAACTTGATCCCAAGACCTCGGGATCATGACCTGAGACAAAGGCAGACTCTTAACCAACTGAACCACCTAGGTGCCCCTCCTATTTATTTTATTTATTTTTATATCATGATAAATGTTCTCTTTAATCCCTACCCCCTACTTCCTTATCTCCCCACCTCCCCTCTGGAAAAAAAAATTACTAAACATAATAAAAACATGAGTGACAGTCAATAGAAAAAAAATAGCACATGTACAAACCCAGGAATTATAATAGAGTATAATATAACTTAGTGTAATAAACTTAATAGGCAAAATACTGAATAAATACTGGTTTTTAGAGCAAGAGACGATAAAAAAATGGGCAAGAAAATATGAGAAAACTTTCAGAAATGAGTTCTAAAAATGTTGAAATTAAAAACTAAACAACTGGGCGCCTGGGTGGCTCAGTGGGTTAAGCCGCTGCCTTCGGCTCAGGTCATGATCTCAGGGTCCTGGGATCGAGTCCCACATCGGGTTCTCTGCTCAGCAGGGGCCTGCTTCCCTCTCTCTCTCTCTGCCTGCCTCTCCATCTACTTGTGATTTCTCTCTGTCAAATAAATAAATAAAATCTTTAAAAAAAAAAAAAAAAAAAAAAAAAAAAAAAAAAAAAAAACTAAACAACTGATTAGAGAAAATGAATAAATCTAAGCATTAAGGGATTATCTAGAATACAGTATATTGAACAAGGGGAAAATATTTTTTTTATTCAAGTAGAATTAACATACAATGTTACATTAGTTTCAGGTATACAGTATAATTTAGCAGTTCTATGCATTTCTCAGTGTTCGTCAAGATAAGGGTAGTCTTAATTTCCTTTATCTGTTTCACCCACACAGCTCCCCTGTTGCAACCACTAGTTTGTTCTCTGTATTTGAGTCTCTTTTTTTTTTTTGTCTTTTTTGTTTGTTCATTTGTTTTGTTTCTTAAATTCCGCATATGAGTGAAAGCATATAGTATTTGTCTTTCTCTCACTTATGTCACTTAGCATTATACCTTCTAGAACCATCCATCTTGCTGCAAATGACAAGATTTAATTATTTTTTATGGTTGAGTTATACTTCCTGGTATATATCCCTCACATCATCTTGATCCAGCCATCTATGGATGGATACTTGGGTTGCTTCCATATCTTGAAAAGTGCTACATTCTTGCTAGTGTCTCTTAGGACATCACTCTCTGTCCAGGCTGACCTTTGCATTTTTAGATACAACTTTTTTGGTAGCAAGGTAGAAGTCTCTGTAACATGTATCCAGTTCTCTTCCACCTTCCCCAGACATGCAGGCCAAGGCCAGTGCTTTTCCCCAGGACTGGTCCTTCCAGTGTGGAGTTTCTGGGCTCCCATACTGAATCCCTTGAGGAGATTCTGTTCCCCTCATCAGCTCCAAAGAAACTGTGTTTCCACTACAGGTCAGGCTCTAGCTACAAAGACCTGGGCCCTACCATAAGGAAGCTCTTAGTGGAGGAGGGAGCCATTTATGTAATGACTTTGTGAACTGAGTGTTGCAGGTGAGTAATACAGTATGACTAAAGAGTAGATCTAGGGTTTGGGGAAGGGCACGAGGTAGGGTGGAGACTGGTTTCATGTGTCCTCAGCATCTTGCTGAGTGTCAGTTTGATGCTAAATAGGACGGGAAGTCAGAAACAAGCTGAGGACAGACTAGTGCAGAAACAACAATGGAGGAGAAAGACCACTTTCCCAATTGTATTTTGGGCTTGCTTCCTAGGTACCTGCAGAACTTTAGATAAGGCTGTGAGAGAGAAGCCACTGGTTCCCGAGATGAGAAATAGTAGGAAGCGACAAGGAGTCTCATTCCCAGACTGTCTGGTTCAGTCAGCTCATTGCCTCCTGAGGTGACGGCCTCAGTGTTCCCATCCACAGATTATAGTAGCCTGAGTGGTCTTTGTTGCAGAAAGACTGATGAAGAGCTCAAGGCACTTGGAAACTTTGGTCTTTTGTTTCTGAGACAAAACACACAGGAATCTCTATAATCTGAAGCGCAGTTTTCATCCAAGTTTCCTCCTAATCACATTCCAAAACCTGCCTTCCTGTAGATCTACTTACTGCTAAGATCCTTTCAGACAAGTCACAGCTCTGACTGAATGGGTTAGGGAAAGAAGCATTTCTTAGATTCCTTAATAAGATTCAGAGATTTACACATCTGCTGGTATAGTGATGCTGCAGTGGCTAGGGAGAAAATTAAACTTGACTCGGGTTTCATACTCTTTTTTTTTTTTTTTTTTTTTTTTTTTTTTTTTTTTTTTAAGAGAGGGAGAGGGAGATTCCTAAGCAGTCTCCACACGGGGTATGGAGCCCGACGCGGGGTCCAGTCCCAAGACCCTATATCGTGACCTGAGCCAAAACCAAGAGTCAGACACTTAACTAACTGAGCCACCCAGGCGTCCCTGGTTTCATACTCTTAAAGTGTAATTCCTACTTTATTGTTTTGTTTCTCTTTCCCTTACCTATTTTTTTAAGGATTTTATTTATTTATTTGAGCAAGAGAGAGAGAGAATGAGTGGGAGATCGGGAGGGGCAGAGGGTGGGGGAGAAGGAGACTCCCCGCTGAGCATGGAGTCTGAAACGGGACTCAATCTCAGGACCCTGGGGTCAGGACTGGAGCCAGAGGCAGCTGCATAACCAAGTGAGCCACCCAGGATGCCCCTCCCTTTTCTTTCTTTCTTCCTGTTTTTTTTTTTTTTTTTTTAAGATTTTATTCATTTATTTGACAGAGTTCACAAGTAGGCAGAGAGGCAGGCAGGGGCGGGGGTGGGAGAAGCAGGCTCCCTGCTGAGCAGAGGATGTGGGACTCAATCCCAGGACCCTGAGATCATGACCTGAGCTAAAGGCAGAGGCTTAACCCACTGAGCCACCCAGGCGCCTGCTCCCTTTTCTATCTTTAAAGATAGTTCTCCCCTCCTACAAATACTCATCCACCTACTCGAAGTTAAAGATTGAGTGTTCTCATAACCAGCCATGAGTCAGTGACAGCTTTTTACTCTTGTAAATAGAAACATAAATTCTGTTCTGCATGCACTTCATATGCTGCCTCTCCAGCATTTTCCTCCACAGCCAAGGAATGTGGAAGGTTTCTGAGTCAGCAGTCAGCTGCCACGGGACAAAATATGCAGGATATAGTCCACTGGCAGAAATTGTACCAGTGCCCTGGAAACCTGGCATCATCTCCTCTTCCTCTTCCCTCCTCAGATTCCTCACTTCCCATTTCCCTTCCTTCTACACCTTGGCTTTTCAGTCCCCAGGATTTCTGGCCCCCTCTGGCCAGGTTTCCTGGTCTTTAGGTTCCTGTAATTACGAATACAGAATTTTCCCAGGATACTAGGATGTTTGGCACACAGGGATGGTCCAGGAGAGGCCAGGAGAAGCAGGATCTGAGTTGACCTTCAGGAATGAGGGAAATGAGGGTGACAACAGGAATGGCCCTTTTGCAGTTCTCCCCAGCTGCTCTCAGAATGAATCAGAATGCCAAATTCCCCTTGCTAAGTGACACAGTCCCAGTCCAACAGAGGTACAGAGTAATGCTGTAGCACTTGGGAGTATCTTCCTGCTGTGGTCATTTGGCTTGCAAAGTAGGAAAAGTGAGGCAACCCAGGGGAATTAATCTTGTGTACTCTTACCTTGGGTGCTTGTCGCATTGTTCCAGGAACCAACTTACCTCTATTTATCTGTTGTCATTAGTGACCTGCAGGTCGAAATCCCTTAGACTGTGCATTTAATACTTGACTGCTGCTTGTGAGCAGACTGTGTGCAGCTGTCTGGGAGCTGTGGCTGAAACCCGAAAGTCAACAGAAGGATTGGGGGCCAGTTATTAATGAAGGTGTTCATCTGGGGTGGAGGTTGGTTTGGAAACTCTCTGTGGTGGTTAGTGGCTCTGTGGAAGTGAATATTTCAGAGTGGGCGACAGCCAACCAAGGAGGTATTAGTGTACAAAGCAAAATTTTTCTTTGAAAATAAATGCCCAAGACACTTTAGGGAGTTGTAAGCTTAAGATAGGCATTATGACAGAGGAAAGGCTTTTAGAAATAATGTTGCAGGAATTTTTTTAAAGATTTTATTTGTTTGAGTGGGAGAGAAAGAGCGCCTGCATGCATGCAAGCGAGGGGTTGGGGGCAGTGGGAGAGGAAGAGAATCTCCAGCAGACTCCACACTCAACGTGGAGCCAAACTCGGGACTTGATCTCAGGACCCTGGGATCACGACCCAAGCCAAAACCAAGACACAGATGCTTAACCAACTGAGCCACCCAGGTGCCCCATAGTTGCAGGATTTTTAATGTGTTGGTTTCAGCAAGAACATCCTGCTACTGAGTGCTCCAAATGCTGGCAAGGAGTGGGAGGTGACTGCTTTTTAGGAACAAAAAGAAATCATTTTCTTCTTTGACAAGAGGCAGAGTGATCAGACCAGGTGTTTTCAAGGCTTTCCAAATATTATGACTCTGGTGGAGTCAAAGTCGACTATGAACAGAGGTCGGGCATGCAGGTTCAGGATTGCAAAATGCTGTCTGTTTGCCAGAAATGCAAATAAAGCCACAGAAATCTACACAAGGAAGGCAAGAGGCAGTCACTCTGGGACCTTTGTTTCCAGTCATCAGTTGTTACCTGTTACCCTTCTGCCTTTGGATAGACATGTCTTTTTTCTGCTCTTGCAAGACCTCTTTTTACTACGTACCATTTCTAAGATAAGCCTTGGCATGTAAGAAAAAGAATGGGCTCTTTGTAGGAATTTTAAAATACTTCTCTTGATGCATATTGTTTCCTAGAATAAACTTTTATTTAGGAGGACCTGGAGGTTAGTTCCAGTTAATTCCGTTTCTTGATGGACTCTTGGCCAAGTGGCTATTGAGACAAGCTGTGTTTTGTAGCAGTGTAGTTTTCCTATCGAGAGCCAGGAGAGGTTGTTGAGTAAGTATATATCTGAGATGAGAAGTCAAGTCAGTGTGTTCTGGGTGAAGAGTGCCGGGTCTGACATAAAGGGAGAGTGTCTGTTCTCAGTGGATAGCTATTGTTTTCTCCCACGAAGCTTAAGACAGGTCTCTTCTTGATGTGGTTTAGCCTTATAATATCATGGTAAAGAATAGAGACGAAGGATGTTACTTCTTCACAAGGGGGGATTCTGTTGCACAGACGCTTACCCAGTGTAAGAGCTTTGGGACAGAACATGGTCTCATCCACGTCCAGAGCTTGGTGCCTTCTTCTGACAGTTGATTTCTTCAGCACATACAGTTTGATGGTTCCCAGTACTCTTGGGTTGCTTCTCTAAAAACTGAGTGAGTCACTTCTTACCTCTGTATCCCTCCTGACCACAGTGGATCTGTTCTGTTTCTCCCCATCTCCAAGAGTGAGTCTTCTTTAAAGCAAAGTTTTAGTGCAGCCCTGTTTGTCACACTAGTAGCAAGTGTGACACTAGTGTCACACACTAGTGTGCCTATGATGGAGCTAGTTCAGACCAGAACACCAGGAGTGAGCACTGTGACCGTGAGGATTTTCTTAGTACTAAATTCGGAGAACTTCAGAATTGGAAGAAGAGTTTAGGGACCATCCAGTGTAACCCCCTTGTCACACCAGGGAAAATCGAGACCTGGTAAGGCAAAGTAACTTGCCCAAGGTCATGCAACCAATATCTGGCACAGGGGGCTCGGAGCTATATAAGTGCTCATCTCCTTGCTCTCACCTGCTTCTCTGTTCTTACTGTGCCTTAGTTTTCACTCTTGGCCCTTTGCCTCCTACCTCCCAGTAGGAGTTCTAAGTTGTGATGATACATGCGTGAAACGTGTTACAAAAATGATGAAACAGACTCAAGGGAGTGAGTGCATTAGAGGAGCATGTAAAGTGCCTTCTCCCATCTTAAAGCTTCTGTCCAGCAAACATAGGGTGGTTGATGTGTAGGTGTTTTTGATAAGTGGAAAGTGTAGACATTATCATTACTTTCAGATATGTTTGTGGGCAAAATGAAATGGCTGTAAAGTCTGCCCACCCTGCTATGTACCACACACAGGGGCAGGACTTTAAAACCCTTGGCAGCTTCTGAACTTTGTGCTTCTTAGACTGATATGACACTGCCCTTTTCTTCTCCTCAGACCTCTCTCCACTGTGCCTCACAATCTTGTTTAGAGAGCTCATCTTTCTCTACCAATTTCTTACAAGTTGACGAGTCCCAGATCTCACCCAGGGCCCACGGGCTCTCTCTTCCCATTGGCTCTCCTTGTGTGATTGTACCACTTTTGAAGATGCAACTACCATCTGTATGCTAATGACTTCTGAATCTGGGCCTGGGTTCCCGGCTCCTCCCCGAGCTTCAAATACTGCCTAGCAAGTACCTCTCTTAAGGCAGCTCAGACATAATAAGCCAAAGGGTACTCACTACTCTCCCCTCATAAATGAGTTCTTCTATTTTCTGCTATTTTTAATTCATTGGCTTGGTGTCATTATTTACTCTGTGGCCTAAGCTGGAAACCCAAAAATCATTCTTGAGTCTTTCATCTGTAAAAGTCACTCACTCACAAGCCTTCCTACTTTATTTCTTTTCTTTTTTTTTTTTAGATTTTATTTATTTATTTGTAAGAGAGAGAGAGAGTGAGAGCGAGCACAGGCAGACAGAGTGGAAGGCAGAGTCAGAGGGAGAAGCAGGCTCCCCGCGGAGCAAGGAGCCCGACGTGGGACTCGATCCCAGGATGCCGGGATCATGACCCAAGCCGAAGGCAGCTGCTTAACCAACTGAGCCACCCAGGCGTCCCTCTACTTTATTTCTTTTCCTACCTTCCACACTTCTTCCCTGCCTGGCTAACACTGACTTACCCTGAAAGACTCACCTGTCACCTTTCAGAGGTTCATCTTCAGCGAGGACCCACTACAATTAGGTACTCATCATCTTCGTTCCGAAATCCCTTACACCTCTCTCTCTAATGACACTTAGCAAAGTACGTTTAACATTGTATTTATGAGTCTGTCTCACCCACTAAGCTGTAAGACCCTTGAAAGCAACATTGTCTTACTCATCTTTCCATCCCTAGTGTCACAGATAGTGCCTGGAATTCAGAAGATATAGGATATACATTTGTTGAATAAATGACTGTGATACTTCAGAACTTCATCTGAGAAGGAGCTATCTCTCCTAAAAAAACGTTTATAGGTAGAAATTTGGATTTGCTAACGATTCCTTTTTATTTCTTTATTTTTGTTAGATTAATGTGACAGAATCAAGTGGATCAACAGCCATCCCACTGCCCCCTTTGTTGGGGGGTGCTGAGAGTGGGGAAGGATGGAGGACAGTAAGAACGAGACGATGAATCGCGCTCACATCCTCTTTGACCGGTTTGTGCAGGCCACCACCTGCAAGGGGACCCTCAAGGCCTTCCAAGAGCTCTGTGACCACCTAGAACTGAAGCCTAAGGACTACCGCTCCTTTTATCACAAGCTCAAGTCCAAGCTTAACTACTGGAAAGCCAAAGCGCTGTGGGCAAAGTTGGACAAGCGGGGCAGCCACAAAGACTACAAAAAGGGAAAAGCGTGCACTAACACCAAGGTAAGGGTTCGGTTTCTCCCAGACCTTGGGGTCACTGACCTAAGGATTTAGCCACAAGAGAAAAGATTGTGAGGACAAGTAGGCCAAAGAAAGGGATTGAGTAGTGGTAGACCAGGTGAGAACTAGATAGTCTAGCAGAGACTTAGTACAGAAAGTCAGACTCACAGAGTCTGTGTTCAGTTGACTGTTCCATATCCCAGACCCTGTTCTTATTTCATGTATTCACATTGAACAGAGTTTTAGCTATTTAAGTACAACCCTGAAGTCAAGTGATATAGGAACTTTTTTTCCCCCGCTGAGAGCTCTGTTTTGAATTTCACACTGTTAGGAGGATGCAGGTTGCTTAGCAAAGAAAAAGCCATGCCATGTTAGCATCCTGTCTGAACATGGTTTCGTGGTGCCTGGCATGTCATCTTTATAAAGTCGTCATTCCATACTCAGTGACTAATATGGTCTAGATAGTATTTGCTAACTTGGGGATCTGCCACAATCTTCAGACCTCTTTTCATCCATATTCCAAAGGTTTGTTTTGATAAACAAGGGCTTTGTGAGCCAAAATATTTCTTTTGCTTTCTTCATGATCTAGGGAAATAGAGTTTTCATGAAATAGCTGAGGTATTCAGTCACCTGTGCAGGGGGTAGGAACAGGGAAGTGAGAAGGGACAGTCTATTTCCTGCTTTCCTCCTTATGTGAAAACACCTTCTTTTGAGAAATTTGGAAAAAACTAGCAGAGAAACGAAATTGCAAATGAAACGAATAGACTTCATGACTAGATTATTAATGTCCTTTGATGAGCTTTAATTTGCCCTGTGTGGAGACCTAGAGACCCTTCCCCTGCGGGTTTGCCTCTAGTAGATACTCATCAGCAAAATCCAAGAAATTCAGAGACGCATGATTGAGTGCGGTGTTTTATTAAGAATAATACAAATTAGTTAAGTGTCCATTCTCACCTTGAGTACTCCTCTAGAATATGGGTTTTTAACATCATTTCCCTGGATTTTCAATCCTAAGATGGTGATTTTAGAACTCTTTTTAGCATATAAAACTTGGGCTCTTGGAAGTTGCCTTCTGGGAATCCTTGAGTGGTAGATTCATTTCAGGACTCTGAGCTATGTATTTAATAATCTGTGTCTCCTTGGACAGAAATCTGCTTGACTTAGAAACCCTTCAGAATGTCCTCTCCTGTTAATAAAAGGTGACATGTGATTTTTCGAGTCATTCATTGAAACGATGACCACTTCAGTATATTGCAGACCTACAAGGTGAACCCATGCTGGGTTTATGTGAAGCACTAACAGTTAACAGTCTCCTCTGTCCATAACATTCACCAGCTTTCCTCTCAAGCCACTGCTCTCCTGTGACCCAGACAGGTCTGAAGATTTCTTAGGTGAATAGCCTAACTTGGAGGCTCTAGGGAATGATGGTTATCAGATCATGAAACTGTTACAGAAATGTGAGCTTTCCTAAGAGGTTCTGCCTTTGCCCTGAAATCAGATGTGTTTTTCAGTGTCTCATCATTGGAGCTGGGCCCTGTGGTCTTCGTACAGCCATTGATTTATCCTTATTGGGAGCTAAGGTGGTTGTTATTGAGAAACGAGATGCCTTCTCCCGCAACAATGTCTTGCATCTCTGGCCATTCACCATACATGATCTGCGAGGTCTGGGTGCCAAGAAGTTCTATGGCAAGTTCTGTGCTGGAGCTATCGACCATATCAGTAAGTAAAACTAGTCCTCCTGCAGGATCCCACGCCTGCCCCCTACCCACTTGTTCAATAGAAAGAGCTTATTTGAGGAATTCATACTCAATAGCCCAATTTGTTTTGGTATCATTAACGTCCACTGTGCTTGGAATCAAAATACCTGTGATGCGGTGGTTTATAACCTAGGACTCTTACCTGCAGCACAAGTGTTATCTCCTATGACATGAACTTAACTTAAGAATTTCTAAAGTTAGGTCTTGAATGCTTCCTGAGCACTTGCAGTGGGTGGGATGGGCATTGGTCCAGCCTAGGAAACACTACCAGTTTGAGCCTTGACCCTCTGGTGGTTCTTAGGCCATTGGAAAAAGCACAAAGCATGAGGCTCTCTCTAACGTGATATGATAGATACTCTACTAATGTAAGGACAAAATGCTGTGGCATCAGTACTGGGGAAAGCACAGTTTTAGAAGCAACCTCCTAGTTTAGTCACCAATGGCAAATCAGTAATGAGATTCATTTGGTTAGGTGATTCTCGTGAGGTCTACAGTGTGGATAACTCTGGCTGAAATTTTGTCATCTCCAAGCTCAACTTGGACCTGTGCTTCTCTGAGATCCTATAGAGTAGATACAGGTCAGTGCAGACAGTGGTTTTCTCTCCATGACTGTCAAGTGGCGTGTCTGAAAGGTGATGGAGAATAGACGATGTCTACATTATGAAGTTTTGAGTCTTGTTTATTAATCATTGTAAATGATTCCAGGAGATTCTTATCAAGGAACTTTTGTTCTGAGCTCCTCCAGATGTGTCCTGCAAATACATCAAACCGTTGGACTGTTTGCTCTTCGTAGTGGTTGTGCCAGTTCACCAAACATTGGCCGGCAGCTGCCACAGTCCATTGACAGAGGAAGCACTCTGCCCATCTGTTGGGCTATAATATGTAAAGCATCTTGGAATCTAGTTGTCTGCAAATATTAAATGTGTGCTAGAAGGGGATTTAATGAGCCTTTAGGAGTGTGACTCAGAAGGGTGGTGGTTGTGATAAGCTGGGACAGAAAACCAAGATGACTTAGGTGAGGACCTGTACGCACCACATTAGTCAGAGGCTGCAGGTGAGATTGGTCTTAAGAGAGGACCAAGGTCATTTGATTTGTCTGGATTTGTCTGCCTTATGTGGAATTTGTTTCGGAGCTGAGAGAGTCCTACATCGGGGACTAAATTTTTATCTCAGTAGACCTGGGGCTGCTACCATGTCTGACACTTAGTAGTCACTCATTAGACACAGAATAAATAAATCTTGCTGTGATAAGGAGCAAGATTTTCACTCATTTTGAGCCTCAGTTTCTGTGCCTGTAAAACAGTGGTGGGAGAGGGAATGGTAAAAGACTAAGGCTGGATGAAGGTTTCCCCTTCTCACTTTATAAGAGAGTATTAGATCAGGATGAAAGGGAGATGCTGTGGGAATCTCAGGAAGTCATGCAGCCCTTTTGTATCAAACTGGAAAACCCACTGCAGGGCGCACACATTTTGCCTTCTATGGTAAATCCCTTGTCCTGTCAGGATAGTGGATTCCGCTAGATGACTGTGGCTCTGATGGATTCGGGGGAAGATGGAAAAGAAGGTCTCTGGTTGGCCACAATCTGTGTTGTCTCAGAGCTTTAGGTTGTTTTGAACACCCAGCCCAAAAGGTCGGCGTGGCCTTGCATGTCTTTTTAGAACATCTCTTGCACTGAATTGTATTTGCCCTTAAAAAAAAAAGAAAGAAAGAAAGAAAGAAGCTATAGACTGTGGCTTGGAAAATATCTCCAGCTACGGGAGGCTTTGAGAATCTGGATAAACTGTGTTGGTGGGCGGGTAAGAATCCAAGCAGTAATTGCTGACTAATACTCTCCTTTTAGTGTGCCCTCACTGGTATCATCTTTTTGTTCCTGCAGGTATCCGTCAGCTTCAACTAATACTTTTGAAAGTCGCCCTGATCCTGGGCATTGAGATCCATGTCAATGTGGAATTCCAAGGTCTTGTACAGCCTCCTGAGGACCAAGAAAATGAACGTGAGTTAGGTTGAACAAATGAAGGAAAGATAAAAGGGCATGGAGTGTGTGAGAAAAAGATGAGCTCAATGGAGAAAAGTATAAGAATCTGTGGGTTGTTTTCAGAACTAGTTAAAGAGGTTTCTTCAGTTGTACAGCCTATCTCTTTCAAGGAACTTTTGGCTTAATGAGGAGGCTTTTGACATAGTATTAGATGTTGCAAGCACTTGTATTCATTATAACAAATTATGTTGTGGGGAATATTCTTTTGTGAGCCTTTTCCAAGGCTTTTTTCCCTGTGTTTTGTATCCCATGCTTTTACTCCTAGTGTTTTCACTTTGGGGTTTTGTGCAGTTTGTATCTAGAGGTGTCTTAGGTGTATGAATATAGTCTGGGTAATGACCTTCATTTTGGTCCACAGGGATAGGTTGGCGGGCACTGGTCCACCCCAAAACCCATCCTGTGTCAGAATATGAGTTTGAAGTGATCATCGGAGGGGATGGCCGTAGGAACACCTTGGAAGGTATTGGTCAATGCTGCTTTACCTGGTTCACAGCAGAGTGAAGGATGACCCCCACCCACCACCCAGCCCTGTGGGGAGAGTTTGTATCATCAAAGAATCCACATTCCTTAGTATCTGTTTATGTGTGCTATCTATTCTCACTGAATGATAGACCCAGCCTTGCACTAGCCAACTAGTATTTGGGTTCTCTTCTTACAGGGCACCCTTGTTAGGGCACTAAGAGGTAATTAATTGGTTGACACTGCAGGATTATATCTGTGTTTAGAAAACTGGTGTCTTCCTTTTCTTTCTCTTCTTTTTTTTTTTTTTTTTTTTTCTTTTCTTTCTTTCTTTCTTTCTTTCTTTCATTGGAATCCATTGCACTGAGTAGTATTCTGGTCAGTTAGATTTCACATTGTTAGTGCGTGGGAGACTTTGACTTCCTTCCTGAAATTCATGTATTTTTTGGCAGGTAAACACCTTATTTTCAGATAGAGAAGAATTGCCCTAAAATTTTCCCATTGATTCCCATCCCAAATGTTCCCCGATGTCTTCATCAACACCTGTTCCTGTTTGAGGTGATTGTCCTTCTTCTCTAGAGAGCCTTGGTCTCCTCTGAAAATTTCTTTCCTTCCAGGATTTCGCCGGAAGGAATTTCGTGGCAAGCTGGCCATTGCCATTACAGCAAATTTTATTAACCGAAATACAACAGCAGAAGCCAAAGTGGAGGAGATCAGTGGAGTGGCTTTTATATTCAACCAAAAATTTTTCCAGGAACTGAGGGAAGCCACAGGTTGGTGTAGATATCTCCAAAGCAATAGGGATAGAATTTTTTTTTTTTTTTTTTTTTTTAAAGATTTATTTATTTATTTATTTGACAGAGAGAGATTACAAGTAGGCAGAGAGAGAGAGAGAGAGAGAGAAGGAAGCAGGCTCCCTGCTGAGCAGAGAGCCCGATGCGGGACTCGATCCCAGGACCCTGAGATCATGACCTGAGCCGAAGGCAGCGGCTTAACCCACTGAGCCACCCAGGCGCCCTAGGGATAGAATTTAAATAACTACTTGTGATCTTTCTCTCAGAGGGTTTGGTAGAGTGGGTGGTCATTGGCATTATTGCTATTGTTTGCCCCGCTGCTCGCTCTTTCTCTAGTGCTTTCCTTACCACTGTCTCCTCTTCTAGTGTTCTTTATCCTCTTTACAGTGACAGGGCTGCTCGGGGCTTAGTTTCTATTTATTCGTTTGTTTTTAAGGGGCTGTTCTGCCTTTTGCCAACTCTTCTCCAACCCTCTCCACTATACTGTGGCTCTAAGTGATGGTGCTCGATGCAGTAAGCTACTGATGGGTAGTTCTCTGGTTTTCTAGAACCTGACTTTAGATACTGAGTATACAGTCTCCTGGAGTTCCAGTTTGGGCATGAAGTAAACCACGTGCTAGATAGGAATGAGATTATTGTATGATAGCTTTTGAATAAATTAACTTATTTTGCTGCTGCAAAACTGTGCATCAGATTTCATTTCTCTGTTTTCTCGAACATGATTGCTTTCCATTATATCTGTTTTTTAGATTATTGAATTATTATTGAATTAAAAACATCAGTAGTTCACGCTCTGCTTCCAGACAGAAGAGCAGAGGTGATTCTCGCTGTTGCTTTGATGACTATCAAGATGTTTAACTTGAAAACTAACCCTGACCTCTTACTGGAAGTTGACCTTTCTTTTTCTTCCAGTCCTTCTATTTCTGCTTACTATTGATCATGGTTTTTAGGATAACTTAGGGTATCAAGTGAATTACAGAGCAGTGCAGGTATAAACATAGCTCCCCCTCTTCTCATGAACAGAATATGCAGGAAGAAAGAATCTGGGCTCAGACATCTTTTTATTTTCACTTTCTCTGCCTAGAGTGTTACAGCCTGGTCTCTGTGGACACGTATAAACATTCTGGCTGCCCTAACGTACCTTCATTTCAGCAAGCCCATATGTGACAGATTTGCTTTCTGGTTGCAGGTATCGACTTGGAGAATATTGTCTACTACAAAGATGACACACACTATTTTGTTATGACAGCCAAAAAGCAGAGTTTGCTAGACAAAGGGGTGATACTGCATGTGAGTAATGGATTTCTTTCAAATCTCTTTTTATGTTGTACTAGGTAATGTGACCACTAAGAGAAAGAATTTTATTGTCTGATGAGTTTTTCCTGCAAGGGAAGGAAAATGAGCACCCAGTTCATCTCCTGGAAACATGTACTCCTCTAATGTTTTTTAGTTTAACTTCTAAAAATTCTTTTGTTATGGAGAATTTCAGATGTAAACAAAAGTAGAGAGAATCATATAGTGAACCCCCCCCCACCTTGCCCACTATCTCGCTTTAACAATTGTCAACACATGGCCAGTTTTATTTCAGTAGTACCTCACCCACTCCCCATTCCTGCCATTGGATTGTTCTAAAGCAAATCTCAGATCTCAGTTATTTTGGATACCCAGTTAAATTTTAGGAGATTTGGTATGTCATTATAACTAATTCTGCATATGACTGATTAGTAGTTGGTTAATAGGTCATCTTTTGGGATAGGGTAGTAGGGGGAAGGGAGTTTGACTTGGAAGTCTGAGAATGGTTCTGGTTTTACTGCAGTTATGTCTCAGAAGTCTAGGGAACACTGGCTGGATCAAGGTATATTTAGACCTCTTCTTGACCTAACAATCATGAGAGGTCTGCTTCAGCCTTTTTTCCAGGTGGATTATTGTATGACATTCCCTGAGGTGATGAACAGAATATGAAATCACAGAACCACAGGATAGGTGGTTCTTTAAGGAGAGTCTCTTAAGTCTTCTATGGTGCTCAGTCTGAATCAGAATTACTATTCCCATGTGATGACTTGGAAGGAAGAGGCACCAGATGTGCTGATTCAGGCCTCTACAGGTCTTACCACAGACTCCTGGCTGAAGTTCAGGGTGCCTTTGTCTCTGCAGCACTGAGTTATACTGTTGCCATATCTGAGAGCAGCATTGGGGGCAAGCCAGTGAACACGTGCCTGCTGCACAGCCTCTTCCCAGTCACAGACCTCATTATCTGTTTCTCAGCCTTGAGCTCCTTTATGTACGTGAGGAGAAGCAGGACAGAACAGTTCATGCAGCCCATTCTGCCAAAAGCATAAGCAAGATGGCAAGATGTACTTGGTTTAAAGCTGTATCAGTAAGAAATAGCCAGTAAACCCGGGGGTAAGCTGTGGACTAAATTAAGACAAATCTATCATCTTAGGCAAAATAGTGGTTATTAGTTGAAATTATTGTTTTATTGTGCTTCACAGTTAGTGCTTTTTATTTATTTGTTTTTACAAAATTGAGGGTTTGTGGCATCCTCGCACTGAACAAGAGAATTGGTGCAATTTTTCCAAAAGCACTTGCTCATTTCATGTTTCTGTGTTATATTTTGGTAATTCTTGACAGTACTTCAGGCATTTTCATTATTATATTTGTTATGGTGCTCTGTGATCAGAGATTATAACTTGCTGAAAACTCCAATAATGGTTAGCATTTTTTAGCAATAAAGTATTTTTTAGTTAAGGTAGGTTCATTGTATTTTTACACATAATGCTACTGCACACTTTTTACAGCATAGTATAAATATAACTTATATTTACTGGGAAACAAAAAAAACTCATTTGACTGCAAGTTCTGACATTCACTTTATTGTGACATTCACATTGTGGTGATCTGACACTGAACTTGCAGTATCTTGAAGGCATACCGATATACAGGAACAGTCTAGAATGCCCAGACCTGATACACTTTTGCTTTTTGTTTATTCTTCTAGAAGGCAGGGACCATGTTTCTATGTGTGCTGCTAATACTAAACCAGTTGTAGTCACTTACTCGATGTTGAACAAACATGGTTTCAAGGACCAACTTGAGTATTTGTGTTTTGACTGTTAACATCTTGTAGTGGTAGCTGGAAGTACCATCAGGGACACTTGGAAACAAACCATAGGCCCCACTTTAGGAGAATAGAGATCTGGCTCAGTTAGCCAGGAAATCTCCAAAACCAAAAAGGAATTTTTCACTCCTTTATGTGGAAAGCCCATTTTCCTCTCATCATTGTTTTTCTTTGTTGGTGGGTTTCTATGGAGTCTTTCAGAATCTTATTTTGAAAACCTCTGTTCCATTTTCAGTGTATTTCTTCTCACCCCCTGGCTACTGTTGCTCCCACCTCACATCTTTTTGGCACTAGAGCTTTCAGGTGCATCCTTTGGGTTTGATGAATTACACAATGCTGAGTATTTCATATGTTCCCATTTGCCCGAAGCTATTTGCTATCCAGAAGATAACAATTGCCAATATAACATAAATTATAAAATACGTTTTCAATTTAGAAAGTACCATCACATAAATTATTTTATTTGGTATTCAAAACAACCCCATGAGTTGAATTAGGCAAGATTAAAGAAGTATGACATGCCCAAAGGAAATGGAAACACCAGGCAGCAAACCTGTGCTCTTTTAGAAACAGTCTCCCCCATGGGGCACCCAGGTGGCTCAGTTGGTTGAGCATCTGACTCTTGATTTTGGCTTAGGTCACAATCTTAGGGTAGTGGGGTCATCAGTTTTCATGCTCAGCAGGGAGTCTACTTGGGATTCTGTCTCTCTCCCTCTCGCCCTCCCCATCCCCACCAGGCTCTCTATCTCTCTCAAATAAATAAATAAATAAATATTTTTTATAAATTTATTTATTTATTTACTTATTTATTTATTAAAAGAAAGTCACCTGGGTGGCTAAGACAGTCAAACATTTACCTTCAGCTCAGCTCAGGTCATGATCCCAAGGTCCTAGCCTACCCAGTGGGGAGCCTGCTTCTCCTCCTCCCTCTGTACCCGCCCCTTCCTGTGCTGTCTCTCTGCTTTCTCTCTCTCAAATAAATAAATAATCTTTTTTTAAAAATAAATAAATAAAAAATTTTTCAAAGGAAACAGCCTCCCCTTTTGTCTTTCATTTATGTAGAAGACTTGTTTTGGAATATGAAATCACTTTAGGAAGAAGGGAAAGGCTGTGAAACTAGCTTACATCTGACATGTATAGTGTGGCTCTAGCGGGGCTTTTCCTTTGACCCTCTTCTCTCTCTGGAGACAGGACTACGCTGACACAGAGCTCTTGCTTTCCCGGGAGAATGTGGACCAAGAGGCTCTGCTGAACTATGCCAGGGAGGCGGCTGACTTCTCCACTCAGCAGCAGCTGCCATCTCTGGATTTTGCCATCAATCACTACGGGCAGCCTGATGTGGCCATGTTCGACTTCACTTGTATGTATGCCTCTGAGAATGCTGCCTTGGTGCGGGAGCAGAATGGACACCAGTTACTAGTGGCCCTGGTTGGGGACAGCCTCCTAGAGGTGAGTGGTAAGGACGGCAGCACTTTATAGTAGAGGCAGTAGTAAGGAAGCAGTGATAATGAGGAACAACGGGAGTATCCCAGGTTGCAGAGCAAGTGCCTATAGCATGGTGCAGCAGAGGTAGACTCCCTGCAGAGATACCCCAGGAAGTAAGGAGGTTGCTCACTATGGATGGAAGCTCTGCAGCTTTTGTGATTTGTTCTGCCGGCTTATGAACAGTTGCTAAATAGTACCGTCAACAACAGACTTTCTCTCTTAGTTTAGTTTCCCTCTATTAAAAGGTAATTTATTTTTATTCTTTGTTTTCTGTTCCTTCATAGCCTTTTTGGCCAATGGGGACAGGAATAGCCCGAGGATTTCTAGCTGCTATGGACTCAGCCTGGATGGTACGAAGTTGGTCTCTAGGAACAAGCCCCTTGGAGGTCCTGGCCGAGAGGTAATGGGAAGTAGCCACAGGTCCCTTTCCTGGGAGTGATGATTGGTTTGCTCCTCAAGCAGAATACAGGTTTTCTTCCTTCTCTCTCTCTCTCTCTCCTGCTTTCTTAATTAAAGATGTTTTCATATTTAAGAGAAGAAAAGCAAGATAATGATTAAAGTCATAGATATGTAAAGACTATCTAATTTAAGTGCTCTTATTTCTTTCCAAATTAAATTCATTACTGACAGATGGTATCTGAATCTTTGTATTCCTTTAAGGAATAGTATTTGTTACCTTTATGGCAGTCACACGAACAAATACATAAGCATAGTACATTAAATCTTCCCATCCTTAAAGTAGAAAGACTTGCACTAATGAAATCAGTGTGGTAGCAGGGGACATACCAGGGGGACATAAGAAAAGAAATACGAAGTGACTTTGGATTCAAAAGAAAATCCCAAATTGCTTGCAAATATTTCTTAAACTTTCAAATGTCAGATATGTTGAAGCAGATTATTGCATATGAGGTAAGAATCCTAGGATTTGTTTGCTAATAAAGAACAAATGCCCTGACCAGAAAAACTAGAGAAATAAGATTTCCTGGGTGTAGTCTGTGGTTGATAGCATTTTAAGTCTGTTATCTAAGGTACTCTGGGCAAGTTTAGTGGCAAGTTCTTTTTTCATCTGTGGTTTTCTTAAATATTGGCCTACTTGAAAAAACAAAAGAGTAAATTATTTGCCTTTTAAATTAGAATCAGGCTTTTTATCCCAACCCACCATGATGTACTTGCTCTTGCTACTGGTCCTCAACCAGTCCAGTGCCTGTGGAATCACTGGAGTAGTGGAATGGGAGCAAGGGCTGATGTAGGTTTGGATAAAAATGGCCAATGATGAAGACTTGTCATATCCTTCAGATTATTTGGGATATTGACAGAAAATAGGAATATTATCAAAGGAGAAGGAGATATGTATGGTGCTTGTCACTGCTCTGAGTAAATTGTTGTATGTTCTTGCAGAGAAAGCATTTATAGGTTGCTGCCTCAGACCACCCCTGAGAATGTGAGTAAAAACTTCAGCCAATACAGCATTGACCCTGTCACCAGATACCCCAACATTAACGTCAACTTCCTCCGCCCGAGCCAGGTAAGAGCCTTCTAGTCAGTTATCTACATCTAAGCCCATATTCAGGACGGATCAGACCTCTGAAACACTGAAATATGTCTGTTAATACCGTATACATACACTCCGTTCATAATCCAAGTAGATGTCTCCCTGGAATGGTATCACTTTCCCTCAGTGGATTGAGCAGCTAAGGGAGGGAGTTGGTGAATGACTTGCCAGAAGATCCCATGTTACCAAATCCAGGATCCAGGACTTTGTCCAGGGCTTTCTCATTCAAGCTGCATGTTGTAAGGGAGAGAGTACTTGCTCACTACTCAGGAAATGGGACTTCTTGCATTATTGCTGCCCATCACTTTGATGTGGATTTGTCATCCCGTCTTCTCTGAACCCCAGTTTCTTCATCAATAAAGTGGAGGTGATAGTCCTGCTATTCACGAGACCATTGTGAGGGCAAATGAGATTGTTCACTTGAACAGACTTTGAAAATTAGTACCTTCTGTGCAAGTTAAAGATACTATTGGTCAGTTCTGTTACACTGCTGAGTCATTTCTCACAATCTCTAAAGCCTTAAAATTGCATTGAGAATGACATTTGACAAAGCGCTATAATCCCAAAGAACCCAACTGTTTTTAGAAAGCGGCCCGTTCAACATATTTGCCTCTGTACTTGTATAATTTTTTATTTACTTTCTAGCTGAAGTTTATGGCTCTAAGCCTTCTGTATACCTCTATTTAAGGGGCCTGTGAGACCTGCTATCAATGGGCAGTATTAATGGTTCAATAGTGACTATCAAGGGGCCCTCCTTGGCTGAGTAGCTAATTTTTAGCACAACTTTTTTACACTAACCTGTATTTGTTTACATGTAACCCCACCACATTCCAGAAAGGATTTAAAGGTCATTGTCTTAGCTTTTATCTGAACTTTGCCCAACCTGCTATCTTAGTCTTTCATTTTGCTCTCAGGTGGGAACTTGTTAAGTGGTGTTTGATTTTCCTTCTTAACTTTCTGCCAGGTGCGCCATTTATACGATACTGGGGAAACAAAAGATATTCATCTGGAAATGGAGAACCTGGTGAATTCTCGAACTACCCCAAAGTTGACTCGCAATGGTGAGTTCTGGCAATGGCCTATTAAATGCGAGTACCCTATTCAGAGAAGTCTGTACTTACTGAGCTGGTAGTGCACACAGTACTGTATAAGGCCATGAATCTCAACTGGGGTGATTTTGGCCCCCGGGGAACATATGGTAGCATTTGCAGACATTTTAGATTGTCATGACTGGGGGAGGGTGCTAAACCTCCTACAGTGCACAGGTCAGCTCCCCACAACAAAGAATTGCCTAGCCAGAAATGTCGGGAATATCAGGGCAGAACCCAGAGAAATCAGGTATAAATGCTGTTGAGAGAGAGGAAGTGAGCACACATCCACACCAACTAAGGTTTCTCGGGGAGACTTTAGGAAAAAGCAGTGGTGTTTTAGCTGAGTACTACAACATTGCCAGGATACAGTTATGAGGGATAAAAGCCATTCCATATTTTGTGTTCACTGAAGGGCCCCTGTAGATTTTTTTAAAAGGAGAGCAAAATGAATGTACCTAGTCAGCTACAT
Source organism: Mustela lutreola (assembly GCF_030435805.1). NCBI lineage: Eukaryota > Metazoa > Chordata > Mammalia > Carnivora > Mustelidae > Mustela > Mustela lutreola. The sequence goes on from NC_081297.1 coordinate 41,267,438, forward strand.
GGAAGATGGGATGGAGAAGGGAAATGCGAGAGGCAGGGCCACTAGTTAGAAGTACATTGTAGCAGTCAAGCTAACGGCGGTGAAGGCCTGAATCTGATGCTCATGTCGAGGATGGACAAGGGAGTGGAGCGTAGTTAGAACTCTGACTTTGGAGCCAGGTGCAACTGTGTCACAATTTAAGCTTTGCCATTTGTGAAATTTGTGGGCCAGAACAGGTTATTTTGCACTTCTGAACTTTGGTTTTCTTGTCTGTTAAATGGGTGTAAGAAATAGCTACTTCCACCATGCTCACAAATGGCAGCCATTTTGTCATTGTCGTTATTCATTATGCAAGTGAGAGTATATTCAAGAGCCAGAAACAATAGGCATCAGCAGTTTGGTTGCATGGGCAAGAGATGGTTGCAGGTGGTGCCGCCATCAGTTTGGACAAGGAAGCAGGAGGATAGAAGGTTTGAGTCTGTTTTAAGTTTGACATGTTATTGCAATATCAGGGTGGATTTCACAACTAACAGGCAGTTGGAAGCATTTTTGTCTATGTCCACTCAGGTGTCATCTACTTGAAAGCAGGCAGTAAACCTTTGTCACTATCATTTTAGAGCCTGGAATGTTGAAGTTGCCCAGTACCTGTTGGGTTGGTGTTAAAACAGATTTGGGAGACATCTGAACAAAGTTAATTTCTGAAGTAAATTTCTGATTTATGATGATAACAGCAGGAGTGTTTCTCTATATAGTTTTAGAATACATTTTCACTGAAAGATTTAAATGAAACAGGGTTTTTATGATACACAGTTTTTTGTTTTGTTTTGTTTTGTTTTTTATAAAGATTTTATTTATTTATTTGACAGAGAGAGATCACAAGTAGGCAGAGAGGCAGGCAGAGAGAGAGGAGGAAGCAGACTCCCTGCTGAGCAGAGAGCCCGATGCAGGACTCGATTCCAGGACCCTGAGATCATGACCTGAGCCGAAGGCAGCGGCTTAACCCACCGAGCCACCCAGGCGCCCCCACAGTTTTTATCTTATGTTCCCAAGTCACTAAATGACTTCATACAAGGTTAGATATTTCCAGCTGCCAAAGGTAAGAGAGCAGACATTCTTGGACACAGATAGGAATTCACAGATTGTTCTAAATGCTCCATATCAGAGCTCCTCTGATGCAGTTAAGAAAAATGGACTTTTAGAAATGCCATCCATGTTCAAGAAGACACAGCAGTGAACTGGAAAACATTCAAGTGTATGTGTTGATGTGTTCACTTTTTCAAGTTGTGATCATTTATAATATGGAGTGCCAGTCCTGGCCTGGGGGACTGTTCTGGTCCAGGGTCTTTGGCCTTGCCATTGTAATCCTACGGAGTTTGTTCATTTGCCAAATCACTCTATACCCTGGAACATGTAAGAGTGGGCTTTGTGCATTATTGATTTAACGTATTGCTAGAGAGAACAGACTCTTTACTGCTGTATTCCTCCCAATATAATTTGAAGGGAAGGAGCTTCTTCAGCTAGCTGCCAAGCCGCGCTTCTAGACCTTCTTTAGGTGGGGGTAACAGGTCAGTAGATGGTGATCTTCCAGCTAAGTCAGTATCCAAGAGTGCTGCAGGGACCCTGGGCTTCAGGACCAGCAGATCCAGATCATTCCTCTTGTGACTTATCATTCTATTAGAGGGACTGGTGTTGACATCAGATACTGGGTAAATTTGGTAGTTTCTTATCTACCTAAAATTCCACTATTATGATACCAATTACGTAGCTTTTTACTTTTGAAAAACAGTGATAACTGTTTCGTTCCTGCCTTTAGTAAGTTTTTAAACTGGTATGTGTACTACAAGGAGGATCCTACATCAATACTACCAGGTGACCACACTTCTGATGGTTTTTTTGTTGTTGTTTTAGAGTCTGTAGCTCGTTCAAGCAAACTGCTGGGTTGGTGCCAAAGGCAGACAGATGGCTATGCAGGGGTAAATGTGACAGATCTCACTATGTCTTGGAAAAGTGGACTGGCCTTATGTGCGATCATCCATAGATACCGCCCTGATCTGATGTAAGTTGTGACAAACTTTGTGTTTCATTTTGTATTTGCTCAGGATCTCAGAGTGTTTTGCTATCAGGTAACCAAATTTTGCATTTCTTCCTAGAATGAGATACATAGCAAGATACTTTTTTCTAGGAGGCAGTGATTAATTTCAAGTTAGTTATATTTAAAACTTGTGTCAAGCATCGTGTAGCTGAATCCAGCTGAAGTTTTAAGAATCACAGCACTCAGAAGGTCAAAAACTAGTTTTAATACCCACCTGGGCCTATTAACATCACACAAAGGAAAACTCTGTTTATTGGCCCCAGGTTGAACTCTTCATTTCGGCCAGCTATTTCCCAGATGCTGGTGGTCATAAGGAAAACCTCACTAGAACATTTGGCTGGCTGAAGGCAAGTATGTCACTACCAAGAAACTCGAAAGCAGTGAATACTTACCAATTTATCATGGTTCATTGGTATTTTCTCTGTTAAGAATTGTGCCTTTTGCAAATATACTATGCCCAGGCCCATAAGATTCAGGCCACCTTAACTCGCTTATATCAGTGACACCCTCTTTTTTGGCCATTCTTTACTCACCTAAATGCAAAATCACTACAGTAGGATGACCCCAGGTCAATTACAGAGACCAGTGCCTTCAGATTTCTCCCATAGGCATTCGTTACCATGGAAGCCAAACAGAAAGATCCAGAAACAGGAGAAAAGACTGTTGAATTATTTTGGCTGCCTGTCCTTTTCATTAGGGCCCAAATTTGTGCATTTGCTTTAATGATTGCTTAAGGAAACCTAAGAAACATAGTTCCTGTTTATATTAGGTTATAAATTAATAAGGCCAGAGCTACTAGAAACTGCTTTACATATATGGTTTTGGAATAAGAATTTCTGATTTATTTAGATAAAGCTAAGTGATCTCCAGTGCTCCTGTCCCATAGGTAATGCAAAGGTTGGTAAATGAATGTAGGGTTCCCCCCTCCCCCATCAAGAAAGGACAGGAGAAGAAAAAGGAGTACTTTCAGAAGGATTGTGATGAATGGCAGAAGACTGGGTGAATCTGTTCTCTTCCAAAGGGAAGGCAGGAAAGAAAAGGAGGTGGAGGCAAAAGGAGCTGAAGGGAAGCTAGCAGGTGAGGTTAGGGGGTGGTAGAGGGAGAAGGCTGCCTGCAGAAGGTCTAGGGAAGTTCCATGTAACAGATACAAAGCAGCGGGGGTAGGTGATTTGGCACCGTTTAGACTACAATAAGGTCATTCAGGATGAGGCCTTCCTGGTTTGATAGACTTAATCTATAAAGAAAAAGCATTTAGAAAAATGAAAACCTTGCTACAGAGTCAGTAGTAAGTTAACACAAAATAAGGCCTGCCAGTTGATCTGAAATCACCCCTTAAAGAAGAATGGTCTCCGTCTTTACTTCATTGAATGGCAAGAAGTTTGAGACACAGCGGAAAGTGTTTATTCATTTAAGTACTTGGGAAAACGGGAAATTTAGCCTCAGAAACATCTTTTGAGGAAGGTTTTGGAATTTCCCTTCATATAGAAGGCTGAATAAGATTTACCAGAGCTGATTGAGTGCATCAACAGCTCGTCTGGTCCAAATGACACAGCGAGTGATAGTCCTAAGCCTTTAGAAGCAGTCTGATCCAAATAGGATATCATCATTATCGAGCATTAGTGTAATATGTACAGATCACATACAAGGGACAAGAGGATACATATTAAAGATAGTTCCTATTCTTGGGCTTACCTATTAGTAAGAAGTTTACATTATTGGGAAAATGAGAGTAGTTCTTCAACTTTTCCCTCCTTTTTTACTTTCTGGGTAGATCTTTAGTCATCACCCTCCTTGAGGGTGATTTGCATTTTATTGGTGTAAGGGAGGAGACCAAAAGGGGAGAAGAGCAGGTTGGCTCTCAAATTGCAGTAAACCCCGCACCCTGGATTTTAGCTGGAAGACGAAGAAAATGATGATGACTCTACTGATACTGTGTTTTCTGGCCTGAGGATAAGCAACCCTTCTTATGTTTTTCTCCTTCTGTTTTTCTTAGAGATTTTGATTCTTTGGATGAGCAAAATGTGGAGAAGAATAACCAGCTGGCCTTTGATATTGCTGAGAAGGAATTGGGCATTTCTCCCATTATGACAGGCAAAGAAATGGCCTCGGTGGGGGAGCCTGACAAGCTTTCTATGGTGATGTACCTGACTCAGTTCTATGAGATGTTCAAGGACTCACTCCCGTCCAGTGGTAAGGGCTGGCGGGCACGGATATGGAAGGCCTCCATTTTTTCTGTTTTTCCTGGCTTTTCTTTTTTCCCTTCTAACCACGTCCTTCATTAGTACCACCAGAAGCAAACCTGCACTTACTCTGTATTATTATTGGTTGGCAGTCTGGGTAAGGCCCTGGAACTTTGCTCCATTATTTTTTCCTTCTTGACTAGTGTGTTCTCAGCCATTATTTCTTTCCCCAAATCTTTCTCACTAAGTCTATGGGTTTGCAAAAATCATTCCTTTGCAAAATGTTTTCCTTGACTCTGCTACTTCCTTACACCCTTCCTCTCAGAGCCAGCCTTTTTTAAAAAAGTGGTTTGTTCTTAGTAGGACCTCTGCCTCCTAAGGCCTAAACTTCGCAACACTTTGAGACCTGGCTTCTTCTTCTTTTTTTTTTTTAAGATTTTATTTGGCAGATCACAAGTAGGCAGAGAGGCAGGTAGAGAGAGACGGGGGAAGCAGGCTCCCTACTGAGGAGAGAGCCTGAACATGACCTGAGCTGAAGGCAGAGGCTTTAACCCACTGAGCCACCCAGGCACCCCCCGGCTTCTGTTTTAACTGCTCTTCCAAAAACTATTTACAGTCGTGAAGAATCATCGAATTTGCATTCTTTTCTCCTTTTTGCTTCTCTCACTCACTTGGCTTTTCTGCATTATTCAGCACTATGGAATGGTATTCTTTTTCTTGAAATTCTCTCTTCTCATTGGCCTCTGTGGTCCTGTACTTGTTTTAGCTTCATTCTCTTTCTTCTGTAACTGTTCCTTTTCTGGCTTCTCTCTCTTCTCCAACCTTTTAGTGTTTTTCCAAGTCTTTGGCCCTTAGCCTGCTGCCTCAGTCTACCAAAATGCTACCAAAAATATTCCTGTTATCATTTATTGTCCCTTGAAGTAAGTCAGTACACATATTGCTTTAGAGTGTTGACCATGGTACCCAACCTGGATTTACTTCCCAGTACTTGCACCTGTTTGACCTTAGGCAAGTTACTAAATTTCCCTGTGCCTCAGTTTCGCCATCCATAAACTGGATTTTATGTACATATAACATGAAACTGATGAGCTAAAGAGAGTGTTTGGCAAACAGGCATTTAATATCAGCAGTATATTATTCATTTTGATTACTTTTTAAATTACTGTTATTACTAATAAAATATTGCAATCCATAGAGTTTGTGGTTCCACAGTGTCTTCTAGCCTGTGTACTCTTACAGATGTCCGTAGCTTTTTCTGATCAGATATGCAGTTCTTACAACAGGAATCCACAACTCTCAAATCAAATCCCTGTTTAGGGAGAGCCTTCCTCTTATGTGTGCCTGTGTACATGGTTGCCTGCATCATCAAAGCCAATGACCCTGAGCTATGTACCCTTCCTCCCTTTCTCCCTCTACCTTGAAGTTTTTATCACAACAGTGAGGCTTTAGCAGTCTTTTGTAACTAACAATCATAGGCAGATTCCAATGTTTGAAAAGCGAAAAGTGGAGGGTTTTGTGACTGTAGTGGATTGGAAAAAAGAGTTGGTTTTGTTAACATGGATGGAGAAGAAAGCTCAACATTCAGACCATAGTGTGCATTTCTTTACTGAGTTCCTTTTGCTTTTGTCAGAGCAGATGAACCTTTATTTATTTTTTTTTTAAGATTTTTTATTTATTTCTTTGTCAGAGAGCGAGCGAGAGCGAGCACAGGCAGACAGAGTGGAAGGCAGAGTCAGAGGGAGAAGCAGGAAGCAGGCTCCCCACGGAGCAAGGAGCCTGATGTGGGACTCGATCCCAGGACGCTGGGATCATGACCTGAGCCGAAGGCAGCTGCTTAACCAACTGAGCCACCCAGGCATCCCGCAGATGAACCTTTAAAGTTTTCTGGGGTTCTGTGAGCCACCTGCAAGGAGTGTAGTTCTGGTCAGTACTTTGAAGCCCCCTCCAGGGCTGTGCTCAACATTACTTCCTGTTCACAGATGCCCTGGACCTAAATGCCGAGGACAAAGCAGTTCTTATAGCCAGCACCAAATCCCCCATCTCCTTCCTCAGCAAACTTGGGCAGACCATCTCTCGGAAGCGTTCTCCCAAGGTAAATAGAGGAGGGTTTTGACCTGCTACAAAGCTATAGGTGAGATATGGTGACTAGGATAATGCAGTCTCCCTCCTCTCTTGATATAGGATAAAAAGGAAAAGGACTTGGATGGTGCTGGAAAGAGGAGAAAGACTAGTCAATCAGAAGAGGTAAGATTTAGCTGGGATTTGCTAGAATGGTCATACTGAATTGCCCATTGGGGCTGAAATTAATTTCCAAATTGATATTGCTAGATCTTTTCATATTCATTTTTATGAGAATTTCTGAGAGCAGCTGCTTTTTCAGCAGGCTCTTGCCTTTGTACAGCGTTTTGGAGAGCATCTAAGGAAGCATACACACACGTGTGTGCACTAGTGCTTTCCTCTCTCTTCAGAATTTTACATTTTGCTGGGGGCAGTGGCTTTCTTGAGATAGGACAACACCAGCCCAAGTCCAGGTACCTCTTTATACTGCCCCATGCACCAAAAGTCTTGCTGACTGCCTCTGGAGTTTAGAACCTTGAAGAGAGCTGTTAAGCTTAACTAAAGCAAAAATAGCAGCTGCCATGCCAGGCACTGGCTGTACTCCTTTGAGGGAAGGGCATCTGTGGAGGACTTCTTAACCAAGGCCAGTTCTTGGGTGTTGGTGTTTGTCAGGAGGATGTGCCCCGTGGTTACAGAGGAGGAAGGCCCACACTGGTGAGCACCCTGACGGACAGGAGGATGGATGTGGCCCTTGGCAATCAGAACAAAGTGAAGTACATGGCGACCCAGTTGTTGGCCAAATTTGAAGAGAATGCACCCCCACAGTCCACTGGCATGAGGAGACAGGTAAGCCCCACTTCGTATCTCACCCATCCATGCTTGGTCTGGCCATATAAGAAGGAGGGATCTTAGTCAAATGAAGTGGGACAGGGTGTGTCTCAGCCGAGCGTTCACACCCTCATGACTGTGTCTGGTTTTCTCCTTGTCTGACTGTGGCCGAGAAAAGCTTTTGATAAGCTCCTCCCATGCTTTCAGCACTGCTTTCTCCTCACCATTCATGTCTGAGGTGTCTGTGGCAAAAATCCAGAAGAGGGATTTGAAGTTTTATAAATGTCTATACATATTTATATGCTCACATATGTGCACAATTCGAATTATTAAAGAGATAGATGCTTACTGAGGAAAATGCTGGAGAAAATAATAAAGGTAATCAAAACACCTCTAATTCTGTTAACATTTTTTTATATTTCTTTCTTGTCTGTTTTCAGTGCATTTTTGTTTTTATAGTTGAGGTCATTTGGAAGATACACTTTCTGTTCTGCTTTGTTCACGTAACTTTGGGCATATTCCCATGTTGTTCCAAACTCTACAAGCATCTTCCAATACATGTGTGTCCGTGCTTTTCTTAACTCTTCCTCTGGTGTTGGATGTTTTTGATGTTGTTCATCTTTCATGATGAAGTATAAAGATAAAAAATGTTCTTGTGAGAAATCTTCTTTTGTGTGTTGTGGATGGTTTTCATAGGCTATCCTTGAACTAGGTCAGGAATTATGAACATTTTAAAGAGTCATCATGGATACTAACTTGAGAGTGCTAGACAGGAGCATTTGACTTGAGATGTCTTTGTTAGGTCATCCCTCCCCTCTTGCTTGTTTGAAAGTCACTGAGACTTCTTATAAGAGGAGGTGCTGGGATTTGGAGATAAGCACAGGAAGTTTCTGACAGAGCTCCCAGTGACCTGAGAGAACATCCAAAGGAAAGGGAGCCCATTCTTTTTATTGTTTTACTCTCTTTCTTCAGCTTTTTCCATACATATCAGCCATTGTTCCAAGGTTCAGGGGTGAGGGGGGTACTGACTTTGCTTGGAGTCTGGCCAGAATTAACTTCTTCCCACATTTAGCCTTTGGTTATTAATTTTTACACTCCAGTCGTATGTATTGTGGCTCATAGAGAGGAATAAATACTGTTCATTGGTAGACATCTGAGGTTGCAGCTCTGGCAACTGTGGGATCTGCCCCATCTCAGGAGGTCTGGAAAGCTCTCCTTGGGAGGAAGTTTGCCCCTAAGAGAAGGTTGTGTTCCTCATTTTGAGTAGAAAGTTTAGTTTTCCAAACCAGAATTAGTAGTTTAGGTTCAGAGCTTTGAGCTAGGGAAGAGGAGAGTGAAAATTACAGCTTCTGATTTCATTTTTTTCCTTTTGCATTTGCTTTTGGTTTGTGGGGTGGGGTATTTTATTTCCTTTGTAAATGTAACTTTCTAAGAATTAATTCTGTGTCTGTTCCCACTCCCTCCTCATAGATGTGTGTCTGTCCACCATTATCTTTTTTGTGTCTTCTCCTACCTTAATGTATTTTATTTTGTTTTGTCTCCATGTCCTGTCCCCCACCCATACTTGGCCTGTGTGTCACAGCCGACACAAGAGCGTGGGGTCAGCCAGCCGTCCTGCTGCCTACCTGAGCAGGGTCACCCTGCTCCCACCCCCCAGTGGAAACAGGTAAAGGAGCTGTCCAGGGGCCAAAATGGGTGCTGCTTCCCTGGGCCTTCCCAACCTGCTCATCCCTCAGAGCCAGCCAGGGCTGAGGCCTACACTTTAGAATCCTAGCTCCCAAGGACAGGAAGCTTTTGTACTCATTTGAGTAGCAGCTTTGGGGAACGGTTTAACAGACAGTGCTAATTGTATTGCTTGATTTGTTTAACTCCTTGGGATTTGAGAAATTAGTTAAAAGAGTGGGGGTAATTTGGTGTTGAAATTAGCTGAAGCTCTGTGGGAAGTTGTTCCAGGTACCTTAGCTTCTCCACTTTACCACTGTAACCTTTGACCCAAGTTGACTTTTTGCTTACATGTGTCCTTGTAACTAATGGAGGGAGAATCCTGAACTCAGCAAGGCTGAGAATTGGGGCAGTAGAGCCTTTCATGTTAAATAGGGAAATGTTAGCCAAGAAATATCTTGAACTATGATTTTTATTTGTTTCAGACCCTCAACAGAGATGATCATGGGCATTTTCTTGGCGTTTTATCTCCATTTAACATATACCTTGAAAATTTTCAGTAAAGTTTTTACAGGATCTCCTAGAAGGCTGCGTCTAAGCAGTATTGGATAGGACAGAAGAAGTGAGTGGAGGGATGTCAGCTGGTTGATAATAGGAAACCCTTTAGTAGCATTGGGGCCTCTACTGTATTTTCTCCCAAGTCACAGTTGAGCAAAGTCCTGCTCTAGTAAGTATAGCCTGGATTCTCTGTCTTGTGGTTTGGTATCATCTAGGACTAAGATTCTGAGAGCTCAGGTGAGCTGACTCTTGATTTCTTCTTGTGCTATAGAGTGCCAGCTATTGCTGGGAGGTGCTGGGGAGTGGCAAATGGATTTTATTTGAATTACATTCAGGGCAAAAGTTCCTTTCTAACCTCTTTTAAATAATATGCCACATTGAAGGCAGGCTCCAGGAGGCTGAGATGGAAGCTGGGGAACAATGTTCATACTCACAACAGAAGCCAAGCTGCTTCTTCCTCTGTGTTTGGAGGACGTCTTCTGGAAAACAAACAAAACTCATTGGAAAACCCGTTTTATTTTCTTACCCTTTGCCTTGAAGTCTAGGTGGAATGTATGATTGGAAAGGTAATTTTTAGTTGAGGATCTGCTAAAGGAGAAAGTGAACTCTAGATACCCCCAAACTCTGGATTCTGACAGTATTTATCAAGGTCACCTGACATAGGAAGAGCAAAGGGGAAGGGAAGTCAGTTGTAACACGTGTAGTGGATGAACAGATGACTTTAAATGTCACATGCCCAGAGCAGCTTTGGGTTGGCTTGCTGGGAAGTCTCGAGGGTAGTAAGTGTGACCAAGGAGCCTGGCTCAGCCAAGCCTCTGTCCCCGTGAAGAGCGGCATGTCAGCTCATCACCTGATGGAGCTGTACTGAAGGGGCATCAGGAGCTTGGTGTTGGTGGGCCTGCTTGTGTTTCTCCTATTCATGAAGTATCTGATGGCCTCTGACCTTGTGCACGGTGCTACATGGAGACATAACAGCTAGGTTATGGGTAATTTATGAAGTAAAATATTGCTCAGCTCTACAAGCAGCAGAATAGAGCCCTTGAAGTCAAACCTGGCTTCTCTGGAGTGGGCACCAGAGATTACAGTTGGAAGGAGTATCTGGGTAGATCTTGGTAAGTGAAAAACGATGAGCCATGAAAATCCTATTAGATCGTTGCTGGATAGAGTTGGGAATTGTAAATTTACTTCATTATGAAAGAACTGTAACTCACAGTTACATGTAATTTTTCCTCAACACTAAATCAGGGATGGCATTATGAGTCTTGGCGCTGTCAGTTTATCTCCTGAGAGAACAGGAACATGCTGGTGTTCCAGAAACATGGGAACAGAGGAACTCCGGTGGGGTGCTCCAGTGGCCCTCTGCTTCTGACTCATCCTGATGATGGCCTTCATTAGCTCCCTTTAGGAATGAGGGGCTTACCAGCCAGACCTTACAGTGACTCACTTTCTGTTTCTCTTGAAGAGATTTTACTTGAGGCAGGAGGTTGTGGCAAAGCAATCACTGGTGGCTGAGGTGGCATGAGGATCAGTTTTAACTTCAGTCATGGTATAGAAGAGGGAAAATGAATAATAGTTGGCTTGCCAGTGGCTTCTCTTTTTTACCTTCCTATATAAATAAACACTTTGGCTCTTCCCTCCCCACCCCTCTGCCATTTGTTCTCAGAAATGGGTCCAGCAGGCAAACTCTGCATATTAACCAGTCTTGATTTGGAAGTAAATTGTCGTGAGAGGTGGGAACAAACCGGGGAGGAGGGGTCTGTTTCCCCGGGCCCTACAAGTTCCACACCTTCTTCTCCCTCCTGGGCTCCCCCTGTGTGCTGCCCCACGTGGTCATTGTGGGCATGAGGAAATGGAGGATTCCTCTGGTCTGGAAATAAGTAACTGTTTCTTAAGCACCGAAAAGTTCTGTAAGTCACAGATGTATAAGGGAATACAATGGAGAGGGGGAGAATGGGGAAATAATCCATGGATATATATAGTGTTCAGTTAGTGACAGATATACTTATTTTCTTATATTCTGTTTCCTGTACTTTCTTCTATCTCCCTGGTGGTTTTCCAGAACCTTTTAAGTGCACTCCAGAGGCTGAGGAGAGGGAAGCCATGGCAGGGTGTTGTCTCAGTTGGCACTCAGGGAGCATGCTGCTTTGCTGCTGGTGGGTGTACAGGTGACCGAGCCCTCAGGGGCGGGTCTACACACTCCCCTCGTGATGGTCGGCCTGTGTGCCCTTTCTCTCTACCTACATCTGAGCTCATTTCTTCTATCCTCAACTTCCCTGATAAAACCAACAAAGGATATATCCTTGATCCCTGGCATTTAGAAAGTATTACATGCAAGTTCTGTCCCAAGACCAGCTGCAGAGATGACCCATGTGATCTGCACTTACCAGATAGCACAGTCACTGACTGTGACTAGCCATCTTCCCTGACCACACAGCAATTGTCATGGAGGACAGAGAGGCACGGGAGGGATGTCTTTGGTAAATGCTCTTAATCCTTCTAGAACCAGCCTAAATGTGGCCCCTGTTTCACCAATGTTCTCTCTATTTGTGTCTGTTGGTGTAAAAGCGACTGGAAAAGGAGCATTCTCGGACCTGCCCCAAAAAAGTGATCACGCTCTCTCCTTCCCCTACTCCACCTCCCTGTGGGGCGCGTGGCAGCCAGCAGGTGATCTTCTCTGCATGCTCCGTGGTCCTCGTTTCTGTCTTCCTGCCTGCCTGCCTGTGTAGGTGGCTAGGGTGGAGACCAAATCAGGATTCCATCTTTTCAGAACTAACAATTAAAAAACAGAAAGAGCATTTGTAGCAGAAGCAACCTTATTACTACAAATGAGCAATTCCAGATCAGACCCCAGGATGGCACATAATACATTCAAACCCTGGCTGGTTGAATCTAGTCCCATATCATAGGAAAACAATTATGCAAGCACAGACTAAAACTATATTTGTCGCAGATGCAAAGTCCAAAAGCCCTGAAGAGCAGCACATTTTTATGTAACCTCATTTAAAGCAGCCACTTTTGTCTTGCTACCCAAGGAGGTATATTTAGATGGTCTTTTGGAAGGCTTTTATAGGGCCTCACTTTATGAGTTTTGTTCTTTCTGATTTTGAGAGCCCTGCTTCTTGCTTATCCAACTTGTGCTAGCAAACACCTGCCCTTCCTGTCTACCCTACTCACACTCCGGGAAGTTCACTTTAAAAATGCTTTCAGAGCAGTTAACCACAGACATGATTAAAGGGGACAACAAGGATACTTATATAAAGTACATTTATAGAATATATATTGACCTTTGTAGGATATCTGTATAAAATAAAATACTAATTTTAAAGGCAGGAGCTATGGAAAGACATTTTCTCAACTAAGGTGGCTTATTTAAAAGGTGATCCCTAGTAATGTGTCTGAAAAGACCCATACTGTGTTCCTGGGTCTAAGAACTGAGCCACTATATGTTTAGCGATTTTGCTGTGCCTTATCTCTACTAAGAACTAACACTTAGATCCAGGTGGTAGTCTCAGCCCTTCCTGTGTTATCTCATCCAATTCTCACAGTAACCCTACAAGGCAGGTACTATTATCACTTCCATTTTACAGATGAGGAGACTGAGGCATAGGATAGGGAGGCCAAAGCCCTTGGTACAAGTTCATACAGTAAGTAATGGAGCCAGGAGTCGAATCTGGGGTGTGACTTGAGCCCAAGCTCTGGCCTCATCCTGCCTGTGGAGACAACGTGCTCATGGCCCCCATTACCAGCTTTGGATTAGTTTTTCCACCAGCACACGGCCATAAGCTGAATCCTCAGAAGTAATCCAAAGAGTGATAAGAGTAGCCTTTCTTTTCTCTGTGTGATTGCTGATAGTGGTTTCCTCAGGTTGGTGGTAGCAGCCATATGCCTGTCTTCCGGATTTCCATCCCTGTCACGTACATATTCCTGTTGACTGAAAATGCTTCCAGTCATTGTCCATGTCTCCCTTTAACAAATAATGCTCTGGTCCCGTATTCCTATTCAGGGACCACTCCCCACCCTGGAGTTTCCTCTGGACTGTTGTAATGGCCATTTGTTCCAGCCAGTTTCCATCTCCCCACCTTTCCTTTCTAATGTCTTGTTGTGGAAAACTTCACCCTCCTAACCAGCCTCTCCTATTGAGCCTTCTATTTAATGCCTCTGATCTTGTGCCACTGTGTGAAAGAAATACGTTTGTCCCACTTTGGTACTAACCATAGTTCTTTATATCTGTGGCTGACCTCACTGGAGGCCAGTTGGACAGAGTGCTGGACAAGGGGTTGTCCTAGGGTTATGGGATTTGATATAGATGGGATTGTAGTTACCTGGGGTGGGGATATGTCAGGTGCAGGGAATATGTGTTGAAATGAATTCTGAATTTCTGGCACTGTCACTTAGTAGGTCCACATAGAACATGTGGATGGAGCTTAAGTTTCTACTTTGTTGCCAACAGACATACAGGGATCTTGATGCTGACAGCCGTGGCAAGCAGAGTCCCCATCAGGAGAGGGTAAAAGAGCATGAACTATGGCATGGGATGCTGAGGGCCAAACAGATGGGGCACGCTGTGGGGGGTGGGCAGAGGGAAGGTGGGGATGGTCCCTGCTCCCCTTGCTTTCTGCACATTCTTGTCACCCAGCCAAGAGCAAGAATTCTTGTTGCTAACCACATTGACCTGTGTAAATAGCATTCACAGGAGAGCATTCATCTGCCCAGTATTCAGATCAATAAGCAGATGGCATTTGCTTCTATCTTTTGACATTCTGGGGTCTAGAAGTAGAAATACTGAGAGAGCCAAAGCTCTTACTGGTGTGGGGATTTTCTAAGTATGAAGAGGGTGGAGAGGAAGGAAGGCGGTGACAAGATGGGGTACGTAGTGAAAAGCTTCAGCTATTCTTTTCTGAAAAACTGAAGGGGCAATTACTGATGACCCCTGGACATCGTATCATTTGACAAACAGCAGAGATACCCCTTTTAAAAAGCCTGCTTATTTTATGAAGCTTTGGGGGTTGTTGTTACCCTTAAACCCAGTCCCTGAGTTGGTATAGCTCTGCAGCAAAAGTGAAGAATCATCTTTTAATTTCGCATGGGCCTTTTTCTTTTATTTTTGCCACTCTTTCTGCTTTTGCTCTCTGAGAAATAGAGTCACAGCTAAGGAAGCTAGTACTATCTCCTTAGGCCCTGTCACCAGGCGAGAAGCAGATAGGCTGTGTGTTGTCAGGACCACGCAGGGATTGGTGCTGGGTGAGAGAGAAGAGGCCGGAGTGGAGGTGGAAAGAGGACATCCCTTTCACCTCCTCACACACAGCCTTGCTCTGCCTCCTTCTCTTCTGCTGGGGCTGCTTCCTTCCACAAGCACTGCGTGCGCCCGGCCTCTTTCTTTCTTCTTCCTAGGCTATATTCCTCTCAAAAAAGAAAAGTAGGCATTTCCTGGGGACGGGCAAGCCCTACATTTCAGGGAATTCATACTTAAAGGAGGTCCTGATGATTTTTCATGAAACAGAGCCTAAGCAAAGAAGAACAGAGGGAAGTGTGTCAAGGAAAAGGAGAGATGGGCAGGGAGAAGCTATCAGACGTCTGGGGCTGCAGTGCCCAGAGGAAAGGTCGCATTTTCCCAATGAGCTGATTTCCAGATTCTTCACGGCAGCATTCCTGTCTAGATACCTTTAAGAGTTACGTTTATGTTCTCTTCCAGGATTTTCTCTCCACTGTTCCATAATCTTGCCTGTGCACTCATCTGCTCCCTCACCCTCCCGCCCCAGTCTTCTCATCACCTTCACTGCTTTGCCTTCTTTGGGGGAGCAACCTTCTGTCTTGTTTCTCTGTGGTGGGTGGTGCTCTTCTACAGAGATCGCCAACACCCCCCCCCCCCAACCCCTGCCTTGGGTTTATGTTTCTGAGCCTGCCCTGCATGTTGAGTGAGCTGGCAGAGCATATGGAGCAGGGGTGGTTACACTCTATGTTGCCACCCATTCAAGCTATGAAGTTAGTGGGGAGCACTGAACTGGGGGTGCCATGGATCTGCTTGGAGCTAGAGGGCAGAGGGCGTGATATCTACCGTGATAGTACCTCTTTCCTCTACCCTGCACATACTTTATCCTGAACCTGTTAGGAAACTAAGCAGTTATCACTTGCCAGAGCTTTTAGCCCTCTTCTTCCTCTTCTGGCGACTGGATGGCTCTTGGCTGCACAGGTCATGGAGGATCGTGGCTTACTTTTGTTACACATGCTGCATGCAGTCTGTAGGAAACTTGGGATCTTTTCTCCTGATCACTGCTGGGATTTGGCTGGCTCGCTGGCAGGCAGAGTTTCTCTGAGCACTGGCAGTAGGAAGAGGCAAAGCCACCTTTCTGGCCTTTATGGAGAAGGAGTCAGCTTCACTCGAGATTTGCTATCTCTGTTCACTGTTTATAAGATGGTAGAATCTCCTTCTGCCCAGGAGAGTTTCCAGCTCACGCCAGTGAGGGGCCCTGCAGAGCATAAAGAGTGTGTGTGTGAGCAGGACACCACCTTTGCCCTCTCCCCGCCTCCTGGCTGGTAGTGTTTTCCACTTGGGGTGGATTGAGTAAAAACCACCAAACAGGAGAAGACAAGGCTTTCAGAGGAAGCTCACAACTAGAGTGACCGTGTTCCAGAGTGAGCTTCACTTTAAGCACGAGGCGAGGGTGAGCTAAAAGCAGAATGGAAGGCTTGAATGCGCCATTAATGCTTTTGGGAGCTAAGAATATTTCTTTACTTCATTTACTATTTAGATAAAGGTCTAAAACTCCCGAATTCCGTACACTCAGGTCAGTATGTAACTTTTTATTTAATATTTCCTTTGATTTTTTTTTTCTCCATCTTGTATTTTGTAGCCAGAGCCTGAACCTTCTCGTCGATTTTTTGTTGACCAGTGGGAGCTTTCTCTTAGTCTCCGCTCTTCCAACCGCCCTGCCTCTCCCTCCTCTGACTCCCTCCGACAGGTAGCACAGCCTGGAACTTGGCAATGCTCTTTCTTCTTCAGCCTCTCCTCAGTTCATCTACACAAATGTTGTGTAGCCCAATGAGGTTGCAGTGCTATTAACTTTGGCCTGTCTTCTGTGGGAATCCACGTGTGTGTGTGTGTGTCCGTCTCTCTGTTTTGCATATGAGGTCTGTAGGCATACACCAAAGTTACAGAGGCTGCTAGCTTTCATTGCATCAAATTCTGTCAAATAAACCCACTTTTATAATATTTTAGGTATATCAAATAAAAATAAATATTTTTTAGCCATTAGCTTTTTAAATTCCAGGTGTCCTCATATTAATACGTATGACAAAATATGAGCCATAGTGTAATTAAATCTCTTCCATGGAGTGGTGATTATGCAGTATTGTGGGTGCCTCTTGAATTGTAATTGTTTGAAAAATGAGCCCTGCTATTTCCTACAATGGAACTGATCCAACTATAGAGTAGTTTAGAGAGCAATTGGCGGGTCTTTTTGCCCTTTCTGTTTATGTTTCCTGTTCTCGAGCAGTCTATGCAGTACGTGTGCGGAAGCATATGCATGTGTGGTGGCAAAAGTGTAAGTCCAACAATTGCTACAGTTAATCTATTTCTTAAGAGAGGGGAGAAGGAACCCATCTGTTTTTCGTGCCAGAAAAAATAGAACTTGAGTCTCCACCTCTTTTGAGGGGATGCTTGTCAATATTACCACATCGCTGAGAACTGAATGTGACCAGTACCTTTGTACGCGGGCAGCCCTGGGCTGTATTTGCTGAATATGCCGGTTCCTGGTGGGAGGAAAGGGTCCTGGCTGAACAGTGAGGACCCTGGGCTTGCTTGGCATTCCAGCCTCGTGTGTGACATCTGGTCTGTGCTCTCACTTACTTTCTGCAGAATGAAGTGCAATTTCCCGTACCCTCAGTGTCAGCTAACTATCAGCTCAGCTCTGCCTGGTGCCAGTCCGTTCCAGGCACGAGCTTCCCTGATAGCTCTCAGCAAAAGAAGATTTAGATTTTAGAGCCACTTGTTTTTCTCGACTACTAATCGGTATAAGCTGTGGAGTTAATGAGCAAGTGGCACCAGTCCTTGGAAACCTCCCTTATTTTAAATTGAAAAACAGAATTGACTCCTTGGTTCCAACAGAACCTTGGAGAATTGTTTGCTCACTTGGGCTTATTCTCGTAGAGTTCACACGGAGTTAGTTTTCCCCCAGAGTGCTTCTCTTCTTTGTCCCTGCCCAGCCTTGGCCATGCCGTTGCTCAGGCTAGCAGTTCTCGTACATATGGGTTGGTGTGTATTGTCTATTCACACCACTTCC
The DNA here is from genome assembly GCF_030435805.1 of Mustela lutreola. Lineage (NCBI taxonomy): Eukaryota > Metazoa > Chordata > Mammalia > Carnivora > Mustelidae > Mustela > Mustela lutreola. Next base: position 41,285,074 of record NC_081297.1, read on the forward strand.
TAATGGGGTTGTGGACATCCCCAAGACAACGGACCTGGTGTGTTTCTCAGTCAGAATGAGAGGACTCCTCAAACCCGGCCTGCAGCTGTCCTATTGCACATAATTTACGAGAGGGAGTATCACACACACAGCGTGTCCTGACCATCTCCACGTGGAAGGGTGGCTGTGGAGCCTCTAAAGGATGGCCGGCAAGGCTTTGACCTCATTCTCTCGGGACAGGCTCAAAGCGAGGCTGCCTAGCAGGAAGGCTTACAATCGAAATTTGGTAGGTTCTTGTTACTTCTTCCACATTGCTAGAAAGAGGACTGAATTGGTTGGATATTTTCTTTTCTCTTTTTTTCAACCTATGAAAAAATAATCCCTCCTGGACTAAAATGCATTCTGATTTCCCAAAACTATACCGAGCCACTTGTCTGCATGGCTGCGCATGTTAGATTCCTGAAGCCGAGTTTAAGAAGCCCAGCCCAGTAGTGTGTAGTGCCCGGATAGAACACATACATGTCAACAGGAAGAATGGGCCAAGAAGGATTCTACAGATGAATTTCAGGAATATTTGATGCATGTGACAGGTTATGAGTGAAACAGTAATAGAAGGAAGGTGATCATCACTAATAATACTAGGCTGTTGGCATCTTTTACCCAAGTGGAGAGTCAGCCTTGCAGGAGTGAGCTTGGTTTCTTTCTAAATGAGGAAATAACTTCCCAAGCCCTCCCCAGACCCAGCTTGAAACATGCTGTTCATCTGGACATTTGCCGTCTTGGTAGGAGTTGTTCCTCTTGCATTCTTTATATGTAATTTGAGTCACTAGGATATAGGCCCTTCTTATTCCATTCTATATTTGTTTCCTTCCTGTCTTCCCACCTCCCTGAACTATATATTCCAAAAAGACATGAAAGACTATTCTCCCTTATTGAATTTAATTATTCCTGCAGCCATTATTCTTACCAATGCTGCTATATCTGTGTGGACAAGGACACCCGTTTTTCTTAACACCAAGTTTCCCTGCTTGTGGGCACTGTGTTGGCATGGTTTGCTGCTGCACCTTGTATTCATTTTATACCTTTCAAAGATTTTTTTTCCCTGTCTTCTTAATTTATTTATTTTTTTCCTTCTCATTTCCCTTCATTCTGGTCATTTTATAATCTCCAACCAATAGAAGTATATAAAGATGTACACGGGCGGAGTGAGCTCATTGGCTGAGCAGATAGCCAATCAGCTTCAAAGGAAAGAACAGCCCAAAACCCTTCTAGACAAGAAGGAACTGGTAAGAGATGTATTAAGGGCACTGTCTGTCTAGATATAGCACAGCTGTGGCAAATAAACCTGGTTAATTCTAAGTAGCTTAGTAACATATCTAGCCAATATCTGCCATGTGGTAATTTTTTTTTTTAAGGTTGTCGGAATTTTGTAACTAAATTTCTAGGACTGAGTGGTTGTTTAGAATGTCGTGTGGAAAAACGTACTTAGTATCTCTAAAAGTGATTGCTCTAGAGTCCAGGGGACCCAGATTGCTGTAGAACCATGTGAACACTGAAGAGGTATTTTTATGCTACCTTCTAAACAGAGTTCTGTCAAAATAATTTGGTTTGATTGTTGTGCAGTTCTGTAAAACCAACTGGGGTTCCCTCTGAACTGTTGGTTAACATCAATTCAGAGTCTGCCTTCTGCAGCTTGCTGCATAGAAGGCACATGTAACAGTCACAGCTATAGCTCTGCTGTGTTGTGGAAGAGCCAGTAGCAGAGGGAGCCAGCTTAGTCTGTTTCAAAGCACAGTTGCACAGTGAGGGTTGGTTTCACATTTGGAGAAGTCATGCACCTCCTGGAGGTGAGCCTGAGAAGTGTTGCCCTGACATGCCTCCCACCGCCCCCTGTTACAGGGCTCGATAAAGAAGGAGTTCCCACAGAACTTGGGAGGCAGTGACACGTGCTATTTCTGCCGGAAGCGGGTCTACGTGATGGAGAGGCTGAGTGCTGAGGGCAAGTTCTTCCATCGGAGCTGCTTCAAATGCGAGTACTGCGCCACCACCCTGCGCCTCTCTGCCTATGCCTATGACATCGAGGACGGTAAGTTCATTTGCACTTGAGGCCATACTTAGAAACTGGGCCTAGGGACGCTATTTTCCACGTGAGCTGATCTTAGGGCCTCTTTACTGCGTTCTTATATATATACATTTTTCTGCCTCTCTTAACCCTTCCCATCCATCTCCCTCTACTCTTTCTTTTTTCTCTGAGACTCCTTCTTATAAATATTTCCCTAAAGTCACCAGGCCGTAGCATAGAATTACTCAGCAGTGGTGGTAATGAGAATGGCATGTGTTTACCTAAATCACTTCCCTGGCTTCATAGACACTTGTTCTTACTTCAGGGTGGGATCTTAAAATAAAAGGGACACAAAGAGGATAAGGCTTTTTTTTTTTTTTTTTTAATATTTTATAAACATATATTTTTAACCCCAGGGGTACAGGTCTGTGAATCGCCAGGTTTACACACTTCACAGCACTCAGCAAAGCACATACCCTCCCCAATGTCCATAACCCCACCCCGCCTTCTCCCAACCCCCCCTCCCCCCAGCAACCCTCTGTTTTGTGAGATTAAGAGTCACTTGTGGTTTATCTCCCTTCCAATCCCATCTTGTTTCATTTATTCTTCTCCTACCCCCTTAAGCCCCCATGTTGCATCACCACTTCCTCATATCAGGGAGATCATATGATAGTTGTCTTTCTCCACTTGATTTATTTCGCTAAGCATGATACGCTCTAGTTCCATCCACGTCGTCGCAAATGGCAAGATTTCATTTCTTTTGATGGCTGCATAGTATTCCATTGTGTGTATATACCACATCTTCTTTAGAGGATAAGGCTTTTCTTGTCTTTACTTTAGGGAAGGGGAAATCACAGATCTGTCAGAGTCCTATCTCTTGTCACAGATCAGTGACAGCCTGGATCTCATGCCGCCTGGATTCTCACACTTTGCTTCTGAAGGATGTCGCTCTCTAGCATCAGTGTATCTCTGATGAATTGAGAGCTTGTTGAACAGGATCTAAATCTAATTTACCAGAGTGTTCAAGCCCTCGCCTTTTGTGGCATGTATTGTTTTTATAATGAAAGACCTTAATGGAGCAGAAAGTGGGGAATTATGCAAATGGATGACAAAGCCTGACAGACAGATAGAGGCAGACTGGCATGCCTGTCATTTGAAAACTCTTTAAGATTAATTGAACTGGTCACCAAAGACATTGATGATTACTGTACTCCTGCCTGTGGAGTGCTGAAGGAACTTCATGAGAGGCAGTCTTACTGATTCAAAAGTAATGAAAACACCTAGATTAACAGGAGTCCTCACAGAGGTGGCATTATATGACCCCTTTTTGGAATCTCTGACCCGATTCCAATCTAGGAGTGGGGGGAGTCCCCTACCCCCCAAGCCCCATAACACCAGGCAATTCTCTGACACCAACAGAGTGTATGAGAGTTCAGCTCAATTCTGACCCTATCAACTCTGCCCAGCGATAGTATCGCATTCCACAGGTTAAGCAGGCCTGGAAGACTGCACCTCACTCCCCACTTAAGACACCAGTCACAAGGGGCGCCTGGGTGGCTCAGTGGGTTAAGCCGCTGCCTTCGGCTCAGGTCATGATCTCAGGGTCCTGGGATCGAGTCCCGCATCGGGCTCTCTGCTCGGCGGGGAGTCTGCTTTCTCCTCTCTCTCTCTCTGCCTGGCTCTCTGCCTACTTGTGATCTCTCTCTATCAAATAAATAAATAGAATCTTTAAAAAAAAAAAAAAAAAAAAAGACACCAGTCACAAGCCCCAGGCTGTTACTTGTGCTTCTGACCCATCAACTGCAGATTGGAGGTTCCAGTGACCTCTTCCCTAGGTTCTTTTCATTTGCTAGAGCAGCTCACAGAACTCAGGAAAACACTTAGGTTTACCAGTTTGCTAAAGACTATGATAAAAGCTATAAATCAATAGCCACATGGAAAGATACATAGGGCAAGGTTTGGAAAAAGGGCATAGAGCTTTCATGGGGCACCTTTCCAGGGACGCACTACTCTCCCTGCAGCTCAGCGTGTTCACCAACCCAGAAATTCTCTGAACCCCATCCTCTTGGGTTTTTACAGAGGTTTCATTGCAGTCATGTTTGACTAAATTATTGGGCATTGTTTGATTCAAACTCCAGTCTTCTCCCCTGGAGAGTTGGGGTACCCTCTAATCCCACGGTTCGTCCTTCTGGCAACCAACCCCTGCCCTTGGGTGGGGTCTAAAGGTCACCTTAATTATTACAGCAAAAGATGCCTTTATCTAGGAAATTTCAAGTATTTGGAACTGAGTCAGGAACTGTGGACCTTGACCAAATGTATATGAGAAATATATTTGGTTTTCTGATACGTGTGTCTTATAAATTACAGTATTGTACATCCATTACTACGTTGGTAGGTAATTTTTGACTGAGGAGATAGTAAGATGGTGTCACATAGGAGAGGGAGTCACCTATGAGTCACCTCAGTCATCCAGGCTCTGCTAATAATGGATAAATAGGTAGCTCTGTCAGAAGGAGCAGTAAAGGAGCCAAAGTGATGAACTGAGAAAAGCCAACTCTTTCCATGATGATACCTGCCTTTTGTAACATTAGTAAAAAGCACCACCTTGTGAGGGAAGAGTTCAGACAGTTACCTAAATAACAAAAGTATATCCTTAGGTATCAGATTTTCTCTGGCACCATTCCACACACACATGTGCTCTTTCGGTAATGCCTTTGACCTCCAAGGATAGGGGTTGGCAGGTGGAGCCCACCAGTGTCTTTTAACTGTCCTTAATGCTCAGGTTATTTTAGTTAGCCTTTTACTGAAGTCTGTCTGGAAAGAAGATTCTTCAAGGTCCAGCCAATAGATCCCCATTGATTGTGTACTCATCTCTGCCACATTCTCTTGAGGATGCAGACAAAAGGTAAAATGTTCCCCAAGGAGCTTACATTCTGATGGGCCTGATAAGACAAGGGCACACGGAGCAACAACAAATGATGAAGAGTATATAATTAAGGGCTCAGAGACAAAATACAGATTCTAACTTTGCAGAAGTTCAAAGGAAGAAGAAATCACTGAAGCTTCCCAGTTTTTAGGAATGACTGAACTGACCTTAGGCTAGACTCTGAGAGACAATAAGTAAATATAAAATGTCTCAGTGGAGGAAGAGAGGGCATGCCAGACAAGAGAACGACAGAATGACAGGAGCACAGATGGGAATGAGCGTGACATTGGGAGCAGATGAGGCAGGCCAGGTTGGTTGAGTGCATTGTTCACACTGGCGGGGAGGACAACAGATCTAAACCAATTCCCCAAATTCTAACCCCAGCCCCTCCACAGAGGACAGGTGAACTAGAGAAAAGAATGGAATTTTAGGGATCCTGAAATTTTAGTCTGTTCTTTATCTACATTACTGTGTGACTCAGAAATCTAACTGAAGCGCCTCAGATAAGAAAAAGACGGGGAAGTCATAGGTCATTTATAGGAGAAAAGAAGTAACCCAGGCACTGTGGTGGCCCCTCTAACACATACCATGTCCTTCCATCCTCACAACAACCCTATACAGTATCACAGTAACCCTATATAGTAACTAGTTACATTTGCAATTTTACAAATCCAGAAAGCAAATTTGGAGAAGTCATAAGTTCCTTGTTCAAGTTCACCCAAAACTAGTAAGTGCTGGTTTACACTAAATGACCTCTGGGATCCCTCCAGGTCAGATGTTCTGGAATTAGTGACTCTGTGCCTGTGTCAGCTCCACACTGGCAAATTGAGAATCATTTCAGCTCTTTTAAAAGGATGCAGTCTGCCCTAAAACTAAGCTCCTCTTTCTCTTGCCAAATACTAGTTTATTTCCAACTGCTTCCAAGTCTTAAGACAATGACTCTAAATCAGACAGTGTTTCAGGTCTTAAACTTCCATCTCAAGGAGAGAAAACCCACTATCTGCTAAGGTGGTCCGAGAAGGGCCAGCATCGGTAGCGACAAGCCTGAAATAGTCCACTGCTCTCTGTCTCTTCGAGTACCAACTGCCCTGATCACCCTTTGCATCTTCCTCCGGGACTACCGGTCTCCCTGCCTCCACCATTGCCTGCTATGGCCTGCTTCCACAAAGCAACTGAGGGATCTTAAAAGATATAAATCAGATCTTTCCAGCCTCCTGCTTTATACCCTTACCATCTGCTGTAGTCCAAATAGAATCCGTTTAGGCTGAGAGCTTTGCTTGTCTACCCCAGCCTACATTTCCTCTCTGCTACCAGCTATCCCCTAGCTCGCTCTACTCCTGCCACATTGGTTTCTTTCCATTTCATAAACCTGATTAGGCTGCTGCTACCTTGGAACTTTGCTCTAGCTGTCTCTTCTCCTGGAATGCACTTCCTCCTAATCTTCACAGGATGGGCTTCTTGTCCTTCACAGCTTCGCTTACATAGTCCCTCCCCAGAGAGGCATTTGCAGACCTCCCAATCTGTGGTACTCATCACTACCTGGTGCTTATTTACACATTTTCAGCTCTTCTGAGCAGAGACTAGTCTGTCTTCTTGACTGAACATTCTCGGTGTTTAGATTAGTACCAGTCCTATGATGGCATTCAGTGAGCTGTTGAATGAATGAGTCATGGCCCATTATGCCTTAATCTTGCCCTTTAGCCATTTGTTTCCTCTAATTTCTTTTTCCAGTCACTCCCATATTTAATTACCAAGATTTAATTTATTTAGACCATCTAAAATCAATGGCTTGGCAGAATCAACCATAATTTGCGGTTAGTTTATAACATTAGTGTGGCCGTATTCACTGATAGAGACGGACATCATAGAGTAGTGACTAAATGTACAGATTTTGGAGCCAGGCTTCCCAGGTTCAAATCTTCTGTGAAGTTCAGAGTGGGGGCACTTGGGGCAGGTTGCTTAACCCTTCTGTGCCTCACCTGGAAAAAGGTGGAGAGTAACAATATCTACCTTATTGTGTTCTGAGGACTAAATGTGTTGGCAGATGTTACAATAGTTATGATATTATCTGGCACACGGTAAATATTAGATAAAATTAGCTCTTTTTGTTATTAATCAAAGAAGCAAAAAGTACCATCAAATTGAGCTTCAGAAAGGGTTTGAGGAGATATTGAGTACCTGCACATAATATGATTTCTCATTTACTTATCTCATTCTATGAGTATTATCTTCATATTCTACGTGAAGAGACATGTTTCAAAGTGCTAAATAGTTCACATGGCTATTGAGTGGTTGAGACAGTATTTAAACTGAGATCTGACTTCAGTGCTCATGTTCCTTCCATCACATGATACTACCTTTTTAGAGAAAACAATTTTCTGGACTTTTCCTGAAAATTAGCTTTTGGTTAGGTTTGGGACTTGCTTTGAAACCTAAACGTCTTTTCTTTATTAATTTAGGATACTCTAGCAGAATTCAGTGAGGACTCCCTGGAGTTCAGCCTATTGAGTTGTATTTTAAAACCTAGGATTCTGGGGCACCTGGGTGGTTCAGTCATTGGGCGTCTGCCTTCGGCTCATGATCTTTGGGTCATGATCCCAGGGTCCTGGGATTGAGCCCTGCATTGGGCTCCCTGCTCAGCAGAAAGCCTGCTTCTCCCTCTCGCACTCCACCAGCTTGTGTTCCCTCTCTTGTGTGTCTCTCTCTGTCAAATAATAAATAAAATCTTAAAAAAATATAATAAAATAAAACCTAGGATTCTACTTTAGTAGAAGAAAGCAAACTAATGCAGGAAAAAAAAATAGAAGAAAGGAATGAAAGTAACTATAACTGTAGTTATCTGATACTGTAATAAAACAAGACTATGCCACCCAGGCACCCCAGGAGCATTCTTTAAAAAGAATAAGGTACAGGCGCCTGGGTGGCTCAGTCAGTTAGTTGAGCATCTGCCTTCAGCTAAAATCATGACCCTGGAGTCCTGGGATTAAATCCCTCATCGGGCTCCCTGCTTGGCAGGGAGTTTGCTTCTCCCTCTGCCCCTTGCCCTACTCATGTTCTCTCTCTCATGCTCTGTCTCTCTCTCAAATAAGTAAAATTTTAAAAAGAAAGACAAAACAGACAAAAAAGTAGTCTGTGATCCAAGCACTAATAAATTCTGTCTTGCCCTTACTAAATTTTATCTTCCCCAAAATTCACAAAAGGGAGAGGTGCCTGGGTGGCTCAGTCAGTTAAGCATCTGCTTTAGGCTTAGGTCATGATCCCAGTGTCCTGGGATCATGCCCAGCATCAGGCTCCCTACTCACTGGAGAGCCTGCTTTTCCTTCTCCCTCTGCCACTCTCCTTACTTAAGCTCTCTCTCTTAAAAATTCTAATAAAAACTTATAAAAATTAAAATCTTTCTTAAAATTCACAAAAGTGAAATGGTTTATTACAGATTATAAGAGATTTTTGTCTAAGCTGAAAAAAATAACTCATAATTCAACAACCCTTGTAGAGAAATCAGTAGTGAGACTGATGGTCCTTTGGCCATCAGTGTTCCTGACAATAGATGTAGTGTCTCTGAGTTCTGGTTGTGTGCCAAGAGCTGATAGGAAATTCTATTTCAGAAAGCATGCTATATAATGAATATTATTTGAAATTATGAAATCCATAAACTACATTTTTCTAAAATATTTAATCAGTGTTGGGAGGCAGGGTACAGGTAAAAGAAGACAGAAGTCAGTTACTTTGAAGGAAAAGAGGAATGATACAGTAATCAGAGCACCAGCTCTGGAAAAGAAAGGCCATCTCACCTTTATTTCTTTTGACTTTTATGTCCTCCCCCTTTTTTCCCTAGATTTATTGAGCTATAGTTGACACATAACAGTATTTAAGTCTGAGGTATACAGTGTGTTGATTTATACTTTTATAAACTGTAAAATTATTACCATCATAGTATTAGGTACCATCTGCATTGTATCACATAGTTCCTAATTCTTTTTTGTGGTGACAATCTTCTCTTTTTTAAAAGATTTGTTTGTTTTGTTTGTTTATTTATTTATTGAGAAAGAGCAAGCAAACAAGCATGCATGTACACACACGTACCCACAGGTCAGTGGGGGAGGGAGAGAGAGAATCTCAAGCAGACACTCCACTCCCTCTAACCACCCCCCCACCACCATGCTCCTCTGAGCATAGAGCCTAGCACAGGGCTCAATCTAACCCTGAGATCACAACCCAAGCCAAAACCAAGAGTTAGATGCCCAAGTGACTGAGCCACTCATGTGCCCCTATGGTGAGAACTTTTAAGGTCCATTTCCTTAGCAACATTCAAGTATATAATACTGTATGATTAACTATAACCACTATGCTGTGCATTGGATCCCTGAGCTTATTAATCTTATAACTGGAAGTTTCTACTCTTTGACCAATATCTCATCATATTCCCCACCCCTTAACCCCTGGCATCCTCCGTTCTGCTCTCTGTTTCTTGGAGTTTGTCTTCTTTAGATTCTTCATTTAAGTGAGGTCACACAGTGTTTGTCTTTCACTGTCTGACTTCACTCAGCATAGTGCCTTCAGGGTCTATCCAAGTTATTAAAAATGACAGGATTTCCTTCTTTCTCATAGCTGGATAATATTCTTTTGTGTCCATGTACCACATCTTTGTTATCCATTCACTCATTGACAGACACTTAAGTTTATTTCTATATTTTGGCCGTTGTAATGCTGTAATGAACATCAGAGTGCAGATAGCTCAATAAGATTCTGATTTTCAGTTTCTTTATCTACCCAGAAGTAGATTTCTTTTGACTTTTATGTCCTTCCCCTTTTTTCATTTATTGAGGAACTTCCATACTGCCGTCTGTAAGGGCCGCACCAGTTTACATTCCCACCAGAAGTTCATGAAGATTCCCTTTTCTCCACACCTTCACTAACACTTAACTCTTCTCTTTTTAATGATGGCCATTATGACTGGTTTGAGGGGATATCCTGTGGTTTTGATTTGCATTTCCCTAATGACTAGTGATGTTGAGCACCTTTTAATCTACCTGTTGGACATTTGCAAGCCTTTTTTGGAAAGCTATCTCTTCAATTCTGCCCATTTTTTAAAATCAGGTTGTTAGTTTTTTTGTTGTTGAGTCGTAGGAGTTCTTTATATATTTGGATATTAACCACTTGTTGGATATATGATTTGAATTTTCTCTCATTCTGTAAGGAGAAATACTGCCTTTTCATTTTGTTGATTGTTTCCTTAACTGTGCAGAAGCTTTTTATTTTGATGTAGTCCCACTTGTAGAGATTTTACTTCTATTGCTTGTGCTTTTGCTGTCATATCTAAGAAATCATTCCTGAAACCAGTGTCAAGTTTCTTTTCCCGTTTTCTTGTGGTTTTGTGGTTTCAGGCCTTACACTTAAATCTTTAATCCATTTCAAGTTCGTTTTTGTAAGCGGTATAATATAGAGATACACTTACATTCTTCTGCATGTGGTTGTCCAGTTTTCCCAACACCATTTATAGAAGAGACCATCCTTGTCCCATCAAGTATGCTTGGCTCTTTTCTCAAACTGGGGTTTATTTCTGCATGTTCCATTGGTCTGTGTGTCTGTTTTTATGCCAATAAAAACATGTTGATTACTATAGCTTTGTGATAGAGTTTGAAATCAAGAATTATGATGCTTCTGGCTTTGTTCTCAATATTGCCTTAGCTGTTGAGGGTCTTTTGTAGCTCCATATAAATTTTAAGATTTTTTTCTACCTCTGTGAAAAATGGCCTTGGAATTTTGATGGAAATTGCATTGAATCTCTAGATGGTTTGGGGTATTATGGACATTTTAATATTAATTCATCCAGTCCACAAACATGGATATTTTTCCATTTGTTTGTGTCCTCTTCAGTCTCTCTTATCAAGGTCTTGTAGTTTTCAGTGTGTTGATCTTTTACTTCCTTGATTACATTTATTCCTAAGTATTTTATTTTTTTGATGCTAGTGTGAAAGAGATTGTTCTCTTTACTTTTTCAGATATTTGGTTGTTAATGTGTAGAAACAATTGCTTTCTTTGTGTTGATTTTTTATCCTGCAATTTTACTGAGTTATTGATTAGTTCTGGTGGTATTTTGCTGGGGTCTAGGCTAGGATTTTCTACATACAAGATCATATCATCCTCAAACAAAGACAGTTTTATTCTTTCCTTTCTTACTTGGATGCCTTTTATTTCTTTCTCTTACATGATTACTCCGGCTAGGACTTTTAGCACTTTGTTGAATAGGAGTGGTGAGAATGGGCATCCTTGTGTTCCAAATCTGAGAGGAAAGGTTTTCAGCCCTTCAGCTTTGAGAATGATGTTGGCTATGGGTTTGTTGTATATGGTCTTTATTGTACTGAGGTGTGTGTTACTTCTATAACCCAGTCTGTTGAGTGTTTTTATCATGAAAAGGTGTTACACTTTGTCAAATGCTTTTTCTGCATCTGTTGAGATCACATGGTTTTTATCTTTCATTCTGTTCATGTGGTATATCACGTTTACTGATCTGTGTGTATTCAAACGTCCTTGTATTCCAGGGATAAATCCCACTTTGTTGTGGTGAGTGATTGTTTTACTGTGCTGCCGAACTGGGTTTGCTAGTATTTTGTTGAGAATTTTTGCATCTGTGTTCATCAGGGATATTTGTCTGTGATTTTCTTGTTGTGTCCTTATCTATTGTGGTATCAGGGTAATGCTTTCATTGTAAAATAAGTTTGGGAGTATTCCTTCCTGTTTGATATTTTGGAAGAGTTTGAGAAAGATTGCTGTTAATTGTTCTTTAAATATTCGGTGGAATTCACCAGTGAAGCCATCTGGTCCTGAACTTTTCTGTTTGGGAAGGATTTTGATTACTGATTCACTCTCCTCACTCAGTATTGGTCTATTCAGATCTTCTCTGTCTTCATGATTTTGTCTTGGTATGTTATATGTTTTTAGAACTCTGTTCATTTCTTATAGGTTATCCAGCTTTTGGTGTATAATTATACATAGTAGCTTCTCACAATCCTTTGTATTTCTGTGGTATCAGTTGTAATGCCTCCTCTTTCATTGCTGATTTTACTTTTTTGAGTCTTCTGTTTTCTGAATTAGTATAGTAAAGTCTTGTGAATTTTGCTTATCTTTTCAAAAAGCCAGCCCTTAGTTTCCATCAATCTTTTTTCCTGATTTTCTGGTTAGTTTCTCTTATTTTAACTTTGAGAACAAGAAAGTTCATTTGTCAAAGGAGTAACCTCTGCAAATGAAAAGGATAAATGGGATTACTTCTGTTTCAACAGTTTCTATAGTAGGGTCTATCCTTTAATTTTCATAAGCCTTGGCTCTTTAAAGTGGGAGTAAGGAAAGAGCCAGGAAAAAAATGACCCTTTGTGACTGACTCCCACTACCGGTGTCATGGGAAAAGCCAAGATCATTGTTTTTCAAACTTTAGACCACACCTGCAAAAGAAAATGCATGTTTCATTAGGGCTCAGTAAACACATATAGACACAACTAAAAGCTGTCGGGACTGATACTTAACTCTGATTAGGCTGCTGTGCACTTGACTGCCTGTTACTGCTTCATTCTATTCGTAGTCCATCGCAGGATTGTTTGGTTTGGTTTGGTATTGTTTTTTAATGCTGGTTGTGACCCACTATGGGGTCATAAGGCTGGCTTGTGGATGGTTGCAGCAGAGGGGGTCCTGTCAGAGCCAGTGCTCCATGCTGCCCCACCCCCTGCAGCCTTCACGCCTCCACCCTGCGCTTATGTTCATTCTTGGTTTCCCCAGAAATGCTACTCCCAGCTTTCCATGTGACCACATCTTTGTTCTGCACACACTGCCACTTTGTTCACTGGCCCTGCCATGCAAGCTTCACATCTTTCCTCTGGACGCTGATTGGGTGATAGCTCAATGGCCTTCACATATCCAAAAGAAATCCCCTCCCCCTTCAGGCAAAGGGGAGAGGAGGGCTGAAATCAAAGTTTATGGGGAGGGTTTGGCCTCCCTGGACAAGAAGCCTAGGCAGTGGTGACAGTAACCTGTGGCTAGAGGAGATAGACAGGAGTGTGCTGAGACAAAGGAATCAAGTTCAGAATTAAGAGTCTCGCTCACTTCCTTTTCCCCCTGCGTCTTGCTGCCTACAGGTAAATTCTACTGCAAACCACACTACTGTTATCGACTCTCCGGCTCCGCACAGAGGAAGAGACCGGCAGTGGCTCCTCTCTCTGGAAAGGTAATGGTGATCCATCAGTAGGTGGGGGAAAAGCAGCAGGTGCATTTTAGCATGGTGACAGGTGAGGGTGTGGTTAGCTGGGCCTGCGAAACAGCCACTAACTTGCCCTTCTTGTGAATGGGAAGGGCCTGAGAGACGGTCACAGTCCAATTGGGGAGGAAACCCACTTTTCAAGTATAATCTTGATACTGCATTTCACTAAGGTGATGTTCCATCCACCACCTGAGTTGGATTTATTTGAGAGATTGTGTTAGGCCCTCCTTTTTACACTCTATAAAGAAGACTTCAGGGCGCCTGGGTGGCTCAGTGGGTTAAGCCGCTGCCTTCAGCTCAGGTCATGATCTCAGGGTCCTGGGATCGAGTCCCACATCGGGCTCTCTGCTCAGCAGGGAGCCTGCTTCCTCCTCTCTCTCTCTGACTACTTGTGATCTCTCTCTGTCAAATACATAAAATCTTTGAAAAAAAAAAAGAAAAGAAGACTTCAGTCATTGTAAAAAGCCTCCTTCTGAGAGAAGGACACCCTGCAAAGGAACTTGGCTGTAAATAATCTGCTCTGCTGGTCAATTCCTTTCACTTTCTTTATTCTGTGAATTACTTATCTAAGTTCCTTTATCCTTCTTACTTTTTTCTCTCTTTTTTTTTTTTTTTGACCGAGAGTAGCTCCTCCACTTGTCATTGTCCAAGTGAACCGGCTATTCCCTTCATAACAAGATGTTCCCTTGTCAGCATGCAGGCTGACTAACCCGTCCTGGAGGGGCTTTTGTTGACTGCAGAGGGACCTGTGGGGAAGGGAAACTTATTCCAAGATGGACCTAGATTTTGACTCCTGGTGATTTCTCCATGAATTATGTCCTGGGTTTTTAAAGAAAGACTGTGAGAAATACGGTCTGGATTGACTGGTGAGAGCAGCGAACTAGCCAGGCAGGGGCCATTGTCTTCTGAGATTTGAGTGCTTCGGTCAGTCACTCTTCTTCTTCTCGTGGACTTTCCTAGGAAGCCAGAGAAGCCCTACAGGATGGCCCCACTGTGGACACAAGTGGACAGGCCAGCACCATCGCCAGCCCTGCTGAGAGAACTCCAGGTAGCCTCACTTCCTTGTTTGGCTGGGTGGTGCGTCACTCTCTCGGCCTCTGTGACAAGGCCAAGGGGATGAGCCAGCACCTCCAAAGCAACATTTCTTCGATTGGGCATCAAGTGGCCCAAAACCCTTTGGACTCCTTTTTCATGTGCCAGCTGCTTGCATTCGGAGTCCCCTTTCTCTATGGCCTGTCGGAGGTGCTGGTACAAATCAGAGGGGAGTTTCACTTGCAGGCCGTGAGCCAGTAGGGGCGCCATCTGGTAAGCGGGATCACCTGAACTTCAGGAATGTCTGTTCACAACCTCAGAGTATTGTTGCCAGAGCTTGGGAGGCTGCCCACACCTCTTAAGTGTGTCTTAACACTGAGGTGGTTGGTCCAGGCCCTGCCCAGATAGACAGGAATTCAGAACAGACTGCTTGCCAGAGTCTCAGGGCCTTCTTATTTTGGACTCCTTGGACAGCATGGAATTGTAATAAGGCCACATGATCTAGATTTATGTTCACCTAAACTTGAAATTCTTGCATCCTGTCCCCTATTTGGGTATCTACATAAGCTGACACTATACTTCTATTTGATGTGTAACCACTATAGGCCATGCCCTGTCCTAATCACTTTGGGGCATTTGAACTTGTAATGAGGACCAAACCCTAATTTGTTCAATTTCCCCTAATCATTTCCTTGTGTCAGGAAGTGAATGACACTATCCCTACCTCTGAAAACGTTTATTCTGGTTTTCAGCTCATGGGCTCATGGACATTAGGCTTATTGTGAAGAATTGTAGTTTTTCCCTTAAAATTGCCTCTCTCTCTGCTCCATGTCAAGCCAGCCCATGAGATATGTCCCCAGTTCCACAAACTGCTGGAACTGGTCCCAGTACCCCCCAGTGAAGCCACAGACTGTATACAATCCAGGGTCTTCGTGTAGGTGAGAGAGGAAGTCAGTGGGCCATGTTTCTGCTTCTCACACCTTCTGTGTCTTTCACAACAGATAGAGCTCAAGCAGCCATTTACAAACTTGAAAATTACCATATAAAAACTAAAGATCATCCCAATTTCTAATGCTAGAACCTGTGGAGCAGGAGTTGGCAGTGAAATTTCCATAATGGGAAAAGAGAATGATCCACTCCACTTTCAGATGACAGGTTTTCAGAGTTGCTTCCCTCCCTGTGCTTAAGAATTAGAGAAAGGGAGAATGTGCCCAGGGAGGGCAGTGATTTGGAGGGTAAGACCCAGCAAACCCCAGCTGAGCTAGGTGAATTCAGCTTCTGCTCCCATGTGTGCCCTTTTTAAAATCTGGGGAAGCTTTTTTTTTTTTTTTTTTTCCGGGAAGCTTTTTAAGTGCCCTGCAATTTGGACCAACATTTTATAGCAATGTTTAAGCCACAAATGACTTTGAAATGTATAGCTTCAAAGCCCTTTACAATCTGTCTTTTCCATGAAATGCTGGCAGCCTTTTGCAGTTGACACTCTCAGAGCACCAGGGGGAAGTACTGGTAGCGAAGACAGAGTCTTCAACTGTGGGGTCTAGAATGTGCATTTGACCAGGTGAGAACACCCTCTCATCAATCTGGGCCTTGTTCCAGCAGAGATGGATTTCCCAAGGAACTTGGCTACTCAGTAAAACAACTCAGAGAAATGAAACTTTCCTTTTGGGTATCAAGTACAGAACATTCTTTTTAAAAAAATCTAAACACAATGAAGTTCAGGTTGTTTCTGAGCATGCCAAGTTTGTTCACTTTCCCATGTGGTTCAGTTTGCCATTCTTACTGTCTAGTTTGAAAGCGTAATGGATTTAGAGTTGCTATAGAGAAGAATATTCTGTAAAGCAAGGAGAGAAGGTAAGAGTCTGACAGTGTCATTAAAGACTCAGCCAAGAAAGAATCAAGTCCCTGAGGATGTCTCAGCCCCTATGGTTCATGATTCTGAAGGTGACTTGCCTGTTCTAGCACAAGGGGTTCAAGTTGTGCATCCCAAAGGAAACCCTGCTCGAACCCTAACATGAATGAGGCACGCACTGTCCTCCCACTTGAAGGCAGCTGAGGGTTAATGGGGTTCAGTTCGTATCTGCCTCTGGGGACTTTTGGAAATGACAGTGCTGAGTCTGAACGTGCTCCAAAGCCCCAGCACTTCCCCTATGAGGTATCTAATTCTTGCTAGCCTCTATAGAAAAGGAACAGAATTATGGGTGGTATTTTATAGTTGGCATGAAGTAGGTTTCTTTTTTTCTTTTGATAGGGATGTCTTTCTCTAAATCCCACACTAAACCTTTGATTGATTTGGGATTTCCTTTTGAAAAGCTTCAGAAAAACTCAGGTATTTCAGGGTTTCAGAATATGTCCTTGATAAGTCATTAACCCAGATCCATGGTACATCTCCTCTCCTGTACTATAGACAAGAAGAAGCTGCGAATGAATGAACTTGATTTCACTGTGTATAAATAGGCCATCCTCCTAGATGCATATCCTCCAGAAGGCAGAGCTGGAAAAGCTATGGCCAAAGCTGGCACTTAAGCCTACTGTGCATTATCTCTGGGCCACCTCTGTATTTGTGGCAATGCCTTCTTTTCCCTTATGTGCTTGTCCCCTTATGCCAAAATTACTGCTGTTGCCAAAAAATCCCAGACAACTCACAAGTTGAAAGAACCTATTCCAGCCTGCTTTGCAGTGTTGTCTCTCTCTGATAACCTAATCTGTAACTGCTGCTAATTTAGTGTTTGGAGGAGGACATGGTTTACAGTACTGTTGTATATATTGTGCTTTTAATATAGAAACCCTCCTTTCTGTTCCCCAAATCTGTAAATGCTTTTTTTCCAAGATTCTTCTACTTAACTACTATAAATTAATGGACCTGGCACAGATTTTCTACCCTGGCCTCCTGGTACCTACTCTGACTTTAAGTAAAGTTGGGAAAACAACAGGTAGAGAAAAAAAAATCCCAAATTATATATTTTCTCCTTGGACATAAGACCCTCAATTGCAGAATCCCCTTTACATTTCATATAGAGAATAATAAAAAATGAAACATAAAGATTATGGGGAATCATAAGGGAAGAGAAGAAAGCTTTTCTTGTAGTACAGGTTAGAGAGTGGGATGGAAAGGACGATCTTAACTTGAAAAGCTGCCTAATAATTAACAAGAGGCAAGCATCTGCTCCCTGTCCCTAGACAGCCCTTGTATGATCACTTTTAAGTTCTATAGTTTGGGTGCTAAATGGACCAGAATAGCCATGCGATACAAGGAATGTCATGCAATCCTGGGGTTCCTGCCTGTCAGGACGAAGTTAGAGAGTCTCACTGCTTCCCAAGCCCTCTTCCCTTATAGGCATTTCTGGAAAACCTCTCAGTAGAGCAAAGAGAATTGTGCAGTCCAGCGTAACTCCCCAGCCCTCCCCCAAGAGTCATAGTTTGATGGTAATGTGCAAATATTTATACATATACACATGTATGTTTATATAGGTATAATTTCATAAGACAAGTAGATATTTATCTATCATGGCCTAAATAATTATAACCATACTAATGAAGCTGTTTCTGAAGCTTCTTTTTCCTGGGTTCTGGAAACCAAGGGAGCTTTTACAATGGGGAATCATGCCACTGGCCTGGCTTAGAGTCAGGTCAGGGTTTGGAGGGAACAGAGCAGGCCAGCACATGTGTGGAGGTGGAGACTTTGGGGACAGGGCATGGGTATCTCAGAAAAGGAGCAGTACCCGGCCCCAACCTCAGAAAGTTGACTTACAAGCAGACTAGGAAAGCAGGGGTTCTGTTGCTCATGGACTACCACAGAGAGGCAGACCCCCTGCCACTCCCGTTTTGCTTCCAGGCTTCTCTATCAGTTCCCCTGGCTTAGTTACTGCAGCTTCCTTCTGTCTCTTGGTGTTTGGTGTGTCTCTGTAGGGAAGTGGATCGTTCTTAGTCCCTCCTAAATGGGCCTCAGCATGGCCTGGAATGCCCGCCCAGTGGATTAAGGGCTTCCCTTTTTTCTGGGCCATTCAGCTTGAGGGTGGAGGTCAGGATAGAGGTGGGGGGTGGCAGCCAGCCGGTTCCCACGGCCGTGGTACAAAGAGGCCATAGCGAGGGAGGATGCACTGTGCCAAGGAACACATCACCTGTCTGCTTCTGGCCTTCCCTGTAGCCTTTACGTTTGCCCTTGTTTTTAATCTGTGCTGTGAGTTTTTGGTGTGTTTCTTTGTGAGTTTTTTAATTTAATTGTGTAACTTTGTTTTTGCCATTACTGTGAAACTAAGGTGTTGTGCTTTTAATTTTTTTTAACAAATGTTACCATTCTTATTTAAGAGAATAAATTCCAAACAATCTTCGGGTTTCTGAGTTTTTCTTTTCCTTCCCTTTCTCCTGTTTGGAGGGTGGGAAAGGGGTTAGCTTAGGCAGATCTCAAGAGTGGGCCTGAAGGCCATTGTGCCTAAGGACTGTCGCTTCTGAGGTAGAGTCAGGAGAGAGTGTGGATGTAGTAAAAATGGGGGAATGGGGTGTTTACACCTAAAATACAGATGGTCGTTAACAGAAGGGCCTCTGTCCATGGGGGTTGGCATGGTGGAAGACATTTTGTTCTGTAGCAGCTGCAGGTAGAAGAGACCGAAAAGGTGCCACCTGTGCCCCATAGGCAGGCAGGCAGCATGAGGGACTTGAGGGCTAGAGCAGGTGGAGGGATAGAAATTCATGTGGAGCCCATGTCTGCCATGGGGACACGGAACCAGAAGCTTGCCCTTCCTGTTCCTGCCTCTGGCAGGCCACTTGGGGAACTGGGAGCAGTTATGTGTCTCTCCTCTGCTTTGAGGCTTTTGCCTAAGGCACAGTGACCTCACTCCTGGTGACACTGAAGGTTTTCTGTTCTCTCCAACTGATGTCCCTCTCATGCTGTCTCTGCTGTCACCTGCACACTGAGCTAGGATATCCAGTTCTGCTTAGCCACTCACCCTCAAGCCAGGAGAGATGAGCCTGTTGCCTTCTCCCACACATTGCTCTGACCTTAGCAGTGGTTGCTTCTTGTGTCGTGTTAGCACGCCAGCCACAGTGGCACAGCCCAGCTTTGGTGCCACATTGGGCCAAAAAAGGGCACCAGGTAGGGGAGCACTCCGCACCAACTCTGCTCCCACTGACTCTAGGAAATTGGGTATCTATTGTTAAAAAGGCTGCGGAGCCTCCTCTACTCAGAAGCAGCCCACTTAGGACTCTGGGTTCTCAGGCTTACCCACAGAATAGAGAAACCGAGTGCTGGGTTCTCTTGATATCTAGATTATCAGATTCCCCTGTCAGGGAGGGTCTGTATCCTTCCATAGCTTCCAGTTCTGTCAGAACACTGTTTGTACCATTTTAATCCTCAAAGCATTCCTGCAACAGAGAATTTGAGCCCTCATTCCCACTCCCCACCCAAGTCTATAGTCTTTTGCACCCCTGTCTCTGAAATAAGTCTCTCAGTATCCTGGTGCCTACAAAAGGCTAAGAGGAAAAGAACTGGGATGTGGGGGATGCAATAAGTGACAGTGAATAATTGACTAAGAATCGATAAGGCTAGATCTACATATATAATTGAAGAATTTTAGACCTTTGCTTCTGTTGTCTGTCCCATGCCCCAGTAATAAAAGGGGAGGAAAGCCAAGATTGTTTAGAACAGGATACTGAAGCATCTAACAGGAAGGCAGTGACAATGAATGTGATTCTGTGCCACCCATTGTGAAGACCCTGGACGAGTCCCTTTGGGTCCCAGTTTCTTTCTGAAACTTCTTAAAATCCATCCCCCTGCTTCTCTTTAATAAGTTCCCTGGAGATGTCCGTAATTGAGATACTCCCTAGGAGAATCCTGTGGTGTAGACGTGGAAGCAGTACAGGCAATGAAAATGGGCCACTCTCTATTTTCATACTGAAAAATAGGGCAAGATAAGGCCATGTAGGACCCAGGTCCTACAAGTGTCCCCCTTGAAGTACAAATAAAAGAAAAATGCCCAGGTGGGGCTGTCTTAAATGTAACAGCCAGGCATAGATGTCAGGAAGAAGCCTCCCTGAATCCCATCCCCTTTCACAAAGCTTCAGAACCTTATCCAGACTCCAAAACCAGTCTTTACCTTGGAACTCCGATCCAGCCAAGCACCCAGCAAGTGCCAACAAGTAGATTCGTCATAATGAAATGAGGGGGAGGGACATCAGATTGGCGCTCCCTATCTTGGTTAAGCCATAGGGTTGCTGTGTTCTTTGCTGTGTTCTTCTCTAACTCCTCTCTCTCTCTCTCTCTCTCTCTTTCTTTCTCTTTCTCTCATCACTGCCCACAATTCTCAGCTGTGTGTTGG
This sequence comes from Mustela lutreola, assembly GCF_030435805.1. Lineage (NCBI taxonomy): Eukaryota > Metazoa > Chordata > Mammalia > Carnivora > Mustelidae > Mustela > Mustela lutreola. The sequence goes on from NC_081297.1 coordinate 41,305,632, forward strand.
CTGCTGATGCCTCTTTCTTCACAATTGCTCCTTGTCTCTTCAACATGTACATTCTGGAGGGGGTAGGCTTTTGGGCAGAAATACCTTCCATACACCTGAGAAGAGAGGCGGGGCTCCAGCATATGTGACTCTCCTTCAATTACTTCCAGGTTTCACTAGCCACGTGAGCACCATTTCCTTTTTTACTTCCTGTGGATCAACTGCCGCATAACTTTGTGTAGTTAATGAACATTTTGAATATTTCTAAGGCAGTTCTGTGGCCCTTCAAGAAGGACAATGGGCAAAAGTTTGAGTCACTGCCAACACCCAAACCCTAACTCAGGCTAACTAAACTCAACCTTGCCTTTGATGTTGTTCTTTTCCTCCAAATCTATATGTACACGTGTAGCCAGAGGGCTCCCAAAATGTGAAGAAGACTCCCAGCCCTCAGAGAGGGCCCTTATTGACATGAAAGGGGGAGTTTGGGGAACATACTTCAACAGAAAGGGAGTCTAGGGCCCCAGCTCTGCCTGGCTACAGAACAGAGTCTCTTGGGGCCATGCTAGGAGAATTACTAGAAAAATTCTTACAATTGAGTCAGAATTTCTATTGGCCTCTTAGGTTTCCTTTACCTCTTCTTGCTTATTTACCCAGCTTGTGTGATTATGCATTAATCACATGAAACTGTTCCAAGTGTGCCTATTAAGTGATTGAATTCCTTATTCTGTACTTTTGTAAAATATCAGGGTTATTGCCATTTTATCACTTATTTCGTAGTTTAGCCTTATTTTGTTTAGGTCCTTGCCTGACATTATAGGTCTTTCGTAATTATTTCATAGTAAGTCACCCTGTTACCAGAAGAACTTTATACCCAGGGCCACCTGCTTCTCTTAAGGTTCAAGAGCTGTCTTCCCTGTACCCTGTGTCCTAGTGTTCCTGGGCCTCTACCAAAGACACCTCCCTGAAAAAAGAGTTCAGTTACTAAAGACCACCACTACCAGGCAAGGTCCTACAGGTACCAGAGGAACTCAGGACCTCGATGAGTTTTGGTTTCCTCAACAAATAGGACAAAATCAGAGCTGTTTCACTGGTGAGACCTAAATAAATATGTTTTCCTTCCGTCCTCATGTTCTTTCAAGGTTAATAAAACCAGGAATACTATGAAAATAAATTCCAGGGAGGGTAATCCTCTTTTTTTTTTTTTTTTTTTTTTTTTTTAAAGATTTTATTTATTTATTTATTTGACAGAGAGAGAGATCACAAGTAGGCGGAGAGTCAGGCAGAGAGAGAGAGAGAGAAGCAGGCTCCCACTGAGCAAAGAGCCCGATGCGGGGCTCGATCCCAGGACCCTGAGATCATGACCTGAGCCGAAGGCAGCGGCTTAATCCACTGAGCCACCCAGGCGCCCCAATCCTCTTGACATTAAGTAGCTGCTCAGAGATCAGACCTGACACTAAAAAGTGGGATTAGGCAACCTTAGGGAGAAGAGTTTGTCTCCAAAAAGCTAAACCACAGTGTGTTTCTTTTTTTTTTTTTTAAAGATTTTATTTATTTATTTGACAGGCAGAGATCACAAGTAGGCAGAGAGGCAGGCAGAGAGAGAGAGAGGGAAGCAGGCTCCCTGCTGAGCAGAGAGCCCGATGCGGGACTCGATCCCAGGACCCTGAGATCATGACCAGAGCCGAAGGCAGCGGCTTAACCCACTGAGCCACCCAGGCGCCCCCACAGTGTGTTTCTTAGACTGAGTTCAACCCCTTAACCAAAGAATAGCTGATATTGACTGTAATAGGATTATAACAGCTTATTTATTCATGTTTCCCTGTTTTCTAGAAATAAATCAGGATCTAGAAAGATCAGATTAGAGAGGGACCAGCTATAAAATCCCTCCAAACAGTTTACCAACAAGAGACATATTTGAGTTAGTAGGTTCTTCTTTTAGAAGTAAATATTCTCAGGGCACCTGGGCGGCTCAGTTAGTTAAGCTTCCAACTATTGGTTTCAGCTCAGGTCATGTCATGATCTCATGGTTGTGAGATCGAGCCCTATGTTGGGCTCTGCGCTTAGCGCTGAGGCTGCTTGAGATGCTTTCTCCCTCTCCCCCTGCCCCCTGCTGTGCTCATGCTCACTTTCTTGCTCTCTTTCTTCTTGTTCCCTCTCAAATAAGTAAATCTTTATTTAAAAAAAAAAAAAAAGTACATATTCTCTCCTAGAGTTTAGTCTAAAGTGAGTTACTCTAAACCAGCTATTTGCTTGTCTTTTACCTGTTTCACCTTTCTTGGGAATTAATATTGGTAGAGAAGCCTAGGAACATGGGGACACAGAGTGCAGGGAAGACAGCTCCAGGGCTGTCCAAATCTCAGTGAAGGGTTTTGTAACCTCAGAGAAGTAGGTGGCACTGGATATCTGGGGTAACTGGTAACAGGGAATTGATGGCCTGCAGGAGTTAACAGCTGAAGTCTTAAGGGCTTTGCCATACTGCTGAGAGCTGGCAACCATCCAGCTCTGGAACCATCCTCCATGCTGCTGGAAATACAGTGCCAAAGGGTCGTCTATATTTATAGTCAAGGGAGCCCCCTTGTCTCCGAAGTCTTTTCCTCAAATAAAAATAGAAATTAAAACTCATAGTATGCTAACTCCTGTCATTTCCTCCCTGTGATTACTACCAGCCAGTTTACCATCATAGTGTTTGTTGTATACTAACTCATAGTCGTGATGTAATAACCAGTTTACCATCATAGTGTTTGTTGTATACTAACACATAGTCGTGATGTAATAACACAGCACCTCCTGTGTCCTGGGCACTGTCCAGGAGCTTTCTGTGTAGCCGTCATGTAATCTGCACAGGAGCTTGTGAGGGAAGTGTCATTTTACAGATGAGGAAACAGGCAGACAGAAGTCAAGCAAACTTGGTCAAGGCTGCATAGCTAATCAGTACAAAGTCAGGATAGAATCATACGAAAGATATGAGAGCATTGTTCATGCACTGTGCCCTACAGCTGCCCTTCTTCTGCTCTCGAACCTCTCCTGTCAGTACTTGGTAAGAGGCAAAAACACTGTTTAGCTACACAAATAAGATTAAAAAAAAAAAAAAAAAAAGGTGAATTCCCTGTATAAATCAGTGTATGCATTTGATTATTTCTGAAAAACATGCCCCCTGCCCCCAGTTTCCTGGGCAGTAATCCCAGGGCTAGGAATGTGTCTTTGGACATATATTAGTTGGGGGCACCTCGTGGCTCATTCAGTTGAGTGTCTGACTCTTGATTTCTGCTGCTGTGATCTCAGGGTTATGGGATCAGGCCCCTCATGGGGCTCTGTGCTCAGTATGGAGTCTGCTTGTCCTGCTCCCCCATCCCAACCTGTGCATGCACTTTCTCTTTCTCTTAAATAAATAAATACAATCTAAAAAATAAAAAAAGATACTAAAGAGAAAGTTGTTTCATCACTGATGTGTAAGGAGAGAAAGTCATCAAAAGAAATTGAGGGGCGCCTGGGTGGCTCAGTGGGTTAAGCCGCTGCCTTCGGCTCAGGTCATGATCTCAGGGTCCTGGGATCGAGGCCCGCATCGGGCTCTCTGCTCAGCAGGGAGCCTGCTTCCCTCTCTCTCTCTCTCTGCCTGCCTCTCCATCTACTTGTGATTTCTCTCTGTCAAATAAATAAATAAAATCTTTAAAAAAAAAAAAAAAAAAGAAATTGAGGAAGAGAATAATAATCACTGAATCAACTATAAGTAATACAAAATGGACTCCCTCTTCATTTTCCCCATGTCAGCTCTCATTGCTCGTCACAAATAGAATCAAGCCTAAAGCTGATTATTAAGAGTAAGCCCAGAACTGGAATGTATCCCTCCAAATGGAACGTACCCTGCCAACAGCCTAGAGGAGATGGGATTCTGTTCAGGGGGGATGTTTCTTGTTCTCTGGGCCCCAGTGTAACTGCTTCTAACTTATAAATCTTTCAGCTTATCCTCTGTCTCTGCTGGCTCGTTTGATTGTCCTTTTTAAAAAGGCCTCATGATGTTTGAGCTGCCTGACATGTTTATTATAATTGTCATTCATTGTCCCCATAGGAAAACACCTGCCTGGCCCTGGGTGGAGTTAAGGCTCATCAGTGTTGACATTTGGGTCTGGATAACTCTTTTTATGTGGAGGGCTGGCCTATGTATTGTGGGATATTTGGCAATATATCTGGCCTCTTCCCATTAGATGTCAGAACACACCACCTCCCAAGGGTGTGATGACCAAAGCTGTCTCCAGCCATTGCTAAATCATCACTGAGGAAAAAAGGGTGTGACACTGACATGCAATTAATGTCAAATTTATTGTTTCCAGTAGGAGATCAGGAAAGAGGGTGAGCGAGAATAATGAAAGTGATACAGAACCATTTTGGAGCCTTACAGGAGTGCCTCTAAACCTTACTGCCTCCCCCTGTGAAAATCATGAGCACCTGTGTCCCAACAGTGTACTTATTTACATGAGGGTACCCCACTAATACTGCATGTGCTATTGGACATTTACAAGACATTTTAGAAAGCAGGGTAAAAAATTAAGAATGAAGATCTAGTGTTTCTCTTCTCTACCCCAATGAATTAATTGTCCCTGTACCCTCAGAATGTACTCATCCTTCTGTGGAGATCATAGCCTCAGAGCATTGGCCTGGGTCTAAGTGGAACAAAAAGAGTTCTTAATAACAGAAAATGCTAATTTGAGTTCCAGCTCTGCAGCCTGTTGTCCTTGTCATCTTTGGTCATTAACTTCTCTGAGCCTCCATTTCCCTAACTTAACGAAATTATAAAATGAAAAAAATGCAACCTTTTTCTTTCTACTCCATAAGATTGTTGTGAATCTCAAATAAGCTAAAATATATAGAAATTTGTTTATTCAAAAGCATTACAAGAACATCAAGTATTATTACCATTGGTAGGGATCCCAGAAAATTCTGGAGTAATCAGAGTGAGAAAGTGAGTTAGGACTGTTCTCTATTCTCTGACTAAGGGTCTCCTGCTCTGGTCTGTGCATCCTTTGGGATTAGCACAAGAAGCTCCACTGGGTTGTATTCTAACTGGCAGAGGCTTAGGGGAACGGAACAGTAAGAAGGGCTTGGCTCTCTATAGTCTTCAGCAGAATGATCTGGGGGGAGTTGACCTGCACTGAATGCCAGGTTTTTTGAAGTATTGTTAAGACTCTACAAATGGGGCGCCTGGGTGGCTCAGTGGGTTAAGCCGCTGCCTTCGGCTCAGGTCATGATCTCAGGGTCCTGGGATCGAGTCCCGCATCGGGCTCTCTGCTCAGCAGGGAGCCTGCTTCCTCCTCTCTCTCTCTCTGCCTGCCTCTCTGCCTGCTTGTGATCTCTCTCTGTCAAATAAATAAATAAAATATTTAAAAAAAAAAAAAAAAAAAAAGACTCTACAAGTGCTTGGCTAAATTTGGCATTGCTTTTTTTCTTAGCCTGCATGGATGGGATGTGAAGTCACCTACTAATTCCATGATACCCTGGGGGCTCTTCACTATAGTAACGAAAGTAAAAACAATCCTAGATAGGGTTTACATTTTGAACTAAATTTTGAACATCTAACCCAAAAGTCAGGACTGACCAGGAGTCAGTTAGCCGTATCTTGGGCAGAACTAGGGTTATACATGGTCCTAGGCATGTCTGCCTCTGTGTTGCTTTGACCCACAGCCCCTGCCCCTACCCCCCCACCACAGGCCTCATTGCTTACGTTGTGACCCTTTTGCAGAAGATATGAGAAGAGGGCGTCTGATTTCTTCTAGGAATCAGTGCATGGAAGGGCATTTTATGGGTGACCAGAGAGCACTGGTCATTAGTAGGGGCTATCTGACCCTCTCTGAGCACTGGCTCAGTGCTCAGTGCCCCTATTCCATCAGCCTTTTATGGCCCTGTCCCCAGGCATGAAGGTTTTCCAGGCCAGGTCTCTGTGACCTTCAAACAGATGAAAAGAAAAGTGTAACTGTTATAGATATGAGTATCAAGTGGTAGTTGCAGGCATTGCTGGAGGAGATTTTAATTACTTTCCAAAAATGTATCTTCAGCTAAGAGAATGCTGTGTATGAGGTTTTGTGTCCTTACGGAGGAACCTATTTGAGAGAGGCTTTTGTGGGGATGTGGGTTTGTCCTTACTGATAGTCTGATGATAGACAGAGCCCCCGGAAGTTGAAAATCACTTTCCTGGCTGAGCAGCTGGCCATGTGTAGGCCACCTCGGAGCCAGCTTTGGACACAGTCTTGACTGAAGGGCTCTGGCACTGTGCTCTGGAGAGGAGGAAGGACTGGAATTTCAACCTGGCATCTTGGAAAAAGCACACCCAGTTTGGAATGCCTCGCCTGCAAACTCATGGTCCTTCTCTGCCTTCCACCTTTCCTCTCTGCCTCTTGTTCTTAGGTCTGCTCTTCTGGTAAGCAAGCTGCTGCCTCTAACTAGACTACTCTCTACTGGGAAGTACAGCCATCAGTTTTGGACATCAGATTCTTTGAGGTAGACTCTTCAAACAGCCTTAACGCATGGTCTTCTAAAACGCTGGCGACCTTGTAGGAATTTCTCTTTTTCTCTGGTGCTAAGGGAAGAGTTGCTGTTTTACACGTTTACCCCTTTCACTGGTTCTATCTCTTGTTTGTTCATGGGGCCTTGCACAGCATCCAGCTGCTTGGGAGCCAGAGGCCTTAAAGTTTCTGCATTAGGTTGAGGAAACAGACCGTACATAATATATTCAACTAACTTCCTAAATTATATTGTGATATTCTAGTTTAGGCCTTTTATGCTGGTCATTTATTCAAAACATGTTATTGACATACCCACAGGCATCAGAAACACAAAGATGACTGGAATAATTCCCGTCCGTAGCAGAGCCTCTGGTTTCTGGGTGCATTCAGACCAGTGAACAGGAGATAGATACATGAAAGAGTCCTTCAGGAGGACAGAAGTAGAGCCTATAGGCAGAATTGGGAAGCAATAGGCAGAAGTAGGAGAGAAGGGATGGTCTTAGCTTACCTTGTTGAACCATCCTTCTCTTTACCTGCCTCAGGATTTCAGAGGTCAGCCCCACAGCTGGATTGATTTCACAGCTTATATATACTTAATTATACAGAATCTCATGGGTTATGAGGCACGTATATAAACTAATAGGTTAAAATATTCTGCTCAAGGCCCATTGCACAACAGTTAACCCTTCTGAGATTTTACCCTCAGGAATGTGAAGGTGGGCAGCCAGAGAAGGAAGGTAGAATATTGCTAGAGCACAGCTCTCCTGAGACTTAAGAGAAAAGACAGCCAGAGCTCTGTGCTTTGGACATGCCCACCACTTCCCAACACCCAAGAGGTCACCAGTTAGTAGGCTGACCCCACTGATTATGAAGGAGCAAGTCGAGTTTCATCTGTGAGATAGTACAACAAATGAGAAGTACATTGTCAAGAGAGCTACATGATACACTGGTAAGAACTTTTGTAATAAAAACTAGGGTATATACTTTAAGATAAACCCCTTTGCCTTGGCCAGATGTACCAGGATTTCCATCTGCCAAAAAGGTGCCTTTGGAACATACCCTAATAGTAGCAGGAAAAACAATTTAACATTAGTAAATGAACTTAAGGGTAAAAGTTTCATGGGATCACACAGATCAAGAGCAGAGGCTATGGACGGTGGAGAAAGGGCCACTCAGTAGCCTGCTAAAGGGAGGGAAGTGCCCTTAGCATTCCTGAGAGACTGTCCCAGTCTGCAGGAGTCCCCATTCTCATGTGGATGGTTATCTCTGGTGCTGTTCTGATTTGTTCCTTGTTGGGTTTTTCCCTTACTGATTTTTGTCGTGTAATATTTAGCACAGAATTTCCCAACTCTTGGTCATTAAATATCTCCAAAGCAATTGAGCTTCCCCTTGAATCCACATAATCTACTTTTCTCTGTACCCCACATAAAAATACAGTTACCCCATGAAGAATAAATTGTTCATGAGTAAAGGGCAATTAACAATTCCGTCCCACATGGTTTAGTGGAACAAGCTCAAGCTTTGGCGTAATAGAGCCCTGGGTTTAGTCTTGGGTCTGCCTCCTTTGAACCTCTGAGCATGTTACTCACCATCACAGAGACTCAGGTGTCATAGTGGTAACAACCGTGACTGGCTAGCATGATGTGACAGGCACTGCCAGCGTGTGCAGCATAGCTGTCGCGGTGATTGACACAGGCAGCTCTCTTTATTCCTCCATCACCCCTGCTCCACAAGTAGATTCTGTAAACTCCTCTTCCCTGTCAGCAGGAAGCCAGAGAAGAGTCTATCGGAGGGTGAGTGTTTACGGGTAGAAGCCCTCCTTTCTTTGGTCTCCAAAGCAAGGGGATCCCTTTCCACAGACAGCTGCGGTGCTTGTAGAATGGTTAGTGCCCCCTCAGAATGAGAAATCTCTGCAAAAAGTATAAAAAACCATGAGCCCAGTCAAGCAGGGTCTGATAAGACAAATGACCTGAGGGGCTAAAGAGGGAGAGAGCCCAAACGGGTAGTTCCAAGCACCAACAAACATGCAAAGAAAGGCCTTTTATCAGCCCTAGTAAATCTTTACTCCCTAAATGGGGTTCTAGGCTGGGAGTGACCTCCTGATCCTCTCAGAGGTACCAGATCGAGCAGTAAGGAGGTCTCTGAGGCAGGTGACCTATTCCGTTATTTTGTTTCTAAGCCAGGATGACACTGAATTGGCGTGGTGCGTGCTCTGCCTGCCTTTCAGGCCACTGAGCAAAAACACATAGAGGAACTATAGCTCAAAACAAGATGGACGGAGTGGGTTAATATCCACGGTGACTTCTAATTAGGACCAGCCTGGCTCAAGTTACCAGGGTCCAACTGCAGCCTAATACATTCCAAAAGGAAGCAGGGCCCAGGCCCCAGGCTTTGTCCCACATAGGAAAACGTGTCTGGGCTGGACGGTGGTGGTTCTGTTTTAGACTAGCCACCACTTCAGATGGCTTCATCCTCCTTTCCCAGTGGATGAAGAAGCATGGGAGAATATAGTTTCAGTATCGTTTCTAACAAGAGCAGGGAGAAAACATAATTAGGACACAAATTCCCCCTCATAGCCTTGTAAGGATTAGGGTTCTGTGTGAGGAGGGGTATGCTAATTTCCCAGGGTGATTTTGTGAATGTTTCTGAGACCAGTGAACAAGGCAACATAAAAGTCACTTTGACCAGTTTTGCAGTGGGTCCAGGAATTTTGATTTATACTGCCAGCCTGGTAATTCTTTCTTCAGGAGGCTTCATCTTCCTTAACACCTCCTTGAGACCTTGTAGCTCAGACCTAGTTCATGGTCTGGTGCTTTCTTTTATGCCAGATCATGGACAGGCCAGGCTTTGCACGGATGTGTGAGGAGGCCATCTGAAATGATTTTCGTTCATCCTTCTTAAAAAAGAAATCGCAACAAAAATATCCAGTAACTTGTTCAGGGAAACAGAAGTAAAAATGAGCAACCTTAAGGGAGAATCTCTATATTCCAAAATGGCAAAGGGTGCTTTTCTTCTCAAATGGTACCAATCATTTCAAATCACAGGGCCATCTCTTATTAGAACATGGCCACAGTTGACACCTTTTGATACCCTGGGTCATTGGTCTCTCCCAGCAGATAGGTGACACCCATAGTCCATCAGAGTACAGGCTCTTCAAAGGCAGAAATCTTGCCTATGTTGCCTGATGTACGCCCAAGTGCCTAGCACGGTGCCTGGCTGGAAATAGCTATTCCATAAATAATTGTTTAATGTACAGTTGAGTGAATGAATCCGAGCATCCATTCAGTTTACGGGTGTGGGAAATATGATGAAAATCCATCCTGAATCTCAGTTCACTGTGCCTTTTCCTAAAGTCCTTTTTAGACTTTCAGATTCCATTCAAGCTTTCCCAAGCTTATAGAGAAGGAAAGGAAAAAAGAAGGGGAAGCAGGCCAGACATGAACATGGTGCAGGGCGAGAAGCCCTCATATGTTCCAGTCTCTTAGCTGACATCCTTCACGATCACCTGAAGTCCTTCAGTGTGCTGGGCTGCTGGCCACCACCGCAGGAGGGAAAGGGGGAAGAAGAGCCTCCCGGGGAGGATTGGGAGGGCTCGCCTCTTCGGTGTCATCGTGTCCCTCTCATCCCTTCAGGAATCGGACAGACACAAACAACTGCTTTTGGCGGCTCTTGCACATCAGCTGAGAGCAGGTTGTTCTGTTAGGAAAAATATTTCTTTCAGGATGATGTATGGTCCTCGTGCCGGCAGTGACTGTTCCAAAACAGAGAGTCCTGGGGTCAGACCCAGAGCCTTTTTCCTATTTAGGAGACGACCCAGATCCTGGGAGCCGTTTCCTTCTGGTATGTGTGAAGCTGGAATTGGCCTCCCGTGACCTGAGATCTGACTTAGTGAGGACGCGGCCTTGGAAATCATTTCAAAACTTTCACCCGTGTTGAGCTGGAAAGTCCCTGTGTAGTTGCTGTTGCGCTGAAGCGTGTGAAGTGGAGGCCAGGTGGGCCCTGGCCAGGCAGCCTGACCCCACTGCTTTGCCTCTCACTTGCCAAACCCACATCTGTCAGCTATTTTTACAGCTGCGCTCCGATAGCCTTTGCTTCCACGTGCCCTTCATAGAGAGGGGGAGGTCCTGTGTCTGTCACTGTTATAGCCACTGCCTGGGCCCCCTCCACTCTTCCTTCCTTTGATACTGTAGTTTATCATTGCCACCTGGTTAATGCAGCACGTAGCCCCTTGCCATATCACAGAGAACCAAACATGCTGCTTTTGTTGATTTTTTTTTTTTTTTTTAATCCCTGTGGCGTTTTGAGGTTATGGGCTAGGAATGTTAAGCATATTTTGGCAGTTGGTGAATTTTGGATACTTGCCGAGTATCCTCTGAGGTGCCACATTCCCTTTGGGAAAACAGAACCTCCCTGGAGCCTCGGCCCTCAGGGAGATGTAATGCCATGCTCATGTTGCTCAAAGCTCTGGGTGTGTCTAGCTCCATGTGGACATGGACCCAGTGGGCATAGGAAGACTGGAACAATGAGGCGACTCTCTTCCTTCCACCTCAGTTCTTACCAATTCTCCAGTGGGACCCTTCTAACAGTTTTCATGAAAAAGCATTTTTTCTCTGTAGGACTGATATATGAATGATCTGAATAGTTCTGAGAGCCTCTCGTTTCGCTTTTGTTGATTGTGGCCAAGGCCAGAATTAAGTCAACATTTCCCCTCCCTAAAGCCCTAGACTCTGCGTTTGGTCTGCCAAGTTCTGTTACTTGATGATTACTCCACAGAGCTTATAGAAACCCCAGAGAAATAACTTTGGAAGGAGGACAGAATGTCATTGCAAATGCCAGATCCTGTGCTCTAAGATGCTTTCATATAGTTCTGTGTCCCTCATGTTGAAAATTATAGTGGGGAACAGATAACGGTGAGGAGTCCCAAAGGGGAAAGCAGAACAGGACTGTGTGGATTAACGCTGCCCTCCTTGGATTCAGATCTTGGCTCCACTGCCCACTAGCTTTGTGACCTTGGGCAGGTTGGTTAATGTCTCTGAATTTCAGTTACCTCATTTGCAAACTACTACCTAGCTCCTCGGATTTTCTTTAAAGCTGGTTAGGCTAACACCATATTCCTCCACAAAGTCTTTCTTGACTCCCCTGGGGGGTGGAGCTGCCCTTTTAGGCGCTCCCGTAGTTCCACCGTGCGGCATGAGCTGTGGTATGGGATACAGCATACTGCCAAGACCCCTGAGCGAGACTGTCTCTTCTGTGACTAGTCTACAGCTCTTTAAGAGTAGAGAGTGTTTTAAATCTGCTTTGTTTCCCAAGGTTCTAGTTGAATTTCTGGCAAACGGTATGGTTTTTACCTGCTAAAAACAGGCGTCACTTCTGGAGTGTTTCTTTCCGTGAGTATATTTGTTCAGTCCACCTTGATATCACTTGTATCTGAGTTGATGAGTGTTAGTTGTTTGTTACTCCTGAAGTGATCATTCTTGTTCTTTCTTCTTTCCCTAGGTAAAAGATATACTGGTTTTTACTCTTTATCTGTGGAGTTCCCCAAAATTTTATACTTGGGTAGTGGCTTCACATTTATTTCACTTTCTTATTTGCTTTCTGTTTAAGGGCATTTGTCAAAAATACATGATGGGAAGGAAAATATCAAATGATACTCTAGTCAGGGAATCCTTAGCCTTCTCGTGTTTGTCATGCTGGGTTTTGCTGAGGGGAAGGAGCAAAAGACAACAGGGAGACGGCTATTTGGAAACGATGAGCTGATTCGGGTAGAGCTGGGGGCCAGATGTGGGGAATGCTATAGGGGCTTCCACCTGCTCTGCTCCCTTGCCTCCCTACCTATTCTTCCAGATGCCCTGATCCTGCATCATAGCTTATACTTCAGGGGCCCTGAGGTCTGCGTTGAAGAATGGACCAGGGATGTATAAAATGTCCCAATGGGGTTTATAAAAACTAGGACAGGTGGGCATTGCACAGGGCCCTAGGGAGCCCAAGGATTCATTTCATGACCCCATCATTAGAAGTTTCGTAGATAAATGTTTCCTGGGTCTTATTTATAGTAAAGGCTGTCTAGTAAATTTGAAAGATGCTATTTGGTGGAAGATCCAGGTAAATCTGACAGATATGCTAAGACTTTATTCTGTGACTGCTTGGACACACAGAAAGTTCTTTCTAATGACAATATAGAGAGATCCAGAACATTGTACACAACAAAAGTGCCAGGCTTCCAGAAGATTTTCTGTGGACCTGTTGTGTCCCAAAAACTACTAACTCAATAGTCCCACCGCTTTCCTTTAGTCCTACATTACAGAGATTCTGGCTTTCCCCTGATAGCCCATCTGTTACCCAACACCAGGTCAATATGATGTCGCCTGCTAAAGCCCAGTGTCCTCTCTCAGAGCTTAGAATGTCATCAAAGGCCACATGGGCCCTATTCCCACCCCGGTCTCTTCTCTTCCTTACCGCGTTAAGAATACTGCCACTAGAAGATCTAATAATACCAACCGGCCATTACAGGCCATTGTACCTTAACTGTCGCTGTACCCTCTGCCCAAAACTCTCTTCCCATCTTTGTCACGTGACTCTTGCTCACAATCCAGAGCAAATGGACACAACCTACCTACACAAAAATACACACTAAGAATGTTACTGGACATCAGTTATAGCACTTAACCTGTAGTTGCTGGATTCTGCCCAAGTGCAGGGTTTAAGTAGAAGAGAAAGATGATGGGTTCGGGTGCATGAGAGTCGGCACACACACGTACTTACGTATATATGTATATAATTCCATCCTGCATTTATAATAATCTAGTAGGAGTTGAGGGTTGTCCTCATTTATAGATCAGGAAATGAGCTCTTGGAAGTTACGTAATTTTCTTAAGATCCTTCAGGTCACTCGTGGTCACAGGTGTCTAGCCTGGATTTGTCTGATGCTAAATATAAACCTACGTCATATTACAGTGAAGACATAGAGTAAAGAATAAATACAGTGGGCCTCTTCTGACCCAATCTGGGATAAAAAGGCACATCAAAAAAAAATAATGATGGATATTAAGGAGGGCACGTGTTGTGATGAGCACTGGGTGTTATATGCAACTAATGAATTGTTGAACACATCAAAAACTAAGGTACTACTATATGCTGGCTAACTGAACATAATAAAAAAAATAATGATGAAGGAGTTAATAAGGAGGGAGACAGGGAAATTTCCAGATTAAGGGAGATGAAGAAAACACGGCAAATACAACACTTAAGTTTTTGAAAATCCGTAAGTCATGTTGGTACTCAAAAAAAAAGAAATGGGAAAAGTTCTTTGCAAAGAATGACAATGGAGAAGGAATGATACAATTTTTAAAATCCCTGTTCATCAATCGGTACTAAAACTCCTGGGTGGAAGGATAGTGGGGTAGGATAGTCCCATGGTTTGTACGTATCAACTCCATGGATTACTTATTAATTACAAAAGGGGAAAATACCTCTTTACAACGGAAAGATGGTTGGGCACCACTTTAACCAAGCAGTCAAGCTGATGTCACCAAGAATGAGACAACCTGGGTGCCTGGGTGGCTCAGTCATTAAGTGTCTGCCTTTGGTTCAGGTCATGATCTCCGGGTCTTGGGATCAAGCCTCACATTGGGCTCCTTGTTCAGTGGGGAGCCTGCTTCTCCTTTTGCCACTCCCCCTGCTTGTACTCTCTCTCTCTCATTTCTGTCTCTGTCTCTCTCTCAATAAATAAATAAATATGGGGGGGGGTTAAAGAAGTGTGAGGCAACCGGACCATATTCCTTCTGTGTGCCGTGGAAGGGGCACAGGATCACCCACGTGGTGTTCTTCCTAGATGGGAAGTGTTTACCATGAATCTAATCACAAGGAGATAGACAAACCCACTACGTGACAAGTTCTGCAAGCAGCTAGCCCGGACGCCTCCATGGATCAGCCAGAAGCAGTGCATGAACCTTGACTGGGTCCTGGGTCATCAGGGGGTGGGCAGCTGGCAGGACCCCCCCTTCTCAGTGGAAGCTGAGGTGGGCGTGGTCGGTGAGAAGCTCCTCCTTAGGGTCCAACCCAAGTCCCCTTTCCTCCTCCTCCCCAGTCACCATCACCTCTTCCCTCCGCTGTGCATGGATTCAGGGCTGATGGAGAAGAGTCAGCCTGGGGCAGCCATCTCGGAGCATGACTGGGACAGTCATCTCAGGGCAGATGTGCTGTCTTCCTGTTTCTCCTGCTCAGGGAAGGGTTGCCGCTCTCACCCTGCAGTCCTTTCCTGGCCTGTGTGACCTCATGGACTCCCTGTCTGGCCCCCATCCCTCCTTTCACTGAAATGAGCGGTGACTGCCATGGATGCCTTAGATATCCTTCTGTTGGCGCCTCCTCCTTCCCCGCATACCCCCTCCATCCCTCACCACTTGTGGTCATTTCCCACTTTGCTTGTCTTATAGGTTCAAGTGTGAATGGTCTGGAAGAGCCTAGCATTGCCAAGAGACTCAGGGGCACTCCTGAACGGATCGAGCTGGAGAACTACCGCCTGTCTGTGAAACAGGCCGTGGAGCTGGAGGAGGTGCCCGAGGAGACACAGGCCGAGCACAACCTGAGCAGCGCGCTGGACAAAGGTGCAGAGGAAGACGTGGCCAGCAGGTCAGCCTGTGCCCGGGGGCTGCAGCCCGTTTTCTTGTGTGTTGCTTCATACCTGTGGTTTGTCCTGGCAGCCCCTTCCCCAGATGAATGTACCTACGGGGTGAGGCAGCACCGTATCCCCGGCAGGGGACCTGGGTGCCACCTACCAGCTATGTGACAATAGGCAAGTCATATAACCTCTCTGTGCCTCCATTTCCTCATCTGTGAAATGAAGGCAGTGCTAGGAGTTGCCTCACACAGTTGCTGTGAGGGTTAAATAGTAAGAAGCGTTGGAAACAGTATGTGGCATGCCTGTTGATGGCAGTTGCCTTTATTACCCCTTTGCATGGCACCAGACCATTTCCAGAGGACTTCTGTATCCATTATCTCACTTGGTCATCACCTCCCTTGGTCATCCTTGCCAAAGTCCTGTGAAGTAGGCCAGAGCATACATCTTACCACTCCATAATTACGGAGACTGCTGGTGACTAATACTAGGATCGAGGGTTGACTAAGACTCAGACTCAGGTTTCCTGGATCCAAGTTCAGGATTCTTCCTGTTTTCCCTACTGCCTGCTAATCTCCCCCTTTCCATGCAGTCCCCTGTCTCTTTATCTCATTAGCCAGTAAGAATCACAACCCATGGGACGTAATTCAGAGATTTCAATAAGTATTTCTTGGACACCTACCATGGGCTTAACACTTTGCCATTCATTGAGAAGGTAACAGAACAAAAATGACAGTCCCCGCTCCTGCCCTTGGGCTGTTGACAGGTTCACTGGAGGGACAAACCATGCGCAGAGGGACAACCAGAGGCCTGAAGCAGTGCGCTGGGTCAGTGGCAGGGGTGTCAGGGTTGGAATGAGGGGCTCCTGCTATGACCCCAGGTCGCCCGGCAATCTTAGGGAAGCCACCTCACCTCTCCAGGCTTCTTCCTTCCTCCTCTAGCTGAGATGGAAGGTAAGTAAGGTAAAGAGGTAAAGAGTAGAGCAGAGAGCCTGTGTCCCAAGGCCGTAGACACAGCCAGTGGTTTTTTGGCGTGGCCATGCCAGTGTTTTCGTGATGTTTCAGTGAGTGATGCCTGAAGGGAACATGCGCCCTGCAGCCCCCACAGGCCTCCTGAGTCCACTGTCTTTGCCCCAGGGCCTCACATTCATTACTACCCAGGTCTGCCAGAGTCAGTACAGGATTCAGAGTGCTCCATGGAAGATGATCAGGGCCACCAATAGAGAACAAGATGAAAGATGGTGTAAAATCACTATCAGTCAGACTGTCCTGCAGGGCTTCTGGGATGAGAGCACCCATGGTGTCTCCCAGACTGGTGGAGGCTTTCCATTAACACTGAGACACACACTGGGTAATGTATAGCCAAGATTTGCATTCCTAAAAAGTTCCCAGGTGATGTTGTTGTCTAGGGACCACACTTTTCAAACCACTGCTCTAAATCTCCCAAATTTCCCTGATGATAAGGGCCACCTGGGACACTTGGTACCAAAGTAAATCCTGGACCCTCCCCTGGAGTAACTGAGTCGGTGGGCTTGAGGTAGGAACCAGGAGTACCTGTTTTGAACACACACACTGCGTGAGTCTTATGGGTGTCCTGATTTAGTTTACCTAAGCAGGCACTACTGGCCCAGACCTGATTAGCTCCATGACCCTTCCTTGAAGTAGGGGAGGGAGGAACATCTTCCAAAGGACACCCTAGAAATAGTACTTTTATTTTCTCTGGGAGAGAACAGGTGCCTAAAGACAAAAGAAAACTAGGGGTTTTCTTTGTTTATTATAAGATATTACTTATTTATTTGAGAGAGAGAGAAGGGGAGAGTACAGAAGGAGAGACAGAGGAAGAAATAGACTCCCTGCTGAGCAGAGAGCCCAATGCGGGGCTCAATCCTAGGACCCTGAGATCATGACCTGAGCTGAAGGCAGATGCCTAATGGTCTAGGCCACCCAGGTGCCTGGAAAACTAGCTTTATGATTTTAGTTGCTGGGCAACTTCATCCCAGGCGATGAAGATGGCTTGGGCGGCACCCATCTGGTGAGAGCCTCAAGTCAGTGAGGGCTAGAGCAAACAGGTGCCCTTTACAGATGGGGCAGCCAGATCACAGAGGACTCCCCAAAAGTCCATGACAGGCAAGTGCTAGTTTTGTGACGGCTAGTTGTGGTGGAAGAGGCTTGGCCCTCCATTGGAGTAACGCGATAAGGAGAAGCCCCTTCTTCAAGGTTGACATAAATAAGTGGAAATTCCTGACTGGTCCTCTCTCTCCCTCACCCTTCCCAGTGGTCTTCTCTCTCCCTCACCGCTTCTCCAGCAGAGGCAGTAATGGGAGCCGTCGCTGAGCAGGATGCTGCTTTCAGCACGGATTAAGTTTCCATCGTGCCACGATAGCTGGACAACATCCATCTTCTCAAGCAGTGTGCCGAGCGGTGGAGTGTGTATACAGTTGTCAGAGCGGATGAGATCTAGGAGTGGGTACTCGGATATCTAGAGAGGATTCATTTAAAAATGAAAAACCACGATTTCCTATTTTCCCTTGAAAACCACCCAAGAACTTCAAGTGGTATTTCGCACAGCAGTCTGCCTCAGTCACCGTAGGGCCTGCCCAGATTTCCAGTCTCCACTTTCTGAAGTTGGACCCAGGCAAGCAGGAGATGGTCATGGTCTTTTTCCAGGGTTTGGCATCCTGACAGCTGCCAGTGGCTGAAGAACTCTTGGGTTCTTGGCGAACCATCCAAGAGGGCGCAGTGTGACAAGGGTGTGGACACTGGTGGGAATCTTGACCTCTCACCCAACCTCTTTAAGGTTCACTGGCCTCATTTGTGACAGTGGGGATGTTAATATGTCCTAGAGTCCTAGAGTTATCGTGTCCTAGGGTTAATGGGTAATTAAATGACCTAATTCATGTGAAGTGTTTTGTGCCACATGGCACTTTTTAGAGCTCAGGGGGCATTCACCATCACTGTTACTATCCTTGGCCCTTCCCTCCTGGCATGGCAGACTCTCTATTCAGCACATTTAAGTGTGGAGCAAATCTTGTTTTTTTAGAATCTTGTCCACATGCCTGCTGGTCTGGCTTCCTCCTTCCAGGCTCCATCATAGCCTCAATGAGAAGAAACTCAGGGAAAGTGCTTTAAGATCAGGGATTGGAAGTACCATAGCAGGGAGGATTTTTGCAAGATGTTCTTCTAACTGAAAGGGTCTACTCCTTTTGATGGACTTCAGAGGTCTCATCTCCATGACACCTGTGAATTTAGGCAGCAGCTTGCCCTGGCTTTGCCTCTTTGGACTGTGCAAGGCCGCGTGGTAAGCCCTGCAGCGAGCCAAGCAGACCTGTCCCTGCTCTCAGAGAGCATGCAGTCCAGGGGGACCCACCCACATCGAATAGTCACACAAAGCAATTGACTGTTTCAAATGCAGAAACAGACACCTGTCATGATGGAATGCTGATCTCGAGGACTGCATTTTCTGGCCCTCATCTCTCCTAGGAAACTATAAATTGAGAGGTCGCCCCCTCTTCCCAAAAGGACAGAGAAGTTGGTTGACTGTGTTGTATTTTGTTCTGGTGTGTAGCAGCAGTTCTCCACACTTAAAAAGTTTCTAGGCTGACTCCAGGTGGTCGGGGGTGGTCTACCTCACTACACATTCCTTCTCTTCCCCCTTTCTCCTCGCCTTTTCAAAGTCCAGACCCAGAAATTCAGGCACTGATGACAGCCAGAAAATGAGACTGGGCCTACTGAATTTGCGCTATGAATCTTGCATGACTTAAGGAGCCTATTAAGACTCAGAGAACGGCTCCAGGGCCCCAGGGAGATGATGGCCTAGGAAGGAACATTTGGCAACACCTGTCCATCTTCACAAAGGGAGCAAGTCTGGTTGCCTATCTCAGATTTCCAGAAGCAATGTAGCCAGGCCTCTCAGAAATGGACTGAGAGCTGGTAGCTTTTGAAGAGAGGCAAGTGTTGGCCTTCCCACCTGATTTTTTATGCTCTGTGCCTCACTCACTATTTTCCTGTGGTCTTTGAGCTATCATAAAACTAGCCAGTGTGGCACTCAGAGCTGTATGTGGGGCCCCATTGTCTCATCATGGAGCCCAGTGCCACCACCCTCATGACAGGGCACAGTACAAGGAGCCGGGAAGCTGCAGTGAGGGCCCGTTGAGTCTGCTGACTCCTGGGGTAACCTTCTGACTGTGAAGGAAGGGCAAGCTGGCCTGCCTTCTGCCCAAGTGAATTTTTAATACATTTACATAAGATTTAAGATGAGCATAGGAGGCATTCTTATCTTTATTTCATGTTGGAAAGATGTTAGGTGATCTATGTCGGGTTATACGTTGTTAAGTAGTAAGAAAGTAAACAAGTGAGGACACAAAAGTAAGGCAAAAATAATACTTAAGTAAGTCGTGAAAAAGAGTCAAAGTCCAGATGCCAAGCTTTCTATGGCCCAATTTCTTATATTTACTCACCTTGAACTACCTCCTCTCAACCCTTCATCCCCCTACAGTAATGTTGTACCTTCTTTTATCATTGCCGTGTTTGCATCTTATCTCCCCTGAAGAATGAGGCTCTTTTCTTTGTTTTTCTTTCTTTCTTTTTTTTTTTTTTTTTTTTTTTAATTTATTTGTCAGAGAGAGAGCACAGGCAGACAGAGTGGCAGGCAGAGTCAGAGGGAGAAGCAGGCTCCCTGCCGAGCAAGGAGCCCGATGCAGGACTCGATCCCAGGATGCCAGGATCATGACCTGAGCCGAAGGCAGCCGCTTAACCAACTGAACCACCCAGGCGTCCCTGAGGCTCTTTTCTATGTCACCCTTGTATCCTCTGCAATGTCTAGGAAGTGCATTACAAGTAGAAGATGCTCAGTAAGTTTTCAAGGGGGCTGAATGAATGAGTGAACAAAGTAGCATTCACTAAAGGGAGCTGCTTGCAGTAAGGAACAGACTCCCTTTATTTTTGTACCTAACTTTAATAGGTGAACTTTAATAGGCACTCAGAAATGTTCATTGAATGAATGAAGGAACGAGTAAACAGAGTAAACGAGTAAACAGATACAGATACGTGAATAGCCAGAATCCCAGAGTGTAACACAAACATGAAAATCAGGAAAGTGCCTGACCTTCACAACATTTCTCTGAGGCAGGTATTAACATTCCCGCCTTACTGACAAGGATGCTGAAGCTCAGCTATAGTCAGCTCAAGGTCATACAGCTGGTGAGGAGCAGAGCCAGTGTAGGCCTGTGAGAATCAGCCACCTGAGAAGTCATGGGCACACAGCCTCCTGGACTGACCTCCCTTCTGACCCGGCCAGAGTATGGGCATTCCCAAAACCACCCTCGAGTTCATTAACTTGTTAGAAGGATGCCCAGAACCTGCCAAAAGGCTTATACTCATGGTTATGATTTAATTATAGGGAAGGATACTGATTGAAGTCAGCCAGGTGAAGAAGTACACAGAGCAGAGTCCGAGAAAGTATGGACATGGAGCTCCCATCAGCCTCTCCCTGTGGAGTCAGGGCTGTGTTACTTTCTTGGTATTAATGTGTGACAAATCCCATGTAGTATTACTCACCCAAGCCTCGATATTCAGAGATTTATTGGGGCTCCATTACCTAGGCATTGATGGACTGATTTTCTACGTGGTATGATTGATTTCAGTCTCCAGGCCAACTAGTACCGCATGACTCAAACCTCCATCCTAAATCATACGTCTTTCGGATGTGGTCAGCCCTCCCCCTAAATCACATTATTAGACTGTCCACCATGACCCAAGGATTCCAGGGAAATAAATACATTCCCATCAGGCAGGACCTCCCAGGGGCTTAGAGTTGACCTCCCAGGCCCCAAGACAAAGGCCAGACCATCTGTTTAAGCAAGGTGAAATTCTTTACTGCACAGGTACGACTAGTGCTGGGGGTGGGGTATTATGGACCTTATCGCACTATATTCACTGATGCCCTCTCCACGTGCACTGTCCCGCTCCAGGCAGGGAGAGAGCAGCCCACTGTCACAGGAAGACGGGACCAGACCTCAGCCTCATGTGCAATGCCTCTGGGGTTTGGCTTTCTCGTGCCAGAGGTTGGCACATGCCACATTTTTCCCAGCCCAGTCAACTACACATTTCTCACTGAGGGCAGAGCCTCTCCCGAAAAAGACTTGGGGAATTATCGGACCGTGAAATAGGTCTGAGGAGCTTCATTTGTGTGGTGCTGATTGGGTTTTTCTCCTGCTCTGCAGCCCCGTGGTAGGGCATTGAATTTTATTCTTGTACCACCTGTTGACAGCTCACTCTGCCGGCCAGGGAAGAGGGTACAGATGCTCCGGGGCCATGGCTCTGAGGGCAGTGGTCCAGGATTTGGGCTTGCATAAGTCACAGCTAGTGTCTCGCAGCATTTAGTGCTCCTTCCCTTTTCCAGCTGAGCTCTAGACTGCGTGCCATCAAGGGAGAATGGCTGGTGGTCAAGGGTGATGACCCCAGGGATGTGATGTTTTTTTCCATGCCCTCCCCATACCCCCTGTTCTGTAACTTCAGCGGACAGTGCCTTTGCTGCCTTGTTATGCTGCCTTGTTAACTGCGTGTTCACCATGGTATCGTACTCTGGGCATGGCATGTCAGGAACACTGTGGAACTGAATGCACAGCCTTCACTCCAGCACACACACCTTGATGGCTAACCCGTCTGTGGCTAAGACTTCAGTTCACGCCTCTTGGAAGCAGCTCTTTCTCACCGTGGTTCCCACGAGAGCCTTCCAACCCTGAGTCAAGTAGAATTGAGGTCCTCAATAAATAAAAATTTATTTAAACCAAAAAGTAGGTCATGATGAAAGTACACTTTCTCTCCATTCTTGATTCCCTTGGGTCATGGGTTCATATCAAAATGAGCCCATGCCCCTACTATCTCTGAGGGCCTCTAAGACTAAACTTGTTGGAGTTGCTATTCACTGAACAGAGCGCACCGCCAGACTGGGCTGTTGGCTCATGTGGCTTTATGTCGGGGTTACCCATACGTGTGTGTTTTCTCTGGCCCTCTACTCACTCTCCTTCCCCTCGTGTGTCTTACCTGGGCAGGGAAGCACGCTGCACCCCTCCGTGCCTGTCCTCTCCCCCTTCCTGCCCAGCAGTTGCTTTGCTGGGACAGTTTGCCTCTGGTTGTGACTTTTTTTTTTTTTTTTTTAAGATTTTATGTATTTATTTGACAGAGAGAGATCACAGTAGGTAGAGAGGCAGGCAGAGAGAGGGGAAGGGAAGGAAGCAGGCCCCCGCTGAGCAGAGAGCCTGATGCGGGACTCGATCCCAGGACCCTGAGATCATGACCTGAGCCGAAGGCAGCGGCTCAACCCACTGAGCCACCCAGGCGCCCCTGGTTGTGACTTTTAACTGTCTACTCACTTTGGTTGTGTGGTTGTTTCCCCTACAGCAGTTCTGAGTCCGAGATGGAGGAAGAGGAGGAGGAGGAGGAAGAGGAGCCCCCTCTGCCCCCCTCAGATCTGGGCGGTGTTCCTTGGAAGGAGGCTGTGAGGATCCATGCTCTTCTGAAAGGAAAGAGTGAAGAGGAACTAGAGGCCTCAAAGAGCTACGGCCCTGGGAATGAAGAGGAGGAGGAGGAAGAGGAATATGAAGAGGAGGAGGAGGAGGAGGAAGAATATGAGGAGGAAGAGGAAGAATCTAGTGAAGGTCAGAAAAAAAAATCTCTTCTCCTAACTCTGACCCTGTCCCACCCCTGAGGCAGCCTGTTCTGTTCTTGAGTAAGGTTTCTGTTGCACATGGACTGGAGTCTGACACACAGATCTGCCTCCCCCAGCCCCAGAGATCATCCTTCCTGCCTCTCTCTGACCTTAGTTTCGGGGGGCAGAGGAGGCCATTGACAGTGGAAATAATGTCCATTGTGCACATTCTGGGGAGAAATTGGAAGTGGAAGGCAGAGGGTCAGCAGATGGACTTCGTCCAAAATAGGTTACTCATTCTCCTGTCCTCATTTTTGCTCTTTTTTTCCCTTTAGTTTCTGCTAAAAGAAATTTATTTTAATAAAGAAAAGGAATTTGCTTTCAAGAGGTTTCCTGGACTCAGAGTCCAGGACACTGGAGGCTGCAGAGCATTGACTCTCACTCTGCTCGGAGCTGTTGTCACTGAGGAGGGGCTAGGAGCCCACTAGACAGGGTTCAGTTCATGGCAGGTAGTAACGTGTTTGGATCAGTGTCCTGAGAAGGAGCATCTGTTCCAGCACTTGGTCTGGTTGGCTCTGAAATGTTCTCTTGCCTTGAACTTGAAATGTTTCAATTCTGCCCCCATCTCTGGCTGTGTGTGTCCTTGAGTGATGAGGAAGAACTTGGTGGGCCTCCTTTTCTTGCCTCTGTAAGAGAGAGGCTCATTCTTTCCCTTCCTTGGCTGCCCAGAAGTCTGGTGGGTGGTGAAGAAGAAACTAGGGCAGATAGAGACCTGAGCTCCCCTGACAGCAGTGCCTATCATCTCACAGCTGTGCTCTCTCCAGAGCACATGGGGGAAGGGAAGGACATGGGCCTTTAAAGCACCCATCCCTCCCAGCCATTGTTAGAGGAGCGCATTAATTTGGGACAGCTCTGGGCCTCTTCGAGTTGGCAATAGATTTCTCTGCCGCTCTTCTGCTTACCTCTGCTCCTCCTGGAATTCATGTCCTTCGCGGCCCAGACCCCATCCCCCAGTCTGGCCCAGGGAAGGTCCGAGTGCTAACCAGATGCAGAGCCCTTCCCAGACAGGGTGCATGGTACTGAGATGGTCCTGAGAGCTGTGTAACTCCGAGACCCTAGTGAGGCAGGGCAGGCAAGAGGAAAGACAGCCTCCTCCTGCCCCCAAGCTGCCTGATGCCAGTGGGAATGGTCAGAGGCCAGGTACTTCCTCAGGTCCCTGAGGGGCTTCTCTAGACCTAGTTCTCCTGCACTCTTCCCTCCAAAGACAGAGGGTGGGGGAGGCCCACAGAGGCAGCCCTTGGTGGCCTGACCCTCTCTCCCTCCTTCTGATGAGAAATGAATAAGATCTGTGGAAGAAGGAGGTAGGCCCTGGGCCAGGAAGCCAGTGTCTTGAGTTCTCCAGTCTGCCATGTCTGCAGAACCATGGTTGGCTCAGTCTCAGGGCTGTCCCCTCGTCCCTGTTCATCACAGGGGCCATCAGGCTCACAGGACATCCGGGAAAAAGATATTTTGTTTGTATCATTTCAGACATCATTCTCTTCATCTGGTGATTCATATGCTTAGTGGCTTTAGCCCCAGACACAGCTTAAGTCAAAGTCTGTACCCTTTGCAGGAGAGTTTAGCTGTGCTTTCGTCCCTGCAGACTTAATTTCCTGCATCTGGAACTAGCGTCAAGACCCAGCCCGCAGGGATGTGCTTTAACTGGAGAAATACCTACCGACAAATTCACCCCAACCCTGGGGCCTGTGTTCCTAGCCCATGGTGTTTGTATCTTCTGAGCAGTGGACTTCGATGGCTGTGTAGACAGTAACAGAATGGTCTTGCCTTGCACCTGAAGATAACTCTTCTCTATTCTCTTTCCTCCCTTCCATGCTCTCTTCTCTGTTTATCCCCATGCGGGGTTCTTGATGCTGTGTTTTTGGGTGTCTGGCTCCCCCTGCTGTAAAAGGGGAGTACTGCCCCTGGGACAGAGAACTCCTGCAAGGCCAGTGGCTCCAGCAGCTGTCAAAGGAAGAAGCTACGGGTACACGTAAAGGTACCCGCTCTGCCCATTGCCCACCTTCTACCCTGGCTCCCTAACAGCCATCCAGAATCTGCCTTCAAGAGCAGGTCCCACATGAAAAGATCTGTGCTTTATAAAGCTGTGCTGACAGACTTTGGCATATGCCTAGCTTGGCACCTGTCCCTGGGCCCAGCCTTCATGGATGGTCACCTGCACAATAGCATGTAAGACAGAGGAGAAGCGAGGGGCAGTCAGAGGAGAAGATTCCAGAAGATCCTTATTGAATGTGGCCCCATTTGTGCCCCTCGTATGCTTTGCTATAAGCCCTCTGCTTTAGCGAACACCTTCTAACGTAGAGAACCTCCCGTTGCAGTCATAGTGGCCATAAGTGGCAGAGCCGGCACAGCAGAGGGGCCCAGAACCCCCCGCCATTGTGCCTTGTCACATTTCCCCTAAAATCCGGCTCCTGTGTCCCCAAGGCTACATTTATGACAGGAAGCAGCACACTATCTGGGGAGAAGACTCACTGTCTTCTCTTTGTTGCTTAGAAGATGAAGACGGGGTCCACGTTTTTCTCTGACTGACCTTCCTTAGTCGTCTGCCATTCGAGCTGTTGGGTGACTTTGCTGTGATTCAGTGCCATCCAACACCGTAAAGGCCGGTTGACCTGAGGAAACAAATCTGTGGAGACCAGCAGGTTCAAAGGGAGCATGCATGCAGGCCTACCACCCCACATTTAACATAGCACACTGCCTGCACCACATTCGCTGCTCTTAGTGTTACTTCCTGTCCAGACCACATTCTCCATTGTTTAAAAATGAAGAGGTTGTGTGGTAGGGAAGCCAAAGCCAAACTGTCCAGGTAGACTGTTGAGAGTGGGCTCCCATCAGGAGTCCCAGAGTCCTTCAGATCAGGTGGCACCTGCTCTTGCTGCCTGAATAGCCACCCTCCCTCCTGAAGCATCCCCTCTCCAAGTTGCTGGCTATCCCTTTATTCTCACCCTGCTGTATGGCATGGTCCAAGCTCTGAAGACAGGCAGTTTACAGGGCAGGGGCTGCATGTATAGTCCTTGGGCTCTGGCAGCAAGAATCAGTGGAAGGGCTGCTGGTCAATTCTCCTTTAGCTGAAAAGGCAGGTCTTATGTCCAGAGAGGAGCAGTGGGGCACCAAATGGAGTTTTAAGGAAAAGGGCCTTGACCTCAGAAAAAGCAAAGAGGTATTGTTTTATTCCTGCCCACGAGCTCCCAAAACTTTGGGGATTTACAGGATAGAGCTCTGCTTCGTCTCCCAGCCATTGCCTCCCCAAACTCCATTTCTTCCCTATAGCCGTGTCCCTGCCACAGACCAGCATGCAGCATGAGACCTATTATGGAAGGGGGATTTTTTTTTCTCTCTCTCTAACTGCAAAAGATAAACACTAAAGGACCAACAAAGTAAGTTTCTGTCCTGTGTGAGTTAGCTGGTTCCTGACAGAACGATACTGTCCCATCCCACTTTTCTCTTGTCACTTGGCTTGAATCTCAAAGAAGAAGCTGTCAGCATGACAGGTGGCGGTAAGCACCACGCTGTGTGACACAGAAGGGACATGAATGGTGCATTCTCTAGGATCTCACACTGTGCTGGGTGACAGAGCTGAGTACTCAGGACCTGGAGGGATGGCCCTTCGGAGGGCAGTTGTAACCTTCCTTTTTTTCTGACTTGGCATTTGGGTCTCTCAAATGCAGAGAAGATGAAAAGAGCATCAGAAAGGAGAGTTCTTTTTGGAGTTGTAATGTATGGTTCTCTTTATTGAAATTACAGTATAAGTGAAGCTTAAAACAACTAAATCAAGTTGAACAAGTGGAAATCGTGTGTGTGTGTGTGTGTGTGTGTGTGTGTACACGCACATGTGTTCTCAGTTTTTGCCTCTTTCTGATTCAAACTGATCCTGGCAAATACAGTAACTTTTCTTTCTGTTTCCTTTCCTGTGGTATTCCATCCCCTCCTTTCCTTGATTGTTTATTTTCTGCTTCCTTCCTCCATCATCTCTCCCTTCCTCATTTCTCCCACTTCTGACCCTGGTATACTAGTCGGGAGCCAGAGGCTACAGCAGATCATAAATCCGGCCGACCCCTTGGAGATCCAGGCTGATGTGCACTGGACACATATTCGAGAGAAAGAGGAGGAGGAGCGAATGGTACCAACCTCTGAGTCCTCCACTTCTAGAGGTAACTGTTTCAAAATCCAAGGTCCCAATGCCCCTCAGAGCACCTTCCCCTCATTGTTGTAGAGGACTCTTCTGTCAGGACCAAAGCCTTCAGTTTGATAAAAACGTAAGAGCCAATGAACCATTTTATTTTCCTGATGTTAATTGTGACCACTACCCTTAGCTATTGTTTGAGGATATGTAAAGTTCTCTGTAGGTTAAGAGGTTATGAGCTCTTTCTTCATGGTTGCAAAATAGTAAAATGAACTTGACCTTGGGAAAACCAAGACTTTGCTTTCTGTCCCTGTATGACCAGACAGGATTACTCTGTCCACTTGGTAAAATGTTCTGGTGCTTTCCTTGTGTGGTGTGTGTCTGAGTGTGAATGTACATTGGTAGGACAGGGTGGGGCAGTATATTTTGAACTGAAATGAAGTTTGTTTTTTTTTTTAAAGATTTTATTTATTTATTGGACAGAGAGAGGGATCACAAGTAGACAGAGAGGCAGGCAGAGAGAGGAGGAAGCAGGCTCCCCGCTGAGCAGAGAGCCCGATGTGGGGCTCCATCCCAGCACCCTGGGATCATGACCCGAGCCGAAGGCAGAGGCCCAACCCACTGAGCCACCCAGGCGCCCCTGAAATGAAGTTTTAAGAAGAGATTTAGATCCAGGAGGCCTTTAGAGTAGATAGTATAATGTCCAGCTCTAGGTCTCAGGTGAGATGGTCTGTGTTCTACAGTAGGGTGAAGACGAACTTTAACCTCACTTCTTCAAGGAATAGCAAGCAATAAAAGGGGAACATGGAGACTGGTGAGAGCTATGTCAGCTGCCATGTCATTCTCCACACCTTCCCACCTCAGCATACCCACTGTCCAAATATGGAACCTTGGTGTCATCAACCTCTGTCTCTCACTCACTTGTCTTCATGCTTCCATTCAGCGCCTGACGGGGCCACACACCCTGTAAGGCTAAATAGATAAAACGGGTGCTCCCTGCCTTCCTGAAGTTTAGCCCTTTGGGACATGTGATCCTCCCCAGCCCCAAGTCTTCACCTATAGACAAGACCAACCTCTGTTAACTACTCTGCAGCAGCATAAATACTCAGCGGGAGTGACAAGAGAGACCCTGCTGACCAGAGACATCAGACTGGCCTGCAGCCATGGGCTCTGCAGCCTTGAGCCGCCGTTGACCCTCCCTGTGTTTTCTCTCCTTTTCTCATCCCGAATACCCATCTTGTAGGCTTACAACAGGACTCTGACCCCTCGTCATTGGCTGACAGGCCTCTGGCTTGTAATGTCTCTCAGTTTCTCTTCTGTTTGGGGGCTCTAGGATGACCTCAGTTCTCCTCACGGGGACCACACATTCCTGTGTAACTTTGTATCTATCGTCTGTTTTAAATTCAGTGCCTGACCTTCCCTCCATACGCCGCGCAGCCGTGCAGGCCTGGCTGGAGACAGTCTCCGGAGGTAGTCTGGTGATGTTTGTTCGCTCTCCATTCAACATAACCACTCTCTCTCGGCAGCTCTGCTGGTACCTTAACACTAGAATTCTGGTCCTGCTGCTCGTGCATGCCAAGGTTGGCGGGGTGGGGGGGGGCACATGCATGCCTCACTCAGGAAGCCCGTCCTTGCATGGACCAGATGCGCACCCCACACCCTTCAAGGAAGATCTGGAGGAGAGCGATAGCATAGACAGAACTAACTAAACTTTCATTGTTATTACTATTAATAAAGGTTGAGTAAAGGCCACATCCGAGGGAACATTTTTAGCAGTGATTTTTAAAGTCTGTAGGAATTAAGTTATGTAGCAATTGGGTATGAAAGTGGAGGAATCAGTTAATATTCCACAAACCCACAGAAGTCCAGAGAAGGAGACAGTCAGTAGTCAGGGATGGGGGGCTGGGGAACAGAGGATTGGTGGATATTATCCAGCTCAAAGTAGAGGGACAAGCTGGGTATAACTAGACGTAGTGCCCCCTGGGTCTGCCTACTGAGATGTGGGGTCTCTTTAAATACTTAGACCAAGAGATAGCTCAGAAACCTCAGTTGTCCTTCCTGACCTTTGCTGGAGAGGTGTTTCTCAACACAGACGATACCAGTGTTCAGCGAGGGCAGGACTATTCTCTCTCATTGTGGGACATTTAACTTCCTTGGTCTTGGCTCTCAAAACGTCAGCCGTGCAGCCCCAGCCATCCAGACAACAACAAAAAAAAGCCCTACACACTCTCAAATTCCACTTGAAGAAGGGCAGCATGGCCCCCCGGTTGAGAACTCGGGTCCTGGTGGTTGCTTCTGGGGTGGGTAGGATTGGTGCTCATGGATCTCTACCAGCAGCCCAGCCCATTGTCCTCACTCTCAGCAGGAGAAGTGGACACAGGCATGCAAGTCACAGAGCCACAGGGAGAGCTGGGCCTGTGCACAGAGCTGCTGCACGTCCCTCCTAGTTAGTCAGGTCTCCCAGGATGCTCAGAGAAGGCCGAGGTGTCAGGACTTCCTCCCTAGCAGCTGAAATAAAGCAAAAGCTACATATGTCTATGATTCTCAGCTTCCATAGTGTGTGGCAGCTTCTAGCACTCTGCTCTCCATCTTAACCTGGGTTTAATCTCCCAATTCCATCCCTCCAGCTGCGTTTCTCCACTATCTTCTGCTGCTGCGTTGATATTTCTCACTTGTTTGTTTTTTAATATATGTGACAATTGTTCCTTTCAAGGTGCTCCCAAGGACTGTAGACTTAGTAACTTTCTGACTCTACAACAGACATTTCTTAGTAGCAGCTCTGAGTCGGAGAACCACTGGGGCTGGAGTCAGGCTAACATGGGGCATTGTGACTGGAGTCCTATCGTGGTCTCCTTTGTGCTCACATCTGGTGCACTTGCCGACAGAAATATAAATTACCATCTTGAGGTCCCAGCACTCATAGATTCATTTGAGCATGCATGTTGGGCACATTGGGCCCTAATGGGATGAGCCCCAGTTCCATTTCCACTGGGTTGGGTGACAGCCAAAGGAGAAAAAGGCTGGGTGAAGAGAGGTGTCTGTGTCCCCACCTTTTCAGAAATGGGGTCATGAAACCATGAGCTTGTTATCCACGCAGGAAGCTCAGGTTTGAGGAGGCATAGACTTTTGTGATCCTCAGAAATCCCACTTCTTAGTGTTTGATGAACTGAAACAGCAATGTTACCCCACAAAGCTTTTCAACCTGTGGAAATAACTGAGTAGTTTTACCCCCAGTATTTTTCCCAACAAATACCACCGTCACAGGAAAGCATCGTGGGATTACCAGATCTACCGGCTGCCCTGGTATCTCAAACTAGGAACGTAACATTAACTATTTGCTAGCTTAGAACTTATTCTGGAACTCTCTCATCTTTCCCCATAGTCCATTCTGAATGGTTCTCCGGAATTAGATGGAAGTCACACCTTATTTTTAATAAGTGTACGAAAGCTCTTATATAGCTTAAGGAATTCTTTTCATTGTTGTTGTTTTTTGAGAAAGTGTGTGTCTGCAACTGTGCCAGCAAGCGAAGGTGGGGGGCACTTGCAAGACGGGGAGAGAGAATCTTGAACAGGCTCCATGCCCAGTGTGGAGCAAAATGTGGGGCTCGATCTCACCACCCTGAGATCATACCTGAGCCGAAATCAAGAGTCAGACATTCAACTGACTAAGCCACCCAGGTGCCCCAAAGAGTTATGTATATAATATCTTTAACAAAAACTCCTATGACTAGGGCAAGTCAGCATCATCTTCAGAGTGCCCCTTTCCTTGTCTTCCCCACGCCACCTCCAGATAGTCTCTTGATTTTTTTCACACTGAGACCTTGGTGTCTGCACTCACCGTGCACATGCCATAGCAGGGGTACAGATTCATGAGGCTGGACAGTGAGGAGACCAGTGACTTGAGAGGACCTGGTCCTTGCACAGCCTCTCGTGGCACCACCTTTGAAGAAATCTCCCCAGCTCTACCACAGCCAGTGTCCCTGCTGCCCACCCAACCCCCTTGGGATTAGATCTCCAGCTCTTGGATTTGCAGATCTAAGCATAACCCCTGTTTCTGAAGCGAGAACCATTAGGATTGTTTGGAGAGTGGCTGTGCTTCAGACCCTAGAAGAAGCCCTTAGGACCCCTGCTGGATGGGCAGTGTCAGTCTCGGGGAGCATGGGGATCTCAGGGCACCCTTTAAAGGAGCCCATGTTGCTTTCTTAATTGCTTTTCTTACTCCAGACTGTTAGTGTGAGTTCCAAGTGTGCAGAGTTTGTGTGTGTGTGTGTGTGTATTTAGGGGCTGGTTCCTCCTGAGGAAAATGAAGTCAACGAGTGCTTTGCTTCATTCTGCAGCACCAAAAGGCTACTCTTGAGTCTAGAAAATGAACTTTACATATCCCCTCAACCTCTCCCTCATGCTTA
This sequence comes from Mustela lutreola, assembly GCF_030435805.1. NCBI lineage: Eukaryota > Metazoa > Chordata > Mammalia > Carnivora > Mustelidae > Mustela > Mustela lutreola. Next base: position 41,336,952 of record NC_081297.1, read on the forward strand.
AAAAAAAAAAAAAAAAAAATCATTTCTCTGAATGATCCCAGAGCTGCAACCTCTGCTGTTGGAGAGGGAAGGTAGGTGTCCTCAGAGGACTTGGTGGTCACTCGGGATTTCACCTAACAGCACTGCGGCTGTTAGATGGGGCCATGTGGCCATGAGCAGGTAGTCTCCGTTTCCCCCAGTCCCTCTAGAGTATCAGTGTGAGGACTCAGTGCCTTGTGCCATGTAATGCAGTCCAGAGAGTGCTGTTGCTGCTGGATCTGCAGCCGGGTATCTGCTGGGCCTGGAGAAGCAGTGTCTCCCCCCTGACCTCACACCGAGGAGCTTACAGCAGCCCTGGGGAGGAGGATTGATGCCCAGACCTGGCAGTGCTAGTCCCAGGTGTTCAGGAAGGGCTCCGGGGCCTCGCCAGCACCCAAACTGCTTTTAGCTCCCCCAAGTCTGGCTGATGTCTGCTGTGGGGTTCAAATCCAGACACTTGAGAATCCATCTCCTCGCTTCTTGAGGTCTTTGCATTGCAGCCCTGGGAAGACCAGCACTCATTTACACCGGCATAGGCAGTTTCTCTGTTCGTCTGTCTGTCCTTTTCTTCCTTCCTTTGAACGTTTCTGCTTTACAGTCCCATTTGATGAGAATGACCTGGAGGAAGATGTGGACTCGGAGCCGGCAGAGATAGAAGGGGAGGCAGCGGAGAATGGGGACACAGGGGACACTGGTGCTGAGCTGGATGATGGTACGGGGGACCCCAGAGCCTCCCCTCTCCACTGTGCTGACCACCCTCTTCCCCACTGTGTGATTGCAACTCAGGAAGGATAATATACGTTAAAGCAATAGCAAGGCAGTCAGTCTCCTGGTCACGTTCTTTGTTCTGGCAGTAACTGGGATGTGTGTCATTCCGCCCCTAAGCCAGCAGCCAGCAGAGCCTGCATCAGTAAGTTGTGGTTGAGAAGCTGAACAGACTAGGTGCTTTAGACAAGGGCCTCCAATTCAGTGGATGTCCTCTGAAAGGTAGCTACAAGAGGATGGTGTTTTAAGAATTATAGTCTGGTTGGCTGGGGAAGAAGAGGCAGGGACTAGCCTGGGAGAAATGAGGTGAATCCAGGCAAGACTGTGAAGGAACATGGTCATTGCAGTGGTGTTGGAGGAAACACAGACCATTGGTGAGTTCACAAAGCAAGGCCTGCCCTTCACAGGCACGTGCCCTATGTTTCTTTCTGTTCTGGTCCATCGGATGCCATCTTGGGCAATTAAAAAGAAAATGGAGCACCGCAGGCTTTGATGAGAGCACCATGTTGCAGAGACTTTGGGCCGAGTCTCTCAGAAGCTTGGCAGGGACCAGCAGGCAGGGCCCAGCCAGGGCACAGAGCCAGGACTAGACCTTAAGCCGAGATGTTGGTTTGGCTGCTTTCTGGGGATGATAGGAGACTCAGAAAGAAGCGGAACCTCACTCAGGTGGGCTATGCTCTCCCTTCCCTCCGGCAGATCAGCACTGGTCTGATGAGATCCCATCGGATGCTGAAACGGAGCTTCGCATGCAACACCGGGCAGCCTTGGAGGCAGAGCTGGAGCTGAGAGTATCAGAAAACGAGGACGAACAACCTGCCCCCACACCAGGGTACCAGGAGAGAAGTAAGTCCCTGTCTCAGGAAAAGCTGCTTCCAGAATTCCCACTGCAAGGATGAGAACAGCCCCCAGGACACAGGTCACCAGAGTAGAGCCAGAGCAGACCTGGAGCAGAGCCTGCAAATGGCAAACAGCTCTGCTTGCTGTCCTCCTGCCCCATGCATGGACCCTGCATGTAGCTTTGGCCTTTCTATGTGTGCTGTGGAGCCGGGAAAGGGTAGGAGGTACACCTCCAAGCTGGACACAGATCACACACACAGGAACAAAAGTCCACACTTCCAGCGTGAGCAGAGGTGGCATCCAGGGACTCTGTGGGAATGCACTTTCCTGCTGCTGGCAGACAGTGTCGCCCCCCCCCCACCCCACCCCCCGCTCCGCAGAGCTGGCTGGGAGAGGAACCCTCAGGGGAGGCAGGGAGTACTTCCTGTTTAACCCTCTGTCTGTTCTGTTCAGGTCCTGCCCAGGTCCCCAGCCCTACCCCGTCCCCAGAGGAGCAAGCTGGTCTGCTCTCCCCAGGCCACAACCCTGTGGCAGAGGTAAGGGCTCAGGGCTCATTGTCCGGGACAGAACTGATTGGGACCCTGAGTGGATATAGTAAGTCTTCGTTTTAGGGCCCTTGCTGTGAACCCATATTTTGGCTTCTTGTGCTTAGTGGAGCTGCTAAAAACAGGAGTGGCCTTGGGGATCCAGCTTAGTCCTCACCATGAGGACAAGGCAGTCTAGGCAGCATCTCCCTAACCCAGCGCTATACCAGTCCCAGATCTGAGTCATCCCACCACTGTGTCAGTCTTCTGTCATACCATACCATTTCAAAAGTAAATTTAGGTTAACACAGTAATTTGGGTGGAATCATCAGTTTGATAGGACAGATGTGTTTGTTTCTTAGTATAAAATGAATGTCTGACTGAGTTTTAAAATTGAAAACATCCACCCAGATTACCAGTGGTACATGAACCACACATTGGAGAATGGTACGTAAAAGGATTGCCACAGTGTCCTGTGGAATAGGTTTTGGGAAATGCTATCTGGAGGACAGATTTGGGAAGGAGGCCAAACTCAAGACCTGGGTTGGCCTGATTTGGTCTTTGAGATTCTAAAAAGCAGGTGAATTTGGTGATTTCATTCGTGAAATTGGGGGAACTTTGCTGAGACTAACGGGTGGGTGATAGAAGAATTTGTGCTGGAATATATGGATCTTTGAGTTTCCTGGGAAGGACAATTTGTAGTATAGACTATAAAAATATATATATATAGCTGTTTTAAATCTTACCATGTGGGCCTCTGTCTTCATACATCAGAGTTCTTGGGGTCCATAGTCAGGAGAGCTGGCTCCTTCAGTGTGCTTTGGGCAGTGTCCATTTCAGTGCACAAGGAATGTAGGATGTGTATGTGTTTGAGATGAACCAAACCCTGAAAGCTGAGTCTGTTGAGCAAAGTAGAGTGGCTTTAAAGATTGAACAAATAGAGCGGAGAGTGAGAGAGTGTGTCCTGGAGCCATTTCAATGACAGCCTAAAGGAGAGGGAGAGGAATTTACTTCATAAACACAGGCCCTTTGAGAGAGAACTTGCCAGTGGGTTTCTTCTGACCATTGAACCCTTCCTTCTAAGCAGCTTCTATCTTCCTTTTCTGTAGGGGGCCCAAATCCCACCTGTCTCTGTTGCTACCAAGGTGAAATTGCCTGAGGACAGCCTTTTCCCTGAACCTTTGCTCCCCAAAGTGAAGCCCAAAGCGGAATTGCCCACTGACCAGAGGGCTATGCGCTCTCCTATCCGATTGCAGCCGGTGGCTCTGCCGGAAGCCAGGACACCTACCTCCCCAGTTAGCACACAGCGCCTGTCACCATTGGCCACCTCCACCCCCACCACCACCCAGCTCCCCATTTGTTCCCAGCCTCAGCCTTCCTCTGAGGCCACTGTCCCATCCCCCACCAATTCCCCCATATGTTTCCAGCCTGTTCCAGCCAAAACAGCCATCCCTGTGGCTTCCCTCCCCTTGAAGAACCAAGGGGACACCAAGGATAGACTGGGTTGCCCTCTAGCTGTGGATGAGGCCCTGAAACGGAATGACCTGGTGGCAGAGTTCTGGATGAAGAGCGCTGAGATCCGCCGCAGCCTCGGGCTTACCCCTATAGATCGGAGCAAGGTGTCTGAGTCCAGCTTCCCCTCACCTACCTTTAAACCAGTGTCCCTAAAATCCTATTCAGTTGAGAAGTCTCCTCAGAGTGAGGGGCTCCAGCTTCTAAAACTTCCACCTGTTCCTAAGAGGCTAGGCCTGCCGAAGCCTGATGGTGACCAGCCCTCCCTACCAACCCCCAAGTCCCCATCTGACAGAGAGCTGAAAAGCTCCCATGAAGAGAAAAGAGATCTGTCAAGCAGCTCTGGGCTGGGCCTTCATGGGAGCTCCTCCAACATGAAAACCTTGGGCAGCCAGAGCTTCAACACCTCGGACTCCACCATGCTCACTCCACCTTCAAGCCCACCCCCACCCCCACCCCAGGATGAGGAGCCTGCAACTCTTCGAAGGAAGCTATATCAGACTTATGAGCATAAGGAGACCAAGCCCAAGGCCTCAGTGATCCCACCCTCACCACCTGCCTCCTTTATGCGGACCCCCCGAGAGCCTGCCCAGCCCCCTCGAGAGGAGGTGCGGAAGTCGTTTGTGGAGAGTGTGGACGAGATCCCCTTTGCCGATGATGTGGAGGATACCTATGATGACAAGACAGAGGACTCGAGTCTACAGGAGAAGTTCTTCACACCCCCTTCCTACTGGCCCCGCACGGAGAGGCCCCTCAACCCACCCCTAGCCAAGGAGAATGGTAGGTTGCCTACTCTGGAGAGTGGGATCCAACCACAGAAGAGGGGCCTGCCCGTAGTCTCTCCAGAAGCCAAGGAACTGGCTGAGGAGCGCATGCGAGCCAGGGAGAAGTCTGTGAAGAGCCAGGCGTTGAGAGACGCTATGGCCAAGCAGCTGAGTAGGATGAAGGAGATGGAGATGGCAGCTGGGACCTCCAGGCCCCCAGGAGGCACCTCCCGCAAAGCTTCCTCAGTTCCCTCCAAAGGAAAAGATCTCCGCCCCGAGTCCCCTAAACGCCCAGTTCTCAAAGGTCCCAGGGAGCCCACCCTGAAGCACGAAGCCACTTGTGAGGAGGTCCTCTCCCCGCCATCGGACTCAGGGGGTCTCGATGGTTCAGTCACCTCATCCGAGGGCTCCAGTGGGAAGAGCAAGAAGAGATCGTCACTCTTCTCCCCCCGCAGAAACAAGAAAGAGAAGAAGTCCAAAGGTGAGGGCCGGCCCCCAGAGAAGCCCAGCCCAAACCTCCTCGAGGAAGCCACTGCCAAGCCCAAGTCCTTGTGGAAGTCAGTCTTTTCTGGGTACAAAAAGGACAAGAAGAAGAAGGGCGATGACAAGTCCTGTTCCAGCACCCCTTCCAGTGGTGCCACTGTGGACTCGGGCAAGCATAGGATGTCTCCCATCGTGAAAGCAGGTATGTCAGCACCAGGGGACCCCTCCTGGGGCAGGAAGTAAGGGGTGTGTCCTCCATCACCAGTTCTTCTCAGAAGATCCATTTCTCCTGCTGCTTGCCTGAGGGTTCTTAGGAGCGATGCTAACGGGGTAAATAAGAAGGAAGCCGAACCATGGGCTCACAGGGCATATTCCACATGATGGAATCATTGTAAAACCCAGCTTGGCACTGAGTAAGGGAGATTTGGGCAGTGTGCACCCGTCACCCGGTCCCAGAGCAGGGCCTGATTCTGAGCACAGTGGAGCGTGGCACTGCAGGGAGGCTCCAGGTGGGCTGTCCTCCAGACACTGTATATTCAGTGGTCGCACTGCCCCTGCCGGCACAGGGGTCAGCTTCCAAGCTCCTGGCTCCCTAGCCTAGGTTAAGAGCTCCTCAAACTGGGAAGAAGTCCACCCTCTCCTTGATTCCTCTGGGCGACACGTGCATGCAGAATTTGGGAAAGCACCGTGGTGTCCTTGGTTTGCCTCTTCTCTCCATCCCCTTAGAGCTGCAGCTGCGGCACCAGCTGAGCTTCTCGGAGGACTCAGACCTCTCCAGTGACGACATCCTCGAGAGGTCCTCCCAGAAGTCCAGGCGAGAGGTATGTAGGGTCAAGCTCAGCCCAAACCTCTGGGTAGTCTTGGTGGGCATTCCAGCCCAGGGTGGAACCCAGTGGCCTCCTCGGATTGCCCAGTGGACCCCGGGCTGAATGCTCATAAAGGGAGTGCTTCTCTTGGGCTTCTTTTAACAGCTGGGGCTTATTTGTTTCAATGGCAAGAGTTCCTGTGTTTCTTTCTTGGGAAGAAGACAGAGACATTCATGCTCAAAGATTCACTCGATTTTTAGCAAGCTGCTGGTGTCATCCATTTGTTCTTTTGTCCTCAGAATTCCCATGGGGAGTAGCATCCGCCAGTGTCCAGAGTGACAGCAGAAGGGTTTTCTGCCTAGATCTGGTGGAGGTTGGGACACGGACGATGGGTTTAGGCAGTAGATGGAGGCTGAGTCACTAAGGAGTGCACCCTGTCATCCTGCCTGCTTTGTACATTTGTGGGTTAGAGAGGAATTTTTGCTATTAAAGAACCAGTCCAGGAAACTGACCTGGATTCTGTGCTGAATAGGACACTCTGGATTTGACTTGGTTCCTCTTACTGCCCCAGGAATGGGAGCTGAGGTGGCTGCTCAGCTCTCCTCAGAGCGAACCTGCAAGGTGGAGGCCTCTTGGATATTTATCCAATCTTCTGATTTCTAAGGGCTCTTGTAGCTCTGTTGTAGATCCATGAAGTTGGAGGAGGGAGTGGGATTAGAGAAAGTTCTAGCAGGGCATCAGCATCACTGAGACAGTGATGGGGTGGGGAGGACAGTCTAGAAAGGCCTGGGCAGCACAGAGGGGCAGTTGACGCTGCACCGTCTCCACTGTCCAGTCTGGGACACACTCTCAGCCTCCTGTCCCAGGCGACAGCCCAGCTATCTTCAGCTCCCTTTCCTGAATGACAGGTGTCCCCAGAGTGTTATATAGCCTTCTTTATAAGGCTTTCCAGGACTTGAATTTGAGTCTGCTTCTCTGTTGGCTTCCAAGGAGTTGCCACGGCAGATCTGAGCCTCACACATGTCTGGTCAGTAAAGATGGCTTTAGCTAGTCCCCTCCCCCCATCCCGCTTCACCTTCAACAACTTGGCACACTGGAGGAAACCCATCTTTTAGTTCTCCTCTCATACTTGGTCTGTTGGCCTCCCTGGCTATGCCAGCTATTTAGCTGTCCACTCCCTTAGGACACCTGAACAGTCAGGCCTCCAATCCCACCTGTCCCTGCCAGGCCAGCACTGAGTTAGGGTAGGGACCCTGTATGCTGGCTCTCTCCCAGGAGCCTAGCTTCGTGGGTCTCCTATCAAGTGCTCCCCATTGTACTTTCCCAGGCAGCAGCATTACTATGACATTGGGACTAAGAACTGCTTCTGGATATGTACATGGGTCCCCCAACATGTGCCAATACTGGAGACTGGTGCTGCCTACTGATCAGAAACTCCCATCCATGGTTGCTTTTGTGGTCAGTTTCTCCACTGTTTCTCAGTTAAATGAAACATCCCAGCAGAACGCAGAATGGCAGGCTGCCCAAGCTGGCCATGCCCAGGCTTTCTTCCTGGTGATATGTGTCACTGAGGACAGCCTCCCCTTGGGGCCCTGCTGACCTGAGGCACACAGGGAGCTCTTCCCTTCTATGTGACCAACAAGTCATGGCCCCCACTCCTAGACTCCCAGAATCAGAGGCATGGGGGCTTCACATTGCGTGTGTGCCCCTACAGGACCTTTTGCTGGAGGCTGAGCAAGGAATACTAAAGACAAAGCTGAGCCTAGGACGTGTTGACTTGAATCCTACCAAAGTGTGGGGTCGGCCTGGGGGAGAGTGGACACTGTATTCTCAAGGATGGACACTAAAACAGGAAAACAAAAATAGCCATGCTGGACACTTTGGAATAATTAAGTGAATTTGGTCACAGATGGTATAGTATGTGTAGATATGCAGTGTTACCACATCCGTGCTAAGTTGCTTGTAAGACATTAAGGTACTGTAGTCATGTAGGAAAATGTCTCTGTTCTCAAGAAGTACATGCTAAAATTTGTAGGCACAAAAAATGCCTACAAATGACTGCCCCCATAAAAAGATTATATATAAATATATACAAAAAGATATGTATAATATCAAGTATGTAGCAAAATGGTCAAGTTTAGCAAATCTAAGCAAAGGTGTTCATTGTTCTCTTCCAACTTTTCCTAGGTTTGGAAATTTTCAGAGCAGGAAGTGAAGGGAGTGGGGACCCCTAAAGGGACCACGGGGTCAGGAGAGAGCATCTGCGGGAAGTGGTTCCCCTTGCCTCACAGACCCATCTCTGAGTCAGGCATCTGGGAAACAAGTGCCTGAGTTTTGCTTCACAGTACATCATTAGTTTCTGACGTAGTGTTCAGTGATTCATTATTTCCGTGTAACACCCAATGCTCATTATAACACGTGTGGTGACTAACATAACACAACAACAAAAATAATAATAACATAAAATAAAATACAAACAACAAAAAAACACCTAAAATTGAAAATAACTTACTTTTATTTAAAATGTTAACTTAGAAAAATTAAGATAATACAGACAAAATCTATATATCACCTGTTACACTACCAACAAAAGATCATTCACATTTGTCTCTTTTCTTTGCCTGAGGCTAACTTTAAATATAAGTGATGCATGCGTCTTAACATCTGTGGCACAGCCACAGGCATGTGCCTTTGCTCTGGGACAGGCCCTAGTCCCCGTGTCGCAGCAGAAGCAGCAGCTTCTCTCAGTACACCACAGATGTGTCATGATTTCTCTCCTCGAGTCGCTGCCTCTGCTGAGTTGGTACCTGCCCTCCTCTGCCAGAGGCCAGTCAGGGACTGTCCCCACTCCCTTTACTTTTTACAACAGCCGCAGGTGCTACTCCTTAGGTCATGGTTACATAGTTCCTATGGAGTGATTCACATGTGGTTTGGGGAACTCATCCATCTTCTGTTCATTTAGCTGATTTGTTCTAATAATGAGATTCATCCTCTCACTCTGTTTGTGGGAGACATGAGTCAGTCTGAGGCAGATATATGTGCCTGAGATATTTTTGGCTATTATCAGTGCCCTTTCACTGGGCATAATCAAGAAATGGTCCCCACCCCCACCCAGGATTTCTGGGGGGCCCACTAGGAACCCACCTGGCCCACACTGCCAGGAGAGAGCCTTTTGGAAGAGAACATCAGGTTTGCTTTGTATCTTTGTCTCTGTGTGCCCAGCAACGGAATTTCCCATCACCAGTGCCCCACCCTCCCACTGGGCTGAAAGAAGTCGTCTGAATTTCCACAGGCAGATGGGTTACTGAAGGAGAAATGGCATCTGTAACCATACATTTATACAGCTTTAGTTTATGCTGTACAAGGGAGAGTGAAGAGAGAAGAGAAGTTTAGGGCATAGTGAGGATGAAGCTGTCTTCTCAATAGAAAAGTGAACCCAATCCTTTTCTCAAAACCCGGGTTCACAGAGACTCTGCTGCAGGATCTGTATCCCCAGGTCCCTCACTTACGCAGTCCTGTGTGACATTGTGAAAAATAATCACATGTTTTAGTCTTTAGTCTCGCCTGTTTGTTTTAAACTTCTAACTGATTTTGCTCCATTTCTGTGTTCTATTTTTAATTTTTTAATTGTTATTATTACTATTCTGTTTTGTTTTCCGTTGCCATCCCCTTAAAAGTCGATTTATGTACCACTCGCCTTGGCATTCAGGAGATCCTATGCATCAAAGGTAGTATCTCATGGCCATGGCTGGTCATTGTTGCATGCGTGTCTGTGATTAACCACCCGGAGCTGCGCCCAGCCCTGGCCCTCCGGCCACATCCTCACTAACTGTTCACACATGCATGGAGCAGTAGCCAACACTGGCAGCAGAACTTTCTTTAGCTGTGTCATGGCAGAGGAAGGGAAGACGCCCTACTCTTGACTGGCTGGAGTGCATGTGGTCATTTCACTCCAGGGCTGCCCCCTTGGGGACTGGGCACCACAGGGTTGGGGAGTTCGTGAGCCCTCAGCTCCATGAACTGCAAGGGGAAGTGCTTAGGGCACTAGAACAGCACAATGTTCCTTGAGGACTTAGCTGCTCAGTTGGCCCTCCACTGTCCTTGAGCTCTTAAAATAAAGATTAGTAGACTACACTCCTGAGTTGAATTTGGAAGTCTCTTTTCAAATCTATCAAAGTCTCTCTCTTTTTTTTCCTCGGAGGAAATGAAGATGTTAGGAATAGAGGCAAACCCCTCAGCATTTGCCTCTTGGTGGTTGCTCAGTGTTAACACAAGGCATCTGACCCTGCCTTGCACCCTCAGTGCCCACATTTGCAGGTGGAGCTGCTCAGGCGGTTGTGTCCGTGAATTGGCCCTGGGTTTGGCCTGTTGCCTCCTGAGGGCTCATTAGCAGGGGCTGAAATTGCCCTGCCAGACCACCTCCTCCCTTCTCTCAGCAGCTGACTGCTGCCCCTGGGCAGACCCTGGGGGCGTTCCTAGTTCACCTCCGGATATCCCTTCTTCAGACCACATTAGTTAGCTTGGGGTGCACTCAGACTTAAAAATAGAAGCATCCCCATTTTCTCTACTTTTTTAAATGTTACTTCCTAGAGAACCTTATAAATATCACTCGTCTGAAGGAATTGGCATTTGATGTTAAACAAGAAAATAAAAGGATCCTGATTTTTCTTTTTCCTTTCCCTGAATGCCTTCAAGAAGCAGGAGGCTTGTGGGAACTAATTATATTTTTACCTCCAGAAAGTCTTAAAAAGAGCCGACATCCTTCCATTGGAAATAGGTGATCTCTGTGATAAAGGAGCATATGACCCTCGGTCCCTTTAACTTCCTAGCTGTTGGTCCCCACTGAGCCTCCTGTCCCTGCCACAGTGGGGAGGTATCTCATTTGTGGTGCTTTAGCTGTACCCTGTAGCAGTTAGGGCTCCAGCAAGGACAAGCGTCAGTGAAGCCTCTGGCCAAGCTGCAGCCCGGGAGTCTGCCCATGGGCATTCTGCTGAAAGGCAGCTCCAACCAAGGGGAAGTGCTCTCCATGCCCAGGCCTGCTGCATATCACTGAGGAAATCTCTCTCATTTTCTCCAGCCAAGAACTTACACAGAGGAGGAACTGAACGCCAAGCTGACCCGGCGTGTGCAGAAGGCAGCTCGGAGACAAGCCAAGCAAGAGGAGCTGAAGCGGCTACACCGAGCCCAGGTAAGATCACTGGAGGGGCCACAGCTCCTGGGTGGGAAAGAGCCTCTCTCCAACATGCTTGTCTTCGCCCATGACTCGGGAGGGTAAAGAGGACAGAACAGAGGTAGACGGGGTGTCCCTGATATCTGAGAGGACAGCCCCAATGTGTCAGGTCACAAGCCTCTGGCTTGATGAAACTACAGAAGCCTTATTTTTATGGAGTTCTTGATAGAAAAGGAAGAGCTGGGCTTTGAGTTTCTTCCTAAATTCCTTGCTCTGGTGTCATCCTTGTGAAGTCAACTAGTTCAGTTGTGAGGATTGTCCTTGAGAGGCCATCTATGACCTGTCAGCCTCTGCTGGGCCTGGGATTTCCAGGTCAGAGCTGTCCTCCAGGCCTCAGCCTCTGTCTTCAGGCCTCACAGAACCTAGACCATTCCAGATTTTCTTTCTGAAACAAAAAATAATTCCTTTTATAAAGTATTAAAGAGCATTACAGGGGTGCCTGGGTGGCTCAGTGGGCTAAGTCTCTGCCTTCAGCTCAGGTCATGTTCTCAGGGTCCTGGGATCGAGCCCCGCATCGGGCTCTCTGCTCAGCAGGGAGCCTGCTTCCTCCTCTCTGACTACTTGTGATCTCTGTCTGTCAAATAAATAAATAAAATCTTAAAAAAAAAAGAATATTACAATAAGGTTTTGTAATAAGTTTGTGTATATATAGTTGTATTCATATCAGTACACTAATCAAAAGCTATAAACAACGAAAAACATTAACAGCAAACCCAAATACCAAGGTATTTCTCTGAATTTTCATGTTTAGCAAGCATCAGAAACCACCAGTATTTTAGTCCTTTTCTTGAACATTCTTCTGTATCCACATTCTCTGCACTGATTGGATCCTTGGATTTTACTTCATTTTGTGTGTGCCATTTTCCAGATATATGTCATGGGCTGCTGCTTTGGGGGTTGAATGTCCTTCTAGTATCCATGATTAGTTCCCCCATAGCACAGGGAAATTTCTCACTGTATGCTTCCCCACAGATTCTAGCACACTGCTCCATTCTGGATTTTTCTTTTAATCTTCTAGATTTTTTTAACCTTTTTTTTTTTACCTTTTTTTTTTTAATCTTGCAGTGTGCTCTAGGAACCCCTACAAGTGCTTTAGCAACCTCACTGTTGGCAGTACTTAGGATGCAGTACCTCAGTCCCTGCTGCAGGGGCTGACATCACCTCCAGGGTCTGAGCTGCCTGCCGAGACACGGACACCACACGCTGTGTGCTTACTAACGACAGGCCCTGGGGGATTCGACGCAGGGGGGCTTCCCTCCCCACTCCGGGCTTAATGCCTGTGGACCAAAGCCTTTCCAGCTTTCAGACCTAATTTGTTTCTCTTCCTGTTTGTGTTTGTACAGTTTAGTTGTCCTCCTGAAAGCTAGGAGATGAGAGAAAGAGGGGCGCTCACACTGTTCTGTTTTCCTGTAGATTATCCAGCGGCAGCTGGAGCAGGTGGAGGAGAAGCAGAGGCAGCTGGAGGAAAGAGGGGTTGCCGTGGAGAAGGCGCTCCGTGGTGAAGCAGGTATTGTCTGGGTCTCCTTTGTGAGGGGGTTTGTTCCTAAAGGAAAGGCCCTGCCCCCACCCACCCATGGTAGGCTACTCTTTTGTCACCTGTGTAGAATTCAGCTGGGTTCAGCAGGGTTCTCTGGGGCCCTTCATCACTGAGACTGGGGCTTCCTATTAAGCAAAAGAAAAGGAAAGCCTCTCCATTTGGGACTGCCCCAAGGCCTGGACTTGTTCTTCTGCCCTCTTGGAGGGTTTGCTGTTTATCTATAGAACCAACTCTCAGTCCGCTTCACATGTTGATGGCAAGCACTGGGCCGCCTCCTCTCTTCTTCCTCCTTTCGCCCTCCCTGCCTTCGTTTCCTCTAGAAGAAAAGAGCTGGGTATGAGGGACACTGTACCACAAGGAGCCATCACAGAACTGCATGAGTGGGTCCCCCAGCCGGTTTCCCATACCACCTCCTGTGTTTAGTTTTGTGGGCTCCCTCTCCCACTCAGACTCAGAGAATGGGAGGACACATGCCCCGCAGAGCCCTCACCACCTCCTCCAGTGTGAATCCGGGCTCTGTATCTCCCAGAAGCTGGTCACTCGGAGCAAGGGACAGGCTCGGGGGATGGTGGTGAGCCAGCACAAGGTAGACACGGGAATGGCTTTGAGGGTCACACACTCAGTGGCTTCCGTGCCCAGGGAAGAGCTGCGAATGTAGTGCTCTGTGGTGAAGCACTGTTCATCCAAGAAGCCTGTGAGGTGGGTTCAGCACAGTGGGGCCCACGGAAGCAAGAAGTACCTGAGTCATCCCTGGTCCCAAGGGTCAGGAAGAAGCCCTGTTGGTTCAGGACCTTCAAACCAGTGGGCCAACCCCAACTACAGGCCCAACTCAGGCACGGAGTGACTGATCTCTGCTTTCTCAAGAGTTCATGAGTCTTGGTCCAACCTCAGGATGGGGAAACCTCCCTGTCTTTGTAGAAAGCACAGGCCTCCAGGGTCAGCAATCAATTTGTGAGGCTGGGGGTAAAGAAAGGAGGTGACCTGACTTTGCAAGTAACCCCTTATCCCTTAACCTAGCGTGGCAGAGGGACAGGGCGCTACATCTCCTGGCAGGCAGGCTCTCTGTAAACTGAAGAACCAGTAGGAGGCAGCAGGAATGGGGCCAGTTGCTGCCCCATCTCGGATCTTACTGAGCTGACCTCACAGGAAGTGCCAGATGTCCAGATGAATTCGTAGAGTTCTATGGATGGGTGGGAGCAAAGGTGCGGGCATAGAAGAAGATCTTTCCGGGCCCTTCAAGGCCTAGGTATTGCAGCTGAACAGTTGACTCAGTGATAACCTTCAGGTGAAGAGATGGCATGGGGAGAAAGATGAGGATGTGATGTTCTTGGTTTTGTGCCTTACCTGATGCCGGAGTTACTGCTTGAAGCCACCAAATGAGATGCAAAAAGTTGAACCACTGAGCAGCCTGTAAGCCAGAAGCCTGGGACGTGTGACTGCAAGGCAAGCACTGGCCCATGTTGATGAGTGGAGATTCGGGTTCACCTCAGAGGGTCTCCAGGCTTCCAGATGAAGCTGTGATGTCCCCCGCCATCCCTGTTTTGACTCCCTGCCCCGCATGCGCTTCCTTGGCCTCCTGAGTTAAGCCTCACCACCCAGAGGGAGTTAGCCTAAGCTCAGCAGGGATGCCCTCCCCAACTGTAATAGGACTCACAGGGTCCTACCCCCGTGGCTTTCTCTTCTTGCAGATGTCAGGAGGGAGCCTTCTTATCCTTCCCCACAGATTACTTCTGTGAAATGGAAAATGAGGGATAGATCTTCCAACACATAGTCAGAGTAACTCAGTAGGCTTGTGTACCTCCATTTCATTATTAGTCCTCCATTTCATTCAAGTCCTCAAGGAAGACAGCCTGCGCTGCCTCTTCATGGGGTTCTGAGGTTCAGGTGGGCCACCCCAGGGCTAATGGTTTCCGCAAAGCACTTCTGTACTTGTTGGAGGCTGTGCGGTTCGAGACTGTGGCCTTGCTTCAGTGTGTCTAGAACAGGCCATGTTACTCAAGCTGCTGACTGCCAGGGGGTCATAGAAACTTCCTTTGAAGACTGGTATGCGAGCTTGCCAAAATTCCCCTTTCTAGTTGTTTAGATAATTACCTTGCCATAAAAATAAACAACCAGGACTTCATTTAAGTCAGTGGTTTTCCAACTTGTTTCAAACTGTGAGTTTAAGTTTAAATCAAAAAGAACCACTCTGGAATGTTGATGAGCACCAATTTGGAAACACAGGTTAGAGTAGAGAACTGCATGTGATAATGGGCCTCAGCCTCTGGTCCATCCCCAGGGCCAGCGTAGAGAACATCCTGACACAGGGAGTTGCGGAAATGGCAACAGTGTTTGAACAGTTCACTCGGAGATCTCAGGATACATGTGGTTTAAGTCGCCTCCATCTCAGAAGCCGAAGGTGGGAGCAGTAGGAATTGTTTACACAGTTGACTCACTACTAAATCAAGCAGTAGTTCATATTCCTTATAAAGAGTAGATCTAGAGAAAGTCTCCCAAGCGTGCAGTAAACCCAAATGCCAGCTCTGCTGTGCTATCACGGCCTGGATGTTACCCTCCTCCAGGACCGCAATGTGACAGGAGCTGCTCCGACAGGCTGGGTTTCCCTGCACAATGGTTCCCCAGGATGCTGCCCCGTACAGCTGTTTGCTCCTTGCAAGGCAGAACTTAAATAAATACATAACGATAGCCTCTTCCCTAACACATTTTCAGGGAGTACAGATCCTTGCATGTGCAGGGCAGAGGAAACTTGGTCCTGAGAGCCTCAGAAAAGCGAGTTTCCCTGATAGCACAGATGGACATGTTGATGGTCTTTAGTGGGTTAACATCGGCATAGCAGACTTCTGAATGTGATGTGTCTTATGTAAGAATTAAAGGAGTTCAATGTATTTGCAAGTCAGGTAGTTGGGAGATCACTGGAATAGCACTCAAAGAGCCCAAAGGTCTCGCAGAACAGTTTGAAAACCACTGTTCTAGTCCGAATTCTTATAAGCAAAGCTATATCAAAACACCTTCATCCATTGCTTCTCGGCCTTTTGGCTAAGATCAAGTGTTGTAACAAGTTCTTATCAGTTTAATATCTGATACATCCTCTATCCGAGGACAATGTATTAAATGGATTTTTAGAGCAGGGAGATGGAATAGGAGCTTGCTCCATCCACTCTACTCATTGACCTGGTATTGCCATATTTCCAGGAATGGTAAAAAAACAAAACAAAAAAAAAACCCTTCATCCAGATACAGATTTGCCCTGTTTTTAAAGACAGACTTTGGTGGCTCCGTTAAATTTCCCCATGAGGCATTTGGGAAATTCTCAGGATATAGCAGCTCTTACCATAAGAATGTATTTCCAGACATACTTTTTTCCTTTTCTTATTCTAAGTACCTCCCTTGTAAGATTTGCCTCTTGTCAGTAGTCCCAGTGGCCCTGTTCCTACTTGGCCAAGTTCATCTTTGAGGATGAACTGTGACCACTGGCTGTCCTTTCTCTCCTGCTTCTGCATTCTGTTCCTCTTGTTAGTCTGGTTGCTCCTGGCTGAGTCCTTAAGGAGATAATCTCAGCTGAGCATGGCAGTTTGGAGTCTCCAGCCATGCTGGCTGGCCCCTTTCCTGAGGGTGCACAGTTGACTGAGCCTGCCATCCTGCCTCGCTCAAGGCACCCCAGTTTCCGTAGCTCTCTGAGGGGCCAGTCTGTTTGGCCAGGCTGCCCTTCCAGATGAGAAATCTGATGCAGACCTGCCATCCATTGAGAGATTGCTCTCAATCTGTCTAAAGCTCATGTGTATCTGGACCATAGTGGTTAGGTTCAGAGCCTGCAAGCCTAGGGCAGCGGGGATTTCTGGGCTAGAGTACCGGAGAAGCCCTTTTTATTTCTGGAACCACGTTGCAAGTTTTATCTACTGCATCAGCCTTGAGCACCAGTTGAAAAACCATTCCAGAATTACATTCTACTTTGTGGTATGGCCATTCTTAAAGGGGGATCCCTCATGTGGAACAGAAAGCTGTCAGAATCAGCATGCACACTGAGAGATCTGGAGGCAAAGGGTAATGAGGTGCAGCTGCCTTTTGTTGTACTCTGCATTTGCTTATGATTCTGGGAGGACGAGGACTGCCCAACCAAGCCCAGCCCCTCAGCAGTGCCCAAGCTCTGCATCTCAAGAAGGCAGCCTCCTTGCTGAGCAGCCCCGTGGAGCTGAAAGGCAAGGAGAGCCTGAGGCCGGCAGACCTCCAAGAGCCTTAGGGCAAATAGTGACTTCTGCTTTTAAAGAGAAGTTGACTGAATTTGGAGCCTAACCTCAGAAGAAACAGGATCTCCTTCATCTCAAACCTGTTCAATAAAAGCGGTTCCGCAAGGAGTTTGACAGCTGAGCCGTGGGGTCCCTGGTGAATTCTTGGGAGAGCTCTGACTGCTTTTAAACCTAAGGCTTGGTGACCTTGCAGAGCTTTCCTACAGTGTTCACATCTCGCCTTCGGCCCCTCAGCCTGGGGCTGCTAATATTCAAAAGTAGTAAGTAGCCCCTGATGTGCCCTTGAATTTTTAAAAAGTCTTCGTTAGATACAGTTAACTTCCAGCAGGCCAGGACTCCCAGCAAAGCCAAGGCCTCTGTCCTGTCCTAACTGCTCAGAGGTACGGACAGCAGCCACGTGGTTAATTGGTGGTTTACTATATCACCTATGGGTTTAGCCAGCTCTCTGTTCCACCACCAGAGAGTTTACAGCCGCAGCACGTGTGTGTGTGTGTGTGTGTGTGTGTGTGTGTGTGTGTGTAGTGCACTGCCAGAGAGATGCATGCTTTCCAGCTGTCTCTCCTCGCCCTCTTGCTGCATCTCCGTGTTTTCTATGCCTCATGTCATTGATTGCTTTGGGTCTGGGGGCACAAGAGGGTTATCTGATCCAGTAACTCTCTCTTCACCAATTCCTTGTTGTAGACTATTGGGGAGAGTCTTATTACAGTGACCTCATCGACTTGCATCTGGGTGGTATGTATAGCGGCGGCGTCTGTTGCTGGCACTAACCCTGCTGACCCCCTTCCCACCCACGGTCCCCGGTCCCTGCTCACAAACAACAAGAAGAAATCAACCCGATAACCAACTGGCAAAAGCACAGGCCCTTTTCCAGCACATTTAGAGCAGCATGCTGGATCTTCCGCATTGTCCAGAGGGAGATTTGAGAGTGCCTTTGCTTCCCCACAGTATTTTAGTTTTTTATCATGGAAGTTCACCTGCCCTTACCCATCTGTGTCTCATCTGCATCCCGGTCCCTCTGATACTGTTTAGTCATCTGACAGTAACACACATGCACACGCACTCACATGCACTCATTCTGGTTTTCCCTCTCTCTCTGTCCGCACCCTGCCCCCACTGAAACATGGCCTCTGCCCTGATCTCATTCCCATTCCTTATAACTTGTAGAAATCACATCCAGTAGGACTCTCCCTGCCACTCATAACTCAGAAGCCAAACATGTAGAGAATTCAGCCTCACCTGTTTTCATGAGGGTGTGTTCATGTTTCCCCTAAAAGATCCAAGTGTGTGGGAAACATGTCAGTTATGATTTATGCCCAAATTCACTGAACTTGAGGCTGTGTTGACAGATGGCTATAATAATGTCCCTCCCTCCTTTTTGTGTCATGGAACTTACTTGCTGTTCTTTTCAGTGAACATATGAAAATTCTAAGGCAGTAGTTCTCAAAGTGTGGGCTCTGGGCCAGCAGCATCAACAACATTACTTGGTAGCTTACTAGAAAGGCAAATTCCCCAGCCTTACCCCAGATCTTCTGAATCAGAAACTCTAGAGGTGAGGCCTGGTTCTCTGTGTTTTAACAGACCTTCCAGGTGATTCTCATGCCCCCTAAAGCAGGAGAACCACTACCTTAAAGGAATTCACCATTTTTGAAGTCTTGGCTGTACAGAGCTCACCACTTGTTTTAGATTAGAGTGGTAATGAAGCCATGAGTCTCATTTCTAGACTTTGGGCAGTTTTGTCAAGAGGAGAGCCATGCCGCTGCTCCTGAGGTTAGCCAGGGGAGCTGCGGGCTCCTGGGATGAGCGGCCCGACCTCTTCACCTCCCATTACAGGCTCCTTGCCTAGAAGTGGTCTTAAAACAGAAGAACCAGCAAAGATTATTCTCTGCCATTTTTTGCCATAATCCCATCCTTTTAAGAGTCACTCTCATTTACAAGCAAAGGGCCTAATTCTGTGATCCCTACTGTATGACAGTGCCATATTCTTAGAGAACCTCAAGCACTAAGGGAACAGGCTCTTGGCCTCAGGTAGGTTGGGTTGCTCATCTCTGCTCTCTGTTTTCCATCCCCAGGTTGCCACAGATTCCCACCCCTCTGCAAACCCCCTCAGTGCCCAGGGCTTCTGGTGTGTTCAGAGACTTCATACTCGTGGCCACTGATGTTGTAAAAGGGCCGCTGCTTGCATTCCACTTAACAAATCCTGTTTCCTCTCTAATAGCCTCAACTCCCTTCCCCATCTCCTCCTAACATGCCCTGGGGTTGGGGGGCAGTGTTCATGTCAATCCAAAAGGAATCTCCTGTGTCTGAAAGAGAGTCTCATTAATTCAGAATCTCCTGGAAAAAACTGTCAAAACCCATTTCTTTACAATTATATTCATCTTCCCTCCAGCTCAAGATCTGTTGCCACACTGATCACCTCATGTGCCTAAAGTTTTGTTTTCTTTACCCCATGCTTGAGGGAGGAAATGTACTTGGCTGTTTTCAGTTCTCTGCCTTGATAGCTACTAGCCTCTCAGATTTATAATTCCAACAGATTTCAGGGGAAAAGGAAATAAGTAGAAAAAAGAAACCCTGGGGTATCTTCTGAGTTATAAAATATGTCACCATCAAATGCCTTCTAGCCCCTGCTACTTGGTTCTCATCAACTCAGTACTTCCTCTTTTGCCAGCTCAGTATGATTTCAGTGTTAAATTTAGACTTCTCTGTAGTTCCACTCACCACACAGAGGCTGTTACTATCCAGCCAATGAAGCAGGAAAGAACCGTCCATTCTGAAGGTAGTCCTTTATAACCCAGGCACAGATCAAGGACCCTCTGGCCCCTGTTCCTGCCGAGCTCCAAGAGGAAAACAGATGCCAGAGTTAGGTCCCTTTTTGGTTTCTGCTGATGCTTCATTCTTAAAATACTTGGTAATATTCGTTGTTGGGGGGATGGAGGGTTGCCCTTTTAAAATCTGGTGCCTGGGGGCGCCTGGGTGGCTCAGTGGGTTAAGCCGCTGCCTTCGGCTCAGGTCATGATCTCAGGGTCCTGGGATCGAGTCCCGCATCGGGCTCTCTGCTCAGCAGAGAGCCTGCTTCCCTCTCTCTCTCTCTGCCTGCTTCTCCGACTACTTGTGATTTCTCTCTGTCAAATAAATAAATAAAATCTTTAAAAAAAAAAAAAAAAAAAAAATAAAATCTGGTGCCTGAATTGTAGAGCCTGATTGCTTCTCTCCTCTTACATCCCCACAAGGCCACAGGGCAACCCATTGCTGGACCCAGCACCAATCTTAGTTCTCAAGTTGAATGAGACAAAGCTCCAGGCAGTGTCCAGGTGTTGAAAATTCCATACCCTGCCCAGAGGAGACCAGACTACTGATCCCTGCCCTACATTCTGCCCAGTAAACTCTGTCGCTTTAGTAGGATCTTTCAGTGGCTCTCAGCTAACTATTTTAAGGTTCCAGACTTATATTAAAAGTCTTTTGGGGGCACGTGCGTGGCTCAGTCAGTTAAGTGTCCAACTCCTGATTTCAGCTTAGGTCATGATCTCAGGGTCGTGAGGTCAAGCCCCACATTGGGCTCTATGCTAGGCCTAGAGCCTGCTTAAGCTTCTCCCCCTTGCCCTCTGCCCTTTCCTACCCTCGCATGCACGTGCACTCTCTCTTTTCCAAATGAACAAAAAAAATCACTTTTTGAGCCACAGAGTATAGAAAATAAAGATATCTTCTTCACATAGTTGAATCTTGGTGATTTCAAAAGACACCATTAGAAAAACACATAGTGAACCCTGGACCAGAGAGGTGACCCCAGGTGACCTCACTCCCCTTCCCTTTTCTTCTCCAGACACTGAGCAGGCTCTCCCTAACTGGTCCACCCACCACGTTTTGTTGCAGCACTAGGACAGATAGATGACTGGAAATCCTTAGATAAAAATGGCCTCTCTCCAAAAGAACTTTCAATTTAAAATATATACCTAATTTCTCATTTTTGAAGATTTCCCCACCTGTATGTGTCAAAGGGAAATTGAAAGAATAGGAACAGTTTAGAAATGTAACAGAAAGGCCTGAAGGTCTTTCATTGTTGCTGATGAGAGGCACAGGGAGGCCTAGCCCAGGCCTACTCACTTCCCTCCCTTCCTGTTTTATTTGCTTTCCTTAATTTGATGTTGGTACATTTTTTTATTTGTCTGTTTGGTCTGCTCATTATTAGCCTTGCTGTTTTTGCTTAGGAACTTTAAAATTCTT
Organism: Mustela lutreola; assembly: GCF_030435805.1. Lineage (NCBI taxonomy): Eukaryota > Metazoa > Chordata > Mammalia > Carnivora > Mustelidae > Mustela > Mustela lutreola. Next base: position 41,357,890 of record NC_081297.1, read on the forward strand.
AAGATTTCAAATCCAGCATTTTAGCGTGTGTGTGTGTGTGTGTGTGTGTGTTTCTAAGTGTACATATTAGATCTCCATCCTTACCTGTTTTTTTCCTTTTCTTTGGTGGGGAGCTTCAGTTATTCCCCAACCTAGAGATTCATTCTACACTGAGTTTTTATAACACAAGGCACATCTTAGGCCTGGCTATGTATGTAGACTGGGGCTACTAGACCAGAAGGCTTCCACCCTATTATGTTGCGTGCTTACAACTCAGCAGCATTGCAAACTAGCCAACTTGATTCCCTCTGGGTTTGGAATTGGCCGCGTCATCCTTGCTGTGCAAAAGCTGCCTGCCTCAAGTCAGGAGCGTGGCATTGATACCGAGGAGTTAGAATAGGCAACCAAACATCTGGTCAGTCTTACCTTGCTTCAGGCTACATAACCTCAACTACACAGAAAAGAACATCAATGAAAGCCTCATTCCTTATACCTGAATCACCAAGAAATTCTCCCAGTCTTGGACTCTCTAGAAGTTTAATCTGGTAGATTGAGCTTGGAAATGAAAGATGATGCCCCTGATGATCCTTACCAAAAGATAAAAAACATTCTGGTTGTATCTGTAAGCATGAATTGTAAAAAAAAAGTTATGCTACAGTGCTAGGGAAGCTATCCACAGATAGAGTGGCATTACTGTCAAAAACCAGGCTGAGAAATGAGAGCCCCACCCAGGCAAGATGACGGCCGCAAAGCCTGGCCCACAGAGACAGGCCCAGGGCTACCATAGCAGGAAAATGGAACCACGAAATAGGACCAAGAAATAAGCATTCCTGTGTCCTATCCAGGACACCTTGGAGCTTGTTCAAAGGCCAAAAGGAAGTGGAAAAGGATCTCTTCCTTTATGTGGGATTTTCCAAAAAATGTAGCTGAAAGGAGGTAGTCTAACCCAGGGCTACTTTATGGATTTTCATACGTGAAAAAGCTATCAAAAAGTGTATCAAAAGGTGTTGGAATGGGGAGACTATTTTGAGTCTATGAGAGGATGATATTCCTATGGTGTTTGTGAGGTAATTGTTTGGAATTCTGCCTTTTCCTGTGAAAATGCAGTTGTAAGTGATGGCTCAGCTTATAAAAAGCCCATTTTCCTCATAATGTCTCTAGTGCACAGTACAAGGCTATCACTTTCTAGACTATAACCATAATCCCATGGGGAAATACAGCAGTCCATGCTGGTACTTCTGGAATGTACATTTGTCCCTATCCCATCTGTCTAGACCCTCATCCTCGTCTACCAAGTGCTGTCAGTAGAGACTCAAGCTTTAACCCTGGGGTGAGGGCTCCTTTGTCCAACAATAGGAACTGGGAGCCTGTATGGTAGGAGGAGATAAGTACCTGGGTTGAGGCAGATGCCCACAGCTGTTCCTGAGCTCCAGAACAGACCTAAACATCCCCTTTATTTTTGTCCAGGAATCCTTGAGACTGACCCACCAGCTTGCTCCCAGACCAGCCCTGGACCACATGAGAGGCAGGGCCTAGAGTGAGGTGTCCTGGCAGGTCAGGGCCAAGTGATAGTATGGGGAACACCCCCAACCTAGGATTCAGGTCCTAGCTTCACCGCGTGCCCAGCAAGGTCACTTATCTCTCTGAGCCTCTGCAGAATGACGGAAGGAAAGGCTGATGCTGCCGCCTTCCCAGGCCTGGCCTTCTGAGTAGGGTCTACATGGGACTCCTCCATCTCCTGGTTGCTTCCAGGAGCTACCATTTGTTAGCTTTGCCTCGAGCCTTTGTGGGCCATTTCCAGAAGGCAGACAGACTCTTGGTTCAGAATGGGAAAGGAGGATGTGGGCTTTAGTCAGGCAGTGCCACATTTAACTGCTCAGAGCCTCAGAGCCCTCTTTTGGAAATAGAGCTGGTACACCTGGCCAGGTAGCCACCCGGAAGCAGGGTAAGGCTCAGACGAAGTAGCACTTGTGAGCATGTTTTGAAATGAAAGCAGGATTCATGTGTATCACATGCAGCACACTGACTCTACATTGTGCTGTCAGTGGCCATCTGCACTGCCCCCACGTCAAGATGAGTGGCACTAAAGAACGTACCAAAAGGAAACCTGTGGTGTTCAGTTTGCTGCCAAGATAGAAGGTGGGGCAGGCTAGCTTGCAGCATCTAGAGGGCAGGCAGAGCAGTCAAGGATGAGAGTGTAGAACTGATGGTGAGAAGCCTCCAACCAGGACCAGATTCTGGGTTTGCTCAGATGGTCTGACTTGAGGTCCAGGGAACACAGGGATATCTGGAGAAGTGATCACTGTGGTACCCATTGCAAAGACACAGAAACCTACTGCCCTGACATCTTAAAATAATCATAACAAAAGTTTTAAAGACTTGTGTTTGCCACAAGCTTGACAACATCTTTGTTCTTAGAACTAGTGGACCAAATCATCTATTTCTCACATCTCCAAAAAAGGCAAACAAAATACACTCAAAATCAGCACCTCTGTGTTTCCCTGGTGTGCTCATTTCAGATTCAAGTCCTAGCAGAACTCCCCTCATTTAAATGATTTTTTCTCCTTGATTTCTTATTTTTAAAACAATATTTATTGGGTATTTTTTCTGATTATAAAAGTAGTATACATTACTACTTGGACTTTGGAGCACAGAGGAAAGTCTGGAGAAGATAGTCCTAACCATGCATCCTGTCTGCTCAGCCCAGCTCCTCTCAGAGGGGTGGCCCACTCCCATTCTGCATTCTGTCTATTACTATGACAATGCCTTCTCCTTTTTTATACTTTTTTTAACACTTCCTTTCCCTGATGTCCCCCTTACTAATTTCATTTTCAAATTTCTGTTCTGAATATCCTGTTATCTCGTATTGTCTTCTGTATTGGAAAGGGTGTATGAGGATGTGGTCTACATAAAAGGAACTAAAAGTTACATTTTGTGATATCCAGAAAGTACATATGTGCAAGTACATGGGCTCCACTATGCTGGCTGTGCATCATGTCCCCATCCCTTGCTAACAGCTGCGGACACCATTCCACCCCACACCAGTCTATCTGCATAACACCAGTACCAGGAAGCCACAGACATTGTTCATCGCCATTGTCTTAGTTGTCCAGGTGTTCTGAGCGCCATAGAGTCTACACTTTGAAACAAGGAAGGTTGGATATGGATCAGCCCTGAGCAGAGAAAGGAGCCCTTCTCCCTTCCCCTAGCCACATTTGTTTAGAACCCTGGATGTGATCAACATTGTAGACATGCATGCACACCCACAAACAAGTCTCTGGCTTTAGTTTTGAAGTTTTACCCGACACCAGATTCACTGTTCACAAAGCACTATGAGGAAGGGTTAAAAAGAAAGGGAAAATGTGGTACCTGCGTTTGCAAAGCAGAAGGGCTCCTTGGCCAGTAGGTTGTCTATTGGGCCTTCCTGTTGACTGAAACAGAGCTATTTCTTAAACTCTGCTTCAATCCTAAAACCACCCCTGCTCTCTCCAGTCCTGAGGCCATTTCTCTGAGCCTGTGTCTCCTGTGTGCCCTGGTGGTTCTGTGATGGTCCCTTGCTGGGCTCCTCCCCTTCTCCCTCTCCCTGAGTAACTGTCAGGTCTCCCTCAGTCCTAGGCATGTCTCTCTGCGCCCTGTCTTCTCTCAGTTGCCCCGTCCATGACTCTTACCAGCATTGTTACTGTGAGTTTTCGATATGTCCTGTCAGCTCACCCCCTTTGGTTTTCCAGTCCAAAGTGTGACAGCCTTCCCCCAGCTGTGCTATTGGAGATTTCTGGAGATTCTGGAGATTCTGGAGATGGAGGGGCAGAAGAAAAGAGGGTGGTTGGCTCTCCCTGGTACATGGTGGGGGGATATGATGCGGACCAGGGGAAGTCGTTTCTGTGTGGATATGTTTCCCTCAATTTGTCCTGGCTCAGAATTCACAGCACTGTAGAGTGGGCCCTGGAAGCCTTCCCCAGATGAGGCACTACCTCCATAGACTCAGAGCTGCTTTCTGGGGGCCTGGTAATCTAGTGGTGGCAGACCCCTCCTCACCTGTTACATTCTCCAAGGCCAGTTGTATGTGGAGCGCAATGCGTCTATGGTGACATCGTAGAATGTTTCACACGGGTTTGGTTGGTGACATGAAATTATCACCGGCAAACCTAGGAGCAGTGTTGGGCACAGATTTAATCATGGACTCTTCCACAGAGGTAGGCTGACCAGTCCCAGGGGCTTTGGGCATTTTTGAGGAGGGAACCCAACACCCAAAACCCAAAGGCTACCATATGATGGTATCCCAATGTCTCCACCCTCACAGTAAGGAACAGAGGAAGAAGGAGCAACCCACTCAACCCCAGAGCCTCCCACCATTGCCAGGAAGCACATGCATTCTTTTTTTAAGCCACACACCTGATGCCTGGGTCTGCCCTTGTTCAGTTTCCATGCTGAAAAAAGGACTTAATTCATTTGTAGACTTTGTTTCCCTTGTTTCTGCTTTTCCATTTCTTGTATTTTTTTTCTTTTCCTCCTGTTGTTCCTTTCTCACTTCTTATGCTTTTTGTCCTCTGCTTGTTTTTTATTTCACCTTCTCCCTGTCCCTCTCCACTTCCAAACTCCTCTTCCTCCTCTTCCTTTTTGTCTTTCTTCGTCTCCTTCTCCTCCTTTTCCTTGTTTGGTCCTTTTTGAAGTTGAGCCCAGTGGCGGGACTCCACGGCGTAGACCTCTCTCCTTCTGCCCTTGCTGTGTCCAGGAAGGTAACGTAACTCCCCCAACCTCATCCCCACTGCCTCTCAGCGGTCATAGCAACACTAGCCAAACAGGGACCCAAAACCCAGCTATTTCTCTTTTTCTCTGACACTCGATAGCCTTGTTACAAAATTCCATGAGTATGTGGCAGTTTCTTACAAGGTACAGTATCCCTTTGACTGTCTTGGGGAGGACTGGGGTACAGAGGGAAACCAGAGAGCCTCCAGGTACTGGCCTTTCAGGCTATAGCTGAAGCATCCCATGATGTTGTGCCACCATTCATGGTGGGACTTCTCAGACTCAAATCGAGCAGATAGAGGGGACACACGGGTGAGGAACCTCCTACCTGTGTGGCAGAGATTTGTATCGGTGGAGTCGAGGAATACTGTCCTTACAAAGACTGGTCTACAAATGCCCCCAAGTTCTTTTCCCAAAAACAACAAAAACAAACAAACAAAACCACTAAATGCAAACTTTTCTACCCTGTGTCTTGCTGAGTGTGTGTGTGTATTTTCTTTTTAAGTTTGTCTGATTTAAAGTCTGTTGTGGTGATAAGATTGTTGTTGAAAAGGCATGTGGGAAGGGGAAAGGGGAGTGTGGTCGTGACTAACCCTTGCTAACCTCTTAACCCTGCTCTTCATGGCGCTCACATTTGACTTTCACCCACCCCGCCATATACCTTTGCTCATCAGCTGTGAACAGTCTCTACCATAGCTCATGAGCAGTGTTCAGATGTCTCCCAGTGGAATTTTTGTCCCTGCTCATGGGGAGGCGGGAAGGAGGGAGAGACTTCCCAGTGCATTCCCAGCTTGCCGCACTGGACAGCTTGCATGCCTCAGGGCTCCATCTTCCATGCCATGTGGGCACACTGTGCAGAGACGCTCAGAAAGGAATGCATGGAACTGAGCTGTGGGCTGCTCTGAAAGCCAAAGGACCAAGTCTATTGGGTCGGGTAAGGAGAACTTGTGTCCCCAGACACTCCAGCACTCCACAGAGGCAGGCTCGGCTGGTCAGGAGGGAGTTTCTGCCTTGCAGAGTAGGACTCAGGGACAGGCCTCCACCTTGGGAGCACAGCCACACGTGTACCTGGGCTCTGCATACACTAACCCCCGCTTGTGTGAGTGCTATTCGTTTCTGCCTCTCCAGAATGTGGCCCCATTGAAAGACTAACTGGCTTGGGCCTCCTGCGTGTCAAGCAAACAACACAGCAGAGAGTTGTCTTTGAACAGTGTGCAAGGAAGTCAGGTGGGAAGAATATAGGAAAACAGTGAGTAAGGAGCTTGACAGAGGAGCGTTGTCCCACCTGAGGGTGTATTCCATATGTTTCTGGGTCTGGTCTTAACAGGATAGGACATCCACCCAAGTGAGTCATAAAACGGAAGGCACTTGGAAAGATCTCCCAGTCCAGTGCCTCTTAACCTGGGACCCACAGGGGAACTTCAGGGAGCCCACGAACACCCTGAAGTTCTGTATAAAATTGTTGGACATGTAGACATGTATTTTTCTAGGAAGAGTGTCCCTGGATTTCCTGAGATTCCCAGAATGGTTTGAAATCCAAAAATATTGAAGACCACTGATAGAGTCTGTCTTTTGCTTTAGGCAGGACCACACTATTGCCGTGAGTTTCTTTGTGTTCCAAGGAAAAGGAGTTTGTTCTCTCCTTGGGTGGTCTGATTCCTTGGAAAGTTCTTCCTACTGTTCTGCTGCCTCAGTTAAGCCCCACAGGGTCAGGCTGCCACTGATGGAGATGGAGTTTTCAGCTATGTGTGAGTGCAGAGCACTAGCCCCAGAAACTGCTGGGTCAGAGCAGAGGGCACTGCCTGATTTCCTAGTGGCTGTTCTCTCTGCCCTTGGTGAGAAGCCTGACAGCCATCCTGGGAGGTACTACTGCATTTACCATGCAGGATTCCTCAGGGGAGCGTTTGTCAGGAAGCCCAATAAAGCCACAATTTGAGAAAAGCCATCTCCCTAACCAGGAACTAAAGAAACAGGCAGACATCAGTACCAGTGGCCCAGACAGGGGCAGGAGCTGGGTCAGTGAGGGTACTTTCAAAGGAGGGGTAAGTGCAGTTTATAAACTTGCATTTGCCTGGTTCACGAGACTGCTTTTCTTAAAGCAGATCTAGTACCCAGCTAGTACCATACAGATAGGAAATGAGTGGGGAAAAAGGGTAAAGAGAGGACAAAGCACTTCAGACCTACCAAGAGCAATCCATTGAGCAGGAGGGGTCCAGACAGGCTGGAATCAGGTTCCTGGGGGGGTGTGGGCTGGGCCTGGGAAGGAGAGGTGGAGAGCACAGACTCTATTAGACTCTGGGGCACCGCGCCCCCCTTCCATGGCTGTAGGCAAACTTTGGACCTGGCTTGGGAGTGTTCCGGCAGCATCCTGTTCGGCTCTCTTTGCACATTTGCCCCTGTGTGATGACTCCTGCCGGCCGGGGAAGACGGCAGACGCTTGCTGCACCTGACGCACCCTCTCTCTTGGCAGGCATGGGCAAGAAAGATGACCCCAAGCTGATGCAGGAGTGGTTCAAGTTGGTGCAAGAGAAAAATGCCATGGTGCGCTATGAGTCGGAGTTGATGATCTTGTGAGTAGCCTTTGGGTGGGGACCCAGCCAAGGGGGGCCATCAGCTCAGCCCCTGTCACAGCAGGAGTGCAGCTTCTTCCTAATTTAGGGGATGAGGAGATATGGCCCCCAAGTCAACGTGCTTATCTCCTTCTCTCCTCTCCTCCTCTCCTCTCCCGCCCCCCTCCCTTCCCCAATGCCAGTGCCCGGGAGCTGGAACTGGAAGACCGGCAGAGCCGACTGCAGCAGGAACTACGGGAGCGGATGGCAGTGGAAGGTAAGCGGGGAGCAGGACTCGGGACCACCGGGGAAAGCTGGGTGTGGGCCTGCTGCCTCCTGGCCCTAGAGACCTAATGTCTTTGGCCACTGCCCAGATCACCTGAAAACTGAGGAGGAGTTGTCAGAGGAGAAGAAGATCTTGAACGAGATGCTGGAGGTGGTGGAACAGAGAGATGCCCTCGTGGCCCTGCTCGAGGAGCAGCGACTCCGGGAAAAAGAAGAGGACAAGGACCTGGAAGCCGTCATGTTGTCCAAGGGCTTCAGCCTGAACTGGTCCTGAGCTCCAGCTGTGCTCCGGCTGGCTGGTCTGTGGCATCCACCTGACCCAGGCTGGGTTCTTCCAAACCACCCAGATGAAAGATCTCTCAGAAGGCCTGGCACCTCCTGGGAGTTTACATGCAAATGTCTATGTGCCTCTTGAAAAGTGGGTCAAGGTCTATGCTCTGGGGAACCCCAGTTGAAGATGATTATCTGAGGTGACTCAGCCTCCTTGGAAGGGGCCCACCCTGACTCCCTGCTCCAGTGAGAGAGAGGAATATTTGACACGTGAAGTGGGAATAAAGAAAACCTGCCTGCTCCCCGAGGCTCCACAGTGGCTGGTGCTCCTCCTTCTACAAGAAGAGACAAGAGAAGAAATCTGCTCGCTGTCTGTCAAAACCACAGCCACCAGAGTGCACCTCCACGGAGCGGAAGGGACGGCAATCTTCTTCATGCTTCCTGAAGCACCACCAAAGAAATGAAGAGGACACCCCGATGACGGGGACAAGATGGGAAGCAAGCCCGGGGAGGGGGGCAGTGGCCCTCAGGTGACCACCTACCCCAGCATCACAGGGGAAGCTGGAGATGGGCTGGCTCCGGAATTCATGTTGCAAGTAAGGAGGACCCAGGAGGGGTCTGCCCCCCGGCCCCCTGCACCGCACACTGGACCCCTCATGGCCAGATGCCCCAGGCCTCTCTCTGGCTTTGACCTGAGAGGCCTGTGGACTACTGCATTCTGCTTTGAATTCACAACAATTTTCACACTGGAAAATACTGATTTGGGGGGACAGGATGAGGCCCTGCATTTCTAGCCCCCAGTTGACAGACAGGCGTCATTACCGTTCAGCGCCTCACGTCGGGGTAGGAGATTATCTTTTTCCCTGACATTTTTCCTGTGTTTGCACATTGAGATGAAGCTGTCAGCCTAGCAAGATGCTCAGCCGCTTCGGACCCTTTTTGTCAATTAACTTATTTTTTTAATACTTGAAAAGAAGTAACTTCCTTTTTATATCTTTACTAGAGACACTGATCACTTGGCACCCGGTGTGGGAGTGACGGATGTGTCTGCCGCGTCCACCTACATGGTCCCATCCCGACCTGACTGAACACTGTCCCAGCCGTCTATTTATTAGCCTTCTTCAGAGTGTCACTGACCCAGTTGGCATCAGGGAGCAGCTGAGACCCCTGCGTGGGTTCTTGCTCCTAGCTCTCCTGTCCCCTCCTATACTGGGTGTCCACCCCTCCTCCTCCACCCAGCCCACCCTCACTGTGGTACCAAACTTCGTGTCTGCACCACTCATTTGTCTAAGGGTACATTTCAGCACTGTTGGAGGCCAGGCCAAAGGGCACAGATGCCACTCGCCTCTTCCTGTTGACCCTGGCTCTGAAGAACCCACTTTTTTTTCTCCGTTTTAGTGCCAGGGTTTCACCTCCCCTCAGCACATTTATTATGAAAGGTGAGCCCTTTTCCAGGCTGGCAGTGTATGCCAGGACCTTGTAATCCATCTGGCTGCTGAGAATTCCCTCAGCCCAGCCTCATAGCCAACCAGACAGAGATGCAGATGTTGGAATTGAGGTTGGTCTCTCACAGTTGACTCCACCCCAAACCTCCTGTGTAACCCTATCTTCATGGAAGGCCAGGGATAATGAACACCATGGAACTGGCTCCTTGAGTCAAACTGCTCATTTCTCATAGTTGAGCCAGAGACCGACATCATCCGGCTAGCTCACAGAGCCACAGTGGGGAAGACCTGGTGACTGACAGGCAGTCAGCCCAGGGAGGGTTCCTGCTTGGGCGGGGCCATTCTGGAAGGGGCCTCTGGTGGACTTCTGGTGGAGAGGGGCTGGTGGAGGGCGAACAGAGGCCTGGCAGCTCTTCAGGGCAGCCTAGATCAGGTGTCTGCGCCAACCTTGGCACTTCCATGGGAGCCCCACCATGCCTCAACTTGAACCTTCATTCCTAGTACAAAGGAGCAGAGAACCTGTCTCACTCTTCACTTTGTCCAAAAGCTGCCATGGCTCTCCTGTGGAAACGCAGGAGGGGTGCTGCTAGCAACCGTCACAGCTCTGACTCCTTCGCTTCCTGTTTTCCGATGAGGTGGAGTGTCCACAATTATTCTTATTCTTAACAAGGCAAGAGGAGGGTGTTCTAGATTCTTCCTTTAAACCTCAGCCTTCCGGTAAAATTGAACTTGAGACAGGACTTTCATCGCCTGTGTGGCCTTGTCCCTAACCCTCTTCGTCTCCTGAATGCCACCGGAACTGGACCAGCCCCCCAAAGAGCCGCCTCCATCCCTCGAGGCTTTTGCAAACCCCAGAACAAGGCAGTGCTGTGCCAAGTGGCGGCTACAGGATGGGGCCGCAGGGAGATGCTGTTAGTGGCCTCATGTGGTGGGAATGCCACATGGGACCGTGCGCCCCACTGCCGGCCGGGACGGTTAGCCTCTTAACACTACTGCATTCCTGTGAAGCACACCCAGTGACCTGCGATTACTAGAAAGGGGACTGAAGACCTTCCAGAGAAGCTTCTAAAATCCACAAGCCTCCAACATGTGCCCTAGTTCTCCGCTCTCCACAGTGTTCCTTCCAGCTCTTGCAGCACACCTTTCCTTTAAAGCTCCCGTTTTATAACCACTAGTTTGCAGTTTATTTTAGAACCCTGGTGACATGCTGCATGAAATGTTTTCCAACTCTGGAAACGCATGCAGCTCCAGGCAACTGTTCTTCCCCAGACTGAAGTCCCCTTCAAGGCAGGGGATGCAGGAAATGAAATGCCAGAGTTTGAGTGAGCCCAAACACAAGGCCGATACGATGGGCAACCAGCTCCCCATCACCAGAGGGAAAGCAGCAGGCATCTCCATTCCTGAGTCTGTGGGCCTCTGTGTGGGGTTCTCACCCTGTTTGAGTGATGTCTTTGGGCTTTTGCCCCCAGAAACCATCTTCCAGTTGCTTTTGACCAGCAATGATAGGTTATTCTTTTTCATTTCAGAAGAGAAGAAATTTTTCAGTGGGGCAGGAGTTAGAGTTCAAAGGAAAACATTTGAAAGGTGGTAATAACCAAGCTGCAAAGGGGAATGGGCCGTTTTCTGCGCAATAAAAGTTTTTCAAAGAAATACAGAGTGTATTTCTTAAGTCATTTTACCAGACTTGGCCATGAGCCAGGATGTAGTTCCACATTCCAGCACCTGCCTTTTGCAGGTAGATGGTGTCCACTCAAGTCATTTAGATGTCTGGCACATGTATGAGTGTGTGTACAAGCTTGTTTAAAGAACACAACTCCATAGTATTGTGGCTCAGCCATCAACTGCTGTCATTTGAGAAAATGCATAAAACAACTTAGTGTCATAGACGCTGTTCTTCAGAACCAGGCCCCAGTTACCCTCTAAAAGAGAAGAAGCATGTTCTGTGAAAGCAAGAGTCTTCAAGTTGGTGTGGTCCTGTGCCCCTGGCAGCATTCCTTGCCAGTCCTGCTGCCACCCTGGCCTCTGTCCTTTGACACAGCTGACCAGGGAGCCCAGTGGCATGGGGTCAGCAGCCTCTGGGCCTTAATCATTTAGATGTGTCAGTGTCTACGAGGATATTCAGCATAGGGTCTTAGAGAGATGCTATCACCCTTCTTTGGACTGGAATCATCCCCAAGAGATTAAAGGGAACAATCCTGGCCAGCTCTTCTCTCTTGGCTACAAGAAGCCTCTTGGGTTTGTCTCCAAATGGAGACACATTCCAGCTCTTCCCCTCCCTTGGTGTGATGACTTTGTCATCGCCCAACAGCTAATCCCAAAGGCACATGTCTCCCTCTGGCGCAGTAACGGCAGCAGGGAGAGACAAAATGGCAATAAATGGGTGGAGGTGAGGGTTGTCCAGCCTAGAGCCAACTGCCATGGAAGCTGGTTCCCAGAGCCTTTCAGCTTTGCCAGCTATCTCTCTCTGACACAGACGTGGACATCTCAGGCAGAAAAGACAGAACTAGCTCAAGTGAACATTGTGTGGCTATGGTACATGCCATAGCCCTATGCCTTGGGGAAGGCTGGAGTTCAGTAGTCATCACCTGTGCTGATCTCAGTCACCTTTTGTTCCTCAGAGGGGCTTTGATTAGAGCTGGAAACAGGCAGGATTTGGCCACAGTTCACAGCAGCCCCAGGTGGCAGGAGATGATGATTGCTAGTTTTAGGCAGGTAACCAGAAAGACTGCCCAAGCCTCCACGCAAGTGCCACCGCAGAAGCACATCCTCTCTTTCCTTCCAAGAAACAACCAGGTCTTATTGCTCCGCAATCCCTCCTGAACCCTGAATCTTCCTGGTCCCTTCTTAGGAATCAGAGTGAAAAATGGCAAACGGAGAGAATGTGCCATTTTATTTGATGAGCTGGCCAGACTGGCCCTCTTTCGGAGAATCACCTTCTCCTGTTGGGTTACCTGCTCGGAAGATTCTCCGCCCCGCCCCGCCCCTCCCCCCCCAGCATTGCTCAGTGAAGAGGGTAAGAAAATCCTCTTAGCTGAGACATCAGCCCGGGGGACAGAGCTGCACCTCAGATGCTAAAACAAAGAGCCTGTTAAACCAGGTGCCCAGGGTCACACAGGCCTTTCATGGACACTCCCAGATGGATCTCCTGTCGCTGCCGAGCTTCACCAGGGAGCCTGGAGTCCTCACTTCTGTGGGTAGGCCCTGTGTGCCAGCTGCCTCTGCCTGGGAAGCCACCTGTTACCGAGACCTAAGTGGAAGAGGAGACAGTGTCCCACAGTGCACGCACGATTCACACGCACGTGCACACACACGAGCACCTTCCTTTTCATGGTCAGCATGGCCTTTCTGAACCAGAGTGGACATCTGGCTCTAAAGAAGGCTGGATTTAAGCCTTTGAACCCAGAAAGGACTAGCCTGGAGCATGAAAGACCTCGGTTTCATGGGCCGGTCTCTGAAGTAGGCAGGTGGAGCATTCCACCAGACCCAGGGGAAGGGGCGTTTGGAGTCCCCAGTGCAGGTGTGGCGCTGCCTCACACAGCTTGTGAGATGAGAAGGAGGTTGCTGGTGTCTGTCCACACGTGAGAGAGCGGTAAGGAAAGGGAGTTAGACAAGATTAAGGTTAGCATTCAGACATGAGACTCGTTCCTGTCTCTTCTCTGACTTCAGAGGAAGCCTGAGGCTTATCATTTAACTGGTGGGTCCTCCCTCCTTGTTAACCAGCCCACAGGATCCATGGGAGGGCAAAACATTGAAGGGTTTGAGATTCTTGAATCAGGGCTTTTGTAGATGGACAGACGCCTTTCTTGATAGTAACTAATATTGAAGGAAGGCAGTCCCAGCTCCTCTAGGGGCTGTCTCCTTCCTACCCAAGTTCATCTCACATCTATCTGGTGAGCCAACAGAGTTGTGCGTTTATTTTTAGTTACTTAGAATGCTGGGCTGAACCTTCTGTTTGCTCTCAGGAACTTATCTTACACAGTACAGTTGCTATAGACAGGCAATGTTCACAGAACCTTCAGCTGGGCCACTGAGGGGTGCTCGCCTGAGGCTGGACAATGCTGAGCCTGAGTCAGCACTCAGTGCCTTACTGGGAACAAACCAGCACTCTCAGCTCAGGGGGACACCCTGCCTTTTCCCTCCTGCCTCCTACAGCCACCAGCCACCTCCACCTCCACCTTCATCTTAAGGTAGCTCCACCAAACCTACTCTCCCCGCAAGGGCTCCAGGGGACATGTCGTGGGTCCCTGGTCTTCCAGAGTCATTATCAAGGATAAGGAATTCATCCAGGTAAAGGCTAGGTTATGTTAGTGTTACAATGCTGATTGAGAGCCAAAAGAACAAGGGTTCATTCATACATGACCAGAGGCAGCTGGCACACCAAGCAATGAGAAAGTGAATGTTTCTTAGCAAAAAGGCCCGGCAGAATACTCAAGTTTAGGCACTGTGGCCTTCAGGTTGTCTCCCCAAGAGCTTGAATGCCAGGTCTTACCTGTGGGAAAAAAACACAAGCAGCACCTAACAGCCAACAGTCCCCTTTCCCCAGCTGCATTTTATTTAACAGTTTTTTAAAATCTGTATTTAAAGAATTAAGTACCATTTTTAAAATGTAACCAGGGCCAGACTTACTTGGTGCCATCCTCCCTATTCGGACAGAATACTGTTTCTGGCCCTAGTAATTAATGTCTCAAGTCTTCATCACCTGTTAAGGTCACCTATAAAAATCTGGGTGGAGAAGGCCATGCCTGAGGCTGAAGGATGCTGGCCTTGGGTCAGCATTTGGTGCCTTATACCCGTGGGGAAAAACCAGCACTCAACTTGGGGAGACCCCCTCTTTTCCCTAATGCCTCATCTACAGCCCAGGGGATCAGAGTTGGTAGAGCCTTAACTCACCCCAGAGTGAGTGTCTCTTCTGAGTGAATCACCCCACCATGGCCTGGGCCCCTGTTCCTGGAAGATGCAGAGAGCAGACCCAGGACCCTGCCAAGTTTTCCTATGGGAAGATACTTGGAAGAAGCATCAAGAAAAGACAAGTCTTCTGCAACACCGTGCCGGAGGAAAGTGGGGAGAGGGGTGTGCCCACCGCACTGACTGCAGGGCTTGACGTCGATGTGTACACTGAGTTCAGGCCTCTGTGTGTGAAGAGCCATGCCCACCTTGTTCATGAAGTTTAGAGTCTTGAGTGGGAAGGAACGAGGGAAACAAGTAGTAACTTTTCTTCAGTTTTGTGTAGGGGAGTGCACATTTACCCTCCAGCTGTTTGCACTCCTGTGGCCAACAACCAAAATAAAGTCAGTCATTGTTTTTTTCTTTTGTGTGGAAGAGGATCATTTCTTCCCTCCTTGAGGTGCCCCCCTCCTAGCCTGTCCTTTGGCGGGGTTCGTATTTATGGGGGTGGGGTGGAGGGAGGGCGGTGAGCTGTGTTGCTGCTTGTTCCTCCTATCTCCTCCCACTCATCCCCACCTTCCACCCCACCCCATCCCGCTCCAGTCTTTCTACCTGCCCCCCACAATTTTGTTTGGATTGGAAAAAAAAACAGGAGAATATTCCTGCCTCTCTTTCCCTTGATCTTACTATGTATCTTGAAAGAAAAGAGCAAACAGAAAAATTGTCTTTCTGCCCTAGCTGAGGATCGCACTTGCCCCTCCCCGCCCCCCAACATCTGCTTTCTCATCTCTGGGTGAGCATGGGAAGTTTTGCTGAAGCACAGTGGTGGGGGGGGGTGCCTAATGGAGAAAGGGTACCTTTGCTGTTGGAGAAGGTAGGATGGGAGGGGTCTTAAGGGCAATAAAAAGAAGACATGGCTTCAAAACCTAGCTCCATGATCAGGAAACTAGGAACCTGATGAAGGAGAAGGGCATCGGTGGGTTGACCCTGGAGGAGGCCTTAATCAGCAGAATGAATTGGATGGCACTGAAGGGGAGGGTGCCTATTGGCCTCTCCAGGGTGGGCAGCCTGGCAGCCTGGTCCCCTTGCCTACCCAGCCTGGGGAGTACGTACATTCTGCTCCTACCTAGGCCAGGGGCACCTGGCTGACTCAGTGGAGCGTGCAGTTCTTGATCCTGAGGTTGTAAGTTCAAGCCCCACATTGGATATAGGGATTACTTAAAAATAAAATATTAAACTAAAAAAAAAACAAAAAAATTTGAAGTCAGTGAAGAACTTCTTGTATAAAGCAAGTGGAAGCAACGGGATTTTCAGGCCTCCTACCCCAAACTCCATACTTCCTTCTCCCTGGAGAGGTATTCTCCAAGGACCCTGGGGGAGAACAGAGACTCTCTGTGGATTGGGCCATGATAGCAGGAGCAGCTGCCTGCTTGTCTCCAGGGGGTGGTGGCTGACAAGAATGCTGACAAGTCTCCTTCAGCTGAGGTGAGGCTGTGCCCCTGGACCTGGCAACTGAGAAGGGCTTAAACATTAACAGATGTGTTTGGGCCTTCACGGGCCTAGGAACTGATCTTGGCTTTGAGAGCCCATAACTAAGTTCAGCCGGGGAGAGTCTGCTGTAGTTTTCATCACAGCAAATGGTGTCTACAGCAGCGCTATGAATATTCTTGGTCCTGTGGATTTGGAGAGGTCTGCTGTTGAAAACATTTCCCATCCATTTTTCCCACCAAGCCAATACAGTGGTCTTCCCTAGCCCCCTCCCCTTTCCCTTACGCTCCTCTAAAGGTGATCCCAAGAGTCTTAACCCCTTCTTTCCCCCACCTCCAACCAGGAGAAAGTTCTTGATTGGAGGCCACGTGGCTGTGTGAAACGAGCACTGGACCAGGAGTCCGTTCTGGTGTCTGGCTGAGCATGGCCACTGCCTGGCTGGCTGAACTTGGATGTGGCTCCCCAAACCTATTATCTACACTTGAAATGAGAAAGTCACCTTCACTCTCTGCCCCGTGAAGTGTTGTGGGGCTGCGAAGAAATCGGAGATGCCGAGTGCTCAGAGTTTTAGTGGGCCCTATGCCTGTCCCTCTGTGGCTGCTGAGTCACAGTGGCACACCATTCACCAGAGCCACACGGAAGCGCTCCCCTCCACGTGTAACCCGGGCCCCCACCCACAAGCAGATGTGCTGGTGACCCGGGAGGTGGGGGAGGTGCTCCTAGCCTTGTGCCCGTGACAGGAGCTGGCCCGGCAGCAGCTGCTCTAAGTCTGCTGTCCCGGAAGTGAGTGATGACATCTGAAGCTGAGTGTGGCATTGGCAGGAAAGGACATCACAGGGTTGGGTTGGATGCCAGAAAGCCAGCGTAGGAACAAAGAACCAGAAACTTCTTGTGACGTGAGGCAGGTATCTCTTGCCTTCGTGATTCCAAGCCCAGCTCCAGCTCCGGTGTGCCTGGATCCATCGCAGTGAGAGTCACGGCCCTCCCCTCAGACAACACCCAATTTCATATACGCTCTGCCACATGGCACTCTTCACCTGCGTCTTTGAGCAGAATTCTGAACACTGATCTTCCCTCTTCCTCAATATCCCTCCCTCTGACAAACTGCCATGTAAAACATTCAGACCAATCATGGCCAGGCCCCTACTCCACTCTGGGGCCCCCACGCCCTTCCCTTGGCTTGGTGGGATTCAGCCAACAGTCAGTGAGCTAACTTCAGGAAGAGCAGCCACAAGGCAAAGGAGATTGTAAGGAGCACATGACCTGGCCAGCCCTGGCGTTAAACAATGGAGGACCCAGCTCTTTGGCAGAGTCAGCCCACCTTCCCCAGGAAACTCCTGTCTGCTTCCTGCTCCTGGACCCCATTCTGACCAAATCCAGACTCTGGAATGGGACATTCTGGGTTCTCTAGCCCTTTGGGCCTAAGGGCCTAAGTCAGCCCCCTGAAAGCCTGCTATGAGTCCCTAACTGGGAGCCTCAGTGGCAACGGTTGGTTGTTGACTCAAGAGAAAGGTCCAGAGTGCTAAGGTAATACTGGAAATCCCAGACTGGTTGTTAAGCCCATTGCAGGCACTGAGTCGAAGCTGGGTCAGAGCCAGCATCTCACAGCTTCCCCTGGGCCGTATCTGCCAACATATACCAGGCAGGGCTGGGGTGGGTGGAGGAAGCGCCTGACGTTTTCCAGTGCTGACAGTCCACGTGTACTAGACTGTGGGTATGAACACAAACTTGGCCCCACAGGCCGGGGTCCTGGAGGTAGTCACCTTTCCCCTCTCCTCCAGCAGGAGTTGTTTGGTGTTCCTCCCTCTAGACCCTCTTGCCTTCCAAGCCCCATATCCTTTAGAGCCTAGACTCTGTGTTGGTGAGAAAGCACTTGGACACTTTCCCACCAGGCACGTGTATGCAGCTCCTGCCCCCTGTATACACACGTCCCAGCACAGGGGAGTCATGCCTCCATGGAAACCACTGTTCCCTGCCGCCTGGCACTTTCCTTCAGCTCCCCCGGGCCTCCCACGTTGGCCTCTCTTACAGCACCTTAACCCCACTCTCTGTCCCCACCTGTCGGCCCAGGATCCAGCGTGGGTGGTGAGCCCCTGGCCTGAGCTATGGTGGAGTCCTGAGTCAGGCACAGAGCAGAAGCTCTGAGCTACTTACTCACTTGGGTCTAGAAATAAGGAAATAAGCCAGCCGTCATGTTCTTCTTGCCTCCATTAGCTGACTGTTGGTTTAGAAAGCCCCGGAGGGCTCAGGTGCACTTAGCCTCTAGTCCTATCCCAGAGTGGGGACTAATGGACAACTAACTGTGTTCGTGGTATGCTGAGCAGTGCCAGGGCACCTCCCCCATCCCTGAGGTCACACCCTCGCCTCTCGTTCACCACTCCAGACCTCAACTGTCAGATTCCATTCCTGAGGTGAGGGCGATGGGGGTGTCTGGGATGAGAAGAGCCTTGACTTCACGGCTTCAGAATCTGCTGGATGCATCACAGCTGTGGGCTTTCATGAGCACTGGGAAAAGAGGAGGAAGTGGTATTTGTGGGCTTGTGGAAACCCTGACCCTAAAATTGGCACCTCTGGAGAGGCTAGGCTTGGGGTTGCTCGTGGGAAGTAGGCACCAGAAGGTAGAGCATGAGCCCATCTTGCCATCCAGATCCCCAACCCCATATGGACTTGTCTCTGGGGGATGTCAAAGGTTCTGCCTCCTGCAGTTTGAGGGGACAAGATCCCATCAAAGCAGGCACAAGAAATGATTCAGTCAACATGCACGTGCAATATGCCAGACACCAGAAATCAAATGCAACAAGGCAACCACGGGCAAGTGCTCTCAGATCTCAGTTGACAAGGCCCAGGGGCACTGGCCTACTACCCTCCTTCATCCCTTTAGTTTCCAGGGCGAGGCACCTGAGGTCTATTGAGAGCGGAGAGGCAATACTGGACACCAACCCTGCTGGGAAATGAGAGACACCTAGAGAAAAAGTTCGTCATCAAGTCCAGGTGTGTACAGGGCAAACCAGTGAGGGAGAGGCTGTGGAGGCAGCTCGGAAGGTGACAGAGGAAGGAAGGGGACAGGGGTACAAGCAGGCAGTCCCTCTCCTCTCCTTCCTTCCTCTTCGTGCCCCTTCAGAAACCCCAGCAACAGAGCTCCTACTCCCTGAATCACATCCCTGCTCCCTGGCCTCGGACTCCCAGCCAGGAGACTTCACCTGCACAGAGATGCTCCGGAGCCTCTGAAGGGATGGACGCCAAGTAATAATGGCAATGGCAGCCATTTACTGAGACCTTCCTATTGTGCCAGACACCATGCCTGAGACTTTTTCATATTTCATATATTTAAAATGCAACTTTGAAATATGTGCTATCATTTTCTTTGATGCTTAGGAAATAGGAAATCAAGAAACTTGTCCTGGGGCCTCAGCTTTCTTGGGAGTAGCTGCTGGCCTCCTTGTTTGCAAACCCAGGAATGCCAACGACTTCACACCAGATTTCTGTGTGTTCTGAGACCTTGCCCTGCTCATTCTGACTTAATGCCTAACACATAGCTCTTCCCCTTCCTTGCCATTTGAGAGGCAGTAATGAGAGCATAAACACAGTACCAGTCACTGTATTTAGAGGCATTATTATCCCCATTTTGTTGTTGAGCCTCAGAGCAATTAGGTATCATGCTAGGGCCCCAGAGCTAGTAAAGAACAGAGCTGAGAAAGCAAACTGCAAAGGCTGAGCTCCTTTTTTTTTTTTTTAAGATTATATTTATTTATTTGACAGAGAGAGATCACAAGTAGACAGAGAGGCTGTCAGCGAGAGAGAGGGAAGCAAGCTCCCCACTGAGCAGAGAGCCTGATGCAGGACCCGATCCCAGGACCCTGAGATCATGACCCGAGCAGAAGGCAGTGGCTTAACCCACTGAGCCACCCAGGCGCCCCAAAGGCTGAGCTCTTAACCACTATGCAAAAGACTTGCCAGCCTCCCTCTGACCCTCCCTGGGCAGTCTGCCCAGATCCCTCCAGTCCACACACTGCCTCTACCCTCTAAATGCCCCAACACCTCTGGTCTGGGCCACATGCTGACTCCTCAATGCATCCATGTGTCTTGCAGAGTTCTCTGCTGTCCCCTGCCCAGCAAAGCTGATTACTAAGCTAAGCTATGGTCCCTTCCAACTTCACAACTTTGCCTCTTCTCACTTTCCTCTCTCCAGCACCCTCCCCATCTAAACCTATCCTCTAGGATGGCTCAGAAACTCTTTCACATGTTTACAAAGGATAAAAACACACGGGCGCCTGGTTGGCTCCCTGGGTATAGAGTGTGCAACTCTTGATCTTAGGGTCATGAGTTCGAGCCCCACATTGGGTGTAGATGTTGCTTAAAAATAAAATATTTGGGGGAGGCGGAGTCAAGATGGCGGAGAAGTAGCACGCTGAGACTACTTCAGCTAGCCTGAGATCAGCTAGATAGCTTATCTAAAGATTGCAAACACCTGAAAATCCATCGGCAGATCGAAGAGAAGAAGAACAGCAATTCTGGAAACAGAAAAACAACCACTTTCTTTTTTTTTTTTTTTTTTTTTTTAAAGATTTTATTTATTTATTTGACAGAGAGAAATCACAAATAGATGGAGAGGCAGGCAGAGAGAGAGAGAGGGAAGCAGGCTCCCTGCTGAGCAGAGAGCCCGATGCGGGACTCGATCACAGGACCTGAGATCATGACCTGAGCCGAAGGCAGTGGCTTAACCCACTGAGCCACCCAGGCGCCCCAACAACCACTTTCTGAAAGGTAGGACTGGCGGAGACGTGAATCCAAAACAACGGGAAGACAGACCCCGGGGGGAGGGGCCGGCTCCTGGCCAGCTGCGGAGCAACGGCGCACAAAATCAGGACTTTTAAAAGTCTGTTCCGCTGAGGGACATCGCTACAGAGGCTAAACCGGGACGAAGCCCACGTGGGGTCAGCGTGGCCTCAGGTCCCGCAGGGTCACAGAAGGATCGGGGGTGTCTGAGTGTCGCAGAGCTTGCGGGTATTGGAACGGGAAAGCGGCTACAGAGACAGAGCCGACAGTAAGCTCACAGCTCGGTGTTACCTTGAACCAGTCGCAGGCTCGGTGAGCTGGGAGCACGGCCGGAGGTCAGGCAGACGGGAGTAACTGGGCGCTGTTCTCTGAGGGCGCACTGAGGAGTGGGACCCCGGGCTCTCGGCTCCTCCAGGCCGGAGACCAGGAGGCCACCATTTGTATTCCTGTCCTCCGGAACTCTACGGAAAGCGCTCAGGGAACAAAAGCTCCTGAAAGCAAACCCCAGCGGATTACTCACCCCAGCCCCTGATAAGGGCGGTGCAATTCTGCCTGGAGCAAAGACACTTGAGAATCACTACAACAGGCCCCTCCCCAAGAAGATCAACAAGAAATCCAGCCAAGACCAAGTTCACCTACCAAGGAGTGCGGTTTCAATACCAAGGAGAGCAGCAGAATTCCAGAGGAGGAGAAAGCAAAGCACGGAACTCATGGCTTTCTCCCTGTGATTTTTTTTAGTCTTGCAGTTAATTTAATTTTTTTCTTTTTCATTTTTTGTTTTTTTTTTCTCGCCTTGTGGTAAAATTTTTTTTTAACTTTTACCCTTTTCTTTTTTAACGTTTTTTAACTAGTTTATCTAATATATATTTTTTCTTTTTTATATTTTTCTTTATTTGTTTTTTTTTTAATTCTTTTCTTTACCTTTCTTTTTTGTTCTTTCTTCCTTTTTAAACTTCTTTTTATCCCCTTTCTCCCCCCTCACGATTTGGGATCTCTTCTGATCTGGTTAAAGCATATTTTCCTGGGGTTGTTGCCACCCTTTTAGTATTTTACTTGCTCCTTCATATACTCGCATCTGGACAAAATGACAAGACGGAAAAATTCACCACAAAAAAAAGAACAAGAGGCAGTACCGAAGGCTAGGGACCTAATCAATACAGACATTGGTAATATGTCAGATCTAGAGTTCAGAATGACAATTCTCAAGGTTCTAGCCGGGCTCGAAAAAGGCATGGAAGATATTAGAGAAACACTCTCGGGAGATATAAAAGCCCTTTCTGGAGAAATAAAAGAACTAAAATCTAACCAAGTTGAAATAAAAAAATCTATTAATGAGGTGCAATCAAAAATGGAGGATCTCACTGCTAGGATAAATGAGGCAGAAGAAAGAATTAGTGATATAGAAGACCAAATGACAGAGAATAAAGAAGCTGAGCAAAAGAGGGACAAACAGCTACTGGACCACGAGGGGAGAATTCGAGAGATAAGTGACACCATAAGACGAAACAACATTAGAATAATTGGGATTCCAGAAGAAGAGAGAATTATTGGGGAGAATTTCCCCAATATGGCAAAGGGAATGAGCATCAAAATTCAGGAGGTTCAGAGAACGCCCCTCAAAATCAATAAGAATAGGCCCACACCCCGTCACCTAATAGTAAAATTTACAAGTCTCAGTGACAAAGAGAAAATCCTGAAAGCAGCCTGGGAAAAGAAGTCTGTAACATACAATGGTAAAAATATTAGATTGGCAGCTGACTTATCCACAAAGACCTGGCAGGCCAGAAAGAGCTGGCATGATATTTTCAGAGCACTAAACGAGAAAAACATGCAGCCAAGAATACTATATCCAGCTAGGCTATCATTGAAAATAGAAGGAGAGATTAAAAGCTTCCAGGACAAACAAAAACTGAAAGAATTTGCAAACACCAAATCAGCTCTACAGGAAATATTGAAAGGGGTCCTCTAAGCAAAGAGAGAGCCTACAAGTGGTAGATCAGAAAGGAACAGAGACTATATACAGTAACAGTCACCTTACAGGCAATACAATGGCACTAAATTCATATCTCTCAATAGTTACCCTGAATGTTAATGGGCTAAATGCCCCTGTCAAAAGACACAGGGTATTAGAATGGATAAAAAAACAAAACCCATCTATATGTTGCCTCCAAGAAACTCATTTTAAGCCCTAAGACACCTCCAGATTTAAAGTGAGGGGGTGGAAACGAATTTACTATGCTAATGGACATCAGAAGAAAGCAGGAGTGGCAATCCTTATATCAGATCAATTAGATTTTAAGCCAAAGACTATAATAAGAGATGAGGAAGGACACTATATCATACTCAAAGGGTCTGTCCAACAAGAAGATCTAACAATTTTAAATATCTATGCCCCCAACGTGGGAGCAGCCAACTATATAAACCAATTAATAACAAAATCAAAGAAACACATCAACAATAATACAATAATAGTAGAGGACTTTAACACTCCCCTCACTAAAATGGACAGATCATCCAAGCAAAAGATCAGCAAGGAAATAAAGGCCTTAAATGACACACTGGACCAGATGGACATCACAGATATATTCAGAACATGTCATCCCAAAGCACCAGAATACACATTCTTCTCTAGTGCACATGGAACATTCTCCAGAATAGATCACATCCTCGGTCCTAAATCAGGACTCCATTGGTATCAAAAGATTGGGATCATTCCCTGCATATTTTCAGACCACAATGCTCTAAAGCTAGAACTCAACCACAAAAGGAAGTTTGGAAAGAACCCAAATACATGGAGACTAAACAGCATCCTTCTAAAGAATGAATGGGTCAACCAGGAAGTTAAAGAAGAATTGAAAAAAATCATGGAAACAAATGACAATGAAAATACAACGGTTCAAAATCTATGGGACACAACAAAGGCAGTCCTGAGAGGAAAATATATAGCGGTACAAGCCTTTCTCAAGAAACAAGAAAGGTTTCAGGTACACAACCTAACCCTACACCTAAAGGAGCTAGAGAAAGAACAAGAAAGAAACCCTAAGTGAGCAGGAGAAGAGAAATCATAAAGATAAGAGCAGAAATCAATGAAATAGAAACCAAAAAAACAATAGAACAAATCAACGAAACTAGGAGCTGGTTCTTTAAAAGAATTAATAAAATTGATAAACCCCTGGCCCGACTTATCAAAAAGAAAAGAGAAAGGACCCAAATAAATAAAATCATGAATGAAAGAGGAGAGATCACAACTAACACCAAAGAAATACAAACTATTATAAGAACATATATGAGCAACTCTACGCCAACAAATTTGACAATCTGGAAGAAATGGATGCATTCCTAGAAACATATAAACTACCACAACTGAACCAGGAAGAAATAGAAAGCCTGAACAGACCCATAACCAGTAAAGAGATTGAAACAGTCATTAAAAATCTCCAAACAAACAAAAGCCCAGGGCCAGACGGCTTCCCGGGGGAATTCTACCAAACATTTAAAGAAGAACTAATTCCTATTCTCCTGAAACTGTTCCAAAAAATTGAAATGGAAGGAAAACTTCCAAACTCATTTTACGAGGCCAGCATCACCTTGATCCCAAAACCAGACAAGGACCCCATCAAAAAAGAGAGCTATAGACCAATATCCTTGATGAACACAGATGCAAAAATTCTCACCAAAATACTAGCCAATAGGATTCAACAGTACATTAAAAGGATTATTCACCACGACAACGTGGGATTTATTCCAGGGCTGCAAGGTTGGTTCAACATCCGCAAATCAGTCAATGTGATACAAAACATCAATAAAAGAAAAAACAAGAACCATATGATACTCTCAATAGATGCTGAAAAAGCATTTGACAAAGTACAGCATCCCTTCCTGATCAAAACTCTTCAAAGTGTAGGGATAGAGGGCACATACCTCAATATCATCAAAGCCATCTATGAAAAACCCACCGCAAATACCATTCTCAATGGAGAAAAACTGAAAGCTTTTCTGCTAAGGTCAGGAACACGGCAGGGATGTCCATTATCACCACTGCTATTCAACATAGTACTAGAGGTCCTAGCCTCAGCAATCAGACAACAAAAGGAAATTAAAGGCATCCAAATCGGCAAAGAAGAAGTCAAATTATCACTCTTCGCAGATGATATGATACTACATGTGGAAAACCCAAAAGACTCCACTCCAAAACTGCTAGAACTTGTACAGGAATTCAGTAAAGTGTCAGGATATAAAATCAATGCACAGAAATCAGTTGCATTTCTCTACACCAACAACAAGACAGAAGAAAGAGAAATTAAGGAGTCAATCCCATTTACAATTGCACCCAAAACCATAGGATACCTAGGAATAAACCTAACCAAAGAGGCACAGAATCTATACTCAGAAAACTATAGAGTACTCATGAAAGAAATTGAGGAAGACACAAAAAAGTGGGAAAATGTTCCATGCTCCTGGATTGGAAGAATAAATATTGTGAAAATGTCTATGCTACCTAAAGCAATCTACACATTTAATGCAATTCCTATCAAAGTACCATCCATCTTTTTCAAAGAAATGGAACAAATAATTCTAAAATTTATATGGAACCAGAAAAGACCTCAAATAGCCAAAGGGATATTGAAAAAGAAAGCCAACGTTGGTGACATCACAATTCCGGACTTCAAGCTCTATTACAAAGCTGTCATCATCAAGACAGCATGGTACTGGCACAAAAACAGACACATAGATCAATGGAACAGAATAGAGAGCCCAGAAATAGACCCTCAACTCTACAGTCAACTAATCTTCAACAAAGCAGGAAAGAATGTCCAATGGAAAAAAGACAGCCTCTTCAATAAATGGTGCTGGGAAAATTGGACAGCCACATGCAGAAAAATGAAATTGGACCATTTCCTTACACCACACACGAAAATAGACTCAAAATGGATGAAGGACCTCAATGTGCGAAAGGAATCCATCAAAATCCTTGAGGAGAACACAGGCAGCAACCTCTTCAACCTCAGCCGCAGCAACATCTTCCTAGGAACATCGCCAAAGGCAAGGGAAGCAAGGGCAAAAATGAACGATTGGGATTTCATCAAGATCAAAAGCTTTTGCACAGCAAAGGAAACAGTTAACAAAATCGAAAGACAACTGACAGAATGGGAGAAGATATTTGCAAACGACATATCAGATAAAGGACTAGTGTCCAGAATCTATAAAGAACTTAGCAAACTCAACACCCAAAGAACAAATAATCCAATCAAGAAATGGGCAGAGGACATGAACAGACATTTCTGCAAAGAAGACATCCAGATGGCCAACAGACACATGAAAAAGTGCTCCATATCACTCGGCATCAGGGAAATACAAATCAAAACCACAATGAGATATCACCTCACACCAGTCAGAATGGCTAAAAGCAACAAGTCAGGAAATGACAGATGCTGGCGAGGATGCGGAGAAAGGGGAACCCTCCTCCACTGTTGGTGGGAATGCAAGCTGGTGCAGCCACTCTGGAAAACAGCATGGAGGTTCCTCAAAATGTTGAAAATAGAACTGCCCTATGACCCAGCAATTGCACTATTGGGTATTTACCCTAAAGATACAAATGTAGTGATCCAAAGGGGCACATGCACCCGAATGTTTATAGCAGCAATGTCCACAATAGCCAAACTATGGAAAGAACCTAGATGTCCATCAACAGATGAATGGATCAAGAAGATGTGGTATATATACACAATGGAATACTATGCAGCCATCAAAAGAAATGAAATCTTGCCATTTGCGACAACATGGATGGAACTAGAGCGTATCATGCTTAGCAAAATAAGTCAAACAGAGATAGACAACTATCATATGATCTCCCTGATATGAGGAAGTGGTGATGCAACATGGGGGCTTAAGTGGGTAGAAGAAGAATCAATGAAACAAGATGGAATTGGGAGGGAGACAAACCATAAGTGACTCTTAATCTCACAAAACAAACTGAGGGTTGCTGGGGGGAGGGGGGTTGGGAGAAGGGAGTGGGATTATGGACATTGGGGAGGGTATGTGCTTTGGTGAGTGCTGTGAAGTGTGTAAACCTGCTGTGAAGTGTGTAAACCTGTACCCCTGGGGATAAAAATATATGTTTATAAAAAATAAAAAATTAAAAAAATAAATATTTGGGGCACCTGGGTGGCTCAGTTGGTTGAGAAGCTAACTCTTGGTTTTAGTTCAGGTCATGAATCTCAGGCTTGTGAGATTGAGCCCCGAGTTGGCCCCACACTCAGTGGAGAATCTACTTAAGTATTCTCCCTCTCCCTCTCCCTCTGCCCCTCGCCTGAACTAGCTTGCTGACTCGTTCATGCTCTCTCTCTTACAAATGAATAAATAAATCTTTAAAAAAATAACAAAAAAATAAGGGGCACCTGGGTGGCTCAGTGGGTTAAGCTTCTGCCTTTGGTTCAGGTCATGATCTCAAGGTCCTGGGATCAAGCCCCTCTTCAGGCTCCCTGCTCAGCAGGGAGCCTGCTTCCCCCCCACCTGCCGCCTGCCTCTTTGCCTACTTGTGATCTCTGTCTGTCAAATAAATAAATAAAATCTTTAAAAATAAATAAATAAATAAATAAATAAATAAAACCTTTAAAACAAAAAAACGGGCACTTGGATGGCTCAGTCTGTTAAGTGTCTGCCTTCGGCTCAGGTCATGATCTCGGGGTCCTGGGGTCAAGTCCTAAATCTGGCTCCGGCTCAGCTGGAAGTCTGCTTCTCCCTCTCCCTCAGCCCCTCCCCTCTGCTTGTGTGCTGTTTCTCTCTCACTGGCTCGTACTTTCTCAAATAAATAAAATCTTCTTAAAAAAAAAAAAAAAAGAATAAAAACAGGGCGCCTGGGGGGCTCTGTCTGTTGGGCGTCTGCCTTCAGCTTGGGTCATGGTCCCAAGGTCCTGGCATTGAGCCCCAAGCAAGGCTCCCTGCTCCATCAGGAGTCTGCTTCTCCCTCTCCCTCTGCCTGCTGCTCCCCGTTTGTTCTCTCTCTCTGTCAAATAAATAGAAAAAATCTTTAAAAAAAAAAAGAATAAAAAAATATGAATAGTGAAAACAACCTTGAGAAAGAAGCATGGGGGATTGCCTTAACTATAGTATGACCTAATGCGAAGCCATAATAGTAAAAACCATGGAGTGTGGCTAGAAGGACCAGAAGACTGATGGCATCCCAAAAGGAGCACTCAGAGGGACCATGGAAACTTGGGTTGTGAATAAGGAGGCCCCCTGAATTAATAGGAAACATGAAATGTTTTGTGAAGGGTGTTTGAAAAGAAAATTGACTTACAATATAGAGAAAATGAAAACAGTCTCCTGTGTAACACTACATATAAATATAAACTGGGATGAATCAAAGACATAAAACTGCAAATTTATAAGCTAGAAAAAAATGTAGAAGAAATCTTTGACCTATAGAGAAAGGACTTCTTTTTTTCCCACGGTTTTATTGAGATATAATTGTGGTGCCACAATATAACATTGTGGCGGTTTCACACTTGAAGTATGTGAATATATTCACATATGCATATATTGTGCAATGATCACTACACTAAATTTAGTTAACATCCATCACCTCACATAGTTACAACTTTTTTTTTTTTAAGATTTTATTTGTTATTCATTTGACAGAGATCACAAGTAGTCAGAGAGGCAGGCAGAGAGAGAAGAAGGGAAGCAGGCTCCCTGCTCAGCAAAGAGCCCGACACGGAGCTTGATCCCAGGATCCTGGGATCATAACCTGAGCTGAAGGCAGAGGCTTTAACCCACTGAGCACCCAGGCACCCCCATAGTTACAACTTTTTAAAAAGATTTTATTTATTTATTTGAGAGACAGAGCAAGCATGAGAGGGGGAGGGTCAGAGGGAGAATCAGACTCCCCGCTGAGCATGGAGCCCAATGCGGGACTCAGTCCCAGGACTCCAGGATCATGACCTGAGCCGAAGGCAGACACTTCAGCGACTGAGCCACCTAGGCACCCAGTTACAATTTTTTTGTTATGATGAGGACTAGATTTATTCCCCTAGCAACTTCCAAATATACAGTACAATGTTCTTAGCTCAAGTCCTCATGCTCTATCTGACATCCCCAGAACTTATTTATCTTGTAACTAGAAGTTGTACCTTTTGATATTCTTTGCCCACTTGACCCAACACTGACCCCCTGCCCCTGGAGGCCACCATCTGTTCTGTTTCTGTGAATTCAGCTTTGGAGTTTTTTAAGATTCCACTTGTGAGATCATATGGTATTTCTCTTTCTCTGTCTGACTTATCTCACTTAGCATAATATCCTCCTGGTCCATCCACGTTGTTGGAAACAGTAACATTTTCTTCTTTTTTATGGCTAATAGTGTGTGTGTGTGTGTGTGTGTGTGTGTGTGTGTGTCTGTGTGAGACATTTTCTTAATCCATTCATATGCCCATGGATGCTTCAGAGTTTTCATGTCCTGGCTATCGCATATGATGCTGCAGTGAACCAGGGGTGCAGATATCTCTTTGTGATAGTGATTTCATTTCCTTCGAATAAATACCCAGAATTGGGATTGCTGGATCATACGATAGCTCTATTTTTAATTTTTTCGAGGAACCTCCATACTGTTCCATATTCCCAGCAACAGTGCGCAAGGGTTCCCTTTTTCCATGTTCTCAACAACATTTATCTCTTGTTTTTTTGATGATAGCCATTCTAACAGGTGGGAGGTGATATTTCACCGTAGTTTTTATTTGTATTTCCCTGATGATTGGCAATGTTGAGCACCTTTTAATCTATCTCTTGGCCATTTGCATAACTTCTTTGGAAAAATGGCTAATAACTTCCTCTGCCTATTTTTAAATTGTATTCTTTGGGACGCCTGGGTGGCTCAGTCAGTTAAGCGGCTGCCTTCTGCTCAGGTCATGATCCCAGTGTCCTAGGATCGAGTCCCACATCAGGCTCCTTGCTCGGCAGGGAGCCTGCTTCTCCCTCTTTATAGGTTTGTTTTTGTTTATTTGTTTGCTTTGCTATTGAGTTGTATGAATTCTTTATATATTTGGATATTAACTCCTTATCAGATATATGATTTGCAAATATTTTCTCTCATTCTGTAGGTTGCCTTTTCATTTTGTTGATGATTTCCTTTGCTGCGCAGAAGCTTTTCAGTTCGATGTAGTCCCACTTGCATATTTTATTTTCTTCTTTTTCTTTCAAAGATTTTATTTATTTATTTGACAGAGAGAAATCACAAGTAGATGGAGAGGCAGGCAGAGAGAAAGAGAGAGAGGGAAGCAGGCTCCCCGCTGAGCAGAGAGCCCGATGCGGGACTCGATCCCAGGACCCCGAGACCACGACCCGAGCGAAGGCAGCGGCCCAACCCACCGAGCCACCCAGGTGCCCCCCACTTGCATATTTTTTGCTTTTGTTGCCTTTGTTTTTGGTGTCAGACACAGAAAGCCATTGCCAGGATCAATGTGAAGGAGCTTATTCTCTATGTTTTCTTCCAATAATTGTATGGTTTCAAGTCTTACCTTCAAGTCTTTAATCCATTTTGAGTTGATTTTTGTGCATGGGGTAAGAGAGAGGTCCATTTTAATTCTCTTGTACGTGGAAATCCAGTTTTCCTTATATTTTTTATTCCCTACACTTTTTTAAAAAAGATTTTATTTATTTATTGAGAGAGAGAGAGAAAACATGAGCAGGGGGGTGGCAGAGGGAGAAGCAGACTCCCCATTGAGCAGGGAGCCTGATGCCAGACTTGAAGCCAGGACCCTGAGATCACTACCTGAACTAAAGGCAGACGCTCAACTGACTGAACCACCCAGGCGCTCTTTTTCCCCACACTTTTTTTAATTATCTTTTCCACATTGAGTATTTTTAGGTCCTTTGTTGAAAATTAATTGATCATTTATGTGTGTATTTATTTCTGGGCTCAATATTCTGTTCCAATGATGTATGTATCTGTATTTATACAAATACCATACTGTTTTGATTATTGTAGCTTTGTAATATAGTTTGAAATCATTACACATGATGCCTCCAGCCTTGTTCTTCTTTCTCAAGATTGCTTTGGCTAAATTGGGTCTTTTGTAGTTCCATACAGATTTTAGGATTGTTTTTTCTATTTCTATGAAAAATGCCATTGGAATTTTGATAGAGATTGCATTGAATTTGTAGATTGCTTTTGGGTAGTATGGCCATTTTTACAATACTAATTTTTCTAATCCATGACCATAGACTATCTTTTCATTTATTTGTGCCTTCTTCAATGTTCTGTAGTTTCCAGTGTATCAATCTTCTACCTCCTTGGTTAAATTTATTCCTAGGTGTTTTATCCCATGTTTTTACATTCTCAAAATGTAAAAGACAAAACTACAAATTTATAAAATAGAAAAAATATAGGAGACTGTCTTTGTGACCTGTGGAGAAAAGGATTTCTTAAATTATACTTCAAGAGCACAGATTATAAGGGAACAAATGGATGAATTTGAGAAGTGCGGTTAGTGCAGGATACTATAGACAAAGTTAACAGGCCAAGATCAGATTGGAAGAAGATATTTATAATGTCTAAGACCAATAAAGGTCTGAGAGCCCCTGGGTTGCTCAGTGACTTGGGCATCTGCCTTTGATCCCAGGGTCCTGAGATCAAGCCCCATGTCGGGCTCTCTGCTCTGCAGGGAGCCTTCTCCCTCCCTCTCTCTCTGCCTGCTGCTCCCCTGCTTGTGCTCTCTCTGTCTCAAATAAAATATTTTTAAAACTATTTTTTTAAAGATTTTATTTATTTATTTAACAGGGAGAGGGAGAGCACAAGCAGGCAGAGCAGTAGGCAGAGGGAGAAGCAGGCTCCCTGCAGAGCAGAGAGCCAGACACGGGATTGATCCCAGGACCCTGGGATCATGACCTGACCCGAAGGCAGATGTCCAACCAACTGCGCCACACAGGTGTCCCTCAAATAAATAAAATCTTTTTTAAAAAATAAAAATAATAAAACCAGTAAAGGTCTAGAATATCTGAGGAACTCCTGCAAACTAATAAGAAGAGGACAGGAACCACAATGACTACATGGGCTAAGGAGCTAACCAGGTAAATGACCAAGGAGTGTGGCAGAGACAGTGGTGTCTGTTCCCACGCCCCCATTGTCTCTCCTCTTCCTGGGCCCACAACTATGCTTCCTGGCTTCGGCCTCTGTAGCTCTGTTGAGATCATGACAGACACTCCCACAGGGGACGTGACGGGGGAGGCCATGTGGCCTCCGCTCTGAGTCCATTAGCAGTGAGCTCTGCACACTGGGCTTCTGCATCTACACAGCGAAGCACAGACCCTCGCTGGAAAGCTGCTTGGCTCCCAGCATCACCTCTGAGGAGAGTCTCCAAGGAGAGCCACCTGACCCCTGTCAGACTGAGCATGAAATACACCTTTGTGATCTTAAGCTCTTGAGGTCTCCTGCACACTGTGGCTGTCATGGAGAAGTCCTCACCCTAGAACTCGCTGCTCCTTAGCTGTGGGGACAGCCATTAGCTCACAACCTCCAGCTGCATGGCCTTTAGATGCTGCCACGGAGGCCAGGAGCTTCCTAAGCAGGAATGAATATGGTGGGACAGGGGGTTCTATCCATTTCTCCTCTAACAGGCATCCTTTGATCTGGATGGTAGCTACTGGCATGGCCGCAACTCTCTCAGATCTGTTTCATGGTCCGTCTTGTTCTCTTTCCTCTCCTGTTTCCTTCTACAGGGCTCAGACCTGCCTCTGCTCAACCTTGCTTCTTCCTCTTATCCTCACAGACATGAACTCCCCAGAAAACCTTCTTGCTGCCCCATTTCAGTGTCTGCTCAGTAGAGGAGGCAGATTGATAATTCTATCCTGAGCAAGGATGCTCAAACTCATTGTTTCTCATGGACATGCAAAAACATGGTAACAATGAGGTATAATTTTATATCTATTAGATTGGCAAAGTTAGCAACCTAGATCATGCTAAGTGTTGGTGAGGATGGAGGGAAACAGCAGCAATGGGTCCTCCTGGTGGGAATGTAGAGAAGAGCAAACACTGGGGAGAATGACTGCTAGTACTTGGTCAATTTACCTGTACACCCACCCTATGACCAGTAACTCTGTTCCCAGGTAGTTGTCTCAGAGGGACCATATGTGAGGATATTCACTGGAGTGTTATTCGTTATGACAGCAACTTGGGAGCAATCTGGAGTTTTTATACATGGGGGAACAGATGGGCAAAATATGAGGGATGCCCCAGTGGAGTACTCCATGGCACTTGGAAGTAATACACATAGCAACACAGAGAATCCTGCAAATACAGTACTGAGTGAGGAACAAAATAAAATGAGAACTACCGTAATATGTACAGAATAACAGTATACTCTTTTTTATGAGACTTTATACAAATAGATGATAAATAATACATATATGCTAAAAGCTGCCTCTGAAAGGCAGGTGATAGAGATGGGAAAGGCAAAAAAAGAGAGAAGAAATAAATGAGAAACAACACAGGAGAGGGGACTGATGATGACCATGTGCTAAGAATGAGGCAGCATGATTCATCCCAGGCAGTGCATTGGAGATTTTTCTTAAAAGAAGCATAAAAAATATCCTTTATAAATAAGTGTTTTTAAAAATTTAAATTCAATGTCATTAACACGTACTGTATTATTAGTGTCAGAGGTAGAATGTAGTGACTCATCAGTTGCATATGACATCCAGTGCTCCTTCCATCACGTGCCCTCCTTCCTGCCCATCACCCAGTTACCCTGTGCCCCACTCCCTTCCCTTCCAGCAGCCCTCCATTTGTTTTCTAGAGTTAAGAGTCTCTTATGGTTTGTCTCCCTCTCTGTCTTATTTTATTTTTCCTTCCCTTCCCCTACGCTCTTCTGTTTTCTTTCTTAAATTCCACACGTGAGTGAGAGCGTATGGTATTTGTCTTTCAAGCTTACATAGTTGGTATTTCATCATCTGGAGATCTGCTTTGTTTGTTTGTTTGTTTGTTTGTTTAAGTAATCTCTACACCCAAGGAGGGAACTTGGGGCTTGAACTCATGACCCCAAGATCAAGAGTCACTTGCTACTGAGCCAGTCAGTCCCCGCTGGAGATCAGGATTTTAGCATTAATCAGAGCTGGGGGGTAGTGGGGGCCAGGAGGGCCTGGGCTGGGGGAGGGGAAGGCAACAGGGCTTTCCAAGTTGTGCCATAGGGAGAGTAGTTTGTCTTCCTTACTGATTCCACATGAGATGGAGCAGATGTTATTTGGTTCATCTTCCCCAAAGCAATTGTCAGCCCCAAGTTGGCTTCACACAACAAATACCTCAAGCATCAGGATGTCAGATAACCAATAACCTCTATTTTCCAAACTCAGCTTTGAGCATGAAAGAGTATGAAGCGGGCTCTAAAAGGAGCTGTCACCGAGGCCCTCCCTCCCAGGGTTGTGGCGGCACACAGGCTCCTGTGGGTGTCTGAAGCTGGAAGGGTCCAGGCCTGTGTTTTTCTGTGAGTCTGGAGCTAGACATGTAACTTGGGCCAGGGCCAGAGTCTGGGAAGGTCAGGTCATAGCAGGAGTTCAGGGCCCAACAGTGCTCTGCCCTAGGCGGCTATTACCTCAGCCTGTCAGAAACAGCTTGTGAGGTGGGTATGAAGGGAAAGAGTTGGATTTTTCTAAAAAAGGGTAAGCTTTGCCCTTGACCTTAGAGCAGGATAATGATGTAGTTTTGAATGTAGGCGTAAGGAAAAATGGAGGTTTTCAAAAGAACTTTCATGCTAAAGAGGATATGAAGGATAGAAGATACCAGAGGCCTTGTTTTTCTCTCTAGTGAGGCATTAACATTAAGATGGTTGGCGGCTTCCTGGAGGAACTTTATACTCTGCCTGCCTCAAGTATTTGTTAGGGGGCTGTGGGTTATAAGGACATTTAATTTGATCTACATTCAATTCTGGAAGTTAGGTTATTGATAAGAATGCTTTTTCCTTGTAAATAACTAAGACATTTATAAACTGAGGGAGACTTTGTCCTGCAGGACTGTGATCTCTATTAGTTAACCATTTGTTTGCCCTTCCCTTCGCTTTAGGGCAGCCAGAGGTGCCTGAGGAATCACACCTGTCCCACCTGCCCATGGGGGTGGGGGAGGGTTGCAGGGTGTCAGCTTGGGCTTTGTCCTTAGCTTGCCTTCTGCTCCCTCATCAGTAAGACAGGTGTAAGACCTTCCCAGGACCAGAAGAGGAAGATCACCCGGTAAGGAGCACAGGCAGTGAAAGGGAAAGAAACCCAGCTCTTTCTGACTGGGTACAAGTAACTCATAGCTGGAAGTGGGTGTATGAGTTCACTGGGGCTGCCATAACAAGGTTCTGCAGACCTGGGGGCTTAACAGAAACCAGCTTTCTCCCAATTCTGGAGGCCGGAAGGCTAAGATCAAGGTATTGGCTGAGTTGGTTCTTCTGAGCCCTCTCTCCTTGGTTTGTAGACAGCTGCCGTCTCTCTGTGTCTCTATATGGTCCCCCCTCTGTGGGCGTCCATGTCCTAATTTCTTCCCATAAGGATATCAGTCATATTGGATTAGGGCCTATACCACTGGCCTTGTTTAACCCTAACTACCTTTTTAAAGAGCTTGTCTCCAAAAACACTCATACTATGAGGGACTAGGAGATTAGAGCTTCAACATGGGAATTTGAGACACAATTAGCCCATAACAATGGGTTTCAGAAATAATCATTTCAAACAGCATTCCTTCAAGACATCTTTGAAAATGTCATCCTCTTTCTGTGCAATAAAGGGAACTTAGGAAGGGGGTTGGGGGTTCATAGAAGGAAGGGCCCAGCAGCCGGAAGCAACAGTGAGAAACCTCAGGGAAAACGAAACTGAAGTCAGACTGCTTAGCTTCCTACACGCTTTCAGTCAAAACCTCACTGGGTGTTGTGTGTGGTTTGTTTGTTTGTTTTAAGTTTTATTTATTTATTTGAGAGCGAGGGAGAGAGCACAAACAGGGGGAGGGGCAAAGAGAGGGAAGGAAAGGCAAAAACAGGGGGAGCATCATTCTCTCTTGTTTATTTGTGAATTTACAGTTTCATTTTTAATTAAGGTATCATTTTTTGTATGGTGAAATTCACCTGTTAGTGTGGAATTCTATGAATTTTGACAAAAGTATACAGTCGTGTAACAACCACCACAATGAGGACATAGAAATAGTCCATCATTCCTGTCTTCCCTTAGAGTCCCTCCCCTTCCAGTGTCTGGCAGCCACTGCTGTTTTCTGACCCCATAGACTTATCTTTGTGAGAAGCATCATATTCTCTTAATTACTAAACAATGCTGACAGACTTTATTTTTTTAAAAAAGACTTTATTTATTTATTTGACAGAGAAAGACACAGCGAGAGAGGGAACACAAGCAGGGGGAGTGGGAGAGGATGAAGCAGGCTTCCTGCCGAGAAGGGGGGCTCGATCCCAGGAACTTGGGATCATAACCAGAACCGAAGGCAGACATCGAACAACTGAGCCACCCAGGTGCCCCAATGATGACAGATTTTAAAGCCCAAAACATAACAGAAGCAGCAAATTAGAACTGGGGGATTGAAATAGAGAGAAGCAAGCCTGATTGCAAGAAGCTAAAAAGGAGACACAAAGAATTTGGGGGCCAATTGGCATCGATTCCCCTGCAGGACAAAGTCAGTGACCCCCACAGTGTTTAGGGTAAGACCCCCAACACCTCACCCAGCCTGCCCCCAAGTCTCCCTGCTGTTACCCTGTCCCTGCTGTGCACCAGCTACGTGGGGCTCCTTCCCACGGTGGCACACCTGCTGTAGATGCTTCCCATGTGCGCAGTGCTGTGCCTCCTTCTGTCACATCTGCTCCCCTTTTTTTGACACTCAGGCATCAGAGGACCTAGCTCATGAGCCACCCATCACTCACCTGCCCTCGTCCTGTATAGTCTTCTGCACAACACCTAACACCACCTGAGGTTTATCTTGTCAACATAGTTATTCCATTGTTGAGGACCCATGAGTACCAAGCACTGTTTTAGGGACCAAGACAAGAGCATGAATAAAACAAGTCTCTGTCCTCCTTGTGGAGATTATTTCCCAGTGAGGGGAGACAGTCCAACACAAACAAAGAATTATAGAATATTTCAGGTCGTGATAGGCATTGTGGAGGAAAGGAAGCCAGGTCCAGGGAAAACACAGAGGCCATTGGAGCTGAGGCAGAATAATAAGGGGACAGTGGTAGGATTTGAGCTTAAAGAGGGTGCAGGTCATATAGGACTTTGTAGGCTATTGAAAAGGCTTTGGGAAACCATCAAGGACTTTAAAGAGCAGAGGGACACCATCTGACCTTTTATAAGAGTAGGATGAATATAGGGAGCCCCTATTAGGAGGCTATTGCAATAATAGGGGGAGAGGGTGGCACAGACCAGGGGGCTTGTGGTGCAGGGGTGAGCCACAGGGGTTCGTGGAGCTGCAGGGATGTTCACAGGCTGCTGGTGGAAGTGCAACATGGTACATCCACTTCGAAAAACTGGCTGTTGGTAGTAAAGTTGAAGAGTCCTCACCCTGTGACCCAGCAGTGCCGCCCCTGAGTATTATACTCAAGAGAAGTGAAAACATATGTACACAAAAAGATTTGAAGAAGAATGTTCATAGCAGCACTGCTATGGCCACCATATTTGGGGATGAATGGATCAGTGAGGAGACATCTTCTGGAGAGCATCTTCTGGAGAGGGAACACAGGAGTGCTGCCCAGAGCCAGAGTGGGGGTCTCACAGCATATGCTTGGGAAGGTGACTGGGGGCATGGAAAAAATGAAATCATGTTTAGAGTCTGTTGAGGGAAACAGAGAAATGTGTCATCCATTATTCAAAAATAATGTCATCCATTATTTTAGAAGTGCTGAGCAATCAAGAGAGTTGAGTAGTGTTGAGATGGGAAGGATTACTAGTTATTTGCATCTGTTAGAAGTTAAACAACTCTAGGAGTTGTTTGAGTACAAGAAGACATTTGAGCCTGGGAACTGTTCCTTGGGGAGCATTAGCTAGCCTGGTTGGTCCATATACAGTACCAGAAACACATTTACAGTCCTAGAAATGTATTGGTGCCAGATGTGACTTATAGCTTGGGTTGCCCTGCCTCTGCTGCCTTAAGGAAGAGTGTCTGTCCTGGGCGCAGCACACAGCCTTTGCCCCTTCTGACCCCAGAAGGCACTGTATCTACCACCTCATGTCTTTTGTACTCTGATCTCAGGCATCCTGTGCCCTCTTCAAAGAGGTCATCGTGGGAGGAAATATATTTATTGGAGTGAACCCGTTCTTGCTCAAAATTTCTCGATTGTCTACTTTGACACCTCCTCACAGTCTGGTTAAGCTGCACACAAAACCCAGAAATTTCATTTACAGGTAGGTGCAAGTTAAGGTTGGACATTCTTGAAGTAGGAATTGGTATGTTTCATCCTTCCTTTGAAGAATTGTGAAATTAACCTATCTTGCTTTGGCTGCCAGAAACCTCCCAGACAACCCCTTTGCAAAATATTTGCTGTTTATACTCTAATCACTTGGAGATGCAGCTCTGATAAAGAAATAAACTTGAAATACAGATACTGTTGCTTAAATTTAACAAACCATTCCATGATGTGATTTTCATTAAATCGTTTTTAGTCATTGTAAAATTAATGCCGCCTTCCTTCTAGAAAAATTGGAAAATACAAAAAAATGAAAAGTAAAACAAAACCAAAAACAAACCCAGGGTGCCTGGGTGGCTCAGTGGGTTAAGCCGCTGCCTTTGGCTCAGGTCATGATCTCAGAGTCCTGCATTGGACTCTCTGCTCAGCAGGGAGCCTGCTTCCCTCTCTTTCTCTCTCTGCCTACTTGTGATCTCTGTCAAAAAAACAAAAAAACAAACCCAAAACCATTGTGATTTTTATTATTTTAATGTAAGCTTGTGATGATTTTTGGTTGTATTTACTTCTAATCTTTTCCTTCTTTAAAATTGTTTCTAGGGACACGTGGGTGGCTCAATCGGTTAAGCACCTGGCTTCAGTTCTGGTCGTTATCCCAGGGTCCTGGGTTTGAGCTCCATATGGGGCTCCCTCCCGGCTCAGCTGAGATCCTGCTTCTTCCTCTCCCCCTCCCCCTCCCCGTGATTTTCTTTCTCTCTCACATGCTCTCTCTCTCAAATAATTAAATCTTAAAAAATAAAATTCAATTTATACTACTCTGTTCGGGTGTAGCAACTTCCATGGTCCTATTTGTTTTCTCTTGATTTCCATAAAGTTGTTTTCCTGATTGTTTCTCTTTTGTTGGAGTCACGTGTTTCTCCTCTGGCTGTGCAGTTGCGGGGCTCTCTGGGCACATGCACTGGCGAATGGCTTCGGAAGATTATTCCTGGGAATCACCACCCCAGGCTGTTTCAAGAACAGCTCGTGAGGATTCTGAAAGCCCTTCCAAGCAAGGAACATTTTGAACAATTCCCTGCGTCGCCGGAATGGGCGACCAACCTCCCCAGATGGCCACCTTGATAGGGACCACGGTTTGTGGGTGGAAGTCCGCTGTATCCTCGGCTGCTCCGGCAGGTGGGGGTGGGGGTGTCGCGGCCGCTAGGCTGCTCTTGGGGGTGGGGCCCATCCCCAGGAGCAGCCTGCTGTGCTGAGCCGGGAGTTTCCCGGTAGGCGCCGGCGACTGACGGGCCGGGGGCGGGGCCGGCCCCGGCGGGCGGGAAATAAAGGAAGTACGAGCGCGGCGGCTGCGTACTTCGCGCGCCTCGGGGACTTTGCCTCCAGTCCGCCTAGCCCGGCTCTCGGTTCCCGGCTGCCAGCTCCCGGCGCCCAGCGCCCCTCGCTGCCGGTCTCTCGGCTTGCTGCCTCGGCCGCTGGGTCGGTGAGTAGCCCCCAGCTGCCCGCGCGGCCGTCTGCGCTGAGCTGCAAGTTCAGGAGCCCCTGTCTGCCCGGCGCAGGGCTGGCTCAGCGCTCGCTGCCGGCCCCACCGTCCCAAACACAGCCCCGGACCGCCTATTCCTGTGGGGCCGGACGGCGGGCGGGGAGGCGCCGCTGCCAGGTGCCACCCGGCCCGGAGCGCCCCGTGGGCCCCCAAGGCCGGCAGCCCGCGACCCCACGCTTGGAGCCTGCCGGCCCTCGGCTCCCGGCGTCGAGGCAGCCTTTCACCCTGCCCCCGCGTCCGCCTGGACCCCTCCTTCGGTCCGCGCGGCCCACACACCGCCGGAAGGGCTCCCCCCCTCGGAGGAAGGACACTTGGGGACCCCGGGGAGCGGGAGCGGGCCGGCGCAGGGCTCCCGGATTCTCTTGGGTAGGCTAGAGAAGGCTTTATCGTCCCCTCTCTGAGCGAGTCTTCGGGTTTGGCCGGCGGCTTGTGGGGCCTCGGCCGGGGTGCGGTGGAGGGGCTGGTGGGTGAGGACTGAAGACATCCCCCGCCCCCGGGTGGGTGGGCGGTTTGCAGTGCGATTTGCGGCTGCCAGGTCCAACCTCTGAGATGAGAAACCCGACGGGAACGATCGGGTTCAGGTCCCACATCTGTTTGTTCAGCACCAGATCCGGAACCTAAATCCAGACGCAGACCTTGGGCTCTGGTCTCGGGCACTTTTCTCTGTTTTACCCCTGCCTCAGTGTGGCCAAAGAGCCTGTCTTAGAACTGTTAGAAATTACATGCATGTACTGGCTGGTGGTAGAAGTTTGTTTGTTGAATGACTTTGTAACCCCAGGGGACCCTGGGAGAGCCCTAAAGCCCTCAGCTACCAAGTGGCTGGTCTGGCAGGGGTTTTTCTGGGGTCGAGGAGGGACAGTGGTGGTGACAGTGAGGATGAGTTTGAGGAACACAGGTAAGGCGCCTTTTGGGATTGGATTGGTCTGGAAAGGATTGAGGAGCAGGATGGGAAACCCAGCACAGAGTGCACCCAACTTCTCAGGCGACTGCCTAATTCCACTGCCAAGCCTGCCTGCCCTTCCTGCAAATCTTATCTGGCTGCCAAAGTCTCACTTGGTGGCATCTCAGCTGGTCTCTTTCTATAGAAGGGAGCTGGGGGAAGGTGCTGAAGGATGTGGTTTGTCCACATTCCATCTCCACCCATCTGGGGCAAGTGGCAGGCTCTGAGTTGGGGAAGGCTGTCCTAGGCCTTAGTCTGTGCCATCTTTTTTTTTTTTTTTTTTTTAAGATTTTATTTATTTATTTGACAGAGAGCTCGTGACTGCATGTGTGCAAGCACAACCAGGGGGAGCGACAGAGGGAGAAGGAGAAGCGGGCTCCCCACAGAGCAGGGAGCCTAATGTGGGGCTCAGTGATGTGGGGCTCAATCCCATGACCTGAACAGACACTCAAAGGACTGAGCCACTTAGGCACCCCTGGTGCCATCTTGACCCAGACCTTGAACCTGAGAGGCCTTGAACCTGAGAGAACCCTGAGAGGCCGCTAGAAGTCTTCAGTGACTGTTCCTGGTTTTGGAGCTAGAAGGAAAGTAGGAGGGGGACTTCTGGTTTTAAAAGTTTAGGTGGGGGACGCCTGGGTGGCTCAGTTGGTTAAGCTGCTTCCTTCGGCTCGAGTCATGATCCCAGAGTCCTGGGATCGAGTCCCACATCCGGCTCCTTGCTCAGCTGGGAGCCTGCTTCTCCCTCTCCCTCTGCCTGCTGCTCCCCCTGCTAGTGCTCTCTCTGTGTGTCAAATAAATAAATTTAAAAAATTGTAAAAAAAAAAAAAATGTTTAGGTGGA
Organism: Mustela lutreola; assembly: GCF_030435805.1. NCBI lineage: Eukaryota > Metazoa > Chordata > Mammalia > Carnivora > Mustelidae > Mustela > Mustela lutreola. Next base: position 41,398,989 of record NC_081297.1, read on the forward strand.
CAGAGCTCTAGGAAGGCCTAGAGGGTAGGGTATGCTGCAGGGCATTGTGTGTGTTCTGTCCCTCCCGCCCAGCGAGAGAAGAGGTGCAGGGTCGGCACCCTCAGGAGGCCTGGTGGAGGATTTCACAGGTGGGGTTTAAAGGCAGCCTTCTCACGGGCTTCCTTGAGCACTGAGGTGCCCAGTGCCCATGCTGTGCTGGGCATGGGGGCGGTGTGGTTCGTGAGGGACAAGGTGCTGTCTCATGGGAATGGAGACATAAACTGGCTACTGTCCTACATCAGGATGCAGGCTTTGGTATATTTGTTGCAAAGAGCTTTGGTAACATGGGGTGGGTTGCTGTTAGCTTTGTCTGAAGAGGTTGGGCCATCTGAAGGGGACTCTGAAGAATAAATAGGATCTTGCCAGTTGAATAAGGTGGGAAAGTGCACTCAGGGCAGTGCAGGAATGCTGGGGTAGAGGTGCCTAGGTGGGAAGGGGCATTGCATGCCCTCCTCTGAGGCCTTGTGCAGGGAAGCTCACAGCCTTAGCCAACCTGGGGAGACTCATTGGAGGAACTGCCGGTTTTACTCATTGCAAATGAGAACGGCCTGTCAGGAGTGCTGAGGCTATATGGAGGAGCAAGTCGTTGGATGATGGAGCTTTCCAGGGCAGGAGTGTTGGCTTGCAGAAGGTCAGTGAATGACAATTGGGCTGTTCTCTTCTTCTCTAGTGTAAGGGACTGTGATAGGATGTTGCCATCATGATCAAGGACTGTGTGTTCCTTGGTGGGTAGTACCCAGCATGCTGGCTCTGGATTCTCAGCTCCTGAGAAGACTCACTCTAGAGCTGTGGCTATTGGAAGTCCTTTCTGTGCTTGTACCTCTGCTGACCATTTGTCAGTCTGGGGTTTTGGAGGGCAGTGCTGCTCTGGATGCCCCCTGAGGCTAGCTACCCACCCTACTGGGACTCCTATGCATAGGATCCCATTAGCAGTACCTTGGCTGCCACACCTGGCTGGTCACCCCTAGGTTATCCGTGTTCTTGCCCAAAGCCACTGAGGGGTCTGAAAAAGACAGCTAATTGAGGATGGTGATAACATATAGATAGAGCTCACTGTGGGCCTGATACACACATGAATAACTTCAGGTGTATTAGTTAGCTCATTTGGACATCACAGTAATCAGAAGCAAGAGTATCATCCTTACTCTTCAGTTGGGGAAACTGAGGCATGAAGTGATTAAGTAACTCGCCCAGGGTCACAGCCGAGGAAGTCAGACCCCAGAGTCCCAGCTCCAAGTGTTACAATACACTGCCTGGATTTTCAGGTTACTCACTAGCCCATTTTCCAAATTCAGCCCATCTATCTCTGCCCCTCTACACTGGTTAGACGTGAAGGGGCAAGGAGCAGAGAGAATGGCTGTGGCCTTTCTGTCGACTTCCCTCCCCTGCAGGCAGCTAGTGATGTGTGTGGGACAGGATGAAGCTTCAGGGAGCAGGGCCATGGACCCGCCGGGTGGGATTTAGACCCACAGGTTCCCCAGCCTCCCAACACTGTGGCCCAGTCCTTTCCTCGCCTTCCCTCGCTCTTCTCTTCCTGCCTGCAGAGGTCAAAATGGGAGAGTTTCAGATGAAAGGTTGACTCCATGATCCGGATGAACCATAAAGCAACCACGGAATGGAAATTGTAGTTGGCTTTTTGTGTCCAGAGTCCTAGAAGCCACCAACTTAGAAAATGAGGAAGTGGTTTGTTTTAAACTAACCTCTCCTCTTGGTAATCCTATCTGTTGGTGTTGGATGTTGGAGACAGGTGCTAGGTGGTGGAGTTTTTGAGCCCCTCTGAGTCATAGACCAGGTTTAAAAGGGGGTGGTTGCGTTCAGACACCCAGAGTGGTGGGACTGAAACTGCCCTGTGGGGCCTGGTAGACTGCCCTTGTGGAAGGATGTGGGGCTGCCACCATGTGAAGAGAGGCATGCCTCCTGGGTCCAGGGTGTCAGGATCACCATGGAGATCCTGGCAAGGCTTCGAGCCTGAGCTTCTGCCTGGTCTGAACAGGCTCCCAAGTCCGTGCTTAATAAGCTCCCGCCAAGCGGCTGGCTGTGAAGACCAGCAGGGCGGGTCAGCAGTTGCCTTATATGTTCCTGTGCTTAACAAAGTGCCTTTCTTCAGATTTAGGAAAGTGAGTACTGTGTTCTGGTCTGGTGTGGGCCAGTCTTTGGAATGTGAATGTAGCCTAGTGTGGTGGGTGGGGGGGGGGGTCTGAGCTTTTATCTGAGGCCAGCAATGGTGATGTTGTTTTTCTGTCAGTGGGCATCTGTGTGTCTGTAGTTGGTTTCCTTTGCGTAACTATCTCAATTCTCACCAGAATTCTGGGAAATGCTGCAGTTGTGAAACATCAGTGATGGGGTGTTTCTCACGTATATGCTCATATTTAGACAAATGTTCGGGTGGTCATGGCCCTGGGTCTAGGGCTGGGCCATGTCCCAGGAGCTTGGGCTTGGATCTCCACACCCTCATGCACAGCACCCCCCCAAACACACACCCATTCCCCCACCAAGCTAGAGTGAAGGGTAAGAATGTCACTAGGCTTGGAGTGCCCTTTTTATAAAAGGGAAAGTGAGGTCACATGGCAGGTTGAAAGCCAGCTGTGACCCGGGTCATGCACAGAGGTCACTAGAGAGGATCCCTCTGTGGTCTGGGAATGCATGAGCCTCTTAAATGCTGCCGGGTCCTAGGGACTTAGGGAGTTTGGAACTTTTCTGGGCTTTTCATCTGTCTTTCCAGGGAGAGCCAGCTGAAGTCTGGGGGACTAGTGTTCAATTAGGGCTTGGGAGATATGACAGGAATAAGGGAGCAGAGGAAGAGGTAATAGATGGGGGGTGGGTGGGGGAGAGGGCCTGAGTCAGGAAGGCCTGTGCAACATGGTGTGGGGATCCCACTTGGGTGGAGTAAGTGCTGGAGAGTGACACGGAGCTCAGTAACTCTGGTCCTGTGAGCGGTAAACCAGGCCTGAGGTCACTCACAAGCATATGTGTGCCTTAGTTTGGGAGAAGGCCAGCTGGGTAAATGAGTCACAACACCAGCAGCCCCTCTCAGCACTAGCGAGGGTGTTATTTATAATGGGTCACCATCTGGGAAGTCCGATCCTGATGGGAAGAGCTGGGAGGGGCTTCTGCACCAGCAGGCAGCTCCTTGGAGATAGAAAGGAGGAAGCCACCTCTGGGGAATCGTTAGCTGTGGGTGCTGACTTCTGGTGAGGGTGGGCACTGTGTTTGGGACTGCCCCTTCACAACCTTCTGGGCCCAGCCTCCTCTGTATGTATGGTAGTGGGGGTGGGGAGGGAGCAGAAGACCAAGGTGAGGCTCAGCACCCCCCAGGGACCATGTAATCAATGCAGGCCCTGCTATCATAGAGGAGGTAAAGGACCCTTGACTGGAACCTCTTCCAAACTTTCCAACAGGTGTCCCCCCCCCACACCCCATGTCCTGGAGAGAGGGTAGGGTTAGGGTTGTGAGGCCATTGGGTTGGTGGGCTGGGAGGCCCCTGGGTCTGGGTGACAGCAGGCCTTGAGGAGGATGCCTCTCTAGCCCATCATACTTTCGTTGTCCCCCAAATTCCCCACCGTTAGACCAGCTGGCCCCCAGGTGTCCATCGCTTCTCAAAAGCCCAGTTTCTCCCTGGGTATCTCCTAGGACCCTTGGTAACATCCAACCTCCCAGACTCTTTCCTGGCTGCCTGGGAAGCTGAGTCCAGGGCCATTGCTGGTCATGACATCTCATTGGGGTAGTGCTTATCTGTGTGTAAAATGATTGTATTGACTATTTTCACACCCTGCACCATTCCAAATACAGGATATCATCCCTTTGCCTAGATGAGGAAACAGAACCTGCTAGAACTTGGGAGGTGGGAGGGTTGTTGTGAGTCCCTGCTGCACATACTTGCTGGCCCATAGTCCCTTCCTGCTCTGTTCAGCTGCCCCGCCTGCCAGCTCTGGCTGTGAAGGGCTGCATGATTTGGGGTCTGACATGGCCTTGGTAACATCCCTTTTCTTCCCCAAGACTAAGCTCTCATAAGAAGGCAGTTAGGAGTGTAGAGGGGACAGGTATATGACAAAGGCTGAGCTAAACATTTTATTTATTTATTTATTTATTTATTTATTTATTTTTTTTTTTAAAGATTTTATTTATTTATTTGAGAGAGAGACAGTGAGAGAGAACATGAGCGAGGAGAAGGTCAGAGGGAGAAGCAGACTCCCCATGGAGCTGGGAGCCCGATGCGGGACTCGATCCCAGGACTCCGGGATCATGACCTGAGCCGAAGGCAGTCGTCCAACCAACTGAGCCACCCAGGCGTCCCTGAGCTAAACATTTTAGAATAGCTTCTGGGATGCCTGTCTTGCCCCACCGAGTGTGCACAGATCTTTCAGAAGCCCGGGCCTAGGCAGAGGAAGGCAAGCTCCTACAGGAGACAGTAGGATGGAGGCTTTTAGCAGGATGGTGGACTTTTGCAGACCTGGGTAGAGCAGTGGACCTGTGTGAGGGGATGGCCTCAGGTACCTGGGAAAGAGGCTGCTTCCTTTTTAGAACATCCTTCCTCAGGCTGCCTTTTTTGTTTTTCTTTTAACCACTTTATTGAGATATTTCACATACTATCATAGTCACCTATTCATTTATTTATTCATTCATTCATTCATTCATTCATTTATTTATTTATTTTTAAAGATTTTACTTATTTATTTGACACAGAGAGAGATCACAAGTAGGCAGAGAGGCAGATGGGGAAAGAGGAGGAAGCAGGCTCCCTGTTGAGCAGAAAGCCTGATGCGGAGCTCGATCCCAGGACTCTGGGATCATGACCTGAGCCGAAGGCAGAGGCTTTAACCCACTGAGCCACTCATGCACCCCCATAGTCACCCATTTAAAGTAGTTTTTATTATATTCACAGAGTTGTTTTAACCATCCCCACGATCTAATTTTATTTTATTTTTTAAAGATTGTATTTATATCACAGATGAGATCACAAGTCAGACAGAGATCACAAGTAGGCATAGAGGCAGGCATAGAGGGGGAAGCCGGCTCCCCGCCGAGCAGAGAGCCCGATGTGGGGCTCGATTCCAGGACCCCGGGATCATGACCTGAGCCGAAGGCAGAGGCCTTAACCACCGAGCCACCCAGGTGCCCCCACAATCTAATTTTAGAACATTTAAAGAGCCCCAAAAGAAGCTCCCTACACATTATTAATCCCACCCAAATCCCACTGTCTCCGATGCTCTTGGTACCTAATTCACTCTCTGGCTATATGGATCTGTGCATTCTGAGAGGTTCCCATAAATGGGATCATACAAAATGTGGCCTTTTGTGCCCGTCTCTTTCACTTTGCATGTTTTCACAGTCCATGCATGTTTTAACATGAATCAGACCTTCACTCCTTTTCACAGTCAGATAATATTCCACTGTCTTATAAGTACCATGTTTTGTTTATGGGGTCATGGATCATTTGGGTTATTTCTACTTTCTAACAATTATGGATAATGCTGCTATGAACATTTATGTACAAGTTTGTCTGTGGGCTTATGTTTTCATTTCTCTTAGGTATATGCCTAGGAGTGGAATTGCTTGGTAACTGTGTTTTAATTGTTTGAGGAGCTGCCAAACTTTCTGAGAGAAGCTGCCTCATTTTACATTCCCACCAGCAATGCATGAGGCTTCCAGTTTCTCTCCACATTTTTGTTACCACTTGCTTTTATCCCTCTTTTAGTCTAGCCATTCTAGTGGGTTCACTGTGGGTTTTTTTTTTTTTTTTAAGATTTTTATTTATTTATTTGACAGACAGAGACCACAAGTAGGCAGAGAGGCAGGCAACGAGAGAGAAGGAAGCAGGCTCCCCGCCGAGCAGAGAGTCTGATGCAGGGCCGTATCCCAGGAACCTGGGATGGTGACCCAAGCCAAAGACAGAGGCTCTAACCTACTGAGCCACCCAGTCACCCCTCATTGTGGTTTTGATTAGTATTTTTTTTTTTTTTAAAGATTTTATTTATTTATTTGACAGAGAGAGATCACAAGTAGGCAGAGAGGCAGGCAGAGAGAGAGAGGAGGAAGCAGGCTCCCTGCTGAGCAGAGAGCCCCATGCGGGACTCGATCCCAGAACCCTGAGATCATGACCTGAGCCGAAGGCAGTGGCTCAACCCACTGAGCCACCCAGGCGCCCCTTGATTAGTATTTTTGTAATGGCTAATCATGTTGAGCATTTTTTCATGAGCTCATTGGCCATTTGTGTATCTTCTCTGGATCCTATTCAAATCTTTTGCCTAATTTTTAATCAGATTGTCTTTTCATTATTTTAAGAGTTCTTTATTGTCAGATTAATCATTTGCAAATATTTTCCCCTACTCCATGGGCTGTCTTTCTTGATGGTATCTTTTTAAGCACAAGAGTTCATTTTCTTTTCCTTTTTTTTTTTTTAAAGATTTTATTTTTAAGTAGTCTCTACACCTAACATGGGGCTTGGACATATAACTCCGAGGTCAAGGGTCAAGAGTTGCATGCTCTACCGACTGAGCCAACCAGTTCCTGAGAGTTAATTTTCAAGAAGTCCAGTTTATCTGTTTTTTTCTTGTTTTACTTTTTTTTTTTTTGGTGTCATGTCTTAGAAATCATTGCCTGACTCAAGGTCATGAAGTTTTATTCCTGTATTCTAAGAATTTTATAGTTTAACTCATGCATTGTTTCCATGATCTATTTTGAGTTAGTTTTTGTATATGACGTGAGGGTAGGGGCTTGTGGATACTCAGTTGGCCTAGCACCGTTTGTTGAAAAGACAACTTTTTACCCTGGACTTGCCCCCTTTGTCAACTGTCAATTAACCACAGGTCCAAACTGACATTGCTGTTCCACTAATCTTATGTTTATCCTTTGCAATAAGACACTGTCTTGATTACTCTAGCTTAGGAAGTTTTGAAATTGGGAAGTAACAATTTGAAATTGTTCTTCTTCAAGATTGCCTGTTCTGTGCCCCTTACATTTTCATATGTATTATAGGAGCCATCTGTAACTTTCTGCAAAAAAATCCAGCTGGGAGTCAGAGGAATCTATAGGTGAATTGGGGGGGTGGGTATTGCCATCTTAACCTTAATAATTCTCCCAATCTGTAAGCATTGTGTGAATTTTCATTTATTTAGCTCTTTACTTTCTTTCAACAGTATTTGTAGTTTTCAGCATACAGATCTTATGCTACTTTTGTTAACTATTCCTAAGTGTTCTCTTTTTCTTGATGCTGTTATAAAGGTAATTGATTTCTTAATTTCATTGTTGGATTCTTTTTTTTTTTTTTTTAAAGATTTTATTTATTTATTTGAGAGAGAGACAGGGGGAGAGAGCATGAGTGAGGAGAAGGGCAGAGAGAGAAGCAGACTCCCCGTGGAGCTGGGAGCCCAATGCGGGACTCGATCCCGGGACTCCAAGATCATGACCTGAGCCGAAGGCAGTTGTCCAACCAACTGAGCCACCCAGGCGTCCCTCATTGTTGGATTCTTGATTGCTAATCTGTAGAAGTGCAATTGATCTTGCAATACTTCTGTCCTGCAGCCTTGCTGAACTCACTTATTAGTTCCAGTAGTTTTTTTTTTTTTTTAAGATTTTATTTATTTATTTGTCAGAGAGAGAGAGTACACACAAGCAGGCAGAGTGGCAGGCAGAAGCAGCAAGAGAAACAGGCTCCCTGCCGAGCAAGGAGCCCGATGTGGGACTCGATCCCAGGACCCTGGGATCATGACCTGAGCCAAAGGCAGCAGCTTAACCAACTGAGCCACCCAGGCGTCCCCCAGTAGGTTTTTTTGGTTTTGTTTTTGTTTTAATGGATGTTGGCTCAGTGTGTTTTAAAGCTTTTTGTTGATTTTGGTGTGACAGGGTTGAAAATCATTGGGTTAGATCAGTGGTCCCCATGCCTTTGGATTGGAGAGGTTGAGAAACAGAATCAGAGCACTTGAATTTCTAAGGAATTTTCCTCTGTGCCTGTGGAAAGAATGAGGGGCTGGGAGCTTAGACTCAACCTAAGTACAGAGGCAGAGGAACCAGTATTCTCCACTCCAGCTTCCTCCATTCCTGGTAAGCCCATTTGGGCTGGGTGAGTGAAAGTGTGCATTTTACAGAAATGTGTCCTTGGTGTGAGTGGCAACACCCTCCCTGCTGTGAGTTGTCAGAAAGAGGCAGCGTGAAAACTGGTGAGAGTTAAAACCCAAAGGAAGAAGTCAGTGGCTTGGGACGCCTGGGTGGCTCAGTTGGTTGAGCAGCTGCCTTTGGCTCAGGTCATGATCCCAGTGTCCTGGGATCGAGTCCCGCATCGGGCTCCTTGCTTGGCAGGGGGCCTGCTTCTCCCTCTGTCTCTGCCTGCCATTCTGTCTGCCTGTGCTCGCTCTCTCTCCCTCTCTCTGACAAATAAATAAAATCTTAAAAAAAAAAAAAAAAAAGTCAGTGGCTTAGGGAAGCTGGTGAGGTCCTGTTGGGGACTGTGGAAAGGAGGAAGTCTGGGTGGCTATAGCCCAGACTTCCTCCTTTCCACAACCCTGGCTCTAGCCACCCAGGGTTGTCAGGACTGTCTTTCTGGCTCTGCCTTGATCCTATCCACCCCAGCAAACTGAACTTCACCCCGCTGGAGGGGAAGGACGTTTTCCTTACATCTCTAGACTTGGTTTTATTTTCATAAAAGTGGATGTGAGAACTGGCAGACACCTTAGAAATCCACATTGTCTAGAAACTGTTTGTATCCTCTTACTAGTCCCTTCATTAATTAGAAAGCTAGGGGCACCTGGGTGGCTCAGTTGTTAAGTGTCTGCCTTCAGCTCAGGTCATGATCCCACTGGGATCGAACCCTGTGTCTGGCTCCCTGCTCAGTGGGAAGCCTGCTTCTCCCTCTCCCTGGCTTGTGTTTACTTTCTCACTGTCTCCCTCTCTGTCAAATAAATAAATAAAATCTTAAAAAAAAATTAGCTAAATAAAATCTTGGTTATGTGTCCATGCTACCATTTTATATTTGTATGAAAGTCATGGTTTCACTTCTTTTTCTTTTAATTACATATTAGTGGTTTGGGATGTCATCCACTGAAAAGCATGCCCAGTGGATTCACATGGTCTTTTCTTAACTACCAGAGGCACTAGCTAAGAACTTGTTTCTTTTTATTTTTTTATTTTTTTATTTTTTTATTTTTTAAAGATTTTATTTATTCATTTGACAGGGAGAGATCACAAGTAGGCAGAGAGGCAGACAGAGAGAGAGAGGAGGAAGCAGGCTCCCTGCTGAGCAGAGAGCCCGATGCGGGACTCAATCCCAGCACCCTGAGATCATGACCCGAGCCAAAGGCTGCGGCTTAACCCACTGAGCCACCCAGGCGCCCCTAAGAACTTGTTTCTTGACTTTGCCAACTGTGTGTGTGTCTCTCTTACTCTCTCTCTCCCCTGACTTTATGTTTTGTTTTGATTTTTGGTTTGCACATGCAGATCAATTATTCCCATCACTGACAGGTGGCATCAGCGATCAAAAATTTGGCTTTGTGGTCTCACCATGTGCTGATCTTTACGGACAGATGGGTTCTCTGTTGAATGAGGGATGGCGGAGAGGCTGGGTTGTTGGACCTTACTGTGTCCTTAGTCTCTCGTGTTCAGTTTGGTTCAGAATTTTGTGTCCACCAGGAAGAACAACTCTGACATCTGAGGCAGTATGTCTTTGTGTTTCCATGTTTACTTTCAGCCTGGAGCTGATGTAGAATTGATGCCACAAGTTCTCTATGTCTATAGTTCAGAAAGGCCTTTGCCTCTCATTGTGTAATTGTGAAACAAATTTCTTTAATTATTGGGGAGTTAGGCTGTAAAGTGTCTTAAGTTGGATCAACTTGTGGACCTAAACGTCTACATAAATCAAGTATTTCTTAAAATTTCCAGAAAATAAGGAAATTGCACTTTTTAAAAAAGATTTTTTATTTTTTTATTTTTTTAGGTAATCTCTACCCCCAGTCTCCTACCCTACAATCCCAAGATCAAGAGTCTCGTGCTCCACTGACTGAGCTAGTCAGGTGCCCCAAGGAAATTGCACTCCAAGTGATTGAAATGCACTCGACTTAAGAAAAATTCTTACAGAACAAATGTTTTTTTTATTTTTAAATTTTTTTTTTAGAGAACAAATGTTTTTTTAAGAATGCAGATTTATAGGGACGCCTGGGTGGCTCAGTTGGTTGGACAACTGCCTTCGGCTCAGGTCATGATCCCGGAATCCCGGGATCAAGTCCCGCATCAGGCTCCCAGCTCCATGGGGAGTCTGCTTCTCCCTCTGACCTTCTCCTCGCTCATGCTCTCTCTCACTGTCTCTCTCTCAAATAAATAAAATCTTTAAAAAAAAAAAAAAAGAATGCAGATTTATATTAAGATAAGTCTTTGACAAATGAGAATGAAGTAATAATTTGGTGTAAAACTGTCTTTTCTCTGATTTATTAGTATTAGATATAATACTGATTGTATTTAGTAACAATATACAATAAATCAATATAATAAATACAGTAAATTTTATTCTATCTTCCCCCCATGCCCAAACTTCTACAGGTAGACCATTACTCTTATGTAATATTTAAGGTTATAAAAAATGTAAATTTGTTTTCAACTAAATTCAGTTAAATTCTGACTTTTTATTTTAACAGTACAGTATTCAAAGATAAAACTTAACCTAAAACCTGGGATAATATTAAATTGGCTTAGTGGGTAGTAATTGTATATATAGAATACTGAAACATTGATTACTAGCTATAATTTTAAGTTTTTTTTTAATATACTGAAAAGCTTTACTTTGGTTAGTATTAATGAATGTGTGAGAAAGTATAAAGTTGTGTGTGTGTGGCTATAGAAAGTTGTGTTGTGTATTGTGTTCATTTGTCATCTGCTAAAATGTTCTAAAATATTTGTATATGACAGCTTTCAACCTCCTAGTTCTCTGGGAAGTATTAAGTAAAAGTTCTATTTAATATGAATGGCACATGAATATGAATGGCAGATGAACACTTTGTGTATATGCTTTTAATTTTTAAGCAAAGGTGTTTTTTTTTTCCCCCTCAAAGCAGCATTTCTCAGACCTTTTGTTCTTTTGCTCTTTTACACATAAAAATTATTGAGGACCCCCAAAAGCTTTTGATTAAGTGGGTTTTCTCTATTATATTTTCTATGTTTGAAATTAAAACTGAAAAAATTTAAAAGTATTTATTCATTTGAAAATTTATTAGGTCTGGGGCAACTGGGTGGCTCAGTCATGAAGTCTTCTGCTCAGGTCATGGTCCCAGGGTCCTGGGTTTGAGTCCCACATCAGGCTCCCTGCTTATCAGGAAACCAGCTTCTCCTTCTCCCACTCCCCCTGCTTGTGTTCCCTTTCTTGCTTTGTCTCTGTCAAATAAATAAAATGAATAAAAATAAATAAAACCTTAAAAAAAGAAAATACCAGTGCTTATTGCTTGTTAACATGAACTTTAAAAAATACTGTAGTTTAGGGGCGCCTGTGTGGCTCAGTGGGTTAAAGCCTCTGCCTTTGGCTCAGGTCATGATCCCAGGGTCCTGGGATCGAGCCCCACATTGGGTTCTCTGCTCTGCAGGGGGCCTGCTTCCTCCTCTCTCTCTGCCTGCTTCTCTGCCTACTTGTGATCTCTGTCTGTCAAATAAATAAATAAAATCTTTTTAAAAAATACTATAGTTTAAAAAAATTAAAAAAATAAAAAATACTGTAGTTTATAAAACCACATTGTTTCATGTTTTGCAAATCCGTTAAATGACTGAGTTTGCAAAGAAGCTATGAAATATGTCATAGCTTTGGCAAAGTTTGCTTATTTTGATGGTTTTGCTTTCTTGGTTTACTCATTTATGGCTTTACTGCCAAAATGAAAGATTATTCTTTACTTTCTGTGTAATCCAACTTGATTACACAGATTCTGTAAAACAATAATTTTTGATACTTTATGGTTTTATTGATTACTTGAAGGAAAAAAAAACCCACAAAAGGCAAAGGCTCATGACTTATGAAAGAACTAAGATTTTGTTAGTTTCACTAATAGACAACTAGCTCTGGTTTCTCAAGTGTCCACTGATCCTAGTTTAAATGCCAGGTGGCCTCTGACAGCCATTTTGGTGTTGCCCTCCAGAAATTGGACCCTAAATGTAGACAAAAAATTTTTTTCTGAATATCTGTTATTCTCAGCAGTAATGAGATTTCTCAGAGTGCCCCTGGAAAGCCACAAAGGTCATTCACCTTCTAAAAAGAAATACTATAAAATTAATTAGATTTGTTTGAAACATCACTCCTGTGAGGGCTGTGTGAGAAAAGTAGCTGTCAGATCAGAGTAAGGGCTTGCTCGGGCTTTCCTTGGATACGTTTGTACAGATAAAATGTTATGAATGCAGATATTTCAGAAAACGTTTGCTTTATGGGAAATGCCTTTCTGCCTAAAATATGTTTTTATTCTCAGGAGAAAGTGATGAAGTTTGTTATAAAATAGTTATGTGCCATATCCCAAAAGAGAATCTTTCTCTCCTCCATTCTTATATTACCACTCGGAGAAATGGTAATATAGATAATCTGGGGTTTCTGTGTGTGTTGTGTATGTATGTGTATCTCCAACAAAGGACAGAATCAGCCTTGTGGAAAAGGATTATACCAAGTACCTTAAAATAGTAATACTTTAAAAAACAGGCTTTTGAGCTAGCACGGCCTCAGCAACTTCCAGGTGACACCAGTGCATGGAGTCAGGATTTTCGGGCCGCTTTTTCCTCTGGATACTGAGTGACAGCTCCGTGGAAGTGGTCTGCTGACCTCAGATGCTGCTGAGCATGATGTCTATGGGACATAGCAAACCCATGCGGGAAACAGTGCTATGGGGATTTGCTTGGAATACTGCTGAGGTTTCATTTTCATTTTCTAGGTACATGAGGAAACTCCTTAAGCTGTCCATACCAGTCTGTAACCTGTAACAACTTAGTAGACTCTGCTTTGGGAAACTGACATGAAACATTTAAAAATGTTACCTAGTTCTCTGCTGCCCTCCTATCACCCCCCCCCCACCTCACCCACCTACCCCTCTCCCCCACCCGGGAATTCCTGTGAAGTCTCCCTGTTTTATGTGATGATATCTGCATAGATTCACTATGAAGAATCTGTCCATTTTTTAAAATCTTTGGTGGGGTGTCTGGTGGGCTCAGTCAGTAGACCATGCAACTCTTGGTCTTGGGACTATAAGTTCAAGTCCCACACTGGGTGTAGAGATGACTTAAAATCTTTAAAAAAATTTATAGTAAAATAGATATTTCATAAAATTTACCATTTGAACCATTTAAAATAGACAGTTCAGTGGCATTGATGAGGAATTAATAATTGTCTAAAACAACAGGAGTAATTCCTCAGGTAAGTGGAATTAATTGTACAGTATATTTGGGTTTTGTGTCTGGTTTATTTTATTCGAGTAATGTCTTCAGAGTTCATCAATGTGGGAGCCTGTGCCAGAATCTAATTCTTTTTTTGGTGCATGGTAAAATACACATAACATAAAATTTACAATTTTAGGGGCGCCTGGGTGGCTCAGTCCTTAAGCATCTGCCTTGGGCTCAGGTCATGATCCCAGAGTCCTGGGATGGAACCCTGCATGGACTCCCTGCTCAGCAGGAAGCCTGCTTTTCCCTCTCCCATTCCCCCTGTTTCAGTTCCCTCTCTCCCTGTGTCTCTCTCTGTCAAATAAATAAATAAAATCTTTTTTAAAAAATTAACAATTTTGGGGCCCCTGGGTGGCTCAGTGGGTTAAAGCCTCTGCTTTCGGCTCGGGTCATGGTCCTGGGGTCCTGGGATTGAGTCCCACGTTGGGCTCTCTGCTTGGCGGGGAGCCTTCCCTTCCTCTCTCTCTGCCTGCCTCTCTGCCTGTTTGTGATCTCTGTCTGTCAAATAAATGAATAAAATCTTAAAAAAAAAAATTTACAATTTTAACCATTTTCTTTTTTTTAAAGATTTTATTTATTTATTTGTCAGAGCGCGCGCACAAGCATTGGGAGCGGCAAGCAGAGGGAGAGGAAGAAGCAGGCTCCCCCCTTAGCAAGGAGCCCAGTGCGGGACTCAATCCCAGGACTCTGGGATCATGACCTGAGCCGAAGGCAGATGCTCAACTGAGTGAGCCACCCAGGCATCCCCCATTTTAACCATTTTCAAATGTGTAGTTCAGTGGCGTTAAGTACTTTTATATTGTGCAAATATCACTACCACCCATGTCCAGAATTTTTTCATCTTTCCAGCTGAAATTCTATAGCCCTTAAATAGTGACTCCCTACTTCCTCCTCCTAGCCCTTGGCAACCACCGTTCTACTTTCTGTCTGTGAATTTGACTACTCTAGGCACCTCATGTAAGTGAAATTATACAGTATCCACCCTTTTGTATCTGGCTTATTTCACTTAGCATAATGTCCTCAAGGTTCATCCATGTTATGTCATGTGTCAGAGAGAGAGCGAGCATGAGCACAAGGGAGGGACAGAGCAGGTGGAAGAAGCAGACTCTCCACTGAGCAGGGAGCCCAGTGTGGGGCTGGATCCCAGCACTCTGGGATCATGACCTGAGCTGAAGGCAGACACTTAACCAAAAGGGACCCAGACACCCCCTTGTTCTTCCTTTTTGAAGCTGAATTAATATTCTACATTATGGGTAGAACTGTGTTTTGTTTGTCCATTCACTCGTCTATGGACATTTGCATGGCTTTTGTGAATAGTGCTACTAGAACATGGGTGCATATACCTGTTTGAATCGCTGTTTTCACTTTTTTGGTGTATATAGCCAGAAGCAGAATAATTTAAATAAAACCATATGGTAACTCTGTGTATAAATTTCTTGAGAAACTGTTAACCAAACTCTGATAGGATACACAGTTACTAATGTCTGAGATACTGGATTTGAAGCAAAGAAAGTTTTATCATCAGACAGGCAATCCAAGGAGAAATCAGGGGATCATTTCCAAAGTGGAGTGACCCTGTTGAGCCTAGGAACCACTTATATATTTGAAAGAAAAGAAAGGGATTTCTTGAAACCATAAGAGGGTGGGGCTCAACAACCTGGAGGTAAGCATTCTTCAGAACAATGGGGCACTATTTGGGACCTGGTACATCAAGACAGATGTTACCATCTGGTCCCTATTAGGTTTATTTTTATTTTATTCATTTATTTGTCAGAAAGAGCACGAGCATGTTTGTGCAGACTCAATCCCAGGATCCTGGGGTCATGACCTAAGCCAAATCAGACTTTATTTTTTTTTTTTAAGATTTTATTTATTTATTTGACAGACAGAGATCACAAGTAGTCAGAGAGGCAGGCAGAGAGAGAGAAAGGGAAGCAGGCTCCCTGCTGAGCAGAGAGCCCAATGCAGGGCTCGATCCCAGAACCCTGGGATCATGGCCTGAGCTGACGGCAGAGGCTTTAACCCACTGAGCCAAATCAGACTCTTAATCTACTGAGCCACCCAGGTGCCCCCCCCCCCCGCGCCCTGCCCAGTTAGGTTTCTACAATGAATGAGTAAGCACGAGCAGGAATAAAAAGGCAGTTAATGTTTGATCATGCATGGAACATAATTAGGGAACATAACAGAACATGGAGCTGAGTTAATAATGCGATTAATAAAACTATAGTTCTGTTTATGCTGTCAAGAGAGGTCCAGAAACCGGGGCGCCTGGGTGGCTCAGTGGGTTAAAGCCTCTGTCTTCAGCTCAGGTCAGGATCCCAGGGTCCTGGGATGGAGCCCCGTGTCAGTCAGGTTGCTCAGCAGGAGCCTGCTTCCTCTTCTCTGCCTGCCTCTCTGCCTGCCTCTCTGCCTACTTGTGATCTCTGTCTATCAAATAAATAAATAAAATCTTTTTTTTTTAAAGATTTAATTTATTTATTTGACTGAGAGCATGAGTAGAGAAGGTCAGAGAGAGAAGCAGACTCCCCGTGGAGCTGGGAGCCTGATGCGGGACTCGATCCCTGGACTCCAGGGTCATGACCTGAGCCAAAGGCAGTCGTCCAACCAACTGAACCACCCAGGCATCCCAATAAATATCTTAAAAAAAAAAAAAGAGGTCCAGAAACCAAGCATCTGGCCTCAAAACTGTCATGCTGTCCTTTTTTTAAAAACCAGGATGTAATTGGACAAGCTGATAAGTGTAACCAGGTCCTTACTTGGAATGTCATATTTCTGCAGGATATGCATGCAGTCTGCTATGACCAACCACTTTTCACTTTATGGAACCAGTGCCCGCAAAGCCTTGCCAGGAACGCTGCTCGGCCTCTGCCTCTTACAGCCCTAGCTGTACGGGGGTGGGGGGGTGGGTGGTGGGGGGGAGAGGGGGGGCTGTTAGGAAGGTCACTTCTTTTTTTTTTTTTTTTTTTAAGATTTTATTTATTTATTTGACAGACAGAGATCACAAGTAGGCAGAGAGGCATTCAGAGAGAGGAGGAAGCAGGCTCCCCGTTGAGCAGAGAGCCCCACGTGGGGCTCGATCCCAGGACTCTGGGATCATGACCCGAGCCGAAAGCAGAGGCTTTAACCCACTGAGCCACCCAGGCGCCCCAGGAAGGTCACTTCTTGACAGGCCAGGGAATTTAAGATACTTGGTGGACTTGAATAAAAGAGGCAAGAGACTGACTATACAAATGGACTGTGGCCAGACCATACATAAAAGCAGAATCCACCACCTGCAGCAACCTACCCGGGAAACTAACCCCTCCTTATATAATGACCAACTCAAGAAGGCAGCCTGCTAGAAATCAGGTCTGTCTCTGCTGACAGTCTAGAAAGCTAAAAATGACTTCTGTAATAATTGGCCCCTGCTGGCCTTCATTAATAACTGGTTTCCTGGGGCACCTGGGTGGCTCACTGGTTTAAGCCTCTGCCTTCAGCTCAGGTCATGATCTCAGGGTCCTGGGATTGAGCCTCACATTGGGCTCTCTGCTCAGCGGGGAGCCTGCTTCCCCCTCTCTCTCTGCCTGCCTTCTGCCTACTTGTGATCTCTCTCTATCAAATAAATAGATAAAAATCTTTGGGGGGAAAAAAAAACTGGTTTCCTATTCTTTGTCCCTGCTTCCAGCTTAGGACATGCAGAAGAAGCCACATATGTACCCCTAACCAGTCATATACAGTGCCACCAGCCTCCAGTTGGGACACACCTGAAGCCCCCTCCTTTTCTCACAGTAAATCTTTCCCAATCCTCTGCCTGCCTTTGAGAGTCTGCCAAATTCAAATGTCGGGATGAAAAGCCTTTGTTCCCAGGTGGTTGGTCTTCCTTTATTTCCTTAGAAGAATTCACTCACATTAATAGGAACTGCCATGAAACCTGCTGCAATTGCTGAGGCTTGGTTTCCTGCCCTCAGGTCTCAAATAATAATGTGTTTAAAAGTCCAGTCCAAGATTCCCTATTCCTTATTGAAAGTCTCCAGTCCGAAGTTGATTTTGTGGCCTTAGTAGTTCAATATTGCATGACTCTAAATTTGCAAAAGAAACTTAGAGGTTTAAACTGGTTAATGAACACTCTTGCTGCACTGATGTAAATTACTAGGCTGATCTTTGAGATTATCTTTGAGATGATTGTCATAGTCAGGAAGACCGTCAGGAAAAATTTTGAAGGACTTTGAAATTCGAAATAAAAAAACCCAACCCGGATGTTCTGACTAGTACATCTTTTTATTTTCTTTGCCTTTTATTGTCTTTGAGTTATTTTACATCTTTGTAAGTTAAAGAAAACTGATACTAGTGCAAATGATTGTTCATAGAAATGCAAATGAGCTGTCCCCTGGAGTACCTTCTGGATATTGACTAACTTAGGGTGTGTTTTGTAAATTCATCTCAGCTTTCCCATTGCCTGTGGCTATGGATCTTTGATTCCTTTGAGTGGTTTTAACTTTTTTTTTTTTTTTTTTTTAGGTTTTATTTATTTATTTATTTGAGAGAGGGAGGGGGAGAAGAGACAAAGAGCAAGGGGAGAGGGAGAGTGAGAAGCAGACTTCCTGCTGAGCAAGGAAGCAGGGGGAGGTGCAGGGCAGGGGGACTCTATCCTGGGACTCTGGGGTCATGACCCCAGCTGAAGGCAGTCAGTCGCTTAACCAACTGAGCCACCCAGGCACACTGAGTGGTTTTAACATTTTACTGTTTACCCCATTAAGTAAGTTAAATAAAATCTTTAATATGTGCTCATTTAAGAAAGAAAAGAAAAAAAGGAAATCCACCTTCTCTAAACCCATTTTTCTGAGGAAGACACACCAAGGCCCAGAAAAGTGAACTTCCTTCCCTTCCCCCGTCTTTTCCAGATAGCACTTTCTCTTCTGAATCCCCAGTCTGGAGAAAATATAAAAATATCTATATTTTTATAGATATTTATATTTTATGGGGAAAATATAAAAACATTTTCGTAGATATACAACTGACCTTTGAACAACTTGGGTTTGAATTCAGGTTCCCTTATATGCAGATTTTTTTTTCAAATACAAACTTGGACATTGATAGAGTGCAGTACTGTATCTTCCTGATGATTTTCTTTTTTTTTTTTTTTTTTTTTAAGATTTTATTTATTTATTTGACAGAGAGAGATCACAAGCAGGCAGAGAGGCAGGCAGAGAGAGAGGAGCAAGCAGGCTCCCCGCTGAGCAGAGAGCCCGATGTGGGACTCGATCCCAGGACCCTGAGATCATGACCTGAGCCGAAGGCAGCGGCCTAACCCACTGAGCCACCCAGGCGCCCATCTTCCTGATGATTTTCTTAATGACATTTATTTTCTAGCTTAATGTTTAAATTTTTAAAAAGGTTTTATTTATTAATTTTAGAGAGTGAGAGAGCAGGGCAAGGAGCAGAGGGAGAGGAGAGAATCTCAGGCAGACTCCATGCTCAGCACAAAGCCTGATGTGGAGCTCAGTCTCAATCCTGAGATCGTGACCTGAGCTGAAAATCAAGAGTTGGACACTTAATCGACTGAGCCACCCAGGCGCACCTCTAGCTTACTTTATTATAGGAATACAACATATCCTACATTTAACATGCAAAGTGTATGTTAATCACTTGTTTATGTTATCAGGCTTCCAGTCAACTTTAGTAGTTGAGTTTTGGGGAGTTAAAAGTTACACATGCACTTTTGACTACACATGCATCAGTGCCCCTAATCCCCACATTGTTCAAGGGTCAACTGTATATAGAGCTTGGTCTATCTATAAAAATAGATATAAATATATCTTCCTAAATATTAAGCTGTAAGATATATATGGATATATATAGATATAAATATATATATATATAGATATAAATATATCTATATATATAAATAAAGGACAACCTCACTAACATGGAGTCGGGGCCAGCAGGGGGCGCTCTCGTGCCCTACCACTCCTCCTCAAGCACAGACCTAGCAGGAAGAGAACGGTACCTTGTGAGCCCCCCACTGCTGTACTGCCCCAGCGGGAAGTCCAATGAGAGGACAAAGGAGCCCAACCAAAGAGCCTGTCCTAATTCAGCCAGTGAGAAACCACTATACTTGGAGCCCCAGTTTACCTCAGTGGACTTTTTGTTTATAGCAGCCCTCCAGGTTTCCCCCTTCCCTCTCCAAGTGTTTTCCTTGCTAAGGACTTTCCTATAGTTTTGCCTTAGCAGTTTAATTTTTTTTTAAGGTAACCATCTCACATACACAGTTGACCTTTGAACAACATGGGGTTAGAGGCGCTGATTCCCTCACTTCTAGCCCCATGGTCAGAAATCTACATATCACTTTTAAAAGAATTATTTTTATTTATTTATTTGACAGAGAGAGACACAGCTAGAGAAGGAACACAGCAGAGGGAGTGGGAGAGGGAGAAGCAGGCCCCCTGCGGAGCAGGGAGCTCGATTCGGGGCTCAATCCCAGGAACCTGGGATCATGACTTGAGCTGAAGGCAGATGCTTAGCGACTGAGCCACCCAGGCGCCCCAACATACCACTTTTTTAAAAAAAGATTATTTGTTTATTTGGCAGACATACAGCGAGAGAAGGAACACAAGCAGGGGGAGAGGGAGCACCAGGCTCCCTGCCAGCCAGGGAGCCCAATATGGGGCTCAATCCCAGGACGCTGGGATCATGACCTGAGCTGAAGACAGATACTCAACCCACTGAACCACCCTGGCGCTCCTACATATCACTTTTGACACCTCAGAAACTTAACTGCTAATAGCCTACTGTTGACAAGAAGCCTTCCTGATAACACGGTCAATTAACAGATATCTTTGTGTATTCTATGTATTATATATTATATATATATATATATTTTTAAGATTTTATTTATTTGACAGAGACACAGTGAGAGAGAACACAGGCAGGGGAAGTGGAGTATAAGAGGGAGAAACAGGCTTCCTGCTGAGCAGGGAACCAATGCGGGACTCGATCCCAGGACACTGGGATCATGTCCTGAGCTGAAGGCAGACGCTTAATGACTGAGCCACCCAGGTGCTCCTATACGTTGTATTCTTATAATAAAGTAAGCTAGAATGGGGTGCCTGGGTGGCTCGCTCAGATGGTTAGGCATCTGCCTTCGGCTCAGGTCAGGATCTCCAGGTCCTGGGATCAAGCCCCCCGGTCAGTCAGTAGGTTGGTCAGTTGGTCAGCTCCTGCCTTAGCAGGGAGTCTGCTTCTCCCTCTGCCTCTCCCTTCTGCTTGTGCTCTCTCTCTGTCTCTCAAATAAATAAAATATTAAAAAAAATAAAGTAAGCTTGAGAAAGAGAAATGTTATTGAGAAAATAAGAGAAAATACACTTACAGTACTGTACTGTAAAAAATCTGCGTGCAAGTGGACCACAAAGTTTAAACCCATTTTCAAGGGTCTACAGTAGAAAGAGATCTTTTCCCATGCATCTTTATTTTTTTCTTTTAACATTTTATTTATTTGAGAGAGAGAGTGTGTGAGAGAAAGCACAAGTGGTGGAGAGGGAGAAGAAGGCTGCCCATCGAGCAGGGAGCCTAACGTGGGGCTCAGTCCCAGGACCCTGAGACCAAAGGCAGACACTTAACTGACTGAGCCATCCAGGTGCCCCCCACCATGGTTCATTTTTACCATTGTTCCTCCAGCTGCATGCACCATGCCTGCCCACTGAACGAGCTCAACCTGGGTTGCTAACCAATGAGAGCCATATTCACAGTCACACAGCTGGTCATGTGATGAGCTGGGGTCATGCAGAGTTGGGTTCTTCCAGCATAATTGTAGCATCCCCCCCGTGCAACGTTGAGTGACCTTGACGTCTGCTTGGTGGTTGGTGAGGAGTTCAGTGTGGCGGGGCGGACATAGGTGAATCTGTGTTGGGAAGGAGAGGCCTGCCCTGCCAAGATTTTGTGCTCATAAACACCTTTGTCCTTTCGGGATGTTTGTGTAGTGCTCCTGCATCGCTTTGGCCCAGGCCTCCCAAGTTGACTGACTTTATGGGATGGTGTTAGGCTGTTTTTGGTGAACTTTGGGGTTTTCAGTTATTACAGGGACATTTGGCATCCAGGGTGAGGCTCTTGGGCCTCAGGAAAGGAGATTGGAGTCTGAGTAGACACATACGAGGTATCCACAGTCTGCTTATGTTACTCATGGAACACAGGCCCAGAGGTGGGCACCAGCTTGCCTCACATCCCCAGCTTGAGCAGCTCTGCAGGTGCTGAGGTGTTCCCTGCCCTCACTGGGTACCCTCCAGTCTCAGCCTTGACTCTGAAAATTAGGGTAGAAGTGGCGCCTTCTTTACAGGGATGTCATGAAGAATAGAGAGAAACCACAAGCAGAGGTGAGCCTGGCCCTGTGGCTGGTTTATTTGGATGTTGTCAATACATGGTGGTTGTCAGGGTCTTGTTATGAGGAATAATATCTGCCTTCCCTGCACCTCAGGATCCTAGACTGATAAGGGTTGGGGGGAGAGGGTAAACCAGCCGTGCAGAATCTCAAGTCCCAGGCTGCGTCCATCACAGGTGTCTCGGGACTGGTGAAATCCTGGCTGTGAACATGCTAGGTAACTGGGAAGCCTCGTTCAGAGGGAAGACAGTGGCTTACTGCTTCCCATTCCCATCTACCTCACCATTTTCCAACTGAATCTCAGAAAGGAGAGGACATCGGTTCTTGTCTGCTTGAGTTTTCCTTCTTGCTGGCAACTTTGGCTAGGAATAGGGGTTCGTGGATAGAGCCATTGTTGCCATGGAGCCATTGAGGTTTTCCCTGGGTCTTCACTCCTGTATGCCTGATCCTGCTCACAGCTGGCGGTTGACTCATTGAGGAACCAAGCAGTGAAGCCAGAGGTAGACCAGATGCAGGTGGATACTCTGCCCTGAAGGTTTATGCATCCCCCCAGCTCTGCTTAGCCAGGCGTGGGAGTGCTACCCCTTTTCCTAAAGACCTCCATTGGGCCATACGTCCCTGGGGTACTGTGTCAAAGCCCAGCTGAGCTACAAGTCCCTGTTGTTCATGACCACCGTGGTGCCTGTGCACATGCTCAATTTTCACATCTATCTCCTTTGATTCTGGACTTAGTAGGAAAACACTACATCTGGGTATTCATCCTGTTTTTAATGGTGAAAATTAGAAACTATAAATGTTCAATAACAAGGCATTAATTGTATTTGAGGGTGTTTGTACAGTAGAACAGGGTTTTCAGCCTCAGCACTGCTGACACTTTGGGTTAGAGAATTCTTCGTTCTGGGCCCTGCCCCATTGCTCTGTAGGATATTGAGCGGCATCCCACTGGATACCAGTAGCACACTCCCCAGACAACCAGAGATGTCTTCAGACACTGCCACACGTTCCTTGGGGAGGCGAAGTCATAACTGGTTGAGAATAAACCTCTGCAAAATAAAACACGTTTTGAAAAATAACTATTGAAGTGGAAATATAATCACAATTTGAACGAAGAAGACAGTATACCTGAAGATGTGGATGTGTGTATTTTTACCCTTAAAAACAAAACTGTCAGTTATTTTTACGGGCAAAAAAAATAGGTTTATTGGGGCTCCTGGGTGGCTCAGTCGTTAAGCACCCACCTTTGGCTCAGGTCATGATCCAGGGTTCTGGGATCGAGCCCAGCATTGGAATCCAGCTCTCTGCTCATGGGAAGCCTCATGCTTCTCCCTCTCCCACTCCCCCTGCTTGTGTTCGCTTTGTCTATGTCAAATAAGTGAATAAAATTTTTTTAAAAAATAGGTTTATTCATCAATAGCAAAGAATTGCAATTTGGGACAAGCTAGCCACACCAAAACCATCAGCAACTCCCCAGCGCAAAGCAGAGGAACACTCTTCCGGAGGAAAGGGCAAAGCTGGGAGGGCTGTTAGAAACAAAATTTCATTGGATGAAACTTGGAGTTTGAAGTATAGTTACTTTCATTGGTTGGGCAGTGGGGGGAGCCTAACCTTCCTCCAGCTGCGGTAGTTAAGTAGTATCTGCTGGCAAGGTGCAAGAGCGCCCCCTGCTGGCTCCCCAACTCCTTTTTTTTTTTTTTTTTAAGATTTTATTTGAGAGAGAGCATGAGAGGGGAGAAAGTCAGAGGGAGAAGCAGACTCTCCACGGAGCAGGGAGCCCGATGTGGGACTCGATCCCAGGTCTCTGGGATCATGACCTGAGCTGAAGGCAGTCGCTTAACCAACTGAGCCACCCAAGCACCCTCCCCGACTCCATTCTAACCAAGGTTTCCTTTTATTAATTTTCACATTTTCCCCCTTTTGATCAAGATCTTTTTTTGAAAGCATTGCTGATCAAGAGTCAGGGTTTTCCATATGTAGTGGTTTTGTTCCTCAGTGCCAAGAAGGACCTTCCCTGGTTGTCATGTCCTTCTTGGGAGGGAAAGTGCATAGCAGTTGGAAACCACTTAAGGCAGCGTTTGATAGCAAGGAGGGTTAGGAGGGAGAACTCTCTGGCACTTCCCACCTATAGCCTATTTATAAAAATGTGAGCATTGGAGATCATCTTGAAGCACTGAGCCAGCATTGTGTGATTGGGTACATTGTTTTCAGAAAGTTTGACAGAAAACAAAATACAAAACCTAAAATAATTCAATTTTAATTTCTGTTTGAAGAAGTAACATGAATTCCAAATTGTATGATGGTTCTAAGCCAGGACTCTAACTCTGAAAATAGCCAGCTGAAATATTTATTGTCCCTTAATTCCGACATGGGGGAGAAACGTTCTTCCTACAAAGGCATGCCTCCTGGAAGTCTCTGCTTGTGAAGGGACCAGGAAAGGTACTACTGGATACTGCAAGAGCACACTGAAAGATGTAAGAGTACGCTTGGGAAGATTCATTGTGGGTGTAAAAATGAAGCCATAGCTGCTGGACTTTTTGCAGAACAGCAAAACTTAAAGTGAGGTTTTAAGTCAATATTGTTATATCTCAAAGAGCTGTTTGTAATCAAATGTTTCATTGATGATATAGCCTGTGAAGTTGCAAGTTCAGAGACCATAAATTTGGATAGGAATCCAGAATCAGTTAATAGGTTAGATGAAAGAAGGCTTTTGTGGGGCGCCTGGGTGGCTCAGTAGGTTAAGCCTCTGCCTTCAGCTTGGGTTATGATCTCAGGGTCCTAGGATGGACCTCTGCATCAGGCTCTCTGCTCAGCAGGGAGACTGCTTCCCCCTCTCTCTCTGCCTGCCTCTGCATACTTGTGATATCTCTCTCTCTGTCAAATAAATAAATACATCTTAAAAAAAGAAAAAGGCTTTTGTGAATTCTGAGTCTTCTCAATCCTTCAGAAAAAGCAAGTGAGAAATGAGTCCCAGAATCATGAGGAGTTTTTTTTCTGAAAGGCCATAATCAAAAGAAGAGGTTTCCTCCTTTTGCAGGGGCTTGGGAGATGGAGATAAGGACATCATCTATCCATGAAAGAGAGAAGCAGTAGTGAGAAAAAGACTGTATAGGCCTGCTCCAGACCTCCTGGAAAGCTGTCTCACCCAGTGGTGTCTGCTTCAGTTCCAGGCCTTTCTGTCCAGGTCAGCAGGCGGTGCGCAGGTTCAGCCAGGGTCTGGTGCTTTCTGTAGGTGTGTTATGTGAATCCAGAAGTCTTTTCCCTGGAGTTTGATGGCTTAAGAGTTGATAGCAGTCTCTGATAAGGTCGAGTCTTTCTGGAGGTGTCTTTTCCAAAAGACAAAATCTCCCATGTTGCAGGATGTGATGCTTAAGGTTGTTGTCTCCTGGGAGTGCACTGTGAGAAGACTGCTCTACCAAAGTGTGCTTATTTTTAATAGAAGCAATTAGGCCTTTATAATTTATTAACATATAATGTATTATTTGCCCTAGGGGTACAGGTCTATGAATCATCAGGCTTACACATTTCACAGTCCTCACCATAACACATACCCTCCCCAATATCCCTCACCCAGCCACTATTAGGCCTTAAGAATTTTGAAGTAGGTCTCCTTTTATCAATTGTGGGTCAGAGGAGGCAGGTGCCAAGTGCACTGGATGTCCTGTGAGTATCTCAAAGGGTGCCAGTCTTAGGATTTCCCATAAGATAGATGTCAGATTTGGAAGGACTGGTGGCAGTGCTTTCAGCCAAGGTATTTGGAGGGTCTTTATGCATTTTGCCAGCTGAGTTCTAATACTGCTGCCAGTGTATCTGACTAACCCTGAGGATTAAGGGAGGTATGGACAATGAAAGAACAAAACCAATCAAACAGCACAGACTTGTCCAAGTTTGATCAGTAAATGGGTTCCCTGTTCACTCTGAAGTTTGAAAAGGTTCCTCAGATAGGGATAATCTTGTTCTTTTTTTTTTTTTTAAGATTTATTTTATTTTTTTAGAGAAAGAGCACTAGCAGGGGGACGGGCAGAGGGCGAGAATCTCAAGCAGGCTCCATGCTGAGGGTGGAGCCTGTTGTGGGGCTCAATCCCATGACCCTGAGATCACGATCTGAGCAGAAACCAAAAATCAGACATTTAACGGACTGCACCGCCGAGGCACCAGGGATAATCTTTTCTAACAGAATTTTAGCCACAGGAGAAGCATTTGCCACTGTAAAAGGGAAAGCTTTGGTCAGAGAGAAAACATACCAGGTTATGACTAACTTTTTATCCTCAACACCCATGTTATGGGGAAACTATATAAAGTCCATTTATCTGAACAGCTTTCCCTGGATTGTACTTTGGATGGGTGGGACAGGTGAGGTGGACAGTTTTTCTGGCCTTATTAATATTTCCGCACTAGTAATGCTTCATGAATGCTGTCATTTTGTCAGTAGATCAACAGTGTAATGCATGAACAGGATAAACAGCAGGAATTTTAGAACTTCTAATAAGGCTGGGTTGTTATTTGGTCCAAACCAGAGTTCTCTTTTTATCAAACCACTGAACAATTATTCTATTTCCAATATTGTTTTCTCCTCTCTGGGGTCAGTTGGGTATCTCTGGTCAGTTTTTCCAAGTTATCATTGGTGAGAATATCCCTTTGGAACATGACAGAGGTTTGGCTACTGGTTCCCTTGAAAGCATGGTGTGTGTGTGTGTGAGAGAGAGAGAAAGAGAAACTGTTGGCAGGGTGATTTCCTTTGAATTCTAGGGAGTTGAGTCTGGAATGCCCTGGAATCTTAATAGCCAGAGGAGCCAATAACAAAGTAGGGCATCCAGTAAATTATGGACATAGGAGCCTTTTAAAATTGTGTCCCAAATGGGGGCAAGGACACATCGTTGTTTTCATAATCCTCCAAGGTCATGAGCTACACCAAAAGCATCCGGACTGTTGGTATAAACGTTTGCAGTTTTCCCCTGGGCTAAGGTACGCTTGAGTAAAGGCATGTAACTCAGCCTGTGGGGCTGCCATGGTAGGGGGGGGTGGGAATGATAGTGCCGCTCGGTGCCTTCAGAAGGAGTTGCATGCGGTAGCATACCCCGAATGGTATTTACCATTTCCTCTTTATCAACAGGAATACTAAGAATGCCCTGGATAAATCAATTCCAGTGGGAAAAGAAATCTGCTTTTAGTGGAAATGGATGTCAGTAGTATATGGGAGTTAGGGACAGCAGGATGCCCTGGGATAACAGTGTTATTTCATTGCTCAGAGGTCCTGGACTAACTTCCATCCTTGGCCACTGGGTTTTCTCACAGGTAAAACTGGGGCATTCCAGGGACTAGTGTAGGAAGCAATGAGGCTCACATTACATACTCTTCTGTTTTGGGCTTAATACCTGGAAGCTTGGGTGTCTTTGTTTATGTGTTGTTGATTAATGCTAAGGAGAAGTTTTGAGGAATCTCTTTGAATCTTGATGGGGGTGCACTGTGGAATCTGCCAATGATCAACTGAAGATTTTGCCTATAAAGAGAAAAGCAACTGATCTGACAGGAGTAAATGATCAGTGTCTCCATACTCAGCTATAGTGCCATCAGAGAAGGAACAAATGAAAGATGTCAAAGGCTCACCTGATTTTTCTGGTTGGCTGTTTTGATTACTACTAAGAAATTCTAGAATTATTTACCCCTTTTGGGAGAAAGAAATTCCAACTTTTACTGGATACTGGATACTTTTCTAAAAAAAAAAACTCACCCCAGCAAATGAATAGTGGTGTAAGAACGGAGAAAAGGTGGTGTATCTCTGAAGGGGTCTAGACAAAGGGAATAGGTTCAGAGATAGGACCGTGTTGAGGTTTATGAGAGACCCCTACTATTTGAGCTGTTTAGTGCTCTGCAGCAGGGGGCCGCATCATAGCAGGGGGGCTGAGCACCGAAGAGTATGGCTCTGGTGTCATTATGGACACACAGAGATTAAGTCCTGATCTGGAGAGAGGTTTCTGCAAGTCAATTCAGAGGGAGGATGGGGAAGAGCCCCTATACTTTCTTGGAGCCTCATCATTGGGAAGTGCCATCCTGGAAAGGCTGGCTGTGGGGTTAAAG
The DNA here is from genome assembly GCF_030435805.1 of Mustela lutreola. Lineage (NCBI taxonomy): Eukaryota > Metazoa > Chordata > Mammalia > Carnivora > Mustelidae > Mustela > Mustela lutreola. Next base: position 41,426,833 of record NC_081297.1, read on the forward strand.
GCTCCTGAAGTGCTCAAGTTTGTAATGTTCTTTATTCCAGTGCCCTGGCTCTGTGCAATAATAATAGCAGAGACTAGGAGGTTTTGGTTTTTTAGGAGCCTTCATTTGCTGAAGTTGAAAATTAAGAATTTTGCGGTTTTTTAGGTGACTTACCTGGATGCGAGCCAGCTGCTGTGGCAGATGAACTAAATCTGGAGTGGACATAGTTTTGCATTCCATCCTGGTCCCTTTTAACTTAAAGGAGGAAAACTAGCCCATTAACAAACAGAAATAAATGCTACCCAGGTGGATCACAGCTAAAGGAAGACAAGAACCTTGTTTAAAAACATTTTGGAGTTGATTGATTAACAATCATGAGCAGGTTTATCAGGCTTTGTTTGCAAACCTGAATTTTATTCCAATCAGCAGGATTAGGAAAAGTTACTGTAATTGCCCAGGAACATTTCCCAATGAGTGTTCTAGTACCTTGCCCAAAATTAGGGGTTTGGTTATCTAAATCCCCTTCAGGATGTTCCATTGAGCTATTTTCTTCCAGTGTTTAGCCTGGCCCTCACCAAGGAGCATGTGGACTAATTGATAAAAATTTGAGAAACCAGGTTGGTAAGTTTGAGTATGTTAAATTCTTTAGCAACCTACTGGGCCCTCAGTTACTTTAGGAAACTCTTTAACTATGGTTGGCAGTTTGGCCTTAGTCCAAGAAACATAAGAAACTTGGGGTTTATTGAGATCCTAATAAGATTAATCTTTAAAGGGGCAAGGTTTAATAGGCTTAAGAGAGGAGAGAGTGGCAAGAGGTTTGGAGCTAAAGTAAGTGAAGTCTGGCAGAAAGAATAGAGGAAAATGGCATGTGAGCTGGGGCCTGAGGGCAGGGGCCTCTTGTCTGGAAATAAGGGTGGGGGTGTGTGGGGGCTCCAGAAGCAGTTTTGACTTCTTTCAACTGTTTGCCTCAGTTAATTTCAAAGTAGTATTTTGCAAAGAGGCAAATCTAGAATCCTGACATTTGGGAGCCTCAAGGTACCAATTAAAATAGACATCTGAGGGGCGCCTGGGTGGCTCAGTGGGTTAAAGCCTTTGCCTCCGGCTCAGGTCGTGATCTCAGGGTCCTGGGATCGAGCCCCGCATCAGGCTCTTGGCTCACCAGGGAGCCTGCTTCTCTCTCTCTCTTTCTCTCTCTGCCTGCCTCTCTACTTGTAATGTCTGTCCGTCAAATAAATAAATAAAATCTTAAAAAAAAAAAAAAAATTGACATCCAGGGCATCTGGGTGGCTCAGTGGGTTAAAGCCTCTCCCTTCGGCTCAGGTCATGATCCCAGGGTCCTGGGATAGAGCCCCGCATCAGGCTCTCTGCTCAGTTGGGAGCCTGCTTCCTCCTCCTCTCTCTCTCTGCCTGCCTCTCTGCATACTGTGATCTGTCTGTCAAATAAATAAATAGAATCTTTAAAAAAAAAAAAAATAGACATCCCCTTCAGTTTTTTACCCTTTTTAGGGGCTACAGCTTCCTAATTTAGAGTAAAACAAGTTTGGGGAGAAAAACTTCCTCATGGTCATTGACATTCTAAATTACTTTTAGTTAAGTTGGTCCACTTAGTTAGAAATGTACATGAGAAGGGAATGTATTTTTTATTTTTTATTTTATTTTTAGAGGGGAATGTAGTTTTTAAGCAGAAAAACCTGACCAGGGTCTCAGAAGAAGGCCATTTGTATGACTGGAATCTCATTTCTTATTTGTTCTCTAGAGCCAAAAGAAAAGTTCCTCAACAGCAGAGTTTCAATAGGAATAGCCTGGTCCCAAAGCAGTCAGACTGAAGGCCATCATAATTCCAACAGAACAGTAGATTCCTAAAAATGGAGTCAGACCAAAGGCCAAACAAGTACTCTCAGAAAGGACAAGACCTTAAAACAGGTCCCAAGTTTAAAGGGGGAAACTTACCCCCCAAAGACAGGGTCAGAAACCAGCAAGCCCGACTGACTCTGGGTCCCAGCACCTGCTCACTGCCCAGCCTTGCAGCTGTTGGGGGTCCCACTTCTGGTCACCAAATACTGTTAACCTGAGAAATAAAACTGCCACTGATTTCACCAGCAGTAGTGGGCTTTTCTTCCCGAATAGCAGAGAATTGTAATTCAGGACAAGCAAGTTAGGCAAAACCGTAGGAAGTTCACAGAACAAGGACTGCTGGGAGGTTAAAAGCAAGAAGCCCATTGCAGTAAACTGAGTATAGTGGCCTCTCATTGGCTGACTTTAAGAGTATGTCATTGGCTGGGTTGTTGCTGGGGCATGAGGAAAACCTTTTTTGCTCCTGCTGGGGTCATGAGGTAGTGAAGTACTGTCAGGCTTGTAGGGTATAGTTCTTCCTGTTGGGTCCGAAATTCATGAGCAGGCGTAGGGCAGGAGAGCGCCCCCTGCTGGCCACGACTCCATTCTAAGCAAAGTTTCCTTTTATTCTCATTGTATCAAAGTCTGGAGGAAATCAAAGGTTTATGTGAATTATTTCCCTTTTCTTAAAAAAAAAAAAAGATTATTCATTTTAGAGAGAGCAAGCGTGGGCTTGAATGAGAGGAGGGCAAAGGGAGAAAATCTTCAAGCGGATTCCCTTTTGAACCGGAAGCTAGCTGCAGGGGCTCCATCTCACAACCCTGAAATCATGACCTCAGGGGAAGCCCCGAGTTGGACACTTAACTGACGGAGCCACCCAGGAGCCCCATGTATGAATTAGTTCTTGAGAGAACAAGCTGGAGGCCAGGGTTCTGTTCACTGCACCTTTGTATTGGCAGTGACTTGTGGACATGGTTTGGCTTCTGTGGCCCTTTTCCTGGGGGCGTGTTCTGTTTTATTCTTTGTCCTGATTCTGATAATGGCTTCAGCTCTTGCCCTATGGAGGGCCTGTAGACGGCCCGTAACGTAGCGTCCTTGTTGGTTCCCAGTTCAAATACATGTGAGTCCTTTGCTCTTGACACCCCCAGGCCATACCCAGCCATGGGGGTGGGCTCTTCTAGATTTCACAGTGTGAGGGTTGGGGTGCAGCCTCTAGCTTTGCATGACTGACCCCCAAAGGCCGACAGGAGCACCTGGGACTGGGAGATGGGCACATCTGAGAATAATTGTTTTCTACAAATGTGTGTGGCTACCTGGTATGGAAAGGCATGACTTCCATCAATGCTGGTCTTGGCCTCCTTTTCACTTGCATGTGGGAGCCTCAACGTTGCCTCCTACAGAGGAGTTGGTTGTCTGTTCTTTTTTTTTTTTTAATCTCTACATTTAAGAACCAAGATAAAATTGCCAGATTTGGCTGTTTTTTACTGCACAAAATGACCGTTTGATTTGGTTCAACCTAATATGTGTAAACACACATATACATAGGGAGATACATTTTAAGGTAGTATTATATTGTTGATACTGTTCTTTAGAAACCATTGTTCAGGATCTCTCCTGAAGTTATATATATTCCACTTCTTGGGCATAATCTCTTTGAACTCAATCCCCAGTTGCCTTTTGTCCAGTCAGTTGTTTATGAGGGTTATTGTGGTTGGAATAAATGCCATAGAAGAGATTTAATCTTTTGTGTAATTGTCAAATATATATTCTCTTTCATTCTTTCTTTCTTGGCCACCAAATGCTAAGAAAACATTTTATTTTCAAAGCTTCTTTTTCTTTACATTTTATAAGAGTTCTTTCTGTATGAATGCCACTGAAACCATGTGGCCCGTGGCTAGAAGTGGTCTGCCTGGCTGTCTCTTACTCCTCACACCTTATTCTTCCATCCAGATAAGCTAGGATCAACCCAGTACACTACCTGCTTCTCAGCATAGTTATGTGGAACAGAAGAGATAATGTGAAGGCTCTGAGAATGGTTGTACGCTGAAGGAAGGCTTGTGTAGTAGTCGTATCAGTGGTCATAGTAATCACAAGAGAGTCCCTGAAAGCTTCTAGGTATACTTTATTAGCTAACTTTCTTCTCTCCTTTTATTTTTTTTAAGATTTATTTATTTATTTATTTGATAGACAGAGATCAAAGGTAGGCAGAGAGGCAGGCAGAGAGAGAGGGATGGGGAAGCAGGCTCCCTGCCGAGCAGAGAGCCCGATTTGGGGCTTGATCTCAGGACGCTGGGATCATGACCTGAACTGAAGGGAGAGGCTTTAACCCACTGAGCCACCCAGGCCCCCCTCTTCTCTCCTTTTAAAAAGATTTTATTTATTTATTTGCAAAAGTGTGCAGTGGAGGGGCAGTAGGGAGGGGCGGAGGGAAACCTAAGCAGACGCTGCACTGAGTCAGAGCCAACTTGGGGTTCAACCTCACGACCCTGAAATCACAACCTGAGCTGAAAACAAGAGTCAGACACTTAAACAACTATGCCACCCAGGTGCCCCAGCTAACTTTATTCTTGTAGGAAAAGCGCTAATGTAAGTATTTGCTTAGAAAGAATTCATGAATGACTGCCCTATTTGCCTGATCAATGAGGTCTTGTGATCACTGAGCTCTGAGTGGGAATGCTGAACTCTGAGGTTGGAGGACTGACCCTGGGGAGTTCTCAGTGCCTTGGTAAGTCTCCATGTTGAGGAAAATTTCACAGTCTGCTCACTTGGTTGCTTCCCAGGTTCCATGCTGAGAAAGGAGTATCCTGGGTGAGTGTGGCTGAGGTGTGAGCTTGACTTCTGTGGCTGGTGCACGCCTTAGAGCCAGGGCCCAGGATGGCACCCTTAATTCTCTCCTGAGGATCCCGGAGGGGGTGTCCCTGCAGAAAACAGCTGCCTACTCTGTGTGTATGTGTGTTCTCTTCCAGGCTGCTGACTTGGGACACCCACAAAGCCAGAAGCAAGTCGGAGCCTGCCAGACCACCTGTGCCATGGATTCTAAGGTCAGCTCTTGGGCTTCTCCTGGAGGAATGCTTTGGGAGGGGGAGTGAGTGTGGGAGCGAATGTGACCGGGGCCAGCTTGTTTGTCGTGTGTGTGCTGTCAGTGTGGACCCTGCTGACCCCTTCTCTGACAGTGCTGCGGGGAGAAGCCTCACATTCACAGCTTACTGGAGCACAGCAAAGAAGAAAGACCTTGCCTCCTCTTCCTCTTCCCTCTACCTTGTGCCTGGTTTCTCACAGGAAGGGCATGGCAACTTTCTGATTCAGGACCATTTGGAAGTTCTAGAGTTCTTGGAAGCAATCCTCCCAAGGTCATATTGGCCATTCTCCTGGCTTCAGCAGGATGGTACCTAAATGAGTTCTCTGTACTCTCCTTTTAACTAGCTGGATGAGAAAATCATGGCTTATCCAGTCAAAAGCTCTCTATTCATCTACTTCCTATATAGTTTTTCTGTTTCCCTTCTTTGCCAACTTCTGTAGAGGCCCCCAGCCCCAGAGGCTCCTCTGTGTCCATGCTGTGTGCAGCAGCCTTTGTCCTCACCCGCTATTGGGAGAGGTATCTGCAAAAAGTCCAAGGATGGTAAACTTGGTGGCCCACCGTTTCCGAATTCATAGCAACGCCTAGCCCCTGGCAGGTGCTCGAGGTGTAGTTGGATGCTCTCTTGAAGAGCGGAGACCGTGAGGCTTCTCAGCTGGGTATCCAGAGTGTCCGAGACATGGCAGGCTCAGCAGAGGTGGTAGCTGCTTGGCCAAAAGATTTCAGCAGCTCCTTTTGTCTGGATAAAGGTCTATTTTGGTATCCAGAATTCCCTTCCGTTCGGCACCTTTCCTGTCCATTCTGGTCTTCTCCGTGTATGTATATATGTATAAGGTTTCCTTTAGTTTTGCTTGTAGGGCAGGTCTACTGCTGTACTGTGGTTGATCTTACTTATTTAATTTTTTGTAAGTAGGCCTCACAGGGCTTGAACCCTGAGATCAAGACCTGAGCTGAGATCAAGAGTCAGTCACCACGTGCCCCTATTTATTTCTTTCTTTTAAGTAAATCCTACGCCTAAGTGGGGCTCGAACTCAGGATGCTGAGATAAAGAGCTGCGTGCTCTACCTACTGAGTTAGCTGGGTGCCCCCATTCTTGTCCCTTTTAACTTGGCATCTGTTGTGTCCTTTCCTATATTGTGGAGATGTCTGCCTTAGAACAGCATTGCTATGTCATGCTGTGTGGCTCTTGAACTTCCACGAGTGCTTTTGTCCACCTTGTCCATCTCTCCTGAAAACCTTCCAGTGGAGGAAGGGGGATAGAATTACTCCCAGTGTTTTCTCGTTTTCAAGGTGAGAAAACAAAGATGCACAAGTTGCCCAGTGTCCCATAGAGCTGGGGTTCACAGTGAAACCCTGAACAATTTCCTCTTACATTTCAGAGTTTGGCCCCCATCACAGTTTTCATCCTGTTGTAGATTTTTCTAACTTTTTTTCTTTGGAGGCTTTTCCAGTTTTTAAAAATTTGTGGCAGAATACATAGCATAAATTTTACCATTTTAACCTTTTTTAAGAACACAGTTCACCAGCATGAAGCACATTCATGTTGTGGTGACACCATCACCACCATCCACCTCCAGAACTTTTCACCTGTTCAGCTGAAACTCTGTCCCTTTTAAATAGTAACTCCCATCCTGCTGTTCCCATTTGTGGCAGCTCCCTCCACTCTCTGTCTCTGAATCTGACTACTCTCGGTCCCTCAGAGAAGTGGAGTCAAGCAATATTTGTCCTATTGTGTGTCTGACTTACTGCACTGAACACCATGTCTTTGTGTTGGTTTTGGTTTTTCGTTTTTTTTTTTTTTTTTTTAAACTGCTACGGTACCGTTCATGCACATTTTAGCACTTTTTAAAAAATTTTTTTAAATTTTGAAAATATTTTATTTATTTATTTGTTTATTTGACAGAGAGGAGAGAGCACAAGCAGGGGGAGCAGCAGAGGGAGAGGGAGAAACAGGCTCCCTACTGAGCAGGGAGCCTGACATGGGGCTCGATCTCAGGACCCTGGGATCATGACCTGAGCCGAAGGTGGACACTCAACCAGGCGCCCCCATTTTAGCATTCTTTGATTTTTTTTCTTTATATTTAGAGAAACAAAATAAGTGCAGTTGGTTTAGGTTTTTGTTGTTGTTGTTGTTTTTAACTGTATGGTGCTGTTTTTGCCAGGTTTAGGCACCTGGATTGTTCTAGTTTGTTAAAACACATTGGATAGCTTTCCATTTTTTTTCTCTACTCTGAAACTGATTTTATAGCATGAGATTTACTTTTACATATCTCCCTTTTTTTTTTTTTAAAGATTTATTTATTTGAGAGCATGAGTGGAATGGGCAGAAGAGGGAGAGACTCTCAAGCAGACTCCCCACTGAGTGTGGAGCCCAACGTGGGGCTTCATCCCATGACCCTGAGGTTCATGATTTGAGACGGAACCAAAAGCCGGTTGCTTAATTGAGCCACCTCGGTGTCCCTTTATCATTTTTCTTAATATGCTTTTTCCTGTGATTTAGTAGGATAGATGGCTGTCAAATCATATGTCTTTCCAGACATCCATTTCAACTTTTATCACTGGAAGATCAGAAAGAGTCACAGATGGGCACCTGGGTAGCACAGTAAGTTGAGCGTCCAACTCAGCTCAGGTGGGGAGATCCAACCTCATGTCAGGCCCCAGGCTCAGTTTGGAGTCTGCTTGAGATTCTGTCTTCCTCTGGCCCTCCTGCTCATTTGTTCATTCATTCTCTCTTTCTCTCTCTTAAATGAATATGTAAATCTTTTTTTTTTTAAGGTCCCAGTTTCAAACTTGATTTCTCACAAGCTCTGTTTGTTTTTGGAATTAAATACTATTAGCTCTAAGCCCACCAGGTTTAGTATAGCCTGTTCTTGACTTGTGCCTATCTATCAGTGTCTATCCAGCTGCTTTTCAGGGGGGACTGAGCATCCACAATCCAGCCCCAGCCCTCCTTTCTTCTCTCCAGGCCAAGACATCTCCTTCAGGTAGAAATGAAGGGTGTTCTTGAGTTTCTGAGCTGTCTTGTGCCTCCTGGCCTCAATATACCGAATTGTAAGAATCTGATATAGTAGAGCTTTTATATGATATTTCCCCCCTTTTAAGAAATAATTCTGGAGAAAGAAAGGCTGAATCACAATACATAAGCATCTTGTTTTTTGCATTTCATTTATTTAAAACAATCTGCCCTCTACAAACTGTCCTTAAAGTTTTTTGAAATTTTTTAATGAAAAATTTTCAGAACTTAGAAGACAAATAAATGTTACCAGCACCTTCATCTTCTTCTGCTGAGCTTCTCTTATAGCCAAGTATGTGCCTGTTACATTTTCCTGGGTGATCTCAGTATCCCCAGCCTTCTGGATGATTCCCTTGCTCATCCTAGGTCTTTGCTTGCTCCAAGCACAGCTGGCTGCTGGGGTAGAAGCACTCACCTTTGTTTGCCAAGAACACTGTCCCAGGACAGTCAGTACCCCAGAAACAACCCTCCTGGCTCCCAGAGAGCAGATGCTGAGCTGAGCTCCCACAGCAAGTGGTGCTGGCAAATGAGGGGCTGAGCCCCTTGTGTGAGAGCAGGAGCCATCCCCATACATCTGTATTGTGGTGAAGGTCCATATCCTCCTGAAGCAAACCAAGCCTGCCCAAAGGGAGGCATTATCTGTGGTCATTACTGCCCAGGATTTATGGAAAATGGGCTGTCATACAATGCATCTTAGCCCACAAAGGAGACTGTGAAGAATAAAGAGCTTCTAACTGCTGGTTGCATAGCTGATCGGGTGGGCTGAAGGTGCTAAAATAGACATGGGAGTTAGCCAAAGCATGCAGGTGTAAGGATGGCATCCAGTTGATATTTGCTGACTTCCCTAAACAGCCTTTGGACCTTCTTCCTCCAAAAGCAAGCTCACCCCAGGTCAGTGTTTTCAGGATGTCATGCAAATGTCTGCAGACTTAGAACTTTTTCTTTGGCACCTACGGGGGGCACTGCTTAAAGCAGGCACTGACTGCAGACTTGGCCTCTGCCCACTGTCTGTCGGGCCCACAGGGTCATTCGGACATCTTGGCCCAGTAAGCTATTTGAGGCCCAGCTGTCCCCAGAGCTCCTGCCAAGCTCAGCTGCAGGCAGGGCCTCTGGGCCTGGCCTGGGTTCCTACATGTCTCTCTGACTCCCTTTTTATCTTAGGTCAGCAATGGTTCAGGCCTCCAGGATGAGCGCATCACGAACTTGCTGGTGTTTGGCTTCCTCCAAAGTTACTCCGACTCTAATTTCCACAAAGAGTTGGAGGTCCTGGGCCGGGAACTGCCCGTGCCAGCTCACCTGCAGGAGGAGCAAGACGATGGGCTGCAGACAGACGGCAACCGCTGTGGCCACTTCCTGGCGAGTGAGGAGAGAGGTAGGCATCTGACTGCAGCCTCTGCCCCAGATCTGGGCTTGCTGTCTCCAGAAACCTGTAAAGAACCCAAGTTCTGGAAGGGAGCTTGGGGCTGTCTCCCACCTTGTGTCAGTCCATCATAGATGTTTGTGTCATATGGTGGCTTGATCTGGACCTGACGACGCCAGTGACACAGGCCTGATTGAGTTTCCACTTAGTTGATTTCCGGACTGCACCTCTCCTCACCCTCATCCCTGTGCTATCCCTTCCAAGTGCACTTTTTACCCTTCTCTGCCATTGGTGCAGCCTCCACAGATGGAGGCTATCCTGAGTTGAAGGCTGAGGGAGCAGGGCTGGGAAGCATGTTCAAAATCAGCCTCTCCTGGATTCTGAGCACATTAGAATTCCATGAGGAACATTTTCATAATGCGTAGTCCTTGGGCCCGACTCCAGCTGCCCGAACCAGTGTGCTCTAGGGTGGTAAGACTCCCAGGTGTCTATGAGGTATATGCCCTGGTGAGAATCACTGCCCTAAAAGCCTAAGGTGACTCGTGAAGACCTGGACCCAGGCCTCCCAACCTAGCAGAGAGCCGAGTCAAATCCTTCCTCCTGTGGCCCAGCAATCTCCCAGCATTGGATATTGCACTGCCCTCTGGTGGCCATGGGGCAGACCGACAGCTGATCCAGCCTTTGGACCTCCAGCTCTATCTTAACTTGGGTGGATGGAATATGGCCAGAGTTACCCACGAGCCAGGGTGTGCCAAAGACTTTCTGTGGTTTAGAGCCCAGGCAAGTTTAGGGGTGGCCCTAGACTTAAGTTAGAGCAACTGGTCCTCTCTGTAAAGGCTTAGGGAGGGCATGGGGGCAGGAATGGCTTGGTTCTCAGAAGCTGCTGCAGGGGTAACTGCAACCAGAGGCTCCCGCCTGAGCTGTCCTTTGCTCTTCCGTACCATTCCTTGCCCTTAGACTGCAAAGCCTGGCTTCACTCAAAGGGCATTTGTAAAAGTGATTATGGGGCTGTATACCATCCCTCACCTCTGGTAGAAAACTGGCCTGTGGGTTAAGTACCTGACAAGATTTGGAAGCAAAAGGCAGAATAGAGGCTCTGTTTACCACAGTTCCATTGGTGAATTAATTTACTCAGCTGAATACTGATTGAATCTGCCAGGACTCCTGAAGTTTGCTGGAACAAAGCAGAAAGGCTCAGAGAGGTCAGTGAGGCCATGAGTGCAGCGGGAGCTCTGGGGAGTCAGGAGAGTCTGGTTGGCTGGAACTGCAGTTGAGCTGGCTTGTGGAGGAAGGGGTACATTTTGGTTCTTTGGAAACTGGTAAGAGGCGATGGTAACAGCATCAGCAGACACTTGCAGGCGGAAAGACTGTTGAAAGGTCGTGTGAATAGTTGGGTTTGGCTAGTGTGTTTGGAGGGAATAGTACAAGTTAAGGTCCAAGGTGTTTTGAGGCTGGGCTTCAGCTTGTCACTTCAGCAGCTGTGAGCCCATGAAGGAGTAGAGAAGTGACATCCTAGCCATGCTCCACGGGTCATGGTGAAGACCAGTGAGGGGCAGGTGAAATGCTGAGGGCACAGTGTCCCAACTAGTGCCCCCGACCCCCTCAGAGCCTCTTTCACTCTTGCACCTCCATGCCCAGCTTGCCACAGCATATCATGGAGAGTGGGCAAGGGCCTGGCAGGCAGCGAGAGGAGGCTTGGAGCTTGCCATCATGACCCAGGTGAGAGCTGGCAGAGAATCCATACCTGGGTGGGGGCGCTGGTGACAGTAGGGCGGACAGGGGTGTCTGTGCTCTGAGATAAGACGGGACACCTACTTGCATCACATGATGTGATAGCTGCAAGCACTGCAGAGGTTGAGATGTCAATCCTGGGTAAATAAGAAGCTAGAGTGAAGGTGCAGACACAGAAAAAAATAGATTTCATAGGGGAAATAACCACAACTGGCATTTATTGAGAACTTACTAGGAGCTTGGTACAGGATACGTTCATTGACTCATTAATTTGTGCATTTTATTGAGCACCTCCTGTGTGCCTTGCCTGTTTTCAGTGCTGTGTATTTCAGTAAACAAAACATTTAAGAATCAGAGCTCTTGGGGTGCCTGGGTGGCTCAGTGGGTTAAAGCTTCTGCCTTCGGCTCAAGTCATGATCCCAGAGTCCTGGGATCGAGCCCCACATCGGGCTCTCTGCTCGGCGGGGAGCCTGCTTCCCTTCCTCTCTCTCTGCCTGCCTCTCTGCCTACCTGTCATCTCTGTCAAATAAATAAATAAAATCTTAAAAAAAAAAAACCAACAAAAAAGAATAACTCTTAGGAAGCTTACCTTCTGACAAGGGACTCAGACCAAGAACATAGATAAATGGTGTAGTAGTGAGTGCTGAGGGAGGAAAAAGAGGGGAGAGGGCAGATGGCAGGGCAAGCAGGGTTGGTCTCAGACAGAGAGAAGGAGCTGCCCTTTCTGGCAGATGAGCGGCTGTAACTCGGGCTGGCAGCAGAGCCTCGGCCCTTATGGAGGCTGACACCTGTTATGTGATGGGGCAGAGAACTGGCAGCCAGGAAGGGTGCCATCAGATTCATGCCTCAGCCGCCCATGGTCACAGATGCCCTGGTGTCACTGTCCTTTTCACAAGCAAATGTTGACTCTGTGTGCAGGGAGGGACCTGCTTCTCCAATCTTTCTGCTCACTTAGACCCTTTCCTGGCCCCAGTACCCTGCCCCGGCTGCCCTCAGCTGCAGGTTTCAGGTCTTCACACTGCAGCTCTTCTAGAATAGACCACATGCTCAGCAAGCCCACTGCGGTGAGCTGTACGAATGGGCTCACTGTCTTCCAAAGCAGAATCCCTTTCTATTTCTGGTACGGGGTGGAGTGGGAGGGGTCAGACAGGGCCTTTGTCTGAATCCGCTGTGTCTCTGTGCCCCTGCCTGAACATTTAGATTCTCAGGGTCAAGAGGAAATCATTCAGGATATCGCCAGGCAGCTCGCCAAAATAGGGGACGATATGGATCGCAGCATCCACCCAGGACTGGTGAATAACCTGGCAACACAGTTCATGAATAGGAGACTGTCGGAAGAAGTAAGTGAGAAAATCCACCACTGCCTTTTCTGGGTTAGTCAGGAAGTATGAGAACTTTTTTCAGTGGTCAGGTTTTTTAAAATTTTAATTCCAGTGTAGTTAACGTCGACTTATATTAGTTTCAGGTATACAATATAGTGATTCGATAGTTCTATATATGACTCAGTGAACATCAAGATAAGGGTGCTCTTAATCTCCTTCACCTATTTCACCCATCCCCCACCCACCTCCCCTGGTAACCAGTGGTTTGTTCTCTATAGTAAGAATCTGTTTTTTAGTTTGTCTCTTTTCCCCCTTTGTTTGTTTTGTTTCTTCAATTCTACATATAAGCCAAATCATACTTGTTTGATTTATGGCTTCTACATATAAGCCATATCTTATTTGTTTTTCTTGACTGGGTTACTTCACAGCGTAATATTCTGTAGCTCCATCCATGTTTTTGCAAATGACAAGCATTCATTCTTTTTTATGGCTGAATAATATTCCATGGCATATATACCATATCTTTTCAAAAAAATTTTATTAACATATAATGTATTATTTGCTTCAGGAGTACAGGTCTGTGAATCATCGGTCTTACACAATTCATAGCACTCACCATAGCACATACCCTCCACAATGTCCATCACTCAGCCACCCTATCCCTACTTTCCCACCCCCCAGCACCCCTCAGTTTGTCTCCTGAGATTGAGTCTCATGGTTTGTCTCCCTTCCCCATCACTTCTTGTCTTACTTTTTCTCTCCCTACCCCCACGATCCCCTGCCCTGCCTCTCAAATTCCTCATATCAGAGAGAACATATAATTGTCTTTCTCTGGTTGACTTACTTTGCTTAGCATAATAACCCCTAGTTCCATCCACATCGTTGTACATGTCAAGATTTGGGGGTTTTTTGATGGCTACATAGTATTCCACTGTATATATATACCACATCTTCTTTATCCATTCATCTGTTGATGGATATCTAGGTTCTTTCCATAGTTTGGCTATTATGGACATTGCTGCTATAAACTTTCGTGTACACGTGTCCCTTCGGATCTCTACATTTGTATTTTTAGGGTAAATACCCAGTAGTGCAATTGCTGGGCCGTAGGGTAGCTCTATTTTCAACTTTTTGAGGAACCTCCATCCTGTTTTCCAGAGTGGCTGCACCAGATTGCATTCCCACCAACAGCATAGGAGGGTTCCTCTTTTTCCGCATCCTCACCAATACCTGTTGTTTCCTTACTGGTTAATTTTAGCCATTCTGACTGGTGTGAGGTGGTATCTCACTGTATACCACATCTTCTTTATCCATTTATCAATTGATCGACACTTGGGCTGCTTCCATAATCTGGCTATTGTAGATAATGCTGCTATAAAAATCCCTTCGATTAGTGTTTTTGTATTCTTTGGGTAAGTGTCCAGTAGTGCAATTACTGGGGCACAGGGTAGCTCTATTTTTAATTTTTTGAGGAACCTCCATACATTATCCAGAGTGGCTGCACCAGTTTGCGTTCCCACCAGCTGTGCACAAGAGTTCCTTTTTTTCGGGACGCCTGGGTGGCTCAGTTGGTTAAGCAGCTGCCTTCGGCTCAGGTCATGATCCCAGCGTCCTGGGATGGAGTCCCACATCAGGCTCCTTGCTCCTCAGGGAGCCTGCTTCTCCCTCTCCCTCTGACTCTGCCTTCCACTCTGTCTGCCTGTGCTCGCTCTCGCTCTCTCTCTGACAAATAAATAAATAAAATCTTTAAAAAAAAAAAATAAAAGAGTTCCTTTTTCTCTGTATCTTCACCAACATCTGTTGTTTCCTTTGTTGCTGATTTTAGTCATTCTGGCAGGTGTGAGGTGATATCTCATTGTAGTTTTGATTTGCATTTCCCTGATGATAAGTGACGTTGAGCATCTTTTCTGTTGGCCATCTGTAGGTCTTCTTTGGAAAAGATGGCCATCTGTAGGTCTTCTTTGGAAAAATGTCTGTTTATGTCTTCTGCCCTTTTTGAATTGGATTCTTTGTTTTTTAGGGTTGTATAAGTTCTTTATATATTTTGGATAATAATCCTTTATCAGATATCTCATTTACAAATATCTACTCCCATTCAGTAGGTTGTCTTTTAATGTTCAGTTGTTAATTAAACCATCGAGGTCTGTCCTCTCTCTCCTCTCAGACAGACCAGTGTCCAGTGAGGTGCCTCAATTCATGACTCCCTACAAAACAACTGGAAATAGAATCATAGCATGGTTAATTGTCTTTCAGAAGAATCAACTTACTTGACATTTAGGAAACTTGAACCTTAAGTCAGAGTCAAGCAGATTAACAAATCTAAGCAGATTAACAAAATGTATATGACTCTTCCACAAATAACTTATTCTTTGTTCAGTTTCAGAGAGTTGAATAACAATGTAAGTAGAGAATGTCAAGACACAAGAAAAGTGAATAAATAAATTATTTAGCCTGCTACTCTTAACTTGATGGTTATAATCAATACACATATACTAACAGAGCTTCCAACCCTTACTGGTACCTTATAAGGTACTCTGCCCTTCCTGAAGAAACATAGTGGGAGAGAGAACTGTCCCAAGGCTATTAAATATATGTCTATAGGAGTTCAGAGGAGAGAAGGGTTCCATCCTTTGACTACCAGATGAAAATGCAAATGCTCCTCACTACACAGAAATGTATTTGTCCTCCAAGTTTCAGTCAGCCAGGTCAGCCTCTACCTGCAAGCAGGTCTCCACTCCAGGGATCTCTCCTCTGGAGTTCTCCAGCAGCTGTCATAGACTTGGTAATGTGTTCTGCCTTAGGCCCTCTCCCACAGTGTTAACTGAACTTTGCATCTGAGTTGATGAGCTTGAAGGTCCTTTGGGTCTAATGGTCTATGGACTGCCCCTGCCACCTAGGCTAGGTGAGAATGGCACATTTAGGCCCCTTCATCCCCTTCCCTGGAGCTAGGTCTGCACCAGTAAGATAGGTCTAAGACATCTTGGGTAGTTAACTAATTCTTGACTTCAAGTAAGTGCCTTAGAGGCAGGGAAGGACTTGGGCTTCTTCAGTTCCATTGTCTAAATTTTACACACATGCCCCACAAAAATGGATTTGGTGAATGAGTGTCCAGCTGCGGGGAATGTGCCCAGTCTCCCTTTTTCATTGTCTCTCAAAATTAAATCATTTCTCATTCTCTTTTCCAACCTCCTCAGCTGCTTAATACGTTCCTTCCTGTGAAATGAAAGCACGCTTCCTTCTACTTAACATTGGAGGACTGTTTTCCTCTCATAGGCAGATATTAGTAAACTTGGTGCTGTGTGACCCTGTTTTCACCCCTGCAGGACAGAAGGCAGTGCCTCGCTGCTGCGCTGGAGCGGGTCATGCAGACTTACCCTACAGACATGGAAGATGAGAAGACCATGCTGATATTGGCCATGTTCTTGGCCAAAAAGGTGGCCGATCACACACCATCCTTGCTCCGTGAAGTCTTTCGCACAACAGTGAACTTTATTAACCAGAACCTGTTCACCTACGTGAGGAACTTAGTCAGAAATGTAAGAACCAATGATGTCAGCTCGTTGGCATTTCACTAAATCCTCTTGGTTTCTGCCTGTTCCCTTTAAGGTTTGGAAACCCAATAGAACTCTGCTACAGGACTTCTGTCATCCTTTCTCCCTCTGTTCTAGTGACCAAACCACAAGAAAGGCTTTGGGATCTTCTTGCTTAGGTAGAAAGGCTTGGGTTTGCTTCTGTGAGAAAGTTGTATTGTAGAGGGTGGTAATGACCTTTTGAGCTCCATCAACGTTATTTTTAAGACGAGCTACTATCCGAACATACTTCATAGGTATACTATGCTATACTATTGCTCGAATCAGAATAGGATGGTGTAGGTGGGAGTGGAGCATGAAAGAAGGTGTATCCTCAGCTGAGCTGCTTCCATCTGCTCTCACCTTGTCACAAACATGAAGTATAATTTACTTTTTTTAAAAAAGATTTTATTTATTTGAGAGAGAGAGAGCACAAGCTGGGAGGGAGGGGCAGAGAGAGAAGCAGGCTCCCCGATGAGCAGGGAGCCTGAGGCTTGATCCCAGGACCCTGGGATTTTGACCTGAGCTACCAGGTGCCCATAATTTACATTACCAAACAGGATGCTGGGGAGAGACCAAAACAGTCAAAGGGGAGAAAAACTAAAATCTTCTCCATAAAACCTGTCCAAGATATTAAAAATAAGTTCTTTATGATGCTGCCCAAGAAGGGCCAATTCTTAAAGTTTGTTGCTTCACTTTAACTGGAAATTAAGTAGATGTATCTTACTGTAAATTTGAAAATAATAGCAAATGTTTGGGATTTTGTGTGTCAGAGATATAACCCAGGTATCTAACCCTGTTAATATTTACTGGTAAGTCTCAACACCTTTTTTGTATCTGCCATGGCCTTCATACACGCCAGCATTTTTCTAAGCTTTTTTTTTTTTTCTTGAGAGAGAGACTGCACGCAAGTTGGGGGGAGGAGTGGAGGGAGAAGAAGACTAGTAAGTAGGCTCCATGCCCAGTGCAGAGCCTGATGCAGGGCTCAATCTCATGACCTGAGCCAAAATCAAGAGTTGGAACAATGGACTAAGCCACCCAGGTACCCCTATGCCAGCATTTTAAAAGAGGAGAATGAATATAAATCTTCAATCAAGTATATTAAGTCAAGCTGAGTTATTAAGAAGAAGGTAAGCCTGAGAATGTTCCTGGACAGCTTTCAACAACAACCATCTAAAGGGGGAAAAGTGAGCAAGATGTCATGGCAATCTTTATTAACAGCTTACTAAATACTGAAGGGATGAGGGGCCCCTGGGTGATTCAGTCAGTTAAGTGCCTGCCTTCAGCTCTGGTCATGATCCCGGGGTCCTGGGATAGAGCCCCACATCAGGCTTCCTGCTCAGCGGGGAGTCCTCTGCCCCTCCCCCAACTCGTTATCTCTCTCTCAAAAAAATAAATAAAATCATTTAAAAAAAGTACTGAGGGAATGAAAAAGAATCTCCATTCCTCAGACCCACTAAGGTGCTTCTTGGTACTGTAAGTGACTCAACAGATGTGAAGATCTAGATCTCAGCACCTGGGAAGCCTGTTTCTGTGGTTGCTCCCATCTAGGAGGATACAGGGCTCAAAGGATGACAGGACTTCAGAGACTCCAGAGTGTGTACAAAACTTAGCTTCACTTCTGTTGATTGTGGCTCCAGAGTCCTTAAGAACTGAATCCTGGTTTGTGAATTAGACTGCTTAATTCCGGCTTTTTTTCCTTTCCTGCTGTAGGAGATGGACTGAGTGGACACCTCTGCCGAAGCAAGACTGGTTAAAACTTGATATGATGACAACAAAGCAGCTGCCTCTAGCCGAGATGGAGCTATAGCCACTTAAAGTTCTTAGAGAAGATACTCATGAGATAATAGCTATTTATTTCTATTTTAAAGATGTTTTACGCTTGTGATCCATTTAGACATCTTTACATTAACATACTTGAATGGAAATATTGCACATTGTTGAATGAGTTTCATACCATCTTCTAAACCACTACACATTGTGCATTTATCTCATTTCAGTTGTACTGTTCTTCACTTGAAAATTAAATTTAAGAACAGATTGTAAGACAGAAAAAAACCACAATGTTTTTTTGTTGTTGTTAAAAAAAAAAAAACTTTACTATTTGTTAAAGTGGAACCTTGCGGCATGGTCTTATAGCAGGCAAGATTGGGTTTGAGGAGAGCAAGGACTGGAGACGGATGCATATAGCCTCACAAATGAAAAATTCTTCTCAAAGTAGGGAACATTGTAATACTAAGGAAATAACAATCTTCCCATTTAAAAATCAACCACTGTTGTTACCGTGCATATGACCCTTTGGGGAAGCATATGGACAAGAGTAATTAGGTACGGAAAAATAACTTTCTTGTTACCAAAAACACTTTTCTGTTCCTTGAGAGTTTAATCAGAGGGGAAAATGAGGGGCACGGGGGTGGCTTAGTCGGTGAAGTGGCTGCCTTTGGCTCAGGTCATGATCTTGGGGTCCTGAGATCAAGTCCTCCCTCTCCCTCTGTTCTCTCAAATAAATAAAATCTTAAAAAAAGAAAAAAAGAAAAAAGAAAAGAAAATGACTGCACTGTTCAGCATTAAATGCATACCACACCAGGGCTGGGTTGCAACCTGGTTATCTACAATGTGTAGCAAATACTAAAAGCTGCGCAGTATGAAGGCCACCATTTGGAAATCAATCTTCTAATAACGCTGTTACGAATGTTTTGGAGTGAAAAAAATTTTTTTAAGGATGTATGAGGGAAACAAATCAAATCACACATACATACTCATCCATACATGTATCAAAGTGTTCAGATTCTCACTAGGGAGAGATACTTTCTTCCAAAAGAAATAACTTAAATACCAAGAGTCAATGCTAAGGGAAAAGGGCTCTAAAACAAATCATCCCAGACTCTGTTGTAGTACAACTTTTCATAACACTTTCACCTGCCATTGTTTTTGCTTAAATTAACAGGCCACCATTTTAATTCAGTTTATACACACTTCTTGGTGTACTTTTTTTTTTTTTTTCAGGCCAAGTTAGAGTTTTTCAGCCCATAAAGCAAAATTATCACCTTTTGTCCCCAAGCTGGCATTATGAAGAGTCCATTGTATCAAAAACAAGTGGTCCAGTCTTGGGCACATCTCAGCCACAATGACTCAGGCATATCCTGGAAGTTGGTGGATTTTACACTGGGAAAATAATCCTCTTGGATAGAAAATTTTAATTGAGATGTTTCATCCTGTCTTTTAAATATTTGAATTAAGTGATGGAAATTCCTTGGTTAAAGAGAAACAACTTTCTTCTCCAGGAGATGCTTGGCATATTTGAAAATCAGATGGACTATTCATCTGATCAGAAGGTCCAATCATTCCTGATCTCACCAGACAGGATCCAGAACTGCAGAGATGCTCAGGGCTGCCTTAAAGGGTCACAGCGCCAAAGCCTGCTATTATTTCCGCAATTTCATTGCTCACTGGGAAACTGAAAAGGGAGTGTCCTTTGGATGTTACGATCATGTTTTCAGAACCCGAGGGCAAAGCAAGTAAGTGGGTACTTACGAAGACCACAAGATTTTCTGAAATGATCCCTCCGAAGTCAGGGCATAAGGTTACCATATGAATAGAAAGAGGAGTCCATCAATTATCTTCAGATCTCACTTTATTTTAACTTCCAATGTGTTCTCCCCAACACACTGTGCCTAACAAAGCACAATTCATAGATAGGAATTTTGTTCCTTTCCCCTGATGAAGAGTTGACTGGCCAAAAGGCCAGGAGGGAAAAGGAGCCAGAATAACCCACATAAATGGAGCAAACCAGAGCTGTGAATGAGGAGAGCTAATGGAAATTCATACAGAAAAAGAAAATATGTGCAATTATGTGAAATGCTTAGGTAAGTTACCAAAATTACCATTTAATTCCAGTAATTTTGAGGAGATGAGAGCATTGGAACCAATAATACATTGAACTCAGTCAAGGAATGAGGTAGGAAGAGGCACTTTTAATATGAAGAAAAAGAGAAATGGAAGACTAGGTAGGATAGCAGGAAAAACACAGGTCTAGGGAAAAAAAAATTCTATCTTTTCCTTTGGTGCTGGCCAAGGACCAATCTATGTAATAGGATAGCTAGAAATCAGGAACCAGGTTATTCCGGACTCTGAAATAGGAAAGATTGTACTGCAACTTCCTTTTATTCCTGGAACATAGTAAAATGTCAGAACTTTTGTTTATAATAATACACCGATTAGCCAATTTCTCCTAGTGGTGCAAAGAGCACTCACTGAGCAAGATTACTACAAAATTTCCCTTAAGAAGCTGAGAAGGGGGCAGGGATCACCTTAAGCCAGCTGTTGCTTTTTAACTTATTACAAGGCCTTGAAAATATCCCTGAGAACATTTCCAACCTGAGCTTACGACTGGAGCAACTGCCTGGCTAGAGCTATTGCAATGTAAACATTAACATGTAGAGAACCCTATTGGTTTCAATTCACAGGAACATGGCAAGCCAGGCAGAGGCTAAATAGTCTTCTGTAAATAAAAGGAAGACACGCTATATTACTTTAGTTAAATGACTGACCATTTCCACTCTATGGAGCTGTGTATATGAGGTAACTAAGAAATAGTGGCTAAATTTTAAGAAATGTGTGTTCTATAGCCAAGGCTATTATTAACTTTACATTCCCTAGTGTGCTGTGGAATAGAACAGAAGATTTTTCACTGGAAAGTCCCCTACTGTCAGCTTCTGAGCAAGATGTGCCTGGCCAGCTCTCTCAAGCTGCTGACCTCTTGGGTCTTGAGAGGCCAAGCAATGCTCAGAGGTATCCCCCACTTCGCAATTCCTGGCATAGGCAGGAGAAAAGGAAAAGAAGGAACAGATGAAGGGAGAGAAAGTGTCAAGGTGCTGCCTTCAAATTCACTGGAAGATTCCCGTGTCAGACTGGTTTACCCTTGTTGATGAGCAGAAAGATGTACTATCTGACATGTTAGCTGAAAAAGCTAACAAAAGATCTGTATCAGCAGTAACTGCTAATTCTGTAGCCAGAAGGCATCTCCTTCAGTATTTAAGGGGAAAATACCTGGTATAATCAGAAGTTGGGAATAACCCTGGACATAAACTTCGAACATGCTCACTACTTAGGACTATGCCATACCATTGTACAAATCAAGAAAAGTCTCCCTTCAGTTGGCTGCCCTAGTGCAGTGTATGACTGGCACAACCATTTGTCAGGAGCCTAGCAGCCCTGCTTGACAGGGTCACAAAAATGGTAAAAACCAAGAAAAGCGGGCGCCTGGGTGGCTCAGTGGGTTAAAGCCTCTGCCTTCAGCTCAGGTCATGATCCCGGGATCCTGGGATCGAGTCCCACATCGGGCTCTCTGCACGGCAGGGAGCCTGCTTCCCTTCCTCTCTCTCTGTCTGCCTCTCTGCCTACTTGTGATCTCTGTCAAATGAATAAATAAAATCTTAAAAAACAAAACAAAACAAAAAAAAAAAAAACAAGAAAAGCACTAGACTTGGAGTCAGAAATAATTCATAACCTCGCCTTTGCCTCTCCTATGCTAGAAGACCTTTGAAAAGTCATTAAACTCTGAGGTTTCCTCACTCTGTAAACTGGGGAGAAGGAATATGAATAGAATTCCAACTGTGAAGATAGACTAAGGTATGTGAGGGCGCTCTAGAGCAATCCCTGGCAAACTAAGTGTTCAACTATTTGTTAAAATGACCCACACTTTTTAAGGAAAAGGATAATACAGAAAAAATAGGTATCCTAAACTCAAACCCAACTCACAGTTGAACCTCCTAAGTGATGAATGGTAAAGCAGGAGGAGGTGATCACTAACGGCAGATCTCATTCCTCCTTTAAGAAAACTTCCCGTACCGTGTTGCTGAGTAGGGTAGCACCCCGTTATCCTCGGTGGTGGATGCCTGAAACTGCAGGTCGTCCTGAGCCCTATATATGATTTTTCCTATATGTCCATCCCTGTGGTAAAGTTTAATTTATAAATTAGGCACAGT
Organism: Mustela lutreola; assembly: GCF_030435805.1. Classification (NCBI taxonomy): domain Eukaryota; kingdom Metazoa; phylum Chordata; class Mammalia; order Carnivora; family Mustelidae; genus Mustela; species Mustela lutreola. The sequence continues at coordinate 41,448,703 of NC_081297.1, forward strand.
AAAGAGTAAAACAACAATAAAATAGAACAATTATAATAATATGCTGTAATGAGTTATGTGAATGTGGTCTCTCCCTCAGTGTCTTACTGCACTGATACTCACTCTTGTCCTGGCGTAAGATGCTAACGGGCCTATGCAATGAGATGAAGGGAGGTGAATGATCAGGCACTGTGACGAGGCATTATACTACTACTGACCTGAGGATACATCAGAAAGAGGATCGTTTGCTTCCGGACCATAGCGCCCGCGCGTAACCGAGCCACGGGAAATGAAGCTGCAGACAAGGGGACTACTGTCAGGCCTTTGAAGAAATTGGGCCAGAGGCCAGAAACTGTTTCTATAAGTAACCAGTCAACAGGCTCCCTATGAAACATGATCACCACCTCAAGTTCTTTGATAAATTTGTGCAAAAAGACCTCAGAAATTAAAAGAAAGGACGAAATGTTACCTAGAATACCTTTTTATTTCTGTAAAGCATCTCTTAAAATAATTTCAAAATGCTGTATGACACTTGTCCACATCATGCCTTTAGGGAAAAAAAGCAAGGAACATTACTTTGTATTATTATTAGAGAGAATTAGCACAAAGGCTGTGGACATTAATTTCCACAAGAAATTAATGGTAGCTGTGGATCAAAAAACCCCATCTCTGGGCTGTTAATTCCCCCAGGACAAACCCAGGGAGCAGCTGCATTTGACAGCAGAGATGGTACAGAAATGCAAGCAACAGAAGGTATCAAGTGGTCAGTGTATGAACTAGATGGCTTTTCCATTTCAGTTGCTTTTTGGTTTCTAGAAAGCTTGCTAGAGAACAGTGATGATTGCAAGAGTCCCCCTAAGGCACACTGTAGATACTGATTTCTTTGGGCCCAGAATTATTTTTTTTTTTTTTTTTTAAATATTTTTATTTATTTATTTGACAGAGAGAAATCACAAGTAGGCAGAGAGAGAGAGAGGAGGGAGCAGGCTCCCTGCTGAGCAGAGAGCCCGATGCGGGACTCGATCCCAGGACCCTGAGATCATGACCTGAGCCGAAGGCAGCGGCTTAACCCACTGAGCCACCCAGGCGCCCCCAGAATTATTATTTTAATACAGAGAGAATAAAATAGAATTCTTTAATTCTGGTATTTTTTCTCAAAAAATCTTCACTGGATTTTTGCCAAGTTTTCAGAAGTCATTACATTCAATAAAGCAATTAAGAAGAATTCTAGAGGACTTACACAAACTTTTTCTGAATAGTTCAAAGAATGAGGAATGAGGAGCGCCTGGGTGGCTCAGTGGATTAAGCCGCTGCCTTCAGCTCGAGTCATGAGCCCAGGGTCCTGGGATCGAGCCCCACATCGGGCTCTCTGCTCGGCGGGGAGCCTGCTTCCCCCTCTCTCTCTGCCTACTTGTGATCTCTCTCTCTGTCAAATGGATAAATAAAATCTTTAAAAAAAAAAAAAAAAAGAATGAGGAATGATAAATGATTTTTTAATTCCACCTTTGAGCTCTGTAAATAAACAAGTTGGATTTATTCTGAATCTGCCTTTTACCTTAGATTCAGATGTAATATAAGTTAGGAGGGGGAGAAGAAATGGCCTACGACCAACCCCACCAAAAAGAGGGAAATGGGAGGTTGAGAATTTTTTGTTTTTCATAGCAAAAAATGGGAGCTGCTGTAAGAAGCAGTCCTTATCAGGGTATTTCCCTTACACTGCCAGAGGCAGAGGGTAAGGAAGTGAAGAAGGAATGGGGACACTGATGTGTCCTTTTACTCAGGAAATGACATTGATCTACTCTAGAGAAAGCCACTGGAAAAGAATATTAACTAGTAGTCAGGAAGATACAATGGGCCAGATCACTTTGGGTTAATATTCAACAGATGGGGAGACAATCGGGGCATGGCAGCATCCTGTCACACATCTTAGGCTCCTTTTGTTGAGAACACACACTCAAACATCCTTAGCCACAGATCACCTTTTAGTCGCTCCAAAATAAACCTGGCTTCTACTAGTACTTTAATGTGTCTGAGGGTTTGAGGATGGGTTTGAGGGTCCAGAATTTAAAAGTGTGAACACTGGAAGGAAAACATTTTATTATGAAAGAGAAAAAAAAAAAAAAATCAAGGTAACTCACCAGTTTGCTCTTACCCTATGCAAACACAAAAGTAGCAATTAGAATACAGAGTAACCCAATGTCAGAGCCAACTGTCAGAGTCCAAGGAAAACCATCTTTTCCTAAATTAATTGCATTCCTCCCCACTCTAGCTACTCTAATCAAAGTGCACCAAAACCCTTAAGAATATCACTCTCTAAGACATGAAAACTCAGAACATAAAGACATACTGCAGGGGTGCCTGGGTGGCTCAGTGGGTTAAAGCCTCTGCCTTCGGCTGGGGACATGATCCCAGGGTCCTGGGATAGAGTTCTACAACAGGCTCTCTGCTCAGCAGGGAGCCTACTTCCGCCCCCCTCTCTCTGCCTGCCTCTTTGCCTACTTGTGATCTCTCTTTCTGTGTGTCAAATAAACCAGTAAAATCTAAAAAAAAAAAAAAAAAAAAAGACACTGCATAATAAACAGACAAACATACTTCAGACCTTTCCTCAACCAACTTTGACATAATATTGCTTTAAGGAGAAGATTTCATTTTAGAATATAAATTTAAAAAAGAAAGCACATTTAAAACGTTAAGTTTTGGTGATCAGGATAGTAAAGTAATTTTATTACAAATTTCAGGATCTAAAAAGTAATTTGTTACATTTACTAAGATAAATCTGAGATGACCTGTACCAAGCGTGTGTGTCCTGCATAGTGACACTGATCCTCCCACATGAAAAGATACAGTCCCACCCTCCTTTAGGGATGGGATTGGCCAGATGCAAGAAAGTTATGCTGATTCTCAACTAACACATACTGATTAGAATCATTTTGGTTTATCACTCTGGCATTTGGACCGTAAAGAGTTCAGGGAAGAAGTCTTATTCTTGAACTGTGAAAGCCAAACTAGAATCTCAAGGGTAGCCTCAAGAAATTCAAGCTTCTCTTTTGCTACTTTTTATTTCAGTAGTATTTAGGGAGACTTTCTGTATTTAATAAGAGTTATCATTCAATTGGTCTGTAAGACCAAGTACAAAATCTTTATCACAAAGCAAGAGACCGCAGAGAAGCTAGCTGACCAATAAGAAGACAGGCCAGATAAAGGGAAAACACAGAGCCCAGAGTATAGACTGTAACCATCTAGCAACAGAGATGCTGCCAGCAAGTAACCATAAGCTCCACAGGGTGGCCATATATAAAAGGGCCAGAAGAGACCTCGGATAGGCCATCTAAGTCATCCTGCTTGTAAATCAGACAAATACTGCTCTCTAACCAGTTACTTGCCCTTGCATTCACAGGCAGGGAACCCTAGGTCTCTTTTATATTTGTGTTTTTTTAAGATGACTAAAGGCAAAATCTTTACAAGGTGGAGCTGTAGGAAGCATCAGGGACTTAGTGGGCCCGGAGCAAGCACTCTCCCATGGGGCCTTATAAAGAACCTGGGGGTGAAGAGGAGCAGTGCAGTACCTGAGAGGCAGCTGAGACATAAGGGGAGAGCACCCTCCCGCTACAGGACTAAGAAGGTAGGGAAGAAAAGAAGAGCCACAAAGGAATGGCTGCAAAACCACAGCATGTTCATCAGGAAAGATGAAATTCCAAGGGCAGGAACAAATCAGCAGCTGAAGGGCCCACAGCCAAGCCCTCTTGCCTGGGAACTTCTATCCCAGATTCTCCAAAATTAACCGTTTCCCTGTAGAGCTATGGCTCTTCACGGGAACAATTTTGCCCCCAGGGGACATTTGGCAATGTCAGGAAACATTTCTGGTTATCACAACTGGCGGAAGGGTGCTACTTGCATTTAGTGGTTAGAGGCTAGGGAGGCTGCTAAACAATCCTACAGCGCACAGGACAGCCTCCTACAACAAGGAATTAATCACGATGTCATTAATGCCAAGGCTGAGAAACCCTGTTCTAGAGGGAGTGCTTTGACACATAAGATGCCAAATTTCGCAGAAGTCAAGGCCCTTGGAGCTTACAGTCAGACAAACGTGATTGCCCTCCACCTGAAGCCCTACGGTGCGGATCCATCACTGCCTTGTTGAGCAGAAGTCCCCCATTACCCCAGAATGTTCCACAAATGTCCAAATCAGCTGTTGGTGGTTCAAATTCAGTCAGTATAGCTAAAATCTTACATCTTTTATGTCTTCTTTCTTTTCTGAAAAATCTATTTCTTTCTCAGAGCCAGTGCTACCCCCACTGCTACAGCCAGGATGGCAATGGCGGCGGCCCCTCCAAACAGCAGTATAGACTTGCCCTCAAACAGGGGGCTGGCCTTCTCTTCAGCAGGGGAGGGGCCTTCTTGAAGACCCTCTCTCCTCACACGCTTCTCCTCTTCACTCAGCAGTGTTGCTGTGGGTTCCAGGGTGGGGATCAACTCAGCTTCCCGTTCAACAGATTCAACCATTGCTGCTTTTGTCTTCATTAAGCTCTCTTCTTCAAGTTCCACGAACAAAGACGTAGCAGGGCTGACTTTCTCCACTGTCATCCCTTCTGTGTCAGGCTCCCTCATCTCCAGCAAGGAAGTGGCAGTGATATGTGGAAGCAAGGGAGCTGGTGCTTCAGGGAGCACCTCCCGCAGCTCCTTGGTTGGCAAGATGATGGGTGCCACGGCAGCCTCTTCCACGCCTTCAGGAATTTCTTCTTTCTCCACATGCACAATGTCAGAATTAGAAGAGTTGTTCTCACTCTTCTCTCCAGCCCCGTTGCTATCTAAGCTTTTGACTTCTTCAGGATCCATTGCAATCTGCTGCCAGGACTCAGGACCTAGGGACACTGGGAGGCTTTCTGTGTGCCAACTCTGGCTGGCTGACAGTGAAACAGGTAAGCTCTCTGACTGCCAGGAAGTGGTCACAGTAGGAGACTCTGGAGGACTGACTTGTCCAGAGTTGTCACTGGGAAGTATATAAATGTCATTGCTATCTTCTGCAACAATTCCAGGGTACTCCTCCTCCTCTGATTCAAGGTTAAAGACAGTGCCCTAGAAAAGAAGGAGGAGAGTCAATATAAAGAATGGTAAATACATTTAAATAAATGTAAATCTGACATGCCTGGGTGGCTCAGTCCGTTAAGCAGCTGCCTTCGGCCAAGGTCATGATCCCGGGGTTCTGTGATCAAGTTCCACGTCAGGCTCCCTGCTCAGTGGGGAGCCTGCTTTTCCCTCTGTTGCTCCCCCTGCTTGTGCTCTCTCTGACTGATAAATGCATATATATAAGTGTCTGACTCTTGGTTTCAGTTCAGGTCATGATCTCATGGTGGTGGGCTTGGTCCCACTGGGCATCAGGCTCCACACTCAGCACAGAGTATGCTTGAGATTCTGTCTGTCCTTCTCCCTTGGGCCCTCCTGCTTGTGTGTGCACTCTCTCTCTCTCTCAAATAAATAAACATTTTAAAAAATAAAACAAATATAAATCTGGAAAAAAATTCTTTCCTAAACTGAAGTTCTAGAAATAAATAAAAAAGTTTCTGATTGAAGCATTTACCTGTAGACCATTGAAGAATGGAAGAATTTTTAACAACACGGTCCTTGGACCAGTTTCCTTGAAGCTAAAAAACCAAAATTTGATTTTTATATTTAACTCAATGTATTTATATTTGAAGTGGTAATGCAAAACAGCAGAGAAAACAAAGGCAAGCACCTTGCTTTCAAGGAACTGATCATTTAGGCAATGCTATCCTACGGTACAAGTGCTAATAAGAGTTGAGATGGGGGGAAAAAAGAGTTGAGATGGGAAGGTGCTGACTTCTTTCGGTAAGGACTGCAGCAGGCAGGGAAATGACAGAGCTTCCTGGAACATTTTAGGTATCTGAAGGATGGGTCAGGTTCCATGGTGAAAGCCCATGTACAAAACACACCACCAGCAAAAGCACAGAAATATAAAAGAGGGGAACAGTAAGTAACCCAGTTTGAGTAGTGCACAGTGCACATGAAGAATAGAAAGTTCAGTTGGGAAAGGGATTCTGGGAAACCTGACAGAGAGGTAAGAAATATGGACTCGATTTCATAGGAAATGGTTAGTTGATGGAGTCTTTCAGCTCCACAAGGACAGCTCCACTTTAAAATTATGTGAGAGCAGTGGCCAGAGGGAAGCCAGAAATGCAGGACTCGTCCTTCTCTCTCTAGGAAGACACTTCATGCCAAAGTAATAAAGATAAATAATGCCAGTCCTGGTTTTCACATTTAGCAGTTTAGTTTAATAGGACCCAGCATGTGCTTATTGCCTGTTATTGGCACCAGGTTAGGCACCAGCATTACAAGAATGAGATGAGACTCGATTTTTGTTCGTAAAAAATTCACTGTCTAGATTTGAAAACTGACGTATGAATAACTAATTTCAATAGGATACAGAAAGCTTTAAGACAGGTATATGCACAGGATGGTAGGGGAACCCAGAGGTTACAATGTGATCAGGAAGGCATGAAGAGTCAGTAAAGCATGTGAATCCTGATCCTGAGGTCATGAGTTCAAGCCCCATGCTGGGTGTGGAAACTATGTTAAAAAAACAAGTAAAATAAATAAATAAATAAATAAATAAATTAAATTAATAGATAGATAGATAGATAGATAGATAAATAAATAAATAAATAAATAAATAAGGCAGGAAGAGAACCAATGGACTTCGACTTTCATAAACACCTAATGAAAGCTTCACAGAATGTCTGGATGACAGATATGCTACAGAGAGTCTGAATAGGATTATGTAAAGCAAGTTAATTCCTATTTTATTTCGATTACAGCTGCTATTCATATGAAGTAGAATAATTTCATTAGTCAATCAAAACTAAAAACTTCTTGCATAGGGGCGCCTTGGTGGCTCAGTGGGTTAAGCCTCTGCCTTCGGCTCAGGTCATGGTCCCAGGGTTCTGGGATTGAGCCCCACATCGGGCTCTCTGCTCAGCAGGGAGCCTGCTTCTCTCTCTCTCTCTCTCTCTGTCTCTCTCTCTCTCTCGACCTGCCTCCCTGCCTACTTGTGACCTCTGTCTGTCAAATAAATAAATAAAATCTTTAAAAAATTTTTTTTAAAAAGATACTCCCACATCTTGGGCTTCCACTTTGGCACCACCACCACAATAAAACAAACAAACAAACAAATAAATAAATAAATAAATAAATAAGAAATTGGTGTTATTTTAAAAAAATTTTATACTCTTTTTTTAGTATTGATACTTACATTCATAAAACTTACATAACCTAACACTGACCATTTTTAGGTGCACAATTCACAATGTATGGGAACACCATCACTCTTTAATTCCTGAACATTTCCATCATCTCAAAGAGTAAGATTCTGCCCCATCACTCTTTAATTCCTGAACATTTCCATCATCTCAAAGAGTAAGATTCTGCCCCCGCCCCCCGACTCCCAAGCAATTCCTCCTTCCCCTGGGAAGTTCGTATAAATGCAATCACACAGGACATGGCCCTTTGTGTCTCGGTTCTTTCGCTGCAGGTAATGTTTTCAAGGATCGTCCACATGGTAGTGTATATCGGCACTTCTTTCTTTCTAAGACTTTGCAGTATTTTGTTGTAGGGATAGACCACATTTTGCTTATTAATTCATCAGTTGGTTGACATTTGGGTTGTTTCTCAAATGTTCTGGTGACTGAATATCCACATAAAAGTTTTTGTTTGACCATATACTTTCAGTTCTTTTGAGGATAGAGCTAGAAGCAAAATTGCTGGGTCACATAATTCTATGTTTAATTTATTAAGGACCTGCCAAACTATTTCCCAAAGCAACTGTTCCATTTTATGTTCCTCCCAGGAATGTAGAAGAATTCCAATTTCTCCACATCCTAACACCTGTTACTGTCTGTTTTATTTTTTTATTTTTTTTTATTTTTTTTTTTTTAAGATTTTATTTATTTATTTGACAGAGAGAGATCACAAGTAGACAGAGAGGCAGGCAGAGAGAGAGGGAGGGAAGCAGGCTCCCTGCTGAGCAGAGAGCCTGATGCGGGCCTCGATCCCAGGACCCTGAGATCATGACCTGAGCCGAAGGCAGCGGCTTAACCCACTGAGCCACCCAGGCGCCCCTGTTTTATTTTTTTATTAGGACCATCCAACGGGGATGTGAAGCGATATCTCATTTTGGTATTGATTTGCATTTCATTAATGATCAATGATACTGAACATCTTTTCATGAGCTTATTAGCCATTTATCTTCTTTGGAATAATGTCTATTTAAATCTTTTGCTCATTTTTTTTTTTTATAAAGAGTTCTTTTTTTTTTTTTTTTAAAGATTTTATTTGTTTATTTGACAGACAGAGATCACAAGTAGGCAGAGAGGCAGGCAGAGAGAGAGAGAGGAGGAAGCGGACTCCCTGCTGAGCAGAGAGCCCGATGTGGGACTCGATCCCAGGACCCTGAGATCATGACCTGAGCCGAAGGCAGCGGCTTAACCCACTGAGCCACCCAGGCGCCCAATCTTTTGCTCATTTAAAAATTTTATTGTTGGGGCACGTGGGTGGCTCATTTGGTTAAGCATCTGACTCCTGGTTTCGGCTCAGGTCACAAACTCAGGGTTGTGGGATCAGCCCCTGTGCTTCATGCGGAGTCGGCTTGAGATTCTTTCCCACTCCCCTTCCCTCTCCTTTTGCTCCTTTCCTTGCTCTCTACCTAAAATAAATAAATAAAATCTTTAAAAAAAATAAAAATTCGGGGCACCTGGGAGGCTCAGTGGATTAAGCCTCTGCCTTCAGCTCAGGTCATAATCTCAGGGTCCTGGGATCCAGCCCTGCATCAGGTTCTCAGCTCAGCAGGGAGCCTGCTTCCCTCTCTCTTCCTGCCTGCCTCTCTGCCTACTTGTGATCTCTGTCCATCAAAGAAATAAAATAAAAATCTTTAAAAAAATTTTTTTAAAATAAAAATTCTATTATCTTTTTATTATTGACTATTAAGACTTTTATTCTTTTTTAAAAATATTTTTCAGCATTTTTTTTTTAGATTTTGTTTATTTATTTGACAGAGATCACAAGTAGGCAGAGAGAGACAGGCAGAGAGAGAGAGGGGAAGCAGGCTCCCTGCTGAGCAGAGAGCCTGGCGCCCCCAGGACCTTTATTCTTCTTCTTTTTTTTTAAGATTTTATTTATTTATTTGACAGAGAGAAATCACAAGTAGACGGAGAGGCAGGCAGAAAGAGAGAGAGGGAAGCAGGCTCCCTGCTGAGCAGAGAGCCCGATGCGGGACTCGATCCCAGGACCCTGAGTATATGACCTGAGCCGAAGGCAGCGGCTTAACCCACTGAGACACCCAGGCGCCCAGGACCTTTATTCTTAAACAAGACTACTACTGGGGCACCTGGGTGGCTCTGCCGTTAACCATCTGCCTTCAGCTTAGGTCATGATCCCAGGGTCCTGGGATCGAACCCCGCATCAGGCTCCCTGCTTGGCAGGAAGCCTGCTTCCCCTTCTCCCTTTGCTTCTGTTCCCTCTCTTGCTGTGTTTCTCTGTGTCAATAAATAAATAAAATATTTTTAAAAGGGGGGGGGCACCTGGTGGCTCAGTGGGTTAAAGCCTCTCCCTTCAGCTCAGGTCATGATCCCGGGTCCTGGGATTGAGCCTGGCATCAGGCTCTATGCTCAGCAGGGTGCCTGTCTCCTCCTCTCTCTCTTCCTGCCTGCCTCTCTGCCTACTTTTGATCTCTGTCAAATAAATAAATAAATCTTAAAAAAAAATTTTTTTTAATCTTTAAAAAAAACAAAAAACAAGACTACTACTTAGTTGGATATTAAAATAACCAATTTTGGGGGGCAAAGATACTTGTAAAAAAGACTGAGGTTAAAGGAAACAGAGGGGGTAAAGTACTAAAGTAGCTAGAGTCTATGCCAGTTAATAATCTTATTTTTTATTTCATTTTGTATTTTTAAGATTTTATTTATTTATTTTTTGCGGGGAGAGAGAGCAAGCTTGTGTAGGTGGAGTGCGGACGGGGTGGAGTACGGACGGGGAAGAGGGAGAGAGAGAATCTTAAGCAGGCTCCACGCCCAGCCTACCCAATGCAGGGCTTGATCTCACCATCCTGACATCATGACCTGAGCCAAAATCAAGAGTCAGATGTCAGCTGACTGAGCCACCAGGCGCCCCTTATTTTTTTGTTTTTAAAAAGATCTGCCATGGGGCGCTGGGTGGCTCAGTGGGTTAAGCCTCTGCCTTCAGCTCAGGTCATGGTCTCAGGGTCCTGAGACTGAGCCCCGCATCGGGCTCTCTACTAAGCAGGGAGCCTGCTTCCCTTCCTCTCTCCCTGCCTGCCTCTCTGCCTACTTGTGATCTCTGTCTGTCAAATAAATAAGTAAAATCTTTAAAAAAAAAAGAAAGAAAAGAAAAAAAAATCTGCCATTAGTATTATTTCCTCAAATGGGCTCCTCTCCTAGGCTTCAAATCGCACATAAATGAGACCTTCACGGCTATAATATTATGGGATTTGATCTCTTAAACTCTCATCTTTCCATCAGTTACAATGGTAATATAAGACAACTCAACAGTTCTGGGACTTGGTCACTAATGCATGATTATAGAGTCACTTCACAACCAAACACAGTGTATAAGGACTGCACACCCATCAACGGCTGAAATCATTAATTACAGATAGCCAGAAGATAACACTTATCCTACTGAAGAATACAAACTACAAACAGCACTTCTCCATCATTTCTCTATCTTATCCCAATTTTAAGTTTTTATTTTAGCTAAGCATCTACCTCATCATCATCCTCTCCTTCTGTTTCATCAGGAAATACTAAATATATCTCAAAATATTCTTAGTATATCCTTAATATAGCAAAATAAAGGTTTCCCCTCCTCTCAACATTTTCTGCTATTACTCTAAAATAAGCAATCATTATCTTTCACCAAAACTAATGCCAAAGACTCCTGTCTCCTTGATGTTACAATCCAATTTGGAGACCAGAAAATATTTCACCGGTCAGTTAAGCCAAGACCCTGGGAGCCGTACTGGATTTCTCCTATTCCTGAAAGTAGTTGGCTTCTTATTGCTGTTTAGATGACAGTGATAAAACACTAAAATCTCTGCCTCCTGCCAGGAGTTTAAAATACAGTTTAAAACGTAGAGAAGGAGGGGTACCTAGTTGACATGGTCAGTGGATAATGTGACCCTTGATCTTGGGGTTCTAAGTTTGAGCCCCACAGTAGAGATTAGTTAAAAATAAAATCTTTAGGGGCGCCTGGATGGCTTAGTTGTTAAGCGCCTGCCTTCAGCTCAGGGCATGGTCCCAGGGTCCTGAGATCAAGCTCTGCATCAGGCTCCTTGCTCTGTGGGAAGCTTACTTCTCCCTCTCCCATTCCACCTGCTGTGTTCCCTTTCTCACTGTGTCTCGCTCTGTCAAATAAATAAATAACATCTTTAAAATAAATAAAATAAAATAAAATAAAGATAAACTAAAATCTTAAAAAAAAAAAGAAGAGAGAACAAGAGTTGGATCTTAAAGATTAAGAACTAAAAGATGAAAGAGATGAGAAAGATGCTCCATGAAGCAGAAAAGTATAAACAAAAACACAGCACTGAGAAATATCATTGTATATTCAGGCCAATACTAGCTCTTCAGTATTCCAAAGCATGAGATGAGGAGGAATTAAAAAAGATGAAGGTTGGGGCTCCTGGCTGGCTCAGTTGAAAGAGTAAGAAACTGTTGATTTTGGAGTTATGAGTCTGGGGTCATCCCATGTTGGATGTAGAGACTACAAGAAAAATTTTTAAAAAATAAATTCCTATGAAGTTGTATTTACCTACCTCTTTCCCAGAACATAATTCTAATTAGTCATGCAAATCCTCTAACACTCGTTACAAAGGGAGTTCTCTTTGCCACATAATATATATATTTATATTTATAAACAGATATACATATATGTTTATTAAATCACCTCTTCAAGGAGCTCCACTGTGAAAACCAGAAATAAAGGCTCATATAAGGAATAATTTTACAAGGAGGGAAAAAGGTAGTAGAGTAGTAATAGTATAAGGTAGCATGAGGTTTATAATTTTCCTTTATTGATTTTGGTACACGTTTTATTTATTTGCTTTCTCAAAATCTCCAAATAAGAAATTAAATACGGCCCAGCAGCTTTCAATCCTCTACCCTCAAGCTCTGCAAAGTAGTTAAAAAGAAGGGTAATGAGGCCTTGCTGATACTTAAATGTTAATTCATGGAGAGCAAACTACCACTGTCTTTCTGAATATAAAATAAGTATATGTCTCTATGTCATAGAAGGGGAGTATTTTCCCTGCACTCTTCCCGAGTTTGACAAAGATCCTGGTTTTACTGAAAAATGAATTCAACTTCCCCCAACCCCCTATTATGGCATCACTAACTCAGAACAGAAAAGATGAACCTAAGGTAGCATCAACCTTTAGATAAAAGCTGTTTGAATTTTATAAAACAGAGTAAGTAGTGGTCCATTTCAAATCTATTTCTAATTATCTGTCTCCTCCAGATAAAAAGCAAGAGGGCAACGTCACACAATATTTAGAATAATATATTATTTCTTCTTGGGCACATTAAATGTCTTCCCAGGAAACCAAATATAAGGCTACAGTACAGGGAGAAGGTAAGACCAAATTTTCTTTCTTGTTTTTTAAAAAAATTTTATTTAAATTCAATTTAATTAACGTATAGTGTATTATTTGTTTCAGAGGTAGAATTCAGTGATTCATCAATTGCATATAAGGCCCAGTGTTCACTGCATCAACTGCCCTCCTTAATGTCCATCAGTGAGTTACACCATCACCCACCCCCCAGGAACTCTCAGCTTGTTTTCTATGGTTAAGTGTGTCTTATGGTTTGTCTCCTTCTCTGATTTTCATCTTATTTTATTTTCCCTTCCCTTATGTTAATCTGTTCTATTTCTTAAATTCCACACAAGTGAAATCATATATTTGTCTTTCTCTGACTTATTTTGCTTAGCGTATTACCCTCTAGTACTATCCACATAGTTGCAAATGGCAAGATTTCATTCTTTTTGATGGCTAATATTCCTGTGTGTGTGTGTGTGATACAGATACATACACCACATCTTTATCAATTCATCTGTCAATGGACACCTGGGCTCTTTCCATAGTTTGGCTGCTGTAGACATTGCTGCTATAAACATTGGGGTGCATATGTTCCTTTGAATAACTATCTTTGTATCCTTTGGATAAATACCTAGTAGTGCAGTTACTGGGTTTCCTCTCTTCTATTCCTAGAGCCATTAGCCCAAATTTGTGTTAATCACAAATTAGGTGACCATGTAAGAGGGAAGACTTATCTTAGCAAAGTTGCTCACTGCTACCTACAAACACTGTACTAAATTCCCAAGCCCTAAAAATAAATAAATAAATAAATAAATAAATAAATAAATAAATCCAGCCATCCCCAAGCCCTGTCTTCTTACTCATGTAGATAGTGGCGCTGACATTTTGATAAGTGGAAAACATTTCATAATGCAACAAAAGATGTGAGACTTTTCCTTTAAAACCATGCATTCATACAAAGCATACACACCATTTTAGGGAAAATTCACAGTCCCTGAAACTTATCCATGGTTTCCAAACTAAAGACTCTTCATTTAGCTCCTCATTTAGATCCAGCTTAAATTCTAACCCCTCTGGACTGAATCCAATTCCCCTCTCTTATTTCTCCTGAACTCCGAGCTCTGAGTCTAGGCTACACAAAATACCATAATTATACATTTTTTACCATACTTCTCACTAAGTTTTTCACAATTATTGGTCATTCCCCAACTAGATAGATTATAAACACCTCAAGGGAAGAAAACATGCTTTAAACGTCTTTGCTATCCCCCTTGTAATGCCTAACATAAGCCGACTACACAGTGATGGTCAGCAAATGCTTAACAAGAAAGCTGGTCCCATCTTTGGATACAAACGTAGCGCTGAACACTAGCTATTTTGATTTTTCTCAGACACTGATAGGAACTGTTCTTTATTCATTTCTAGATTTCTATGCACATGGACTATACCTCAGTGTTTGCTGTCCAAGGTCACATACTGCTGGTGCTGAAGAGAATTAAAAGTTCTCTCTCTGACTCAAATTACCATGTTCTAGCTACCCAGAATGCCCTCCTCCTCAGTTCTGCCCTTCTGAATCCTTTTCATTACCTTTAAACCCTTAAATGATTTATCTGTTCTCTTGCTTTAAAATATATAGTAGAGGCACCTGGGTGGCTCAGAAGACAGTTAAGCATCTGCCTTTGGCTCAGGTCACGATCTCAGGGTCCTGGGATCAAGTCCTGCATCGGGCTCTCTGCTCAGCGGGGAACCTGCTTCTCCCTCTCCCTCTGTCTGCTGCTCTGCCTACTCGTGCACTCTGTCAAATAAGTAAATAAAATCTTTTTTAAAAAATGAAATAAAATTTAAAAAGTATATAGTAGGGGTGCCTGGGTGGCTCAGTGGGTTAAAGCCCCTGCCTTCGGCTCAGGTCATGATCCCAGGGTTCTGGGATCGAGCCCTGCATAGGGCTCTCTGCTCAGCAGGGAGCCTGCTTCCCTCTCTTTCTCTGCCTCCCTCTCTGCCTACTTGTGATCTCTGTCTGTGAAATAAATAAGTAAAATCTTTAAAAAAAAAAAGTATATAGTAAATTGTGTGTATCTGTCTTATGTCCCTAAGTCCCTAGAGATTAAAGTATGTTTTTAAACATCTTCATTGTACTGGTTTTATTCTCAGCCCTATGCCAAGTGCCTTATAGAATCCCACACATATTATATTAATAGAATTATATATATTATATTGATAGATTAATATTAATTTGGGGGGAACTTAGACAAGCTGATCCAGGTCATGAATCTGAGATCTTTTCCACAGAAGAACAGCTGTCATTTCTCTTTGTGCAGGACTGCTGCCTTGGAATCACAAAGACAGAACATAACATGTCTCATAACCTACTGTTCTAGACCTGCAAGCCTCTCTGAAGAGGAAACAAATCTGTTAGCCAACTTTTTCTACTAAAGACAGAGAAAACAGACACCCAGTGGAGGTCTGAGCAAGATTAAACAAGTTCAGGACTGTTTTTTTTTTAAAGATTTTATTTATTTATTTGACAGAGAGAGATCACAAGTAGGCAGAGAGAGAGAGGAGGAAGCAGGCTCCCAGCCGAGCAGAGAGCCCAATGTGGGACTCGATCCCAGGACCCTGAGATCATGACCTGAGCCGAAGGCAGCGGCTTAACCCACTGAGCCACCCAGGCGCCCCAGGACTGTTTTTTGACTGTTTTTTTCATAACCAAAACTCAGTTTAGGATATATCACAAATGGGAGCGTCTGGGTGGTTCAGTGGGTTAAAGCCTCTGCCTTCGGCTCAGGTCATGATCTCGGGGTCCTGGGATTGAGCCCTGTGTCGGGCTCTCTGCTCAGCAGGGAGCCTGCTTCTTCCTCTCTCTCTGCCTGCCTCTCTGCCTACTTGTGATCTCTGTCTGTCAAATAAATAAAAATCAATCTTAAAATAAAAAAAGGATATATCACAAATGGCTCAAATGCAAAAGATTGGAACATAACAAATAAACAAAGTCTTGCCTTTCTTAGTCACGGTCAGTCCAAATCACATAAGCCGGATCCCACGACACATCCAACTAACGCCCTGCTGCTTTTCCAACATAAGTCTCTCACACTTCTTCAAGGTGTGACTATACTTCTTCAAGAAGCACTTCCTGATTGAGCTCTACAACCATCATTCCCTTTCTTGGTATTCTACCCTACTCACTAAAAAATTTCTATTTCACCATGGCTTTCTTGATATTTATTTCAAACACTTAAACAACTGGCTTCTTTATGTTTATAGTTGTGTTTAACTAATAAACATATAATCAGCTATCTAATAAAGTTTAAGAATTTTAAGATTAAAATTTGTTTCAAGGGGTCTAAAATCTAGTTGGGGAGATTAGGTAACACAGCAGCCCTCAAACTCTGCTGCCTAATTAGACACCTGTGAAAATTTTAAGTCTACCTATGCTAAAGTTATAACCCATGACAATCAAATTAGAATCTTTGAAGGTGGGACCCAGGTATTGTTGTTGTTTTTTTTAAAAGATTTATTTATTTATTTGTCAGACGGAGATCACAAGTAAGTAGGCAGAGAGGCAGGCAGAGAGGGGGGAAGCAGGCTCCCTACTGAGCAGAGAGCCTGATGCAGGGCTCAATCCCAGAACCCTGAGACCATGACCCGAGCAAAAGGAGGAACTTAACCCACTGAGCCACCCAGGCGCCCCGAGACCCAGTTATTGTATCTTGTGAAACAAAAATGGGTATAATGGCTGTAATCAATTTGGCTCCCTCAATATCCTACCCAAAGCCCAATCATACTCTAGTACAATGAAAAGGAAGAAGTAAGATGATAAAGGCTACCGAGTGACTATAGGGACATTCTGAGTTTGCTGATTCTTGATGAACCACCAATAACAGAGAGTGACAGTAGCTAACACGATGAAAATAGCTACCGAGGGAACCATTTCTGTAACCTTTTTGGAGGAGTATACCTGGAGGTCCAAGAGTAAGGAAGACCAATCACCAAAGCCAGATCAACAGCTTAAACTCAGTTTTCCTGTGAAGTTGTACTTACCTAGATCTTTGCCAGAACACAATTCTAATTAGTTACGTAAATCCTCTAACACCTTGTTATAAAGGGATTTCTCTTTGCCACGTCATTTATAGGTTCAAGAGTTTATCTGCATCTCTTCAAGGAGCTTCATTGTGAAGACAGAAATAATGGCTCATATACAGAATAATTTTACAGGGAGGGAAAAAGGCAGTGAAAGAAGAGTAGTGATAGTATAAGATAGCACAATGTACATAATTGCCCCTTACTGACTGGACTTTAGTACACTTGTTTCATTTATTTGCTTTCTCAAAATATCCACATGAGAAACTAAATATGGCTCAGCAACTTTATAATCCTCTATCTTCAAACCTTGCAAAGTAGCTTAAAAAAAAAAAAGGGTAAAAAAAAGGGTAATGAGGCCCTGCTTAAGATTACATTGAAAGTCAACATCTAAAAACTAGATTCTTTTTGTTAAATGAAGAGGAAGAAGCTGGAAAAGTGTTAACAGAATTATGCCATTGAATGAACCGATCACGGTCTCTGACCTCCAAGAAGCAAGTAAAACTAACCTATTTTCTCAAAGAAAGTGTATTTCAGAGTTATGCAAAATAGTCAAAGAACGTCAGTTACTGCATTACAAGTAACTTCAAACAGTGTGTTTTTGTTAGCCTTCCCCCAATACTGTCAAATTTTCATATAAAAAACAAACAGTGCTCCTAAATACCCTCACCTCCCAACTGAGTCATTAAGAGGTAAGGAATTTAACTTCTCACGCTGTTTATTCTTAGTCTTAGAATCACATCTGCTCTCACTCTTTTCACACTCTACAAGTTTTATAATCTGTTTCCATGCCACTTCAAGAAACGTACAGTACAGCTGGACTCACAGTCACCTCACAACTACAGAGCTCTTCGAACAGAAGGGTTATCCAAGGGTCAGAGCAGTCTGAAGTGCTCACTGATAAGAATTCTCAACAAGTTACTTATCTGCACTTCTAAAAACAGAAACTCTAATAGCAAGAACTGATTTTAAAAAGCAACAACAAAACAAAAGAACCATAAAACAAAAGGTAAAAATTTTAATTCTCAGAAAGGAGACCTTTGCTGCTTTTTCTTTAGGGCTGCAAACCAAAACAAATGAAACAGAAATTTCAAAAATTCCATCATGAAGAAATAAGAGAAAACTTAACAAACTGAAATAGAATTAGCCATAAAATGACATTTTGCTTTAATTTTAACAGCTTAAAGCTAACAAAAGGGTTAAGAACACTCTTTGTTCCCTTTCTCAAGTTTGCCAAATTACAACTTTGGAATAATAAATGGCTCAGATGTCAATTCAGATTTAATTACTTTTTTCCTTGCTGTCATGGCCTTCCCTGCCTTACAACTTATTATTTCTTACTTGGAACATCACATTTTAATGAAGATACACCAGAAATTTTGTGCTCTTATGTAAGAAGCATTAAAGAAAGAATAGATGACCACTGAGACTTTTAATCCTGGGACCAATTCATATAAAGCAAAAATATAAAAAGAGAGGTCTCTCTCTCAACAATTACTGCTATTAGTGAAGAGCAGGCTTTCACTAAAAGATAAAGAGCTTTTTTAGATAGTATCTTGGGTATTTGGGATTTGTGCTAAATCTCGGGATTTAGCACATTAGGGGTGTGTGGGTAGCTCTGTTGGTTAGGTGTTTGCCTCAGCTCAGGTCATGGTCCCAGGGTCCTGAAACAAGTTCCACATCAGGCTCCTTGCTCAGCAGAAGTCTGCTTCTCCCTTTCCCTTTGCCTGCTGCTCCCTCTGCTTTTGCTCTCTTTGTCAAATGGATAAATAAAATCTTTAAAAAAAAAAAAAAATTAGTGCCTTGTGCCTTGGGAATAACATCTACAAGTAGTATTAGAGCTGGTCCAACAATCTAAAATCATTTTTAGCACAAAATATTTGTTGTTGGAAATTTCTTTGTAGTCCCATTGATATAAAAAACACAAAGGAGTAATTTCCAGGACTCAAAAAACCATAAAACGAATTTGGACCAACTATCAGAGTTTAAGTATGCATGAACAACCAGAGAACTGTATCTTTCTTTGAAAACAAAAATAAAAACAAAACCAGAGAAAGCTCAGAGAGATTAAGTAACTTGTCCCAAGGTCTCTGAGCCTGTTTTGAGAACTGGCTTGTATGATGAGCTCAGGGTGTTATACGTAACTAGAATCACGGAACACTATATCAGAAACAGTGGCTAACTGAACACAATTTTAAATAAAGAGAGAGAGGGGGGCGCCTGGGTGGCTCAGTGGGTTAAAGCCTCTGCCTTCGGCTCAGGTCATGATCCCGGAGTCCTGGGATCGAGCCCCACATCAGGCTCTCTGCTCTGCAGGGAGCCTGCTTCCTCCTCTATATCTGCCTGCCTCTTTGCCTACTTGTGATCTCTGTCTGTCAAATAAATAAATAAAAACTTTAAGAAAAAAAAGTTTATAAAAAAAGAGAGAAGTATGCAAACAACAACAAAAAGGAATAAACTACTAAGAAAAAAAAAAAAGAACTGCTTGTCAGTAACATGCAGTAACTTGTACGCACTCCTACCATGTGTCCTTCTGAAGATTTTACTGATACTGACCTACTTAAACCTCACAAGGTTATGGAGTAAGCCTTATTATTATTTCCATTTTACAGACCAGGAAACTGAATCAACCGAAGAGGATTATCGTTCAAAGTCACTGAACTGGATTTAAGCTCAGGCAGTTTACCTCCCAGGACCATGTTTTTATCAACTACATGAAACGAACTCTTAGGCTGTAGTCCTGATTACCTTACAGATGTTTTCTCCTGAGTTTACAGCAAGAAGTAAATAGAAAAGATTATTCTTGGTGTTTTCTTGAAGCAAGTACACAAAGATATGTGCATGAAACCTTTCTAATAAAAAGGGAAAGAGAGAAGAAACTGAAATATGGAGATACAGGGAGTATTTTTTTTTTTTTAAGATTTTATTTATTTTATTTGACAGACAGAGATTACAAGTAGGCAGAGAGGCAGGCAGAGAGAGAGAGAGAGAGGAGGAAGCAGGCTCCCTGCTGAGCAGAGAGCCCGATGTGGGACTCGATCCCAGGACCCTGAAATCATGACCTGAGCCGAAGGCAGCAGCTTAACCCACTGAACCACCCAGGCGCCCAAGGGGAGTATTTTTAAATAAATGTAAGATAAAATAAAAATGTAACATTGGTTTTGGTGGTAGAACAAAGTAAAAAGAGCTTGCAGATCATTAAAAGAACCATTTCAAAAATGTGCAGTGGCTGCTTTATTCTGCCTGTATTGACTGCATTTTGCTTCCTTTTTTTGGGTTCACATTGTTACAAATTATTCCGCCACTTCAAGCAGTATTTTACCTACAGAGTCATAGCTGCTGACAAACTGAGCTCCCTACGGACTTAACTTTTCCATCTGAAGATGCTTTGGCAGAACTCCACAGACATATTCCCTGGTAAATTCATCTAGGGACTCACCTGCCCTAAGATGTACCAACAAACCATTAACGGTTACTTTCTGGCAGTATCTATCCCTCAAGTAGTCCCCTTAAAAAATAGAAACAGTAATTATTCTTTTACATTCAGTCAAGCAGTATGCCATATGCCTCTCAGATCACTATTAAATTAAAATGAGAAAATGCAAAGTGGGAATGATATTCCCAGTAATTTTCCATCTATTCTAATGAGCAAGACCCACAAAAAATATATTTTGGAAATACAGTGCAGTAAATACTCACACCTGCAAGTAAAATACATGGGTTTGATGAAACAGTACTTAACCTCATTACACTAAAATTATTTGTTACAAAACCCACCTAGTGATTTTTAGATCACAAATTATGTGTTACCTCCCAGAGTATAAAAACTCTGTCTTTTGGGAACTTTTAGGTAAGAAACTGTTAGAACAGTCTCCAAATATCCTTGATTATAAACAAAAATACTTTCTCTGTCTTTCTATTCCTAAAATGGAAATAAGGAGCTTTAAGTCAAACAGAAAAAAAGCAAAAATTAATTTTATTCAAACTACTTAAATATTAAATACTATGGTAGACATCAGATTACATTTTTACCAGTAAGCTTTTATGTAATTTAAAACTAAATCTTTCATAGCAAGTATCTAGTTTAGTACATGACATAGGAGAAAATAAAAGAGAAGCCTTACCACACTGGACTTCTACTGCCCTTTTCAGGAGACAGACTTACTTCTAATGTAGGAACACAATCCCAGGAAATGAAAGACAGTGAGAAAGCGGAGGGAGGGAACAAGGAGGAGTCAGAAAAATCACAATACGCCAACTAGTCCGCGCCCTAAGTGTGCTGCAGGGCCATGAAAAATCAGAATCAAAACACAAAGGAATCTTCAGACTCAGGAAGAGGAAAAAAATATACACTCTTAAAGACATATCTAAAAACCTGACATTTGTAAAAATGGAGCATTTTCACAAAATACTTTTATATCATTATTTTTGTGAGACAGAACTATTCTTCCCATTTTGTAGTTGATAAAACTAAGGCTCAGAGAAGTTAAATGAATTTCTCCCAAACACAAGGCTAATATTTGGCAGAGCTGGGGGCCACAAATTAACCCTGTGATTTCCAATCTTTATTAACTTGCCTCTCTCTGGCAGGGTTAAAAAAATAAGGTAAAAAGAGAAAAAATCCAAAAGCCTTATCTTGTAATTCTAATGCCACATAAACAAAAATAAAAAATTATAATCCAGGGCACCCGCGTGGCTCAGTCGTTAAGGGTCTGCCTTCAGCTCAGGTCATGATTCCAGGGACTTCGGATGGAGCCCCAAGTTGGGCTCCCTGCTTGGTGGGAGTCCTGCTTCTCCCTCTCCCACTCCCCTTGTTTGTATTCCTTCTCTCACTGTCTCTCTCTCTCTCTCTGTCAAATAAATAAATAAATAAAATCTTAAAAAAAAAAAAAAAGATGTGTTCCTCATTGAACTTTTATTTCTAACTGCACCCCAATTAATCACTCCCTCCTTTGTCTTTCTACTACACTTTGAACATGCCTACCCCACAACATATAACATGTTACACATGGTTATTAATGTTTTACATTTCTATCTCCTCAACCAGTTCTGAGCTCTGAAGTAGGGCCTATATTTTATTTAACTTTTGTATACTTAAAATCTAGCATGGTGCCTACCATAACATATGCAAACAAGCAAGGTTCACTGCACATTAAAAATTAATCCCTGAAGGCCTTAAACATTACAGAAATTAATTAATCTTCACAAACTCCTTGTAAAATGGGCAGACACGATTAATGACTTCCTTAGAAACTGGAGTTTAGGGGCGCCTGGGTGGCTCAGGGGTTAAGCCTTTGCCTTTGGCTCGGGTCATGATCTCGGGGTCCTGGAATCGAGCCCCATATCAGGCTCTCTGCTCAGTGAGAAGCCTGATTCCCACTCCGCCCCCCGCCTGCCTCTCTGACTGCTTGTGATCTCTGTCTGTCAAATAAATAAATAAAATCTTTTAGAAAATGATTTAAAAAAAAAAAGAAACTAGAGTTTATAAATAATCTGAAGAATATTCAGGAAAATGATTCATCTAAGGCCATGCAATTAGACAGTAATAAACATTTCTAGGCCATTCTCCTTTTCAAGAAAAACCAAGAGAAAGAACATGAATTGGTGATGCCTATTGAGAACTGCGCCACGGAAAGGAGCCCCAGCTTATAGATTCCATACAGACATTTCACAGGAATTATAGGAATATGTTTCACCCTCACGTGATGGTGAGTGTCAGTAAGAAGGAATGATCAGAAGTAGACTGAGACTCCTTCACGTCTAAGGTATGGAAATTGTAACCATATGACTTATATTCAAGTCTGGGGAATAATGCCTGTGGATAAAGTAACTAAAACCAAAATGAGATCCTTGTAAAGTCTCAGCTTGAAGTCATTTTAACTTCTGGTTTCTGGGAAGCACTTAAGAAGCTTGGAAGACTGGGGCGCCTGGGTGGCTCAGTCATTAAGTGTCTGCCTTCAGCTCAGGTTATGATCCCAGGGTCCTGGGACTGAGCCCTGAATCAGGCTCTCTGCTCGGAGGGAAGCTTGCTTCTCCTTCTCCCACACCCCCTGCTTGTGCTCCCTCTGTCAAATAAATAAATAAAATCTTAAAAAAAAAAAAAAAAAGAAGGTTGGAAGGTGCCATTCCATCCTAACAACAAGCAATAAGGCTGAACAAACTGAAAAATCGGTAACTTCTTAGATCGCTAAGAGAACTGAGGTCACAGGGCCAAATGCTGCCCCCAAGACTGAAGTGACCAACAGGCAATAGAGGGGATCATAACTTACTGGAGCAGAAACTCCTCAGCAGTCACCTCCCCAGGCACCCGTGCCCAGGGAGGAGAACTGGAACTGAAACTGATGAACTGCTGGAGCCTCAGTGTGGACAAAACTGAAAGAGAAAACCTGAGAGTGACTGCCACACGTACGGAGCTTGAAGTCACCACGATACCCTAACAAGTAAAAAGCTAAACAAACTGAAAAATCCACAACTACTCTAGGTTCTGTAAGATAGAGAGGTAATGGCCCAGGGCAAACTACTGCCCCCAAGACTGGAGAGAAAGACAGGTGAACATGGAGAGTCACAGCTTACCTGAGTGGAAATCACGCTGGGGACGAGCACTGATGGACAGCTGGAGGCTCAGCATGGCCAATACAAAGTTAAACTCTAGGGGGACTCAGTCATAAGAAGACCCCTACAATTCTGTGAGATTTACCTCTAGGAGCTCAACCAGGTGCTCTTAATAAATACCAAAGAAAATTCCCCTCATGCTTCTGGCAGGGGGAGGATGAACTATATTTGAAATATAATAGGCCACTCCGTTTTTCTTAACAAGGACTGCCCGTAAGAGAAACTACCTACCTAACCAGAGCCTAACAACACAAGGGTAGAGAAATACCCAACTCAGCCCACTCAAGCCATCTCATCCCACCTAACAGGGAAAGGAAAAACTGAGAAACACTTCACAGTGCAGAGGCCATAGTTCAGTAAAAAGACTGACCGAATCATAGGGCTATAAAATCCCTCCCCTTCCTCCAAGGCTTCTTTACAGCAGTTCCTTTGACCCAGTGCACCATGTCCGGCTATCGAGAAAAAATTACAAGGCATGCCAAGAGGCAAAAAACAAATTTGAAGAGATGGAGCAAGCATCAGAACCAGACACTCCAGATGTTGAAATTATCATGACAAGAATTTAAATCAATTATGATTAATAAGCAAAGGACTCTCATGGATAAAGCAGAAAGCATGCAAGAACAGATGGGCAATGTAAGCAGAGAGAGAAACACTGGAAAAGAACCATAAGATCGAAAAGATCTATAACGGAAATGAAGAATAACTTTGATGGGCCTATATAATATTAAATTAGACATGGGTAAGGGAAGAATCTCTGAGCTTGGGTATATAAAAGCAAAGACAACAAAGACAGGAAAAAAAAGAACAGGATATCCAAGGACCGTGGAACAACTACAGAAAGTGTAACATATACGTAACTGGAATACAAAAAGGAAAAGAGATAGGAACAGAAGAAATATTTAAAACAATAATGACTGAGGGCCTCCTCAAGTTAATATCAGACACCAAAAACAGTTTCAGGAAGCTCAGAGAATGTCAAGTAGAAAAAAATGTAAAAACAAAACAAAACAAAAACCCTACACCTAGGCATATCATTTTCAAACTATAGAAAGTCAAAGATAGAAAATTTTAAGACAAGCCAGAGTTAAAAACATTTTCCCTATAGAAATACAAAGAAAAGAATTATATTGAACTTTTCCTCAGAAACCACACAAGCAATAACAGAATGAACTCAAATATTTCAAGTGTTAAGAGAAAAAACCCCACCAACTTAGCATTCTGTGCATGTGAAATTATCCCTCAGAAATGAAGGACACGTAAAAATCTCAGATAAGCAAAAACTGAGGAAATGTGTTGTTAGTAAACTTGTCTTTGCTTGAAATGTTAAAAGAGGCTCATTAGAGAGAAGGAAAACAATGTAAGTCAGAAACTTGGATCTCCATTAGGAGAGGAAGAGCATCAGAAGAGTAAGTGAAGATAAGGTAAAAATGTTTATTTTTCTTATTCTTAATTGATAAGAATTATCAATCATCAATTGGTAACAGTTTGTTCAAAAAAAATAGCAACTCAATCATGTATACTTACATATATAGCATATATATGCATATACATACAGACACACATATGCATGCTTAGATTAGGGAAATAAATGACAGCAGTGATACAGAGATGAGAAGGATTTAAGATTATTTTGTTAGGATACGGTACTCACATTACTCATGAAGCGGCACAGTGTTATTTGAAAGTGAACTTGGACTAGCTGTAAATGTATATTGCAAACTCTGGGGCAAGCACTAAAAAAAGTAAAAAGAGAAATGTAATGGATATGTTAAGAAAGTAGAAAAAATGGAATGCAACATGCTTAATTAAAACCACAAAAGGCAGGAAAAGAGTGGAAGACAAAAAGAGGAACAAAGAATATGGGCAATAAGCAGAAAACAGTTTTAACAAATATGGTAGATATTAATTCAATTATTAATAATCCCTTTGATAATCTAAAAGCACCAATTAAAAGACAGAATATAGCAGACTGGATCAAAAAACAAGACTCAACTATATGTTGTTTATAAGAAACTCCAAATACAAAGACACAAACATATTAAAATAAATGGCTGGAGAAAAATATACCACGATAACACTAATCAAAAGAAAGTAGGACCCCTGGCTGGCTCAGTAGGCAGAGTATGCAATTCTTGATCTCAGGGTTGTTAAATTTGAGCCCCACACTGGGTGGAGAGATTACTTAAAAAATAAAATCTTAAAAAAAAAAGTGGGAGTAGCTCTATAAATTTCAAACAGAGCAGACTTCAGAGCAAGAAAAGTTATCAGAAATAAAGAGGGGCAGGGGCCTGGGTGGCTCAGTTATTAAGTGTCTGCCTTCTGCTCAGGTCATGATCCCAGAGTCCTGGGATTGAGCCCCACATTGGGCTCCCTGCTTGGTGGTAAGCTGTTCTCCCCCTCCCACTCCCCGTTTGCATTCCCTCTCTCGCTGTCTGTAAAAAAAAAAGAAAGAAAAAAGAAAAAAAGGGGGGGGCACCTGGGTGGCTCAGTGGGTTAAGCCCTCTCTGCCTTTGGCTCAGGTCATGTTCTCAGGGTCCTGGGATCGAGCCCCACATCGGGCTCTCTGCTCAGCAGGGGGCCTGCATCCCCCCCCCGCCCCCACCTGCCTCTCTGCCTACTTTGATCTCTCTCTCTGTCTAATAAATAAATAAAATATTTTTAAAAACCCCAATTAATGTAATCCCCACATCAACAGTCTACAGGAAAAAAAAAAATCACAAGATCATTATCAACAGATGCAGAAAAGCTCTGACAAAATTTAACATCCAATCATGATAAAAACTTTCAGTAAATTAGGACTGAAAGGGAACTCAACTTGACAAAGAGTTATCTACAAAAAAAATACAGCTAACAAGTTTAATGGTTAGAACTATAAGGTCCCATTAAGATAAGGAACAAGGCCAGGATGTCATTTCTCATCACCACTTTTCAAAAATGTCCTGGAAGTCCTGGCTAATGCAGTCAGACAAGGAAATAAAATGTATACAGACTGGTAAGGAATTGTTAAAAAGAAGGCAACAGGCCCCAAATGGATTCACTTGAGCTAAACCCATGTCACCAACCAAGACTTACTGGCTAACCTAACTGCAATTTCAACCTCCTTCAGGAATGTGATCCTAACCAGTTAGTCTGGAATTTCCTAGTCAACACTGGTAAGGATAGTCACGCAATAGATTCCTTTCATCCCCCTAAAAGAGGTGACCTTGCCTGAAATAATCCTTTCTTTTGTTTATGATTTCCTTGTCCCACTTCTTTCTACCTTTAAAAACTTCTTTTCTGCAGCAATTTGGAGCTCCTTTCTATTTGCTAGATGGGATGATGCATGACTCATGAATCACTGAAGAAAGCCAATAGATCCTTGAATTTACTCTGTTGAATTTTTGTTATTTTACTTAAGAAATAAAACTGTCTTGTTCACAGATGACATGATCATCTACGTTATGAAAATCTGAAAAGAACCCACAAAAATACTCCTAAAATTAATAAGGAATGATAGCAAGATTGCAAAATACAAGGTTAATATACAAAGTCAATTGTTTTCCTATATACTAGAAATAAACAAGTGGAGCTTGAAATTAAAGATCTAATATTATTTACATAAGCATCCCCAAAAATAAAACGCTTAGGCATGAATATAACAAAATAGGTACAAGATCTATATGAGGGAAATTATAAAACTCTGATGAAATAAAAAAAAGAACTAAATAAATGGAGATATTCCATGTTCATGGATATAAAGACTCAATAAGGTTAAGATGTAAATTCTTCCCAACTTCATCTATGGTTCAGTGAAATCCCAATCAAAATCTCAGCAAATATTAACAAACTAATTCTGAAATTTATATGGAGAAGCAAAAGACCAAAAATAGCCAATACAATACTGAACAACAAAGCTGGAGGACTGATACTACCTGACTTCAAGACTTACTATAAAGCTAGAGTATTCAAGACAGTGTGGTTTTGGTGAAAGAAAAAATAGATCAGTGGAATAGAAGAGAGAGCCCAGAAACAGACGCATATAAATATAGTCAATTTATCTTTGAGAAAGGAGCAAAGGCAAACAATGGATAAAAAGTTTTTTCAAACAATGGTACTGGGACAACTGGACAGGCACACACACAAAACCAAATCTAGACATAGACCTTACACCTTAAATAAGTTAACCCAAAATGGATCATAGACCTGAGTGTAAAATACAAACTATAAAACTCCTAGAAAATAACCAACGAGAAAACCTAGATGACCTTGGCCTTGGTGATGACTTTTTAGATATAACATTAAGACACAGTCAATAGGGGCGCCTGGGTGGCTCAGTGGGTTAAAGCCTCTGCCTTTTGCTCAGGTCATGATCCCAGGGTCCTGGGATTGAGCCCCGCATTGAGCTCTTTGCTCAGCAGGGAGCCTGCTTCCTCCCCTCTCTCTCTGCCTGCCTCTCTGCCTACTTGTAATCTTTGTCTGTCAAATAAAATAAATAATATCTTAAAAAAAAAAAGACACAGTCAATAAAAGAAATGGCTGATAAGCTGGAATTTAAGATTATAAATGTCTGTCTATGACAATATTGAAAGAATGCAAAGACAAGCCGCAGACTGGGAGAAAACAATTTCAAAAGACACATCTAATAAAGGATTATTATCCAAAATATACAAAGAACTCTTAAATAAGAAAACAATCAATCTGATTTTAAAAATGGACCAAACACCTTAACAAGATACCTCACCAAAAAAGTACAGATGGCAAATTAGCATACGAAAAGATATTCCACATCATATGTCATCAGAGAAATGCAAATTAAAACAATGAGCTACCACTATACAGCTAGTAAAATAGCCAAAATCTAACACAACCACCACCAAATGCTGGAAGTCTAAGGAGTAAAAAGGAACTCTTATTCATTGCCGGTGGGGATGCAAAATGGTACAGCCACTTTGGAAGACAGCTTGGAAATGTCTTAAAAAACTAAGCATACTCTTACCAGACCCCACTCCTTGGTTTTTACACAAAGAAGTTTAAAGCTCATGTCCACACAAAAACCTGCACATGGATGATTGTATCAGATTTACTCCTAATTGTCAAAACTTGGAAGTAACTGAGATCTCCCTCCATAGGTGAATGGGTAAATAAACGGTGGTACATCCAGACAAAGGAGTGCTAAAATTTTAGTGCTAAAAAAGAGATGAGCTATCAAGCCATAAAAAGACATAGAGGAAACTTAAATGCATATTACTAAGAGAAAGAAGTCAATATGAAAAGGCTATATATCGCACTGCCCAACTATATATGTATATATCCCAACATATAAATATGACATTCTGGAAGAGGAAAAACTATGGAGATAGTAAAAAGATCAGTGATTGCCAGGAGTGAGGCAGGACAGAGGATCAAACACGTGGAACACAAGATTTTTAGGAAAGTGAAACTACTCTGTGTAATACTATAGTGATGAATATATGCCATCATAAATTTGCCCAAACTACAGAATATACACCAAAAGTAAACTGTAACTATGGTCTTTGGGTGACAATGATGTATCCACAGAGGTTCATTGGTTGTAACAAATGTACAGATCTGATGGGAGATGCTGATAATGGGGAAGGCCATGCATGTGTGCAGGCAGGTAGTATATGAGAAATCTCTGTACCTTTCTTCAACATTTCTGTGAACGTAAAACTGCTCTACAGTCTATTAGAAAATCCACACCAGTCACAGTACTTATAAGCCTCAATAAAGTGCTTTTCTCAATACCAGTACAGTGGAAAAATCATCTCAAATATAGTAAGGGAAAAATGATCACAAAATAAAACAAAAAAAACTATCTGCAGAAATCCAAAAGGCACTTATCCCAGCCATTTCTTTTTCTAATTCAGAGAACAAAATATTATTTTCGTCTCTGCAAATCTATATGTCCAAACTCTTCCTCCAACAGATTATTGTTGTCATCCCTCCTCCTTAACAGTAGGTTTTCAAAACTAGCTCCACTTTGACAGGTAGGCAGTTTGCTTCACCCTGACCTTGTGTTCAGGCGGCTGAAGACAAACACTTTACCCCAGAAGTCATACTACAGACTTTATGTAACAGACATGCACCATCATGCAGCCCAATCATTCTCCTCTGGAAGAATGACCAAAATGGTTTTTAAGACCTGTCAATGGAATGTTTAACACGAAGTGCCTTAAAGATGTTTCATGTTGACGCTTTGCATCATAGGAGACACTTTCACCAATTAGTCAAAAAAGGAATCTCTTGGTTTTAAACACACAAAAAAACACAGGGCTTAAACCTAACAATGTGAAATACAGATTGGGCATTCAAAATTAGAGATTAAAAACACATTAAAAAATTTAAATATCAATTATCTAGTTATCCATTATTACTGCTCTTTTCTTTAGCAAACACATTTAAGTTGAATAAAAGAACTACTTTCTCTGTAACAAAGTATAATAACCAACAAACATCAACATACTGTGTCATAATAAAACTGAAAATCAAGAAAGGAATGAATTACATTCTCTGTATTTAATTCTTCCCTTGTTGGAAAGCACCATTTAGGTGAGCAAGATTCCTGGGTGGAGCTACCAAGAACAGCAGCAATGGCAATGATAATGGCAGTGGGGAAAATGGGGGACTGGCCCAAGTGCCTTCCTTGCCCTCTATCTACACTGGAGACATGAAGAGATTCTTTTGAGTGCAAACATGAATCAGGACAGAGTAGTAGTTCAAGGGGAAGTCCTTACGTGACAGTCCTTCCCCACAGAAAGATGGGGAGATTATATATCTAATGAAGAAATGTACAGCAGCAAAGACCATAGGTCTCAGTCAGAAGTTAGAAAAGTTGATGCTCTGAAGGAAAGTACAGCCTATATGTCTGACTGGTCCATAAGGCCTGAAACCAATCCCCCAGGGCATTCCACTTCAGTTTTCATTCTGTTTCTCTGAGCATGAGGAAAAGCGAAACCAGGAAGAAAGGGGTTTTTTCCCCTGCAGACTCTCTTCATTCTATATCTCCTCCTTTCTTATGCTTGGCTTTGGGCCTAGGCATCTATATTGAAAATGACTGAGCATACCCTCTGCCAGTACCTACTGAGGGAAAGAAAAGCCCCTTAAAAAGTATGAGATATGTGAAGTGGTGTATTATTACAGAAGTTTACTTGAACTTGAGACCACTGTAAGCATGACCCAACTTACCACCCTATTTTTACATATCCAAGTTTCAGGAACTCTCAAATCCAGTACTTTATTCAAGCTCTCTTGAGGCATTTTACTAACCTCATTCTCTCTTTGGCCTGTAAGACACTTCAGAATTTCCTAGCAGTTGACTGTTGGGTAGGAACTTGCAAGGGCTTCTTTTCCCACAAACGCCACCAACAGTTATAATGTTGGCAACAATGCTATTGTCTCCTTCTAGTGCCACCAGACTTAGAACTGCATCATTCATGGTAGAAATTTTACTTTTGCAATATAACTACCACTTCTTCCTTAAAGAGAAATCAGGGGCACCTGGGAGGCTCAGTGGGTAAGGCGTCCAATTCTTGAGTTTGGCTCAGATCATGATCTAGGGTCATAGGATCCAGCCCTGAGCAGGGCTCTGAGCTAAGCACAGAGTCTGCTTGAGATTCTCTCCCTTTCCCACTGCCCCTCCCCCTGCTCATGCTCTCTCTCTAACTCCCCCTTTCTCAAATAAATAAATCTTACAAAAAATAAAAACAAAAACAAAAAAAACCCACAACAAACTAAGGGATGCCTGGGTGGCTCATTCAGCTAAGCTTCTGACTCTTGATTTCAATTCAGGTCATGATCTCAGATCGGGAGGCTGAGCCCCACTCCATGCCCAGCATGGAGCCTGCTTGGGATTCTCTCTCTCCCTTTCCTTTTGCCCCTCCCCTGCTCTCCCTGTCTCATAAAAAAATATAAATAAATAATTTAAATAAATAAATAATTTTAGAGAATGGAATCAGGTTAGCAAATGATACAAAAGCTTTGTTATTTTGTTTTATTCTTCAAAACAAAGGAAAGCTTCCTTAGGTTTGAATTTATACTTATTTAAAAAAGAAAAGAGAGGAACCTAGCTGGCTCAGTCAGTAGAGCATAGGACTCTTTTTTAAAAAAAGATTTTATTGATTATATATAGAGAGAGATCACAAACAGGAGAAAGGGTAGAGGGAGAAGCAGACTCTGCACTGGGAATGGGAGGGGTAGTAGCAGGGAGCCTAACCCAGGGCATGATCATGACCTGTGCCAAAGGTAGGCCCTTAACTGACCGAGCCACACAGGTGCCCCAAGCATACAACTCTTGATGTTGGGGTCATGAGTTCAAGCCCCACACTGAGCCTAGAGCCTACTTTAAAATCAAAAACAAAAACACGGGGCGCCTGGGTGGCTCAGTGGGTTAAAGCCTCTGCCTTCGGCTCAGGTCATGATCTCAGGGTCCTGGGATCGAGCCCCGCATAGGGCTCTCTGCTCAGCAGGGAGCCTGCTTCCCCCTTCCCTCTCTCTGCCTGCCTCTCTGCCTACTTGTGATCTCTGTCTGTCAAATAAATAAATAAAATCTTTAAAAAAAAAAAAAAAAAAAAAAAAAAAAAAAAAAAAAACAAACAAAAACACAAGACACACACACACACACACACACACACACACACACAAATATCCAGGCAATAAAAAACTATTATAAACCAATAACTAAGAAGAAATTAAGAAATAACAATAAAAATGAAAAGATACAACTTCATATCCTGTAAAGTTTAAAAGAGGTTTTGTTGTTGTTGTTATTATTTTTCAAGGCAGACTGGGGGCATCTGGATGGCTCAGTTGGTTAAGCCTCTGCCTTCAGCTCAGGTCATGATCCCAGGGTCCTGGGATTGATCCCCGCATCAGGTTCCCTGCTCAGCAGAGAGCCCACTTCTCTCTCTGCCTGCTGCTCCCCCTGCTGTGTACTCTCTCTCTCAAATAAAATAAATAAATAAATAAAAGAAAGGAGGGAGGGAGAAGAAAAGGAAGGGAGGATGGAGAGAAGGAAGGAAGGAAAGGCTGGAAGAAAGAAAGACTGTCACATACAGTGCCTCATTTGGATGTGTCCGGAGTCTTGGAAGTTTGACTAGCCTACATTCTTCTATAAATGGACCCTGAGAACCTGTTTTGAGATTTTAGCAGGGGAGCAAAGTTACTCCTCTACACTTCACAGAAGAATGTTCCTCCTCTATTGGGGAAGATTGTCCTCTTCCACCAAGCGAACAGCCTCAGGAGGGACACACACAGAGTGGTGAGAGAGGAAGGGATACCCACCGGGCAGCCAGATCAGTCAAATCAAACCTAGAGATAAGTGGGGTGACAGCTGTCACAGACAGATTACCCTCACATTCAAAAGAGAGGATATTTTTGAGACATTTAGAAATTTGAATGCTAACAGCATATTTGAGGATATGAAGAAATCATTTTTAATTTTGTTGATGTGGTAACGACAGTTCGATTAAAAATAAAGAAAACCGGTATGCCTGGGTAACTCAGTCAGTTAAGTGTCTGCCTTCAGGTCAGGTCACGATCCCAGGGTCCTGGGATGAAGTCCAACATGGGACTCCTTCTCAATGGGGTGCCTGCTTCTCCCTCTGCCTGCGCTCCCCCTGCTTGTGCTCTCTCTCTCTGACAAATAAATAAAATCTTTTAAAAAATGCTTAAATATAAAAATAAAGAAAACCTTTATTTTTTAAAGATACATACTGAAAAAAATTTTTTTAAACTTTTAAGTAGGCTTCATGTCCAGTATGGAGGCTGATGCAGGGCCTAAACACACAACCCCAAGATCAACACCCAAGCCCAATTCAAGTCAGACATTCAACCAACTGAGCCACCGAGGCGCCCCTGAAAAATTTTTAAAATTCCAGTATATTTAACATATAGTGTTATATTAGTTTAAGATGTACAATATAGCGATTTAATTTTTTTTTTTAAAGATTTATTTATTTATTTATTTGACAGAGAGAAATCACAAGTAGGCAGAGAGGCAGGCAGAGAGAGAGAGAGGAGGAAGCAGGCTCCCTGCTGAGCAGAGAGCCCGATGCGGGACTCGATCCCAGGACCCTGAGATCATGACCTGAGCCGAAGGCAGCGGCTCAACCACTGAGCCACCCAGGCGCCCTAGCGATTTAATTTTATATAGTACTCAGTACTCATAAGTGTACTCTTAATCCTCTTCCCCTTTTTAACGCCCCTCCCCCCCATACTGAAATTTTTTAAAAGACTTTATTTATTTGTGAGAGAGCAAGAGTGAGAGTGTGAGCTAGCATGAGCAGGGGGAGGGACAGAAGGAGAAGCAGGCTCCCTGGTGAGCAAGAACCCAATGTAGGACTTGATCTCAGGACCCTGGGATCATGACCTGAGCCAAAGGCAGACACCCAGACTACTGAGCCACCCCGATGCCCCCATACTAAAATTTTTATAGATAAAATCAAATAATGACTGAATTTTGTTTCAAAATAATATTAAGAAGGGACACGACTAGGGTGTGAATAAAGCATAAGTGGTAATGAGTTAGTGATTATTAGGGCTAAGTGATGTTAGTCATTATGCTATCTTATCTATATTTGTGTATGTTTAAAATTCTCCAAAATAAAATGCTTAAAAATGGATGCCTGGTTAAGCAACTGCCTTTGGGTCAGGTCATCATCCTGGAGTCCCGGGATGGAGTCCCATATTGGGCACCCTACTCAGCAGGGAGTCTGCTTCTCCCTCTGACCTTTCCCCTCTCACTCTCTTCTCCTCTTTCTCTCTCTCAAATAAATAAATAAAATCTTTAAAAAAAAAATGTTTAAAAGGGGGCGCGTGGGTGGCTCAGTGGGTTAAAGCCTCTGACTTCGGCTCAGGTCATGATCCCGGGGATTGAGCCCTACATCGGGCTCTCTGCTCCGCAGGGAGCCTGCTTCTTCCCCCACCCCCGCTCTCTGCCTGCCTCTCTGCCTACTTGTGATCTCTCTCTCTCTCCGTCAAATAAATAAAATCTTAAAAAAATAAACAAACAAATAAATAAATAAATAAAAATGTTTAAAAGTAAGTAGTAGGAGAGAATTAAGATACCAAAATCCATTGCACTCTCCTCCAAAAGAGTAAAAATAAAAGGGTATCATGAGTATCTCTTATACCAACAACTCCGAAAATTCAGGGATAATATCCAGGAAAATTATCAAAAGTTGACAAGGAAAGGGTGACTGGGTGGATCAGTTAGTTAAGTGCCCAACTCTTGATTTCAGCTCAGGTCTCAAACCTTGGGTGGTGAGCTGAAGCCCCATGTTGGGCCCCACACTGGGCATGAAGCCTTCTTAAAAAAATAATAGGGGCGCCTGGGTGGCTCAGTGGGTTAAAGCCTCTGCCTTCGGCTCAGGTCATGATCTTAGGTTCCCACATCAGGCTCTCTGCTCAGCAAGAAGCCTGCTTTCCCCTCTCTCTGCCTGCCTCTCTGCCTACTTGTGATCTCTGTCTGTAAATAAATAAATAAATAAATAAATAAAAAATCTTTTAAAAATCCTTTAAAATAATAATAATAAAGTTGACAGGAAAATCAGAAAACTTCCCTCAGAGAAAACGCCAGGTTATTTTACATGCATGTTATAGAAAGCAAAACACACTAATTTAAACTTCATATAAATTATTCCAGAGTATAAAAAAAGGAAACACTCTTCCCACTCTGGATTCTTTTATGAAGCCAGCATACCCTTAAAATTGAAGCCAAACAAGAAAAATTACAGGCCAACCTCACTCACTGATACAACTAAATGATACAACTAAATGCTCTAATTAAGGAAATTCATTTTAACATTAGGAAAAAGACAAGGATGCCTTCTAATGGATGCCTTCTATTAATATTGTACCAGAAGATCCTCATTAGTGAATAAATGTGTTGAAAAGGTAGTTACTGAGGAAAAATTTTACATTATTCATAGACAGTATGATTTTCTATGTAGAAAACCCAAAGCAGGGGCACCTGGATGGCTCAGTCGGTTGAGCAACCAACTCCTGGTTTCATCTCAGGTCATAATCTCATGAGTTAGTGATTATTAGGGCTAAGTGATGTTAGTCATTATGCTATCTTATCTATATTTGTGTATGTTTAAAATTCTCACTACCCCCTGAGTGCTGTCAGGCTCAGCACTCAGGGGGTAGTCTGGAATATTATCTCCCTCTGCTCCTCCCCTCACTCATATGTGTGCGCATTTTTCTCTCTCTAATACATAAGAAAAAAAAATCTTTAAAGATGGGGGGCACTTGGGTGGCTCAGTCAGTTAAGCATCCAACTCTTGGTTTTGGCTCAAGTCATGATTGTAAGATCAACCCCCAACCAGGCCCTCGTTGGTGCGGAGTCTGCTTGAGAGTCTCTGTCTCTGAGGCCCACCTTCTTTCAGGATCACGTTCTTTCTCTCTCTCTCAAATAAATAAATTAGTAAACCTTTTTTTTTTTAAAGATTTAATTTATTCACTTGACAGAGATCACAAGTAGAGATCTTTAAATCTTTAAAGGCAAGCAGAGAGAGAGAGAGGAGGAAGCAGGCTCCCCTCTGAGCGGAGAGTCCAATGTGGGGCTCGATCCTAGGACCCTGAGATCATGACCTGAGCCGAAGGCAGAGGTTTAACCCACTGAGCCACCCAGGCGCCCCAGTAAATAAAATTTAAAAAATAATAATTTAAAAAACAGAGATAAATAACCAGACAATAAGAGGGTTTAACAAATTTGCTGGATATAAAATCAATATGGAGAAGTCAATTTGATGAGGGTACCATAGTTGTGTAAGATGTTAACACCAGGCAAAACTGGGTGAACAGTATGTAGGAACACTTTATGACATTTTTATAAATCTAAAATTATTAAAAATAATTTTAATAAATGATTAAAAAATTAAGAAGTCTGATAATATTAAGTACTGGAGAAGATGAAGAGCAACAAAAATTTTTACATACTGCTGAAAGAGTATAAGTCAGAAAAAACCACTTTGGAAAATACTTTGGCATTATCTTGGACCCAGAAATTCTACTCCCAAGTATATAACCAGAGAAACTTATACATATCTGTATAAAACTGTTCATAACACCAATGTTTGTAATAGCAAAAAGCTGAAAATGTCTACTGATAAGATTATAGAGAAATAAATTGTTATTTATCGATATAACAGAATATCAAACACCAACCATACATTAAACCAGATCACTGGATGATTTAGAGGGTAAAAATGGGTTTGGAAAGATGGGGAAAATCTGAGATATTATAATCACTTGTGGCCCTTCAAAAGGCAACAGTACATAAACAGACTTCTATCTGTAGTATCAAAATTTCATGGGGGAGGAAGGAAATAATTAGGATAAAAATGTCTAAAAAGGATCCTAAAAAATAAATAAATAAAAGGGATCCTTAGGGAACTGATAATTTTTTTAAAAACTGAGAAACAATGACTAAGGACAGTCTCAAGAATACAACACTGAGTGTAAGAAAGCAAGTTTAGAAAAATACATACAATATATTATTTACATAAAGTTCAAAACATACAAAATAATATACTTGTCTAGAGATACATATGTATATATGATTAACTATGATTTAAAAAAATTCAGAATAGGAGTTATCCTTGTGAAGTAGAAAAGAGCATGCTGGAATCTAGGAGGGGCATATAAAAAATTCAAAAGGTATTGTATGTGTTCTTTTCTTCAACTGGGATGGCAAATACATAGGCACTCATTTTATTATTCCTCATCCCTTATTATTTAAATATTATTTGTTAGTTTAAAATGTTTCATAATTATAAGTACTTAAAAAACTATTTATTTTTTTTTTTTTTTTTTTTTTTTTTAAAGATTTTATTTATTTATCAGAGAGAGAGAGGGGGAGAGAGTGAGCACAGGCAGACAGAATGGCAGGCAGAGGTAGAGGGAGAAGCAGGCTCCCTGCTGAGCAAGGAGCCCGATGTGGGACTCGATCCCAGAACACCGGGATCATGACCTGAGCCGAAGGCAGCCGCTTAACCAACTGAGCCACCCAGGCGTCCCTTAAAAAACTATTTAAAACATCACCTATCGGGCGCCTGGGTGGCTCAGTGGGTTAAGCCGCTGCCTTCGGCTCAGGTCATGATCTCAGGGTCCTGGGATCGAGTCCCGCATCGGGCTCTCTGCTCAGCAGGGAGCCTGCTTCCCCCTCTCTCTCTCTGCCTGCTTCTCTATCTACTTGTGATTTCTCTCTGTCAAATAAATAAATAAAATCTTTAAAAAAAAAAAAAAAAAAAAAAAAAAAAAAAAAAAAAAACATCACCTATCAATTTACTATAAGTAACATCTTAATAGCGAAACCATATGAATAGTTTGTCACTGATCATCACGCAATGTTAAATATTAAATTATAATATTCACATTAAACCTATGTTACTAAAAACAACCACAATGAGAAGCCTGACCTTTTTTTTAAAGATTTAAAAAAAAAACATGTAACAGCTCATACCCAGCCACCTTGCTGAATGATGTACTCTGCTGCATAGTCCTCCAGATATGTCACACCAAACTGTAGCAATGCACTCAGAGGCTCTTGACCACGTCTTGTCAACTCCAAAAGCATTTGTTGTAGCAAAATCAGAGGCACCAAAATCTTCAATACAAAGATGACAGAGTAAAAACCAAACTGAAATTCTTATAATTCATTTTTTATGTTCAACTACTAGAAAATTATGACTCAGATGCATCATTATGGAATCTCATTTTTACTATAATAAAGAAATAAAACACTGACCCCTTACTAGAATGTCTGTGAATGATGCCTGTAGATTTTATACCAGGGGGTGGTAGAAATAATTATTTTATGAAAATAATCAGGCTCATTTGTATGTGTGTATATGAAATATGCAGAGAAGATTCACTGAAGTATTATTTATAATAGCAAAAGTCTACAAACAACCCACCAGGGACTGGTTAAATAAATGTTGGCAAAATATCATGTAGTTGTTAAAAAGAAGTAGACTGTTCAATGCCCAATCACCAAGACTTATTTTCAGTGAGAAAAGTGACAGGACAGTGTATATAATAATGGCACAATTGTGCTTCAAATACACATACACACATACATATACATATATAAATATTTGTATAATCCCTATACTATCTCTGGAAAAACATACAAGAAACTGGTAATAGTGGTAGCCTAAGAAGAGAATGAAGTAATGGTGATAGGGTGGGGAAAACAGTTTTCAATGTATACATTTCTGTACTTACTGTATTTTGTACCATATGTTTTTTTAATTTTTTTAATTAATTATTTTTATTAACATATATTACTTGCCCCAGGGGTACAGGTCTGTGAATCATCAGGCTTGCACATTTCACAGCACTCACCATAGCAGATACCCTCCTCAATGTCCATAACCCAACCACCCTACCATGTGCTTTTATTATCTATTTGAAAATAACAACTTTCAAAATTATCAGCTATCTTATAAAATTTATCAAAAACCTAAATGGGGGGAGCACCTGGCTAGCTCAGTTGTTAAGTTTCTGACTTCCTCTCAGGTCATGATCTCAGGTCCTCTGATGGAGCTCCTCTTGGGCTCCCTGCAGGGAGCCTGCTTGTCCCTCTCCCTCTCCCTCTGTTCCTCCCCTGCTTGTGCTCTTTCTCTCAAATAAATAAATAAAATCTAAAAACAAAACAAAACAAAAACCCTAGTGAGGTATTATTATCATTCCTAATAATCTTGTGGCTTAATATTTAAAAACTGTCAAAATTTATGATAGGCATATGAGAGTCCCTTGCCTTCCAAAAACAAATGCACATTGGAAAGAGCTAAGCATTTTCAATTAACCATCTGCATGCAATCTCTTTAGTCTAAAACATCAAGAGGGCTCCACATGCCTGGAAAAGGAATGCAAAAGGAAATGAATGGTTACTGAATTGCCAAGGTAATAACAAAGGGATTACAAAATATTTCTGCAAAAGAGGACATACAGAAAAGACAATGAAGAGTCTTACTAATATTCTTTGGCTTTTAAAGCAGTCCTGAGGGAATCTACATCAAAGTCTGAAAGAATGCAACAATCACATCTTCCTTTTTTGATATTGTAAAAGAACTCCAGCCCAAAATTTATTTAAAACCCCCTTCCTAACACTAATGGAAGGGTCTAGGGCTATAAAGAAGAATTAGGTTTTCTTCTCAATTAGAAAACCTGTCATACTATTAAAAACAAAACAAAACAAAACCCCACCCCCAAAGCCTATTGTTCATCTAGCTCCAATACTGAGTCTTAGCAGGAACAGTCAGGTACAGCTTGTTGATCAGTCCTGCTGACTCAGATCATAGTAACTTCAAAGGCCTGAAACATTCTGTACTTCAAAACATTCTAATTTTCTATAATAATGTACTAATATGCAATATTTTAAAATTATTCATGTTTAAGGTCTTAGGGAAAGGAGTTGCAAACACTTTACACTTGCTATATAAAATAATACTTATTTTTATTTGTTCCAAATTTATCTTTCATGTATCAAAAAAGTAGATGCCCTAGTTTTACTATATAATCATCTAGAGATAAATCTGTAATTCTCTTTCACTACTGTCTTGAGTCCTTAATCATATTCCCTCTCATTTACTCTACTCTTTAGGCTGAAATTTACTAATCTTTTAGTCTGTTCTTCATCTGGCAATTCCTTCACTGCTTTGATCATTGAGATTACCCCTTCCCAGATCTCCATCCCAATTTTTTCTTTCTTGAAATGCAGTAACCAGAGTACAGAAACTTCATTGTACAAGACTAACAAATTCTAACTGTAATATTCTTGATATGTGCTCTCTTTTACCTACTTGCCATCCTATCTTCAGGGACCTAGATGATGATTTCCAGGCTCACTATCTTTTAAGTATAATTTAGACTGTCTTAATATAGTTTAAAAAAAAAAAAACCACTTGCCCTCTGATTTTTGTGATCACACAAAAAACCCCATAAGTTATTTCTACAACTGAGTCCATCAACTTAGTAGTGTACTACCCACAAGAAACTATCACCTTATACCTGATATTTTTTTTTGCACTCCCCCTCCCACAGTACTAAAAAAAAAACCCCAAAAAACAAAAAATCCGGATCCCCAAGAAGGTTCCACTATTCATATCTCTAAGGCTAAGAAGGAATCAAATCTTACTATTTGGATTCCTGTAAGTCATTTCCTTACTGGATAATAGTAATCTCCACAACACATATAAATTATTTTTCTCTCCAATAAC
Organism: Mustela lutreola; assembly: GCF_030435805.1. Taxonomy (NCBI): domain Eukaryota; kingdom Metazoa; phylum Chordata; class Mammalia; order Carnivora; family Mustelidae; genus Mustela; species Mustela lutreola. The sequence goes on from NC_081297.1 coordinate 41,489,224, forward strand.
TTCCAAAAAGGAATGCTAAGGTAATTTTGGTCATCAAAAAGGAATACCATTCACTGTCTCACCACAGGTACCATGCTAACAATATTATCTTATAATTAAAGAAAGTATAGCTTATTGGGTACAGAAATGAGGTATATTAATTTATAGCTCCAAGGGTCTCTTCCAATAGGTATTTATAATGATAAAAAACATATTTTGATCCATCAATTTACTATTTAGCAACCAATTTATAACTTAACAACTCTAGTAAATATCATATCCCACAAATTTTACCTGTATTGATTGATTAGGTTTGAATGTTTGACTTATCTGCTTCAAAACAAAATTTAAGTGACAACCAGGCATTATGTAACACCCAGTGTGATGCAAGAGGAAATAAGAAACATCACCAATAAGTACTCTTGCCAAAAAGATTAAACCTGAGTATGATTAGGCTTCTGGATTTATCTACCAATGGAAAGGAAATATAGATACAGAGGAATATGTTATATGACATCTCAGTGATACAGTCAATAAAATCAGAAAGCAGGAAATTTTACAGAAGAAATAACTTGTAAGCAAGGAAAAAACAAGAGAGAGAGAAAGAAAGCCTACATATTAAAAGAGCTTTAGACACATATTACATGATTGCATTTATATGAAATGTCCAGAATAGGGAAATTTAAAGAGCCTGAGTAATGTCACTGGGGGCTGGGAGGGACAGGAAATGGAGAGTGATTACTAAAAATTGTGGGGTTTCTTTATGGGAAGATAAAAATGTTCTGGAATTAGACAAGGGAAATGTCTGCATAACTATGTGACTGTACTAAAAAAACACTGAAATGTATGCTTTAGGGAAGTAAATATAAATTTTATGGTATGGATTATATTTCAATTTTTTTTTTTTTAAGTAAAGACGAGACTTATCAGCCAAATGCAATGCACAGACCTTGTCTGGATCATGGTTTAAACAAATCATCTTAGCAAAATAACTTTGTGAGAAAAATCTGAATACTAAACAGATTATGCGATGACAGAATTACTGTTAACATTCTGAGGTATAATAGTGGTATTATCAGTTGGTTAAAAAGGATACTTCAAAAAAAAGGGCTTATATCATCCTTAGAAATACACACTAATCCATTTATGAATCAAATGATGTCTAGGGCCTACTTCTAAATAATCTGGGGGACAGCGGGAAACAGATGAAAGAAGACTAAGCCAAATATTGATCACTACTGAAGCTGAATGACAAGATACATGAGATTTGCTATGCTATCTGCTGTGCTTTTATGTATGCTTGAAATTTCAATAAAGATTTTAAAATATTAGTGATTTAGTATGTCACTAAAAATTAACCAAGGCAAATAATTCATTTATTTTTGCTATTATTTTTCTAAAGTTTATTTGTTACACTATGAACAGCATGTATTAACACTACAGCTGGCTCTCTTTTTATAGTTACAATGTTTATTATTATTATTTTGTAAAGATTTTATTTATTATTTATTTGTCAGAGAGAGAGAGAGGGAACACAAGCAGGCAGAGGCAGAGAGAGAAGCAGGCTCCCTGCTGAGCAAGGAGCCTGATGCGGGACTCGATCCCAAGACCCCAGGATCATGACCTGAGCCGAAGGCAGCAGCTTAACCGACTGAGCCACTCAGGTGTCCCTACTTTATTATTATTTTTAAAAAGATTTTATTTTAGGTAGTCTCTACCCAACATGGGGCCCGAACCCACAACCCTGAGAACAAGTCACAGGTTCTACTGCCTGAGCCAGCCAGGCACCCCTACAGTGTTTATTTTAACAAAAAGGATATAAAGAAGGTGAGAAAAAGAAGACAGTAAGATGTAAGCGTGGTGTGTCTCTGCACACCATTTACAGTACCAGGACACCATCAAAATAATTGTTTCTATCAGGGTCAAAAAAAGACAGTGATCATTAATGTGTCATGAGCAGTCATGGAACTTTGCAGATAATGTAGTTATAGTCAGCAGTCCAACGGCACGCACAGTGCCTTCTATTCGTGTATTTAAGCATAATTATATTTCTGGTAGGGTCTACATCCCCAAGAAAAGGCAAAGTTGAGCATTTCATGGCTTCTTCTCTTTGATCATTATTTTCTACTTTTCTTCTCAGGAGAGAGTTACATAGGAAAAGAAAATACCCATGTGGGGGTGGGGGAAGAAGGAAAAGACCCTGTAATTTAGAGATAATTACTATGTATTTGTAATATGTATTTGAAATATGTTTTGGCACATATTTCAATTATTTTTCTAGGCATATACATACCTACATTTATACATGGCCTTTTTTTTTTTTAAACTTCTTTTTTTAAAGGATCATACTATTAATACAGGATTGTGACCAGATTTTTCCCCCACTTCTTTTGATATGATGGAGTATTCTATCAAGATGCTTTCAGAATCCCTATACAAATAAACAGATACTCAGTTTATCCCTAACACGGCATGCTCTGTGGACATTTTTCTTCCTCTTCTCTCTGATGTGTGTTTCATTTAAGCCTCATTTACCGACCAGACAGCCATATTATTTTCAGCCCTAGAGGACTCAGTAGGAAAGTAATACTGGATTCAACAGAGCAAGTAATACTCTAACTGGCAGGCCTCATTTATATGAGGAATTTATTTAAGCCACAGCCTTGGCCTTTGGTTCAGTTGAGGGACTAAAATGAAGCAGACAATGGAAAAATCAGATAGGTGAAGAGAGATAGTGAAGTCTGGGGTTTACTTGGATTTTTTTTAGGACAACCCTAGGATCGAGGGGAGGAGAACATACAAGAGTTGATTATTAACAGTCACTGGACAAAGTGAAAGGAAGAAAACATAAAATATGGGAAGAAGGCGAGCAATATTAGGTACTTAAACATGTGTTGTTTGACATACTAAGAAATATATCATAACCACGCTCATTTTTATTTATTAAATAAATAAGTGTATTTTAAATACTAAGGACTTTTTTTAATTCCAAAAAAAGGAAATTAAACAAACTTTTAAAATAAGTTATTTGCAGCTAAATAACCTAGTAAAACCCCGTAACAGTGACTATTTTGGAACAAATTCTCAGACCTTAAATCTAACTTAATAGCCACTATTTACTGAATGTTTATTATGATGCCAGGCAATGTGCTAAATAAGCATTTAACCTACATTATATCATTTAAATCTAGTAAAATTTTTGAGGTTAGTATTAGATCCATTTCATATATGTGAGAATGAAGATTTAGAAGGGCACCTGGCTGGCTCAGTTGGAAGAGTGTGCTACTTCTGATCTCGGGATCATGAGTTAGAGCCCCATGTTGGGTGTAGAGATTACTTAAAACTTAAAAAAGAAAAAAAAGAAAAGAAAAGAAAATTTAGATTTGGAGAGCTTAATAAACTGTCCAAAGATATGCATCTAGTCTGTAGCAAAGCTGATACTTGAAACAAGTCCAATTACAAAACCTATGATGCTAATTATTATCCTATAATGCTTCCAAGGCCTGTATTATAAAGTGACTAAAAACAATATACATCACTTAGGTACGTAAATCACATGGTCTGGCTCACACTATTAACAGTTCTGAATAGAGGGCAGGGGGTGGAGGGATGGTTTAAATAGGTGACGCGGATTAGGAAGTACACTTGTGATGAGTACTGAGTGATATGTGAAATTGTTGGATAAAATGAAAACTTTAAAAAAAATCAATTCAGAGTAGAGGTGGCTATTTATAAAAATGATTCTACTGAATTTTTCTCATTTCTAGCACAAGATCGCTAAGGGCCACACTTCTTCCTCATATTGAGGGGAGCCCCACTATACTGCATTTCCTTAGACTTTCTGCCTTTTCAAGGTGATAAATGGATAACACAGTCCGAGATCATGGCTAAGCGGTATGGTACAGTAGAAAAAAACACTAAAGCTGGAATCAGAAGATCTGAGATCTCAGCTCTAGTGTTGGTTCCAATATTTCTTAGTCAAAGGGTCCTGGAGAAATCACTTAACTTTTTTTTCTCTGATTATTCACCTGATATAACTAAATATATAACAAAACAAAAGCTAATAAAATCCATTCTGTCTTCTGAAAAGGATGGTTGTAATGATCCAATGAGATATGACATTCAGATACCTTGTAAACTATAAAACACAAATGGTATTAATCATTTAAAAGAACTAGAAGAACAAAAAAAAGGGGAGGGACAAGAAGAAGCAGTCTTGCAAATGAAGCTCTTATTCTTTTTCACCCCAAGACATACACACAGGGTAACAAAAAACCATCTGGACATAAGTGTCATGTCTGATACGGAGAAGTGAAGAAATGATAGAAAATTCAAGAATAGATAGGAAGGAAGAATAGCATACTATGGGACACATATTTTGGGGCCAACCAGAGCCTCACAGTGTTAATCAAAAAAACGCTTTACTCAAAAACACCCATTAACACAATTGGATTTATGCATTAAATAATGAGCTCTAACAGTTTTCTCTTATATGATTTTAACAATTTCTCCTACACTTTAATCAACACACTAAAATCTTGTAAGAGAAAAGATAATTTGGTTAATACCTTATTCCAGCCGCTGGCATGAACTGTGGTCTCCAGTGTACATTCCCGATATGCCTGATATGTCACTGGCCTGTAGAGATTTTTTTTTAAAAGTCTGGGTCACAAAGAAGGAAAATTCTAGATTTCCAGATGAATAAATATACAGTCACTATTCTGTGTTGAATTTTCTCTAAAGTACCAAAAAATATTCAGTATACTGTTTTGTCTGAGACATGGCTTTTAGCATTTGGTATGCATTTACTTTAAGCATTCCCTATTGGCGGAGGCATGCTATCAGCTTGGGAAAACAGCTAATAACATAACAAGATAAATAATAACACTTTAAAAATAATTGTTTGAAACTTCTCCAAGAGAATTTCCATGTTGCAGATAAGCACACATTTGGGTTATTAAAGTAAGATAAAACAGTAACAAAAATGATCTCATTAGTGAAAGTACAATTTTAACTTTTTAAAAGGCAAAAAACCTCAAACACCTCAAAATTAAGCATGTCACTGAAAGACTTCTCAAACTGAGGATATAAGGAGTTACACTAAACAAGGCCAGTAAACAGAGCTCTATTTTTAACTTGGCGTCTTATGACATGAAATCCTGGAGAGCAGAGATAAGCCTTTCTGATTATTTCCACGTTAAGTTCTAGTCATACCAGAACTGAAATCACAGTGATGACAACACTCAGTAATTTACTGATGGACTTTAGGTACTATGTATAAGACTTGGTTTCATTTACAAATTAACAACCACCAACAAAAAAAAATACTTTGTACCAAGTAGCATATCACGTTTAATAAAATTTACCCCTCACTTCTGTTGGCAAACTAATCACATATACAAAATAAAGGAAAGAATTCTTGCTTTTATAGGATTTTAAAATCCATTCCAAAGGCATGTTCTCATCTGATTCTGGTCTGTAATTTCCTCAGCCTATGAAATTTAATAATGGAAGACAGCTACCACTTATCAGTAGCCTACTGTTCAGTTTTATATTATTATATATTTATATTTTACCTTACATACTATCATTTTATACATTAGGAAACTGAAGTTCAGGAAAGCTAAGAAACTATCCCAAATGCGCACAGCTGGCAAGCAGCAATGCAGGAATTCACACCCAACTAGATCTGGGTCCAAAGGCCACACTAGTCCTATTTTAAATTAGGATTTGAAACATGTCACAATAATGTCTCAATGCCACATGTGGTTAATGGTCATCTGAAATGTGGCTAGTGATATGCTGAAAGCACAATATACACACTAGATTTCTAAGACTTAGTAAGGGAAAAAAATGTAAAATAGCTCATTGATATCTTTATATTGAATACCTGTTAAAACTAATATTTTGAATATACTGGGTAGAATAAAATAGATTAAAAATACGGTTGCTAGGACATTTTAAATTGCTTTTCATGACTTGCATTTTATCTGTTGTACAGTGCTGGTCCACATACTTCAGAAACCAGTTCTGTTGACACAGGTATCATTCTTTCACACAAGTCAATATAAAATCAATACCACAGTGATGCTGAAAGGAGGTTAAGATATATGGATGACCTTTTTAGGAAGATGTTGTGTACTACCTTCCTGATATTATATTACCATTAAAGTAAGTTTAGAATTTTTTAAAAGCCTTGGGCTTAAGTAGTACATAGTTATAAAACTTGAACTTCAGATACTATATAATCTACCTACCTATATTCTCCCTGAAGTTTACTTGCGTCTATCAGTCCCTTCACTTCCTTTCCTGAACTGTTTGATGCTGCTGTGGGTCACAGTAGTCCTTATTGGTAGTCTGTCTATCAGGCTAAAGTACGTTAGCATCCTTCAGAATGAAACATGATTTGAATCATTATATGTACACACATACATGCACATAAAAGATCCAGCAGACTAAAATAAAACATTCAAAGGAAATCTAAAACATAGAAAAGCAACTAGCTGAAAAATTGGTTCTATCTAATGAGCTATCTGAACAGAGCAAAGAAGAAAAAGGGGCAGAGGGAACCTTTTCACACTGCTGGTGCTTGGCTCTCCAATGAGTTCAGGACTAATTTCCCACCTGAACAAAACTGAAAGAGTAAGTGGTATTTTCCACCTTACAAATTATTCCTATTAACCTGTATATAATACTTCTAGTTTATCATCAGTTAGATACTTCTAAGGTATTAGTACTAAAGCTTAACAACTTTCAAAAGTAGATTACTGAAAAAAAATTTATTCATAAAGAGGTCTGACTCTGACATACAACCAGAGGTACCAGTTTAAAAAATAATGTCAGGAGTGCCTGGCTGTTTCAGTCCGTGGCATGTGTGACTCTTGATTTCAAGTTTGTGAGTTTGAGCCCCACCCTGGGTGTAGAAATTACTTAAAAATAAAATCTTTAAGTTAATACATAAAAATAAAAATAAATAGTCAGTATTCAGAGTTTGGGGGGTTAAAAACACCAAGTATTCACCTAACTATATATTTTTTAATGTAATTAATTAATTTAATGTAATGTAATTTACTTTACAGTGAGAAGCTATCAATTTTTCCTGTAGATTATGAAAAATATTTTACCTATATGATACTGTTCTTTGGAGAGCTTATAATACCCTAGTAAAGTTAAAGTTAATAGATGGGGAAATTTCGATATAGAATGAAATGGTTAGCCACAAATAGTTTTTATCAAAGTTACAGACAGTATTTTTTGTCTTCTACTTCTCAGTTATTTTACTCCCAATCCCAATAGCTTTTACAAGCTTTTTTTCGTTTTGGCAAAACAGTAGGTTTCTTTAAATATTACATGAAACCTCAATTTAAAAAATATATGAAAATATAGCTATTCTGGTTTAAGAAGGGTTAGCAAAGGCCTAACAAACCCCACCCACTCACCCTGTCCCTCACATTCTCAGGGCCCCTGAACTCGAGAGAACACTCTTAAAGTCACCACTGCACAACCAAATTTCCTATTTAAGTTTTATTTTCTGACACCATAATCTTCTGTTCACATTTTCTTTTTAAATTTTTCTATATATAAAGTTAAGAAAGTCCAAATATTTCATTTCAGTGTCTTATACATAACTTGGATTTTTTACATTTGCTATTGGCAGAAACAAAATGAATTCTGCTTAAACTCCCAAATGCTTCCTTCTAATAAATGGCAACATACAATCTTTGGTTATGTGAAAGTAAGAAATTACCTTACTACATCAGTAATCTGGCATCTCAATTTTGACCCATTTAGTGAAGAAACAGTCTTCATCCTGTTTCAGGTGTCATTCTTCATTAGAACAATATTTTTCTAATTCGTATCAATTCTTTAATGATTCTCAACAAAGAATTAAAGGAAAAAATTTTTAAGATGTACAGCAAATGACTTGGTTCTATTTTAAAGTACTTTCACTGCAAGCGTCTTGCCTTGAGCTTTAACAGTCAAAACCATAGTTAGCAGAGAAGCTCCCACTATAAGAATGTGGCAACAGTGTCATGGACAGATGTTACAACCGCAAAGTTTAGCAACATTTGGGATACCTAAAATACTGATATGATGTTAACCCTACATTACAATGCATAAAACCCTAACCATTATATTTATGTTGGCCCCCAGACAGAATCGTAGTAAAAAGTGGTCAGGACAAGTGAAATTGCTCATATTTACACTTACAAAGCAGTGAAAGCATCTGCTGAAACCTGACAGTTCAACAAGTAAACATAAATGATCAAATCCATGTCAGAAAAGTTAAATCGCCCCTTTGATGTAAAAGTTGTCACTCAAAACACAAACAGATGCTTCAGGAAAGCAAAGACAGAAAAAGGGAAGTGAGAAAAGAAGTAACACCATTCACCTAAAACAAAGCCTTAACCAATCCAGTGCTGCATGAGAGATCCAGAGACTACTTTAGAGAAGCACATTCCCCTCAGCAATGGTAACTCACTGGCTGAGGAGCATTTGCAACGCCTTTTGTAGAGGCTCTTTCAGTTCCTGTAAGACCTTTTCCCCAAGATGAGCCAAGCAGTCTTCCACGGAGCTTTCTGGGTTAGCAGGGCTGAACACAGGAGAAGTATGACGGTCAAAGCCTGTGCTGGTGAATGCTGAAGACAGGGTAAAAACAAAAAACAAAAAAACAAAACAAAACCCTATTTTAATATATAATACCAAAGTTGTGCTGCAGGCATGCTTGGTTGGCTCAGTTGGAAGAGCTTGGGGTCAGGAGTTCAAGCCCCACATTAGGTGCAGAAATTACTATTAAACAAACAAACAAAACCTTAAAACCCAAAAATTTAAAATTTGAGGAAAAAAACGTTGTGCTATAAAAACTCAAGGAACTGGGGCACCTGTGTGGCTCAGGGTTAAAGCCTCTGCCTTCAGCTCAGGTCATGGTCTCAGGTCCTAGGTTCAAGCCCTATATCGGGCTCTCTACTCAGCAGGGAGCCTGCTTTCCCCTCTCTGCCTACTGTGAGCTCTCTCTCTGTCAAATAAATAAATAAAATCTTAAAAAAAAAAAAAAAAAAAAAACCTCTTTAAGACGTCTACTACTGGAAACAAGCTAATGGCTAAAAGCCACTTAAAAGGGTCAATCATTACGCGATATTAATCATTCCAGAACACAAGGCTTAATATTTAGAGATTTTTTTTAAAGGAAAGATTTTTATGGAAATTCTTAGTTTTACAAGAAAAAAGACTAAACTGACTGCTAAAACACAGAAGCCAAGGAGCACCTGGGTGGCTCAGTCAGTTAAATGTCCAACTCTTTTTTTTTTTTTTTTTAAAGATTTTATTTATTTATTTGACAGAGAGAGATCACAAGTAGACAGAGAGGCAGGCAGAGAGAGAGAGGGAAGCAGGCTCCCTGCTGAGCAGAGAGCCCGATGCGGGACTCGATCCCAGGACCCTGAGATCATGACTTGAGCTGAAGGCAGCGGCTTAACCCACTGAGCCACCCAGGCGCCCCAAATGTCCAACTCTTAATTTCAGTTCAGGTCATAATCTCAGGGTTGTGAATTCCAGCCCCATGACAGGCTCTAATCTCAGGGAGGAATATGCTTAAGACTCTCTCTCTCTGCCTCCCTCTGCCCCAATACCCACTTTCGTGTGCCCATGCTCTCTCCCTCTCAAATAAATTGAATCTTAAAAAAAAAAAATACATAGGAGCACCTGGGTGGCTCAGTTGGTTGGGCATCTACCTTCAGTTCATGATCCCAGGGTCCTGGGGTTGAGCCCTAATACAGGCTCCCTGCTCAGTGGGGAGTCTGCTTCTCCCTTTCCTCTGCCCCTCCCCCCAACTTGTGCTCGCTCTCATGCACACTCTCTATCAAATAAATAAATAATTTTCTAAAAATTACACAAGCCAATTTAGTATGTTACTACATACCAGTTTCATGCAAGAATGTTAAGTGGAGGGCACCTGGGTAGTTCTGGTAGTTCAGGGTAGTTCTCTTCCTTCGGCCCAGGTCATGATCTCAGGGTCCTGGGATCGAGCCCCGCATCGGGCTCTCTGCTCAGCAGGGAGTCTGCTTCCCCCTCCTCTCTCTGCCTGCCTCTCTGCCTACTTGTGATCTCTCTCTCTGTCAAATAACTAAAATCTTAAAAAAAAAAAAAAAAAAAAAAAAAAAAGATAAATGGAAAGCAACTTCTAGCTCTATCATCCCACTCTTAGTATTTTGGGGGTTTTTGTTTGTTTGTTTTTTAGTATTTTAAGATTTCATTTTTACCTTTATAAATATGACTTTTTTTTTTTTAAAGATGTTATTTATTTATTTGCAGAGACAGAGGGAGAGAGAGCGAGTGAGCACAGGCAGACAGAGAGGCAGGCAGAGGTAGAGGGAGAAGCAGGCTCCCTGCCGAGCAAGGAGCCAGATGTGGAACTCGATCCCAGGACCCTGGGATCATGACCTGAGCCGAAGGCAGCTGCTTAACCAACTGAGCCACCCAGGCGTCCCAATATGACACTTTTAAAAAGATTTTTATTTATTTATTAGACAGACAGAGATCACAAATAGGCAGAGAGGCAGGCAGAGAGACGGGGGTGGGGGAGAGCAGGCTCCCTGCTGAGCAAAGAGCCCAATTCGGGGCTTGATCCCTTGATCCCAGGACCTTGAGATCATGACCTGAGTTATTAACCCAGTGAACCACCCAGGCACCTCTATAAATATGACACTTCTTAAGCCGGATTCTAATCAGTTTATTCCACCTGATGGGATGAGTCGATTATTCTCATTATTTTTTTTTTAAAGATTTTATTTATTTATTTGACGGACAGTAGGCAGAGAGGGAGGATGAAGCAGGCTCTCTGATGAGCAAAGAGCCTGAAGCGGGGCTCAATCCCAGAACCCTGGGATCATGCCTAAGCTGAAGGCACAGGCTTTAACCCACTGAGCCACCAAGGCACCCCTCATTATTTTTTTAAAAAAGCTTTTTATTTAAGGGGCACCTTGGTGGCTCAGTTGGTTAAACACCTGCCTTCAGCTCAGGTCATGATCTCAGGGTCCTGGAACCCAGCCCTGCACTGGGCTCCCTGCACAGCGGGAGTCTGGCTTCTCCATTTCCCTCTCCCTCTGCCTGCCCATCCCCTCCCAGTTCATGAGCACATACTCTTTCTCTTTCTCTCAAATAAATAAATTTTTTTTTTAAGATTTTATTTATTTATTTGTCAGGGAGAGAGAGGGAGAGAAAGCGAGCACAGGCAGACAGAGTGGCAGGCAGAGTCAGAGGGAGAAGCAGGCTCCCTGCAGAGCAAGGAGCCCGATGTGGGACTCGATCCCAGGACGCTGGGATCATGACCTGAGCCGAAGGCAGCTGCTTAACCAACTGAGCCACCCAGGCGTCCCAATAAATAGATATTTTTAAAAAATAGTTTTTGATTCCAGTATAGTTAACATACAGTGTTATATTAGTTCCACATGTACAATATAGTGATTCAACAATTCTGTATCTTTCATTCCCTTTTTCAAAAATAAATTTATTTATTTATTTATTTATTTATTAAAGATTTTATTTGTTTATTTGACAGACAGAAATCACAAGTAGGTAGAAAGGCAGGCAGAGAAAGAGAGGGGGAAGCAGGCTTCTCACTGAGCAGAGAGCCCAATTCGAGGCTCGATTCTCAGGACCCTGGGATCATGACCTGAGCTGAAGGCAGAGGCTTTAATCCACTGAGCCACCCAGGTGCCACTCATTCCCTTTTTTATTTTTTATTTTCATTCCCTTTTTTATTTTTTATTTTTTTTAAAGATTTTATTTATTTATTTGACAGAGAGAGATCACAAACAGGCAGAGAGGTAGGCAGAGAGAGGCGGGGGAAGCAGGCTCCCTGCTAAGCAGAGAACCCCATGTGGGGCTCGATCCCAGAACCCTGAGATCATGACCTGATCCGAAGTCAGAGGCTTAAACCACTGAGCCAACCAGGTGCCCCTCATTCCCTTTTTAAAATGAAACTTCGCACTCAACATTCCTGCGCATGGATATTTTATTTTTATTTTTTAAAGATTTTATTTATTTATTTGAGAGAGAGAGAGAATCCAGGTGGTGGGGAGGGGCAGAGGGAAAGAGAGAAAAGCAGACTGTCAAGCAGGAAGCCTGATACAGGGCTTGATCCCAGGACTCAGAAACCATGACCCAAGCTGAAGACAGACCCTTAACCGACTGAGCCGCCAGGCGCCCCATGGATAAAGTTTAAAACTATGAAGGTGATACGAGTATAAAATGTTGCACATGAAAGAAGCAATCACAGCTTCTGTCTTCTCAGCTCAAACTACCAACTTCTCATCTGCTTCCTTACTCCATATTATACTGCCATGCTCAAACTGGGAGAAGAACAGGCAGAATCATTGTTGTTCCAAGGTACAAATGGGATACAGGGCACAGAATCCCAGTAAAGCAAGCAGCTAGCACCCACCTACCACAAAATTACATGTATATTACTCTTACAACTATCTATAGCATAATACATGCAAAAATGTAAACGACTTACTTACAATTTCCCCTTTAATGTTATTAATTTAAAAAAAAACACCAACACAAATCAAATGACATTAAATGGAAAGTACCTGCACATGATTGTTTGGTCTATTACTTAACACCAGGAAAAGGCTGTCAGGTATGGTTTGGAAACATTTATAAACCTATCGCCCAGGAAAGAAAAAGGATACCTTCTTGTTTCGCCCTTATAATCCTATACCAATGAAGCTATGCAATGTTAAGAATGCTCTACTGTAAAATATCAAACCAAGAGTAAACTACACCAAACTGAGTCCATTAATTACCTAGGAAAATAAGAATAAACAGACCTTCAGAAATTTCTTTGTCCAGGGATTCTAGCTCTTCTTCAATTTCGGTTTTAACTTTTAATAAAACTTCCTGATCCAGAGGTTGTGAAGCTATGAGAGAGAGAGAAGCCATTAGAATATAGGTAGTATTTTAACTATTTAATTCAGAAAATACAAATCAAAACTCATTATCAAGGCTACTCGGCTCAGAGATACTTAAAGATGAGGAAGTTGAAGCTTGGGTAGGTTAGACCACCACAGTGGAGGAGCGGTGAATTGAACTCAGATTCTGAATATAAAATCTGAAATTTTTATAAAATATAGAGTCTGAATATCAAATTATTAATCCAGGGGTGCCTGGGTGGCTCAGTTGGTTGGCCGTCTGCCTTCAGCTCAGGTTGTGGTCCCAGGGTGCTGGTATTGAGCCTGGAGCTGGGCTCCCTGCTCAGCAGGGAGTCTGCTTCTCCCTCTCCCACTGCCCCTCTCCTCCACTCATGCATGTTCTCTCTCTCTCTCAAATAACTAAACAAAATGTTTTAAAAAAAAATCATTAATCCAGGTTGCGTCCTCATCTTCTAGTTGGGAAGCTAAGAAGGAAATATCTCAGAAACATTTTTGACATAATAATAGAAAAAGAAACCTGAAAAGTTGTCTCAATAAGTGATAAATGTCTTCAAAAATTTATATTCATGGTCCCTTATCTTCACATCTGCATGCAAAATGCAGCTCAAGAGAAGGCCTATTATCCTCGAAAGATTTATATCTTCCAACTTAAGAGAGCTATGAGTATACCAAAAATACTGACCACAAGCGATTATCATGCAGTAAAAGGAAAGGAAGGTCTTGGTCTGTGGCACAGAATGGAGAACAAATGGGAAGAACAGCTCCAAAGGAGAAAATGAGACAAGATGCTTTAAAATCTACTAATCTCTCCTGCCTCAACATTTCACCTAAAATACTGACTCCAAATATGACACCCTACACCTCTCACATTCAGAATCTACTTACAGACACATTTCCAGTGCTTTTTCAATGGTTTATATCACTGTTTTCTACCACTGATAAGTTTTAGAAAAAGATTTACCATTTGCGTATTTCCATTTTCTGCAAGCAAATAAATGCTGAATTAAAAGATAAACTTATTAATTTAGACCAAGTAACTTGATTTTTTTAAGACTTTATTTTTAAATAATCTCTACACCTGACATGGGGCTCAAATTCACAACTGCAAGATCGAGTCCCATGTTCTACCAACTGAGCCAGCCAGCACCCCTAGATGAAGAAAGTTATTATAGCATCCCTATGTCTTTAAAAATACCTCTGAAAAACAAAAGGCTGAATATTTCAACATTTCACAGATTTTTTTATTAGTTTTCAAATTTAAAGTTGACAAAAACAATTTTCCTTTAGGTAACATAAAACACTTTACTTCTGAGCTGAGACTAACCAAAATAAAACTTAAAATAATTTTTTGTGAAAAAAGTAGTTTCTTAGGTATTTCTTTTTTTTTTTTTTAAGATTTTATTTAATTATTTGACATACAGAGATCACAAGTAGGCAGAGAGGCAGGCAGAGAGAGAGGAGAAAGCAGGCTCCCTGCTGAGCAGAGAGCCCAATGTGGGGCTCAATCCCAGGACCCTGGAATCATGCATGACCTGAGCCAAAGGCAGAGGCTTTAACCCACTGCGCCACCCAGGCACCCAGTTTCTTAGGTATTTCTGGTTGAAGTGTAACACAAAGGATCTCTTCAATGTCATGATTAATATATTTGCTTAATGACATTTCACTTATCACTTCTGCATGTAACAAATTACATGTAACATAAATTTTCCATCTTTTTTTTTAAAGATAATATATTTATTTATTTGACAGAGATCACAAGTAGGCAGAGAGGCAGGCAGAGAAAGAGAGAGAGAGAGGAGGAAGCAGGCTCCCCGCCAAGCAGAGAACCCAATGCAGGGCTCAATCCCTGGACCTAAGGCAGAGGCTATAACCCACTGAGCCACCCGGGCGCCCCACATAAATTTTCCACCTTATCTAAGTGTGTAGTTCAGCTGTATTACTTATATTCATAATGTGCTACCATCACCACCATCCATCCCTAGAATTTTCTCCACCTTTTTTAAGGATTTATTCTTTATAATTATTTAAAGCAGAGAATTCTTTTCTTTTTTAAAGATTTTATTTATTTATTTGACAGAGAAAGATCACAAGTAGACGGAGAGAGAGGCAGAGAGAGAGAGAGAACAAGCTCAGGGGAGGAGCAGAGGGAGAGGAGTAGAATTCTCAGGCAGATTCCCCACTAAACACTGAGCCTGACACCGGGCTCAATCCCAGGACCCTATCTAAGATCATGAGCTAAGCTGAAACCAAGAGTTGGACACTTAATCAACTGAGCCACCCAGGGACCCCAAGAACTTTCTACATCTTGAAAAAACTGAAACTCGGGACGCCTGGGTGGCTCAGTTGGTTAAGCTGCTGCCTTCGGCTCATGTCATGATCCTGGGGTCCTGGGATCGAGTCCCGCATCGGGCTCCTTGCTCGGCAGGGAGCCTGCTTCTCTCGCTGCCTCTGCCTGCCTCTCTGCCTGCTTGTATGTACTCTCTCTGGCAAATAAATAAAATCTTTAAAGAAAAAAAAAAAAAAAAAACCACTGAAACTCTACACTCATTAAACAATAACTCCCCATTTCTTCCTTCCCTCTGCCCCGCCCCAGCTTCTGGCAACCACCATTCTACTTTGTTTCTCCAATTTGACTCCTCTTAAGTACTTTATATAAGTGGAATTATACAGTATTTGTCTTTGGAGACTGGCTTATTTTGCTTACAGACAGACTTCTAATAAATCTCAAGTACTGTTTGTAATTGTAACAGGGTTTCCTTTTATTTCTTCTAAGATTTTATTTATTTATTTGAGAGAAAAAGAGACACAGCACAAGTGAGGGGAGGAGCAGAGGGAGAAAGACAAGCAGACTAAGCTGAGTGCACAGCCCGACACAGGGCTCGATCCCACGACCCTGAGATCATGACCTGATGATCCAAAATCAAGAGTCAGGGTATCTGGGTGGGTCAGTCATTAACTGTCCACCTTCGGTTGAGGTCATGATCCTGGGGTCCTGGGATCGAGCCCCACACCAGGCTCCTTGCTTAGTGGGAAACCTGCTTCTCCCTCTCCCACTCCCCCTGCTTGTGTTCCCTCTCTCACTGTGTCTCTCTGTCAAATAAATAAATAAAATCTTTAAAAAAAAAAAAAAAATCAGGAGTCATGCACTCAAAGAACTGTGCCACCAAGGTGCCCCTAATATGGTTTCCTTTCAGAGAGAATTAAAAAAAAAAAAAGAAAAAGAAAAACACACACACACATTCAGACAGCTCTGCAACAGCACTGATTAATATAACTATACTAGGTAAAGTGAGCCCCAGAATATACTGTGACATTATTAAAACAAGGCAAACACAGACTGGGAAATTAATTTCAGGTCAATCTTATTTCTTTCAATGAAATTATCTCTCTCCCTTCTTGCTTCCTGGAAGGAAGATGTATAAAGTGGAAAATAAGCTTTGGATTCAAGCATTCCAGCTCTTCACTACATGTGACTTTAGGAAAATAATCTTCTTGAGCTTTTCCTCTTATGTAAATGGGAAAATAAAACCTACCTCAAAAGAATGCTGTCAAGGCTAATAAGATAAGCCCCATTACATCAAAAATGCTCAATAGACAGTAGCTCCCACTCACCAGTCCTTTTGGTTCCCTAAAATGTTGTTACTATTTGACAGTGATCTTTCCCCAAATCTTGTCTCTATAAACAGAATCAATTCATCATAGACTTCTAACCAATGATGCTTATGCAGAATCTGTTTTCAGTATAAGAGTTTGAATCAGCAGAACCAATCTTGTGATAGTCTACATAATGCCAAGTAATGTGAAACACAGGGTTATTATATTGTATATGGCTTAATATCAATTGATCTAAAAGTTATCTTTTTTCCCCTGAACACATATCCAACAAAGTTAATTTACATTCAAAAATTCAGAAGGAAGGTGGGATGCCTGGGTGGCTCAGATTCTTAAGCATCTGCCTTCGGCTGAGGTCATGATCCCAGGGTCCTGGGATCAAGTCCCACATCGGCCTCCCTGCTTAGTGGAGGGTCTGCTTCTCCCTCTCCCTCTCCCTCTCCCTCTCTCCCCCGCTTATACTCTCTCTCTCTCTCAAATGAATAAATAAAATCTTTAAAAAAAAATTCAGAAGGAAGGTTAAGTTTTTCAAATGTGAGGGCACAATTCACAATAAATTCATCTGGTAAGTTTTACTAAGAAGTTACCCTCCTGAATACAAGAAATTCCACGGTTTTCTGTTTTCCGGGTGTGACTGGTCTCTTGCCTTCAAACTTTTCCCAAGCTAAAATAATCTCTTACATTCAACAATGTAAGAATTTTGATCAATCATTGTCATGAATTAAAGTGAATGAGAGTGTTTTTTAAGAGAAATCCTTCTTTTGGGGGTGCCTGGGTGGCTCAGTGGGTTAAAGCCTCTGCCTTTGGCTCAGTTCATGGTCCCAGAGTTCCGGGATGGAGCCCCGCATCACACTCTCTGCTCGGAGAGGAGCCTGCTTCCTCCTCTCTCTCTGCCTGCCTGTCACCTACTTATTTGTCAAATAAATAAATGAAATTTTTAAAAAATAAATAAAACAACCAACAATCTGAGGCCCCTTAAATTTGACTTATAGTTAGTGAAAAGACAAAAAAAAAAAAGAGAGAGAGAGAGCAAGAGAGAAAGAAATCCTTCTTCTTTTTTTTTTTTTTTTTTAAAGATTTTATTTATTTATTTGACAGAGAGAGATCACAAGTAGGCAGAGAGCTAGGCAGAGAGAGAAGGGGAAGCAGGCTCCCCGCTGAGCAGAGAGCCTGATGCGGGGCTCGATCCCAGGACACTGAGATCATCACCTGAGCCGAAGGCAGCGGCTTAATCCACTGAGCCACCCAGTCGCCCCAGAAATCCTTCTTTTATCTGCTTGTAATCCTTCAATCATACTTCCAAGACAGAAGTAGGATAACAACCATGCTGAGGAAGTTTTGGTTAGCCTTTTAAGTTCCATAAAACCATTTCAAACTTAACATCTGCTAGTTTGTTCTTCACTTGCCCTTAACTGGAAATGTAGAGCGCCTAAACGTTTTGGACTCTTGCTAGAGAATACAACCTTTTGAATCTTTTCTTCTGATAGAGATTAATTTTTATCTATTTATTATTTATTATATATTAAATCTCTATTTATTAATAGAGACTTATTTATTTATTTGGAGAGGAAGGAGCAGAGGTAGAGAGAGAATCTCAAGCAGATTCCCCACTGAGCACAGAGCCCCACCCAGGGCTCCATCTCATAACATGAGCCAAAATGAATTCAGCCCTTCAACCACTCAGCCACCCAGGTGCCCCAGATCTGTTTTTTAGTCTGACATGAGAGGTAATCCCTCCATTCCTCTACATTCTAGACTTTATCCTCATAGTAAGCTGGATTATCAGAGAAGAGCATACATATATAACCTAGGACCCCATATAGTGTTAATTAGTTGTTTTAACTCGGCTGCTCTTTGGTGCCATTTCCTTAGCTTTTAGCCAGAATCACATTAAGAGATAGTGTTTTGAAAGCTAATACCATGTTTGATATTCACAACATCTTCTTCTACATTTCTCTGTGCCCTACATAATAAAGCTCCAAGTGAAAGAAATATCTTTTAAAGAAATATCTTAAAAGAAACTAGTATAGCTTCTAGTTATAGGGGGGAAAAAATCCGGAAATAAGTAGATCTTCACTTGTTTTTGGCTTTTGCCTCAGAACCAAATAAACTGCT
The DNA here is from genome assembly GCF_030435805.1 of Mustela lutreola. Lineage (NCBI taxonomy): Eukaryota > Metazoa > Chordata > Mammalia > Carnivora > Mustelidae > Mustela > Mustela lutreola. The sequence goes on from NC_081297.1 coordinate 41,507,865, forward strand.
CAATGCTAGTATTACCATATGGGATCTTAGGGACTAAGGATCTATTATTCCCACTGAAAATGTATAGTTTTCCTACTCGGATTTTATTTACTAGAATATTTTTATTTAATCAGTTCATTTAGATTTTTCCATTATGTATTATTATAAGCCACATTAAGTTATATGTGGCAAGGAATTTTTAAAAAATTCATTCGTATTCTTGCCCTGTACGGACTCAATGCCAACTTCTTCACTAATAAAAAGGACATATTACAACTACATTTTTACCTAACCTGGACTGCCTTTCCTTCTCCTGATTATTCAAATTCTGTCCATCCCTTTCCATCCCTTCAAGGACCAATTTAAGTCTCTCTACTACTCCACAGTATCTTCTTCACTGACTACTACTGTATCACTGCTCTTTGAACATTCATATCATTCCTTCTGCGCCACAGAGTTTAACACTTAAGTATATCCTGTCTTATACTGTTCAATGATTTTATAATTTATTATCTTTCTGACCATACTATTAACTATTGGAGCTACTCCCTTTGTCCTAGACTTGTGTCAAGCATGGACTAAAAAAGTACTCAAATGATAGCTCTCGCTGTCACTATGATGAAGACTCAAATGACTACAATGTATAGATATACATGTATAGATGACAACATTGCTGGTGAGAGAGGACACTTAAGGTGGGGGAAACAATAAAATTAAAGTTACTCATACATCACGGAATTTTAAGAAGTTATCAGTCTATTTTGAGGCTCAGTCAAATGACAAAAAGTGAAAAGTCATTTTACATAAGAGAGTAAGAGTACAAACCAAAAACATAAAGAATAGTAACTAGACTATTTATTGTGATAGAATTGTGATAGAGAATATTATAAAAGAGGAATGGAAAGAATAAGACTTCAACTATTATCTCTATGCTTATGGGAGTTTTAGTCAGTGCCTGAATCACTCAATTTTAGAGTTGGGAGGATCTGTAAAATAAAGGCCATCTAGTCCATCCTCCTTGTTATATGAAGAATATGGGACTTTTGAAATGATTAGAAGTTGAAATGATTCAGCCAGGCTCAAATAAATTATAGAAAAACAAGATTAGAAAGTAGATCTTCTGGGGGCTCCTGGCTGGCTAGGTCCATAGAGCATGTGACTCTTGATCTTGAGGTTGTATACTGGATAAAGAAATTACTTAAAAATCTTTAAGAAAGTAGATGTTTTGAAAATTCTAAAACACAGTAATTTTTGATATACAGTGAAAAATAAGGAATACACAAATGTCTTACCTGCCATCTGTCTCTTTTTGGAAAATCTACATACCTGAAACATATACACACCCACACACCACCACAAATACTACCACCATGCCCCAAAGTAAATGACAATAATGTCTTGGTTACCATATGCCTCACCCACTAGATTAAAGAAAAGCAGCTGATTAAAGGAGTGTCTATTCTCATGAGACTAATGTGACGCTGATTACACAGGACAAGTTGTCATACTTGATAATAAGCCATGTGGAAAACCTAAACCAGAAAAAGTCTACTGCTATCAGGACACAAAAGGCTATTTATTTAGCTAACCAATGACATAGACAGATTCAGTGATTTTCATTTAATCAACCCCTTGAACCCAGACTTTCAAAAGCAAAGAGCTACGCAGTAGACCAATGCAGCATAAATCCTCCACTATAAATCCAGAGAAAAATGTTTCAAAGATAAACAGACTTTAGCACACCAAATCCCACCCACTTCAGTGTCAAACCAAGATTCAGGTGAGTCAGCAATCATCATACTCCAGCCTGAAATACACTCAGGGCTTTCAAAATGAGTATCAGATCAACAAGTTTAGAACAGCTGTCTGTGGGGCACCTGGGTGGGTCAGTGGGTTAAAGTTTCTGCCTTCAGCTCAGGTTGTGATCCCAGGGTCTTGGGATTGAGCCCCGCATCGGGCTCTCTGCTCAGCAGGGAGCCTGCTTCCCCCTTTCTCTCTGTCTGCCTCTCTGCCTACTTGTGATCTCTGTCAAATAAATAAATAAAATCTTAAAAAAAAAAAAAGAAAAAAAGAACAGCTGTCTGGGCAGAGCAAAACTTTCTAAATCTATGGGTCTCCAAACTGAACACATATTAAAATTACTGAGCAAATATATAAAAATACAGATTCCCAAACCCCGTCATAGAACATCTGGTTTAACAGGTCTAGGGTAGGGTTCCATGATTTTTTTTAAAGATTAAAAAAATAAAGTTTTGGGGGCGCCTGGGTGGCTCAGTGGGTTAAGCCGCTGCCTTCGGCTCAGGTCATGGTCTCGGGGTCCTGGGATCGAGTCCCGAGTCTCTGCTCGGCGGGGATCCTGCTTCCCTCTCTCTCTCTCTGCCTGCCTCTCCGTCTACTTGTGATTTCTCTCTGTCAAATAAATAAACAAAATCTTTAAAAAATTTTTTTAAATTAAAAAAAATAAATAAATAAAAATAAAGGTTTTTTTTCTTTTTAAGTTATCTCTATACCCAACCATGGAGCATGCTCTACCAACTGAGCCAGCCAGGTGCACCCATGATCCTTTTTTTTCTTTTTTTAAAGATTTTATTTACTGGGGATGCCTGGGTGACTCAGTCTGTTAAGCGGCTGCCTTCGGCTCAGGTCATGATCCCAGCGTCCTGGGATTGAGTCCCATATCGGGCTCCTTGCTCTGCGGGAGCCTGCTTCCCCCTTTCTCTCTGCCTGCCACTCTGCCTGCCTGTACTCTCTCTATCTCTCTGACAAATAAATAAATAAAATTAAAAAAAAAACTTTATTATCAAGATTTTATTTATTTATTTGAGAGAGAGAGAGTGATGGCAATTGAGAGAGAAAGCACGAGCATGGGGAGGGGCAGAGGGAGAGAGAGAGAAGCAGACTCACCACCAAGCAGGGAGCCTGATGTGGAAGTGGATCCCAGGACCCCATGATCATGCATAACCTGAGGGGAAGGCAGACACCCAGTTGACAGAGCCATCCCAGTGGCCTCCCACGATCTTTTTAAAATAAGCATTCAGGCTTATTTTAAAGCCTGCTTTATTTTAACTGCCTGCCTATTCAGGCAGTTAGTCTTGACAAACACTACTCTAGAAAACCCAAATAAGGGGCACATGAATGGCTTAGTCAATTAAGCATCTGCCTTCAGCTCAGGTAATGATCTCAGGATCCTGGAATCCAGACCAGCAACAGGCTCCGGCTGGTGGGGAGTCCGCTTCTCCTTCTGACCAACCCCACATTCATGCTCTCTCTCTCTTGCTCTCTCTCACTCTCTCTCTCAAATACATAAATAAAATCTTTTAAAAAAAGAAAACCCAGGGCGCCTGGGTGGCTCAGTGGGTTGAGCCGCTGCCTTCGGCTCAGGTCATGATCTCAGAGTCCTGGGATCGAGTCCCGCATCGGGCTCTCTGCTCGGCGGAGAGCCTGCTTCCCTCTCTCTCTCTCTGCCTGCCTCTCCATCTACTTGTGATTTCTCTCTGTCAAATAAATAAATAAAATCTTTAAAAAAAAAAAAAAAAAAAAAAAAAGAAAACCCAAATAATCATAATCAAATTAAAAACTTCTACTGAACATACAGACAACATTGTTCAATCATTTACTCAATAGCAAAAACAAAAACCCCAAATGATACCATAGTAGACAGATTTTTATTTTATTTTATTTTATTTTTAAATATATTTATTTTGACAGACAGAGATCACAAGTAGGCAGAAAGGCAGGCAGAGAAAGAGGAAGAAGCAGACTCCCTGCTGAGCAGAGAACCTGATGCGGGGCTCAATCCCAGGATGCTGGGATCATGACCTGAGCCGAAGGCAGAGGCTTTAACCCACTGAGCCACCCAGGCGCCCCGACAGATTTTTAAAAGTACAAAATAGTCTTTTGCCTCATTGCATCTGAGAGAGCAAGATGGGTCATCAGCAGCTCTACTGGCGCCATCCCAGGAAATTTGGCCAGCGTTCTCATTCTTGCTGCATCTGTCCAAACCAGCACAGTCTGATCCGGAAATCTGGCCTTAATATGTGCCCCAGTGTTTCCATCAGTAGGGGAAGGATAGAGGCTTTATTAAGCTGGAGTAAGTGAATTTCCTTGAATGGGTCATCCAAGAGACCTACCTTAACTGCAGAAATCCAACATACGTACCTTCAAGCTAACTCACTGCACATAAAAAATACTTCAATTATGAATGTTTAAAAAATAAAAGTACAAAATAGCCAATTATGATGGTAGTTTTCAGACTCAGTGCTCCTACACTCCAAGGTATCCTGTACATGGGGAGACAGATTTGAGAAAGGACAGATTTGAAGGAAAAGAATGCAGGGAAATTTCATCATGCACCCACTCAAAGTCTGGTTTCAAGATCAAATATCTGTTTCTGATAGAAAAGCTGAGAAAAGAATGAAACAGTACACATCTCCAGAAAAAATGAGCTCTGAATCAAAATCTGGGATGGGGTTATAAGAATCTGTCTTAAAAAGTTGATTTGAGGGGCACCTGGGTGGCTCAGTGGGTTAAGCCGCTGCCTTCGGCTCAGGTCATGATCTCGAGTCCCGGGATCGAGTCCCGAATCGGTCTCTCTGCTCAGCAGGGAGCCTGCTTCCTCCTCTCTCTCTCTCTCTGCCTGCCTCTCTGCCTACTTGTGATCTCTCTCTGTCAAATAAATAAATAAAATCTTTAAAAAAAAAAAAAGTTGATTTGAGGGGCGCTTGGGTGGCTCAGTGGGTTAAAGCCTCTGCTTTCAGCTCAGGTCATGATCCAAGGGTCCTAGGATCGAGCCCCACGTCGGGCTCTCTGCTCAGCAGGGACCCTGCTTCCCCCTCTCTCTCTGCCTGCCTCTCTGCCTAATTGTGATCTCTGTCAAATAAATAAATAAAATATTTAACAACAACAACAAAAAAAGGTTGATTTGAGGGGTACCTGGGTGGCTCAGTGGGTTAAGCCTCTGCCTTTGGCTCAGGTCATGATCTTGGGGTCCTGGGATCGAGCCCCGCATCCGCTCTCGCTCAGCGGGAAACCTGCTTCCCCCATCTCTGCCTGCCTCTCAGCACACTTGTGAGCTCTCTGTCAAATAAATAAATAAATTCTTAAAAAAAAAAAAAACAGTTGATTTGAGATATTAATACCCTCCAAATTGATCTACAGATTCAATGTAATCCCTATTACAATTCCAACTGCAGGGTGCCTGTCTGGCTCAGGCCACAGAGCATAAGACGCTTGACTCTTTGAGTTCAAACCCCACTTTGAGTGGAAAGATTACTTAAAAATTATGTTTTGTGGGCGCCTGGGTGGCTCAGTGGGTTAAGCCGCTGCCTTCGGCTCAGGTCATGATCTCAGGGTCCTGGGATCAAGTCCCGCATTGGGCTCTCTGCTCAGCAGGGAGCCTGCTTCCTCCTCTCTCTCTCTCTCTCTCTCTCTGCCTGCCTCTCTGCCTACTTTTGATCTCTCTCTGTCAAATAAATAAATAAAATATCTTTTTAAAAAAATTATGTTTTTCTTAAGATTATTTATTTATTTATTTGACAGAGAGAGAGAGAGAGAGACAGTGGGATCATGACCTGAGCTGAAGGCAGATGCGTAACGACTAAGCCATCTATGTAGGCACTCCTTAAAAATTATATCTTAAAAAAAAAAAATTCCAACTGCCTTTTTTTCAGAAATGGATAAAACCATCCTAAAATTCATACAGAATTGCAAGAGATTCAAAATAGTCAAAGCAATTTTAAAAAAGAAGAATAAAGTAGAAGGATTCAAACTTTCTAATTTCAAGACTTACTACAAAACTATAATAACATAATTATGGAATAAAGACAGACTAATAAACCAATGGAATCTACCTGAGAGGCCAGATATAAATCCATACATTTAAGGTCAACTGATTTTTTTAAAGAGATTTTATTTATTTGAGAGAGAGAGAAAGAACATGAGACGGGGAGAGTCAGAGGGAAAAGCAGACTCCCTGCTGAGCAGGGATCCAATGTGGAACTTGATCCTGGGATTCCAAAGGCAGTTGCCTAACAAAATGAGCCACCCAGGTGCCCCTAAGGTAAGTGAATTTTGAGAAGGGGACCAAGACCCTTCAACAGGGGAATGAAGAAACTTTTCAACAAATGGTGCAGGGATAACGGCATATTCCCATGCAAAATAATGACTCTATATGTCTACTTCAGAGCATATATTAAAAATTAGTTCAGGGACGCCTGGGTGGCTCAGTTGGTTAAGCAGCTGCCTTCGGCTCAGGTCATGATCCCAGCGTCCTGGGATCGAGTCCCACATCGGGCTCCTTGCTCCACGGGGAGCCTGCTTCTCCCTCTGACTCAGCCTTCCACTCTGTCTGCCTGTGCTCGCTTTCGCTCGTGCTCTATCTCTGACAAATAAATAAATAAAATCTTTAAAAAAAAAAAAAATTAGTTCAAATGGATCAAAGACCTAAATTTTTAAAAAGATTTTTAAAAAATAATCTCTATACCCAACACAAGACTTGAACCCACAACCCAAGATCAAGAGTTGCACACTCACCAACCAAGACAGTCAGGCACCCCGAACACAGATCTAAGTTTAAAAGCTAAACTATAAAACTCTTAAAAAGGAAACATAGGTGAAAATCTGCATGACTCTGGATAAAGTAATGGCTTCTTAGGTGAAAATATGCATGACTTCTGTATTAAGTAAGTAATGGCTTCTTAGATAGGACACCAAAAACATAAGAAATCAAAGAAAACACAGATAAATTGGACTTCATAAAAATTTAAAATGTTTGTACATCAAAGTATACTACCAACACAAACAACAGAATGGAAGGGAGGATCTGAAATCATGTGTCTGATAAAGGTCTCATATCTAAAATATACAAAAAATGCTTAAGGGTGCCTGGGTGCCTCAGTCAGTGAAGCATCTGCCTTTGGCTCAGGTCCTGATCCCAGAGTCCTGGGATGTAGCCCGGTGTCTGGCTCCGAGCAGAGAGCCTGATTCTCTCTCTCCTTCCTGCTCCCACCTACCTTGTACTCTCTCTCTGTGTCAAATAAAATAAACAAAATCTTAAAAATATATAAAAATAAAAAATTCTTATAGCTCAACAACAGACAGAAAACCCAATCAAAAAAGGGCAAAGGCTAAGAACAGACATTTCTCCAAAGATATACAAATGACCAATAAGCACATGAAAAGGAGTTCATCATTAGCCATCAGGGAAATGCAAATTAAAACCATAGTAAGATACCACCACACACCCGAGAGCAGCTATAATCAAAAATAGCAATGATGGCAAGTTGGACAAAGATATAGAGAAACTAGAACCCCTATACATTGCTGGTAGAAACCCAATATGATACAACCACTGTGGAAGACAGCTTGGTAGTTTGTTACAAAACTGAAGATACTCTTACCATATGATCTAGCAATCATGCTCCTCAGTAGTTATCCAAATGAGATGAAAACTTCTATCTACACAGAAAATGGCACATGAAGGCTTTAAACAACCTTATTCATGACTGCCGAACTCGGAAGCAATGAAGATGTTCTTCAATAGGGGCACCTGGGTGCCTCAGTGGGTTAAGCCACTGCCTTTGGCTCAGGTCATGATCCCAGGGTCCTGGGATCAAGTTCCACATAGGGCTCTCTGCTCAGCAGGGAGCCTGCTTCCCTCTCTCTCTCTCTGCCTGCCTCTCTGCCGACTTGTGATCTGTCTCTGTCAAATAAATAAATAAATATCTTAAAAAAAAAAAAAAAGATGTTCTTCAAAAGGCAAATGGAGAAACAAACTATGGTACATCCATAAAGTGGAATATTACTCAACAATGAAAGAAATGAGCTGTCACAATGAGACACCACACTTCACATCCATCTGGATGGCTATTACAAAACAAAAACAAAACCAAAAAACAGAGAACACGTATTGGTGAGGATGCAGAGAAGCTGGAACCCTTGTGTATTACTGACGGGAATATAAAATGATGCAGCTACTGTGGAAAACAGTAAGGCAGTTCTTCAAAAACTTAAACGTAGAATTACCATGTGATCCAGCAAATCTACACCTGAGTATATACCCATAAGAACTGAAAGCAGAGACTCAAACAGATGTAACACCAATGTTTACAGCAGCCGTTATTCACAATAGCCAAAAGGGAGAAATAACCCAAATGTCCATCAGCAGATGAATGGATAAGCCAAATGTGTGATATGCATACATTAGACTATTATTCAGTTTTTTTTTTTTTTTTTTTTTTTTTTTTTTTTTTTTTTTTTTAAAGATTTTATTTATTTATTTGACAGAGAGAAATCACAAGTAGATGGAGAGGCAGGCAGAGAGAGAGAGGGAAGCAGGCTCTCCGCTGAGCAGAGAGCCCGATGCGGGACTCGATCCCAGGACTCTGAGATCATGACCTGAGCCGAAGGCAGCGGCTTAACCCACTGAGCCACCCAGGCGCCCCAACTATTATTCAGTTTTATAAAAGGAATGAGGGGCACCTGGCTCACTCACTTAGTAGAGCATGTGACTCTTAATCTCAGGGTCATGAATTCAAGCCCCATATTGGGCACAGAAATTACTTTAAAAAAAAAAAAAAAAAAAAAAAAGAATGAAATTCCATCCATCCTAAAGCATGGATGAATCCTGGTATCTAAGTGAAGTAAGTCAGACCCAAAAGAACAAATATTATTTGGCTCCACTCAAATGAGATGCCTAGGAGAGTTAAATTCATAGAGACAGAAAGTAGAATAGTGGTTGCCTAAGGCTGAAGAGAAGAGAAAAACGTGGGGAGTGACTGCTTAATGGCTGAGTGAATAACAAACCAATAGCACAGGTGCCCTGGGGTAGCTCAGTCATTAAGCATCTGCCTTTGGCTCAGGTCATGATCCCAGGGTCCTGGGATGGAGCCCCACATGGAGGCTCCCTGCTCAGCGGAAAGCCTGCTTCTCCCTCTTCCACTCCCCCTACTTGTGTTCCCTCTCTCACTGTCCCTCTCTCTCTCTCTCTCTCTCTGTCAAATAAATACATAAATAAAATCTTTAAAAAACATGGGGCACCTGGGTGGCTCAGTGGGTTAAAGCCGCTGCCTTCAGCTCAGGTCGTGATCCCAGGGTTCTGGGATCGGGCTCTCTGCTCAGTGGGGTGCCTGCTTCCTCCTCTCTCTCTGCCTGCCTCTCTGCCTACTTGTGATCTCTGTCTGTCAAATAAATAAATAAACATTTAAAAAAAAATCTTTAAAAAACAAAAAGCTGAGTGAATAACAAACCAGTAGCACAGGTACATGTATTTGATAGTCACATTCCTAAGAGATGAACTTACTCTCCTTTCTAACTTCAGAAAAAAATGTCTTATTAACAAATCCATATTAATTACTTCAGCAGTAAGGTGCTCTGTGTTAGTAAGTGCAAAATTGTGCATAACAGAAGTTATTATTTGACATCAAATATGCAAGTCAGCAAGACTTTTACTAGTCATAATATGTAATCCAGAACAGGGTTTACTATATTCAGCACAAACTAACACTGTCTGAAAGAGCTGGCTGGTTCTGGAAAAGTATAGAGTTAACTACCTATGGAAAAGTCTATAATCAGCACATGACTTGGGAAAAAATGAAAAACATTCAAGGTGACAAAAATCGTGTGTCATGAATCGGGTCACCTCCCTTAACCTCTCCTTCTCATGCTTACTGCTTCATGAACTTGAAACAAAACCCTACCCACATTACACCAACGGATGCTACCACATATCCTATTTATAATAACATGGCATGATGGGAAGCCTGGGTGGCTCAGTTGGTTAAGCGTCTGCCTTCAGCTCAGGTCATGATCCTGGAATCCCAGGATCAAGTCCCGCATCAGGCTCCCTGCTCAGCAGGGAGTCTGCTTCTCCCTCTGACCCTCCCCCTTCTCAAGCTCTCTCTCTCTCTCTCTCATTCTCTCTCTCTCTCTCAAATAAATAAAATCTTAAAAACATAATAATAATAACATGGCATGAGAATAAGCTCTACATCACATTTTAGATAACAAGTGGGATAGCAAAGCAGCAAAGACAGCAGTAAGAACCTAATTTTTCCCTGTAAGAAGTTAGTCTTTCTTTTTAAATGCCACAACCTAGAAGGGACACAAATCACACCACTCATATTTCATTGGCTAGGACCAGTCACATGGCCCTGTCTAAATGCAATTTTCCCATGCTCCCAGCAAGAAGATAAGAATTAGGCACGGGTGAACATTAGTAATTGGTATCACAGGAGTCTACCATTCTAGAGTGCCTCCGTTTGAGGAATAAGCATGGCTTGTTTAAAATACTAGACAGTAGAGGGGTCTGGGTAGTTCAGTTGTTTTAAGTGTCTAACTCTTGATTTCGGCTCAGGTCATGATCTCAGGGTCATGAGATCGAGACCTCTGTCAGCTCTGTGCTGCTCTGGGAATGGAGCCGGCTTAAGATTCTGTCTTCCTGCTTAAGATCCCCTCTGCCCCTCCCCTCTTCACTCTCAAGCTCTCTCCAAAAATTAACATAAAGATAAAAATTAAAATTAAATACAAAACAGTAAGAGACGTCTGGGCACGTGGGTGGCTCAGAGCATAGTTGAGCTCTGCCTTCAGAGCATGGTTGAGTGTCTGCCTTCAGCTCAGGTCATGATCCTGGGGTCCTGGGATCATGTCCCACATTGGGCTCCCTGCTCAGTGGGGAACCTGCTACTCCCTCTGCCTCTGCTCTCCCCACTGCTTGTGCTCTCTCACTCTCTGTCAAATAAATAAATAAAATCTTAAAAACAAAACAAAACAATAAGAGACATCAGATGCTATAACTACTGGGACCAGAGCAAAGAAATCAATGAAAGTTTTGTAAAGCAACCTTAGGGGAATGGAAAAACTGCCTCCAATGTAAGAGGCAATGTAAGATGCAATTAGGATGCTCAATATGCTTGCAGCATGCAAAATGCAGGATGGAGGAGACATAAAATGAAGGAGAAAAATTAGGAGACACTTGCAGTAATTTGAGGCAGGACCTGTAGGATAATGGGAGAATCCTCACAAAATTGGGATAGTTGGTAATAGCTGACAAAGAAGATAAGAGGGGCCCCTGCTGGCTCAGTCAGTAGAGCATGTGACTCTTAATTTTGGGGTTGTGAGTTCAAGCCCCAGGTGAAGTGTAGAGATAATTAAAAGAAGAAAAAGAAAAAGAAAGAGGGCAGGAAGCAGAGAAAAGAGCTAAAGAATGACTTCTATGTTTCAAGCCTGGGTAGCAGGTGGTATTGTTAACAAATTATTATAAACATATGGGCTGGCTTAGAAGGGAAAATAAATACCTGACTTCTAGACCTGGGTGTCTAATACTGCACTAGTCAATAGTCACATCAGCTTTTTAAAGTTTAAATAGAAATAAAGTTAAAAATTCAGTTCCTTACTCACACTAGTCATACTTCAAGTATTCAACTATCTCCTGTGACTCGTGACTGCAATATTGGACAGAGCAGATAGAGAACATGTTCATCACCGCACCAAGTTCTATTACGTAGTATTTTTCTAAACCTCAGACTATAACTAACCAGAAGAAGGTTTTGGCAAAGTAAATGAAACTGGAAACTGAAAAGGAAAAGTTTTAAGGAATTTACAAGCTCACTGAGGGACTGTCATGTGCCCATTCCAAAGAAGGCAGATGAATACCCTAAATGTTCTAACAGGAGACTACAGGTGTAGTAAAAAATTTTTTACAGTAAGTAAAAAATTACTTACTGACATGGACAGATGTTCAAATACGTTGTTAATTTTTATTTATTTATTTAAGATTTTATTTATTTAGGAAAGAAGGAGAATGAGGGAAAGCACAGGGGGAGAGTGACAGGGAGAAGTAAAATCTCCACCAAGCAGAGAACCTGACATGGGGCTGGATCCCAGGACCCTGAGATCATGACCTGAGCTGAAGGCAGATGCTTAACTAACTGAGTCACCCAGGCACCCCTAAATATGTTGTTAATTTTTAAAATGTTACCAAATGGCATACGTACCACCTCATTTTTATAAACCATAAATTCAAATTTTATGTTCCTATATAAATGGAAAAAAGGTTAACATTTCTTCATTTTAATTACTGGATTACAGAATTTTTCTTCTTTCTTTTTTTACTTTTCTAAATACTTTCGTATATATTAAAAGCATTATAATAAAAAAAGAAATATGATTAAAGAGTAGAAGTGACAAGGACATAGACCAAGGGCTTAATATAAACAATTACAGCATTTAGTTTTATGCATAAACAGATTGTACTCCTTGATAGTAATGAGAAAAATAAAGTAGCCTGTACTGATAGCAGGGGTCAGCAAACTATAACCCGTGGCCACATCTGGCCCACTGTATGTTTTTCTAATAGCCCATGAGCCAAGAATGATTTTTACATTTTTAAATGACTGAAAAAAAATTAAGATATTACTATTTTGTGACATAAAAATAATAGGAAATTCAGTCTCCATAAATAAAATGTAACTGGAATATAGCCACACTCACTTATGTATTATCTATGGTTGCTTTGTGCTAGAATGGCAGAAATCCATAGTTCGACAGAGCTTCACTGCAGTGGCACAAGTATAACCCCACGGCATTTCAACTGCCACCCATATCGCAATACCACAACCTTTATTTACCTGCATATACCCATCATGTCAAAACAAGAGAAAAGCGGACTTTGAATATCCCGTTTTTTTTTTTTTTTTAAGATTTTATTTATTTATTTGACAGAGAGAAATCACAATTACACTGAGAGGCAGGGAGAGAGAGAGAGAAGGAAGCAGGCTCCCTGCTGAGCAGAGAGCCGGATGCGGGACTCGATCCCAGGATCCTGAGATCATGACCTGAGCCGAAGGCAGCGGCTTAACCCACTGAGCCACCCAGGCGCCCTGAATATCCTGTTTTTAAGGATTATTCTCTTACAAATTAGATGACAAAGTATTGTACTTACTATGCAATGACATTATAACTATGCCAGAAGCACTCAGTATACACTGATACTACCAGACTCATCAGAGTACTTCCAACTCACGGGAAAGCAAGTCAGAAAAATTAGAAAATTTAAAATAGAACTTCTTATCATAGAATTTCTTCATAAAAATAAAAAATGGAAATGAGGTTGCAAATGAAGTTTCTACATGGCTCAGCTGTCAGTCAAGTAAGGAAAGCCATTTACTGATGTCAAGTTAATTAAACTGTGTTCAGCTAAAGCCACTAAAGAGATGTGTCATAAAAAAAAAAGTTTCAGATTATTAGTCTTTTGGAGAGAATAGTTGCTCAACGAGTTGAGGACAATGGGAACAACATCAGTAGTCAACTGAATAGAAGGCAAATAATTCTGAGTGGTTTTCTTTGGCTCTTGATGCACTGACAGCTGTGTGAAACTGCTCAGCTGTTGTTTATTCAAGGAGTCCATGATGAGTGTGAAGTGACTAAAGAACCGGATGCCTACACAGAGTAATTATGGTTGAGAAGATTTTCCAAAAAATTGAGAAAGCACTAATTCACTATAACCCAAAGTGGAATCAGCTAAGATGTGTTACCAATAATGGCAAAATACATGTAGAGCATAAAAAGCCTTCTTCTTTTGACAAAATTAGTTTCACAGAGACTGTGAAAATGTAAAGTATTCAAGACTTATGGTTATTCACAGAAGTATTCATCAGTACATACTCTGGATCTATCTCATGTAGATCCAGGTATCTCAATATCTGAATCTATCTCATGATAAGGAACCAAGAGTTTGGGTTTTGGTTTTTTTTTTAATATTTTATTTATTTATTTGAGAGAGAGAGGGAGGAGGGGCAGAGGGAGAGAGAGCACACCTCTGCTAAATAGGGAGCCTGACACGGAACTCCATCTCAGGACCTTGGGATCAATCATGACCTAAGCTGAAGGCAAACACTTAACCAACTGAGCCACCCACATACCCCAGGAACCAGGAGTTTTAAAAGTGAACTTCATTTGCTGTCATGAACTTAATTACTGTCAGTTCCATGAATTTTTGTCAGAAATAGAAGCTGAGGGCACCTGGGTGGCTCAGTTGTTAAGCTTCTACCTTTGGCTCAGGTCATGATCCCAGGGTCCTGGGCTTCAGCCCTGCATGCTCAGAGAAAAGCCTGCTTCTCCCGCTCCCACTTCCCCTGCTTGTGTTCCCTCTCTCGCTTTGTCTGTCAAATAAGTAAAGAAAATATATATTTATTTATTTATTTATTTATTTATTTATTTATTTATTTATTTTTAAAAGGTTTTATTTATTTGACACAGAGAGATCACAAGCGGGCAGAGAGGCAGGCAGAGAGAGAAGGAGGAAGCAAGCTCCCCACTGAGCAGAGAGCCCAACACGGGGCTCGATCCCAGGACCCTGAGACCATGACCTGAGCCGAAGGCAGTGGCCTAACCCACTGAGCCACCCAGGCGCCCCGCAAATAAAATATTTCTTAAAAAGAAAGAAAGAAATAGAAGCTGAGGGCACCTGGGTGGGTCAGTCGGTTAAGTGTCCACCTTCAGCTCAGGTCATGATCCCAGGGTCCTAGGATGGAGTCCCGCATTGGACTCCCGCATTGGACTCTCTGCTCAGTTGGGAGACCGTTTCTCCCTCTGCTTGCCATTCTCTGTGCTTGTGCTCTCTCTTTTTCTCTCTCTCTCTCCCTCTATCAAATAAGTAGTATCTAAAAAAAAAATAATAAAGTTGACTATCTTCTTTTTTATTAAAATTTTATTTATTTGACAGAGCGAAAGCACAAATATGCTAAATAGCAAGCTGAGGCAGAGGGAAAGGGAGAAGAAGGCTCCCCACTGAGCAGAGAGCCTAACTTGGGGCTCAATCCCAGGCCCCTGGGATCATGACCTAAGCCAATGGCAGCACTTGATTTTGCTTCAGGTCATGATCTGACCTCAAGCCCACCACCCTGGGCTGGGTGGTGGGCTTGAGCCCTGCATCATCAGGCTCCTTGCTCAGCAGGGAGCCTGCTTCTCCCTCTCCCTGCCACTCTCCCTGCCTGTGTTCACTCTCGTTCTCTTTCAAATAAACATATAAAATCTTTAAAAATAAATAAATTAATAATAATAAATTTGGGGCGCCTGGGTGGCTCAGTGGGTTAAGCCGCTGCCTTCGGCTCAGGTCATGATCTCAGGGTCCTGGGATCGAGTCCCGCATCGGGCTCTCTGCTCAGCAGGGAGCCTGCTTCCCTCTCTCTCTCTGCCTGCCTCTCTGTCTACTGTGATCTCTCTCTGTCAAATTAATAAATAAAATCTTTAAAAAATAATAATAATAATAATAAATTAGTATCTCTCATGAGTTTTTAAAGTTATTTTGCAGAGGTACCTGGTGGCTCAGTCTGTTAAGCATCTGCCTTTGGCTCAGGCCATGATCTCTGGGTCCTGGGATCAAACTCCAAATCAGGCTCCTTGCTCAGCGGGGAGTCTGCCTCTCCCTCTGCCTGATGCTCACCCTGCTTATGCTCTGACAAATAAATAAAATCTTTAAAAAATAATAACAAAATAAAACAATTACATAATTTGAATCTCTGTTTGTTAAGCATAAAATTTTTTAAAAAGATTCTATTTGTGGGGCACGTGGGTGGCTCAGTGGTTAAAGCCTCTGCCTTCGGCTCAGGTCATGATCTCAGGGTCCTGGGATCGAGCCTCGCATTAGGCTCTCTGCTCAGCAGGGACCCTACTTCTTCCTTCTCTCTCTCTCTCTCTCTCTCTCCCCCTGCCGGCTTCTCTGCCTACTTGTGGTCTCTGTCTGTCAAATAAATAAATAAAATCTTAAAAAAAAAAAGATTTTATTTATTTGAGAGAAAAAGAGAGCTTGTGCACAAGTGGCAGGGAGGGGGAAAGGGAGAAGCAATCTCCCCTCAGAGCAGGAAGCTCAATGCAGAGTTTGATCCCAGGACCCACAGATCATGACCTGAGCCAAAGGCAGATACTTAACAGACTGGGCCACCCAAGAGCCCCAAGGATGAAATTTCTAAAGACAGACAGAATTCTGTTTATTTATGTGTACTTAATACATTTTTACAGGTACCAACAACAATCATTTAAATTACCACACTCTTGGGGCACCTGGGTGGCTCAGTGGGTTAAGCCTCTGCCTTCGGCTCAGGTCATGGTCCCAGGGGCCTGGGATCGAGTCCCACATGGGGCTCTCTGCTCAGCAGGGAGCCTGCTTCTCCTCATCTCTCTCTCTGTCTGTCTCTCTGCCTATTTGTGATCTCTCTCTCTGTCAAATAAATAAAATCTTTAAAAAAAAAATAAAATAAAATAAAAAATAAATAAATAAATTACCACACTCTTTTTTTTCTTTTTAAGATTTTATTTAAGCAGGGGGAACAGCAGGCAGAGGGAGAAACAGGCTCCCCACTGGGCAAGGAGCCCAATGCGGGACTCAAAGCTAGGACCCCAGGAGCTTAAGGCAGGTGCTTAACCAACTGACCCACCCAACTTGCCACAATTTTTTTATTTTTCTTAAGATTTTATTTATTTGACAGAGAGAGACACAGTGAGAGAGGGAACACAAGCACGGGGAGTGGGAGAAGCAGGTTTCCTGCTGAGCAGGGAGCCCACTGTGGGGCTCAATCCCAGGACCCTGGGATCATGACCTGGGCCGAACAGACACTAAACGACTGAGCCACCCAGGAGCCCCAAATTACCACACTCTTAAAAAGCATTAAAAGTTTTTTTGGGGAATGGATCAGGGGGTGGGATGGAATGGGATGACGGGTTATTCTTTAAAAGATTATTAGTATTATATGATCTTATGATCACAGATACAAATTATCTAGATATATGTATTTTTACATGTGAAGTAATTACTACTACTTAATATAATCACCTGAGCCAAAGACAATACCTTGGGGTGAGGAAAGATGTTGCTCTTGTATCTTCTCCTGAGAGAGGAGTCCCAAGTAGCTGAGAACAACATACTTTGTTTCATAGTGAAATCCTAGAGGCACAGTAGTAGAGGACGCCATTGAGTTGGCTGGCAGAGCTCCCAAAGTCTACTTACAGATGTGTAAAACCTAAAAACAAAAGTATATTTTCAGTTTAAAGTTCGTTACATGCCAGTACATTTCCCCACTGACTACAATTATTCAACTAAATACCAAAATAAATACTTGTATTTTCTTCCCAGTAATTTTTAAAAATTGTAACTTTAGTTAACTTACAAGTCAGAATTAATTCAGATTTCAGATCAAAAGCAAATTCCCCTTTCTAGCTCTCCCTAGTTTCTCTGTTTTCACCTATGTGGCAAAAACAGTGGCTATGCCCCCACCTTTCCCTCTACCCCAATATATATTCTCTTATTTCTTTTAATAATAAAGACTCCTAGGTCACCTGACTGGCTCAGTCAGTAGAGCATACGACTCTTGATCTTGGGGCTGAGTTTAAGCCCCATGCTGGGTATGTAGATTACTTAAAAATAAAATATAAATAAATAAATAAAACCTCCTAAATTCTAGCTAGGTCATTAGCCACACAACTGCAAACCATATCTGCCAGTTCCTTAGCAGCTTAATGAGCCAAATGATTAGCCTGAGTCAGAGGAATACGAGCAGAAGTTATGTGTGCAATCTGTGGATCTCTCCCTAAAGATCTTCTCTTTCCTCCTTTCTATGGTTTGAAATGTGAATATGGCAGACAACCAGTTCTGACATGCAAACAAGAAGACCACTTTAAGGGTCCCTAGGTGGCTCAGTTGGTTGAGCCTCTGCCTTCAGCTCAGGTCATGATCCCGGAGTCCTGGGATCGAGTCCTGCATCGGACTCCCAGCTCAGTGGGAAGTCTGCTTCTCCCTCTGACCTCCCCTCTCATGCTCGCTCTCTCTCAATCTCTCAAATAAATAAATAAATAAAATCTTAAAAAAAAAAAAAAAGAAGACCACTCTAAGGGATGGTAAGGTAACAAGAGAGAAGGTACTGCGCCCCTGAATGACCACGTGCAGCAGAGCTGCCCTACCAGCCTTTACCTCTGGACTGACATTTATGGCACTTCATTCTCAAACCTCTTCATTAGGCATCCTAACTTATACCCTAATTAATATAACTACAACTTTTACCTCTTCCCATGGACCGAGTAGCTGTTTCACCTATCATGTGCCTTAATAGTTGTTTCACATAAAAAATTCTTATTAAAGAGTTTCCAAATAACTGAGTTTTTTTACTTAAACAATGATACCAACAGCTTTAAGATCTCAGGAAATATCCAGGAAGAGAAAAACAGGTTCAGATAACTAGCAACACGAAAGGAGACAAGAAATGTTGACAAAATTTAAGATCTACAAACAAAGAGAAATGTCTAAAAGTGATAAATGATGAAAAAATACATGTAGAATTTAAAATACACAACAGAAAACAGTGGCTATACAAAGAGACAGAAATTAAGAGGAATATAAAATTATGCTTTGAGGAGTGCCAGGGTGGATCAGTAGTTAAGCGTCTGCCTTTGGCTCAGGTCATGATCCCAGCATCCTGGGATCGAATCCCATATCGGGCTCCCTGCTTAGCAGGGAGCCTGCTTCTCCAATCTCCAGCTGCCACCCAGTCCCCTCTTCCCCCCGTGCTTGTGTTCCCTCTCTTGCTATGTCATAAAATCTTTTTAAAAAATGCTTTGCATGAATAGACACTGTCTTTAAAAAATGCATTTATGGTTGCTATCATCAGTATTTACTTAGGTTATCAAAAGAAATACTAGTATATTTAAAAGTCCCTACTGTTTCCTATCTTCAAGGAGTAATGCTACCAGATTATATCAAAACGTATATTAAGGGCGCCTGGGTGGCTCAGTTGGTTAAGCATTATCCTGGAGTCCCAGGATCAAGTCCCGCATTGGGCTCCCTGCTTGGCAGGGAGTCTGCTTCTCCCTCTGACCCTCCCCCTTCTCATGCTCTCTCTCTAATAAATTTTTTTAAAAATCTTAAAAAAAAAAAAGTACATTAAGTCAAACAGTAGGCCTTAAGACTGCCCTGTTAAAAGTTTATCAACTTCAGAAAGCATTTCAAAATTATTAATACATACTAAAATGTGTCACAGCTTACATCGCAGGAATAAAAGGCACACCCACTGTATAACTACAGGGTGCTTTACTCTTAAAAAGCTCAAACTAGGGGTGCCTGGGTTGCTTAGTCATTGGGCGTCTGCCTTTGGCTCAGGTCGTGATCCCAGCATCCTGGGATCGAGCCCCACATCAGGCTCCCTGCTCAGCAGAGAGCCTGCTCCTTCTCTCTCTCCTGCTGCTCCCCCTCCTTGTGCTGTCTCTCTCTCTCTCCTGTCAATATTTGTTACATTTACAGTCACCATTTAATAATGACAGAATTTCACATTTACAAATATAAAAAAGGATATCCACAGAGGAAAAATAAGTTTTCTGAGGCCTATCTGGTCAGGTACTAGCTCGCAGTGGCATTGTTATGAACCTTCGCTTTTTTATTTTTTTTGCCTGCCATCTGAACCCAATTTCCTTCATAGGGAGCATCCAACATTGTGTCAATCTTGATAGGAAACAGAAATCTCCCAACCCCCACTATAAAAAAGCTAAAATTTGAGCTAGACTTTTTCTTTCCTTTTCTCCTGTTCTGTGGCATGTAGCCAAGTGAGAGACTCCTATTAGGATCTAGAATGTGGAAAGACACTTAAAAGATAATTCATGGAGAAGTTTGTGGTACTAGGTCAGCAGATGCAGAGATGCAGATCAGACTGCAGTGTCCTAACTCTTCTACAGTCAAGTTTCCCTTGGTTCCTGCCTGTTCCCCAACCTAATTTTCCAGCTTCCCATCCATTCTGTGAGCTACCCAATGCCCTTTTCGTAAGTTCCATTTCTGCTTAAATACTCTAGACTGACATTCTGTTGTTGGCAACCAAGAGCTAACTGGAACAAGGGCCAAGACTGGAACTTAATTTTCTTTTTTTTTTTTTTTTAAGATTTTATTTATTTATTTGACAGAGAGAAATCACAAGTAGATGGAGAGGCAGGCAGAGAGAGAGAGAGGGAAGCAGGCTCCCTGCTGAGCAGAGAGCCCGATGCGGGACTCGATCCCAGGACTCTGAGATCATGACCCGAGCCGAAGGCAGCGGCTTAACCCACTGAGCCACCCAGGCGCCCCTGGAACTTAATTTTCTTAAAACTTGGGAAGCAGCTCCCCAACAACTGTAACACACTACTTTCATAGGAAGATTACTAGATTAAATTTGTAAGTTTAAATAAATCTTTAAAGACCTCATATCAACCTAGTAATTGTATCTACTGAAACAGAAGGTGGGCAACCTAGGTGGCTCAGTGGGTTAAGCCTTTGCCTTCAGCTCAGGTCATGGTCTCAGCATCCTGTGATTGAGCCCCACATGGGGCTCCCTGCTCAGCAGGGAGCCTGCTTCCCCTTCTCTGCCTGCCTCTCACCCACTTGTGATCTGTCAAATAAATAAATAAAAATTTAAAAAAAAAAAAAAAACAGAAGGCAATGCCTTCTGGTAATTTTGTGCGTTCATTCAACTCAGATTTCTTAAGATACAAGGTACTACAAATATTAGACACAAAGACGATAATTAAGATAAATCAGATAAACCGCCTTCTGGAGTTTTTGACCAAGTAGAGACAAACAAAAATATGCAAATTATTCAGAACAATAAAGATCTATGACACAAGTCAGTATTCACAAAGTAGGAGAGGGCAACCCAAAACAGGAAGCAGGAAAGTCTCTCTGGGTAAGGGAAAAAGCAGAAACCAGAACTTTATAAAGTAAAATCTGAACCAATCCTGGAACATGAAGAGGTATTCACTAACTGAGCCAGCTTAGGGGAATGAGACAGGGATGCACTTTAGATATGAAGCAAGACCAGGAAAAAGCACAAAAGCACTTTTGAAACAGCATGGAACATAAATACTAAGGAATTTGACACGGCTGAATCCTAAGACATAAGGGTGATGAGGCTCAGCAGGAGCGAGCAGCGGTCAGCACTTGGAGTGATTTGTACACCATGAGATTCTGGGAAGCTTAGGTTTTATCCTATATGCAAGGAATTATTTTAAACATGTTCATAAATGAACCCCCTAAAACTATCTGCAAATTCTCTGTGCATCAGCATTTTTTTCTGGTCAGAAAAATCATTCCATTTCTTTCATTAGATCCTCAAATTAGATCATGATGTAAAACAGGCTAAAAACTACTATAGAACACTACCAGGAACTATTGAAAGATTTCAAGCAAGAAAAGTGTATCAACAGATATTCCAGAAAACTCATCCTGGAGGTGATATGGAAGAATAAGAATAGAGACTGGAGTCAAGGACACAGGGGAATATTGGAAAAATCTAAACAAGAGACGTATGAAAGCATAAATTAGCAAGAACACCAGAAAGAAGGGGATGAAAAGGTAAAATATTAAGAGCCTCAAAGATTTGTTAACTAACTCAGTAAGAGTACTCAAATCAGATAATATAGGAAGAGCTATTTTAGGAGATAATAACAGGTTCACTTTGGGACATACTGAATTTAGTACCTAGGAGCTGTTCAGGTGAAGATGTACAGCAAGTAATTGGACATTCTTATACTGAGAACTCTCAACTAGAGATACAAAACTGTGCTTTGCACAGATACAAGTCAATGAAATTATCTAAGGAGACTGAATGGGGAGTTAATGACTTCCAATGGATAGGAAGTACCAAAATTTGGGGTAGGAGTAAGAAAGGGGATAACAATAGAGAACTTCACTCTGGAAAGGGAAACATTACCTACTGTTTTCAGTTCAAAGTATAGAAAATAAAGCTCAGCAGATCTTCAATCTTCTTTGTTTTTTCTTCAATCTTCTCTGTATCAATAACTCAGTGCATGGATGGGAGGGAAGAATAAATGCACCCATCATTCCCTACCCCAAGCACCACCACCAGAACAGGAGCCAGATAATTTTTTATTTATCAAAAGGAGACACATTTTTAAAAACATCTGTCAAGAAATACCAGTTTCATCTGAAAGAGAAACAACAGAATTCAGGGCAAAACTAACATTTCAGGGGTTGTCCAAAAATGAGAAGCTGGCAGAGGTGACCTCCAAGTCCGGATTGGGACAGTCAGAAAGGAAGAAAAACAGGAAATAGTGTGTTTACAGAAGTCAGGGGAGGAATTTCAACAAGAAGGGAGTAAAGAAATATTGAAATACAGTAACACACCAAGAAGAATGAAAATGTCAGCATAACGATCCCTGACCAGACAGTTCTATTTGTTGGCCAGGGGCAATAGCAAAAATGCAGGGAGTTGAAGGCTGAATGCTTAAGTGAAAAGGGAGAGATTAGGGTTTTAGTCTATTCTTTCAAAAAACAGCCTGGTTGGATGGGAAGAAACAATAGCCCCCCCCCACCAGAGAGATAAATTTGAGAGTTCATTTGTTTTGTTTTTGTGCACAACAAAAGAGTCTTAAGCATGTTTACACTCAGTGGAGAAGAAGCCAATGAGGTGTAAATAAGTAAGCAAGAGATAAATTATGAAGTGAAGTTCAGAGAGAGGGGAGAACAGAGCAAATGAGTAACAAAATTTCAGCTTTACCAAGTCTCAGAATTTTGGGGTAACTGGAATAAAGAATTACTCATATTTTGAATAATGCTTTAAATAAAAAATTGATGTTCTCAAATCTGTTATATTCAAATTCCTGTATTTATCAAAAATCTGAATTGGGGGATGCCTGGGTGGCTCAGTTGGTTAAGCAGCTGCCTTCGGCTCAGATCATGATCCCAGCGTCCTAGGATCGAGTCCCACATCGGGCTCCTTGCTCAGCAGGGAGCCTGCTTCTCCCTCTGCCTCTGCCTGCCATTCTGTCTGCCTGTGCTCGCTCTCTCCCCCTCTCTCTCTGATAAATAAATAAAATCTTAAAAAAAAAAAAATCTGAATTGGAAGACAATTTTAGTCATACTCCAACCCAGATGCCATAGAAAAAGCATAGTTCACTGAACTCCCAAATTTGATTTTTAGCCTAGTGCTCTTAAGATTTTCTTACAACTCCCAATTGGCTAACCATAAATGCAATCTTAATCATGGATTTCATAAATTTTCCATCCTCCACACTCACTTTAACTATTTGCAGTGAAGTCCTCAGCTCTAGTATACATGTTAACATCCATACAACCATATATTTGGTGGATGATTATATTCTATTCAATTGTTTTAACATTTTTCAATGATTCACACTAATGGAGAAGATGATCATACACACTCCAATCATTTAACTTCAGTATACATTTTTTTAGGCTTCAAATGTGCATTGGATAATCTAGTTATAAAAATACCAGACCTAAATATGATAGACTTATAGTATTAAATATCTATCCAACTTCTAATTTAGCTTGAGCTTCCTTCCAGGTGTAGTGCAACAAAGCAGCTCATTCATACCCGTGATTAGGTGGTGGGGCAGACAGACCCTAGGAACACTATTACACAATTAGTGTGTGTGTGTGTGTGTGTGTGTGTTAAATTATAGAACAAAAGCATTGAAAATATGCAAAATGTAAACTCCACAGCATGACTACAGGGTCATGGACTCTTAAGGGTATTCTGGGAAGAGAGGGCATGCATTTCCTTTGCAACATTCTGTAGTGCAGAGTCAGTGTACTGCACAATGAGCTCTTGCATTTCGAACAAATATAAATAAATTACATCTGCCTGAGGCCTCTATTTCTGAAGCACTCTTTCATGTGTTGTCATAGTAATCCTCTATGCTAGAAGGAAAAGGTTAACAGTCTCAATTTTATTGATGGAGAAACAAGAATAGACAATTTATTTGCACAAAATCACACAACTAGTTAACAGTGCAATCACTTGGTTAGGTACATCGTCTTCAGTTCTGAACTCTTAGCCTTTAACTGCATACACTGGATGCATATTTGCTTATGTCAGGCAATGTGCTGGGTGAGAAGATTGCAGAGGCGAAAAAACGAACAATAACAGGAGGAAGAAATGGTAGACGAACAAGGTGTTTTTTTCAAACAGACTACTGAAAGGAGCAAATCTGTCAATTTTAAGAATGGGTCCAGGGAAAAGACAAATCAGATGAACAGTAAATATGACCTGAGATCACCACTCAGAGCTTTCCTGTAAGCAGGGCACAACACTCAGGTCCCCCCTTATCAACAGAGTACATTTCATATGTAAGGCATCTCAAGCTTCTTTTTAAATGTTAAGAAGGACATAGTTACTTTTACTCTAAATTTTGTCTAGTAGACTCTTTTGGAATTCAAATTAGGTATAAGTGCCCTTGGTATCCAGAAACTTAAATATAGTTTTAAATATAAAAACAACTGGGGATGGGACAACTGGGTGGCTCAGTTCGTTAAGCATGACTATAGCTTAGGTCATGATCCGGGGGCCCTGGGATGGAGGCCCATATTGGGCTCCCTGCTCTGTGAGGAACCTGTTTCTCCCTCTCCCTCTGCCTGTCTCTCACCGATCAATCAATAAAGCCTTAAAACAAAACAAAACAAAACAAAAAAACCTATTGGGGTTCCTGGCTGGCTCAGTCAGTGATACATGCAACTCTTGATCTTGGTGGTGTCATGAGTTCAAACACTGTGTCAGGCATAGAGCTTATTTTAAAATAATAAAAATTTAGAAAATAAATAAATAAATAAATATAAAAACTGTATTTTGCACAAATCTAACAAGCCACTGAATACAATTGTGTTACCCAGTCATTTCTTTCACTACCTTATTACCTTTACGTTGTTCCTCTATTAAGTTACAAGTAGTTGTCAGCCAAATGGACGGCCTGAGGAAGCTTAGGGTAACTTAATCCTATGTTTATACATGCATTTGGTGACATCTCCAAAACCAGGCACAAATAAAACATCCATGATCCTTCAATAACAAATGTAACATCCACAATGTGCAATAAATAGATTGCTTTATTTTTTTTTTAACCAGAATTCTATCATGAATACCAGTGGAAATTCCAGGATGCCAGCACAGATAGTACTATAGGAATTAAAGCACATTTTATGAACAATAACTAGAAGGCAGGCAGCACCATTAAATTCTACTTTAAATTCTTATGAAAAGCAACTCTGGGGCACCTGGGTGGCTCAGTGGGTTAAGCCGCTGCCTTCGGCTCAGGTCATGATCTCAAGGTCCTGGGATCGAGTCCTGCATCGGGCTCTCTGCTCAGCAGGGAGCCTGCTTCCTCCTCTCTCTCTCTGCCTGCCGCTCTGCCTACTTGTAATCTCTCTCTGTCAAATAAATAAATAAAACCTTAAAAAAAAAGAAAAAGAAAAAGAAAAGCAACTCTGCAGCAATGTTAAGAGTTTTTTATAGTTGTTTCCCAAACTTGTCTGATCTTTCCCAAACTGTCTCACCTTGGATGCTTGTGGAAAACAGAAACTTCTAGTACCCACTTCAGCCATGCTATTTAGAATACCATACCTATACTGTATTCCTTAACCCCACAGAGCCAAAACAGAAAAACATTACAATGTAACATGTTTTAATAATTCAAGAAGCTTTGTTTTTAGACCATTTCCATCCACTAAAATTAAAAAAGTAATAAAACTGTTATATACTCCCGTAATAAAGATGAACAGATCTCTAATCCCAGTTTACAAAAAGAAAAATAAAAATCCACAGATAACTCAATCATAAATCAAAGTTCTAGAATTTCACACATTAACAAAGCTTTGGGGTTACCAGGCTGCTACTCTTAACACTCACTGGTGGTTTGAGTATGGAATGTTTCAAGTTCCACAAATTACCATTAAGTTCAGTAATTTACATTTTTTTTTAAGATCCATATTTTATTAGTCCCTATATAATTCTAGGACTTTCTCTAAAATAAGAGAAGTAAAATTAAGTAATCTCAACCAAAACTGTGAAATTTAAATTCACCCCACCCAGCTGCAAAATGCAACTGGGCAAGAGTGTCATTTTTAAAACTCAGCAAACACAAAATATTCTAGTATAGATAGTCCCTTTCATACTGAAACATGCTTAATTGAAATACTCTAGTTCAATCTTGTTTTAAGAGCTGCCCCAAAATGTTTTCACTCAGCAGCTAGCATTCAAAGATAATGTACTTATAAAGGAATGCCTCACCTTCACCCTCTCCCCATAGGCAGTGTCTTACTTTCACAATAATTGAGCTTCCCACGAATGTGTAGATAGCTTTACAAAAAGGAAAACATAAAATTCAGTTGCTTTGTCCCACTCCCAAGTATATGCCAGAGACATGAAAACACATGTCTACACAAAAATTTGCACACTAATAGTTATAGCAGTGTAATATTTAACAGCCAAATAGTGGAAATAACGAACTACCCATCAACTAATGAATAAAGCAAGCTGGTATATCCATACTATGGCATATTGTGGCCACATAAAAAGAAAGACTGAGGGAGTGCCTTAGGCGGCTGCCTTGACTCAGGTCCTGATCCCAGGGTTCTGGGATCAAGCCCCACATCAGGCTCCCTGTTCAGCAGGAAGCCTGCTTCTCCCTCTTCCATTTCCCCTGCTTGTGTTCCCTCTCTCTGCCAAATAAATAAAATCTTAAAAAAAAAAAAAAAAAAAAAGATTGATACCTGCTACATCATGCAAAGTAAAAGAGGCCAGTCACAAAAGACTACATACTGCATAATTCTGTTTATATGAAATATCCAGAACTGGTCAATCTACAGAGATAGAAAGTCAGTAGTCTGACTGAAAGTCTAGGTAGAGGAGGGTAGGGTTTCTTTTGGGGGTGATGAAAACTGTGGTGGTGGTTGGGAATTCTTTGAATATACTAGAACCATTAAAAAAAATAATAATAAATCCTGCAATTGGTGAGTTGCATGTTAGTTATATCTCAAGACTTAAAAAATCAGCTACTCTGAAAATAGCCCACTTGTTTCAATGCTGTAATATACATTAAGTAAGAAATTTTGGTGAGCATTTATTTGGAATAAGATATAACTCAAAACGGGGTGCCTGTGTGGCTCAGTGGGTTAAGCCTCTGCCTTTGGCTCAGGTCATGGTCTCAGGGTCCTAGGATCGAGCCCCGCATCCGGCTCTCTGCTCAGTGGGGAGCCTGCTTCCCCCTCTTTCTGCCAGCCGCTCTGTCTACTTGTGATTTCTGTCTGTCAAATGAATAAATAAAATCTTAAAAAAAAAAAAAAGATATAAATCAAAACGCCACTGAAAAACTGGTAAAAAGTAGGACAGCAAGACTGACTGTTTAAAACTTCTGTTCTCTATGTCTAAAACATTTTATAAGAGAAATATATTTTAAAGCAATGATTACGGTTGTAAATTACTTGTCCTAAAAGTTTAGTGTATGAGATATTTAGTACTGATTAATTGATGTGATAGAAAGCACCTTTTCTTTACAAAACAGGTTGGACTCAACTTTATACATCCTTCAGCTAAATTCAACTACTGGGGTTCAAGCCTCCATAAGAAAATGAATCATTAAGAAATATATATACTGGGGGCGCCTGGGTGGCTCAGTGGGTTAAAGCCTCTGCTTTCGGCTTGGGTCATGGTCCCAGGGTCCTGGGATCTAGCCCGGCATCCGGCTCTCTGCTCAGCGGGGAGCCTGCTTCTCTCTCTCTCTCTCTCTCTCTCTCTCTCTGTTTCTCTGCCTATTTGTGATATCTGTCTGTCAAATAAATAAAATCTTTAAAAGAAAAAAAAAAAAGAAATATATATACTGAAAATTGGGTGCCTGGGTGGCTCAGTGGGTTAAAGCCTCTGCCTTCAGCTCAGGTCATGATCTCAGGGCCCTGGGATCAAGCCCCACATCAGGCTCCTTTCTCAGCGGGGAGCCTGCTTCCTCCTCTCTCTCTACCTGCCTCTCTGCCTACTTGTGATCTCTGTCAAATAAATAAAATCTTAAAAAAAAAAAAAAAAAGGAAAAAAAAAAGAAATATATATACTGAAAATAGTACCTGGCCAATCAAAGTAAAAGGATTTTCAAACACCTATTGGCCTATTATCAAATGAGGAGTATCTCCTAAAGGCTTAGTTTCAATTTGCACGTGCAAATGCGCACTCTGCATTTATCCAACTATGTATATGAGGTATAAATAGTTTACCACCTACAAAAACGTTTGCTTAATTTTCTGGGAGATAAAAAAAGAAAGTACTTAGAAGGGTGTGGCAACTCATCCAAGGTCACAAGAAGTCAGGGCAGAGATCAACATTCTGGTTTACACCAAGCCTCCAGAGAATATCTTAACAATTTCGCAAACGACTTTATGTTTGTTTCACATCATAAAGCAAAAAAGGGGGAGGTTTACCGTCGGTTCAGTTTAAAACTTCTAAATAGAGACAGTGAGATAGCTATTTTAAATAAACAAATAAATACTGGTGCGGGGAGTGGTTAAGACAAAAATCCCAGCGGGAGCGTGTGAACAACTGGGCAGATCCGCCCGATTTTCAACTCAGGTCAAAACCTCAACTCAAAAAGTCTAGGAGTTTCCCTTCATAGCTAGTTATGAAGAAAAGAAACTTGGAATCTCCCTGAAATAGCGAGAGGATAAAAATTAAACGAAGAAACTCCTCAGTGTGACCTGTATTGCCTCCAAGAATAAGGCAGTAGACTTTTCTGGAAAAAATAAATAATAGTAATAATGGGTGTCAGAAGAGCAGTGAATAAAAAATAACAAATTTCTAACAATAAGTGAAAAAAAGCAACTAGGACTAGCAGAGATACTCTAATCATTTTAAACGAATCGCATGAAACCTTTCCCTCGACCAAAAAGTCCACGATCCTCAGCCTGGTCCTAAAAATGTACACGGGTTTTCCACGTGAAGGTCTCTGTGGGGAAGACCGGCGGTGCAGGGCAAGGGCCGAGTTCCTCCGAGCCTCTGGCAGCCCTCTCGGGAAGCCCCGCTCAACAAGCGTCCGCGGGGGGACCACGCGGCACAGGTCGGGTTACAAAGAAATGAACCCTTCAAGCTTTGAGAACCCTCGGGCAAAGGAGCGCCGGTATACATACATACACACACACACACACACTCACTGTCACGCACTCACTGACACTCACTCACGCGTCGTCGGAACCACTGGGGAGGCGGTGGTTCGGCACAGTCTCTGGACACCTTCCTGCCCAGTGAAAACCGCCTGAGGAGCTAGATAAGGACCCAACTCTGCCTGCCCAGAACCCCACTCCCCTCACCTGGCCCTGGCCCCTTGCCCAAGAAGAGACGGAAGGGGAGGCGGCGGCGGCAGTCGTTTCCGACAGGGTCCCCCAGCGGCGGTGGCTGCTTCGACCCGCGGCCCTAATCTACCGCCGCCGCCATGTTGGAAGGTGAGGTCACCCCCGGCGCGCTTCCGTCACCGCCAGCGTCAGGGCGAGCCTGGGGCGCCTAGAAGCGCCGGAAGAGGGGTGGTTCTGTTCTCCTGAGCGGAAGCACGGATCATAGAGGCCGGGAGGTCTCTTCGCGCAGACATGACGCGGAAAAGCTGACCTCTCTTAATCCTCTCTTACCAGGAGTCGCTCACATCTATGATTCTCAGGGAGGGAGTGGGTTGCGGAGGTATTTGATTACTGGAGGAAGGGAGATGGGATTCTGAGGAGGCAGGCTTGTGGGGAGAGAAGCTGGTGGTTCCCGCGGAAGGGAGCATGGCTGCTTGCACAAAATGTGCTGTGGACGTATTGAACAAATATTGGGATTTAAGTGTGTGCCAGCGAACGGGATAGGGAAGTATCAGGAGAGTTCAAGGAAGCTGCCGAGTTCGTAGTCATTTGTCGACTTGAAAAGGTTATTGAAAGTTGGGAACATTTTCTAGCAGTTGAGGGTGAAGTGGGGGTTAAGAGCTCGTTCTAGGCGGAACGAGCACAGGCACTGGAACGGTAAAGGAAGTCTTCAGTAGTACCCATTTTGTTCACAGCACCTGCCTAGCACAATGCCTAGAACTGGATGTTTGTTTACTTGAATCCAGGCGTCCTTTGGGAGAGTCACTAAATGTATCTTGTTAAGAAGTTGTATCTATGGCGCCTGGGTGGCTCAGTGGGTTAAGCCTCTGCCTTCAGCTCAGGTCATGATCTCAGGGTCCTGGGATCGAGGCCCGCATCTGGCTCTCTGCTCAGCAGGGACCCTGCTTCTCTCTCTCTCTCTCTCTCTCTCTCTGCCTGCCTCTCTGTCTACTTGTGATCTCTCTCTCTGTGAAATAAATAAATAAAATCTTAAAAAAAAAAAAGTTGTATCTAAACCATGCTTTAGAGAAACTGAATTGTCTGTAATGTACATGAGATAAACTGAAAGGAGAGCGGTGAAGGTGATGAGTTGGAAGACGCCAGATCAGAAGTGAGAAAAACCTGATGAGGAGTGACTGCTAATGGGTACAAAAATTTGGGGGGAGGTGATGAAAATGTTATAATTGATTTTGATAAAAGTCGAACACCCTGTGAGTATGCTTTTAAACCATTTAAATGTATGCTTTAAATAAGTGAGTTATATGGTATGTGAGCTCTGTCTCAATAAAGCTGTGGAAAAGTGTTGAAAACCTGAACTGATATGAGGTTGGGTGGGGGTGGAAGCAAAAAGGTTGGAGTTAGCGTTACAAGAGCATTAAGCCTGAGCTACTGAGAGAACAGTAGTGCCATTAATAGAGAAATCGGACAGAGATTTTGCAAAGTCTCAGTGAGCTAATAAACCTATTAATTACCTACTAGTACCTAATAACCAGTTGATAGTTAAATTTCCTAAATTGACCAAGTAGTGACATATAGTTTTTGTTGTTGTTGTTGTTGTTGTTGTTGTTGTTGTGTTTAAGTAGGTTCTATGCACAACATGGGGTGTGAACTCAGGACCCTGAGATCAAGAATTGCATGCTTCGCTGACTGAACAGCCTGTTTTTTAAACCAGGATCATGCATTTGGTCGTTACATCTTTTGTTAGTCTCCTAGTTTTTTTAATAACGTTGACTTTTTCAAGCATGTTCACGTCGGGGACTGCCTCCGGCCGGGAAAGTCCCCACCATTACAAGAAGGTGCTTGGCTCACTGCTAGCAAAGTACGCTGCAAGTATACAATGAACTTTCTGGTGAAGCCCACCTAAAGGAGGACATAGTTATTGGCTGTATCAAATTTAATCAGCATAGTAACAGGACTCTCATTGGCTCTCCCCATTGCTTGGCCCCTTATTGGTCACCCTGCTGTATATAAGCTAAGGAAGTTGATTAAATAAACGGAAATGGGGCGCCTGGGTGGCTCAGTGTGGTAAGCCGCTGCCTTCAGCTCAGGTCATGATCTCAGGGTCCTGGGATCGAGTCCCGCATCGGGCTCTCTGCTCAGCAAGGAGCCTGCTCCCCTCTCTCTCTGCCTGCCTCTCCATCTACTTGTGATCTCTCTCTGTCAAATAAATAAATAAAATCTTTAAAAAAAAATAAAAATAAACGGAAATGAAGCATTAACACTATACCAGGTTCATTGTCGTCCTTGGGGGCCCGAGGGCGACATGTTCATACAATGGAAATTATTCAGCAATAAAACAAAAAGGAATAACTGGTATTGTGAAAATTAATCAAAAGAAACATCATTTAAAATAGAGTCACTGGGTGCCTGGCTGACTCGGTTGGAAGAGCATGCAGCTCTCAATCTCAGGGTTATGAGTTGGAGCCCCAGGTTGGTGTAGAAATTGCAAAAAAACCAGACGAAAAAAACTTTGAAAATAAATAGGCAGCTAAAATGGAGTCAGAAGCCAGTAGGGGGAGCTCTCATGCCCTAGCAATAAGTCAACTGCAGATCCAACAGGAAGTGGGTGGAGGATTGATTGGACTCCTGAGGTATGGCTGGCTCAGTCATTGGAGCTTGTCTCTCTTGATATCCAGGTTGTCATTTCCATTTCCTCGTGGGGTATGGGAGATTACTTAAAAAATAAAATTTTATTAAAAATAAAAATAAGGGGCGCCTGCGTGGCTCACTGGTTTAAGCCTCTGACTTCCGCTCAGGTCCTGATCTCAGGGTCCTGGGATCGAGCCCCGCATCAGTCTCTCTGCTCAGCAGGGAGCCTGCTTTCCCCTCTCTCTCTCTCTGCCTGCCTCTCTGCCCTCGTCATCTCTGTCAAATACATAAATAGAATCTTTTTTTAAAAGATTTTATTTATTTGAGAGAGGGAGAACGCAAGTGAGCACAAGCAGGGGTTGGGGGGAAGGGCAGAGGGAGGGAGAAGCAGGCTACCCCCCTGAGCAGGAAGCCCCACATGGGGCTTGATCTAGGACTCCAGGATCTTGACCTGAGCTGAAGGCAGGTGTCCAACTGACTGAGCTACCCAGGTCCTTTAGTCTATGCAGTTCATTGTATGTACATTTTATTTTTAATTTTACGATTTTTTTTAAAGATTTTAATTTATTTGACAGACAGATCACAAGTAGGCAGAGAGGCAGGCAGAGAAAGAGAGAGAGAGAGGAGGAGGAGGCAGGCTCCCTGCCGAGCAGAGAGCTCGATGTGAGGCTCCATTCCAGGACCCTGGGATCATGACCTGAGCCGAAGGCAGAGGCTTTAACCACTGAGCCACCCAGGCGCCCCTAATTTTAAGATTTTAAAAAAGATTTGGGGCGTCTGGGTGGTTCAGTGGGTTAAAGCCTCTGCCTTCGGCTCAGGTCATGATCCCAGGGTCCTGGGATCGAGCCCCGCATCCGGCTCTCTGCTCTGTGGAGAGCCTGCTTCCTCCTCTCTCTCTGCCTGCCTCTCTGCCTACTTGTGATCTCTCTCTGTCAAATGAATAAATAAAATGTTTGTTTAAAAAATAAAAAAGATTTTATTTATTTATTTGACAGAGAGAAAGAGAAAGAACCAGAGAGGGAACACAAGCAGCGTGGGAAAGAGAGAAGCAGGCTTCCAGCAGGGAGCCTGATGTGAGCTTGATCCTAGGACCCTGGGATCATGACCTGAGCCAAGGGCAGATGGTTAAAGACTGAGCCACCCAGGCACTTCTAATTTTAAGATTTTATATGTTTGTGAGAGAAAGAGAGAGCAGGCAGAGGGAGAAGCAGGCTCTCTGCGGAGCATGTAGCCCAATGAAGGTCTCAATCCCAGGACCCTGGAATTATGACTCAACTGACTGAGACACCCAGGTGTCCCATATGTAAATTTTTTTAAAAAGTCACATAAAAAAATTCTCTGGTTATGTTAACAAATCAGGTATGTGATTAAGTTAATTTCTTTCTAATTGTTTTCAGTTTTAATATTTCCTTTTGTATTTTATTTTTCTAATGCATACTATAAGGATAAAACAGAGGTCAATGGAGCAGAATAGGAAGTCCAGAATGGACAATTGATTTTTGACAGAGGTGTCAAGACAATTTAATGGGGAAAGGAATAGTCTTTCCAGCAAATGGTGTAAAATAATATAATCCTTTTACAGAAATTATTTTACTTTAATCACACAGCAGTTTATGGGTTTGGGGACTTTTTTTTTTTTTTTTGACAGATCTTCTAAATTATACAGAATCCTAGCATGAAGCCTGATGTGATTATAAAATCTAAAGCAAAAAAAATTATAAATAAAATCTAAACTCTAGACACAAGTCATTTTATTCATTCTCCTTCATCAGTTAGTTACTGAACCCCTACTATGTACCAGGCAGTGTGCTCGATGCCAGCAAAAGAAAGTGGTAAGTAGGTCAGACATGGTCTCTGTTGTGAAAACAACATTTTCATTGGAAAACCAGGCAAAAACCCAAAACAAAAAGAAAAAAACCAAAATAAGAAAACATTATAGCATGTCCTGAGGGCTGGCTGGGAGAGAGAGGAAGGCAAAAGAGTGCTTATGAAAAGCACTCTCTGGGTGCCTGGGTGGCTCAGTGGGTTAAAGCCTCTGCCTTCAGCTCAGATCATAATCCCGGGGTCCTGGGATCAAGCCCCGCATCAGGGCTAGGCAGGGAGCCTGCTTCCTCCTCTCTCTCTGCCTGCCTTTCTGCCTACTTGTGATCTCTGTCTGTCAAATAAATAAATAAAACCTGTAAAAAGAAAAAAAAAAAGAAAAGAAAAGCACTCTCTAAGGAGGTGATATTTTAAGTTGAGACCTTAAAGAATGAAAAGCTAAGTGATAGTGTATGAAAAGAATTCAGGCAAAGAGCTTGGTGTTTTCCAGGAATTGAAAAGTAAAGCTATAGGATGGTGAGCAAAGGGAAGAAGAGTAATGAGGTCAGACAAGTAAGCTAAGGCCAGATCGGGCAGCACTCACACAGACCATGTGAGGTGTGAAGTGTTCAGAAGCAGACAGAAGCCAACTGAGGATTATAAATTGGGAAGCGGCTAGATGCCAGCTAGGTTTTAAACCACTCTTTCTGTTGTGTGGAAAATTGGTTGTAAAAGGGTAGGAAGTGCAAGCACCTAAGTCAGAGTTTCACTATTTTCTGGTCTCATTTGTTTTTCTTTTTTTTTTTTTTTTTTTTTTTTTTTTAATTTTTTTTAAAATTTTTTTTTTATTTATCAGAGAGAGAGAGGGGGAGAGAGTGAGCACAGGCAGACAGAATGGCAGGCAGAGGCAGAGGGAGAAGCAGGCTCCCTGCTGAACAAGGAGCCCGATGTGGGACTCGATCCCAGGACGCTGGGATCATGACTTGAGCCGAAGGCAGCTGCTTAACCAACTGAGCCACCCAGGCGTCCCTCATTTGTTTTTCTTCTTGAGATTCTTCAAGGGGTGCCTGGTTGGCTCAGTCAGTAGAGCATGTGACTCTTGGACTCAGCATTGTGAGTTGGAGCCCCACATTTGGTATAGAAATTACTTAAAATCTTAAACAAAAACAAAAACAACCCACCCAATTCTTCAGCATTCAAAGACACAGATGATTTACATTTTTAAAAATTTATTTTTAGTAAAATAAAGCCCGAGGGCCTTGAACTCCCTACCCTAAGATTGTTTAACTGACTGAACCACCCAAGGAACCTCCACCCCCAGCTGCAACATCCCACCCCCAATCACAACCCACCCCCCACCTCACCCCACCTTACCCTCTTCAGGCAAAGAAGTTCAAGCCTTAATTTATTCTGCTGATTCAATTTCTGAAGCCACAGACTGAAGTGTCAGCTTGGGAGCAGGTGAAAAAATCTACACAGTCTTTGTGACTAACCTGACAGGAATCTAGGACAGTGATTTTGTGAAGCCATAAGGAAATAGGCGTATCTAGGAGTGGGATTTTTGGAATTTATCTGAAAAGCTGTTTTAATAAAGCTTCTTCACAAGACCTAAAATAACATAGGAGGAAATTGGATTTGGAAAACTGCTAGCTAGTTAATCTTTTATTGTACTTATAAGTTTTTCTCTCCAGAGACTGTCTCTATGAAGTTTATCATATTCTTATCAGACAGGACCTGGCCCATTCCTTGGTGAATCAGCAAAATAACTGCAGAAACCAGTTGTAAAGAGCGTTAACTTAGGGGAGGGGACAGCTGCACAAAAGGTAATGTTAATTATATCTGTAACACCATTTATTTTGCTTTAGAAATGAAGTCTTAAGGGGCGCCTGGGTGGCTCAGTGGGTTAAAACCTCTGCTTTTGGCTCAGGTCATGATCTCAGGGTCCTGGGATGGAGCCCCGCATTGGGCTCTCTGTTTAGCAGGGAGCCTGCTTCCCCCCCCCCTCTGTCTGCCTGTTTCTCTGCCTGCTTGTGATCTCTGCCTGTCAAAATGAGTAAATAAAGGGGTGCCTGGGTGGCTCAGTGGATTAAAGCCTCTGCCTTCGGCTCAGGTCATGATCCCAGGGTCCTGGGATCGAGCCCCACATTGGGCTCTCTGCTCAGCAGGGAGCCTGCGTCCTCTTCTCTCTCTGCCTGCTTCTCTGCCTACTTGTGATCTCTGTCTGTCAAATAAATAAATAAAATCTTTAAAAAAAAAACAAAACAAAAAAAGACTTCAATTTTTAGGGCCTCCTGGGTGGCTCAGTGGATTAAGCCTCTGCCTTCGGCTCAGGTCATGATCTCAGGGTCCTGGGATCAAGCTCCGCATTGGGCTCTCTGCTCGGCAGGGAGCCTGCTTCCCTTCCTCTCTCTCTCTGCCTACTTGTGATCTCTCTTTCTCTCTGTCAAATAAATAAATAAAATCTTTAAAAAAATAAAAAGTAAATAAGTAAATAAAATATATATTTTTTAATTTATATATATATATTTTTATTTCTTTATTTAACAGAGAGAGAGAGAGATCACAAGTAGGCAGAGAGGCAGGCAGAGAGAGAGGGGGAAACAGGCTCCCTGCTGAGCAGAGAGCCAGATGTGGGGCTTGATCCCAGGACCCTGAGATCATGACCTGAGCCGAAGGCAGAGGCTTAATTCACTGAGCCACCCAGGCACCCCAATAAAATAT
The DNA here is from genome assembly GCF_030435805.1 of Mustela lutreola. Taxonomy (NCBI): domain Eukaryota; kingdom Metazoa; phylum Chordata; class Mammalia; order Carnivora; family Mustelidae; genus Mustela; species Mustela lutreola. The sequence goes on from NC_081297.1 coordinate 41,544,082, forward strand.
TTTTTTTAAATGAAGTCTTTTTTTTAAGATTTTATTTATTTATTTGACAAAGATCACACTGAGCCACCCAGGCGCCCCATGATCTGTCTAATCTTTAAAAAAAACAACAAAAAAAGACTCTCCCTCTGCTTCCCCCCCCCCAAGATTGCTCTTGCTCTCTCAAACAAGTAAGTCTTGGGGGCGGGGCGGGGGGGGGGGAAGACTATAGAAAAGACATGACAATTACTACAACAGGTGACCTTGTACTGGGTTCAGGATGAGAAAAAAATTTCTACAAAGGTTTTCAGTAGGGCATATGGCAAAATCTGATTATAAACTTGTTAAATTTCCTGCATTTGATTAATGAAAAGTGATACAGCCAAATAGCAAAATGTTAATAATTGGTGAATCTAGGTGATTATATTTGAAATAGCTTATTATATTTGAAATTTCCTCGGGACGCCTGGGTGGCTCAGTTGGTTAAGCAGCTGCCTTCGGCTCAGGTCATGATCCCAGCGTCCTGGGATCGAGTCCCACATCGGGCTCCTTGCTCGCAGGGAGCCTGCTTCTCCCTCTGACTCTGCCTGCCTCTCTGTCTGCCTGTGCTCGCTCTCGCTGACAAATAAATAAATAAAATCTTAAAAAAAAAAAAGAAATTTCCTCAAAATAAAAAGTTGGTAATAAAAATACATGCACCCTGACGCCTGGGTTGCTCAGTCCATTAAGCGTCTGCCTTCAGCTTAGGTCCTGATCCCAGAGTCCTGGGATCCAGTCTGGCTTGGGGCTCCCTTGCTCAGCGGGGAGCCTGCTTCTTCCTGTGCCTGTTGCCTACTTTCTCTGCTGCTCTCCCTGTTTGTGGGCGCTCTGACAAATTAATTAACTAATTAATTTTTAAAAAAGGAAAGGTTGAGTAACTGTCACACCCAGGAAATTTAGGGGACATAACAATTAAATAAAATGCAGTATCCTAGATGGGATCCTGGAAAAGAAAATGAGCATTAGGTTAAAACTAAGGAAATTTGACTAATTATGGACTTGAGTCAATATTGTTTATTTAATTATCAATATTATTTAATTAATTTTAACAAATGTGCCATACAAATATATTAATGATACGGGAATCTGTGTGTGCCAGGGAGAAAGATACATGAAAACTCTCTGCTCTATCGGCTAAGTTTTTCTGTAAATCTGTAACTGTTTAAAAATACAATCTCTTAATAAATAAAATATTGGTGAATTTAAGGCCAGGAAAGCAAAAAAATAAATTCTGATTTGGGAGTAAATAATTAAATTTAAAAAAATATGCAAGAGCGCTAAGGCTAGAAAAATACACAGAATTCGGCTAATTTCAGACGCCTGAATTCCCCAACCTTCACTCCTACTGAGGAAAACAACTCAGAAGTCACGAGCCAGCTGCGAAACGGATTTGAATTCTGCTGAGAACAAGCAACCAGCGGCGGCACCCCGAGCCGGGGAGGGTCCAGGGCTGGACTTCCCCGGACTCGTGCTCTTCCCACTGGCTGAGAAAGCTCACATGGCTGGGCTGCGCAGTCACCTGACAGGAACCGGAAGTCGGAGCTATAAAGCAAAGGAAGCCGACAGCCCCACTGCATTTTCTTTCTTCCTCTTGGTTGCGCTGCCGCCTTCCAGTGTAAGCTAGAGCCAGTGGGGCCTCCGGCCTAGCCCAGCTTTCGTTATGGCCCTCAGCGATGCTGACGTGCAAAAGCAGGTGAGGACTTGCGGTTGGGTCTGGCGAACTCGTAGCGCGGGTCCGGGGATGGCGAACTGGAACCCGGCGGCTCAGGGAGGACGCAGGCCTAGGGCGGCCCAGATACCCGAGGAGGGTCCCCTAAGTCTCGGGGGCTTAGTGGGCTCTCTGCAGGAGAGGAATTTGACCCACAGCTCCTCTGTCTTCACTGGGGTTTTGTGTGCCGCCGCCATGAATGTGCTGGCTTTTTGGTTCGCACCTCGGCGTTCCCTATTTTCTCAGGGTACTAGCTGTGGTTGTTAGAGCTGAGAATTGAAAATAGGGTTGAGATGCAACCGAGTGCAAGGATTGGAGACCTTGTTTTCACCTGTTTTTTTAACCTTGAGGGAAGGTTTTACAGTACGATAGAGAATGCTGACGGGAGAGAGTTGCTTTCAATGTTGTTTTGAGGTCATTCATTGAATTGTTAATCTTCATTTTGGAAGGAATTGTAATGGTCTCTCACTAGTGTGTACGTTAATGTTTATTAATAATTAGAATATCTTTCTTATATTTATGAACCGCAGCGCCAGTGTTTGGCATAAAAAAAGTCAAGGATAATGGGAGGAATTACGGAGAACGGAGACCTACATAATTTTTGCAAGTGTATCAGTCCTGGGCAGCTTTGGAGTTTTTGTTTCTTTGTTTTGTTTTGTTTAATGTGTCATACCTTCAAGTTGTAGTCATTAATAAAGTTAGAATTCAAAAGTGGTTTCCATTTGCCCTGCCACAGATACTCTGAAACTAGGGTCCTTGAATTTAGTAGTCATATTGCCAATAGACTTTTTAAAAAGATTTAATTTACTTATTTGACACACAGAGATCACAAGTAGGCAGAGAAGCAGGCAGAGAAAGAGGAGGAAGCAAGCTCCCTGCTGAGCAGAGAGCCCAGTGTGGGGCTCTATCCCAGGACCTTGGGATCATGACCTGAGCCGAAGGCAGAGGCTTAACCCACTGAGCCACCCAGGTGCCCTGCCAATAGATTTTTCAGAGAAGGAATCTTTTTAAGTTAAGAGAACTAAGTCTTTCTTTTCGAAGTACCAGGAAAATTCCTAGGAAGTACTAGGAAAATTCTCTGACTAGAGCTCGCTCACTGGATTATGAATCTTCTTAAATGAGCAATGAAATATTTTTTTCCTTGGATATTTCTATTTCCAAGAAAATGAGTTGGCGGGGTGCCTGGGTGGCTCAGTGAGTTAAACCTCTGCCTTTGGCTCAGGTCATGATCTCAGGGTCCTGGGATGGAGCCCCACATCGGGCTCTCTGCTCGGCGGGGAGCCTGCTTTCCTCTCTCTCTGCCTGCCTCTCTGCCTACTTGTGATCTCTCTCTGTGTCAAATAAATAAATAAAATCTTCAAAAAAAGTTAAAAAAATAAGAAAAAGAAAATGAGTTGGCATTTTATTCTTAATCTGATGTGTATAAGAAAAGTGGAGTGTTTGTTCATCGGTGGTCTTGTGCTAATAATAATCAAAGAGGGGAAATTGTGTGACAAAAATAGCATCTATGGAGAAGATTAAGAAATCTTACAGTAGTCTTACAAAACAATGGGGCTTTTATGTTTATCACCGCTGCTTCTGATTTTTACTATAGGAAAAACTTGGTGCAGTGGAAAAAGTACAGTGTTCTCCACATCTTCTAGTAGTCACAGTTAAAATGCTGATTCTCTTTTTCCGCTTGTTCCTTCATCATCTCTCTTACCCCTTTGTTACAATATATTGAATAAGGCTTCCCCAGGAAAAAATATAAAGTGGTGTATTTCCTTGGAATCTAAACCAAAACCATTTTTTCTTTCTATAAAATTGAAAGATGAAGGAATCTGTGGTCTCTACCCATCTACACTACACATAAGCTCCATAAGGGCAGTGTGTTTTTGTTCCCTGTATACTCAGCAGTGAATGTCAAGGTACAAGCACATAATAAGTGCTTATAAATTGTGGATTCCTTGACTTCTTCCCCATTGCATTATTTATGTATATTTGCCTTTTTGTCTGGGGAGTATGGTTATTTACTTTATCCAGTATTTGAAGGAATCTGACTTCAAAAACTTAAAATCCAGTAGGGTTAGCAGGAAGCTGAAAAGTATCTTTTAAAGGCCAGATTTTTCTGCCTTAGGGTTGGAGTTAAATGTCCTGAAGAGTTGACTATTTTTTTTTATTGGAACTCTTGAAGACGGAATATGATCATGTTGGCTGTAAACAGACTTGTCTGACCTGGGTTAAAGTGACTGTTTTGCTTTAGGCTGTGCTGATCTAGTCAAATCCAGTAGTAGAGGGTCCAGCATGAGTGATAAAGGCAGATAATGCAGGTTTGAATCAGTGTTCACCTGTACAGGCCCAGTGTGCCTTGTAGCATTTATAAACACCTGTTTTGATTACTGTATTTACTTTTAAAATTCCAAACTGAGTTCAGTAAGGCTTCTCACTGAACTTGTGGAGATACCATTCCTTTTTTTTTTCAACGTTCCAAAGATACTTTAAAAATTTTTTTTATTTATTAGAGAGAGAGAGAGAGAAAAGAGCATGTGCGCGTGCATGAGAGGGGAGAAGGTTAGAGGGAGAACCAGACTCCCCATGGAGCTGAAAAAATTTTTTATTTATTAGAGAGAGAGAGAGAGAGAAAAGAGCATGTGCGCGTGCATGAGAGGGGAGAAGGTTAGAGGGAGAACCAGACTCCCCATGGAGCTGGGAGGCAGATGGGGGACTTGATCTCCGGACTCTGGGATCATGACCTGAGCCGAAGGCAGTTGCTTAACTAACTGAGCCACCCAGGTGCTCCTGGAGATACCGTTCCTTACCATGAACACCCACACACAAATGGGGGTGGGGGCTAATCCTTTTAGCAAGGTCACAGTGATCTTCTATACAAGATCCCTCTGGATTAGGTACCCCAAATATTTCAAGGCCTGAGATTTCATAAGTATTGTATTACCTATTAAATAGATTTTGATTATCATAATTATTTTGGGTCCTCAAACATAGGGTAATTGCTAAGAATTTTGACTAAAAGAAATCTCTTTCAAACAATACTGGTTTTTTTTTAAGACTTTGATGCCACGAGGTTTTATTATTAATGTGTTTATTTTTAAAAATTTTATTTATTAGTGTATGCATGTGAGAGAGCACAAGTTGGGGTGGGGGCAGAGGGAGAGGGAGAAGTAGGCTCCCTGCTGAGCAGAAACAAAGCTCCTGCCAAGACCTTGGGATTATGACCTGAGCGGAAGGCAGACACTTAACCAACTGAGCCACAGAGGCGCCCCATCAATGCCCTTTTTATTTTACTTAAGATTTTATTTATGGGGTGCCTGGGTGGCTCAGTGGGTTAAAGCCTCTGACTTCGGCTCACATCATGATCCCAGAGTCCTGGGATTGAGCCCCACATCAGGCTCTCTGCTCCGCAGGGAGCCTGCTTCCTCCTCTATCTCTGCCCGCCTCTCTGCCTACTTGTGATCTCTGTCAAATAAATAAATAAAAACTTAAAAAAAAATATTTTATTTATTCATTTGATAGCACAAGCAAGGGGAGTGTCAGGCAAACGTGATAACCACTATACTATGGAAACAAAGGGAGTGGAAGAGGGAGAAGCAGACTCCCGCTGAACAGGAAACTACCCTCCCCCCCCATGCAGGGTTGATCCCACCTGACCCAAAGGCTGACACTTAACTGACTGAGCCACCCAGGTACTCCTCTATCAATGCCCTTTTATTTATTTATTTTTTTTTAAAAGATTTTATTTATTTATTTGTCAGGCATAGAGGGAGAGCGAGCGAGTGAGCACAGGCAGACAGAGGCAGAGGGAGAAGCAGGCTCCCTGCCGAGCAAGGAGCCCGATGCGGGACTCGATCCCAGGACGCTGGGATCATGACCTGAGCCGAAGGCAGCCGCTTAACCAACTGAGCCACCCAGGCGTCCCTATCAATGCCCTTTTAAAGAAAAATGTATAAAACACATAACAAAACTTACTCATCTTAACCATTTTTAATTGGACAGTTCAGTAGTGTTAAGTATGTTCACATTATTTTAAAACAAATCCTAACTCACTCTTGTACACCTGTGTGTACATTAGATTTATGATATCTTTGTGGTATGTGGAGAAGTGGGAATTGTTTCCAGATTGTTAAACTCTAGAAAGTACTTGGACTATCTCAGGAGGCTTAAAATACCAACAGGTTGTCATTCATTCACAAATGTTTTTTTTTTTTTTTTTTTTTAAGATTTTATTTATTTGACAGAGAGAAATCACAAGTAGGCAGAGAGGCAGGCAGAGAGAGAGATGGGGGAGGAAGCGGGCTCCCTGCAGAGCAGAGAGCCCGATGCGGGGCTCGATCCTAGGACCCCGGGATCATGACCTGAGCCGAAGGCAGAGGCTTTAACCCACTGAGCCACCCAGGCGCCCCTTCACAAATGTTTATTGAACACCCCCTTTAGGGGCAGTCGTTCCATGTTCTGGTGTTATGGTGATTTAAAAAATAAGATCTCAGGGGCGCCTGGGTAGATCAGTAAGTTAAGCCTCTCTGCCTTCTGCTCGGGTCATGATCTCAGGGTTCTGGGATGGAGCCCCACATCGGGCTCTTTGCTCAGCAGGGAGCCTGCTCCCCCCACCCCCCGCCTCTTTGCCTACTTGGGATCTCTCTCTGTCAAATAAATAAAATCTTAAAAAAAAAAAAAAAAAAGATCTCCGTACTCATGAAGCTTACCTTAAGTGGGAGAATTAATAAACACAGTGAATTAGGGACTCCTGGGTGGTTCAGTCAGTTAAGCATCTGGCTCTTGATTTTGGCTCAAGTCATCATCTCAGGGTCATGAGATAGAGCCCAGCTTAGGGTTCCAAGCTCAGCTCAGAGTCAGCTTGAGATTCTCTTCTTTCCCTCTGCCCCCTACCCCTGCATGTGCACTCTTTCTTCTGAAATAAAGTCTTTTTTTAAAAAATAAAAACAGTGATGAATAACCTAGAGATTATTGGTATTTTTAAAAATCATCTTCCTTTTTTTATTCATCATTTCTTTCAGATAGAGCCCTTATGAAATGAAACAACCAGAGAGTTTGATTAGCTGTAGTATTTGTATTCACATGGGTGTATTTTACATCTTCCACTAAAGGTCGTACTTCATTTGCGGGTCTAAAAACCAAACCAAACAAACAAAAATACCCACTTCATTTATGAGTCCAAATTGGATCACTGTCCTTAGGCCCCAGAAGACTTCAGTGGACTTTATTCTCTGATTGTAGCCGGAGAAGCCTTTTTTTTTTTTTTTTAAGATTTTATTTATTTATTAGACAGAGATTACAAGTAGACAGAGAGGCAGGGAGAAAGAGAGAGAGGAGGAAGCAGGCTCCCCATGGAGGAGAGAGCCTGATGTGGGGCTCGATCCCAGGACCCTGGGATCATGACCTGAGCCAAAGGCAAAGGCTTTAACCCACTGAGCCACCCAGGTGCCCCCAGAGAAGCCTTTTAACAAGTATCTTGCCATATAGTCAAATAAAATAATTAAAATCTTAAAAAAAAAAAAAGTTTAGTAGGAGGAAGTGCAGGATACCCTAGGTGCACATTGGTGAGAAGTTCAGAAGAGATTTTCCAAAGGAGGTGATAGTTAAGCAAGCTGAATCCCAAGAAGTTAGCCAGGTGAAGGGAGGGAGAAGAGTATTCCAAGTGGAAGGAGCAGCATATTTGAAATCTTGGAAATGAGGAAGAGAGTGGTGAACTCAAGGAACAGAAAAACTGAAATAAGTTTAGTAGGACAGGAACCAAGAGTCTGAAGAGTGGCAAATGGTGAAGATAATGTTTCATATGATGTTGGCCAGGTGAGCATTGACCAGAACATATACCTTCTAAAATCTTTGTGCTTTATCATAAAGTGGCAGGGGGGGGTGTGAAACATGATGAAACAGGCATTTTTATTTTTATTTTTATTTTTTTTGAAGATTTGATTTATATGAGAGAGAGAGAGAACACATGAGCCGCAGATAGGGGCAGAGGGAGAGGGGGAAACAGATTACCTGCTGAGAAGGAAGCCCAATGCAGGACTCCATTGCAGGACTTTGGGATCATGACTTGGGCAAAAGGCAGATACTTAACAGACTGAGCAACCCCCCCCCCCCCCCCCCCGCAACAGGGCCTTTTTTTTTTTTTTTTTTTTTTTTTTTTTTTTTTTTTTAAGATTTTATTTATTTTAGTTATTTGGCAGAGAGAGAGATCACAAGTAGAGAGGCAGGCAGAGAGAGGGAAGGAAGCCGGCTTCCTACCAAGCAGAGAGCCCGATGCGGCTTGATCCCAGGACCCTGGGATCATGACCTGAGCCGTAGGCAGAGGCTTAATCCACTGAGCCACACAGGCACCCCTGAAACAGGCATTTTAAAGGATCTTTCTGGTTGTAGTGTAGAGTTGATTAGAAAGGAAACAAGGCTGAGGGCAGGGAGACACATTTGGAAGCTGTTGTAATAATTTTGTTGAGAGATGGTGGTAGCAAAGACTAGGAGACTAGGATAGTGGTTATGAAGGTGGAGAAATGTAGACAAATTAAAGAACTATCAGGAGAGAGAATTGATAGCACTTGGATGTTGATTGGGTGGGAGGACTGAGGTACAAGGAAGGGTCAAAGTCAGATATTGGTACTAATCCTCAAGGTAGAAATCAAAGTGGGCAGAGGGGAAGTGATTAGCAGTTCATTACTTATTTTTTTTATAAAGATGTTATTTATTTGACAGAATGTGAGAAAGAGAACACAAGCAGGGGGAGTTGGAGAGGGAGACACAGGCTTCCCACCGAGCAGGGAGCCGGGTGTGGTGCTCTATCCCAGGACCCTAGGATCTTGACCTGAGCCCAAGGCAGACTCCTAACAACGGAGCCACCGGGCTCCCCTAGCGGTTCATTACTGAGTGTGTTGGATTTAGGTTGCTGTGAGTAGGCTGTCTAAAAAAGAGCAGTCCAGGAGGCAGAGGAAGAAGAGGGTGGTCTGGAAGGAGGACAAGGAAGTCCTGGAAGCAAAGGGAAGAGATTGTTCTTGTTCAAGAAGGGAGGGTTGACCAGCATATCAAGAGATGCTGAAAGATTGATTAAGGCCAAGGTTTAAGGGCTAGGAGTTTATTGCCATTTTATGAGAGTAATTCCAGGGAAGTGGAGGGGGTAGAAGTCAGATTGAAGTATTTTGAGAGTAGGAGGTAAGAAAGTTGAAAAGTGTGGAGCACCTGGCTGACTCAGTAGAGCATGCGACTCTTGATCTTGGACTTGTGAGTTTGAGCTCCATGTTGTGTGTAGAGATTACTTAAAATTAAAAACTTAAAAATCTTAAAAGAAAGTTTAAAAGGTAAATATAGATTCGTTTAATTATAGATGGAGAAGAGGAAAAGAAGATGCAGGCTGAAAGGAGTATGAGGTAAAGGAGGATATATATTCAGTCCTCCCTTCCCCATAGACTCCACATTCCTCGAGAGTAGGATAATGTTCTGTAATATTGAATATTGTGTCTGGTCCATTTGCTAGAGTGAATTCGTACTGTAGGTTATTACCTTATATATCTCATTTGTCTTTGTACAGAGTGCCTGGCACATAACATGCATTCAATAAGCAATTGATTGTTAAATGAATCAGAAAAGATATATGTATTTTTTTGTTATAGTTAGAAATAAAATAACCTTTCCTTCTTCCTTCTAGATTAAGCATATGATGGCTTTTATTGAACAAGAAGCCAATGAGAAAGCAGAGGAAATTGATGCGAAGGTAAGATTCCATTTTCTAGGTTTAGGAAGTTCTCAAAATTCCACAAAGCCTTGCTTTGCTAAGCGGTAGTGGTCGACACTACCACTTTGCTTTGCTAAGCGGTAATTAGTAAAATTGCTTAACAACACATAGCATGGGACTGCTAAGAATGTGTCATGTCTTTAATGTTAAAAATAAATTTTCCTGGGCAACCTTCTTCGGTCCCCTCCCTCTTTGGGAACTTTGTACTATTGCTCAATAAACTTAGAAAATAAATAAATTAAAGAAATATATAAATTTTCCTTTCTAAACATTCTGATTGCCAATAAGTGTCCTGAAATTTTATGGTAGGGAGTAGAAAGTAATGGACAGATTTTCTCATGGAATGTGGAATCCAGACATTTAGCATTTGTGACTAATTATCATAGTTGATTAGGGGAGGTTATAGCATTATTTATTTATTTATTTATTTTTCCCTAAAGATTTTATTTATTTATTTGACAGACAGACATCACAAGTAGGCAGAGAGGCAGGCAGAGAGAGAGAGAGAGAGAGAGAGAGAAGCAGGCTTCCTGCGGAGCAGGGAGCCCGATGCGGGGCTCGATCCCAGGACCCTGAGATCATGACCGGAGTCGAAGGCAGCAGCCCAAACCCCTGAGCCACCCAGGCGCCCCAGGTTATAGTATTTTTATGTTGTTATTCTTCTTTTTAATTAATTTGTTGAAAAAAAAAAAAGTTTGGAAGTGTATGAGGTATAAAATGAGAGCCCCTGTCCATTACAAAGGTGATACTTGGTCTACATTTTGAAATTTTATAAATATTTCCAGTTGTACTTTGTTTATACAGAGTATATCAAGTGTTCTTTTCCCTAGGTATAATCATAATGGGCCAGAATATATTGTTTAATGCATTATTTTCATTATCTGTATTTTTTAACTCAACTTTGTTTCTTTTTTTTTTTTTTTTTTTTTTTAAAGATTTTATTTATTTATTTGACAGAGAGAAATCACAAGTAGATGGAGAGGCAGGCAGAGAGAGAGAGAGGGAAGCAGGCCCCTGCTGAGCAGAGAACCCGATGTGGGACTCGATCCCAGGACCCCGAGATCATGACCCGAGCCGAAGGCAGCGGCTTAACCCACTGAGCCACCCAGGCGCCCTCAACTTTGTTTCTTCCTTCCTTCCTTCCTTCCTTCCTCTCTCTCTCTTTCTTTCTTTCTTTGTTCCTTTCAACATTTCTTTATTTGAGAGAGTGAGAGCAAGTGTGAGCAAGGGGAGAGGCAGATGGGGAGGGAGAAGCATACTCTCTGCTAAGCAGGGAGCCTGCTGCGGGACTTGATCCCAGGGCCCTGAGATCATGACTCAGCTGAATGCAGACTGACTGAGCTACCCAGGCACCCCTTTGTTTTTTTATTTTATTTTATTTTTTTTTAAGATTTCATTTATTTGACAGAGACCATGAGAGAGGGACCATAAGCAGGGGGAGTGGGAGAGGGAAAGCAGGCCTCCCGCAGAGCATAGACCCTGATGTGGGCCTCGATCCCAGGATCCTGGCATCATGACCTGAGCCAAAGGCAGACGCTTAATGACTGAGCTACCCAGGTGCCCCTAGGCGCCCCTTTATTATCTTCTTTATACATTCTACTGTAGTTACATTTCTTACTTATCAGTACAGCCTTGTGTGTGCTTGGTATTCTAGGACTAAAATTCTGTGAGATTTTGAACTGTTTAAGTAATTTATCATTTAAGGGGGTGCCTGGCTGGCTCCGTCGGTAAAAGTATGCAACTTTTGATCTCAGGGTTGGAAGTTTGAGCCCCATGTTTGGTGTAGAGATTTCCTCTCTCCCTAACCTCCCTCTCCTTCCTTCCTTTCTTCCTCTCTTTCCTTCAAGAGACAAATACTTTTTTAATTAATTAACTAATTGATTAATTAATTTGACAGAGATCACAAGTAGGCAGAGAAGCAGGCAGAGAGAGAGGAGGAAGCAGGCTCCCTGCTGAGCAGAGAGCCCGATGCGGGGCTCAATCCCAGGACCCCGAGATCATGACCTGAGCTGAAGGCCTCGATGCGGGGCTCGATCCCAGTACCCCGAGATCATGATCTGAGCCAAAGGCAGGGGCTTTAACCCACTGAGCCACCCAGGCGCCCCAATACTTTTATTTTTAAAACAAACTAACTAAAGAACTGTGAAGCTAAATGACTGGCCTGGGTCATACAGCTGGTACTTGCAGAGATCCCTAACCCAGCACTTCCTAGTTAGGCTGATACCTGAGTTATAATCTATTAATGGCATCCAAAAGCCTTTGTAGCTTAACTTTTTCTTTTTTTTTTTTTTTAAATAAAAATGAAGGCCATCAGGTGAGAGTAGGGAAGCAAGAACCTCATAGTTCCCTCAATGACCTTAGAAGACAAGGAAAAGAGAGAAAAGTCATTTTTAAAAACCTACACTGAGGGGTGTGTGGGTGGCTCAGTGGGTTAAGCCCCTGCCTTTGGCTCAGGTCATGATCTCAGGGTCCTGGGGTTGAGCCCCGCATCTGGCTCTCTGCTCAGCAGGAAGCCTGCTTCCCTTCCTCTCTCTCTGCCTGCCTCTCTGCCTACTTGTGATCTCTATCAAATGAATAAATAAAATCTTAAAAAAAAAAAAAAACTACACTGAGGGGGCATCTGGGTGGCTAAGTGTCTGCTTTTGGCTCGGGTTCTGGTCTCAGGGTCCTGGAATTGAGCCCCACATCGGCGGGTTCCCTGCTCAGAGGGGAGCCTGCTTCTTCCTCTCCCCCTGCTTGTTGTGTGCTCACTCTCTCAAGTGAGTAAAATCTTAAAAATATATACGTAAATTAAAAAAAAAAACCAAACCTGTGCTGACAAGCCACGGTTGTCTTGAAGATGGTGCCCTGGGAAGCAGGTGGTGCTGCTGGTGCCAAGTGGGACAGAACGAGGTTGGTGTCTAATGAGGTGTGGGAGTAGGGTCCTGTGTCCTGGCAGGTGCTGCAGGAGTGACATTGCTTTCAAGCTCCTCTCTTTGTGTTGTATCCAGAGGAGCCATCAGGTACACGGTGGCCCCCCAGGAGCAGGTCAAAGGCATTCTAGCAGCTCAGACAAAGGCTGCCGGGGTTGTGGAAATGAGCGCTGTCGTCAGTACTATCTACATTTGCCCCCAAGAACTCTGAGGGTGCTGGCACGGCATGCCCCCATTCACAGTGCTCCTGAGCTCCAGCATAAAGATTATTTAAAAAGAAAATCTTCAAAAAAAGTGTCATTTAAGGAAGAAAAGACTATTTTGTTTACCACTACTATATAACAGCTGTTAGAGTATTGTTTTATCTTGGGATACTTGAATGGCTTAGTCAGTTAAGCGTCTGCTTTGGGCTCAGGTCATGATCCCAGTGTCCTGGAATCGAGCCCTGCACAGGCTCCCTACCCAGGGGGGAGTCTTCTCCCTCTGTCTGCCATTCCCCCTGCTTATGCTCTTCTCATTCTCTTTCACTCTTTTGGCCACTAAGTAAATTAAAAAAAAAAAAAAGTCTTATCTAGTATAACACAATCATCTTTATTTCCCATAATAGGTATAGAAAAAGCTGTTAGGCGTTTCTTTTCATTTATTTATTTGAGAGAGAGAGCACCAAAGGGGGAGATACAGAGGGAGAGAGAGAAGCAGACTCCCTGCCGAATAGAGAGCTCAATGTGGGGCTTGATTCCAAAACCCTAAGATCATGACCTGAGCCGAAGTCAGTCAGACGCTTAACTGACTGAACCACCCAGGCACCCCAGGCATTTCTTTCAGAACGTGAAATCTCGAGTACCAGTGCCAGCCATTAAACATTCAAGTTTCTAGCTAACTTTCCAAAATCATTTCATACTACTTAAAAACCATATACATCTGATACACTGGTAGGATCACCTTTTTAAAAAAAAATAGGGACGCCTGGGTGGCTCAGTTGGTTGGACAACTGCCTTCGGCTCAGGTCATGATCCCGGAGTCCTGGGATCGAGTCCCGCATCGGTCTCCCAGCTCCATGGGGAGTCTGCTTCTCTCTCTGACCTTCTCCTCACTCATGTTCTCTCTCACTGTCTCTCTCTCAAATAAATAAATAAAATCTTTAAAAAAAAAAAAAAATAACCACTCTTTCCAGCAGTAGTCAGCTGTCCAGATAGACCATTCCTGTGATGGTGTTACACTGCTGGCAGAGGGCTGTCCTGTTGTCTTCCTCCAGTGGCCTTTGGTCACTCTTCTGGTGGTGCCTGCTGCTGGTGCAAGGCAGAACTGTACGGAGTGTGTGTTGAGTGTTCACTCTGACTGCTTAGTTCTAGTCTGAGAGCAGACACAGTATGCTTTTCTCTGTGCCTTCTACTTAAATGGCTTTTCCCGTCTCTTTGAGTATTTCCCTTTAATTCTACAATATTTCACACTTTGCTATCCTAAGTATATTCTCCCTCCAAAAAACTTAGGGTACCTGGTGGTTTAGCTGGCTAAGTGACTGCTTTAGGTTCAGGTCATGATCCTGGAGTTCCGGGATCGAGTCCCACATCAGGCTCTCAGCTCCATGAGTCTGCTTCTCCCTCTGACCGTCTCCCCTCTCATGCTCTCTCTCTCTCTCTCTCACTTTCTCCCTCAGATAAATAAATAAAATCTTAAAAAAAAAAATAGTTATAGGGGTGCCTGGGTGGCTCAGTCGTTAAGTATCTGCCTTCAGCTCAGGTCATGATCCCAGGGGCCTGGGGTCAAGCCCCGCATCAAGCTCCTTGCTCTGTGGAAAGCCTGTTTCTCCCTCTCCCACTCCCCCTGCTTGTGTTTCCTCTCTAGCTGTCTCCTCTCTCTGTCAATAAGTAAAATCTTAAAAAAACAAAAAACAAACTTCGTTGTAAGCTAGTTTGTCTATTAAAATGGTATTTTGTTTAATGTAAACTTCTTTGTAAAGTATATTCTAGGTTGTCAAAGTCTATGTTTAGTTGTCAAAGTCTATGTTTAGTATATTTAATAATATTTAATAAGATTTTAATATATTTAATAATTAGAATTTTTCTTACTGAGTGCCCAAAAATGTTGGATGTTTAACCTTCATTTATATTTATATAAAGTAAAAGCCATCCTTACTGCATTCTGGCGGAGTATTAAGGATTTTGAACATGGTGACTAGTCAGGGGGCACTTTGGGCTAATACGCTAGGTTTTCTGGCTTTTTTCTGTAGCACATTTGGTGCCGTCATCGAGAAAACAAGAGTTGCAGAAGATGACTTTTTAACACAGTAACAGCTGGCACCGTGACAGGCATGTTGTATGTATGTGCAGGTGGTGTTCGAGGGGTAGTGTGAGGGGCTCTAGCAGGACTAATGCTTACTCGCTTCTGCACATTGTATAACTGGGAGCACATGAAAGGCTCCTTGCTCTAACAGTCACTCTGAAGATTTTGACAACTTATGAATGGAGGACACTTCAGTAGCCACCCAAATTATTTATACGTCAGCCTGAGTTATTCTTTCTTCCTACAATTAGTTTGAAAAATTGGAGATTCCAGTTTGCTGTGATAAAGCAAACTGGGGGTGCCTGGCTGGCTGGCTCAGTCAGTAGAGCGTGTGACTGTTGATCTCAGGGTCATGAGTTTCTGCCTCATGTTGAACATAGAGCTACTTTAAAAAAAAAAAAAAGATTCATTGATGGTTGACCAGGACTGGCACTCCTTCCAGCCATTGAGTTAAAGCCCAAACCCTCTGGTAGCTGAGTAATGTGGTTCTCCCCTACCCTACCCTCAAAACTGGAAAACCACTTACTCTCAGTATTCAGGTCAGTATTTTTTTCTTACTCTATCACCACATTTGTTTATTTAATGCACTGAAACTGTAATGTTGCTTTGTATTCCCAGTAAAATAGAAAAAAAATTAAAAATTAAAAAATTTAGAGTAACTGTTCAATATACATAAAACAAACAACTTAATTTATATAACTTAAGTTTTTAAAAGGACTGTTAGATTTATCTTACTTATTTGTCCTATGAGGAAAGAATACTGATTTATTTATATATTTTTAAAGGGAGGTAGGGTGGGAGAGGCAGAAGGAGAGACAGAATCCCAAGCTGATTGTACGCCCAGCCTAGAGCCCAACATGGGACTCAGTCTTACAACCCTGAGATCATGACCTGAGCTGAAAGTAAGAGCGAGACATTTAGCCAACCCAGGCACCCGAAGAATACTATTGTAATTCTTTTACTTCATAAGGGCGCACTAAGACTGAGATTACTTGACCATTTTTTTTTTTTTTAAAGATTTATTTATTTGTCAGAGAGAGAGCGAGCGAGAGCGAGCACAGGCAGACACAGTGGAAGGCAGAGTCAGAGGGAGAAGCAGGCTCCCCGAGAAGCAAGGAGCCCGATGTGGGACTCGATCCTAGGACGCTGGGATCATGACCTGAGCCGAAGGCAGCTGCTTAACCAACTGAGCCACCCAGGCGTCCCACTTGACCATTTTTTTAAAGGCAGTAATCCAGATCTTCTAAACTTTAAATTCTGTAGTCAAATGGATTAAATTTAGAATACATAATGATTTTTTTCTTTCTTTTTTTTTTTTTTTAAGATTTTATTTATTTGACAGGGACAAGGCAAGAGAGGGAACACAAGCAGGGGGAGTGGGAGAGGGGGAAGCAGGCTTCCCACAGAGCAGGGAGCCCCATTGGGGCTCTATCCCAAGACCCTGGGATCCTAACCTGAGCAGAAGGCAGATGCTTAATGACTGAGCCACTCAGGTGTCCCTAGGATTTGTAATGATTTTTTTCACATACAGAATCTTCTATTTGAATATATCCTTTGTAACTCTGTGGGTACTATTAGCTTATTTATTTATTTATTTATTTATTAAGTAAGCTCCGCACCCAGCTTGGGGCTTAAACTCATGACCCTGAGATCAAGAGTGGTATGCTCTACCAACTAAGCCAGCCAGGCGCCCCGGGTACTATTATCCTAGGTCAGATTTTTGGTTTTCTCGTTCATCATTTATGACGAAAATCACTGGTTACCCCTTTTGAGTAAATTAGAAATTTTGAAGACAAGTTAAATAAGCTTACTATTTTTTTTAATCTTTTCTTTAAAGATTTTATTTATTTATTTGACAGATGGAAATTTACAAGTAGGCAGAGAGGCAGGCAGAGAGAGAGGGGAAGCAGACTCCCTGCTGAGCAGAGAGCCTGATGTGGGGGCTCGATCCCAGGACCCTGAGATCATGACCTGAGCTGAAGGCAGAGTCTTTAACCCACTGAGCCACCCAGGCGCCCCAAGCTTACTATTTTTTTTTTTAAGGTTTTATTTATTTATTTGACAGAGAGAATCACAAGTAGGCAGGGAGGCAGGCAGAGAGAGAGGGGAAGCAGACTCCCTGCGGAGCAGAGAGCCTGATGCGGGGCTCGATCCTAGGACCTTGAGATCATGACCTGAGCCAAAGGCAGAGGCTTAACCCACTGAGCCACCCAGGTGCCCCAAGTTTACTATTTTTTGATACGGAACACAGTGCTGCTGGTTACCAGCTGCTTAAAATAAAACTCAAAAATCCAGTGTAGTGATTGGAACAATTAACAATTAACAATTGTTTCCTTGATAGGCTGAGGAAGAGTTCAACATTGAGAAAGGTCGTCTTGTGCAAACCCAAAGACTGAAGATTATGGAATACTACGAGAAGAAAGAAAAGCAGATTGAGCAGCAGAAGAAAATGTAAGTAGATCCTGGTCACAGTATTAGGTAAGGAAGCTTTAAAAAGTCAGTGGGACAAGAGGACAGAGCAGGTGCTTTGGAGTCAGGCAGGTATGGGCTCAAGTCTTTTTTTTTTTTAATATATTTATTTATTTGACAGCGGGAGGGATTACAGTTAGGAAGAGAGGCAGACAGAGATAGGGGGAAAGCAGGCTCCTTGCTGGGCAGGGAACCCGATATGGGGCTCAATCCCAGGACCCTGAGATCATGACCTGAGCTGAAGGCAGAGGCTTAGCCCACTGAGCCACCCAGGTGCCCTGGGCTCAAGTCTTAATTGGACCACTTAATATACTTGTATGACCTTGAGCAAGTTGAGTAATTTCTTTTTCTTAATTTATGAAAATGGAAGCATCGCAGGATTATTGAAAGAAAGTTGCAATAACTGATATGAAAGTGCTTGCCACTTGGTAAGCTCTCAATAAGTATTTCGAAAATAAGTTGATAGAATCTACTACATGTATTTCAGGGGGGTTCTCTAGGGTATATACAAAGAGAAGTATTTGTACATATAAAGGAAGCTGTATATTTCTTTCTCTGCAGTTTTTTTTTTCTTATGCTCTACTGATAACTATTTTTCCATACCTTTTGCAGTCAGATGTCTAATTTGATGAATCAAGCAAGGCTCAAAGTCCTCAGAGCAAGAGATGACCTTATTACAGTGAGTAATTTGCCCCATTATAAGATTATAAAATGTTTATTCAATTACTTATTACAGAGAATTCACTAGTTAGCGTGAACTAATTAAGGAGTTGAATGATTTTTAGAGAGAAAACATTTGGTCAGCAAATCATTATACTAGGTATGGTAATAAATACAAAGTGAAGGGCATCTGGGTGGCTCAGTCGTTTGAGCGTCCAACTCTTGATTTTGGCTCAGTCCATGGTTTTCAGGGTCATGAGATTGAGTCCTAAGTTGGGCTCTGCCCTTAGCAAGAAGTCTTGGAATTCTCTCTCCCTCTGCCCTACCACCATACACATGAGCACGAGTGCTCTCTTGCTCTCCTTTTCTCTCTAATAAGTAATCTTTGTTCAGAAGGTTAAAAAAAAAAGGCTCCTGGGTGCTCAGTCATTAAGCGTCTGCCTTCGGCTCAGGTCCCGATCCCGGGGTCCTGGGATCGAGCCCCACATAGGCTCCCTGCTTGGCAGGAAGCCTGCTTCTTCCTCTCCCACTCCCCTTGCTGTGTTCCCTCTTTTGCTGTGTCTGCCTCTGTCAAATAAATAAATAAAATCTTAAAAAAAAAGAAAACAGGGCGCCTGGGTGGGCTCAAGCCCCTGCCTTCAGCTCAGGTCATGATCCCGGGGTCCTGGGATTGAGCCCCATATCGGGCTCTCTGCTCAGCAGGGAGCCTGCTTCCCTTCCTCTCTCTCTGCCTGCCTCTCTGCCTACTTGTGATCTCTGTCTGTCAAATAAATAAATAAAAATCTTTAAAAAACCCAAAAACAAAAAAAAACAAAAAACAAAGTGAATAAGTTATTGCCATGTCTTCAAGGACCCTCTGATCCAACAGAGCATAGACTCTTCTAACTCAAACAGCAAATGGTGGGTGGACAATATAGTATTGTGAGGGTTATAGGGACTAATGAAATTAGAAAGGTAGGATGGAATTACGATAGGGCCATGAGTGCAAGGCTAAAGAGCTTCACTTGTTTTCAGTAAAAACTATTGAAGTTTTTATTTTATAAGAATTACCATAAATAGGGTTCATGGTATGAGTATGTAGGCTGAATTTAAGAGGGAAGAGGTTAGACACGGAAGAACCATTTGGGAAGTGTTGTCTTCTAAGGAAGAAGACAAAAACCTACAGAAACATACCATTTAGTTGAGAAAGTTTGAAGGTATTCACTTTAGCCTGGCTGGCTTAGTGGATAGAACATAAAGGCATTTGAATTATATTTTAGGAAAAGCAGGATGCTTGCTGTTTTCACCATTCTTCATTGTTACAGTGGAGGCCCTAGATTCCTTTAAGATGGAGAAATAAGAATTATATGCAAATTGCAAAGGAATAAAGAATTATTTTTTGATTTTTTGCAGATACGATTTCCCACACATAAGAACCAACATCTGAAAAACAGAACTAGTAATTTGTTCAAAATGGTGACTGGTGGTATGCTTGTGTGGCTCAGTTGGTTAAATATCTGCCTTTGGCTCAGATCATGATCCCAGGATCCTGGGATTGAGCTCCACATTGGACTCCTTGCTCAGTGGGAAGCCTACTTCTCCCTTTCCCTCTGCCTGCTGCTCCCCCTGCTTGTGTGCGCTCTCTCTCTCTCTCTCTCTCTGTCAAATACATAAATAAAATCTTTGAAAAAAAACCCCAAAATGGTGACTGGCAACAAAGAGACTATACAGAAATTGAGTTTTTCTGGATACCAATAATAATCAGATAGCATGTAAAATTAAAAATAGATCTTTTATAATGGTTACAAAATGATTAAATTATTATGAATAAATATTTGTAAATAAGACCTATATGAAAAAGCTATAAAATTAGAAGTATAAAACTAATAAATGAGAAGCATACCATTTCCTTAGAAGATTAAAGAAACACTAGTATTATAAGCTGTCAATTCTTTTTTTTTTTTTTTAAAGATTTTATTTATTTACTTGACACAGGAAAGAGATCACAAGTAGGCAGAGAGGCAGGCAGAGACAGGAGGAAGGAAGCAGGCTCTCCATGGAGCAGAAAGTCCGACGTGGGGCTCCATCCCAGGACCTCGGGATCAAGACCTGAGCCGAAGGCAGAGGCTTTAACCCACTGAGCCACCCAGGCGCCCCTAAGCTGTCAATTCTTAAGAGATGAATCTGGCGTGGCAGCAGCGAGAATGAACTTGGTGTGTCAGTGTTGACACATTTTGCAGGGAGACTTTCCACACATTGACTAATGATTGACTTCTCCTCTTCCAAGTCCAGTGCTAAATACTGAATTTTGGACCTGACGAACTAGGAGAATGGTGGTTCTGTTAATAAAATGGGAAGTTAGGAGGACAGACTCCTAACTTGGACTTCCTTTAAGAGGCCTACAGTTGTAAATGTCTGTCAGGATGGAGAGTAAAGGCCTGAAATTCAGGACAACAGAGATCACTGCTTATCATAATTCATAATACTTCATATTGGAATGCTTTGATCTCAGGATCCTGGAAGGCTGAGATCCCTGTTAGGCTCCTTGTCAGGGGTGAGACTGTCTCTCTCTCTACCACCCCCCCACCCCCCCCCAGTTTATGCATGCAGAGTCTCTCAAATAAAAATCTTTTTTTTTTTTAAGTTATTATTTATTTATTTGTCAGAGAGAGAGAGAGAGAGAGCGCACACACAAGCAGGGGGAGCGGCAGGCAGAGGGAGAAGCAGACTCCCTGCTTAACAGGGAGCCCAGTACGGGACTTGATCCCAGGACCCAGAGATCATGACCTGAGTAGAAGGCAGACGCTCAAACAACTAAGCCATCCAGGTGTCCTATAAATAAAAATCTTCAAAAAAAAAAGTTAAAAATATAAGTTATCTTCCCACGTGGGAATGAATAGTTCATCCTTTATAAAATACAAAAGGAGGACTGGACAGCTTTTTGTGGAAATGTTGACTACAAAATATCTCAGGACTGTTACCTAGGTCTTCCTAAAATGTTGAGTTTCAGTAATCAGTGGTTGATTTCCTTCCACGGGATTCAGATTTCTTTAGCAACCTGATTGATTGACATAGTTTATAAGTTGCGCTTAGAATAATAACCACCTTTCTGGTAGAAGAACTCGGGCGTAAGAGTGTTTCAGCTTTGGGGTGCCTGGGTGGCTCAGTCAGTTAAGCATCTGACTCTTAACTTCAGGTCAGGTCATGATCTCAGGATCATGAAATTAAGCCCGGTGTGGGGCTCTGCACTGGGCATG
The DNA here is from genome assembly GCF_030435805.1 of Mustela lutreola. Taxonomy (NCBI): domain Eukaryota; kingdom Metazoa; phylum Chordata; class Mammalia; order Carnivora; family Mustelidae; genus Mustela; species Mustela lutreola. The sequence goes on from NC_081297.1 coordinate 41,565,103, forward strand.
GAACCTGCTTGGGATTCTCTCTTCCTTTTCCTTTGCCCCTTCCCCCTCCCTCTCAGGGAGGGGGCGGTAATCTTTCAGCTTTGCCATGTTAGTTTGAGTAAATTATTGTTTCTGACCCTCAGTTTCCTCTTTGGTATGTATTCATTATGATACTTGGTTCAGAGGGCTGGGTTTTTTGTTTCTTTTTTTTATAGTGTTATAATTATTTAAAAATCAAATTTATTTTTGGGCTTCATGCTTGGCATGGAGCCTACTTAAAAAAAATTTTTTTACACAAGTATTATACGCACAGTTTTAAGAATCAGATCCTTAAAGGTTTATGCCAACAAATGTCAGTTTCTTGGCCTAATAGAAACACAGCTCTTAGGAGGATTGAATGCGAGAACGCATTTAATTCCTCTAGCTTAACACTGGCATATGGTGTTTATTTAAGAAGTGTTACTTCCCTTTCCCCACCTCATCTCCTCCAGGTGGTAACCCTTCTTTTAATAGGTCTCGATAGTTGAAATACTCTCCTGGCCTCTTGGTGCCTTTGCTCAGAAAATCCCTGGACCATAAGTTGCTACTGCATTTTTGATAAATGCCCAGAGTCAAAAATGACAACTGTGACAACTACTGGGTAGATGTTTGTACAATTCAAGAGTTTAGAGACCTATAACTTAAACATCTCAGCATTTCTCAAGATAAACCCCACCGGTTACAGTCCATATTGTTTAAAGTTATCATTTGACCAGTTAATAGGTTTTGCATTTGCTTTATTTTTATGCTGCCTTGTTTTTTTTTTTTTTTTAAAGATTTTATTTATTTATTTGACAGAGAGAGATCACAAGTAGGCAGAGAGGCAGGCAGAGAGAGAGAGAGGAGGAAGCAGGCTCCCTACTGAGCAGAGAGCCCCATATGGGACTCGATCCCAGGACCCTGAGATCATGACCCGAGCTGAAGGCAGCGGCTTAACCCACTGAGCCACCCAGGAGCCCCTAGTGATTATTTAAAAGTGGAAAAGAGGGGCGCCTGGGTGGCTCAGTGGGTTAGGCCTCTGCCTTCGGCTCGGGTCATGATCTCAGAGTCCTGGGATCGAGCCCCATGTCGCGCTCTCTGCTCGGCAGGGAGCCTGCTTCCCCCCTCTCTCTGCCTGCCTCTCTGCCTACTTGTGATCTCTGTCAAATAAATAAATAAAATCTTTAAAATAAAATAAAATAAAAAATAAAAGTTCAGCTGTACACTGAACTCAAGCTGCATGCTCCAGAAGACTTGGGACCTCACATGCGTTCCAGAAAGAGATCAGAATGCCAATGGCTCCACTGCTTAAGAGGCCACGCACCCTGCCTTCGGTTCCTCACACCACATTTCTTATCTTTCAGGCCCTTAAAATCTGGGTATCTGCCTTCATTAATCCAATGAAAGTGCTCTGGCAAAGTCAGAAATGACACCCCAATTGCCGAATCTCTTTGCTCTTCCTATGTTGATTCTTAGAAGCTTTAGATGCTATTTTAGATTATCATTTTAAGTTTTCTGTTTCCTTAGCTACTGCTTCTCCTCTGACATGACTACTTTTCCCTCATGTTTCCTTAGCAATTTCTTGTTTCCTGTCTATTAAATATACTGCATTCTCGGGACACCTGGCTGGCTCCACTGGTAGAGCATGCAACTCTTGATCGTGGGGTTGGGGGTTCAAGCCCCATGCTCACTTAATTTAAATTAATTTAATTAATTAAATTTAAATTAAGCATACTTAATTTAAAAGAAATACCTATGTATGTGTGTGTACACATAGAGACATACATGGCTTCTCAGTTTGTTTACTTGGCCCTGTAATGTGAAATCCACAACCTTGGTGATCTCAGCCATACCCACAGCTCTACCTGTGACCTGTGTGCTGTCCATATAAGAAGTTCCAACCTTTCTGGGGCATCTGACTGGCTCAGCCGGTGGAGCGTGTGACTCCTGACAAGGTTATGCATTTGAATGCCAGACTGGATGTAGAGATTACTTAAAAATAAATTTTTTTAAAGATTATTTATCTATTTGTGTGTGAGAGAGAGCGAGCACAAGCGGGGGAACAGCAGGTAGAGACTCCCTGCTGAGCAAAAGCCTGATGTCACCAGTTCATCTTCTGTAACACAAATCTAAGCCTAAAGCAGTATTTCTTAGTGTGGCTCTCAGACCACCAAATCAAAGTTACTCTGAGCTGCATATATAAGCTGATTCCTGACTGGAACGTAAAATTCTCTGGAAATAGGGTTGGGAATCCCCATTTTAACAAGGTCTTCCAGGTAATTTTTATGCTCATTACAATTACAGAGCCGGCCAAAGGGTAAGTTCCATATTCTTTTTAAGTTCACGCTCAAGAAGCTATAGCACAGGGGCACCTGGGTGGCTCATTGTGTTACAGCCTCTGCCTTCAGCTCAGGTCATGATTCCAGGGTCCTGGGCTCGAGCCCCTCATTGGGCTCTCTGCTCAGCAGGGAGCCTGCTTCCTTCTCTCTCTCTCTGCCTGCCTTTCTACCTACTTGTGCTGTCAAATAAAAAAAAAAAAAAAGAAGAAGCTATAGCACAGATACATCCTCTGATCTCCATCCAGTTAACCGCTATGGAGCCCAGCATGATATAAGCCAAGTGTAAGTGTATTTGAAGTGCAAAAACTTATGAAGGCAACCCAGCTAAATTATAAAATTGTAAAATTATAAATTATAAAATTATAAAATGAAAACAGAACAGTGAAAACTAAAAGATGATGCTAGTACTGAAACAGAATTTTGTGACAATTTCAGAAATAAGCAGACAAACTCTCTGGCTACTGAAGGGTCTACAAAATTTGGGGAATATATGCATGATATGACCTGAAACTGCTGCTTTGTGTTTCAAAGTTATAAAATGTAAACCTCTTCCCCTAGCTCATCTCTTAAAGAAAACAGTGGATAACTGTGTTTTGGGTTTGGGGTTTTTTTTTTATGAGGGGGGGTGGGAGGGAGAGAAGGAGAGGGAGCCCAACATGGGGCTCAACCTCACAATCCCGAGATCATGACCTGAGCTGAAATGAAGAGTGAGACACTTAGCTGACTGAGCCATCCAGGTACCCCCTGGTATTATAACTATATTTTAAAAAATGATTTGAAGTTGGATCATTTCCAATTACAAAATGTGTTCATTCCATACAACTGTGCTTTCTCTCTATATCCTCTCGCTCAAAATTTGAAAATCACTGTGTATGATAAGAGGTTATTCAAGTATAAAATAATCATGTGAATATTCTAGAGGGTGAAAAAAGTTAGGAAGGACGAGTACTGAAAAGTAGAAAATACAGAGAAGTAGAAAAAAAAAATAAAATAAACACCCAAATTTTTGTTTGTTTTTTTTTAACCAGAATTCATACTTAGCCTACTAGGATATTAAGTTTCACAAAGGCAAGGACTCCATTTTATTGTATCTCTAGTAATTAGAATCATGCTTGCCATTAAGTAAATAACTGATCTAAATTTTAGATATTAAGTTTCCTATTCATGACACCTAAAATTTCCTTCTAAAAGCCAAACTTTTAGTTCTTTATATTTAAAAGGATTTAGGGCACCTGAGTGGCTCAGCCAGTTAAGCATCTGCCTTCAGCTCGGTCATGATCCCAGGGTCCTGGGATCGAGCTCCTTATGTGGCTCCCTGGTCTGTAGGGAGTCTGCTTCTCCCTCTGCCTTCCTCCCCCATCCCTGCTCTTGTGTTTTCTCCCTCCCTCTCTCTATCTCCCTTGCAAAATTATATAAATAAAATCTTTGAAAAGTAAAATTTTTATAAAATAAAAAAATTTTAGGGGCGCCTGGGTGGCCCAATGGTTAAAACCTCTGCCTTCAGCTCAGGTCATGATCTCAGGGTCCTGGGATCGAGCCCCGCATCGGGCTCTCTGCTCAGCGGGGAGCCTGCCTCCTCCTCCTGTCTCTCTCTGCCTACTTGTGATCTGTCAAGTATCTTAAAAAAAAAAATTTTTTTTTAATATATTTTAAAAGGATTTTTATTTATTTTTCAAAGAGAGAGAGAGAGAGAGAGTGTGCATGCCCATAAGCAGGGAGAGCTTCAGGCAGAGGGAAAAGCAGGCTCCCTGTAAAGCAGGGAGCCCGATGTGGGACTCTATCCCAGGGCCCTGAGATCATGACCTGAGCTGAAGGCAGATGCTTAACCCACTGAGCCACCCAGGAATCCCAAAAAAAGGATTTTTAAAAGGATATAAAGCAGGGGTGCCTGGGTGGCTCAGTGGGTTAAAGCCTCTGCCTTCAGCTCAGGTCATGATCCCTCTCTCTCTGTCTGCCTTTCTGCCTACTTGTGATCTCTGTCAAATAAATAAATAAAAAAAATTTTTTTTTTAAAAAAAGGACATAAAGCAGCTTACAAGAGTACATTTAACAAAAAAAAATTTTTTTTTAAAGATTTTATTTATTTATTTGAGAGAGAGTGCATGTGTGGGTGTGCACAAGCTGGGGGATGGGCAAAGGAGAGGGAGAAGCAAACTCTCTGCTAAGCAGGGAGCCCCATGCAGGGCTAGATCCCAGATCCCGGGATTATGACCTGAACTGAAGGCAGATGCTTAACTGACTAGCCACACAGATCACCCCAATAAAAATTTTAAATTAATTTTTTTAAAAGATTTTATTTGACAGACAAATCTCAGAAATCTCGGCCCCCCGCCGAGCAGAACAGAGCAGAGCAGAGAGCCTGATGAGGGGCTCGATCCCAGGACCCCGAGATCATGACCTGAGCCGAAGGCAGAGGCTTTAACCCACTGAGCCACCAAGGCGCCCCTAAATTAAATTTTTTAAGAGCTAAAAAAAAATAGGGCGCCTGGCAGGCTCAGCCAGTATGAGTATGTGACTCTTAATCTTGGTATCTTAAGTTCAAGTTCCACAATGGGCATAAATCTTACTTTAAAAAAAGTTAGAAAAATAATAAAATATAGGGGCACCTGGATGAGTCAGTTGGTTAAGCATCTGCACAGGTCATGATCCCAGGGGCCTGGGATCGAGTCCCACATTGGGACTCCTTCTCTCTCTGGCCCTCCCCTCTGCTTGTGCGTGCATGCTTTCTTAAATAAAATCTTTTAAAATAATAATAGTAAAATATAATAAAATGAAATATAACTATGTAGGTGAAAAAATCAGGTCAAGGGCACCTGAATGGCTCAGCCGGTAGAGCATGCAACTGGATTTCAGGGTTATAAGTCTGAGTCCCACCCAGACTGGGATCAAGTCCCACATCCTCCTCCCAGCTCCATGGGGAGTCTGCTTCTCCCTCTGACCTTCTCCCCTCTCATGCTCTCACTCTTTCAAATAAAGAAAATCTTTAAAAAAACAAAACCTTTTGCCATCTGAGACAAGTATACCATTAGAGAATATAATATCAAAAGCATTTCTATAGTACATTAGAGATGACATTTCTCAAAATCTTTTCCACTTTTATTTATTATTATTTTTTTTAATATTTTATTTATTTATTTGACAGAGAGAAATCACAAGTAGATGGAGAGGCAGGCAGAGAGAGAGAGAGGGAAGCAGGCTCTCCGCTGAGCAGAGAGCCCGATGCGGGACTCGATCCCAGGACCCTGAGATCATGACCCGAGCTGAAGGCAGCGGCTTAACCCACTGAGCCACCCAGGAGCCCCTAGTGATTATTTAAAAGTGGAAAAGAGGGGCGCCTGGGTGGCTCAGTGGGTTAAGCCGCTGCCTTCAGCTCGGGTCATGATCTCAGGGTCCTGGGATCGAGTCCCGCATCGGGCTCTCTGCTCAGCGGAGAGCCTGCTTCCCTCTCTCTCTCTCTGCCTGCCTCTCCATCTACTTGTGATTTCTCTCTGTCAAATAAATAAATAAAATATTAAAAAAAATAATAATAAATAAAAGTGGAAAAGATTTTGAGAAATGTCATCTCTAATGTACTATAGAAATGCTTTTGATATTATATTCTCTAATGGTATACTTGTCTCAGATGGCAAAAGGTTTTGTTTTTTTAAAGATTTTCTTTATTTGAAAGAGTGAGAGCATGAGAGGGGAGAAGGTCAGAGGGAGAAGCAGACTCCCCATGGAGCTGGGAGGAGGATGTGGGACTTGATCCCAGTCTGGGTGGGACTCAGACTTATAACCCTGAAATCCAGTTGCATGCTCTACCGGCTGAGCCATTCAGGTGCCCTTGACCTGATTTTTTCACCTACATAGTTATATTTCATTTTATTATATTTTACTATTATTATTTTAAAAGATTTTATTTAAGAAAGCATGCACGCACAAGCAGAGGGGAGGGCCAGAGAGAGAAGGAGTCCCAATGTGGGACTCGATCCCAGGCCCCTGGGATCATGACCTGTGCAGATGCTTAACCAACTGACTCATCCAGGTGCCCCTATATTTTATTATTTTTCTAACTTTTTTTAAAGTAAGATTTATGCCCATTGTGGAACTTGAACTTAAGATACCAAGATTAAGAGTCACATACTCATACTGGCTGAGCCTGCCAGGCGCCCTATTTTTTTTTAGCTCTTAAAAAATTTAATTTAGGGGCGCCTTGGTGGCTCAGTGGGTTAAAGCCTCTGCCTTCGGCTCAGGTCATGATCTCGGGGTCCTGGGATCGAGCCCCTCATCAGGCTCTCTGCTCTGCTCTGTTCTGCTCGGCGGGGGGCCGAGATTTCTGAGATTTGTCTGTCAAATAAAATCTTTTAAAAAAATTAATTTAAAATTTTTATTGGGGTGATCTGTGTGGCTAGTCAGTTAAGCATCTGCCTTCAGTTCAGGTCATAATCCCGGGATCTGGGATCTAGCCCTGCATGGGGCTCCCTGCTTAGCAGAGAGTTTGCTTCTCCCTCTCCTTTGCCCATCCCCCAGCTTGTGCACACCCACACATGCACTCTCTCTCAAATAAATAAATAAAATCTTTAAAAAAAAATTTTTTTTTGTTAAATGTACTCTTGTAAGCTGCTTTATGTCCTTTTTTTAAAAAAAAAATTTTTTTTATTTATTTATTTGACAGAGATCACAAGTAGGCAGAAAGGCAGACAGAGAGAGAGGGATCATGACCTGAGCTGAAGGCAGAGGCTTTAACCCACTGAGCCACCCAGGCACCCCTGCTTTATATCCTTTTAAAAATCCTTTTTTTGGGATTCCTGGGTGGCTCAGTGGGTTAAGCATCTGCCTTCAGCTCAGGTCATGATCTCAGGGCCCTGGGATAGAGTCCCACATCGGGCTCCCTGCTTTACAGGGAGCCTGCTTTTCCCTCTGCCTGAAGCTCTCCCTGCTTATGGGCATGCACACTCTCTCTCTCTCTCTCTCTTTGAAAAATAAATAAAAATCCTTTTAAAATATATTAAAAAAAAATTTTTTTTTTTAAGATACTTGACAGATCACAAGTAGGCAGAGAGAGACAGGAGGAGGAGGCAGGCTCCCCGCTGAGCAGAGAGCCCGATGCGGGGCTCGATCCCAGGACCCTGAGATCATGACCTGAGCTGAAGGCAGAGGTTTTAACCATTGGGCCACCCAGGCGCCCCTAAAATTTTTTTATTTTATAAAAATTTTACTTTTCAAAGATTTTATTTATATAATTTTGCAAGGGAGATAGAGAGAGGGAGGGAGAAAACACAAGAGCAGGGATGGGGGAGGAAGGCAGAGGGAGAAGCAGACTCCCTACAGACCAGGGAGCCACATAAGGAGCTCGATCCCAGGACCCTGGGATCATGACCGAGCTGAAGGCAGATGCTTAACTGGCTGAGCCACTCAGGTGCCCTAAATCCTTTTAAATATAAAGAACTAAAAGTTTGGCTTTTAGAAGGAAATTTTAGGTGTCATGAATAGGAAACTTAATATCTAAAATTTAGATCAGTTATTTACTTAATGGCAAGCATGATTCTAATTACTAGAGATACAATAAAATGGAGTCCTTGCCTTTGTGAAACTTAATATCCTAGTAGGCTAAGTATGAATTCTGGTTAAAAAAAAACAAACAAAAATTTGGGTGTTTATTTTATTTTTTTTTTCTACTTCTCTGTATTTTCTACTTTTCAGTACTCGTCCTTCCTAACTTTTTTCACCCTCTAGAATATTCACATGATTATTTTATACTTGAATAACCTCTTATCATACACAGTGATTTTCAAATTTTGAGCGAGAGGATATAGAGAGAAAGCACAGTTGTATGGAATGAACACATTTTGTAATTGGAAATGATCCAACTTCAAATCATTTTTTAAAATATAGTTATAATACCAGGGGGTACCTGGATGGCTCAGTCAGCTAAGTGTCTCACTCTTCATTTCAGCTCAGGTCATGATCTCGGGATTGTGAGGTTGAGCCCCATGTTGGGCTCCCTCTCCTTCTCTCCCTCCCACCCCCCCTCATAAAAAAAAAACCCCAAACCCAAAACACAGTTATCCACTGTTTTCTTTAAGAGATGAGCTAGGGGAAGAGGTTTACATTTTATAACTTTGAAACACAAAGCAGCAGTTTCAGGTCATATCATGCATATATTCCCCAAATTTTGTAGACCCTTCAGTAGCCAGAGAGTTTGTCTGCTTATTTCTGAAATTGTCACAAAATTCTGTTTCAGTACTAGCATCATCTTTTAGTTTTCACTGTTCTGTTTTCATTTTATAATTTTATAATTTATAATTTTACAATTTTATAATTTAGCTGGGTTGCCTTCATAAGTTTTTGCACTTCAAATACACTTACACTTGGCTTATATCATGCTGGGCTCCATAGCGGTTAACTGGATGGAGATCAGAGGATGTATCTGTGCTATAGCTTCTTCTTTTTTTTTTTTTTTATTTGACAGCACAAGTAGGTAGAAAGGCAGGCAGAGAGAGAGAGAAGGAAGCAGGCTCCCTGCTGAGCAGAGAGCCCAATGAGGGGCTCGAGCCCAGGACCCTGGAATCATGACCTGAGCTGAAGGCAGAGGCTGTAACACAATGAGCCACCCAGGTGCCCCTGTGCTATAGCTTCTTGAGCGTGAACTTAAAAAGAATATGGAACTTACCCTTTGGCCGGCTCTGTAATTGTAATGAGCATAAAAATTACCTGGAAGACCTTGTTAAAATGGGGATTCCCAACCCTATTTCCAGAGAATTTTACGTTCCAGTCAGGAATCAGCTTATATATGCAGCTCAGAGTAACTTTGATTTGGTGGTCTGAGAGCCACACTAAGAAATACTGCTTTAGGCTTAGATTTGTGTTACAGAAGATGAACTGGTGACATCAGGCTTTTGCTCAGCAGGGAGTCTCTACCTGCTGTTCCCCCGCTTGTGCTCGCTCTCTCTCACACACAAATAGATAAATAATCTTTAAAAAAATTTATTTTTAAGTAATCTCTACATCCAGTCTGGCATTCAAATGCATAACCTTGTCAGGAGTCACACGCTCCACCGGCTGAGCCAGTCAGATGCCCCAGAAAGGTTGGAACTTCTTATATGGACAGCACACAGGTCACAGGTAGAGCTGTGGGTATGGCTGAGATCACCAAGGTTGTGGATTTCACATTACAGGGCCAAGTAAACAAACTGAGAAGCCATGTATGTCTCTATGTGTACACACACATACATAGGTATTTCTTTTAAATTAAGTATGCTTAATTTAAATTTAATTAATTAAATTAATTTAAATTAAGTGAGCATGGGGCTTGAACCCCCAACCCCACGATCAAGAGTTGCATGCTCTACCAGTGGAGCCAGCCAGGTGTCCCGAGAATGCAGTATATTTAATAGACAGGAAACAAGAAATTGCTAAGGAAACATGAGGGAAAAGTAGTCATGTCAGAGGAGAAGCAGTAGCTAAGGAAACAGAAAACTTAAAATGATAATCTAAAATAGCATCTAAAGCTTCTAAGAATCAACATAGGAAGAGCAAAGAGATTCGGCAATTGGGGTGTCATTTCTGACTTTGCCAGAGCACTTTCATTGGATTAATGAAGGCAGATACCCAGATTTTAAGGGCCTGAAAGATAAGAAATGTGGTGTGAGGAACCGAAGGCAGGGTGCGTGGCCTCTTAAGCAGTGGAGCCATTGGCATTCTGATCTCTTTCTGGAACGCATGTGAGGTCCCAAGTCTTCTGGAGCATGCAGCTTGAGTTCAGTGTACAGCTGAACTTTTATTTTTTATTTTATTTTATTTTAAAGATTTTATTTATTTATTTGACAGAGATCACAAGTAGGCAGAGAGGCAGGCAGAGAGAGGGGGGAAGCAGGCTCCCTGCCGAGCAGAGAGCGCGACATGGGGCTCGATCCCAGGACTCTGAGATCATGACCCGAGCCGAAGGCAGAGGCCTAACCCACTGAGCCACCCAGGTGCCCCGAGCTTTTATTTTTTTAATTTATAATGAGAATTGTGTGAAAATAAACATTGTGTGATCTCAGCATCATCAAGATGCTTATTTCCTTAGGCCTTTGCCAAGTCTAACTCCTTGCCATCAAGTACTTTACAGCGGAGCAGATACAGTAAGAGGTTTGGAGGGGTGAGGAAGCCGACTGACACAGCAGACAGGGTTATGTATACATCAGGGCCACACACATACTTTAAAGGGTTTTGCTATTTTAAACCATTTTATTTCTAGTTTTATCCACAGAGTAGGAAATTATGTTAGGGAAGTTGTCAAGCAGTTGGATAGAAAGGGATATTGACAAACGATACAAGGAAGGGGAAAAAAGAAAACCAGGGTAAAAATGAAATTGGCAGGCTATTTTGCTACCAAATTTAGTTCCTTTTTTCTTTTTTTTTTTTAAAGAGTTTATTTATTTATTTGACAGAGAGAGATCACAGTAGGAGAGAGGAAGGGAAGAGATCACAGAGAGAGAGGAAGGGGAAGCAGGCCCCCTGCCGAGCAGAGAGCCCGATGTGGGACTCAATCCCAGGACCCTGAGATCATGACCTGAGCCGAAGGCAGCGGCTTAACCCACTGAGCCACCTAGGCGCCCCTAGTTCCTTTTTTCTGCTATTCATCTTTTTGCCTTGCCTTCCCTGATGTTTTCTAGGTTTAAGAGCACAAGCTTTGGAATCCCTGTGAAATTTGAATTTCTGTTTCCTGGTATGAGCTGTTTGGTGGGCAGATTTTTTTTTAGCCCCTTCTAACCTTCTGTTTCCTATAAAATGGAAAAAACATAACCTGAAGCTTATACAGAATTAGATAATCTAGGTAAAGTGACTAGTATAATGCCTAACACAGAACAGATCTTTATTAACACTTCCCAAACTTCACAATTTATTTAAAAGTTACTAGAAGAAATAATATACTAACATTTAAATTCTGATTCATTGATCCTGAAGTAGAGTTCTGATGTTGTGGCTAAAGAGAGATGAAATATTTGTCTTCGAGGGAGGCCAGCTGACTCTTCAAATTAGGCAGGACTATGGAGACAGGGTTTTGATGTTGACATCTTTTTTTTGTTTTTGTTTTTGTTTTTTAATTTTATTTAATGCATTTCTGTTTGTTTGTTTTATTTATTTATTTCTTTTTTTGACAGAGAGAGACACAGTGAGAGAGGGAACACAAGCCGGGGGAGTGGGAGAGGGACAAGTAGGTTTCCCATGGAGCAGGGAGTTGATCCCAGTTGATCCCAGGACTCTGGGATCATGACCTGAGCGGAAGTCAGACACTTAATGACTGATCCACCCAGGTGCTCGATGTGGGCATCTTAGTCAGGTTTCGGTTTACTACTTTCCAGGACCAGAATCCTAATATTTTCAGAATCCTTAGAGGCAGTTAGGTTGAGGTGGGCAGATAGGCCCTTCCAAAACCTGATACTGATAGGTGAGCTGACCCGAGAACTGCAGTAATACACGCATCTCTCCCTGGGAACGCGGCATGGGGAGCTGGATGGTAATCAGAGAGGTCGAACTTAGAATCTAAGATATTAGTCGTTTGTGACATTGTTGATTGTAATTTACCTTTTTTGCCTTTGATGACTTACTAAGGGGATGGTACAATTTGTATCAGTTTTATCAGTATCAGTATCAGTTTTCAGCCTTCTTAGCTGGAGTTTGGTGTATTTCGACTTCCCTACATCCTTGATTGGAGTTGTAGGTGGTGGTAAAACTCCTCCTTTACCAGTTTCCAGATTTTGACAATGGGTTACTTTTACAGATGGCTAGTAATGCTCTTTACAAGTTGACTTTCTTTAGTTTCATTCTTTTAGAGTAGACCAGCCCCCGTAGTCCACTCCTCTTTGCTTAACCATTGTTTTGATTAGTCCATTCCGCCTCCAGGAAGAGAAAAATGCTGAGGGATTCCTTGGTGGGGAGGGGCTGAGATTTCTTTCAGCCAAATGTCTCATGCAGTATATGCTTTAATTCTTTGTGCCCATAAACTTCCCAGATTATAAAGCCTTAAATGACTTCTTAACCAGGCTGTTAGGATTTAATTAATAACACTTCTAAGGGTTAGGTTGTTCTGATAGACACCTAAAATCAGAGGTTGATTTTTGAGCATCTTTTTTTTTTAAGATTTATTTATTTTTAGAGAGAGTGTGTGTGTGCAAGTGGGGGATTGGCAGAGGGTGAGGGAGAGAATTTGCAGCAGACTTCTGCTGAGTGGGGAGCCCAAGGGCTCAATTCCACGACCCTGGGCTCTCCGCCCCAGCTGAAGTCAAGAGTTGGGTGCTGAATCAGCTGAACCACCCAAGCAACCCTAATTGGCTTTTAATTATTCGCTATGTCCATACAGAAATTTTATTTTTTTTATTCTTTATTTTTTATTTTTTAAAGATTTTATCTATTTATTTGACAGAGATCACAAGTAGGCAGAGAGGCAGGCAGAGAGAGAGAGAGAGAGAGAGAGGGAAGCAGGCTCCCTGGAGCAGAGAGCCCGATGCGGGGCTCGATCCCAGGACCCTGAGATCATGACCCGAGCCGAAGGCAGCAGCCCAACCCACTGAGCCACCCAGGCGCCCCTATTCTTTATTTTTTTAAAGATGCTTTTTATTTGAGAGAGAAAGCATGAGTGAGGAGGGGATAGAGGGAGAAACAGACTCCCCGCTGAGCAGGGAGCCAGATTCAGGACTCGATCCTAGGACTCTGGGATCATGACCTGAACTGAAGACGCTTAACCAGTTGAGCCACCCAGGCGCCCCCATAAATTTTCTCCTTTCCTTCCATTCTTCTCTCCTTCCTTCCTCCCTCCCTCTCTCTCTCCTTTTCTTTTCTTTTTTCTTTTCTTAACCCACTCTTTCTTTCTTTCAGATTTTATTAATTTATTTAACAGAGAGAGATACAGCGAGAGTGGGGGAATGGGAGAGGGAGAAGCAGGCTCCCCACTGACCAGGGAGCTCCGTACGGGGCTTGATCCCAGGACCTGAACTGAAGGCAGTCGCTTAACAACTGAGCCACCCAGGCACCCCCAGAAATTTTATTTCTAAAAATGCTCTGTTGGGGCCCCAGTGTGGCTCAGTCTTTTAAGCGTCGGACTCTTGGTTTCAGGTCAGGTCATGATCTCACAGTCCTGAGATCTAGCCCCACCTTGGGCTCCATGCGCAGCATGGAACCTGTTTGAGACTCTCTCTCCCCTCTCCCTCTTCTCTACCCACCCCCTTGCTCACATGGGTGTGCCCACACTCTGTCTAAATAAATAAATAAATCTCTCACGGCATCATGTTCTTTTCTTTTTCTTTTTTTTTTTTTTTAAGATTTTATTTATTTATTTGACAGAGATCACAAGTAGGCAGAAAGGCAGGCAGAGAGAGAGAGAGAGGAGGAAGCAGGCTCCCTGCTGAGCAGAGCCTGATGCGGGGCTCGATCCCAGGACCCTGGAATCATGACCTGAGCCGAAGGCAGAGGCTTTAACCCACTGAGTCACCCAGGTGCCTCACCCTACAGTTTCTTTAGCAGATTCCTTTTTTAGAGGTTATCATAGGAATGCCTCTGTCAGGGCGCCTGGGTGGCTCAGTGGGTTAAGCCGCTGCCTTCGGCTCATGTCATGATCTCAGGGTCCTGGGATCGAGTCCCGCATTGGGCTCTCTGCTCGGCAGGGAGCCTGCTTCCTCCTCTCTCTCTCTCTGCCTACCTCTATGCCTACTTGTGATCTCTCTCTCTCTCTCTCTCTCTCTGTCAAATAAATAAATAAATAAATATTTTTTTTTAAAAAAAGGAATGCCTCTGTCAGCTACGGGCTTTAAAGTAGAAACTGACTGAGGGTCAGTAAATGGAAATAAAACCAACCTGAGATGATCCTACAATGGGAAAAATGTTTAAAAAAAAAAAAGTGACCATCATCTAATAAATACACATTTAAAAGAATAAAAATTACGCCTTTTTGGACATTTTGTTAACTTTTTTTTTTTTTAAGATTTTATTTTTTAAGTAATCTCAACACCCAACGTGGGGCTTAACTCACAATCCCAAGATCAAAAGTCGGAAGCTCTACCAACTGAGCCAGCCAGGTGTCTTTGTTGTTAACTTTAAATGTATTTGGTTTTCATCAGTAAAACGAAATGGAAACCTGGTGAGTGTGGAGCCTGAGGTGGGGCGGTGCTCGACCTGGGCAGAAACTGAGAGCCCACACTGGGTACTTAATTGACTGAGCCACGCAGGCTCCCCATAAGGAATTTTTTTTTTTGGACAAATGTTGAGTTCAGTGAAGATAATCTTAAGGTATATAATAATACGTGAAGTAGAATATTTTTTAAACCATTTTATTTGCTTTTAAAAAGCATTTTAACTAGTTTCATTACAGTCTCTAATGACATGGATTCTCAGAACACCTTCCTGTAATTCTTGGGGGTGGCCAGCTACAGATTAGAAATATTCTAAAGTAGAACATAATCATACTATTTAAAATTTTTCTTACCTTATTTGTTAGTATGTTAGAAACAGTTTTTGTTTGAAAGTATGTGTGTGTTTGGACTTTTATTCATTGTCTGTTGTCAGAATTGACAGAAAGGGGTGGAGGGCCAACATTCTTATATACCTGCTATTGTAGCCTTGGAATCTATTTCACTTTTTATTAAACAAAAAATTTTTTTGGGGGGCACCTGGGTGGCTCAGTGGGGTAAGCCTCTGCCTTTGGCTCAGGTCATGATCTCAGGGTCCTGGGATCGAGCCCCATATCAGGCTCTCTGCTCAGCGGGAAGCCTCCTTTACTCCCCCCCCCCCCCCCCGCCCAACCTTCCGCTTGTCTCTATGTCTACTTGTGATTTCTCTTTCTCTCTTTTTTCTCTCTCAAATAAATAAATAAGTAAATAAATCTTTTTTTTTTTGAAGTTTTTTTTTAATTGGCCCTAAAGTGAGTAATTCTGATTTTTTATATTTTTTAAAAAGATTTTATTTATTTATTAGACAGTCGCCCCATAATTCTGATTTAAAAAAAAAAAAATCTTGGTCTAGGGCGCCTGGGTGGGTCAGTGGGTTAAAGCCTCTGCCTTCGGCTCAGGTCATGATGCTCAGCAGGGAGCCTGCTTCCCTTCCTCTGCCTGCCTCTCTGCCTGCTTGTGATCTCTCTCTCTCTGTCTCTCTCTGTCAAATAAATAAATAAATAAAACTTAAAAGTAAAATTGAAATCATTGATAATCTCACCTTGTATCTAGAACATACAACCAGGTACCAAGTGCTGCTGGATTTTTTTTACATACTTTGCTCTCTATCCAGATACTGTTTTTTTCCTAATAAAAAAATGGAATCAACTTGCACAAGTCTTTGTTTTTAAATATTTTATCTATTTGAAAGAGAAATAATGAGTGAGGGGAAGGGCAGAGGAGCATGGAGCTAGACGTGGGGCTTGATCCCAGGACACTGAGATTGATGTGAGCTAAGGCAGACGCTTAACCAGCTGAGCCATCCAGGTGTCTCTGCACAATAGTCTTAATATTAATAGCTTGCTTATTAATTAATTAATTAAATCTGTATCATGTAGCTTTTTCCATGTTAGTCAGTTTTGTAGTTTTCTGAACTGATTGATAATCTGGGCTACTCTGTTTGAGCATGAACTTCCTGGGAGCTGGCTTCCTGCTTCCTTGTAAGAGGGTATAGTGAGTGACACAGCATCTGGTTTTTCATTTATCTTGGAATGTGTGTTGAATGAAAATAGTAATATAATGTGAAGCAAATGGGCATGGGCCAGGACCATCCTCACGGTGAGTTCTGAGCTGACTTCCCTGACTACCTGTGGATAACTTTTTTCTTTTCTACTCTTTGTAGGACCTACTAAATGAAGCAAAACAGAGACTCAGCAAAGTGGTAAAAGATACAACCAGGTACCAAGTGCTGCTGGATGGACTGGTCCTCCAGGTAATTTATAGGTTCGACCTACCACTAGTAGCCAGAGTTCTTACAAAATTGACAAGATGTATTAGAAACCAGCTCTGGTTTTTTGTTATTGTTGTTGTTTTGTTTTGTTTTCCTATTTTTGTCATCTTAGCTTTCTTCCTTGCTCTCTTCCTTCTCATGCATGAGGGGACAGTAATACTGGTTGGATCAGACTTTTCCAACTTTCCTGTCCTTTTATATAGTCTTATAAGTCCTTTAGAACTAAGTGGTCAAATTTGCTTGCAACCTCCAGCTTTAAACTTCCCTGATTTGGGGTGCCTAGGAGGTTAAGTCATTAAGCATTTGCCTTTGGCTCAGGTCATGATCCCAGGATCCTGGGATCAATCAGTGTGCATCAGGCTCCCTGCTCAGAGGGAAGCCTGCTTCTCCCTCTCCTACTCTGCCTGCTTGATTTCCCTCTCTCACTGTATCTCTCTCTGTCAAATAAATAAATAAAATCTTAAAAAATAATAATAATAATAAAAAAAACTTCCCTAATTTGAGGGGTGCCTGAGTGACTCAATTGGTTAAGTGTCCAACTTTTGATTTTTGGCTCAGGTCATGATCTCAGGGTAGTGAGATCGAGGCCCACATCAGTTTCTGCACTGGGCATGGAACCTACTTAAGATTCTATCTCTCCCTCCCTTCTCTGTCTCACTGTGTTCCTCTTTAAGAACAAAACCTCCCTAATTTGATTTCACCTTTAAAATACTTGCTTTAGATTTGGGGTTCAGACCAAAGATGATATACATTTTAAATGTTTGCAGCTTGCTTGTGAATTCTTAGTTTACTTAAGTTAATTACAATAACATTTGGCTTCCACCTAGTTGATGTGAGAGAAGATTCCCATATCAATTTTGTTATTTTGTAGCCTTGGGTGTGTTTATCTGGTTTGTGATATTGAAATCTTCTTTCCATGTTCTCATACTGAATATTCTGTCTATTTACAAACTACATGAAAGAATTATAAAAAATATTTTATTTTGCTTCGGATTTTATAAATTGCATTTCTTGACAGTTGCATCTGATTGTCTTACAGGGTTTGTACCAATTGTTGGAGCCCCGAATGATTGTTCGTTGCAGGAAGCAGGATTTCCCTCTGGTAAAGGTAAAGAGCTTAAAGAAGAAGCCCATTTTTTAAAAAAAATCAAAATGTTAGGGATGAAATGCATGCTTTAATATAGGATAGCTCAGCCACAGAAATTAGAGGTATCTTAATACATTATAGATAGTAACTTAAGTGTACCTAAGCCCTGATTTCTTTTCGTAAAGAAGATCAAGTTGCCCCTTCTGAGTTAGTACCCTCCGCCTTTCTGGGAGCTCTGTAACACCATAATCTTCTGAATACTGAAGACAGCACACAGTATTGGAGCAAAGTTAGGCCATGCCATTTGAAAGTGACAGACTACTCCCAGAGTATGTATTCCTATAGTTGGGAGAAGAGTAGGGATACAAGACAAAAGGGTTGCAGCAGTGAAAACACAGCTGCAGTCCCAGAGGCAAATGCCGAGGTGTTCCTTCATGTCCTGGCTAAGGGAGAAGCTGCCCCCCTTCTGGGGAACAGCCGTTGGCTCCCTGGAGAGTCCAGACAGGCTGTAGAATTAGACAGGTGCTCTAGAATCTGAATGAACTCCCTGGCTCTGATTCTGTATCATCCAGTCACTCTTCAGGTTAAAATTCTTCCTTGCAGGGTGCCTGACTGGCTCAGTCAGGAGAGCATGCGACTCTTAATCGTGGGGTTGTGAGTTTGAGCTCCATGTTGGCTGAAGAGAATACTTAAATAAAAAACTTAAAAAAAAAATATGGAGCACCTGGGTGGCTCAGTGGGTTAAGCCTCTTCTTTTGGCTCAGGTCATGTTCTCAGGGTCCTGGGATCGAGCCCCACATCGGGCTCTCTGCTCAGCGGGGAATCTGCTTCCCCCTCTCTCTCTGCCTGCCTCTCTGCCTACTTGTGATCTCTCTCTCTGTAAAACAAACAAACAAACAAAAAATAACTTTAAAAAAATAATAATGAAATAAAATTCTTCCATGCAGCTTGCTTTCGGAGAAGGATTGGGTGCTTAGTCCCTTAGCAATTACATTTCTTACTATAAATTAATATACTTAGAATACATAATGTATTCGTACTCTTACTATAATTTTTCTCCCAAGTAACTTGTCATCTAGGAAAGAAAACATGCCAGCTGGGAAATATAAATGCTCATTCCCTTCACCTTGCACTGGAAATTAATAAATTGTGATACTTGTTTATGAACCATTTCAGTAACCTGGATCCATGTGTGTGCTGACAGCCTCATTTATGAACTTGTGAAACAGAGAGCTAGACATACTTGAGGTTCCCCAAGGTGATGAGCATTCTGTGGAGGCGGGTCTGAGTTGCCAACTAAAGTTCCTTCAAGAATGTTATTTACAGGGCGCCTGGGTGGCTCAGTGGGTTAAGCCGCTGCCTTCGGCTCAGGTCATGATCTCAGGGTCCTGGGATCGAGTCCCCCATCGGGCTCTCTGCTCAGCAGGGAGCCTGCTTCCTCCTCTCTCTGCCTGCCTCTCTGCTTACTTGTAATTTCTCTCTGTCAAATAAATAAATAAAATCTTTAAAAAAAAAAAAAAAAAGAATGTTATTTACATGTGTACTTATGCAGAGTATTATTTAGATAGGACTTTCCACTGATTATATCTTATCACACTGATTATAGTATAGCATTTTTTTTCTAGTGTGCTCATTTGTTTTTAAAATTGTAAACTGTATATAGTACAGAGTACAAACTTGATCATTTTAGGTGTAGAGTGGCATTAAGTAGATGCACATTGTGCAGTTGTGACCCCATCCCTTTCCAGAATATGTTCACTTTCCTGGACTGAAATTCTGTCCCCATTAAACACTAACTCCCCATTCCCTCCACCCCTGGCAGCCACCACCCTACCTCCTCTCCCTTTGAATTTGCCTGCACTGGGTACCTTGTACTGCTGGAATCCTACAACATCTGTCCTTCTGTGACTGGCTTCTTTCACCTCGCTTGATGTCTTCAAGGTTCCTCATGTGTAGGTGTAGCAGTGGTCCGAATTTCCTCCTTTTTAAGGCTGAATTGTATGCATATGAATTGTGTGCATATTTTTGCATATCTGTTAGACACTTGGGTTGTTTCTACCTGCTTTTTGGCTGTTGTGAATGATGCTGCCGTGAACATGGTTGTCCTATTAGCCATTCAAGTCTCTGGTTTCACTTTTGGGCATATACCCAGAGGTAGAATTCTACCTGGATTGCTGGATCATATAGTAATTCAGTGTTTAATTTTTTTTGAGGAACTGCCATACCACTTCCACAATAACTGTACCATTTTACATTTCCATCAACAATGCATCTATTCTTTTACTTGATAAATAGATAGGAATATGCCTTGCTTGTATAGTTGGCCAATTTTTTGTATACTTTCTCCATAGTTTTCTGCTAAAACCTTGCACCGTTTTCTGTTTTTTTTTTTTTTCCAGGCTGCAGTGCAGAAAGCGATTCCAATGTATAAAATTGCCACCAAAAAAGATGTTGATGTCCAAATTGATCAGGAGGCCTACCTGCCTGAGGAAATGTAAGGAGTGTTCCTGCCCTTAATGTCTAAGCTGCTTTCACTGTGAAAATGGCCTTTGTGCTGGGTCTTGTTCAAAGTGTTCTCTGAGGCACCCTTTACCACAAGAGTAAAGGTGTGGCCATGTGCCACTTGTGAGTCTTGCTGTTTTTTTCTTTCAGTACTTTGTTGTTCTCTCTTATTGACCGACTAGACTTGCTCTAAAAATCTAAAAGGAACTAACTTCCTGTGGTCACTTAGTTTATTCTGCAGAGAGGAAGCACTAATTCTCTGCCCAGGACTCAAAGCTGGGTCCAGATCTCTGTGTTAGATGCTGAGGATGATAATTGCTACCTCTAAGTTTCTAAGAAATAAGACAGGTCGCCATGTAGGATAGTGACTGCTATATAGACAGATAGAACCCGATAGTTAGGTTCCTCAGGTACAAAATTGCAAATACCAATCGTACTTGTGCTGTGCGGCAATGACAGGACATTTCTTCAGCATCCCTGATAAGCTTGGTGCAGCTGGGCCAGGCTGTAGGAGCTCCTGATGAGGTCAGAGCCAATGTCCTTTCCTTGATTGTGCTTGTGGGTCTAATGCCACATAGGCACACATTGACTAACACTGCAGAAAGTCCTTGGGACATGCAAACCTAGTTGAAAAAGCACCAGACCTGGGTTTGAGTCCCAAGTTGGCCTTTTGTGAGCTATGTGATCTGGAGGCTGAATTCCATCATTAGTTAAATGGAAATGGTACTTTTTTGTTTCATGAAGTGAGGAAAAGAGAGGAGATTGTACATGTTAAAATGTTTTATAGGAGGCCGGGGTGGGTCAGTCTTTAAGCAGCTCCCTTCGGCTCAGGTCATGGTTCCAGGGTCCTGGGATTGAGCCACGCATCTTGCTCCCTGCTCAGCGGGAAGCCTGCTTCTCTCTCTCCCACTCCCCTTGCTTGTGTTCCCTCTCTCGCTGTGTCTCTCTGTCAAATAAATAAAATCTTAAAAAAAAATGCTTTGTGGGGCACCTGGGTGGCTCAGTGGGTTGAGGCCTCTGCTTTCGGCTCAGGTCATGATCCCAGGGTCTTGGGATCGAGCCCCACATCGGGCTCTCTGCTTGGCGGGGAGCCTGCTTCCTCCTCTCTCTCTGCCTGCCTCTGCCTGCTTGTGGTCTCTGTCAAATAAATAAATAAAATCTTTAAAAAAAAAAAAAAAAAAAAAATGCTTTGTAAACTGAGAAGTTACATAAGTTAGTGTAGAAAGCTTCAATGTTAAATCTCACAGAACCTTGATTTCCGGGCCTCTAAATTGGGATAATAGCACCTGCCTCACAGAATTCTTGGAGGCTTAAATGAGGTCTTGTCTATACAGCATTTAAAATGGTGGCTGGTACCCGCAGTATACATCTTTATTGAGCTGTCAGATAATCATTGTTGTGATGATCAGGCAGATGGGACAGAAAGCACTTAGTTCAGGGTCTGTCTGGTAACGAATGCGTTTCAGTCCTGAAATCTTTGGGGCCGGATGTTTTGAATCCCAGTGTTTAGAAAAGCAATAAAGAACATACACCACATGTGACATCAGATCCCCAGCAAGGTCTGAGGCGTCATCCCCCACACACCCTGTGATCAAATATACTAATATTTCTAAATGGAAACACTCACACCGCAAGGGGTAAGTACCTAAAGATTTGCTAGTCATTTGCTGCCAGATGACTAGAGGTCATCTAGCTTTTGGAGACACACAAATTAGACTTTAGTTCTGCTAGCTTATTGAATTTCAGAATTGTAGAGAAGGAATGGTGGGCTGATTCCAGTGCTCATTTAAAGTAGAATTTTAGGGGCGCCTGGGTGGCTCAGTGGGTTAAGCCGCTGCCTTCGGCTCAGGTCATGATCTCAGGGTCCTGGGATCGAGCCCCGCATCGGGCTCTCTGCTCAGCAGGAGGCCTGCTTCCTCCTCTCTCTCTGCCTACCTCTCTGCCTGCCTCTCTGCCTACTTGTGATCTCTGTCTGTCAAGTAAATAAATAAAATCTTAAAAAAAAAAAAAAAATAAAGTAGAATTTTAAATATTGTTTTATTCAATTAACTCGTTTTATTCAGTCTAAACGTGTTTTCTTGTTTGTCAAATAGCAAGGATACCGACCAAGACTCATAGGGTTACTGGGAAGATAGAAGTCATGGGCAGCCCTGGGCTTTACACTCAGTGAGTGCCTGGCCCTCAGGCAACATTCTCCCACAGTGGTGGTCTTTTCTGCCCTCACTCCCTCCATGAAAACAAAGAATTGTGGCACGAACAGTGGGGTCAGGATTTCAGCAGAGCCAACAACGAACGTCCTTATGAAGGATATAGTCTGTTTAGAGAAATGGAAGACAGATGAAACAAAGAAATGCCAGGGGGAGGGAGTAGAGAGTAAGAAGATAGTATTAACTTCATTGTCCATTAAAGTTTTCCAAAGACAATTTACCAAACCTTTTCCCAGTCTTTGTCACATAACCTGCTTATTTCAAGAAATATCTGGGGACACCTAGGTGGCATAGTCATTTGAACATCTGCCTTCCTCTCAGAAAGGAACCTGCTTCTCCATCTCCCCTGCTTGTGCTCTTTCTGTCAAATAAACAAAATCTTAAAATCTTTTTCTTTTCTTTTTTTTTTTTTTTATTTACTTAGTTGCTAGAGAGAGGGTACAAACAGGGGGAGTGGCAGGCAGAGGGAGAAGCAGGCTCCCCGCTGAGCAGGGAACCTGATGTGGGGCTGGATCCCAGGACTCTAGGATCATGACCTGAGCCAAAGGCAGCGGGTTAACTGACTGAGCCACCCAGGACCCTAAATAAAATCTTTATTAAAAAAAACAACGCCAAAGACAAAAAACAAAAAAAACCCTCCATGTCTTAAAAAAAAAGGAAGAAGAAGAAAAATATTTGACAAAAATCTAATGTATGAAAGAATTTCATTCCCCGGGGACTCCTTGTAATAGAATTTGACTTCTCTGCCTTAAGCCTCTAGGTGCTAGAAACTTTGGAGAAAGGAACAACAGAAGTGAGGTTTGGCTAGAGGCAGGACTCCCTAAGAGCCAGTTCGGCACAAGATTACAGTGGTACCTTTCATCTGATACACAGTACAGTTAGAATATGGCCTTACCAGTACCCCTGGTAATTAGCAGGATTGGGTCTTAGGAAATATTCAGATGAGGATGCGATTGATTTGCAAGCTGAGACAAAATCCTTCCCCATTTCATTTTGTTGGGGAGGGCTGTTAGAATTAACTTAGGTGGCTAGAACATAGAATCAGATTGGCACATAGCAGTCACTTGGTAAATGACCATTATTATCCACCTCCATACCCTAAATCCTCAGAAGCTTTCTGAATTAATTTTAAGCTCTTTGCATGTGTCTTTTGGCCCCTTACAGTATTTAGACACACTCCATGCAACAAAACACCTTTCTTCTCAGGAAAGAAAGTAAATGTACCATGTGTCTATAAAAATTGTTACTTCCTGTGTTCTTTGTAGAGCTGGTGGAGTTGAGATCTATAATGGGGATCGTAAAATAAAAGTTTCCAATACTCTAGAAAGCCGGCTGGATCTCATAGCCCAGCAGGTGAGTGTGGGAATACATCTTATTAGTTGGTCTGTTGTTACTTTGAAGTGATGCAGAGAACATATGTGCGTTCACTGGTATTTGGGGTTTTTCGTTCTTTCTACATTTTGTGGCATTTTCTTGAGTGGGCAGTAGGCAGGTGACGTTTACTGAGGTGACACCATTTACATGAGAGTGGATTTGGGATTGAATGAGGGTTTTGTTTATTTAGGATTCTGATGTACACAATTTTACTGCTGCCTGGGGTCCTTTCTCCAGTAAGAATGACAGGAACTAAAGTAAATGTTGTTTAAAGGACTTTGCCAGAGGGCTGCTGGCTCTTCAGGTGTTTCCGGGTTGGTACAGATAATCTCTAGGGAGCAAGAATTCAGGTGTCTCAGAACGCTGGGCCTCTTTTTTCAGCAGCGGTAGTCTGCTGCTGTGGCTGCTAGCTCATCTTAGGGGAGAGCGCTTTGACCTTGAGTATCATCTTCTGATAACTTAAACCCTAAAGCTGTATTCACCATTAGATTAGCCGCTATCCACACATGAATGAAGTAAAATTAAGGAAAATTAAAAACTGAGTCCCATGGTTGCACTGGGCAAAATTCAGACGCATAGTAGCCACACGTGGCTAGTGGTCTCTCTTTGGACAGCATAGCCTGTGAAGTTTGAGATTAAATCCTGAGGATTTTTCATTTGCTGTAATGAATGAGTGCCTCAGCACAAACTTGAATTATGTGTTTTCTGCCTGGCACATACTAGGCAGTCAGTGACTGTTCGCTGAAAGAAAGAAAGTAGATGATCCAGAATATTATGAGGTAATATTGTTAAGGGATCATCTCTTCCCCCTGCAGCACAGCTAACAGAAGCCTTAAACAATAATGCCTTTAGTTTTTTTTCTTTGTCCCTTAAGCAGTCAGTCAGTCATAATCACAAATTTGTGATCGGGTAAGTTTCCCACCAAGGGTTCTGAAGGAAAGGTACAGACTTGCTGCTTAGCTTTGTGGTCTCCTTCCCAGCCACGTAGGGGTTGCTGACCTGCCACTTGCAGTTAAGATGTGCCTCTCTGGGGCACCTGGGTGGCTCAGTGGGTTAAGTGTCTGACTCGTGATCTCAGGGTGGTGGGATTCAGCTGCACAGTGGGGAGTTTGCTTGAGATTCTCTCTCCTCTCTCTGCCCCTCCCCCCACCCACATACATACACTCTCTCAAAACTAAGTAAAATCCTTAAAAAAAAAAAAAAGTGCTGTGCTTTCCAAATTTTCCAGTTGACAGCACCTATTTACGAAAGATCTTCTTTCTTCACAGATGATGCCAGAAGTACGGGGCGCCTTATTTGGTGCAAATGCCAACAGGAAGTTTTTGGACTAAACCTTCCGGGCAAGGTGGAGTTCATGCACTGCTTTCCTGTCATGTGGAAGTTTCTGATATTTGAAGAAACAAGATACCTGTGTGGCTTCCTCTTCACTCTTCTAATATTATGTATTTATCAGTGGATCCTCTCTGTAGCTAATGCCCTTGGCCTAATTGTTAATATGAGAAAGTTTCACTTACTATGATCAGGAAACCTCCTCCTTAGCTTTGACTTATATTTGCTTTTGTAGCATGAAGGTGAGGGTATCAGATGGTGGTTACTGGAGCTTCACCGGGTCTCTGCTCTTCTCTCGTCTTCTGCTATCAGTTCTCTAGCCTAGAGGGTGAAGTGTGTGGTGTTCTTTGACATTCAGTCTCTGCTCTTTAAGCTGCAGATGCGTGGGGAGCATGCATTCCTACCTGCAATAGTAGCTTCACTGTAAAACTGTTTGGGCCTAGAAGTGCTCCTCATCTGTAAATGTGATTTAAAATCTAAGCCGTGAGTAGGTCTTATTTATTAAAACAAAATATTTACATGGATTTCATTGTGACTCATTATGCAAGGTGCTACAAGTTTTATGATTTGTGGGGAAAAGTTCTTCCCAAAGTATCTGGAAAGGAAGCATTCTCCTAATCCCTATAGTCGCTGGTTGGTAGCTGTCACTACTTGAAACCGTTAACCCTCTTTGTCCTCTGGCACTTCCTGCTCATTTTTACCAGGCTCTTATCCAGAAACGTTCCTTCCAGCCATTTAAAATCTTTCAGACGTACCACACACACAGGTGTTCACTATTACCTGTCCTCTGGAGGGTTTGACAGCTTTATTGAGGAAATCGTTTTATTAGCTTTGGTAGAGTCGGAAAAGCATCTGTGGGCTTACTGGGGGAGAAGGGTTACTCTGTGTCAGTCTTAAATTCTTTCACAAAGGTCCTTTTCTTTCTCTCCTCCTCTGGTTTCCCCCTGTGACCACTAAGAACTGCCCGGGGCCTTGCAATGGGGTAAAGGTGAGGGTCTAACTGGGCTCTGTCTTTGCAGTCCGCACTCACACATAGTCCTCCCAGTAGAGAACTCGGCTACTGAGCCTGATCGTTTTTCATGAATGTCAGTGACTTTTGAGACAAGGTGGGGACTAATGTAAGTGCCAACTCCTGGCATTGTTTACTGAGGACCTGAAGCCCCTGTGTTGCTAGCATCTCTCTGCAGCAGCCCTCTGGGGAAAGAAGGCACATGGGGACTGTCACAGCGAACCCATTCCGCAAGGCGATGCAGTTATGCAGTGATGGAATCAAGACCCAAAACCCAGTGTGATGCAGCTGCTATCCCCCAGCCTCCGAAGCAGTCATCTGAAGAGCCCGTGGAGGGACTGCTGTAGTACTCACTGGGATGTAGCCCGCTTCTGAAATGGACAGGGACAATAGAGGGCAAGCCATTCACTGCAGCCCGTCTGCTTCTCCCACTACTGACAAGTTGAGATCTGAATCCATTTTATTTAAAACCATGTTCCATGGACAGGGTGGGAGAGCTGTGCCCTAGAGGGAGGACCTGCCAGGGTGGGGGTGAGGGTGGGGCAGCTGCCCTGCCTTGGCCCCTGTGGCCTGGTTAGTCACCCTAATCCTGCAGCCATCACGATTTGAAAAGATCTGCTTGGTTTCCAACTCTGTGCTGACTTTGAGGGCTTTCATGGTCCCATTGAACTTCTGATCCTCCCCTTGCCCAAAATCAGTGCTAGAACTAACCATAAGTTATTTAATTCAGAATTAACTCTAAATCCTCAAACTGACTCAAGTGTATGGAGTTTGAGTGTGAAGTAGAAAAGGAAAATGTAGAAAGGACCCTCCTATCTTTATTATGTGTTAAGGGTCTGCAGTTAATCCAACCCACACGAGTCCTGTTTCTCTTATTGAAAAGTAGGTGGTTAGGAGCTGCTGGAGCTCGCTGGTAGTTGTAGCCCCAAAGAAAAGGCAGCAGATGTGAAGGGAGAAAGGGACTGTACCCAGCTTGCTTATTAGAATAAGAGTGTTTCTTCAGAGATTGAGGTAGCACTACAAGTTAGAGGACAAAATACAACCTGGATGGGCCATCTTGCTCATCCCCATCTAGCTGAAGTCTAGCAGGGGACTTGGGCTCCAGCTATCTCTACTCGAAACACTTTAAGATCCGCTCCCCAATACCAATGAAGTAGACCCCTTGGGCAATCCCAAAGAGAGGGGCTATGACAAGGGCCCGGCAGCCTGCTCCCTTCATGAGGGCAGATGGTCCCTCCTGAATCCAGAGTTTCCTGCAGAGAGAGAAGAGCCCCATGAACTGATGGGCAGGTGTGCACTGCGAATGGTCCCCCTCTGATGTTTGTACATCTGGAGAGTAGGTGTCATTTTCCACAGCGGGTTCCCCTGGGTGTAGCAGCCTGGTCCCAGCCACCATGTGAGCACAGTTCGGTTACAAAGCAGCTGGGTCCGGGCCATGGGAAATCAGCTCAGTCTAACTAGACTCTGGGAGAAATGTAGTACAAAGGAGGAGAAAGCTCCCAGTACATTCTATTTTGTTGAGAGGTGAAGGGAAGGAACACGTATCAAAGCCAGAGCTCAGCCTAGTCCAGTGATGAAATTGTCCTCTAGGTGGGGTGTAGGTAGACTGCAAGGCGGGTGTGTGTGTGGGGGGGGGGAACATTCCCAGCCCCAGCCTCTGCAGGGCTGCAGGTTTCTCACCTGGCGCAGTCAGTGATCCCGCTGTAGCTGTCCTCGCCCAGGCCTTTTCTGAGGGTTTGGATTCGCGTTTTCAAAACTAAAAGTGAAAATAAGTAGTGAACATTTGGCTCTTGGCCCCCTCCTGCCAACATGAAGTGGTTTCCCATTTATAAGTGAGCCAGCATACACAATACTGAATCCTACGGCCAGTGCTGCCATTGTGTATCTGTAGTAGAAGATCCTCTGCTCTTTGGGCCTCATGAAATAAAATAATTAGAATGACACGATCCTTCAGGTTACTCATACTATAGAAAGGTCCACCTGTGTGGTAGAGCAGCCGGGAGTAGCCCTGAAGATAGAAGTGTGTTCTGACACCGTTAAACTCCTGTCTTTAGCCTCCACTTTGAAAACTCGACTGGGGGATGAAAAGCTGATGAAATCAGCACCTAGAGGATGAGTGCATTTGTCAGGGATAAGAAGGGAGTGAAGGTCTCCTTGGCTCCACTTTATCTCGGGAGACCCTTGCTGAGTTTCTGCTGGCGGCCATAGGTTGTGATCCAAGAGTTCTCAGGTTGAAGCTGTTTATATACGAAAAGTAGCTGACCACTTATCCTCTAGACGAATGTGCGGCTAACTTGTAAAGTGGGGCAGCCCTTGAAGACCCCCATCTCCAACACACTTACCGTCCAGAGGTGTTACTGTGACAGCGGCTACAGAACCTGCAACACAGCCTGACACAAAGGAATGCGCAAAGGAAGCCTTCCCCGTGCTCTCGTTGAACCCGAGGTTGTTAAGGTTGGCGAACAGTGGAAAGTAGATGATGGAGAAGGGGATGTCTCTGCCGGAGAGCAAGAGCAGTGAGCTGCCTGCTCAGGCAGAAGCCTTTCCCTAAGCCCAGGGCCTGGCCGACAGTCAGAAACCAGCCCGCAGTTCCCTCTTCCTTCCCTGACCCCCGTGATGATGTGGAGCGATAGCGGGTGGAAGGGGAACGAAGGGTCACCCTGCCTGCCCCACCCTCCCAGCACCTGCAGGGCTCCGCGAGGACCAGGCCGCAAATGCAGGGACCGGGAGCACGCTCTGGGAGAATGCGTGGACAGGCTGAGGTAAGCGTGAGCTGAGAGAGTGGTTGGTGAGGAGCTCTGTAAGCTACGTGTTAAGGGGATGGGGTGGGCAAGAAGGTGAAGTTCATATATCTGTTGCCCAGTGGTAGAAAACTAGCCCTTTTCCTGGCACACTTCTGATCAACTCTAAGGATTTTGGTCAACAGCAAGGTAAAATGAGGGGTCTCTGTCCATTTACTTATTAACGATCCGAAGTCCTTTGTCCATAGGACATTCTTAGGTGCCTGTGGGCCACAGAACATCTCATACTCATACGGTCTGGTTACTGGAGAAGGGGCCTCAAACTGAGAACTGAGCAGAATTCCAAATAGGAAGCAGGCTTCCAAATAGGAAGCCTGGAGGTAGTTTGCTCTCTGGGCTTTGAATTTCCAGGAAGAATGCAGCAACAGATTGGGGCTGCGGTCCCGCTGGCCTTCCATGCCCTCTCCCTCCTCCCTGGGTCCCTTCTGGGTCCCAAGTTCAGGAAGAAAGCCTCACCTGAGGAGAGTGGCACCCAGACCCTTGTAGAGACCAGCCAGGCCCTGGGTGCGGAGTAGCTCCCAGGCGATAAGGGTGGCGGACGGGCGCTTGTGGGTGGAAGCCGAACCCGTACTATAGGATCTGGAGGAGGAAGGTGCTGGTGCTGAGGCCGAGCCCTGACGATGAGCTGCTGAAAGGGAGAGGACAGACCCCATCACAAGCCAGGCCCCAGCAGGGAGTGTGCCTCCTGCCTCCTCACCCTGGGACAGCTCAGAGGTGAGGCTCACTTCCCTACTGGAGTTTTGAGGATAGTCCGAATTTTATTTTAAGATTTTATTTTTAATGAAAATATCTACATCTAACGTGAGGCTCGAGCTCATGACGCCGAGGTCGAGAGTCACACACTCCACCACCAAGACAGTCAAGTGCCCTGGATTACCTTCACTTTAGAACATTCATTTTTTGGCTCCAAGGAAATCTTTCTAAGATCGGTGTCATCTCATGTGTCGTCCTTGCTGCACAGGGCACTTCCCAAGAGCCAGGGCCCTCCCAGCCTTCTCCGTAGGGAATTAGAGCAGCACGTGCTCCAGCCCCAATTCTTTATCCTCCTGCCAAAGCTGTGCTTTAGATCTGGCTTCCATTTCTAAACCATCTCTGAGCCTATTTACATAGTATCATCCTGCTGGCGCTTTGGGACCTCAGAGTCCCACTTCCTTCTGCCTCATGTATAAAGCAGCAAATTCTTTTGGTCCAAAATCTATCTCCCTCAGGCCTCCAAAGGTGCCTCCCCCTCAAGTACTCCAAGATCAGGTGAACACGGCCTGTACACCCTTCGCCATTTTATAAAATTTGATTCTTCGTTTTAGTTGAATAATTCAGAGCCCATAACTGGATGAGCTCAACATCTAAGAAATAGAAGGGAAATGGTTTTCTCCTGAGCATTGCAAGTACAGCATTTCAGCCGTGGGTGAGTCCCACCCGTGACCACAAGGATTCAATGCGCTGAAATTGTGTGACCATTTGTTTTCTTAATTCTGCCGTTGGAGCAGCTTTGTCTAGACTCTGCGCCCTTGCTCCAAGGAATCGGTTTCCGGCCCTAGTTTCGTCTGACAGCCAGCAGGTGACACCTCACACTGAGGCACCACTCTCTGCACTTCAGCTCCCAGGGCAGCGAGCCGGGTGCAGGCTCAGACAAGGAGCCTGAAGGAGGAGGTTCATTGGTGAGCCTGATGTTCCCTGTTGTCCGTTCACTCCTAGCCTGTCCTTCCCTTCTCTTGAAGTGGTTTGGAAAACTGACACTCTCATCCAAGTTGAAAACTGAGAGTTTCAGAGCTTTTCCTCTTTGTAGATCAAAACATGGGCTTTCCAGCACCTAAACTTTATTCTTGCTGCAGTTTCATGAGCTTCAGGCTAGTCTGCTCCAACCTAGAAAGCTGGTTGGATCCAGCACAGCATGTGTGCACAGTGGGTTTGAGGAGGGGAAGGGCACCCACATTTATTGAGGGCCTTACCAGGTGCTACACTGTGCAGCTCACATGCCCCCTTCTTTAATCCAGGCACGGGGGTTCACCCCGAGGAGAAGCCCTCCGTCCTGCCCCACTGTGCATGGCCTTTCCTCCGCTGGACAGCGACCCCTGGTTCTTAATCTATGCTTTGGTACTTACTTACACTACTTGGTATTTTTGAGAGGACCAGGATCTTGGAAAGGGACAAAATTCACTTCCAAGAAAACGAAAGAATAGGAATGGTTCTCTTGTTCCTTCTGATGCCTTCCCACCAAAGAGCAGCTTCTATAGCATAATATAATAGAGCAAAACATGAGGACTACTGACTGAAGTATTTGTGATCAGGCTGTTGATCCTTCTTAAAATCTTTAGGAAGTCAAGCCTAAAGGTCATGGTGATCTGATAAGAGGTATTAGGTTACCTTCTGAACCAAGTTTCTCAGTTCTAGTGTTTGTTTTAGAATTAGAAGTGTTGAGGGGCGCCTGGGTGGCTTAGTGGGTTAAGCATCTGCCTTCTGCTCAGGTCATGATCTCAGGGTCCTGGGATCGAGTCCCGCCTCGGGTTCTCTGCTCAACAGGGAGCCTGCTTTCCCCTCTCTCTGCCTCTCTGCCTACTTGTGGTCTCTGTCAGATAAATAAATAAAATCTTTAGAATTAGAAGTGTTGAAATCTAGAATGGTAGCCATTAACTAAAGACTTCTAGGGGCACCTGGGCAGGACAGTTAGTAGAGCACGCAACTCTTGATGATCTCAGTGTTATGAGTTTGAGCTCCACGTTACTTAAAAAAATTTTTAAATCTTAAAAAAAAAAAAAAAAAGGACTTCTACTGACCTGGAAAGCTGATTGAATCACACAGTCTAGCCAGTGAGTGCAGAATGTGGGGAAATCTATTCTGATCACAGCCCTTTGCTAATCCCACGTGAAATCGGGATAGGCCTCACCCAAGCGCCCAGCATCTTGCAGCTGAATCTTGAGCATTTCCATGGGACAGGTAACCACCACCTGGCATATTCCAGCTCCGCATCCAGCTAGCATCTCCATCTTCAGATTCCGCTGCATCCTGTGGGACCATGAGTCAGGCTCCTTCAGTGACAGGCCAGCCCGGCCACCCATCCTGGCCCATCTGCCCGAGACCCTCGGTAGATGAGATTTTCTGTGCGTGGTACTCAGCCTTGTTCTGATCAGCTGCCACTCACCCAGCTGGGTAAATCATCACCTGGTCCTTGAAGACAGTCTCCTTAAAACATGAAACTAAATTTAAAATGGGCTGCCAGGGAGGTAGCACCTGCACAGAGGTTGAAATGAGTGCACTGAAACTACCCATTGCATGGATATGATTGTCCCCAGTCCCTGAAACAATATCACCAGGATAGTGGTGATAGTACTAGAAAGTACTAGATAGTACTAGAAAGTGTTTAGGGGTTCATTTAAAAAAAAAATTTTTTTTTAAAGATTTTATTTATTTATTTGACAGACAGAGATCACAAGTAGGCAGAGAGGCAGGCAGAGAGAGAGGAGGAAGCAGGCTCCCTGCTGAGCAGAGAGCCCGATGCGGGGCTCGATCCCAGGACCCTGGGATCATGACCTGAGCCAAAGGCAGAGGCTTTAACCCACTGAGCCACTCAGGTGCCCCTGGGGATTCATTTTTAAAGATTTTTAAAACATTTTAAAAAAAATGTATTCATTTGATGGACAGAGATCACAAGCAGGCTGAGAGGCAGGCAGAGAGAGAGAGAGGAGAAAGCAGGCTCCCAGCTGAGCAGAGAGCCCGACGCAGGGCTCGATCCCAAGACCCCAGGACCATGACCTGAGCTGAGGGCAGAGACTTTAACCCACTGAGCCACGCAAGCCCTGGGGGTTCATTTTAAAAAATTCATCAGCATAATAACAGACACATACATCAATGGAACGGAACTGAAAACCCAGGGGCACCTGGGTGGCTTAGTGGGTTTAAAGCCTCTTCCTTCGGCTCAGGTCATGATCCCAGGGTTCTGGGATCGAGCCCTGCATCAGGCTCTCTGTTCGTCAGGGAGCCTGCTTCCTCCTCTCTCCTTTCCCTGCTTCTCTGCCTACTTGTGATCTCCGTCTGTCAAATGAATAAATAAAATTAAATTAAATTAAAAAAAGAACTGAAACCCCAGAAATACAGTCTTGCATATCCAGTGGCCAAGGGAGCCAAGAGTACTCCGGTGAGAAATGACATTCTCAATAGATTGTGTTGACAAAAATCAGATACTCTCACGTAAAAGAATGAAACTGAACCTCTCTCTTACACCACTCACCAAAATTAACTCAAAATGAATTAAAGGCTTAATGTAAGACCTGAAATCATAAAACTCCTAGAAGAAAACACAGGGGAAAGCTCATTAATGTGGGTCACCTAAAGCACAAGAACACGAACAAAAACAGACTAGCGCAGCCACTTCAACCCTTGGGAGCTCATGCAGAGTGAAGGAAACCATCAACAAAATGAAAAGACAGCCTATGGAATGGGAAAAAAATACTTGTACATCACATATTGGACAGGGGGATAATACCCAAATATATAAAGAACTCATGCAACTCGATAATAAAAAAATAAAAATAAATAATCGTTAAAAAATTAGAAAAATATTCAACTGTCCAACAGGTATATAAAAAGATGCTCAACATCACCAATGGTCAGGGAAATGCACATCAAAACCACAATGAGGTATCACCTCACACCTGTTAGAATAGCTAACATCAAGGGCGCCTGGGTGGCTCAGTGGGTTAAGCTGCTGCCTTCGGCTCAGGTCATGATCTCAGGGTCCTGGGATCGAGTCCCGCATCGGGCTCTCTGCTCAGCAGGGAGCCTGCTTCCCTTCCTCTCTCTCTACCTGCCTCTCCATCTACTTGTGATCTCTCTCTGTCAAGTGAATAAATGAAATCTTTAAAAAAAAAAAAAAAAAGAATAGCTAACATCAAAAAGACATATGATAAGGGGCACCTGGGTAGCGCAGTTTTTGAAGTACCTGATTCTTGATTTCGGCTCAGTTCATGATCTCAAGGTCACTTGGGAGTCTGCTGAAGAGTATCTCTTTCCCTCTCTGTCTCTTCCCTACACACTGCTGTCTCTCTCTCTCTCAAATAAACAAACACATCTTTAAAAAAGGGGGGGGGCGCCTGGGTGCCTGTGTGATCTTTCGCTTTCACTCTCTCAAATAAAATCTTTAAAAAAATAAATGTCTGGTAGAATTCCCCTGGGAAGCCATCTGGCCCAGGAATTTTTTTTTTTAAAGGTTTTTATTCATTTGAGAGAGAGAGTGTGCACAAGCCAGGGGAAAGGGCAGAGGGAGAAGCAGATTCCCTGCCCAGCAGGAAGCATGATGACTTGGGGCTCAATCCCAGAACCTGGGAGTCATGACCTGAGCTGGAGGCAGACACTTACCTGAAACACCCAGGTACCCTGGGAGGGCCAGGACTGACTGACTGATTTAATTGGTTAATTAATTTTAAGATTTTATTTATTCATTTGAGAGGGAGACAGAGAGATAGAAAGCCTAAGCAGTGGAAGAGGCAGAGGGAGAGGGAGAAGCAGACTCTCTGCTGAGCAGGGAGGGAGCCCGATGCAGGGCTCGATCCCAGGATAAGGAGATCATGACCCGAGGGAAAGGCAGATGCTTAACCATCTGAGCCACCCAGGCGCCCCGCTGCCTTTTTTTTTAAATACCGGACCAGGGCTTAAAAAAAAAAAAAAAAAGATAACTGCTGGCAAGGATATGGCATAGGGGAAGCCTGTGCACTGTCAGTGGGAATGCAAGCTGGTAGAGCCACTATGGGAAACAGTATGGTGGTTCCTCAAAAAATTACAAACAGAATTGCTCAGTGATTTCATTTCTGGGTATACATCTGCCAGGTAGATGCATCACTATGAATCACTGCATTGGCGAGCTAGCTGCACTCCCACGTCCGCTGCAGTACCATTCACAACAGCCAAGATTTGGAAAAAACCTGTGTGTTTGTGGACAGATGGATACAGAAAATGCAGTGTATATACAATACAGTATTACTGTATTACTATATTGTATTGTATATACTCTATTGTATATACAATTACTGTATATACAATACAGTATTAAAAGGCAAAGCTGCCATTTGAGACATGGATGGACTTCAAGGACATTATGCTAAATGAAATAAGTCAGACACAGAAAAACAAATACTGAGTGGTCTCTCTGATGTGTGGAATCTAAAAAAAAGTTGGTTGAGCCTCTGACTTTGGCTCGGGTCATGTCTTCAGGGTCCTGGGATCAAGCCCCACATTGGGCTCCCCATTCAGCAGGGAGGCTGCTTGTCCTCCCTCTGTCCCTCTCCCCACTTGTTCTCTCTCTCTCTTTCAATAAATAAATACATTTTTAAAAATTCAAACTCAGAAAAAAAAAGAGATCCGATTTGTGGCTATCAGAGGACAGGAAGGTGAAGGCGCGCCATAGGCACAAACTTGCAGTTACGAGCTAAGAAGTACAGGGATGTGACGCAGCAAGATGACCTGTAGTTAACCAGCCCTATGGTGTGCTTGACAGTGGCTAAGGGACACATCCTAAAAGTTCTCATCTTAAGGGAAAAAACCAACTTTTTTGGGTAACTATAGGAAGTAATGGATGGTATCCAAACTTACTGTAGTCAACATTTCACAGTATATGTCTATCAAAGCATTATATAGTGTATTTAATGTATACACATTATAATGTAGTGTATGATTATACAGTGTATGGGGTGCAAACTTACAGAGTTGTACTGCAGTTATAGCTCAATAAAAAAGGAAAAAATGTTCATCAACTAGCTGATGAATATATGTATAGTCTACAATGGTCTATCATCTAGAACTTTCAAATTACACTAGCTCATTTTCTCCTTTCACTTTCCTTTTTTTTTTTTTTTTTTAAAGATTTTATTTATTTACTTGACAGAGAGAGAGAGAGAAAGAGAACGCACACAGGGGGAACAGCAGGCAGAAGCAGAGGAATTATGGAGCAGGGAGTCCAATGTGGGGCTTGATCCCAGGACCCTGGGATCATGACCTGAGCTGAAGGCAGACACTTCAGCTAACTGAACTGAGTGAACCACCCAGGCAAGCTCTCCTTTAATTTTCCCACTTGCCAAAACATACACTAAATTTCTGCCATTTGTGTGCACGTACTCGCATCAAGCAAACAGATAACTGATATGTG
Organism: Mustela lutreola; assembly: GCF_030435805.1. Taxonomy (NCBI): domain Eukaryota; kingdom Metazoa; phylum Chordata; class Mammalia; order Carnivora; family Mustelidae; genus Mustela; species Mustela lutreola. Next base: position 41,600,782 of record NC_081297.1, read on the forward strand.
CCTTTCTGTTATCATCCCCCCAAACTATAAACATGCAGTGAAGGATTTCCACCCCACAGCCCCCCACCTGGCCATACCCATCCTCCATTAGCAGCTGCCGGAAGAAGTCATTGGCAGCCAGCTTGATGGCCTTCTCTGGAGTGACCAAGGTTAAGTTCACTGCAGCTCCTGGAAGTAAAAATAAGGACAAGCTAAGGCCATCTCCAAGGGAAGACATCTTGGGGTGCCTGGCTGGCGCAGTCAGTGGAGCATGTGATGCTTGATCTCAGGGTTGTGAGTTCGAGACCCATGTTGGGTGTAGAGATTACTTAAAAATAAATTACTTAAAAAAAAAAGTCATGGGGCGCCTGGGTGGCTCAGTGGGTTGAGCCGCTGCCTTCGGCTCAGGTCATGATCTCGGGGTCCTGGGATCGAGCCCCGCATCGGGCTCTCTGCTCAGCGGGTAGCCTGCTTCCTCCTATCTCTCTCTGCCTGCCTCTCTGTCTGCTTGTGATCTCTGTCTGTCAAATAAATAAATAAAATCTTTAAAAAAAAAAAAAAGTCATAATCCTCTGAGTCTGTCACACGTATAGATAACCTACTATCACACCTAGCCAGGCAGGTTTCTGGGAACAATTGGGGTTTTGTTGGGGAGGATGTTGAAGAGGGTTCCTCTGTCTATTTTATAGAAACATGAAAGTTTTTTTCATCTCCTGACTTTGACCCTCTTCCCTCCATATTTCCCGTTTGGATACATGTGTTTCCTTTATGGGCTCATCTGTGCAGTTATTAGGAAGTTGTTTTCATCCTTGAGAGTGCTGCCCATTTCGATGATAAATGAACAGCTCTCCAAATCAAGCCCCAGTAATAAGGTTCTAGGGAACAAGGGTCACTTTCCATAAAGTGTGCTTTACTAGCCCAGTCCCACTGGCAGTTTTGTTGAGTCACATCAGTTTTTATTTTATTTCTTAGGGGTACTACAATATCAGCGCCTTCTTAACACCAAATCTGCATCCATTTTCCAAGCCCTAATCATGGTGATGCGGCCCTAGGTAGGGTCACTGCAGCGGACAGGGACAGCAAGGGCTTGTATCAGGGAAAAGGTACCCAGAAACACTCTATTAGGAACTCAAAATCCTTTCCATCTCTTCCCCATCAGCCTTTTCCCCTTCTGCTTTCAGTAGCTGGTGCCCTGACAGCCCTGAATGGAGGCGGAGGGGTCGGGGAGACCACTTGCTTCCAGCATCACACAGTGAGACAGCAGTGGTGCCTGGACGGAAACTGGGGCTCCTAGGCTCCTCAGTGTGCTCACTGGTACCCCCCCACCCCCGCCCCAAACCTTACCATAACTGCCTCTGTCTCCACCAAGGAACATTTGTGAAAAGCAAATGTGGCTTAGGATCACCTGGCAGCCCAGGCCACCCCTACCCCCACCCCACCACCCTCCAGAGCTCGCTGGGCAGAAATGTTCTCTAAAGCCACAGGGTCTGGGGCCCTGGGCTGTGCACTCTGTTCTCATTTGGCCCAAGCCAGGCCTCCCCCAGGGGTGCATGATAAGCCCACCTCGGTACATCCCCAAGAAGCCGTCAGCCCTGGCAGTTTTCATCAGGCAGTCTATCCTAGAAGCAGAAGCCAGAAAAGGAAGTCAGTGGGGAGCTAGAAGCTGCTCTGTCAGCCCCCTTCCCCTAATAAGGTGCCCTAATCCTGCTGGGCACACCCCCATTCCACTCCACTCCACAATGCACGGAACTCCCTAAATAAAGAGACTGGAAGGAATGAGTCCCCATATCCCTCCCCAGGAGGCCCCCTTTCCCTACTCACTCCATTCCCCTCACCAATACCTACATTCCTTTGTAGATGTCTTTTCCATGCTGGTTCTGCAGCCGAGTCTTGGCCAAGTCGATGGGGAACACACATGTGACCCCAACAAGCCCTGCCACACCTCCATTGATGAGTTTTGCTGTGACACTAGGCCGTGAGGAGGAGGGAGACACAGAACTACTGGAGGAGGCAGAGAGACACAGGAGCTCAGAGGGAGGCACACAACCAGAACAGGTGGGGGTGGGGGACAAGAAGGGGAGGACAGGAGAGCAGGAACAGAAGGAAGAAAGGGTAGAACAGCAGCTCCTCTGGGATCCTCAGCTCCACACCAGAGACCCTTCTCAGCCTCCCACCCAACAGCAGCACCTCTCACAGCCAACCTGGGGCTCCCCCCCGCCCCCCCCCCCCCGCCCGCCCAGGTCCAGTTACAGAGACAGGTGAGGGCCCAGGGGCCAGGAGGTCTGGCTGCCCCCTCCAGGGGCACTCACCAGGGCTGAGGCATCTTGTCCTAACTCCACCCAGGGAAATGCTCCTCTAACTAGGATGCTGCAAAGGCTTTTGGGAAGGAGGCCCAGAGTGCCAACTCTGCCCCCTAGGGCCCCACCAGGGTACAGGAAGTCCTCAGCTCCTCTCAAAGCCAGCTCTCAGAGCTTCCACCAAGAGTCTGTTTTCCTTCTGGTCCCCACCTTTAGAGCCACATGTGGAGAAGTTTTCCAACAGACTGCAATTTTATTTCAGGCTTAACAGTCAGTCAGGACAGCATTTGAATCCTCGCTATGCTGTTTACTTAAATAAGTTACCTCTCTTCTCTGATCCTTTGTTTTTCCCTCTGTAAAACTGGCCTCAAGGGATTTTGTGAGGATTAGGTAAATTAATGCACCTGGTAAATGACAGCTATTATTTATAATAAGAGAAAACACGTTTTTGACAATGAGGGCTTCTAGTCAGCACAAGATCACCAGGGCTGAAGTATTGAGACTATATGATTCTAGTCAAAAGTCAAGTCACACTTTACATAACGTGAGCCCCTCATCCTGGAATTTTGTAAGACTGAAGATAGAAAATAAAGCTTCCTCAGTCTCCTTGAAACCTAGTAATATTTTCTTATTTTTCAGGCCGGGGGTGGACTGTGAGCAAAATGTTTGCAGGTAGATTATCTGGAAGCAGTAAGAAAAGATAACAGATTCTCTCACACCTGAACCCTGATAAGCAAACAAACAACTTTGTGAAAACAAATAGAATTGTGACTGAAATTTTACAATCTGAGAAGATGCAGTTCAAACAATTACAAATTTTACATACATATTTTGTATACTGTGGGAAAATGAGTCTCACTTGTTCCTCCCCTGGACTCAGGCATTGGGAAGAGAAGCTGAATGATGTGTTGTTACCACAGAAACCCAGCTCAGAGAGTCGGCTGGCTTGTCCAGTTTACCTCAAATCCTTTGTGGACATTCTACTGGGGGCCAAGGACTGCTGGTGGGTCCCGGGACACAGGCAGTCGGCTCCTCACGGGAGATGGCTGGCTGAAGCAGATGTGGGGTCTGTGCCCTTGATTCTGGCCCACCGCAGCAGAATGGATAGAACACACGTGTCAGTGGAGACCGGCCTGTGCCACCTTCCTGGCAAGCCTCGGTGGGCTGGCTTCCTCTTCTACAAGGTGGTCAGAACAACATTCGCCTCACGAATATATGTCCCACATAAGTGCTGGGATAGAACGTTATTGATATACTGATGCTGCCAACTTGCTCTGTTCCTTTTCCTTCCCAGACCTTTTAGACTTTGGGGATCGAGATCAGAAGAAAGGTGATGAGAGAGAAGGGCAGCCAGCCCAAACTAAGGGAGAGGAGTTCTGGGGCGTCCAAAAGAAGCCTGGGGGAGTGGTGATGAGGGAAGGATTTTTTTAAAATTAAATTTAATTTTTTTTTAGATTTTATTTATTTATTTGACAGACAGAGATCACAAGTAGGCAGAGAGGCAGGCGGGAGTGGGGGGGGGCAGGCTCCCCGGTGAGCTGAGAGCCTGATGCGGGGCTCGATCCCAGAACCCTGAGATCATGACCTGAGCCGAAGGCAGAGGCTTTAACCCACTGAGCCACCCAGGCACCCCCCAAAGAGGATTTTTTTTTTTTTAAGATTTTATTTATTTATTTGAGAGAGAATGAGCGAGAGAGAGCACGAGAGAGGAGAAGGTCAGAGGGAGAAGCAAGGAGCTGGGAGCCTGATGCGGGACTCGATCCTGAAGTCCGGGATCATAACCTGAGCCGAAGGCAGTCGCTCAACCAACTGAGCCACCCAGGCACCCCCAAAGAGGATTTTAAGAAGACACTTGAAATGTTCTGAAGTTACATTTGGCTCTTAAAATGTGTTTTCTAAACTTAATATGATCCTGTTGAAAGACTAAGTAAGCTGCTTTAAGTCTCTGAACTTATTTGTAATTGATACACATGGAAAGCACCAGGGAAGATGTCATAAAGTCGAAGCTATAATCATCATAATAATGACAGCTTCTGGGGAGGGTCCTGCTTGACCCCAAGGGGACAGGGTCAGGAAGAGTACTCCTGAGGCTCCAATGGAGCCAGGCTTGAGCTCTGAGATGCTTCTTACATCCAGGCTCCCTTCAAGCTGCTGTAGGGTTCCCTTCTTCTTCCAGGCTCCTCATAAATCCCTGAGGCTGCCAGCAATTTTCTGTTGTCTCCAAGTATTTTGTTTTAAGGAAGAAAAGAGAGAGATCATTCTTTCTCTTGGTGTATATTGATCCAATTTGAAAAAAATTATTGAGTGCCAGGCACTGACTGTTCTAGGTCTGAGGATGTAGTAGTGAACCAAAGGTCACAATCCTAGTTCTCAGGGTCTCTCTCTCTCTCTTTTTTTTTTTTTTTTTTAAGATTTTTATTTTATTTATTTAACAGAGATCACAAGTAGGCAGAGAAGCAGGCAGAGAGAGGAGGAAGCAGGCTCCCCGCTGAGCAGAAAGCCTGATGTGGGGCTCAATCCCAGGACCCTGGGATCATGACCTGAGCCAAAGGCAGAGGCTTTAACCCACTGAGCCACTCAGGCGCCCCTCTTTTTTTATTTTTTTTATTTTTAAAGATTTTTATTTATTCATTTGAGAGAGAGAGAGAGCACAGGCAGAGGGGAGGGTCAGAGGGAGAAGCAGATTCCCCATTGAGCAAGGGGGGAGTGGAACTTGATCCCAGGACTCAGAGATCATGACCAGAGTTGAAGGCAGATGCTTAACTGACTGAGCCACCCAGGTGTCCCTCAGGGGCTTAAATTCTAAAGGAGGAAAGAGACAATAAATGAAATAAGAATAAATAAATCCTAAGAAAACCAGATGGTTTTTTTTCTGGAGGAAAAAAAATTTAGAAGGGAAGGAAGATAGGAAATGTCAGTGGGGTGGGAGTTTGATGGCTTGACCAAAAAAGGATTCAGTGACTTGAAGATTCAAAGGAAGTGAGAGAATGAGCCATGCAGGTATCTGGGAAAGAACACTCAGAGCAGAGCAAGTGCAAAGGCCCTGAAATCCAGAGGGAGGCTGGTGAAAGGAACAGCAGGGTGGCCAGTAAAGTGTGAATAAGGCCAGTGAAGTGTGAATAAGGTGTGGGTAATGAAGACAAAGTCGTAGAGATAACGGGTAGAAGCATGACCCTGGAAGGCCTCAGAAGGTCTTTGGCTTTATTCTAAATGAAAAGAAAAACAACTGGAGAGTTGTTATTGTTGTTTTAAGATTTTATTTATTTATTTGACAGAAAGAGATCACAAGTAGGCAGAGAGGGCGGTGGGGAGGGGGAAGCAGGCTCCCTGCCCGATGTTGGCTGCGGGGCTTGATTCCAGGACCCTGGGATCATGACTGGAACTGAAGGCAGAGGCTTAACCCACTGAGCCACCCAGACGCCTGCAACTGGGGAGTTTTGAGCAGAGAAATTATATGCTCTTGACAGGACCATTTGGCGGGTGTGTTGAGAATCGAGAGCAGAGGGTCCAAGATAAAAGCGGAAAGACTAATTAAATTACTTCAGGAATCTAGGCAAGAGGTCACAGCTGCTGGTCGGGGGTGGGGTGGGTGGGAGAGTGGTTTAATTATCGTTGTATATTGGGGCACCTGGGTAGCTCAGTCAGTTAAGTGGCTGCCTTAGGCTTAGGTCATGTCCCAGGGTCCTGGGATCAAGTCCTGCGTTGGCTTCCCTGCTTGGCAGGGGGTGGGAGGTGTGGGGGCCTGCTTCTCCCTCTCCCTCTGCCCCTGCTCATTCTCACTATCTTTCTCAAACAAATAGTGGATGTGTGCTGAAGGCCAGGCCCCCAGGATTGCCTGATGAACCAGTTGTGAGACACAAAAATAGTTAAGTTGTTGGTCTGAGAAACTTGGACAATGGTTTTATAACACAGTGTGTGGACCTAGAATAGGTAAAACTTGGATCTGTTTGAGAAATAGGAAGCTGATCTGCAGAGAAAGAAACAGAAAAGTGTAGCAAGCACATCTGGAAGAGAAAGAGAAGACGGAGATCATCCTAATGTCGTTTCAAATCCCAGTTTCCAGGGGCACCTGGGTGGCTCAATGGGTTAAAGCCTCTGCCTTCGGCTCCTGTCATGATCCCAGGCATCAGGCTCTCTGCTCAGCAGGGAGCCTGCTTCCCGCCCCCCCCCGCCCCCGTCTGCCTCTCTGCCTACTTGTGATCTCTCTCTGTCAAATAGATAATAATAAAAAAAAAAAATCTTTTTTTTTTTTTAAGATTTTATTTATTTATTTGACAGAGAGAGATCACAAGTAGGCAGAGAGGCAGGCAGAGAGAGAGAGAGAGAGAGAGAGAGGAGGAAGCAGGCTCCCTGCTGAGCAGAGAGCCCGATGTGGGACTCGATCGCAGGACCCTGAGATCATGACCTGAGCCGAAGGCAGAGGCTTAACCCTCTGAGCCACCCAGGCGCCCCCAATAAAAAAAAATCTTAAAAAGAAAAAAAAAGTTTTCAAATCCCAGGTTCCAGTTCACCCCTGAAATGTTGGTCACATGCCCATCTTTGAATTCTGTGACACACTCAACTGTCCTGTCAATCAATTAGGTCATTATTGCTTAACTTGCTAGAATGTGTATCTGATACACCCACCCAAAAGAGACTTAATTATCCCCAAAACTAGCAAAGAGAGGGAAGATTTGCAAATTACAGACTCTAAAGCATGGGCTCAGCTGAGAGAAAGCAGGGCCCAGGACTGAGGGGGCTGATGGGCCTGGGGAGGAGCCCCCCCTTCATCTCTGGAGGCTCCAACCATGTTCTCCGAGAACTGGAGCTTTGGGGTACTTAGGGGAAAATGTCAGGAAATTCACATGTACTCACTGGTCTTTGAGACACTTAGTAAGTCGTTAGGAGAGAAAGAGATGTTGTAATTCTAGGTAGCCACATTAAAAATGAACAGGAAACAACAGGACAAGTATGAAACCCTGTCAGTCTGAAACCAGAGACTCAAATAATTGAGAATCTTGCAGCCAAATTCCCTGCCTTTTTTAGAACTAAATTATTAGTTTATAAATTGTGGTTTGCTGGCTTTTGGAGCAGGGGTATTTAAGAGAAGCCAGAGAAATTAGGGACACCCCAATCACGGGGCCACTTTCTTTTCCATGCGGCAGGTGGGATAATGGGATGTGATAATGTCTCCAACCTTCACTCCTATTGGTATGTGACGAGCGTGTGAGTAGTGGGGACCAGCCTCGCCCACCCAGCCTAACACTGGGCCAGGCCACTGGAAATCTCAGGCCCACAGTTCCTTAGAACAGACTTAGTATTCAAAGGCTAGGCCTTGACAAGATTTCTGGCACCAGTAAATGCATTAGCAAACCAAGTCAACAAAGAGGAAACTGACAGCCAGCAAAGGTTTTAAAGGAGTCCTCACCACAAAAACCCTACGCTTGGCAACACGGTCCATGTTTGCTCAATCCCTAAGGCAATCCATAGGCCCAAGTATTAGTCATTTTACAAATACTTGTGAAGGGCGCACTGTGTGCCAGTCACAGTTCTAGGCAGCAGGGATATAGTTGAAAACAGTAACAAGGTTCCTGCTTCCTCCGAGTTTAGGGTTCTCCTCGTTCCAGCCCTGATGGGAATAGACTTGCGGAGTGATACAGTGCACCCTCACACCGGCGCCCTCCTTGGCTCTGTTCTCTTCATATGGGACCTGAAGGATCCTTGGATTGGCAAGGGAAATTCTTCCTGAAAGCCAGACCCTGAAGCAGCCATGATCAAGGAGCTCCCTACATTGCCGAAGAATTTAGCAAACAAATGGATATTCATTAAATTATCTAGCATTTTAAAATGAATTTATTTATTTATTTTTTAGTAATCTCTCACCCAATGTGGGGCTCAAACTTGGCACCCCAAGGTCAAGAGTCACGGGCTCCTCTGAGCCAGCCGGTGTCCCTAAACTAGTCTTATCACTTAAGGAGTGCTTTCAATATATAGTATTTCTCCTTCTTCTTTTTTTTTTTTTTAGATTCTATTCATTTATTTGTCAGAGAGCGAGTAAGCAGGGGGACCAGCAGGCAGAGGGAGAAGCAGGCTTCCCCTGAGCAGGGAGCCCAAGGTGGCACTCGACCCTGGGATCATGACCTGAGCCGAAGGCAACCGCTTAACTGCCTGAGCCACTCAGGTGTCCCTCTTCTCTTTTAAAAATAGTTTAGAAAAGTAGAGTATTTGGGGAGTGTTGGGGAAGAAATACTAATTATTTAAGCACTGGGACACAAAATTATAAGGATCTAAATCTGTAACTCTCTGCGACCAGGGTGGGAAATGACTGTTTAAAAAAAAAAAAAAAAAAAAGCAGGGGGGGCGCCTGGGTGGCTCAGTGGGTTAAGCCGCTGCCTTCAGCTCAGGTCATGATCTCAGGGTTCTGGAATCCAGTCCCGCATCGTGCTCTCTGCTCGGGAGGGAGCCTGCTTCCTCCTCTCTCTCTCTCTGCCTGCCTCTCTGCCTACTTGTGATCTCTCTCTGTCAAATAAATAAATAAAATCTTAAAAAAAAAAAAAAAGCGGGGGGGTGGTGGTGGTGGTGGTGGTGCCTGGGTGGCTCAGTGGGTTGGGCCTCTGCCTTTGGCTCCAGTCCTGATTCCAGAGTCCTGGGATTGAGCCCCGCCTGGGGCTCTCTGCTCGGCAGGGAGCCTGTTTTCCCTCTATCTCTGTCTGTCTCTCTGTCTACTTGTGATTTCTCTTTCTGTGTCAAATAAATAAATAAATAAATAAATAAAAATCTTTTTAAAAAAAGTCTTTAACTGGGTAACAGAGGCACCCTGTGGTTGCTTCTGGATGTAGTACTTGGTCATGACTTTGAGTTATCACATTGGGAAGATAAGTGCATTTATAATTTGACACATGATTATTGAACCTTATTAGAAGTAGGAAATTTAGGGGGGCCTGGCTGACTCAGTTCGTAGAGCATGTGACTCTTGATCTTGGAGTTATGAGTTCAAGCCCCAAGTTGGGGATAGAGATTACATAAAAAAATAAAATCTTAAAAAAAAAAGCAGAAAATCTGGACAGATGGGAAAAGATATGTGTTTGCATGTCCTTAGGCATCAGAGGATAGAATGGAGTGATACACATGTTGGATGTCTCCATTACCCCATTTCCGGGAATCCCCCTTCTCAGACCTCACCAGTCACCTGGTGGGGACTGCCATAATTCTAAAATGTGACAATATCCTCCTGGGAAATGTTGATTATCTGAGGATGGGCCCTTAAGTAAAGCTAGGTCATTCAGTCTCCTCCACAGGTATTTTAGGAAAGAGAGAGATTGTATAGCCTCTTTCAAGTTTTTGTCTGTAACATACAATCCTTGGGACCTATTGGCAGTCATGTTTACTACTGTCATGTGGTTTGGGAAACAGGGAGATAATTTTGTAGCAAGAGGTGAATAAAGCAGAACCACAGGAGAGAGAGCAGGGGGTTCTGGTGGGTCTGAAACCCTGATGATTAGTGACCCATTTCCTTCCTGACCTTAGGAACTGAAGGGGTATTCCACTATACCTCTAATGAACTGTTGAACTTGTCTTTCTGTTGATGTTTCAGGGATTTATTGTTTGTTATGAATTGACTTATTGTTTTAGGCAAATTAGAATTTGTTTTTGTAATTGGGTAGCCAAAGAGTTCTCAGTAAACGAAACTTTTAAAGAACTCTCAAATTCCATTTCACTGCAATGAGCTGCTTAGACAGTGAATACTGTAAGCATTCAGAGATGCACAAGGTCATTTTGGGCTGGCTTAGAGAAGAATCTAAAGGATCTTAGAGAAGGATGTAAAAAAAAAAAAACAGGGCAAGTTTGTAAGAAGAGGAAGAGGAGGTGCCCTGGATGGGAACACTGTGTGAGCACAGGGGGCCAAGCAAAGGGCTGAGGGACAGTGACTGCCCTGGCTCGCTCACCAGAACAGCGGAAAAGGGCTGCAAAAGTAGGTTAGGCCAGTTGTGGAGAGCCCTGTGCTTCCCTCATAGCTTGTGTCTCCCAAATAAGTATCTTTTCACATATCTGATCCTATAAGCAGTAAGTAAACACTGAAAGCTTTTAAGGGGGAAACTACCATGTCGAATGTTGTATGAGGAGAGTAATTCAGGAAGAGGGGGTTGAGAAAAGGAAACTTCCTGTGAGACCATTTAGGTGGCATCATGGCAAAGCAATGAAGTAGAGAGAAAAGGATTAGGGAGGTGGAGGGTGCAGAGGACAAGAGATAGTTGGGAGAGTAATTTTTTTTAAGATTTTATTTATTTATTTGACATAGAACGAGGGAGAGAGCAGGAGCAGGGGAGCAGAAGGAGAGGGAGAAGCAGACTCCCCGCTGAGCAGGGAGCCCAATTCTGGGCTCGATCCTAGGACCCCAGGATCATGACCTGAGCAGAAGGCAGAGGCTTGACTGAGCCACCCAGGCATCCCTGGGAGAAAACTTTTCTTTTTTAAGATTTATTTATTTATTTGACAGAGATCGCAAGTAGGCAGAGAGGCAGGAAGAGAGAGAGGAGGAAGCAGGCTCCCTGGGATCATGACCTGAGCTGAAGGCAGAGGCTTTAACCCATTGAGCCACCCAGGTGCCCCTGAGAGAAAATTTTTTAAAGAAAAAAGGGCCTAAGATGGGGCAACTGTCTAGGGCTGAAGAACCATGGAGCTGGGGGAAGTCTGAGACCTGAGGCACTGAGGAACTGAAAAACAGGCCAGGAGAGGAAGCGGCCCAGAGGGAGGGAGAGGCATTTGGAGAGAAGCCAAGACTCTGGGAACTGTGTCCTCCTGCTCTGTGGGAAGTTGGTGAGAAGGCGCCCCTCACTTGGCAGGCAGACACCATTCTGCTAGTGAGTGGCACCAGACTAGTCTTTGACCTTAGATGCCCAATTCTGGGAGCATCTCTGCTCTGTGTGTGTGTGTGTGTGTGTGTGTGTGTGTATACACACAATGAGATGGTTTGTCCCTTCCCCATCCCACGGCAGGCTCTGTTTTGCAAATAAGAAGCTAGCTAAGGATGGTCCTAGGCAACAGGTCCCGTTGGGGCTGGGAGGGAGTCCACGTGGCAGAGCCCAGCCCACCTATCTTACCCTGTCTCATTTAGGGATCCTGAGCCTAACAGCATGACTGGGACCCATCCTGGTGCGCTTCCCTAGGAGACAGCTAATTAACAGATGCTTACGCGGTGATCAGTACTTTTTTTGTTGTTGTTAATAATGAACCATTATTCTATTTTTTAAAAAAGATTTTATTTATTTATCTGACAGACAGAGATCACAAGTAGGCAGAGAGGCAGGCAGAGAGAGAGGAGGAAGCAGGCTCTTCGCGGAGCAGAGAGCCAGATGTGGGACTCGATCCCAGGACCCTGGGATCATGACCCGAGCTGAAGGCAGAGGCTTTAACCCACTAAGCCACCCAGGTGCCTCCATTATTCTATTTCTTAAAGAATTTAAAGTACTAGAAAAGAATTAGAAAATTTGGAAAGCACAGAAAACTGTAAGGCAATTCTTCTTCTTCTTCTTTTTTTTTTTTTAAGTAAGCTCTACACCCTGAACTTGAACTCAAGACCCTGAGATCAAGAATTTGCATGCTCTACCGACTGAGCCAGCCAAGCACCCCGAAAGTAATTATTGTTTCCCAGGATCATGTTTTGAATGAGGCTGTCCAGAGACACAACTATTCAGAGGGATGATTCTAGGTGGTGATCTGCAGGGAACAGAGCAGGCCAGGGTTCTCTGAGCTCCTGATTACACCGCTTTCCATTCTTCCCACATTAAAACATTCTATTACCTTGACTTCTGTGGATTCCTTGGTTCCCTCCAGTGGCTCCCCAGCCTCCCATGACCAGTGTCCTTCCTCACTGATGCCCAAAGAGTCCTGCTAATGTTCTCAACTCCTTCCATTCCACAAAGCTTTCCTCAAAGTCCATCTCCTCCTAGGCTTTGGTCATTGTCTACTTGCTCATGACTAATGGACTTGCAGCTCAGGCTCTCTGCCCCTCGCCCCTCACCATCATCACAATCAGCTCCTGGGCCATCCCCGTCTCATGCAGAATGGTAACACCTCTTTTGACTCATGTCTACCCATCTAAGTCTGCTGTGCCTCCTCCTGGTTCCCTAGCTCTGAAGGCTGCACTGTCAGCCATTCAGTTATTCAGGCCAAGAACAAATGCCATCTTTGATTCATCCCTTCCCTCAGTCACCATGTTGTGGCAGTTTTTCCTCCTAAATTCGATGCTACTCAAGGTGTTGATTCAGTGCTGGTCTGAGACAAGTACAGAAATTGAGAGTAAAGGCTTAGAAATTTTATGGTATCTTAAGGAACTACATATTTTAGAATTTACTAAGAAATATGTGAGCTTATATTTTATCATTTTAAAAAATTCTATTTTTCTAGCAATTCATTTTTATTGCATTTTACAAAATTATTTGTCCATAATGGATGGGGTAAACAGGCCCTTCATCATGGGTAGAAAAAAACTGTCATAAGTCTCTTGTGGGCCCACCAGCTACTGCTTGATCACACGGGTGTCACCCACTGCCTAGAGCACCTCTCCATTTTGCCCCTGGCCTTCAGCCTTGCTTCCCTCAAATCCAAGCCAAGTAAGTGATGCCTGGGGGGCTCAGTCCGTTGGGCGTCTGCCTTCAGCTCGGGTCATGGTCCCAAGGTCCTGGGATAGAGCTCCACATGGGGCTCCCTGCTCAGCGGGGAGCCTGCTTCTCCCTCTCCCTCTGCCTGACACTCCCCCTGGTTGTGCTCTCTCTCTTCCTCTGTCAAATAAATAAAATGTTAAAAACAATGACAACAACAAAACATGGCCGAGTGAGCAAGCAAAAGTTCAAGTCTGGTCCCAATTGCGTCTGGCTTTTAAGCCCTTCCCTGCCTAAAGGGCACTGCTAACTTCCCACCGCTCTTAGGATAGTTTCCCTACCCCTTTCCTTGACCTGGTCCCTACTTTCATACTTTGACTGTGTCTTCCAACCCCCCACCCCAACCCCAATCTACTCTCCCTGCCAGCCATTGGGAACTCTCGCTTCTCAGAACACGTCACGGTCTCTTGCGTCTGAGCTTTGCACATATTGTCCTGGTGACTAGGACACTCTTTCCCCATCTCTACCTGGTGAATTACAAATTGTTTTGGGGCTTCAGCTTCTCACACAAGCCCCTCTTAAGTCCCTCAAATCTTGGCTAGGAGTCCTCTGCTATGATCCCATTTAATACCCAGTTATGGCATGTACTGCACTGCAGTATAGTGGTTTGTCTGCTGAACTCCACCTCTCATCAGAGTAGTAAGTTACTGGGAGAGGCAAGGCAGGCTTAGGGTTTTTCTTAAGCAGAGGCATTCAACAGAGAGGCTGGAATCAATGAACCATGACGGGGACTACTGCCTTTAACTCTGCAGTCAGTCTCGTCACAAGACAGTTCTGCTTTTCAGCTGCCTTCATTTTGTCACACTGTGAGGACACTCAAGCAAGTGGACCATTCTCTCTCTATCTCCTCTCAGCAGGGCAAGTGAGAGTTCTTCAGGGCTGAGCCCCTTAAACTAGCGGTGCCAAGGAAATGACTTGCCTCCGAAATTAGATGTTGCCTGGGCTGACCTATTGTCAGAGGGTGGCCACTTCCTTTTGCCCACCTGCTTCCTACTCTGTGCAGCAAATGAAACAAGACCCTTTCCCACTAGCTGCTCTGACCTGTTTCCCAACTATTTGCTTGAAGTGGATCTTTCCCTACCAACTCTAAGCTTGATACAGATAAGACAAACACTTACCTTTCAGTGAGGAAACTTCTCCTTTTTCTGGATGCCAAGAAACAGGCCCGATCACTGGTGAGCTGCAGGAAGGGCTGGTTTACAATTCTCTTTTGCTAGTGCCTTGCCCTCCTCATGCCCACACAGCCCTTTCACCCGGGCAGGAGGGGAAGGCAGGTGGTCACCAAGCCATCCTCCTCTACTCCAGTCCCCAGCTCCCTCCCTCCTCCCACACCTGCAGACTGGGTTTGAATGGAACCCCAAAGAGGCCACTATGCAGCCTAGCCAAGCCCAGTCCTACCTTCCCAGGTGGCGAGCAGGTAGGTGGCTGTTTACTTGGCTGTAGAATGACTGGGACAAAACTTCAGGCTGGAAAGGGTATAGTCAGGCAGTCTGGGAGTGGGGGTGAGGGGACATTCCACCCACTCAGAGACCTGGACGTCCGGGAGGAGCACAAACAATGGAAAATCGATGCAATGCAAACACTTCTGCCAGACTTTTGGGGCCAGAAGCTAACCTCTGCATCTGACTCCCCCACTTTTGCAGTTGCAGGTGATGGCCTGCTCCAGTGCTTCTGTGTTTTCGGTGGTCTACTGGGCACTGCAGTGTGGATGGGGCACACTCCGCGCCCTCACGTCTGTCACAGCTGAGCTGGGAGCTCAGGGCTGCAGCTGAGGAGTGCTTCCAGCTTAGAGAGCTGGAAGGGCTTCCGGAAGTAGGCACTGGTTAAAACTGAAACCCAGCTGCTCTTTAATGGCAAATTGTCTAATCTGGGGCAAGGGAGGATGAGACAGTTGCAGGGAAAATAAAGCTGGTAACATGTTGGGTCCCAAAGGTAGAGGACCTTGTTGTCTGGACAAGGATTTGGGAGAGATAAAGAATCGCATGGGACAGACTTTGATGTCATAGACCCAGGTTCAAATTCCAGCTTCCAAGTTAATAACGACCTCACTTTAGGCAAATTATTTAACTTAGTGCCTTTCTTCATCAAAGGGGAATTGAGACAGCCACTTCATAGGACTGCTATGAAGCAGTAGAGCATCGTGGTTAAGAACCGGCTTTGAAATAAGACTACCTTTGGACTGGTTTGAATTCCAGTCTACTACTTACTCGCTGTGTGACATTTAATAAATTACTTCTCTGTGCCGGCATCCTCATCTGTGAAATGAGACTCAGATGTGGAGCAGTTAGTACATTTAGCACTTAACATCTGACACATAAAGGGTGTTCACTAGGGGAGCCTGGGTGGCTCAGTGGGTTAAACCTCTGCCTTTGGCTCAGGTCATGATCCTAGGGTCCTGGGATCGAGCTCTGCATTGGGCTCTCTGCTCAGCAGGGAGCCTGCTTCTCCGCTCTCTCTGCCTACTTGTGATCTCTGTCAAATAAATACATAACATCTTAAAAAAAAAAAAAAAGTGTTCACTTAACGCTAACTTTTTCCCCTCCTTTTTCCTGGTGGACAATGGAAAGCTATCTAGGACGTGGAGGAGGGGCCCACTGGGGACGGTTCAGGCTTATGGCAGCGCCAAGGGGTTTGGACAGGCCAGATTACAATAATCCAGGCAAGAAATAAAACAAATCTGCCTGCAGGAAGGAAGAGATGTGAGTGATTCTTGTGAAGAATTGAAAGGGTCTGGCAGTGGATTAAACATGCCAGGGACAAAGAGTGTTTGAAACATGGATCAGCAGGAAAAGATATATATTGCCCCCACTAGGAACATCTGGAGTGGGTAGGTAAGAAGAGAGTGTAGAAGAAAAGTTTGGCTGGCTGTTGAGTTTAAAGTGGCAGCCACAAAGCAGGGGATGGCAGTGTGTACAAAAAAGAGTGCTACCACCTTCACACCTCCTAGGATGGGACTATCCAAACAGAGAAAACATGGGGGCAAGGATATGGAGAAATTTGAACTCTTGAGTGCTGTTGATGAGAATGTAAAATGGAACAGCAACTGCAGAAATTGGTCAGGCAGTTTCTCAGTTAAAAATAGAATTACACCCAGAATTGAAAGCAGTGTTTCCAACACATATCTGCACACTCATGTCCGTTGCAACATTGTTTGCAATAGCCAAAAGGTAAACAACCCAAATGTCCTCTGATGGATGAATGGATAAACAAAATGTGGTCTATAGACACACAATAGAATGCTCTTTAGCCTCAAAAAGGAATAAAATTCTGCTACATGCTGCAACATGGATGAACCCTGAAAATATGCTAAGTGAAATAAGCCAGACAAAGAAGGACAAATACTGTGTCTTTCCACTTATCTCAGGTACCTAAAATAGTTAAAATTCCTAGACACAGAAAGAAAAGTGGTTCCTAGGAGTTTGGAGAGAAGGGAGATGGGGAGTTAGTTTAATGGGAAAAAACCTTCTCTATGGGATAAAAAAAGTTCTGGAGATGGACAGTAGTAATGGCTGTATAACGAGTGATGTACTTAATGCAACTGAAGTGTACACTAAAAAATGGTTAAAATAGTCTATGTGTACTTTGTCACAATTAAAAGGAAAAGAGAGATGAACCATGAAGCCAGGATATTATACTTAAACATAAATGGATGACATTGGAGGGATAGGGAAAAATGTTAGTTTTAATGTTTATTATAATAAAATGGTTAAGAAAGGATGTTAAAAATAAGCAGAGTATAGGAAATGAAACTGCTAGTCATTTGGGTAAAAAAAAATTTATAACAGTGGCAAATAAAAATCCCGGAACAATGGCAGCAGGGACACATGGTGTCCCTGTGCAACAGGAACTTGGAAAGGGCAGCCAGAGCATGGCAAAAAATCTGACTCGAAGTTGGAAGTTGACTGCAGAGAGGGACAACTGTAGTTGCAGGTGATGATAGTAATCATCCAGAGGAAGGCGCAGGAAGAGGAGGAGAACGGAGGCAAGTCTTAGGAAGAAGACACCTACACGAAGGGAAAAAAGGGAATGGGAGGGCAGGCTGTGGAGACATGGGTGAACGTGGGTCATGGCACCTGTGAGAACCAATTCCAGAGGGGCTGAAGCCATGCAGAGGATGTAAGGGCAGCAAAGGGAATCTGGCGGGGGTTCCATGACTAAGTCAGTAGTTCTTGAAAGGTGGGGAGGAAGCCACATTGCCATAGAGACAAAAATGTCAGGTTCTATTGGTAAAGAGTTTGGATGAAGGTATGGGGCGCCTGGCTGGCTCAGTCAGACCAGCATGCAACTCTTGATCTTGGGGTCCTTAGTTTGAGCCCAACTTCGGGTGCAGAGGTTACTGAAAAAATAAAGAGAAGTCTGGATAAAGGCAAAGAGAAATAAATAGCTGATATTTAAATAGAGGAAACTGGAACATTTATAGGGAGGGAAGAGACTGATGGCATGCGGATGTAGGCAGGAGAGGTTGGACTGCAAAGCACAAGGGAAAGTCAGCTTTGGTGAGAGGACATGACTGGCTGTAAAGAAAAAAAGTGAAGATCTGGAAAAGAACAAAGTTAGAGGACCACGTGAGGTGGTCTCTCTAAGTAACAAGGTTAGTCAGGAGTGTTGGAAGCCAAGGATGGGTTTGAGGCCTTACTGCTCTCAAACAGCGGTGGGCTGGTTAAACATGCAGAATTGTGGGACCCACCCCAGGGTCAGTAGCCAGAATCTGATCTTAACAAGATTCTCCATGTGTTAAAGTCTGCAAGCCACTGCTTTTGTAGAGTGCTTTGCAATGGTGGATTTAAAATATGTTTTTTTTAAAAAAAGATTTTATGTATTTATTTGAGGTAGAGAGAGAGTGAGCAAGCAAGCACGTGCAGGGGTAGGAGCTGGACAGAGGAAGAGAGCATGAAGCCCAATGTGGGACTTGATCGTAGCACTCTGGGATCAAGACCTGAGCGGAAGGTAGATGCTTAACAGACTGAGCCACTCAGGAGCGCTGAGAATGACTTACAATGTTGACTATACCACAGAATTACCAGGAAAGCTTTGAAAAATTCTGATCCCCAGACCAATGAAAAACTCTGAGGTAGTGTTCAAGCATCTGATTTTTTTTTTTTTTTTACACCCAGGTGTTTTATTTTGTCTCGTTTTTTGAAAGATTTTAAGTAATCTCTATACCGAACATAGGACTTGAACTCACAACTTGGAGATCAAGAGTTGCATGCTCCACCAACTGAGCCAGCAGGGACCCGAAGGGCCCAGGATTTTAAATCCCTAAATGGGCAGCCTATATTGGCGACCATTGGTTAAGAGCATTGCAAAGCCAAACATAAACTCACTAAAATTTGTTAAGTAAGTCAAAACAGCTGTGGAAGAGGTCGCAGGGAGTACACAGGATACTGTTTAACAGCAGGGAGGGTCTTGACATGAGTACAGTGGTTGGATAGGTTTGGAGCCCCCCCAACCACCCACCACTGCAGATGAGCCAGAGGATGCGGACTGGGAGTGAGGTCTGATGGAGAACAGAAGCCAGGGGTCATAGAGGGCAGGGCCAGGGGGAACCATGAGGGAATTTCTCCAGTTTGCAGCCATTCTTGTTCTGCAGTCCTTCCCCAGGGTTGGATTGAAGGAACATCCATAACCTTTATCCCAGTTCACCAGCAGGGTGTGGGATGAATGCGACAGCCTGCTGGGATGAGGTGTGGCTAAGGATGGAAGTGTAAACCCCAGGGCAGTTCCCATAGGTCAGTGTTATTAAACTTCAGTTTGCATCACCCCCTCCAGAGGGCGGATTACAACAGACAGCCCAGAAGCACCCTCGGTCAGCATAAGCCAGAACTTGCATTTCTAACAAATTCCCAGGTGAGGCTGGCGGTCCAGAGTCTAGCCTCAGAACCAGCACAACAGATTACATGCCCACAGGAAGACAGCGGAGACTCACTAAGGAAGGCTGAGGTAGTGGGGCCAGCCCCAAGCTCGTTCATTTCCACAGACCTATGTGGTCTGTAGGGAACGTTCTCTTATAACTACACCAGAGAGCAGGACTGGGGGTAGTCTGCCCTGTCTTCATCAGTGCAGCGTAGCCTAGTGGCAGCAGAACCAAGGTGAGAGGAAAGAGAGGAATTCTAGCTGCAGCAAAGATTCAGAGAAGACCATGGAGAGAGACCGCTGAATGGAAGGCCCCTGGCCTGTGCCGCTAGGCCTGCCAAAATTATGGCTGACAGCACCCAGTCCTCCTGCAGGGACTACCTTTCTACTACTTTAAGCAGTATGTTCTTTTTAACCCTCTACTGTAGTTCAATTCTTCTGAATGCCTTTTCTCCTTTTACTATGAACTCAGCAGCAGCAGCAGCTATTTTTTCCTCTTTTCCACTATTAGTAATTAGGCAAGGTAACTAGGCACACAGCTGGTATTTAATACTTACTGAGAACTTGCGAACGAGTCAGTCAATCTTCATTAGTTCCTGGGGCACACACAGACCAGGCTTCACTTGAAAGTCTCTGCTTTCCTACTGCAGACTCAATCCCTCCCCAGAGCGAAAACCTTGAATCCAATCCAAGGAACTGACTCCACTGCTATAAAAAATTCTATCTAGTGTTTAACTGGGTAGAATAGAGCTACTCCTTCCTTGTCATTCGCTGTCCAGAATGAGGTTCAAATCCAAGATTCTAGGAGCAGGTAGTGCTTTTCCAAACCTGCAGACTTCTCAAAGGGATCTGAATTTATATGCAGGTCATGGAAGCAGAAGGGGGTTGGGATTTCGGGGCACAACTGCCAAATCTGGGGATTTTCCAGCTGCCTTGTTGGTGAGTAGTTCACACTGAAGGTTTTTGCTATAACTGCCCAAGGAATTAGAGGAGTGAGCATTGGTAGCAGAAAGGGAACTAAAACAGACGTGCAGACGTTCTCCTTTAAAAAACCCAAGGGAGGGGCGCCTGGGTGGCTCAGTGGGTTAAAGCCTCTGCCTTCAGCTCAGGTCATGATCCCAGGGTCCTGGGATCAAGCCCCACATCCGGCTCTCTGCTCATCGGGGAGCCTGCTTCCTTCCTCTCTCTCTGCCTGCTTCTCTGCCTACTTGTGATTTCTGTCTGTCATATAAATAAATAAAATCTTTAAAAAAAAAAAAAAAAACCCAAGGGAAAACCATGAGGCCAGGGAAACGGATCTGCAGGGCCCATCTACAGAAAACCCAAACCTCATTCCCAGTTGGCCTAGAATCCAGACCCCCAGGAGAAAAGGTCCAATAGCATTTCTTCCAAAGGCAAGCCTTGCATAACATTTAATGACACAGGCCATTCACCTCGCCAGGAAGATTACAGGGTGAAGGTCGACCTCCAGGAGTCCAACCCTGGGTTATTCTCTCAGTTCTTTTAATACCACTCTCACAGGATGTAGATAATGGCAAAACTGAACCCCCAGAGGGGCTACTTGTTTATAAAATCAAGATCCCTTTCCTTCCTCAATGACAGGAATTGGTTTAGAGACAGAAGACATTAACGTTTAAGAAGAGAAGCGCTATGGATGTTTCCAAATGTCAAAAAGGAAAGTTCCACAGTTTTGAGACTAATCCTTGTTGACAATCTGTGACTTCCTTCCTTTCCCCTAAATCTTGCCCTGCCAGCTTTCTTTTCATGTAGCAATTTGAAGCAAGTGGCTCACTGAGTAGGGGGGATTGTTGTGTGAGCTGTTACCTGTGAGGCCTAACAAATGTTCACGTCAAATGGTTCCAAAAAAAGAGCTAGGTTAACAGCGCCCCACCTTACCAAGTTTTGAAACAGAATCGATCTATGAAAGATACTTTGTTTTAGTCCCAAGGAGATAAGTCTGGGAATACCCTTAGCTCAGCCAAGACCCAAGTTCCTACTACAAAATAAATCAAACCCTATCATTAGCTCCAACAGTCCCCAAATGCCAGCCTTTGTTTAGTGCGGAATTCATGTCACAGCAGGAGTGGTTGCAGCTGGGAATCCAGAAGTCAGGAATCAATCTCTTCATGCATTTTAAGGATGTGATACTAATACGCACAGTGGGCAGAGCTTATGCTGAACAGGCCGATGTCACAACTGGCCCTGCGGCCCAGGACCTACCAGTGCAGAAGGAGGCACTGAAACACCACTTCACCAGCAGCCAATCAAATCTTTACTAATGATTTTCACTTGGAGTTGATTTCTTAATAAATATATTAGTCAATAATAATATATCAACAGGGACACTTCAGGGGCAACTGGGTGGCTCAGTCACTGAAGCATCTGACTCTGACTTCGGCTCAGGTCATGATCTCATGGGTTGTGAGAGTGAGCTCTGTGCTCAGTGGGGAGTCTGCCTGAGATTCTTTCTCTCCCTTTCCCTCTGCCCTGTTCCCTACTAGCCAGCTCTCCCTCTCAAATAAATACATCTTTAAAAAAAAATAGGGACAAAAAAACAAAACAAAACAAAGGGACAATCTAGTATCTCTAATACCACACAACTGGAGGCCAAGAGGGATCTGTCACATTCCCAGAAAGTGATAAACCTGCGTGAACAGAGATTTGGAAATTGGTACTATTTGTGGTAGAATTTTTACAGAAGGGGATTATTTTCATAAGGCCAATTAAGCATAAAAAGGCCAGAAATTTTGGTGTCGTAGAACTAAAACCAACTGATAGTAAGATAGCTACTTTCTTCTTTTTTTCTTTTTTTTTTTTAAATTTTTTCTTTATTTATCTGACAGAGATCACAAGTAGGCAGGCAGGCAGAGAGAGAGAAGAAGCAGGCTCCCTGCAGAGCAGAAAGCCCAATGTGGGGCTCGATCCCAGGACCCTGGGATCATGACCTGAGCCGAAGGCAGAGGCTTAACCCACTGAGCGACCCAGGTGCCCCATTTCTTCTTTTTTTCAAGTAAGCCCTACCACCTTAAGTGGGGCTCAAACCCACCACCCCAAGATCAAGAGTCACATGTTCCATGACTGAGCCAGTCAGGTGCCCCAAGATGGCCACTTTATCCATTCTCTTTCTCCCCTGTAACAAAAACCTTCCTAGGAAAAGGAAATAAAAACTAAATAAATGGGGCAGGTATAAAGCAGCTGCTTACGTAGCCTTGTAGCTCCCACTTCTGGCCACATGTAATTCACACAAGACCCCAGGCTCCAGCTGCCTGGTGTCCCCTTATGATAAGCTGAATTTTTTACCTCCTGGACCCTAGTCCATCTGAGATTTTGGAAGGAGAGCAGAAGTAGTGTACGCAGTGTGTAAAGGTGTGTAACCAAGTGCTAGGGATGTGTGGGTGGCGCTGGGACGAGGCCAGCTGGGGAGTACCTCATCCTAGACATTTGTGGAACTGCCAGCCGGTTTTAGTACTGCTCTGAGGTTCCCTGCAGAGCACAGCCCAGCCTCACCTGTACAGGGCCCACCCCCACTGCCTGCCCCTACACCGCCCACCTGCCCTGAGGGGAAACGGGCTGGCCATGTTTTAGGTGGTGGTGCTGGGGTCTAGTTCAAACCTTTGTCCCCAAGATAAAAGTGACACATGGACACACACAACTCACACATATCAGAGCCTTGCTATTTTAAGAATGTACTTTATACAAAATAACCAGTTCATATGGAAATAAATCTACAGACCTCTGAGGATCAAAAAGCTTTTTAAAAAGTTCTTTTAAAAAATTATCCAAACACACAATATTGAACTAACTATTGAGGTAAGTGTCGCTCTCAGTGAAACAGGGAATCAGCAGACCACGACAAAATATACACAATATAAAAATAAATAGCACTCCCCTTTCCAGTACTGGCCAGGAAAGTTCACACGGCTTTTGCAGCAGAAGCAAAGAATCCCTGACAGTGTGCCGCAGGCTGGTGGAGACTGGCCTGGGCTCCCAGGAGCTGTGTGCAAGGCAGGAGAGTGAGGTACCTGAGTCCTAGCTAGGGAAAAAGGGTCACACGAAGGATACCGAATGGGGTTCAGCATTTCAATAACTTAACTCAACATCCACACCCCCTGTTCCCAACCCCATCCCACCCTTTCCAAAAACACACGCAGGACAATTAGTTGGCTATCAGGCGTTTCTACTTAAAAGTTCAGTCAGTCCCCTGGTACGCAGTGAGAGATAAAGACGAGCTGGGGAGACAGCCCCTCTGAATTTCTGGTTAGCAAAGACCTACAAAGCAGAGACAGGTAAACACCCAACCTCGAGACAAAGCTTGTGTCACAGCTTCATATAAGAGATGATATGCAGAAATGTTCACTCAAGTTCTGTTTTCCCAAATGAAAAGCAGGGCAAGGCTTGGTGTCCTAAGGCTCCATATTACAGAGAGTCCAACCCACTAAAAAAGGAAAAAGGATTTCTTATCATGCAGCAAATCTCAATCACATTCTTAGTTCCTAGACAGTTATGTGAGCCCAGGAATAAAAGCCTCTATGTGCTCAACCCAAATTCCCAGTATTCTCACTAGAGTGTTGAACAGAAAGCTATTAGCCGGGACTGCATTCCAGAAACCCCCGAGGTGGAACAATCATTAAACTCAGACACACACGGAGCTGACTTCCTTACTGGAGGTCCATGCAGAAGCTAGCAGGGGTGAGCGGAGGCGGTAGCAATAATGCTCGAAAACTCTAAGCCTTCATTTCTTTGAAAGCATGTCAGCATTCTGACACTATGTAACTGTCCTTGTCCTGGGACTGCTCAGGTAAGACTTGCTGTGAAATTTCAGATTAGGTAGGTCTTAAGACAGTATATTATTTATAGATTTGAATTTTCATTAAAGGAAAAAGGGAGAAGGAAAATCCCACCAAGTGGTATGGATCGAGAGCTTGTTTCTGACATCGGTGATGACCACAACACTGGGATTTCGCATGTTTTGGACAGCACTTTGCATCCTCTTTGACTCCAGGAGTTGCCATAAATGATAAGAGACACATGCCATGGGGTAATGACACCTATTAGTAATGAGAAGCATTTCCAAGGTCTGAGCGCTAGGCCCCGGTGAATCGACACTGAAAGCTGCGGTCTGAGTGAACAAAGGTGCACACACCCCCTACAGATCTTCAGGTATTCAATGAACATAAACACGAAGAGGAGCATAACAGAGTTTTGTCTTCTGAGAGCTTGGGCTCAGCAGGAATAAAAGAATTGTGACTAAGAAGCTCATGTGCACTGACTGAACCAAACCAGTGTGATTAAGGAGAGGAAGAGTGGCTTTAATTTTATTTTTAGAAGGTGGGACGAAAGAAGTTATATGAACAAGAATCTTCACATTTTGCCCTTACTCTTCACATGTATCTACCATAATAAATTTCAGCCAACAACTACTTTTTAAAAGAACAGACTCTGAGGGAAAAACAAACAAGAAACCCAAACCAGAAACCTTTCAAAAAGCTTTACTTTTCTTTCTGGGGTGTTTATTCCTCCTGGGTCTTAGGGGAAAAGATCCTAACTTATTAACAATGCTAATAAAGGCTAGCCAGGACTGTTCAATCAGACAGGTGTGCGAGTTTCCTCATTTCCCGTGGAGCCCAGCTCCCTGCTCCTGGGGACTCCTGAGAGCTGACCCGAGGACACCATGTGAGAGTCCTAGCCCGACAGCGGACCATTTTTAGGACCTCCTCACACACTACTTTCCAGTTAAAACATATCACACACCACCACCCCCTCATGGAGAAGAGGGCAAATGGATCTGCATCTGTTTAAGACACTTGGGTAGAGAAGTGCCAGAGGACAAAGATAAGAGAGAAGAATAGGTCCTGCTTGGGGGAGGAGTGCTCAGCAGGTCCCAGCAGCTCCATGGTCACATGTGCTCCTGCAGTCTTGCAGCTCCTGACTGCTGGTACCTGTAATGAAGGACCCAGCTCCCACATGGGGCACAACCAGGTTGGCAAGTCTGCTGTTGCCCTTGCTCCCAGTGTTATGATACAGTAGTTCAGTTCTTGATATTGTTCTTCCTTAACATTTTCTAACCTCTCTATATACGAAAGAAGGCAGGCTCAGGATAAAAGAATTGACTGATTTCTTCCTATATTGTTCACAGCTTTTCTCTAGGAACAGGTAACGGGGTAAGGGGCTGGGAGAGGAGAAAAGGTTACCTCGAACGGGGGCTGGGGCGGGGGGGGGGGGAATGGGCACAGATCAGCCCAACTATTGCTTATGGTCCACTCCTCCCCACACCCCAGGGTCCTTTAGCACAAAGCAATGCCTCCAACCTCAGCACCAGAGGAACAGGTCCTGTGGCTACTTATGTCAGGCAGCAGCCAAAGGCCTCTCTCTCACACCAATGTTCATGTGAGAAGATGAAGGCTGTCGGTGGCAGAAAGCTCTGGGTCTAGACCGACTCTAACTAGACCTGAGCCAGCTATCAAGACCAGTTGGTCTTTCTCTCCTCCCTGCTTCTACACAGACACAAAAACAGGAGGAGTAATGCCATCGGCCATGTGAACTTATCCTAGGCTCAAGAGCTGAACCATGTTCTTCCTACAGGGACAGCACTGACCTCTTCATGCTTTCAAACCAGATCATGCCAGTGACAGCTTTCTAACCAGAATTAGGACCAAATGAGAACACAGCCTCAAAATTCATTCCACTTAAATGCACATCAAATTTAAAACTGGAGTCTATTACAGAAAAAAATCTGTGTTTTTGCACATCACATCTTAAAGGCTCCTGTGTTCCCTACGCAACTCTCAATCCTGCCTGAGCCATAAGCCACAGTGCCAGCTCAATAATCTTTCCCTTATTTGTATGAGTTTCCTTTACACCGGAGCTGGTGTCTTGGGTTCCATCTCTATAACATGGATGTTTGCAATTTGTTTCTTTTCCTAAATAGCATAGCACAGCAAACTTTAAACATGATAGTTCCATGTTTCATCAAGGATGCTGGAATTGGAGGGAAAGATTCTAATGGCCCCTCACAAGGCTGAATTTTTAAGAAACTAGGGCAGATTAATATTATATGGAAGCTTTTCTACTATCCCAAAGACATGCTTAAAAATACGCTATTCTTTACAAAAACCTGTTAATTTCAGGGCATTTTTCCTTAGTTCCCCCCTCCCCCTTTGTGGTATATTCGAAGTTTAAAACATAGGAGTCCTAACTTTGGTGGCATCTCAGCTAAAATCAAATACAGAATGCTAAACAAGAACAATCCAGTGTAATTCACTTCTAAAACCATAACAAAGTAATTTAATACTGTAGAATTGTTTCCTATCACAGATATGACGAATGATTTCCAAGAACTTGTTCCTGAAAGCTATTTTAAATCACCATGACTTATTTTACTATGATTCACTTAACATGAATTAAAACTATATGTACTGAGATATTCCTAAATTCAAACTGTAAATCTATAGAATACATTTTTCCTATTCAAAACTGTGCAATTTCTTTATTGATACTAACATATACAAACCTGAGTAGTCACTTCCACAAAATGTGATTCGTGCCAGAAAGCTTTGTGTGATGTCTACCAGATCACAGGCCCAGCAGGTCTGTGAAGAGGACGATTCATTTTATATTCTAATAAGCAAATCACTCTAGTGATCCCAATTCCTGATACTGGTTTACAGCTATCTGGTAGGGCTGGTGGCAAATTAGGAAGGGCACTGCTCTCTGAAATCCAGGCTCCGGGCCACTGGATGAGAGGCAGACTGTCTTCTAGGCTGATGTTTCTGGGAGGCCGTGCAGGAGCACTCCATCTCCAAACTGAGACACTCAACAGTCAGGGGGCAGTGCAACGGTACCCTCGGGCTGATTGGAAAGAAGTCCTTTAACGAACAAAGGACAGCTAGTCACTGAAAAAACAGTGACAATTTATAAGCGTAAACTTTTCCTACCCTCTTCTCCAGCTCCCAAGAAGTATTCAGTGTGACATGATTGTAAACAGATAAGGATCACTCTAGTGCTTCGTGCCCACCACAGTTAGGACTTCCATTTCTTCCACATCCCCACCCACCCTTCCCACTTATGTACAATACATTCACCACTAACAACAAAAATTATTTTTAAAAGGCAACATGAAAATTCTGTAAACTGGACCCAGCTCCAAACACATGAATACTAAGAGAAGTCCCTTCCCCAAATATATACCTGAGTTTAGCTGCTCATGAAAGTTCAGAAGCACCACTCCATTCTTAAGTGTGACCCCCTCCCCCAAGTTTAAGATGATTTTCCCTGAACGAGAGTCTCAGGACTTAGAACAGCCATGACTAATTTCAGTTCATTTGTTCTTGACCATCAGCCAAACGAGGGATCCCCAACCAAGGACCTTTACAAGCTGGTGTTAGTCTAAGGAGTATGCTTCTAAGGCTCCAGGAAAGGCTCCAGCTCTTGGACGGCGAGATGGGATGCCCTATGAAGGGGTGTGGCAGGGTAACAGGAATAGAGATGGGCAGGGATCGTTTCCCTAAATTCTCCATGTTCCAGTCTTCATGTGCAGCTTTCTGTTTCCTTGGGGTTTATTTCCTCCTTGGACTAGCTCTGAGAGACAATTAAAGACAATTAAGCAAAATTAACAATTGTGTTGTTTAAAGTAATTCAATAAGCCAAAGAGCTGTACATGTTCCTCTCCATCAGGGAAAGTGGCTTGGTCTTGTTTTAGCCATCACAGTTTACTTCCAGAGGGTGGGCTATCAGGTTCCAGACCTCTGCACACAGACCCCCAACCTCAGCTCTCAGGAGCAGTAGGCCTCCCCGCACACTAGGGGATGAAATTGATGTTGCTGATGACAATTACTTCACAGTGGTCAAGGAAGAAGGGGAAGTGAGAGAGTGTGTGGAGAGAGCCGGAACGCAGTGATTAGCACACAAGAAGCACCTGAAGGGAGCTCCTTTTAAAAACCCGAGTGCATCGTCTCTCTCAGATGAAACAGGTGGAAAGAGATAAAAAATACGAAGCTATCATATCAAAATAAATGCTAGTGGCCTATTTGGAAAAATGAAGCTTGAACAATCCCCAAACAGCTGGTTACCACAAGAAGAGAAACACATGGAAAACAAAACAGAAGCTACTTCCCAGGTCATCTTCTCATTTTTTCCCCACTGTGGAATCCATTGGGAGCACTGGGCCCGAGTGGCCCTTTCTCCTAGGCTGGTAGTAGGACACGAAACACTTTCCAGTTCAAGGTCCTCTATTAACAGGACACCTTAAAAGATTTTCTGAGAGTCACGATAAACTCACAATGAACATTTCTTGCTCCCTGGAATCACAACAGAAGTTCTAAGTTTTGATAATTTTTACCTGATCGAGAGGAAGTGTGGGGGGCTTATGTGGTGGAAGCTCTTCCTGGGACGCTGCTGGTGCTGGGGTCTTTGGGAACGAGGACTGTGACTGGCCTGGATGCATTTGCATTCTACAGCCACAAGAAAAGAGCAGTTAAGAATGAATGAAGACATACTAATTAGAAAGGAAAGAGATACTTCAGTTAAAATCTCAGGCAGATACTGCCTTAATTATCTAGGAATCAATCATGGAATCGATATGAGAAGAAAGCAACATTTTGTAACTCCAGGTGTGATGCAGTCAGTACATGATACCACCTAGGAGGGCTCTTGACATGGGTTTAACTGGACTCCAAACAGGAGGGAACAATGAGAAGAATCCAAAATCTGGGACATCACACGTGAGAACTTGCCTCAAATCTTTGGAAAACAAAATGGAACTAAACAAAGATAGAATCCACGTTGTAAATTAAGAGACTAAACAGAGCAACCAAATGTTAACCTTACATGGATCTTGGCTGGCGGAGGGGAGATAAAACAAACACAGCTGTAAAAGACATTTTGGGGACAACTGGAGAAATTAAATAAGGACTCTACATTAAACCACTATCACTGCTATTTTCTGCGGGTGGAGTAACAGTTTGATATTGTGCTCCGGGAGAATTTCATTATCCCTAGCAGATGCATGCAGTCATGAAGTCTGCAACTTCCTTCCCAACGGTTTAAAAGAAAAGACAAGGAAACAAAACAAACATATTTAGTGAGGTATAAAATTAATATGGCAAAATGTTAAATGTGGAAGAGGTCTTGGAGGTAAGCTTAGGCTGGCACTAAAAGGGGCACATTAGTGCTTAAGTTGGATGGTACTGGTTTTGAGATTAGGCTTCATAACCTTAATGTAAACAACTTCATTTAAACATCTTTTATATACTACATATTTGAAAATCTCCTGGTTCACAGATCACCTCACTGAGTCTTAAAAACATCATTATTTGGAAAATTCTCAACGAGACTGTATTTGACTTGTTTTAATTCTGGATAAACCCGTTTCTTTATTCAGTGTTAGGGGGAGAAGTGAGAGGTAAGGGATAAAACCTGAACATTACAGATGACCTCCCTCAACCTCAAGGTTTGAGAGAGACATATTTTACCTTGACCAGAGTATCTGAACTTAGCAGCAATGTGGACACCTCTGCTTATGGCTCTCCAACTGTGGTTCTGACGTTTCCCGTCTCAAAACTTAACTGAACAGTCATTTACATGCCAGTTCACTTTCATGAGGGAAAAAAATGCCAAAGATAAAATCGGACTCTAAGGCAGCAACATTTCTATTAAGTCTCCAGCAAGGATTCCCATGCTTTCCTTAGACACAGACCATTAAAGGTTATCACCTTCATTTCTAAGGCCATTTTTCTTTCTAAAACTAACATCTATTCTTTTCTCAGGAAAAAACCAAACCAAAACAACCCAACAAAAAACAAAAACCAAAAAAACCATTTAATGTAATCTTACCCTGATGGTCTGTACATTTCCTGGAAAGGTCCCCTTATTCCACTTCCAGTGCCAATTTGTTCCATCATTACAGCTTGAAAGTGACCCAGGCCCTCTTCTTGGCAGCGATAGATGGGGCCTTCCTGAGAGAGGCCGTTGGGCTGGGCAGCCACTGGATGGTGAGGCGGTTGAGCAGTCACGGGGGAAGTGTAAGCCCTGGGCTGGAAATGACTGGTGGGCCTCTGAGGTGTGTAAGGAGGCCCCGTCTGTAGCATCACGCCATGAGGCTGGAAAGTTGATGAACCAAATCCCATCCCTGAACTCAGAGGTGGAGGAGGAGTTCCATAAAGATACTCGCTTGCTGACAATGAGCTTTGCCGCTTGGTAGCTGCGTTATGGTTGTCCAGGTCTAAAAACTCTTTGGGACTCTCTGGCCTCTCTACAGATTCATCTAGCTTGTCTTCCTCTGGACCGGGATTCTGCCCATCAGTTGAGACTACTTTAGCAGCCACTGCATCCATTTGGGTTGGGGAAGTTAAGGCAGCATTCAGTGTATCACAGCCTTGCAGATTAGTCAAGGTGCTCTTATCTGAGAAGAGGGGCCTTGATGGGGGGGCTGGATTAGGTGGTGGGAGCCCACTTGGACTTCCTGGGGGATGAAGATGTCTCTGCCAGTCAGAAAAGCCCTGTGGACACGGATAATAAGGAGTTCGCTGATAGTGATGGTAGGAAGGCTGAGGTGGTGACTGGTAGGAATACCTCATTGCTTGGTGGGGGCGATACTGGGGAAAGACTCCAGAATGAGGGTTGTTAGACTGAAAGCCCCTAGGGGGGAAATGCTGAGGATGGGACACTGAGGGTTTACTTCCCATCACAGGGCCCAAACCTTGCAGGCCTGGACTGATGTGGTAATGTGTAGCTGAATTTGGGTATTCCAGGCCAGGCATGTACAAGGGGGAAAACTGGCTTACAGCGCCTCCCATCAGACTGGGGTCTGTGTTGGGAGGTGTGGCTGGGTTCTGCCTTGTACATGGGATGGTTTCTGGTAGCACTTTGCCTTTGGGGCAGAGTGGCTTTTCTGAACCACTACCACCAAGGCCTTTCCCTTCTGAGCCACAAGGGGATGCTTCAACAATCAGTCCGTTTTCGGGGAGAGCCACTCTCTCTGCCAGAGTGGAGAGGTCTTGCATACACCCCTGAGAGGCTGGACTGGTAGAGCCACTCTCTGTGGGCCATGTGTTCTTGCTCTTTGTTGCCTTCCAGTTGTCGCCAGATTCTGAGGAGTTGCTTTTGAGCTCTGGGCCCTCTGTTTCCCTTTCTTGTGGTGAGCTCTGCCTGGTACAGTCAGTCTGCAAGGGAGGTGTAGGGTGAGGTAGCTGTTTGAGGTACATCCCCTCTGAAGCACCCATGTTTGGTGGTTTCTCCTCAAGCCCAGTCAAGGGATCTGCTGTAAGAAAAATGCAGAACAAAAGAGTAATTCAGTAGCTGAAATGACAATACTGATGGGGATGGTAGTGAAAAGAACATGAAGGCAGTCAGGGACAGGTGGGGCTGAGGTGGATATATGGCAATTCAAGCATCAGCTAAAACTTTTGAGTCCCTGAAAGGATTCATGATGTTGAGGCCTTTGTAAACTCCTCCTTATAGACCAGGAAGTAAGACCTAGCACATCTATAGCTACTCATAAAGTCTGGCAAAGAATGGAGATGTCCCTGCCTCTCTCTTGCTGTGCTGTGTGAGCCTGAGGTAATTCAGGTATATGCATGTCCTGTATGGAGATCAATAAGAACCAGAACATGATGGATCTATATCAAGAGGGCTGCCTCCTGACGTCTGCGCCATCAGAACGTATGTTCCACAGCAGCACGGACTTTGTTTCCTTCCCCATCAATCTTAGTACTTGTACACAACAGAAATTTACAACACACAAATAAATTAATTTACTAGACTCAAATGCTTAATTACAAACTCAGGATTCTTTACATTGTTATTGTGTCAGACCAGAAATATGGTCTTATTTTTTTAATAATTTTTTCAAGTAGAACAGAGTTGTTGCTCAGGTGTGATCTAAATACAATTCTAAAAACGGATGTAAAAACAGATCATAAAGATAAGATTAAAGATTCATACATTACAACTTTTAAAGACCCACTAAAATCTCAGTCAACTAATTAACTAGTGCTGGTTGAAAAATCAAAGGTAAAAGTTATACAACAAAATTTAAATCTATACTTCTCATTATTTTATCAACATAAAACATGGAAACTAACAAACAGACTTATTCACAGTTTCACCAGAGGGTGAATTCCAGACCCCATTTGAAATCAGTATTAGACTGATTAGCTAGACCTGGTAGTCACAAAACAGGCCTTCCCTCAGAATGAACACCGCTGAGCAGGGGCGCTGGGTGGCTCAGCTGGTGAAGCATCTGCCCTTGGCTCAGGTCCTGATCCCAGGGTCCTGGGATTGAGTCCCAAATCGGGTTCCCTGCTGTGGGGAGCCTGCTTCTCATTCTCTCTCTCAAATGAATAAAAAAAAAAAAAAAAAAAAAAAAAAAAGAAAGACTAGGTTGGGGAAGATGGCAGGGTAGGAGGATCCTAAGCTCATCTCCTCTCATGAATACAACTAGATAACTAGGTAACACCCATATCAGTATAAATAACCAAGGAAAAGACTTGGAAGACTGTCGAAACAGACTCTCCATAGCTAAATGTAGAGCAGAGGCCACATCACAGAGGGTGTGAAAGACAGAGATGTTGTCAGGAGCCAAGTGGATCCTTGGGATTGTCCTCTGTGCACCAGCACGGAGAAGAGGGCAGAGGAGATCCCAAGACAGGAACCCCAGGTATGGGGGAACTGAATGGGTAAAATCAATCTCTCTAACATTTGGCTTTGAAAACCAAAGGGGCCCAAGAATCTGGGGGCTTATTAACATCTTATTAAAACTCAGTGGGGGTGGGTGCCTGTGTGGCTCAGTGGGATAAAGCCTCTGCTTTCAGCTCAGGTCACGATCTCAGGGTCCTGGGATCAAACCCCATATCAACCCACATCGGGCTCTCTGCCTGGCAGGGGAGCCCGTTTCCTCCTCTCTCTCTGCCTGCCTCTCTGCCTACTTGTGATCTTTGTCAAATAAATAAATAAAATCTTAAAAAAAAACCCCACCAAAAAACCCAAAAAACTCAGGGGGCTCAGCTTTGTGAGAGCCAGGATGGTAGAGTCCCTGCCCTTAAAGAGACAGTACAACAGTGCCATGGAGATTGAGCATAGAAGCAGCAGTGTGAAAAATACCTGACATATGTGGAAAGGAGATTTATTTACTAATGAGTGTATATTGGAGGGGCAGGGATATTTGGGAGACCTCTCTATGAACAAAAGACCTGGTCAACACCATTTTCCTCCTCTGCTCCCAGCCTAGATAGAGGGACAACTGCAGGAACCAGTGTAGGGCCAACACTGGTTACATAGCAGAACAGTTTGCCCTCCCCAACGTTTGCCTACAGAAATATCCTCTCCATCCAAGCCTGGGCAACTGCAGTGCTCTTCTGCAGTGGACTGATGCAGAGCTTCCTGGCCCTCCATGGGCCTGTTCCCGCATTTTCCTGTTGACCTGGCACCTTCAATATGCCCTTAGCTGGAGCCCACCCAAAGCGGTGCCGCAAGCCTGGAGAGGTGCAAGCAGCCAGGAAAAGGACCAGCACCCCACCCCTCCAGAGAGACTCCTTCCCTGGAGAAAAGGGAAGATAACCACACGTAATAGTGCCATTGAGGCCCCCCGCACTGGGCAGGGGGCAGACAGCTATTTTGACTGAAAGCCACCCTCACCAATGGAAGCTTCTCGGAGGACAACACGGGAAAGCACCCAGAAGTCTGGTGCTACTTCACCTCTGGCAAATGCCTGGTCTGACTCAACTCAAGCCCAGGGTGGCACCAGATTGGCCCACTAACAACACAGGGATCAAACCCTGCCTACAAAAGGCAGAGCCACTGCACATGACTGGACTGAAGGCAAATGTGGTTCAGTCACAACAGCAGGATGCACACACTACACACAGGAGAAACCCCTGAAGCGCCAGGTTATGAACAGGGGATTGTACTGCAGGGCACTATAGGACCTCTTCTTCACAAGGCCATTACTTCCAAGAGCAGAGGACACAGCTGATTTTCCTAACACACAGAAACAGACACAGAGAGTCAGATAAAATGAAGAGATGAGGAGTATGTCCCAAAGGAAAGATCAGGACAAAAATCACAGCAAGAGAACGAAATGAAATGGAAGTAAGTAATATGCCTGATAGAGAATTTAAAGTAATGGTCACAGAGATCTTCACTGGACCTGAGAAAGGAGTGGGGGACCTCAAAGAGACCCTCAAGAAAGATAGAAAACAAAAAAAGAACAAATCAGAAATAAAGAACACGGGGCGCCTGGGTGGCTCAGTGGGTTAAGCCACTGCCTTCGGCTCAGGTCATGATCTTGGGGTCCTGGGATCAAGTCCCGCATCGGGCTCTCTGCTCTGCAGGGAGCTTGCTTCCTCCTCTCTGTCTCTGTCTACCTCTCTGCCTACTTGTGATCTCTCTCTGTCAAATAAATAAATAAAATCTTAAAAAAAAAAAAAAAAAAAAAGAAATAAAGAACACAATAACTGAAATTAAAAATACACTACAATGGATTAATAGTACACTAGAGGAAGAAGAAAGAATCAGAAACTTGCAAGACAGAATGCGATTAAACTGAATAGGTGAAAAAAAAAAGAAAACAGACTTAGAGAACTCAGTAACAACCATCACATGTAATAATAATGACATTATATGGATCCCAGGAGAGAAGGGGGGAATAAAATCATTTTGAAGAAATAATAGCTGAAAACTTCCTGAATCTGGGAAGGAAACAGAAATCCAGATCCAGGAGGCACAGAGATGCCCCAACAAAATCAACTCAAGGAGGTCAACATGAAAACACACAGGAATTAAAAAGACAAAAATGTAGTGAGAAGAATTTTTAAAGTAAGAAAGACAAAAAGAAAATAGTTATATAAAAGAGAAACCCTCTAAGACTATAAGCTCATTTTTCCACAGAAACTTTACAGGCTAGAAGGGAATGTGAGGATAGTGCTGAAAGTGCTGCAAGAAAAAAAAAACACCAGCAGCAAAGAATTATTTATCCAGCAAGGGTAGCATCCAGACTAGGAGAGTTTCCCCGACAAACAAAAGTTTGGCACCACTACACCACTACACCAAACCTATCAGAAATGTTAAAGGGAACTCTGAGTGGGAAGGAAAGACCATAAGCAGGAATAAGAAAAGTAGGAAGCACAAAAGCAGTAAAATGATCTAGAAAAATCAGTCAAGTGATTCATAAAATAAAAGGATATGAAGTATGACTCCACATACCTAAAACCTGGGGGAGTTGTGGAGGCATGATGGCAATAAAGAACAGGTTCAAACTTAAGTGACCATCAGCTTAATACAGACTGCTATATGCAGAAGATGGTATATATATATCTAATAGTAACCACAGATCAAAAACCAGTAACTGATATGCAAAAAATACAGAGAAAGGAATCCAAGTATACTTGGATTCACTATAAAACACCAGCAAACCATGACAGAAGAGAAGAAAGGAACAGAGAACTACAAATATATCCATTAAACAAGTAATAATATCACCATGTACATACCTACCAATAACTATTCTGAATGTAAATGGACTAAATGTTACAATCAAAAGATATAGGGTGATGGAATGGATTAAAAAAAAGAACCTTCTATATGGTGCCTATGAGAGACTCATTTCAGAGTGAAAAACATAAGCAGACTGAAAGAAAAGGGATAGAGAATTTATCATGCAAATGGATGTCAAAAGAAATCCGAGATAGCAATATTTATAAATTTGATTTTATATTTTATATTTTTTATATTTAGATAGATTTTATATTTTTAAAATATTTTTATTTATTTATTTGACAGAGAGACAGCAAGAGAGGGAATATAAGCAGGGGGAGAGGGAGAGGGAGAAGCAGGCTTCCCGCTGAGCAGGGAGTCTGATGTGGAGCTTGATCCCAGGACTTGATCATGACCTGAACCTAAGGCAGCTGCTTAATGACTGAGCCACCCAGGTACAAAAAAAACTTTACACAAAGACTATAAAAAGGAAAAAAAGAAGGACACTACAAAATCATAAAGGGAAGATTCAAGAAGAAGATGTAGCAATAGTAAAATACTTATGTACCAAACAGGGAGCATCCAAATACATAAAGTAGCTAATCGCAAACATAGAGATAGTAATTGATAGGAATATAGTAATAGCAGGGGAATTTCACACCTCACGTATATCAATGGACAGATCATCCAAGCAGAAAATCAACAAGGAAGGAATAGCTTTTATTTTGTTTTTTAGAGTTGGGGAGAGGCAGAGGGACAAAGAATCTTGGGTGAGGTTTTTTTTTTTTTTTTAAGATTTTATTTATTTGAGAGAGAGAAAACAGAAACAAGTGGGGACAGAGGCTGAAGGACAGGGAGAAGCAGACTCCTTGATGAGCACAGAGCCTGATGCTGGGCTTGACCACAGGAACCTGCAATCATGACATAAGTCAGAGGCTTAACTGACTGACCTACCAGGTGCTCCTTGACAGAGAGAATCTTAAGAAGGTTCCATACCCAGCAGTGAGCCTGACACCAGGCTCAATCTCATTACCTGAGCTGAAATCAAGAGTCAGATGCTTAACTGACTTAGTCACCCAGGTGTCCGGCCAGCGGCTTTCTGAATGACATACCATCTGGATCTAACAAAAACATTCTAAACATTCCATCCTAAAACATCAAAATACATACTCCTTTCAAGTGCATACGGAACATTCTCTAGAAGAGATCAAATAGTAGGTCACAAAACAAATCTCAACAAATTTGAAAAGACTGAAGTCATACCATGCATCTTTTCTGATCATAACGTTATCAAACTAGAAATCTACCACAAGAAGAAATCTGGAAAGAACAAAAGTACACGGAGGTTGGGACACCTGGGTGGCTCAGTTGGTTAAGGGTCTGCCTTCAGCTCGGGTCATGATCCCAGAAACCTGGGCTCCCTCCCACACTGGGCTCCCTGCTCAGCTGGAAGCCTGCCTCTCCTCCTGTCCCTCCCTCCACTCATCCTCTCTCTCTCTCTATCTCTCTCAAATAAACAAATAAAATCTTAAAAAAAAAAAAAAAAAGAACAGATATTGTTAAGATGTCCATGTCACCCAAAGCAATCTATAAATTCAATATAATCTCTATTAAAACACCAACAGCATTTTTCACAGAAATAGAATTAAACTTTGTATGGAACCACAAAAGACCCCAAATAGGCAAAGCAGTCAGGACAAAGAAAAACAAAGGTGGAGCTGTCCCAGTCCCAGATATCAAGCTACAGTACAAAGTGGTCATAACCAAAACGGAATCATAGTGGCACAAAAAAAGACACATAGATCAGGGGAACAAAACAGCCCAGAAATGAACCCACAATTATATGGTCAATTAATCCTTCACAAAGGAGGCAAGGATATGCAATGTGAAAAAGACAGTCTCTTCAACAAATGGTGCTCAGAGAACTGAACAACCACTTGCAAAAGAGGATAGACAGGTCTCCAGACGCAATGGAAACAAAAGCAAAAATTAAGTACTGGGACTACCTGAAAATAGAAAGATTCTGCAGAGCAAATCGATAAAACTAAAAGGAAATAGGTTAAGACATTTGCAAATGATGTATCTGATAAAGGGTTAGTATCCAAAATATAAAGAACTGGTAGAACTCAACAACCAAAACCCAAATAATCCAATTAAAAATGGGCAGAAGACATGAACATGCATTTCTTCAAATAAGACATTTAGATAGCCAAAGGACACATGAAAAGATGCTCAACATCACTTATCATAAAGGAAATGCAAATCGAAACCACAATGAGATATCACTTCACACCCACCAGAATGGCTAAAATAAAAAAACCATAAGAAAATAAAAATGTTGGTGAGGATGTAGAGAAAAATGAACCCTCGGACACTGTTGGTGGGAATGCAAACTGGTGCAGCCACTCTGGAAAATAGTATGGATGTAATTCAAAAAAATAAAAACAGAATTAGCAGTAATTCCACTACTGGGTATTTATCCAAAGAACATGAAACACTAATTTGAAAAGGTTTATATGCATCCCTATGTTTACTGTAGCACTATCTACAATAGTCAAGATATGGAAGCCTGTGTCTACTGAAAGATGGATGGATAGAGGTGGTATGTATACACAATGGACTATTACTCAGCCACAAAAATAATGAATATTGCTATTTGCATTAATGTGGATGAAGGGTGTAGTGCTAAGTGAAATAAATCAAAGAAAGACAAATACCATATGATTTCAGTCATATGTGAAATTTAAAAAACAAAACAAATGAACAAAGAAAAAGACAAACCAAAAACCAAACTCTTAACTACAGAGAACAAACTGTTGGTTAACAGAGGGGAGGCAGTGGAAAGATGGGTGAAATAGGTGATGGAGATTAAGAGCACACTTATCACAAGGAGTACTGAGTAATGTATTGAAGTGCTGAATCACAGTAACTCTGTACGTTAACTATAGTGGAATTATAGTTTAAAAAAAAAAGTATTAGTACGTAGCTAAACAAATAAAAATAAAAACTAATTCTGAGTTCTAGGCCTACCATCAATTTTAGATGGACTATTCATATCTGATCAGTCTTCCTTTTTTAAAATGATTTTATTTACTGAGAGAGAGTATGAGTGCAAATAGGGGAGGGGCAGATGGAGAGATTCTAAAGCAGAGTCCATGCTGGGCACAGAGCCTGAAGCAGGGCTTGACCCCATAACCCTGAGATCATGACCTGACCCTAAATCACGAGTCAGATGCTTAAGTGACTGAGCCACCCACATGCCCCTCTCCATTCATATATTGAAAAAAATAATATACATGGTGGACATCTATCCTACAAACAAGCACTAATTACAAATAGTATTCATCTTCTCAATATTCAGGTTAATCTCTCACCCTTTTTAAAGATTTTATTTGCTTATTTGAGAGACAACAAGAGAGTGAGAGAGAGCGAGCGAGAGCACAAGCAGCGGGGAGGAGCAAAGGGAGAAGCAGACTCCCAATGAGCAGGGAGTACAACATGAGGCTCAATCCCAGGACCTGGGGATCATGACCTGAGCCTAAGATATTTCTAAGAACTCCCTTCAAGCTTTGCTTCTTAGTAGCTATAAACATGTGTCCCAGGAATAGAAGAATGGGAATAATTAGACTTTAAGTACTGAAAACTTATCCTATAATGATAATTTTTAAGAAGGTTATTTTTTAATTTTTTAAATAAACATATAATGTATTTTTATCCTCAGGGGTACAGGTCTGCGAATCGCCAGGTTTACACATTTCACAGCACTCACCATAGCACATACCCTCCCCAATGTCCATAACCCCACCACCACCCTCTCCTGACCCCCCATCCCAAGAGGGTCATTTTTTTTTTTTTTTTTTTTTTTTTAAGATTTTATTTATTTATTTGTCAGAGAGAGAGCGAGCGAGAGCAAGCACAGGCAGACAGAGTGGAAGGCAGAGTCAGAGGGAGAAGCAGGCTCCCTGCGGAGCAAGGAGCCCGATGTGGGACTCGATCCCAGGACGCCGGGATCACGACCTGAGCCGAAGGCAGCTGCTTAACCAACTGAGCCACCCAGGCGTCCCCCAAGAGGGTCATTTTTAATGGCACTTTGATGATGTAGTGGTTGAGAGCATGGATGGTGGATCAAGTGGGTATGGATACAAATCTCAGCTCCATCACTTACTAGCGAGTTGAAGGCAAATAGCTTTGTATCTCGGATTTTCCATCTGTGTAAACAAGTGTAATATAACAGCAGCAAGGGGTGCCTGGGTGGCTCAGTGGGTTAAGCCTCTGCCTTCGGCTCGGGTCATGTTCTCAGGGTCTTTGGATCAAGCCCCACATTGGGGTCTGCTCAATGGGGAGCCTGCCTCCCCTGCTTCTGTCTGCCTCTCTGCCTACTTGCAATCTCTCTCTGTTAAAAAAAAAATGCTGCAAACTCAAAGCGCGTTCTGAGAACTGATTTACTCTATTTACAAGTCTCAAGAAGACTGCACAGTACAGTAAGGACTACATCACTACCAGAAATCTTTTCAGATCTCTGGACCAATACTATGATTCACTCAACCCTGAATGAGTAGTTCAAGAAGCTAGAAAGAAGTTTGACAGTCTTGGTAAAAAAGATTTCTCATGAATTAATGGTTTAAATGTTAGACATCAGACAAAAATGATGGTGTAAATTACCTCGGTCATTCTCAGGCTCTTGTGTTTCACTGCTATCCTGTGTCCTGCCAGGGTTCCCCAAGGTAGGCTTGGGGGCTGACACACTTACTGATGTCGAGTGAGCTACCTGTGAAAAAGGGCCAGATAAATGGGGGGGTGTAGGCTGTTGGGGGTGGTAAGGCACACCTGGTGGGCAAACTCGGGAAGAGAGCTGCTGCATGGCAATCATCTCTGGGCTGTCCATCATGGAGTCCCCTCCTTGCACCCCCCGCAGAGCATGGGAAGGTGCTCCAAAAAGAGAACTTGGTGTTGGGGCTGGAGGTGGCTGTAACCGATGTCCACCAGATTTACAGGGTGGTCGCATATACCCTGAAGAAGCAACTCCATGAGGTAGAAAACTTGATTGTTCAGTCCACTGGTTTGGGGGAAGAGCAGGTCTCATCACTCGGGAATCCATCATATGACCAAGAGCTCGAGGCTGGTGAGAGGGTCCTGGCCCCATGGGGGGCTTCTCATCTGTGCCCAAGGGTCCTGTGTTTGTAGCACCATGGTTTCCATTCCAGACAGCGGTGTGTACTCGATTCAGATACTTGTACGATCGGTACATGTGGCTGGGAGGAGGAATTTCTGAGCTTTCAGGAAAGTCTGGGGGTCGGGCTGGAGCCCCACCATGCCTCGGAGGAATAAATCCTGACTGGAATTGAGTCGGGGGATAAATATTGCCATCCTGACTAGTGCCACCCATCTGTCTAAGCTGCAAAGATCCAGAATGTGATCCCACATTACTGAGGTGTGTCAGCCCCCCACACACTTGCTTCTCCTCTGGAGTGCCTAGCCTGGGTCCTCGGTGGTTGTTAATTCCAACAGGAGGCTGGCAACAAGAAAACAGAAGGAAGCAGAGATTAGTAGATCCACAGAATAAAGTGCTTAATGTACAATAACAGACTCTAAATAATGGAAGATAATGAATTAAATTTAACCTGGTAAGAGACTGTACTTTTGAAGTGTATCTGTGAAGCCCTTTGCATTTGTGTATTCTGAGTAGGCTGCTTACCTGCACGGCAAAAGGCTGATGCTGCTGCATAGGTTCTCCAGGGTGTGGTTCTGGGACCCTAGAGGAGACATATAAATTGGCAGGATCTGATCCTCGAAGAGGGCCAAATGTTCCTGGTACTGCTGGCCTCTGGAGAGCGTTGAGTAAAGGCAGGAGGAGAGGGAAAAAAAGAGGAAGCACAGAAGATATTAGGTAAAAAACAAGGCCGTTCCTGCAGAATGCTAGCATATAAACTCACCCAGATTGGGGCTAGTTCTGGGGCCCAAAGCTATCTCTCCCTGCAGGATAGAAAAAAACCTGGTGTTTCTTAATCTCTTTTTCCTTAGTTCCTCTTCCCCAAGAGCCTTGTAAGCCAATTTTTCCCCAATTGCCCCCTCCACATGAAATTTTAATTGCATAGATATGCTGTATATTTTATGTACTATGTGTAGTCTGTGCTTTGTACAGGAAAAGAGTTTTTAAAATTCCCACTTCTACCTACCTTGACAGTGCATCAGACTGACTAAAAGAAGATTTAAAATAAGAGGAAGAATGAATAAAGAAAGGACAGGTGAGGAGAAACAAAATCATTCATATATGGAAAAATTACTTTGGAAAAGAAACTAATTAACAAGGCTTCACTTCTGTTCGAATTCACGAACTAGGGGAAACTACTGTTGAATTTTAAGCTATTCCTTACCATCTGGTTTAAAAGGGGTGCCTGGTTAGGCATCCCACCATAATGTAGGGGACGAGAAAAGCCTCGGCCATTTGAGGTGCCCAGCTCCCGAGGGAGTTGTGTGGAACTGCTACTTTGATTATCCCCAGAAGAGGAAGTTCTGCGGGCAGGCGGCAAGGACTTTCCTCCATTCTCCACAGGCTGCTGTTTCTTGCTGGGCCCTTCAGAGTCCCTGGAGCGGGTCCAAACATGGCTTCCACCGCTTCGTCCAGCCCGGCTCCGCCTTTTCTCTCGCTTTTCATCCTCTCTGATCCAAAATTCTTCATCTGTGTCTCCATCTTCACCAGGAAAATGCTTCATCATTGCCCGATGGAAACATCTCTCTAAATTATCAGACATCTTGGTATATTCTATGGGAAGATACAAGGATTGACTTCCAGAGAGAGCTTTTATGGGACATAAAAGACAATTCTCTTACCAACAAACAATAAAAGATGCCTTTTGGGTAAACTCTGGAGCTTAATTCAACTCAAGTGATATTAGGTTGTGCAGCTAAGGACACAAGAAGGAGAAGATACTGTTTTTGCTCTAATAGGCTCTAGACTGTACGGCTGGTATCATTTTTTTTTTTTTTTTTAAGATTTTAATTGCTTATTTGACAGAGAGATATCACAAATAGGCAGAGAGGCAGGCAGAGAGAGTAAGAGGGAAGCAGGCTCCCTGCCGAGCAGAGAGCCCGATGCAGGACTTGATCCCAGGACCTTGAGATCATGACCCGAGCCAAAGGCAGCGGCCCAACCCACTGAACCATCCAGGTGCCCTGGTATCAGATTCTTAACTTAAACCAAGACAGATTTAATTCTTCAAGGCTAAATCACAGCATTATTGAACACAGTCACTGAAGCTACTAAGTTTTGTCTTCTTTTAAAAAGACTTATTTATTTGAGAGGGAGAGTGAAACTAGGGGAGGGAGCGGGAGAAAGAGAATCTTAAGTGGACTCTGCTGAATGCAGGGCTGCATGCGGGGCTTGAGCTCATGATCCCCCCCCACCTTTTTTTTTTTTTTTTTAAGATTTTATTTATTTGACAGAGATCACAAGGAGGCAGAGAGGCAGGCAGAGAGAGGAGGAACCAGGCTCCCTGCTGAGCAGAGAGCCTGATGCAATGTGGGGCTTGATCCCAGGACCCTGAGATCATGACCTGAGCCAAAGGCAGAGGCTTAATCCACTGAGCCACCCAGGAACCCTCATGACCCCTTAGATGATAACCCTAACCCTGACCCAGAATCAAAAGTCAGGTCCTTGGGGCGCCTGGGTGGCTCAGTGGGTTAAAGCCTCTGTCTTCAGCTCAGGTCATGGTCCCAGGGTCCTGGGATTGAGCCCTGCATCGGGCTCTCTGCTCGGCAGGGAGCCTGCTTTCCCCCTCTCTCTCTGTCTGTCAAATAAATAAATAAAATCTTTAAAAAAAAAAAAAAAGTCAGGTCCTTAACTGACAGAGACACCCATGTGTCCCAAAGCTGCTTAGTTTTTAAGCTAAAGCATTTGAGCTACTGTATACATGAGTACACGTTTCTACACTTGGAGCCATACATTCTTTGTAATTGGAGATCTACTCTGTGGACTTCTCAAGATGATTTAAGAATCTAGGGTCAATCTGGTCAGTAGTTAGCAGTCTCTGTTTAAGGAAGTGCAGTACGATCTAAATCCAGCCTGGTCTCTACAATAATGAAAAATAACCTAAGCCCAGTTAGCCACTAGATACAATCTTTTGTCACATAGGATAGACGTGGTTTTGGCACATGTTGTGTAAGTAGTCAGAGTGGCCAATCCCATGGCTTTAAATGTACATTTTGTTTACAGTCTCAGTGAAAGGTCTAAATCCTTTCTAAAAGAGATGCACTTCTGTTTTTGTGTATTTCTAAAAAAGAAGGTATTCTGTTCTTGGTTGATATGGATAGTAAGTGTATCCATAGCAAACTCCTTCCCTACTTACCACTACTTTCCCCATTATATTTTCGACAATTCCTGAACATAGTCTTCATGTCATTTACAAATTCCTCCTTGGTACAGTATAAACCTCCGTTCAGTTTCTTCTCCATGCTTGAAATATCCATGGGGACCTAAAATAAGACACACTAAATTATAACACGTTGGAGAAAAAAACACCTCCTAGTCCTTATGAGGCAAGGAAATCATACCACTATGAGATGCTCAGGAGCCCAGCATATACTACCCAGCAACCCTGATTCTCAAGGAATAACAGGTGAACTTTAAACAAAACCAGCAACAAAAGTCAAGAAAGAAAAAAACACCATGGTAAGTATAACTGCATAGGTAGCCTCTACCTTAATAATCTGGTAATAGTTTGGGGCATAGGATTCATCCACAGGTTCTAAAAAGGGCCAGGAATCCTTGTGAGCCTTTACCACATCTAGAACTGAAAGCCAAAGAAGAGAACTTAATTAACGCACTCACAAAGGAGTACTTCTATCAGAGATAATAAAGGCTGAGAATGGGAACTGACCTTTATACATGGCAGTGAAATCATCATCCAACTCAAAGCTGTGAATCACAAAATAAGAAATAATAACTTTGACCACCTTCTCCTTAGTTCTCTTAATTCAATCACAGACACAGAACTGATTATACCAAGGTTTGGAACAGTTTCAATAAACTGTCTTTAACGTAAGTCTGTAACACTGATAATCTCTAGAAAATAATTATGAAGATGAAGGTTAGCAA
Source organism: Mustela lutreola (assembly GCF_030435805.1). Classification (NCBI taxonomy): domain Eukaryota; kingdom Metazoa; phylum Chordata; class Mammalia; order Carnivora; family Mustelidae; genus Mustela; species Mustela lutreola. The sequence goes on from NC_081297.1 coordinate 41,645,112, forward strand.
GCCTAAGGGGAGAAGTATTTTCATCATCTGTAAAATGATGGAGCTGCCTTAGATGATCCACAACTTAATTTATGATTCTATGATGTTGTTTATTTAGGAGCACATTATTTCCAGGATTTTATTTTACCCTAATGAATATTTTTGTAATCTAAAGAATAATAATATATCTATATTTTAAAAAATAATAATATAGGCATAGAGAATAATAACAAAGGCATAGAGAAGAGCAAGAAGCTCATGAACACTGAATATTACCTGCCACACAGGACTGTTTTAAGAATTAAATGAGAGAAGTGCTTAGCACAATGCCACAGTGCTTCACCAATGTTCCTGGTTACTACTGTTAGTATCATTAAATACTCACAGGTCTTTAGTCTTTTTTTCTTCTCTCATGGGGGAACTAGGGTCCAGATGGGAAAGTTCTGGGGGGAGCTCCTTCCCTTGGGCCAGCAGCCATGCCCTTTCTTCCCTGAGCTTTCTCCTCTTTGCTCGATCTACAATGAACACAGGGCATTATGGTATAAGTGAGGTTAAGCACTCTTTAGATGATAACATGTTTGTTAACCATTTTAGAGAAGAAAGAAATAAAGATCACCTGTATCATAAGATTATTTTTGCTTCTTTTGCCATCTCTTGGTATTAAGGATGATTCTATAGATGGAATACATTATGAAAAAATATAAATTTGTGGGGAGCCTGGGTGGCTCAGTCATTAAGAGTCTGCCTGCAGTTCAGGTCATGATTCCAGGGTCCTGGGATCGAGCCCACATCATGCTTCCTGCTCAGCGGGAAGCCTGTGTCTCCCTCTCTCACTCCCCCTGCTTATGTTCACTTTCTCCCTGTCTCTCTCTCTCTGTTAAATAAATTAAATCTTAAGATATATATATATATATATATATATACATATATATATATATATAAAAATAAACTTGTGGAGCCCATTTCCTTTATGCATACTAGCTCAAGGGCTGGAAGGGATGAGGGTGGTCTGGGATGGAGAGGGAGGAAAGAGCAAGTCTGAAGAAAAATAGAATTAGAAGAAAAAGGAAAAAAAAAGTAAGACTGAATGAAGATATCCTTCTCTGAATACCTGAGGCCTTTCCAATCTTTCTCTCAGAAAAATAACATCTACTTTTTTAAGGACCAGACTCTCAATCCTAACATACACGGGATTTTATATGCATATCTAAGCTTGCAAATTTGGTATTTACAAAGGCATCCTTGCACACCAATTGTCTTTGCTCTTTAATCCACCCCTACCACTGGCAGCTGGCCCTTACCAAGCAAGGGGTAGTCATAAATTTGGCTGGGAACAAGGGAAAGATGCCAGCTGGAATTGGCAAGGAGCTGGAAGACAGGGATGATTTTTTTCTGGCTCACAGCCATAGCCATGAGAAACACACTTGGCATTCCACTACTAGCCTGATGGGACACTCAGTGCCACAAGGGAACCGGAAGGTCAGGAGTAAAGAAAAGAGGCTGGGAGATAAAGAGCACTGTCAGACAGAAAGACATAAAAATGGAAGGGAGAAGCCAGGATACCTCTTCTATTTTCTTCCCTGAGGGACAGGCTCCACATATGTCCCCTGCTAGGAGCATGACATGACCCTGCTAACTATTCTCTGTCTAGTTCTGTTTGACTTGTGTTTTTGTTTTTACATTATTCACTTATAAACTTAAATCTATATCTACTTTAATTAGTCAAATGCTATCAATGACTTACAATATTGTTTTTTAAAAAAATGATTTCAGGATTAAAAAAAAGTGTAACTAAATTAATGAATATCCATGAACCTAACAAACCAGCAGATTTTAACATTTTTGCTTTATTAACTTTAGTACAGTAGTTCTGTCTAGTTGGTTGCAATTTTTTGCATCTTGTAAATAGTATTATAGTACAATTCTTTTGACATGCGTTCTAGTGCACATGTGTGAGTTCTCTGGGATGCACACCCAGCAGTGGAACTGCCACAGTGCTTTCCAAAGGGGTACAGCTATTCTTTCACTAGTGGTGTGAGTTACACTCGCTTGGTATGATAAAACTAGCAATTCTGCCAAACTGGGAAATACTGATGAAGAATTTTGATGCTTTCATTTGCATTTTCCTGACTGGAGTGATACTAAACATATTTCCATGTTTACTGACCATTTAGCATCCTCTTGTGTGAATTTCATGCTTATATACTTTGTCCTTTTCCTTTGGATTGTTCCATTTCTCATGGATTTAGAGAAGTGCTTTAAGAATCTGGAGAATATGTCTTTGTTGGTTATGTGTTAAAATTATCTTCCACATCGGGACGCCTGGGTGGCTCAGTTGGTTAAGCCGCTGCCTTCGGCTCAGGTCATGATCCCAGCGTCCTGGGATCGAGTCCCGCATCGGGCTCCTTGCTCCGCAGAGAGCCTGCTTCTCCCTCTCCCTCTGACTCTGCCTTCCACTCTGTCTGCCTGTGCTCGCTCTCGCTCTCTCTCTGACAAATAAATAAATAAAATCTTAAAAAAAAAAAAAAATTATCTTCCACATTGACTTGTCTTTCCACTTTGATTACGGTGTTTATGTTATATGTAAGTTTTAAACAATTCATGTACTCAAACATATCAATCTCCATCCCTTTGTAGCTTGTGCCTTTTGTACTTAATACACTCTCAGCGCAGAGTATGCTCAAATTTCTATCTTCCTCTCCCTCTGCTCCTCCCACCCAATAAATACAAATCCTAGGGGGAAAAAAAAATCCACTATTGCTTCTGCCTTTTTTACTTAGCTTCCAAGAATTCAGGAAAAATTTATTGCTGTAACTATTTTACAGTCTGTAAAAACTTTCTCTACGTTTTCCCCATGAGAACTCATTCGTGAGCTTGCTGTGTGCTAGAGACTACCTGTTTTTATTTAACCCTTCTAACAAGGTCTGCATAGTCCTAAGTGATCTGACCCCTGGCTACCTCTATGAACTCATTTCCTGCCCATTTTCCCCTTACTTTGTTTACTTTGGTCCATACTGGCCTCCCCCTTCATATTCCTTCCTCAGGTCCTGTGCACCTGCTATTTCCTCTCCATTCCCCCATCAGATGTTCATATGGCACCTTCATCCACTTCATTATGAAATGTCACATATTCAGAAAGGGCTTTCTTGACAAGCTTATCTAAATGCCACCCACATCACGTCACTCTTGATCTCTAAACCTATTTTTCTTTACATCTTTCACCACCAGCTATGATTCTACAGTATTTGTTTCTTCTGTCTTCCCACCACTAGAATTTAAGCCCCATGAAAGGATTAGTTTCTTTTGTTTAATATTTATATTCCTAGAACAAAGCCTGGCATGGAATGGGTGCTTAAAAAAATATTTGTTGACTTAAAGAACAATCTATAACACAGGTATTATTAATCCTCAGGTAGAGAAACTAAACCATAAAAAAATAAGTTTTGAATCTGTCTGTATAAAAGTCAAATGAGAACAGCAAATAAAAACCAGACTGAGAATACAGAATCCCCTTAAAAACTACAAAAATTAAAGCCATTGTTACTGTCCTGAGAATTTAAATCTAGCATTGGAAATGAAAGCCATGAAACACTTTACAGGTAGGATATACTACATATTGTCACACAGGCTAAATTTGTAGATTAAATGCACTAAGGGTTTTATAATAAAGAAGTGATCACAGTAGGAATGGGGTACCCTATGAAGAAACAGAAGGCATCACTTAGGAATGGGAGGCAAAAAAGCACTTAATAAGGCTGAATCCTTTACGTTTTACAGCCAAAATTTATTTAAATTTTGCACTGAGACACTGCATTAAAAAGTCAAATCTAGGTTATGTGGTTTTATTCAAAAATTTAAAACTTCAGTAAATTTACTTAAATAAATACTAGTCTGTATTCAACTAAGCAGATGATCTGTTACCATATGTTTTATCAGGTTTAGCTTATAAACACAATTGCTATCTGACACATCTAGGGACAGTTATTATCCTTTGTATTAACTGCAAAGGAAAGAAAAATCTCATTATACCAAGACCAAAACCTAGACCCAAGTCTCAGAAAAATGATTTGCTCTAATAAAATTAATGGAAGTACTCTTGATATGTATAGTGCCATACTTAAAAATCTTTTTAAAGATTTTTCTTTAGGTGTGCCTGGGTGGCTCAGAGGGTTAAAGCCTCTGCCTTCGGCTCAGGCCATGATCCCAGGGTCCTGGGATGGAGCCCTGCATCAGGCTCTCTGCTCAGCAGGGAGCCTGCTTCCTCTTCTTTCTCTCCCTGCCTCTCTGCCTACTTGTGATCTCTGTCTGTCAAATAAATAAATAAAATCTTAAAAAAAAAAAAAAAAAAAAAAAAAAAAGATTTTTCTTTAGCACATTTCAATTGTGGTTAAAATTATTTCTATGAAACATGTCATTAATACCTCAATATTTTTTTTCCATTTCACATGCAGTATGTACAGAGATGAGGGCAATAAGTATTAAGACTGACAGTAACACCAAGAATAAAAAATACAGGTGCTGTAGAAGGACTGCATAATACAATGAGATTGGATCCAGCAGAATACACAAGAAAGAGTGCAATTAACAAGTTATTTAAATAGAAATTGCCAATAGCAGCTTAGATGTCGGAGAGAACCTAGTTTGATTTGGCTTTGGCCAGAGGAGGGCTATTCTCATACCACATGTACTGCTCAGAGAGCCCACATACCTTCTACAGCCTTGACCTTTTCCTCCAGCTCTCGTTTTCTCTCTTCCTTTAACATCTGCTCCTGCTCCTTCTTCTGCACTGCGAGAAGAATTTGACGTTCTTCTTCCTCCTCTTTGCGCTTCTGTTTTTCTATTCTGGTAAGCACAGGGGTCTCCTATAAAAAGCCAATTAAGTGTATAGAGTCAATACACAATAATGTAAGATCAGTTTTTTGCTCTAAGAGCCAATTTTTACTGAATTCAATCTATTCAACAAATAGTATTGGATAGGCAGGGAATTTATATCATAACCTCAAGTCGATTTTATCATCTACAGCATAAACGTATGGGAATACATAACTAACATTAAAACAATGGCAATTTGAAATAAGCTAAGAAGTTTTGGTCCCTATGATTTACATAATTTGTGGTCTTTGGGAGGTAATCTTATGAATATGTTGGACCAGAGAAGAGAAACTGAGGAAGTTGAGACACCACTATTATAGATTTAATATTTAATAAAAGTGACATCTTAAAAAGTACTCTCATCTCAATAAACTTTAAAAATGATACAAGAACACAGGGTCACAATTTCAATGTGCAAGACTTTGAAACCTTAACATTTTTACTTTACAAATAAAACAATGAATAAAACTGGGTGTTTGGTGGGAGGGGCCACCGTTTTGCCTTAAGACACAGAAAAGAAAAAGGCAACTGCATAGAAATTTGTAAAAATTACTCAAGACTGGCTAGCACTTTCCCTTATTTTTCCACACAAATGACATTAACATAAAGATTTCAGTTGGTCACTGGGGAAGTGATTGCCTAAGAAATCTAACCAAAGATAAAGGACAACAGGACCATTACTATCATAACCTATTATTTTACTCTGCATACTTTCCAATATAACTGGTTCTGAGCCATTCTGTGAACCAGAATTGTGAAGCTAGGGCTGAAATTACTTATTTTCATTTCTTCCCTTGACTTTTGTGCTGATGTGAAAGCCACCTGACCTTTCAAATTCTATGAGCCTGAGTTTAAAAGTTTGTTACTACAAGGTAAAAACCTGAAATGAGTTAGAAATGAGATGAAAATGAAAAACAAACAAAAAACACAAACACAAAATACCCAAATAAACCAAAAGACAAAAAACCATTATCACACAGGTAACGCTGTGAAACTAAAGAAAGTTCCCGAAAATCTTTATCTATAAGCAGGGCAGGCAGTTTAGATATGATAGATACTGTTTCTGAAATGGGGAGGCTACTGACATTAAGGAAAATTCTTCTAAAGAATGTATCTCTAGATTTGCCTCCTAAATACTACTCAAGTACACAAGTACCCCCAACCCACAAATCCTTCATTATTCCAACTTCTTGGCAACATCTTTACTCAGCTCACAAGTTATGATGGAACTATGCAATAAACCAAAACAAATTGCCTTTGCCCCTTTCAGTTGTACAGTGACTCCCAGCAGGGTACTGGGAGGAGACAGAGGAAAGGTAGGCCTGGTCAAAGGTATTATTTCATCTGAATAAAATCGGAGTGCTTTCTACATATATGTCAGATGCAATAAAAAAAGAGAGAAAAAAACAGGTGTACAGGCCATAAGTCATTTACACATACATAGGAAGATAATGTATGTATATTTTGCCCCTCCCTCCAAAGGACAGCAGGTAAGAACATGTGAAATATTCTTCTTTCAACTAGTACAAGGGGATATTAAATAGAGTCAACATTTTATTTTTTTTTTTAATTATTATTTTTTTTTTATAGATTTTGTTTATTTATCTGACAGAGATCACAAGTAGGCAGAGAGGCACGCAGAGAGAGAGGAGGAAGCAGGCTCTCTGCCGAGCAGAGAGCCCGACGCGGGGCTCGATCCCAGAACTCTGGGATCATGACCTGAGCCGAAGGCAGAGGCTTTAATCCACTGAGCCACCCAGGCGCCCCTAGAGTCAACATTTTAATAAAGACTAAAGAAATTCAAGCTAATAACTTATAAATGGAAGTATTAAGTCACCAGAGTCATCTGTAAATAAACACGGGAGGTGTTTCATGTTTGAAGTCAATGGAAGGGGGGAAAGGAAAAAAAAAAGATAAATAAATCTTAAGAATATCTATATAATTATTATTGCAACAAATATGACAATTTATTATTCTTTTTTTTTTTTTTGAAGATTTTATTTATTTATTTGACACAAAGAGAGAGATCACAAGTAGGTAGAGAGGCAGTCAGAGGCAGAGGGGGAAGCAGGCTCCCTGCTGAGCAGAGAGCCTGATGCAGGGCTCCATCCTAGGACCCTGAGACCATGACCAGAGCCAAAGGCAGAGGCTTAACCAACTGAGCCACTCAGGCGCCTGGACGATTTATTATTCTTAATATGTAAAGATACCTTACAAATCAATTAACAATAGGGGCGCCTGTGTGGCACAGTCAGTTAAGTATCAGCTTAGGTCTTGATCTCAGGTTGATCAGGGTTGTGCTCCTGTGTTGGGTTCCCTGCTGGGCGTGAAGCCTGCATATGATGCTCCCTTACCTTCTGTTCCCACCCCCCCCATTTATACATGCTCACTCTCTCAAAACAAACAAACAAAACCAAAAAACAAAACAACAAAAACCAAAACCAACACAAATCAGTTAACAATAGCCACCCACAAAAGACTGAATGTGAATACAAAATTCACAGAAGATAAAAACCACTCTTAATGAAACAGATAGGATCGGGAGGGAGACAAACGTAACAGACAATCTCATAAAACAAACTGAAGGTTGTGGGGGGGGTGGGGCGGGCAGGTAGGGAGAGGGGGGTGGGGTATGGACATTGGGGAAGGTATTTGCTATGGTGAGTGCTGTGAAGTGTGTAACCCTGGCGATTCACAGACTTGTACCCCTGGGGCTAATAAAACATTATATGTTTATAAAAATATTAAAACAAAAACAAAACCCACTGTTTATGATCAAAAACAAAAGTAAAATACGCTTTTCACTTACAAACTAGAGAAAGATATGAAGTAATACATTTGTAAAGATGTGGTAAAATGAATGCTATCAATGAATGCTATCAATTGGTTGCAGCACAGGTCCCCTGGAGGACAGAGAGAGAGAGAGAGAGACAGAGTGAGAGGGAGAGCAAGAGAGAGTGTGTGTGTATAATATATATATAACCCTAAACAGAGTAATTACACTTTTATGATTTTATTGTAAAAATGGAATAGAAAGGCAAAGATTCTCTAAGTAGGTTCGAGTCAACATGATTTAAAATGGTGAAAATTTACAAATACACTAAATGTTTAATAAAAGGTAAATTTATATAGTTATCATTATAAAACCAATATTAGTCATTTTTTAAAAAAAGATTTACTTATTTTAGAAATACGGGGCGGGGGGGGAGTGCGTGAAGGGAGTGTGCATGCAAGTAGGAGGCACAGATGGAGAGGGTGACAGAATCTCAGACCCCCGCTGAGCATGGAGCCTGACCACAAAGAGATGGTGACCTGAGCCAAAACCAAGACCTGGATGCTCAACCAAATGATCCACACAGGAGCCCCAACAGAATTTGCAGTTCTGAGGAATTTTAATGAAATATGAAAATGCTCACAATGTTAAATGAAAAACACAGATGAAAAAATAATATTCAAGGGCGCCTGGATGGCTCAGTGGGTTAAAGCCTTTGTTTTCAGCTCAGGTCATGGTCCCGGGATCCTGGGATGGAGTCCCACGTCGGGCTCTCTGCTTGGTGGGGAGCCTGCTTCCCTTCCTCTCTCTCTGCCTTCCTCTCTGCCTGTTTGTGATCTCTGTCAAATAAATAAATAAAATCTTGAAAAAAAATATTCAGTAAGATGCCAGTTTTGTAATAAATGCATAGAGAGAGGGCCTGAAGCAAATAGGTAAAAATGTAGGAGTAATAATTTGTAAGTTGGGAGATTACTGTGTCTTCCACTGTATTCTAATATAGTCCCCCAAGTTTTCTATAAGAGCACATAAATTCTTTGGAACTTAGAACAGTTTCTTCCCAAGTTAAACTGGAGAAATGAGCCAATATGGCATATTCTATAATGATCTAGTTTTTTTTCTTTTTAAAGATTTTACTTATTTATTTGACAGACAGAGATCACAAGTAGGCAGAGGGGCAGGCAGAGAGAGAGGGAGGAAGCAGGCTCCCTGCTGAGCCGAGAGGCCTATGTGGAGCTCAATCCCAGGACTCTGAGATCACTACCTGAGCAGAATGCAGAGGACTTAATCCAGTGAGCCACCCAGGTGCCCCTAAAATGATGTAGTTTTTATTAACTTTTTACATCCTCTGCTGTATGTTCCCTGTTAAAAGTCTAAAATTAAAATATGATGTTTGAGCCTGTTGGTGGATATTAAGGAGGGCACAAACTGCATGGAGCACTGGGTGTGGTACATAAACAACGAATCTTGGAACACTGAAAAAATAAAATAAAATAAAATAAAATAAAATAAAATAAAATAAAATAAAATAAAAAAAGAAATGTTAAAGTACCCAAAGGTTAGAACCTGTTGATTTTTAGGATGAAGTACTAAAAACTGATTACGAATAGTTTATTTTAGTAACAATGAAGCAGGAATCTTAAAGTTTAAGATAACTATAGATGTAAAAATTGCTGTAAAATCAGAGGCCCTATATCATTAAAAAATATGTAAAACTTATTCATATAGTTTTTTGTTAAAACTTCACGTGAGATTCAAATAAAATTAACAACTTTGAAGTGTATAACTCAGTGGCATTTAGTACATTCACAGTGTTGTGTAATCACCACCTACACTAGGTTGCAAAACATTTTTAGCATCCCAAAAGAAACTGCTGAACCCATAACCAGCCAGTCCTTACTCCCCACTCCTCTAGCTCCTGGCAACCACCAATCTCCTCTCTGTGTGGACTTACTTGCTCTGGATACTTCACATAAATGGAGTCATATAATATCTACTTAGTTGCTTTTTTCTTCCCCCAATACATTAATATTAACATTAAGATACAGTAATTGACTAACTTAAATTTACAGCATCTTAAAAAAAACTAATCAATAGCAAAAAACCAGTCTGGTTAAAAAAAAAATAATAATAATAGGCAGAGGACCAGAATAGACATTTTTCCAAAGACACACAGATGGTCAACAGGTACATGAAACGGTGTTCCGCATTTCTAATCATCAGAGAAATGTAAACCAAAACCAGTGAGATGATATTGCTTCACACCAGTTAGATTGGGTATCATTTTTTTTTTTTAAAGATTTTATTTATTTATTTGACAGAGAGAGATCACAAGTAGGCAGAGAGGCAGGCAGAGAGAGAGAGAGGAGGAAACAGGCTCCCTGCTGAGCAGAGAGCCCAATGCGGGACTCGATCCCAGGACCGAGATCATGACCTGAGCAGAAGGCAGCGGCTTAACCCACTGAGCCACCCAGGCGCCCTAGGATTGGGTATCATTAAAAAGACAAGAAATAACAAGTGTTGGCAAGGATGTGGACAAAAGGAAAACTTCATGCACTGTTGGTGGGAATGTAAATTGGTGTGTGGTTCTCTTTCATCATGTGGTATAATTTCAGCTGATTTTATCTGATGTGAATTCTCTAAATTGCATCAGATACATCTGGGAAAAAAAAAAAAAAAGTCCACGTAGTGCATCAAGAGAGTTTTTCAAGTTACTATTTTCATTTCCAGCAGTACAACACCTTAGGTAAAGCCATTGTCAAAGAACATATCACTAAAAGACAGGATTCACTGCCTGAGACACTTTTGGTGGTGTGTTAAACTTTAATAGTTTAAAGAACAAGTACAACCAAATGAACAAAAACAAAACAAAAAACTGAACAGATAAAAAAAATTCTTACACTGTTTGGCAATGCAGTTTTTTTTTTCTTGTTGTAAAACGGGTGACATCTAAATCTTTTATAGATTAAGAAAGAGACCTGCTAGAATCAAGGAGGGATTTTAATGAGAAGCTAATTAGAAACATACTTCAGAAATCCTCTAAGGTATTATAAATAGAATCTGGATGAAGCGGTGTCTAGGACTCCTCTTCCATGCTCCCTCCTCACCCAGGGCAGGTTACCAGACACCCTGGCACCCCTGCCAATGTTAGTAGCACACTTGAGACTATACAACCACAAAGAGCTCCCTAGCAACAGTAATGTCCAGAGTCTCCTGACAAAAATAGCCAATGCAGCCCTAATCCTGAGGTTCAAAAAGACTACCTCCCTTCCCTCGTATTTTCCCCAGGAGTCACAATTAAAAGACTTTTTGAGGCAAAAAGGTTGGACCCCTGGGTGACCAATATAGGTCAGGCACCCTGCCTATAAGGCTTTAATGGCCTGAAGATTTTCTGCTGCTTAAACAAATGCACAAAGCTTGTGCTGCATCTAAATTTTCTCTGGGATAATTGGGTATTGGAGCAGATACTCAGGATCTCTGCAATACCATGGTTAGTTCTATCTAAAACTAAAAACAGAAAAAAAAAAAAAAAAAGAGAGAAACACTGCTGAGAATAACGAAAGAAGAAATTCTGGTGTCTGCAGCTAAGCTCTGCTTATAGCCACGAAGAACCTTTTGGTCTGTATTCAGATTACTATGCAGATGAAATGTACACTAGGGCATTAACGAGTCAGTCCAGGGAATGAACAGAAAATAGGAAAGGGAACTTTAAAGGCGGTATTAACTGTCAAGGTACTGAAGAAAAGTGGAGAGGACACAACCAAACAAAAGGAACTAGAAAACCATTTGAGAACTATGGCTGGACACCAATTACCAATAACTGTTACAGGAAACAAGAGACTGGGGAGACTGAAGTGAGTCATTACAGAATCATCAATCCAAAGGTAATTAAGTGTTAGGCAAATTTATCTACCGGTAAGAATACACCTATTGGCTTAAAAAGAGAAATAAAGGATAAATGCAAATTATTTAAGTAAATAAAAACCTATAAACTAATTTTTTCTTTTCTTCAGGCTCAAGGTAGAATACACTGAACAATAAGATCCTTGTAATAAAGGGCCATGCTGTCACTTCAATTTTAGAGTCATGAAAACATCACTCCAAGGCACTAAGAAGGCACTATACTTCCTAAAATCACTAAACTCTGTAATAGTCAATGAAACATGAGGCTAAAAGGATTAAAAGGTTGACAAGTATAGAGAATATGAGAACTGGCCAACACGGAGTCTGGACTTGAGAGGGAGATAAGCAGCAACAAATAAAACCTCTGGCAAAGGACGAGTCAGGAAATGGAGGTCTTCAAGGTCTGAGGGCCCTGAGCATGAGGTGCATTCTAGAATCTTCACAGAATGGGATGAGGGATCTGGAGAGATCGCTACTGAGGCACTTCCACTGTCACCACCTCTCGCTTCTTCCTGGCTCCTTCCTTCAGTTCCCTCTCCTATCTGACTTCCAGCATCCAATATGGCACCACCTGCAATCCAGTTACATAGGCCTCATTCCATTACAATCTTGCCAATTTTTCAGTCTCAGTAAATGTAAGTATCAATTCTGCCCCTTCCTCCAAGTGTGTTGCTAAAGTCATTTAACTACTCTAAACTAGTTACAAAATGAAAATATAAAATGAAAATGCTGGAAAACCCATTTTATAATACATTAGTTGTTGACCCAAATATCGTGTCTTCATTAGATCTCCACTCCCACCTGATGCCCTATTTACCTTAAGAGGACACAGGAACATCCCACATGAACACCTAGTATTTTCCTGTCCCATCAAAAGTTTGTGTCTTTAACCTTGGAGATATGGGAGCAACTCCACTCCTTAGCAAGGCCCTGCCTCTTAGGCACATCATCTTACCAGACTCAGCTACATGCATTCCCTTTCTCATTCATGGACACTGCTCATGTCTATGTTACATCTCCAACTATAAAAAAAGGAACTGCCACAAGCTCTCCTCGATCCTGCTTCCTCTTTACTTTTTCATGATTTGCTTTCTTTCATTGTCATATTTCTCAAAACCACAACAGGATAATCCATGAGAACTTTTATTCACTACTCATCCTCCTGCAACCTGACCCTCACACCAACCATTCTCTAATGACTGCTCCTGCCACATCCCTGCCCCATCCTCTTCCATTTTAGACCCACATTTCCAACAGCAGGGACTCTACTGCTCTTTCCTGCTGCAAGTATACTGCTCACTAACTGACTTCTTACTTTCCAGTTTTTCCTTAAAAATCATTTATCATCATATAACCAGAGAGGTACCTTCCTAAAACAAATATCAAATGACATAAACTCACCCACTACTGCCAGTGTATTGAAGATAAGCTTGATAGTCAGGGAACTCCAAAATTGGATTATTTCAGCATCTTATTCCACTATATATTATAACATATCTTATATACCAGACACAAATCCAAATATACACTGTTCTTTGACCACATGATATATTAACCTGCCTCTGTGCTTTGTTTATATTTCTTGTATATTACTCTTCCACCACCAAAATCTTAGCCATCCTAAAAGATTCGGGAGAAATATAGCTCTGCTTGCACCAACTCCCCTTTCTTTGCAAACCACTAATATCTTTGCACTCATGAAGGCCTACTACCTATACATCTATTATAGTATTTATCCTTCTCATTTATACTAGATTTAACATGGATATGCTTATATTCCCAGGAGATTAACTGTAAGATCCAAAAGAGCAAAACTTCATGTCATACTTTTTAATCCTTTCCCTTTCTAAAAATGCATCTTACATATAAGAATGCTCCATAAAGGTTTGGGATTTTAAAATAGAGGCAGAGTTAAATTAAAAAGTAGGAATAAAAGGAGTACCTGAAATAAAATGGAGCATCCTTTTGAACAATGAAAACTCCTCTCTACACTCACACACACTCACCTCTCTCTTGATGGATTTGACGGACAGGTGGTGAGACATCCACCTAGGTTGCAACTCTGCCTTTGTGCGCTGTGGACGCTTTCCCTATAGTTAGAAGTGAGGAAAAGAAAGGAAAAGACAGATTAGGGTGTTCTCAGCTACTGCTGCTGCTGCTGCTGCTGCTGCCAGGAGAAGAGTAGCCTTTAAGGCACACAGGTGATGGCTTTACCAAAGATGAGAGCCAAAGGCATTGTTTGGACAGTCAGTAAAAATGACTATTCCACTCCACAAGGCAACAAGCCAGTTTATCCTCTTAAAAAAAAAAAAATAAAACAAAAAACCCCTGATAGACACGAAGGGTTTCCTCTGTCAATCTTTAACACTGGCAGGACACTCCCTTATCTGTTTAAACATTAAAAAAAAAAATGTTTTGTTTCAAATTATTAAGTGAAAGCCATGTTTTACCACCTTCTGCTGAAGGGAAGGGCTCTAAGAGAGCATTATGAGCAGCTGGAGGTAGAACTCCTCTTTAAAAGGCAGTTCAGTGGCAGTAGTGAGAAGTGAGAGGAGCTGCCCAGGCTGAGAACCAAATAGCAAGATGGAAATGGGGAGAAAGACTCAGTGACTAGAAATCATAGTTTGCCTGAGAAAATGAGAGCCTTGAGAAAATTTAAGAGCTTGAAGGCAATCTCTATAGGACATTTCAAGAAAGGGTTTTTTTGTTTGTTTTGTTTTTCCAAGAAAGGAGTTTTGCATATTATCCAAGAGCAATTATTTAAGGTCAGTTTAAGTTTTAGAATTTTTGTGGAATAAGTCCCACAGCTTCATCACTGTGACCTGTATGGAGGTAGTCAGCAAAGCCTTTGCAGTTGAGTAATTCTGGGCCTTCAGTACCAGTATCAGCAATACCCAGGCTTGGTTTTGGCACCACTCAATCCAAAGTCTTGAGACTTGAAGAATCAGTGAGGTAAAGGCACAAAGTACAGAACAACAACAACAACAAAAAAGGCAACAACAAAATGGTGTCATTTATACTACATAAAAACAGTGCAAATCAACTGTGGTAGATTTAAAGAGAAGCTTTAGAAAGCACTCATGTTAGATTGACTAGGCCTCTGTACAAATGCAAGCAATCCAACTGTCACAGTCTTTTTCACAAAAGCTACCACAGTAATTTCCTCAAATACGCCTATAAGCAACTCCTTTATGAGCTTCAAGACCCCAAGAGGAAGAGCTCTTCAATTTTAAACGAATCTGAAAATTTACCACGGACTCTCCAAAGTATTGTGGCAATTTACCATACGAGCAGTGACAAAGGCCAATACCAACTTGACCCCAAACTTGACCAAATCAGCAAAAGTTACTAATGTGCAAAGTGGTATTCTTGCTATAGAAGGTGCATTTGTCTCCCTGCAACTTTACTAAATACTCCTGTGCGAATTATCCATACTCTTAGTCAATTCATTTGTTGAAGATCTAGTATTTGCAAGCCATCTAAAAAGTACAGCTTATAACATTAGCAACAAATACTTTTACTAGCTTACATCCTCGTTTGAACCTTACCACGAAAGCTTAACTTTTATATGGTCAGAGCAGGCTTTCTGATTCTTTTATTATTTCAATATTTAGGGGACTATTGCTATCTCTCAAGACTTATTTTATCTGTTTTAACTTTCTTTGGACTTGCATTTACTTTGGTGAGAAATATGGATGTAGTTTTCTACTGAGCTTATCAATTATCTACAGCCATAACAGTGTGAAGGGCCAAGTACCTATTGGTAACTAAGTCCTGTGCCAGGTACATTGACATGGTTTCTTTTGTTTAATGCCCATAAAAACTTCTGTGAAGTTAGAGCTTTCGTTTTACTAATAAAAAGAAATTCAGAAAGGCACCTGGGTGACTCAGTCCGTTGAGTGTCCGACTCCTGATTACAGCTCAGGTCATGATCTCAGAGTTGGGAGATTGAGTCCCCAGTCTGGCTCCCTGCTCAGTGTGTCTGCTTGTGCCTCTCCTTCTGCCCCTCCCCCAACACACTCTCTTTCTCTAAACAAGTCTTTCTTTCTCTTTTTAAAGAAATATTTATGCTCATATTTTATTGGTTTCATAATATTTAATTCTGTAATTACTGTAACAAGTAAAACAGACACAAACAGGTTTGTAAAAACATTACAACTTACTATTGCTGAACATGTGCCTTAAATGTTCTATGCCAAGTTCAGTAAAGACTGTGAAGAGCTAATACGTTTGTACTGCCTTAACCACATCATTTATGAAAAGCTGGTCTATTAAAATGAAGGTCCTGTCAGAATGCTTCCAATATACTGACTTAAGAAATAATACACAGAGCTAGTCCTCCAACTGCTCCTACCACTTCTACCTTACAATACTTGTAATAATACCTGTAATTTTGGAGGGAAAATTTTATTATCTTGGGATTTGGCTATGGTTCCAATAAATCTCAATTTATCCTGGTGAGTACTGATATCTAAACTTACTCTTTCCTTGAAGGAACAGAGAGATCTTAACATATTTACATGACATATAAAAATACGTATCTACTAAAAAAGTTTTTTGCTTTTTCTTTCTTAACTACTCTGCAAAACTCAAGTTAGTTTTACAGAATGGAGAATTTGTTTTGTTATTACTATAAATGGGATTATTTTCAGTGATCTTTAAATGTCAGTATGCAGAAGAATCACCTGAAGAGTTTCTGCAACCACATATTAACAGGTAAGACTTCTAACAATTCTGACAGAGTTTGGGAGTGGTACACTGGCAAGAATCTGAGCTTTTAAAGTAAGCGTGCAAAGTGATTCTGAAGTAGGCAGTCTAGTTACACAGCACTATTATTGACTTCTAAGCAATATCAGAGTATTTGACGTATTAGAAAATACTCTATTATCTTGCCTCTTACTCTTTTTGGCTGCATCTTGACATTGGATAAAACTTCCAAGACAATGTTATCAGTAGTATGAGCTTAGGTTTAACTGTGATGGGTTATGCATTACTCTTTTGGCTTTTACTTGTTAGCATTAAGGACTTGACATTTACTTTACCAAATGAAGAAGGTGTGTTTGTTTATGTGAGAACAGGAAGCTAAGATATCTGTATCTGTATCTGAATGAGAAAGGGGAGCTACCTGTTTCTTTCTTCATTTTAGATACTTTTGGAAGTTCTCTCTTCTTAAAGGATTAGAAAATTTACCTACAAATAAATCCAAATGATTCTGAAGCTCTTTTTTTTTTTTTTTAAAGATTTTATTTATTTATTTGACAGAGAGAGAAATCACAAGTAGGCGGAGAGTCAGGCAGAGAGAGAGAGAGAGAGAGAAGCAGGCTCCCGCTGAGCAAAGAGCCCGATGCGGGGCTCGATCCCAGGACACTGAGATCATGACCTGAGCCGAAGGCAGCGGCTTAATCCACTGAGCCACCCAGGCGCCCCGATTCTGAAGCTCTTGATGGGATCCTTTTGTGACAACTCTTTCCCCCTAATTACTGGTCTGTGAAGATTTCTACTGCACAATTTAGATTATCTTCTTTTGTAATCAATACCTCATTTCAATGAGGTCTGCAAATTTAGAGCACTATACACCTTTGAAAATATCAAATCCGGGGCATCTGGGTGGCTCAGGTGGTGCCTTTGGCTCAGGTCATGGTCCTAGGGTCTCAGGGATCAAGCCCCATGTTGGGCTCCCTCCTCATCAGGGAGTAGGAAAGCAGGTGGCTGCTTCTCTCACTCCCTCTGCCCCTGCTCTTGTGCATACTTTCTCTCTCTCACTTTCAAATAAATAAATAACATTAAAAAACATACACAAAATACCAAATCTTCTATAATTATTATTATTCGGCTTGTAATTTCATTTTCTTCAGCATTATGCTTAAGGTGTACCTTATTTTTAAATTTATTCTCTTGCAAAGAATCAACCCCTGAATTTTTTTTTGCATCAAAACTATCAGTTTTATGCTAAGAAGTACCCCCCGTCCTAGTTCACCTATTCAAAAAAACCTTAGGTTAAATACCACAGTAAAAAAGTAGGGTCACATGGGTAGCTCAGTTGGTTAAGCGTCAAACTCTTGATTTCAGCTCAGGTCATGATCTCAGGGTCCTGGAATGGAGCCCTACATCAGGCTCTGTACTCAGTGGGGAGCCTGCTTGGGACTTTTTCTCCCTGTCCCTTTGCCCTCCTCCCCACACTTGGGCACAGTCTCTCTCTAAGCAGATTGGGCATATGTCTTATAGATGATTTAATGTACCATATTAGTTGTATCAATAAAGTCATATACCATGTTATGCAAGTTAATTATAAAAACCGTTTCTATAAAATAGTTACTTTAAGAAAAATCAGATTATGTGCTTTGATTCCTGGAAAAACTGACATGGTGGATTGCAGATCACAAAAACGTAAGTATAATTATAGTATATGGAATTACATCTGTTAATGGGGAAATGCAGATTTTTTTTTGCTCAGCTATGAAAATGTAATTCTTGAAGCACTATTTATAAGAGCCTACTATTAGAGCATGGTGACTTTCTACAATTTGTCCTTTCAAAGCATCAACCTACTTAAAAGTTGTAAGTATCACTGGATTCACAACAAATCAATAAAGCTCTTATTTTGTTTTTCCCTGGAGGTACTGCAGCAATTAATTGATACTTTCTCTATAGATCTTATTGACAGGTGGTCAAATTTTTCTGTTTCTACTAACACGTACATCAGAAGTATTAGAATTATTGAAATGAAATAAGCAAGTGAATGAACATTGAGCCTCCACCACAGAAAAGACATTATATCAGGTGTTGTGGGGTTTCAAATGGTCAGACATGGTGCCTAATCCAAAAAGGCTTAAACAACTCAAAATGGAATTAAGTAATGAGAAAACATGTTAAGGAAGAAAATCTTAAAATTGGGAGAAACGGGATAGCTTATGGAGAGCAGTATTCAAATGGGTAAGGAAGTAGAGGGGGAAAGATGCTCAGGTGAAAATATAGAACATGTGGTTTATGAAACTATCACGAGCTGAAGCTGGAGAAAGCAGCACACAGAGCTCACATGTGGAGCTGGCACTGGGACTAGAGAGACAAATAGTCTTCAGAGCTTGCTGCTTAGTGTGAGAGAGGACATCTCCCTCCACTGCCCCACTCCCAAAGGCTGCATATATAGAAGTATGCCAGGCTGACAGGAGACATACCTGGGGGGTCTTGGACCATTTCCTGGGGAATGCTATGGGAGAAGGAAGGCTGGTTCCAGACTATGAAAAGCCATTTTAAGTGCTAGGAAGTGGGGGAGACAGAAGATTTCATGGGTAAGGAGAATATCCACAGTGAAGGAGAGTACGTAGCATGAGGTCCCATTTTAACACTCCACATGAGAGTGAAGGCTTGTACCACTTCCAGGAGACAGCAGAAATACACTCAAAAACTCTAATGAATCATCCTTAAATAAAGCAGAGGAGAGGGATCAACTGTTTGCGTACCTTCTGGGCAATCATATTGCAGATCTCAGGCAGGAAGTCCTCACTGAGGAGCTTATAGAGCTGCCGTTCTCGAAGGGAGGTCCTCTCCCGAAAACTCTCAGTGACCTGTCTCCATTCTTCTTCTGTTTGGCACAGGAGCCACCAAGTGCCTTGACCTGGCCCTTGGGACCCTAGCAATGAAAAGGATGAGTTCATTACATAAATCTCACTAGGACCTGTCTTCTTACTTACTGTCAATTTCATTTCTACCCTGGGTCATGGTGAAAGTGAAGGAATCCAAAAAAAGGATTTTAAGGTTCATAATATATAATTTTGATTTTCCTGTTACTAACTCCATTTACACCTAGAAATTAAGAATGCCTAATAGCAATACAACTATAACTACTGTGACCTTTGTAATTACAGATTTTAAAATCCTAGAAATGCTTAAATACACTTACTTTTCAAATGGTTTTGATTTGCACTTCTGTGGAGTCTTCCTTGTCTCATTTCTGTTGACATACTGTAATGTGATACTACCTCCCTCCCAGTTTTATGCAATCTGGATTATAGAACTGAAATCTAGGTTAGGAAACCAATACACTCCCTTGTACAGCATTTTACATTAGAAAGGTAACTCTTTGAGAAGCTGCTCATTCATCCAAAGGTTTGGTGCCCATTCCACTGTGCCAAGGTCAGAGGGCACAAGGGAAGATCTCTAGTTATCAATGAGAAGGAGAGAGGGGCACAGGTGAAGTGTGACCAAGAAAGAACTGAACAAGGCTAACAAGAAGGCAATACTGCATTCATCTTAACTGCTTTGCAGGACTCTGGAAAGTGTACTGCGATCATGATATAAATCAATCATGTTTACTTAATCTTTTCTGGACTCTAATGAAAATCATTACCATTTCTTGTCTGTGGTTCAGATGCCAAGGAGTTTTCTTCCTGCTTTTCACTGAAACACAGGAAAAGGAGGTACCAATTAAAACAAAGACATGTTCAAAATTGTTCTGTGCTCTCCCCGCCAACCAAGTTAGACCCAATTAATGTAATATATGAAGGGTGTTTGTTTCAAGGGGATGATGTTTAGAGGAGGAATGACTCTATTGAGTAAAGCAAAATCAGGAGATAGTTGTGTTGGCATAGAGAAGGAACCCAATTAAATGCTAACATCCTATGTAACAGGAAAATATTAGGTTTCATAACAGCTTTTTGGAAATCAAATAGAGGAGTTAAGTATTAACAGTTAAATACCCCCACTTCCCCTCAAACTATGGGATTCTAATGTCCTCCTCCCTGATAAGGGCTATAATAAATTTAAGCCATTCTTTTTTTTTTTTTTTTAAAGATTTTATTTATTTATTTGACAGAGAGAGAGATCACAGCAGGTAGAGAGGCAGGCAGAGAGAGAGAGAGAGGGAAGCAGGCTCCCTGCTGAGCAGAGAGCCCGATGCGGGACTCGATCCCAGGACCCTGAGATCATGACCTGAGCCGAAGGCAGAGGCTTAACCCACTGAGCCACCCAGGCGCCCCAATTTAAGCCATTCTTAATTTAACCTCCTATAAGGTAGCAGCTAAGAACACAGACTCTAATGTCAGACTGCCCCTACTGAGACCTGCCTCTTACCATGTGACCTCGGAAAGTTAATTAACTTCCCTGTAAATGGGTTATAAATAATGCCGACCTACAGGGATGTTGAAGATTAAATTATTAAATACAAAAGTGTTCAGCACACTAGTGTTAAGCATCGCTGCTGTTCGTATCACTGAATCATGTAGGTGATCTGGACTTCTGTTTGTTTTCAATGATCTATAGCAGTACTGTTCCACAGAATGTTCTGTGAGAATGAAAATGTCCTCACTGTCGCTGTCCAACATCTCAGCTATGAACCACAGGTAGCTACTAAGTACTTAAAATGTGGTTGGTATGGCTGAGGAACTGAATGTTAAGTTTTATTTAATTAAAAAATATATAAATACTGTACCGGATACAGAGCTCTACAGAATAAAATCACCAGTAGAGGGTAGTACAAGTCCACATATGCTGAAAATGAGTCTATATTCCAACGCTAAGGTACCTTAATTGTTAGCACTTAACAGGGAAGTGGAAATGGGTCTAAAAGAACAGCTTTCCAAATCTGTAAGAAAATGGAGATTGCTAACAAAATCCTACAATAGATGTCATGTGTACAGAACATAATTATAAGACACTTCTCACAAAATGGATAGGAGGAAAGCAATACTCTGTAGTCAAATTTCTGGAAAGTTAGGTGAACACTAATTCTTAGATTTAAAAGAAGAAAAAAAAATTAAATCCTGACTCATGTATTTATAATCCAATTCCTAGAAACCAATACTTCTTAGTAATTAATAAGCAACAATAAGAAATCTGGCTTACTTCAAGCATTTAGATTTAGCAGTTCTACAATTTAGAGGGAAGAAGTGGTTTGTGCTCTGTTACTAGAAATTTTAAGAATATGACCTAACTTCCAGGAAGTATATTTATACACTAAAGGCCAGATCTTAAAAAAAAAAAAAAAATTTAAAGATTTTATTTATTTGACAGAGACACTCAGTGAGAGAGGGAACACAAGCGAGGGCGGGTGGGGTGGGAGGGGGAGAAGCAGGCTTCCCGTTAAGCAGGAAGCCCAATGCGGGGCTCCATCCCAGGACCCTGGGACCATGACCTAAGACAAAGGCAGACGCTTAACAACCCAGGCGCCCCTCAGAATTCCTGTATTAAGATTCATGTAGTGGAATTTCCTAAGAGATAATGCATAATGTATAAAATAAAATTTCCCATATGTAACAGAATCTTTTTCCTTGCTAAAGTTAAATATAAAATAAAGAGTATAAAATGTTAGAGAATGTTAAAGAATATTACCTATTCTTTACTGTAGGAAATTTTATTCTAAATTCTAAATACAATAAAGCAAATGTGCTACTAAGTTCTGCTCAAAGGGAAAGAATTAACTCTTAAACTTATATGTGATATATAATCCTATTAAAATGCTGATTATTACAGTGAGGGTTAATCAGAATTAACTTGCTCTGTACTCCTATGAAAAAAATGTTTGATACAACCAATTTTGAAAGTTAATACATATTGAGCACTTTCTGTGGGTCATCACAGTTTTCAGTCTGTTACACTGACACATTCATTATCCTGTTCAATCTAATCCTTATTATTAGTAGTATCCCTATTGTCCCATAAAAGAATAGGCTTAGAGAGAGTAGGTCATGCAGATAGGGCTTCCTGAGTACATATTTAGTAATTTCATGAGGATTCAGACCCCGGTCTCTCTCATCTAAGTCCCATATCCTTCCCATGGCTCAAGGGAAAATCAGGGATGAAAGAACAAGTGAAATTAAGGTGCCTTGTAAGCACGCAGGTTTATGAGTGGCACAGAACAACATGAATGTCTTACTTCACTAAAATTTCCTCCTGTAGTTTCTTCCGTTTTGGAGGTCTTCCTCTTCTTTTTCCTGTTTTCCCAGGAACAGCAGAGACATTTTTTTGTCTTTCACTTTCCCTAAGAAATAGTATATTAAATCAAAATGTTTTGTAATAGAATTTATGCATTACATATGCTTTTTAAATTAATAACTACAGTTTTTCTGGCCATGAGCTCATTATAAAGGATTAAACGCAGTGGTTACAGGGAAAGAGCAGAAGGACTTCCTGTCTTCTCTTATTAGCATAAGAAAAACCAACATTTTACAATATTAAAATCTGAGTATAAACTAACACACTTCCCTAATAGTTAATGGTGCTCCCAGAAATAATGAAGCCAAAATAAAATAAGACAGCAGCATCATCCTGGGAATGATCCATCACCTGTGGAAACACGTGTCCTCCTCAGTTAGGAAGGCTCACATTTCAGGCATTCTTTTTTAAGGGCCTTCTAGTCCTATACTGATGCAGCAGATCATTAATTCTAGTAGAAAAAAAGGAGTCCTCAAGAACTGATTACAAAAGGACAACTGCCACTGTGAGTGACTACACAGCTGGTGACTTACTGTAGATAGTGGTCCGTGCTAAGGGCAAAAAGGACTCCTCAGGTACCTCAAATCAAGCACCTAATTTCCAAACAACAGGATATTTCACCACTCTGATAGCAGAGGCTGCGTTATGAATTCTTTTTTATTTTTGTATGAAATAACTCTTTGCCAACTCTTGACAGGCATGCTGTTATATCTAATTCCTTCGTAAGAAAAAAAATTTGTGCTGCAAAATTCTGATATATTTTTATACAGTAGCTATCGCAACCCTGACCTCAAAGATCGTACCTGCTCAATGAGAGTTCTCCATTGGATTTTCCTTGCACCGGGTCCTCCTTATACATTCGTGTTCCATAGAAATACCAATAGAGTGCCCCTGAATTGTCTTCGCCCAATGGTTCCACACGGAGACTGTCTGCATCCAAACCCTTGGTAGAAGAATAGGGAAAAGAGGTTTGGGGAAATAGGAAACAAAACAAAATGGGAGAAAACTAAAATGAGGATTCAAAATTTATAGTCACATGTACCTCATATTTTAAAATGCCTAAGCATCTTAGGCAGCGTTCAATCAGGGCACAGAGAAAATGGGAAGATGATACCTTCCTTGAAGAGCAGGATATGGAAATATTTCAAATACTTCCCATCCCCATCATTGCCCGCATTTCACCAACAAAACAAAACAAAAAACAAAAAGGAGTTTTGAGGAACATATTGTATATTTGGTTTGGACTTACGTGTGCATCAACAAAAGGAAAGACGATTACAACGGAATAGAATCCAATGTTGTAAAAGCTTTGCCCCATGTGAATCTCTATTATAGCACCATCGTAACCTACAGTAACCTCTTATTCTAGCTGAGATCCAGCAATACAGCTCCCAAATTTACTTCAGGATCTGACCTATTTTGGCCTTCCCACTGCTATTCAAGAACTTGAATTCTCAGCAAAGACTGTGCTTAAATTGCACAATGATTTTATACCGTGTCCAGGAGAGGGCTGAACTAAGAAGTTGTCAACATATTTCATCATTTCTGACTGAACAGGATTAGACACGGACATCCCTATGAGTAAAAAGCAACAGTCCACATCCTCCCTCTGAGACAGACTTCTAAAAGAAGACAGACTTTTAAAAGAGACAACAGTAGAATCAGAGGGAATCAGAGGGAAGACATCTACATCTTCCTTCTCCAACACATATTTTGTAATGCATTACAACTAGAAATTGAACCAAGATAACACACAATCATCTATCTAATAGTATGGCTAGGAATCCTCTGGCTACAGTGGTCATTGTATACATTTTTATTGTCAATGAATTCTCGCTTTTCTTATTATCTTCAGATTTTATATCCTGATTGCTGGCCTTTTGTTTGCTCTAGTAAAAGGGCTTATTAGTTATGCACCTTGAGAAGATCGAAGACATCATCTGCATCTAGCCGATAATCACAGAGGCGGTGCAGGATTTCCACACGAGTACGAAGGGGCAGGTCTTGGAAACTGGCTTCTCTCAAAGGGTTAGGCTTCCCTTCTTCAAGCTCCCAGCGGTAGTTGATGATGTCCTCTAGGTAGCTGTGGAATGTCTGAGGCCTAAACAAATGGCCCCAAACACAAAAATACATTAATATAAAACACAGGGGATGAGTGGGAAAAGTGGAGAGAACTGGTAGTTTAACAGCTGACAAATCTTAAACAGAAAGCAGGAAATAAAAAAGCAATAATAGAAAGGGTCTGAAGGCCCTGATTGAAGTTCAATGCTATTGTACTATCTACTTGGACCAAATGCTGTCAAATTCCAAAGATGATAAATATGTTAAGAGGGTTTCTCACAGAATAGATCACTTTACTTTATCACAAACAGCATATTCTGGTCAATATATAAAAGTTTTAATAACCAATGGTATAGATTGTGAAACTAAGGCAAGTCTTACCTTTGCTCATGCAATTAAAGAGACTATACAGTTTGAATGGATAGCAGTTCAAAACTAGGTCCACAACATTTGCCCAGCCTAATTAATTATATTTCAGGTTAAGAATTAAAGGTCAAAAAAGGTCTAGATTACAAGCAGCTACTTCAATATGCAACTATAATCTTACATTCTGTTACATAATCTTTAAGATTTGTTAAAAAAATACTGTATTCTTGGGGCGCCTGGGTGGCTCAGTGGGTTAAGCCTCTGCCTTTGGCTCAGGTCATGGTCTCAGGGTCTTGGGATCGAGCCCAGAGTCGCGCTCTCTGCTCAGTGCACTTTCTGCCTGACTCTCTGCCTATTTGTGCTCTCTCTGTCAAAAACAAAACAAAACAAAATAAAAACTGTATTCTAAATTTTGAAGATTTTTTTTCTACAGGGAACATTTAAGACAGTTTGACGGCAACCTAAATTTTTCCTGATTAGTTTGACAGGCAATTTTATAACGTCATTTTGAATAGTACCCAAATGTGCCTTGTATACAATATAATAAAGAGCTGTTTAGTTGTTAGATGATTATTCTCTCTCAACTTTTTTTTTTTTTTGGAAGTTTTTATTTATTTATTTGAGAGGGTAAGCAATTGAGAGAGAGAGCATGAGCAGGGGAGGAGCAGAGGGAGAGGGAGCAGCAGACTCCCCACTGAGCAGGAAGCCCAATGTGGGGGCTTGATCCCTGGACTCCAGAAACATGACCTGAGCCAAAGGCAGACAGTTAACTGACTGAGCCACTCAGGAGCCCACCCCCTAAAATTAATGAATCTGGGTATAATCTCACCTATTTGTGACTTAAAATTTTTTTCCTCATTAAGCAAGGAGCTCTAAAGAAGCTACATGTTAATGTAATTTTAAAAAGAGGCATGTACCATGCTGAATGACAATCTGTGGTAGTTATATTTGCAGAAGTCAAAGGAAATAATCATGGAAAAAAATATCAAAGAGCCTTATGCAAACAATAAATTAAACATTTTGATTTTCAAAGAGAGAAGAAACTACTTCCTTACTACTGGTCTTTCAACTGGCGGAAATGTGAACATGCTCGTTTACCAAGACATAATGTCTCTAACATCAAGGCTCTCAGGCACCTGATTTGACGGCAGTACCTATATTCAAAGTCTGAGCACCGGCATGTGAATACCTGGCTTGAACCTTACTGGGTATGCACCGGCTTCCTCTCTCTACTGCGTACGAAGCTGGGAAGCTGGTGCTGCCCCTTCAGGAGGGAGGAGCTGGGGAAAGAACACGTCAGACTGGGAGTCAAAAGCAGTGTGACAATGGTGAATTTGAAAATAAAATGGGGTGTATTTTTCAAATTGCTTTTTAGTAGCAAGGAGTATGAAGACAATAACTCTTTGGTAATATATCCCTTTACCACATGCATGCTACACTCTGCTGCACTTTCTAAAGCACACCAAATACCCCAAGTAACAAGGCATGTTTTTCCTGCAGTAAAATAAAATATGGAATCTATGATATTGAGACAATTTTCAGAATGGCAGCTTCGCTGGGGGATGTGGCAGGAGGCAGGCTGGGTCAGGCTAGGCATAGGGAAAGTTCTAATTCTAGTGTGAGGCAAAGGAAGCACCAGCATACCAGTCCTGCAACACTGAATGTGTATAAACAGTGTTGTTCTTTGTGCCTACAATCTGTCTGAAAGCCTCTACTTGTCTCAAAGAAGTGCATGTTTGAGATTCCTTTCCAATAGCCCTATTAGCCTACTTGATTTCAATTACATGGCTTTTGCTAAAGGTTTTCTTAAGACATCTCCATACTACCTTACCAAGAGATACTTGAGAGCTTAGAATTCAAGATAATTCAATTTCCTTGTATAAAGATAAAACTCCTCATATAAATCTACATCCCTTTCTTTAAACATCAGAAATTCAAAAAGGGGAAAAAACTTCTAAGAGCATCTGAAACAAAAAGGCTGCAGGAAGCCAAAAATCAGGCTAAAACTTTCTACTTGGTGGTTCTTAATCTTCTATATGACATAAAACTCTTGGAATATTATGCCTCCATCAGAAAGGATGAATACCCAACTTTTCTATCGATATGAAGGAAACTGGAGGAGATTATGCTGAATGAAATAAGTCGAACAGGGAGAGTCAATTATCATATGGTTTCACTTACTTGTGGAGCATAAGGAATAACAAGCAGGACATTAGGAGTAGGAAAGGAAAGTGAATGGGGGAAATCGGAGTGGGGGACGAACCATGAGAGACTGGACTCTGAGAAACAAACTGAAGGTTTTGGAGGGGAGGGGTGCAGGGGGTTAGCTGAGCCTGGTGGTGGATATTAAGGAAGGCACATACTACATGGAGCACTGAGTATGGTACACAGTGAATCTTAGAACACTGGAAAAAAAAAAATCTGATGAGGACCATATACTCTCTCACTCCCAAAAATGAGCACACACACAGTTCTGTATGCACTTTCAGATTTTGCTACTCAAAGGAAACAAAGGGCACTATGCTGCTGAAGACTGCTGGAACATTCCTGACTTACTCATCTATATGGCTCAGTACAATTCTCTCTTAATGACTAAAATACCTCTCATCTTTCTGAAATTATTCTGAATTATAATAAAATGTCTCAATAGAATATAGTTAACAGAAAGATTAAACTAACCAAAGGTTATGAACACATCCAGGTGCATTTTGTTTCTTGTCTGAAAAAGTTCCAAATGCTTTAAAATTTAAAATTAAATGATATTTTCCTTATCTTAACTTGTGCGGGAGAGAGAGAGAATATGTGATTATCACCTTCCAAACTCCCAAAGTTAGCGGTTTCTTAGAACTCAAGCACTATGCTTCTTAGGGTACATGCTTCTGCAGGTGGGATGAATGTTGACAAGGGTGGCAGGACCTCAGTAAAGTATGTAATACAAGTCTCAGCTGGCTGGAGCTGGCAGAACTCTTGACGACATAACTTGTATTAACTGATCTCCAACCTATACTAAATCATCACAGATGAAAACAGGACTCTTGGGGCACCTGGGTGGCTCAGTCATTAATGGTCTGCCTTGGGCTCAAGTCATGATCCCAGAGTCCTGGGATGGAGTCCTATGTTGGTCTCCCTGCTTGGCAGGAAGCCTGCTTCTCCCTCTCCCACTCTTCCTGCTTGTGTTTCTTCTCTGTCTCTCTCTGTAAAATAAATAAATAAAATCTCTTTTAAAAATTCTTTAAAAAAAAGATTTGAAAATCATTTTAAAAAAGATTTTATTTGACAGAGAGAGAGAGAGAGAGCACAAGTAGACAGAGCGGCGGGCAGAGGGAGAGGGAGAAGCAGGCTCCCCACTCGGCAGGGAGCCAGATGAGGGACTTGATCCCAGGACCCCGAGATCATGACCTGAGCTGAAGGCAGCCGCTTAACTGACTGAGCCACCCAGGCAACCAAGAAATAAAATCTTAGAAAGGAGAAAAAATAATAATAATAAAAAAGAAAGAAAGAAAAGAAAAAGAAGAAAGAAAAAGAGGACTTGAGTTCTTTGAGGCATGTGTTGGTTCTTTGAGACATGAAAGGCTATCTGTAGTCTACATGCAGGGGAACAATTTAGACAGTCATCATGGGTAGCACAAGGGAGACTTAAATGAAAAAAGAAAAAAATTCCTTCCACTGCCTACAACTCTCTGTGAAGTAGATAAAATATGTGTGAACAGTTAAGCTACATGAGTACATGAGCACTGGAGTGAGAGAAAGATTTTGGTTCCGAGTGAAGCAAGAGCTAAAAGGCTTTATAAGAGCATCTGATAAAGTGTTTATTCTTAAAGATCATAGAAAGACCCAGAACAAAAAAATTTAAACAACTACTCTTTTCTAGGGCCATGTAATAGCTGCTGTGCTCAACATATCCTAACATCATATTGAAAGCTGCGATCAGTTAAAAATCAGGGTAGTATTAAATTAAAGGAAAATAGGACTAAAATACAAAATGTATCTCTTAGAAGAGACACATATATATAATACAGATTTTATAAGATATTTACGAATGCTTATTTTGGGTAACAGAAAAGCACTAAAAGGCAACCTGAAATCAAAATGTAACCATCCTTTAAAAAGATGAAATACGTTTTTGAATGGAAGCCACATGGGAACCTAAATACTATAGATATTAATTGGGAAAACTGAAGTGTCACGTGTTAAGTTGTGAAAGGGTACAAGAAGAATTCTGCATAGCTGGGGCACCTGAATGGCTTTATTAGTTGAGCAGCCAACTCTTGATTTCAGCTCAGGGCATGAGCTCAAGGTTGTGAGATAGAGACCTATGTCAGGGCTCAGTGCTCAGCAGGGATCTGTTGGGAGAGTCTCTCCCTTTCCCTCTGATCCTACCGGGCTAGTGGGCACATGTTCTCTCCCTTTCAAATAAATATATCTTTAAAAAAATCTGAATAGCTTCTGATAATTTAAGGATTAAAATCTGTTAGCTTTAGAGCCACTAAAATATGCACAAACACAAAACCAAAAGAGGAAATAAAGGAAAGTACTAACAAAAATAATCAAAAAAGAAAGCATTTAAGGGCCAAAAGAGGAACAAAAATCAGAATAAGATGCTCATCATCAGTTCATCAGCTCATCAAAAATCAGAACAAGACTGACATCATCAGTCACTTGAAAATACAAACCAAACCCACAATGAGATATCACCTCACACCCACAATGACAGCAAAAATTAAAAAAGACAGATGATAATAATAAGCCTATGATGTGGAGAAACTGGAACCCTCATACACTGTTGGTGGGAAAGGGAAATGCTGTAGCGCTACCTCAGAAAAGTATGAGGAGCTACTCAAAAAATTAACAGAACTACTATATGACTCAACTATTCCACTTCTAGGTATACACTTAAGAGAAATGAAAACAGACATCCATGCAAAAATATGTACACAAATGTGCATATACAGCAGCATAATTTACATGAGCCAAAAAGCTCATGTAAATGAGCTCAATGTAAATGTCTATAAAATGATGGATAAAATATTTTTCAGCCATAAAAAGGAACGAAGTAGTTGATTCATGATACAACACAGATGGCCCTGAAAACATTATGCTAAGTCAAAGCCAGATACAAAAAAGCAAATAGTGTATGACTACCCTTATAACAGATACCTAAAACGGGAAAAAATCTGCCTAGTATTAGAGGTTGGAGGAGATGGGTAGTGACAACCAACAGATATTAGGCATCTTTTGGGAGTGTTAAAAATGCTCTGGAACTAGTGGTGATGATTACAGAGTTTTGTGAATATACTAAAAACCAATAAATTGTACACTTAAAAAAAAAAAAAAAAAGCCCAGAAGAGTAAGTTAGAAACCAATTATACCAACTGCATTAACCATAAATGGATGAAACGTCCCAACTAAGTCAGAAATTCTCAGACTGAGTGAAAAAAAGCAAGACAAACTATAGGATATCATCTGTAAGATACTATTTAACCATAAAAATACAAACAATAGAAGGAGAGAAAATTAGGCAGAATGATAGGTATTAGGGAGAATGAAGATTAATAACAAAGTAGTTTGAAGAAGACAAAAGGCCAATTCACCACGAATACATAATAAGGCTACATATATGTATCTTACAACAGTACCTCAAAATTCACGGAACAAAAAATGACAGAAGGAAAGGGAGAACAGACAAATCCACAAGTATAGGCAAATATTTTTAACATCTTTCTAATTAATATGCCAAGTAGACAAAAGAACCATTGAGGACGGAGATCTCAAAAATACTACAACATGACCTGACATTTACAGAATACTATGCATAAAAACTGCAATATATTCTTCTCAAGTGCATATGAAATGCTCACTATGATAAACCAGATGCTGGGACATACAATAAGTTTTAATAATCTTAAGTGATTGAAATCTCATAGAGTAGATTATCAGAACACATGTAAATTAGGAATAAAAACACTAAGATATCCAGAAATTAGACAACACACTCTTTTATAACCCAAGGATCATGGAAGAAATATAAAAATAAAGTAGAACATGTTTCAAATGATAATGAAACTACAGTATATCAAAGCAGCCAAGCACTGCTTAGAAGGAAAGTTACAGCTTTAAATACCTGAACTGAAAGGGTAAAAAGTCTCAAAAATAGTACTCTGACTAAAAAAAAAAAAAGAAGAGCAAACTATAAAGTAAACAGAAGAAAATAATAAAAACGAGAAATCAATAAAGTAGAAAACAAGTGAACAGTAGGTCAAGTAAAAAGTTGATTCCTTAACAAATGTTTGAAAAGTTGATAGACCTGCAGAAAGAATAAAGAGGGAGAAACAACAAATTATATATCAGGAATCAGAAGTGGAGCTATCACTGCAAATCTCACACATTAAAAGGAGAAGAGAACATTATGAACAGCATTATGAGAAAAATTTTACAACTTAGAGTAGACAAATTCCTTGAAAAACACCAAATAACTTACAAAAAAGGACTTAAGAAATAGAATACCTGGACAGACTTCATCTATTCAAGAAAGTGAATCAATAATAATCAAAAGCTGGCACAAAGAAAACTACAAACTCAAAGGTTTTCAGTGATCAATTCTTCCAAATATTCGAAGAAACATTTTTATTTTAATTTTACTTGTCAGAGAGAGAGTGAGGCAGAGAGAGTGAGCACAAACAGGGGGCATGGCAGGTAGAGAAAGAAGCGGGCAGGGAGTCTGATGCAGGACTGGATCCCAGAACCCTGAGAACAGGATATGAGCTGAAGGCAGATGTTTAACTGACTGAGCCACCCAAGTGTCCCTCAAGGAAGTATTTGAAAGAAATCACAAAAACTGTTTCAGAAAACAGGAGAGAACACATCTCAATCCTTGCACCAAAATCGGACAGATACAGAACATAAAACTAGACAATTATTCCTCATGAACACACATGCAAAAATCCTCAACAAATTATTAAGCAAATAACATTCAGCAATATACAAAAGAAACAACACTTCTTATTTAATGGTGAAAGACTGAACACTTTCTCCCTATAATTAAAAGAATATATATTGAGGGACACATGGTGGCTCAGTTAGTTAGGCATCTGCCTTTGGCTCAAGTCATGATCCCATGGCCCTGGACTGAGCCCCATCTCTGGCTCCCTGCTCAGCATGGGGCGAAGTTGCTTCTTTCTCTCCCTCTGCTTCTCCCTCAGCTTGTGTTCTCTCTCTCTCTCGGTTTCAAGTAAACAAATAAAATTTAAAAAAAAATTTTTTTTACTTATTTATTTGAGAGAGAGGGCACAAGAGTGGGGTGAGGGCCAGAGGGAGAAGGAGACTCCCTGCTCAGCAGGGAGCCCGAAGCTGGGCTTGATCCTGACATTCCAGGATCATGACCTGAGCCAAAGGCAGACACTTAACCAGCTGAGCCACTCAGATGCCCCAGTAACGAAAATCTTGGGGGGTGTGGGGGAGAAGAATATATACTGAGTCTTTGCTGTAGCGTAAGACAAATATAAGGGACATAGAATGGAGTGGAGGAAGCAAAGCTGTTTTAAACTGCAGACTACATAAAAATCATCAGAAAGCTACAACAAAACCAGTAAAACTAAACAGTGAATTCAGGAAAATTGTAAAAACATGGCTGGGGCACCTGGGTGGTGAGTGGGTTAGGTGTCCAACCCTTGGTTTCCGCACAGGTCATTATCTCATGGGTGGTGATGGGTACCTGGGTGGCTCTGTGGGTTAACCATCTGCCTCTGGCTCAGGTCGTGATGCTGGGGTCCTGAGATAAAGCCCCACGTCAGGCGCTCTGCTCAGCAGGAGTCTGCCTCTCTGCCTCTCCCGCGGCTCCCTGCTCATGTTCTCTGTCTCAAATAAATAAATAAAATACCTTTAAAGATTATTTTATTTATTTATTTGACAGACAGAGATCACAAGTAGGCAGAGAGGCAAGCAGAGAGAGAAGTGGGGAAGCAGGCTCCCCGCTGAACAGAGAGCCTGATGTGGGGCTTGATCCCAGGACCCTGAGACGATGACCTGGGCCGAAAGCAGAGGCTTCAACCCACGAGCCACTCAGGCACCCCATCAAATACATAAATAAAATCTTAAAAAACAAAAACAAAAACAAATAAAAAAACTCATGGGTGGGGAGATCAAGCCCTGCAGTGGGCTCCCTGTTTAGCAGAGAGTCTGCCCGAGATTCTCTCTCTGCCTCTCTACCCAGTCTCTTTCTAATATAAGTAAATCTTATAAAAACATGGTCAATATACAAAAATCAACAGCATTTTATGCATTCTAGAAAAAAATAGAAAATAAAAATTTGGGGGGCACGGGATGGCTTAGTTTTGTTAAGTGACCAACTATTTGTTTTGACTCAGGTCATGATCTCATGGGTGGAGACATGAGCGCCATGTTGGGCTCTGCACTGAATGTAAAGTATGCTTTAAGTTTCTCTTCCTCTGCCCCTTCCAACTCTGGTACCATGCACACGTGTACCCAGGTGCTCTTGCTCTCAATAAATAAATGCACACAAAAGATAAAAACTTTAATGTAATTCCACTTATAGTATCATCAAAAATATCAACTACTTAGAAACAAATGGAAAGCTGCTTCAAAGTTTTCACTGTGAAAACTAAAAAAATTATTGAAATTAAAGAAAATAAACAAATAATGAAACATATATATCATGGTTAAGGACAGGGAAATTCAATGTTGCTCAAAATGGTTTACTGTCCTAGCAGGATGCTTCCTCCCCTCTCCGCCACCAAAATGTTGTTTTAAAATTTATATGGAAATGCACACAAACTTAGAATAGTAAAAACAACGAAAAAAAAATTTCTGCCCAAAGTTGGAAAACTTATTAATACCAGACAATCTGGTATTTGTATAAATATAAGACATACAGATCAATGGAATAGGGGAGAGTCCAGAAAGGTACCGAATATATACGATATCCATATGGGAAAACAAAAGAACACTGACCTTCTACTTCACACCCAGTATAAACATTAATTCAAAATGCATCATAAGGCCAACTGCTAAAACTGAAACAACACCTAGAAGAAAACTTTCTTGACATTATGGAAGGTCCTGATGTTGTTAGTAGGAATATAAATGACTCACAACTACTTAGAAAATAGTCTGGCAGTTTCTTTACTCTTAAAATTCCCAAGAAAAGTGAAAACATATGCCCACAAAAACATCTGTACGCAAATGTTCATAGTTGCTTTACGTATGACAGAAGCAAAATTTAAGTCCATCAACTAGTGGACAGATAAATTGTGACATATTTCTCCAGTGGAATACAATTTAGATTTCTTCTCCCCATAACAGAAAAAACTACTGTTACAAATAGCAGTATCAATGACTATCACACATTATGCTGACTGAAAGAAACAGGACACCAGAGAACATACTATATGATCCCACCCATATAAAATTCCCAAATAAGGCAAAACTTACAGTGATAAAAATCAGATCACTGACTGCCTGGGGTACAATGTGGAGGGGTTATATTGCCATTTAATGGTATATTTAATGGCAAAGTGCACCTTCTGCAGAGATGAAAATATCCTATTATCTTGAATAGGATGGTAACAAAATGGTGTACTCTGTGTCCAAAAAAACCCCTGTACCCTTGAATTGCGCAAGCTTTATTGTATCTATATCTAAATTGCATCTTAATAAAGATGAGTTTACATGGACTCATTTCACAGAAGTATTGTAATTTTCAAAAAGATAAATAATATTTCTACAGAAGGCAGATGGGACCCCCAAGTACTAAATGGTTAAAGTCTTTAGAGAATCTATTACAGAATCTAAAGTATATAATTAATGCTGAGAAGTAAAGTTTATGATTGTTATGAGTTTCTATTTTGAATATTTTATTTACTTATTTGACAGAGATCAAAAGTAGCCAGAGAGAGAGGAGGAAGCAGGGTCCCTGCTGAGCAGAGAGCCTGATGCGGGGCTTGACCCCAGGATGCTGGGATCATGACCTGAGCTGAAGGCAGAGGCTTTTTTTTTTTTTTTTTTTAAAGATTTTATTTATTTATTTGACAGAGAGAAATCACAAGTAGATGGAGAGGCAGGCAGAGAGAGAGAGAGGGAAGCAGGCTCCCTGCTGAGCAGAGAGCCCGATGCGGGCCTCGATCCCAGGACCCTGAGATCATGACCTGAGCCGAAGGCAGCGGCTTAACCCACTGAGCCACCCAGGCGCCCTGAAGGCAGAGGCTTTAACCCACTGAGCCATCCAGGCACCCCATGAGTTTCTATGTTGAGTGGGAGCCACAAGACAGGGAAACAAAGACCACACTGTTAGTCTAGGTAATCAAAAGAGCACTCTAGGAAAAGTGATAATAGGGAAAAAAAGATTGTTTGGTGTCAACTATCATCATAATGAGCATTTAATAGAGGCTATTTTTATAGGGCTTAAACCATTGCTCAAGACATTGTTTGATGCAATCCTATCTTTACTTTGACAGCTAAGAGCAAACCAGACGTTCCTGATTTCCAGTCCCAGGCTTAATTAGGTTAGGGTACTTCTCAATGAAGAAAAAGAAATGCTACAGAGAGCAACCAGCTGATGAATCCCATTTAACTGCCTACAGGATTTTTATTGATACAGGTCCATAAAACCAACTCCTAGAATTGTAATTCCAGGGAGAATGACAGGAGGAAAAGTACAGAGTGTTTCAACAGCAATAAAAAGTATGTTACCAACACAAAGTCTGTTACTCTCCTTTTTTTTTTTTTTTAAAGATTTCATTTATTTATTTGACATACAGAGATCACAAGCAGGCAGAGAGACAGTGACAAAGAGAAGAGGAAGCAGGCTCCCTGCTGAGCAGAGATGCCAATGTGGGGGGATCGATGTGGGGCTTGATCCCAGGACCCTGGAATCATGACCTGAGTTGAAGGCAGAGGCTTTAATCCACTGAGCCGCCCAGGCGTCCCTGTTACTCTCCTTTTAAGTTTATATACTGAGTGGGGGTAAATCAGCAAAGACAGAACAAAATAAACAAGAACCCACGTGTCTGCCATCAAGCTTAAAAACAAAAAATTAGTCATTCCCTAGGTTAGTGGAACTTTAAGGATGGTACTGGACCAGTACATCAGCATCATCTAGAACCTATAAAGAATACAAATTCTCAGCCCCATCTCAACCTATGGAATTAGATAGAATTACACAGCAGTAGGACCAACAATCTGTCTTTAAACAAGCCGTCTGGCTGATTCTGATATTCCCTAAGGTTTGAGAATCACTATCTTAGATGTTATTATCATTTACACTTCTCCCTAACTATAGTAGTCTCCCTTCCTACCAGGTAGAATTACTTTCTTGAACTGTGGTAATCAGTGTCTTGATTTTCTTTCTTTCTTTCTTTCTTTCTTTCTTTCTTTAAATGAGAGAGAACGTGCTAGCACAAGTTGGGGGGAAGGAGGGGCACAGTGAGAGGGAGAAGCAGACTCCCTTTTGAGCAAAGAGCTTGACACAGGGCTGGATCTCAGGACTCTGAGATCATGGGCTGAGCCAAAACCAAGAGTTGGCTCCTTAACCCACTGAGCCACCCGGGCACCCTCCCCTTGATTTTCTTTATAAATTTCCCACATATATTTATCCTCATTTAATTTCCTTGTTTTACATTTATAGAAACATATCTCTGGTCCATATGCTTCTGTGAATTGCTTTATCTGCTCAACAATTTTTTCTGGCCTGATTTATCCATGGTTATGTAGATAGCTGTGATATGGCTGACCCTTAGCTCCTAGAGGCCACTGCAGTCCCCAGCCAAGGGAGCTTTCCCAACATGGTTGCTTACTTCATCAAAGCAATTCTACAGCATCTGAAAATGAGATGGAGTCCTATACAGTATAAAAGAATCAAGGGAGTGATACCCCATCAGTGTTCCCAAATTCTCCTGGTTAGGAGCAGATCCTACCCACACTTAAGGGGAAGGGATCACACAAAGGCACAGAGGATCCCACAGATTTCTGGGGACCCTCCCCAGAGCCCAACTGCTACACTTAGCCCCCACTCAGATGCAGCAGTCTTGTCCTTATTTGTGGTTTCATATCCCACAGTTTCAGTTAGCACAGGTCTGAGTAGAAGGCCCCCTTCTGACTTAACAACAGTAGCTACATCACTCACCTCATTTCCTCATGTAGGCATCTCATCATCTCACATCATCCTAAGAGAGGTGCATACGGTACAGTGAGACATTCTGCATCGTGTTGTGTGTGCATATGCATGTTAACTTTAATCACAGCAGACTGTTACAACTGCTCTATTTTACTGTTACTGGGGGTTCAGTCTTTTACTGTGCTTATTTAAGTATTTATATAAATTTCAGTTTTTACTGTGCCTAATTTATAAATTAAACTTTGTCATATACATGGTTCAATAGGTTCAATGCTATCAACAGTTTCAGGCATCCACTGGGGGTCTGGGAACATATCCTCTGCAAATGAGGAAGGGTGATATGACCACTCTTCCTTGGTAATAAAACGAACAAATTCCTGAAAAACTTGAACTGCTATTTTATTCTAAACATCTCCCAGGCCAGAACAAATTCCTAAACAATATAAATAATATGAAGCCAAACCAAAGATTTGCACTGAATCCCACCGTGCTACCCGGAGACTGTTTAGACATATGTGAGAGCAAATATCACAACAGCATACAATGGGACATGTGTGGAAAAGAGGCTCCCATGACTCAGATACAGTTTTGTTGCTTAAGTTTCCTTGCAAGTTAAAAAAAAAAAAACAAATTGTACAAATGATAAAGTTCCTTTTACTTCAAAGATATTGATTCTGCATTGCAGATTAGTTTGAGATTTGAGCCCACAGATATAAGTCAGGTGGTTGTGAACCTGGCTGAGAAAATACTAACTTTTAACTAGCCTCTACCTGAAATTTTACATTCTGTTCAATTATGAAGGTAGGGGGAAAACAGTAGCATATGTATTTTTGTGTGTGTGTATGAAAAGAAAATATTTTCACATCACATGACAGGTACCATAAATATCTCAAGATAACCATTTAGAATCACGAATACTTAAAAGATTAAGATTTTTTTTTAAAAGGATTTTGTTTATTTATTTGACAGAGAGAGAGAGAGAGAGGTCACAAGTAGGTAGACAGGCAGGCAGAGAGAGAGGGGGAAGCAGGATGCAGGGCTCGATCCCAGGACCCTGAGACCATGACCATGACCTGAGCCGAAGGCAGAGGCTTAACTCACTGAGCCTCCCAGGCACCCCAAGATTAAGATACTGTTAAGAAATAAAGTCTGTTGCTAAAGCATATTAATGAATTAATAAAAAACACATTACTTTATCAAAAATTTGTTTTATTAAAAATTTACTAACCATATTTCAGTATAATTGGTCAAGCTGTAATCCTATGTATTTTGTGGTTTCAAGTCATATTCTGAGATGAGGTCAGGTCCACAGACTTTATTAGAATGCCAAAGAAGCATACAGCTCAAAAATAGTTAAAACTCCTTATTTTAAATGAAAACCTCTTTCTTCAACATTTTTCTTTTAAATCATTTATAGCATAGGGCTGTGGGTAAGAGCTGGAAATCTAGGATTACACCGCTAGGGACAAATCTGTGCTATATCAATTACCATCTGTGTAACCATAGACAAGTTATTTAACCTCTCTGTGCCTCAAATTCCTCATCCTTATTAGATGGATGAGAAAGGAATTTATATTAGACATTATAAGGATTAAATAAGAGTTACTGAAAAACATTTACAGCAGTGCCTAGGATATTAAGGATAAGCAGACAAGTATTCTTTCCTATATATAAGGGGATAAAAACCTCAGTTTGGAGAGCAAAATTAAGAACAAAGTGGGAGGGGAATGGTTTGCGGTGGGCCTGGTTGGCTCAGTTGGTTAAGCATCTGCCTTTGGCTCTGGTCTTGATCTCAGGATCCTGGGATCCAGCCCCACATTGGGCTCCCTGTTCAGCAGGGAGCTTGCTTCTCCCTCTCCCTCTGCCTGCCACTCCCTCTGCTAGTATACTCTCTGTCAAATAAATAACTAAAATCTTTTGAAAAAGAACAAATGGGGTTTTATGTGCCATTTAAAGGTTAGAATGAGTTACTGCAAACTAGAATAGTACTCTTTAAAAAAAGAAGTGTTCTAAAAACAGGGCCTGGCAAACTGAATTGTGGCCCTGAATGCCTTTTTTGTTGTTTTTTTAAACAGCCTGTAAACTAAAAATGTAAAAAAATTTCTTTTTTCTTTAAATGACTGGGGGGGGGGGGGGAGTCCAAACAACACTATTTTATTACATGTGAAAATGTTATTAAATACAAATTGCAATGTACATAAAGTTCTAAAAAATAATCCACAGCCATGATCAGCCATCGAAGTATTTATTGCTTTTGCACTAAGATGATGGAGTAGTTCTAACAGATCATATCATTTACACAAAGCCTAAAATACTTATTCTCTATGATTTTATAAAAAAAAGTTTGCTGACCCCAGTTTCAAAATGTGCAGAGCAAAGTAGGTAAGAGATGGAAAGCTGCTTGAATCAAAGTCTACCTTCCACCCAGCATATTGAGAAACTATGAGAATGTTTTTATATACACTGATATAATAAATTGATACTTATTAGTGGCTCCAGACTATTTTAAGGCTTCTCATAGATTATTTCATTTACTCTTCATGATAACTTTAGTGGGTATTTTTATCATCCTGAGAGAAATAACTGTCTTAGCTCTCTACAATAGGTAAATCTCAGAACCAGAAAGGGCAAGCATTCATTGGTCCAAATTTCTCTCTTTTTATGGGATGAGATGATTCAGAAAGCATGCATCCACTTTAGCTCCAAGTGGACACCGCTTGTGGGACAAAATGACTACCACCTTGGACAATTCCTTTCAATGGAAAAAGTAAAATCCATTATAGTGGTCTTTCTTGTCTGGGTGCTCATTATACAGATGTGTTCAGAAGGGGACTATTCAGTGAGCTGT
Source organism: Mustela lutreola (assembly GCF_030435805.1). Lineage (NCBI taxonomy): Eukaryota > Metazoa > Chordata > Mammalia > Carnivora > Mustelidae > Mustela > Mustela lutreola. The sequence continues at coordinate 41,684,967 of NC_081297.1, forward strand.
ATAAGTAGAGAACATAAAATTTTCTGTGTGTCTATTGTATACCAATAACAACAAGCTTTCTTAAAATTTATTTATTTGATAGAGAGAGAAAGAGAGAGCATAAACAGGTGGGAAGAACAGAGGGAAGGGAAGAGGCAGACTCCTCATTGAGCAGAGAGCCTGATGCAGAGCTCCATTCCAGACCCTGGGATCATGTCCTGAGCAGAAGGCAGACACCCAACTGACTGAGCTACCCATGCACCTCAATAATAACAAGTTTTTAAAAGGCTGAAGTCAGAGCGACACTCCAGAACAATTAATTCTGAATCTCGGGGCTGCCAGTTCCCAAATTTATTTGGTCATTCAGAAATATTTTTATTTCACCTGTATTTTAAAAACAAACAAACAAAAAATTACTGATTATGTTTTCCACAGTACTCCACCATCTTAAGGTAAGTTTAGCAGAATGTGGTTTGAAAAATGCTGGAAAACTGCTTGCCTCACTGTCCCAGTGCACAATAGCAGGTTCTGCTTTTTAAGGAACTCATCATCACTACTGGTAGGACCTGTACTGCCACACCCCGTACCAAAGTGCGAACACTAAGCTCCCTGGGCTCTTCTTCCTTCTATCCACCTGAGACTCTTTTTCATATTTTCCTTCAATAGCAGAAAAGTCAAAAAAGTTGCTTCTGGCAATAGGGAAGGGGAAAAACTGCTTTCTTCCTCATTACAACAAGTACTTGAAATTTTATGCTATTCAAAAAGGGTCTATTTTTTTTTTAAAAAAGAAATTAATCCCTCACTTCAAAATAAATCAGGTAGGAGTAACCGACACAATGTTGTGATAAGGAGGAGATGTATTTATAAAAGCTGCTGTAATTCAGCACTGTGGAAGGGAAGCATGCAATGCTTGCACTTGTCCCAAATACTGGCCTCTGTGCAGTCTACAAAGGTCGAAATTGTGGACAGGACGCAGAAGGAACAGATGACAGAAGGAAACTGGACATTTGCATGTGACTGCTGAGCCAACACAACTTTGATGAGAAAAATACTTCTGAAATACATACATGCTATTTTTAACTTCTAGGTATACTTATGTGGAAAATAAGACTTAGTTGGTACAGCTCAGCCTGTATGCCATCTCTCAGAAGGGGGTGGGGATGACCAATCTATACTGTATTTTATCACTTAAAAATACCAACAATCTGTATTTTTGAAACTTTATTAAGTTTTTAATTTTAATTCCAGTATAGTTAACATATAGTATAATAGTTTCACATGTACAATATAGAAATTCAACAATTCTATACATGACTGAGGACTCATCAATACAAATGTACACCAACACCCTTTACCTATTTCACCCATTCCTAACCTACCTCCCGGCTCTAGAAACCATCAGTTTGTTCTCTATAGTTAAGTGTGCTTCTTGATTTATTTCTAAATTTTCTGTTTGTTTATTTTGTTGCTTAAATTCCACAGATAAGTGAGATCAAATGGTATCTGTCTTTTTCTGACAGACTTACTTAACATTATACTCTGGATTCAGCCATGTCATTGCAAATGGCAAGACTTCATTCTTTTCTCCCCCCACTGAGGCATTTTACTTGCATGCTTGTTATTACATCCCTAGAAAAAGAACACCAGGATTTTCCCTCTTGTGTGTTTTCATCTTGCTTCTGCATGGTCCATGATGGCAGCTGAGGTTGTCAGTACAGTGAAACCAAACTGGGGTGGAGGGGTGGGAGAAGGTGGGAGCAGGTTATTCTGCTGTTTTTCTAGGGCTTGCAGCTGTACGTTAAATCTGGGGCTGATCACTCCACACGTGTTTAACCTGCCTGTGAAGTTCACAACAATTTCCCCAACTCCGTGACCATCAATGATTTCAAATTCACCAACATAACATGCTTCATCATCATCGTGAGAAACTGGATGATGACTTTGGAGCATGGACTCTTTTCAGCATTGTTAAGGCACTTGAGAGCATCTGCCAGGACATTCATGTCCACCATTATGGTGGCATAGGAAGATGGTGGAAAGTGTGTGTGTGTGTGGGGGGGGGGGGGGTCATTCCTTTTTAAAGGCTGAGTAATATTCCATTGCAGGTATATACACATCTCCATTATTCATTCACCGACTGATGAACACTTGGGCTGCTTCTGACATTTGGCTATTGTAGTGTATATATCCTTTCCCACTAGTGTTTTTGTATTCTTTGGGTAAATACCCACTAGTGTGATTATTACATCATATGATAGTTCTAATCTAATTTTTTGAGGAACCTCCATATTGTTTTCTAGAGAGGCTGCATCAGTCCTCATTCCCACCAACAGTGCATGAAGGTTCTTTTCCCCTACATCCTCACTAACACTTGATTATTGAAAAAATCCTTTTTATATTGTAAAAATTCCATAATTTTATATTAAGAAGAAAAAACACAAAAGGGTCTGGGTTACAGGCCTAAAATTCAGATTCTAATACTCAATCTCCTGCTCCTTCGATTCTTTGTACTTAATCTTGCTCATGTGGGAATTTTTCACCTTCTAACTAGCTACTTGACCTGGTAACTAAATTGGTACGTTTCCTTCCCTATAAAATGGGACCTTATTAATCTAGGAGATGACCTCATACCACTCTTCTTTACCTCACAATAAAAATAACATGAAATGAACACAAGTGAAAATATAATGAATGATGGGAAAAGTTGGCATCTATTTTAAAAATATTCTGCAGAATATGCATTCTATTCATACTAATTACTTTTATAGGAAACATTATCAAAGTACATACTTTTTCTGTAATTTATGGTTGAAATGAATGGTAAATATGAGAGAAGTAAAATTAAATAAGGAACAAGTTGGTTACAGACATTTACCCCCATTTACAATGGGGAAAATCAAAACCTCTCATTCATAATATATGACTCTTATATTTTTATATAATTCAAATATATATCATTCAAATACACACATATACTTATAGGATCTATTAAAACCAAATTATGATTATCCAAAAATGAATTAATTCTTCTGGTCCACAAGAAAAAAAATCTATCAAAAATACCTATACAATTTATGAAATATTAATAATTAAGGAAATGTTAATAAATACAAGCATAACTCTTACCATTATTCTTTAGTTCTGTTCTGGGAGACACAGTCAATACAATAAAAGCATGTATAGCAGGCAGTCTTTAGAAAGCCCAACATGATTTCTGCCTCCTGGTATTCATACTATTGTACAATCCCCTCCTTTAAGTATGACAGATGGTCTAAACAGAATATGGCAAAGGATCTCATTCCCATGATTATATCATATAAGAGCCTATCCTGGCAGACTAGAGCTATTTTCCTGCTGGCCTTGAAGACACAAACAGCTAAGCAATAAGAGGCCATGTGGCTGGCAAAGGAACTGTGGGTGACCTGGAGGAGAAGAGAGCAGCTCCCAGTCAACAGCCAGAAAGAAAATTAGGACCTCAGTCCTACAACCACATGGAGATGACTCTGCTATCAACCTGAATGAATTTGGGCTGCTCCCCAGTTAAGCCTCCAGATTAGAACACAGCCTAGACGACAGCCTGATTATAGACCTGCAAGAAACTGAACAGAGGATCCAGATGAGCCACATGTACACTCCTGATCTATAAAACTGTGAGATAATAAATGGATTTTTTAAGCTACTAAGTTTGGAGAAATTTGTTATGCATCAACAGAAAACAAATGAATAGATACTTGCCCCAGTCAAGCCTTGAGAGGACTATAGTCCTTAGTCAAGGTCCTGGGTACCCTGATTGCAGTCTCTAAGTAAAACTGTTAGACGCACCCAGCTAAGCTGTAGCCAGATTCTTTTTCATTAAAGGTTTTACTTATTATTTGTCGGGGGGGGGGGGGGTGCGCAAGCAGAGGGCAGCAGCAGGCAGAGGGAGAAGCAGGCTTCCTGTTGAGCAAGGAGTCTGATGCAGAACTCGATCCCAGGACCCCAGGATCATGACCTGAGCTGAAGGCCCACACTTAACCAACTGAGCCACCCAGGTACCCCGCTGAAGCCAGATTCTTTAAAAAAATAAAATAAAATAAAATAAAATAAATTTACAGACAGACATCACAAGTAGGCAGAGAGCCAGGCAGTGGAGTGTGGGGGGGAGGCAGGAGCAGGCTCCCCGCTGAGCAGAGAGCCCGATATGGGGCTCATGGGGCTTGATTCCAAGACCCTGAGATCATGACCTGAGCCGAAGGCAGAGGCTTTAACCCACTGAGCCACCCAGGCGCCCCTGATGCCAGATTCTTAACAGAAATTATAATATAATAATTTTTGTTGTTTTAAGTTGTTAAGTTTTAGAGTATTGTTATATAGCTGTGGATAACTAGTACAGCATGAAACAGACAAGAATACAAATACCAAAAGGAAAGAATATCAAATTAAAAATAATCAAGATCAATAAACTGTGTAGATACAAGATCTACACAATCCATACAGAAGAATATATTTCCAAAGTACTTATGAGTGGGATTCAACTCTTAACAGTGAAAAATATTAAAATAGCCAAGAATGTATCTGACCTAAATTAATCAAACTACACATTTTTATTGAGTAATAAAAAGAGCATGGGACGCCTGGGTGGCTCAGTTGGTTAAGCAGCTGCCTTTGGCTCAGGTCATGATCCCAGCGTCCTGGGATCGAGTCCCACATCGGGCTCCTTGCTCCGCAGGGAGCCTGCTTCTCCCTCTGCCTCTGCCTTCCACTCTGTCTGCCTGTGCTCGCTCTCACTCTCTCTCTCTCTGACAAATAAATAAATAAAATCTTAAAAAAAAAAAAAAAAAGAGCTTGAATAAAAAAAACAATCTCAATATTATGAAGAGGTCAACTCTGCCTAAATTTATCCATAGGTTCATTTGACTCTAATCAAAATAAGGGAGTATCTTATCCATGTGATGTGGTAACATAATTATTTTCTAGAAGAATGAGGAAGGAAGATTAAGACAAATTTTAAATCGAAGGATTAATGAGCAGGACTATCCTTAAAACCTTCAAATACAGTATAAAGAAATAATCACTCAAATATTATTAGTTGTTGTGTTCCAGACAATATCCCTACTGTTACGTATACACAATGTTACTTCAACCTTATGATAATCCAACAAGTACAGATACCAACAATAAACATGTTTTATAGATGAAAAACCTCAGGCACAGTGTCACAAAGCTAATGAATGTATTAGGGAGACATAGTGCGGTATCAGAGCCAAAAGAGACTGACAGGTACAATCTGAACCAAGTAGTTTCCAGCATAAGTAAAAAAGTAGGAAAGAAGAATATATATATATTTTATATATATATATATATATATATATATATATATATATATAAAATATATATATAAAGATATATCATATGCAAACAGGAATGGGAAGATTTATTCCATAAATGATACAACTTTAGCTATTTAAATCTTCGACCACAGACTGTCCCCTCTATCTCCACTGACACACATTGAAGACTGTAGATCCACAAGAGACAGGAGACTGTTTTATCCTACCAACACCCAGGGGCTGGCACGTTATAGGCAATGTTCAGTGCTGACAAAGGTAAAGGAGCACTCCTGTGTAAGAGTGAAAGAGAAGAACCTGGAGGAAGTCAGCCTTACAAATTTTAAATGGACATTTCTTTTCCCTGATCTTCAACATACCAGTAAAATGATCCAAGCATATTAACAAGAAGGTCACATATACAAAGATTACCAATGTGCCCAATAAACCCAAGATATTGAACATGTGAAGAACGATCAATGAAATTGCAAGTTAAAACAACTTTATACCTTCAGATTGGTCAAGATTAGAGACACCATGTCCCGTTACTTGCACCATCATAATAGTCCTTCACTCTGTCTACACCTCTCCTTTCTCCCCTGATTAATTTATTAGCCCCTGGTTTGTCTTCCTACTTTCCCTCTTGCCCAGGATGCTTACTTAAATATACAATCTGAGGACTCCCCTCCTCTCCTGGCTTTTATGTTGATACCCCCCAATTCTTACCTCAGCCTACAAACCTTATTAGGCTCCTAAGTCCTACTGTGTTTACTGAATTCCTTGAACTGAAATGTGTGCTGGAGACAGGTTAAAAAAAAAGACAAGGAAGGTAGGCTATGTGAACATAACGATGATGAGTGACAATCAGTCTCTGCAAGGGAGAGTAATCAGGAATGCTAAGTACTGAGGGAGACCAGACCCTACATGCCCTTCAGCCAATGGTGGTCTTCGTGGGTAGTAGCACACCAGTGGATATTTTCTAAAAGCTATAGATTGGGATTTGAAATGTGAAATCTCATTTTAGGTGTTGGCAACAAATCAAAATCTAACCTAGAGGGACCAAGACTGTGCCACTCAGACAGATCATGTTTCTGAACAACATGGGACCTTCTACTCTAGGCTCAGCTCTAAGGTTATCACTCCTTATACTTGCAAGTCTTTGGTGGTTTCCCTTATTCATTCATTCATTCACTCACTTATTTATTGTGCTTTATAAAATATAAGCACTGGCCCAAGGAAGCCCAAATATGAATGCTCAGTTCACATTTTCTCATCTAAGGTTATATGCTCTGTTGACACTCTATATTCTTACTTTAGAACACTTATCACAGTAAGTGGTAAGTAATATCATATTAAAGTGATAAGATATATAATTCTTAGTGGGCCTTCCTGTAAATGCCATGAAGGTCTTGAGAGTGTCTGACTGTTCCACCAGTACCTGCTACCCAGCAGATAGTGGGCAATGTCTGAAAGTTCAGGAAGATACCCTCATGCTGTGAAGATTCAGTGCTCAAATGAAGCAACCTCTGTGGTGGGCAGCCTGGTAAATCTATTTTAAAAATCTTAAATGGACATTTCTTCTAAGTGATCACCATTCCAGAAATTTAAACTAAGGAGATTATTCACTAGGTATACAAATCATTATGTCTAAGGAAATGCATTATAGCCTGTTTACAACAGTTAAAAGCTAGACACAAATGTCCAGCTACCAAATTGGATTCTTTGACAATTACATTTAAAGGAAAGATGGTTTAAGAAAAATAATGCAAGATATGAAAATATAAGTTTGTATCACAGTGTGACTCCAACTGTGCTTAAAAACCATATCCCACTAAAAGAATGGAAGAACTTAATTATCATGCTCAAGCAGTAAAACAATAGATGGATTTTCCACCTTTCGTCAATTCTTTGTCTAGCATAACCATCCCGGTATCCTCGGATAAAAAGTCATTATATTAACAAAGTGAGTCCAGGAACAATACCTCTCCCCTAAGGGATTCAAACTTTTACCCCGAAGAAAATGGGGTCTCATCAATCTCTTACTCATCTTCTAATGGCGAGTTTATTGCACATTTCTATTCGGCCTAGCTTCCCAGCCCTAACAGATACTAAGAGTAGATTTAACAGAGCAGAAGTATTTGGGATAGCATCTTTAACTATATGAAAAATAAACCTTCACACCCCAAACCCCTGCCCTGCTCGGCACTGCAGGGCTGAAAACTGGAAAACCATTTGTCTCAGCTTTTTAAGAGCTGGCTCTATATAGTTTCATCCTGCATAGAAATGTAGTAGCAAAGAAAATGTATTATCAAGTTAGGGTCAAAACAAGGAATGAGGCCCTATCAGGAAGATCCTTTATTTGTCTACACAAATAAAATTGTGCTCCAAACGTCTATACATGCTGAATGTACCAGACAGCTGTTTAGTTGGCAGTTATGGTGTGAGTGAGCCTAGAAGCTGCATATTAAAAATTATGCTACTGCATATTAAAAATTATGCTACTGGTTATGTGAACAACAGAAGATACTCAAGTGGTAGAAATGCAGTAAAGTCTAGCTATAATTTGTTAGGCAACATTTTACCAATACTGCAAGAGGCTGTAATTTCTGTAAAAAGCAGCAAGAAAGGTATATACTGAGAAGAAATTCTACACTGGATAATGTTAACTGGTGGCTCCAGGAGTAAGGGATATAAATTTGTCAGCGTGAAATAAGACTCAGGGATTATAATAAAATTAAAACTGAACTCCAGAATAAGCCAAACACAGAGCTGGGGAATCCATATGTAAATACCATTGGCAAATGATCAGTGATGGTTTGTTACAGGAGACAGGAAAACTCAGTGCACCTGGTTAATTAGTTCTTGCTACATGAAAAGCGTAGTAAAATCAGGATTACTCACGTGATATCCCTTCGTTGATAGCAGCCCTGAAGCAGGCAGGCAATCAGGTCACTGATAAACTCTACATCATCTCTGTGAAGAGCTGCTTCTAACTCCTACAGAGCAGGAAGAGGACAGAGAGACTGAGATCAAACACAGATTTCTTAAAAATCCACCTTTCCCAGCTTCCTATCACCCACACCATCAACATCACTCTCCAAGCCACCACGTGGTCAGTGTAGCCAAACTGCTTGCAATGGATAAACTCTGCCTTTCTAATCCCAGTTACTGCTAGAAGAGCAACTGGTTCAACTTCTTGTTTTTCTAAGAAAAACTCTTGTTTTCCCCATTGTTCTATTCCATTTTTCTGCACACCAGAAGAAACACACATGTATCTCTTTTTATAAGTCACTGCTAGCTACATAATTATCAAAGAGCTTAACTTATATAAATATGTTATAAGGCCTTCTACTTTAATGGCAAGAGAATAAAGTAGCAAATAACAAGATTGATTAGAAAGTATTCTTCATTCTTCTACAGTTTTAATAGGTAAACCCCCCGCAACTGCTTTAAAGAACCACTCTATTTATTGAAAAAAGCACTAGTAGTGAGCAATAGCTAGCAATTCTTATTTTGAGGATGCTCCTAATGATAGGAGATTGCTAGAACTGAGATTAATCTTACATCATCTAGAGAGAAGTGAGGTAATTGTAATGGTTTAATCCTAGGTGAGATGTATTTGCTTTCCTTGAGATTCAAGCAGACAATGCCAAAGATTTAGCTCGTATTTAGCACAGTATTCTAAAAAAAACCAAGTTGAGAAGGAGCTACTGGGACAAAAAGCGACAGTGGGAAAATTTAGGAGATCCTGTTTCTTTTTACAATCTCCCATTCTAAACCAGTATTTTCTAAGATGATGGAATCTTTTCCAAGTCATCAACTCTTGAGATACAAAATCTGCCCACACTGTTTCAACCAGGATGCTATCTTCTGCATGTAAGCCATTTTCCAAGGGTCTGCTCTGCTTATTGTTTGAGTGGCTCATAACTGGATCTATAATCACAGAAAAACCAAACTCCGAAAGCTCATATTAATGGTTCTAAAAGCATGAGGTGTGCATAAGAAACAATTTCTGACCTAAACACCAATGACACGGCAGTACATCCTTAACAGAGGAGCCTGCTGCTACTATAAAAATATTAAAGTTTTTCTAATGATAGTAAAAAACTAATTCTGTAAAATAATTTTGTAAGTTATTTTATTTTAAAGCTTTTATTTATTTATTTGACAGACAGAGATCATAAGTAGGCAGAGAGGCAGGCAGAGAGAGAGAGAGGAGGAACAGAGAGCCTGCTGTGGGGCTTGATTCCAGGACCCTGGGACCATACCTGAGCCGAAGGCAGAGGCTTTGACCCACTGAGCCACCCAGTGGCTTACAGGTGCCCCTGTAGTTATTTTATGGTTCCATGTGTTATTTTATTTTTTAAAACTCCAGAGTTGGTAAGCACTCACTCTAAAACCTGTTCAAAAATAGAGACGGCTTGGCGGCATGATCGGTGAGGTGTAAGACTCTTGGTTTGGACTCTGATAGGGATCTCAAGGTCCTGAGATGGCGGTGTGGCAGTGGGCTTTGTGTTCAGCAGGCAATCTGCTTGTATTTCTCTCTGTCCGCTCCCCACACCCTGCCTGCCCAACCTTGCACGCTTTCTCTCTAAAATAAATAAATCTTAGGGGTGCCTGGGTGGCTCAGTCGTTAAGCGTCTTGCCTTTGGCTGAGAGCCCTGCACTGGGCTCCCTACTCAGCAGGAAGCCTGCTTCTCCCTCTCCCACTCCTCCTTGCTTGTGTTCCCTCTTCACTGTGTCTCTGTCAAATAAATAAATGAAATCTTAAAATCAATCAATCTTAAAGAATAATAAAACCTTCATAGGACAAAATACTGCTAAGCATACTAACTGACACAAATGAGCAAAATACAAATTACCCTCAGGTAGTTCACCTGAAAAGGTTCATACTGCCTTAAAAGCCCAGGAGAATGAAGCTCAAAATCCAAAGGGTAGACTGAGGCTTGCAAACATTCTGCCTTCCTTAACTACAAACTTGAGAATTAGAACACATCTTAGCAATGGTTCTTATTCTTCTGTTAGTTTATTAATTCCTTTTGGCAGACTTCTTTTCTACATTTTAGTTAGTAATTACCCAGAAAGACAAGAAACTCTACCAACCAGAGATAACAAGAACCTGAACTATAATTAGCCAGAATTCATTCATTCATCCAATATTTACTGGGTACCCACCCTACCTAAGATAATATAGTAGTTCCTAAGGGCTGAGGAGCTTAGTTTAGTTTGGAGAGATAAGAGTACAAAAAAAGATAGCCAAACCAACTAATTAGCACTGTTAGGTACAGAAAAGGTGCTATGGGGCAACAGGGATTGAGAAAAGGACTCCTCCTGGCTGTGGAAAGCCTAAGAGACTGCGTGAAGACTGTGGCACCCGAGATGGGAAAATTGCGGCAATGGGCAGAGAACCAGGGCATAACAAGGTACAGGGAACAATGGGAGCAAGTGCACAGAGAGGATAGGAGCTTCAGTTTAACTCTTCTATGTATACTATGAGGGGAGTAATGTGAGCTAAGATCGATAGCTGATATGAATACTGATATAATGAGTTTGACTCTGGAAGACAATGGAGATTCACTATAATTATTTTACTGAGGAGAGGCACAGTGGCACCAACCTAGCTGCGGTATATATAAGAGGACTTCTGGTGGTAGAGGGTGTGAAGTGGGGTTAAACGCAAGCAAGAGCTGGGGAGAAGGATTCTGAAGAAGGACTCACCAGAGGAGAGAAACAGCAGCAATCGGGAAACATGAATTCCAGATGGGACAGAAATAAATGTGATGCAAAGTAAGAGAAGATTTGAATGGTTCATATTTTAAGCTTGGTCAGTGAAAGACTCCAAATTAAACTCCAATTATAACAGAAGAAGAACCCTTAGCACAAAGTCCCAGACCATCTTGTTTAATGGAGGAGCCACACTTAATGAATGGTGGAACTGGAAGGTATATTACAGATCGCAGTATTTCAGCGCTCTCAATTTAAGGATAAATAAACTAGGCCCAGGAAGGTTAACTGACTTCTGTTGTACTCAGCCAAATAATGCCAGGACCAAGTGAAACTCAGACCACCTTGTCCACGGCCCTTCCCACAGAGTAAGCTGCTTCCTACTGGCCCATGTATTCTAGGCTAGAAAGACTGATGGCTTTAACAGCTATAAAAACCCACCTTCATCACTCCCAACCAAGCCCTCCAATGTAACATTCTCCCTAAACATAAAGAAACTCCTTCCCTCCTTCCTTCTGCCAAGCCATATTGTAGGTCCTTTACATGAAAAACTTTCATCTATAACATCTTCCTAGCTGATGGCTAGGAAGCTGATACCCCCCTACCTGCCCCCCAGCCCCCGCTCCCACCCCACCCTGGGTGGCTTAGCCAGGTTAAGCATCTGCCTTTGGCTCAGGTCATGATCCCAGGGTTCTGGGATAGAGTCTCACATTGGGTTCCCTGCTCAGCATCTCCCTGCTTCTGCCCTCTCTCTGACAAATAAATAATAAAATCTTCAAAAAATAAAATAAAATCTTCCTGACTTCTATTTTGCTCGTTCCTCCAGCAACTCCTTCAACACTGTGTATGTCCACATTCTGTTACACACTCCTGCTGGGATTCCATCCTCCTCATAAGTGTAAATTAAAGAGCACCATGTGACTCTTGATTAAAGGTACTAGAGCCAGATGCTTCCTAGTGTTTTTAAAGGACAGAAGTGCCAAATTAAACTACACAAAGTGAAGAGATAAGAACTGGGAAGGCTTTACCAAGGACAAAGAGAAGTTTACCACATATCTCTGTGGAGGTATGCCAGGATTCCTAGAAGCCCCATGACACATGTGGATCACTTTTATTCCGCAGTAATTAATTTAAAAGATTAATTTTATAAAACAGTCGTATTACAGAGCAAAGTGTAAAATCTGCATTAATTTTTACACTGAGACTCTCCCCACCTGCCAAAAAAAAGTAAAAGAAAAAAAATGTCACTCACACAGGAACAGTTAAAGCTCTACCATGAATACCCTTTCTTTTGCATCTCCTGATTCCCACCCACAGACATTCCCTTGTGGCTTAGGTGGAAATGCTTGAAACAAATGTCTCCCTTTCTATCAGGGTAACTTTCACTACAGTAAGGTTCTAGTTCTCCAGTTTAAACCTAAGATCTTATCTTCTGAAGAGGCAACAATAAAATATAGCAATATTTAGCTGGCAGATGCACAGGCAGGCACAGCATGTGAAAGTTCATGGCATGTGTAGAGTACGAAGGCCTCTCCCCAAAACAGAGAGGGTGGTTAGAGAATCAAAGACTGGACAGGCCTGTTCCTTAAGGATCTTCACAAGAAAGACCGTGGAATGATCAGATCTCCATCTCAGAAAAACAGTTCTGAGAGCGGAATGCAGAACGACTCGGAGGGGAAGCATTGGTGAGGACCAGGGAGGCAGTGTCAGCATCATCTAGAAGCTTGCACCTCAGGAACCAAGACAGATTTACAGACACCAGAATCTGCATTTTAACAAGAGCCCCATGATTCATATGCTTATACAGTCCTGGAAGATAAAAGGTCAGAGTCTGAGGTAAATAAAACAGCAGCTGTGGGAATAGAGAAAAGGAGGATTTGTAAACATGTGGAAGATGAATAAATGCTGGTTTAATGAATGAAAGAAATGTAACTACCAAATGAAATAAAGCCATACCTAAAATGCTCTAAAACATAGAAGAAACATCAAAAACGAATTTCTGACATAAGGATGGAATTAAATCCTTATACTATAACCCCAAACACACTCAAATGATTTATCTCAAGAATAGCTAAAGCCCCTTGTTTACCTAAACATCCTAGCATTAATGAATCATCATAATCAAATCATGCAGATAAAGTGTGGTTATCAGTATCTATGGAATTTACAGTTCCTTCCTAAAGCTCTGAAACAAAAACTCTGAAGAATTAAATGTAGTTCAGATATCCAGGTAAGCCACTAAACAAACCTCTCTAAATACAGGATTAGTCTTCACTGGTGGGAAGAGTGGGTTATTTGGTTCTTAGAGAAAAATGTCATTTCTGGCAATAAATCTATTTAGAATGTGAGGACATAACATGAAATTTCTAGTTAAAGTGTTCTCCAAACAATATCAACTGCCGATATCCTTTCATTACTGCTCCCAGAGAGTCATGAAGTAGAATTATAAATTAGAGTAAAGCAAGATGTTCAAGGACCAAATAAAAACAGACCTACAAAAGTTAAGACTGATCTTATCAAAGATAAGATGTCCTTCAACCCACATTCTACTTACATTAGATTATGAGTTTTCAATTTTGAAATTACTAACATCTTGCTAACCAGTTGGCAGTTAGCAGAAATCCAAATTCGGAAGTCAACCTACAACTAGTAAATATAAGAACTGTTTGCCTTAAAATACATGCCCAATAGTTGAATTATTAACTTGTATAACAAATACATATTTTCTTCAGTAAGTCTAAGGTAAGTTTTTATTCCCTAACTGCATTTTAAAATTTCCCATAGGTGTTGGGAGGCAGAAGACTGGATGGGAGAGCGATATCAATAATGATGTTCTAATTCTGATGGATGCTATTTTCAGAGGTGGTACCACTTTTAAATGAATAAAGGGAAACATTCAGAGACCAATGATAAGAATGTGTCATGAACCAAAACCAATTATTAATAAAATCTGTGACTGAAATTTAGAAAAGAAAAAGAAGAAAAGACAAAACTGTTTCACTGTATTTTCTGCCTGCCTCAGTAACCTGGCTTCATTGGTGATTCAACCATAGTTTTCTTACCATTATCAGCAGAAACCAGGGAATTATCTTAATTTGAAAAAATATATATATTAAATGCTCTTGTTCAATACTCAACTGTGATGGCCAGGCTAAAGAGGACTGGTATAAAACTTCTCCCCAGTGAACCTAAGTTGCTTTTCCTCGCACAGTCATGATCTAATGAGTTAGCAACTGGGGAAGTGGTTACATAGAAAGGTACAATATCAGGGATATTGAATCAGCTCTTTCAAAGAGAACTGAGCAGGCTTGAATTACTCCTCAAATGACACAAGTATTGAAAGGAACACTATTATTTCCAAATAAAATTCAACACCTTACGCTTGCCTACCATTGTACCCCTGGCATATAGCAAATTTGTACATCAGTAAAAAAGTGGGCCTTAAAATATAAAACTGCTTTTCAAATGTATTTCTATGACATTATGCTTTATAAATCAGCGGCTATCTAGATAACCCACCAAAAAATAGGTAGGGCTATGGTAACTTGTAAATTGACAAAATTATCAGTTAACTTTTCCCCTCTAGCTCAGCAGAACTTAAAAATTTGGAATCAGTAAAGATTAGGATGAAGAATAGGTGATAAGCCCCCTGGAGAGCAAAGCTCTCCAGCCCTCATCCTTTTAGTTACTGCTAGTGGGTACCAGCTACAAACGAAGGCACATGAATACAGCCCTCAGTTTTCACCCCATGGTGAAATAAAGATTAAGAATGTTGTGGAAAGATAGCAAAGAGGAAAGATAAGAGGAAAGCAGTTTTAATCTTGCTGAAGAGAAGAACTGGCTTATCAATTAAAGAATTTTCACTTTAATGGGTATAGTTTCACATTTGCAGGAAGAAAAAGTTCTGGAGCTCTGGTTAAAAATGGCTAAGATGATGAATTTTAGGTTTCTTACCACAGTTTAGGTAAAAATTGTCCCATGAAAAGTATCTACCACCAAGGATTTTTTAATGATTACATGAGGCAATACTTATAAAAGCCAGTGGAGCCTGGTGCACGGTCAATATTCTACAACATTCTAATTACAATTGTTTCATCTTCCTTACAATGAAAGTATGTGGAAAGTATGTGGAAAAAAGCAAAGACTGAAGAGATACAAAGTGGCCTTTTCAAAATTCAGAGGTTTCTGAACAATAGAAATTAAAATCCTTTTAATACATGGCCTACCATATTCATAAGCCAATAAAAGCTAACAGTTCTCCAAGGAACTATTTGGAAACGCAAGTTATTCAAAGCTTTACTACTTAGGCCTTCAAACCCAGAGCTTAAAGTAAGTCTTAGAAGTAAGGCAATAAGGAATACCCTTCTAAAATCCCCCCTCCCCACCCCACCCCTGCACTTTCTCTCCTTCCCTTTTGTATTTTCTTTTCACTGTGGGCACTGAGCTGTGAGCATAGAAATCTGAACTTTGCCAAGATGCTCTGGGACAGAAGAGGAAGAGATGGGTGGGGTGGGGGTGGGGGAGGAGAACACTCGGCAAATCAGCATAGAGAAGGGAGACCCAGTCCTACAGCTCCTCTGTAGCTTCAGAGAGTAGCTGGAGGGAGTAACAGGATTTGTCCTCTTTGCAGCTCATTAGGGACAAGTCTGTTTAATATCCTTCCACCTTCTCCACTCTCAACAACAGGCAGTGGCTGTTCGGAAAAGAACTCAGGACCTAGCAAGGGGAACAGTTCCAAACTCTGACTGGCCATGAGGGAGACATGGGGCCATTAGCATATGTCATGGGAAAACATTTATTTACAATTCTTTACTTTACAAAGTCCCACCTGCCTCATAAACAAAGATAATTTCCAGACTGGAGACAGTCAACTGACACAGAAAGAATATTACTAATTCCTTTGTTGTGTAACAACACCTTTTCTTAAATAGCACTGGCGGTAGCTTTTTATTGTTTGACATACTTCTAATCTCCAGAAATTTTCTTTAATCTTTTGCTAAAGAAGGTGGTATAGAGAGACAAACTTTATTTTCTTCAACTTCCAAGTAAGGATCAAGATCACACATTTGTACTACTGCCATTCAGGCATAATAATTCCTTTGAGTTTATGTTAAGGAGGGGGGAAAAGGCCTCAGGATAAAAGAATCATATATGCTGCATTTAATTTTGGAAGGTTACAAATCTTCCTGATTTGCACAAGGACTAACTGCAATGTAGTGTCTCAGTAAAAGATCGGGTCTTCTGTATAGGACCCAGAACCTCGCTAGCACAAAAGAGATACAAAGCAGGCCTTCCTGAAGGACCATCCCAGCTGCTTTCCAAGAGAGAACGCCTGGAGTGTGAGCTTAGAATACATGAAGAAATAAGCACACCAGCCTCCAGAAGGCACCTCTGACTTTGGCAGCTGATGCTTTCTAACTTGATATAAATTAATTTAATCCCAAAGGCCTGCCCCCATGCCAATTTAGACGGTAAAGTATAAATCAGCTAGAGTGGGTATAATGGTGAGGGACCTGAAACTGGCTTTTATAACAGTTTCAGTTGGCCAAGCGATTTATCCCAGGAGTCCCCAAAGGCCAGCAGGTCTGTATTGCTGCTTCGCTGCAACCACACCATTACTCTCAACCATCCAAGAAACAGCTGTGTCACTGGCAATGCCGCTGGGCAAGAGAAAGGAAATCAAAACAGCTTCTCCCCTCAAATGACTGCTACCTAAAATATTAGGCTAACTAGAAAATAACTAATTATACCAATAAATGTGTACCTCTAGAAGAACATATTTTCTGCAAACACATAAATTATCAAAACTGGCTCCAGCAGCTTAAAGAAAAGGCTCAGAAGTTTCACAGATATTCTCCCCCAACAAAATGCCTATTATTATATAAACAATTCCTGAGCACTGAAAAAGCTGAAAAGCTCGGTACAGTCTATGAGGCTGGAATACTGGACAAGCATAGCCATGCAGACAAGAAATCTGGAAAAGGAGGTTCCTGACAGACCACAGACAACCTAAGATATCAGGTCAAGTAGTCTAGACTTTATCACTTAGAACAAGGCTTTCCAACTAGGGTATGCGTGTTCCTGAGGCTCCACAGCACGTGGCCAGAATAGAGGAAACTATCAGTTTAAAAATGTCACAGCTTCTAGAAAGTCAGTTTTACTCTTATTTCTTTGTTTTCATTGTTTTACCTGTTATTGTGAAGATATTTTTAACATAAACATTTGCATGAATTTAAGATGGGACTTCATTGGAGAATTTATGCTTAGAGTAACTTATGACTATAGTCATGAAATTAAACAGTCCTCATTCTCTGTCATTAGAAGATCGCCACTGGATTAGTTCAGAGTTATTTTAGGGGAGCCATTAAAGAACAGGGAATGCTTTTGTTGGGGGATGGAGGGTGGGGATCAAACTTGGAAGGTTATCTAGATGTGGTTTGTTAATAAGAGAGATTAGTGGGTGAAAAGCTTCCTGATCTAGTCCAGGGAAGAAGGTGGGGCCAACATTAGAAAGATGTACAGGAGAGGATTTCAGAAGCAGAGGGAGTAAGATTTTGCAACTAAATGCATGCGGCTAAAAAAAAGACACAGAAATTTTAGGTAACAAGTTCTAATACTCTCCAACCCCTGAAAAAACATTATGGTATTTTAAATTGGTAAACAGAATTAAGGACAATAAAGGCTGAAGAGTGACTCAAGAATGGGAGCAGTGGGGAGAAACAGCAAAGACTTAATATTCAAAATCAAGGTCCTAGAAGCTTTAAAGTGGGCAATAACTTTGTAATGTCCTAAATCTTGTTGTTTGTATCTGACTGTATCCTAGTTTCCTATGTGAGACTGGCAAAAAAGTACATACACAGAAAAATTTATAACTTTAATGTGTGCAGGAAGTAGGGGTCCCTCTGAATTCAATCAGTTCAACATATTATGGACATAGGACAGTGGGATGTCACATACTGGAAAGGCATCCCTAGCATCTGAAGACATACTACATGCCAGGCTCTATGTTAAGTGCTGAGGATGCAAAGAAGAAAGTAAGAACCCTACCTTCAAGTAGCATAAAATCTAGAAGCAACTTTGGTGGGGGTGGGGTGTGATGACTGGCAGAGCAGAGTGCTGTGGAGATAAGCAAGCAAAATGCTGCTGCAGAGATTAGCAAGATGAGCAGGACGCAGCCAGTGCACACGAGGGTAGGAGGAACAGTGAAGTTCTCTGTAAAATGCAGGTTACCTCTAAGAATGAAATGCTAAAAATGAAAACTTAGTAAAGACCTGTGCCTAAACCACTGGCACTGCCTAGTGCCTCCACAGAGTAAGCAGTCACAGAATGTTCACAGGGATAATGGAAAGAATTTAGTTACTGGGAGCAACTAGTCTAGAACATGAATGTGTGTGGGATGCCTGGATGGCTCAGTTGGTTAAGCATCTGCCTTCAGCTTAGGTCATGATCCCTTGCCTGGGGGGGGGGGGGGGGTCCTTACTCAGCGGGAAGCCTGCTTCTGCCTCTGCCTGCTACACTCTCTCTCTGACAAATACAGAAATAAAATCTTAAAAAAAAAAAAGATGAACGTGTGACTGAAGAGTTTCAAAAACACCTGAAAACCAATCAAGAAATCTGGAAAGGCAGGACAAAACTAGGAATGATGAGGGTGTGATTAAAACTAAGAAAATACAAACAATACATTATATGCTAATAAAAACAAAAACAAAAAAACCCTAAGAAAACTTGAAATCTTGTAGGGGGGAAAAAAAGGGATGTTACAACCAAAAGGGCTGTATATAAAGGGTTGTATCTATAGGGGATCTATAGGGTTCCATCTATAATGGAAAAGATGTACCAAGGTAAAGAATTTGGCAGTGTTTATCCAGCCCAACCCTGAGGGACAGACACTGATGATACTTGTTTGTGGGGCAGGTCTATTTCATCAGGTGTCTAAGAAATTATCCCCTTAAGACTAACTCACTCTCAGGGGCACCTGGATGGCACAGTCATAAAGCATCTGCCTTTGGCTCAGGTCATGGTCCCAGCGTCCTGGGATCGAGCCCCGCATAGGCTCCCTGCTCAGGGGGAGCCTGCTTCTCCCACTACCCCTTCTTGTATTGCCGCTCTTGCTGTATCTCTGTCAAATAAATAAATAAAATCTTATTAAAAAAAAAAAAAAAGACTCATTCTCTTTTAATTCTCAGCTCCTTGATTAGCAATAGCAAGTGGGTCTTGGTATTAGGAAGGTGGTGTGTGTCCAATGGCAGGTGTAAATATAATGACCATGGTAAGAATTTTAAATAAAAATAAATAAATACATACATTATTTTAAATAAACAAAATGCCATCCTGCAACTGGGGGCCTATTGAAATTGTTAAAATTTTGAACCTACAAAACTGAGGATCAGAACTGGTCATCTGAAAGCACTTACAATAGAGCAAGATATAGATTACATAGGAATGACTGCACAGAATTATGTTTAGAAAGGGAATACCACAGAAGTCAAGTTGGCTAACAGTATGATTTTGCTGGGACAAGGCAAAGACTTTTCAGCAAAATTATCTCAAAAAAAAAAAAAAATTATCTTGAATGTAAATACTAACCAAGTTTCTTCTATTAAAAGACACTCATTTTACTTTTGGGTAATAGAAATTAGGGAAGAGACAGGAGCCTGAAACAACCTCAATCAATGGCAGTTTGGATACTTACAGAGGTCATTTGATTGAATGTATTTTATAAGGAGGCAGAAAACCTTTACAATAATTCAGTAATGCTCCAGGGGCATGCTCTCAATTGCAAGTGTTAAGTGTAATTATAAAAATCACTTTAAATAGAAATACACGTATTTATGTTATAATCATCATGAGCAATTACAGAGCAACTGAAAAACCAAACTTTCCTACTATTAAGTGAGTACCTATTGTGACTTGGGATAAAATTTTCAGAAAACATATCAAAAGCTGATTCAGAAACATTAAGATAGAAGCAAGGCTAAATACTGTACTTTTGAGTTTTTTAGAATTGGTTCTTTCTTTTAAAGTTCTTATTATTTATTATCCCAGTGATCAGGGAGCCGACCTTGGGGATTGATCCCAGGACCCTGAGATCATGATCTGAGCAGACATAACCAATTGAGTCATCCAGGTGCCCCTCAAAAGTGTTTCAAATAATGATGAAGTAATTATTTCTGGAAATAACAATGGAAAAGGCCATTATTTCTAAATTTAAAGATTCACATGTTTATATAAAATCCGTAAGATAAATTTTCCAAATAGAACTTTGGCTGTTTCACTGCTGTTATTGAAAGTTTTATAAACAATATGATTATGAAAAGTCAATACTCAAAGTTTCACTGAATCATCTCACTGGGAAATGGGGTACTGCTTAGGTTGAAACACCTATGGCAAATTATACATGTTAATAATACTATGAAAGTGACTGAACCAGAATCATTACTCATGCTCTTTCCATCCATCTGTACCAAAGGGAATCACATCTCTCATAAAGGAAGAGACCATGAAAGTCTAGAAAAGGGAACAGGCATGGAAAATAATATTTTACAATGACCTATTTTTTCTAAAACATTGCCTAATTGGTTCATTATATTACTTATTCAACTTCTAAATAGATAAGAATCACTACCTACACCCCACCCTATTAGCCACCTCCTAACCAATACCCTATTACAACCAAATATGAAAACATATCCTTCCAGTTCATTGGGACCCAATCTAAAAGGCATCTTTGTAACTTCCAGATCTATCCTCCTCATCCTCCACAGAAGAACTGTTGTCTTGTAAGTGATCAAGCTGCATAATAAAACAAACAATCCAATGTTTTCCAATTGGGTTTTATCAACGTCTGTAGTAGGGAATGTGAACTTTATGGCAGGAAGGAGTTGAAAGGTAACAAGAAAAAATTGGTAAGTGTCCTTGAGTATTAATTAGGTAGAAGAGTTTGGATTTCATTAAAGAATTTGATACAAACAATCTATAGACGATAGAGGAATAATACAGGTAGATTACGGATATAAAAAGGAAAAGACAAAACAAAAAAAAAAATAGGATTACCAAATGGTTCTAACAAGAATATTAAATATGGGGCCCCGGGGTGGCTCAGAGGGTTAAAGCCTCTGCCTTCGGCTCAGGTCATGATCCCAGGGTCCTGGGATCGAGCCCCACATTGGGCTCTCTCTTTGGTGAGGAGCCTGCTTCCTCCTCTCTCTCTCTCTCTGCCTGCCTCTCTGCCTACTTGTGAGCTCTGTCAGAGAAGGAAAAAAAAAAAAAGAATATTAAATACACTGCAGAATATTACAAATGCTGATGGCATTTATATGAACAAGAGACTGATAGGTCCAAGACAGACCAGGACATTAAAAAAACAGAGTAAGCACCGGTTCACACACTGACATAAGACTTTTATTCCTCAAAAGTGTAATGAGCCTAAAATACATGTGATTACTGCCAAAATTAACTAAAATTGGACCTCGGTAAAAAGGAGTCACAGAGTGAAGACAGTCTCCGTCAAAACTCTACTTTTTAAGTACATTGCAGCAGAGAGTTAACCAACTGCAGCATATTCACTTCTCTGACAACTTAAGACTTGGGAATTTTAAGGGAGGCCTGGGTGGCTCAGTCGGATAAGCATCCAACTCTTGATTTCAGCTCAGGTTGTGATCTCAGGGTTGTGAAATTGAGCCCCAAAAATCTCTCTGCAAAATAGTATCACCAACATTTGTGGAGCAAACAAATCTTCATTCCCAACGTTCTACTGTTACCCAATCAAATCTAATGAATGGATTCTCAGCCCTCATTATACTGGATCTAAGAGCAGCATTTAAATTCGCTGATTATTTCCTCCATCTTATTAAAACTTTTTTCTTGTCTTCAAAGCACTCACTTCACTGGTATTCTTCCTTTTCAACCTTCTTTGCTGATTTCCCTCTTTCTTGTCATACTCTAAATGTTGGTGACTCCATCTGGGGCTCGGCCTGTGAACCTCTTCTCTTCACTGTCATTTTGGCCTACATCCACTGCCTTCATGAGTTCATCCAGCCATGACTTTAAGTACCACCTATTATGTTAATCACTCTCATTTGTACTTCCATTCCGCTCCCCTCAGAATCCCCAAATTGGTTTATCCAACTGGGTACCTGTACCTAACCTCACCACCGAGAAGCAAACAGCCATAAGGAATTTAACATAAAAACTGAATCTTTGTTTTAGCTCCTTAAACCTGCTTCTACTGACATTCCCAACCTCAGTAAATGGAGTCGTCTTCTTAGTTGTTCCAGTTTTGGAAACTTAGTCATCCTTGACTCTTCTCTTTTCTCCCATTTCACATTCAATCCAATAACAAAATTTGTTGATTCTGCTTTCAACTCAGATTTAGAAACTGCCCTCTCTTAACTATATAACAGCCTACAAACTCAACTACCAGCTTCTTCCTTATGTGTTCATACTAATAGCCAGTGAGTTCACTAAACTTGAGTTGGAACATGTCACTTTTGTGCAAAAGCCTTCCTCAGAATAAAATCCAAAGTTCATACTAAGGCCTTCACGTCGTTCCCTAGTAATACCTTCCTCCTGACCCTCTATCATTTCTTCCTGCTCTCATTCTTGCTCCCTCCCCTCAGCACACCAGCCTCTTAAGAGCTCCTCATAGATCCTCAGAACGCTCCTGCCTCAGGCCTTTGCACCTGGCTCCCACTCTGACTATACTACCGCTATGGCTAGTATCTACATGGCTTACCCTCTTCCTTCCTGCACATTCTCAGCATTCTCTAGACCATTTATTATGCTTTATTTTCCTAATTCACTTACCACCTATTATA
The DNA here is from genome assembly GCF_030435805.1 of Mustela lutreola. Taxonomy (NCBI): domain Eukaryota; kingdom Metazoa; phylum Chordata; class Mammalia; order Carnivora; family Mustelidae; genus Mustela; species Mustela lutreola. Next base: position 41,707,792 of record NC_081297.1, read on the forward strand.
TGCATTTATTATCTTTTTTCCACTGCAACTATGTAAGTCCCTTGAGGAACTTTGAGCCCATTTCCCCAAAACTGTTACCAGCCCGTAATACTTAGAAATATTTTTTGGAAGACATTACCAGTATCTACAAGCCAAGATTCTAAACTTAAGGCTATAACCCAGTAAAAGAAGCCTTAAATTCTGGCTTTTATAAGGTATAATAACTTAAAGATATGAATACTGAGAAGCATGTTATGAAAATAAGACATCTGAACATTTTACAATTACTCTGAAGTTTGATCTGAAGTCATTTAACAATTACCTAGCTCTGTCAAAACTATTACTCCAAAAATCAAATCTATAAGTATTCACTAGTCTCCCTCTTTCAACACAGACTGATATACCATGCTACCATATTAAATTGCTCCAACTCAATTACTGTCATATCACTTGTTTAGAAGCCTCCCGACAACTCACCAAATTGAGCATGCACTCAAAGTCCGAAGCTTATCATTCAAAAAGATTCGGAAAGAATCTCAATAATACACATTTTCTTTTTTAAAAGATTTATTTATTTATTTATTTATTTGAGAGCGAGCAAGCAAGCACAATGGGAGTGGGAGAAGCAGACCCACTGCCAAGCAGAGAGCTTGACACAGGGCTTGATGCTAGGACCCTGAGATCATGACCCAAGCCGAAAGCAGACACTTACCTGACTTAGACACCCAGGTGCCCCAATATACCTTTCAATATTCTCCTATTAAGCTAGATAAGTTTTGGAGAACTAGTTAAGTGTTTCAGAACACTTCTTACTTACCAGATGTATCCAGAAGTTACTTGGATGGTGTATTAAGTACAGTTTTATTTCAGGCAGTTAAGCACAAGGCCATTTACTTCTTTGTGCTAAATAAATACCTGTTATATTTCAGAAATGACAGGCACTTCCCAATCTTTACTCCTGTCGTTTTTTCTATGTTAGAGTAAATGTCCTTCCTTTGGGCCTACCCAATCCAGTCACAGGGGACAAACATGGCAAACATCTGGAAGGAAGTTTGCTTTTCTGCAGACTCTAGTGCACAGAGGCTTGCCTGTGAGAAAGTCTGGCCTGCGTTACAAGTCTGCCCGAGTCCCTAACAGATTTCTGCCAATTGGAGATTGCTAATTGCTTTCACCTGGACAAACTGGTCTACTGATAAGGAAAGGCCCCAAACTCCTGTACAAAGGGGTTTCAAGATAGGCTATCTCTCTCAAAAATATGGTAAATTATAATGAGACTTGTGACCCAAAACAGAAAGTATGTAAGTATGGGAGAGGTGGAGTACAGAAATATGCTATATTTATTTTTCTGCTATGACTGCTTAAAAAGGAAAGGGGACTGAAAAATACTATCTCAACACAGAATATTTAAAAGACGAGCAAGGAAATCATGTTTTTTCAAAAACTCAACATTGTTTTAGATTGGTGAGAATCAAAAGTAATGTCAGGAAGTTACCTGGCAAAATAAGTTGCTTTGGAAGAAAAGAATAAACTCTGAATCAACATAGAAAAGCTTCCCTCACTCATGCAGGATTAACTAAGACCTGCATGAACACAATTTTCTGCTTCTGCAGATAAGCTACAAAGGGTATAGCGCAGCAGCTCCATTACTGAAACCACTGGGGAAAGTCCATCATTGTTAATAGGTGTTTCTCTGATGTCGGGAATTAGGGAAGCAACAAACAGGTCTCCAGAATGTGGCAAAGTTATTTAGAATGTGAAAAAATATTTAGCTAAGACTAAACCTAACCTGTTAACCAGATCTTGCTAGTTTTTGTAGAGATGAAAGAATGCTAACACCAGAAAAGACTTAAAAATGATGATATACTAGACAGGAATATTTGATGCAAATGTGAGAGGCTTTTTCCCCAAAATGAAGTTATGGTTTCAGGGAGAGAAACATGGGATGTGAAATATAGGCGTAGCAATGCAGACAGTGTTTAAGATAGTAATTCAACTATCAGACCGTAGATTAAGATACTAGAAGTGGTGAGCATGACTAGAGAGCAAGAGACGCTCCATAAAATCTTAGACTATCTCTGTCCAGACTTGTCAACCTAAAGCTTTAAAGTTAAATGAAAGGGGGCAAAAACTCACTGGGCAAGAAACCTAAGCCCCAAAATCAAAACACCTGATTGGGGAATACATGAATCATGCATGAACAACCTGCACTCCCTCTCAAGGGTCCAAAATGAGGGAAGAAGAAACATCAGAGGAGACTCTATGTTACAAGTATAAACAGGTCAGTGTTATAAATGAGGGGCTACTGAGGACACTAGATTGCCTTCTGTGCTGGGGGAAGCGGGAGTGTCTAAAACATAAATGAGTCTATAAAATAAATGGAAATGAGTGGGATTTGTAAGATTAAAAGGCAAAAGACACTGCATGGAAGCACTGTATTCTAGCTGATAAAGCGGTTTCCCATGAGGCTATGGGTTAACAATTCTTACACTGCTACGTATGTATACTGGAATTGAACAATTAAACAAATGAATGGCAAATGGTGGGAACTGGGTTTCTCATTGTCAGAGTGGGAATTTACAGGTAAGCAAAGGAAAGAAGCCAGAATAATCCCTGGAATAATGGCTTAGAGTTGGAGACTTCACTGTGAACTAATGTTTGGTCTTACTATACAGATGGCTACATACAGAAATATTTATACATATATGTATATGCACAGGTTAGTATACCCACATTGATCTCCTTGCTCTGTCAGCTGAGTGGGCCCAGAGCAAAAATAACCCAGTGGCAAAGAGCATATCTAATACTCAAATCTTGATTTCTTTTTTTTTAATATATTTAATATATTTTTTAATATATTTAATATATTTTTTAAATTATTTGACAGAGAGAGAGATCACAAGTAGGCAGAGAGGCAGGCAGAGAGGCAGGCAGAGAGCAGGGAGCCTGCTGAGCAGAGAGCCCAATTCGGGGCTCGACCCCAGGACCCTGAGATCATGACCTGAGCTGAAGGCAGAGCCTTAATCCACTGAGCCACCCAGGTGCCCCTCAAATCTTGATTTCTAATACCATTTTCCAACAAAAGAAATCAGAGTTCCCTGGATAAATGGTAGGCTTTAGAACTGGGGTAGGAAATATACACAATGAGCCTAAACCAAACGAAACCAAACCAAACGAAACCAAACCAAACCAAAACCACCTCCAGCCAACGGAAAGAGCTTCCATTGGCCATTGTCACAATTTGAACAGCAAATTAATGAATCATAGTAGTATAAAAATACATAAAATATATGAAAGTATAAAACAAAATATTTGGGGCTCAAACTGATAAAAATTTTAAAAAATAATAAATGAACCAAATAAAAACCTGTATTGCTAGGGTATAATCTGTGGTTTAATGGAGTATAACATAGAGGAGGAAAAGTTATTCCCTTCTCTCCCCACGTGAGTATATGAGAAGGCTGAACTTGAAAAGAGAAATGAGCAAGCAGAGTTAATAGGGGTGGGGTGAGAACACAGCTTATAGAAAGAACATCTAAGGAGCAGTTCTTGGCAAGGCATGGGATACTGGGTATACAGCATGCAAACTATCCCGATAGGCAAGAACATTCTGGGGCGAAAGAGGGACTGATTTACCGGTGAGGTGGTCCATGCACCTTCCTTGTATTAAATACGGAAATTATAAAGACAGCCTAGCGGCACAAGGTTTTCTTCCTTTGGGGGAAATCTCTTTCCTCATTGGTTTGTATTTGTGCCCCCAGATAAATACAGCCTGAGAAACAACTGAATAGCACACACTAAGTTGTTATTAGTGTAAATACAAGTGATCCTTCATAAAGGCAACTTCAACAAATGTACATGCTCTGCTTAATGAAAGTGTGAGATGCTTCTCAAGAATTCACTTCAAAAAAAGAGTTAATTAGGTTGCATGTTTGGAAAACCCATACCAGAAGTTAGGTTTCCTATACTGAAGACTGCAAAGTGCGGAGGGTGCACATAGGACTTTAGTCCTGAAGATTATTAAGAGACTGAAAAGTCACTCTCAAGAGGCAGCTAGCTATAGGAACTCCCGTCTACTGCCACACTGGATGCTGCTTGATTAAGGAGATCAGACCACACTCCTTAGTGTAGGGAAACAGGTTTCTTTTTTTTTTTTTAAAGCAATAAGTAATTATATTTTAAATAAAGATTATACATTTATTTGACAGTGAGGGAGCGAGCACGCACGTGTGTGAGCCCACGCACATGAGCAGGGGGAGGGGCTGAGGGAGATTCCCAGCTGAGCAGGAAGCTGTAGTGGGGTTTGATCCCAGCACCCTGGGCTCCTGACCTGAGCTGGAGACAGATGCTTAACTGAGTCACCCAAGGGCCCCAGGGAAACTTGTTTCTAAGACAGAAAAAAAAGGTTAAGTTTAGTTAGCAACCCTGGTCAGATGATTCCTCTTGTATACTAGATAACTAGAGATATCTTGTATACTAGATAACAGAGAAGTAATCATGCGTACAGTGAGAGACGGTTGTTCTCTTTCTACTTTTTTCATGTTTACATTGGTTTCTTTTAAGATTGATGGATGGTAATACATAATTTATGATATTTTCATAAAGCTCCAGGTCACTATTATTCAAATACACTAGCTTTATCCAAAATTAAGTTTCTGAGAAGTGAGATGTTTTGTTCCTTTAAAAGGTGTTTTAAAACTAAGTACCAAAATTGGATTAGTCAGATAAAGAACAATATACCATAAACACAAGAAATGTGTTCCTTAAAAAAAGAACATATGCAAACTACTGTATCTTTTAAACTGCGCTTTCAATGAGTATCTGGTAATAATAACCCTGTAGCTTTAATTCTGTGCAGGATCAGAATGTGCCTAAGCACTAAGTAGGCTTTTGTTTTTCATAAGCTTCTTACTCTGAAATAATCATAGATCTACAGAAAGTTGCAAAAAAATCTATACAGGGAGGTCCTGTGTATTCCTAACCCACTTTCTACCAATGGTAACATCTTGCAATACTATGTAAAATCAATCCAAACCAGGAAATAGGCATTGGTACTTCAGGCACTACATTCAGTTCTTCAGTTTTATATGCATTCATTTATATATACATGTCCACACATAGTTCATGCCTTTTTCTCACTGCACAGTACTCCACAATATTAGCTGACTTAACCCTTGACTGCTGAAGGACACTGGAATTACTTCCAGATGGAAGACTATAATAAAACTTCTCCATATATTCATGTACAAATTTTCTCTAAAATAAATATCCAAGAGTGCAATAACTGGGTCACATGGCAAATACATGTTTTATATTCATTTTAAAGAAGTGTTTATTGAGCACTCATGTGCAAACCACTTTTCTAGCTGATGAGGACAGAGGGAACAAAATCCCTGCCCTCATGGAACTTATGCTTCAGTGACTATGTCCTGGCCAAAAACAGGTTGCAGATTAAACACAAAAAAAATTACAAAACTAAAGAATTTTACAAATGAAATGGGATTACAAATGAATTACCCAAATATCACATGTAAGGAAAGAAAACTGGGCTAGATTCCAAGACCCAACAAGTATAGAAAGGGCTGGACAAAGCAAACAAGATCAAACTAAAAAAAAATTTTTTTAAAGATTTTCTTTATTTTTGAGAGAGTGAGCGAGAGAGAGAAAGAGCGAGAGCGCACGCACCTGAGAACAAGTAGGCAGGAGGGGCAGAGGGAGAAGCAGACTCCCCGCTGAGCAGGGAGCCCAATGCAGGGCTTGATCCCAACCTGAACAAAAAGCAGACACAAAACTGACTGTGCCACCCAGGTGCCCCAAGATCAAACCAAAAATCAGTAATTATAAACTCTAATTAAATAACTCAATCAGGGAGTAAATGGTATTACAATAAACACATAAACTTATATGAACTGTTATATTACTCTTATCCCAACATTATGTTAGAAAAATTCTTGCTTATTTGTTTTTTATGTGGAAAAGTAGCACTTAAAATCTGCTTTCCATATTGTGATAGCAGCATGGGTCTCAGATGTAGAAGAGTAACATGTTATCTGTATCACAGCAGTATTTTTCTTAGTATTTATTGTAAGAGAAGAATTTCATTCAGCTCAAATCCATATTGCTGTTACTAATAAATGGACTTCTACCCCACAGCTAAGACAGAACAAGCTAGTTATCATTAGCTGAAGATATTACTTTGGAAAGTTGTTATTTTGGTTTTAACATGGGACATTTCAAAAACTTTCCTAAGGAAAACAGGAATTTCTCTATGTTTTTTGATGCACAAGTGCCATATTTTCTGGAACTATAAAAGAGAAATTTGTAGTTTTCACTGGGAACAACTAATTATGAACACAACTGACTTGAAGGGCTCCTTGCAGATCAAAACTCAATCTGTACTACTTTACCTTAAGTTTTAAATATCAAAATATTAGGATATTGAAAAAACACTTTAAAAAATGCAAATTAATTCCAACGAATTTAATGTTCTATATTGCCATGGCTCGCCACTTAGGAGAATTTGAAAAAGAGAAGAGTAACTAGAATGGTCAGATTAATACAGCATATTATAAAACCATAATAAAAGTGTGATTTTATTTTATTTTTTTAAAGATTTTATTTATTTATTTGACACACAGAGGAAGATCACAAGGCAGAGAGGCAGGAAGAGAGAGAGAGGAGGAAGCAGGCTCCTTGCTGAGCAGAGAGCCCAATGTGGGGCTCAATCCCAGAACCCTGGGATCATGACCTGAACTGAAGGCAGAGGCTTTAACCCACTGAGCCACCCAGGCACGCCTAAAAGTGTGATTTTAAAAAATATCACATTGGCATTAGATAAAATGGAAGAGAGTGGAAAATCTAAAAGCAAAGTCAGCTATACATATGAATTTAGAGTTAAAGTGGTATTTTTATCCAAGCTAAACAGTAGACAACTCAATGCAGTGCAGTAACTGGTTAAAAATTTAGGGGGAAGGGTTTTGATTTCTACCATATATCATATACCATATATGGGGATTAAACAGTTAAATACCTAAAATACCAACCATGAAAACTAGAAGAAAATATGGGTAATCACATGCATCATAAGGTAATGAAGGGAAATGCAATAAGACCGCTGAGCGATACTAACATCTCACCCAAATGTGATAAGTGCTAAGAAATTGAAGCAAGACCAGTTAAGTACGGGGAGATATATATATATATTTCAGTCACATTCAGTTTTGCAGCAAATCCAGACATATACAGAGTAAGAAGAGTTGGTTTTAACCAAGACTGGACAGAAGTGTCAGAGAAATAAACAAAAAAAACCTTGTGGCATGCTGATTCTAACATGCACCCATTCCTCCCAAATTACCCCTGCCTCCTGGTACTTCAAGCCCTGTATCACATTCTTCTTGAATGTGAACAGCACTTGTGAATTGCTCCTAATCAACAAAGCAATGGTCACAAAATGATACTTCTGTGACTATATTCACATTGTTCTGTCTGTCTTGTTGAGGGACTCTCTCCCTAGATGACCTGGATAAAGCAAGCAGCCATGCTAGAAGGTTCAAGAACTGAGGGGCAGCTTCTGACCAGCAAAAAACCGAGGCCTTCAGGGAGCTTGGCTGGCTCAGGTGGTAGAACGTCCAACTCTTGCTCTTGGGGTTGTAAGTTTGAGCCCCATGTTGGGCACAGAGTTAACCTAAAAGGGTGAAAAATCAGTGCACGTAAATCCTGGGGAGATGAAGGTAAGCTGGTAATGGTCAGAGTTGGAGATTTTACCATTGCTGGTAAATGACCAGGTCAAGGCTTTTTCTCACTGTGTCCTACTTAGAAGTACTAATACATACTTATTGTACAGCTTTCTCAGGGACTACAGACCTATTTTTTCCTGCTGACTCAGGCCTAGCCAGGTATGTGGTGCCGGAGGGTCCATTTCTCGGTCCAACTGTTCGTTCATGAGATCCCATATGATAAGCTCTGGCCTGGGGAATGAACATGTAAATGAATGGCTAACGCAGAAAAAAGTTCAATGGAAGAATGGAGGGCTAGGAACGGAGAATCTAGAGTATTACTGGTAGTATGACATAACCAAGATTTAGATCAGGAGTATTAGAGCATGACCATGAACTAAAACTTGGAGTAACAAGCAGGTTTATAAAAAGGAAGGTATATAGAGGACTGTGACAAGAAAAATAAGCAGTGATCAGGGGGGGCACCTGGGTGGCTCAGTTGGTTAAGCGGCTGACTCATGTTTTTGGCTCAGGTCAACAATCTTAGGGTTGTGAGACTGAGCCCTGTGTCAGGCTCTGCACTGGGCATAGAGCCTACTTGGGACTCTCCCCCCACCTAACTCTTTCCCTCTCTTTAAAACAAACAAATAAACAAAAAAACCTTTGTTTAAAAAAAAAAAAAGCCAGTGATCATGGAATTAAAAACTTGGGGGGTTTTAAGGAGGAAGAAGGTCTGGAAGTGGCAATTGAAGAACATTCAAGTAGGATACCAACCCTAGTTCTAGGCCTAGGGGTAAGAGGGCTAGCTAGAGTAGTGATGAAACAGCCACCACTGTGACCTACAAGGAAGCAGTGTCCTCATGAGAGAACTAGTTTCAGAACTAAAAGTGTTGGAAACATTCGGAAGAAACTAATGATACAAGAAATTTTGCTTATGACTGATTATGAGCTATGGAGGGCACTATGGATGTTAAAGCACTCAGGAAGGATGTAAATCCTATTTCTTCACTGAAAAAGTTACTATGGAAAATAGCTGAACTAAAATGTATACTTAGTGACATAGTTGGTTTATATTCCAGTACAAGCTCCTCATCTTGCTCTAGACAGGGACCATGCTTTGAGCAGTATTAGCCTAGGAGATGACGGATGGCCTAGGAGTCTTACAGTGACTGACACAAACATGAATAAAAGGTCAAACAGACCAGTTCAAATAAGCCAACTGAACAGAGAGCAAAAGAGTTTTAATGAAAAGGGTGGAAGTAGGTCTTGCCCAGGAAGATGGTAGAATTCTGGGAACTCGCTCCTTTCTCCTCCCAGTGTAGTACAGAAGACAGGGAAAAAGAGGAGTATTCAGCATCCTTGGCTCTCTAAATGTCAGTAGCACTCATCAGTTGTTAAAACCAAATCATGTTCCCCAAGGGATAGCAGTACCATATGCTTTTGAGAACCACTACCCTAGACCCCAAAGGTGTCGAGATCATCCTTCCTCTGCATTTAAGGATATATAGGTGAGTATAAAAATTTAAACATCAGTAGAAAAGATCACCTTTAGCATGGAGATATTATAGAACTATAAACGATGAGGGGAATGGATAATATTTTATTAAAGATAAATCATTAACATAGAGCTACAGGTAACAACTTGTTTTTTATTTTTTCAAAGATTTTATTTATATATATGAGAGAGGAAGAGAGAGAAAGAGATGAGCAGGCAAAGGGGGAGGGAGAAGCAGGCTCCCCACTGAGCAGGGAACCTGATGTGGGGCTCAATCTCAGGACATCTTGACCTGATATGACCCAGGACATCACGACCCTGACATCATGACCTGACCCAAAGACAGACACTTAACCACTTGGGCACCCCAGGTTACCACTTTTTAAAATTTTGATATTTTCGGGTCACCTGGGTGGCTAAGGTGGTTTAAACACATGATGTCAACCCTGGGATCAAGCCCCATGTAGTTGGGTTACCTACTCAGTGGGTAATCTGCTTCTCTCTCTCCTTCTGCCCTTTAAGTCACTCATGTACTCTCTCAAATAAATAAAATCTTTTTTTTTTAGATTTCATTCATTCATTTGAGACAGAGAGCGAGCATGAAAAGGGGAGAGAGGCAGAGGGGAAAGCAGACTCCCGCTGAGAAGGGAGCTGGATGCAGGGCTCAATCCCAGGACCCTGGGATCATGACCTGAGCTGAAGGCAGGCACTTAACCATCTGAGCCACCCAGACGCCCCTCAAATAAATAAAATCCTTAAAAATTTTCTGATATTTACCAAAATTTAAAAACGAATCATAAATCATTCTGGACCAGCTATCTATTGCAGTTTAACACATTACCATAAAACTTAGTAGCTTAATGTAACAAGAAACATAACTTCTCTCACATAGTTCTAAGGGATCAGGAATTTGGGGCAGTCTCCCATGGACTATTCTAGCTTAGCGTCCATTGTAAGTGTGTCATCAGCTGTTGGCTAGGGTTTCAGTCATCTGAAGGATTGACTGGGGCTGGGGAACCTGCATTTCCGAGGTGACTGGTAGATTGATGGCAGGTGCTGGCTACAGTTAGTTCATCTCCACAGGAGTCTCTCCACAAAGCTGCTTGAGCATCCTCAAACTACATGATCATCACTCACACCACATGACCCCAGAAACCAAGGAATAAATCATAATGTCCTTTATTTCCTAGCCTCAGAAGCCCTTTCCGCAGAATTTTATATGTTAGATAGATGGTCTTGATTTGGAGTGGGAGGGGACAAGGATCACTGGGGAAAATCTTGGTGCCTGGCTATTATGTATTTTTCTAAACAGAAGCTATTAAAAGTCACTAACAGTAATTCTGTCTCTCAAATCCAGCAGCAACAATGAATTTTCTGCCTCTCTGCTGAAGTCACAGCTTAGCTCTGCTCAGATGGCTTGCAAACAAAGGGGAGGAAAGGGACAATTTTCAGAAATTTCATAAGTTGCAGGTGTCAACACTTTTCTTGTAGTTGATAAAAGTAGCCCTAGCCCCCCCCCAAAAAAACTGTAAAAAAGAAAAATTATGCAAGCATATTATTATGCAAGTATATTACGTGTAGACAATATTTTCAGCATTCTTATTCTTCAAACTAAAAAGCTAGGAATTCACTGAAATTTTTATTAACCTAGCAATAAGAAAACACAAAAGAATTTGACCTTTTCTTACAGTATAAATTTAAGTATAAACTTCTTATTTTTTCCATTTAAAAAGTGCTTCACAGGGTGCCTGGGTGGCTCAATGGGTTAAGCCACTGCCTTTGGCTCAGGTCATGATCTCGGGGTCCTGGGATTGAGTCCCACATCGGGCTCTCTGCTCGGCGGGGAGCCTGCTTCCTTCTCTCTCTCTCTGCCTGCTTCTCTCTCTGTCAGATAAATAAATAAAAATCTAAAAAAAAAAAAGTGCTTCACATATTGGTACAAAATATCAAAAGTATAGTGTTTCAATTGATGACAGTATTAGCAAACTCATATTTGCTCTTACTACAGAACAAACACTGTGCTCAACTCTACATGCATTATCTCAACTTACCCACTTCAGAAATAAGATAAAAGGAAAAAGAGATATCCTGCTGAGGTCACAGTGCTATTAAGTAGCAAAGTCAGAACTTAACAAGACTGATGCCTGTACCTACATGGGTGTACATAATGCTAACCCCTTATTAGTTCAGATTAGAGAACACCAGATAGATTTCTTAGATAGGCTCAGCTTCCACAATTTTGAGAATATAAAATTTCATGTAGACCAAAAAAGTTATCAAAACTTAGATTCATATCAAGCAAATGTTTCTAAAACCAAAATACAGTTCTTATGCCAGTCATGTCATTATCCTTTCTATGAAGGAGAATGTAGAGTTGATGCATCTGTTTTTTTGTTTTAATAATTTTTTTAAAGATTTTATTTATTTCTTTGACAGAGACAGATCACAAGTAGGCAGAGAGGCAGGCAGAGAGAGGAGGAAGCAGGCTGAGCAGAGAGCCTGATGTGGAACTCGATCCCAGGACCCTGAGATCATGACCTGAGCTGAAGGCAGAGGCTTTAACCCACTGAGCCATCCAGGAGCCCGATGTATGTTTTTTTATACAATAAACTATTCTAAATGAAAATCTGGATAATAGAGTACTTTTATGTAACAAGCATTCTCCCAAATAGTTACAACTCTTTTTAGATAAACTGGCAACATTTATTAAATTTTCATATGTACGTATCACTTTCATAAGTATGTTCATACATATTTTATAATTTGCATGAAAAGACCAAAATATGCACCAAGAGCAAAATAATGGTATATCCATACAATGTATTATACAATGTATTGTATGGAGATATTGGAAAGAGTTCTATATTTAGTCTTTCAATAAACACTTGTGTCTACTCCATTTCATATATAGGAAACTGACATGGTGGCAAATGGGAGAGACTATACTCTGCTTTCATAAAACTAATGAACTGGAGTTTAAGACCAAAGATATAATTTTAGGAACCTTCAGAAAATAAGGTGTTTTTAAAGCTCTGAGAAAGGATGAGGGAGGTCAAACACAAAAGAGATCCCTCACCACACCCTTTTAAATTCTTTTAAAAACTTAAGACTTTATATTCAACTTCCTATACAATAACCAATGTCTAAGACTTTATATTCAACTTCCTATACAATAACCGATGTCTAATCTCAAATTTTATGTTTCCCAAAACAATACAGATAGCATCCGTCCCACAAGTATTCCTCCTCGAGTCCTGCTCATCTCAGGAAGGGCTACTTTAACCTCATTCTCTCAGATGCTCAGGAAAAAATCTTAAGTATCATCCTCAACCCTTCTCTCTCACATTCCACATCCAAACCACCAGGAATTTGTTGTCTTTACCTTTGAAAGATCAAACACCTCATCGATTCTCACTACCTCTATCGACACCACCTAGTTTTCTTCTTCCCCTCCCTCTTAGTCCTGAGATTTATACAAGGATCCTTATACCAGAGAGATATCCTGGTAAAGACTAACCTTAAACTGAACATGTCTCTCTGGTATAAGGGATCCATTTAAATGACTGCCATCATGGTCAGAATAAAATTCAAACGTACGTCCAAAAGGATCTCAGAAGATGTGGCCCGCCCACAATTTCAGGTCTTAACTCCCAACTATTACACCCCTTGGCTTACATCAGGCCCACCGGACTCACCTTCTGTTCACTAACATTCCAAGCGTGCACCTGGCCTTACGGCCTTTGTGCTTGTTTCCTCATCCCCAAATCCTCCATTTTCTCCAGGTGTTTGCATTACCAACTCTCCCTCTTCCAGAACTATTCAAAAGAGAGGAATGGACTGCCACACTGTTATATACATGAAGGACAGGAGCTCTACTTTATTGATGTATCCCTACTACGTATTTTTACAGAAATAAACAGGGCAACATGAGAATATCTGAAAAAGTAAGTCTCAATGAGATGACATTTAGTCTAAAACCTAAGGCATGTGAAGCAGTCGGCATTTAAAAAAAAGTATTACAAAGAGCTTTCCAGGCAAATGAAACCATAGCTGAAAAGCTCTAACTTTTAACAGTCTGAGGGAGTCCTGTGAGGAAGGAGTGAAGTCCAGTGAAATGCAGTTTGATGAAACAGGCAGGGGAGAGATCATGTAATGCCTTATAAACTTTCTTCTCTGACAAGAAATGGGAATTTTAAGCTGAAAAATGACAGGTTCTGAATGTGTTTTAAAACCACTCAGGCTGGGGGTGCCTGGGTGGCTCAGTGGGTTAAAGCCTCTGCCTTCGGCTCAGGTCATGATCCCAGAGTCCAGGGATTGAGTCCTGCATCGGGCTGTCTGCTCTGCAGGGAGTCTTTCCTCCTCCTCCTCCTCTCTCTCTCTCTCTCTCTCTCTGCCTGCTTCTCTGCCTACTTGTGATCTCTGTCAAATATTTTTAAAAAATCTTTTCTTTTTAAAGATTTTATTTATTTATTTGACAGAGAGAGGGATCACAAGTAGGCAGAGAGGCAGGCAGAGACAGAGAGAGAGGAGGAAGCAGGCTCCCTGCTGAGCAGAGAGCCCGATGCGGGACTCGATCCCAGGACCCTGAGATCATGACCTGAGCCGAAAGGCAGCGGCTTAACCCACTGAGCCACCCAGGTGCCCAATTTTTTAAAAATCTTAAAAAAAGAAAAGAAAACACTCAGGCTGCTGGTGGTACATGGATTAGATGGCACAAAGAAAAGCAAGGAGATCTGTTAGAAGGAACTACAATAACCCAGTTATGGTTATGACGGTTTGGACTAAAGTCATAGCAGGTCAAGCAATGAATAGAAGTGGACAGATTCCAGATTTTTTTTTTTTTTTAAAAGATGTATTTATCTCAGAAAGAGAGCTCAAGCAAGGGGTGGGGAGGGGCAGAGGGAGAGGGAAAGAGAGACTCCCAAGCAGCCTGCATGATGAGCACGGAGCATGATGCAGGGCTCAATCTCATGAGCCTGTAATCATGACCTGAGCCGAAACAATGAATCAGATGCTTAACTGATTGTGCCACCCAGGTGACCTCAGACTCCAGATTTACACTGATAGCTAAATCAGAAGAACTACTGTTAGGTAGAAAGGTATGAAGCAAAGGAAAAGCAAGAAGTGAAAAAGACTCAGGATTGTGGTGTGAGCAAAATTCCAGTGAATAATGATGCAATTTATTATAATAGGTTAAATTGAATTAGAGATTGGGGAAATCAAGCTGACATTAGGTAATTTACTAGAGAGAAGGAAATATATGCATACAGATGATAGTTATATATACACTAGGTATTTTTTGGAAAGATACATATGACCAGTGGTTTAATGAGGAAATTTCTCATTGTATAGGCTTTTGTACTGTTCAATGTTTTAAGATAGTCATTAATGTAATGCTTTATATTAAAAACTCACTTTTTCAGCTTTGAGGTAGAACTGACAGAACTCTAAGATATTTGAAGTATACAATGTGATGATTTAATACACATATACACTGTGAAAGGATTTCCCCCACTGAGTCAATGAACACACCCATTCCTGCATTTGGGGGTGAGAACATTTAAGTTCTACTCTTGACAAATTTCAATTATACAACATAGTGTTATCAACTATAGTCACTATGTTACACATCATATCCTCAGAACTTATTTATCTTATAACTAAACATGTATGCCCTTTTACCCCTCCTTTCTCACCATCTCTCAGCAACAGCTTTTTTTTTTTTTTTTTAACATTTTTTAAGATTTTTATTTATTTGACAGACAGAGAGCCAGGCAGAGAGAGGAGGAAGCAGTATCCCCACCAAGCAGAGAGCCCGATGCAGGGCTCAATCCCAGAACCCTGGCATCATGACCCAAGCCTAAGGCAGAGGCTTTAACCCACTGAGCCACCCAGGCGCCCCTCAGCTGCTGCTTTTTTATCGTGTTTTGGTGAGTTCAACTTTTTTTTTTTTTTTTAAAGATTCCAAATATAAGTGATACCATGCAATATTTGTCTTTCTCTGTCTGGCTTACTTCATAATGCCCTCCAGGTTCATTCACTTTGTTCCAAATGACAGGATTTTCTTTTTCTTTTTTTTTCTTTTTTTTTCTTTTTTTAAAGATTTTATTTATTTATTTGACAGAGAGAAATCACAAGTAGGCAGAGAGGCAGGCAGAGAGAGAGAGAGTAGGAAGCAGGCTCCCTGCTGAGCAGAGAGCCCGATGCTGGACTCGATCCCAGGACCCTGAGATCATGACCTGAGCCGAAGGCAGTGGCTTAACCACTGAGCCACCCAGGCACCCCAGGATTTTCTTTTTCTTAAAGGCTGAACTGTGTTACTGTTTGTGTGTGTGTGTGTGTGTGTGTGTGTGTGTGAGAGAGAGAGAGAGAGAGAGACAGAGACAGAGAGATACAGAGAGAGAGAGAGAAAGAAATCCATTTTCTTGATCCATTCATCCACTGACAGATACTTGGGTTGTCTTCTACCTTGGCTATTGTAATAATGCAAGAAACATGGGAACACAGGCATCCTTTTGAGATAATGCTTTTGTTTCCTTCTAAATATATCTAGATACTCAGGAGTGGGACTCCTGGATCACATGGTAGCTCTATTTTTAATTTCTTAAGGAATTTCTACAGTTTCTCATAGAGGCTGAATCAGTTTACATTCCCATCAATAGTGCACCAGGGTTCTCTTTCTGCTACATCCTCCCCGGCACCTATTATTCCTAGTTTCTTTGATAACAGCCATCCTAACGGAGTTAGGTCACTCCTCACCGTGTTTTACATTTACCTGATGATTAGTGACACTGAGAATGTTTTCATGTATCAGGAAAATGGCCATTTTTAATTTTTTTTTTTTTAAGAAAGATTTTATTCATTTGAGAGAGAGTGAGAGCAAGAAAGAGGGAGCATAGAGGAGGAAGCCGACTCTCCAGTGAGCAGAGTGCTTGACCAGGGACTTAATCCCAGGACCCTGAAAATCATGACCTGAGCTGAAGGCAAACATTTAACTGACTGAGCCACCCAAATGCCATCCACCTATTTTTAAAGACTTATTTATTTGAGAGGGAGAAAGAGTGTGCATGCCAGGGGTGGGGGAGGGGAGACAGACTCCCAGCTCAACACAGAGCCCATGCTCACAAGACCTTGATTCCATGACCTCGTGATCACGACCTGAGCCAAAACCAAGAGTCAGACACTTAACCAACTGAGCCACCTAAGCACCCCATTCATTTTTATGTCTTTGGAAGAGTATCTATTCAGGTCTGTTGCCCATTTTTTAAATTACTTAGGATTTTTTGCTATTGAGTTGTACTAGTTCTTTATATATTCTATACATTAACCCCTCATCAAATAATGAAGTTTATATTTTCTCCCATTCAATAGGTTACCTTTTCATTTTCCATTCATCTGTTGATGGACATCTAGGTTCTTTCGACAGTTTAGCTATTGCGAACATTGCTGCTATAAACATTTGGGTGTATGAGCCCCTTCAGATCACTACATTTGTACCTTTAGGATAAATACAAACTTGGGTAATTTTTTTTTTTTTTTTTTTAAAGATTTATTTATTTATTTATTTGACACAGAGAGATTACAAGTAGGCAGAGAGGCAGGCAGAGAGAGAGAGGAGGAAGCAGGCTCCCTGCCGAGCAGAGAGCCCGATGCGGGACTCGATCCCAGGACCCTGAGATCATGACCTGAGCCGAAGGCAGCGGCTTAACCCACTGAGCCACCCAGGCGCCCATACTTGGGTAATTTTTAAATGTAGCCAAAGTAGGGCACCTAGGTCGCTCAGTTGTTAAGCCTCTGCCTTCGGCTCGGGCCATGATACCAGGGTCCTGGGATTGAGCTCAACATCCGGCTTCCTGCTCTGTGGGAAGCCCACTTTTCCCTCTCCCACTCCCCCTGCTTATGTTCCCTCTCTCACTGTGTCTCTCTGTCAAATAAATAAAATCTTAAAAAAAAAAACAAAACCCACCAGCCAAAGTAGAAACCCACTGCTCTAGAAGTTCTTAAACCTGAGTGCCCACAGAAATTACTGGGAAACTTCTTAATATGCAGAGTGTGCAGTATCTGGGTGGCTCAGTCAGTTAAGTGTGCCGTTTCTGATTTTGGCTCAGGTCGTGAGATCGAGCCCCCCCCCCCCACTTGGCTCCCCTGCTTGGGATTCTCTCTGCCCCTCCTCTCTCACTCTAAAATAAATAAATAAATTTTAAAAAATCATTTTTTCAACAAGAATCCTGACATAATCTTTTTCATTTTAGTAAGGATGATTAGGTATATTTACTGAATATTCTTTTAGTGTAGCTATCAGGTTACTGTCTGTATCACTTTCCTAGGAAGTACTGCTACTAACCTGACATCATTAATACAGTAAATTCAAGTGCCTTCTTACTTAAAGTTTTCACTAACTCTCTAATTTTGTGTAGAAGGATAAATTTCTCTTCCTAGTTAGACTATTTCAGAGAGTAGTTCTAAGCAGAGTTTAGAGGACATTATTAGTACTTCTCATATTATATAGCTTCTCTGGGAAATCTTACGGTAGTGATGGTGGTAGTTCTAGCTATTTTTAGGTACTCCTTACCAGCCTGACAGAAGGCTTTTGTCTTGTGAAAGACAAGCCTGACAAGCCTGAAAGACTTGCATGTTTGTGTATCACCTGGTACTTTAGATGCCAGCTAAGAAATTAACACTATTTGTATTAGCCAACAGCAATTTCACTGTCCGCAACCAACTATGGAAGTAAACTGAGGAGAAACCACCACTGGGGCCTGAAGGAGAGAATGGTAACACAGGAATGGACTGGACTAAGTTCCATGGGAGAGGATCGCTTCAGAGGCAGGGGTGGTGCACTGTCGGTCCTTACAAGAACACCAGGAAAGTGTGCGTATGTGTGCTTGTATATGCAAGCCAGTGTTTTAGTAGATCATAAGAGAAGCAGGTGAACCACCTTACCTTTAGTCATCAAATCTGATTCTTTACATTATGGCTTTTTGTTCTCTTGTATTCCACATGTCAAAATGCTTTTCTAGTCTGTATCTTTGTGCCTCAATGGACTTATGCATTTACTTCTGTAGTCAGCTTGTCAGCGAAGAGCCTCTTATTTTAGGGGTTTATGTACCTAAATGGCACCAGGGGATGAGCAGGAACCCTAAAAAGGTGAAGCAGGCTAAACTAGGAAGACAATGGTTTAAATGGGAAGTCAAGCAGAATCTCTGAAGAGAACTCTCTGCAGAGAACTGCTAGCTAGAGCTGTAGCCCTGGGCGAAGACCTCCTTCACTGGTAAGCTAAGAAATGAAGCTGCTGAAAAGTCATTTCACCTATGATTTTTCCCCTTCTCTTCTTCTGGGTCATAATTAGAAATACAAAACACCTGGGTTTTAATATGATCTTTCCTCCCCACTAGTGCCTCTCCACCATCTGGACTAAGGCTCTCAGGGAATCTTTGTAAGATTCCTGTTGGTTAAAGGGACTTTTCCCTTTCTTTCTTTCTGAATCTTCCAAGATTAATTTCAGAAATAATAAACCATTTAAAATAGGATTACAGGAACATCAGGATTGGTCAGTCAGTAAGCATTCAACTCTTGATCTCAGGGTTGTGAGTTTGAGCCCCACAGTGGGTGCGGAGACTACTTAAAATAAAATCTTTTCAAATAAATAAATAGGATAACAACTGCTAAGAAGTTACAGCCAAGCAGAAAATTTTTAAAAGATTTTATTTATTTGAGGTAGAGAGAGTGCTGGAGCGGGATGAAAGGCAGAGGGAGAAACAGGCTTCCCACTGAGCAGGGAGCAGATGCAGAGCTCAATCCAGACAGCCTGGGATTCTGACCTGAGAGGAAGGCAGACACTTAAGGGACTGAGCCACCCAGTGCCCCAAGCAGAATTTTAAAAGGAAATTGCCCAGTGAAACACTAACAAATGGTAAAACTAAGCATGCAAAAACTAACCTAAAAGCATACCGGTTCTAATTTAATGTCCAACTTTCTACCTGCTCTTTTTTTCATGTATTACAGATACCAGGATTCATAGAATGGCTGGTGGGAGGCTCTGTTTTTTAAAAAAGCAAACTAGATTAGAGCTCAGAGGAAAAGAGTATTAAAAAAAATACATAACACTAAGCAAGATTGGACAGCACTTAAATGGAGTTCAATTAAGGAATGCAAAAGAGGTTCTTTAATGAGAAAAAAGGAATTTCTCAAGTTAAAACACATGAACACACACACACACCCCTAAAGAAAATATCAGCAAAATCCTATACGCAACTATGATACATTATGTCATTAAGCAAAAATGTTAATGATTCTATGGAATCATGTAAATTGCTGTTATTAATATTTTAAACACACTGTTTCTAACTTCTGTAAGCAAATTCATATATGAAAACGTGACTATCCTATGCAAAGACTAATATCAAGTAATTACCACATGATATTAAAATCTCTTATCTAAAGTTTTATATCAATATAGTACCAGCCCAAGAACAGACATAGATCAATGGAATTAATAGATATGTATGCACATCATGGTAGTATATCAAATCAGTAGAAAAAGATTAATAAGTGGTCTGGCACAATTGGTTAACTGTCTGGAAAATGTTAGGTTCCTATTTTATACCACATATCAGAACAAAATTCCCACGGATTGAAGAAATTAAATAAAATCATAAAAACTAGTAACGCTGAAATGAAAAAGGTCTTTTTCTAAGCTTTCCATCCAAAGAAATCTTGAAATGACTGCTGCTAAATTGTAAGTCAAAAAACCACTAAGTAAAACATTACATGAGAGGACAAACAGTTGGTTATCTGATCTATATAAAGGAGCTCTTTAAACCCAATATGAAAAAAATCCCATACCCAAAAGAAAAATACCTAGGACAGTCATTAAAAAGGGTGTTATGGGGGGCACCTGGGTGGCTCAGATGGTTATGTGTCTGCCTGCGGCTTAGGTCAGGAACCCAGGGTCCTGGGATCAAGCCCTGGATTGGGCTCCCTGCTCAGAGGAGAGCCTGCTTCCCCCTCTCCCTCTTCTGCTACCCCTACTTGTGCTCTCACTCTATCAAATAAACAAATAAAATATCTAAGAAAAAAAGATGCTATGATAAACAATGTTGCTACTCATCATTACAAGTATGAATTTCAGACAAAAAGTAGTTGTTTTTCTTTATTAAATGTCAAGATAGCAGCTATTATTTAGTTTCTGAAATTTCTGAAATAAGAAAATGTTACTTTTATGAACAAAAATTATTAACATGAATACTGAGGTAGACTGCCTTAATATACTGAAAAGAAGACTGGAAGTATTATCAAAAAGTTTGGGTTTATCACCAAGTACTGTAGCAACCAGTGTTGTGACTTTATTAAGTCACTTTTTCCTTTCTCATATATGTTATCATTCAAAGTCACGTCACTTAATTACCACTCTTCTTTTTAGAATGCTCATGACACCCAATTAAACAATGTTTTAGAGAAATATATGTCAATTTGTGGCCTACGGACCTGATTCACCTTACATGGGGTGCTTATTAAAAATGCAAATTGAAAAATGCAATAAAGATAAAAGAGAAGAAATGCAAACTGAAAGTGTCCTACTGGATATCTCATGAGAGGCCCAGTGACAAGTACTTTTAACAAACTTCCCTCACCAGTGTTCACAAGAACAAAGAAGACAGCATTAAAGGGGGACCAAGTTCTGAAATTCTACATAGAACTCATTCAACTATAACATCCTCTGAGGGGTTCTTTTTCCAACAGTATTCCCTCCTGTGTACAGTTTTAAAGAGATCAGAGGAGTTTGATTCTAGGTAGAAGATGCTCCCTGAAAGTAAGGCCAAAAGACCTGTCATTCTCTGTCTGCAGAAAAATAGGTTTAGAGCATCTAAAGTTTTCCCTTCCTTTTACTAGACAAAGCATAACATGTTTAATCACTACAGATGGTCTAGTGTAATATCCTTTTAGAACTTTTATTTTATACTTAAATATATTCTATAAAGTTCTTACCTGAAGGTGAAATGCCAGTCACACCTCTGTAGTTTTGTTTCCTAAACCACTGTAACCATTATCCATCATCTATCCTCATCTTTTTTCCATGTACAATTAATTCTTCAACCCAGAAAGAGATCATCTAGTATGACTGAAAAATAACCCATTCACAGAGCAGTGACTGAGGACTCTATCTAACTTATCCTTTGGCAACATCCTCAAAAACAAGAACATTCACTCATTCAGAAAGGAGGGGGCGGTCACAGACTAAGACATAGGGACACCTTTAACCCTGCGTGAATCTCCCCAGGCAAATCTCCAAAAGAAAGATTTCATCATGTTTCAAGAAATGATATATTTCTACTACAAATAGTGGTAATTGGTTTAAAATAACCATACCACAGCACAATCATTATTTAATGAATTAAAATAAAATTCAGTGGCTTTATGTATCAGGATTATATCTAAGTACACTATTACACTTGTGCTTACCGCCGCATTCCTCATTTTTTGCCAGCAAGAAATACCTAATTCATTGAGACTCCCAACAACAGCCAATACTTGCTCTCTCAATGCACACTACTTTCATGTTTTGACCTGATAACCTTCTGAATAACAATGGAAATAAAAGCAGAATTATCAACAGATGAGATATTAATTTCTTGGACACAGACTTAATGAATAAATATGTCAGAAAACAAAGGGAAGCCCTTCAATAATCATGTAATTATCATGTTGGGTGGGGTTATTTTTTCAAGGCTTACAGCAGAGCATGGCCAAAGACAACAAGAAATGCATGAAAACCTACCCACTAAATCTTCTAACCGCCAAAATTAATGTTTGAGGAATAAGAGAGGCTACAGCCACCCCTGGCTTCTTAATCCCAGACTCAGAGGAAAGTGGTATAGATGGTAAAGAGATGTTATTATTCCACTCCTATTAAATCTGTTGAGAGAGACACCTGAAATAAAACTTTTCTTATTTTTCTTACAAATCTGCTATATAACATTTCCTTTCACTGATCTTAAGTTACATTCTGTATAGGATCAGGTACCAAGTGAATAATCAACAAAGAAGGTCAAAGAAATCAGGAAAGATTATCAGCATGGTATATAATGCAAAGTATAAGGATAGATCTGGATTCAATTCAAATGTCAGCTCCATCAATTGCTAGCTGTATAACCTAGAGTCTTCATTTCTCTAAAGCACTTTCAGTCTTTTACTTGAAGTTTTTGTACAATAAAAACAAGGAGGGAAAAGACATCAACTTTTTTAGCCAAGAGAGCAAATAGGACAAGAAATCAAAGATACAAAATAAGGAGAGAATACCTTATGACATCAAGTTTGGAAGCTAGCAAGACCACTGACAAACTGCTAGAGTTGTAAAGCCTGAATAACAGTGTCTGTTTTTCCTTTAAAAGCAAATGTTGTAGAGACACCTGGGTGGCTCAGTTGGTTAAGTGTCTGACTTTGGCTATGAACTGAGGGTCCTGCAATGAAGCCCCTTGGGGGGACTCTATGCTGCTTCTCCCTTTCTTAAATAAAATCTTTTAAAAAATAAACTTAAAGATGCTGTAAATAAATATACCCATTTATAGACATAAAAACACAGTTTACATAAATTCAAAAAGTAATCATACTATTCATTCTGGGAACTTTTTCCTTTTTTCTCTATCTTCTACATCAATAACTGATGTGTCCATGTTAACAATCAAGTACATATTCCTTTTTGTTTTTCTCAATGCACATATAATCACATACATGATTTATACATATGTATGGAGATATACACATAAATATGAGGATTAGTTTTATTTTAATAGATTGACATTACCCATATTTCTCTGCATATTGCTTTTTTCATTATCTTGTGAAAATCCTCCCAAGTCAAGTGATATCACTACAATTCATTCTTTTTTTAAATTCCCAATTCATTCTTTTAAAGGCTACCTAATAGTCCATGGTGTGGAGATAACATATTCTATTCATCTACTCCCTGAGGGGCTCTTGTTTTGTATTCCATTTTTTGCCACTTAAAACCATGCAAACTGAGCTTCCATGTGCACAGGACCTTGGTGTTGTTTGCATTTATGACCTAAAATTCCAGGAGTGGAAAAGACAAAGTTTTCCTTTAAGATTAAGAACAAGGCAAGGATGTCTACTTTCACCACTTCTATTCAACACAGTACAGGAAGGTCTAGCCATAGCGATTAGACAAAAACAAACAAATAAAAGGCATTCATTCAGAATGTAAAGGAAGAAATAAATTATTTGTTTACAGATACATGAACTTCTAGGTAGAAAACTCTAAACACTGGGGTGCCTGGGTGGCTCAGTTGATCAGGCATCTGCCTTGGGCTCATGATCCCAGGGTCCTGGGAAAGAGCCCCCTGGCTGGGCTCATGGCTTAGCATGTATGCATGTCCCTCTCCCTCCTCCCAACTTGGGTATGGTCTCTCTCTCTCAAATAAATACATAAATAAAAATAAATAAATCTTTTTTAAAATCCCCATTATGTTTTTCTGCTGAAAGAGGAAAACCCTAAGTTAACCCTAAAAATCTTAAAGTTCATATGGAATCTCAGGGGATCCCAAAGAGACAAAACAATCTTGAAAAAGAACAAACCTGGAGGACTCGAACTTCCTTGTATCAGAATTTACTACAAAGCTATAGTAATCAAAAATACTGTAGTACTAGTCTATAAAGAAAGACACTATATGATTATCTGAATAGATGCAGAAAAAGCATTTGACAAACTACAACATCCATTTATGATTTAAAAACTCTCAACAATGTAGGATTAGAACTATCCCTCAAAAACATAATAAAAGCCATATATGAAAAACCCACAGCTAACACCATACCTTTGTGAAAAACAATTTTTCCTCTAAGATCAGGAACAGGACAAGGATACCCACCACTCTCACTACTTTTATTCACCATAGTACTAGAAGTCCTAGTCCCAGCAGTCCCAACAGTCAGATGAGAAAGGCATCGGAATTGGTAAGGAAGAAGTAACATTTTCACTATTTGCAGAGTACATGATACTACCATACAGAAAACATGAGACTCCACCCCAAAATTGCCAAAACTAATTTATAGCTTCAGTAAAGTCTCAAAATACATAATTATATACAGAAATCTGTTTATTTCTATGCACTAATAATGAAGCAGCAGAAAAAGAAATTAAGAAAAAAAATCCCGTCTACAATTACACAAAAATAATAAAGTACCTTGGAATAAATTTAACTAAGGAGGTGAAAGACCTATACCCTATAAACTATAAAACATGTGATAAAAGAAAATGAGGATGATACAAACAAATAAAAAGATATCCCATGTTCACTAACTGGAGAACCAATAATGTTAACATTTACATACTGCCCAAAGCAATCTATAGATTTAATACAATTCCTATCAAAACACTAACATTTTTCACAGGACCAGAACAAATAATAACATTTGTATGGAAACACAAAAGATCCTGAATAGTCACGTGTCTTGACAATGAAGAACAAAACCGGAGGTATCACAATCTCGAATTTTGAGAAAGACTGCAAAGCTGTAGTAACCCAAACAGTATGGTACTGGCACAAAAGCAGACACATAGATCAATGGGACAAAAGAGAGAGCTCACAAATAAACCCACATTGACATGGTCAATTAATCTATGACAAATGGGCAAGAATACACAAGGGGAAAAAGGCAGTCTCTGCTGGGAAAACTAGATAGCTACATGCAAAAAAGAATGAACCTAGACCACTTCTGATACCTTACACAAAAATAAACTCAAAACAGACTGAAAATCTAAATGTGAGCTCTGCAACCATAAACATCCTGGAAGAAAAACATAGGCAGTGTTTTCTTTAACATATGTCATAGAAATATTTTTCAAGGTAGGTCTCCTCAGACAAGGAAAACAAAAGAACAATTAAACTACTAGGACTATACCAAAATCAAAAGCTTTTGCAAAGCAAAGGAAACCATCAACAAAACCTTAAGTCAACCTCCTGAATGGGAGAAGATATTAGCAAATGACAACATCTGATAAGAGGTTAATATCCAAAATATATAAAAAGAGCTTATACAAATCAACACCAAAAAAACAAATAATCCATTTGAAAAATGGGCAGGGGATCTGAGCAAACATTTTTCCAAAGACGACACCCAGACAGCCAACAGACACATGACAAGATGTTCAACATCACTTATCATCAGGGAAATAAATGCAAATCAAAACCACAGTGAGATATCACCTCACACCTGTCAGAATGGCTAAAATCAAAACCACAAGAAATAACAAGTGTTGGTGGAGATGCAAACTGGTACAGCAACCGTGGAAAACAGTAGGAAGGTTCCTCAAAAAATTATGAATAGAATTACTCATATAATCCAGTAATTCCATTACAGGATATCTACCCAAAGAAAATAAAGATATGTTTATTATGTTTATTGAAACATTATCTACAATAGCCAAGATATGGAAGTAATCTAAGTGTCCATCCATAGACGAATGTTTAAAGTTGTAGTACGTATATACATGGAATGCTAGTAAACCATAAAAAACAATGGACCTAGAGGATACAATGCTAAGTGAAGTGAGACAAATATCTTATGATGTCACTTTTATGTAGAATTTAAGGAAAAAAAAGAAAGGATAACAACAAAGAGAGTCTTAAATACAGAGAACTAGTGGTTGCCAAAGGGGGGGTGGTGGTGGAATGAAGGGGATTAAGACTACACTTACTGTGATGAGGCATGAGTAATGTACAGAATTGATGAATTATTTGTACACCCGAATCTAACATAACACTGTATGCTAAATACACTTAAAAAAAAAAAAAAAAGATGGATATATAGACCAAAGGAATAGAACCAAGAATCCAGAAATAAATCTGCATTCAGTCAAGGGGGCCAAGACCACTCAGTACAAAAGGGCAGTCTGGGGCACCTGGGTGGCTCAGTGGGTTAAGCCTCTGCCTTCAACTCAAGTCATGATCTCAGGGTCCTAGGACTGAGGGTTCCCCCCACTCCACCCCTGCTGCCTGCCTCTCTGCCTACTTGTGATCTCTGTGTCAAATGAATAAAATCTTTAAAAAATAATAATAAAAATAAAATAAAAGGACAGTCTTTTCAGTCAATGGTGCTGGGAAAACCAGATAACCACATGTAAAACAATGAACTTGAACCTTTACTTCACACCATTTAAAAATTAACTAAAAATGGATCAAAGATCTAAATGTAAAACCTAAAAGTATAAAACTCTTAAAGGTAACTAGGGCAAAAGTCTTCATAACAATGGTTTCTTGCATATAACATAAGTTACAAGCAATAAAAGAAAAAACAGACAACATGGACTTCATGAAAACTTAAAACTTTTATGGATCAAAGACACTGATCAACAGAGTGAAAAAAAGTCAACCCACAAATGGGAGAAAATATTTATAAATCATATATCTGACAAGGGGTTAGTATCCAGAATATATATAGAACTCCTACAACTCAACCAACAAAAACCCAAGAATCTATTTTCAAAATGGGCAAAAAGAAGGGGGTGCCTGGCAGGCTCAGTTGGTAGAGCATGTGACTCTGGATCTTGGGGTTGGGAGTCTGAGCTCACTTTGGGAGTAGAGATTCCCTAAAAATAAAATCTTTACAAATAAATAAATTAACAGGCAAAAGACTTGAATAGACATTTCTTCAAAAAAGATATACAAATAGTCAATAAGCACATGAAAAACTGCCTAATAGCACTAATCATTAGAAAAATGCAAATCAAAACTACAATGAGACATCACCTCACAACCATTAAGATAACTCCTGCTAAAAAAAGAAAAAAGAAAAAAGAAAAAAGAAAAAAGAAAAAAGAAAAAGAAAAGAATGAACACATTGAAAAAGATAAGAAGAAAACAGAACCCTTGTACATCCTTGATTGGAGTATCATATGAAAGAGACACCGAGAAATACAATGTGGCACACCCTCAAAAAGTTAGAAACAGAATCACAGTATGATCCAACAATTCCACTTCTGGGTATATACTGCAAAGAACTGAAAGCAGAGTCTCGATAAGATAGTTGTACACCCACATTCATAGCGGCATTATTCACAATAGCTAAAATGAGGAAGCAACCCAAGTTGCCATTAATGGATGAGTGGATAAGCAAAATGTGAAATATACATACAACAGAATGTCACTGAGCCTTAAAAGGGAAGGAAATGATGACATATGCTACAAATGGATAAAACATGAGATCACTGTGCTAAGTGAACTAAGCCAGTCACAAAAAGACAAAGACTGTATGATTCCACTTATAGGAGGTACTTACCAGAGTCAAAATCTTAAAAGCAGAATGGTAGCTCTCAGGGGCTGGGGGGCTGGGGGCGGAGGGGAAGATGGAAAGTTACTGTTTAACAGGTATAGAGTTTCAAAATTACAAGATAAAAAGTGTTCTTGAGACAGATATGGTAGTGATGACTGCACACTATTATGAATGTATCTAATACCAATGTATATATCCTATAGTATGAATGTATCTAATACCAATGTATATATCCTATAGTACATACCAGGTAGTCAATACTTTTAATACCAATGAACTGGGGGCACCTGGGTGGCTCAGTGGATTAAGCCTCTGCCTTCGGCTAAGGTCATGATCCCAGGATCCTAGGGTTGAGCCCCTTATCAGGCTCCCTGCTCAGCAGGCAGCTCTGCCTGCTTGTGCACTCTCTCTCTGTTTGTTGTTTTTTAAAGATTTTATTTATTTGTCAGAGACAGAGAGAGAGAGAGAGAGAGAGCGAGCGCACAGGCAGACAGAGTGGAAGAGGGAGAAGCAGACTCCCTGCGGAGCAAGGAGCCCGATGTGAGATCCCAGAATGCTGGGATCATGACCTGAGCTGAAGGCAGCTGCTTAACCAACTGAGCCACCCAGGCGTCCGCACTCTCTTTGTAAAAAAAAATATGAATAAAATCCTTTTAAAAATTTTTTTTCTTTAAAAAAAGTATTGATTCCTTGTCATCACTTTGTCCATTTTTTTCCCCTTAAATCTCATGAAATATATTTAAAAATTTTTTTATGATGGGGCACCTGGGTGGCTCAGTCAATTGAGCATCCTGCTCTAGGTCTTGGCTCAGGTCATGACCACGTGGGTCCTGGGATCACCTTGCTGCAGACTCGCTTACTGGGGAGAGTCTGCTCAGAGATTCTCTCCCTCTGCTCCTGCCACACACACCTACATGTGCATGTGTGCTCTCTCAAGTAAGTGGATTAATCTTTTTAAAAAGTCTTTCTTAACAATCTACTGTTTGTCCTTTTATAGCTTGGAACGGATGGCAAACTATGGTCTGCTCTTTGTTACTGTAAATAAAAACTTATTGAAACACAGCCTTACACAACTATACAAAGTCAAGTAATTATAACAAAAAGTGGTCCTTTACAGACCAAAACTCACTAATGCTTGCCAAAGAACGAAGAGAAGAAAATGAAGTGCCTAACTATGTCTCCCTCCATAGAATATAAGCTCCAAGAGGATCTTCTGTGTTTTATTTACTGCTATACTATACTGTCTAGAACAGTGTCTGGCAAAGAGTACATATTAAATTTTCAGAATAGAATATAAGGCCTCCATGCTTTCATATTCTTAACTTGAAATATAGCTAAATATCAGTGATATTTGAATAGTACTATTACATATAAAAACTTTTTATCAGTAATGTATGATTTTATAGTTTTATTGTGGAAATCAATGAGAAATAATACACTACAGTTTCACAGCTGAAAAATATTCTAATAAGAATAACTTCTAGGGGAAATCATTTGGACTCACTTTGATGTTAAAAGTCATAGTACTCAAGACAATTTACTGTTCATTATAAACTATTTTTCAGATGACAAGTCTAATCAAAGGGACTACATTTTCAACATAAAATACCTAAAGAGAAGGGGCAACATTTCTCCTACTAAACTCGATGATTATAGTGTATAGTGACACTATACAACTTGGGTTCTAGCCTCGGCTTGTCTACAGCAAACAGGCTCATTGCAGAATTCACGCTTTTTAACGCATGTCATCTGGGTTATTTTTTCTCATTGTTTTGCTTCCAGGAGTAACTTTATAATGCATTGTGAGGCTATTACATGTTTTATACAGCTTGGTAAAGAAAAGAAAAAAATTTAAACCCAAAATATAACATATAATCCTTTCAACATTTCTGTTCATGTTTAAGTTTATAGTAAAGTGCTGAGAGGAAATGTTCCAGAATCACTAAAAAAAATTCTCATAAGCCTCATGACATTACAGTTTGACTACTACTATTACCCACAAAATAAACACTGTTCTTTTAAACTATTAAGTGACAGTAAGCAACATCCATCTTTCAAATTCACGATAACTGGTTAACATTCATAATACATCCACACGTCTATTATTTTTCCTTTTACTTTTTTAGATAGTTTTGATAACCTGCATAACTCCTAGTAATAAGCACCACCTTGCATTAAAGTTTGACAAACTTTAAAATCCTATTCCTACACTTTTTAGATATTTCTAATGATAGTGAAGTGTGATGTCAGAAAAAAGGACACCTTGATAAGTTACAGCATTTCCATAAAGGTGTCTCATAAAAACAGGTACTCCACTTACTAAATCTATCTCTAGTAATCTACCACTTGCAAAGAGGCAGTGAAGTAATGAAGGAAGAACAGAAAATGGACAAGGAACAACAAAGAAAAGAAGAGGGACTAAAAATCTATTTCCATAACTTCAGTGACTGGGATTAAAAGGGGTGGGGGGGAGAAAAGCCTCTCAGGATTACATACATATCCAGAAAGTGTATGTGTGTGATTACAGTTGCAATAAGCTGGAATTAAAAATAAAAGAATGAAGTAGCAGCAAGTAGATGAAAGGGGGCCCCTTTAACATTTGCTCCTGGAGTCCAGCAACTCTCAGCAGTTGGCTGGAGACTAAGCTGGATGATCCTGTGGAGTTCTAACAAAGGGACGAAACAAACTCAAGTCCCCAGGGCTCCCCTCCCGACAACGCGTGAAACAACTTGATAAATGATTGCTGTGTCAGGGGACGAAGAGATGGAGACGTCTGGGAGCAGAAGGGGGAATGTATCTAATTTAGAAGGCCAAGGGAGACAGAATGGCAGACGGGAACAAGATCACCTTATAACACAAACATCCAACCAGAGAACCTAGAAGCAAATACCACAAAACCCAACAGAATCTCTAAGAATTGAAGTCACAAGCGTCTAAGAGACTGTTCACAATCTAAACCCTCCCAAGTCACTAGGATTGTAAGGGGACAGTTTTCACCTTCATATAGCCCATTTTCTACCCTCAAGTCCAAGCTTAAAAAACCACTGCTCTCATGTTACTTCATTCATTCTGGGATGACACGAAATACAAACTCTACTTCCCCTACCCTCAGTCTATGCCTAAAGGATACAAACTCAGACCTGAAAGCCAGAAGCCGAAGTGCCCAAAGTTTAGCTCAATCTAAGGAAACATTAATTACCCTAAAACAAAAACAGGAGGAGTTCACATCTGGGGCCCAACACTTAAATTCTCCTCCTTCCTCTGGAGTGTGCGCACAGCTATTTACACAACCTCTTCCTGACCGAGGATTGATATTGGTCCCACAGGACATCCCTATTTGGTGAAAACTCAGTGGTGAAAAACTCAGTCATTGAAAAAAGGATTGTCAGAATCAGTAGTGATACAAATATAGGTTTTTCAAAATCAGTTACCCAAAGAGTAATTAATTAACTCAAAAGGGACATTAATTATTCAAAAGGCACATAGCTTATACATCTGATGAAAGACCATTAAACACGTTTACTAAAACACATGTCAAAGGTAGGAACAAACAAGCAGCATGTAATGAATTCTTAATTGACTCAAGTCTTAAGTCACTCCAACTTTTTATGTGATAATCTAGAAATAGGTTACCTTGGTATAATCAAAGTACTGTACATTATATCATTGTATATAAAGCTTTACCTAAAGCCTGAAATCAGCTCTGACTGTAATTAAGCATAATTAAAATTAACAGCAAATTGTATTCCAAGAAAGTGAAGAAGTTGGGGAATTCAATTTTTCTAATGTTCTTGGAGGATTCATATTCTAAGGCCCAAAACAGAGTATTTTATAACATCTGATATAATAATTAATGGTCAGAGAGACACTATATAATCTACAGGGATAGGACAACCATGAGAAAATAATCATTTAAGTGGGTTAAGCCAGAAGGTCTTGCTCCTATAAGTTTAATTTTTCTTGGGGGATAGGGCAGGTAAAAGGAGCTCCAGTGAGCTTAGGCTAAATATATTTACAGCCTGTTCAGAATTTTCACTGGATTAAACAAAAATGGACGTTCTGTGATCAATCCCACTTGTTAATTCCTCCAAAACCTGCCTGTGTCAGGACGCCTAACTCTAATTGGGGTCCTTGGGCTTCCTAAATTTAGAGGAAAAGAGAAGGTATTGCACCCATGAGTCTCACTCTGTGATAATCCAATTTTAACGAACAATTCACAGAACTATGTTCTTGAAGTTACACAGCCCTCTCCAAATTCTACCTTGCTTTACAATTTACTGCCAAAGTCTGGGTCTGGGTCTTATAAACAAGTAAATCCCCATCTGGGGCTATCTTAATCTTCATCACAGAATTTGAAAAGATTTATGGGTCAAAATTCATCTGATATATGAGACTGCAAACTCAAAGCACACAGAAATGTTTGTTCTGGCCTGTAGTTTTATTTTTATTCATTTGACTGTGTAATGTTAAAAAAAAAATTCAGGAGAGTTTACCTAAAAGTCTGGATACCTCACTTCTGTTGAAAAATGAGATGTGGTTCTGATTCATAGTCCTTCATGACAAGATTCAGCTGAAGCTAATGAGTGGGGCTGCCCTCCTTTACAATGGACATGTACCCTCAGTTCATCAACTGTACGTCAGGCCAACCCCCTTACTGAATACCTGTCTGGCCCTGTAGGTATCTGTGTTTTGACGTCCAGTTCTACAACTTCAATAAGAGACAATTTAGTCTATACGTGGACAATGCCTGTACGTGTTCTTTTCCAGGCTAAACATTCCATAGTTCTTTTCTTTCCATCAGTCCAGATAATGCTCATCTCCTCTCCTCTTTAAGTCCCCCTTGACTTGACACTATTCTTTCACCTAAAGCACCCAGGACTTAAGAAATATCCTTCTATTAGTTAAGAATAGAGGACTAACATTGTCTTTATGCTGAAGCAGTAGGTAAAGGATCCCATCACCCTAAATGGCTACAAAAGATACCAATAATATATAAACAAGTAAAACATAAACAAACAAGGAAAACAAGAAACAGTGACAGCTTAGCTAGGGGAAAAAAAAGATCTAATCCATGGTTAGGAAATATTTATTTTCAGGCTGTTGGAATAGGTGATTGTTCATAAAACAAAGTTAGACTAGTATTTGCCCCTGAAAATCTTCTACCTCCACCATTTAATGCAGTGTCCCATGCTTACAAACCTAAACCCTGGGAGGAAAAAAAAGGGGGGGGGCAGGGGATGCCTTAGGCTACTTGGATCACAATCTCTAGGACCCAACCCCAAATCATATTATCAGGGGTGGGGCTTCAGAAGCTCTTTTTCTTTTTTTTAATTTTATTCATTCAAGAGAGGAGAGACAGAGCACAAGCAGGAAGAGAGGGAGAAGGAGAAGGAGGCTCCTTGCAGAGCAGGGAGCCCAACGTAGGGCTAGATCCCAGGACCCTGGGATCATGAACTGAGCCTGAGGCAGACAAACTGACTGAGCCACCCAGGTACTCCAGAAGCTGCATTTTTTTTTTTTTTAAGATTTTATTTGTTTATTTGACAGACAGAGATCACAAGTAGACAAAGGCAGGCAGAGAGAGAGGGAAGCAGGCTCCTTGCTGAGCAGAGAGCCCAACACGAACCTCAATCCCAGGATCCTGGGATCATGACCTGAGCCAAAGGCAGCGGCTTAACCCACTGAGCCACCCAGGCACCCCCAGAAGCTGCATTTTAAACAAGAAATCTAGTAGTTGCTAAACACACTCAGGTTTAAAAAATACATTCTACTATAGCAGCCTAGAAAGGGGAGTCAGACTCAGTGTTTACATACCATAATCATTCTGGACCTTTCCCTATCTCTCTTCTGTGCTCTCCTCTGTGCTTCTCTTCCTCTGTGTTCTCCCCACTCACCTTGAATATACCTCCTTGAACTAAAACAATAGTCACTCCATGTGTATTAATATATAAGACTTCCTCCAAGAAAAGCAAAAGGTCTTTTCATTTTTGTCCTCCTTGATAGCAGAATGCCTAGCACACAGTAGGCACTCATTTTATTCAAGGAAGAAAGTTGTTCCACTTCAGTGCCTTATTCAAACACTGTAGAGTGTGGTCCAACTAAATGATCTCTAATGATCAAATATTCTAGCATCTATTTTAAGCAGTAGGAAAGTGTTTCTCAACCTGTTCTTCATTACCACCCCGTTACGTAAGAAACACTTAGGTAGTATTTTCCTAGTCATCCAAATCATAAAATTTTAGTTTCATAGATATATTATGTATCAGTTTTTGTATTGTGGCCTGTGGGAGGGTCACACTATAACCACTGTAATAGCTAAGTTCTTTTTTTCACTCCATACCCCAAAAAAATTTTTTTTCAATGCCTTGGGGGAAATATCACCCCCTTGAGAATGATTTAATAGTGTTTGGATATTAACAGTGACAAAGCAGGGCACCTGGGTGGCTCAGTGGGAGGAACATGCAACTCTCAATCTCAGGGTTGATCTTAGGGTTGTGAGTTCGAGTCCCACATTTAGAGACTGCTTAAACAAAATTTAAAAAATTACAGGGCAATTGCAAGGGGAGAGTATCAGTCTAAAGCTTAACAACAGCTAATTTTAACTTCTCTGACCAAATCACTGCATGATTTGAATTGATATGGGTTACTGACAAAGTTTAAAATATCTTCATGAATTCCAAATATAAACTTTCCTCAAATATAAATATAAAATATAAATTTTCCTGAGGAAAATACTAATATAGCATTCCTATTAGAATCCACTGATTGTTACTGAAATAAACTACTTAGGAAAAGTGTTTCTAAAGATTTTTAAGATACAGCAATACTGGGCCTTCGCACACATACTTACTTTAACTGGTATTGATATCATTCGTATGAGGTCAAAGAATTAACCCACCAGTTTGCCAATGACATAGGTGTTCCACTCCAAAGTCAGCACAGCACTCTGGCCATCAGAAGTACCAGAAAAACACTATGCAGTGTGTGTCACATTTACAGACATCACTAAGGGATCTGTCACTGAGGCCAATTTGAAAAGGTCTATGAAAGATGTAACAAAAATATTTTTAAAAATCAAGTGTTGGTGAGGATATGGACAGCCTGGAACCCTCATATACTCTTGGTAGGAATATTAAATGTGCAGCCACTTTGGAAAAGTCTGGGAGTTCTTCAAAATGAAATGAAATGAAAACCAATGTTTATATAAAACATAGGTTTATATGTTATATATACCCCTTATATATGAATTATAAGGTAAGCTGCATTAATCCTAACAGCCAAAAGTGGGAACAACCTAAATGACTATCAACTTATGAATGGACATACAAAATGTCATTAAGTCCACTCAATGGAATATACCTGGAAATCAAGGAATGAAGTATGAATACTCGTACAACATGGACAAAGCTTAAAAACATTACGCTATGTCAAAGAAGTCAGTTATAGAAGGTTGTATTTTGAATGAATCCACTTATAGAAAATGTCCAGACCAGGCAAACCCAGAGACAGAAGGTAGATTCCTGGTTTCCAGATAATGGGGTAGGGAGGAGAGAAAAGTAGTAACTACTAAAGTTTTGGGCTTTTTTTAAGGAGTGACGAAAAATGTTCTAAAGTTGATTGTGGTGATTAATGGTTGCAAATCTCTGAGAATATACTAAAACCACTGAATCGTATACCTTCAATGGGTAATTGCACAGGGTGTGAATATCTCAGTGAACTGTTACAGAGCAGGAGGAGTAGTGTGGAGGGCTGTCTTCGAAAAAAATATCAGGAAATGAGTTGTGGTTGTGTCTGTGGTTGTTTTTCACTTTGAAGTAATGCTCCAGTGATACCATTCAAATGGATATGTGGTTTTTAATGCTCATATTTTAATTTATTGAGTTCAAGTTGAACAGTAAGTATATAAAAGCAAAGCGCTGATGACAGTTATTCAAAATCTATATACAAATAATTTCATGAACTACCTTTAGAGATGAACAAATTCAAACAAAGGCTAGGATGTTTTAAAAGATGTTCTAGACCATAAATTTACCTGAGAACAGGAAACACGTCTGTATCAGGCACTGCATTTGATACTTTAAATATACACTATTTGCAATCTTCCCAACAAACCTTGCAAGGTAGATTTTATAGTCTTCATTTAAAGTAGCTTAAGAAACCAAATATCCTCAAGACCAGAACAGTTCAATTAATTAATAAACTAAGCTTCAGTTTCCTGATCTGTGAAATAAATAACAATGCTATCTACATCAGAGTTGCTATAAAAACTGAAATAAGGTATATTAAGAGCCTGACATTAGGGACCCCTGGGTGGCTCGGTTGGGCAGCTGCCTTTGGATCAGGTCATGATCCCAGCGTTCTGAGATTGAGTCCCACATCGGGCTCCTTGCTCGGCAGGGAGCCTGCTTCTCCCTCTGCCTCTGCCTGCCATTCTGTCTGCCTGTGCTCGCTCTCTCTCCCTCTTTCTCTCTCTGATAAATAAATTAAATCTTTAAAAAAAAAAAAAAAAAGAGCCTGACATTAAACAGTCACTCATATTTGTTTCTTTTACCCCAACTTCACCAAAAAGAGATCTAGCATTCAGAAAGCTAGCAACATGTGTATTAATGATCAGGGTTATGATCAATACTCGAACATCATCAATACTGTCATGTTTAGCATGGTTCTCTTTAAGTTGCTATAAGCACTTAACTGTACAACATTAGCAACAAACCATGCAAGCAAAGCATTTACAAATAAAGGTCACTGTATTAGTCAAATAAATTAAGACGCAATATGGCATATATTTAATGTTTGTGATCATAATTCTGCTAAATAATAATTACACAATGGGTAGTAATGGTGCATTAACTATTATGACTTATACAGGCCAAGTAATTGTTTCCAGGGTCATCTGAGAATCAAGCAGTGAGCTGTTTTTAAAACCAGCAAAAGACCCTGTAGCCACAAGCCATAGGAATGATGCAAGCTTGCTCTTCTCCCCACTGGATGTTTTCAAAGAAGCCTTGGCTAGATGTTGAGAAACAAGTCAGGCTGCACAAAGTACAATTTAGGCTTAGGGCGGAACACTTCTTTCTCTAGCATTAAAATCTGACAGGCAGCCTAGACTAGAGAGGAAGCTGGCAGGAGAGGAAATCCATCACAGCCTGAGAGACAGGAGCATTGGGTGGGGGGAGCAGGGGGAGCGGGTTAGAGATAACTGAGTGTAATGAACTACAAAAGCTGATGGAAGATAAACTGGCTGAGGGAACACACTGTAGAGAATTAGGGGGCAAAAATAAGAGTGACACACAGAATGATGGCCAAAGGACACGGGGAAAGAGCAGCAGGGATAAGGGTGCAGGAAGGTTAGTCCACTTCCTGCAGACGCACAACTGCAATGTTTATCAGGAACCTGTGTTCACCATTTTGCTAAACAAATAGAAGCACAGATTATGTAGTCTGTCATGTACCACCAAACTGGGAAGTTTGAGAAGTTTAATAGAGCAGGACTATGAAAGTTAAAAATGCAGATAAAATGTCAAGAACCATAGCAGTATCTAGTCTGACATGAAGTGAAGAGCCAGAAGCAATCTTTTAAAAAGCTAACACAGAACCCCCAACACCCAAACCTAAGTGTGGAGCTACATAAGGGAGCAAAGACACACACAGCTCAACAGAAATGAGATTAATCACGGTACTACACTGCAGCCCAGGCATTTGGATGCACAATTACTGGGACTGGATAAAACATATCCCCATACACTATATGAGGCTGGGAAGTACATAAAAGAATACAGACTGTATGATTCTATTTATTTTCTAAGACAGACAAATCTCATCTGTAGTGACAGAAATCAGATCAGTGATTGCATAGGGCAGGGTATGCACATGAGTGTATAGGGGCAAATATGACTCAAAGGAGCAGGAATTGACTCTGGAAGAATGAAAATGATCTCTATTTTCCTTGAGGTGGTGGATACACAGGTGTATACTGTTGCTGAAACTCAACTGTATACTTAAAATCTGTGTAATGTATGTAAATTATACTTCAATAAAGTTTTTTTTTTTTTAAGGCTGGGAAGTATAACACTATCAAAATTTCTTCTCAAAATGCATAAATTAAAAGTTTAGGCCATAACATGATAAACTGGAGTGAACTCTGCAACATACAGAAATCTCAGCTACCCCAAAGCTCTGCTTCCTTGGAAATACCAGAGAGCCACAATTTTACCTTTCACTCTAAGCAAAGAGTATAACAAACACATTCTGAAACTTTACTTTTTGCAAGACTTGACCAGCGAATTCATCAATAATACTACTTTCACTAATTACAACTTACTAAGTTACTATAAAAACTTTCCTTCCATAGAAATAAGAGAGGTTACTGCCTCTCTAAGAAGCAAGTAAATTACAGAAAATGTCCCATTTTATTTTATTTTTTTGGAGATTTTTAAAATCACAAGTAAGCAGAGAGGCAGGCAGAGAGAGAGGGGGAAGTAGGCTCCCTGCTGAGCAGAGAACCCGATGTGGGTCTCAATCCCAGGACCCTGGGATCATGACCTGAGCTGAAGACAGAGGCTTAATCCACAGAGCCACCCAGTCCCCAGAAAATGTCCCATTTTATAAAGTAAAACTGAATTATCAAGAGATGATCTCTGGGCACCTGGCTGGCTCAGTCAGTAGAGCAAGTGGATCTTGACCTCTGGGCTGTGAGTTCAAGCCTCATG
Organism: Mustela lutreola; assembly: GCF_030435805.1. Classification (NCBI taxonomy): domain Eukaryota; kingdom Metazoa; phylum Chordata; class Mammalia; order Carnivora; family Mustelidae; genus Mustela; species Mustela lutreola. The sequence continues at coordinate 41,745,978 of NC_081297.1, forward strand.
TTGGGTGTAGAGATCACTTAAAAAAAATAAAATTTTAAGGGCACCTGGGTGGCTCAGTCAGGTAAGCATCTGCCTTCAGCTCAAGTCATGATCCTGGGATCCTGGGATGGAGCCCTACATTGGGCTTCCTGCTTGGCAGGGAGCCTGCTTCTCCTTCTCCCACTCCCCCTGCTTGTGTTCCATCTCTCGCTGTCTCTCTGTCAAATAAATAAATACAATCTTTAAAAAAAAAAAAGGAGGTGACCCTCAAAGAAAATATAATGCCAGTCAGTGGCTGTTGTTAGCTCTATATTTAATTTTACCTAAATACTATTTCTATTAAAACTCATGCAACACAGACTTGTTGAATGCATTTAATAAAGCTCATCAAAAATTAAGTCTCTTCTTAATAATTAGCAAGAGGAAAAAACTCACCAAATTGCTAGCTCTGTGATAAAGTTATTTTAAATTCTTAAAGAATGTTATTCTGTCGCGAGGGAACACATCTGACAGCTATGTAAATGTGACGTATGTATTTTAAAACTTTAAAAAGATACATACCTTTCATACTTTTAGGAAATTTATTAATATGGAAATCATAAATATGCACATAATATACATTGGTACTTTAGTTTTTAGAGAAAGGCATTGAAACAACCTAATGATGCAAACTGTAGAGCAGTAACTGGAGAAGTCACACTCCATTCACAGCACGACCAAAATTGGAATCCAAGCAGCACATGCTCTTAACTAACATACTATACTGGCTTTACTCATTTTATCATTCAGAGCATTAATAGAGGGGAATTTATCAATATTTAAAGGCCAAAGAAATAAAAACAAAAAATGGCAAGGGACAATAAAGGTCTAGGAAGAGAAAACAATTAAAAGGATACATAGGTATTATACTTCCTGATTCAAAATTTTTAAAAATCCTAAATTCAGCATCAGTAATCATTTTGAAACAGTACTAAAGAAAAATCACTACTCCTTTTTCTGTATCTCTCTTATTTGACTCCACACTTAGGTGACACCATACTTAGGTGCCTAGATGCAAGTGGGTTTTTTGTTTTGGTTTTGGGGTTTTTTAAAAGATTTTATTTACTTGAGAGAGAGAACACAAGAGAGCACAAGTGGAGGTTCGAACAGAAAAGGGGAGAAGCAGACTTCTTGCTGAGCAGGGAGCCCCATCTGGGGCTCCATCCCATGATGCTGGGATCATGACCTGAGCCAAAGATAGGTGCTTAACTGACTGAGCCACTCAGATGCCCCTGCAAGTGTTTTCCTATGAAATTAATTACTATTAAGGGAGCCATATTCCAAGCTAATTCAGTAAATACGGAACCCAACTCCCTAGCACTAACGGCTGGCTTTATAACATCACCATTTCAACTTCTCCAACACAGAATGGGAAGCATCTGGAACATTAAAAGCAAACGTAAAAACAGTTTTCCCCCCCAAATCATCAATATATTGGAAAACTTGGACCTCTGGAAGTAAGTGATGAGGCCTCAAATCTCCAGTGACTCCTACACATGAGATGGATGGTAGATGGTGAATGATTCTGGTTGAAAGATTAAAAGCTTCAAATTATGGGCGCCTGGGTGGCTCAGTGGGTTAAGCCGCTGCCTTCGGCTCAGGTCATGATCTCAGGGTCCTGGGATCGAGGCCCGCATCGGGCTCTCTGCTCAGCAGGGAGCCTGCTTCCCCCTCTCTCTCTCTCTGCATGTCTCTCTGTCTACTTGTGATCTCTCTCTGTCAAATAAATAAATAAAAATCTTTAAAAAAAATAAAAAATAAATAAAAGCTTCAAATTATTTGCAGAATAAAGCAAAGAACAATTAAATAAACTGAAATAGCGAAGACTAACATTCTCAAATTCCAAGTTCTGACTCACTTAGAAACACAGCCTTCCATCTCCTGAAAATATGCTGCCAGGTATATTTACTTCCCAAAATTAACGAAGGCCTAAAGCAAAAGTCAGAGTAAGTGCTAATCCATCAGATTTTTCAGACTGCTGGAAGCTATTCCACATTACCTTCAGAAAATGTGGTGTGTATTATTTAGAAAGAAAGAAAATGTGGTGTGTATACAAACACACAAAGGAGTATTGTCCAGTCATGAAAAAAAAAAAAAAAAAAAAAAAGAGAAACCTTGTCATTTGCCATGACATGGATGGAGCTAGTAAAATGCTAAGCAAAATAAGTCAGACAGAAAAATACCATATGACTTCAATCATGTGGAATTTAAGTATCAAAACAAGGGTGCCTGGGTGGCTCAGTTGGTTAAGCATCTACCTTCAGCTCAGGTCATGATCTCAGCATCAGCAAAGTCTGCTTCTCTCTCTCCCTCAATGATCTCTCTCACTTTCGCTCTCTCAAATAAAATAAAAATCTTAAAAAAAAAAAAAAACTAACAAAGAAAAATACAAACAAACTGAAAAACAGACCCTTACTTTTGAGAACAAACAGATGGTGACCAAAGGAGAGGTGGGCAGGGGAATGGGCTAGAGAGGTGATGGGTAGTATGGAGGGCACTCACTGTGATGAGCACCAGGTGACATATGAAGTATGGAATGACTACACCGTACACCTGAAACTAATGTAACTAACTCGAATTAAAAACTAAACAGAATGGAAGAAAGGAAGGCCCACAAATATAGGCAGAAGTATGAATTCTTCAATGCTGCAGGAATGATTGGTAAAAAAGAATTTACTAAGCAAATTAACATGGAAGTCGTGCTGCATTCTAACTGGGACTGCAGACACTGAAAGGGATCTAGCAAATCTGAAATGTTTCTTTTCCTATTTAAATAAACTTTAGCTTTACGTATAAAAAATAGTATTAGGCAATGCAGATGACCTATCCTGAAATTCGGAATGGTCGTATTTGTTTTCATCTTGTTCAAGTCACTTTATTTGCACTATTTTCTGGTGTTATCACTAAAATTAACCCATACCACCATTATTACATCTTTGCTATTGTTTTGGGACCATCATAAATTATATACAAAATAAAAAGTGAAACTACTTTGAGATAATCACAACCATACAACTTTTAAACTGCATTGGATAAAATGGTAAATGTATCAAGAATGGTAAGAAGTACTCTTTCATTCAGTTAAAATGTACTACAACTTGGGGCACCTGGCTGGCTCAGTGGTACAGTATGCAACTCTTGATCTCAGGGTTGTGAGTTCGAGCTCCACACTGGGCACAGAGCTTACTTTGGGACAAAAAAAAAAAAGAAAGAAAGAAAAAAAGATGTACCACAGCTGGTCAGCATGATCAGCAAGCCAAACAGCTCTAATAAATGTACTCTCCAATCCACAAACATAGTATAATAAAATCTCTTTGTATGGCCTAACCGTTAGCACATAATACTACCAGGAGTTTCTGGAATACAAAATGTTCAATTTCCAGATATTTTTACATTTGGATATATTATAAATCACATTGTTACCAAGAGTTCAGATACATTTGGCCACTAAATTATCTCATTTCAACTACAGCCCCAGATATTTCACACATGGCACTAAATGGTAATACTCCTGTATACCACCACATTTTAAGGAGAAGAAAAGACAATCTGACCCATCTTCTCCAAGGTACAAACACTTCACCTTCTCTTCTCTCTAGAACTGACTGCAGATATTGTATAGTACCTTACATCTTTTTATATGGACTTATTTCCTAGGGTGAATTAAAATCTTATGTTGAGTGCCTTGAGTTTCACAGCACTGAAGTAACAAGAGAAACTAGGATTTTATAAAACTGGGAACTATAAATTACTACACTGGAGTCATCCAGAAAACATTGTTGGTCTATCAGCATTTCTCTAGAGGAACATAAAATATATTTCTTAAAAATTTTATTTATTTGAAAGAGAAACCACAAGCACACAAGTGGGTTGAGGGGGGCGGTACAGAGGGAGGGAGAAGCAGACTCCTGCCCAGCAGGGAGCCGGAGTGGGGAAGGCTCAATTCCAGGACCTCAAGACTATGATAAGCCAAAATCAGACCCTTAACCAACTCAGCCACCCAGGTGCTCCAACACATAAAATATTAAAGAAATTATGGGCTATGTCATACCGCCACTGCTCTAATGAATTATATCCAACATAACATTCATATATCAATTTACATCTGAGTAACTGTTAAATTTTTTTTTTTTTAAAGACTCTGTTTATTTAACAGAGAGAGAGCACAAGCAGGGGGAACGGCAGAGGGAAAAGGAAAAGCAGACACCTCCTGCTAAGCAGGGAACTAGACCAATGCAGGGCTCGATCCCAGCACCCTGGGATCATGACTGAGCCAAAGGCAGATGCTTAACCAACTGAGCCACCCAAGCACCACAGTTATAAAAGTCCTTATTTAAAATATGTAGCAGGGTGCCTGGGTGGCTCAGTGGGTTAAAGTGTCTGCCTTCAGCTCAGGTCATGATCCCAGGGTCCTGGGATGGAGTCCCGCATCCGGCTCTCTGCTCAGCAGGGAGCCTGCTTCTCCGTCTATCTCTGCCTGCCTCTCTGCCTACTTGTGATCTCTGTCTGTCAAATAAATAAATAAATAAAATCTTAAAAAAAAAAAGTAGCAGAAAGCAGTTCACCCAATGTTCCTAAATTTAGTGGCATATTGAATGGAAAAAAAAAAAAAAAAGGGCCAAAAGGGCAGGGCAGAATGCTGAATAAAGAAGGGAAGAAAACAATACTAAAGCCAATTACTTGGTAAAAGCCAAATAAATGTCTGTTAATAAGATTCCATAGTAAAAAGAAAATAATTCTCACTTATTCAAATACTTAGGGTGCCCACTGCTAGGCACTGTAGACACCAACACAAATGGCTTCTAAGTGAACTAAGTCATTGTCTTATACACATTTCCAACCTCCCAATAAGTGACAATTAAAAAAAAAATTTAACACTGCATAGAGGCAATGCTTACTTTGTAATCCACAGCTCAGGAATTAACTGTTGGTTAGAAATAGATGCCTTAAACATGGAAGCACTTCCCACTAGGTATGTTAACTAAGAAAGGTGAAAGGTACATTATACTCAGATTCTGGCCCACACTAGCTATAATTCATGCCAGCAATTTTTCTCCCATCCTAGAAAGCTTGTGTAAGTAGTCCAAGAATAACCTTTCATCTACTCAAATTAATTTTTTAGGTGTGTCATTTGTCAATTACGATAATTCACAATCAGTACAAATTACTCGTAATACACTTCAAAATTCTGTCATCACTGAGAACCTCTGTCTTCCTAGAGATCTAGAATGATTCTAGAATCCATCTTCCAAATCCACATGAAATCTGACCTAGGCTTAAACCATACATCTAGCTTACAGAACTACTTGGATGTCCAAAATGGCAGACTGACAATGAAATGAAAAGCTGGACTTAAGTTCCTGCAACAAAGAAGATCCTCTGACACCAAATATTTTGCTTTTCCTGCTGCTCAGAGTCATGGATCTGAAAATGCTAAAGAAGTAAACGTGCTAAGCAAGTACAGGAGTAGCAAGCTTGACTAAATGGGGCAATCACAACCAAGATAGGTCAATATATTAAGAAGAATTATAAGCAAAAATAGATACCATGGCCTTCAAAGTGTGACTAGATCTTAAAGCATATTTGCCTGGAAACAAAGAAATCTTGCAAAAGAATAACTCATCTCCTCTGCTGCTATGTGTATACAACTTCTCACCATTTTCCTTCACACTCTAGCTCCCAAGGTCAAAACTATAAACTTGCTTCTTTGTTTTTCCCACAAGAATAATTTTCTGATTCTGATCCCGTTACAGAAGGAGTTCCACAATCATCACAGATATCCTTCCTCTTAAATCAGCCCTAAAACTAACTAGAAAGTCAGCAAAAGATCTAAGGCTCAGCAAAAGGTGTATTTTCAACAAGGTCAAACAAAGGAAGGTCTGTGTGCCCCAAGAGAAGGTGTGGAGGCTGAGACAAACATCTCCACCTCAGAGCAGTTGTTAAGGGCTATCCAGCACTTCCCGAAGAAACTTGTAACAATGGTAATCGCAAGTCAAACTGGAGCCTATCTGCAAAAAGAAAACATTCTCCTCAAAATAAAGACTATAAATGCACACATAAATAGTCTGGCTATCCATAATGCCATGAGAAAGGGAGGCAGCTCTTGATGGGGTCTCCTGAGAGGGTGGATATGGCTCTACCATCTCTGGTACCAAGGAAGTCCACTATCTCCTCATAAAGACAGAACATACCAGAAATGGAGATTCAAATCATGTTTGATCTTCATGAGTCACTTCAAAGAGCTTTAATAGTGAGGGACTCTCAAACACAATTTTCTAGTCTCCTAAGTCCTAATTTACCTTAAGCAGAACTTCCAGAAAAAAGGATTCTCCCACCTTTTCTGACTCCACAACTCTATCAGTTACTTTTTTTTTTTTTTTTTTAAAGATTTTATTTATTTATTTGTCAGAGAGAGCACAGGCAGACAGAGTGGCAGAGGGAGAAGCAGACTCCCTGCGGAGCAAGGAGCCTGATGCGAGACTCCATCCCAGGACGCTGGGATCACGACCTAGGCCGAAGGCAGCCGCTTAACCAAGTGAGCCACCCAGGTGTCCCTCTATCAGTTACTTTTGAGGAAGGTTGGAAAGAATTGAAATAACCCTCATATCCCTCCACTGATGTGAAAATTAGTAAATGCTACAGAATTTTGAACTGGACGCCAAAGATTTCTTCAGTGCTAAGAATGGGAGTTAAGTCAAACCCAACCCTGCTTTAGGCACATGTGCACACACGCACACAAAAAAACAGAAGTAGGCTGAAGAGTGTGAAGGGTGGAGTGGAAATGGAAAGGAAAGCTAGAAAGAGAGAATGAAATACAGCTCTAAGAAATACTGGAATGACTTTATTAATTGGACTTAATCAGATTACTAAGGCTCAGTTAATGGAGGGGTGCCTTGGTTGCTCAGTTAGCTAAGCATCTGCCTTTGGCTCAGTTCATGATCCCAGGGTCCTGGAATGGAGCCCCGCACTAAGCTCCCTGCTCAGCAGAGGGGTCTCTGCTTTTCCCTCTACCTCTGCCCCTCCTCCTGTTCATGCACTTGCATGCTCTCTCTAATAAATAAATAAAATCTTATAAAAGAAAAAAAATTCAATGGTAACAAATGCCTATTATTACCTAATTTGGGGAAGCAGACTGAATAAAAAGATTACACTTCTCCAATCATAGCTAGTTATAATAAACAGATAAGAATACCAGAAATGGGGCGCCTGGGTGGCTCAGTGGGTTAAGCCGCTGCCTTCGGCTCAGGTCATGATCTCAGGGTCCTGGGATCGAGTCCCGCATCGGGCTCTCTGCTCAGCAGGGAGCCTGCTTCCTTCTCTCTCTCTCTGCCTGCCTCTCAATGTACTTGTAATTTCTCTCTGTCAAATAAATAAATAAAATCTTTAAAAAAAAAAAAAAAAAAAAGAATACCAGAAATGGGGGGCACCTGGGTGGCTCAGAGGGTTGAGCCTCTGCCTTTGGCTCAGGTCATGATCTCAAGGTCCTGAGATGGAGCACTGCATCGGGCTCTCTAGGAGCCTGCTTCCTCCTCTCTCTCTCTCTGCATACTTGTGATCTCTGTGTCAAATAAATAAATAAAATCTTAAAAAAAATAATACCAGAAATGGGGTACCTGGGTAGCTCAGTCAGTTAAGTGTCTGACTCTTGGTTTCCGCTACGATCATGATCTCATGGTCATGACACTGAGCCCCACTCAGGCTCCTTGCTCAGCACTGAGTCTACTGGAGATTCTCTCTCCCTCTAGTTCTCCCAGCTCATGCAGGCATGTGTATTTGCACCCACTCTCTCTCTAAGATAAATTTAAAAATTAAAAAAAATGGCAGAACTACAACCACAGTCACAGATGATTTATCGGACATGTAGAAGAAATGAGGCAAGTTATCAGAATATTAGCCATGACAACCAAAAACATCACTTTAAGGGGGGAAAAAAACCAACACAACTGTACATAACCTTGACCACAGAAATTCCACTATAAATTTTATCCTAAGGAAAAGTCATATACACACATATACAAAGATGTCATCGTAGCACTGCTTAAAACTGGGAAAAACCTAGACACCCAACATTAGGGGGGGTGATTAAATAAATGATGGCATAGCCACATCTGATTATGACAGTATTATAAATCTGCATGTAACATAAAGAATGGTCATTACTTTTATTTACTTATTTTTAAATTGAAGTACAGCTGACACACAATGTTATGTTATTTCAGGTGCACAATACACTGATTCAACAACTCTATCATTATGCAGTGCTCACAAGTATAGCTATGACCTGTCACATACAGGTCATACATAGCTACTACGATACCAGTTACATCATCATCATACATTACTTTTAGAAGGACATAGAACGTTATCTCATATAATAATATTATATTTTAAAACTTACGTGTCTACATATATAGAAACCTACAAAGGCTCAAAAGAACTATAATTTTTTTCCTTCTTTTTGCTAATCTCAATTTTCTAAAATTTTTACAATAAACTTTTTGGCAAAAAAGGTACTATTTTAAAGTTTGACATTTACTTAAGTTTTCATTTTGATAAAAATTTAAAATAGGAACCAAGGTGCCAATGGTCTGGCTTTTACTAGATGAATGGAAAGAGAACACCTCTATCAGGACCTGTGTAATCCAAGTCTTCAATTCTTCGTATCTTGTCTCTGTAGCTAACATTTCCAAGTCTATTCAACCTGACAATTACTTTCAACAAAACCCAGATTTTACATCCTAAGTCCATTATATCACATTCTTGTACTCAAGGGAGGCGCAGATGGATCTTTCACACTGGATTGGGCAGCAGGGACTGATGGCCTCATTCCAAGTGTGAAGCCACCATCTGTAGCCTTCTGTTAATCCTCTCCATCTCATCTGTCCCATCCCCAATTCTTGTTATATACCCATTGCACAAGTAATCAAGATCTGCCCTCCAGGTGTCTCTTTACATTAAGTCTGGTAGAAATATAATATTAAATTAACTCTCAAAGCAATACCTTCACATTATTCCCTTAATCCAAAAATATTTTTCTGTGCCTAAAGACTATAGAAGATACTAAGAATATAATACAAAGAACCTGAGAGTTCAACTGATAAAACAGAACTTATAAATACAAAACAATGTGAAAATGTTTAAGTCTTGCCCTATTATTAAGTGTGAGGCGTGGCTATCTTGGTTGTAACCCCAACTCAACCTACTACCTCATTGTAAGACCTTTGAAAATGTACTACTCATCTGTAAAACTATGAGTTTAAATTATCCCTCACATTCTTTTCAGCTCTTACCTTCTGTAGCTGTAGAAACAATAGATTGGGAAAAGGAAAGATAAATGTGGGCTTCCAGAATATGTTAAAAATTCCAGGGAAGATTAAAAACCAAGTGATTCTGGCACGGAAAAAAAATCTCCAGTCATTAAGAAACCTGTTCTCATTACATAAGCAGGATGATCAGAAAGTAAACAAAGTATACTCTTCCCCTCCCATCCCAGAAATCCTGAAGGCTATTGTTAGTAAAGGGGGAACATCTTAGAAAAACATTAAAATATTTACTCAATGTCTACTATGTATAAAGAAGCTCTTGACTAGGCCCAGTTAAAAATACAAAGATGCACAAAACAGCCCCTACTTTTAGGAAATTTATTACATTAATTCATTCAGTAAACATTTACTGAGCACCTACTATATACACAGACAATTCCAGGTACTGGGGATTTAAGAGGAAAGAGGAAAGTTAAGATCCTTGTCCAAATGAACTCACAATTTTAGGAGGAAAACAGTCAATAAAGTACACAAAAAAACATTAACTGCATGCAGAAAAAGAAAACTGAAAAAAGCAGTAGGACAGAAAGTGACAGGAGGAGATACAGGGGTACTACTTTAAATCAGTGATCACAAACAACAGAATGTTACAGTTACTGAAGCTCGGTGATAAGAATTATTCTCTCTACAATATTTACTTTCAATTCCTAAAACAAGCCATAGATAGGCATGATGACCATGAAAGGTCTCACTGAGATGACACCTGAGCTAAGATTTGGAAACTAGTAATAGGGCATGTTCCCCCATGCCTTCCGGAGAGAGAAAACAGCTGGTGCAAAGGGCCTAAGAATCTCAAAGCCCTTATGAGGAAAAAAAAAAAAGCTGATGGGACTAGAGCATGCACTAGAGGGAGAATGGCTCAACGCAAGGTTGTGAAAGCAGAAAGAAGTGGGGAACCTCCTAAGCAATGGTAAGGAAGCTACTGGAGGAATTCTATGCAGGAATAAGAATATAGAATAGTCCTCATTTTGGTTGTAAGTTTGGTGCTAAATCAGGTAACCCAAAACATATTTGTTCAATAACTGAATGAACTTAAATTTGAGGCCTCTTTACCTCTCTAATCACCTTATTTAAAGCTGAAACTGAAATTAGTTTCTAATTTCAAGCACGTCAATCCAGGGACACTTAATTCAGTACCTGGAAAAGGTGGCTCAGAGGTATCCTGGATGAGAAAGAAATTAGTGGAGGGCTGAAAATTCTGTCACTGATGTCCAACAAAAATTCTGATCAAACAAAATGTGGGCTAGAATTTCAGACTTTAAAGATCTCATTTAGGGATGCCTGGGTGGCTGCTGGTTAAGTGGCTGCCTTTGGCTCGGATCATGATTCTGGGGTCTGGGGATCGAGCCCACATTGGGCTCCCTACGCAGTGGAGGGCCTGTTTCTTTCTCGCCTTCTGTCTGCTGCTCTGCTTACTTGTGCGCTTTCTCTGTCAAATACATACAAAAACTCTTTTTAAAAATATATTTAAAGGGCGCCTGGGTGGCTCAGTGGGTTAAAGCCTCTGCCTTCGGCTCAGGTCATGATCCCAGGGTACTTGGATCGAGCCCCGAATCGGGCTCTCTGCTCACTGGGGAGCCTGCTTCCTCCTCTCTCTCTGCTTGCCTCTCTGCCTACTTGTCAAGTAAATAAATAAAACCTTTAAAAAAAATTTATATATATATATATATATATATATATATATATATATATATATATAATTTAAAGAAGAATGGCTTCCTGGCTACTTTGACAGCTGTCACGTAAAGAGGAAACTGAGGCTTAAAGACAGATGAATGCCATATCACTTGGCATCAGGGAAATACAAATCAAAACCACAATGAGATATCACCTCACACCAGTCAGAATGGCTAAAATCAACAAGTCAGGAAATGACAGATGCTGGCGAGGATGCGGAGAAAGGGGAACCCTCCTACACTGTTGGTGGGAATGCAAGCTGGTGCAGCCACTCTGGAAAACAGCATGGAGGTTCCTCAAAATGTTGAAAATAGAACTGCCCTATGACCCAGCAATTGCACTATTGGGTATTTACCCTAAAGATACAAATGTAGTGATCCAAAGGGACACATGCACCCGAATGTTTATAGCAGCAATGTCCACAATAGCCAAACTATGGAAAGAACCTAGATGTCCATCAACAGATGAATGGATCAAGAAGATGTGGTATATATACACAATGGAATACTATGCAGCCATCAAAAGAAATGAAATCTTGCCATTTGCAACAACATGGATGGAACTAGAGCGTATCATGCTTAGCGAAATAAGTCAAGCAGAGAAAGACAACTATCATATGATCTCCCTGATATGAGGAAGTGGTGATGCAACATGGAGGCTTAAGTGGGTAGAAGAATAAATGAAACAAGATGGGATTGGGAGGGAGACAAACCATAAGTGACTCTTAATCTCACAAAACAAACTGAGGGTTGCCGGGGGGAGGGGGTTGGGGAGAAGGGGGTGGGATTATGGACATTGGGGAGGGTATGTGATTTGGTGAGTGCTGTGAAGTGTGTAAACCTGGTGATTCACAGACCTGGGGATAAAAATATATGTATATAAAAAATATATGTTTATAAAAAATAAAAAATAAAAAATAAAAAAAAAAAAAAAAAAAAAAAAGACAGATGAATGACTTGCCCAAATCACACATGTAAGAGGAAAAACAGGGAAGATGGAATATGAAGTCCACTTCTTGATTTCTTGTCCAATGTTCTTTCCAAAGCACCATAAAAAAGCAAATATAAGGGGCACCTGGGTGGCTCAGTGGGTTAAGCCTCTGCCTTCGGCTCAGGTCATGATCCCAGGGTTCTGTGATCAAGCCCCACATCAGGCTCTCTGCCCAGCAGGGAGCCTGCTTCTCCCTCTCTGTCTGCCTGCCTCTCTGCCTACTTCTGTCTACTTGTGATTTCTGTCAAATAAATAAATAAATAATCTTTTAAAAACACAAACATAAAAGTAACTTAGAACCTATAAAGACAGGGACGCCTGGGTGGCTCAGTTGGTTGAGCAGCTGCCTTCGGCTCAGGTCATGATCCCAGCGTCCTGGGATCGAGTCCCACATCGGGCTCCTTGCTCTGCAGGGAGCCTGCTTCTCCCTCTGACTCTTCCTGCCCTTCTGTCTGCCTGTGTTCGCTCTCACTCTCTCTCTCTTACAAATAAATAAATAAAATCTTAAAAAAAAAAAAAAAAAAAAAAAAAAAAAAAAAAAAAAAAAAAAAAAAAACCTATAAAGACAGAAAATAAAGTAGTGGTGGCTACCAGAGGCTGAGGGCAGAAGGAAACAAAAAGTGACTTTTTAATGGGTATAAGACTTCCTTTCAGAATGACAAAAATGCCTTGGAACTAGACAGAGGTAATAGAAGCACAACATATTAAATTTACTAAATGCCATTTACTTGTATACTTTTAAATGATTAATGGTTAATTTTATGTTCATTTTACCTTGCAATGTAATGATTTATAAGCAATACATATTTGGCTATTCAGATAACCAAAATATATTTTTCAGATGTAATTGTTCTTCATCCAGTTCCTGAAAAGCTTCAGAGTCATTAAGGTGGCATGGGTGTCTTGTTACTAATGGAGGTGACTTTTAGACCTCACCCGAAGTCAGGAACACCTTGCCAGGAGGCCAACATTGTGATTAAGGGTTTGGAACTTTCAGAACCACCACCCCCACCTCCAGGGAGGGGAGAGGGGCTCAGACTGAAACAAACAATGGCCCATGACTTAGTCAATCAGGACCATGCAATGAAGCTGCCATTTAAAATACAAAAGGAGGGGCATCTGGGCAGCTCAGCCAGTTAAGCGTCTGCCTTAGGCTCAGGTCATAGTCCCAAGGGTTGTGGGATGGATCCCCAGCATCATGCTTCTCCCTCTCCCTCTGCTGCTCCCCCTGCTTGTGCACTCTCTCTCGCTCTCTCAGATAAATAAAAAAAACTAAAAAAAAAAAAAAAAAGAAAAAAGAAATAATAATAAAATCCAAAAGAACTGAATAGAGGGATACCTGGGTGGTTTAGTCGGTTAAGTGTCTAACTCTTGATTTCAGCTCAGGTCATGATCTCAGGGTTGTGAGATCTAGCCTATCTGAGATTCTCTCTCTCCCTTCCACCCCTGACTCACTTGCTCACGCTCTCTAAAAAATAAAATAAACAAAACAAACAAAAACCTCCAAAATGACTGGGTTCAGAGAGCTTCCAGGTGGGTGAACACCTGGAGATATGGGGAGCATAGCCTGACTGGAGATAGCTTGGAAACTCCACGTACTTTTCCTTACACCCTACCCTATGTATCTCTTCAACTGTGATTGATCCTTTATCATATGCTTTAATAGACTGGTAAATGTGTTTCCCTAATTCTATGAGCTGCTCTAACAAATGAAAAGAACCTAAAAAAAAGGTCCTGGGAACCTTCAATGTACAGCCAGTGGGTCTGAAGTACATGCAACGGGGTGCCTGGGTGGCTCAGTGGGTTAAAGCCTCTGCCTTCGGCTCAGGTCATGATCCCAGTGTCCTGGGATCAAGCCCCGCATCGGGCTCTCTGCTCGGCAGGGAGCCTGCTTCCTCCTCTCTCTCTGCCTGCCTCTCTGCCTACTTGTGATCTCTGTATGTCGGGTAAATGAGTAAAATCTTTAAAAAAAAAAAAAAAAAAAAAAGAAGAAGAAGAAGAAGGGGAAGAAGAGGAAAAAGGGGAAGAAGGGGAAGAAGAAGAAGGGGAAGAAGGGGAAGAAGAAGAAGAGGAAGAAGAAGAGGAAGAAGAAGAAGAAGAAGAGGAGGAAGAAGAAGAAGAAGAAGAAGGGGAAGAAGAAGAGGAAGAGGAAGAAGAAGAGGAAGAAGAAGAAGAAGAAGAACAACAACAACAACAACAACAACAACAACATCTAACAACCTGGACTTGCAACTAGCATCTGAAGTCTAAGGTGGAAGTTGCTGGAAACTCCAACCTGTAGCCAGTGGGTCAGAAGCACATGTAAACAGCCTCAAGCTCATAAATGGCATCTGAAGTAGAGGATGGGGAGCAGTTATTGTAGGACGGAGCTCCTGACCTGTGATCTGATGCTATCTCCAGGTAGACAGTGTCAGAATTGGGTTGGATTCTCAGACAACCCCATCCCCACATTGGAATTGGGTCTGGGAACTCAAAACTTGAGCTGTTGACAGGAGGGGATACCTCATTTTAAAAAATGAACTTGAAGGGGCACCTGGGTGGCTCAGCTGGTTAAGCATCTGCCTCTGGCTCAGGTCTTGATCCCAGGGTCCTGGGATTGAGCCCCACATTGGGCTTCCTCCTCATTGGGGAACCTGCATCTCCCCCTTCTCCCCACTTGTGCTGTCACTATCTCAGTCTCTCTCTCAAATAAGTTAAGTAAAATAAAAATGAACTTGGAAAGAACAAACATGACTTTTTATCAAAAAGAGGTGATTACCAACAGCTGGTGCCAAGACTGTGTAGTCATTAGAGTTTTGGAGAGCCATGTTCTAATCAAAACTCAAAATAAGGTGGATTAAACCAGGGTTTCTTAAGCTTGGCAGTACTGACACTTTGAGCCAGATGACTGTTTTGTTCCGGGGCGCTGTCCTGTGCATTGTAGGGTATCTGGCAATATACCTGGGCTCTACCACTGGACACCAGTGGCCACCCTGCCCCAAGCTGTGACACCCAAAAATGTCTCCAGATACTGCCCTAGTCCTCTAAGGGGTACAGGGCCCTCTGCAGAGAGCACTGTTAGACAAGTGCTTAGCTTTTCTGTATCTTAATTTCCCCAAACATCAGTTTGCCCATCTGCAAAGAAAGACAGAATTAGTCAATACCTTACTCAAGGTTTCTTCCAATTCTGAAATTCTAATTCACATTAAAAAAAATTTTTTTTGAAAAGATTTTTATTTATCTGACACAGAGACACAGCAAGGGAGGGAACAGAAGCAGGGAGAGTACCAGAGGGAGAGGCAGGCTTCCTGCTGAGCAGGGAGCCTGATGTGGGGGGCTGGTTCCAGGACCCTGGGATCACAATCTGAGCCGAAGGCAGATGCTTATGACTGAGCCACCCAGGCACCCCTCTAGTCCACATTTTGTTCATCATCTATGATTTATAATCCAGTATAGCCTTCTCTTTTACCAACCTTATTCTGTTTTACCAGACTGTTGCAAAGACATGAAATGACCAAGGAAATGCCTTTACACTGAAATTTCCTCAAAGACAGTAAACTTGGCTTTGAAGAGGGTTCTTCCCAAATTTCTACCCAAAAGAAGTACTGGTATAAAAGCTTTTCCATTAAGACCCAAGAACACTGTTAATAAATGAATATTCCGGTTTTCAGAGGACTATAGTTTCTGAACCTATATTTTTGTTCATTTGTACTTGATATGCCTCTTAAATAAGTTACTCCTCCCCCTTTTTTTTTAAAAGATTTATTTACTTGAAAGAAAGAGAGAGTGAGAATGTAGGAATAGGGGAGGGACAGAGAGATGGAGAAGGAGACTCCCGGCTGAGCAGGGAGCCCAGTGTAGGGCTCGATCCCGGGACTCCTATATCATGACCTGAGGTGTAGGACAATATCTAACTGACCAAGCCACACAGGTGCCCCTAAGTTACTTCCCTTGAACTTGACTGAAACATCTACTTCTTCATCCTACCAGAGTTTTCAAGGATTTTAGGTTTCTTCATTTTCACAGACTACCCCAGGCTGACTGGGCAATAAAGGCTTAATTTAATTGGTTCTGTATATGCTCAAAGAATTACAAACAACGTCATTTAATTATTGAGCAGCCAATTGGGTAATCTCTGTGACTGATTAGTGCACTAATGAAATAATGTCTTCCAGTTCAAAGCTGTCATTCCAATCAGGAAAGGGCTCTGCAGGAGAAGGGGCTGACAACATTTCCAATGACTTATGCTATGAATTTGGGGAAAGGGATTTCATATTTCCCTCCTTTTGTATTAAAAGATTTTAAAAGTTCCTATATTGACATTATAGAACACTTCAGTCAACAACAGTAGAATACATATTCTTCTTAAGTGCACATAGAACATTTAGTAAGATAATCCACATTCTGGGCCATAAAACAAGTCTCCATGAATATAAAGGATGCTAGTCATAGAAACCCAAACTGGAGTTAAACCAGACATCAATAGAAAGCACTAAAAAAAATCTCAAATATCTGAAACTAAATAACATACTTCTAAATAAATAACATACTTCTAAATAAACCATTCAGGAAGAAATTAAAATGGAAACAATGAAAGTCAGAATGCTTTTCCCTAAAATGAGGAACAAGACCAAGGTGTCTGCTCGGCCTAAATAAACCATTCAGGAAGAAATAAAAATGGAAGCAATGAAAGTCAGAATGCTTTTCCCTAAAATGAGGAACAAGACCAAGGTGTCTGCTCTGGCCACTTCTATTACATTTTATGGGAAGTTCTAGACAGTGCAATAAGGCAAAAAAAAGAAATGAGAGGTATTCAGATCAGAAGAAAAAAAAGAAGACTTACCTTATTCACAGGTAAAATGATCAGCTATATAAAAAATCCCAATGGGATCTACAAAAAAGCTGCTAAAAGAGGTGAGTTTAGGCTATAGGATGTTAGGAGTGCTTGGCTGGCTCAGTTGCTGGAGTGTGCATCTAATGATCTTGGTTGGGGCTTGGGATACAGAGATTACCTACAACACTGGGTATGGAAATTACTTAAAAATTACTTAAAGATAAAAATTTCTAAAGAGGGCCGCCTGGGTGCCTCAGTCAGTTAAGCATCTGCCTTAGGCTCAGGTGATCCAGGGTCCTGGGATCCAGCCCCTCATCAGGATCCCTGCTCCACAGGAATTCTCCCTCTGCCACTGTCCCTGCTTGTGATCCTCTCTCACTGTCTCTCTCTCTGTGTCAAATAAATAATCTTTAAAAAAAATTTTTTTTTAAAGGAAGTTTACAGAATATAAAACCAATATACAAAACTCAGTAGTTTTTTTATATACTAGCAAAGAACAATATAAAAATGTACAAAAGCATAAAAAGGTATGACGGTTCAAGATAAAATCTACCAAAAGATGAAAAGAGACCTAATAATGAAAAATACTGTTTTTCTTTGAGAAATTAAAGAAAACCTAAACAAATGGACAGAGATACATTTCATGGGCCAGAAGAATAAATACTATTGCTGCTTCCACTTTCCACAAACTGATACATATATTCAACACAATTCCAGTCAAAACTGAGGCAGGTTTTTTTAAACAGAAACTGATTAACTAATTCTCAAATTCATATGTAAATGAAAAGGATATAAAATAGCCAAAACAATTTGACAGCAGAGTCAAAGCTACTAATGAACAGCAGAGTCAAAGCTACTAATGTTACTTAATACAACAACTTATTATAAAGCTACAGTTACTACACCTTATTACAAAGCTATAGACAATGTTGTATTGGTCTACAAACTGAATGATAACATAAAGGGTCCAGAAATGAGCTCACATATATACATGCAACTGATTTTTGAGAAAAGTACAAAGACAGTTCAGGATAGCCCTTTCAACAGTGCTAGAATACATGCAATAAAATAAAATAAAATAAAATAAAATTAAAATTAAAAAACTCCCTCCAAAACCAAAAATCTCACACCATATGTAAAAAATCAATTCAAAATCGTTCACAGACCGAAATATAAAATTTAAAACTTTTTTTCTTTAAGATTTTATTTATTTGACAGTGAGCGATCACAAGTAGGCAGAGAGGGAGAGAGAGGAAGCAGGCTCCCCACCGAGCAGAGAGCCAGACGCAGAACTCGATCCCAGGACCGGGATCACGACCTGAGCCAAAGGCAGAGGCTTTAACCCAATTTAAAACAATAAAAGTTCTAAAAGGAAACAAGAGAAAACCTTATGGCCCTGAATAAGGATGATTTCTTGCAGGGGCACCTGGGTGGCTCATATGGTTAAGCATCTGCTTTTGGCTCAGGTCACCATCTCCAGGTCCTGGGATTGAGGCCCCACGTCCAGCTCTCGGCTCAGTGTGGAGTCACTTCTCCCTTTCCCTCTGCCTCTGCCTCTCCTCCACTTGTGCTCTCTCTCCCTCTCAAATGAATAAATAAAATCTTTTAAAAGATAAATAAATAAAAATGAAAGCACAACTACAAAAGAATAAATTTATCAATTAGAATTCATCAAAATTTTAAATTCTGAAAAGAAAACCTACGGATGGAGAGAAAATATATATAAAAATCCTATTTCTGATGGACTTATATCCACAATATATAAATAACTTTAAAAACTACTGAGCTTTTTAAATGGGCAAGAGATCTTAGAATTTTCATAAAAATATGTGAAGCTCTTTTAATGTAAAAAGTTGCTGGACATCATTAACATTAGAGAGATATAAATCAAAGCCACAGTGAAATACAACTTCACACCTACTAGTTTGTGTAAAATAAAAATGACAGACAATAACAAGTACTGATGATAACATAGAGAAACTGGAACTCACACATTGCAGAGAATACAAACTAGTGCAGCCACTTTAGTAAACAAGTTTGGCAGTTTCTTAAGAAGTTACACATAACCCTAGAGAAAAGAAAATATATGACCACACAAACACCTATTAGCAAATAAGCACAGCTATTATTTATAACAGCCAAAAAGTGGAAATAACCAAATGTCCACCATCAGATAAACGGATTCATACAATGGAATCCTCAGTCATCAAGTAAATATTCATAAATGAAAAAATGAGGACTTATTTAAAGGACACAGGAGTCAACCTAAAAAAACTTCCAATGGCCAAACGAAGAACAATTTGATCAAGAAAAAAAAATAGATTAAAATCCACAAAATAAAACGAATACCCATGAGTCTATACTGATGACAATAACAGACTAAGCAGACATAATAATTAAATGTAATTTGGTATGCAGGACTCAAACCTGAATCAAAAAGACACTTGGGGAAAACCACTGGTGTCAGAATAAGTAGTTAATAATATTTTAACAAGTTAGTATCTTAGTTTTGACAAATATGTACCATGGCTTTATAGGATTAAACACCAGGAAGGTGGGTAAAGAGGGTCAGGGGTCAGCAAGCTACAGCCCGCAGGTCAACTTGAATCTGCCAACTGTTTTTATAAATAATGTTTTATTGGAACACAGCCATGCTCATTTACTTACTGTCTATGACTATCCTGGAGGAGTTGAATACTTCCAAGAAAGATCGCCTGGTCCATGAAGCCTAAACTATTTACAGTCTAGTTCTTTACAGGAAAAGTGTGCTGACCCCTAATTCATATGAACTCTCTGAACTGTCATGACAACTTTTCTGTAAATCTAAAACAATTCTAAAATTAAGGGTTTTTTTAAAGATTATTTATTGGTTTACTTCAGAGAGAGAAACACAGCAAGAGAGGGAACACAAGCGGGGGGAGTGGGAGAGGGAGAAGCAGACTTCCCACTAAGCAGGGATCCCGACACAGGACCCTGGGATCATGACCCAAGCCGAAAGCAGTCGCTTAATGACTGAGCCACCCAGGTGCCCCAAGTTTTGTTTTGTTTTGGTTTTTTTTTTTAAGTTAAAAGTTCACCTACCACATTATCTAGCCATTCTACTTCTAGGCATTTACCCAAGAAAAATGAAAGCGCTTATCCAAAAAATGGCACACAAATGTTACTCAATAGGTGAACTGGATAAACAAATTATGGTACATCCACAAAGTCTACAATACTCAGCAATAAAAAGAAATAAGCCGTTGACACATTCTACAGCATAGAAGACTCTCTAACGAATTGCGCTGAGTGGATGAAGACCAACCCTAAACATACATACTGTATGATTCCATGTATATCAAACACCGGGAAATTCAAACTAATGTCCAGTGACAGGAAACAAATCTAGAGCTACCTGGGAAGAGGGCAGTAGAAAGGCACTGTAAGTAAGGATTACAAAGGATCACAAGGAAACTCTTGGGGATCATGGGTATGGTCACTACTTTCATTGTGATGATGATGTGTAAGTGTCTACATGTCATAATTTATCAAACTGTACATATGTATATACATGCAACTTACTATATGTCAATTATACATCAATAAAGTGGTGTTTTTAATAAATGTAATAAATTAAACTGATAAAATACTCTTCTGGTCTTCCAATCTCAAGCAGTGGTTAAGGAGAAACAGACCAATTCATCAACAAAATCTCTTTAGCTGCCAAATCTGTAATATTTCATATCTAATAAGTAGCATATTTAGAGAAAAGGGGGGGTTTGTTTTTATTTTTTCTTAAAGATTCATTTATTTATTTGAGAGACAGAGGGAGAGCAAACAAGCAGGCTCTATGACGAGTATGAAGCAGTGACAGGGGACTCCGTTCCCAGGAGCCTGATGTCATGACCTCAGCCAAAACCAAGAGTAGGAACACTTAACCAACTGAGCCATCCAGGCACCCCTGGTGAAGAGAAGGGTTTTAAATCATAGTCACACTTGTTCTAGAAGTCTACAGACAATCTTGCAAGGACAAGCCACTCCTGGGGTTTTGCCAATAAATGACGCATAGGCAAATGAGGTTATAATTACCTACAGAACAAACTTCCTCCCCCTATCATCTGCCTTTAGAACACAATTATTCTTGGTTTTTTTTTGTTTTTTTTTTTTTAAGATTTTATTTATTTGACAGAGAGAGACACAGCAAGAGAGGGAACACAAGCCAGGGGAACAGGGGGAACACAGGCAGGGGGAATGGGAGAGGGAGAAGCAGGCTTCCTGCTGAGTAGGGAACCCGATGAGAGGCTCTACCCCAGGACCCTGGGATCATAATATGATCTAAGCCGAAGGCAGACGCTTAAAAACTGAACCACCCAGGCGCCTCAACGACCACTTTTCTATCTCTGGCCCTCTCAGACTCTCTGTCTAAACCCAGGAGAAAAGAAAATGGCAGCCAGCATAGAGTCAGAATGCAACTAGTTTTTGTTTATTGTTTTTTTAAATTTTATTGATTTATATGACAGAGATGGAGAGAGGACAAGCAGGGGGAGTGGGAGAGGGAGAAGCAGACTCCCCGCTGAGCAGAAAGCTCAGATGCAGGGTTCCATCCCAGGACTCTGTGATCATGACCTGAGCCAAAGTGGCTTAACCAACTGAGCCACTCAGGTGCTCCTACAACTAGCTTTTATCCTAGAGAATAAAAAGAACAAAGAGTTGGGAGTTGGTACAGGCATACCGCAGGGACATAGCAGGTTCAATCCTAGGCCCTCACAATTAAAGCATATACCACAATTACGTGAGTCAGATGAATTTTTTGATTTCTGGTACATTAAAAAGTTATGTTTACACCATACCTGAGTCTATTAAGTATACAACAACATTATGTCCTAAAAAACAATGTACATACTGTAATTATAAAATATTTTATTTCTAAAAGATGTTAACTATCATCTGAAATTTCAGCAAGTTGTCACCTTTTCACTGGTAGAGGGCCTTGTCTCCATGATGGCTGCTGACTGATCAGGGTGGTAGCTGAAGGCTGGTGAGGTCTGCCACATCGATGGACTCTCCCTTTCACAAGCTTATTTCTC
The DNA here is from genome assembly GCF_030435805.1 of Mustela lutreola. Lineage (NCBI taxonomy): Eukaryota > Metazoa > Chordata > Mammalia > Carnivora > Mustelidae > Mustela > Mustela lutreola. The sequence goes on from NC_081297.1 coordinate 41,767,865, forward strand.
TGTAGCTTAAGATGCTGTATGATAGCATTTCACCCACAGCACTTCTTTTGAAATTAGATCCTGCTGCTTTATCAAATAAGTTTATGAAATATTCTAAATCTTTGGTTGTCATTTCAACAATCTTCATGGCATCTTCACCAGAAGTAGATTCCATCTTAAGAAATCACTTTCTTGGGGCCTTGGGTGGCTCAGTCATTAACATCTGCCTTCAGGTCAGGTCATGATCCCAGGGTCCTGGGACTGAGCCCTACATTGGGCTCCCTGCTCAGTGGGAAGCCTGCTTCTCCCTCTCCCACTCCCCCTGCTTGTGTTCCCTCTCTCACTGTGTCTTTCTCTGTCAAATAAATAAATAAATAAATAAATAAATAAAAGCTTAAAAAGGAAAGAAAGAAACCATTTTCTAATTTATTCATCCATAAGAAGGAACTTCTTATTGATTCCAGTTTATTATGCAGCAATTCAGTTCCGTCTTCAGGCTCCACTTCTAATTCTAGCTCTCCTGCTATTTCTACCACATCTGCAGCTCTTCTTCCACTTAAGTCTCGAACCCCTCAAAGTCATCCATGAGAGTTGGAGTTAACTTTTTCCAAATTCCTGTTCATGTTGATATTCTGACCTCTTCCCATGAATCACAGATGTTTTTAATGGCATCTAGAATGGTGAATCCTTTCCAGAAGGTTTTTAATTTATTTTGGCTAGGCACATGAGAGGAACCACTGTGTAGGGCAGCTATAGCCTTATGAAATATATTTCTTGGGGCACCTGGGTGGCTCAGTTGGTTAAGCGAGTACCTTAGGCTCAGGTCATGATCCCAGAGCCCTGAGATCAGGTACCACATGTGGCTGCCCTGGCTCTGCGAGGAGCCCACTTTCCCCTCTCCCTCTGCCTGCCACTCCCTATGCTTGTACTCTCTCTCTGTCAAAGAAAATCTTAAAAAAAAACAAAGAAAGAAAGAAAGAAAGAAGAGAAACATATTTCTTAAATAAGAAGACTTAAAAGCTGAATTACTCCTTCATCCTCAGGCTGCAGAATGGATGCTGTATTAGCAGGCAGGAAAACAACACACCATCAGAGCTCTTAGACTGAGCAGCCCTATTTTGAAAGGAATCTTTTTCCTGAGCAATGTATCTCAACAGTGGGCTTCAAATATTTAGTAGACCACGTTGTACACAGGTGTGCTCTCATCCAGAGTTTGTTGTTCCATTTATAGAGCACAGGTAGGAAAGATATAGCATAATCTTAAGGGCCCTGGAACTCTGGGGATAGTAAATGAGCACCGGCTTCGAAACTTAAAAGTGACCAGCTTCATTAGCCCCTAATCTTAGAGTCAGCCTGTCCTTTGAAGCTTTGAGGCCAGGCACTGACTCCTCCTCTCCAGCTATCCAAGTCCTCCTCCATGGCATCTTCCCAGAGAAGGCGATTTTGTCTGCACTGAGAAGCCACACTTGTTAATGATCTCAGCTAGATAAGATTCTGGACAACCTGTTGCAGCCTCTATGTTGCCCTTGCTCCTTTACCTTGCATTTTTATATAATGATGATGGCTTCTTTCCATAAACCTTATAAACCAACCTCTGTGGCCTTCAAATTCTTCTCCAGCTTCCTCAACTCAGCCTTCACATGGAACTGAAAGGTTAGGGCCGGGCCCAGGATGAGGCCTTGGCTTAAGGGAATGTTGTGGCTGGTTTGATCCTCCAGCCAGACACGAAAATGTTTTCCCCATCACCAACAGGACTATTCTGCTTTCTTATCATTCATGTGTTCACTGGAGTAAGCACGTTTAATTTCTTTCAAGAACACTTCCTTTGCGGGTGCCTGGGTGGCTCAGTGGGTTAAAGCCTCTGCCTTCAGCTCAGGTCATGATCCCAGGGTCCTGGGATGGAGCCCCACATCAGGCTCTCTGCTTGGCGGGGAGCCTGCTTCCTTCTCTCTCTCGCCTGCCTCTCTGCCTACTTGTGACTCTCTCTGTCAAATAAATAAAATTTAAAAAAAAAAAAAAAAAAAAAAAGAACATTTCCTTTGCATTCAGAAACTGACTGGTATAAGAAGAGGCCTCGTTTTCACCCTATTTTGGCTTCAATTTCAATAGCCTTTCCTCAATTAACTTTATCATTTCTAGCTTTTGATTTTATTTTTTTTTTACTATTTTATTTGAGAGAAAAAGAGTGCATACAAGAGAGCACAAGCAGGAGGGTGGGGAAGAGGGAGGAGATTGCCACCATGCAGGGAGGGAGCCCAGTGCTGGGCTCCGTCCCAGAACCGTAGGATCATGACCTGAGCCAAAGCAGACCATAACCCACTGAGCCACCAAGGTGTTCTAGCTTTTCATTTTAAGTGAAAGACATAAGATTCTTCCTTTCGCTTGAAACCTTAGAGTCCATGGTAAGGTTAGTAATTGGCCTAACTTCAATATTGTATCTCAGGGAACAGGGAGGCCTGAGGAGAAGTAGAGATGAGGGACCAACCAGTCAGCGGAGCAGTCAGAACACACACAGTATTTATCCATTAAGTTTGCCGTCTTACATGGGCACAGTTTATAGAACCTCAAAACAATTACAAAAGAAACATCTAAGATCACTGACCACAGATCACCATAACAAATAAAATAATGAAAAAAATTGAAATATTGCAAAAATTACCAAAATATGACATAGAAACACAAAGTGAGCAAACAGTTTTGGGAAAATGGAGCTGCCTTACTTAATCCATGATTACCACAAACCTTAAATTTTATAAAACACTGGATCTGCAAAGTGCAATAAAACAAGGTATGCCTGTAGTCTCTAGCTTCTTTAACCTCAATCAGCTCCTCACAAGCACCTATGCCTCTAAGTTCCTCTCCATGTTACTGTCCATCAGACACCACTCCTTACCTACTCCATCACACCTCGATAATGGTTACCTGTCATGAAGCTCTCTACTTCCCACAGAACTTTCTTTACTTTTTTTATATACAAAACCCCCCTTTCTCAGTCACCCAATCTGAGTTTGACAGAAAAATTAAGGATAATCCTAAAGATTACTTTGAAATTATGTTCAAGGGGGAAAGATCTGGATTTTTTTCCATCTCCAAAGAGAGTAACACTTTTATGAAAAACTATAAAAATCAAACATTATCTGATACCCAAGTCACTTTATAACGTATTTATTTTAGACATCATCCCTGCATGTACTATGAAATCACAAACATTGTTAATGCCTTCAGGAAGTTTAAAGGAAAATGAGGAAGTTCAGACAAATGTGCAAACCAAATCTGAATTTTACATTTTTTAAAAAATAGTATGTTTTTTAAAATGTATCCAACTATGACCTATTAACTTGAGAATTACAATAAACCTAATAATGAAAAAATAATTACCACATGGGCATTAGCCTGCCAGCGTTTCATGCGAGGCCCCAAATTTGAAGACATGCTGGAAGAATGTATTTCTTATATTTTAAATTCAGAGAGGATGAAATTATATGAAAATTCATTTATTTCAGTAAAATCCAGTATTTTCCACTCATCGTTTGCTTATTCCTAAGTGTACTGATGCTGATCCTCCTACCCCAAATCACCACTTACCTCCTCCACCATCCAAACCCTAAGCATCCTTCAGAAACCCCTTCCTAATAGAAGACCTGGGCCTTAGAAACACAGAATGTTAGAGCTAAGTGACAACTTGCCTCATCTGTAGATGAGAAAACTGAGTTCCATATCAAAAAAGAGAGCTGCCAAGGTCACAAAGCTAAAACTGAGAGGCACAGGATCCAAATCTGGTTTTCTATCTCCTGAGCCTTTTTAAGGACTCCATGTTTTCTGAACTTGACCAGCTCAGATCTCTGAGCCCTGTGCTCATACTTTAATGTGCACAGAAATCACCTGGAAACTTCATTAAATGCAGAGTTTGATTCAGCACATGACAGGTGAGGTCTGAGATTCTGCATTTCTAACAAGTTCCCAGATGATGCTGAAGCTGCTCATCTGGGAATCACAGATGGGGAATGGTCTGATAGCATTTGATTCAATCCTATCCGATTTAGGCTTATTATTTACTATGTAATTTATGACTCCCAAATCTCTTTCAATCTCCCTAAGCCCCACTTTTCTCATATTGCTTGGTGAGGACCAAATGAAATAAATCATATATTAATCCGTAAGTCTTGACGCTTACTCAATGTTTGGGTAAATAATGGCTAATTTGAGTACAACTTTTAAGTCAGCACTATATGGGTATTTTACATTTAATTCTCACATTAACTCAATGGTAGCTACTCTCATCCCCATTTTTAAAGATAAGGAAACTGGGTGTTAGAGCATTTAAGTAGCTTGTAAAATATACAAGTACTGAGTCTGGCTACGGGAAACAAACCCAGTCAGCTTCCACACTGTGTATTCTTCACATCATTTACTGAAAAATTTATTTATTGAAAATAAATGTTAACCATCCTTGATGTTAACTATCACTTTTCCCCAGCCAAGAACTCTCTCCTAAACTCCAAATGCCCACTCATAATGTGTCCTGTCCCACATAAACCTCAAACCACTATGTCCCAACACAAAGCCAGTCACCAAGCCAGAACCCTGGGACTCACACCAGAGAAAGGATTCATTAATTTTGTCAGACCAAATGTTCCCTTCTTTATAATATAAATTCTGTAACACTCCCCTCTTGTTATCCTGATGTGAAATTCATAGGTAATAAAACCTTCCAACATCCATACATATAAACAATATATTACCCAACTATAATCAAAGGGAGACGTAAGATGAAATACATAATAAAATGTATTTCAAAATGTAAATGTTTGACATGACCTCACTAGAAGCAATAACAGATGTTCTTTCTCTTTTTCTTTTTTTTTTTAAAGTAAGCTCTATGCTCAATTGGGGTCCAAAATCATGGCCCCAAGATCAAGAACCTCAGGCTCTACCAATTGAACCAGCCAGGTGCCCCAGATGTCTGTTCTTTAACAGAGACCTAAAAGTACAAATGCAGACCCAGACCGACACAGTGTTCTAGTATAAGCAACTCCAAGATGGCCAGTGATCAACAAAATGATGCAGATATAGAACCTTTCAAAATGGCAAAAAATTCTAAGCAGTGTTTCAAACAAAACAGTAGAATCTCTGGATTCACACAACAGTTACATTCTTAAAACTTTTAGTATATGTTAAAATACTGCAAAAACTACTTTGTGTTTATACATAAAACAGAAATTTGGATTTAGATTCAAATGCAAAATCTTTCCCCACTTACATGATAGTTCTTAATATGGAATGAATTCTTCATTATTGGCAATGTGTTGTGTTAACATCCAGCATGCTGCCCCCATCCACTAAATGCCAGCACTGTCTTCCAATCTCTGTGACCAAAACTGGCTCCATAAATTCTCCAAACACTCCTGAGGGATGATATAGCCCTGTGGGTGGTACAACTGAGCTAGACTATTCCTCCCTTAGAAGCCACTGCCAACCATGTCTAGTGAATTGTCTCCTATTCTCACATTCAGACTCTCTTCAATCTGTTATCTTTTCTCTAGTTAGGTCCTGTCATTTCTCACCCAGGCTATTATAACAGCCTTCGAACTTGTCTTTCTGGTTCTGGTCCGCTCTACTAACAATGAAGTGAACTTCCTACTCTCTGAAGATTATTTATCCATTCAATCAACAAATATTTACTGCACACTGATTATACACCAGACCCATTCTAAATACTCAATCACATCACTCTCCCCTGCCCATACCTTTACAGCATCACCTACATAGATTTTCAAACATTGCTTCACTTTTATCTGTCTCATATATTGAGTTTCTGCATATCTGTCTCATATATTGAGTTTCTGCATAAAGGAAATCTTATGCAGAATCTTTGTTAAATCTTTATTAAAAGGGAATCTGATTCAGAGCTTTGACGAAGTGATTCATAGCTTTAAAAGAAGTCTGAAGCCTCCAACCTTCAGGATAAAATCTAATCAAATACTCTTCATAGCTAATCATCACCTCATTACTGACATAGTCTCATCTCTAGCTACGCCCATCAACCTTGCAAAATACACTCCTGCAACACCTGATATTCCCCAGTCTTTCTGGTACACTCACTCTCTTCCATGTTCCTTCAGATGCTATTATCTCTGCTAAGTGACCTTTTCTTTCCACCTATCCAACTGCTGATTCAGATTTAGCCCTCCAGGATATGTTCAAGCCATTAAACCTTACCCATTCCCCTAGACAGGCCTCACTGTATCTTCCACTGTAGTTTGCACACATCCTTTAAAAAAAAAAACACACACAAAAAAAACCTTTTGTACTACTACCACCACCATTTAAACATCTATCTCTATAATTTTTTCATCAGTCTCCTAAAGTTTACAGGCAGTGACCATGTCTTTTCACCACATTTCTAGCACTGGTTAGTACACAAAACTATCCTCTCGGGGATAACCTTACTGAGGAGAAGAGAAACCTATTAATGTCATTCACCCAAAAAGGTAAATTTCCTGGGGCACCTGGGTGGCTCAATGAGTTAAGTGTCTGCCTTCGGCTTGGGTCATGATCCTAGGGTCCTAGGATCGAGCCCTGCATGGGGTTCCCCTTTCTCTCTCACTCCCCCTGCTCATGCTCTGTCAAATTAATAAATATTTTAAGGATGAATTTGCTTAAACAAGTAGTCAAAATAAGCATCACTCATAGTAAACCACTTGAAATTACAGAGCTTCCCATGTAAAAAGGAAGTAACAACCACCACCTACAAAGTAGTTTTACCAAAAATGTTTAACTTGAATCTATATAATCTTAAGAATACAGAAAAATCCAAAATGTGTAATATTCTATAAGACAACTGACCCAGACTCTTCAAGGAATTATAAAAAGCCAAGACTATTCTAGATGAAAAGAAATTAAGTAACATCAAAGTGCAAAACATAAAACCTCGATCAGATCCTTGACAAAAAACCAACATAACGATGAAGATTATTTTTGTGATGTGGTATTAGATAATACTACTAAACTCATATAAAAGGGGCACCTGGGTGGCTCAGTCATGTAGCTGCCTTCAGCTCAGATCATGATCCCAGTATCCTGGGTTAGAGCCCCACAACAGTGTTAGTGAAATGTCATAATGTGTGAAAGACAAAAAGTGAGTATCTGTGTTTATATACAAACGTATATATACACACGCACACACACACATATACAAAGAAAGAGAAGATAAACAGGGGGCACCTGGGTGGCTCAGTGGGTTAAAGCCTCTACCTTCAGCTCAGGTCACAATCCCAGAGTCCTGGGATTGAGCCCTGAGTCAGGCTCTCTGCTCAGCAGGGAGCCTGCTTCCCTTCCTCTCTCTCTGCCTGCCTCTCTGCCTACTTGTGATCTCTGTCTGTCAAATGAATAAATAAAATCTTTAAAAAAAAAAAAAAAAAAGAAAAAGAAGATAAACAGATGTGGTAAAATGACAACTACTAAATCTCCATGAAGAATATGTGGTTGTTGTACCATGCTTTCAAATTTTCTGTAGGTTTGAAATCTGTAAGTAAAATAAAAACTAAGTAAAAAAAAAAAAAACCCTCATATAATCAAATGATCTATGAAGTATCAAAGTAACTGATCTCTATTAGTTCCTCTTCTCCACTTAACAGATTTTTTAATATCATTCAGGCACACCGTAAACAGTTTTAGATCAAGTGGTCAATCCATATACTGCAAAAATCCAGTCACCCAATGAATAAAGGCTGTAAAGGCTTTAAAGCCAGGGAAAGTCTGTCTGCAGCTTAATACTCTCCATATCCAGAGCTTTCCAGGGCTGCAAGGCCTCTGCTTGCTAATTACTGTTTGTCTGCTTCAAGCTTCTGCTTCTCTTCCATATTATGTTCATGTGGTTAGAAGAAGGCAGAACATAAACAACCTGGACAGTCAGAAAGACTAGTCCTTTCATCTAGTTCTGCCATTAACTAGCCAAGTAATCTTGGGCAAGGTAGACTAAATTCGCTTGGCCTGCATAATTTAGATGAGGAATGATCACCAAAGTGCTTTCTAGCTTTGAAATTTTCTTTTTTTTAAGATTTTATTTATTCTTTTATCTCAGAGAGAGTACAAACAAGGGCAGAGGGAGAAGCAGGTCACCACTGAGCAAAGAGGCTGATGTGGGACTCAATCCTAGGACCCCGAGATCATGGCCTGAGCCAAACGCAGATGCTTCACTGACTTAACCACCTGGCGCCCCTAAAATCTTTTGAGTTTATGAATCCAGTCTTACTTTCTTAACTGAATTTTTCATTAATTATAGTTTCATATGCAGGTCTAAGAAATAAGAGAGATATTTGTGGGGTTTTTAAAAGATATTTTTAAAGTAATCTCTACACCTAATGTGGGGGTTCAAACATACAACCCCACTACCAAAAGTCTTATTCTCGGGGCTCCCTTCGGCTCAGGTAATGATCTCAGGGTCCTGGGATCAAGCCCCACATCGGGCTCTCTGCTCAGCAGGGAGCCTGCTTCCCTTCCCCCCTCTCTCTGCCTGCCTCTCTGCCTACTTGTGATCTCTGTCAAATAAATAAATAAAATCTTTAAAAAAAAAAGAAAAAAAGAACTTATACTGCTAGAGGGATTGGGAGATGAGCAAAATAGGTGAAAGGGATTAAGAAGTCACAAGCATGAAAAGTACAGCACATTGGATATAGTTAAAATACTGTAATAATGTTTTATGGTGACAACACTTAAGAGTGGAGAGCAATGACATGTACAGAACTGTCAAATCAGTATGTTGCACAACTGAAGTTATTATAACATTGCAGGCCAACTATATTCCAATAATAAAAATAATTTTTAAAAAGAACATACTGAAAATAAATGAAAAACTCACAAAACTCACTATTAAGAGAACCAATTTTTTAACTGGGCATAAGATTTTAAGATATTTCTCTAAGTCTATGCATGGCAAATAAGCATATGAAAAGATACTCAGTATAATTAGTCATTAGGTAAATGTAAAATCAAACCACAAAGAAACAACATCACACCTACTAGGACAGATTAAAAAACAATACTGACAGTAACAAACACTGGATACAGAGGAACTGAAATAGTGCTGGTGGGACAAGGGGAACTACAAAAGTGTTTTCAGAAGGTAAACATACACTTATCATATGACTCAATAATCCTATTTCTACCTACTCACACAAATATTTGTATGTGAATTCTTAAGCAACTTTATTCATGACCACCAAAACTAGAACCAATTCAAACAGTCTTCCACTGGTGAATGAATAAAGAAATTAGATTATCTCCCCAAAATGGAACATTATTTGCCAACAAAAATTAATGAAGTGCTGGTAACATAGAACAATGTGAATTAATCTTACACACATTATGCCAAGTAAAAGACACCGGACTCAACAGACTCTATACTGTAGGATGCCACTCACATGATACACCCAAAATTATAGAGACAGAAAACGATATGTGATCACCAAAGGCTAGAGGAAAGTGAGCTTAAGGAAAATTTCCTGGGTGATGTAGTTATTCCATATCTTGATTGTGGCAGTGGTTATACAACTATGAAAAGTCACAAATGCACGCAAAGGGTAAAGGGGGTGGATTTTAATATACCCAAATTATACGGGGCGCCTGGGTGGCTCAGTGGGTTAAGCCGCTGCCTTCAGCTCAGGTCATGATCTCAGGGTCCTGGGATCGAGTCCCATATCGGGCTCTCTGCTCAGCAGGGGGCCTGCTTCTCTCTCTCTCTCTCTCTTTCTCTCTCTGCCTGCCTCTCCATCTACTTGTGATCTCTCTCTCTGTCAAATAAATAAATAATTTAAAAAAAAAGAAAAAAGAAAATAAATAAATAAAATCTTTTTGAAAAAATACCCAAATTATACATCAATCAAAAAAAAAATTTTTTTTTAAAGATTTTATTTATTTATTTGAAAGAGAGAGATCACAAGTAGGCAGAGTGGCAGGTAGAGAGAGAGAGAGAGAGAGAGGAGGAAGCAGGCTCCCCGCTGAGCAGAGAGCCCGATGCGGGACTCGATCCCAGGACCCTGAGATCATGACCTGAGCCGAAGGCAGTAGCTTAACCCACTGAGCCACCCAGGCGCCCTCAATCAAAAAATTTAAAAAGTAATTTGTTTGGAAAATAATTTGGTTTTTTGGGGGGCGCTGGGTGGCTCAGTGGGTTAAAGCCTCTGCCTTCAGCTCAGGTCATGATGGGATTAAACCCCATATTGGGCTCTCTTCTCAGCAGGGAGCCGGCTTCCCCCTCCCCTTCTGTCTGCCTCTGCCTACTTGTGATCTCTCCGTCAAGTAAATAAAATCTTTTTTTTTTTTTTTAAGATTTTATTTATTTATTTGACAAAGATCACAAGTAGGCAGAGAGGCAGGCAGAGAGAGAGGAGGAAACAGAAGCAGGCTCCCTGCTGGGCAGAGACCCTGATGTGGGGCTCGATCCCAGGACCCTGAGATCATGACCTGAGCGGAAGGCAGAGGCTTTAACCCACTGAGCCACCCAGGCACCCCATAAGTAAAGTCTTAAAAAAAAAAATTGGTTTTTTTAAATAAAGTTAAACATACACTTACGTATGCTCCAGCAATTTTATTGGTAGGTATTTACTCAAGAGAATTAAAAACATGTTCACACAAAGACATGTATGTGAATATACTTAACACTTTCACTCATGAATTGCCAAAACCTGGAAACAACCTAAATGTCCATCAGTAGAAAAATGGATAAATTGAGGTACAGCTACATGATGGAATACTATTTAGCAATTAAAAAAACTAACCACTGCATCTTAAGAATCATGCTCACTCCAAGAAGCGAAATAGAAAAGAACATAAACTGATGATTATTTATATGAAATGCTAGAAAAGGCAAACTAATCTATAGTAACAGAAAGCAGATCAGTAACTGTCTGACACCAGAGTGGAGGTGGGAGTCAACTGCCCAAGGCTACAAGAAAAAATCTAGAGATGATAAAAATGTTCTGCATCTTGACTGAAACAGTGGTAGTTACAAGATGGATACATTTATCAAAACTCAAACTACAGACTTAGAAATGATGCCTTTTATTGTATTTAAATTCTAATTCAGCAAGATTGATTTAAAAATTTTGTCAATGACCAATCTGAATATAAAACAATCCCGTTCACAATAGCATAAAAAATACCCCAAATATATTTCCACATAGATTTAACAAAAGCAGCACAAAACTTAAATTTGGAAAACTACAAACATTGGTCAAATACATATATAAGTAAAAGGGAAAGCATCCCATATTCATGGATTAGAAGATTTAATATCAGTAATATGGTAATACCCCCGAAACTGATCTACTTATTCAAAGCAATACCTATTAGACTCTGATATCCCTATCCCTGCTGATGTCTTAGTAGAAACTGACCTAAAGGGACCCAAGCATAGCCAAAATGATCCTAAAAGAGAACAAAGGAAAAGGACTCACAGTTCCAGATTTCAACTCAAAGCATTATGAATTAAGATAGTGTAGTATGGGCAAAAGTTCAGTGAAACACAATTAGAGTTTAGAAATAAACCCACATGTCCATGATCAACTTATTTTCAAGGGTGCCAAGGCTATTCCACAGGGAAAGGATAGTCTTTTCAACAAATCATGTTGGGACAACTGGAGAGCCACATGAGAAAGAATGAAGATGGACCCTTAACCTCACATCATATACAAAAAGTAATACAAATTGGACCAAAGACCTAAATATTATAATATACTACAGATTATAAAACTCTTAGAAGAAAGCATAGAGGAAAATGTTCATGACCTTGGATTTGGCATAGGATTCTTATATATGACACCAATAGCACGATTTTCAAACTTTTGTTCTTCAAAGGACATTGTCAAGAAAGTGAAAAGGCAACCCACAAATGGGAGAAAATATCTGCATCTCACAGAACTAATAAAGAACTTCTAGGGGCACCTGGGTGGCTCAGTGGGTTAAGCCTCTGCCTTCGGCTCAGGTCATGATCCCAGGGTCCTGGGATCGAGCCCCGCATCAGAGGCAGGGAGCATGCTTCCTCCTCTCTTTCTGCCTGCCTCTCTGCCTACTTGTGATCTCTGTCAAATAATTAAATAAATAATCTTAAAAAAAAAAAAAAAAAAAAAAAGAACTTCTATCTAAGATAAAGAACTCCAGGGCTCCTGGCTGGCTCAGTCAGCAGAGCATGCAACTCTTGGTCTCAGGGTCATGAGTTTGAGCCCCATGTTAGGAATAGAGGAAGTTTATGTTTAAAAAACAACAACAAAAAAGGGATGGAGCCCAAGGTGGGGTTTGTACTCATAAATCTGAGATAAAGACCTGAGCTGAGATTGAGTCAGACACTTAACTGACCAACCCATCCAATTTTAAAATGGGTAAAGGATCTGAATTGATATTTCTCCAAGAAAGATATTTAAATGGCCAATAAGCAAATAAAAGGATGCTCAACAGCATTAGTCATCAGGAAATGCGAAACAAAACCACACTGAGATACTATATCACACCAACTAGATGGTAGGCTAGAATCCAAAACAAGATAATGAGTGTTGGCAAGGATGTGGAGCAACTGGAACCTTCACACACTGCTGGTGGGAACAGAAAATGATGCATCCTCTTTGATAGACAGGCAGTTTCTCAAATGATCAAATACATGTACCACATGACTCAGCAATTCCATTCCTGGGTATATACCTCCCCGCCAAATGAAGACATACGATCACACAAAAACCTGTATACCACTGTTCATAGCAGCATATTCATAACTGCCAAAAGGTAGAAGTAACATAAATACCCATTAACAAGTAAATAGAATATAATATCTCCATACAGTGGAATATTATTATTCAGCTATAAAAAAGAATGAAGTACTGATATTTGCTATAACACTGATGAGACCTGAAAAAATTTGCTAAGTAGAAAAAAACAGGTAACATTAGACCACATACCATATGATTCCATTCCTCATGAAAACTAAGAAAAAGGGTGTCTATAGAAATCTACTGATTAGTGGTTGCTCAAGGCTGAGGAAGGGGGTAGACAGGAAGGTAGAAGTGGGATAGCAAAGGGAGGTTCTTTTTGAGGTTAAGAAAATGTTCTAAAATTGACTGGGGTGATAACAGCGCCCATCTGAAACATACTGAAAACCACTATATTTTACACTTCAAATGGGTAAATTATGTGGTATTAATTATATCTTAATAAAGCTATTCAACTGTATGTTCAGTAATCACATAAGCACAATACATTGATTTTTTTATTAACAATTTTACTACCTTATAATTTGACTTCAAAATAAATACGGAAGGGGTACCTGGATGGCTCAGGTGCTTAAGCGACTGACTCTTGATTTTGGCTCACGTCACGATCTCAGGGTTGGGAGATCCACCGAGCACTGGACTCTGCACTGGGCATAGAGCCTGCTTAAGTTTCTTTCTCCCTCTGTCCCTCCCCATCACCCCCCATTCATACTCTCTTCTCTCTTAAAAAAAAAAAAAAAAGGAAATCACAAACACATCTTTATTTCATTCCTTTCTCCCAAATGATTCTCAGTTATATTATCATAATTCAAAAATCAAAATTGAGAAAATAATTTATTTTATTTTTAATTTTATTTATTTATTTGACAGAAATCACAAGTAGATGGAGAGGCAGGCAGAGAGAGAGAGAGAGAGGGAAGCAGGCTAATATACTTTCAGCTTGAAATTTACATCATTTTATCAAATTTTCTTTTAAAAACTATTCCCTTAACAGCCAAACACAATGTGTGAACCAGGATAAAGGCAGGGACAACATATGTAAAAGTTATTGTGGGGATAAATGAAGATATTTGAATGTGGACTATTTACTACATACAGTTATAGAATTGTTAATTTTCTTAAATGTGAACACACAAGGGCTCGGTAGGTTAAGTATTTGCCTTTGGCTCAGGTTATGATCCTGGGATCCTGGGATCAAGGGGTGCTGGACTCCCTGCTCTGCAGGGAGTCTGCTTCTGCCTCTCCCCGACCCCAAAGGGCACTTTCTCATTTGGTCTTGCTCTCTCAGATACATGGGTAAAATCTTTTTAAAAAATAAATAAATAAAAATGAGTAAATGTGAACCCACTACTGTGAACATGCAGAAGTAGGTCCCTATTCTTCAAAAGTATATGCCAAAGTATTTTCTTGATAAAGTATCATCACCATGCCAACTTACTCTCTAATGGTTCAGCACAAAAAGAAAACATAAAGCTGATACAGTAAAATGTTAACAAATGGTGAATCTAGAGTAAACAGTGTGCAGGGGTTCACTTATACTTAGTTCTCTGAACTTGCCTCGAGATTGAAACTTTTCGAAGCAAAAAGAAAAAGCGAAATCTGAAGCTTTAAAAGACTATTTCATTCTGAATACGGTTATATCATTGTATATTCACTTTAGAAAATTCCCAAAAGAAAAAACATTTTATAAAATCATATTCTTACCAGACACTAAAAACGGTTTTGAATCAAACACTTAGAATCCATGAATGAAAACTGAATGCCAACTTAATGTAAAAGGAATGATGGAGGGGTGCCTGGCTGGCTCAGTTGATAGAACATGAGACTCTTCGTATCAGGATCTTGGGTTCATACTCCACATTGAGCGTACCACTTACTTCATTTTTATTTATATGAGGGAGAGAGCTCTCGTATGCGTGAGAGAGAGCACAAGGGGTGAGGGAAGGGCAGAGAGTAGTAGACTCCTTGCTAAACAGGGAACCCTACAACATAGGATCCTGGGATCATGAGCTGAAGGCAGACACTTAACCGACTGAGCCACCAGGTACCCTGTACCACTTACTTTAAAAAAAAAAAAAAAAAGGAATGATGGAATTTGAAAACACCTATTTGACAGCTATGATGTAATCAATGAACCAAAGAATCATGCATGGATTAAAATTACTAATGGGTGAAATTCTAAGGAAAAACAGGATGTTTACATAGTATTCCCCACCAGGTACGTATTAATTACAAAGGAAAAACAGTTACTTCACAGTGGTGACACCTGGCTGATACCATCTTGAACCAAGTGATCAAAATAATAACAACCAGCAACAATAATGGGACCAACTGGCATCACAGTAACTCCTGATATGATGCACAAAGGACATCACATGCAGTTTCTCAGCATTCCTGCCAAAACCACAGTACCTGAATCTAATCATGAGGGTACATTCAATGAACCCAAATTGAGCAGCAATCAATAAAATGTACTCTTCCCAGACGGCCAAGCTTAAAACCCATTTCAGATTAAAGGTGTCTAAAGAAACCCAATAGCTAAATGTAATGCATGATTCCAGATTAAAAACTTGAACCACAAAAATAATTTCTAAAATAATACTATATTAAACATGTGTAATAATATATGAATTATACATATTAATATTATTGGGTAGGTTGGTAAAAGCTGATATATGACCTATAGATCTTATTTAGTATTAATTTCCTGATTCTGATAACTATACTGTGATATATATGAGAGAATGTGAAAGGGTATCATGTCTGCACATTACTCTCAGAAAGTGAAGGGGGATAAATTATTATATAGGTAGAAAGAGTGGATGAACAGATGAGTGGATGAAAGGATAATGGATAGAGGAGGAATGGTGGGGAGAAGAGGGAGGTAATGATAGAGCAAAGGGGGAACACAGGTCAAGGGGCTCAGGAATTCTTTGTACTAGTCATATATACCTTTTCTGTAAGTTTGACATTATTTAAATATTAAATTATTAATTTAATAATTATTTAAATATTAAATATGTTTTAAAAGTACCAGCCAGTTGTTACAGGAGAATGAGAAAACAAAAGTAAATAATTCTTAAAAGATACTGACATACTCTGCATATAATTTAAGTAGTAAGAGAAAAAATTGACTTCTCTCACTTCTAAAATATCATCTTCCTGGGGTGGTGGGCTCAATAGGTAGAGCATGTGACTCATGGTCTCAGGGTTTTGAGTTTGAGGCCCATGCTGAGTTTAGGAATTACTTAAAAAATAAATTTAGAAAATGTCTAATGTTATTTTTCCTAACTCTGTGCTCTCTCCAGTTTTGCTTAAGACTCCTTTTTAATGCCTGATATTAACAAAAACATATTTTTCACCTACCCTCCAACAGGTCCCTAAAGAATGTGCACTGGCTATCTATCAGTTTTCCTCTCTCATCAACACTACCGCTCAGTTCCTTTACTAATAAAGGTCTTGACATTTTACTGAAGTCAAACTTTCCGGGTTCAGTTCTGGGTTCTGCCACCTGCTGACTATGTGACCTTGGGCAAATCAGTTCAATTCTCTGTGCCTCTATTTCTTCATCTATAGAGTAAGATAAAGGTGATGTCTTACCTCATGGAGAATTCAAAATAGATAAATACAACACAATAGCAAAAAAAAAAAAAAAAAAGCAAGCACAAGCTGATTTTAAAATGGCCAGGGGATATGAGTAGACATTTTTCTAAAGACACACAAAATGGCCAACAGATACTTGAAAAGAAGCTCAACATCACTAATCATCAGGGAAATGCAAATCAAAAGTATAAGATGTTACCTGATACCTGTTAGAATGGCTTTTATCAAAAAGACAACAAATAACAAGTATTAGCAAGGATGTGGAAGAAAACCTTTTTGCACTGTTGGTTATAAGTAAATTGGTCTAGCCACTACACAGTAAAACAGAATGGAGGTTCCACAAATGGAACTACTGCATGATCCAGCAATTCTACTTCTGAGTCTATCCAAAGGAAATGAAAACACTATCTTGAAAAAAATATCTGCATCCCATGTTTACTGCAGCATTATTCACAATAGCCAAGGCATAGAAGCGATCTAAGGGTCCATCAATGAATGAATAAAGAAAATGTGGTATACACACAAAATGAGAATATTATTCTGCAATTTAAAAAAAAAAAAAAGGATCTTGCCATTTCCAAGAACATGAATAGAACTTGAGGGCATTGGGCGCCTGGGTGGCTCAGTGTGCTAAGCCGCTGCCTTCAGCTCAGGTCATGATCTCAGGGTCCTGGGATCGAGTCCTGAATCAGGCTTTCTGCTCAGCAGGGAGCCTGCTTTCCTCTCTCTCTCTCTCTCTGCCTGCCTCTCTGCCTACTTGTAATCTCTGTTAAATAGATAAATAAAATCTTAAAAAAAAAAAAAAAGAACTTGAGGGCATTATGCTCAATGAAATAAGTCAGAGAAAGACAAATAGTGTATGATCTTATTTATGTGTGAAATCTTAAAAAAAGATAAAAACAATAATGTTTAATTATTAGATTAATAATTTATGATTTAAATTTAATCATAAATTTAATTTAGTTATTATTTAAATTTAAAATATATTACTATTAATTTAATAATTATTATTAATAATTAATAATAATCTATCCACCAAACTCACGGATACAGAGAATGCATTGGTGGCTGCTAGAGGCAGAGTAGGGGGTGGGCAATATGGTAGTCAAAAGGTACAAATTTCCAGTTATAAAATAAGTAAATCCTGGGGATGTTATGTATGGCAGTGACCACAATATACAATACTGTACTATATATCTGAAGGTTGATAAGAGTGTAGGTCTTTTTTTAAAATAGGCTCCATGCCCAATGTGAGGCTTGAACTCACAACCCTGAGATCGAGAGTTCCATGCTCTATTGACTAAGTCAGCCAGGCCCCCCTAAGAGAGTTGGTCTTTTAAAGTTCTTATCATGGGGGACGCCTGGGTGGCTCAGTTGGTTGAGCAGCTGCCTTCAGCTCAGGTCATGATCCCAGCGTCCTGGGATCGAGTCCCACATCGGGCTCCTTGCTCGGCAGGGAGCCTGCTTCTCCCTCTGCCTCTGCCTGCCATTCTGTCTGCCTGTGCTCGCTCTCTCTCTCCCTCTCTCTGACAAATAAATAAAATCTTTAAAAAAAAAAAAAAAAAAAAAAAGTTCTTATCATGGGATGCCTGGGGTGGCTCAGTCACTAAGTTGCTGCCTTAGGCTCAGGTCATGATCCCGGGGTCCAGGGATAGAGCCCTGCACCGGCTCCCTGCTCAGCGGGAAGTCTGCTTCTCCTTCTCCCACTCTCCCTGCTTGTGTTCTCTCTCTCACTGTGTCTCTCTGTCTATTAAATAAATAAAAATCTTTGAAAAAATAAAAAATAAAATTCTCATCGCTAGAAAAAATATCTGTAACTATATGCGGTGACGGATATTAACAAGACTTACTGTGATAATCACATCACAGTATATACAGTATCAAATCATTATGTTGTATACCTGAAACTAATAGCGTTATATGTCCACCATATCTCAATTTTAAAAAAGATGTAAGCTGACGCATAAGAAACACCTGAAGCCTGCCTAGAGCACCCACTGCCGGCACCAAATTCATAAAATAGAAGATTTTAAAAATGAATGAAGAAAACTCAAAACTTATGACTTCAAAAAGAAGGTAATAACAAAAGTCTAATCATTAAAAACACTAATCTGGGGAACGTGGCTAGCTCAGTCAGAAGTGCTTATGACTCTTGATCATGAGTTTGAGCCCCAAGCTGGGTGTGGAGATTATTTAAAAATTTAAAACAGCATTATACATTAATTTTAAAAAATAAAAAAATAAAAAACAAAAATTTAAAAAAATATTCTTGGGGAAAAAATTTCTGTTCATGATTGTAATGACAGAAAACGACTAAAATAACCTCAATGCTCCATAGAAAATTGGCTAAATGGATGAGAGTGCCAATACTTTGAAGCTATTAAAAGTCGTAACGTAGAGATGACAGGGCATTCTATATCATGTAATACTGTTAACTAAGTAAAACAGGATCCTTTTGAGTATGTAAAAGTATGAGCCTACCTTTATAAATATTTACTATATGCACATAGAGAAATGAGGAAGGTGTTAGGTTCTTTGGGGGGCAAGGAATGCAAACTCCCTCAGATGCTTGGAGGTTCCTATAGGATATATGCCAAGGGACTAGAGCTGGAACCTTCCCATTAATTCCTCTAATGCTGAGTGTCTGGCAGTTTCTGCTGCCTCATATGCACAATTTTTTTGGCTTTTATCATGGCTTCTCACAGTGACCTTTCAGCTTCTTTTCCACACTAACTCGATAATCCTTACATTTCCTAGGTTACACTCTCAAGAATGGGTATTTGATTGACCCAGTTCATCTTTTCTTGCAAGATGTGTTAGATTACTAGCCAGGATATAGACTTACTCCACCCAGGAGGAGGGAGAAGTGGTAAGGGGCTACTAGAACTGCCAGATACCCTCCAAAATGTTCTGTAGAGCCAACAGGGAGATAAGACAAATAAGCAAAAAATGCCTTCTGTTCTTCTGTAACTTCCATCGGACTTGGGGAATGTGTTAGCAGAATATTTATCATTAATACCTGTCTTATTTGTAAATAAATGCCCATTACAAAAGGATCACAGAGTTGCATTAAGTAGCAGTCTTACAGATCATTAAATACTTAACAACAGAAAAACTAAAAACTGAAGTATTCCAAACAATCAAGAGTTAATCAAGAGTAAATCTAAAATTCTAAAGATTAAAAGCGTACATTTCTGTGTCTGGATTTTCATTTTACTAAACAGGAAGCTAAAGCACTGAGCAACTGACAGTCTTAGGTGGGGTAACTACCAGCCCCCTCCCAGTAACTGGAGGGAGAAAGGAAGGATTGCTGGTATAACACAGAGTAGAATTTGGAAACAGGCTGGCTTTTCTTTAAATAAACAAACAAAAACTGTACTGTTAATTGACTCCCTCCGTACATTAATGTTAACCATGTAAGAACGAAGATTTCTTTTTGGATTATTCTTGAAAAATCTTTTTAAGTTCCTTCTTTTCCATCATTTTCTTAAGCTTCCTAGAGAACTCTCTTCCTCTTTCATTCCAGGAGAATGCAGCTTTAGCCTCTCTCTTTCTCTTTCAAAGAGGCTTCTCTGAAGATATCTCTGACCTCTTCAAATCACCAACTCAATGGCTGTTTTCAATTGTAATTTTCTTACACTTCTCTGCATCACTCAGCAATGCAGACCTGGGAGCTGCAGAATCCATCCTGTGACCATGGGGAGCACCACTGCCAACTACTGAACTATACTCTTCAGAGCTGCCATATCTGCCAGAAACCACATTCCTCCAGACTCCGTCCCAGGCTGGTCCAAAGCGTTTTAAGCTATTAGTACGACATGCTTTACTTGCAGCCAAAAACATCCTTAATTGATTCAACCTTCTTTATGCATCCAACATTATTAATCATCTAGTCCTACCCATTCTTCAATAACACCAGTGATGAATGTTCTTTCCTATTACACTACCTTCAGCATTTCACTCATTTCTACTCCAATACTTAAACTAGTCTTTCTTCCTTCACTCTGTTCTATCCAAGCTTCCAAGACCAGATTTAATCTAAAACCTTTAGTACACAGGACATTCTGTCTAAAATTTTGTTGTCATTCTTGTCTTAAACTTCAACGCCTAAATAAAAATGTTTAACACCAGTGAGCCTGGCATTCAAGGTTTACTGCAATGTCTGGCTTATGATTTCTCAACCTCATTTTTTATTAGCCCTTTCTAAGAAAAGAACTCTGATCTAAGTAGATTTTTCTGACTTACTCAATATGAACCTCCAAAGCCTGCCTTCTCTAGAAAGCATTTTGTTCATGATCACTGCCTGCCCCTGAATTCCTAGAGTTCATACATTCTATAACTCGTCTGGCACATAACATATGTTTTCCACTATCACTGCTACCCACCCACTTTAAAAAAATACTGTAATTCCGGAGGGCAGCAGAATAGCAATCTTGTCACGTACTTCTGAAACCTGAGTATTAATAACAAAAACAAGTCAGACTGATTGGGATTTGAGATTTTCATTTTCCTTTTAATTCGACTATTACTTGAAAGAGTTGCAAATTACAGAAATCCACGTAAAGTTATTATGGGCTCCATCACTGAAAGTGATGAAAATTTAGTGTTAGGAGGACATAAGTATCCTCACCATCAATTAGAACATTCCACTCCCAATCCCCAAAGTCCTGTAAAGAGGCCTGCTTTAACACAATGGAAATGAGGTGAGAGAAGTCTTTCAGAAACAATGTGGGGGGAAAATAATAAATCTGTGTAGGATACTAAACCAAATCAATACCAGTCTAAGAATGGGGGGAAAAAAGTTAGACGCTTTAATTATGCCAACAGGTGAAATTTTTCTTTAAATCACCTTTCCCCCAAATAGGTGTCTCCTGAACAAAGAACTTCAGGACACTGATTATAAAAACTGTCTCCCACACCTAAAAGAATCAGCAAACACAACCTTTCAGGGAGACAGAGGAAACACAATAGGAAATGGGGGAGTGAAAAGATTTGCTAAAGAAGTAGATCTGTTAATTTAACACATTTTCTATCAAGCAAATTGACTGTCCTTAGGCCCATTGTTGCTGAAACAATGAACACTCAGGGAAGTGGTGTTCATTAAAAGGAACTGGTCAGGAGAAAAAACAGTTATAGCCAACCAGACTGCTTAACAGCATTCACAATTGCAAGAACTCATTCCATTCCTAGGAATTATTAATTGGAGGGGATTTAAAGGTTCAACATTAAAAACATGCAGTAAGTTAGTACAATTGTGACCCTAACACATCCTCTATTTTCATGTATTTTTAGAGGTTATTGGGGGGAGAGGGGCACAGAAGGATGCACATAGTCTGCTATGACAACCATTCACACATTTAATTCAGGTGGCCACATGCCTCAGTGACATATTGCCAAGTCAGGCAGTTACTCTAGCAAACCCACCCTTGGGAAAAAGTAGAACACTGCTCCTAAAGAGTCTGGGCTGTAGAATCAAAGCTAAAAGCTGACCATTATAGTATGAAACTTACAAGAACATGACATCACTTAAAGCCAATCCAATCATAAAGGTCACATGAGGTCAGGGAATTTAAACAGGAGAACAAAATACTGTATTTCATATATTTTTACACAAGCCATATACCATTTTAAAGGGGTGCGTGAGTAATGATGTGCAGAACAGAGCACCAAACAGAATTATTCTGAGGGGTCATTTGCCCTCCTGAAGGAGAAAACTGCCTTTGGCTGCAAAAGTGACTGACTTCACCTCAACCTATTTATGCAGATTCTGGAATTTAATACCTTGATTCAGGCCAGAAATTCCACTTTCCTCCACCACAGCCCAAAATGAACTTGGAGGACAGCAGTAGATTAGCACAACAATGGAGTAGCAGAGAAAAAAACGTGTGGTCAGGCCTTAGCTCCCAGTCAAGGAAGATAAAGAACAAAAAATAAGGTGATGGATCCCTGCGGAGACCAAACACCACAAGATGGCAACCAGGGATGCTGAGATGGACACTCCACATAAAAGATACCTTTGGAGGCCACAGACAATGACACCATCTCCCTTGAAGTTCTACAGTATCTTTCTTCCTAGACTTTACCTCTAAGTCACCATCCATCACAATACAATTTTTGTTCCAAACCAAAACGAAAACCTACTTGATCCATAAACTATTTTGCCATACTTGCCTACAAGGAAAATCCAGTGGGAGAAATCATGAAAAATACTGAGAGCAACCTCAAGAAAGGTTCTGTGATGGGTGTGTTCTAAGACAAAAATTCTGATGGAGTAATACACTCTGTATAACGATCTACCCTTATGTCTCAGATATATAAGTATACGCGTGTGCACACACCCACCCCCTCAACTTACGTCTCACTGAACTTTCAACCTGGTCATAACTAACCACCCCCACTCCCCACAGTCTACCACTGTGCAAGGCTCAGGAGATCTGTCAAGAAGACCCTGTGCCCTGACAGGCAATGGCAGCACAGAAGCCAGCCTGAGGCTAAATAGCCCAACACCCCTCTTCCCCAACAGTGCCGGAAAGCCAGGCCTTGCCTAAGGGAGGCCTTTCTTTCAGGGATCCAGTTAACCCCACAACACCCTCTATTGGTTTACTTCTCCCCTTAAATGACTCCCCAGGATAGAAAAATATTAAAACCTCTGCTTCCCAGTTTTCTGACGTGCAATTACTACTACATGCACATCTCCAAGCAACTTTAACTTCCTTCAGCTTTTATAAACCTAAAGGTTTGCATTTAAGAAAAAAAATTACTATTAGAAGAAAAAACTTAGCTTCTTCACAGTGTACCTTTTATACAATGAACTGAAAAAAGCCTTCCCCATTATGTGGGGAATGTCTGGAGATAATTTTATTTGTCATGACTGGGGATGCTACTGGCATATAGAGGGTAGAGGCCAGAGATGCTCTAGACAGCTTAAAATGTGTATGACAGCTTTTCCACAACAAAGACTTATCTGATCCAAAATACCAATAATGCTGAGGCAAGAATCCCCAAGCCTTAAAGAAACCCACAGAATTCTGAGCTCAATATTATTATCTAACAATTCTTAATTATAAGAATTACTCAAAGACCTTTCCCAAGTTTTTAAATATAAATTAATGTTAGAAGATAATGTAAAAAAGGTATAATAAAAGCACCTAAGGAACAGCATCTATTGAAATACGAAAATACAGAAAGACAACATGGCTTTCTAAAAAGACTCTAATACCAAATAAGAAAGTCAGATGCCTGAAGCTATACCTGGATCATTCGAAGTTCAAAGTATGAATGATGTTAAATATAAGTGAAGAAACAGAAGTGAAGGGAATATAACATAACTCAAGACCTTCAACCTCCAGAATTCCTCACAATCTCAAAATACAAAACCTTAGAGCTCAGTTCGAGGACCTTGGAGGTAGTGAAAATATCAATCATCAAGTCCTAAAATCTACTTTCAAAGCAGTGTGTCTGCAGACAAGATTTC
This sequence comes from Mustela lutreola, assembly GCF_030435805.1. Lineage (NCBI taxonomy): Eukaryota > Metazoa > Chordata > Mammalia > Carnivora > Mustelidae > Mustela > Mustela lutreola. Next base: position 41,791,679 of record NC_081297.1, read on the forward strand.
CACAGAAAGACAAGTTCATATAATCCATAAACACATCAAATATGGATTCATAGCTTTCAAAATTAATTTGTAAAACACGGATCCTAATACAGGTCACAACCTTGACCCTGTTAGCGAGGGCGATGATTTTCTGAATCAATTAATAGTGCAATGCATGCTGAGAACCATTCCTAGAACTTAAGACCTAGGAAAATCTAAGAATCATCTACTCTAAAATTCCAATTTTATGTATGGGGCATTTCAAACGTATGGAGCAAACCAAAAATCTGCCTAAGATTGTAAATCAAGTTAATGATAGAGGTAGGCCCACAATCCAGGTTCCTGACTTTCTGCTTGATTCCTTTTGAAAATATGTTCAATCACATCAATTAGATCTAAAACCATACAGTTAGAAGTTGCACAATTCTGTCCCCTTGAATTTTTACCTAAACCAGCTTTTGCACCCCCAGTGTTTCAGCATTCTGCTAATGCTCCTCACTGTTACTCCTAACACACAAGAACCCAGTGCAGAGCCTCTCCTGATCAAAGAGCAGACATCCATTGCACCAAATGGTGCCAAGGTGTATTTTAGGCTATCCTAACGATGTTCCAGAAAATTAAGCAACACTGAACTGAACTTCCGTCGTATAGCAAACCAGATGGTAACATAGGCTGTCCTTCAGAGATGAGAGGGTATTGCCCTTTCTAGGACTGTGGAAGCTCCCAACTACCCCACTGATGGTTCACATGGTTGGCAAAGGAAGCTTTCCCTTTTAAAACGTTGGTATAAACAGAAAGGGGTTGGGGGCTGGGTGGCTCAGTTGGTTAAGCGACTGCCTTTGGCTTGGGTCATGATCCCCGGGAGTTCTCAGGCCAAGTCCCCCATTGAGCTCCCAGCTCCACGGATAGTCTGCTTACCTTCTTCCCTCTCATGCTCTCTATCTCTCAAATAAAATAAACAAATAATCTTTTAAAAATTAAAAATAAACAGAAAGGGGATCCAGTATTCACTTTTGGGGAGAAATTTTTAAGTCATCTCCACACCCAACGTGGGGCTGAACTCCCATGCCTGAGATCAAGAGTCACATGCTTTACTGACTGAGGCAGCCAAGTGCCCCTCATTTTTGGAGACATATATATGATAATGTTCTCTGAGAGAACATTTTCCCCTTTCAGGATTTCAAACTGTACCAAGATTTGCCCCTCTGTAATTCACATCTGTGCTTGGGCTTTACCCCTCGGAGAAGGAACAGATCTTGAATCTTTACAAAATATTATCTGGTACCTTACCTTATAGAATCGTGTCACAAACTACTAATTTTTAAATCATTTTAAATCACAAATCTCCTTTTGAGCAGTCCTGCTCAAAGGCCATCTTCTCACTGAGGCCATACCTAACCAGACTTTTTTTTTTTTTTCTAACCAGCCTGTTTTTTATTACGACAATCTATCCCCTCAACTGGGCCTCCCTATGCCTTCACAGTTTTGTTTTTTAATGTCCTCTGACATATTACTCTTACCAACTGCTTTACTGTCTGTTTCCTTCCACTGAAATGAAGGAAGATATTTTTGTGTTATATTCACATCTTGTACCTCCATTATCTAATACATGATAGATGCTCAAAAATACTTGCTAAGGGGTGCATGGGTGGCTCAGATGGTTAAGCATCTGCCTTAGGCTCAGGTCATGATCTCAGGGTCCTGGGATGGAGTCCTGCATCAGGCTCCTGGCTCAGCAGGAAGTCTGCTCGTTCTTACCTACCTCTTCCCCAGCATTCTCTCTGTGTCTTAAATGAATAAATAAAATCTTTTTAAAAAAATTAATTAAAATCAAATCTTAAAAAAAAAAACTTGCTAAAAGAAAGAAATGGAAACAGGGCACTTGGGTTGCTAAGTCTTTAAGTGTCTGCCTTCAGCTAAGGTCATGATCCCAGGGTCCTGGAATCGAGGCCCACATGGGGTTCCCTGCTCAGCAGTGAGCCTGCTTATCTCTCTGCCACTCCCTCCCTGCTTGTGCTTCCTCTCTCTCTAATAAATAAATAAAATCATTTAAAAAAAAAAAAAAGGGTGCCTGGGTGGCTCAGTCGTTGAGCATCTGCCTTCAGCTCAGGTCATGATCCCAGGGTCCTGGGATCCAGCCACCCTGCTCTTGTGGAAGCCTACTTCTCCCTCTCCCACTCCCCCTGCTTGTGTTCCCTCTCGCACTCTGTCTCTCTGTCAAATAAATAAAATCTTGGAAGAAAGAAAGAAAGAGTGAGAGAAATAAAGGAAGAAAGAAAGAAGGAGGGAGAGAGGGAGGGGAAAAAAGAAAGGGAGAGAGGAAGGGAAGGAATCATGAACTTGACACTGTACTTAGTTTGGCAGAAGTATTAAAAGGGGGATGTCTGGGTGGCTCAGTTAAGAATCTGCCTTCAGGGGCACCTGGGTGGTTCAGTGGGTTAAGCCTGCCTTCAGCTCAGGTCATGATCTCAGGGTCCTGGGATCCAGCCCCACATCAGGCTCTCTGTTTGGCAGGGAGCTTGCTTCCTCCTCTCTCTCTGCTAGCCTCTCTGCCTACTTGTGATCTCTGTCAAATAAATAAAATAAAATAAAATAAAATAAAAGAATCTGCTTTCACCTCAGGTCATGATCCAGGGTCCGGGGCTTGAGTCCCACATTGGGCTCCTTGCTCAGTCAGGAGCCTGCTTCCCCCCTGCCTGCTGCCTCCCCTGCTTGTGCATATGTGCCCTCTCTCTGAATAATAAATAAAAGCTGTTAAAAAAAAAAAAATGTTTTAAAAGGATCTTCTGTACTCCACATTATTAAAAATCAAAGATCTCAAGATTTGTACTATGGAGGCTTGGCCATTACTTATAGGCCTAGTCCTTCATTTTAGATAACGAAATCAGAACAGTATGATTCAGTAGTAATGGCAAAGAATTTGTTATCTAAGCACCTAAGATCCGGGTGACAGTCTACCTGGAAGCAACTCAGTCTCTGTATTTCCAATCTCCTTATCTGTAAAATGAGGATAATTCCTACCTCACAGTGATAGCTAAGGATCAAATGAGATACCACTTGGGGACAGCAGGTTGGCTCAGTTGGTAGAGCATCCAGCTCTTGATCTCAGGGTCATGAGTTCAAGCCCCAGGTTGGGTGTAGAGCTTACTTTAAATAAATAAAATCAGTACAACCAATCAATAAAATAAATGAGATAACATTTGGAAAAATGTACCAAGTACTATGCAAGTGCCATTTATCATTAGGCTATTCCAACCTGTCAAGGTCACAGAGCAAGTTAATGGAACAATTAGAGTTAAGAATTCAAGTTTCCTAACTCCTAGTCTAGTGCATTTTGTGTAATAAACTAGGCTTCTGGTTCCCCTAGTCAAGGTTAACTCATTCTTTCATCTAGCTCAGGGCTTTTCAACCTTAGTGTGGTTGAGGACCTCTTTCAGAATTTGAAAGCAACAGGACCCTCTCCTCCAGCAAACTGCATATATGCACACAACATTAAATCTCCTATGGCCCATCCACAGGCCCAGGCTCAAGAACTGCTGGTATGAAAGATGTACTAATAAGTTACTATCAGCAATTCTTGTTTCTTATTTTCATGCTGAATAATTTATGCCTTGGGGGGCGCCTGAATGGCTCAGTCAGTAGGGCATGGGGCTCTTGATCTCAGGGACAGGAGTTCGAGCCCCATGTTGGGTGTAGAAAGTACTTTAAAAAAAAATGAAAAATTTTGGGGGCGCCTGGGTGGCTCAGTGGCTTAAGCCGCTGCCTTCGGTTCAGGTCATGATCTCAGGGTCCTGGGATCGAGCCCCGCATTGGGCTCTCTGCTCCGCAGGGAGCCTGCTTCCCCCCTCTCTCTCTGCCTGCCTCTCTACCTACTTGTGATCTCTCTCTCTGTCAAATAAATAAATAAAATATTTTTAAAAAATAAATAAATAAAAATTTTTTAAAATAAAAATTTATGGCTTGGTAACCTTGAAAAAGGGATTGGATCCAAGGAAACAACAATGGTGTAATTTGGGAATCTGAATTAAAGATAGTGGCCCCAGATCATCATGTTCATTAGGTTAGAGACTTTACCTATGTACAACCACAACCAGGAAGGAGAGCCAAGTAAGAAGTAGGTAAAGGATTCAGTACTCAACAGCACAAAGCTCAGGGAAAAGAGTAGGCACTGACAATCAGATTATTTTCACCACGTTGCTAATACACAAACTATCATGACCATTTTCAAAGAGCCACCTAGAGACACCACAGTCTCTTCTCTAGAGGAAAATATTCCCAAAATGTTTGTGATGGGATTTCTGCCCACACCCCCATACCCGTCATAACTCCAGACCAAACTCTTCAAATGACTCCACACTCCCTTCCCTTACTTTGATCAACACATTACAGTTACTGTAAGGAGAACCTGGTAAGGAGGGGGGAAAAAAAATCAGCATTAAATCTTTGCAGAGGTCAATTCACCATTCTTCACTTCTCAAATTGGGAAAAAAAACTTAACCAGCCTAACCCACTGGAATGTTAAACAATTATAAAACACTTTATTTAAATGAAATGTTTCTGAAATATTAACAGATAATCTTCTGACACAAAAGAATTAGGAGTTTCTTTGGTAATCTCCCATTTCGAAGTTAAGCACCTAATTGAGTAGGGGCTCTTAATAATACCAACCACTGAATTCAGTTTCATTAACCTCCTGTTGTCCAGCTATACTTCAATCTCCTCCTCTGAAAAATAAAAACAGTACCTAACCTAAGCCACAAATACATTGTGGGCATATTTGGGAATTTCTAAATATGTTAACAGTTAATAGCTTTTATCCCTGAGAGGAGGAATACAATGTTAACAGTTAATAGCTTTTATCTCTTAGTGGTGGAATTATGGGTGATTTTAATTCTCTTACCTACATGGTGCTATAATTTTCAAGGTTTATATAACATCAGTATTATTTTTCAAACCAGATATTCTAAACTTAAAGCATTACCTACACATTCACAGATTTTCCATCTGATGATTACAGAATCCCTAAAGAAATCCAATACACTGAAGGTTGATCAACAGAGCAAAAAGTTTTTTTACAAGAAAAAATAAAACCATCCATGTTTTAGGGACCAGTTCTGTAAGTGGGAGATATTGACCTTTTGCAGAATGGCAGCATGAATCCTCCCAGCCCTTCACCTATCTAAGAGATTACTTCATTCTAGATAAATAGAAGCCAAGTCCTTGAGGATTCCACTTCCTAAATTTTCTACAAATCCATGAGTTCAGGTTGGTGGTCAAGGATAGCTGAAAACTGGTTTCCTAAAAAAGCTGATATACAACTTCTACCACTTGGTATTATTCATCATTTTTACCCTTTAAAGTAGCAGTAAATTAAGATGGTAGGGCCTTTCCAGTTGGCCTCACAAATACAATTCAGCATCAGAATTAGTTTTTTGTTCTGTTTAAGGAGGGTCTTCCATTGTATCATACACTCTAACCAAGGGATTGTTTCTCAAACTGTCAGGACAATAAACTGTTATTAAAAAATCACCTAAGCAAAAAATAATAATAATTAATTTAAAAATTATTTATTTATACTTGAACTAAAACTGATGTTTTCAGGGGCCGTGGGACTCCATCTAGGGGTTGTGAGTTTGAGCCCCATGTTAGGTGTAGAGATTACATACATACATAAATCTGATGTTTTCAGTGAGTTTCTGCACAATCATGTGTCAAATCTGTTAGAAGCCTAAAAAAGACTAATTTTAATTTCTGATAACTACTGAAAACTTTAAGTTACAATTTGCATTAACCATGTCAAAACAAACCTCACGTGAGACGGTTACAAGGGAACTGCAGAAGTTAAAAAGTCACTGTCATCTGTTACCTACTTACTGAACTTCTAGTAAAAACAGTATGGATAATTACAAAAATGTGCATATGGATTCCAAATATTTATTCGTGTTGCAAGTATTTCAAACAGCATGCAGTTTAAAAACAGTGTCACTTCCAAGAATCGCTCCAATCAAAGGAGAGATCATCTCAAAGAGCCCAAATTATTCACCTGTAACAATGATTTTTCACTTCTTTTGTTCATACAAATTTGAACTCTTTGATCAGCTTACATTTCCTTAGGAATTACACCAGGTAATACTTAGAAACCACAAGTTTATTTTTTAGAAATAAGTTATTTAAAGATTACTCTAGGTATCTGTAACAATTTAAGGTAAATTAGTTACCTCTATTTTTCCATCAACAAAATGGGAGTATACAGATTTTGGACGATAAATTTTTCCACAGTATTTTTAGAATGGGTCCTTAAAGTCTCAACTTGTAATTCAATGTCACCTCAACTTTATTATCTTGCAAGGGAGAAAATGGGCTAGGGGACAAGTTTACTATCATCACCCAAGATGGCACAGTCACAAGCAACACCTCCCACAACAGCCACCATTTTGAGCAGCACGACAGAATTTAACTACTCACGATTTTATACCAACTAAAAGAAAACAGTATTACCAAAATAACCGTTAAACATCTCTTGAATTTAAGCATCCCCAAATAAAAACAGTTATCCTACTAACATTTTTAGTAAAGACCATGCTTATTACAATTAGGTTCAAACTTTGAAAGCAAACGCTGTGGTGCTATCTAAAATGCCCAAGTTATTACATCTTCCTAAAAACAGAAGCCTACGATTTAATCACATTGCTTTACTCAGCTTCAGGACTAAGAATCGCCAAAGGCCAGAAGGTGGTTCTAGTTTATGGGCCCACATTCTCCCACCGTACTTCTTTCGATCTTTTTATTTTCCCAATTTCATTAACTCTGCAACAAGAGTTAAGTTTCAACACTTCATTCATACAAGAAGCAAATGATATTTCCACAAACAACACTGAATCTAAAAACAAAGGTGAGGCAAAAATCCTAAGAATAAACGAACTAAAATCAATCCAAAAATGGCAGAAAGTAGGATAGGTGGGGGTGGGGAGGCAACAACAACTACGTGTTCCTCGAAAAGAGTAATTCTTATTTTGATTACTCCATTGGGGAACTCATTGGCAGAACTGAAAAGAAAAAAACTGACCAACAGTTTCCCTTTACCTTTGTCCAAGGCAAAAGGTGGTAAGTCCACTACATATACATTGCCATAGGAGGGCAAGCAATTCAACCTGCCAACCAATCAAATATTTCACACCCCCTTCCAAAAATAAAAATAAAAGAAAGGAGGACGGATGCTTGTAGGGGCTGGGTACTCGTCCGGGCCGTCGTGTACATTCCATTCCTCACACTCCCGCCACCATCCCTGCTACTAGGACCCCCTGATTTTAGTCCGGTTATCACAAAGCCCCGGGTTTGAAAGCACCTTCGGCCTGGCCAGAAAAGCCATCCCTTTACAACACGCCCGCCCGGAGGGATAATGGTGGCGAAATCAACTCAAAGAGCTCCCGAGGTCCCCGCATAAAGAGGGCTGTATGTTCCGAGGAAAGGCGCTATTAAAGAATAACGGAGTCCTAAACTTTCCCTCCGCCTCGGAGCCCCGAGCAAGGGCGAGCGCCGGGCGGCTCCCCGGAGGAGAGCGCGCCCCCGAGCCCAGGCCCCCATCACCGCCGGCCCGAAGTTAACCCAAAGCGCCCCCGAGAGTCGCGGGCCTCCGGCAGTCCGCAAAGTCCGATTCCCCCTCCACGCGCCCGCCGAAGTGGGGGCGAGCCTCCCCACGGCACGACAGACCCCTCCCCAAACGGCCGCAGGCAGCCTCCCGGCCCGGTCCGAGTTAATCCAGCCCGTACCCCGTCCCCGCCCGGAGCAGCTGGCTCGCCGCTTCAATGGCACCGGGCAGGGAGCGCGCGCACGCACTCTCCCACACACTCAGCCTCCTGCCCGAGAAGTCCCGGGAGAGTCGGCCGGGTCCCACTCGTACAAAAGCGCACTCTCCCCCCGCCCTCCCGCCGCCCGCTTCGACTGGCCCCGGAAGGCGCGGGTGGGTACGGCGGCCACGAGCGAACGTCCCGAGCCCGGACGCCGGCACTTGGCGTCCCCCGCCCGCGCTCTGGCCCTTCAGCGCCTCGTGCCCCCACCTCCGAGCCCTTCCCCTGGCTGCGGACTACCGGCCAGTCTCCGCGTGCCCCCCGCTCCCTCCCGCACGGTGCTCCCAGACTCCCGAGGGGGGCTGGGGAGAAAGGGGCGCGGGGTGCGCCACCTCTCCCGCTCCTCGCGGCCACTCACCTCGATCTCAAAGTCGGGCAGACGGAACGCGGTGCGAAAGAGCGAGCAGAAGTGCGCGATGGCCGGGACTTCCCACCAGGAGCGGAGCTCGCCCAGCCCGGCCGCGCCGCCCTCCTCCGGGCACATCTCCCAGGCGCGGCGGTGGCGGCGGCGGCCCCGAACCCCAAGCGCGCCTCGGCGGCCCCACGCTGCCCGCGCACCGCTCGCCCGCCCGCCTCGGACTCCCGCCGCGTCGCAGCGCCTCAGCGCCTCAGCTTCTCGGGCGGGGGTGGCGGCGGCTGCGGCGGCGGCTGTTACTCCCGCTGCTGCCGCCGCTCGGCGAGTGCATGAGCTGAGGGCGGGCGACCCGGGCGGGGGGCGGCGGCTCGGGGGCCCGAGTTACTGAGGCGTCTGCTGCTCCGGCTGCCGACGGGGTCCGCGCGCGCGCCCCATCCTGCGGCTGCGGCTACGGCCGCCCCCAGTACCATACAATATAATCATCTCACCGCTGGGGAAAACAGATGGGGCTGGGGGGGGGGCGGGGGGAGGGGGCCGAACAGAGGGCCTGGGGGAGGGGCCGCCCACGAGGAGGGGGCGGGGCTGCCCTCACCACAACAACAACCCCCGCCCCCGCTCCCCACCCCCAGTCCGGACAGCTGCAATTGGAAGAGAGGGGGAGGGGAGAGGGAACTGAGCGCCCCAAGAAAGAAGAGGAGTGTGGCTTGAAGGGAGCGAAGTACCCCCCAATCAACTGCCGTGGGACTCACTACGCTTTCCAGGTGTTTGGGACGGAGGAGTTTACTGACTTGGACCAATGAGGACAATAAGGGTCTCTCCCACCCCCCACTTGGCCTTAGTGGTCGCGCCCTTTTAAAGGGCCCGCCGGGTGGTGCTTTCGGTAGGGGCTAGATCCCGAAACACGCACGTGTGAGAGAGTTCAGTTATTATTGGTGCTGAGAGTATCCCTGGAGAACCAGTGGGTTGTAGCCCCCAGAAATGTGAGGCCTGGCGAGATAAAGTGATTTCCACCTGTTCTCAGCACTTTTATTCCATCCAAGAACGGTGTTCCAAGGAGATCTAAAGTAGCTCTTCTCTCCAAGGAAAGAAGGTGGTGGGGCTGGTTAAGCTGGAACCAAGTAGGATGGAGGCTGGAGAGCGGCGGGAAGGGTGGGGTAGGGGGAGGCACCAATCAGCAGCCTTGCGCGAAGAGCGACACCCCCACCCACCCACCCCAGGGAATGGACACGTGTGACCGCCCCAGAGAAGACGGGCTCGGAGCCCTGCAACTGCCCTGGCTGCAGAAAAGCTGCCTGGAAGAGTGCGCACAATGTAGTTAGAAAGCTGGGGGATGGGAAACGGGAGATGGTCTGAGGAGTGTACTCTGGGAGGGGTAGAGATCTGCACGCCCAGGCTGAGGGAATGTGCTCTGAGAGAGGAGTGTTGAGGTGTCTGCTTTAGAAATATTAAATTCTGTAGTACGTTACAATTCTGCTAAGTCCGAAGGAAGAATAAAACCCCTCAAAACCAGACCAGCAATGTGGAAAAACGACAGTGAATGCCCAGAGACTTGTATTGGTCATTGCAGTTAACGTTTTTAGTTCTGGGTATTTCTCAATCTTTGAGGGCCTTAGCCGGGTTCTGTATCTGCCTCTGGGTTAGTAAACACTACCCCTGACCTTCCCCTAAAGTACTCAAGTACTTACTGAGTGACAGGCACAGTTATAAAGTGTCCAGTGGCTAAATCAAAGATCCTCTTGTACCCTGAGCAGTGCAAAATCTGGAGAAAAATGAGCGGATTTATGTGATAGATTTTGGAGTGGGCTGTCTGGAGAAAAATGAGCGGATTTATGTGATAGATTTTGGAGTGGGCTGTCTGGAACAGCCCCCCACACACACACACACTTTATTCTGGTCATTTTAATAACCTGTTGTGTTTTCATAAAGCAGCATTTAAGGGGCGCCTGGGTGGCTCAGTGGGTTAGGTCGCTGCCTTCGGCTCGGGTCATGATCTCGGGGTCCTGGGATCCAGTCGCGCATCGGGCTCTCTGCTCAGCGGGGAGCCTGCTTCCCTCTCTCTCTCTCTCTCTGCCTGCCTCTCCCATCTACTTGTGATTTCTCTCTGTCAAGTGAATAGATAAAATCTTTAAAAAAAAAAAAAGCAGCATTTAAGGAAAAAGAAAAGCCAAATTCTTAAAGTGTATTTAAATGTATCTTTCATGAGTCAAAATACTTCTAACACTGGCTCCCCCAATGCCCCCTCCTGGCTTGGAAACGGGCCCCAAAGTTATGCAGTTTTGTTCTTTATTACCTGGAACTATTTAGTGATTTGAAATTCATCCTCCAATTCTACCACATGCTTTCTTTCATCTTTGACAAAAATGAACATATATCTAAATGCTCCCAAAGAGCAAAGGCTCCAGTTTTGTGTGTTTATAAAGCACAGCTCTTCTGTAGATATCCTATTAATAGATGAGATGTGAAAGGGGTGACAAGCCACTGTGGAATTAATCACATAAACTGAATTAGCTGTTTTCAGGACTTTCTCTTCCTGTCTTTCCTCATTTCCTCACAGGTCAGTTTGACTTTTCCCTCTCTTTTTAAAAACAGCTACGGTCTTCATGTTCATGTCTAATCCATTATATCCTGACTGTTCTTTCCCCAGTTTCTTTTTCCTAGTTCTCCCTCTGTCTTCTCATTTTTGCCTGTATCTTTTATCATTATTTAACCTTTTTTTAACCTTGCCTCTCAATTGTCCCTGCCAGCCAGCCAGGTAATAATAGTACCTAGAACTGTGAACAGCACCAGGAAGCAGAAAGGTGAGAAGATGTGGTTACTCCAATATGTTTGAGTACTGGTTACAACACCCCCCACACCCCCTACACCCCGCCCCCCGCCCCTTAGTTGGAAGGCTACTCTATTGTCCTCTTCCCTCCCCCACACCACTGGCCAGTCCTGTTAATCAACAAAACTGTCCTGGAACTGGAGGTGCCCCCTGGTGGTGGTTAGAGAGTCGTTTATCTCTCTGAGCACCTTTTCCTCCTCCTGCGTCTTTCCCCCTGCCACCGCCTTTTCTCCTTCTGAGGATCCGGTCTGAGTTCCTATGCATCGGCACACCAAATTCAGACCTGTCTCTTCCTTCCTCCCTCCATCCCTCCCTCTCTTTTCTTTAACACCTTTGGGCCCCTGGGTGGCTCAGTCCTTAAGTGTCTGCCTTCCGCTGTAGTAGTGATCCCAGAACCCTGGGATTGAGCCCCGCTTGGGGCTCTCTGCTCAGCGAGAAGCCTGCTTCTCCCTCTCCCACTCCACTGCTTGTGTAGTCTCTCTCTATGTCAAATAAAATAAATCTTTAAAAATAATAAGACCTGTTTCTTTCTGTCCTTCTCTAACTCTAGTTGTGTGTCTGTAGTTTTTTGCTTGGTTCCTCCCCTTGCTTTGCTCTCCCCCAACCCCATCTTTCACCAACAGTCTAAAACCAGTTCTGGCCCCAGAGCTAAGGAGTCTTAGTATGTCTCTGGTCTGGCTCAAAGTGTGGCCTCAGAGTTCCCTGAATTTGGACTCCAGATAGAGCCTCACATTTGGAGTTGATAGCCTGAGTCTTTGACCCGGTCTTGAATATTTGTCCCACCATTCCCTTGGGACTTCACTAGCTCAGATTTATTTCTTGGACCCACTTTTGGCCTAATCTCCTGGAGTCTGGATTAGGACCTCTGTACCTATATGTTAGTCACTGGCCTTCTTTCATTTCTCCCTTAGTTTCAGAATGGTACCTCTATCTCTCTCTAGCTTTTCCCAGCTTGGCCCATTCTTTCACCCCTGAAACACTGTTTGTATTGGCTTCCTTAAAAATACTTACAGCTCGGGACGCCTGGGTGGCTCAGTTGGTTGAGCGGCTGCCTTCGCCTGGGTGGCTCAGTTGGTTGAGCGGCTGCCTTCGGCTCAGGTCATGATCCCAGCATCCTAGGATCGAGTCCCGCATCGGGCTCCTTGCTCGGCAGGGAGCCTGCTTCTCCCTCTGCCTCTGCCTGCCTCTCTGTCTGCCTATGCTCACTCGCTCGCTCTCCCTCTACGCCTGACAAATAAATAAATAAAATCTTAAAAAAAAAAAAAAACTTACAGCTCTGGGTGCCTGGGTGGCTCAGTGGGTTAAAGCCTCTGCCTTCAGCTCAGGTCATGATCCCAGAGTCCTGGGATTGAGCCCCACATCAGGCTCTCTGTTCCGCAGGGAGCCTGCTTCCTCCTCTCTCTCTGCCTGCCTCTCTGCCTACTTGTGATCTCTGTCAAATAAATAAATAAAAATCTTTAAAAAAAAAATTCCATACAGCTCAAACTTTCTTTTTCCCTTTCTCTCTCCTGCCTCTTTTCCATTTGTGAGCCTTGCCAGTTAGCCTCAGATTACCTTGAAAGTGCCAAGAAGTAATTCTCTTTCATATTCGTCTCAGCCTTCAGTTCCATATCCTCTCCTAATTAAATGTTTTCCATTTTAAAAACCTCACGATAATTAGTTTGGCTAATCTGTTTTGCTAATTTATTAATGCTGCAAAAAATATTTGTATTTCTCTTTGTAATTATGCGTTAATTTCAGTTCTGGTGGAATTTTTATTGATTCCTGGAAGATCATCTGAGAAACTAACCTCTGTTTTATAACACTGCTTCTTTGGGAAATACATTGCAAGTTCCAAATGATCAGCTAAAAACATTTATTTGAACTTTGGAAGAGATGTGACAAATAAAAGTGTGTCTTCTCCCATAACCACAGATAACCAGGACTAGAATCCAGATCTTCTAATTAGTCATCCAGTTTTCTCTCTACTAGGTCACACTGCTGGAATTGCCCTTTCTTTTCTTTTTACCTAAACAACTTGACCTGGATCCTCCTTGTTTCAGTCCCAGAGTCCCAGACCAAGTACCTCACAAATCCTCATACACCCTCACATACAACCTTCCTTTCTCATTAGACAGCTGCCTTCCATAAAGTACCTATGCCCAAAGAGGGCTGTGAGTCAGGCATATTTTAAAATTTTAGACATTGTAGAAGGTAAACTCCATTAGTAGTCAAGAAATAAAGGTTCTCTCTTAGAAAAGTCTTAATCTTAGGGCGCCTGGGTTTCTTGGTTGGTTAAGCATCTGCCTTCAGCTCAGGTCATGATCTCAGGGCACATTTGGCTCCTGCGCCTGGGATGGAGCCCTGCTCAGTGGGGAGCCTGCTTCTTCCCCCTCTCCCTCTGCTGTTCCCCCTGCTTTTGCTCTCTGGCATTCTCTGTTAAATAAATAAATAAAATCTTTTTAAAAAGAAAGGAAAAGTCTCTTAATCTCTCTGAATTTCATCTGTGAGACTAAGGGCTTGAGCTAAATGGTCTCTTAAATTCTGTGGCTTGGCCTTTAAAATAGAACCAAATTAATTTTCTTAAAATTTAAATTCAACCATAGCACTTACTTGCTCAAAATTCAGTGAGTCTCCCTTGATCATGACCCACTCAAAACGTACTTCCTGGGGTGCCTGGTGGCTCAGTTGTTGGAGCAGCTGGCTGCCTTTGACTTGGGTCATGATCGCAGGGTCCTGGGATGGATCCTAGGATGGAATCCCACATTGGGCTCCCAGTTGGGTGCCAGCTTCTCCCTCTCCCATCACCCCTGCCCCCTGCTCATGCACGCATGTGCTTGCTCTCTCTCAAATAAATAAAGTCTTTTTAAAAAATAAAACAAAATAGGGATGTCTGGATGGCTCAGTTGATTGAGTATCTGTCTTCAGCTCAGGTCATGATCTCCAGGTTTTGGGATTGAGCTCTTGTATTGAGCCCCTGCATCGGCCTCCTTGCTCAGTGGGGAGCCTGCTTCTCCCTCTGCCTGCTGCTCCCCCTCCTTGTGCTCTCTCTCTGACAAATAAAATCTTAAAATAAAATAAAAGCCTGCTGTGAATTCGGTTTTTTCCCTTCAACTCTTCCTTTGCCTTTCTGCTTTCTCCTCCTGGAACTCATTCACTTAGCATTAAAGATCATGTTTTTCTCAATGCACATCTCAGTCCAGCCTTTCTCCTGAGTTCCAGTGTCATTTCCCCAAATGCCAATTGCATGCTTCCCATTACCTTAAACTCAACATGTTGAAAGAAAGGAAAATAACAACAACAGCTAGCTCAGCATTTTTCTATCCACCTCACACACCTTCACTGGTTTTCTAATTCTTTTAATGGAAGAACTGTATTCCCAGACTCCTGGGTTCACTTTTTTTTCCATGACACTTTTCTTCTCCCTTTTTTCTATCTAATAATCACATTCTTATTGGTTCTTCCTTCATGATGTTTCTTGGATCCCTTTTCCTTTTGATAACCTCAGTTTCTATCTTAAGCCAGGTCCTATTCATCTCATTTTTTTAGAGGCTTCCTGGTATTCTTCCATCTAGTTCCCCGACTCACTCTATCTTGACCAGTATAATCAGATTTATCTTCTTAAAACAGTGCTTAAAATAGCTACAGTGTGAAGAAAGTGAATTTAATTTTAGTAATATAGTTTCTTAAACCCAGTATATCCAAAATACTATGATTTCAAGATGTAATTGGTACAAAATATATCAATGAAATATTTTACATTCATTTTTTTTATACCAAGTCTTTGAAATCTGGTATGTACTTTACACTTAAATATGCATTTCAGTTAGGATTAGCCATATTTCAGTTCTCAATCTGCCACATGGGGCTAGTGGCTATCGTATTCGACCTTATGGATCTATAGTATCCAGAATGATCAGTACTCACTCTGACCCTCTAAATCTTTGGCTCTTGGCCTCTCCAAACTCCGCCTCTCTGTATAGACCCTGGCCTACTGCAGTGTAGTTTCTTCCAACTTACCTCTTTCATGAATGCTTCATTTCACTGAGTAAATCTCAGCTCTTCCACAGGGAACGGCCCACAGGGCACCTTTATTTCTGTCCTCCACCTGCTCCCTTAGAGCAGTCTACAGATAATTGATCATAAATGAAGGTTTGTGAAATTAATGTATTGTGTATTACTAATAAGTTTGTAGAAAACATTGCTCTCTCTACATGTATTTTTTTAATTTTTAAAAGATTTTATTTATTTATTTGACAGACAGAGAAATCACAAGTAGGCAGAGAAGGCAGGCAGAGAGAGAGGAGGAAGCAGGCTCCCTGCAGAACAAAAACCCCAATGAGAGGCTCGATCCCAGGATCCTGAGATCATGACCTGAGCTGAAGGCAGAGGCTTAACCCACTGAGCCACACAGGTGCCCCTTTCTACATGTATTTTTTTATTTATCATAAAAGTCTGACGGAACAAAGATTATAATTTTTAAAGTGTCAGTATGCTTGCTATTACTATAGAGTCTAGTTAACCACCTAGTTTTAAGATTACTTTCAAACCTTTCACATAAACCTAATTTTGTACTTCCACTTGATTTCTCCACTTCTAGTGATTTCTTTAATATTTAAGATTGTTTTTCCCAGTCCTAATTTTTCCCTTTCACTGTATCAGGCTTTTGGTTTCTGACTATTTTCATAATATTATCAAGTTTATTTTATGCGGCAACCAGTTAAATACTATACAAATGAAACCGCACTGGTGTGTGTTCACATTCTCCACTCCAGGCTAGGAACATTGCCCTGGGATATAAGGCACACATGAGCAGTAAATGAACAAACAGCAAGTTATAAAGGGATTAAATAAAATTGCCCTTGATCATGTCAGTGATGCTACCATGGCTTATCTTTATGTTTCCTTCCTCTCTTGACAGCCTTCCAGTTCTGTCCCAACTCTCCTTCCTAGCTGTCATGGAACCTGTGGTTCCAGCCCTCAATTACCTTTGTCCGCCTTGGGAAGCTTGTCAGTGTTGGATATCCTGTAAAGCAGGTTTCAGAAGTGAGGCATGGGGGGAGGGGGTCCAAAAGGATAGGCAACTGGTTGGGGCAAAAGATGACAGAGACAACAAGAGATAATTTATTGAGAAAGAATGTTTGTATTTTCTAAAAATGTGTTGGGGGGCACCTGGGTGGCTCAGTGGATTAAAGACTCTGCCTTTGGCTCAGGTCATGATCCCAGGGTCCTGGGATCCAGCCTTGCATCGGGCTCTCTGCTCAGTGGGGAGCCTGCTTCCCCCTCTCTCTCTGCCTGCCTCTGCCTACTTATGATATCTGTCTGTCAAATAAATAAATAAAATCTTAAACAAACAAACAAACAAACAAAAAACCTTTCTTCTTAAAAAAAAAATGTGTTGGGGCGCCTGGGTGGCTCAGTGGTTAAATCCTCTGCCTTCAGCTAGGGTTGTGATCTCAGGGTCCTGGAATCGAGCCCCAGATCGGGCTCTCTGCTCAGCGGGGAACCTGCTTCCTCCTCTCTCTCTGCCTACCTCTCTGCCTACTTGTGATCTCTGCCTGTCAAATAAATAAATAAAATCTTTTAAAAAAATATATGTTGAGATAGGAGGCAAAGTCATTGTAAAGATTCACTGTGAATAGAGAATCAGGGTGAGAAATTCTTGAGCTAACCAGCTCTTGTCATGAGCTCCAGGTGATGTGTGGAAGTGTTGAATCACTGAATCATACACCTGAAATTAGTATTACACTGTATGTTAACTAACTGGAATTTAAATAAAAACTGAAAAAAGAAAAAGAAATTCTTTGGCTAACTATAGTGGGCTCTGTGTAAAGGTCTCCCCCAACTCACCCACTTTTCCCAGCAATTTCTCTCAGCATCTCCCTGGTTAATTATCCTTCCTAAAGCCCAGACTGAAGTGGAAACACACTCAGAGTAACCTGGTCCTCCTTTGTACCTGTCCACACCTTTCTCCAAAGCTTCTTAGGATGGAGACTCTCATTACTGTGAACTGTGAGGCCCGCAGCATCCATGTGCTTCCACAGCACCTGTAATAAGAGCTGCAAGGCTGCCTGCCTGGACCAGGGCTATGTGAGCAGCTCTCTTTATTTTTTACTTTAAGACTGGTAATTTGTTTTTGCCATGACACTGAGGTGTCAGGCTTGAAACCCTGCTGACCCTGGTTGAGAAAGGCTGCCGGCACTCTCAGAGGTACAGCCCTAAGCATGGTGGCTGTGGCTCCCAGGTGCATTGCTTCTGTCTGCTCCGGCTGAAACTAGCTTGAACCAGAGCTAGGGCTAGCAAATACTGTTGTAATGCCACATGCATTGGTAAAGGACATGATTACAAATGTTAGTCCCTTCTACCACTGAACCCCTCTTTGATTCAGGACTCAGAACATCATCAGATTTTATCGCCTGCTAAAGAACTCTTAATTCTATTCTAGAAACTGTATCTAAGAATCAGCTCTCTTGCTGCCTCTGGTTGCTTAGTCCATGTTTATGCTGTTCGGTTCCAAAATTCCTCTCTGAATTCCTGGAGTGTCCATCCCTGGCCTATCTTATTGTGGCATCTCCCCTTGTTCTTGACACCAGGTCAAATAGCTTTGTAGCATCTCAATTCTCAGTGCCATTCAGAGGCTGGTGAATCTTAATGAGTTCTTCTCTTAATCTCTTTTCAAAGGGACTACAATCCTTAATTTCTTTAACTTTCTTTTTAATTATTTTAGCTCCTTGTGTCATTCCTTTGGCCTCAAACCGTCCCTACTCAGTTTAAAGGTCACATTATTTTGGTTGACAAAGTGCCCAGGGTTGTGTACAATCTGGCTTCAAACTCCTTAGCTGGGCCAGTCTTGTCTCTCCAGTTTGATTCATTCAATATAGAAATATACATTTAGGTAGAAAACTCAGTTTCTGTCTTTAAGGGATCTCCAATGCAATTGACAGGATTATTCATGCTGTATAGATTGTAAGTTTATAACATTTTAAGTGTTTACATTTGACTTTATGTTAAAGTCATAAAGGGGTATAAGAAAGAATACAATACATTTGGCTCCTTTTAGAGAGGAGTTCAGCGTTTAGTATGAGATGGAGGGTTTGGGGAGGCTTCAGGAGGAAGATGGATCTTGAATTAAAACACAGTTGGCTATCTTCATTCAGAACTTAAAATCTTGAGTGAAATTCTATTGAATTCAAAACCAATTTAAAAAGCAATTAAGTTAGAATTATTTTTTAACTTAAAGTGATATTTAGTAGAGAAAGTGGTATAGTGTAAAGGCAACAGCAGTATTTTAGGGTTCAAAAGACTTGGGATTCTAGTTATAACTTTAGTATCTGTTATCTATGTGAGCCTGGGTATTACATTGCATTTTCTCAAATAATAAATAATAACAGTACACAGCCCCACTCCATTTACCTCCATGATTGATACGTGGAGCAAAGGAGATAATTACATAAATTATAAACAGCCATATATATACAAAGAATTACTGATTTCATTATTTTTAAACCTACTCAGTTCAAAAGTGTTATATTTTCATAAAAACCTGAACTTTTTGCTTCTTCTGGACAGATCTCAAGTGAGTTATTTTCTCTGTTGATTTATATTCCACACCCATATATTTAAGATGGAGGAGGGAAGGACTATAAAATATGTATTTTACATTTGAACAAACATAATCTTTTTGAAGACGGGAGCTATGTCCTCACTGGGAAATGTCATTAGCACCAAGTATCTATTTTATTGTTTCATTGGTTTCATTGATTTGATTGTTAAATACCAATTAAAGCTGTAAAATTGGGCTTGGAAAATAAAATAAGCTGAGAGGTCTTCCATAATAGCAGTGAAAGGTCCCTCTGGTAGAGTATGCCTTAACCTTTTAGCTTAATTCATACAGAATTTTTTGAGTATCAATCGACTTTAAGAAAATGAAAAATAGAAGGATAAATGTGCTTCAGGTGCCATCACTGTAGAAGCCATATTTGTCCTTGATTTCTTTTTTTTTTTTTAAAGATTTTATTTATTTACTTGACAGACAGAAATCACAAGAAGGCAGAGAAGCAGGCAGAGAGAGGAGGAAGCAGACTACCTGCGGAGCAGAGAGCCCGATGTAGGGCTTGATCCCAGGACCCGGGGATCACGACCTGAGCCAAAGGCAGAGGCTTTAACCCGCTGAGCCACTCAGGTGCCCCTATCTTTATTTTTGAATTTAGAACAAAGAGCAAACATTTTTTTGTAGTCTAGAGCAACTTTCAATAACTACAGTAAACACTATTTTATTACAATATAAGATCAGATTACTACTTGTTTAAGCTGACCTCATTCTTTTATCAAGAAAGAACCCCAAAGTTTCTACATTTCACGAATAAAAATGTGAGATTAACATTGTTTTCTAATTTGATTGCTCCAGGCACTCATTCAATAAATAGTTATTGAGCAGCTACAATAAATAACAAATATTTATTGAGCTTTAAGCATTGTTATGAGTTGAGGATCTTGAAATTCTTGTGAACTTCACATCTATTATGTTTATGGAATCATTTTTAAAGTTAATCAAGCCTTCTTCATCACCTCCTACCTCATTCAACAACAAATGAAACATCCTTTAAGGTTGTTATCCATGTATAGCTGAAAATGTGAAAGGGGTGGGAATATGAGAAGCAGGGAAATCTGTTGGTGAACAAGGAAAACTATGGGAATACCTTGTGATAACTGCAGGTGTTACTGGATGATTTGGTTATGATTAAGCTGTTAGGTTTAATCATACCAAAGAATAAGACATTCCTGGTAGTAGTGCAGAGGCTGGCTTTAATTCTGTCCTATACCACTTGAATATTAGCTAACATGATGGCCTCAAAAAACATTATGGTATGTCCCTGCCAGACTAAACTACAGGAGTTAGCAAGTTTCTTAATTAATATAGAAAAGACCAATCTCTAGACACAATACTTAATGCTAAGCCTAGGAACTCTGAAAAGTTCTTTAACAGTTCTATCTTCCAAATTAGTCCTCTGGCCTTTAGAGCACATACCGTGTGCGCATTGGAAACCCAACTTCCAATCAAGCTTTTAACTAAAGGCTGGATGGTGAGCCATAAAAAATAAATTGATATCATCAATTCATTTGCAGGGGTACAAGTGCCTGTGCCTTAAAACCCATGACACATGGCAACAAGTCATATTTCTTTTTCTTTCTTTTTTTTTTATTTTTAAAAATTTATTTATCAGAGTGAGAGAGAGAGCAAGCAAGCAGAGGAAGAGGGAGAAACGGACTCCTGCTGAGCAGGGAATCTGACATGAGGCTTAAATCCAGGACCCCGAAATTGTGACCTGACCCAAAGGCAGATGCTTAACTGAGGCACCTCAGGGACTCATATTTCTTGTTGGCAATCTTGACTGAGGCCAAAATCGAGGTGAAAGAACCACTGATGGCTAATGGGGGGGTGGGTTGCTGGTGGGATGCTTAGTATTGGTCAGTAGTGGTAGACGAGTGAAAGATCATATAATAAATGAAAAAGCATTAATATCATTCTAGGTTAGGACCAAGCCCAGTGTCTGAGCAAGTGAAAAAGGCCTGCACACCAACTGAATGTTTCTTGGTCTTTCATGGGGAAGAAAAGGACTTGGGCCCAGGATTTCCATGTCTGTCATTCTATTTCCTTCATGCACAAAAATTCTTTAATTCTAACAAATAGAAAGAAACCTATATCAATTGCTCACTTGAAGCCTCTCCTGATATCTGGCATTGATGTAAATGAGCCTCAGGTTGCAGGTAACAGAAACTTCAGCACTGAATGAGCAGTTACCCTCTGCTGTGCTCCCTGTAGGAGCTCCCTAACAATGGAAACTCTATGGCTCCCTAACTATGGGAGCTATAAACATAATACTCTAGGATGCTAGCTTACTTTCTTCCCCATTGGCTGGCTTTCTTTATTTTTTTCTTCTCTTAACATTTTTATTTATTTATTTGACATAGAGAATGCACAGGCAGGTGAAGTGGCAGGCAGAGGGAGAAGCAGGCTCCCCACTGATGTGGGGCTCGATGGGATCATGATGATCATGATCAGAGCAGAAGACAGATGCTTAACCTACCGAGCCACCCAGGCCCCAGCCGCATTGGCTTTCCCATCCAGTTGACTCTATTTGAGTTAAAAGGGTGATTCCCAACTGCTAGCTACTCTACCAACCCAAGTGGGATATGAAATATCCAGCTGTGTCCTTTCAGGTCTTCCCAGCTCATCATCTGAATAAAGACTCTGCCAGGACCATTACTGAGGAGCCAAGAAGAACAGATAAGCCTGGTATAGGTATAAAGAGTACAAATGAGCTTCTAGATATGCTTATGCATAATAAGGACAGGCTATGAAAAGGATAAAGTGGAAAGAAAAAATGGTATACATTTAATCATTGAACTTAAGGTGTTGGTAAGATTAGAACAAAATGGAGCTCTGGAGGGAACGCAGGTTCGAAGTGCAATAGTGGTTTCATGGTCCAGACATGCCCTATTAGGCTCTCTGGATTAGCCTACCCCCTCATCCCCAGGAGTGCTGTCACACTTTGCCTGATCACTTCCTATTTACAGAGATGGGGGGGAGGTGGTCACTACATCATCTGCCAGACGATTCCAGTTTTTACCAATTTTAGTTACTCAAAAAAGTGAAATCTACCTCTCTCTAGATTTTACTCGATGATTCTTAATTCAGGAGCAAGATAAAAATACATTACTCTCTCTTCTACTTAAGAGAAGCCTCTTGGGTTGCCTGGGTGGCTCAGTGGGTAAAAGCCTCTGCCTTCGGCTCAGGTCGTGATCCCAGAGTCCAGGGATCGAGCCCCGCGTCGGGCTCTCTGCTCGCCAGGGAGCCTGTTTCCTCCTCTCTCTCTCTCTGCCTGCCTCTCTGCCTACTTATGATCTCTGTCTGTCAAATAAATAAATAAAAATTTAAAAAAAAAAAAAAAAAGAGAAGGCTCTCGTTATTGTCACTCTAGGACTTCTCTTTCCCCCAAATAAATACTCCCCGTTCATGTAGTTGGTATTTATTTGTTCATTTATTTAGAGCAGGACTCAGATCTGGATTGTTCATTATTGTATTCCTAGCACCTAGAGCAGTGCCCTAGTGTAGTAAAGTAAAGCCAAACCAAAACAAAAACAAAAACCATTTACGGAGGGCCTTTTCCTTGCCATGCATGGTGCTTGGCTCCAGATTTAGATTTATGAAGTTCAATAAACTAGGGTCTGTGCACTTTGGCAGTTAAAGTCTAGAGAGGAAGGCAAACAAATAAATCAAGTATTACAGGTTTAAGTGTAGACCCAGTGCAGTATCGAGCACACACAAAGGATATCCAAACTAAAGTGGGGCACCCGAGAATTCTTCCTGGACAAGAAGCTCCCTCAGTGGAGCTTGAAGGATAGAGTGCCGCTTGGATGGGTGGGGGCATGGGGAAGCAGAGAGACGCAGTGGCGTGAAATAGCCAAGTGGCTCAGCTGGAGTGAAGTGAAGCATTTTGGTAGGTTGTGGTAGGAGGATAGAGGTGGAACTTGGGCCTTCAGTCCTAAGTTCAGAGTTGAAGCCTTCTGCTAAAACATTTGGAGAAGCTATCGAAAGATCTTAAGTAAGAGAGTGACATAAATTGATTTTTATATTTAGACCATTAACAAATCTTGGCTTGAGGAAGCAAAGGGAGCAAAGGGAGACTGAAGTCCAGAAGACTAGCTAGGAAACAGACTGAAGTCACGAATGCTGAATTCAGCAATTCAGGCCAAGAGCAATGAGATCCTGAGTAAAGCAGTAGGAGAACAACTGGAGAACAGGGACAACGGGGATAATCCTGCAGAGTTAGAATCTGTAGGCTTTGGCTTTGGTGACTGATGTGCGTGGTGCTTGAGAAACAGGTGTCCTAGAAGACTTCAGTAGCTGAGCAAGGGATGACATGACTGCCTGAAACGAGGAACGTCTGTTTTGAGAAAAATTGTCACGAGCAGGTTTGTACATAGTAACCTTGAGGCGCTGTGGGCATTCACGGGTAGACATCCAGCAGGAGGCTGGATGGACAAGACCAGCGGAGAGGTCTTGGTAGGGATATAGCTGAGGGAGCCATCAGCGTGAGGACAAGATTTTGGTGTGATTTCCCTGAGGGGGCAAATGAAGGGAGAAGGGCAGAAGGCTTTTCTTATTCCTTACTCACATGATGTGGATTGAAGACTTCTTAAAGTCCCCTGAAAGCTCTTTACCAAGGTTCTTCCTGGAATGGTACATAACAAACAAATACATAAGTTAGTTCCCTAATGCATGTATAAAGTGTTGCTCTCCCTGACCCATTAAGCATGTTTATATGATGACAACAAGCTGACATTAGCTTTTTGGCAGCTTGTCACATCATCGGTTCACACTGAGCTAACGGACAACTGAAACCCCCGGGTTTTTAAGTACATTCTCAGGCCAAGGGCTCCTCCAACTGTTTTCCTGTAATTAATTTTTAGAACCTGATTATGCAATTTTACATTGACCTACTGGAAGATGACCTCCTCACCCTGCATTAAACAGGCCTCTTTCTGCTGTCAAAATAAAGGCACCTCATGTTAATATCATGTAGAGAATATAAAGAAGTTTCAGAAAAATTTAAAAATTTTTTAATTGATGTATAGTTGACATACAATATTATATTAGTTTCAGGTGTGTAACAAAGTGATTCAACATTTAGATACATTAAGAAATGCTCACCACAGTAAGTATAGTCACCATCTGTCACCATACAAAGTTATTACAGTATCATTGGCTATATTCCCTGTGCCGTACTTTTAGAAAAGCATTTTAAAACAGGACCTAGAGAAAGAAGTTAATGAGATTATGTTGCAGTGTTGTTGCTGGAGGAAAAAACATTGTCATGTGTGCTAATTGGCTTTGCCAAAAACAGTTATGATTTTCAGTCTCATCTGGGTCCTGATGATGCTTAGGATCTTTTCCTGAGTCCCTAGTTAACCTTTCCTGGTCCGCTAATAGCTGTTCTAACCTGTTCCCATTAGCCTGGTGATCCTAATCCAAGCCTGGTCTGGCTCTCTGTCTCACTGTCAGCAGATGCCCTCATCCACTACTCAGAAAAGAGAGGCATCAATGACCATCTCCCTGACTTCTCCGCTGACCTTGAATCATGCCCACATCTTCTGTTCCTCCTTCCCCTTCTCCTCTGTGCTGAGTCCATCCTTCTCACAGTCTTCGTGGCATGGATCTGATCCTGTCCCTTTCTCTGAGGCCTGGGAATGGGAGAGCTCAGTTACAGAAGGTAACATTCACAGAAGGGGGAAGTATATAAAAATGTCAATAGTGATTTTTTCCCCTACTGGGAACTGGAGTGTTCTGTGATTTTTAAATACACAAATGTATTTTTTTCCACTTTAAAATTAATATATGATGGTATGTAAATTGTCTGAATAAAAGTTGTTTTTTAAAAAAGTAATAATATGTGGTCCCAGATCCATTATTCACAATCTTTCACTTCTTGGAGTAACTTTTTTTAAAGATTTTATTTATTGGGGCACCTGAGTGGCTCAGTAGGTTAAGCCTCTGCCTTAGGCTCAGGTCGTAGTCTCAGGGTCCTGAAATTAAGCCCCACATCAGCCTCTCTGCTCAGTGGGAAGCCTGGTTCCCCCCCTCTCTCTGCCTGCTGCTCTGTCTACTTGTGATCTCTCTCTCTCTGTCAAATAAGTAAATAAAATATTTTTTAAAAAAGATTTTTAAAAAATCTTTTAAATCTTTTTTTTTTTTTAAAGATTTTATTTATTTATTTGTCAGAGAGAGAGTGAGTGAGAGCAAGCACAGGTAGACAGAGTGGAAGGAAGAGTCAGAGGGAGAAGCAGGCTCCCTGTGGAGCAAGGAGCCCGATGTGGGACTCGATCCCAGGACGCTGGGATCATGACCTGAGCCGAAGGCAGCTGCTTAACCAACTGAGCCAACCAGGCGTCCCAAATCTTTTAAAATCTTTTTTTAAAAAGATTTTATTTACTTATTTGAGAGAGCGTGAGCGGGGCAAGGGTCAGAGGGTGAAGCACACTCCCCACTGTGTAGAGAGCCAAATGTGAGACTTGTTTCTGGGACTCCGGGATGATGACCTGAGCTGAAGGCAGATGCTTAACCAACTGAGCCTGGGTGGCTCAGGCAAGTGGCTCAAGTTTCGTGGTAAGGATTGAATGAGTGAAGTATTCCTGATATACAGAAAATGCTTTTTTAAAAATTAACTTTTAAAAATGTAACTGGGTGGCTCAGTCAGCTAAGCGTCTGCCTTTGGCTCATGTCATGATCTCAGCGTCCTGGGATCGAGTCCTGCCTTGGGCTCCTTGCTCAGCTTCTCCCTCTGCCTGCTGTTCCCCTGCTTGTGCATGCATGTGCTCTCTCTCTCCCTCCCACTCTCTGACAAATAAATAAAGTCTTTAAAGAAAAAAAGGGGGGGGTGCTCCTGGGTGGCTCATTTGGTTGGGTGATTCCCTTCAGCTTGGATCATTATCCCAGGGTCCTGGGATCAAGCCCCACATCAGTGTCTCTGCTCAGTGGGGTGTGGTGTCTGCTTCTCCCCCTCCCTCTGTTTGCCACTCCCCTTGCTTGTGTTCTCTCTCTCTGTCAAATAAATAAATAAAATCTTTTTTAAAAAGGTGGCACCTGGGTGCCTCTCCACTCCAACTGCCCCTTCCTTGTCCCACTCCCACCCTCTTGCCTGCTGCTTAGCTCTCCTCCATGGACACCTAGAATTGTATCTCAACTGGTTTCTTGGAGCCCTGGCTGACTCAGTCAGAAGTACATACGACGCTTGAACTCAGTGTTGTGAGTTCGAACCCCATGTTGTGGAGAGATTATTTAAATAAATTAAACTTTAAAAAAAGTTTCCTGACTCCCCACTGCCTGCAGAATAAAGTCCAAACTCTTTAGTACTGCATGCAAGGTTCTCTACAAGCTGATGCAACCTACCTGTCCGGACTCTAACCTTCTCCAAGAGTCCTTCTCTTTGGGGTGCCTGGGTGGCTCAGTGGGTTAAGCCTCTGCCTTTGGCTCAGGTCATGATCTTGGGGTCCTGGGATGGAGCCCTGCTTCGGGCTCTCTGCTTAGTGAGTAGCCTGCTTCCTCCTCTCTCTCTATGCCTGCCTCTCTACCTGCTTGTGATCTCTGTCAAATAAATAAATAAAATCTTAAAAAAAAAAAAAAGAGTCCTTCTCTTCTTTGTTGTCCCTTGACACTACACACTTGCCTGCTTCTGTATGTTGCTGACCCTGATTACTGGAATTCCGCTTTTTTCCCTATACTTGGTGAGACTCTATCCCTCCAAGACTCATCCCCGAAGAGTCTTCCTCCAAGGCTCTTTGTGTTGTCCCCTGCTCACACATTCCCACAGTACTTATCCCCTGTGCACATCTCTCATTTTATTGTATGGTTGCCAAGTGTTTGTATTCATCCTCACTGAAACCTAGTGTACCCCAAGTGCATGTCATAATCTGTGTACCTCCAACACCTAGATGTTGCCTGATGCATAGTATCTTCGTAGCTGAAAGAATGCCTGAGTGTGCACTTGTCTTTCACTCAGCTAATCAACCAACTAATATTTTTGAAGAATCTGCTATGCACCCATTATGTACATCATGTGCAAGGCACTGTGGAGTTGTCAAAAGACTTTAAAAATTTGAATTTTAATACCACGAAGATTTGTTTTGAGTGCTTATTATTTGCTGTGGGAATATCAAAGAAGTATAAGACATAGGTTCCAATCTCAAGAGAAACTCAATCTTTGTAGGGAGATCCAACTTTGTTCCATGAAACACATGCAAATAATACAAGCAAATTCCTATTAGTTGCAGAGACAAGTGGAAGAGAAATGGGACTAAGCTAAGATTAGAGGTCTTGGTTGTTTCCCCCCATTTATCATTTACCAGCTGTATAACCCTAAATAGGTCACTTCATTATCTCCTTGAATCTGTTTTCTCATTTGCTAAAATATATTTTATTTATTTATTTTTTATTATGAAGTTTTCTTCCAACTCTGATTCTGTAATTAAGTGCTATGGGATGACTGGAAAGGAAGCATTTATTGTGGTTTAGAGTTGTTGGAAGGAAAGCTCATGGTGAAGGTGAAATCGAAGCTGAACTTGAACTATGGGTGAGATTTTGGATAGCCAGAGAAGACGCAGAAAGGCATTTAAGATATGGGGAACAACATAAACAAAGGGACAGGCAGAGACAGGATTGAGCAAGCATGCTCCTGAGGTGGACTAGACCCGGCTCTCTGGTGGAGAATGTTAGAGAGGATTGAGAAACCGCTTGGGTAAGTTGCCTAGGGCCAGGAAGGACTTAGGAGAGAGCACTGGAATCAGTGCAGCTATTTTGGGATACTTGCAAAAGGCAGGACAGAGGTAATAGGGACCAAGATTAGCTTTGCCCCAGTGAGAAGTCAGAGCAGTAGTTGAAGAGAAATTTCAAAGATAAAATCAGAAACCTCCCTCGGCTATCCAGTCTGAAGGAAAGGGATGAGTCAAAGGCACTTCTTACATTTTAAGCCAGAGAAAGTGAATAAACCAGGTTCTGACCCAAGCTCTCACACCTCTAGGTAGGGGGATAGCATGGCCCAGCAGCCTATTCTGTCTGCCTCCTCTGGTGATTTAACTCTTCTACACACCAAGCTCCTGGGTATTTTTGTTAAGAACAACTCAGGTGCAGTTTTTCTTTTTTAATAAAAAATTTTGTTGTACTTAGAAGTCCTTTGAGCCTATAATATGTTTTGAAACTTCCAAATTTTATCTTAATCAGGAAACTAGGAGCGTGTCTGGCAGGCTTAGTGCGTAGAGCATGCAACTCTGGATTTCTGGGTCATGAATGCAAGCTCTGCATTGGACATAGAGTCTACTTAATAAAGAAAAAAGAAGGGTGCCTGGGCAGTTTGGTTGCTTAAGTAAGTGATGTTGGCTCAGGTCATGATTTTTGGGTCCCGGGATCAGCTCCTTGCTCAGTGAAGTCTTCCTCTCTCTCTGCCCCTCCCCCAACTTGTGTAGGGAGGGGTGTGTGCGCGCACACATACTCTCTCAAATAAATGAATAAAATTAAAAAAAAAAAAAAAAAAGGAAAGGAAACTACAATGTCCTCCAGTCCCTTAAGAAATTAAAATAATATTAAATCAGTGGTATCCAAATTTAAGGATCTGGAAGAATATGAACATTAATTTTATAAAGAGAGATTTTATTGAAATGATAGTCCAAACATAGTTTGCTTCAGGAACAGGATCTGGGTGGCTAATTGCATAAAGAAGACATTTGGTTTAGTCCAAATAAAATGCCTAAAATTAAAAGTCTAAATTAATGTACACTGAAGGAAGATATTTTATTGTTTTTAACTATTTATTAATCAACATGAATGAATGAATACATGAATACATGAATGAATGAATGAATACTTTTGACAAATGGGTATTATTAACAAAGAAATTTGTTGCTTTTAAATATTTATTAATCAACATGTATTCATTCATGTTGATTAATAAATATTTAAAAGCAACAAATTTTTTTTTGTTAATAACACTTATTTGCCAAAAGTCATATTAAGGGGCTGTAAGCTGTGAAAAAAATGATAAAGTTCCCTATCTTCAGGAAACTTCCAGTCTAGGAGAGGAGAGGAGAGGTGAGCAAACGATGACACTATAATTTTATTAGTCTTGATTGCAGCAGGAGGCAGAGGTACGTTCAGATGGAATTCAGAAGAGCATGGTATGAAGAACTTTTTCAGAGGGGTAGACATGGTGAGGGGAATCAACAGGGGATGAGGAGGCATTCAGGAATGAGCAGTGGTGGGCAGCCATCCCCATCCCCAGCCTGAAGGTGCTGGAGATAGTGACAGAGTCAGTGAAGCCCCAGAGAGGTACCACATCAGGGAAAGAGCAGAGTAAAAAACATTCCTGTCTCTCTCTGCTCCTACCTTCTGGTCCTTGGTGGTGCCTCTAAGGGATGGGAGCACAAGTGATGAGGTCTTCAGAGGTCAGCCTGTTGAATCACTGAACAGGATGGAAAAGAGTCAGGGGGAGGGTGTTAAAACAATAACCAGCCCAACAATGTCCTAGTCTGTAAGAGGATGGAAATCAGGAGAAGCAGGCCTCGGGGACCCACCAGCAAGAGACTGCATAGCCAAGATCTAGAACTTAGACCCAGAGCAGGAAACAGGGTCTTTGTAAGCAGAGACACAAGAAGGTGTGATGGTGCATCTGTGACAGCTAGGTTCAGGAGAGAAGTTGGTCACAGGAAAACAACAACAACCACAATTACTTAAACAATATAAAATATTTCTCAAAAAGAAAGCTAGTCCAGGACGCGTGGGTGGCTCAGTTGGGTTAAGCATCTGCCTTCGTCTCGAGTCATGATCTCAGGGCTCTCTGTTCAGCAGGGAGACTGCTTCCCCCCACCCCCTCTGCCTGCCTCTCTGCCTACTTGTGATCTCTCTCTCTTTCAAATAAATAAATAAATAAAATCTTTAATAAATAAAATCTTTAAAAAAAAATGTATTTCTCAAAAAGAAAGCTAGTCCAGGACATGTGGGTGGCTCAGTCGGTTAAGCGTCTGCCTTCAGCTCAGGTCATGATCCCAGGGTCCAGAAATTGAGCCTCACATCGGGCTCCCTGCTCAGTGGGGTTCTCCTCTTCACTCTGCCCCTCCTCCCTGCTTATATTCTCTCTCTCTCTCTTTCTTGCTCTCTCACTCAAATAAATAAATAAAATCTTCAAAAAAAAAAAAAAAAAAAAAAAAAGGAAGCTAGTCCAAAGGAAGATAGGTATAGAGGTTTTACTATCATCAGGGACTCAGGTTCTTTCCGTGGACTCCACCATTCTCAACACAGAATTTCTCTCTCAGGATTCCCACAGCCATCACCTCTGTGTTCCAATCAGCAGGAAGAAGGGGTGAAAATGCTTATGCTCCCTCCTTTTAAGTGCACTGTTGGGAAGCTGCACAGACCACATTGGCTTACACCTTATTGGCCAGAAATTAATCATGTGACCACACCCTGCAGGAGAGCTAGGGATGACATTTTTTAGTCTTTTTTTTTTTTTTTTAAATTTTAAGATTTTATTTATTTATTTGACACAGAGAGAGAGATCACAAGTAGGCAGAGAGGCAAGGGGAAGCAGGCTCCCTGCTGAGCAGAGAGCCCAATGCGGGGCTCCATCCCAGGATCCTGAGAACATGACCCGAGCTGAAGGCAGAGGTTTAACCCACTGAGCCACCCAAGTGCCCTGACCTCTTTATTCTGAGTATTCCTGTGTCCAGCTAAAAATCAGGGGTTTCACTTAAGGGAAGAAGGAGAGAATGAATATTGGAAGACAATTTGCAATCTCTGCCGAAGGAAGGGATAGAAGCATAGCGATTCCTAACAAGTGCCTTGCCTGAATGGTAAATGGTTGTAAATAAACTGGAAGATGCATTTTTTCTATTTTTTTATTTGTTTATTTGAAAGAGAGAGAACAAGGGTGGGAGGGAAGAGGGACAAGCAGACTCCCCACTGAGCAGGACCAAGGGGAGATGTTTGACTGACTGAGCCACCCAGGCACCCCCTGGAATACGTATTTAATAAAAACAGATAATTCGTTTTCTGTTCACAAGGCAACGAAGTGTTGTAAGAAAGCTTTAGAATTGGGAATTAGAAATGCTGACTTCTACTTTCCCATTCGCTATTCACTAAGCAAGGGACCTTAAGCAAATCAACTCACTCTCTGAATCCTGGTTTCCCCATATGCAGAATGAGAGGGTTGGACTATATTCCTTTTAAAGGTTTCCCTTTGTATAGATATCAGAAAGTTGTTTTCTGTATGTTGGTCCTAAGATTAGCAGAGGCTGAAAAATAAAAGTGTAGTTAGGTTAGGGTTAAGGATCTTAATGGTTGCTCTCTTAATTTTAATAAATTTAGAGGATATACATGTTCAGGGATTTTTTTCTTGGCTATTTGTTCTTCAGATATTCTACATACATTCCATTCATATTTGGGGAATGTATACATTCAAATGAAAATATGTTTGTATGTATTGTCAAGATATTACTCAAAGGAACATTTTGAAAATCATACTGAATTTTTCAGATACTACGTTGATAACTTAACAAAAGATCCCTCTTTTGTTTTTTTTCTTTTTTTGTTTTTAAAGATTTTATTTATTTATTTGACAGACAGAGATTACAAGTAGGCAGAGAGGCAGGCAGAGAAAGAGAGAGGAGGAAGCAGGCTCCCCGCAGAGCAGAGAGCCCGATGCAGGGCTCAATCCCAGGACCCCGGGATCACAACCGGAGCCGAAGGCAGAGGCTTTAACCCACTGAGCCACCCAGATGCCCCCAAAAGATCCCTCTTTAAAATGAATTGACAGGTCGGCTCGGTGGCTCATTTAGTTAAGCGACTGCCCTCGGCTCACGTCATGATCCCAGAGTCCCACATGGGGCTCCCTTCTCAGTGGGAAGTCTGCTTTTCTCTCTGACCTTCCCCCATCTCATGCTTTCTCTCTCTCAAATAAATAAAATCCTTAAAAAATAATAATAAGATGAATTAACAAAAATGAAAGAATAGGGATTTGTAAGAGCATCTGTTGGATATTATTATTATTATTTTTTAAAGATTTTATTTATTTATTTGACAGAGAGAAATCACAAGTAGATGGAGAGGCAGGCAGAGAGAGAGAGAAGCAGGCTCCCTGCTGAGCAGAGAGCCCGATGCGAGACTTGATCCCAGGACCCTGAGATCATGACCTGAGCCAAAGGCAGCGGCTTAACCCACTGAGCCACCCAGGCGCCCCTGTTGGATATTATTTTTAAACTGGATTCCTTCTTTACAACCAGAGCAGATCTGAGGCAAACTTTCAAAGTGAATAAGTATATTTCTGACACATCTCACTGTTCGACTTTCTTTTAAACACTCTTCTCTATGCTCCAAGCCCTCAATATCCTCAAATTGTTCTATTTCCACCTTGGCTGAGAGAGACACTATATTAGGAGGCAATTCATACTATGATAGTAGCAACTTCTTGTGTTATCCCTTCATTTCCATTTTAAAAGGGTAGCTCCTTGAAAGGATAATGCTTAACTCTCAAAATGAGTTTCTCTTCTATAGTGAATAGAATTGCAGGCTTCTTGACACCCAGAGGTATCTGAGGTTTGTCTGTCTGTCTGTCTGTCTGTTTGTAGAGGGAAGGGAGGTATTGGTATTCCTCAGATCCCACTATTCTGATCAACCCCTGTTGTCCAGCAGAAACCTAGCATTTTCAAGACTTTGGGCCTAGATTAGGAATAGCTTGCTATTTTAGACTGAATGGTTTTTATTACAATACAACAAGCTTTTGTACATATACTTTGCATATTACTATTTTTGTATCTCAATTATATCTGAAAGAATGAAATAGGTAATCAAAATGAAAAAGTCCATAAGGGATCAATCCTCTTTTCTTTCTTTCTTTTTTTTTTTAATTCTTTATTTATTTAAAAATATATTATATTATTTATTTATTTATATGACAGGGAGAGCGAGAGAGAGCACAGGCAGGGGTAACAGTAGAGGGAGAGGGAGAAGCAGGCTCCTCACCAAGCAGGGAGCCCGATATGGGGCTTGATCCCAGGACCCTGAGATCATGACCTGAGCTGAAGGCAGATGCTTAACCAACTGAGCTACCCAGGTGCCCCTCAATCCTCTTTTCTGAAGGAGGAAAGTAAAATTACATGGTTTTAGACAAATTTAAGAACAGATAACTTTATATTAGTAAATTTCTAATATGTAGAAAAGGCACACCGACCCACCCCCACACACAGAGATTTCATTAACTGAGAATAAGAAGTATGTCACCAAGGGCACCAGGGTGGCTCAGTCAGTTAAGCATCCGTCTTGATTTCGGCTCAGGTCATGATCTCAGGGACATGGGATTGAGCCCCATGTCGACTCCATGCTCAGTTCAGAGTCCGCTTGAGATTCTCATTCTCTCTCAGTCTCTTTCTCTACCCCTGAGTGGGGGACCTGAGTGGGGGGCACCTGAGTGGGGGCACCTGAGTGGTGGACCAGCTGCCCAGGACAACCAACCAGAGCTCATACACAAGAGCTCACACACAAGACTCTGTGGCCGATAAACTTAGAAACTGGGCACAGACAAGAAAGAAGTGCCCCTTCTATTCCCTCACAGTGTGCAGGAGACTCCCTTTTTCTTCCCACTCTATTCTATATTTCTTACTAAAACCAGATCCAAAGGGGAAGCCTAAATTTTTATTTCAACTGATTTTCTGTTCCTAGGGCCCTCAGCACCACAGGCTGAAACCTGACTTTCTGGTCCCTGGAGAGCAATCATCAAGCAGTAGAGAAGGTATGGTAGTAAACTTTAGGAATTTGCCTCTGCCAAAATTAGAATAGAACTGAAATTATGTCAAGTATTCGGGAATATCCTCCAGAGTATAAACAGTTAAATCCATTGGACCTAAAACAATTTGATTCGGTTTAGTTTAGTTCAGTTAATTCTCCTCAAAAAACATATAAGTACCCACGATGTGCAAAGAACTGTATTAATTTTAAGGAACACAGAAGTATATCTGTTATGGACACTGTCCTCAGATAGCTTGGAAAGTCAGTAGAAGACAGATATGTAATTCAAATGACCTACAATGGGTTCTCAGTACTAAGACAAGTAGAGGATATGATGTTTTTCCAATAAATGAATCTAGTAAGCAACAAGAAAGGCATTCCCCTAAGAGTCAGAGGTTACCGCCAGTCAGCTTGGTTGCACACTATTTGGAAATAACAGGATCTTCCCATCCCAGAGGGGTTTTGTGGTCGGTGATGTGATCTAGAAACACATACCTTCATATGTCCCTGATTGGAATTCACAGACCACCATCAGCACTCCCGAAGTCACTCGGACTCCTGCACTGTGTAGTCTAGAAACAAGTGTTTTCCAGGGAATCTAGACCATTGCTGTGAAATAAAAATTCCTATTAAAGAAAAGCTCTAGGGCTCCTGGATGGCTCAATCACTAAGCAGCTGCCTTCGGCTCAGGTCACAATCCCAGAGTCCTGGGATGGAGCCCCACATCCATTGGGCTCTCTGCTCAGCAGGGAGCCTGCTTTCCCCTCCCTCCTCCACCTGCCTCTCTGCCTGCTTGTGATTAAAAAAGATTTTATTTATTTATTTATTTATTTGACAGGGAGAGACACAGCGAGAGAGGGAACACAAGCAGGGGGAGTGAGAGAGGGAGAAGGAAGCTTCCCGCTGAGTAGGGAGCCCGATGTGGGGCTCGATCCCAGCACCCCGGGATGACTTGAGCTGAAGACAGGCACCCAATGACTGAGCCACCCAGGTGCCCCCTAAGTAAATAAAATCTTAAAAAAATAAAATAGAATAGTTCTGAACTGGACAAGCTCTTCAGTGACAAGTGGCAGTCACGGGTGGTTCATACTGGAGGGTACAGTGGGATCTCTCCCAGTGTGCAGGTTTTGGAGCAGCTTGCCCGGGGTCAAAACTTAGTTCACCACTTCCCTACCTGCTCTGTCATTGGAGCAAGTCACTTAACCCATGATGAGTACCTCAAGTATCTTAAGGCCCACGGTGAAAGGGGAGGAAAGAACTTTTTTAAATGTCCCTCTAGGGGTGCCTGGGTGGCTCAATGGTCAAATATCTGCCTTTGGCTCAGATCATGATTGCAGGGTCCTGGGACTGAGTCCCGCATGGGGCTCTTTGCTCAGCAGAGGAGTCTTCTACTCCTCTCCCTCTGACCCTCCCCTCTGCTTGTGCGCTCATTCTCTTTCTCTCTCTCAAATGAATAAATAAAATCTTTAAAAAATATATAAAATAAATAAAATGCCTACTACATGCTGCATATATGAAAGGTGTTATGTTCCATTTTACATAAGAAGAAATTAAGGCTCAAAGAGGTTAAATAATTTTTTCAAGAATACACAACCAGCAGAATAGGCAAAACTACAGAGAGAAAGTTGAGAGGTTGCCTAGGGTGGAGGTGGGGGGTGAGGGGAGAGGTTTGGGGAAAAGGGAGAGACTGCTAATGTGTATGAGATTTCATTCTTTCTTTCATTCTTTCTTTCTTTTTTAAAAAGATTTTATTTATTCATTTGACAGACAGAGATCACAAGTAGGCAGAGAGGCAGGTGGGGTGGGGGGTGGGAAGCAGGGTCCCCACTGAGCAGAGAGCCCAAAGCGGGGCTTGATCCCAGGACCCTGAGATCATGACCTGAGCTGAAGGCAGAAGCTTTAACCCACCTGAGCCACCCAGGCACCCTGGGTAAGAGATTTCTTATAAGGATGATGAAAATGTTCTAAAATTACTTACGGTGATGGTTACACAACTCTGTGAATATAATAAAACCATTTAATTGTACACTTTAAATACATGAATTGTATGGTATGTAAATTATGTCTCAATAAAGTGGTTTAAAAAAAAAAAAAGAGTGCACAGCGAGAGAGCTTTAAAGTCTGGTTCAGACTTGGGCCCGGAGGATGACTTCAAGGCCAGCTCTTTTTACCACATCACACTATCTCTCACACAGACCTTGGTGCTCGGACATTCCCCTTACACAAAAAATGCACAAAAAATTTTCTTAACTGCAGAGAAGGGAGGTGAAGGACAGTACTTAGATGCCTAAGGAGATGAAAGGGATGAATCACCATGCCTTCTTGCTTCTCAGGGTTTTCTTAGAAACACGTAGGAGATTGAGCCCCACCCCAATTCCACCTCTGGAGTGGGGCTCAGCCTGCAGTCCGTGAAGGCAGGTTCCCTGAGAGCCTCCCAGAAAACAGGAAGCAAGCATGGATGTGAGTTAGCTATTATTGTAAGCTCAGAACCTGTGTGCTGTCTGTTGACTCTGGTATTTTTGAGTTTCCCTTGTTTGTTTTCCTTTGGTCTTCCCTGAATTTTTAGGAAAGTTCCTTTGGCAAATTCCTGCGAGACCTGAACTAAGTTAGGGAGAGAAAGGAAGAAGCCTTAGTGTTTATCCGCTCTTGGACCGGAGGGAAAAAGGAGGAAGCTTTGCTACCCTCATCTTAAGTCCTCGCAGACAACCCAGGGGACGAGGGTCAGTGTGACCTGGACCTAGCCCCTTAGGTGTACCAATAAAGAATAAAGTTTAGGTACACGGGAGGCTTCTGGGGCCTCACCACCGTGCCTGCTCATGAAGAGGGAGGAGGCCCTCAGGCTGCTCCTTCACGGGCAGCCAGGCAGAATGGTGGTCATCATTGTTGCATTGGCAAATTCATTCCCTTAGCACGGGAGAATGAATTAGAGTCCAGTTTTTTTTTTTTTTTTTTTTAAAGATTTTATTTATTTATTTGACAGAGAGAGATTACAAGCAGGGAGAGAGAGGGGAGGAAGCAGGCTCCCTGCTGAGCAGAGAGCCCGATGCGGGCCTCGATCCCAGGACCCTGAGATCATGACCTGAGCCGAAGGCAGCGGCTTAACCCACTGAGCCACCCAGGCGCCCTAGAGTCCAGTTTTATTCAATTTATTTGCTTAAGGGGATGGAATTTGGAACTTAGTATTATGTGAAAATCAGAACTACTAATACCAGTACTTTAAACACTGTTTAGTTAGTATTATTTTGTTTATACCTTTAAAAAGGGGGGGAAACCCTGGGTGGCTTCGTCGGTTAAGAGTCTGTCTTTGGCTAAGGTTGTGATCTCAGGATCTAGGGATTGAGTCCCACGTTGGGCTCCCAGCTCAGCATGGAGTCTTCTTCTCCCTCTGCCTGCTGCTCCTCCTGCTTGTGCTTGCTCTTTCTCGCTCCTTCTCAATTTGATAAATAAATAAATAAATAAATAAAATCTTTAAAAAAAAAATCTTAACAACAGGCATGTTTTTTCTTAAAAAAAAAAAAATATATATATATATATATATATATATATATATATATATATATATTTTTTTTTATTTGAGAGAGAGAGTACAAGAGCAGAGGGGAGAGCCAGAGGGGGAGGGAGGAGGAGATGCCCCAATGAGCAAGGAGCCCCATGAGGGTCCCAGGACCTGAACTAAAAGCAGATGCTTAACCAACTGAGCCACCCAGGTGCCCCTCAACAGACATGTTCTTGAAAGAGTTGTGTAGGAGTCAGTCATATATTAAACATTTGAGAAAAAGATGCTGAAATGTACGGAAATGTTGCAGTTAATTATTTTGGTGAAAATAATCACCACTTAGAATTTTTTCTTCACATTTCTATTTTCCAAATGTTTCACAAATAAGCATGGCTTTCATAATAGGTAAATATTATTTGTAAGCTTAAAAATGAAAAGAATAGCTCTAGTTTTTGAATTGTCTATTTTTTTTTTAGATTTTATTTATTAATTTGATGGAAAGAGAGAGAGATATCACAAGTAGGCAGAGTCAGGCAGAGGGGGAGCCTGAGCAGAGAGCCTGATGCAGGGCCCGATCCCAGGACCCTGAGACCATGACCTGAGCCGAAGGCAGAGGCTTAACTCACTGTGCCACCCAGGTACCCCTGAATTGTCTACTTTTCTAATCTTTTTAAAGAAGTATGTATTTTTCTTATAATAAAAATTTTTAAAAACACCCTAAACTGAAATCTTCTCTATACTTTAATTTTTTAAAATGAATTAAAGGTGAATTTAAGGTATTAGATGTCCCTGTTCATCTATACAGCCTTGATATTCAACATTGATATAGTCAGTCATTGATACAGACTGACTGTAACATGGCCTTTCCACCTCCGGGAAAGTCTGACAGAGCAGACCAGAGATGCCCTCTCCATGTTCGTTGAACCAAACAGGTTTGTTTGCTGCTTCTGTGACTCAGTGGTATTACAAAATGTTGCTTAAAGCCGAGCTCCTGCGCACAGCTCCCTCCACTGTGGTCCTGTTTACTACACAGCCGTTGTTCATGTGTTTTCCTCTTAGTCATCCTCTGGTGTCTTGCTCAGCGAATGGAATTGCTAAAGAGTTGCTCCTATGCAGGAAAACCAGTTATGTTCTTGCACCTTTTGCCTGGGATCTTGTCTTGTTCGTTAAGTAAGGATGACTCAAGAGTGAAGTTGGTGAAACTGTTAAGAAATTAGATATGAAGTCCAAGGAAGGCAGAAGTCATATAAACATAAAGCCTCATAAAACCTTATCGTAACAATGTAGGTCTTTAACATATTTTGAAATTATATGTTAGCTGTGGTGACGTCATGCATACTGTACCTGCTAGCTCCCCAGAGGGCACCATGGTCCTTGCTCAGGATGTTTAGTCTTAGATTTTTGCTGCATTCTTGGTCCTTAATTTAAGCTGGATGACTGTTTTTCAGGTCTGAATTGCTTGCTAATATCCCTGGCTTTATGGAGGATTTTCCTAGCATATCTCGTCATATCTCTTGTATATTTTATTGTTAGTCTGGTCTGAGTTTTCTTTTCTTTTTTTAAAGATCTTATTTATTTATTTGAGCAGGGAGCCCAAAGTGGGGCTCAGTCCCAGGGATCATGACCCTGGGATCATGACCTGAGCTGAAGACAAACATTTAACCAGCTGAGCCATCCAGGGGCCCTTGGCCTGACTTTTCAAAACACTGCTAACATCCGTTGATTAGACACTGAAAGCTTGATTAAGTGTGGTATAATGGAAAGAATTACAAAATGGGAAATAAGAAGCCAGGAATTTTGGCTCAATTTCTCCCCCAACACTTTATTATGAAAAATTTCAAACACTCAGAAAAAACTGTTGAAAGAATTTTACAGTGACCATGTATATACCTGTTACCTATATATATGTGTATTTTACAGTTAACATTTCACTTTATTTGTTGTATCATTTACCTTTCCATCTAACCATATATCGATCAATGTTATTTTTTGATAAATTTCAAAGTAAGTTGCAGACATCAGTACACCTCACCTCTAAACACTTCAACTACATATGAATAACTGGAGGTCAATGGCTATTTATGATTCTTTTTATGGAGGCACAATTTGTATACAGTGAAATCAACAAACCTCAAGTGCTCTATCCCATGTGCTTTGACAAAGGACATGCTGTAATCCAAACCGCTAACAAGAATATAGAATATTACCTTTACCCCAGAACGTTCCCTCAAGGCCTTTCTAGTCAATCTGAATGCACACCTTCCCAGAAGCAACTGCTATGCTGATTTCTTTTCAACGCAGATAAATTCTGCCTATTCTAGAACTTCATCTAAATGGACTTAGACCCTATATAATATTTGTGTAAGGCTTCTTTCATTCAGCACGATGTTTTTGAGATTCATTTATTCATTCATTTGTTTCAACATACTACAGTTTCTATATTCCTTCTCCTGTTGATGGACATATGCTTTCATTCCTATTGGTATTATGTAAGAGGCATTGTTTAATGCCCGTTAAAACTTTTTCCAATGTAACAAAACCATTTCTTTTTAAAGATTTTATTTATTTATTTGACAGAGATCACAAGTAGGCGGAGAGGCAGGCAGAGAGAGAGAGAGGAGGAAACAGGCTCCCTGCTAAGCAGAGAGCCTGATGTGGGGCTCGATCCCAGGAACCTGGGATCATGACCCGAGCCGAAGGCAGAGGCCTTAACCCACTGAGCCACCCAGGTGCACAGTAACAATGCCATTTAACACTCCACTGGCAGTATTCGAAATCTCTATTTGTTCCAAGTCCTCATCAGCATTTGGTGTTGTCAACTTTAAATTTGATATTATTTGCATTTCCGTAATGATTAATGATTTTGTGCATCTTTTCCAATATTTGTCTTTTATATATCTTTCTTTGTGAATGTCCCTTCAAATGTTTTGTCGAGTTTTTAATCAGGCTGTTCTATTGAGTCATAGGCATTCTTTATACATTCTGGGTACAAGTCCTTTATATATATATATATAACATTTTGTTTTATATATTAGTTCAGGGGCGCCTGGGTGGCTCAGTGGGTTAAAGCCTTTGCCTTTGGCTCGGGTCATGGTCTCAGGGTCCTGGGATAAGGCCCTGCATCAGGCTCTCTGCTCAGCAGGGAGCCTGCTTCCTTTCCTCTCTCTCTCTCAGGTGTCTGCCTCTCCATCTACTTGTGATCTCTGTCTGTCAAATAAATAAATTAAATCTTAAAAAAAAAAAAAAAAGAAAAGAAGTTCAGACTTCCAAAATGTCACAAAAATGGCATTGAGAGTTCCTGTATGTGCTTTACCATATTCCCCATGTTAACAGTTTACCCTACTTGCTTTACCAGTTATCCTCTCTCTGTATATACACACATAGACATATATAAGTATTGATAGATACAAATATAGATAGAGATATACATATAAGTCCAGATAGATGGATAGATATAATAATTTCTGATACATTTGAGAGTAAATTATGGACATGATGTCTTTTTACATCTAAAATGTTCAGTGTGCATTTACTTTTTTTTTTTTTAAAGGACATTCTTTTATATAACAACAGTACAATAATCAAATTTATGAAATTAATGTTGGCATAATACTATTACCTAAACTTTGACCCTACTCAAATTTTATCAATCATCCCATTAATGTCCTTTATTCTATCTGGGGTCACATATTTCATTCAGTTATGATGTCTCTTTAGTCTTCTATAATTTGGAAAAGTTTCTCAGTATTTCTTTGTCTTTTATAAACTTGACACCTTTCAAGAGTACAGGCTAGGTATTTTATAGAATTTCCCTCATTTTCGGTTTGTTTGATGTTTAAATTGAGGTTATGCATTTTTTGGCAGGAATACCACAGAAGGAAGGTTGTGTCCTTCTCAATGCATCCTATCAGGCAGTAAATGATGCCCATTTGCACCATTACTCGTAATATTAACTTTGGTCATTCAGTAATTTCTCCACTATGCCGTATTTCTCCACTATGAAGTTACTATTTTTCCCTTTGTAACAAGTAGGTATCTATTAGGTATATGCTTTGCAGATTCTTTTCTCAGTATGTGACTTGCTTCTTCTTTTTTAAAATAATTTTATTTATTTTTAGAGAGAAAGCAAAAGCGAGAGAGATAACAGAGGGAGAGGTAGAAGCAGACTCACCACCGAGTGGAGAGCCCAATGTGGGACTCGATCTGAGGACCCTGAGATCATGACCTGAGCCTAACACAGATGCTTAACTAACTAAGCCACCCAGGCATTCTGCTTATTCTTTTCTTAACAGTATCTTTCGATGAGTAGAAGTTTTAAATTATGGTGAAGTTGAATTTGTCAAATTTTTATAGTTGTTGCTTTTTGTGTGTTAGGAAATATTTATCTAGCTTCAAGTCACTAAGATATCCTTTTGTTTTTTTCTAGAAGCTTTATGGTTTGTTTTTTTTTTAGATTTATTTATTGGGGTGCCTTGTGGTTCTTAAAAAATCTTTTATTTATTTATTTGAGAGTGAAAGAGAGTATGAGGGAAGGGAGGGGCACAGCGAGAAGGAGAGAATCCTCAAGCAGACTCCTTGCTGAACACTGAGCCTGACTCTGGACTCGACCTGAGGACCCTGAGATCATGATATGAGACGAAATCAAGCTGGTTGCTTAACCAACTGAGCAACCCAGGCACTGCTATAGTTTTATTTTTTATATTTTGGTCTCCAATCCACCTCAAATTAGTCTTTGTGAATGGTGTGAGGTAGGGGGTCAGGTTCATTTTTTTTCCGCCTATGGATATCTAGTTGTTCTAGCACCATTGGTTGAAAATGATTTCCTAATTGGATTGCTTTGGCACCTTCACTGAAAATCAATAACTGCATACATGTAGGTCTAGTTTTGAACTCTCTATTTTCTTTCGTTGTTATATTTGATTACCCTTATGTCTAGGCCCCATTTTTTTGCCATTTATTTATTTATTTATTATTAACATATAATGTATTATTTGCCCCAGGGGTACAGGTCTGTGAATCATCAGGCTTACACATTTCACAGCACTCACCATAGCACATCCCTTCCCCAATGTACATCACCCAGCCACTCTATCCCTACTGCCCCCCAGCCCCCAGC
This sequence comes from Mustela lutreola, assembly GCF_030435805.1. Classification (NCBI taxonomy): domain Eukaryota; kingdom Metazoa; phylum Chordata; class Mammalia; order Carnivora; family Mustelidae; genus Mustela; species Mustela lutreola. The sequence continues at coordinate 41,833,602 of NC_081297.1, forward strand.
AACCCTCGGTTTGTTTCATGAGAATAAGAGTCTCTTATGGTTTGTCTTCCTCCCAATTGCATCTTGTTTCATTCCTTCCCTCCCAACCCCCCACAACTCCCCACCCTGTCTCCCAGACTCCTCATATCAAGGAGATCATATGACAATTGTCCCTCTCTGACTGACTTATTTCTCTCAGCATAATACCCTCTAGTTCCAACCACGTCGTTGCAAATGGCAAGATTTCATTTATTTTAATGGCTGCTTAGTATTCTGTTGTGTATATATACCACATCTTCTTTATCCATTCATCTGTTGATTGACATCTAGGTTCTTTCCATAGTTTGGCTATTGTGGACATTGCTGCTATAAACATAGGGGTGCAAATGCCCCTTTGGATCACTACATTTATATCTTTAAGGTAGTGCAATTGCTGGTTGTAGGGTAGCTCTATTTTCAACTTTTTGAGGAAACTCCATACTGTTTTCAAGAGTATAGAGCCCATTTTAAAACTAATTTTATAACTGGTTGATTCAACATAATCTGTCTGGGCCTCAGGTCCTCATTTACATAATGAATTATTGTAGGTACCTGATTTGTGAGGCCTCATATCTATAAAATCTTGCAGTCCTCAGTTCTTAGCATTGCACCATTCGATTTGTGCCAGTAATTTTTTTGTACTGATTCTACAGCTTGCTGGTTTTGAAAGAAGTTATATCATGATAAGGATCTGTGTGAATTCGTTTCTTCCCCATAACTCTAGTGTCTTATTTCTGCCTCATAATTTCAGAAAAGCAGTTTGCATTATTTAATGTTGTCTAGTAACAGACTGATGTTGTCTGAGTAACAGACCCTGCTGTGTCTGCTGGTTTCTGTGTTAGACGTGTCTTATAAGCAGAGACATCTGCCAAAAGTTAGGATCAGTTATGACAATAGGGTACTCTATAAATAGGATAACCACATAATTTATCTTGCAAATGAGGGCACTTTTGAGATTGAAAGGGATAATAATAATGATAATAATAATAATATACTCTTAAATATTAGTAATTATATTATATATTAACCATATATTTTATTATATATTAATTATATTTATGATACATTAATTATACTTTATTTATATAATCTGATTATATGTAATTATAAGATTATATGATTATTATTATTATTTTGTCCTCGAGGGGACATCATTCCTGGAAGTACTACAATTCCTGGTTGTTATGTGGAGTGGACAGCACAAGCTCATTTTTGGTCTTCCTTCTCCAAAAATCCATTTAATGTGCTGTCATTGGATAGCGGATATATCAGATATTAAGCTGATAAGAACATATCATACTTGATCTTCACCAAAAGTTGAGAAGCGATGAAATGGGTAATTATTTTTTTTTTAAAGATTATTTATTTATTTATTTGACACAGAGAGAAAGAGAGAAAAGGAGAGGAAACACAAGCAGGGGGAGTGGAAGAGAGAGAAGCAGGCTGCCTGCTGAGCAGGGACCCTGATGTGGGGCTCAGTCCCAGGACCCTGGGATCATGACCTGAGCTGAAGGCAGACACTTAGTGACTGAGCCACCCAGGCGCCCCAAATGGGTAATTGTTAATAACTGTTCCAGGTCAACAGCTGTAAACCAGGAGTGTCCTGGTATGTATAGGAGCCCTGTCAGTAAAAATCTTAGAACTCCAAGTCATTCGTTTAATAGCCATTTTTCAAATGCCTAAGTGCCAAGCTATGTATTAGATGCTGGAGAGTCTAAGACAAACTGTGATTCCTGCTCTAAGGAGCTTTCAGTATAAGAGGGAAGCAGACAGAAAAGCCCAACAACTACAGTGAGGTATTAAAGTTCCATGACAGATATTTGCTCAGGGTTCCTAAGAAGGCAGGCAGAAAAGATATTTGAGCTAAGTTTTTATTTTTATTTTTTTAAATGTTTTAAAGATTTATTTATTTGTTTGTTTGTTTATTGGGAGGGGGATGGGGCAGAGGAAGAGAATCTTCAAGCAGACTCCCTGCAGAGCACAGAGCCCGCCTTGGGGCTCAGGGCTCCATCTCACAACCCTGAGATCATGACCTGAGCCGAAACTAAGTCAGATGCTTAACCGACTGTGCCACCCAGTTGCCCCTTGAGCTAAGTTTCTAAACAACAAAATGTAACCAAAGGGTTTGTGGCAGGTGGCAGGGGGTATGTTGTAGAAGACTTTCAGGTACCAGATAGGCAACTGGGACAATGAAAATAACTTTTTTTTTTTAAGATTTCATGTATTTATTTGACAGAGAGAGAGACACAGTGAGAGAGGGGACACAAGCAGGGGGAGTGAGAGAGGGAGAAGTACCTTCCTGTCAAGCAGGGAGCCCAATGTGGGGCTCATTGGGAGGCTCATTGGGGGTTCATGGGGGAGCTTAGAGGAGGAGTTCATTGTGGGACTCTGTGCGGGGCTTGATCACAGGACCTTGGGATCATGACCTGAGCGGAAGACAAGACGCTTCACGACTGAGCCACCCAGGTGCCCCTGATAATAACAGTATTAATGGCAAGTTAGATTTGCATAGCCTTTTAGAAAGATGTCAAAAATTGGGTTGCTTGTCTGGAGGAAAATAGAGAAGCAGCAGTGTTGACATAGCCAGAGGAAATGAGAATAGCAATCCATAAAAGAGATGAGTATTCAGCTCCTCATGTAATTTCCGTGGAGGCCAATCAGCAGCTGCTCCCCAGGGCTCTGTTCTCTACCCACTTCCCTTTCTGCGTTCCCCCTGGATGACCTCATCCACTCCCAAAGTTTCAAAGGACAGTTCCTTGTTGAAGCCTCTTAAATGGGGATGCTCGTCTGGGCTTTCTGCTGAACTGCAGGTCTCAATATTCCCTGCTCATTGACTAACCTTCTCCCTCCCCAGATCTGCTCTTCTCCAGTGTTCTGTATTCTACACAATGACCTCTCTGCCACCCTATTGCTTACATATCAGAAACCTAGGAATCATCCTATAAATCCCCTTCTTAGCTCCATGTCCTTCTGATTCTCTGCTCCTTTCTATCTCCAGAACCCCTCCCCTCCATTCCCGCCTTGGTTGTGGCTCTCATCACTTGCAATCTGGATTACTGCCAAGCCTCCTAACTCTTCTGCTTGTCACCAGTCTGGCCCCCTTCCAAACTATCCTCCCTCCTGCGGCCAAAGTGAGTTTCTAAAACGCACATCTAAGCGCCTCATTTCGTCGCTTGAAACCTTTCAGGGACTCCCCACATTGCTTCAAGATTCCATCCATCAATCTGGCCACTAAGGCCCTTGTCAGTCGGATCCATGACCATTCCTCCGGCCCTGAGGCACATGCCTCCTTCACCCAGATCTCACTAGGCTGGCTGCTCAAAACTGTTCACACACCTCTGTGCTACGATGCTGGCTTATTGCTTTCCCTTCTCACACATCCTCCCTGCTCTGACTGGCCTTCAGAAACCTCTGCTCTAAGTCTCTAGGACACAACTTTTCCACAGCGCATTTCCATGTCTGTCACCCCCACTCGATCAGTGTTGCTTGGCCTGGGCACTATTGACACTTCGGACCACTTCATGGTCATGTCCCCAGACATTGTCAGATGTCCCCTGGAGAGGAAAACTGCCCCAGTTGAGCACTACTGTGTCCCAGACTGGGAGCTCCTTTAGGGCAGAAATCATGTCTTAGTTGATTTACATCCCTAGTGCTTCCCATGGTGCCTAAGAGGAAATGAATAGTCAACTAATATTTATGTAATGAATGAAAGAAAGAGGAAATGAATGTCCTTCTCATTGATGTTGGCGGGACAGTTAAATAGTACAAGCTCCAGGGAAGACAACTTAGCAGTATCTATAACAATTACAAATTAAGACATCTGTGGATCCGGTAATTTTTCTTGGAGGGATTTTACAGCTATACTCAGACATGTGTAAAATGATAAATGTTCCACAGCATTTATTGAAGTTTTGTTTTAATGACAAAAAACTGGAAGCCTAGAGGCGCCTGGGTGGCTCAGTGGGTTAAGGCCTCTGCCTTCGGCTCAGGTCATGGTCCCAGAGTCCTGGGATCGAGCCCCGCATCGGGCTCTCTGCTCAGCAGGGAGCCTGCTTCCTCGTCTCTGCCTGCCTCTCTGCCTACTTGTAATCTCTGCCTGTCAAATAAATAAATAAAATCTTAAAAAAAAAAAAAAAAAAACTGGAAGCCTAGTGGTCCACTGGTGAAACACTCTAAATAAATCATGGTTCATTATACAGCAGAACATTATGCAACAGCAAATAGAATGAAAAACCCTACATGTACAGATATGCACTAGGAAAGCACTAGGAAATTTTAAACAGCAAATTGGAGAATAGGCTATTTCTGTTAAAAGGGAGAATAAGAGTATATATTTGTACTTGTTTGTATATGCAGGAAGAAAACCGTGGAAGGATATCCAAGATGCTCGTAATGTCTGTGTGTGGGTGGGGAGTGAGGTTGGGAACCGGGCAGTGGAAGGGCAAAGGCAGGAGGAAGATTTTTCATTATGTACCCATTTATTCTTTCTGATTTTTAAATCTTATAAATGTGTTGCCTACTTGAAATAATTTTTTTTCAGATTTTTAAAGAAGATTTTATTTATTTGACAGAGAGAGAGAGAGATCACAAGTAGGCAGAGAGGCAGGCAAGGGGGTGGGGAAGCATGATGCTCGATCCCAGGACCCTGGGATCATGACCTGAGCCAAAGGCAGAGGCTTTAACCCACTGAGCCACCCAGGTGCCACATGAAATAATTATTTTTATAAGAAAGGCAGAAAATTGTAATTGAATTTATAGGTAATGAAGTGTACAAAACTTGAACTAATCATTGGTTAATTCAACAGATAAAATTTCATTATAATTATTATTGCTAAAAAGAGTTCTATATTAAAATATAAAAAAACCCTTTTCAGAAGTCCATGGCTGGCTCAGTTGGTAGAGCATGCAGCCCTTGGGGTTGTGAGTTGGAGCCACCCAAAGCAAGATTACTTAAAAATAAAATCTTAAAACAAACAAAATAACCCCACCGTTTTTCAAATCTATGCTCATTCATGTCCCATGTGAAAATACAGGGTTCACCTAGTTATAATAAATTTCCCTCTAAAGAAAGCTTTCGTGCCACAAATGTTTTGTCTAGTCCAACATAACAGTCAATAGGTTGCTTTTTTTCTTTTTCCCCAGCTATACTTCCAAGCAGCCATTCCCCCAGATTTCCTGCAAAACTACTTTGTGTTAGACACAGCCGTGGATATTCTGATGGATAGGAAATGAACAAGACACATTCCTTGATTTTGAGTGCTTTATAACCTAATCAGAGTATACATATTCTTGTGTCTGGAGCCTTCTCTTGAGCCTTTGCTCAAATGTCAGCCCATACCATGACTCCACTTTCTAGAATAGCCACCATGGTCTCTCCATTCCCTTACACTCACTTATTTTCCTTCATCCCACCTATGACCATCTGAAGCATTTGACTATTATTCATGTTGTCTAACTAGAACAACACCTCCTCCAAAATAGGCTCTCAAATGAATAAATGAATGAGTTAGGAATAAAGGAATGGCTGCAGCATTCCTTAATATAGGGTATGGTGTAAACAATACATAGGGTCAAATAGGACATATGGACTTGAAGAATCAGAGATACATATGAATTTGAGCTGGAGAAGGTTGAAAAGTCGTAATGAAATATAGATCAGAGGTCTCACATTCTTTCTTTTTCTTTTTCTTTTTTAAGAAACAGACTTTTTAAAAGATTTTATTTATTCACATGAGAGAGAGAGAGAGAGAGAGTATGAACAGGGGGAGAAGCAGACTCCCTGCTGAGCCGGGAGCCTGATATGGACTCAATCCTGGGACTCCAGGATTATGACCTGAGCTGAAGGAAGTTGCTCAACCAACTGAGCCACCCAGGCGCCCTGAGGTCTCATATTCTTTTTTTTTTTTTTTAAAGATTTTATTTATTTATTTGTCAGAGACAGAGGGAGAGAGAGCGAGCGAGCACAGGCAGACAGAGAGGCAGGCAGAGGCAGAGGGAGAAGCAGGCTCCCTGCCGAGCAAGGAGCCCAATGTGGGATTTGATCCCAGGACCCTGGGATCATGACCTGAGCCAAAGACAGCTGCTTAACCAACTGAGCCACCCAGGCATCCCAGAGGTCTCATATTCTTTATGCTAGTCAAAAAATCATCCTCTTCTCTTTTTAAAAAGATTTTATATTTATTTATTTGATTAAGAGAGATCACAAGTAGGCAGAGGGGCAGGCAGAGAAAGAGAAGGGGAAGCAGGTTCCCCGCTGAGTAGAGTCCGATGATGCGGGGCTCAGTCTCAGGACCCTGGGATCATGACCTGAGCCAAAGGCAGAGGCTTAACCCACTGAGCCACCTAGGCACCCCATCATCTTTTTTTTTTTTTTTTGTCTTTCCTTTTTTTTTTTTTTTTAAGTTTTTATTTGTTTATTTGAGAGAAAGTTCTCTAGAGAAATCATGAGTCAAGGGGAGGAGAGAGAAGGGACAGAGGGAGAGGGAGAAGCATACTCCCTGCTGAGCAGGATTTGCTGCTGCCAGGACTCCAGCCAAAGGCAGATGAACAACCAACTGAGTCACCCAGGTGCCCTGGTCAGAAATCATCCTTAACCAGCCCATAGAAGGCCAGATGAGGTCTGCCTGACTGAAGGTATACTTGAATTCTGCACAAAGATAATTGACTAGGATAAAAAATACAAGCCAGCGCCCCAATATAAATTTACCTAAAAACTCAATAGTCCTCAATTGTCTTTGTAGGATAATGTTCCATTATTCTAATGGGAAATAGAACTCTCTGTGCTACTTAAGCCCTATTTAAATTCTCTTGATGGTAAGATCCCTTTCCCCACCTTTCTTTGGCCTTAGCCAAGAGGAGAGCTGAAGCTTTCATTAAGTTGCTCTGGCCTTTTATTAAAGGCTCGCTTGGTAGACAGTTGGGGTTTGGCTTGCATTCTTCTCCAGCCACCTGAATGGCAGGTTGAATGGGCTTAATAGAGCTAAGATGATGACAGAGAGGACTAGTGACTACCATATTCAACCCCTTGTTTCCAGAACAATCACCTGAGTGAAAACCTTCTTGTCATCCTTGATCAGCCTTGTCAAAGGGATTTGGGCCGGTATGAGTCTAGTGGTGAGTATGTGCTTGTACACAGATGACATTGTGAAATCAGAGCCTCTGTGTAGAATATCCCTTCCAGGTCTTGCTTCATGGTAATGATTCTCATTCTCCATGATCTCTCATCAACATTGGCACTTTTGATTACCTTCTCCCTGAAGCTCTTATCTCCCTTGATTTCAGTGATAACCCTATAGCACTACTTTTTTTCTTTAAGTTTTTATTTCTTTATTAGACAGAGATCACAAGTAGGCAAAGAGGGAGGTGGGAGTGGGCAGGAAGCAGGCACCCTGCTGAGCAGAGAGCCCAATGTGGGGCTCAATCCCACACGCTGAGATCATGACCTGAGCAGAAGGCACTTACCCACTGAGCCACCCAGGTGTCCCCCTATACCACTACTCTCAAGGCAAAACAAATTAAGGTTAAGAATTCACACTGGGAGGGAGCGCCTGGGTGGCTCAGTTGGGTAAGCATCTGCCTTTAGCTCAAATTGTGATCTCAGAGTCCTGGAATGCTTCTCCCTCATCCTCTGCCCTCCCCACCCCTCCCCACCCCTCCCCTCGCTTCCTCTCTTCTCCCCTCTCCTCAGCTAATGCTCTCTTGGACTCATGCTCTCGAGTGCAGGAGCGATCTCCCTCTCTCGAAAAAAAAAAAATAAAATCTTTAAAAAAAAAATAGGGGTGCTTTGGTGGCTCAGTTGTTGGGCGTCTGCCTTTGGCTCAGGTCATGATCCCGGGGTCGTGGGGTAGAGCCCCGCATCTGGCTCCCAGCTCAATGAGGAGCCTGCTTCTCCCTCTTCTACCTGCGTTCCCTCTTCCCCCCTGCCTATGTTCCCTCTCTCGCTGTGTCTCTCTCTGTCAAATAAATAAATAAAATCTTTAGAAAACAGAACAAAAAACAAGAACTCACACTGGAAGGGGCCTGGCTGGCTCAGTCAGTAGAATATGCAGCTCTTGATCTTGGGGTCTTGAGTTGGAGCCCCACGTTGGGCATACAGAGTACCTGAAAAATAAAATTTTTTTTTTAATTTAAAAATAAAGAAATAAAAGAACACTTGTACAGTCAGACTGCTGGGGTTTGACTCCAGGCTCTCTGCCTTGTTGGGCGAGCTTAGGCAAATTTCTTAAGCTCTCTGACTCTCAGTGACTTCAAGTGATAGTACTTACATCATTAAGTCATTGTGAGAATTAAATGAGTGAGTTAATTTTAAACACTAAGAATTGTACCTGGAACATAATAAGCACTTAATTAGTTGTCATTACTTTATATTTTAATTCTTTCTGTCTCCTTCTCTGGCTCGTCTTCCAGTTCCCCGAATGTGATGGACTCAAATTTTGCCTACTTATCTTTTCTTCTCTACTTTTCGTTTGTTTGTTTGTCTAAGTCTGTTTTGTTTGTTTGTTTGTCTAAGTATGTAGTCTTTCCTATGGGAAGGATTTTCTGGGAAGGACTGTAAACTCTATGCTGGTTCTGATTTTCCTTCTGAGCTCTAGCCAGGCTTCCAGTGCCTACCAGATACTGACGTGGTTGTCTCGATAACACCCAAACCAACACTCCCAGATCCCAGCTCATCTCAGGAAAACATTTTCTCTTATGTCTCCCCAGACTTCTATGTCCAAATAGTTAATGAGCCCTTTATAATCTTTTATTTATAGGGTGCCTGGCTGGCTTAGTCGGTTAAGTGTCTGCCTTCATTTCAGTCATGGTCAGAGTGTCCTGGGATCCAGTTGGCATAAGGACTCCTGCTCAGGGGGCAGTCCGTTTCTCCCTCTGTCTCTCCCCACACTCGTGCTCTCCCTCTATCTCTCTCTCACTCTCTCACAAAAATAAATATCCTCTCCATTTCCAATGCAACCCCCTAATTTCAGCCTTTCTGACCCCATACCTGGGTTGTTACAATTGCTTTAAGTTTCTTTTACCTACACATCACCATTAATTAATCACAGATTATACAAAAAATGTCCCATGATTCTTCTACTCAGGAAACATTAGGACTTCTTTCTTGTCTAACATAAAAAATCCAAATCCATAACTTAGCATTTCAGGGTTTCCTGGCTCTGGCTCCCGACTGTCTCCCCCTTCTTCCCTTACGCCTTTGCACAGACCCCACGTTCCAGCCACCTTGACTTCTTTAGTCTCTGGGTCTTGACTTCCAACACTCAGCTTAAGATGGCTCTTCACCTAACTCCAGCTATTGAAATCTTAAATGCTACTATCCTTCAAAGCCATGTGTACATACCACTTCTTCCAGAAGGCCCTTACTGACTGCTCAGTTCCCTTAAGCTCTTGCAGACTTTTGACCATTTTTATTATACTTACCATATACTGCCCTGTAATTGTTTATTTCCAATTGTTTATTTCCATGGCTTGACTCCCCAGATAGATTGCAAACATTTTGTGGGCAGAGATCCTATTCTGTGTATATCTTTGCATCAGAATTGCCTGGTTCAATACCTTTCATACAGTAGATTCTTTTTTTTCTTAAGATTTTATTTTTAAGTAATCTCTGCACCCAACATGGGGCTCGAACTCACAACCCCGAGACCAAGAGGTGCATGTTCCCCTGACTGAGCCAGCTAGGTGTCCCCATATAGCAGATTCTTTTTTTTTTTTTAAAGATTTTATTTATTTGACAGAGAGAGATCACAAGTGGACAGAGAGGCAAGCAGAGAGAGAGAGGAGGAAGCAGGCTCCCTGCGGAGCAGAGAGCCCAATGTAGGACTCGATCCCAGGACCCCGAGACCACAACCTGAGCTGAAGGCAGAGGCTTAACCCACTAAGCCACCCAGGTGCCCCCATATAGCAGATTCTTAACCAATGTGAGTGATTGAATAAAATCATAGGTCTGCTTGTATCTGTGTATAATTTTTTCCAAAAGATTTGGTAGCAACAACTGCTGCCACCAAGTCATAATCTAAACCAGAAAATACACTTTGGAGAATAATTAAATTTCCTTGGCTCATTAGATCTCATAATTTGGGAAGTGGCTTCACTGATGTGGTCATTTTTCTGCTAAGCCTCAAACCCAGACCATCAGTTCATGAAGAGTCAACATGTGGAAATGTTTAGCAGCCACTAAATGCCAGAGCAGAGTGATTTTGCTGCTGCCAACAAGTAATCAATCAGAGTATTTAGTTCTTCATACTCTGGGCCCAGGAACTCATATAGGAATTATGAGAAATATAAAAACAGTTTAAGATTTTATTATTTCATGAAGGCTTTTGATCTGATTATGAGACAAAATTGAAATAATTTAAAAATAAATAAGGCTAATGTGTATATTATTGGATATAAGTGTCATAGGAATTTAGAGAAAGGAAAAATAAAAATAATACTATTTACCACTTGAGTGCATAGTATTTGACAATTTATTATCATTTATTTCATATAAATTTTCCCCAAATATTATGAGCTACACATTAGTATTCTCATTTTACAAATGCAGAAATCAAGGTTAAGAGATTAGGTTAACTTGCCCAAGGTCTAGAAACATAGCTAGAAGATATTATCATTTACCAACTGGTTTTCAAATCCATGTACCTCTGCTTCCATCTGGACTTTCTAAAGCCCGCCTCTGAAACTGAATTATTCTTCTACACCAAACCTCAGTGGTTCTTAAGCAACATGATCCCAACTTCTATATATGGCACCTAGAGCCCTCCACAATGTGTCTATAATAACCTACTCCTCCAGCCTGATGACCAAGTATACCTCATCTTGTACTCTGGTGTAAGGGGACCTCTCAGACAAGACACTGCCTCATTTTATAAATCCCAATGTTTAGGCCTCTGTGTCTTCGTTAAATATTTTTGGTTATAAGCAAATGCAGTCCATGAACAAACAAAAAAGGTGAAACTTCAGGTGCCTGGGTAGCTCAGTAAGAGCAAGCAACTCTTGATCTTGGGTTCTTAAGTTTGAGGCCACACGGGATTTAGGGATTACTAAAAAAAAATGAAAAAAGTTTTTAAAAAGGATATGAAGAAATCTCATAAACCTCATAGCCCAACATCTAGTCAAGCTTCAAAGGGAATTGGAACCTGGACCTGGAAAATGCTGGTCGTCCCCATAGTCCTATGGTCCTGTCTTCTCTTCTCTAAATATTTTTTTCTTGTTTCTCTTTTCCTGTAGGCTGGGCACATGGTAGAAGATTGCTGCCCCACATATCCAAGTTCAAAGTCTTCATCTGCAAGGACAGAGATTAACCAACACCAACAAACCTTGATTTCAAATTCACAAAGAAGAAAATTGAATGGCAACTTGAGTCAAGTGTCATCCAGGGCCAGGGAGGGTAGGGTCTAATTATACACACATGGCTATTGCAACCCTTCCGTATGTGTGGGACACATGGCAGTGGGGAGGAACATTTCTTGAAAAACCAAAACCAAAACCAAAAACAGATCTACCTTCTACCTTGCCCACCTCACCCTAAAAAATTCCCGACCTTCCATCTAATCCCAGATCAAATACCACTTTTTAAATATTTTTTCCTTAGAAAGCCTCATGCTATCTATTTTGTCTAGCTGTATAACCTCTCCTATCACACAGTTCCTCGCACACAACAGTTGTTCAATAAATAGGGGTTGCATTGAGTTAAGCTCGGGTGGTGGAAGAAGCATTTGTGATAAGTAGTGTTTGGCCTGGACATTAAAGTAGGGACATAATTTTCATCAGTGGGGGAGGGGCCATTGTCGCCTGGGGAAATAATGAGCAAGAGTCCAGAAGAGGAAAAGCAGTGAAGAGACCACCTTGAATGGAGAATGGTGTGGACCATGGGAGAATCACATGTGAGAAGCTTAAATCGGTGTATAAAGAGTTTTTCTTGGGGATCTAATGTACAGCAATGGTGACTACAGCTGATAAGATTGGGCTGTGTACTTGCAGTTTGCTAAGAGAGTAGCTCTTCAGGGTTTTCACTGAACCCAAGGAACGGTAGCTATGTGACATGATGGAGGTGTTAATCAGCCTGATTGTGATCTTCATTTCACATGTCTATGTATGGCAAACCCAAAATACACATGTATATTTGTCCATTAGACCTCAATAAAGCTGGGGGGCAAAGACCTACAGACTTGGTAAATTATAGAATCAGAAAATTTTAGATATTGGGGCACCTGGGTGGCTTAGTCAGTTAAGTGGCTGCCTTCTGCTCAGGTCATGATCTCAGGGTCCTGGGATCAGATCCCACGTCGAGCTCCCTGCTCAGCAAGGAGTCTGCTTCTCCCTCTCTCTCTGTGCTTGCTTTCAGTCTCATAAATAAATAAAATCTTTAAAAGAAGAGGAAGAAGAAGAAGATTTTTAATATCTGAAACTGATTTTTTTTTAAAGATTTGACAGAGAGAGGATACACAGCCAGAGAGGGAACACAAGCAGGGGGAGTGGGAGAGGTAGAAGCAACTCCCCACTGAGCAGGGAGCCCATGTGGAATTCAGACCCAGGACTCTGGGATCATGACTGGAGCCAAAGGCAGATGCTTAACAACTGAGCCACACCGCCGGAGTCTCTGAAACTGATTTTTAGGGTATTAAATCCCTTCATCTTATGAAAATGGAAAAATAGAGGTGAAATGACACCCAAATTTGCTCAGCAGGTCAGGAAAAGGAGTCTAGGTCTCCTATCACAGGTGAGTTTTCTTGGTGAAGTTATTCCGTCTTCTAGCTACAATGGCCTGAGCTTTTCAGCAGACCTAACCTTCCTTTCTGATTGTTTTTTCTTTTCTTTTCTTTTTTTTTTTAAGTTATGTGATTTTTTTTTAAAAGATTTTATTTATTTATTTCTCAGAGTGAGCGCAGGCAGACAGAGTGGCAGGCAGAGGCAGTGGGAGAAGCAGGCTCCCCGCTGAGCAAGGAGCCCGATGCGGGACTTGATCCCAGAATGCTGGGATCATGACCTGAGCCGAAGGTAGCCGCGCAATCAACTAAGCCACCCAGGTGTCCCTGATTGTTTTTTTCCTAATGTAGGCTCCAGGCCCAGCATGGAACCCAATGAGGCGCTTAAACTCACAACTCCAAAATCAAGACCTGAGCTGAGATCAAGAGTCAGATGCTTAACTCATTGAGGCACCCAGACACCACTTAACACTTCCTTTTTGAACCCTCAGTTACTAAGACACGGGAATCACCTCTTCCCAATCTAGACAATGGGTGAGATTACTTCTGTCGTACCAAGGTGTAATTTTTAATTTGCTAGGATGGAAGCAGGGAGAAGTAAGAGAACTGAAAATAGAGAGAGGATCCACTTCCGGTAAACAGTAGTGCCAGGGTCACTAACAAGTCACTGTGAAGCCCGCACCCCCACCCCGCACAGTGGTGGTACACCTGATATTCTGGTCTTTGGAGCTTGGCACAAGAGCATGGGGGAAATGACCTTGTCTAGTCTGTTCAGGCTGCTCTAACAAATAGATCACAGACTAGGTGGCTTATAAACACAAAAATGTATTTCTCATAGCTCTGGAGTCTAGGGAGTCCAAGGCCAGGGTGCCAGTGGGTTCAGTATGTGGTGAGATTCCACTGCCCGGCTCACAGACAGCTGTCTTCTTGTTGTGTCCTCACTTGGCAGGAAGGAGAGCGAGCTCTCCAGGGTCTCTTCTGTAAGGGCTTGAATCTCATTCATGAGGGCTCCACCATCCTGACTCAATTACCCACCCAAGGTCCCGCCTCCTGACACCATCGCATCTGAGGCTAGGATTCCAACACAGAAATTTTGGTGGACTACATTCAGTTGATAACAGACTCTATCTTTAAAATCATACAAAATTCTCCCCACTTAATTTCAGTAGGCAAAATTATGTGCTAGTCCAAGGCACTGCTCCAAGCACTGCAGAGGCTGTAAAGATGAAAAGACAGGGTCCTTGCCCTCCAGGGTTTTCCAGTCCACTTACAGAGATAGTCTTGTCAGCAACATTCCAAAAAAGAAGATGAAAGTTAGGACCAAGCAGAGAGAAAAAGCAACGTGCCAAAGAAGCCTAAAGAAAGGGTTGACAGTCATTCCTGGGAAAGGCGTTTGCCAGGACCTTGAAGAATAAATAGGGTTGGGGTAGGCAGAAGCAGCTGAGGGATCAGCAGGAGCAAAACCACGGAGGTATAACCTGCCCTCGAAGCCTGGGAGACTCCAGGAGGTAGCAAATGCCTTTTCAACACCACTGGCACCTTGATCTTGGACTTTCTAGCCTCCGGAGCTGTGAGAACTAATTTTTGTATTTATAAGCCACCCAGTCTGATCTGTTTGTTAGAGCAGTCTGAACAGACTAAGACTTTGTAACATAAGGATAATCAGAACAGTTGATGAGCACAGCCATTCCCAAGTAACTAAAGCTGCCCTTGTTCTGCCCTGACTTGAGAGAATAGGGTCTGGAAATGGGCAAAGCCGGAGATGCCCAACTTTCGTGTGAACCCAGAGGCCATAGGATGATCATGACATTAAGAATACATACAGCTTCTAGAGAGATTCACCAGTTCAAGTTTCTCCATGTCAAAGGTAAATGAGACTAGGGCCTCCTGGGTGCCTCTGTCGGTTAAGCATCTGACTTCAACTCAAGTAGTGATCTCAGGGTCTGGAATCAAGCCCTAATTCCAGCTCTGCTCAGTGGGGAGTATGTTTGTCCCCCATCCCTCTCCTTCTGCCCCTCCCCCTGCTCAGACTTACGTGCTCGCTCTCTCTCAAATAAATAAATAAATGAAAATCTTAAAAAAAAAAAAAAGTAAATGACACTGAAGAAGTAACCTAACCAGCAGATGATGAAATATCTCCTTTCTTTCCCCTAGCTTCAGAGAAGTTCCTTAAACCAGTGCTTCCCAGATTTTTCCACCACAGGATACCTACTTGCCATGCCTTATTGGCCCTGCCTTATATGGTAGGGAACTACATTTCCCAGGCTCCCTTGTCCTGTAGCCAATGTGAGGCACCATGGAAGCCTTAAGGGTGAAAAGAACAAAGAAGCCTGAGTGTTTCTTTTCCTACAAAGGCCCAATGTCCCACAAAGCCAGAGTCTCCCGCATGGCTCCATCCCTAGCTGGATATGTCTCCCTTCATGGTCCCAGCATCCCACCCCGCCAAGTTCCCCTCCCTCCCAGCCAAACACCAGCAATCATCCCTGGCTTCAGGAGCCTTGGAACATCACCTGGTCTCTGCGTCCTTCTACCCCTAGCGGGGCAATGGTTTCTGCTAATCTCTCAACTGACTCATTATCCCTTGTTTGACTCCTTGGTTCTTCCAACACTAGTAACCAGTTTCTTGAACTGGAGTGTCTATTTTCTTGACAGGATGCAGCTGATAGAGCAGAGAACATTGCTGCCAAGGGGCAATTTCTTAGCTATACCATGGTGATATCTGTGACATCCCAGAATATATCTGTGTTTATTTTAATAAGAAAATAATGTTTCCCAGAAATCACACTGCGAATTTGAAGCTCCAGAAAGCTGTCTCACATTTGTTCTATGGCATGATTTTTTCCTACTCCTTAGTGCTTCGATAGGGAGCTCCCCAAGTACTCACTGACCATCTGTATAAGTCTGCTTAAGCTACCACAACTAAATACCACAGGTTGGGTGGCTTAAGTAACATAAAAATATTTCTCACAGTCCTGGAGCCTAAAAGTCCAAGATCAAGGCGCCAGCAGGGTTAGTTTCTGTGAGACCTCTCTTCTCATCTTGCAGATGGCTACGTTCCCTCTGTGTGTTTCATGGCCCTTTCTCTAAGTACATGCACTCCTGGTGTCCTTTCTCCCTAAGGACACAACTCCTTTGGCTTAGGGCCCACTCTTACGACTTTATTTAACCTTAATTAATTAATTAGTTTAACCTTAATTACTTTTTTAAAGGCCCCATCTCCAAATACAGTCACATCAGAGGCTTCAGGCTTCAACATGCGAATATTGGAATATTGGAAAATTCATGCCACAACACCATCCACATTGTAACCTTTTGGCAGAACTGCAAAGATTTCATGATTATTCCAGTATTTCCAGGATTTTCATAATTCCAGTAGATAGAGCCATTGTCTCCCAAAGGCCACTGCTAAAGATAAAATTGCTACCTAGGAGCCAAAGAATATCAAGTCTAGTGTTCTATTAGCCATTAGCAAATTACCACACCAAGAGAGTCTTCCTGGGAAGAGAAACGTTCATGGGGGCAAGGGTAGAGAGAATGGGAGTGAGTGTGGAGCTGTTTGGGCAATAGATGGCGGGCTAGGTTGAGCTGGGGATGGGAAAGTGAAATATTCTTTCCTCCTCTTACTTCTCTAAATTTTTTCTCTACCCTTATTTTATTTATTTGTTTGTTTGTTTGTTTGTTTATTGTTTTGCCTCGATTAATTCCTGCTGTAAGGAGTAGTATACCTAAATAGGGAGAAAGCCTACTATTCTATATGGGGAAGATCCCACATCTGCTCGCTCTGGGCACATGGTCATTGCCACACATCTAGCTGGGTCCATCTCTTTCCACCCGACAAATAGTTATGGGCTAAGGGAGTGCTTATGTACAGGAACAGCTGACTGGTCCTGGCAGGACAATGAACAAGAGCGTACAGTCTTGTGGAGGAATTCAGCTCCCTCCTTAACCGTTCTAATAGGATTCGCTTTGCAGGTGGGGGTTGGGGTTTGTTTAATTCCGAAGCTTAGAAAGTCAACAGAAAGATATGTTGACGCCCCACTAGGAAATTAACCATAGGCCCTTTTTTTGAAAAAGCAACCAAATTGAAAATAATAGAAAGTCAAAAAGGCAATGTTACCTTCTCACTGGGATGTTATTTAAAACTCTTTACCAGGGGCAACCAGGGCTATTTCTGGCCCAGTGAGCTTTGTTTGCCCCCGTCAGCTGCCCCTTCACCCGCGGGCCACTACCACTACCAGGCTGGTGACTTCTCGGGGTTGATATCGATTTCAGAAACATCGTTGCTTACGGATATTCTGCCTTCATCAATTATTTTTCTATTTCTAGCTGTTCCTGTTCCGAATTTCTCTTGCAGAAATGCTACAGAAATCTGTCATGTAAATGTGTTTGGAGTGAAGCCTTGGAGTGTGAGTGGTTTTTATAGGCCCTCCAACTTTCCAGAGGATCTTCCCGAATCACATGGGGGCTTCCCCCCCATTCCATTGTCTATTTGTTACAGCAAGAGTCAAAGGCTGGGGGTTTTTTGCAACCAAATGTCTCTACGTTTAACTGGTTTTGTGTGTGTCCTAAATGTTGGAGCCAGCTCACCTGAGCTCTCATGGATTCACTAGCATTAATCCTCCGGAAGTGGACCGCTGGAGCCAGAGTCCCCCGAGTGCCAAGTCTGAATTATACTCCCCATCTCTCCCTGATTTATTCCTTTTTTTTTTTTTTTGAGCATTAAAGATTTTATTTATTTATTTGACAGACAGAGATCACAAGTAGGCAGAGAGGCAGGTGGGGCGGGGGAGCAGGCTCCCCATTAAGCAGAGAGCTTGATGCCGGGCTCGATCCCAGGATCCTGGGATCATGACCTGAGCCGAAGGCAGAGGCTTTAACCCACTGAGCCACCCAGGTGCCCCAATATTTTATTTTTAAGTAATCTCTATACCCAGTGTGGGGCTCAAACTCAACCCAAGATCAAGAGTCACACAATCCCCTGACTGAGCCAGCCAGATGCCCCAAGAATATTCTTGTATGGTATCTTTAGTTTAAGAATTGTTATTCACCTCACCATCCATTTACTTTTGCTGACACTGGGTGAATAACATTTTTAGAATTCAGTCCCTCAATGGAAAAATAAAAAAATAATAAAGAGCTGAACAACACCCACAGCAAGCAGAGGCTGAGAGCCAAGGTGACCCACTTCAGTCCAATACCCCACTGGCCACTTGGCTGCTCATCCTGGACGTGGCAGGTGGTGTGATTTCACCTGGATACATACTGATTTTTCAAATACAGTGAGGCATAGGAAACGTCCGATGTTCCTTGTTTCAGAAAATAAAACCAAACAAACCTAGGTGTGAACCTTAAAAAGCTTGTATTCAGGGGCGCCTGGGTGGCTCAGTGGGTTAAAGCCTCTGCTTTCAGCTCAGGTCATGATCCCAAGGTCCTGGGATCGAGCCCCACATCGGGCTCTCTGCTTAGCAGGGAGCCTGCTTCCTCCTCTCTCTGACTGCCTCTCTGCCTACTTGTAATCTCTGTCTGTCAAATAAATAAATAAAATCTTAAAAAAAAAAAAAAAAGCTTGTATTCAGTATGGTTTAAAATTCCCTTTTCACAAATATCCTTTTAAAATTCCCTTTTACACACATGCATCTATGTGCTTATATATGACAAAAGTCAAATATATATGTATACCTTTTGTGTCTTTACTTTTTCTTTTTTTGCAAAACTACAATTAAAATTTTATGTCAGCCTTCTTTGGTTATAAGCTAACATGAGAGGGAAGAAAAGGAAGGGGAGAAGACAGGGGTGTTGGAAGGACAGCTCGCAGAATCAAAGAAAGAATTAAACCACCAGGCTTTGAAAGGACAGGAATTGGGCATTTGTGTGGACTTTAGGCTCTGGTTCCAACTTACCTTCAGCCCCTGTGTTTCTGCTCAATATTTAAATGTCAAGGAGCGAGTGTCCGACGGGCTTGGAATCTGTGAAGTGCCCATCTGCATGGTAGGAGTGGGAAAGGGCCCCTGAGACTGACAGCCCCACTAAAATGAGATGAGATGGGGGTAGTGGAGTGGGACTATTCCTTCAAAGAAAGGATGCTGGGCAAATAAAAAGAAAATCCCAGGGGTGCAGTACTGAGAGCAGATACAGTGGGAGTGAGGCGGAGAGGGTGGCCAGCCAAGGAGACCAGAGGAGGCCTGAACACAAGCTGACAGCTGCGAGTCGTTTGTAACCGAACTTGCCAGGCACGGAACAAACAGCCTCACCACTTTGTGGTGACTCTGTGGGCCCCAAGAAGAAAGACAGTAGCTATCTTTGCTTCTGTCCCCTGGGGAGGAAGTTTGGTTCAGTGATTTCTTGTTGAGATTGGACAGCTTGAGGTTATGGCCCTGCCTCTGGCTGCGAGCAGGGATCAAGGTGACGGGTGGAATGGGGTAAAGATGAGGCCAGGCTTCCCCCTTGGTCATGAGCTGCTCAGAACAAACACACACCGCCGGCCCAGCAAGCCTCCGATTTCTCCAGCCTCTGACAGACGCCAAAGGACTTGAGGGTGACCAGAAGGGTCACCCAGGACCCAGAAGCCCCCTGTGACATTCACCTTAAAACTTAGAGATGCTGGGGCCCCTGGGTGGTTCAGAGGGTTAAGCCTCTGCCTTATGCTCAGGTCATGATCTCAGAGTCCTGGGATTGAGCCCCACATCAGGCTCTCTGCTCAGCAGGGAGCCTGCTTCCCCCCACCCCCTGCCTGCCTCTCTGCCTATTTGTGATCTCTGTCTAATAAATAAATAAAATCTTTTAAAAAACGAAAAACAAAAAACTTACAGATACTGAAAGTGTGTTGTCAACAGAGTAGCCAGGGGCCACTTGCCACTTGGCTAGAACAAGATACGCTGCTGGCTAAAATATGCTGTCGGGGTAATACACACACGATTGGAGCACTGTGAGAAAAAGACCATGAAATACCTGTTAATAATTTTTAAATATTTACTATATGTTGAAATGATAATGTTTTGGATATACTGAGTTTAAGAAAACATTAAAATTAATTTCACCTGGGGTGCCCAGGTGGCTCAGTCAGTTAAGCATCTACCTTTGGCTCAGGTCATGATCTCCAGGTCCTAGGATCGAGCCCCTATCAGGCTCCCTGCTCACCGGGGAGTCTGCTTCTCCCTCTCCTTCTGCCTGCTGTTCCTCATGCTTGTGCACATTCTCTCTCTCTATCAAATAAATAAATAAAATCTTTAAAACAAATAAATAAAATTAATTTCAGCTGATTCTTTTTTTTTAAGTGGCTAATAGAAAACTTTAAATTGCACATATGGGGGCACCTGGTTGGCTCAGTCAATAAAGCATGCGATTCTTGCTCTTGGGGTGGTGGATCTCGAGGTGTGGAGATTACTGAAAAATAAAATCTTTTAAAGAAAAATAAATGAATAAATTGCAAAGCAATTTCCACTCCACAGTACTGTATTCTAATATCCTAGCTCAGCTTAGTAATGCAGGCTGGTTTTTTAATTTATCTCTGTAGACTCCTTGCCCTGCACAGAGCAGGTGCTCAATAAATTTTTGTTGGGAAATGAATAAATTATTAAATTTATTCAAAGCAGTGTTTATGCCATATGTAGAGTTCTTTACTAGAGAGATAGTAAGAATTAATAACTCATAGAGTCAGTACTTATCTTTTGATCATTCAATGCTAGTGTGAGTGTTAATATTCTTCAGATATCAAGGCTAGAGACTGATAAAAAACTTCTGTTTTCTTCTCCCTGTGGCCCTTTTTTTATTGTCCCTTTGAACTCACTCTGCTTCCACAAAAAGACAATCCAGGCAAGGTTTAGACAGCATAGCCGAAATGTGTGTTGCGTGGTAAATAAAGGTTTTTATGGAAATGGAAAGTCTCCATAAATGAGGCTGTTGAGTTATCAGGATGGATGGGGTTGTTTCCAAATCTCTCTGAGGCCTGGGGAGAGTGATTCCATGAGCAGACCAAGGCCACATGGCTGTTCCTGATAGGGCTGAAATAAAACTCTCAGACTCTTATCTGAGATCATCTTCCACTTCACAGAGAGAGATTGTCCACTTCACAAAGAGAGGTTGTCTGGCAGGAACCCCCTCAGCTTTCCTCCCTGCCACATGCCTCATTCAGAGAAAGAAGGGGTATCCTTACTCTTATTCAGAGCGAATTTTGCCTCCTGTGCCCCATGCCCAGCCCCTCCAACCCATCTGGGGCTCTTTCCTACACTTAGCCTTCCCTGAAGTTTCCATTCTCCACTATGGCTTTCCATGCCCCAAGCCTCCCTGCCCTGAAAACGATTACCCTTCCTTCCTCAGGTGACCACCCGCTCCATCACGCTTCCCCTAACGCCCCTCAGTGAGCAGCCCTCCCACCCCCGCATATCCTGACTTCAATCTCTGCTGATATGACTCTCAAGGCTCTCGTTTCATCTTGCCCTCTTTCCCGACCCTGATCTCCAACTTCCTAGTAGTCATTTCTACTTGCATATGCCACAGGGACCTAACTAACGTTCAACATGCTAAAGACACTCCTAGAATTCTCCCAAGGGTGGCCAGCCAAGGGCACCCAGTGCCCTTCATCTGTACCCCCGTTTCATTGGCTCATGGATGCCTGATTAGATCCTTTTATTTCTCTTTCATTTTTGTGTGTACCCATCTTCCTTCAGGCCCTTCTCTGCTGGCAGCTTTTCCTTTCTTTGGCCTCTTCCAGGATCCACTTATTTCTTGCACACTCAGGACATTGAGTGCCAGGCATTGTGCTAGGCTCTGGGGCTGTCTTGGCAAACAAGACAGACAAGTTCTGGGCCCTCGCAAGCTCTGTGGCTGAATAGAGGTCACGGATGAGTCAGCAGGCAACCTCAAGCCAGAGCCAGTGCTTTGCTGGGGGATGCCCAGAGCCCTGCAAAGACTGAGGAGAGGTAGCTAACCTTCTCCGGGGAGGTCACTGAAGGCAATAGGAAGACATTTTAGTTAGACCTGAAGGAATAATCTAGGGGGAGGAGAATTTAAGGATGTTGCCGGCATATGTGAAAGACTAGAGCCAAAAAGGGACAGCAGGACACACTGGTGAATGAAAGGCATTCTCTAGGACCCAAACCTGAACTCTGGGTGGGGAGCGGATCTGACAGAATTGCCTGCCAGGTTACATCAAGCTTCTTGGATGAGTTAAAGAGCTTGGAAGTCATTCCAAGAACAAACTTGCGCATTCAAAGGGTTTGGGGCAGGGAAAGGGTGTGATAGGATTGGTGTGTGAGAAAGGCCGCCCTGGTCTGTCCTTTGTGTGGCAAACAGCAGGAAGTGAGACCAGAGCGGAGAGGAGCTCCAGCTCGAGGTTGTTGCCTCCATCTAGGGAAGAGGCAATAGTGAATGGAGGCTCTAACTAGGACAAACAGCACACATTCATTCATTTCTAATCTTGATTGACTTCTTGGGAACATGCTAGGTTGCAGGCACTGGAGGAGAGGCCAAGATGACTAAGCCTGTTTCGTACTGAGGAAGCTCATTGTCTGGTGAGAAATAAATTATCACCTGTCAAGAAAATAAAGGATTGCAATGCAGTGTGATAGGTGCTATGACAGAGGTAAGGCCAAACGGGACTGTGGGAGTCAGAGGTGGGTGGCCCAGGAAGCTACCTCAGTGGGTAGCTTCCCACTGAGAGCCACAGTTCTTTCCCTCCAGGGGAGGTGAGTTTTTGTCTCTCCACCCTGTAAGAGGGTGTTCTTACTTCCCTCAGGAGTGAAGTGTGGTTGAAGCTAGGCATTCGTTCCCCAGCTTTTGGGAGACTGGTCTCTGTGAGGAGCAGGGGCCCAGGTGACGCTCCCCTGGAAGGCCACCACCAAGACTGCTGGGACGGGCTCCACAGAGACCAGACCAATAAGCCAGTCCCAAGTCTTTCACCCAGCATGAATTTGTTCAGAAAGTTTTCATCCCAAAGGATTTGTTGAGAGTTTTACTGGGATCATTTCTCTTTTCCCTACCCAGCTCCTATGCGTTATTCAACCCACGTTCGAATTCTGCTCCACTGGTTCTCCCCCTTCAGTGCAGAGCCACACCTACGTCTTCACCAACCCCCAGAAAACCCATGTTCGTGAATTGGTCTCACCACAAACTGCTGTCTGCTCTCCTGGCCTGGAACACATTCACGGCAGGTGCCGAGGGAGCAAGGAGCATGTGGATCAATCAGTCTTTCCCCCCTCATTCTGGTCCTCAGGGACGTCTACCTCAGGATTGTCACAGCAGTATTCCCTCTGGCGCTTCCAATGCGGGTTTGTTCTCACAGATACAGTTTGCTTAATAGCAGTTATGGTCCCTTTTAATGGCTTCGCTTCAATCTTCCCGTCATAGGGGGCTTTCAAAAATACAAAACTGACACCATTACCCACCTTGCTTAAAATCTTGCACCACTGCCTATCTCCCAAGAGATAGACCGAAGCCCCAAGAGTGGCATACAAGGTTCTTGAAAAGAGGTTCCTTGCCAGCGTTTCTGGCCGTATCCTCTGCTTTCCACAAGACGGAGCTTTTCCATAATGGACTGTGGCCTTGTCTTGGATGTTCTGCCTTGAAAGCTCTCCCCCATCATTTTGTCTGACTGACCTTTTATCTCCATCATTCAGCATTTTCCTTTCAATGACTCCATTAGGGGGCCTCCCTTGACTCACTCACCCTGTCCCATGAAAAATGATACTATTAGGCATACACAACATATTGTTACTGTTTACATTTCTTTTATCCATTAAATAGTAAACTCTCTGAGGACAGGAACGGAAAGATTTAGCTCAGAGCCTGGTTGAATGTGCTTCGGAGGGTCTTAAGAAACAGAAAGAGGGGCGCCTGAGTGCCTGGGTGGGTTAAAGCCTCTGCCTTCGGCTCCGGTCATGATCTCAGAGTCCTGAGATCGAGTCCCATGTCGGGCTCCCTGCACAGTGCGGAGCCTGCTTCTCCCTCTGCCCCTCCCCGACACTTGTGCTCTCTGTCACTCCCTCTCTCTCAAAAAAAATAAACAACTAAAATATTTTAAAAATAAATAAATGAGGGTCGCCTGGGTGGCTCAGTGGGTTAAGCCTCTGCCTTCTGCTCAGGTCATGATCTCAGAGTACTGGGATCGAGCCCCACATCAGGCTCTCTGCTCAGCAGGGAGCCTGCTTCCTCCTCTCTCTCTCTCCCTCTGCCTGCCTCTCCCCCTACTTGGGATCTCTGTCTGTCAAATAAATAAATAAAATCTTAAATAAATAAATAAATAAGAATAATTTTCAAAATTTACTATTTCATTGGACTCTTAGAAAAATCTTTTGTAGCTGGAAAAGAAACCTTCCCTTTCCCTTCTTGCAGACAGCAGCCATGGAGAAGGAGGTCTCTTGGCTAAGAACTTATTGCAGTCTTACCAGAGCCATAGTCTCCTGGCTTTTTTTTTTTTTTTTGTACAGCTAAGGGAGATGTATCTGGGATGCATGGCCCAGGCCAGGGCCTGTGTCTTGTTACCAGACGGTCTAAAGGGGAGAGTGCGAGGAGGTGTGTGGGCGACGAAAGAAAGGAACTACACACTGCCTGGCATGATCACATGACTGGGCTGGCTCTGAGGAGAGAGGTGCCTCCTGACATTTAGGCAAAGCCACTTCCGTGAAGGGCTTGTCCTGAGCAGTGTAAGAGTGCGTGCTCGAGGGGCTCCTGGGTGGCTCAGTGGGTTAAAGCCTCTGCCTTCGGCTCAGGTCATGATCCCAGGGTCCTGGGATTGCGCACCGGGCTCTCTGCTCAGCAGGGAGCCTGCTTCCTCGTCTCTGCCTGCCTCTCTGTCGACTTGTGCTGTCAAATAAATAAATAAAATCTTAAAAAAAAAAAAAAAAAAAAGAGTGCGTGCTCCATGTATCAGGAGCCTTGTCGCAAGTGGGGGCAGGTGCCCGTACTCACAGTGAATGCAAGGTTGGAAAGGGGCCCCTGACCCAGAGGCTCACCTCGACCTTGGACCCCACTGCAAGATCTTGAGCCTGGCAAGAGATGAGGAGGACTTTCTGGGTTAAGTCACTGATCGTCCAGAACACGTGATACGGACCTGTTCTGCGGAGGAAGGGCACATTCCTTCCTGGGATGGGGTCGAGCCTCTGGTCAGGGGTGCCGTGTTCTTCGAGGTGGGTTGGGCGGGTGGGGAGGTGGAACACACAGGTATTTCAGCAAGGAGGAGCAGTCCTCAGGCTGAGGAGCCAGGCAAGACTGAGGCTGTGCCTATGCGGCTGCTCTCTTATTTTGAGTTGAGATTTAAAACGCTTGAAAGTCATGGTGCTAAAAGCCCGGACGCTGAAGGGGCACAGGTGTGGAGGCAGAATCTCAGGTCACCCGTATAAGGTGTGCAAGGAGACACTCCTTTTTGCAGATGAGAAACAGGAGTCGTGAAGAAGGCAATCACTGACCTAACCTTGGCTTTGTGCTAAGCCCTGTGCCAGGTACTTTCCTGAGTTACTTGGTCTACTTCTCAGGCGGCTCTGTGCGGCTGCAGTGGGACCCCGCACTGAGAGCAGAAGAGTTTGGCCTCACAGGTCTCAAAGTGTTCTTGGCTAAAGCCTTTCAAGAGGGTATCGGGAAAATAACATACTGAGTGCAGGTGAGTGAATGTCTCGTGGTTATGTTTTAGGCATCCGCGGAGGGAGGCAGAAATGCCCAGCCTCTCAAATCACACTTCAAAGGTAACAATGAACCCTTAGAAGTAAAACCGGCCCCGCATGGCTGGTTTGTGTGGGAGACAACTCACGGACTCTTTCTAGGCTGCACAGAAAGTGCCGGGAACATTAACACGAGAGCAACAGATTTCACTGAAGGTCACCTAGAAGTAGAGAACAAAAGAATAACACTAAAAGGGTATCTTTACCCATAAATTTTTCCCAAATGGTGAGCAAGTGTTTACTGAGAACAGTTACGTGGCTGCTTCCATAATAATGGGTGCGGGGGAGTTAAAACCTACAAACCTTGAGCGTTTAAGGCGTTTAGAGCATTGCGCACGCACACATACATGCATGTGCCCGCATGCTCACGCAGGCGCGGAAAGGTCTGGATGGAAACGTGCGAAGTGGCCAGCCCTCAGGATGAGGGTGTAAAGGCTGGGATGTTTCCAGAGGCAGATCTGTAATGCTGAGGAGAAGCATGCAGACCGCCGCAGGGGTTGCCAGCGGAGAGAGTTTCATCTGGTTGTAGTTAGTGCAAGTCAGCTACGTTTCCACCTCCGACTTCTGCGATAAGGCTGGGAAACTCTGGGAAAACGCTCCCATTTAGAGATAGCTGCAAAGAGGGGAATTAAATGAGTTTATTTATCTGGAAAATTCCGTGATTTATGAGATATGAAGGAAGCAGTGTCTCCCAGTAATGTTAGGAGCCTGGGAGTGTTGACTTCTAGTTTTCTTCACTGGCTCTGTCCTTGACATAGAGGGTGACCTTAAGACCTCATTCTCTTCATTTCCTGCTACTACCCTTGCAGCTCAATCGACCCTCTCCTTGGGGCTAACCTGCTCCCCACCTCCTATGAGCTATGCTGTGTCCAGGGCTCCGCCTCTGCCCAACACTGCCCTCCCCCTACACACACACACATACACACACACACTGAGCAGTATTTCCCCCCCTCCCCCCGGGAAATGAGGCTGTTTCCCAAAGGCAAAGGAGAAGGACATTGTGGGTACTCAGCCATCATTGAACCTGTGTTGGGTATCCTGGTGCCCCTTATTTTATTGTTCTGTATATGTGCCCCTGTCAGTATCACATTTGGTTTTATCCACGTTGGACTGCAGCTGTCTAGAAGCTGGAGCAAACCTTGCTTCTGGCCTGGGCCCACATTCCACACAATGTCCTGTGCAATAAATATCAATTGGATTATTAATGAAATTTATTGCCTATTCTGTAAAGTGGTGACCACAATTGCCTACCAACGAATATAATACAATCAGAGAGTTTTGAGCAAACATAGCACCTAAAGCTGACATTGGGATTTTGTTTCCAAAATGAAAATACCTTTTTTTTTTCTCCTGATTAAAGTAACTACTATTGGATTAGATCAAAGTTAGTAGTTTTCCTAGAAAAGAAACACAGTTTCTTTGTGTTCTGGAGCCTGTTTTGAGTGCTGTTTTATGCACTATACAAAGGGGACACTTTATATTTTCTTTCTACTATATTTTTTCAACATGGTTTCAGGGAATATTTACACATTGTACATATTCTGTTCTTTAGTGATAATAAGTGCCATCTATTAAGCACAAAGTATGTACCATGCATTTCACATTTATTGCCTCATTGATCCCTCCCAATAGCTAGGGAGAGAGGTTTCTGGGTGGTATGTTTGTGTCTCATGGGAATTTTTTTTTTTTAAGATTTTATTTATTTATTTGACAGAGAGAGAAAGAGAGAGTGCACATGACAGCACAAGCAGGGAGAGCTGCAGAGGGAGAGGGAGAAGCAGGCTTCCCGCTGAATGCTGCTCAATCCCAGGACCCTGGGATCATGACCTGAGCCAAAGGTAGACAGTTAACGACCGAGCCACCCAGGCGCCCCTTCCATGTGAATTCTTACCAAAAGGACTCCACTTCACAAAAGGCTTTTAATCAGGTGGGTAGGATGACCACTAGGTGGATATCAGGAAGCTTCTTTCTCCATTACCCCAGGGTTTACGTTGGAGCAAAAGGTCATGGTAGCAAGAAAATGAAGATCATGTATGGATGGTCTCAACAATGTGAACTTCTTACCCAGGCTGACCTGACCCCCACCACTGCTGTGAGCCCAATCTGCAGCACACCAAGTCTTTGTTATGATCCTACTCACTGGGGAGACCAGCTAGCTCCCTGGTGACCGTTTTATTACGTTGGACCCCGTTGTCATAAAAAAGTACCTCTATTTTGTCCTTTATCAGAATAAACACATCCAAAATTGTGTTTGCTTTCCTTGATTCTGCCAATAGGAAAATTGTGACGTTAGGGGCACCTGAATGTCTCAGTCAGTGGAGCATTGACTCTTGATGTCAGGGTTGTAAGTTCAAGTCCCACACTGGGTGTAGAGATTACTTAAACATCTTAAAAATTGTGAATATAATGAATGCCTTAAACATCTCCATGGTGTCCCACAAACCTTGTTTTACAGTGAAAGAAAGAACTAGTACAGGGGTGCCTGGGTGGCTCAGTGGGTTAAGCTGCTGCCTTTGGCTCAGGTCATGATCCCAGGGTCCTGGGATCGAGCCCTGCATCAGGGTCTCTGCTCAGCAGGGAGCCTGCTTCCCCCCTCTCTCTGCCTGCTTCTCTGCCTACTATGTGATCTCTGTCTGTCAATTAAATAAATAAAATATTTTAAAAAAAAAGAAAGAAAGAAAGAACTAGTTCAGTGCTGTCATAAGATTCGGTAATCTTATCATGTTCCCCATTGTCAAGAAGTCAAAAAACAGTGGTGTGCGTGGGCTAGCAAAGACACAGCACTTTCAGAGACCGGTGTGCTCTACTGCAGGCTGGAGCTTGTGCTCCAAACCAACGACCAGCACGAGGACTAGTCCCTCCCTCAGCCAAAATATACACAGCGGGGCACCTGGCTGCCTCAGCTGGTACAGCATGTGACTCCGTCAGGGTCATGAGTTCAAGCCCCACGCTGGGTGTAGAGATTACTTTTAAAAAATGCAAAATACACAGAGGTAAGAACCAGGAAATGAAAGTGGGCAGAATTATACCCAGTGACCCATTCACAAATTTTTTTGCTTCCTATGCCCATGTAATCTGTTCTTTGCTGGTATAGAGGTTTTATTGTCCATGGGAAGAAAGCTTCCATGGGAGACATATTGAAATACAAGCTCATACCACTACCTGATGTTTTGTCTCCTGTGTCATCAAGCGAACAGGAAAAAGGGGGAGTTGGAGTGTTGACCAGATCATTGATCCTTCCTTCAGGTAATGTAGGACTGCTGCTAGACAATGGAGATAGGGAGGAGGATGTTTTCCACCTCCTAGGAAGGATTAAGTAAGAAGAGGGCTGCATGTGGGTACTGGGCTATAGAAAGGGTACGTTATAGTGGACTTTGGTCATTGTTTTGGTTGTCCACTTCCAAATGTTCGCCCCACTTATTAGCCTTTCCCAGTGAAGGAGTCCTAGTGGATTAAAGGATCCTGTCTTCCACCATGGAAGGCTGAACCAGCATTTCCTCTTCCCACGGGGAAGATAATTTGGTTTAGCTCAATTCTTAGAATCAGAGGGAGTGCCACAGAGATGTGGAAATGGTTACTGATAATTCACAGAAATGGAGCCAAGTGTCCCCTAGAGGCCTCCTAGTGTTTATCAGCCAGACTATTTCTGAGGTGGGTCCTAGTAGGGTTCATAGGTAGATGGACAAATTTGGGTTTTGCCCATTTTCCAAGCCTGGTTCTCCAGTTTTCCTGGAGACCACCTTTCAGTTAATTTCTTCTCTTCGTGAGTTTTCCATTGGTGATTCTGTTGTTTTTAGTCAACAGCTCTGATGGGTATGGAGAGGAAGCAAGCTCAAACATGAATCTGCCTTTTGTGTCATAAGTCAGGCTACACCTGTCTTTTTTTCTTCTTTCCTGAGCGCTAAGTTTTCTTTACATCAGTTTTGAATAGATAGTGGGTAGAATACATTCTCTTTCTCTCTCTCTTTTATTTTTAGATTTTATTTATTTATTTGAGAGAGTGAGAAAGAGCAGAAGCAGGGGGTGTGGCAGGCAGGAGAAGAGGAAGGAGACTCCTAGTTGAACAGGGAGCCCGATGTGGGGCTCAATCCCAGGACCTGAGATCATGACCTGAGTCGTAGGTAGAGGCTTAACCCACTGAGTTACCCAGGTGCTCTGAATAAATTCTCTAAAAATAAGAGTACACGGGTGCCTGGGTGGCTCAGTGGGTTAAGCCTCTGCCTTCAGCTCAGGTCGTGATCTTAGGGCCCTGGGATCGAACCCCACATTGGGCTCTTAGCTCAGTAGAGAGCTTGCTTCACCCTCTCTCTCTGCCTGCCTCTCTGCCTACTTGTGATCTCTCTCTGTCAAATAAATAAATAAAATCTTAAAAAATATATATACGAGCACAGAAGAAGCAAAACCTCAAGGCATGGTAAAGAAAACATATTGATAATAAGCAATTTAACACATGTTTAATTACATCTTTCACGAAACTGAGCTATAGATCTTAAAAACATAAAGACAATGGCAGAAACAATAAACAGAGAGAAAGGAAGGAATTATATAGGCTGAGAGCTGAAATTATTTTATCTCATTAGAAAATGGAGCCAGATGGGACGCCTGGGTGGCTCAGTTGGTTAAGCGGCTGCCTTCGGCTCAGGTCATGATCCCAGCCGCCTGGAATCGAGTCCCACATCGGGCTCCTTGCTTGGCAGGGAGCCTGCTTCTCCCTCTGCCTCTGCCTGCCATTCTGTCTGCCTGTGCTCGCTCTCTCTCCCTCTCTCTCTCTGACAAATAAATAAAATCTTAAAAAAAAAAAAGAAAATGGAGCCAGACTTTGGATTTTGGTTCCCCATGAAAGGAGCTTGGGAGTTGACATTTTATCCTAGCAATAAGTAAAACCTTTAACAGACTGAAAAATCAACAATTTTTGTTGGATCTGTAAGAGAGGGGAGGGCACAGGGCAAACTGCTGCCCCCATGACTGGAAAGACAGACAGACAAATAGAGAAAGTCATGGCTTCCCAGAGCAAAACTCAAAGCAGAATCTTGAAACCAGTGCTGGGAAGGAAAGCCTGAGCTATAACTGACAAATTTCTGGAGGTTCATGTGGACAAGTCAGAGAGTTAAAAACTCCAGGGGACCCAGTAATGGGGGAGGTCCCTGACAATATTGTAAGATTTGCCTCTAGGAGCCTTCCAGATCCCCACAATAAAGAAAGAAAATCCACTTAGTCTTTCAGAAGCAGGAGGAAGAAAAGAACCATCTTGAAATAGCCAGAACATTCTTTCCTTCTTACGGAGGCCTGCCCTCAGGGAAAACTATTTAACCTAAACCTAAACTGTTGTGGCATTATTAGAGCAACCTGGGGAAGAGAAATGCCCAACTTTAGCCCACTCTAGCCATCCTGTCCCACTCACGAGGGTGGGGAGAAGCCCCAAGAATATTGTGAAATTCACAGGGCAGGCACAGGCTCAATAGAAAACTGACATAATCATAGAATTGTAGAATGTTTCCCCTCCTTCCATGCCTCACCAACACATTACTACAGGACTGTTTAGAGCAATTCCTTTTACCCAGTATGTGTCCTACCATCAAGAAAAAATTACAATGCATACCCAAAAGCAAAAAAATACTATTTGGAGAGCAAGTATCAGAACCAGATATGGCAGGGATGTTGGAATCATCAGATCAGGAATTTAAAACAACGATGATCAATATATTAAGAACTCTAGTGGATAAAGTAAGCAGAGAGATGGAAATCCTAAGGAAGAACCCTCCTCCCCACAAATGCTAGAGATAAAAACAATAGCAACACTGTAAGAGAAATGAAGAATCTCTGTGACCAGGACTGGAAAAAAAAAAACCTGTAAGTTACAGGAGTTACAGTAATAGAATCCTTGAAAACCAAAAAGCAAAGAGAACAGACCGAAAAAAGCAGAGCAGAATATCCAGGAACTCTATGGGACAACAACAAAAGGTGTACCAGAAGGGCACACCAGAAGGAGAAGAAAGAGAGAACGGAATAGAAGAAAGATTTGAAACAATAATGGCTGAGAATATCTCCCAAATTAATGTCAGATACCATATCACAGATCTTGGAAGCTCAAAATAGATGAAGCAGGATAAATGCCTTAAAAAACACACCTAGGCACATCCTTTTTAAATTACAGAAAATCAAAGATAAAGTCCTGAAAGAAGACAGAGGAAAAAAACATCTGACCGATAGAGGAATAAAGATCTGACTTCTCAGAAACCATGCAAATGAGAGTTGAGTGAAATATTTACGTGTTGTGAGAGGAAACAATCAACCTAGAATTCTGAGCCCTGAGAAATGGAACCAAGTTTTTCTTTTAAAAAAATTCCTTTGAAGAAAGTTCTTTTTGCTTTTTCCCTCTTTCTGCCTCCTGTGTGCCTCTCCTTCCCATCATATTTTTTTTAAGATTTTATTTTTGGGGTGCCTGGGTGGTTGGCTCAGTCAGTTAAGCATCTCCCTTGATCATGACTTGGGTCATGATCTCAAGGTCCTGGGATGGAGCTGCACATTAGACTCCCTCCTCAGTGGGGAGTCTGCTTCTCCTCCGCTGCCCTTTCCCCCACTCATACACTTGTGCACCTGCTCTCTCTCAAATAAACAAATAAAATCTTTTTAAAATTTTTGATTTTAAGTGATCTCTACACCCACTGTGGGGCTCTACCTCATGACCCTGAGATCAAGAGTCATATGCTCCACCGGCTGAGCCAGCCAGGCACCCCTCCTTTCCATCATCTTAATGTCCTCTCTCCATTTGCTCTGTCATCATGCAAGTACTCTTCTAATTCCCTCTCTATCCCCTTTCCAATGGCAAGATTCTGGCTTCTCTGGCTAACAGATTTCAATAATATTCACCACGAGTGTGCATTATATCGGTAAACTAGTGAGTGTCTGTTTCCTGAAGAAGTGCTATTTGGGGAGAAGCGAACAGTTTGCCCTTTCCCAAACAATGTGCCTCTTTTTGGAACTATGCAAAGGCTGTTGGAGGAAGAACACCCTTCCCATCCTTTCTCCAGAAATAGATTGGATGCTAACCTCCATGTGTTCAGAAGAAAAAAGTCATGTCATGGTAAGCAGGGGTTAGGAATGCTGGTGTCACGCTTGTTTGAAGGTTTCCCTGGAGCCCATGATCAAAGCTCAAAGGTGGGCACAGGGAAGATGGACAATGACAGGGGAAACGGAGGGGAAGGAGAAGGCAAAAGGGAGACACAGGAAATGCAGGAAGAAAAGGGGGGGGCACTGGGGTGGCGCAGTTGGTCAAACGTTGGACTCTTGATTTGGCTCAGGCTGTGATCTCAGGGTTGTGTGATCAAACCCCAAGTTGGACTCTGCTCAGCGGGGAGTCTGGTTGAAATTTTTTTCTCCCTCTGCCCCTCCTCCGCATGCTTGCTCACACTGTCTCTCTCTAAAATAAATAAATAGAGGCACCTGGGTAGCTCAGTCAGTTAAGCTTCTCTCTTTGGTTCAGGTCATGATCCCAGGGTTCTGGGATGGAGCTCCGCATGGGGCTTCCTGCTTAGCAAGAAGCCTGCTTCTCCCTCTCCCACTCCCCCTGCTTGTGTTCCTTCTCTTGCTGTCTCTCTGTCAAATAATAAGTAAAATCTTTAAAATATAAAACAAAATAAAATCTTTAAAAAGAAGAAGAAGAAAAAGAAGGGACACCTGGGTGGCTCAGTCAGTTAAGTGTCAGCCTTAGGCTCAGGTCATGATCCCAGGGTCCTAGGGTAAAGCCCCACATTGGGTTCCTTGCTCAGCAGGGAGTCTGCTTATCCCTCTGCCTCTCTCCATTACTTGTGTGCTCTCTTTCTCTCAGATAAATAAAGTCTTAAAAAAAAAAAAAAAAGAAAGGAAAAAAAGAAAAGGGAAAACTTCTGCAGAACCTCCAAAGGAAAAAAGCCTTTAAAGAAACTGGTTTCTGGGCACTTGGAGGTCTCAGCCGGTAGAACATGTGATTCTCAATTTCCGGATTGTAAATTGAAGCCCCATGTTGGGCATAGAGATTATTTAAAATTAAAAAGTCTTGGGGTGCCTGGGTGGCTCAGTAGGTTAACCATCTGTCTTCAGCTCAAGTCATTTTCCCAGGGTCCTGGGACCTAGCCCTGCCTGTGGGGAAGGGGGGTGGTCCCTGCTTAGCAGGGAGTCTGTTTCTCCTTCTCCCTCTGTCCCTTTCCCCCTGCTCTAGCTCTCTCTCTCTCAAATATGTGAGTAAAATTTAAAAAAATATATTTAAAAAATGATCTATCATGATAATAATGGCTTACATTGTAGAGTACTATATAATTTATAAACTGTTTTCAATTTTGCATTTTTATCTAGTCACACATTTCCTACAAGGTTAGCATTATTATCTTCATTTCACAGTTTAGGAAGCAGAGGCTTAGAGGCTTTGCGACTCATCCAAGCTCTCCAGCCTCCTAAACTGGCGGATGGTTCTGTCAGTCCACCACACAGCACTGCCTCTTTGGGGCAGTGCCCCAGATGGCGCCGCAGGAATTTCTCACCTTGAAGAAAAAGAAGATGCATAGAGGAGGGACCCTGGACAGAAACAAAAAGGAAAGGTGGGTGGGGTCTGTCCTCAAGTCCAGGGTGTCTGAAAGGAAATCTTTGCTCCTCTGGGTGACACTCACCAAGTGGGTTTCTGAATGGGTGTGTGCTGGTTGGTTTCCTAACTTTGGGTTTCTTTGCTAGTCCTGAAAATCAGTGGGATCAGGTAAATCCTAGACTTGGTTCTTCACAATTGAGAAATATGAAGACGGCATTTTTGAAAGTTTACTGAAACCTTCCCTTAACATGGAAAATCTAATGTTTTTGTAAAGTGTTTCTTAATTTATTTCACAAGTCATGTGTGTTTAAATCCGACCCTCCTCATATCTGTATTTCTCACTCAATTCAATAAAGAAAGTGTACTCGAAATTTTATCCACATTAGACTCCATCAGGGACTTGCTATGTTTTATTTTATCTTTTTAAAGATTCATTTATTTATTTGAGAAAGAGAGCACGAACAGGGAGGGGACAGAGAGAGAGAGAAAGAGAGAACCTGAAGCAGACTCTCCACTGAGTATGGAGCCCGAGGCAGGGCTCGATCCCACCACCCTGAGATCACAACCTGAGCAGAAACTATAAGTCAGATGCTCAACTAGCTGAGCCACCCAGGTACCCCTTATTTTATCCTTCAGAGCATGCTGCTTCTTTTTTTCCTTATTAAAGATTTTATTTGACAGAGATCACAAGTAGGCAGAGAGGCAGGCAGAGAGAGGAGGAAGCAGCCTCCCTGCTGAGCAGAGAGCCCAATGTGGGGCTCAATCCCAGGGCTCCAGGATCATGACCTGAGTCAAAGGCAAAGGCTTTAACACACTGAGACATCCATGAGCCCCTGCTTCCTGCTTCTTCTTTTTTTAAGTAATCGCTACACCCAATGTGGGGCTTGCACTCACAACCCTGAGATTAAGAATCACATGTTCTATCAACTGCGCCAGCCAGGCACCCCAATTGAGAGCTCCTCTGGTTTATTTTATTGTTTGCCTGTTTTTTTGTTTTTGTTTTTTTTGTTTTTTAAGAATTTTATTTATTTATTTGACAGAGAGAGATCACAAGTAGGCAGAGAGGCAGGCAGAGAGAAAGAGGGAAGCAGGCTCCCTGCTGAGCAGAGAGCCCAATGTGGGACTCGATCCCAGGACCCCGAGATCATGACCCGAGCCGAAGGCAGTGGCTTAACCCACTGAGCCACCCAGGCGCCCCTTCTGTGGTTTATTTTAAAGCAATTTTACAAATATGGTATCTCAGTTATGTCTCACCACAACCCTGGGAGGTGGTGCATTTGTTCCCCACTAAACAGGTGAGAAAACTGAGGCACATAGGGGGACAGCCACTTGCCCAAAGACACACAGCTAAGAAGTGGTTGAACTAGGACCTGAGATCAATGCTTAGATCTAGAAATCAGGGAGATTACAGTTCACATTTAGAAAGGCACCTAAGGAGGCATCTGGGGCTCAGGGGCTGCCTTTGGCTCAGGTTGTGAGGTTCCCAAGTCTCCCTGCTCAGTGGGGAGTTTGCTTCTCCATCTCCCTCTGTCCCCACCCCCGCCTTCTCAAATAAATAAAATATTTTAAAAACTGAAAAACAAAAAAGAAAGTCACCTCAGTGAATAGGTTAAGGGAGGTAGGAGGCAGAGAATATTTGCTTTGCTTTAGGGATGTTTTTACTAAATCCATTCTCGAGGCTGATAGCCTAGAGTAGAGGTAAAGATGGGAAGTAAGAGGATGCAGTTTTAGAGAATGTTCTTCAGAAACACTTCAGATTGGGGCACCTGGATGGCTCAGTCAGTTAAGCATCTAGCTTCGGCTCAGGGTCCTGGGATCAAGTCCTGTGTTGGGCACCTGCTGAGAGCCTGCTTCTCCCTCTGCCAGCCATTCCCCCTTGCTTGTGCACTCTCTTTCTCCCTTTCTGAAAAATAAATAAATTAGTCTTAAAAAGAAGCCTTGAGGGCTGCCTAACTGTCTCAGTTGGAAGAGTGTGCGACTCCCAGGGTTGTGAGTTTGAGACCCACATTAGGTGTAAAGATTACTCAAACAAAAAAAAAACTTTATTCAAAATATATATATAGCTTTTTTTTTACTTGCCTGAGAGAAAGAACATGCAGAAGCCGTTGGGGGGGGGGGGCAGGGCAGAGGGATAAGCAGGCTCCCCGTTAAGCAAGGCAAATAAAAAACTAAAAAAAAAAAAAAACCCAAAATGTGTTGAGATCAGTGAGGTGTCTTCTAACCTGAACCAGCCCCAAGTACCTGACCTATGCTAACTTATTAGGAATCTTCTGTTTTGTGCTTCTATAACAAGGCAAGAGGAAGGAATGTCAAGGTCTTTGGAGTTACAAAAGCTGCTACGCTCAGTTCTGCTGTGTATTTTTGCAAAAGGACACATCTATGAACAGGTTTAAGTCACCATGCAAACAGCACTTTCCACAGAAATTCCTGTTTTGAGGATGGATTTCAGTTCACAGTTAAAAACAAACTCTAAGAAAGTAGTCTTTTGTGTGTTCTGTTTTTTTGTTTGTTTGTTTGTTTGCGGGTGTATTTAAACATCCTTTATTTGGAGAGATGGCAGCCAGACAGAGAGGTTCTGAAATTCTCACTTGCTAGTGAGATAAACATCAGTCATTGTCACCCCAATCATCTGGATGGTGCGACAGATCTGGTGAAGGGCAGACCTCGCTGGAATTCAGCCTTACCCAGTGAGGGGATCCGTTGTGTCAAGGATATTTTAATTGGCTGTCTGCATTGTGTGGACTCATTAGATAATTGCCAAGCTTCTCCTTCACTTTGTGCTACACAAACCTGGCGACTGAAGATGGCATTAGGGAGAGAGATGCTGGGAGCAGAGGCTGTTGGACGAGAGACTGTGACGGAAAGACCACGGGGACAGGGCCAGGGAAGGGGGCAACACCTGGAGAATGGGATGGAAAACAAAAGGCACTGAGATGAGAGAAAAAAAGGCAGCAGAGGGGAGAGCACAGGAGGGGCTCAGGCTTGGGGGGGGCACTGGAAACTTCTGCAGAATTCTGGGTTCCCATAGACGGGGAGGAAGTATAAATGAGATCGGGACAGAAAGAGCAAAGCTTCAATAGAAGCAGATAGGCACAGAGAGCGGCCCGCAAGGGGAGGGGGGCTGGAGGGGTTGAGGTAAGAGATGACTCAGGTCCAAAGGGATCCTGGGGAAATGAAGGGCTGGGGTTTGGGGCCCAATTTAATCCTGCAGCAAGAGTGAGACGCACACAAGCTGGAATTGGCGAGCCTGGTCCATGGGAGACAGAGCAAGATATCAAGACAAAATGAGGGAAATGACTGCTCCCCACCTTGTACTAGGATAAGGACAAGCAGTGATGGGGACCAGGAGCAGGGGGCGGTTCTGGGCACGGAGACTCAGGTCATTTTAACATGAGGCAACCTGGCCCTGGAGCAAATAGGCCATGATTCCAAAGACAGCACTTAAATAAAAGAAAAACAAAACAGCATTATCAGTGGTGGATTTCTCATCTTGCCCTGCTGAAGAAAGTTCTCTAGAAAATAAAAGTATCTGAAATACAGCCCACCTTGTTAAGAAGTCATTCATATGCAACAGCAATAAAAGGGGGAGGGGCAAATACTCATCAATAAAAAACAATCCTTTGTTTGTCTCTTCGTTATAAGTTTGCACCATTAAAAAAAATCACTCCTATTTTCCCACCACCCTTACTAGTCACCATTTTACACTCTGCTTTTACGAGTTTGGCTTTTTTAGATACAACACACAGGTGGATGTCATAC
Organism: Mustela lutreola; assembly: GCF_030435805.1. Taxonomy (NCBI): domain Eukaryota; kingdom Metazoa; phylum Chordata; class Mammalia; order Carnivora; family Mustelidae; genus Mustela; species Mustela lutreola. The sequence goes on from NC_081297.1 coordinate 41,871,290, forward strand.
AGCATTTATTTTTATCAGTTGATCCATTGACAGGCACTTAGGTGGTTTCCATATCTCGACTATCTTCAATAAGGTAGCAATGAAAATGGGAGGGCATGAAAATAAATATATATAAGAAACAAGTAACACCCAAACCAAGTCATACTACCTAACAGAGAACAACAAGAGATAAGGACAAATACGGAAAGATAAATGATAAACCAAGAGTATGACTCCAGCTGAGTTGCATGCATGTCCAAGTGAGGTCACTGCGGGAAGCACCCCAAACTGTGAACAATGGCGATGCGCTGGGTGGGTGAGGTGGAGGGAGGGAAGAGAGAGAGACAGAAGGCCTCTCGACTTACTCCAAATACTTTGTTTACTTGGAAGGGAAAAAGTCATGAAAAGTTGTGATAAGGATGACCTGGAAGGAGAGACAGCAGAAACAGGAGTCTCTCTACGTTTGAAGGATCATCCACAAGAAGGGAGAGGGTGAAGGTATCTGGAACTGTCTGTGGGCATCTATATTAATCTTAAGGGGAAGTACCCGGTTGAGACTGCGAAGGGATGGAGCGCCGTTCTTTCTGCAGAGTGGATAGAAACTAGAAATAACATGTTGTGACTGATAATAACAGCATGTTGGGTCTTGTCTGGGGATCTCAAACACTTCTAAGGGACACATCTCTTATCCTTGGGAGACAGGCCGATAGCATCGGCCATGGGGAAATTAGGGGCTGCTGGTCTGACCACCCAGTGAATCATTACAAAGCCCAGAATCAAAACTCTGACTTGGAGCCTGCCGGGATTCTGGAACATGCTGCCTCATACTGTCTTCGAGCTTTAGCTCCGACAGCCACCTGCCAGCTGAGCGTGGCTGGCCTTCCTAACCTCTGCTCGCCTCAGCTGAGATGTTACTTCCTCAGAGATGCCTTCCCCTGACTTGCTCCTACTCTCACAAGCTCTCCTTGACCCCCCACGGTGTGTCCTATCTGTGGCTGGGTTGACACTTCCCCCCGGTTGGCCAGCACAGCCAGAGCTGGGGCCTGCGTGCTCCTCTTCGTTAATTGCCCCATCCCTGACACCAGTGTTTCCACAATCACTTCACTGTGGTTCTCTCTCCAACCTGGCATTTGAAACTTGGTGTTAAGTGGGTGGGGTAGCCAGGAAGGGGCTGGAACAAATCCCCGCATTTCCGAGGCAGGTCAGCCGGTGACGGCTTGAACTCGCAGCCCCTGTGGTATGTGTGATTCAGTGCCCTCGACCTGGCATTTAGCTGTTCGGTGAGACAAACGCCTGCCCACACCCGAGACTCCAGGTGCTGTGCGGCAGGCCTGGCGCTTAGAGGTGGTGCGGGGGCCGACCCAGATGGGAGGGAGGGACACAGGTGACTGTATCCATCAGCCACGTGGCCTTGCCAGGCTCCAGGGAGCCAGAGAACAAATGAGGGGTGTTGCCAAGGAGGGTGAATGGCACCCTTCTTCCTGCTCCCCCGCCCAGTGGGAATGACTTGCTGAAAATCCCTCTCCGAGGCCCAGGGGAGTTTTCAGCTTTCCCCTGTTCTCTGGGAGGGAGGGTATAACCAAACTGCTGAGCTCTAACGGGGGGGCCCTCCCACCCCCCTAAATAAGGAGAAACAATGGCAGCGAGCAGGTGTTTGCCCCCAAGCTGCTCTCCCACCCCTGCCTGTGTGTAGGAGTCAGCCAGAGGAAGAGGATGCCTCCCAGAGGGTGGAAAGAGGGGAGGGGTGGGGTGTCGACTGAATGAAAGAGAGCCAAGGCCTGAAATGTGCCCCAGATGGTGCCCAAAGGGAGATCCTGTGTGCCAGAGCTGGGGGGGCCTGGTTCTGTAGGCCAGCCGCCCCTCCCCCGCACTTCCCCCACCCCGGCCACTCCCTCTGGAGCTCTCCTTCACAGGACCCTTGTGACCCAAGCCCCAGGGTGGAAAGCCTCCCCCGCCCCCGCACCGGCCCTGAGCCTTGCCCAGCGCAAAGGCCAGCCTACCCCTTTCTTCAAGTGAGCCCCCATGGTCGGGCGCCTTGCCTGGGCCCTGCCTCCTCGGCCAGCCTGAATGACTCACTGACGATGCCAGTGCTCAGGGCCTTCTGGAGGGGAAGCCCATGCTGCCTCCCAGGGACTTCACTGGAGTTTTGTTCCCTGGAGTGGCAGGGCAGTTCTGCCTGATGGCATTTCTAGCATTTCTAGCATCCTGGGAAGCGGCTAAGTTGTTTCCTTTACCCCAACTACACTTACCTCAGATCGCAAGCCCAGAGTGACAACACTGGAGATTTAGTCAGGGTTTAGTCAGGATTCCGAGGTTCTGTCTGCCTCTGACTGCTAGACTAGGAGCTTCCTTTGAGTTGATGGATTGCAAGTGAGAACCACTTCAGTGGTTCAGTCCCAAGTCAAGTCCCTCAATCATGGACCCCTGAAACGGTGGATCCCCCAAACCAATGGACAGGAGTTTGGGGAGGCAGGGGTGCATTTCCTTGGGGGTGTCAAAAGCAGACAAAGATTCCCTTGGGGACCTGGGAGAGAACCTGGATCGCTGGGTGTTCCCTGGGTAAATAGACTGCTGCCCTCCTCTGGATAGAATTGGAGGGTCCCCTTCCTCCTCAGCAGCCCCCACCCCATCTCTACTGTGGAACATTGTTATTTTTTCTTGGTGGAATGGGAAGCACTTTTCAAAGCTATTTGTGAACCTTCTCATCTCAGTGCTATTGGGCATCTGAGAGCTGAGATCATAGTGTCTTCCTCCAGGTGAGGGAAATGAGGTCACGGGTCAAGAAATGCACATTTTCTCAGAAAACACCGATTCCATGGAAGCAGCAAGGCACAAAACCATAAACCAGGGACTGTTGAACCAGATGGCTCCAGAGCTTAAAGGTCAGGGGTGGGTGTTTTCTGCAGGACAGGAGAGCCTCCCCAGACAGACACATTCTGGCAGGACAATCTCACTCTAAGCCTTCAAAATCCCCTCTTGGAGAGTGATGATCCCACTGCTGGGACTGGGATTCAGGTCACCCTCCTCACTGTAGGCTGGTGGCCTTCTGACATTTCCAGGCCCTATAGCAGCCTCAGACTTCCCAGATCCTATCGCCCATGATCTGCTCTGCCATTTGCTAGCTGTTACTGGCCCTCTCTGAGCTTCAGGTCACTCACTTGTATGCGGAAGCCCCAACAGGTAACTTAATAATTAAGTGAGAGAATGTAAGCATGAACGGCCCCAGCAGATCAGAGGAGATCTAATATTAGTTTCCCCATTTTTTAAAGTTTCCCTTAAAGAAAAGCAGGGCTGGGGAGTCAATGGCTGCAGACTTCCTCTCCTGGATGGAAGACAAAGCCCCCTGGCTGCAGTCTTGACATGGGGAACGCCAGCTCCTTCTTCCTGACCGTTTGCCTGTTTCTGCCATGAGGTTGTAGTAGATGGTCTCAGCCTCGCAAAGGGTCGACAGTACTCTGGGTCTGTGTGGCTCAGGAAACAGAGGCTCAGAAAGATGAAACAGTTTATTCAAGGTCACAGAATTCCAGAGGACATAAGGCTGGACTTGAGACTGTCAGTCCCATGTGGTAACCCCTAGACACTGTCACCTACCCCTCACCCACCACTGTGGCAGAAAGTCTGACTTGTTCCTGGGCTCCAGCTCCCAAGAGCCTTGGCGTTATCTTCCTGGGGAGGCCTACCCGGCCACCCCAATGACGGACCTAAGAGGTTTAGGGTGAAGGTCAGGGGTTGGCCGAACACGGAGGCAGTGTCGGGCTCGGTCTAACTCTGATGGGGACTGGGCTGAAACACTCTACGTGGTCATTGGGGGGAGGGTGGCTGGCTCACTGAGAGGCGGGGAGGCACTTGCAAGCTTTCAGATCCCGTGCTGCTCCGTAAACAAGTGCAACCCTCAGCTCCCTGGAGGGCCGGGGGAGCAAATGTGCACATCTCTGCCTCTTTCCCAGCAGCTGCTCTCGGGAGGACACAGCCCTGCCATCTCCACAGCCCTCCTCCGGGCCCTCCCCAGCCCCCAGCTCCAGCCTCAGGAAGTGGAGCTGCCGAGAATCTCTCCTCCAGCCTTGCCTCCCGCCGAGAGTGTCCTCTGCGTGAGCATTTCCTGGCCTAATTAAGCTGGGTAATGAGTAGCTAAGAGGGAGGAGATAAAAGCCCTAGGCGGCTTAGAGCGGGGACAGTTTATGACAGGGGCGTCTGCAGCTGGTGACACTCTTTAGGAAAGTTATTTCTCATAACCCTGGGAAGTTGCATGCTGTTGCCACAGCAGAGCGAGCCCCAAGGTAAGCGCAGGGAATTTTGTGACCGGAGGGGGACCGGCGAAGGGTCTTGAGAGGGAATGGGTGTGGTGGTGCTGCGGGTCTGAGGAATGGGCTGATCCCAGCAGCAGAGCAGTCCCCGAGCTGCCCAGGCGAATGCCCTTGGCTTAGCCCCAGGCTGGGGTGTCCTTGGTGACCACGTGTGACTCCCCCGGCCTTGGGTTTTAGGTTTCATCTGAATGACAGGACTGTGCAGTGTGGGCAGTTTCCTAAGACTGTGTCCGGCTCAGAGTAAGGAAATCTGAGCCAGACACTGATCCCAGTTCCCTTTAGATCCTCTTTTAAGGTGCTCAAGATTGTGTCCTGGAAAATACCAAGTGTCCCAGCAGCCCTGGCCTGGAAGACAGGGGAAGGCTGACAGTGGCTGGCATTTAAGAGCCCCTCAAAGGCCAAAAGTGATCTGTTTCTACCCCCAGCCTCAGCCCCAAGAGCTCAGAAGCCACTCCAACTCCACACCCACAGCCTACTACCAATTCACCTTTTGTTCTTAGTCTGTTTTATTTGTTTGTTTAAATCACTTTGCCCTCACTGAGTTGGCCAGCATCCCCCACCTACCCCACTCCCCTAAACCACCCCCCCCAACCCTTCACCCTCCCCTCCTCCACCCCACTCTGGCATGGAGGGGTGAGAGGAGCAGTTGGGGGAAGGAAAGCTGAGTCAGGGCCTGAGTTCTGGAATGGGTTCCACCACGAAAGCCCCCGTGTGAACTTGGGACGTTGTGACCCCTCAGCCATCATTTTCCCACCTGTAAGAGAAGGGCTTTGCCTAAGCCTCCAGTAGGCTATGCGCCCACAACCTCCAGTGGCCATGAGTGGCGGGAATGGCCAAAACGAAGTCACATTTCCAAGCCTTTCAAATTAGGGGACAAAAGTGCACTTTTACACTGAGGGATGACTTGCTCTGATTATCAGTAGAGAAGACCAGCAAAATGTTGCTGATGATGGAGGAGCTCAGTCTCCTGCACCCCAGAGTCACTATTTTCATTTTCTAATTTTCTTTCTTTCTTTCTTTTTAAAAGTAGGCTCCATGCCCAACACGAGGTTTGAACTCATGACCCCGAGATTGAGAGTCGAATGCTCTACCCACTGCGACAGTCCGATGACCCTTGACCCTTTCCAGTTTTCTAAAGAAGACCTGTTTCAGGCTACATCCTCAGAGTCTTGTTGGCTCCATTGCATTCTTGGTGGCCAGAACCCAGAGCCCACAGGCACAGGGAATTTACAGAGACCCTCGTTTCTTCACTCTCTCCCCTCTGCTGGTCTCCTAATCTCATCTACCCCCTTGGCCTGCTTCTCTTTCTTTTTAATCCAGTTTTATTGAGATGTAATTAACATGTAATGTGGTATGAGTTTAAGATAAATAGCATAATGATTTGCTATATGTATGCATTGCAAAATGTTTCTTTTTCTAAACAAGAGTCATCAGATCACAAATAACCTGGTGTCTCCCATTTTTCCTTCTTCCTGTAGTTGTCCCTGGAGTGGAAGGAGACTTGGTGGCCAGATGCCTGACCAGGGAGGGTAGACCTGAACTGCACCCCCAACTCCCACCCCGCAAGGAGGGCCAGGGATCTCAGAATGGGGGAGGGGCAGTCTCTGGATGTCAAAAGAAGGGAGAGCAGTCCTGGAAGCTTCCACTTGGTGACCTGCCCACCCTCCCCTGGGTGGCCAAGCCCAGAAACCTCTGCATCCTCCAGCCATGTGGCAGCTGGGCAGACCCTGGGAGCCAGCCCACTCTGAATGTGTAATCCTTAAAAAGAGAAAGGGGAGAAGATCCTATAATTTCCCAGGACACAGACCCTGAATCCTGATACTCTTGTCAAGGGAGTCCTTTCACTGCAAGAGGCAGGGAGACAAAGGGACAGAGAGGAAGAAAGAGGAGGAGGAAGGAAGGATGGTGTGGGAGAGGCCAGGCCTCTGAGCACAGCTGGAACATGAGTCTTCCTTGAGTCCTCAGAGTCTTGTTGGCTCCATTGCATTCTTGGTGGCCAGAACCCAGAGCCCACAGGCACAGGGAATTTACAGAGACCCTTGTTTCTTCACTCTCTCCCCTCTGCTGGTCTCCTAATCTCATCTACCCCCTTGGCCTGCTTCTCTTTCTTTTTAATCCAGTTTTATTGAGATGTAATTAACATGTAATGTGGTATGAGTTTAAGATAAACAGCATAATATTTGCTATATGTATGCATTGCAAAATGCTTCTTTTTCTAAACAAGAGTCGTCAGATCACAAATAACCTGGTGTCTCCCATTTTTCCTTCTTCCTGTAGTTGTCCTGTCCCAGGTCCTGTCTTTGGCCTGAAACTGACACTTGAAAAAAGTGAAAGGAAAGGTCTACCCAGCATGAGAGCAGCCTTGGTAGCCCGTTCTACAGGCCTGCCATCCCCTCCTTGGGAGTCTCTGTCCCTTCTCTAGAGGACTGGCAGCTTCTTGCCTTCCCTGCCTATTGTGGGAAGGGGTCAAATAATGCTTTGATAAAAATGCACAAAGGCTTCAATGCAGACTCGTAAGAAGCAGTTCTCTCTTTCATCCAGCAAAAACTCCTCGATTAACTGGGTGGGTGAAAGAAATGCTATTCCCTATGGAATAGGGACGTGTGGGCAGGGAGGAAACAATTCCAGCCAGACTTGGAAGGGACCCAGGTAGGTGCTCACCCTTGTTCAACTACAAAGAATCATGCATTTATTAGGCTGAAACCATAGAAATTTGGGGAAGCTGCTTTGTGGCCAGCTCTGTGCTAAGCGCAGTTTGGGAGACAGTGAGATATATGGCAAACCCCGTGAGGCATAGCCTCCCACGTGGCTGGAACAGCAAGGCTTCCAGCCTAGACAAGAAGGGAACAGCATACAAAGAAGTCCAGCATGGACACACCAAATGTGTCCTCGAGCCTGTGAACGGTCTGCTAGGCCGGTTCTTTTGTATCTTACAGGGAGGGCTTCCTGTAGGTGAGGTACTCCTGATACCACTCTCTGAAGCAGCAGGTTACTGAGCTCCTAGATAGGCCAGAACCTGGACCCACAATGGGGATGTGGCTGGGAATGAGCCACACTCACCACCCTGGTCTGACTTCATTCTCATCCATGCACTTCTGTATTTCATCATTCATTCGTTGATGTGCCGTCAGTGCTCAGAAAGGAATGAAGGCAACTTATAACCAATGGCAGCATACCATAGAGCCAAACCCCAGGTTGATGGTTGAGATCCAAGCTATAAAGGAAAGTGGGGCAAGAGAATAATGACAACAGAAAACCTAGATTCAGGCAAGTGTGTAACTGAGCCTAAAAATCAGCTCTGAGCCACCCAGCAGTGGTGTCAAAAAGGGAAAGAGTGTACGTGACAAAGTGGAAGTGTTTCTTGTGCAGGTCCCTTCTCTGAGGAACCAGCATTCAGGCTTATTCACCACCCCCTCGCATGCATACTCGGCCGTGATCGGAAGCCTGTGGTGCTACAGAAGCCAAAAAGGAGCATTCGGCTCCTTTTCACATGTGTTTTCTCATCTGGAATGTTCTGCCTCCTTCAGCTGAGTGAAGACCATTGGCTGTACCCTGCTCTGTCACAGCCCTTGAAGGGCATAGTGGCTTGTCCTTGTTTCTTTCCCCACCGTCTGAGCTTCTCAGAGCAGGAGCCCTGTCCTCATATCCAGATTCTCAGGCTTAGCACAGTGCCTGGTCTAGAGTATCCAACAATTATTTACTGTGAACATTTTTTTAAGGTTTTATTTATTTATTTGACACAGGGAGAGAGAGAGAGAGAGAGAGAGAGAGCGAGCACAGCAGGGGAAGCAGCAGGCAGAGGGAGAAGCAGACTCCCCACAGGGCAGGGAGCCTGATGTGGGACTCAATCCCAGGACCATAGGCTCATGACCTGAGCCGAAGGCAGATGCTTAACGACTGAGCCACCCAGGCACTCCCATCTTTTTTTTTTTTTCCCACTTAATTCATGCTAAGCACCATGTTAATTTTTTTTCTTTAATTGAGACTTTTTATTTTTTTTTTATTTTTTTATTTTTTTATTTTTTAAGATTTTATTTATTTATTCGACAGAGAGAGATCACAAGTAGGCAGAGAGGAAGGCAGAGAGAGAGGAGGAAGCAGGCTCCCTGCTGAGCAGAGAGCCCGATGCGGGACTCGATCCCAGGACCCTGAGATCATGACCCGAGCCGAAGGCAGCGGCTTAACCCACTGAGCCACCCAGGCGCCCTAATTGAGACTTTTTAAAAAAAGATTTTATTTATCTATTTGACAGAGAGACATCGAGAGAGGGAACACAAGCAGGGGGAGTGGGAGAGGGAGTAGGCTTCCGACTGAGCGGGAAACCTGATGCAGGGCCTGATCGCAGGACCCTGGGATCACGACAGGTCTAAGGCAGACGCTTAACCACTAAGCCACCCAGGCGCCCCACCATGCTAATTTTCTTCCCTGTATTTAACTCTTAAAATTACCCTGTGACATAGGGGCTATTATTGCGCCCATTCTACAGATGAAGAAGCAGAGATTAAGTGACTTGCCTGTGGGCACGGAGTGTGGAGGCAGTCTTCTAACTCAGGTTGGCCTTACTTGGAAGCCATTGGAGAGTATGAGGCATTTTTCAGTCATGGCTTTTATTGGAATTATTTTATCTTGAATTAGATTAGAAAGAGGGAAAGTCTTCTCTCGCCCACAGGGGCTAGCCCAGTGCTTCCCATATAGGACGAAGCTATGAAAGATTTTCTGGCAGCAACAGCTGTTAACAAAGACAAGTGGAGAATTACATGCTGGTTTGTGGTGCAGTAAGATTGAACTTTACTTCGCCCTAATTAGTCAGTTGGTTTAATCACATTTGTGGTGCTTGCAGGCCTTAGAAGTTACAGCTGGAAGGGACCCTAGCACTCATCAACTCTAACTCCCACATTTCACAGCCAGAGAAACAGTTGCAGAAACGAGATGGCTTGTCCAAGGGCACACATCTCATTAGTTACAAAGCAAGGGCAAGATCAGAGCGGACTCCTACCACCCTGCGTCATTCTCCAGTCTGATTCACAAATTCACTTCCTTTCTTCAAATCAGGTGAGATGAAAATCCAACAGTGGGAAATTTCCTCCAGGGCAGTGCCCCTGGTAGAAGGTGGGGGGGGGGAGGTCAGCCCCTCTTGTCCACCCTTTAACAGCAACTGCTGCTCCCTCTCCCCCACCCCATCCACATATTTGAGAGAGGGGCTACTCCTTGCCTTCTCCAAGACTATGTCTTCCTTCTCAAGTTCTCTCTTGCTTAGAAGAAAGGGATCGGTGAGCACTGATCCTTCTAACATGTACTGACTCCCTGCTAGGCGCACAGCCTTGGTTCCGACTCCTAAGAGGAGACATGTGCTTGCTCCCAGTTCATGAGGGTGGTTCTTGGCCAGGGCCTGTTTTGCTCCCAGGGGACACTTGGCAGTGTCTGGGGACAGTTTGATTTTCATAACTGGGGGGAAGGGTGCCACTGGCATCTCGAGGGTAGAGGCCTGAGATGCTGCTGAAAATCCTATAATGCACAGGATGGGCCCCCACCACAAAGACTTCCTTGGTCCTAAATGTTGGTAGGGCCTCCGCTGGGAAACCCTGCTTTCCAAGGAGGAGCGAAGAACTGTCCACAGACGTCCTCCTAGAGAAGTTTCACCTGCCTCCTCCCATCCCACACAGTGAGTAGGTCTACTTTGACCTCTTCAGAGTCCCTGGGTTTGGTGCCTGCCATTTCCATTGTCCATTTTCCATTTGGTATTTCCATTTTGTCTCCTGCAGAATATGAAAAAACAATTTTATCGAGCACCAAAAGGGGCCTCAGCAGAATGCTTGGTGTGTGAGCTGTGTTTCATTAACTTTGCCTTGTCATTTCACTTCACCTGAGAAGTATGGAGTAGTTGAATTTGTGGGGTATTACCAAAGAGACAACAAGCTCAAAGAGGTTATGGGACTTGCCCAAGGTCACACCGCCATTCACTGTTTTGGTTTTTTTTTTTTTTTTTTAAAGATGTTATTTATTAGAGAAAGGGAGAGAGAGAAAACACAGGAAGGGGGAATAGCAGAGGGAGAAACAGGCTCTCCACGAGCAGGGATCCCAGTGCAGGGCTCTATCCCAGGACTCTCAGATCATGACCTGAGCCAAAGGCAGACATTTAACAAACTGAGCCACCCAGGCATCCCACCATTCACTTGTTTCAAACCCAGGTGCCTGCTATCCAGTCTTGTGCTGCTGCTACTTTCCGCAAAAATAGCATTGAGCAAGCAGACAGATTCGTAACACTTGGCAAATGGAAGCCAGATTTGTTTCCTCTGATCCACTCCCTGCTTGTCCACAAAATAGTACAGGAGACCTCTGAGTTGTATGTTAAGTATACCTCAATTATAATCTTTTTTTAAAAAAAGAACTCTCGGGGTGCCTGGGTGGCTCAGTGGGTTAAGCCTCAGCCTTCAGCTCAGGTCATGATCTCAGGATCCTGGGATCGAGCCCCACATCTGGCTCTTTGCTCGGCCGGGAGCCTGCTTCCCTCTCTCTCTCTGCCTGCCTCTCTGCCTACTTGTGATCTCTCTCTGTCAAATAAATAAATAAAATCTTAAAAAAAAAAAAAAAGAAAGAAAGAAAAGAAAGAACTCTCAGGAAATAGAGAAGCTTGGAGGTGAAGACAGGCTGGTCCACTCACTTCCCAGTTTCAGTGGCTTAAGCTTCTGAGATCTCAGGTGAGCCAGCAGTAACCCAAATTTAAACTCTAAATTGCCAAGGAGTCCTTGGGGGAGTCCTCACTACCCAGCTCCCAGCACAGCTCCCCTCCCTGGGAGGAGGCACTCTGGGGTTCCTCTCCTGTCTCCCCCACCCACTGAGGTCTTTAGTAATGGCTACCACGGGCACTGGGGACTTATTAAACAGCACCAACTCGGAGCTTCTGACTACTGAACCCAGTCTGTTGTGACAACCTTTATTTTGGTAATAAGAATACACCGTATGTGTGTCTGTCTGCATGTGTGCGCATGCGCTGGTGCTTGTGCGCACAGGCAGGCTACCAGAAAGGTGGCTTTTATTCGAAATTTGGCCTCCCGGCCTCTTGGAGTGGCTTCCTGTTGCCCTCCATCCCAGGGATCTGCCTCCCTCGCGGCCTGGAACGGAGCTGGGCCCCTCCTGGCTTCTGCTCAGATGAACCCCTCGCTTCTAGCTCTCCCACGTCTGGCAGAGGGGCTGTGAGCCAAGTGGCCAGACCGTCACTGGCTCCGGGGCTGTGGATACCATAAACTCATTTTCCTTGGGGACACAGAGCTACACGCATTACTTTCAGAAAGCACAACTGTTTTGTTTGAAATGGCTCCGGGAGGAGGGAGAGCCCAGGGCTCTGTACACATGTTCCTCCTTTGCCATTGGTGGGGAGCACGGTGGGGGGAAGGGTGGCCATGCAGGGTGTGCTGGGGAAGCGGGCACAGGAGGGGAGAGACGGCTGCAGCTGCTGTGGCCGGGAAGTTTGGCTTGGGGAGGAATGGAGGGAGAGAATGCTAGGAAGAAGGGGTGGGACTTGGGGACAGGGGCAGTGTCACGGGAGAGGAGGGAGCAGGTGGTGACTTGTTTATCTGCTCAGCTGTTTTGTGTCCAGGAGCCTGGGAGAGAGACAGAAGCAGCTGGGAGGAGAGAAAGCCACCCGGCCAGGGGCCCTCCTGGTCCTTCTGCCCTAGCCACAGGTTCTGAAACTAAAGCAAAACCACCGGAGAGTGATTCATGGGGGGATAGCCTGCTGTCCCCCGACTCAGAAAGGTTTCTTTGGGGCCCATCTGCAAACCTCCGCCGCGCAAACACCCTGGCAATGCCCTCCCGGCCTCAGCGCCACAGTGACTATGGGTAGGCATTCCTGCTGGGTTACTCCGGGCACACACTCACATAAATGTTCCTGGGCCTCAGTGAGCTGTGCTCCCGTGTGTGACTTGGCACAGTCCTCGGGGGCCAAACCTGACCCCAGGGGCTCTGACCATAGCCCCAGTTAAAACTTTCATCAGGAGGAAGCTCTGGAAGCTTCGCTCTTACAGGTCAGGAATTCCAAAGGGCTCTTCGCCTTCCTATCAGCACGGACCAAGCCAATGAAAACCGTCCCTGACGGGAAAGAGATAGCTGAACCCACCCCTGCTCTGGTCTCCCCCATGACTCCCTTCACTTTCAAGTTAGCCCAGTTTGGATTTCCCTCTTCAACTGCCCAAGACCTTATTGGTCCCCTTCGCGCCTCAGTGCTTGCCTCATTTGCATGCTAAATCGTTTGGCAGCAGGGCTGGGCTTGATGTCTTTTGACCTGATTGGTAAACACACCACCGCTCTCGGCACGGGAGTGTCCGGAGCAAAGTCACGCTTTCATTTATACTGCAGTTTCTGGAGTTTGCTAGGTCCGCCCCTTGGCTCTTTCTCCCTCTTACTATTTTCTTGTTGTTTGTTTAGATGAGAACATTTATGGGAACCTCCGTAGAGGACTCCCTTTCCCTCCTCCCCTGGAGGCGGGTCTGATGCCTGAGGACTTTCTCTGCCTCCGTTTTGGCGCACAAAGCCGGAGCATCTCTGTTGACAAAGGGCCTGCTTCCCTGGCACCGAGCCTGGTGGCTGGGGACTGAGGACCGTGTATGAAACGCAGATGCCTTTCCCTAACGTCTCCGATGCAGTTGGTGGCCACCGGCTCCCCGAAGCAGCCAAAAACAACAACTCAGGAAGACCACAAGTCCCAGCTTGCTGCTCTCTGAGCACAGTGCCCCTTGGAACTATGGTGCCCACAGGGTGGGAAGCCTGGCAGAGGCCTGTGGGAAGACTGACATACAGATTTGGGCAAGGCAGAATAGTGAGACCGTCTTGTGCGGTGGTGAAGGGGACAGACAGCCTCCTGGAAGAGGCTGGCCCCAGTGGGAAGGGCTGGGTGTGTGGGGTCAGCTTCTAACTTCTAGTTAGTACCCGCTTTGCTGCTAACCAGTGAGGTGGTGGAGGGCCAGGCACCTCTCTGCTCTGGGCCTTGCTGTGGAAAGTGTGGGGTTGGAGGCTCTGATTTCAATGTCCTTTTCTACGTTCTTGCTTTTAGAATGCTAATTTCTTTGCCTATAGCCCATTTCCTTCTGCAGAGGCCAGGTAACCCAATAAAATAACACCTCCCTGGTGGTTAGTAACAAAGCCAGCTCCAGTGACTGCTTGTTTTCCTGACCCCAGGGGCTCTGACCATAGCCCCAGTTAAAACTTTCATCAGGAGGAAGCTCTGGAAGCTTCGCTCTTACAGGTCAGGAATTCCAAAGGGCAGAAGAGCCAGGATACCATCGTTCAGCGCTTCCTGGGCACATTGGTCCTTCCACACACCTCCTGCACCGCGTAAGCCTTTGCCTTCTGAGGGAAGTGCCCTGAGCGCCACTGATAACAGTCACATCACTGCTCTTGGGCTTCAGATGTTTGTTCTGAGAGGTTAGTCTGTGACTGACATTGCTGGACCCGAAGGAGTACCAAGGAGGGAAATGATCTGGTTCTGATCCTATAGTGTTGACTGACCTGTTGGGGGCCAGAGTTTATGTATGAGACCGTGAGAGGACAGTTCTGTCATACATCTCCCATGTCTCCCTACAACCTTAATGAACGTGGGAAAAGAAGGTGCCAGTGGAATTTCTTCCTTATGTTTAAAAAAATAGCTATGAGAAAAGTATCTAGGTAGATTGTACTTAGAAAAGCTTTGTCAAGTGTGTTTGCAGTCCGAACAATAGTAATATCAGCTACTGTTTACTGGGTGTCTGATATATGGGCCATGAATGTTGGCAGATATTTTACAAATATTATCTTATTGGGTTCTTTTATGAGAGAGGTGCTATTAAAATCTCCATTTTAGGGGCACCCGGGTGGCTCAGTTGGTTAAGCGACTGCCTTTGGCTTGGGTCATGATCCCAGGGTCCTGGGATAGAGCCCCGCTTGGGGCTCTCTGCTCAGCAGGAAGCCTCCTTCTCCCTCTCCCACTCCCCTGCTTGTGTTCCCTCTATTTCCATGTGTCTCTCTCTCTGTGTCAGATAAACAAACAAAATCTTAAAAAAAAAAAAAAAAACTCCATCTTAGGTGAGGAAATTTATGCTCAAAGATCAATACATTTTTGGCAGAGCCAGTATTGAACTCCAAGGCCAGCACCAGCCTTTTAGAGAAATTTCAAGCAGTCTTGGCTGATGTGGCTGATTCTTTACTTGCAGATGGTATTTGCCCCAGCATTGGTGATGCAAATGCCCAAGGCCCAGACCCCTGTGGTCCCTACTCCAGCCCTTTGCAACCTAGCAGTATCAATCTGACTGCCGAACTTCTTGGAAGCTGGCTTCTGAGGCTTTATGTTCCTCCATTCTGTGTGCCGCTGGTCGGGCTTGATGACCGTCTGCCTCCCAGGGATATCAATACAGGGCTCTCTGGCCAATGCAGGGAGCCAGGCTTCTGCGGTTGACTTCGTTGCTTGCTTATCCCAATCAAATTTAAGAAATTTATGAGTATCTATTGTATGCAAAATCCTGCAGTAATGGAGGTTTTGGTGGGGAGATAGATAAACCAGGCATGATTCTTCTCCTCAAGGAGCCTATAATCTCCAAAAATATTCTTCAGATCTGTATATTTTTAAAAGATTTTATTTATTTATTTATTTGACAGAGAGAGAGAGAGAAAGAGAGAGAGAGAAAGAGATCACAAGTAGGCAGGGAGGCAGGCAGGGGGGAAGGGTAAAAGCAGGCCTGCTGAGCAGAGAACCCTGTGCAGGACTCGATCCCAAGACCCTGAGATCATGACCTGAGCTGAAGGCAAAGGCTTATCCCAGAGCCACCCACGTGCCCCCAAATCTGTATTTTTGGCCCACTTTTTCATATGAGTTACATGATAATTTTCTCAAGCTCTATAGAGTTGTTCACTGGTGTTTTATGGAAAATATGCTAAGTCTGCCAATTGGGGAATATCAACCTCATTTTTGATCTTTAAGGATTTTATTTATTTGACAGACAGAGATCACAAGTAGGCAGAGAGGCAAGCAGAGAGAGGGGGCGGGGAAGCAGGCTTCCTGCTGAGCAGAGAGCCCAATGTGGAGGCTCGATCCCAGGACGCTGAGACCATGACCCGAGCTGAAGGCAGAGGCTTTAGCCCACTGAGCCACCCAGGCACCCCTTATTTTTGATCTTTAGAGCCAGGAATGACTTTCTACTCTGGTAAATGGTTCTAACTTCAGGGCCCAGCCTTGCTGCCCATTATCATACTATGCTATTTATTTTGTCCAGTTTTGTTGAGATGAAATTGACTCATAACATTGTGTAAGCCTAAAGTGTACAGTGTATTGATTGATAATTTACATCTTACTGTACTATTTTTTTTTTAAATCTTACTGTTTAACTGTTCCTTTTCTCACTGAGAGTGATGCCCGGGAGGGGCTTCCACTTTTCTGTATAGGGTCTCTCTCTCTCTCTCTCTCGATCTCTCTCTCTCTCAGGGGCTGCCTGTATGGGAGACACATTTATCTTCACTCCAGGTCACCATTTAGGAATCCCACTTTCGTTGTCCAGCCCCAGAACTAGTTCTTCCTGGTCTGGTTCTAGGAGCCTTAGCAGTCTGAGCTCATTCAAGCCTCAGACTAGAATAGCAGGGGAGCCTAATAGCTGGGCAGAATGGCAAGGGAAAGGACCAGGTGGGCAAAACTTAACCACAGGGGTGCCTGGGTGGGTCAGTGGGTTAAAGCCTCTGCCTTCGGCTCGGGTCATGATCCCAGGGTCCTGGGATTGAGCCCCACTTCGGGCTCTCTACTCAGCAGGGAGCCTGCTTCTCTTCCTCTCTCTCTGCCTGCCTCTCTGCCTACTTGTGATCTCTGTTTGTCAAATAAATAATAAAGTCTTTAAAAAAAAAAAAAAAAACTTCACCAACAGAGGCCATGGCTTCAGGTCTTCATACTATGGTCATCCTCATTTGGTCTGTAAACTTCTTGTTATGAAAGGTTTTTTCCCCCATTTTCAAAAAGATTTTATTTAGGGGTACTTGGGTGATTCAGTCAGTTAAGTAGCTGCCTTTGGCTCAGCTCATGATCTCAGGGCCCTGGGATAGAGCCCCCTCATCGGACTCCCTGCTCATTGGGAGCTTGCTCCTCCCTCTCCCTCTGCTGCTCCCACTGCTTGTGATCTCTCTCTCTCTCTCTCTCTCTCTCTCTCTCTCATAAACAAAATCTTAAAAAAAAAAAAAAATAGGGACGCCTGGGTGGCTCAGTTGGTTAAGCAGCTGCCTTCGGCTCAGGTCATGATCCCAGCGTCCTGGGATCGAGTCCTACATTGGGCTCCTTGCTCCGCAGGGAGCCTGCTTCTCCCTCTGACTCTGCCTTCCACTCTGTCTGCCTGTGCTCGCTCTCGCTCGCTCTCGCTCTCGCTCTCTCTCGCTCTCGCTCGCTCTCTCTCTGACAAATAAATAAATAAAATCTTTAAAAAAAAAATTGTACTTACTTGAGAGAGAGCAAGAGCATGAGAGGGGAGGGGCAGAGGGAGAAGGACAAGCAGACTCCCCACTGAGCAGGGAGCCTGATGTGGGGCTCAATCCCAGGGTCCTGGGATCACAGACTGAGCCAAAATTTTAAGAGTCAGGTGCTCAACTGACCGAGTCACATTTTTATTATGTTTAAAATACACACAGAAGAGTAGAAAGAATAGTACAAAGAATATTCATATATGTACCACCCAGATTAAAAAATGATTAAAATTTTGCCATATTTGCTCATTTATCATCTATCTACGGACTTCCGTATTATCTCTATGTCTCTGAATCCTTTTAAAGTAAATTATAAACAGTGACTTTTCTCCTTTAAGTACATCTCCAGAAAGTAAGGATATTGCCCTCTATAGTCATAATACCATTGTCACACTTAACAAAATGAAAATAATTATCGAATTTAATCTAATAAAAAGGCCATGTTCAAATTTCCCCATTTGCTCCCAAATATCTTTTGAAGTTGGTTTTTTGAAACGAGGACACAATCAGGCTCATACATTTGCATTTTATTGTTATTTCTCTCAATTCTATTTTAATAACCTATTTTAACAACAACCATAATCACTTCACCTTTTATAGTTGTCGATTTTCAAAGAGACAGGTACTGACCTGTATATCTTATATACTATTGCAGACCATGAATTTGTCTAATTATTTCCCCAGACTGTCATTTAACTTGTTCCATTATCTGTATATTTCCTGTAAACTGAAAGTTAGATCTAAAAGGTTTGCTTAGATTCTGGTTAAAACTTCTTGGCCAGAACACATCTTAGGTATTGCCTCTGGTTCTATATTAATAGTGGAAGCTGTCATCAGCAGGTTATTTCCAGGGTGGAGGACAGGTGAGAAGGGGGCAGAGTGTGGGCTGGAAGGTTCCTGGGCCTTCCCTCAGCTGGTTACCGTAACAAATCTCAGAATGTGTGTCAGGGTAGAGGGGCCATCCTTGTCTGGCTGGGAGCCTGAGAGGCAGGCTCGGGCTCAGGCCTCACTGACAGAAAGGAGTTGTTCAGACCCATGAGCGGCAGCTCAAGGCCTTTCCCAGGAGCTCAGTGACAACTCTGGCCCCCTTTTTCTGGATTTGGGTGGCAGTGATGCAACATGCTCAAAGGAAAAAGGACAAACTTTGGAGGCAGAGTGAGCACTGCAATTTTTTAGCCTTTTGGTCTCAGGCAAGTCACTTGAACTCCTGGAACCTTGGTTTCCTCGCCCGTGAAATGGGCCCTATAATTATGCCACTTAACAGAGTAGTTTTAGGGATTAGCACTATGACAAGGGATACCTGGCACACAGTGGGTGCTCGGTAATTGGGAGCTACTGTCAGCGAATAGAGCTTTGGGTTTAGTCCGGGGGCTAGGGCCAGTACTTGGGGCCGCCCCCTCACGCTCCCACAATAGGGTGACTGAGTACTCTTCCCCCAGGTGCTGGGGTGGGGTGAGGCTTGAAGCAGCTGTAGCCCTAGCTGACATAAGGGACTATTAATTCTCTAATTAAAACAAGCCAGTGGGTGGAGGTTGGCTGTCTTCAGGGCTGGCCACCAGTATGTGGTTTGCCGGATGACCCTCTTTGCTTGCTTCTTAATTTAATCCAGGATGGCTGCTGGAAGTCCATCTGCTGTGGCAAGGTCTGTGCCTTTGTCCTTTGTTTCCTTGGTTAACCTCAAAGTCTTTTGTTCTATGGTTTTTAGGTCATATCATTTGTGCATAAACTCTGGAGTTAAGATGAGGAAAAACTCAACCTCTGGATTTTGGTTCAGGTCATAATCTCAGGGTCGTGGAATCAAACTCCACGTTGGCTCTGTGCTCAGCATGGAGTCTGCCTGAGTTTTTCTCCCTCTGCCCCTCCTGGGGCACGGGCACATACTCTCACTTGTCTCTCAAATAAATAAATAATTCTTTCTTTTTTTAAAAAAAAGATTTATTTATTTGACATAGAGAGCACAAACAGGGAGAGGGGCAGAAGGAGAGGGAGAAGCAGGCTTCCCACTGAACGGGGAGCCCTACACAGGCTCTATCCCAGGATTCTGGTATTATGACCTGAGCATGAGGCAGGTGCTCAACCGACTGAACCTCCCAGGCAACTCCCAATAAATAAATCTTTAAAAACAAAAAAACCCGTGCCAACATAACCTGGTTGAATGTGGCTTTCTACATGAGTGACCTACCCCAAAATATGGTTAGTGAATTGAACAAATGATGGAAAGCAGGGAGGTGTCCTCGGCAATAGGAGTTGTGATTCAAATGTTATACTTTGGTCAGGATGCTTTTGGTTTCAAATAACAGAATGCATAGGTAGAAGTGGCCTTAGCAATAAGAACATATCTTGTCTCATGTAACCAGAAGTCCAGAAGGAAAGGTCTGGATGATGTGGGAGCTCAGCAACACCAGGGCTCTGTTTCAGCTTCTCTGTGATTCTCTCGGTTTTGCCCTCATGATCACAAGGTGGCTGTTGTAGCACCAAGTATTACATATTGTTGTGACAATAAGCAAAGATGGCAAAAGAGGGGAATCTGCTCCAAAAATCCCCAGCTGAGATCAATACCCCCTTCTGTCTTTGACTAGTGTGGGTCATATGCCTACTCCTAAGTCAGTCAAAGAAACCTGAGTCCCCAGAATGGATCAGGCCAGTCATACTTCACTCCCTAGGGCTGGGTACACCTTCCCTGAAAACATCGCTGCTCTGAATGAAATGGTAAGGAGCAAAGAAAGAATTGGGGAGATAACTAGCAATGTCTACCTGAGTAACAACAGAAAGTCATCCTCAGATCGGCTGTCACAAGCTCTGTGAGAAGTGTGTCTGCATTGATTCTAGCAAATTTAAGCCAAAAAACAAGACTCGAGAAATGCCATCTTTATGTGCAAGGAGAGGTAGAGTCCAAAGAGATAGCAAGAAAAGAAGCAAACTCTGAGCTTTCTTTGACCATATCAGGTACAAACCCTAATCAAAAGTTTCAAAATAAGACATATGGCTTTGTTTTCAGAGAAGTTTGCTCCAGTAAAAAGAGCAGCTCCTTTTTGGTAAGAACCAAAAATTATCTGTGTCACAACAAAACAGTCACAACGGTTCTGCCATCTGCCAAGAGCTGTACAGACAGGTGCCTGGGGCTGCAGGGCAAACATTTGGGGCCATGGTTCTGGGGCCCCCTCCTGGGCCCCCTCTCTGATTTCATGAGGAACTAGCAAGTACATGTTTGTCTGAAAGGAGCAGGTAATAGTTTTGCCTTGTATAAAGGAAGGTCAAATTTTTCCCAATCTCCTGATTTTTCAAGAGGTTAAAATTTGGGGCTCAGTGGGTTAAAGCCTCTGCCTTCGGCTCAGGTCAGGGTCCTGGGATTGATCCCCACATCCGGCTCTCTGCTCAGCAGGGAGCCTGCTTCCTCCTCTCTCTCTCTCCCTGCCTCTCTGCCTACTTGTGATCTCTGTCTGTCAAATAAATAAATAAAATCTTAAAAAAAAAAAAGAGGTTAAAATTTAAAACTTTTATCTGAAATCATCTCAATTTAGAAAACTAACAAAAAAAATTTTTTTAATATTTTAAATCTGGTGGACCAAACACAACATCTGTGGGTCATATTTTGACTGGCAGGTAAATGAGCATAAAGGTTATGATTGGGGTAATGGAAATGTTCTAAAAGTACTGAAGATAATGCTTGTACAGTTCAACTTGGTAGGTTTACTAAAAATCATTCAATTGGACAGTTGAAATAGATGAATTATGTAAAATGTGCCTCAAGAAAGAATAATTTTTTATTTATTTTATTTTTTAATTTTTTAACCTTAAGACTGCAGACTGCTTATGAACTAGAGTATTTTTTCCTAAGCCCTACTTTTGGTTTTGTAAAGGCACCGCCCTTGCTGATCCATGAGGATCGACAACCTCAGTTTACAAGGGAGGGAGTAGAGCCTAGTAGTTACCATGTGGGCCACGGGGTCAAGTGAGTTCAATTCTACCTCCCCCAATTACTAGCCAGGGGACTATAGGCAAGTTAATTCTCTAAGCTAGTTACCTTCCTGAGACTCATTTTCTCATCTCTACAACGGAATGGTAATAATACCTAGAAGACTGAGTGGAATAATACAATACATGTAAAACATCTGGCACAATGTCTTTTTTTTTTTTTTTTAATTTATTTATTTGACAGAGAGAGGCACAGTGGGAGAGGGAACACAAGCAGGGGGAGTGGGAGAGGGAGAAGCAGGCCTCCCTCCAAGCAGGGAGCCTGACATGGGGCTCGATCCCAGGACCCTGGGATCCTGACCCAAGCAGAAGGCAGACGCCTAACGACTGAGCCACCCAGGCGCCCCACAATATGAGTCTTGAAGAAATAATATATTTGTTTTTAGGAGTTCTCACCACAAAGCTTACCCTATGTATTTTGAACCCAGACTGTGGGTCTCTCCTTCTCCTTCCTGGAAGCTGGGTGGTCCTCAAGGCTACTGCTGTTGAGTGAGGTAGACCGAGAACATAGTGCCTGGAAGGAGGGCTCCCGCCACGCCTCAGAGGTTCAGAGTGCTCACAAGTTGTCAACCCACATTTTCAGCCTGAAGAGATGAGATTCGGGACTTCCTAGGGTTTCTAGGAGCTGTGTGCATGTCTGCAGGAGAGAGTAGTGTCCCCAGAGAAATTCAGGTCTAAGCTCCTTTTCTTTAGGAATTCAAGGAGGGTAGATTCACATCTTTCTGTTCCTGTAGTTAAAGCCAGATTCCCCCTGGCTTTACTGCAGTGAACTGCTGGTGTCCTTTGGTGGTGACACGGAAGAAACACAGGAGACATTGAATGAGGATGCTGTGACCCCCCGCCCCTCTGCTGGCTGTCAGTTTTTCTGTCTGTCTCCATCTGTGGGCTGCGTGTGAGGCAGGCGGCTGGGGGACCCAGCCATGTGGAAGCCTGCACTAGCCATCTCCCCTCACCCTGTGGACCTCCACTCCGCACCAACAAATGCTGCTTCTGAAAGGGCCACGGGACACTCCCTTTTTCCATGAAAGTGAATTCTAATCTCCTTGGTGTTTTAGAGATATTCCCCACATATCACCACAGGAAAGGCGCTTTGGCCCTCACTGGGGCCGGCCCACTGCCCCCTGTGGACTACCCAGCATAGAGGGCAGCGAGGCCCCACCAGCAGAGCCCCCAGCATCCCTGAGAAACCTAGGTGGGGTCCATCTGCAGGCTAGGCACAGGCACCCTGGGGGTGAGCATATGGGGGCCTTTCGGACCCGCCCTGTGGGGTTCAGGAGAGGTGAGGAGACCCTGCCTGCTCTCCCAGGCCAGTCTGGACCATGGGCCCTAAAAATGTAGAAGAGAGAGAATCAGTTCCCTGGGCTGTGTGTCCTTTGCCTTGCTGGGATTCTGTTTGTCTCCCTGATCCTATAGGCTCCCCCTCCTGCCCACATGTGGTCCCCTGATGCCTGGTGCAGTCAGTGAGCAGCCCGGGCCTCCCCCCTCGAATTGGGCCTGCTTCCTGGTGGGCCAGCAGGTCCTCCACCAGCGCTGAGGGGTTGGGCTGAGCTGGGAAGGGGGCGCGGGGGTGAACCTCTGTGCCCGGTCCAGTCAAGCTGCCTCCATCAGGTATGTGTGCAGAGGTGAGGAACCCCTTTCCTCCTCCGCCCCCGAGGGGGAAGCTTTCAGTTCACACTGGGTGTTTGGGAATGTTGCGGGGTGGGGGGTGGGTGGGACGGTGTTGAGCAGAGCAAGACTCATGCTGGAAGGGTGATTTTGGAAACTTAAAAACTGCAGATCTGGAGGCGTCCGCATGATGGAGGTGTGATGACTGCTGGCTTTTATGATCTAGAGCCCCAATCTGCAGCAGGACTGATGGCCCAGGCTGGTGACCACTTCCCCATCCCCGCTGCCGCTGTCTTCCCCATTCTGAAGGCCCACAGCGGTTGAGGTCTGTGCCACGCCAGTGAGAACTTGGCCATGCGCTGCCCAGGGGTGTTCCTGTTGTACCGATAGAGCTGGTCCGGCCTCCCCAGCAAGAGTTAGGGGCTCCTTCAGGACTGGGATGGGGCGGCTGGTACTACCCTGACCTCCAGCTTCTTGATGGCACCAGATGACACCTGCTTTGCACCGGGGGCCTCGTCTCTCAGCTCTTACGACTTTACCTTCACAATACTTGGCCTAGGGAGGCCCTCAGTTCATGGTTCTTAGATGAACAAGTGATATTTTTTTCATTAATAAAGGACAAGAAAGACCTTTCTGAAAATTTGCAGGGGTGCTTAGAGGTGCTCTGCTGATAACACAGTTGTCTTCTCTCCACTGTCCCTTCCTTCACCTACGAAGATGGATTGTTCTTAGTATTTCTTATTCAGTAATGCCCTGGAATGACTTGCAGCCTTCTGAAATTCATACATCCACAAAGATGGGACCTTTAAAGAAGTTAAATGAGGGGCGCTTTGGTGGCTCAGTTGTTAAGTGTCTGCCTTCTGCTCAGGTCAGGATCCCAGGATCCCAGGGTCCTGCGTCCGGCTCCTTGCTCAGCCAGGAGCCTGCTTCTCCCTTGCCTGCTCTGCCTGCCGCTCCCCCTGCTGTGTTCCCTCTCTCACTGTCTCTCTCTTTCTGTCAAATAAATAAATGAAATCTTAAAAAAAAAAAAAGATTTTATTTACTTATTTGAGAGGAGATAGAGAGAGAGAGAGAGGGCATGAGCAGGAGGGGCAGAGGGAGAGGGAGAAAGACTGTCAAGCAGACGCCACCCTGAGCGCTGAGCGTGGAGCCTGACATGGGGCTTGACGCCATCCCCCCAAGATCACCACCCTGGCCAAAACCCAGAGTCAGACGCTTAACTGACTGCGCCACCCAGATACCCCTGGTGTCCTACTAAGAAAAAGAAATTTGGACACACAGTGGGACACCAGAGGTGCGCGCGCGCACACACACACACACAGGAAAGGCCACCTGAGGACGCAGAGAGAGGCAGCCACCTGCAAGACACGTAGAGAGCCTCAAGAGAAACCAGATCGGCTGCCACTTTGATCTTGGACGTGTGGCCTCCAGAACTGTAAGGAAGTAAATATCTGCCGTCCAAGCCCCCAGTCTGTGGTACTTTGTTGTGTTTTTTCAGGAGTCATAGCAAAGCAATACAAATAGAGAAGTTGAGACCCCCCAGAAGGGAAGTAACTTCTGTCACATATCAAGTGCCCAGGCTTTCTGGAAATCCCCCACTGGTATGTATCACGTGTGTGGGAGTTCCCAAAGGGGCACTACAGTCCAGCTGTGTCTTGGGCTTACACTTTCTGATACACCAACAAAGAGGGTCTCTGTCTCCATCAAGAATTCTTTCCCTAGGGGCTCCTGTGCAGCTCAGAGGGTTAAGCGTTTGCCTTTAGCTCAGGTCATGATCCCAGGCTCCTGGGATAGAGCCCTGCATCAGGCTCTCTGCTCAGTGGGAAGCCTGCTTCTCCTTCTTCCTCTGCCCCTCCCTGTGCTTGCACTCTCTCATGCTCTCTGTCAAATAAATAAATAAAATCTTAAAGAAAAAGAAATATTTCTTTCCCTTAAAAAAAACAAACAAACAACTCTTTCCCTGACCCTGGCCTGTCCGAACTCTTTCCTACTCTCTCACACATGTAAGCACCCCCGTGACGGGTGTCATTTCACATTGTATGGAAGAATAGGACACGAGCTGCGCATGGTTGAGATGACCCCCAAGAACATTCTCCCAGGAGTTGCCTCTTTGCCTAGGTGGACCACACTAGACAGTCCATTCAGTCCGTTTTAAGCTGTTGGGGCCATCTGGGTAGAGGTAGGGGCGCGTGGAGGCGAATTCCTAGGCACCTGCCAAGAAGCTGCATGTCAGGTGGGCATACGGAGATATGAGTCTGAACAATTCATGGGGAAAGACAAGGGAGACATAAATGGGCAGAAGACCAAAAGGCAGCTAATGAGTGGAGTCCTGACTGACCCGTTTGGACAACAGCCTGTTTGTTGAAGAGATCCAAGGGGAGGCCAGGGCCCCAGGGGCCTTGGGTGGGCAGACTCTCTCCACAACTCAGTCCCCAGAGTTCTCTCTTGTGTGCCTCAAACTCTCCCCCTCTTTTCTCCTACAGGTGCCTAGAAAAGCTGATTTTTCCCCTGAGTTCCTGTTTCCTGGGTCTGCTGTGGATCATCCTCTGCCAGCTTTTTTTTCCCCCCTAAGATTTTATTTATTTATTTGACAGAGAGAGAGCACAAGCAGGGGGAACAGCAGAAGGAGAGGGAGAATCAGACTCCCTGCTGAGCAGGGAGCACGATGTGGAGCTCGATCTCAGGACACTGAGATCATGACCTGAGTCGAAGGCAGACTCTTAACTGACTGAGCCACCCAGGCGTCCTCCTTTGCCGACTTTCGCCCGGTCACGTAGGATATGAGCTAAGTACATGAGGACTCCTTTCAGGTTTTAAAAAACATTTTGCAGTGAGTAATTGCAGGCACCTCTTGGTTTATTTAGGTGTGCCTTACTTGTATTCTGGAATAATGTTTTCTGGTAGGTCTTGAACTTACATAGAAGAGCACTTTTGAGGATAGAATGGCCTGTTGCCCTCTGCAGTGAACACGGTGCCCATCCACAGTGTGTTATTGGGCAGTACCTGCCAGCGTCAGCTCAGAGCCGACGCTTGGTGAAAGGGCACCTGCCACTTCCCCTTATTACCCACCCAGTTTGCCTAACCTAGCTGGGTCCTTAGCACTGCATTTGTGCTTATCCAGCACTGAAGAGTTTCCGTCGGTAAGCCCTGGAGACTTGGTGGCAACTTGGAGAACTGCTAGGATAAACCTAGGGACCTCTCTACTGGAATGCCTCTACTCTCCCCCCATACCAACTCTGCCACTCATCCCAGTCATTTATAGGAAGGTGGTGCTGTACAAGCTAGGAGGCACGATGGTTCTCAACCTCGAGCGTACATCAGCATCATCTGGGGGCCTTCTTAAAGCGCAAACACCTGGGCACCATTGTCAGGGTTTCTGGTCGGTAAATCTGGAAAGAGTTTGAGGTTTTGCATTTCTGGTAGTTTATAAGTGATGCTCATGACTGTGGCCCAGGGCCTGCATTTCGAGAACCCCAGGCTAGGGTGATAGACTATGATATCTCTTTGGGTGTGTATAACTCAGTGTTTGATTTTGTCATGCTTTCCTCAACACTCCCTTGAGAATGTGAGGAAAGCCTGGATCAGGGTCCTGAACAGAAATTGACAAAATAAGACCAGTGGTGAATACTTGGACCTAGTTTGCCCTAAAATGTAGATGGGACTGAGCTTGAGTTTTCAGAAGCTTCTTCTTGACTCATGCTCTAAATTTCACTGGAGGAGGAAGAATTACAAAGAAGGAAGAGATTTTCTGAGCACCAATTAAAAAACAATATTTTTTTAACATATTGAAGAGTCCTTTCGTTTCTGTTGCTGATGCAGCAAATTACCACAAACATAGCAACCTAAGAGAGCACAAATTTATTTTCTTACAATTTCTGTAGGTCAGAAGTCCAGGTGGCTGAGTCCTCTGTTTACTTATTTATTTTTATTTTAAAAAATATTTTATTTATTTATTAGACAGAAAGAGAGCACAAGCAAGGTGAGCAGCAGGCAGAGGGACAGGGAGAAGCAGACTCCCTGCTGAGCAGAGAGCCCGACAGGGGGTTCGATCCTAGGACCCTGGGACCATGACCTGCACTGAAGGCAGATACTTAACTGACTGAGCCACCCAGGTGCCCTGAGTCCTCTGTTTAAAGTCTCCCAAGCCCAGGGGAGGAAATTGCATTTCAGGTCCTAAGTTAGTAGTCCCTTCTGACCTGGATGGTTAGAAACGGTGCCTTCCTTTGAGCCTTTGGGAGGCCTCCCACTTTGTCTCCTTTCATCTGTTCTCTGAGTTGTCCTCAGGTGTCTAGAGAAGCTTCATAAGCTGCTACATCTTCACCTAAATAGAAAACTCAGCTTACAGCCGGCTTGGCCACTCAAGGTACACACTGTCTGCCTCTTGTAAGCCAATTTCCTACCCACTCAATCCCCCATCTCCATGAGCCGCCTCTGCTCCTCCCATTCTGTCTGGTGGAGGCCTCGGTGTCAGACAGAAAGGGCTGAAGTTTCTTTCCCAAGGGCTCCTCAGGGGTGCTCTGCACATCCATTCAGACTCTCTCTGGTGACTCATCAGCGATGAGTTCCCCCAAACTTGACTCTTGCCGCAGCGAATGGCTCCCAGGGGAAGACACTGCACTAGCAGATTCCCACACCCATCTCTGCAGGAAAGGAGGAGGGCTGCTTCCAAAGCCAGGTTCAAGAGCTGCAGAAAAGCAGACCGAGAAACAAAGATCAGAAAAGGACAAGCAGTGAGACTGATGCAGATTTACTTTAATCCATTGGAATGGACTTCCCTATAATCTCTCTGACAGGGCAGGCCTTCTAGATGGAAGGTAATATGCAGTGTTACCTCTCTGCTTCACGTAATAGACTTTATTTTCCTTTGCTGCCGCTCAGTCTCCATCCTTCTTTCAGTTCCTTAAACTTTCTACCTCAGGACCTTTGCTCTACTCTTGGCCTGCAATGCCTTTTCCTCTCACTTCTATCCCTCCTTCAGATTTACTTGAAATAAGCTTTCCTATAGGAAACAGCCTTGTACCCCCCTGCTCTGGGTTGGATCTCCCTTCTCTGCTGTTCTTACCCTCCCATACCCTAAAAGTAATTAATTAATTAATTAATTAAAAAAAGATTTTGTTTATTTATTTATTTGACAGACAGAGATCACAAGTAGGCAGAGAGGCAGGCAAAGAGAGGGGAGGAAGCAGGCTCCCTGCTGAGCAGAGAGCCCCATGTGGGGCTCAATCCCAGGACCCTGGGATCATGACCTGAGCTGAAGGCAGAGGCTTTAACCCACTGAGCCACCCAGGCGCCCGCATAAAAGTAATTATTTGCAGAATTAACAGATCATTTCTTCACGTTCTGTCTAGTGAGTATGGGGACCACACCCATTACATTGCCTGGCATACAGCTGACCTCAGTAAATTCTTGGTGAATGAATGAATGAGAAGGAGGACAGAAGCAAATAATTAATTAATCATTCCTTCACCAGTGATTGCTTAATGAATGCCAGGCACTGGGAGTATCAAACTAAAATTCAACATAACCCCCTACAATCAGGAAATCCACAGTTGAGCGTGTTCTGGGAGAGAAGAGTCAGATTTGAGCAGGAGCAGAAGTCCAGGCCACTAAGGCAAGCACTTTCCATTTGCTTTGAGCTCCTGCCTCCGGATTCTGGGGTAGGACCTTCCTCGCCTACTTTTGCCCCAACTGACCACTTGGATTTCTGGACAAAGTCAAAATCTTCTTTGTCACCCTTTAGTTACTGTCCCCAGGAATCTGATCCTCTTTCTTCATGCTGGCTTGCCCCTAGACTTTTGTATCAACTTTCCCAGGGTCTTGCATCCCCTTTCTCTGCTTGGCCCTGGTGGGTTTTTTTATCATGCACTGGGGCCCACCCAGGTGGCCCCTTCCCTCCAGCCTCAGTCAGCTCATCACCCTGACAAAAACTGCATTTAAAGATTCATTATTTCATTTGCATATAAAAGGTAATCCTTTCTGCCCCGGAGCAATTAGTTTCTTGTATTCCATCTTTAAAAATATTTAAGCCCCCCTCATATTTGCATTTTAACACAGACTCTGCAGGTCCCATATCTGGAGGTGGGGTCGCCCCAGATCTCTCCATTTAGTTTGGAGGTAAGGGAATGCTGCCTGGGAGGGCGCTCTGAAGTAGGACAATTCCAGATGCAAATTGATGTTCTTGGTTAGTTGGGGGTGGTGAGGGGTTGGCACATACAACCCCCAAGCCTGGATCTTGAGCCCAGAAAGACTGACCCTACCCTAATCACCAGCATGACTGAGAGGCTGTGGGGAAGTGTTTAGAGGGGCTTGGGTCAGTGTTGAAAAGTAGGTCCTAATTGTGGGGGATGTTCTTCTTCTTCTTCTTTTTTTTAAAGATTATATTTGTTTGAGGGGCACCTGGGTGGCTCAGTGGGTTAAAGCCTCTGCCTTCAGCTCAGGTCGTGATCCCAGGGTCCTGGGATTGAGCCCCGCATCGGGCTCTCTGCTCGTCAGGGAGCCTGCTTCCTCCTTCCTCTCTGCCTGCCTCTTCTGCCTACTTGTGACCTCTGTCTGTCAAATAAATAAATAAAACCTTGGGGGCGCCTGGGTGGCTCAGTGGGTTAAGCCTCTGCCTTCGGCTCAGGTCATGATCTCGGGGTCCTGGGATTAAGCCCCGCATCGGGCTTTCTGTTCTGCAGGAAGCCTGCTTCCTTCTCTCTCTGCCTATCTCTCTGCCTACCTTGTGATCTCTCTCTGTGATAAATAAATAAATAAAATTTAAAAAAAAAATCTTCAAAACACACACACACAGACAACACCAAAAAAAAAAAAAAAAAAAAAAAGTGGGGCGCCTGGGTGGCTCAGTGGGTTAAGCCGCTGCCTTCGGCTCAGGTCATGATCTCAGAGTCCTGGGATCGAGTCCCGCATCGGGCTCTCTGCTCAGCAGGGAGCCTGCTTCCCTCTCTCTCTCTCTCTGTCTGCCTCTCCATCTACTTGTGATTTCTCTGTCAAATAAATAAATAAAATCTTTAAAAAAAAAAAAAAAAAAAAAGATATTTATTTGAGAGAGAGAGCACACATGTGAGAGAGCTTAAACAGGGGGAGCAGCAGAGGGACAGAAGCAGGCTCCATCCTGGGACGCCAGGATCATGAACCAAGCCAAAGGCAGATGCTTAACTGACTGAGCCACCCAAGGTCCCTGGTGGAGGTACTGTAAACCCTATTTAGGGAAGGTTTTGAGACTGACTGACATGGCCCTTTTCTTCATCTTGACCCACCTCTTGCATTTGAACTGGTCTCTGGGGTAACTTACCCTCAGCTTGGAACTTCTGGTCTATCACCATCCACAGACCGTTTTCCTGCAGGGGACCGCAGTTTCTCTCCATGAATTAGAGCCGCAAACACGTTTTCACCTGCATCTGGAGAGGGCAGTAAGGAGAGGGTGTGGGCCTCAGAGGCTACAGGCCCACACCTCGTAGCTGGTTTCCTGGGCTCCGCCCGTGGCTGCCGTGTCTCTCCTTAGGGGAAACTGCAGGCATGGAGGCATTCCTCTCTCTCTGTGCTCTCGGAGCAGAGGAACCGGGCAGTATCCTCTGAACTGCTGTGCCACATTGGAAGCACAGTCCCGAGAGAGTCCCTGAGGTTGGTGGTAAGCATAGGGGCTCTTGAAGATGGGTGGAGGAAACGTGATAATGTTCGAGGGAGGACGATGGAGATGAGGGCAGAGGAGAGGAAGTGCTCTTCTCCTGTTCTCTCTACTTTCCCTTTCTCTTCTCTCCAGTTCAGCAACCATCAAGCACCATTTAAATACGCCTCGAAATAAACCTTTATACTTGGAGCTCTGCTCCGCGTGCCTTTGCTGAATTCCGTCCCTGGTAAGCCTGCACTGGGGAGCAGAAGAGTATGGATGGGCCCAGTGTAGGATGAGGAAAGCACAAGGTCATGTCATTTCCTCCTTAGATATCTCCCTCCTTCTTCCTCCGGTTGTTGCTCGGGGTCGCGTTGCTCAGGGTGGCGTCAAATCTCACCTCCTTTATGGGGCTGTCACCAACTCCCCTCCCTGACTCCAAAAGAATTTGGATCTTTTATGTGTGTAGATAGTGCCACAGAATGCTATTTACTTTTCCACGTGGACCCGTCTCCCGAAATGCAGTGGTTTTTAGCTCTGGCTACACATGAGAACCACTAGGGAAGCTTTTAAAATACCAGTACCCAAGTCTGCAGCCCAGGGATATGGTTTAATTGGTCTGGGGGTGGGGCTTAGCTGTGTGAACCCTGTAAAAGTTTTCCAGGTAATTCTAATGTGCAGTCTAGATTGAGAACTGGAGAGCTGGGCCCAGCCTTTTATAGGGCTTTCTTCTGTCTGCATGAATGGAAGCATTGACCGTTGACCTTTGGAAAGCAAGTGGCCTGAGAACTGATACTGGCCCCTGGGCAGTCGTGGGGGGAAGGGCAAATAGAAGTGTCCAGTAGGAAGGTGGTGAGGGCACATGTGGTGGATGTGGTCAGCTCATTCTCCCCATGTGCGATGTATATGGATGGCCTTTTGGCTCCTCTTGGTGAAGAAGACTGAGGTTCATGTGCATTCCTTGTTCCAGAACCCCTCTGCCCTCCTAATGATCCTTCCTATGCCTTATTTATTTTTCACACACTTTCTGTTTTCTTCCCCTGGAGGGCTTTAAGCAAAGGGCAGATATAGTAAAGTGGTCCTCGCTCAGCCACTGACTGTGTGACCTGGATGGAGTTTTTTAAGTTCCCCAGACTTCAGGTTCCTTACCTGCCAAATGGGGATGAACGGTTTGCTCACCTCCTGAGGCTTACTGTGAGCATCACAGGAAGCCATCCCTGTCCTAGGCTGAGCCACCCTACAGGCTCAGGGGATAGTGCTATCGCTGTTTTTACCTGGTCCCAACACTTGGTGGCTGCGGAACTGACTAGATGGGTTGCCTATTGAAGCCTCGGGGCCTCAGTGTCCACACCTTCCCCAAATAGGACAATAATAGGTTCTTCACAGATTTGGAAGGCTCAGGAGGTAAAGGGCAGAGCACAAAAGAGGCAGTCAGGAAGCAGGGATCCTTGCCCTTCTCACGGTGCCTCTTGTCTCTCTGTGTCTCCTTGTACAGGTCCTCCCATGATCCTCCTGAATAGTCATAGATTGGGAGGTTCTAGTTGGAGTTTTGGGGCTAAAGAGGAGGTGGAGAGATAGAGAACAGTGGTAAGGAAGTGCACTCTGGGGATAAAAGACCTGCTTAAATCAGAGTAACAGAGACCAGCAAGGAACAGCTCTGAGCCCCTGTTTCCGATGCTCCCTCAGTGACAAGAACTGAAGCCTGAAAGAGGTAAGGGATACTGTGTGGCTTCTTTCATTCACTTACTCACACTGAGCAAACACCAATGGCGTGGTTGTAATGTGCCAAGCACGTGCTTGGTGAGCCAGAGTCTCTGCCTTCAGACAAGGTGCTTCCTCGTGGTAGAAACACATAGGTACCTGGAAAATTGCAATGGGTGTGAGTGCTGAGATCGGGGGCTGAGCATGGGAGGGACACCTGACTGGCCCCTGAACTTGGTTTTTGTCCTGGGGGAGGGGACCAGGTCTTCTGAGAGTAAAAGCAGTGCAAGCTGAGATTGGAAAGTAGGAGTTGGCCAGGCGAAGGGGAAGGAAAACCTTTTCTTGGCTTGTTCAGGGAGTGGTGAAGAATTTGGTGTGACCAGCAGGAGACTGTCGGGGGAGCAATAAAACTAGTGAGCTGTTCTGGGAGACTTTTGGAAGGTTTTTAGAAGAGTGACATGATCTGATTTATTTTACTGACATCTCTTCTTCTGAGAGGAGAAAATCCCAAAGAGCTCATGCTGTACAGGTAGAGGAACAGAATGGAATCCTTGGAGGAGACAATACTCAGAGAAGTGAGGGCGCCCGGCTGGCTCACAGATATCTCCCTCAGTCAGTGGAGTGTGCAACTCTTGATCTCAGGTCGTGAGTTTAAGCCCTACATTGGGCATAGCACTTCCTTTAAAAAAAAAAAAAAAGGTGGATGTCTGGGTTTCCAAAGCAGTTGGCTCTTTCCCTTCCGTGTTCAAGGATAACACAGCCCCCCTCAGCCCAGGATGTACAGGAAGTCCTACGGTTGCCTGGTCAACAGATGGTAATGAAAGTCCTTCACCCCAAGAAGTCTAAGGTCCTTGTGTCTATAGCAGAGAAAATGCTGGCCAAAAACACACAGTTACACTAGCGGCCATTTCTTGTCTTTGGATTCAGAAACCACTTTGAAGGTAGCAAGACACTGGTATTGGCATGACTGACTCTCTGAACTAGCCAGAGCAAAGGGCCAGAGTACAGGCTCACAAGATGTGACAGGTGTAATAAACAAAAAACTGGAACTCCACCCCCCAAAAATAGGAAAAGAAAAATAAGAATGGAACAAAGAAAACCATAGAGAGGGCAAAGGTAAATTTTGGTGCTTGCAAAGAGTGTGTTGGAGACTAGAAACCAAAGAATGGAAGAGTAGGTGACTCTGAGATAAGACCTGATTCCTAGAGATACTTCAGTGTTTCACCAAAGATGGATAAAATGAAATACAAACAAGATCAGCCAGCCCAGGCTTATCAATAGGCCATTCCCTCCTAGGCTACCATGTGTGATTGTGCAGCATGAGCACTGCATAATTCTAGGGGGCACCACTTACATCACTGACATAGACTTATCTATTTATTACAGCAATTGTTCACAGACGGCACAGGCCATGTTGGTGAACAGCTGTGTTGACTGGCCCCCCTTTACTAGATACTCTACTCTCATTTCCCTCTTCTCTATTACACCAACTTGAGAAGACCCACGTGTCTATTACATGCTACAAATACTCAGAATTTTCTTTTCCTCTGTACTTTCTTTCATGCAATCATTCATTCATCATTCATTCATTCACGTGTCCATTCCTGCCTGCTCACTTGCTTGCCGGCACATGTTTTTTGGACATCTACTCTGAGCGTGGCACCAATATACCTACATGACACAGCAGTAAACAACCCTCAGAAAGCCCTCAAGCAGCTTCCAATCTAATGTGAAGATGCATATTAAACAATCATGGAAATCTGTAGATACGCAATTATAAATTGGAGTACATACTGCAGAAGAAAAGACAAGGATATAATGAAGAGTGTCCCAGAGGAACTCTATTTAGATGGCAGAGTGTTCATGGAAAGGTTCGCTGGGCAGAAGCATTTGCACTGGGACCTGGTAGAGAAGGGGAACAGCCATTCCAGGCAAAGGGAATCACCTTGAAAAGTCTGAGAAAAGCAAGGGTTCGCCACATGTGAAATGCTACAGGAAGGTTGGTCAGTGGGCAAAAGGGAGCAGGTGGGGGAGAGGGTGGAGAGAGAGTCCCAGGACCAGATAGAACATGGCCCTAGTGGGTCAAGAAGAGGAGTTGGGGTAGATTTTGAAAGGTTTTCAGCAGGGAGGGACATAAGGACCATGCTGAGATTTTGTGCTTTTAGAGCTAGAAAATAAATAGAAAGGGGACAAAAGTGAAAGCTCAGGAAATAGAGCAGATGAGAGATGCTGGGGCCTCATGTTGGGATGGTGGAGCTGGAAGACACGGGTGATGGGGCACCAGGCAGGGACTGGTGAAGGTTTGGTAGGGGAGATGTGGCCAGCGTCAGCCAGCTCTTTATCTAAGGGGGAATCAGGTCTTTGACAGAAGCAATTAAGTGGATGGAGGTGCCACATAATGAGGAGGGGAAAACTGGAAGACAATTGGGCTTTGTGGGGACAGGTAGTAAAAAACGTCAGTATGAGTGAGTTTGGGTTTGAGAGGTCAGAGTTTGCTCAGTTACTCTTCACAACATCATGAGACATGAGCTTAAGGGCTTCTCTCTACGCGGTATCCCTTTCAGTGTTTGTATTCCAACAAGAAAGGCGGTAAAAATAAATATTTATTGAACACCTACTATGTGCCAACATCCTGTTAAGTACTGCAAAGTCAGCAAGGAACAAGGTAACATGGAAGGAAGAGGAGTAAGTTCTGGGGAATGTGACATACAGCATAGTGACTATAGTTAACAGCAGTGTCTTATTTATTAAAGTTGTTAAGAGGAGAATCTTGGGTGTTTTTAACACACACACACACACACACACACACCCCGAATGGTTACTATGTGAGATGATGGATGTGTTAACTAACCTTATTAGAGCAATTATTTCACAATACATGTATATATCAAGTCATCATGTTGGACAAATTAAACGTACAAATGTCATTTGTCAGTTAATTTCAGTAAAGCTGGAAAAAAAGTAAGTACATTTAGGAAAAAAAACCCCCAAAAAACAAAAAAACACTGAAGGCAGTAGAACAGAGTGGGAAGAGCATGCTCCTTGGAGTCTGTGTGCCTGGCAACAAATATTTCACTGAGTCTGGGCTGTGCTTCAGAATCTGTAAAATGGGCAGATTACTCACCTTGCAGAGTTGTCCCGAGGACCACTGCTGCTAGTGCATTTGAGCATAGTGTCTGGTACACAGTAAGTGCTAAAGAAATGGTAACGATTTTTTTTTTTTTTTTTTTTTTTTTGACAGTGAGAGATCACAAGTAAGCAGAGAGGCAGGCAGAGCGAGGAGGAAGCAGGCTCCTGGCTGAGCAGAGAGCCCGATGCGGGGCTCAATCCCAGGACCCTGGAATCATGACCTGAGCCGAAGGCAGAGGCTTTAACCCACTGAGCCATCCAGGCGCCCCTGAAATGTTAATGATTTTTGAACATATATTTACTAAGTGTTGCAATCTAATGAATGGAGAAGCTAGACACTGAGCAAATAACTTTGGAGAGTGATCACTCGGTCTTCCTTTTCAGAGTTTGCTCGGTCTTCCTTTTCAGAGTTTGCCTCATAGAATCTTGAAACGGGTCCTCTGCAGGAATTCTCCAGTCCTCGGTGAGTGCCGAACTGTTGAGCTCTGCTGGGGTGTGTCTGTGTGCAACACCGCTCATTTCTCCACTCCACAAGGTCCCTGGACGGGCTGGCTCAGCAGCCAGAGAAAAAGGAAGAAGACTAGGGCCATGCACTCCCACCCCTGGTTCAGGAGTCAGAATGTTTTAGACTCACGCCTCCCTTGCAGCCCCCACGCCAGTCATTCCGTGCTCTCCAGAGGCTGTGCTCTTCAGGCCTTTCAGCCGAATCGTTTGGCATCTTCCTCCATACCCCTCATAACTGTTTCTACTGCTCCCCTTCTTGATTTATTCTGTTTTAGGCGTGAGCGGCAGGCTTCCTGCTCCAGAAAGTTTCGTCTCTCTCAGCTTTCCTTCTACTTCTACCACCACACCCTAATTTTTCTATCCCTCCATCATCCTGATGGATTTATATGATTTTGTCAGCTCTATGTTCAGGGCTGTCTTAGGGATCCTGTTTAGACACGGCTAAGCTGTGTGGTTCACTGTGATAACTCTCCCCTATCACCACAATTTTGTGTTTTATGGAGTTAGTCACTGTTTTTTGTTTTTAACTTAGTTTTCTGTCTTTTCCCTTTAGTCATCCCCAGATTCTCTTCTCTGAAACTCCTCTTGTGTTGGATCTTGGTCTCCCGGGTCCCCTGAATTACTTTTTTCTGGTTCACCCTCTTGTTTTATTTTTATTTTTTTAAGATTTTATTTATTTATTTGACAAAGACACAGCGAGAGAGGGAACACAAGCATGGGGAGTGGAAGAGGGAGAAGCAGGCTTCCCGCTGAGCAGGGAGCCCAACGTGGGGCTTGATCCCAGGACTCTGGGATCATGGCCTGAGCGGAAGGCAGATGCTTAACCACAGAGCCACCCAGGAACCCCCAACCCTCTTTTTTTAGATGAGGTGGATTTCTTTACTTTGTCCCCAGTGTTCTGCACTCTCACCACCATGGCCTTGCCCAGGTTCATTTTCAGCTATCTTGTGGGCCTTCCAAGGACCCTTTGAGTCTAGATTCACTGTCTCTCTGTTCTAAGATATTTTCTTGAATTATTTCTTTGGCATTTCTCCACTCTGTTTTCTGTTTCTGGAACATGATGTTTTCATACCTTTGATTTTTTTCAACTGTTTATACTTTTAAAAAAAATCCTTTCCTGGGGTGCCTGGGTGGCTCAGTCGTTTAAGCATTTGCCTTTGACTCGGGTCATGATCCCAGGGTCCCTGGATCAAGTCTTGTGTCAGGCCCCCTGTTCAGTGGGGGGTCTGCTTCTCCTTCTCCCTCTGCCCCTCCACTCATGCTCTCACTTTCTCAAATAAATAAATTTTAAAAATAATAATAATAATAATAAATAAATAAATCTTTCCCTTCCACTTTTTCTTTTCTTTGTCTTTTTGTTCTGCCTTCTGGAAGATGTTAACTTTATCATTCAACTTTTCTGTAGTTTTTCATTCTTACTTTCCATTATTTGTGTGGAATTGAGTTTTCACTCTTTGACTCTCCCTTCTTTATAACATCCTGTCCTTGTTTTATAGGTATGACATCTTCTCTTACCTCTCCAAGACTAATATATTAGATGGAGTTTTCTTCTCTCTCCCATTCTCTTTCCTTCAAGATACTTTTTGCTCTGTCATAAAATAGCATATCTCAAGTGTAGCAGCTCCTGGATGTCTGCTTATATTTAAGAGTGGGCTAGGTGGGGTAGGGGCACCTGGTGGCTCAGTTGGTTAAGCCTCTGCCTTCAACTCAGGTCATGATCCCAGGGCCAGGACCCTTTTGAGCAGGGAACCTGCTTCTCCCTCTTCTCCTGCTCTGTTCTCTGTCACTGTCTCTTTCCCTCTCAAATGAGTAAATAAAATATTAAAAAAAAATGAGTGGGGTAATAAAAGGATGCTACAAGCTCTGTGTATTTGGGGGAGGGGTGGTTGTTGGCCATGCCTTGTGCTATAAAGTGATCTGGCAAGTCCCTGTCTGTATCTATAGGGCTATTGTCAGGGGCTGGTGAAGGCCCCAGCGGAAGGCTTTTCTCTTTTCTTCACTGTGGGTATGAAGCTGGTTGCTGATGTCAGGGAGACTAGTAGGGGAAAAGTCTTGTTAAGTGTGTAAAATTTCAATATTATCTTCATTTTTAGTAGGGTACGCCTTCCTTAAGTAGGTTAGAAACTGTTTCTCTTCCCCCAAAGAAATCTGCAGTGATCTTCTAAACAGAGTTGGGAAAGAATGTCTGTAGCTCTATGGATTTTGTCTTTGTGTTTAAAGGGTCTAATTTGGGTGGGCCTGACTGGCTTAGTCGTGGGATGATCCCAGGGTTGATTTCAGCTCAGGTCATGATCCCAGGGTCGTGAGATTGAGCCCCATGTGGGGCTCCACGCTGACCATGGAGCCTGTTTAAGATTCTCTCTCCCTCTGCCTCTTCCACCTCTTGTGCACTTTCTCTCCCTAAAAAAAAAAAAAGTGAGAGAGATATTTTTATGTGTATTATTGTATTATTTAACATACACACACAAACTTACTTGGTAAAAAACTTAGGAAGAACATGTTATTCTTCCCTTATTGGAGATAAAGGCATTAAGCTCATAGATGTTAAGAATTTTTTTGGTGGGGGGTGCCTGGGTGGCTCAGTAGGTTAAGCCTCTGCCTTCGGCTCAGGTCATGATGTCTCAGGGTCCTGGAATGGAGCCCCACATCAGGCTCTCTGGTCAGCAGGGAGCCTGATTCCCCCCTCTCTCTGCCTGCCTCTCTGCCTACTTGTGATCTCTCTGTCACATAAATAAGTAAAATCTGTCACACAACAATTCCTTGAAAGAGCTAATTTTTTGCTTCCTGAAAAACTTTGGTTATTAAAAGCACAAGCTCCCAGTATCTAGAAAAATCATGTTATGCCTGATAATATCTGTTTCTGTGTCCCATCTTT
This sequence comes from Mustela lutreola, assembly GCF_030435805.1. Taxonomy (NCBI): domain Eukaryota; kingdom Metazoa; phylum Chordata; class Mammalia; order Carnivora; family Mustelidae; genus Mustela; species Mustela lutreola. The sequence goes on from NC_081297.1 coordinate 41,909,433, forward strand.
GGGAATTGGGCTCTCCTCCAGGGATCTGCCCTTCTGTCTTGAGGGGCACTCCCCCACACCAGTGGCTCTCCATCACCCTGAAGACCTCCTGTTTCCTTGCTGCCAGGGAAGGCTGTAGGTGGGAACTTCCAAGTCCAGCTGTGGGACCTTGAGCAAGTTAGCAACCTCCCCACCCCCACCCCGGTGTTTCAGTGCCCTCACTTGTCAAGGAGAGGTAGCAATTTATAAGATCACTGCAAGAATTAGATTAGTAAATATATATAATTCTCAATAAACTTTAGCAATTAGTATTTCATTTTTCTAAACTCTGGGATCAGAGAACCTTATTTATCTTCTCTAGAAGTGGTATAACCAGCACTGTAAACCTTCCACTGTAGGTAACGCTCCTATAGTTTGCTGTAGGTTACATATAGCAATGGCATATAATTCATGGTATTGAGGGGACAAAACAATGTTTTAAAGAAAATACCTCTCATGGGCACCTGGGTGGCTCAGTTGTTAAGCATGTGCCTTTGGCTCAGGTCATGATCCTAGGGTCCTGGGATTAAACCCCACTCTGAGGAAAGCCTGCTTCTCCTTCTCCCTCTCCCTGTGCTTGTGTTCTCTCTCTCTCTCTCTCTGTCAAATAAATAAATAAAATTTAAAAAACAAAAAAAGAAAGAAAAGAAAAGAAAATACCTCTCAAAAATTTGTGTTAGCCATACACCATCTTTAATTCTTTTTTTTTTTTTTTTTAAAGATTTTATTTATTTATTTGACAGAGAGAAATCACAAGTAGGTAGAGAGGCAGGCAGAGAGAGAGAGGAGGAAGCAGGCTCCCTGCCGAGCAGAGAGCCCGATGCGGGACTCGATCCCAGGACCCTGAGATCATGACCCGAGCCGAAGGCAGCGGCTTAACCACTGAGCCACCCAGGCGCCCCACCATCTTTAATTCTAAAAACCTCTCCTGTCTCCAGTTTTGGGGTCATAACCTGCCTGTCCTTTCAGACTTCATCCATTTAGGTTAAGCTTTGAAATCACCAAAAGATGCTTGGGTCCCCTTTTTCTGCCCTGTAGATTTTTCAGATTCTGAAACAAGGCCAGCTCTGCTTCTGATGGTTGTCTTCAATAAAGCATAAATAGCAGAGCCCTATTCTACATTTTATGATCTCTGCGCTTGGCAGAATTTTCTTCCAGAACGGCCTCACCCTTTTACACCAGGGCGTGCTGTCGTCGGATGGCACACCTCTTCTGCTACTCGTGCTTACTGCCACAGCCGCAAAGAGGCTGGTGGCTCAGAAGGCCAAGAGGTTTGCAGGTTCCGCTGATGAGTCTCCTTGTTCAGTTCATTGTTTCTGATCCTGTGTCCAGGAGTGCGGTCCCAGCCATTCCCCCCTCTGCTTCTGTCTCAATAGCTGGGGCCTCCACTCCCCTGGTCCAAACAGCTTCTGCCTGAGGCAGTAACCTCAGCCTCAAGACCCACAGCCGTCCCCTGGCTTTCTGCCCTTCCCTGCCAAGTCATGAGCCGGGAGTCTCCAGAGCCAATCCTTTGAGATGTGAACATTAGGTCTTATATTTAACCAAAGGTTTTGGAAAGAAAAGCTTTATCTTAGTTTTGCTCTGGTATCTTAAAAAATCTTCTAGGGTGCCTGGGTGGCTCAGTTGGTTAGGTGACGTGATCTGGGATCACGTCATGATCCCAGATCCTGGAATCAAGTCCCCCATGGGTCTCCCTGCTTGGTGGGGAGCCTGCTTCTCCCTCTCCTGCCCATCCCTCTGCTTGTGCTTTCTCTCTGTCAAATAAACAAATACAATCTTAAAAAAACAAATTCTAATGATTTATGTTCAAATTGGTGATTTTTTTCCTTCCTATCCTTCCGTAGGTCAGTTTGATCTGTCTTTACCACTTGTTTGTTTCTTCTGTTTTCACGGACTTGTAAACAAATTAATCTTGAACTTGTGATGAGGGAATTGCTAGTTCTTCTGTATTTTCACTTTTGAATTTCTTCTTGTTTATGAAACAGATGACCTTTTTACTTTTTGGAGAAGATGATGGCCAGGGGCCCCAGGGTTCCAGACGTTTAGGAACAGCAGAAGTGGAACTACTGAGGGTTTGTGGGTGTCTGTGGGGCAGAAGGCCATGAGAGGGGGCTGGGAAGGAGGGGTACTCGGCAAGTTTGTGGAGCAGGCGTGTGTTGCTGAAGTCACTGGTACAGTTTCACCCTTCTTTTTTTTTAAGATTTTATTTATTTATTTGACAGACAAAGATCACAAGTAGGCAGAGAGGCAGGCAGAGAGGGTGGGGGGGGAAGCAGGCTCCCTGATGAGCAGGGAACCCCATGTGGGGCTCAATCCCAGGACCCTGAGATCATGACCTGAGCCGAAGGCAGAGGCTTTAACCACTGAGCCACCCAGGTGTCCTGACCCTTCTATTTTAGCTTGACTTGGATGATATGTCACAAGAGTTATTTCTAAAAGTAGGAACGGCTGCTATCTCTTGAGAACTTACAATGCACGGGGCACTTAGCCTGCATTCTCACAGTGGACGGCGTGTAGTCCTTACTTTGATGACCTCTATTTTCAGATCAGGACATTGGAGTATAGAGAGTTTAAATAACATGGCCAAGGCCACACAGCTGTGAAAGGCCAGACCAGTGTGCAAAGGTAGGTCTGACTCCGGCATCGGGGTGTCAGGGCTTGGGCCTCCTCTGCTCTCTCTCCAGAAACTTCTGCCTCTTGCCTTCTCGCCCGTCCTCCCCGCCCCCTTGCTCTTGCCTCACACCTCCCTACTTTCTCAACGGTCCCGCCCCCAGATCCCTGAATTGTTCCCCTAAAGCATTTACCTTCTTTTATATCTACCTTTTCACCCTGTGTCTAGAGGGTTGCTTCAGGATCCATGACCACATTTGGAGGAGAGGAGAGCTATTCTCTGCAAAGTTTATGAGCAAATTTTGGATTGCCTCCTTGTGGTGCTTGTTATCTAAAACTATGCTCTGGACCCTACAAAGACACCTCAAACACAAATACACAGGTATCCTCCCCCAAGCAAACAGAAGCCTACACACACACATAAACTCACACAAACACACAGACACACACAGACATGCATATAACTGCCTCACAAACACATACATAACCTCTGCATGCATTAACCCACATGTACACTCACACAGATGTTTGTAACTCCCACACACATACACGTGACCACACACACATACACACACAGAGATCACCGCACAAGCACGTAAGTGTGCACATGGACACACACGCACGTAAATGCATATTCTCAGGCCTCCTTGCTGCCTCAGCTCAGCCAGACCCTGCCTTCCTTGCCTCTCTCTGGAGGCCTGAGCAATGTGAGGCGGGAGGAAGTGAAACCTGCCCTGACAGGAAGTGAAAACAGGATGGTGAGCTTTTCTGGTGCTTGTGACACAGCTGTCGGGGGACTCAGCAAACAGTCTGCAGTTTCTGGAGCTGCTCTGAGGTACCTGGGATCCCCTGGGGTGGGGGTCTATTTCATGAGGTTACGGTAGGGAGTAGGGTCGCTGGCACTTGGGCTCTGTTTCCCAGCTGGCTGCCCTCCCTGCCCCCACTGCAAGTGGGCCTGTGCCTTCCAGAGGGGAGGAATGGCATAGCCTGGCCCCACAATAGGCTTTTGAAATGGTTGTGGACCCCAGGACACTGACTTGGAGTCCTAGAGGCACATGGTCTATTTCTTTGTTCTTACCCTGGGGACAAACTATAGTGTCTTCATGCACCCTCTTTTAAAGGTAAAAGACACTTTTCATGAGGAGAGAGATGAAGTAAATTTAGTGACAAGTGTTCTAGAGATGACTTTTCCTGATGCTCAGTCAGCCTTGGCCAGGACCGGTGTTAGATAAGCTTTTGTCTGTCAGGCCAAGAAAAGTCCTGGAATGCTGGGCCACACAACTGCTTCTGGGGTCTGTGGAGATGGCAGAATTGGAGGCTGTGGTACTTAGTGGCCTCTGCTACATGTCAGTAAGGAAAGAGGGACAAGGGGCTGGGGCCATTGATTGGAGGACGCAGCATGGGATGGATGGGACAGTGACATATATGTCATTCTTCTCTTTTAGCTGTTGGCAAACACTGGTCTGAAGAGAGATTCAAAGACTTCATGAAGTTGCAGGGTTCTTCTAAAGTCCAGCTCTCTGATTAGGATGGTACACCTGCCATAGCTGTGGCACAAGAGTAAATAGTATCCTGTTCCTTCTGAAAATTCCCTCTTGGTGTCTGGTGTAGCTTAGAGTAAGTCAATAGCCCTGCAAAGAATCTGGGATATATTGTATTTCAATGATTAGCAAGCTTTTCACCTTCGTCATATCTCTGCAGCTCTCTTTACTTAATATCTTTCTATTAAAAAAAAAAAAAAAGATTGTATTTATTTATTTGAGAGAAGGAGTGAGCCAGAGAGAGAGAGAGAGCACAGCAGGGGGAGTAGGAGAGGGGGAAGCAGACTTGCTGCTGAGCAGGGAGCTCCTTGCCGGGCTCAATCCCAGGACCCTGGGATCATGACCGGAGTTGAAGGCAGAGGCTTAACCGACTGAGCCACCTAGTTGCCCCTCCTTAATATTTTTCTTTCAATTAACTTATTTTTAAATTTTTTAATTCAACCTAAACGGTGGTATTTTGTATCACTGATGATACTGGTATCCCACTTGGAGGCACTGATTTAGTGTAATTCACCCTTTTCACAAGTGAGAAAACTGAGACCCATAGACATTAAGCAGTTTGCCTAAGTCTCACTGTTGAAGACATCCTAATTTGGGACTGGTCATGAGGTCTTCCAGTTTATAGCCTTGATTCTTTCCAGGATACCATATCATACTTTCAAGTATGCAAAACAATTAATACCTATATTATATATCAATATATTATTAATTAATTATTATAGATATTGATTAATATTTATTAATTTATATATTATATTATATATGTTAATTGTTTAAGTAATCCCTATACCCAACATGGGGCTTAAACTCACAACCCTGAGATCAAGAGTCACATACTCCTCTCATTGACTCATGCAGACACTCCATAATTCTTTTTTTTTTTTTAAGATTTTATTTATTTAGGGGTGCCTGGGTGGCTCAGTGAGTTAGGGCCTCTGCCTTCAGCTCAGGTCATGATACCAGGGTCCTGGGAGGGAGTCCCGCATCGGGCTCTCTGCTTAGTGGGGAGCCTGCTTCCCCATCTCTCTCTGCCTGCCTCTCTGCCTACTTGTGATCTCTGTCTGTCAAATAGATGAATAAAATCTTTAAAAAAAAAAAAAGATTTTACTTATTTATTTGACAGACAGAGATCATAAGTAGGCAGAGAGGCAGGCAGGGGGTGGAAGCACGCTCCCTGCTGAGCAGAGAGACTGATGCTGCGGGGCGCAGGACCCTGGGATCATGACCTGAGCTGAAGGCAGAGGCTTAACCTACTGAGCCATCCAGGCGGCCTGACACCCCGTAATTCTTAAATGTAATTCACATAAATGACCCAGGTAGAGTGCCTGGCATGTGGAGACCCAATACAAGCTAGTTTCTTTCCTTCTCCCCTTAAATCCTTGCTCACTGCCAACCTGGACTAGCTACTCTCTAGAAGCTTTTAAGCAGCTTTTAGTGCTACCATTCTGAAATATCACAATGACTATCTTGGTGTAGCTATTGAGCAATTGCTTCTGCTTTGCTAGGAGCTCAACAACAAATCAGCTCATTAAACCAGAGTTAGGTCTTCTGTTCTGGCCCAATTTCTTCTACTATTTATTTATTTTTTTCTCCTATTTCTTCTTTTTTCTTCTGATATGTCTGTTATTTGGGATTGGGTTTCCTGAGTTAAAATCACCTCATTTGTTTCTTTCTTATTTTGTCCTAATTTTATTTTTTTTTTTTTAAGATTTTATTTATTTGACAGATCACAAGTAGGCAGAGAGGCAGGCAGAGAGAAAGGAGGAAGCAGGCCCCCCGCTGAGCAGAGAGCCCAATGCAGGGCTTGATCCCAGGACCCTGAGATCATGACCCGAGCTGAAGGCAGAGGCCTTAACCCATCGAGTCACCCAGGCGCACCTTATTTCGTCCTAATTTTAAAAAGATCGTCTTCAATTCCATCTTATAATATTGCTAGGAAATTTTAAAAATTTCAGCTTTTGTATTTTTAAAAAGATTTATTCACTTATTTATTTGAGAGAGAGAGAGTAAGAAAACATGGGGGGAGGAGCAGAGGGAGAGAGAGAGAGAATCTTTTTTTTTTTTTAATGATTTAAAAAATTTTTTTGTCAGAGAGACAGTGCAAAAGCACAAGCAGGGGAGTAACAAGCAGAGAGAGAAGCAGGCTGCCCCCTGAGCAAGGAGTCTGATATAGGGTTTGATCCCAGACACTGGAATCATAACCTGAGCTGCAGGCAGACGCTCAAATGACTGAGCCACCCAGGTGTCCCAGGAGAGAGAATCTTAAGCAGATTCCTTACTGAGCATGGAGCCTGATATAGGGTTCATTCTCACAACCTGAGACCACCACTGAGCCGAAAACAAGAGTCAGACACTTAACTAACTGTGTCACCCAGGAGCCCCTCAACCTTTGTATTTTTAATTTCTAAAAGCTGTTTTTCATTCTGTTTATTTTTAAATTTATTTATTTATTTATTTATTTATTGAGAGAGAGAGATAGAGAGAGAGATAGAGAGAGAGAGAGGGAGAGCACAGACAGGGGGAGCAGCAGAGGGAGAGGGAGAAGCAGACTCCCTGCTGAGCAGGGAACCAGACAGGGGGCTGGATCCCCGGATGCTGGGATCATGACCTGAGCTGAAGGCAGATTGCTCAATCAACTGAGCCACTCAGGTGCCCCTAATTTTTTTCAAATTTTTAAGTAATCTCTATGCCCACTGTGGGGCTTGAACTCACAACCCCAAGATCAAGAGTTACATGCCCAGGGCCTCTGCCTTCAGCTCAGGTCATAATCCCAGGGTCCTGGGATCGAGCCCTGCATCGGGCTCTCTGCTCAGCAGGGAGCCTGCTTCCCCCTCGCTCTCTCTGTGCTGCTCTGCCTACTTGTGATCTCTCTCTCTCTGTGTCAAAGAAATAAATAAAATCTTTAAAAAAAAAAAAAAAGAGTTACATGCCCTATGGACTGAGCCAGCAAGCCATTATATAAAAGAAATTACATTTTTTATAATTCCCTGTAGTTGTTTTATGGACACAGTATCTTTTCATATCCTTCTTAGGCTATTAAGTATGGTTCTTTTGAATTTTACTTTTATTTCATGCATTGTCTCTGTTTCTCTTTGTTTTTTGTTTTTGTGTTTTTCCTGAAGTTCCTTTATGATGCTGGAGATGTTCTTTGTGTGCCTTGTGAGCTCTTACTCTCTGATGATATTTAAAAGTGAAACACTAAAAATCTGATTGCAGTATACTCCTCTATGTGTGAACATGTCTCACTAACTGAAACGCTCTACTTTGTTCAAGGAGGGCTCATGGTGACTTATGATTTGGGAAACCCCTTTAGGTCTGTACCTGGAGGTCTTTTCTCTGCGAGCTTAGAGAAGTATGTTGCCTCCTGGTTACCTGAGAACAGAGTGGGAGAAGGAAAATCAGAGTTTGACACTTAAATCTGTCGATTTGCACTGATCTACTCCCTTCTTTAGCCATGTTGGGTTTCCATCTGAGCAATTTCCTCTTCCAGGCATCCCAGTGTCCATGGGTGGCCCATCGGGGTGGCCCGCCCTGATCTCCCTGCTTTTGGTGGTGGCGATACCTTTTTTCTGCTCAGCCATATCCATAGATGAAGCACGGACCCAGCTGTTGATGAGAGAGAAGATGCTGCAGCTGGGGGGACAGCTGGTGCTGACTGAGCAGGAGGAGCTGGCCAACGAGAGGCTCATGGCTCTCAAAAAGGCTGAGGTGGTGCAGGCCATGAAGATCCAGAATTTCCCTCCCAGCATCCACTTCTTCCAGGCCAAGAATCTCATCGAGAAAAGTGAGGTGTTTAGTATCCTGAAGAAGATGCCAAAAGGTAGAGGTTTGGAGGGGATGGTTTGCACATGCTGGGCAGGGAGGGGGAACTAAAATTGGAACTAGCATTGTTATTGGAGCTGTTGCTGTTGTAAATGGAGCAGGGAGGAGCACATGGACGGCTCAGCCCGTAGGGCATGGGACTCTTGATCTCAGGATTGTGAGTTCAGGGGCGCCTGGGTGGCTCAGTGGGTTAAAGCCTCTGCTTTCGGCTCAGGTCATGATCCCAGGGTCCTGGGATCGAGCCCCGCATCGGGCTCTCTGCTCAGCAGGGAGCCTGCTTCCTCCTCTCTCTCTGTCTGCCTCTCTGCCTACTTGTGATCTCTGTCTGTCAAATAAATAAATAAATCTTTAAAAAAAAAAAAAAGGATTGTGAGTTCAAGCCCCACATTGGATGTGGAGCCAATATTTATCATTATTATTTAAAAAATAATGATAAATAAGATAAAAATAAATAAATAAGTGGAGCAGTGAGAACCCCACTCCACTACGCTGCACCTTTGTTCTTCCTTGGCAAACATCCAAGGTGTCTTCTGGTTTACCAAAAGCCCAGCTTCAGAAGGGACTCTGCCTCAGAGAGACAGTGGGGAGTGGGAGCTGGGCTTTACTGTCTTTCCTGATAAAGCAGATGCCTCCACCCACAAGGCAGTGTCTGGGCCATAGGACCTACTGCTCCGTTCATGTCTTTGATTTGCCTCTTCTGCCTTTTCTCAGAGGCTAAGGTAACAAACAGGGTATGGTACGAACGAGCATCTTGGATAAATGCATTTCTAGTATGGTATGTCTAGAGCATATTTACATTAATTTTTTAAAGATTTTATTTAGTTGAGGGTGCCTGGGTGGCTTAGATGGTTAAGCTTCTGCCTTTGGTTCAGGTCATGATCCCGGGGTCCTAGGATTGAGTCCCACATCGGGCTCTCTGCTCAGTGGGGAGCCTGCTTCTCCCTCTGCCTCTCTGTCTGTGTCTCTCATGAATAAATAAATAGAGTCTTTATTAAAGAAAAAGATTTTATTTAGTTGAGAGAAAGAGAGTATGTGTGCAGGAGAGACAGTGTGTGCGTGAAAGAACACAAGCAGCAGAGAGGGAGAAGCAGGCTGCCCATCAAGCAGGGAATACAATGCGGGGTTGGATCACTTCACCTCTTTTGCTTCACCCCATCCCCTGCCCTTCTTCCCTTCCAGGGGCTGCCTTACATGTCCATGACTTCGGCATCCTGAGCATGAACTGGCTGGTAAAAAATGTCACCTATAGACCTCACTGTCATTTCTGTATCACCCCGAAGGGGGCCCTGAAGTTCAAATTTGCTTATCCAACACCCCCTACCCCTATGCCAGCAGAGTGTTCAGAGTGGGTTTTGCTGGAGAAATATCGAAAGGAGATGCAGAACGTCACTGAGTTTGACTACGGGTGAGTGTGGTTCCGAAAGAATGTGTCACGTGGCCTTAGGACGTAGTGGGTGGTGTGTGGGTGTGTCTTCCTTGGTACAAACCATATATGCAAATCGGACCTTAAAAAAAAATCACATTGGGGAGGGTATGTGCTTTGGTGAGTGCTGTGAAGTGTGTAAACCTGGCGATTCACAGTCCTGTACCCCTGGGGATAAAAATATATGTTTATAAAAAAAAATAAGGAGGCTTTTAACTTTATAAGATACTTTGCTTCACAAAAGCATTCAAATAGCAAGTTCCTGGTTCATTTAAAATCTCATTTGACCTGTAAGAGGTATTAACAGTAACACTATTGTTGCATCAGGTGAATTTTGCCTAGAAGCTTAATACCAGAAGGATGAAAAGCTCCCAGCTCCTGGAATAATGACAGTGCATTGGTGGGTGAAACAGCTTGAAAATGTTTTGTAGCAACTTCCCAACACACTTGTAAAGTGATATTATAAGTAATAGCTGTTTTCAGCATAGAATCATCTATAGAGTGCTTTTATGAGCTTACTTCCTTTTACGAATAAGAAATATAAAGCTCAAGGTTAAGGCCACAGAGCTAGTACATGGCTACTCAGGGGCAAAGCCTGGGTTGTGTAGTCCCCATATTTCCATCCTACCTCCTGTATTAGCTTGCCAGGGCTGCCATAACAGAATACTACAGACCAGGTGCCTTCAACAACAGAAATTTCTTTTCTTTTTCTTTTTGTAAAATATTTTATTTATTTATTTATTTTTAAAGATTTTATTTATTTATTTATTTATTTATTTATTTAACAGACAGAGATCACAGTAGGCAGACAGAGAGGAAGGGAAGCAGGCTCCCTGTTGAGCAGAGAGCCCCTTGCGGGGTGATCCCAGGACCCTGGGATCACTACCTAAGCCAAAGGCAGAGGCTTTAACCCTCTGAGCCACCCAGGCGCCCCTATTATTTATTTGACAGAGATCACAGGTAGGCAGAGAGGCAGGTGGGGGTGTGGGGGCGGGGGTTGGGGTGGAAGAAGGCTACTTGCTGAGCAGAAATCCCAATGTGGGGCTCGAATGCAGGACTCTGAGACCATGACCTGAGCTGAAGGCAGAGGCTTAACCCACTGAGCCACCCAGATGCCCCCCCAAATTTATTTTCTCACTGGTCTGGAAGCTAGACGTTAAAGATCAAGATTTTGGCATGTTTGATCTCTCCTGAGGCCTCTGTCCTTGGCTTGAAGATAGCGTGTCCTCACAGGGCCTTTCCCCTGTGTGTGTGACGCCTGTCACTGGTGTCCTTGATGCCAGTCCTAGTCTATGGGGCTCCTACCCTTATGACCTCATTTAACCTTCATTACCACTGAAAAGGCCCTATCTCCAAATATAGTCACATTGAGGGTTAGGATTTCAACATACAGATTTTAGGGTGTATAATTCCATGTATAACACACTGCCCCCCCAAAGAGAGGTTGGTCTAGAATAGAAGTACAGTGGGGTCAGACTGGCTAAGCATGCAGAAGGGAGCAGGAGAACCTGGTTAGTGGAAACATCCCACCTGAGCTGGGTCCTGAGGAGCACAAAGTAGGTCTCAGGGAGGGGCTCCATGAGAGAACCCAGGGTGCTTCCCGTGGCCTCTCATCACTGTTCACTATGATGCATCTGGGTTTGCTTCTGGTGGGAGAAGCAAGGTGGGCAAGAATCCTGCAGGTGCCTGAAGTTGATGGCTTGAAATATACCTCCTCAATTTACTGGTTTTGTGTCTTGGACAGACTGCTAAGGAATTTCACGCTGATGACCGAGAACCCAGAGGTGGATTATGCAAACCAAAATATCGTCTGGTCCAAGTTTCAAAGCATCTTCTTCACAATCTCTGGCCTTGTCCACTATGCACCGGTGTTCAGAGACTATATTTTCCAGGCTCTAGAGGAGTTCTACCAGGACAATGTGCTCTACCTGGAGCTCAGAGCCATGCTGCTCCCGGTGAGCCCAACTCTTTGCTCTGCTCTGGCTTGACTATCAAAATTTAGCTTCCCAGAGTCGCTCAAGACTACATTCTTGGTCCTGGGACAGCTGATGGGTCTGGCAAATGGATCACCCTGGTAGCACTGGGGAGAACAGATCGCAATGAGAGGGTTGCGGGCTGAGAGAGATGGGGACAGAGACTGGGAGAGTGGGGCAATAGCAGGTATGAGATAACAAGGCTGGGGGAGCAGGAGCAATGAGGAGGACTCTAGAGGTCTTCCTGACTGACCGTGTTGGGGTGAAGCTCTAGAGCCACTTGCTGGTGTTGAACTTGAGTTGAGTTGACTGGTGGTGACATTGATGGAGATAGGGGAAGTAAGAGGACAAGCAGGATGGGGAGGGAGAATAGAAATTTTGGTTTTGAACCTGTAGAATTGGAGGGGTCTATGAGATAATCCTGTGAAGATGTCTGGGAAATGGTGAAATATGACTGTGGAGCCCGGAGGAGAGTTCTAGCCTGGAAACAGATGTTTAACATTTGTCTGCAGAAAGGTAATTCTTCAAACTGTCAGAGGGGTGAGTTTCCCACAGAAGCTGTGAGTTGAAAAGAGGAGTGGGTCAAGAAAGGGGCCCAACAAACAAAAATAGGATGGAAAGTTCATGAAGTGGGCTGAGAAGGAGCCATTGTAGAAGGAGAGAACGAGGATGGTCTCCACGTTAGGGGACACATCGTTGAGGAGAGCAGCCCCAGGTGATCAGATGCTACTGGACCATTCTTTTGCGATGTCTGTTGGACAGAACTTCCCTGAAGACTATTTGTGGGAGGGATTTGGGTATTTTGGGAGTAGGCAGGATTTCTAAACGTTCCATTTGGTGCGCTCACCAAGAGTTTGAGCTGGTTAAATATTTTAAGTGGTTTGGGGAATGTGACCTTTGTGTAGAGCTCTCCCCTATATGGTATCCTAACTAGTCTGCTTATTCTCTGAAGTATTTGTTGAGCATATCAACGCCTTGGTGACTAACCTTCAAGTTTGTGGAAAAATCCACAGGGTGGCATTTTGGCTTTGTTACCATATTCCATGGTCTTTATAGGCTCAGAAATGTTATTGTTTGTACACTCAGAAGTGGCAGAGCTCCAGAGGACCAAAACACATTGACCAAATTCATAAAAGACAGAAGAATAAACAAGAAAGTCAGAGTGCTGGTTTTCAGAGAAAACTCTCAATTAGATTAGACTCCCTTCTTGACCAGCAAGTTCTCTCTCCTTGAGGGTAATTCTTAGCCTTTCCTGAAGCCAAGGTATAGCCAGAAGGATGTTGGTGAGCGGAGTGGGGAGCCCTATTGTCCCTGGGCTCTGAGAATTTAAGGGAGTCCGTAATAGCGTACTTAATCTTTGGAAAATCTGATGAAAATTATCACCCTTTTGCCAGGAGGGGGGAGAAAGTGCTACAATAAGTTGACTTTATTTATATAGTGTTTCCACATGTATCCGTATGTATCTATAAAATATTTTAGGAAACAATGCAATGTACAGAGATTCTGGTATTTTTGCATTCTAAAAAATTTTTAATTCTTGTTGGGACTCCTAAATTGATTTTACTCCCCCAGTTTGATCTAGAATGATCAAGGACCCTCTGATGAAGTATATGCCTGTCTCAAGAACCAGTAATTCCAGTTTGTGGGTCCAGGCTTCCTTTCCCTTCATTGGTGGCCAAGTTTCCTCAAGGCTCAACTCTCAGGACTGACCCACCCTTCTCCTGAGATATGTTAATATAATCCTTGAGCTTAGCTCAAGGCCAGCCTGGGAGGGCTGGGAAGAGTTGGCACTTAGCTAAGGGTGCCTATCACCATTGGGATCTGACTGCATTGTTTGGTAGTGAAAGCTCTGAGGACAGTTTTTGGGAAGTGGGAGAGGGGCTGACCTTTGTCCCTCAGTAGAGCTTTCCTCAGTTTTGTGAGCCAAGTAGATAAGACCTGGAGACAAAGGATCCTTTTACAGGAAGCCAGGGTCTATCCATCTATAAAGAGAAGAATTTCTAAAAGAGAGGAGCTGGCATTGGGCCTGGACTGTGTGGGGTAGAAGAAATTGCACCTCTCAAAACAATTTATTGCCAGGTTTGGGCCTGGAAAATCCTTTTCTCTCCAAGCATCCGCTCCACCCCCATCTAAGCCCTGTCCTCTCCTCTGGGTTCCACTGAAACTGGTTCTTAAGTCCGCCAACCCCTCCTTCGCCCCTGACCCGGGACTGTGGCAGCCCACATCTCCCTCTTTGCCTCCTAGAAATGTGGATTTCCGGCACCAGCATCTGTTGCCCCGTTATTTATGTCGGACTGTGAGATATTTCAGACCGGCACCACATCTTAGGTTGCTAAGAGGCACCAGTAGTGATAGTGATGCTTGCTGATGATGGTCCTCAAACTTGGCTGTTCAGATGAATCATCTGGATGTGCTCTTTAAAATTCGCCTTGGGCCCCAGCCTGCCGGGATTCTAGTTCTGTGCTCTTGAGTAGGGCCGGGAAGCCGCAGAATTAACTAGCGCTTCCCCTCCTCCCGATGATTCTAATGCAGATGATCTGACCCAGACCGCACTTGTAGCAAAGGCCGTCTTCGCCTTGACCTTTACAAAGCATTTGAGCTGCATAGCGAGCTTGCGTTTTATGGACGTGGAAACTGAGGCTCGGGAAGGTCAGAGAGCTCGGCCAAAATTGTGTTGGTGGTAAGGAGTGACTAGACAGAGGCCAGGGCGCTGGATTTCGTGAGCATTGAGGGACCCATGCTCCAGCTCAAAAGGAACTGCCAGAGAGGGCATGCGGCTTCCAGTCTCGCCCTTCCGCAGGGGATAGAGAGCCCCTGGGATTGGCTGAGCGGATGCTTCACCCAGAGCGGTGCTGGCCCCTGCTGGGGGGACCACTTCCTGTTGCGTAATCCCGGAGGCTTTCCCAGTGTGGAGCACCGGGGAGATAGCCCTTCAATCCTGTCAGAGCCCTGGGCGCCTTTGGGGGCGGAGGGCAGAGGAGGGAGGGGGAGGGGGAAATCGCAGAGGCTTTGGGTGTTGGTCGCTTTGAGGGCTGTGACTTTCATCTTGAGCTCGGTGGGGAAGCATTTAGGGGAAGATGCTGAGAAACTGGAGGGAAGGCAATAGTTTCCTGTCTCATCCCTCCCCTTTTTCGGCTGGACTGTTTTCTCCTTACCCCGCGGAGGAGTGGGCTCTGGGGGCATTTCACGTGGGGACCCTGACTAGCCCCTAACCTCTCCTCCCTCTCTGCCCACCCCCACCATCCTAGAAGGTTGGGATTTGGGATTCTGGAGAGGCTGAGGGGGATGGGATTTGAACATTTGTTCTGCTCTGACCCTGGAACAAAGGCCTCTTGCAATTGAGTCTCTGCCTTAATGCCCCCATTAGCCAGAGTAGGGGGAGCCGTCAGCACATTAACAACTAAAAACCGTCTGCACGGGAATCCTTTTGCTGAGCCGCACAACCTCCCCCTTCTAGCTTCTGGGGCTAATTCAGGGCCTGGGATGATGTTGATGGACTATCCTGGCTGCTCAGCCTCCTATTGTGTTACTAATGCTTGATAACAAAGGCTACTTGCCTCTAGCAACAGTTGCTAGGCGGGTCTTATCTCCTGGGCTCCAGTCCCTTCCCCCACTGCCAGAATCGGAGGCCCAGACTGGGTCCCGGCCAGGCTTCAGAGTGGAGCTGGTGTGAGACCCCAGAGGATTATCAACAGGAGATTGCCCTGCTGGCACTTCCTGACAGGAGGCCTTAGGAGAGAGACGTGTCAGTGGCCTAGAGAACCCACGATGGTCATCCTCAGACGTTTTCTTGGATACTGTCCCTTGTACAACCAACACTATTCAGGCAGGCTTCCCCTACCCACTCCCGCCCCCACTCTGGGGTTTTTCCTGGATTCTTGGCAGATCGTCCATTGAAAATTCCCACCTGGCTTGTTGCTGAAGTGACGTTACTGGTGTGACTCTGTGAGAATATTGACAAGCGAGGTTGGGGGGACCACCTTCACGGCTTCCCTTGATGATAGCACTTATCCTATTATGCTGTAATCAAGCATTTTCTTCTCTGTCAAGTCCACAAACACTGTAGATCTTAACCCTAGCTGTTCATTGTACATTAGGGGGAGGTTAAAATAAAAATAACCAGCTTTGATCTCAGAGATTCTGATATAATTAGTCCAGGGTGAAACCCAGGCATCTCCCTCCCCCAGGTTCTAATGTGTCCCAGAGCTGAGACACTGAGACCCCTACCTGCCACTGGAGTATAAAGGTAAAGACAGGGGCTGCTTTGGTGACAGGAGACACTGAGGGTCAGCAAGGTTCTGAAATTCGTCTTGACCTTTCTCAGCCTCAAAATCCTCACCTGTAAAGTGAATACTACCTGATAGTGTGGTTTTGAAGATTAAAGGAGATGATTATATAAGGCTGTTCGCATTACCTGGCACATAATAGAAGCTCAGTTAATGCAGGTGAAATGCATGGTGTTCCAGTTGTGTTGAGAGTTAGAAATTCTGAGTCCTGGCTTCTGGTCTGATACAAACTAATTGTGTGACTTTGAGCAACTGTCCAATCTCACATTTCCCTTCGGTTCCTTCCAGCTTCAAAATTCTATAATTCCACGATATCACAGACAATAAAATTTTGTAATCTTATATTGGCTTGTATAAATAGCCAACTTTATAGTTTCACAATTAAATTATAATGAACATGGGGTGCCTGGGTGGCTCAGTTGGTTAAGCAACTAACTTTGGCCCAGGTCATGATCCCAGAGTTCTGGGATTGAGCCTCCTGTCGGGCTCCCTGCTTATTGGGAAGCCTGCTTCTCCTTCTCCCTCTGCTACTTCCCCTGCTTGTGCTCTCCTGCTCTCTCTCTGTCAAATAAATAAATAAAATCTTAAAAAAATGAACTATAATGAAAATGGAGATCATAATCTACATTGAATCCAGTGTTTTCAACTCAAGGGGGCTTAGTATATGGATGTAGCAGCTTTGTATCACATGGTCTTAGGTCAATGACTCCCACCACCTACTTGTACTTACTAATTGTTAAATTCTTAGATATTAATTCATCTTCCTAGGGTAACTGCAGATTTTTTAGTTGTTTTTCTGTATCTGGTGATAATAATAAGATTGGTAATAGTAACAACATTATTATTAATTATCTTTTTTTGAAAAGTTTTCATTTATCTTTTTAAGTCATTTCTACACCCAGTGGGGGGCGCGAAGAGTCACATGCTCTTCGGGCTGAGCCAGCCAGGCGCCCTCATAGTTGCAATTTCTGAGTGCTCTACAAATATTAACTCATTTGATCCTTGTAGCGACCCTGGGAGGTATGATTTACTGGGGCAAAACATACCTCCACTGGGAGCCCCAACCCAGAAGGCTGCCCAGAGCCCCCTAACTAGGTGAGAACTTTCCTTGAGTGCCTGGCTTAGCAGCCGTGTTGTAACCGTTTAATGGGTAGTGGAATGGCTGTGAGGTTGTGAGGAGTTGCAGGTCTCCCCATGAAAAAAAGGTCTCTTGCTCCATGAAATGGGGGTGCTCTTGAGCATTCAGATCTTGCCCTGGGTGCTTCTGTAAAGTCCACAGTTTCTCAGCCAGAGGCCCAGGAGCACAAGGCCCTGGGCAGCCCCAGTTGTGATTTACTGAGTGAGACACCAAGAGACAAGGGCTTGGCATCTATAGCCCCAGGGGCCAGATTCCATCTTCGAGTCTCTCCATGCTATGGGAACTGGCAGTGGGATTGGAACCCTGCAAGGCAGGTGGCCCAGATTCTCCAGCAGTAAGTGCTGGAATGACAGAATTGATGGCTTGAAACTGTGGCCATATACAAACCCCCATCATGCCTCTGGTGTTTCATTTGCATATCTGTACCTACTTTTTTCATATGCCAAGTATCTTCTTTTAGACAAAATTGTCCTTTGTCTTTTTTTTTTTTTTTTTTAAGGTTCGTTTGTTTCCCTTCTGTTCTGCGATCAAGACTCTACCAACTCTAGACTCTACTGGCCACCCCTCCAATCTCCAACTATTCATCCCTTCTCTAAAAACGTGCTGCCTGGGGTTTAGTACTTTTGGAACTCCAAGCAGAGAGTGTTTTTCCTAAGTTAATGCTTATTTGTGGAGCTCCTACTCTGGTGCTGTGGGAGGGGAGGTGGAAAGAGCCAAAGGACTTGGACCCGGATCCTCCCTGTCATCGGTTTAGAATCCTGTGGGTGTGTCTGGGCAGGTGACTCAGTAATGACACAGCAGTCAAGGCGTGAGGAAGAATTCTGTTCTGCCCTTCTGCAAATCAGCTGGAGAATGCCAAGACAACTTCGAGTATCAATCTTGGTTTGTTTAATGCATTGTTCTCAAAATTTGACACTCAAAAATTTTGGAGGATCCCGAAGAACTTTGTTTATATGGATTATATCTACTCTTTGCTGTATAATCCAGCCTGTGTTAAAAATTTAACTGAGAAAATTTCAAAACACAAGACTGCACAAGCACATAACCCATTATTTGTCAGAGAAATATTGTCACATATGATACAACTTCCAGAAAATTTATGCGCACTCGTGAGAGAATGAGAATGAAAAAGACATAATATGTTAAAACTTTTATAAAAAGAGTTTTTAATTTTGCAGATTGCCTAGAAAAGTCTACGGGACCCACAGGGGTTCCCTTACTACACTTTGAGTACTGCTGGGGTACGGGATATAGGTTCTTTGAGCATCAAAGATGTGAAGATTCTAACAGAGCACCTGGAAGTTTGTTGAAGCTTTTTTTTTCTTTTTTAAAAAGATATTATTTATTTGACAGAGAGAGAGATCACAAGTAGGCAGAGAAAGAGGGGGAAGCAGACTCCCTGCTGAGCAGAGAGCCCAATGTGGGGCTTGATCCTAAAACCCTAAGATCATGACCTGAGCCAAAGGCAGAGGCTTAACTCACTGAGCCACCCAGGTGCCCCATGTTGAAGCTTTGATCAGCGGCAGGAAGAGTTCTCTTTTAAAAAATCCTTGGTAAGGGTCGCCTGGGTAGCTTAGTTGTTAGGCCTTCAGCTCCAGTCATGGTCCTGGGGTCCTGGGATCTAGCCCTGCATTGGGCTCTCTGCTCAGCCAGAAGCCTGCTTCTCTCTCTTCCACTCCATCTGCTTGTGTTCCCTCTCTCGCTGTGTCTCTCTGTCAAATAAATTAATAATATCTTTAAAAAATAATAATAAAATAAAAAATGCTTGAGGAGAGGATGAAAGTAACTTTCCTTTACCCTCTTAAGGTTCTGTTTTGGGGGTCTGCAAATTAAACTGACAAAAGCCACATTAACAGGAGAAAAGTCATACACATTGTATTTGATGTTAAGGTTTAATTTTTGTGTGCATGGAGGTCTTGTAGAAAAAAGTGAGACCCAAAGAAGTGGGTAGAACAGAAGCTTATACATGATTTTAACCAGTGGTGATAAATTGTGGAGAAATGATAATACAAAGGAAAAGGGGTTTGGGTTTCTGGGGCAGTAAATTGTGGTGAGGGAAATATATGGGGGACACTCATAGAAGATAAGGGTTATAATAGTAAGGTTTGCTTATGCAGACTCCTCTAGGTGCTGACCTTCTGTCTCCAGTGATAAGCCTTGTTCTTCTGGTATGGGAGATAGGAGGGGGAGCACCTTCACCAGCAACTGTTGGTCCTGCCTGTAGGCAGATAGGAGGAGGGCAAAGAGCTCTGTGTTTGCTGCTTAATTGCTTTCCACTCAAAGTAATCCTTATGCAAAAGGAGCGTATTTTAGGGTGGCATACTCTGATCCCCTTTGGTAACAATATTAATAGTAGTAACAGGCTATACTAGATACTGAGTTAGCAGTTTCTAAGATTCTGTCCTCTGGAAAGTTCTGGCAGCTCAGCTCTAACCTTCAGTAAGCCTGAGAATGTCCACTCCTAGGCCAAGCAGTCAGGGAAGGCCCACCTGCCATTACCAAGCCCAGTTGGCTGAGGCAGCCTTGTGGCGGATTGCGTGAGAGGCCAGGCTTCACTGGGGCAGCAGCAGAGGAAACCAAAGAGCCAAGGCCAATGGGGCCGAGAGAAGGGGCTAGAAAGAGCTGCCCATCCACCCCACTTCCCCCAAGCCAGGCTGCAAAATAGGACCCCTGGAGGTGAAAAAGAGCCAAGAGGCTGCTCTGTGGGCCTGGGGAGAAGAGGGTGCTGGGGAGGCTGCCCCAAGACAGAAGGCAACACCTCGGGGTACAGGTAGGAGGGAAAAGGGAGGCCCTGTGGGCTGGCGAGAGTGAGCAAGTGACTGGCTGGGCAATGAGCAGAGCTTCCTGGACACGACCAGCTCCAGGATATCAGACCCCAGGGAGGGAAAAGGACTTTTCTCCTGCAGGTTGTGGACTTCCATGACTTCCATTCTGTCTCTCTGCCTGTTAGCCTCTGCTCCCTGACCCTGCAGGTCTGGCTCCCTGTAGGGCCACTGCTTCGCACACAGGCCTAGCAATACTTCAGTGCCAGTTCCCCTAGAAAGCGTCTCTGACCCTACCCAGTTCAAAGGAAGCCCCTTTCCTTCTGAGGTCCTGTAAACCTCTATTTAGCACTTAATTCTTCCTGCTTTATATCATAAATATGGACAGAGCCTGTTTCCACTAAATCGGGAACTCCTTAAGGGCAGGAGGCATCTTGTCTTACTAGCATTTGTCTACCCCTCCAGGACCTAGCCTTGTTCCTTGCCCATGGCAGGTTTTTAACTGATGTTCATGGAAATGACTTCTGCATATTACTTCTTCCCATCTTCTCTCGCTCCACAATCTCTTGGGAAAAAACTCCCACATCCTGTCCTGACCCTGAACTGCCAATCACTGCAGGGGTGAGAGCTGACCCAGTGGCAGGGGAGGGCAGAGGGAGCTTCAGGGGACATGTCCACACCAACGCTCTCTGGCCTCTCAGTGGGTTTCATGAGGCCCAACCTCCAAAGAGGGGACTTCTTTCTACCCATTCCTTCCCCTTTGCCTTACCCACTGTCCATTGCTGGCTCTTCTCACTCTGCCCCTAACCATGTCCACCTCAGGGATGGGAAAGTGGGGAGATGAAGTGGGTGCTGTCCCCCGCTGACCTGTTATTCATTCATTACACACATGCCTATCGAGCACTAGGCACTGTTCCAGGTGCGAGGACCCAGCAATGAAAGAGACAGGCAGATAGCCCACTTTGTGGTGTTCAAGAGCATTATCCCAGATAGGACTAGGACTTCTGAGAAATGTCAGAGACTGTTGAAGGCACTAGGCAAGGAAATTGAAAAGTCCAACGTGGTTTTAGAGATTATTGGCAATGAGAATGAAGTTTTGCTCACCTTTGATGTCTGATCATGACCATGCTTCCTTCCCAGGTATATGAACTGAATGGGACCATCCATAACCAAGAGTGGTCAGTGAGGACTTACAGAGAAGTGGCTTATATGTTTGCGAAAAAGCATCCTGGATTTATTGGAATCAAACTCATTTATTCAGATCGCAGGTGAGAGAGGACATGGGTGAAGTGCAGGGTTTGGGAGCATAGGATGCAGACAGAGCCACTAGGAAGAGAGGGGAGGAGAGAGGGAAAAAGAGGGAGGCTGGCATCAGAGACCTACACCCTGTGCCAAAGAACCATGGACTCAGTGGGTACATTCATGCATGGGTGCAAACATCTACCTCTAAAGTCACTTCTAGTTCGAATCTTTGCCACTGAGCTTAAATGAAGACCTATGGCAATTTTCCTTATTAATTCTAGGCCCCATGTTGGCCTGGGATATGTTCTGGCCTATGTGTTCAGATAACTGGCTCATTTCCTTGTTTCAGTTTGCCTCTGGGGTTCTGCTTAATGTCATCCGTGGGTGATGGCTGTGTGCAAGGCCTTGACTGGTGACCCAACCCTGAGGGACCGCTATCTCAGAGTCTGTGTGTAGACACCCCACAGGAGCATGTATGTGGGACCTGGTAGCATGAACAAGGACCCACTCTTCCCCCAAGCAAGCACAGAAAGCTTTAAAGCTGAATTTTCCTATTGATTATACTGAAGGACAGCTGTTTCCTCCTGTCAGAGGGCCACCAGTCTGAGGCCTGTGACTGTGCACTGGGCTGGAGATGCGGGGTTCTCAAATGCAGACCACATGGAATCAGGACTCTCCTCCATTTGCTCAGCTTACCCTAGAGGCTGGGCTCTGGGGGGCAGTCAGACTCCTCCCCACCCCATCCCCGCTGAATCCCCTTCCCTCTTTGTGAGGGCTGGGAGTGGGGGCATGCATGAGCGGAGCTAGTCATTCGGGATGGAGCTGGCAGGCTGGGGCCCCACTGGTTCCCCGCAGAGGCAACCTGGGAGCCGATGGCAGGAGGATGCGAGGGCTGGGCTGCAGCTGATCGGTCCTCCGTCTTCCCTTAGAGCTCTGCAGGAGAGGGAGTGAGCAATGTGGCGTAGGGGGCAGGAGAAATTTAGGCCCACAGAAATTTTGTCACTGAGGGACAAGTGAGCCAGCTGTTGTGCAGAGACCTTTGTCCTGTCACAGAAATGTACCAGACTTTTCCCTTCAGTGCTTCTGTTGTCTCGTTGTTTGCCTCATCCTTTTCCTGGACTGGAACAAAGAGGGTGCGAAGAGAAGACAGAAGTTCGGTCATAGGGTTTCTGGAGTGCCCAGGGCCTTGCTGAATTAATTGGGGGCAAAGGACCTATCATTGCCAGGTCCTGCTGACCTGATGGGGACTTGGTCATCTATTGCATTTCCTAGGTGCCCAGTGGACAGAGAGCCAGGCTCTGTACTGCACCCGCTTCCAGGAGCCATCCTCTCAGGGAGGCAGGGCAAGTTTTGGACAAGGCCTCTTTGCTTCATCCGAATGTAGATAATGAAGCATATGCCATGGGTCTTGCCTTTCAGACACTGTGGGTCATCCTGGAGCAAGCCAGAGTCCTCGATAGGGTTGAGTTTGGGTGAAGCATCTCTCAGAGGTAGCCCCTGGCAGGAGTCACGATGGCCTAGTCAGGAGAGGGTCACATGGGCGATGGGGAGCGGTTGCTGAGTACCCTGACCCGGCCCAGGTCCAAGCACTGGCAGAGCCACTCTGGGGTACACAGCAGCACCAACGCCAAGTCACGCTGTTGCCCCTGCTTCTCTCTCTCTCTCGCAGATTAAAAAATGTGTCCTTCATCATGAAATCCGTCCAAACAGCTATGATGCTTCGGGCCACATTCCCCAGGATGGTGGCAGGCTTTGACCTGGTAACGGACTGCATGACGAAGCTGTCTGAGAGCAGGGCCCTGCAGGCAGCTCTTCCCGTAGGCCTTGTTGGCTCCCATGGAAGCACTCTGTAGAGGCACAGGCCTGGCCAGAGTTTAGCACTGACCTTCTCTGGGGGCCTGTAGTCACAAGAGAAAGGGGAGCAGAAAGGGCCAGAAGGCTGAAAGGGGGAGTTGCAGAATAAGGAGAATTCAAGGAGGTTGGGCAGGAATGGTGGGCTTACTCCCATTCCCCTGCCCTCCGCCCTTTTTCTAGCCCACGTTGCCCACCCACGGCTGGCTCTTAAAACCAGAGCACATGGCAGGGGAGTGTAAGAGGAGGACTGGAAGCAGAGATGGGGCTAGCCTTGGGCAAAACTGTCCTCTGCCCCTCCACCAAATAAAATCCATCACCAGGTTCTGCCAGCCAGGGCACGCTTCCCAGAGGACAACTCATTAAATCTTGTTAGGGAAGGTCAAGTAGTTTGAACTAACTGGCTAAAAGGTGCTCCTGACTCCCTCTTACAGAATCTGTACATTTTACCTGAGTCTATGCTTAAGCTCCTGTTTTCAGACCATCCAGAGCTCAGGAATGGATTTCAAAGACTGATTTTGTTTGGACCCGGGATGCCCTCCTGGGATCCCTGGGGGTTGCTCAAAGGGTCTGGCCTCTCCTGAATGGGGCAGAAGGCCCTCTCATCTCACCTCTTCCCTCTGCGTGCAGCACGGACAAAGGAGGCTGGGAAAGAGCACCTCTAGTATAGACCTTCCAGAACAGTCCCTACAAGGGCTGTAATGGACAAGCCCTAGAGGGAAATTAGGGTTGGAAGGGGGCTAGGTAGTTGTTCAAAGGGATCTACTCACAAGTTCCAGCTCTATTGCGAGCCTGCACTCCATTCTACTACGTTGAATATCCGCATTTGACTTATTATAAAAATGTGTCTTTGTCTGCCCCCCCCCCCAACAAATTAAAATCAGCATTCTGAAGGAGATATGCTTGTTATCCTAAGGCGCACTTCCTCTTGGCACATAGCTACAAAGCCCTGGGGGTATGTGTGGTTTAGTTTGAGAAGTATAATTTTGTTGTAGTGACAGCTGAGGCATGGACCAAGCAGATGGCTCCATGTCCCCTCCTCTCTGTCCTGCAGGTGGGGCGTGAGGACACTGGCCATACCTTGTATGACTACAGGAAGGCTTTGATGATACCCACCTTGCAGGGCATTAAACTGCCTTACTTTTTCCATGCTGGAGAGACAGGTGAGCCATCTGAAGACAAGCAGAACAAAGGAGGTGATGGATAGGAGGGTGGCTCCTCATTCAAGAGAACTGATAGAATTCTGGGGCAGTATTAGTATTATTGATAGTCTTTTTGTGGCACTTGTTAATTTCATATGCATTATTTCACTTAATCCTAATGGCAACCCCTGGAGAAGGAATAACAATGATAATAACAGTATCTTTACATACATTCTTTCTTTCTTTCTTTCTTTTTAAAGATTTATTTATTTATTTTTTTGTTTGACAGAGATCACAAGCAGGCAGAGAGACAGGCAGATGGAGAAGGAGGGGAAGCAGGCTCTCTGCTGAGCAGAACCCCGATGCAGGGCTCCATCCCAGGATCCTGGGATCACGACCCGAGCCGAAAAGGCAGAGGCTTTAACCCACTGAGCCACCCAGGCGCCTCTATTTCTTTTTTCTTTTCTTAAAGATTTTATTTATTTATTTGACAGACCAAGATCACAAGTAGGCAGAGAGGCAGGCACAGAGAGAGGCAAAAGCAGGCTCCCTGCTGAGCAGAGAAGCCAACATGGGGCTCGATCCCAGGACCCCAGGATCATGACCTGAACTGAAGGCAGAGGCTTTAACCACTGAGCCACTTAGGTGCCCCTTCTTTTCTTTTCTTTTCTTTTCTTTTTTTTTTTTTTTTTAAGATTTTATTTATTTATTTGACAGAGAGAGTATGCAAGTAGGGAGAGCAGCAGGCAGAGGGGCAGGGAAAAGCAGGCCCCCTGAAGAGAAGGGAGCCCAATGTGGGGCTCGATCCCAGGACCCTGAGATCATGAACTGAGCCAAAGGCAGAT
This sequence comes from Mustela lutreola, assembly GCF_030435805.1. Lineage (NCBI taxonomy): Eukaryota > Metazoa > Chordata > Mammalia > Carnivora > Mustelidae > Mustela > Mustela lutreola. Next base: position 41,934,086 of record NC_081297.1, read on the forward strand.
GCTTAACCTACTGAGCCACATAGGTGCCCCACATGTATTATTTCTAATTTTCACCCTGGTCCTGCTGGGAAGGTGTTTTTAATCCCTATTTTATTTTATTTAAAAGATTTATTTCTTTGGGTGGGAGAGGCAAAGGGAGAGGGAGAGAGAATCTCAAGCAGACTCCCCGCTGAATGCAGAGCTGGACAGCAGGTACCATCTCAAGACCCTGAGATCATGACCCTGAGATCATGACCTGAGCTGAAATCAAGAGTAGGGTGCTTATCCAACTGAGCCACCCAGGCACCCTTCCCATTTTATAGGTGAAAAGCCCAAGTCTCCAAACACAGAGTGGTTGGTCCAAAGGTAAGGAGCTGGTCATTAGTGGAGTTTAAATTTGAGCCCTTTCTGATGATCTCCATTTTATAATGAGCAAATTGTGCTTAAGAAATTAATGCACTCGTCCAAAATCACACAGGAGTCTAGAACCAGGCCTGCACTAGTAGCTAGGAGGCTCTGTCCACACTTGTCAGTGCTGAACAGGAGACCCCACCCAGCTCAAGCCGTCCCCACTGCTATTGTTTCTGAAATGCCATTAGCCTAGCCACAGCTTTGTTCCCCAAAGCTCACTCTACAGGCTCATGGGTCATCTCTGAGACCTTCCCATTTTACAGTCCTTAAAATATGTAAACCCTAAGCCAAGGGAATCCCAGATCATGGCTGCAATTCCAGGTCAAAATGAGGATGTCAGGAGGAAAACTTGCTGCTGTGTCTCACCTGGTGTCCCTGAGTGCCTTAGGCACCTGTCATCCTTAGAAGTGAAGAGTAGTGGGGGCTTGAATTTCACAACCAGGCTCAACCCTTCGTTTATCACACCACCTCTCAGAGGAAGGGTCCGTGTGCATTAATCTCTTTTTCCCTGACATTTTAAGTCATTTGGATCCAATTTAGATCAGATTTGTAGGAGATTTGAAGAATTGTTTGTGGGGATGTGATAAGGGCTATGGGTTGTTAACCGTTAAGAGCTTGTGGTCTAGTTGGAAAAACCATACTTACCTGTGTGAAATAATTTCAACAGTATGAAACACTGTACCAGGATCTAACCACATTCTAAGATGCATGGCCCTAAGAGAGGATTTTGCCAGGAGAAATACAGGGTATTAATACTATTACCAAGAGTCATGTTCTTATTTTTAAAAAGGAAGAGGGGCACCTGGGTGGCTCAGTGGGTTAAGCCTCTGCCTTCGGCTCAGGTCATGATCTCAGGGTTCTGGGATGGAGCCCTACATCGGGCTCTCTGCTCAGCAGGGAGCCTGCTTCCTCTTCTTTCTCTGCTTGCCTCTCTGCCTACTTGTGATCTCTATCTGTTAAGCAAATAAATAAAATTTAAAAAAAATTAAAAAAGAAGAGGGGTGCCTGTGTGGCTCAGTTGGTTAAGCATCTGCCTTTAGCTCAGGTCATGATCCCAGAGTCCTGGGATTGAGCCCCATGTTGGGCTCCCCACTCAGCGGAGCCTGCTTTTCCCTCGCCCTCTACCACTCCCCCTTCTCATGTGTTCTCTTTTTCTCTCAAATAAATAAATAAAATCTTTCAAAAAATTAAATAAAATAAAACAAAAGTGATCTGGGGTGCCTGGGTGGCTCAGTCAGTTAAGCACCTGCCTTTGGCTCAGGTCATGATCCTGGAGTCCCAGGATCGAGTCCTGCATCAGGCTCGCTGCTCAGTGGGCAGGGAGTCTGCTTCTCCCTTTCCCTCTTTTCTTCTCCTGGCTTATCCTCACTCTCTCTCTCTCAAATAAATAAATAAGTTATTCTTAAAAAGGATTTATTGGGGTGCCTGGGTGTCTCAATGGGTTAAAGCCTCTGCCTTCAGCTCATGTCATGATCCCAGGGTCCCGGAATTAAACCCCGAATCGGGCTCTCTGCTTAGCAGGGAGCCTGCTTCCCCCTCTCTCTCTCTGCCTGCCTCTCTGCCTACCTGTGATCTCTGTCTGTGAAATAAATAAATAAAATCTTTAAAAAAATAAAAAATAATTTAAAAAACCTAGAATTTTCATATTTTACATGTAGATCAGTTAGAATGCTTTTGGCTTCCAGGAATGGAATATGCACATTTAATAGGTTTTGCAACAAGGTAATCTATTTTGGATCATGTTTTGGACCCCGAGATCATATTCTGAGCCAAAGGTAATCACTTAACCGACTGAGTCACCTATTATTTTACATAATAAGTGACCTCTGCTTTCCTCTTCAAATCCAGGGGTTCACTGTACTTGGTTGTCAGATAGTCAAGTTACATTTAGGTGTAACCAATTCAGTGAAGCAAGAATCAAGATATTTGCTCCAGGGCATCTCTTTTATCAGGGAAGAAGCCCAAGAGCTCTCCACCAATTACCTTCCATGCCAGCGTTAGGACTATTCTAGCTGCAAGGGAAGCCAGCAGAGTCAGGACCTGTAATTTTCACCCTCCAAAGAAAGCCCTGCCGGCAAGAAAGATACAGTGGGGCTGGCTGGTAAATAAGCAGTACCTGCCACCACCTTGCTGGTCATTGTGATCTTGTAGTCGATGTTGCAGTTCGAATTGGTGAAGATACAAATTGAGTAGGTACATCCAAGTAATTATATGGAGAGTTTGCAACACATTATTGTAAAGATAATAAACAAAGTTCCCAAGAAATCGCTCTTGAAACAAACAAATGGAAAGAAAGAAGATAGACTGTGGAGTCAGACAGACCAAGGTTCGAAACCTAGTAATACTTAATTGAGTACACTCCTTCAATTTATAAAGTCTGTTTAATTTTCAACTTCCTCATCTGGTATATACATACATAAAATAAAGGCTTTTATTACCTTTTGCTAGCATTGTTACCAAGAAAATTGTGTGTGTGTGTGTGTGTGTGTGTGTGTATGCGCGCGCGCACGCACACTTGTGCATGCACATTTGTGTGTTCTTTTTCTTGCTTGGGGATTGGAAGTGTTTATCTGAGTATGGTCTATGGGCCAGATCCATTTGACTAAAAACTATCCCTTTCCCCCAGACTGGCAGGGTACTTCCATAGATAGAAATCTTCTGGATGCTCTAATACTGAACTCTACCAGGATTGGCCATGGATTTGCTTTGACCAAACACCCAGCAGTCTGGGCTGACTCCTGGAAGAAGAACATCCCCATGGAAGTCTGTCCCATCTCCAACCAGGTATGTGTGATCCATGCGACCAACCCTCCAATCTCAGCCTCTGTTCTGATTTCCCAAACTCTTTCCTGTATAATTTCTTGCTCCTCAGCTCACCTGTTTTTGGTATTCCTCCACTGTCTCACTCCGATTAGTAAGTTATTTAGGAATGGCCTCTTGCCTAACCCATTCATAACAATGAGGCAGCAGTGAGGGTCCCCAGTGGTGTGGAATTTTGGGCAAAGCTATAGACAAAGCTAAAGGGACAGTGAGGAAGCCTAGTGAAGTGGGAGGGGCTATGGGATACTGCTGTTTTCACAGTTGCTTGGGGTTCTTGTGCACCTGTCTATCTTCCTGTGTTCAGGAGAGCAGCTCTGAGCCAGACCAAGAGAGAGACCAAATGTTTGTGGTGGTAAAGAAACCTGGAAAAAATTAGGAAGAACACAAGGCCTGGCTCTATTTCTGTGTTGTGCCCAGAAGTCATTCCAGTAGTCAGGGATGATGAGGGTAAGAAAGGAGCTGGTTATCCTCAGGGTCTTGCCTCTCTTGGGACAGCTCTTTTTATGGTCAAAGTTTGTCCTCCTTTGCCTCTTATTGGCAGGTTCTGAAACTGGTGTCTGACTTGAGAAATCACCCTGCTGCTGTTCTGATGGCCACTGGGTACCCCATGGTGATTAGCTCTGATGACCCAGCTGTCTTTGGTGCCAAAGGCTTATCCTATGATTTCTATGAGGCCTTCATGGGCATTGGGGGAATGGCAGCTGATCTGAGGACCCTTAAACAGCTGGCTATGAACTCTATCAAGTGAGTATCTTGTGTACTTCCCAGATCCCCAACTCCCTCTTCTGCCCTATGACTTGTGTTTATCTCTCTTAGAGTTTTGGGGAAGAGGTCTGGAAGGTTTTTTATGGTTTTTTGCTTGCTTGTTTGTTTGTTTTTTACATTGCCTCTGTTTCCTTATTGCTCTTGGACTGGGGAGAAATGTGCTCTGCAAACATCTGAGACCCCCTCAGCTTTTCCCTCAGCTTTTCTCTCCTGACCTGAGTGCCTTTTCTCTTGTAGGTTCAGCACCTTGTTGGATACTGAGAAAAAGGCTGCCATGAAAACCTGGGAGGAAAGATGGACTAAGTTTGTAGCCGACCTGGCTAGGAGGCCAAAGTGAGAAGATAGCCATTTATTACCCTGTTCCTCTGCTTCCCTCTGCAAGCTGTTTTCACCTTCTATCATTCATTCTTGAACCCACTCCAGTATAGTTTCTACCTCCATTTCTTTTTTATTTTATTTTATTTGATGGGGTGGGTGGGGGGGCACAAGCAGAGGGAGTAGGAGAGGGAGAAGCAGGCTTCCCACTGAGCAGGGAACCCGATGTGGGACTCCATCCTAGGACCCTGGGATCATGACCTGAGACGAAGGCAGACACTTAATGACTGAGCCCCCCAGGTGCCCCTTTATCTTTATCAAAACTGACTTGTCATCAATGGTCTCTACATTGCTTGACCTCTCAGAAACACTCAAACAGTCTACCAAACTAATCTTTTTGAAATATTCTTTTCTCTCAACCTCAGTGACATCAACTCTTTTGGTTTCTCCTTTCTCTCTGGCAGTTGCTCCCAGGGTCCCTTTTCCAGATGCTCTTCTCTCTCAGATCTCTGTGTTGCATTTCCTTGGGGCTTAGTTTTGCCTCTCCTCTGTTATGTCTCTGCTTCTCTCTTCTTCTCTCTCACTCTATAGTCTTTTCCTAGATAGTCTCATCCACTCCTTCGCTTTTAAATACCATTTATTTGCTGATGATTCCCAATATATTTATTCACTTGGAAGGGTCACAAGAATTTCAGAAACCTACTGTGTGCAATTCTGAACTCACAATCTCTTCCCTTTCAACTTTTTCCTGGACTTTCTCATCTTGGTAAATGGGACCTCCTTCCATTCCACCCAGCTTCTCTACGTAGAATTTTTCAGTGAATTTCTTGATACTGTTCTCTCCACTTGGTCCCTACATCCAAATGTATCTTGAATCCTCCACGTATCTCTATCTCTATTGCTATTGGCTGAGTTCAAGCCACTATCACTTCTTGTCTGAGTTATAATAGCCTCTTAATTGATCTCTTCTTTCTTTTCTTTCTTTCTTTTTTTTTTTTTTTGCCTTCTTCCTTTCAATTTTTGCAAAGCAATGACTTTTTTTTTTTTTAAGATTTTATTTACTTGACAGAGATCACAGGTAGGGAGAGAGGCAGGCAGAGAGAGAGGAGGAAGCAGGCTCCCTGCTGAGCAGAAAGCCTGACTCAGGCTCGATCCCAGGACTCTGGGATCATGACCTGATCCAAAGGCAGAGGCTTTAACCCACTGAGCCACCCAAGAGCCCCCAGAGCAATGACTTTTTAAAAATTAAATTAAATCACCTTACTCCATTGCTTACAAGTCAGTGCACTTATGAAAATTCAAATGTTTCAGCAGGGCACATAGCTTCCTTTTTAACCTGAATCCCTTCCAGCATCATCCTACTCCGGTCCCTCTGATTGTACCAGATTCTGGCCACACTGGTCCTTTGTTTCTCAAATATCTTGAACTCTATGCTGCATCAGAGTCTTCTCCCATTCTCTCTGCCTGGGATATTCTTTCTTTCCACTTTATCTAACTAACTCCTGCTCATCCTTCAGGGTTCACCTTTAATGTCACTGTCTCAGAGAAGTTTTCTAGACCCCTAACATATTAATATCTCTCATGGCACCTTGCTTTTCCCCTTCATGACTCTTACTGTAATTTGTAATTATATATTTATTTCTGTGTTTATAGTCTCCCTCCCTTAGACTGTAAACTCTGTGTAGGCAGGTACTAATGATTGTTTCATGCACACTGTGAACCCAGAGCCTAGCTCCATGCCCCAAACCTGGTCAGTACTCAATAAAAGATAAGTTGAATGAAATGGGTATAACTTGTAGGTATTGAGCTGGTTGCTTAAGCAGGAGGGAACAAAGCCAAGGCTCCCCTAAGAAAAGACCTCATGTGATCAAATTCTGGCACCTGGCCTGGTCTTCAGGAGAAGGAAAGCAAGACGCCAGCCTTGTCTTTACTTGACTAAAGGAGGTGAAGGAGGATGAAAGAATTCCTTAGATGTTGCAGGGGGATTCAAATGTCTTCTCATCCATCACCCATCACCTGCACCTGAGCTAAAAGGCAGCAGCCCACTGTCTCTTCATGAGTGGTTTATCACTGTTTGGTTCATGACATTGGAAAGAGTCTTGCTGATTAGGGATCCTCAACCACAGGCTCGTACCCAGATGGTACAAGATGATTTTTAAGATCCTGTCTAATTCTGACAGTCTTTGATTTATTGCCTTAGCCAATCCCATAATATAGGTCCCAACTCAGCTGACTTAAATTTAATAAATGGTGAAAGTGGAACGTAGCAGAATGGACTTCTGCAGCAAGTTGTCATGACTTAGAGTTCTCCCAGGAGTGTAAGGTCTCTGGCCTGGGCTTGGTGTGATCTCTGATTTGGCAAATTAAACCAGCTACTATTCTTGTCTTCATGCCTGGTTCAAGAGGCCAAGTCCTAACAGTGAACTAGAAACATCAACAGAACCAGATGCTAAGTTATGAAGATCTGAGAAACAGGTTGTAACCCCCTTGGAACTAAGTAATATTTCTGCCAGGAGTTGAGTCGTTAAATCTGATTTCACTTATTCCTCCTGTAGGACTTCCCAGAAGTTACCCTGACATATGTTTTTTGGGAGAACTCGTGTGTTAATTGAATTTTTGTAAATGAAATCATGCTGCACCTGGGGCCTTGCTACTTATTTAACGGAAATCTGAAGCAAAACCTTCTGTTAAACATATTTTGTAATTTGAATTATATAGTCTATATTTATTTATTTATTGGAATAAGGTTAAATGGTTTTTCCTTCTTTGTCAGGTGAATTGTCTGGTCTGGAAAAACGTAATGGCCAGGGACACCAAGAGTCCCTGACATGCCAGGCTTATTGTATAAGTCCCTATTATCTGGCCCCTAATGAATGCCCCAGTCTAGCTCCATCCTGGAACTTTTCATCAGCTGGCATAGCTCCCAGGGAAGGACAGGGAGACTTCTTAAACTGAGGGAATGTTGTTGGAGATGCAAATCATCCTGTTTCCCAGCAGGTGAGAATTTGGGATCCAGCCTTAGGGAAAACCATGGAACATTTTTCTTTTTATCTTGAAGTAATGAAGGTTTCAACCTTCAGAAAACTCACAACAATAGTACAAAGAACTCTAACATACTCCTTGTCTAGGTTCGCCAATTATTGACATTTACAACATTTGCTATACCCTTCTCTCTGCATATATATCTGTATCTCTTGTTTTAAAATTAACATATAATGTATTATTTGTTTCAGGGGTGCAGGTCTGTGATTCATTAGTCTTACACAATTCACAGCACTGTCCCCATAGTGCATACCCTCCCCAGTGTCCATCACACAGCCACCCCCTCCCTCCTACCCCCCAAGCAGCCCTCAGTTTGTTTCCTGAGATTAAGTCTCTTATGGTTTGTCTCTGTATCTCTTTCAATGTCTGCATAATAGATCCTATTTTTTCTAACCAATTGAGACCTAAGATAGCATTATGGCCCATTACTTGTAAACACTGCCATGCACATTTACCAAAGATGGTGTCATTCTCCTATGTAATCACAGTATAACCACCCAAAGTAGGAAATTAACATTGATTAGATAATACCATCCGGCTCTGGCCCTTCTGGGCATATTTCTTTTCTGGCCCAGAAAGATCTTAAAGACTGAACCCAGGATCACATATTACACTTAGTTTTGCTCTCTCTTGTCTCTCTACTCTGGGACAGTTCATCAGTCTTCCTTGTCTTTTGTGACCTTGACATTTTTGAAGAGTACAAACAATTATTTGGTAGAGTGTGTCTCATTTCACGTCTATGTAATGTTTCCTTCTGAAGAGATTCCAATTTATACATTTTCAGGGGAAAGGCCTCAGAAGGGATGCTTTGTCCTTTGTGCATCACATGGGGCGGGGGTGGGAGGTGGGGCAGGGCACATGGATCATGGCCTGCTGGAGGCCGTCTGCACTAGCAAGCAACAAATAGTCACCTGCTGTGAAACCAACGGTGGTCTGAAATCGGTCTTTGTGGCATTTTGAATAACTTTTTTTTTTTTTAAGATTTTATTTATTTGACAGAGAATCCAAGCAGTGGGAGTGGGAGAGGGAGAAGCAGGCTCCCCGTCAAGCAGGGAACTCCATGTGGGACTCCATCCCAGGGCCCTGGGATCATGACTTGAACCAAAGGCAGACAATGACTGAGCCACCCAGGCACCCCTATAACTGTTTTTTGTTTCTTTTTTTTTAAATGTTAGCTCTATCACTAGGGTCCATGGATTCTGATTCTTTTCAATGGACTCTACTCGAACACTATCATTATTTCTTTTAAGATGCTCACACTGGGGCGCCTGGGTGGCTCAGTGGGTTAAGCCGCTGCCTTCGGCTCAGGTCATGATCTCAGAGTCCTGGGATCAAGTCCCACATCGGGCTCTCTGCTCAGCGGAGAGCCTGCTTCCCTCTCTCTCTCTCTGCCTGCCTCTCCATCTACTTGTGATTTCTCTCTGTCAAATAAATAAATAAAATCTTTAAAAAAAAAAAAAAAAAAAAGATGCTCACACTGTTCCAGCTTAACTCTGTTAAGCTGGCTCCTGTGACTGATAAATTCTTAAAATTTTTGAGAACTTCCTTATTTTTTGACACAATTAAATATCCTACGTTCATTTGTACTTTCCTCATCTCATACTGGACATGAGCTCTTCTCCAAAGAACTCTGGTTCCTTGGTTAGAAAACCTTGACCTGGGCGCCTGGGTGGCTCAGTGGGTTAAGCCGCTGCCTTCGGCTCGGGTCATGATCTCAGGGTCCTGGGATCGAGTGCCACATCGGGCTCTCTGCTCAGCAGGGAGCCTGTTTCCTCCTCTCTCTCTCTGCCTGCCTCTCTGTCTACTTGTGATCTCTCTCTGTCAAATAAATAAATAAAATCTTTAAAAAAAAAAAAAAAAAAAGAAAACCTTGACCTGAGCATTAGATGTGCTGCTGTGTGTATAAACATACATAAATGTAATTTATATATGTGCATATGTGACTATAACTTATATTGTTAAAAAGAAAACCACACTCCCAAAATGATGTCACTTAGGATAAGTTACCAAACTGGGGCCTAATACCTAATCTAACCGCATTTTCAACGCCCCCCCCAACCCTGGAAATGTAAGTCTTAACTGGTCAGTCAGGAATTTTCTAATCAGTACCAGTAAGATAATCTACCACACAGGCCCTCTCCATCTCCCAAAGATGAGGTCATCCACCTAATAAGAGCCTATGCCCTTCACCCTAAGGGGAGATGACCTTGCCTGGACTTATCTTTTCTTTTGCTAATAACTTCTTACCCCATCACCCCACTGTCGTTCCTTTTTTTTTTTTTTTGAAGATTTTATTTATTTATTTGACAGAGACACAGACAGAGAGGGAACACAAGCAGGGGAAGCAGGAGAGGGAGAAGTAGGCTTCGGGCTGAGCAGGGAGTCTGATGTGGGGCTCCATCCCAGGACCCCAGGATCATGACCTAAACCCAAGGCAGCTGCTTAACTACTGAACCATTCAGGTGCCGTTTACCTTGCCCCCACCCCTGCGTACCTTGCCCCCACCCCTGTCACCCCCTTTCCTATGAAAACCTTCCATTTTATAGGGCTCTTCTACTTGCTAGTTGGGATACTGCCTGATTCTGTGAGTCACTTAATAAAGCCAATTAGATCTTTGTATTTACTCAGTTGAATTTTTGTTTGTTAACTGTATATATTAGAACACATATATTTATACATATACATTAATATCTATTTCCAAATTTATCTATGTATATTAAAAAACCATGAGTTTGCAGGGTGCCTGGTTGACTCAGTTGGTAGAGCCTGTGACTCTTGATCTTGGGATCATGAATTCAAGCCCCATGTTGGACCTGGAGCTTACTTTAAAAAAGTGAACAAACATAAGTTTACACCCGTATCTCCCATTCCATTCAATACCATGGGTTTATTCCAGCCTCAGCTCTTCCCATATCTAACTCTGTTCCCCAGCTGTGAGAAACCTGACTCCTGCTACCCCCGATGCATCTTCCTAGTTCCTGATTCCCTGGGCATGTGGTCCCTCCTTACCTCCCACTAACACCGATTCCTCTGGCCCTGCAGGTCCCTCTGGTTCATGGGAAGGGAGGGGATGAACTCAGGGAAGGGAAGAGAAATGAGGGGAAGGGGAGAGGAGGGGAAGGGAGGGGAGGAAAGGGGAAAAGATTAGGAAGAAGGAGAGAAGCAGGCAGGCCTTGTAGAGTTTGAAGAGATCTCTAGAAGGGAACAGATTCACTGGTGGTACTGAAGCTCTCCTTTCAGGGCCTTGCACATGCATGGACCTCTTCTAAGAGAACCCATGGAGTAGTAATTTAAAATATTTTTTCTTAAAAAAATAAAAAATTAAAAAAAATACTTTAAGAGGGTCCTTCAAATATGTATAAGCCTCAGGGTTCCACAAAATCTGGATCTGGGTCTTGCTCTAGCTCAGCTCTTCATCTGGAAGATTCAGTTGGTTAAGTGTACCTTCGGCTCAGGTCATAATCGCCAGGGCGCTGGGATTGAGCCCCACGGCAGGGTCCCTGCTCAGTGGGGAGCCTGCTTCTCCCTCTCCCTCTGTGATCTCTCTCACAAACAAACAAACAAACAATTTTTTTTAAAAGAAGATTTTATTTATTTGACAGACAGAGATCACAAGTAGGCAGAGAGGCAGGCAGAGAGGGAGGGAAGCAGGCTCCCCGCTGAGCAGAGAGCCTGATGCGGGGCTTGATCCCAGGACCCTGGGACCAAGACCTGAGCCAAAAGCAGAGGCTTTAACCCACTGAGCCACCCAGGCGCCCCCAAACAAGTTTTTTTAAAAAAAGGAAAACAAGGGGAATGTATGTTGGCTGATAAGACTAGCAAACTGGAGATAAGTGTTACAGGGTCTCCGCTTGGAAGGGATCCTGAAAGCTATGTAAACCATAGCCGCTTCTGGAAGAGCCACCCAAAGAATCAGGAAGATGTGCCTGCTTGATTTTTAAAGCTCACCAGAACAGAATTCTGTAAACTGCCCCAGCCACCCAGTCCAGAATCACAGAGTGTCCCTTTCCACAAGTTTGAGATTTTGTGTGACTGCTGGGATCCTTGCCTCTCCCAAGACTCCGTCATTGGGGAACTGGATATATAGAACTGTATCCACAGACCAACAGTAAGTTAGCATGCTGGCTTATAAATATTGTTTCCCATACGTAGTATGTTCTTTATATAGTAGTTACCCTAAAAATGACTTAACCTTCTTGGTCCTTTCTTCTCTGTGCAGAAAGGGGGTAAATGGAAGGGGGTGGCTGGCAGAGCTGTTGGGGTATCTGGGAGCCCAGTGGGGACAGGGAGCAGTTTCCAGCTGGCTTTCCGGGGATGGGGGCCACATCCTGAGTACTCAATGCTTACATGTAATGGTGTGCAGGGTGAGGACCAGAGCTGCTGAGTTTCAGTGTATCTCAGCTTTCAGCCGAAAACCTCTTCCTCCTCCACCTTCAGGGTGGCCTGGATCCAGTCCAAAGGGACCTTGCCTGGGGACTGGCCAGAGATCATACGTAAGGCAGATGAGGTCTGTCCTGGTCCAGCCAGATCTTCCCAGGACTAAGGCCCTTCTGGGGCAGGGAAGGGTAGAAGACTGGAATTTTTAGAGTCATCGCATACTGGAGCTGGGAGAGGCCTAAAGATCATCTTATCTAACTCTGTGTTAACAGAGGACTCACTTAAGGCCCAGAGAGGGTAAACAACTCTCTCAAGGTCACACAGTAGGTAACAGCAGGTTTCTAGATTCTTAGGTCGGGGTTCATACTACAACACAGGGCTGTTCTCTCTTCTTGTCTGAGGCACCTCTCAGTAACAGGTTTCCAGAAACTCCTGGCAGGCCTAGGTCAGTTCTCGACTCAGAGGGTGGAATTGGGCAACTGCAGCCTCCAACTCACCCTCAGACAAACTCTCCACCATTCCCTTTGCTTGATGAGGACAGAACCATTAGCCCTACTGGGAGCAGTGATCTTCCTCCTGGGACAGGCTGACCCCTCTTGTGACCCCTGGCTCTCCTTTGGCCGAGTTCCAGTCCCGGAAACCTGCTCAGTTTCCTGTCCCCTACCAGGAGAAATGGATCCTTGGCGTCTAGGGCCTTCTCTTTGTCGGGTTTGTCCAGGGTTTGTCCAGGGTCCCTGGGAAGGCAGAACTCAGGTCCTGGGAATCTCCGCCAGCCCCCACCCTCACCGCTCCCCAGCTTGCAGACAGCTGTGGTCCTCGGAGGCCCCCATGACTGCCATTTAGTGGGAAATGGCCCGAGACCGAAGCATGTGGAAAGCAAATGGCGATTAGTGTGAGACTGAGGATGGGAAGAAGGACCTTTCCTGGCGGGAACCTCGTTCTCTTCACCTGTGGCAAGGGGCAGGCTGACTGCGGCGTGCTGCTGACCCCTGGTGGCCACCCGCGGGACCAAAGAAATTTCTCCCGCAGCTCCATTCTCCTTTTCGTTCCCTTATCCTCTGCTGTCGCCTCCTGTCACTGCTGGGAGTAACACTTAAGACAATATGTAACATTTAATAATAATACTTTCTGATTGTAAAACATGCTTGTAGTAGCGAAATTTGTAAACTCCAAAAAGTAGAGATGAAACAAAAATTAACCATTTGGGGGCACCTGACTGGCTCAGTCAGAGGAGAGTGGATTCTTGATTTCTGGGTTCTGGGTTTGATCCCCAAGTGGGGTGTAGAGATTACTTAAATAAATGAAACTATTTTAAAAAAGATTTTATTTATTTATTTCACAGACAGAGAGAGAGAGAGAGCACACCAGCAGGCAGAGCAGCAGGCAGAGGGAGAGAGAGAAGCAGATTCCCTGTGGAACAAGGAGCCTGATGCGGGGCTGGATCTCAGGATCCTGAGATCATAACCTGAGCCAAAGGCAGCCACTTAACCCACTGAGCCACACAGGTAGCTCTACAGTTACTATTTTGCTCCATTCCCTACCCACAGTATAATAGTCCTCAAGGTCTCATCCCAGTTCCCTTCTTCTGCCTTACCTCTTGCCACTACTTTCCTCATATGCTTTGCTTTTAGCTGCCTCATTTTCCCCTCCCAGGTAGAAACGTCTGCTCTTGACTTTGGGCCATCCTGTATGTACAAATTTAGAGCACATAGTATAGGATGAGGGGGTAGTGCCATAATAATTTTAAAATTGTATTATATTTATTTATTAAAATATTTTATTTCTTTATTTGACAGAGAGAGTGAGTGAGCACAAGCAAGGGGAGCAGCAGAGTGAGAGGGAGAAGCAGGCTCTCCACTGATCAGGGAGCCCCAAGCAGGGCTCTATCCCAGGACCATGAGCCAAGCCAAAGGCAGACGCCCAACCAACTGAGCATCCCAGGCACCCCTAAATTTTATTGTATTTAAAATAAAAATTTTGAATAGTATACAATCATATTTTTAAAAAGAAAAAAATATGTGATAAGAACAGATTGGAAAGCCTTACGTCCATCCCAACTTCACCCCTTCCTCTTTCGCCCCCCACCTATTTTTCCCACAATAATTAGTAGTTTCTCGTGTTTCTTTGTGCAAAATAAACGACTGCAAATATGAATGTTCTGTTTTCCCTTTTCTGATACAAAAGACAGCATATTATGCATACTGTTCTGGATTTTGGTTTTTTTATTTAACAGTATGCCCTGGGAATCTTTCCATTTTGGGTTACAGAGAGTACTTCCTTTTTCTAACTCAGTGTTTCATTGTGGTAACATGCCATAGTTAACAAAGCCCCAACATTGGAAGGCATCTGGATAGCCTTCAAATATCCTTTATTATAAACACTGTTGCACTAGATTAAGTACCTGCTTTATTTGATGAATGAAGAAGAGGCCAAGTACCAAGAGCCTTGCAGACACTTCCCTGGGTTTATAGACTTGTGTCTTTCCGGATTCCTCCATGATGGCAGCTCAGGTGAGGCCCAGAGAAGGTGCTGTCATCACCTGTGCACTGGCTGATGGGAAGCAGGGTCTTCCTTTATAGGTCACAGGCTTGGTCCACGTAGATTAGAAATAGAAATGGAAAAAAGAACAATGTGCCAATGATATTTTTAAGGAACAATAAGGAATCACTTTCTTTACCTTTTCCTTTTCTCTTCTTTCTTTTCTTTCTTTCTTCCTTCCTTCCTTCCTTCCTTCTTTCTTTTTCTTTAAGATTTATTTATTTGAGAGAGAGAGAAAGAGAGAGAATGCCATTGGAGAGGGGCAGAGGGAGAGGGGGAGAGAATTTGAAGCAGCCTCCTCACTGAGCCTAGATCCTAACATGGGGCTCAAGCTCAGGACCCTGAGATCATGACCTGAGTCAAAACCAAGAGTCCCACGCTCAACTGACTGTGCTCCAATTTTCTTTTCTATCAGAGACAATTTTCTGTAGTACATAAGGGACTTTTGCAACACTGACTGTTCTGTAAAAGGGGTGGAGGGCTCAAGGAGTCGATGCCTTCTAGACTGTGAGCTCTGGTAATGGCCTTTTCCTGAAACTCTTTCTTTGCTTCCTTCAATCATCTCCTGATGCTTGGAGCTCATCTAAGTTTCCAGACCTCATTCAGAAAAGTCCTGCCCTCTTTACTCTTGAATAACTCACCTTGGGCTGAGAACAGAGTGCTGGTGCTCTAGCTCTAGTTCTGCCTCTATTCCCATTGTGTGTGTGTGTGTGTGTGTGTGTGTGTGTGTGTTCGCAAGCATTGTCACTAGAGGGTCTGGGCTGGGTGTTTTCTTAGGAACCTTTCTGGCTCTGATATTCTCTTCTTCATTGCTCTTCAGGAAAAGTTAACACTATAGGGAGAAACCACAGTCTATAGGAAGGCAATGGGCACAATGAATAAAGGGAGATATCATCCTTTGAAAGGATGGAAATATCATCCTTTGAAAAATCACACCCTGGGGTGCCTGCGTGGCTCAGTGGGTTAAAGCCTCTGCCTTCGGCTCAGGTCATGATACCAGGGTCCTGGGATCGAGCCCTGCATTGGGCTTTTTGCTCAGCAGGGAGCCCGCTTCCCCCTGCCCCCGCCCCCGGCTCTCTGCCTACTTGTGATCTCTCTGTCTGTCAAGTAAATAAATAAAATCTTTTTTTAAAGATAAATAAATAAAATCTTTTTTTAAAAAAGATTTTATTTATTTATTTGACAGAAAGAGAGAGAGAGAGACAGTGAGAGAAGGAACATAAGCAGGGGGAGTGGGAGACAGAGAACAGGGAGCCCGATGCGGGGCTCAATCCCAGGACCCTGGGATCATGAACTGAGCCAAAGGCAGATGTTTAATGACTGAGCCACCCAGGCACCCCAATAAATAAAATCATTTTAAAAAACCCCAGACCCTGAGTTAATCTTGGAAAGAAACATGGTGAGGGCAAGTTGGGCAACCATAGGACCTGGTGGTCTTGGATGAAGGCCTACTCCTTCTCTTCTGCTCTGTTTCAGGAGTAATATGGCAGAGACTGATGTTATCCCGTGGTCTATGTTACCCCTTTATACTTAGAAATAAAGATTTCTTTTTAAAATAAATAATAAATAAACTATTGGGACTGCATAAAAATAAAAAGCTTCTGCTGAGCAAAGAAAATTAGAATCAACAAACCTACTGAGTGGGAGAAGGTGTTTGTAAATGACATATCTGATAAAGGCTTAGTATCCAAAATATTAAAGAACTTAATACAACTCAACACCAAAAACCCAAATAATCCCATTAAAAATGGACAGGAGATGTGAACCAATCTCCAGAAGACATCCAGATGGCTGACGACACATGAAAAGATGATCAACATTTCTCATCGTTAGGAAATGCAGATCTATACTACAATATCACCTCACACCTGTCAGAATGAGTACAATTAACAATACAAGAAACAAGTGTTGGTAAGGATGTGGAGAAAAAGGAACCCTTGTGCGCTGTTGGTGGGAATGCAACTGGTGCAGCCACTGTGGAAAACAGTACAGAAAGGGACAACCAGGTGGCTCAGTTGGGTTAAGCATCTGCCTTTGGCTCAGGTCATGATGCTGACCTGATTAAAAAATATTTATTTTATTTTTTTTTAAAAGATTGATTGATTTATTTATTTATTTATTTATTTATTTATTTATTTATTTTTGAGAGCTTGAGAGATAGTGAGAAAGAGCACTAACAGGGTAGGAGGGAGAAGCAGGCTCCTGGCTGAGCCTGGAACTGGAGGTAGAGCTTGATCCCAGGGCTCTGGGATCATGACCTGAGCTGAAGGCAGATGCTTAACTGACTGAGCCATCCAGACGCTCCAGCAATAGTTCATTTTTGTTTTTGTTTCCCTTGCCCCAGAAGACCTATCTAGAAAAATACTGCTACTGCTGATGTCAGAGAAATTACTGCCTACACTTTCTTCTAGGATTTTTATGGTTTCAGATCTCACATTTAGATCTTTAATCCATTTTGAGTTGATTTTTGTATATAGTGTAAGAAAATGGTCCAGTTTTGGGGCAACTGGGTGGCTCAGTAGGTTGTCTGCCTTTGACTCAGGTCATGATCCCAGTGTCCTGGGATTGAGCCCCACCAAGGGCTCTCCACTCATTGGGGAGCCTACTTTTCCCTCTCCCTCTGCCTGCTGCTCTGCCTAGTTGTGGTCTCTGTCAAATAAATCGAGTTTAAAAAAAGAAAGAAAACGGTCCATTTTCATTCTTTTGCTTGTTGCTGTCCAGTTTCCCCAGCACCATTTGTTGAAGAGATTTTCTTTTTCCCATTGGATATTCTTTCCTGCTTTATCAAAGATTAATTGGCCATGTAATTGTGAGTTTATGTCTGGACTGTCTATTCTGTTTTATTGTGTCCACTTTTGTGCCAATACCATACTGTTTTGGTTACTGCCCTTTGTAGTATATCTTGAAATCTGAGACTGTGATACTTCCTGGTTTATTTTCTTTCCAGATCGCTTTGGCTATTCAGGATCAGAGTCTAGGGATTAAACTCTGCTTTGGGCTCCCTGCTCAGCAGGGGTCTGCTTCTCCCTCTGTCCTTCATCCTGTTCATGCTCTCTTTCAAATAAATAAATAAAATATATTTAAAAATTTTTTTATTTATTTGACAGAGAGAGCATAAGCAGAGGGAGAAGCAGCCAGAGGGAGAGAAAAAAGCAGACTTCCCACTGAGCAAGGAGCCTGATACAGGGCTTGATTCCGGGACTCTGGGATGTGACCTGAGCCAAAAGGAGACACTCAACCAACTGAGCCACCCAGGCACCCCTTGGTGGAGTCTTTAGTGTTTCCTGTATATAGTATCATATCATCTGCATATAGCGAAAGTTTTACTTTTCTTCTTACCAATTTGGATACCTTTTATTTCTTTTTGTTATCTATTTGCTGTGGCTAGGACTTCCAGTACTACATTGAATGAAAGTGGTAAGTGGACATTCTTGTCTTGTTCCTGATCTTAGGGGAAAATCTCTCTTTTTTTCACATTGTGAATGATGTTCACTGTGGGTTTTTCATATATGGTTCTTTTTATGTTGCAGTATGGTCCCTCTAAACCTACTTTGTTGAAAGTTTTTAGCATGAATAGATGTGCTACTTTGTCAAATGTTTTTTTCTGCATCTCTTGAAATGTCACTTTTTTTTTTTATCCTTTCTCTTATTGACATAATGTATCACACAAATGCACTTGCAAACATCAAACCACCCTCCCATCCCAAGAATAAATCCCACTCAACTGTGGCGAATGAGTTTTTTTAAAGTATTGTTGGATTCAATTTGCTAGTATTTTGTTGAGGAGTTTCACATCTATAGTCATCAGGGATATTGGCATGTAGTCCTGTCCTGTCCTGTCCTGTCCTTTTCTTCCCCTCCCCTTCCCCTCCTCCTTCCTTCCTTCCTTCCTTTCTTTCTTTCTTTCTCTCATGTCTCTATCTGATTTTGGTGTCAGGATAATACTGGCCTCTAGAGTAAATTTGGAAGTTATCCTTCCTCTTCTATTTTTTGGAATATTTTGAGAAATCTGGCAAATACATTTATGGCCATTACTTTAAGTCATCTGTCAGGCATATTACTTACCTTTGTTTCATTTACTCTCTTGTGATTTTGTCCTGTTCTTTCCTTTGGGATATATTCCTCTGTTTCCTCATTTTATCTAACTCTCTGTGTCTGTTTCTGTGTGTTAGGAAAGTCATCTATGTCTTCTGCTCTTGGAAGTAGTGGCCTTGTGAAGAAGTCTTATGTTCATAAACTGGCGCTTCAGGGGTGTTTCCTGTGTTTGTTGTGTGTACCCTGCTGTGTGGCTCAGAAACATTTGCCTTTAGTCCAGTCATCTGCTATGGCTCTGTTCACCTGTTGTAGGCAGGGTTTGGTCCCTGTGTTGTTAGTGGGCCAGTCCAGGGCCATCTTGGACTTGAGTTGGGTCAGACCAGACATTTGCCACAGCTGCTGGTATTCTTTTGGTGTTGTCCTCTGAGAAGCTTTCCTTGGTGGGCATGTCCTGCAGTCAGACTAGATGTCTGCCCAGCCCACTGCTGGGCTAGAAACTGGTGTGTGTGTGTGTGGTTTTCTTCCTCCTCCCTCAGGTAGTGGTCATATTGGGGTGGTGCTGGCCCTGTTGGGGCTGCTTGTACACTGCTGCGCTTGTGGTGCTGCTTTGGACAGACTCCTGTCAAGGGTGTGTTGGAGGGGACAGCTCTTCAGGAGAATGCAGGGACCGGGCATGTGGTGTCAGTGAGGTCCTAGCCAGTCAGCTGCTGGAGGGGACCTGTAGCCGCTGAGGAAAACTCCTGCTTAGGCTAGGTTGTTGGTGGTGGGTCTGTAGAAGAGGATAGGGGCACGTTAGCAAGTTAGATAGAGAATGTTGGCCCCACACAGGTTCCCACAGGTGTCCCTGTGTCTAGGCTGAGGCAGGGGAAGGAAATGGTGTCTGCCAGCTCTTTTATCCTGCGAGAAGTCTCCCAGCGATTCCTGCTCCTCCAGCACACACTCAGGTCAGTAAATATATCTTCCCATAAACTCCAGGCATTTTTCAAACTGCTGCTTCTATGCTACCTCTCAGTGGGGCTGTTTGTTGTACTGTCTCTTAAGGGCAAGGGGTCTACCCTCCTGGCTCTTCTAGAGCCAAACCCACGGAGTTTTAGTGTTCAGGTGTTAAGCCCCCCTGAGTGTTTGGGCGCCTCTTGTTTTCAAGGCTAAGGGTTATGAAGATTCATGTTCCCCTGTCGGCCCCCTATGCCTGGGATGCCCGGCTTAGGGATCTGCTTCTCTTTCTTCGGTGCCTGTTGCGTCCCTCCCTCCTGCAGATGGTCCCTGGGTCCATTTAGCTCCTGACCATGTCTCTACCCTTCTTATTCTCTTTGATGTGCTTCTTTTCTGCTGTGGGGAGTATATTCTGCCAGACTTCTTGTTGTTTTATGGGTTATTTATGCTGATACTGATGTTATCTAGTTGTGTCCACTGAATGAAGTGAGCCCAGGAGTATTCTTTAACATGTTCCTCTGGCCGGCATATTTCCTGCAAATTGGTAGTTGGAATTAGAGTCTTTTAAAAGTAATCTCTACACGTAATGTGGGGCTTGAACCCCTGACCCCAAGATCAAGAGTCACATGCACTACTGACTGAGCCAGACAGGCACTCAAGAGTCAGAGACCCAACTCAGAGTCTTGATAAGATGTAGGTGTAATTCTTCCCATAGGACTATTTCATTCCTACCTGTTACCAGTGAGGAGCAACCAGTCCTGACAGCCCATGGCCTGTCCATGGAGATGCAGAGGCAGTAACTAGTTGGAGATCCCTGGGTCAGAGCTTGGGGAGGGGCAGCTCCTCCATTTGCTCAGCTTCCTCAAGAGGCTGGGCTCTGGATGGTGGTCAGACTCCTCCCCACCCTATCCCCCCTGAATCCCCTTGCCTCCTTGTCAGGGCTGGGGGCTCCATAGGAGTGGGGGCTAGTCAGCTGGGATGGAGCTGGCAGAGTGGGGCCCCACTGGTTCCCTTCAGAAGCTCCCTGGGAGTCAGTGGCAGAAGGGTGTGAGGGCTGGGCTGCTATTGGCCAGCGTTCCCCTTAGGGCTTGGCAAGAGAGGGAACAGACAAGGAGCCATATTGGCAGGATCCTGTCGCCTCCCTGACCCAGAAGTTCAGTGCAGCCTGGGGACCCAGTCCAGGAAGGAGCTGAAAATCTCTAAGAGGGGCTGGTCTGAGTGCAGTAGTTTCACAATTAATTGATCACAGCCAGTTACAGATTTTTTTGTTCCTTCTCCACTCCCCCATGCTTCATTTGACTAGCAAATAGAAAAAAGAAAAAAAAAAAAGAAAAGAAAAAAAGTCTAGTAAGGGCAGGCTGCAGGGAGTCGGCAGAAGGGCCACAGGCTTTGAGCAGGGAGGGATGGACCCCTGGGGCTGCTAGGAACCCAGCCCAGGGATTCATTCGGACATCACATGCTTCCAAGATATTTAGGACTCTCCATTCGGTTGTTTTCTTCCTCTTTCTTCACTTGTCTCTGGGTAGGGTTTTCAGCATTTCCTTGATCAGTCTTCTCTTGCCTCTTTCCTCTCTTCTCTTCTTTCCCTCTCCAGCTTCCCCTTTCTTTCATTCAACCCTTCTCCTTCCCCATGCTCAGAAATCCACCTGTGTTTCGCATGGACATGTTGGACAGAGCACGGGTGAGGCCCGGAGAACCAGGCTGGGTGTGCCAGGCTGAGCTGCCAGCTTGTTTCCTGCATCTTTGAGGAGCCCTCCTCACTGCCTGGTCTTGGAGCATGACCCAGCTTTGTCTTCAGCTAAACCCTCACACAAAGACTCTCGGCCTGCCATTTCCTGGAGCAGGTGTTGAGGGAGTGGGGGAGAGGCGGAGCCTGGAAGGGAACAAGAGCTCATGGCAAAGCATGACATACTGGCAGTTCTGGGGAGAAGGAGCATCTGAGCAGGAACATGGGGCTGTGAGGAGAACTCATCAGTGTGGCCAAATGGCTCCCTGTGTTCTTCATTTTCTTCTATGGCTGGGACAAGATGTCAGAAAGTCATCCTTCCACCCCGCAGCCAGGGGTAAGGAGGGCAAAAATCTGAAGGGGTGGGCTCAATGCCATGGTACCTTAGCCTGGGAGGTTTGAAGTTTTTCTGTAAATATTCCCTGGTTACAAATTAGAGTCACATAATCCGAATGAGACTGAGTCACCAGCTGAAGCCCGGGACTCCCACCCCCAGCTGCAGCAGATAGGTTCTCAAAAGTGCCTTCTTCTAGAGGCTCAGCCGTACTGCAGGTCCTGTCGCCCTTAGCCCCAGATTGACATGGCCACACCCACTGTCTGATTTTTGGAGCAGGGGCTACTGGTGGGTGAGAGAACTGAAGGAGTGAGCCTGAGCAGGAGCCCTGTGGGGTGCTGAAGCTTCAAGCCCTCGGGTCCCTCTTGGGGCCTTTGCTTTACTCCTGTCATTGTCATCTAGTGTCTTTGGCACTGACCTTCTTTCCCTCTCAAAAAACTTGTTTTCCACTTAGGAGAGAGCATCAGTTATTTATAGCATGCAGTGAATTGTTTCAACTTCCTGTGTCCCTGTTGTCCAGGTCTCAAGTCAGAGCTCTAACTGAGGTGCAAAAGATGTATGTCATTCTTCGCCTCAGAGATCTGGAGCGGCCAGGTGCTGGCCAGAGGCCACTGCAGCTTCCCTACCACACTGGTGGCCTGTTACTCTGCTAATCGCCAGGGTTTGGGAAGGCAAGTAGGGGTTGCTAGTCTGGCACCAGTGATGATGAAGGCTCTAAGGATAAGTCCATAAATGCTCCTTGCTTTCCTGCTTAAATCTCTGTTGAAAAATAGACATGGGACAGATGGAATAAATATCAGATTTAAAAGCTTGTCGTAACAGGAAATAATAGGTGTTGGCGAGGATGCGGAGAAAGGGGAACCCTCTTGCGCAGTTGGGTGGGAATACAAGCTGGTGCAGCCACTGTGGAGAACAGTATGGCATTTCCTCAAAAAGTTAAAAATAGAGCTACCCTATGACTCAGCAATTGTACTACTGGGTATTTATCTAAAGGATACAAAAATACAGATTCGAAGGGGTACGTGCATCCCAATGTTTGTAGCAGCATTATCTGTAATAGCCACACTATGAAGAGAGCCCAAATGTCCATCAAGTGATGAATGGATAAAGAAGATGTGGGTATATGTGTGTGTGTGTGTGTATATACTATAAATTATACAACAGTATATTAATATACAATATATAATATGTATAATATAAAATATTAATATATAATATAATAATATATAAAATGGAATATTACTCAACCATCAAAAACAGTGAAATCTTGCCATTTGCAGTGATGTGGATGGAACTAGGGAGTATTAAGTTAACTAAAATAAGTCAGTCAGAGAAAGACAAATACCATATGATTTCACTCATATGTGGAATTTAGGAAACAAAATAGATGAACCTGTGAGAAGGGGAAAAAAAAGGAGAAGGGGAAGCAAACCATAAGAGACTTTTTTTTTTAGGATTTTATTTATTTGTCAGAGAGAGCACAGGCAGGGGGAGCAGCAGCGGGAGAGGGAGAAGCAGGCTACCCACTGAGCAAGAAGCCTGATGCGGGACTAGATCCCAGGACCCTGAGATCATGACCTGAATTGAAGGCAGACACTCAACCCACTGAGACAACCAGGCATCCCACCATAGGAGATTCTTTTTTTTTTTTTTTTTTTAGATTTTATTTATTTATTTGACAGAGATCACAAGTAGGCAGAGAGGCAGGCAGAGACAGAGGAGGGGAAGAAGGCTCCCTGCTGAGCAGAGAGCCCGATGCGGCGCTCGAACCCAGGACCCTGGGATCATGACCCGAGCTGAAAGCAGAGACTTTAACCCACTGAGCCACCCAGGTGCCCCAAGAGACTCTTAATGATAGAGAACGAAATGAGGATTGATAGAGGGCAGGGGGTGGCAGATAGGGTATATGGGTGATGGGCGTTAAGGAGGGCACTTGTGAGGAGCAGTGGGTGTTGTATTAAGTGATGAATCACTAAATTCTACTCCTGAAACCAATATTACACTGTATGTTAATTAACTAGAATTTAAATAAAAATCTGGGAGAAAAAAAGCTTGCTGGAGAACATGGCTTATTTGGGAGACAAATGGGCTTGCTACCCCTCTACCCTTGAATCACATGAATCCAGAGGTCATTGGCACTACGAGGGCAGCCTGGAACACTAGAGCCTGTTGATGGGCTGGCTCCCAAAGGGGAGACATGACAGAGTCACATGTGCCCAACTTTCTTACAAGCCCACCCACCGGTAAATCATGTCCTATGTCCCGGGTGGAGAGAGACTAGTTATGTTGTTAATAGAAGTTGCATTTTCAGGGGCCCTTGGGTGGCTGTCAGTTAAGCATCTGACTCTTGGTTTTAGCTCAGGTCATGATCAAGCCTGGCTTTGGGCTTTGCATGGGGTGTGGAGCCTTCTTAAGATTCCTTTCCCAGTCTCCCTCTGCCCCTCCCTCCTGCTATCCCTCTCTAAGGTAAAAAAAAAAAAGTTGTGGGGTGTCTGGGTGGCTCAGTCAGTTAAGCGTCTGTCTATGGCTCAGGTCATGATACAGGTTCAGGCATCGAGCCCCACATCTGGCTTCCACTCAGGGTGGAGTCTGCTTCTCCCCCTCCTTCCCGCTCACTCGTGCTCTCTCAAATAAATAAATAAAATATTTTTAAAAAGAAAAAAAGTTCTATTTTCAGGAAAACATGTGGAGAACTCAACAGAGATGAACTCTAAACTTTTCTCAAAATTCTCCCTCAGCAAGACTGGGTGATGCTTGGGAAAGCTGTGTGTGTGTGTGTGTGTGTGTGTGTGTGCGCGCGCACATGCGCGCACGCATGTGTGTGTCCATGAGTCCATGTCCCTTTACTGACCACCGCCCAGGTCTACCACCTCCCTGTCATCTGCTCCCCATCCCCTATCACTTTTGTCCAGCCACAGCTCTCCAGCCCTTCCTCTGGGGACCCGTGAACTCTCTGGGGTTTTTTCCTTTTGTCTATCTCCTAGTGTGAGGCATAAACAATGCCGATTTCCTTTGTTCTCTTTTTATGTGGAAAAGGAAACCCCTATTATTATTTTTTTCCAAAGATTTTATTTATTTATTTGACAGAGAGAGACACAGTAAGAGAGGGAACACAAGGAGGGGTAGTGGGAGAGAGAGAAGCAGGCTTTCTGTTGAGCATGGAGCCCAATGTGGGGCTTGATCCCAGAACCCTGGGATCATGACCTGAGCTGAAGGCAGACACTTACAACTGAGCCGCCCAGGCACCCCAGGAAACCTCTATTTTTAACTAGGCACAAGGCTGCATTTTCCAACCTTTTTTGCTACTAGGTGTGGCCACGTGATTAAGTTTTGGCCAGTGAGGCGTAAGCAGGTGTGGTGCACAGGCACACGTGGGAAACACAGCCAGTTCAGTATCAGACCACGGAAGCCAAGGCATGATCATAATAAAGCAAGTCAAATACGTTTTTTGGTTTCCAGTGCACTTGAATTTATGCTTATACTATGCTATAGTCTATTAAGTGTGCAATAACATTATGTCTTAAAAACCCATACTTTAATTAAAAAGTGTTTTATTGCTAAAAATGCTCACCATCATTTGAGCTTTGAGCAAGCCCTAATCACTGATCACAGATCAGCATAACGAATATAATAATAATGAAAAATTGTGACATATTTCAAGAATTACTAAATCGTGACCTAGAGATATAAAGCGAGCGAATGCTTATGGGAAAATTGCCCCGAGAGACTTGCTCAAGGCAGGGTTGCCCCAAAGCTTCTTTTGTAAAAAATACAGCATCCATGAAATTCAATAAAAAGAGGCCTGCCTGTGGAAGACGTCTGGGAATCGCATCTACAGGGAGACGGCATAGCTTTTTTTGTCTCTTTTCCTAATGCCTGGAATGTGAACATAATGTCTGAGCCTGAGTGGTTATCTTGGACCATGAAGAGGAAGTTGGGCAGTGAACACAGCCGAGGAATAAAATAGGAGCCCAGGCACCTATTGGTAGAGTCACAATACCAAGCCATAGTGTTCCTTCCCAACTTTGTGTGTGTGAAAGAAACAAATTTAGATTTTATTTAAGCCACTAGTCTTTGAAGGTTTCTTACAGCCAATCCTAGTCCTAACCAACACAAAGTCTGTGTGTGGGGATGAGCAGGCTGGTGCAAACACATGGACATATGAGCAGATGTGAGCAAGACCAGAGGGACAGTGGGAGCATGGGTATTCATTCATTTGCCTACTTATATTAACTGAGCAGCTATCAAGTGCAGTCACCATGATAGGACCCATGAAGAAAATGAATATAAATCAGAGAGGGAACCTGCTCTCAAGGACTTTTCTAGTTATGGATGATTCATAATCTTTTCTGGCTTGAAAAGCCCGAGAGTGGGACACCTGCGTGGTTCAGTCAGCTAAATGTCTGTCTTCAGCTTGGTTCATGATCCTAGAGTCCTGGGATTGAGCCCCACATTGGGATTCCTGCACAGTGTGGAGACTGTTTCTCCCTCTCCCGATAACCCTCCTTGTGCTGTCTTTCTATCAAATAAATAAATAAAATCTTTAAAACAAAACAAAAAAAGAAGCCCTAGAGAATCTAAGGAAGACTTTTCAATATTTAAACACACATGCATAAAAAATACACACATGTACACACATACACACAAGAGTATTAATTACAATAACCAGATTGGAACCTCCCAGAATCACCTCTTCTGTCACCTTTCATGAAACACACCAGGCCACTTCTGATTCCTGCTAGGAATGGCTGCTATTTTTATGGAGTTCAGCCCATAGCTGGGGAAGACTGAAAGGCAGATCCAGATACGGAACACACTGACCCAGGCTGAGAACCTCTGGAGATGATGGGGCCATGATGATGATGTAATTTTGATCATCAAGTGTATTTGTTCTTTACTACTGTGCAACAATTACCCCCAAATTTACTGGCTTACAACAATGAACATTTATTATCTTCTGGTTTTTGAGGATTAGAAATTCAAGAGTAATTCGGCTGGGTAGTTTTGTCTTCGGGTTGTTCATGAGGTTTTGGCCAAGATGTCTATGAGTTCTAGAGGATCTGCCTGCAAGACGGTTCTCTCACATGACTGTTCGTGGGAGGCTGCAGGTCTTTAGCTCATGAGTTTCTCCAGAGAGTTGCTTGAGCGTCCTAACGATATGGTATTTGACTTCCTCAGAATGAGTGAGACAAATGAGGACAAGGTGGAAGCCACCATATCATTTATGGCCTAGCCTTGGAAATCACAGTGTCACCTCTACTTCACTTTATTTGTTAAAAGTGAGTTATTGCGGCACCTGGGTGGCTCAGTCAGTTGAGCATCTGACTCTTGATCTCAGCTCAGGTTTTCATCTCGGGGTGAGTTCAGGCCCCATGTTAGTTTTATCCTGGGTGTGGAGCCTCCTAAAAAAAAAAAAGTTATTAAGTCCAGCCCACACTCATCAGGAACGGAATAAACTCTACCTTTTTAGAAGAGGATTGTCAAATAAATTGTGGGTATATTTTAAAAATCACTACCCACTAAAGCAATTTCCAGGTAGTTTGATAACAGGAAGAGACTGAGAATATTTCCATCTTGGAAAGCCATGTCCCCTGGCAGGGTTTAAGTGCTGGGCAGTTGTTGGTTGGTTAATGTGAATCAGTCTGCCAGATTCTCTCAGTTGCAGGCAACTGCCAAAAGTTGGATCTTGGCCTTCAAGATTGAGGATCTAAGGGTGTTACTAACCTCTGAGAGGGCAGAGTCTCTGCCCATCCCTGACCCCATCTTGCTTCCTCTCACCTAGTGCTAAATATATTGCAGGCTCAGCCTTCTTAGTGTAACTATCACCAGGGACAGGTCAAATGGTGTGAAAGGGAGCATCTTAAACATTTCAAATGGTGGACACAATGGTGCTTTCCCTCTTTTCGGGAGTTATTTTCTACCTTGTATTATATAGTCCTGTCTCGACCTCCCTACAAAGTGTGAGTTTGCAGTATTATTTATGTATATATTCTCCCCAGGAGTTAGCACAGAGCTGGGCAGGAAGGAGGACCTTAGCGAATATTTACTTAAAGACCACAAGAATGACTAATTGGTAACCTCCAAGTATTCCTTGATTGACTGGGGTTCAGGGCTCTCGAACATCAAAAGAAAGCTTTGCTCTTCCGCCCCCGTTCCTTGCAAATAAGTATTAGCTCCTTCCACACAGTTTCTCATCTCCCTGAGAGTTGCTGAGGACTGAGGGTTGAGGGAGCTGGGACTTCAGAGAGAAACGCACGTTCCAGAAAGTCCGCGGGTACAAAGTCCATGCACACTGGCCTGCTTACCTCAAGTCTCCGTCTACTAAGAGGCCGGACTTTGCCTGCCTCCTTCCCCTCCAACAGGAACCTCACCCGCCCCACCTTCCACCCCTAACCCCTGGCCCGCGGGAAAAGAACCCCGGCCCAACCTCCCCCAGCACCCTGCCCGACCCCCCACGCCGGGTTTGACTCGGCGCCTAACACGCCCCGCGCCCTGCTGGGCTTCGGGACACGGACGTGGGACTACAACTCCCGAAATGCCTCGGGCGCCGCCCGGCCCGAGCGCTCCTCCGCCGCTGATTGGCTGTGCGGCGGGGGCGGGGTGGGGCACGGACCGGTCTGGCGCTGGTCTGCACGTGCGCGCGAGGGGCGGCTGGATGGCTGTTCTCCGCTCCCTCGCGGCGGTCCGCGCGGCGCCGGGGCTTTGGTGGCGGGCGGCGCGCGCGTCGTTGGGGCTCCAGGGCCGCTGCCTGGGGAGAGGCTACTCTGTGGATGCCGCGCAGGTGAGAACGCCCGAGTTCCGCCGAGCGGGTCCTCAGGGCTGGGGGTGGGGCCGGAGCCGCGGGGAGGGAGGGGCCGCGGGCCGCATAGCTCCTGGACGAGGCCACTGACCTCTAGTGCACTTCGTTCTTGCCCTGAGCACGAGTGTTCCTTGCACGCCCTGCCTCCCCCTCATTCAGGGGATTTGTCATGCCTTCGGCCTGCATGAAAAGTTACTTCAGCGAGAGAATGAACAAAACAAGCCCAAAACGCGCGCCAGGAATGTTTCCTCGCCGCTCTTCGTCTCCAAAGTTACTCGGCAGTTTTTGTGTTTGTATTTTCCTGGTCAGGATATGATTCCTGCACTTCCTCTGTGATTCTTCAGGATGAGAGTCTTTCGGTTTTGATTTTCATCTGCATTTGAAAGAAATTTGGCGACTCGCAGTGAACTCCCCTCTGGGAGCTGCACCTATAAATGGACAACCCAGCGATGAATGTGGGTTTTGTGTGGGGCTTTTTACTTTGGTCCCATTCGCTTGTGAACCTTATTCATAATGAGCGGCTGTTACGTGGAAGATCTGAGAGTCGAGAGAAGGGGGAACTGGCGCAGGGTCCCTAATTTGTGCCAGGCAATTCAGTGATAATAATTCTCTCCCCAACTCTGGAGGTGGATGTAACCCTGTGAGCGAGCGAGCATGAGATGGGGAAGGTCGCTGGGGAAGGTCGGAGGGAGAAGCAGACCCCCTGCTGAGCAGGGTGCCCCATGCAGAACTCAATTCGGGGACTCCACTATCATGACCTGAGCTGAAGGCAGTAGTTCAACCAACCACCTAGGCGCCCTGGAGTCAAGTTTTTAAGTACTTTTCTTTGTCAGGTCAAACAGCTTGGTTGACCGCTGTGCCAGGACTCCAGGCCAGGTGGGCACATCTGTCACTCACTTTCCTCTGGGCCAGTTGTCCCCTCCCTTTTTTTTTTAAAGGATAATTTCGTTTTCTAAAATCACAGTTTCTGTATGTAATAATGTACACGTTTGTAGTGCTTTCACAGTAACCCTTTGATAATTTTAAATAATTCCTTATTTTTAAAAACACATAGCACTTTGTGTCAGATGCTTCACAATTACTAATTTGCACACTTTTCGTAACAGCTCCGAAGTAAGTACTGTTACTCCATTTTACAGATGGAGGAACTGAAGCACAGAGAAGTTAAGCAGCTTGCCTAAGGGCATACAGCTGGTCAGTGGTCAAATCCTGCAATCCAGGGCAGTCTGGTGCTAGAGTGCTAGCTCTTAACCCCTGTGTTACCACTGTTATCATTTTGCATATGGAAGAGCTAAGAGTCAAAGAAGTTAAGTGACTGACCAGTGTCACAAAGCTGAAAGTGACCACACTGGAGGCATGGGATGAGAATGTGCTGTGAAAAGGACTTTGCTGTCATTTATAACTATTGTATTGACTTTAGCATCTTTGCTGGTCCTGAGATCATTCCAGGTGACTTTCTGACAGAGTAGAAAAAGGGAAGGGATATAGCATAGCACAACATTTCAGAGTACTAGCTTTAGAACTGAATCCTGCCTGTCCTGTTTGACTTAAGGCAAATTACTTAGCTTTCTAAGCTTCAATTTCTCCATTGGTGTATTGAGGATATTACTTACCCTGCAATGCTTTTGCGAGAATATCTGTAGGGTACTTTTTGTGATATATGCAGGGTACTTTGCACAGTGACTGGCACATAGCAAGTTCTCTTAAATGTGGAAGTGGATGGAGTAGACAGTAAAGTAGATAGTAGTTCTAATGCTGTTGTTGAAAGCTACCAAACTCATTACGGTAAGAAGCCAAACACAGAGGAACATCTTAGTAGTCCTTTCACTTCAAACTAATCTTAAAACCACGTATTTTAGGAGGCGCCTGGGTGGCTCAGTGGGTTAAAGCCTCTGCCTCCGGCTCAGGTCATGATCCCAGGGTCCTGAGATCCAGCCCCGCGTCGGGCTCTCTGCTCAGCATGGAGCCTGCTTCCCTTCCTCTCTCTCTGCCTGCCTCTCTGCCTTCTTGTGATCTCTGTCAAATAAATAAATAAAATCTTAAAAAAAAAAAAAAAAAACCCAACCACATATTTTAAATCATTGCCACATTGCCACAGATAACGATACGAACTTTACTTAGAGGATCTGGCCTGATACCCAGGACTAGTTTTTTAAAAACCCAAGTGATATATGAACCACGAGAGACTATGGACTCTGAAAAACAATCTGAGGATTTTGAAGGGGGGGGTTGGGTGAGCCTGGTGGTGGGTATTATGGAGGGCACGTATTGCATGGAGTACTGGGTGTAGTGCATAAACAATGAATTCTGGTACACTGAAAAGAAATTAAAAAAAAAAAACCCAAGTGATAAAGAAGAAAAATCAGAATACAGATAAACAGAAGAGAATGAAAAGAAAAATGAAGAGAAAAAGTCCGTTTCTTTCTCCTTCTCTAGGTACCTTCATGTAAAAAAATTAATAAGGGGTGCCTGGGTGGCTCAGTCGTTAAGTGTCTGCCTTCAACTCAGTTCATGATCCCAGGGTCCTGGAGTCAGGCCGCGAATTGGGCTCCCTGTTCAGTGGGAAGCCTGCTTTCTCCCTCTCCCACTCCCCCTGCTTGTGTTCCCTCTCTGGCTTTGTCTCTCTCTTTCAAATAAATACGTAAAATCTTTAAAAAAAAATTAATAAACCTTATTTTTTAGAGCAGATTTAAAGTGAATGGAAAGTGTAGAGAAATCCTATTTTTATGCCCTCTCCTCCCGGTTTTTAATGGTCTTCTGGCTGTGTATTATTAATATCTTGAACGTAGTGTGACACATTTGTTACAGTTGACTTGCATCTTTACTTTCTTGTGGCTAGGTGCCTGATTTCTCTGTGTACATTCACCTGAGGGTTGGAGGTGTCTGTTACTTATTTGTGTAGTTAGAGATGAGGAAGTCTTTTTTTTTTTTTTTTTTTTAAGATTTTATTTATTTATTTGACAGAGATCACAAGAAGGCAGAGAGGCAGGCAGAGAGAGAGGAAGGGAAGCAGGCTCCATGCTGAGCAGAGAGCCCGACGCGGGGCTGGATCTCAGGACCCTGGGATCATGACCTGAGCCGGAGGCAGAGGCTTTAACCCACTGAGCCACCCAGTCTTAAGGATACTGCTAAATTGTCCTGAAAGCACTCCTGTTCTAAGTAGCAGGGACTGTCAATTCTTATTTCTAAGAGAACAAATTTTTTGACTATTTAGGACATGGCCAGAAGACCATTAAAACTGTATGGTTAAATTTTGTAGCCATCAGCACAAATACTTACAAACTAAGTTTTCAAAAACCCAAAACCAGAATAATATTATGAACCCAGATTCACCAGTTATTGACATTTTGACATTTGACATTTTGCCACACTTGCTTTGCTTGCCACCTTCCCCTCCCCCCCGCCACCAGCTGTAAGATTTTAAAATGAATGGTGATTTCTTGTCATTTAGGGGTTAACCCTAAATTCTTCTATA
Organism: Mustela lutreola; assembly: GCF_030435805.1. Lineage (NCBI taxonomy): Eukaryota > Metazoa > Chordata > Mammalia > Carnivora > Mustelidae > Mustela > Mustela lutreola. The sequence goes on from NC_081297.1 coordinate 41,965,635, forward strand.
TGTACCTCTGAGAAAATGACATTTTCATTTTAAACCTAGCTATAATGATGTTATACATAACAACATTACCAATTCCTTAATGTAACTTAAAATTTTGTCCTTAAAATGCCCAATTGTCTCAAAATTATGGACATATGAGTTTTGCATGTAAGCTTTCAGAACAGTATGCTGTGTATCCATATAGTACAAGGAAGAGGGCAGACCATGCGGGTTGTTGAGTATCTATGAGAGTTTAAGCACTGTGCCAGGGTGGAAGGTTAAGGGAAAATCATACCCCTCCTCCATCTGGACCTGTGCAGTGAGTCTCTTTGAGAAGTATAAAATGATAAAATCAGAAAAGAGCCGTAGATCCTTTCCCGAGGGAAAATGCACATAGAGTTTTAAGGGGTTTTATGGTCACTCTGAAATCTACCAATGGGCCCCTGTTTAGGACCCCCATTCTAGAGGGTTTGTTGAGGAAGCCGGTGGGGATCCAGGGATCCTTGAGGGCCTTCTGGTGCATGAGCACACTGAGTACAGAGGAACGCGAACTCACATGACTGGGGGGTGGCAGGAGGTGTAGCAACATCGTGTTCCAACACAGATATCTTGGTACCTCTTGGATCCCTTTCTTACTCTGAGGTGCTTGCTGCCTTGGGCGCCATGGAATGAACTCTGAGTTTGCTGTAAGCCCAGTTTAAGGCTGACCTCTGGATTGAGTACTTGTGAACTGGGTCACCTTTGACTAATTCTTCTCTTTCAATTTGGGTTCTTATTCATCCAGTCAGAATATCCATGTTGAGCATTATGCATAAGCCAGGCTCCTTTTGCTATGTAATGTCAGTTGGGGATAATGACACCCACCCCCAGAAGGTTGGTACAAGGATTAAGTAAGCATATTTTTGTTTTATGTCCAACTCAGAGCTCAGTACAGTCCACCCATTTGGAGTGCAACAGGATTAGCCTTTGGAGCCAAGAGTTAGAGACAGTAGGTATTTCTCTCCTGGCATGTAGGATTTGACAAGTTTCTCCCTAGCAGTTGTGTTTGCTGGTGGTCAGAATTTGTCTTACTGATTTGACTTGCTTTCTCTATTTTTCCAGGGTCCCTTTCCACCTCTGATTTGGCACCAAAGCTGCCATTGTTGAAAGCTGAAAGGTCCTACGCACAAGCTAGTATGAAGGAGCTGGAAGACTGTCTCCCTGGGTGGTCTTAACTGTTCAGCAGAGGGAAGATGGGATCATTACAGTCACTCCATTTCCTTTTTTTTTTTTTTTTTTTTTAAGATTTTATTTATTTACTTGATAGAGACACAGTGAGAGAGGGAACACAAGCAGGGGGAGTGGGAGAGGAAGAAGCAGGCTTCCTGCTGAGCAGGGAGGACCCTAGGATCATGACCTGAGCTGAAGGCAGATGCTTAATCCACTGAGCCACCCAGGCAACCCAGTCACTCCATTTCCTAGTTTACTTGTTCCAGAAACTTATCCCTTAGCTTCCTTGACCCCACACCCTTTTGATTTTCCTTATACTGACTTGCTACTCATTCTTTTGCTGGTGACTCCTAGGTGACCCTTCCTTAAATGACGATGGTCTGGTTCTCTGTAAGCCTTACTTCTGCTCTCACTCTGCTTGTGCTTCTCGGGCTCTTCTGTCCCTTCCCAAGTTTCAGCTGTTCTCTAAGAGCAGAGAGCTTCTGGATTTTCTTCTCCAGGACCTTCTGTTCAGTGCTGGTGTCTCTAGTTGTGTATCTGACAGGTCCAAAGTGGAATGTATCTTCTGCCCTCACTGACCTCCCAGCTGCTGCCAATCTAGTTTCTTGGGTCAGTGACTAATACCAGCATCCATCTTTCCAGGGTCTCAAGCCAAAAAAAAAAAAAAAAGTATGGGGGTCCCTGTGGCCCCTCCCTCTCTCAGTCCTGTATCCTGTTGTTACCAGGATTTGGCTGTTCTGCTTCTATGTATAACCTGCCCTCCTCTTACCATTCTTGTTGCCACTGCCTAGTTAAACCAAGTTAAAGCCACTATCATCTGTCTTAGATTGTAGTTGGTCCCAACTGGTCTCCTTCAACTTGACTTTCTTCATTTCACTCAATCTTGACTTTGCAGCCAAGATATTTCTACAGTGCAGTTCTGACATGATTTACTTTCCATTTCAGTTGGCCTAGGAGACCTAGGATGGCTAGTCTTCACCACCTTCTTCTGGTTAGGTGCCCCTCATTAAGGGTCTTGGAGTGCTTTCCTTCCCCTCAGCTCCTAATTTAGCACTGAGTGCAGACTGTCCTATGGCTATTTAATTGTCTTTCCCACCGAACTGTGTAGACAGAGGCCACTTCTGGCTGCTTGTCTGATCTGCTGCTGGTCAGGCTGTCAGTCAATAGATACTTGTTAAATGAAGGCAATTATTTAACTCTTCCATTGCCTAGCTCAAAATTCTCTTCTAAGAAACTACTTTTGTTTAATTGTTTATTTACTCAGAACTTAAGTACTCAGAATTGATTTGCATTTGTGAAAATACTGTAGTTTCCATGGGTTTCCTAAACTGGTTGCTTTATCTTTCACCCCAGCTGAAAATGCAGGGCCCGAAGCACCTGCTGCTCACAAACAGAGCCCTATGCCATGAGTAGGTGTATGCAGTAACAATGGCTTGACTTAGTGGGCCCACAAAAGGAAAGTAGCAAACAGGTTAGGTTGAATTTTTTTGACATTTGAAAAACATCTTATATGTTAATAATAAATGGGATGAGAGGCGCCTGGGTGGCTCAGTGGGTTAAGCCTCTGCTTTTGGCTCAGGTCATTATCTCAGGGTCCTGGGATCAAGTCCTGCATTGGGCTCTCTGCTCGGTGGGGAGCCTGCTTCCCCCCCAACTTTTGCCTCTCTGCCTACTTGTGATCTCTCTCTCTCTGTCAAATAAATAAATCTTTAAAAATTTCAAAAAATAATAAATGGAATGAAATTTTTATTTGTATTATTTATTTTTAAAGATTTTATTTATTCGACAGAGAGAGATGCAGTGAGAGAGGGAATGCAAGAAAGGGGAGTGGGAGGGGGAGAAGCAGGTTTCCTGCTGAGCAGAGAGCCCGATGTGGGGCTCAATCTGATGACCCTGGGATCCTGACCTGAGTGGAAGGCAGACGCTTAAGGACTGAGCCATCCAGGCACGCCTGTATTTATTCATGTTCAAATTTTCATTCCTAAAGATCTATTCATCTATTTGAGAGAGTGGGGGGCAGGGAGAGCGGGGAGAGGAACAGAGAGAATCTCCGTTAGCCTCCCCACTGAGCGTGGAGCAAATCCAAAAACCAGATGCTTATTTGACTGAGCCACCCAGGCACCCCTAAGCTTTTTTTTCAAATTCTTATTAAATAGTCGCTTACCCCAAAATGGGTATTGAACTCACCACCCCAAGATCAAAAGTTTCTTGCTCAACTGACTGAGCTGGCCATGTGCCCCTGGAATGAATTTTTTTTTTTTTTTTTTTTTTTTAATAAAAAGGACAGTGTTGAGGGGCATCTGGGTGGCTCAGTCTGTTGAGTGTCTGCTTTTAGCTCAGATAATGATCTCAGGGTTCTGGGACTGAGCCCTGCTTCGGGCTCCCTGATCAGCAGGGAGCCTGCTTCTTCCTCTCCCTCTGCCCCATCCTCCTCTGCGCTTGTGCACTCAAGCATGTGTGCGCTCTCTCTCTCAAATAAATACAATCTTTTTTATTTTTAAAGGATAGCGCCTGGCTGGCTTAGTCAGTGGAGCATGCAACTCTTGATATTGGGGTCATCAGTTCGAGACCAGTGTTGGGGGAAGAGATCACTAAAATAAATAAATAAATAAATAAATAAATAAAAACGTAAAAAAAAAAAAAAAAAAGATGGTGTTCCACTTTATAAGTCCCAGGAAATGCGTATTGAAATGAGATAACCATTTTTTTAAACCTTTAAATTAGCAAGATGTTTGATAATTAACAAACTCTTTGATACATGTGAAAATCAATACGGGCAGGAATAAAATGCATTAGCAGTGGCCGTGTAAATTGATACATATTTTTGGAAAACACTTTGTCAGTAGGTGTTAATGTTATTAAAATACTTGCACTCTCTTGTCTTTTTATTCTTGCTTTTAAGAATCTAGCTTAAGGGAAAAATCAGTAAGCATGAAGAATTTCCTTATAGCATTATTTGTAGTAGAAAAAATGTAGGAAAACATAAGTGTCCAAAAATAGGGGAAATAGAATATTCACTTAGAATTTTGTAGTCAGAAATGATGCTTGGAAGATAGAGCTATGTATATAGATAACGGCAGGGTAACTTAAGAGATACCATCTAAAAACAGGTCAGATGGAAAAGAAAGTACACAATATAATGCCATTAGTTAACATAAAAATACAACAATAGATAAAAAATTATTACTCTTTATGTACATAGAGTTTCTGGAGATTTATGAGAGAGGAAATAGCACTGGGTAAATGGAAGCAAGAAATTAAATATTTTTAAAATCTCTGTAGCAATTGAGGTTTTTTTGTGTGTTGTCATGTGTGTTGTAATAAAATTGTAAAAGATATTATGAAGGCTATTGTAACATATAAAAATATCTGAATGTCAAATAACAAAATTCAAAATTGAACATGTAAAGTGTAGTTGTCTATGTGACAAAATAATAGAAAAGAGACATGATCATGTTAAAGCCCTGGGGTGTTTTTGAATTTCTCTATTTTCCACTTAAAAATTTTTTTATATTAATTATGTGAAGATAGTTTTATGCTTAAAAATATATGAAAAGGGACTAATTCTTTGGTATAGATGGATTTGCCCTCTCAGAAATCCCATGTCCTCATTTTCTGTTCAGAACTCTGGGTGACCTGGAGATGATGCGGCGCCCTTTCTTGTGAGGATCTTTTCCTTCTTCCCCTTTGCCTCTTGACTCAGGCTGTAGGGATTCTCTTCTTCTGTGCAGAGCCCACCAACTTTTGGGTTCCTGTTGGACATCGATGGAGTGCTGGTACGGGGTCACAGAGTGATCCCTGCGGCTCTGGAAGCGTTCCGCAGGCTGGTGAACGCTCATGGGCAGTTGCGGGTGCCCGTGGTCTTTGTCACCAATGCTGGCAACATCTTACAACACAGCAAAGCCCAGGAACTGTCAGCCCTGCTGGGGTTCAAGGTAAGGAGGCAATGGAGAAATGCCCAAAGAGCTGGTTGTCAGTGGAACCCCCATTCCAACTCTGACTTAGCTGCCTTTCCTGGGTTGGGGTACAGTGTTGATAAGCCCTAGGGCATGGCCCCCTGGCTGGGTCAATAGTACAAAATAACTTGAAGCTCAAGCCTAGCTTCATGAGGAGAGCCTTACAGCAAGGGTATTTTTTATATATCAGTTCACGCTGAACACAAAAATTCTGCCCATGGATTTGGCAGTTTCAGTCTACTGTCTTTGTATCCATTTCTTTTCTGGGCATCAGGGTTGTCTCTATTGGATTGTCAGCCCCTGGAAAGCGAGGGTCACATTTTTCTAAATGTCTGTATACCAGGAGGGATGTTGAGGTAATAGCCTTTGTTTTTCATAAATAAAGAGGTACATATCTAGGGGTGCCTGGGTGGCTCAGTCAATAAGCAGCTGCCTTCAGCTCAGGTCATGATCCCAGGGTCCTATGATTGAGCCCTGTGTTGGGTTCCCTGCTCAGCGGGAAGTCTGCTTCTCCCTCTCCCACACTCCCTGCTTGTGTTCCCTCTCTCACTGTCAAATAAATAAAGTCTTAAAAAAAAAAAAAAAAGGTACATACCTGAATGAGCATTGTCCTCCAAAAGCAGTCCTCTTCCCCACTTGCCCTTCCACATGGTATATCAATGTTGACATGTCCTTCTTTATTAAGGAGGGTGGATTGAGTTCTTGGAAAGAGCCCTTTGGAACCAAGAGAGTAAATAAAGTGGCTGATTGACTGGGTAACACGCTTGGGGGTTGAATGCAGAACAAGGGAGTACAACTGGTTCCCGTCTGTGGTTTCTGGAGAGGGTTCCAAAAACATTTGAGTATTGGCTTCATCGTTGGAGTTAGTACTATAAATGTTAAAAAGCTTAGTCTTTAAGTAGAATTGAAAACAGAAAGAGGCAGATTTCTGTGACTGTGACAAAGAACATGCGCATTAACCCTGAAGTGTCCAGATGGAGAAACTGAGCAGAACAGTCAGTGGTCAGAACCCACGACTGATGGCATTTTCTGCTTGTTCTTTTTTTTTTTTTTTTTTTTTTTTTTAAAGATTTTATTTATTTATTTGGCAGACAGAGATCACAGGTAGAGAGGCAGGCAGAGAGAGAGGAGGAAGCAGGCTCCCTGCAGAGCAGAGAGCCCGATGTGGGGCTCGATCCCAGGACCCTGGGATCATGACCTGAGCCGAAAGCAGAGGCTTTAACCCACTGAGCCACCCAGGTGCCCCTGCCTGTTCTTTTCTTGGGGCAAGAGCCAAGTTAGACAGGTTCTTTTCACACCTGTTTGGGTAGTGTCTACAAGTGTTGGGTGCCAGAAAGAGCTCCTTCCCTTTTTTTTCTGGGCAGTTTTTTTCCCTTCCTAAGTGGGCAGAGGCTACCCGTCTCCCCCTTATTTTCCATCAACTTTGTGTCTCCCCTGCTCTCCTTTGTCTTTTGACTGTTGCTACAGGTGGAACCGGATCAAGTCATTCTCTCTCACAGCCCCATGAAGCTCTTTTCGCAATATCACAACAAGCGGATGCTGGTGTCTGGGCAGGGGCCCGTGGTGGAAAATGCCCGAGTGTATCCTTTTGGTGTTGCTTGTTCTCGCTGTAGAGGAGGGGGCAGGACTGGAGTTTTCCTCCCATGGCTGGGGGTGCGGGGGTGGACAGGACCATAATGAGGTGTGCTGGCTGCATGGTGCCAGGGCTTAAGGGATACATAGTGGGCTCTCTAGGGAGGGAGGATGGCTTCCAGGTGTGGCCGGTCCTGGTGCCATAGTTTCCAAAAAGCTAGCCCACTGAATCAGAACCTACTGGGGAGCTTAAAATACAGATTATTGGTTCACTAGGTGTGAGAGAAGAATCAGCAGTCTGTATATTAGAAGAGAAAACTAGGTGATTCTCTAATTAGGTTTGGAACTACTGCTCTAGCCTGGTTCCTCAGGGTGCTCATTCAACTTCTTAGCTAGTATTAAGTATCCACAGTGAATCTTTTGGGTCTGGGCACACTCAAGAGGCAGAAGAGTTGGGTGCCTGGGGGGCTCAGTGGGTTAAACCCTCTGCCTTCAGCTCAGGCCATGATCTCAGGGTTCTGGGATCGAGCCCCGCATCGGGTTCTCTGCTCAGCGGGGAGCCTACTTCCTTCTCTTTCTCTGCCTGCCTTTCTGCCTACTTGTGATCTCTCTCTCTCTCTCAAATAAATAAATAAAAATCTTTAAAAAAAAAAAAAAAAAGAGGCAGAAGAGTTGATCCCTATTCTCAAGCCACATATTCATTTGCTCATTTGGAAGACCTGCGTTGAGCACTTCCTGGGTACCAGCACGTTCTTCAGGGGTGTTCTCCAAGAACAGCATGTGGGACTCTGTCTTCATCAAAGGGTTCATACTCGAGGCAGGAATAACAGATTCACAAATGATAAAGGAGTATTTAAGATGGCATGTGATGGGGGCATCTAGGTGGTGCAGTCGGTAAAGTGTCCGACTTGTTTTCGGCTCAGGTTGGGATCTCATGGTTGAGAGATCAAGCTTCGCATCCAGCTCTGTGCTGGGTACAGAGTCTGCTTAAGATTGTCTTTCTCTAGGGACGCCTGGGTGGCTTAGTCAGCTGTGCATCTGCCTTCAGCTCAGGTCGTGATCTCAGAGTCCTGGGATCAAGTCCTGCATTGGGCTCCCCATTCAATGGAGAGTCTGCTTCTCCCTCTGCCCCTACTGTTCCCCCTGCTTGTGCTCTCTCTCTCTCAATCTCTGGAAAATAAATAAACAAATAATCTTAAAAAAAAAAAAAAAAAAGATTATCTCCCTGCCCCTCTACACTCCCCTCTACTTCCTCTCTAAGGAAAAAAAAGAAAAAAGCAGTTTTCCAAGCTTAGACCTGAAGCCCAGCCAGGATATGCGTTTAAAAAAAAAAAGCTTACCGGCGCCTGGGTGGCTCAGTGGGTTAAGCCACTGCCTTCGGCTCAGGTCATGATCTCAGGGTCCTGGGATCGAGGCCCGCATCGGGCTCTCTGCTCAGCAGGGAGCCTGCTTCCCTCTCTCTCTCTGCCTGCCTCTCCATCTACTTGTGATTTCTCTCTGTCAAATAAATAAATAAAATCTTAAAAAAAAAAAAAAAAAAGCTTACAATTGAAAACTTAAAAGCGCTGTATAGGTTCTGAGAGTCCTGGGTGTTGGGGAGGGAACACCCTGGGAGCTGCTGTGACTGGTGGCTTCATGGAGGGACGTGGCTGTGCTACCAGAGATGGTTAAGGTTTTCTGTGGGGGGAAGGAGCTGAGGAGGCTGCAGAGAGAAGGGAAGGTGAGGATCCCTGAAGCCGGAGTTTGGATTGGGATAGAGTGGGGAGTAAGAGGCAGCAGGAGGAGTGGCGCCTTGGAAGGGAAGCCTCAGAAGGAAAGGCAAGAGGCCACTGGGCTTACTTAGGAGGGCAGGGGGAGTCTTTGCAAGTTCTGTTGCTCTTGGGTAATTTGACAGAAGCAGTGTTTTCAGGAGATTCATCTTGAAAATAATCTGAAACCATGTCCAGTTAAGATTGTAAGTGGGGATTGAGGATAGAAAATGGAGGCAGCTCTTGGAGAGATCTGGTTGGCACTGGTTTTCTGCTCTTCGTGGCCTCCCCATCCTTTCTGAATCTGGCTCATCCTCAAGAGTTCTCTCAAGTCGGACTTCCCTGGACTCTGCCCAGCTACTAGCCCAGTGACAAGTCTCCTCTTTTCAACTCCTCAAAACCAGCATTGTTCACAGAGCGCTGGTTTAGATGGGCCCTGGGCCTATGGTGAGTTCCTTGAGGCCAGACATTCTTTTTTTAAAAGATTTTATTTATTATTTATTTGACAGACAGAGATCACAAGTAGGCAGAGAGGCAGGCAGAGAGGAAGGGAAGCAGTCTCCCTGCTGAGCAGAGAGCCCTATGTGGGGCTCCATCCCAGGACCCCGGGATCATGACCTGAGCCGAAGGGAGAGGCTTTAACCCACTGAGCCACCCAGGCGCCCCAAGGCCAGACATTCTTGTGTGCCTTTGTGCCCTGGTGGTATCCATTGTGGGACCTGTCACCCTGCTGCTGCATCGCTGTGTAGTCACGGCCCATCTGCCAGCACTCTCAGGATTGACGTTGGCCTTCCAAGCTGTGTCTGGGCTCTTACTGCTTCACTCCTGTCTGGGGATTGGGTGCCCTAGTTTGCTTGGGACTGTGTTGGTTCCCTTCCCCTTAAAGCTATCTTCCCCCAGAACTGTCCGGCTTTGCTTCCCTGATCTTGCTGTAGATTGGGCTTCGAGAATGTGGTTACTGTGGATGAGCTGCGTATGGCCTTTCCTGTGCTTGACATGGTAGATCTCCAGCGGCGGCCAAAGACCACGGTAATAAGGAGCATGCTTCTGGGTGTCTCATGTTTAGTTCTCTCTTCTTATTCCTCACATGGGTTCCTCTTACCAACCTTGCAACCCCTCCCACCGAGAGCTGTGTCTTTTCCACCTTAGAGAGGCACATCTGGCCAAGGATTTTGTTTTCCAGATATACAAGGATGGCCCAGAGGGGCAACAGGCTCCTAAGTGTTTTCCTTTCTGCATTGTCATTAGCTGAGAACCTCTTTCAAAGCCCTAGCATCTCCAACGAGGAGTTACCTGTTTTACTGGCTGTTTTTCCGAGTGTTGCTTGGGAGATCTTTAACCTTTGTGAAATTAATCATTGCTGCTCCTTTATCCTAAAGCTTGCTATGGAGAGCTGTCCTTGTGAGAAACAGCTTGCTTGTAAAGGTAACCGGCAATTCTGAGTATGCCCGTGTTCCTTTTGGGTTTGGTTCATATTTGAACCACTGGTTTACGGGGCCTCTCCTTGATCCTTTAGAGTATGACTTCTTGACTCTTGATGGCCCCTTCCCTGGCACCCCTCTTCCTCATGTGAACTCTCTATCATATGGCCTGTAGTCTAAGTCAGACCATTGTCAAAATGTGGGGAAATGCAGTTATAAACAGACAAGCTTATTTTTGTTTGTTTATGTAGCTTTAGTTTTCCTTCCTCTAGAGCTTTCCAATTGAACAGAGCTCTTCATCACCTTCAAAATCTTCCTCCTAGGATCGTGCAAATTATGTGGGGAACTAGAATGTCTGAGTTGGAACAGATCTTAGAGCAGCTCAGAGACTGAGCCCCACACAGGGGAAGTGACCTACTCCAGGTCACATAGCTGGTTAGTGGTAGAGCCATGACTAATAGTTTAGGGAAGGAACAGACCCCAGAGGATGGGTAAAGTAGAGGCTCCTGCCTCTTCATATCACATCTAGAGAAATGGTCTGTCATGCCCTGGTGACCTCCCTTTCCTTCATAGTCTCACCTTCATCTTAGCTACCTGATTCTAGATCCTTGCTTGATACACATCTCACCTCCTGTCCTCACAGGGACGGGTGACTAGCCCTTCCTCCTGGTTGACGTCCATATGTGACTTCCCTCTGCGTGTTCTGTGAGAGCCCTGCCCATTCTGATTTCACTTTTCTTTGTGAATTTTCTTCCTCGGTCTTATCCAGCTTCTCCTTGGCTTGGGCTAGACCGTGGGGGTGGTGATGGTGTTTGATCTGTCTAGAATGTGTCTTTTCTCTTGCCACTCATTATGATACAGTTGTGTGGTTGTCGGGAAGTGGACAGTGACTGGCATTGATCGTCCTTTTCTTTGTTTCTTGGCAGCCCCTTCTAAGGAACGACTTCCCGGCCATTGAAGGTAATGAGGGCCTCTGCTGGTGTAGGTGTGGCTCCGGGCGGTTCTCCTTTTGGCCCTCCACACCGTTCTCTTGCAGCTTGTTTGCCTGTAGACTGGTGGGGTGGCTACAGGCGTTGGGTATTAGGTCACCTAGGATCTAGTCTCAGATCTACCCCTCACTACCTCTGAGACCTTTGTTTTTAAATTTCCCTGCCTATTTCACTTGCTCTATTATTCCAGAAAAATTGTTAAGTGTAGAAGATCTTAGCATGGAAAAACTCCCAGAGGTAATATATGCCAGTGTTTCTCAGCTCCACTAAATCCAGCTCCCCTTTTTGTAACAAAAATACTGTAATGTCCCCTTTACTGCCCTGCTGTGAAATCCATAGATAATACAACTTCCTGTATATGTATATATTTAAAATTAACTAGTTCATTGTAAAGCCCTAATTGTAATAGGGAGAAATAAAAGGAAAATTTTTAGTAAGGTAATATGTATTTCAGTATGTAAATGATTATTCAGGAAGACATAATGAAGTAGTAAAATGATTATATCAAACATGAAATCATCATAAATGTTACAGCTACAAAGGCAGACTGATGTAAGTGTGTTTATAGGTGGGATATAGGTGTATTTTATGGGTGACTCAGACATTAGGGATTGCATTGTCATTGGTGAAGTGATTTTCCAATATATGGAATAACTTTGGTAAAATTTTGAAAAGATAAACTGTAGGCTTCTCTTGATTTACATGATAGTTTAGAAAATTGTTTGTTTATTAAAGCTCTACTTTGTGTTTACATGTAGAACGAAATTAGGGTTTAGGCTCAATTACCTATAAACAGGTTATTCACCTATGTGAATGTCAGATGGGATACTCAAATGTTAATAGACCAGGGGCAGCTTCTGATTGTTCAGGATTGTCCTGAGCATCTGGCATTCGTGGTCCCCTCCCACGATCCTTGCCACTAATTGTCAGTCATGGTGACAATAAAAATATATCCTCCAATTTCTAGAACACCTCCTTAGGGGCAAGTACTACCCCATTGAGACCACTGGCCTTATAGCTGATACTGGCAGCTACCATGTTAAGTGTTATGTGTCCAGCATGGGTTAAGTGCTTTATTATATCTCATTTTTACCCTAAACAATCGTAGGTATCATTATGATGTAGTTGAGGCAGAGGCTTAGAGAGATGGTAAGTAACTTACCTAAAGTCACAAGGAAAATGGACAGTCAGGTTGGAAATGCTAGTCTGTGTCACTCCAGATCCTCCTCTCCTAGTGGTTAGGTTTACTGGCCCCTGGGGCTCAGAGAGAAGTGGCTGAGGAGGGCAAGCCCTTTGCCAGGTACTTGTGGGTGAGGTGATCAGGAGAGCATTAGTCAGCAGGAGGAAGCAGGCCTGAGACTTGGCTGCTGGTTTTCTTTATTTTAACCTTTTCTGTGAAGTACTGGTGAATACAAGTGAAAATGGGAGCCCTTAGGAAGTGCCTTCCCAGGTCCTGGGCTTTGTTTACCTTGGGTGAATGAATGAATGGATCTTTGAAGGCTGGTTCTGGGAACTGTGCCCTTGCCGGGGTGTGTACTGTGGGGAAAGAGCTTGTGGTCGGGTGGCACCAGCTGGTATCAGCGGGTCTCCTAAGGGCCTTCCTCCTGCCTGCTGCAGAGGTCAGGCAGAGTGCCTCACTTCCGTGCCTCTGCTCTTTAAAGGGGTTCTTCTCCTTGGGGAGCCAGTCCGCTGGGAGACAAGCCTGCAGCTGATCATGGATGTCCTGCTCAGCAATGGGAACCCTGGGACTGGTCTAGCAACGGCTCCTTATCCCCATCTCCCTGTCCTGGCCAGCAACATGGATCTCCTTTGGATGGCTGAAGCCAAGATGCCTAGGTAAGGACACAGAGTTTCTGGCCTTGACAGTTGTGGCCATTGCCAGCTGCTGCTTGGACAGTCCTGCTGAGTTTCTTACCATCATTCTGGTACCCCTGCCTGGGTCAGCCCCGTATTTGCCACAGAAACTTGTCCTTTCTGGGAGGATTTTCAAGGGGTTATTTTGCATACTAATTAGTAAATGAAAAGTATAGCTTACTGATCACTGAAGATATGTTGAGGTGATCTTTAACACATGGCCTTTGCCCTCCAGAATCTTATTTGTTTAAGATTTAATTCATTTATAGAGAAAGAGAGAGCATGAGTGGGAGGGGCAGAGGCAGAGGGATAGGGAGAGAGAAAATCTCAAGCAGCTTCTGCGCTGACCCGACGTGGAGTTCAGTCCCATGACCTCAAGATCGTGACTTGAGCTGAAACCAAGAGTTGGATGCTCAATCAGCTGAGCCACCCAGGTGCTCCTGTTCCCCAGAATCTTAACAGAACATGTTAATGTTATTTTATTTTTTTCAGATTTAAAACTTTTTTTAAGTAATCTCTGCCCCCAACATGGGGCTTGAACTCACAAGCCTGAGATCAGGCGTTGCAAGCTCCACCCATTCAGCTTGTTGGGTGCCCCCAGAACCTGTTATTTTTTGGTCTGTGGAACCCAAACAATGAATGACTTCAATGGAGGCCTAGCAGTGCAGCTGCTCTTCTTTGCCTCCTCCCTGTAGCACTGGTTCCTTCCCTCTTTGTCTCCTCCTGCCCTTAAGATGTGGGGGCCGGGGGAGCGATAATTATTCTGACGGTTATGTAGACCAGAGAACTGAGACCCAGTGGGTAAGTGACTTTCTCAGTCTCCCCCTGCCTCACCGCTCCCTGCTCAGCTGTATAGACCTCCTCTGTCCTGTCTGAGGCCAAGCACAGTCTAGGCAGGTCTTTTTCTAGCCCTGGAGGGCCTTTCTGGAAGGATAGCTGTGGCTACTGTATACTGTTTGGTGGCTCTTATCTGCAGGGCCAAAGTCCAGAATTTTCTTTCTATGCTACTAATTCCAGTGGGCTGCGTGAGTGATTCAACAGAGGGTAGCAGGCCCCACACTGCCTCAAGTGACATGACTTAGTAACTCCAAAGAGATGGGTGTTGTGGTGTTCTCTTGTTACTTTAAAAGATGTATTTCTGTATCCCGAGGTTAGATGTTTTCTTTGAAGTATTCTTCCTACAGTTAGGATGTGCCAACACACTAGGTGAGGGGGGTTTGGCTATGTAGGCTGGAACGGAATAGCAAGTAGCAAATTTCAATTTATAAATCAGTTTTGAGATTACTTTTCACCCATTAATTTAAAAATTGGAAGTAGAATTTGTTAAATAAGTGATGCTGAAATACAACCTTAATATGTTGGACAGTATCAGAATTTGACTTAGCAGTCAGGGATGAAAACCTAAAACCCAAAATGAAAGTGTTTTCTTTTTTTTTTTTCCCTTCAAGACTTCATTTATTTATTTGTCCGAGAGTGTGAGAGAGCACACTGCTTAGGGGGAGCAGCAGGCAGAGGGAGAAGCAGTTTTCCCGCCGAGCAGAGAGCCCGATGTGGGGCTCTATTCCAGGACCCTGTGATCATGACCTGAGCCACCCAAGCGTCCCTGAAAGTGTCTTAGACAAGATAGAAGTTTCTTTTTTTTCTAATGGAAAAGAAGAATGCGGTAGGCAGTGGAGGGCTTGTGTGGATATCGCACCTGTCTGGGACATAGGCTCCTGTCTTCCTGCTATGCGATCCTTAGCCCTTCACAGAATAGTTCCAAATGGCTGCCTGAGCTCCAGGCACCAGATCAGCATTCCAGGCAGCAAGAAAGAGTGGAAAAGAGTACCCACTCTCCAGTTTCACACTTCCTAGAGGTTTAGCCCAGTATTTCTGATTTCACGGACTCTTTGGCTGTAGCTTATTCACATGGCTGCACACGAGCTGTGGTGGAGGCAAGCAAATACTTTTGTACACCTGGTCGCAATATGGTGAGCTGAAAACTGGCACTGAGAAAGAAGGGGAGAGGGCAGCCGGTAGTCTGCACAGATTTAAAGCTGAATTTAGATTTGTAGAGTCTGACTGCCTAGGTTGTAATCCTAGCTCTGCCACCTCGGGCAAGTTACTTAATATCTGTATGCCTCAGTTTCCTCACTTATAAATGAAAATGATGACAGCTCTCATGGGGTTGTTCTGAGAGTTACATGTGATATGCCACAATAGTGCTCAACAAATATTAGTAGATAACAGCAGGTCATAAAGATAGATAATAAATGTGCTTCTTACTAGGAGTAATTTCACTTTATCTGTCACCAGCAGGGTGCTGGAGTGAAAGGTTGATGTATAGGGTCCTGCTTAGAACCAGGGAGAGGAGGCCTGAGCTGCTGAGCTCTCTTCTCTGACAGGTTTGGCCACGGCACCTTTTTGCTGTGCCTGGAAACCATTTACCAGAAATTGACAGGCAAAGAGCTGAAATACGAGGGCCTGATGGGCAAACCCAGTGTCCTCACTTACCAGTATGCAGAGGACCTGATCCAGCAGCAGGCAGAGAGGCGGGGGTGGGCAGCCCCCATCCAGAAGCTCTATGCTGTCGGGTAAGTACTTTTCCATCTCCTCATCACTTTTGGACTTCCCCTGCCCTTCCTCCCTACCTACTCACCGACCTGTTTCCCTGTATGTAACACATACTAGTCCTACAGTTGTCCTCTGCTCTGTGTGCCTTGTAACACTAAACTGGGGTATTCTCTTCTTTCCTTTTCCGGTATGGCTGCCCCTTCCAGTGATAACCCTATGTCTGATGTCTACGGTGCCAACCTGTTCCACAAGTACCTGCAGATGGCGAAGCATGGTGGGGCAGAGGAGTGGGGGGCCAGTGGCTTGTGGAAGCAGCGGCCCTCAGCAACTCAGAGCTGCGCCTCTATCCTAGTGTGCACTGGTGTGTACAATCCCAAGGGCCCAGAGCCCACCAGGCCCACCCAAGAAGCAGAGGCGGCTCCATTTCATGGGCACCGGGACTTCAGCTTCAGTCCAGGGCTCATGGAGGCATCGCACATTGTGAATGATGTGAATGAGGCTGTACAGCTGGTTTTCCACAAGGAGGGTTGGGCTTTGTAGTAAGGGCTGTGCACTGGAGATGAGGGAGGGACCCTGGAGCTAGAGGGGAGTCCTGTTGACTAACTTTTGGCCCACATCACTGGGCATCAAGTCAGGGCCGCTTCCCAGGACACTCTGTGTGGCCCCACGGTGGATATTACTGGTCACTTGGAAGAAGACACTGGCTTTTTCTCCTGCTGGGCAGTAGCCACAGAATGGTACCCCGGGAGCATTTTGGGTAGAACCATCAGGATTTTCTGGGCCCAGTTCCTGTCTGCTTCTGACAGTCTGACCTTGGGCCAGTCCCTTTACCTCTGTTCCTCAGTTTCTTCTCTCATTTCAGTAGGGACTTAAGAAAAAAGGGGAAGTGGTGGGAAATAATGTGGAGCCTTGTCTGCACTGAGGGCACCGCTGCATGCCAGCAAGCTGTGTCACTAATACTATGGTACTGCTTTTTATTGTATTTTAGCTTACTGCCCAGAGACTTTGAGGCTTATTTTTTTTAATTAAAATAATCATAATAAATATTCATTATGCTGTCAGTTGTGAACCACTTCTGGAATGTACTGAAAAGTCCTGTTGAGGAAGGATAGCGGGTGAGCCCTGAAGCAAAGAGATTGGTGCCATTTTGCTCCCATAAGGCACTGAGGTCTTCTTTCCTACCTTTGTTCTCCTTTCCACCACTAATCCCCAGCCTGGCCCTGGCCTGCAAAGCCCGAGTCTGTCTGCGAAGTAGTTATGCCCAGGCTTTGGCATGTACATTACAACTCCTCTGGTGTGGAAAAGAAAGGATCTTGTTTATAGTTTCTTCTGAAGGAAGGAGCTTTTTCTATAATGATCCTGGCAAGTACATATTTCTTATATTCCTCCCTCTAGGAGTGACCCATTTTCACTTTTCCATGGTATGTGTCGTCCACAGTCCCGTTTGCCAAATCCCCTCGTCCTTGCCCTCATGTTACTCTAGCAGTCATTTTCATGTGCCACAAGCTGGTGACTCCTTCCCCTCTTCTCAAAACACTAATTACTTGGCTGTATCTCACTGATTTCTTGACACCTTTGTTTGGATACTTGGTAGTCATTCAGAGAGGAGAGAACACAGGGGCCTGGGAAGGAGTGGCCACTGAAATCGAAGGGGAATCGTGAGTGAATGGGTGTCTGGGAAGCTGAGTGAACATGTTTTACAAAGGAGAGAGTGATGAGCTCTGCTCACTCCGTAAGTATCAGAGCTTGGCTGTGTCCAAAGCCAAATATAGCCCAACCCTACTGCTAGTACCCAGGTGGGGTCCTGCTGCACGCACCCCTTCCCCCCAACAGTAGGCAGTAGCACTGAAGACAGTAGGCTAAAGGCCTGGACTCACCCTTGTTTTCCCCCACCCCCAAATTATTTATTTACTTATTTGACAGAGAGAGAACACAAGTAAGCAGAGCGGCAGGTAGAGGGAGAGAGAGAAGCAGGCTCTCGTCTGAGCAGGGAGCCCGATGCGGGGCTCGATCCCAGGACCCCAGAATCATGACCTGAGCTGAAGGCAGCTGCTTAACCAACTGAGCCACCTAGGTGCCCCCATCCTTGTCTTTAATCTAGCCAGTCCATCCGTATATCCTGCAGCTTTGCCTTCAGAATATGCTGAGTGTAAGCACTTTCCAGCCTTCGATGCTGCCCTGCTCCAGGCTGCTGGCTTCTCTGGCCTGCATTGTTGTGGCAGCCTCCAGTCTGACCTCCCTGTCTCATTTCCTCCTCCCTTTTTGCAGCTCTCCCCTCAGCACCCCAGAAGCCGCATCCTAAGTTTGACCTGTTCTCTGATGAAAACCCTCCCGTGACTTCTGCTCTCCCAGAGGAAGAGCCCTCAGCACAGATGCCTCTCCATCCTGTTCTCCCACTTTCCCTTTCATGTCGTACCAGCCCTGCTGGCTCCCTTGCCAGTCCACTGTACCATTCCTGTCCCGGGACCTCTGCACTTGCGGTTCACTTTACCTTATCTCCACTATTCACACGGCTCACCCCTTCCCCTTTTTTTTTCCCCCTCTTGTCACTTCTCAAATATCTGGTGGATATGTCATCTCAGACTGTCTCAACTTTTTTTTTTTTTTTTTAAAGATTTTATTTATTTATTTGACAGAGAGAGATCACAAGCAGGCAGAGAGGCAGGCAGAGAGAGAGGAGGAAGCAGGCTCCCTGCAGAGCAGAGAGCCCGATGCGGGGCTCGATCCCAGGACCCTGGGATCATGACCTGAGCCGAAGGCAGAGGCTTTAACCCACTGAGCCACCCAGGCGCCCCTGTCTCAACTTTTTATAACAAGTAGTACTCTATCCCTCTTACCTGCTTAATCTTTTCCATAGTCCTTATCACCCCATGATCTATATTTATGTCTTTATTCTGTGTCTTTTACTAAAATATAAGCTCTGTGGACTTTGTCCATATTGATTCACTCTTGTGTACCCACACCCATATGCCTGGCACTTGGTAAGTTTGCAGACCCTGTGAAGTCCTTCTAAAGTGTCTTTGAGACATATGTGATTTTCATTTCTTTTCCGTTGGGCATCATGGCAAAAGTGAAAAGACTAAGGGTCTTGGAGTCAGGCAGACCTGGAATCAAATCCTAGCTGCCACTCACCAGCTATATGGCCTTGGGCAATTTCCTTCACTTCTCCAAGCTTCCATTTTCTCATCTGTAAAATTGGCATTGGCAGTGTGTATTTCATAAATGAACTATTTTTAAGTACAGTACTGTATCATTTAGGATTTTATTCAGCTGCTTGTTACAGAAATCTGACTACAGTGGCTTGAAGAAATAGGTGGTTATTTTTCTAAGCAATAGGAAATTCAGAGTAGGCATCTCGGGCTGGGGAACCAGCTCAAGGGTGTGTCATCAAGGACTCTGGTTCTTGGCCTATCCAATACTTAGCATGTGTGTTTGTCCACTTGCAAGATGGCATCATTCTGCCCTTGGGCCTCAGCCACATTCCAAGGTGGAAGGAGGAAAAGGTAAAGATAAAGATAAAGCAGGTGGAGCCGGATTCCTTTATTTACTTACTTGTACATTTTTTTAAAAAGATTTATTCAAGAGACAAAAAGAACATGAGCAGGGTTGAGGAGTTGGGGAGAGGGAAAAGCAGACTGCGGAGCAGGGAGCCTGACGCTGGGCTTGATCCCAGGAACCTGAGATCATGACCTGAGCCTAAGGTAGACACTTAACTGGCAGAGCCACCCAGGCTCCCTGAGCTGGATTCCTTTAAAAGAGTTTTTCCAGACTTTGGATCTGTCTGGTTGACTACAGGTGGATCATACAGGCACCAGTAGCTACAAGGAGGCAGGGACAGGGTGCACTGTTGTTCAAACAAAATCAGGGTCTATTTATAAGGAAGACCAGTAGAATGGATGGTGGGTAGACAACTAAGTAGTAAAACACCAGCTCCTGGGATCCAGAAGGCGTTTAATTGTGAATATTTCTTCCAAGTGCTCTGAAGAAATGGGTAAGCCCTGGGCTCGGAAACATCTTGTCTGGTAGTCATCTGAGCTGTTGGGTTGAGTAACAGGCTTGCTAGGTTATATTTGTGCATCACTTAACCTTTTTCAAAGCACTTTAAGTTAGACGTCATTCATCCTATTTTATTAGAGCTTCCCAAAGCCCCTAATGGTGAGAGAATTCTTATCCCATCTTTATAAATGAAGACACTCTGGCAGAGACTATTCATTCTTTCACTTCTGAAACATCTATTGGAGATCTGTTCGGTGCCAAGTACCATTTTAGGTGCTATAGCAATGACCAGTCATTGGCAACAGTACCTGCCCTCAAGGAGTTTACCTTTCACTGATGATGTGTCCAAAGTCAGTTAGCAAACTGAGGGGCTGGGCTTGCAGTTCAGTCTCCCGACAGAGCCCAGTGTTTTCTCTGAGATACGCACTAGACTCTTTACACCCTTAGCCAGTCCACTGCCCTTCTCCAAGCATTGCTTTATATACTGGAGCAGCTGCTGTCATGTGTATAGCCCATGTGAGCTCTCGTTGGGCCAAATAGGTCAAGCTTACCAAATGGAATGACAGGTGAGTACAGAAATGAGTTGGATAATAAAGCCAAGTATGACTATGTGGGGAGGAATCTTGCCAGAGTCAAGATTCCTTTGCTCCATGTTGAAATGACAGAATGGCAACATCTCTGTGTCTATCTGCCTCTGGCTCTTCCCTTTGGCTGCCTGTCATTCTGGCGCTGTGGCCGTTTCCCTCTCACTTGTTTGGGTTTCCCAAGGATACCACCAGCCATTCCAGACTGGGTGCCGAAGAGCAAGTGTCTGCAACGGTATTTCTGCAAAGCTGTGTTGGAAGGCAGGGCCACCCACTCAGCTCTCAAGTCTTGTCCCTTAGGGGCTTTGTCTAAACTATGGAACCAAAACTGACAACCAACTGCTTCATTTGCTCAGTCCCAAGGTAAATGAAAATGTTACCTTTTTGTGTTTTGATGGAGCCAAGTGAACACAAAACAAAAAAGACTAAGTCAAACTGAACAACAAGTGGGCCCATATTTTTATTAAAATTATTAACATGGGGCAAACCTATACCTTGGGGTGTTCGCACTAAACAGAATTAATTACCTTGGGTCCCTTCAGTCATTACCCTGGAGCCAGAACATAGCGGCACTTCCTTGGCGTTCCCCTTGGTGGCAGCAGCTCCCGGCCTCCTGAGGACACCTCTAGGCTGCCAGAGGCAGGTGCTTCTAGCAAGTTGGTAATCAGGACTCCCAGCAGAGCTAGGGTTGCCATAGCAACCGGAAGCTGCCTTGAGGGTGGAATTTTAAAATATCTCAGCTATAATAGTGTTTTTCCCCCAAATCACTGTCACTCCCCCAGTGCTGCATGGTGTTGCTGAGGCTGGGGCCATCTTGGGACGCCTGTTTCTCTGCCTGGGGCTTTTGGCAGCTTCAGGGATTGGAGGTGGGAGGATTGTCTCAGGGTGTGAACTGCTGGGAAGCTGACAGCTTTAGCTTTTGCTTCCAGGCTCCTCTAGCTCTTGGTTCCAAAAGCCTTCTGTCATTTTCTATTTTTTTGGGAGGTTTAGAAGAAGGGTCTAGCTTGAAACTCTCCCCACCTCCTCCCACTCTGATTCGAGCATTCTGGCTTACACTCCTACCAGATCAGCCTTAGCATTTCTGGGACCTCTCTGGAGAGGGAGGGGCATGTACCTTGCCTGCTTTTTCTTTTGGTCTTTCTAACTTCCTCTTTTGGCTTCATTTATTTACTTAGAAAATGATTGTTGAGCACCTACCTACTAAGCCCAAGAATAAGAAGTGAGAAACAGCCCTGGTCTTGAAGGAGCTCACTGTCTTGACATGACTTGGCCCCTCTCCAGTTTCAAACATTTTTATAAACTTACTAAGAGTGTTCTGTTGGCAGAGGGATACAAACCAATGGCACAGAGTAGCATGCAGAAACATATATGTGATAAGTGTCTATCAATGGATGAATCGATAAAATGTATACATTTACCTATACACAATGGAATATTTAGCTATAAAAAGAAGGAAATCTTTCATTTACAGTAACCTGGATGGCCTCAATGGCATTATGCTAAGTGAAGTAAGTTATAGAAAGGTAAATACTCTCTGATCTCACTTACATGTGGAATCTAAACAACAACAAAAAATCAAAAAAAACCCACCACCGGGCTTACAATATAGAGAAGAGATTGGTGGTTGTCAGAGGTGGGGGGTGAGGGTAGACAGAATGGGTGAAGGGGGCCAAAAGGTATAAGCTTCCAATTATAAAATTAGTTAAGTTGTGGGGACGTAGTATGCAACTTAGCGACTTAATACTGTATTAAAAGGGCACCTAGGTGACACATTGTTTGGGCAGCCAACTCTTGGTTTCCGCTTGGGTCATGATCTCAGGGTTGTGAGATCAAACCCCACATTGGGCTCATCGAGGAGTCTGCTTGGAATTTTCTCATTCTCTCTCTCCCCCTCCTGCTTATGCTCTCTGTCAAAATAAATAAACCTTTTAAAAAAACATATTACATATTTGAAAGTTGCTGAGCCTATTGTGGGGCTTGATCCAGGGACCTGCGATCATGACCTGATCCAAAGGCAGATGTTTAACAACTGAGCCACCCAGGTGTCCCAAGATTGATTAGTTTTAAGTAATCTCTATAGCCAGTATGGGGCTTGAACATACAAGCATGAGGTCAAGAGTTGTTATGCTCCACCAACTGAGCCAGCCAGGTGCCCAAGTTATACTTCAATTTTAAAAAATATATAATGTTGTAATGTAAATTATACCTCCATTTTTTAAAAAAGTGGGATAAATTTTAGCCTTTAAATTGTACTGTGTCTCCTTGCTGTGTGATTGTACAGCATCACAAACTACTTGCTCAGGTAACTCAATAATCGCATTCAAATTACTTATTTAATGTTTGCTTTTCCCCCTAGCCTGGAAACTCTACTAAAAGTTGCAGAAAGAACTATGGCTTTCAAGATACTTAGAATACAGGAACTAACATTCATTTTAACAGCTGCAGTACAGCATGGTAAAGATATCCAGAAGCATACACTGGATGTTAAGAGCCACAGAGGTCAAAGAACATTTTTAGTCAAGCTAGAACTCTAAACATAGTAAAATTAGATGAAATCTATGGTTGGTCCATTAAATGAAAAGTCAGCAATTGTAAAAGGTGATATTTATATATTTATATATCCTTAAATATATATATATATTAATATATTTAAATATATATATTTATATATCCTTAAAGATTTTATTTTAACTCGACTACATAAATGCACATTTATTTATAAATCTTTTCATATGGTTAATGCCGTATATTTGATATGGGTCTTCTACTGAATTTGGATCTTCTTTCTTGCGTAAGCCATGTCTACAATGACCCATCACTCATGATTTCCACTTATGGTTTCTAAAAAAAGAAAGAAATACATATATGAAAATATATGATAATGTGATTAGCTAAATAAATGTTGGGGTTCCTGGTTGGTTCATTTGGTAGCATGTGACTCTTAAGTTCAGGGTTGTGAGTTGGAGCCTCATGTTGGATGTAGAGATTACTTAAAAATAAAATCTTATAAATGTTTATTGCTCATTTCATAGTCTGATGTGGGCTAGGTGGCTAGTCTTGACCTTTCCCCTCCAAGTAGTGATTCAGGGATCCTGGCACCTTCCATTTCGTGATGCTGTCATCTTCAGCATATGATTTCCAAGGTCTCTGTAGGAGGGAGAGAGAGTGGATGACTATGAAGCAATTTATGATCAGTCCGGGGAGTGGTACACATCACTTCTGTCCATATCCAGGCACATGGTTCCAATGCAACTACAAGGAAGATGGGAAATATCTTCCTTTGTGCCTAGAAAAAAGAAATAAGCAGCATCTTACCCTGTCTTTGTTGCCACACTACTATTTACTAGGCTAAAGAAATTGTTTTGCTAAATTTTTGTTTAATGAATGTTGGAAGTTGTTTATACTTATTGAGTTGATTATAAATGCTTTTCTCCTTTGATATGTTAATGTGATAAGTTACAGTATAGATTTTTTTCCATCTCTTCATCTTCCTTGCACCCTTGTGATAAAACTTAATTGGTTACGTTGCATGTTGCTGGCTGCTACTGGCTAGCATTTGTTTAGGAGCTCTTTGTTTATATTCATAAGTGAAATTTGCCTGTATATTTTTAATTATTTTCTGCTGTCTTTGTCTGGTTTTGATATCATTATATTAGCCTCATAAAATAAATGGTGGTCCATTTTATCTTTTCCTATTTTCTGTAGCAGCTTGTTTAGAATAGGATTATAGATTTTATTTATTTATTTGACAGACAGATCACAAGTAGGCAGAACAGCAGGCAGAGAGAGAGGGGAAGCAGGCTCCTCTCTGAGCAGAGAGCCCAATGCGGGGCTCGATCCCAGGACCCTGAGATCAAGACCTGAGCTGAAGGCAGAGGCTTAACCCAGAGCCACCCAGGCATCCCTGGATTATCAGTTTCTTGAATATTGGTGGAACACACAGATAATTACCTGGGCCTGATAAATTTTTGGGGGGTGCTTTTAATTACTGATTCACTTTCTTTAAGAATTAAATATATATTCAAATTTTGCTATCTCTGGCAGTTTAGGAAGGTCATGTTTTTTCTGGGGCATTTATCATATTTCTCTTAATCTTCAAATACATTGGTATAATGTTTTTCATAATATTCTTTTTTTAAAAAGATTTTATTTATTTATTTGACAGAGAGAAATCACAAGTAGATGGAGAGGCAGGCAGAGAGAGAGAGAGGGAAGCAGGCTCCCTGCTGAGCAGAGAGCCCGATGCGGGACTTGATCCCAGGACCCTGAGATCATGACCTGAGCTGAAGGCAGCAGCTTAACCCACTGAGCCACCCAGGTGCCCCATTTTTCATAATATTCTTATTAAAAATCTCTGTTGTTTTGGAGTGCCTGTGTGGCTCAGTGGGTAAAGCCTCTGCCTTCAGCTCGGGTCCTGGTCTCAGGGTCCTGGGATCGAGCCCGGCATGGGGCTCTCTGCTAGCAGGGAGCCAGCTGCCCTCTCTCTCTGCCTGCTTCTCTGCTTACTTGTGATCTCTCTCTCTGTCAAATAAATAAATAAAATAAAAAAAAAACAACTCTGTTGTTTCTATACTTAGATCTCCTTTTTCATTCCTTTTTTTTTTTTTTAAAGGTTTTATTTATTTATTTGACAGAGAGAGATCACAAGTAAGCAGAGAGGCAGGCAGAGAGAGAGGAAGGGAAGCAGGCTCCCTGCTGAGCAGAGAGCCCCATGCGGGACTTGATCCCAGGACCATGAGATCATGACCTGAGCCGAAGGCAG
Source organism: Mustela lutreola (assembly GCF_030435805.1). Lineage (NCBI taxonomy): Eukaryota > Metazoa > Chordata > Mammalia > Carnivora > Mustelidae > Mustela > Mustela lutreola. The sequence continues at coordinate 41,990,258 of NC_081297.1, forward strand.
CGGCTTAACCCACTGAGCCACCCAGGCGCCCCTCCTTTTTCATTCCTAATATTGTTTTATTTATCCTTTCTCCCCTTTTCCTTAATAAATTTTTACAGATATTTGTGTATGTAAATGTCAATTTTAATGATTTCTGTTCTTTAATATTTTCTTTATGTTTTCAGTACAGTTGCTCTTTCTCTCACTTATTTGGGTGCTTAGCCTACTAATTTTTAGTCTTCCTGCTTTTGTAACAGACATTTAAGGCTATAAATTTTGCTCTAAGTCTTGCTTTGGCTGTATCACATTCATTTTGACAGTATTTTCACAATCATTTAGTTCTAAATGTTTTCCAGTTTTTACATGAGTTATTGGGAAGTATGTTTTAAAATATTCCAAATAGGTGTGCTGGGAAGCTCAGTCAGTGAAGGGTCTGCCTTTGGCTCAGGTCTTGATCTCTGGGTTCTGGGATCAAGCTCTGTGTTGGGCTCTCTGTTCAGCAGGGAGTCTGCTTCTCCCTCTCCTGCCTCTCCCCACTGTTTGTGCTCTCTCTCAAACAAATAAATAAAATCTTTCTAAAAAAAACAAAAGCTCCTGAATAAGTGTTTAAAAAAACAATAAAAATATTCCAAATGTGTGGGGAGTTGTTGGTTGGTTATCTTTCGTTACTGTGTTCTAATCTAATTGTTCTGAGGTCAAGGAATATAGTCTGTACATGGTCAGGTTTTGTAATGCTGCACGTATATTTGTAAACAATGTGTAGTAATCTAATTTGGAGGATATAAAGTTCTATATTCAGCCATTATATCAAGCTTGTTAATGATGCAGTTAAAACTATATTTCTTCACCAGTGTTTCAACTATTTGATCTATCTATTACTAAGAGATGTATTTATATCCCCCACTATAATAAAATACTTGCCAATGTCTCATAATTATCCATTTTTACTTTATACATTTTGAGGCTATGTTATTTGGCACATACATGTTCAGAATTATGATATCTTTCTGACACGTGGTTCTTTTGTAGCAGCAAATTTTCTAAGTGCTTTCAAAATATTAATTATACATTAATTTTTTTTACCCCTCATAACAACTCTGTGAAGTAAGTACTATTATTTTCTCCATTTTATAGATGAGAAAATTGATGACAGAGAGATTAAGTACTTTACCAAAGGTTACTCAGATTCTAAGTGGTGGAGTTAGGATTTGAAGCTGAGGATAGATACCTGTATTTTTTAAGGATTTATTTATTCAGAGCAAGCGAGCATGAGTGGGCAGAGGGACAGTGGGAGAGAATCTCAAGCATACTCCCTACCAATTGCAGAGTTCGACCACATGACTCAGAGACCATGACCTGAGCTGAAACCAAGAGTCAGACACCCAGAACATACATTTCAAACCAAGTGGACTGAGCCACCCAGATGCCTCTAAGCTGTATTTTTTTAAAATCATAGTTGCATTTTGGTTTCTCTTATTTCTGATGAAAAGTCTGCTGTCAATCTAACTTGTTCTTTGAAAGTAAGTTGTTTTACTGTCTAGTTTCTTCCTTCCTTTCCTTTTTTAATTTTTTTTTTAGATTTTATTTATATGACACACACACACATACACGCACACACACACACACAGATCACAAGTAGACAGAGAGGCAGGCAGAGAGAGGGGGAAGCAGGCTCCCCCGCTGAGCAGAGAGCCTGATACGGGGCTCAATCCCAGGATCCGAAGATCATGACCCAAACCAAAGCCAGAGGCTTAACCCACTGAGCCACCCAGGTGCCCCTTTCTTTCTTTCTTTCCTTTTAAAGATTTTATTTTGGGGCACCTGGGTGGCTCAGTGGGTTAAAGCCTCTGCCTTCGTCTCAGGTCATGATCCCAGGGTCCTGGATCGAGCCCCACATCCGGCTCCCTGCTCAGTGGGGAGCCTGCTTCCTCCTCTCTCTCTGCCTGCATCTCAGCCTACTTGTAATCTCTGCCTGTCAAATGAATAAATAAAAATCTTTAAAGATTTTATTTTACTTACTTGACAGAAAGAGAATGTGAGAGAGGGAACACAAGCACGCGGGTGGGAGAGGGAGAAGCAGGCTTCCTGTCAAGCAGGAAGCCCAATGTGGGACTTGATCCCAGGACCTTGGGATCATGACCTGAGACAAGGCAGATGCTTACTGACTGAGACACCCAGGCTCCCCTACTGCCTGCTTTCTCTTAAGATCTTTTTGTTGTTGAGACGTTTTGTAGTTTCACTTCAAAGCATCTAGGAGCATGTTTATTTTTATTCATCCGGTTTAGGATCCATTGCAATTTCTAAATCTCTGGACTGGAGAAGTTCTTTCACAAGTTTTGGAAAATTTTCAGCTAAAATTTCTTTATTGTCTTTTTCCCATTGTTCCTAGTTTCTCCTTCTGAAACTTCTTTAGGTATATTTTGGATCTTCCCAACTTATCCACCATGTTTTGGATTTCTCTTTTATGTATTCCACTCTCTAGCTCTCTGTACTGCATTCTAGAGAATTTCTTCAGATGTATTATTAAGTTTACTAACTCTTCAGTTGTGTCTATTTTTTTCTTAATTCATCTATTAAATTCTTTTCAGTGACTATATATTTGAAATCTGAAGTACTAATTTTTATTTTTATTTATTTATTTTAAAAAAGATTTTATTTATTTATTTGATAGACAGAGATCACAAGTAGGCAGAGAGGCAGGCAGAGAGAGGAAGGGAAGCAGGCTCACTGCTAAGCAGATAGCCTGATGCGGGCTCGATTCCAGGACCCTGGAATCATGACCTGAGCCGAAGGCTGAGGCTTTAACCCACTGAGTCACCCAGGCACCCCTGAGGTACTAATTTTTAAAGAAATCTTTTTTTGTATTAAGTGATTTTTTTTTCTTGTGTAACATTTAATTTGATTCACTTTTTAAATTTTTTAAAAATTTATTTATTTATTTATTTGACACAGAGAGATCACAAGTAGGCAGAGAGGCAGGCAGCAAGGGAGGGGGAAGCAGACTTCCTGCTGAGCAGAGAGCACGATATGGGGCTTGATCCCAGGCCTCTGAGATCATAACCTGAGCCCAAGGCAGAGGTTTAATACACTGAGCCACCCCGGTGCCCCTAACTCCTTTAATTTTAAATTAACTTTTTATTTTTTTAGTGATTGCTCTAAGGCTTATACCATCTTAGTTTATGAGACTCTATTTCAGATTTATACTAATTTAATTCCAGTGAGATATAGAAACTACTATGTCTTTTTAGTCCCTTCCCTTTTTAGTGCTATTACTGTTATACATGTTCTATCTACATATGTTATAAATCTAACAATACTTTGTTATAATTATGATGTTATATAATTTTATATATTATTTATTCATTTATTTATTTATTGAGTGCAAGTGTGGGGGGGAGGGGGTAGAAGGAGAAGGAGAGAGAGAATCTCAAGCAGGCTCCACACTCAGCGCAGAGCCTGACCCAGGGCTCAATTCCAGGACCCTGGGGTTGTAACCTGAGCTGAAATCAAGAGTCTAACATTTGACCAACTGAGTCACCTAGGCACCCCTAATTTTATGTCTTCTAAAGAAAGAGTAAAGGGGAGAGAAAGTATGTATTTATAAAGTTTGTAATTTCTGGTTCTCTTCATTTCTGAGAATTCAGGTTACCATCTGATGTTTGATCCTTTAATACAGCTTTACTCCCCCCCACCTCCTTTGTGTTGTTACTGTCAAATATATTGTATTTTTATGTATTAAAGGCCCAACAATACAATTATAATTATATGCAGTTGTGTGTATGTGTGTGTTTTAAAGTAATCTCTATGCCCAAGTTGGTGTTTGAATTCACAACTATGAGATCGATGTTCTACCAATTGAGCCAGCCAGGAAGTCCCTGCAATTGCATTTTTTAAAAGACAATTTAATTTTTTAATTTTTAAAAAGTTTTTATTTACTTGAGAGAGAGAGAGTGAGTGAGAGAGAGTATGAGAAGGGAGATGGGCAGAGGAGGAAGCAGACTTCCCATTGAGCAGGGAGCCCGATGTGGGACTAGATACCAGGACTCTGGGATCATGACCTGAGTCAAGGGCAGCTGCCCAACTAAATGAGCGACCCAGTGCCCTTAAAAGACAATTTTAATAGCAGTTTTAGGTTCTTAAAATTGAGAGAATAGTACAGAGATATTCTATATACTATATGTCCCCACAAATACATAGCCTCCCCCCATCATCAACATCACTTACTAGATTGGCATATATATATTTAACATATATTATTTGCCCCAGGGGTACAGGTCTGTGAATTGTCAGGCTTCCACATTTCACAGCACTCACCATATCACATACCCTCTCCAATGTCCATAACCCAACCACCCTCTCCCTATCACCGGGCCCAGTAAACCTCAATTTGTTTCCTGAGATTAAGAGTCTCTTATGGTTTGTCTCCTTCCCAATCCCATCTTGTTTCATTTTTTCCTTCCCTGCCCCTCACAACCCCCCAATCTGTCTCTCAAATTCCTCATATCAGAGAGATCATATGATAATTGTCTTTCTCTGATTGACTTATTTCGCTCAGCATAATACCCTCTAGTTCCATCCACATTGTTGGAAATGGCAAGATTTCATTTCCTTTGATGGCTGCATGGTATTCCATTGTATACATATACCACATCTTTATCCATTTATCTGTTGATGGACATCTAGATTCTTTCCATAGTTTGGCTATTGTGGACATTGCTGCTATAAACATTTGGGAGCACATGCCCCTTTGGATCACTACATTTGTATCTTTAAGGTAAATACCCAGTAGTGTGATTGTTGGGTCTTAGGGTAGCTCTATTTCCAACTTTTTGAGGAACCACTATATTGTTTTCCCATGTGGCTGCACCAACTTGAGTTCCCACCAACAGTGTAGGAGGGTTCCCCTTTCTCCGAATCCTCGCCAACGTCTGTCATTTCCTGACTTGTTAATTTTAGCCATTCTGACTGGTGTGAGGCGGTATCTCACTGTGGTTTTGATTTGTATTTCCTTGATGCCGAGCGATGTTGAGCACTTTTCCGTGTGTCTGTGAGCCATCTGGATGTCTTCTTTGCAGAAATATCTGTTCACTTCTTCTGCCCATTTCTTGATTGAATTATGTTCTTTGGGTAATGAGTTTCATAAGTTCTTTATAGATTTTGGATACTAGCCCTTTATCTGATATGTCATTTGTGAATATCTTCTTCCATTCTGTCAGTTGTCTTTTGGTTTTGTTGACTGTTTCCTTTGCTGTGTAAAATCTATTGATCTTGATGAAGTCCAATAGTTCATTTTTGTAGAGTGGCACATTTTTTAACAAGGATAGGATGAACCTCTATTGACACATCATAATCAACCAAAGTCCACAGTTTCCTTAAGGTTCACTCTTTGTGGTATATATTCTGTAGGTTTGGACAAATGTATAATGATGTGTATCCATCATTATAGTTATATGCAGAGTATTTTCATTGCCCTGAAAATCCCCCTGTGTTCCACTTATCCCTCCCTTTCTCCTAACCCATGGCAAACACTGATCTTTTTGTATTCTCAATAGTTCTGCTTTTCCAGAATGTCATAAAGTTGGAATCATACAGTATGTAGGCTTTTGAGGTTGTCTGTTTTTTTTTTCTTTTGTTTGTTTTTTACTTAGTAGTATGCATTGGGGCTTCCTCCGTGTCTTTTTTTTTTTTTTTTTAAAGATTTATTTGAGAGAGAGAGGGAGAGCCTGCATGTGTGAGCTGGGGGAGGGGCAAAGGGAGAGGGAGAGATTGTCTTAAGCAGCTCTGTAGTGAGTGCCCAGCCCCATGCAGGGCTCGACCTCACAACCCTGAAATCATGACCTGAGCTGAAACCAAGAGTTGGATGCTCAACCAACTGAGCCACCCAATTGCCCCCTTCCATGGCTCAATAGCTCATTTCTTCTTAGCAATGAATAATATTTCATGTTTGTATGGTTTATTCACATATCAAAGGGCATCTTGGTTCCTTCTAAGTTTTGGTAGTCAAGAATAAAACTGCTATAAACACCCATGTGCAGGTTTTTGTGTGGATATGTTTTAATTCCTTTGGTAAATACCAAGGAGTACAATTGCTGGATCATACATATGGTAAGAGTATATTTAGTTAGAAATACCAAAGTGTGTTCCATAGTGGCTGTTTCATTTTGCATTTCTACCAGCATTGAATAAGAGTTCATGTATCTCCACATTCTCATTAGCACTTGTCAGTGTTCTGGATTTTGGCCATTCTAATAGATGTGTAGTGGTATCTCATTGTTGTTTTAATTTGCATTTCCCTGATGATATATAATGTTTAGCATCTTTCCATGTGCTTAATTTGCCCTTTGTTTATCTTCTTTGGTGAGATGTCTATTAAGGTCTTTGGCCCACTTTTTTAATTGGGTTGTTAGTCTTCTTATTGTTGAATTTTAAAAGTTCTGGGTGTATTTTGAATAATAGTCCTATAAAAAAAATATTTTATTTATTTATTTGGCAAAGACACAGCGAGAGAGGGAACACAAGTAGGGGGAGTGGGAGAGGGAGAAGCAGGCTTTCCGCTGAGCAGGGAACCTGGGACCCTGGGATCATGAGCTGAGCTGAAGGCAGACACTTAAAGACTGAGTCACCCAGGTGCCACTGGATAATAGGCCTTTATCAAATATGTCTTTTACAAATATTTTCTCCTAGTCTGTGGCTTGTGTTTTCATTCTCTCAATGGTGTCTTTTGCAGAGCAGAAATTTTTAATTTTAATGAAGTCCATCTTTTCAATTCTTTCTTTCATAGATCATGACTTTGGTGTTTATATCTAAAATGTCAATACCAAATCCAGGGTCATTCTAGAGTTTCTCCTGTTATCTTCTAGAAGTTTTATGTGTCTTACATTTAGGTCTCTGATCCATTTTGAGTTAATTTTGTGAAGGGTATAAGATTTTTTCTTCTTTTTTTTCATGTGGCTGTCCAATTGTTCCAGTACCATTTGATAAAAAGATACAATTTCTTTTTAAAGGAGTTGGAAGAAAGAAGAAATGTACAGTTGTATTATCTTTTATAATTACCTACATTAGAACCTCTATTTCAATTGCTTTATACATAATTTAGGAGAAAGGAGTAGAAGTATGCAATTACATTATTTTTTTATAATTACCTACATAATGACCTTTACTGGCACTCTGTTTTTTTGTGTGTGTGAATTTGAATTATTGTTTTCAGTCTGAAGAATGTCCTTCAGTATAACATTTTAAAAATAAAGTAGCTGTGCTAGCAATAGGTTTCTCAGATTTTTACTTAGTAATTTGTTTGTCTAGAAATGTCTTTATTTCATCTTCATTTTTGAAAGATAGTTTTGCTGGATATAAGAATCTTTCTTCACTTTTTCTTTTTTTAAAGATTTATTTGAGAGAGAGAGAGAGCATGTGAGTAGGGGGAGGGGTGAAGCAAGAGGGAGAAAGAGAATCTCAAGCAGACTCCCTGCTGAGTGTGGAGCCCAATGTGGGGCTTGATCCCATGAACCATGAGATCACAACTTGAGCCAAAACCAGGGGTCTCCTGCTTAATGGATTGGGCTACCCCCAGCACTGCTGTTTCACTTTTTTCTTTCAGCACTTTGCTTATGTCATCCCACTGCCACTGGCCTTTACTCTTTCTTTTCTTTTCTTTATTTTTTATCCCTCCCTCCCTCCCTTCCTTCCCTCCTTCCTGTAGGCTCCATGCCCAATGGTGGGGCTTGAACTCAGGACCCTGAGATTAGGAATTGCATGCTCCACCGATTGAGCCAGCCAGGCACCCCTTTACTCTTTCTGATGAGAAGTTAACTGTTTATCTTACTGGGATTGCCTTGTGTATGACATAGTTTTTTCCTTGCTGTTTTCAAGATTTCTTTTTGTCTTTTGCTTTTAATGTTTTGACTATGATGTATCTGGATCTCTGTGTTTATCCTACTTGGAGTTTGTTGAACTTCTTGGATGTGTGGATTAGTAGTTCTCATCAAATTTGGGAGGTTTTCAAGAAATTATTTCTTTTAATATTTTTTCTGCTTTTTTTTCTTTCTCTCCTCTCCTTCAGGTAATCTCATTATGTGTATGTTGATATGATTAATGGTGTCTCATATCTCTCTGAGGTTCTGCTCATTTTTTTCTTCATTCTTTTTTCTCTCTGTTTTTCAGAGTGTTTAATCTCCATTAATATAGCTTTTAATTTGCTGAATCTTTTTTCCTGCCAGCTCAAATGAACTGTTGAATGAATTCCTCTAATGAATATTTTCATTTTAGTTATTGAATTTTTCAACTCTGAAGTTTCCATTTTGTATTATTATTATTACATTACATTATATTATATTATTATAGTATTATAATTATATTATTATATCATATAGAAAATATAGTATAATATATTATTATATTATATAATCATAATCATAATTATATTATTATATATTATATTATTTATTATATTATTATTTTCTTCTATCTCTTCAGATTCTCTATTTGATTAGACATTGTCATCATACTTTCCTATAATTCTTTAAGCATGGTTTCCTTTGGTTCTTTGAACAATTTATAGTAGCTGCTTTGAAGCATTTGCTTCCTAATTCCAATGTCTAGGCCTCTCAGTGGCAGTTTCTGTTGTCTGGCTTTCTTTCCCTTTGTATGAGTTACACTTTCCTCTGTTTCATAATGTTTTACAACAGGACATTTAAGATAATGTAACAATCTTGTAACAATCTGGGAAACTGGCCAAGATCTCTCATCTCCACCTCAGGACTTTTTTGTCATGGACATCATGGATGTCATGGATGTCCGTGGCTGAACAAATTTAGTGAAGTCTATTTTCCTTGTAGTGGGAAGCCTCTGATGTCTCTTCAATAGCTTTGGACATGTACCCAGTCTCCCTTCCCTCTTGTTTTAGCTGGGTTCTCATTGACGGTCTTTTACCCTGATCTCCCAGTTATGCTTCTGGCTGGTCAGCTTCTATTGGTATCACACCCATCTGTTAATCTTCACTAACTGGCAGCAGATTGTCCTGTTATTTTTGGTAATGTCATGGGGCATCAATTGCTCCACATCTGATCCATTTGGAGTAGGGTGCCTTTGCAGGGATAGTTCTTGAGACCACTTTTTGAGGCTTACTCTGTCGGTAGGTGGGCTCTTTTTAGCTCCTTCCCTGGTTCTCTCTGTTAAAATTTTAGCTGGTTTACTGTTTCACTTATTCCATCATGGAACTATTGGCCTCCTCTACATTACTCACCACTAAGATCTCCATTGTCTTTTACAGTGCCCTTAGACTTGAGCTTCCCCACACTCTGTTCCAAATAAAGTCAGTGTCTTTAGGTTGAGCTAGAGTTTTTTGTTTCTACATCTAAGGCAGAGCCTTTGTGCTGCTGCTCAGCAACACACTTCTCTTGGAGTGAAACACCTTTTCTATGAATTGGAAGGGGATGAGAGGAGGTGGTAATAGCCACTTGTCTTCTCAGCTTGCCTCTCCCTGACTAAACCCCTAGGCTACAAATGAGCTGGGACAGGGTGATTTGGCCCAGTATTTTTGGCTGCCACATCTAGATTAGAACTTTCACTCTACAAGAAGGGACTGGGTGGAAGTAGGGAATCTCAAACCTCTCAGCTGTGCTTTTCTGGAACAGAATTTCCACACAGGAAGCAGGGATGGGAGTGGGTGTTGGGAGTGGGATTAGAAATCCCTTAGGGAGAAACTATTATCCTAGACTGGGAGATGGGGGGCCCTTTCTTCTTGGCTGTACTCATCTGAAGTAGAGTTTCTCTCACACTCAGCTGGGGGAGGGAAGGGAGCAAGTTGTGGCTTAAATGCCACAGACTCTTGCTACTCTTAAAGAGATTTAGTATGCTTTCTTGAATAAACATTTTTCCATTTACTGGGTGCCCTAAGATGATTCTCAGAAATTTTAAATGGTTGTCTATACACTGCCATTCTTGGACGTACTTTTCCCTGCCTTATTCTTTTCTTTTTCTATACCATTCTCTTTTGTAACATTATATTCCTTTCTTATGTTTTTAATCATTGTAAACCTATTGGTGGTATAGCCTTCATCATTTGAAGTTCTTGGTGGTGGGGGGTCTGATCTTGCTGTATATTAATATGCTGGCTTTCATTCATGATGGGTTACTTCCTTATGTGTTTTTTAATTTGGGACTGTAAGCTCACTTTTACTGGGTTTTTATCTGTGGGACTTTTTTTTAAGGCCTGGGTTGAAGGTGTGGCCCTTCAGAACTGTTTTATATTTGCTTCTGATAGGCATCCATGGTTATTGTCAGCCTACAACTAATATTAATGTTACTTTTTCAGCATGAGATCATTAAAATTCCAAATCTATACGTGGTATAAACCCATGGTAATGAATTTCCAGTAAAGATTTTTATATCACTACCAGCCTAGGACCATGCTCATTCATTTCCATGCAGTCTCCCTGTTTGAGTGGTAGATTTGTTTTTCTAGTCCATCCTTTCATTGAGGATTCTGGTTTTATGTAGGAAGGTCAGCTCTGCCTTCTTGCCTCATTTGGGTTGAATGCCAGGTTTCCTATCTCTGTTTGGCTATTAAATGCAAGTTCCCATCTGTGTGGTCCAATAGAACTTGCCACAGTGATGGAGTTGTTTTATATCTGGTGTCCCATATGGTAGCCACTAGTCACATGGGGCTTTTGAGCAGTTATGAACTGTTGCTAGCGAAACAGAGAAATTGAATTTTTAAAGTTTCAATTTATTTCTATTAATATTTATTTAAGTAAGTTTATTTTTTTTTTAAAGATTTTATTTATTTATTTGACAGAGAGAAATCACAAGCAGATGGAGAGGCAGGCAGAGAGAGAGAGAGGGAAGCAGGCTCCCTGCTGAGCAGAGAGCCCGATGCGGGACTCGATCCCAGGACCCTGAGATCATGACCTGAGCCGAAGGCAGCGGCTTAACCCACTGAGCCACCCAGGCGCCCTATTTAAGTAAGTTTAAATTAGATTGCTATTTATCGCTTGTCCCTACCATCTTAGACAACATTCCCTTTTGAGACAGACTACATATGTGAAGGCACTCACAGCATCATTTACTTCACTTATCATTCTGGTTTTCAGTTTGCTCTTTATTTATGGCTCCAAGAATTTATCTTACTCTTTTAACTGGGCATTTAAAAGGATATTCAATTTTATCTTGTGTTTTGTTTTGTTTTGTTTTGTTTTTTTGAGCTGGAGAGGTTTTATATTATTTAGTTCACAGTATTGCCAGAAGTGGAACATAGTCTCTGCTTTCATTTTCCCTTCCCTCCAATCCATCATCTTTACTGCAAAACAACTTTTCTAAAATGCAAATCTGTTCTTGCTACATTTCTGCTTTCAAGATTTCTCCATTCTCTCAGAATGCAGCCCAAGCTCAGTATGGCATCTAAGGTCCGCTGTAACCTGACCCCTGCCTCCTCCCTCAGCCTCACCTTTTCTTGTTCCTTCTTGTACTTCATATTCAAGCAATGTCAAATACTTGCAATTCCTTAAATGTGTCCTCCTATTTCATACCGTAGGTACGTTGTTCATCTTGCTCCTTCTACCGGGAATGGTCTCCCAGCCCATCCCCATCGCCCCCATCTGCCAACCATCATCTCCCCACTTTTTATAGCAGCTTGTGCATAACCTCTCTAAGGCTTTACTGACTCCTATTTGTACCTCTTCTGGACCTTGTCTAGCATTTGGTCACTTCTCTGCATTTTCCACCCAGGGTGGATGCCTAGGAAAAGACTTGCTTTGTTTTAGTTTTTGGAACCCCAACACCTAGCCCACGGACTGACACATGGAGGTGCTGATGCTGGGACTTCTTTATCCAAGAAGGTAGTGGCGTCTCTGTAAGACATCCGTGGGGCGGCTCAAGGCACAGGCTTGCTCTAGGTGTTAGAGGAGGTCTGAATTGGGGCAGTGGTAGTAGTGTCTATCTTTAGAGAGCTCCAGAAGTCGTTTTGAGGCTTCAAGTTCCTAAGCCCAAGGTTCACAGACTCCATCCTACTTTAGTCCCCGTTCCCTGCCAGCTTCCCTTTCGTTTTCTGAGAGTCAGTATGGTGACTGTGTAGTTGAGAACCAGGCCTTGCTTGTGTCTTTTCACCGAGCACCTGTAGGGCTCCATACACCCCTCTCACAGTTCTCTTTGGACCTGTTCTTTATTTTTGCTGTGAAGGTGAGAGAGGGCACTGATAGTGAGCAGAGAATGGATCAGGAAAGAGTAAGGCCTTGGTTCAGTATGTGGAAGGGCTGGCCTTGCCTCACTGAGCTTTCCTAAGCTGCTGAGCTGACTGGGGATATTGTTCCCTTACTCCTAGTCCATCCACTGCTGCTCCTGGAAGGCAGTGAGCCCTTGGCCTTTCCATTCCAGGAGGGCAAGAATATTAGGCCTCCAAAGGAACCTTACCCAGTGTCCAGTGTTTAGCAGGTTCTTAGGGAAATATTTTTTGGATTGAAACCTGCTTAGTTTGTCCCTGTCCCCCAAGATGCCTATGAGCTGCTGCCATCCTGGAGAGTTGTGGGTGGTGAGAGCGCTGGGCTGAGAGAGAAGTCTAGATATAACCTTAACTCTGCCCTTAACTAGCTGTGTGATGTGGAGTAAGTTGCTTAACCTCTCTGTGTCTCAGTTTCCAGGTATTGTGTGTAAGATATCTAGCTAAACCCTCAGTGCTTATGAGGTACTTGGTGACTGTGTCTTCCCTTTTCTATATCCTTATGGGATATTTGCTCTCACTTTATATATAAGAAAGCTTTTTGGCTTCTTTCTTCTTGTCCCATCTTTGTCAAGCTCTTTCCTTTCCGAAGCAAAGGCTATGTGTGTGTGTACACACAGAAGATTAGAAAAAGTCAATCCTTCCAATACCCAGACTGCCAACTTATGCTTTCATGTACTCTGATTTCTCACCCTTATTATATGTGGTCTTTTATTCAGGGCCTTAAATTGGAAAAAAATGGACTAACTGATATCATACAGTTATCCTAACTGATGATGGATAGTATACTCCCCAGAAATACAAAAGATAGCTTCAAAGGGCTGTTAACCATTCAAATTACCCAGGAGGATCCCTGTCCTGGAGGCACCTGTGGGAGGAGGGGCTGGGCCTACCAGGTAAGAGCAGGAGGGGATGAGTGGGTTAGGGGAGCTGGGAGATATGGGGAGAGGGGACAGATCTGTCAGTGTTCTCCCAGGAGCCTAGTTCTTTGCCTTCATCAGCTGCTTTTCCTCCTTCAAATGCTTTATTAACTTGGGCAGAAGTCTTGGGTCAGCTTTCAGGTTAGTTGTTGGCTGGTGTTTTCCCTGGGGAAAGCTGGGAGACTGGCTAGAATCACTCCCATTAGCAGTTGGCAGCTCCCCAATCTGCTTTTTAACCTGGACTGTCTCAGCCCTGACATCTGATGTTCACACATGAGTGTGGGCTGTACCACTGTTTATTCCCCACCTTGCCCCTTGTGGGTGGGCCTTGCACCTGTCTGTGAAGACCAGCTCCAAGAACCACTGTCCTAATGAGAGCAGCTTTGCTCCCTGGCACTTATTGAACTGCAGAGCTGTGGGGAACAGAGCTCTGAATGTGGCCTCAGGAAAGAGTCCAGTCCAGAAAACATCATTAGTGGCTTGTGCCATGAGGAAATGTTCCCTGGGAGGTTACGATAAGAGCTAAGTGGAATTGTGATAACACCAGCTACCTTTAGTTGGGTACATACGCTGTGCCAGGCACTAAGCTAAACCCTTTGAACTCAGGACCTCTTTTAATAACAGCCTATTGGGATAGATATTGGCCCTTTTTACAGTTTGATAATATGAGGCCAGAGAGGGGAAATGACCAGTTCAAAATCACACTAGCTGAGCTGAGACCACTGACCTCAGAGCTTACGTTCTCACCACCTAGTATCTCCTGTCTGGCATGACTGGGCACAGAACTTCTTAAAGCTTATGTGTCCCAGAGGCAGGGGGAAATTGTGCAGGTTGGTGGCTCTAAGTCCCCTATCTACCATGGATTAGTTGTAGAGATGGACCTCCAAGAGACTGGAAAAAGCAGATTTCACCCAAACTGACCCTTCTTCAGGAGGCAGATTTCGGGGTGAGGGGTGGGCAAGCAGCCCCCAGGGTGCTACCGCATCCTTCTCTCTGGCACTGTGCGGTGTGAGCCCCAGCAGCACAAGCTTTAAGAGCAATGAAGCCAAGGCAGGGAATTTGCAGGCTGAACTATGTGGAGAAGGAGGACGGGGCAGACAAGCTTCCTGCCTTGCTCTGATGTGGCTGGGATATTTGTGTTTTACATAAGCTTCAGATGTGTGTGTGTGTGTGTGTGTGTGTGTGTGTGTGTGTGTGTGTGTGTTTGCAGACACGTGTGCCCCAAATGCTCTAGTCATTGTTTTCTCCCCTAAACCTCTGAAGCCGAGACTCTGCCTGCTGCCTTCCTGAGTTGCTGATGGGTCTCTAGCCCTAGTCATGGAGTAGATCCCAGGGGGTGAGTCAGAGTGTGCTAGAAGCTCATAGCTGCAGGGCCAGGCCACAGTGGCAGATCTTAATATTCACCAGCACCCTCTCTGAGCCTTTGTTTTTACCAGGGTACCCGCTCTACAGGTCCCCTTTTCTTCCTCTCTGCTAGATAAATCTTTATCGTTTCTAATTCTCACTTTAAAGACCTCTGAGAATACCCAAAGCCCCACTTGGCTGGGGTCACATGAATAATTCTTTTACCTGTGCTCTCTTCCCAAGCGGTTATATTCAAAGAACCACTCCAGTCACTGGAAAATGGGACCTCCCTGAGGGTCCATCACTGAATCCAGGGCAGGACACAGGAATATGCAGAAATTCATATCTGGGCTGCTGTTCCCGGTCCTTTTAATCAGCATGGCCGGATTCCTCCACTAGTTTTCAAGTGCCTGAAGGAGAGGCAGGCTGCCCAGGTGAAAGGGCGCTGACCCCGGTGTAGAGGCCCCAGCTGCCCCTACTGTCCGCAGAAGTTGTGCTGACCAGGCGCAGAGGCCGGAACCTGTCGCCTGGGCCTGGTGCTCAGAGGCCTGATCTACACGGAGACCAAGGCCAT
The DNA here is from genome assembly GCF_030435805.1 of Mustela lutreola. Taxonomy (NCBI): domain Eukaryota; kingdom Metazoa; phylum Chordata; class Mammalia; order Carnivora; family Mustelidae; genus Mustela; species Mustela lutreola. The sequence continues at coordinate 42,005,286 of NC_081297.1, forward strand.
CCGGTTACTAACGCTAAAGCAGTTTGGCTGGTGGGATCGCTGAACGACTGCGCCGGTTAGGTCCTCCCAGTGCCAACTCCGCCCGGCTCCCGCGTTTCTTCCCTCCTCCCCTCTCACTCTCTAGGCCCCCCACATGGCTCCCCACCCCAACTCTCGCGCCTCAGCAACCCCTTCCCCTTTTTGTTCCTGTTGATCCAGCGAGCCAGGCTTTCTCCTTCTCTGGTCTTTCTTCCTCCTCTCCCCCTTGAATCCAGTCCTGGTTTCCCCGCCGCCAGCCTCCCCTTTCTTTCCGACTAGGCTAGCTCCCCGCCCCCGCCGCGCCCGTCGTCACAGCGGTGGGTTCTGCTCCTCGCTTACCCCGCTCCCAGCCACCCGGGGCTTGGCTCGCCCAGTCCGGTGGCTCCAGTCCGGATCTCGCTGCTGCCCGACCCGGGTACGAGTACCAGCCGCTGGGGAGGAGGCGGCGGCTGGCCCCGGCTCCCCTCGGCCGCCTTGCCAGCCCGGGGTTGGCGGGGAGGGAGCAGCAGGGCAGCCCCCCGGAGCCCCTCGGAGGACAATGCACCCAGCGCTCGGCAACCCCCGCTCGGTCTCGTCCTCGTCCAGCTCCTTCCCACCGCCCCCCGCCGCTGCCCGGCTGCAGCCCCTCTTCCTCCGGGGGGGTTCCTCCCGCGGCCGGAGAGGCTCGGGCGACAGCAGCACCAGCACCAGCACCAGCCGGGGGGGAGGCGGCGGCAGACGCGGCGGGGGCGGCGGCGGCGGCTCCCCCAGTAGCAGCACCGGCGCCGAGAGAGAGGACGACGACGAGAGCATCAGCATCAGCAAGCCGCTGGTGCCAGCCGGCCTCCCGGGACCCCCGGCTCAGGGGGGCGCCCCAGCCGCCGACCCCGCGCCCGCCGCCTTCTCCTCCTCGGCCGCCACCTCCTCCTCCACCTCCACGCCCACCTCCTCCTGCAGCATGACAGCCGCGGACTTCGGCGGGGGCGCTGCGGCCGGGGCCGTCGGGGGCCCCGGGAGCCGCTCGGCCGGGGGCGCGGGCGGCACGGGGACCGGCAGCGGCACCTCCTGTTGTTCGTGTTGTTGCTGCTGCGGCCGCCCGGCCCGCTCCGGTCGCAGGGGTCGGCGCCGAGGCTGTGCCCCCAGTCCGGGGTGCCGCTGGGGCTACCAGGCGCTGTCCGTGGTGCTGCTGCTGGCACAGGGTGGTCTGCTGGACCTGTACCTCATCGCCGTCACCGACCTGTACTGGTGCTCCTGGATCGCCACCGACCTGGTGGTGGTGGTGGGCTGGGCTATTTTCTTCGCCAAGAACAGCCGGGGCCGTCGGGGCGGCGCGGCCAGCGGCGCGCACAACCACCACCAGCACCACCACCACGCCGCGCCGCCTCTACATCTACCCGCCGCTTCGGCCGCCTCCGCCGGGGCTGCCGCAGGGGCCAAGGCGCGCGGCGCCCGCGGGGGCGCAGGTGGCCCGGGAGCCGGCCCGGGCGCTGCCGGGGCCGCGGGCGAGTTCGCCTTCGCCTACCTGGCCTGGCTCATCTACTCCATCGCCTTTACGCCCAAGGTGGTGCTTATCCTGGGCACGTCCATCCTGGACCTCATCGAGCTGCGCGCGCCTTTCGGCACCACGGGCTTCCGCCTCACCATGGCGCTGTCCGTGCCCCTGCTCTACAGCCTGGTGCGGGCCATCAGCGAGGCGGGCGCCCCCCATGGCTCGGCGGGACCCCTGCTTCTGCAGCCCCAGCAGCACCGAGCCGCCGGCTGCTTTCTGGGCACGTGTCTGGACCTGCTCGACAGCTTCACCTTGGTGGAGCTGATGCTGGAAGGCCGCGTGCCGCTACCTGCGCACCTGCGCTACCTGCTCATCGCTGTCTACTTCCTCACCCTCTCCTCGCCGGTGCTCTGGCTCTATGAGCTCAACGCCGCAGCGACAGCCTCATCCTGGGGCCAGGCTTCCGGGCCGGGCAGCTGTAGCCGCCTTCTGCGCCTGCTGGGCGGTTGCCTGGTGGACGTGCCCTTGCTGGCGCTGCGCTGCCTCCTGGTGGTGAGCTACCAGCAGCCCCTCTCCATCTTCATGCTCAAGAACCTCTTCTTCCTCGGCTGCCGTGGCCTGGAAGCCCTAGAGGGCTGTTGGGACCGGGGGAGTCGGGCCTCACCGACTCGGGGGAGAGGGGGCTACGGCGCTCCGCCCTCCGCCCCGCCACCGCCACCGCCGCCACCACCACCTCAGGGAGCCTCCCAGCTGGGCCACTGCATCTCGGAGAACGAGGGGGGTGCCCATGGCTATGTCAATACCCTGGCCGTGGCCTCCCAGAATTGAGGAGGGATAAGGGAGAGGGGCTTGCTTTGGGGTTGAGAGACCCCAGCCCCTTGTCCTTTGATCGTCTCTCACCCAGATTTGATCAGGGTCTATTTGGAAGACGGAACTGTTAATAGGGCTAAGGGCCAGTGTGTCCTTCTGCACCCCTTAGATCAAGACTGCTTGGAGGGAGACCAGCAGCTAATGGTGAAGGAGGAAGGTCCACCTACTACTCAATTTCCCTTTCTCCATGCCCTACCCTAATCTAGCCTCCAGGGGCCAGATACCTCTGCTTCTTGCTTTTCTCAGCGCCATCCTAATTCTTGTCCATTGTCGGGGAGAATGGTGAAAAGGGCGTGCCCAGACAGGGGTGCTGGGCCTGAAGCCTTCCCCCTCGCTTGGAAGTGCCAGATTCTTATAGGCTGTGGTTGGTGATCATTGTCCCACGCCTTGAAACTGATCCAGAATCCACTGTTCCCCTGATGTGTCTATTGGATTTTTTTCCAGAGGGTAGTTGTCAAGTCTGTGTTTGTCTGTGTGTATAGTATAGTTTTCTTGTTTCCACACTGTGGCCCCTTGCAATCAGTAGGAGATCTGGGGAGGCCCTGTCCTTCCCACCACACATACAACCACCCTCCTCATTCCTACCTGAATTTGTGGCCGTGAATTCCCAGAAAGAGCTGGGCTCCTGGGAGCTTCCCAGTTGCTCTTCTCCAAGGGAAACGCTCACCCAGGATCTTCCTCAATTCTACTCCTCTCTTCTCAGCTTGGGGGAGGAGAGGGTCCATACCCTAAGGACAAAACTGCACCCTTTCTTGGGTGAGTGAGCATTTCTACCTCTGTGCTTTCAACTTTTGTTGCATCATGCACTGATGCTGCTTGCAAAAAAATAAAGGCAAAATATTCAGAAGTTGCATTTAACATGGCCACTGGATCCAGCTGGGGTTTGGTGCCAGTCTTATTACAGGGTCTGTGGAGTATCAGCCATTGGCTTGCCCTCCCACTCTCTCTCCCTCTGCACCCAGAACTCTTATCCTTACCGACGTTTATTGCTAAGCGGTTCTTGGCTTAGAACAACAGCCTTGATGGGGGTCCTGAAATGATGTGAAGCTGGGGCTCCCATTGGTTCAAGGAAATCCAATTCCACGTCTGTCCTTCCTCTGGGAAGCCTGGTGTGGTTAAAAAAAAAAAGCTCTGGTAAAGAGAATTTCTAAGGAGAAGGCAGTCTGAAGAGGGAGTCTCGGTAAATCCTCCCCCTGCCCTGCCTTTCTCTCTGGCATTCTTGTTGAGATTAATGACAAGGGACACCCAGCGGTTGCCCACTTATGGTCTCGATGTGGGACATCTCTCTTGGAATTTTTGAGGGTGGATAAGTATTTTTGGGGGAGGTAAGAGTGCAGGAGGACTGTTGGCAGCAAGGCCAGGAAATACTCACCGTCCTCCACCCCAGAATAGGATGGGGTGGGGCAAAACTGAAAGAATTTTGGTTTCCCCTCCCCCACCCCCTCGTATGCTTTGTGTGGTGTAATACACCCTGGGCAAAGGACCAGAAGTCATGATTGTAGTTTTGACTGTCCCTCACTCGCTTTGATGGCACATTGCTTTTGCTTTCTGAGTCTCAGTGTTTTACTTTGAGCTCTTCTCTCCCAACTTCTTGGGGGTTTGTTGACAGAAGACTTCCATGGAGATGGAGACACAGAGGGACTGATTTCTTGACTAGAGTCCTTCTGAGCCTACCCTACTGTCACAGTGGGGAATGATGGAGGAAACATGTTTACACTCAATGTATTAATCTATGCTCCCAGCCCCTTGCCCTCCTAGGTTCAATATTATTAGTGGGTTGGATTTTGCAACTAGTCTTTTTTTTCTGTCTCCCCACTCCCCCTTCTCCCCCCACCATATCCTTTCCATTTGAATTCTGTGTGCTCAAAGTCCTGGGCCCAGACTATTCCCTGGGTCTCCATCTCCTCTCTCCAGCTTTGCTCTCTCTGCTATCTAATCTCAGTGGCTGTGAATGGACTTTGTGTCTGAGGCATGGCCAGCCCCTGGCTGGCCCCTGCCCCACCCCCTTTCTCCTGTTTGGATGCTGGTCTCCCCTTCTGAGTGACTGACTATAAAATCTGAGTGCTGTTGAGTTTTCTGGTGGAAGGCTGTGATAGGTTCCAATGAGCTACCACTTCCCTAGCTACGCTGAGAGACTGATGGCAACCTGGCCAGCTCTGGCAGAGGCTGGGCCTGCTCAGGCTCTGTCTGCCGGCCCCCCACTCACCCTTGGACATTCTCTTTCAAACATCTGGTGCGAGCACTTTGCGCTCAGGGGTCAATCCCTTCCTTCCGGTGTTTTTCATGAGTGCTTTTACTTTCTTTCCTTGCCCTACTCACAATGAGACATGACCCCGATTTTTCCTTGCTTTCTAGGGGCATCTGTAGTGGGGGTCAAACTGGAGATGTTTCCCTAAGGAGGTGCACTGTCTCCTGAGGCTCATGCCAGCAGTATGGTTCACAGGATAGTACTCCGGGTAAAGAATTCAGACTGTCTGCCTCTAATGTGTGTGCCAGTAAGGTGCGCTCTTGACCTGAGTCTCTGACTCTACAGATTGTAAAAGGGTGCTGGACCGGCCTCTCTCTAAAGGCTGTTCTGATATAACCTGGCCTGGTTCTGAGTCCATGTATTTTTGGAGGAAGAGAGCTGGCTGGAAGTTAGAGCCTGGAAGAAGGGAAGTTGCACCTCACTAGCGTTGAGCACGTTCCCCCCTCCCCCCTTTTTCTTTTTAAAAATAAAACCAGCTTCTGTTCTGAAAATAAAAAACTTGAGACTTGTGACAAGCTTCCTGTGTGGTTTGTTTTAAGATCTTTCCTGTCCTGGTTTCCTTACTAAATTCTTAAATGTCACTGTGACATTTGTCATCATTTTATAGGCTTGTGTTAACATTGTGGGTACACTTGGCCATTTCCTTCTAGGTGGTTGGCACTAGTCAGGGAGGTGGGGTAGCTCTGGCCTTGACCTGGGGGGTGTCTAGGCAGACTTCCTATAGGCAGAGCTAACTCACGTGGGCTCTTGACCTGAGAGACATTTCCCCAGACACTTGGGGCTTTCACTCCCATTTCTTTCTAACAGTTAAGTTCCCAAAGAAAAGAGTTTGAGAGACTTATATTCAAATTCTTTGCCCTCCTCTCTGACTCTTGCCCCAGCCAGAGACATGAATTATGTATGAATGAGACAAGCAAGATCTTTCTTTAAACACCACCACCACCACCACAACACAAAGGGGACTGTGAAGTCTGACAGAATATTGAGTCTTCACCAAAAAAAAAGATTTTTTTTTTTCTTTTAGCACAGAAACAGCCAGCATTATTGAACCACTCTGTGCTGTTGCCCTGTGATGCTCGTGGCCATTCCAAGGGCCACACAGCGGTTGGACCCAGAAGGGAAAAGAGGCAAACTGAGAGCACGGGAACCCCAGTCCTGGGCTTGCTCTGCCTCCTACCCACTGAGGCTGTGGGCACTGACCTCCACTCCTGGGGTGTCTTCATCACTTATCACCCAGGAGCACTATTACCTCACAAGGCTGTGTGAATAATTAAATGAGGGGGTGTATGGAAGGATGGTCCTTTTCCTCAAGACATTGATAATCATAACCGAGGATAAAATTCACCTGTGAAACAATGACAGAAAAACATAAGACCACATCTTCCTTTAAATAAGATAATGAATTTGACTAAGCATGTTATGTTGACATGTTTCTCACAGGTAAGCAAGCTAGTTGTCCCTCCGTGCTCAGTAGAACCGTGCATGAAAGCACCATGTGGAAGACGAAGAAATGGCACGTGGATGGGGGTGTATTCGCGTGGGCAGTGCGGAGGCCCCATGTGGGCCTTGCCGAGGGTTTGAATCTGTCCCCGGGTTCTAGCCCTTGGGAGGCTCTGGCGACACATTCTGTGCTTGCCTGCGGAGTCCCCCAGTGCAGAGCTGCTCATTTCATCCTCACAGCCATGGGCAAGGGAGCTTGAGTTCCATCTTCCTGAGGTCCAGAAAGATAGAGTAGCTTGCTGAATTCCATGCTGAAGTCAGGAAAGGGATTCAGATTTGAACCCAGGCCTGTCTCCAAAATTTGCACCACCCCAGGCAGCGTTCAGATTTAGCTGTTGACAGAGTTCAACTTCTCCTTATTAAAGCTGAATGGTCTAGCTAAAAAGCAGGGCTGGTTTTCCTATTCTGTGTGAGTCCCAAGGAAGTGGCACTGAGTGAAAGTCAGGGGACACCAATCGGGCGTAACATCTTTCTGCTCTCTCTCCTCTCAGGTCACTGTTGTACCTTCTTTCTCTCTGATCAGAAAGGAAGGATCCACGGAACTAATAGCCTAGGGAACTACTCCTCCTAGGAAGGGAATCCAGGGACTGGGGTCTGGGGAGGTATGTTGGACAAGACCTCCCGGTATCCTTGAAATCATGAAAGGGGGGACTCCATGTTCCTCTGACGGACAAGGCTGAGTCTCCAGGGCACTTCACCTGCCTCAACCAACTCTAGCGGACAGGATACGAATGTGCACCCAGCACCAAGATCTGGGAGAGCTGGCAGGGCATGAAGGGCAGGGGACGGACAGAAAGCAAGAAGATGGACAGTGAAGCCATTTAGCAGTGATGTGGGAGGCTGTGAGTGAGCACCCCAACTTCACAGCCTGTACCCAGGGGCTGGGGGCAGTCACTTTATTTCATATTCTCCCATAATATAGAATATTGGATCATATATTGCTTTTGTAATCTGAAAAAGTGAACACCAGAACAAGAAAGTCCTAACGATGGGAGGAAGGCTAAACTGCCCCATGTTCCTCAAGCTAAGGAAGCTGGTCCGTGCTCCTGGCTGAGAGGCGATGAGACCTCAGGGAGCCCCTGAGGCCTCACAAGGGCAGCAGCAGGTATGGGTGGCAACACCTGGATGGAATGAGGGCGACCGTGTGCTGAGTGCTCCCATGTGTGGGACCCCACCCCAGCGCCTCACATGGAGGTTCTGTCCACTCCTCAGAGACCTCTATGAGGGCGGAGCCCTCGCTGAGCCTCCTGCAACCTGAGAGCTCAGGAAGACCACCGGATCAATCTCAAGGCTGGCAAGCAGCAGAGCCAGGGCCCCAGCCTTGGGTTAACTGCTGCCAGACTCTTTTTAAAGAACCTCCCTCTGGATGCCTGGATGGCTCATTTGGTTAAGCATCTGCCTTCATCTCAGGGACCTGGGATCAAGCCCTGCATCGGGCTCCTTGCTCAGGAGAAAGCTTGCTTCTCCCTCTGCCTGCTGCTCCCCCTGCTTATTCATGCTCTCTCTCTCTCAAATGAATATTTTTTAAAAAATAAAAAATAAAATTTTATTTTTATTAAAAAATAAAAATTTATTTATTTATTTGACAGAGAGACGCGAGAGAGGGAAGCAGGAGGAGTGGGAGAGGGAGAAGCAGGCCTCCCACTGATCTGGGAGCCTGATGCGGGGTTTGATCCCAGGACCCTGGGATCATGACCTGAGCCTAAGGCAGACGCTTAACCAACTGAGCCATCCAGGCATCCTGAATAAATAAAATCTTCAAAAATAAATAAAATCTTAAAAAAAAATTAAGAACCTCTCTCTCCAACCACCCAAGGAGACTGGAGAAACCCAAGGCAGGGCTGGAATACCAGCTCTGCTTTTATTCCAAACTCAGGCATACTTGGGCTCTTACTTTCTTGCATAGCCTGGAGCAGCTGGTGTCTCCTGGCCCTGAACTGGCGGGTCTTTTCTGGAAGCGCTGGAGCAGAAGCGGGCCTGGCACTGCCCTTATTTATTTGGGAAGGAAGGACATCAACCACAGAGCCTAAAGGATTAAAACTTCCCATTGCATTGTAAGTACATCTTCCTCTCCTTTATGCCTTATTTAATCTTTAAAGACAAGCAAAAGCAAAGTAAAATCCATCACACGTTGGCATTCAGAAATTCCAGCTCAAACTGCTGAACCCCTCTGAGGTCCTTCCTAAGCAGAAAAGAGAAACCAGGGTAGAAGCAAAGTTGGAAAGCATGTCTACATCACCATCTAATCAGTGCCCGACCCCCCACCACCTCAACTAGGATCAAAGATGGCAGGCAGGTGGTCACACAAACCCACCCAGGAACCAGAAGCTGGACGCCAGGCCCAGGTGGTCGCTCCACTGTAGGTTTGGGTTACATGTTGACCCAAACATGTAAGTGGATCCTTCCACCTCCTTGGGCTACTTCTGCTCTACTCTACTTAGGAGAGGGTCTTTTTTTTTCCTTAAGATTTTATTTATTTATTTGACAGAGACCACAAGCAGGCAGAGAGGCAGGCAGAGAGAGAGGAGGAAGCAGGCTCCCCAGTGAACAGAGGACTCCCCCCACCCCCCCAGATGCAGAGCTTGATCCCAGGACCCTGAGATCATGACCTGAGCCGAAGGCAGAGGCTTAACCCACTGAGCCATCCAGGTACTCTTGAGTGGTAGGAAAACCCCAGCTTGTGGGACATGTGTTCTTAGAATGGTGTTTCTGGGTGAAGCAGGATTTTATTAGCCATATTTCAGAAGAATACGAAAAGCAAGGCAAGGCTTTATTTACACACACTCTTCGTGGTCTTGGCATTGGGCTGACAGCAGACACCACAGGCTGACAGAACTTCCGGCATGTGTGGTGAGCAAAGGCCAGTGTGAGCCTGGGGGCTCCAGGGAAAGGGAGGGAACGTGGGAGGAACCAGGGCATGACGTTCAAGGAAGGGTCCAGAAGCCCTGGGGAACTTCACGATTCCATTTGTACTGGTTATGTCCACAACAGGCAAATCCATAGAGGGATGGGGAGTTGAGGAGGGTGGGTGGTGAGGATGAAGGGGTGCTGGATTTCTTTCTGGGGATAAGAAAAATGTTCTGAAATTGATGATGCCGATGGTTGCTGAGTGGATGACATGGATGTGCACCGTATCTCTATAAAGTTGTTAGGAAAACAAGCAGCCGCCCTAGAGAGGGACGCAGTGAACAGTGCTAACGGAGGACACGTGGCCTCCAAGGCCAGCAGAGCTGGACGTCAAGGCTTGTGGGGAATGCAATGCAAATGACAAGTATGCTTCTGGGCACCAAGGCCACACTGGTTGGGGCACACCGGTGGCGTGTCCAGTCCACCATACTGTTCCATACTCTGGACATGGAGTAAGCACTTTGTGGAAGCTGGGGCGACACCATCAAAAGCTTGGTAGGCATGTGGCCCCAGCGAGGCCCACGGGCAGCTTACTGGAGGGAAGACAGAGCCTGAGAGGCCAGCAGCTGGGAGAATGTGGCTCCCAATCTTGCTCAGTCTGGAAGGGCTCAGAACAGAACACTGAACATGGGGCAGATTGCAAGTACACAAGTAGCTCATGGTTCTGGGGGCTGGCGAGTCCCAGACCAAGGAGCTGGCGGACTGGATCCTGGATATGTGGTGGGAGCTTGCTGCCCGGGTCACAGGACACCATCTCACTGCACCCTCATGGGTGTATGGAGCTCTCTGGGGCTCCCTCCTCCCGACCTAATCACCTGTCCCTCTGCTACTGTCACACTGAGGTATTTTGGGGGACACAGACACCCTGTGTGCAGCCCTGCTTCCCCTGGTCCTTCGTGGCCGTTGGGCTGTGTACAGGCTGTACGCAGTCTGGGCCTCTGACCTGCCATCCCCCAGGTTGTGCCGGGAAATCGCACAACTTTAAGGACCGGACAGCTGGGAAATTGTCCTTTGGTAACATGTGACTCCACGGAACAAAGTGGGGTTCTCACCAGAGTAGACACATTTATTCCTTCTTTTATTGATTATCTCCCTTGTGTGCACATGTCTGTGTCACACACACACACACACACCCTGGGATGGTTTCCCATCACTCCGTCCCTGAAGCTTGCTTGGAGCTCCAGCTGAGGGCGAGGGTACAGGCGAGGAGCTCACCCGAGTGCAGGGGCACAAGGCCTCCCGGGCCGGGACCCAGACAGACAGAAGCCCTCAGCTCCTCCCAAGAAGGCACCTGAAGAACAGCTTCTTTACTCACTAAACTTTAGCATCTCTCCTCGAATACTGCCTTTGAGCCTCAGACTTTTAAGTACAGAGAGGCCCATTTCCCTCCCCCTCAGAGAGGCCTGCTCCCCTGCGCCCACCCTGCCGGAGCCTCCATATCTCATACCCAGGCTTGGGTGCCCAGCTCTGGGACCTCTCGAGCTTGGGGGGTGCTGCTGCCCAGGGGCTTTCGGGTATTTTTGGTCCTCAGGTCCTTCCTCTGCAGGGCAGCAGGTAACCCTATCAAAGGAATGCCAGGCCACTGGGCTGATGTCCCAACCCCCCTAGCCTGGCCCACAAGCCCCTCTCCAGCCTGGGCTCCGGCTGTCCTGTCCTCCCACTCTAGCCCCCCTGGTTCCAGCCCCACCCCAGGCGCTGCCCACTCCAGCCATAGTCTCTGGGCCCAGCTGCTCCTTCTGTGTGCTTTTATAGCTGTAGGCAGACCTCTACCAAGCCTTTCCAACACACAGGACCATCCTGTTTGCTAATCTGTCACTCTCACCCCTTAGTGACCAGGGCCACTACCTTGTAAGATTTACCTTTACATCTCACACGCTTGGCAACAAGAGGTGCAAAATAAATGTTGCATGACTGAAAATGGCACGACGGTGGCTCAATGACACTGTATCGCTGGCTCAGAGCAGGGACGGGCTGTGGATTCTTGCTGGGACAGAACATGACCAGAAGGTCAGAGGAAGAAAATTCAGGGGCAGACCTAGGGCTCGAGAGGGCCACATCTAAAGGCAAACACTTCATACAGGAATCTATACATATATACAGACACTCGCATGAACCCTCGTGGACACACACACTCCCTTCTCTCAACACCCTGCGCGCGGGGAGGCCCTAGGGCTCCTCCGGCTCCACACTGTCCCAGCCAGAGCTCTTCTGAAGCTCTTGGAAGAAGAGCCTTCTCTGGAGGCTTCTCAGGTTCTCTAGGTCCTCGGGAGAGAGCTGCTTGGCCAATGTCCCCAGGTCCTGCTCTTCCTCCTCTTCCTCCATCTCCATGAGTCCTTCCGGGGGCTGTGGGGAGCTCCTGGAGATATAACCCTGGTCAGACTGCACCGACTGCCGTTGCTCCTCCTCGGAGGGTGTGCAGAGGTCTCTGAGAGCCACCGGGGCTCTGTCCCAGCCCTCCAGGGCCTGGCAGTTCAGACTCTGCTGGAAGAGGGAGAACATCAAGCCTTCGAGCTGCTCCCTGATGTCTTCCGGGAGGCAGCTGGGCGATGCCATCGGGGTGCTGCAGAGAGGCGGGGCCTCTGAGTCTACGGGGAGGCAGAGGACGCTGTTCCGCTGTGGGCCGTAGCCCTCCAACAGTGGGCAGGCCTCGTCTGCCTCCCCGACAGCCAACCGGCCTGCTGTGTTACTCTCGGTGGCCAGAGGAACGGGTTCCACGGCCTGAGCCGGAGGGATCTCCTCCACTGGGAGCACCGCGGTGTGGAGAGCCTGGGTTGCCAGTTCTCCTTGGGGCAGGAGTTGAGGGTCCAGCCTCCACAGTCCTCTTCCTTCCTCACTGATGAGCAGCTCTCCCACCAGGGCACCCTCGGAGGCGGGTTCCTGTATCAGGGGTTTCTGCTTGATGATCCCTCTTCCTGGCGGCAGTAGGGGCTCCTTGAACACCTCTTCGTCCAGCGACGGGAGGTCCTGGTCATCCGCTGAGCAAAGGTTCTCATGCTCAAACCAGTCTGGGCACTGGACCTGCCACTGCCGGAACCGCTCCACTGCCTCCTTGAGCTGCCAGCCGCTCGGGTTCTGCAGATAGTTCTCCCCTGTGAGCTCCCCGACACGGTGCATCCGGCCAGGTTCAAACATCTCCAGGTCCTGGATCCGGAAGTACACTTCCTCAAATCTGTCCATGAGTGGGTACCTGGAAGTGATGTTGAAGAGGTCGGGGATGTCACTCTCACTGCTGATGTCACGGAAGTAGCAGACGATGTAGGTGCCGAAGCAGGCTGGCTTCTTGAAGTCTGGTAGGATCATGTTCATGGCCGCGGTGAAGAGGTCCCCCGCTGGCTTCCAGCGGTCACACCGGAGTTGCACGGCCGGCTCCTCCCAGCCGAGGATGGCCTGCCACTTGGCCCGGGTGCCTCGGGAGCACAGGATGATGATCTTGGAGTTGGTCTCTACCATCTCCTGCTTCTGGCGGCCCACCCAGGTCATGACCCCCACCTCTGAGATGACCTGCTCCTCTAGCAGGTCAAGGGCCACTTCTGTGCCACAGACAGTGAGCAGGAACTGGGCGAACTTCAGGACCACATCCACATAGAGGGGATGGTCAGCGGAGTAGATAATCCAGACCTTCCTGGGCTTCAGGGGTGGTGGGGTCAGGCTGGTCTCTGGCAGGACATCTGAGGGAAACAAGGAAAGCCAGGCCCCTGGGTTTGGTTGTGCACCTGCACCGACCCTCAAGCCGCAGGCCCAGGGCAGCGGTCCCCACTGGTCAGCCTGGGGGCAACTGGACCAGCAGACACGGGCTCCCCATTCTCAGTGATGCAGCCGACGCCTTGCAATAAGGCCCGTTCTGGCTGCCTGGAAAGAATCAGTGCGGTGCCTTCTGGGAGAGTGAATTTCTTTCTCAAGATTCCCATCTGGCCTTGAGCCTACACTTTAATTATTGTAATTAAAAAGAAGAAAAGGCACAAAGATCTGCCTACAGAACACTGTTATAGTATTCTATATATTCTATAATCTGTTACAGGCAGGACCTATAACTCTCTTCATCAAAGATGGTACCCTACTCTTCCTTCCCTTGCCCAAGTGATTTCAAAAATGTATCCCAGCCTGGCCATTTGTGGTCCCCTTTGTGTGGGGGTCCTAGAAGGTGGGTCCTCCATGCTGAAGACTTCTGAAGGAAGTCAGGAGTTAAACTGCAGAAGGCAACCCACCCCTGTGTCTCAAGAGAACCCTCGAGCATGCCTTTGACAGCAACACTCACCAAACCCAACCCACCCACACCAGGAAACACTGACCTGTGCATTTGCTGTCATTACCATATTTTTCACGATGAGACCCTGAAAGAAAAAAAAATACGCTGGAGCGGCTCTTTTGGAGGAGCAACAGGGATCAGTTCCCGGGGGCCGTCTGATGGAGCGCTGGCCCAGCCCTGACCCAGGGCAGACAACTAGCGAGGGCGTTCAGAAACAACAGTTGGTAGGTGCTTTGGGGCCTTTGCAGGACCCCGTGCTGTGAGGAGCTGCTCAGGTGTGACTCCCAGGTTTGCCATCAACAGCTGGGAGATGTGGGAAAGTTACTGAGGGCTCTGGAACTCAGTTTCTTCCTCTGTAAAGGGCGTCTGTGTGGTGGAGATGAAAAGAGATTGTATCTGTGAAATGTCTGGCACATTGTACATAGTCAGCTGGGGTCAGGAATATTCTGTAGCACTGACCTAGCCAGGACCCCCGGCATGGTGACTAGGGGATCCCCCGCATGGTCCCTCGTTCTAGCAATGGTTCCTCTCCTCCCCACGGTCTGGCCAGCCCTGAGGAAACCCCCCAGTGCAGGGAAAGCCTCTCTCCCAGAATTGTCCTTGTAAGAGGCTTACGACACATCTCCAGAAGCAGCCCCCACCAGGCCCGTTTACAACACTTCCTCCGGGTATTTCTGAAGTGAGGAAAGGAAACGACATTCTGAAGCAACGGTTCCCCCAGAGACGCAAAGAAGGAACCGTGGTGCGGGAGTCAGTTCCTCGGTGATGTGGCAGGATGCCCAGAACCCACGGGTGGCCAAGGAAGACTTTTCGAACCTGAATTTCAATTCCCACCTCTTGGGCCTCTTCCCAGAACTACCAAAGGCAGTCAAACAAGTGTCCTTTCCTTCATCCCATGGTATAGGGGACTCTTCAACAGAAGGTCAGAGTGCAACTACAGAAATGAAGAAAAAGCCTCCCTGGCATCTATGGGGGGCTTTACAGTTTAGGAAGCACTCATGCCAGGGGGCGGAGGTGTGGGTGGGGTTGGGGGATGGGGAGGGGCTGGCTCAGTCAGGTAAGCGTCCAACTCTTGGTTTCGGCTCAGCTCATGAGATGGGGTCCCGTGGGGGCTCGGGGGTCAGTGGAGAGTCTGCTTGAGATGCCTTCTCTTTCTCCCACCATCCCCCAAATCAATCAATCAATCAATCTTTAAAGCACTCACAGAGATGTTAACTTATTTGACCCTGCTAATGGTCCTGTGGAGAAGGGCCCTCGCGGTGGGTCTTCCAGAGCCCATCACACAACAATTAATAATGACTGATACTTAACCTTGATGAACCTTGTAAGTTCTTGTAAGTGTGGGAACGGCTCTCAGGCCAGTGAAGGAAGGGTGAGGGGCCATGGAGGGGCAGGGGAAGGCCCAGCCCTTCACCAGAAGGCCCCAGGTGCTTTCTGCTCAGAACTTGGCCAGACAGGGATCCAGGGAGAGGGAGTTGCTATCTCCCAGCACCCACTGGCCAGGACCTTCCACGCTGGGCCATCCAATCCACACCCCAACCTTGAGAAGGAGGGGTTATTATCCCATTTTCCAGAAGGCAAAACCAGATCTAGGGTTTATTCAGTAAGCTGTAGGGAGGCAGAGCTGGGGGCCACATCCATGTGTTCTTGGCCCATCCAGAGCCTTCTCTGTCACATTATGCTATCTCTTGCTGTTCTCCCTGACAGATGTACGCATCTGGGGGGTGCAGGATGGGCTCGTTCAGGTTCTCCCACCTGCCTGGCTGATCATGTCTGAGGCAGGGAAACTCTACCCTTACTCTTCCAATCCAGTTCGTTTTAAAAATATTAATTTTGGTAACAATAAACGAAATTATGGCTAACATCTGTCGAGCAAATAGTGCCAGGCTCTAGTCTAAGAAGTCATATACATTATTTCATGTAATCCTTCCATTCGTTTTATGATGTGGGTATCTTTTTAATTTCTATTTTATAAAAGAGGAACCCAAGGCTCAGGGACTGAAGTAATCGGCCTGGGGTGTAAGTGGTGGGGCTGGGATCCGAGCTCATGTCAGCCTTCTGCAGGCTAAGCTCCTGACAGTTAAGCTTGCTGTGGCCCAAGAGACACAATGTCGGTACTTCAGTTGAGATGGAAGGGCTGGGACTACAGGGTGCCCCCCCAGTATGGCCTCTCAGAGACTGGAGTGGGAGAGGAGGGCCTAGGGAGACAGAGGGGAACAGAGGGGCAAATGCTGTGACGATACTTACCGGGCAGCCTCCAGGTCATGCAGATGATCAGCAGGATGACGGAACCCACCAGCAGGATGGAGATGCCCGTGATGAACCCGTACACCCACAGGGGTATGTAGTCTGTGGGAAGCAGAACGACATGAGTGACACGGCAGAGAAGGCCTGCCCCGCTGGCCCTGAGCTCTCCCAGCCCCGCTGCCCAGCCGCTGGGCAGTCCTTTCCGGCCTGTGCCATGACATGCTGACGACCTCCACCCCCGGGCTGGCCTCCTTCTCTGCGTAGTTCCAGATGAGGCTCAGTGAGGGACTTGTCATGTGGCCCCTGACGAAGGGCCTCAGGGACTCCTGCAGTGGATGGGAAGGACAGCTGGCCTTACCTGCAATCGGGACTGCAATGGGAACAAAGGGAAAACAGTATTCATTATTAGCAGTAATCACAGAATCCACCGCTGATGTCCACCAGGGGCCTCTGGTGACCTCGGCCCTACCCTGGGCGTTCCAGAGACCTGTTCTGCTTAATGACAATGTCTACAGGACACATGTGAGCTGCTGGCCTGCTAAGAGGTGCCCCAACTCCCACCTGGGGGCCAGATCCTCATTCCAGCCGATGGAATGGCTGTGGCTCTCTGCCCCCATTCGGGGCTAGGCTTCCGAGTGGGGGTGGGCCACGGTGCCAGAAGAGGGGATGCGCAGCTCTGCCACTTCCCTGCTGAGTGCTCTTGGACAAGTTACTGAACATCTCTGTGCCTCTGCTTCCTCATCTACGTACTACAGGAGGCACGCTCTACTTCATGGCCCGAGGAGTTGTGGTAAAGCACTTTGTGGTCCATACCAGAACTCTCGGACACGAACGATCCCCAGTTCTTCAGTCACAGAAGCTGAGGATCAGAAAAGTTAAGTGTCTTGCCCATGGCTGCACAGCTAATGAGAGGCAGTCAGGAGGCCAACCCAGCAGTGTCTCTACAGCTCTGCATTGCAAGCCTGAATAACTCCAAGTAAAATTAAAGTCCACCCCCACCCTTAGCACCAGGTCAGGGCTCAGCTCAAGGTGCTGACCTTCCTTCACTTTCAATCCCCCAAAATGCCCCAGAGCAGCCATACACCTCCTACCTGGAGCATCTGGAATTTCTGGGCAGGGAAGGGTTACGGAGTGTCTGAGACAGTCGTTGAGACAGCTACTGAAGAAGGGCTGGATCTGGGGGAGCAGAGAAAGTGGGGAAGAGCGGGCCGCTGAGATGCTGGGTGGGGGGCTCAGGCCTTCCACGAAGGCTTCCTTGCCAACAGAGGCTGCTGCGGGGAGCAGAACTGGCCGGCCACTCCAGGATCCCCACGGGCCTGAGAGGCAGATCGTCCATTGGCTACTGGGTGCCAAGAAGCCTTGCCCGGGGAGGCGGGGAGTATGGGGCTAGGGAAGGCAGACAGGATGCCTCTCTAGGCAGTGATCCCCACGGGGTCGGGGAGCCAGGTCCCTAGAGAGAGCAGGAGTCCTTGAGCTGCCTTCCTTCCCTACTCAGCCCCTCTAGGTAGAGTGCCCTCCTGTGCATGTGCTCCCACACCTGTCCGCACCACACACACCCACCTGCACTCGGTGGCGGCAGCACCAAGTCTGGTCTGACAGGGTGAGCGTGACGTTGGCCCGCTGGTGGAACTCCTCGAGTGTGGGCTGCAGGGAGAGGAGAGGGGGCATCAGGCTGTACTGGCACGAGCTTGCCGCAGCGCTAACGCAGCTGCTGAGAACGTGGCCATCGCTGTCCAGTGGGTCCTGGAGGAATGCCGTGCGGAGAACGGCTCTCCAGGTTTCCATTCCGGGAGAAACTCCATTTCCCTATGGCAACCGGCTCATTGACACAGGAACACATCTAGTGACCAGCGTTTCTCTCTTTGCTTGGGCTGCTGGGGATCGTGAGGACAAGCCTGTGCTCACAGCCGACTGCCTGACACACATTTTCCATAGAAACTCCACCCTCGCTTCATCTCGTTTCCTCATCTTTATTTCCCTTTTGTTTCGATACCCACGTTTTAAAACTCTTCAGGTCCTTTTCAGAACAGGTGGAATAAAAGGCAAGGAGAACCAGAGGGCCTGAGGAAGGAGGAACTGAGAGGATGGGGGAGGCGAGCAGGGCAGAGATCAACTACACAATGGAGCCCAAGGAAAGAGCCACCACAGACCTGACTCTACCCTGACCACATGTCAGAAGGAAAGATAAGAGCCAAGTGGTGCAGACCTGGGATCAACCACAGTACTGGGAGGCTTGACGCCGTGGCATTCACGCTCAGGACGGTGACGCCTTACCGTGGACACCATGAGGCCATGATGGAAGCAGCTCTGGTTCTCCGTGTGTGGAAAGCTGGTCAGCAGGATCTGGTAAGGGGTAGACTCGTTCCACAGGGTGAAGCTCAGCCGCAGCTGCTGGGCCTCTAGGGTCTCTGCCGTGATGTTGGGGTCCCACAGGCTGCCTGCCCAGGGCAGACACGGGTTGGGAGTGAGGGGGGTGTGTGCGCGCGCGCGTATGCACTTGGGGAAGCTCTCCTAGCAATGCCGCTGCCCGCCATTACCTGAGCTCACACATGGTGTGGTCATCCTCATCCTGGGGTCCTCGCAGCCTGCCAACCCGGAGAGAAGGGGAACCACTAAGCTTCAGCCTTAGAAAGTTGGCTTTTCTAGACTCCTGACACCAGGGATAACCACCTCTTTCCTTCTGGGGAGTCTGTTCAAAGACAGCCCCGTCAAAGCAAGCTCCAGGAGTGAACTGCTGCCACGTGCCAGGGGCTCCACAGAACTGGGGGCTGACCTGGTTGTATCATTCCCTCCTCTCTTAGAGAACCTTCCAGACTCAGCTGTATTCCTCAGCTTGCTCTGAGAGTCTCCGCCCACTTCAGTTCCTCCCCCACCCACTCCGCCCGCCCCAAGCTTTTGTTGAAGTTGCCTCTGACTCTTGACAGGGGCAGAAGTACTTTGTTCCTTCACAGCAGTGTTTCTCGAACTTTCCTGTGCATCACCCTGGGTAGTGTCTGATGCAGTTGGTCTGGGGAGTGTCCCTGAAAATCTGCATTTCTGACAGGCTCCCAGGTGATTCAATGATGCCACTGACTTACGGACTGCCTTGAGGACCACAGCTCCAAAGACCTCTTCCTGACTTCCCTTCCATAATGGCCTTGACTGTATCATTTTCACTTTGGTTTAAGAAGACATGTGACAGGTATGAACTGCTGTGATAGGGACTAGGTCAGTCTATTATAGGAACAAGGGAGGGCCTTGGGAGATTCACTCTTCTGACAAGCACTTACGAACACCCGACCTGTGCCGGGCACTGGTTTAGGCACTAGAGATACAGTGCTGAGTAAGGGAGAGCCCCTGCCCTCTGGAGAGCACGTTCCAGTAGAAGAGACCAAATAAAAAACAGCATAATGTAACATCACGAAAATATCAATGTGTCAGGGAGCGATGGTTAACATGAAGAGAAATAAAAGCAGGGTAAGCAGACTGTGTGTGTGTGTGTGTGTTTGTGTGTGTGTGGCACTCCAGGAATTTAAGAAGGCATTTCCTGCACTGCCTACACACAAGGCAATGGTGGGCTCAAGAGCGTGCACGGATGGGTCTAAGCCCCAGACCCTGTCCTCGGGGGGGCTGGGGCTCCATGTGTACTTGGCTTTGAACAATGAGCAATGTAGGCTATGGCTGAGATGCTGGCAGGAAAGGGACCTAGAAGGTGCACAGACATCAAATGACGTTTTAGAAGGTAAGCCCAGCGGTCTTCCTAGGCACAACAGGTCTGAGGGGGAAGAGGAGATGATGTCACACACGGGACAGCGATAGATAAATGTGGGTAAAAAGTGAAGAACCAGGCAGGGCAGGTGGGGAATGAAAAAGACAAAAGTGCAGAGCAAGGTGATGAGAGCTGGGACAAGGCTCGAAGCAGGGGTCAAAGCTCTTCCGAGTGGCTTGTCTTCCTGATGCATCCTGGGCAAGGAGCTCCCCAAGCACAGTGTCTGCTCATTCTGTAGGTACCTTGTGCTGACAACGGCAGCCATGGCCCAGCTGAGCAGGAAGGCTGCTATCTGAGCCACCTGCCGATTTCTTCTCCAAGAGGAAGAGCCAAGTGATGAAAGGAATGGCTTGGAAGGGCGCTCTTACCAGGCACGGGGAAGTTCCTGGACTGGTGGTTTGGGTCCCCATCAGGGATAGGTTTGGGCAGGTTGTGAACGGTCACCTCATACTCCTGGCCAGGTTCTACCACAAAGTGGCTGAAGGTAAAATGCCACTGAAGAGAGGGAGGAAGGCAAGGTTGGACGGGTCACACACAGACACACACCTCTCCCCCAGCAGTGTGTGCCCAGAGAACTCCACCTCCACCTGCCCCCTGAAAGGTCCGTGAAATGGGAAGAGAACAACCACCACGGCAAGATCCAAAATCAGAGGGAGACGCGTCTCTGCTCTTTGCTTCCTCTGGTCTTCGGTGCCTACTTAAAAAACCTAGATTTGGGCTCATCAGTAGACAGTAGTGTCATATGCCAGAAAATCTGGGGAAAGCTAACACAGTCCTCCTCCCTCGTCAGCCCACAGACTCCAGAATGGGGGGGTGAGGGAGCTAAGCCAGAGGACTCGGGGCTAGCACACAAGCAGCAGCTAAAAACCATTTGTTAAGTGACTCTTCCTCCTTAAATGGGAGAGCCTGGATTTCTTGAGAATATTCTGGAATACAAAAGTGCAGAGGGAGGGCTGTAGACCCCCACTCAGCCTGTGCCTGAAGGTGCCTTCATTGCAGAGATAAGAGAAGGTGTGAGGATATTTTCTGGACGGTGCAGATAACACATACCGATTTAAACTCACATCCTAATTAGTCTGGGTGTGGACGGAGGGTGTGTGGTCCTTTGCTTCTAAATCCATCTAGGCACCTGGGCTTCAGCAACCAGCCAGCAGTCAAGTTTGGGGGTTCTCATTAAAAAAAGGGGAAGGGAACTGTTCTTGGCTGCTTGGGTTTGCAGAAGATCCGCAAAAAGGCCCTTTGGTAGATTTTGACTGGCAGTGTTCAGACAGGAGCTTGCCCCGGAATCACCTGGAAGGCTGGTTCAGCACCAAAGGCTGGGCCCCGACTCAGTGTTTCAGATTCTAGAAGTCGGGGGTGGGGCCGAGCATTTCTAACTGGTTCACAGGACGTGCTGATACTGCCTGTCCTGGGACCACACTCTGTGAACTGATACTTTAAACCCGCCAAATATGAATCAACCTTTTACCATCGGGCAGCGAACAGCAAAATACATGGAGAGTTCTGCAGAACTCCCTCGCTTGTGCCCCCAGCCACAGCAGTTCCCAGATCTGGGCAGAGCTGCTCTTTGCTGGAGGCAGCCCACCCCCCCCCCCCAACCCGTAAACCTCGGTTACACAGGAAGAGAACAGGAGTGGGGCTGTGCAAGGCCTTCTCCTCAACTTTATGCTGAACAACTAGGGAACTCTGGGAGCAAAAGCAGGGGTGGGCGTGTCTGGGATGTTTCAAAAACCACATTCTGCCCCTCGCTATCATGAGAGGAACACAGTCCACTCTGGGGCCAGCTGCTTACCCGCTGGCGATGATGCTGCAGTCTGGACAGAAACTCAAACTTGATGCACAAGCGTTCATTGGTGTTCAGCTGCAGGACAGATAGCTCAGCACCCTCCAGGAAGAGAATGCTTGCTGCAGGTTGGGGAAGAGACAAACACAGGCCGGTCAACAGAGACAAACCGCTGGGTGTGGCACTTCCCTGCCTGTTATGCTAACTCACTCTTAAAGAAAATCTGTTCGCTGTACCCAACCCTCCACTTCCTGTTCCCTCCAGCTCACTCCTGGGCTGGGGGGAGCTGACAGCCTTGCAGGCGTTACTTCCCAGCCAGGCAAGGACACTTGAAACTTGATGCTGGGCCAGAGGTAAAGGCTGTACAGATTTGTGGCTAGGGTGTTGGCAATGTGGCCTGGATCTCCCAACCTGGCTGTCCCCACCCTTGGAGAAGCTGGGGTAGGCACCAGGGGCTATAAGGAGGATGAGCTCCCCAGGGCCCCGGTCACAAATGTGGGGCTGGCTCTTGTTAACCCCAATCTTCCTGATTCTGTCTATAGCTCTCTATCCCTGAAGAGATTTTGGTGGGGGAAGTGTTGTTTTAAAAACATGCTAGCCCCTAGGGATGCTTGTCTGGCTTAGTAGGATCTCAGGGTTATAAGTTTGAGCCCCATGTTAGGTGTGGAGAGGACTTAAAAAAGAAAAAAAATTCCTGCCTCTAAATTAAAGGAAAAAGCACACTGGCCAATGTATTACCATTTGGTATCACAGTCAGAGAATGAACCACTTGACTTTTTTTTCCGGGGTGATAAGGATTTTAGGCCCAAGGAAGGATGGTGGGTTGAGAAGACAGCATCATGGATTAATATCTAAAACACTAAAGAAGGACTCATTGACTGCATGAAATGATGGAGGCTTTCAGCATGAAATCTAGGCCCTCATGTCTGAGCACGGGTCCGGGACTCCATTCTGAATCTAGTGGGAGAGGCAGCAGGTCTGACGTACAGGCTCCCCTGGAGGAGGGTAGACCCTCCAGCACCGTCCCCCTCCCCCCACGCCCGCTCACCATCTGTCTGCAGGGTCCATCTGATGCGAGCCACAGGTAGGAGGTCTCCATGCTGGTTGTGGGCAAAGTCCAGGTGGACCTGGACATCTTTGGGGGATGAGGGAGTCAGATTTCGAGGGTGGATCCAGCTGTCATCCAGGCAGGTACCTGGAGCCGGAAAGTGCAGGAATCAGAGAACGCCACGTTCTGCGAGAACCTGAAGAAGCTGCTGGAGAAGGAGGCATGCAAGCAAGATCCCCCAGGAGTGACTCCAGAGAGCTTGATCATGCACACACAGGGCCTGGGACCCTGGCCAGCTCTGCCACCCCGCCTCTCTCTTCTCCAGCTTGTCTGAGCCCCTGCAAAGCTCTGAAGTCTAAAGGACATTTTAGGACAGGAGACAAAGCATGAAACTTGGTTTTGCGATAAAGCAGTGAAATGGGGCATGGGAAGGATGGGGGTAGTAATAAAAGGTGATATATGTTTTATACCAGGGCTCATCCCTAATTAGCACAGATGCCTGAAGTATGTGTCTCCTGCTTGAATTGAAACATAAAACAGGATCAACCTCACAGGTGTCTCTCACATTCTAGTGACAAGATCTGGCAAATCAAGTCCTATGGAAGACACACCGGGGTGGCACCCCAGACAATGTGTTCAAAACCTAAGTGACAATCCCATGTCTTACTTCCTGACTTTCGCATCACGGCTATTCTCGATAGGAGGCGCAGGTGCACACAGCCTGGAATCTCAGGGATCCCTCCTGCCAAAGGCTGTCACCCTCACCCTGAGCCTAGGGGGAGGGGCAGTGCTCCTGTCAGACAGCTGCACGAGGTTAGCACTTAATATTAGCAGGATGAACCCAAACAGATGACTTACTATTCTTGACTGCGCAGTTTAGTCCCTGTGGAAGAAAGGAAGGAGGTAATTACAGTGGGGAAAGAATGGTCATGCATCAGTCAGGCTCCCCATGCTTCTCTAGGCTCATTCTTAAGACTAAGATGTCCACAGCATCACCCCTGCTTTTGGGAGCCACTCCTGGGGCAGGGAATCATCATCTCCTCACGTTTCTCCCATCCTGCCCACCCAGGGAGAAACAGGATGGCAAGTGGGTCCAGTGGATGACAGAACGGAAAGGGCATTTTCTGAGTAACTGTTAACAGCTGGGAACCTCCCCTTTTTAAGAGTCTCATGCTCTACCGACTGAGCTAGCCAGATGCTGGAACCTCCCCCTTTTAAAAGACACTGAGAGGGTTCTCTCGGGGCACCCCGCTGAAAACCCTCTAAATACCCTGGGGCCTCGCACCTCCCTTCTGAACCACAGTGCTGCGAGAGAAGGGAACGAAACCACCGCTCCCGCAACAGGGTCAACTGCGGAAAATTCACCACCTCCCTACGAGCCCTCTTAGGTGCCAGGCCCTGATCGGGGTGACCGAGACAGAGTATTTCTCAAATCCTCACATGAATTTAGGGCTAAGTGTTACCCTCAGCCCTGTTTTATAGATCAGAAAAGCGAAGCACAAATGTGACCTCATAGCTGCCTCCCACTTTGGCAATATGTGTGAACTCTCTAACCCAGAGGAGCTCTGGAGAGCCAAATTTAGAAGCCCTAATTACAACCAGTAGGAAATGCAATCACTGACTTCAGTCTGGCCAGATGACTCTACTTCGGAAGATACGCACACACATCCTTGGAGCTGAGTCACATTACCACCACTTACCAGCTAAGTGACTTTAGGCCAGACACAAAATGTTGCCAGGCCTTGATTTCTTCAACTGTAAAATCAGAATGATCATAATACCACGTCCAGAGCATTGTTGAGAATTAAATGAGACATACATTAAGATCCTGGGGCAGGGAGTGGGCTGGTGGTGATGGCCGTGTGAGTGTGGGAGGGAGCCCTTCACTTTCCGCTTCTAATATCTGCATTACAAAAAGTTTCAAACAGCGGAAATGTATTTGTTTATTGATTACACAGTTAAATAAAATAATATAGCACCACGAACCGTTACACAGGCCGCTTACTAGAAGCCCTAAGAAAATCATGATGAAGAATTTTGTTGGCTGCAGGGTTCAGGGAACCATGTCACTGCCTGCTCAATGACACAATATTTGTCCAGTGTCTGGCACATAATGGCTGCTCTTTAATTACTGGCTGCCTTTCCTCAGAGCTTGGCATTTAGTAAGCACTCAGTAAATGGAAGCTTTTATTATAAGGGGTGACCTACACATATTCAGGTTTGGCAGTAGAGCAAGGGAGGAACCCAGGCTCGGCTATTTTGAATTACCCACACGCGCAAAATGGACCAATCAGTTGGGAGTAGAAAGACAGATGTTGAAGCAGATCAGGAATACAATTTTCAGGACAAGAGAGGGATTTGGTGTATGCATGTAAACCGGGTGTTGGGGTCAGCAACTGCCTGTCTCTCTCAAAAGGGAGTAGAGAGACAGGGTAAAGATGGGAGAAGATGGCCACCAGGGTTCACTCACAGAGCGGATACAGGGATGAAAACCTTGCACATGCTCCGGGACTGATTCTAAGCATGACATTTCACCCAGACCCTACCCTCTGGGACACCAGCTCATGAGCCCTTGGGGTCCTGTCCAGCTCTGGGCGCTGAATTCTCCCTCACCCAGGGCCATCAAAACTCTGCGAGGCACTCCTCACACATTCAACAGAATCCACCAGCTGCTTCTGCTCACTCTAGGGTCACTCTGTTTCCAAGGCGGCAAGGAGATTAACCTCCACGCACATGCTCATTTCTCCTCCCACCAGAAACTTCTAGGACTAGGGCACAGAGGACAAGACACTGCTGTCCACCAGGAAATATCACGTAAAGGATAAAGAGAATGAGTTACGGGGCGCCTGGGTGGCTCAGTGGGTTAAGCCGCTGCCTTCGGCTCAGGTCATGATCTCAGGGTCCTGGGATCGAGGCCCGCATCGGGCTCTCTGCTCAGCAGGGAGCCTGCTTCCCTCTCTCTCTCTCTGCCTGCCTCTCCATCTACTTGTGATTTCTCTCTGTCAAATAAATAAATAAAATCTAAAAAAAAAAAAAAATAAAAAAAAAAAAAAAAAAGAGAGAATGAGTTACGTAGCTATCTTTTGACCTGGAGTGATGCTTAAGATGTGTTGATGAGTAAGAAACATAAGTGAAGGACTATTTAGCATATGATCCAATTTTCTGTGGAAATAAGTGATGAGAAAACCCTTCCCATATATGATACATATGATGAATATCATTGTATGAACATGTAAAGATATGTGGACAGATATATAGCAGGTCATTAACACATGGGTTACTGGGAGTAAAGGGATGGAAGCAGAACAGATGAAGAGAGGGAAGATGAGGGGAAAGAGATTTAAGCAGAAAAGAAAATTATGCGTATCAGTGAAATACAGAATAACACATTCCGTTAGAGGTCATGGCATGTTGACCATAGACATATGTTATCTTCTGCCTCTCCCCAAACCACAGGAAAGTTCTAGGAAAGAGAACATTTTTAGGAATTTTCATGGACAAAGAGAAAACATAGTGGACAAAAGATGTGGACAAATTAAAAAAAAATTTTTTTTTAGATTTTATTTATCTATTTGAGAGAGAGCATAAGCAGTGGGTGTGGTGGGCAGAGGGAGAAGCAGGTTCCCCACTGAGCAAGGAGCCCAATCCCAGCACCCTGCAATCATGACCTGAGCTGAAGGTAGCCAGTTAACCGACTGAACCATCCAGGCATCCCGAGAACAAATTTTTAAAGGCCAAGTGGAAGGAGGCATAGACAAATGGCTCAGGTCAAGTGGAGGAACTTGGATCTGAGTGGTACAGAAGGGAAAAAGGACAAGAGAGAAGCCAACAGAACCTTTTAAAGCATCAGGTCTTTTAAAGGTATCATGTGTCTGGGAAGGTAGTATAAACAAAGGAACCGAAGGGGGTCTGGTTCAGTGAAGTTCTGCACAGGGAACGTTGGGAACCATTACCTTTTTCCTTGCTCTGATCTCAGAACACTGGCAGCCAAGCCCTGGAAAAGACCTCCTGATTCCAACATTTGAGAGTCCACTGATGATGGACAGGATATGTTCTTTATTAGCCCGACTCCCTGAAGTCCAGCGGTCAATAACCCCTACCTACACAGAGTATTTAATCAGCTTTTAAGGACCTCATTCTTCTTCTTCTTCTTTTTAAAAAAGATTTTATTTATTTATTTATTTGACAGAGAGACACAGCAAGAGAGGGAACACAATCAGGGGGAGTGGGAGAAGGAGAAGCAGACTTCCCCCTGAACAGGAAGCCTGATGCGGGGCTTGATCCCAGGACCCTGGGATCAAGAGCTGAGCCAAAGGCAGATGCTTAACAAATGGGCCACCCAGGCACCCCTAGGACCTCATTCTTTAAAAAAAATTTTTTTCATTAAGTTTTTCATTTTAATTTCAGTATAGTGAACATATAGTGATATATTAGTTTCAGGTATCATGAGTCAACACTCCATACATTACTCAGTGCTCATCATGATTAGGACCTTGTTCTTAAAATACTCTCAGATGGGGCAACTGGGTGGCTCAGTTCATTAACCATCTACCTTGGGTTTGGGTCATGATCCCATGATCAAGTCCCACATGGGGCTCCTTGCTCAGTGGGGAGCCTGCTTCTCCCTATGCATGCCACTCCCCCTGCCTGTGCTCTCACTCTTTCTCTGTCAAATAAACAAATAAAATCTTCATAAAAAAATCTTTTCAGGGGCACCTGGGTGGTTCAGTGGGTTAAAGCCTCTGCCTTTGGCTCAGGTCATGATCCCAGGGTCCTGGGATCAAGCCCTGCATTGGGTTCCCTGCTCAGCGGGCAGCCTGCTTCCCCCTCTCTCTCTCTGCCTGCCTCTCTGTCTACTTCTCTGCCTACTTGTGATCTCTCTCTGTCAAATAAACAAATAAAATCTTAAAAAAAAAATCTTCTCAGACAGCCAAAGAGTATGAGATACTTAAGAAGGGTTTCCTGTATGAAAAATAGATCAAAACATATACATTTTAAAAAATAATGCTGGGAACAGAATAAAATTAAAACAAACAAAATTATGATAGTTTCAAAGAGATAAGAGGCGACACTGACAAGGACAGGATACTTGTCAGGATACTTCCCTTTCCAAGGCAGGGTCCTTGGAAATGAACTTTGGAAATAAAAAAACCCATAGAAAGGGTTGGGCTTTAATTCAGGAAATTTCTCTGAAAGTAGAATAAACACAAACAGAAATAGGAGAGAAAATAAATGACTATTTAGAGAATGAATTCAGGAAATCAAGGTATGATTAACTGGATTTCCAGAGGACGAATATACAGAAAACAGAGGGGAAGAAATTAAAAAGCAAAGAAACACTCCAGACTGAAGGATACATACTTCTAAATTAAAAAGTTTCACTGAATGGCCTGGAGAAAAGGCCCAGATCAAGGTCCAACATGATGAAACTTCTGGAATACCAGGCATAAAAAGATCTAAATAATCCCAGAGGGAGAAAAAGTAGGTACCACACACAGAGAGTCAGCAAGGCCCTGGCCTCCTCAGCATCTGCACTGTTTGCTAGAAGGCAACAGAACAAGGCCTTCAAAATTCTGAGGAAAAATTATCTTTCACCTGTGATTTTAATGCCCAGCCAAATTAATAAAAAGTGTGAGGGTATATATGTGTATATACTTCCCTCACACCCTTATACCTTTTCTTAGGAAACTGTAGGAGGATATGTTCCAGGAGAATGAGGGAGGGAGGCCCTGGGAAGACACATAGAGGATCCAAGACAGGACAGCGAGTATGACAGTTACACCACAGGCCTCGCCAGGGATCTATTGAGGCTGGACCTAGAGAAGCCGGGATTCCGGGAGGGAGTTCTCTGGGGGGAGAGGGAATGGAATCAATGGAATTATCTGATGTTTGGAGAAAACAACATCTGACAAATCTGACAGAAAAAAAAACCTGACTAGTTACATGGAAGATTACGGAAGAATTAAGGCACTTATCATCTTGGAAAGGGAAAAGGAATTACACCAGAAAAGGAATGTAATCTAAGTACACCTATGGGCCTCAGCAGTGAAGGTTACCTACTTGTTACAAATACAGATAATGGATTTCACTAAAATTGTGTTATAACTACAATGGGGACATTGGGAGAAGCCATGGAAGGAGAAATGTAAGAAATTAAAATTTTTAGCTACTATGAGTCAATAGGTAACATCTAACACTGACAAGTCAAGAATAACAATATAAGTACATTTAGAAATGTGGAGGCAAATGCCAGGAAGGAAAAAAAAAACCCTAAAATAAATGGAAGGTGATCATCTTTGGGAACGTTTTAGGGAGCAGTGAGGGCTGGGACAGAGGTCTGTTGGTTTGGGTTTTATTTTATTTTATTTTTTTAAAGATTTTATTTATTTATTTGAGAGAGAGCATGCAGGTGCACATAAGGGGTATGGCAGAGGGAGAGGGACAAGCAGACTCCGTGCTAAGTGCAGAGCCCTAAGTGGGGCCGATCTCAGGATGATGAGATCAAGGCCTGAGCCAAAATCAAGAGTCTGAGGCTCAACTGACGGAGCCATCCAGGCGTATCCCACCCCCATTATCCTATTTTTACTGATGAAAAAACTGAGACACAGAGAGGTCTGTTAAGTGGCCCAGGGTCCCACAGAGCTGACCCTCAAACCCATGCAGTTTTGCTCCAGAATCCATGCTCTAAATCACAGCTATAACATCTACATGAAAAAAAAGGAAAAAAAAAAAGAAAAGAAAAAAAAAGGGACACTTGCAACAGGTAGGCCAATAGTCTCTCTCCACAGTGGTGAGGATTAAAAGGAAGGAATTTCTTTTCACTGTGTCACACTCTGTACATTCAAAGAACAAGACCAAGTGCCTGGTCAAGAAAAGTGGGCTCTGAAGTCACAGACGGCTTGGCTTCTCAGCCCAGCACTCCCTAGCGGGGCGACCTTCGGCCAATCACCCAGCCTCTCTAGGAGGGGGCAGTGGTGCGGCCTGGTGGGCCGTTGTGAGTGTGAAGGGAAGCTGCACAGGTGAAGCCCCAGTACAGTGCCTGGCCCGGAGCTACGGGTCCATGGAATGCCCTAGAGCCTTCCAAAGCTACAACACATGTAGTTTGGTGCCTTCACTCACCTCCACGGTATTTGCTCTCCCCAGAACCCTGTGAGGTGAGCTGCTTTTATCCGTGAGAACACTGGCTCCTTACCGTGGAGTGACTGACTCAGAGCTACAAAGCGGAGCTCAGATCTTTGAACCCCGTGTGGTGTCTCCCCTGCCCAGCCCTGCTGGGTCCTTCCAGCGGTTCTGTGCTGTCACAGTCTCTAGAAGGAAGGCCTGCCTGGTGCGGTCAGGGTGCAAAGTGGGGCATGATGGCCTGGGAACTGGTAACTGGGCTGGCAGCCAGGACTGCTGGAACGCCTCCACCAAGTACGAGTGTCCCCAGAACACAGCCTTTTACACCATAAGAGTGGCATGGCAACCGGAAGGGAAGGCTTAAATCAAACATTCTGCCACAAGTCAAAACCACAAAGTGCTCAGGAAAGAAAAAAGAATTTGTAAGATAACACATATCCTGCCTATAAAACAGTATGTTAACACTCATACCGACCAAATCCAAGTCACTGTCTTCCCTTGAGCTTCTCTGGGCTAGCTGTTTTGGGGGACCTGAGGGAAAGCCCGGGCCATGGGAAGGGCCAACCCGAGACTGCTCAGGAAATTGCAATTACTTATGGTCACTCCAATATCGATTTCTGTGGGGAACCCAAGAGTCATCTGGGTTTTGAGCTATTAAATCCAGGAAGCCAGAAACAGTGCTATGCCTGGTCTCAGGTAATCACTCCTTTTCATTCATCCATTCATTCACTCATTCCTTTGACTCTCATTCCACAAATACTTATCAAGCCCCACACCCTGTGTGTGTGGCACCAGGCCAGGAACAGAATAGGTGTACAGAAGGCTCCTCTCTGCCTTGGGAGACAGTCACTGAACACTCAATGCAACTGGGCTTTGGACAGGCATTTATATTCTGGAAAGTGGTTCGGATAAACTTTGTGATGGCTCACCCAGCCCTTTCTTGTGGAAGGGAGGACACCCAGCCACAGGCCACTTGAGCTGCTCAAGCTTGCAGGGATTCTAGGTGGTGAAGTCAGGATGCAAATGCAGTGCTCTGAGGAGGCAGAGAAATCTGAAAGGTGCTTGTTTCTTTCTTTTAAAGGGACTAGTCCAGGGGCGCCTGGGTGGCTCAGTTGATTGTGCCACTGGCTTCGGCTCAGGTCGTGATCCTGGAGTCCAGCATTGGACTCCCAGCTCTGCAGGGAGTCTGCTTCTCTCTCTGACTTTCTCCCCTCTCATCTCTCTCACTCTCTCAAATAAATGAATGAAATCTTAAAAAAAAAAAAAAAAAAAAAAAGGGGCTAGTCCATGAAGATAAGGGGGCTGTGAGCCAGGTGGGAATGTAAAGGCAAGGTGGGGGAGGGGGAAAAACGTGGGAGATCTAAGACAACTCTGGCTGATAAGTATCTCTCTCCAGCCCTGCCCCTGCTCCTAACTTTCAGAAGTGCTTCCCACTGAGCAATTAAAGTCAAACAAACAGTCTAGCCCCCACACCATGGCACCATGGAGTCCCTACCTGCCTTTCTAGCTGCTTCTTTCACTTCCCTGCCACACACACCCTCCACTGCAGCCACCCACTTTATCCTGTCCATCCAACAGCCTTGGCTCAACCCCTTTCTGCTGCCTGGACTGCTCCACAACCTCTGGTTCTGAATTTCCCCCACTGCAGGGCTGCCCAAGTGCCTTATCTGCAATGAAGAACATCCCAGCTTGAAATAAGTTTTCTTCTTGGAATTCTGCCCACTCTCTGGTTGCACAAAGAGCACTTGCTACAGGCTGCCCTGTACCATACTTAGCATCTTCAAGCCTCTTCCCCTCCTAGATGATTTAAGTTCCGGGACATTAGGGTCTCAGGGGTGTTTCTTGATAGTTTCAGTTCAGAGCAACAGTAGGACCTTGTATTTTGCAGGCAGCTGGCAAATGGCCATTAAAAAATGAACACCGAATTCTCTAGGTAGAATAGTTCTATACCAACTTCTGTAGGAAGGATCTGCTGCGCATATGTTCTGTTTCGCCTAAAAGTGGGAGTCTCAAGACCATTTCCCAACATCTTTCATATTAAAAAAAAAAAAAATCCTGCTAGTCATTCATCTCCACCCTCTTTTGGCAAATCCTCCACAAAATTAGATAAGGAGAAGTATCTCCTTGGTTGTTTCACATCCTCTGACTCAGATACTGGGTCAGAAGTGGTGGTGGGGGCGCCTGGGTGGCTCAGTTGGTTAAGCCTCTGCCTTCAGCTCAGGTCATGATCTCAGTGTCCTGGGATCAAGTCCCACATTGGGCTCTCTGCTCAGTGGGGAGCCTGCTTCACCCCCTCTCTCTGTCTGCCTGTCTACTTGTGATCTCTCTCACTGTCAAATAAATAAATAAAATCTTAAAAAAAAAAAAAAAAAGTGGTGGTGGGGGTGGGCTGAGGAAACCAGAGAGCAAGTGGAGGAGAGAGGGCAGCTTTGGGGGGAGAAGTTGTGGAGTTGGGCACGGTGATTTGCTGTTTGTTTTTTTGCCCTGAAGATGGTCCTCCACAAAAGGCCACTTCCCAACAGGTGGGTGTGTCACTTCCTGGGGGCACAGCCCGGGTACTACTTGACAGATACAAACTGGACCTGAGTGGTGGTGGGAGCTGGATAGATGGTGTCTTCATCCTTTGCCTAATCCTCAGGGCTTCGCCCCTCTGGAGAGGTGTCGCCCGGAGTTAGCCGTATGCCCTCCGCACAAGTGTCCCGGTCTCACCGTTCCGGGCCCTTAGCCCGCACCGGCCGTCCGGATTCGCGCGCAGAGCTCTAGGACCGCGGGGTCTCTCCCGGGGAGTAGGGCCGAGATCCGAGGCGGCCCCAGACTTCCGGACAGCGGCCCCCTAATCCGAATGCCGGAGCTGGCCGGACTCCTTTGAGGGGAAGCTCTCGAGGTCCGGATGGGTGTCCGGGGCTCGGGCCGTGGCCCGCCCCTGCACCACGGGGATTCGCAGGGTGCACAGCGAGGAGGCCGCCCCAGGCCAGTCCTGGCTCCCCCGAAGGGCCCTCCTCACCTCCCTTTCTAACCCACTCTGCCCGCCTCTCCGGCCGGGCCCTACACCTCCCTCTCCTTCCCCGAACCGTGGGGGGCCCGGCGGCGGCCCTCCCGCCTCCTGCCCAGGACGCTGGGTCGGGTCTTTTCCCCGAAAACTCCCTCTGCTCTCCCGTCCTCCCCGCAGCTCCCACCGCTCCAAGAGTTCCCGGGAGCGTGGCCGCTCTTCGTGGCCGACCCTCGGACCCTCTGAGAACCCCCGCGCATTTCCCCGCCTGGGGCACTTCACCCGCCCCCGCAGCATCCTCAGGGCGCGTCGGGGTCTCACCTCCTGAGAGCAGACTGGCGCCGGGTAGTCCAAGAGTCGCGGGGAGGCGCGAGCCAGGGACAGCCCGCTCAGGAGCAGGGGCACTAGTAGCCGCCCCAGCGGGGGCCCCGGGAGGACGGGTGGCCCGCGGCGCGGAGTCCCCATGGTCCCGCGCTGTCGCAGGGCGCTGGCGGCCCGCGGTTGGGGCTCTGCGGGGCACGGGCCCTGGCCTTCCCCTTCCTCGGAGAAGCTCAGAACTGGCTCTTCTTCGCCTGCTTCCGGCTTCCAGGCGCGCAGGGGCCGGGCAGCCGAGGGGCAGGGCTTGGGCCGGGGACCGGCGCCGCGCTGGGCCCTCCTCCGGCGGTGCGCGCAGGTGCTCGCTCCTCCCCTCGCTCCTCCGCCCCGCCTCCGCGTCCGCGCCCGGGTTTCCCGCCGCGCGGGCCGCTGTAGTCGCCTAGCCGTAGGCCCTCGGCCCGCTCGCAAGTTTCGTCCCCTCTCTTACCCGGGAGCCCCGTCGCCCAACTTCAGTTGCTTCCTGCTTTGCCCTCGCCCCTGATCAGCCCACTTCGGTCTTCTCGGTCCCAGCACGTCAGGCCCCAGCTCGAGACTCCAGGGCTGTCCGTGGCCGTCGTCTCTGTCTCTGTCCCCACCCCTGGCCGCGGCGTGGTCCGGCTCTGCGGTCTCCCGCTTTCCTTCCTGCCAGCGACTGCCGGCTCCGACGCATTATCCGGTTGGGTCCCGGGAGAGGAACGGGGAGCAGTCGTTTCCCACACAGTTGGCGCCCACGCTGCGAGACTGAATTCCCGGGGGGCAGGCACCCGTTGTGGGACCAGTCTGCGCGCCCACAGCGCCCCAGGCCGCCCCATTTCCCGAGACGTACACCGCGTCCGCGGGAGGACGGCGCCGTGGCCCCAGCTCCTGGTCTCCGGTCCCGACCGCCGACGATCCTCTGGAGCGAGCGCTGACTGCTTGCTCTCGCGTCCGGACGCCCCGAGGGCGCTCATCCCAGGTCGGGCGCGCGTCTCCGCTCTCCCGGCCTACTGCAGGCCCCAGCCCTGGCTCAAGGGCTTCGAGGTTTCCCCCAGCCGCTCTTGCCGCTTTTGCCTCGACAGACTGCTTCGTATCCCCTGTCCCCGTTTCCCTACAGCCTCTGTCGCCCGCATTTCAAGTCTAATCTCCTCGCCTGCTCTGACACCCGCGGAGTCTAGGCGCGCTTGGCTTTTCCCTGTGTTTCGCACTCACCCGGACTGGATGGAGCCGCCAGGTCTGGAGCGGTGGATTTTCTGTCTCCCCTTCCCGCTGCCCGAGGCCCCCTGGCGACCCTTTGCTAGACCCCGCCACCTGACAGGCCCCGGCTCCATAAGGCCTCAGGCGTCGTGGTCTCTGAACACCTTTATTTATTTCTAGAATTCTGGAAAACTCTGCATTCGCTCACCCATTTTTAGGACGACACCTACAACTTTTCATCCTGAACTGAAACAGATGTAGAGGACATAAATGTTATCAGAATTTGACATTTGTAGTGGGCCACGTCTGAGATGGCTCCCATGATCCCTTGAGATACATCCTTTTGTTTCTCCCCTTGAGTGTGGGCTGACCCCAGCAATAGAACAGGAATAGAGTAAGACGTGATAGGATGTCACTTACAGGGGTAGGCTGCAAAAAGACCGTGGCTTCTGCTGTCCAACCTCTTTCTGGGCGGCTGTGAGCTGCGCTGAGGAGAGGCCCAGAGTCAAGGAACTGAGAAAGGCCTCAACACTCAGTAAGAAATCGAGGTGCTCATTTCAAAATTACAAGTATTAGAACATAATTGATCAAAATAATGCAAACATGATGCAAGTTTTGATAAGTAATCATTAAACATAGTAACAAACTGTTACTTGAAATTCACTTCTTATGAAACCAATGTTTTTTTTCCCTCCTGTATCTGTGGACTAGTACTGCTTATTCATCGAATGGAACTGCGTTCAGCATTTTAATTACACGTAAGCCGTGAAAACTTTGTTTACATAAATAATTATACTAGTTTTGTCATAACCATGTTACTTAATTCTTTGGACCCCTTCTGAGTTACATGCCAAAAATCACATAGCCTTCTGTCACCACATATTTTCAATGGTTTGGCAGCTAACAACTTGACTGGGTCTTCCTTTGGCTTTGGTAATGCAATATTTGGAATCCTCCTGACCTGAAAACAAAATGTCACTAGAACCCCATTACGTACCAGTGTTTGGGGGAGGTTCTTTTAATTTAGTGCTTAGGAGGTTTTTACACTCTTAGGGCTGGGGAGAGGTCTTCTTTTAGAAGTGGGAGAAGGGCAAATGTGAAAAAGAGGTGAGAAAGGAAAAGATGCCTCCCATACAGGACCCCTTGACATCTGGTATCTTCCTAGGCAGGTAAGTTCTTGGGAGAGGACACAGAGCTGTCGAGGTTCCAGAAATCCATTTCCTTCAAGCTGGGGTCATCAAATCTTTTCTGTAAAAGGCCAGACAATGAATATTTTAGACTTTGCCATATGGCCTCTGTCCAGCTGTTTCACTCTGACGTAGGAGCACAAAAGCTGCTGTAGGCAATATATAAACTAAGGGTCACTGGTTCCAGTAAAATATTATTTATGGACACTTATATTTGAATTCCATGTAATTTTTACATGTCCCCAAATATTACTCCTTTTTTGATATTCTCCTTCCCCATTATTTAAAAATGTAAAATTCATCTCAGTCCCTGGGGTGGTAAAAAGCAAGCCAGATTTGGGCTGCAGGCTCTAGTTTGCTAACCACTGCCCCAAAGCTTCCATAGAGGCATGCCCTTCGAAATGTGTATATATAGCCTAGTTTGAACTTGCCACCATGGTTTTCAACACTGGCTACATGTGAGAATCACATGAGATGCTTTATTTATTTATCTTTAACTTTAAATTCAAATTAGTTAACATAGAGTGTATTGTTAGTTTCAGGGGTAAAATTTAGTGATTCATCACTTGTATACAACATCACATGCCTTCCTTAATGCCTATCATCCAGTTACCCCATCCCCTCACCCACCGCCCCTCCAGCAACCCTCTCTTTGTCTCCTATGACTAAGAGTCTTTTATGATTTGGCTCCTTCTTAACTTTCATCTTGTTTTATTTTTTCCTCCCTGCTGTTCATCAATTTTGTTTCTTAAATTCCATACAAGTGAGATCATATAGTGTTCATCTTTCTCTGACT
Organism: Mustela lutreola; assembly: GCF_030435805.1. NCBI lineage: Eukaryota > Metazoa > Chordata > Mammalia > Carnivora > Mustelidae > Mustela > Mustela lutreola. The sequence goes on from NC_081297.1 coordinate 42,040,987, forward strand.
GATTTCACTCAGCATAATACACTCTAGTTCCATTCATGTTGTTGCAAATGGCAAGATTTCACTATTTTTGATGGCTGGGTAATATTCCATTGTGCATATGAACCACATCTTTATTCATTCATCTGCTGATGGACATCTGGGCTCTTTCCATATTTTGGCTCTTGTGGACATTGCTGCTATAAAAATTGGGATGCATGTGCCCCTTCAAATCACTATGTTTGTATCCCTTGGGTAAATACCCAGAAGTGCAATTGCTGGGTTGTAGGTTAGCTCTATTTTTAACTTTTTGAGGAACCTCCATATTGTTTTCCAGAGTGGTTGCACCAGCTTGCATTCCCACCAACAGTGCAAGACGGTTCCCCTTCCTTCACATACTTGCCAACATTTGTTGTTTCCTGACTTGTTAATTTTAGCCATTCTGATTGGCGTGAATTGACATCTCATTGTGGTTTCGATTTGCATTTCCCTGATGCTGATTGATGTTAGGCATTTTTCATGTGTCTGTTGGCCATCTGTATGTCTTCTTTGGAGAAATGCCTGTTCATATTTTCTGCCCATATCTTGACTGGATTTTTAATTTTGGGGGTGTAGACTTTGATAAGTTCTTTATAGATTTTGGATACTAGCCCAATATCTGATATGTCATCTACGAATATCTTCTCCCATTCCATAGGCTGCCTTTTAGTTTCACTGATTGTTTCGTTTGCTGTGCAGAAGCTTTTTATTTTGATGAAGTCCCAATAGTTCACTTTTGTTTTGGTTTCCCTTGCTACATGAGGTGCTTTAAAAACTATCAATGTCCAGCTGCACCCTCTCCAATACTAATTTAGTTGGTCTGGGCTGGAATCGAGGCTTTTTTTTTTTTTTTTTTTTTTTTTTAGTGTTTCCAGGCAGCTTTAATGTTGCAGCCTGACTTGACTCCTATTCTGATTGGCCAAGGCTCTGCCACAGCTCTCAGGATGCGATGCTGCTCTGTGCTATTGCTATTGCATTTCAACCAGGGGAAAGCATCACCAGCATAAGATAAAGTGCAATTTGAAAGATTATAAGATGTAGGGGACCTGGCTGACTCAGTCAGAGGAGTGTGGGACTCTTGTTCTTGGGGTCATGAGCTTGAGCCCCACATTGGGTATAGAGATTATTTAAATAAAATACATATATAAATAAATATGAAAGTTTTTATAAAATGTAAAAAAAAAGTGGGTGTCTTCAATTGAATAGAATATTGCCTGCACGACTGAGCCCTCCTTCCAGCAAAGCTCCTGGCTTCCTCACCACTGTGTTCCTCTCACCCTCAAGTGTATTTCAGGGTGTGATGTGTTAAATAATTACTTCCTGAGTGCATCACTGGATTGCTTTGTTCATCTGTTATTTGTTCTCTGCGCTCTTACTTTTCTCTCTTCCCTTCTTCTCTGCCCAGACAGAGCCTCTTTCTGAGGAAGTAGGCATTTGTGGATTCATTGACTGTGAAAGGAGTGGTAGGGTGTCAGGCAGGAATTGAAAAACTTGGTGGTGTCTTTGGTTATGGAAAAAGAGAAGAAGCTCCTGCTTCCCCTCCACCCCTCCACTGGCTGAAACAGAACTTTTTATTACTTTTATGTACAGAAAATTTAACACTGTCCACTCAGCCCAGTCTGGTGGTCAGTTCTTTAGCCTTTGCATTTCCCAGCTTTTGGTGATACAAGCCATCAGCTTCAGACGTAGGACCATTGCCTCCCTAGTGGCAGTAGATCTCATAAAATCTGTCATTGTAATTGGTCCTGATGGCTTCCACCAGCTTAGCCAGAGCTCCTTTGTCTTCTGAGTTAACCTGAGTGAAGGTGACAGTGGTGCAGTTCTTCCCGTCGACAGAAGCCCTGGCTTGACCTTCCCCTTGATAATGCAGTAGGGAAGCCCCATCTTACGACACAGGGCAGGCAGGAAGACAAGCAGCTTAATGGGATTCACATAATGTGCAATCACTACCAGCTGAGCCTTCTTGTTTTCCACCAAGGTGGTGAGAGTAGTAACCCTTTAAGGCTTTAAGGACAGGTGGCCTCTTAGGGGGGACAACTTCTTTGCTGGTAGCTTTCTACTCAGCTAGGGCCAACAATCTCTGCTTCTTCTCTTGCTTTGCCTTTGGTATCTGTGGATCTGCTTAGGCAGCTGAGTAGCTGTTTGGCAGGCCAAGGCCTGAATGAACTGGTTAATCCTGGGAGGCACTTTTAGACGTTTATAGAGAATAGCCCTTTGCCGCTGCAGCTGGATGTAGTGGGGGCATTTGACAAAGTGGGTGAGGTCCCTTTTGGGCTGCATGTCCTGTCTGATGCCAAAATTCTTGAGTCTTTTCTCAAACAGGACACTGACTACCTCCTTGGCCCCTGCTTCTTCACAACATCAGGAATTGGGGCCCCCTTCCACCCCTTCTCCTTCTTTCCTTTTGGCATCTTGGATGGCTGGAGAAGAGAGAAAACACCCCTGCTTCTATTACTGGTTGATGATGGAGTGGAGGGAGTGGTTTTTGCCATGAAGAAGATGAGAGAGTCAGAAGATAAGGAAATAGTCTCTGATTGACTGGTATTTGTCTATTATCTCCCTGTATTTTCTGCAAGTGTATAATCTCAATGAAAGAAGGAGGGCCTGGGAGTCATTTTCTGCCTGTGTCTAGAAAGCACCTATCTCAGAGCAGATGATCAACAAATATATTTTGAATGAACTGTTGAATAAATGTGTTTGCTGAGGTTTAATAAGTCTGAGAGAGATTTTTGTGTGCAAGAAAATTATTTATAATATTGGTGTCTCAATTATTACTCACTTAAACTGAGTTATGAAATTTAAGTCCCAATTTTTCCTCAAGCTTTTAAATTAAACTTGGAAATCTTGCTAGTACATGTATTAATTTAGTAATGTTCCTTTAAAATAAGAACTATCACTTTTACTTGTTCTTTGATTCATGTGCAGTTAACTCATAAATTTAAGCTTAAATTGCCGTTAAACATTTAACAGTACTCAAAAGTTGATTAATTATATTTCCTTAGATATTTCAAACCATATTACAAATTTTATGTGTCTGCTTCTCTTAAACATTTCTAATGCTAACTAAGTAGACTTATAAATTTGACAAACAAAGCATTTCTAAGCATTTAAGCAACACTTGCAAATCTCATTGTTAACAAACTCCAAGAGGTTATTGCAGTAATGGTTTGTATCCTGATTTCTTCATACCTTCTTGAGTAATCCTCTCTCATTCTTACTCTGAGCATGGTCATTGGAATTGCTTTGACCAATGGGACAATAGCATAAGTAACACACTGTGGTTTGCTCTCTCCTGCTGTGTTTGGAAGCTTAGACTCCCACGTAAGGAAGTCCAGGCAAATCTAGTGGAGGATGAGAGACCATATGGAGTAACCTTTCAACCACCTGACCTTGACCATTCAGCCTGACCATTAGCATAGCTGGAACCAGACCGGACCAGAAGAGCTGTTCAACTGACCCACAGAATGAAGAGAAATAATAAGAGATAATTTTAGTCACTAAGTTTGGGTGTTTCTTAGCGTTGCGAAAGCAAACTGATATTTAAACTGAAATCCTTCTTATTTGTAATAGGCCTTTTCAGGCCAGAGTTTTCCCACTGAAACTGGGACTGTGCTCACTTTCTGACAGAATCTCTTTCATAGCTTCTGTACTCCTGATTTGAGTTGATGAGGTAATGAACCCCGCATCCAGATTGTAGCTAATTACTCTACTGCTGGATTGGATTCCACACCCTTCTAATATTTCTTTCCTTTATCAACTCTTACTTTGAAGTCATTTGTAGGTATCTCTCCTATGATCATTAGGGTCAGTTACCCTTCTAACTATAAAGTTTGAGCTTTTTATTAATTTTATTAAATTAAAAAAAATTTTAAGTATTCTCTACACCCAACATGGGGTTCAAACTCACAACCCTGACGTCAAGAGTTGTGTGCTCCACTGACCGAAACAGCCAGACACTCCAAGTTTGATATTTTTATTTTATTTTTTTTAAGATTTTTATCCATTTATTTGACAGAGAGAGAGACAGGGAGAGAGGGAACACAAGCAGGGGTGGAGGGAGAGGGAAAAGGAGAAGCAGATTTTCTGCTGAGCAAGGAGCCTGATGTGGGGCTCCATCCCAGGACCCTGGGATCATGACCTGAGCCCAAGGCAGACACTTAATGACTGAGCCACCCAGGCACCCAAGTTTGATCTTTTTAAACAAATAAATGCATTTAACAATTTCTTGACATAATAAGCAATGTCAGTGCAATACAATTAATATTAATGCCAAGGTGATAAGAAAGAGAATAACACAACCATCACTATAAAGGTCATTTTCATGAGTTGAAATTTTCTCCTAGGGCACTTCCTGTTTTTCTCCTTCTGGAGTATCATTATAGGTTCATGATTTTTCTCAGATTTGTTCCAATGAAATGTAATGATTATTTCCTTTTTATTCAAACTGTAGTATCTCAGCCAACAAAAGATCCTTTAAACTTGCTCTCGTCTCCTCAGTGTTGCCCCAAATGGTCTGAAGCATCTCATTACCTGGAAATAAAGCATTTTAGGCCACAAAGATGGAATCAGCTACTTTTCACCAAACGTTGGTTGTTTCATTGATATATTAGAGACCCCATTCAGGGACTGTGGTCCAGAAACAGATAATCCTTCTTCTGAAATTTGGTCAGAAGGGCCATAGTAGCCTGACATTTTTTTCTAAAAAGATTTTATTTATTTGAGACAGAGAGAGAGAGAGAGTGTGAGTGTGGTGGTGGGGTGGAGGGAGAGAGGGATAGGGAGAAGCAGACTCCCCATTGAGAAGGGACCTTGATGCAATGTGGGACTCCATCCCAGGATCATGACCTGAACTGACGGCAGACGCTTAACTGACTGAGGCACCAGTCGCCCAATAGTAGCTCGACATTTTATCTCAATGCCTGTGTCATTTCCCTCATTTCCTCTCATCAAACAGGCATTTTATCGTCTCACATCAACACAAGAAGAAGAAGAGTGAGTACAATAAATATTTTCAAAACTTTTATTACAGCATATTGTTGTAATTGTTCTATTTTTATTTAGCTATTGTTGTTAATCTCTTACTGTAACTAGTTTATAAATTAAACTTTATCATAAGTATGTAGAGGAAAAAATAGATACATAGGGTTTGGTACTATCCTTGGTTTCAGGCATCCACTGGGGGTCTTGGAATATATCCCTGTGGATAAGGGGGAGACTATTATACTTTTTAAAAGTAGGAGTTCATAATGATGTCTTCAATACAATTTCCACTTTACCTAATCTTTAACTGTTGTTATGACATTAAAATATTTTATTTGCAACATATATTTTTAAATTCAATACAGCATTTCCAACTAAATTTAGCAGAAGAGTTCTAAGTTGTTGAGCATATTGGTCACATTTTATGGAGCAGATTGAAAGATAGAGAAATACTACTTAAGCAGAGAGTTCCATCAAATTCTATAAATTATTAGCTTTGCTTTCTGCGAGGCAGAAACAGATGTACTGGGATTTCTTGCCTTTATCACTTACCTTCTAGGCAGAGGAACTTCCCAGAATCCCAATCACCAGAATATACCTGCGGGATGTCAGCACCATTCTTCTCAGACACATGTTCTTAGCAAGGATGGAAATTGCTGCTTTTCCTCTATTTCTAAGACAGATTCAAATTAGAACAAGAAAGAGTTATTACAAAAAAATTGTTTTTTAAAGGCATTCAGTCCAGGGATTGTTAAGCTAAAGTCCATGGATAAGTTCTAGGAAGTTTATAAACACTCAGAAATAATTTGCAAAATGTTTGTTTATGTCTCTTTCCCTGGAAAGAGAATTCATGAATTTCATCTGATTCTTAAGGGGATTTTAGTATTAACAACAAAAATAAAACCACCACAAGCACAACAACTAAACCACAACATTGATTTAGTCTAATAATCTTTTCCCTTAGCGGTAAGTAAACTGACCAAGTGAATCACTGGTCTGAAATCACAGTTTGTGACAGAGCCTAGGACAGAGGGAACCAGGTGGTAAGCTTGGTAAAGAAGTTAGAAGTTCTGAACACCTCGATGAGGGTTCTTTCTCTTACATGAAGCCAGAGCAGGGAATCATTACATCTGAGGATAATTGTTTAATTTTTATTTTAAAAAGGGAGCATTGAGATTTGAAGAAAGAGAGGGAAGGGATATAAATGATGGAACAACAATAATTCTGGGGGAAATTGCACAAGATGAGTCAAAAGAATCAGAGGCTTAGAAGTCATTTTCATTTATGAAAGATGTGATGAGAGGTATAGAATTTTGTGTAAGTGCTTGTCAATAACATGGGTAGAGAATAGTGGTCATAGTAAAGGAAGTAAAATATAAAAAAGTTTGCAGAATATTTCTCATTCTGAATCCACGTAGGCTTCTTTATGGGGATTGACAAGTTGATTCTAAAATTTATATGGAAATTCCAAGGACCCAGAATATCCAAAGCAGTCTTGGGAAAGAATAAACTTGGGAAACTTATACTCTTGGACTTTAAGACATTTTCCAAAGCTACAGCAATCAAAACTGTTGGTTGGTGCTGGCATAAGGACTAAGAAATAAGTCAATGGGACATAGAGATTCCAGAAATCATGCACACTTACATGGCCATTTGATTTTTGACAAGATGCCAAAGCAATTAAATGGGGAAAGGAGTCTTTTAAGGAATGATACTGAAACAGCTGGGGATCTCTATAGAAAAGAGTGTATTCCCACCCCACTTACACCATACATAAAAATTAATTCAAGAGGGATTGTAGATCTAAACATAACAGCGAAAATTGTACTGCCTCTAGAAAAAAAACAGAAGAGAATGTCTTGGTGACTTGGAAATAGATGAAGGTTTCTTAGGATGCAGAAAATAATAACCACAAAAAATATATGATAAATGAAATATAATGAATATTAAAAACTTCTATTTATTAAACACACTGTTAAGGAAATGAGAAGATATGACATGAACAGGGAAATATATTTTGCAAGACATACATTTGACAAAGAATTGATATTCAGAACATGTAAAGAACTTCTTAATAGTAAAAAGAACTCAATTTTTAAAAATAGGCAAGGCATTTCAATAGACACTTCAAAAACTAAGGTATGTATGAGTAGCCAATAAGCACATGAGAAAGTGCTGACCATCCTTATTCATTAAGGAAATACAGATTAAAGCCACAATGAAAAACCACTATATACCTACCAGAACAGCTAAAGTTGAGCATACTAACAATACCAAATATTGGCAAGGTTAGGTTTAAAAATATTTTGGAAATCATTGTAGTAATTTGTATGTATTGTTTCTTTTCTTTTCTTTTCTTTCTTTCTTTCTTCTTCTTTTTTTTTGGTCTGTGTTCTTTCTTAAGGAATTTGAAATTTGTAGGAGAATGTCGTGTTAGAGAGTCTGACGTAATATACTTGCTATAGTGATTTAAAACCTCTAAGAGAATTTGATATCAAACTTGTGAGTTATTTTGAAATATATAAAGAGTTGAATGATAATGTCCTTACCTCCTCGGAGTAAGGACAGCTCACTGCATCAACGAGATGTAATTTGAAATGTGTTTAAGAATCTGATTGCTGGGGCGCTTGGGTGATTCAGTGGGTTAAGCCTCTGCTTTCAGCTCAGGTCATAATCTCAGGGTCCTGGGATCGAGTCCTGCATCGGGCTCTCTGCTCAGCAGGAAGCCTGCTTCCCCTTCTCTCTCTGCCTGCCTCTCTGCCTACCTGTGATCTCTCTGTCAAATAAATAAATAAAATCTTAAAAAAAAAAAAAAAAGAATCTGATTGCTTTCAGGGAAGCCTGCGTGGCTGAGTCAGTCAAGCATCTGACTCTTAGTTCTGGCTCAGATCTTGATCTCAGGGTCATGAGATGGAGCCCCAGGTTAGGCTCTGCACTGAGCAGGGAGTCTGCTTGAGATTCTCTCTCTCTTCCTCTCCCTCTGCCCCTCCTCCTTGCTCACAATCTCTCTCTCTCTCTCTCAAATAAATAAATAAATAAATAAATATATAAATAAATCTATCTTGAAAAAAAAAAGAGTCTGATTACTTTTGTAATGTGTTTAGATTTTAGATAATTTGATTTATGGAATCTTTAAGACTTACCAAGGTCTAGGAAAGGAGTTTAAGTGCTTTGGATGGTTCAGTTGGAAAGAAATGTAAGTCTGTTTTTTTAGGAGTTTGATGAGCGTAGGTACTGTTTTCATGGCTGGAGTTCAAGATGCCTAGAAAACCCAGGTATCCAAGCTTGTGAATATATTTTCCCAAGACATAGATTTTAATTACTCTTGAAGAATTCTGTCCTTAGCTGGCAGAATAAAAATTTAAGAGAATATACCATTACCTAATCAAATTGATTTCCAGAGTGGTGAAAAGTCCTGTCTGTTTGTTGGCATCTTAAAGATTTTATGATGAAATAGATTTTTAAGAAAGTTTTGAGATGTCAGAGAGTGGGCAGGACAGAAGGGCATTTTAGCACAGGAAACACTGAAAGGAAAGGCATAGAGTTTTTCCCGGGAGTGCAAGCAATCAAATGTGACTGGATCATGTAGGGGTTATAGTGGGAGAGTCAGGCTGCTTCAGTCAGTGCAAGAAGCCATTGGGAGTGCTGTGCAGGGAGTGCCTCTGTCTGAACTTTGGCTCCACTGACTCATCTGACAGTGCCATAGAAGGTGGGCTGGAGCGGCAGGGCCTGAGTGCTAGAAGACCTGCCCAGTCCTTCGTCTGCTTTTTTGTTCATCCATCCATCCTTGCATCCATGCATCCATCCAATCTTTCATTTAGTTGAGATTTCTTTTTTTAAATTTTAAAATATTTTATTTATTTATTTGACAGAGAAAGACACAGCAAGAGAGGGATCACAGGCAGGGGGAGTGGGAGAGAGAAAGGGAGAAGCAGGCTTCTAGCTGAGCAGGGAGTCTGATGCGGGATCATGACCTGAGCCTAAGGCAGACATTTAACGACTGAGCCACCCAGACACCCCTTAGTTGAGATTTCTTGACCATTACACTGTGCCAGGCTCTGTGTTCAGGGGACCCACAAGTGGAGGGATATAGTCTCTGCCCTCTAGGAACTTCCTGGTATGTAGGGAAGACAGACAATGACTAGATGGCAAGGAGGGCGGTGCCTGCTCTAGCAGTAGCCATGTGCTCAGAAGGCTGCAGGCTACCAGTTCATGCAGGTGTGGATGGCTCGCTGTGCGGAGAGATGAGGGCCAGTGCCCCAGAGAAGGTGGCTCTGTGTTGTCACCCCTGTCCACCTATGAGGTGCTGAACTATCTAACGTGGTGGCAGGGAACAAGGAAAGGAAAAAAATGAAATAAATCACTCTGTTCTGCATTTTATTACAAAAATTCAAACCTAAGAAAAAGTTGAAGCATAGTACTACTAAGCCTATCCCCCACCTCCAGTTCAATACTTGTTAACGCTCTGTCATATTTGCTTTACCTCTCTCCATGTATGTTTAGAGATGTTTGGCAGGTGGAGACATCATGATAGTTGGACCCCAAATTTTTCAGCAGAAACCTCCTCGGAGTAAGGACAGCTCACTGCATCAACGAGATGTCTTTATGACACCTAAGATAGTGAACACTAACTCCTTAATATTCAGATCATGGTTGAATTTCTCCAGTTGTGCCGCTAAATGCTTTTACCGAGGATTTTTCAAAATCTTGGTTCATTCAAGTTTCACATATTGCATGTGGCTGATCTCTTTATATCTGGAACATTTCCCTTGCCTTTTAAAAGATTACATTGAATATTCCACATTAAAAAAATATTTTATTTATTTATTTGAAAGAGAGCACAAGCAGGCAGAATGGCAGGCAGAGGAAGAAGCTGGGGCTCAGTCCCAGGACCTTGGGATCATGACCTGAGCTGAAAGCAGACTGCTTAACCGGCTGAGTCACGCAGGAGCTGCAGAATATTCCACATTTTTATATTTGTCTTACAACTTCCTTGTAGTGTCTCTTGGCATGATATTTATTTATTTACTTATTTTGATTTATTTATTTGAGAAAGAGAGAGAGCACAAGGGTGGGTGGTGGGTGGCAGAGGGGGAGAGAGAAGCAAACTCTTCGATGGGCAGCGAGTCTGACATGGTACTCAATCCTAGGATACTGGGATCATGACCTGAGCTGAAGGCAGACGCTTAACAGACAGTCACCAAGGTACCCTGCATGATTTGTTCTATTCCTCACACTTCCTGTAAACTGGAAGTGAGTCCAAAAGGCTTGATTTTATTCAGGTTAAATCTTTTTGGTCAGAATAACCCCCAGGCAATGCTGTATGTTTTATATGATACTGCATTGGGAAACCCAATAAGGTCAGGTTGTTCCCACTATTATTTACTTTATTTTTTGACTTTTATTTACTTTTTCATTGCTTTATTAAGGCATTCACAGACCATACAATCCCCTATCTAAAGTGTACAGTTTGTGCTTCTCCATCGTCCCAGGGCTGCATAACTGTTCCCATTACCAATGCTAAGCGTGGCCACCTGGTTGAAGTGGTGATATTCAGGAAAGAGAGACATCTGAATTTACAAAGATTTCTTGAGCTCTGTGAGTCAAACTCCACATGGAGCACTAGACTAAGGAAGGCCAACTGACTGAGAGTTCAAGGGGTTCCCCGTGACCTTGGAGAATACAGACGCGGGGTGGGTTGTGGGGACAGAAGTCAGATCCCAAGAAGAATGTGGGTGCTGGTGCTGTGGAGCTCCCACAGGGCAGACTTAATTTACGAGGTCTTAAAATCACAGGAAAGCAAAGACTTGGGAGGTGGCTTGAAGGGGTACCATGCTGAGTGGAACTTGGGGTGGCTGCCACCCCTTTCCTCCACCTGCCATAGACCTGTGTGTCTGTACACTCTGGCCCACTGCTCATCGACTGTAGTTCCAGGTTTGTATAGAGCAGCTATACAAACAGACAAGTTCAGGAAACCCAAAGGCTGGGTAGGAGCAGATGGGACTGTAAATGGAGTTTGCCGAGTGCAGACCAAGTGCCAGGCCGGGGCCTGGCTTCCCCCAGCTGTGTCATTTAATCCTTATAGCACCCTGTGAGGTGGGCATATCATAGAAGAGCTAACAAGTTGGGAGAGATTACTAATTTTTTGCTTTCTTTTTTAAAAGAGAGAGAGCATATGAGAATGGGGTCAGGTAAGGGACAGATGGGAGAGAGAGAGATAGAGAGAGAAAGAATCACAAGCAGGGTCCATGCTGAGGAGCCAGACCTAGGGCTCCACCTCACAGCCCTGAGATCATGAGCTGAGCCGAAATCAGGAATCAGACACTTCACCGACTGAGCCATCCAGGTGCCTTGAGAAATTGCTAATCTACCCAAGGTCACATAGCAGGGTTTTGGGGGGCACATGAATTGAGTATATCAGTTTTGAAGCATGCTCTCCATGCCTCACTGCCTCCTGGGGCCTTGAGTCCTTGAGCCCTCCTGTCTCCAGCCTCCCAGCCCAATGGTCTCCCCTTCTCTACCCAGTCTGAACTCCAAGGCGGTCGCTAGGACTCTGAGCACTGAGCCAGGCATCTCTACGGAGCTGGGTTGGGGACCTTGACAGCGAGCATTGGATTCACCCGGGGTCATGGTTGCACAATGCCCACTTCCAGGAAACACTATCAGTACTAGAATCTCGGTGAACGGCGCCCCCTGATGTTGTGCAGTGCACAGCATAAGAACCTGTAAACGAGGTCCCAGCTAAGGTTTCTCCATCCCACCCTTCCTCCCATTCTTCCTTTTTCTGTTTCCTTTTTTCGTGAGGAAACAGCAAGGACACGTGTGAGATCAAGGTTACAGTCGGTGTGATTAGACCCAGCGACCTGGTGCCTCCTTGTTCCCGGTGGAGTCACACCTGAAGTTCATTATTCTCAGCAGTCAACAGAGAATGAGGAATCTTCCAGGCTAGGGGTGGGAGGAACATAGGCCTGCTTCCTACACTGTTTTTAGGCTACCAAACCCTGAGAACCCAGAACCTCCTGTTTTGTACAAATCCCAGGTGAGTTCATGTGTGGGGGCTGGGATGGCCTAGCCATCCTTCTGCTCTCCAGAAGGTGGGAACCGGAGATGCATTTTGCCCTATCCACAGTTGATCAGGGGACGGCTGTTTGCCTGGCAGTTTCCTTGCAGGAACCTGAGCATGACTTTTTCTGTTTCTGTGCATTTCTTGGAGTGTTCCTCCTCAGCCCTCATGGAGGGGGACTCCCAAGGGCATGCCCTTACGGGTCCCAAGCCACCTGTGAAAATCGACGCCCACCTCAGGACACTTTGGCAGGAGCACCAGGAGCAGCACAGGCCCGGGCGTGATCTTCTACCTCCCTCCCTAGCATTTGGTCTTCTGGAGCCATAGTTGGTAGTGGCCGCTAAGGGTTCACAGACCGCTCCCCCTGCAGCAATTGTATGATTTTTTTTTTTCCAACCTCCTATTGTCCTTGACCTTTCTCAGCCACTTGTTGTACATTCTCTTGGTTCTCTGAAATTACCTGATTCCACCTATTCTTGGGTCAGATATTAGTTGGATGTTAGTCCGGCTGGGGCAGAGACATCCAGAAGAATGCTGACTTAGACACTGTATTTCTGTTGCCTGTAGAAGTTCAAACGGGTATGGAGACTCTGTTTCGGAAGTCTTCAGGAGGCCAGACTCCTTCTATGCTTCTGTTCCTGGGGGAAGGCCCTTCTCTGCATCTGGGGACAGCATTTCAGCGAGTGAGAATGGGGAAAAGGAGAGGGAAGGAGGATCCGGAAGTTGCCACCTCACCTGCTCACATCCCGTTGACCGGAGTGTTTCTGACAGCAGGAGAGGTTGGGAAATGCAGTCTCATTAAGGGAAGCTGTGTACCCAGCTCACAATCCTAGTCCTATGAGAGAAGAGTGGGACGGCAGTGCCTGCCACACATGGGCTGGGCTCTCAGGACCTCTGGTTCCATAGGACAAGGCTGCGGGAAGTGGTGAAGCAATCCTCCCACCTGCTCCTGATTGTCTGCAGGAGTTTCCTCTTATCACGTGCTGCTGTGTGGCTGGAGTTCAGACTGGCCCAAACCCATGCTACAGGGAAGATGACTCTGAGATTATGGGATGCTTGTATTCTGTCCAGAGTCCACCATTCCCTTAGACAGGGCAGTGGACCCTAGCCTCACAGATCCCATAGGCACTGCTGCTGGAGCAGCGTCTCCATCTGTCCCTGCACCCATCCCTCCATTCCGAGTCAGAGGTTGAGTTGAGGATGCTCCCTTCTTCCTGTTGATGGTTCTTGTATGTTCCTGTTTTGATAGAAAGCATGTCCTCTGGTTAGATTGTGGGTGTGGTGTGTATTTGCTCCTCTGGCAGTCTATGCCATCTTTTATTTACTTCCCTTGCCTCCTATAGATGCTATGATGGAAAGAAAGTCTGGACTGTGTCCTGAAGGAGTGTCAGCCTCACTCATCAAGCCAAGGGCAGTGACATAAGTTCCTTCATCAGAGTAATAGCTGCGGTTCTCCCGCATGCAGCACTTGGTTGTTGGCAAGGACCCTCATCGTGCAGCAGCAGTTGCCATTCAAACATGCCATGCCATGATTATGGTCGCTTCTGGTTCAGGTACATTGCTTGTATATATACCACACCGTTCTAGTACGATGGGCTCACACCTGCTATGTAGCTATCAGACTGGTGCATTATTCATGGGTCAGATGAAGACCTATTTGGGTCCTGACCTTGAGGACCCTCATCACAAGGAGAAGAACAGCAGTCAAGATGCATCCTCATGCTGTCACGGCTTCATCTTTCGATGCTGGATCATGATCTCATGCCCAGAGCAGCATGGCAACATGCCTTCAGTGTCCAGATGCCTTATGAACTATAAGTTCTCCAGGTGATATGATCTGCCTGCGTATTTCGGGGGCTCAGTGGTATCCTTGTTAGACAGGTGCAGACCTGCTCTTAAATAGGAGGTATCAGTTTGCTCTTTGGTTTCCCCACAGCTCCTACCAGACAAGGAATTCCCCTTGATGATCTTGAGGGAAATGCAAGGAATGGGGAGTTTTCAGCCCAACTCTAGCAAAAGGGCCTGTTCAGTAGTGAAACTGATGATGAGCAGGAGGAAATGGAGACTGAGTCAAACCCAACACCTGCAGCCAATGCAACAACATGTTTTTTATGAAAAAAAGAAAGCTGAGAGGGGTCCCTCTGCAACCCAAGGGCCCCCAACAAGACTAGCAAAAGCACAGAGATGTGTGTGCTGCTAGGGGTAAGGCCCGAGCCCCAGGACAGCCAGGAGATGGGAAGTCCACGTCAAGGTACTCATAAAGTGGGCTGAGTTTGGAAACAATGTCCCCTGAGCTCCATGGATGAGAATTCAGGTGTTCCAGGTGACATCCATCATCTCAGGAACAGGTCTTTGATCAGAGTAAGGACATCAGGACACCCCCTCACTCCCTCCTTTCAGGGTCAGAGTGCATGAGTCTGAGCAAAGCAAGGAGTCACTGCCACAGAAGCAGAGCAGTTGAAAGAGACAGCTGAACAGTGTTGGAAACCAAGGGAGGTACAGAGGCCCACCCTGTGTGCAGTGCAGAAACTGCCCTGGAAACCCTTGGTGGCCCCACCCATCAGAAGTGGTTAACACCCTTCAAACCACCTCATCAAAGACAAAAAGGAACAAGAGGTTTGTGACACTGGTTTACATTAGGACTTGGTTCTTTTCTCTGTGGCACCCTTAGGGCCTGAAGGAGCTGAATAAGTAAGTAATTAAGTAATAACCCACTTGGGCGAAGAGAGGTGTTTAAGATGATGTATTCCACACTGCCTTAGCTTGAATTAAATAAAATCATGCCACACATTGCCCCAGAAATAAACGAGGTGATCAAGACCTAGGACTATGATAGGAGTGTGTACTCTCACAAATGGAGAGCCCAGACAATAAGCCCCGTGGTTTCTGAAACAGCAGCCAGGAGGAGGTCATAACCCAAATAGCTACAGAAATTCCAAGGCTGTCAAAACGGGGATGCCAGAGTGCTCAGGAGCCAAGAAGACTCATCTCTCTCGTAAATTCCTTCCAAGCTCACCTGTCCCTCTTCCCTCATTGTCAGCACCAGATGTGTCAAAGCTAGGTAGGTGGCATCTGGTTAAAGATTGGATTTAGAGAGGGCGGGGCCGTTCCACGGGAAAAATCCCTTTTAAATTGAGAGGCCATGGGCTCCAGAAGCTGCCTTCAGCTCCCAGCCCTGGGCTTGCAGGTTGTCCTGATGCACAGAGAGTGCTACTTGCAATTAGTTCACCCGGGCCAGGGATGCTAGCCAACTGACCGATTCATGTTAGCCTCACCCTGAATGTGAAGAGTACCCACGTTGAGAGCCCTGCACCTCGCTCTGCTCCTGCTCTGAATCAGCAAGCAGCACCCAGGAAAGACTGACTTGAACCACAGCCCCTCCCTGCCCCTGAAAATCCAGCTCATCTAAGACTTGGGGTCTAGTCCAGCCCACAGTGGTACATCCCTACAGAGCCCACAGCTGAGGGCCTGAAAAGGTAACATGGTGTGGGACCTTTTGCTCACCTTGAACTTACCTTGTTTGTGTCTTGAACCACAGGCCTTTCAGACAAAATCCTGCCAATATCTGCTGCATGGGATCTGCTGGCCACTTACAGTGTTCTTCCTCTGTTCTTTTGCTGCTATTCTGCACTACCCACTTTCACACACAGATAGGATATTAGTGTAAAGTGAATAGTAGATCATGACACTTCTCTACTCAAAATATTTTGATGACTTTCTATTATTCTTTTTTAAAGATTTTATTCTTTTTAAAATATTTTTTAAGGATTTTATTTAAATTTTTATTTGACAGAGATCACAAGTGGAGGCAGGCAGACAGAGAGGGGGAAGCTGGCTCCCTGCTGAGCAGAGGGCCCAACGTGGGGCTTGATCCCAGGACCTTGAGATCATGACCTGAGCCGAAGGTAGAGGCTTTACCCACTGACCCACCCAGGCACCCCAATGACTTCCTATTCTTTTTAGGATAAATCCAAACTTTTGCCAGGCTCCCAAGGGCCTTCATTGTATCTTCTGCTCTTACCTGGCTCTCTAGCCTCATTGTCTACCAACCCTACCTTCTTCTCTGACTCAGATGCCTCTGGGTTACTGCCTAACCTGCTCTGCCTGTTCACACTTGTCTGCTACCCACACCCTTGTACCATTTTTCAGATCTCAAGTGCAAAGTGATACCATCCAGAAAGCCTTTATTAGAAGATTAGGTGGGGTACCTAGCCCATGGGCTCACATTCTTTTTGTCCTAATAGCTGTCTCCCCATGTTGAAATCTCCTTAGTTATCTCTCTCTCTCTTCAAGCTTCAAGGAGGTGGCCAAACATGTAGATGGTCTTATTTATTATTGTAGTCCCAGCATCTAGCACAGCATCTGGCACATAGTAGATGCTCAATAAATACTAGTTGACTTAACTAATTATCTTTTAAAAACCATTTTTGATATTTGAATACCTATGTTTATAGCAGTATTATTCACAAAAACCAAAAGGTAGAACAACCCCACTGTTCACTGATGGTTGAATGGATAAGTAAAACGTGTATAGTCATACAATGGAATATTATTCAGCCTTAAGAAAAGAAAGAAATTCTGACACATACTACAACATGGATGAACCTTAAGAACATTATGCTAAGTGAAGTAAGCCAGGAACAAAAGGACAAATACAGTATGATTCTCTTATATGAGGTCCCTAGAGTCATCAAATTTACAGAGACAAAAAGTAGAATGGTAGTTGCCAAGGACTCAGGGGAAGAGGAAAGGGGAGTTAGTGTCAAATGGATACCGAGTTTCAGTCTGGGAAGATAAAAAAAGTTCTGGAGATGGATGGTGGTGATGGTTTTATAAATAGCATGTAAATGTATTTAATGACATTAAACTGCATGCTTAAAAATGGTTAAGATGGTACATTTTATGTTATGTGTATTTTGCTACAGTAAAAAAACTATGCTAAAAATCACTTTTATAAAACTTCAAATGAGAAAAATAAAACCTCCAGGTAATGTTGGAGAGAGAGTGAGAAAGAGAGAATGAATTAGGGGCTCATGCTGGGGAACTGTGGTCAAGATTCAGGAACCCATAGTGGGCAGACCAGGTTTACAGCCCTCGTAAAGTGTCCTTGCATAGCCAGCCTCATGGTCTCTGGATGTGCCTCAAGTTACCCTCTGGCCTGCTCAAGACTGCTGCTGCTCATTTCTTTGTTCATTTCAGCTGAGATGATTGACATGAACACTGGAGGTTTTATATACCACTGTCCTTAGAGTCTATTCCACAAGGCAGGGGACCTTAAAAGATGTTTCTTTGCAACTTTGAGAATAAAACATTATTCAAGCACTCAGTGGCAGATTGTTCTCCAAAGATGACCACAACTGTATCTCCCATCTTGCATTCTTTCTGCAATGACACCCTCTTGTCAGGAGGGGCGTCTATTTCTGTGTCCTTGAATCCAAGATGGCAGAAGATGACATTGTGTGGTTCTGAGGCTAGCCTCTAAGATGCAGTGTTGTTTCTGCTTTTTTGCTCTCTGGAAGAGCTAACTGCCATGCAATAAAGAAGCTAGAGATAAAATACTGAGTGATGAGGTTGCCAGCATGTGCAGTGAGAGAGGCCATGTTGGGGAGCTGAACATGTGTTAGGTGAGTGAAGCTTCTTGGACTTTCCAGGTCAAGCTTGCCACCATTAGACCACAACTTCATGGACACCACTTTTGGAACAGAAGAACCAGCCAACCAGGCCCTGCCCAGATATATGACCCCAGAATTTTTAGAAATAAATAAGCCATTGCTGTTTTAGGTTACTGAATTTTGAAATGGTTTGATTTGTCTCAAGAGACAACCCAAACCCCATCTTCTACCAAATTAAAAACGAGAACCTATAATTGTATTACAGAGCATTCTATACCTCCACTCAGTTTGTATTCACTGTTAAAAATATTAAAATAAATAAAAAAGAAAGAAATCCACCCACAAATCCACCATGCCAATGCTTTCTCTATTTCCACTTATCTGTACATTGTTCATTAGTTTAACATAGGCATACATAGCTAAACAATGTTGTGTTTACTGAGCACATAACATTTTGCAGTTTTCCCCTCTCTTAGCATTGCATTTTTCATTCACATATTCAACAAGAATTTACTGAGATCTGCTTTATGTCAGCCACTGAGAATTTAGAGCTAAATGACTACATACTAGTTTTTCCATATTTTAAATAATTTACATAATAATTCCTGTGAAATTGCTCTTTAAATCAAACCCAAATTAATCCAGGTGTTTCTTTTCTTGTCTATTTATAATTTTAGCTCTGAAGAATTTGTGTTAATTTACAATATGACCTATAGTATCAAACCATAAAATTAAAATTATCAAGGAAAGAAAATAAATATGCCATGAACCTAGTCAAATAGAATTACTGTAATTGAACATGTAGTTCTGAGATTTCAGGCAAGGCAAAAAAAGAACAGTGAAGCAGTCATTCTCATTGCTTGACTTAAAGCAAGCTCATCATTCTTCTAATGAGGACGGAGATCCTGACTTCCCTACCCAGGAGGGGCTGAAGACAGCATAGGTAGAGGAGGGCCAGCCCTCCCAGGAACTTGGCTGGGAGGAAGAGTAGAGAGTGTTGAAGCTAGGTAGGGGAAATGGGATGTTGGTGGGAAGATTCTGTAGAGAGGCAGAAATCGAGGATTCAGGGAAGACAGGGTCTGACTCACGGGTAGGGTCTCTCAGAAGGTCTGGGACTCATGTGGAAAATGAGGGCGTTTCTTGGGTGGCAATTTCTTTTTGTTTTTCAATTTAAATAAGTTTTTTTCAATTTAAATTAGATGAGAGTTTAGGAGAGTGGGGTTGAGGGTTTGAGGAGAATGGGAAAGGTATCAAGTATTCCTTGTTGAATCTGCTGATAGACTACTGAGGATCTGAATCCAGGAACAGACAGAAGGCAAAGGACAGATCATGACACAAATATCACCAGGGCCTGGCTCCTGACCCCATACAAACTCTTCCCTCTACAAGGTAGGGGACTTGATCTGAAGGTTCTTCTACATCTGCTTTTCTGAGAGTGATGATTCGTTGAGGCTGTGAAGATAGGCAGATGGCAGAACCAATGGGGCAGCTAGCTGGGAGATTCTAAGGAGTGGAGCAGTTGGGGAGGAAGGAGAGGTTTCAACCCTTTGAGCGCCAGGTTTTACATGGGAAAGGACAGAAGAGACAGGGCTTCAGAGCTGTGGCAGCAGAAGCAGGAACAAACCTCCTGGACAGACAGACTCCACTCCTCCAGTTGCCTGCGAGTTTAGTCCCTACTCAACACACGTTACTGGAGATTTGATGCTTTAATTTGAGTTGACTGGGATTTGGCTACTAAGTTGTCTCTGAAGGAAGAAAAGCGAAGATATGTGGGCCTGGACACCAACTGCTTTATTTCCCGCAAGAGTTGGCAGGTGAGAGTTCAGGGGCCCACCGTGGCCCTCCTCCTTTCTTCCCTGTCACCTCTGGGCCATGCCCTTGTGAAGCAGGTGAAGTCCAAAGTTCAGGCTGCCTGGTTTCTAATCCTGGCAGCTCCATGTGCTTGGCAGTATAATAATCATGGAGGAGTTTCTTAAGCATTCTAAATCTCAGTTTTCTTCTCTGGAAACTGAGAATACTTATCTCATAAAGTTGTTCTAAATAATAAATGAGATAATGAACCACGTAACTGTCTACTTATAGTAGAGTGTCTAGCAGATAATAAGTGCCCAGAGTATGTATCGCTTTCCCATTGTCCCATCTACCCCTTTGGCTCTTTTCCTTGATCAACCACTGCCCTTGGTAGGCTGAACAGGTAGTCCTGCATCCATCAGCTTACTCTGGAGTCTGCCTCTCATCATGCCTGTGTATGGGCTGTTTGAAGGATACTGAGTGAATGATGTGACCTGATACTTGGGAGTAATTTAGAAATATTGCTGAGTCTCAGGCACCTTTGAAGGAGACTTTTCAGCACTAACCATGACAATTTTTCAATAAAAGTCCTAAGCATCTTAAAATTTTTTATTTATTGATTGAGAGAGAGAAGAGAGTGAGGGAGTGTGGGAGAGGGGCAAAAGGAAAGGGAGAGAGAGAATCCCAAGCAGGCTCTGCCCCCGGTGCAGAGCCTGACACCCTGCTGGATCTCACGATCCTCAGATCATGGACCTGAGCAGAAATCAAGAGCTGGACACTTAATGGACTGAATCACCCATGTGCCCCCTAATGCATTTTAAAAACCCTCAGAAAATAAGTGTTGGTAAGGATGTGGGGAGCCTGGAACACTTATGTATTGCTGGTAGGAATGCAGATGGTACAACAGCTGAGATAAGCATCGTGGTCATTCCTCAAAAAAGTTAAACATAGATTTACCATGGTATCCAGGAATTCCGCTTCTCATTATATAGTCGTGAGAAGTGATTGTAGAAGCTCAAATGTATTTGTACACCCATCTAGTCGCTTTATACACAACAGCCAAAAAGGGAAATAACCCAAATGTCTATCAATGAGTGATATGATAGAATATTATTCAGCCATCAAAAGGAAGGACAGCTTGACACTTGCTACAACATGGATGAAACAAAGAAATTATGCTAAGTGAAATAAGCCAGACACAAAGGATAAATATGGTATGGTTTCTCTTAGAGGAGGTTCCCAGAGTATTCAAACTCATAGGGACAGAAAGTAGAGTGGTAGTTTCCAGGGAGTGGGAGAGGGTGGGGGGCAAAGGGGAGTTACTGTTTTGGGGCAGAGCTTCAATTTAGGAAGATGAAAGTGTTCTGGGGGTGGATGCAGTGTACATGTGCCTAATGCCACAGAAGCTTATGCTTAAAAATGGTCATAATGGTAGATTTTATGTTAATGTGTATTTCATCACACACAAAAAATAACACAAAGAAATTTGTTAAATACTCATACTCTAAATCTTAAGTTATGATTGATCACTGTCATGTGCAAGAACATATTTAAGAGAGGACAAGCACTGACAATTAACAAAATCAAACTAATAACGATATTTACCACATTTTACTCTTCTGTAATGTATTTAATCCAATGGCACAGGGTTTGCCATATATAGGTTGTCAATAAGTAGCCGGTGGTTTTTTTAATCATTGTTACTGCTATTATTGTTTGTATTATTTATTATTTATGTCATTATTGTTTATTATTATTATAATTATTATAAATAATGTATGGTGCTAGGCACCTCTGAAGAGTTGTGGATGGAACAGAATCATGGGCAAGAAAGAAAGGAAATGCGCTTACTATTCTTTTCCTCTGTAGTCCTAGGGCATCTCCTGGGAAAGATACAAAGTATAGAGATTGCCATAGGGCTTCTAGAACAACCAGACACACCTGAATTGTTAAATTCACCAATTCCTTCCACCCTTCCTTTGTTCCTTTATCAAGTTTAATTAGGTCCTTAGATGTAATCATTCATACTGGATGATATGGCTGTTGTACATGTAATAAAGTTTGATTCCTTACCTCCGGAAGCAGATAGTCTAATAGGAGAGATGGGATATGTAATTGTAGTGCATTTGGGCATGTCCTGAGTGCACAGCCTTTCTCAGAGGCTGAAACATGGAGAGAGGAATAACCACAGTATAGGGGTACAAATACTACCCATGTGTAAATATGTGAAACTAACTGCTGGTGGCAGATCTAAACTTGAGCCAATCAGTCCCTTGGATGTCCTCAGGGTTCTTGGCACCCGCTCCCACGTTCTAACACTGTGTTCTTTCTGTTTTTGCCTTTCCTGAGGTGCCGTGGAGAGTTCTCCTGGTCTCGGATTCCGTGATCTGTTGAGGGTCTGAAGAGATGGCTGCAGCAGCAGTAGCTGGACTGATCCCTGTGCTACACTCGGTGGCTGGTGACAAATCCAGCTACTACATTGGGCGGCAGCTGTGGTTTGGCTTCATTGCGGTTTATGGAGTGGTGGTATACGTGGTGCGCATGCCGTGGGCCTCCATCCATGAAGATTTCTGGTGCCACGGCAACATCACCAATCCTTGTTTGATTGAGTGTTTTGAAAAACGTTTTAGAAGTCCTGTAGTGGGAATTTGGTACTTCTTTTTCTTTATTTTTTTGGCCCTTTTCTTCCTCATGGAATTCTTCTTGGCTCAGATTCGGCACAAACAGATCAAAGTCAAATTAGTGGAGTCCGTGGCAAGTGAAATGGAGGAAGGCTCCATGGTGGGGATCCAGGAACATGTCCCTTCCCCGAAGAAGTCCATCCTGAACTTCCACCAGGAGAAGATGCTTTTGCTTTTGTACCTTCTTTACTTCCTCCTGCAGGTTGGTGCACAGTGTGTGTTTTCTTTCCTTCTCATGTTCCAACACCTGCCCTTGGTGAGTCAAGCCATCATTCACTGCAGCACTGACAGCTGCCCCGGGCCCTATTTCTGCCTGATCAGGGGTACTATGGAGAAGCGAATGTCCATCTACACCCTCGTCACCTTGTCCTTCATGATCATCCTCTTCTGCTCAGGTTTCTTCATATACAGCATCCATCATTACCTGTTAAAAGGCATTGCCAGTGCAAAGTTTTGGCTTGACTAATTTTGGAAGGTTTTATTGTGAGTCTTTCCTCCCTTGCACTAGGAACTTCGTATTCCTTTAAATATTGTGTCTGGGGCAGGGCTTCCTCCTGCTAACTTTCTTTGCTTTAGTCCTTCATGAAATAAACCTTGGATGTTCTGTTTCCTTCTTCTACAACCAGGCTCAGATTGTCTAACTGTGGAGTGGGTGGTACACAACTTGATAGCATTTCAGAGTTTTCTCAAATGTGTTATCTAATCTTTTCCTCCCCAGAAGCCTTTGGCATTGAGCTTGCTACTTCATTCTTCCAGTGTCTTCAAATCAGGAAGAATTGTCATCGTCTAGGAGCTGAGAGTTTTAAAGATTCAGGGGTGACTGGTTCACTTGTACTCTGGCCTCCCCAGTTTAGGTTGTAAATACAGAGAAGGTAGTTCTTCTCCACAGGAAAATTCTCAGCTGGAATGGCAGAGCAGGTTCCCCAAGCTCCTAGATGTGGGCCCAGTCTTACCACCTCACTGAGTCTCCAGTGAGGACTGAATATATCTGGATGAATCCCCCTGGCGAAAGGATGAGAGAGTGTGGCTAGGGTAGGAATGAGGTTTTGTGGAAGCAGTGCACTGGGTTTCTCTGTGCCCAGAATCTTGCCTTACTCCAAGACCTGATCTATCTTGAGTTATGTTGAAACCCAGCTCAAGCCTACACATAGGTGACTTACTAACCGTAATTTGGGCTCCCTGCTGAGTCCTGTTGTCTGCAAACACAAGGTGGTTTGACCAGCTATGGCTAAAGCTCTTCACATCTGGAGGGAGGCAAAGATAGGGATCAGAGTGAGTCTGTTATAGAGAACGTATGGCTGATTACCTCATCCTGTGCTAGGCAGTCATCCCTAGAAGTAATTTGAATGACCTGAGGCTTGGGCTCCCTCCAGGTGCTTGGTGTACGATGTAGAACAGGGGGCAGTGCCAAGAGCCCCACCTTTTTGGGTACAGTCTGTCTTATCCAAGCAAGCATGATGTTCCCAAATAATTTAGTTGGATGTAGTTGGAATTTTCCTGAGGCTGACCATGGTGGCCCCCAAAGATTTTCTGCCTCCTGGCATCCATGTCTTTGTATAATCCCTCCTTTATGAATGCAGGTAGAAACTGTGACTTCCTTCTAATAAAAAGATGTTACTCCTGGGATTATGTCATATTATATATTATCCCATTTTAGCAGGTTAGAACAAGACTTTCCCTTGTTGGCTTTGAAGAGGCATGCATGGCAGGGAATTGCAGGCAATCTCTTAGAGCTGAGAGTGGCCCCCAGCTGACTGCCAACAGAAAATGGGGTCTTCAGTCATACAACTGCAAAGAAATTAAATTCTGTCCACAACTTGAATGAAGTGTATTCCTCCCCAGTCAAGCTGCCAGATGAGAATGTAGCCCAGCTTACCTTTAGACTGAGCTTTGGGAAACCATGAGCAGAGGGCCCATGCCTGGGCTTCTAACCCACAGAAACTGTGAGATAATATGTGCAAATTGCTTTAAGCTGCTAAGTTTGTGGAGATTTGTTACATAGCAATAGAAAACTAACGCACTGACTTCAGGGGTCCCACAATGGTACAAGAGCCAGGGGAGGTTGAGTGGTCTCAGCATTAATGCATCTGTGGAGGCTTTTCCTCCATCCTAGGAAGCAATTCTGCTTTGCTTTCTTCCAGCAGGTGTTTCAGACACAGTTTAAGGGACTCGTATGAGTCTTAGCAGAGAGTGTCAGAGACTGATGTGACTGCTGTTTCTGTCCCCTATCCCTAGCCAGCCCTGGGAAGATTCTCACTGTCCTGAATGATCCATCTTGCTCTGCACTGGACTCAGCAAAGTGAGATCTGAGGTCCCAGCACCTTTTGTTGCACACACAAATAAATATGTGATCTTGCTGGGCTCACACAGCCCCCACCAGGCACAAAGCTTGGCTGTTGGAGCTGCTAGATGCCACCTTCGACACTCGTTCCAGGCTGGGCATTTTTGTGCATAAGTGTAGGGGCCTCTGAGGCCCCAGTTTGAAACTTAGCTGGGGGTTGTGGGGAAGCCACATCCTGTGGATAAGGTTTTACCCAGTGCAAGCTTTGAGTTGTGTAGAAGAAAGGTTAACTTTGAGAACTGTGAAAAATTTCAGTGGTGAGTCAGAGCCAAGTGTTGCTGTATACCAGTGCCCTGAACAGTGTTTGGTACATGGTAGGGAACCAGTAAATACTGTATGGACAGGAGCACCTGGGTGGCTCAGTGGGTTAAGCCTCTACCTTCATCTCGGGTCATGATCCCAGGGTCCTGGGATCGAGCCCCACATCGGGCTCTCTGCTCAGCAGGGAGCCTGCTTCCCTTCCTCTCTCTCTGCCTGCCTCTCTGCCTACTTGTGATCTCTCTCTGTCAAATTAATAAATAAAAATCTTTAAAAAATACTGTATGGACAAATGGAGAGTATAATCAGGTGCTCTCAGAGAATCTTGATGCTATTTGCAGGGCTTGTGGGTAGTGGTAAAACTTCACAGGCAGGTTTATTGAGAGTCAAAACTCAAAGTCTAGTTTATATCACAGGTAAACCTTGCATATCCCCTTCCCCTGTGCTCATCCTGGTTGCAGGCAATAGTGCCCAGTGGTTGGGTCTGTGCCATTTTATTTCAAAGAATAGATAAAGGCTGTGTCAGAGGCTTCAGGTTAGCCACAAAGAAGGACAGTCTAGACAGTAATAACAGTCAGTCAACCACTATATTTGAGGAAGTATTTATCCAGATGAAGATTGTTTCAGGCAGAGGGTGGTGTATTGGTCAGGGTTCAATCAGGAACAGAAACCACACCAATAATTTGAACAGGGAGAGTTTGGTGCAAAATCTTGATAACTAGTCAAATAATCGACTACCTAAAGGGATAAAAGAGGACTTTAAGGGATCTGGAAGTAGCAGTTGCAGAATGCAGCTTCTGTCTCCAGGGCTGAGGGAGCATGAACAAGGAGGGAATGGTATGACTGCTACAGGAACATGGAGCCAGTGGGGATGAAAAAACCTACTAGAGCGTGACAAGCTTGGGTCAGAGCTAATCTGTAGTAGTAGAGAGATTTGCCAGAAAGTGCAGGTGGAGCCAGTCCATAGGGCTACTTAGTTGAGTGCTACCAAGTCTCTCACACACAGAGCACCTGCTGCTGCACCAAGTTATAGCACCTTGGAAGCAATTCCCTTCCTTCTACTAGTGCCTTCTAGTGTCCTTCCACTATTACCTATTTTATCTAATGATAAATCTGAACATCAAGCCATCTGGCAGAGGAGAAATGTTTATAGGGTCCAACCCCAGTATCAAAAAGCCAGACAAAGGGAGAGAGAGGCAATATGTTGATACCTGGCACAGTCTACAGTGTGGCAACTCAGCGTCCATGTGTATCCTCCTACCCACATTTGAACTTTCAAACAACAATGAAACAACTCTGTTTCCACAATCTTTAGCTGTCCTTCATATAAGGAAGAAGTGCTCACACTTTCTCTAAAATGGAGACACTCAAAATAGATATTATACCCATTGCTGACGGTATTCAGTACTTCCAAATTCAGCCATAGTTCCACTGAAAATTTTGCTACCTAATGGTTAAATTATCAAGTTAATTTTCAACAACTTGTGCATGTAAGATGAAAGGGGGAAGAATAAAGGAGAAGAAAATTACTACAGTTTACAAATAAATATATACACAAAAAGAAAATGTGCAAAACTAATGCAATTCTTGTGACTGGTCACAAAGTCCTAGTTGATATTTCTCCCTCCTTTACTCAATTTTTTCTTTGTCCTGAGCCAGAAACTTAAGTGGCAGGGTGACCCTACTGGTAGGGTGATCCAAACTGTTATTTCTGAAGCGTCAGACTCTTCAAGAGTCTTGACTTTTTCTTTTGTTTATTATAGTTTTCAATTAACCTTTACTATTGGGCATGGGAAGTATTCTGGGTTCCAGAAATAGTCTTCTTTGTCCTCCACTGTGTAGGGACAACTCAATTTCCCATTGGCAGTTATGATCAATCACTTTAGCCTATAGAGTAACTTTTTTTCTTGCCCATTGGCTCAGGGTAAGGAGCCCCAAATAGCCAAGAGGCAGTCTCATCTTCCAAATCAATGGGACTACTGTGTCCTTTAAGAGAAGCATTTCCTTATTGGGAAATAACACCTCCAAACCAGAAGAGCTCATGGTTGCTGGGTGAGAAGTGAAAAATTCTGCCAATGTTTTTTTAGGTATAATAGTGAGAGGAGCTTCTCTCACTTCTACCCTTTGATTTAGAGGCTACATATATTCTGGCTGTGTGAGAGATAGCACTATATAATGGTCTCTGGTTCAAAATATATACTGCAGCCTGTTAAAAGCTCGCACTCATCTTTTCAGGGTGTTGCCTCACAATTGGTACTGTAACTGAGTTTTCAGTAAGTTATTCCACTTTTCAATTCAGCCAGCTGCTTCTGGATGTTGGGGTATTGTGGGAAGATTCCATGGGCACGAGCCTATTGCCACTTCCTTTGCTGTAAAATTAGGCTTTGATCATATTCAATTCTGTGAGGTATATATCTATCACCCAAGCACCATGAGCCCCCACTGTGACTGGCAGAACATAGCAGTGGTTCAGATTCTTAGGAATTAAAGTCAGTTCAGAGTCTATGTCTATTGATCCCTTAGTAGTCTAGGTATTTCCTTTTCTCAAGTACCCAGCCAGTCTAGTAAATGGCTATAGATATCTTCAGTGTTAGAGGAATGTTTACTGTATATACTCGTGGTCATTCTGCAGAGGTATCTCCTCTTCAACCAGGGGTCTCTGGATCTGTGAAATGGCTTAGGACTGGAAATTGGATGAGAGGTCATGAATCTCCATTGCAATGACTCAAACCAAATCTTTAACCAACAGAATAGAACAGAATAGAAGTTTTAGATCCAGGTTGGCAAACTTTTCTGACAAAAACCAGAGTAATAATTTAAACTTTGCGGGCCAAACAGTCTGTCACAACTACTTGACTCTTCTGGTGTAGCAGGAAGGAACCATAGACTACATGTAAAGAAATGGATGTAGTTGTGTTCCAATAAAACCTTATTTATAAAAACAGGTAGAAGGCTGGATTTGGTTCATAGGTTATAGTTGACTCCTGCCATGGATCTAGCAATATTTTAATAGGTGATTTCTTTCATTACTATAGGATCATTTAACCACTACTTGAGATTCCAATTGGCTAAAGCATTCTGATTACCTTTGCTCCTGCTCCCACAAAGTAAATGTGTTCACCTTGTCAGGCAGTCATGTGCTGCCTCTTGGCTTCTGTTACTCTGAGATTTCATTAATCCTGTTGAAATCAGTGTAGCACCCCCCTGCCATGGCCATATCTAGTCTATAGAGCTCTGAAAAGATGTAGGTACTCCTTTACTAATTTATTTCTTAAAATCTTAGTGAAGGGATGGTCTTCTGAGGCTTCTCATGGGATATGGTTGAGGGGTTGGGTATACATGTTGCACATGATAAATACGCATCAGCATTCCCATCTTCCTAAGCCTTTGGATTCCTTCCTCCATATCAGGTCATGGAAACTATGGCATTTCACTCTCATTAAGCAGAGGACACTACTGAGTCCAAGAGTCAGCTGATCACCTAATAAGATGTCAGAGACCCTTCTAGATGCTCAATTTAAAATATAAGATCTGGGATCTTTAGTAAATGTATCATATAAATTAATTTGGTCTGATGTAGAGTTATATTCCACCCTCCATGTTCTAACTCCCTTACAATCCACCCCCACTCACATTCCCCAGATTTCTGCCAACATATATATTAGACAAGTGTTTTAATTCACTTAGAGTATAAGCCATTTCCTCCTGGGTCATACTGTGCATCTGAGTCTCTGAAACATGCTAAGATTTGACCCAAGCTGTGGGTCTAGTAGCAACAAGAGGTGATGATAGTGCATCTTGAGAAGGATAAGCATCTCTTTCAAGACATCTGCCCCAGATGAAGTTATCATCAAGTTTTCCAGCAAATGAAAGCTAGTCATTATAGTACGGAACTGTTTCTACTGCAAAAGGATGCTCAAAGTGACTTGGAGATTTTAGAATCTGTTTCACTTGCATCCTACCAGATTTCCCCATTCCAAGTTTCTAGGTCATTATTTCATAGCCAATGTTCTAACTTTCACATAAGAAACTTGTAAAGTTCAGTTTTACATTCAACTGATGTTGTAATTCAGCCACCTGTATAGTTAAATTTGTGTTCAAAATTGGTTACATGAAATTAATATTATGTTAGAACTGCCCCTGGAAGCTATGTGATTCTCAGATTATAATTCTGAGCTTTTTTTTTTCTTCCTGTATGTGCTGCAGTATATTCAGGAAAATCAATTTCACACCACAGTCCTTGTCATTACTACTGACATAACAATAAGTGCAGAAGTCACTTGGGCTCTCAAGGTATTTGCTTTAATTAACACTTCATCACAGGTGATAATTTAATTAACTGAGATGTCATGGATACCTATCATCTGATTTCCACTAGCAAGGAACTCAGCACTGCCCTCAGATGCAAACATATGACCGAACTCATTCTCAAATCCTGTCTCTGAGAGCCTGTCTCCCCAGACAACTCCATATCAATTCTATATCAGGGTCCAATCAGGAGACAGACTCCATGCTAGTAATTTGAATAGGAAAAATTTAATATAAAGAATCATAGTTCATAAACGAGGTTAACTACCAAACTAGAAGGAAAAAAAGCTATTTCTAGTGCCGGGGGAGAGTAATTTAAGGAGGAACAAAGAACTTAGAACGTTTCTGACCACTCACTTCAAGGATGATTCAGACCTACTTGGTGAGGCATGGCTGCCTCACAGTGTGCCAGTGCTAAGGAAACTTGCCAGAAGACATGGACCAGAACTGGTCCAAAAACATGGGCTGTTGGATGCTGGAGAAACTTGCTAGAGAGCATTAGCAGGCTAGAGCTTGTCTGAAAGGGCTACTGAGATGACCAGTACCCCACATCTCCTACAGACTGCTCCACTATGTGCCTAAAAACGACACACTAAATTGTGAAAGGAAATCCTTTTATTTTGCCATGGCCTTACCATGTCCTTTCAGTGCCCTCTATTGACGAAGACTGTACTGACATTGAGCCAGCTGGCAAAGGACAATGGCAAAGGAGAAATGTTTGTAAGGTTGAGTTCCAGTATCACAGAACAGAATAAGTTGATAACTGGAAAAGGGATGAATAAATTTTGTGTGTTTAATGGACCAAATATCTTGGTTGGACTGGGACAACTGAGGGACCAGGACCCTTTACTCTCAAAAGTCCTAATTTTAGACAACATACTATAGGGCCACCCTAGTTCTGAGATATCTCAAATTCTCTCCTTGCCTGAAAACAAACCTGACACTTCGAGATTGTTAAGTGGAATTTCTAAGGGTGACTGCCACTCAACTGCTATGTTTGGAGAATGCCTGAAGTACAAGCAATTGCACAAGACCGTCTCCCCAAACACCCAGGAATCTTCTCTTCCTTGCTCTTCCTTCATACTATCAGGTCCCAGCCCATTAGTCTACTTTTGGATGTAGAGTGCTGGCATTCCTCTAACTTAAGATGCTCTAGAGAGGACTTGGGAGAGTCTCATTGCCAATAGATTGACTTTGAGGACCACCATACCCTCAACGAAATTTTCAGAAGTCTTTCCAGTTTCTTAAAAAGATGTTTAAGATGAAAGTCACGTGCAGGAGGTCAAGCCATCTTTCATTTCTTGCTGGACCTTCAAATGGAAGCCAGATCACCTGCTTTATCTGGCCTCATCGCTTCCCTAGTCAAATAAGAATTCCTGCGTGGGTGAAGTAGAAACTTGCCTCATTATGCCTCTGGTTCTTTTGCCTAAATCGTTATGCTCTTGCACATTTTGTCATACTTTCTCTTCCCTTCTCTGCTCTTTCTCCTCAGGACTGACAACCATTGCTCCCATTTCCCATTAAAAACTGCTCGCAAATCTTTTACTTAGACCCTCAGACCTTTGGTTTCCTCTGGGATGTAATGGAGTGAAAGAAGCTTAAAAAGTCTCCTCTCCCAGGGAACTTGAATTTTAATAGATATCAGTCTGATACCAGTGTTTTGCAGTATTTGGTCTAAATAAGAACAACTTGGAGAGTCTGCTAAAATGCATATTGATGGGCACCAACCGCCAAGTACCTGATTTGATAGTTTTGGGTTAAGACCAAGTTTGGGGGTAGAACAAGAATCTGTGTTTTAATAAGCATTCCAAGTGATTCTGCTGGGCGGATCAGAAACTATGCTTTGATAATAATTCCCAAAGTTAAAGAGAGGAGACACTAATATTAGAACTGCATGTGTCAGTTGTGAGAGAAGGTTTTTTTTTTTTTTTTTTAAGATTTTATTTATTTATTTGACAGAGAGAGATCACAAGTAGGCAGAGCAGCAGGCAGAGAGAAGGCGGGAAACAGGCTCCCCGCCAAGCAGAGAGCCCGATGCGGGGTTTGATCCCAGGTCCCCGAGATCATGACCTGAGCCGAAGCCAGAGGTTTAACCTACTGAGCCACCCAGGTGCCACACGAGGAGAAGGTTTTATTGAGTATCGGGGACTATGCCACACAGAAAATTACATACAAATATCTTAACTCTATTTTCTGATTCTATAATTGTGTCACATCATTGAAATACCTGGGCTAAATGGTCAACCTATTTGAGGAGAAATTTTGATGTTATTTAAACTGCTCAAGAGTGCTAAATTCTGCCGTCTCTCCCTTGTGGGATTTCCCCAGAAACTATATATATTGGATTGTAGCCAATTAGAAAATGCGTGTTACTCTTTTATTAGATGGAATAATGTCTAATCACGTACAACATAGCGCTCTGTGAAGGCTGGATTGAAGCCCATCATTTTGGCTCATGGTAAATTCAGGGTCTTCTTGCCCCCACCCCCCACTTTCTACAGCCTAATTCTTGGGGTAATATATCCATACACGCTGTGAAGAGCAAGATATTGAGACACTGCTGAACCCACTTACCTGGCAAGCCATATGGAAACAAGGAAAGAGAAAGATTATAAAGAAATAGAGGTTGGTAGAAAGACTACTTAGATCTACTTACTGTAATGGAGGCTGGAAAATTAAGGTACAAGTCAGTGTCATGTATGGATACTGATTTTTTAAAAATTTTATTATTATTATTATTTTTTTTACCATGCTATAATCCTGCCCATTAGCAGCTGTGGCCCAATTAATATCTAGTACTCTGACCAAACAGATCAATAGCCACATCTTCCTTGGGGGTGGAAAGGAAGAAATGGGCAGAAGCAGACCTGGTGTGGGAAGAGGGTTTGCAGACCAGGCCAGACCTAAGCAGCTGACACCAATTTATAAAGCAGAAGGGATGCCTCCCTTGGGTGACATGCTCCTATGGCTATGTTTATTCCTGCCGTGGGCTATCCCTCCCATCCTTTTCTCCTACTTACTCCAAAGCATACAAAATGTAAGGGATGGTGATTTCATTTTAGGGTAAAGCCCGCATCTGTTCTAGTTAAAGGTTCTGGGTAAAGGTATCATTTGCAAACTTTGGCACTTTCATTGTGACTGCATCCACTGATGGGTTGTGACCTTGTGGGCAGGTCCTGGTAGTGTGCTCTCCCAATCTGCTCCAGTGGCTACTCTCTCCAGCCTTTCCACCCCTCTGTTCTTCTCATGAAACCTTAGACTCCAGAGTTTGGGTGATAGGGTAGGGAGGATGGGCTCTGAAGAAGCAGGGAGGTTGGCTGATGTCCTGTAATTCCTAAAATGGACTTGATCATCCATGGGGAGAGGGTGGGAGGGTTTCTCTTGTTTTAATTGTATTCAACTAAGACACATGGATTTCTGGGACAAATTATTTTTACACAGGGAATTATTCTGGAAGCTTTGTCAGAGCCAGTTTAATAATAAAACAAAACAAAACAAAAAAGGACCTGGCATTTTTAGTCTTTAAGTTACTTTAATATACATAATCTTATCTCCCTGCTCCCTCCTTTTCTCCCTTCCCCCTTCTTTCCTTCAGTTATTCAAAACCAATTTTGTGCCTTTCCAAATACTGGGTGGGGGGGGATCTGTTCTTCTGTTTTGTAGATTATCCATTCAATTCCTTCTATTCTATCTCCTTGTCAACTTCTGACCATTTTTCTTTAAGGAAGGAAGAGGTGGGTGAATTGCTGATAAAAGGTTAGAGATTATCACTGGATTCAGATTTCACCTGTTTTTCCCCATCTCCCTCCCCTTTGGAGGCTCTGAGCGGGGAATATGGCAGTTCAGCATATTTTTGTAACCTCTAGGAAACAGAAGAAGAGGAAGGATGTGGAAGAGGGAAGATACAATTAAACCAGCGTAGACATTGTTAAGAAATTTATTTGCAATTCTTGTTTTTTGTTTTTGTTTTTTTTTGTTTGTTTTTTGTTTTTTAAATAACATCATTCCTTAGATAAAAATGCAATCTTACAGGAATATACATAGCGTCTCACACAGAGATGACCCTGAAGCTCCTCTCGAAAGGTTACCCCTTCTAGATTCCCTGGCCTTTCTCGAGGGCGAGAAGGCGCAGCAGGCGAGGCCTTTGACAACGGGATTATTTGATGATTACAAACTGTACAATAGTATTTACAACAGTAAGACCATGAAGTCGTGGAGCCTGGAGAGGGAGGTGTGGGGTGTGCAAGGGTGTGGGAGTGGTGACAGACAGTGGGATGACGATGGAGGACTGTCCATCTTTCTGCATTGCGCTGAGGGCAAGCATGATACAGACTGGTTTGGGGGCATGAAGTTGGGCCTGAGCAGGAGGACATGAGGAAAGAAGGGAGGAGGGGCTGTTTCTGGAGCCTCTGACGGGGACCCAAGTTCTGCTTGGCAGCTCTAGGGTATTAAAATAAAACAAGCAGATTATGAGAGTAATAGACATTCTAGTGCGTCACCAGCTGGGGACCTGCCACCCTATTTCTTAACGAACTTGTGTTTCTCCACAGGTTTTCTCGACTACTACCGTAATGGACGTGTCCAGATTTGTTTATGCCTTTGATATCCATGGCCTGTTTGGTTCTAGACCTTATTCCCATGAAGCTCTGGGAGAACAGCACATATTCTGGGCGGGACAGGAAGTGGCTATGGGGTAGTGCATAACCTTGTTGAGAAACCAAGAGGTGGATTACGAATTTGGGAGAATGGGATGCAGCTCTGATGCGTGGGTGGTGTGACATGTGCAAGTGGAAAAGTGCCCGTAACATTTGAGTCACTGGAGTGGCCTTATGAAGGAGCCCTTTGCACAAGGTTGTTTGTTTACAACTGTCAACGCTCCTTCCCAAGTTTTTTTTTTTCTTCTTCTTTTAAGCCTTGATGTCATTTCTCCATGTTGGGAAATCTTAGGGGGAGGAGGCTTGGAACAGGACTCAGTGACCTGTTCCTCTTTTGTTCTTCCTATGACTCTATAGAAGGGAGCCTTCTTGTTCCCCTCCCAGTGACAGGCTCAGGGGAGACTTCCGGCAGAGTGTCTGAGATCTGCAGCCTTCAGCCAGCCTTGGCTGTTACTCAATGCCAAGGCTGGTTGCCCGCTCACTGTCATCTTCCTCATCCCTCTGCTTATACGCTTGAGGGCTCCATGAACATCAGAACAAGAGTTCTCCAGGCTCGAACTGAAAAAAAGAACCATCCTGTCCATTTCTGTATTTCTTCAACATCGAAATGACCCTTCCTTAAGACGTACAACCTCTTCCACCAAGAGACTTCTTTGATAATGACCTAGGTGAAACATTCCTATGTATGAAGTACACAAGTAATTTTTAGATGGCAAATTTGTAGGAAATGTCTGATTTATGGGAGATTAAATGTCATGCTGGAATTCTTTCAAAACAGTAGGATTTTATCAAATCAGTAGATTTGATCAAATCTAGTAGATTCTGGAAAGTGGGGTGCATGGGATGTCCCCTCAGAGAGAGGACAGCTATGAGGAGGACAGCATGTGATCTGAAGGGAGAATATTTGACTTGGGTGATGTAACATTTCAAGCTTTTGTTTAATTATCTAGTCTTTGTCTTAATTCAGTAGAGAGAGAGGGGATTTCTGTGGAAGTCCCGACTCTGACTCCACTTTCAGTGTTGAATTGATTTGTTCAACTCAGCTCAATATATGCTGCTAGCAATCTCTAATTCCCTTCCAGAGACCAACCAAAAGGCTTTTCTAGTACACTGGAGAGATGAAGAGCCTTCACTACTGCATCTTCTCTGGAGGAGTCTCTGGAAATCACGTGAGGGAGAAGTCTGCTTGCAGAAGTGGTTGTATTTCTCAATGCAGATAAATAATATTTAGATCACAGTAATAATAGGGTTAGATGACACTAAATTCTACCACAGGAGGTTACTCTGCTTCACTCCCCACGTCTCTCTGTATAGTGCTCAGCCCTCTGGGAGGAAAACCTCATTTGTGCAGAGCTCAACCCCAGCACTAGCCCCATCCCTTAAGGAAGTGTATGTGTGTGCCTGTGTGTGCATGAGGATGAAAGTGTGTATGTGCATGTGTGATGTTCAAGTGTCTCCCAACCATGTGGGAGTCTGGCAGAAACCACCTGTTACATTGGTATCTGGCTTCACAAAGCAATGGTTCATTGTTTCGAAATTAAAAAAAAAAAAAAAAAAGAGTTAAAACCAGAACTAGATTCACAAAGAAACTGTTAAGAATCTGCACATTGGACTCCTTTCAACCCTCTGTTCTTTTGATTGGATTGGGGGAGGAAGGAAAGTGGGGGCCAGGCAGGAGGCTGGAGTAGAGAGAATGGCTTGGGGAAGGGGATAATGATCCCATATCTGTTGTAGTGACATGGTCCCTTGTCTCTTTTCCTTGAGTCTCCTCCGAGGGAGCGGATGCGGAGCCTGGATGTGGTGACTAAGAGCTTCACTGTGAGCGACATTAGGTTTCCCATCATGCCTTCTGACTAGCTGGAGCTGATTTTAGGTGGCCTGCCAGCTAATGTGAGGAGAGAACACTAGCAGGGAGGAAAAACAGGGTGGCAGCTATTCCCCATCTAGCCAGATAGGTTAATTTGTCTGGTAAAACAATGATTGAAATTTCATTCTTCTCTTTTTCCAAAGTTGATGCCTGAGGCATTAGCCTCTCCTCTGTACTGGTCATTTCCACAAAACAGGAACAGCTGCACAAGAGTCAAGACATGCCCTTTGCGTTGCCTGCACTGTCCCTGCAGTTCCCTCTGTGCCGACAGTTTCCCCTGACCAGAGCCATGTCTTTACAATAAGCGAACTGGCCTGCACGCTTAGCAGCAAGTACGTGTTTTACTAAATTGAGGCTTAAAGAAGTCCTCTTGAAACCAGATTGCCCTTTTCTGGCCTCTTTGCTAAATGGTTTCTAACTCTTAGACAACTCTAGGTCCCTCAGGATGAAGATGCCTTCACCCTCCTTACCAACATTTATAATTATGGTTTGATGAGGCTAAAAATGTGACTACCAGGGTTATTCTGAATGGCTAAACTAGCTTCTTGTTACATGTCTTGACCTTTAGGAAAGATGAAACCCTTTTGATGACTTCCAGACTCTTCATTTTCAGGGTTTTCTTATTTCTCAGGCATTGGAAAGTATCCTTCTCCTGTGTTTGCCTTACTATATATAGCTGAATGATCAGGAGATGTTCTGGAAGGAAAATGGCTGTGAGAAACCAATAATTCACTCTAGACAAGCTCCTGAGGTTTGGAAGAAGGGTCACAGGATCAAGATGGTAAGGAAGCCTTGTTCCTTTGTCCTTGGACCTCCTAGTCAGAGTCAGAAAGTTTGGGGCAGGGGGACTATAATAGCCTCTAAAGCAGAGCAGAGAAAAATTCACGAAACAAGCAAAATATAGGAAAAAATTCTCCTCTTTTTGCCTCAAGACCAAAAAGAAACTTCTAGAAACAGGCAGAAAGAAGACAACTGAGAATCTCTCTGCTTAAAATAGCCAGGCATGTCACTAGTTATTAGAAAGCCAAAGTTTGGAAATAGAAGAGTCTGGGCCATTCAGAGGATAGATAAATACCATGTTTATCAACCCCCAGAACTTACACAGCATTTCTTCAAGTCCTGTTGGTCCTCAGCCATTGGCTGCTTTCTCTTGCCACTCAAGGGTTCTCAGAAGATTTGACAGTCATGGGCAAAGTTCTGCTCTAGATGGGGGGTAGACGTCACTTAGTACACGGCGGAGGAGGTTCATGATTTCATGATGGATTTTACCAGTCTGCATGATGACAGGTCTCCTATGTCAGTCCTCTTCCAGTCAGTCATGAGGTCAGGCCAGAAATACCCATCACCCTACACGGGGAACCTCCGTCTGAAACTCCTTTCCTTCCCAGTCGCATGGGGCCAGGTGCTCCTGTCACTGCTGACATTGTCCGTGTAGGGTGCAAGGCTAGCCGGTCTTCTGACAGAGCTGGCTAGGAAGAAGTAGGGACCCTGTAAATGTGAGTGGTGAAGGGCAAGGGGCCACACACAGGCAGGGCTCTAGGGGTTGCCCATGCCACTGGCCAATGAGATCTGGTGATGCAGAAGACAAGCCCAAAAGGAAAAAGAAAGCAGCATGAAGATTGAGTGGGTGTGTGAGTGTGTTGGGTGTGTGTGTGTGGTCAGTTAAGAGTCCAAATTCCTATCCAGGGACCAAATGTACAGCAAGAACTAGATAATCAATCCAAAAGGGCTCCCCTCTCCATCACAACTAAAATCTTAGCAGCACACTAGTACACATCTTGGGAAACTGGACAGAGGATACTCTAGAATGCCTTCATGGCACTGAAAAGAAACTAGGAAGGTTTGGATGGGTTGGGCTTGGAGAAACAGGAAGAAACCCTCCTGCTTCTCGATTGTAGTAAGTTAACCTGGGAGTATCTGGCATGTTTCTCCACTTTTTTATGGATCAGTCCTTGAAAGTGAGACTCGCCTTCACTGGGGAATAGACTTTCCCCAACTTTTAATTCCTAGGTTGCTCACATAAGGGCTGAGAGTGCACCGGGAATGGAAGACATTCCAGTCTGGTTAAATTCTGGTTAAATCCTGGATGAATGTTTGGGTCTGTTTTCCCCAAATGACTTCCTTTTCAACCATCACTGTTGAATCTATCTGAAGGAAACAGCACTGATAAGCTGATGTTCTAGGCAAATGTAACCAGGTATAAGAGATGCTCCCACAGAGTCTCTAGTTCCACTATCACTGTGACCCTCTAATGGATCCTCCCTGGTCCTGGTCCCCTCCATGGCTGCCACACACATTAGGATAGATCTGGAGGAAATCCTGCTTCAGAGCCAGGAAAAGAGGAAGTAAGACAGAGCTGACTTTTGGATGGACAAAGGTTTTACCTGGTGGCTGTTCTCTGGCCCCTGCTGTCTGAGCTTGGGTAGAGCACTTGCCAGAAGGAGGGTTCCCTGCCCTCTAGGCAGCCCGACTCTAGTTCCATCCTCTCAGTCAGTGTATGCTTTTCTGAGGAAACCACTGAGGAAAGTTTGTGGAAGTGGACAGAAAAGCCAGCCACCTGTCCTGTGGGGGATGTTGATGCTCATGGTGCAGGACTGCCCCT
Source organism: Mustela lutreola (assembly GCF_030435805.1). Lineage (NCBI taxonomy): Eukaryota > Metazoa > Chordata > Mammalia > Carnivora > Mustelidae > Mustela > Mustela lutreola. The sequence continues at coordinate 42,079,160 of NC_081297.1, forward strand.
AGACAAAGTCCAAATCAGAGAACTGGAGCAGAGTGGATAGAATGAAGACAGGAATAAGACATGTCCTGGTCTCTCAAAGCAAGGCGTAGTATGAATATACTTATCATATAGTTTTGGAAAAATGGAGGGAAACAGAAGCGAACACAAGATATGCAAAACAATAATGTCCAAACCTGTTTGTGGATCGCAGAATAATGATTTACACTGGTGATGCTTTTGCTCATTGTACAAATTAAAAGAATATCCGTTCCCTTTCCCCCAACCACATATAGAAAAGCACTTCAGAGTTCAAGGGTAAAGCTTGTCCAAATACACTCCAAATACAAAATGATTTACTTACATGCAGCAAAATATACAAGAAGTGAATTCAAAAACAAACTTAATTCAATTCATTATATTCGCTTGGCACAATTGCAATTCAGTTTTAAAAAAAATATTTGTAAAATACTGAAACTGACCTGAATTCAAGTATAACAGTTTCTTCAACAGAAACATTATCAATGCAATAAAACATTACACGGAATATATCGAAGCAAAACGCCTTCTTGAGTTTTTCCCTTAAATTTCTCTGTGTGTGTTTTTTTTAAAATACAGTTTTAATGCCAACACAACGCACAATTGTATTTTTAAAATGAATATTATTGCATTGTTTTTGCATATCTTGTGGGACAGAAAATGCAAAGAGTTACTGATTCCCATTTCAGAAGCAGAGACAGTGGTTTGTTTTTGCTTTCAAATGGCCCCAGATTCAGATCTCCCCACAGTTAGACCAGAAAGGGGGAGCTACACACTCATTCATGCATGGGCGTACTGTGTAGGTGTACATACACACAGATGACAGGTGCCCAGACAACCCACCACACACACACAAACACACACACTCAGACTCTCTCATCCAAGCTTCCTCTCTCTGGCACCCGGAAATACACCCCACATTAAAAAGAACCCAACTCAATCACCCATATGTGCAAGACCATATCAAGTGCATTACCTTTAAATTATAAAACCAAACCAAAAAAATTTTTGTTACTACCTACGGAAATTATAACACATTATTGCGCATAACACAATGGCTGGTAAAACTTGTCTACGGCACCTCCACTGAACCTACCATAGGAAAAGAAAACCACAACCGTTTAAATAATCAGTAAAACCAAACCTGATTTACAGTTGCAAAGGTGAAAACAGTAAGGTGGGTGGCTACAAAGCTTTTTAAACACTTCTTCCTCCCCTCCCCCTGGGAAAACAAAATTAAAATGAAACCAAAACAAACAAACAAACCCCTCCCAAAAACAAAAAACCAAAACTGCAACATGCTATCAAGAAAAACGTCAAACCGCAAAACAAAAGAGCGCTCAACAGAAGCTCAGCACCACCTCGTCTAGTCAAGGGCGGGCTGCTCCTTCCCTGGCAGGCAGTGCCAGCGCACCCTCGCCCGAAGTAGGCCTAGCCGCAGGTCTGGAGCTCGGTGGGCCTGTGCAGGTACCGGGATACTGACACAGACGGGTGGGTGGGGGGAGGCGGTGGCCACTGAGCCTTGGCCTTGAGGCTGCCACCCGCCGGTGGCACTCCTCTCCCCGTTGGGGTTCCTGAACTCCTGCCGCCGCCTCTTGCTTCACTCTTCACTTTCCAGGATGCTGCTGGGTCCTCGCTGAAGTCACACCCTTCTTCCTTCTGCAAATCCACAGGGCCCTGGCTCTATGGAGACAGTGAGGCTCATACAGAATATGTGCAAAATGATTTTTTTTTTTTTTTTTACAAGCAAAGTTGAAAGACACCCGTTTGACATAGGGTCCTTTTGGTGAGGGCTACCGCAGGAAGCTGAGGTTCTCCTTCATGCCCGGAGGGGAGGGCAGGCGTCTCTTCTCTTTCTCTCTCTCCCTGATCCTTCCACTCCTCCTCACCACTCTACCTCTGTGGACACAACACTAACTGGGGTTGCTGCCTTCTTTCCCCCCGGAAAACAGACTCTGCACACCACCCAACTCTGCGTCTTGTCCCAACGAAATGAATGAAGACGCTGTTCCGGTTAACTCCAGGTCACGAGAACAGTGAGGCACTTCTGAAACGAACCCATTAGGAACATTGAAACAAATAAAAAACCCAGCGTCTCCCCAGCCCGAGCAACTACAGGCTGCCGGCGTGGGCTCTGCTGTCCTGGCGCTCCTCCTCGCTCTTCCGACACGCCCGAGCCCCAGTGCAGCTCTCGCCCTCTTGGCCCCCCGCTCTGTCCTGCCCTGGGTCCCTGCAGTTAACAAAAGGTAGTAGGGTGCCGTTGGGGCTCTGCTGGGCGCCCCCACTGAGGATGTTGTCAGCGGCGTTCTCCATCTCCTCTATGGTCATGTCACATGCGTCAGCCAGCTCCTGGGTTGTGACCTCGATAAACTTGGGATCTTGAGCAAACTGCCCCAGTCCTTCTGAAATCAAGACCTGAAGTGGGGAGAGGGGGCAATGAAGAAGAACCAAAGAGGAACGTTATTCCTGGAAGTCAACTCTTTCCTTGTGGGCTGGAGCAAGGGGCCTGTGACTGGGAACTTTGGGAAGGGAGTGTGCGCACCCACGCCAGCGCCTGTGGGCGTGGGAGGGTGGGGAGGGGTGAGTTGGGGAAGGGTGCTCCCAGAAGGGAGGTGACCTGGAACATTGTCCAAGGAATCAGGGGTGTGTAGGCTGGAGGAGAGCTGTTTTGGCTGGGATACTCAAAAACTGTTGTCAAATACCTGAAAATTTGGCTCACAGAGTGGCCAAGGGGGTGCTGCCGAGGCAGAACCCGGCCTGCCCTATATTTTCTCCTTTCTGGCACCCTTAGTGCCCCCATATTATTTTTGCCCAGAAATCTTTACTCTCCTTTGGGGAAACTGTTAACTTGTGCCCCTTGCCCACTGCTGGCTGACTGCTTTCGTGGGGGTGAGGATCCTGGTGTAGGATGTGTGCAAAACACCATGTCTGCACCTGTCTCTGCTCCAGATCCAAAGGGCCAGCCCAAGGTCCCAGGGCTGCTCCCTCCTTCCTAGTGGCTGCTTTAGTGACTGGCTCTGGGGAAACCAGCTACTGAGCTAAGGGCAGGGGATTAATAATGAAGCCTGGAATGCCTTTCTCCCAGAGCCATTTGCCCCGCTCCCATCACTCTTTATTTCCTGTCCTGCTTAAGTTTTCTTCAGAGATCCCACCCTGTGGGACACACTACATTCATGTTTATTTGTGATCTGTCTCTCCTCATCCTGGCATGGGCTCTTGAGAGCAGAAATTGTTTCTCAATTGTTTTCCACACCTACAACAGTGCCTGTACCTGGTCGGCACTCATTTGGGATTTGTCAACTGAATGGGGATAACCAAGGTGATGGTGGGCTCACTCCTTTATGGGAAAACCCTCCTCATTATGGAATCTGAAATCTGCCTGATTGTCAGGTTGATCTGTCGCTCCAATCCTGCACTTGACATCCCCTGCCTAGGACATGAGGGAACTTACGATAGAGGTCCTCCTAAGCCATCTTCTACTGTGGCCTCCTAAGCCATCTTCACTCCCTGTTTGCTTTCCTGACTCCCTCGACCAGGACTCATATAAGATCGCTTCTAGGGACCTTGCCAACCCTTTGTTGTGTCCCTTTGGACTTGTTCTAATTTGTTGAAGTCTGCTAAAATGTGGTGCCAGGAACACATTGGCCAGATGCTCTGGCCAGGGCAGAGAATAGAGGACCTGGAAGCATTCTTGTTCTAGAATAGTGATTCTCAACCCTGGCTGTGCATTAGGATCATTGAAGGGCTTTAAAAAAATACCCATTTACTGTGTCCTAGGTTTCCAAAGCATCCCATGTTATTCTAATGCGTCCCAGGCTGGAGCACCACAGATCCTGAATTTTCTCTGTGTGCAACACAGCCCAAGCCCACCCCTGCACCTGGAGCAATCAGAGCTCCCCTCTGGCTGTACCCTGGAGCTGAGGCCAGGGGAACATTTCCTGGCCTGCGGCAGGGATATGCTGCTCAGTCCTATCTCTCTCTGCGCAGGCCCTACCCAAGCAGAAGCCTCTAGCATCTTGTGTGATCACAATTTTCTGCACACCATGCCCTCCTTCCTGGGAGTGAGAGTCTTTCTGGCCAAGAGAGTTGACATGTACTCCACTGGAGAAAGGACCAGAGACTCCCGTCCCAATTGTTCCTGCGAAGTCCCCCAGGGCTGCCCTGGGCTTTCCCCTCCCCCGCCAGCCAGGCGGTCCAGGGTCACTTACCGCTCCCACCAGGCTGCTGGCACTGCCGTAGAACGGCCGGCCCCGGGCCCCAGCCTGGCTGGGCACAGTGAGGGACACCGGCCGGGCTCTCCGCAGGGCGCTGCTGCCCCCACCGCAGGGCGCGGGCTCCCCGGACCAGGAGCTGCAGTGGATGGTCGGGAAGCTGCTGTTGAGTTTCTCGCTGGACTCGGCCCCCTCCAGCCGCAGGGTGGGGATGGGCTGCGGGGGCCAGCCTTGACTGCCGGGTGTGGCTGGGGGCGTGGCGCACGGCCTGGGGAACGTGCTCGGTGAATGGCTTCTCTGGAGGAGGGGGCTCAGGCCCGCCACTGCCAATGCCTGTGGACACACAAAGAGCACGAGTTACCGGGAAGGGCGGGCCTCTGCTTTCTGAGCAGCTTCTGCCCACCGCCGCCCCCGCCTCCCCAATCCCCGCGGGTTCCACCCGGCCAGAGCCCGCGCGCATCGCCTTCCTGAGACGCTGCGTTCGCTTCCGCCACCCAAAAGTAGATTTTGTGAACGTGCCAGTCTGAAGGGATCGCTTTCTTCTCTAAATTCGGAAAGCTGGGATGCAGTGGAATCAAGAGCGCCCCCTTCTCAGCGCCGGCCCTGTCACCCGGCAGCTGCCAATCCTCTGGCTTTTAGGTTTCTCATCAGTAGTCTAGAAAGAATGCTGCCCTCGTCGTCTGTGAAACCAGGACACTGATGCCCCCTCTGTCTTGTGTGCTTGACATAAGGTCTGTGGACAAGGACACCATGCGCCACAAAGATGTAGACAACCCGTACTTAGTTTTAATTTTTACCCTTAATCAGGCCATGAACCATGTCCTGCTGATCTTCAACTCAGCACCTCTCTGAACTGAGCTTTGTTTTTTTTTTTTTAATTAAAAAAATTTTTTTTAATTAAAAAAATTTTACTGCTTTTCGAATCTCACACTGTATTGTGATTAAACCATTTATACACTGTGTCCTCAGGCCCCCACTATGCTTGAAAATCCTGAGGCTGGGGCAGGACACAACGACCAGCTCTGAGCTGGTGTCCACGGGAGGGTGGCACTGGACGGTAGGAGAGTCCAGCTGGTAGGTAGAGGGCCGGAACGCTGCAGCATGGGTTGGTGGGGGTAGTGGAAATGCACGAAGTGGGGGGGGAGTGTAAATAAAGAAGAGGTTCTTGACCGCAGCATGATAAGAACACATGGGTGAAATGAACTTTTAGAAATCTTTAAAAATAGAAAAGAGCATACCCAGTGTCCCCCCTCCTTCCATCCCAACCAGCCTGTCAGCCTCCTCTGCCCTCAGCTCTTGATGGACCCCAACCTGGGGTCCCTCGTTCCCTGGAGATCTGAGGGAAGTATAAGGCTGTGCTCAATATCCCAGAAAGCCCAGTAGGAATCACCTGTATGCTGGCCATGCCACAAAAGCTAAGCAAAATGGTGAATACTTTGAGCTGAAATAATATTAGCTTAGTTGAGCCACACTGGCCATCTTACACCTACTATAAGCTTTGATTGGCAGTTGAGAGTCTTTGGGTATTAAAAAAAAATCATCTAATTCATAGGCGTGTGGTGAGGGAGTATACATTTGGAGAGGAAAAAACTTTGGGAAATTTGGACCCTAATTTTCCTAGAGATAAAGGACTGGCCTTTGATTCTTTGGGGCTTCCATTTGTTCTCAGATACTGAGAATATGTTAGATGCAGATGACTTGGATTTCACTGGCTCAGCTGGAGTCGGCCATGCCAAAAGCTATTTCAACTATCAGATTTCTCTGGACTTGTTTTCCTGATCATGTCACTGGCAGATTCTTTGATCTTTTCTATATCCAGATATCCAGGTATCTTGCAACTCTAGGTGCTGATGTCTGTGGAGGGAAGGTCTGTGCCATTGTAGGAAGAAAGGTCAGACAGAATCCTGGAGCTGCTGATCCTTCTGGACCATGTGAGGAGCTCCTTCTCACCAGTATTTCCTAGGTGTCCCCCCTCCCCAAATGACAGACTTTGTTAAGGTTCTCACTGGTATGGACGAGCCCCCTCTTTTGGGGCTGTTAGGGCCAGGGGCTAGGATCCAAGACAGGGAGGACTGAGTGGGGTCTTGGGATTTGCTACAATCATGGGGGGCTGTGTAGCCTGCCGGGTGCTGCCCAGTGATGCCTCTGAAAGTCTGGGCTACCTGATGATGAACCAGATGCAAGGGCAGGACTGTCTTCTGAGAGATGTCTCCGCCTTGATTCTTCTGTCGCTTTAGACATTCCAGGTGGAAGGAGGCCCTTCGACCTGCAAAGCCAGCCAAAGAACTGTGATCAGCACCAGGAAAGGGGACCTAGTTCTGTGAGGCTCAGACTCTGAGGGGTACAAGGAGCGGTGTGAGTGGCCTGGAGTAACCTCCTGATGAGGGAGCAGGAGGCTGGCTGAGAACAGAGCAGGGGCTGGCACCTTGCACCCCCTCTCCACCCACTCCCCTTGGTAACATGTGTGACATTTCACAGGCACCCCTGACTGCCCTAAAAGAAGAGCAAATGGTTATCTTGCAGAGATCACAGTCCTGCAAGGCAGGAGTCTCTCTTGGTTTACAAATGTCCTTGAGATTTACTACAAAGAAGTTACCTTATCAATAGCCCAATTTCCAAAGACACATAACTCAGTTCCTCAAGCCCTAACGCCACCCTCCCCTCCATAAAAAAACCGAAGGAGATGGAGGTAGAAGGAAAAGTAAATAAAGTTAAATTTCTTTTAAGACCTAAATCTCACTAACAAGGACGTTTGATAGCAGGAATGTAACATTCCACCAGGAGACTCCCAATTGTCTTTATGTTAGTGCCTCATTAGAGGGAAAGTGGCCTTGGCTTGATAGTAACCAGGCCTTCCATATCCTGACAGTCTTCTTTATCTCAATAGCCCTTCTGAACAACCCTTTGTCCTCACCTACCCAACTCCTGTGTATATAACCAGCCACTCCTCACAACCCGGGGCAGCAGCTCTTCCTGCCCACTGGTCCTGTCCCCGTGCTTTAATAAACCACCATTTTGCACCAAAGATGTCTTAAGAATTCTTTCTTTAGTCATCAGCTCCGAACCTCACCCCACCGAACCTGACTTAGGTTCTGGAACTTCATCACTCCTCCCTACCATTTGCCTCCCACAGCATGTGGATACGTCCCATCTCCGCAAGCCCTGCCCTGGGAATCCTGTCTCACTGCTCGGGAAATCTTCCCAGCCCCTGCGTGGGGCTGTTGCAGCCAATCACCCGAGTCCCTGGCCCATCACACCTGGAGAGAGAGAGGTGTGAGTATTTACCTAGTGAGGCAGAGCGGAGGAAACCCCTCTTTGGAGATTGCCGGATGTCTCTCTTGTCCTCCTCAGGCGGTGTTAATTGCCGGTTTTCATCATCCTGATAGGAGAGCCTGGAACAGAGAACTCTGGGGCTTATTTGTGGGGTCAGGAAGGGCCACCCCATAAGGACAGTGCCACCCCCTAAAGTCAGTTTGCTTTTTTCTTTTCTTTTCTTCCTTCTTTTCTTTCGCTCATTCTTTCTTTCTTTCTTTTTCTTTTTAAAGATTTGATTTATTTATTTGACAGAGGCAGAGAGAGAGAGCGAGAGAGACGGAACACAAAAGGGGGTGGGGTGGGGAGAGAAGGAGGCTTCCCGCTGAGCAGGAAGCCCAATATGGGACTCGATCCCATGACCCTGGTATCATGACCTGAGCTGAACGCAGACCCTTAATGACTGAGCCACCCAGGGGCCCCAGTTTGCTTTTTTCCTTAATGAAGGAAACCCCTGCTTTGTGCTTCCATAAAGGTTTGGGAAGTGGGCAGCAGGAACTCACCACCCCAGCTCCCAGCACCCCAGGCTCCTCCTGTCACAGAAGTTTCCAGCTCCCCATCCATAGCTTCTCGGCTCAGAAGCCTCACATTTCTGATTTACGGCAGTAGAGGCACTCTTGAGTCAAAGTTGGTGAGCAAGTTGGCAAAAAATTTTAGGTCCACAGGAGTCTTTCCAGGAAGAGCCTAGGCTCCTCTGTTTCCATATGTGGATGCTATTTTACCATGACCACTCCCGACTTCAGCCTGAACTTCTCCCCCTGTCCCTAATTTCTCCCTGCCTGCCCACCTTCATCATCAAGACACTTCAACAGCTATGTACGGACAAACCTCCAGTCAGCCAGTCAATGGAGAGCAGAGCTGTAAGGGGCCTTCAGGGGCATCTGTCTACCCAGTGACTGGATGAGTAGTCATTCTGGATGGGATTCACCGTAAGAAAGAGACCGGACATCATCCCATTTACATACACACCTAATAGAACTCAACTTCATGAACCATACTTAACCTTTTTTGCATGCCTTGTCCTCTGGTGGTTTCTATTCTACTTTAGTCTAGTCTATTTCACTAAATAATGTCAGTTGCAATCTGCTAAATTGCTTTCACAGTCTGCAGGAGGAATAGCCTGCAGGCCAAGAAGACCAAGGCTTTCTAACCCCTTCGTTCTACAGATGAGGCCCCGGACTCTGTCCCTGGTGTGACTCCACATGCTTTGAGGACAGAGAATGTGCAGCCTTCCCTGCTTCGAGCATACTGGCTTCGACCCTTGGTACACATGCAGGAAAATTTCTGACCAGAAAACCTCTAAACCTTTCCTTTCATTTTCAACGTGGTAAGCTTTCCTTATTGCATTTTCTTCTTCTCCAAACTGTACCCACTCTTGAAGACCCAGTTTCTGTTGGATCTTGAGCCAGGAGTCTGTTATGGTCACTCTGACTTCTACCTCCTCTGAAGGTCCGTCCCTTTCATTGCTTGTATCACTCTGTGAGTGAACATCTCCATGTTTTTTCCCTCATCTGAGATAATTACTGGTTTGTAAAATATCTTTGAGTGCCGAGACTGGTTTAGTCACGATCTAGCAGAGTGCCTGGATGCACAAGAACCAAAATGGATGGAAGCATATGTTTTCCCTGATTTCTAGGGTATGTGGCCATGTAAATATTTAGAGTCTCTAAAAATCAAAACGCTGAGGGGCTGGTCCTTCCTTATTAGAAGGTGCTTTTAGGAAAGCTTCTAAAACAATGCACCTTAAGCTTTTTGAAGAAATACATTTTATGAGACTGAATACACACACGCATACACACACACATACACACCCACATATGTAGACAATTAAACAAATATTTCACTAAATAATACCTCTGTGACATTGGATACATGATTATCTATTGCCTTATTCTAACTTATGCTATTCTGTATTATGCTGTTCTGTCTTTTAAAGCGCTTATCACGGCCTGGCCTTCTGTACCCTGCGGGGAGGACTCTGGGGGTAGACACAGAGTTGCCTTTCATACGTCTCGGTTAATTCCAGAATCCTCTGCTCTTCAGCCCCTGCAGGGAAACCATGCCTAGACCATCGAAGAGGCTGACTGGGGCTGTCGAGCCTGCTGGGCCGGACAAGAAGGGACTAGTAGGAAGACGTACCAATACTGAGAACCCAGTGGGGGCATCAACTCAAGTGGATAACTCCAGCCCTCAGGAGGCTTCAGCCTCTAAAAACGGTGGGAAGAATCTAAGCAGTTACTGACTGATGACGTCAGAGCCAGGGAGCCCACTAGACAAAAGTGTAGAGGTGAAGTTCAGGGCTGGGGATCTTAGAGCCCAGCCCGAGCAGACAGTATACTGGGATGACCTTCGCAACTCCCAGCCCCAGAACTTCCTGGGACCCTGAAGTGGGGGAGGAAGGCTTCTACCAGAGCAACTGCGAAGAACCAGGCCTCAAAGGACTTGGGAAGCTTGTGAGGGAGGCTTCCTCAGACCACACACAGTTTGAGAAAAATAATTCCCATTATGATCCATCCAGCAAAGAAGACAACCCCAAATGGCTCAAGGTCAACGTATGGTTTGTTCAGATGATGAAGTTATTTCATGACCCTGGTGTCTGAGCTCAAAACCCATCCCCAAGCTCACAAAGCCCCAGGAGGTCCCTTAAAAAATAGGGCTCTCTCCACTTGCCAGAGGCTCTCCATTCAGCCCCTGACCTGAGAGGAGTTCCTGCAGGAAAAGGAACCAAGTGAACTGGGACACCGTTGCTGGAATGGGCAAGACAAGACTCCAGAGAAGTCAAGCTTTTGTAAGACAGAAGAAGGTATGAGGAGGCTTGCTTGTTATGTCCACCTGGGGCTGTGTACATGGGTGTTTTTCATGTACCTTTTTCAACAAAACATTAATATAAAAAAAAAGTGGTGACCATAATTAAGTAAATGTCACAGCCTTCTAATGGGTCTCGACTTGCAGTTAAAAAACCCTTCTCAAAAATTCCAGCACTGACAAAATCTCAGCCACTGTTTGCCAACAGTGCCCTCTGCTGGCTTTATTATAAGTAGTTTCATGAACATTTATTTGCTAATAGGTGCGCGCGCGCGTGCGTGCGTGCGTGCGTGTACTGAGTCTCACTATAAAATATATTTATGACAGTTGGTTTCAGTTAAAAAAAAGTTTATGAGACAATGTTTTGAAGTCTTCCTGAAAGCACCATATCATGAGGAAAGGTCAAACTAATCCAGGGACCGTGTGTATATGTGTGTATATGTGTGTGTGTACACGTCTGTACGTGTGTGGGTGTGGGTGGGGGCATGCATCCATGTCCCTCATGAGGTGACAGGCGCTTTGCAGGCATTCTTCTTATGTTTGGTCTCCCCTTCTGCAAGTCCTGCCCAGAGGAGGGATTCTAAGGGAGCTACCCTTCACCCCCAGATGCTGGCGTGCGGCGAGGGCAGCAGCACTCACAGCTCTGTAGAGATCAGGTTGGGCTCGCTGCAGTACTCTGTGTCCTCGCTCAGCTTCACCTCATAGGTCTCGTCCTGAGAGACCTCCTCCTGACACACCATGGCGATCTGGCTCTCCCGGGAGTGGCACCTGAAGCATCCAAGGGGGAGAAACGAAGTCAGAAGCTGCGAACCTCATCGTTCCCTCAGCAGGCAAGGCATCACACACCACACACACGCACTCACACAGTGAACACACACACACACGTGCCCACTCACGCACGCACAACCGCTGTGGCCTCTTCCTCCCATAGTTGCTGACACAGCAGCAGAGCCAGGGAAACAGTAAGATCCAGATCAGGAGTCCGTGCAGAACAAGCAGCTCTGGGCTGGGACCCAAGGACGTCTCAGTTCTGACCCCAGTTCAGTTGCCCTCTGGCATGAGTCACTGCCCCCCTACCCCCATGCCTCTATCCCTCTCAATAAAACTGGAGTAGTGTAGGCCCTGCTTGACTCAGAAGCTCGTCATGAGTAACAAATGAAGTAACAGATGAGATGTGGTTTTGAGAGGTGGGAAGGAGCAGCTTTTAGAACAGGGGCCTAGGCTGCTCTGTTCAGGTTGGGGTGGGTCCTGAGAGGGCTGTCCTCTCCCTCTGCTAAAGAGAGCCAGGCCTTTGGGTGCTGGTTGGGCAGAGCCAGGAAGTTCCTGGGGTCACAGTTTGCCATGCATTTGGGTTTGACATGGGTTCCTTAGAGTGACAGTACGGACAAGAAGCCTCACGCTGACGGGTTTGCTCTCCTGGGCAGTGAGCCTGAGTCCCTGCTGAGCTTGAGACCCTCAGACCCTCCCCTACTGGGTATGTCCCGGATGATTCTGCTCACCCTCCTGACTGGCGTCTTCTTAGCTCTGGCCTGGATGTTCTCCCTTTTCCTGTCTGTGCCTCTCAATACTTCCCTCAGTCTTTCTTCCTATAGATCCTGAATGACGGAACCCGCTTTACCCCCAAACCCAAGAAGACATGAGGGCAAGAGCTCAGTTAATTCTCTCAGGGCTGAGTGCTGGATCAGCACCCCGATCTGACCGGGGCCTGTGAGCTGGGGCAACTCAGGAAGCTACCCTCCTGGGTACCTACCCGCTTCTCCGGAGCAGGCCCTAACCAGGGATGGCCCATCCTGCGGTAAGGACAGATGGAATGTGGATGGGGTGGGAAGAGAGGGGAGTGAAAGGCGCTGGGAGGAGGCATAATGAGATGAGCTGGAGACGGAGAATGGCGGCAGGCAGACAACACCACTTCCTGGGGGCCACTGTGTGCAAGACATGCTGGCCCATCCCAGCAAGAGCAAGGCTGGTCCTGGAGCCCCGGCACTTAGCCTTGAGCTGTGGCACGAAGGCTGAGACCCCAGAGCTGCAACTTTGCTTGACTTGTTCGTCCTCACCAAGCTGAAGCTTACTGCCTTGAGGGTCACTTTTCCCACTGTGCTGGGAAGGAGGGAGCCAGTATTTGGGGAGCATTTGCTATGGGCTAGGCCTTGGGGGAGGCGCACACCACAGTTTAGGGACAGAGGTGCCGGTGGGGAGAGGAGGAAAATCCCCTGATGTTTCTCCCTACCTCCACTCTCCCTTCATTTAATACAGAACACGTTTTCAGAGAAAAATATGCTCTGAAGGAGGTATTAGCTCACCCTGAGATGCTAAGGATGGACCCAATGAACCTTCCTAAAGAAGAGGTTTGGATAAGGGGAGCAAGGGAGAACGTGACACTAGGACTGAGTACCTAAGAGCTGTAGGAGGTTTTCGGGAAAGCGAGGGGCTGCTGAGACACACATGGGCCAGCCACTTGAACTCTGATACTCCCCTGTGCAAAGCTAACCTTTCGGGTCAGCATATAAAATCCAGAGCTGGCATGCTGCACTGTGTATAGAAGGCCTCGGTAGACATCTCTTGAGTAGAAAGACTCACCCGACATTGCTTTTGAGTGGGTTCACCAGCCATTCTTCCATGCAGTGAGGTAGACTGATGGCCAATCGGACTTGGCTGTTATCAGACACTGTTAAAGGCCCAGGCCACACAGGCGTCCACGGGGCCACTTGAAAGTGGGTGTTAAGAAGGGAAGTGAAAACTGGGGGGCAGATAGGCAGGCTCCTTAGATGAAAGAAGCTTCAGGACACTTGTCCAGAAAGATGCTCACACATCGTGATTATTTTCTAAGGTCGTGAGCCCGAGAGATTTGCCCAAGAACATGGCATGTGGGTGATCTGCCCGGCCTGCTGGTGGGGGTGCTGTCCACTAAGGGTGAGGGGGCACGGTGGCGGGGAGGTAAGTCCTCTCCCACCTGGCTTTGGAAACCCAGAGCTGTTGACAGAAACAGGGAGGAGATCCTTTAGGCCCATGCTGTGTTTCTGGAGGCCCAGAGCACGTGGGTGCTTATCACCCTGGTATACCATAACAATGGATCCCAGAGCCCCAAGGAGCAGAAGGTAGGGAGAAAAGCATGCGTCAGGCAGTGGGAGAGCAAACTACCAGGAACGATCCCGCACTGGGGCAGAGTGGGCAAGAGCTATGGTGAAGGGCCTCCCACCACCAAAGTGTTCCTCCCAAGAGGGTGGAGAAGGGTGTGAAGAAGACGTGGTAACTCCAGTCTCATCCCAGCTAAGTCAAAGGCCAGGCTTGTGCAGATGTGGGAAAGGCTGGGGGAACAGTCTGTTGTGTTGCCAGGATGCTGGGGGTCAGGGGTCTGGGCTCCTCTGCCTGGGTAACAGAAAGAGCACAAGAGGCTCTGTCCAGAGGTGTGGTCAGGACACTAGATAGCCATTGGGGCTGTGCTGCCTTCCCCAGGTGTGACTGCCACACGTAATCAAGGGCAAGAATAGGAGGCAGCACTGGCCTATCTCTTGATGGGGTCTGGGGACGCAGCCTCCAGCCCTGCTCGAGGGGGTGAGTGGTAGGCCTATGGGCCAGACTCCACCCCCCATCTACTCAGGGCTGGAGCATGTGGGGCCCCTGTGCACGGGCCCTGGTGCCCCACCCTCCTGCTTACCTCTTGGAGCTGAGCTTCCATGCGGCCTCCTGTACCCGGACGGCAGGAGACAAGGGGGGCCCGTGGCCCTCCACGGTGCTGACTGCGCTGGGGTAGCCAGCGGGGCGGGGGAAGCGGCCCAGGGCAGTGTTGTTGGCATTGTTGATGTTGGCGTTGGAGCCAGTGGATGAGTAGCTGCTGGGGGTGAAAGTGGAGTCCACCAGTTTCTCGTGGGATGGCGACTCGGTGTCGCCTTGGCTGTTAGCCGCCTTGTTGATGTGCAGTGGGCGCTGGGTGGTGAAGGTCTGGGGGAAGGCGCTCCGGCCGTCACTTTGGTAGTAGCTGACGTGGTTGCCGAACAGGCCACCGGCCCTCTGTAGGCGAGACGGGAGGGGTGGATGGAGGAGAAAGCCCTGTTGGCTACCTCTCCTTCTCTAGGCCAAGCCACGGAAGGCTGTCCGCCTTCCAGAGAGCGCAGCCACGCCGTGCAGCGACACGCGGCCCACGGGGAACTCCTCATCCACGTGGCCTGGAAGCCGGAGAGGGAGGGACCTGGACAGTCCCCTCTGACTCTGCTGTGGGACGGGTGAGGGGCAGGACCAGTCAGGCAGGAAGGCTGCTGCCCTGGGACTTTCTAATGAACCCCCCCGAGGACTGGGATCAAATCTCCAGGAGCAGCGCAGGACCGCAATCCTTGGCCGCAGCCTTCGCTCTGCTTGGCAGCTGTGAGGGCTGGGGCAAGGGACCAGGAGATTCCAACGAGAACTTTAAAAAATGGGGGTCCAACTGGCTCACTGAACTAGAAATGACATTGGCCAAAAGGGTTTTGGAAATAAGGAGGAGGCATTGACTCCATTAATTATATTATGGGCTTCTTTCCTCCGGGGCGATTCTTAGAGATTTCAAATCAGGACCCAGTGTTTTTCTCCAACATTGTTTCCTTGTCCTGGAGCGAGTGGGCATGTTGCTGTCTGTAAGTTGGTCTGTGGGGTCTTGCTGGGGCAGTGTTAGCCTGGAGCTGTGTCCCTGAGGCCATTCGGTGACAGACATTTCACAGTGATGAGGATGAGGATGGTGATGACAGGGCAGCCACAGGCAGGGCAGGCCGTCCTCCCTCCCGGTGTCTCCACAGCTCAGGACCCCTGTGTGGGGGCTGGCAGGGGCAGCTGAGAGGGCCCCCAGCGTGATACTGCTTGGTGGCTTCTCCCTCACTCTGGAGGGATTTTAGCCAAATACCTTTGGGGATAAGCAGGGACGACTGAAGGGCGAGAGCGGGATACAAGCATTGCACTATTCTGGCAGAGTCAGGTTTGGGGTCCACTGAGAATGGATGCTCAGCCTCCATAGCCAGGAAAGGAGAGGGGAGGAAGGCCGGAGGGGACTTTTGTGTCTGGGAAAACACAGGCTTTCTCTCAAGAAGACAGTTGCCCCTGGGCTCCACTCCCCTGCTGCCATGTGGGAACATAAGCCAGAGCCTCTGATTTTTTAAAGAGAAGTCAAAGGTCTAGGTTTTTAGTTGAATGTGCCATATTTCTGAATAATAGGTTTGCAGGTTAGATGTGGCCAAAAGGAGCCCCATGGCTTTGCAGTTTCTAATGTAGAAGGTTCTCCTAGGGAACATGTCCCGAGAGCCCAAGCTTGAGATAGAGTCAGACTTGGAGAAGGTAGAGGTATGGGAAGTAGCTGAGTTGGAAGAGCTTGGAATCTGCCAGATAACTCAGGACTTTCTCCCTGGATTCTCTTGGCAGAAAGGCAGCCCACCCTCTTGCCTCCAGCTGGACTTGTAAAGGTAAGAGAGTGCTCCTGCGGCGTCCACCTACCCGGAAGATGTCATCTTCAGAGGCAGCAGACACAGCCTCCTTCATGGCCTTGTCCAACTCCTCCTCAGCCGTCAGATCTCCAGAAATGGCCCGTCGGATCTCAGGCCCGATGTCATGCAGCGTGCGCAAGCCAGCCTGAAACCCAGAGGGACACCCAGTTGCTTGACCCACAGCCTCTCCGTAGGGCAGGCACGCCTGCCAAGGGCTTATCTGTGCCAGACTGCGAGAATCCATTTCTCCACCCAGGAAGCATAAAGGCCTGTTAGAAGGGGCTGTGAAGCAGGCAGGACTAGGGAAGGCAGAGTGTGTGGGAGGTAGTGTATCGCACCCTCACCTACACACACATTTGGAAAGGCCTGGAGCTCTCCAAAAGTTTCCTTCTGGAGGGAACTGGCCTCCAGCCCACTGCTGAGAGACAACCCCAGACCAGATGTCAGAAGAAGGTGACCAAGCCCTTCCTTATTGTGTGGACCCACATTCTTGTCCTTTACCTGCAGGGATAGGGCGTTCCTCTGGGAGGGTTTGCCCACCAGGCCCTGCTCTTTGCGCTTCTTGAATTTCCGGAAGTACTCTTGGATCAGGAAAGTAGCATAAAACTTGCCAACTGTGACCTCATCATCTGAGACAGGAGAAGAGAAGACAGAAGGGAGGTAAAGGGGAGAATTCAGCTTTTTATCCCCCCCAGCATCCAAGTTTTCTGAAGTTTTTAAAACTTTTTAAAAAGTTTATTTTTTTTAAGCCATTCACATGGTTCAGAAAGGCAAAAATATATTACAAGGTGTACAGTGAAAAGTCTCTCTCTCACCCCTCCTCCATCTGCTAAGTTACTACCTTTTAATAGATAACCTTTCTAAAATTAGCTTCTGGAGTATTTTTCCAGAGAGTCTTTCTGCAAATGCTTTCTGCAAATAAGCAAAAATATTCTTAGCTCCTCTTTTTTTTTTTTTTTTAACAGTAGAAGCAGCCTATTATCAAAATTATGTCCCACCTTGCTTTAGAAAAAAGCTTTACAAAGTTAAAAAAAAAACAAAACCTGACATTGTTAACTAATTTATATTTGATTCCAAAACTTGAGGTGCCCATCATAAATTGATCAGTCCCCTAAGTGCAAACAGTTCTGGTTTAAGATGGAGTTTCGTGGAAGGAACACCTTTCTTTAAGTTTGGGTTTCGTTTTCAACCAGACAGATTGGGTTTTCTTACCATGTGGTTTGGCTAGGTCCCTGCTGGGCTAGACCCCCAAGTTACACATGGCATAGTCAGCCTCTGTGTTGGGAATGAACCAGGAGGTGGAGAAACAGAAGAGTTTCCAAGGAGAACATTGCCTCTTAGCTCCATCTTCTTCTGAGGGAAATGGCCCCAGGAGACAGCTGGTAGGTTAAGCATAGGGGCCTGTGATGATTCTCCTACTTCTAGCTTTCCCTTAAGAATAGCCAAGTCCACCAGTGGTGACCTTCTACCTGGCGAATACCTCATTCCCTTGTGGGAGAGGAAACCCAATTTCCCCGTCTAGCCAGTCAGCAAGAGCCACAGGGCAGAAAGAGCCTGGTGTTCTGGTGTTCCCCAGACCTGGGTTTGAATTTTGAATCTGCCACGTACTCACCTGATAGCCCTGGGTCAGCTACATAGCTTCTAAGAACTTCAGATTCTTGAGCAAACTTCACAGCAATGTTATAAGGATTAAATAAGGTATGCAAAACATCTCATGGGGCTTGGCCCGTCTAGGTGACACTTCCCTGGGCTGCTTCCCTTTGGGAAGTGATTCTCAACAGGGCTGGTGTCCCATTTTAAGGAGTCTTTTGGGAATATGGGGACATTCCTGGTTGTCCCAGTGTGCTACAGGCATTGGGTGGTTCCAGATGTGTCCCTTAAAACACAGGCATGTTTTGCATACATCTGCACTTGGCGAGATGTCCATGTGGGGAAAGGACCTGTTTATAATGACCTGAGCTAAGAACCTAACTTCATTTTACATATGAACAGAAAATAATATTTTTTGCCTGCTTTTAATATATCCAGAATTTCCAGGTATATATCTGCTAGGTAAATTGACAGGAAACCATATTTTGCTTTGTTTGCACTTGACCAAGAGGGCTTTACATTTTGGAAAATTGAATCCCTGATGGCAATGCCCCTTGTAGTATCTGAGTCACCTGTTGCATCTGACACGCTTATATTAGTCTGTATTTGTTCTATGTTTGTGCATATACATATGTATACATACACATGTGTATATAATTTAATATATTTAGTTATCCCTTACTTCAAAATGACAAATACAAAATGTCAACAATAGTCAATATTGTCTTAGTTCCTTTAAACACAGACTTATTCATCATAAGTGGATGCATGAAAGTATTTTATCAGTTAACTATAACTTCTGGTACAGTGCCATAACCCATAGTGCCTGAGCGTATATATATTGAAAAGTATTTGACTTTAATGTATTTTATATTAAAGTTATATATATATATATATATATATATATATATATATATATATATATATATATAAAAGATTTTATTTATTTAGTTGAGAGAAAGAGAGAGAGCATGGGCGGGAGGGGGAGCAGGGAGCCTGAAGTGGGGCTTGATCCCAGGACCCTGGAATCATGACGTGAGCCGAAGGCAGACTCTTAACTGACTGAGCCACCCATGTGTCCCAAGTTAAAGTGTTATATTAATATTTTGGAAATTATAGCTGTAGGAAAGTTATTTTCATTTAGGATAATAGTAGGGGCATTATAAACTATTTACTATGAAAGGGGGTTCTGGGTTTGAGAGGGTAGAGAAACACTACTCTAGATAAGACAAAAAGAATTCAACCAAGAGGGATCTCAGGGGATTCTTTTCCCAGGTCCCCATTACTTCCAGAGCAACGAGCCTACTAATTTACGGGGGAAACCTATACTTTGCAGAGTTTCCTTGAAAATTTTGCCAAAATTCTAAGCATCAAGGGGCCTTGTCTGGTCTATGAAATGTTATGATTGGACCAGGTTTCCAGTCTGATATCCTGTATCTGAGTTTGTGAAGGTGTGGCACCCTCAGCCCTTCCAACCAATAGGGCCTTCAGGACCCACAGGAGAGGCAGAGTGGGGTGGGGAAAGCAGGCTTCCCATGAGCCTCATGGACTCAGGAACCAGGCAAGAGTCATGGGTGTGGAGATCCTGGGAGTACTTACCACCCGCTGGGGGCACCACTTGGTCCAGCAGCTTCATGCTGGTCCGCTTCCAGATCTTCTTGATTATGGCCCGCAGTTCCTCATTGGCTTGTTCTAGGTTCCCTGAGGGGAGGGAGATACGAGGCTGAAAATGGTCATCAGCCCCTTGAAGGTCCACCCCAGAGGGACCCATGGGGTGGAACCCCTGCTCAGAGTGGGAAGCTGCAACCCCACAGAAAGCCCTGGTCCATCAGCTTCACTTTCTTTGTCTCCAGTCTGCTGAATGTCACCTCCACCTTCTTTTTCTTTGTATTGCTGTCCATGCTTTATTCCCCCTCCCTCCATTCCCTGTTCAGTGCCGTCCTTTTTCCCTTCCTCCCTGCCTGCTGCTCAGACCACCAGTGGCAATCCTTCATCTCCACATGCTCCTTCCTTGTGAGTGGCCTTTGAGGAGGACCAGACAGCCTAACTCAGCTGAGCTCAAAGGCCACCTGCTGGAGAGCAAGAGGGGCTGCTCTGTGCATGGCACTTCTCACGGGGCTCCATGGGTGATCAAATTTTCCCCCAAACAAAGCATCTGTACACAGGGGGACCTTAGTGTCAAAGCTCTTTGCTATGTCTCCAGTGGGGAACAGGTGGCAAAACCTCAGTGTAGAAGCAGGAATCAAAACACACGGGGTTCTGTTTTGGAGCTTCTCTGGATCTGCTTTCTCCAGTTTTTACCACCTAAATTGATGCCTATCCTGTGCAGCCTCTGGGACAGTGGTCATATAGCAGCTGTAAGAAAAGGTGCGGTGGGCAGTAGTCTAAGACCCCCAGAGCTGTCTCCCACCAGCACCAATCTATACACACCCTGCATTGTCCTTGGTGTGTCCACGGTCCCTGGACTACGATGGATTTTTACCCCTATGATTAGATCGCCTTAAGATGGGGAGATTATCTAGATGGACCTGACCTAATCACATGAACTCTTTAAAAGTAGAGAGTTCTCAGGTGCAAATTCCAGTTAGAAAATAAGTAAATCATGGGATGCAATGTACAGCATGATGACTATGGTTAATAAAACCATACTGCACGTTTGATAGTTGTCAAGAAAGTAAGTTCTCATCACACACAAAATTGTAACTATATATGGTGACGGACATTAATCAGATTTACTGTGGTGATCTTTTCTTAATATATATAAATATGGTTTATTATGTTGCACATCTAAAACTAATGTTATGTGTCAATTATACTTCAATACAAGATAAAAACAAAATGAATAAAAAAAAGTACTACATGAAGGAAGTCAAAAGATAAAAGTAGAAAGTTGTCCCTAGTTGAGAGCAGAGGAATGAGAGGGGACTGCTGTGGCCTGGGAGAAAGCATACACCAATGCTGTGAACTGAATAAAGAGAGGCAGCCTCTGGGGGCTCAGTGGTCCCCACCTGAGAGCCAGCCCTACAATGGCAAGACATGAATTCCTCCAAAATCCTGAATGAGCTGGGAGCCTCTGGAAGAGGGCACATCCTGATCAGTATCCTCATTTTGGCTTTTTAAAACCCCTAGCAGAGAACTCAGCTACTCCACAGCTAGACCCATGACCTACAGAACTGTGAGCTAGCAACTAGGTGTTGTTCAAACAAAAGAATCTGTGGTAATTGGTTCCACAGCCATAGGAAACCAATACAGGGGTGTTTACTGCTACTATACAGGGCAAGCAGTACGGTTGAGAGCTCTGGTTTTAGACTGTCTGAGGTGAAATCTGCCCTGTGGCCACACCGGAGAGGCTCCCAACAGAAGGAAGCAGAGGTGGCAATGGAGGGAGAGTGATGGACTCCTGAGTCGCCTGTTGGATCCAAACAGTACCTGGCACCAGAGGATGATCCTGGGCAATCAAGTTATGGAGGCAATCCTGCATGGTTTAATTCCCTTCCTGGGTAAGGTAGTTAGTGGTTTCTGACATATGCAATGAAAGAGTTCTAATTAAAGTAGTGCTCAAATATGTTTATCTTCTGTAGTGAGTTGAAAAGCGTTTCCACCAAATTCCTGTTCCCATGGAACCTTAGCATGTGGCATTAGCATGTAGGGTCTTTGCAGATGTTATCAGTTAAGATTTATTAGAGTGGGCCCTACATCCCATACTACTGGTATCTGCATAAGAAGAGGAGAAGACGCACAGAGACACACAAGGGAAGAAGGCCATGTGAAGATGGAGGCAGAGACTGGAGTGATATCACTATGGCCAAGGAATGCCAAGCACAGCTGGGCCCCACCAGAAGCACGGAACAGCTTTTTCCTTTGTTTGTTCCTCTGGGAGAAACAAACCCTACCAACCCTTTTCCTATTTAGTAAGTTGTCTTTTCATTATGTTGGTTTCCTTCACTGTGTGAAACTTTAGTTTGATGTAGTCTCATTTGTTTATTTTAGCTTTTCATCCTTGCCTACGGAGACTGGTCTAAAAATATTGCTAAGACCTATGTCAAAAAACTTACTGCCTATATTTTCTCCTAGGAGTTTTATGGTTTCAAGTCTTACATTCAAGTCTTCAGTACATTTAATTTTTGTGTATTTTTGCATATGGTGTAAGATAGTAGTCCAGTTTTGTTCTTTTGCAGGTAACTGTCCAATGTCCCCAACACTATTTATTGAAGAGACTTCCTCATTGTATATTCTTGCCTCTTTTGTCACAGGTTAATTGACTCTATATGTGTGGGTCTTTTCTTGGGTTCTGTAGTGTGTTCCATTGATCTATGTGTCTGTGTTCATGACAGTACCATACTGTTTTGTAGTATAGTTTGAAATCATGGAGTATGCTACCTCCAGTTTTGTTCTTTTTCAAGGTTGCTCTGGCTTTTGAATTTTTTTGGTGGCTCCATACACATTTTGAGTTGTAGTTCTGTTAAAAATGTCATTGGTATTTTGATAGGGATTACACTGAATCTGTAGATTGTTTCAGTAGTATGGACACTTTAATAATATTAATTCTTCTAATCCATGAGCACAAAATATCTTTCCATTTATTCATGTCTTCAATTTCTTTCATCAATGTCTTTTTAAATAAAGATTTTATTTATCTATTTGAGAGAGGGAGAGAGTGCACAAAAGCAAGGGGAGGTACAAAGGGAGAGGGAGAAGCAGACTCCTTGCTGAGCAGGGAGCCTGATGTGAGGCTTGATCTCAGGACGCTGAGATCTTAACCTGAGCTGAAGACAGACATTTAACCGACTGAGCCACCCAGGTGCCTTTTTAGTTTAAGTTTTAACAGTTTAAACTGTATTCAGAGTACAATTCTTTCACATCTTTGGTTAAATTTACTCATGGGTATTTCATTATTTTTGATGCAATTATAAATGAAATTATTTTCCTACTTTCTTTTTCTTATAGTTATTAGTGTATAGAAAAACTGATTTCTGTACGTTAATTTTGTATCCAGTGATATTGCTGAATTCATTTATTAGTTCTAACAGATTTTGGTGGAGTCTTTAGGGTTTTCTCTATATAGGGTTTTCTCTATATAGTATCATGTCATCTGCAAATATGTCTTTTTCCTATCCATTGTTACTTTTTCCTGTCCAATTTGGATGAATTTTATTTCTGTTTCTTGTGTAATTGCCATGGCTAGGATTTCCGACACTATGTTGAATAAAAGTGGTGAGAGTGGACATACTTGTTTTATTCCTGATCCTACAGGAAATGCTGAAAGCTTTTCACTGTTGAGTATGATGTTAGCTGTGGGCTTATCTATCATATATGGCCTTTATTAGGCTGAGATACATTCCTTCTATACCTACTTTGTCGAGTTTTCTTTCTTATCATAAATGAACGTTGAATTTTGTCACATGCTTTTCCCTGTACCTATTATGATGATCATATGATTTTTATCCTTTGTTTTGTTAATGTGAGGTATCACACTGATTAATTTGTGGGCGTGGAACCATCCTTGCATCTCTGGAATAAATTTCACTTGATTGTGGTGTATGATCCTTTTAATGTATCATTGAAAATTTTTTGCTAAAATTTTGTTAGGATTTTTACATCTATATTATCAGATATATTGGTCTGTAATTTTCTTTCTTGTGTTATCTTTGGTTTTGGTAACAGGGTAATGTGACCTTGTAAAATAAGTTTGGAAGACTTCCTTCCTCTTCAGTCTTTTGGAATAATTTGAGAATAGGTACTAACTCTTCTTTAAATGTTTGGTAGAATTAAGCCATGAAGCCATCTGGTCCTGGACTTCTGTTGTTTTGGAGTTTAAAAATCACTGTTTCAATTTTATTACTTGTAATTGATCTATTCAGATTTTCTATTTGTGTGTGTGTGTGTGTTTCAGCCTTGGAAGATTATGTATTTCTAGGATTTATCCATTTCTTTTAAGCTTTCCAATTTGTTGGTGTATAATTGTAGTAATGTCTTAGCCTTTGTATTTCTGTGGTGTTCGTTGTAACTTTTCCTTCATTTCTGATTTTATTTATTTGGGTCCTCTCCCTTTTTCTCTTGAGTTTGGCTGTTGATTTCATTGATCTTTTCAAAGAACCAGCTCTTGGGATGCCTGGGTGGCACAGTCAGTTAAGTGTCTGCCTTCGGCTCAGGTTATGATCACAGGTCCCTGGGATAAAATCCTGCATCAGGCTTCCTGTTCAGTGGGGAGCCTGCTTCTCTCTCTGCCTGTTGCTCCCCCTGCTTGTACTCTCTGACAAATAAATTTTTAAAAAATCTTAAAAAAAGAGAAAAAGCTCTTACTTTTATTATCTCTTCTTCTTCTTCTCCCCCCCCATCTCTATTTCATTTATTTCCACTCTGGTCTTTATTACTTCCTTCCCTTTACTAATATTGGGCTTTGTTCCTCTTTTTTTAAAAGTTATTTTGGGTATAGAGTCAGATGGTTTATTTGGGACTTAAAAAAAAATTCTTCCTCCATGTTTTATTTTATTTTATTATGTTATATTAGTCACCATACGGTACATTATTAGTTTTTGATGTAGTGTTCCATGATTCATTGTTTGCATATAACATCCAGTGCTCCATGCAATACACGTCTTCCTTAATACCCATCACTGGGCGAACTCATCCCCACCACCCCCACCTCCCTTATGAAACCCTCAGTTTCTTTCCCGGAATCCATAGTCTCTCATGGTTCATCTCCCTCTCTGATTCCTACCTCCTTCATTTTTCCTTTCCTTCTAATGTCCTCCATGCTATTCCTTATGTTCCATATATAAGTGAAACCATATGATAATTGTCTCTCTGCTTGACTTATTTCACTTAGCATAATCTCCTCCAGTTCTGTCCATGTCAGTGCAAATGGTGGGTACTCATACTTTCTGGTGGCTGAGTAATATTCCATTGTTTATGTGGACCACATCTTCTTTATTCATTCATCTGTGGAAGGGCATCTCAGCTCCTTCCACAGTTTGGCTATTGGGTACATTGCTGCTATACACATTGGGGTGCATTTTCCCCTTCTTTTTAGTATATCTGTATCTTTGGGGTAAATACCCAGTAGTGCAATTGTTGGATCATAAGGTAGCTCCATTTTTAAATTTTTGAGGAAACTCCACACTGTTTTCCAAAGTGGCTCTACCAGCTTGCATTCCCACCAACAATGTAAGAGGGTTTCCCTCTCCCCACATCCTCTCCAACATCTGTTGTTTCTTGCCTTGCCAATTTTTGCCATTCTAACTGGGTGTAAGGTGGTATCTCAATATGGTTTTGATTTGAATTTCCTGGATGGCTAATGATCTTGAACATTTATTCATGTGTCTGTTATCCATTCATATATGTCTTCTTTGGAAAAGTGTCTGTTCATATCTTCTGCCCATTTTTTGACTTGATTTTTTTTTGGGGGGGGAGGTGTTGAGTTTGAGAAGTTCTTTATAGATCTTGGATACCAGCCCTTTATCTGTAGTGTCATTTGCAAATATCTTCTTCCATTCTGTGGGTTGCCTCTTTGTCTTATTGACTGTTTCCTTTGCTGTGCAGAACCTTTTTATCTTGATGAAGTCCCAAAAGTAGAAAAAGAAAAACAAAGCTGGGGGCATCACACTGCCTAATTTCAAGCTATATTACAAAGCTGTGCCATGGTACTGGCACAAAAACAGATACATAGATCAATGGAACAGAATAGGTTTCTAAGCATGCATTCATTTCTTCTAGATTACTTATTGTCATATAGCTGTTGATAAAAATTTCTGATGATTGTGTCTATTTCCTTGGTGTTATGGTATCTCCCCTTTAATTCATAATTTTATTAATTTGAGTCCTTTCTCTTTTCTTTTGGATAATCTGGCCAGTGGCTCATAGATCTTATTAATTCTTTCAAAGAATCAGCTTCCAGTTTTGTTGTGTTCTACTGTATTTTTGGTTTCTAATTCTCTGCTCTAATCTTAATTATTTCCTTCCTCATGCATGGCTTAGGGTTAATTTGTTGTTGATTCTCTACTTCTTTAAGGTGTAAAGGTAGTTGGAATTTTTCTATTTTTCTGAGTGAGGCTTGGATGGCTATGTACTTCCCCCCCTCAGGACCACCTTTGCTGTATCCCACAGGTTTTGGACTGAAGTGTTTTTGTTCACTTGAATTGTTTAAGTTCTTCTTTGATTTTCTGGTTGATCCAAACATTCTTGTGCAGGATAGTCTTTAGCTGCCAAGTGTTTGAATTTCTTCCAAACTTTTTCTTGTGATTGACCTCCAGTTTCAAAGCACTGTGGTCTGAGAATATGCATGGAATAATTTCAGTCTTTTGGTATCAGTTGAGACTTGATTTGTGACCCAGTATGTGGTCTATTCTTGAGAAAGTTCCATGTGTGCTCAAGAAGAATGAGTAGTCTGTTGTTTTAGGGTAGAATATTCTCTGTGTATATATACATACACACACACACACATATATGAGACACACTGGACCAGATATATATATATATATATATATATATATATATATATATATATATTTGTTAATTTTCTGCTTAGATAACCTGTCTGTTGCTGAGAGTGAGAGGGTTGAGGTCTCCTACAATTAACATATTATTATGAATATGTCTCTTTATTTTGGTTAACAGTTGGTTTATGTAGTTGGCTGCTTCCATGTTGGGGCATAGATATTTACAATTGTAAATTATAGATCCTCTTCTTGGATAGACCCTTTAAGAATGGTATAGTGTACATTGACTTTGAATCCTACCACATTACTGAATTGCTGTATGAGTTCTAGTAGTTTGGGGGTGGAGTCTTTTGGGTTTTCCATAGAGAGTATCATTTCATCTGCAAAGAGAGAGTTTGACTTCTTTATTGCCAATTTGAATACCTTTTATTTCTCTTTGTCTAATTGCTGTTGCTAGGACTTCTAATACCATGTTGAACAAGAGTGGTGAGAGTGGGCATCCTTGTCGTGTTCCTGATCTCAAAGGGAAGGCTGTCAACTTTTTTCCATTGAGGATGATATTTGCTGTGGGTTTTTCATAGATAGATTTGATGAAGTTGAGGAATGTTCCCTCTATCCCTATACTTTGAAGCATTTTAATCAGGAACAGATGCTAGATTTTGTCAAAAGCTTTTTCTGCATCAATTGAGATGACCATGTGGTTCTTCTCTCTTCTTTTACTGATTTGTTCTATTACATTGATTGATTTGCAAATGTCGAATCACACTTGCAACCCAGGGATAAATCCCACCTAGTCATGATGGATAATCTTTTTAATGGACTGTTGGATCCTATTAGCTAGGATCTTGTTGAGAATCTTAGCATCCATATTCATCAGGGATATTGGTCTGAAATTGGGTGAGCCTGGTGGTGGGTATTATGGAGGGCACATATTGCATGGAACACTGGGTGTGGTACATAAACAATTAATTCTGGTACACTGAAAAGAAGTTTAAAAAATTAAAAAAACATATATATATAAAATAATGGTATAATGTCCTTCTGTATCTCTAAGTACAGTCTTTAGCTTAAAATCTAATTTGTCTGATAAGAGAATTGCTACTGCAGCTTTCTTTTGAGGCCTGTTGGCATGAAAATTGCCATCCTTTCACTTTTAGTCTGGATGTATCTTTAGGTTCAAAATGAATCTCCTGGAGACAGCATATAGATGGGTCCTATCTTTTTTTTTTTTTTTTTAAGATATCTGAATTCTTATATTTATTTTGCATTCAGGCAATTGTGATATGTGGTGTTGGTTGAAGCACATGAAGAAAATCCAGCCTTAAAAGAAACATGGGGATGTACATATTTGATACCACACCAAATTTTGACAAACAGTAGTTTCTTTAAGATTACTTGCATAATGATGAGCCCTGAATGTTATACACAATCGAAGAATTATTGAACTCTACATCTGAAACTGATGATGTATTATATGTTGATTAATTGAATTTAAATAGGGTCCTGTCTTTTTATACAATCTGCAACCCTGTGCTGTTTTATGGGAGCACTCAGGCTGTTGATAGTGATTATTGAAAGATATAATTTAATTGTCATCATATCACCTGTGAAGTCCTTGTTTCCACAGATTTTCTCTGTAAATTTCTGTTCTATATCACTCTTGGGGTCTTTTTCCTTTTATAGAACTCCACTTAATATTTCTTGCAGGGCCAGCTTAGTGGGCACATATTCTTTCAGTTTTTGCCAGTCTTGGAAGCTCTTTATCTCTCCATCCATTCTAAACCAGAGCCTTGCCAGATAAAGTATTCTTGGCTGCATGTTCTTCTCATTTAGTACCCTGAATATGTCTTACCAGCCCTTTCTGGCTTGCCAGGTCTCTGTGGACAGGTCTGACATTACTCTGATGTTCCTCCCTCTGCATGTAAGGAATCTTTTCCCCCTAACTGCCCTTAAGATGATTTCCTTGGTTTTAAGATTTGCGAGTTTTACTATTACATGCCTGGGTGTGAGTCTGTTCTCCTTGACCTTGGGAAGGGTCCTCTCTGCCTCTATGACACAAATGCTTGTTTTATTCCCCAGATTAGGGAAGTTCTCAGCTATGCTTTGCTCAACTATCTCTTCCAGTCCTCTGTCTCTCTCTCTCTACCACCTCCCCACCAGGGATCCCAATAATTTTGACATTGGAATGTTTCATGGTGCCATTTATTTCTCTAATTCTGTTTTCATGCATATTAAGCTGTTTGTTCCAGGCCTCCTCCTGTTCCTTCTTTTCTATCAGTTTGTCTTCTAGATCACTAATTCATTCTTCTGCCTCATTTACCCTAGCTGTTAGAGTATCTAGATCAGATTGAATCTCATTGATAGCATTTTTAAGTTCTGCCAGATCAGCTCTCATTTCTGCCCTTAGAGAATCTATGCTGCCATTAGTAGTTTCCTTCATCCTAGCTATTGTCTGCATAACTGTTACCCTGAAGTCTATTTCTGACATCTTGCTTATTATATCCATATCCATTAGTTCTGTGGCCAAGGTCATGGTCTCTGAATTTTTCCTGTGTTGTGGGTTCCTTCTTTTAGTCATTCTGTTGAGGGGTGGTTGAAGAAATATATAGAGTCTAGGTTATTGACCACAACCGAAGCAAGATGTTCCTGTTTTATAGGGACCTTAGGGTTGCCAGCCTCTTGTTCTTCCAGCCTGTCTTCTGGGGGAGGAGCCTGTTGCGCTGTTACTCAGGCAATACTGTTTGGGCAGAGTTCTGCTCTCCCAAGAGTCAGAGCAGAAGTGACCATATCTAAACTTCTGTCTCAGAACAGAGAGATTGCAGTCTGTTCTCAGGCTACACTGACTCCGTTTTTGTCTGTGCTGCTAAAAACTGCAGCATCCTGGGTTGTGTGCCCCACAACAGCACTCCAGCCCTCACTTCCACGTCCAGGCACGTCTCTGCCCCTTTTGCTTCTAAAACTGCCAGCTGCTCCCAGTTCACATATGTGCCCCTGCAGCCAATGGAACAGAATATAGAGCCCAGACATGGACCCTCAGCTTTATGGTCAATTAATCTTTGACAAAGCAGGAAAAAATATCCAATGGAAAAAAGACAGTCTCTTCAATAAATGGTGTTGAGAACATTGAACAACTATACAAAGAAGAATGAAACTCGACCATTCTTTTACACTGTACACAAAGATAAACTGAAAATGGATGAAAGACTTCAATGTAAGACAGGAATCCATCAAAATCCTAGAGTAGTACATAGGCAGTAACCTCTTCGACATCAGCCACAGCAAATTCTTTCAAGGCATGTCTCCGAATGCAAGGGTTTATTTGGGATTTTTCTTGTTTCTTGAGGTAGGCCTGTATCATTATGAACTTCCTTCTTAGAACTGCTTTGTTACATGCCACTGATTTTGGAAAGTTGTGTTTCTATTTTCTTTTGTCTCAAGGTATTTTTAAAAATTTCCTCTTTGATTTCTTTGTTTACCCACTGGTTGTTTGGTAACATATTGTTCATTTT
This sequence comes from Mustela lutreola, assembly GCF_030435805.1. Lineage (NCBI taxonomy): Eukaryota > Metazoa > Chordata > Mammalia > Carnivora > Mustelidae > Mustela > Mustela lutreola. The sequence continues at coordinate 42,108,484 of NC_081297.1, forward strand.
CCACATGTTTGCGTATTTTCCAGTTTTCTTCTTGTAATTAATTTCCAGTTTCACAACATTGTGGTTAGAAAGGATGCTTGATATGATATCAGTGTTCTTGAATTTATTAATATATGAATAATTGTTTTGTGGCCTATCTTGGAAAATGTTCCATGTGCACTTGAATAGAATGTGTATTCTGTTGTTTTGGATGAAATGTTCATATATATCTATTAAGTTCTTCTGGCCAAATGTGTCATTTAAGGCTAGTATTTCCTTATTGAATCTGTAGATGATTTATCCATTGGTTAAGGGAAATACTAAAGTTCCCTACTATTATTGTATTACTGTCAATTTCTCCCTTTGTGTCTATTAATATTTTCTTTATATTTTTAAATGTTCTTATGTTGGGAGCATGAATATTGACAAATGTTATATCTCTTCTTGGATTGAACACTTTATCATTATGTAATGCTCTTCTTTGTCTTTTGTTATAGTCTTTCTTTTAAAGTTTATTTAGTCTCATGTGAGTATTACTTCACCAACTTCCTTTTTGTTTCCATTTCCATGGAATATCATTTTTCCATCTCTTCATTTTCAGTCTCTGTGTGGCTTTAGATCTGATTTGAGTCTCTTAAAGGCAGTATATAAATGGTTCTTTTTAAAAAATCTATACAGCCACCCTATGTCTTCTGATTGGAGCACTTGGTCCATTTATATTTAATGTAATTATTAATAGGTATGTACTTATTGTCACTTGGTCAGCTGTTTTCTGCTTGTTATGGCAATTCTTCTGCTTTGTTTTTCTTCTCTCTGTTCATTGGTGTTTGATGGTTTTCTTTCGTTTTGTTTGAGTCCCTTTCTCTTTATTTTTTATCTATTGTAAGTTTTGGTTTATGGTTACCATGAGTTCATATATATTGACCTATATACATAGCAGTCTATTTTAAGCTAATAGTCATTTGTTTTTAACACATTCTAAAAGTGATACATTTTTACTCCCCACCCCGACATTTTATATTTCTAACATCCTATTTGACATCTTATATTTTTTAATTAAAAAAAAAGATTTATTTGTTCATTTGAGAGGGAGACAGAGATAGAGAGAGAGAAAAAAGAGAAAGTAGGGAGAGGGACAAAGGAAGAGGGAGAAAGAGAATTCAAGCAGATTCTTTGCTAAGTGTGGAGCCCTGAAGTGGGACTTGATCTGATGACTGTGAGGTCATGACCTGAGCCAAAATCAGAAGTTAGACACTTAACTAACTGAGTCACTCAGGCGCCCCTGACATGTTTTAATTTTGTGTATTCCTTAACTACTTACTGTAGTTATAGTTAAATTACTATTTTTGACTTTTAATCCTCATACTATTTTTTAAGTGGCTGATTTACCACATTTCCTATATATTTTCCTTTACCAACAAATATTTTTCTTTCATATATTTTCTTACTTCCAGTTACAGATTTTTCTTTTTTGCTTAAAGAAGGTCCTTTAATATTTCTGGTAAGGTTGGTTTAGTGGTGATAAATTCCTTTAACTTTTGCTTGCCTAGGAAACTATCTCTCCTCCAGTTCTGAATGATAACCTTGCCAGGTAGAGATTTCTTGGTTGGCAGTTTTCTCTTTCAGTACTTTGAATATATTATTCCACTTACTTCTGTCATGAAAACTTTATGCTGAAAAATATGCTGATACTCTTATGGCAGTTCCTTTGTCTGTAACAAGCTGTCTTTCTCTTGCTACTTTAAAAACTCTCCCCTTGTCTTTAACTTTTGACAATTTAATTATAAAATTCCTTGGTGTGGTTTTTTGGGATCATCTTGTTTAGGGCTCTTTGTGCTTCCTGGACCTGGATGTCTGTTTCTTTCCCAGCTTAGGGAAATTTTCAGCCATTATTTCTTCAAATAACTTCAAATAACTTCCCTACTCCTTCTGGAACTACTATAATGTGAATGTTTGTGTATCTGATGTTGTTCTAGAAGTTCTTAAAACTATTCTCACTTTTTATTAACATATATTGTATCATTAGTTCCAGAGGTAGAATTTAGTGATTCACCAGATTACTTCCAGTGACCTCTTTAATGCCCATCACCCAGTTATCCCACACCCCCAACCTCCTTCTCCTCCAGCACCCCTCAGTCTGTTTCCTATGATTAAGAGTGTCTTATGGTTTGTCTCCCTCTCTATTTTTGTCTTATTTTATTCTTCCTTCCTTCCCCTATGTTCATCTGTTTTGTTTCTTAAATTCCACATATGAACAAAATCATATGGTATTTGTCTTTCTCTGACTGACTTATTTTGCTTAGCATAATACCCTGATGTTCCATCCCTATCACTGCAAATTGCAAGAGTTCATTCTTTTTGATGGCTCAGTAATATTCCATTATATCTATATCTGTATCTATCTATCTATCTATCTACCACATCTTCTTCTTCTTCTTCTTTTTTTTTTTTTTTTTTACCACATCTTCTTTATCTATTTATTTGTTGATGGACATCTGGGCTCTTTCTATTGCTTGGCTATTGTGGACATCGCTGCTATAAACATTGGGGTGCATGTGCCGCTCTGAATCACTATGTTTGTATCTTTTGGATAAATACCTAGTAGTGTAATTGCTGGGTCATAGGGTAGTTCTATTTTAACTTTTTAGGGAACCTCCATACTGTTTTCCAGAGTGGCTGCACCAGTTTGCATTCCCACCAACAGTGCAAGAGGGTTCCCCTTTCTCCACATCCTAGTCAACATCTGTTGTTTCCTGAGTTGTTCATTCTGACTGATGTGAGGTGGTATCTCATTGTGGTTTTGATTTGTATTTCTCTGATGATGAGTGATTTTGAGCATTTTTTCATGTGCCTGTTGGCCATTTATATGTCTTCTTTGGATAAATGCCCTTCTGCCTATTTCTTGACTGGATTTTTAATTTTTTGGGTGTAGAGTTTGATAAGTTCTTTATAGATTTTGGATACTAGCCCTTTATCTGATATGTCATTTGCAAATATCTTCTCTCATTCTGTAGGCTTTTAGTTTTGTTGATTGTTACCTTTGCTGTGTAGAAGCTTTTTATCTTGATGAAGTTCCAATAGTTCATTTTTGCTTTGGTTTTTCTTGCCTTTGGAGATGTGGCTAGCAAGAAGTTGCTGCAGTCAAAGTCAAAGAGGTTGCTGTCTGTGTTCTCCTCTAGGGTTTTGGTGGATTCCTGTCTCATATTTAGGTCTTTCATTCATTTTGAGTTTTTTTTGGTGTATGGTGTAAGAAAGTGATCCAGTTTCATTCTTTTGCATGTGGTTGTCCAATTTTCCCAACAGCATTTGTGGAAGAGACTGTCTTTTTTACACTGGATATTCTTACCTCCTTTGTTGAAGATAAGTTGACCACAGAGTTGAGGGTTCTTATTCTCTTCCATGGATCTGTGAATCCTTTTTTGTGCTAGTACCATACTGTCTTGATGATTACAGCTTTGTAATAGGACTTGAATTCTGGAATTGTGATACCTCCAGCTTTGGTTTTCCTTTTCTTTTTCTTTTTTTTTTTTTTTTTTTTAAGATTTTATTTATTTATTTGTCAGAGAGAGAGTGAGCGAGAGCAAGCACAGGCAGACAGAGTGGAAGGCAGAGTCAGAGGGAGAAGCAGGCTCCCTGCGGAGCAAGGAGCCGGATGTGGGACTCGATCCCAGGATGCTGGGATCATGACCTGAGCCGAAGGCAGCTGCTTAACCAACTGAGCCACCCAGGCGTCCCTGGTTTTCCTTTTCAAATTCCTTTGGCTATTCAGGGTCTCTTTTGGTTCCACACAAAATTTAAGATTGTTTGTTCCAGTTCTATGAAAAATGCTGATGGTATTTTGATAAGGATTGCATTGAATGTGTGGATTGTTTTGGGTCATATAGACATTTTAACAATATTTATTCTTCTAATCCATGAGCATGGGATGATTTTTCGTTTCTTTGTGTCTTCCTCAATTTCTTTCACAAGTGCTGTGTAGTCTTCAGAGTACCAATCCTTTACCTCTTTGCTTAGGTTTACTCCTAGGTATCTTATGGTTTTTAGTGCAATTGTAAATGGGACTGAGTCCTCCATTTCTCTTTCTTTTGCTTCATTGTTAGTGTATAGAAATGCAACTGATTTCTGTGCATTGACTTCATATTCTGCCACTTTGTTGAATTCCTGTATCAGTTCTAATAATTTTTGGGTTGAGTTTTTGGGTTTTCTAAGTCGAGTATCATGTCATCTGCAAAGAGTGAAAGTTTGATGTCTTTTGCTGACTTGGATGCCCTTTATTTCTTTTTTTTGTCTGATTGCTTTTTGTTGTCTGATCAGCTGAGGGCTGATTCCAGTACCATGTGGAACAGCAGTGGTGAGAGTGAACATTCCTGTTGTGTTCTAACTTTAGGGGGAAAGCATTAAGTTTTTCCCCATTGAGATGATATTTGCTGTGGGTTTTTTGTATATGGCTTTTGTGATATTGAGGTATGTTCCCTCTAACCCTAAATGGCAGACAGGTTTTTTTTTTTTTTTTTTTTTAAATTATCAAGAAAGGATGCTGTGTTTTGTCAAATGCTTTTTTGGCATTGATTAAGAGAATCATATGGTTCTGTTCTTTCTTTTATTAACATGGTGTATCACATTGATTTATGAATGTTGAACTACCCTGTGGCCCAGGAACAAATCCCTCTTGGTCATGGTGAATAATCCCTTTGATATACTGTTGGATCCTATTAGCTAATATCTTGGTGAGAAGTTTTGCATCCATTTTCATCAGGGATATTGGTCTGTAGTTCTCCCTTTTGATGGGGTATTTGCCTGGTTTGGGGATCAAGATAATGCTGGCCTCATAGAATAAGTTTGGAAGTTTTCTTTCCATATCTATTTTTTTTTAAAAATGGCTTCAAAAGAATAGGTATTAATTCTTTAAATGTTTGTTGGAATTCTGCTGGGAGGCCATCTGACTCTGGACTCTTTTTTATTAGATTTTTAATTACTGATTCAATTTCTTTGCTGGTTATGGGCCTGTTCAGGTTTCTCATTCTTCCTGTTTCAGTTTCAGTAATTTATATTTTTCAAGGAATGCATCCTTTTCTTCCAGATTGCCTAATTTGTTAGCATATAATTGCTCATAATATTCTCTTATAGTTGTTTGTATTTCTTCAGTGTTGGTTGTGATCTGTCCTTGTTCATTCATGATTTCATTTATTTGGGTCCTTCTTCTTTTCTTTTTTGATACATCTGGCTAGGGGTTTATCAATCTTATTAAATCTTTCAGAGAACCAGCTCCTAGTTTCATTGTTCTGCTCAACTGTTTTTTTTTTTTTTTAAATTTCTATATTATTGATTTCTGCCCTACTGTTTATTATTTCTCTTCTCCTGCTGGATTTAGGCTTTATTTGCTGTTCTTTTCCCAATTCCTTTAGGTGTAAAGTTAGGTTGTGTATTTGAGAGTTTTCTTGTTTCTTGAGAAAGGCCTGTATTGCTATATACTTCCATCTTAGGACTACCTTTGTTGCATCCCAAAGGTTCTAAACTGTCATGTTTTCACTCTTATTTGCCTCCATGTATTTTTTAAAAAACTTCTTTAAATTCCTGATTGGCCCATTCATTCTTTAGTAGGATGCTCTTTAGCCTCCATGTATTTGTGTTCCTTCCAAATTTTTTCTTGTGGTTGAGTTCAAGTTTTAAAGCATTGTGGTATGAAAATATGAATGGTATAATCTCAGTCTTTTTATACCACATGGGATCTGATTTGTGACCCATTATGTGATCTCATCTGGAGACTATCCCATGTGAACTTGAGAAGAATGTGTATTCTGTTGCTTTAAGATGGAATGCTTTGTATGTATCTGTGAAGTCCATCTGTTCCAGTGTGTCATTCAAAGCCCTTGTTTCTTTGTTGATCTTCTGCTTAGATGATCTGTCTATTGTTGTGAGTGGGGTGTTAAGTCCCCTATTATTACTGTATTATTATCAATGTATTTCCTTAATTTTGTCATTAATTGGTTTATATAATTGGCTGTTCCCAAGTTAAGGGCATAAATATTTACAATTGTTAGGTCTTTTTGTTGGATAGACCCTTTTATTATGATAGAGTGTCCTTCTTCATCTCTTATTACAGTCTTGGTTTAAAATCTAATTTGTATGATATAAGGATTGCTACTCCAGCTTTCTTTAGATGTCCATTAGCATGATAAATGGTCCTCTACCCTCTCACTTTCAATCTGGAGGTGTCTTTCGGTCTAGAATGAATTTCCTGTAGACAGCATATCAATGGGTCTTTTTTTTTTTTTTAATCCAATCTGACACCCTATGTTTTTTGATTGGAGCACCTAGTCCATTTACATTCAGAGTAAATATTGGAAGATCTGAATTTAATGCCGTTGTATCACCTGTAAAGTCACTGTTTTTGTAGATTGTCTATGTTCCTCTCTGGTGTTTGTTAGTTTGGGCTCTCTCTTCATTCAAAGGATCCCCTTTAATAGTTCCTGCAGGGCTGGTTTAGTGTTCACAAATTCCTTTAGCTTTTGTTTGTCCTGGACATTCTTCATCTCTCCTTCTATTCTGAATGTCAGCCTTTATCTCTCCTCTATTCTGAATAACAGCTATTCTTTGTTGTGTATTTTCCCATTTAGCACAATGAATATATCATGCCAGCCTTTTCTGGCCTGCCAGGTCTCTGTCGACAGGTCTGCTGCTGGCCTTATGTTTCTACTCTTGTAGGTTAAGACCATTTTGTCCTGGGCTGCTTTCAGGATTTTTTCTTTATCTCTGAAATTTGCAAGCTATTATATCTTGAGGTGTTGACCTATTTTTGTCGATTTTGAGGGGGTTTCTCTGTGACTCCTGGACTTGAATGCCTGTTTCCTTCCCCAAATTAAGGAAGTTAAAACTATTCTCATTTTTAAAAATTCTTTTTTTGTTTTGCTGTTCCGACTGGGTGATTTCCACTGTTGTCTTCCAGATTGCTAAGCCATTCTTCTGTATCATCTAATCTGCTGTTGATTCCTAGCATATTTTTCAATTCAATTATTGTGTTCTTCAGCTCTCTGGTACTTTCTTATATTTTCTAACTCTTTGTTGAACTTTTCACTGTGTTCCTCCATTCTTCTCTTGACTTTGGTGAACACTTTTTATTATTATTATTATTTTTTAAATTTTTAAATTTTTTATAAACATATTTTTATCCCCAGGGGTACTGGTCTGTGAATCACCAGGTTTATACACTTCACAGCACTCACCATAGCACATACCCTCCCCAATGTCCATAACCCCACCCCCCTTCTCCCAACCCCCCTTCCCCCAGGAACCCTCAGTTTGTTTTGTGAGATTAAGAGTCACTTATGGTTTGTCTGGTGAACACCTTTATGACCATTACCTTGAACTCTACTTTGTCTGGCAAATAACCTGTCACCATTTCATCAGAATTTTTTCCTCCTGGGGCTTTATCTTGTTCTTTCATTTAGAAGATATTCTCCTGTCTCCTTATTTTGTTTGATTTTCAGTGTTAGTCTCTACATATTAGGTGGAATAGCCACCACTCCCTATCTTAAGGTGTAGTCTTGTGTACATTGTGTACATTCCATGTGTACATTACATATGCCTGGAAGCTTTGGCTGGCTGGCTGGACCTGAAGCCAATATGTCCTGGGGGAGTCCAGGGGTGCACTATGCCTGGATGACCCTGATGGAATGGCTTGAGCCTAAGCAGGCACTGGCTGAGGTATCTGGGAATACACTGAAACTGGAGGTCACCTTGGCAGGGTGGGGCAGGGATGGGTGGAGGGTTATCTTGGGGAGAGCTGGTGTAGGTTAAGGCTCATTGGAGTAACCCTAGCAGGCCAACTAGAGCACCTGGATCCTGCTCCCATTTGCACTATCAAGGTGGAGGGGAATGTAAACAATGGTGCTTGTTGGTACCTCCAACTTGAAGAGAACTCCAGTAGTTCCCCTTCCTCTGCCATTTAGTGGATATAAATGGATTTCCTTCACTTATAGTGTTGTTGCCCTTTAAGCCACTGTTCTTCCTGTGTCCCAGGTTGGGTGAATTTGGGTATAGTGCTCTCAGTGTTATTCTTCCTCACTGCAGGTTGTCACATTGCTTTGTTGGAAAAGGGTTTCCCATAGTTACCATATCTTAATCTTTCCTGTCATTTTCTGTGTGGTCCCTCTAACCTTTGTTGTGTAGAAGTTGTTCAATCAGCACTCAGTTTTCCCAGAAGAATCACTCCATATGTGGGTGTAGATTTGGTGTAGCCTTGGGAGGAGGTGAGTTCAGGGTCTTCTTATGCCAACATTTTGGACTGCCTTCCTCAGCCTTTGTTTCTCTTTAGTTTGGCAGCATAACTTGAACCATTTTTAATTTTTTAAAGATTAGTTCATTATTTTAACATATGTCTTGCTAGCCTCGTTCTTGTTTCCCTTCATTTTAGATGTTTCTATTATTTTCTGGAAGGATTTAAGTGAGAAAGGCACTTCTCTGCTGGATTATTCACTGAACTGAATTTCTACACATCATTATCTTTCTTATTTTACCAATGAAGGAGCTGAAGTAGAGAGAGAATAAATGACTTATCACATTTTAAACAAGCTTCAATGGCTGAATCTGAGGCAGGTGGTCTTTTGATCACATTCTATAAAACACTATAATAAGCTAGAAGCTGTTTGTGAGCAGTCACATCTTTCGAGGTACATTCTATGTAGCTTTTCCCACATAGTGGTTCAGAAATACTCATCATCTATAAAGACAGTAGATTATCTCAGCCAGGGCTGCTGCTAGCAGTTTGTAAATTTGTACAAACCAGAAGGTATCCCTTCAGGTGAACATGGACCCGAGGGAGCATGGCCCAACCAGTAGAGCACAGGTGAGATCTTAAACCACACCTGTTGGCTGGCTGAACACCTTGATCCAGGCACAGCTTGTACAATTGTATGTGATGACTTTGACCATAGTCACCATTTGCCAATACGACCCCCTTTTGACAGTTCTAATTTAAAAAGAAATTAAGCATTTGAGAGATCGACACAGTCAGTAACATTCCATTTTGATAGGGTTTAGCCCTGCTTTAGGGAACATTCACCTTATGCTTTTTGAACTATAAACGATGACTTCAAGATATCATCCAAAATAATTTCTAGAAATTAATGGAGTGCTAGAATTCAAAGTAAATATGCTAGAGACGAAAAAACCATTCAAGGAGCAAAGGAAACAAGAGTAGGCCAGGCCTCTTCAACATCCCTGGATGTGAAGGTTACCACTGAACCTGTGCTCTGATACTACCCAGAATGGGAAGATCTTGGGAGCATTTTGCCAGCTGTTGGGTTAGTCTGCTAGATCTTCTAAATGGTTCTCCCAGTAGCCCTCAGATGACCCTTACCTTCTGTTTTAATCCGCAGGGCTGTCCGGACCAGGGCAAACAGGGTAGCATTGAACATGACTGTCCCATCACTGTTCAGAGGCATGTTCATGGAGACCAGGCGCTGGAGGTTAAGAGGAGGCAAAGTTGGTGATTATAGCAAACAGTTCTCAAACGATCTACAGAACCACCATGGCAGGAGAGTGCTGGGAGGGAGCCTTCAAACTTGTGTGCAAGTGTCAGCAGCAGGTAGGGGTTGGAGGCATGGGTCACTAAAATGTATTCAAAACCTCTTCTGGGGAGAATTTCAGCTCTCCCATAAGTACTCTCACCCTTCTGTACCCAGTGAGGCAGGAATGGAATTTTTCCTTATTAGACCCTTGCTCCCACAAAGACATGTTAAGCCCACCCAACACCCTCCTCAGCTCAAAGGTCTACTCAGGCATATGGATACACTCTCTACTGGCATGCCAGACACTTGCCAGGAGCCCACCTGCCAGCCAGCATTCATCCAGAGCCTTGCTAAGAGAGACAATAATGGCAGGTTTGAATTGCAGGAGGCACAGTGTATCCTCTTTTCTGTATATTAAAAAAACATACCTCTGCATCAGGCTGGGTCAAAAGCTTGTTGACTGGGTGAATTGCCCTTTTCTCTCCTTTCTCACAGGCCCAAATTGCTGTTGCTGCATTGTGCCCTGGTGTGGGGACTCAGCACACAGCAGAGTAATTATGAGAAAGAGGACCATGAAACTTATTCTGGCATTTGCTCTCAAGATATGGTCAAAGATGTTATTTGTTAGATCACATGGTGTCCTCTTATTAATCATAGTGCCAAGAAGAGTTATAATTTTCCTGAGTGATGGGTCTTCTTGACTTTCATGGACAGTGTGAATTGTGGAGCAGTCACTGGGAAGCTGAACACATTGGTAGCCTGTTCAGGCCCCTTTGGAGGCTGTGATGGATGCACTATCACCTCATGCAGGCCACACTTGTCCCTGCTATTTTGTCCATTGGGCTTTGACTTTACATTTAACTTGTGCTTTTTTCCCCTCCTCATATCTTATATAACCTTGGAAATCTTCTAAAATTTTTTTGGGAACAAAATGGAGATATAGGTGAGAAAAAACTGAGCAAAATGGAGCACAATCCAATTCTCTATTTCCCATGAATGGATTATCTGGAGTTGAGGTTTTCTATTTGTGCTTCTTCTATACAGCTCTCTGACCTCACTTCCCCCAACCCCTTTCAGCTCATTGTTATTCCAACAGGGAGTATGGAATGGTGGAAGTGGGAATTAAAAGAAGAGAGGATAGATTAGAAACAGTACTCTTCAGCAACGGCTACCTGGTTGAGATTACAGTGAGGTAAGAGAGGTACCTGAGCACACAATTTATGGAGTGTTCACTCTCAAGGTCATGTGAGGGTCACATGAGCAAGAGTTGGGTCTAAAGACTCACTTAGAAATCTGATGAACAAGATGGATCCTCTCTTTGGTACAATTTGTGAGTGTTTCAGTGATTTTGTACACAATTTTAGGGCTTTACAGGTCCCTGACGCTGATGCATGGACCCTTTAATAGCCCTCTGATCCCAGGAGGAGAACCCTTAATCTATTCATCCTTGGCTGAAAGTCTTCCAGGATGACTAGGTGGTAAAACCTGATGGGACTGGGCATGTGGCTTGTTGGATCATGAGGCATTCACTTCAGTTTTCTTTTATAGAATCTGAGGGTTTATTGTTGGAAGGAACCTTAAAATATAATCTGGCTCAGGCCTATTTCTTTAGCACATAAAATATTATCTTCACTTTCTTAAAGTATCAGTGGCCTAATCAAGGTCACGAGACAAATAGGCTTCTTCCCTCCCATATTTTCTTTTTCTCCTGTGAAACCAGATTATCTCTTACTTTGCAAGCCACGCGGTGAGGGCATAGCTTCCCAAAACCCAGTGGGGGCTGAATCCGCCTGAGCAGGGTCACCACATCCAGGTGTTTGATCCGACCCCTAAAAAGAGGAAAGGCAGAAGGAAAGATCAGTCAGAGGGTCATGGTTTCAGCCTGTAGCCCAAGACTCACGTATTAGACTCTCCACAGCTGTTGCCCTATTGGTTAATCTCAGTGCAGCATTGCAGAATTGCATGGCAAAACTCTAAAACCAATATATACATGTTTAGATTTTAATGAGCAATTTTCCACCAGTTCTATGTTGAATGTGGGAGGAACTTCAGGTAGCGCAATGAGATTCTCACATATACTTGCTGTGGCAATCTAAATATGTCCAAAAGGCATTTATTAAGTTCAACCAAATGTAATTGACCAATGAGGGTATCCTTGTACCCAAGGCAGGAATAGAGTTGAGATCTACTTGACTCTAAACATTTTAACTTGAATACTTACTAGTTACTCTTGACACAAGGATCTCCCATCCTTCTATTCAACTGAAAATAGATATGTTTTTGACTTAGTCAAAGATGCTTGGCCTACTATTGCTGGCCCTTGACCCTTGACCCTGGGTTCTGGCACAATTCAGTGTTTCTAATCAATCTACCCAACGCTAACCTGTGTTGAACCTCTTCTGTGGGTATGGTCACACTGTGTCCTCTGGGCTTTGGGAATCAGTATTTCCCTCTGGGAACTTACTTGGCTTCAGGATCATACTCTGCCCAGATTCTTTTAAATTCATCCAGATGATGGGGACCAAGAATTGACCAGTCCCTTGTCAGGTAGTCAAAGTTGTCCATGATGACAGCTACAAAGAGGTTGATGATCTGCAGAGAACAGAGATATGAAGCGTTTCTTGCCACTTAAATACACTTTGCCAGTTAGTGCCATGCATGGCAGAAGCCTACATTTCTGAAGACCAGCTCTATTTACCATTTAAAATATCAGCCCCTGGATATTTGTCTCTTGGCTATGAACCTGACACGGGTCTCCTCGGAATGGTGTGGGATGAATCCCACATGAGGGCTGTAGAGTTTCCCTCATACCAAACTTTGGGTAGGGTTGCCAAGGACAGAGGGCAGCTTTCTCCACCACCTTTCTTTCACACTCCTCATCAAAGTATCCAAAACATATCGGTTGCCTCTAGCCCCCCCCCACCCCCAATATCCCTTCTGTCCCCTGGGACACTGCCACCATGACAAGAGCCAATAAGAGATAAGAAAGGTGCTGGTTGGGCTCACTCTGGCCCAGGGCTTTGTGCCCTTTTCTAGTGGTTGGACACTGCTACTAACTGAGTCTTTCCAAGCTGGTTCCTCTGACTGCAAGCTGCAGGGATAGATAGCGGGCCTGGGCTGCCTTGAACTGCACATGAATGATCTGTGGCTGTTTAGTCCCACCTCTGCTTACCAGGAAGGCACAGAGCATGTAGAAGCTGATGAAGTAGAAGACCGCGAAGCTGCTGCCACAGGGAGTTTCACCTTCTGTGCTGTTGCCGGGCTCCGACTCGGGGGCACACTTCTTTCCTGGCATGCAGGCCAGCATGATATCCTGCCATGCCTCCCCTGTGGCACACCTAGGGGAGAGCGGTGAGAGAGTCCACCACCCGTGGGGCCCATCTCATATCTCTGGATCTTTTCTTCATCCCTTGCCCAATCCTCCTCCCCCAGAGGGAACTACTAAATTGAATTTGGTGTTTATCATTCCCTGAATGCTCTGACTAATGTTCACTAAATATGAAGATACATGGCATTGTTTTGAATGTTTTAAAGCTTTCCATAGATGGGAACAAACCACCTTTTCTGAAAAGTTCCTCTTTTTGCCACTCATATTAAGTTTTGGAGATTTATCCATTCGGCTCTCATTTACTCATCTTAACTGCCATATAGCAGTATATTCTATGTATATACCAATTTTTAAAAAAGATTTTATTTATTTATTTGAGAGAGAGCAAGAGCAAGAGCATGAGCAGAGGCAGAGGGAGAAGCAGACACCTCTCTGAGCAGGAGCCTAATGTGGGACTCGATCCCAGGACCCCAGGATCACAACCTGAGCCAGAAGCAGATGCTTAACTGACTGAGCTATCCAGGTGCCCTGTATATACCATTTTAAAAAACCTGCTGTCCTGTTAAAGCTTTCCCTTTTCTTTCCTTTTTTGCTATTACAAAGAACCCTGCAATGAGCATGCAGGTCCATGCCTTGATATCTGCTTAGAAAGTGGAATTTCCAGGTGAAGTAGGTATGTCTTCGTTTTCACTAGTTATTGCTGCTTCTCCAAGAATTATGCTCTTGTCATCAGTGTGGGACAAATGCCATTGCTCTGCAGACCTGTTGACTTTTTTTTGTTTGTTTTATTGAGGTATAACTGACAAATAAAATTGTAAGATATTTCAAGTGTCCATCATGATGATTTGATCCAACTCTACATTGTGCAAGGATTCCTCCCACCTAGTTAATTAACACACTCATCACTTCACATATTTATTTTCTTTGATGAGCACATTTCAGATTTTAGCAAATTTCAAGTATGTAATAGAGTGTTATCAACTTTCATCACCATAGATCTTCAGACCTTCTTTATCTGGTAGATCAAAGTGTGTACCCTTTTACTAACTTCTTCCTATCTCCACCCCATCCAGCTTCTGGCAATTCCTTTTCTACACTCTGATTCTATGGGTTTAGACTTGTCAACTCTTTATATTAGTGAATTTTTAAAAATGTTGCTCATATGATGGGTGTGAAATGATATTTCATTGCTGTCTTAATTTGTGTTTAAATGGTTAGTGGGTTAAGAACTTTTATTTCACCTTCTGTTGAACTGCAATGTTCATATTTTAGTCTGTCTCTCGGGTTGCCTTCTGGTTCATTTGTCGTCTTTTTAAAAAAATATATTCTTTCTATTATCATTTGTCATTTACATGCATAACAAGTACCTTCTTTCCGTCTGTGGCTTGTCTACAGCCTTATTTATGGTGAAGCCTATTTATTTTAATGAATCTGAAGTTTATTTTACTTTTTTAAAGATTTATTTATTTATTTGAGAGCAAGAAATAGAGAGAATTAGCTTGGGGAGGGGCAAAGGGAGAGGGAGAGGATCTCAAGCAGACTCCCCACCATATGCAGAGCCCAACAGGAGGCTTGATCCCATGACCCTGAAATCATGACCTGAGCTGAAATCAAGAGTTGGACATTTAACCCACTGACTGAGCCATCCAGGAACCCCTGATGAATCTAAAATTTAAATTTCACTGTTTTTTTTTTTTTTTTTTTTTTTTTTTTTTTTTTTTTTTTTTTTTTTTTTTAAAGATTTTATTTATTTATTTGACAGAGAGAAATCACAAGTAGGCAGAGAGGCAGGCAGAGAGAGAGAGGAGGAAGCAGGCTCCCTGCCGAGCAGAGAGCCCGATGCGGGACTCGATCCCAGGACCCTGAGATCATGACCTGAGCCGAAGGCAGCGGCTTAACCACTGAGCCACCCAGGTGCCCCAATTTCACTGTTTTTTTGCCATCTTGTTTGAAGAAATCTTTCCTTATTCTAGGTCATAAATATATTCTCCTATATATTCTAAAAATCCTTAAATTTTGTTTTCTGTAATAATGCATTAATCTGGAATGTATTTTTGTGCTTGATATAAGGTAGAAATATGCTTTATCTTTTCCTGTGTAGATAACCAATTTTCTTAGTACAATTTATTGAGCAAGTTCATCTTTACCTACTGATTTGAAATATCCTTTCTGACATAAATTATATTTCCATAGATGTGTGTGGGTCTTGTGTTGCCTTTTCATTCTATTCTGTAGGTTTATTTGTCTCTGTAGGTACAAAAGGATCACACAGTCCTAATCACGAAGCTTTGTATTAAGTCTTGCTCTCTTATAAACAGTGAGTCCTTCCAGCTTGTTGTTCTTCAAAATTGCCTTGGCTATTCATTTTTCCTTTTTTCTTACACAGACACGTTAGAATCAGCTCATCAAGTTCCGTGAATAATCCCACTGAGAGTCTTATTGGAATTGTATAGATTAACTTGGAGACTTTGATATTTTGGTAACATTAAGTGTCCCAGCCATCAACATGGCATATCTTTCCATTTGTTTAATGTCTTTTAAGAAATTTTTATAGTTCCCCATGTATATCTTTTGTTAGATTATTTCTAGGTATCTTATTTGAAATAAATAAATAAGATGTTATTATAAGCAGTACATTTAAGAAGTTATATTTATCTGTAAAAGATTTGCTGAATTCTCTTAGCTTTGCAGTTTCTCTTGTATAGTTTACTTGGGCAATTAATTTTGAAAAGAGGTTTTATTTTTTTTTATTGTAGTAAAATACACATAACAAAGAATTAACCATCTTAACCATTTTTAAGTGTTTCATTTACTGGTATTAAATACATTCACCTTGTTGTGTAGCCATTACCACCATCCAGCCCCATAATTTTTTCATCTTGTAAAACTGAAACTCTGTGCCTATTAACTAATAAGTCCCTGTTCTCTTCTCCCCACCGTCATTCCAGACCCTGGCAACCACGATTCTACTTTCTGTGTTTACAATTTTGACTAAGTACCTAAAATACGTGGAATCACATAGTATTTGTCTTTTTGTGACTAGCTTATTTCACTTAGTACTGTCCTTGAGCTTCAACCCTGTGGTAGCATATTGCAGAATTCCTTCCTTTTTCAAGGCTGAATAGTATTTTATTGTATATATATATATATATATATATATATATATATATATACTACATTCTGCTTATCTATTACCTATCAATGGGCAGTTGGGTTGCTTCCACATAGGTGCACAAATATCTCTTCTATTCTTGGTTGGGATATATACCCAGAAGTGGAATTGATGGATCATATGATAATTTTATTTTTAATTTTTGGAGGAACCATCATATGATTTTCTACAATGATTATGCTTTTTTATATCCTGCAACAGGGCATAAGGGTTCCAATTGCTCCACATCCTTGCCAACACTTGTTTTCCATTTCGTTTTGTTTTGTTTTTGGATAGTAGCCTTCTTAATGAATATGAGGTAGTAGCTCACTGTGGTTTTGATTTACATTTCCCTGTGGTTAGTGATGTTAGGCATCTTTTCATGTGCTCCTTGCTCATTCATGTATCTTCAGAGAAATGTCTATTCAAAATCTATTCAAGTCTTTTGCCCATTAAAAAAAAGATTTATTTAATTTTAGAGAGAGAGTGTGCTTCTGAGTGTCAGTGGTGGGAGTAGGGAGAGGGGCAGAGGAAGCAGGGAAGAAGCAGACTCCCCACTGAGCCAGGAGCCTCCCATGGGACTGGGTCTCAGGACTCTGAATCACAACCTGAGCCAAAACCAAGAGTCAGACATTTAACCAACTGTGCTATCTGGGTGTCCCTGGATCTTGGAACTTTCTGAGGACCAAAACCTTGACTATCTTTTCAGTTTCTATTTGGTTAATTAAAAAAATTCTTTTTAAGATAATTTTGTGATTTATATTTTCCTACATAAAATGATCTACTTTTAAATTTTCTCATATATTGGCATAAATTTGTTCATAATATTTTATCATTCTAAAAATCTCTTCCATATCTATAATTGTGTTACTTTTCTTATTCCTGATGTGCCTTTCTTAAAAAATTGGTTTTGACAAGAGTTTGTCTATTTATTGGTCTTTTCAAAGAACTTAGTTTTAGGGTTTATTGATAAATATTTTTGTTTTATATTTTATTAGTGTCTGCTTTTATTTTAATAAGTGTATTCTTTCATACTTTGGGGTTATTTGCTATTCTTTTTCCATTCATTAATTTAGTTATTATAGATTTTATAAAACAAGTTTTAGCTCTGAAATTTTCTTTGGTATTGATTGGCACATTTTGTAAATTTAAGATGTACTGCTCTAACTCTTTAATTTCTAAGAAGTATATAGCTTCAGCTGTGAGTTTAGAACAGTGACCCAAGGGGCATCTGTGTGGCTCAGTGGGTTAAGCCTCAGTCTTCAGCTCAGGTCAAATAATCCTAAAATTTGTATGGAATCAGACGAGACCTCGAATTGCTAAGGAAAAGTTGAAAAACAAAAATAAAACTGGTGGCATCACGTTACCTGATTTCAAGCTTTACTACAAAGCTGTGATCACCAAGATAGCACGGTACTGGCATAAAAACAGACACATAGACCAGTGGAACAGAGTAGAGAGCCCAGATATGGACCCTCAACTCTATGGCCAAATAATCTTCAACAAAACAGGAGAAAATATACAGTGGAAAAGAGACAGTCTCTTCAATAAATGGTGCTGGGAAAACTGGATAGCTATATGTAGAAGAATGAAACTCGACCATTCTCTTACACCGTACACAGAGATAAACATGAAATGGATAAAAGACCTCAACGTGAGACAGGAATCCATCAGAATCCTAGAGGAGAACATAGGCAGTAACTTCTTCGATACCAGCCACAGCAAATTCTTTCAAGATATGTCTCCAAAGGCAAAGGAAACAAAAGCGAAAATGAAGTTTTGGGACTTCATCCAGATCAAAAGCTTCTGCTCAGCAAAGGAAACAGTCAACAAAACAAAGAGGCAACCCACGGAATGGGAGAAGATATTTGCAAATGACAGTACAGACAAAAGGTTGATATCTAGGATCTATAAAGCCCCTCAAACTCAACAGACACAAAACAGATAATTATATTAAACAAAGGGTCCTGGGATTGAGCCCCTCATCAGGCTCTCCGCTCAGCGGGGAGCCTGCTTTACCCTGCTCCCTCTGCGTGCCTCTCTGCCTACTTGTGATCTCTCTTTCTCTGTGCCAAATGAATAAATAAATAAATAAATCTTTAAAAAAAAAAAAAGAACAGTGGCTCAAAACATTTAAGTGGGTAGATTTTGGAGGAACTACCAATTTTATGGTTAATTTCTAATTTTTGTTGTATTGAAGTTAGAGATGTTTTAGAATTTATTGAATTCTTCTTTGTGACTTAAATCTTGGCCAATTTTTATGAATGTTTCTGAGTTCTTAAAAAAAAAGTACTTTTTTGGGTCATCTATTGATTACAAATTTACTTAAATTTATCAGTTGTATTTTTAGATTTTTTTTACCCTTTCTTTTATTTTGTTCTATTTGTTCTGTCATGTTTTTACATGTCTCCCATTGTGTGTGTGTGTGTTCATTTTCCCCTTATCATTCATTAGTATCTTTGATATGTTTCCATGTAGTTTTATGATTGTTTTGTAATCTTAGTGGATTATACCTTTTATCAGTAACAAATATCCCTCTTTGTATTGTTTAATGCTTTTCACCCGGAATTTTATTTCTTCTGATGTTATTACTACACCTATTTTTTTTTGAAGTTTTATCTGGTATTCTTTTTCCATTCCTTTATTTTCCCATTCCTTTATTTTACTCTATCATAAACAGGCTGCAATTAGACTTCTTGAAGTCAACATTAGAGTATCTATCTTTTAATAGAGAAATTGAATTTTTAGTGATTAATTTTTGTTTTTATTCCTACCATCTTGTTTTATTTTCTAATTTTCTTTTCCTTCCTCTCCCCTTCCCTTTCTCCCCACCCCACCTTCCTTCTTTTATCTTTCTTTCCTTTTGCAGAATTGTTAAGGCTTTCCTTGTGCGTTTTTTTTCTTTTCCATCTAGAGATTTGGAATATATATATTCCATTTCTGTTTCTCTAATGGTTTACCTTCAAATATTTAATATACCTATTTATACACTTTCCACTGGCTGTGTATAGATTGAACGATATCTGTTTCTTTTCCATAAACAAGAGAAGAATGTCAGCACACTTTCATGTTTCTCATTCTTCCTACCTTGTTGAGATAACATAGGATTTCACTTCCAAATTGCTATTAAGGTTTTGGAAATTTTACCTTAATAGTTATTATTTTTTATTAAAAAATTTATTACAAAAGTTTTCAACCATATACAAAAGTAGAAAATACAAAGAAACCCCATGTACCCATCACCCAATCCTCACAAACATCAATATTTTGCTGTGTGTGTTTCATCTACTTCCCCAACAACCCCCTTTACCCTTTTTGGTTGGAGTATTTTATTTTATTATCTTATTTTATTCTTTTGTATTCTCACCTTTTAAAAATACTGAAAGAGGAAGGGCGCCTGGTGACTCAGTTTGTTAAGCATCCGACTTTTGATTTTAGCTCAGGTCATGATCTCAGGATGGAGACTGGGCCAGAGCTTAGTGTGGGCCCAGCATGGGGCTCCCTTCTCAGTGGGGAACCTGCTTCTCCCCTTCTCCCTCTGCCCCTCCCCCTGTACATGCACACACTCTCTCTCCCTCTCTCTCTCTAAAATGAATAAATAAATTTTTTTAAAAAAATTGAGAATTGACACACAATGTTACATTAGTTTCAGGGGTATAACATAGTGATTCCATAGCTCACCATGACTGTAGCTACCATCTGTCACCATATAACAGTATCACAGTACCACTGACTATATTCCCCATTCTGTATCCTTTATCGCCATGATGGGATATCTTGAAGCAAATCCCACACCTCATGTAATATCATTGTATCAACCCTAAATACTTCAATATGCATTCTGAAAATAATAAAACAATATGTTTTACATAACCACAAAATAATTATTACACTTAAAAATTAGCAATAATTATTTAATAAATAATACCTCCCTTAATAATTATTTAGATTTAATATGAGCGTTATGATTTCTTTGCTCATAACTCATAGCTAAAAACTTTATGGTTACTTTACTAATACCATTACTCTCTTCATTCAATATCTTAGATTAATTTTTCATTCTGTAGAAGGGTATCCTTGCATAGTTGTTTCAGAGGTTTATGTAAGGGAGTAAGCTTTCTGAGCTCTTACACTTTTGGAATCAATTTTGCTTTGTTACTTGAATGCTAATTAGGCTGTATTACAGGCATCTCCATTCAAAATATATTTTCTTAGGGTGCCTGGGTGGCTTAGTCAATTAAGCGGCTGTCTTTGGCTTAGGTCATGATCCCAGGGTCCAGGGATCAAGTCCCACATTGGGCTTCTTGCTCAGCTGGGAGTCTGCTTCTCCTTCTCTCCCTCTGCCTGATGCTCTCCCTACTTGGGCTCTCTCTCTCTATGTCAAATAAAAAGATACACATATATATTTTCTTCATAATATTGCATACATTATTTGTCTTCTATTATGTACTTTTGTTAATGAGAAGTCTAAGGAAAATTGGTATTTTTTGAAAATAACTCACTTTTTTCTCTTGGATGCTTCTAGGGTATTTTCTTTATTCTTGGTATTCTAAAACTTCTTTATACAGTGTCTGATGAAGGGACTTTTTGACAAACCTATTTGGCACTTAGTAAGCCATTTCAACCTGAAGGCTCATATCTGTATTTGAAATTTTCTTTGATCATCTCTTGATTTCATTCTTTCCATTCATTCTGTTGTTTGTACCTGAACTTGTATTAGAATGATAAATATTAACTTTTATTATAACTTTGATTTATATTAACTTCTATATATATTTTATATGTATTTTATTTATATTTTCAATCTTTTTGTCTTTTGTCCTTATATATAAATAAGTGTATATTTATATATATTTTATTTATATTTTTAATCTTCTGGTTCTTTTGGCTGTATACTGAGAGAACCCTAGATTTGATCCTTCAGCCCATTATTTCATACTTTAGCTGTGCCCATTTTCTGAATATTTCAACAAGGATGTTTTCCTGAGTTGTCTCTTTAATTTGTTCTTCTTAATAATGACTTAATATTGACTTCTCCTCTGTCTTCTGTTTTTTAATTCAATAGATGTAATATGCTCTGCAGCCTCTCTAAAGATATGAATTATATTTATTTTCAAATCTTATGGCTTTATATGTTCTTTTTCCTCCTCTTGTGCTCATTCATCTGCTAACTGAGGATTATTTATCTTTATTGGTATTCGTTTCCCCCCAAAGACTTTGGGTTTATTATCGACTGTTCTTTGTGATTGAGGACCAGTTCACATCTCTGCAGATCAAGTTCTCATTCCAGAGCCTCTCTGGGGACCATGAAAGAAACAGAACATGTGCCACTAGGGGAGGTGGGGAGGTAGCCTCTCTTTGAGGATAGGGGTCCTTGGGGGGACCTGCTCTACTTCTCAGACCCCAACACCCGGGAGCGTGATGGCAAGTGCTGCTCCTTTCAGCTTGTGAGCATAAGCAACTGCTCTCCAAACACAGGTCCTTTGAGGAGCCAGCCTTGTCATGGCCCCAGGTCTCTTCCGGGCCTTTTACCTGCCAATCCTGGAACTGCTCTCACTTCTTCCATAGACCACACATTCTTGGGGATAGGTTTTCCTTAGATCTCGTTCCTTTGTCAGTTGAATCCCTTCTGGTTCCTTCCATTTAGAAATTCCTTGTTCATTCATAGCACTCTTCCATGGTTTTTTTTTTTTTTTTTTTTAAACCTTCTTTCTTAGTACTGTTATGGGTTTATTCTTTTAAGAAATACCTGCTGTCATTAAGAAATTTAGGAAAGGAGGGGAGAGGGAGCCATGTGCTCAGTCTTATATCTGGGTTCAGCTCTGGTATTTAAATATGGCACAGGCTTAAGTGTTGTTGTTAGATTGTGGATTAAAGCGGCCTTTGTGTTCTCAAAGTCCACCATCTGAGGGAGGTGGTAATGTCTCACTGATATTTAAAGCGTTGTCATTTTGATTTAATACATTTTGAGTAATAATGACACTTGGGCTTGGGTGTGGGGAAAGGATTCTGTAGAACTCGGTGAAGGCGGGGCTCTCTGAGAGAATGGATTTCTGGATCTTCTGGAAAGGGACCCCGGGAATGGCAGGGAGTTCACTAACTCCCTGCCTCTCCCAGGGCCATAACATGTAGAGTATATAAGCTGGAATGGATTTTAGAAATCATCTGGTCCAGGGATGGGGTAAATAGTTCTCATCTACCAGCCCCGGTCTAGATGGTCTAGATAGTCTCCTCTAGCAGCCCAGCCTGTGAGGAACAGGAGAGTGAGAAGGACCAAGGGGACAAAGCAAGGGGGTCATTAGGAGTCAGAGGAGGAAGAAGGAGGCTGCGACATGGACTCACTCAGTCAGAAGCAGGCTGAGAAACACTCTTGACCCCAGCTAGGCCTGAGGCCATGGACTTCTGGGAAGGGTGAAGGCTCATGGCTGGCTTAATGAGGAGGACACTAAGTTCATGAGGACATAATAACCAATAGAGCACATGGCATTGACATTGGCAGCTGTACTTGTTTGCAAGGGAACCGAGACTCAGAGAAGTTAGGTGTCTTACCCAAAGCGAATGTGTCACAGGCTTGGCTTTGAGCTGTTTGGCTTCCAGACCAGGGTGCTGTCGGTGTTTGACTTGTGATCCTCTAGCATTTTGGGGGGGCTACTGGCAGGTTTGTCAGTGACCTGTGTGCCGCTCAGTGGGAAGTATTACAAATAGCACCGAAATGCCAGCTTTCTAGTGCAGGGAGGGAGATCCACCATCTTTTCCCTCCTTGCCTGCTCCCCTGGAAGGGTTCCCTTGCATTCTATGTCCAGACCTCAGGGCTGCGTCATGGAGGTGTTTGTAAGCATCTGTCCTCAGAGACTCACCTGAAGAGAAGCAGCACAGCTTGGGGAAAGGTCTGGAAGTTGTTGTTCCGGTTGATCTCTGTGGTGTCATTCAGGGCAATTTTCCCAAACACCTAAGCAGGGGGAGAGAAAAGTAGATTCAGCGAAGTGTGGGCAGACAGATTCCTAGTTCCCACCCATTGTTCAGTCATCTCTTCAGAGGTCTTGGCTGACTGGGAGTCAGGCCAGCCCAATAGCTGAACTGAGTCCCCTGGTGTGACCCGACAGGGCCTCATAGGGGCAGGAACCTGCTGCCCCATCCAACCTCTGATCTCCATCCACCACACTGGACAGATGTAAGAAGAAAAATACCCATGGGTCCTCCAGAGAGGTCCTGCCAGGCAGCGGGGAGCTGGGCTGAGAGCAGGTGGACACTGCTACCAGCCCCATGCTTCTGTTTGGGCACAGAGTGCTCTCAGGTGTCCTTTTTGGTTACAAATTCTTGAGAATATACATTTTTTCTCTTTAAAAAAACTTTATTGAGAAATAATTAACAAACGTAATTGTATATATTTAAAGTGTACAGTGTAGTGGTGATTTGATATACAATGCTTGTAGAATCATTACCAAGACCAAGGTAATTAACACATCCATCACCTCCCACAGTTAACATAGTAGCTGTGTGTGTGTGTGTGTGTGTGTGTTTGTGTGTGTGGTGAGAATGCCTAAGATCTACTGGCAGCCACTTCCAAGTACACAGCACTGTTACCAATTATAGTCACCATTAGGTCCTCAGAACTCAAGCCTCTGGCCTCCTTTTCATTGCCATTTCAGCCCAGATGTCTACTCTTCTAAATTCAGTTCTTGGATTTTGGCGCAATCTGAAATGTGGGCAAGCTTAATCTATCCCTGAAATTAGTGGTCCCCTTATTTTTTGTGGCCTGTTAGAGCTATGCCTATCTTAGAAGCCGTTGCCCTTGGTGAGGTGGCAGGGTGGCTCTTTTTATCTAAGATTCTGGCCTAGGAACCCGGGGTCTTTCTGCAAAGAATAAACAGGGGAATCTTCCTTTAGGAGCCACTAAGGAAAAGTCCTGGCTGGTGTGAGTGCTGGGCTCTGGCGCTCTCGGGAGCCCCCAGGAGAGGCTGGCTGGAGAATGCCGCTGGCTTGGAGGTAGGGGAACGTGCAGTGGGCACCTGTGAGGGGAGGCCCTTGAAACTGCTGCGTGTTTGATGGGGAGAGCTTGCCGGCCTGACTCCCGCCTTCCCTCCTCTCTCCCTCCCTCTCCCTCCTCCTTCTTTCTTTCCCTTTCTCCTCCACCCTTCTCTGTCATTAGCCCCTCCAGAACGGAGCTGGGTGGGGGCTAGTTCTCAGGCTGTCAGACCTGGGCAAGGGGAGGGGTCTGTTTGACACACTCTTCGTGTTGTTTTCTGGAAGGACCTGTCTCTCCTGAGGCCCTCGGTGTCAGTCGGGGAGTGGTTTTCCCTACAGAGAGCAGAGACCAGGCCCAGGGCAAAGGGGAGAGAAGTGAGGGCAGCACATGGCCGTTCACCCTGCTACATGCAGGATGCCGTTTGAAGGGGTTTTCTAATTCTTCTGACCTTCTTGGCCTCAGAAGTGGAAGCAGAGGGAGGGAGCATCAGGAGCAAGAGGGAGATGTCTGGGAACATGGGCCTGGAAGGCGGGAAGAGAAGTAGAGGCCGAGGAGCAGTGGGCCGGCTGTCCTACCTGCATCCCGATCACTGCGTAGATGAAGAACAGCATCACTATCAGAAGAGCCACATAGGGCAGGGCCTGGAAGGAAGCACAGGAGACCATGTGAGGCCAGTGGGGGATGGCTGACCAGATCCCTTCCCGGGGAGTGTTGTGACCTGGCTTTGGGGCGGGGCACTTCCAAGAGCCCCCACAGAAGATCTGGGCACCAGGAAAAGGCCTGAACCATGGCACTGACCTCTCATTTTCCCTTGGTTTCAATCACCTGAGAAGCAGTGTGGTGCACGGAGATAAGCAGGCTGCAGAGTAACAGATACATATAGTAGGATACCGCTTTAGTAAAAACAATCAAGCATGAACAAATGTCCTCCAACTAGACATAGGCCTTTGTTGAGTAGGGAGAAAGCCGTGAAGGATACACCCTAGGGTTTCCTGGGGAGGTGTGGGTGGAGGCAGGTTACACCCTTCCTTTACGTAGCTCGATGATATCCCACTAGTCATAATAAAAATAATTACTAAGGAGAACTTAAGTAGAAGAAAGATCATGGACTCAAATCTGATTTCTGTCACTTTCTCATCATGAGAGCTTGGCCATATGACTTAACCTCTCTGAGCCTCAGTTTCCTTTTCTGAAAAGTGAGAAGAGTAATGACCTCTCAGGGGTTCTGTGGTGTTTAAACGATAGAAGGCTTACAAAAGGCTGAGTGCGATGCCTCCCACGTATTCGGGTCCCATATATTTTATTCACTCCATGCATGATCTGCCTGGCAGACAACTTAATTTTCCAGAGTCCCTGCCACTTTTCCTGGGGAGAGGCCTTCTGGGGCTCAGGGCCTATTCTGGAATCCAGGCAGCCACACGTTCAAGGCTAGGAAATGCCTTGCCAGGCGTCCACCCGCCACTAGATGGCACTGCGAGATCGCACGGACGGGGCTTCCATCTGGTTGGAGCTGGGCTCCACGTTCAGGCCCCTCCTCACAGTTACCAAGGTCTGTCGCCTTTTCCTAGGAAATAGGTATGTGTGTGGGTGGGGGAGTGGGGAGGAAATATGCTGGCGGCCTCTATAGTCCTCATGGCCATGGGATCTCACGGATAGGGTCAGCCCCCAGTCCTGCTCTCCCTAGAATCCTCAGATTCCCAGGGACTGGGGAACTGGGTATGGCACCTACCGGGAGGTAGGTGGGGCTAGCAGGGAGGGCATCTGCACCTCCTCAGAAAGGCCTGGTGGGCAGAGGGCTGCCTATGAGGAGTGCAACCAGGCTGGGCCAGTCAAGGGCCTGGGCCGATGAGTCCCAGGGCTGGAGGCTGCCTGGAATGGTGTTTGTGCCTTTGGGAGAGGATTCCAAAGCAAGGCAGGCACCTGGCCGCAGAGCACTGCCTCTGGCTGCACCTTCAGTTATGGGCATATTTGGACCAGGGACCTCCTCTGTGCCTATAACTGGGCCCAGACTGGCTAGAGTGGGGCACGTGAAAGGAATCCTTTAGTGTAGGGAAGCCCGAGAGTGGTGCTTCCGTGGGCAAGGAGAAGCTGCCTTCAGCGTCGGGCTAGGGAAGAGCATGGACGTTTATGCAGGGGTCCCTACGCCACTCATCTTTAAGGAACTCAAGTGACCTCATGGAGTCTGCTTCTCTTTAACTTCAAACTCACATAACACTCCTCAGAGATGGCCAGGGGCGATCATTATTCTGTTTTCACAGATGGAAAATAATGGCTGAGAAAAGAGAATTAATCCTATAGTTAGGCAAGCCTGGGCCCCTGGGAGGCGACCATGTCTCCTTGGGCCCCTGGGAGGCGACCATGTCTCCTGGGCCCCTGGGAGGCGACCATGTCTCTTCCCTGGAGTGACACCAGGGTCCTAGAGAGTTTGGCTGAGATTACAAACAGGTGTGGACAGCAGACATTACAGAAATGTCTATTGGGAGGAAGGTGACAGCTGGATCCTAAACATGCTGAAAGTGGGAGGGGCCCAGAGGTTATCAGATCATCTGGGCCCATGTTTTTCAATTTTTTTCCACCACAAAACCTCTTTGTGCAGTAAATTCTTGCAGAAAAATGCACGGATGAGAGAAGAAAACAGAGCCACTTCAGCCTCTCTTTTACCCCGGCTTTGGGGGAAATCTGGGGCTCCAGGAGCATGCTTTTGAAAAACACAGACAGAGTCCTGGGTTCTCATTATAGATAGGAGGAAAGCAAGGGCATAGAGGGAGACTGCAGTCACACAGCTGCTGAGTAGCAAGGTAAGGCTGGCCCTCGACTCTTAGTGGCACTGCTTCCTGTTCAGGGAGCTCCGGGGGAGCTGGGTACAGCCCCTGGTGCAGCACCCACTCTGGGAGCCAAGGATGCTCTTCTTGTAGCCCACTGAGGGCTAGGTGGTTACCTGGAAGGACTTGATGAAGGTCCACAGCAAGGTCCGGATGCCCTCCCCTCGGCTCAGCAGTTTGACCAGGCGCATGACCCGGAAGAGGCGGAAGAAGGTGATGGAGATGCGGGAGTTCTCCTCTGCGTTCTGGAATCCATCGGCAATAGGAGGTGGTAGTTAACACAGCAACAAGAGAGGTGCAGGCAAGAACGAGGTGGGCCCTGCTCTGAGCAGCACAGCCCTTGGTTGGGGAGGAGGTCGGGCAGGGCAGGGCAAAGTTAGCTGCACTAGCTTCTCTGCCCTGGGCCATGGATGAGGAGGCCAGCTGCCCCCTCTTCCAGGTAGACAACCCAGGCCTGACAACTTTGGCCAAGCCAAGCTGTACCCAGGCCCCTGAGCCTATGACCCTGTTTATCAGGTCTCCCCTTTTCCCCTTCACTCCTGATTTTTAACCCCTGGGTGGAGCTACCGAAGATTCCATAAGGAACTTCCATATGCTTTGAAATCTAGGCCGAAAGCGAGCTGCCTTGGGTGCACCCACCCTCGGCTGCGAGCTGAGATTGCAGCCACAGTCTACGTCGGGCCTGGCAGGGTGACGTGCATCCCGAGTGCGATGTGGCACTCAGCAAGGTGGCTGGGGGGGTCGTGGCCTCCATCCCAGCCAGAGGGGTGATGGCATTGGTGGGCAGGGAGGGCTGACAGAGAATAGGGCTGGAGTGGGGTACCCGCGGCAGGGATCTGGTGCTCTGGCAGCTCAGGACTCCGGATGTCTTGTTGTGCCACCTCTTCCCACGTGGCTGCAGGGACAGTAGGGATAGGGGTGTTGCTTAGCCCACGGAGAGTGTCTGTTTGCAAGCCCTTGCCTCACCTCAGACGCTGAAGCTGTTCCCCTGCTACTCCCCTCTGTTGTGGGGCTTCTGGGAGGCCCCAACCCTTTCTAGACTGTGGGAGATCCCAGAAGGGGTGGGAGGCACACTCGAAGTGAGCCCTAGATAGGTCCAGGTCCAGGTGTAGGAGGACAGAAGGATTCTGCTTAGGGCAGATCATCTCCTCAGGGGAGTCCTGGAGCCCAGGGACAAGGAGAAGGCGAGGAAGAACTGGATGCGGGCCAAGCCAAGCGGAGGCAGGAACCTGGTGCAAGGGCTGCTGGAGTCTGCTGGCCAAGGGCCCTCCTCAACGTGTGGGACCCGGAGGGCTTGGGGCTGAGGCAGGTGCCTGACCAGGGCTGTCCTGTCACCCTCTGCCTCCAGATCTGAGAACAACACGGACTGACCACCTCCCCCGACCCTCCCCCAGCCTGCACTGGCCAGAAAGCTGGTGCTGAGAGCCCTCTGGGAGCCCTCCACCCATTCCCCAGAGCTAGTGCAGCTCACCCAGCCCTTTTGGCACCAGGAGAGAACGGACCTTCAGGCTTCCTGTTACTGTTCCTGTCCCATGCGACCCTCAAGGGAGGAGGAGTCTCCAGGTCACTGGCAGGGAGGATCTGTGCAGGCCCCCCCCCCCCCCCCCACTTCTTGCTTCTCTGCTTTCTTTTCAAGCATTTCAGGCCCATCGTCCCTGACAACGTCCACACCTTGTTTGCCCCCCTGAAAATCCTGAGTGCCCCTGAGGGCCCCCAGCGGCCCTTTGTTCTAACCTGGTAGCCTGCTGACTGTCATGGACATGGCCAGTGGTACCTGAGGTCACCCATCTTACTCTTGCTCCGTACGGGAAACCCACGAGGGTGGCAGAAAGCTCCAGAGGCGGTTGCGCCTTGCCCGCATACCCTCGTTCTGCCCTGGGAGGGCTCTGCAGAATCCATGCCGGCGGGTCTCTCCTACTCTCTGGACTCCCCAGACTGGGGGAGAGTCACAATATCTCTTTGAGTTTTAAACCAGTGCCTCAGGTCTGCACAGGGGGCCTGTTCCCCTCAGGCAGGGTGACCTGTGGGCTTGGGTTGGGGGGCTGCTCCACAGGCTGCTCTGGAGCCCAGGAGGGACAGCCAGCCAGAGCCCTGGTCCTACCCTGGGGCCCTACACTGCCTGCCCATTTTGAAGCCTTTGATGCCCTTAATCTCTGCATTTCTATCATCCATGTATCTACTTGAAATTCTATTTTCTTTCCTTAAAAGGAGGTTGTGTTCCCACAGAGGAGTAGGCAGAGAAGGCTCAGGGTTTTATAACTCAGCTGTCAGTTCCACCATGTTCAGGAAAAGAGAAAAAAGAAGAAAGAACAAGCTGAAGTGGGGAAGTTCAGCTGCGAGTGTCAAGAGTTTGAGAAGTTGGTGCCACAGGGGCATCTGGATTTGACGAGTTGAAAAAGGAAAAGTCAATCGTGCAGTTTAAATTCCATGCTGGGTTCAAATCCCCCACCCTGTAAACTCGCTCCCCACCCCCCCCACCCCCCGCCACCGCCAGTAGCTGCAGTTTCCTAATGCTCTAGGAGGATAAATACATTTCTACAGAGACACAGAAATGTCCTCCAAAAAACCAAATGACAATGCAGGGAGTCAGGAGATGCCAGGGGCCACCTCTGGTAAGTAGGGTAGGATGCCCGGGTTCAGCCTTTTCCTGGGCAGCCTTTCAGCCAGCCTGGGAGGGGCTGTGTTAGGAAGCACCACTCGCTGACCCAATCTTGGCTCCGTCCGCTGACTTTCAGGGAATCAACCCACTCACTTGTCCTTTTAAAAACTCACACTTGACTCCGTTTTGAAACGTGTGATGGCAGATTTTAGAGAAGCCTGTTCCAAGGAGACGTCAAGGTCACACCTGGCAGCATCTATCACTTTAGGCAAAGCGGATCACGGTCCTATATCAGGAATGCTCCCATCAAACCCCTGAGTTTGTTTTTCTGTGTAGCCTAATTTGAACGAGCTTCAGGAATTTAGAAAAATTCATGCCTGGATATTCAGCCACACTCTCAGTGACAGATTCCAGCTTACAACCTTTTACTGTGGCCTTAAACTCAGAGCACATAGGAGGCCAGTAGTTACAGACACTGGATGGTTCGTGGAAGTCATCGCCTGACTTTCTGTCTCCCGCCTGGGTCATCCCTGTCCTTCCTCTTTTCTGAAGAGCCCCTGACCATGGCGCTCATGGGTGCCCACTACAAATTTCCCACATTGGATTAAAGCTAGAGACTTTAGCCCGTGAAGTCCTCAGAATGTTTAACAGGAAATGACCCTTGGGTCCACTTCTCTCCTGGTGGCTCATTAGATGGTCAAGATCACAGAGAATGATCACCCAGAGGAAAGCTCAGGGAGGGAAAGGAACACCGTTACACAACAGCACGTCACAGCTCACACGTGACCGGGCAGGCGAGGCGCAGGACAGACATGGCGGCTACATGCAGTGGGAGCGAGGCTGGGCTCCCAGAGATGCCGGGCATCAGGGTGGGTGAGAGTGAGGACGTTAGAGGAGGGTCACAGAAGCTAAGAGCGTGGTTGGGAGGGTCGGTCTTACCATAAAGGGAGAGCATTGGGTATGTTCAGCTGGCTTTAAAGAAAGGCAGATAGAAATAAGCTGTAATGAGTCTCCAACGAAGATGCCTGGTACTCTAGGTCTTGGCTAACACAGGAGCAACACCGTGGCAGGAGAGGGCAAAAGGAAACAAGTGAAAGAAATACAAAGCACAGGCCTGGCAGCTTCTGAGACATCACTGTGAGTGTGGCCTCTGCACAGATGGGTCTCCTGTCTAGGGAGGACCCTAAGGCATTGTCTACTCAAGACCATCACTGGCCACGAATGAAATAATTCACGCGCTTGTTACACAGGAGGTCTTTTGAATTTTGTGGGGGTAGGTTTTATTTTTTTCCCCTAAAATGAGTTATGAGTCCTAAGATAACCTTGGAGGGGTTGCACTTTCTGCAATTTAACTCACCCCAAGCATTGCCAGCTGGAGGAGAAAGGCTTTGCTTACGTCCCAGTGCATGTCCCTGCCCAAATATTTGTGAGCAAAGGAGGTCAAGGGCAATGGCCCTTGAATTTGAGGGGAAAACTCAGTTTTAGTTAACACTGAGGAGGCCCCAAAGAGGTGGTCCTCACGCCCCTCTGTCGCAGGGCTAGTCCTCAAGCTCAGGTTCAGGAGGGAGATGGCCCCACTCAGCTACTAGTGTATAGGTGTGGAGAGCCTGGCTCATCAGTGTGAAACAATGTTTCTTACGTTTAAAGCTCTGCACATAATTTAGGATGTTATTATTAACACCCAAAATAGCTGTTCTCATGGGTCTGACTGCTGAGTTCATTTTGAGGCAGGAGCTGAAGAAACCGACCACTAGTGAGTAACCCACGTCCACCTCCGTTCCTTGAGCCTGTATCTGGGAAGGTTCTCCTATGCTTTGGGCTCCAGCACTCAGAACTCAGCTCCTGATTGGTCCTGATCATTTTGAGCTGTTAACTCTTTCTAGAAGGTCCTGACTTTGCTTTTACCCTCCACTTTCAGATGGTTGCTCTTGTGTTTCTGTTTTTGAGGTAGAAACAAGGAAAGCGTGTAATGGAAGTTCTGAAGGATGGAAATGTGCACAACTAGACATTGACTTGCAAACTGAAAATACTTATTTGTTAAAGAACTTCTCAGCAAATTCCTTTTCTTCCCTACAGCAAATTGGTAAGATGACCGTTTTCGGGAGTAATGGAGATAAAGGGGGAAGCAAAGGAAGAGAAGGGGAGGGACACCTCTCCAGTCCCTTAGAGAGCACATTCTATATCTTGGTTTCTGCTTCAGGAGGAATACCAGCTGCCAGGTCAGTCCACAGGCCTGGAGGCTGTGGAATCACTAGAATTTGGCTAGCAGGCTGAGAAAGAACATAGAAACACACATGCACACAACCACACACAGAAAACATCTCTAGCTGCTTGAGTGCTTGTCCTCCCATCTTAAAAGCTTAGTAATTCTGTGTTTCTAGAGCTTCACTAGGGGAGGGAGTGTGAGGGTCAGCCGGAGACAAATCTATAGTACATGCAATGCCAGGGCATCAGAAGAGTTCCTGGCAGGCCTGGCCTGTTGCTCTCCTCTTGGATCTATCCTGAAAACTGTCAAAGCTCCCCATCCTCTGGGTTGATCCCATCCAGAACAGGACCAGAAAGACAATTTAGAGAACCCATTTGTGTTCATGTATTCTAATAATCTTGATTATATCTTAGTATTTTAATAAGATGTACTGAGAATCCTTAGGATACGGCTCTGCAGTAGGAGTTAAGAAATCAAGAGGAGCAAGGAAGGCAGTAGAGAGAGGAAGGATGGGGCTCTCTGGGACTCCTACTTGGGGTTCCCAGTGCAGGTAATGATAGCTCTCCTAAGAGTCTCACTTTGGGAGAATCTGGAGAGTCACAGACTACTTTCTTTCTTGGGCCTTAAGCTATGCTATTCAGAGGGCACTTTTGACCTGCTATAGCAGTATTTATCAATGTCTCATGTAGGCCTGTTTATATTTGAAGAACAATGTTCATAAGATCCATGATCTCAAAAATAACTAACCATTCATAATAAAATCAGAAAGCAACCACTGGGTGATTTCTAAGGGGAAACGATAGGAAAAAGCATAACGTAGAGCCCTCGCCCTCAGAGAAGCCACAGTCTTCTGACACACTGCCAACCCCCTAAGGACATTTCCTAGATGCTCTTGTGCAGTCATTCCAGTCTCTGGTATCCTGCCCGGAAGCAAGTGGAATCCCTTGGTGAGCCAGAAGGGGAGAATGGACCCACTGGGTCTGGGCATCTGCACCTTTAGCCCAGAGCCATGTTTGTGCTATCTGCCACTCTCTGGGATTCCCTGGTAGCCTGTCTTGAACGACCACCTAGTGCCGCTTCTACTTTTTGAACTAAATTCAGAAATGGCTGGTAGCCCAGAGTACTCACACCCTTCACCTGTGACCCTTTCTCAGATTTGTTCT
Organism: Mustela lutreola; assembly: GCF_030435805.1. Classification (NCBI taxonomy): domain Eukaryota; kingdom Metazoa; phylum Chordata; class Mammalia; order Carnivora; family Mustelidae; genus Mustela; species Mustela lutreola. The sequence goes on from NC_081297.1 coordinate 42,141,207, forward strand.
CAGTCCCCCTGAGGTAGCTTATAGTTTCCCTATCTGTGGTTCTCCTGGGGCAGAAGGGCAGAAAGATTCCCTGAAGACTCATGCCCCTGAGCCTGGGGACCCAACCCATACTACTACTACTACTACTACTACTACTACTACTACTACTGAGGGAGCCAGCAGAGCTGCTTACCTACTTTGAACATTCTGGCCAAGTCTTCCTATGGTGTTCTACCCAGTATTGGTAGGCACTGAGCAGTCAATGATTTCATCTTTCTGTTCTAATGATCTAGCAGTTTCCAAGGGGTTTAAAGATATTGGGCAATTAATTTGTTTTTGTAATTGGCATAAATGAAATAAGGTGAGGCAGAGGCGGAACATTTTCAGAATGAGTCCTGGCTAGTGGTTCCAGCTAACAGGCTAAGGGGCAGATTGAATAAGATAACCCAGTTACCTTACTTCTCTATACTTACACAGATTACCTAGGTTTGGTATAACTGGCAATGACAACATGAGTGGCATTGGGCAGCTAATAGGAAATATTGTCTGGAAAATTGTCTTTCTGAATTAAGTACAGGATCAAATTAAAAGTTATCACTCAGTGGATGAAGTCTTAATTTCTGGAATGTCCTCACTGCTCCTTTTCATTGGGGACCATCTTTAGACCATGCATAAGACACTGAAGGATGAAACTCAGGAAGCATCGGAGGCTGATGAAGAGAGGGGATGGAGGAGGGGATTTTCCCAGTTGTTAACATTGCACAGTCTCTGGTGAACTAAAAGATTGTTGAAAATAGCTCTTAACCATATAAAAAGGAGACCTTACCTTTCCTTCCTTCCTTCCTTCCTTCCTTTTTCCCTCCCTCCTCTTTCTTTCACATAGCCATGAGGCAAGGATTACTAGGGATTAAAGGCTAAGTAGTAGATATCTAGGCTGTAATATTCAACCAAGCTGTCTTCTAGGATATTAAATGCAGGTTACCTTCTGAATCCCTGCAGGGAAGGCTGGCTCTTGGCTAGGTCATGAACAAGCCCCACAGAGCAGGTCTGCACAATCCATTGGTGCCATTGAGACAATGGGCATAATATTAGAGTCACTGAAATTCTACATTCCTCTGGAACATGGTCAAAAGCAATGTCACAGGAGCATGTAAGTAGCTGCCCTGCTACAGAGCTGTTGATTTTTTTTTTTTTTAAGTACACTTGTCCAGAACTTAGGGAGTAGATCAAATATAAATTCCATTTTAGACCACATGAAGATCTGGGTCCAGCTGGCATCCCTCCCTACTCCCCAAACTCCATTCTATGCATTCACTGCCTCTAATCTCATCTCAGTTTGATCTGCAAGACAGGAAGTCTGGTTCAGTTACAAGACTGTCGTGGGATGGTGGAAGGCTGAGAGGTTGGGGTTTTGTTAGTGAAAGTCCAGTTATCTAAGTTGGGAGGATGATTATCAGTCTGGTACACATGAAGAGAGGCAGGGGTCAGGGGCTTCAAGAGACATTGACGCCACCTTCATGGTCAGGAAGTGTAGGTCAAATGTAGGTTAAGATGGGGAGGTCTTCATTATCCTTTTATCTCCTCTTCCAATCAGGAACTAAACTGTGGCCCTATAGATGTGGAGGAGGTGGGAGATGCTGAATCTTAGAGCCACCAGAGATGGCAGCAGGGGAGAGAATTTTAAGAAGGCCAAAGTAAAATATATTTTAAAACTGGAAATCCTCTGAAGTTGCATGAAGAACTTCTTTGCTAGGGACACGCAAAGCTTAAATAAGCACAGGTCAACTCGGATACACAGAAGATGAGGGTAGATGGCAATGGCTTTCAGATTTCAAATTTAAGCTGAGGGTAGAAGGCAATGGCCTTCAGAGTCCTTAAAGGAAGGAATTATAGGTAGTTGAAAGCAGTTCTTAGATAGAATTTCCATTTTGGTCTGTGGAGGAGGTCTTTGGTCTTTGGAGATCTGTGGAGGAGGGGTTCTAAGGAAAAGGAAAGAAGGGGGATTACAAGGGAGGCAGAAACACTGCACAGAAAAGGGCGGGGAAAAATGAGAGAGAGCCCAAAGATGAGGCAGTGGAAAGAACAGCCTCTCTTTTCCGTTGTCCACCTGTCTACCATGTTGGAGACCTCCTGGCTTGCATCTGTTTCCCATAGTATAATTCTAGTCAGAAGGAAAAGGGCCCTTCTTGAATCTTTGTGGTTACAGACACACAGTTGAAATGCCTCTTTGGAACTTCCTTTAAGGTCTTTGGCCCCAAGGGAACTGGTGGAGAGGTACAGAGGATGGGGGTTGCTGGTTCTTGGCTCACTCTTGCTCCTCCAGTCTCTGTGGGCTAGACTGCAGAAGGTGGACAGTGGTGACCACTGTTATTAGCTGCCCAGTGGCTAACTCACATGGTTAGCCTCAAGGGTCACTGTGTTAGTCACCTGGAGCCTGATGGCTCCCCAGGTGTTATTACCTGCCAATAATTCATACTAAACAAGAGTGATGAAATTGTCAAGGTAGTTTTATCTTCCCTTGGCGAGGACAATCAGTATCCTTCACTCAAATGACAAACAGAAGGAACCCATGAAGAATAAATGAACGAAATCACTTTGTCAGCAACAATAACAACATCAATGAACTCTCTTTGAGAGAGAAAGGGAGAGGGAGAGAGAGAGAGAGAGAGAGAACAGAGAAGCCCAGAAGGATAGAGAAGAAAGGGGGACATAGAACAAGAGTATGGCTAAAAGAAAAGACACACTAAATAGAAAGAGTAAATGGTGCAGGCTATACCTTCTGGTGGTATTCGTGGGCATTTTTGAACCCACCTGGGGCATAGATCTCTCATATTCTCTACCAGCTCATGGAATTTTCTAGGTCCCTTTGCTTGCAGCTTTCTGGCAACCACACTGACAGTAGCTTGCTAGCCTGTGGGAACTAAAGCAACAGACACTGGCTAGGCCCAGATGGCTGTCTGGCCAAACCAAGGGAGTATTGTGACAGCTTCCTTCCACTCTTCTATTTTAAGGGAAAGGAGAGGGCTGTGTGTGGACAGAAAAGATGAGAATAGGGAAGGAAAGGGAAGAAAATTAGAGGAAAAGAGAAAGTGAAGGAGGCAGAAGGCAGATGAGTCTTGCTGGGTCATAATGGGGTCAACTAACCACTCAGGTGATCCAACACAGGCTGAATTAAGAACCCCAACCAGGATGTCCAGACAAAGAGAGGTTCCCATGGACCTCTCAGGTCAAGCCTGCAGGGCACTTCTCAATGTCACAGCTTTGGAAAAGCTTGTCTACCAGGCCACTTTATCAGGCCTGACTTCTTATCGCAGCTGACCTCACAGTGCTCTGTGGTCGGTCGCCCACACAGTAAGACTTGCCTCGCCTTGCAGAGGTCTGGGAGCTTTCGAAATGACTCCTGCATTGCCAGCTAGACTGCTCATAGTCAGACACACTGCTAAATCTCCAGAGGCCGGCTTTATTTCCAAGCAGAGTAGAAAACTGCCTTTGTAGAGCAGCTGGAGGATGGGGAGTAGAGACTCTCTCACTCAGGTGTCATGTTCCCGAAAGTCTTACATTAGACACACCAGATGTCCCAGATCTCCAGTCTTTAGGTTGAGCATTACTGCCTTCTCTTTAAGGGCAACGCTTCTTTTTGGAAGGGTAGCTAACTTAGCCACTACCACCCTAGTAAGAATTAGTACATTGGAAACAGGTGCCATGGTCGCATGAGTTTTGTTGTGGGGCTGGGGGTGGTGCTGAAAGTGGGAAGGGGTCATGGAAGGAGATCCATGAGCAACAGAAGAAGGGATCCAACAAAGGGAAACAGAGGTGTAAAGAGGTGTCAAGGATCAAGTCTGCCCCACCCCACCCAGCTTAGCCTGAGGCCACCAGTCTTGATTTAATCTCCCTTAGAGCCAGCTTTGGCCACACCGACCATTGTCATATATATAGACAATGTCTGGTTACATCACCTACACTAACGCACCTGATGGGGAGTCCGCGGCCAGATTCTTGGTTGGCCTTGCTATTAACAAGCTGTGAGAATGAGCGAGTTGTTTCCTGCCCTTGGCTTTCCATGTCCTCATCTCTGACATTCGTGGATGAGGCCCCCCGAGCCATCCTGGATGCCTCTTCTGCCCACACCCACATCCAGTCTGTCAGGAGATACTGTTCTATTTTCACAACAGATTGAGAATCTGACCATTTGGTACCACTTCCAGTGCTCCTGCTCTGTGGCCAGCTCCCCTCGCCTCCCATCTGGGTTCCTGCGTTTGCCTTCTGAGTGCTGTTCCAGCTTCCACCCCTGACGTCTAGACGCAGAAAGGTGGTCCTTTAGAAATGCGTCAGACTGTGGTACTGCTCTTCTCAAAGGCACTGGTGTCTTCCCTTCTTGCTCAGTATAAAAGCCAGAATCCTGTCCCTTGTCCAGTCCTCTCTCCCTGGGCCCCTGCTCTGTGTGCTCCAGCCACCGTGGCGGCTGCTTCTGCCCCGAAGCTCCTCTCCCGGATATCTGCACGCAGCTCCTCATCGCCTTCACACCTTTGCTCCGTGCCATGTCCCCTCCTCAGGAAAGCCCATCTTACTGGACACTGCACCTGCCTTCCCTGTCCCCGCTACCTCTGATTCCTCTAACGTGACATAATTTCTTCTGAAGCACTGATCATCATTTAGCCCACTGTATGATATTCCTATTTTCTAGATGTATGGCTCATCATCTGCTTCTTCCCTCTACCCTGGAATGCCAGCTCATGAGGAACGGGCTTTCATTTTGCCACCGATGTATCCTAGGTGCCTAAGATAGTGCCTGACACACACAGAAGGTGAGACCGTAAATGCAGTGGGATGGCCTGGGATGGGTGGAGAACCCGTTTCCTGAGAGGGAGGGGGTGCCACAGCCTACTGGTGAAGGCAAGGAGGGAAGAGAAGGCATTTGCGAGGACAAGAGTATAAATTGCGGGGACAGTTTGAGGGCAGTTGGGAGTAAATTTGGGATTTGGTGAGGGAAACGAGAGTTGATTTCTATAGTCTTAAAAGAGTCAAAGATGATGAGTGACAGGTGAAAAGCCCTCATGGATTCCTCTGACGCTGAAAGTGTGGGTTCCTGCCAAATAGAACATATGTCTGGGAATGGATATCTTGTGATGATGACAGTCTAACTAGAATGTTCTGGGAAGGCCTAGAGCAGCACCCTGGGAAACCACCCTGGCACTGTGAACTTCCTCATACCAGAGAGCGTCTAGACCCAGAAGCTGCTAGTGACCTGAAGGCAGAGCCACGTGGTGGAGGGACCTGCTTCTGAGACTAGGCATCACTGCTCCTTTGTTTGTCATCCACCATACTGGCTGCCCCTGAGGGCAGGGTTGCGCCGGGCCTGTGCTCTTGGCGTGGGCCTCTTGAGACTTGGGTTGGGCACATACTCGGTGCTTACTTTCATCTGGCTGAACCTGTCGGCCACACTCCAGAGTCTAACCATATCCGGGAAAGTAAGGACCCTCCCAGCTCTTCTAGGAGGGCTTTTGGAAGAAATGTCCTTTGCTTGGGTGCCACACTTGGGAGCCACAGTCTCTCCCACTGAGTAGTGCTTTGCAGTTCCACAGAGTTTTAAAATAGATGCTGTTATTTCGGTCTCCAAACACACTGCAGGAAAAATCATCACATTCCTTTGACAGATGAGGAAACCAAGTCTTCACCATTTCGCTAACTTCTCCGGGAAGAAGTTCTGACTTCCTCTCCCACACTGCCTTCGGGATGTGGGTGACATTATGGTTATTCTCTTGGTTCAGAAGCCAATCATTGTGCTGGGGGTGGGTCTTGGGACACCTCCTCTTGCCCTCCAGCACACGCACTGTCCCCATTTCATCCCCAGACAAGCCTTCAGTATGACTTTTAACAAATCCCTCAGCCTGGAGGAGTGAGGAGTATCCCAGCGAGGGGTCGAGGGAGGCTGGAGGGGCTTGAGCTATTAGAACTCTAAGGCGGTCTGGTACATAATTTTTTGCTTTGAAAATGGGAAAAGAACCTGTATGGTTACTGGAAATATAAATGACAGGACCTAAGGGCAGATCGAATCCTGGCTGGGGGGAGTACCGTTGAGGGGGTTATGTGAGATGTATGTGTTTGTTACAGGCATCTTGGACTGAAGAGACAGGGACTGTGGTCAAGGGCAAAGTGAATGGGCTATAGCAGGAGGTCTGAGATCTAGCTGTGTGGCTCAGAAAGGCACTTAAATCTCTCCATCAGTATCTTTAGGGTCAGCAAGCTGGGGATGATAATTCTTGCCTGTTAAATTCACAGGGCAGGTAAGAGTTACCTGAGATACACATATGCACAGGTGAATTGTAAGTAGAAAATCATTACGCAAACATAAGGATCTGCAGGATGACTTCAACCTCCTTTCTTGCCCTGCATACCCCCTTGAGACCCCACATAGCCACTCTTTCAGTAGAAATCTTATACCCTGGTCACTTTCTTTCTTTTTGCTTTGTTTTTCACTTAAGAAAAGCAATAGTTTGGGAGAAAATGGCAGGTTGAGTGGTACAGGCCTTGCCAACGGCGAGAACCACAAAAGACCCCCTCACAAACTCGGGACTGTATCGAGGGGAACAGCTTGCTGTCACCTTTCTGCATCTTCCTGCCACAGGGCTCCTAGTCCGGACCTGTATGGACCTGTACCCTCTGTTCTTCCCTATCCCCCATCCCACACGCTCCCTCAGTTGAGAGCAGTGCACGGGCGGAGCTCCGAGCAAGCACAAAAGCATTGACCTTTAGAAATGCAGGGATGACTCCTGGCCCTGTAGCACCGTCAGTAGAACCTGACGGACACTTGTAAGGCTCAGAGGGTGCCCAGATTGGTGAGGTGAGGGGGATGGGCCTTGGGGGGAGGGATGGTGCAGAGCATGAGGAGGAAGGTAGACTTTTTTTTTTTTTTTAATGATCTAATGTTTTTCTGGGAGAAGTCAAGGGACAGTGTGTATACACATGCACGCACGCACGCACGCACACACACGAGACAAAGACAACCCAGGGGGATCTCAGAGACAGAGGGGCCATCAAATCTATAGGGTGAGCAGGTATAGGGTGAGCAGGGCAGGTGTGAGAGGCCGATGGGAGGGGGAGGGAGGGAAAGTGCAACAGGCTCCTTCCAATGCCCACGTGCTGGAAGTGGGGGGCAGAGGGGCTTCCAGTCAGGGGAATCAGGCGGATAAGATAACATGTCAGTTCAACTGATTGGGAGAGAAATAGGGAGCTGGCAGGGGGACGGTAAGGATGCAGTGGGGGGGGGGGTTGCGGTTGGTAGGGTAGATTCAAACATCTTAGATCAAAACCCTACAGCGTCTGCTCCGTGCTGTTATTCAATGGTTCAGCGCATCAGAGGTTTGTGCAAACATTACCAAGTCTCTTAATTAAGGAAAAATAATAACAATGAAAAAATTAAACAACACATGTTAAAGACTAACTGCCAGAGGGCTCCCTATAGATAAAGAGAGAAGGTTTCAACATGCCAGGTAACAAAAAGACATGTGCAGGGACTGGAAGGAACTGTATAGGAGGAGACAGCTCGGGAGAAGATGGCAGGAGGCCCTGGGCCAGGCGCTGGGGTTCTGTCTGAGGCCAGGGAGCCAGGGGTGGGGTCATGAGGGGCTTGGAGAGCAGGGAGAGAACGGGGTGGGTGCGAGAGTCCGTTCTCTGGGTAGCCCCATGTGGGAGTGAGCTGCTCATCCAGAGGCCGCTTCCAGAGTGGGGAGGCAAGGCCCCTGCCCCCGAGAAGACCTCCAGGTGGGCCGCCCAGAGCTCTGGTTCTCTGGCCACCCCAGAGACGCCTCAGGTTCGGTGGTCCACCAGGAGAGAGCTCCTTTCCAGGAAGCCATGGGGGTGAAGGGAAGACAGGGTAAGGAGCAGTTTGAAGGTGAAGGTGGGGGCCAGGGGAGGTTGGGGTCCCTGCCTCAGCCGTGGCCCAGAAGTTGTGACTGTCCCCTCATTCTGGCACTCTCTGGCTCCCCTCGCTGCTTCCTTCTATACAGTGTGAGTCATGCCAGGCTGAGTGGAATGGGAGAGAGAAAAGAGGCAGCAATCAGAACATAAAAGGAAAAGGGAGGTTTAACTCGTTCCAAAAGTTAAAAATACAAAACAAAACAAAAACAAAAACCAGAAAAATTCAAAATAAAGGGACAAGGAGAAAAAAAAAATCCTTTAAACCAATTTGAACAAACAAATAAAATGAACAAAATGAAAATAAGGAGGTGGGGAGGAGAACATAAAATGAAGAAAAAAAAAAAAATGAACCCGGGAAAAGACAAATGAGTGTTAGAGCAGGCACGGACAGTTAGGGACGGACGCCATGTACTTACGTTTACCTCGGTGATTGCTATATCAACAATGCTACCCACAACAATCAAGGCGTCAAATGTATTCCATGCATCACAGAAATAGTGCTGCATGGGGCAGAGAAGCCGAGGAAAAGAGAGAGAGAGAAGAGAAAAAAAAAAAAAAAAAACCAACAACAAAGGAGAAAAACAAAACAAAAAGGAAGAGGAAAAAAATGAAAAAAAAAAAAAAAAGCATGAAAGAAAGGAGAGAAGAGAAAAAAAAATGAGAAAAGAAAGAGGTTACGTGGGCATATTAAATACTCTCTTACCACTCTACAGTTCTGGCGGCTCAAACCTGGGCAACCTGGTTCTCACAGGGCGGAGAGGCCTGACAAAAGCTGGGTTAGTACCAAGGATCCACTGGGCTGAGGCCGCCCGGGGAGGGGGCCGGGCAGCCCCCCTCACCTGCCCCTCCTCCATTCAGCTCCGGGCCCCTGGGCCCAGCGCCACGGGGCAGAGCTGGGCCAAGCGAGAAAAAAAGGAGGAGAAGCTCCCACTTTTTTTCCCCCACAGACGACGGCAGGTTCAATAAAAAGCATGACTGGAGGGGGGTAAAAACAGGAAATTAAAAAACCAAACAAATAAAAGGAGGTAGAGAGAGAGAGTGAGAGAAAGGGGAAAGAGAGGAGGCAGAGGAGGAAGGAGGAGGCTTCCTGGGGAGGGCAGAGTCATACTCACATTAGTTTCACTGAGAATGACGTCAATTATGCTGCCAATTACGATGAGGAAGTCAAAAACATTCCAGGGATCACTAAAGTAACCCTACATAAGGGAGGGGCAGGCAGGATGGGGATTAAAAAGGAATATTAGACAGACAAGAACAGAGCAACATCACCATCAGAATCACCATCCGGGCACCTCAGTGCTGTTGCTGGAGTCGTGAACGCCCGTATTGTGGCCAGGAGCCCAAGAGGGAAGCGGGTGGCCGGGAGGCGGTTGGTCCAACCCTCCTGCCCCGCCCTCTCTGGGTCACCTGGCCCCCCTTCCTCCAGATCCATCCCACCACGCCACCCTCCTGCAAAAAGTCTCTTTCTGCTTCCCACAGTGGGGGGCAGGGGTGGGCATGGGGGGGGCAGGCAGTGCCAGTCACAGTGGTGCAGGGACACGGATGGACTCTCTTCTCAATGCCCACTCAGCGCCTCCTATGCCCCTGGCTCTCCTCCATCAGAAGGGCCATTCTGGAGGTAGGGAGGGACACAGGTGTGTAACACCCCTCCCCCACCCCAAGGTGAGTGGGATGTGGTCCTAGGGATGGTCTGGGAATTCCAAAGACCTGAAAACCACAGCAGTGTGGTCCCGAAGGGTGGCCAGGTCATCTGGGCTCAGTGGTAACGCATCTAAAGCTTGGGAATAATGAGAGGACTGCATCATTAAAACAATACTATCTATGCTGGACTCTTTGCAGTTAGAATCAATGGTCTCCACTGTTCTAGCACTGGCCATGCCCTGGTGTTTCCAGGGACAGTGCTGTCCTGGCAGAGGTTTTATGAACTGAAAGGAGACAGAGTCCAGGTAAATCTTACAGCTCAGTCATGTCAGGCAGTGCTTTTGGGGGCATAGACTATGCACCTCCCTTAGGTTCTTTCCTAACGTCTACTAGTTTGGTGTAGAGTCCCTGATGACATGCAAATATCACTCAAAGGGAATGAAATTATCAAATCTGAGAACTGGATTGATAGGGGAGACTGGGTAGAGGATATGGGGACATAGACTTTGCAAGAAGGGAGTAGAAGCAGTCGTGCCATGGCACTGAGGGGCTAAGACTTGTGTCCTAACTTCACCACTTCACCCTGTATACTTGGACTTCACTTGTGTTCCACCATATTTGGAGAAAGGAAGAAATGCTTTTGAAGTACTTTTCTGAGGTCTTGGACAACTGGTCGACCAAGGAAAAGGCTGTCCCAGATTTCCTAGAGGATTCCAGGAGTCCCGGGAAGGTGGACCCTTCACAGAGTGGACAGGTATCTTGGGTCTGGACCATATGCCTCTCTGAGAGGTGTGGGAGTCTAGAGAACACTGCCCTGTGGCCACACAGGAGTATAGGCTCACAGTTCAGGTGACCCTGGGAACAGGACAGTCATATTCCCCAGGAGTAGAAAGAAAAGGACCTAGCTAAAGTTACTTGTCTTCTTTAAAAAAGTGCATTTGCTTCTTCACTTTTTCAGGAAATATTCTGCAAAGGAGACCAGACAGGGCTGGAGCACATTTGTTCAGCAAGACCAGCACATTTTCCTATTCTCTGAGCCACTCATTGGGGCTTCCAGGAGATGGGATTCTGGAGGCTGGGGAGTGGGTATGAAAGCATGGAGGGTCCTTTGGGAGTTTCCCAGACTTCTTTCCCTAGTGTTTGAAGGCTGCCAACTCTCCCTTTTAATTTTTTTACTCACAAGAGCCAAGAGCCTGTGTTCTTCCATTTCCTCCTGGCTCTATCTAGCTCCCTTAACTTCCCCACTTCCCAGTCATGCCCTCTTTCCAGAGGGATTGCAAAGACATGCTGTCCTAGGGCTGTTATTCTTAGTATGGGAGGTCAGGTCACAGGGAAAGGGGCCTCTCTGTTCCCAGGCATTTCTGCCAAAAGAAAACAGAAATGCCACGGTGGAGACTCTGGACAGCCAGACTCTGGAGAAGCAGAGGTTGGCCAGGGCATGGGTCAGGTGAGGGTCAACTGGAAATCATGGCTTTCTTGTTGACTTCCCAGAATCATTTCTGAATATACTAGAGCCCTGGAGGCAGAGGGAGACTGTTCTCTCCCGTCTAAGTCACAAGCTATGAGCAGGAAATAACCAATTCCCTCTCAGGTTCTTAGATGTTATTCACAGGGCAGATGGAGAAGGCTGATTTTTAAGGAAGGGAGGTAAATAAGAAGGACTCCAAGTGAGCTACAAATATGCATACGTTTTAAAATTAGAGTTTGGAAAATACTGGGGTAGTCTCTTTCGATGGGAAGACTGTCTTTGTGGGGAGAGCTATTTCAGAAGGGAAGGGGAGGCAGAATCAAGGAAGAGAAAGAAGAGAAACAGCAGCCAGAGCAGAGTCCAGGAACGTTCAGCATCTAGCCTAGAAAATGTGGTAACAAAACGTTACTCGGGTGTGCGGGCAAGAGGAGAGACAGGGAGGGGGAAGGCTCAGCGCTCAGGAAAGGAAGTTGAGTTGGAGTCTTCTCCTTCGTCAGAGACCTGAAACAAAATGGGGAAGCCGGCCTGGTCGGCAACGCCTCTGAGAGAGGAGAAAAAGGGGAGGCAGGAGGAGAGTAGGGCAAAGGCCAGGATAAACACACAGGTTAGTCAACTGCTGAGCACCAGGGAAAGGCAGATACCGAAAGGGACCCTGCCAACCTCCCAGTTGGGCATCGCTCATCACCCTTTCTCTGGGAATTTTTTGTGTATGTGCAGATGGAGGGAAAACACACACTAGTCCACTCCTCCTTGGTCATGGGCCTCTCCCAACCTTCCATGGCAGGCTCCCACGGGTTGGGCTCTCTCAAGACGAAAGCCTTGTGCCTCGCTCTTGCCCTCACCAGGCTGTGCTGGTGAGGCTTTTGGTCCAGGCAAGCTACCTGGTCGGCCCAGTGCTAGGGCCTCCACTGGCTGCAGAGACCAACCTGTTGCCTTATTGGACTCTGCCTGGGGAGATTTGCACATAGCGGGAATGTAGGGGTGAGGGAGCATGCTGAGGGGGGGCAGGTGGCAGGATCCCTTTAAGAGGCAGATTTTTACCCTGACCCATCCGCCCATCTTTCCGTTTTCTCTGTCCCACAATGCCATCAATTCTCCAAGCTGGACCATGAAGACAGTTTCAGACCCAGCTTCAGCTCTTTGTTTCCTCCATCCGCCTCCTCCTCCCACTCTCAACGGTCCTTCCTCCCATCCCATTCACAATAAGGTGCTCGCCATTTAGACACCTTGTCAAATCCCTAAGTGGGCAGGGCCTGGAAGAATATTTTTTCCCCTGCACTCTCTGGAGTATAAGAGCTTAGTGTGCGCTCACTCTCTCTCTCTCACACACACACACCCCGTTTTTGCCTACCTCATTTGCTGGAAACCACAGGTAATACAGATTTGGGGTATGTAATGGAAGAAGGACGGTAGAAACAAATCATAGGCTTTTTCTCTTATGAAATCAGTTTGACCTAGAGTCAGTTACACCTATCCTCTGGTGATGAGGTCCCAAATGGTAGGGTAGAAGTCATGATTAGGGAAAGGGTTTTCCTTGCCCTCCTTGAAATGGTGAACCAAACCTCTTAATGTCCAGCTCCCCAGAGTCAAGCAGGGCTGATCACCCAGAAGGTATGGTGTTTGGGGGATGAAAGGGCTTTCCCTTGACATCCTTAAGTCCTGCAGATTTAATGGGCTTTCCCCCTTTCAAATTCCCAGCCTCTGGGGATGAATTCAGAAGATGGGCCTCTTCTCTGGCTTTCCTGGGGACGCTCTTGCGTGCACACATTCAGGCTGATGAGTGCCTCCCCCCACCATGATCAGCAGTTACTTAGACCCTCCGTCTGATCCATTCTCCTTGGTGCTGCCGATCCTCCACTCACTGGCTGAAGTAGGTTGAGAACATGTAGACAAAACTGATCGTAACTTTAGCAAATCATTATTAGAAGGGAAAATTGCCACAATACCCCATGTTATACGTTTTGAATGCACAGGAATTGTGGATTTTCCTCTCTTTTGGATTCTCTGTGCCCTGATTCCCCTCCATCATTGAAGCTATTCCAAGTTGAAAGAGGCAGTATTAAGAGCACGGTCTCTGGAAGTGGGTTGTCAGTTCAAATTTTACTTCTGGCACTAATAAGCTGGGTACTCTTGAGCAAATAACTTCACCTCTTTGTGCCTCAGTTTCCCCACCTGTAAAATGGGAGAACTATAGGGTTACAATGGGGATTACATGAGACAACACATGTAAAGCACTTGCCTGGCCTGAAGTAAGCTGTAAATGAGTCTGGATGACTGTTGGGGTTTACACGAGTTGTCTACCTCTCTCCCAGTTAAGCACACATTCCATTTGGGGGTGACACTGAGTGGAAGGGCAGGCAAAGCCCAGGTGTGTGGAATAAGGAGGGAAGAGTTGAAGGTTCTGGAATCCTGAGCTTACCTTTCGCCAGCATCTAGGGCCTTTTCTATCCATCTTGAGTCACTAGTGAGTAGTGTGCCTGTCTTGAGACTCTTGAAGGAAATCTGGCTGGTACTACTTTGAGACTGATGACAGTTTGCATGTTGTCATGGCTAAATTTTGTCAGAGGCAGGGTCCTGTGGACAGTTAACTGCCAGGTTCTGAGAAACCACACTTACCACTGGGGGAGAACCAGGTCCCCCTCCTTCTGCCTGGAGGGCCAGGAGGACAGGAGTGGGCTGCCAAGCGGGCCTGGTCCCACCTCTGATCCTGGGGAGAGGTTAGAGACAAGTGCCTTTGCCCTTGCATTCTGGGTCCTCAGCTCCTCTCCTGCCCAGCCCAGAGGCCTCCTCTGTGATCTCAGAGACAATACAGGTAGGCGGTGAGAATGAATTGCAGGAAAACCCGCGCACCTGGGAGTACGCTGTGTGTTCGAGGGGATTTTGAGGTTAAGACTTGTTTTGCTGCCATCACTTGTGGTTTTTTTTTTTTTTTTTTTTTTGGTCCTCTTCTCTCTTTCTCCCTGCCCATCTTCAGAATCTACCTCTGATGGTAAAGCAAAAGGACCCGGAGGAGGTGATAAGGAAGCTTGCTTGGCCCCAATGGGGAGGCTGACCTGGACTTTCTGTCTGTCTGGGGGTGTTTATTTCCAGGGACCTGGAGCCCCAGATAGTGTTGCCAGGCTCAGTGTCAACGTGAGAGGCCTGAGCCGAGAGGAGAGGTAGAAGTGCTGGAATGGAGACAGAGAAAGGCCAGGAAGGAGGAGTCTCAGAGGGAGGGAAAAGCCAACGGCAGGACGCAGAGATGCCAAAGAACCAAAGGGACTGAGGAGTCATGCAAGAAGCAAAAGGCGAGAAGGGCAGGGTTGGGGAAGGTCATGAAAGGTAGAAGGCAGAAGCAGAGCAAAGGAGGGAAGGAGGAGTTAGGAAAAGCCATGCAGATGGTGGGAGACAGGGAGAAGGAGAAAGGAGTGGAAGGAAGCTTGAGAGGAGGTGGGCAGGATGCAGAGCGCCAGAGGCGGGCGCATGGCATTGCAGGGGAAAGCAGGGAATCCACACAAAGCTGGAGGAAGGGTCAGGACACCTGATAGAGGCAGGGCCTAGAATGCAAGGGAGGGACCCACCATAGCTCATCCTCAACCTGGGGTGGTGGGGGGGGGGCGTTCCCTGAAGGAGAACAAGAGCCCCTGCTTGAGTGAACAAGGAGTTGAGAGAAGGCACATGAGGCAAGAGGCTAAGCAGAGGCGGTTGGTGTGGCCGGGGAGGCAGTGTCCAGTTCCTTGGAAACCCTGGTCTCTCCTGGGGTCCAGGTGGTGGGACCAAGATGTGGGGGGAGAGGGAATGAACCAGGAAGAGGTGCTGAGTGCAGCTGGCAGCTCAGTGGAGGGGGCAAGAGTAGATCTCATGGAATCTCATGGAACACAATGGTAACTGACACCAAGCAGAGATAATAGGAATTGTATTACGTTACGATGTCATTTAGACATAATAGTAATCATGGAGATTAGTGGCATCTAATGGAGAAGTCATGACGAGAGCACACAGCTGCTCCAGCCTCCCGGCAGCCTGGGTGGGAGTGAGGCTTCTGTCTTCCACTGTCAGTTTCTCCCCTGTGACATGGTCACTCAGGGGCTCCCGGAGTCTCAGGCTGCACTGAGAACAGGCGTACAGCAGACACGAGGGGCAGGAGCAGGCTGCCGGCCAGGGTGAGGGCCTGAGTCCACACCCCTGGGGAGACAAGGCCCCAGGTGGGTGGCGGTGATGGGGCTGCCAGAGGAATATGCACTTGGAACTGGACACCTTCTACTTCATTTTTTTTTTAATTAAGATTTTCCTCCCCAGGAACATTTAAAAGGCCCTCTTTCATTTCTTTCTCTCACCAATACACAATGAGCACTCACTAGGTACCTGGGATTGAACAAGATTGAACAGATCTGACTCTGGCATCCTTCTCCCCTGGGAGGAGATAAAAACGGGGGTTATTGGCTAAGCTCCCTCTGGGGACCTCAGAAGGTTCTTTCTGTGCCTCAGTGTGCACGGGGGTAGGTGGCAGGATCCTGGTAGCTGCTTCCTGCTGCTCTTGAGCTGCTTTCTGCAAAGGTCCCCTCCAGGACCAGGGCACTGAATGGACGCGTCCCGTGGAAACACCACGGACGCTCTCCGTGGGAGACGGGAAGGTGGAGAGCAGACAGCCCTGGGAGTGGGTGAACCGGGAGGAGCCGTCCCACCACTCTGCTCCAGGGCTAAACTCAGACCTGTGACAGCTCTGTGCCCTCTGCCTTGAATCTTCTCTCCTCCGGCCCAGCTGGGAAAGCACTCTAAACCCAGATCTGACCGGTCCCCTCTATGTCCTTCCTGACCTAACCCGGGCTGAGCCCTCCTTAGTGAAGGGGCACTTATGGCCCCCCTGCAGTTGTGAGAGGCTGTACCTGCATCCACTTTAGTGAACAAAATGGGAATGCACTGAGCTCCTGTGTTCGCTTCCAGAGATGTGCCTGGAGTTGTGCAGGTGAGTTTCCATAGCACCTCCCCTCCCCCGCCGGCCAGGTCTTCCTTCTCTGCCTAACAGGAACAATCACTGTGCAGCCCTTGAGGGCTTTGGGAGGACAACAGTGCCTGCTGGTTGCTGGGGACTGTTGGAGCGCTCCATGGAAGACTGCCTCTCCTGGCCTTGCTGGTGGCCTTCCTGCAAGACCCCCTCCTCTATAGCGGTGACCCCAAGCCCCCACGGGTCTAGGGATCCCTCTTCCCCTCCCAGGCTTGGTTTCCTTCTCAGAGGTAGGGTTGGAGAAAGGAACCACAGCGTACTTTCCTCTGGGCTTCTTTACACAGTGTGAATAATTTTCCACATTAAATAATTAAATGTAATAGCTAATACCACCCTTCCCACACAAAGGCTTTCTGCAAGTCATATAATTATTTTTTTATCATTCATAGTGACTTCCAAGCTCTCAAGCGTCAGGCAGGAAAGAAACCTGTCACAATGTTGCAGCAATATGCAAATCCCTGGGTATGAGAGCCACGGTGGGGAGGCCCCTCCCTGACAAAGCCCATTTGTGCCAGTCTGCGTGCACTGTTCGGCATCAGGTACCCCGTGGACATTCCACAAATAAATAATAATCAGGGTAATGCCAACTCACCAATCAGACTGCTAAGCAGCAGGCAGGAGCTACACCCCACACAGCAGGTGCCTCTTGACTCTGCTGCCGCTGGCAGCCAGGAGGTGGGGCTGGGGGGTGTGGTGTTACATGTCACCGCCTTCTTCCTTCTCCTTCCCTTTCTATTCCTTTGAATGAAACGTACATATGTGGTGATTTTCTGGGTTGAGGGGTTCCCCTGCTGATGGGAGACACTGGTTTCTTAATAATTTGGATAAACAGATTTCAAATGTTTCAAGAAATAAATAAGAGGTTGAATGAAGTCCTACTTTAGCCCAAGAATTGGTTCTCACTCTGGGGCATGCACTGCCCTCTGGGGGGTGTTCGGGAACCTTCGGGGGCACCGCTAAGATTCAGGGTGGGCAAAACTGGCATTTAGTAATGCATGGGTGGGCCAAGGATGCTAAATTTCATGGTAGGCATGGGACAGTTCTGCCCAATGCACTGTGGCGTGTGGCGTGTCCTGTATGACTTTTGGGGGACATGCAGGGTGCCACAAGCAAATAAGGCCTGGCGGTTATAACTTAAGTTTTTATTCCAAGGTCTCATAATCTTGCTCTTTCATTGTTTCATTAACCTCTATTTTTTATGTGTGATTAATTCTTCTACTAACTACAGACTTTCCCATTACATTAAAATTCAGAGATTTTATATACATAGAAATATACACACATACCCTGTGTAAAAAAAAAATATATATATAAGCATTATATTACATTTATATATAATATTTAAAAATATGACATTGTGTGTATAGATGTGAATCTTATATGCATAAAGCTTTAAGTTTCCTCTGATTTTCTTAAAGGAAAATTAAGGTGATATTACAGAGTATTTGTTACACAAAGGGAACTTTGGTTCTATAAGGATCAAAGCCCACTAGCCTAAAAGGATGTCTAAGTTTCTATAGAACTCTTAAAAGGAACTATTGCTTGCTCTTGGGGTTTTTTAAAGCTGAATTTTCCAGGTTGGTGTGGAAATAGAAAGTCATTCAATCTAAGAGCCATTCATACTTCTAGTTTAATTTGAACCTTGACCTTTAACAGGCCCCTGAACAGGACCTGCCCATGGGGTTTCCTCACTCCCAGCACCCACAGGCCAGGTCTCCTGTGGGTGGCCCTGCCCCAGGCACCGCAGGACCTCGCACATCCATGGCTGCACCCTGCCCACTCTCCCCTCCATGCCAGCCCTGTCGTCCTGGGTCTATGTGGGGCCTCTCTAGATTTCCAAAGCCATGTTTTGTGGGCTGCTAGTGCTGGGAGATGGTAATTGGCTCTTCAGTGAGACAAGACAAGGCTTCAGTCCTCTAAAAAAGCTGCAAGGGTCGAATCTCCCAGCCTTTATTCAGGGCCATCTCAGAGGGCATCAGGCATGACTAGCTCTGGGTCCTGCACAAAAGAAACCTGTCTAATTACACTGAAGGCAGGAGCTCCCTAGTTTAGGTGGCTGTGTCCTGCCGATCGCCACTCCAGATGGCAGCCATCAGCAGCCACTCCCTTCGCTTTCCATTTCTGCTTCCCTCTCCAGCAAGTTCTTGGGGCTGACCTGGGGAGGGTGAGGAATGAAGGGGGTTTCCTCATAGGATGTTAAAGCTGGTAGAGAGGCTGGAGTCATTTCTCTGGGGAAGGAAACAGTGTTCCTCCATTTCCCCAGGGGATGCTGTCTGTGGTTTGCTCTTATTCAGGTGACATTTCCAGAGTACCTGAGAGGCACCAGTGCTGCTGTGTTAGCATCTGGAGGGATATGAAGGTGGGTAAGAGGGAGTCTTGCTAAAAGACTATCCTGACCATCCCTGACTCCTTTTCCACACCGTCTTCACCATTGGATGATGTTGCGAACCTGCCCACCTCCACGTGTCCTCTGTGGCTGTCACCTCATGTCCAGGAGCAGACTCCTAACTGCTTCCGCTCTTGGCCTGTACCAGTATGTCTTCTTCTTGAGGCCATTGGTGTGCTGGTTCAAAAACATGAATCTGATGCTATAATTTCCCGCCTGAGGCCCTGCTCTGTGTGGTGTAGATTCTGAGGGCTGTCGGCGTAAAGCCACACCCCTTCCAGGTTCCCAAGGGCCTGTGTCTTCTGAACCCTCCTCTTGCTCACTGCTCTCAGTTTCCAAAATAAGCTAAACTTGCCCCTGCCTCAGGTCCTTTGCTCTCCCTTGGGCCTGAAAGGCTCTTCCAGCTCCATTCAACCTCTGGGCCTCAGTTTACTAGGTAACTTCCTGACTACCTTATCTGAAACAGGTGTCTCTCTCACCCAGTCATGCTGTCCCTGTGGTGGCCCATCTCCCCCAGCACAGCACTTGCCCTGTTCCGTAACCCCTTTGTCTCTACATTACCCTGTGAGCCCTGCGATATGGTATAATGTCTCGACATCATCACCGAGGTGCTCAACAAACATTTATAGGAAAAAAAGATGGAAAAAGCAGTACTACTGTAGAAATTACATCTGGGCACCTTTCAGTACAATGTAAAGAAGGATTCCCAGCATAGCTGCCTGAAGAAATCTCTTACGGCAAAAAGGAGGAAGGCTTAGAGATTTCCTCATTGAGGGAAGATCAATGATCTTAATGGTGTTTTCTGATATGACTATTCGGACTCTCTTTTCCTTGTTTTCCAGTTTCATAATTTCCATCATGCATGCTGGCATGCATGCATTAAATTTTCACCGAATGCCTCTCAGGGGACACAGACATGCCTGTGAAACTGTTCCTGCCTTCCAGGAATTTGGCGATCTAATTTTTGTCTCCACGTCTTGCAAGTCTTCCCATTTCAAATGCATCTGTCTGTGCGTGTGTAAGCGTGTATGCACACACATTAATATGCAGGCTCTCAGCTGTAGTCACCTATCAGATGACTGTCTCCTCTCCTGAAAGCACCTGGCACTTCGGGCTTGGAAGGGAAATCCAGAAGGTCCAGACCAATGCAGGGAAACAAGGAGCCAAGGACAGAATGGGTGAGTGAGGGGGAAAGGGAGTTAAAGGGCCTCAGAGGAGGCGGAAGGACACGGGAACGGAGAGACTGTGTCAGTTTATAGAGACTTGTTCCTTGAGAAAGGCTTGCTTTCATTTTGTCTCTGATTTGCTTCTAAGGAAGAACGTGAACACTTGCTGAGGACCCGCTAGGTACACAACAACACCTCAGCTTGTTCATATTTGTTGTGTCAATGAGGGGATAGTGGAGAGAGCTTGGAATCACCTACACCTGCATTAAGATCCTCCCAAACAACAACCAAAACCTAGCTCTGCCATCTTGGACACATGACTTAGCTTTTCTCTCACCTTCCGTTTCCTAAACACCATCATGCTTCCCTCACAGACTGATTGAGGTAGTGAATGGAGAAAATCTAGTGTAGGGGCACCTGGGTGGCTCAGTCGGTTAGGTGTCTATCTTCGGATTCAGGTCATGATCCTGGGGTCCTGGGATCGAGTCCTGCATCAAGCTCTTTGCTCAGTGGGGAGACTTAGGATGTCTTCAGGCAGTATGTGGAAAGCTATTTGCCAAAGGGAAACAAGAAGCTGGATTTTTTTTTTTTTTTTTTTTTTGGTCAGACAGAGAGCAAGAGAGAGAGAGAACATGCACAAGCAGTGGAGAGGGGCAGAGGGAGCAGCAGGCAGAGGGAGAAATAGACTCCTCACTGATCAAGGGGCCCGATGCAGGACTTTATCCCAGGACTTGGGATCATGATCTGAGCCAAAGGCAGATGTGCTTAACTGACTAAGCCACCCAGGCATCCCTAGCTGCTGGATCTTTAAGGAAAGAAACTTCTAGGCATGGATACTGCCAGAGTAGATTGAGAAATTGGACTTCAGAGTCTGTTTGCAAGTGTCCTCACTGAATACTTCCCAGCCATCCACTTCCCCATTCCAGCTTTCCCTCTGCCTGTCCATATGTGAACCTAGAACCCTAACCTAGCCTGCGTCTATCCCCTCTGCAACAAGCCCAGTGAAAAGAAATTAGCTCCATCTTGGTCATGCCCTTAGGATATCTCCCAAACACTCCTCATCTTGGCAGGGCCTGTGGTCACCCGTGTCAGGGTTCACAACCCTTCCCAGGAGAAGACTCACTAGTAAGAACAACAGAATATGCAGAGACAAGATTGTTCTGGGGACCACTGGAGGCCATGGGATCCCTTGCACCGTACAGTCACCATTGGCAGTAAGAGGAAGGCCACCTTTGTGCGTGGGAAGTCCAAGGTTAGCAGTACCCTCTCTCAGGCTTGTATATTTGCAAGATGCAGAGCGTGCTGACTCTGGCTCAGGCCCTGCACAGTGCTGGTCAGGAAGAGGGCCACTGGAGAATCTCCTGCCGGAGAACCTCCTGCCCCTTCCTTCTCACAGCCTAGTGGCCGCTTGCGCAGGTGGGACCACAGTAAGGCCGTGCCCAGGCCTGGGCAATGGGGAGATGCCTGACAAGCATTTGACCTCCGTGGTCCTAAACAGCTCTGATTATCAGAGCATCTCATTAACCAGTCTTACTTCTATTTATGACTCATCCCTTGCTCCAAGCCAAGCAAAGTGTGCATAGGGCCATTGAGGGACTCCTCGGGACAACAGACTGAGGAAAGCAGGAGCTCCATTCTTTGTCAATGTCAGCCATTGCCTCCAGCCTCACCCTTTTTCTGCTTCTCTACCCTCCAAGAAGCAGTCAAGGCTTCCCTGCCCTCATGTCCTCTTTCCGGAAAGGAATCAGAGGTTACAAAAATGCCCCCAGAGCAGAGACACTATGATGACCGCTGAATTACTGTCCCACTGTCAGCTCACACTATGAAATGTTGGCCAAGTTCTCCATGTCGGGGGCAGGGGACAGGAGTCACAACAGCCCCACACAGATACAAGGAGTGTAGCAGTAGAAACCAGCGGCAGGGTGAGGAGGCCAGGCAGGGCCCAGCTAGGGAGGGCAGCAAGTCTCTATCCAGCAACTGGGATGTGAAAGAACCAGGGAGGGGTTTAGGGCTGTCAGATTTCAGTTTCACTGGGGCACTAAAACACCATCAGGAAACTTAGGCTGGAGCCCAGTGGACTGGGAAAAAGCGTAGCTGGGTGCCCCAGGGATCACCAGGGACACACCTTATATTCGACTCCCAGCAGCAGACTAATACCAGATAGCACCTGCCAGAGCACTTTCTCCGCCTTCTGTAGGGCCTTCCTGAGCTCAGAACCCAGGTGGGACAGGATCCATAAGGAAAGAGCCTAGCACCTGCAGCTGACAAGGACTGAGGAAGTCCAGGGATGACAGCAAGGGCTGGCCAAATCAGGAGAAAATCCATAGTGTGGGATCCCAGAGCAAGAGACTGTCTTACCCTGTCAAGAGGACTTCCACCATGATGAGTCAATTTCTGGCAGAAAATTAACAGCTGGAGAGAGAATAGGGAGGGTGAGGTAAACCATCTGGCTTCATGAAGCCAGAGCAGCTGGGCTGAAGAAACCAAGACAGACAGAGGACAGCAGAAGCTGGGAATATTATGGGAAAATTATGGGAAAGAACCAGTGTCTAGGGCTGTGTTGCCCAATAGCGCAGCTGCGGCCACATTCGGCTATATAATTTTAAATTAATTAAATATATTTGAAAAACCAATCCTTGGCTGTACTACCACATTTCGAGTGACTGTATTGTAGACAGTGTGTATGGAACATTGCAGGAAGTTCTGTTAGACAGAGCTGGTCCAGAGGCTTCATTTCATCCCTTAGGTTTGAAATGCCCTTGGGCCCTAATTTGTCCTGCAAGATAAAAGTAAGTCCCAAGGCTTCAGCTGCTTTTATTCCAGAAGCCTGGGGTGCCAGAAAGGTCAATGAGTGATTTTACTTTGGTTCTGTTCATCTTTCTGGACTATTCTCAGGCTGGGAAAAGCTGAAAGGGGAGGCCAAGGGTTTGATCACAGGGAGCTGCCAGGGCCAAATTCCCTCCAGGGTCATCCCCTCAGGGAGATACGGAGTGGACAGCAGCCACGGGGCAAGAGATACCTCTCTACAACAGCAGACCTGCTTCTTCATCCCTCCATGACCCATGCGAAAGTTTCTAGGGAGCAGAGGAGTCAGGACCCTTTCACTGGGAGGGCCTCCTACCTTCCTGGCAAATGGACTTGAGGAGGACAAGCCTGGAGCCCCTCCTCTCCCTCCTCCTCTCCTCATTGTTCTTGCTGAGTCATTGTCAGCAGCAAATCCCAGGCAACAAAGTGACATTATCAGCCCTTCTGTTACTAAGACCTGTAGTTAGCAGTGGAGTGTCTGTGCCTGGCCCTGCTTCTGAAACCAGGTTCTTGCCCTTCTCTCCATGGTGATGTCACAGCTGCCCAAGTGGGCTGAAGCCGTGGGACCACCCAGGGTCAGCCTGTCAAGCCAGACAGGGTGTCGTGGTGGCTTCCCTTTCCCCTGCCATTTTCACCTTGGGTAAAGTCCAATCTGGAGCTTTCACTGGGATTATACAGAATCTATGGATTGGTTTGGAAAGAAATGACATGTTTGTATATTGAGTTTCCAATTCATGAACAGAATATATTTCTCAACTTACTTAGTTTTCTTTAGTTCCTTTCTATGAAATTTTATAGTTTTCTCTGTAGAGATGACATTTTTTGTTAGATTTATTCCTAGGCATTACATATTTTTTCAGTGCTTGTCATAAAGTATATCTTAAATTTTTTTCATCTTTGCTGATGCATTCCAATTCCCTATAGGAAAACAACCCAGGTATCTAGTTACCTCCAGACAATTCTCACCAGGACTTTCCCATGCTGACCAACACAATCATGTAGGACCCAGATACCATTCAGTGTCTCCTACTCTAGGGGAGGGATCTCCTCTGGCTTGCTATAGGTGTTAAAATCAATAGTACTACTATCTACTGCATTCTCTTCAGACATCCCCATAGATCCCTGATGTTTTAGTGGGGGACTGAATTGCACTAAACTGGTTTATTCTTTTTTTTTTTTTTTTAAGATTTTATGTATTTATTTGACAGAGAGAGATCACAAGTAGGCAGAGAGAGAGGAGGAAGCAGGCTCCCTGCTGAGCAGAGAGCCTGATGCGGGGCTCGATCTCAGGACCCTGAGATCATGACCTGAGCCGAAGGCAGAGGTTTTAATCCACTGAGCCACCCAGGTGCCCCCTAAACTGGTTTATTCTTACCCATAATTTTTGGTGTGTTTGGAATAGAGCATCAACTTAAGGAGTAGGGCAGTTGGATTTAAGGCAGGGATTTACTTGAGTAAATTCATTTTCCAAGGTGTGGTGAGGAGAACAGAAATGAAGAACTTGGCAACATTAATCACTATGAACACAATGAAAGAATGAAACAAGGTACAAAGTGACCAGCCAACTGACCGACCAACCAACCAATCACAGAGACTGAAAGGATAGAGAAGAAAAGTCCAGCACTAAGAACTTCCTGCCTTCTGCATCTTTGCTGCCTAACTGTCCTTTAACAACTAATGCTGACAAGTGCAGGCTGATTCATTGCATGTATATAGAATCATGCCAGTGAATAAAAGGTGCTGAACAGAATCTCAGTTAATGGTGAGATATGAAAGCTGTTCTATATTTCAGAAGTCACTAGTGCTTGGGCCACACCCAGCCAGATAGTTCTACCAGGACTTCAAGTCATTTCTGGTTTGATTTTCTGCCTGAAATGTTGGAAGATGTTTTTCCTGGAGTCCATTCCCTAAATGAAGAACATAGCTTAATGTGAAACCTGGGCACCCCGTTCTCCTCAAGTCCCAACCGGTCAACCCTCTTTGGCTATACAGGTCCAGTGACCCTAACTCCTCTGTTGCCAGGAAGTCTTTTAAGAGATATTCACAGAAATTATCCATTTTCCTTTCTTTTTACACCACAGATTGACCCTGGCATGTGTGAAATGAAAACAGCCCCAGGATGGTTCTCTTACTTTTTTGGGAAAAGTCTTTCTTATTTTACTCCATCCTATCATAACAGAAAACTAGGGATTGAGGAAGCTGGGAGTCACTTTATGGTTTAGACCACCACAGCTAGCTAATTCCTAGGAAATGGCTTACTCCTTGATCTGCAGGACTTAGGTAAGGGGGTTTTTCAGGCTGAGGCCCCTATAAGGATCAATTTTATTTGCTTCTTAGGCCAGGTCTGCCTAATATGTCTTCTGTAGTCATGAGGAATAATTCACAAAGTCCACTGCAGGACTCTGCAGACATCAGACATCATCAGAGACACATCTGAGTCAACTGTGGAATGACTCAAGGCTTTGAAATATTTAAACCATATGTCTCATGAAACTAGGTGAAAGTGATGCCAGTTTCCCTACTAGAAGCTGTCATCTGCGACTGAACCTCAACTTGGCAATGATCTTGCATTCCCAGCCTCACCGCTCGTGTTGCTGTGGGCTGTGAACCTGTCAGTACTGCTGGGCCACGGGGCCTAGAACAGGACCAGAGGTAAGCAAAGATCCCATGGGCCCTATGGAAGGTGACTAGGGGATTTAGTGGTCTTCTTCAGGTCAGGACAAAATTTATGCCCCTGAATGGGACTGGGTTTGGAAGGGAAAGTGTAAAAAGTATATTTAGTGCCCTGGAGGAGGTAGAAAACACCATTATTATCACCAAATGACTTTTACTAGGAGTCTTATTCTCTGAAAATTAGCCAAGATCCCCAGGCATTCTTTAAGAGAAGGAATCGGCATTGTAACGATATTGTCTGTTTTATCTTGAAGTCCCTCACAGGTTGTTTCCCTCTTTCTGAAAAGCACCCAGCAGTACACTTGACATGGAAGATGCTTGCTGACAGCTTGGCATGGTGGAAATTATATTGACTATAAAGTCAGATTCTATTCCCAGTTCTGCCACTTAATAATGGTGTAATTAATATTACACTTAATTGCTCTGAGATTCACTTCCCTCTTCCCTAACATGAGGAAGCTAAAACCTGTGTTATGAGGGTGTTTTGAGGATTATGTGCAATGAGGTATGTGTATCACATGGTAAGTTATTCAGAAATGTTAGTTGAATTTTAATTCAAAGAAAAGGATAGACATCTTGTTAAATGAATATGGGTCCAACAGCCAAGGAGCACTCCCCCTGTCCCAATTAACCCCAGGACAAGTAAGAATTTGAATGAAAATGGAGTATATGGACAAAGACACTTCCTTTTTGTCTCCTGTTGATCTGTGTTGAATCTGTGTGTAGTAAAGGAGGGGGAGAGGAGGCTCAAAAAGCTAGAGAGGTTTCCTCAAGTCTGTAGCTATATAATTCTCTTAGAACCAACTCTTTACTTCTCATCACTCCCCAAAAGGAGCTGCAGCTATATTCTCCCTCAAGAGCAGCTGCCTGTGTTGTGAATCCTAGGCCATGGATGCCAATGATTCTGACCTGTTTTCAGAGGTGGAAGATGCAGGGTGATGCTCAAGTCAGTCCACTCCTCCATTATCCAGGAGAATGGGGGTAGGGCAGGTTAGAGAGGGCACAGAGAATCCAAAGCACAGGCAATCCAACCTTCCCTACCCTGCCTCATTCAGCCAATGGTTCTAATCTTTCTGCCAGCCTTTTTTTTTTTTCCTTTCTTTTAGAAGTTACTCACAAGTAGCAAGCCACAGACATTTGCCCTTCCTGTACCGGAAAGGGCAAGAGAACAATAAATTAACTTCTGAACAGGAGGACCGCATAGGCTGGAAAACTGAGCCCTGAGCAAATGAAGACCTGACTGAGCTTTTCACAGTGAGGATGGTCTGTGGCCAATGAAGAGAGAGGACAGTACAGCAGCAGCCTGAGTGAATTTGGGGAGGGGGGCTTGTTGTGAAGAGGTTTGGTTTGCCAATCTGTGGGCAAAATTTCTTTTAGATTATATGCTGGGGGATGAGGGTGGAGACAGGATGGAAAAGAGGAGAAGGACCAACATCTGTCTCATTGGAAGAAGAGAACCATCACAGGGAGGAATCTGTTTCCCATATTTCCCAGCCACAGACTAGAGTGGAGACTATCTCAAGTGGTTGTTCTGGTGCAACTTCTGGTAGGTTTAGGAATTGTGTACCATTTATCTTTCAAGAAGGTGGGGTCTTTCACTGATTATTTCTGCCTCTCACTCTCCTTCTTTCAGTACTGGCACTCCCCCTTGTCCATCCCTCCAGCCTGTAGACCAGACACCTTTTTCAGAGGCCTACCTTGGGTTTGAAGGCAATGAGCTTCAGAATCATCTCCACGGTGAAGAGGCCAGTGAAGAGCATGTTGAGGATGTTCATGGCAATTTTGAAGAGGCAGCTCTGGCCATAGTGCTGAGGGGAGGGGAAGGACTGTGAAAATGAGGAAGGGACACCCCTACTCCTTACCACCCTCCTCTCAAAAGAGATCTTCCTTGAACCAAGCCCTGGAAGGCCATTCACATCTCTGTGGGCATCCAGGTGGACTCAGGAAATCCTGCAAATACCCTTCTCTGCTAGCTCTGAAAACACGGGTTGGCAGAGTTCTGTGTTTCTGCTTTGACTGGTTATGACAACTTATGGAGACTTCTGGTTCCTAAGAGAGCTCAAGCACAAGTTGATGTCCCTGAAAACAGGTGGACACAGAATCAATCTCTATACCCATGCCTCTTCAGGCTCTCCCTCTCTTCTCCATTTCCTTCACTGTTAACATTTTATTAACCCAGGCCTCTCTGGATTAATTAAGACCTTCTCTTATAAAGTCTCAGAGAAGAGCTCATTTTTGAGAAGGGACACTTGTCCTTCTCCATCTGAGAAAAGAGGGCAGTTCTGCTCTTTCTGCCTCTCTTGGCCAACATGAAGGTGACACACTGGAGACAGCCATGCAGCTCTTTTATACTTCATCTCCTCCCCTAGCAACCTCCCTCCTACAGCTGTCATGGATCCAGGGTCCCCCTAGGACTGACCTGCATGGCCAAGCAGATGGTGTTGAGAAGGATGAGGACGAACATCAGGTATTCAAAGTAGGTGGAGTTGACCACGTACCACACTTTGTACTGGTGCTGGTTCTTGGGGATATACCTCCGCAGGGGCCGGGCCTTGAGGGCATATTCCACGCATTGTCGCTGGGAGCAAGGCAGCAGGAGTGGTGGGGTGGGAATTGAGAGAGGGGGTTAGTAACCTGGATGATGTGTAGGGAGATGGCAGAGGAGGTAGGGTGTGGATGAAACTATACACCTTGGGCATCAGAGAAAAAATCTACTTATCTAGCTCATTTACAGCTTTAAGATGTTATTTGAACTGTTTTTCTTAGATCATTCCCTTGATCAAGGAAAGCATTGCCTCTAGTCAGTTTCCTTACCAAGATTTTATCAAGGAGCTTGTGTCTCTTTTTTCCAACTTGGTAATGACTGGTATACTGCTGACACTTAGTTGGCCTTTGATAAATACTTACTGAATGACAGAGAGGTGGTCTTCCCATTGATTATTTCCTATGCCTCGGACTCTCCTTGGAGCATCTCTCAACTTCTCCTTCCTGTACTAAGTTGGTCTTCCTTATTTACCCATATCCACAAGATCAGAAGATATAGTTCAAGGATAGGGAATCAGAGCTTGGGCTAGCTAAATTCCTGGGACTCTAACACATATCTGGTTCATTTTCTCTGTACCAGGCCCAGATTCCTGTATCAGAAACTTGGGAGTCACCCCAGCCTCTTCACTTACTCTCAGCCTCTGCACCCAATCTCTAGGCCTGAGCAATTTAATGTCCTTTATCCTGTCCACCTCCACTATCACTAACCTGATAGTACATCAAGGTCTAACCATCTCTCATCTACACTTTCCAATTGGCCTCCTGCTTTCCCATTTTATTTCTAATCCAAAGGCCATTCAGCAGCCAGAATGGTGAGTCTAAACCCAAGAGGTTGACATAAAAACCCATGAGGGGTCCAGCTGGCATAACTGGAGGAGAGCTGAGTGTCTTGTGCCATGTACCTTCCCATATAAGACCTTAAGTCACTCATGGACAGGGATACAGATCCACCTGACTTTCCCTATCAGGGAGCTGAGTTGGAGAAGTGGCCTCTGTGATCACATGCTACAGCTTCATTCCTCACTGACGGAGTTGCCAGCTCTTCCTCATAGGCCAACAAAATACCTTACAGTACTGGCATTCCCATATTGTTCCTACTTAAGCCTCTTTCTTGCCCCCACCTCATGCACAGGCCTCTGTGTTTTATTTAAGAAACAATTTCCTCGTAGTTTTCTACTGTCCCTCTCTCCCCCACCCCTGAAATCATCATGCCCTCATTGCTCTAGTTTCTTTCTTCATGATCAAAGTGCCAACCTACGTGGGCACTTTCTGACTTGAAAATTCCTGAGACATGAGGTTTTGTTCCCACAGAATCTATCAGAGAGTCTCCTTAAGTAGATGTCTAACCAATATTTGTTGGCTGAATGCACTCGCCAGATCCAGGATTTGCATTTCTTTTGTCCAGGTCCTTCCAGAGGACGGCTTCCTTATTGAGGAGCAGATGCATAATCTTAGTGTCTGCATGGATCGCTCTCCTGACTCCAGCCTCTCTTCTGGGTGGGCCACAAGCTGCCAACTGCTGTCGTTCCTCAAGTAGCCCTGCCCCCCCCGCTGCCCTGACACCTGTTCCTCTCCTTCCTAGGAAGCTACCTGGTTCTTGTCCAGCTCACAGTTCTTGTATTCCTGCTCCCCCTGCTCCTGGAAGGTGACGATGACGAAACCCACGAAGATGTTCATCATGAAGAAGGCAATGATGATGATGTAGATGATGAAAAAGATGGAGATCTCCACACGGTAGTTGTAGATGGGGCCCTTGTCTTCTGTGTGGGAGTCGATGGAGCGGTACAGCAGCCTGCAGAAGGAGACAGGCCCCAAAGGGAAGCGGAGAAGCAATGTTACATCTGTGGAATGATGGCACCACTGCTCCTATGGACCCTTGGATCAAGGGTGCTGGAAACAGCTCTAGGATGGGAGTCAGAAGATCTGGATTCAAGTCCCAGCTCTGTCACTTACTGGTGTGAGACCATGGGCAAATAACTTAATCCCTTTGAGCCTCAGATTCTTTATCTGTACAATGAAGACAATAAGCCTGACTTTCCTACCTGGTAGGGTGGTTGGTATAATGTATATGAGGGGGTTTTGAAACCGTCAAGAATTATTTCAATGTAAAATGAGTCATGGACATTGATTTCAAATACTAAAAATATAAGTAAATATTGAAACAGCTTTGCAAACTAGCATAGACTCAGAGGATGTTACAGTGAACATAAAATAAATCTATTTGAGAGCAAACATCCATTTTGATAAAAAATACTAGGTAAAAAATGACCCAGGCTTATTCAGATCATCAACAATGGTTTGAATTCATACTTAGATCGTTTACATGTGTCTGCCATTCATCTGGGCCTGGACTACGTGCCCATTATGCCTGTTCTTCTTCATGGACAGGGATTATCCCCTCTCTTTCCCTTGTTACTCTGCCCAGTACTCAGCTATTCTTTAGCTATTATCTATATTTTTTACCACATAAGAATGGTGACTCTCAACTCAGATCCATGTGTTATTACTGACTTAGGAATATTTAGAATTTTTTAACTTTTCAACAGTAATTTTCCTGGAATACACAGGTGGGGGTAGGGAGAAGCAGGGGTCCATACAAGATATATGAAACAGCCTGGTAAATGTGATGCATTGTAAAAGACCAACCAGGCTGATCTAGGCATTATGTCTATGAGGAATTTGTCCTCAGACTTCTGTCCCTTTCGTACTTCTCACGGTAATTATAGGCAAGACTTTTTCTAAGGACACTGGGGTAGAGTCTAAAAAAGAGATACCTCTGCCATCTCTGTCCACATTGAGTGCATGTTGGGAGTAGTAGTCTTGAATCCTGTGGTAATCCAGGGACTCATACCTGGAGAAACTCAGCCCACTCCTAGATATCATGAGAGTCATGACAAAGACCCCTATCATTGTGGCTCACTCTGACGTGGGGACCGGGTACTAAACAAAACTTCTTTTTGTTTGGAATTTCTGAAATGCTGACATCTTCTAGAAAAGGAGGAGTCTATGTTTCAGCAGTGACCATGGTATGCAGATTGTTCTAGAAAAAAACCCTCATTGCTTGGGAAGGATGCAGGTAAGTATGACCTCTGTGAAGGAGTGTGGTAGATTAATAAAACTTGGGGAATGTCTTGGTCTCTAATATCAAGTTGGGCAGGCCTCAATTTGTATACTCACTCTGGCCATCCCTCAAAGGTAGAGACAGTAAAGAGGGCCATCATGGCTGCCAGAACGTTGTCAAAGTCAAACTTGCTGTTCTCCCAGCTGCGGGGTTGGATGATAGGGTGATCGACCTCCCCATCTTTGTATGTGATGTAGTTACCCCTGAGAAAGAAGGAAGAGTTAATTCTCGGGCCTCTTCTCCCTTCACACCTGACCCACTGATGAGTCCTGACTTGCTGGGTGCGATAAGACTGGCCAGGCTTAAATCCCACAATGCTGGCCATTGGGAAGAAATTGAGAGGGTAGAACTTTTAAGAATAGATAATCTTACATGTCATGTTAATGTGATTAAGTTGCCCATGGGTTAAAGTCCAACTGTCAGTGCCATCTCAGAAAGAATGGGCTGTCCCTCCTCTCAGGCCAAGTCACCAACCTCCCCGAGTTAATGAGCTTTGATGCTGGTTGCCCTCCCACTTGTACTCACTTGCATTCTGCCTCAGTCTGTTTGGAACTATCTGAGCAGGTGTAGAGCTTTCCCTGGAAGGCAGAAGAACAAAGTGATTGGAGATGTTCATTAATCAATGAATCAAAAATGATTAGCAATCATCTCTATAGCCCAGCACTGTGCTAGGGACTTGGGATGAAAAGTGCAAGGAGGTAAGAATCAAATTGGGAAGATATGACTCGCATATACAAAGCAGGCAGCAAATAAAGATGCTCAGTGCTGCAAAGAAATTTTAAAAAGAGAGGAAACTCTGCTCCATGAATGTTGGACTTTCAGCTGGCCTGAGGAAGATAGAAGTGGAGCAGGGTTTGGAGGGACAAATTAGATGGAAACAAATCAGGGGAATTTATATGGTTGCTGGGAGAGGGCAGGAAGAATGTTTCAGATGGTAGAACAGCAAAAATAAGAGGATTAAGGCAGAAAGAGCAGAGACCATGGGCACTGGCCTCACCATAGCCAAGGGGTCTTGTCCAGATGCAGTAAAAGGAACCTGGATGGATGCAGGGTTCTGAAAGCTAGATGGAGAAGAGTGAATTTGATGCTGTTGATAATGGGCAGACCACTGCGGGCTTTAAGCAGATGACTGACATGAGGTTTCAGAGGATAAGAGTCCCTCTCCATTTCTTGCTAGAAGGAAGGTCAGGGACTGCAATGGCAGGCTGCGCTGTGAAGGTGAGGGGTCCTTGGCCTGATGGAGAGCACCTCCTTCCAGTCTTTTCCTTTTCCCCTGGGGGGATGCTGAGAGAAGGGGGTTTGGAGGATCCATTCATCCCAAGTCTGACCCAGGCTGCTGGCCTCTTTTGGTTGTATCTGCCAGCTCTATTTCTCAGCAATACTGACAGGAGGGGAAGGAAGCAGGAGCACAGATCAGAGCCAAGATGTTACCTTGAAAAGCTGCACACCGATGCAGGCGAACATGAACTGAAGCAGCGTGGTGACAATCACAATGTTCCCGATGGTCCGGATAGCAACGAACACGCACTGAACCACGTGCTGCGGGGACAAGAAGGCAGGGTTCGGGAAGTGCTGGCAGCCCGAGTTCTTTTAGCCAGCCATGAGCCTTTCTGAGGAGGCTGCATGGGCAGCCCTTTGCCACAAGAGGGAAAACTGGACTCAAACAGGCAAAGCACCATCCCAGGTTCACATGATGATGGAATCCAATGGAACTCAAGGTCACCTGTTGGGTTCTAGATGGCTCTAGGGACAAAAGCCCTGCTAGCTGCCCATTTTATAAGGGTAAGAATATGGGGACCTCATTATTATATGAGCCCCTGGGTTTGTGTGTGCCTCTCCTTGTGAAAGTTTTGCTTAGAAGCTCTGATTTTGAATGGCTGCCTGTCCTTGTTCTTTTCTTCCTGAAGTGGTACTTGTGGTACAGGCAGGAGAGTCCAGGCTCAAACACAGCAGCCACTTGCCCCAGCCATTTCTCCTCCCTCCAGTACATCCCCCACCCCTACCCCCCAGTCCCTTGCTTAACTTCCACCAACCATAGCCAGGTAGATTAGATGCTCACTGGTCTGCTGGTTCACCACCCAGGCCCATGCTTCTCACCTTTAGCCCCTTGGCCCTGTTGATGGCCCTCAGGGGCCTGAGGACTCTCAGGACTCGCAAGATCTTCACCACATTGATTGCACTGGACCTGGGAGAGGGAAAACAGGGCAGGGGAGTAAGCTCCTGTTTTGGTGGAGCAGGAAATAATATGGTGGGGGTTGTGTTGACAGTCTGACCGCAGGCCAACCTGAGAAAGTGTGAGGTCTGTTTTGGGGATTTTTTTCATCCTGGGACCATTCTCTACTCCCACCTCTCACACCCAGAAGAGCCTAGAACTTGCTGGTGACCCTGGGACTTCCTGTTGGTGTGTAAATAATATGAAAAGCAATTTACCACGAGTCATTAGCACTATAATGTGCTACTCAGGGGAGATTAAGACAAAAAAAGAGAAAACCCAGCTCTGCCACTTAACAGCCAATTCACTGAGGATGAATTTCCTAACTTTTCTGAACCCTAGTTTTTCATCTATAAGTGGGCCTCATAGGGTTGTTGCAGGGATTAAATGAGGAAACATATCTGCATCATCTAGCAGTGTGCTTGGCACATATGAACTGAGTAAGTGGTAGATTTATTATGATGTCTGATGAAGCCATCATTGAACTTGAAGAAATGCTATATAGATGGAGGAGCTTCAGGCCTTGTTGGCTGGAGCTGATGGGCATAGGAGATATTCTGGTGTTCTCTCCAAACATGTGTCCTAGGTAATTGCCCGTTATATGCATTTACGAAGCCCACTAGTTCATAGCACACTTAGGACTTGAAGGAATGGATTTTACACAGCAGGTTTTGCATAGGTGGATGCTAGGGCCTGGCCAGGACTTCTGGGAGCCTCAGGCTTTTGTTCTTCCCCAGTGGAAATGAGGCACCATGGTGCAATTCTCCCCACAAGCCTCTCAGCAGGAAGCCTATGTGGTTTCTGAAGTTATTCATCAACCCAAACCAGGTGGGGTCTATCCCAACCCTCACACACTACCCTGATTAAGATATCCTCTCAAGCTTTCAGAAAGCCTTATAACCACCATGGGACCTAAAAGATGTATGACACCTCAGCAAGGGCTGATTTCATTCTACGTGAGGTTGGGATAATGTGCTCAAGAGGTATCTGGTAGAAAGATCTGATTTCTCTGGTTCATGGCTCTTTTATTCCAAAGGATTCAAAGGGCATTCCTAGTTATCCCAGTGTCTCAGGGAAGGAGTCTGTTTGCACTGAATTGGAATGGAAGGGATTTTAAGATCAGGCAGGGGAAAGCACAGAATAAAGGCGGGGGTGTTCTTGGTTCAAGGTTAAATAGTAGTTTAGTGGTAATGCTGGGACTAAAATCTAGACCTGCAGGCCTAGGAAGACAGCTGGTATAATATAACAGATGATCACAGAAAGGGGCTTATTCCGTATGCCCTGGTATCCATTCTTTTTAAGCTTGCCATGAAAACACCCTTGGGAAAGAAGACCCTGGACCTCATTCCTCTGCCTTTGTTGTGACCTTGGGCAAGTCTCATGTCCCGAACCTCAGTTTTCCTGTCTATGAAATGACAGTAACAGCCACTGTCCTGCCTTCCTCATAGGCATGTATGTATGTATGTATCTATCTATCTATCTATCTATTTATTTTTGTGAAGACCGTAGAAGATTGTGCACATAAAAATGCTTTGAGGTTGAAGGGCAGGGTTACCTTTAGCCACAGAGAGAACTTGGGAGATGCTAGTAATCAGATCCTTTTAACTGAGCAAGTTGGCAAACTTGGTTGTACACTAAAGTCACCTGGAGAGCTCTAAAAAGAGCTAAAAAGAGCTCTTTTCTGAAACTACTCAGGTGATTCAACTACGCAGCCAAGATTGAGAAATGGTAATTTCCCTGTCTCTTTCTCTTTCCCCCAACAAATTTCTTCTCATCAGGTGCTTTGATGGGAGAGAGAGAGGGAAGGTGGACCGGAAGATCAGAGCTGGTGATGGAAATGGCAGGCCCTTGGAGCTGAGGGTAGCCAAGGGCACTGGGTGTGAGGCAGGAAGGCCCTGGAGACACTCCTTTCATTATAACTGGCCCGGCCCTGCCTGTCATGGCAAGATCCAGATATTTAAACATATTCTTGCTGGATTGACATACTCCCAAGTGTGACACCATTAAGGACGTGTACAAAAAGCCATCATGTTGTACAAGTCAGGGACACCACCCTGTTCCTGTCACAGTCAAGCCGGTGGCCATGCAAGAATGCCCTCCAGAGTCTTGGTCACCCTCCCTGACACCCATTTCCGCTTGTGTGCTCCCATCTGGGGCCGAGGGAGTCCTACTCACTGGATCCCAAAGGAAATGAGGGACACGCTGACCACCAGCAGGTCCAAGATGTTGAAGTAGTTTCGGCAAAAAGAGCCCTTGTGTAGGAAAGCCCCATAAGCAGTCATCTGCAGGGAGGCACAGAGAAACATGAGCATGAGTGGTCCCTGCCCAAGCTCCAGAGAACCCCTGATACCTCCCTCTCCTCCCACAGCATCCCTTGGGCAGAGCAAGCTGAAGAGCAGTGAGAGGACTGGGGGCAGGCAGGACTGCAGAAGAAGAGGCTGGACCAAGGATAGACCAAGGACAGAGTTCTACAAGCATTTATACAAACACCAAACAATCCCCAGGTTAAATGGGTCCTTCCACCTACTAGGTGACACCTGACTCTTCCATCCTATATTGGGAGCTTTCTCAGGTTGGACACTGCCATCCCTCTCTCATTTTCCTCCTCTTTTCCACATTGCACATCTGTGGCTTGGGCCCTGAGGGGTCCTTTGCTGACACTGCCCAGACCAGGCTTCCTTTAGATGCAGACTTCCCAACCTCCTCTCCAAAGTCTATTAACAGGGCCAGCTTCAGACACTAGGCACCTGGGTAAAGGTGGGGCATGCCCAGTAGGGTGACAAACTGTCCTGGTTTTCCCAGGATTTTCCTGGTTTAGCACTGAAAGTCCTGTGTCCTGTCCAGGCAACTCTTCAGTCTCAGGCAAACTGGGACAGCTGGTCACCCTAGTGGCCAGTGAGATGTTCTATCAATAACTTTGGCAGTTAGCGTCCCTCCACTTCCCAAGTTTAATTGGTGTTTTATGATCTATGCCACATATTCTAAACTTGGTTCTGTTATCTTGCTTCTAGACTGATGTTCTTTGGGGCCAGAACTGTGTGTTTGGACAGACAATGTGGTACCATGCTTACGAGAATAGGCTCTGGAGCCAGGCTACCTGAGTTTGAATCCCAACCCTGTCATATTTTATTATTTGTATAGCCTGGAGCAAGTTACTCAACTTCTCTGTGTCTCAGTGTCCTCATCTGAGAAAGAGGGTCATGATAATATCTCCTTTATATGTAGGCATCAAATGAGTTATTACAGCTAAAATACTTATACTACCCTGCAAATACTAAGCTTCATGTAAGTGTTAGCTGTCACTATAGAGAACCGAACTTGGGGCCAGATAGATTGGATTTGAATTTTGGATTCTTCCTATATAAGGATATCCAGTTTCCTCAGCTACAAAGTGGACATACTATTCCCTGTCTTTGTGAGGCACACAGAGAAAGACAACGTGAAGGCCCTTTGAAGTCTAAAACGGGAGCCCCTGGGATGGTGATTATTGTTACAGGACTTGGATATTATTACCTCTCTCTGAGCTTAGTATAAAGCCACTGTAGACGTTCAACAAACAACCTTTCCAATTCTGTTGACTTGAATTATGAGCCAGCAGATTTCCAGATTAAGGGTTGTGGAAGGCCAGGGGCCATGAAGCATCAGCCAGAGAAAAATTTGGAGCCTGAGAGAGTAGCTGAGAGACTGAGAGCGGCTCCGCGGTCATCTGGGGTCCAGTTTATCTCTTTGGAATAAGAGCATGCCCAGGGCAGCATGTCCGCAGAGCAATTCAAAAGCAAACACAGGGGGAAATTGGCAAAAATAGCTTCTTGCAACCTAATTCTTTCCATTTATCTCTTGCTGTAGGGGGTCACAGGGGACTGAGGCACCTGTGTTCTGCAACAGTCTCTAGAAGTGGGTATATTATATAAAAGGATACAGGGGAATATAGTTGGAGATTTCTCCTGAAGGTCTACCATCTGGAGGTGCTTGCTGTCCTGTCTCTTGATGAAGATCGAGGACCCCAAAGACTAGAGTTGGGTGGCTCCTACAGTTCACTTAACCAAAGAAACCCTGTGCCTTTAGAAGGTCAAGCACCTTCCCAGCCATCACACTTTCAGTTTCAGAAAAGGCACTGAGTCTGACCCCACTTCACTCCTGGCTTGGACATGGTGAGGGCATTACAGAGCACACAGAGCCTTCCACAGGAGGGGCACTCCCTGACTAAATGCACTAGTGGGGCTCACAGTCTGTCTCAAGGCTCAAATGTCTGTCCTTTGCTTTGGGATCCTCTCTGTCAGGGGGCCTAGAATGAGATCAGCACTGTAGAAAGTGTGAGTGTGTGTGTGTATGTGTGTGCGCACACGCGCATGCACAGGGGACACAAACCCAGGCAGGGCTAGAGGAAGAGTGGTCAGGGTTTTGAGAAACGGGAAGTGGACCTTGAAAAAATGGAGCATGTATTTGAAAATCATCCTAGGCATTTAAGACAATGGAAGAGGCCAGGTTCAGGTGCACAGTGCCAAGTGTCCTTCCTTTACCCTGTTTAGCTGATGGCCACCCATTCAGTTCCTGCTTCCTAAATGTTCTAAGCCATTGCATAGGAAAAGCCTATTGTTGGACTATTTTCAGACTGAGGGAAGAAAAAGTGTGGGCATGAGATCATGGACTCTCTGAGCTGGAAGGACAGGAAAACCCTTCTGTCCAGCCCAAGCAACTCTTCTAGTTACTACATGCATATTGTTAACTGTACTCACTGGGCTTGGTTCACCTCCTCCTTCCTCTATGTGACAGTCATTTGCAGTATGCAGGGCAACCGTCATGGCCTACAAGCCTTTCTTTTTAAGGCCAAACATCCCCAGGTCTTTCAACTGTTTTTGACACTAGGTGCACCTTGGATAATGGGGCCACTGTTGTCTGTGCCATGGTATGAAGCTGAGCCTTTGGGCAAGGCAGAGGGGCCCAGGGAAGGAGGTGTGGGGCAGAAGAGTGGGGGCTGGGGTGTTTATTTAGAAGCATACTAAGACCCAAAGGGAATGGAAGAGGGAGAGGGCCAAAGGAGGGAAGGCTCTTGCCGTGACAATCCTGGCAAAAAGACCTTTCACTTCGGCTCACGGCAACTTGAAGGAAAAATAACACCACTGAAATCTACAAGGTGAGCTCTGTGGAGCAGTCCTGAGAAGTGGGACTCAGAAGATTTTTTTGTCCTGGGAAAGAAATTTTGGTATTTAAGTGCCTACTGGAGTCTGAAGTCCAGGAGAACTCAGCTCACCATGGAAAGGGGTTTTACAAAGTATATCTTAATGTAGCTGGGCAGCTCTTGGCTCCCTCTCCCCATGCCAGGAATCAGGGCCTGGTCAGATCCACTGCCCTTGAGTAGTAGAGAAAACCCAAAGAATACCCTTGATCACTGGAACCAGGGACAGAAACTGGGGTCTGGACATCTCAGGCTTCTGGGGATAAGGTCACAGGGGAGCCACCCCAAACTGACCCACTCAACTCCTACCTGGAAGGGATAGAACTGCCATGTACTTTAAAGGGCTGGGTCATGACTTGGGAGTTGCATTAGGAAAGGAAGGGTCTGTCTGCAGGCTGGCTGTGGCACATGGTCAAGTGTGGACAGTGGCTTACATTGGCCCCAGGAAGTGGGGGAGAGGGAGCCTGGACTCTCCTAGGAAGAAGACTCCAAGCTGAAGCATATGCTTTAGAGCCTACAGCCCTTCTGTTTGGGGTAATGTTAAAATCCGTCATGTTGTTCTGAGAAGAGAAGAAGTGCTGAAATGCACTTTTCCTGGGTCTCAGAACTCACACCCTGAGTCTCAGTTGGAGTGGCTTGGCGATGCTTTGTTTCAGAAGCTCAGAAGTATAGGGACGTCTGGGTAGCTCAGTGGGTTTAAGCCTCTGCCTTCAGCTCAGGTCATGATCTCAGGGTCCTGGAATCAAGCCCCGCATCGGGCTCTCTGCTCAGCAGGAAGCCTGCTTTCCCCTCTCTCTGTGCCTACTTATGATCTCTCTCTCTGTCAAATAAATAAATAAATAAAATCTTAAAAAAAAAAAAAGAAGAAGCTCAGAAGTATACTGGAAAAATGTAGAAATCATAATAAAATAAATATAAGTATTAATTATAAATTAATGTAATTAATAAAATAAAATTTAGAAAACAATCTCTCTCATCCCAATGCTTTCAGGGGTGGGCTCCACAGATGGGGTAAGTCTGTAACAGTTCCTCAGTCAGGGCTTCAAGCACCTGGGGGTGCCAGCTGCATGTGGGGCCAGGCCTGTGCACTCTCAAGACTGGGGGTGGGACCTAGGTGCTCCAGTTTCTTTTAACTCTTGGTTCTCACTCCCCTGTGTTTAGCTCTTCACCACAATTCTCCCCCTTCCATGCTTAGGGCAAGGGGTATCGGAACAAAGCTCTTTGGCAGGAATCCAAGGAGTTAGACGTAATCTACAGTCATCTGTTGAACACTCTCATTGGAAGGCTGGCTCCAAATCTTTCCTCAGGCCCATGGTTACTATCACACAGACCAAACTTCAACCTAGCCCTTGTGTCTGCCCCTAGTACTGAAGAAGGTGTCGACAATGGCTGTCCAAAGTGGCCTTCCATGCCCAACTCTTGGAATTTGTGCAGCATTTCTTCTGGGCAGGAGGAGGGAAGGGGGTTCTAAGCAGGGGTCAGTCAGTCATCAATGGCCCACAGATGGGATGTGTGTGCGTGTGCATGTGTGTCTGTGTGTGTGTGCGTGTGTGTGTATGTAGGGGGGGGCATTGTGGACTGGCACAGTGCCAGAGTTGGTGACAGGACAGTATCAGCGTTGACACTGTGAACCATCTGCTTCTTCCAGGCTGAGAGGAAGCACAGCACGGGGGGTGGGTTTCTTCGGGCATAGCACAAAGCAAAAGGCTTTAATTCTTCCAATCTCAGTCTTGAGAGTTAAAAATAGAGTGAAGAAAACAAAGGAGAAAAGAGACATGCAGACAGAACAAAGACAGAGAAAGCGACAGAGAGTGTATTGCTCAGATTGCATTACCTTAAGGATAATTTCTAATGTAAAGATACTAGTGAAGACATAGTCTGCATTGCCTAGGATCTGAAAAATAAGCAGAATTGGATTAGTGGCTCTGAGAGTGAAGTTGGCACCAACAGAAGCATGTGTGTGTTAGCGACAGACAGCAGCAGAGAGCTAGTGCTGGCTCCTGGAGGATGGGGAGAGGAGAGAGAGATTAGGGCTTTACCTTCAGAGCAATTTCAATGGTGAAAATGGTAGTGAAAACAATGTCAAAATAAAACAGAATCTGCAAAACAAAAAGAAACAGGATGGGAATGGGGTGCAAAGGGAGAGAAGTGGGTGGGAAGGAGAGGTCAGCTCCAGAAGCATACTACAGGTCACATGAGCTTTTCCATGTGGAGACAGATGGAAGCAAGTTAGGAGATGAGGAACATATACAGAGCATTGGATCCTGAAGCGGGGATGGCCTCAGGCAGCTTGGTGGCTTCAGATGAAGTCCCCAGACACTGGAGGGGAGCTTCCAGGGCAGGACTCGGCTGGTCCTGGGTCTGGGCAGCATTTGGTTGGATGTTTTTTTCATTAATCCAATTCACTTACAAACTCCAATCAGACCACTGGGATGTG
The DNA here is from genome assembly GCF_030435805.1 of Mustela lutreola. Taxonomy (NCBI): domain Eukaryota; kingdom Metazoa; phylum Chordata; class Mammalia; order Carnivora; family Mustelidae; genus Mustela; species Mustela lutreola. Next base: position 42,181,716 of record NC_081297.1, read on the forward strand.
TGTCAAAAGGACAGAGAGCGGGGTTTGCTTTTTATTGCAGGAAAATGCAAAATGCTTAAGTCACACTGGTGTGACTCAGCTAGCTTCTCATGTTGGTGAAAATCCTGGTGTTGGGTTCTTTGGGGCAGGGAAGGGAGAATCCTCCAGCTGAGGACTGCCCAGGCTTGGGGCAGGCTACATGGTTTCATCCTCTATTATATCTCAGGTGATGCATCAGAGTGAGGGCCAACAGCTTTCTAAGAAAACTCTGGACCAAGTAGGCAGTAGGACCACCGAGTGGTTTGGCATGGGTATTGCTTTAGGTTGGTGGACTCCTCTCTTCATGCCTACCTGGCTGGGATTTGACACAGTTTTGAGGCTTTGAGATGAAATAGCTCTTACTCTAGCCTTCAATATTGTTCACCAGAGCCTTGGATTGGTCTCCAAATTTAGTTTTCTACTCTACACAAGGTCATTGGAGCTTTCTTTTATATAAGGTCAGCCTCACCAGTGGCACCTACTTGACAATGCTCCCCTCCCCAGTGGCTGACTGGTCAGAGTTTATTGGGAACAAGGCAGGAAGTCAGCAGCTCCTTTTTTTTTTTTTTTTTTTTTTAAACTAAGTATGTAAGGAATCAGAGCCTTTAGGGAAATATCCACAGGGCAACGAGAGTCCTGAACTTTGCCAATCAGGCCAGCTGGAGGCATTTGGGTACATGTTCTCTTATATTTGTTTCTGATGGTTTCTACCAAAGCCCTAATCTCTTAAAAGAATGTTTATTGTGCATCTGAATATAATATTGGGCTCCTGATTGAGGTCAGTCATAGTGTGGGCCTAGTCCCACTCCCGGGAGGAAGGGGTGCAGGGGACAACAGGGAATGCATACATGGTTCCTGAAGGAGGTGTGCTGGACGGGGTCCTCAGCCGCCAGGGAAATGCTGCTGAGCAGAATGAAGAAGAGGATCAGGTTGGTGAAGATCGTGTCATTGACAATGCGGTGACACTGGAGGCGAAATCTGTGTGGGGAGGAGAGGACAGAAGCACGTCAGGTAGGCCAGGGAAGGAACTCCCGGGTCTCTGGAGCTCAATGCTCCTTTGCTTGGCTTGGGAAAGGTGCTTGTTAGTTGGGTGGTGGGCCCTTCATCTGAGGTCTTACTGCTGCTGGGTAATGACAACCACATCCCACCCCAACTCCGCGCCCCCACTGTGAAGCACATCTGCACAGAATTTTGCAGTTCCAAAGCACTTTCACAGGCAGTTAGCTTTTGACATTTTGGAGGGTTACGTCTGAGAACTTTGGGAATCCCCAAATTTTCATCAATTTCTGTGACATTAACAACTGGCTCTTTGGGTGGTGGGGGAGGACTTTTTTTTCCCCCACTATTAAAAAAAATCATTTCATAAGATCTTCATATTTTTATGTATAGGGAATGAGCCACCCGGAGACGGGGATGGTAAGAGGCCAGCTCAGCCTGCACTCTGACTAGGCAATTTGCTACTGTGTAATAGCTTCAGGGCATGCAATTCAATTCCACACCTCAGAGTAATTACAAAGAACTATGTGCATGGACCTCTGGGCACTCATTGACAGTGTCACAAATGCTAGATCCTTGAATGCCAAGTGCGTCTTGTGTACTCTTGCATACTGGCAGCTTGGGAATGGGATATGGGTGTTATTATCTTCATTTTACAGATAAAAACACTGAAACCCGAGAAAGATAGGCTGGCCCAGAAAGACAGATTGTAGTGTTTGTGTGTGTGTTGGGAGGGGGAGGGTTCAGGGCTTGAATCCATGCTTTCAGACTTCTGCTCACAGCACTTTGGTGGACTAAATGTTCTGAGAGACCCTAGTGCTGCATAAGCAGCAAATCCTGGAAAGGCTGAACCCTTTGAGGCATTTCTGGCTTCATCAGAGATAAGAGGTCTGCAATGATTATCCTTTTCAAACAGATAAACAAACCCACTGAGCCAGGGTCTGTGTGAGAGGTAGCCAGGAAAGGCAGAGCTGCCTGAGGATAGATACCAGTAGCAACACTGCTGTCAGGAAACTGCATTCCAAGCCAGACTTGAGGTGAGTCACAGAAACCTGGGACTCTCAGGCTGAGCCAATACCCTTAAGAAACATCTGGAAGGAAGTTTCCTAATCTTAATTTAGGTCCACAGGAATCTCACCAACTAAGATGATGTATTGAGGTCATAATCAACGATTTAGTGCATAAGAGGATGAGCCACTGAGATGGGAAATCAGAAGAAACTACAAACGAATGATTTAGAACCCTCTCTGAGAGACTGTGTATATTGGACGCATCAGATAGAGAACGTAGAACAACTGTATATTGAATATTTGACAGAATAAAGGACTTGAACACAAAGATGGTAACTCAACAAGGGGTGTATTAGATATAGACAGATGGAGCTGGAAAATCAAGAAGTAAATGGAAATGTTTGAAATGAAAAAAGAATAAAGTCGATATAAAAACTGGCTTAAACAGTAACACAGACAAAGTTGAAGACAGGGTGAAGAAACTGGAAGGTATATCTGAAGAAACTACCCCAAACACCAAAAGAGATAGAGATGAAAGATTTGCAAGACACATTAAGAGACAGGAGGACAGAATGAGAAGACCTAACATATGGCCAATTTCGTCAGAAGGAAAGAATAAAGAGATTATGGCTGCAACTTTTCAAGAATTAGAAATTCTTATTCTGATTTTTAATGTTGTTTGAGAACTGGAGAAAAATATAAATCCATAATGCTAAATCTTTGATTATGACCTCAATACATCATCTTAGTTGGTGAGATTCCTTTGGACCTAAATTAAGATTGGGAAACTTTCTTCCAGATGCTTCTTAAGGGTGTTGGCTCAGCCTAAGAGTCCCCGGTTTCTGTGACCCACCTGGTTTCCAAACTGAGCAGGACAAAGAGAAAAAAATCCATATTTAGACACATGATAGTAAGTCTAAACACCAAGGCAGCAGAAAATGTTCAGAGCAGCTAGAGATAAAGGACAGATTACCTACAAAGCAATGATAGAAAGAATGATATGGTGTAATAATATATTTAACACACTGTGAGACAAATTCTATCAACCCAAAATTATGTACGTAACAAAACTATTTTCTAAGGACAGAAATGAAAACAATTAGAGATAAACAGAAGCCAAATGACTTTACCATCATGGAACACTAGGGGCTCCTAAAAATATGTGCTTAGGATGAAAGAAAATGATTGCAGAAAGAGGATCTGAGATGTATGAAAAAATGGTGAATAACTAAAATAGCAAGTTGTATGTACATCCAAATCTACATTGTCGATAGAATAATAATGATAATGATGACAATGTCTAACTTGTTACATTAAAAATAGGACTAAAAGGGGCGCCTGGGTGGCTCAGCGGGTTAAAGCCTCTGCCTTCGGCTCAGGTCATGATCCCAGGGTTCTGGGATTGAGCCCCGCATCGGGCTCTCTGCTTGTCGGGGAGCCTGCTTCCCCTCCTCTCTCTCTGCCTGCCTCTTTGCCTACTTGTGATTTCTGTCTGTCAAATAAATAAATTAAAAAAAAATAGGACTAAAATACTAAACAACAACAACATTTAAATTAGGAGGGCTGAGAGGAGTTAAAATAGTATAAGCTCCTTCTATTTTGCAAGAGGAGGTCCAGGATACTGCTGAACCTTAAACTTTGTTAAGTTAAATAGACTTGGTAAATTACCAAGGGTAATCACCAAAAGACTACAAATAGAGTTTACATGTGTCAAGAAATGGAGGGAAAAACAGACATAGGTCTTCTGATTTGGAATACAGGGTGCTTTTCCCCAAATCAGCACCTGTTGACACAAGTTGTGGGGAGTTGGGAGAGTCCCAGGCTCCACTAGAGGTCGGAGGATACTGGCATCTGCTGAGCATGTGGCATGAAGGGAGTGGAGTCCCACCTTCCCCACCATTCTTGCGCACCTGTTGTTGGGGCTGAAGATGAAAAATGCACTGGCTTCTGGCATGGGCACTGCCTTTTCCTTCAGGTGCAGCTCCGAGAGTGGGCGGGGGCGGGGGCCCACAGGCATCTCAGGCTCCTCCTCATCCTCTTCTCCTGCAAGAAAAAAAGCACAATTCTAATTAAAAATAGAGCATCCCTAATTAAAAATAGAGCATGCACTACTGGGTATTTACCCTAAAGATACAGATTTCATGAAAAGAAGGGCCATCTGTACCCCAATGTTTATAGCAGCAATGGCCACGGTCGCCAAACTGTGGAAAGAACCAAGATGCCCTTCAATGGATGAATGGATAAGGAAGATGTGGTGCATATATACACTGTGGAGTATTATGCCTCCATCAGAAAGGATGAACACCCAACTTTTGTAGCAACATGGATGGGACTGGAAGAGATTATGCTGAGTGAAATAAGTCAAGCAGAGAGAGTCAATTATTATATGGTTTCACTTATTTGTGGAGTATAACAAATAACATGGAGGACATAGGGAGATGGAGAGGAGAAGTGAGTTGAGGGAAATTGGAAGGGGAGGTGAATTATGAGAGATGATGGACTTTGAAAAACAACCTGAGGGTTTTGACGGGGCAGGGGGTGGGAGGTTGGGGGAGCCAGGGGGAGCCAGGTGGTGGGTATTAAGGAGGGCACGTATTGCATGGAGCACTGGGTGTGGTGCAAAAACAATGAATTCTGTTACACTGAAAAGAAAAAAAAAAAAAGAAAAAAAGCACCAGTCTAAATAACTCTACTATGCCCACGAGCTTGTACTGCTGTGTTGCCTACTTCCAGATACCTTCCTACTGACCAGAATCAAGACACCATTTGCGTCTCTGAAAATGAGGGGTATCAACTAAGACACTCAGCTCTCTCCCCGTGAGTGCTGGAATCTTTGTTAGACTTTTCTGGCAGCACATGACAAAGGGGGTTGTAAGTAGGGTGACTAGTTCAATCTCGGTTTGCCAAGGATCGTCCTAGTTTCCAAAGTGAAATTCCCACAGTCCAGGAGGCTTTTCAGTCGGATTTGGATGGTTGGTCATCCTAGATGTAAGGTCCTAGGAAAGGTGGGGGCACATGGGTGACTCAGTGGGTTAAAGCCTCTCCCTTTGGCTCAGGTCATGATCTCAGGGTCCTGGGATTGAGCCCAGCAGGGGCTCCTCTGCTCAGCAGGGAGCCTCCCCCCCCCATCCCTCACCTGTCTCTCTGCCTACTTGTGATCTCTCTCTCTCTGTGTCAAATAAATAAATAAATAAATAATCTTAAAAAAAAAGTGCTAGGAAAGCTGATCAGGTAAGACTAGGACATTGCCAGGTGTCTTGCCTGTCTAGGCTGCATGTAAGGCTCAGCTGAATTGCAAGCAGCCCTATCCTTAAAGGTTCTAGGAGTTTAAATTTAACACTCCCATTCCTGAAAAATACCAAAAAATTATGCACTTTAGGGATAATAGAGCAATGATGCTGAACACAAGAGGCCCTTCATTCAAAATTCTAGGCATCAGCACCAGTTAAAGAAGCACCTTTGTTTTCCAGGCTAGTGGTCATGTTTACTGTGGACCAAAAGCAAATGGCTTACTCCTTTGCTTGCAAGGTCACTGCCCATAGTAGGAAATGACTACATATCCTGTTCTGACCAAATGCATTTAAAAATGTCTAGTAAGGGAATGGGAGTAAAAGCATGGGTTCTCTAGCCAATGCCTTGACCCAAATCTTGGCTCTGTTTCTTTCTGGCATTTAGTTTCTCTGTGTCTCAGTTTCCCTGAGACACAGAGAATGGGAAAACAGCACATACATACCTCAGAGTGGCTCTTGGCACATAACATGTTCTATATAAAAGTTAGCTCTTGTTATGATCTCTGCCCACAGGAAAGACTCTTAGTTTGTAAAGTAGTGTTTAGCGTCTTTTTCGGTCCGACCTCTGCCTGCTGTTCTTCCCTGACAGGCTTTCTACTCTTGCCATGAGCCTGTTTTCTGAAGGCTCATGGTGGTGGGTTGAATAATGTCCCCCACAAGTTCATGCCTAGCTGGAACCTCAGAATGTGACCTAACTTTGGAAAGAGTGTCTTTGCAGAGGTATTGTCATGATGAAGTCATACTGGAGTTGGGTGGGTCCTAAACCCAAGGACTGCTGTCCTTATAAGGAGACACAGAGACATACACGTGGAGAAAGAGGCAGAGACAGGGGTGATGAGGCTGACAGGCAAGGAGGGCCAAGGACGGCTGTCCACCAGCAGAGACACAGAGAGGTGAGAGAGGATTCTCCCCAGAACCAGTCAACATCTGATTTCAGACTTGTAAGCTCCAGAACCATGAGAAAATAAATGTTTGCTGTTTGAAGCCCTCAAGTTCATGGTTATTTGTTATGAAAACTCCAGGAAATGGATACACTCGCCATGTGCTTTCGCCTTTCCTTTCTTCATGCTGTCTCCTTATTTGGACTGCCCTCATCTCCCTCTCTGCAGAGCTAGAAGGACTGCCATGTCAGACAGCATCATTCACCTGGCTCTCCTGAGTACCTGGGTTCTCCAGAATGACCTGCCTGCAATTCTGGGGCCCCGTTGGCCTCCTGCATGCACTCGCACTTAGGACCCAATAGCCAGCATACCTGATTTTACATGTATCTCTTTATGTGCTGAGAGAGACAGTATAGAGAGAGACACTTGTCCAGCGTGTAGCCGCCCTTGGCTTTTGATGATGATTACATGTTCACACCAACATTTGCTTTATAAGGAAGAGGACTTTACAAAAGAAGAAGGAGACTCGGTTGTTGGAAAGATAGTTACGGAAGTTTATCTTACAGACCAGCCACATCTCCTCATGCTCTCTCCTCTTCTGGTTAAAATGAAGTCAGGTGGAACAGAGAAGAAAAGATACCTGGCACAGAGCATGGTTTGTTCTCAAGCAAGAAGCATTTAGGGGCCCAAGGCTTTTTTGGAGGACCAGCAGAATATAGGCATAAATCAGTCCCCCCACCCCACCCTGGAGTAATTAGAGTTGACCAGCAAAGCAGTTAATATTTTTAGCAGCAGAGAGACATGAGATGAAGAACTGTATTGGGCCAAGGGTTGAAGCTTTCCAGCCACACCTTGGTAGGTAAAAGAGATGCGGAGTCTCCCAGTAAAGCAAAATAAATAAAACTGGAGTTGGCCTAAATTGCAATATTTACAAATGAAATTTCATTGAGAAGTCTCTTCAATTCCTGCCCAACTATTTGTATTCTTTTCAGCTGTGCTCTAAATTAACAACTTTCTTATTCATGATAACAATGCTTTTTTATTCATGATAATTTGGTAACAGGTAATTTAATGTTTGCTTTAATCATTCGTGTCTAAAGAAAAACATATTTACTAGCTTTGTGGATTTCCGAGTTCCTGGTGAAAAGTTTTGCTTTCATCTGCAGTAGCCTGCTCTGCTGATTATGAAGCTCGGTCCTGATTCCTATTGCAAGGGAGAAGCAAGCCAGTAGGTTCAGACACATACCAGCTGAATTCCAGGCATAGTGTTTAGAAGGAAACCACGTCTAAAGGACAAGCCCAAATTTGTAAAGGGCCAGAAATCTGACAGCTGTGATGCTTTGCATGTATTATGTATAAGGACGGAGTTGGCAGAGTAGGAAAAAAGTAAGATCAAGTTCTGTTTTGGGGGTTGGGAACCTAACCACCTACACTCCAGCGCTGGATGCCGGTGGACTCCCTTAGGGATCCGTTCTCGGAGGTGTGGAGAAGCGCACTGTGGAGTTGCTGTGGCTTTCATGAGGGCAGGTGCCCGTGTTCAAAAGTAAAACCCCCTATGTAGTTGGACGCCTCACTTTTGGTCCTCAGTGATCCTTGCCACCCGACCCCCCCTACCCCCCCCCGCCTCACTTGATACTCATTTTCGTCCCTGTGATTTTGCTCTCAGCCAATTCAGATAAAAATATTACTAACACCTAGCGCCTACAGCATACTGAACACAAAGCTGTGGTTCTTGCCCTGGAGGGACCTACAGTGTTGAGTGTGGCCCAGAGTTCCCTGGCATGATTGGCAAGGCCACGCCCCCGGAAGCGAGCTCTGTGGATAGCGTCCAGAGACGGAAGCCTGAGGTTGCACCTGTTGCTGCACTGGGCCTGTTCTCTGCTGGCTCAGCTCCAAAACCTTATCTACCCCCATTACTTACTTTCTCTCGCTGACTTCTAGGTTGTTAGCAAGTCCTGCCAAATGCGTCCCAAGTTCTGCCCGTTCTCTGTATCTACAGCACCAAAACAGAGTTTTGGCCCAAGTGGCCACTGCCTCTCACGGGACTGCTACTAATGCCCTCACTGCTTTCCGTTTTACTCTTGGCCATCTACTGCCTTGTTTTCATGCTGCACAGTCTACTAAAGATAATTCAGACATGAGATCTTATCTTCCTCTGCCTGAGAACCTCGGGTGAGTCTCCATGGCACCAACTAAGATGGGAACTTCTCAGGTGGCCTCAGAGACCCTGCCCTACTGGCTCCTGCCTGTCTCACCCACCATCATTCCCCTTCGTTCTCTTTGCTCCATGCATGGTGGTCTCTTTGGATTCCTCCACAGACCATTCTGCCCAAGAGATTCTGCATTTGCGAGCCCTCCACCTAGAAAGCACTTTCTTCTGATTTCCATACATCTAGGCCCTCTGCCTCATCCGGAATGTTGCCTCCTTCAGGAGGTCTTCTCTGACCACACAGCCAAAGCAGCCTCATGCCACTGAGGAACTTGTTCACATAGCCCTTGGCTTCGTTATCTCCGGACTGCTCACTGCTCCCTCATGACCTTTTTGTTGGCCTCCTTTATTGCTCACTATCTGTCTCCCCAGAAGACACTGTCTCCCCACTGTAAGCTCCAGGAGAGCAGTGACCTTCCCTGTCTTGCCCGCAGGTGTATTCCTGGCACTTGTCACAGTGCCTGGCCCACAGTAGGTGTCTCATTAGTAGTTATTAAGTGAATGAATACCTCCATGGTTTCTTCCAGCTCCCTGTCTATGACAATAGTATGGTCTCTCCCCTTCCCCCAAAACAAAGCCCAGCCCAGCCCAGCCCACTCTTGTCCATGCAGGCTGGCTGTCTCTCCCCCCACAACTGCCCACCTCATGGCTTTGCTCTTATTCAAACCCCTTGAAGCAGCTGGAGCCTTCCCAAAGCATCGGGAAGAACAGAGACTCCCTGTGCATTCTCTGGTGTCATTCACTTTTCTTTTTCAAGCGTCTTTATTAATTTTTAGTCTGCAAACACACATCTGTATGTTTCCTCTAATAAATGACTCGATTAAATAAAAGCACAGTCTTGGCACCCTTCCTAGGTAAGCAGATATTTCTAAAATTTAATGTATGCTAAGCAGGGAGACTCAAACCAACTGTTGAACTTTGGAGATTCCGCAGGGAGGGAAGGACTGACAAGCCACTGCTGGCCGGTTGGTACTTTGTGCAAATCAGAAACAGGCCCCTCCATGGGGTGTTTCATTGAGGGCAAGGGTCCTGGCTAGGGGACTGCAGGTTGGAGTTCATGCCCACTCAATCACATCCGCATTCACCTTTGGGTGCAACCTGGACAAGCAAGAACAACAACCTGGCCGGGACGGGGGTGGGGAAGGGCACGGGCATGGGAGCAGGGAGAGGAGGAAGCCGGAGGGAGATGTGGGGGCAGGAGGAGTCGTGAGAGTATTCTCTGGCCCTGCACCTCCCCATCCCGGGAGTTTGGCTGTACGTGGGCCAGGTACGATGTCCACAAGCACTGCCTCCCAAAGGCATCTGGGTTAAGTGGGCACAGGAGAGGCCAGAGGCCCAAAGGCCACAAAGCAGAAGGGGCAGGGTTGGGAGGACAATGGCAGATCAGGTTCTTTGCCTTTTCTGGTTCAGAAGAGAGAGGAACAGCTGGGAATGAAATATTGACCAGAACAGAGACAGCAGGCCAAGTGATCCTGGGAGGGATTCTTGGGGACTTCTGCTGCATCTGGAATTAGGGTCCAGGAGGTGCCCTGCAGAGGCAGGAGAAGGGGGAGCCGGGAAGCAGAGACTGGTCCCTTGGAGGAAGGGAGGACATGGGGAACCACCAACTTTAAGAGGACACCACCCTTGGGTGAAAAAATGAAAAGCAGAGACAGTGAACAAATGGGGAGCTGTTGGGGCTGGTCTTCAAGGCCTGAGTGTGGTGGTGGGCTGAGGCACGACAACCTCAACTACCTATGAACCAGAGGTCTCAATACAGGTGTGTGAGATGCCTGGGACCAAGAGAAACCTTGGAGGGGGTGGGTCTGCAGGAGGCTGGAGAAGGGTGGTCACATGACAAGGGAAGGGACACTCAAAAAACCTACAGGATCCTGACAAATCAGCAGAATGTGGGAAGAACTTTTCAGTCTAAAAGCAAAACCATTCCAAGAATCCTCAAAGCTGGGTCAACAAAGGCACTTTTTCTGCGGTGGCTAATATGTTGACAATGTCCTCGTTATTTTTTTCCCCTGACCTGCTTCCCTTTCTTTCAAAGGGCAACAAAGAAGAGAAAAGGCACCAGTATATTTAGAATGATGGAACTGGAGACTATGGTCGCAGGTGTAGCTGCCCCACCGCCAGGGAGAAGGAACAGGCCTGAGCTGCCTAGGAGCTGGGCACACATGGGAAAGTGCCCTCAAATCCATGCTGTCCCCCTGTGCTGTGTGCGGGGGCACCAGGCCAGTTAGGGCTAGCACCACCTGGGGCCCAGGGGGATTCCTTTCATTACTATCTTTCTTTCTCAATTTGGAAAATACACACACAAGTCGAGAGACTTGTGCAGTGAGCCTCCCTACCCAGCTTCAACAGGAGCTGCTGGAGTATATTTTTAAGCAACTTCTAAATATTTTAGAGTCTATCCATATATACATCTACATGTATAGGCTAGAACTACAATAACACCACTACAATAACAAAATAAACAAAAACTACCTCAAATCATTAGTTTTCAGTCCCTATTCAATTTCCCCCTGGCTTATCTCCAAAATGTCATTTCAGAGTTAATTTGATGATTCAGGATCAAGACAGGATTCCCCATTGACTTTGGCCAACATGTCTAGTCCTTGAAATCCTGTAAGAATTTCCACCCAATAGAGCTTTCAGGCTTCGGACACCCTTCCTGCTCTTCCTTTGGTCCAATTCGCAGCAAAACAAATCCTCCTTCCCAGGAGGCAGGAGGTAAGTGAGGGGGAAATGATCACAGCCAGCCTGCTTCCCAAGGGAAACAAAGATGGCTGCCTGAGTCCTTGCACACAAGGAGGACAGATGGAGGGCGGCCTGAGGACCTCTGATAGTAAGCCCTCTCAGAGGAGACTGCCTTCCAACTTAGGTATCAGAAGATGAGAAGGCTGAGTTGTGAAGAATTATTTTTATAATACATGAAAGCATTTTATGAAGCAACCAGGGGGGATATGTGTGGTGGTACTGTCCTTGTACTCAGCACTGCCCCACCCCCCAACCCCAGTAAGGATAAGACAGTCAGGATTTACTATTATTATTAAGTAAGTGTAATGCTGCAACTTGCAAATTATATAAGTTAATGATTTTACGGCATAGGATATAATAAAACCTTAAATGTCTATAGAATCCACCTTCCAAAGGACGTAAAAGACTGCTCAAACACAATTTATTTAATGTTATGTCGTTATTATGAGGAAGCCAGGAGCAAAGTTCCCCTCTGGATGATAGTTGGTAATGCCTAACTACAGAGGCAGAAGACATTTCGTCGTGCAAGGTACCTGGAGACGGAACCTGGAACCACCCGTCCCTAACACATGGCTACTTCCATACGGCTTTAGAATCTAGATTTCTATCCCCAACCTCCCAACCTCAGGGTTAGGCAGTGGGATTGGTACCTGTATTTTCTGGGTTGGGGTAGGGACTCTTATCCTCATTTTCATTGGGCTGGAGGTCATCCATGTTGATCTAAGCAACCAAACGAGAGAAGCAGGAAGAATCTAGTTAGATACATTCCCCAGTTAGAGAGGCTGAGAGAGGCCTTGAAATTGCATTATAGTCAATGACTAAGCTGTTGACTCAAAAATAGGTCCTTGTTATCTTGTGTATATCCTTAAAGACATCAACAGAAGGCTGGGATTCACCCAGCCGGCCTTCTCTTCACATTGCTAGCCCTCCTGTGCCACCCACATGGGTTTTCTTTCATTGAATCCCTTTCCTTCTTTCCTCCTTCCGTTCCAAGTGTGCCTTGCCTGGGACTGTGCCCTCCCTCCCCCAGCAATGGGCCTCCCAGATCCTGGAAGGAGATGGCTTCTGACCTTGGTGGTGGGTGGGGACTCTCCATCAGCAGTAATAGATTTCAGTTCAATTTTCTCCTCCTTGGTCTCTTCCACTGCTGGCTTCTCCACCACCTCTTGTTTCTTCTCTGGGCTGGCAGTCCTGGCCGGTCAGCAGGAGGAAAAATTAAATGTTTACTGAATGATAGGAAACATGAAGAAATAAACTACCCCGTGGTCTGCTGGGGACTGGTGGGAACAGGTTCCCTGGGCTTACATGCATCTTCCTTCACCTGGGGCATATGGTACATGCCACTCAATCCCAGATGCCACTGGGCCAGGCCCACAATGCTTGGCCTGGCCACACATTGCTCTGTCTGGTACTCAGTTGGCCTCTTTCAGCTTCTTAGCTGCTACAAGTCCTTGTCTGAATCAGAGGAAGTTTCTGGATCTGATTCAGGATTGGTTTCTGGGAAACTCTGCTCAGTATCTAGCAGATGTATGGCTGATGAAGTCCCATTTAGACAATGACAGAAGACAATGCAGGGTCTTATCTTGCTTTCTGAACGCCGGAGATGAGTTATCAAATAGTGAAAAGGAGTCACTCAGCTGGAACAGCATTTCCCTTCTGAGTGGCTGCCTTCCTCCTCTCTGCGCCCTTCACTCCCTCCACCTCTCATGACCTCCCTTCTCAAGAGCACCCTCCAGCTTCTTAGACAGGTGAGGAAATCCAACACCTTCACAGACACTGTAACTCATGACGGTCCCTACTTCAGAGCCATGCCTAGGTATTAGCAGAGAGGACCACCTTTCTGTGGGCAGCCCCATACCCGGTGTCTTCTAGGAGTTTTGGCCTACAGAGGCCAGTGCCCAAGCCTCTTGCTACCACTAATGGGAGTGGCAATCAGAACTGGGACCCTGGGGCCCCAGGGCTGGGTAAGCTTAGAGGGTTACCTGGCCAGCTTCTTTCTCTCCTTCTCTTCTTCCTCCTCCTTTTGGGCAGACGTGAGGCTCTCAGCATCCGCCAGGTTGTCCACAGCAATGGCCAAGAACACATTCAGTAGGATATCTGTTTGTGTCCATTCTTAAAGAAAATGACCCTTGGCCTTGGGGTTTCTGATGGGCTCAGGGGGCAGGGAGGGTGCAGGACATGCAGTGGTTGAGTGCTCCACAGAGTGAGCTCAGTGGTGACTCACCCCGAGGGTACCCAGCCCAGTGGCATCCCTCCTCCGCCCCTCTCCCTCCCCATTACCCTCCTAGTGACCAGGAGATTTCCAAGGGGTCGAGAGCAGGCTAGCTTGCAGGCTGGAATGGGCAGCCAGTTAGGTAGTGAGTCTGCCTTGCTCTTTAATTGCCAGGTTTCCTTATTGGTTTCCCTACTGAGGTGGCTGGCTGTAATTGACATAATAAACCGCATTGTCTCTCGCAGAATGCAGAATGCTCTTAGGAGCGGTTCATGAAAACCGGGCACTGAGGAGGTGCCTGATCTCTCTGCCAACTCTTCATGTGAGCCTGTGCATACAAAGGCCTTTGGAGCGTCCAGCCAGAGCCAGCTGAATCCCAGGAACTCCGAATTGAAGTGGTTATTGGCCCTTTTCTTCTCACCGCCCCACTCCCCACCCCCACCTTGAAGAGAAACACTGTGGCTTGGAGAAGCAGAATCAAAAAAGCGTAGTTGCATGGGCCCTTAATGTTCATTAAGTCTAACCTCCACCCCCAGGCTCCCAGACAGCCACACCATTTCCCATACCAGGAGGCCACAACCCGCAGGGGTGAAGGGCTTGTCCAATGGTGCCAGCGTACACCCGCCCCCGGCCCCCCACCACGGCAGCAGGGGCTTCGCAACCATCATCCCATTAAACCTCACCGGGACATGTTAAGCAGTAGGCCCTGATATTTCATCACCCATTTTACAGACACTGAGACAGAGAACCTTTAGTTTGCTGAGGTCACCCAGCTGGTAAAAGGTAAGGCCGTTCTGTTGGCAGCAATGCCCGAGCTTTTAGCACTTGATTTAAGCCTTGATTTAAACCGGAATCTTGGGCCAGAGCTGCCTCTACTTTACCATCTCCTCTGCACACAACCCTCATGGGGTTAGATTGCCTGTGGCTGGAGACCCCAGAAACCTGCCCATGGCCTGGATCTGCAAGCACTTGTCAGGTCTGCCTGGTGAAGCCTGTCTGGCTCCGCCTGGAAGATAGTCCTGGAGAGCAGCTTCAGAGGGAGGGACACTGAGCAGAAAACAGGGAGGAGAGATGAAGGTCATTTCAAGGATGACGGCTCAGGTCCCCTGGACGGCACTTCTTACTTCCAGCAGCCATAGGCCAAGTGTGTTCACCCTGGAATCTATGTGAGCAGCTGTCCGTACACAACACCAGGGGGCATTGTTCACCCAGACTATAATGAGAACATGCCTCCTGGAGTCGGGCAACACTACAGCCCAAACTGGTTTGGGAAGATGAACTTATATCCCCACCTATACCAAAGCTCCAGGCTTCCACCAAGACCCTCCTCCACGGCTAAGGTGGTTCTGGAAAGGGACACATTTTCTCCCCAGAGCACACCTTTCCCCTGCTTGCCTGGGGGCCCTGTGGGCGGGCAGCCACACTTTTCAGCCCCGAGTCAGGACCTGGGCACCTGTATTTGGCATCCTGCTGCAGGCTGAGGGAGGGTGGGGCAGCAGGGGCGGGGAGGCAGGAGCAAAGGATACAGTTTCCACAGATGAAGAGGATGATGAAGTAAATACAGACTAACATCCCTGGAAAAGAGGGGCCGCCATAAGCCATGATCCCATCATACATCACCGAATTCCAGTCCTCCCCGGTCAGGATCTGAATGACACATTCCCACCAATAAGGGACACAGCGTTAGACCAACAGCAAACCCCAAAACTCCCCTACCCTGCCCCACTATGTTAACAAAATTGTCTAAAATCTCTTTTCCACCTCTTTCCCTCCTCTTGGCCCCCAGTTCTCCTCCCAGGGGCTCTGAGCTAAGCACCTGGGCAACTTTGAGTCCACCCTCAGACAAAGTGCACGGGCTCTGGCACGATATTATTTGAGAAGGGACTGGAAAGGCTTCCTGGTCAAAGTATCTTCTAATCGACTGCACAAGATGGCCACTATTAGCCTTTCCTCTGGGCCCTTGCACAAACATGAATGTTTTCACTGAGAAAGTACTGTGCTGTTCCAGCTTTCCCCAGCGTTACTCATTTGGGTGCCATCTTTAAGATTTGGGCTACACCCACATATTTTTCTTGTAAATCAATCTACTTTGAAACTTCAACAAGTGCTACTTTAGCTTTACCCGACACCAATATATCTATGAAATGACAAATTTGATGGGCTAGTTACATTTTTTTCCTGGTGACAAGCATGGTGTGTAAAAAGACAGAGCTTCATCATCTTCCCCTCCCCCAACAAGCACAGTCTCCTTTCCTCTGTTTGTACTTTGGGTGTTCATGTAGAATTTATTTGAATAAAGGGTTCCATGTTTAAACAAGAGTTTTTGAACTACTCAATTATATTTTTTCCCCCAGTGGTCCATCCAACAGTGGGATTCCATGGGGGACTGAGGGTAGGGGGGACTACAGAAAAAACTCAAGACTCTCCCGGGCATGGACCTTCCATGGCTGATCTAGGCTGGCTTTGGTTGCCCAGTACAAGGTGAAAGTTCCCACCACTTTTTCTCCCCCACAACCCAACCCCACCACTCAACAACCCTCTCACTCATTATCCCAGCAGAGAAGGGTCCATACCTGAAACACGGTGAGAAGGGACTGGGGAAAGTTATCAAATGTGCTCCTCCGGGTCTGCATTTCATCAAAGTTGAACTTTCCTCCAAAGAGCTGCATCCCCAGGAGGGAGAAGATGATGATGAAGAGGAAGAGGAGCAGCAGCAGAGAGGCAATGGAGCGTACAGAATTCAGCAAGGATGCCACCAGGTTGCTTAAGGAGTTCCAGTACCTGAGGACCAGCATGGGGGAGATTAGTGTCCTTTTTTCTGTGCTTCCTTTAACATCACTCCTCACTCATACACCCACTAGAAATTTCAAGATAAATTACAACTCTTTCTTTTCCCCTTTCATTGGGGGTAGCTGCGGTGGTGTGGATTGGACTGGTAAGCTCACAATTAGAGTGTGGAGCTAGTCATTGCAAGGTCCCAGATCAGTAATATGCAATGGTGAGTGGATGGAGCTCTGAAGTCAGAAGCCTGAGTTTCATCCTAGTTCTGTCGGTTGCTAAATGTTAATTGCACTTGGGCAAGTCACTTCCCTTCTGTTTGCCTCTGAGAAAACAAAGATAACAGTAGCAAATACTTCACTAGGTTATTGGGAAGATTACAGGAGACCAAAAAAAAAAAAAAAAAAGGCAGCCCACCCAGCAACAAAATTAAGAATAAACAAGTGGGATTACATCAAATTAAAAAGCTTGCAGTCAGCAAAAGAAATCATCAGCAAAGTGAAAAGACAACCTGTGGAACAGGAAAAGATATTTGCAAGCCATATACCCAATAACAGACTGATATCCAAATATAGAAAGTAGTCAGACAGGGGCGCCTGGGTGGCTCAGTGGGTTAAGCCTTCAGCTCAGGTCATGGTCTCAGCGTCCTGGGATCGAGTCCCACATCGGGCTCCCTGCTCAGCAGGGAGCCTGCTTCCCTCTCTCTCTCTCTGCCTGCTTGTCTGCCTACTTGTGATCTCTATCTGTCAAATAAATAAGTAAAATCTTAAAAAAAAAAAAAAAGAAAGTAGTCAGACAACTCAACAGCAAAAACAAAACAAAACAATAACCAAAAACCAAAACCCCAAATAATCCAATTCAAAAATCTGGCACAGGGGTGCCTGGGTGGCTCAGTCGTTTGGGTATCTAACTTTTGACTTCAGCTTAGGTCCTGAGATTCAGCCCTGCATTGGGCTCCACACTCAATGTGGAGTCTGCTTATCCCTCTCTTGGGTGCGTGTGTTCTCTCTCTCAAATCAACCAATCAATCAATCTTTAAAAGTAAGTGTTTAAAAAAATTTGGTACAGGACCTGAATGGACATTTTTCTAAAGAAGATATATATGAAACGGTGCTCAATATCACTAGTCATTAGGGAAATGCAAATAAAAAGCACAGTAAGGTGACAATACAAGAGATAACAAGTGTTGGAGAAAGGAGAAGCCTGGTGCGCTGTTGGTGGGATTGTCAATTGGTGCAGCCACTATGGAAAATAGCATAGAGGTTCCTCAAAAAGTTAAAAATCAACTACCATATGATCCAGTGATTCCAATTCTGGGAATATATCCAAGGGAAACAAAAACACTGACTCAAAAAGATATCTGCTCTCCCCATGTTCTTCACAGCATTATTTATAAGAGCCAACCCAAGTGTCTATCAAAGGGTGAATGGACAAAGAACTTGTGGCATATATAATACACACAGACACACACAGTCACACACACAGACACACACACACACACACTCCCTGGAATATTATTCATCCATAAAAAATGAGGAAATCCTACCATTTATGACAACATAGATGGACCTTGAGGACATTATGCTAAAAGAAATAAGTCAGACAGAGAAAGACAAATACCATAAGATTTCACTTATATGTGGAATCTAAAAACAAAAACAAAAACAAAAACAAAACACTGCACTCATGGAGAAAGAGATCAGATTTGTGGTTGCCAGAGGTAGGGGGTGAGAGGAGGGAGAATTGGATGAGAGGGTCAAAGATACGAACTTGGAGTTATAAGATAAATAGGTCATGATGATGTAATGTACACTGTGACAACTATGGTTAACTCTGCTCTATGATATTAACAGTAGATTCTAAGAGTTCTTATCAAAAGGAAGGATTTTTTTCCTTTTCTTTTTTTGTATTTATTTAAGATAATGGATGTTAACTGAACCTATTGTGGCAATCATTTCATAATAAATGTAAATCATGCTGCATGCCTTAAGTTTATAGTGATGTGTGGCCAATTATTTCTCAATAAAACTGGAAAAAATATAATTACCACTCTTTAAAAAATCCCCTAGTATAGAGCCTGGCACACAGTTGATAAAGGTTAGTAATTACTGTTACACTATTGGTCTTTAGACAGAAAAACACATTACCATCCCCCCCCCCAAGAATGCTATTCTCAGCCCAGGCAGCAGCTGGTCACCCAGGGGAAACAGAGGTTTCAAGGCTCAGTGAGGTTTCCCAGATTTACCCTGCTGTCCAAAGAAAATTTTTTTTTTTTTTTTTTTTTTTTTAATATAAAGCCTCTCTTCTGGAGATTCTGATTCAAATGTTGTAGTTTGGGGCCCAGAAATCTGTATTTTTAACAAGCGTCCCAGATGATTCTGACAAGCAGGCAAGTCTGGGAAATCCTGGATTACAGGAAACCCATTCCACCCTCAGGGTGGGAGTCTGTGGGGCCTTCCTGGGGCAGAGATGGGTCCTTGGTGGGGCGCCTTGGAGAGGAGGCCCCCAGTCCTGATAGTCGCAGACCTCTCTCCACTGCCAACACAGAGGTTCTCCATTGTAGCCTGGGGAAAATGCCTTCCTCTTGGAAAGAGGAGGAGGCGTGGGCTGCTCACGGCTGCGGGATGTGGCTGGGGTTAGTCAGGGTGAGGAAATGCACCATAGCAAAAGGAACACAGCCTCCAACTGGAGCAGGTGAGACAACAGAGAACTCTTACTTCCTTAGCTCCACCTTTGGCCTGCCTGTCTTGCAGGCCATGAGCTTGATTTCCTCCACTTCAGGCATTCCCAGCTTACTGCCAGTATATACAGGGGATTGTTTTTGCTGCTCAAAAGGGTAACATGCAAACCACTCCTATTCTAGCCTCCCAGCTGCCCCCTGCCTGAACCTCCGTACTTCTCTCCAGAGAATGGTTGTATATTAGTTGAAAGAAGCAGATGGGCCAACAGTTTGGATGTAAACATGAACTTCTTCCCAGCTCAGAGTCTTTAATGCTCCTTTCTCCTTCACCAATTTGGCCTTTCTCTACCTCTATTTTGCCTGTCAACCACACTTCTTCCTAATTCCTAATTGCAGAATATTAATATACATTTATTTGTATCCATTCTATAATTGCTCTTCAGTGTTTTTCATTTGTGATAGTCTCCTCTCATCCGAATAGGTTCTGAACTCTTGAGGACAGAGATCACAAGTTTTTTTCTTCCATCTTCTCCATCTTTGTCCTCACCCAGTACGTGTGACGGACTGCCTGGCACCCCATAGGCTAGAGGTTGCCATATTTGTTTTGCTTAAAGCAAGAAGTAAGAGAATGTCTCTGGGGCTAGAATACCTGTCCCTCTTACATTTTAAGCAGTGTCTCCACACCTGGCTGGAGAGGAAAATGTTGAGGGGTTTGGTCATTGTTTAAATACCGATTTCCAGGCCTCACCCTGGAACATGAAATCGTAATCTCTGGCTCTGGGGCTTGATTGATTTTCACGCAACCCCTCCAACACTTGTCGGTAGACTGGTATTTAGGAAACAGTAACTTTAGAGCGTATTTATAATGAGAATTTCCAGCTGTATCAGAGGGGAGAATGTCTGCCTATAGATTAAGGTCATAGAGCCTCCTAGAGATCTTCTGTGCATTAAACTGTCTAGGAATATTCTGGAAAAGTCTTTATGGCCACAGAAGGCTCAAGTCTTAATTTTCATGAGGTGAGTGGACATGAGGGAAATAAGTCAAACCAGGCTCACGACTGAGGTTCAGAGGTGTCTGATAGCCACAGGAACCCTATGGGGAGCCTGACAGTGAGGGCCCAGACTGGACACAGGTTTGGTGGAGTGGAGCCACCAGGAGGCAGAGAGGGAAGGGGATGGGGGAGAAGCCCTTCAGGGTGTCCAAGGTTCTGGGAATGTGGAGGCTGTGGTAGAGGAACAAAATGAGTCATGCAGTGGAGGAGAACTCTTTGGAAATGTTGGGTGTGAAAGATGGCAAATAGTGAATGACCCAGAAGGGCCAGCCCGTGGAGCAGGAGGGGCTGTTTGCACTTCTTCTGCATCATTTCTTTTCTTATAGCTTCCCTAAATTCATGGTTTCCACTGCCCAAGTCAAACTATTATGTATCAAGGGAATAGACAGATGGTTGCCAGAGGCAGGGGGTTGGGGTGTGTGTGTGTGTGCAAAATGGGGGAAGGAAGTCAAAAGGTAGAAACTTCCAATTATAAATAAGTCCTGGGTTTGTCATGTACAGCATGGTGACTCTCGTTAATGGTACCATGCAGCATATTTGAAAGCTGCCAAGAGTAAATCTTAAAAGAACCAAGATGCCCTTCAATGGACGAATGGATAAGGAAGATGTGGTCCATATACACTATGGAGTATTATGCTTCCATCAGAAAGGATGAATACCCAACTTTTGTAGCAACATGGACGGGACTGGAAGAGATTATGCTGAGTGAAATAAGTCAAGCAGAGAGAGTCAATTATCATATGGTTTCACTTATTTATGGAGCATAACAAATAGCATGGAGGACATGGGGAGATAGAGAGGAGAAGGCAGTTGGGGGAAATTAGAAGGGGAGGTGAACCATGAGAGACTATGGACTCTGAAAAACAATCTGAGGGGTTTGAAGTGGCAGGGGTTGGGAGGTTGGGGGAACCAGGTGGTGGGTATTAGAGAGGGCACGGATTGCATGGAGCACTGAGTGTGGTGCAAAAACAAGGAATACTGTTATGCTGAAAAAAAATAAAAATAATTTAAAAAAATTTAAAAATTAAAAAAAATTTAAGAGGTGCCTGGGTGGCTCAGTAGGTTA
This sequence comes from Mustela lutreola, assembly GCF_030435805.1. Taxonomy (NCBI): domain Eukaryota; kingdom Metazoa; phylum Chordata; class Mammalia; order Carnivora; family Mustelidae; genus Mustela; species Mustela lutreola. The sequence goes on from NC_081297.1 coordinate 42,202,653, forward strand.
AAGCCTCTGCCTTCAGCTCAGGTCATGATCCCAGGGTCCTGGGATCGAGCCCCGCATTGGGCTCTCTGCTCAGCGGGGCGCCTACTTCCCATCCTCTCTCTCTGTCTGCCTTTCTGCCTACTTGTGATCTCTGTCAAATAAAAAAAATTTTAAAAAAGTACTCATCACACATACACACAAATGGAATTATATATTGCTGATGGATATTAACTAGATTTATTGTGGTGATCCTGTGCAATGTACACAAATATTGAAACATTATGTATATCTGAAACAAATATAACATAATATGTCAATGATACCTTAACCAAAAGGGAAAAAAGTGAGTATGTATCAATTGCCCTACCGACAACCAGGTTGCTATGGCTTTGAGACGCTTCTGCTGGGATTTCTCAAAGAGCTTTGGGAATGCGTGTCCCTTGTGGAAGAATGCCCATCCTGGTGGCTCAAAACCAATGGCTGTGGATTTGAGGGCTTGAACCAGCCTTCAAGAGACAAACTGCAGCCAAGTACATGGACATCAGCCTACCCTTCTTGTGAAAAACACCCAGGCTAAAAAGATACTGCCTCGAGGACCAGTCACACAGTTCAGACAGAGTGAAGAAAAATCAACAAATGGCTGTTTATGCTGTTTGCTTCTGATTTCCAGTTGCTTCTCATTCAGCAGGGGCAAGGCAGAGTCTGCCCCATGGCTGTTCCTTCGGAGCAGAATTAAGGGAGCAGAGCTGGTGCCAGTGGCCTGGCATGACCAGGGGCATAGAGCTTGCTGAACAGAAGGTGTCCATTCCCAATGTGCACATGGTTGGAGATGTTTTATGTTCTCTCTAAAGGACTGAGACAAAGGGATTTTTGTACTGATGTTGTGGCAAAGAACACTATTAGGGCTCGTAGAGGAGCTGGATTTTGGAGCCTGGCATGCCGTGGCTGATAGCAGGAGATAGGGTGGGATCCTTGTTACCACTGATACTAATGAGATTTTAGGTGACATGTGGCAGCCTCTGGGCAGGGTGACATGAAATAGCATTTAAATGAAATATTGGCAGCCTTGCAGGTCCTGAAGCTCTCTCCTCCTTCATGCCAATCTGATTCTTGCTGGCTGTGATGGCTATGGCAGGAAGATCAGAGGATGCCTTAGCTCCCAGAAACATTCTACTTTTTAGACATATTAGTATCTAGACATAAAAGCTAAAAGGCTTAAACACATACTAGTAATTGACTGAGGTTTTTATCCTAACTCATGAAAACCATGAAGCACACACACACACACACACACACACACACGAGGTCTGGAGGAAAGTGAGCAACAGCAGAACAAATTAATGTCTTGGGCCTCATAGACAAAGAGGAAAACAAAGTATCTTGTCCTCAGAACAGCGTAACAGGCATTCCCATCCACAGAAGTCTTCATTCCCTATTTGGGGATTCGAGGCCCCAAATGCACATGCCCACCTTTCGAGACTCCCCGCCTCCCGCAACCCCACCATCCTCTGACTCTCCACCGGCCACAGTCCTTGAGATCAACTTTCCAGTTCTCCTGTGACTCTGAATCATTCTATCCAAAGTGTGTCTTGTCCCCCCCACCCATCCCATCCATCCTAGCCCACTGTTCTCTCTTTAAAGTAGGGTGCATGTGAGGGTTTTCTTACCCGAGCTATTTCTTTGTTACCTAAATTCTCTCTCTTGTTGACTATGGCTTCACTTTTGTTACCTTTCCCCTCTGTCTCTCTTGGCTTAAGTGACCACCATCTGTGGAGGCATTCTGTATCTCCATCAGTCTTCCTGTGCTAAGTCTGTCTGGGCCCTGTGGACTTCTCCCGCATCTTCAATGGCAGAAAGTGACCTGAGCCTTGCTTGAGCTGGAACATTCATCCTGCAAACCTTTGCTTCAAATAGCTCAGGGCCAGGTCCTTTACATTCTAAGTATGAAGCAGGTCATCGAGCTTGCTATAAATAAAAGATCTTCACAATAACAGTACCAATAGCTTTAGGGTGCTTTGCAAATGTTTCACCCTCCTTCCTCTCTGTTCCAGAGAGGTTCATAACTAAATTTATATCTGTCCCAACTCTTCTTGTCCTGAGGGGTAACCCCTCCCCCAAAAAACCAAACCTCCTTTCAGTGTTGGTGGCAGTGATCTATTGTTAGTAGAGTAACTATAAAGCAAATTTCCTGCTGCAAATCTGTGCGATATGAGGTTTCTATACACCATTCCTAAGGGAGGGAGGAAGAATGCAGATCATGTCAGTTGATTGAGGAAGCACAGAAGGCTCACTCAGGGAGGAAGCTCAGCCTTGCCCTCACCTTTCCCTGTGCCAGCTACAAGGGCATCCAAGGCGGGTGTGCAAGGACTAGTCCTTTGGTAAAGTTGGCCCCTGGTTCTGTAAGATGCAATAGAGCCTGGAGGGGCTAGTGTGATGGGAGGCTGAACTAGGCATATGCTGGTCCAGGAAGAGCCAAACAGAATTCTATAATATTATGGTCAGGGTCTGGGACAACAAGGGGCACAAGGCCAAATCTACCAGTTTAGTTCCTGGTGATATCTACCTCTGCTCCCTCCATTCTAGGAGAATTCATATTTTATAGGTTTTATTTTAGAGTCAAACCCTGCCTTGGATAGAATGTTCAAAGGTCTCATCTTTTCTGTTCACATCAGAGGTCTTGGTCACATTGAGAAAGGAGCCTACTGGGGGGAATGTAACCTGGTTAGGCTGGCAATGCTATCTGGTGTTGACCTTGGGATTGCCTTGGGATTGTGCTCCCTTGAGCTCCTGGACTACAGAGCTACTCAGTTCTGCTAGTGGGCCCTTGTACCAGATGTGTCAGGTTAAGGAGGGAGCACCTTCAAGTCACCAATGGTGTCTTCTTAATCCCCAGTACATGACACCAGCCAGTTACCATCCCAGAGAATAACCACCCTTCATGCTGATGTCAGTGAGCAGGCTCTTGAGTCTGAGCTGCCTTCTCCATAGACCCTGGCCTGGAAACTGGGCAGATGCCAAACATATCTCTTTAATAATGGTCCTTAAGGAGCTCAGAGCCTCCATGGTGCCTTAAGAAGAGGAGGGCTAGAATGGGGAGTTTGGGGTGGTGTGGGGTTGGATCAGATACTCATGGCCAGACTCTGGTAATTGAATGGAGACATTTAGAGCTTGGAGAATTTGCAAAAGGCTCTCACCTTGGGGCGCTATGGAGGGAGGCCATATGTGATCATGATTCACCAGTAAATCTGTCTGTGCTGAGTCAGCCCAAACTCACATTTCAGGGCCTGGGAAGGGAGCCACAGGGGAAGAGCAGTTGGAAAAAGAAAGGGACTTAAAGTTTAAGAGAGAAAACGGCAAGGGCTGGAGGGATTTCAGTGCATTTAAAAACCAACTGTATAAAAAATGAGATGTGATTAGTAAATTGGAATCATGTCCAGATTTAGTTTAACTGAAGTCTTTCTTCCTCCCCATAGAATAAGTCAGACTGAGCTGACAATGAGTAGACATACTTGGTATTAAAACTAGCAACATTCAAGAGCCTGGTAAAGCCTCAAAACAGAAGAAAGAACTCAATCTATGACGTGGCCCGAGGGCCCACTGGAATAGATAATGTACCCAAAGATGACAAAAATTTTGGCCATGTGGGTGCCTTTCTGTTCTCAGTGAGACAGGAATCTTGCCTTCCCTACTCCATAATTTACCATTCTTAATATTATTAACATCTAGGAATGAACTGATTTACAGTCCAGTGCAGGGTTCCCAGTCTTGTTTTTTTTTTTTTTTTATGAGACATATAGGATGGATGATATTCATATACATAGTATACTCTCTAAGGCATTTTCAGATTTTGACCAAACACTCAAAGATAAGCACATTAATAATTCATTTTCATCATATACTATATTCACATTTGTCACATACTGAAGACTTCAGGCAGCATGAAGAGTGGTAAGTCCAGCCCATTCTTGCCCGTTCATAAAAATATCTGGGAATGCAAATGACCAAGAGTGAGGGTGTCCCAGGAACAAAGTTGAATTTTTTTGTATTTATTTTTTGGAATAGAAACCGTTCATAAACTTTGGTATTTCAGCTCCTATAATAACAAATTACTTGCTACACACTGCTCGACTGTTCTGGACATACCATTGTGTCTTAATATGATGGTGGAGTTCTCTTGGTCTAGGTCAGTATTCCAAACTCAGATCATAGGTCCTGGGTGAGGGAAGGGAAACTTGGAATTATAGGAAGGGATCCATGAATCCATGGATACACCAACCATTACAGCACTCTAAATAAATAGCTTGTCTCGTGTGTACATTACCACTTTTCAAATGTGCACAGGTGTATAAGAATTAATAAAATTCAAATAATTTAAAAACTTTGCTAAATTCATAGAAGTTTTTTATCATTATATATTTTACCAGTCAAGAACTATCAAAAGTACAATCTTAACATGGTTAAGGGCTACAGTAGAGAGTGTAGATGAAAAAATCAAGGTTTCCAATGATATATAAAAGATCATATTTTAAGACAGGGAAGTGGACAAAGGAACAATAGGAAATTAGGCCAGTACTTCTCAAAGTGAGGTCACTGACTGCCAGCATGGAACTTTCTAGAAGTTGCTGGTCAAAATCTCTAGTGGTGGGGATCCTTCATGAGCTCTCTTAATGAGTTCAGCTAAGCTTGAGAATCACAATCACTGGTTCAGAACACATTGTAAAAAATGCTTCTTTAACATACAAATAGTAATAAGATATTACAAAGTATTCTCCAAGAGGTTTTAAAAGAAGAGAAAGAAATATACTTGCCTGATAGCAGGCCCATGCACAGATGACCCATCTCCAGGGACCATGATGTCCACTCCCAGCCCATATTTTAGGCATTTTCTTGGTCTCTAGAGTATACTAGAGATAAGGTTCAGAGGGGGCATGGGATTCCCCACATAGTTATAGTCTCTGTGTTGTTTTCCAAAAGCCCCTAGAGGGGTTGGATGCTTGCAAATGGGAAGATGATGGTTTTTACCAAAGTAACGTCCAATTAGATAATTAAATTATTATGTTTATAGACTTTGTAGAAATCTGAAAATACCACCAAAGTTTCCCATGGAGGGACTACAGGAAGCTTTCTGCAAAGACAAGAGTTTAAAAAATGGCTTCTTGGTGATAGTTTTAGCTTAGAAATAGATAAGTTATTGATTAGAAGTAGAATGACTGTCAAATCTCTTCAAGGCATTATGACAATATCTAGGAACAAGAATTCTTTTCTTTTTTTATTTTTAAGATTATTTATTTATTTATATGACAGAGAGAGAGAGAGAGAGAGAGAGATCACAAGTAGGCAGAGAGGCAGGTAGAGAGAGAGGGGGAAGCAGGCTCCCCGCTGAGAAAAGAGCCCAATGTGGGGCTCGATCCCAGGACCCTGAGATCATGATCTGAGCCAAAGGCAGAGGCTTAACCCACTGCGCCACCCAGATGCCCCAAGAATTCTTTTCTATAGGAATCTAGAAAACAGAAGCAAAAATAAACCCTCAAACACACAGACTTCTGAGACTTATTTAGGAGGCACTAAAAACTCCAAGTTAAAAATAGCTTTTATCAGACCCAATGAAGAATGGGTAGAATCAATGAATATCTAATAACAAGAATCAACTTGTAAAAATCCCAAGTCATATCTTCGGGATAAAGACAGCAAGACAGTTTAATGATCAACTCCACAGTTCACAGTCATGTTTAGGAGCACAGAACCTGAGGTCAGACAGACAGACATACTATTTAATCCTAGATTCACCCCTGAGCAGTTTGTGTGGCCTGCGCAAGTGATTGAAGTCTCTGAACCACAGTTTTCCTTGTCTGTAAAATGGGAATAGTTAATAGTGCCCTGCTCTGACTCTTTCTTATACGTTATTGTGAGAGTGAATCAAGTGAAATTAGTCAGGCCACACTATCTGCACAGAGTAAGTCCTGATGCATGTTAACAATAATTGTTTCTATATTTCTACTACTTTTACTACAAACCAAGGATTTTCTATAATACCAAGATGTTCAGGGCATTCAGAGAGAGCTTCTTCTGGGGGTGAGGGGTAGAGAGGTGTTTGCTCAAGAGCATTAAACTTGTAGGTTTAAATTCTGTATGTCTTTGGAGCCCATCCTGTGACATTAAGTCTTCTCCAGGGACTCTCTCCTGTTTCTGACTTCCCAGAGCATGTATTCCTCTATTCCAACATTTGCTGGCTCATTTTATTCTGCCTTAGATCTTTGTTCAGTGATTTCATGTGCACAAACTCCATCTCCCCAGCCAGAGGAAACGTCTCCTGGGTTCTGTTCATACCATACTCCTTTTGCCCCATCTCTTGGAGCTTGACATGCAGTATGAACATAGGAGAGAAACAGAAGTATGAGACTGTGTATGTGTTTAGATGGGTCTCAGCGCTCCTCTTCTCCCTCCTCCTAGTAACAACAATGGTAACAATTAGATTAATAATCAACCCTCTGGCTTTTGAGTGTCCCTGTGCCTGGTACTGAACTGAGCTCTTTAAATGCTTTCTCTCATTTGACTCTCGACCCTAGACAGCCCTGCAGGAATGGTCTGTTGAGAGAGCCAAGAGCAGAACAGCAAAGCAAAGGCAGCTTTGCAAGCCTTGACTACTCACTCAGCCAAGTTCAGAACACATCAAGCAGGGTGTGGTTACTTCCAGGTCTTTGAATGAAAGATGCTGAAACCATTCCCTTCCCCCCCCAACACAATCCAACTGATAGTTACAGTGCCCCTATTGTCAGTTTGGATCCCAAAGCAGAGACTCTTCTGGAGAGGATGCTTGTACCTCTGGGGGCCAGAGTTTGAGCCCTCTCTGTACCACATGTTTCTGACACATCCCTTCAAGTTTGACCATATCCCACAGTGAGAAATACATATTATACTGCAACTCAGATTTTTATGAAACAGTGCTTATGTTCAAGTGAGGTCTTCTGATATTTTCCTATTCTATTTCATTCTTTCTTTGAAAATGAGACTATGAAGAAATCGGAACTCATAGATATCACCAGTGAAAATGCAAAATGGCGTAGTCTCTTTGGAAAACAATTGGGCAGTTCCTCAAAATCTTAAAGTAGAGTTATTAAATGATCTAGAAACTCTACTTATAGATATATATCCAGGAGAAATGAAAATGTACATCCATACAAAAACTTGAACATGACTGTATATAGCAGCATTATTAATAGTAGCAAAAAGGGGGAGATAAACCAAATGTCCATCAACTGATGAATGAATGAACAAACACGATGTATATCCATACAATGGAACGTTATTTAGCCATAAACAAGAATAAAGTACTGACACATGCCACAGCACGAGTGAATCTTGAAACCATTATGTTAAATGAAAGAAGCCCAGTCACAAAACACCACATACTGCATGATTTCATTTATAGGGATTGCCAAAAACAGGTAAATCTACAGAGATAGAAAGTAAATTAGTGGTTGCCACTGGGAGGAAAGAGGGAACAAATGAGGAGTGGGTATGGCTTTCTTTTTGGGGTGAAGAAAATGTTCCAAAACTAAGTTGTGGCAATGGTTGCAAAACTCTGTGAATATATAGAAAAACACTGAATTGTACACTTTAACGGATGAATTATATAGTATGTGAAATATATCTCAATAAAATTGTTTAAAAATGGTGGCTGTGATCCAATCAATTGATTTCACCACCCCAAATGGGTCTCAACATGGCTGAAAATTACTGTTTTAGAACATGCTGCCCACCTCCCTGTCCCCTGCCTGCGCATGTCCTCTTCATGAGAATCACGGCTTGACCTGGAGAGTTGGGGAGCCTGCAATCTTTGGGTGGGTGGATGGACAGGCAGATGGAGAGGGGGTGAATGTGTGGAAGGAGGGGTGAGAACCATCTGTGGCACACTAGCCATCATCCTTCTCCACTTAAGGAATCCTGACTGCATTTTCGGCAGCACATGCACAGCAATAAGACCACATTTCTCAGTTGGATGGCCAACAGAGCTTTCGGTGAAGTGTCTAGAAGAGTTCTAGAAGGGGCTGACTCTGCCAGGAAGGATCCCCACTTTGATCCCTCACCCCTTCTCTTCTCCCTGCCTTGATTCAAACATGATGGCTCAATCTCTGGAAGCCACCTCACGGCCCTGGAGGGCAGTCCTGAGGCTGTCAAAGCAAAGGAGACAAGGGGACTGTGTCCCTGAGGCCTTCTTGAAGCCACCTGGACTGCCCACCTCTGCACTTCTTTTATGTAACCGAACAAACCCCAAATATGCTTATGCCACTGAGTTGTCTCTGGTATCAGCAGCCAAAGGAGTTTCTAAACGATATGCCATCTAAACGAAGAAAAATTCCCCTCCATCGTATATGAGCCAAGGACAGACCTTTCAAGAAATAGCAGCTGCTCTCCCTCCCAGGCCTTTCTGCCTCCCTTGCCTTCTGGAAGAACCTCTCCCTGAGTCCCAGGTCTGAAGGGAAATGAGAGACCAAATACCTTGTGATTTTAAATATCCGCAGTAGCCGGACACATCTCAGCACAGAGATGCCCAAGGGAGACATGATCTTGGTCTCTACCAGGATGGTCTCCAGGATGCCCCCACACACAATGAAGCAGTCGAAACGGTTGAAGAGGGACACAAAGTAGGCCTGCAGGCCCAGGCTGTACATCTTCAGCAGCATCTCTGCAGTGAAAAGGGCCAGCAGTGCCTTGTTGGCCGTGTCTGGTGGGTTCAGGCGAGGGGGCAGGATCCCAGCATGGGGGTGAGAGGAGGGAGGTGGGAGAAGGAGAGAGAAAACAGTAATTATCACCACTGGAAGAAAGGCCAGGGTTCCCCTTTCCCAGACAGAACACCTTTCCCCTACGTTGCTGCCAGAACAGAACAACCGGGGCCAAATGGCCAGGAAAAGGGTTATCTAGTTATAATCACTGTAAACATGATCTACCAAGCATCAAAGGCTGTGAGCGCTGATTTTCTTCACTCCCCCAGCTGCTTTCTCAGGGATGAGGAGGGAGGTTTTGAGAGGTGAGTCCTCTGCCCAAAGCAATCGAGGAGGGGGGCAGGCCACCCGGGTCTACCCCAGGCACTGGGAGACTGTCTACCTTCCAGGATTCTGGAATGAAGCCCTCGTGTCTGCTTGACTCCCTGGGAGTGGAGGCACTGGCTAGGGAAGTCCTCTTCTAGGGCTCCAGGGAAGGGCGATGACTGCTATATGCTCACGAAGAATAGCTCCTCGGGGTCAGGCCACTACTGAACTCCTTCCTGGCTTTTTGCTCACTTCATCCACACCCATTCTAGCAGACCCATCTGGAGGATACAGTAAGGCCTGAGGTATTGAAATTCTCTTCTGAGAAGTTGGCAGCCAAGGGTCTGAGATAGCCAAATAAAGGATAGCATATGTTCTTGTCACCTGGACACAATAGTGACTGTTGGGGCAGGCAGACCATGTGGGCCCAGCCAAGAACCACATCTGTTTATAATGAGGCTCTGCATTTTACTGTGGGGCTTGCAAGCTCTTCAGCTCTTGGTGATCCCAGCACGGCACCTGCCAAGAGCCACGGACACTGGTGGCTTTCCCGTCAACCTTATGCCTGTGACTATTCCCTCCCTGGGATTCAGGGCTGAGTTAGCAAGAGTAAAGAAGGATAGCACCAGGGACTGCCTCTCACCTTGGACCTCCGTGAGCCAGTGGGGCTGGTTGTAGTGTTCTGAGGCAATGGTGAGTGTGTTGAGGAACACAAGGAAGATCACAAGCCAGTAGAAGACATTAGACTTGACTGCAGCACGACACTTTCTTCTACAGAACCGATTCCACCGGCGCCAGTAGCGGCTGGAAAGGGAGTCAGGAGAGAAGGGTGGGGGAGGTGGCTGTGAAATTCATCATTTTTCCAATATGAAAGGCACCATCCTTTCCCTGGACTGCGGACTTGGCCTCCGCAGAGCAGTGCAATCTGGTGACCAGGAGATAAGCTTCCTGTCAGTTAACTGGGCTCTGCCACTTACTTGTGTGGTCTTGGGTGTGGCCCTGACCCTTCTAAGCTTTGGTTCTCCCATTTGTAAAAAGGGAATAGGGTCAAGCTCACAGGAATATTGTGGGGATTGATAAAATGCCACATAATACATCTGGTATAAATAAGTATTTTTATTTTATGATAATGATATTATTCAAAATTGTATTGCACAAGTAAGAGTATTATTAGTAGTGATGGTAGTAGTAGGACTAGTCCATGCCTGTTATTTTTTTTTTTTAAAGATTTTATTTATTTATTTGACAGAGAGAAATCACAAGTAGATGGAGAGGCAGGCAGAGAGAGAGAGAGGGAAGCAGGCTCCCTGCTGAGCAGAGAGCCCGATGCGGGACTCGATCCCAGGACCCTGAGATCATGACCTGAGCCGAAGGCAGCGGCTTAACCCACTGAGCCACCCAGGCGCCCGTCCATGCCTGTTATTGTACTAGACACTTCTCATGCCTTCTCTTTGATTCTTTAAATAACCCTGCAGAGCAGGTGTTACCCTGATTTTGAGAAGGAGAAAACTAAGGGCCACAGAGGTTGAGTACCTTGACAGACATCACACAGTGACAGAGCCAGACTTGGTTTCCCCCCCAGCCCAATCTTTTGCCCAGATGCTGCCTCATCTGTAAAGCGTAATGGGAGAATCTGGATCAGAGGTTCTTTGCTTTTATGGGGTTATGGAAACTTTTGAGTGAATGTTTAGATCCTTTGTTCAGAAGAAACAAACATACCCACACATACACACATTTCTATGTCCGAGCTCATGCAGCACATGGCCACCTGGAAGCTCGGCCATGGTCCATATAATGTTCTTTTGGTCTCTTGTTTAGGGACTTAGGTCAATGATTCTCAATCCTGGCTGTACAAAAAATTACCTGGGGAAGCTTAAAACACATAACCATCAACCCTCACCAGTACCCAGACTCCAACTCCAAACTAACTTAATCTGATTTTCTGGGGGCTGGGTAAATTTTAAAGCTCGCCAGGTAGTTCTAATCTGTAACCATGGTTGAGAACCATTAAGCTAGATGATCTCAAGGAGTCACTCACATTTTAAAATTTTATGGTAGAGGACTTCATAGCTTCCAGTGGAAAACCAAACAACCAACAAAACAATTTCTAGATCAGGGGAAGTATGAGAAATGCTCTTTTGGCCATCTGGGCTAGAAAAGATGAAGGCAGTAGCTTTATTAATGGAAAAGAGGACACTGAGTTGACAGTGTTATTTTGAGACAGAATCAATAGGACTTTAAGCCTGACTGGAAGAGAAAGGTATGGAAGGGACAGCCAAAATTTCTAGCTGGGGTGATTTGGAAGAGTCGTACCTCTAATAATTACAGGTCCAGACAAAGAGAAGGAGTGCTGTAGGTAGGGAGGTTGCTACAAGGAGAATGGTGGGGGTGCTCAGCTCAGGAAATAGGTTTAAGGTGCTTGCATGTCATGTGTGTAGAGAGACCCAGCAGGCAGCTGGAAGGCAACACCCTGGTTCAGGTAAGAAAGAAGGTGGGAAGGGGCAAAGCAGCATCTCAGAATAACAGTCCATGAGTAGCTGTATTCAAGTCTGTATTCTAGGTTTCTGGAAATGCAAACCCCTACTGCAATGGGTTCCTCCACCCACCCCCAAAACAGCCTATCAAGATAGCTTGACTTCATCTGTATTTTCATTCTATATTTTCTACCTAATATCTGTGGAAAATCCTGTTACCAAATCTTTGTTAATATCTATTATGAGATTAGAAATGTGAGAAGAAGATCTAAGAAGAGAACTGTCTCCTTGGAACAGTAAGGAGAACTTGGTTTTTGGCCTGCAGAACAGGGAGGGAAGAAAGAATGAATCAAATAGTATTCTGTTCTGACCCTGCTCATTGTGGGTGCCTGAATGCCATCTCCAGTAAGCGTTATCCCTTTGTCGGGGACACTTATCTGCTACTTGAGGCTAATCCACTACATAGAGAAGAAGTGCATCCAGGTCAGAAAATTAAAGTTTCTAAATGCTAGGGAGGCTTACCTTCTCTGACATACCACCTTGGGTAAGAATGAGGATGGGGGAGGGTGAAGAAAGGGGCAAAGGATGAGATGAGGGGTCGTAGGTGGTCCTTAGCCTCCTCTGAAGTTTGTCAGCTTTTGGTACTGAGGAGTCTTATCTCAATAGGGCAGGACACTGCTTCTTTCCTGTCATTGTGGTTATTAATACTATAGAGAAATTGGGTACAACTATTTTTTTTCCTGAAAAATGAATTTGCAGGACAAACTCATATATGACTTTAAATAGCTTACATTGTAGTTTCAAAGGGTGTTTTAAATAGATTTAATCTTTTGTTAGAGAAATCACAGATAATTGTTACTCAGAGTCCAAAGGACTCAAGTTTGTGATCCCTTACAGTATGTAGAAATGGACTCAGAGTCAGTTTCATACTGAGAACTTGATTAAGCTCCTCTTTTCCCAAGTTTGGGATGTGGGGTGCCACAAGGTCAGGCCTGTCCCATGGGTCTGGAACTGCCTGACCCCCTTAAGGAGTGGCTAACAGAGGCAGGGCAGTAGCTGTCAAACGTGCTGTTCCCATGCACAGCCATTCAGGGGAGTCACATGGATTTGGGCTGGGGTGGGGGTGGGGGTAATTACTATCCAGAGAAAGTATTTAAAGATAATTATACACCTCCCACTCTTCAAAATATAGCTTTGCTTGACAACTGGTTTCCTGGCAACGCTTCCTACGGTTTAATAAATGTAATGATTTATTAGAATGTGTAAATTTATTTGTGTGTTTACACATGCATGGAGGATATAGAAATTAAATGATAAAATAGGGAGGAGAAATTTGCCTGCTATTCACGTTCCCTTCATACTAACTAGAAAAGTCATTTACTCTAGAAATAGAAGTTCCCATATGTAGACATAGGACAGAAGGGCGGATATGAATGTGCCTAATCTACTTGTTCAAAATTTTGTACCATGCATTGTACCATTCTCTTGGAAAATTTTTGCTCAACTCACCCTGGGATCCACCTTACCTCTTCCTAAGTCTGGGCTTTGTTCTTGCCTTTCCACCTCCGTGGACTGTCACTACAACTGCCAGGACCTCCCCTTTCTATGTCCTGCCCATTCTTTGGGGTTCAGCTCAAGTCCCAGCTTCTCCATGGTGAACTTTTCTAGTCTTCCCAGACTCAGAATTCCTGCCCCACTTACATCTGCATTACTCACTTTAAGTGTACATTAAAGAAATATTTGCTACTATCCTGGGATAGGTAGTAGATATGCATCAGTTAACGTGATAGGTAGTCTTTTTCTGCATAAATCCTAAGTGAGCAATAAAGATCCTTAAGCAAGCAATCAAAGAGTGTGCTTAACACCATGGCTGGCTTCACAGAGGTGCCACAGGAGTGCACCAAAGGACCTCCCAGCCAGTGGTGGAGGAGCCAGCAAAGGGTACAAGAGGAAATGGCTTCCCATTTCCCCATGTTGTCAGTTTTCTTTAACTATATGGTTCTTGCCTCTTCAGAGAGATTCACAAGACCCTCAAGGAAAAGGTACTGTGTCTTGTACTTTGCTGTACAACCCTAGTAATTAGTGCAGTCCATCTTACACGGTAGGGACATTTGACTGACAGCTTGACAGAACAGCAGAGACAATTCTATGCAGATTTACTAACTTCTTGCTGAAGACAAGGCTTGAGAGCTCTGGAGCTCTTGTGACCCAGCAATGAAGGTGGGGTGAGGGAGGGGCAGCGTTACTAAAAGAGCTTGCTTGGCACATAATTTTGGATAGACATCTAGAAGAGTAGACTACCTCAAAATAGTGGACAGTTTAGGCTCTTTCTAGTGGCTACAGTAAGTACCTACCTTTAACTGAGAACAAGCCACACAGAAAATGATTAAATTTAATTACTATACATAAGTAATACTATACATAAGTAACTTAGAATGGACCATTAGACAGTAGACAAATTTGGATATGTGCCTTGGTCCAGCTGATCATGTCAATGAAGATGGGGCAAGACTGTCCTCCCAAATTTTAGAACCCTACAGGATTCACTTCAGAACTCGATAAAGTCATGATCTGGAGACTCCAACAGGTTATCTGATTAATCCCTGCAAATTGCACAAGACTTCCTAAATCATTTGTTCCTTAACTGTTTGAATCCTATTCTGAACAGTGGGACCCAAGTGTTGTAAAATTCCTCATTGTGACTAATTCCTCCAAGTGGAAACTTGGCTTACCAAAGGACTACCCTTATATTCCCCTAATATTATAAGACAATTAATTGGCCGAATTTCCCCTATCATCTCTCTTCTAGCATTTCTTTTAAGTAAACCATGACTTGGCATCATTCAGTATTACAAACAGAATAGGCTGTTTGGAAACTGTCATTGTTAAACTGAGAAAATGATCAGGGTATTTTAATTTTTAAAAAAAACTCAAATTTTAGTATCTTTTTTAGAATGCAGCAGGCTCTTCACTGCCTACAAGTTTATTTCTGAGTTGCAAAAATTCTCTCTCCATTTTCCCTCTATACTACATTTTTTCATTTAAAAAAATTTATTTCTTTTTAAAATTTCTTTTCAGTGTACCAGAATACATTTTTCAATCACGGCTGCCACACCCAGGATGTAGGAAGTACGAGGAGACATTCCTCTTGCATCTGTAACGGCAAACTTCTCAGCAGACAGAAATGGCTCTGGGTCTACTTTGATAATTTTTATGGAATTTTCAATCCATTGCCAGCTTTTGATATTCTTTAAACACACGTCATCAGTGGGCCGTAGCATCTAGAGTGCCACCGTTTGCTACCTGCTTAGACCTTTTAGAGCCATATCGTCTGATGTAGTAGATACTAGCCCCATGTGGCTCTTCAGCACTTGAAATTGGCCAGTCCAAGCCTAGACATGTCATAAGGTAAAATACACTGGATTTCAAAGACTTAGTAAAAAAAAAAGAATGTAAAATATTTCATTAATAATTTTTATATTAATTACATATTGTAATGGTAATGTTTTAGATACATCAGGTTAAATGAATTACATTAAGATTAATTTCACGTGTTTCTTTTTACTTTTTAACATGGCTACTAGAAAAATTTAAAAAGTCCTAATGTGGCTCACACTGTATTTCTATTCAACAACACTGCTGTAGAACTATGGGCCCATGCTTAAGATATAATAACTGAGCAGAAACAGGGTTCAGTATTCCTGGGCAGAACCTTTCACTAGGCTAGCATGGTGGTTAGCAATACAGGACATGGCTATAGGTTCTGACTTGGCCAGATGTGAGCACGAGACCCTTGGTCTCTCTCAGCCTCAGTATCTTCATCTAAAAATGGGTTGAATGATAGTGCTAAACTACTGATAGTATGCTTTTTGGGAATACAGGTTTCTCTCTTGTTTCTGTTGTATCTCAAATAGTAGCAGCACAGGAAAAAACCTTTCCCAGAGATTCAGTGGTTGAAATACATGAGGTTAAGTAGATGGTTGAGCTGAGTCTCAAAGTTTAGCAAAGAGTCCCAAGGTTTTGGGGGGGGTGGGGGGGCACTGTTCCTCTCCTTTGTTAAAAGGATGGGTTGTATCATGGGTCACTGGGTAGAAAAATGTTCCCAGAATCTCCTGGGAAATCTCTTACTAGATAGAGTACATACAAAAGTGTCATTTCTCTTCCAATCCTTCAGAACATGTTCCTTCATTTGTTCACTCATTCATTTGTTCATTTATGATTCATTCATTTGCATGTAATGAGAATGATATTTTGGAAATATTTGCAAATGGATTTTTAGATCCCTTTACTTTTATTGTGTGGGGGATTTAAAATTGTCAGGAACACAAAGTGCTTTCTCAGCTTTGACTGTCAAATTAGACATTTTGTCTGAGACTGTGTAAGCCTATTGTCTTACTGAAGCAAGACCATGCATTCATTCATTCAGCAAATATTAATTCACTCCCTATTATGTATTAACCACTTCTCTAGACATGGAGCTAAAGCAGTAAAATCCAAGCATTACCAAGAAAGAAAAGATTTTTTTATATTTCTAGAAATTTCTATCATGTAATAAGAGCTAGGTCTGGTAGACTTGACCCTAGATTGTGTGTGTGTGTGTGTTTATTTTTTAAATTTATTTTTAAATTTCTTTTCAGTGTTCCAGCATTCATTGTTTATGCACCACCCTCAGTGCTCCATGCAATATGTCCAAGATTTTTTAATGTAAAAGAGGTCTTAGCTTGAGAGAAAGGGGAGAAAGGCCTACATTTTCCAATTTCAGTGAATTATGGGAGAAAGAAGTTATCAGAAATAGAGGTGAAAGTCAGACACCAGAGTCCTCACTAAATTCTCAGCCCTGGGTGCCAAGTCTCAAGAGGTTGCAGAGGGTTGTTCTAGAAACACCCAAATAGTCATGGGGAGTCCCAGGGGTGCTGAGGCTAGTGGGTAGCCTCCACTGGGTGTAGTATGGGGGAAGATGTCTGCAGGCCCCTGGGAAAATGCCAGTTTTTTCCTCAGAGCTTTATTCAGGCTGGTGCAGCAGCAGGAGGCAAATAGGTAGGTGAGCCTGCTATAGTGCTCTGGGTTCCCCATAGCTTGTTCATGTAGTGTGAAGGACCAGGAAGTGTCCACGCATTCAGATGAGGTATGGAGGTGCTGAAGTCAGGGACTGACAGAGCTTGGGGGTCAGACAGCAGAGGTCCAGATTTCAAGATCATATGTAAATATGGGGGCATGGACTCCAGCAGTGGATTTCCAAAGTAGGTGGGCTGCTGCATCCCGTTAAGTATCTGAAATTTCAGAGAGAAGCCCAGGCTAGCCATCAAACAGTATAGATAGGCAAAGGACTCAGAAGGATTCCAGAAGCAGCTCTTAACAAGCCCCATTTACTTCCCAGGATCTTAAAGTTCCCTGCCCTCATGCATCCAGACTCCATTCTGAAGAAAAGCTGGGGAAGTAGAAATATGAGAGACTGAACATTTTACCTTCAGGGACTATTTAAAGCATAGCACTGGGTTCCATTTACCCAGCTGGACTAAAATTTAGTGTTATTTATGCTCCTGTTACACAGTGGGTGAGGCTGGGGAAGCAAGATTAGATCAATTACAAAACATAAACACCAATATTTTTGGCATGTACAAGCTTTGTGGAGGAAAATTCACATCTCCACTCCACAAATCCATTCATTCATCCATTCAACATATATGTATGGACAGCCTACTCCTGGGCAGGCAGTTAGCTAGGCTTTCTAGAAAGAATATGTCTGAGGCATGCAGAACCTACTGAAGGCCTGTGAGCCAATAATTGTAGTGTTGTATGCTAAGTGCTGTGACAGAGGTATGAGCAAAGCACTATGGGAGTGGAGGAAGTTGAGTAACTTCCCTGGAAGGGTTTGCATAAGATGTAGATGCAGTAACATCTGAGGTTCGTAACAAAAACCTGGATTCCCCAGATGAAGACATGTGGACACGATGTCTTCAGGGTGAAGAAAGGGTATACGGAAAGGCCTTGATGTCTGAGAGGACAAGGAACATTCTGGGGGCTGCAAGAAGTTCCATGTGGTTGAAACAAGGAGTGCAGGCAGAGGAGTGCAAGAGGAAAGGCTGGAAAGGTAGACACAGGGCTGAAGATGGGTCCTGTGAAAGGTTCTGAAACAGCAATGTGATCCTATTCTTTCCATAATCCTTAACATTGATTTCTTACTGTATTCCATAAACATGAAGTAGGCAAGAATAGCAGCAAGTGTCCACATTATATTTATTTTAACTGGACTTCATCTTATAAGGAATGGAGACACATTAGGTCTTACAACCTCCTAGGGATGGTCCTTGCCAAAAAGACTGGCCAAGAAAATTCGACAAATATCAACCCCTGAATTATATATGGAATCTGATTTATAAGTCTAAGTCTTTTCTTGGTAGCCGTCCAAAAGACAGCCGTTTACTCCTTAGAATAACACCCTCACTGTAACCACCTCCCCCCTTGCTGTTACCTTGGGCTACCCAAAAGTGTAGTCAAGGACAGAGCTGGTGTGTGGTGGGAAAGAAGAGCATGCATTTCACTCACCTGAACTTTGATTTGGAAATCCGGTGGCTGAAAGAGAAAAAGGAGATGTTACCAAGGGACATACATTTATATTCTTCCACTTAAAAGACGTTCAGCAGTTCCAGAGAAGTTTGGTGGCCCTGGGTGACTAGAAAGGGTGCCGGATGGATGTGTGGAGTGACGTGGAATGACTTTGGAGAGAGAGAACCCTACTTGTCAGTATCTCTTGGCATGTTTATGTGTATGAACGTGGACACTGAGGGCTGGCCCAGCTGATGTGTCTACAGATCTAGTATTTTCTAAGCAGAACCAATGGTCCCTGGAGAGGGTGGACACCACGTGGCACATAGCATCTGCCCAGCAGGTCCTGTGAAGTCAGGTTAGACTGTGTGTTGGGAATGAGCCATGCAGGAGAGAGAGAGCTCTGCATATGTGAAGGTCTCACCAGCCGGAAGCCACAGGCAAGAATATGCCATCAGACCCCACTGCTGTCCCAGCAGGAGTCCAGCCAATGCTGGGGTAGGAGGGGAAGATAAGCAAAAGAAGCCTGCCAGGAACTGAGAGGCCCCCAGTCTTGGCCCGAGGGCTGCAACTGGGCCTAAAGGAACAGAAACCCAGGATACTGACAGTCACATGCAGCCTTGCAGATGTGGGGGACTTTCAGGTAAAAGCATAGGACAGGTGTGACTCAAGGGGTCACGGTGAGGGAGGCCCCCTGAAAGGTGGACCCTGCAGGGAGGCCCTGAGGGTACTGAGTTCATGTTGGAGAGTCCAGGGGAGACTAGGAGAAGGAAGGATGGGAGAAGGAAGGGGGGGGGAGAGAAAGAGAGGAGAGGGAAGGAGGAGGAAGCGAGAGAAAGGGAGAGAGAGAGGGAGGGAGGAAGGAAGGAGGTGGGGTAACAAAAGCCCTTGAGACAAAGCAATTGAAGGCAATGTGTCAGAAAAGGCTTTGGTGTTCAGGGAGCGATCCAGGGGGACTGCAGGTGGAGCAGCCATGCTCAGATGGACACGCAAACGGATGGCTGCAGAATGCAAGTTATGGACGAAGAAAGTGATGGAGGCACCGGTAGCAAGATGAAGACAGATGCAGACAGAAAACAGGATCAGGGAGTTTGGGAGGCGGCCACTGCAAACCTGTGTTGTCCCAGTTCAGCACAAAGCAAGCTCTGTCACATCGCAAGAAAACAACCCCTCTCGTTATTTTTTATTAAAAAAAAAAAAATTAAACCAGAAGATGTGACAAGTGGCAAAGCCATCGCGCATGAGATAATTATATCTCTGGGGCACTGAGAATCCTAGCCAAGTGCCTTTACTGCTCTGAACCGTTAGCTAATAACCTTTTCCCACCCCCAAGACTGCCTGCTAGGGCTGGAGTATTTAATCACATGTTAACAAAGCGTGTGGGAGGGGGACCAGGAGCCAAGGGCAGCATTTTTATTTAGAGCCACAGTTTAATGGGGGAAACAAATGTTTTCCAGCTGCTAATTGGGTGATGGAGAATCGGGGTCCTCTCTCCCCCAGCAGGCCCAGGCTGAGTTTGGGGACCTTCAGGGTCTTTACTAGACTTATTTTGGGCAGTTGATCTCTTTGCTATTAGGCACAAGCCAAAGTGTATGACTGTGGCCTTTAGTCTCATGACTCTGTCTACAGAGTCCGGACTGACCCCTCTCAGAAATGTCTCAATGATCCTCTGGGGGGTGTCCTTCAGTGCAGACCATGTGCTCTTTCCTTTAAGGCTCTCTCAGTCCAAGGGAGTCATAAGCAAAAGTGGGTTCTTAAAACCCAAAATCCTATCTCCCAGGAAAATGACTCTAGGACATGAGCACAGAGGGGGATCAGAGCTGAGGTGACTTTTTGAAATGACATCCTAGTCCTAGTTCCAGCATGTTCATGAGCTATGGGCCCTTCCTTGGCATTCTGGCACATTTTGAAGAGGAGGAAATGGAGCAGAACTTTCTTTCCTACTTAGTTACAAGCTCTGATGTATAACCCTTGACGCCATGCTTGAAGACTGATTTTTTATTGTTGTTGCTAATCTCAGGGGATTGGAGCATAATTTTAGGCTCACTGGGTCAGAAACTTTCATCCCCTTTCAAATACCACATTGCTTAAACACCCCTCTTAAGAAAGAGGAGGGTATTGTTCCAGTGGCAGGTGTCTAGAGACAAAGGAAAATCCCAACTCTTGGAGAGTTGAGGTTAGAACTCTTTAAAGCCCACGTGTCTTGATTCCTCCATATTTCCTTACATAGGTGGGAGTCAACAGTAGGATCCCACTTCATGAATACAGAAGAAACCATTGCTCAGCAGCCTCACCTCTTGGGGAGTTACCATTGGCTCAAGGTTTGGAAAGCTGGTCCGTCTCACTGCGTAAGGAAGCTGGGGAATCTATGGCAGCCTGGTGTTATGGCCCCCACACCACACCCTGGGTTGGCTGGTGTGTGGCAAATGCTTCCTCCTACTGGTTTTTAAACCATTTAAGATTCCTCAGCAAAAAGAGGCTCTAGCTTTTCCAAATCCCAATGGAGGATGCACAACTTGCTCAGAAGTCTTCTCGGCTTTTTCTATCATTATTGTCCTAGTGAGGTACAATTCCTACCTTGTGTTTTTAAATGGCTTCTCAAAGAAGAGCTAGGAGGTGGACAGTAACTCACACTCAAAACCATCAGAACAATTCCACTGGGTTGGACATGAAATTGCTTCAACCCAAGATACTTTTTCTGCCCAAGCCTCTAAGACAAACCTTCCAGGGAACCATGATTTTCTTTGTTGATACCAAGGTTCAAAATTAGAGACAAGCCCCAAACCCCTTTCCTTTTGCTTAACTACTTACTTCTTGAAGGCCTATTTATATTTCAGCCTTTCTCCCCTTCTTAGAGTAATGAGCACCATATGTTTACTACCTGTGGTATAAAATAGTATCTCCCTGAACTGTTCCAATTTGCCTTTAATGTAAGTCAGATGGCCCCAGGCTGACACACATCTGACTCAACCTCTTTGATGCCATAACCTCAACACCATCCACAGCTGTTATTCCTAGAGGAGTAATGGACCTCTTCATCACAGAGCACTGCTTCAACAACCGGGTGCCGAACTCAGTTGCTCCACATTCTGACCAGATTCTCCTTCTTTATTCATCCTCCTGCTCTTGCTTTGAACCAATCTTTTCCCTCACTGGGTCTTCCCCCATCATTCACCCCCTTCCAGGGCTCCTGGGCTAATGCCAGTCTTAACTTCCAGTTCCTGGCTTGGTACTAGCATCAGATCGACGTTGCCCTCAACACATGGCCTGGGACTTGTACTTTGTCTGCCTTGCTACACTGCTATTCTGGTTCACACTTCTGTTTTTAGTGCTTCTGGACTATGCAGGTTGCCAAAAAAAAATCTGTCGAATCATTTCAAGAGGTTGCCTTCACATTTATGATGTCGGGCTCCACTGTGGCTTCAGCACTGCTCAGCGATCTTTTAGTAACCTCTTGGTGACTCACTAGCTTGAATCTTCTGTACTGTTCATCAGGTTCCTAGGACACCTAACCCTCACTTTCTATGATGAGATGACAGATAATTTGGTATGTCTCCTATCATTGACTTTCTATATCAGAGTCTATTTCTAATTCTATATTCTTTATAGAACTATAGAGTTTGAGAACTTGGAAGGGATCTTTAGATGTCACCTGGATCTATGGTTTGCAATTTATCGGGTTGTAGAATGTTTTATTCATATGAAATCTTACATGGAAGCCCGAATGTACAAGTGTTGAAAATGGCCCCCAGGAATCCTGGGCCTCCGTTAGGAGTGTCCTGAGCCAACAACCAAGCCAACTCCCTCACGTCCTGGAGGGCCAGACCAAGACTCAGAAGTGCTTTGGTTGAGGTCTCATGGCTAGTTGGTGGCTGACTGGGACTTGACCCCAGGAATCCTGATGCCAGGTCTCTTTGTCTATCTTCCAGTTAGTCCCAGAGGTAAGGAATGCCTTTTTCCTTTGTAAATCTAGTGTCCCCAACTGTGTCTCTGAAGTCAACATTCTCCTCTACTTAGGCAATGTCTTGCTATAATTACTCATTTCCATCCCAGCATCTTTAGATCCTCCATTTTCACTGGTCACTTCTTTGCTGTGAAAACTTCCCCAGTGTTCACTATAAGGAAAAAACAAAGCCTCACTTGGCCATTGCTGACTCCCTTTCTATGACCTTATTTTCCCTTTACCCTTCCACAGCCTCACTTCTGGAGGGAGTGCCCTATGCTGGCTCCTTCTCACCCTTCTCCTTCACTAAGTCTCCAGCTCCAGCAAATAAGTCCTAGAGAGTATGGCTCCAGAACCCATGACCATTTTCTTGATTTCCATATGTGACTCTAGCCTGAGCCAACATCATCTCACACCTCACTAACTACTATCGAGGCTGCTGAACTGTGTTTTACTGTGTTCTTTGTTGGTCTTTCTTCTACCCATTCTTTCCCTGACATCTAAGTGATCCTTCGAGAATGCAAAAATAACCCAATCAATCTCCCTAGCCAGCTCCATGTTCTTGTGGCTTCTCACAGTCTTGTGATAAAGACAAAGATCACCAGGCACCTACCAGGCCATACCCCACGTCTAACCTCCTCTCTCCCTCTCCTCCCAAGTGTCCTGTCCTGGACACTCTGGTCTCTCTGGTCTTCCCTCCAAGGGCCTTGAAACACACTGTTGCCTTTGATTGGAACACTCTTCCTTACTCTTCACCTCAATACTTATGTTTACTCTTCATTTCTTAGCTTAAATTTAATTCTTCAAAAAAGTGTTTCCTAACTTGCAAGTCTAACCTGTTATTAACCCTACATTATAGCTACTTTTCTTTCCTAATACTTTGACTTATTTACTTGTTTAATGCCACTTCCACACCAGATTGTAAACTCCAATGAGATGTATCAATATTTTTCTACTGCTATGCCTCACCATCACTTTGCACCAAGCTGCACACACTGTTGAATGAAGGTACAAATAGATAGTTCTCTCTTGAAACTCTTTCTCCTGTGGCCTTCCTGCAAGTGCTGCTATCTGTTCTCTTAACACATCTTCATCCGTTTCACTTACTTGTTTTTATTCTTCTATCAGGTTCCCAAGATTGAGCCCTTGGCCAACCCTCATCCTATAGCCTCATTAATAGTTTTTATATTAATGACCTCAAGGGTGTGGCTCTATCCTTGTTCAGAGCCAAGCTTTGGACCACCATGTCCTGTTACCTGCATGGCATCTGCAGGTCCCTCAGTTGGACCCTTGCTTCAAATTTTACTTCAGCGTCCTTACTATTTTCTTTCTTCAAACATTGATGTCTCCTTCTTCTTCATCAACTCCCTCTTCCCAACAAAATACCATATTTCAGTTCCTCTTTCTTTCTGCCCTCACCCCCTCAGGGATCATCTTCATCAGCCCTTCTCACTACATATAAATTCTCATCCTGACCTCATCTGACTGCACAAGACTTTTACCTCTTAGCTTTAAAAAGGTCAGCCCCTCACGGTCTCCTCCCCATCACACTCAGTCTCAGCCCCCAGCCTCTTCTCATACTGTTTCTTCTACAAGGAATGTTGGCAATCTTATCCCATGGTTGTCTGAGGCAGGGAGTGGGATGGGGCTGGATAAAGAGATGGGGAAAGACCATAATTTATTAAGTATATATTATAATCCTAGGACTGGGTCTAGCTATTTTATATGCACAGAGTAGAAGCATAAATGTGGATATTCATAAGGATAACAGGGATCATTTCTGCAGAGCTCTTCCAGCCTGCAGAATATGTCTCAAGGAAAGGACAGATAAACTAGAGGTGCCAGCTTCCCTTTCCAGAGGATAATCATGTTCTCCTTCCAACATATCTCCATGCTCTCCTGATATGTACTCTCAAGTGACTTCCTAAGGCTAGGAACTTCCCTGGTCCCTCTTGATTTGCAACTTGGGCTATGCCCCAAATCTTGAGTTGCAGGGTCCTCCACCATCTTCTCTACACCCTTCCATGGTCTCAAGACCACAGGCTTGCTGGGGTCCATTTGCAAAAAGTTGAGTGCTTGCTTTGTATGGTTCCAAAAGGAGAAGAGGGAAAAGCTTGGACTGCTGCTTAAAAACGTAATTAGCCCCGTATTTTAACAACATTTTGACAATAATTGCTTCCCAATGATGCCGAGAAATCTGCAGTGCAGACTCCCTGGTGCCACTGTCAGAGTGAGTGATGCTGAAAGCCCTGTGTACCCTGGAAATAGAAGTTGCAAGAGGCAGTCTGTTCCTAAGTCTTGTTTTCCCTTCTCATTTCTTGGAGACCATGCTCAAGGCTGGCATGGCTTGTGCTCAGACTCACCTATGGAGAATCTTTTTAAAGGAATGGGAGTTTGCTTGGACTATTGAGTCATTTCAGGGATGAAGGGTGAAATAAGATGCTGTTTCACTGATGGAGCGATTTAGAAACTCATTTTGTTTGGGACTGGTCCTACTCACAGCCTCCTCTATGCCATACATTTCAGTGAGTGGGATGAACTTACAGTCCTTACCCCATCAAGCCCACTTTCAAGAGCAGAACCTGAATGCTCCAGGAGGCCTCATGCTCAAGGTCAATGTGAATCCCTGACAGAATAGGACTTTAATCTTTGGACTCTGCTGAGATGCTGGTAATAGAATCAGCAGTTTGCTTATTTTTAGCAGTAAAATTATTTTTCCTCTTTTTTTTTTGGTGGGGGAACATTTCCCAGGGACTACTGGTTTCCATTTTTAAGATCAAAGATGGGAGACAGTGATAGTTCATGTGTGAATTGTCCCTCTGTGCACCAGGCCAGTCCTGGGCCAGTCCGTTCCCTGAAGACTGAAGCCTGGGGTCTGACCCAAGGGAATGGAAGCTGTGGGCATCTAGGCTGGATCTGCTTTTGGAGGAGGTGTCTGGCCATGTTCCAATCTAAGCACAGGTGAATTTTTTATTAACTCAAATTTGCACTTCAGGCATCTCTGTTTCCCTTCACTAGGTGGGTAACTAGAGTTGCAGAGAAGGACCAACATGTTGATTATCTCCCAGGGTATTTTCTTACCTGTTCGCTCTTCTTCCAGGACACATTTACCAAAATGGAAAGGGTGGTTAGGTTAGCAGGACCCAGGAACCCTCACCTAGGTGCCTCATGTGATGGGGGGTTAGTGGGCTGGGAAGAAACAGACTTCAGAGCCACCACCAACCTCCCCTCATTGTCCCGCTACCCCTGTCCTGTATTTCTCTGATGTAATGGACAAGGACTCCAGATCCTGAGTCAGACTCTCCCAGGAGTGCAGAATTAGAGACTGGTCTTAATGTTAAGACTCCTGGCCCTGCTTAGGAGCCATACTCAACCCAGTGCCTTCTTTTCTCCACAGAAGTCACTGCCTGAGCTTTCTGTTTCTCTGACCTCTGCTGCACCCACGAAGGGCCAGCCCATTGTGACTTCAGGACACAGCATCCCCGCCCTCACCCCTGGAGAAGCCCGAGTTTCTGGGCTCGCCGTGCCTACTCACGCCAGCCTGGCCCCGCAGTTCTCTCCCTCGATGTCACCTCCAGCCACGTTTTCAGTGTTGACAGACTCGGTCTCGCTTGTGGGCATGCTCACTACAAGAAGCAAAAGGATGCAGAACAAGGCATTGAGGGTGGGGAGGAAAAGGGGAGGGAAGAGCATTAGTTTGCAAAACACCTAGTCCCAAGATTGTGGGCTACCTGGGAAGAGGAGAGCCTGAGCAGTATCTGATAGTTGTTGGGGAGTGGGGAGGTAGAGGTGCT
The DNA here is from genome assembly GCF_030435805.1 of Mustela lutreola. NCBI lineage: Eukaryota > Metazoa > Chordata > Mammalia > Carnivora > Mustelidae > Mustela > Mustela lutreola. The sequence continues at coordinate 42,228,418 of NC_081297.1, forward strand.
GCTGTGAGCAGGTTGGGGCACTGGCACTGCCATGGCCAAGTTTGGGAGTTTCCTTGACTGTCACATCTACAACTTGTCTAGGGTGAGATTAACTAGGTTGGCCTTACTTCCTGAAGACACTGACCATTGAATCCTTTCCTGCCCTCAACTCTGTGACATCAGAAAAACTGCACGAGAGTTTCCATTTGCATCCACTACTAACCATAAAAAGAGGAGATTTCATCAAAATATTTTATTTTGCTTTTACCCCCACCCAATTCTAAGGGGTTTCATCCCCAAACTTAGGGTTCAGCTTGTTTGTAGGAAGGATGTTTTTGTTGTCTCATGAAGTACTAGAAGGGTGTGGAAGAGTGCCCCCTTACTTGTAGTGCATACTGGGTCCTGAGTCGGTTCCATCTAGGACCATACCTGAAATAGGGAGCTTGAAATAAATGGCAATTACCAGAATCGGGTATTAAGATTCAAACTAGCACTACAGACACCAGGAATGGGGAGCATAACCATGGAAACCATCAATTAAGTGACTTGAAGATAGATTGCAGGTAGACTGGGATGTCACTTCTGGCCATCCTGACCGACCTTCTGACCCCAGCAGGCTGACTTGGGATATAAACCATCTAATTCCACTGGTGTCAATCTGTCCAGTCAATCTCCACTCCCTTCCCAAGGCAGCGGTGGGCTGCATATCCAGAGTGGCAGGAATTTTTTAGCTTGGAACCCAGTCTGGTGGCTTAGAGAAGCCATTATTTTATCATTTTTTATTTCAAATAGAAGTTTCGCTCAAGAGCATTCTTCCTCTTCACCCTCTCTTACCCTTTTAATATGACGCAACAATGAGTTTTATTTTTGGTAACCCTTGCTCTTCAGAGTGGCAGTTACAGCATTGGTCCTGGTTTCATTCTCCCTGCAGAACAGAACTCCTCATGTGGTGGAGAACATCACTAACTCGAATCAGCCACAGAATCTGCAATTAGTGAGAGTGTGGCATCGGGCGATGTGGCACCTTGTACAAGTCCCCATGGGGCCACCACAGCCCAGGAAAAGATTCTACTGGTTATATGGATAATATTTTTGGATGGAGATTGTCCAAGGTTCATTTCTTTTGGATGAAGGCAAGATGGGTGGGTGAGAAGAGACTCACTTCAGGAACATGCAAGATACAAACAGAAAGCCCATGACTTAGCATATGTTTGATTGTCATATATGAGAGAACTCTCTACCCTAGGACTCATTTTTTAAAAATTTTATTTTATTTTTATAGTGTTCCAAGATTCATTATTTATGCACCACATCCAGTGCTCCATGCAATGTGTGCCCTCCTTAATACCCACCACCAGGCTCACCTAGGACTCATTTTTAATACAGTTGGGTAAAAAGAAATCTAGAAGCCATTTCAAAGAAGGCTGACTCTGGATGAGCCTTTAGATATTACCCAGCTCTAGCTTATCCCCTTCAATTTATAGGACAGGAAAGTGAGGTTTAGGGAAGGAAAAATGCTCAAGTTCACACAGCATATTTGGGATAGGACTTGGTCATGAATACAAGTGTCATGCTTATCTTGATTGCCCCTCTGTTGAACAGCTCCCTATGCTATACCTTAAGACAAGATAATGTTCTTATAGCCAAATCAGGTTCTAGAAGCATCATAAGAACATGGTAAATAACCAAATGGTGGTGTTGAATTTTACAGCATTTACACACCCTTTGTAGCCTGAGGTCTGAGGGAGCTGGTTTTAGCACTGGGAGCTAGGAAGACAGTACCTTCAGAGCTTGCCAGGTTCCTTCCTCCAACTATACTAAGGAAGAAGTCATATAATTGAAGAGCCTTCAGTTCTTTCAATTCATCTATCTCTCTTCATCTCTGACCTAAGTTTCCTTTAACTCTTTAGGCATCATTGTTTAAACTTAAAGAACCCTGGGAGTACCTGGGTGGCTCTGTCATTTAAGCATCCAACTCTTGGTTTTAGCTCAGATCATGATCTCAGTGTTGTGAGATTGAGCCCGGCACTGGGCTCTGTAGAGAGTCTGTTTGGAATCCTCTCTCTACCTCTGCTCTGTCCCACCCCCCAGTAAACAAATAAATAAATAAATGAAATATTTAAAAAGAATAAAGTTAAGGAGCTCTGACTTTGTGACACTTTGCTCCCAGAGAGCTCCTTATGTGTTGGTGGAGTGGTACGATGGTGGTGATGCTAGGCTTAGAAATACAACCAAATTAGGTGTGGATAGGCTTGGGCTTTAGGAGGAACCATATCTCCTAAATCGAAGAACTGCCTGTACCAGTACCAAGTTGGCATTTATGGTGGCCTTAATCTTGGCTGCACTAACCAAAGGAAAAGTTCCATCAGGGAATAGTTGCTGCTGATTGTCATGTCTTCTGACATATATATATATATATATGAAGAGATGATAGGGCAGTGGCTTTGAGTGGGACAAATTACCATCCCCTTGAATACACACACACACACACACATACACACACACACACACACACACAATACACATTCATGAACACTGCATCACAAGACATCAAGAAAAATGCCCTCCCATCTAGTCTGGTATGTACCAATGCACATTTACACACATAGAGCACAGGGGAACATTACCATGGGTTTCTGTGGAGTGACTAAACCAAGCAAACTTCCCTTTCTTCTGATCAAGCAAGCCCGCTGGAGTGCCTCCTTTCACAGACAAGATGGTCAGTGTCAAGAACCAGGAACAAGACATCAATAGAGAGCATGCAGTCAGCCACGGGCAAAAGAAAGAAACAAGGAACTCAGCTTTCGCATAGAATGTCCATTTTCATCTTTGAACATAAACTAAGAAAATTATAAAAAGCAGTAAATCAAAACACATAAGAAAACATAACAAAGTGGAACCAAAATCCCAAATCACATGAATTAATGACACAAAACAAATGATGGACCTTGAGGAGAAGGAGTTACTCCAGCAGAAGTATCAGTCTACATTGGTCTATCTAGTTAGTGGGAGAGGCACCACTCATCCCTGCCTACAGGCTCCTACAGCCTCCAGTAAGGTAACTGTTAAAATCAAACTAGCAATGGTGCTACACCTTCACTTCTACCCAATGGCCAGGTGACTTGACCTCTTCCCCATTGGTAGTGGATCTACCCCTCCCTCAGCACTTACACTCTGATTGTGCCACTAGCTAATGAAAAACAGCCCATGGATCTATTTGCCCCTTTGTCCACTTCAACTATTCAGTCCCATTCAGTAATGACCCACCAAGGGCTTCAGGTCTAATCATATCCAAACCCTATTATGTATCTGCTTTTAATCAGTTTAAATAGGTAAAGTAGTTGCTCAGTTTCTTGTCTATGGGTAGTCTTTTGAGGAGTTCGGTGTAAAAAAGGAGAAGAATTCTATAAGATTCTTTTGGCTCTGGGCTATAGTTGAAGAAGAGGGTGCTAGGGAGATTGTAAAGACAATGGTTACCACAAATGGAAGAGGGGGAGCTCTGTATTCTGCAAATAGACTTTGAGTTCTGGATGTCAAATGCTTTAACTCATATCAGAGAAAGAGAATTTTCCTGCTCTGTTTGACAAAACTAGCATGAACTTCACCTCTGCCAGGCCTGTACGGAGGGTGCTGGGGGTAAATGGTGAGTGAGGCTTAGTCACAACTTATTAATGAGGTGGGAAATCTGCTACCACTCAGGAAAGCAAGCGTGTGTCCTGGTGGTGAATGGGTAGGTGGCTCCATCAGTCCCAGGAAAGAGCATGAAAGGAAGGTCAGTTCAAGTTTTTAAGTGCTTCTTTATTTTATCCAATTCCCTTGGAACTCTGATCACCTTCAGTGAGCATCCCTGAATGCTGTTTGCTAGTGAGAATTCTGAAGACCAGTTCATGAAAAAAAGGATCAGTCTTATTTTTAACCTGGGTAAAGGGTCATGTCCCAACCACACATCTTTAAAATACAAAGCTTGGGATAAGCAGACACTTCTCAAAAATCCCATATGAGAAAAGCACTGAGGGTCAGGAGCTGAAATGAATGGCTTGGTTCCAACTTGCCTTCCAATTTGAGATATGTCTCAACATACAATGATAACCATTGCTGAAGTAGGTATCTCATAGTGAGTGGTTTGGAGGTATACAGGGGTCAACATGAGGCCGCCAGTTATCAAGTTTCTGTCTCTTCACTGTTGTCTGGGGGAACAAGAGCACTGGCCAGTGATGGAAAGCCCAGAACACCATGACCTGTTATAGAGAAGCCATTATTCAGCTTCTGGCCTTGGCATCAATATTGCCCCATACTGTTTGATTTAAGAAATAACTGCATGATAACTTTGAAAACAATAGAAAGAGCTTGATAAAAAAAACATGGCCAGTCAGTGTATGACTGAATTTGACCAGAGCTGGTCTTTTATGTGGGCAAAGTTGGAAGCTACCGGTGTGGAAAGTGATTTGAAGAGCATGTAAATCATCTCCCTTATGAGTGTGCAGTTGTTTTTGCTGGATCTGCTCTTTTGGGTCAAGTCATATATCTGAAGGTATCTTGCTGAATTGAAAATCTCTCACCTGGAGGGAGCAGTACATTAATATATTAGTGCCTATTTGTGATATTTATCCCCAAAATACCTAAGGGAATATAGATTGGTGAAAATGTAGTTTTGTGTTCCTATTTTACTAAGGGATTAGATGGCAGGATCATAGGTGATTCTTTAAGGGATCAATTGCCCTAGGGACTTGCATTCCTTCTTGGAGTCTGAGTGCCCAAACTGTTGGAAATTAAGAATTATAAATGCTGGATACTTATTTGGTGGATGAGCTGGAGACTCTGCCTCTTCCTGTGGCCACTCAGAGATGAACTGCCTGGAAATTAAGGCAGAAAGAGAGCAAAGAACCCAGGTGCCCATGGGGGCCTCTCCTCTAAAGGCACCCCTCTTGATGCTTATGAAGTGAAACTTGATGTGTGCTCATCTGGACACTGTTACAACAATATGCCTTCTATGGAATGAAGTGTGATTCTTGAATGATTTAGGAAGGATATTACTGAGAAAGAATGTTAGAAGGGAAGCTAGTTTTCCAACTGCATTGTTGGCTGGTGCTATGCATCCAATCTGGGTCTCTGGGCTGTCCTGTTCCTTGACTTCTGCTGAGAAGATTTCCAAAGAAAATGAGATTTTCCTGGAAGAGTAATTAACAGCTGCTGTTGCAGGTGGTAGATAACATAAATACATTTTTAGTCATATCACAACTGCTACAATGAGTTGTGATGACGCCATCTCACCAACAACTGACTATATTTTGAATTAATGTCTTCTCTCCCCAGAATATTTCTCTTGGTGACAACTCTTGCTTGAATGGTGGCTGGTAGATGATTTCTACATCTCAAGGGAGATGCACAGATCTTGTTTCACAACAACCAATGTCTCCCCTGACCTGCTTGGAGAACAGTTGGGTGGATACTGGGGGGATTTTAATAAGCCATTTCCTACATGGCTGGAAATCATACGAATCATGCTGGGGAAGGAGCACTAGGTCTAAGCCATGGTGAAGATTGGGAGTGCCTGGTACATGTGGGTTTACAAACCTTCTGAAGGGTTTATTTACTAAAATTTAAGAATCCTCCATTAAACACCAGATAGTGCTTTGAAAACATGACTGCACAGATCAGCTAGCCAGCCCTTCCAAAGCTGTGGTCAACTGAGAAGTTCTCTGTAAAACTAATGTCTCCAGTCAGTTCCGTACACAGCTTCTGTACACGTGGTGAATCTGCTCTGGGTTGTCCCAGTGTATCAGCACTCACATTTGCCATAAAAAAACAGGAGATCTCATTTAGCTATCGTGATGTAATATGTATCCCCAAAGATGGCCATACTCAACCATGTGCATAAAAAATGACTTCAGAAGGGGCTCTGACTAAGATTTGAGAGTAAGAGCAATGTTAGTGTTGATAAAGAAAAAGAAAGTCACTAAGGTTACTTAGCAACCAATCCATAAAGGAAACAGTAAGCAAAATCTTCTCAGGTATCCCTTCCTTTACTTTCTTTTTCCTTCTCCCTCCTTCCCCTCCTTCCTTCCTCTCCCTAGGCTGGGGGGAGATGCATGGAGAAACATCTGCACATAAAACATCTGGCCTTGTTTCTTGAGGCTGTCTGTCTCAGATATTTTTATTCATCACAATGACCTAATGACACTAGAGCAAACTCCATGTGAGGGAACGAGGAACAGACCTGGGTGAGATGGAGAAATCTACCTAGTTCTGAAATCTTTGGTCACCCAAATGGCTCTGACACTGTCCCATGGATGGGCCTTTGCCATATTCTGTGGAGACTCTCAGCAGGAATGGCTGGCCTCTCTTGAGATGTGCTAAGAGAAATGCCTGGTCGTCATTCTGGAAGTTAGCTGTCAGCCTCATTACCCAAGTCAGAGAAGTTATCAACTGTTGTCAATCTTTCTTTTAATTTTATTTTATTAAAAATTTTTTTTTAAAAAAGATTTTATTTATTTTTTGCCAGAGAGAGAGAGAGCAAGCGAGCACAGGCAGGCAAAGTAGCAGCAGAGGCAGAGGAAGAAGCAGGATCCACGCCGAGCAAGGAGTCCAATCAGCGGGACTCGATCCCAGGATGCTGGGATCATGACCTGAGCTGAAGGCAGCTGCTTAATGAACTGAGCCACCCAGGCATCACTGTTGTCAGTCTTTTATCTCCTTTCATTGGGAGATGGTTGGCACATCAGGGCCAGACATCCTAGGTGTGGTGGGAATGTTGAAGCCCAAGGAACTGAGGGGAATTTTTATTCAACCTGAACTTCCCCAGTGCTGTGGAGACCCATATGGAGCCAATGGGCCGAATCCTGGGTCTGCAGATTGCCAGGCTGCCATTTGTTCAGGCTTCCACGTGCTCTTGGATGAACTGAACAATTTATTTTGCCATTTAATTGGCAACTGCCCATTTTATTATCTTTTTTGTATATGAATTATATAATTAGTATTCATTTTCTCAAAGTACTAATCGAGTTATGACTAACATGCAAAAGGATTACTAATCCCCCCCCCACTCTAATCTGGACTCAAAAACTCCCTGTAATCTGGCTCCATGCTATGTGTGATGGCTGGGAGTGCCCCTCAGAAATTCATGTCAAGTCCTAGCCCCTGTACCTCAGAATATAGCTATATTTGGAGAAAGGGTCTTTAAAGAAGTAATTAAATGAAAATGAGATAATGAGGGCAGGTTCTAAAGCAATTTGCTGGTATGCTGATCAGAAGAAGATGCGGACACACATACAGAGAAGACAATGTGAAGACACAGAGAAAAGACGACCATCTACAAGCCACGGAGAGAAACTCGGAGCTGGTCCCTCCCTCATGACTCTCAGAAGGAACCAAGCCTGGTGACACCTTGCTCTTGGATTTCTGGCTTCCCAAACTATGAGACAATAACTTTCTGTTGTTTAAGGTACCTTGTCCATGTGGGATGCTTTGTTAAAGCAGCCCTGGCTGACTAAGACACTTCTGATTCATCCTTATTTCCCGTTACTCCCTGCAGAAATTCTCCACCCAAGTTGGGCTGCCCTCCTCTTTGTCCCTGGAATGTGGCATCTTTATTTGAAATTCTGGGCTTTTGTAGCTATGATGTCATGTATTGTACCTTGTCCACCTCCCCTTCATGTATTCCAGGGGTCAAGGAACAATAGCCCTTGGGCCAAATCCAAACTGCTACTTGTTTTGTAAAAAAAATTTTGCAGGAATGCAACCAAGCCCTTCGCTTCTGTTTTGTCCATGGCTACTTTCACACCATAGTAGCTGAGTTGAGTGATTGCAACGGAGGCTCTGTGTAGCCGCAAAGCTGAAAATAACAACCAACTGACCCTTCAGAGAAGAAGTGTGCTGACTCCTGCACTAGTCAAATTTCATCCATTCCTGGAGGCCCAGTTCTCATCTGTGGAGCATTTCAGGCCCACCCACTGCCATAGGATCCCCTCTTCTGAGCTCTTGGAACATTGGGATCCGTGAGGGTTTAAAATTCGAATGTGGATTTAAGTTTTAGTTCCAACCTCTCCTAGCCATGAAACGGGTGGGTTATTTAACCTTCCTCAGGTTTCCTTCTATGTAAAAAGTGGTTAATGATACTATCTAGCTCATGAGGTTCTAGTAAAGATTAAGTGAAATAATATTTATAAAAACTTTGTACGTGGTAAGTGATACAAGAATTTGCTAATATTACCAACTAATTTTAATCTGCTTTTCTTATAGTTTTCTGTATGAGCATTAGATTATCTCCCTAATGAAATTATCATTTTCTCAAGGCCAGAGTCTTTATATTAGAATTCTCTGGACTTCCTTTCAGATCCTAGTGATATGAGATTTGGAACTATAATAACAATACTTTCTATCTTTAGGGAATTTTAAGGACACTCCTACATGCTGGACAACCTGAGGGTTCATCCTTCAGAGGCGTCCCCCATCCCTTTCTGCTATGCCCTGTACTCCAGGAGATTGACATTTGTAAACTACATCAACAACTTCTACGCTAGGGCTTCGCGCTGTGTTGACCAATGGGAAGTGCTGGCAGGACATCTATGAGGCCCAAGGAAAGTGGATCAGGGGTATTTACTTCCCTGGCACTGTCTGCAGGGCCGGTACACATTGGCTGCCTCTTGCTGTTGAAGACCATAGGCCTGATCATGTGGCCCTTTCTGCATGACCACCCTCTCTGATTTCTGGAAACTGCTTCTTCACTTTGTCCCTTCAGGTCCTTCCAGCAGGCCCACAGGTGCTATCCAGAGGGTTCTGCATTATCCCTTGTTGACTTCCTGAAAACTTCCTGCCTCTTTTAGTAACCTCTCTTTCAATCATCTGCTTTATATTTTATGTCAGATAATATGACACATGTATCCCCCCTGTCAAGTGAAAGGGTAGTCTCCACGAGTGGAACTTAGTTGCCCCCAGAGTGAAAGCTTGTAAATGGCACGAATGGCTGGCCTTGCTCCAGGACTTTCCTGGCTACATCAGGCAACTTCTGGAATAATTTTGCTCAAATACAGAAGAACTAGTTGATAAGAATTAGTGATGTAAGATGTTTCAGCGGGCACAGCTTTAGCCCCGTGGCAGAACAGAACTGGACATTCTGGTTGTGGTTATGGCCCCAGGACACTCTCTTGAGAGAAACTATGCTATGTTTCATTTCATTTCATTTTCTCTTGCCAAATAAACAAAAAACCAAACCAAACCAAACCAACCAACCAAACAAACAAAAAACCCACAAGCCCCCAAACCCAACAATTTAGAAAGTTATTTCTTACTACTTTTCTACAGTTTGATACATCAAACACATGGCCAAATATAGTCTCAGGCTGACAGGTGAAGGAGCCTTTATATGCCTTTATCCAGCTCAGAGTCTTAGGAATCTCCCTACTACTGTGAGTCTAGGAAATGCTAAAGATGATCCTTTCCTTGGCCTTGCCATGAAATAGGTCCAGACCCTGTACAAATCACATGATGATTGGGGGTCTCATCTTCCTCATCTCTTACATTAATAAATTAAATCAGGTGATGGGAAAGAAAGGGAAAGAAAGAGAGGGAGAAGGAGAAGGAGAGGAGAAAAGTAAACCGTAGAAAAGGAGAGAGTGGTGAGAAGCTAAAGCAAAATGGAGCCCAGCCATGGTGGCCTGTCTGGGTTGAAAGGTCACAGTGAATGTTGCCACAGCCTCCAGAGCCTTCTCAGAAGCTTCCTGCCAGCCCGGGCCCAGCAAGGCTTCCTCCACATAAGCAATTAAAACCTGGTTGATGTTAAGCCATCAGAAAGTAAATATAAAACAGGATTAAATATTAAGAAGCTAAACAAAGTGGCCTTATTAAAAAGGTACACTATAAGTACGATGTGCCATCATAATAATTATTATTACTGCTATAAACTGGGAGGAGGCATAAATGCCTGCCCTTGATCTGCAGCCATAATCCAAAGAAGAAAACCAGGGTCGTTGTACTTTCAGCAGGCCATAAACATCCAGTGTTCCCAAGCAGAAAATTTCTGTCCACAATTGTGGCGCCACTGAGTCGGGCCATCAGAATGGGTAGGGGGAGGTGGCCGGTGGCCGGTGGCTGGAGGAGGCAGGGGAAGGAAGTTCAGCCTCGTAAGACAAATCCGAACTTTGGCTTTTGGCCCTCCTTCCTCCCCCACCCTGCTGCACCTTCCCAGGGACGGCGGGGCAGCGTGGAACATTCTCAGACCCTTGGGACGATGGGGGAAACAGGACATCCCCCAGGCAAACAGCTCAGCCCAGCCACTGGGGTTGAAACGGAATCTTCTGGACATGGATGATGGTGGCCTTTCTGTGTAGGATACCTTTGGAAGCTCAGTTCTTTTAGGGCGCAAACTAATTTTAGGCTGAAAGAAGGACATTATTCTAGTTCCCAAAGCCTGGTTTAGCAGTAACTGGTCGCCCATGTGGTATGATATAACAGGAATGGAAAGCGACTTGCATCCTCCATCCCTCTTCAACCCAGTCCAGGGATGTCTCCTGGTCATTCCTTCATTTAGGGTCTTTTGCCCTCAGAGGGCAAATACTCTTGGATGTGTAATAGTAGTATCAGCCATTCCTATTTTAATACTAATAGTACTGAATAATTGTTTTTTGATTACTTACTGTATAATGGCTCTTCCTCCATGCACTTTATATACGCTGATTCAAGCCTCAACCATCCTACAAGGGATTGTATGTCCCCATTATGTGTTCCATATTATAGATCAGGAAGTCGAGGCTTAGAGAATTAAGTCACTTATTCAAAGCAAGCAGCTAATAAGATCCAGCCTTTGAACTATGGTATGCTATGCTAAGTCTCCCCTCTTAGCCGTTATGTATATTGCATGAATTTATAAAGTCCTTTCCTAGTCATAAGAGAGGACTAGAGAGCCCTGCGGATGTGCCTGGATCACTGAGAGGAGAAGAGAAGCAGAAAATACAGGTGGAGGTTCTGGGGGAGAAACCACTTATTTCATAATTCTGCCTAGGGCCTCCCTGCCAGCTCTTCCATGCTAAGAGGGGGAGGCAGGACGCAGAGCAGCATGGTTAGGAGCCTGGGCTCTGGAGCCCAGTGGCCTGAGTCTGTCTCCAGTCTCTGCCACTTGGAGCTCTGTGACCTTGGACGTGGGACTTCACTCCTTTGTGGTTCAGTTTCTGCACTGCAAAGGGAGATCTGTGTAGTATCTGCATTGTACAGTTAGAAGGCGTGGCTTTCATTTTGCAGATGGGAATATTAAGGTCCAGAGAAGGTCAGTAATGTGCCCAGGGTCACAAGGCTAGTTGGCAGTAGAGAGACAGTCCTCTTTCCACCATGCAGTGCTGCCGCCTTTCTCACTTGCCATTCACACGCACCATGGAGAGGATCAAAGTTCACGCTGGCACATCACAGCTGAGCTCTCCCCTTGCCTGGAGTTCAGAAGTTTCTCTGCTGGTGAGTTTTGTACTTGGCACCCTGTTCTCTGCTGTTTACAAAGACTGTAGAGAGCTCACAATTCACTCTCATGTTCTCTTCTCCCTCAGGCTCTGTCTGCCCTTCTCTGCTTTCTGCTACTCGAGGCAATTTTGACCCAGGTCTGCTTTCTTGCAAGGAGCCCTCCAGGGGCCCAGCAGAATCTCAAAAGTTGCGGGTACCCACAGAGCAGGATCTGCCTTGAGTGAGGAGCACTCTCTCTATGGAAAGGTCTTAGCCTTGCCTTCCCCTCCATTGCGCAAGTAAACAGTTGCCTTAAATTAAGAGGCTGCTTCCATTCGCAGCATTTATGTAAAGTGAGTCACTTTAGCTCCTAACTGCATGGTGTCTCGTCAGCCCTGTCATTTAATCGGTGAGTTTATGGGCAGCTGTCAGAATACCAATCAGCTCGCCCCCTTCTGTGGCAAGTCCTTTCCTTTAATTAATCTTCACGCTCTTCCTGCGGGGGGCTTGCACTTGTTACTTTCCTCCTTCTTGCTGGGGTGACGATGCATTCTGGGGTCCGTCTTGCTACTTTAATGGCCCACATCTGTCATGGAGAGGTCCCTCTGCAGTGTCACTTCACACGATCCTAGAGCCCCACCCAGGGCAAAGACCCAGGGAAGTGGTGCTCCCCTCCTTTGCATCAGTCAGATCCTGTTAGACTGGGATTCGGAGCTAAGGATCCTGTTCGGGCGGGGGGTGGGGGGCGGGCAGCAGACAGAGGTGGATTTCTGGGACAGAGATCTTATAGGATGGTGAAGGGTGGTATGCCATGTTCTAGGCGCAAACTTGGAAAGGTTTAATCTAGATAAGGTAGGTTAAGAGGTCTCATCATGGGGCACCTGGGTGGCTCAGTCAGTTAAGCAACAGCCTTCAGCTTGGGTCATGATCCCAGAGTCCTGGGATGGAGCCCCGCATCAGGCTGCTCTGCGGGGAGTCAGTTTTTCCCTCTGCCCCCTCCTCCTGCTTATGGTTCTCTCTTTCTCTCTCTCTAGCTTGCTATCTCCCAAATAAATAAAATCTTTTTTTTTTTTTTTTTTTTTTTTTTTTTTTTTTTAATAAAGAGGCCTCATCACCCTCCTCAAATATTTGCAGTGTTTGCTTACAGGGGCAAGATACTGCCTGCTTAGAGTAGTTCTACAAGGAAAAGTTATCAAGAAATAGCTGAAGGGGTGAAGAGTTTGCCCTAACATAAGAAATGTGTCTGAAATGGCCTGGCTGCCTTGGCAGTCTAGAAGTAGTCATTATTAGGGGTTTTCAAGCCTTTGCTGGGGGTTTGAGAGGAGCTTCCTAAGGTTTCTTTTGCGGAGGAAACACAACTGAGCTTTACAACAACGGTGCTCGGACTGACGCATCCCCATGTTGTGGCCTGTTTATGGGGGGTTGGGCGGCACCCAGACAGAAGGGGTTCCTGGAGCCCTTACCCGATTCTCTCTTCTGCTGGGACAGCCTTCCCTCGGCATGTTTCCCAGTGTCACAACACTGTGTTGCACCACAGAGGACCCTCAGCCTGCCTCCCAAGGCCCCTGTGATTTGGTTTTGCTCCCCCACCCGAAGCCCCATTCCGCCTCCAGCCAACGGATGCTCGGGGCCAGGCATTCAGCTCTCCTCTCCACCTCTGCTGTGGGCAAGCTTGGTTTGATGCCACTGTTTGAGGCTGGCCAGTCACCACGCACCCACCTACATCTGTGTCCCTGTTCCTCCTCCATGGGCTCAAGACCCTCTTTACCTTCAAGTCCTAATGCCTTCCTGAAGCCTTCCTGAATCCCACGGAATCACAGCCTTCTTCCCCCGCAAACAGACACTGTTTGTAGCAGGTAGTTCAGTGCTCTTAGTTCTTTCTCTGCTCGCTAGAAGGAGTGCAGCTCTGTTTGGTGTCACTCTCAGGAAATGATGCCATTTTAATTCTCACAACCACCCAGGGAGACAGCCAGGGAAGGCATCTTCCTTCATGATTTCTAGGTGAGGAGACTGAGGCTGTGCGGGCCCAGAGCTGGGGTGAGGAGACAGGTTTGGTCAGTTGTCAGCTTGCTCCTGCTCCCCCGGCCAGTGGTGCCTTTGTCTATCTGGCTCATGCATGGAAGGAAGAGCCGCACCTCACTGACTCACCCGCTCTTTTCTGCTTTACATTCCTGTCCTTTTCTTTCCTCCGCAGCCCTCAGAAGGCCAGGCCCCTTCTGTGGCATGATGCTGGTTTCCCTGGGAAACCAGATGGGAAGTGCGCAGGGCCGGGAGCAGGACTCCATTTGGGCCGGAGGTGGGAAGCCCACCTGCAAGCGGTAACTCGCTGTTCTTCCACGATGCTCTGAGTGTGGACGGGCATCTCTGGGTTGGGGTCAAGGTCGCCACTGCTTCCTTCCTTCCGTTTCATCAGAGCGGGGACTGGAACACGCACAGTCAGCCACCCATTAAAGTTTCCTTTCTCTCTCTTGGGCTATACTGGAGAAGGGCCAAGACTAGCTGCTGTGGGGTAGGGTGCTCACGCCAACAGCAGCAAGGTGACCCTGAACCAGGCAGAGGAGGAGAATCAACCCTGAGCCAACTGTGCAAGGAGAGCTGGGGGGTGGTAATGCCGGACAATGTTGCGTTATTATTCTAGTCCATAGCCTCTCCCTCTAGACTCTTCCCCTCCAAATTTAATCTGAATCAAAGGTATTATTCACCCTTCATCCCTCCTCCCTCTTTTCCCTAATCTTAGAACTCTTCTGTAATTTCTCAGGAGAGCTGGGCTTGCTGGAGAGGCTGATTGTTCTTCCTTTAGAAGAGAGAAAGTGTTTTTGAAACCTAGAGAACTGGGACAACTGTCTTCAACAAGCAAAAGGCCTGGAGGCGCGGGCTGGAAGTGGGAATGCTAATGCTCCAGTAAATGGTTTTAGATGGGAGGCAAGACCTTGGGTTCACCTGGGACTCATTCTATGAGGCTTCGTGCTGTGGGCTCAGTGGCCCAGGAAACCTAGAAAGAAGGACACAGAAGTTCTGGTTTTCAGATGGAGTCTCCATCACGGTAGGTGGGGTAAGGAACAGGCTTTTCAAGTAAGGAAGGGCAGGGCTGCGTGTGTGGCCTGCATAATCAACAGGTGTTGGTAGGTTTGTACAGTGGGGACATGAGGACCTCAGGCAGACTCATGCAACTCTATTGGGTTTTGTCACTTGTGTTGTGAGAGTGCACCTGATCTGATGGTTAGCTGCAAAGGAGTGAAGATAGGGTATTTGCCCTATTTGGGGAAAGCAGAAAGGAGACAGTAACCCATTTTTTATTCTAACAAGACTGTAGGGGAGTGAGCCTCCTTCCAGATCAGAGGTACCAAGCACAGAGGTCAGGCTGCATAAGGGTGGGGAAAAGAGAGACGCAGGCAGAGACATGTTGCAGAAACCGTCTGTGCCAGAGCCAGAAGCCCCTCATTCCAGGGTCCTCCTTAGCCCTGACTCAGTGTCTGGGGAGGACACGTAGTCTGAAGAGCTCTGTGCTTCCCTCATTGGTTACTGGGAGGACCAATGAGAAGAGGTGGGCAAGGATGTCTGAAGCACGCCCCTAAAGGCCAGAGGGAGAGCAGAGAGAGAGAAGCAATTAGTGTGAGGAATTAGCTGAGGGAGGATAATTAACAGTGCCGTTGGGAGGGGCTTGTCGCACCCCTGACACCTCAGACCAGTGTGTGGAAAGGAAACAGCCGCAGGTGTCAGCTCAGGAGAAGGAATAATTTTTATAAAACTAGAGGTGCACAAAGAGGAATGGGGTTTTCCTCCCACAGAGTGTTCGAGAAAGTGGGGTGAGGCTCTGTCTTGTATAGATGCTATAGATGAGTTTTACCGGGACAGAGACGGGGACACCAGGGGCATGGGAATGAGCTTCGGTGACACTTTCCAGTGCTGAAATTCTACTGTTCGATGCTTTCAAGGCAAGACAGTTATCAGGATATTGGTCCTGGGCACACAGCAGGAGAGTGTGGGCCATGGAGTAGCTGCTGGATGCCGGAGGGAGGCTTCTGTCTTGGAGCCGCTGCTGCCCAACCAAGAGGGAGGGAGCCAGGGTCTGCAAAATGAGGACATTCTCTCCCCAGCCCAGCCAGCCATCACTTCTGAAATATAGGACTCAAAGAAAAAGACAGCGCCAGAGGGATCTTTAAGGGATCAGAATGCTCAAGGATTTATAGAAAACTGGAGATGGAGTATTACTTTTGTATCCTAGGAAACTGAGACCCAGAGGAGGAAGAGGTCCCAGAGCTATTCGTATGAGAGCTGAGGCTAAGAACAAGGTCTCCTCACTGCTTTCCAGGGTCTTCCTGCCCCTAGATTTCCCCTTCCTATCACTAGGTATTTTAGGGGCTACCTTGTTCTTTGTGCTTGATCTTTCTTGCCGACAAAAGAGAAAGAGGCTTGCCATTAGAGTCAGACAGCCCCGGGCATGACCCCTGGCTAAGCCTCCTATTGGCTGCCTGGTCTTGGGCAAATTATCTGAACCTCATCTTTTTCATCTGAAAAGAGAGATAATATTACCAACCTCAGAGGCTTAAGTGAGGATTAAAGATACTACGAGCTAAAGGATGTGCTTGAGAAGTGGTAGCTGTTGTTCATAATTTTCAGTAATAATACTCTGTGTGTAGCATGCCTGGATGCCATCTATATTTCTTAGGGAATGGAAAAGCAAAATGCAGGCTAAACAGAAGAATCTCAAGATAACTTGTTTTGCATCTAAAAGGTCACCTGGAGTCTGAACACTTATTAGTGATGACATATGTACTCCCAGGGCCAAAACCTAAGGCCGGCTGCAGTTAACGGCTCTCCCTTTGGGGCCATCAATCCCCACCCCCCAACCCCAGTGTCTTCATCACTGTTATCAGTCCTTTCATGAAATATTCATAAGGTTCCTACTGTGTGCTAACAGTGACTCCTCCATGCCTTGGGCCCTGCCCTGGAAATGCTTATAGCTCTTGAGAAGAGAAGACAATCTATCAAAATCTTTACCCACCATTCATTGTGAAAAACTAAGCACAACTGGAAAGAAGATAGCTGCATTTACCTCCTTTTTGTGCTCCTTTAATTCTTTTTTTAAACCCTATGTGAAACCCAGAACCTGCCAGAGACTGTGTTCTGGTCTCCTAACTTGCTGTCTGCCATGCCAGGAAAGGTTATTTGCGACCACAGCTTGGGCACCATGGTGGCCCTTTTAGTCTTACTCTGGATGTCTCAGTTGGGTCAAAATGAAGTCACAGTGTCCTGGGCCCTTTTAGAGTGGCCCTGGCTACAGATCTCTGTAGTTTATTTGGAAAGAATTTTTGCTTCTATGAACCAGTGACACTAGTAACAGGCTATGGAGCCCCAGTTCCAGTTTGGTTTTAAGTAGATTTTGGTCTAAACATATTTTTTAATATGCAACAATTGGGTTAGTCTAATGACAAATGTCATCCCCTTCCATTGCCAGAGCAACATGCCATTTCCGTTAGGAGCAATGCTTCCTGGCCAGACTGAGGCATGGAAAATAATTTTGGGTCATCAACAATTCCCTTCAGTTTCACTGATCTGATTAAACTTAGAAACGGAAAGGGGAATTTACAAATTAGATGCTGTTCTCTATTTATTACCAAAATGGTTGCTTTCCACTACATCCAGGAGATACAGTTGAGATCTCATTAAGTCTCAGCTTGTGATAACATTTACTCCATAAATCTCCATCGCATCCAGTGAATGAAACGAGCATTATGCCAAAGACCACATAATGGATGAAATCAAACCTCTGCCCCCTTGGAAGAGAGTTGACCTTTTCAAGCCTTAAACATACTCAGCTTTCCTATCCTAAAGAAGCAGTTAAGCATTTATTCTTGGTACTCTCTTAACCATTTCCTGACCACCGGCTAGCCGGCCTCGTGGAGAGAGAAATAGAATAAGGATATTTCTGATACTTCTTTGCATGGATTTGAAGAATAAAGGGGAGAAGAGGTGAGAGCCTGAAGAAAAACCCTATGGAATGATCCCATCCTCTCGCAGAAGTTAGAAAGAAATGTTGGCAGACAAGAAATGGAAGACAAAGCAGTAATTTGTATGTCTCATTCATTATATATCCTCTGCTGTATCAGATCTGGCTCTTCCTGGCTTTAGCTCTGACACAGTGACAGGGCAGACCCCAGTCATCTGCTCTTAATGGCAGAGCACCAGACATTCAGGCCAACCCCACTTTTCTCCCCCCATCCCCACCCCCTTTCTAATGGAGATTCATTGACCTTGTGCTAGTAGTGCTGAGAATACAAAATTCTCGCCCTCACAAGGTACGCCACCCAGGAGATGGTAGAAAATGGACAAATAAATAGACGTGCTATATCGTGCAGGCCTGGAGTAGGTGTGCTGGGCATGAGGAGTGGGGAGGGTTACAGGAGGGGAGAAAGGTGGGAATGGGGACAACGCAGTTCCAAAGACAGATGGTGGAGATGGACTTTCCAGGTAGGGAGGGCAGAAAGCATGCAGATACCAGGAGGGTCTTTGGAAGAACAGGCTGGCTTTCAGGGGTTGGGGAGTCCTGCAGGAGACCCAGTGCCAATTCTGGGAGTCTGGGAACTGCAGGTTTCTAGAATTGACTGAGGTATGATGGTCTGGAAAGATCTAGATTTGGTTCAGATTCCTAGGACTAAAGCAAATGTATGTCACCTTAGAACTATAGAAACAAAACAGATCTGGAAGGGGTGTCTGGCCCCAGGGCTGTCTGGCCCCAAACCTTGTTTTACCAATGAGGAGACTGAGAACGACTGCCAGTTGGTACTGAGTGGGGCCCAGAAGCTTGAGTGGCCTGTTTTTTTCCAGGTTCCTCTGGGCCACTGCAACACATGGGACTGTCCCCACCCAAAACTATTATCCTTTTAGGAGAGAAAGGGGAGGGCCATTCATCTCACATTGTGTGTACCCTCAACTTTCCCTTAATTGGGGACCGCATAGATTAATGTGATCATGAGGACCATTCATCTCACATTGTGTGTACCCTCAACTCTCCCTTGATTGGGGACCGCATAGATTAATGCGATCATGGAAGTTATAAGTGATGAAAAATGATCATATACCATCTGAGAGGCTCAAGAAGAAGTTCTATAATTTTTACTAAGGCTTGGGATCTTCCTGGTGAAAACCAAGGCCCTTTGCCTGGTTGTTGGCAAATGACCATTGCAACTTTCATAGTCCCTGCGGAATGGCAGAGCAGGCTGCAGGTCGAGGGGCCTAGGACCCTCTACCATTTGCTTTACTTTTCAGGTGATAGGGGCGATCTTTTTCTCTGCCTCTGCTGGGCACGGCAACATCACACCAACCTTCAAGTCATATCAGCTTACCAAAGCAAGTAATAATAAATATAACGAGACTTCGATTCTGAGTTATTTTTGACAAGAAAGGAGTCCTCAATTTTTTTCTTGCTCATGTGTATGGGGTGTGTGTGTGTGTGTGTGTGTATGTCTGTATCTATATGTCTGTGTTGCTATTTTCAGAGAATTTTATTAACATAATAACTGGCCTGATATGAGATACCATTATCATATCTCATGAGTCATTGAAATGAGATATAACGGTTGGACAGGCTGATTTGAAGCTTGGAATTGGTAAGGTAAACAAAGGTTTTTCCCCTTAAAGCCAGCCTGTCAAGCATATAATTAAGGCTTTCCACCTTATCAGTAAGTCATTGAGAACAGATCTATTATGTCACACCCAACCAAAGCACAGACAAGTTTCAGGGCCGTTGTAATAATTCTTTAACAGCTTTGAGCCCGTGTTTATATTTTCTCTTGACCTCTAATCTTGGACTGTTTGTGTTCCCGAGTATGAGCTGCTGTGAAGTCCTGTGCATGGGTTAGGTTATGCAAAACCAGCTTTATGTTGGCAAATGATTTTTAGAGCATGATTTAGGGAGCATCAAAGACATTTTTTTTTGTCTAGACATTTAAAAAATATCTTCATACCCATATCTTTTTGTAAAAAATAAAAATAAGGCAAATTAACACCAAAGAAACTTGTCAAAATTCAAATGTGTATTTTTGGAAAGGACAAACTTTAACTTACTTTCATCAAAGTTCTGTCTTAGTGAATCACCCTTGCAGATCTTTGCTGGGGGTAGTTTTGGTCAGTCTGGTGAACTAATATGAATTAAGTCTCTGTTGCCAGGAGTATGTATTTGTATGAATCTAAATAAATGGCTAAATCTTTCTTTCTCTTCCTTTTTTTTTTTTTTTTTTTCCTTCCTAGGCCATCTGGAGATATCACCTGGAATAGGATATTCGACTCTCTCTCTGGTCTTCCTCGGTGACCTTTGCAGAGACCATTCATTCATGAGCTATATTTTGGGAATCAGGTCTTCTGGGCAAACACAGTTTTCTTGCTCAACTTCCCCTTTGAGGAGGGTTGGTGCTGAGTGTCATGGTTCCTGTGGGTCCTGCTGGAGGATCCAAACTGGGGGCAGGAGGAGGAAAGTTTGGACTTTTCAGTGAAGTCCAAGTTTAGCATTGAAATCAGGTGCTTGGAAATGAACAACACTGCTTGTTCTATTCTGGGAGGCCTTTGCCCAGTTCCCACTATGTTACCCTTGAGCACATTCTGTGGTCTGCCCTGGGAGTGTTGAAACTTGCACGCATCTTTGAAAGTAAGTTTGTGAACACCACGAGTGGGGAGGAAATCTGCCCTTTGCTGTCTTCAGAAAACAAGCCAGTCTTAGAGGAGATAGGGCCCTATAGAAATAATCTAGATGCTTCTTTTAGCCCCCAGGACACTTAATAGGTATGTAAGGCGTGACAGGACGCTGTGTGGTTCTGCCCAGAGGCTAGGGGAGAGAGACTCCGTGACTGGGGATGCCCCTGTGTGCCCTGGGGCTTTAGGATTCTGTAATTTTCTGATTGTGCTGGAGCCATCCACTTGACTTGAGAAGGAATCCAGGGTCTAGTATAGGGACACAGAAAGGTCACTGCAATGGACTGAATGTTTGTGTTGCCCCATATCTGTATGTTGAAACTCTAATCTCAGTGTGATGGTATTGGAGGTGGGCCTTTGGGAAGTCATTAGATCATGAGTAGAGAGCCTTTAAGATGGGGATTAGTGGCCTCAAAAGAAGGGGTCAGGGAGATGTCTTGTGCTCTTTTTACCACATGAGGACACAGCAAGAAGATAGCCCTTTATAAACAGGAAGAGGACCCTCCAAGAACTTGACCATGCTGGCACTCTGATCTTGGACTTCTAACCTCCAGAACTATGAGAAATAAATGTCTCTTGTTGAAGCCAGGCAGTCTATAGGAATTTGTTCTAGCAGACCAGATGGAGGCAGGAATAATACTTAACTGGCCCTGTCTTCCTTGTTCCAGCTTTCCCTTTCCCCACTGCCTGCAGCCCAGCCTAGCGCTGACAT
Organism: Mustela lutreola; assembly: GCF_030435805.1. Taxonomy (NCBI): domain Eukaryota; kingdom Metazoa; phylum Chordata; class Mammalia; order Carnivora; family Mustelidae; genus Mustela; species Mustela lutreola. The sequence continues at coordinate 42,249,218 of NC_081297.1, forward strand.
GTTGCCTTCTGTCTTCCCAAGGGACCACCTTTCTACTGAACAGCTCCCTTAGGGTGATTCTCTGTTGACCAGGCTCCAGTCCCGTCCCACTAACCACAAGGCTTAAATGCAAAGTGATCACAATGATTAATAGTCCGGCACTTACAGCAGGTACTATAGTTATTTAAGAGGACGTAATCTTTCCTATTATATGGGAGCATAAATCTCTTCTGGAAACACTGTAGTTATCACCAGAGGCATGTGCATTTCCATTTGATGAAGTAATCCGGAAGGATGGAGCTATCAAAGTCCTATGTTTGGGGTTGTAACTCAACCTTTTTTTTTTTTTTTTTTTTTTTCATAAGCCACTTAATCATAAGGGCAGGGATTAAATGGGGTAGAGTCACTTGAATTCTACATATGGCACCTGTCAGGGGAAAGGCACTGTTTGTTGGTGTGTTTAGTCATGGATAGAAACAGGACTGGAAAGCAGGGCCAAGGGCTGACAGAGCTCCCAGACAAGACAAACAGCTCCCAGGGGGGAGTCCTTCAGGGGACAGGTCACTGCTGTAACCCCTCCACCATCCCTGGGTCTGGAAAAGCACAGGGAATATTTTCCAAAGGCTTCTTGGTCGGCCAGCCCCCAGGACTCGCCTAGTGGATGCAGGTGACTGGTGGAAAGCCATCTTTGAAAACCATTCTCCTTCTTTGATCCTCATTTCAGCCATATTGACCCCTGAAATGACTGATCTCCCTGCTTCCAGCTTCTCCCTAACCTCCAACCATTGGTTCCCATCAAGGTCGGAATGGCCTTTCCACAGTGACCTCTGCTTAAGTCTCTTGGGTGATTCTTCTTTATTCACAGGATAAGGTCTATATCTGAAGCCCTCTGGGACCAGAGCTGTCTACCTTCTTGGCTCAGTCTTTGGTTTCTCCCCATGCACCCTAAAGTAACATTTTTTTCCTTCCTCCTCCTCCTCCTGCCTCCAGTTATTGCCTCTATCCTTGATATATATGGCTCCCTCAGCTTACAATGCCCTTCTTTACCCTTTTGGCCTCCTGAACTGTCCCCAGTCTTTGGGAGGGCACAGCCTCTGCCCTGTGTTCACCCAACCCCAGTTGTTCTTCCCCCTTCCCGCCCCTCTACCCCAGCACTTAGCTAGGCTAGGTTTTCTAGCCCCCAGAAGCTAGTTGGCGCTAAGAACTAGGATGGGAGCCATGCCCACACTCCTATGTCTGGTCATCACACTCCCTCTCCTTTCCCTCTGCTGCTGGCCTGATGTATAGGACCCATGGAGGCCTCTGAGGCCCAGAGGCTGGTAGAACTGTGAGCAAGAAGACCTGGTTCCCAAAGTCTGTATGGAGACGAACTTCCCCTCCTACCAACACCAAACCCACACTGAACCTTGGAACGAGAAGTAACCCTTCACCGTGTCAGGCGCCAGACTCTATTTGGAGGTTGCTTATAACAATGATTAGCCCACCCTGACTGACACTGCACCTATTCAGAATCATTCCCTGGGTAGAAAGCCCCATCCATCCCCTTCCAAACACCACTCCTTTGCCTCCATTATTTCTCTATTACCTTGTCCATTCCTTCAACTCATTGCTATGACCTACTTGTCCATCTGTCTCCTTTACTAGGCTGTAAGTCCCCTTAAGACCCTGCCTATGTTTTTTCATCTTGATATTCTGAATGGCAGAGGTCATTTTGGAGGTCTCCTCCAAACTCTTCTGCTACTGTAAGGCCAGCAATCTCAGTGTCTGTCCCCCTTGCACTGGCCTCCCATGCCATGTGCCCTGAAGATGGAAATGTAGTCCGTGTCTGATCTCCCTCCATCACCAAATGATAATTTTCTACCACAGCAAGAAATGACAGAGGCAGGAGTTGTCACTCCTTCTCCTTCACTACCAGCCGTCTGACAGGTAATATATCTTGATGTGACATGGGATTTTTAATCTCCCAGTGCTTATGTGGAAGTAAGGGAGGGGTGGGTGTTGGGAGCCAAGGGCAACTGTACTGTGGGTTGCTCTGTTTGGGGGCCAAGCACTGATTTTCGGAGGAAATGGATCAAAGGGAAATTTAGGGTGATTCATCTCCCCTTTGATCCTTTTGCTGAGTTACTTCCAGCTCCCAGGGGCTGTTTGCAAAGCCCCAAATTAAAATAAAATCAGGGCACCTACCCTGGGCGAGCCTGAGTGGGCAGATCCATTGGTCAAAGGATTTTGTGGCTTCAGGTAGGTGAAAAGACTTCTTCGAAAACACCACATATGAACTACTCACTGTGAGGCTGTCCCTGGCCAGAGATTATTCTTCTGGGCCCCCACCATGCCAAGGTTCCTGGGATTGTTGAAGGCTTGGAAGGGATGGCCCTGCAGCCCTGCACAATCCTGCATCATCATAGGAAAACCATATCACAGCCTTCATGGGGTTTGCCAAGAAAGGAGAGTGGATGGTCAGTGAGTTAGAACACCCTGTTCCTGTACCATTTTGGTGGCATTCTCTTTTAATCAAGTCCAAAATGGTCCCTGAACTGAAAGAAACTCTGATAGGTCATATAATTCATGTTTTCTTTTAAGCAAGACTGTCTTTTAAACCATTCCAAATGGTTTTCTTTTTTTTTTTAAAGATGAAACATATTTTATTTTAAGTAGGTTCAATGCCCAGCATGGGGCTTGAACCTCATGACCCTTAGATCAAGAGTTATGTGCTCTACCAACTGAGCCAGATGGGTACGACTCGCCCTATGAGATGGATAGTTTTTTATCTCAGTTAACTTATTTGTTTTTGTTTTTGTTATTGATTTTTGCTTGAACAAGATAATGTCACCACTTCATGTTTCAAATGTAGTTCTTATAAAAATAAAGCTAATCTTTTCTCTTTCTTTAAAAATCAAACTCATGCCCCTTTTTGTTAACATTTAAGATCAGTTTTCCCTGCCACTGTTTTCCCTCTACGGCCCTCCCCCTCCTTCTTTTCTCTGCCCATCTTGCTTTGCCCATTAGACCAAAGGTGTTCAGTGCTACTGATTTGCTACAGAGCAAAGCCTACTCTGGCCTCCCAGGAGGGTTAGCTGGCCCTCTTCTAGGTCCCTTCTGGCTGGAGGAAGAGGACAGCCCTCATATCACTGAGGGGAGGGACTATGGTATAAGGAGTATATAGGAGTATAAAGGAGCATAGTAGCATAGATCCAGTCAGCAGAACTGGGATCAAGGCCTACCTAGGTGAGGTTGGGCATTGCACAAACTATGTGACATGAACAAGTGAATTTCTCCAAGCCTCAGTTTTCCCATCGATAAAATGAGGATGGGAGTATCGACATAAGATTATTGTGGGGAGGGTTAAGTGAGATAATCTACGTCTTTCCTATCTTGCATGCAAGGAAAAGACATGTCTCCTATCATGCCCTTTCCCTTGTCTTGCCTCTATCAGGAGAACCCATGAAGGCCTAGTACGTGTCCGCTATCCAATCTCAGAACCCAAAAGCACAAGCTGCAGAACAATGATTCCCCCTCAGGAAGTCTCCCCCTTGCTCTATTGACCACCCAGCTTTCTCTTTCAGTGGGTCTAGAATTCTAGCTCCTTCCAGCTGTTCTTCTAGGCCCACTTCCTCAGCCCCTGACTCACTTCTACCTACATTGTCAATGATGGTACAATTTCCAAGGGCCTATTGTGAGTATGGCTGAGACTAGACAAAGGGTATTTGGCCAAGTAAGTAGAGTCATAAAACCTTAATATTCTTGATCCACAGAGCTGGGTTTGATTCAATTCAGTTCAATATTTTTTGGAGGGGGGAAGTCTCTTAAATATGAATCACTGTCCTGGATGCTAAGTGGGACAGTGAGTAAGAAGTTGGGAAAGCATAGTGTTTGCCTCCTGAGGGCTTTCTGTACGACGAGAGGGCTGGGCCATCTGTGTTGACACCAGTGAGGCGGGGCAGAGGTCAAGAGTATCTGGCACTGGCTGTCGTGAGACGGAGAGTCTAGGAGGACTGAGGCAGGGTCGGGACAGGTGAGGAGGAGAATATATGCCAGGCAGAGATGCATGGAAGTCCAGAAGCGAGGAAGTAGCAGGCCTATCTGAAAAACAAGAGTAGTCTGGTTTTGCTGAAGGGGAGTAGGGAGTGATATATTAAAGCTGTTGGCTGGGATAGATCTGAGGTGCTGAGAATACAGGGGGAAGAGGCTTGGGCTTTATTCTGAAGCTGTGGAGAGTCATTGAGAGCTTCTGAGCAGGAGTCAGCTCTAGAAATATGAATTCTGCTCTACCAAGCAGGGTGTGTGGTAGTTTCCCAGGTGGTTACTACCTTGGGGAAGAGGGGCGGTAAGAAGGGAAGGGAGAGGGCCAGGGGATTTCGGTGGGGTAGGGGGACCACTAATAAGGTCTGGTGGCTGACTGAATGGAGGAAGGATCACAGAAGAAGAGGAGGGAGGAGAAAGAGGGAGGAAGACGTCCTAGCCCAGTAGCTGGTCGCTGGGAGGGTGGCGAAGCTGCTGATACAGAAGAGGGTTCAGAAGACACTAGTTCGGACTGAGACCCTGCCTGGAAGGCAGAGGGTGTTGTCCCTCAGGCGCTGGAGAAGAAGGGGGTCTTCCAAGCTCTGGGGCCGCACCGAGGACTCCTGGTCTCGCTCAGTTCTTCAAGAGCTAACAGGCTCTTTGCTCTGCCCCTGTGGGGCACATGGTTGGCCAGTGCTCCCAAGAAAACAGCTCACACTTGTGAGCCATGGCAGGAGCGGTCTGGTGGCTCGGTGGGTGATCCTTTGTCTCTGGGAAACCTCAGCGTTGCCTAGCAAGTGCCTGGCTGTGTGCTTGCTGCCATGGGCGTTTAGGCAGTAAAGTCTAAACCAAAACAAAGGCAGGTGTCTAAAAATGTGTCAGAAGCTGTTTTTTGGCATGTTTCTCAACTGGTATTGACTCTATTCCTTACCATAAATGTAACCATTTGTTTTCTGGAGCTATTTGCCTGTAACTGTGTTGGGGCATGAGCCTGCCTCATTCTCCTTCCTGTGGCATCCCCACAGAGTCCTGGGCTCTGCAATGGTGCAGCCAGCTTCCGTCTGTCTTGAGAAGGTGCTATGAACTGGGAGTCTCCCTGAGTGAGTGGGGGGTGGGGTGTTGGAAAGGCTGCACAGGGGCCTCCTGAGCGGGAACAGGGCCCTTACTAACTTATGACGTCACAGACCAGTCAGGCACCCTTACGCTGACCTAAGGCTGTATGGGCAGGCCGTCAAATACTGTTAAAATGCTATGTAGCTTTTTCTTCCCCATTCCTCCAGGAGCCTACAGCCGCCATTCACTGAGAAGGCTTTCATGGTCTCCCAACAGGTCCAGGTCAACAAGCTTTACCCCCAAACTGGTTTTGCTTTAAGAACTCTATGGCTGATCCATGAGATCGGCACACCTGACTTGTCCCTGCATAGTTGGTGCCACCCCTCCAGAAGCTCTCCACAGCTCCCCAGGCTGGGACAAGGACACGCTTCAGGGCCAAAGTCTGCTCCAAAGGCAGATGTGCTACCTTTGGGAAGGCCCACCTGGGCCTCTGTGATGACATGATCCCCCACGTGAGGTACTGCATACTATCCTGGGTCCAGAAGCCCCACCAAGGGGTACTGATTAATACAAGAGCCAGAAGAATCCATGTATGAGTCTCACAGTGGAGCCCCAGTGTATAGTGGTTCTTACTAGTGGCCAGTGTCTTTAGGGAACAGCCCTCCATCATTTCTCAAGAGCATTCCACACCTTCCCATGATATGGCAATCTTCCTACTTTGCCACTGTCCTTGCTTATGGGGGTTCTGTGCCCTTCTGCCTGGTTTCAAATGGCATTTGGCAAGACTGGAGAGTGATTCGGAGCTAGTAGGGAACACTTGGAGGGGGAGTCATCAGTGATGCCAAAAGACAGTCACTCTGAGGGGACAGAATGGGGAAGCTACTCAAGTCTGGTGATGGTCTGAGCTTCTCTGCTCAGGGCAGGAAAGAGCATGCTTGACCCAAGCCTGCTTATGCAGAGGCACTCACAAATTCTTTTAAGTCCCTTGGCTTCTACGCACACTAATATTTCCGAGGCTTGGGGCTTTGTCAGGAAGGAGGGGCAGAAGGTGAATTAAGGGCGGCTGGCTGAGGACCTCACAGTGTGGCCTAGCAGGCATGCAAAAAGGGGAAGAAACCCCAAGGGCCATGGGAGCCCCTAGGGAGGGTTAGGAAGGATTTTTGCCCAGAACTGTCTGACAAGGCTTCTGTGAGAAGCACCACAGTGTGGTAGAATGAATCTCATATGGATAATCAGGGGACCTGGGTCCGAGTCCTGCCCTTGCTAATAATCCACTCAAGTGGATTATTGTTCCTGTGTTGGATTCTGGTTTCTGCACCTTATCTCTAAGGCCACATTCTGACACTTAAGTTTTAGGGTCCCAATTAGGACCAGTGGGAGTTAACACAGGGGGACAAGAGATCTCTGGGGTCTGCATGGAGTTTGCTTTCACTGAGAGGTATGCGGTCAGGTCCTCTAACACATGGTAACTAAAGGGAGCAAGCTGAGAAAGGAATCAAGGAAAAGATAGTTGTTAGCGTTTCTTCTCATGAATGTAGAGCCAGATCCTTGGTGGGATTCTGTCACAGAAATCCAGATGCCTGGCAACCCCTGACCACAAGTCAAGTCCAGGGTAAATGCTGATTTCACTGATGAAAATGTAAAACTAAAAGAAAGGATGAAATAATGATACACATGCCCTTGACACGTATATAATGTAAATTTATAAACACGTATATAAAGCAGATTACTGCTCTCAAGCCACACGGGTCCCTTTTGTGGGCAACCTGCAGATCTCATAAGCCCTCAAATTTCCGTATTTCAATAATCCACTACCCTAGACTCTGCGGGGCACAGAGCTGTCACGCGGCTTCGTCAGCTAATGATGATTGCCAAAGTGGCTCCCCTGTCACATAACTGAACACCATGGCATAAATATTTAATCCTGCTTATCTATGTGGAAATTCAATGTTTTGGTCCTACCGTCTGTCTGTCTTTTATAGTCTCATCCACATAAATGTCTGTCTTAGACTGCAAGCATTAGAGGTCTGGGAGTGCATTTAAATTGTCTTAATGGCACGATAGAGTCACTCCCATATGGATAGATATTTAATACGTGCAGTTTTTTGATCCTGAGGAGGAAAAAGAGAGAAGAAATTTCTGAATTTCTCTCTTTCTCTATGGCTTCTCTCTCTCTAATGACTGGCCTTCTGTCCTATTTGACATTGAAGCTGCAAAATGGGCCCAGCCCTTGGAGCAACGTGTCTCTCCTGATGACAGTGGGTTCTGTGTCCGTGATAGTTTTGTAAGTGGTGCCTTCACAAGGGAGCCTTGTTGCCACTTGGAGGTGGAGGGGTGAGGGGAAGGGTTCCACATTACCCCAATCTTTACCCAGGAGGAGTGGAACTTGGAGGCCAAGACCCATGCGTCTGCCTGCTTTGGAAGTATCGAAAATGCAAAGTGCACAAGCATGACTTTTGCTTGCTACTATTCTTTTTGGCACCAAAATAGCTCTTGAGTGTCATTTTCTCCTTTTCCCAAGGCTGTCTGAAGCCAATCTCAGAGGCAATGGCTAGTACTGAAATGACTCAAGATGGAGAGAGAATGCAAGGCTGGCTTGTAGACACAGGCAGGCTGGATTGTGTGAATTTCCTCCTCTCCTCTTTCCTTAGATGGCTCACAGCTAGACCACGCGTGTCACAACAACAGGAGGTCTGCAAACAATGCCTGATACCATCCTGTGAAGTATCTAGACCAAAGAAACTCATGAAAGAAGACTCTCATTTGCCCTCCACTTTGAACCTCACCATTTCACCCAGTGGAATCCTCCACATTGCTAAGCTCAATGACCAGCTTTTAGTACTCACCCAGCTTGGCCTCAGGGCAGCGCAGACCCTCCCCCTCTTTTCCTCCTGTCTGTCTGACCATACCCTTTTAGGTCTCTCTTTTGGTTCTTCTTCACCACTCTTGTCTCCAAACATCACTGGGACTCAGGTTCTTAGGCTGCGTCTCACTTCTGTCTACACCATGCCCTACTATCACAGCTGGGTGAATATTGACTCTGCAAGTTATAATTCTGTCTCAGGCTTTTCCCCAGACTCAGATTTATCCCAGTTGCACACTCAACATCTCCACTTGGAAGTCCAATGGACATTTCAAACCTAAAGGTCCAAGACGGTTTTTTGGATACTCCTGCCCTGACATCTTTTCCTGTCATCATCTTCCCTAAATCAATAAATGATGATTCAGCTTTTACTACTGCTGAGGACAATTGCCTTGGGATTTCCTTGAATTCTCTGTCTCTCACATCCCATATCTGATATGCCAGCAAATGAGACCATTCTGGAGCGTGGTCCACCATGTCGTGTTACCAGCATAAGGCAGCACCATCTCCCGGGGCAGTGGCCTATTTGGCTCCCTGCGTCACCCTTGTTCACTTCCATTTCATTCTGCACGTGGCAGCTGGGGGGATCCTGTCAAATGTATATAGGCCGTGTCTCTTCTCAGCTTGAAACCACCAGGAGCTTCTTTGCTCACCTCTAGTAAAAGTCCAAATTCTTACAATGATTTTCATGATCTCCTCTTGGTTAACCTTAAACCTCATCTCCTACCACTGTCCCTGTTATTCACTCCTCCCTGGTCATATTAGCCTCCCTTCTGTTTCTATGTCCACCATCCTTCTGCCTTGATGCCTTTCCATGGGCTAGTCCCTCTGCTCAGAATGCTCTTTTCCCAAATATCTATGTTTCATTTCCTTATTGCCTTCAAGTCTTTATTCAAATGCTACCTCCACAGTGAGGTATTTACTGGCCACACCTCAACACTTCTGTCTTCATAGTACTTGTCATTTTGTCACTCTCTGACATACTATTTAATTTATTGTCCATCTCCCCAGTAGAATATAATTTCCACAAGGGCAAGGAAGTTTGACTATTTTGTTCGTTGCTATATCCCCAGTGCCTAAAACAATAACTGGCACAGAGTTGTCCTTAGTTGATTGATGGTTGGAGGGAGGGAAGAAAGAACGAACTAGAATATATTTTTGCATATAATTTTACTGGCCACATTGTTTGTTCTGATAACTTTGAGAAATGCTTCCCTACTATGCCCTTTTACTCCGTTGTCTTTCCAACCCCTGTTCCTTCAACTTCCTCAGTGATTTTGTAGGTTTTCCTAGAAAAAAATGAGTCTTTGGATCCCCTCTTGATAAGCCCAGATACTACAGAATGTGCCATTGAACTTCCCTTGTGCTGGAGCCAACTCTGGGTCACCGGTGCGTCTAGTAAGGGCTGATGGGGATTCTGCCTGGAAGTTGCCAGAACCATCGATGAAGAGTGATAATACCCTTTTCCCCTTAAAAGACTACTTAATTTTGGAACTGCAAAGAACTGGCAAATATATTAAACTGTAATCTTTTAGCAATTTCAAAGGCCAAGATATTACTTTGAGACACACATGTAATTTGTAGCAGCACTTCTCCTCTTGTATTTGTTTTGAAGGGCAAATTATGAAGTTCTGAAGAAGAGAATATAGTTCTGAAGCCATAGACTTGCCTTTCCTGCAGATCTGTTAGGTTGCCAATTCCTTAATAATTTAATCACATCAACTCTGCTTGTAATTGTAATTCTCCAATAGACAGTCCTTTGGACCTGTTTTCTGGCTCCATTCCCAAGTTTCTCACATTCACTTCACTGCAAGTGTTATTTTTTTTTACTCTTTATATCTTGCTTTTTTGGATACTTATTTCCTTGCCCCATCCCCTAGAACTGTTCTACCATCAACTCCACAACTAAAGGAGCTAGGCTCCCATTCCATCCTTCCAGGACAGACTGATTGAGGATAAGAAGCAAACTCAAAAGTGTCCTCCAGCCATGTGGTGAGAGACAGAAGAGCCATTGGAGCCTGATTTCTTCCGTATTTGGACTTATGAAAATGAGGCAGAGACCCTGTCCATTGGAGTATGCTAAGTTCAGTATGCTCTTCCCAAAGCTTAGCCAGCAGTGTGGACAAATGGGCCTTGTCAATGTGGTCTGCTCTAGCAGCAGACAATACTCCATGCTGGAAACTCCCTGGAATTTATTCACTTAATGGGCAAGGCAAGGAAGCAACATACTTCTCCTTGGAAGCTCTGGCTTTAACCAGAGAACAGAATAACTATACGTCTCTGTGGATGGCAATTAATTGGTAGGGCATACTGCACATTTTAAATAACACAGTAAGAAGCATGCTCATCACCATTAATCATGAGTTAGGGTCTTCACGCTGAATTAAGGTGAAGAGAGGAGCCAAGATGTCAATTCCTGTGCCTTAGAGGTAAGCTTCTGTTACTCACAGGCCAATTTATTTATTCACCATACCATTCAGTCCACAAACGAATCAACTACTCCACAGTACCATCAACAGTATAATACAAGCTGCCAGGCATTTTTCCAGAAAGACCCTCAATGGCATCATTGTTCACTGTTACAATCCATCAAAGGTGTTGTCTTCCAACTTGCAAAACTACTTAGTAGAGCATAAAGGTCTCCTTAGGTTATTAAATTATGAGTCCCTTGTTGTTTGTGTGTTTTAATTGTGTATTTGTACCTTGAGCAGAATTATCAGAAAGGGAACAGTGGATAGATGTATTAAATCAGTCTTTGAAATGAGGGAGCAGAGATTTTGTTCTCTATTCACATCTTTGACTGTCTTCTTCCATTTTCCCTCCACCTGCTCCTTCTCCCAGATTCCCAATTAGAACTCAGTTACTAATGAGCAGAAACACACAGAACCCAACTGGGGAGTTTGAACACAATGGACATAATGCCTGCCAATAAGGACAAGAAACTAAACTTATGAGTTTATATATGTGTGTTAGAATATATGTCTATACACATTCCTACACAATAGGACATTAATACTCTAATGGGAAGACCATAATCTGCCTCCTGCCCAAAAAGATGAGCCTGGAGGAGGATGTCTGATTAAAAAAAAAAAAAAGAATCCAAGAATCCACCTTAGCAAAACCTCAACCGTCTTTTAGAATCTTTCTAAAAGGAATATGAAGCTTTATAGATCAACAGCAATTATGTCACATCTGTGACGAATTTCTTTGAGTAGAGATGATTGTCATCAATGCATCCAATATTGCTCCAGCAAGACAAACTGTAAGGACAAGTTGGTCGTAGATAGTCTTGCTGTTCTGGCCCCTGTCTCCTCCCTCTCCCGGAACCTAACCCAAGACAGAAAGACTGCTCACTGTTTCGGGGCTTTTCTTCATCCATGCCTTCATCCTCATTCTCGGGGTCAATATCCTCTGCCTGGGTGATCCAGTCCAGGTAGCCCTTCAGGTCCTCTTCTAGCTGCTGCTTCTCTCGAAGCTTCTGGAAATCTCCTCGAGCTTTGGCCTTCTCTCTCTCTTTGGAAAACTCTCTGGGGAGTGAGAGCAGAGGGGCAGGGCAGCATACAAGAAGGAGCAAGGCCAGGTGGGCGGGATGGAGAGATGGAGATAAGAGAAAACAAAGGGATTAATTTCTTCACACCAAGAGACCCGCCCACCTGCCCCAGCTCTCCACAGACAGCCTTCTCTCCTCATCCCAGGCTTTGTCTCTATTCTCACATAAACAGAAAGTCACCAAAGCAGACATTCCTGATGCAGGCCAACAGAGTACAAAGGGATGGATGAAGTCCATTTCCCTCATTCTTGGATCACAGTCATGGCTTTTGCCTTTTAATAACAACTATTCTCCCGTGACCCGGAAACCCCTTTCAAACGGTCACTAAAAACCTTCCATGACAGTTAGGGACTGTGCCCTTTTATTCCTGCTGGAACTGGGTGGCCACTGGAAAACCTCAAAGTATGTCTGGGTGACAAAGGCGTTAAGGGCTGGTGGCATGCTGAAGCCCACTCACCCGCACTGGCTCCCAGGAGCCTACCACACATGGCTCTTTGCTGTTCTAGCTTCACTGATGTCTCCTTGTGGCTCGAAATTGGCCATGGTGGGAATATTTACACCCTGAAAATTGGCAAATGCTATAAACGAGGGCTCCCCCCACCCCAAAAGCCAATTGGTAGATATTTACCACTGATTTAAGGCCCAGGAGGTTTCACCACCTCAACCTCTCTTCTCATTTCTAGAGTTTGTTTTGCCACTTTTAACATGCCTGGAAGGATTTCTAATCTAGAGAAAGTTCTTCCCCACAAGGAGACAAATGAGGACTCTAAACACAAGAAAATGTCCTGGGGGCTGCCCTTTTATTTAAAAAAGAAATGTAATCAGGCTGGTAAAATACATAAAAGCAAGATGATATAAAAGTTAAATGATGCATTCAGTTTAAAACAATAATGGGTAGAAATTGCAATTGGATTGGGATTTGCTGGGAGAAGGGCCTATTGAAAAATTTCTGACAGAATGGTATTTCTTTCCTATTTTCTGATTCTGTCGTGATTTTCTTTCTGACTTCAAATTCACTTTCTGAGCAAGGAAGGGGCTGGCAGCAGAATGTATTGATCAAGAAGGCTAGTTCTCAACTCTCAAAGCAAGTCTGTGTCTTTTCTTCCAAAATAGGTATATTAGGAGCATTTTGGTTTTTGATATTCACTCTATGGGAAATGGGCCCTCAGTGGTGTATTCACACATGTGTGTGAATATATGTGTGTATGTGAGAATGTAACATGCATTGGGCATCTTGGTTAATTCACAGAGACAGAATTCCTCCTTCTTTCACCAGTACAGGCCTAGTTCAGGGCAGGAGGCTGTAGAAAACCACCTTGAAGGAATTTCTTGAAAGGCGCCTTGGAAGGAAGTACGCAGCAACAAGCCAGAGGTAGACGAAAGCTCCTGAATCCATTCAGTCATTTAGGGATGGCTCTACCACCACCTCCATTTAATATTTGCATTTTGCTTGTGTTGCTTAGGAGAGCACAGATTTTTAGTCTTCACCATTTTCATGGATAAAAAGGGGTTAGAACTGGGAGTGGTCTAGGGAATTTTTTAATTGGGAGATGTGGGGACTCTCAAACTAATGAGTTTTCTTCAACTGCTGTCTTAATGATGCTCTGCTTTGGATGGAATTCTCTTCTTAAATTTGATTGAATCCAATTCTAATTGGATTGAACTTGCTCTTTCTCCGACTTCCTGCCAACTGGCAGGTACCTTCATTTCCTTCCCAGGGAGTTTAATATCAGGGAAAAGGCCAGATTGACAGCTCAGAATGAAGATGGAAGCTTTGCCTCACTTTGTTCCTTCCCTCCTTTTGCTGTTGGGGACCAGCATGGATAGATCCCCTATATCTGGTCATACCACCTGGGCTGTAGACTTGCTCTCTGGAGACAGTCACTTTATACAGCAGTTGCTTCCCCATGCAAATTGACTCCAACAATTGTGCTTCCAAGACTTTCTCTGGACTTTCTGCCCACACACATTTGCATTCTCTATTTCTTTTCTGTGGAATGGGTTTGGGGTTGTAAGGGGACTGAATAATAGAAGGTTCACGTTAGCTCTTTTGGAATATTTCACGGAGGGTTAAGTTCTAGTTACAAAACAATGACCCATCCTTCTTCTGGAGTCAGGAGAATAGGGCTGGGATCAAACTGGAGTTGGAACAATTGACCCAGTCCTGGGTTACAGCATCTCCCCCATGGAATGAAAGCTCATCATCCACACCCTAAGACTCTGGGGAGCTAAAATAAACATCTGTAAGGAGAAAAGAAAATGAGTTTGTATTTGGGGTGTGAGGGGAGTAGAGATAGGGTCAGATCTGAAGCCTTACTGGCTCTCACTGGCTCCAGTGGAATAAGGGGCATAACTTGGCTTGTGGCTGGATGGAAGGTGAGCCAAGATTTCTTTTTCCAGACTCTACTCAGTAAGGGATTTTCTGGGTAGTGGTATCTGATTCTCAATATCTTCTTGCCTGGATGCCAGCCATATGCCTGCTCTGGGGACTGAGCTAATGAAGACATGAAGCCCCAGCCTGACAGGCTGTGCTGGGCCCAGGGACCAGAGCTGGCTAGACAATCAGTCACAGCCATGGGATTTGTCATAAAGCAGGAGCACTGCTCTTGCCAGCAATGGCCAACATGAAAAATGAGGGGTGGAATGGAGAGCTGGGGACCAGTCTCACTAATGTAAAGCATGTAGAAAACCCAATCAATACAGAACGCTGGGGCTCTGGGCCCTCTGATGATCAACAGTTGATTCTTATTATTCATAGGTTCTGTATTTGCAAATTTGCATACTCACTAAAGTATATTTGTAACTCCCAGATCGATATATGTGTACCTTTGTGGTCCTATGCAGACATGCAAAAAACTGGAGTCACATTCGCAGCTGAAGTTAAACACGGCAACACTCTGCCTTCTTGTTTCAGTTCTCATACTGTAAACAGTGTACTTTTTATGATCTCTTTCGTGCCATGTTTGTCACATCTCTGTGCTTTCTGTTGGTGGCTTTTCTGTTAAATAATAGTCCCCAAGCACAGTGCTGCAGTGCTGTCTAGAGTTCCTAAGTGCGAGAAGGTTGTGATGTGCCTTAGGGAAAAAAGTACATGTGTCAGATAAACTCTGTTCAGGCATCAGTTAGAGTGCTGTTGGCCATGAGCTCATGTTAATGAATCAACAATATATATTAAATAAGATGCCTTTAAACAGAAACACACATAAGGTTGTGTATTGGTTGGTTGACACAAATGTTGTGACTAGAGGCTTACAGAATCCTCGCATTTCTCCTGTATTTCTCCCAAGAGTCCAAGAGTAATGGCTTAGTATTCATTAATTCAGTGTTCATAGTGACCTCATAGACTATAACTACACAGATAATGAATGTGACTATAGACGTTCTGTCCACCCACAAAGAATGCATGTCCCGGCCTTTCTCTTGGATCCCTCTGGTCCCAGACATTGTGTCTTAACTACAGCACCATGGTCCAGTTATGCTTTCAGGTTGCAACATGCTTCATCCCCAAGCCCCCTGTTGTTTTGGGAAGAGAGACAAGCCCATCTCCTGGGAGGAAAGAAGACAGGAGAAGGAAGACTATCCACCTAAGAGATCCTGAGTTCCTTGTCTACTGAAGGCACATGTCTGATGTTCTTGGTTTGTAATTACTTAAAATAAAAAGTGACCAGATTCCAGAGTCTAGGTACTTTTACCTGACATAGCTTAAGTGAAATTTCGAGAATCTCATTGTCACCGCTCTAATTTTAGTAGGCTGGAGACTGAGATTTTTGGAGAGAAAAGCAAATATAATCCAATTCTTGTCTGTGCTAATACCAGTCCTGTGGTTTGTGAGGATCAATAGATAATGAACATGAAACCACTTTGAAAAAAACCAAGCAGAGAAAGTCAATTATCATATGGTTTCACTTACTTATGGAGCATAAGGAATAACATGGAGGACATTAGGAGAAGGAAAGAAAAAGTTAATTGGGGGAAATCGGAGGGGGAGACAAATCATGAGAGACTCTGGACTCAGAGAAACAAACAGGGTTTTGGAAGGGAGGGTGGTGGGGCGTTGGGTGAACCTGGAGGTAGGTATTAAGGAGGGCACGTTTCGCATGGAGCACTGGGTGTGATGCATAAACAATGAATCTTGGAACATTGAAGGAATAAAATTAAATTTAAAAATCCATGTGATATATATGATTTACATTGGCTCTATCTGGCCTCATGAGAAAGATGTTCTGAATATGTGAATGTTCCAGATAAAGGGTGCCTGTCTGGTGACCAAACTCTTAGAATGTTTATGTTTTTCTTTATAGAGTGTCCTCTTTCCTTCATAAGTAGAACACTCTAAGCATAGTTTAACCTTTCCTTGGTGACTGAAGGACATAATTTATGAGGCTGTGTTACTGTGTTGGACTGTAAAATAGTATTGTCCTTAATTGATGGGTATAGGGTCTCAGGCCTCTCCAGTTCCAAAATGCTCCAAGGCTTTAGTTCTACTGAGCTGGTGTAGAGGGGTGTCTGTTCTCTCTCAAGGACTATTAACATTTGCAGGGATGCCAGCCCCTATGTTAAACAACCATGCCCTGCTGCAGCCTCCAGAGTGGGGGCTCTAGTGCTTTCTCTTGGGACTCTTTCTGTTCCTGGGGGCTGTTTCCAACAGCTGCCTCAAGGATTGCTTCTACCTTCCTCCCCACTCCTGTTGATCCTCCTCATTGCACTTATTGCTCTTCACCTCCCCACTTCTTGACTCAGATTTAGGAACATGGGCTTAGCCAGTTAAAAGGGTTTGGGGATTGTATCACATGGAGGTTAAGGATAGAGGCTGTGGATTCACATTGCTTGGATTTAATCCTGGATCCTCCATTTTCACCTGTAAGGATTGAAGCGGTTTCCTCATCTGTACCTCTGTTTTCTTCTCTAGAGAATGGAGCTATAAATAGCACCGAGCTCATCAGACTGTTGTGGGCCTCCAATGAGTTATCCACCAAAAGCTCCATGCACTGAGATTGCCATGGAGGCTGTTACTGTTAATGCTATCATTGGGACAGTGAATTTCGTGGAGCTCTGAGACTGTTTTGGATGCTTTTGGAAGGTTGGTTTAATCAAGTCTGACTGATGAATAAGCAATGTTGTTGCATTTTTATGATGACTTTTATGATATTGTTCTGACTGATTAAGATGCTGACCCAAAACTGAAACCACGGCTACCACCATGTGGTTAGCCAACAAGAGGCTGATTCTAGGTTTTGTCACTGCATGGACCCCGCACAGGTCATTCAGAGTGGCCAGCCCTTTTGTCTGATTAAAAGCCTACCAATCAACACTTCTCTGTCAGTGCAGAGGGTGTGCCCAGCAGCCAAGAAGCCTTGGAAGGTGTTTTATCAGCAATTCCAGAGCTGTGAGTTGCAGACTGCTTCTCTGGGACTGGGTCAGGGAAGGTGTCCTGCTACATGGACTCCAGAGCTCACAGTTCTGAGGTCTGAAAGCCTTAGTGTTCCTTTTCAGTCAATTCATGTTGGGAGCATTATTACTACATGACAAGCTTTGGGACTGAACTGGTCCAAGACATGGTCTTCAAAACGATTTTTCTCCAACATTAGCAGCTGCTGCCGTTTGACTTCTCTGCCAGGAAGACAATTTTCCTTGGGGGGAGGCAGCAAGAATGACTGTGAGTAGATCTCCTGCTTAAGAACGGCCTTCATTGGCTAGTGCTGATTCTTCATTTTGGATTCCTGAGGGGAGTTTTACTGCTTAGATTTGTTCTTAATCTCTGGGGGGAAGAAAGTAGAATCACTTTTTTTTTTTTTTTTTTTTTAAGGTTCAAAGCTTTGGCTTGTGTTACAATTCAAGTTCATTCAATGTATATTCAATGGATGGTGATGGGAAGATGGGGTCCAGGTTCTGCCTGAGTTCTGGTCCTTGTTCTAATACTTAGAAGCACAATGACATCACCTAAGCCTGGGCTCACTTTCCTCATCTTTAAAAGGAAAAGGCTGAGGATTTTATGCAATTATTCCAGTTATGATAGACATCAAGTAAACAATAATCATTGTCATGATAGCACCATTATTGAGCACTTACTATATGCCAAGTATTTTACACAAACGCTCTCACTCTAGTATCACAACAATCTATGAGTTGGCATTATTATCTTCATTTTTTTTTTTTTTGATGGTTAATTAAAGTTCAGGAGGGTGAAGTTGCCCAACATCATGCATCCAGCAAATGCAGAGCTGGGATATCCAAATTTGTCTTGAGTGGGAGTGAAGTTGGTTTTTTCAATGCTTTAATTCATATAAACACAGGAGCATTTTCTTGTGTTGTAACACAAAAATGAAAACCTTTATATCTTCCAGGCAGCTAATCAGGGGCTTATGTTATCCTGTTCATCATTTTTATCCCTGATGGAAGACCCTAGTTTCCTGTGTGGCCTTACCTTGGCAAAAGGCACGGTGTCATCAAAGTCCCTAACAGGCACCCACCATGGAAAGGAGTGAGGGGAGAAACAGATTCTTCCCTTCACCAAATCCCAAAGACTAAACCTGATGCTTTTGCATGGCATTAGGCTATGGCAGGAGATGGGAGGAGCTGTTCCCAGATCATGTACTTAGTAAAAATTAAATGCAATCATTCCTGTCATGCCTGACTTTCTCCCAGCATTAATGTCCCTAGAGACATAGGAAAGGCTATTCAAAGCAGCTGACCTGTCTTGAGCAGGGCAGAAATAGATTGTCCCCCTCCCCCTTGTAGCAAAGGCAGCAGAGTAGGTCACCCATGAGCAGGTCATCAGGAGCATTTAGGTGTTAGGGCTTGGCATGGCTGGTGTGGACTTGTGAAGAAAAAGGTAGGCTGAGGAAAGGCCCAGTGAGTCTCTGCAGTGTCAAGGTGGCCATCCCCAGGGCAGCTAGATGGCCCAACCATATGCTATTTCTACCACGTTTTAACTTCATCAGAGCAAAGGCCAAAATTAGGCAAACTTTGTACTTGTAGCCAAGTAGATACATTTAAAGGAAAGTATATTCCATCTCTATTCTCCAATAATCTATGGCTTTGAACAGCTAAGCACCATTTCCATTCAGAAAAAGGGTGTACAAGACTCAGACTGTAGAGTCTATGAATTAGAATCAAAGAATATTTTATTTTTAGTTTGTATTTGTTTACTTATATTTTAAATCAAATCCTTATTATCCCAGTCCATTCAATAATGTGTGGAAGCTACCTTAAATCTTTACTGTTAGCCTGCCACAAACTGTAATCAGGCAAGTACCTATTGGCAAGGCAATCCCTACCGCTAAACCCTTTCAACTCAAGGCTTTCACCACACAGCTCCTCAGGTAGAGGGAGAAGCATCCTGCCTACCTACTTAGCTGCTTCAGGGTGGGAGGGGGTTGGATGAGCTAGGAGACAGGTGGGCCTAAGAATCTCCTCGTGAAGCCCAAACCAACAGATTAATCCTTGTACATTTGATCCTCTGTCCAGCCAGGCCAAGGCCATTCACTTCAAGGCTCCTGAGGTGGCCTCTTATCCCAGGTTCATCAGAGCCAGAAAAAAGAATAAAGCCAGGAATAGCAGAAAGAGTAAATAAAATAAAAATCAAGACCTTTTTCCTTGGTCCTGCTTACCCGCTAAGAACACCGAGAACCAAGTTAAGTACAAAAAATGACCCTATGATGATTAGTGTAACAAAATAGATCCAGGGCCAGTCCCTTCCTACGGCATCATTGACCTGGAAGAATGGAATGATAGTTAGTGAGGCACACTCAGCAGCCGAGCACGGCCAAGTGCCCATCACCGGCTCCTGAACACTGACCCAAGCAGTGCCGGGACCCAGGGATCCTCTAGGTGCAAATCAGAGGCCAAACAGCCTGCCCAGACACTGGGTCAGAATCTGTGGTTGAATGGGTACTTATTTTTTCTGGTTTTCCTGGCCTGTTAGGATCCCATCCCTGAGGACCCTGGTGATGGATATAGTGGGTCCTAGGACCTTGCTCGGCTGCATTGTAAAGAATACATAGAAACGGTCAGCTTACCCGCTCAACACACCGAGAACCAGATTTAGAACGAAAAAGGATCCAAAGATGACCAGACTGACAAAATACACCCAGGGTAACTCATAGCCCATAGCGTCCTGCATCTGGAAAGATGAAGGCAGATTAGGAAAGAGAGAGCAGAATAAGTTAAAGTGAGGAGGCAGGCAGGAAGGGTGTGGACAGAACTGGAGGAAACTGGCAGGTCTAAGCCAGGATCCACTGTCACCCCTGGTACCATCGATATTCAAAATACTTCCCCATGACCCTGACCTGAACTCTAAGGGACATCTGTAGGCTCTAAATTTTGGCTCTCTCTGTTGTTTTATTTTCCAGAACCAGAAAACTTTCTTCAATGTTTTCACTTATTTAATAAGGTGGGTCACCTAAAAAAGTGATTTCTTAAGCCTAGAGTGGTTTCAAGTCAGTTGGGTTTTCGTGGCATGGAGTCTTCCACTGCACCCAGGACAGCCTAACCTTGGTATCAGGTGGGCCTCAGCTCTTCCTGAAGGAGCCAGATACCCAGAACCCCTTCCCAGGGATTTTCCTGAGCTGGGCCTGGAATTTAGAAGCAAAACTGCAGTGTTTCACGAGCACTCTGGGCCACGGACCAGAAAGGACTGTCGTTTGGTTACTTAGGCAGACAATAGTTCCTGTCCTGCAAACACGTTTCCTGTAGCCTGAAGACAGTGACCAGAACCTAACTGTATAATGGAGGCAGCCTCTGAGAGGTGACAAACACCTGTAGCAGCTGGAGGCAATGGTTTGCTGGGTCCAATGCTTTGGAGAACCACTACACATTTCTTCCCTGGACTGTGTTCATTGACGTCAGTAGGGTACCCTGAAACTGGTCATGATGGGCAGAGTGGGCAAATGACATAGATCAGCCCCCACTTTACCCTTTACCTTTAAGAACAGGTGGTTAAACATTTACCAGCACATAGCTGGCTGGAGGGTAGGTATAAACATGATGTGAAGTTACAGAGCACAATTTTTATCAAACAGGAAATTTGTTCTGATTTAGGCATTCAAATTTATTTCTTTTAATGCTTTCCAACTAGACTAAGCAGGATTTAGTCATATCTTTCTAAAATGAACCCCAACTTTGTCCTTGTGAAATTGCCTTACAGAAATCCAAATTCTGTATACAAGCTTCCCAAATGATTGATATTAGTGGATCTCTGAATGTGGCCCTGACCTGTTTAGAAATGCACATACTTGGCCCTCCCTGAAACTATGCAGGTGGGCCCAACAACCCATGTTTCAGCAAGCCCTACAGCAAGTCGAGTCTGATGTGAAAGTTTGAGAACCACTGATTTACAGCTATTCTCCATAGCTCTCAACTTCAAATATAAGGACACGACAAATATCGTGATTCACTACCTGTCCCTGCTTTGTTACATGGAAGTGTTCCTTAAAGTGTGGTCTAAAGACCACAGCATCAGAATCATCTGGAAGAATTGTTAACCACACAGATTGCTCCCAAGTCAGTGAGCCTCATGACTCTGCACATTAATCACCCAGGGGATTCTAAAGCTAGGTGCCTCAAATGAGTTATATGTGGGATGGGATAGTACCTTCCTCAACCCTTTTCAGGCTTCAAGAAACCTTACCTATGTGCCTGAGGATGCTGGACAAATACTACGTTCTCTGTGTTCTGTGAGTAAAGCAGGTCAAGAAGTACTGCTCCCACCTAGTTTAACTGGTTTGAAGTGTTACATCCCGATAGGTTCTTTTCAAATCTAATACTATTTATCTGGGCTCACTATATTTTGGTTGAAGGAATCTACCAAATGCAGCCATAGCACAGAACACAAAAACTGTGTTCAGGGTTTGTGGGTCATTGTCTTGAACTGAGTCACTGAGCAAAAGAACAATTTCCAATGTAAGTCTACTTAACCATATTGTAATTCAATTCAGTTCAACAAGAATTTATTGAGCTTTTCCATTCCCACATACTCTGCCATTTTGCACATGGTGCTTATCATTTTCTAATTTACTTATTACGTGTTAGAATGTAAGTTCCCTGAGGACAAGCAGTTTTGGTCTGGTTTGTTCACCAGACCAAATGCCAAAAACAGTGCATTGCATGTGACAGGTACTCAGTAAATGTTGAGTGAATGAATGAACTTGATACGTGCCAGGCACTGTGCTATGAATAGGAAGCCCTTCCTAGCATGGGAAAAGATTAAAAAAAAAAAAAAAAAGGCAGCTATAATGTGAGTTGGTAAATGAGGTTGTAGGAATAACCATAGAGGTTTCTCAAAGTGTAGAAGAAAGAATGGCTGTCTGAGGCTTGGAAAAGCAAGCAACTGACAGATCAGGCAGAACTGGGTAAACCTTGCACCTGGGGCAATGAAGGCAGGAGTGTAGGGGCAGATAGGAAGCCCAAAGGCTTTGTGATCCTGGGACAGAATTGGGGATTTCCTAGGAAGTTGGCAATTACTAAAAATAGAACCCACAGTTGAAAACCCATCCTGGCTCTGGGATGGAGACTTTTCCCAGTGGCTGAGGGTGAAAATATCCAGAAAAACAGTGGTTGTTAGGAGAGGCAGGGTAGAAAGGTTTGTGTGTTTCAGAGCTTGCCCCCATCACAGGGAGACTGAAAGACTCCTTTAACCAGAAAGTAACCGTCAGAGGCAAGTCTACAAAGGAAACCAAACCAGCAGAGGAAAGTCCAATGACCACCCAGGAGGAGAAAAAGAAAACTGCACCATGTAAGAAGGGGCAGGACTGGTGAAATGAGTTAGGGAGGAGAAAGGCATAAGCATGATGGCGAGATAGCCAACCATAGGCCATAGAATGATTGTAAGGATGACCATGTGATTCCAGGGTTTTTATGTCACATTTTATTATGGGGAACTATGACATAAACCTTTCACTATTCTTAGCAGTGGTCTAATTAGAGTCCACATTTGTTCAACAGTATTTCCTGAGTGCCTACTGTGTGTAAGATATTGTGATCTGAGCCAGTGAGAGTGATGGGGTTAAAAACAGCCTTGGGATAGGAGAAGTAATCTGTGAGGAGGTGTTTATGGAAACTGGATCCAAGGCCATGAAGCCTCTATGTGCCCTAGGTTTTGCTTTCTCAGATTAAGTCTGGCCAGTGAAGGTCAGAGTCCTCTCCTCCTCCTTAAGTTAGGGAGGGTGGGGGAGGTCAGAAAGAGCTGATGAAAGCTGTGGACTCCCACCTGAGAAAAGGTCCATGCCCATGACGTTCTGCCTACAACCCCATGGGTGCATGGGCCCAATGTTTCTGATCAACCAGCTGCTCTGTGCTAATCCGGGAAGAGCTTTTCCCAAGAGTGGCAGAGGGGGCCTGTTCTGCATGAGTTCTCTTGCTTTGCCTCAGATCTCAGACCTTACTTAGGACATATAGGAACATGTAGTTGCTGGAGACAATGGCACACTTGCTGCTGTTCACCCTTCCAGAGCTGCCTCTGGAGCCTGGGCAGATGGAGAGTGGGCATGAGGGCTGGCTGGCACTTAACCAACTGCCTTGGAATGAAATTTCTCCTTACTGGTTCCTCATAACCCTAAAGAAAATACAGTTCCCCGAATCACATCTCTCTCATAAGTCAACAAACCCATGAACCTTGAAGATTTCCTTGGGCCCTTATTCATTTTTGGGTGTCCTTTCCTTTGTGTCCTAGGTAAGTGACTTCCAGCATCATTAAGGGCTTCAAATGGAGGGGGCTACAAGCCACATTGCCCATACATAGCTCATAGAGAGACCTGTGATAACCTTATGACCCACAGAAAAACTCATGACCCATAGATAGCCCATTAATATCTTCATAACCTTATGACCCATAGATATCCCATTGATATCCTCATGACCTATAGATATATTCATGACCTGTATATACCCCGTAGAGAGCCAGGGACATATTCAGGAGACTCATGGTGTCTACCTCTCCCTTATTCTATGCTTCTGCTTTGGTCTCATTCTTGTTGTGAGACAGTTCTTTCAAAGGTTTAAGATGCAGAATAGCAGGTGAGGGGCAGGACTCAGGAGGGCAGATGGGAGATTAATAAGCTTCCAATGTGTTCCTAAGACCCTATCACTTCTTCAGCAAGCAATGCTCAACAGCTACTAGTGAATGATTCTCTGGTCTGTCTGGCTCTGGCCTGAGAGGAAAGGGCCCCCTTTGTTTTCTCTTTTACTTTCTCCTCTTGATTCTAGGCCACCTACTTTTGGGGGCAGACTGGGTAGAGAGCATACAATATGGATGGCTCTGAAGTAGGGCAATGCCTGGAGTGATGAGATTGATGTCTTAAATCAGCTGGAATGGAGCTATTAAGAAGAGAGTGAATGAATAAAGACATGTTTTTAAAAAATGACCTAGATTGCTGACACCCTTATTTAGAGGTGAAAAAAAGGATAGGTTTTCTCAAACCACTAAAGCTATATGTTTCTTAGGTTTATAACAAAGGAAGCTTTGTGACTTTTTTAAGGAAGGCACATATTTAGACATTTTGAGGTCCACCATCAGCAGCCATTGCAGCCTCCAGGCCCAAGGACTTAGAGGATGACCCCAGCCTTCGCTGAAGCACATGCTTGATTATTCCTAGAATCTACAGACAGCCCAAAGATGATACTGAATGAAAAACACAGAAGGACTTCCTGAAAACAATATCTAGTTCCTTGAGGGCAGCCTCAACCATAAACGTTCAAATCCAACATACATTTTTTTTTTTCCCAAAGAAGATAAAATAGGAGGAACAACACCTCCTGAGTCCTAGTGCATCAAGGCTGCTCTCAATCCTAGCTGATTTCCATGAGTTTTCAAGTTGTGGCAGCTTCTCCTAAGGTTTGTTTCACAGTCGCTGTGGATCTAAAAAGACTAAATAGTTTCACTAAATGCCAAGAGGCCTGTCACTTGACAGCAAAGGCAGGAGGTGCTGGCCCATAAAAATCATAGTGCTTTCCACAGAGTACAATTAGAGGACAGGGTTTGCTGCTGTCATGATTGTCAGTGCCCAGGGCAATGTCTCAAAAAATCTGTGACTACTCTTGACCTTCGTCACCTTGCATGCAGACACCCGTAGATCAATGAGTGAGCAGCAAGTCAGACAACAAGCTTAACCTGACTCCTTTCTGACCCTGCACCCGTTTATTGTTGTACGTGGAAAACTCATGACTGCCTCAGGGCACAGGTGAAAGCCTGGATTATGTGGGGGAAGACACCCAAATGTTCCTAACATGAAGGCAAACCAACACATCTACTTTTTAAAAATCCCTGAATTCACATGGGATCATGGGGATCACTGACATCCTGGGGGAGGTTAGGGAGTGTGAGTGGCCCCAAGTATGAACACTTGTGTAGGAGACAGCAGGCTCATAGCCAAAGGAAGCCCTGCTTATCTGTCCTGGGCAGCAATGAGCTGTGAGGTGACTGCACGATACTGGTGACTGCACCTTTAGGCAGGTGGCCTTTCAGGCACCTTGGGGGAACATGAGCTGTTTCTTGGTTCTATTGAGAGAACCTAAAAACCAGTTCTCTCCAATCTCCCTAAATGTTATAAACTTGCTTTCCCTAGGGGGAAGAGCCTCAAAGTGAGTGAAATTCCTCTCTCTCCCTGAAATGTTCTGTGCCAACACAGAGCTCTGAGTATACTGCCTTGCTAAGTCAAGTTTCCTTATGTGTCCTCTATCTCTTCAATTAGATCTTAAATTCCTTGAAGGCAGGACTTCATCTCTCCATCCCTCTACCCTAGTCCCTACTCAGTCCCAGGAACATAGTAAATACTCAATAAATGTTTGTTAAATAGATTATTAAATAATAAGGACTCATCTAATACTAGTGAAATGAATAAAATAAAGCCTAAAAATTAAGTAAGTAATAGCATTGAGAGTTGCTAATTTTCTTTCTTGACATGCTTGTAAACTACTAGTTTGTTGTCTAGATGACATTCTTTGTCTAAAACAGCATGGGCACTAAGTGGGGAGCACTCTAATAGAAGCAGGTTAAAAGTCAAGAACTACAGGGTCCTAAGTAGGACCTACCACTTTCTCTGTTCTGATACCTGTGAAAAAGCCCAGGATGCTGTTTCTAGGTTACTTGAGGATTTTTTCCCCAGCTCTTCACTTAGAACGACTATTAGGTCATAAATAGAACTCAACTCCATTTCTGTTTTCTTGATGCCTTCAGAGACATTCTTTATATTCTATAGTGAAAAGAGGTGGCTTTTTGAAAAAAAGATGGAGTGGGGAAAAAATAGGGTAAAGCCTGAATCAACCTGCCTGGATGTAAAAGACCTTTGTTATAAATGAAGGATGTTTCAGCAGCACCAAGAGCAGATGTGAATGTCCATCTCTGTGTGTATGAGAGTGTAGAAGGAATTATCTACACAGCATGTTCAGACATGTAAGTGGGATGACAAGACCAAGTGTGGAGCTGACAACTGTTTCATGAAAGGTTAACATACTAGAATTTTGTTCCCAAGTTCTCCTGTTGAGCCCAAACTAACCCAGATACTACAGAAGACACTATTTGTGATTCTAAAAATCTTCTCTTTATATGATTTCTCATTAACTATTCTTTCTAATTCTATTTTTAAGCTCAGTTTCTATTTTTTAAGCCAATTGTTGGGGTGGGGCAATGGGTGATGTTGGAAAGAAGTGATCCCACTATGTTGGTGGTAAGTAGGGTTGGGCATGAGTCCAGGGAAACCTAGACCTGAGTGATTTTACTGTGCTGCACAGTATTTAATATTCTTGGGGGCCCTGGATCAGGAGGGTTATTCATCCTCTTGATGAAGGCGTATTCAGGCATCTAGATTCCAGAAGAGCTAGAAACGTGTATGTTTGGGTGGTGCCTACTTCTAACTGCTCCCTCCCTTTCCCACAAGTCTCACATGTAACTTTCTCCAGGTATTCCAAACACTGGGTCAGTGGTCATGTTATTCTGTCCCCAAGAGCACGGGGCTATCTCAAGTACAAACTCAGCACCTGACTGATGTTTATGTTAATTAACTGTGATTTGGTTGCATTGTGGAAGGGATAATGATTTTTAAATGGACTCAGACCACATCTAAGAATCCTGAAAATCATCTTGATTCAGCAGCCTCTTTATCTTCAGGAAGGCACATTCTCAAACCATATAAGATAAGTAGTCTTGAATTACATGAAGAAAGTTAGGGGTGTTTGGTTAAAAAAAAAAAAATCTGAACATAGAAATAGAAACTAATGGTGATGCTATACACTACTGGATTCTTCCCTCTCTTGGTGGTTCATTGTTTCTAAAGAAGGCTGATACTTTTGTTTGCTCACCATTCCCCACCATTTTAGAAGAGACATGGACATTCTGAGAGTAAATGGGCCTTTGGCTTAAGAAGCTATTGCTCGAGGAAACCACACCTCAAACTGAGTTTTAGCTTAGTTTCCAAATCCCCAGTGTCCCCCACTCCTTACCCTGTCATCTGCAGATTCGGTAAAAGAAATGTTTCAACAAATCGTTCACCTTAGTTGGAACCTTGACCCAATGTATGGCCGTAACTTTAACTAGCTGTTCTAGTATTACTTGGCCAAGTTTGATCTTCTTTTTAGTTCACTAACTCTTCAAATCATAACAATGGGATGAAATATGGTTGTCACAGAAAAAGAGAAATGGATTTGATATTATCCACAGTAGGAAGCAGGTGTCTGCCATTTGCTACTGTTGACCTCCCTGATCCCTTCCATCCCAAGCTATATCCAGTGATTGAATCAATTGCTTCTTTAGCACTTTAATGGCTGATTCTCTCCCTAGGAACATCTAACAAGCTGTTTGATAGTTCAGAATGAATCTGGCTCTGGGGTTTCCATTCATTGCTATACTTGAAAATCTTGGTTGATCCTTCCAACATTCTGTAGACTTGCCCTTTGGATTTGAAGGGAAATGCATTCTTCTGAGTGGAAGACCCTGCTTCTCCAATTTCCATGGAAACTATAGCTTCCTAGACTGGTTCAAATCCAGTGGCATCAAAGCAGCACCATGCAGATTGAATAGGTTAGGCTTCTAGGGGTTTTCAGACTCCTACTCGGGATCAGAATCACCTGGAGAGCCTTTCAAAATGCAGATACTGGGGCCTAACTTTGGACCTTCTCATTTAGTGGCTTGGAGGAAAGTCTGGGTATCATTATATTTAGAAAGTTCCATGTTTTATACTAAAGTACACTGAGATTTGAGAGTCTGTGGGTTTAGAGATATAAGCTCAGAGGCAAGAAGGAGGAATGTTGAAGGGGGAGGAAGTAAGAGGGAGAGAAAAGAAGGAGGAAAGGAAAAATGGCCATAAAAAGGTCAAAGCAATTAGAGAAATTGTCTGAAAGCAGGAGCATTGGGCTGGGGAGTGCTTCCATCATGAATACCCAAGTATGAGGCTGTTTCAGCTTTACGGTGTGTGTGCGCATGGGCATGTGTGTGTGTGTGTACATGGGCATGTGTGTGTGTGTGCACGTGTGTGTGTATGCATGCACACACACACACATACACACAATATGGCCGTTTTGGGAAGGTGCTGGGAAAATCAGAGAGGCATGTCCCATGAGCCTGGGATTGTTCCTTCACCTCTGACATTTTTTCCGTTCCCAGTCTGAGCTCTATCACATACACCCCAGGGGAGAAAGCACAACACAGCTGCTGAAAATTGGTAGTTGCAGTTGTGTGCTTCTTCTCATTCCCCACTCTGGCTGTCATTACGACAGTATTTCTTGGGTCACATCTGGCTGGTGGGGTATCAATGACTTATGTTGGGGGAGAGGGAGGGAATGATGAAGGAAGATCACAAAAATACACCAGGGCCATCAGCAAAGTAAATTATACCTATTCTCCCAGCCCTACACCCACCCACCCACTGCCACCGCGCCCTCAATTTACCACCACGGAAGGCGTTCCTATAGCAACTTAAAGCATGGGTTTGAAGCTCATGTGATGAGCTCCAAAGCATAGTTCCATGTGCTCATACGTTACATGGTCCATAGCATAAGCTGCCCATGTACAGAAAGGTATTTCTGTCCTTGGATAGCCAGAGAGATCTACCCAAGGTAGAAGGACCACTTGGGAATTTGATCAGCTTTGCTAAATGAAATAAATTTGCCTAAGCATAGTACATTCAATTCCCTCTTTTCCTCTTAGAAATTATTCAAAGCCAGTTTTGTTGAGCATGGGCCTAAAAAATGTTTTCCAGTGTTTCATTTTAATTTGAGAGAGAGGTGACTTGACCTTTGTCTTCTTTTCAAAGTATCACAACACAGCAACTCTACCATGGCCCGGTTCCAGTCATACCATCATTATTCAGTTTAGATTTACTGTTTCTCTACACTGAGATTTTTAGTCTGAACTGTATGTTGTTTACATCTGAATCCTGTACCTAGGAGCTTCTCTGGCATGCAAGGAATGCACAATAAATGTTTTCTGGGTACAAGGTTCTCAGGCAAGTTTCAAGTAGTCATTTGCAGAGAGTATGCATTTGATAGCAACATTGGGTTTCAGCATGTTGACCTGAACATTAAAAACTTGATAAAGAGGATTTTTGAATTAATAGGTTATGGAGTTCATGAAAAAATTAAAAGATACAATACCCTGTATCACATCTCTGTGTTATTACAAAACTCTTGAGATTTTAAGAAGTCAATACCTCTCTTGGCACCAGTTCCTTTCTATCTGGCGGCTCTGTTCAATGGGAAGCCATTTGCTTCCCTCTCCTCTTCCCTGCTTTAGTATTTAGACACTTCCCCAAGCAGACTCTTAGACTGTTTTCAGCATGGCCAAATAAATTTGACTATTTGCAAAACTGTGGATGAGATGGTATTTTCAAGACTGGCAACAAGCATTTTTCACCCAAATGCTGGAGAACAACACTGGATTCTGGCAAGTCATTTCTCATGCTCAAGTAGGAGATCCTACAAAGAATTATATTTTCTGGAGCTTTTACAAATAATGGACTTGACTCTGCCAGAAAGGAGACAGCTCAAATATGGTTTGTCCCATAGGCAGAAATCTGGCACTTTAATAGCTTGAAGGTTGGCAAAGTAGTGTTGGCTGCTGGATAATAAAAGGGGCATCTTGAAGGTAAAAGAAAATTTACCATTGACTGGTTGACACTTAGGAAGTGGTGTTTCTAAATATGCACACATAACCAGCAGAGTGTTTTGCTAGCAGTGAAAATGATGGCAATGTGTTTGTCTGATGGACTACTCTAATATGATAAGATTAACACGAGAAATAGAAATACAATAGCATGCCATAATACTAACAGTTCAATAAAAATTGTTTCTTGTTAGAAGACCAGGCCTGGCTTTTCTCCTTAGCCCTAAAAATTAATAATTGTGCTCTCTAGCTCTCTTTGGGGGACAGATGCAAGACAAGGATAAGAACGAAGAAACTCTACAGTTTCTACAGGAAGGGGAGTTGAATAGAATCCTTGTGTCAGGTTTAGCCAACTCATTCACAGATCATCAGCTGTAGGCCCGTATTTCTCACTATGGTAGGATAAACTGAACGATGACATTTCTCTTAGGCTGATGGGCGGACAAAGAGACTCATTAGGGTGCAAATTTCATGCTTTGTTTCTCATGAAAGACCTGGAAGAAATCAAAGACATTCATCAACTATTCCATCAAGGTGTGTATGTGATCACAAAGTCATGGGAAGAGTGGAAGAAAAGGGAGATATTGAGGAAAGGCTCACAGCCCTCTGGACTCCCTGCCTCTGCCCATCTCAAGTTACGTACCCAGTACAGCACATCTGTCCAGCCCTCCATGGTGATGCACTGGAACACTGTCAACATGGCGAAGGCAAAATTGTCGAAGTTGGTGATGCCGTGCTTGGGCCCGTCCCACCCGGGCTTGCACACAGTGCCGTTCTGACACTGCCGCCCATGGCCTGTCTCCAGAGCACAAGGGGAAGGATCATCTTCTGCTGGAACATCTTGAATGACCAGGGGAAAAGAGAAGGCAGCAGAGGGGATGGAGAGAGATGGGTAGAGAAAGGAGAGAGAAGTCAGAGAGAAAACTGGCAGGATAAGGTTGATGGGCTAGGCAAAACAACCACAGCAACCATAATACAGAACACATTTTCAATAGTTCCCCCACAGACAAATTAAACAACGCAAGTAACGAGGTATTCATTTTAGGCTGCCATTGATTTAGGGAGTCAGTACTTTGAACTAATTGTAAAACTGTATTTTAACCTTGTTAATTGATTTCAAAGATGGTAAGGCTATTGCACATTCTGCAGAAACATGTTGTCATCATGGTCAATGGCAAATGGCCAATTAAAAGCTAATGATGATGCAATCACTCCAAGTGGAAAACATTCTGGGCAGTGATAGGAAATCCACCCTTTCTTTCTTTGGTGATAATGTATCTGTGGAGCCTTCCATTGGAATACCAGAGTTTAGGGTGAGGGTTATCTTGATTGGAAGAATCTCTCACATAATTAGCCAACAAGTCCCATTCTGTACCACTTTCTCCATTATGTGTTACAGGACACATTACCAAAGATACAAGTCATTTTATAGTAGAAGCCTTATGCTGATGAAGGACAAAACATAAATTCTTCCCACGGGGGGAAATGATAAATGATAAATGATAGTGGTCTTTATTACAACTCTCGAACATAAACATGCTGACTGTCATATGGAACCTTGCAGCACTACTCTTTGGTTTCCAGTATGAATACCTTTCAGAAGAGAAGACTCCCTTTCTGACCTCTAATCAAGACAGACCTGCAGTGGGTGACAGGGATAATACTACCTAGGTACGGAGAGGGCTTTTCCAGGAAACTGTACAACATATCTCCTGTGGCTACAGATGGTGCTTGGGCTAATTTCACATGCTGGGAAGAGTTACTAGAAAATTAATAATTAAGATGTAGCTTATATTTTTGATGTGGAGATCATTGGTAAATTGAAATAAGACTAGACTGATCTAAGGGCACCTGGGTGGCTCAGTCAGTTAAGCATCGCTTTCTGCTCAGGTCAGGACCTCAGAGTCCTGGGATTAAGCCCCACATTGCACGGGGCTCCTGCTCAGCATGGAGTTTGCTTCCCCCTCTCCCTCTGCCTCCTCCTACAGCCTTAAGTGTACTCATGTGTGCTCTCTCTCTCTCTAATAAATAAATAGAACCCTTAAAAAATAAAAAATAGACTAGACTGATCTAAGAATTCCCATTATGGTAAAATACTGGTAGCCTTGACCCAGCTGTGTAAGGTAATAGTTTGAATTTCACAGAAGCTTGTGAAATTAAGGACATTGTCTCATGCTTATAGAAGGTAACAGTAATAAACAGAATAGACTTCAGTCATAACAAATGATAATTTAACAATAATGAAGATATGCCCCCAGATAGAATTTACTTACAGTTCTTCACTTAGAAAATAACAGATCACCCAGGGTCTTTTCTTATTTCATATGCATCACAACAATTACGAATGTCTAGTACCTGTGCATTGAAGACTATTGGTTGGTTGGCTCTTTCTCAGTTTGTGGTTTCAAATTTGAAACTGTTTACTCCAAAGAGGAAGACAGGAAGAGGAATATTAATCCTAACTAAGAGACAGTTCTTAGGAGAATGGAACTGAGCAGTATGGTTGGAAATACATGCTGGAGTGTGTCTTCTTGGCTTTTTTACTTTTTTCTGTCTTAACAGCTTTATTGAAATATAATTTACATGTCTTACAATTCATCAATATAAATGTACAGCTCAATTATTTTTAGTAAATTTATATAGTTGTACAGCTATCACCACAACCCATTTTAAAACATGTCCATCATCCTCCTAAATTCCTGTGTGCCTGTTTGCAGTCAATCCAAGCTCCTCTCCCCAGCCCCCAGCAACCTGATCTACACTCTGTCTCTATAGCTTTGCCTTTCCAGAAATTTCATATAAATAGAATCATACAATATGTGGCTTTTTGTGTCTGTCTTCTTTCACTTCGCATAATGTTTTTGTGGTTCATCTGTGTTGTTGCCCATATCAGTATAGTATATTATTTTTGTTGCCAAGCAGTGCATTTCACTGTACCTCTAACCATTCACCAGTGGATGGACATTTGGATTATTTCCAGATTTGGGCTTTTGTGAACCATGCTTCCTGGCTTATCCTTGGCCTGGTACTTCAGGTTGTGTGTGGGTCTTTGTGTGATGACCAAGGTGTAAAGGTCTGCACCACTGGTCCCTGAACTGTTTGAGGGAATGACAGTGTCCACCCCATTTCCTGACTCCAGGTTCTGGTTCCCAGTAGGGTTCTGCTCCTGGAACTGAACTCTAGTTAATTTTTTGTGACTTCTGAATTTTTAAAGTCTTTGGAGATTTGGCTGTGAGTTTAAACAACGGGAGGCTAGAAAAAGAGGGAAACTCAGAAATCAATCCCAACCCTAAAGAATGCATAAAAAAGTGGGCAAAAAACACCTAAAAAATTGAGAAACTGGGAAACCAAGAACTAAATACATTATATGTTCTGTTGGGTTTCTCACCCGTTCTGGTGATGACTTTCTACTGTGATATGTTCAGTCACTGTGATAAAAGTGCTGGAATGATATAGAAGATGGGAGCAAAAGAGAAGGTGAAAAAATGGAGGAAAAACTTGCATTTCTTTTTCTCCTGTTTTGCCTTCTAGTGAATAAAGATGTTGTTAATCATTGTGTTGTCACTGCTCATCTGACAGCCTTTCCTGTGCTCTCTATTTCTGAAACAGGCAAAAATAAGGCAAAAGTGAAGGTTGCTAAAGTGAATGCTGAGTGTCCTCAAGGAAGAAAAACATCTTTTGGTATTTTTTTTTTTTAATTTCTTTTCACCACACCCAGTGCTCCATGCAATACGTGCCCACCTTAATACCCACCACCTTTGGGGTTTTATAGAAAAGTATATGCTGAAAGGAAAATGGCATCAAGGGGAAGGGATCTCATTAATCATCATCATCATCATCATAATAAAAGGACGAGGTTTAGAGAGATTATCTAAAGGCTCAAACACCACTGCTATTTTAAACTATCTTGAACAACAATAAAAAAAGATTTGAGAACAATTAAGAAGCAATGATGATCTGGTAAAAATAGGTATCTATAAAAAGCACTGAAGGGAACACTTGAAAAATGTGAACACACACACATCAGCAGGTCCTTGCGACATGCACTTGAAGGAGGGGGGAAATTAGTTTGAACATGAAAATTGTGTTGGTTTTCTTCTGCAGAGTCATGAAGCCCTAGGGAGGAAAGCAGGAACAAATGTAGGAGAAAGAAACAAAGATGTAGGCCTTATGCTTTAAAACAGAAGTGAAGTAGAATCATTCTGGAAAGACCAAATTAAGTTTGTGGTAAAAGAATGGAGGCAAAGATTAGGAGAGATTTTAGAAAAGCAGTTAATACCAACAAAAACATGAAATCCTGGGAGATTGCCAGTTAGGGGTTCCAAGGAGAAATCACCAAAGACAAAATCAATTACTTTTTTAGGACCCAACTTTAAGGAGTGAATACAATGAGAGTGATTTCATTTCTAGGTTTGAACCAACCAATTCTTTGCCAGTCTCAGGGGTAATTAGTGTGCTTGGGAGAATGATTCAGAGTGGCCTGGCTCAGAGTGCCATCAAACAGATGGGACAGCCAGAAACAAAAGGTGCCGGCATATGGTGATGTGTCTGTTGAGGAACTAGGAAGGTGCCTTGCAGATGCCTCTGGGATCAGAGAAAAATTGCCTCTTCAGAGACCACCTCTACAGGGAACTGGAAGGGCAGCCTACAGGCTGAATTATGGTCTACCCAGCCAGCTCCAGAGCTTTCTTCAGCCAAAGCATGGCTCAAAATCTTATGTGTCCTACAATCTACAAGCACATAAAATTCCCAGTGTGAGAAAAAGTCTTAGAGTGCAACAAGAAGAATTTGATCTAAATTCCTTTATCACAAAGGCTCACAAACACTTTTGTATAATCTAAATTGGTAGAAAAATATGGTAATTCAACACAAAGTCTGATGTTTATGAAAAACATCACCTATTCCAAAGGTGGTATAAAACTCTCCAAAACCAACATGGGGGTTGGTTTCAAAGATTGCAGGTTTTTGGTCTCCTCTATGACTGCATGGAGTAAGTCCAGAATCCCATACTTTTTTTCCCCTTCTCATTAGTTTAGTCACTATGTAGGTGGAAGAGGCTCTGATGACTGTGGTTTCATGTTCTGTTGGGAAGGATGGAGTGGGGCCCTGGATTTGTCATCAGATGGCAGATTTAGGAAGGAGGAGCTCCAAAAGCTCCTGATTGCAGAGTGTTGAGTGAAGAGGCATCTACAGCCAGGTGTCCTCAGCACCTCTTCCCAGCAGGGAGCTTGGCTCCACACAGAGTGAGGTCACCTTCCTGGAGCTGGCATGGCTCCTCTCTCTGGAACACTTCTCTCAGTGTCTGTTCTCTGACACCCTGGATCCCCAGGCTGATGGTCCTTTTCACCATGGCAGCTAACTTCCCTTCTGACTTGTGGGGTGAAGGTAAATCCCATCGCTAAATAATCTGATGCATCTTCTGGTAGGATGAAGGTGACATCCCAAGAATTTCTCCTAGTCCTGTTTTTTGTTTGTTTTTTAAATCAAGAATGGAAAACAATACAGTTCTAAAAAGGCCATTCCAATTGGTGAGGCCAGTTCTGGTCCTTATCCTAAGAGTGGGGAGGCTGCTATAAGCACTGGCAGGCCATTGGTGGCTGTTTCACCAGACTCTGCAGCTGCGGTTCAGAGAAGAGCATCCTATCTTGTGTCTCCTTTGTTTATCGTGCCCGTCATTTTCTTGCTGGTTGAGGCCACTGCAGGTCTGATAACAAAGCCCAGTGACTTCCAACATTCAGGGTTGCTTGTTAGCACAGGCCCTTAGAGGATCTTGCCACCAGTGAAAAATGTACTTTTGCTGTTTTCTCAGCAGGATTGATAGAAGCTATGTGCAGCTCTGGGAGCTGTGCTCCCTAGGTAAGTGGTTGGTTACAGGATAAGGTTGCTATCATTAGCTCTATGGCAGAAATTCACCATTTCATTCTCTTCCTGCCTCTTGGCATGCTGTTGGTGAGAGCCATACCATCACACACACCTGCTCTTGGGGTCTTTGACACTCAACCTCCCTATGACACCCTGAGGAGTTTGAGTCTAAAGAGTCACTGATCATTTCAATACACTGCGTAAACTTTAGAGATTAACGGTCCAGCTCTTAAGTGGGACTTAGAATGAGCTCTAACAAAGCTACACAATTAACATAAATTTATTGGTTTAGGGCTGGCTATAGACTAAACTGAGCAAGAAGGATTTGAATTCAAGGGAAAAATACTACTCATTGCATTATTTGGTATTCCTCTAAACAAAGCTGAAAATCTCAGAATTTTAACTGAAGGCAAGATCTGTCCTAATATTAAAGAACTTGGTTTTTTTTTAAACATGACAGTTTATTTAATTTATTTTTTTAAAAAGATTTTATTTATATATTTGACAGAGAGATCACCCATAGGCAGAGAGGCAGGCAGAGAGAGGGGGTGGGGGACAGGTTCTCTGCTGAGCCTCCTTAGCCCGATGCGGGACTTGGTCCCAGGACCCTGAGACCATGACTGAAGCCGAAGGCAGAGGCCTAACCCTCTAAGCCACCCAGGTGCCCCGAGAGTTTATTTTATACAATTATGGCTCAAATAATTAGGAAGTTCTCTCCAGAGTGAAAAAATGGTCTCTTAAATAGACTCCTTATCAAAAAAGTAAAAACAATGGTGTGAATCTGTAATCATAGGTTTATGGGGTTTTGTTGTTGTTATTGTTGTTTTAGGACTATGGTCACGTAGTGGTGATTTAGAAACTACAAATACCCAGTCAATCCACCCAGTTAAACCAGACCCTCTAGATCAGGTACTCTATTTTGATTTCTGAATATGAATAGCCTATGTCATTCCTTGTTGTGCAGATCTGTCCCTCCTCACCATCGTAAAGCAAGAGGGGTCAAATTTAATTTAATGCCTGGGCTGAATGGGAAGGAGAAGCAGTACAGATGGAGAGAAATGAGTTATCTTTTAAGGCTTCAGACAGATGTCTCCCCTTTCTCTACCAAGATGTCAAAAATCAAGATGAAAGATCTGGTTGTTGGAAAAAACAATCACATAAATTTAACACTTCTAATCCTTTTAGGGGGGAAGTATTTTTTTTCAACAAGTTTTTGTTTTAAACTATTTTACATGTCTTCTGAGAAGTTCTGTCAATTCCTGTTTAAATGATTTTTTTTTAAAGGCACCACTGAGATTTTAGTAACCTAAGACAAAAGTTTGTAATATATCCCATAAGCCAAAATTTTAG
Organism: Mustela lutreola; assembly: GCF_030435805.1. Classification (NCBI taxonomy): domain Eukaryota; kingdom Metazoa; phylum Chordata; class Mammalia; order Carnivora; family Mustelidae; genus Mustela; species Mustela lutreola. Next base: position 42,285,962 of record NC_081297.1, read on the forward strand.
TCCTATTCAGAGAAGTGCCTAATAGTTCAGCATTTCTTGTTAAATATACTGATTTATGGAAAGACCATGGGGAGAGAAGTCTCAAGAAGCTCCCCCTCCACCACACCCTGTGACAGGGGGCCAGCATCTGTCAGGCCTATGAAGAGAGAAGCAGAAAACACAGCACAGAAGAGCCAAGGGTGCACAGAACCCAGGGTTGTGATGGAGACATCTACTGGCTGCTGGCAAAGCTGCTTTCGTGGAAGGGCTTTGGATGACAAGTGACACTGAAGGACCAATGGACAGAGATATACATGCTCATTACATCAGTTCTGATTCTTAAAATACTCCAGGTTGTCTAGGTGATGCTTCTTGATTCACACAGCTCATTTAACCGTTTAGTAGTGCTGGACGGAAACTTGCAATTAACTGTTTTAACAAAGACCTATTTTATTAGAAAGAAAGTAACTAAGAGGAAAATAATACCAACCTCTGCCTCTCATTCCACAGAATGGAAAGATGAGTACCTGAATGGAGGGGGCCTTCCCTAGCGCCAGTGATCACATGGTGGCTGTTCACCCCATTACAAGGAAAGTAGCAACAAGCCAGGGAAGCTTCTTGAGAGCTGACCACTGGGCATCTTCCCTTACCTGCTATGCCCTCCTGGTTGTAGCAGGTCTTATGCATTTTCCCCATGAAGAGCTCCAGGCCGATGATGGCGTAGATGATGATGACAAACAGCACTAACAGGGCAATATGCAGCAGGGGCACCATAGCCTTGATAATGGAATTCAGAACCACCTGGAGGCCTGCAATGACAAAATCAGACAGTAACAGTGAGCACATCAGTTTCCATTTATTGAACCAAATGCTATCTTGGATGCCATACTGATGTAATCTCATGCAATTTTCTTAGCAACTTTACCAGTGATGTATCACAAGCCCCATTTTTTAGATGAGGAAAGTGAGGCTTAAGGTCACACAGTCAGTGAGTGACAGAGTAGGGATTGATATCTCGGTTGGCCTGACTCCAGATCTTTCTCAGAGGCACATCCAAATGAAAGGACTGGCAGATGCTGTGCTTCTAAGGGGAAGAACATATTGTTTTATCCAGAACTATCCAATTTTCTAATATTGTAACATCTTTTTGTCCCAGACCAGCATCTCACTATAGTAAGAGTTAATTTTGACTAGAGATAGCCCTGCAAAGACTTGCTTATCACAGGTGAGATTACTAGAGCCAATGGCTGACCCACCTGCTGGAAAACAAAAATCTGGTTGCCAGGCATCTGGGAGGGTAGGACTTCCTTTGTTGAAACTTATTCATATCTCAGGATACATGTAGGTGGTGAGACCTCTGTGGGCTTCTCTCTAAGGACTACATGAGTGGACCTTTCTTCCTACAGATTTCTGACCAGGCCTCTCCCTCAGGACCCAAGTCTGAAGAACATTATAGCCTTCCATTCAAAAACCCCAGTGAAGGGAGTTCATGATTAATGGGTATGTACTTTCCATTTGGAAAGATGAAAAACTTCCAGAGATAGATGGTGGTGATGATTGTACAATGTGAATATACTTAGTGCCACTGGACCATACACTTAAAGTGGTTATAATGGCAAATTTTGAAATGGATACATTACCACAATAAAAACTGAAAGTACCCAGATCCAGTCAGGAAAAAAAAAAAAAAAGTAAATGAAAAATCCTGTTTAGCACATGGGTCTTGTCAGTGAACTCCAAAAGTCTATAGGCTTATACTGCTGTCTTACGGGAAAAAGGACTCCCTAACTTTTATATTTTTTTCCTGCTTTCTCTCTCTCTCTTTTAACTTTTTAAAAATTTTAATTTAATTAAAAAAATTTTTTTCAAGATTTCAGGACATGTTTAATTTATAGTTATAGGCAGGGCTAATATATCTAGAATAAATTCCCCTGATGTCTTTGGACAGCATTTGGAAATGATAGTATGTTTATTTATACTTTACTTTAAAAATAGTTTCTTGGTCAAGTTGTTCATCATCTAAGAATGTCGAAAAAAAAGTTTGTGTGTTAGGATAAGGATAGTTGGAGGAACTGTAAGTAAAAGAGAATTTTTAATTCTTTTTTAAAAAATTTAAATTCAATTAATTAACATACAAGGTATTATTTGTTTCAGGGGTAGAGGTCTGATTCATCAGTCTTCTATAACATCCAGGGCTCATTACAACACATACCCTCTCCAATGTCCATCACCCCGTTACCCCATCCCTCCACCCCCCTCTCCTCCAGCAACCCTCAGTTTGTTTCCCATGATTATGAGTCTTTTATGGTTTGTTTCCCTTTCTGATTTCGTCTTGTTTATTTTTTCCCCTCCCTTCCCCTATGATCCTCTGCTCTGTTTCTTAAATTCCATGTTTCAGTGAGATCATATGATAATTTTCTTTCTCTGATTGACTTATTTCACTTAGCATAATACCCTCTAGTCCCATCCATGTTGTTGCAAATGGCAAGATTTCATTTTTTTTTTTGATGGCCCCCCTAACTTATAAGCTCAATCATAAATGACACCAAGAATGCTCTTTGTTTAAAAGGGATGTTACAAGTTTTCATTTGCAAAATGGTGGAGAGTTACCAGCAAGTCACCCCCAGATTACCCCCAGTTCAAAGAAAGCTTTCTGTCAACAGTGATAACACCAAGTCTTCATCTCCTAGGAGAGACGTGGTGGGGGGGCATATTGTCCTTCCTTAAATGGAGGCTAATTGTGCAGAAAACCTGTGGCCGCCTTTGACATACATATGATAGGACACCCACCTGTGCATCACACCACACAGGGCACTTTTAGCGTCTCCACCTGATGTGGCCTACCAACTGTGGATATCCTTCCCCTGCTCTGTGCATTGGGAGTTTCACCTTTGCATTCACCCACAGTCCTTCTGCACTGGATAAACAAAGTCTGGGTCACCCTCTCCCCAGATCCCAAGGCAGCCGCTGGTGTTCTGTGATTGGTGGAGTAATTTTTCTCAAGGCTAATTAGAGGAATTCTCCCCAGTTATTGAGCCAAGATGGGGAGAGGGAAAAAAAAAGAAGAGAAAAGCTGGAATAATTTTACCTGTGAATTAATGAGAGTGCCTTGCAGCCTCCCATTAGAACAAGATGTTTTCAGATCCAAATGGTAAAGTATGCGAACCCATGGAAGAAGTTGAAAACTGAACTGCAAAAACAAGTTTCAGAGGTGTCTGCTGGCGGGGGAACGCTCTAAGTGCTGCTCACTGAAGGGGGAGGGAGGTCTCCCAATGCTGCCTACCCAGGCCACCAGTGAGCTTTTGTTATCAGGCCTTCGGTTCCATAGCCTGGGCTGGTGAGAAAGTGGTGGGATACACAGAATGGGAACCTCTCCTTTGTGCTGTGGCCAGAGGTTCTGCTCTTAGAATAAAGACCAGAGTCTCTCTTGTGCCCTTCAATGTGGCACAAGGACTGGACCCCTATCTATTTCTCCACCCACTCCCATCCCCTGCATCCTCACTTTCTGTGCTCCTGGTCAAAACAGCTTTTCTTTTTGCCTCAAATATGCCATACTGGCAGATCTCAGAGATCTTGAGGGTTCAGTTCCAGACCATAGCAATGAAAGGAATATTGCATTAAAGCAAATCAAGTGCATGTTTGTCTTTCCCAGGGCATGTAAAAGTTAAGTTTACATGATGCTGGAATCTATTAAGTATGCAATAGCATTATCTCTAAAAAACCAACATATACACCTTAATTACAAAATACTTTCTTGCAAAACAATGCTCACCATCATCTGAGCTTTCAGTGAGTCCTAATCACTGATTACAGACCACCATGACACATAAAATAATAAAAAAAAAAGTTTGAAATATTGTGAGAATAACCCAAGTGTGACACAGAGACACAACATTGCCAGGAAAATGGCTTGATGGATTTGCTGGATGCAGGGGTACCACAAACCTTCAATTTAAAAAAACAAAAAAAACAAAAAAACAAGTAACATCTGCAAGCACAATAGTGTGAAGTGTAATCAAACAAGGTATGCCTGTGCCTCCCTGCCACGGGGCTGTGAAGCCTGCTGTTCCCTCAGCCTGGAAGTCTTTCCCATGGTTACCTCCTATGTAGCCTTCATCTCTCAACCCAAGCATCTCTCTTTCTGCAGATCCTTCCCCAGGCTCCCAGACAGAGAAGTTTCCTCTCTTATATATCTCCTTGGAACCATTTCCCTTCCTTTGGAGCATTAGTCTCACTTTGGAATTATATGTCCAGTAAGTGGTCTTTATGCATTTTTATCTGTCCTTCACACTGGGCTGAGTTTTGTGAAGACAGGAACTGCCTGCTCTTTTCACCAGCTTAGCACTGATGCCCAGCTTGGTGTTGAGCCCATGGAAGGCACTCAGTGAGTATTTATTGAAGGAGGGACACAACTTTCAATCTAAGTAAATGCTCTTGCTATCACGGCGCTCTGATGGCCTTTGCTGCAATGGAGTCTGCTATACAGGTAAGGATGTGAATGGACAAGTAAGTTTCAGGGGCTTGCAAACTCAGGCAAAGATTAATGAGTGGGTTACAGAGAGGTCAACAGGAAGCGACAGGAGCCAGTGGGCTTCCTTCCCACCATAAGGCATACTGTCAGAGTTCTGCAGTACTGCTCTGTTCCCTTGCCCCATCTCAGCCAGGGGCTGTACCACCCACCTGAGCACCCAGGCCAGAAACTGATTCCTGAGGCTCTTCCCTCTAACTGGTTACCAACTCATACAGTTTGATTTTGAAGTGTCTTTAGACAAGAATGACTTATATTTACTACATAACTAACATACGAAAAATCATGTATCATAGGAAAAATAGAAAATCATAGAGAAAATAGAAAATAGCTATGACAGAGAAATTACAAAACATGGGAAGCAAAAAGTAGAAGGTAATCATCCCTTATTCCACCACCCAGAGATAAGCACGTTTAGCATTAGGCACATATTTTGGACATTTTTGTTCATGACTTGTTTTCTTCTTCTTCTTCTTCTTCTTTCTTTTCTTTTTTTTTTTTTAAAGATTTATTTATCTATTTGACAGACAGAGATCACAAGTAGGCAGAGAGGCAGGCAGAGAGAGAAGGGAAGAAGGGTCTCCGCTGAGCAGAGAGCCGGACATGGGACCGGAAGGCAGAGGCTAAATCCACTGAGTCACCCAGGCGCCCCTCTTCTTTATCTTCTTGGTGTTCTTCATTCCATTAATGTCTCTTTATGTCCAGTTTTATTCGATCTTTTGCTGCAGTTAGAAATCTCATGCTAAAGGACAAACCAGAATGTCTTGTCCCCCCGATGAAAAGTCCTTTGATGACCCTTATCGCCTACAGGTAAAACCCACTTGTCTCCTTTTGTAGTTTCATTGCATCCAATTCCAGTTTACACCTTACATTCCAGGAATACACTGAACTGTCTGAAGTTCTTTGGCTTCATGCCTTCCTATCTTAGCATATGCTCTTCCACCATTCCCTGCAGCCTCATTCCATCTTCTCATCTTTGTATCTCAGCACATAGTAGTGACTCAATGCACATGGAGATAAATCACATTTGTAAGCACAGGCTGCCTCAAAAAAAAAAAGCATAATGATGAAAGAATTGGAGACAATGTCATTCAATAATCTTTAGATGAAACTGAAGATGTATTGTCAGGAAAAGATAAGAATCATGGAATGGGAAAGGCACAGGCAGGAAGGGTGATATCAATGATTTTCACATTACTTAAACTGCTATTTTGAGGAAGAGGAATTAGATGAGTTTGATATAACCATACACATGGAACCAGGACGAGCTTGGAAATTTCCAAGAAAGATTTAGATTCAACAGATATGAAAACTATCAAAAAACCAGACCTATCTGAAGAGGAGTGGGATGTTTTAAGAGGTAGTGGAATAGCCAAAACATGGAAAGAGCCCAGATGTCTGCCTGTCAACAGATGAATGGATAAAGAAGATGTGGTACATGCACACATACAGGAATATGACTCAGCCATCAGAAAGAATGAAATCTTGCCATTTGCAATCACGTGAGTGGAACTAGAGGATATTATGCTAACAGAAATAAGTCAGTCAGTCATAGGAAGACATACCATATGATTTCATTCATATGTGGAATTTAAGAAACAAAACAGGTGAGCATAGGGGAAGGGAAGGAAAAATAAAATAAGATGAAATCAGAGAGGGTGACAAACTGTAAGAGATTCTTAACTCTAGGGAACAAACAGGGTTGCTGGAGGGGAGAGGGGTGGGAGATGGGGTAACTAATGAGCACTGGGTGCTATATGCAACTGATGAATCTCTAGATTCTACACCTGAAACTAATAATACACTCTATGTTAACTAAATAGAATTTAAATAATAGTTGGCTCTCCATCTCAGGTGTGTCCAATCATTGACTGAATAAGTTCTTGAAGGAGGTGCTTTGTGGACATTCAGCCATGGGGTGAAGAATTGCTTAGGCACACCAAAGCCTCCTATTTTCTTGTTAAGCTGTTCTGAAGATACTACCGTGTGTGGGTCAGGTGCAGCTCTCAACACTCTACTTGGATTATTCCATTTCCTCCTGGCAACTTATGAAGTAGGTTTTTTTTTTTTTTTTTTTTTTTAAAGATTTTATTTATTTGTCAGAGAGAGAGAGAGAGCACAAGCAGGGGGAAGGGCAGGCAGAGGGAGAAACTGGCTCCCTGCTCAGGAAGGAGCCCAAAGGTAGATTCAATCCCAGGACCTTGGGATCATGACCTGAGCTAAAGGCAGACACTTAACCATCCAGGTGTCCTGAAATAGGTGTTGTTATTAACTGTATTTTACAGATGAGAAAAGCAAATCCCAGAGAGATTAAATGACTTTCCAATATGTACACAGCTGGTGAATGGTGTGGGGTACAGGGCCAGGCATAGCCCAGAGCCTGTGGGCTTTGCCATTGTGTTAGATGCTTCCCCATACCACCTACAGTGTGGCTTTCAGTCTCTAAATTCTGTGTCTGTAAAGCACTAACACATGCTTGCAACATTGGCAGCAAAGGTGGGGAGCCTAGGCCCTGCTTCCAGGAGAGCCCAGATATTTCCAAGGCCAGTCCAGGAAAGGCTTCTAGTTCCTACCTACTTTCCTCACAGCCAGCCTTGGATGGCAGAAGTCAGGCTGGTGTGTGAAAGATTGGGCCAGAATGCTTTCTTTCCATTCCATCATACAGAATTTGGCTCTTAAGCCCCAGATGCTTAATATCTTCTCTTTGGAACTGGCTCACAGCTGTCCCAGAAATGGCTCCTTTAGCTCAAGCTCTAATTTGGAAAACACATCAGCATTTCTCCACCCAAGTGTTCTTCTCAGATAAGCCATGCTTATGGCAGATAAGCAATTGCTAGGCCCTTCTTCAGGGGTGGCTGCTCATGCTAGTGGAAGTAAATGGGCCTTAGGCTTACCTAGGTGAAGCAACTGCTGGAAAGATCAGTAAAGGCTCACAAACAGGATGAGTTTATTTTCCTAGCCTCACATCAGGTTATGAGAGCTGACAAATATACATATACTTATGGGGATAATGTTTGATATGAGAACTATACCAGAAAATTTGGAACATATAGTTCCACACAGGGATTAAACATATAATCTTGAAATCCAGTGTCTGATAATTTGCAGTTCATGTCAGGTAACCTCTTGGTGGAAGGAAAATCTCCCAAAATGCCTGCTGCCAGACCTCCCAGGGAGACGGGACTTTGGGAAGTGCCACCATCCAATGCTGAATTTAAGAAAAGGACAGAGATGGGGCTTAGTTGATGTGTATGGCTTTTCCTTTTCTCTCTCTTATGTTTCTGTTAAGTCCTGGACAATTGCCTGTATAACTTTAGGGGTTCAAACTGAAAATTCCAGGTTAGGAAAGGCTTAGAAGATCTGAGTACATAAAACATCCTGTTTCTCCTTAAAAGATTAAGAGGAACCATCATTCAGTTATGGAAAGCAAAACCTGGCATTTCTCCTGAAGACAGTGTTGAGATTGGCCTGAAAGTGCCCAAGCTTCCACACCCATTATGAGATGGGTTTACTGTGATGGATACAAGGCTGAGGACATATCACAATCTTTTGTTTTATAAAAGAGCATCTTCACTAAGTCCTGCTTTGGTGATGAATTGTTCTTCACAGGGCCCCAGGGGTCACATCAGGAGAGAGTTTGAAAATGACTTTGTGAGCAAGAGCCTGAGGAAGGAAATGAAAAGTTACTGGGGCTGAAAAGTAATGTGCAGAAAGGTTGTCTGATCAAGTGCTAGACCAACAGGCCATATAAACTCTATTCCCATGCTCCTTCTTTTGAACTCAACTTTCAAGTCACTCTAGTGTAAAATAAGAGGAAAGAGAGAAATAATTGAAGACCCCCAAATTGGAGATCTTTGCTAATGTTAGTCTGATTTCATTGTCTGGTTTCTGCTTTGACTTACAGCTATTTTTGTTGGTGATGGTGGCTAGGAATGTACATTTCATGTCCCAACTTTCCAGACTCCATGGCTCCAGCCAAGCACTCAGAAGGCAATAAAAATGATCAAGAAATCCTGATCATAGAATCAATAAGGAAATAATGATGAGAATCACTAAACTAGGAAAAGAGTTTGGTTTGGGTTTAGTGTGGTGGTGGGAGGTAAAAGTTTCTCATAGATAGACTCACAGTTTGTCAGAACAGGAAGAGGATTTTGGGATCACCTAACTTGCTACTTAAATTTTCACTCATTCAAAGGATATTTATCAAGCTATGCTTTATGGGCCACCTGTTATGCTAGGGTTGGGGATAAAGTGGTATATAAGAGCTCTGTAGGCATTGTCCTCACGGAGCTTGTAATGGAAGCCAAACATGAATCAAACAATCACATAATCAATAAATAATCAAAAACTTGTTTAGAGCTTTAAGGGAAGAGAACAAGTTACGGCAAGGATCATCCTTGGGCAGGGATGGTAGAGGACGGCTTCCCTAAGAGGAAGAGAATCTTGCCAAGTGAGTGGGCAGGTAGACAAGTTCAGGCAGAGGGGTCTGTAAGTTCCAGCTGAGGAAGGTTGCCTGAACAGCTGTGGAAAGACCTATGGCTCTCCTGCCCTGCCTCATGCTTTTCCCTTGACTTTGTTCTGCCTCTTAAAAAACATTACTGGAAATAAAACAATTTGTATGGTATACACCTCCAACTTTTATGATAGCAGTTTTCCTTCCGATTATTGTCCTGTTTTGTGAAGCCATACTATTCCTGCCATGCTTGAGGAAGAAGATTCTGAAGATTAGACATGGTTGGGAAGATGTCACCAAAATTAATAGAACTGACATGTCTTCCCAGTTGTAGAATCAGTTGTTTACACGCATTTTGGTTCAAGATTGATATATTTTACCATAAATGTTTCAGATTTGTATTCATTTAATAAAATGACCACTTGAGGGTCTTAACATATCTTTGAAAAAAAAAAAAAAACATTACTGGAAGGAGATAACCAGTTTACTACTTCTGTTTGAAGTGTGGGGAACCAGAAATCACTTTCACTTTCAGAGAGAACAATTCAGGAAGCACGGTGAGAAAGGCTCTCCTGAAAACTTCCTCATTTGTAAAATGGAGGAAATAATCCTCAGCCTAGCCACAGAGCAAAGGAAGGCGGGGAACTGGGTCAATAGAACAGAGGTTTTATTGTGCTTTGCTCTACTGCACTCGGTAGATACTGCTCGCTTTATTTATTTATTTATTTATTTATTTATTTATTTGATTTATTTTTTTAAATAAAGTTTTATGATAGGCCTGCACTGACCAAATCTATTTGTGCCATTTTCACAGCAGCCTTTTGCTCATTTTGTGTCTCTGTGTCACATTTTGGTAATGTTCACAATTTTTTAAATGTTTTCACTATTATTATATTTGTTATGGTCATCTGTGATCAATGAGATCAGTGATCTTTGACGTACTATTGTAATTGTTTTGGGGTTCCATGAACCCTACCTATATAAGATGGCAAACTTAATTAGTAAATGTTCTGTGAAACACAACAATATTGAAATTAGGCCAATTAACATCCTACAATGGCCTCTAAATGTTTAAGTGAAAGGAAGAATCATGTGTGTCTCTCCCTCCCTTTAAATCAAAAGCTAGCAATGATTAAGCTTAGAGAGAAAGGCGTGTCCAAAGCTGAGAGGCTGAAAGCCATACCTCTCACATCTAACAGCCAGGTTGTGAAAGCAAAGGAAATGTTCTTGAAGGAAATTAAAAGTGCTATTCCAGTGAATGCATGAATGATAAGAAAGTGAAATAGGCTTATCACTGATAAGAAAGTTCTGGTGGCCTGGAGAGAAGATATCACTAGCCACATTCCTTTAAGCCAAAGCCTAATCCAGAGCAAGGCCCTAAGTCTCTTTACTTCCGTGAAGGCTGAGAGAGGTAAGGAAGATGCAGAAGAAAAGTCTGAGGCTAGAAGAGCTTGATTCATGGGGTTTAAGGAGAGAATCCATCTCCATAATATAAAAGTGCAAGGTGAAGCAGCAGAGTGTTGATGTAGAAGCTGCAGTGAGTTATCAGAAGATCTAGCCAAGATCATTAATGAAGGTGGCTACACTAAACAACAAATTTTCAATGTGGACAGAACAGTCTCATATTGGAAGATGCCTTCTAGACTTTGATAACTAGAAAGGAGAAGTCAATGCCTGGCTTCAAAACTTCAAAGGACTGGTTGACTCTTTTAGGGGCTAATGCAGCTGATGATTTTAAGTTAAACCAATGCTCATTTACCATCCTATGGCCCACAAAAATTATGCTAAATATAGTCTGTGCTCTATAAATGGAAAAGCAAACCTTGGATGACAGCATTATCTGTTGACAATACGGTTTACTAAATATTTTAGGTCCACTGTTGAGAACTACTGCCCAGAAATAAAAGATTCCTTTCAAAATATCACTGCTTACTAACAATGTACCTGGTCACCCAAGAACTCTAATGCAGACATAGAATGAAATTAATGTTTTCATGACTACTAACTGAACATCCATTTTGCCACCTGTGGATCAAAGAGTAAATTCAACTTCCAGGTTTTGCAATTTAAGAAATACATTTTATAAAACTATAGCTCCCATCGATGGTGATTCCTCAGATGGATCTGGGAAGAGTATATTGAAAACCTTCTGAAAAGGATTTACCATTCTAGATGCCATTTTGAACATCTGTGATTCACAGAAAGAGGTAAAAAAATCAACATTAAAAAGGGTTCGGAAGAAGTTGGTTCCAACCTTCACTGCTGACTTTGAGGGAGTCAAGACTTCAGAGGAAGTAATTGCAGATGTGGTGGAAAGAGCAAGAGAGCTAGAAGTGGAGTCTGAAGATATGACTGAATGGCTGCAATCTTGTGATAACACTTGAACAGATGAGGAGCTGCTTCTCATGAACAAGGACAGTGGCTTCTTGAATGGAATCTACTCCTGGTGAAGATGCCATGAAGACTGCTGAAATGACAGCTAAGGACTTAGAAATATTACATAAACTGATAGAGCAGCAGCAGGATTTGAAAGGATGGACTCCAATTTTGAAAGAGGTTTTACTATGTGGAAAATGTTTTCAGAGTATCACAAGCTATAGAGAAATTGTTCATGAAAGGAAAAGTCAATCAATTGTAGCAAATGTCATCATTATCTTATTTGAAGAAATTGCTACAGCCACCCCAACCTTCAGCAACCACCACTCTGATCAGTCAGTGGCCATCAGTGTAGAGGTGAGACCCTTTACCAGCAAAAAGACAACAACTTGCTGAAAGCTCAGATGATGGTTGGCATATTTTAACAATTTTTAAATTGTTTTAATTTAATTTAAAAATTTTAAATTAATGTATATACATTGTATTTTTTAGACATAATGTTAATACATACTTAATAGTCTACAGTATGGTGTAAACATAATTTTTATGTGTATTTCACACCAAAAAATTAATTTGGGTCATTTTATTACAATATTCACCATATTTTGGTGGTCTGGAACTGAACCTACAAATGTCTCTGAGGTATGCCTGTCCTGCTCTGCTGGATCTTTTGGAGACCACTTTTACCACCAAGCATTTGATTGACTTGATATAACTGAAGAGGGATTTGTGGCCCCACATAACATGCCACCAACCCAGGAAGCCTAGATGGAAAGAGATGTCCCACCAATCTCAAACCTGGATAAGGTTCTAAAATGGGGCCGACCCCATTCTTGATACAGTCAGCACTTTCTGATGGAGTTACTGATGGTTTTGTTGTTGACTCAGGACCCTGCAATGTGTCAGGGCATTTTAAAGAAGTCATATCCCCGTGTCCAAGTCTGAGGGAGGAGTCAGGACTGTCCTCAATATAGGCCACACCCAGGAGTTTAGAAAACAATTCCTTGATTTAAGCTGGCTATCCTCTCTTTGCAGAATGGTGGGCAGAAAAACATGCGACTTAATCCAGAAGTCTGATTAGCTGGATGATGCTCAACTGAGAGTTTGGTCCCACCAAAGTGTGGTATGCCTTCTGTACTTTCCAACAAACTTAACCAAATTTAAAGAAAATGACAGAGTCATTACATGGTGAGCCAATTCTAAGCTTCCTCACAAGCCTAATCTCAGAACTGGATGCTGTCTAAAAGGAATATATTTCCATTAAAACAGGTGCTCAAGTAGATTATTGTTCCTACCATGCCCATCAAGCCCCATGCTATCCCTAGACTTGAATCACCTTGGACCTGGGACACAGACATTGAAGAAATTTAGATAAAATACCAACATCTTCCAGGAGGAGAATCTAGAATGAGGCTTTCCTTCTTCAGCTACTTCTCTCTAAGTTTCCCCTGGTAGAAATGTTATCAGAGGAGCTCCTCTTCTCTAACAAAGAGCAACTGGTATACCCAGACAGTAGAAAGCTCTTCTTTTTAAGGGCCAAGTTTGCCTTTCTCCAGGATACTACACACAACTTTGCATCCCTTACTTGTGAACCTATTGAGCGCCCATGAAATACCCTGCTAATTGCAAGGTGGAGGAGAAAAGGGTAGGGGGAAAAGATAGTGCAGTGCAGTGGTTAAAGCATATGGACCCTTGGAGCCAAATGACCGGGTTGAATCCTGGCTCCACCACTTCTCAGACAAGTGACCTTGGACACGCTATTTGATCTCATCTTAATGTAAGGACGATGATAGTACCTACTTCACAAATTTGCTGTGAGGACTAAACAAGTCAGTTCACAACAAAGATTCAGAACAATGTGTCACTGGTAGTAAACACCATTATTACTGTAAGCATTGTCAGGCTATCAGTGGAACTCTAAAACAGATTAAAATTTATTTAACACAGAATCTGTTAAAATGCAGATTCTGATTCAGGCCATGTGGGGTGGAGCCTGAATTCTGTATTTCTGACCAGGTCTGGGTGATACTGAAGCTGTGGCTCCACTGACCACACTTTGGGAAGCAAGGCCGAAGAGCCTGTTGGTCATCCTGGGAGGTCGAGGCAATCTCACCAAGCCTTGCTGAAGTATGAGATGCTCTTAAGCAGGTATTGGATTTTCACTGGGGTAGAGTGATCCTTGTCACAACACTCTTGTCAAGTAATTAGTGTGATCGGTAAAGTGTGTGAAGTCAGCATTGGATACAGAAACTACACACACTAATTGATATCAGCGTCCTATAGGATTCTTTAAAAAATGAAATGAAAATACATTTTTATTTTATTTTATTTTTCTAGACAGAGAGACATACACCTACACTGAGCTGCTAGGGAGCAGAAGTGATTTATGCTAGTGTCTCCTTCCAGTAACAATAAAAGCTATCTAACAGAGTTATGGAAAGGACTTGGATGATTGTGACCCAGTCCTGCAACATTACAGGAAGGAAGGAAGAGCTCTGCGTCAATTTTCCCTCTTGATAGTACAGCCTGTATCATTACCACTCTTACCAAGCTTGCATTTTTAAAGGTTACTTATGGTCACCAACTGGCCAACCCATGCCTTTGCCATGACCATTATTTTCATTGGCCCATTTTATGCCATTGATTACTCCCTTCTTTCTGAAACTCTCTCCCCACTTGTGTCTGTGATGGGTGTACACCTGTAGTTCTTCCACATCCACAGTTAGTTCTTTGCTTTCCTTCTCCTCCCTTCCTTCTAGATCTCTTTTAATCTGGAGAATATTATGAAGACAGAGAAATGCAGTTGCTGCCCATGAATAGTTGTAAGCTAGATGGAGAGGCAGACACAGAAACAGCTAAGTGCAGAAGTGGGTGACAATGTTCCTAAGAATTTTGTCCAAAGAACTGTGGGAGCATAATGGAGGAAGAGGAATGTACATGTGAGCTGTGTCAGAGGATGAAGCTTCCTTCTGCTCTTTTATTCAGTAAGCCTTCCACCCCTTGTGTGGCTGTGTCTAACTCTGTTTTTTTTCAGGAAATTCATTCACTTCCTCCTAAAGGCTCAGAGTTGGTCCTCATCTTCCAAAGTCATCCCTTATTGATGTTTAAAAATGAATGCTACTGGGTGGCTCAGTTGGTTAAGCCTCTGCCTTTGGCTCAGGTCCTGATCTCAGGGTCCTGGGGTTGAGCCCCACATCAGGCTCTCTGCTTGGCGGGGAGCCTGCTTCCTCTTCTCTCTCTGCCTGCCTCTCTGCCCACTTGTGATCTCTCTCTCTCTCTCTCTGTCAAATAAACTAAAATAAAATCTTTTTTAAAAAATGAATGCTCCAGAAATTGGCATTTCTGGTTGTGACTACCATCATCATCAACATCATCAGGTTGTGATTATTGGTCTAAAGCTTACTTCTGATTCACATGAACCAGCTTGGGCTGGCTAGAAATAAGAGGTATGATAAATCTCACAGATCATGTTTTGTGCCTTCATTTGGCCAATTTTTTTTTAAAGATTTTATTTATTTATTTGACAGAGGTCACAAGTAGGCAGAGAGGAAGGCAGAGAGAGAGAAAGGAGGAAGCAGACTCCCTGCCGAGCAGAGAGCCCAATGCGGGATTCGATCCCAGGATCCTGAGATCATGACCTGAGCCGAAGGCAGAGGCTTAACCCACTGAGCCACCCAGGTGCCCCTGGCCAATGGTTTTACATTGGTTTTTAATGGTCTACAAGCTTATAGTAAAAAATATATTAAAAAATATAGGTCTAGAACTAGGAAGACAGGTAGTTCTCTCTTGGGTTAAGGAGGAAGTTTATCACACTGAGGTTCAAGGGTACCTGATGTATTTTCTTATTGGAAGAGAGTTTTCCTATGAAGGGAAGAAGAAGTCTAGTCTAGATAGCTTTCCTAGAGTCTCAAGTTTTATTTTTTTTTACATGTTCTTATTAAAATGTCTTTATTCATTAGAGGGTTCCATTTCCTTTTAATTTAACCTTTCCATATTAATATATTTATGTATCTCACAAGTGATTTGATGAACACCAAAAGGGGACTGTTGTTCTAGAAAAGGGATGGCAAATATTCTGTTGCCTAATAAATTAAAAACTCTAAGAGTAATTAAAATATCAACCTTCATGTTGAATTAATTTTTTGTATTAGCAATATGGGTTGTTAATATGGGTTAGAAAGAGAACCTCAGAGAGGAAAAGTATTTTAAAAGATCCTGATATTGAAAGAAAACAAATAAGGCAAAATGGAGACAAGATGTTCCAAAGTGAACAATAATGATAATATCAGTTACCATTTCTTGAGGACTCAGCCTGTGGTGGTTACTGTGCTAAGTGCTTTACATATATCATTTCATTTCTCCGATGATATTGGTAAAGATAAATGAATTGAGAGTTAGGCAAGACAGATAACTTGTCTAATAAGACACATCTGGAGCTGGAATTAAAAGCTAAGCTGAGTTTACCTTAAAACCTCAACCGTTAGCTACTATTCAGGCAAAAAGGCAGATATACTGCACTATTCTCTGACTCTGTGCTGTGGCAGATGTTGTTATCCATCATGGCCTCTTTTCCTCCTGTCCCAGATGGGGCCTTGCAATTCCTCTCAACAATATCTCTCTCATGACAACTCTAATCCATTGGGAGTCATTGGGATCATGATTTGCCACCCCTATCTATGCTGTCCCACTACTGGTGACCAACTCTATCTTTCTGCTACAGGCAGGATAGGAAACAGACTTCTTTTGGTACTCGCCAATGATGTAGATGCCTGGGCCTGCACTTTTTCTTTTGCTTTAAACCTTTTTAAGAAAAATTGTGAAGTACAGCATACATATAGAAAAGTGCAAAAAAGAAAGCAGTTACAGAGTATAATTTATCACAAAATAAAACCACGTAACTCTCACTTGGGTCAAGAAATATAATATCACCAGCTCTATAGAAGTCCCACTCATGCCCCTATCTGGTAGTACCCCCTCCTACATCTAGGTAAACACTATATTATGCTTCAGTGTCATGTTAGAAAGTATTTTTTTTCTAACAAAAAAAAAAATCATGCATCTATCAATAGGTGTAGGAAAAAAAATGTCATTAAATTCAACATTTATTCTCCAATCTTTTACATTATTTTCTGCATTTCCCATTCTTTTGATTCTCTGTGATTCGTTCTCAGTATTTTCCCCTGATTTCTCAATAGTTCAACTCTTCTGTTTTCAGCTGTACTAAATCTTCTTAAGTCCATTCACTGAATATTTTATATTTGCTGTTGTATTCTCCATAACTAACCTTACATTTGGCTCTTTTCCAATATCTTCTGGTTTTCTAGAAAATAATCTATCTTGTCTTTGATATTTTTGAATATAATAAATACAAATATTTTCAAGTCTATATCTGATAATTCCAATATCTGGATCCCCTTTGGGCTTATTTCTATTGCCCACAGTTTCTACTCATTTTCATTCCTGTTATCTTGTCTTTCTGTGTGCCTACTTATTTTGTATTGTGGGTTAGACCTTATTTTTGTAAAGTTGTTTTTCAAAATAACTTGAGAACTTTGATGATGTTATCTTTCTCCAGAGAAGACTGATAATTTGTTTTTTTCGGGCATTTTTTTTCAAGTTTCAGAAAAGAGATTTAGATTATTTTATTCAGCCTTTCTAGTTTTCCTCAGTAGGACAGTCGATCTAAATTACCTCATGTGCCATTTTGGAATGGAGAAGTCATCTAGGGAAAAGTCATGTAGGGAAGTCCGTTCATTACAATTTTCCTTACTATCACCACCACCTCAGATCCAGGTAACTGGGACTTTGAGTACATGGACATATTAAAAAGGGTTGGAAAACCTCTGCTACTCAAATAAATCCTAGACCCTGGAGAGAGCTTATTGGAGTGAAGTTTCTGTGGACTAATTACAGACTGAAATACCATAATAAGATTAAACAGGAGGGAGTGGTGGTTTGGCTCCTGATTCTTACTCCTTTCAGAAATGTATAAAAGTGCAGATTTTAGGAAAATTGAAAAATGTCTTCATGATTCAGGTGGCAAATGGGACATGCTTACTATATAGTTGTCGAGTTGGATGAGTTACTCTGATAGTCCTAATTATATCTCTCTCTTTATCCAACAAACACTATTATACCCAGGCAACTCACAGCTTTCTCTTCCCCAGCTGTTTCTGAGGTGGAGTTTAACAAACAAGTTTGTTTATTGATGCCAACTTATGGTGACTCTACACTAAAGTCAATCTTTCTATGAAATTCAAACAAAATGTTCTTTGGATTCCAGACTTATTTATTTCCCATTCTGGCTCAATCACTAGTGAATCAATAAAGGCTTTGGCACTGATCAAATCTTCTTCATAGGAGAAAATCTCCAAGCATTATGCTTAGTGTTTTGTTTTGTTTGAAGAGATTTCAGATTTACTGGAAAAAATTCCAGACTATTTTCTCTTCTGCCTCTAATAGCCGTGTGACCTTGGCAGTTATGTCACCTTATTGGGTCTAGGTTTCAACATCTTTAAAAGTGAATATTGGATGAGAAAGCCCACTCTGGATCTAAAATTTGCTGGGTTATTTTCTAATTATCTTAAGAAAGATCTAGTACCTTTTCTTCTTCCAACTATCACTGTGCCTTATATACAGTAAGTCCTCAGTAAATGTGTGACAAATGAATTAATACATAATTTTTATAATATAACAGAATTATATTATATATTACATAAGAAATAATCTCATATATAATTTATATAACGTTTAGGGAATACTTTACATCTGCTAACATAGTTAGGAATAATTAATTTTGAGATTTAAAAATCAAGTATACTTCCATTACTAGCTTTTGGAGAAACTTGTAGCAGATGAGCCCTTCTATCATAAACATTAAAAAACTGGGCAAAAACATGAGGTAATTATTTTCAGAAAGTGGACATAAAGCAGCACAGGGCTATAATCCCTGAGAGAATTAAAACTCATGAGGTAAACACCACAATTCTGTGACTGGCAACAATTCCTTACTGTAGCACCAAGAGCTAAAGTCCAAGCAGACAGACCACAGCAACCCCACTGATTTGAGAAGGCAGAGATCAGATCATAATTTGGGCAGCTGTAGTGGTTGTGGTGTGACATCAGAGAGGAGGCAGCTGGGTAGATAAGTAGCTCTAGAAGTTTGTGTAGGGGTTGCCTGTGTGTCCCTGGCTTAGTGTTGGGTCATGCCTGTACATAGTGAGACCACCAAGGGCTATCAAATAACAGCTGTTATAGGGCAAAGCAGAAAACAATACTACAGGTTAAGCAGTGTTAAGGAAAGAACAGTGTCTGTAGGATGGCATTCTGGGTCTGCCATAGTGGAGATGTCTAATTAATATTTTATTAATACCCTTGGAAACTAACTGAGACACTAGAAAGTACACCTGGAATAAGTAACCTACCCTAAAGTAAGGCTAATACTTTAAAGAGCCTGGTGGGTATTAAGGAGGGCACATATTCATGGAGCACTTGGTGTGGTGCATAAACAATGAATCTTGGAAAACTGAAAAAATTAAAAAAAAATTTAAAAAGAAAATATTTAAAGAATTAAAGAAAAGTATATTAAAAGAATTAAATAAGTATATGGGTTTAAAGAGAGAACAGATAGGGAATTTCACAGATAAAATGAAAACATAGAAAGAAATCAAATGTAGATCCTATAAAGAGTAACTGAAATGAAAAATTTATTGAATATACTTGATGAAGATGAAGACAGCAGAGGAAAAAGTGAGTTAACTGGAAGAATAATCAATAGAAATTATTTAATCTATGAAACAGACAAAAAATAAAACACCTGAAGAAAACTGAACAAAGCCTCAGGGACCAATGAGATAATACAAAATCACTTAACCTAAGCATAAATTGTAGTCTTAGAAAGGGAAGTATGAGATTGGAGGAAAAAAAACATAGATATTTGAAGAAATAATGGCCTCAAATTCCCCAAACTTGATGAAAGCCTTCAATTTATGAATGAATCTGAAAAGTTCAGTGAACTCCAAGTAGAAAAAATATAATTAAAACCACAAGATACATTGTAGTTAACTGCTAAAAGCCAAAGACATCTAGAAAGCAGATAAAAAAAGAAACATGTACAGGGGAACCAATGATAAGAAAATTGATGACTTTTCATCAGAGACAATGGAGGCCAGAAAAAAATGTAATAGCATCTTTATAGTTCTGAGAGAAAAAAAAAAGTGTCAAACAGGATTGTATATCCAGCTAAAATATTCCTCAAAAAGAGGATGGCATAAAGACATTTTCAGATAAACAAAAGCAAGAGAATTCTGATCTCTGAACTGAGCAACAGATCTGTGTCTTATAAATCCTAAGGGATGTCCTTCAGGATGAAGGGAAATGAAACCAGAAGGAAACTAGGATCTGTAGATCATGATCTACTTAAAAGATAACTGACTGCTTTAAGCAAAAAATACATATATATATAAACACTGTAAGATGGGGTTTAAATATATGTGTAAGTAAAAAGAGACATATAACAATCACAGAGGATGGGAGGTTGGGTAAATGAAATTATCCTATTGTTAGGTTATTACATTTGTGATGATACACAATTCAGATATATGAATTTTATTGAATGTAAATTATACTTCATTAAAGATAATTTTTAAAAATCAACTGTAGAAGTTCCCCTTCCTCTAACTAGTCCAACTTGGAGCCTGACATAGGTAAAGAGTTGAACCCACAGGAATACGAATAGCTAATATTCGCTGAATGCTTCTTATCTGTGGAGCACATTTCTAAATGCTTTATGAGCATTTATTTATTTAATCTTCACAAGAACTCCATGAAGTAAATGCAGTTTTATTTTTAAATTTTATTTACTTATTTGATAGAGATCACAAGTAGGCAGAGAGGCAGGCAGAGAGAGAGGGAGAAGCAGGCTCCCCACTGAGCAGAGAACCTGATGCGGGGCTCGATCCCAAGACCCTGGGATCATGACCCGAGCCGAAGGTAGAGGCTTTAACCTACTGAGCCACCCAGGTGCCCCAGTAAATGCATTTTTAAACTCCATTTTATAGATTAGGAAATGCAGGCATATAGCTAGTAAGTGGTGGCTCTGAGAATTTGAACTCAGGTAGTAGAACTTCACTGTCTATGTCCTCACCTACTAATTGTCACGGATCAGCAGCAGGGAACAAACCAAGAATAACAGGTACCTGGGGTTCATGCTCTGTATATCGATCATTTTATGGGACACTGACCCCACTGTATCTTCATTTTCTAATCCCTCATTTTTTTCTTCCAGCACTGTAAAGCATGGGTCACTTATAAGCCTAAGTGGCCTTTATTATTATCATTATTTTAAAGTAGGTTACAGTCATCTTGCTGCTGGCTGTTTTTTCATGTTTAGGGATCTCCAGGAAAGGGCCAGGCACAAAACAGAATAATTCATGGAGCTTCCTGAGTTTAGGAAGCTCTTCTTCTATGAGCTGCCACCTGCCATAATCCTGGGCACAAGATCAGTGTTTAATAAATATTATTGACTAGGACACTTGGGTGGCTCAGTCAGTTAAGCATCTGCCTTTGGTTCAGGTCACGATCCCAAGGTCCTGGGATTGAGCCCCATGTCGGGCTCTCTGCTCAGCAGGGAGCCTGCTTCTTCTCCCTCTGCCAGCTGCTCTGCCTGCTTGTACTCTCTCTCTGTCAAATAAATAAATAAAATCTTTATAAATAAATAAATAAATAAAGTTGGCTTACTTCTCCCACCTTTGGCCTGATTGTTAATGTGCTGGGAGCTGAAAGATAGAAGGGATTTGCCAAAGGTCCTGCCCTGTCGATGACTACATGTAGAATTAGTGATTAAAAAAAGAAATTCTCAGGTTAGTTCTATTCTCTGCCACTGAAGTACAGGATGATACAGCCCAGAAGAATTTTAGGGTTAATGAAGGTCAGAGATTAAACAGTAAGGTCACCTCAATGGCCAGACTTAGATCCCCTGGTTTCTTCACCTGCAGACCCAGAGTGCCTCCCACTTTCTCCAAGTCTGTAGGTGGCAATGGTACCATTTCTCATCAGCCTCTGAAACCAAGGAGGTTCACCAGCCATCGAAACATAAATAAGCCAACATCTTAACTATTAATTGTCCTCAGTCTTGAAAGCCATATGGAGCACCCTGATGGGAAATGTGCCCTCCTCCAAACCACAGTGACCTGTGTCCTACTGGGAGTATTCCTGACTTGGAAAATAGTCTGAACCCATCTCTGTTCATTATTCTGGGAGAAGCGCTTGGGACTGTATTTGCCTATCTATAAATTAGGGATAATGTCCCTGCCTTCCTGGACCACCGGGCTGATAAATCAGCCAATAAATCCGTTGCAGTCTGTCTGAAAGCCTTGCACTGATGCTGAATATTGCCTTTAGTTGGTGGTAACCCTGCCATTTATCACCACCTACATTTTGTTCTTAAGTCAAAAAGGGACATTTTCATCATGGGGGAATGTCTGCGCTCTCCTTTAGTAAATATGAGAAGTTATTGTGTGATTGGATGCATTCTTTGTCACTATTATTTTTTAAGCTAGTGTATGTACAACACCAAATAATAGAGATTTTCCTGGTTTAGTCAGATCCTGTTATTGATATTCAATAATCTTTCAGTGAAACACCATGGCAACAGGGCCTGGAACTTTTGAAATATGCTCATTGTTTAAAATAACTTGTTTTGCTGCATTTGGATCATTTTCTTTTCCTTACTACTTGATGCCGTGGCTCATTGCAATCCATAACGTTTCTCTTCAAGAGGTGGATTTAAAGGGATCTCTGTTGCTAGAAGCTCCTGGAGCTTGAGAGGTAAAACCTCATCCTCATCCGTGGAACATTCATCACTAATCTCACTTTGTAGAGAGAGAAACTGAAGCAATGTGAAGCCAGGAACAGAGAGGTTGGCCGCAGAGCTGCTGTTGTAACTGTGCCCCTGACCTCCTCTTCTGGGGCATCTGGAAGGGAGGGGTCAGGAGCTCCCAAATCAGAAGAGGGGGTGCATGGGAGAGGGTGGGCCTCAATTCCTATCTGCCTTGAACATGACAGGTTTTGGGGGACTGGGGCGGGACCCTGTTCTAAGTTCTGTTCTGTTTCTGGTATGCAAGGAATGCCAACACCAGGGAGCTGACATCAGACTCCTCAGAGCAAAGCAGGCCAGCCAACCTGTCTGGAAAGTTAAGAAGACGTGCTGTTTATAGCTGTCCTCCCTAGGGTCCGCTCTGTGTTGGCGATTGAAAGACGGCAGGCTGTCTGGAGCAGGAAAGTGGGAGGGAGCACAGACATTCCCTCAGGCTTCCCTCTTGGGGTGTCTGTGAACCAATGTGTGCGAGGGAGCTCTGGGAACCCCAAAGACTGTACAAAACCGGAACATCCCATCATGACATCCATCAGTCTTCTTACAGGTGGTGTAGGAATTGGGTCCTGTCTGCCTGCCACCAGGGAGCTGTATGACCTTGAGAAGGTCATTTAAGATGTCTGGTTGCAGTGTTCTCATCTGTAAAATGGAAACTTGGTTGGATCAGATATCTAAAGTCCTTTCCCACTCAGGAATGGCACCATGGAAGGAATGCAGAGAACAAGGTTTCTTGTTTTAGTAAAAGGAAGTGGCAGAGAAGGGACCTAAGCTGCAGGCAGGACTTCTGCATGGGATGGGCAGTGGGATGGGCAGCTTCTGGTCCCTTCTAGGGAGAAGTAGAGAGAGGGATGGACTTAGGCACCTGCCCCTGTCCTTGTATCAAGTAGCCTTGTAAGTGATTTAAGGTCCCTCATTTTGGTTTTAGATCCCTTTAGGGATTTAAGATCCCCTTGGGACAAAAGGATGAAAAGGCAGAGAAAGCAAATTAGAAAGTGAGGGGGAGAAGAGGGCCAAGTCCAAGAAAATGAAAGGGAAGAGAAAGCAGAGAGTGGAGAAACAAAAGGCCTGCTACTGGCAAGGGCCACTGGTGCAGAGTGGAAGAGCATGTGGAAGGGGGAAAGAGACGCAGAGGCTAGGTAGGTCAGGCCCTACAAGTCACAGATAGAACAGAGATCCAGAACAAACTGACCTTCCCAAAGTCCCTGAGTGGGACAGCAGGGCCAGAGTCTGAGTCTTCTGTCCACTTTAGGCTTGAGCTCTCCTGCCTCACCTGCAGCATGCTGGCACATTATGGGATTGCCACATGAACCAGAAGAAAGGGAGGTCTGGGAAGTTGGTGACATGGGCAGAGGAAAGAGCAGGGGTGGGGAGAGGACAATGTGCATGCAAGCCTCTTCTCTAATGGGTCTTCTCTGGGACACAGGTTTCAAAATCTGTAAATTTCAGATTTGCAAATATCAGCTCTAGACAGGCTTTTCCTCATCCAATCTGGAATGGTGAGGTGTCCTTAAATACAGAGAGGAAGCTGCTGCTGGGACGGTCTCTGGTACCTGAGCTCTCGTCCTCCCTAGCAGTGCAAGCACCCCCACCCCCGCCCCGGGAATCCTGTCCTGGGAGCAGTAACAGTGACTGCAAATCCACTGTGGCCCACCTTACCGAAGAGCAAATTCTAGGTAGGATGGCGTAACTTCTTTTGAAGCATCAAACTGTAAAAAGACTCCAGAAAGTTGTTTTTAGCAGCTCTAATATGCCCCCAATGGGTCTGATTAACTGGCAGCATTTGCTATTCAGTGTGGCCAATTTCACAGTTACTAATCCCCAGGAGAGGGGAGAAGTCATTTGGGGGGAAAAAACTGCATTATGGGATGAGTGTGGTTCACCTGGGTACTTGGGCACTCCAGTGAGTTTTTAACTTTTGCAGCAGGAAGTTTTGGGTCAAGAATGAACTCTCTCAATAGCACTAAAAGCAGTGTGGTAGGTGTTGCGTATTGTGCGGTCTCTGCTGGAAGAGAACCTCCCTGGAGTCTAAGATCTGCCATCCATTTGGATACTCTTGGAGGAAATTCCCGAGGCATTTTGCTGTCTCTCTGCACTGCAGTCTTTTGAATGCTTGCAGTGGAGAGGAAAGTACTGAGTCTATTTTGAAAATCACCTTCCTGTCCCAGCACCTGGGGCCCACTGCGGTTTGCTCTGTGCTGACCTGCATCACCGGGTTCTCACCGCATCCTCTTTGGTGGTGGACTAGTCCATGCAGAGACCTATGTACTGGTCTGGGCTGTGACCCAAAAGAATGAGGTTTTCACCCCTAATGGCCTTGCATCTCCATCCCTACATCTTCTACCAGAAACTTAAGGCTCGTTTCAAATACTGTCTCCTCATAAAGCTTTTCTGGGCTGCCATAGTCCCTGGGAAACCCGTCCCTTGGATCTACTTCATTTTCCCACATATAATGCCTCTAGTAGTTTTTGGTCTCATGTAGCTATTTAACTCTTAAATGTTCTTTACTATTTCAAGTGTATCTGTTTTGGAAGATACAGATACTGAGCCTGGGAGGCTCAGTTGGTTAAGTATCCAGCTCTCGGTTTTGGCTCAGGTCAAGATCTCAGGGTCATGGGATTGAGCTTTGCGCTCAAGAGTCTACTTCAGATTCTTTCCCCCTTCCCTCTCCTCCTTCCTGCTTGTGTCCTCCCTGTCTCTCTAAAATCAATAAATAAAATCTTAAAAAAAATAAAGTATATCTGTTTTGTCTTGATAGTGATTTTGTCATGTACTTGAATTTTACATGCCTCACGTAATATCATGGGGTATGCTGTGATGTAACAGCTACAATTTAACTAAGCACCTACTATAAGAAAGATGCTGTATAAGGGCTTTGTATGCATTAACTCCTTTAGTTTTTCTAACACCATATGAAATAGGTTCTACTGTTATTTCCATTTTACTGAGAAGGAAGCTAAGGTACAGAAAGTCTTAGTAACTTCTTCAAGGTCACAGAGTGAGTCAGTGCAGAAGCCAGGTAGTCTGATTCAAGAGCTCTTGCTCAAAACCACTTTGTCTTGTCTCTCCTGGCACCTTTTATCTCATATCCAATCAACAGATACTTGTTGGCTGGTTGGTGTTGATTTGTTTTCAAGAAACAGTTCTAATCTGACCAAGAAACAATAGGAAGAAAGGGTTTTATGCCTCTTTTCACTTCTCAATTAGGAAGCAAACTCCTGTTTAATAGCTGTTTTCTATTCTGTGTGATTCCAGAAATGACGCTTTTAACTGAGAGAAAGCCAATCTTACAAAAATTCAGACCATAGGGAAAGCATGTCCCATGAAAAGTCTCTAAGCATCAAGTATCTTAACAGATGGGGAGAGAAGGACTCTCTGGTAATATGATACTTCTGTGGAGACTGACCAGGTGAGCAGGCCAGCCCAGCAGAGAGTTGGGGAAAGGGCACTGTGGACACAAGAAGCAGCAAGCGTGAAGGCTCCATGTTGGTAGTGGGTTTGGGGTGTTAGAAGCAAGGCAAGGAGGTCACAGAGGCTGGCAAGATGGGACAGACAGAAGGGAAGGGGGGAGGGAGATGATTTCAGAGAGGAGAGCAGTGAGACCATGTAGGGCCCTTTGGGATTCTGTTGTGCATCAGTGAGTGAGGGGAGACTTGGAGGGCTCTGAGCACAGCTGTGATGTGTATTTTAGGAGGATTTGTATTTCAAAAAGACCATGTTGTCTACTGTGTTAAGAATAAGCTGTGGCAAAAGGTAAGCATGGAAACAAAGAATCCAGTTAGGAAGCTACTATAACGATCAAGGTGAGAGGTGTTGGTGATGATCAAGGTGAGAGGTGGCTGGTGCTGGAGGTGCTAAGAAAGAGGGAGTTTCTTGAAGGTATGCCCGAGAGAATTTCCTGAGGGACTGCCTACAAAGGGTGAGAGAAAGCAGTAAGTCCAAGATTTTTTTGGCCTGTGTAACTGGAAGGACGAGGTTGACATTGACCAAGACATGAAAGGCTTTGGGAAGACTGGAAGTTCTGTTATGGATGTGGTAAGTTTGAGATGCTTAGACATCAAATGAAAGGACTGGAATAAGCAGGGAGGTGTACAAGTTTGGAGCTTAGAACAGAGGTCTGAGCTTGTACATAGAGTTCATAGTTATTAGAAGACATATAAGAGATATTTAGTGCCAGAAGGCTCAGGATATTTAATGCCAGATACTCAGAAACTAAGTATCCCTGAGATAGAGAAGAGGTCTGAGAACTGAACCTGCAGCTCTGCAATGCTAAGAGGATGAGAACGTGAGGGAAAATCAGCAAGCGATTCTGATAAGGAAAAGCCAATGAAGAAAGAACAGTGTCCTGGTAGCTAAGTGGTGATGGTGGTTCAAAGACAAGGGATGATCAGCTGCATCCAATCCTACAGGTAGATCAAATACAATGGCACCAGGGAACTAACCCCTGGGTCTGGTAATGTGGAAATCACTGGTGGTCTTGAGAAGAGATGTTTTACTGCAGTAATAGGGAGAAAGCCTGACTGATGAGGATTTGAGAGAGAATGAGAAGACAAAAATTGAAGGCAACAGATAGAGGCAACTCTTTCGAGTTCTGCTGAAATATGAAAGAAGACAACTAAAAGATCTATGAAATGGACTTTGTCTAGGTTTGGAGTGGTAGGAGACATTGCTGACATCTTCCTGAATGATAACAACCAAACTAGTACGAGGCACTTGTTCACTTTTATTATTTAAAAGTTGCATAGACAATTTTCCAGGAGAAAGGGTGACAGGCTGGATTAGCCCTTCCTTTAAGCTCCAAAAAGAGCTATTCTGTTGGCAACCTGGGGAACACAAGATACAGTTGTTAGCCTTATGTATAAGCACGAAGCTGCCTGCAAGGCTGTCGACACCAGCAAAACCATCTCAGTGTGATCATCTTCCATGATGAAGCTACCTTCTTGGACTGCATGACAGGTAATAGTAGGTCCTTATCTTTCAGTTACTATATGTATCATGTACTCATCTTCTTGAGAGAATTCCAAGGTATGATATCTCTTCCTGACTGCATTCTACAGTTCTACCATTAACAAAATGCATGTGGTGATGGGACACCTTCTTTACGAAGTTTCTACAGTGGAACCTAGCTACTGTATTTAATCTGATTCTCCTTTTAATGCACTGAAGCACGAGTGACTCTCAACCATATGCATCTCTAATTAAGAATTTCTGTACTAGAGTAATTACTATAGATATTTCTGCAATACCAAACCCCTCAGTCTCTGTGTTAGACTGCACTGTTTGTTCACCCTTGCTTCTCATAGGTACAGTATACTTTTGTGTCCCATTATCCTTGGAACAAAGATAGCAATGCGACTTGCTCTGGCCCCTGGAAATTGAGTAGCCATGATATAAGCCATTCTGAGCAAAAGCCTAAATTATGCTTGTGCTCTTTTGTCCCTTTTTTGAACATCTGTACCCTGCCATGAGAACAACATGGCCTACCTGCTGGATGCTTCTTCAACTTGGGGTCTGGAATGAGATCCCACATGAAGCCCAGAGCCCAGCTGAGCCCAGAAAAAGAGGGGGCTGGCCAACATCATCATGTGACATGACCAAGTATAAAGGTTTCGGATTTTAAGTCACTGAGAATTTGGATTTGTTTGTTCCTACAGCAAAAGCTGACTGATACACTCTTATTAGATTGTCAGATTCCTTAGGTGAAAAGACTGTATTTGTTCTTTATGATATGTCCTCATACACAGAACAATGCTCTGAAAGTGTGCGCTCCTAATAAGAACACACATATGAGAGTAAGATTCATTATGTCCCCTGTAGTTTGGTGGGAAGTTTGGAGAAGTTCATAGCTACTATCACTGAGACATTGGCTGCATCATTGTCATCATATTAAGCTCCTTAAAGTCATGCTCAAAGTTATTCTCACCTTCCTTCTCATTCTTTGATTTTGGTCTACTGAGTTATGGCTGATTGGTAAAGAAATTTAAAATTCAATCAAGAATTTAATCAAGAAAGCTGATCAAGAAATCAAGAATTTAGGCTTAACAAAAGGGAAATTGGATCTTGGCCTTTGTATTCAGTTGACCCTCGAACAATATGAGTTGTACTGTGTAGGCTCACTTATAGACAGACTTTTTTTTGGATAAATATAGAACAGTACTATAAAGGTATTTTTTCTCACCATACGATTTTCTTTTTAAAAATTATTTATTTATTTATTTATTTGAGAGAGAGTGCACAGGAGAGAGCACAGAGCAGGGTGTGGAGGGGCAGATGGAGAGGGAGGAATAGGCTCCCCACTGAATAGGGAGCCTGACTCCGGGGTTCCATTCCAAGACCTTGGGATCATGACCTGAGCCAGAGGCAGATACTTCACTCAATGAGCCACCCAGGTGCCCCACTGTATGATTTTCTTAATAACATTTTCTTTTCCCTAACTTACTTTAAGAATATAGTATATTATAACACTTGTAAAATATGTGTTAACTGACTGTGTATGTTATTGGTAAGACTTCTGGTCAACAGTAGGTTATTAGTAGAGAAGTTTTGGAGGAATCAAAAATTATATGTTAATTTTCAACTGTGCAAGGTGGGGGTCAGCACACCTAATCCCCACAGTTTTCAAGGGTCAATGGTATACTGTTTTTATTTCTAGATGTCCTAAAATGTTTAAGGCCAAGTAGAAAGAATCTGTTCCAAATGTGCGTGTGAGGCTTAGCTCCACATTCACTTTTGAGTTTGAGAAAGACCACAAATTTTTCCCAGGTGGCCCCATTGCAAAAAAACATTCTAATTCTTGCCTTCATTTATCTAATAAATTCCCTTACCTTGTGCAGAGACCATTGTAAGCATGGTGCAGGAACAGAGCCAATATAAGGCGAAGTTCTGGGTTTCCAGGGGCTTATAATGTAATTGAAGAGATGGGATATATGTGTAGAAGTCTAAGACAAGAGGTTTATACTAGTTAATCCTTTACAAGAAGTTGTATTGCATAGTAGGAAAGAAAGTTGGCTTGGAAGTCGGGAGACTTGGTTCTAGTCCTGTTCTGCTGCTAGTTAGTTAGGTTACTTTGGGAAGATCTGCCCACCATTCTGTGCGTGTATGGAAAGAATCGAATAATTTAATATAAAGTCCTTCACATTTCTATGGTAAAGGCTCAGTGTTCAGAGGACCTCTTTGTTTTCCTGTGCCTTGCTCCCATTTCCAAATTCGTCTGGTTTCAGCCCAGTCATAGGGACCATCTCTACTTTGACTAATGGGCCAGATCTGATGGAGCTGACTTGAGAAGGAAAAATCTCAGCACACCAGTCCATAATTATGCTCAGATCGTGCCAATCGATCAAGGAGGAGTGGAATGAGGAGCTCTCTGAAAGCTGACTTAACCCCTAAGAGCAACTGGGACTGAGCTTTGTTGAAGGTGATGATGCGGGGTGCCCGAAGTTGCAGTATTCAGTGCCCAGGGCTCATCCACAGTGGAGCAGGCTTCTGGAGGAAGAGGGAGAAGAGGGGCTGTCCACGGGGCTGGTATCTGGATAGACAATATCTCTTCAATGCCCTCTGGCCTGATTCAGAGAGCTGAAAACCCTCCACCCTTGGGCAAAACCAGTTCTCACAAAGGCAGGCAGCCTGTCCATAAATAGGGTTTCTGAAGTCGGAAATGTCCCATTTGACATGAAAAAAGTAGAAGGTTGAGAGAAATGGCAAATAGAACTTTTTGAACAACCACTGATGCTTTTCCGATTGTTCTTTGGAAAAATACAGAAAGTAGAGATAATCTCATTGGCTAAAATACCTTGAGCTCGAGCCCTAGGGATTAGCCTTCTCTGCTCGCCTGGCTCCTTGGTATAAACGTGCTTAATAAATTCCCAGCCCAGGCCCTGGGGGGCGGGTGGCTCAGCTGGCCAAAGGATTTCTTTCTCTGGGTAGACTGTCTTCATTTGGCTGTTTGGCTGCCGTGGATGTTTTCCAGGTGTTTACAGGAGCTGGGACCACAGTGTGTTTTCATGGGCTCACATCAGAGTGAAGTTCTTTTTTTTAAAGGATGTATAATCTTTTATTTATTTGTTTATTTATTTATTTATAGCAAAGGAATTCATTTAAGGAAAAACACCTCCTTTTATCAGTTTTTCTTGCAAAGGGCTCCTGGCAACTCAGACAGCAGAGGGGGGGGGCGGGTGACAAGATACCACTGCGACCTGGAAGAATGGCTTTACTTACTTGGGACTCCAGACACCAGGCGCAATGGGCGCAGCACGCGGAATGCCCTCAGTGCCTTCACGTCAAATCCAGCTCCTTTCCCTCCCAGAGCGTTTGCCCCATCGGCTTTGGTTGCTTGTTCTAAAATTGCACTAAAAAGCCTAGAAGAGAGGAAGGGGAAATGGAACTGTCAGACCCTGAATTCTCTGAAGGCAGCTTGGGAGAGCAAAGTTTGCAAACATCCCCAGCCCGGGAACCAGAGACCAAGGTGTGTACATGGGACGGACTGTGCCCATCATAAGATGACGTCCCCTCAGTGTGGGTACTGCCCTGCCAAAGGGCATCACCTTTGCCCAACAGAGGTCTGAGAAGTGATAGGCAAAGCTGTGCACGAACACAACTGGCTTTGTATAACCTGGGCAGCCTGGACAGAAGCGTAAAGTTGCTAAGGCTTGCTGTTGTGTCTCAGTCCTCTTGCAGTGCCCTCTCTCCCACTCTATGGTTTCCTAGCTCCTGCTGTCATGTGGCTGGGAACCACATCCTCTCTCGTACCCACACACCTCCTTCCTCCTAATTATTCTCCTTTGATTTTGCCTAGGTACAAACAGATGATCCTCTAGAAATTGGTTTTGTGCTGCAGATACAAGGATGGGAAACTAACCACTGGCTTCAGCAGCATGCAGACTCCTGAGACTTTGAAAATATCTGTTTTGGAGAAGTGATGGGGCCAAATGCCTAACAGATATGGGTTCAAGAGAGGATAGGAAAAAAATGTCTGAGATAGCTCTGTCTAACAGAAATAGGATGCAAGCCACAAATATAAGCCATATATGTAATTTAAACTTTCTAGCAGCACCATTAAAAAGTAAGAACTGGCAAAATTAACCATGATAATATATTTTATTTAATACAGCATAACCCAAATATTATCATTTCAACTCTAATAAATACAAAGAATTTTTCCCGAGATGTTTGTCACTCCTTTTGTGCTAAATCTTCAAAATCTGCTGTGTATGTTACATGGATGGCATGTTTCAATTCAGATTAGCCACATGTTCTGTACTGAGTGGCCACGTAGCTGGTATAGACAAGCCTTCTGAGGAATTTTGCTGTAAAAGTTATTACAAGAAAAATGATGGTTGCCAGAAGAGGGTGTGGAATTCAGAGAGTTGTGTTTGTTTTTAAATGAGAAATATAGCAGCATTTTTATATGTGATGGGAGTTATGTAACAGAAATAGACAACTGGACCATGCAAAAGTGAGAGAACAATTACAGAAGAATTGCTATCCTGTAGGGGGTGCGGGGGATCTCCTGCACCCTTAGGGGTATTGGCCCTAGAAGGGGGAAGGGATGGTTTCTCATGGTTCAAGGGGAAAGGTGCATCATAGGGGTACTGATATTCTCCTTGATTACCTGTGTTTTCTCAGGGAAACATGTAGCAAGGTCACTGGCTGAAAATGGGAAAAGGGAGCAGGTACTGGAAGTTTAAAGGCCTCTGCCTTTAAAGACTCACCAAAGAAAGTGGAGGAGTGAATGGAGTAAGGTTGCCAGGTATCATCAAGGACATGTTTGAAGTTGGTGGTCACAGGTGTCAAGTGCAACCCATGAGCTCAGCTTTGCGTGTTTCTCTACCCCTTTCAGCAGCACAACTTCAGGTACCAGATTGATCTCCATCTAATTGGATTTGATTGGGGTTGGTGTTTTTCCAAATGAGTAAGGTCAGTGAAGAGGGAAAGTGGGAAGTTGACTGTACAGGCAAGTGAGAGATTGTGATGGGGCTGGGCATCTAAGCTGGTTAAAAGGAAGACTGGACACAATGGGCAGAGGAACAGAGAAAATGGGACAGGATGAACGGACTTTCAGAGTCAAAGTGCTAGAGGGGAAAGATGGCTTGTGGTGTTTCCAGAGCAGGGTGTTTCATTTGAGATTACGGGGGAGGGGACAGCTGTTAGTTATGGCAGGGATATTGGCTATAACTCCGGGAGTGGGCAGCTGAGACAGGATAGAGTCAGGATCCCTTGGCAGGGAGAAGATATCAATGAACCAAGAAGATACTGGAGGGGGCAGCAGGAATAGCAAGGTTGGAGAGAGTTGGGAGTGAGCCAAGAGCTCCTGTCTTCAAGGAATGAGGAGTCCCCAGAGGAATAGAGGAGATCCTATAGGGAGAAGCTGGTGTGAAAGGGTCTAATCACACACATCAGAACCAGAGGTGGCTAGGAAGGGCCACCAATCTGAAAGCAGAAATAAGAGAAGCGTAGGGACCTTCTCCTGACCTCTGGCAGTGGAACATGGCATTTGGGAGAGACTGCGATGGGGCAGACCCCTTGGGGGAGCCAGGAAGCTAAGTGAGTGGACAGACACGGAGCCGCGGGTCTAGGGCAGCACTTGGACCACTTGCTCTGGAAATGGAGTTTTGCCGGAGTTCAGCAACACCCATCATTCCCATAGTGCTGCTGTTGATTGCCATTTTCTTGCTAGGGTTGAATCATTGAGACAAACCGCACAGCTTGTGAGCTGAAAACGAGTATCTGGTCCCTTACAGAAAATGTCTGCTGACCCCTGAATGGGCAGCGGCCTGCAGGGAGCAGAAGGCACAGTGGGAAGGTTTCAGAGGGATGACAAGGGAGAGGGGACACAGGACGCAAAGAACCATCTGGGCATGGGAGCCTGGAATCTTGGGCTCTTGCAGGAACCAAGAAAAATAGGGGAAAGGACACATGGGGCAATTTCTGTCTTTTGTATTAGAGATGACTCCCAGTTCACTGTCAGCAGAGTGTGTGCTGGGCTGTGGCTGGCGGTCACGGGGGAAGCACATGTTTCAGAACTCGGGCCCCACACCTGACATGTACTCGGGGCCAGAGCAATTTCGTTCTTGAAGAATAGGCTTGAACTCCTGAAATGACTCACGCCCAGGGAACTGGATCTGGAAACAGGGGGTGCTGCAGCTGGGGGCTTAGCTTGGCAGAAAATCAAATCCAGTCAGGGCCCAGCAAGGAGGGGGTTGGTCTAGATGAAGAATTTCCAAACTGGGCTCCTTGGAACTGCTCAGGGACTTCTTGGGCAGCGAGGCCAGAGATAAGTGGCTAGAATAGAGTGGCTTTCGTGGCTCTCTGAATAAGGCTTTGCTTGAACAAATGGGTTCTGTAGATAAAAGAAGTTTGACAACTCTGACATCTAAAGCCTTTCTCAGCCCTGTGATTTTTTTCAGCTCAGCTTGTCAGTTTGTTAGTGTCGTGTGTTAGCTGGTGATGCCTTGAACCCCAGGCGGAATTGCCAGGATGGGGGAAATGGGCTTCTCTCTCTGCAGAGAAATGTTCTTTCCGCTGAAGACTGTATCACTGGAATCTTAGAAAATGAAGAGTAGTTTGCAAGTTTGTCAAACAACATTCCAAATCCAAACCAGATTTGGTTCCTAGTATTTCCTGAAAGAAAGCAATATGCTTATTAGGGTACAAGATGTTCAGAAAATATTATTTATTTAAGGGAACAGAGGTTAGACAGATTTCTTCTCTTTCCCCTACCTCAACTTGACGCAGACATTTTATTAAGTGTTTGACTCTAATTTTTGAAAGGGTAGAAAATTCAGGAAGAGCTCTAGGAGGTGTTCTTGGCTTATAGAGTTGGTGTGTTTCTCCTCGATTAGAGACTGTAAAGTCAAACCCACTGCTTTGTGGTTTACATATCCCTAAGGGCTGGGTTCTGATGTGGATGCTTGGCAGGGGAATTCTTCAGGAGTTGTGTCCGGCAGTTCCTTACCTGGACTTAGAGCTTTTAAAAAGAGGACACTCTAGAGGGCCCAGCGGATCAGAAAGGCGGGGCCAATATACTGGGAGAGAGATAGTAGCAAAGCCCTCCTGGCTGGAGGAGACTGTCTCAGGCAGGGGGATCCAGTGAGGACCCCCAGGTCCCTGGGTTGGGCTGGGGAGGGGTAGCTCACAGAGGGCTCTAAAGTCCTCCACACTTTCATTCAGTAGTCTCCTCTCCCCACTGTAGCAAGGGGACTCTTCCACTTCAGGCAGGAAACGTGACAGGTCTGTGGGAGTTAGGCAATGCCTCTTGTCACGGGCCCCCTGCATGGCAATGCAGAAAGGAGAGAGCAGCTCTAGGCCTGGCACTCAGGCAGCAGGCAGGCAAACCCAGCTCTCCCAGGGCAAAGACAGATCCCCTCTGACTGCAGGAGGGCCTAAGAAACCTTCCCCTAAGTGGCTGCTGAGGAGGAGCCCGGGAGAGAAGATATTTCCTAGGAGACATAAGGAAAGCATTAAGATATCCATTTCATATGATTTAAAAGGGAGGCATAGCTGTAGAGAGGAGGTTGAGCTACACTCTGTGTGT
This sequence comes from Mustela lutreola, assembly GCF_030435805.1. Taxonomy (NCBI): domain Eukaryota; kingdom Metazoa; phylum Chordata; class Mammalia; order Carnivora; family Mustelidae; genus Mustela; species Mustela lutreola. Next base: position 42,320,697 of record NC_081297.1, read on the forward strand.
GTGTGTGTGTGTGTGTGTGTGTGTGTGTGTGTGTGCGCGCGCACGCGCGAGCGTGTGATTTTTCAAGTTAAAAGAATGGGCCAAGATTGCAGCTAGACAGAGAGCCCTTGGAGGAGAGAACTAGGTGTCAAATATGTCCGTGTGTGATAGTAATGGGGGAGAAGCCCAGAGGGTCATGGTGAGCCACAACCTAAGCAACCTCTATCATTGTAACCTCTGGGGTTTAAACAGCCAACTTGGCGCATCTCTGGGAAGAGGACCAAATCTGGATGCCTTTCTTCATCAGCCTCATGGCCTAGATCCCAGGAAGTTGTGACTGAAATCCAGGTTGACCTCACAAAGGCTGCCCTCTGTGGTTACTGTGAGGGGCAGCAGGGCGAGGGATAAAGCAAGGTTCAAGCAAGCAGAAGATGCCATGTGTGTGTCCACACAACAAGGCATCTAGCTCTTTCCCTCAAGCGCAGGTTTGAGCTCTGCCCTGTGCTTCTGGGTTCAACCTCCTAGGCTGTAGAGAAGGCCCTGGAGGGGGCAGAGCACAGTAGGCAGTGAACTCTAACTCCTTCCATAAACATGAGCTTCTCTGCCAAAAAAAATTAGTCCCTGTAGGCACCCTTATCTCTCCATCAATCTCATTCCTGGGGCTCTTTTCTAGACTTGTGGGAAGGGTTCCCCAGAGCCTGAGGCTGTGAGAAAGACACTGAATTCGAAAGGCTTCAGGGGTATGTGGAACAAGACACCTTAAATGCCTTTGCCATGGTTTAGGGAGTTAATTCAAAGCATTTGTTCTGTTATTCTTTGTTTATCCTGGCGAGAACAGAAGTAGCAAGATGTCTTTGAGCTGCATCCTTGCTCCCAGGCTTCTGGAGCCTGATCTATACCTGGCAAATAATCCAGTAACTTTCATGCTTCTCACGACACCCAAATATCCTTGGTGTTAAGGTGGCCAAAGTGTGTCATTCATTGGCTGTGCAAAAATAAAAGACAACGAAAAAACCCCTAAGACAGTTCCAAACAACCCTAATAAGTCATCCAGATGGCGAGAGGCAAGGAAAGAACTTCTCAATGGTCTGGATTTGCTCTTGTTATTTCCCGCAGGAAAGACCAGACACTCTCAGGAGATGACGAGCAGTGAGCACTCTGGAGGAGTCCAGAAGGACCCGTGTGTTCACTGGGAAGGCACGAACGGTGCCCGCCAAAAATAGGTTCCTGGGACATGAGCCCAGTGACACATTGACCTTGACACTGAAGTCTGTTAGAACTCTGCAGGAGTAAAAAACGCCAGGCGGCCACCACGTGACCATTCTCGGGGCTCAGAGAAATGCCAAATGAGCTCCCAGAAGCCTCAGCTTGTTCTCGAAGGAGAACCTGCTGTAAGATGCCCTCCCTTCACAAAATAGAGGAGTGGCTGGAACTTTAGCAACTGTGTCTTAATGAACTACATTTCACATAGCACGTGCATAGATAATTCATAGAGGATCTTTTTGTAAAGTCACTAATTCCTACATAAGGAGATCATCACTTCTGAATTTTATTATTTACATTCCTTTTTTTTTTTTTTCTTAGAGCATATATTGACCTTGCTTTATCTTATGCTACAGTGGAACAGCATGTTTGGGGAAAGGTGTGTTTGGTTCTACTTAGGCCACCCATGACTTGGCCCTTCATAGTTCTCTGTCATCTTCCCACATACCTATCTCAAGCAGCCTGTTTCCTGGGGTCCCAGAGGAGGCCCCAGTGTACAGAGAAGATCAGGCATCCATGGCACCTTCTCTGCCAGCTTTGCCACCACCCCTATGCCCATGGGCTGCTTGCCAGGCCAGCTGGACGAACCCTGCTCAGGAACCCAGCAGGGAAACTGGTTTGAAGAGTGGTCAGGCCAGATGTGGTTGGAGATAGGATAAAAGACCTTAAGCAGAGAAATCTCCTCTGTTATAGAGAGGATCCTGAGCTCCATAAAAGCACTCAGATCCCACTCTATGTGTGTGTGTGTGTGTGTGAATGCACACACGTGAGCGTGTGAGTGAGGGAGATTTTCCTATGTAAGAGGTCTTTTCCCTTTGGAGAAAGTCTGAATTCAAAGTGACTAATGGATCCTCTCATCTTGCCTGGTGCCCATTGCCATGATGACCAAATAAAAAGAGATACAAATAACAGAAGGAAATGGAGGCACATGTTGGTGGATGGTGAGGGGTGAGGGGAGGGAAGAGAGAAAGGTAGTGATACTTACCCTACAACCACAATTATAAAATCTAGTAAATTCCAACCATTGCGGAGGTAAGCGTTGGGGTGAAAGAGAAGTCCATAGGCTATTACTTTTAAAAATGCTTCCACAGTAAAAATTATGAGAAAGAGATATTCCACTCGTTCCTAGGAAACAAAAATAGAAGGGAGAGAAAAATAAAGTCAATGAGATCGGGGATCTGGAAAGTTCTGAACCAGCAGATCTCCCAAGCAGGTGGAGGAGAGTGCTGCCCACTCTGTGGTAGGATCTAGGGGGGCACTGGGTGGGACCCCCAAGCCAGATTACCAATGCCACAGTCTGCTCTAAACTTAGAGCTCCAATTCATCGGGCATTAAGTGTTTCTTCAGTCTTCAAATGTCCCATTATAATGCAAATATTTGGGTGATGGAAAATTACACATTTTGGAGAAATATCTTATTTAATCAGTGAATGTTTCATTGCACCTTCTCAGAAGAGAATTCATAATGTCTTGATCTAGAGGGAAATGATGCCAAGACAGATAAGAATAGTGCTCAGAAAGGAGGGGACAGAACCATGGGATAAATGTACCTACTGCCACCTTGAGGTAACAACCTGAAGATAAAAAAACCATCTTGGGTTCTCCAAAATGAGAGACCAGAAACACAGCCGCAAAGAAGTTGGGACCTTGAAAATTTTCTAACAGCAGCTAAAACACAGGCAATCTGCTCATATACCCTGACCCTAAACTTGAAGTCTCTCTCTCTTTCTTGAGAAAATAAGAACCTTTGTCCAAAGACAGAGACAGCTGAGAAAATCAGCATTTCCAGGATGGAGGCAGGCACTGGGGTGGGGCAGTGAAGAGAAAAGACTCATCTCTTTTCTCAAGGGGTGGGAGGTAGTGTTTTTCCTCTCTCTACCACCTTGAAGAATGCTTTGCATTTAAGGATGAAGCTCCTGTCCCTGGGAGCTCACACTTAACAGGACAAACTCATTGGCTCAATTAGAGCGAGCCGACTCTGTGTGCTGATTCACTGGCTTCCCTCACCACTAATTGCTTTCTCCCATAACCTTGTTCCCAGTGCGGTGCCTTAATGACCCCCACCAGGGGAAGGCTGCCTGGATGCCTTCACGCTCCACTGCTCGGCTCTGCAGGAGCCTTAGCCCATCTCTCACTGGAGCCACAAAACACTGGCCCACATGGCATTCAGCCACATATCCTCCAAGCAGGACAGGCCCAGTCACAGACCCCAAGGAGACAGTAGACTCAGAACTCCTAGATCTATCTTCCCATTGTCTGTTGGGTCAGATGGAGCTAATTGAAGACCTCTAGGTCTCACCCATATGTGGAGAGGGGGCATCACCTGGGAAGTCAGATGCCCTCCTGCTGGGAAGGTGCTCTAAGAGCAGGGCCATTGGAGCCTAATGGGTAGCTCTGTGGGGGGAGGCTAGGCCACACATGTACCTGTGTGCCTAGCCAATCTTTTTGATTTGCTAGACTTGGAAGGAGTGCTAGCTTCACTGTGCCCAGCTCAGGGTGAAGCAGTTTGAGGATACAGAGTTTAAAAATGCAGAATTCTGGACCCTCCCCTGATCTACAGAGGCAGATCTCCTGTCTGTGGAGCCTGGATGATTCCAGGTTTTCCAGAGGCATCCTGAAGTTTAAGAACCACGGGCCCATGTGCTGATGAAGGCCCTGAGCAGGCAGAAGGTGTGGGAAGGGAATGGAGAGGCCGGCATTAATCTGCACCTTAGGGGCAGGATGGTCTCTTACTCACTACCCATTACAGGGATGGGGAGGGGGAGCATGACCTTGGAACAAGTAACAGTATGTGGGAGCCTCTGGTCTTTTAATATGAGGTGATGTTGGGTTAAAGTGGGTTGATTAGGTTGATGATGGGTTAAACTCCTTCAGGACGGGGTTGAAAGGGAGAACATGGAAAGTGTGTGTGTGTGTGTGTGTGTGTGTGTGTGTGTGTGTGTGCGCGTGTGTGTGTAGAGCTTCAGGTAATGCAGGCATCTGATCAGCTAGAGTGAAAGCTATTATGGGGCTGGAGAGGTGGGTAGGAAAAAGATGACCAGGGGCTTTAGGGCTTCCCTCAGAGGCTTGGATTCTATCCTGAGCGATAGTGAATGTTGGAGTTAGATGTGTACTATCATCTGGCATTGGCCTAGAGGGTGAGGATGGTGATGGGGTTGGAGGGAGTTGGGGGGTGACCCATGCAGAGACCAGGGAGGCTTGAGCCAAGGTAGACAGAGGGTCTAGTGAGATCTAGGTGGGTTTGAGAGATAGAAAGAAGGTAATGTGGTTTCTGGTTGAATGGAGGGGTTGGAGGAAGAAACAGCAAAGAAGGGCACTGCTCCCCTGCCTGAGTTTCCTAACTTGGGTCACTCTGGATGGCCATGCCTCTTGCTGCAGCACAGAGAGACATCAGTTCTGGACTTGCTGAGTTAAAGCATTTATGGGACATTTGCGGGGCTCCTGGTGATCAGACATAAGGAGTCAAGGGGAGGAGGGCTGAATGGGGTTGCCCCAGGAGAGTGTGCAGACTGAAGAGATGAGAGATGAGGCTGGAATCCCTTTCCATGGTAGGCAATCTCATCCCCTGAAAGTGTTTTCACCTTATGGGAATATACCTCCTTGGCAGAACTTACAGGATCCTGCTTAAAGCACTTGGGTTGGAGAGACAGAAAGAATCTTAGAGGGTATCTAATTAACGACCTTACTTGAAAATCCAGGATGCTGGTAAGATACCAAGGTCAGAGAAGTATATGCAGAAGATGGGAAAGCAGGTTTTCTGACCCTGGGTCCAAAGGTCCATTCATCTCATCTTGCCTTCCTGGGTGCAGGGGAATGTTTCTCACTGGTCCCTGCTTATCCCCAGAGACACAACTAGGTCAGAGTCCTCATCCTAAGTTGTTTAGGGATCCGAGATAGAACTGAGTAAGAAGGGGTCTAGACAAAGAATCCTGAGACACCAGGCAGGTGTCTGTTGCTGCTGAGTGCGCGCGTGCTGATGGCTCTATTCAATTTGTTCTGACTTCAGGGGGATGAGTGCTCTTGAAGTTAATCCCCGCCCCAAACCCAAGAGAAAAACAAACGAAAATGTAAGCAAGTGAAACAGCTTGGTTGATCCTTTCAAAACATATGTTGTATTGCCACAGAAACACCTAAGGGCAAAAATGAATGGAGTGGAGAAATGCAAAAGTTTGTCCAAGACCTTTCTCTTGATGTGCTGATGTCTTACGCCTCTGGCCTGTGACTACACACTGCTTCATAGCTCTCCTCCTGCCTGAGTTCTGAGGCCAGAGCTGTGCACCCTCTTGAAATATGAGGCGCCACAGAGCTCTTTGAGAATGCAGAATGTTCAGCCTGTGAAAAGGGGGTAACTTTTTTTTTTTCTGTGATTTTGGGAACTCAGGAATTTTGGAAGTCAACCAAGAAAGACTAAGGTTCCCATTCCTACTGTTCTGTGTTAAAGTTGGACAGGGTTAAGGAGGCATAAAAAAAAAAAACCAAAAAACAAAAAAAAAAAAACAAAGGAGGCATGAAAACCTGCAGATGAGAGGAAGATCAAGGCTGGAATGGTAATACACCATAATGGAGTCCCAGGGCTCCCAGAAGACCCCCTTCCCAAATCAAGAGTGAAGCCCTACCACCCTGGGGCAGGTATGATGACTTTAGCCTTTCAGACACTCCTATCTTCCTTCCTTCCTAACCATGGCTGTTTCCCCTTACTGCTGCCTTTCCATGTTCATCTTCTTCACCCTTCCCTTCCTCTCTCCCTGCTCATTTCTCAGCACTACCGCTGGCAGCTGGCACCCATGGCAACACCCATGTCTCAAATATTTAGAAAAATTCAGTGGAAAGAGCCTCGCATTCCAGGAACCATGATATCAATCTTCTAAACACTTGTGGAACTAATAGACACTGATGAGAACAGTGTTTATTTTATTTTTCCTTTATCTCTTCATGTACATGTATCTTATCTTTCCTTCTATAGGAGAGAGTCTCAATTATCTTTTGATGGTAATAATCTTGATTCTGGTACCACTGGCTGTGTGTCTTTGGTCAAGTCACTTGACTTCTCTGGGTCTGTCTCCTAGCTACGCATTAAAAAAATGCAATGCTGCAGAGAGCCCTGGGCTTCCACAGCGCTGCTCTGGGAGCAGTTACAGGTTAGGGAAGGCTGAGAAAGTGGGCCTTTCCTCATTGAACCCCCTGCTGTCTTGAACAGAGCAGCACCATTCCAACCCACATACTAAGTTGTCCAAAGATCCTAACACAGTTCAAAAGAGCCCAGGGAACCAGTACAATGGGGTGAGGACAGAGACAACTCGAGAAAAAGAAGTCCCCATCTCTGAATAGCCTAGAGGACTTTTATTGGATTTACAATGCTGGTTCCTGCAGAAGATTTTATTTTGTTTGCCTCTTTATTTGTTTTTCTGGGAACTTTGAACACCAATTCCAAAGTGGCAGATGATTTCCAAAGTCTTTGCAAAATTCTGTGGTGAATGAGGATGCCAAACCCTGGTATGTGTGTGGTTCTGCCTGAGGTAGAGTCGGATTCCAAGACACAGACAGGAACAAAGAGTTCCTCTCCTCATTTCTCTGAGGATCACTATAAACACAAATAGATTTTATAATATAAAGGTCCTTCAGTAGGGACATCATTCATATTTGTGCTTCGGGAGAACACCGACTCCTGATGACAGAAGCCATGTCCAGGTAGAGCTCTTCAGACAAGGACAACCATGGAGAGCCTGCTATGTCAAAGCACATGTGCATGTTTCTGCATGCACGCACGCACACACACGTGGCACAGCTGGTGATGCCCACCATCTGGGTTGAACACTATACAGCTTAGACCTGCCAAATAACAGGGCAAGGTGTGAGAATTCATACCAAAAGAGCTTGCGTGTGTGTAGTCACTTAAATTTATGCAAGTGTATTTATTGGAGCTGCCAAGATTTCTGCACCAGACAGAATTGATGAGAAGCCCAGTCATACAATTCCATCTCAGTACAAGGTGCAAAGACAAGAGACACAATAATAATGTGTCAAACAGCACCTTGTATGCCAGATTGTTTCATAATTTAAGTATCATTCAACCTAACCTCTAAAACAGCCTCCTGCCTATCTCTAATGAAGGGAGATGAAGAAACTTGAGTACCTAAGTTCCTACTCTCCAGCTCTGCTCTCGGCCCTTCACTCCTTCATTCAGTTAGACACGTTTCCTGAGATTGTGTTCTGTCCCATAGCACTTGCTGTGTTGCATGTGTCTCTCAGGACACTGAGGGACTTGGCAGAATGAGAAGTTGGAAGGACCTCCTACAAGGACACACAACCCAAGCTCTTCCTTTGATAGAAGTAAGAGGACTTGTCCAAGGTCACACATCCACCCCATAGGTGAGTACTTGTGTTTCCCAATGGCTGGTCCGGTGCTGTTCCTGCAGCGATCTCTTGCCTGTGGGCTGACTGAGATCCTGGATTACTGTGCCCATTGGGGGATGCTGGGCAATGAAGGGCCACCTATGTAGAGTGGCTGGAAAGGAGGGCAGGAGGGATCCCCAAATCTTCCTCTCTTCTAGGGTCTCTCCTGGTGCCTGTAATTCATCCATTAAGAAGCCTTTCTTCCAGGGTGCCTGGGTGGCTCAGTGGGTTAAGCCGCTGCCTTCGGCTCAGGTCATGATCTCAGAGTCCTGGGATCGAGTCCCGCATCGGGCTCTCTGCTCAGCAGGGAGCCTGCTTCCTCCTCTCTCTCTCTGCCTGCCTCTCTGCCTACTTGTGATCTCTCTCTGTTAAATAAATAAATAAAATCTTTAAAAAAAAAAAAAAAAGAAGCCTTTCTTCCATCAGTGGATGAAGAATATTCACCCAATGGAATATTAGGTGGCCATAAAAAGGAATGAAGGTCTGATAGACTATGACAGGTATGAGCTTTGAAAACATGACGCTAATCAAATGTTGTAAGATTTTACTTATATGAGAAGTCTAGGATGGGCAAATTCACAGAGACAGAAAGTAGAGGAGAGGCTATGAGAAAGGGGAAGGAGGGAGGAACTATTTCAGGGCATGACAAACTTTGGAAATAGAACATGGTGATGGATGCACAACACCTGGAGTAGAATTAGTGGCCCTGAAGTGTGCACTTAGAAATGGTTAGGATGGCAAATTTTATTTTATACAGAGTTTACCACAGTGGAAAAAAAAAGAGAAGCATTTGGATGTTAAAGGTTTTCCTTAGAGGTCTCCTGTCCAAGTACACGATGACATGTTCAGTCCTATATCAGGTCCCAGGAACTAACTCATCAGCAAGTAGATAGCGTAATCTTCTGTGATACCCTGGACAGACGCCTGGACAGATGCCTAGACAGAGATGCCTGGGACACCTGGATGGGGATGAAGGGGGCTGGGAAGGGATACAGGAGACCCCTGGAGACGAACGCTTTAGTCTCACAATTTTTTGAGGGTAGGCCCTTCCCAAGGGCCTCGTTTAGAAGGTATCTGGTGGTTCAAATGGTCTGGCCTTAAGACTTGAGATTTCTAGAGAATAAAGAGGAGACAGGACAAACCATTTAATAGCCTAAGAGTAAAGAAGCTTTGAAAAAAAAAAACATTTTACGTATTTAGTGAGGGCAAGGAGCAACTGAGGCTGAGTGATCTGAGAAGTATGCCAGGATCAGTGGTTTTAGAGTAGCTCAGTTTAAAAAAAACAAAAACTCTCCTCCAACTGGACTGTTTCTCCATGCTTAGCCATGATGCTAAGTTGAAGTGACTCATCCACTTACTAATTTCTCAAGTTCCCCTTTGGGGACCTTTGGAGACCCCTTTGGAGACAAGCTTTGCCTGGGCTGCCCCAGCCCAGTGGCACTGGCCTGAGATTCAATGAGTGCCGAGCAGGCCACGTCAGATGTAGAGGTACAGGCATGTTGGCTCCTCCTGGACCCTTCACTGGCCCTGTCTCTAAGACAACATCTCTGTCCCTCCCTGGGTCCCTCCCCAGCCCGGGTTCCTCAGTGTACACCCCCCTAGGTCAGAGACCAGCCTGCTTCCATTATTTATCTGGTGTCTAGCATGTGGTTAGTACAGAGGGAACTGTCAACCTTTGTCATGTGCTGCCTGCACCCCCCTCTTGGGGTGCCCAAATAACACGGGCCAGCCTCCTGCCCACAGCATGGGGTCCCTCCTGTTACCCTCCTTCACCTCAGGCTGTCATTTCCTTCTGAGGTGGCCCGTCCTTCACCGGGCAGCTCTGGCTGTCAGAATATGATCAGCCCCTTCCTCTCTAAGGAGTTCACTCTGGCTCAGGGATATTACCTTTTCTTTGGGGGTAATGGAGTGAAGAGGGTGACAGATATTACCAGTCAGGGCTGAATTACTCCTGGGGACAATGGGGCATTTGCTTAGTGACCTGTGGTCTAGAATGTAATTTCCCAAATGGAGGGAGTGTGCAGCGGTGGCCTCAAAACTCTCGTAAGTGCCTATCTTCTTTTGAAGAGTCACACCAGTACCTGGCCTGGGGAAACGGACCCTGTCTTTTCTGCCTGTCCCTACTGCCCATCTCCATCCAGGCCTCCATTACATTAAAACAGCTCCCTAAACGCTCCCATTGACATCTAGGCCGTGTTACTTCATAAACATCTCCAACAACTCCCCTCTCTACCTTAAAGTAGGATCAAGCCGCCTCAAGCCTGGCTCCTAGGCCTGTCACAGTCACCCCCCAACCTGTCCCTCCCCCCTCATCCTCAGCTACCACCCTGAGTCCCAGCCACATGGGTCTGACCATGCCCAAACCAGACCGGACGTTCTGGGCAATTCTCTTATGTCCTGGCAAGCCTCGCCCCTTTCTCTACCAGGCAGACTCCCTCTCAGATCCAAGCCAGCTCCAGCGTCATCACCTTGTGTGAACTTCTCCATTGTCACCTGCCTCCTCTGCCCCCAGAGAGCTGGAATTAGTCAGGCCCAGCCCCAGCTGTGGCACCCTTTCTTCAGATGATAGCACTCATCACAACGTGTGAGTTTTCTGTGTGTTTCTTCTCTCTAGGGGTAGGGGGTCTGCAGGGCAGGAACAAGTGTCTTTGTCACCTTTAGTAAAGAAGTGTCTTTAAATGAAAGGCAAAGTGGCAGAGGAGAGAGGGCTTTGGAGTCAGATGCATCAGATGCACCTGGGATCAAACTATTTCTCTATGACAAGTTAAATAATCTTCCAAAACTTTGGTTTCTTATCAGTAAAGTGGGAAGAGTGGTAATAATGTAATAATTGAGAACCAGGAACCAGAGTCATTGCTCCAATGGGAGCTGCTGTCATTATTGCCATCCCAGCACCTGCACACAGTAGGTATACTGCACACATTGGGGGGGGGGCGTCCCTGCCCCAGGGGACTTTGTGTATTCTCCCCGGAGGTCCTGGCTCTGCTTGTTCCCATGATAGCCTGCTGGGCGCTGGAGTCGTCAGTGGCACCAGCCCTGCTGCCTCTCCCTGGCTCTTCTCCTGCCCTGGCCTCAGAGCAGGTAGCACAACTCACTTCTCTGTCTCATCGGATCCTCTTGACTTCAACAAAAACTAGAGACTTAGTTCTCATACTGCCTTTGTATTATCAAGGCAACTTAACAATGAAACAAAACCAAACGTTCTCTGTATCCTGTTTGCTGGGTTCCATGTGTTCTAAATGGCCTTGCCTCACCTCCCTTGCTAGCCCTTAGAGCTATAGCAATGGGTTCCATTCTAGCTAAAGAAGCAGAGCTGTGAGATTTTCCCTTGTGTCTCTGGGAACTTCACAATCCTCTGCCTCTTGAAATGACTTATTTCAGTTATGGCAGACAGGGATGAATGATGACAGTCAGTGCTCTTCGGGAGTAGGGTACCCATGGATGTAGGGGGTGTGCTAACCTTGTCGTCATCACCACAGTGATAGCTCACTGGGTAGCACTTTACAGTTTAGAAGGCATTTTCTTATATGTTTTATTTATTTATTTGACAGAGAGAAATCACAAGTAGATGGAGAGGCAGGCAGAGAGAGAGAGGGAAGCAGGCTCTCTGCTGAGCAGAGAGTCCGATGCGGGACTCGATCCCAGGACTCTGAGATCATGACCTGAGCCGAAGGCAGCGGCTTAACCCACTGAGCCACCCAGGCGCCCCTTCTTATATGTTTTTATGTTAAGTCTAATGATCTCTTTGTGAAACAGGAAGCTTGGGTACTTTCTCTTTTTTCCCTTATTCCTCATATCACCATCGTCACCATCACCACCCTCATCATCATCACCACTGCCATCACCACCTCTACAGTGAGGACCGTCACCACTGCCACCACCATCATCACTCCATCACCACACGCACCATGATCACCACCATCACCAATACTACCTCTGCCACCTCCACCATCACCGTCATCACCACTGCCATCACCATAACCACCTGCACCCTGATTACCTTTACCACCTGTACCATCAATATTACCAACAGTATTATCATCACCATTTCCATCACCACCACTACCTGCACCATGATCACCTCACCACTATCATCACCATCACCACCTGCACCATCAGCACAGGGTGGGTACTTTCTCTTTTTTCCTTTATTCCTCATATCACCATCATCACCATCACCACCCTCATCATCATCACCACTGCCATCACCACCTCTACTGTGAGGAACATCACCACCTCCATCACCATCACCACTGCCACCACCATCATCACTCCATCACCACCTGCACCATGATCACCACCATCACCAATACCACCTCTGCCACCTCCACCATCACCATCATCACCATTGCCATCACCATAACCATCTGTACCCTGATTACCTTTACCACCTGTACCATCAATATTACCAACAGTATTATCATCACCATTGCCATCACCGCCACTACCTGCACCATGATCACCTCACCACTATCATCACTATCACCACCTGCACCATCAGCTTCACCACCACTATTGTCATCACCACTGCCATCACTGCTTCCACCATGAGTACCATCACCACGTCCACCACCATCATCACCACCTCCAGCATTATCATCATAACTGCCATCATCATCACCACCTGCACGATGATCAGCCTCACCACCACTACCTCTGCCACCTCCACCACCATCATCATCACCACAACCACCTTCACCATCATCATCATCATTTCCACCTCTACCATCAGTATTACCAACACTATTATCTCACTATTGCCATCACCATCACTACCATGTACCATGATCACCTGACCACCATCACCATCACTGTTGTCATCACCACTGCCATCACCACCCCTACCATGGACACCATCACCACCACCGCCACTACCACCACCATACTATTTCCTCCTCCTCCACCACAGCTGCCATTAACACCTGAGTCTGAGCCTGAATGCTTTAGTTATAATATTAATAGTAACTCTGCATGATGAATTAAAAATATTATCTCCATTTATATACATGAGGAAACTTATCAAAGAGATTTAGTAATTTTCCATAAAGTCCTGCATTTAGTAGGCAATAGAGCCAGGACTCTAAGTTTAATGACTTTATTTGCGGTTATAGTGATAGATGGACCCCACCACTCAGCCCTCAACCACCCCAGGGCCTATTTACTTGGCACCACTGTGAGACTAGAAGTGCATGGAGATTTGTTGGGGCTACACTTAATGACATTTGTTGAAACTCAGCAACGTGAAACAAGAGCTTGAGCTGCACAGCCTGCTTGACCCAGGGCACTCTGTATTCCCACTGACAGTGTGAAGACATGTGGCTGAAGATGCTGGCTAGAGTATGGACCCTTGCACTCTCTTCCGACTCCTAATCAAACCTGGTCACTACTTGTGAGGAGTACTGTGGCCAAAACCCAACCACTAATCTAACCCAATGGAGGCCAGTTTTTCTCCTCCATCCATTGGCTATGGAAGGGACATGTGACCCATCCCTGGCCAGTGTGACATGAAGGGAAATGATCTGGAATGCTGCTAGAAGATTCCTCATTGATTAAAAGAAGGAGAAAGACATACATTCAAAAAAGCACTATAATCTCTTCTTTAGCTGGACAGGCTCGTGTCTGTATGTGAAGCCGGAAACCATGGCAAACAACTGGGATCACAAGGACTACTAGTTGAGGACAAGAGTGACGTGCTGATGGTAGCAGAGAGAAAAGATGAAAAAAACTGGAGTCCTCGATAAAGTCATTGAACCAGCAAATTGATTTAACGAACTTTGGTGTCACCCTATCTTGAGACCTATTTTATGTGAGATAAAATTTCCTTATTGTAGAAATCATTTCAAGCTGAGTTTTCAAGTACTTGCCTCTGAAGATCCTCTTACTGATAGGCTCTATTTGCTGTCTACAAGTCACTCCTCTTTCAGACTCTTTATCCCACTGCCCTTCCATGCTTCCACCCCTTCTCAGCCTTTTGGTAACATTAGAGCTGAGCTTAGCCTCACCCAGCCGGGAGAGGCAAGAGCTCAAAACACTAAGACAAACGCTCCTCTGTCTCCTGGTTAGCTCTCAGCCTGTGCGTGCGATGCTTATTTCAGATTATAGTCTCAGACTAGATCTAGCCAGCTCAGCCCAAATCCCCATCAGAGGGTAGCCCACGTAGTTCTGTACTTAGCCTTGTTTCATTCAGCACAGGGCTGTTGAGACAAAGGATACGGCTGCGTGAGGCAGTAACATTAGTCCTGAAAGAGATGAGATAGAGAGGCACAGAGGATCCTCTTCAACATCCCAGCACCAGAAGCCTGGAGATAGAAGATGTGGATGCAGACCTGGCATTTCTCTCTCTAGTGTGCATTGTCCCCCCCTCAAAGGATAAAGAAATCTCTGAGGAAGGAACTTTCCAGAGCATCACTTTTATCATGCCATATCCCTCCTCAGGAACCTAAAGGGATTCCTTACTCCTAGCTGATTAGGCGCCAGCTTTTCTGCTTGAACTTTTCCCTTCCCACATATGTTACCTTGTCTTATCCCAACACCAACCACTCGAGTTAAGAAACGACTTTCCTACATGCCTAGTTCCATTCCAGCCTCCGTGGCTCCTAGCCTGGCATGTTCTTACTTCCTCTGGGCTCAAATGGATTCCTCCTCCCAGTAGAGAGTTCCTTTGACTTCTTGAGGGCTTTCAATCTCCTTTTTCTGTGGGCATTATAGCTTAGGGGCAGTCATTTGGAATTTTTACCTCTGGCTTTATGGCATGTTTTAAACATCCTTAGATTGTGGCAAGTGTCCTGGATGTCTTTTCCCCATCAGGAGTGTGAGTGCCCAGTTTCCCTCTGTCCCCTACTGTGCCTTATACAGGGCCAGGAACTGGAGGCTCAGAAATCCTTCCAGTGCTGAGTCCAAAGGACACCTAGAAGACATCGAGGTTGATTATGCAGTCCTGGCCTCTTTCACACAACTGCACTTTTTGCTTTGCAATGTGCTTTCACATCTTCCTCTTACCTGCTCCCCAGACAGCCCTGTGGGTCCGCAGGCCGTCTGTCACCCAGCCCTTGGTGCACAGCTCCTGGGGTAGAAAGGAGGGGCTCTCGTTCCCAGCAGCAGACTTACCCTCTGCCCCCATAAAGACACGTGGCATTGTCACTGTGAAGAACATATATAGAGGGGCCCACCCTGAAGGGCACAGAGACTAAGGACTGAGATTGTAAAAGGGTATCAGACTTCACCCTGTCCTCCTCGGGCTCACAGTCAAGCCAGAAGGCAGGAAGAATGTGCCTGATAGGGAGGAATTCTATCATAGGGTCACATTTACTACCTGCTGCATGACTCCTGCAGGTAGGAAGCAAATTAAGAAGCAGATTAAGAACTTGGAGAAAAGTCGGATTTTCCAGGGCTGGAGGTGAGCATATTTGGTGTGAGCTGGTCCTGAGTGCTGAGCCTGGGTGCAGTGAGGTGATTTCCATATGGGAAGTGTAAATTCCCACAGAGACACAGGAGAAGACCGTTTTTGCTAGAGAGTTTGCACTGTGGGAGACAAGGTTGGAGAGACAGTTAGGGTCTAAATTAAAGCAGGTCTCAAGTGACAGGAGAGAGTTTATACTCCATATGAGGGGGCTGTCCCTGGGATGTAAGGTCCATGGAATTAAAGGTCTGTGGTGACTTGGACTGATGATGATTTGTGATCAAGGGGTGATGTGTGCCGAGATACGTTTTACATAGACAAATATGGAAAGCAGTCCCCAGACAGACTAGACTGAAGTCGGGAGACCCTGCAATAGTCCAGGAAGGAGGTGACAACAACCTGAGCCAGAGAAAAATAGAGCAGTGGGACTGGAAAGGCAGCGACAGGTTCAGGAAACACTAGGACTGCAGTGGACTGCAAGGAGACCATCGTGCATGATGACCTCAAACTTCGAATTCAGAATGATGGGAAGAGCGAGGGTCATGAGTGGAGTCCCGAACAGGAGCTGGCTGGGGCTAGTAATGTAACTTGGGCGTGCCACCCAAGCTCTCTGTGCTGGGGTGTCTTTTTCTACTGAATGGGAAGTCTGGCCAGATAAACTGCACTCCCCTTCCTGCCGCGGCTTGGAGGCCACCCAGCATAATGGAAATTCCATGGCACCAGCAAATCTCGAGTTTAAATTTCAGATCTCCCACAAGGATTGCACCTTAGCCAAACTGTTTAAATGTCACATGAGTCCACTTTCTTAGCTATAAAATGGAGATAGTATCTTCCTATCAAGACTCTTTAAGGACTGAGGGGAAAATGTGCACTAGCATGTTAAATAGGAAATACTTATGAAAGGTCCTCCCTGTGCCTATCCCTCCCCCACCCACCGTGGTTCTAGAATCCCATGGTATCTGAGATGTCACATAGACATGACAAGGAGAAGCAATAACATCCAAGTGAAAATGCGAGCAGGGCCTCGGAGACGATGCTGGGTCAGAGTTGAAGGTATGGGTTCGAGAAACCATGTGGGTACATAAAGCTGTGATAGTTACACACAGTCCCTGGTCAAAGAACAGGGCGAAGTGGATGGTAACAGAGGTGAAAGGTTCAGGAAGGGGATGCTGGCAAGGGGGCAGCACAGACAGGCGTTGATCAAGACCAGCATCATTTTGGCCATGTTCACGTGTGTTTAGTATTGTTTACTTACTACTTCTGCTTGAATCAACTGGCTTTTTTCATACCGACATTTAGGAAGGCAAATTTTTTTTTTTTTAACTAGAAATATCGATGCTACCATCGAAGCTGACAGTAAAAAGAACTACTAAAGGGTTTAACCATGTACTACCTAAAATCATCTTACATGCCAGCCAGGACACATGCCACATTTAAGGAAACACTGTGTTCGAGAACTGTCCCTTGAAAGGATTGGACTGACTCCATGTGGCTTCAGAAGAGAAGACTCATCTCTTCAGAAGAGAAGACTCATCATAAGACTCACGTCCTTGTGGGACGTGACAAGGAGGCTGATTTTGTCTCCTAAGAGAACTCAGTAGAGCTGGTATTCTCCAGTGGGAAGGGTTGTGTTGGGGCAGGTCACCTGCAGGTGTGCCTTCAGGGTCAAAGCCTCACCCATCTCTTCCAAGGTCCCTCTGATGACTAATGGTACTTAATACCATGAGGTGCCCTCACGTCCATGAATGAGAAGGAAGCAAAGGAAGCGAGTGAATGAACGGAAGCATGGGTGGGTGAGGGACGCGTGGAGGTAGAGAAGGGCTATCTTTCATGCAGGCACGGGTCCAAGGGAAGCACAGTGCTTCTGCTGTCTTGCCTAGGCCCCTCTCCGTACCATGCACCTGGGCTTGCCTGGGCCTGAGGCTTCCCTGGCTCTCATAGCCCCACAAGTGCATCACCCCAAGGGGACCAGCTCTGCCTGTGTGTCCGCCAGATTTTCTGTCTCAGCATCTCAGCATTTCCTGTGCTGAGACAGGCAAGTGGCACGCTCAATCCAGGCTCCTTACAAACCGACGGGCAAGGGCATGAATGCCTACCAGCGGCAGCTCAGCCACACTTCCCGTATGGTGCAGAGATATTAGCATGGACATCAGTTTTGGGGAACAAGATCCATACTATGGCAGCCAGTGCAGCTGCTGGGCAACCAGATCCAGATCCTCCCTGCCCAAGTGGACTCAGGCTCCTGTCCCAAAGGGAATACTCCCCTCACCCAGCCTCTGTTTCTGCTTTTTTTTTTTTTTTTTTTTTTTTTTTTTGCCCCCTTTATGCTCTGGTTCCTTCCTGGTGGCTGGCCCAGAAGGCTTGGGAGGATCATCAAGCTTTGTGGTGTGCAGAACGCATCTGAGCAGAAAACATCAGGCTGGAGGGAACCTGGAAGCTTCCGGGTCCTACTGCCTTCTTGTCCAAATCAGGACAGTAAGGCACAAAGAGGGTAAGGACTTGCCCAAAGCCACGAAGTTGTGTCATACAGACAACAGGGTAATAGCCCCCATTTGCACGATTTTTTTTTTTTTTAAAAGCTCATTGCACCTCTGCCCTTCCTGATCTCCAGCATCTACACTCCACTGCACTTCCGAAAGGACTGGACAGCGGTGGGAGGAGCACGTGCGGGGAATCTCCTGCCCTGTGCTGGGGTGAACTGTGAGCATGCCCTCGTTCCCCCATCAGATTACGGTGCTGGAGGTCAGGGCCTAGGCTGCCTCTGTGTATCAGCCTGCCCAAACCAAGGGCAGAATTTTGATTGCGGAGCAATAAGGCCTTGACCTGACCACCATGATTCCTGCGCACATCGCTTTACCTTCTGGGCCTTGGTCTCTTCAGCTGTCATACGGAATGATAAAATCTACCTCACGGGGATGTGGCGGATTGAAAATAAAAACACATAAATATTTATTAAGGCCTTTTGTAGTTGTCGAAGTGCTGTACCGGTATGACTAGAAATAGATGAGTATTTACTAGAAAAAGGAGCCAAACAGAAACAACAATGACCTAACATGTGAAGAAGCCCTGGGTTCTCACGGAAGACTGGAGTGGCCCCAGGAGGGGATCAAGCACGGGCTCTGTGAGGGGTCCTGGAGTGGGGCTGCCTCCCCACTCTCGTGTGGACACTCACCTCTGGCTTCCCTTGGATGTCTGATAGCCTCAGATACTTGCTCCCCATGGTACAGACTGCAGGGTCATGGGTGAGAGTCACAGACTCATAGGGCAGAAACCGAACCCCACAACACTGGAGCCCCTTCCCTGGGTGGCTAGGGCAGGTCTTCTGGGTCGGCCATCAGGATCCTGCAGACTCTGATGACACCCGGGGCCATGGAAGGTCCCAGACAGCAATGATGCAAAGCTATGGTCTCTGCCCTCGCTCTGTGGGTGCCGTCTGTGGGTTCACCCCTGATGTCTGTGCCTGTCTCCCTGAGGACCACATGCCTCTCCAAGGGGGTTCGCTTGCTTCTCCTCCAACTTGTGCTGGGCTTCTCAAGCATGAACTCTTCCCAGAAACAGGCTGATGCCTCTACCAAAGGCAGAACTGATTTAAAAAGTGTTTCCTGCAAATTGCAAACAGTCATAATTTTGGCTTTTGGGGGGTATCTCCTTTCCCTTATAAAAACGGGTCTGTTCTCCTTGCTGATCAATTCAATGATCATGATATAAACCAGAGAGCTAAACCAGGGACATGCCTGGAGAGGGGAGTTGTGGCAACAGTGATTCATGGTCTGCTCCTTTGGGGACCTCTGCAGGAGTACGACGGGTTTGAGCTGTCTCCCTGATGAGGTCAGATTTGGTGACAGGGGGATCTTGGGCTCCAGAATGCCATGAACCACGAAGCTTGGGGTCCCTGGGCTCACCCTGACTTTCACTGGGCCCTGAGGAAAACAGCTCATGGCCCAGCAGTGCAATGGTGCTTGCTAGTCTGGCCTGTTGGCGGGGTTCCCCTAGTCCTTTAGTGGCCGCCAAATGAGGTTCCGGGATCTGAACGCCTCACAAGTGGGCTAAACTCTTGGCTCCCAGTTCCTGTCCCTGCCAGGGCCTGGAGGTAATACTCTCCAGACATGATGTCCCAACCACCCTGGGAGGTGGGGACCATCACTGTCCTTGTTCTACAGGCTGGAGCTGCAGTCTGCCCCACCAAGCTGACCATGTTTCTACAGCCTCTCAGTGTATAGCAACACATTTGGATCCCTGGACTCCACATCCCCTCTTACTGTTTCTTGTCTCTGGGAACACAGCAAGGGCAACGAGTAAGCTTGTGCCAGTAACAGGGAAGTCGGAAATCTTGGGTTCTAATTTTAGTTTCTCCGTCATCAAGCTGGGTGACCTTGGTCGGCCACACAGCCTCTGTGAACAGGATTCTCCTCATCTACACAAGGAGGAGGCGAGGTTTTATCTGTGGATCACCAGCATTGGCTCTCTGATGGCTCCCTAGAAACATCCTGGGCACTGGTTAAAAACACAGCCTCCCAGGTTTCCGTTGCAGATCTGCAGAGCCAGAGTATTTGGGAATCTGGGTTTCTAGTGGGCTCCCCAGCTTCTGGAATGTGCCCAAGCTGGGGACTGCAGGTCTGTGTGGTTTCTGTGGCTCCTTTTAGCTACAGGATTCTCAGACATCTCTGCCTCCTGGGAGCGAAGTGGCTCTGTGGGGATAATCTGGACCTGCCCGCATGATGGGAGGTGTGTACCTAGGCCTGCAGCTGCACACATGGAGGGACGTGTGGCTTCTGTAGAGGTATCAGAGGCCAGAGACAGCACTGGGGCACCAGATGATGCCGAGTCAGCGGCTGGTATGTTCCCGGGCTGGGAGGCTCAGTAGGAAAGGAAGGCTGAGGGGCGGGAGGGCACTCAGGCCTGCTATCTGCCATCAGCCCTGTGGTGATGGAGTTCCCCATGCCCAACTGTGTGGCAGAGCTGTGGGGAATGCCCAGGAGGGACTTTCTGTATTCCTGAGGAAATACCAGCTATACAGCCAGATCCCCATTGTACGTAGGAAGGAGTATACGGGGAAGGAGAGGAAGTGGTGTTTACTGAGCACCTGCTATATGCCAACACTGGGTCTTACATGGGTGGGGCCCCGAGAATCCAAGAGCTACGGGGACCCTCCCTGGGCTAAGTAGGGAAAGAGCAGGCAAGGGAAGCAAAGCCAAGGTAAGTGTGAGGGAGACTAGGTCTATGGATTTCCACAAACTGTCCTGGGAACTAGCTGGAAGGGTATATGAGACCATGTATCAAGGTGTCTGGACTCTGTTGCTTTTAACCATTCATAGGTCCTCAGGCAAGACACAGAGGGTCTCTGGATTTGAGTTAGAAATAAGAAGATCTATCCTGCTAACTCATGGGATGAAATAGAACATAGTGGGTCTGTAGAAAGTTAGGATCACTGCTGAAGTCTCAGGCCTTAGCACATACAGCCTCCTCTCTCACTCCACACACCTCCCTCACGAAAGTTAGTCTGGACACCCAGGCACATGGAAACCCCTCTTCCATGAGCCAAGATGGGCTAGCCAGGTGCTGCTGGGCTCCTGGAGCTTGGAATACTGTGACCTTCCTGGGAACGAGCAGAGGAATGGTATCTGCCAAACAGCTCCCAGCATCTCTTGCAAACTTCTGAACTTGACACACAAAGCAGTCTCCTGGGCCTCTAATCCACTATGCTGGCATTCTTACAAGATGAGAAACAGACACACACAGGAAGAAGGCCACGTGACAACAGAGGCTAGGTTTCAGGTGATGTATCTAGAAACCAAGGAATGCCAAGAGTTGTTGGCAACACCAGAAGCTAAAAGAAAGGTTTGGAACAGCTTTTCCCCCTAGAGAACAGCCCTACCAACTTCTTGAGTTTGGGCTCCTGGCTTCCAGAATTCTGAACGAATACATTTCTATTGCTTTAAGCCACCAGGTTGAAGTACTTTGCTACACAGCTACTGCCTGTGATGCTCCCAGCTTCGCCTTCCCACAGAAGTGACATGGCGAGGCACGGACACGGGGTCAGCTTCCACCCTACTGGCCTCCTGACGGACCACCCACAGCCAAGTCACCCCCCAGAGTACTTAGATGTGCTCTGTTTCTTCAGTAGTGCCTCTAGTGACATGTCCAGCCACTCAGGGGGCATCCCATTGGGTTGGAAGTTCACTGGGATGATAGGGATCAGAGCACAGAGGTAGAGGGCCCCCAGGTTAGACGCCCCTTTCAGGGAGAGCAACGCTGGACTCTGACCCAACTCCATTCTTCTTCTACTGACCCACCAACTAGCTACTAGTGGGGACACTTAAACATCAGTGGAGTGTCTTCCAGGGACTGCACACTGTGGGGCACCTAAAGCCAGGGAAGACAAGAACTTCACCCTCAGGAAGGTGGCAGTCTAGGTTGGTAGGACTAATATCTGGAAAAAAAATCAATCACCAAGTGTGGCAAATGCCACAGCTGGCCTCATCTGCCAGGGAGGCTTTCTGGAGGAGGCGGCCAGTGCCCTGAGCACTGGGGAAAGGGTAGAATGGAAGGGGGTGGGGCAGGGAAGGTTGGGGGCGTGGAATCCAAGGTCAGGAGACACGCCAGTCAAGCACAAGGCATCTGACCATCAGGCTAAAGCAGAGTTCTGCAGGGGACAATGGCACAGAGGTTGGAAAGGCTGGAATGGCCCGATCAGGGAGGGTTTCACCTGTCAGGGAAAGGAACCTGGGCTGTGTTCTGCAGGCAATGTTGAACCAATAATGCCTAAGTGAATCTTATGAAAGCACTTTTCAAGTAGAATTGAAACAGATTTTCAATTTCCAAGCAAGCCATATAAGATAGCTTTTCCTTTGAAAGTGTTTTCTCAACTTGAAAGCTCTGAAGTCATGGGGCTGAATGTTTGATCTGATAAGGGCTCACTAATACTGTATAAACATTCCAAAGCTGACATCATTTGGCTTTTAAAAATTGGCCTCACAAAATGCTAGCCATTCCAGGTCTAGCCAAGACCACACCTCCACCGGTAGCCCTCCTTGATTGTGAGGCTCAGCAGTGAGCCCCCTCTCTCTTCTGTGAATTCTTTTGTCTTAATCAGCTGTGTGTGGTGCTTCCTGGGTTCTTGTCAAGATTTCACAGATCAGTAAAATAGCAAGACCAAAAAGATGTTAGGGACAGACTTGAGTTGCCAACTTTTCATTCTGCCAAGTAGAAATATTAAAAATAACAATGGCCATTTATTCCCTCTTTTGTTTTATAAAAGGAAGGAGAAACAAGCCCAGAATGAAGAGCAGTTGGCCACCCCCCCCGGCACCCCCCTTTAACACATCCACTCACGTAGCCCTCTGCTTATTTTTCTCCTCTAACTGCAGGCCTGTAAATCTTCATTGTGGACTGGCACAGGCCTGCACACTGGCATTTGGGAAACTTCAGTCCTTCCCATTCTCGAGTTCATGGCGTACTTCCCATGTCCTTCCTACTAAGAAGTTCTTTTACTCAAATCCTCTAGGATTTGGCGCCAGCTGATCAATCTGTGGAAGCTGGCAAAAATGGCCACGATATTTTGTTGCCCTTCCCATCAAGAATCATATTCTTAACTGTAGTGAACAAACTGAGAGATATTGGAGGGAGATGGGTGTGGGAATGGGGTCCCTGGATGATGGGCATCAAGGAGGGCATGGGATGGAATGGGCACTGGGTGTTATATGCAACTGATGAATCACTGAACTCTACCTCTGGCATTAATAATACACTACATGTTAATCACATTGAATTAAAAAAATGAATCATAGTCTTCCTATTTCTTGAATCTCTGCTGACTTTATCACCTGCTCTCACCAATAAGAAGGACGATGCAGAAAGCACAGAGATATCCCAGCCATCTCAGCCAAGGCCAGGATGAACAGGCCAGCTCTAGTGACCCAGCAGCTGGCCACAGACACTTGAGCAAACCCAACTAAGGTCAGTTGACCCCTGCTGGGTCTGGAAGAACTGCTCAACTGGGTCTAATCCAAATCATGAACCTGCAGAAATGTGAGCTACATAAATAGGGTTTGTTTAAGGTCATGAAGCAGTGGGATAGTTTGTTACACAGCACAAGCTTGCTGACACATCACCTCTCCTACAACAATCTGCATGGGCCTTCTCTATCCTCTGTTGCTTTTAATATAATTTGAGCTTTTCTGTTTCTAAGAATTTGCCTATGCTCTTCCCCCAGGCCTGAAATATCTGCCCACTTTCTCCTCTGATTTGCCCATTGACTCAGGTCAATGGCGTGTTCTTTTAATAGCTGTCAGAAAGGTGGCACTCACTGTCTGTGTGTCTCCCTTGGCCTTTAATCACTTAGTCACCACCCTGCAGCATGTCTTGCACACTGTAATCAATTACTTCTGATAATGTTGACTTCACGTGGGTTTGTTACATTTTGCCTTCTCTAGTAAGTTGCCAGTCCTTCATGGAGGACTCAGCTTTTAACCCAATATCTTGCATAGAACAGGCATACTTTTTGCTCATTGACTGATGAGATTTGGAAATTGGATGAAAATAACTGTGTCACATCAGTTCTCACCAAAGTACCTTCCACCCAACTCTGAGCTCTATCCTGGATCCTCATGCTTTTCCATGGAATCTGAGCTCATTTTTCAGTCCCACCACAAATGCTTTCTAGAATGTAGGGAGTGGTTACCTGTCCTCCTATACTAACACCATGAAAGTCAAAGAGGCACACCCAAACCAAGGCAAGTAACTCCTCTTGCCAATTTATTACTTGGCCTTCCGAGTCTTTCTGGAACCCTCTGGAAACTTCCCTTCTCATTCTTGTGACCTTTCATTTGTCCCAGGCTTGGGCGTTGGATGATCTGGGCTTCCTGTGCCTTTCAGCCTTCACTAAGGTCTTTAAAGTGAACTACAAAGCTTTGCAGGAGAAAAACAGATAAAAAGCTTAGCATTGCAAATGAGGACAGCATTAAGCCCAGGCTCGAAATGAGGTAAGTGCATTCAAAAAAGCAAGAGCTGGGAAGACTGGCTGCTAAAGGTTAAATGGTGAAGGTAAAGGCCAAGGTTTCTTGCTCTCCTAGTTTAATCTTCTGGATTGGTTTTCTCAAATGGCTCATAACCAAGTTGGCAACAGGCTGTCCCACCTCCCTCACTTCACCTCCTGCCTTGCTCTGAGTTCCTGCCCCATGTTCCCATGCAGTCCCCTCATCTGAGTCCTCTGTCTTACAATCTTGATCATTTTCTTTTCTTTTCTTCCTTCCTTCCTTCCTTCCTTCTTTCTTTCCTTCCTTCCTTCCTTCCTTCTTTTCAACATATAATGTATTATTTGTCCCAGGGATACAGGTCTGTGAATCATCAGTCTTAACACAATTTACAGCACTCACTGTAGCACATACCCTCCCCAGTGTCCATCACCCAGCCACCCTTTCCCTACCACCCCCACCCCCAGCACCAGCAACCCTCAGATCATTTATTTCCTCCCTCCCTCCCTCCCTCCCTTCCTTCCTTTCTTTTTTTACTTTCTTTTTGAGAGAGAGAATTCCCATTGCCAGCGAGGTTGGGGAGGGGGAGGGGCAGCAGGAGAGGGAGAGAATCTTAAGCAGGCTTCTTGCTGGGCAATCCAGGGCTGATCTCACACCCTGGGATCATGACCTGAGCCAAAATCAAGAGTCAGGTGCTTAACCAACTGAGCCATCCTGGCACCCCTGATCATTTTCTTTTTTCTTTTCTCTTCTCTTCTTTTCTTTTCTTTCTTTCTTTTTTTTTTTTTTTTAAAGATTTTACTTATTTATTTGACAGGCAGAGATCACAAGTAGGCAGAGAGGCAGGCAGAGAGAGGAAAGGAAGCAGGCTCCCCACTAAACAGAGAACCTGATGCAGGGCTTGATCCCAGGACCCTGGGATCATGACCTGAGCCAAAGGCAGAGGCTTTAACCCACTGAGCCACTCAGGTGCCCTGATCATTTTATTTTCTAATAGCTTAGATAAAATATTTCATGTCAGAAACTTAAAGAGACTCTAAGGTGACAAAGGAAAATAAAAACGAGCACTATCCTACTTCTTAAGGTAACCATTGTCATCATTTGGGTAAGTGTGATCAATTAATTTCCTCAGTGTGTGTATTCTTGTTTTCCAAAACTGTCATCACACTGTTCATATTATTTTATGGCCTCTTTTATTTTTACTTAACAAAAGGTTTTATTTTTTAAATTTTTTAAAAAGAGTTTATTTATTGATTTGACAGAGAGAGAGCACAAGTTGGGGGTGGGAGAGGGCGATGAGTATCTTTACAGCATGCTTGTAGCATGGATAGGTGTACTACAATTTATTTAGTCATTCTCTGTAGAATGCTTAAATTTGGTGCTGTAGGCTTCGACTCATTCTGTAATGATTTGAGGCCTGTCCCTCTTTGGGGAGGTTGAGGGCCAGAGGCTTGGTTCAGCCCCTTACTGTACACCCCTCTTCCTCTGGGACTCTCCCCTTGATGCTCCTCCTTCCCGCCCATGGAGCAGATTACTCAGCTGCCCCTTGCTGTTGCCATACTCTGTCCCTGGAATACTCAAAGTCCTTCTTTCCATCTTGCTCACTTTCCTTGTTGAAGTATCAGGAAGACCCCTTCTATTCAGAGATGTCTCTTTCTCCTTTTGTGGATGAACAGAAGAGCCTGCTACGAAGAGGGGAGTCAGTCTTTCCACTCATGAGAATACACACTTCCCCTGGAAATGCGGCTCTGGCTTCCAAGTGGGCCGGGGTCTTTGTCTCCACTCAGTACAATGGAGGAACTCATACCCACCTCTGTGTGAGCACACTCTATGCCTGAGCTTTCTGTGAAGTGTCACATTCCTCTCCATCTCCCTGTCCCTAAGACGCCATTCAGTTGACCTATTTTTATCCAAGATGCTGAACATCCAAGAAAGAAGAGATTCTGCCTCATGCTGGGTGAAAATGGCCCCATCCTTCTGTCTCCTGCCCTTAAGAACAGGCTGTTAGCTCTCCTTTGCTCTTCCTCTTCTCTGGCTTCCTGACCCTCCTTCATTTTTTCTCTCCCCTCTGCCTTTCAATTTTTTTTTTCTTATTCCCACCTATTTCCTCTCTTCTCTTCTTTATCCCTCTCCAATTTTCCCTTCTCCACCTGAGGGATGGGCAGCTGTTCACATTCAGCATTCAAAGAGTCCCACACGAGTTTAGCTAATTGAGGTATTTCTCACAAATTGCTTGAAATTTGCAGAGGCCCACTGAAAATGGAAAAACACAGAACCACGAAAATCAGCCTGTGATACTGATGATGCCATTAACGAAACACCAGACCCTGCTAGGTATGGATGGAGAAAAAATTTCCTGGCCAGTATGGAACCATATAATGAGCATGAGCTATTAAAGAAACACTGACAGCTTATACAGACTTGCCTGGGAGGCGAGTGAGAGAGAGCAGGCGTGGCTCACTACCCTGGCCACTGTGAAGCAACAAGGACAGCAATGACCTAAATAACAGTCTTCACTCTGCTGTTCACATCCTTTGCTGGAATGATCTGAGATTGAAGAAGATGGGGCTTTGACTCCCAGCTAGAATTCTTTCAGTGCTACATGGGAAAAATGTCTTCTTAGGCCTGGCTTCATTTTTCCTTACTAGGCTTGCTGCTTCTGACTTGTGGTTTTAAACCCCAACGTAGAGAGCGGGCAATGAATTCCAGGGTGAAATATAAACCCTGGGGTCACAGTACCTGAGAAGAATCCTAGTTAAGCCATTTATTAGCTGGTTACCACACACCACTAATGCTATTAGTATTACTACTGTTACCACCACCTCAAACATCTACCACCTTCCTTCAACTAACTTTATAATGTGTGTTCTAAATCCCAAGTGTGTTTCACAAATGATTTCCTTTAATCCTCACAACATCATGATACAAATATAGTAGCCCTCCCTTAAAGATGGGGAAATGGAGATACTGTAAGATGAAGTCAAGTTGGCCAAACCATACAGATTGTAAATGCTACAACAAGTGTTCCGACCCAGGCAGTCTGAGCCCAGAGTGCCGTTACTTAGCCTTTCTTAGCTTTAATGTTTCCACTTATGTAATGAAGATGATGAAAGTAAAGCCTGTATCATGGGATTGTGGTTACATACATGAAGGTGTTCCATAAACTGTGGAGTAAACTACAGAGGTACTAGTTGGTATCGGTCCCAAAATAAAGCTTTCCTTTGGGGAGAGAAACTTCTTATAAAATGATTGTAGGATCACATCATTTCAGGGTAGGAAGGGAGTTCCAATGTCATCTAGGAGAATTTCCCAATTGATGCAAGATTAGATAGATTCATGAAATTGGAAGAGAACTTGCAAGGAACGTGGTTCAACATTAGCTAGAAGTGATCCACCCAAGATGGCGCAGGGAATTGTGAGCAGAGTTGAGTGTAAACTCAGACCTCCTGGCATTTGGCTCATGCTGATTCCATTGCCCCAGGGAGTGCTGCCCCTTCCCTTACTGCTCCTTTGGGAGATACTGCCGAGTGAGCACCATGGCTTTACTTGCTGAGCCACAACAGGACCTCAGAATCCTTCTCAACAACAGTGCTCCATCAGTGTTGACTTACAAGTTGACAATTCCATGCTCTCTGAACAATCTACAGGGTGACCATATAATTTATCTTTCAAACAAGGGCACATTTGAGAGGGGAAGGGGGCATTATTAATAATTACGTGGTGATACAGGACTAAACAGGGATTATCTCAGGTGAACTAGAAACTATGGTTACCTTAATTACACTTCAGTGAATCTCCCAGAACATCCAAAATAGGGTAAATCTGCTAGGAGATTGACTTGAAAGAAGGCCTGTTGGGAACATCTTCCTACAGGATGGTGCGGGATGTGAAGGGGAAGAGAAGATGCTCTTTTGTTAAGACAGGATGAAGGCCTACCTTAGGTTCCTATTCGTGTCTGCAGAAGCAATGCCAACAAAATGGGGTTATTTTCCACTCTCCTGTTATTTTCCCTCTATTCCACTGGCCTGGAAAATCTCATTACTTTCCCAGCTGAAAGCACTGGGTGCCTGTGAATGCTCCCCTCCTTCCTTCTTTTCTCTTTCTCCTCTTTATACTGAATAATTGTTTCTATGGTAGTTTAATTAGCCAATTATGAATGTGTTTGGGTATCTTACAGAGGAAGAATCACTTTGTTTACTTGCTGGTAATTAAATGGGCTACATTTGATTTCTGTTTTGGGAGATTTATGGGCATTTTCTTTTTCTAGATGGTAAAATTGAAAAATTGAAGTCTAATTATTGATGGATTTCTCCAAGTAGAGAAACGTAGAATAGTATTTCATTCATTGCCAAGTTCACTGTGTCTTAGTATGGCCTTAACAATGGATAGAGAATTATACTACTATTATAGACCATTAAAGACCAGTAAGGAGAGAGGAAAGGAAGATAGCAACATCCTTGGAGAGAAAAGCACGTTTTGCAGCAAGAAGGGATCCAACTGTTGAACTGCTTTAGTTGCGCTCTGTTGACTTTTCCTTCTCAAATCTTGACAGTTCCTCTCAGATAACCTTTTTTTCTCTGGTTAGCCCCATCTTTCCCTTCAAAAAAGAACTACGGTATTCAGTAGTTAACAATATTTCATATTGCTTCAAGGGTGGAAGATTTTAACCAGGCATGGTGTCTTAATTTGCTCTATGACATTGACCAAATGAGTTTTTTTTCCTCTTGGCCCTTTCATTTTCTCATTTTTGAGGCAAAGTTTCCAGAAGTTATCATACCATTGAGTTATCTGAGCAAATTATGCTATAAAAATGGTTGCAAAGCCAGTTAACACAGAAAACATACAACGTGTTTTATAAATACTTATAAGTTCACTGTTAAGTGTTGTGGTAAGCATTAAGTTTTCTGACCCTTTGAGTAAGGGGTATGAGAAAAATAATCTGATAATTTTATTTAAAGGCAAATAAAATTGACTTCTTGGGACTTTAGTTCAGCTTATTCACCAGATCCAGTTAACTTTTTGGCTATTACACCATTTTATTTTATATTATTTTATTTTATTTTTTTTTTTACTAAGGTTTTAAAAAACTTATCTATTTTGGAGAGGGGAGGAGGGGCAGAGGGAGATAAAGACACAGAAAATCTCAATCAGACTCCATGCTAAGCATGGAACCTGACACAAGGCTTCATCCCATGGCCCTGAGATCATGACCTGAGCTGTAACTGAGTCAGACGCTTAACCGACTGAGCCACCCAGGTGTTCCACTACTACATCATTTTAAATTTACTTCACAGATCTGGCTGAAATAAGAGTAAGATTCCTCCAATTAAATAAGAGAAGGAACTAGGGTTTTAGTACACCCAATAGCACATACCTGCCCCCAGATTTGCACAAAGAGCTTCAAGTAAGAAATGTCATTTAATCCTCACAACAACTGTCAAGAAATGGGTGTATTTCCTCCATAAGGAAACTGGGCTCCGGGAGTCTAGCGATTTGGGGAGCCAGGACTTGAGAGTCTGGCTCTACCTCTTACCTATACCTTGTCTCTGTCCAGCACTTCAGGCAAAGGTGCAGCGTTGAACAGATTGTGTCTAACTCCTGTTTCCTTGTTTCAAAGTTCATAAGGATGTTCCAGAAACCTTGCTTAAAGACACACTGAAAAATCACATTCACTCATTTATGGGACACACTTAAAGGGACTTAGGTCATTTGGTCCCCAGAGTACAAATCTCCTCTCACTTTGGCCCAACCCACACCTGCTTCAGGACAGAGACAACTAAGTGTGTCTCTAGGGAGAAGCCAGCCCAGGACATGCAGCTCAGTGACAAGCAGCCTCTCCTTTGGCAGGACACCAGCTCTGTCGACTGAAGGTAGCCCCATCCACCTTGTGACCCCTCCCACGACCTCAGCCATCTCCATGGGGGAGAGACTGGCGGTGTCTCCCTGACCCAATCTCTCACAGGAATTAGTAGAGGTAGCTGGGAGGAAAGCGACTGCACAGGGTGGAGGGTAGAGAAGCAGGGGAGAGGAGAAGGAAATATAGTTTGTGGGAGTGGTTCCATGTCCCTTTTGGGCTCTGTAGCTCTTAATCCTCTCGCACGGACTCTTCCTCTGCTGCCCCTCCCCCCAACATGGTCCTATACACACACCATTTTGCCTGATGCTGTCGTCCATGTCCAGCTGAGTTATCCGGGCTAGGGCCAAAATGCCATCACGAAGAAAAGCCTGGCAGGGCCCCAAACAAGGCTTAATATATTCTGTGTAGACCAGGCTCAAGCATGTGGGAAACAGAGATGGTGGCGGAGGTCCCAGTACCCGCTGTGACACATTCGGAAGCCAGCTTCACCTTAGCACCAGCTGGCCTCTCTGCGATTTGGTTGAAGTTTGATTTCAGAGTCAAAATCTCTTAAGGGGAGAGGCAATGTATACCTCCGAGAACTCTATTCTCTTCCCTCATTTTGCTACTGCTATTAATGGAGGTCTCACCTCATGTCCTGGAGAACGGGTTTATGCCCCTCTCTAGGGGGACCACTCTCTAGACACCCACATCAGAACACATGGACCATCAAGTCTGACTTTATTTATGGGGTCAGAAGATGTGACACCTGGACTGCACTGTAAAATTCTCAGCTCTGGGGCTCCCGTTATGCCCTACCAAATCTGGTTGGGTGTGATAAGCAGTTCATGGTAAATCTGGGATGCTCAAAAGGAAAAACCCAGGACTGAGTTGAGAGGACTCAGTTTGGGGGAAGGCATTTGGCCTCTCTGGGCCTCAGTTTTCTCATCTGTAAAATGAACTCCCCTTCCCTTCACCTCTGCCCAGGCTATGAAAAAGCACATGAAGAGTCGTGTGTGTGTTTATATGCATGTTTCAATAGGAGTCCATAGCTCTCAAGAGACCACTGGGCTCTGGGACTCCAGGAGGTGGTCTGAGGTCCCTCCCTAGTTCACTGGGCTCGGCGTGGCTGGCGTCAGGCTGCAGACACCCACTTCTAGCAGCTTCCCAGCCAGCCGCCCAGGGGTGTTAGCAACTCCGTGCAGGCAAAGGTCAGCCTCTGGGCCCGCGTGCTCTTCAAAGCTCCATTTATTCACTGGAGGAGCGACACTGGCTCCCCATTCCTGTCTTTAAGGCAGATAACTGGGACATCCCACAGGAGCCTTTACTTCTCTTCCCACCCTCCTCCTCCTCTCCTTTGCCTCCCGTTCTCTAGTCCTGCCTCCCCAACACTGCTCTGGCCTCCCTGGGCAGAAACATATGCTGTGGGCAGAGTTCGGTTTCATGGCTCTCCACCTGCCTCCCTTCAGGCCCACACCTTTGTCAATTTCTCTCTATTCTTAAAACCTGCTCCCAGGAAGGATCTGGTGTTAGTCATGTGTATGTTATTATAACAAAAAATCCTGGAGGCCTCAGTCCTGGGTGTGTCTGCACGTTTCTGTGTCCATATCTGTCCAAAATGTGGAAGACTCTGACCGAGGGTAAAAGAAGGTCAGGTCCCTGGCCGTGGGGGGGGGCGGGGGGCGGGGTGGAGCACTTTGGGACCGTATCAGGGGTCCAACACCACAGGCCACAACACAGGCCAAACCCCAAGGGTTTGGGGGACCCCAGAGTCAGGAAAGGAATATCCCCTTCAGTCTACAATACGGTAATAATTCCTTACGTAACCTCAATTTCCTCTGGTGTGTGTAAGCCCCACGAGGGCAAGAAGTGTTCCTGGTTTGGCTCACCACGGGTTCCCCACACGCATGTCTGTGCCATGTATGGGGGCTCGCAGTTGGTACTTTCTGCATATGTGGCTTGAAGGCAGTCTGCCAGGAACACCATCCTTGCCATTCTGGTACCAACGTGTCACTGTCTGGTGAGGCATGGCGGGGAGCGGGGGAGGGAGGAGGATGGGAACAGTGGAAAATCTCCTGCCCCAAGAACCTTCCAGCCAGTTTCCTGATTTCTTAGCATTCCCATCACTCACTTCTCAAGGGCCTGTTCAAGGAGATGTGATTTTTAACTGAATTAGAATGTTCTGCTACCTGGGAGGGATGATACATTAGCACGGATTAGT
Source organism: Mustela lutreola (assembly GCF_030435805.1). Lineage (NCBI taxonomy): Eukaryota > Metazoa > Chordata > Mammalia > Carnivora > Mustelidae > Mustela > Mustela lutreola. Next base: position 42,352,759 of record NC_081297.1, read on the forward strand.
GTCTCTGATTAACAGCATCATTACCTCTCCTGTCTCATCTGCCTGGACCCCCCCTTGCAGCCAAGTCACATGTCACCAGAAGACAGAGGAGGACACAGATTGGGGCTCCTCGCTCCAAAAGGCTCAATGGGGGACTATCAGCACTCACTTTTTGAGTGAGTGCTGATAGTCTTAAAAAAAAAAAAAAAAAGCTGGGCCCCGCCCCCAGAAAGGAATGAGGATTGGAGAGGAGTACAAGGCACACGTGTCCACACGTAGCTCAGAGAACTATCAGCCAGAGCTCAGACCCACCAGCCAGCCACAGGGGCCTGAGCCCGGCCATTGAGGGGCCCCGAAGTGTGGGTAAAGGTTTCCCTGTTTTCCAGTTGCTCACCTCGGGAGACCTCTACACAGGACCAGCCTATACAACATTCATCACAGTGCTGAGTACATGGAGGCCCAGCTCGAGGAAGGCTCCGGGTCCAGGAAAAGGTCTCCACTGGAATGGCACGAGCTGGGTCCTCAGACCAACATCACATGCCTGAGGCCTGAAGCTTAGTGTTTTATAGAAATGACTGTATACCATCCAGAGGTGATTATCATCAGCACGCATGCGCCCTGTGCGTCTGGAATGAGAGTTTCCAAAACAGGGAGATGGAGTCACTGATGTCAAAGGAGCATCCTTCATGGGAAGCCCAGCAGTGTGGGGAGTGTGAAGAATGCTGGATTTGGAACGAGGAGACCAGAGTTTGAGCCTGGCCCCTGCTCTTAATGGCTATGTGACCTCTGGTCCATCCCTTAGTCTCTCTTATCCTCAGGATCCTCATTTGTGAAATCGATGCTGGTCATACCCTTTTCTGTGGTGGTGATGAAGATGAAGATGAATGAAATCACGCATGTGGGCCTCACTCCAGCTGTCGGTGCCAAGTAGAAATGGCCCGGCCAAGTTCTCAGTCCTCATAGACAGTGCCCTGGTGCTATGATAGGAGTCCCGACAGCCGGCAGCCAGACTCCTGCCTTGTCCTTGCTACTGGTCCCTGAGACCCCAGGCTCTGGAGGGGGACAGCCTGCTTCTGAATCAGGTGCTGTCACCTACTAGGGGTTTGACCTTGGCCAAGTTACATTAACACCATGCCTCAGTTTCCTCATCTGTACAATGGAGATAACAGTAGCTACCCCCAAGGGGCTGTTATGGGGATTCAGTGTGTTTACATTTGTAAATATTCCATCTCTCCTTCCTTATTCCCTCGTTTTCTCTCCCTCCTTCCTTTCCAGCGGAGCTTCTCCAATGTGCCCCATACTGTTCCAGGCCCTGGGAACTTAGCAATGCACAAGGAAAGGTCCCTGCTCCCACAGAACTTGCATTCCGGTGGAGAGAGGACACTGAATGAGTGACAAATAAGACATTTTTAATAGTACTAATGCTTTAATAGTACTAAGTACTAAAGTACTATTAGTACTTTAATAGTACTAAGCTGTTATGAGGAAATTCATGGAGGCATGAGGGAAGGCCTCTGTGAGAAGGAGGCAATGAGCTAGGGCCCGAAGGGCAAAGAGGAGCAGACTTTGCATATATGGGGGTGTCCTGCCTCCTCAGAATCCTGAATTCAAGCTAGTCTGGGACGTGGTGCCCCTCTGGAAGGACCGAGAGGGAAAGCAGAGAGACAGAAGCAAGACGAGGTGCTGCCTGTGGACAGTGAGATCACGATCTGTGAGTATCACAGAAGACACCAGGTCCCAGCTTGGGGAGTGGGATGCAGAGGAAGGTGGTCAGGGAAGTAGGGAGGAGAGGAAAGTGGGCAAAGAGAGAAGCAGAGAAGAAAAGTGTTACTATCTGGGGGGAGGGGGCGAGGAGAGCAACAGAAGACACAGCAGTGATGGAGAATGGTCAATCACACCTGCCAAACCACAGTCAGAGCGTAGCTGTTAGCACACGGGGCAGAACCAGGGGCTCTGAGCTCAGAGGGCTCGGCTCAGCCCCCGGACAGCCACCCTCCCGTGACCACAGGGTTGATCAGATCAGAGGCGCTCGGGTTCCAGAGTCTGTCCCAGGTTTTTGTTTCTTCTTGTGGTGATCTTGTTGTCGTTCCTGCTGCTATTATTGGTTTTTATTTCCACTCTCTGTGGGGCTTGCAGAAAATAGTGTAAAGCATTTCTACTTGGAAGAAAAGTGAACATTTCCTTTTCAGGATAGCAATTCAGGAGAGCAGCTCCCAGGACAGCAGGGGGACTGGCCGGGCCCCACAAGGGCCTGAGTAGTCAGGGTCACAGCCAGAGTTGAATCCAGAAATGTGGGTCGAAGAGGTTGATGGGGCTCTCAGAGCATCAGCGGGCATGTGGGTGGGGACGCCCACCAGGGAAGAAAGAGGATGAAAGGCAAAAGATGAATAAAAATTGTTAGAGGAGAAAACTGAAAAATAAAAAGGAGGCTAAGATAGCAGAATAGTCAGGAAAACACATGAGAGCTCAAAGGTAAGCTGCAACACCTATGGGAGTCCGTTTACCACCTGGATGGACGCCCAGGGTGAAGGTTCCTGCAGCCACGCTCACGGAGCCCCAGGGGAGTCTGTCCAGCAGAAAGGGATGTGAGCACGCGTGGAACGGGAGCCCACAGTACACACAGGTGTCACATCAAATGTGCCCCGCAGAAGAGCCTAGGGGGATGAATCTGGCACGTCTTGGTCCCACACCACCTCCAGGAACCCAGAGACCCCCTAACTGGATGGAGAAGAGCACTGTTTTGGCTCCTCTGGGAAGAGTTGGTCATTTGCATACCATCTGTGGAGGAAGAAAGCCAGTGACCTGGGGCCTCTGCCCGACAGAAACCAGGATCCCCTGCAGACATCTGAACGCCTTCTGGCTAGACGGTATACTTCCAGTCACCCTCAGTGAGAGGCAAGGGTGCAAGCAGCCTCTGCTCTGGGGTGAGTACCTTCCTCGTGTCCCTTCCTTCCCCTGCGGCTCTCTCTGACCCTGGGCTCCCAATGGCAGGGTCTATGGGAATGGACTCCATGCGTCTGGCCAGGGTCACACGATGGCTGGTCCAGGCAGATGACTGGGCAAGTTCTGATCATTTCCACAGATATTTATTATAAGTTTATCATGTTCCAGGCACTATGCAGGCACCGGGGATCCACGGATGAAGAAGCAGTGGGCCCGGCCTGGAGACACCTAAGCCAGGAGAAGGCTCCAGACAGGGAGAGAGGCCATTTCAGTACAAGGCATGTGCTCAGGACCCCTTTCCCCAACCCTATCAAGACACAAAGGGCATTTTAGCCTCATTCTAGACTCGGGCTCTGTGTCTGTCCCTCACCGCATACCACAGAACACTTTCGGGTTTCTTTATCTCAGAACAACCATTAGCATCCCAAAGGATACAGGATTTCCTGGCCTATGAGGCCAGTGGGTTAGGAACCCTGGTCTAGTATCTGGATGTGAGCTGAGCATGGCCAATATTCACACCTCCCTAGAGGAAAATCTGTATGGCTCTTCGCCTCCCTTCCGTCATCCATACTCAGTCAGAATTTGGTCACTCGTAAGAAGCTGGTATCTCTCCCAGAGCTTCCATATGGCTTTGATCACCTCAGTAAAACTCCCATCCCCAAGTGCTGAATCATGAAGAAACCCGAGGGTCATGTTGTCCCTTGAAAAGAAATGCTGAAAAGGTTGGAATGGGAGAGGTGAGGAGAACGAGATGAGAGAGCCAACTCGAGGGACAGCCATGTGCAGACACAGTAAGTCAGTGAGTCCCCATCCCAGTAAGCCTGGTGTCATCTCCGTCTTACAGAGAAGGAAGTGGAGGCTTAGAGAAGTTTGGCAACTTGGCCACAGTCTCACGACAGATGACGGATGCAGACCTTGAGCTTGGGCCTGGCTTCCTCTGAGCCCCATTATCCTTGCACACACCATGGCACATCTCCCTCACGGGAGGCACTGTGCCAAGTCAGGGGGCACACGGCTGGGGGTGATTTCAACATGCGTAGGACAGCCTCAGCTTTTGAGGAGATTATGATCCACCAGGAGAGGAAGTCATATATTCAGATAACGACAGAACAAGGTAGAATGCGGGAACACCGAGGAAGGGGAAGGGGAGCTCATCTCCAGCTCAGGGGAGGGGAGGCTGTATCGAGGGGGGTGGTGACAACAGAGGCAGATGGCAACAGGGGCCCTTTAGGTGAACAGAACATCATGGACAGAGTCACAGAGGTGGGAAAGGGCATGGTGGTCTCAAGACCCAAGTGGCTGCGCTGTCGCCAGAAGCTGCCACACAAGGTCAAACGGCAGTTCCGTAGGGTGCAGGAAGGGGTGGCGAGACGGTGGGCTTTAGGATGGCATAGAGGAACATTTTATCAGAGCTGTGTTGACACATGTCTGGTCCAATAAATTAACATTTCCATCTCAGCCGACTTCATTTGGCAGGAGCAATAAATTCAGATGGAATTTAAGTGACGAAGGGGAAGGGTGCAGGAGGGCACGGGGTTGGAAGGCAGGTGGGAGAGGCATTCACCGCGCATCAAGTGGCTGACGTTGCTTCAGCCAGTCACTCGCTCACCAAAAAAAGCCCTGGGTGGGCCCCGGAGATGACTGATCTAATGAACATCTCTTTCTGCCAGCCTCTTAGTTTACATTTTAAATTTTGCCTACAGTTTAATTTGTTAGATTTGGACAAAACAGCATGCTTTCGAAGCCTTTCCTCAGTGGTGCCTCCCCTTATTTACGCTACGATACTGTCATTCGAACAGGTAGGCTGGTGGGCCTCCAGCAGATGGGAGGGTCGTGGTATAGACGCTGTCCTCCCACAGCCTCCCTTCTGATGGCAACAATCTGAAAATACATTAAATCCATCTTATAGACATCTGTTACATACCTACTTATTGACATATTGATCAAGATATTTATTTATCCTCTGGTTCAAGAAAAAGAGAGATGATTTATTGAGCACTTACTCCAGACTAGAGATGACAGAATGATTTCCTTCCACACAGCTCAGGGCTCTTTGTTCTGAGCCATGAGGCAGAATGACCACAACAAGAGCCTCCTGGGCCTGGGTGTTTCCAGCCAGTGTGCCGTTGCCTTGTCCTTGGTCTTTACGTCTTTCCCCTGCAGAGACCCTGTTCAAGCACCTGTTCAAGGTGTGCTGAACATCGCCCCTCGTTTCCAACATGTCCAAACATACAAAATACCTCATTGTGAGATTTGCTGCCTGACAAGAGTTTCTCCGAGGGAAACTTCGAAGAGGTTCCAGCGCCAAGTAGAAAAGCCCTGTCAAGAGTGTTTATTGTCTAAGGGACCAGCTGGTTGAGCACACATCACATTCCCCAGGTGCTTCTGTCTTAACCCCTCTGTGGCTGCTCTTCTAGGACATTTTCTCAGACTTAATGACCAAGAACCAGGCTCACAGAACCTGGTCACCCCAATCTGTGCCCTGGTGTCTGTGGGGCCCTGGGGCACACTCGAAGGGAAGAATGCCACTGAGGCATGCAAGGACAAATGCCAGTGGAGTCAGTGTCTGTCTCCAGGATGCCAGGCTCTCATGGGGAGCTGTATTAAGAGTAACTAGCACCTTCTCCTTCTTCTGGTCTAGACGACTGAGACTGACCTGGTGGGATCACCAGTGTTCCCTGGACTGGGTTAGATTGGGATGAGTGGTAATGGTGCTGGGAAGTTAATGGGTTGTGGCTGCTCTGGCTGGTCAGATGTCCTCTGTCTGCCTGGAGCTTACCGTACCTGTGAAGACTGCCCAGCTGCTGAGCTGGCCATGGGGAGACTGGTATTAGATTTGGACAGCCTGAGCTCCGACCACGTCCTGAGACAAAGACCCCAGTCTGATGGGGGTGGGGGATCACTCTCCAATCCCCTGCAGCTGATGGCCAGAGAAGATGGTGAGCCTTTCCACTGCGCATCCCTACCACACTCTCACATTTCCTGGTATCTCTCCTTGTTGTGTGACCTTGGGGAAGGTACTTAACCTCTCTGAGCCTCAGTTTCTGAACTCGGAAAGTGAATAGTGGGAATAATCATCATAAAAAGATAATGACCATGTTTGCATTTCATAGTTGTATATGGTTTAGGTGAGATGTGTGTTGAACTAACGTCCATCCTAGTATGAGTACACAGGTGGCACTGTCTGTTGATCTGTTGAGTGGTAAGCGAGCACATCACTCTGTTATGTATTTATCACTCCTTGAATGTATAAAAAAAAAATGAGGCTACTAAGAGCTCATTGATGGCAGGTACTGTTATTCCAAGTGAGGAAAAAACCTCCCAGAAGGTTGGTAACTTGCCTGAGGACCCTCAGAAGCTTAGCACCAGGGAGGCCATGAGAACCCAGGTTCTCTGACTCCTGGCTCAGCCCACAATTTACAGACAATTTTCAGAAGTCAGTCTGGGGTGTCTCCTATGGCGGGTGTTTGCTTGGGGTCACGGCTAACTGCTGAGGTTGATAAGGGTGGGGGTCCAAACACCCCAAACACCCAAACACCCCTTGGGGACTTAGTCGGAGGCTGACTCCTGGACAGGCACACTGGAAGTGTCAATACTTGCCTGAAGGCTGAACTAAGCTCGTAAGGGTCTACTAATTTTCTAGACTGGGCCTGTCTTCTCAGGAGGGGTTGAGGACTTCCTGGTAGGGGGTGCTCTTGGAGTTAAGCAGTAGGGCTGGGAGCTGTGGTGAGGGAGAGAAGGGAAGGTTCTCCTCTTCATGAAGTTGCCCTTCCTGGGGACCTCTGTGGGTCACAGTGGCAGAAGCTTGACCAGCTCTGTGCGGCTGAGAGCACACAGAGGAGGGGCACAGGCTGGTGGGGGTGGATCTGGGTGATGGGGAAGCGGGGCCAAGCTTGATCAGAAAGATGGCTCTGGGCCCCAGAAGGGCATTTCCTATCCCCAAATGGAAGCTCTGAGGGAGAGCTGGAGGGAAGTCATCCAGGTTCAGAGGCCTTCACCTCTCACAGGCCCCGTGCCTCCTACACGACTCCCCGGATGAAAGAAAGCAGATGTCTGCAGTTCCCTGAGGGAGACCGCCAGAGAAGGAAGCTGGGCTTTCTGTCTGTCCTTGCTGAGGATGGATTTAAAGGCATAATAGAAGGGATTACAGGAGGGAGCTCTGGGGTGGGTAAGGCTGTGTGCTCGGTTAACGTACCCTTCTCTCCTACTGCCAGGGGCTCTGCAATTCTTTCCCACGCAATGCTTCTCAGCAAGCTCCAGATACCTCTGGGGTCTCTTGTTTGAAATGTGAAGGGTGGCCTGCCCATCTCATGCCTGGTTTCTAAAGCAGCGGGAAGGCCACAGCCAGCAGCTTCAGCAACCCCTGGGCCAGGAAGGGCTGGAAGGGAAGTAGGGCAAGTGCTCCTCTGCTCTGTTTCTCAAGGGTGTTAACTGTTCTGAAGCCATTTAGCCCCCAGGAGGATCAGGGCTTCTGTAGTAATTACCGGTAGTTTCTATCTAGTAGAAAATAGAAGCATCACATTCTGGTGTGTCCCCATCTCCAGCCTCCATTCTTTGGTTCTAAAAGGTGTTTCAGGTGCCTTGTCCCCAAAGGCCCTAGCCCTCTGACTACCTGCAGATTCTGAATTCTTTGGAATTAGCCTTTTCATAAAAATCCAGAGAAAGATCTGCTTTCATTCTCACTTGCTAAGAGTTCTGGGTGGGGACTGGTACTGGAGGTGAGAATTCTGTTTTTTTCTTCTTCCCTCCTAAGCTGATGGTATTTCCTGACCTCTCACTGAGTTTAGGAGTTTGGGAAGAGGTAGAATCTGCTAGGGAATGTTAGAAGTACCCAACACACCCCTCTGGGGAGGTCTGAGTGGAGCATCACAATGGTGGGATTGGTGCTGACCCAGACCCTTCCCAATAGCACAGGACAGGCCTCTCCAGAGACTGACGGAACCTAGCAGTTATATGAAAGTGTCTGGAACTCTTGTCCTAGAAAGGAGTGTTGGGAAACAAAGACCAGAGAAAAATCCATGTCGCAGTAGCAGAGAGCAAGGAGAAAAAAAGGACAGGGAAGTGGTCTACATAGAGCATTATCTCCCCAAAAATATATGCATATGCTGAGTATACATGTGCACACAGACACGCATATGCACACTCATGCACACGCACACACATGCACACACATGCAGGCATGCACATACATGCACACGCACGCAGGTGCACACACACACGCACGTGCACGCACACACAGAGTCCAGATGTTTCTTTTTCACTGCAGGCATGTTTATTCTCATTTCCTTTAATGTTTGGTTTTGGTTTCCTTTACACAAAGTGACCTATGGAAATCATGGCCCCTTAAAAATATAACTATATCATGAGCCAAGTTCCTCTCAGGGGTTCCCTTCTTGAAAAACTCTTAACACAAGGTGTCTCCAGGATCTGGTGGGGGTGGGGTACTGGTTCTTTAGGTCCTTCATGCTGCAGACAATGGGAAGCCAGAGTTTCCTGTTTCCAGAAAATGGGTGGAAGCGGGTTGCTAAAATGGTGCTCTGTAAGGTGCCCTGCAAAGTGACATGGGTTCTGCACTCACTGTGGGCATCGAGACTGGACAAGCCACGCTGTTCTGGAGAGGTGAACCTATCCCCCTGGCCAGCTCGACCAGGAGCAGGTGCACCAGCCCAACGGGTAAGGCTGGCAGCGACAGACAACCCGGAGGCTGTGAGAGGAAGAAGCTGCCAGCTCACGGAGGCCTGGTGGCTGACAGGTAAGGAATGATTCATCCCCACCGCAAAAGAGAATCCTCCTCTATGTGCATTCCTGTCTCCCTGCGCTATCCCGCTCATCCATCTCTCTGTTCTGTTAGTTCTGCTGTGTGTTCTTCCTTCCCATCCTGTCTCATTTTCTTTCTTGCCTTATTACTTCCTCTTGCCCTGACAAGGATTCTGTGCATCACACCTGAGGTGCTGCCTCCCCTGATGGACAGCACCCCTGGGTTAACTTTTCTTTCTTGTATTTGGTACAAGAGCCATGGGAGGCATCGAGAAAGCACAGGGGACTTCCTTTGCTAAGGTGAGCACTTCAGCTTCAAGCACTTTCTACTTCTGTCAAAGGAGTAGAAAAGGAAGGAAGGAAAGGAAGAGGCAAAAGGGAAAGAAGACCCATGATTAAGACACCTAACGTCAAGGGGAAAAGTGGACAAAAATCACTTATAATTTAGGTATTGCTCCAAGCATAATGATCGATGAAAATAAACAATTATGGTAACAAACCCCAAAACAAGGGTCTTGATGGAAGTTTTACACATAACCTCTAGCCAATGCTGGTTGCTGCCCATCAGCAGATAATCATCAAGGAGATCAGGCCGGTGGTGTCACCTTTGTTTCTAATCCCCCAGTCTGAACATGACTTTGGCTTTATTAGAGATGAGGACCAAACATAAAGCTGGTTCCAATGGGGACAGTCCATAGGGATGATCCAGTTCTCCTTCCCTCATTTTAGTGGTGAGTGATCTGAGACTCAGGGAAATAAGGCGATAAGCAGGTCAGTGACAAAACTGGAACTAGAACCCAAATATCTAATTCAAAGCCCATTGCTTTTACTGCTACATCAGGGTGTTTCAACCAAGGAGTGTTTTAAATACTAGCAGCTATGATGAGAACAAAAGGAAAAATCTAACATACGCATATCCGATCACATATGCTAATAAAAGAATGAAAGAGCAGGCATCAGTTGAAGAAACTGACAATTAGGACAAGAAGAGAAGTGTCTGCACAAGTAGAATTGATTAATTTTATAGTTGGGAATGGTACTGGGACTGGTATTGTTGAAACAAAGGGGAGAAGAGATGGTGGGGAATGAACTGTTATGGGAACATGCTACTTATCTGATGTTACAACCGTGGTCTGGAAATGTTCAGAAATATTAACATAAGATTTCAGAATTAGGAGCCCTTATTAATAAAAATGAGAGTTTTTTTTAGTTATAGTTTTTTCAAAGATTTATTTATCTGTTTATTTTAAAGAGACAGAGCAAGCAAAAGGATGGCAGGGAGGGGCAGAGGCAGAGGGAAAGAAAGAATCCTAAGCAAACTCCCTGCTGAGCACAGAGCCCAGAGTGGGGCTCGATCTCACAACCCCAGATATCATGACCTGAGCTGAATTCAAGAGTCAGATGCTCAACCAACTGTGCCACCCAGGCACCCCAACCTATAGTTTTATATCCTAAACTGAAAGGAATGAGATTTCACTAGCTAGCAAAAGGAAATGAAACATGGACAGAAATCCAACCATAAAATAAAGTGGCTTTGAGATTTCTACTTCTGAAAAGATGCAGCAGACATATTTTTCCCTATTCGTCCCACAAAGTGCAACTAAAATCCATGGATATTATATGTAAAACAAACATAAAAAGACTAAAATGTGGAGAGAAGAAAGCAAACTTATTAGGAATCTCAGGACCCAAAGAATGACACAGGGGTGAGGTTCTTGGGTTTCTGGGCAACCCAGCAATCCTGAAGGGTATAAACAAACAAACACCCAATTGAATTCTGCTCTCTTTAGCCAAAGGCCCAGGAAAGGGGGTGGTGACCAGACAGAAATCTTTCTCCAAATTGTGTTAAAATATATATAACATGAAATTTACCATCTTAGCTGTTATTTAGTGTACCATTGTGTAGCACTGAGTACATTCAAAGTGTGTGCAACCATCACCATCACCATGATGATGAAACTCCGTATCCGTTAAATAATAACTCGCAATTAACCCTCTCCCCAGCCCCTCATAACCACTATTCTATTTTCTATCTCTATGAGTATGACTACTCTAGGTAACCCCTATAAGTTGAATCACACAATATCTGTTCTTTTGTCTGGTTTATTTTGCTTAGAATAATGTTTACTGGAATCTTTGATGCAGCATGTGTCAGAATCTCCTTTTTTAAGGCCAAAGGATATTCCATTGTGTATTTGTACCACATTTTTAATCCATTCATCTATTGTTTGACAATCGGATTGTTTCTGCCTTTTGGATTTTGTGAATAATGCTACTATAAACATGAATGTACAAATAGTCAGAGTCCCTGCTTTCACTTCTTTTGAGTATATATCCAAAAGTGGAACTACTATATCATGTGATAATTCTATGTTTCTTGTTTTAAGGAACCATCATACTGTTTTCTATAGTGGCTGTACCATTTTACATTCTCATCAGCAATGCCCAGGGGTTCCAATTTCGGCACACGCTTGCCAACATTTGTTATTTTCTATTCTTTTGATAATACCCATTTTAATAAGTGTAAAGTGATATTTCACTGTGGTTTTAATTTGCATTTCCCTATGGCTTGTGATATTGAGAGCTTTCCATGTGCTTATTGGACATTTGTATATCATCTCTGGAGAAATATCTATTCAAATCCTTTGCCCATTTTTAAATCAAGAGGGAAGAATTCAGACAGTCACCATTCCACTCCAGCCAAACACCACAGGAAAAACTGTGTTCCATTCCCACCTCCTTCAGCAAAGACTGAGTAGGGAGCCTTGACTTCCATCCTCAACTTCCATCTTCACCAGGCTATAATGAAGCACCCTGAATCTCCTGTTGGGATGGTGTCAGACAAGGCCAAGTGAGGAGTAAGGATATTCTTCCCCTCTTGGTGGTAATGAAGCTCCTCAGAATTTCTATGGTGTCAGTGGAGACCATGTGGGGAAACTGAACTTCCACTCCAACTTGGGAATAATGAGGTACACCTCCCTCTTCCTGCTGCGGTAGTGTAAGTGAGGCCTGATGGAGAATCAGATCTTTCATCTGATTGTAATGGTTCATCACAATGAATGGTTCAGGCAGGATGGTATCACCAGTTCTAGCCTAAATTACCACCAGAGGTAATGAGAAGACCCTGCCCTACTGTGTGTTAATGGAGACCAAGTGAGGAACCTGGACTTCTATTCCCACCCAGCAGTAATGAGGTGGCATTCTTCTTCCCTGCTGTGTTGGTGTCAAAGGAAGCCAGCTATAATAGAAGATTTTAAATATTACTCAGAATGTCCAGTTTTAATCAAAATTACTCATCACACTAAGAATCAGGAAAATGTCAAGTTGAATGAGAAGAGATAAATCAACAGACACCAACACTGAAATGACCCAGATGTTACAATTATCTCATGAAGATTTTAAAGTAGCTATAATAAAAATGCTTCAACAGGCAATTAAAAATGAGCCTGAAACAATGAAACAATAAAAAGAGAAAGTCTCAGGGGGAAAAAAAAAACAACAACAGAAAATCTCAGCAAAGAAATAGAGACATAAAGACCTAAATGGAAATTTTAGAAATGAAAAATACAAGAAAGAAAATTTGAAAACTCAGTGGACAGGCTCAATAGCAGAATGGAGATACAAAAGAAAGAATCAGTGAATTTGATGACAGAACAATAGAAATTACCCCATGCAGACAACAGACAGACAATAATCTTTAAAAAGGGAACAGAGTGGCAGACACCCATGGGACTATTAAAAAAGTTCTAACATGCATGCTATCACAGTTCCAGAAGGAGAAGAGAAAAAAGATGGGGCTGAAAATGTATTAAAAGAAACAATGGCTAAAAATTCCCCCAATTTGGCAAAAGATACAAATCTAGAAAATAAGAAGCTGAATGGTCCCAAATAAGATAAATCTAAAGAAAACCACACCACGACACAGCACAGTCAAACTCCCAGATATTAAAACCAAATAAACAATCTTGAAAGCGCAGAAAGATAAATGAATGTGTTACTTAGTGGGGGAAACAGTTCCATTTCTCATCAAAAACTATGTATGTTAGAAGAAAGTGGCATAACACTTTTTCAAGGGCTGAATGAAAAGACATATCAATGCAAATTCTATATCCAGCAGAAATATATTTCATGAATGATGGGAAGATACATGTATTTTCACAGATGAAGGAAAACCAATAGAATGTCACCAGTAGACAATTAGAAGGGTTATAAGAATTTCTTTGAGCAGAAAGGGAATGTTTTTGTTTTTGTTTTCTTTGGGGAAAAAATGGAATTTTAGATCATGAGGAAGAGAGAAAGAACAGAAAGAGTGAAAATAGAGGCAAATACAATAGGCTTTCCTTCTCTTGAGTTTTCTAAATTATGTTTGATGGTTAAAGCAAAGTTTTTAAACTAATGTGTTTCTCACGCATGTGGAGAAAATATCTGCAGTGATTACATTATAAACAGGGAGGGTAAGAGGAGATTAAATAGCTACACTTTGAGCTGCTAATTAATTAATTAGAAATGTAGTTAGTAAATTAATTAGCAAAATGTAACATCAGTAGACTGATAAATTATGTATATATTATAATGTAATACCGAGAGCAACCAATGAAATAGCTATATAAAGAGATACACTCAAAAACACTACAAATAAATAAAAATGGAGTTCTAAAAAAAATGTTCCAGTAATCCATAGAAAAGTGAGAAGAAGTCATTTATATAACATTCTTAAAATGACAAAATCATAGAGATGGAGAGTAAATTAGTGGTTGCCATGAATTAGGGATGGTGGGGAGGAAAGAGGTGGGTGTGACTACATAGGGGTAACACAAGTAAGAATTTGTGGGGAGGGAACAGTTCTGCATCCTGATTGTGGTGGTGCTCACATGAATCCATACAAGTGATCAAATGGCACAGAAGTACAGGAAAACTTTGGACCAATATCAGTTCTTGGTTTCACTACTGTACCATAATTGTGTTAAATGTAACCTCTGCAGTACAGATGTAACCTCTGTACTATCATGAAGTTCCTATGAATCTATAATTATTTGAAAATTAAAAATAACATGACTTGGATCAGTAGAGCCTATCCATATTCTTCCCCTATTTGTCCTGATTTCTCTCGGGGAGTGACTCACATCCTTGGCTAAAGAATCCAAACCAGCAAGCCTGGGGAAACTGAGGCATGGGTGCTGCCAATACAGTAAGCTCCCCTGTACAGTTGAGCAACATGTTTATGGAAACATCTATTGTGCCCTAAGCACCGTGCTAGGCAATTGAGGGGAAACTTGGAACACATATACCATAGATCCCTCATTTACAATTTATAAATCATAAAGCTTGTCTTCTTCTGGGCTCCCTCTCTATCTTTCATGCTTTGGCTCTTTATAAACAATATACACAAAACCAAACCAAACCAAACCAAAAGACAAAACCCCAAAAAACATAACCAAAACCATAACCAAACCAATCAACCAAACAAACAAACCAAAAAACAAAAACCCAGCCACAAACTGTGTAATATTAATATTTCCATGTAAATCTCAATTATTTCATTTCTTCCCATGTTAACAAGCAATCCCCCAGAAGCTGACAAGATACACCATTTATCTTTATGCATGTTTGTCCACTTAATTTTCTGGAACCCAAGGTACCTCATTCATTAGATTGGGAGCTTGGTTTTTCCTTCCCAGCCAAATGAGAAGGGTCCACATTGAAAGGGCAAACAAACCAGGATGAACCTTTGAGGTGAAATAGAATCTTGTCTTCTGATTCAATGTCTAATTAATTCAGGATTGTTGACAGCTGAATGTCAATGATTTAACCCTGCCTGGTAAATACTAATTATAAATACACAGACAATGCCCGCACACACACAGAAAATGCCTACTAAGTGGACCCCTATGACTAAGAAAAGGAACACATCAAATGTTAGACTGAGGAGGGTCAAACAAAGGGAAACATGTTTCACCCAGAAAGAGAGGTTTGGGTTGACCACCATGAACATTCTTGATTAACATGAAAAGGCAACGAGGTGTATTTTTGAAGAGGTTGGGGATCCCAACAGTTTTGAAGACCTGAGGACAGATGCTCATATTTCCTGGGCTGGTTTAATTACTCTCCTTGCCAGAGGCATATGGAATAGATTCTCAACCTTTTTCATAGTGAGATACACAGAGAAAATGTTAGTATTTTTCATGGCATCCAGAGGAAAATGAATGGAATGCTTATAGTTGGCTGGAAGTGACTGGCCCAGGGGACCGCGTGTCCCAGGCCCTGCCCTCAGGTGTACCCAGTAACCAGCAAGGAAATTCTGACCTAGAGGACCTACCTCTAAGCTTTCAGGAGTGAGAATTAGGCATTTCCCGGGGAGTAACAGGCAGCACTTAAAGAGCCCTCTAAGGGATTGGGCAGGGCTGTGGTGTCTGGGACAAGGGCAGTCTTCTACCTGCCATCATCTCTGTCGACTTATGTTTGGGAAAAGCATCCCATGCCCCACACATCCCTGAGTGGTGGTAGCAGACATCTACCTGGGACTGACGCAGGAGAGGGGAGGGGGTGGATGGGAGAGATGGGGGCCTTTGGGTTGCTGCAAGTCATCTCATCTGTTATTTACTGTACTTGTCCTAATCATATAGTGTCAATGCATCTATAAATTATCTTGTCTCTCAGCAGCTGCCAGGAGTGATGAAAGCTGTCATTTAATCAAAAAAGTTTAAATTAATTAAAGGTGGAGAAAAAAAAAAAAAAAAAGAAAGGGAAAGGAAAAGCAGCCTTTAAATGGCTGTTCCGGACTTTGCAGAGTTGTGTGAGATGAGATGCCAGTGTGGGAGCTGTGTGCCTGCAGTTCCCACCGCATTCTCTAAATCCTACCTCCTCCAGGTCCTTGAAAACACCACATTCATGCCCGCCTCCAACACCTTTGCTTGGTGGCCCTGGCTGATGAGTAAACAGGAAGCTACACAGCTGTGGGGCAAGACTAGAAGGTCAATAAAGCAAGGAGGATTTTTGGCCTGGAGGGCTGTCTAATTCAACTTGACCTTTGGGGATGAGACACTGGTCAGAAAGGAATTAAGGGTGTTAAAAAACAGGTTGGGCTCTAGGAAACTTTGGGGAGACTGTGGCTTGTTCCTTATCACTCTAGTCCTACATCCCAGTCCTGTGTGTATCTGTTATGTCACCCTGATACCCAAATTCCCCTCCCTTGTCCCCACAAGGCCATTCCAATTCCCCCAACCCAAGATCCTCATGATCTGGCTGTCCCTTTCAACTTTTCAACCTTCTTAACAAAACAAAACAATCTTGCTCCTAGCAGGGGGCCAAATGGATGGGGGGAAATCCAAGGGACTTGTTATTCATAAGGTATTATAAATGATGATGGCTTAAATCAGCACCCAGAGAATAAATCCTTGAGGAAAGCAACAATCTAGTGATGGTAGTCGTGCCGCAGACCCTTTCTGTTGGCCCTGAGACTGAACTATGATGTGCCCACTGACATGGGGGCCCACAAGGCCGGCTAGTGATGGAAAGTCATTGCTAGCCTACCTACCGCTGATTATCTCCAGTTTGTAACAACATCAGTGGAGTGCTTAAGATTTATGAATTGATTTCACCTTGTGATGTAGACACAGCCAGTATTAATATCCCTATTTCCCAGATAGGACCACTGAGACGCAGAGAGGTTAAGTGCCTTGCTTAAGGTTACAGAGTAGCAAGTGACACAGTGGTCTGGGAAACCAAGCCCATTGTTTTCCACTGCAACCCAATCTCCTGCCTTCCTCTCCCAGCTGGCTCCTTCCAGGTTGGCTCCTGTTCTCTAGAGCTCCATGTGGGGCCTGGCTTTGGCCCCAGAAGCACAGAGCATTGCTCCTTCAAAACGTGCTCCTCATCTGAGCCAGCCATGTTGCACACAGAACTCTCCCCTCACTTAGTTATCCTGTAAGTGCCAGGAATAAGAGGGGAAGCTTAACATTAAAGGCCTGGAGTGCTGCCTGCCCATAAGATAAATAATCAGAAAGGTCAGGTGCTGCTTGTGTAATTACGTAGCTTTGATGAAGTCACAGAACCAGGTTGGAAATCAAGGTTTTCGCAGGCAGGGTGTTCCAGCACTGCCATCTTATTGGGACACAGTAATCCAACTCTCTGTACAGAGGCATGCACGTGAACCATTCATGCACAGACACCATCCAAGATGTTTTAGGCAAGGGTTTCAAACGCTGGGATTTCAGCTTCATAAGGCTGACTCCATGTCTGGAGCCTTCTTTAATTAGTAGAAAACTTGGAGACACTTCGTCCCCATCATTTCTACTGTGGAAATGTCCAAAAGGATACAAAAGGACCCCAAAGGCACATCTGCATTTGTCGCAGTGCTTATTATGTACTTGTTTGTGGATATTAACTCACTTAATCCTCATAATGATCATATAAGTGCTAGTACACCCATTTTAAAGATAGGAAAACTGAGGTATAGGAAGGTTAAGTAACTTCATTAAAGAAAGGAAGCTAAACAAGTGGAGGGGTTGGAACGCCATGCTGTTTCCACCCGTTTAGGCCTGCAATGAGGGGCAGAGGCCCTGCAGTGGCTTCCCTGTCTGCTAGCTCTATTACCTTATACTCTGTGCCTCAATTTCCCCATATGTTCAAAAAGGAGACCTGTCTTACCTGCCAACCTCTTAGGCTGGTGATGGTGATCACATGAGGGCACAGACATGAAGATGTGCCTGTGATTATAAATGTGCACTATGAATATGAGTATAATAAATTTTATGTCACCCATCTTTAAAGATACAGCTTCAGTCCTCATTGGTGAGTCTGGTTTGGGGTCTTAAATTTGAAACTAGTCAACAGGTCTGTTAATCTCATTCGTTTCAATGCCTACCAGAGGACCACATACAGATAAGTGCCAAAGGAATATTTTAGGATGTGTGGCTGGCTGATGATAAAGCATGACAGATAAAAAGGCCAACTTTCACCCTTTCTTCAAAAAATAACCTAACCAATTCTTCCAACTCTAACCACGAAGCTTTCAATAAGCAGGAAGAAAGCCAAAAGGCGATCCCAAATACCTATGTGACATGCCTTGAAAGTGACAAGAGAATGCCCGTGGTTTCCATCCGATCGACTCAGCGTTCCTGCAATCCCGTTGCACACTCAGTCTTGGCATGAGTCCCGCCATGGAGGTGGGCACACATGTTCCCACCTGCCAAACCCCACAAGGAGGCCAAAGTGACCCCAAAGAGCTGAAGAGTCAAAAGCACAAGCACGGTACCAAGAGAATAATTCTGACCTGTACCAAACCTTGAGGTGTCATCAGAAGCACCCCTGAGATTCTGAGAATGTCATGGGGAGACTTAAGGAGGGAGGGATATGCAGAGACTGAGAGGGAGGGAGGGCAGTGGGGAAGCAGGAAAGCCGGGAGAAGAGGCTCAGAGGAAGGAGGTGCAGGGCATGGCGGGCAGGGCAGGAGGGAGGGATCATGCTAAAGTGAAAAGTAGGGTTTGGGGAGCAGAAGGAAACAGCAGGAACAGCTATAGTTCACAGCCATCAAATATTTACTGACCTCTGACTTGGTGTCAGGCGCGGAGTCAAGGGCTGGGGACTCAGCAGCGAGCAGGCCAGGTGGGGCTCTTGATCTTAGGCAACTTGGTGGGGAGGCAGACAGACCAGAGGGAAGAGCCTTTCAAGTTCTAGTAGAGGGTGCTGTGGGTGTGCAATGGGGACCCTGAACTAATCTGGAGTGGCCCGAGAAGACACGGTACCACTTTCTTACATTCTCTTTCTTTCTTTCTTTCAGATTCTATTCATTCATTTGAGAGAGAGTGATTCAGAGGGAGAGAAAGAGAGAGAGAGAGTACAAGCTGGAGGAAGGGGCAGAGGCAGGCTCCCCACCGAGCAGAAAGCCAGATGCGGGACTTGATCCCAGCACTCAGAGATGATGACCTGAGCCAAAGGCAGACGCTTAACCGACTGAGCCACCCAGGTGCTCCATTTGCATTACTTCTGTTCAATATTCAGAGCAGCCCCATGGGGGCTAACATGGGCCAGACAAGGATGTGAGGTGTGGGGAGGCCAAGGTCTTATAAGCTGCAAGTGGGTGATGGAGCAGGCCCTCAAATCCAGGTTCCTCTGACTCCAAATCTCTGATGATAACCTGGAAGTCAACAGGCACCTGCTCCATAGAAGCCTCCGGAAGCCTGCTTCTCCACAAGCTTTCTCATCGCCAGTTTCCTCATTCTGGATTAGCTTTAGGGCTAAAGCAACAAGAGAGAAAGGAACGGCCTGGTTTCTAGAGTCAAATGAGGCTGAGTTCGAATCCCAGTCTACCAACGATGTAATGTATGGGCAAATTACCTAACTTTGCCGAGCCTCAAAGTTCTCACATCTGTAAAATGGGTATAACACGACCCACCTCATGGTGTTGTAGTGAGGAACAACTGAGGTAATGCGAAGTCCCAGGCACCTAACCCATGCTTGATAGTACACCCTTCCGCTCTCACCTCCAGGAAGGGAAATTTTAAAAATGGCCCCTGCTTAAGACCCATTGTTGAAATCTAAATCCCTTGCAATGGAGGGGATCAAACCCCTAATGCTTAAAGGCAAGCACTTTTGCATTAACATTTCCAAAAGCCAAGAGAGAGGAAAGGCAGGACTGATGCCAAACAGTGAGCTTATTTCAAGTTACTAAGGATCTGAGGTCACTGTGAGCAGCTCTTTATTGAAACCAAGAATAAACCCATGTGGGGAGAAGGCATGGGCCAGACTGTCCCACAGGCTCCATTTTCTGGGGATTATGGCCTGGGGCACTGAGATGGCACCTTAAGGTTGTTGCTGATGCACTGGGCGGCCTAAGAAACTACTGGGCACGCCCTGAATCCGGAGGATGTCTGCCTACTTGGTCCTCCCATGCCACCCCCACCTGTCCTGGCTGAATCAAGATGGTCTGATGACAAGAAGGGCCAGCCAAGTTCAGAGTGGATCCCGGAAGACCTCCAATGGCCTGGTCCCAAAAGAAACCTCCTACTTCCTCCCTGGACACTTCCCACTTCTGAGCTGCCAAATCTGACATGTGGTCCACAACAGATTGCTCCTGTGGCTACAAGGAGCACTTCTCGGAGCTCTGAAGATAGAAAGGAATGAATTGCCTAATGAAAAGGGTTGTATCCACTGTGGGCCTGGGTCAGGAAGGAGCTTAGAGGGGCTAGGGTGAACTGTCCTCATAAAACCCCTGCAGACAGCCCCCCCCCGCCCCGGTTCTCTCTCAGGACTCACACAGCCTCCTACCTGCTTCCAGTTCACAAAGCACTCCATCCTCATCTCCCCTGTCCTCTAGCCCTGGGAGAAGCTCAGCCCCTAGGAGCCTCCACTTAATCCTCAGTAAAAAGAGCTGTGCAGGTCAGAAAGGTCAAGTGACTTGATCAAGGTCAAAGAGCTGGGGCCTTGTTCAATCTGTGTCAATACCCACTGTGGACTCTGGGTGGAGGGGCTGTGACTTCCCCATGGCAGCCTCTGAGCCGGGGGTAGGGCTGGCCCTACCTGGAGAAGTAGCAGGGCTTCTCTCTTCAAGGCCACAGTCCTTCCGTGGCCAAAGGTGCCTGCCACCTCGTGGGCTGCAGGCCCTGACACTCGCCACCCTGTTCCGGTCGTATCTGTCAGGGCCCGCTGCCAACTCCATGATTAATTCCCAATCTAATCAGCTTCAACAGTGACATAACTCACCTCCCTCTGGGTGCTGGGATAATGTATTCAATATTACTAATAACAATCCTGCTCAGTGTGACAAAACTGGGTAAACACACCTCGGCTCTCCTGTTTCCCCCATTTTCACTCAAGCAGTCTGTCCCTTGTCTCTTTCCTTATTTTCACGTTCTGTACTTTGACAGATCCTGTGGCCAAATCACTCTTCTCTTTGGCTTCCAGTAAAACAAAACAGAATCTTCCCACTACTCCCAACTCTGCTCAGACCCGCTGTATAAGTTCTCCCTGCTGGACGGATGCGGCCCTAATCCTTTAAGCTGGGGGACAGAAGCTGTGCTCAGGCGTGAACAGCCTGTCCCTCGTGTCACGGCTATGCCCCCCATGAGCGGTTGGCAGGGAGCAGCTGAGGTCCTCCTGGGGAGCTGGTTTCTAGCCAGCTATTCTCTCGCTCTGTCCGAGGATGTCAGCAGGGGCAAATGGGAGAGGCAGTCGGCTACTGGAAATGAATGCTAGTTAACTGTTCATCAGGAGTGAGGAGAGAGAGCCAGCCGTGGGGGTGGGTGTGGTGAGACTACAGGCAAGCAGGAGGCCAAGAGGAGAAGTGTTCCCATGGCCGGGTATGGGGGCCTCTTCTCACCTTCCGCTGGAGGTGGGAGCCCTGAGATTCCTTCCAGCTCGGTGGATCCTTCGTGAATGCCTCACTGCACACAAGATGTGGCTTGTGGGGCCCACCTTGATAAACCTGGCCGCTAAGGGCAGTGCCCTGGGGTCAGGCTGTGGGGCCCTCCCCACTCACTCAGACGCTGAAGGCTTCCATGGAGTCATGGAAGAAAGGGCCATTTGGC
The DNA here is from genome assembly GCF_030435805.1 of Mustela lutreola. Taxonomy (NCBI): domain Eukaryota; kingdom Metazoa; phylum Chordata; class Mammalia; order Carnivora; family Mustelidae; genus Mustela; species Mustela lutreola. The sequence continues at coordinate 42,373,962 of NC_081297.1, forward strand.
TTCAGAAGAATAGAAGCTTGGGGATAGAAGGGAGACATGGAAGTCAGGTCCAGAGCATGAGATCACAGGGTGAGGGCTTCTCAGCCAGAGGTGGCTGGTCAGCGGCGTCTCCCCAGCACTTTCTGTGAGTTAGGTGCTGTGCTGCTCAGCAATGGGGGGCCGGCTGTGGACCCTGCTGGAGGATTCACCATTCTGAGAAACAGGGACCTGGTGGGGGGACAGCACTGATCCATGAGTTCATGGGCGGAGAGCTACCCAGGTAGGGATTGGAGGGTCAGGGAAGGCTTCACTCAAGAGGTGACAGTCGAGTTCCTCCTTCAAGGGCAGTCATGAAGGGCCCTCTGGGCAGGGAAGATGGCACGTGCCAAGAGCTTGGGGGAGTTTGGGAAATGGTGGTGGGTTCTGAATGATGGCAAGGGACTGTGGACCGGGCGACGAGCCAGGGGAGCGGGACCAACACCCTGAGGAGCACAGACCTGCTCCTGGGTGACGGGAGCCATCACAGGATCAGAATCATGTTTTAGAAACATGTCCCTTTGGACAGAGGATGGCTGGGCACACAATGGCCGAGGCACAGGCACGCGGGCTGGTCCAGCCTCCTTCAGGGAGGCCCCTCTGCCACCCGCCTCTAGGACTGCTCTTCTGGCTGCCCCATTACGGTGTTTTCAAAATCCTTCCATTCTTGAGGTTCAAGTAAGACTGTGCCACAGCCTCCTTGCTTCTTTGCTGTCTCCTGACCTTCGGGGCCTCTGCTGGGACATCTGATCCAGGAACTGCTTAGTAACGCCTTTGGATGCCCCCACCCTCTTCTCTAGACCTGGCACGAGCTCCATTTCTTCCCACAGCTACGAGCACAGCTGGAATTCTGGAATGCACATTTCAAAGTGCTTCCCTAGGCAGAATCTCAGCCACTGATGATAACACTGCGGGAGGCTGGGTGGGGGGGACCCAATGTACTGAGGACCCAAGGTGCACAATGTGCAGGTAAGAAGATGTGGCTCCCAGAAGATCTGGCTCCTAAGTGGCCAGTCTCCTGACTCACAGACTGGAGTTCTGTCCCCACAGAGCACTGCTCACTATCCTTCCTTTCCGTGGAGGCCAAGACTATCTGTTTAGAAAACATCGACAGCAGTCAGACAAGCTGCCCAAATGTTTGTGAGCATCTGATGGTCGGGAGAAGGTTAGCAAAAGTGGCAATGTCACTGTTAGAGACAGTGACAGCTCAGCGGTAGCTATTCCTGCTTGGCTGCGGCTCTGCTGGGGGACGGGAGACAGGGGAGGCGCAGAAAGAAAAGGCCGTGCTCCCCACAAGTAAACACAATCAGGTATCCACACTCACTCTCCGCAGCCCCAGCCACCCCTTCCTCCCAGGCTGACTGTTAACAGTCCAAGAATCTCAGGATGCTCAAAGGGGAAGGACACATTCACTCCCTGAGAGGCACCTATCCAAGTAGGGGGCGTTTCCAAACGGTGATTCAGTGTGATGACTTTCTATGTAGAGATGAAGAAGAACTTACTCCTTTTATAAAACCAACTTCACAAAGTAAAACTTGACACAATTTTTTTGGCCCGGGGACTCTAGGTGTCAGGGATTGTTCTGGGGAGGGGCAGATGTGCAGTGTGTCTTGGTTACTGGAGTTTGCCCAGGGGCAATGCAAATAAGGACTTTTTAAGAGTGCACTAGTTTTTAGCACTTAAAAGTGAGAAGCCCTCCTCTACCCTTCAAGAGGCCAAACAAACAGCCTATTCTTAATTGCCTTGCCAGTGTGGTCTGTGTTTATCCCAACCTGTCCTCAGACAGGTGGTGGAGATTTGGGAATTGCAGGCCCTGGGACTGGGGCAGGAGGCCTCTTGGACCAGTCCTTGGGGTGCTCACATTCCAGAGTTCCTCCTGTTCCCCAAGGGCACGTGCTGCCACTCATATGGAGGACAAATCATGCCCTCTGCCGGAGCCCGCTGCCGTAATACCCTCCTATGCTTTCTCCTCAGTGTTCTCAGTTCCCCCCAAATCAAAAACCGGGGGTTGGGGGCTAGAGGGAGGGAGGAAAGTACACAGGATTTCTCAGAAGGCTTGTGAACTGGGAAACCAGCTGGAAGCCTTCCGCATCTGGAAAGGGGGTTGGTTATTCTTCCCACCATCTACCATCAGCCCTGTTTGGGCTGTTGGGCTATTGAGCTCCTACTTTGTGCCAGATATTTTGGATAACTTAATTCCTCTGGAAACACAAGACTTTTTTTTTAATCATTTACAGGGCCATAGATTCTGGACTTGCCCAAGGCCACAGAGTTGAGAACAATTCACATCAGAATACAGATGTGTTGCCTTAAAGGCCTCCCTCCTTGTTCAACCCTTAGCACCAGCTGAAAAGCATCCGTTGTCCCCTGCTGCCCCATACCTGATTTGCCCCAAGACACCTAAAGTCCCTGGGGGCTCCGAACAATTACCTCTGAGTGACTCTGTGCCTGGAAGGGCCTGTCACTCCCCTGAGCTCCCACTCTTTCCTGGGAAGTCCAAAGTGACTAATGGCTTAGGTCTCATGCTGCAACTCAAGGACTTCTGACATTTCAAAAATAAAAAACCTGTTTGCTCTTCTGCTCAGTGAGATAACACTACAGTTCCCCGTGTCTAAATCTGGAAGCAACTGTTGTTTAGCACAGGAGTTCTCAGTGGGGGTCCATCTTTAGAGGATGGCGCGTGAACATTTTGCAATTCTAAGCAAAATGTTGTGTGTTCGTGCATAGGTGTGTTTTCTTGGGGAGAAAGTCCAAAACTTTCATCAGAGATGAAAATGGGTTAGGGAAGCCCCAATAGGTAAGAACTACAGACAGGCTGGATAACTCAAGAAAGACAGATGAATGGTGTAGAAGTATCCAGAAGAGAAAAGAGCTAAGATGATGCAGTATCCCTCTCTGGGCTTCTAGCCTGGACTTCCAGGTGACCAGAGTCCTGGGTTGGGGATCCTTCAACAGTTTGGTTTTATTAAGTGTTCACATACTTCTGAATGGTGCAGCCTGGCCAAGCTTGGACCCGTGCCTTTGGAAAACCGCTAATGAAACATTAAATAGTCAGAGAGGCCTAGCTCCATGCCAGAGCTCTTGGCCAGGAGTAGGCTACTGTGTGGTCACAGGCTGGGGGCTGCTGGGTCCCCAGAAAATTTAATAGGTAGTGACAGGGCAAGTCCTGGCGACAACTCACCCTGTTCAGACGGGCCCTATGTTTCAGGCTCTTCTGTTGATGTCTTGGAGGACCGCAAGGCCTGAGCAGCCAGCACTGCTCAGCTGAATCAAAGCTCAGCACATTCCCCAGGTTACAAACCCTGTCAGGCCTGTCCCAAGCCACTGGTTTGGCTGGACTGCCTTTCTGTCCCCCAACCACAGAAAGAGAAAAAACCCCAAACCTCTACTCAGATAGACCTTTGTGTACTCAGCTCCGGAAGGGAGTGAAACAGCTCTGCTAGTGATAAACTCAGGAATAATCAAGCTGCAAATACCTGCATTTCCTGAATTGATCCCACTTTTCACCTCTCTCAGTTGTCCCTATCTTACAAGGCTTGGAGTACAGACACATGTCACTGAAACACACACAACCTGGCACAGGCAGAACCTCAGGGAATAACTCAGCTCTCTAAAGTGAACTCTGTTTTCTAGAAGCTGTATTTATTCAACCAGGACTCAATGGCCCAGACTACAGAAAATATATGTTGCACACATACTACCCATGTTAGCTGAACCCCATCCACAAGTCAGGGCCATCCCCTGCTGACGTTCAGGGTCAGGAGGGTAGACAATGGACTGTGTACTCAGGCTCCAATAAGCAAGACTCACTATGTGATCTTGACAAAGTAATCTCTCTGGCTCCAGTTTCTCCATTTTGAAAATAGGGGACCCTAGGTGCCTGATCGTGGCTTTTAAGGATTAAATAAGATGAAATATGTCAATGCCTAGCACATTCTAAAGTCTCAGTAGAAGGCTACGATTAACTGCTTATGTGGCCCAGATCTGGGCCACATAAATGCAAAAGAGAAATGCAAAAGAGAAAGTTGGGAGTCAGGTCCCTGTTCACTGCCCAACTTTTCTAAAATCACATGGCTCAGTGATGTACAGAGAAGGTCTGCGTTGTATAAAGGTATATATATAGTATATATATGGGAGATGTCAGACAGCAAGAAAGAAAGAGCTCCAGCCTGGAAAATCTGCTGTCCCCTGGACAGTTCCCCCAGAAGCCACTCTCCCCCAGGCTCCGAGGGACGCTTGGCTCCCTTTTCCTGTAACTACCGATTATGGCCACTAGGGGCGCACCGATTCTCTATCTTAAGAGTCATGGAAAAAACATTTAAGCTAAACTAAAACTGGGAATTTTCATATAAAAATTTCGCTAGCAAACTAAGAAAAAAAGGAAAGCGAATACAAAATATGAACACAGAGAGTTAAACAAGCTGACCATGCAGAATATGGGCTCTAACTGAAGTCTAGCCTCAGACTGGTTTTGTGGATGCCGCTTAGGGCATATCCGTCCTGGTTATAGATGGAAACACAACCCATTAAGACTTCTAACCTGAGACAGCCTGGCTTGGTACTACCTGCTGCATGTTCTCTGGGGATGGGCTGCCATTGTCCCTCTACAGCCCTTCCTGCTCTGTCCCACCCCTTTCCCCCACTGCTTCCCTGAAGACTCTTCTGGGTGGGCCAAGCAGAGAGGCCTTCTGAAACCCCACCCAGGGTTTCCCCATATTGAAAACGCTTCATATTTACATAGACAGGACAGATCTCATCTCCACCAGGGAGAGAAGATGGCTATTTTCTCCATGCAGTAGAGCTTCCATTTTTAAAAAAATTATAATTAAGTCAATGGTTTAATATTTAAAGGTGTACTTGAGGGAGGAGAATAAATCTACCTCTTCCTTTGAAAGTCAAGAATTGAGGAATGGAGAGATTTCCATTTTATCAGTCAACATTTATTTTTTTAAGCTCCGAGGTTCTGAAGCCTGTGTTTATCGCAACTGTGTCCAGGCTTACCCCATGAGATAAGGAAGAGGTACTGTATTCACATCAGAGAGAGGTCCCATCAAGGAGCAGGAGGAGGCAATCACTGGACCATGCTAACTGCACCACCCTTGGCTTACCCTGGGGCCTTAAACAAATTGTGTAGACTCTTGCCCTGCCTCCTTTTTTAGTCTAATTCAGAGACATAAACCCTAACTTGAAGGGTCATTGGGAGGACAACATTTTAGCTCCAACAAGGATATAAACCTGAGAGAAGAAGGGAAGCTAACATCTACCAAATATCTATTTTAGCCATTTGGCATACATCATTTAATTTCCATAACAGCTCTGCAAACAAAGTGAGTATCCCTATAATCTTTTAAGATTAAAAACAGAGCCCTAAAGAAATTCAGTTCTTTGCCCTAAATCTACAGCTAGCAAGGGGTTAGATGTGAGATCTGGGCTGTCAGACCCCAAAGCTCGTCCCAATTATTATTTGCCCATGGTTACCCAGCTAACTTATGACAAAGCCAAGAAATGAGAAGGATTCCAGCATTTGGAAACCTGTCATCCTTGGGGGGAGCAGGTGTTGGAGGCCCTGGCCAGTCGGGGATGAGCCCATGGTCTCCGTCTACAGCAGGAAGTTCCTCACATACTGCTTGCTCCTGTTCTATTCAGCTACTGGTCATCTGAAGAGGTCTCCTTACCCCAGGTTGCATGTTCTGTAGTGTATCAGGCAATCTCTGTTGAGATGCACTCATTGGGGGGTGGGGGAAGGCTTGCCTCTCTCAGGGAGCCCAGATTTCTGGGGAAGATGAAGTTGCAGAATTAGCTTCAAGTACATGGATGCTGTCTCCAGGAGCAGCTTCCAGGGTGAGTTTTAGCTGAAGGGCAGATGTCTGTCTGGGGCTTGGAGTGAGAGGCGGTACTTCATTGGGGCCTTAACGCTAGTTGAGGGTCTGTCAATACTGCAGAGTCTTATTCAATGTAAGGACTGAAAGCCAGAGACACAGAATAGAAAAGCTCTCTAGTTGCCACATGTCTGCTGAATGTGCCCATCCACACATCCACATGGGGTGGGACCACCCCTGAGAACACTCAGCCGATGTGCTCTCCAGACAACCCCTCTGGGTTGGATCTGTGACACTTCTCCAGCCTGGGGTCAACTCCTTTGCACAAACAACAATGAAAAGACCTCTTTAAGCACAAGCATCTTGGAGACATCAAATCATCCAAAGACCAATTCCCTCAGAATGATAAAGGAGAAGTATGCTCTGGGCCTGTGGCTAGATGATGGCTTCTCAAAAATCCACTACCAACCGATGGATATACCAAAGGAGCCAGAAAATCAGATGCTTTTTCTTTTTACCAGTTGACAAGGTCTGCTCAAATATGCCCAGACAGGTGGAAAGCTAGCAGGGCCCCGTTAGCTTCCTGGAGAGAAGGAAGGGGCTCTGTTGCCAAATATTTCTAATGAGCACATCCCTTTTAAAATCATGACTATTTCCATCAGACGGAAATAGTTTGATGGTAACTATGAAAAGACTGTGAAGAGATGGTTCATTAGAAATAATCCATTTATGGATTATTAATCCCCCATGTTGCTTAACATCTAGAACAATTTATTGTAGGTCAACGTCTGGGGAAAATGTTGACTTGACAATTATAAGAATTTTTCAGCACATTGGATAAAAGTACCATCTGGATTTCTTCTCCTTAGAACTGGGTTTGGAAAGGAGAGAACACTGATAGCACACTAAAGTCGACAAGGCAGGACTGGGGAGATGGTGGACTATGGTGACGTCTGTCTGAAAGGATGTCTGTTTTTAATTTATTTAAACTTCAAAAGCCACATGTGCCTCATGGCTAATGTATTGGGTAGCACCAATTCAAACGGGCAGAGTTAAGTCTTCATTATACTGAAGAGCCCAGAGTGCGTGTTCTTTAAGAATTCGTTGTAAAAAGGGACTCCCTTAAGACTCCATTAACTTGAAAAGAAATGCTTTTTGTGAAACCTCAGCTCACCCTTAAACTTCAAACTTTCTCTTTTGTTTCAACTCCAAATGTTAAAGAAGAAGGCTACACTTTGCTCTTTCCACCTCTCCATTTTCCCCTACTCCTCAATACTAGCCATAGCTCCTGCTCAATTACTTTATTAAAACTGCTCTTTTAAAGATCCCCAAGTGACCACCTGGGTCTGAGACCCAGTGACCTCTCCTTGGTCACCTCTGACATCATTGAGCATCCTTCTCTCCTGGCTTCCTTGACAGTCCTCCTCTTGACTCTCTCTGACCTTGCTCACTCTTCCTTTTTGAAAAGCCTTCATAGTTCCCCTTTGTTTGGGGTTGGATGCTTTCCAAAGGTCAAACCTGGGTTCCCAAGTCCCCTCAGTTCCATACTTGCTCCCTGACTAATCTCGTCTACCATCACGTGTTCAATCAGTCCACTGAAGAATCAGTATTTCCAGCAAGAATGTGTCCCTTCAGCCCCAGATCCAGAGATATAATGGGCGTCTCCCTGTGGATGTACCATAAACACCTAAGTAAGTTACCTGAACTGCCTTCAGTGAGGTCAGACCCAGCCCATTTATTACTGCAGGTCTCAGTGAAGAGAAGCCCATCTTCTTGGTCTTCCAAAGTAGACTCCTCAGATCTTGCCAACATGGTGTTTCTCATCATCAATGTCAGACGCTAAGTCCCTTCATTTCCATTGCCAAACTCTCCTCTTTTACTCCTTGACACTGCCTTAGTTCAAGGCCACTCCCTTTCCACTGTTGCTCAGAGAGGCTTTGAGCTGGTCTCCCTATTTCCAATCACTCCCTACTCTGCCCTTCTCCACACCTTCCTCAGAGGTGTCTCCCAAACTCCAGCATGCCACAGCCCTGCACACATGTGAGAGATCACAAACACAAGGAAGTAATGATGACTTCAAGAGGTTAAAGCTTCTTAGGAGGGCCCCACTCCATTTCCTAGCTTTATTTCTTACCTCTATCTTTTTATAAACACTGTCCTCTGGTCACACACTCTCTTCATATCTTCATGTTTACCCCCCTTTCTCTATGATCCTACTTCCAGAGTAATCCTGCCATTCTTCAAAGCCTAGCTCTCAAGTCACCTCCTCTGGTTCTTGAATGCTTATAGCCTGACCACTTCTTCTGCTGTGTTCCCAAACACTGTTCATAAAACTATTCCTTATCAAAACTGGAATAAAAACTTACCGAACTGAATGACTGCAAATTGAGTTTGTCTCTCTCTTCCCCAGTAATTTTTAAGAGAGAGGATTATGTCTTATTCGTCTTTGGTTCCAGTAGCTAGACAAGGTTTACCTTATATAGGAAATGCTCTGTGACTATCTCCTCATGTTAAACTTCTGCGAAAAAACTTTTTCTCAGATTTTGTCCTTCATACTCATTATATGTAGGATGGCTGTGTGTCATGGCTAGCCTAGCGCAGTCCCAATTTACCTCAGTTGTCTTGGTGTCCTATTTGGTTAGGGCCCCCATTTCATTCTTGCAAGTATTCCTGTTCAAATGCTGTATATGGTCACCCCAATCATAGGCTTGGGTGTGATCTTTTTACATAGAAATCTTCAAGAAGAAGATCTATTTATAAAGAGTTTAGAAATCAAACTGCAAGGGGTGAGGGGATCAGTGAGATGACCTCTCAACTTCTACTCCCATAATAAGGTTCTAAGATTCTGTGATTTCTAGAAGGATTCTTGAGAGAAGCTATAATAAAAAATTCAGCCTAATTTCCTCAGCCTGGGAACAGGAGACAGCCCTAGGCAGCTTTCTGTAAACTCTGATAAATGAGAGGTAGGAGAGGCAGGAACTACTGAGTATATCCTCACCAGCTGGAATTTGCTCAGAAAAGAAAGGAGGAAGGAATAGAGGGACTCAGGACCAGAGGGTCTAGAGATGGGGATGGGTGGGCTGGAGCAGACTATGAATAAGAACAGAACACAAACACATGGGATTAGTGATGCCCCCAAAATGCTGGTGACAGGAGGCTTATTTTAAAAATCTGTTCAAGGAAGAGAAAAATGAAAGCCCAAAGTATTGACAATCAGGAGGCAGAGTTGAATCGGCAGAGGCAATCATCAATGAAATGAGGCTAAGCCAAGGAAGTGTTTTTGACAATTCTAAGTGTCTATCAGGTTAGATACAGTGGCTATACAATGATATATAGCACTGATCGTGTTAAAATGTCACTCTTCTTCATTCAGAGGACAAGCTCACAATCTTCCTTTTTACTCTAAATTTAACCAGCTTGCCTCTCCTACTTGAAAACAAACTATCACACCAATAACCATTCTTGAACCCACAGAATTCCCTCCATAGACTGTTCTCTCCAACCCCCACCTTTTTCAGCCCAGTGTCCTGAAGGAGTTTACACACTTGTCTGTGTCTTCTCATCCCTCCACCCCTCCTTAGCATGGTATGTCCAGGACTCTGCTCAACACTGCACCCCTACTCTTGCTGATCTCACAAGTGACCAACGTCCTCTGAATCCAAGGGTCACATGCCAGTCCGTATCTTACTTGACCTCTCCTATCAACAAGAATGTGGGACTCTGTTCACCACTTACTCCTCCAAATATGTATTCCTTGGCTTCCATGACTCCACACTTTACTGGTTTTCTTTATACCTCTCTGGCCCCTGGGGCTCACCAGCTCTTCTTACTCTGGCCATTTACCAAATGTTGATGTCCTGAGATGCCTCAAGCTCCTCTCTCTTCATTCTTCTTGGCAATGGATGGCCTTTGTTTCTGGGTTTCAGTACCATCTATAAGCTGATGACTTCTTACTCTATATTTCTCTCCTATCTCCTCTAAGTTCCAGATCTGAAAATCTAACTCCTTCCCAGATAACTGCACTTTCATACATCATGAACACTGCCAACTCTACAAATCCAAAGATGAGCCCATGAACGGATCTGCCTCTCTATCCTTCCAACCAGATCTTCATTCTGCCTCCCCTTCACCAGTAAGTCCTGCCATCATGTTCCATGATTCTGTTTCTTTGAATACATTTCCTTTTATCCATCACAATAGCCTCTTTCCTATTAAAGCCATGGTCTCCTGTCCCATTTTTGTCTCTTCTGGACCATGACTGTTCTCTTAAATACAGATCTGATAGTAGGCTTGCCTTGCTTTATGCTTCAGTGGTGTTCTACCATTTCCAGGATAAAATTCAGACTCCTGAAAGTGGCTTCCAAGACCCTGTGCTAGTCTCTGATTGATTATCCAGCCTCAGATGTCACTACTCATTTTCTTACAATTCTATGATCCATCTTCTTTCAGTTCCTTGAACCTACCAAGCTGTCTCTGGCCAGGAGCCCACACACAGGACATGTTCCAGTTTCATGGAACACCTTCTAACCTGTCTCCTTCCTCAACATTGGACTCTAGGGAGCCATACACGCCATAGACCAGGAGGTAAACCCAAAGCCAGAGACATTTCATTTCATAGAACTTGGAACATTTAACAGTAAGTGCTTCTTTTCTCCCCTGACCCCTCCTCCCCTGTGACTGAAGGGTCTCTGAGGGCTGTCCTTCTGCCTGCCTTGTGCACCACTGCATCCCAGCCCTGAAGCAACTAAACTTAACTCAATAAAAGACAAGGGAAAGCCATCTTGCTATTGGGTTCAACAGCAGCAGGCACAGAGCACAATCCACTTACAGATTTGGAATCAATCAACTCTTCAGAACCGCTGGGTCAGATGGTATAGCAGGGTTGGGAAGAGCAGAGGGCCAGGAGACCTGGGTTCATTCCCTCATTTATCCATGTGGCATGAGCTGAGCATCTACTATGCTTGGATGTAGGTGAGCTGGCTGTGACCTTGACCTCAAGGTGCTCACTGTTTAATAGAGGAGGTGGAGAGAAAAATAGAAATCAGAAAGTACTGTAAAGTTCTGTATGAACAAGTGCCAAAGGCAGACTGGCACATTTGGGAGAGGGGGACTTGTCCTAGAGGACAAGATACTGAGCTGAGTTTTGAAAGAGCAACAGTGCTTGCCAGGCCGAGGGGGAAGCAGCCAGTGTCCCAGGCACGAGAATAGCACGTGGAGGGAAATCGAAACACAGAAACAAGAAACAACATTACCTACTTGGGCCCTTGCAGGTGGTTCTGTGTGGCTGGACTGAAGGAAGCTCAACTTTGAGTAGACTCAACTGGGGGAGATTTAAAAAAGTTCCTTCCACACATGAGCCTCACGCAATGATACAAACAGCTGGATTAGGTGGGGGGCTAATGTGTTGCATTTGCTCCTTTCACGGTATGAATACTCCCCCTGATTTCAAGTGGCTGAACGCAGAGCTGGAAAGATGCGCCCAGTAGTGTAGCATGATCTATTTCCATCATACAAACACAATCGATGTAAATAACCTCAAGAGCATAGTCCGTAAGAAAATGCAGTCAAATCATTAGCAAGTGATGGATTTTGAGTATTTTATGGCCTTTGTCTTTAATGTAATTTAGCCATAGGTTTATATAATTTAATTTTTAATAATGGCCATGTTTAACAACCCACTTGCAAAATTCCTGAACATTTACCGACTGGCTCAGTAGCTCCAGCTGCCACACACAGCTGGCCCCAACCCAGAAGAACTTTGTGGAATCAGGAGGGTCAAGGCCCAGGCATTGGTAAGTTTTAAAAGATCTCCAGGTGATTCTAATGTGCATCCAAGGGATGAATCACCAGTCTGTGAACCACGTTAAGGATCTGATAGTTTTCCAAAGGGGAACCTGGGGCCATCGAAGGATTTCAGGACTTTTAAACAGAGAAATGATTTTATCAGGATTGCATTTTAGAGAGAAACCTCTGGCTACAGAGTGGCCCATGGATTAAGACTGCAGGGGAGAAGAGAAACTGGTCCAGACATGGGTGTGACTCTGCAAATAAAAGCTGACAGGGATTTAATGAAGCTACAGAGAGAGGGTAGAGAGGGGGAGACAGCATGAGGGAGGCTGTGAAGGCAGCCATGGGTCTCACAGGCCCTCGGGGACAGGGGGGTCATGGGGACAAGGGAAGGTTAGCTGTAGGAATCAATGTATTTGGTGGTAGATCCTGGGAAAGCAGGGGAAGTTATTTTCTGATAGCCTCTCTGTTGGTTTGGTATCTGCAATGGGCAATGAGGCTCATTTGCTGAGAGAGAGGAAGGCCTGAGCAGGACAGACGGCTCGGGCAAACTGTTCTGGCCCCGTCCTGCAGTGAGCAGCCGTGTGAATCCCAGCAGACCAGATTTCCCATCTCTAAAGTGGAGGAGTTCAAGCAGATCCCTCTAACGTCTTTTCCTGCCCAGAGACTATGATTTTATCACACTGGCATTTGCTGATGTTTTCACGTTCTTAACTTCCTCTATGACTCAAATTGCAACCTGTTATGGGTAGAAAGACTCATTTGCTCTTGGAATCCAGGCTGCATCTTTGTAAATCTTCAGGCCCTTGGAAGCGATTTTCAGCCCCTCTGAATGAGCACTGGCTTGTCTTTTTCTCCATTGCCCTCTCTTCCCAGTCGCTTGGCTCCCGTGTCGGAAGCTGACCATTTCCTGACCCCTTTCCAGATGGCATCAACAGGGACTATGAAAGCCGAATGGGACACAGAGAACCCTTTGCATAACCACTTGAGCGCTAAGTTCCAGTGGACCAAAAGTAAAAGCACTTGCTAATGACGAGGAATGGGCTTTGTTCAGATTGCAATGGACTTGCTCTGTAGACCTCTGAGTCCTGCCACTCCAGAGGGGGTCTGTGTCCTGCGGTGCCCCTCATGGGTGCTGGACCCCTCCGAGGGGAGGAGGAAGCCCCAGGTTCTGACTGGCCTCGCAGCTTCCTTTTCCTTAGCTTCCCTTCCCTGTCACTCTTGTTACTCAGAGAAGAAAAAGTGCAGAAGGTCTGTAACCTTTGGGCTCTACAGGGAAAGGGAAATAAAGGGAGCATGCACATCCAGGAGACAGGGAGAGGGGGAATGACAAAGAGCTGGGTCCTGGAGGGGAGGAGCACCCTGCTTCTTTCAGAAGGAGGGGCTAGCAGGTGCTAGGTGACTTCCCAGACTGTAAAGCCTGGAATCCATTCCGTGGCCAGTTCTGGGACCCATGGGGAAAGCAGAAGGAAAGCCAGGAGGGATGTGAACACAACATACTGATGGGAGAGGTCTGAAAGAGCAGCGTGGGCACACGGGGTGAAAAGATGCTCAGCCGTGCAGCCGCGGGAGCTGAGATCCAGTGACCCTCTCTGAGAACATGAATTCCCACCAAAAGACGGGGGACCAGCGATGCCCCACCAATGGGTCAAGCGACAGGTGGCTCCCAGGCGGTCCCAGGGCTGGGTGGAAGGCAGGTCCCCCGCGTTGTGGCTCACTTGTGTGGTGTGTGATGACAAGAGGCAAGAAAATTAGTCTGTGGGGGGTTTAAAAACCAGAACACACCAGTTAGTGGTTTGCTGGGGTTCAGCTGAGGTGGGGGTGGCAGTCACATGACCTCTTGAGGACCTTGTGGGGAAGGATCTGTCATTTCCCTGCTCATTAGCACCTGGGGCAGAAAGGGAAGCCAGGAGGTGAAATGCTAATCAATTAGATTTCCTGCCTTGCTAACAGCTCTTCTGAAGTGATTAAAGGAGGAAGTTAAAACCAGTAGATAAATTCAGGACTGGCTCGGTCTCCTCTCTCTCGGGGGCCCATTCTGCAGCGGGCCGTCTCATCCCCGTTTCTCTGTGACGGCCAGTTGGGGCAAAGGGTATTTCGTTGTATTTTTGGTTCCTTCTGTTTTGACGTGGTCTGAGTGTCTAGCTCTCTCCAGGAAGGCATGGGAAAAAGGCTCTTTGGCCTGCCCTGGCTCTGCTACAAGAGCCTTTCTTAGGATGATTATTGCTCTTAACATTATCATTACAGACAGAGCAGTGACAATTCCCAACTTCTGCTGCCATTTCACTGACTGCCCTCCTCTCTGTCTGGGAATCTTGGGCTTCTATTTATAACGGCATGCATTTATTCGGGAGCTGCAGCTGACCCCTCACTCAACTGGACCTGAAGATACCATTACTTAGGAACCAAGGAGAAAGGGCACATTCCTATACCCTCGCCGCCCCCGCCCCGAGCTACGGCCATGTTGGGGTCTCTTAATCACCCACGAGCTGTCATGATGTGAATGACAGGTAAAAGGAAAATTCAGGACTCCCCAGATTAAATGTTGCCATGAGACTCCCTGATTCAGTCGCCACTGCTTCCCACTCACCCTCCTTTCGCAGAGCTTTTCAAATGCTGCAGGTGCAGTCGACTCGTGACAGTGTTTAGTGTTTATGACAAGTTGGGCACGCCTAAGCAGCACGGCATCCCATTTTATGGATGAGAAAGCAGAGGCACGAAGACATGAAACAATGTGCCTAAGTCACAGGATTAGTGAGAGTGTGGGATGTCAACCCAGAATTGGAAACTAGTTCCAGCTGGCTCTAGAGTTCAAAATCCTAACCACTGGGGGTCTACTGTGCCTTCCTCCAAGTAGAGGTCTCAGACAAGCCCTTCTTAGCTCAGAGACTGCGCCTTCAAGCTCCAATCCAGGCATTCAGAGCAAAGCCATGGGACTCTGAGGAACAGTGGGGAGCAGGGACCTCAGTAAATAAATTGACCCAAGGTGTCCGAGGAGCTCTAGTTTCAGTCCGTCGATGCAAGTTCTTTCAATACTCATAAGTTATTTTCTTATGTAATGAGGAGGTAAATGAGTGTCCCAGGCAAAACCATTAAGGGGTTTTCCAAGTCAGGAAGATTTCCTTGTAGGGTATGTGTTTGGTTTCAACTCTAAGCACACACATCTTCCCCTCTCCTGGACTCTGTCTCTCCCGCCCCAACATTCACTTAAGCTCAGAGTTCTACCCGTGATGTTACCGTGACAGAAGTCACGCAGGATCTAAAAGTGAATTGTGGACTGTGGCTCAGGGGTCTGTAACCTCTGGGCTCTGGGGGCCTTTGTTAGTTCTGGTGACGCCTGTGAGTCTCTTCTCAGAATAATGTTTTAAAATGGAAATCAGGGGTTGCAAAGAAAGCGACTTATGTGGAAATACAGTTATCAAAAATATTTAAAAGGTGAATTTTCAATCTAAAAATACCCATGGTTCTTTGTTAGTGCATTAAATACAAAATCTAGCGGAGTACTGGAATTTTGAAATACAGGCAAGGGGAAAACAGTCCTTTTGAGACACTATAACAATCTCAGTGGGATAGGAAAATAAATACCCATGGTTTTTGCTGGTGGACAAAGTCACAGAACCTGCTACTACCATTGTGGTTTGTTGCCTAACTTCACAAAGGAATAACATGATACATTTCAGTAAGAAGTCTGAAAAGATCCAATTATTTCCCATCCAAGTTCACGGACCCTCTGGAATTCCATCTACAGACCCTTGAATCTCGCGTAAAGAACTCTCGATGAGAGCAAGGGGGATGCTGAGGAAAACGAAAAGAGGAACGAACCTGTCTGCCCTGGGCTGCAGGTAGAATTTAATCAAAGAGGGGCCTGGGATTCTCGGGCAGTGCCTGGGAATCTGTCTCCCCCGTACTTTCCCAGATGCTTTAATTTTTAAATAAAGTTTCTATTTTCCCCCAGGATATCTCCAAGTACTCTGGAGGAATTTTTTCTCAAGCACTCCCCGTTGTCAAACTCATTATCACTAACTTATTAGCTCAATTTCAAATGTGATTCACTGTCGATGGCTCTACAGATAGGCTGGCCAGAGCGAGAGCAGGGGTGCGCTGGCTCTTGAGAACGTGCGGGAACCAAAGGGAGACGGGTTTGGTTCAGTGTCACAAGGGAACCGCTAAGCTGCCTAGTGGTCTGAATGGTCTTCAGGGTTAGCCCAGAACTGACCCAGTGGCCTGGGGCTTTACATTGAGGATAGCCTGGGGAGCAGAGCCAGCTTTCCAGAGTCGTTGAAGATGAGGTGGGGACACTTCAAGCCATCCGACTGGGGCAGTGTCACTGGGAAGCCATCCTGTCAAGAGATTTTACACAGCGACTTTAGAGGGTATTTCAGCCTGAGCATCCATCATCCACATCCATGACCCTGGGGGATCAGGTCTGGCCACTCTAAACTCATCGAGTAGAAAAGCAAAGTGGATCCCTGGCGGGGATCCCTGGGGGGAGGGGATGTATGTGCCTCCTTTAGTGTTTCTTCACCTCTGCTTCAGGGACTTCTGAGAGGTAGAGGCAAGCAGTGGACTTTCAGTCCCTGAAAAATGCCCAGAAACACATTTGTGTTTAGCACATAGTTCCAGGAGCTTCAAGGACTCTTTGAAGTCTGTCCAGGTTGATGAATTTTTTTTTTTAATATTTTATTTATTTATTTGACAGACAGAGATCACAAGTAGGTAGAGAGGCAGGCAGAGAGAGAGAGGAGGAAGCAGGCTTTCTGCAGAGCAGACAGCCCGATGTGGGGCTCGATCCCAGGACACTGGGATTCTGACCTGAGCCGAAGGCAGAGGCTTTAACCCACTGAGCCACACAGGCGCCCCCAGGTTGATGATTTTTTTAATCTACCCTCCACCCTTCCCCATTTGTAGAGGACAAAACTGAGGCCAGAGAAGTGAGGGACCTTTCTGCAGCTACAGGCAGCCAGGCTGAGGGCTGCGGTGGTTGGGGTCATGGCAGGCCCAGGAAGGCAGATGGCCGAGTCACGGGAAATTTCTTTTCTTCCACGGGCCCTGGTCCCCCTCCCTACACTCTGTCAGGGGAAAGTGCATGTCCCCAGGACCCAGGCCTGGCTCTGAAGGAGGCGCACATTCCCTAGGTCGTCCAGAGGGGATGTGTAACACTGGCAGAACACCATCCATCTTATTTGCTGTAATGAGGACATTGCCTTCTTCCTCCCCCAACTGGGGCTCCCAAAAAGGCCAGCCTATTATTTAAGGCTTTATCTCTATACGAATAATAAATGCACAGAGCATGGACATGGGAAAGTTAATTAGTATTATTATGTCTTTAATTCTAATGTTGCTCACTGGCAGAGCCCTTTCGAGCCAGCTTTCAGCCCAGAACAAACCTTTGTGATACCCCCTTGGACAAAAACCTCTGCAGCGAGAGCCTTTCTTGGGCAGAAAGGGGCAGCGTCTTTCCTTGGGGCTAGAGTGTCTGCCAAGTGAGGCTGCTGTGTGAGGGGGATCCTTGGCACGGCGTCCCCTACTCCCAGACCCCAGCACTCAGTTCACAGCAAGAAAGATCTCAGGCCCCACAGGTACATGAGGGCAAGGGCCTCATCAGAACAGGAGGCTATGTTGAGAGCTGACCCGAATGGCTTGTGTATTTGTTCTCAGGGAATGAAATGGGGATAGGAAACACCTGGAATCAAACCAATTTAGGGACCCGGTTTACTAGAAAAGGTTAGTAGAAGACGCCCAGACGGGTGAAAAAAAATCAGTTAAATATAACCAGATAGAGAACAATTAGTGAGAGTTCTTCCCATCCCAAAATACGTGGATGAAATGCTTGCTGGCCCTCTTGTTGTCACTTGCATCTTTTGGAAACTATTTGAATTGCAAGACCACTGTCCAGACTCTGCTTTTCAGTTAATCCAAATTGCAAGCCCTGTGCCTTTAAGGAGACAGGCAGCTTTGTGTGTTAAGGTTTGTAAAACCAAATCCAAAAAGCGGCATACAAATGCCAACGCCTGTTTTGAACGAGGTGGGGTGAGACCGCGCAGATGCTACACACAGCAATTTACACAGAAACAGAAATGGCATCTGTCGCCGGGAGGATACAACCTTTCACCAAGAATGGTGACACGGAAAAGTGTGGAGGGGACGCCCCAACCATTTGGCCAGAGAGTTGAACAGGTGCTTAAGCTGACTCGAGCATCCCTTAGGTGGGGGGACACCTCGGGGGTCCAAAGCCCAGGGGAAGCATGGTGGCCTGATGGGGGCCTGCCTGACGGGGGACCAGGGCTCAACCTTGAATCCTGGGGCATCGACAGCGGACCCGCTGTGTGACCTTCGGCAAATTGCTTACGTCTTGGGTCTCCCTTCTTCACCCATGAAATGATGGCGGGCTCAACAACCTCCAGGACCCAGATGGTCTCACTCCCAGGAGGCAGGCCAAGAAAAAGCCGTTCCAACGGCGAGCGTCAAGATCCTCCCACCTCCTTTATGCTTTTAACAACACATCTTCCTCACCCCCAGCCCCCGTGTGAGTAAAATTCTCAAGGTTAAAAGCTTTTTCCACTTATGCTAAAACGTGGAAGAGAAAACCGATAAAGGGAGGTGAACAGTTACTTAGATTTCTCTAAAAGGCTGAAGACGCTAAATAAAGGGTTCTCGATGATCAGCCCAGGACAGCCTATCATCACGGCTCCATGGACAAATTGTATTGCGTGTCAGAGCCCACGGAAGACGCACAATAATTTATCAGTCAGGACCCAGAAAATTGTACAGTACCAGCACCTCAGCAGCTTCGCGCATCCCTGCCACGCTGTCCCTCCCTCGCTTCTGCTTAAAGGGACACTGCCAAGGGAAGCCCTGGATCTAGGCCTCAGTTAAAAAAAGCACATCGCAAAACCCCCGAAGTGAACAGAAATATTTCTGTGACGTTTATAAGTAAATAACAAAAAAGGAAAACGGTATTTCCCCTGCGTGTTCTCCTCCCCTCCTGGGGTTTCCCACCATTCTCCAGGTAGCTGTGGAAAGACAACCACAAAGAAGCTAAATTTGTGTCGAAAGCGCGGGCTTGGCCGGGAAGATGCGTGAATCGGGCCGCGGGGGCGCTGGCGCACGAAGAAACCCTCCTACCAGCCAGAGGTCAAGGGCAGCCAAGGGAGCATGGGCGGTCCGAGACATGCGGATTCTGTGGCAGGCAATGGTGTGGGGAAGCATCCTGTCCCACCAGGCTGTACTCTCTCACTGACGTCATTTAGAATTGCCAGGGCACCATGGCCATACACAACAAACCAACTTTTTGTCAGTTTTACCATTGTTTTTAAATTCTCCGCCAACAGCAGCCCTGGCAGACAGTTCCCACCCCTGCCCGGGGCATGGCATAAACATGCCTGTGTCTGAAGGCTTTGAGGGGCCACGGGTAACGAAGGTGGGTGGATGTGTGGGAAAAATAATGTTAAAAAACTACACGTTGCAGAGGTCATTGAGGTCGCTAACTGTGGTCACCTACCTGGGCATAAAGCATTCCAAGCACTCCACATGTGAAGGCCCATGCATCCCTTGGGACACCCAGACCCCTCCCTGAAAGCTGGTTTCTATCCACCCAAGTTGTCTTTTTGAAGCTGTTTCTACCTCTGGCATCCATTCCCAAGACCTAGTGCTTCGCTTGCTCCCGAGCAGTTACCAACCCTCTTGCGATCATTAATTCAACTATTTCTTTTGTCATCATCATTTCCAGAAGAAGCAGAAGTTCAAGTCCAAAAGAGGGCAAGTGATTTCCATGAACTCCCGGCTGCATAGAAGTCCCAGCTCAGCTGTACCGAAGGCTCTCAGCCCATCCCCACTAGCTCCTGGCTCCAGGGCACTGGGGTCCTTGGTGAGCCCAGTTTACTCAGCTCCTAGGCTCAGGAGCTCATTTGGAAGCCTCAAGACCACCTTCTTTCTCCGTGTTTTCCCGCACAGGGGGACATTCTACACTTCTGTTAAGGGAGAAATTGGGTCATGTTCCGGACAGCACCAAGAAATAGAGCTCTAGGAGTCAGGCACACATGCTTTTGAACTTGGGCCAGCCATGAAATGTAGGTAACCCTCACTTTACTCAGGTATACAGTGGAAATAACACAGCCTCTCTTGTAAGCTGTGGAGCTTGTCATGCATGACATCACATAAAGGACACAGGTGTGCCCAGTGCACAGTATCTGCAGCCATTCTTTGTCAGCATGTCCTGGCTGTCTCCCCTGACCAATATGGCAGTTTGGACACTACTGAGAGTAAAGGAAACAAAATCCTAATTTCCTCTGAATCTGGGTCTGAGCACCTACGTTGATGGCCTGCAGAATGTAGGTGGAGGGCACTCAGCAAGGGAGGTGTAGACAGTAAGCTCCTTGAGGGCTGGGCTGCTATCCAGGCCTTGAGTGGGGCAAGGCATGGTGGCCCTGGTGAAGCCACACTCATTTGCTTTTTGTCACTGTGTTTGTCCTCACGCTGCATGGGATGCCTGGAGAGCCCCAGGACCTGGCCCCTGAGCCTTAGGCATGACAGCATCATATCTGAGTGGTTCTGCTGACAGGCACCCCAACCTTGCCAAAATAAATTGTCCTCACAAGTAGCAGAGAGGATGGGGGAGGAGGGGAGCCCGACAGTCGCCAAAGCCCTGCTATTCGGGTGAAACCCGCAGCTCATGCTGGCGTGTAAATGCTAACTGTGGGTTCCCAGGACAGCCCATTTAATTTCTCCTTTTGTTGGCTGGGTCCCAGCCATCCCCTCTTCCCGGGGGCCCCTCCTCAAATATATCACACCAGCTGGGGAGCTGCCCCACCCCTAATTATTACCCCAGGGCTGCCAAGACGCAGGCCCCACCACTGCGGAGGACGGAGGACGGCAGCAGAGCACAGAACGTGACAACAGCAGCAGCAGGTGGGCCTGGAAGAAAAGGCCAGATTAGCGTCTCTGTGATTACTGTCATCCATCTCCAGCCAGGCAGGCAGGGAGCAGAGCACGCTCGGTGTTGGGCCTTGTGCGCCACACTCTTGGGGGTGCCACCGCCTCCCACCCCTTCTCTGCTGTGCAGGCTGGAGGCTGGGGTTTTCTGCACAGAAAGGTGTGCCTGGGACCTATGCTCCTAGCGACAGATGTAGCGTCACTCAGCCCAGAGCAGCAGAATACCAGTTAAAGCTTCATGCCCGAGTGTTTCTGGGTGGGTCTAGCTCTCCACGCCTCCCCCCAGGGCTTCTCTGGTCAGAAACAGACAGCAGGGCACTGGCTCTTGGCCTGTTACAGAAAGCAGGACAACCCTTTCACAGTAAGTGAAGTGTATCTCCCATAGCTCCCAGAACATTCCTTGTTCATTGGCTTGTCCATCTGTCCGCCCATCTATTCATCTATGCAACGACCCTGTTTGTTTGTTTGTTTGTTTGTTTGTTTTAAGAACCTGCAAGTGCCAGCATTATGCCACCTGCTGGGGATAGGAAGGTGGGTAAGATCTTATCTCTGTTCTCTTCTCTCCCCGCCACCAATCCCCCCAGCTCAGGTGCATTTTGTAAGGACTCAAGTCTGAGAGCAAGTCTGAGAGGAAGGGGTGCTTGTCCTCACAATCCAAGGCTTGGAGTTTAATGACTTGACTAACATCCCACAGCAGGCTCAGAGCTGGGGACTCTCCCCACCCCTGGACTTCTAATCCTGCGTAGCCTGGGTGGCCGTATGCTTTCTCCCAGAAAAAAACCAAAAAAACAAAAAAACAAATAAATAATAACCACTGCCCTGAGGTTAGGCTTAAAGGGAGACTCGCTTGGACTCAGCAGCCCCTATCACCTGAGCAACTGCGGCAATTTCATCCATGTTTGGGGAACACCCGTGAGTTTGTCAGGTGCCAGGCAAGGTGCTAGGGAAAGGACAGCCATATGGGTCCGCCTGACCCACCTCCCATCCCTCTCATTTGCTTACTTGGGGTTTGGCTCTTCTCTGACTGTTTCTGGGTTGGTTGAATCTTTTATAATCCCCTCACGTGAGAAGACCCTGCCTGGTTTCACCCCTGGAGGAGAAGCTCCGAAGCCATGTGGCCTGGCCAACACTTCTGCTATCAAGTGAGGTCAGCCTGGGGCTACCTGTGAGCTTGGGATAGCACCAGCAGGGCTAAAGTCTCTGCACTATCTAGGTTACCCCATCAGAAGAGGAGAGGAGAGACCGCAGGGGCCTGGACAGGCCCACAGGGGAACAACTCAGTATTAACTATAGATGGGAAGGTGAAAATACCTTCAGAAGGAAACATGTGATCAACAAAGATCTTTCTAAATCATAGAGTAATACAAAGGAACGTGGCTTCAGGGACTCTTTCACTTTGTAGTAAGAAAGCTAAGATGTGGCCTGCTTATGGCAGATGCCCTGGCTTAAGGTCCCACAGGAGCTGGAGGTGGGGCAAGACCCCAAGCCAGGCCATGACACCAGGCGTCATTATCATCAGCAGCTTCCTAAGTGGAGCCCTACCTGTGCCCAACACATCTCTAGCCAATCCAGCCTGCTGAGGTGGCACATGGGGCAGACACTGTCCCTTCTTCTGCAGCAGCTCAGCCACGCTATTTCCTGTGTGGCAGTTCAGCACATCTGCGGCCTGGAGAGAAGGGCGAGTGTGAGAAGTGAGCCATGGGCCCAGGTTTATGTTCCAGCTCCAGCTCTGGCTCTTCCTTAGCCCGGTGACCTTGGATAACTCACTTATCCTGGCTAGGTTTCAGTTTCCCCATCTGAAAAATGGGATAATTCATCTCCAAAAGTTTTGGGGCAAATTAAAGCATATATTGTCACCGAAAGCACTCTATGATCCTTTCTGCCCGATTCCCACGCAATGTTGCCAAACTTTGAGGCTCTCCTGCCGCGGACCCTGGTGTCGAACCACCCAGGAGTCCAAGAGTGAGGCTTGTACCAGATGCGTGACTTGGAGACTAAAGGAATGACTTTCAACTTTGTTGTTTGCTTTCCTGACTGTGCTGGTTGGATGCAGCAGGGCTGACACTGATGGGAGATGGTTTATTTGTCACCTAATGCTAATGTGTCATTCCTGCAGCTGTGGTTATTAGCTCTATCAGTATTTTCTGGCTGCTAAATGAATGGCTGAGGACCCTGCTCTGGAGAGGACAGAGGAGGGGACAAAGTGTGCAGGTGGGGAACTCGACGCGGGTGTGAGCTGCAGGAGAGCACTGACCCTTCTGTCAAGGCCCAGGAATGGGAAAACCATGCCTGGCTGGTCTCCACCTGGTGGCCCAGTCCCCAAGGGGCAACATGGGACAAAGGCTGGGACACCCTACAGTGAGGACTGGAGGAATGGCGGCCTGGAAGGCCATGTTCTGGCAGCCCACCAGGCACATGAGACAGTGGCATGGTTGTCAATGAACAAATGGTAACACCAAGTTCCCAGTCACAGGAAAGCAAGAAGGGCTTAGGAAGGCACGGAGAATTTAGGAAGGCTCCAGGGGGAGCCACAAATAATAGGAAGGCAGACAAGGGTAAAAGCAATGCTTGCCATGACAATAAAAACCTCAGTATAACCAAAAATGATGGACAAATTTCCTCAATACTGCAATCAACATTCTAATACCAGAAAATTCTAGCACACAGGGAAGAAAGGCAGGACCCAAGGGAAGTTAGAGAAGACAACCAGAAAAAAAAGGGTGAAATAGAAACGAGTGCTGGTAAGTGAAATATACAGCCCCTAACTAGCTGGGCAGTCCACGCTAGAGACAAGGCATGCCAACAGGTGCATCGGTTTTAGGAAGGGAAAAAATAGAAACTGACCCTCTAAACTACACCTTTATCTGAAGAAGGTATTAAAGTAATACTTTGGTTTATTTTTGTAGGTTAAAGAAAAGTTCATGTGAAATTAGTATTATTTTTAAAATCTTGATGATATGGAGGAGAGGATAGCAGATAGGAAGGAGTGGGTGGAGTGTAGGAAAATGGGGTATTCTTTAGTACTATATACTCCATCTCTCCCAGATTGACTTGAGGTCAAACAAGCCAAGGCTCAAGATCTGCCTGTGCTGGAAGGTGCACCGAGTCAACCTGATGTTGCCATGGGAACCAGATTCCTTGCCAGTGCCATGGCAACTAACTCCAAAGTGTATTAAGCTCAGAGTCTACTAGTCTGTTCACACTCCACATCATAAGCTCGGGAAGAGAGCAGCAGAAGGGCGGGGGGAGCAGGGGTGAAGGCTGTTCCTTCCTAAACCAGTTAGTTGTAAACTCAATTAAATGAGACTCAGTTTGAGTGGAGGCAATTGCAAGAGGTGTGCTTCCTCATTAGAATTGCTCAGAGACACTGGGGACACTGTCCAAATTTGGGGGCCCATCTGTGGTTTCTTATGCCCTGAAATGTGCTGTCATCACAGCAAGGGGTTTCACTGAGGAAGGCTTTCTTCTTGGGTTAAGAAAACAACAAACACTAAACAACCAACCAACAAGACAAAAGTCCAAAAAAAAAAAAAAAAAAAAAAGCTACATGTGAGCCATTCTGAAACCTGAGACCATCTCTATAGTTTCTTCCTGAATTTCTAAGTGACAGTGAACTTTCCCACCACGTCCGAGCAGCTAAAAATTGAAGAATAGAAGAAGATCACAACAGTTGCTTCCCTTAGAGACTTTCTATGATCTGACTCAATTTATTTGGCTTGGTCACAGTGCTGTCCTATCATCAGAGTACAAATGTAGGTCCATTCAGACTTCTGAATAGCCTGTAATTCATTCCACAGATTTCAACAGTACAGTCCAAGAGTTGTAGATAAGAGAGTCAGTTATTATGTAGCATGTCTCCCAAATGCCATATATTGTTGCTGGGCTTTTTATATCATTAGGCTATAAGCTCTATAAACTCCAAAAACCCTCCTGATTTGTTACTCCAAGTGACCTGAAGCAGTGGTTTTCGAAGTGTGGTCCCTGGACCAGCGACATCACCTTCATCTGAAGCTTGTTAGAAATACAGACTCCAAGGCCCCAGGCCAGACCTATAGAATCAGACTAGGCCTCCAGTCAGTCATTGATGAAATTATGGGTTCTTATGGCTGGAAGGATCTTTCAATAGCTTCTAGGCCAATTTCTGCTCAATGAAGTCTTTTCATGATCACTCCTCAAGGAGAACTGTTCAGCCTTGTCCTGGACAGCTTATCATTTTTTATTGTTTATTGTTTATTTATTGTTTATTGAGCTCTCATTTGTTCACACATCTAATTATTATGACTCATACCTTACATTGTTCTCAAATATGTCTCCATTTCACTCCTCCCCAAGAACTAGTTCTGCTTCCTGAACTTCCTGAAGCCCCTCCAAATTGGCCTAATTTTTCTTCCTTGTGACAGCCCTTTCATGTAATTGAAATCAGCTGTAACATTGCCCCTTTATAAATATTCTCCTCTCTAGGCAAAATGTCCCTAGGTACTGAACAGGTCCTTATGGAACAGAATTTCCAGATGGTGCCTTCACTGAATACAACCGAGATGAAAGAGATGAGATGAGGAATCTCCTTGGCCCCTGGAAACAGGGACAGCCCAAGCTCAAGATGTGCTCTGACCTATACAGATGACAGGGGACTGTTGTCTCCCCATCCGGGACACCCCAGCCCACCATCAAGGCAACCCAGGTCTGCTTTGGTTACAATCACATCACCAAGCACGGGGGGCAGCTAAAGCCTCTGTTTTTTTCCATAAATACAATAGTTAAGTCAGGAAAAGGACGATTTTTTTTTTTAGATGGAGTGCAGAACTTTACATTTCTAATAATAAATTTATCTTATTAGTTGTGGTCTAGAACTTTTATTCATAAGTTGTTGAATTTATTTTTGTATGGTATAGAAAATGTGAAATTATGCATATTTATTTTCTTTTTAATCTCTGTTATTATGCTGTCCATATGTTTTATATCCTACTATTAATGTACAATGAGTGTTTTGACTTGTAAGCTTTAAAAACATAATTTTTATTAGTTCGTCACATGAATTATAGCACAGTTTATTTCAACATTCCCCTTTGATGTTAGCTTATTTTCAGTTTCTTTTTGCTGTTATATGTAATGCTGCAATGAACATCATTGTACATAAATATAAATTGTTACCTAATTATTTTCTTAGCATAGATTCCTAAAAGGAAAATTAGTGAAAGGGTAGAAACATTTCAAAGACCTAGATATATTTGTATAAATTGTATACAATTTGTATAAATTTATATATAAATTGTGCACAATTTGTATAAATTGTTTCCAGGAAGGTTATAAATTTTTCTACTACCATAGTATGATAGACCATTTCACCAAACCTTTGGCTAAAACACTATGTTTTAAAATAAATCTTCATCACTTCAACAATTAAAACATGGAGACTTGTTGTCATTTGTATTTTTTTACTAGTCAAGCTGATTTTTTATTTTAGTCAAGCTGATTTTTTATATATATACCAAAGTGTACGTAACCTTTTGTGAATGAATCTGTTTATGTCCTTTACCCAATTTTTCAATAGGGATGTGAGTGTTTCTCTTACTAATTTCTCAGATCACCTTATCCAGCAGAAATATTAATCCTGTCATTTTAAGAAATATTTTCCAGTTTGTGTTGTACTTTGAAGTTCTCTAATTTTTCTGTGTGTATAAGTTTTATATTTTTATGCACTGAATCTCTTAATCTTTCTTTTGTGTTTTCTTCTGTTACTTTTATTTTAAAAAGCCCCTTCTAATTATGAGAGCAGTTATTCATCCCCCCATTTCTATGGTTTATTATTTTTAAGGTTTTATTTTTTTATAGCTTATTTAATTTGTTTTGGCTGAACATATAAGGTAGATAAGTAAAGTTATTTTTTTCCCAAATGCTTAATCATATAGCACCTTCACCTCACTCCTACCAGTGAATTTTATTGTTTCCCTTATCAAATACTAGATTCTTAAGAGCCATATTTTCACCTAAATAAGACATACCTAATTTCACTTTTTTAAGAAATATTTTAAGGTTATTTTTCCCATACCTAAATCAGAGGTAATTTTAAACTGATTTTGTAAAGGAAAACAGGTTTTGTTTTCTAGTATGAGCTATAGTACAGATGCAACAGATGTGTCTTCTCTTTTGCTTTTGAACTGATACAATACTTTAGGGCTCTGATCTCCATTTCACTCCTCCTCAAGAACTAGTTCTGCTTCCTGAAGCCCCAGGAAATGATGCTATTTCATGAAGTTATTTTGGACACCTTTCTTTTCAAAAATTTTATTCTATACACCACCAAATATTACCAGAGGCTATTTCCTAGCTGTTTTGTTTCACTGCTCTACCTGTGGATTCCTTTACCTATACTATTCTATTTAATGTTAGTAACACATTTTCTTATATAAGAAAAAGGAAAGGTTCCCTTTCTCACTAGGGTTCTCCATATGTTTTTCTTGATAAATTCTGCCTATTTATTGCCCCAGATAAACTCTAGATTTATTTTTGTCAAGTGCTTTCCTTCTTCCCACTACCCCCACCCTGAATTAACTTGAAAAGATCTGGCATCTCCATAATATTCACTCTTTCCATGTTTCCATTTATTAAAACTATGTTCTATGTCTTTCAGTTAAATTTATCATGTAGTCTCATGTATTTAATTTTGGATACTTAAAAAAGCTACTGATTTTTATTTTATTTTTTTAAGATTTTATTTATTTACTTGACAGAGACAGAGAGATCACAAGTAGTCAGAGAGGCAGGCAGAGAGAGAGGAAGAAGCAGGCTCCCCGCTGAGCAGAGAGCCCGATGCGGGGCTCGATCCCAGGACCCTGGGATCATGACCCGAGCCGAAGGCAGAGGCTTTAACCCACTGAGCCACCCAGGTGCCCCAGCTACTGATTTTTAAAGTATTTATGTCATATCCAGCCACCTCCATGTGCTTGATTAATCTTAACCATTTTTACTAGCTTTTCTAGGACTCTAATCATATTGGTTGCAAATATTGGCTATTTTATCTATTCCTTTCCACTTCCTGCTTTGTTGCATCCTCTAGAACTTTTACAATGTTATTCAGCAATGGTTCTAGTGTATATCCCTTTTTTGTTCTTGATTTTAAAGAAAATGCCTCTAGACTTTCATCACTAAATATTTACTGTTTGGTTTGAGATAGATAATTTTTTTATCATGTTTCATATCATTCTATTTTCAGTAGTTAAAATGGGTATTGGATTTTATTGCATGATGTGCTTTTTTTTTAATTGATTCACATTTTTAATTGATTCATTAATGTGTTTTAATAGATTCACTAATGTGTTCTTCTCCAACATCAAACTGTCCTTGAGTTCATTGGATATATCCTTCCTAATTATGAGTCCATTGGATTCAATTTATTTTTCATTTGCGTAAATATGTAAGATTACTATAATTTTTTCTCTCTATGTCACAATTTTGACAAGATAATGCTACTTATTATAAATAATTTTTTTAAGGAGTTGGAAATTTATTAAATACACTGAAAGAGAGCAGTGGGCAAGACAGCAGAGGAGAGACTATCTGACTATAAATTTTAGATTTTAATCTTTTTCTGTGTTTTGGGCCAAATGATCTAAAGTTGAGACTTTAATTTTTATATAATGTTGCAATTTAGGCTTTTAAATTTATTAGCATAGAAATATGAATAGCATCCATTCTCTTAACCTTAAAATCTCCTTTTTATATAGTATGCTTGCGTATTATTTTCCTTTCCCTCTTTTATTTCTAAACTTTCCAGAAGTCACATAATGTTTTATTTCATAGCAATAACCCCTTGATATATTTATTAAATCTACTTTTAGACTGTTTTCTAAATAATTAATTAATTTTATTTTTGCCCTTTCTGTACCATTTGTCTTTAGTGAACCTGTACAAGAATATGGTTGGGTTTTATTTTGTAATCTAAATTTCAGGGTTTGATAAGAACTCTTTGAATAAGAACATTTAACCCACTTAATATATTTTACCACAGTTGATATGTTTGACCTTACTTTTTCTACTTTGTTTTATGCTTGTGGACATTTTTGTGTATATTTATTTTATCATTTTTTGTTTCATAGACTATATTTTAGCCTCTTGGTGTTCTTGAAAGCAAAAAGACCCTGGTTTTTAACCTTTACACTTATATGCATATGGAACAAAAACCTCTATAATTTAAGAAGTCCAAAACAAAACTTTAACTCATGGCTCCCCTTGTTAAGACAAGTATATTTAATATATTTTAAATATATGTAATACCTGCTTTCTTTGCACATTCACCATTTAGTTGTCATTATTATTTTAATATTGTATTATATGCTCAGTTTCTTCTCATATAATTATTCCTCAAAATATAGTATTTTTAAATTTAATTCCAATTTCCATTTTGTAACCACAGTTAACAAAGTTGTTTTTATTAATAATATTGACAAGATCAATAAAAGCTAAATTTATCAGGCCCTTGCTATGTGTCAGGAACTGCATCAAGCATTTTATCCACATTTTCTACTTAACTCATATAGAAATCCCCCTTTTTCAATGAGATTCACAGAGGTCCAATAACTCCTCTATAGTCCCACAATTAGGAAGTGGTGGAGCTAAGATTCATTTGCTGGTCTCTGTGGTCCCAGAGCCTGTGCTCTTAATTATTATGCCCTAGCTCTATTTAGTTGGTTTCAAGTTCACCATTGGTCCATTTTATACTAACCTCAAGTTCTTGATTTTGATTCATTTCAGTCGCCTGAATATTAAGGATTCATTGGTTCACTGATTCAGGTGGAGGGTATGAATAGTTTATTTTCTGAGAATTTGCAAATCTTAATATGTTTTATAACATTTTTCTATTGGATTTACATCTTATTTAACAATCCAGTTCTTTGGAGGCTGTCGATAGGTAAATGTGTGGAATGCAGGCCAGGAATGTGCCCTGCAAGCCATCCAGTCCCACTGGTAAGAATTCCACTTGATTTTGATGTATGCTCTTGACTACTCCATAATTTATAATGTGATTGCCAATTTTAAACTTGATATGTTCATGGGTATTTTATTTGGAAGTTCTTAGGAAGCATGTCAAGCATGTTTGGTCTCCTGCCATGTTAAATAAGCAGCCGGCATGGATCTTGTAAATATTTTTTTTTCTACTTGTGGCATTAGTCATCCCTCCCAACTTTGTATCTTCAACAAATGTGATGTTTCCTTTTTTCAGTTTCAATGCAGACCTGTTGACTAGCCCTGGGCACCATGGCATTGAACTGGAGGTCCCTCTCCAGACTGAATCAATCTGGTACCCCACATTCTTTGATCAGAGTTGGCCAATCAATCACAAACCTATTTTGAACATTTTTCCCCCCCATGGAGAAATCATGATAGATATTTCAAATGCCTTATTGAAGTCAATACTACCTTAGGTATTGTTTTGATCTAAGCCTAGTAATCCCACAACTAAAGAAAATCTAGTTAATTTAGTGTATTCCTAAAATTACTGATTTCTTTCTAAAGCACACATATGCTATCTTTTAGGAATCTATTCTAAGAGTCTGTCAGGGAGTAACATCAAGTTTACTCTTCTAGAGCCTCCGGACTTTAGAAAATCAAAATGTTTGCCCTCTCTGGCCTCTATACACATTCCATAATTTCACTGAGATCACTGTAAAAAACTCTTAGAAAATATCAGGATATTCTTCCATTATTTAGGATAAAATTGGTCAAGACAGATTTTAACCCTTTAATTCAGATAGATACTGTAAATACATGTGTATAATTCCTCTGTAACTGTATTGTTGTAGTGCTTTGAGCCTATATGCCATTCTCTCTTCCTATTATCCTTGTCCCCTGCAGGAAGCAAGACAAGGGTCCCAGCATTGTCCACAAGCCACTACTTGTTCTGCTCTTCATAAACATCTTCCCTTTCAGAGACTCTCATGGAATCACAAGACCATTCTCTTCTCTGTACTTTCCATAACATCCTTTCCTGATGTCTATGGGATGTGTTCTGTTTAGTAGTCTCCCTTTTATGAGTAGGAACCCTAGGATGACTGGCTGCTCTCTTCTACAAAGTCCTTACTCCAAACAGCTCTTCTTCTTTGCTTGGAATTGAGTCCAGCATGGTGGTCCCCATTGTCGCTCCCCTTTCTTTTTGAGAGCTGGAACTCCCAGTAATCTATGGCAAGAGTATATTTCAATGCTCTGCTTTTAGCTGAATGAGACTTCTAGCAGAAGACAAGACTATTTTGCTTCTGTACCTATTTTATGAATTGTCCTAAGAAACCGTTATTCATATCTTTGTTTATACAGGCAATCCGTGGTACATTTCCACAACATGGCTTACGTTCTTCCCTCTTTTGATCCTTGCTAAGTCTGCACTAGATTGTCACATCCAGCTGGGGGTTTATTTAACAATGTGGGCCTCATTGACACCCAGCATCTCTCCCAACCTCTTCTGCAGGAGGTGCAGGTGTGTTCCTTGATTGTCACTGCCCAGTCTTAAGTCACAAACTAACTCTCAGAGATGCCTGTAAAAATTGCATTTTCCTTTTGGCATTAATCTTTCTGATCTAGTTTCTTTATTCTTACATACATTCATGTGGCAACCTTGAGAATCACAATGATTACAGATGAACATGAGCTACTAGGAGGGGTGTCAGCCTTCACTCTGATTTCCCCTTTCATTGAGGTCTGAGGACTCACACCAGAAGCAGGAACCCTGGGGCTGGGGATAGGACAGCTGACTGATGGGCTAGGGCTGCCTTTGGAGGCGGTGCAGGACTCTCTATACCAAGATAAGAAAGATAAGGACTCTCAGGCTGACAGAGAACACCCAGGTTATCTGCCTCAGCCTCCCGTATACACATCATATCTATTCTTTTACAGAGGAAAGGAAGGATGGAAAAAAAAAAAAAAGACAATCCTGAAAAATAGGAAGATGGGGAGTGTGGAGAGAAGACCCTAATGTGGGACATACAGTGGGTACTCTTCAAGTACCCCTCCACTGAGCCCCCCAGCAGCCTGAGAAAGGCCTCACTGACAAGGGAAGGGGAGGGCAGATAATCCACATTTCCTGTGACAGTCCTCACTCGTTTTTATTAGCATAGGTTACTAAGTTGTTTGGAGTGGACTATGGCAGTAGTTGAGCCAGGTCAAAATAATGTGGGATTTATAAAAATAGAAGTATAAAAAGTATAAATAGAAGTGTAAAGATGACATGGAGGGGGCGAAGGATAATTCTGTCTGGTATTTTTCAAGATCTTCCCATTGTGTTAACAGATTAGCCAAGGTGGATTTTTAGAACGAGAAACCCTCCAAGGCAGCTTGTCTCCTGATCATCACAGGGAACTCCTGAGGATAGGCAATGCTTTGAGTTAGCCAAGGAGAGGGTGTGACAAGGGGCAAGAAAAATCAGGGATGGCTCCTAGGGTGAGGGCCACAGCCCTCTGAGAGCTGAAATATGATTATATGGGATTTCAAGAGCTCACTCTTGATAGAAAGAGACAGTTCATCTTAGATGCCTGTCACCTACTTACTCCTGGACCATTTTCACATATGAGTAATAGCATGTTACAGCCACTGGGAGGGTTTTGATGAAGACAATTTTTATGTGGAGGTTTCCTTAGGGTGAGAAACCACCCCTTATCATCCGATTTGCACCTGGGGAGAAGACAGTCTCCCCTGTGTCTGTCAGGCAAAGCTGCCCTGGTCGCTGGGCTCAGAGTCTGGGCCGGGGTGAGTTCCCCTCGGAGCCACACCATCCCTCATCTTCCTCACACTTTCCGCTTCTGCCTCATCACACACCCTGTGGCCACAGGAAATGGAAAAGGACCACAAGCCTGACCCAACTCTCATAGGAAAAGAACATTCTCAACCTGCCAAATTCTGCTTTCTCAATGACAGTCCTGAGCACCTACTATATTTTCTGCATAAAAAGAATTCTAAAACCTGGTCTCTACCTTCAAGAAGAATACAGTCCAGCTGGAAAGGATGGGTGCACGTGCACATGTACAAGCACACCCGCACGTTGGCACACGCGCATGCAAATGCATGCACACACGCACACACACCCAGCAGGGGAACACGGTAAGCCCTGAGCTGTGTGGTCTTGAGTGAAATAAATTCAGTAAAATGTCAAGGAATGGCTGGAATAGCTTAGATGGCTCCATGGAAGACAGCAGACATGGACAGGCCACAAAAATAGGCAGGCTTCAGAGGAGTAAAGGAGAGGGAAGAGAATGCCAAGTTGTAAGTCTGAGTGAGCAGAGGCCAAGAGCCCCACTCTAAGAGAGCTCCCTCAGTCTCTGATGTGCTCACTAAGATCACCTCAGCCGGCATCATGGCATGTAGACGCACACATGCTTTATAACTGGGCTGTGGCTATAACGCTGACATACTCCCCCGAGCCTGTGAGTGAGAGCAGGGGTGTACTGTATCAGTCTACAGACCCCAGGACATAGCACAGTATCTGGAGCCGGATGGGCACACAGGCATACATACACATGTAGTCACTACTTCTAACTACCTACAGTGTAATAAGACACCTTCTAAATATAACATCTAATACTTAGGAATAGCCTGTGACGTAGAGATTATGACTCTAATTTACAAATGAAGGAACTGAAAATCAAGAGGGTAACTTGGCCAAGGTCATGATTAGCCAGAGGCAGAGCTGGATGTCACACCCAGTCTGACTTTAAAACCTGTGTCTTTAAGTTAAATAAAAACAAACAAACAAACAAACAAACAAACCCTGTGTCTTTTCCTGTGTCTTTTTCAGCTGCATAAATGAAACAAAAAAACAAAAAATAATAGCGGCTTTGTTTTCCTCTCAAGTCTCTGTCTTAAAGGAGCTGGGCTGGGATGACAGCTTCATGGTCATTGAGACCATGTTTTGCAACCATCAATGTTTCACTTCCATCTTGTATCATCTAATGTGGCTGCTGGAATTCCAGTCATTACAACTGCATTCCAGGAATCTGGAAGGAGGAAAGAAGAAAGAAAGAAAGAAAAAAAAAAGGTTCATCCCTCTTCCTTAAGAAGGCTTTATTAAATTATAGCATGGAATAGTTTAGTTTCTACCTCTCATTGGCCAGAAATTGTTACCAAACCTTATAGGAGACTGGAAAATCCAGTCTTTTCAGTCTAGGTAGCAATGTGTCCAGGTGAACATCAAGGTTCAGTTACTAAGGAGGAAGGCTGGACTAGATGCTGGAGTAGACAACTAGTAATTTTTCTTATACCAAAACTTCATTATTTTTTTTTCAAGTACCAGGTTTCTAGTACCTTAGAAGCAAAGTTCATAATTGTCATTGGAATTGGAATTGCCTTTTTCTTTTTCTTCTTCTTCTTTTTTAAGACCACTGCAGCCTAGAAGTCAGCAAGGATAAAGCAAATAAGGCCATGAAATTATGATTCCTCCCTGCAACATTCCTTTTCTTCCTATGAACAGTACTCTTTGATTATGGGCACCACGTTTAAAAACATACAAAAACTGTCCCAAGGCCAAACAACAGGATCTGTAATTTGGAATGTTGCCTCCAAGTGAAAGAAACGTGTGTCCATGGTCCCATGTGGTGAGCAGCAGCCTCACACAGGAGGCAAATTACCTGGGGATAGGCATATTGGTATGTTCTTCTTTATCCATCCCAACTCGCCAGTGCAAAGTACGTAAAAAGAAAAAAAAATCACCAAATTTGAACCACCGCACTCTGAAAGACTGCACTGGACCTAAGATTGTACCTTCTTTAAGCCTGCTTCATGAGATCCAGTTCCTCAAACAGCCAGTGCAGACAGAAAGGAAGAGCTGGAAGGACTCCCTCATTTCCAGAGAAGAGCACCAGACCAGAGAGGAAAAATGACCTGCTTCTGAGCAAAAGGGATAGTCTCTTCAATCCCAGCCCCACTGGAGCAGCTGTGGGGCTTTCAGAGACTCCCCGGTCCCAGCTAACTCCACAGAGCTGCCACCTAAGCACTGGGCCCTGCCAGTGAAGTCAGGAACAAAAGGTGGGATAAGCATTTTTTCCAGCAGCTTCATGCCCATGCCTGAGGAGAGGCACCAAGGCTCCCGAGAGCTGTGGGCAGCCTCCAACCACACAGGACCCATGGCAAGGGAGCCAGTGGGACATTGGGTGGAGCCACCTGGGCAACTGTGGTCTGGGTTCTGGAAAGGATCACGGATGGTGAGAGACCTTGATGGATGATGAAGGAGGAAAGAGGAATTTGGGGCATTGTCTTCTCTTTCTCCATATACGAGCCCTTCGTTCTCCATGACTAAGACTCCTCTGGGAGAATTTGTTAAAAACAGACTCTTGGACTTGCCACGCAGGAATTCTGGACCAGGGAACATAGGTGGGATCCAGGAAACCGCATCCTGAATGTGTGTGCAGAGATGCTGATGCTGCTGTCCAAGTGCTGATCAGAGCGGCAGCGACCGGGAGCTTCTGAGGGAGACGCTTCACCACCTGCTCCACCCAGCGCCGGGCTCAGGGTGGGGATGCCCCACCTTTCACCCTCTTGCTGTGTTCACCATGCTCTGTGGTCAGAAGTTCCTCCGGCAGCTTCACACTCTCCTTCTTCCCTCGTTGAGTGTCTTTTCTTCTCTGGGGGTGATGGGGAGCGGGCTAATCACAAGCCTCTGTATACTAACCCTTCACAAACTTGAAGTCTGCTACTAGGTCACCTGTCAGCCTGCTCTTCTCACCATTAAGTCACCCCATGCCCCCCTGCCTCTCACCTCTCTGCTGTGGTCCCACTTTCCAGCCCATCAATCATTTCCACGCTCTCCTCTAAATGCTCTCCAAGCTCCCTCCAGTCCTCTCGAGCTGTCTTTGTTCCCAGTTCTTCCCTTGAACAGTTTGTGTCTTGTGAGATAAAAAAAAAAAAAAAAAAAAAATCCCTGCTCCAAAAGAACTCCAAAAGAACTCCAAAAGAACTCCAAAAGGCTATTTTGACAGGATTAATTTAAGAAACCTCCCCGTAGCATCCCAGCACTCTGGAAAGAGGCAGGTTGCATAAGAAAGTCTAAGGAAGGGACTACGAGGAAGACTCCATCATTTCCATGGAAACACACCTCAAAAGTTTTCTGGGTGCTTGCTAAAGAGACAAGGTGAGTCTACAGAACGGAGGGCCTACTTGATGGCCCATCTGAAAATCAGGAAGGACTGCTTAGTTTTTCCATTGATCTTGGTGATGGAACTTGGTGGGCCGGGACTCAGCAATAGGGAAGGGTAGAAAACAGAATGGGATGTGGGAGCCAGAGTTGAGGGAAGGGGTGGGTCATCAGCAGCTCCGGTGCCAATGACAGCCATTCGTCATAAGCACAAATCGGATTTGGAGAAGATTTTTAAGGGATGCAGAACCTTCTTGAGGGTATAATATGAAAGAAGATAAGATAAGATAAGAAGGGAAGCAAGACAGAGAGTAGGATGCAAAGAGGGACAGAGTCCAGGGGTCGAGGCAGCAGGAAGGCAGGAGGAAGACAGCAGGGACAAGGGGGGATGCAAAAGGGCCAGGGAAATTGAGAAAGAGTCTCCTTCTGCAGCCTCCAGGGGCCTAGAACAATTACCCCGTCACTCAGCAATTCCTTCCCAGTGGCACTTGGCTGAGGAAGTTAGAAAGTGGGCATTGGGTTCTAAATATTTCCCGAGAGTTGATCTCACAGAACAACCAAGTGGGTGAGTGTCCTGCTCTCCCACCCACAGAACACCCACCACTCTGTGGTTAACCTGAATTGTGCAGCTTCTAGAAAGCCAAGTGCACTTAGTAGCTCCTAATTTAGCACTTCTCTCTTTTCAAATCCTTTCTTATATGCTATTTTGGTCTTCCCAGTGAAATTGGTATTTATTAGTTATAAATTCCTAAGACTACAAGCAATGAATTTGGAGACGACAGTTAATTCCTGGTAC
This sequence comes from Mustela lutreola, assembly GCF_030435805.1. Lineage (NCBI taxonomy): Eukaryota > Metazoa > Chordata > Mammalia > Carnivora > Mustelidae > Mustela > Mustela lutreola. The sequence goes on from NC_081297.1 coordinate 42,410,419, forward strand.
TGTTACTTATTAGGTGTGTCTCCAAGGAAGTCTGTATCTCTTAGCCTCAATCTCTTGGCCAATAGAGGAAAGGGTTGTAATGAGATTTGAAAGAGATGATGTAATTATATGCCAAGAAATGTTAGTGGAATATGAATGCCTATATCTCCTTCTGCACTGGGTATACTGAAGATGAGAAAGAAATAGAGAGAGAGACAGTAAGGGAAGGGTACCACTTTCCCTTAGTCAACATCAACAAAAGGATGGGTAGGACAGAGCATACCCCTTTAGGAGAGTGGCAGCTCATTCCTTCTCTATCCTATGATGAAGCCAGGCATGCTCTGTGGGGAGCCTCTCTGCCCCCCCCCACCCAGCTGCTGAGGAGGTGAGGAATTCCCTGCAACCACTCCTCATATAGCATAAATATGCTGGCCATGGACATCACGGGTGTGACTACAATAAATTACTGAGGGCAAATGTGTTTTATTTTGTTGTTTCTCTTTTTCTTTAGGGGCGAAAGACAAGCACACTGAAGTCTTTCTTCTCCCTTTGGTTCAATCCCAAACTATGGCCCAATAGCTAATTTTGTTTGTTAGCCTCTTTGTTCACTAATTAGTAATTACGAACAGCTGGAGAGGGGATTACTCACCTGGAGAGGAGGGAATTGTGTGCTCAAGAGAGATGTCACTTAGGGAGAAAAGAAGAGCCTTTCCAGATCCAGATGAACCAAACTAAACATGCCCAAAATTAGACACATCTTTAAGAGGGCCAAGAAAAGAAAACGAGCTTTATTTGCCTCCCGTATGGCCAACATGCCGCCCCCTGGTTTCTGGGTAGTTCCACTCTCTAGTATCTACTTTCATCAGGAAACAGAAATACCAGCTGCCTCCAAGCAAGGTAATTCTCTTGTAATTTTAGATCTGCTTGAAACCAGGGTGTATATAGCTGGGGAACAGTAGGTTATTCTGGATGGAACAGAAAACCTAATCTTGAATAAAAAGAAGCCTCCAATTCTAATCTTGCCCAACTTTGGTTCTAGTCAGTGAGTGAGAGCCCAGAGATCACTGTGTATGTTCCAAAAATGGCTTAAAAACACCCCGGCAAAACGGTTTTATGAAGAGGATGGGAGGGTAGATGCTGCATTTTTAAGAGGTGGAAGGAAAGGAGGAAGCAGTGTTCTGGAGTAGGTAAGGCATGGACTCTGGCTTTGGGACCAGGCTCTCCCATCTGCTAGCTATGTGACCCTGGGCTAGCAATGCAATCTCTCGGAGCCTCAGTGGCCCCATCATCTGGTACAGGAACACTAATAAAGGCAAATGAAGCAATGCACATAGAACGCTAAGTATATTTTGGCTCAGGTACTGAGGTGGCCAAGTCTAGCCCCTGTGCAAAGCAGGTAAGAATCCATTATTCCCATTTACCAGTGAGGGAGCTAAGCCCACAGGTCAAGGTCAGACTGTCAATACTGGTGTAGAAGAGATAAGAACATTTTCTCTGTGGGCTACAACGCAAGGGTGCTGTTCTTCTCCTTACCACACTGCCTCAAAGTCTGCATGCAGGATGGTCCTGCACTTCTCCCACACCTACTACAAAAGAGAGCTGGGGCAGTGGTATTTCTTAGCTCCATCTGTTTTGGGGTGATGAGAAGGTCATACTTTTTGCATTCCTGAGATGCATGATAAATGAGGAGTCAAGGCTACTCAGTGATACAGTATATGAACTGTGAATAATATCCAGTCATCCCTTGAAAATATCCAGTCGTCCCTAACGTCCTGTGTAGAACCTCCAGGACCCAGGCTAGCCTACCGGTGTGGGCTTGACCAGGACCTTCTCCACTTGGATTATGAAGCAAAGGGAAGATTGCACTACTGCCCAGGGTAATTGGTGCATTTGCCTACTGATTGGCGGGTAGCTTAGGTTCAATTCAATTTGATTCAATTTAACTAAATGAATTCAATTCAGTGCATTTATTGAGTGTTTAAATGCAAAGGATCACCCTGGTTCCTGAGGGGGTGGGGAAGGGAGGAGTGGGCTGGAGTGTGACAACTAGCTGCAGTGTCTTGCCCTCGAGAGGCTCTCAGGTAGGAGCTAGGCAGACATGGAGACACATCGGTTGGCATTACTGACATGCAGGGCCAGTAATTCTTTGTTGTAGGGCCTGTCCTGTATTGGAGGATGTCTCCATTCATGATGAATGACCCCTGGGGGGCAACTGGTCCCTGTTGTGAGCATTGCTTGGTAACAGGAGTTCCATAAAGGATCCATGAACTCAGTGTCATGTGGGCAAAGAAGCAGGTGACTCATTGTAACCAGAAAAGGCCTCCTCAACAAAGGGACATTTGGGCTGGGCCTAAGGGAGTGAGTAGGGTTTTGATAAGTACCATTTCTATCTTAATAAGGGAAAAATTAAGCAGCAGGAAATTCTAGTACTCTGTGATAAGGACCTTGGCATCGGCTGCAGACTAGAGTGAGAGTTTCTCAAAATATTTAGCAGTTAATGTGGCACCCTCTGGTCAGAAAGGGCCCAAGGACTAGGGTGGGAGCAGAATCCGGCATCAGCATTAGCTGTGAGTTGCTCAAGTGTGGGATGGTGAGAAGGTTCTAGAAGGGGCACGGTTCTTTAACGACTGATGGAAGAAGGTGGCACACATTGGCTAAATGCTGCCTGCTTTTCCCCTCTCTGGAAGAGAACAGATCCCAAAGCTTAATCCATCATTGCTCTTAAAGGAAGCCTCGAAACTGCTTTGGCCTGACAATGGTGAAAACCCTGTTTCCGATTCAAAAGTTCATGCTGATGCTATAGCCAACAGAAGGTACATACTATAAATATTGTTGGGGAGGGGGTTAGGGAAACAACACTGGCTTTGCTCCTGTATGTTTAATATCCACTTGACAAAATGTTATGGTTCCTTCTTGGTCCTTTCCAGGCGCCACACTCCTCCCCCACCCCCCACTCCGCCAAACCCTGAGCATTTGGCTTCATTTCTTCAGGGTTCTTCGGCTTATCTACTGTGCAAACCTGGATTATGTACAGTTGCTCACCGAAACAGCAGCTAAGGATAGAGCAAACCCACCAGTTCTGAAAAGAATATTTGGGTTGAACCTGAAAGGGAGAAGGTAGACCAGGGAGGGAAAGGAGAATGAACCAGAAATCAAGGCCCATCTTGTCATGTCTGGAGAAAGCACGAGTGGAGAGGCTAAGATTCCGCATTCTCTTGCCATGCTCAGAAAAATTAAGTTTTAACCCACCCTGTGGGCAGGAGTACCTTGGCTCTTTGTGCCAGGCAGATCCCATTTCTGGCCTTTTCCACATGACTGGCCACTGGACCAGTCAGTAGTGGGCCATCCCTGAGGCCCAACCAGAATGTATACAGCCAGGGAGATAGTTCCCCCACTTCCGGGTCCCTGGTTCTCAAAGACGGGATTCAGTTCCATGGCTGACTACATTCTCAGTCCTTTTTAAAAACAATTTCCCATCCCACCAGCGTTTTGGTAATGACCGCACACTGTGGCAGCATTCCTGGCTAGCCGCTTTGCTTGCTTTTGCAGCTCATCTAAAGAAAGATTTGGCTTATCGGAACTGCAAGCAGGTGGCTGGAGAATGACCCAGAGACACTGGAAGAAACACAAAGCTGTTTGCTTGACTTCATGCTCTCCATTCCCTGCTTCATACCGGCTTCTGCGACAGGCAAGGCTAAGGGGGGCAGGGGTCTGAGGGTGTTGTAGTCCTGTGGGGGGAGTCTGGGGGAGGGGAAGCCTGGCAGCTTGCCCATGGCAGAGCGACACAGAAGGTGGGGCATGCATAGGTTTAGAAGTTCCTGGAGAACAGATTCCATCCATTTCTTCCTAGCCACCTCCCATCTCCCCACTGCATTTTGGAAGTAAACTCCCCAATTCCATCATTTTTGCCTGGCTCCCAGGCCACTGCAAGTGCTGCCTGCAGGGAGTCTGTCTCCAGATTCTCTCCCCTCTCATCCTGGGCACACAGCTGCCAGATTAATCAGTCAAAAACAAACTTAGCACTGTTCTCTATCACCTCTCTGTCCACACTCAAAAGGACCCTGCTTCCTATGGCATGATATTGAGATGCCTAACTGGCATTTCAGAACCCAAAGCTGTGGTCCCCCCCACCATTTGGCCTTGTCCCTCCCTTCTGCTCGCCACATGGCTCTGTTCCAGCAGATACATCTAATCATAATCCCCGAGTCAGGCCTTGTCCAGAGCTTACGCTGCAGCACCCACCCGGACCATTGCCCTCTTCAAATCCTGTCCACAGCTGAGCCACGGTTCATGCTCCACTTCCTCCAGGAAGTGCTCCAGACCAGAGTGCATTCCCTGGCTGCCTGGGAGGCAGGCAGCGCATCCAAGGCCCCATGGTGCTATTGCCTCCTCCACGGGACACTTCAGGCTTTGACTGGCTTCAAGCACACTCTGGCAGTCCTTTCCCTCTCCACATCCTACCCTCATAAGCCCTGCTTGGGTGAGGTCCAGAGCTCCTGCAGGGCTGCAGAGAGGGCTCGATCCAGGAAGGTAATCTAGAGCAGCAGTGTACAAGCCTTCCTGCGGGGGACAGGTGGGGAGTACAGGAGCAGAGCCAAGTAGACACAGGTCTCCACCCTGCCACAAGGCACCGCGAACTTCAGAATTTCCTGAAACCAAGGGCGCCCACTCCCTAGGTTGAGTCAGGCCTGAGGAGACTCGTGGGCAGGGCTGGATACAGTCCACCACCTCTCCCTCTGGAGATCCCATCCATATGCCAGGATTCCGTGTGACGCCACCTTCTCTCACACAACACCCTTCAGCCTCGCAGCCCGAGTAATCTGGTCCTCCTCCCAACTCCCACTCCCCCGGCTCGCCTTGATGCGGATTCAGCAGGTGACCTCCCGGCAGTACCCAGGCAGTACCCAGCACGCTGCCTCGCACCCAGCAGGAGCTCCACCCTCCTCTCCACAATAACCATCTGTCAATCCCTTCTGTGCATGCTTTGGAGTCGAAAGACCTTTGACTTGTTGAGTCTTGTAGGACCCTCACCACTGCTCTGAGAAAGCATGAACAACACTATCCGACTTTACAGACCGGCAACACTGGGGTCCAGGGAGGCTAACTGCCTCTTCAGCCCAGATCACCACCAAGAGACAGGTCAGGGATTGTCCTGAACTGGTTTGCTGTCCCAAACCCTCAAACACAGGATCTCTTTCTCCCAACAAGGAGCGTGGTGCTTACTCAGCAGTCCTTGGGTCCAAGCGCCTCCCTCCAAGACCAGGAATAAGGCTGCTACTGGTGATGTGAGGGGGAAGAGCAGTAAGGCAGGGAATTCACCTGGCATGTCTTGCGAAGGTCTTCAAATCCTACCACTTTTTACCAAATCTTCCTGCAACCCACACACATCAAACGCAGGCAGCTTGTTTTGTATGATTGATGAAGACTTTTTTTTTTTTTTAACATAAGAATTTAATTACAGGGGAACTGTATTCCCAGAGGGGCTGTCAATTGAGGTCTCACCATATAGACCTGACAACCTCAGGCTGCCTAGGAGACCTCATTAGCCAGGCAGGGAAGGGGGAGAAGAAATGGCAGTCCCCCAGAGTAGGATTTTCAGCAAGGGGTCTCTTGCCAAAGGCCCACAGCGTGGGCTCTGAGACATTAGGTGGGCACTGCCCATCTTCTCACCAAGCTGCTGCTGAGCAAACTAGAAGCACAGGAAGGGGGTGCTGTGACCATGGGGACAGAGGCAATTGTGCTGCATTTGGAGTAAAAGCCAGGCATTTTGGCCAACACACTTCCGAGTCAGGCCTTGGATAGGGCAGCTTACTGAGGCCTCCTGCACTGGGTAGATAGAAACCTGATAAAACAGGGCTCCTACTCCTGTTCCAGGCCTTTCTGGAACCCAGGGAACATCTCCTTCTTGCTCCAGTTTCCTCACTGGGTAATTTCTCATCCCAGGGCATATGGGTGAGGCATTGGGTGTGGATCTGGCGGTAGGGGTGGGGAAATGGACACTCTAGGGAAGCACAGAACCACAGATCCTATGACAAGAAAACATGTTTTCATGAAACCAAGCCAAAATGGAAACGCTTGTGATGTTTTCCATTCTGCAGCCCTGAAGACACCAAATCCAATGAGATGGTAACTGTGGAAAAGTTCTTGAGGAAGGATAAATGGGAAAGGAGGCATTACAACAAAATCGTCCCTCCATGCCTGGCCTCTCGACCTTACAGTCACCCAATGCTTGCAGAAGCCCTCACTCAGCAGACTGCATTAACTACCCTGGAGAGGAGGGACAGAGGAGGCAGGACGGGGCCTGGGGTGCGAGCGGCTTCCGATCCACCTCCAACTCCTGACACTGGTGACCAACAGAACCAAAGCACCCCTGGGCTGGGCAACGGCTGTGAGATCCCCTGATGCATTGACCCTGGGTCCCCCAGACACAGCCCTCAGCAGGGGCAAGATGGAGGAAGGTGATTTCTCTTCTGTCAGGACTGTCAGAGGCAGAATTAGAGCAGTGACTCATAACCAGGGACAATTTCATGCCCCTTCCCCATGGGGGTATTGGGCTGTGTCTGGAGACATCTCTGGTTGTCACAACTGGGGAGGAGGACTGCTCCTGGCATCTGGTAGGTAAAGGCTAGGAAAACTGCTAAATGTCTTCTAGCGCGTGGGACAGCTCCTGACAACAAAGGATGCTCTGTCCCCAAACGTCAGTAGGACCAATGTTGAAAACTGTGAGTTAGAGTGTCTGATAGTTCCTTCAGCCACTGCCTTCATAAAGGCCCGGAGGGAACAGACCAGAGGTCCTGTGGGAGCCACTGTGAGGAGGAAGCCTCTGGCTTGAGGTTATAAACAAGAGCATTCCAACAATTCAGTGGGGGTGTTGCAGGGGGGCTCCATCATCTGGGTGATCTGACAGTTTCTGCCAGGAAGACCAAAGAGGGACATCTGAGTTGGGTGGGAGAATGACCTGGGTGACCTCCACAGTCTTTCCAACCCAAGAGACATTAGTGTCCAAGGATTAGAAGGCTATGGGGCCAGGCAAGTGTGGCGGCCAGAGCAGGCATGTGTGGTGATGGGGACAGAGCTCAGGTCTCACTGAATGGAAAAGAGCTGGAGAAGGGAGGAGACACGTTAAGGTTCAGGCCAACCGCTGAGCCTGCAAGGAATGAATGCTACCCATCCAACAAGCCATCAGGGTTCACTGGCATAACGACCCCTGACCCAGTGCACTTCCTCTTCTACCTCCTGTTAATGGGCATATTCTGCTCCATTCTCTCCCTTTGATCTTTCTCTTTCTGTTACTTGAAAGGCAGTATGGTGTAGTGGTTAAGGGCACAGACTCTAGAGTCACATTGCCAGGGTTCAAATCCCACCTCTGCCACTGACTATTCATGTGACTTTGGGCAAATTACAGGATCTCAATTTCGTCATCTGTAAAATGGGGGTAATGATAGTATCCTGCTGCTTTTGTCTGCTCTGAAGTAAAGCAGCCAGCACAGTGGCTGGCTTGTGATGGCCATTCCATCAGAGTTGATTAGTATCAATTTCGTCACAACCTAATGCTCCGAGGAGGTCTGGTCCTTGGCTTTTCTCAGCAGTGGGTCCTTGACTTGGTGAAGTGAGGTGGGGTCTTTAATCTTATTCTGGTGTGGGGAGAGAAGACATATGCAGCAAGAAGGAATTCCTTGGAAGCCGCCAAAATAAGGAAGTCACAAGAAGGAAAGGGTCACCTCACTAGAGTTTTCCAGACAAGCTACTGAATGACTAAACATGATGTCCAAGGTGAACATACAGCTAGAGCCCAAAAGGAACCGTGAAACCTTTTGTGAGCCCTGGGGCCACTCTTTTCACCTTGGTCCATTTTTTTCTCTGATCTCAGCAACAACCACATCTTTATACTTTGATTCATGGGAAATTACTCTTCTTTCCTCCCCAAATCTAAGCAAATAACCAAGTTGCAAATTCCTAGGCAGACTGCAGTATTTCTGGAGCAACTACTATATGCAGAGCCCTTTTCAGAGGACCCTATGCCAGGCCCTGGACATACACAACCCTACCCCTATTCTACGGAGGAGGAGACTGAGGCTCAGAAGATGAAAGAGCTCAGTCTTTATAAAGCCAGAACTGTGTGAGTCCAGGGCTCTTCCCACTCGTTTTCAGGACCTTCCTCCAGAGCTCAGGAGTACACCGCACGCCCATGACCATGGTATACACAGGGCTAATGTCTCAGTGAGGACAAGGGCAGTGTGGGCATGTGGGCAGGCATTCTCTCCTTCCATGGTGTGTCCCTAGTACAGGTACCCCTGGCCTGGCAGAGTCAAACATTTGCCTGTAAGATGTTTACCCCCTGGGAGCCCTTCCATTTTCCCCTTCACCTTAAAAAAAGATGTTTCTAATTAAGAAAGCTCTAGAGAATATCCCTGATATTCTGTTGGAATTTTCTAGATGGTTAAAACCCAGGCCGAACTGCTTCTTTATCCCAAAGCCACCAAGGCCCCTTTCCAAACCAAGTCTCATCTCCATAAGCCGCATTTTGGTGCCATCTTGATCCAAAGGGAATTTTCATTTCCCAGCCTAGATGTGTTTTTACAACCATGAGAATGTATTAGAGCAAACCAATCTTGCAGCCTACAGCCTAGACTGCTACTCAATGGATGTGTGACCTTGAACAGGTCACAAGCCTGTTCTTGGGCCTCAGTTTCCCCATCTATCCGGTGAGGGGACTGGATAAGGACCCGCAGTCCTTGCTGGGGCCATCATCCTTCAATTCAGCAAGGGTCCAGCACTAAAGGCAGCCAGGGATCTGGTGGACTTCAAAGGAGATCTGTTCCCGCTGGCATCTGAATGCTGATGTCACCCGCTCACATCCACCTATGTCCCCATCTTTCATCTGGGAAGTCCAAAAGGGGAACAAGCTCGGGAATTATTTCCCACTGTCCCCTGGTTCCTGAGAAAGAAACCTTTCCCTTGAGACATTCCCAGCTCCTTCTCCAGGGCGCCCCATGTTCTGGGTCCCTCCGGGAGAGATCTTAAAAGTGTGGCAGGCAGACGGAAGTGCGAGTTTATATTCAGCATGCCAAACATTCTCAGGATGACTTCTAAACATAACCAGGCCTTAATATAGTGCCTCTTATTGTGCCGACTACTTGCCTGAAGTCCTTGCCCACCCGGCTTGTGAGCCCCGTTCCCTCCTGGAGACTATTTGTAGTCCTGTGCCGGGTGCCGCCGCTCAGTGAGAAGACACCAGAAACGCCAACAGGAGAGGGGGCTCTGAAGCATGCCAATCACCTCCATGTTGGGCTCGTCTGACTAAGTGCCTGAGAAGCTTCATGACTCAGCATGGGCTGGAAACCACTGGACGTCCCCCCAGGCTGGGCCTGAAAACTCTAGCTCCTTCTGGCCGGGAGTGGGGGTTGTCTGCCCTTGCCCTGAGGAGGGAGGTGAAGACCTGTAATCCAGTGGCCAGGTGGCAGGTCCAGGAGGTCAGGACTGGCCTGGACTTTCCCTGGGCTGTCCAGGCCCCTACCCATCCTGGGCACGACCAGCAAAAATGGTCCCACTGCTGGCAGCTGGCCTGGCCGCTCCCCAACTTCCAGTAAAGGCGGTGTGGGGGGTGAGGGGCTCGTTCACAGCTCAGAGTGGGTCTGCACACAACCACCTCACTGCTTTTTCTAGGGCAAGGTTCTCTCCCTGAGACCTCACAAGAGTTCCCAGCTGGCACCGGACGATCTCAGCATGTTCCAAGGGCTGTTCCCAGTCTCTGTGAGAACAGCCCCAGGGTAGAAATTCTCACTCCCAGCCCCTCCTCCGGATTCTCAGATCTGAAGGCTAAGATATTACCCCTGCACACACATAGTCTCCTAGAGCAGGAGGGAAGCAGGGAGGATGGAATCGGGGTCTGAGACCTGTTCCCAAGGGGAACTGAGGGAAGCTCCCAAGGGAACTGAAGGGCCTGAAAGAACATGGCCTCCTGTGGAAGTTGCCAGGGGACATCTGTGGGCACCCACATCTGTGGGCATCTGTGGGCTTGAATGAGGCAGAGGGAGAACAGGCCTATGTGGGCCACAGGGGTCCAGCTCCCAAAAGACTAATCCAACCAGCAATTCCAAAGGCAGGAGCTATGAACTGGGCCCTCCTGGCTCCTGGGTTCCCGTGCTTTGAGCTTCGCTGAGCCTCAGACCTGCACTCCTGCTGACTGGCGCATGGGGACTATGCTTGATTCTGAGCTGGCCACATGGAGGGTCTCTGCTAGAGCTTTTTACTAAACCCACAAGTAAACATGTAGAGCGGTGCTTCCTTCCTCCCTTCCTTCCTTCCTTCCCCCATCTCCTCCCTCCAGAAAGTAGATGCTTACACAGCTGGCAGATGCGTCGCAGAGTCGTCTTCAGAAGGAAATGAAATAATGAATGCTGTGAATGGGCCTTGCACACAGCACCCAGATGTTGGCGGAAGTGCAAATAACAATGAAATGATCTGGAAGACAGGCAACCACGGGTGCTGGTAAATCTCAGTCCACTCATCACCGATGAAAGGGGGACAGTGTGGAGCATAGGGAGGCAGAGAAGGAACTGCACACGCATGGAGGCTCACAGACCCTTAGAGATAGGACAGGGAGTGAGGCACTGTCTCTGCCCTGGAAGAACTTAGGGGAACGAGGAATAGCGAGGCAGGAGATGCACTAAAATAGGGTATGTTGCCATATAAGGAGGGGCACCTCACTCCTTGAAAGAGGGTCAGATGACCTAAGTCTGACGGTCTGCAGCACTAGCCAGAGTCAAAGGGCTACACAGGGGCCTAGCATTCCGAGGAGAGAGGTGGCTGGGCAAAACCCAGAGGTCAGAAGATTCAAATCACAGGGTGCTCTCAAAAGAACCTTTGCGCAGAACGAGAAACCAGATGATTGTCACATATACACTGTTTTGTGTATATTTATGGATCTACCTGTATATTGCTGTCATGAAGTGGATACAAAGATTTATTAGAAATAAGTGAAACGCTGCTACCTTGAAAGACCTTCCTATCACCCCCTGCTGAGACCCAGCTAACCAGCGCTTTGTCACACTGGCAGACCAAGGGAGTCATCCTCAAGGCTTGGAAGATGTTGGCGGGGTACCCTCCGAAGCAGGGGCTGAGATGTGAAGGGGAGGTTCAGAGAAAGAGGGCAAGTCCTGGGCTAAGCCACAGCCACGCGGACACAGTGTCAACATCTATCTCTTCCTGGGGTCACAAAGTTTTAAAAATAGCAAGCCCATTGTCCCAAAGCATGGGAACAATGGACACATTACCTCCAGAACCTGGGCAGCAGGAGTTCGTCCCGCCCTGAGGGAGGGGGTGGAGTAGCTCTGCACACTCTGCACACGCATGCGCACAGACACGACGTGCGCGCGCACACGATACGGCCTGGCCTTCCGCACTTCCCCCACAGACAGGCAAGCCACGGCCATGGCCTCCCGGAGAGCAGGGTCTCCGGGAAGGGTTCCAGGGAGAGTAGGAGGATGGGCCCCCCAGGACCCGAGAGGGCCTGCAGTGGTTCTGGATGGAAGACAGAGGCAGGCTGTGCGTCGTAAAAGCTCCTTTGAGCCTGATCACTAGCACATGGCCCTAGTTTCTTCACACACTTAGCAAGTCCCAAAGGCGACTCTTGGGCAGGGCAGGGCCCTGGGGGGAGGGGATAGGGCAGGGCGGTTTCTCCTTTCCTTACTCCAGGTCCTGGATGTTGGAATTGGGCAGGGCAGAAAAGAAGAAAGAGGAACTCCATGAAGGTTCCAAGGTCTACACATCAACACTTCCTCCTTTTTAGGGCCTCAGAGAGAGACTGCACTGTGACCTATCCTGTTCAGCCACCTCCATGCCATGGTTCTGATATGAATGATTTCAGGTGGCCAGCAGAGACCAGCCTCCAGAAAGAGCAGAGACAACGTGTAGGAAAGAGCCAGAAATCACCTTGTAATAAAGAACACAACCTTCAAGGTGAAGCAGAGCGGTTCAAATCCAGCTCTGCCACTTTCCAGCTGTGGGATCTTAGGGAAGTCACTTAATGACGCTGTGTCTCAGTTTCAATATCCGTGAAATGACAATATGAACAGACTCTAACTCCTGGAGTTATTTGTGAAGGTTGCCCAAGTCAATAAGTGTAATAAAGCACTTAAGGTCTAACCAAGTATTTAAATCATTAAAATACTTCAGGATTAGTTAGTTAATAACTACTGCCCTAAGCAACCCCCCTAGATCTCCCACAGCAGCCCGCCCTTGGGGCCCCGGACCTTCCCATGATGTGGCTACTAAGGAGTTGACAACTGATATGCAGGTGGAAGGAGGAGAGAGGGCGGTGTCTGAGTCTGGGGAGGCACAGTGCCCAGCATGGCTCCACAGTGACAAGCCACCTCCCCCACCCCCAATTCTTGCAAAGTCCTCCTTTGCCTCTACATACTGGACAAGTACTTTTAACACCCCTCACCCACCCCTGTGGCGCTCTTGGGGAGAAACAAGCCTTCCAGTGAACTTTAGCCATTCCCATTCTCTACTGGTGGGAAGGGCACCTGCTTGCCTTTCTCCTCATTCTCAACAGGTGAAAATTCTCCAGATTGTTCAAACCAAGATGCAGAGTTCAAGTCCCCAGAGCTTGACACTGTGTGATATCCAGCTTCAGTTCTAGATGTTTGGGAAAAGCTGGACTCATTGTCCACACTCCTGTGAACCTAGGCAAAACCCCAAGCCCAGTCTCTTAGGGCCGCAGCACCAGCTTGTCAAAGTAAACCTGTCCTAAAGAAACAGGAGTTCTGTCCATGTAGTCCCACATCACTGCACACCATCAACCCTGCCCTGGCTTGTCATCCCTGTCCTGAGTGATGTCCTGAGACAGGAGTTTGAATCTCCACTCTGCTGCTTATTAGCTGTGGGGCACAAGGCAAGTCCTGGCACCCTCAGCTCCTTTTCCATATTCCTTCTGGGAGCATGGGGGCTGAAGGGGAGGTAAAAGGCCCATCACAAGGTCAAGCACCCAGTCGGCATTCAAAAACCCATTAAGGGAAGAGGTTTGGACAGTGCGTCTTTCTATGTATCTGGTGTATGATAAGCACTCAAGAAAAATTAATATAAATATTAAAAGGGAATTGCTTGGTCCTTGGATCTGTAATGTAAAGCACCCTAAAAAGAAAGGAGAGGGAGAGAGCCTCCGACAAGGGGATGAGGAATGTCCCTGCTACTGTGGGGACAAGAGAACCTTCCCAAAGGTGTGTGAAAAGACACGTGTGAAACACTTGCACACCCAGAAGAGGCCTGTCACAAAGAACGCCCTGTCTTTGCTGCATCATCCCATTTAATAGGCCAGTGATTCTATTCTTTTCTTTCTCTTTCTTTCTTTCTTTTTCTTTCTTTCTTTCTTTCAAGATTTTATTTATTTAATTGACAGAGAGAGAGAGAGCACGAGTAGGGGGAGCAGCAGAGGAAGAGGAAGCAGCAGGCTTTCTGCTGAGCTTGATCCCAAGACTCCTAAGATCATGACCTGAGCTGAAGGCAGCGGCTTACCTGACTGAGACACCTAGGCTCCCTTGGCTGGTGATTTTCAACTTACCCTGTAAACTTTCCCTGGAATCTTTACAGAAAAATTCCCTACTAGCAGCTAGCAATCAGCCTTAAAAGCAGGGCTTGGGAGATCTCAAGAAGCTACTAGGAAAAAAACAATATCCCAGATTTTAAGAAATTCTGGACTGCCTAAAAGATATCTTTAGCAAGCTAATTCCATTTTCAAGGCAGGTTGCTCCTTAAATTTACTGCCTGAGGGCACCAAAGATTCCCAAACTATCACTCTCAGACCACCCTGAGAGCACAGGGAAGGCAACGCCGTTTCCCCTCTTTCCCGTACAAGAAGCAGACTGATTATTATATTAGGCAGGGCATGTAACACTGTTAGGTTCGAAGAATAATTTATTTTTAGTCAAAGAAAACTGGCCCTTGTTTGGTCTGCGTGTGTGCCTCTGTCCAGCATCCTTTTCCAGTTTGCTGTTCTTCTGTTCCTGCGAATGGTTCCTTCTCCATCTACCTGCCAAACCTTTTCCCTACTGCTGTGTAAACAGCAGCTCAAGACCCATTGTTTCCAGGAAGCATTATCTAATTAACACTATAGATTTTGCAACCTACCGGTTTCTTTTCCCTGGCCTCTATTCTTACTCCAGGCACTTCTGTCATTACCAAGCTGAGACCCTTCACGCAGCCAGAGCTCAGCTATTAGGGCTGCAGGTAAAATAAGGACACCGAGCTAGATCTGAATTACAGCTAGACCAAAAAAAAGGTCATTCTTCTTTATAAGTACCTCCCAAATAATACATGGGAAACATGTACTAAAAAATGTTTATCTGAAATTCTAATTTAAGTGGGCATCTCATGTTTTTTTTTTGTTGTTGTTGTTAATGTTCTTTGTTTGCTTTGTTTTTTGCTAAATCTGGCAACCCTATCTGCTATCCATCTTCCTAGTTTATACATCAGACAAAAAGGTCTGTCAATAGCCAGTAAGGAGAGAGGTCACAAACCCAGGCTCTACATTTCAAAGTTTCTTGGAAGCCCAGCCTTTTAGACTTTACCCAGTCAGTCATTTATACCTTTTAACAAGGTCTGTAGCGGGTCACCAGCACCCTGAGATGAAGATAAGGAGTTGCTAAAGGAGACAGGCTGGGCAAGAAAGAGACCCCAGTTTTGAATCAAACACCTGGGTCTCGGTCCCATTGCCCCATTCCCTATTCACGTGGTTTTTGATACATCGCTTAACTCTTAAAAAGCTTCACGGATATCCCCCCCCCCCTTCTGATCAACCAATAGGAGATGATTCTATTTCCCTTGCAGAGTAGATGTAAGGACTAAATAAAATAATGCATATGAAAAATGCTAAATAAATGTATGATCCTTGATTCACAAAGAGACACATGGACAGAAAAAGAAAGAATCATCCCACAGGCTCACTGCAAGGAAGGAAACAACCTGTAGCAATCAAACAGAAAGACCGCAAAGACAACCCTCTGATTTACTTAATACAGGCACAAAGAACTCTGTCCCTTCATTACGCTCCAGCACTGATGTTTAAAATGATGGCTTTGGGGTATCTTGATTAAATATATGATTGCATATATGATTAAATAATTAAACTATATTCCATGTATTCTGTTGAAGAAAGCAGCAAAGCGTTTCACCCAGGCAAATCTTTCTAGGCCCCAGGGCTTCCGTATTTGACACAATCCATCAAAAACCACAGCAGTTGCTTTAAAAAAAAAAATGTTTTGAGTACCTACTATGTGCCAGGCACTGTGTGCTAGTCATATTCCATTCATGAGATTAGAAAGAAACTCTGCGTTCAAAGCAAGTGGCTACTATCCCGCTCGTAAATATTTATGGAAGG
Source organism: Mustela lutreola (assembly GCF_030435805.1). Taxonomy (NCBI): domain Eukaryota; kingdom Metazoa; phylum Chordata; class Mammalia; order Carnivora; family Mustelidae; genus Mustela; species Mustela lutreola. Next base: position 42,425,777 of record NC_081297.1, read on the forward strand.
AATGAAGTAGGTGAATGAGTCCCGAGGTGAATTCACGAAGTATTGGCAGCACAGAAAGGACTCAGGATACACCTGCGTATGAATTAATTCCTCTCAGGATGGGTGAGAGCACAGGACACGGAACAGGAAAGGCTCTGGTATGTGCATGAAGTGGAAACCAAGAGGACTCTGCTCCATCACTGAGGGGCCCCCAGCTTGAGTTACAGAGAAGGTAATATCATTGGAATTAGAGCTCAGCAATTACATTCCCATTATACAGTGGAGATGAAACTGCTTGATGAGCCAGAGGGAAGCCATTTCTAAAGATAATATTTAAGTGGCTAATATTAAATGAGTCATTCCTTTTCTGTAATATTTGGAAATAATATGTTCTGTTTTATTTGCTTAACAAACGGCAGGGCCCCATCATTGCTCCCATTGTTCTAGCCTGTGAGGGCAGGTGGAGACCTGCCAGAGCGGCACGGAATGACTCCTGGAAGGATACTTGCGAGAGTTCCATGCAGCTGTAAGCCAAGTGGGGGTCTTGGGAGTGGGCAGTTAGGCTGGAATAAACCAAGAGCCAGCCACAGTGGGTAAGACGTTGCAGTCAGGAAGGCTGACCCCATGAAATAAATCCCCTGTCAATCAAATTCCCTATTGACCGGTTAGTCATGCCTGAATGTGGCCCACCATACAGGTGCACGGAGATGAGGCAGTTGGGGGACTTGCGGGGGTGCTGTCAAAGAGATGATAGGCATGGGCTCGTCCTCAGGAAATTCAGGTTTGATGCTCGGCAAAAGCCACGAAGGCAAGAAACTGCCAGAAGCACACAAACAACATTATGGTAGAGCAGGCCTGTGCGGAGAAGGCCTCTGTGTGAGTGTTGAGGTCTGGACCTGTGCAAAACGCAGGGCCAGCAGAAGCTTCCCCTCCTGAGCTAGGATTCCGCAGCCACTCTGAAATCAATGCTTTCAAAGGCAGGACCTCACTTTTGCTGACTTGAAATCCTAAGGAAATTTGATCTAAAAGGGGTCTTAGAGATCACATCATTTAATCCTTCATTTGAACCGAAGGCAGAGTGAAAGGACAAAAGGTAAATGAGGTTTGTGTGCCAAGCTCTTAATGTGCTACTTGATCCTCATGAGGACTCTGTGAGGAAGACGGTGTGATCACTGTGCACGTCACTTGACCAAAGTCATGCAGCTAGCATATGGGCAAGGGGCTCAGGGCCCCCTCCCCGGTGCACAAACTCCTTCCTTGCTGCTGCAAACCTCCACAGCTCAGGGCGGCAAGCGCCTGTTCAGGGGGTACAGATACTGAGCAGCCCTGCCTGGTGAGGCCCAGGGCACTTGGCCCAATCCCAGGGCACTTCCCACTTCACTGCTACCACTGACGTGGTCTTGAAGAGGCTGGCGCTGTATTTCAATCAAAGTCCAAGGCCTCTTGGGAAACACAGGCCCCAGGGCATATTGAATAGTTGGACTTAATGATATTCTCTTTTTTCAAGGAATTTTCAGATAGGGACCAAATCAATCCCATCTGGCTATGTTTCTAGGAACTATCCAAATTTTTCTGTGGCACCAGAATTACCAACAATAAGCAGACCCTAGCACCTGGCTAGGGTCTGGCCATATTTTGTGAGACTTTACAGGTGGCTTTTTGGTTGTGTTTGAAAAGAATGAGGGCTGGTTCATGTGTATCAGTGCTGTATCATGTATATTTGTTATTTCTTTTCAGATTAATAAAGATAACGCTGGATCTGAGGAACTGGAAACTATATATTCTGTAACTGAGAATCTAGATTTGAATAAGCTTTTTTAAGGGTCTTGGCAACATACAGTAAGAAGCATAACATTTCACCTATAAATCTGCCTACTACAATTCCTCATTAGGAAAAAGCAAGTACCAAAAGAATTGTATACTGAATAAAGTTACTTATTATATATATCATAAAGGTATATATAGAAGGATAAAGCTATTCTTCATAGTGCTGTTGATAATAGAAAATGCTCTCCAAGCAGGCAATGACTTAAATACATATTTAACCTTCATATAATTCAATATCAGGTTACTATTAAAATGATACTATAGATTCATATTTAATGCCACAGAAGGATATTCAATGGCATGTAATTAAAGAGGAACCAGGTTACATAGTGTTAGGGCTGATTAAATGTTAAAACCTGTTTAACTATTAGGGCCTGCTTAGCCAGAGCGACTCCATATTGCCTAGGTAGCCATATTGTTGTTTACATCCACGGACTTCATTCTGGGAATAAACGACCCAGTAGTTCCTGGTATCGGTTCCGGGAGTAAATACCTTAACAACAGAAGCCACGTACCTTGGGTGTGCGGTTATGCCCATACCATCCTGTGAGATTGGGACGGGGTGGCTCTCTTCTGCGGGGCCCTGGCGGGTCAGTCTGACTTCTAATGCTTGGCATAGAATAAAGATTTGCATAACTTTCACTTTGTCTCAGTCTCGTTCCTTTGATAACAGACCCCAACAATAGCACCGTGTGTAGTAGGATTCTTTTTAAAAATTATATATTTCTGCATTTGTATGCTTAAGAATGGAAGGATATACACAGAAAAGATAGTAGTGTCCCTGAGGTCTGATATTTTGGATAGATTTTTTTTTTCTTTTTAAACCTGTCTTTTAATTTTTCTATAATGATTATGTATTACTTGCATTTAAGATTATTCTTTTTTTTTTAAAAGATTTTATTTATTTGTTTGATAGAGAGAGATCACAAGTAGACAGAGAGGCAGACAGAGAGAGAGGAGGAAGCAGGCTCCCCGCTGAGCAGAGAGCCCGATGCGGGACTTGATCCCAGGACCCTGAGATCATGACCTGAGCCAAAGGCAGAGTCTTAACCCACTGAGCCACCCAGGCGCCCGCATTTAAGATTATTCTTTTAAACAAAGGCTATTATTGAAATCTGGAGAAAGAAAGGGGAAGCATTTTTCCCACCAAACAATATGGTAACTCATACTAAGATGATCAGGTTAGCCCATAAAAGCTATTAAACCGAGGAGTCAAGATGGCGGAGAAGTAGCAAGCTGAGACTGCTTCAGCTAGCCGGAGATCAGCTAGATAGCTTATCTAAAGATTGCAAACACCTGAAAATCCATCGGCAGATCGAAGAGAAGAAGAACAGCAATTCTGGAAACAGAAAAACAACCACTTTCTGAAAGGTAGGACCGGCGGAGAAGTGAATCCAAAGCGACGGGAAGATAGACCCCGGGGGGAGGGGCCGGCTCCCGGCAAGCGGCGGAGCAACCACCCACAAAATCAGGACTTTTAAAAGTCTGTTCCGCTGAGGGACATCGCTCCAGAGGGTAAACCGGAGCGAAGCCCACGCGGGGTCAGCGTGGCCTCAGGTCCCGCAGGGTCACAGAAGGATCGGGGGTGTCTGAGTGTCGCAGAGCTTGCGGGTATTGGAACGGGAAAGCCGGCTACAGAGACAGAGCCGACAGTAAGCTCGCAGCTCCGTGTTACCTTGAACCGGTCGCAGGCTCGGTGAGCTCGGAGCGCGGCCGGAGGTCAGGCAGACGGGAGTAACTGGGCGCTGTTCTCTGAGGGCGCACTGAGGAGTGGGGCCCTGGGCTCTCGGCTCCTCCGGGCCGGAGACCAGGAGGCCGCCATTTGTATTCCCGTCCTCTGGAACTCTACGGAAAGCGCTCAGGGAACAAAAGCTCCTGAAAGCAAACCCGAGCGGATTACTCACCCCGGCCCCGGGTAAGGGCGGTGTAATTCCGCCTGGGGCAAAGACACTTGAAAATCACTACAACAGGCCCCTCCCCCAGAAGATCAACAAGAAATCCAGCCGAGACCAAGCTCACCTACCAAGGAGTGCGGTTTCAATACCAAGGAGAGCAGCAGAATTCCAGAGGAGGAGAAAGCCAAGCACGGAACTCATGGCTTTTTTCCTGTGATTTTTTTTAGTCTTGCAGTTAATTTAATTTTTTCTTTTTCATTTTTTTTTTTTTTCTCGCCTTCGGGTAAAATTTTTTTTTTTTTAACTGTTACCTTTTTCTTTTTTAACGATTTTTTACTAGTTTATCTAATATATATATATATTTTTTTACATTTTTCTTAGGTGTTTTCTTTTTTAAAAAAAAAATTCTTTTCTTTTTTTTTTTTTTTTTTTTTTTTCTTTTTTCTTTCTTCCTTTTTGAACCTCTTTTTATCCCCTTTCTCCCCACTCACGATTTTGGATCTCTTCTAATTTGGCTAAAGCATATTTTCCTGGGGTTGTTGCCACCCTTTTAGTATTTTACTTGCCCCTTCATTTACTCTTATCTGGACAAAATGACAAGACGTAAAAATTCACCACAAAAAAAAGAACAAGAGGCAGTACCGAAGGCTAGGGACCTAATCAATACAGACATCGGTAATATGTCAGATCTAGAGTTCAGAATGACAATTCTCAAGGTTCTAGCCGGGCTCGAAAAAGGCATGGAAGATATTAGAGAAACCCTCTCGAGAGATATAAAAGCCCTTTCTGGAGAAATAAAAGAACTAAAATCTAACCAAGTTGAAATCAAAAAAGCTATTAATGAGGTGCAATCAAAAATGGAGGCTCTCACTGCTAGGATAAATGAGGCAGAAGAAAGAATTAGTGATATAGAAGACCAAATGACAGAGAATAAAGAAGCTGATCAAAAGAGGGACAAACAGCTACTGGACCACGAGGGGAGAATTCGAGAAATAAGTGACACCATAAGACGAAACAACATTAGAATAATTGGGATTCCAGAAGAAGAAGAAAGTGAGAGGGGAGCAGAAGGTATACTGGAGAGAATTATTGGGGAGAATTTCCCCAATATGGCAAAGGGAACAAGCATCAAAATTCAGGAGGATCAGAGAATGCCCCTCAAAATAAATAAGAATAGGCCCACACCCCGTCACATAATAGTAAAATTTACAAGTCTCAATGACAAAGAGAAAATCCTGAAAGCAGCCCGGGAAAAGAAGTCTGTAACATACAATGGTAAAAATATTAGATTGGCAGCTGACTTATCCACAGAGACCTGGCAGGCCAGAAAGAGCTGGCATGATATTTTCAGAGCACTAAACGAGAAAAACATGCAGCCAAGAATACTATATCCAGCTAGGCTATCATTGAAAATAGAAGGAGAGATTAAAAGCTTCCAGGACAAACAACAACTGAAAGAATTTGCAAATACCAAACCAGCTCTACAGGAAATATTGAAAGGGGTCCTCTAAGCAAAGAGAGAGCCTACAAGTGGTAGATCAGAAAGGAACAGAGACCATATACAGTAACAGTCACCTTACAGGCAATACAATGGCACTAAATTCATATCTCTCAATAGTTACCCTGAATGTGAATGGGCTAAATGCCCCTGTCAAAAGACACAGGGTATCAGAATGGATAAAAAAACAAAACCCATCTATATGTTGCCTCCAAGAAACACATTTTAAGCCCGAAGACACCTCCAGATTTAAAGTGAGGGGGTGGAAAAGAATTTACCATGCTAATGGACATCAGAAGAAAGCAGGAGTGGCAATCCTTATATCAGATCAATTAGATTTTAAGCCAAAGACTGTAATAAGAGATGAGGAAGGACACTATATCATACTCAAAGGGTCTGTCCAACAAGAAGATTTAACAATTTTAAATATCTATGCCCCCAACGTGGGAGCAGCCAACTATATAAACCAATTAATAACAAAATCAAAGAAACACATAAACAACAATACAATAATAGTAGGGGACTTTAATATTCCCCTCACTGAAATGGACAGGTCATCCAAGCAAAAGATCAGCAAGGAAATAAAGGCCTTAAATGACACACTGGACCAGATGGACATCACAGATATATTCAGAATATTTCATCCCAAAGCAACAGAATACACATTCTTCTCTAGTGCACATGGTACATTCTCCAGAATAGATCACATCCTCGGTCCTAAATCAGGACTCAACCGGTATCAAAAGATTGGGATCATTCCCTGCATATTTTCAGACCACAATGCTCTAAAGCTAGAACTCAACCACAAAAGGAAGTTTGGAAAGAACCCAAATACATGGAGACTAAACAGTATCCTTCTAAAGAATGAATGGGTCAACCGGGAAATTAAAGAAGAATTGAAAAAAATCATGGAAACAAATGATAATGAAAATACAACGGTTCAAAATCTGTGGGACACAACAAAGGCAGTCCTGAGAGGAAAATATATAGCGGTACAAGCCTTTCTCAAGAAACAAGAAAGGTCTCAGGTACACAACCTAACCCTACACCTAAAGGAGCTGGAGAAGGAACAAGAAAGAAACCCTAAGCCCAGCAGGAGAAGAGAAATCATAAAGATCAGAGCAGAAATCAATGAAATAGAAACCAAAAAAACAATAGAACAAATCAACGAAACTAGGAGCTGGTTCTTTGAAAGAATTAATAAAATTGATAAACCCCTGGCCCGACTTATCAAAAAGAAAAGAGAAAGGACCCAAATAAATAAAATAATGAATGAAAGAGGAGAGATCACAACTAACACCAAGGAAATACAAACTATTATAAGAACATACTATGAGCAACTCTACGGCAATAAATTTGACAATCTGGAAGAAATGGATGCATTCCTAGAAACATATAAACTACCACAACTGAACCATGAAGAAATAGAAAGCCTGAACAGACCCATAACCAGTAAGGAGATTGAAACAGTCATTAAAAATCTCCAAACAAACAAAAGCCCAGGGCCAGACGGCTTCCCGGGGGAATTCTACCAAACATTTAAAGAAGAACTAATTCCTATTCTCCTGAAACTGTTCCAAAAAATAGAAATGGAAGGAAAACTTCCAAACTCATTTTATGAGGCCAGCATCACCTTGATCCCAAAACCAGACAAGGATCCCACCAAAAAAGAGAGCTATAGACTGATATCCTTGATGAACACAGATGCGAAAATACTCAACAAAATACTAGCCAATAGGATTCAACAGTACATTAAAAAGATTATTCACCACGACCAAGTGGGATTTATTCCAGGGCTGCAAGGTTGGTTCAACATCCGCAAATCAGTCAATGTGATACAACACATCAATAAAAGTAAGAACAAGAACCATATGATACTCTCAATAGATGCTGAAAAAGCATTTGACAAAGTACAACATCCCTTCCTGATCAAAACTCTTCAAAGTGTAGGGATAGAGGGCACATACCTCAATATCATCAAAGCCATCTATGAAAAACCCACCGCAAATATCATTCTCAATGGAGAAAAACTGAAAGCTTTTCCGCTAAGGTCAGGAACACGGCAGGGATGTCCATTATCACCACTGCTATTCAACATCGTACTAGAGGTCCTAGCCTCAGCAATCAGACAACAAAAGGAAATTAAAGGCATCCAAATCGGCAAAGAAGAAGTCAAATTATCACTCTTCGCAGATGATATGATACTATATGTGGAAAACCCAAAAGACTCCACTCCCAAACTGCTAGAACTTATACAGGAATTCAGTAAAGTGTCAGGATATAAAATCAATGCACAGAAATCAGTTGCATTTCTCTACACCAACAGCAAGACAGAAGAAAGAGATATTAAGGAGTCAATCCCATTTACAATTGCATCCAAAACCATAAGATACCTAGGAATAAACCTAACCAAAGAGACACAGAATCTATACTCAGAAAACTATAAAGTACTCATGAAAGAAATTGAGGAAGACACAAAGAAATGGAAAAATGTTCCATGCTCCTGGATTGGAAGAATAAATATTGTGAAAATGTCTATGCTACCTAAAGCAATCTACACATTTAATGCAATTCCTATCAAAGTACCATCCATCTTTTTCAAAGAAATGGAACAAATAATTCTAAAATTTATATGGAACCAGAAAAGACCTCGAATAGCCAAAGGGATATTGAAAAAGAAAGCCAACGTTGGTGGCATCACAATTCCGGACTTCAAGCTCTATTACAAAGCTGTCATCATCAAGACAGCATGGTACTGGCACAAAAACAGACACATAGATCAATGGAACAGAATAGAGAGCCCAGAAATAGACCCTCAACTCTATGGTCAACTAATCTTCGACAAAGCAGGAAAGAATGTCCAATGGAAAAAAGACAGCCTTTTCAATAAATGGTGCTGGGAAAATTGGACAGCCACATGCAGAAAAATGAAATTGGACCATTTCCTTACACCACACACAAAAATAGACTCAAAATGGATGAAGGACCTCAATGTACGAAAGGAATCCATCAAAATCCTTGAGGAGAACACGGGCAGCAACCTCTTCGACCTCTGCCGCAGCAACATCTTCCTAGGAACAACGCAAAAGGCAAGGGAAGCAAGGGAAAAAATGAACTACTGGGATTTCATCAAGATCAAAAGCTTTTGCACAGCAAAGGAAACAGTTAACAAAATCAAAAGACAACTGACAGAATGGGAGAAGATATTTGCAAACGACATATCAGATAAAGGACTAGTGTCCAGAATCTATAAAGAACTTAGCAAACTCAACACCCAAAGAACAAATAATCCAATCAAGAAATGGGCAGAAGACATGAACAGACATTTCTGCAAAGAAGACATCCAGATGGCCAACAGACACATGAAAAAGTGCTCCATATCACTTGGCATCAGGGAAATACAAATCAAAACCACAATGAGATATCACCTCACACCAGTCAGAATGGCTAAAATCAACAAGTCAGGAAATGACAGATGCTGGCGAGGATGCGGAGAAAGGGGAACCCTCCTACACTGTTGGTGGGAATGCAAGCTGGTGCAGCCACTCTGGAAAACAGCATGGAGGTTCCTCAAAATGTTGAAAATAGAACTGCCCTATGACCCAGCAATTGCACTATTGGGTATTTACCCTAAAGATACAAATGTAGTGATCCAAAGGGACACATGCACCCGAATGTTTATAGCAGCAATGTCCACAATAGCCAAACTATGGAAAGAACCTAGATGTCCATCAACAGATGAATGGATCAAGAAGATGTGGTATATATACACAATGGAATACTATGCAGCCATCAAAAGAAATGAAATCTTGCCATTTGCAACAACATGGATGGAACTAGAGCGTATCATGCTTAGCGAAATAAGTCAAGCAGAGAAAGACAACTATCATATGATCTCCCTGATATGAGGAAGTGGTGATGCAACATGGAGGCTTAAGTGGGTAGAAGAATAAATGAAACAAGATGGGATTGGGAGGGAGACAAACCATAAGTGACTCTTAATCTCACAAAACAAACTGAGGGTTGCCGGGGGGAGGGGGTTGGGGAGAAGGGGGTGGGATTATGGACATTGGGGAGGGTATGTGATTTGGTGAGTGCTGTGAAGTGTGTAAACCTGGTGATTCACAGACCTGGGGATAAAAATATATGTATATAAAAAATATATGTTTATAAAAAATAAAAAATAAAAAAAACCTGCCAAGTGAAAAAAAAAAAAAAAAAAAAAAAAAAAAAAAAAAAAAAAAAAGCTATTAAACCGGTTTAAAGTGACCAGTAGAACAGCTCCATTGGGTAGCTGATGGGGGAAGGGGATGAATTTGGTGGAGAAAGGGACACAGAGAAAAGATGTTTTCTCATTTCTTCGGGCCCAGGACAAGACCTTGACACCCCCTCTCCACTTCCAATGGCACTCCCTCCAAGGTGTCATGCTTCTGTTGAATCCCCCATTGGCGCCCACTCTCTGAGTCATTCTCTGCTCCAAAGTTATTTTGAATTCCCCTTCCCACCCCAAACCCTATCCTCTTAGGCCTCACCCAAGCACAGGGGAGCAATAGGATGGCTTCTTCCCAGCAAACAACTGAGATGAGCCATCCGTGGCCATTGCCAATGACTGGAAAGGGGCCATGACTTCAGCCACACAACTTCCACTGGTAGGCTGGGGCACGGCTCTGGTTTGTAGGCCACTTTTGGCTCCAAGACACCCTAAGCAACATACTCAGTCCTGCTGATGAGGTGGGTCTATGGGTCTTGAACCAACGTTCTCCTCTTCCCCTTAGCATGTGTTTCAGATGAGTCTCTCGCACACAGGGAACCTTATCTTGCTCTTGCCTCTGTCATGGTACTGTTATGTCTACACAGAGTCACTCTGATTCTCTGACTTACTGATTCCAAAAGGGCTTGCTGCTCATTAACTAGCCCCTTGCCAGATACCAAGGAGGCCATAATAGAAAGCAAACAGAAGAGCTGCCCATCTCCCACCTTACGGAGAGCCAACCCTGGGATCTGCAGCAGACCCAGGTATGCTCCACCATGGAGAAAATTCAGCCTAGCTGTAGGAAATGCCAGCTGGTGCTCGTAAGGAAGAGGGGGTGGGAGAATGAGATAGAACCAAGTGAAGAAGGGATATTCCAGTGTTAAGAACTTGACTGAATCTTGGAAGAGACATTATAGGTGCTAAAGCAGGAAAAGGACACAATTAAGGAGCATTTGGGGAAGAATTAAGTGGTAGCAGCCAGTGCCATTGCAGGGGACCAAGGCCAGAGGCAGCAACGCAACCGGCATTGGACGGCAGGGGTTTGGTCACTGAAGTTTTCAGAGGGGCTAGTGAAGGACCATGACTCTGGTTCAGGACTCAAGAGTCCTACATTTGGCCTCAGCAGCCATGGGCCCCGGAGCATGTTTCTCAGCTCCTCTGGACATTTTCCACAGGTGAATGGTTCACAATAAACCTGCCCTTGGATGGATCTCACAGGGCTGCTGCGAAGGGCTTTGTTAAACTGTAGAGTGCTATACAAATGTTAGTTATTATTATTAAATGACTGAGACAGTATTTTGTCAGCAGCTTAGTTCTGCTCAGTTGAACACTGCACTCCAAACATTTCACCAAATACCAAACAGAACTTTGTTATTTAGGGAAGAGATTCAAGAGCTTTCATGGAACACTGGAAAATCTAAGCAGCGGCTAAAAACACAACTATCCCAGCTTCCACCATAAGCATTTTCAATCAGGTGGGGCTGAGGGCTTCTCACTCCCAGAGTGCCCTGCAGCTGCTTGGTTCCAAAAGGGGTTGGGGTGTGGGAAAATTATGAAGGGAGGGGGGCACTCACGTGGCTAAAGCCAATAATCCTGCTTTCCCCTGGTTCGTTTACCCGCTGAGGTACCCCAAGTGCTCACCCAGCTCTACAGAAACAGAGCCTCTACCGAGACTTTCTGAAGTGCTGATGTTTCTGAAAACGTGCAGTCCCCAGCCCTTGCCCTTGGAAGGATCCTGCAGCAAAATCGCTTCCCTTCCTGTCTATCTTCCACCGACCCATAAGCTGCTTGAGGGCAGGCATTCCTCTCCGAGGATCTGGCCAAGAGCCCAGTATGGAGGCAGCCTTCAAGACAGATATCAGATGCTTGTGTAACTGGATGTGTGGATAGGTCGGTGCATGGACACGTGGTGAATGGCTAAATACATTCTGTGGCATTTCGGGCCCAATGTCTCATCAAGAAAATACCAATCTGTTGCTTCCCCCTTCTCAGATGCAGCCACCCGTCCTTCCAGTTTCTTACTCTTACAAAAGACAAATATTCTCCTTGTGACCCTCACCTGCCCCAACATCTGTACTCCATCCGCTTCCTTCTTCCACCTTTTCTGCCTAGGTAGAGGCCGTTCTGTTAGCTCTGAAGTCTGATGTGGCCCAGAAACCTCTTCCCCAGGATGCTCCTGAAAAGGGGGAGATGGCTAATGGGTCGGCACTGGTTCGTCCCTGTCTAGGGAATATGAGAAGTTTCAGAGAGGAGGGGGAAAGAACCCTCCGGAAGGGTAATAGAATTCTATTTAAACATCATGTTTTCATTTACGTTTTTCACTAAGCACAAAAGCTCCCCTTTAAGTCCTCATCTCCTGGTGAACAGACTATTCCTGCCCATCTGAGTCACGTATCTCTGGACAGCCAGACCTTCTGACTCACTGGTGGTTGAAATCTCAGATTCACAATACCATGGAGCTACTAAAAATAGGAACCATGTACCTGGGCCCCAAAATAGGACAGAGACAAACACGGCTCTTAAAAAAAAAAATTCTGCCCTATCTATAATGTGAAAATCAAATAGGGGCTATAATTGTCCTCTTTCATACAGTCTTAAATTTAATAAAACTCCCTCGAATCTTTTGGAAATCAGCAGGCTACATGGATAGATACAGTAGACAGAAAGACAGACGGGCAGAGTTGGAACAATCCTGCCTAACACATTCTGGTTGTTTTTATTAGAAAATTCTAGATCTTTAAATTAGCATGGGTTATTTCACAGCGGTGGCAGGGAAATGAAAGTTCTTCATCCATGCTTTGGTGGTGGTTTCTCTCTTGAGAATCAATGCGGCTTAAAATAGTTTGGGAAATTGTTGCTGAGAAACAAAGAGGATGCTTAGGGTTTTTGTTTTGTTTTGTTTGGAGAGGTTTTATACTCCTTTTCAAGGCTTTTGAGGTTTCCCTATGCTAAAATCCTCCAGCTTCTTCTTCTTTTTTTTTTTTTTTTCTTTTTTACTACTTAAAAACCATTTGTTCTGTAACAGCCTTAGGACCAGTCCTGAGGTTTTTTTTCCCAGCCTTATGCTTTTTGGGAAAGATATCTATACCACTACCATACATTCTTTTTGCCAAAAGTTGTAACAACTTCATTTGGAATCTCCACTCTAGAATTTACCATGGGCTTTCCCTTGTACTGCCTTATTTGACCTCATCACAACCTGTAATGAGGTCAGCAGATGTCAGACTCTTAGTCTCTACCAGACAAGACTATGATGCTGGAGGCGCAAGGGCTCAGAAGGAGCAGGTCACTGGGTAGGCAAATGATAGAGCTGGGTCTCTAACCCAGGATCCCACTCCCACACATTGCGACCATGGAAATGCATTTGGTAGGAAAGCATAGAGCAGACCTTCTTTCTAGTGACAGGAGGGAGCCAATGTGTGTATCTCACCCTGATGTGCTGCTTACCATGGGAAAATGACTTTCCCTCTTCTTTACCTGCAAATCTCCGTACATTTCGGGTCATTTTTAACCTAATAAGCTCAATGCAGAGTAGGTGACCTCAAGAAAATTACCTCTGGAGACTGTCTTCAAGAGGAAGGAAACAGCTCTGACATAATACATTGCAGCTGTTTGTTTTCACTGGTGTTTTTAATTCCCAATGACTTCCGGCAGGTGGGAGGCTGCAGGCTTGTGGGTGCAGAACACTGGGTCACGGAACGTAAATCATCAAGGCCGTTGGTAGAACCCAGATGGAAACCCCAGCAGCCAATCTAAGGCTGCTGGGGGAGCGAGGGTGATGATGGGTGGTTGCAGTCACATTCTGGCTGTGGGGGCTTCAGATAAGGCTGGGGCCCGTGAGTGGCCACCACCAGCATTTAAGAGTCCTTAAATTGGGCTTTTAGATGCCTCCTCTTGGGGCATTCACACAGATCTGGGAGTGCAGAACTTGAAGAAAAGAATGGGAGAGGCCCTAGAAATGCAGCTTAGGACACTGAATGAATTATGAGCTTGTCTTTTCCAAATACACAATGGGAACCCTAAAGTATGACATATCTGTTTAATTTAGGAGTAAAATAAAATTGTTGAGAGTTGATTATGGCAGGCTTTTGCTATTTGCCATCTATAAAACTATGAGAGAGTTTATCGTTATTTTATAGTTGAGGAAACTAAGAGTCATTGAGGTGAGAGAATTTTCTGGAAGTCATACAAGTAAGGAAAGAAGTCGGCATCGAATGCTGATGTATCAGACTTTAAAGCCCAATTTTGCCTCACAACAGCATAATTCCTCTCTTAAAAAACTTGCCTAGTCTGCCGGGTGGAAATGGAGTCATCCTAATGAACTAACACCATTGTTCCTCTGAGCCTAGAGTGTGTTCTTTTCACTCAACCCAAGCAAGCTTTTCCCCTCTCTTTGAGCCCCCCAATTCCAGTAGTATCATCAGTGTGCACTAGTAAACACCGCTGAACTTCAGTGGTACTGGGGGCGCCTTCACTGGGTGGTGGTCTCCTTTGGAACAGGACAAATTAAGAGTGGCCAGATGGGGGCTCCCAGCCATCTCTGCCTTGTATGGATTTCTTCACTAGTTGGGGTAGCCTGAGAAAACTTTATAACAATGGACAAGGCCATCTAGCTGAAGAGGGAAGTAGTGTTAGAAATGATCCAGCTCGTCTCCTTGTCCTGGGGGTGGTCTTTCAGGAAGATCTTAAATCCCTAGGGGTAGAAGGAATCGGGTCTTGAAGTCAGAAGACTGACCTCAATCACCAATGACCAGAGACAAGTAACTTAATCTTTCTGAGCCTTGTTTCCTTTTCTAAGGGTAGTGATTCTTGCCCTGACCTTCTCATGATGCCCTTATTAAGGATCTGATGAGATGATGGTGCCATAGCTAGAAGATACCCAAACATTAGGCGTTTCTCCTCAAGGCTCTCTGGGAGAGAGTGAATGGCATCTTTGTGTCATTTATTTCTGTTTGTTTGCTCTTACTGTTTGAAAGTCTTGTGGCAAACTAAGTCTCCCTGCAGCATCCCCTGTAGTTACGCCTTCTGAGGTGATGGAAAACACAGGGCCAGAGTCATTCTAATAGCATGGGCTCCTTGCTCCTTGAAGGCTAAGTAAATCACCTTTGAAAGTGGAATGGATGATATGTTAATGCTTCCAACATTTAGGTGAACATTTTAGCTTCTCCTTAGGCCACTGTGAGATGAGAATTCCAGAAGAAAAAGAAGGATGCTTGCTTTTTAAATAAGAAGCTTAAAGAAAACAAGATGGAGAGGAGGAAGCAAACAAACAGACTAGTCAGGCTGGAAACATAAGGAGCAGCAAGCAGGCTGATTCCACTCATGGCTGCCATTGCCCAGGGGCCAGTCAGGGCGGGGAGTCAGGGCACACGTTTTGTAGTCAGCCAAGTTCACATGGAACTCCAGCCTCACCTCTTATTAAATGTTGACCTTGTACAATCATTTAATCTTCCTAGACTCAGTTTCCTTATCCATTAGGGGGTTAAATGGGATTCCATCGTGCCCCCCATGACCCACAGGAGGGTCCCCCTCCATATTGTCCCCTTGATCCTCTTAGTGTCCACCCCTCTTTCAAGAGCTAGAACAGGAGCAAGTCCAAGGAGATGGCTTCAGGGCTGCTGGGAGGGAAGACTGTCCACACATTGGACTTTCTTCACACACTCATCACTACTTTATTTGTTGTTGCCATGATTTTCTGACTTCAGAATATTTGCTTGGGATAAGAAATGTGATATTATTGGGGCGCCTGGGTGGCTCAGTGGTTAAAAGCCTCTGCCTTCTGCCTCTGCTCAAGTCATGATCCCAGGGTCCTGGGATTGAGCCCTGCATCAGACTCTGCTCAGCGGGGAACCTGCTTCCCCTTCTCTCTCTCTGCCTGCCTCTCTGACTACTTGTGACCTCTCTCTCTGTCAAATAAATAAATAAAATCTTAAAAAAAAAAAAGAACTGTGATATTATTGAAAAGCATTAGAAAGTAGAAGGAAATAGTACATGGGCATATCTTACTATTCTGGCTCACTTTCTTCTAGATTCTTTAATGTATGTTTTAAATGTGATTGAGATAAGCATGTACATTGTTTTCTGATATTTCACAGGATATTATAAGGTAAGCATCTGGTCATGTTGTTAAAGACTCTTCCAATGTATCATGCAGCAAGCCCATCATGTTCCCTAGTGGGGCCACACCTGTCCCCACTGTTGAATGGTTAGGTTATCTCCAATTTTTCACTTTTGAGAGTAACATTAAAACACAACATTTGTGTATAAATCTTTACATATTTTTATATTTTCTTTGAGTAGAAGTGGGGCTAAAAGATGACTACTTTTCAGGGTCTGAATGCAAACTGCCCAGTTGCACTCCAGACAAATGGGGCAGAGCCATCCCTGTTGGAAAGGCTCAGGACTTCCTACTTTGCCCTCACGTCCTGCTCCCTTTGCTAATTCTGGAGGCAAAACAGGGCGGTTGTTATTGTTTAACTTTTTATTTTAAAATGATTTCAAACTTAAAGAAAAGTTGGATGAGTAGTAAAAGGCCCTCTTAACAACACATCACCCAGATTTGCTCAAGTTTTAAAATTGTGTCATATTTGCCTCATCATTCTCTCCCAATAGATGTAATGACATACATATTACATGTGTAATATGTACACATGCATATATATGTATATATATATGCATATAATCTTTTCTGGATCATCTGGGAGTAAGTAACAAATGCAATACCCCTTTATACCTAAATACTTGAGTACATATTTCATAAGAACAAAGTCATTCTCATATAGTATGATTAGCAAAACCAGAAAATTTACATTGATAAATACTGTATCTATAAATACTGTATCTAAGACCTTAAATTTCACCCATTGTCCTTAATAGCCATCCCTCCCCCAAATCTAGTTCTGCATTCAATCCAAAATCACGTATATTACATTTATTTGTCATTTCTCTTTAGTGTCCTTTAAATGGAATGATTCTCTCTCAGTCTTGCTTTGTCTTTCCTGACCATGACACTTTTTGGAAAGGAAAAGCCAGGATATTTCTAAAATGTCCCCCAGTTTGGGGTTTTCCTTATGTTTCCTCATGATTAGATTAAGGTTATACATTCCGGGCAGGAATACACATAAGAGATATTGTATCCATCTCAAGGTATCATAGTGGGGTACATGATGTAGGCTGTCCCACTAGCCGTGAGTTCACCCTCAGTCTCCTGATGAAGCTGATACCTGGGCTTCTCCACTGGAAGGTTACCATTTTGTAACTAATTTCTGGGGCATACTTTGAGACTGTGTGAGTATTCTGTTCTTCATTAAAACTTCACTTACTGGTTTTAGCCTACATTGACAATTCTTATTTGAAGCAATGAATGGTGACTTTCTAATGGCATCATTCCTTCCACATCTGTTAGTCAGCATTTCGTTTCAAGGGAAAGTTGTCCTCATTCTTCCCCATTTATTTACTGTTTGAGTTACTTATAATCAGTATGGACTCGTAACTTCTTACTTTATTTAGTCTGTTCATGTCATTTACTTTGAAGCTCCAATCAGCTCAGATTGAGCCAGTAGGAGTCCCTCTGAACTGGCTTCTATGTCCCTTGACACATCATTCCGTGAGCATTACTTTCTGGCACGAGATGTCACAGGATTCTCTTGAGTTTACTTTGATTCCTTTTAGTGGAGAACGCTATTTAGAGACCAAGAACTGGATGCTAGGTTTACTTACTACTTCTCAGTGCTTTCAGTGGCCACAGAGCTAGGAAATAGGTGTATGTGTACACATAGTATACATACATATACAAGTGCACCTGCATATTTATATATGTAGACAAGTCATATACATATATGTAATATGTGGCACATATATAATGATATTAATATGGCATTTCTTTATAAAATAGAATTTTTATGAATTATTACCTACATCAAACATTTTCCCAAATGTTTATGAGGACATTGTGTGGCTCTTTTGCCCATTTCTCTATTAGAGTCTTTGTATTTCTTATTCCTTTAGATATATTTTTAAATATAAATATTAGGCAAAAACACTACATTTGTGGTTAAGTACCTTAGCGAATTCACTCTTGACTTTTTATTTCTGGTTGTAGAGATTTCTCATTTTTTGAAGTTAGAACTAGCATCAACTTTTGTAATTTCTTCCATTGTTTTGAGCTATTAAAGTCCTCCCCCAGCCAAAGATTCTCCTTCCATTAATCTATTTAATCAACTTGGAATATATTGTGGCAAACTGTTTGAGATGAGGATCTAAATTGCTTTGATATTTTTTTCCAAGTAGCTAAACCAATTGTCATAGCACCTCTTGTTATATAATCCTTCCCTTCATCACTGATTTATCATTGTTGTTTTTAGAAATTGCTTTTGTATCTCCATCTGGCCAGGTGGTTTTTATAGAGGTTTCAGGGTAAACTGTTTTTCTCTCCTAATCTCACATAATTTAGAATCTTGGATAAAAAGCATCCCAGCTAAGCATTTGGCCTCTGCACTAAAGCCAAGCTCCCTGGATTTAAACCCAGTTCACAGCTTTTGCACCTGTAAAAATGGAAATATTAATTGTACCTACCTCACAGGTTATTATGAGCATTAAATGAGTCAAAACGCTTATAGTGTGCTTAAAATGGTACTTAATGCATCGAAGACCTCAGTACATGTTAGTCGTTATTACTTTGAATACTATTTCAATGTTAACTCCTTTATTTCTCAGATGGGAAACTGAGTCTCAGAAATGTGTGATGACTGCCCGAGGTCATACCCACCACCCAGCCCTCCCACACGAGCACAAGGAAGGTGGGTTCCTTTTCACATCTCCTACTTAGATAGAGTCCCATGACCTGTGCTTTTAGCTTGTGCTAATTCTACTATCAGAGTGACAAGGATGGAGGGAGGGGGGAAGAGGGGTGAATGCAGTTCAGCGTGGGTGACACCAACCACCTTTACACTCAGCACACACACGCCCCTCTGGACGTGAGGAGATACCAACCAGTGGTTTACCTAGTCTTTCTTAGCTCCAGTGAGCCTTTCTTTTTTTTTTTTTTTTTTTTTTTTTTTTTTTTTTTTTTTTTAAAGATTTTATTTTTATTTATTTGACAGAGAGAGATCACAAGCAGACGGAGAGGCAGGCAGAGAGAGAGAGAGAGGGAAGCAGGCCCCCCGCTGAGCAGAGAGCCCGATGCGGGACTCGATCCCAGGACCCTGAGATCATGACCCGAGCTGAAGGCAGCGGCTTAACCCACTGAGCCACCCAGGCGCCCTCCAGTGAGCCTTTCAAAGAGAGAGCATCTCACCACATTGGGTTGGTCTCCGTGTTTAGATATGGGTATTTTTCCAAATAGCATGGCCCCTAAATGCGAACCAGTTACTGCCCCAGCTGCAGACTTCTAATATGAATGGAGCAAACCTGGCTGCTGTGACTTCTGAGAAGTGGACTACATCTCGGAAGCCTGTTCTTAAAGGATTCGTAGGGGATTTATTTTATTTATTTATTTTTTACTGCAAAGACCATGACAGTCATATCACAAGCACCTAACTGGTCCTTTTTCTTTTTTTTTTTGGTCTTAGAACTCCCCCTTCTAATTCTATTCTCCAAAATAATCATAAGGTGCATACAGAACCACATCTTTCCCATGCTTCAAACTTCTTACCACATCCCCATCTTCACACAACTACCTGGCCTCCCTAGCTATCTATTACTGAGGGTGGGTGACCAGGGGCTCACCATCTTGATGGGGGGGGGGGTGCGGCACTGGCCGGCACATCACTGCTGCAGTTGGCGGATGAAGGGAGTCCTTCCTAACGAGCACATTCCCATACTTGGCCTGAGTATGGCAAGCAACAATTATACCATCAAGATAGCACCTAACTCTGGCTATAACACTACAGAGTTCTATGTGTTTGAAAAATTATAATAACTGGATAGTAGAAAATGTTGATTCCACTCATCAAAGCCACTCTGAAGTCATGTCCAGGCAAAGGATGTGATTCTGGTAGGGAAGATGGGGAGAGACTGAAATGCAGTCATTAGAACAGAGCCTGGGGTATTTGCACACTCACTGTGTCCGGGGAGGGATCAAAGGGATAAGAACGACATCAGACACCAACACTGCACTCAGGCATGCTCTTTAGCTCTCTGTCACAAAATGGGGAGGTGCTCCCAGCACATGTCATGAATGCCCATCCTGTGGTTTTTCCTGAACTAACTGATCTGAGACAGTGGCCATGTCTACGTGCACTGTCAAAGCATAGTTGCTGCTGGTCACCACTGGAAGACACAGGAACAGTAACTAAAAATGACTTCCTAATTGGGATGAAACAATAAAGGCCCCTATCTAGTCATCATGGTTGAATCACATCAAGATGGTAAATAAATGGCTTGAGAACAGACCAAGTGGTATTTATTCATTCCATTTCCAACATCCATAAAACTTCTCTGTCAAACCACGTGCTCACCTATGGATGCCATAGGAAGCTGCTCACATGGGTTGAAAGATGGCCAATCTGCATAAGTTCCCTTGCATTCCTAATGTCCTTCCTAGGGTGATTGAACAAGAGTAGGTGTCTGACACTCTGGCCTGCCTTCGGAGCTCAGGTTGACAACACCATCCAGCTCTACCTTCAGCCAATTTCAACACCAGTTTTGGGGGTAGAACTAAGTGACAACTGTGGACACGTTAAAAGGGTTGCTTTTTTTTTTTTTTTTCTTCAGTAAAATGATGCTGGAATCATGGTAACTTTACTGCTATGGTAACGCCTGAGAATGTACATTAAACCTAGACACAAAGCCCCCAGTGGACAAACACTGCTCCCTGAGGGGAGTGGAATATCAGCAGGGACATTCTGTTGCCCGGATGCCAAGTAGAAAGCACAGGCGGTCCATCTTGAGAAATCCAGGCCTCTCCAGTAAACCTACAAAGCTCAGGGATGATCGAAGAGGCAACTGACATCACAGCTAGCATCCTCTCAACTCTCCATGCATGGAGAGAAAAGGGGCAAGCAGCCTTACCTCTCTGATAGATCTAACAAGATTGCTCTTTTGCCTGATGTGCTATCAAAATCCTCCTCTGCAAAGAACTGGTGCCCTATCTAGGGCATCTGGAATATGTGTTTTCTTAAGGAGTAATTACATGATCTCATCTTTTGAATTAGCTATTCAGGATGACAGGCCAGAGGTGAAGGAGGAAGATAAGGTTAGAGGAAGCATCTGAGGCTTTTTCACCAAGATGCTAGGGTTCAGGGATAACCTCACCTCCTAGGGCTTTCACTCTACCAGTTCTAGTCACGTTCATTGTCTTCTTCTGAATCCATCTTCCTTTGTGAGTACATGGAATGAAGCAACTGAACTTTCATCTTGCTTTTGACATGGCAACCCTCCGAGGTCACTATCTTTCTTCTAGTGAAACTGCTGCCCTGCCCCCTGCCCCCTTCTCTTTCCCAGTCATGGTTCAACCAGCAGGGTCACTGAGTGAACTTCACCAATCAGGTTCACGTGTTCTCAACTCCTGCTCACATCACACAATACCTTTTAGGACTAAGGTCAGCCTTGTAGTCTGTTAGAAATGGAGTGTGAAGGTTGTCTGGTCAAAAACTGTCCTTCTAGAGTGGACGGGTTAGCTACAAGGCCACAGAACTAGTTACTGACAGAATCAGAAAGAAGTCCCAGAACTCCTGACTCTACCAATGAACTAAATCTTCTTAGTGTAAAAATAGGAAAGGGGCAAACCAGTCAATCAGTCACTCAATCGACTGAATATTTCTGGTTAATTGTATATGCCTAGCAGTGTGTTCACTTTGCAATATTTGCAAAGGAAGTATGGGTACAGTGTGTAACGAGTACAAAGAATTTATAAAACTACTGAAAAAGCAAGAGGAATAGACATCCAACATCCAGCAGTTGAGTCTCCATGGACAGGTCCAGACGTTTTTTTTTGCGATTTAAACAAAGTAGAAGCTTACTTGTTCCCTCTTCTATAAAAATCTGGAGGTAAAGAGTTGTTCTATCTAATTTATATACCCAGATGCTGCCAACTCACCACTTCTACATTTCCAGGGTATAGACCTCCTATCCATGGATGGAGATGGCAGCCAGAGTTCCAGCCATCACATGTTAGGCAGAGGATGAAGAAAGAAGCAAAGAGTGATGGAGGGAGGGCAAGAATGGGTATTGGAGGGGAACTAATGTCTCTGCCACAGCATTATCCAGGGAATGTTCACCAAATCATGAGCCTCCTGGAACTCCTGAGCTTGAATATTTTTAGAAAGCTTCCTGAAGAGTTGTTCATGGGCACCCTCCTTTCAGACAATTAGACTAGATCACATCTCAATCACCTTTCAGTCATGAGCCATTCCGAGGGACATGAAATGAAGAGAGAGTGATGAGGTATCACAGTAGGCTGTGTTTCAGGCAGTAAGTCCCCTGAGCTGATGATCGAGGATGCCAGGCCTTGAGGAGTGGGTGACACATGGACAGGGTCTCCAAGGCCAGGAACGATGGGTAAAGAGCTGCAGGCGGTACTCACTAGAGACACAAGGTAAAAAGAGCTAAGAGGTAGGGGTTGTGCCCAATTAGCTTTGTGGAAAACAGTCACTGGAGTCTAAGGGCAGTGGGGCAGCCCCTTCAAGTTGGGTGCCTGGGCCATCTTCAATAAGACCAAGAACCTGCCTTATCCGGGGAGAGGGGCCTGAGAATTTCTGAGGATTCAGCCTCTTGGAGGCCCAGCTGAAGGTTCACTGCTTCCCAAAGTCTGGTCCCCAAACCTCTGCCTCAGAATTGTAAGAAAACTCATCAAAAGGCAGATGCCCAGTCCCACTTCAGATTCATTTAATCCAATTAAAATTCTATGACATACAGTTGACTTTTTAAAATTTGTAGTATTTACAAGATTCCCAGATGATATTTAATTAACCTGAGTTCAGTGTTCCCTCCCAGAAAGTTCCCTCTGAAAGACATGCCATATGCCATATGGCCTCCCCTTTGACCACACTCCCCCACCCGGCTTCTTTTTCTCTATCTCCCTTTCTCCCATCCTTCATTCTTCTTCTTTTCTTTCTTCCTGCCTCTTTCAGTCCTTCCCTCAAAACCCCTTCTGAAAAACTTAATAGTGGAAAACAAAATGTTCCTCCTGAACCATGGCCAAGGCGGGCTTTGCTGCCCCAGGCCCCTCACGTGTCCTTCCCCCATGGTGACCAGCAGAGGGCGCAGAGGGCCCATGTCTGCTGTGAATGCAGGGGGGACCCCCAGAGAAAGCCAGCAGGGGACAGAGTGGGGGCCTGTGTCCTTCTTCAGCCCCCTTCTCCTCCCTGGTCCAGGGAAAGTCTCCTGCCGCCTGCATAGCCCGAGGCTGAGTGGCCCAAAGGAAGAGGTCAGGGCAATGCTGCCCTGAGCACGTGGCCTGGACTGGTCTCACTCACAAGTGGAGTTGGCAGCTGTTACAGAATTCGAAAGAAAGCAGGAAAAAACCTGTTCGCCCTCCAAAGGAACAAAAGTGAAACTAAAATTTATTGAGGGTTCCTCAATAAATGTACAGAATTTCACTTAATCCCGGGGTTACAAATCAGACAGTGGGAGCCTAGACAGGTTGTGGAATTCATCTTCATTCATGCTAGTGAGGATCAGGATTCAATATCCCTCTTTCAGAGCCCATGTTCCTTCCAATAACCTTTTACCATGACCCAAAAAAGAAAAAAAAAAAAATGCAACCATTAGACAATTACTTGTTAGGGATAATCTGCAAGCATCCTACAGAGGAGCCCCAGGAGTGAGCTCATCTACCACTTGTGACCAAGTATTCTTACTGCATCAGGGAGGTTAGGGGAGACTTTTCCGATGCGAAAGGAGCTCAGAGGAAATGGAACTGGAGATTAGACAGTGGAGGAGGTGGGCTGAGGTTGCTCAGGAAGGGCTCTCAGAGAGGATGGGTGCTCTAGACACCAGGTGGCATAAAGTGGGGGGCAAAAGGGAGCTGGGGCAGGGCAGTGCACCTGCTCCCCTCACATCCCTGCACAAAGCTCTCGGATGGCAAAACTCTTGGGAAAGTGTCCATGCCCTGCTGGAGTTTTGGAACCAGACCTGGGGCTTAAATGTGCGAGACCTCGAGTCTATCATTTCACTTCTCTGAACCTGGGTTTTCTCATTGGTAGAAATGGAGGTGAAGATTGCCTTCTCGTGGGTCATGGTGAAGACACCATACAAATGTACAAGTGCCCAGCACAGTGGCTGGGGTACACGAGGTGTGCAATAGTTTTTTCTTCATGGGTTCATCAGACAGAGTACAGGACAAAGACAGAGGCAGACCATGCAGAGAGACCCAGCTCAGTTCCCCAGGCCCAGCACTCTACCTCTCCCAACACCCTGCCATGCAGGCCCATTGAGGAGGTGATTTATGGAGGGCTGTTTATTTCCTTTTCATATTGTTAATGACCTTTGGAGTCTAGCAGCAAGTCTGCCCTATTTCCTACTTCAGACAGAATAGCAGAGCAAAAAAGCAGCTGAAAGCATCAGGATCCTGGCAACGCTCCTTCTCCAACAGGTTCAGGCTGAAGGAGGCAGTTTCCTGGGCAGAAGAGGCCTCCGTGGCTCCGAGCAGCAAAAAGGGTTGGGGGTGCCATGTGCTCCTCGTGCAATTATGAAATTGCCTTGGGCAAACATGGGAACAAATTCAGCCTGTTCTCCGAGTACATGCTCAGATGCCTGTGGGCAAAGTGGCTGCGCAATAAGGTCTTGGCCAGTCCCCTCCTAGTCCAGAGAAATGAGAACATGAAAAACGGAAAACCTCCAAAAAGCAAAACCAATAAAGCCATGAACGCTTGTCAGACTCCCCCAGATGTCCACTGCTGTGTGAGATGTTTGTAGGTCCTATGCAAAGCCCAGGGAGGTTCAGGATGTTCACCCCATCCTCCGCTCTTCTGAGGGAAACTGAGGCTACAGTGAGTCACTGTCAAGCATCAGAACTGGGACTCGCACTCTTATTTTTAGACTTGGAGAGAAGGATTGACAGTTCTCTGGACACTTGGGTTATATATAGAGCCAACTGGCTTGTTCGCAAATGGAAAGGTCCAGGCTAACAACACAACTCAGGCTCACCAGCAATGGAAAGGGCTACCACACAGGGGCCTGGGTGAGAAGGGCTCGGTCTCATGTGCCTCACCACCACTATCCCACTCCAAGCTCCTACCCATTGCTTGGAAACAGGAGGAGGTCTGCTCCCACACAGAGACAGAAGGTCCCCAGCCCAACCCTCAGCTCCCACACATGGTCTGAAGGGTGCCTCTAGATAGTTGCCCAAACCTAACTGCCCCCGCTAACTTACCACAAAGCCCTAGTCAACCTCCGTTAAGGTCCCTCTTGAGTTAATGCAGTTTCCCCAAGCCTGTATCTATGCAAAGATGCAACCCAGGAAAGAGAAGCACGGGGAGCCACTGGGAAGTAAGCCTTGAGGTGGGCTGGTTTTCACTGAGCGAGGAGTCTCATGTGTTGAGGGCTCGAAGGGAACAGGTTCCCCCCAGCCTGTGGGAAACCTCAGGGGGAGGGTAGCATGGGAGGGGGGGTTCCAGGGCTGTGTCCAGCCTGTGATCCAGGAGGCTCCACTCTCTAACCACCCGCAGCACCCAAGCACTCCCCTGGATCCTGTCACCGCTTTCCTAGTCCACCAAATGAAGCCAGTCTCCTTCTCCCCACCATCCTCACCAGGAGCCTCGGGGCGGGGGGGCACAACAGTACTTGGCCCCTGGAAGAGCAGAGCCCAGCAGGGCTGCCGGCAGTGAAGGCTGCTTGGGTGTTCTTTATTTTTATTTTTTATTTTTTGGGATTGTGAGCTTAAAGAACAACTTCTAAACTTCAAATTTACTTTGAAATGTGATTTACCAGATTGAGAAGACGGAGCAAGTTCTGCCGGAAAAAGAGCTGCAGCTGTGTTTGGCTGTCTTCGCATGTGTGTGGAGAAGGGCAGAGGGAGATGGGAGGTGGGGGAAGGAGACGGAGGAGAGCAGTTGCTCAGAGTCCCCGTGAGAAGGACTCTCAAGCAGGGCTGGACCGAAGTGCAGATGCGCGGTGAGGACCTTCGGCATAGGCAGTCCCACTGCCAGACAGAGGTGGCAAACCCTCTCTTGCCTCATTTGGAGCTCAGATGGGACGGTGCAGCTGGGTGGGATTTAAAACTGTATGCCAGCACATGTGCCTGGAGCCTCATGACCATCAGGGGCCACGGGGCCCTCACGGTGGCAGGACACATCGTCCCTGGAGTTAATGTGGTGTCCCCCCGCCAGCCTCAGTCGGCCCTCTAGTTCCTGTGGGGGGGACCACCACTACTACTTTCATTAAAAACAGAAACCAGACTCTCGAGGGGCTCAGAACCACCTATGATTCACTGGGCTGCACCTCATGAGCAAGTGGGACCTCCTCGGGTCCCCCAGTCCTGCACCTGGCACCCCCTCAGAGCAGGCACATTTGCTCAGCGAATACCTTGGAGAAGTAAACAATATGCACACCCAAGTGTCAGGCCACACAACCGAAAGTCCGGGGTTAGTTGATTTCTTAATAATGCTCTATAAATAAATGGGTTTTTAGCTCTCGGACAAAATAAGATGCCTCGGCAGCTGTGTCCTGTTCTGATAGCTCTGGCCCATCTGACAGATCCCAGGAACTCAGCAGTCCCTTGGAGGTGGAAGAGTCTGGCTGTACACACCCAGGTGCCCTCAGAATGTAACATGAACTTGAGCCGCACTATTCCTTGGAGGCAGGAACCAGGTACCCTCGCAACAAATCCGACTTCGCTCTTTTCTGCCTTAGGGCCTTTGCATGAGCTGTTCCCTCTGCCTCCAGTTCTCTTCCTCCAGATGGTTACAGGGCTGCTTATTTTTCCTCATCCAAGTCTCAGCTCCAATGGGAGCTTCTCAGACAGCCCTTAGCTGCCGCCCTGTATGAGTTTACTTTCGTCATAGCATATATCATGATCTGAAATTACCCTGTTCATTTACTTATTTACTGGCTTGATTGTCTGTTCCCTCCACGCATCCCACACTCACACAGCAAGGTTAGCTCTATCTTACTCACTGTTCTAGCCCCAGAACCTAACGTAGTTCCTTCCTGACACCTAGCAGGTGCTCAGTATTTACTGACTCACCAGAATCAATTAATTAATTAATTACCTAATTCGTCCACGTCAACACAAGGCTAAGCAATATTGCATTAAATCATCCCATCAGGCCTGGAAGTTGGGTGGAAGTCCCCATTTTACAGATGGGGACTCCAGGGCTCTGCTGCCTTGGCTGGGGGACCGAAGGCAAACCATCCTTCACGCTCAGGGACAGAGGAGGGACAGCGGTGACACAGGCATCTGCTCCTTCCCCCCACCACACTCATAGAAACCAGAAAGAGGTGTCGGGAAAGATGAGAGGGTCTGAAGAGCCATCGGGGCTGTGGCCAGCTGCAGGGACCCTGGCAGACCAAGCTGGCCCAAGGCAGGGCTCTATGGGCTGGAGGACCAGGCTGCGCTACACACACCTTTAACTTTCAATCTTGCAGTAGCTGTAAACATGCGATCCTGGGCTGCAGCCTCAGCCGTCCGTAGCCTCACACAGCTGCTGCTACAGTGATCACAGTCATTGAAACCCTCCTCCCAACCAAGGATTCGGGGGCGGAGGGGAGTCTGGCTCTCACCCAGGACCTGTAAGTGTCCTGGAGCCCTCAGTGTGTGTGGAAGGGGCTTGGCGGAGGTTGGGGGGGAGGGAGGGGGTGCAGACAGGCTTGGGTTTTCAAGCATCTCAGGAATACTGTCCTCCTTGTCTTCTGCATCGGCCCCTAGCTGCTTTGGCCTAAATGCCTGACCAAGGCTACAAACCTCAGAGATGAGTTTAATTAATACAGTCCTTCTCTCGAGGGGCACTGTGCCCTGAGAGTGGGTTACAGAGAAAGGCAGCCGTAGAGGGAGGCGATGGCAACCCAGAAAGATCCTCGTGCACCCCAAGGAGGGAAAGAAAGCCCAGGGGCGCTAGCCCCCTTCTCCCTCCTCTGCTCCTTATAGTATTCATAAATGCCACAGACACGCTCGCCACAGAGTGAGGGCCCAAGGGTGACAGATCACGTGGGCATTCTGCTAATTACAATAATTGCTATTGAATGCTCCATGTGCATTTCCTCAGACTAAGTGCATGAATAGGGTATGGTGGTATTGGATATCTGGGTATTTAATGTTTTCTTTTTTACTAAAAAAAATATATATTAATACATATATTTAGTATTTTAATATAATTAAAATTTATTTTTAAAATTTTTATTATTTTATATTTTTAATATTTTATTATTTTTATAATTTAAAGATCTTTATTATTTTATAAATTTTTAATATAATTAAAAATTTTTAATAAAAACTTATTACATACATTTTTATATTTACATATTTATATTCATATGTACATATAATACATATACTCAACAAACACTGGAAATAAATGAACTCACTCAAGGCCAAGACCGCCAGAGAGGGCAGAGCTGTGGGCTGTTCAGGCTGCCTGGAGTAAGGTTAAGGCTGGGAAGCAGGGCTTAGGGAGCTTGCATCCCACAGGGCCTGGACTTGAGTGCAGCCACTGACTAACCACTGGAAATCCAATTTTTCTGCTCAGTTTGGAGCCAGGGGCCCTGGGGGTCAGTAACAACGGGGCTTGTCCTCCAGCAGGGGACGCACCTAGTGGCCTGAACACTGGACCATCTAGACGCAGAATCCCCAGAGGGCCAGGGGGTGGAGCAGGGACTGGCTGTCTGAGAAAGGAAAGGAAATACGTTATGTCAGAGTTAAGAGACCATCCTGCAACAAAACCCCCGAGGAGACCGGTGCTGCAGAGGGGTGGGGAGCTGGTGCCAAGACCAGAATAGCTCACAGGGCTTCCTCAGCCCTGGGAAGCGGTTTGTATTTTCCCTGAAACGCTGAAATGACTCAAGCATGAGGGACTGAAATGTCTGGCCAGAACCTCCTGTGTCAGGGGGTGCCTCCCTGACTCGTCTCAGGATCCGGTCCCGTCCCCCTGGCGCTCCAGCTGCCTTCCCTCCTGGGAAATGTTCAACCCTCCCAGCCCAACACACCACCTGCCAGCCCCCAACACTTGTAGATGTGCCCGATCAGAGCAGACCAAGGAATCAGAGTCGACCAAGCCGACTTAGATGTCTAAGGAGTGTCTGACAGCTGGGAGAAGACAAGGAGGCTGCGCAGGTCTGTGTTGAGACCTCAGGGACATGAGCAGCAGCCATGCCCCCAGGCCCAAGGCTCACCTCTTGGAGCCCCTGCATGGGGACCCTGGAGTCTATCCAATGAGGACTGCCCGGCTCTTTTCCCAAGGAGCAAAAGATATCCAGGGAGTAAGGGTGTCAGGAGACTGGAGCCACACAGGACAGCTCGTCCACTTCCTGGACTGCAGTGTGGGAAAGTGATCCATCCCTGCACGGATCCCAGCAGCTGCATATCACATAGGCTGCTGTGGTAAGGGGAGAGAGCCCATGAGGTTTTGGGGTCCATGGTGACCCCTGCCTGGCCAGGACAGGTGACAGAGCTGTTGATATACCACGGGGTAGGGACCTCTTTCTCAAGGACGGAAGTTTGTGAACCTAATGTTCCCAGGAAAGAACTGGTGTCAGAGACTTATGAGCACCCCCCTGGAGACCAAGGATTAGTCCCTTGGGAAGACATCACTATTACCAGAAAAGGAGCTCAGTTCTGAATTTCTCAGTTGTTGTTCCAGACAGTAGAACTCAGAGGAGTAGCTTGCCTGACTTCCTCTCTCCCCAACGTCCCTCACTCCTTCCTTCGCTCCTTCTCTCCATCTCTGCATCTCTCTCCCTTGAGGCACTTATTTCCCACCAGGCACCGCTCTACCTAGGTCCTAATGCATGAATGTCTGCCAGCCTGTGGGATCCACGAACTCACAGAAACACTGAGGCCCTACCTGTGTCCCAGCAGCCACTCTGCCTCCACTGTCGTCCAAGGTCCTTGGCAACAGACATCTAGACTCTGAGCCCCTGAAGGGCAGGAGCCCCGTCCTTACAGACTGTGTGGCCGTGACACAGAGAGGGCATCTGAAGCAGGTAGGTGGTCAGTGGGAGGATAGATAAATGATGCCTCTTTTTGGCCTGCACCAAAAACCCAAGAATAAGGAATGATGTATCCCAGTGTCATTGGATCTGTCTGCCCTTGGTCTTCATCCAGGAAGGAAGGCTCTCGCAACATGGTGCTGGGCTGTGGCTCAACATGGCAGGCCAATACCATGAGATTCCCTCCACTGCGACCTCACTGAATTCATCGTTGAAGTGTCTACAGAGTAAGATGTCTTTTCTGACTTGAGGTCATTTGTCAGGTCTGTAACTGTGCTTCAAGGCTCTTAAATAATCTTTTCTGATTGTGTGGGTTCCAGCTCCAGAAGGAGACTCAACTGGGGGAGCCTACAGAAAAGTCTTTAAATGGCTCATGAATCTGATATGGGGAAAGTCAATGAGGCTAGAACAACTGGCACTTTTCTGGTCATTGCTAGTTACAAGAAAGCCACTGGTATCCACCAGCCCCACTCCCAACCCCAAACACAGCTTCCAATGTGTCTTGGGACCCCCCACCCCATTGCTGTCTACTTCCCGCCCCCATAGCACACATAGATGGCTCATTTCCTTAGGGCTTAACCACCCTGAGCTTCTGCCCACTAATTAAAACATGATGTCAGTTACTTATGCCTTCGAATGAGTTGAATTCATTGTGTTATCACCTCTCCCAAGGCTGATTTCTGCTTGATTATGAAATGAAAGGGGACCATGTCTTTCTGCTCTCCTGAAATCTCTTCACCTAGACCAGGACAGCAAAGGGAACAGAGGAGTAACAGTCCTTCCCTCCAGAACTGGCCTCTCCCTCCTCTCTGTGTCCCCACAGCCAGTCATCCACAGAACCTGTCCTCATCCACAATGCTCATGCCCTCCAAGACAGTTCTTCTGTTCAGCAGGATTCAGACACAACAAATATTTGTTTACTGTGTTCCTTTTGTGTTTAAAACATTTCTTTAATTAAAAAAAAGCCAAAATATACATACATATAAAATTTATTATATTAATCTGTCTTAAGTGTACAATTCAGTAGCATAAAGCACACCCATATTGCTGGGCAACCGTTCTCCAAACTCTTCTTTCTTATCTTGCAAACCAGATACTCTGTACCCAAGAAACAACTCCTCCTTCTCCCCTCCTCCAGCCCCTCCTCACCACCTCCCACTTTCTGCCTCTCTGACTTTGACTACTCCAGATACCTCATAAAAATGGAATCAGACAGTACTTGTCTTTTTGTGACTAGCTTATTTCACTCAGCATAATGTCCTCCAGGCTCCTCCATGTGGTAGCCTGTGTCAGAATTTCCTTCTTTTCTATGGCTGAGGAGTATCCCATTGTATATAGGGACCATTGTTTATCCATTCGTCCACCAATGGACACCCGGATTCCTCTCACCTTTTGGCTATCGTGAATAATGTGGCCACGAACATGGGTGCACAGATACCTCTTTGAGACTCTGCCTTCCATTGTTTTCGGTATACAACCGGAAGTGGGATTGCTAGACAATATGGTAGATCTGTTTTAAATTTCTGAGGAACCGCCATACTGTTTTCCATCACAGCCATGCCCTTTTACCTTCCTGTCAACAGATTACCATCCCGTCAACAGTCTCTCCACATCATCACCAATGCTTCAATTCTTCTGTTTGTTTTGGTTTGGTTTTGAGGTGGGAGTTAAAGATATCCCCTCATGTTTCAGGCACAGTGCTGAGAACTTGGCATGCATGTCCCATTTAATCCACAAAATCACACGGACACTCAGTAGGTAGCCACTTTCTTCCCTGTGTCACTGGCCATCTTTTGATGCTGTATGCATGTCTCCCTACTAGCAAACAGCCCTCTCAATAGCAAGAACATACGTCATACAGGGCACCAGCAAGGCCTGGACTTAGCAGATCGGCCATTTTTTGTTAGTGAGCTAATGAGTTAATACTGTATCAGGCATCAATAGTAGTTGGGGACATCCCTGGCCACAGGGGTCTCCAGGGATCTGACCTTATAGATGCTGCTCTAGCCAGGCCTGAGCCCATGCTGGCATTTTATACAAGACTAACAAGGGCTTTCCTCACCAGCTGAAGCAGACTTTCCAGGAAAACCTGTCCTAGGTGAGCCTTTTGGGTTGGTTCTGTCTTGGCTTTTGCATGGGGCAAATACCCAAAAGGAGTGTTCTTAAGTATGTGCCTGACAAAATCTTTTCCCCCAACAAAAATAATAGCCAACACATTTGAATGTTTCCCACATGCCCTGCACATTATACACGCTGACTGAGATAATCCTCCTAACAACCCAGTGAGGTCAGTATGAATAACCCCATTTTACAGATGAGAAAACTGAAGTCTCAGAGGAACACAGGCACTTTTGCTAGGTCCCATAGCAAGGTCCCAAAGCTGTGATTTGATACCAGAGCTCATGCTCTTAATTGCTCTGGCTGTGTCCAGCTTTGGAGGTCTGCTCCGGTTAGAGGAAGCTGAATAGGCCCAGACCCCATTCTCTTGATGGAGCTAGTAACCTCCTAGGTTAGGGCACAAGGACACCAGTCACCTCTCTGTCCACAAAGGCCCTGTCCTCTGGTCATAGCGCGTGGCTTGTGTTTATTCTAACCTTCAGAGCTGGTTCTGAAGACGCCAAGACAGTCTTTTACACAAAGAACTGTAACACTGATCTTTCTGTTGATGAGAAGAGGCTCCCAAGGCTAGAGAACCTTAAGGGACTTTAGTCAAAAAGCCACGTATTCTTAGAGCACTTTTACTCCAGATGTAAGTATAATCTCAGATTTCTGTTCTAAGGAAGCAAGCAGAAGCTCTTTTAATTGTATTTTAAAACTAATCATTCATTCATTCATTGGCTCAGTCAGCTGTATCGACATGCCTAAAATAATGCCCAGAACTCAATCTTTGCTCAATGAATAGATTTTCTTCCCTTTCACCCCTTTCCCAAAAGCCCTTCTGGGGAGGCTGACTGAGGCACCCCTACAGCTCTGGGTTAGGCTGAGAGCAAGAGGTCTGCCTTAATTTCTTTCCTCGATTGGAACTGCTGGCAGTATAAAGGACTGAGAGAACCTATTCTTTCCCCTCGTAAGTCAAACATGTTGACAGCACAGCTTCCTAATCAAGAAGATAAGAAGGGCGGGTAGCTAGAAGGAAAAATATATAAGTATGTGACATGCTTACTCGCCCCTCATCAGTGGAGTTGATGGAGGCTGGTCCTGTGTTGTCATAAATTCAATCTTAAGCGAAGAGTCACTTCTCTCTCTTTCCCAGATTACGGGTACAAAAAAAAAAAGGCAGACAGCTACGGGTGATATCCATCAAGGGAGGGGCAGGGATTTACCCTTGCCCAAAACCAGATAAGTAAGGAAAAGATGACCACTCCTGTGGTGCTCATCTGTGTTTAAGCATTTGGGGTTTCAATAAGACATCCATGAAAAATCGTCAATGTAGAAGCACAGGCTAAAAAGAAAATTTGAGGGGGAGTAGGAGGGTGTACCCTTTTCCCTCATGTATCCATCACGGAAAGTTTATCTTGTGAGGGGTCAAAGAGACCTGACCCTTTCACCTGGGAGAAGTCACACCTCTGTGTTTCCTTCTGCAAAAGCAAGATGGCGGTTGCAGCTGAGGGGAGTGGAGAACTGTTCTTATGTTACTCTACACTGAAAACAATTCACACTGGTGGAACCACTTTATAAAACTGGCAATAATAGGGGCACCTGGGTGGCTCAGTGGGTTAAAGCCGCTGCCTTCGGCTCAGGTCATGATCCCGGGGTCCTGGGATCGAGCCCCGCATCGGGCTTCCTGCTCGGCGGGGAGCCTGCTTCCTCCTCTCTCTCTATCTGCCTGCCTCTCTGCCTACTTGTAATCTGTCAAACAAATAAATAAAAATTTAAAAAAAAACTGGCAATAATAAAGCTAAACATACACATACCTGATGACTCAGGAATTCTACTCCTAGAAATTACCCTTAAACGACATACATGCCTATGTTTGCTATTTTTTAAAAACCAACTAAACATCCATCAATAGCAGAATGGATAAAACACTGTGGTTTACTCATACTATGGGATACTAATCACCAACGAATACGAGCAAACAGCAACTTGAGGCAACAGAGTGGATGAGTCTCAAAATAACTTTGAGGGAAGAAAACTAGACCCAAAGGTACATATTATATGATTCCATTCACATAAAGTACAAAAAAAGGGCAAAACTGGGCTATGCAGTTACAAGTCAAAGGACAGTGGTTAAGAAGAGGGGGACAGTGGCTGGAAGGAGATACACGGGGTGCAAACATGTTCTATTTCTTGATCTGGGCGCTGGCTACCCAGTGTTGACTCAGTGCAAACTTATCAAGCTTCGCTGGACACTTACAGCTTCTATGTTTGGCCATACTCATGTTATAAGTCAATAAAATTTATATTTATTTATTTTAAAATATCAGATCATGGACATGGGGAATTTTGAACTCTCAAAAAGGAAAAGAAAAAAAAAAAGCCCTCAGTAAGATAAAAATTTGATCCTAAGGTAAGCCCTTCTGGATCATGTTCCCAGACATCTGGATATATGAGCGACACAACAGGTCCCGAGAATAAGAGAAAGTGGGCACTCCAGGCTCTCTGGCTCCTCAGAGGGGGCAGAGGACACAGTGAGACTTCCTAACAGTGTTGCCAGTCCCAAAGAGACCAAGAAGAGGGAGGAGAAAGCAGAGTAGGGGCTGAGCCTTCCCAAAAGATGGACAGCATCCAGAGCTGGGGCCCTGTGGCCATAGAATCACAGCAGGCAAGAGGCTGTTGGTTTTCCCTATAGCTTCTCCGGCCATGAGAAAGATGCACGGCCAGTGATGGAATGGCTTTGATGGTAATTATTTCCTGCTCAGACAGGGAGGCGATAGATCATCTCAGGGGAGGCTCCTTAATTGAAAAAGTGTCAATAGATGAAGAGCAATAAAAGCTTTTTCAGCTGAAAGCCTGGTTTCCTTAGCCCCATCTGCTTCATTCTCAACCAACCTGCTAATGCTGCTTCACTGGGAAGGGCCCTCCTGGGTCTTCTTAGCTCTTACCTGACAGACTTGTTTCCTGAGGGAGGGAGGGAAGGAGTGGGCATTTCTGTCAGAGGGCAAGGCCTCCACTTCCTTGATGTCAGGAAAATCCACTCCCCAGATCTCTGAATCGATGTTCTGAGTGAACCAATGAAACCAAATGTTATCCCAAATTGTCATTTAGTTTATCTTCACTGATTACAGGGATGGTCTCCCTCCACCCCTTTGGGGATTTTCTAGGCCCTTAATCTTAGGGTTACTCCTCTTTCCAAGTACCTCTGGACTAGTTTCCTGTTCAGTAGCTTCCTATCAGGGGTGCCAGGAGAAATCAAAACCCCACTTCACTTTGTGAGCAGTTTTTGAGAAACTCTTTTGGGGTGGGAGGAGGAAGTAAAGCCTGAATGAGGTTTGTGTGATTGAAGTAAAGCCTCACCTACAATGAGGTTTGGGGATGACCAGTATCTTCATGGATTAACTCACCCCATAGAACATACTGGACACCCACTACATGCCAAGGACCATGTTCTGCTTTTAGCCTGGCTTGACTGACATGGTCACTTAGCCTGTCTCAGGCAGAGGCTCCATCAGCCCTTGAGAACAGACTGTAGAATGAGGAGCTGAAGAGGAGCTAAGTGGATTCAGAGCGGCTTTGCCACATGCACAGAGCTTTGATTAATGGTTCGCCGTAAACTGAAAAGGTGGTCTCTGTGCTCCGTGACCCAATCGTGCCCAACATTCCTACCAAACCGTGATAGGTAGAACTGTAACTCGGTTGAAGATTCATTAACTCCTCCGTCGTTGTCAGGCTGCAGCAAGCTGGTCGGGAGAACACAGGGAGCACACTTGTTTACCGGCCTTGTCCAGAGGAAGGAGAGCAGTGAGGAAGTCAAGATTCAATATCTCAATATCCAATGGACTAATTCAACATTCTGAATCATAATGAGGTTTATGGTAACTCCTAGGTTCAGGTTAAACAAATTTACCTAACTTCAAGAATGGGGAGATCTTAGGACGCCTGGGTGGCTCAGTGGGTTAAAGCCTCTGCCTTCGGCTCAGGTCATGATCCCAGGATCCTGGAATCAAGCCCTGCATCAGGCTCTCTGCTTGGCAGGGAGCCTGCTTCCTCCTCTCTCTCTCTCTCTGCCTGTCTCTTTGCCTACTGGTGATCTCTGTCTGTCAAATGAATAAATAAAATCTTAAAAAAAAAAAAAAAGAATGGGGAGATCTTGTTCAACAGCTATTCCTATAAAAAAAAAATCTGGAGGATTTAGGAAACTTAAAGACCTTTCTTTAAGGTAACAATATGTCATGATGGTTAAAATATGACCCTGGGTCATAGTGTTGGATGTGTGGAGGTCAGAACAGAAAATTTCTACAACCTTCTCTGGGCAGACCACCAACAGTACGGTGTCTAACACTGGGCATCTCTCCGAAAAGCTACTGTGAGCCCAAAGAAAGATGTACGAGATGGCAAGGAGTCTAGAATTGGACACAGGAGCATTTGAAAGAACTGAGTACGATCACAGAAGTTCAGGTAGCTACAGAAAGTTCAAATTCACTTTCAAATTCTTTTTTTTAATTATTATTTTTTATTAACATATAATTTCAAATTCTTTTTTTTAAAGATTTTATTTATTTATTTGAGAGAGAGACAGTGAGAGAAAACATGAGTGAGGAGAAGGTCAGAGGGAGAAGCAGACTCCCCATGGAGCTGGGAGCCCGAAGTGGGACTCGATCCCGGGACTCCAGGATCATGACCTGAGCCGAAGGCAGTCGTCCAACCAACTGAGCCACTCAGGCGCCCCATAATTTCAAATTCTTAAAGTACTATTGAAAGAGGGGTTGGCGCTGAGTCTTGTAATATAAGTGAGCAGAATGAGGGTCAATGAATACGTTAGAGGGATTTTCCTTTTCTTAATAGAAGGAGGAATTTCCAATGATCGCAGAGTTTGGACAACACAACAGCTGGTGTGTGGCCCCCCCACCTAGACACTTGCCCACACCACACTGAAGACTTTTTAAGGCCCTTTCATCCTGTAAGATTGGGGCTAACCTAGATGACCTCGACTCTCGACTCTGGCTACAGACAATAATGAATGCAGGTAACCAGTTATTAAGCTTTTCTTCATGCTCCCTGTCAAAAGTTGTCACTTAAGACGTGGAGGGGGATGTGAGGGACTGGTGGGTCCCAAAGGTGTGGCTTCCTGCTATTTTCCATATGTATGCCCGGGAGACACCCTGGCATTGTGTGGAACTCTTCCCGGAGAACAACTCCACCCTCTTGTGTTGCACGGTGGACGGTGAGGAATAATCCAGACTCTCTTAGTTTGCATGGTCCCAAAGGGCCTTTACAGCCTGGTCATCCTGCTTTTTTATTGGGGTGGATTGGAAGACACACATAAACATAAAATGTACCATTAGAACCATTTTTAAAGATCTGGTTCGGGAGCATTAGTGCATTCCCATTGTCATGCAAACCACGACCACTGTCCATCTCCAGAACTTTCCACCTACTTTTCAATGCCATCATGAAATTAAGAAACTAGTCCCCAAACCCTTCTCTAGTTTTAGCTGCTAGGTACTCTATACCTTGGCTTTCTCTGCAGGACCCCCATGGCTATCACCGTCCCTCCAGGTGCATACTGCATTCCTAAATAAGCTTCTGATGTCTGACCCATAGCAACTAGAAGGGGGTCACACCTGTCACTGGTTCTGGGGGAACACGTGACCCCCACCTGTGTTTCCCACATATAAGCTGTCTTATGTGCACCTCGGTGGGAAGAGGGCTTAGGAAGCCTCTTCTTACTTTGGGACTGATGGCCACCCCTGAGGACAGCTGGGGTCCAATTTCACTCTTTTTCTGAAAGAAAATCAGGAAAGTGATAAGCAAGGGTCTGTGCACACTCTGGTTGATTCGCCTGACTTGCTGTTAATGTAAATAGTTAATTGCAGTCGTGCGGGCCATGGAGAATACAGGGTAGCTTTAATTAATTCCAGTACATGCCTTGCACTGTTTACATTCCAAATTACCTTCAAGTCAGAAGTATGTGGCCCAGAACCGCAGTTTGGGGGCAATAAAATTCCACTGGCCGCTGCTTCCAGCATCTGGAAGTCATTTGCTAAAAGACACAGAGTTTGCTATTTGGGAAAGTTAGATGTGCTTCAAGGGAGAGATGAGGTGACAGCGGTTTTCTCCCAGGCTGCTGACATAAGGAAAGAGCCTGGCCAGCTTCAGAGGAAGGGTGATGTCCTGTGGATTCTGAGCAGAGACAGGGAAACCCCACCATTTCCTGCTATCAGCATGAATGGAAGCCCAAGATGAGAGCCTGGGGAAAGATGTTACCCCCCATGACCAGGATTAGATTTCTAGAAAGTATTTTGCGTTGTTACAGGCACCAGCTCTTAATCTGCTAAAATTTGGGTTGTCTTCCTTTTCCCATTCCTTATCTACCTCCCACCCAAGTGCATTTTCCAGGATTCACAGAAAACTCCATCTGCATTAAGTAGAGTGTTTGGAGGCAACAGTTGGTTTATCTGATGTGCTTGAGAACATTACGAATTGGTTACAAGATATCTTCAAAACACATTGCGTCCTTGGCACCTCTTACGCACTGAGAACTGGAACCCAGTGAATGAAAGATTCTTGTGAGTAGAAGGCCCTTGCAAATTTCATCTAGTCCATCCCCCTGCCTTCAGGCAGAGCTAAATATAATCCACTCTGTACTTTCCGGCATCGACCACATTATTTCCCTCTTCAGATCTGAGAAAGGAAGGCTGGGTTATGAAAAAACACTTTGCATTTGCTCCTTTGGAAGTCAAATTTCCAAACGAGTCAATAATGCTAAAGGTTTTATAGTATCTCTCTAAACAAATCAAAACTTCATGTAAATCCTATTATTTGTCAATGTCATTTTGCCTCCCACTCATTCAAAAGCCAAGTTTGATTTGCTGGTGATACACGTGAAGGATTCCACATTCTCAGATTCTCATTGGGAGACAGGGGACAAAGTGTCACTCCAACTTTCCAGATGAGGAACCGGAAGGGAACAAAGGTGGGCCATGGAGTCAGACAGACCTGAATTGAGGCCTTGATTTGGGTTAAGTGACTTCTCTAAGCCTACCTCTTCTTGTGAGCTACGTGGAGATACTGTGACAACTTTCCTGATGGGGCTATTAAGGGTTAAACCAGCTCAGAGTGGCAAGAGGGTCTGAATAGTAAATGCTCCCACCATGGTAGCCTGGGCAGCATGAGTGGTGAGCTGAATGGCTCTGGGGACCATGCAGGGAACTTTAATTGGGGGTCTCACAGCTCCCTCCAGGCCACCATGGATATCTCTGACCACAGGCAGCACTAGGTATCCCCGGATTGCTCCCCTCCTGGAAACTGTGGTGATTCCAATTGTCTCTCATGTACTGTTAGGTGTTCAGCATTCCACCCCCCTGTTCTGCTCCACTTCCTCATTCCTTCCTTCCTGGATCGTGAGTCCCTGGAAGGCAGGGACCACCTCTGTGTGGATCACTGAGGGCCGTAAGGTGCTTGCAAAGCCACCTCGAAAGCAGTGCTTGATAAATACTTTTTTTTTTTTAAAGATTTTTATTTATTTATTTGATAGACAGAGAGAGATCACAAGTAGGCAGAGAGACAGGCAGAGAGAGAGGGGGAAGCAGGCTCCCCGCTGAGCAGAGAGCCTGATGTGGGGCTCGATCCCAGGACCCTGAGATCACGACCTGAGCTGAAGGCAGAGGCTTAAACCACTGAGCCACCCAGGTACCCCTGATAAATACTTTTTAAAACGATCAAGAGGATATCGCTGCATTATACATTTAAGGTGAGTGCTGTGAAGCGTGTAAGTCTGATGATTTGCAGACCTGTGCCCCTGAAGCAAATAATACATTATATGTACATAAAAAAAGAAAACAAAACCTAAAATGCCTTATTCTTTTTCTAACCCACTTGGACAGTCATGGACTGGAGTTTCTAGCCTCCTATCCTAGCATGTGGGTGTTTGCTCCTATAATTAAGCAGTTTGGGGTCTTCACGACTTATATTAGCATTTTGCCAAGTGTCATTCAAGGAGTTACTGTATCAAAACCACACGGGGTGGGTGTGGAAAGGGAACTCACTAGTTAAATATGCAGATTCCTGACCTGCATCCCGGACCTCTCAAATGGGCCCAGAGCCAGGGGCCTTCCCTTAAATAAGCCTCTCTTAGAGTCTGCAGTAATGGGTAAAGTTGTACTGGTCTCTTAGAATTGAGTGTGGCCAGTTAGTGATACAAGTGGGCTTAAGCCAGAAGAATTTGCACTTCCTTGCCCTGGCCAGAGACCGTACAAATTCAAATGCACCAGAGAGCAGGTGAAGCTCCTTAGTGCTCAAGGACCATAGTGCAGACGGGATGGCTCTGTAATTTTTAGAGGTGTTTTTTTTTTTTTTTAAAGATTTTATTTATTTATTTGACAGAGAGAGATCACAAGTAGGCAGAGATGCAGGCAGAGAGAGAGAGAGAGGAGGAAGCAGGCTCCCTGCTGAGCAGAGAGCCCGATGTGGGACTCGATCCCAGGACCCTGAGATCATGACCTGAGCCAAAGGCAGCGGCTTAACCCACTGAGCCACCCAGGCGCCCTTTAGAGGTGGTTTTTAAAGGTGGTTGTGCTGCACAGTCAAATTTGAGAACCAAACTTGCAGGGGATTCGCCTCTGCCTCAGTGAGTTTTGCCAAGAGGCACAGCTAGGCAGTGGGGAGACCCATAAATCCAGGCAACAGGGAGCTGGATTCTAGTCATGGCTCTGTTGCTTCCAAGAAGCTGTGTGGTCCTGCACAGCTCCCCAGGCATCTGGGAGCCTTAATTCATCTCAACTAACTAAATCTACAACTTTCAGATTTTTCTTGGCAATGATATCCTTTGCCAAAAAACCTGAGCCCACACCTGGATGTGGAAAATAAATTAAAATGCAGTGGTCAGCACCACCGGCAGCAGCCTCCAGGGCACGTCAGCGGGAGCCCAGAACACAACCCTGGGATGACCCAATGTCCAAGTCACACCTGCAGCTCTGCACAGCCCCAGGCTACGCCCCAGGAATGGATGGGAGGGAAGGGAGGGAAGATGCCAGCATGTTCGAGAACGGATGCAGAGTGGGCTGGCAGGAGGATGTCTCATGCTTCAGCTGAGTACCCCATAGACAGCTAAGAATGGGCTCCAGGTAGCAGGAGTGGTGTGGCAAGGGGGCTCTCCTCCCCCCCAACTCTCATCCCTAGGGACGTGGAATTCCTCCAACAACAAATGGACACTATCTCATTTCCTCCTGCCACTTCCGGAGAAGTTCCCAGACAAACAGGTTCAGGGACCTCTTTCTCATTTGCCTGTGAGACAGATGTGCCTTAGCTCTTCTTTAAAGGATATTTGCACATTTTAAGACTCCAATGATAGGTCCTGTGACAAATCAGCTTATTTAGCATGTTTCTAAACCAGCATGTCTCAAAGTTTTTTGACTGACAGACCCTTTTCACAAGTAAAGTTTATCTGATATTCTTTGGAAGACTGTGAGATACACAGAGGTGGAGGGTCAGAAGTGCCTGAGAGTGGATTTTGGGAAAAGACTGAGTCTGAGGATTTGGACGTGAGGAAAAGCGGAAGAGGAATTATTGTTGGGGGGTTTTCCCTTTCACTTTATATTCCAGGGAACAAAAGCCTGTAGGACCTAACATTACGATTACTGAAGTTCTTGCACTCAGAGTAGCTATTTACGAGTAGATGCCCGGGTCCTGCAAGGTTGCACTCTCTTTAGGGGAATCTGAGGAGAAGACAGTGGACCTGAACAGGCGGCCAGTCTCTCCTCGAAGGCCGCCTGGTGGCCTCCTGTCTGGCCCTGGAATATGTCAGACCACAAGAGCACACAGGCTGAAGGTGTAGTGTGTCTGTTCATGGCACGCTTCTCACCATGAGCCAGAGCCTGGGAAACATCAATCCACACAACCAGACCGTAGCTCCTGGAAGTTTCCAAACTCGTGTTCACACCCTAGCAGCCTGCCACCCAGCAGGACCAGTGGCACAGTGGGTCTTCTGTCACAGCAGAGACAGGTTTGGTTAAGAACATGGCATCTGGGGTGAGGCTACCTGGTTTCAAATCCTGCCCATAGCTGTATAACTTCCAGCAAGTTCCTTAATTTCTTCACGCCTCAGCTTCTTCAGCCATTAAAATAGGGAATGTCCTTGAGGATTAAACAGGTTACCCGAAGTACTATATTGGACCCCACGTCCAGCATATAGTAAGCATCAGAAAGGTGTCTGCTGTTGTTAATGACACATCACAACTCGGCCTCACTACCAAGCTGTTTTTTGGGGGGTGGGAAGGAGGGTACCCAGTCTGAGTTGTTTCTGAACCTCTGTGAGTACGCACAGCTGAGAGAGGCGGGACGGTGAGGAGAGCATCCAAGATAAGTACATGGCCACACGGGGCAGGAGCAAGCACCAGACTAGGAAGCAGAAGAGCTAGCCTTCCCGTGACCCCGCCGTGAACTTTGCTTTGTGACTTGGCCTTCCCCAGGAGAAAATGATGGGATCGAATGAGGTGACGCTGGTGTCTTTCTCAGATTTCAAACCCCGTGCTTCTCGGCACGGGTACCGGCAACGGGAGGGGCAGGGGTGGCCTGAAGAGCTGGACCGAGTACAGTGCCACCCCTGCGGTGTGCACGTCTGTGCGCCGGGCGGGAGCTCAGGGAAGATGGATTGTCAGATTGTCAGAGGCCTCCCTCAGCCCCAGCTAAGGAGTCTCTGCCCAGCGGTCCTCCGAGTGGCTCAGGATGGGGCTGATGCCGAGGCAGAGATCATTCTAAAGACAGGCTCACGTGGCTGCCATCCAGCTACTTCAAGCTGCTTTCAACTAGGTACAGATTTAATGTCATATTCAAGATTAAAACTCTAAAAATTGAAAGCCCCTGGACGCAGTTACTTTTCTCCTCCCAGACTCCCCCTGACCTGTGCCTCTTTTCCCCTAAAGCCTTGCTCTGTGCCCACATGTTGAACCTCACTGAACTCTGTGTTCAGATGCAATAAGCACCTTTTGAATTTAAAAGCTCCTGGCTGTCCTAGCTCTGAGGAACTCACTGTGCAGGGCAGGTGGGGGGGTGGTCACCACTGGGAGGTCTGGAAGGGCTTAGTGGTCCGTAAGAAATCTGCTTTCGGTCCCTTGATGGAGGGGAAGGATTGCAGGTCTGCCTGCCCCGGGCCCTCAGTTATGTGAGCTGACGCTTGCTCTCCCAGGTTTCTGAACTCATTCTGGACCTGCTCATGGTGGGAATGGCACAAACCAGGGGATCAAAATAGGCCTCACAAGAGGGGATTTCACATGTCCAGAGAAACCTAGCTTTTCCTAGATTGCTGGCCGGTAAACAAGTGTGCTCCCTGTGCTCTCCCGACCAGCTTGCTGTGGCCTGACCACGACAAAGGAAATCCTTGACAAGCCCAGAAGTCTCCTGGGCTGCACCCCTCTTCAGATTTCTCCTAGGACCCTGTACCTTCTCAAACCCCCTCTACCCCTATACACACACACACACACACACACACACATACACAGGCACATGCTTGCACACACACGTGTGCGTGTGCAGGCCCACATGGGCTGCACGGACTCTGGCTGACAGACTTGGAACTCACCAGAATCCACCGTCTGATGCTTCACTTTCCACCAGAGTTCAAAGTCCTTGACAGACATCTTCTCATCTGTCCTTGTCTGAACTCTCAGAGCTCTGACGGGAGAAGTGACAAACGTGACCTACTCCCCGCCCCGCATCCGGCAGGTGAGGGAGACCGTGCCATCTGCCCAGGCGCGCTGCAGCTCTTCAGAAGGAAGGGCCCCCTGTCACCTGGAAAGCAGTGGGCCTGCTGGAAGGACTCCCTCCACAGTCTTGGTGGTGAGCCGGAACAATCCAGATGAAAGCCGGACAAGATGGCCTCGACTGCAAGCAGCCTTTTGCCCCAAACACACCAGTGTTCAGGGCTGCCTCCAGCCCCCAACGTCTGCACAACCCTCCACAGCCGTCTTGCCCATCCAGACAAATCCACTAGTGGGTTCTCTTAGGGCTAAATGTGTCCCCACCCCACCAAATCCACATGTGGAAGTCCGAAGC
This sequence comes from Mustela lutreola, assembly GCF_030435805.1. Classification (NCBI taxonomy): domain Eukaryota; kingdom Metazoa; phylum Chordata; class Mammalia; order Carnivora; family Mustelidae; genus Mustela; species Mustela lutreola. Next base: position 42,469,461 of record NC_081297.1, read on the forward strand.
TCCGGTACCTCAGAATGTTACTATACGTCAAATACAGTTTTTAACAGAGCTAAAAAAGTTAAAATGAGGTCAGTATGGTGGACATGGACGCATGTGGAAGAAAGGTGGTGTGAAGAGACAGGGAGAAGACGGCAGTTCGCAAGCCGAGGAGAGAGGCCTCTGAGGAAACCAACCCTGCCAACACCTTGAGCTCAGACTTCAGGCCTCCAGAACTATGAGAAGATACATTTCTGTTGTTTACATCACCCCATCTGTGGCACTTTTTCTAAGGCAGCCCAAGCAAGCTCATACAGATTCCTTCACTGATTTTCCAATCTGTAAGACACTTGCCTAGCCTGAAGCCACGTTCATGAGCCAGGATGTTGGCTCCAACGCTCAACCACATCCCCTCTAGTTCATGCCTGAAGCTCCCACAGCTTGGCTGAAGGAGGAGATGGAGGAAGAAACAGATGATGAAAAGGAGACAGAGGGTCCACAGCCATGTTCCCCACCTCAGGCCGCACCCCATGGCTCCAGGCCGGCCCCTCTCCACCACACATAGAACCAGCTCGGAATCTTGCTCTCCTGCCTCCCCTACTGCGATACGTGTCCTGTATTTAAAAAGCCTCCCAGGCGGGCACAGACCCCTCACCAAGGCAAAGCTAACAGGACCCAGCCAGAGCATGCTGTCTGAAGGCAACCAACGTGGAGAAGGAGCCAATGTGCTCCCCAGTCCTGAATTAGAACGTGAAGGCCAGAGAAACAAAACAGACCAAAATACCATTCTTCTCATGAGGGAATATTTACTGAATAGTTTATATATACTGAATGAATCTTATGTAAGAGTCAACATGTTCAAAGCACTAAAAATAGGTCTGGATACATTTTGGTGAATAAGCTATTAATGTATTTAACCCTTCTAAAGAAAAAGTATGTAAGTAAGAGAGGGCAGGTGGCCAGTGCCCCTCCCCCAACCGTGGCTGTCTATGGACCATCAGAGGGGAGAGGATGGATACAGGTGGACAGCTGCCACCAGCCAGAAGAAAAGTCCACGGGCTTCCAGGAGGGCAGGGGTACAAGGGAAGGAGCTTCCAAGAACAGGTGGCTTCCTGCGGCTTACCTCTAGAACGGCCTGGCCGCCACCCTCTTGTCTCTTCTCCGAGGTGAACTTCATGTTTGTTTCCCAGCACCCGGGCCGGCCACCCTCCATCTTACCCACCCCATCCGTCCAGGTAGCGAATGGGTTAAAGAGCTGCGGATGTGGCTTCAGGGCAGGGACTCAGGGTGCACGTCTCACCGAGAGCATAGGCGGCCAGATTTCAGTTCGTAAACACTTGTCTGTCACGAAAACCGTCCAGCCTCAAAAGTGGTATCCTTTTCAAAATCCCAAACACTCCTTGCAAGTGAACCAAAGTTTACAAATTTTTTCCTAATAAATCAGCTGGATCGTACTTCTTTTGTAAAATTACTGACCCAGAAACCAACCTAAAACGTCTTCAAAATAGCCTTTCCACCGCACTGATAGTTCATTCAATTGGAAAGCCAGACTCGACTCTACTCATTTTTATTTCCAGCTGGTTAACGACTAAGGGACATTACACCGGGAGCAGGATCTGGGGCTCCCAACCACTGTCACGACCACATGGGGAGTCTCAGGGAAATCTTATCAGCAACTTGGGCCTCTGTGAGCCTCCCTTGGAAGATGGAAGGGCAGAGGGTATGTATAAGGCTCCTTCATGCTGTGCCTTGTAGGACTTCATTAGCCCCATTTCCCACAGGAGATCAGGCTAGGATGCTCATTTTTCAGAGCGTACATAGGTGCTTGGTAGGAAGAAGTGCTCTGTGGTTAAGAAAGTTTGGAGGTGACCCGACCCACGCTTCTTTACTGCAAGACTTCTCTGAACCTTGAACATGTTAATGAGCAATCTGTGATTCTCCAGGAGGGGAATTAATAAGGCTGCCGCATTTCCAACATAAGGCAGAAAATCTGACTATTTAAAAAAAATTTTTTTACGAGACTGGAAAACTTTTAAGATCCACAGAAGAAAGCAGGAAGGCAGTCTTCTGGAAGGAAGTTAGTCTACCTGGAAGGAAGCTAGTCTTCTGGGACAGAGGTTTCTACTGAAGCCCCCTAAGTGGGAGCACAGAGTCACCCACCCCAAGTCAGCCCAGCCCTGGAGCTGAGTGCCTCCCCAGACGGTGCTCTGGGCCGTGGAGGCAAAGACCACCGCTTCCTAGGCAGCCCCCCACTGAAGACTTGCTTAGCACCAGAAGTGGACAGTGTGCCCACGGACCACTGGGAGCTGTCCAGAGGCCACAGAGGGAAATGGCTCCCATGAGAAGGGGCTGTGCAGCTCAGGGATCCCAGGCAGGCCGGCGGCTCATGACCCTGACCTCGGCTGTTTCACTCCTGTCCCAGGCTGCTCCTGGGAAGCCCCACCTTCCACGTGTCCCCTGGCAGGTTCCTGACTCAGGGCCCTCTCCCTCCACTCTCAAGAGGCCCCTTCCCATGTTCAGGGCTCACTGAGTGCCCACCCAATAATCTTTTAGCCCTGGAGAGTCCGAATTAACACTTAATTATATATCCTTTCATCTAGCTCCTGTTCTTCCAACAGTGCAAACTGGGCTTCCCATACCAGACTGCAAATGCCCCAAAGGAAGGGAATGCTGTCGTTTCTCATGTCACGCTACCAAGCATCAAGCTGAGCAAACAGTAGGCACTCAATAAATGAATGTCAACTAATTCATTTTGGATGGTAATGAGGACCTCACTGTTTTCCCAGAGGTAGCCTTCACTCTTTACAAATATGTCTTGGGTGCGATGTGTATAACATTGCTCCAGTCCTCCCCAGGGCTCTTGGTTGAGACACAAATTCAGAAGTAGTCTACACACTCCGGCCTCTAGAGTGGCCGCAGACCTCCGGGCCCGAATTTTTTACTTCATATTCTTTAAATGCCTAAATTTCTCTCTTAGCCTTTAGCTTCTACTTGAGTTACAAAATGGATCATGATGGTGGTTAATTACTGAATATGATGTGCCACGCATTTTAGATGTATTAATTCATTTAATTCCCAACCCTTTTATGAAGTGGGTACCATTGTGGTGATGATGATATGAGGCTTAGGGGAGGATGAGTATCTTGTCTGGGTCCCCCAGCTCAGAAGTGGTCTATCTAGTGGACCCGAGAGCTCTCAGAGGGTCAAAAGGAAAGTTGTAAAATCTCTTTTCCTGGAAAATGAAAACAGTCTTTGCCTGCCAGTGGTTTCTGAATGTCGATGATTATCAAATCCAATAATAACAATAATCATCATCACCATTCCTCATTCCTACCTGCTGAGATTCTGTTTCAGCAAGTCCGAGTGGGGCCCAGGAATCTGTATTTTCTCCAAGATCTCCAGGTGATTCTGATAGTGATTCAGGATTGAGAACCACTGATCCAGTCTGTGCCTTCTGTCCACACTAGGCATCAGACAAGAGATCTTGAGCAAATACTTAGTGACACCCACTGGGTGGGAAATGGGAAACAGCAGGTTGGCATGCCAACCCTCCCGGCCTCCTTCCCTCCCTGTATACACTGGGAAATGTATATAGTTTGATCCACTGGGCCTCCATAGTGGTGTCTGGGGAAGGTGAGAGCTAAGGAGAGGTGGGGCCCAGCGTACCCCCACATCAGGGATTTTAAAGCTTCCCCAGTGAGTCTAAAGTGTAGCTCACACATTTGTCTTTTTTAGGAAGAAGGACTCTGGTCATTAGGCCTTGACCTTCGAAAGCTCCTTTCTCACGTAAACAAAGTGAGTTGGGATCTCCTTAGCAGCTCCGGCTAATTTAAAAACTAATAACGTGAACATGCTTTAATGCCTCCCCCCCATTAGTTCAGTTCAATCTCATTAGGAAAAGTAAAACAGAAACATATTCCCCGCACATGATCAAACTGAGAAAGGCCAGTCCTTGGGAGATGGTGAGCACATCAGCGTCCCTCCTCAGGCCAGCTTTCAGCACAGGTCCCTGCATGGCTGGCGTCACAGACGCAAAAGGTCAGGGCTGGGAGGGACTGCAGAGGGCCCCACCAGAGCACCCTGGCCTTCGAGGGCAAGGGCAAGTGACTCACTCACACCTGCCGGCAACAACAGAACCAGAACCCGCCCCTTGGCCCCAGATGGCCCTGGGGCACAACAACAGTTAGCCTGCGAAACTTCCAGACTTTCCTCTCTGCTTTCCGCGCACCGGGGCAGAAATGAGTAATACCGGTCACTGAAGCCTCTGTGTGAATTAATGACACGGTCAACCCGAGGGATACCTGCATTTTAATTTCTAGCATGAGTGACTTTGTTTCTTGTTAAGGAAACCTGAGACCCTTGTTGAGCTTGTTGTGGGCCAGCAGGGTCCCACACTGTCCACACACACTTCCCTTGACTTAGGCATTCCAACAACATAGGAGCAGCAGCAAGGGTTGTCCCGTTCCTCGGATGGGGAAACCGAAGCTTCGAGAGGACAAACACCTGAACCGAGGTCACCAGAGCACGTGTGGGTGTTTGAACTGAACTGTCTGACTCCAGAGACCTTGGCCGTAACCAACAGGAACATCGTCCCCTCCAGACTTTATGTTTCCCTCAACATAAAGCCGGCGAGGCAGTACATTTTGAAACAATGACTAAGGGTCCCTGAAACGGAAAAGACGACCTGCTTCAGATACTTAGACCCTTCCGCTCCCCTCCAAACGTGCGTGACGTTTTCAGTTTTGTTTTGTGTTTTTGGCAAATACTGGTGTGCGGCAACGCATTTGTATGGACATGGCTGTTAAGAATAGACACAGGTACACACAGGTTATGTACACAGGTATATGCAAGGGGTATGAAGAAATAGTCTAATGTAAGCCGTGTGAACATACAAGTGTCTGCACGTATAGAACATACAGATATTCACACGCATACACAATATATGGATAGTCTCATCTATTATGTATATATTCAGACCAAGCAGAAGGAGAGGAGCCGAGATGCTCACAGAGATGCCACCTGAATGATTTCAATGTCAAAATATCACTCACAAAATCCACAAGCACACTGAGAGGCTTGGTGGTGGGTTGGGGGTGGCAGGGTTGGGGAGCACACAACACCTGGGTGTCAGAACTCCACAGGGATGGTTCCTTAGCAATCTCTGTCCTTTGCCTTGGCTCTTGGGAAGCAGAGGCAACAGCCCACTTTCTTACAACCCACTGTCTTTGGAGGAATTAAAAATAACAATCTTAATAACAGCACGAGGGAACCAGGCCCATGGACCTGTCCATTGATGACAACCTCCTGATTCCGCCAACGGTTTTCTATTTGTTAGTATCCTCCTGGTGCAGGCAGGATTCTCTCTCAAAGCCCAGCCAGCTCTGTGGAGGAAACAATCAGCCTTTAAATACCTCTGGTAAATGCTACTGTCCATAAGGCCTCTCCCTGCCATGGCAGTCCCCGTGTGTTCTGTGCTCCCGTCCCCGGAGAGTCAATGACAACTAAAATTTGGAGGGCAGGCTGAGAGGATAACACACAGGAAACCTGCACACATCACTGTTTTTTAGTGATTTTTGTTAGTTTTGTTATTGAGTTGTTTGCTTCCCTGTCCTCTACTCGAAGTCCCTTTTCTTCTGCATATTTTCCTACTACCAACTAACAGAGGGGTGCACCCTGAGGCAGAAACCAGGCAAAACGATGAGGAAGACACAGTTGGCTTTCTAAGCCCATCTCCGTTTCTTCAGTCAGTTCCATGGATTTATTTGATCTGTGATGAGCTAAGTGATTCTGATAAGGTTGTTAGCAAGTTAAAGTTTTCTCTTTCCCTAGAGGATTACAGACTAGCAGAGGCAAAGTGAAGCTCTAATGGTAGAATTTCAGGCAACGGGACATTCACAAGGAAGGATCCACCCTGTGCAGTGTTTCCCCATTGTTGGACCACAGGCCAGTGGAGGCATTTTATACTACTCTGTGCCCTGTACAACCCCACCTTCCCTTCCCCTTTTCCTCACTCCTTGGCTCCATGGCAGCGAATTCTGTTAGCCAGCTGTGTGATGTGTGAAAGCTCACGGTGGGAGGCTGGGGCCGGTCTGCCTGGCAGCAGTGTGGGTGGTGCTGGACAGTGAGTGGTCTGGGTTGAGGCTATTCTGCAGGCAGCTCCAAATGCTTCTTTGGGTTGGCATTGGGAGGGAAAGAACACTGGACCTGGACTCTTTTGGAGCCAGGAACCTTCCTCCAGCCCATCCACATGTAGCGCTGCCATGGCCTTGGACGGAGGGTCCAGAGGGTAGGGAGCCAAAACCAGCACCAGGGTTAAGCTTCCCCTCAACATAAAGTGTCTTCGTTGCCTATGACCTGTCTTTTGGCCTGTGATGCCAGACCATAGAGAAATGCGTTGGCCATCGTTTGCTGTCAGGGTTTTTGGTTCCTCTGTCTCTAGGGGGAAGGCTCCCCGCACTTCTGCATTTTGCAGTGAGGAGATGGCTCCTCGTAACCATTAGGGCAGAGTGGCTATCACGTCCCCACTCCATTAGCATGGATAAACACTTGTGCTCACTCATCATCTGTCAACATCTCTCTTTTCCCCACTCCCTTTCCATTTTTCCATCTTTACTCTAAGGCACAGGGCACAAGTCATCCATTTTTATGACACCTGCTGAGCAGCCTCATTTTTCTGACCACTCTGGCATGTGACACCCCTTCCATTCTCCTTGCTTCCTCCCAAGGCTGCTCCTCTATTAGAGAGGAGGGCAAGACCCAATCACAGGGACAAAGAAGTGACATGTTCCCAAAAACAAAATGAATAAAAAAAAAAAATCCATGCAGTCTGCAGTATGAGCTACTGAGAAAGGAGGCACATTGAGAGGTTAGGAGCATGAGTTTAGAATCGGACAGCTGGCCCTCTACCACCTCTGCCATTCACAAGTGTGTGACCTTGAGCTCCTCAGGGTCTCAGCTGGCTCATCTGCAACATGGAGGCGTTGCCAAGCAACAGGATGGTTACAACACTTAAAACATTGGATTGTAATGGGCCTAGCACTGTGCCTGACCTACTGGTATGAGCAGAAATGGTAGGTATTATTATTTTAAACATTTCCATTCTTAATATGATTTAGGACCTATTTGGCCCCCCCAGTTGAGCCAGAGTCATTATTATCAACACACACCCATTGAACAGTATTATTTTAAGGGAATTCTGTTATGTACTGGGAATCTAAGAGACAGAAGAAAATTCCTTGCCCTGGAAAGAGAAATTCGGGCACATGGGCACACTTGTCAGGTACCAAATGTATGACATATTTAGTGAAGGCTGCAAGATGTCAGAGGAGGGATATTTCATTGGGAGGGGAGTTGCTTTGAATGAAATCTTGAAAGGCACAATGGCGGAGGCATTTTAGGTTGGGGGGGTTGACAGAAGGCCATGATAGGAATAAGAAATAAGGAATTAATCAGCTTGGCTGTATTCATTGCATCCTAAAGAATAATGGAGAATAGGTTTGAGGGGATTGCTAAGGGCCACCTTCCAGATTAAGGATGTTTATTGTCTAGGCTTCTAGGACCCAAAGAACCTGTTTTAAAGGGGGATTAAAAAGCAAAAGAGAGAGAAAAAAAAAAAAAAAAGCAAAAGAGGGTTTAGGAAGAAGACTCTAGTGGAGGCCTTTATGCACACCTCTGCTAGTAACTTCTTCCTAAACCTTGTGGGAGGCTATACCTAGGGAGCCAACAGGAAGACTACTGCAATGGTCCAGGCCCCAGAAGACATGCTGGAAGAGGAAGTGGGAAGAAGGGTAAGACGCAAGACAAATGCCAAAAAAAACCATTTCCCTAGAAGAGTATGCCACAGAACAGTGAGCCTAGTTATTGCTCAACTGACCATGAAGCTCTCATGGGTGGGGGACAGACAACTGCACACATGAACAGAGTACTGCCTGGCCCACCTGTGGCTGAATTTTCTTCTTGATTGAGGGTGAAAATTGCCTTGACTACTTGTCTCAGTCAACGTGACCAACAAGGCATCCACAGTCCCAGCAGCTGCCAGAGATGCTCCTCACTCCAGTGACCTATGACCTACTAATTAACAAAGCTGCTTGTACCTGCAGGTCTTCCTGGGCTCGTTCGGCTTGGATGGCCTGAGCTCCACTCTCATTGACTGTCTTCTTCCTTTCTTGGCCCTGCTGGCATTCTTCAAGCTCTGCGATGTGCTCTAACAGCCTTCAGAGACCATCCTCCCCGCCCACAGAGTCACTTCATTTTGGAGCTGCTTTCTGCCTGGATTCCCACCCTCACCACTGCAGCCCAGGCCTTCCTGACCTCTCTGACCTGCCAGCATAGTTCCCCACCAGACCCCCTGCCCTACTCTTCCTCCTCTACCCGCCCCCCACCACCAGACAGGCCTCCCCAAATGTCGGCTGAGTACTCGCCGACTGCCTACAGGAACAGACCCCATTCCTTCCCAGGATATTCAAGGTCTTCCCACTCTGACCCCAGTCTGCCTCTTCCCTACCAGGCTGCCTGCTTGAGCTTCCTGAGAAACATCAGTCATTTTCATGCCTCATGCCATGGGTCATGCTCTTCCCTCTGCTTGGAATGTTCTTCCTTCTTTCTCTGCCCACATCACCAACCTTTTTTTTCTGACTAACTCCCACTTATCTTCAAGTTCCAGGTCAAATGCATCCTCTCTGCAACTTTCTCCTCTTACACTAGGCAAAAAGCACTCCCTCCATTTAAAATTATTCATGCATACTTGGTATTAATATACTATTAATTGATATTTCATTTTAAATTATGTAAAGACTATATATATTTTCACATTGAGTGTCATTGAATGTTTGTCTTCCCATGTGGATAGTCAACACCCCTCACTCCAGGATTGGGCCTCAGATTGCCTTATGTTTTACCAGCACCTGACAATGTCTGGTGGATATTATTAGATGGTTAACAAAGGGTTAAATTAATATACTAATACAAAAGAAGACTTCATAGCAGAATTACTATAAGAGCTCCCTGTTGCCTCAAGAAAAAAAATGAATTAGTGTACAGACAGTGGCAGAACCTGAAAATGTCTGTGATCTATTGATAATTCGTCAAACTTGATTGTCTTTAACAATAAAGCACTATTCTAGGCTCTGGTAGACATATGAGTAAAAATAATAGATGTATAATCTACTTGGGAAAACAAAGTATTTGTATATAAAAAAATAACTAATAAGCCAAAGAAAGCTATCCTAAAGGTCAAACTGTGAAAGCCTCTGGGCTTAGAGGCATTCATGGAGTCAGAGAATTAAAGAGTATTACCTGTTATCAAGCATCCCAGATATTTAGTTGATCCCGGTGCCTACAGATAGGACCACACTATGTTGCCATGTCACAATCAGATGAGACTCACTCATATTTACACAAATTATTGTTTTTTAAAAAAAGATTTTATTTATTTGAGAAAGAGAGTGAGAGAGCACAAGCAGAGGGAGAAACAGGTTCCTCACTGAGCAGAGAGCCCAATATGGGACTTGATCCCAGAACCCTGGGATCATGGCCTGAGCCGAAGGCAGATGTTTAACTGATTGAGCCACCCAGGTGCCCCTACTTACATCATTGTTAAGAAGCAGAAGGGTATTTTACTTCTATCAGAAAAAAACCTACTTCTAATGACTCTAACACAGCTCTGCTACGGCTTGAGTCTGTTTCTTTCACTTTCAGTCTCAGAGGAGATTTTCAAAGTATTACAGTTTCCTCACAAGAGGCCTCCACAGGCATGAAGACTTCTCTCCAGGCCGTGTTAGGGGATGGGAGCTCAGACTCGGGGAGGGGATGGGGACCAAGATGAGCAGTCAGTGTGACATGCTAAACCCCAGACTCTGGAACACTTCAATGTCCAGATGCCTCACTTTCTCCCCTTCCACTCTCTTTTCCCTCTCCCACCCCCAGGAGGTGAAATCACACCCACCAGTCCTCAGAATTTACAAGGAATCTCCATGAAAAACCAAGTAACACACAAGTATTTGTGGCCTGGGCATATACCAAGGAAAGTATAAAGAAGCTTGTAGAGGGAAGTGGAATTTCCTGATTGCCAAGGGCTTTTTGAACTAATAAATATGCCAGAAAATAAAAGAAAGGAAACAATTATAGAAGGCTCCTTGGCAGTGCCCTGTAACCAGGCAAGCAGGCTCCCACCAGAATGCCAGTGTGGGCCCAGTGCTGCAGGGCACAAACAACATGGAAAGAGAAGAAAGACTGGAAGGGGCACTAAAACACATTGCCACTTGGCCTTTCACCAGGGTCTGTCCATTTGGGTCAGAGATCTGGCTGAAAACAGGAAGGTTCCCCAGGCCACTTCAAGAAGGTAGCTCAGTTTAGTTATGCTACCTGCCCTTCCTTCCACATTTACCTATATCTGCATATCCCTTATGCCTCTAGACACCCTAACCCCCTAGCTCACCTGCTTTGGCCACCATAAAACCCCAGTGTCTTTGCAGATGATACTCAATACATATTTGTTGATTGACCATAAGAGGCTTTACTACAGAGAAGTTCCATAACTTGGTCAAGGTCACATAGCTGACAAGTACTGGAGTTTTCAGACGTGGGCTGATTCTTGAAATAGTGTTCCTGCCCTCTATGCTGTACAGTGTGGGAGTAGGAGGACACAGAGAACAGGAAAGTGTGCCTAACCTCATCCTTCCCCAAATGCTTTAGGGCATCTACAATGTTCTCCATACAGGGAAAGACACACAAAATGTACACGGAATTGAACCGTCATCTCAGAGGTCCAGAATCACTCCCAACTAAACACATGCATGCTTCCTTCTCTAAGATTCCACAAAGGATGGTCCTGTCTTATGGGACCCATCATTCACCTCACTATCATATACTTGCCTACTAAATTGTCATCTCCTTATCTCACTTCCCCACCAGCATCTTCTCAAGGATAAGTTCAAGTGCCAGGCCTCTCTGCCTCCTCAGGAACCAGAGCAAGGCCCAGCACTTAGTCGTGCTTAATGGAGGTCTATCGATTGGTCTCCCCTTATTTCTAATCCTAGTGACACCCTCCTGCTGGTCTTACTGATAGTTGGGCTCAGAGCCACTCCAAACTGGGGAAGATCATTAAACCCAACCAAGGAGTGAAGAGCTGAAACAGCCCTTTCTTGCCTTCTCAGCTGGAAAAATGCTTCCAAACAAAAACTCAAAACAAAATGTAGGACGGCTCCCTAATTTGGACCTCTCTCTTCTTCTGGCACACTGAGGATTTCTGGAAAAGGATTTTTGCCTTGTATGTGCATCACTTTCCCCGTGTAGTAAACAGAGGTAATATTAATGACAAATGGACCATCTTGAGTGGGCTGGTGACACTTGCCTCTCTTGCTTCTTAAAATGGGCAAACAGCACGTTGACAGTGGCCTGGGTGCGCTACACAGAACAAGTGTTTCCAAATGCTGCCACTCGGAAGTCGTTCTAGCTCTGTCACAGTCAGATCCTGTGTTCTCCCCTGCAGGATGCTGCTATGACAAGTTTTAATAAAAATTATATTTATGCCGAACACAAGACCAAACAAAATCTCCAGACTCTAACATCTTATTTACAAACATCTCAATTTGAAGTAATCAAAACAGTTGCAAAACTACTAGTTACCTTCCTTTCCTCCCTCCTCTCCCTGGTGTCCTACTCACCTAGGAGCCCAATCTAGAAAAAGAGTTTGTAGTTTCAGGAAACGACGAGTAGGTGGCGCCGGCAAGTTCTCCAGGCAGGCTCCAGGGCAGAGCCGTGGAGTAGGGAAGCAGAAGGCCTTGGATAAACACCCGTCTGGGTTCCATTTTGATTGTTTTGCCTGTTGTCTCTGGATTCTGAGGCTCCCTCATTAAAACACTGCTCCATTTCCAGAAAACTTTTTTTGGCTGCAGGGGTAGGACCTTTGATTGTTCTGTTTTAGTAAGGGCTACCATTTAAATGCTTGTTGCGAACCGGACATATTACGGGGGGTTAGATACTCTTTATCCTTGCAACAACCCTATTAGTTATTACCTCATAGTACATAGGATCTGGGACTCAGCAAGTCAGAGTGGCCTGCCTACCTGGTTGGTCGCTAGTCAAACTGAGGGTTTCAACCAGTTTACATAACTCCAAAATCCATGCCGTAAACCATCCCCATTTTTCCTCCATAGGTCAACTGATTCAGATAAGCCACTTGAGAAAGCCAAGGATGTGCTTCTTTGAGGCCGTCAGGAAATCACCTCTATGTCCCAAAGATCCCGTAACCAGTGCTGCGGATACAGGCAATTTCTTTCCTGAAATATCAGTCTTTCACACATCTCACATCCCTGTGAAAACTTCTCCAGGCAAATTTAACATTTCACTCTCGTAAGAGTCTTTGGTTCCTTTTCTGCACAGGTTTGACTTCTCACTCTCTATGTCACTGAGTGGAATAGCGCTGGGTCTGGCAGGAGAGTTATTGGGTGGAGTAACTGAGCATGTTCCCTTAATAAAGTCGGGGGCGGGGATTGGTCCTGGGGTTCTTTTCATGTCCCCACTGTAGGATTCCCACCATGGCTTCTGCTCACATTTCCCCAGATCTGCATGGCTGGGAAAGGAAATTTTTTGACATAATTTCTTTCCCCCAAAGAAGGGTTTCCTCTCCAACCAGCACTTTCTCCATCATTCTTATAATTGTCTCCCAAAGTGCCTGCTCCAACGTTTCACTCATGGGAATGCCACCTATAGGCTTCCTAGAGAAAATCAGCATCACCTTTCTCTGAAAAATATACTTGCCTTGCTGAGCCTAGGGGTCCCAGAACACAGCTTCCCAGCATCATCCCTTTCCTGATGCACCAATCCTCAGTTGCTACGACATGTGCAAAGAGAGTCAGATGCTCACCAGAAGGCTCTTTTGACATTGATTCTCCACCTATCCACACTTACCCACCTGCAGACTTGGATTTGGTGTGCCAGTTAAAATGTTAACTCTTCACAGTGAGAGCAGCTGGCCGTAAATGCCCCAGAACTTCCCATAAACTGCCTTCATTTTTGCAAAGGTAACACAAAGGTAAAGTGAAAGGAACACTAAGCTAGGAGTCTAGAAAGCAACTTGCCACCCAAATTCTATTGTTAACTAGCTGCATCATTTTGATCAAGTTCCTCAACTTTTCTGGGTTCAGTATCTTCATGTTGAAAGTAGGAGGGGGCACCTAGGTGATCTTCCAAATGCAAATATTCAGGGATTCTGTAGGACTCAACACAAACTTCCTTCTCTTATGAGCAGAAGAGTAAGCTGAGCTGACAGAATGTGAACATGTAAATGATAAAATGGAAAAAAAAAAAAAAGAAAGAAAGAAAGAAAAAAAAGAAAGAAGGCAGGCAGGCAGGCAGGCTGTGTTTGACCACTTATGACCCTCAAAAGTCATTTCTGATCTGGGAGTCTCCACTGTGTGATTGTAGGAACCGTGGTCCATTGCACACAGAGTCCTGATACACTCATCATGCAATACCGTATTTTGATATGCTCTGACAGCCTGGGAATCTCAATGAGGACCAGGACTGGGTTTATCTACACCAACACCGTGTCCCCAGGAACTAGCATCATGCCAGCACATTGTAAGAACTCAACAAATATTTGTTGCCTGAATGCATTTCCACTGTACAGATCTGCTTTCCTGATTATACTAGAGCCCACATGGCAAGCACACATTTCCTAGACTCCGCAGCTCTTCTCCATCCCTCCCCTGGAGATTTCCATAGGAAATCATTCTTCAGTGAGCTCTGTCCCAGAGGTTTGGCTCCAAACATGACTGGCTGCCCTCCTCTGTCCTGCTCCCTCTCTAGGCTCCAGCAGACCAAGCATGACTACTGGGTCTAAGGCCTTCCCAGCTACACCCACTGGAAGATACACAACTTGCCGACGGGTGACGTGCTCCACTTCCTCATGCAGAAACCCTGACTCTCATATCTTCTCTCTGCACAGTTGCACCCCTACCCCCAACACATCAGATGAGAGGAGACCCGCATTCCTCAGGAAGCTTTGGCTCTGGCCAGCTTTTCTAACTGCCTGGGGGCACATCTTCCCCATATGGGATGCCTTTGGTCCATAATTCATCAAAGACATCTAATGTCAATGGAGCCCTGGTTCTTTCACTGGGTCCACTTTGCATGAGCGGAGAACCCTTCGAACCTGACAGGCCTCCTGACAGTTCGGCATTTCTGTACCTTACAGATGGGGTGAGTTGGAGAACAGACTTTTCATTAAAATTTGCCTCCCCACACATGGGTTGCCTCGCCGTTTACCTTGTCATTTTCAGGTCATGCACGCATATGAGTGGCACTCTGGCTGCGAGCTGTGGCAGACTTGCCACAAAGGTCGCAACCACTGTAGATGGCAGCATGGGGCAGTGGGGCGTCCTGACGGAGACAAGACCAGGGAGACTCTGACCTGCCAAGGACACGAAGCCTTGAACACAAGGAGGGTCCTCCACCCGGCCCCCGAGCTGGGAAGAAAGAGCCATGGTGGAAGGCCCTAGAAAACACAGACCCCAGCCAGAAACACTAGCCAGGTAACAGAGGAACTGACTCCAAGGGGAAAGTGGAAATGCAAACACACACGACGGGAGGAAGAAGAGGGGGCACTTTTAGGGTGTAATCAGCCTATTCTAGACCAATTGGTGATGCTCCCTGGGTTGCCATGGCCAGTGGGTTGACAGGTTCCTGAACCACCCAGCGTGGACCAGGGTCTGCATAAGAGTCTCAAACTGCAGAGGGAGGTAAACAGCCTGTCATTGTGGGTTTGGCAAGAAATCATCCAAGCTCAGGGAGAGGCTCACTGGAGAGAGTAAGCAGGCTTAGGGCAAATGACATTGCTCTCGGCAGCCTGCTGCACATCCAAGCTCAGGAGGAAAGGGCAGGGAGAGGTGGTGGCTTAACTTCACTTCTCAAAAGGACAAGGAAATCCACTGGACATCCTTGGGCACATCTAGGTTCGCTTAATCAGTGGGACTCCTAGAGGTCCCCTGCACTTCAACACGGGGCCTGGCACGCAATCTGACCAGAGAATAGAAGGCAGATGATGCAATAAAACCATTGATTTCATGTCGTTTGTAGCCATGGTCATCTGTTAGAATCACTTGGGGAGTTTGAAAAATTTCTGAGGCTCGGGTCATACCAGCAGGGGTTCTGAGGTGCCACGGAATTGTCCACACTAGTGATTCTCCAAGTGTGGTCCCTGCCCAGCAGCATCAGCCTTATCAGGGAGCTTATTAGAAATCCACACCCTCAGGCCCCATGTCAGGGCCCCTGAAACTCAGGGGTGAGGCCCAAGTTTTCCAGATGATTCTGATGACCATTAAAGTCTGAGAACCATGAGTGTTAATTATACTGTAGGATCTGGGAGGCACTGTTTCTCTCACTCCCAGGTAGTTCTAATGTGTGGCCACAGATGAGGATTTGGCAATCCACACCATCATCCCCAGTGGCACAGGACCTCTTTTACACAGAATCACAAAGCTGGACATAGCTTATCATCAGGTAAGACCCCTTCTGGACCATGTAGGATGAAACTGCTCTCCAGGGCAAGGAGCTCATATCCTAAAGAACCACTGAACAAATGAGTCGTTTTCACTTGTATCACCTTGTTTCTCTTGAATTGCACTAGGAGTAGTGTGCCTCAGGGGACAATGGTCATTTATCCAGTGACACTCCATGAGGGCACATTCTCTGGACCACAGTCTTGCTCTTGTCCCTCACCTTACTGAGGTCCACTGAGAAGGGTGCCATTCCCAGGTACCCTCCTCTCTAGAACACTCCTTGAGAAGAAACAAAAAGGGATTAAAAATGCCAGGAGACCAGAAGGGAAAGAAAGGCGCCATGGTGAAGATGCCAGAGGGGGTCTAAATGGCCAACAGCCCCTTTGCCAACTGGAGGCAGGCTCCCAGGGGAACCTATGATGTAAGGGTAATGGAGACCAGTTAGCCAGACCAGACACCGGACACCCACTTACACAGGCTTACACAAGCCCCCACTCCTGGACTTCAGATTTTTGTCTTCAGAAAAAGAGAAAAAAAATTGCTGAAAATTCCGCTGGGGTTCCAATGTACTTGGAATGGAGGTTGGTACCAAGTATTGTCCTGGCAAATGTCAGCCCCTGAGGCACGCTCCTTTGGGACAGGGAAGAAAGCCTTTATCCTATCAGGAGTATCACTCAGTTAAAAAAAAAAAAAAATGACACAACTGTAAGAATGATTCCCTTGACTCCAATTTCCTCTCTTCAGAGGACAACTGCTCTAATGCCTGAGCTATGTGGTGATTTGTTCTTGGCTTATCTCTCCTGACTGGCCGGTAAGGTCTCCAGGGCAGGGACTGAGTCCCCCTCAGTGCCACTACCTGCCAATGCCTAGCACCTCATCTAGGCTTGATCAGTGTGAGCTGCTGAATGAGTCTCCTGAACATGGGTTTCCACCAGCAGGAAGAACCCAAGGCCAGACTGCTGCAAAGCCACTGAGTCACTGGGTCGTCAGGCTCCATCTTATCTGTGATGTCTTCCCCAAGGGGCCTATAGCAGATTCTTGGGTGCACGTCATGTAGACATTGGCCCATAAAGTCTGGCACGCAGCCTAAGGCACATTTCCATCTGCTTGCACCACCTCAAAAAAATTCTATTCTAGGAATACCTGCCTCCAGGACATTTCCTCAAATTCCTTCATTAAAGAAAGTTAAGAGCAGGGAAAATCAAGGCTCATCTTTTCTCTTCCTGTTCCATATAAATAGCCAAGTCTGTTTCCCACACCACAGTGATTTTTGACATTAACTCCAAAGGAAAGTCAAACAGGCCAGTCTAGTTTCAAAGTTCTCTGCAAAGAAAAAGGATAAGACAGAAATGGCCAGATGCAAATTTATTTAGCTCCTGGTGATTCTCTGTTCACTCTAATAATGCCAGTGGTCATTCATAATTCACAGGAAGCAAGGGCCTTTTCAACACTCAAGCTTGGTACTGGGTAAAGGTACTGGGACACCTTCACTTCCATTAGAGTTGGGCCCCTAGGAAACCTTGCTGGGCCTCAACCTCCTTGCCTGTAAGATGAGGACTGGAGTTAAGAGTCTCTGTGGAGACTTTTGATCCTAAAAATGGATCTCAAAATGCTACAAAAGATACACAAGGATGTACTGAAAATACTACAAAATCTGTAAAGCTGTGTGATTTGAAACGTACTTCCTTCCCTCCAGTGGTAAATGAGAGAACCCCACTCTCAGCTTAATATTCCTTGGAATTACAACTTTTATCCCCAATAAAACACTCCCTTCCCCGCCCCCAGAATGTCCCTGGGTAGGAAGGCACCAATCTCTCTTTGAATAAGCATATCAGCGGCAGGTTGTTTAAAAAGAGTAGAAATAATGTCAGATAAGAAAACAGGGAATGGTGGAAGGGGTGGAAGGGAGGCATGGAACACAGAAAGTAAGTCTTGTCTATAATTCAACTTGGAGTACCTATGCCAGCTCTGTTTCAGAGCTGATGCCGCCAACAGAACTGATCAACCCCCTTGGATAAGGAAGTGTCCACAGAAGTTTCCAAGAGCAGAGCTCCTCATTCCAATAAGCTTCTCTGTGATGGTCATCACAGGTCATGGGGAAGAAGGGGGGGGATTCCCTCTGCTACCAAGCTCTTCCCCAGCTTAAACCCGACCTTCACCAGTGGTATGCTGGTAAGCACTCAAAAGACCACTTTCCAGGGGTCAGTGGGCCGGAAGCCCTGATCTGTAGCCCTTGCTGGATTTCTGTGGGGTAAATACTCCTCCCACTGTCCATTCCAAGCACTGAATGCAGGGTTCTGAGCAAGGACTTCAGTCAGCTCTCAGGAGTCATTCCAGCCCACTTGAACCAAGGAAGGGGAAATTCCTTGTAGGTAAATATGGAGAAACAGGGAAAGCTTCTTAAGAGGGAATAGGGTCTGAGACAGGCTGCTGCCAGCACTTTGTGGTCCCCGGTTCTCCCCAGGGGAGGAACTGGCCGCCTTGGGAGCCCCAGCCAGGACCCTGCAGATCTGCCCTCCCCCAGCTCCCCACTGACTTCAAGCAGAGGGCAGGCTGGAGAGCAAAAAGGAGCTGCTCTCTGGCCAGGCACATTCTGTGGCCAGCGGGAAGGTAGTGGGAGGAGGGTCGAGGTGCTGAGAAAAATGAAGTTTGGGGATCACCAGTTGAAGTTAATTATCCCTGCCCCTTGGAGCAGCAGGCGTTGGCTGGAGCAAGGCCGAATCAAGAGCCTCGCAGCTCAGGGGCAGGCGCGCCGTCTGGACCAGCTGCCAATCAGCCGGGAAACCGAACAAAACAAGACCCCATAGGGTGCAAGACCCTGAATGATGGTAAATGACAGAGGCACGCTAATCACTTACATGTGTCCATGTCCTCCAGCGTGCGTATCACTTTCGCATACCCCCTTTTGAAGACTGGTACAGTCCGTTCTTTCCCTAAAATGTTGACTGCCTAGAAGTGGGCAGTGTGCCTCGACCAAGAGAGCTGTTTGGTGAGGGCCCTGGGGTCCTGTCCTGCTCACCCCTCACCCCCGAGCCCCTCATGGGCTCTTCCTTTCAGCAGCTTTTCTCATTCATTCCATCTTGGCAGTGGCCTCTTGTGTAACTGAAACCGCAAGAAACTTTTGTTTGGCTTTTAATTCAGGAGAAATTCCAGTAACTGTGTTCCTGCTACTTAGGGGAAAAAAAAAAAAAAATCAAAGCTCTGCTCTAGAGAATTCAGCTTTTCCTCTGGGCACAACTGTTCACAGAAAACGTCTTCCTTCTCGCTCTTCTAGCTTCCCCCAGCCCCCCTCCTGGAGCCCATTCTGTGCCAGCAAAGCTTGGACATCTGCAACGCATCGGCCCCTCACACAGCTCAGCCTGAGTCCTTAGCACTTCCGGAAGGCCGGGACCAAGACAAGGGTGGCCAAGCACGCCAAGCGACTTAGAAGCTGTTGATAGATATGCTTGGCTGCTTTCTCTTCTCACCCGGGGTATGCTGCTCCTTTTTGTTTGGGGCAGGCAGGGGCCCAAGGAAGCAAGGGATGACATCTACAGGCTTCCAGGCCCCCTGCCCTGGAAACAAGCACAGCCAGGGTTGTCCCCCCTGCCCCCACTAGATGTCTATTTCTAATATCTGATAACATCCCCACAAATAGCTGTTTGCCCTGAATGAATGACTAAGAAGCAACCGCTGCGAAGTCAGGAAGGAAAACTTGACTTTGTATGGTTAAGCCCTTTCTGTTCAAAGTGGGGCCCAGGAAGCAACACCACCTGGGAATTGGTTCAAAATGCAGCAACCTGGATCCCCTTCCTTGGTGTACTGAATCAGAATCTGCATTTTAATATGGTTCCCCTGTACGGGGCAACTCTATGTAAAGTCTGAGAAGCACTGTCTTTAGAAAATATGCTAGCAACATTTCAATTCATTCAACATTTTATCAGGTACTGCTGAGTGTCAGCACCGTGCTTGGTGCTGGAGGCAGGGAAGTTCAGTAAATAGAATCCCTGCCACCTTGCACTCACTCACAGCCCAAGTAGATGGGACTGACGGGCCCGGGGCAGGGATTCCCCATCCCCGTGGTAGGGATATTGTGGAAGCATGTCTCTCGTTCTCTCTTGTGGGGACAAAGGCTCTAGCTTGTCCCAAGTCAACCTATGGCTTCAGAGGCTCCCATAGCTTGCGTTTTCAGTAGCATTCTAGCTGACAGTCCTAGGAACTCCCTCCTTCTCTCTTCTCTTTTGCCCCTTCCAATATAAAGGCAGGAGAAAAGCAAGCTACTCTGTCAGCCTCCCTTGCAGCCAGTCGTAATTATGCGACTAAGTTCTGGCAATAAGTTGGAGAAGGAGCCTAGCACCTTGCCGCTTAAAAGGCCCTTTCTAGCAGCACTGACATATCCTGGGAGCTTGGTCAAAATGTGGAATTTCAGGCTCCACCCCAGATCTACAATATCCAAATCTGTGTTTCAACAAGACCCCCAGGTGACACATACATGAAGTTCAAGAACTATTATCCTGGGGGCTTCTGGGAAAGGCCTCTATTTTGCCTTAAAGGGGACAGACTGCCGCTGGCACCATACCTTCCTCCCTCACCCTGCTTTGAATGTGGAAGTGATGCCCAGCACTGCATCAACCACGTTGAATAAATGAGAAAGCAAGTCTGAGAACGGAAAGGTATAGTATGAGGGAGTGGAGAGATAAACAGCCGTGGTCCTCAGTGGCATCTTGAGCTGCCAGACAGACCTGAGGCTATTCCCAGACTTATCAAGTACCCTAGTGCTTGAAGCTGAAATCATTCCTGACTGCCACGCACTATAAGTCTTTGAGAATGAGGAAGGATCTTAAGTGAGTTCACCAAACTAGAAAAAAGCTAAATCTATGGAGACTGGCCAAACACAGACCCTAGGTCTCCCTGCTCCATACCCCTTCCTTGGCAGGAACTGGGTGAGACCCACCTGTTGCTGAGAGCTCATTTAGGGGGCACAACTGGCTAACATACCCTGCTCACACACATACAGAGCACATTCATCTCCTCTTCCTAAACTCTTACATGGGCGCCATTTTCCCCTCTGACATGGCTATGGTAGAAGAAGTGGTCAAGGTGAACTTCTTCTAAACTCACTGCCTCAGGCAGGGTCTTCAGGGCCTACATGGGAGACACTCAGCCTCCACAGAGCTGCCAGTCCTGCCTCACTCCTCAGACCAGTTCATTTCCTGTTGGGAAGGAAATCCAAGCATTAAGTTCTGTAGCCCAGGAATGCATTCAGGCTGCTAGTGCCTTTTGGCTCATAGGACTGCCCTGACTTTGGGAATAGGAATGAAGGAGAAGGAGAATGCAAGAGAAACTGGATATATCCCAATCCGGCCTCCAAAGTGTGATGTTATGCAAGTCCACTGAATTCCAGAATTGTCACCCTTGGATCTCTTCCTTCCAGAATTTCCAACCAGTCATCTGGCTTGGAGGAGAGAGGGAGATGTCTCAGGGTATGGAGTATAGGTTGAAAAGTTCTGGGTTGGTTTTAAAATAATAATCATGTTCAAATTATTAAGTAAATTTGCCTAGATTTTTCTAAAGAAATATAGGTAGGAGGGCAAGAAAGAAGGTAAAGAGGCAGGAGGAAGGAGGGAAAGGATGGCGGGAAAGCTGGCAGGCAGGAAGTAAGAAAGACTTGGGCTTGCTGCATGGAATTTGCTCTTCTCCCCTTAATATCTATGGCTCTTTGGACTAATTACTCCCACGTCACTGGCAGGACTGTGACCCACGCATGCAGTGGAAAACTATTCAGCAATAAAGAGGAATGAACCACAGTGACATGCAATGATGTGGATGACAGCAAAATCTGTTAAATTGAAAGAAACCAGACTCAAAAGTCAACAAACTGTAGAATCATATTTATACAATATTCTGGGAAAAGCAAAGCTACAGGGATGGAAACCAGACCAGGGGCTGCCAGGTGCTAAGGGAAGAATAAGTACAAAGGCAATGCTGGGGGAGGAGGGCAATGCTTCCTGTCTGGACTGTGATAGTGCTTATACAATGATACACATTCAACAACATTCGTCCAACTGGAGACTTCTGCTTCTGGCCAAGATGTGATAACAGGGGCCTGATTTACACTCTCACCTCAAACAACCCAAAACTAAAACAAATAGAAAAAAAAAAATAGTATGAAAGAATGGTTTTCAAGAGGCTGGACATCAGGCAACAAAGGCATTGCCTGAAATCCTTGAGTCGTGGGGAAAAAACGAGATTAGCTCCACAACTGTCCTAGCTCACTGCCTCGTTAGAGTCTGTGGGCCACAGCATGAGTAGGGAGAGCCCAGGTGGAGAAGGAGCTGAGAGTCTGGGGAGACCAAGGTGGCTATACTTCATAGGACAGAGCAATAGAAAAGAAAAAGAGAACTCCAGAGATTTGCAGAGGGTCCCCTTGGGTGATTCAGTACAATACTGACTGAAGCATGTAAGTGAGGAAACTGCCTGAGGCACAGCAAAGAACTATATTAGTTTTTATTACTGTGTAACAAATGACCACAAATGCAGTTGCTTAAACAACCCATATTTATTATCTCACTGTTTCTTTAGAAGTCCGGGCATAGCTTAGTTGGGTCCTCTGTTCAGAGCCTCACAAGGCTGTAATCAAGGTTTGGCCAGGGCATAATAACATCAGGAGGCTCCACTGGAGAAGAGTTAATTTCCAAGTTCATTCAGATTGATGGTGGAATTCATTTCATTGTAGCTTTATGACAACCTTGGGCTCTAGAGACTGCCTGTAGCTCCCTGACATGGGAGATTCTCCAACATGACCCCTTACATCATCAAGCCCAAAGGGAAACATTTCAGGCCTAAGCTGAAAGCTTATATAACATAACATAACATAATCATGCAAGAGGCACCTTTACTATATGATATAACCTGGTCACTGAAGTGGCATCCCAGTATCTATATCATATTTCATTAGTTAGAAATGAACCACAGGTCCTACTGATGCTCGAAGGGAGGGAACTACACAAAGGCGTGAAAAAGAAGAGGCAGGAATCACCGAGGATCACCTTAGGGTCTTTCTGTCACAAAACCATCCATCCAAGGGGATTAAATGGAAGAGTGCCCAGCACTCACAAAGTTGGAAATAATGCCTATTCCTATTAACCAGAGTGTAAAAATTTATATTTCACAGGGCATTGGGCAGAGTACTCAAAAAGGGTCTTGTCTCAGTTGTGGAAAATGATCATCCCCAGACCACATGCTTCTTTGCCTAACAAATGTTAAAAGCAAGACAAAAAAAAAAAAAAAAAAATCTGTTTCCAAATAGCTTAACTGAGTCCCAGAATAAAGTTTAAAAATATTTATGAAGTTATTTTAATTTGTAAGAATTCAACATTAACTAAAGCAAAACCTACAATGTCTTTCATCCAATGCAAGAACACAGGAAAATGCAACCCACAATGAGAAGAAAAATCAATTCAAATTGACCCAGAATGACACAGATGTCAGAATTAGCAGATAAGAATATTAAAACTGTAATCATAACTATATTCCATATGCTCAAAAAGTTAAGTAGAGATATGAAAAATAGTAAAGGACCCAAATAGTCTTTCTGAATATGAAAACTTCTGTGTCTGAGATAAAAATATACTGGCTAGGATCAGATTATACATGACACAAAAAAAGATTAGTAAACTTGAAGACACAGTAATAGAAACTATCTGAAATGAAAGAAGAAAAGATCAATTAAATAAAATGGGAAAAGCATTAATGAGCTGTATGAGAGCTTCAAGCAGCCTAATATATATGTAATTAGAATTCTCACAAGAATGGGGAGGAGGAGACAGGAAAAATATCTGTAGAAATAACAGCTGAAACTTCACCAAATTTAATTTTTAAAATATAAACTCACAGATTTAAGAAGCTTAGTGAATTCCAAGCATAGGAAACATTTTAAAAAATTACACACCAAGACACATCATAATCAAATTGTTCAAAACCAGTGATAAAAAAAAACAAAACATTGAAAGTAGTCAGAGCATAAAGACAAGTATTTACAAAGGAACAAAGACAAGGATGGCAGCAGATTCCTTGTTGAAAACAATGTAAGCAAGAAGACAGTGGAACCGCAGCCTTTCCGTTATGAAAGAAAAAATTGCCAAATTAGCGTTCTATACTAAATTAAAAATATCTCTCAAAAATAAAAGTGAAAATTATTTTTTTCTTCAGACATATAAAAGTTATTACAGGCATACCTGCACTATAAGAAGTGCTTAAAGCAGGAAAGTGATATGAGATGAAAATGGGGATCTACATAAAGAAATGAAGAACGGCAGAAAAGTATGTGTGATGTTTTTCTTTAAAATACTGCTTAAACAAAGATAATAACAATGTATTATGAGGTTCATAACAAATGCATAAATAGAACATATGACTACCGCATAAAAGCCATAAAGAGAGAAACATATTGTAAGTAGTATGCTAAATGGAAGTGGGATAGTAACACTGGGAGGTAGACTGTGCTGAATTAAGAATGTATACTATGAACCCTAAAGCAACCATTAAAAACAAAACAAAACAAAGAATTTTAGCTAAGAAGCCAACAAAAGAGATGAAATGGAATTAAAAAAAATACTCAATCCAAAAAGAGTCAGAAAAAGAGGTAAAAGGGAACAAAGAACATATTGGACTCACAGAAACCAGTAATAAGATGATAAACTTAAACCTCAGAATATATCAGTAATCATATAATGGTCTGAATACCCCCTCTTAAAAGTAAGAGACAATCAGATTGGATAAAGAGGAAGATTCAACTATATGCTGCTTATAAGAATTCTATTTTAAATATAAAGATACAAATGGTTACAAGTTAAAGGTAGGAAAAGATAAATAATACTAACACAAATCAAAAGAAAACCAGAGTGGCTTCATTAATATCAGGCAAAGGAGAGCTCAGAACAAAGAACACCAGCAGGGATATAGAAGGTATTTTCATAATAATAAAGGGGGCAATTCCTTAAAGGGACAGAACAACCCTAAATGTTTATGCACCTACTAGCAGAACTTAAAAATACATGACACAAAACCTTTTTCTTGTAGAAGCTGTAAAGTTTCTAAAGTATATACAGAAATGTGAAAGATCTAGAATAGTCCAAACAACGTGTTTGGAAAAGAGAAGAACAAAGTTGAAGAGGTAACTAACATTACCTGATTTCAAGATTTATTACAAAGTGATGGTAATCAAAGCCGCAGTATTGGTGTAAAGACTGACATATAGGTCAAGGGCACAGAATAGAGAATCCAGAAATAGATCCACACATATATATGGAAGCTGATTTCAGACAAAGAAGACAGAGAAAAGACTAGCCATAGACTGCCATTAAAAATATTTACAAAGCACATATCTAACAAAGAACTAGTGTCCAGGATATATAAAGAACTCTGAAAATGCAATAAGAAAACAAAGCAATTACAAAATGGGAAAAGATGTGAACAGATACTTCACCAAAGAAGATATGTGGATGGCAGATAAGGATATGAAATTTGCACAGTATCATGAGTCACTAGAGAAATGCAAATTGAAAACATACCGAGATACCACTATATACACGTAACAGCGAAAACTAAAAACACTGGCCCTACCAAGTATTGGCAAAGATGTAGGGGAACTGAAACTGTCCTACACTGCTGATGGGTGTGTAAGAGGCTGCAACCACTTTGGAAAACAATGTGGCAGCTCCTTAGAATGTTAAACAAACACTCCCATATGATGAAACCACTCCATTCTTTGGTATTTATTCAAGAGAAAGGGAACATATGCCCATACAAAGATTCGTACGTAAGTATTCATAGTGACTTTACTTGAATAGCCCCAAACTGGAAAGAAGGCAAATGTCCATCAACAGGTGAGCAAATTTTGGTATATCCATGCAATGGAACATCAGTCAGCAATGAAAGGGGATGGACTATCAATATGTCCGGCAACATTCATGAACTTCAGAATAATTATGCTGAATAATTATGCTGAATGACAGATATGCTTCCTGTCTTAACTACAGTAATGGTTTCACAAGAGTATGTACATGCCAAAACTTTTCAAAGTATGTGCTTGAAATATGAGTGGTTTGTTGTATGTTGATTGGCCTCCGTAAAGAAAGCCATTTTAAAAAATTTCACATAAATGTAGACCTAAGATGAAATAATTTTATTGTATGAACATTATACCTCAGTAAACAAAAAAGATCTTTAAAAATAAACAAGAGCTATAAAAGCCAGGAGCAAGCATCTGGGTGACTTCACACATTGATCTATTCCTCTCCTACACTTCTGTGCCCTATGGACCATATCAGCAGCAAGGGCAAAGTGCCCAGAATCTGTTCTCCAGGCAAGCTGTGGTGAGGAGTGACGGTGGGTCCTCACTGTGGGCCTTGAAACAGACCAGGAATCAGTGCCCTGGGAGCTGGTGCCTGGGCCACCCCCAGTCTGTGAAAAGCAGTGACAATATGTAACCACCTCGGTGTGATCAGATTAAAGGTGGTTTCTGCCTCCAATGCAATATTTACCGGCCCTTTTGCTTGCTCTTTGTCAGCTCAGGTATAAGAGGATCAAGTCCAGGAATTAAGTGTTAACATGCAGTAAAGCATCAGAGAAAGCAGACCTGTTTGTGGCGAGCAGCTGGGGTGGGAGGGAGTGGAGAGGACAAGGGCCACCTTCCTGTTAGGGAAAGGATGCAAGAGAGAGAAGGCTCCTTCCACTGGCCCCGTCACTGCCCGGTTGAAACTCAGCAGAGAAGGACTCAAGCCATGCTATACTGGGATCCTTGAGAGGACTTGGGGCATCCCCTTGGTGGTCTTCCTAGGAGCCTGTGCTTGGGCTGGGGGCCCCACAGCTGCTGCCTGAAGCCTCCTTAGATTTATTTCTAAGCAAAGGGGACTTTGAAGGGGTCTTTTGTTAGAGAACGAAGACAAAGAAATTGCTATTGAGAAACCAGGAGCAAAATCCTTTCCCTACCCGTCTCAGAGAAAGAAATAGAGGTGTGTGCGTGTCCTTCTGTCTGCCTGTCTACTAAAAGAGAGAGATGAATTAAACAAAATGTTTCTAGGCCATGAGCTGATAAATATAACTGTTAGGAGTCACTGTCAGTAATGGTGCTTCTAAAGCAATGGCTCATTATTCCTACATCTGTGAAATGGGGATGGCAAGAACAACAGCCAGCTCGTGTGGCACTGGAAGAATCACCTAGCATATGAGAGGGTCTTAGAGAGCACAAAGTGCCCTGTGAATGTGAGCTCTCATTGCGAGGTGAGGGCACAGTCTCCAATAGGAAAACTTAATGTGATTTTCTGCAGTGACTCTGCAGCCCTTCTGGCATGCTGGAATGAATTCAGGTTATCGCAGAGCTGTCAGAGTCTGCATACGTTAGGTCATTTCATAGAGTGGCTAGAGTTGGTTGATGTTTGCGAGTTTCTCCTGGTCTCTCTGGTCCTTGTATCCCTGATTCAGGTACCCAAGCTTCTTGACCTGGTCCACCCTCAACCCAAAAGCACCCCAGCTGCACCTGCCTTTCCCAGACTGCCAATATTTCCTTCTGGTTCCAAGTATCCCCTTATTCAACAACTATCCTACTGGGAATGCCATTCTTTTATAGTCTTGGTCTCGAGGGCAAAAGAGTTGAGGCTGTAGGCTCACTGGGCAATCCACGGGGGGCATGGAGCTTCTAGGCAGACATCGCCTGCAAGACTGCCCCCTTATAGGGTCATGGTGTGGATCCAGGACACACGACAGGCAGCAGACATACCTGGTAGCACGTGGTCACCCCTTTCCCCTTGCCCTCGATGCACACAGAAGCTGACACAGATCGGGGAGAAGGGAGTAAAATCATGTTTGCTCGGCTCGCGCTGCCGACGAGGACTGCTTGCTCGCGGGACAACCATTACATACCAAACACACTGTGGCAACTAATTTTCCAGGAGATCAAAATAAATCAGAAAACAAAACCATTCTGACAGCAGAGAAATGCGGAAACGTGTTAAGAGGTAATTATAGTCCTTTCCCCCTTGTTTCACCTGCGTTTCTCCTGCCGCTGGAGCAAGCTCTGAGTCCCAGCTGTCACTCTCTGTCAAGAGGTCCCCACGTGCACGGAAGGCATCGTGCAGGGCGTGCCCAGGCCGGGAGTGCTGCCAGCAGGCCCCGCCGCCTGGGACCAACGTCTACTGACAGAGACATGAGGCCCGTGCCCAGCCCTTGAGGACTGCAGGGAGCCAGCTCCCCATCCCGACCAGGAGCCCCTGGGCCAGCCCCCTCTGCCACTGCACCCCCATCAAGTGCTCCTTTAAAGCAAAGCCCATCACCTCTTGCCCAGGACTGTACTCCTGCACTTCGTTGTAAGAAGGGCACAGTCTGGGACCTGGACAGACCGGGGCTTGAATTCGCCCTGCACCGGCTTCTAGTTGGGTGGCCCTGGAAAAGACAATGGAGCTCTAGAGGCCTTGGTTTCCCCACTTGAAAACAGAAAATGTGAGAGCCTCCCTGGGGCTGTTACCGTGAGCATCAGAAATCACGCATCTCAGACACCCAGCCCACCCTCTGGCAGGCTTGGCTCACCGTTGCCATGCTCGCCATAACTGCTGTAATCTTTCTCAAAACTGAACCGAGCAGCCACCAACCGCTGAACCCTCTGACTGCAGCTTACTGTGGGCACATGGGAGGCTCCCTGGGAGCTGGCAGTATTCCAGAACCTCTCTCAATTGGACAGAGGCAAACACTCCCTCTTCTAGGACAAGCCTCCTTCTATGAGGTGAAGGGACCACTCCTAGCTCAGAAACATCAACAGACACCTCACAGCTGAATGAATGAAGCCAACAGGGCTTCTTCTAATCATAAGTCCTCAAGGATGCTAACACTTGGGCTCCTCAGCATGTTTGGAGATGGCTGCTGGATCCAGCTTAGAAAAAGGTCAGACAGAATGACAACTTGCTGCTCTAAAGGATAGAGCCATGTAGGATGCGGCATATGGCCTTAAAGGGACATCACCATCAGCATCACCAGTCAAGCCCAGAAGTATGATGTTACACCACTCCTTAAAACCAGGGCAAAGATAATTCCTGCCAAGGGCTACGCGAATGAGCAAGCCTGTCTGCTAGAAGCTGAGTCCACGTCCTTTGCACCATAGAGTCAATCAATGGTTACCTATCAAGGGCTCACCAGGGCCAAGGGCAGAGCCTTCATACAATTACTGTCAGGCCTGGGTACTAAGCGAAGCAGAGCCTCCTCCCCACTCCCATCCTCTGCCCCCAGACCAGCCCTAGCCCTCCAGGTACGAGAGCCCATTTCATCTTTTGAGCCTGCCCAAGTAGAG
Organism: Mustela lutreola; assembly: GCF_030435805.1. NCBI lineage: Eukaryota > Metazoa > Chordata > Mammalia > Carnivora > Mustelidae > Mustela > Mustela lutreola. The sequence continues at coordinate 42,498,255 of NC_081297.1, forward strand.
CATGACCAGAAGCATCCCCAGGACCAGTGCAACTCTCTAGCTCTTTCTGGATGCGGCCCATTCCAGCCAGTATACCCCGGTCCCTGCGAGCCTCCCACTTTCTGCTCTGTGCTAGTTGTTACCATCTAAAGAGTATGAGTTCTGAAAACCCTGTGGGAAATTTCTCGTCTTCTGAACCACTCAGAGTCGAGCTCCTGATGCGACTCTCACATGAACTCAGGAGGAGTGTGTCCCCTGAGTGCTTTCATCCATGAGCCCCATTTGCCTGAGCCAAATGTGGTTTTATTGATCATCGTCTTTGGATCTCTCATAGGGCTGGGAAATAAGGTTCGTAGAACCCTCAGGCCAAAACCCGGGACCAGTAAATCTGGATGAGGTGGGAAAGTAAAAGGGGGGTGCTGGACTCACCTTAAGTCATTAAAAGGCAGAAACTTTCTTTGATAAATCCTGAAGAAAAATAATAATAATATAATGATGATGATGATGATGATGATAATTATAATACACTTCTTGGGTACTTCGTTTATGTCAGGTTCTGTCCAAGGCATGTGGCATGTGGCATGCCTTAGCTCAGATAATTCTTAGCTTCAGATAATTCTGGAAGGGTGGTACTGACCCTTCCAAGGTGGGTACCATTATCATCACCAGGTTACAGACAAGAACACCGGGAGGCAGAAAAGTAAAGAAACTTGGCCAAGCTCCCACTTGTGGTGGAGTTCCCATGCAGGCAGGCTGGCTGCTGAGTCTATACTGTGCTGTCTCTCAGGAACCAGCCACCTTCCCAGGGCTTTGCACCAGATGTCAACGTTCCTGTCACCTCCTGAGCACATGGAACTCCTGCTTGGCTCAGAAGGTGGCCCTCTCTCTTCTCTGCAGGCACACTCCCTATTGTGCCCAATGACTGGCAAGGACCCCACAGGTCAGCTTACAGAATTCCTTGAGCACCTCTATCTGCCTGGGCTTTCTTTGCCAAGTCATTCCAAGAAGTCTAGATTCTTCTGGTTTTCTTTTTATTTGATTCCCAGGAAAGATGATGGCCCTCTCCCCAGCACGGAAAGGAAGAGCATGTCCCTAGGGTACCGGCTGCCCTGATGGTCCTTACCCAGCACCCAGGGGAGACCCACAGGCTGCACAGAGAGTAAGATTTTAGGGGTCCAGCTTCTCTGCCAGTTCTGTTCCTTCTCCTGACGCCATGTGCCTAGGCTCCTGGATCCCCACTTAGAACTGAAGTTTAGATTTGAAATGACAGACATCTTAGTAAATAACACTCAACAATGAAGATGTAGTAATAAGCAAAGGTAACACCTAGTCTTTGTGCTTCTAATAGGGATGATATGGGGGCACCTGGGTGGCTCAGTGGGTTAAGCCTCTGCTTTCTGCTCAGGTCATGATCTCAGGGTCATGGGATTGAGCCCCGCATTGGGCTCTCTGCTCAGCGGGGAGCCTGCTTCCCCCTCTCTCTCTCTGCCTGCCTCTCTGCCTACTTGTGATCTCTCTCTCTCTCTGTTAAATAAATAAATACATAAATACATAAATACATAGATCGGGACGATATGAAAGTATAACACATATACAAAGTAGTTTCTTTTTAAGGGCCAACATCAGATTCTTACTCAACATTAAAAGAAATGTCATTTCTTTTCATTGTAGGCTTAGTTTATTCAAGTCCTGGGCCTACAAACATGTGTTCAGTAGAAGAGGTAAATACACTGTGGCACTGGTCCTATGGTGACCTGCCTCTATTTCAGGAAAAGACAGCGTCCAAGGTGACCACCGCAGCCCTTCTGCTGTTACCTCACAGGCGTCTGAGAGGCAGAGCTGTCTGTCTCTACATTACAATACTGTGTATCAAAGAAACAAGAAAGAAGTCAACCCCTGTGGAAGTAGATAGGCCCTACAAACCCAACCGTGTAAATCCCTGTACTGCCAGGCCCTACAAAAACTGCTAGGAAGAAGCTCCTTGTTCTGTGTTCTTAAAGAAGTGTTAGAAACATAGAAGTAAATCCACAGGTAATAGCAAATCTGGGGGGCGGGGGTGGGGACTACCAGATTTCCCTGCTGAGGCTGAGGATTTGTAGTAAGCGTAGGGCAGGTTGGAAGCCAGATTGTGGAGTGGATTCAGACTCTATCTTCAGGCAAGCAGACTCGCTGTAGGTTTCCTGATGAAAGAGATGCTCGAGGGATGCTGGCCCCCTCAAGGCCTCACAGATGCTCCATTTCCCCAGAGCCTCAAGAGGATGCCCTGCCCAGAAGAGGAAGCCTCATGGTCATAACAGCAAATATTCACATGGTGCCACACTGTATGCCAGACACTTGAAGTCGTTCGGCCCTCAACTCAGTTTCCCTAATGCAGGTATGATGGTGAGCCCATCCTACAGATCAGGAAACTGAAGAGCTAAGACATTAAATAACTTACATCCAGCCAGCAAGCGGCAATACCAGGACTGGAGTTCAGGCCGTCTGGCTCATAACCCAGAGTAGGGGACAGTCTTTCCGAATGCTTCTCCCAAAGCCCCGGGCTGTCTCTAGTTTCTGTTTCGTGTCAAAAAGGAAAATACCAGCTCTAGTTCTTCACCTTGGCCTTAAATCTACAGACATTTTTTCCATTCAGGGTAGAACTGGGAAAGAGAAACACAGAGTGGAGGAAAATTTGCATTTCATCCAAATTGGCATCAGAAACCATGAAGTAGATTCCACACCCCACCCTGCTCAGGCCCTTCCAGCCCAGCCTCAGTGGTGGCAGCTGGCTGACTCCTAAAGGCTGCAGATGAGAAAACCCTCCCGCCCTAGGACACTGCCAAGGAGGAGCACCCAGCAAGACTCTGGAGAGCAAGAGATCGCTACCCAAGAAAGACTGGTGTGGGCTATGATCCCAAACAAGTCTGCGTTTGTCCTAAAGAACAAGACACAGAACAGCAGCCCTTGGCAAAGAGTGTATCTGATGCCCTTTATCTCCCCTTTCCTTCTCACCTTGCTCGCACCCCCACCCGTCACCGGGCCTGGCCCAGGAGGGACATGACCATCTGGTCGGCTTGGATATGCTAATGCCTTCATGTGCTCTCCCCCTCCAGTGGTTAAGACTCTTTGCCTAGAAGAATCATCTAAGTAGTAGCTTCAGGATGCCAGAGACATTCAGGAATGAGAAGCCCTACTTGAGACATATTCATGGCCAGACTTCAACCAGAGGGACCGTCTGGTGACTTCCATCTCTGCCTCCTGATTCTTGTCCTCCATTGTCACAGGCTCCCGCTGGTCTCATGGCTGTGGTCTTGCCCCAGAGAGGCCTTACTGCATCTTTTGAGTGCTTGTGGGCCTTGCTGAGTCAGGCCTGCTCATTTTCACTCCTTCAAAGGGCCACCTTGTCACCACCTTGTCAGCCTCAAGGGGCCCAAGTTCCTGTCTTCTGTGAAGTATAAGACACTGCACACAGGTGGGGGTTGTTAACATTTCTTCAAGACACCTGATTAAAAAAAGACTGGCGCTGCCCTCCAAAGGCTGATATTTCACAAGAGGATGTATGTGGCCCATTTCAGAGTTCCTTTATCCTTTGAGCAATGTGTTTTGCAAGGTAGGCATGCTCATCCTGGGGACAGAATCATCAGAAAGTGGGTAACTGCTTTATAAACTCCCTTCTCAGAAAGAGCCTTCCAGAGTTGGCTAAACTAAGCTAATACCCCAAATAAGTTCTTGCTCCCTGCCACCTCTCTTCGAGCCACTCTCTGCCCTCCCCACCCTACTCTGTGACCTGAAGGCATCCCCCAGGCGCTCCCGCCCTCTGGCTTCAGGCTGGTCTGTCCAATGAGAAGCACTAGCAAGACACTGCAGCATATGAAAAAAGAGCAGTCAGGGGGTCTTTTTTCCATGCCTGCCAGATGTGGTGCCATTGTCCTGCCAGTGGTGGCCATGTCCTTGCATGGCCGCGACTTCCAGCTCATGGTCCCTCCTTCCCAGCTCCCACTCTCACTGCACCCCGAGGGCACTACTTCTTCCCCTGGGACCCAGCTGGCTTCCATTGCTAGCTCTGGGAGCCTCAACAGCCTTGCTGTCTCCCTTGCCCTTGATGAAAAGGGCCTACCATAAGGTCTTCTCAGTGGATCCATCAGTGTAGAATTCCACTTCTATGGAGATGCAACTGGACACTTGATACTCATTCTTTATATGTAGTCGAGGAAGATATATAGAGAAAACACAAAGCTTCCGTGGCTGGTTGGTCCCTTGCCTCTAGGAGTGACTCTCTCCAGACCCATCCTAAATAGGCAATCACCCTTCTCATGTTACAAATTCTGCAAGGGACAACATAATTCTATTGTCCAGAGGATGGCGCGTGATGCTGAATCCAGAACAAGGGGGCTCAGAACCCCTCCACTCTCAACCTTGGTCAGGTACTTTGCTCTCATTCCCATCAACAAAGAAGAGGCAGCTTTTCAAACCAAAGTGGGCCCATCTCCTCAAGCGCACATGTGGATAGTAGAATGGAGGCAGGTTTCCGCGAGCTGGTATCTCTCAGCCAGCCTATAAATCAAGCACTAATCCCCATTACTCCTCCTGGCTCCAGGATTAGTATTCCCTCCTGGCCTCCACGGAATGTCTTTTGCATATTGAAGTCATTTTGCTCATTGCTCACCCTTCCCTGAGTAGATGCGGAGGCATTTTGTAACTGTCAGTGTTTTGACAAAGTATGAGTATTTAATCATAGGCCCATTACACCCTCCCCACCAGCACACGTGGGCTTGCTGCTGCCTGCTGCCAGGGGCAGGACAGTGGGCAGGGAACAGGCAAGGTCTGGAGACCCCGGGCCCTGGCAGGGGACTGGAGGTGAGACGAGGAGGTGGGGCCCTCCCTTTTACAAGACCGTTTGCCTGGAAGTGCATTTGCCTTCACTTCCACTTGAGGAAAGGAATGCTCGGTCTGAGTGAACGGAACCGAGATTAACTAGGACAGAAAAGACCATCTTGTTCTTTCCCTTGCCTCTTCTGGAACTAAATCATCTTTAGCAGATGGTGTTTCTAGCCACGGTCTCCCTAGGAAACCTCCCCCAGTGCCTAGCAACCTTCAGCCCTGGGGAGTCCTTGCTGTGGTCTAGCTTAACACCCAGGATGCTCCTGGCCTCAGGAGCCATACTCCTTTCTCCACCAGACCTTGCTGGAAGAGATTCTTGGAGGAACCCTCCCAAGAGCGTGGATGCCATAAGTCCGGTGATTCCCTCACTGGGAGCCCCTGGCCATCGCCACAACAAATATGAGGCCTCCCACCCCCTCCAATACTCCCCCAGCTCCCCAGCCCCCCAGGCTTCCCATAAGCATTTCCTTTGCAGCCACCTCCAAACTTCCCTTTCTTAAAAAGAAACAATTTTCCAAAGCCCTGGGAGTTAATCCATGAAATCCTCTGGAACTAAAGCAGCTGGCTTGGGCCCTGGATAAGTCAATCAACAAACATGCCAAAGCCCGGCAGGGTTCAAAGTGTTCTTTGTTCCAGCCATGGAGCTTGGATCTACCCAGATCCTGCCAGTGACCTGTTGGCTTCTCCAAATCTCACCTCACGGGCTCTCCGCCCCTCTTCTGCCCATACCCTTGAAAGCCAAGTTCCCTTCCGAAGGACAAGGCATCATTTGCCCTCACAGACTCTCCCTCTTTCAGAAGCTACCTGATCAAAACTTTTGGGAGCAAGTAAAGCTTCAGTACCAAATGAAAACCAACTGGTTCCTTGCAAAAGCCACAGGCCATTTAACAGAAATGGAGGCCCCATGCCATTGTTATTCTGGAAAATAATCAAAGACCCCGGAAACCTGTTTCTTAGATGACACAAGGGGGAAAAAAATGGAGGGGCAAGGGAAACAAAACAAAACAAAACAAAACCCACTCTTCGTTTTACGTGCCATCGAGCCTGAACGGTGTCAGATGTTTGGCGAGTGCTCCGCGACCAAAAGAACAGTCAGGGAAACAGGGCCGGCAAGACCAGCCAGGCGCCAAGATTTCCCAAGAATCACTTGTGGTGGGGAGACACCCCTCCCAGAAGTGCCACACGGAAGGATACTGCCCCAGGCAGTCGGAGACATTCCGGACAGGGCAGGAGCACCATGTGGGCTGCCAGGCCAGAGCTCAAGACCCTCTGGTGGGAAACAGCTTCCCAGATGCTTTCAAGCTGAACTAGCAGTCCTTCAACTTCTTTCCCTCTCTGAGCCTCAGTTCTGCATCTGTAAAGTAGGCATTGCAACTCCTAGATTTTGAGGGAAATGTATTTTTGAGGATGCAATATGGTGTATCCGGTTGGTTGTTCAGTTGTTTCCTCTGTGGCCCGTCCTGCCCACACCCTACTGCCAAACTTTGCAGGAAGCGGTAGCAAGTACTGTACTATGGGCCTTATCTCACTGTTCCCCACTCTGTGACCTTGGGCACATCCCTCAGCCTCTCTGGGTCTCATTCTATTCATCTTTAAAATGTGGATAATAACCCTATGGCACCTAATGGTTTTGGTGTAGGGGCTAAAGGAGAGTATAAGTCAGACTCCTAGTCTCCCCTTACTTGATGAGTATTCTTGAGCACCTACCGTGTGCCTGGCACTGTGCTTGGTTTCGGGAAAAACCCAATTCAATAAATAGCAGATGCCCTTGTTATTATTATCAGAAACCAGTGGTAGTTTTACTATCCTTCAAGGTACAGATGGGGAAAGGGAACCCCAGAACAGTCAAGTACATTCCTCCAGGTCATACATCAAGATTCAAATCCACACCTGCCTAGCTCCATACATGACACTGTTTGATACGTGAACTCCAAGTCTCTAAGTCTGAGTGCTTTCACATCATATCCCCAGATTCCCACAGCGTTCCTGGAAGTGGGAGGACTTTACTAAGACCTCCTTTCTGCTTACAGGGAAACTGAGGCCCAACGTCACTCCCCCGGCACGCCAGGGCCGGGTCTGTTTTCCCCACACTGCGACCACACCAGCTACGGCCTCTCTCTTGGAACCCAGTGTGACTTCCCAGCTCAAGGGACCATAAAGGGAGAAGGCGGCACAAGCATATCAGGCCAGCCCCGGCAGCGCCAACCTTGAGAGCTGTGTGGGCTGTCTCACAGGTGAGAGGGACCCTTTGGAAGGAGCGTGAGAGCAGGTGTTGGCAGCCCCCTGCTGCCTCGCCGGGTCAATCTGCACAGCTTAATTACTTTCCGGACCTGGCCAGTTGCTAGTGTGTCCAACTTGGAGCTGTATGCAGGATAACAAGGCCATATGCTCCCAACATCAGCCCTTCCAGCACATTCTCGGAAGCTAACCAGCCCAGAGGCATTATTCTGGAGGTAGAGGAAGGGGAAAAGTGAGGCAGCTTTGGGGAAAATGAGGGCTTGGGGGCTGGGAGAATGCGCTTCATGACTCCCACATGGTGATCCACTTGCCCACCTCTTCCTCCTCGGCAGCCTGTGTTTTCTGAGCTCTTTGATAGTGGGATAGGAGAATTGCTACTCTGTGTCCACAGAGCCCGAGGATGAGGCATTTATCTCATCAGATTGTTGAGATACAGTGTGGGTGTTTTGATGTCATTACCGAGAGGATAGCAGTGTGCAGTGGAAGGGAGCAGAGATCCCGAGATAAATAACATGGGATCCTTTAAAAAGACACTAGGAACAAGACTATTGGCAGTGTGTCTGAGCCAGAAGGGACCCCAGGGATTGCGGGCCAACCCAGCGCCCCCTTTCAGAGGAGACAGAGTCTGAAGGCAAGTAAGGGAACTTGCCAGCTTCACCGAGCGAGAGGAGGAGAGCCTAGGTGCTCCCTCTCAGGTTCAGGCTCATTCCACTGCCCCAGAGCCTTGATCTCTGTAATCTCCAGTGGAAGAAAGATGACAGGGGAGAAACATGCCTCATTCTGCATTTATAGGCAAGAGAGTCTCCTGGGAGATGCTAGTCAGCAATCACAGAAAGAAAGAGGTTTGAAACCCTATAAAGAAGGGACAGGAGGAGAAGGATTTGGTAGGGATACAAGAGTCCCTGATTCTCACTCACATTCCCCCCTCACTCATTGCCCAGGTGAGGCAAAGCAAGACCCAGGGACATCACCTTCCTTCCTTGCTTTGAAAGAAAGCATCAAACCCCTGTGGGTTCAGGGGGGTCCGGGCCTAGGATCTCCCCACGAAACAGGAGTAGAACAAACGCTCAGTTGGCTGGCTTCAGCTCTGTAAGCTTGGAGCCATGTTGACTGGAGGGCATGGGGCTGGGAACTCTTCACCTCGAGAAGCAGACGGACAATCACGGTCACCAGCAGTTCCTTCCTAAAGCCTGTCTGAAAGTCAGCGTCACTCTACCCACTTCCAGAAGGGCCAAGAGCCTCCCACCAGGCCAGTAAAGATGCTGATCTTCAAACTCACTGTCCTAGAATCCGTGGTATTGTTGCTTAATTCACCAGGTCACTTGAGGGTAGAGATGACCTCAGCTCATCAGGCAGGCGTCCTGGAGCTGATATTTAAGAAGAAATCCAGAGGCTTAAAAGCAGTAAAGAAAAAGGCAGCGCAGACAATTGCAAGGAGAGAGGGATTTGCAGAGAACAAAAGGGACCAACGTGTGGGTTTGGGCAGGCCAGAAAAAACAGCTCTGGGATGGGGTAGGAGGTGGATGCTGACAGATGAAGAACACCATGTTGGTGCAGAGCTAACTTTCTGCCCCAGTGCAGACGTGGGGAATAGCAAAGCCAAAAGGGGTGCCATCAATTTGAAGAAAAGCCTTTCTTGAGGAAGTACTAACTGCCAAGGAATCCATGTCTCATCCGATGGGATGGCCGCATTGCCAAAAGGGCTGGGTGACCTCAGGGCTGCCCATCATCCCCTAAACCCTGATCTGGCAGGGAAAAGCCCATGTGGAGGAGGGTCGGGGAACAAGAAGAACTATGAGCACACAGCACATTTGGGAAGGTGCTCTCTGCCTGGCATGGATACTAGGGTTAAGTGATTTGCTCTAGGTCATAAAGCTTCTAATTTGGACAAATCATGTGATCTCTCTGGAGCTCAGTTCCCTCATCAGTAAGGAGAGAGGCTTGGCCAGGATGCTCTTTTTGTCAATCCTGACATTCTGCAGGTTTAATCCAGGACTTCTGATCTGCCAATTCCATCTCTCTGGACAACTACAGTCATTGAAGACAGTCCCAGGAGAACCACAGTACCAGAGGACTGCTCTGGGAAAGGCAGAGCCTGAATCCTCCGCAGAAGCCGCCACCCCCCCCCCCCCCCCCCCGCCTCCAACGAGGCTCTCCCAGAGGCAGCCCTTATCTTAGGAGACACCATGATAAACTCTGCATCCATTCCAATCCCATCAGAGCCTCGGCCTTCCTGCCCATTCCCTGGCAGTCAGCCCTGCTTGAAGGAAAGCTTTCAGTGCTGTCTCCTGCTGCCCACTAGGGAGCACCAGCAAGGAGGAGGAGGAGTAGATGACCCCAGCTGCTCGCAGGGTTTGAGGCTAGCACTAAGATGCCCCTTCCTTTATTTAGCATTTGATCCCAGGAGTAAGACTGGTCTACACAAGAGTTGTTCTCTCTCTCTCTCTCTCTCTCGCACTTCTTAGGTCATTTCTCTGATTTCTCCCTGCTGCAGCCTGGGACTCTCCAATCATCCTGACCTCTTCACCTGTGTATCTCAGACTAAACACGTCCAAAACCCAACACCCGAACTTTGCCCAACTCCCATCCATCTCCTGCCCATCTCAGATGCTGGCTATCTCCAGCCTTCCAATTGCTTAGGCCAAGAAATGTAAAGTTGATCTTTATGCCTCTTTTTCCCACACCTAATGTTCAATAGGTCAGCAGATCTTTCCAGCCGTACTTCTAAAATATATCAAGATTTCAGCAATTTCTCTCTGCCTCCGCGGTTATCACTCTGGTCCAAGCCTCCCGGATTACTGATCTAGCCTCCTGACCCATCTTCCTGCTTCTGTCAGCTCCAGCACCCTCCCCTTCTATTCCCTTTAAAAACATCATCAGATCATGTCACTCCTTTGCTGAAAACCTTCTATAAGCTTCACACTTCACTCGGAGTAAAAGCCATAATCATCACAATGACCTATGAGGCTCTCAGTGTTCTTCCCTAATTCCTCCTCACAGACCTCATCTCAAAGAGCTCATTGTGCTCCAGCTGCACCTGCCTCCTCCCTGTTCTTCAAACATACTCTCAGCATTGGGTCTTTGCACCTGTTGTTCTCTGTGCCCTTGAATGCCCTTTCCCCAGATACCTACTGGACTCACTTCCTTAACCACCAACCCCCCAGGTCTTGCCTCAAATGTCACTTCTCAATGAGACCTTCCCTAACCCCTCAGTTTAAAATTAGAACCCCACCCTGGCACCCTGTTTCGTTCCCTGCATTAATTCCCTCTCTGTATTTAACCTGTAATATGTTTTACTCTTTTTTCCTTTGTTTTCTCCTACTCTTTATTTTCCTTCTTCCATGAAAGGGGGAGCTCCCTGAAGGCAGAGAGTTTTGTCTGTTTTATTCACTCACATGAACAACGGATGTATCATAACAAGTACTCACCTGATATTTGCTGCATGAATAGATCTCCTCCCCTGCAGGTACCCAGAGGATCCTTAAAAAGCAGGGGCCAGAAGCCAGATCTGCCACATGTTTCTGCTCTCCTATATGTTGTCATTCTTTCCTGTTCCCGCTAACTTTCTGGACCCTTAGCACTTGTTCCACATTTTAGACACGCTCATCCCTATCCTGAGCCTGTGGGGCATCTCTGTGGTGGCTGGCCGCTTCCTGGCCGTCTCCCTCCACGGGCTCCAGCTAGCTCTGACTCTGTCACCCGCAGAGGCCGATCTGCTAAGACAGCAGGCACCAGCTCCTGCCCTTCCTCCTCGGCCTATGGCTACGCACCACCACGGCTGATGCCCAAGACACAGGTGTTGGCCACAGGAAACACTGCTACTGCAACTGCCAAGTCCGAGGCTGCCTCTGATTGGTCAGTGTTCCTATATTCTCTCCCTTGGTGGCAGATGAGGGAGGAAACAGATTGGGAACTCAAAACACACCAGGTGTTTAATAGATGGCTAAGTGAAAAGGGTTTCCAAATTACATGCCAACACAGCAGCTTGCTACAGCACTCAGCCCACTGCTTGCATTATGGCTTTTGGACTCAAAGAAAGGCCAAGGGAGAGGTGGTTGTGAGTGCCAGCTGATTGTCACGTGGTGCTCAGGTCTCCCGCTGGGAGGACAGTCGCGGACGCTGGGCCTGCCTCCCCAGGGCGCCTGGCCATCCACTAGGTTGAGCGGCACAGTGTCTGTTTCCACAACTGTGAGTCCTGAAAGCACAGCACTGGGGCCCCTGGGCAGGGCTCTGCTGGGCCTGCCCATTCCATGCTTCCCTGACTCTGCTCTAAGGCAGAAAGCTCGGATTCTTCTCCTGACCCCGGCTCTGACCCGCCTCGAGACCAGACCGACATGGGGATGCCGAGAAGACAAACGAGATGATGGAGGGGCGAGTGCGTTGCTTCTTAGGAGGAAAGGCCTCTCTATGACACCCACGTCACATCATCTCCATATTAGTCCATGTGCACAATCCAGGCGCTGCTGCCTGAAACACGTCCAGGCCCTTGCAGGGCCCTCGCCGGCCAGACGAGGTGTCACGGGACGGCTCTGGGGCAGCAGCAGAAACACCTGCTGGCTCTGTGGGCTTGTGCACACAGGAAGCAGGAAGCAAAGTCCCACTTCCTTCTAGTGCTCTGCTCCGATGTGCAGGGAAACTGTCTCTGATGCTGTCCCCTAGCTGATGGGGACGTTTACAACTATAATTTACTATTTAGTTTTTTACCATGTGCAAAGCAGTATACTACACTCTTCTCGTGATTTTTTTTAACACAATGGTTCTCAAAGTGTATCACAGCGAACCCAGAATGGTGGCTAAGAGCCTTTCAGTGTGTCTTTGAACTCAAAACTATTTTTGTAGTAATTCTAAGATGTTATTTCCCTTTTGCACTTTAACAGTCTCACACTGGAGTTTTCCAGATACTACGTAATCACACAACACGTGACATTGCGTCATATTGAGTGACAAAGCAAATACTGGAATCTGTCCTCTGTTAAGGCAGACATTAAAGAAACTCTTTAAAAGGTAAAGCAAGCGGTGGGGGGGTGGGAGGTTGGGGGAACCAGGTGGTGGGTATTATAGAGGGCATGGATTGCATGGAGCACTGGGTGTGGTGCAAAAATAATACTGTTATGCTGAAAATAATTTTTTTTTAAAAAGGTAAAGCAATGAAATTCTTCTCACTTAATATTTTATTTTAGAAAACAATTATTTTTCATTTTAAAAGATGTTAACATGGGGGCACCTGGGTGGCTCCATGGGTTAAAGCCTCTGCCTTCCGCTCAGGTCATGATCTCAGGGTCCTGGGATCAAGCCCCACATCAGGCTCTCGCTCTGCAGGGAGCCTGCTTCCCTCTCTCTCTCTCTGCCTGTCTCTCTGCCTACTTGGGATCTCTCTCTCTCTCTCTCTCTCTCTCTCTCTGTCAAATAAATAAATAAATTCTTTAAAGTGTGGTTGGAACACAGCAGGTGCCTCTCTTAGGCCATTGTGCTCAGCACAGCAGGAGTCCATGATCTCACTGAGAAGCAGGCATCCTGCTCTCCTCCGGGCTGACTGAGCTGGCAGGACCAACACTCCTGAGATGGCTGCTTTCTTTGGGACATGAGTGTGCAACCTGGGGACGCCAGCTGGGAAAGAGGAGTTCTTGGAGTATGACATCAAAACACCCAAGAAACCAGGAATAGAGCTTACACTGCTGTTTACCTATGCTTTTCCCACTCAGTTTTTTAGAACATAAATTGGCTGATTTTTAATAAAAACAATTTTTAAAAGTACAATTCTTGCTCTACTTATATAAAGAAAGTTACACATCTAGATCTGAGACAGTTCTTTCTTTTTAAAAAAAAAAAAATTTATTTATTTATTTGCCAGAGAGAGAGAGCACAAACAGAGGAAATGACAGGCAGAGGGAGAGAAAGAAGCAGGCTCCCGTTGAGCAGAGAGCCCGATGTGGGACTCGATCCCAGGACCCTGGGACCATGACCTGAGCTGAAGGCAGAGGCTTAACCCTCTGAGCCACCCAGGTGCCCCTCTGAGACAGTTCTTAATCCAACACTGCCACACAGAAGACGGGCTTCCCAACCACTTCCTGCAGTCAAGAGACCCTCAAAAATTCAATCCTGTTCCTGGCTTTCTCTCACTGGAACACTTCAGAGAACCTTATTTCCGGTCTTTAACCACTAACTCATGAAGGGTTTTTATTGTTGTTGTTGTTGTTTGTTTTTAGGTTTGTTTTAAGAAAGAGACATTAATTTTCCTCATTAGCATTTTTAATTCCTTCAGAGATGTTTTAACTCCCTGCTTCCTATCCAGATGAAGAAGTGGCTTCCAGCTGATGTTGTTTTAAGTCACAAACTTCAGCCTGCACTAGAAAAACCTGGTGTGCTTGTTGAAACACACATGGGTGGGTTCCAAGATTGGGGGTGGGGTCATTTCCCATTCTGTCATGTGGGGCAAGACATTTCTAGTAGGTTCCCAGGTTATTTTTGATGTTAGTACAAGACCACATTTTGAGCTTTAAGCAACCATTCCTGGCATCTCCATGGCCCCCAATTTTTTTTTCCCATCCACACAGAAAAGAAAAAACCAGAACGTGAAGGAAATATTGAGCTGATTTCCCCAAGCCCATGTAAAATACCTCCCATTAGGAAAAGCCATTGTTAGTAATCATGCTCACTCATGAGTATAATTTCATCTCCTTCACCAATTTTTGGAACTTAAAAGCATATACAAGTTAATTTATATTGAATTCATAACATTACTTTATTAATTCAGCTCTCAGTTCTACTTTTTAAAAGGGCTTTTTGCCTCTCTTCCTCTTCTAAAACCTTAAAAATTCATTCTAATGGAACAAAAGTAACCAGAACTTGAAAAAATATGACTTCCTTTTAATTAGATGATGTTCCTGCATCTATAATAATACGTAGGATAGAAAATAATCAAGTCTCTTAAAATACAAGTCATGTGAAATTGGGAGGGAAGTGATTAAAGTGGTAATGGGCATTTTGGACAAGACGGCATCATGGATGGAAAGAGTCTTGGAGTTCTAGTGACTACACTGAGCAGGGCTCAGAAAAATCTATTTTTATGGACCTCAGTTCCATATATGTAAGATTAAGGTAATAGAGTCTTCCTAAAAAGACTGTTATGATATAACTAAAAGTACTTGTTTTATCCCACACCATTTTTAAAAAGGGACTTGAGAGATTTTTAATCTCACATTTAAAAAGAAGACAAAAATGACAATTGTCAAACATTAATAAGTAAATTTTTGAAGTATACCAGCCAAAAGCATAGTACAATTATTCTGACTAATCATAAAATGCTGGCCCAAGTTTCCTGGCAGCTAATCCAAAGGAGGAAATTATTATGTAACTTGCATAACTCATTAGTTGAGAGGTCGACTGCTCGAAGCAATTGAGATAATGTATATCAAAACTTTTAGTACATAACCAGAAATCAGATGTCATTATTAAGGTTCAAGGCAGAGGTGAGAAATGAGAGCTTTCTCTTAGTTGGGGTAGGGCAGACCCAAACACATTGGGTAACAGCATTGAAGGCCAACCCCGCCCACATCTTTTCTCTCTTTCCTTTGGCTTGATTCTCAAAGAAATTTCTGCCTGTGGACTGGGAATGCATTGATGGCAGGCAGATCTAGGGTTCTCTCAGGAGAAAGCTAAGAGTATAATGTTAATCAAACCATATGAAAATGCCATCTTTGTAGGGCAAAGAGTATCAAATATCAGTGATTTCAGATGGTTGAGCCTAAGGAAAACAAAGTGCAGGAAGAGGAGAAAAGAGGGGGAGGGAGGGGACAGGTGCAAAGAATGTACAATTTCAAGGCCTTCTTTGCAGTTCTGAAGAGTGTGAAAGAAGTCCGAAGATTGGAGAGGTGAGACTCGCTGAGCACCTCACTGCTCGAGAGACTGGGAGAATGTGGCAGTGGAGAGATCAGGGACAGAGGTTCTAGAAGAAACCATGCTCAGGAACATGCTAGGGCAGAGATGGCTTGTTCACCAGACCCAGTTCCCTCTCCCCTGGGTACTCAGGGTGATTATCTTTCCCAGCCTCCTTTTCAGACAGATGTGGCCCCATGACTGACCTCTGCCCAGTGGAACATCCGTGGGAGTGACAGTCACCACTTCCAGGCCTGGCCCATCAGAGCCACCATGATCCTCCCTATTCATTCCTCTGGCTGGCTGGCTGGCTGGCTAGCTGCTGGAGGTCACATCCTTGGAAGCCACTCCCCAAAGATGGCAAAGCCTCGGTCCCTCAATAAATAAGGAGCAGAGCGACCCCCAAGTCCCTGACTGGACTTAATGAGTGATGAGTAAGCTTCTGAGTGAAGCCCCTGTGATTTCAGAGTCCAAATGTTACTCAGCTTACAGAATAGAGGAATGGGTAGACCAATTGATGTTCCTGTGCTCACAGAAAATACAATGGAGCTAAATGGGGGGGGGGGGGCTGTTCAGTATTGGAAAAGATAGTGTTCCGGTTCCCAAACCCCAGAACATCTCAGAATCATGGGTGGAGCTTTTCATCAGTACAGATTCCCCTATACTTGCATCTCTTGAATTTCCCCAGGACATTTCAACTTCTTTAATAGGTTAGGATTCTGGTCAGCAGGCTGGAATCAGAGGCTGTCTGGAAGAGATGTGCCTACAACTATGTCCCCCATCAACGGCTTTATTTCTGTATGCCTGGGAACTTCACTTGCCCTCCCTCTGGGCCCTTCATCTTCTCCTCACTAACTGGGTAACTGGTGTGTCTTATCAGCCCAAGAACCCTGCAAGCTCATCAGGGGCCAAGATTATAGCTTTTACATTTCTTTTCAGAACAGCATGAAGCTAGGCAGGTAATAAAAGCTCAATCAACACTTTAGTTCATTTGATGTGAGCATTTTCCATATGACCAGAACAGGGGGTTGTGAGGAGGACTTCTAGCAATGGAGACACGGGAGACTAGACTTAGCAAATCCATTCCAAGTGTATGTATCATTCATTTTTAAGACACTGGTGTGCTCAAGTCAGTGATCACTTTTCGCTTTGACAGCAAAGATGGTCAGTTATCAAATTTTAACACACACAAGAATCATGAAGCCTATTAGAAATGTAGGTTCCTGGGATCTACCCCTCATAGTCTGACCCAGTAGTTCTGGGCAGGATCCAGGAATCTGCATTTGTGACTGTCCTCCTCCCCCCCCCATCCAAAATCCTAGCAAGGGGCAGGGAGCAGTGGGTGTGATTGTTAACATCTGTGAGGTGAGGTCAGGGTCAGGCCTATCTTGTTTAGTATTACATCCACAGAGCCTACCATACGGCTCCAGTCACAGGAAAGCCATTAACTATCTGTTGAATGAGGACACTCATCTGTCAGATTTATCCTAAAAATGCCCTTCCTCGAAGAAAGGAAATGAACTAGGTGACCCCTCTGGTTCTCTGAAGGCCACCAGCTCACTCTCACAGACTTAGTCAACTGGGAAGCGCCCCTCCCAGATGCCTCAGACCCATCTGCTCCGAGTTCTAATTGAGGAGGTCGACCTTCTTTGATTGGCACTTCCCTCTCGTTCAGCCAGAGACCATCTGTACCCACCACCTCCTCACAGCTCAGACATCCCTACTTCTCTGCTGGTGTCGAGAGGGGAGGGCATTCGGAAGTAGGCCTGGACCCAAAGGAGAACCTGCCTCCCACACTGCAGGATGACCCCAAGACAGTCTGCAAGCCCTGCCCAGGTTCTCAGGGGAGACATCATCCAGGGACTGATGGTGTCCTCGGAACAGGGCTTTGTTCCTATGGCAGAACGTGAGCTCTTGGTTCTGCCATCTTCTCACACTCTCAGTACCTCAGTAAAACCAGTAGGTAGCAAGCATCTTTATCTTTATTTTACAGATGGCAGAGAGAGGAAATCTGACTTGCCCAAGGTCACACAGCAAGTCAGCTGTGAAGCCGGGGAAGGCATCCAAGTTCTCTGTGTCCGCAGCGACTACTTTTCCACAGCCAAAGCACCTTTAGGTCTGGGGGAGTCATGGCTGCTTTCATTCAAGGCTGCTGCTCCTGAGTTTCGCCTCAAAGCATACATTCTTCAGGAAACTATCCAGCTAAGCTTTTCTCTTCATTTATAAGACCTTTGGGATGAGTCTCAGAGAGGCCATTCCTCAATCACCAGCCAACGTGAAAAGAGGAGAGAGGGATAACACAAGATCTTTCTCTTGATGGTGGGAAGGAATGTACAGTCCACAACA
Organism: Mustela lutreola; assembly: GCF_030435805.1. Taxonomy (NCBI): domain Eukaryota; kingdom Metazoa; phylum Chordata; class Mammalia; order Carnivora; family Mustelidae; genus Mustela; species Mustela lutreola. The sequence goes on from NC_081297.1 coordinate 42,515,553, forward strand.
TGGGGAGTGGGCCATATCATAATCTCCTGAGGAACTTTCTCGACAGACATCTTCTCCCTTCCCCAGAGATTGTGATGAGTCGGCAGAGCTAACATCAACCCCGATCCCACAACAGCCCTGACAGCCAAATAACAAAATGGAGCACTTGGACTGGATTTTCTCTTTGCCCTCATCCTCTGAGGTAGATGTTAACAGTCAGGCAGAGAAAAGGTGAGCTGTAGAGGAAACCCAGGCCCTGAACCATCATTAGCACAGGATGGGAGGCAACGCATGCCTGCCTCGGTTTACTGCAGCCTGGGGGGAAAAGACACAAAAGCAATGGGAAGTGACCTGTTCCTGAAGCTGCCTGGAGAGCCCCCGAACCTCCATTCCTTACAACTGGAAAACTCAGGGGCACAGAGTACACCTCCAGAACTAAAACAAAAAAGGAGCCTATTCCTGTGTGAGAAAGAAACAAAGCAAAAGGGTTGCTCCTGACAATCAAGGGTACCAAGATAAGTAAGATGCAGGCCCTGTCCTCAAGAAGCTTGAGAAGGAGGCGTCTCTGGATGGCTCAGTCCGTGAAGCGTCTGCCTTCGGCTCAGGTCATGATCCCAGGGTGCTGGGATGGAGTCCCACATCGGGCTCCCTGCTCAGTGGGGAACCAGCTTCTCCCTCTTTGCCATTCACTTCGCTTGTGCTCTCTGGCTCTCTCTATCTCTCTGTCAAATAAATAAATAAAATCTTAAAAAACAAAAACAAAAAAAACTTGAGAAGAGTTCTGGGTTGCTTTAAGATTCTCTTCTGTACTGATACTCCCCTTCCTGCCAGCCCGGGAGCAACTGTCTAGGGGTTCCACCATGGTGCACATAGTACTGACACATACGGTAAAGTTCCAGAAAAATGAGACAATTTTATGTCTCAAGTTGTGAGAAAGAAAGCTATACACTAATGTAGGATGCCTCTAGCAACTCTTCCCAGACCTTGTCAGTCTTTCCTTTAAATAAGGCACAGCCGGACTCAGGAGTGCCCAGATGAGGTCAGCCAATGGATACCTGAAGACTCACGACTGCCCGTCTATGGATCAAACTCTTTCAAACGCAACCCCCCTTCCCTGGATGCCCTGGCTGTCCCTTCTCCCTCTTGGCATGCTTCTCTCTATTGGTTCGGAGGTTCTTTCTCTCAAACAGTCCCCTAAAACAGGTGTACGGGATGTGAGGTTTTCTCATCATTTGTAGCTTATATATCGCTCTCAATGAGACAGAAGAAATGGCCTTCAACTGTAACAAGACAGGCAAGTTTTGGACCTCGGGATGGACTTTCTGACAGCAAGCAATATTTAACTGGGGTGGAGGCAGCCAAGGAGAGGCAGACATTTATTGATGACCTAGAATGTTTAAGTGTGCGGCATTTCATTTACTCCTTGATGCCCTCTTAGGCGAGCATCGTTCTTTCACAGATAAAGAAAGGGGAAAATTCTAACATTTCTATGGCAGACATTCTCAAAAGCAGAAGCCCTAGACATAGGTTCTTATGAATTCTAAATAGTTCTCTGGAGGGAGAAAAGGGTCCACAGATGTTGTCTTGCCTCCATTATACCTAGAGCTGCTCAGAGAGCCTTCTATAACCAGTGATCAAGGAGGAGTTCTGGGGCTTTGGGTTGTGGCCAAAAACTAATCGGCCTTTCTTCCCTCTTGCAAGTTCAGAACCAATTAAGAAATAAGATATGGGAGACACACAGACTGAAATCAAGCTAAAAGCTTCATTACGAACAAATTCTAAATTGGAGAATGTGGCTTAGATGGGTGGTTATGGAGGACTGCCTGACACTTCACTCCAAGTTAAAGCTACTCACCCAACCCAAAAGGGGGACCATTGTAGGATTTCCTCACAGGGCCAGAGCCAGCCCCAGCAACTTAGTGACCTCTTCTTTGGGGACAAGTAGAATCAAAAGAGAGTCCCAGAAGGGGCTAGGCCAAACTCATGAATCAGACAAGTTACATCACCTCCCCTGGGGTCAAGGGCATGAGGAGATAGGGAGAAGCGGAAAACGTTCCTCCACACCTTCCACTCTGGGGATGTGGCATAGAAATGCTCTCCTCCCTTCCCGTGGTCACAGAAACAGTAGAGAATAAAATAAGTGGTATTCCTCTACAGGAGGGTGGGGGGTGAGTACGTCATCCAAGTTTGCAGGTTAGTTTGAATGTACAGGGAGGGGAAAAAGTAGTATAATCCAAGCTAAGGGACACCTTCTAAGTGACTTCTGATGACCCAGAAGGCCTCAGAAGGACCCCAAAAGATCCTTGGAGGTAAAAAAAAATCATAAGTGGGAAGGAGTAGAAGCTTATAAAGAGTACAGAAAGGGCTTGACTCCCAGTTCTGTATATAAAACACTCAGCTGTCCATGTACAAATACCTTGATCCAGTCTGACGTTTGCTCTCAGTAAAACTGAATAATGTCCCAGACAAAGCAGGCCTCTACCACCTATGGAGACAACCTTGACATTCAAAGCTCGTCACTCTTGTCCTTGCTTCCCAATGGACAGGAAAGTCTGTCTGTCGGGATAAGCCATGAATTATGGCAGAAGCCTTCAACCCTGCTTCATGGCTTCTCAGCCTCAGCTCTCAGCTTTCTGGTCTTCTCTGTCCTGCCCCCAGCCCCGCACCTCCCACTCAGCACTCTGCCCTCCTCTCCTCCTCTTTCCAGATTATCCCGGAGACTCAAATGTTTGTGTATAATATCAGAGCTGATGATTTGAAGAGGCCCTTGACTGTGGCCAGATCACAGAGGCCACTCTGGATAAACCAGCCCTTTTTTGGACTTTCTTTTTTAGGCAGACAGAATATTTACACACTGGGAACAGGCCCCATAAGCGCTCCCCAGCAGATAATACATTCATGCAAGCAGCCGTCCCTGGTGGAAAAAAATTATGATTAATTGGGGTTACAGCGCTCATTTGAACTGCGGCAGGAGCTGAGCTCCCTCAATTTAGTGGTGTGCGGACTTTTCCTGAACTCCAGTGGATACTTCACAAATAACAATAAAAATTTTAATGGCAGGACAAACATGGAGTAGGCTCTGCAGCTTCACTCATTAAACAACCTCCATGCACCGTGCTCGAGGACTCAAGCTGTTTTATGTGGCAAGCCACTTTGCCTCAGCCTGCTGCAGGTGACAGAATGAATTTTCATGGGGTGTGGAGTTGCAGGAAGAAACAGGTTTCATTAGCCCCATTGAAGAGATGCATAAACCAGAGGCCAGGCAAAGGAAGTGACTTGGGGTCAACCCGAATGGGGTGCCAGGAGTCCACTCTGAACCCCACCTCTCACCCTGGCCCTTGTTCCGTTCTGATTCCCGAATTGTTTTCACGTCATGGAGGCTAGGAAGATTCCATTCTCTGCAGAGCTGCGGGGCAGCTGTTTCTGATTATTTGTCCAAGAGAGACACAAAACCAAGAGCATTTGGGTTATAAAGCAATTTCTGGTTCTACCCACCAGAAGTTATGCATACACATTCACAGGGGACTGAGGCTGAGTTTGGTGACACTTGCAATGGCGAGGTCTAGAAGGACTTCGCCGAGCCAGGAAGGTCAGTGATGGGGACCTCAGGGGCTGTGGCAGGTCCCTCTGGGTCAACCCCCGAACATCTGGCTGTTTCCCAGTGCCCTTGCTGAACTACCTCAACCTCCCTGCTTTGGAAAGCTCTGCTGGAAATCTGCAGGAATGGCTTCTCTCCCTGCAAAACCTGTTTCTCATGAGGAAGGTTCCGGCATGTTTCATCCAAGCCATTTCATACCGTTGCAGTTGCAACCTGGATGCTGTTCTGACCAGCCGTCGACTGCCCCCTCCTAGGTTGAACTGCGGTCCCCAAGAAACAGGTCAAATGTACCACATTTTCTGCTGGTGACTTGATCTCCCTGGCCCTTTATCCCCATGGCCTCATCATGACTGGGAACATGCTCCATTTCTTCCTGCACTCTTCAGAAACTTTCAGGAATGGTTTTCTTCTCCCCAGATATTGATGAGGCAGAAATTGCATGAGCATTCACAGACACACACGCACACACATCCAACTCAGGGCTTTCCGGAGGGACAGAGCTATTCTAGAGAAGGGCTGAGCTGTCTCAGAACAAACTGTCCCTCCTTCTGCTTCACACCGGAAGTTGTCCGGAAGTTGTAAGGACAGTTCATAGTAGAAGTCGCTTTGGTGGGTAGGATGGATTCTCTTCCAACAAACCCACAAGGTCAGAAAAGCCAGCCGAGAATGGTAGGGCCGAAGACACCATCAGGACCAAAGATTACAAATTTGTTATTTTTCTGGGTAGCTTCTTTTCATCTCCACTGAGAGTGGAACAAACTCCTAAAGCACAAAGAAGTGTGGGGCAATGACTCAGTAGACGATGGAATGAGTGCCTGGGGGTATGGTGTTGGCACCACCACAGAAGGCCGCCTGGGGTAGGGAGAACAGCCGGACTGAGCTGAAGACCAGGACACCATGTCTGACTTAGCCATTTAACACATGGCCTTGGGTAAGGGGTCAGGCTCTCTCAGCTTAACTCACAGGCACACCATCACCCACCTCGTCCCTTGCCATGAGGATCAAGTGAGTTAATGGAGGTAAACGTGCTCAGTGAACCACCCCGAGATCAGTTATCATCAGCTACACCCATAGTTCTGACTAAACATCCGGGGACAGAGAGGATCTTGGGCGGTGCCTTCCCAGATCCCATGTTCCGTGCATAAGCAGAGGAGTTTTCGACACAGTAACAAGCCGAGCCCTCCTGATTGCAGCAATCAGGCACTGAAGCTGTCCCACATGGAGAGCTCAGTGCTGGGAGCTGCGCAGGTGGGGGCAGCAGGCATGCATTCAGTAGGCGACCCTGAAGCCAGGCTCTGTGTGGTGAGCTGTGGGGGCCTGGGTTGGGGGTAAGAGTGGAAGCAAGGATCAAAAGACACAGCCCTGGGGGCGCCTGGGTGGCTCAGTGGGTTAAGCCGCTGCCTTCGGCTCAGGTCATGATCTCAGGGTCCTGGGATCGAGTCCCGCATCGGGCTCTCTGCTCAGCGGGGAGCCTGCTTCCCTCTCTGCCTGCCTCTCCGACTACTTGTCATTTCTCTCTGTCAAATAAATAAATAAAATCTTTAAAAAAAAAAAAAAAAAAAGACACAGCCCTGTCCTCGAGGAATCACAGGGAAGGCAAAGCAGGTGTCTCTGATGCTGAGCCAACACCCAAGTGAGCCCTGAACTAGACTTTATGGCTGGCCTTTGTTGGGCAGGTCACCTGAGTGCTCTAAACCCCAGGTCCTCAACAAGAAGGGGATGATCACAAGCTATGTGTGCCAGATGCATGAGAGAGCCTAGCAGCCACAAACAGTAAATGGTTAATAGTAGTGACAATAGCAAACAGTCTTCTAGCCTTTACTCTGTGTCAGGCATTGTCAAAACCTCTTACAGCCAGAGGTCAGCAAACCTCTTCTGTAAAGGGCCAGGCAGTGAATAATTTAGGATCTGTAGACCAGACAGGCTCTGCCACAACTACTCATGTCTGCTGTTGTAATAGAAGAGCAGCCACACACAAAATATGTGAATGAGTGAGCATGGCTGTGTGCCACCAAAACCTTATTTACGAAAACAGGTGGCGTTTGGGCTTGTGGGCCATCGTCTGCCAACTCCTGCTTCCCATATATTCACGCCCCATCACCCTGTAAGGTATATTATCCCTGTATACTCATTTCTCAGATGAGAAGGGTGAGGCCCAGAGATATTAGTTAATTGATCAAGGTCATACAGCTTGTAAGTGGCAGAGCTGGGATTCGAACCAAAGCAAGCTGGTTCCAGAGTCTGTGTTCCTCACCTCTCTCCTGAGAGGCTCCTCAGCGTCCTAGGACTTATAACACGTCCTAAACTCAACAGAGAGGCCAGTTGCATGTGACAATAGTAAGAACACCCCAAACTCACTGAGGGCCCTATTATACGCCAGGCACTGTGCCTGGTGAATAGGGGATCATCGCAGCAGCCCTGTGAGACCCGTGCTATTATGACCCTCATGTTAAAGATGGAGAAACTGAGATCAAGAGTTGACGTGATTTGATCAAGGTCCCAGAGCTGGCAAACATCAGAGCCGTAACGGAACCTATGGCTGTCAACTATTAGCCAGCCCCTGTCACCTCCATCCTAGGGGGCACCATAGCTGGGAGGCCATGTCTGTCCCCTTCTTTGGTTCACTTTTGAAAGTGGAGTTGGGTATTGTTCTCTGCAAGAGTTTATACCCACTGAGGCTTTAAAGTCTGCATGGCATCTATGCGTGGACCTGGGGATTCTCACACCTGCCTAACCCCAGACAAAAAGGAGGACGCGCTTTTGTTCCCTGTTGTTGCCATCCCCTCACCAGCATCATCTCTTGCTTGTCCTGGATGTCACGTAGCAGCACATCATCTGTCAGTTTCTATGGCACCATGGGCTTAACATCTCACTTCCAGTTTGCTAATAAAACCATGGGAAAATGGAATGCAGGAATGGGCCCCAGCTCCTTCATAATGGAAAGAGATGTTCCCTTGGGTCCTTGGCCCTACTGTAGAGGAATGTTTCTTGGAAGGACATCATGGACATTCCCAGCATTCCAGCTCTGGCCTCCAAACTCATCTGCTCCTCTCCTTAGCTGGTCAGGAGTTGAGTAGGAAAGAGACACTGCTCACTGGTTTTGTTTGTAAGAAAGAGTCCATCCCCTGGGAAGGAGAAGTTGAGTGTTATGGACTGAATGTTCATGTCCCCCCCTACCCTTCCAGAGGATCATATGTGGAAGCTCTAATCCCAGTGTGATGGTATTTGGAGGGGGGACTCTGGAAGGGAATTAGGTTGAGATGACGACATGAGAGTAAACCCCACGGTGGGATTAGCAACCTTATAAGTAGAAGAAGAGACACCAGAGGTTTCTCTCTCTCTACCCACTCACACGTGCCAGGAAAGGCCATGTGGGCACACCGTGAGAAGGAAACTTTCTACAAGCCAGGGATCTAGCTCTCACCAGGAACCAAATCTGCCAGCACCTTGATCTTGGACTTCCATCTTCGAGAGCCAGAAAAAACAGATGTCTGTTGTTTAAGGTACCCAGTCTATAGCACACTAGGCTAAGACACTAAGAGAATATATGGTATAAACAGAGCATAGAAGAGCTGTTGCTTCGTTACTTTACAAGGAACCAACCCTCCCAGGTTAACTGAGTCTTGAGATGTTATCTCTCCTTCAACAAAAAGAAAGGCACACACAGAATTAACGAGTTTAAAAAAAGGTCCGAGTAAACAAAGGCACCTGATAATCCAGCTCAACTTTAGAAATAACTACTTTTTTTTTTTTTTTTTTTTTTTTTTTTTTTTTTTTTGAGAATGGGAGAGGAAAGAAGAGTTGCTTTTTTTTTCCCCCGGTCTACAAAGGTTCTCAACCATCTGTCCCCGCTCGGCAGTGGCCACAGCACTGTTTCTGTTTTCCCCACATTGTTATTTGCTTTGCTCCTAAAATTCAAGTCGGCTTCCTCTCCCTTGGAGAACAGAGAAAAGGGGCAGCAGGTGAAACGAGGGGAAGTGGAAGTGACAGAGAATTCGAGGAAGGACAGAGAAGCTTGTCAAGAGTTGGGGTTTAAGAAGAAAAAAGAACGAGCGATTAAAGACTTCAGAAATTTCAGCAAAGATTCTTTTGTCCCTTTGCAAAATCTTGCCATCACAGTCCACAGGGAACTGAGGAAGAACGAGGAAATTGGATCCCACTTTGGTCCCTTACCAGGAAGACGAGGAAGCTGAGAGCTCAGGCCCGGGAATGACGTGGGCACCGGGAGGATGAAGCCGGAGGCCACCCTGCCATGGCAAATCAGGACATTCCGTCACCGTGTGGCACTGCTGTGCTTTCTCCCACCCCAGAAATCCCTAAGGGATCTCCCAACAAAGGTTATAGCTCATCTTGGCACATGCGAATTAGGTAATTAAACCCATGTGGAATATGGAGGCCAAGGACAAGGGAGCATGGGACTTACGGGAAGAGCAGACCCTACATCACTGACAAGGCAGAGGGGGTGCAGGGAGTCCAAGAGTGACCTCACGGGAAAATGTAAGGGTGCCCCAACCTCCATCAAGTGTGCCATGACCGTGGAAAGAAAGCAAGTTTCTTCCCCGAAACATATGTTTAAGAAAAGCCTAAGATTCATTTCCAAAATGATCAGGGCGAAAACGGCAGAAGACAAAACAGAATGATTTAAGGGAAGCTGCAGATTTTTCAGAGTCAAAGGATTAAAGGAAGAAAACTGATGTAGCCTTTCTTAATGGATCGTCTTAGCTTTCCTCAGTTTTGAGTGAACTTGGTTCTGCCCCTTGGAGATTATTCCAGGAGTAGGTGAGCGGATGAGGGAAGAGCGGCCTGACAGTGGATGGGAGAGACGGAAACAGGGATGTGGCTGCTACCCACGAGGCTGTCACTGAGGGAACTGGTCTCCTCGAAGATACCAACTTACATTTCTTACGGACTGGGTCACAAACTTCAGGACCTCATGTCCTGCCCCCGGCAGCACATTTGTCTAAAGCGTCCTGGTCACCACCTGCCCTTGGGCGTCGCTTTCCCCCACCGTCCCATTCTCCAGGGCAAGAACAGAGAGCTCGCTGATGCTGTTAGTGCCGCGGCATCACTTCATACCCAGGATGCAGCGCTGATTTTTAAAAAGTCTCATTACTTGGCTATGTGGAAGAACAGGTGAGGGCAGAGGGTATTAATTAAAATACAGGTGCAGGAACTGTGCTGGCCGGGTCCTCCTCATCACTGTCCTCACGGCACGTGGGGTCTGAGGCAATTAACCTAACCTCCTAACTTCTCTGAGCTTCAGTGTAACCATCTACAAAATGGAGACAATGATAATATCTATCTCATAGCAAGGTTGTGAGTAATAACTAAACAAAATACCAAATACTCTAACTAAATACAACTTATATAAATATAATTTATAACTAAATACTAAATATCATAACTAAATAATTACGAATAGTGTGAGTGTTGGCGGTTCTCCAAATTCATTTCAGGAAAGGAAACGTGGCTTACGGGACAAGGGAAGCCTGGGGGTGAGGATCTAACTCATTCTGGGAGCTACCATCCAAAAAGTCTCAGTGAAGCACTATATTCAGCAGATTATTTCTTGGCTCAGAATTCTGCCTTAGTTTCTAAGGCTGCAGCACTGAACCCCTGATCCCCTCCAGCCCCACTTTCTCCTCTTGCCTAATCAGGGTCTATCCCCTTTTTAAGGACCCACGCTCGTGAACAGCCCAGCTCTCTCCTCTCGCAGCAATGACTGTGGACACTCTTCATCATGTCGCCATCAGCACAAGGCACCTCCTCTCTTCGTTTCTTTGCCGGCCCTTCCTCTCATCACCACATGGGGGTGCCTAACAGAGACTCTGACAGGGAGACTGGTTTCTATGACCCCCTTGCTACAGGCACGTAGCATAGGACAATCACTGTGCTGAGGTCTCCCGCTCATGGAGTGACCAGGTGTAGCCCGTGCTTGTTGGAGGCCACAGTCCCTCACTGCAACCTCAGGGCCAAGAGCATTTTGGAATTCAGAATGTTTCAGATTCTTGAAAGGTCATTTGTGTCTATACTGTATCTAACAGCACTGCAGATGAAGGACCCCACAAGTCAACCCATTTGTGCCATGAATCCTATAAATAGTCACTCTAAGTGAGTTAAATGAAGACTACACCTACCCTCATGTCAGTTGAGGTCACTTGGCTCCCATAGGAATTTGGTCAAGTTTTTTGCCAAATGGACAATGATGAAACCTTCCATTTTTCAGAGATGTTCAGATTTCAGAATTACAGGGCTATGGGTCTATACTAGGAGCTATGGGACTTAACACAAAATAAAAACGAAGAGTATAACTGCTGCCTTTAGGAGACACAGTGAGAGGCACTTAAGCTCCAACATCTAGACCAGCCCCTCTGAGCTCAGCAGCTTCGTCTGTGAAACAGAAGGACACATACCTGACCAGGACCGCTTTATCCAACACCCAGTCTATTCCTGGCCAAGCGGCCTGTAAGGATTCTTCCCTTTACTATCCCATTAGTAAAAACCTCAACCTGGATGGCTGAGTACATGTGTGCTGAAGGATTTTCTCAGGAGAACTGAGCTGAGAAAAACTTATTATTAAAGAAGCTTCTTAGAGAGAATGAGCTCTGAGCAAATCCTTCTACTTCGGTTTTGTTGAAACTGTTATGCTCGGGTTTTGTTGTGTACAAAACAGGAAGAATAGAAGACCATTAGCTTTAAAGTATGCCAACTTCTGAGGAATAACACCTCTTCCACTTGGTGTCACAAAGCGTGGGGGCCTCTCCACACGGCCCTGTGAGCTCTGCCTTGTTTGCTCTTCTTTCAACACTTCCCCAAGACACTTTCATGTCAGAAGACATCAAATGCACCAACACAATTAGGCAATCAGCTCAGCAGCGGAGCAGAGTTTCCAGGGAGGGAGAGAAAGCCAGTGGGATGTCAGGGTGGGAGCTCAGACCGAGGCCTCAGGCTCCAGGAAGCAGGGTTTACAGCAGACTGTTTGTTTTTGTTGCTAAAAGTCAAGTCTTCTCTGCAATGTCCATTGTGAAAGGGGTTCCTTTTTGCATAAATGAACTTAATCCCCCTGTTTATTAACACTAAACTTGACATTTATAGCCCAAGTGCTTTACCGGCATTAACCAGTAATCCCCAGCACATTCCTGTGGGGGAGTTCAACCCAGGGCCCCAAGCTGGAGCTCTTGCACAGGACAGAGAGGGCCGAAGGCTCTGCTCTCAGGAGTTGGGTGCTCCCACGACCCACCCTAGCCTTATACTTGCAGAGGCCTACACGCCAGGACTCCGCACACCATTCCGCCAAGGTCCAAGCAGGGTGGGCAGTCAGTGTGTACTGACTCAGCCACTGTGAGCACAGAGGGGTGGGCGGCACAATCCGGATCTGCCGCCCAGACCTGAGGGACCGTTTCAGAAGGAGCTGGCTGTTCCATGGTTTACAGAGGAGTGTCGTGGCTGCCCAGCTGTGCTGAGGCATGGAAGGGCGAGGTCTGTTTGCACCTGGACTTCACACTTAGGAAACACCTTTCTCTGCTTGGTGAAGAATACAGGCTCTGGCCCCAAGCGCTTCTGTTTGAGGGCGGAGCCGCAACCGGAGTCAACACTACGTTCCTAGGCTAGTGGTCATGAGCCAAGCAGGCAGCTAACATTCTGCACAATACACTGGAGAGCCAAAGGCCCCTTCCCAATGAAATTAATGAAGGCCATAATGAAAAGAACCTTGGAGTGAGTGCCTGACTTGAGAGCAAGGAGGCCGAAGGCCTGAGACAGAAAAGACTTAAGTCCTAGCAAAGAACAGCAGGGATGGATCCAGAGGTATGGGGAATGTCTCAGAGCAATCTAGAGACCACACTCTTAAGCATACTGGCTGGGGCTTTTAACCAGTTCCTTGGGAAGAAAAAAAAAATTGAATGGGACTTTTATCATCACTCTGCTGAATCTCCAGGTATACGTAAGTTTAAGCAAATTCAAGATTATTCTTTCCATTATGTCGACCTAGTTGTTTCCCACTTATTTTTACTGTCTTCGTAAAATTTCAAGTTAAAAGGTTCCTCCAGGTACTCTTACAAAGGAACATTTGTGTTGTGCGCATCCCATCTGACAATTATAGAGGGGAATTCGGTGCCCGGCACTGGCATAAGGTGATAAACAGCACCCCAGTGAGCAGTGCTGTGACAAGGGCTCTCCACGTGGGGCACAGCATTTGAGCACCCGTCGGTTCTGGGCCCTGGGCAAGGAGAGCAGCACATTTTACTTTCCTCAGCCTTTCGCACCATCATCGAAGGCAGGCTTTGTGAGCCTGGGATTCGGAGGGCTTCGTGATGCAGAAATGGAGGCTCAAGAGTGAAACTGCCCACAGCCGAGAATTCCTCAAACACAGGACAGACTCCAGCATGCCACCAGGCCATTTCACTCCTTCCTGTCTCTCAACCGGGGCATCTGGGATGGTGGCCATCTTCATGGCAACTGCCACACATGCTACGCTCCACCCATGACCAACGGCCACTGGCTGATGATGAGCAGAATTGTGAGAATCACAGAGCCACCAGGTCCTGACCGTCTGCAGGCACCGCCTGGCTTTCACATCCCTCTCAGGGGACATCACACTACCACCTTCCTCTGGTCCCATTGATCACCCAGTACTTTACTAAAGCCTCTACAGACGTCTCTGCACTAGGATTCATCCCTGTCTCCAGGTACTCACAGTCTGGTCAGAGAAGATCACTACACATTGAATAATCCAAGATTGATCTTGTGCTGTTCAGATGAGTGTGGAAATGTACGGCATCTGCCTTACGCATACTAACCCATGTAATAGCAAGCTTCTCACTCCTTCTTAAGTGTCGATACAGTACCTAAAAGCTTATCAAGAAAAAGGATCCCATTCTGTCCAAACTTTTAAAAATGAAACAAAATATCAAACCTCAGGAAACAAAAGACCCAAGTACTGGGGCCAGTTCCACCACTTATAAGCTATATGACCTTGAGTAAGCCATGTAACCCAACTGAGCTTCAGTTCTTTCCTATTAAGAATAAGAACATTTTTCAAGCCTACCACACAGGATTTTTCTGAGGGTCAAATGAAATCATGCATATGAAAACACTCCAAAATTATAAGCCAAGCAACTGAAAAGGTCAAATATTTCTCCTGCTCCCATTTATAAATGAGGAAGTGAAGAGCAGAACCAGGACTAGAGAGTATGTCTTTAGACCCTTTGCCAGCAGTCTTCCTACCACATGACGCTGCTTCTCTAAGGGGCGCTTGGGATGGGAAAGAGACGGTCAGGCTTCTGTGACCTAGAAGATTCTTTGGACCAGAAGTCACACACCCGAGACCAGTGGGCCAACATGACCCACAGAAGTGTTCTATTTGACTAGCATAGTTGTTTTAAAAAAAAATGTTTTTGAGTCAACACTTACAAAGCATTAGTTTTCACCTAAAATCCATATAACCTTTCTTAACTAAGAAGGATTGATGAGAATAAGTAGACATTCCCTCATGGGGTTAATCTGCTGTAGCTGTATCTTGAGGGAGCCCGTATTCCTGTGTGTCACTGATGCCATCATCCCCGACTGTTTCGCCAACCTGGAGGCTGAGTGTCAGAAGGTATTTATCATGATTCTTGCATTGCTGCTTTTCTGTAACACTGGAGATGAGCATACATCTATGGGAATGAGAACCCTCTCCCTGCACCTGGCAGAGAAAGGATTCTCACCTGGCTCTGCAAGGCATAGGAGTCTGCAACCTCTGACCTCCAACCTGAAAGCCAAAGAGAATCCCAGGAGGTAAGGAAGCAGGCTGGGAAAAGGGCATGGCCATGTGGTGACCCTGAAGAAGTGGCCTGACTGGAATGAGGGGCTATGTGGATGGGGACAGAGGTGGGGCAGAGGACTAGGAAGAAGTTTGGATCAAGAAATGAGGCTGCATTATGAAGGAAGGATCTCGAGTGAGGATAGTGAGAGCATGGTAATATTACATTTGGGCAGAGATGGAATGGAGGTGCTCATGAGTGAAAATTAGGAGAAATACTTTGCAAACTCATTCATTCGACACAACTATCTTGAATGTTCATTGTGTTCCAGGTACTAGGAATACAGCAGGGGATAAAACCAGACAAAAATCCCTGCTTTCATGGCATAGACAGCCAAGCTGGGAGGGATCTTGCCACAAACCCTCTGTTAATGATGCTGCTCATTAGGTGTTTTTGAGGAAGGGAGGACAGACAAATGGAAGAGTTGATGGTTTCCCGGCATTGGACTGTTGAACAGAGAGAGGGGAGGGCCGAGGGGAGGGGAGGGTGGTCAAAAATAATCCACCCACCACTGCTCAGCCCACGAAAACACAAAGCAACTCAAAATCCCACTCATTAATCTTCTAAGACATGGGATGAACCTCAGAATTACAGCATAGACAGTGGGCCTGTCATTCCTCTGACCTATTTTTCCAGGCTTCTCACATTGTGTGATTGATCACATGTATATTCCCCAATACAAGTACTCTTTTCTGCTGGCCCGCTCCCTGGCTTGTGTACATACACACACGTACGTGTGCGTACACGGACACACACAGTTACCTTCAAGCTTTTTCAGAAAGGGTCACCTTGACAACAAGATGGTCTTATGGAATGAGTACTCTGCATTTGAAAAAGGGGGGAAAAACACATTCATAGCTCATGGTACCTCATGACAATTCTTTCAGTTCCATCATGGAGGAGACAGAAAAACTAATTACTGGGGCAAGTGAGAAATATGACCAAGTATTTCCATGTAAAGTAGAAGCATGCTAAAGGCTTTCTTCCTCCAAAGAATGGCCAAGAGCAATGTAAAGAGGAGAAATGTTTGTAATATTTCTGCCCATACATACACAACCATGAACTATGTCGGCAACAAATGCTGTCCTTCTCACTGTGCTCCTTTGTTCCTTGACACATGGGGGAAGTTTGGCCTCTAGGTCTACATGGAAGTCAGAAAGAAGGCTACAGTGAGCCTACAAGGAAATGCCTCTCCTCTCCCCACCCCCATCACCTCCTACTGTTAGAAGATACACAGCCAAAACTGGCTATGTGAACTATGTCTGTCTCTGGCATTATTTAAGAAATCCTTGAAATCCCCTCAAGGATCATTCCAATTGGGTTAGGACATACATTCCCAGTAACCCCTTATTCAAATGCAATTGTAATCCCTGAGAGGAACCTCACATGGGCCAAAACACCCACCGACATGGTGGGATGAGGGGATGTGCACTGTGGAAATCCAGGCCTGGTGATGGCTTCTCACAAAGGGAAGGGAATTTCAGAACAAGAGATCCTGACTGAGTGAGAGGAGGCCTGGGCAAGGGCTCCAGATGGAGGCTCTGGGCTGCCAGAGGTCAGCAGGGTGGGTGAGGCATGAGAGAAAAGGGCCACAAGAGGAGTGGAAGAGGAGGAAAAGTTGAGGCCAATGTGACCTACTTTACTATTTGCCAAAATTCAGATATGGAAGAAGAAAGTATCTTCTTCCCTTCAATACCCATCAGTACCTCTACACAAAAAGGTTAACATCAGTCTTTGGGGCATAGAGAGTGAACCCAGTTCTAACACCTGCCTCCAAGACCTTACAAAGTGTCTTGCCCCTTCAGGAGCCATTCCAGCCAGCCTGGGGGCTCAGACCTGAGTGCCCAGGCTGTAACCAGCTCCTTCACTGCAGCCCTGCCTTATATTCTGAGCCCAGGTCAATCATTTTTTTTTTTTTTTTTTTTTTTTTGCATTTTGCATTTTGCCTACTTCAGTAAAGTTGGAGATGTACCTTCACATATCAAAGACTCCACCAGAAGACTTCTAAAATGCAATCCAGATTCTTCTTTAACCTTCTTACTTTCCAAAATTGTTCACTATCACTGACTTCAAGAACGACTATGTTACATCTCTTTTTTTCCTAAATAGGGGAATATTACTGCAACCACTACCCACTTTTAATGCCAATAAGAAAGCCAGGACTGGAGGGGAGCCTGTCAGTAGACCAGCTGTACAGACTCAGTGTCACTGCTTCTTGGAAGACGACCGACCAAGCGGAGCGAGTTATCATCGCAAGCTCTCTGTGTTTCGTGTAATAATGCCCTAATGATTCAATTAGCATTGATTCTTCAGCAGCAACAATATTTTCTGACTGATCCAGCAATTTAGTGCTCACTGTTGATTGATACAATTCCTGTGAGTAATAAAGCAGTTTGAAAGACATGTGTTGAATTCTTCACAAATCATTTTTTAAACCCTTTTCATTTTAACTCGATCTCCATTTTCCCGTTTCCCCACCCACCACCCCTGGAGGTCACAAGGGCCCTATGCTCTGCGTCTCCTGCTGGGCATCCCTGCTGCAGGGTCCTCACGTGGCCAGGTCCTCCCTGGCCCCCGTCTGGGTCTCTTCAGCCTTCGCCACCCCCCACAGATGCTCGGCGGCTGCAGCCAGAGGAACAGATGGGGCCCAATCGCTGAGCCTCGGTGAATGGTACCCAGCACATAGCCGCCGTGGAAGCGGCCCAGGCAAGAACCACTGAAGCAGGCTTTCTGAGAGCTGCCCTGGTAACACTGCTAAAATTGGAAAGCAGGCAGGGTGTGTAGGGGGGCAGAGTGGGAGGCTGGTGGGAGAGGAGAAGGACAAGCAAAAACAGAGAAGGGAACGAAAACAGATGATTGGAATAAAATCCCTTACCAGTTAAAAACTGGGCTTCCCAGGAAAACAGCCGAAACACTACGGCTGGCTAGAGAAACTGCGGGGATGGAGGCCCTTGTGACCCCAGGGACTGGGCTGAAGGGCGGAGACTTGACCTCTCCGTAGGCTCCGTGGTAAACTCATTCTGACACTATCTCCATACCCATAACCTCCTCCCGGCTGTGGCTCCCACTTACAGCCTTTCCGGGGTGTAATACATGTGGGGGGAAGGCCCCGGGAGGCTAGGGGCAGTGCTGTTGTCCCAACCCTTCCTGTCCTCTCAATCTCCCAACTCTGTCCTGTCTACCACATGACACTAAATGGCCTGTGGATGGAGCCAAACTGGGTGCTCCGTAGGCAACTTCCCTTCAAACAGTTCTGCTGCCATTCCGGGGCCAGCTCTGATGTCTCGATCTTGACCGCCTCTATGGCCACTTTCTCCCTGCCTCAGTTGGCAGCTGCAACAGAACTAGAAGTTGTAATAACAACTTGTGACATCTGAAGAGCTGCTGTGTGAGGATTGATGCTATATATTGTTACTTCATGTGATCCTCTTCACAGCCTTCCAAAACAAGACTTTTCTCCACTTTACAGGTGAGGGAATGAAGGTTCAGGGTGGTTAGGCAATTTGATCAAAGCTATGCAATAAGTTGAGGAGCTAAGCAAGGCAAATGAAAACCTGTGACCTTAAACACCAGAGTTAGGGGTGCCAGAATCTCCTGGATCATCAGTTCCTATACGTCACGCACAGCCAGAGAGATCTCCTAACTTTACCTCTTCTCTACTTTCTGCAAGTACAACCCTCTTATTCTGCTTGTCGTAGAGAAAGATGGGCAACACCTCTTGAAAGCCTCCCTTTGGACACAGTAACCTTCCACCCAAAAGACCAAGTAATCCAGATCCCTTCCCCTCTCTGAGCACAGCCAACCCTTTCCTCTCCAGGGCACTTCGTGGACCCACTGAAGCCCATTCCACATAACTCGACCCTTCCTGGTCCCCACTGAGCTACTTTTCTGTTTCTGACTCATAAGTGAGTCAGACTGACTGAGCACCCCCCAAGTCTTCTCTAAGATTCAAAGTGATTTCAATGCAATTCATACTGTACCTCTTCATTTCCCAAATCGTTCACCCTTCACCACCCTTCACCAGCCAGAAAATGTATGATGAGAAACTTCTGGGTCTGACAGACATCAGATTCAAGGAAGGAACTGCTCTAATACTTCCTATATTCAGTAAAAGTGTATCTTGGCTCCAGTGCCACTATTTCTATGGGAAGATGATATCAAGATCAACTAATCACTTGATTACCCCTTCACAGGAAATACTTCTTGATTTATAGACATAGCATGCTTACTATCTATACTGGTTACTCTGAAAAGAAATGCTTCTTCTGCATAATAGTTTGCTAGTTTCATGTGCCTGAGCCTTGGTCCCAAACCTGATTCTGTCGGCTTTGATAATGAAGACTAGAACAAAGAGTCTCTCGAAACAGAACCATTGTTTGGCTTTTAAATAAACCTACAAAAAAAAAAAAAAAAAAAAAAAACACGGACAGTAGCAGCAGTCAAAACTACATTTATTAATTTTAGGTTTTCAATATTGAAACCAAGCACTGTCACTTTTACACCACTTAAAACATTCTGGAGGGAATATATAAGAGTAGAGCTTGGGAGGGCAAAGGGAAGCAGTGTAGGTTTTAATTTAGACTAACAGCAAATTTGTTAATTAATGTTCTATCAAAGGATGCCCCTTCCTGAAGTTTTGCTTTGCAGTAAAAACAGTGCTGTTAGCTAACACTGGTTTCTTGAAGCTTAGGTATAAAAATGAAGAATAAGGTGAGTGAGATTAAAAAGCATTGTCTGTACCAGTTCTTCCTTAGGTGACATCTTCATAAAGCCACATCATTAAAAGTGAGGTTCCACGAGAGGCAGGAAGACCTGTCTTTCCTTTCCAGTTGGAAATGTCTCAAAAGAGGTCAACCATTGGCCACTGGGAATTGAGTGCTCAATGTGTCCTTAGAGCCTCAACGCAACCCTCTAAAGTGTTTCCATATCTGAAAGGTGCCTTTCAAGAAATCATGCGGCCAAGCTAATGCAACTGAGTTCATTGTTTCTATCAAATGATAATAACTGAAATCAGCATTTACGTTCCATCGGGTCATTTTGGTTTCTTTTTTCTCAGCTCCATCAAACATTAGGGCATCTCATGAGTCTCAATGGAGAGGTACAGAGTGCTTCTTTGATGATGTCATCCAAATGAGATGGACAAAGTGAACCCACACCATCGTCCCTTAGGCAGTGGAGGCCATGGAGAGAGGCAGGAAGGAGAGATTGTTCCAAATTATAGAAGGTAGCCTTTTGTCTTAACATATAAAATGAAAACCTGATATAGCTAGCCACACTTTCACCGATTCCATACATCAGAATTAAGATTCTCCATGAGATGGGGTCTGGTCTTCCCTGGCCCGTTCACTACCGGATTTGCCACATGCCCCACACCACCAGTAAGCAGATAAACCAAAACAGCGACACATTAACACAGGAAGACTCAGACGTGGTTATCCACCAAAACTCAAACCAGAAGAACAAGAGTATCCCAAGGCATTGCAGTATTCTCATGGTGTTGGGCAGTTAGGATCAGAAAACACCCCGGAAGGCTAACTTTAAGATTCCGGGGAGGGGAAGAGGTTCTGAGAGTCTAGACCCTTCACAGCAAGTGGAAGCCCCTAGTTGCAGGGGTGAAGAGATAGCAGCCTAATGTAGGCAGGACACCACTTCCCCCATCTCTCTGGAGAACAACTTGGTTCACTTCAACTACTGGCTCTGCTCGGGTTGCTGGAAACACACAAGACTCAAAGGATGTGGTTACCATGGTGACTCTGCCTCTCTGATGGAATCTAACTTGGCGTCTGATCCCTTGTACGTTGCTGGGGTGTGGCTGGGAGAAAGGTTTGTAATGCGGACTCAGAAAAAAATAGGACTGAAACTAGCCCAGAAGTACTGAGGTTAGCCCAAGAACAAATGAAAGACCATTGGCTACTACACAGAAAGGGAGAACATAATCTTTCCATTTTCTATTAAAGTCCTAGGAAAATTAGTTTTTTTAAACAGAAATTGATTACTCCCTGCTGTTACAAGTCTTTTCTTTGCCAATGGATCACTCATTAAATTCATATTGGTTATTACTCTATTGCTGAAAGAGCCCTCCATTCAAATGCAAGTGTTTCTTCTGTAGCCAGTTAAGTGCAATCTGACAGTGAAAACCATAGGATAGACTACTAAGGCTTTCCTGCTTGATGAGTGGACCACGAATTAGCCACATTGACATCAGCTGGGAGCTTATTGGAGCTGAGACTCTGAGGCCACTCCCCAGACCTAATGAATTAGAATCACATTTTACCAAGATCCCCAGATGATTCACATGCAAATTTGAGTTTGAGCCACACTGAACCAAGGAGCACTATGGATTCTTCTCTGAAAACCCTTGGGGCTGGGAGAGGATGGAACCCATGTGACTGACAGTATGTCTTTGGTATAGCAGGCTGAGGCCAAATCCTGAGGTCAAAATACTTGCTCTCTAACCCTAGCTCCAGAAGCAAATGTTTGTGAGCAAATTTAATACCTCCTCAAAGCTTCAAGAGTCCTCCCCTATTAGAAAAAGGGATAACAGTAGTACCTACCTTATCAGGTCCTGTGAACCCTGAATGAGTTAATTATGTGTAACACTTAGTTCCAGTCCCATAATAAGCTCCATGCATGGCAAGCAGATAGATGGTAGGATGTCCATGAGCTGGAACTGAAGAATGGAGACTAGAAATGGCTTTTACATCTCCTGTGCACCTGTCTCCATCTAGCTTAATAGAGACAATTCTTTGTTACTCATTCATTTCTTTGTTCCCTCCCTACCCGCATCTGACACAGCCCTGTTTTGTACCCTATTCCTGAGGAGTCATACAGATAGAATTTGAAGAGTACTACACTTTACCTGGTCACAGCCCTAAGTAAATCCCCACCACCCCCATCTAGTGGGCACATTCTAAAGGCAGTATGTAGGAGAGATGGCCACTCGAGTGACTGTACAACTTCCTGATCTCCTATTTAAAAAACAAACAAACAACAAAAAAAAACCCCAAAACCAAAACAACCCCCCCAAAACAAAACAAACAAAAGCCCGAAACAAAAAACTCTTCAAAATAAGTCAGCAATTTAAAAATATCTAACCCATGATTTTCTGGGTGAAACAATTAGCCCTCAGTTGCTCCAGCCCTTAGCATCTTCATCCCACAATGTCGGGGTTGGTGCAATGCCCAGCTGCTGAGCTGGGTGAGAAGGGGAGAAAATCTATGCTGGATCCAGGCCAAATGTCTTTCCTGACTTGGTAGCTCCAGATGTTAGCTTGTCATTGTAGAGCAACTGAGCTAATTAGGAATTTCTGTGGAGTTAGAATTCTGAGCAGGAAGGAAGAACTGGAGAATAAGAATGGAAGAATGGCTACCATCTACCATAAACAGCATTTCCTCTCCACATTGAGACAAGGCTTGGAGAGATGGGGAGAGCACCACCCCTTCAGAGAATCATGTGTAGAGACAGCTGGCAATGAAAGAGTAGATGTTTGGAAAATTAAGGAATAACACTGTCCTAATTCTTCCCCAGAAGACAATTAGCCTGCCTCAATCCCATAAAGACCCCATACAGGTCCATAGAACGGGATACCATACCAAGAAGCCACCTTCACAAGAGGTGCAGCCATAGCACGGTGTCAAAGCAGGCATGATGGCTATCAGTTAAGATTCCCCCCAGAATCCCTTGTCGCTTCTATTGCCTTGCCTGTACCAAAGCTCCTGGGAGGGACTTTTCCCTCTGTGCCCACCTCTCACCAATCCACACTCCCCGTTATTTCTGACTGAAATAGTTAAGCTATGTAGGTCACCTCACTTAAAATTCTCAAGGGCAGACTACTGCATTACAAGCAGGATGGGGCACACAAAGGTGTTCTCTAAACTGGATTTCATGTATTAAAATAGAGAAACACACAGGCACACACAAACAAAATTTCTGTGAAAAGCATCAACACAAACACTGAGATAGGCACTAAAGATTTATATCCATAATCTGGCCACTAGCCATCTACCTAGCTCAAGGCTGGAGGATCAGCCACCCTAGGTGAATGGCACTATATGCTAAGAAGTGCACACCTAGTTGCCCCTCTTTGACACATCCGGCAAATGGATTCTCAGAGCCTAAGTTACTTTTCAAGGCAAATACCATTGATCCTGTTGTCCTCTCATTTCTAACCAGAGTGCATGACTATCGACTTGACCACAGCTCCACTGTTCCCTTCCTCCCAAGAACAGGTAATAAGTCAGCCATTGCATGTATACTCTGCATGCCAAAAACACACATGTATTCAGTGACACAAAATACTCATAATTTCATGGATCCCAGAAAGGAACAATGTAGGGAGAACAAAACAAGCCTTAGCATCTGTTTTCAGCATTTCCATCTTTTCCAAAAGTAAAAAAGACCAACAGATGCTTCCAGACAATTGGCTCGTTTGATAGGATTGTATTGCCCTACCAACAGAAGTCTCTTTGCCAGAGACACCTTTCCGAGCTGTGAAAGAGATTCTTCGTCCATGCATGCTCAAAAAGTTACAGGAAATACTAATAACAAGCCAAAGTCAGAAACACTGAAATAATGCCAGATTGTACTAAACCAGATGGGAAGTACAGGAGGTAGGAGTGGAGATAATGCACATCTAAGTGACCTTAAGTGATTTCACTGCTAATCTCCGTCCATCTGAACCCAGATCCAACTAGATGTGCAGGTGGAGTAGATTAGGTCAAGTAACAAAGAGTCTTTGGAAACACACTTTTGCCAAGGGGATCATTTTAGGGTCTGAGACCAGTTTGAAGAGGACTCCTATCTCTCCCCCAGCTCCATGGAAGAGGGAAGTACTGAAGATGAAGCCCTCTTCTACAGCAAACCTCTCCTCCTTCCTGCCAGCAGACTGCTCTACACAATGACTAAAGTGAGCAGTTAGACACCAAAAGTCGTTTCAAGTCCATATATGTATTTCCAGCCTCCTTGCATAAGTCCTAAAAGAGTTAACTACCCAAATGTCAGAATCAAGTCACGGGCAAAAGTTTTTAATGATACCAAGTGCTGCTGTGCTAGGGAATAGTCTGTTCATATTCTAACAACTTCTGGATCCAAAATCAAAATTAAAAATCCCTGAGGCTGAATCCCTGAGGTTTTAGAATGCTGAATAATCTTAAATGAGTTCTTATAATGTGCAGTGACCAAAAAAAGGAGTACCATCTCCTAGATTTAATAGAAGACACTGTATTATAATCTCCTCAGGAGAACATCATGCATATTGTAAGCCTAGCACCCACTGCAAGGCCCAACACGTATTTTGTGCTCCACACATACTTACTTCATGCATGAGTGAAAGAATAACATTGATTCATAACTTTCTCCATGAAACTTAAATTACCACCAGATGGGTGACATGTCCATGGTGACAGATCTTCAAGACCACTGAGACTCAAATGGCAGGGTCACAAATTGTTACTGGCTCATGAAAAGATAAGGAGCTAGTTGACTCCCTTTCAAAACGGGAAGATCTCTTCATCAAGGAAATACTGACATAAAAAGAAGCTGATAGCAATGAAGACACCTAGTGCTCAAATCTTGGTTTTTAAATATCATTCTCCAATAAAAGAAATCAGGGATCCTTGGAGAAGTGTTTGATTCCAAGGCTGAGATAGAAAAAAATTTCAAGAAGATTCTGGAGTATCCTATGGTCCAGAAGCAAGAAAATGCTTGAGGGCTGAGGACATATTGAAGGCTACAGGAGCTGACTTGGATGAGCTCTCAATGACCAATGCTAGAACAATGGCCAAAGCTAGAACAATGGCCAAACTAGAACAACTGAAGAGCAAAATAAATAAGAGTAATATTAGATTATAGCCCATAGAAGAAAATAAACATGACAATGATGTAAGTTAGTAATTGAATAAAGAAAAAAATGGGGAAGAAGGGATAGCTCTTCCTTATAGAAGAATGCCAATTAATAGATGTAAAAAGAAAGACAACAGAAAAATTAGGCAAACACCACAGTAATAAATGTTGCAGGCAAGATCCATGATGTATGCTAAAATTATAAGCAATAGTTTGAGAAGCAATGAAATATTTGCATAGTCTGAAAATATCTCACCTAGGATATTAATTAATTGGAAATGGGGAAATAGCAGCTTTACAGTGGAGTAGCTCAATAGATACCACCTTCACCAAGTGATGAAGGTCAGTGGCCCCAGCAAAAACACATTCTAACATCTTTTGCCCCTGTAATGATAGAATATGGAGTGCACATTACTTCTATGATATTTAGAAGTGATGCATACATTCAGAAAGCAAAATGCATTACTTCAATCTATGACGAGGAAAGAGACAAACCCAAATTGAGGGGCACTGTTCAAGATAACTGACCTGTACTCTTGTGTCAAAGTCATGGGAAAACAAGGTGAGGCTAAGGGATAAGCCCATGTTTTGGGGGGACACTAAGGAGACTTGATGACTAAATGCTATGCGGGACCCTATATTCGATCCTGGACCAGAAAAAAAGCATAAGTGGAAAAACTGGTGAAATCAAAGTCTGAGTGCTAATTCAAGTATTGTACTAATGGCAATTTCTACATTTTAATAATTACATGAGATAAAAACAGAAGAGGAAGCTGGGTGAGGGATCTATGCACACTTTCTGTGCTATTTTTCAACTTTGATGTAAGCCTAAGAATATTTCAAAGAAAAAGTGAAAAAGGGAGAAAAAAAGTCAGGTAAACTAAGCAGTGTTTATAGACACAGTTGATTTACACTCTGCTACAAGCTCATAATCTCACCATGGGTTGGTAACTGATAACTGGTCTACCAGCTTGGGTCCACATTTTGAGTAGCACTATACCAAATTATTTGCAATTTGCCAGAAAGAAAGGAATCAAAACACATTCTTGTTCATGCCTAAAGAGTATCATTAGGTCCCGTGTTCAAGCTTTGTACTCAGTAGGTACATGCTGTTCACAAAATAGGAAATTGGGAGATGATAGTTCCTATTCTTCTCTGATTTTAAAAACAAAATAAAAAAACAAAACCAAAATAACCCTGTTTGTGACCTTGGATAAATCATTTGTTGACACTAATGTCGGTTTTTTCCTAATTAAACTGGAAAAATAAAGTGTGGCCCACCATCTTTACAAGGGTTGGCAAAGGGACAAAATGAGATAAACTGCGGAAGGGTTCTGAAAATCATAAGAGCTCCATTCAAGTGTAACCTTGTCTTAGGAGTCACATGTTCAAATGTCCTCTTTTCATTATTTTCAGAAATGGATAACTTTAGAATTGGCTACCAAATACATCCATTCAACTTGAGAAATTATTTCATATTTACTGAGAACCTACTATGTTTTAGGCATTGGTGTAGATCCTCTAGTAAATATAAAAATGAATTCCTTGTGGACTCTGGCCTTAGTGAGTTTCCAGCCATAGGAAGAAGGATGACACATATGTCAATAAATGACCAAGAGGTGGAAATAGCCAGATGCCAGGCAGGTACCCCACACACATATTAAGTGTGTAGGGAAAGGGAGAATTAAGAACTTGAGCCATCTGCTTTTTCCTTTGTGACTACCCAGCTCCTTTGTGTATATTTGTATGGATTATTTCCTAAAAAGAATTCCACATAAGAAATAACAAATGATTACCAGATTGATAAAGGGAAAAGAGATGAGGCTTTTGGAGTCAGAATCATGTGTGCCAACAATGGCCAGCACTTATTAACTGTAGGTCTTTGGGCAAGGTCCTTAACCTCAGTTTCTTCCTCTGCAAAATGGGGCTGATAATGCTACCTCCTCTTAGAACCATGTTGAAGATTGAAGGAGTTAATACAAATCAAGTACTCCAAACAGTACTTAACACAAAATGAGCACTACCCAAGAGTTAGTTTTCTTCCTTCTTGTCTTGTCTTCTTTTGGACACTTTAGGTCATACTCTTCAGCTCTTGGGTCCTCACATCTTCTTGAGGAATTGGGACAATCCACGGACACACACTTCTCAATGACTGTGCTTCCAGGCTCTCACCCCATCCTCCCACCTCTACCAAGAATTCCCTTCCTCCTTATTCCAGCACGGGAAAACCACAGTGAAAGGGTCCCTGCCTTGCCCTCAACATGACCTCAGGTCTTGGCTTGCTCTTGTTTCTGACACACACCAGAGTGTTGGGCCTTTCCCACAATGTCCATTCCACCACAATCTGGCATGTTCAAGGCCCAGCCCTGACCTGGTGGAGAGGCCAACAGCCCCTCACTTCCTGCCACAATCTCCCCAACCCAAAGCAATGGGAAATCATTCAGACAAATAACAAGGAAGGGCCAAACCCACAATGCGAACCTTATTTCTCCATATTTCTCCTCCTTCATCTTCTCTGATCTCCATTCTCATTTGTCCTCATAACCCAAGGCAATCACATTCTCAGCTTACATCAAGCTTCTCTGATTCGATGCTAACATGCATACACACACATACATGCACAAACACGTCCACGCACGCCCACGTATACACACTGACTCCTTCTCCCACATGTGATTTCTCAACATGGCAACCACAGTCATCCTGGTATTACATAGTCAGACCATACCACTCTCCAGCTCAAAATTCCAATGGCCCCTGTCTCATTCCAAGAAGTAATCTCCTTCCCATGGCCTACGAGGCCCTGCTCCATCTGGCCCTCTGCCCCACCTTCAACTAGCACTCCTCCCAGCTCAGGCCCCACCCCTCCAGATAAGCTGGGCTCCTTGCACTTCCCTGAGCACACCAGGCCACTCGCCCCTCTGAACTGTTGCTCTTCCAACTCCTTCCACCTGAAATGCTTTTCTCACAAATATCCAGCTGGCTGCTTCCCTCAAGCATCCCCTTGGGAAGACCGCCCTAATCATTTTATTTATAATGTAAACCTCCACCCACAACCTCCACCCCCGTTTTCCTGCTTTACTTTTCTCAGTAGCACTTGTCGCCATCCAACATCATGTGTTTTACTTATTTATTTTATTTACTCTCTCTCCCTACTAAAACCTAAGCTACCTGTGGGCAGGGAGAGCTGTTTTCTATACTGCTAAGTCCCTGATATCAATAAATACCAGAAGAAAGGAAAGAAGGAATTTGAAGCTGTAGACATACATGCAAATACATAAACACATAATGCTAGGTATCCAATATGTAGCTACTACTTATTGAGCACCAACTATGTCTCGGGCATTGGATGAGGCCCGCATGAACCACACGTGCTTTACAGGGGCAGCTAATTAATGCTTTCAGTGAGCCCGCAAGATAAAATATACTTACGCACCTTCTAAAGATGAGGAAACCGAACTTGCCTAAGTGACTCAGCAAGAAAGAGACCACGTTGGCTATGCCTTTCAGAACTCCAAATCCCATAGTCCTTCTACCAACCAACGTCATGTCTTTGTTCTCATGTCCCTTAACACTCTCGCCTGTTAATGACCATTGGCCAGTACTTCCACTGTCTTTCCTACCAGATGGAGCCTCCTAGAGGTGGTGGGAGTGTCTTTCCTGTTTCTGTTTGCCCAGGACCTGCATAAATAGTATAATTCCTCGTGCATACTCAGTCTGCATTACTCACTGTTAGAAATGTTCATTTTCCCTCTATCTGAGTAGACAGCTCCTCAAACACTATTCCTCTTTCCTTGGCAACTAGGGCACTAGTCAGAAGAGAGCTGACTCAAGTCAGAAGAGAGAGAAGCATCCTGCTGTGTTTATCTTCAAGAAGAAAGAAAATCAGAGGCCAAGGGCAGCCCTGATCCTGCCAGGCAGCCACAGGCCCTCTGAGTCCAGGGGATCTTGCTGACACAAGGACAAAGGTGAAAAGATGGAATGAGTGCAGCTGGAGGAGAACTGAAAACTCAACTGCAAAGTGCAAAACTCAACATCTCCACAGTGCTTCCTTTCTTTCCCATCTCCCTTACCTCCGAAATCCATAACCTAACCCCTACGTCTTTACCCAACGGCATGTCAACCAGGTTCTTAGGGACCTGAAATTCACATGTAAGTGCTGTGTTGTTTTATCCTTACCACTAGCTGTGGGTGAGTGAGGAGAACACAAGGACCAATTTGCCAGCATAGGCTAGAGAGAGGAATAGGGCAGAGTGGTTCATATCATGGACTTTGGAGTGGGGCAGACTTGAGTTCAAGGCCTGGGCAAGTAAGTTAACTCCTAAGCTTCTATTTCCTCTCTGAGGCATAGAGTGAGCAGCATTAGGCATTGTATTAACTAGAAGAGTTTATACATGTCAACATGAAGGAGAGCTTCCTGTGTAAAAGGTTGGAAAGGTATCTCGGGGCCAAAGACAGAGTTAGTGCAAACCACCTGAGCCCTGCAGCAAAATGCAATCCTAAGTGTCATTTACACCCTAATCCAATATGTCCCAGAAGCCCGGAAACTCCTCCTACTGCTTCTGTACCCAGACACTATGCCACATGGGGAAACTGACAGATGACCCAGAACAAAGAGCCTGGGAAGAGGCTGAATCAAGGACCACCAGAGCAGAGTAGTTGTTTGACACCTGAGGGAGTTTAAACTCAGATTTTTTAAAAATAGGGGCGCCTGGCTAGCTCAGTCTGTTAAGCATCAGACTCTTGACTTGGAGTCAAGTGGTGATCTCGGGGTCATGAGATTGAGCCCCGTGTTGGGCTCTGTGCTGGGTGTGGAGTCTGCTTAGAATTCTCTCTCTCCCTTTCCCTCTTCCCTCAATCCCCAACTCTGGCACTCGTTCTCTCCCTCTAAAAAACAAAAGAGAAAAAAAAAAAAACTACTGAACTTCTTCAAATTGAAGGAGGAATAGATTATGAGACACAGCCATTGCCTTGCAGGCTAAAAAGAAAGAAAAAATGTGGCCCACTAAACTACAACACCTCATCAATTAAAAAATGCATCCCAATTTTAGAGGAATTGAAATTTAAGAGGAAGGTATTCATTTGAGTCAATGAAATATTGTATAAAACCAGAAAGAAATCGACACTCAATGTGTATTGTCCAGTAAAGGTGATAACTGCTGTTAAAAGACCTTTGGTCCCTGCCTCATCGGCACAGTGTCCACTGGCCTGAAAT
Source organism: Mustela lutreola (assembly GCF_030435805.1). Lineage (NCBI taxonomy): Eukaryota > Metazoa > Chordata > Mammalia > Carnivora > Mustelidae > Mustela > Mustela lutreola. The sequence continues at coordinate 42,543,988 of NC_081297.1, forward strand.
GGAAAGCTGAAGGAAGATACCTCATGGGTTCTTCAGTAAAGAAACCGAAACAGAAAGAAAGGAGAGAAATGTTGCGGAAATATGTCCAGTGACTCTCCACAAGCCAAGCACAACCAGGGATTTCGTGTGGTCTTCTCACAACAGCACAGCACCACTATCTTCATTTTACAGACTCGGGAAGGTTGAGTAGCTTGCCAAAGGTTAGGCGGAAGTGGAGCTGGGATTCCAGCTCAGGTTGGTCGGACCACAAAGCCCAGCGTGCACATCACTAGACTACACCGCCCATCAGGGAAAGCCCTTTAGCAGGACAGGGTCTCCACTTTGCACTGAAAGCTTGAAACGCTAATACCCTCAGTAAAAACTGGTACTGATGTACAAGGATCATTTTTCCAGAAAGGTGGCCTCAGCAAGAGGGAGAAGGAAATAGCAGCGAAATGCACTCCTAACTGTCATTTACACCCTATTCAGAAGGAGGTCCTAGGTATATTCAGGGAGACAGAACTTCAGAGAGGAGGGTGACTTGCTGAGAAGAGGAGGCCAGGGCACATGGAAGAGCCCAGTGTCCCACCCAGAAGTTCTGGAGTGATCACTTAGCTGGGATCCCCTCTGTACACAGGGGTTACAGTGTCAGCAGTAATGACATTATCTGTACTTGGTCCCGGACAGATACCTCTTTCCACCTCAGGCAAGGTCAGCATCTTCCACGGGGGCAGGGACCCAGGGGCAGCTTGTTCAGATTTACTGCTTACACTATACATTTGTTAGAAAAGAATTTGCACCACCACAGGCTGTTTCTTAAGAGCCCTCCCAATGCCAATAGAATACTTGAAACTCCTGCTGAAAAACACCAGGGAGAGAGCCTGAGACCTGAAGGAAGAAGGGAGTCAAGCTCCACGTAGTTAATAGCTGCTTATGACCCAAGCGCAGTAAAGGACAAGTTCTGAGCTTGCTGGCTTCCATTCTGAATCTCCTTAGAGGAAACAAAGACACGTGTAATTATGAACAGCAGCAAGTCAGTCATTAACCATACTGTGTGCTGTGGGGACAAATAGTAATTTTAAAATGTGAGATACTGAGAGGAATTCCAGATACCTTATGGGGCTTGAAATCTTGGTGCAGAAAATCTGTCACTGACAGGTGGTCTTTAAATACAGGTGGCTTTAGAATGCTGATGACCTTCCAAAAAGAAAGACAAGGTGTTCAGAGTGAATGCAGAGGTCAGAAAGCAGGCCTCCATCCTAGATCTACACTGGCTGTGTGACCCTGGCCACGTCATTTGGCCTCTGAGTCTCCTCAGATGCACAAGGGCAGTCATCAGTAATGGTCCCACCCCCCACAAGTACTAGCTTTTGGTGTCAGAGAAGATCGCAGCAGTCAAAGGATGCTGTAAATTATGAAGAGAAACACAAATAGCTAATTTAATTAGTTTTTGACAGGTCTTACCACACCTCTAGGAAGAAAACCATGTGTGTGTGTCTCTCTTGTGAATGTTCCTCAGGATGATTCCTACTCGGATGATTTGCTCTTGTTGGGCTGCCTTGCCCTCTAGGGTCTCACCCATGTCCAACTTGGTTCTGATCTCATTCTCACGAAGTCCTCCAATGCGATGACCACAAGGTTGAGAACGTGAAATGGTGGTTGTCTACTGCCCTAGAACACCCTCTCTAAGGCACAGGCCTTCTTTCCTTCAGGATGGTAAGCCTTAATAGGAGTCTCGGTTGCACTGGGGAAGAACCAGTGGCAGAAACCTAAACTACCAGAATCTCCAACAAAGTTCTCCAGAGGACTTCCTCTGTAGCCCCACCCCCAGCTCGTAACTGACGGCTCCTCGCTCAGGTCCCAGGGGCAATGTCTGGCAATTTCATTTACAGAAAATAAGGTTCCTGGAGCACTCAGTTCCAGCTAGGTGAGAACTTCCCCTTTAATCTGTAGATTTTTGATGTGAGCTCCATCTTGATAAGCAGATTTCTCCCTGTTCAGTTCTTGTTAATTATTTATGCTACTGTTATTTGTATCTTACAACACAAAGGTAGCATTTGAATTATTGCTCTCCTCAGCTGCCTAGTTTCTGCCTTTTATGAGGATATTAGAATAGAATCTAGCAGGCCAGGGAGGAATATAGTCTTTATAATTCTCTGTGAACAACACTACATAAGTGATGAATAAATGCTTTTTAATGATGCAGCACCTGGAAGGGTTCCCACACATTATCTTATTCAGATTGAAGATATCCTGGCAAAGTGAGCAATGTCTCACAGACAGAGAAACAGAAAGCAGAGAGGTGAGGTGACTTGTACAGGACCGGAAAGCAAATCAGAAAGGGAGGCCTGACGACCTGCCCGTTCTTCCAGCTGGAGCGCTCCTGGTCACTCATTCATTCTAAAAAGCCACCACCTTAAAACATAAAAGTTCTACACTCCTATAAAATTTGGGCAGGACAGAAAGCACTTTGTAGATCGTGCTAGAAGAAGAAGAGCCATCACAGCTGGCTCACATACACATTGTCCTTTCACCCAAACATCTGAAAATCACTTTGTAAGCAAAAATACGTTCCCATCCCCACGTGCCAACAGCGGCAATGGCATAGCAGTGATTACACGTGACCTCCCATCTCTGGACCCCAAGGTGCTTTACAATTTAATTATCTCGAACACCACTCTATTTGCTTATACAAAAGAAGCCAAGTTGCCTTTTCTTCATTGGGAAATCAATGGCAAGTTATGCTGCCGCCCAAGCTCCCAAAGTGAGCCAACAACAGATCTCGACCTCCAAAGTCACCTCTTAATACAAGACTCTATCCTTTTTAATATTAAAATGCAGTGTAACTGACCATCCCTGCGACCGCCATGAGGTGTCGGAACAGGTGGCTGGGGGGATGAGAGCTCCCTGTGAAGGGAAAACGGGGAAGGTAGTTCATTCCATTTTAGACTTTAGTCTAATAGCATGTTTGGATAACCAAGTTGAAGTGCGTGGCCAGGTGGATTTGAAGTGCTGGAGAGAGTTCTAGAATAAGACGTGTGTTCCACTCATATACAGGTGATAGTGAGGGGGAGACAGGAAATCCTACTTTTTCATCGAGGTCTCTTGAGACCAACTGTGTTTGTCATAATAAAAACTCCATTTCCAATTTCTGAACATCTCTGTGAAGTCAAATTACAAAGTGAAATTAACCAGGGCATGAGGTCAGTTGCAAGAATCAATCAGCAGGGAGCACGTTCAGTTTCTAATCCAACAATCAAGGCCAGGTGGCAATTCTTACCTTGCTACCCGTCTCAGTCCCTCCAAACTGTAAGGCCCATCACAGACATTACATTCAAATTGCTTTTATCCCAATATCTCTGAACAGAAGTGTTCCCTCCCTTCTTTAAACCCCCAGAAGATTTTATGCATACATATCTTATGGGATACATCATACTCTGAATAGAGCTGTAGGTACCTGTAAAGTAACTCAGAATGTTATTATCGTTTCTTCGAAGATTACTTATTGAGACTTTATAGACTTTATCTAAACTCTTAAAAATAATAATATACATAAGTTTAGACTATGTATAGACTAAACTTGCTATAGACTTTATCTAAACTCTTAAAAATAATAATATACATAAGTTTTTTAAGGGATGGAGCCACAATTTACTCATTAAAAAAAAAAAAAAAAACCTGAGTAACACCTAGTACAGAGCAGGCCCTTATTAATATACGTGGGGTAGAACCACATTCAAAACCATCAATAGTGCTGGAAGAACAACTCAGGAAGAGGCAGGATCTTAGAGGAGTTCAGATCATGAACCCTAGAGTCAGAAAGGTCTGAGTTCCAACCCCAGATTAGTAACTTCTTAGCTTTGTAACATTGAACATGTTACTTAACTCCATTTCCTTTTCTGTGAAATGGGCACAGCAATGTCTACCTCCCAGAGTTAATGCAAAGATTAGACAAGATGGTGTGTATAAAGCAGTGGGCACAGTACCCAGCACGACTGTCCCTGTTGTTATTATCCTTCCCGTATAATTCAACAAGGGGATGGTAGGGTCATCTGCCACAGGAAGGATGACAAATGGTACATCGAAAGGAGCCACACTACCAGCATACCTAACTGGCAGCTCCCGGTGTACCTGTCCAAAATGGCAAGGCTAGGGTTCTTAGAGTCAGGAGGCACTTCTGGGCACCAGCATTCTTCCCATCGTAGCAACTCAGCCCAGTAGCAATTACCCTTTATCATAACTGGCGCGTGCTCTATCCCACCTCAGTGAAGCTGGGAATCCCCAAAGAATTCAGCCTCAGAGATTGGTCAGGCTTGGCTGCTTCATATCCCTTTTCCCAGAAATCCCAAGCTGAAAACAGAGGCTCAAACCCTTATACCATAAGGGACCTGTTCTCTCTACAGCTTCTCTTTGGAGGGGTAACTCTCCAATGAGACACCGTAAGGTGGACACTACCGTCCAATACAGTAGGAGACTTGCAGAGCCATGGACAATGTCCCTGGCCTGTCCCGATTTATGAATTTAAAAATCAAGTGCCTGAGAGCTGTTCATCAGAGTCTCCGTGCATATCCATTCCATTCCATAAAGACCATGACATTTCCGATCCCAGTGCCCAGGGTCCATTAAAAAGCAAATAAGTCTTTTAAACAGAGAAGCAGTGCATTTCTCCTTCATCCTTATTCTGACTGGTACCTCCCTCCACTCGACTCCTTTACAGGTTCATTTCCAATAGGTTTATGTAACAGAACAGCTGAATGATATATCAAAGGGGCTCGGATGCGGCGGCTGCTGAGATGGCATTTCTTCTACAGCTTTCCAGTGAATGAGAAAGCACTCCTCATTTGCGAGCTGCCTGCTGCTCGGGACAAGCTAATGGTACCTTAAGTTCAGATTGTTGGCTTTTCTCAGGGCATGGGATCAGAAGCAAGCTGGCCTAACGCTTAGTCAAAGCATGGCCCTTTATTGCATGAGCTATGCACTAGAGTACACTGCAAATGACCTGTCCCCAAATGTATTTGTGCCAACAGTCACCTCTGTGTGTGAAGGCATGGACCCCAGGATATTAATATTTACATTGGGATTTCCTCCTAGAAACTCTTTTCTCATCCCTATCACTTAAACCTCAAAACAACTCCATGAAAACAGTATTACTGCTTTCGTTATTATGATCGTTCTTTTCTGCTTGGAAACCGACAAAGCCAAGTGTCTATGTGTTAGAGGCCACATGTAGGGCCTATGATCCAAAGCCCGTCGATGGTGAATCTGGGACTCCAACTCCATTTTATTGATTCAAGATCAACGTTTTTCTCAACCCAAACTTTCTGAAGACAAATGCTGCCCTCTGAGTAATAGGATATTTAGCAGGGCTGTTATCATACCGATTTATTCACTATTCTATATAATCAGACATGGTAAGACCACCCATTACCTTTTTAAAATAACACTTGTTTTTTACTTTTTTTTTTTTTTTTTTTTTTTTTTTTTTTAAAGATTTTATTTATTTATTTGTCAGAGAGAGGAGTGAGAGTGAGCACAAGCAGACAGAATGGTAGGCAGAGGCAGAGGGAGAAGCAGGCTCCTGGCTGAGCAAGGAGCCTGATGTGGGACTCGATCCCAGGACGCTAGGATCATGACCTGAGCCGAAGGCAGCCGCTTAACCAGCTGAGCCACCCAGGCGTCCCATTGTTTTTTACTTTTAATTTCAAAATGTTAATCACTGACTATTGATAAGAATCCTATTCAGAAAATAAATCATTTATAATTTCATTCCCTGAAGATGGCTTGTCCTTAACACTCTGATATACACCCTGGTAGACTTCTCAGAATATAGTATATTCTATCTAGATCTATATGAGATGTAAATAAAGTTATATGTTTTATGGAATGGAGATCATATTATAGATACCATTCTATATTTTTCTCTTTAGCTGTCTATCAACACCTTCCCATGCCATTAAATATCTACCACATTATCACTTGAATAGCTACCTGTGTTCCATCACATGGATGTATCCTAATGTAGCCAACTAACTCCCTAGAGACTGAAGAATAAGGGAGAGCAATTCTGTTATTTCAGGTTTGACTCTATTATAAATAAGACTACAATGGAATCCTTGTAAACAATCTCTGTGTGTGTTTCTGATCATTTCCATAGGATAATATCCTATAGGATTCTTGGACTAAAGGAATGAATATTTTTGTTTTTAAGATTTTATTTCTTTGAGATAGTGAGAAAGAGAGAGGGAGCGCACGCACAAGCAGAGGGGAGGGGCAGAGGAAGAGGGAGAAGCAGACCCCCTGCTGAGCAGGGAGCCTGATGCGGGGCTCCCTCCCAGGAACCTGGGATACAACTTGAGCAAAAGGCAGACCCTTAACCAACTGAACTACCCAGGAGCCCAGGAATGAAGATTTTGAGGCTCTTGAACATTTTGAACAAACTGCCTTCAAAGTGAGTATGACCATTCCCACCGCCCAGCAGCTCTGCCTCCAAAAAACACGCCCCATTTGTCCCAGGGGGCAAATCACGTCCACCTGTCTCACCTCCACTGCTAGCACCTGGTATTGGCCTCTATTCCTCCCAACTGGTCTCTCACACCCACCCACCCCCAACAAAGTCCATTTTCCAAACTACAGGCAGATGACCTTTCAAACAAAATAAAACTATCACCCTCCCTATTAGTCATGATCTAGGCCCTGCCTGACCCTCCCACCTCCCCACTCATGACCATCCTGGTCATTTACTCTGTGCCATCTTCACTCTTGTTTCAGACACACACCATTTGTCCTGCCTTTGTACTACTGTTCACTCTCCCAGGAAGCTCTTCCTCTCTTTCTTCGAAAGCCTAGCTCCTTTTTCTCATCGTGGCCCCAGAGGGGTCTTCCCTGGTCACCGACTTCAAGTAATCCCCCCCCATAGTCATTCTATCCCATCCCTTTGTGTCTCTTAGATTCCTTTCTTACAACACCAATCATAATAGGAGAATCTCTTATTGATTTGCTTGCTACTCTACTTTCTGTCCCTTCCTTCCCTTCCCCTCCTCCTCTATGCACGGAAAATGTAAACTCTTGCCAGCTGCTACACCACCTATGCCCGTCCGTGGGCCCGAGCATCAGACATTCACAGTAAATACTTGTTGAGTAAATGAACACACATAAGAGTAATCTCAGTACAGCCCTAACTAAGCATAATATTGGAGCCAAATCACCAATATAAAATGTATCACCTGATTCTTCCAGAAACAAGGAGATAAGACAATAAATGCCATAAATGAGGACAAGGCAAGACTGAGGGGTAACTGCAGCCCGCAGAGCTTGGGCTGGGATTGCTCGCTGGCCTCACACAGATCCAGCAGAATCTAACCGGGCTTCAGAAGCAGGGCCCCTCCCATTCAGAAACCAAAAAACTGCATCCTTCAAAACTCAACTCAAAAAAGAAAAGGCAAATTTACCATAAGAAATTACAACATACAGGAAAACACCTGAAAGTGTATTTTCCCACGTTATAGAGATATTTAAATCGTCTAGCTTAGTAAGTTACAGGTAGTATCATACGACTGGTTTCCACTACCCAGAGACCCGACCTGTTACTAGAAACAAAAGAGTGAGAAGCATAGATGGTAGATCTCTAGATGACAACTGCTGGGGGGCTGTGCAGGTGAGGCTGGCAAACACATCCGCACAGTTGTCCTCCCGGGTGGGCTGCGGCCGTGCCTGTACCACCCACCTTGTGCTGAGTGCCCACCAGGAGCCTGTACCTCACCTGGTAGAGGTGGCATGCGTGACCACCTCTGAGCCTCCCGATGACCCTCTGAGACACCACGATCCCCAGTCCTACAGATCAGTGGCTGGTCTTCGTTGAGATCATGGCACAAAACGATTACTTCAAGATCCCAACATGCACTCATCTGACACATGCTTTATACACACTGGTCCAGCTCCCCTGCAGCCCAGCTTGAGAACTGGGGTGCCCAAATTCCCAATCCCCCACCCCTTCCTCAAACTCCTGCTGATTTGAGGTGCAGGAGGCAAAGCGCCCTTTCCCTCCACCTCTGGAGAGCAGGAAAGCCCCTCTACCGTCGAGAACAATCTTCCCTGTATGATTCTTCCTCTCCGTGTCAATGTCTGCAGTTTATCCAGCGTCAGAGTCCTCGTCAAGGGCAGCCACTCTCCTGGGCTCCCCTTTGTCCCTGGGTCAGCAGGCCACAAGGCACGCGCATGTCTGAGAGAACACCGCAGAAAATCCTTTCCAGATGCAATAAAGCCCTTGGTGTGTGTGAAAGGTAATGCTTCCAGGGTTTCAGGTGCTCCAAAGAGAGACCTTCACAGTTGTTTTAAAAGATTCATTTCTTTCTCTAATCTATATCATCGTGAAGGGATAAAGCCAAGCCAGTTTCAAGGAAGAAGGCTGGAGCAGTCCCTCTGGGAGTCTGACTGGAAACACTGGACATGAGACAGATTTGACTGCTTCTGTGTACAACTCCAGACATTGGCACAATCTTTGAAAACACTTGATTCTGTATCTCTTTTTTCAATAAATGAACAACAATGATAACAAAATGTTTATTAGTTCCTAGTTGGCCTGGAAAATTGTTAAGAAAGGAGTTTCCTGAGCTGAGTCGGCAGCCCTTGTTGGCCGGGTTCTCTGCCTCGGCGAGGTCCTCTGACGGGAGGTAACATGAGGGTGGAAGAGGGGAAGAGCTTCTCGACCTCACACCAAAAGAGCAGAGTGAGGAGAGAGACACGTGGAAGTCGTAAGGGACAGGGACAATGTGAAAAGTAAAGCAGTTCTGTGGGCTCCGTCCCTAATTATCTGCAGAGCCCACACAGGCAGGAGGACAATCCTCTACTGAGAAAGAGAAGTGTGCAAAACCACAGTGCTCATGATGGTCACAAAGGACACAGCAGGTCTGGAAACAAGACTCCACCAGCCTGACTTCACAAGTAGACACATATTCGCCAGATTGGTTTAATGTGGCCCAGGTTTAACTCAACCTTTCCTCCCCTATGTCAAGCACACAAATGCACAGCATTAACATATAATGATTTTTTAAAATTAACATATAACGTTTTATTTGCCCCAGGAGTACAGGTCTGTGATTCACCAGTCTTACACAATTCACAGCACTCACCGTAGCACAGACCCTCCCCAGTGTCCATCACCTAGTCACCCCATCCCTCCCGCTGCCCTCCACTCTGGCAACCCTCAGTTTGTTTCCTGAGATTAAGAGTCTCTTACAGTTGGTCTCCCTCCCCAATTCCATCTTATTTCATTTTAAAACTGACAGCATCCCTCCCATGCTGAGTGGCCTGTTTTTCTTGACGGCATTTCCCAGACTGAAATGCTGAAACATATATAACTCATACAACCATGTTCAGGCTGCTAGACACAGACTAGCCAACCCATGGTCAGCAGCTTCTGGGTCATTAAAAAACAGTGGAGGGGCGCCTGGGTGGCTCAGTGGGTTAAGCCGCTGCCTTCGGCTCAGGTCATGATCTCAGGGTCCTGGGATCGAGTCCCACATCGGGCTCTCTGCTCAGCAGGGGGCCTGCTTCCCTTCCTCTCTCTGTGATCTCTTCCCTTCCTCTCTCCTACTGTGATCTCTCTCTGTCAAATAAATAAATAAAATCTTTAAAAAAAAAAAAAAAAAAACAGTGGAAATGATCAGATTCCCGTATGTGCAACCTACAGTGGATAGGGGGACCTCTCTGTCCCTCCTTTTTTTTTTTTTTTTTTCCTGTTGTAACAAACAGATCTTCTTAAATATATTTCACATATTGCAGTAGCTCGGACATCAAATGTTTCCCAGAGTGAAATTAAATATAGCATTTTATTTGGAACAAGCCAGCCTAACTCGATTTTCCCTCCCAACATTGCCACATAGAGACCTTCCATTTGGCAGCTGAAGGATGTGCTCAGCTCTAGGCAGGACTTAGAGCTCCTTTCTCCAGCCTTAGCATCCATCTGTTTCCTCTGCCCTCGTTTAAGAGCTTCAGAAGTCATGGAGGGGGCCGTCTGGCCCCTGCCCCACCCTCAACCCTGTCTTGAGGGGAAAATACCTCTCTCTTCAGGCTCCTTGTGACCACTGTCCTGAACCACTGGAAACAACCTCCTAGAAAAGGTAAGTGAGTCTGCCATGGAGCAGTGTGCCCTGGACAGAGGGAGGGCCTCCCATCTGGGACGCGGCTGCACGTTGCTGGTGTGGGTCCTAATGGGGTGGCAGCAGAGCCAAGCAGACTGGACTTCCATGGGAGGTAAATGTGACCACACACCCACTTGAGGGCTGTGCATTGGGAATGGGAAGGTTATGAAGAAGCAAAGACTGTCAGCGCAGGTGGCATGAGGGGAGCCTCGAGACCCCAAAACCAACATGCACCTTACAGGTGCAGGCACCAGACCCAGAAAGGGCGTGGCAGTGTAAGGGTGATGGCACCGGGTGGCAGCCCCTAGGATTTCCAAAATCTCAGGTCAAGGCTGGCCCATAGCCCTTGGGGAAGTTGAGAGAAGGACAAGCAACAGGTTGCGGCATCTTCAGTGGAGGCGTACAGTGGATTTTCAAAGACAGCTGCCATTTCCTGAGGGCCCGAGAGGGTAGCCAGCCTCTCTTTAATTCCCAAAACAGCCTTGATCCAAGGAAACACACGCTCAGAATCAGGCCCAAGGTCATACAGATCCTGAACATCACAGCCACAAGGTGAGTTCAGTTTGGTTTTGACCCCCAACCCAAGTGTGCCTTGCTGCCTCGCTATCCCATGACCTCCCTAAGCCCTCCCCCCAAAGGGAGCCATCCCTAGGAAGCCAAAGCAAGTCCAAATGAAAACCCGTGGTGCACAGCTGTCTCTCAAGTCGGATCCAAAATCTGTCTGTGTGTGCGTGTGTGCGTGTGCACACGTGCACCCATTTACACACATGCAGAACAAAGGACACATCTAAATACCAAGTATTTTTAAAATTTCTTCTTTATCAATTTCTATTTTTCCAAAAGATTAAAAGACAGTTCTTATGAATCTGGAAATATTTTTTTTTAATTGTAGCAAAATACACAGGACATAAAATGTCACTGTGCCATCACCGCCACCATCTGACTCAAGAACACCCCTCATCCGGCAGGACAGAAACTCCGTACTGGTTCAACAATCACTGCCGCTGGAAACCGCCATTCTACTTCCTGTCTCTGTGAATTAGCTTCTTCTAGGCACTTCCTGTACATGGAATCACAGTATTTGTCCTTTTGTGTCTGGGCTTACTTCACTCAGTGTCAGGTCCTTGAGGTTCCCCCAGGCTGCAGCCTGGGTCACACTCTCTTTCCTTATTCCCCCATGATAAGGAATCATTTTGTTTAACTGTTCAACTCTCCCCAGACACGTGGGTTGCTTACACTTTTTCTTTTTTTGATTTATTTATTTATTAGAGAGAGAGCGAGCACAAGTGAGGGGAGGGGCAGAAGGCAAAGGAGAGAGAGACCCTCAAGCAGACTCTGTGCTCAGTGCAGAGACCGACACGGGGCCGATCCACGACCCTGAGATCACAACCTGAGCCAAAACCAAGAGTAAGATACTCAAGTGTCTGTGCCACCCTGAAGTCCCTGCTTCTACTTTTGACTATTATGAATAACACTGTTATGAACATGGGTGTACAACGAGTTTTTTTAAAGCACTCCAACTTCTTAAATCCTGAAATATATTTTCAGAATGTGCACTGTGAATTAAAATCAGGATAGGTCTTCTATTTGTCCTAGACTAGGAAATGAGCAAATTCTATGCTGGGATCTATACATTTTGCCTTCTTTTTTTTTTTTTTCCAAAGATTTTATCCATTTATTTGACAGAGAGAGAGATCACAAGTAGGCAGAGAGGCAGCAGAGAGGGATGGGGAAGCAGGCTGAGCCACCCAGGCACCCCTTGCCTTCTGTCTTTGAATACCTGAAAACCAATGGTTTTCAACCCTAGCTATACATTAGAATCACTTGGGAGTGATTTTTTAAAAATACTGATGTCCATGAGGCACCTGGGTGGTTCAGTGGGTTGGGTTTCTGCCTTCGGCTCAGGTCATGATCTCAGGTCCTGATCTCAGTGGTCCTCAGGGGATTGAGCCCCACATCAGGCTCTCTGCTCGGTGGGGAGCCTGGTTCCTCCCACCCCCTGCCTGCCTCTCTGCCTACTTGTGATGTCTCTCTGTGTGTGTGTCAAATGAATAAATAAAATCTTTAAAAAAAATACTGATGTTCAGGCCCAGCTGAAGACGTTTGAATCCCAATTTCTGGGTTAGGCAGAGGATGTCTTTTTAAATCTTCCCCCTCCCCAATTATTCTGCGGAAGAACCACTGCTGTAAACTCTCTTCTTTGGGGGCCCCTTCTCTTTCCTTACAAAATCTCTTCCCTGTGAAGAATTCCTTTTTCCAGTCTAAAGTGGAAAGGGTTTGCTGGCCAGCCAACCACCCTAGTCATTTGCCTGGTTACAGCTCAGCCTGAAAGCCTCACTGCACAGCTCTGCCTCCTTCAGTGCAAGCCTTTTCTAACTGCACAAAAAGAATGCACCTCTTTCTTGGAAGGAATGTCGATATATGTAAGCAGGTAAGGAGGCATCTCGGGCTAACTCAGTCCTTAAGGGAATTATAATCTAGTCCTTTTAAGGCAGCTGGAACAGGAAGAGAGAGAGAGAGCGAAGATGGGGTCCCAGACCCCCTCCAGGCCAGGAAGAAGCCTGCTGATGAGGCTGGTTCCTTGGAGGGGAGCCAGGCTGGACTCACTGGAGGAGACAGAGGACCTGGGCCATGCTCACATTCCTGTGACCCTAAAACACCCCCAAGCCCTGGCTTCCCCCCATTCTCACCCAGGATTCCTAGGTACTTCCTTTGGTGTGCCTGGTTCTATATTCAATCATTTTCCTTCTGTAACAAGCCTGCTAGGAGGCATCATCTCTCCCGCTCAGTTCTCAACAATAGAGGGTATCGCTAAAAGGGGAGCATCGTGACTTCACCAAGAAGATGAGTGCTTAACATCTCAGTCAGAAGCTTCACAACAAAAGTGGCCGTGGCACGACATACCCTAGGAGAGTTTCACCCTTTGCTGCTCCCCCACAGGGCTTTCCTCTCCCAGCAGGCAGACCTGAGCCTCTAAAGTCCTTCACACCTCACCTTGGGGCTCTTCTGCCCTTTCGGGGAGAGCCCTCCAAATAGGATGTTGGGAGACCATCCAGGCTGCAGTCCCAGCAGCAGCTTCATGCTCCCCAGGACTGGCCCTCCGGAGACCTGAGAACCGAGCCTTTTGGAGGGCCTGCCTCTAAAGGGCTGGGACAGGTCTGGATGCCAATGGGCAGGTGAGCTCTGCTCCAGGGGCCGTTCCTCCATCCACATGCTGGGATGGGAGATAGCAACCAGAGCAGGAGTTCCAAGGAGAGAATGAGTGTGAGCTAGTGGAGGCAGAGTGCCTGCAGAATGCCCACAAAGCGGGGCGGTGAGGGGAGGAAGGGTGGTCCCAGCAGTGGGAGAGGGGTTGGGATATGAGGTAGCCCGGCCTCTTAAGGCGCCGAAATAGCTCAGTTGGGAGAGCGTTAGACTGAAGCCCGGCCTCGCGGGAAGGGAGAGGCCGCTCTGCCTAGGGGGCGGGACCTACCTGGGTGTGGCTGGGATCTGGGAAGAGCAAGCCGACCACTGACCACTGAACTCTTCTCTGCCCTCTCAGGCGTGCTGGCCCCCCAAAGTCCTTGGCACCGAGAGAGCTGATTAGACTCTATCCTAAGAGGTGTGCGAGCTCATGGAAGGGAACAGAGGGGAAGTGTGAGGGGTAAGGAGAATGAAGACCTACAAAAAGCAGACTGAAGCCGAAGCTGGGGAGCTCAGATCGGGAAGTCTCTGACCTCTCTCTGACTGGGAAACCCAAAATAAGCATTTGCCTATCTTATGCAGCAAATTCTGGTGGAGTGTGTACTAAGCATTAGCAGGGAAGTGCTCCCACATCGTCTCCAGGTTTCCGTGCCCCTTGACTCGTGACTTCCCACTGGCTGGGTGCTCAGACCCAGAGGACTCCCTCTGCGACATCAGAAGGAGGCGGGAGGACAGACCCTGAACATGACCTGTATCACTTCTTCAGTACCTGTTTTAGGTGGGGGCTGGATAACTGCACATTTTATGGGAAAAGAGACAGAAGCAGAGACAAGCAGAGATGGAGTTTAAACGAACCTCACACATCAATAAAAGCTGTTTGCTAAGCAGAAGCGTCTGGCCATGGATAAAGCCAGGCCTGCAGGAGCAGGGAAGGCAGGCCGGACAGGGGGACTGCTCAGCAATGTCATCGCCACAGGAAGGGGTACCGGTCACTGGCAGGGAGCGAGCTCCTGCAGCCCAGGCCTGTGGCTGAGACCCACTTCTGAGCGTGTTTACATAAGAGAAGGAGCACAGTGTAACCAAAAGGGTATAGGGATGTGGACACAGATGGATGGACTCAGGTTCATTTTTAGCTCGGTGACTTTGGATTTCAGCTTCGTAACAGGTGAAGAGAAAAAAATGGCTGAGGGATTCAAGAGAATCCTGGTATTATCATCCTGGTGATACTCAGTAACAGAAAACTGTTACTATTAACTTGCTGCTTTCTTAAGCTTCTACCACAGTTATTCACGAGTTTATTTACCTAGAATAAAAACCCAATAAAACTTGTCAGTTGGCTGTTGGAAGTGATTGAGGTCACTTCTCGTTGACTGTGTACTGATACGGAGCGACTTCCCGAGGCCAGTCAAATTGGGGGAAAAACAATTCAGGACAGAATGTGTGAGTGCTCGCATCAGGGCTGAAGAAGTCAGTACACAGCTCCATGTTCTCTGACGCGTAGGTCTCCTTGCAGGGATAGGCCCTGGAGGCGAGGAGCGAGGAAGGAGAGAGACTTTTCACAGTATGCTTGTCTGTGTATTTTTTATTTTGTGCAATGTGATTCTGCTACTACTTTTAAAAAAAAAACATGGAATAATTTACTTAGAAGAACTCTGAGGGGGAAAAAAGGTGGAGGTGTTACAAGGCGCTGAAAGTTCTGGGCGAGCCAGGGGGAGTAAAGGCGGGGGGCACGCTTCGTGGCCCAGTGGAGATGCCGTCGCTGAGGACCCTGAGAACAGTCCAGGGCCGTGGAGAGGTGGCTGTGAAGAGTGTGGATTCCATCGCTCATGATAGAGCTGTGCCGGGCCAACCTCAAGACAAGCTGTACCGGCCGCAAGCCATCTCCCTGGAGGAAACGCTTCATCATGATTCCAACACTCTGGTTCACACAGCACCTTTTATCCAAGGAGCGCAAGGTGCTCGTGCACACCCATGAGGCCCCAAAGTCACCCGCAGGAGAGGAGGCAGCTCTCCACAGCTGCGAGGACGGTGTCCCTGAGAGTCCTGGAGGGTAGGTGCCGCCAAGCTCACTGGGCCGAGGCTCCCCACTGAAGTCTGTCGCTTCCAGCGATGTCCAGTTCCACCTCTCCTGCCTCAGTTTCCCTCTTTGCAATTTGAGAATATGAACGGTACTTATTTCACAAGGTTAGTGTGAAGATTAAATAATGGCCAGAGTAATAACTAATATTTATTGAACCATTGTTTTATGCCAGACACTGCTTTAAGCCACCTAGCCCATATTTACCTGATGCTTATCCTGAATTCATAAGTGAGGGAGCTAAGGCACAGAGAGGTGCAGGCAGCCACCCGCATGACAGAACCAGGTGGGGGGGGACCCGAACACTTCACACACATCCCTGTTCAGTAGGCTGACATGGAGGGTGGCCTAGAGATGGAAACACTGAGGCACAAAGAGGCTGCTGACTCTGCTGCTCTTTTTCACATATGACCTTAAGGCCACAGATGACGACCTCTATCAACAGATGTCAGGGAAACTGAGAGAAGAGGTAAGGTGGCATCACTCCTTCTCAGCCTGAAAAGTCTTGTGGATTGTAAGGCCCTGGTTCCCTCGAGACTAGCAACAATCTCCCCTCCCTTCAGGACCCGGGATTCAGAGCCTTGCTGACCAACTGCTGAGAAGGTGCCAGAAAAACCTGCCCAAATCCCAAGGTGCCTAGAACCTGAGAAAACTGGTTATGGTTCAAAAGCCTATGGCTGCCACTGAAAAATGTACAGGGAGGGAGGCCGATGAGAGGAGGAGCTTCGTGCAAAGCCAGCAAGCCCATCTGTAAATAGAGACTACGTTAGGAATGTGTAAGCAACACCATAAATCCCTCATCAGCTGCCTCCCTTCCTCTCCTTCACAGACAGGGCCTGGGAGGCCTTCTGCAGAGAAGGGAGGCTGGCAATCGACCTCTGATGGCCAGAAAGATAGCTCCACGCCGAGTGTCTGTCACCGAACACAGGGTAAAACAGACACACAGAGAGCTTCACTCATTAACATTGGCGTTGCCATGACAATGAGCTGTTGCCAGGTAGCAGCGAACTAGGAGAAGAGTGAGAATTAGCAAAGCCTAAAAATAAAGCCGTTATGTTTCTTCCCCCGTCTAGATGTCCATGTGTAACAGGCAATAATCTCGCCTCCGCCTCGGCCCGACCCTCTCCCGAGCCGGCCCCCACTGCTCCCCGCCTGGCAGCCCACAGGAGGCGGCGCCCCACCTCCATGCCAGGGGCCCAGGAGCACCCCTCCCTAGCCGAGCGCGCAGAGGGCACCTGTAGACAGGTGAGGACTTACACCTGGAGGCCGGCTAATAAGCAGCACTGGAGAAAGCCTCAGCACAAAAGCCAAGGGGCATTTTCCCCTCCTCTGGAGGTCAGCCCGGACTCCAAACGGAAGCTGGGCCCTCTCTGGGCCGTCACACACGCGCCCGACTCCCTGTCTTGGAATGAATGGGAAGTGGCCGGTGCCCTGTCCTAACTGACCATTTCTATCTTGGAACATAAATCAGTAAGCCTCAGCTCCAGAGGGTTCTGTGGAAGTCAGGAGCCCGGGGTGGGCAGCATGAGTGGGTCATGGTTTCCTTTCTAACTGTCATCCCACCACTGAAAGAGCCATCATCACACGAATTCCAAAAGGGAAGATAGCATAAGGATAAAAATCATGGAGCAATTTGTAAACTGCTCCAAGGGACAGGTAGTGGAATTATTTTCAGGGTCTTCTGGTCTGGCTCTGGGAGCAGAGGAGAAAATTCAAGTGTCTGGCGGTTACAGGTTTCCTTTGTTCGTCTCTCCCATCAGACCCTAAGCTCCACAAAGGCAGAAATCACACCAAACTGTTCGCTCTCATAACCTTAGCGTCTGCTGCCATCCCAGACACACAGTCTGCACACAACACACACACAGTGTGGGGAAAAAGAGGGAGCACGGAAGGAGCACGGCCTCAAACACGGCAGGGACAGCATTCTGAGTAAACGGCAAAGATATTAACAGTAATAATACATGACCTAGCTAAAACACCTCTCTTTCTATAAAATTCTAAGCTCTGCCTTCTAAGAACCAAATCCTACTCTCTATCCAGGTCTCTAGTCTTAAAAAAAAAAAAAAAAAGGTTTATCACATATACAAGTTTCTCATGCTTTAAGCAGATCCAATAAATTAAAATCCAGTATTCTGTAAGTATAATTTGTTTAATTCAGGTAGTATGTGCTAATTCAAATCTCTACTTCAAGTGAAGCGAACAGCAACAACTAAATCTGTGGTTTCTTTCCTTCCCCCAAACTCACCCTTGAGTTCTCTCCCTTCACCATGGTGGACATGCACTCAGCGAATGCAGACAGTAACTAACTTTAATATCAGTGCAAGAAGTATGTACTTAAGCTAAAGTCATTATTTCTTTCACCATCACCCCATAAAAATATACGACCCAGAACAGAACATAAACATTATTTCTTGGTTCTTCGACTGTTCTGGATTATCTAGCCATTAATCCAAATGCCAGTTCCTGCCTCTGGTCCCCCAAGCTTGTGCAAATAACATAAAGGTAGCAGAAAGAATGACAAGTAAAAGAAGGAGCAGAACAACTGGGGATTTGAGAGCGAGTCCCATTGATCATCCCACTCCCCATCCCAACCTCTGAGCAAGGCCAAACCTGTATGAATTAACTTATGCTCTTGAAAGAATGAGAATCAGCAGGTAAGTAACAGTGACGCTCGTGATGGCTGTATTTCAACAAAACTCCAGAGAGCTTCATATTCTTACGAAACTACAGCCACAGTAGCCATCAAGTCTGCTTTTAGCATTGTCTCTAGAGATGTTGAAGTTCATCGTCACATTCCTTCTGTTCCAAAGTCAGACACCCAGGCTTCTAGTAGGGGGACCATGTACCCACAGGGCCTGACATTCTTGTGGCCAGGCACAGTGCAGACCAGTCCAAAAATGCTACTGGAGCGCAGTTTCTACAAGTATAAGAAAGTGGGGTAGCATTCTGGGAGCTGCAGAATCCCAAACTATAAGTGGCCCTGGCTTGAAGGCCTGGGGAGGGCTGCTAAATCAGCAAGATCTGCCTGATAGACCGCTCCTGGTGCCGAAGCTGAGGGCACCTGCGTGCTGACGTGCACCTGGACCCCTGGGTTTTCAGCAGGTCCTTCACTTGACCGCAAAACAAGTGGAAAGTCAGGCCTAACACTGACTGGAAAATAGGGCCTTTTTGAAAGCTTCATGTTCCCTTCTGCTAAAAGGTACCCAAGAGACGGTTCTCACCATCACTACACAACCACGCTGACACATAAGATCCCAGCCGGTGCTTGTTACCCATCCACATACCTTCTTCCTTCCATATGGCACAAAATAACCAGTTACAGCTGCAGCTTCCAATGGGAAGGGGCTATTGAACTGATGGAGATGACAAGGCAGCCGACTCCAATGTGCCCCAAGTAGAAGCCGGAGCACGGTGCTGGACACTTCACAAGTGACCAAGAAACAGACATTGAATGGTTGAACCAGTGAACGAAAAAGCCAACCTAATGCGTTTCCCCCTAATACACTTGAATTACTGGGATGCTGCCAAACAGAGAAACTTGGCCCAGTTCTCTGAGATCCCACCAGTCTACAGTTGATCACCTCTGCCCATCACTGCCTTTGAGATCACAGGCACCAGGACCAAATGTCATCGCCAGCCCCATGAGGACTGTGTTGGGATCCAGCCCTAAACTTGAATGCCTTGCTCCTCCTCATCTCCCTAGACTTCCGAATCGAGGCAGCCCGGCCTTCCTCATACGAAAGGAAAGCAAGACGAGCCACCTGCATGCTCTCAGAGAAGGACAGCATAAACCCGAACGCTGCTGTTATTAGCAATATCGCCAACATCTCACTTGGGACACGCTTTCATATATCCCTACTTCCCTCTCCCACAAAGAGTTTGTAGTTTCCAGCATGGCCCTGGGGAAATGGATCTCTGAGAATGACCCAAATGAAACTGTGGAAACATGGGTAAGACCCCAACTGCACTAGCCACTCCCCCCAGATGTTCTGTTGCAAGAACGGTCTGATAAAAATAAAATCACACCAAGCTGAAGATCGGATTCCTCTCCCTGCCCTTCCTTCCTTCCTGCAACAGATAAACTTGTTTTCTTACTTTGCATTTGCCATTTTTAGAAATGGGTTAAAAGTGAAATGCAAGCCTCTCCTAGAGGAAAGGATAAGGATATCAGTCAGTCTCTCTCTCTCTCTCCCGGCTCTCTCTTCTCTCTCTGTCTCCTCTCTGGCATGTGTTACTAAATTTTATATAGCTTGACTTGCTGCATCTCTGATATGAGCTGCTTATACACAACATAACCAGACACATATTTTTAAGAGTACGCATCACCTAAAATAACTGGATTTTAAACCTTCTGATGTTAGATGAGAATGTGGTTGGAGGACTGGATGGGTCTTGGCTCTTGAGAAAGCAAGGCAATTAGTGTTTTAAAGAAATGGATGAGTAACCTTTCAGGAGGCCACCGACTGAAATGTAGAAAAATCTGACCTGTTTTTGCCCCAGCAGACCCCCTTGGAAAGTAGAAATATCCTTCCGTGATGGTTTCCAGAGATGAGTTTTCTGAAGCTCAAGACAGTTATTTTAAACTTCAGCTCCCTTAAACTGTATTTCTGGAATATAATTAGCAATTCTTTATTCTTGGCCAAACAACTGCTAATAGAACACTGTGTTGTATGGTGGTACAAGCCAGTTAAGAATCTTATGAAACAATGCCCAAGATACAGAGTGGCACAGACACCCTTCTCTCTGTCTCCTTCTCTCTTTCTGTCTCCCTGTCTCTTTCTCTCTTTCTCTCGGATACAAGTAGGCACACAGATGGAACACCATTTGTCTTCCCAGAACCATCAAATTTCAGGCACGTGATGACTCCTTCCAGTGAATTTCTTATTACAACCATCGACGGACCATTTCCGACTGTTTGTTTGTTGGTTGGTTCATGAGAATTATTGATATTTAGGTTGTTTTTGTTTTTGTCTTTGTTTTTCATTTTGTTTTGTTTTGTTTTTACCATACTGATAGATAGAATTGGTGCTTACAAAATTTTTAAAGGTATTTGATTACTGTGTTTAGGAAAACAATTCTAACAATAATACACCCCAGATCAAGACTTCAGTGGGGTAGAGTGTGATTGGTTGCTTCTCACTGAAAGGCCTAAGGACCAGGGAGCAATATTTAAAAATCGCTCACTTGTCAGAATGGATACCACAAGCCAGGAGAGCTGGCCCAGGGCTCTGACGCCCTCTGCCCTGCTAGACATAGATCTTCTATTTACTGGATGAAGGGGTCTGAGGCAGGGGCCTCAGGTGGTGGGGGCACTTGGATTAGAGTAACTCAAATGCTCAGAGTAGTTGGAAAAGGAATCACGTTTCTCCAGTATTTCTATGTGTGGGGGGTAGGGGGAGAGAGAGTGGTAATCAGGCTCTAAGACCTTCGGGTTAAGCCAGCTAAAACCACCTCAAAAAAATACAAAAACAAAAACAAAACAAAACAAAAAACCAGCAACAACAAAAACTCCCCAAACCAAGCTATTTGTTATGGGAGAAACATGGTTTTTTTTCTGGGGTGGGGTGAGGAGAGGGAGATAACCTGACTTCATTGGCTGACTCACCCCACGGGCTCCAATTTGGGCTGATCTTTCACTACTAGGTACAGTAAGTACCAACTAATTATGACATATCAGACACTCCATATTGGTTGGTAAATGGCCATTTCCCTGAGTTTCCCAAATGCCCTGCACCATCAGGCCCCCCAGATCCTCCCTTAAATCCACTAAACAGAGGGTTAATGCCAGCCAGGGCAGAAGGCTCCAGAACCCTGCAGCAGCTCTCCTAGCTATGGTATGCATTCTGATGAGTGCTGTTGAACCAGCCATTAGTAACGTGTGCAGCCCTAGTCATGCTCTGGCCTTCAGACCATCTCCACCATCACAGCTATCCTGGGCAAAGCCGCGCTGACCCCTCGGGCACACGTCACCTCCCCTCTTGTGAACAGTGCTCTATCCAGCTGTTCCTCCCTTTCAGCATGTTGTAACTGTTGCATTTGCATTATGCTGTGTGTGTGTGTGTGTGTGTGTGTGTTCAATGTACATGTCTTCTCATCCACCTCCATAAAGAGATTAGAGGCTGGCATCACACAATGTTTTATATTTTTTGGCTTACCACTTTATACTTAACACAGTACCTGGTGCATTATAGGTATCTGAGGAATGTTCATTGGAAGAAACTTCTAACGCCTGGACATTCCAACAGCTATGCCCTATAAGTGGATTCCTATCCTAACCAAGCCCTGCCAGTCTCAAAGCTCCCGCAGGTCTAGTTCCCCCCCATGAAGCCTCTCCAGATTCTCCCCCAACCCAAGGGATTCTGTTTTTTCTAATCCCTACAGAATCAAAAGACCAGACTGCACACTCCAACACCTAATTTAACTGTATACCATCTTATATTACGTTCCTTATGAGAAAGTTCCATTCTTGTTGTCTTATCACTCCGACTAGACTATACATTCTTTGAAGATAAGGACCACATGGGAAAAGGCACATTCTGGTAATCCGTTTCTGAAAGTCAGATGTTCTGTGGGAAATAGTAACCTATTTCCCATTATTTTAAATAGGAAAAATTATAATGTGCCGTATTACATCAACCCCAAACCAAAATATATTATAATGTATTTCCTAAAATGTAAGCAAAATACATACAGCACATAACTATCATATGAACGATCACATTAGGATGGAAAGTGTTTAAAATAATACTTCCCGATCTCTCAGTTGAACGTGCAGAAGTCTGTCACCTGGTTTCTCCCAGAGCCTTAAAAGGGCCCAAATGAATGACCTCCTTCTAGGTCAGGGAAAGGGAAAGGAAGACCATGTTGGGGGAGGGGGGGTGTTAGGGGCTGGAAAAGCAGTCTGGTCTACCTCGCTATTCTGGCTTTAAATATCTCCACTGGCTTTGAATATCTCCAACACATGCGGCCAAGACTCCTCCCATGGGGCATGGATGAATGTTCCTTTGATATAGTCAGATGCCCCTCTTAGCACCCAAAACAGCCCCAAAGCCCATTCCCTTTATTAGCAATCAGTGGTTCAACAAAACACCTACAAATGCTTCCCATGTTCCACCAATTGTATTTGAAAGATAACTTGATACTCTTCTTTAAAATGTTATATTGAGTTTAAGGGATGTCAATATACACTTTTCCTATATAAACATCAACTGAAAATCACGGTATTCAGAGCCATGTATAAAATATGAAACAGGGGTATTAGAAACAAAGCTACATTCCCACAGGAATATGTTAACGGGAGAGACATTCTATAGGAGACACCTGTTTCTTCCGAACCCTTACCACCCCTAGCACAATGATGGGCACATGCCCAGGGCACAACAGGTACCTAAGGACAGAGAGGTAGTGTATCTGGTCATTGACTACAGAAATAAGAGGAGACCGGGTTGGAGAGCAGGAGAAATCTTAAATGGGCCATGTTGGCTACTCAAAAAGAGAAAAACAACTAAGAACCAACACTCACTGGACACGTGTCAGCTCACTGAATATTCATGACACCCCAGAGAGGGAGCTACCATCAGCCGCATTTTACAGGTGAAAATACAGACTGCATAAACAACGTGGCTAAGAGCCCCACGACAGGTCTGTGGTGGAATCTAGAATCCCAGGCGGGCTTAAGGGCTAAGCCTGAGCCCTTTGCTCCATCCATAGCACCTGCTCCTAGATCAGAAGCATGCTCAACCCCCAGGAGCAACCATTCTCCCAACCCCCAGTGTCGCATTTTATTTTTGAAAATACTACCCTGTGCTTCTGAAATCACTCATCTACATCGTTTAAGTTGTCAACTGGCCTTCTTCCCTCTGGCTCTCATCCCAAGGCCTGGATTCTACCGCGCATGGTGTTCCTATGGAGGCACTGGTTCTCAAGGGGGCTGCTTGCTTTACACAGAGAAGTCCCAGGTGTGCCCAGCTTGCCCTCTTGCCTCCCTGAGCACCCCAAGTCAAGGTTAATCCCCAACACAGGCCATGTACACCAAGCCCTCTGCCTACCCCCTTGTTCAAAATCACCATCCCAAGAGGAGTAGACTGTCACTATTTATTCATCCCAAAACTATTTCTTACCTGTAGACCTTGGGCTAAGTACGAGGGATACTGCGGCGGAGAGAAGGTAAGGTCCTCCAGCTCACCCAGCTACCAGGGTGACAGACAATCATACAAATAAATACATAATTGCAAATTGTTTTAAGTCCTCTAAGAGACAAGAGCAAGAGAAAAGGGCAAGACAGGGCAAGATAAAAGGTTATAACAGAAAGAGGATTTAGAATAGGAGCTTAGGGAAGACTTGTCAGATGAAGTGACAGTTAATGAGACCTGAATAGAAGGATAAGAAAGAGAAAGCCAAATTAATAGTGAGTGCCTCGGGTTGTCGGCCTCCTTCCTGTAACCACCACGACCTGTCACGTCCCAAACCCCCACCTCCACCAGCCTGTCTCCAGGTTGGGCCTGTGAGAAACCAGCCTCTCCAGGTGGCAGTGGGAGGGCACCTTGAGCTTCCACACACAGAGGTCTCCCAGTTGAGTGTGTGGGAGCTTGTCACCGGGTTTCACCCAGCCCTTTACAGGGGCCCAGAAGCACGGTCAGCGGCCAAGGAAAGGGGACGGACGAGGATGCAGATAGGTTGTGGAAAACGACCCTGGCTTCGCAAACCCTCCAGGACACATGGCTGAGATCCCCATCCTCTGGGAAGGGATGGATGTCCTCTGCTATGTGTGTAGAAAGTTTTAAATATACATTTGGAGAGAACTCGTCTGGTTCTGATTCATTCATAACTCATCAAATTTGTTTTGCAAACGTTGTTTGACGTCCAAGAAACTGCCAAGCCTCCCTGACCCCACATCCCCCTTTGAAGTGGTGGGTGTGCATACGTCACATGCCGCCTGGGCATCAGAGAACAGAGCCTGGGGCTCTGCGCCCTGAGATGTGGTAAGAAGCAGACCGGCTGTGAAGGTCTTCCGGTCACAGTACCCTGCACAACCCCCTCGGGCTCTGTTTAGCAAACTCTCTGGTGTGAACATGCATCCAGAACACACAAGTGAAAGGTCCATGGGTGTGCAGGGAGAAGAGGAGGGGGGGGTGATAATTAATGTTTATGTCATTTGTTTGCTGACTGACATGGGAACGTGTCAACAGCCAAGTGACCAAAAAGAAGCGTCCTCCTCCTCTAGAGTCAGAAAACTGCCCTAAAAACAGAGGAAAGGACAGGCTTGCACATAAGAGTAAGCCAGACTCCAGAATTCTAACATCCTAGTCGGTTCTGTGCTGAGTGGGTCTTCTCCCAGTTGTCACCGTACCTGCGTAGGGACTTAAGCGGGGGTGAAAGCCAAGGGTTCCAAACACCCTGCAGTGAGTGAGACTACCCCTCATGGAGAATGGTTTTGGCCTGAGCACCCTGCTCTGAACGAAGCTCCTAGAAGGGGAAGAAGGCGAGGCAGGGGCCCTGGGGAAGGACAGCTCAGGGATGGGATTGTAGACATTATTGCTTATGCCACCTTCTTGGTAGTAGCATGTTGCTTCCCTGACCTGATGGTCTGAAGGGTCCAGAGGCACGTGTGTCTCGCTTTAAACAGCATGCAGTGTGCAAGTCAAGTCACTTTCTAAATACACCCGTAGGTACTCCAGGATAAAAACGCTAACTACTCCTCTTCAGGAACCCTCTGATGATTTTTATCTGCGTGGAAAAAAACAAAAAACAAAACTTTTGTAGTACAAATAGGCTTTCTAGCCTTCTGTGATGGGGCACTTACAGATACAAGGCATCTCCTTATGGAGAAGAGAAGTCTACCTGGATAGCGGGCAGCGGGGGACTGTGTCGGACACATGCCTTCATCTCCGGGGCCTGGAGCATTCTCAGGGCCTGTGGCCCGTTATCCAGGAGCCTCAGCTTGCCCTCTGCTTACAGAGAAGACAAAAGAGCTCGTCCTATACTCACAAAACATGTTTGGATCAAATGAAGGGTGTAAGGATGGTGTCAGATGGGACGTTTTCCCACGTGAAGCAAGATCCCTTCCTCTTCTCTGCCGTGGCTGCCGAAACCGTTGTGCCTTCCCAGATGAAGAAGGCTGGCAAGGCTCTGGTGTGCTTTCCAAGGACCAAGGAGAGAACTGAAATTCTCCTACTCCCAAAATAATTCTCATGCTGTTAATAAGTGCTTGGAATGTCTTAAATGATTCAAGAGATGACTTAAAATATGAAATATCTAATATTCATGCTGGCTATAAATGACTGCTATCTAGGTCTTTAGTTCTTGGGCGAGTTTTAACAGGGAGAGAAGCTTGAAAGTGCACAATAGCACTGATTCTCTGGAAGGCAAGGAGTCCAAGCACCATGAAAGTAGGGAAAAGACATGAAATGAGACATAAGGCATTACAGGCGTGCTCAGCTAAACTGGCTATGGGACGCAGGGCAGGTCCCTCCCAGCAGGAGCCTCAGTTTCCCTATTTGTAAAATGGAAAGTTTGAGCTGCATGTTCTTAAAGGCCTTCTGACTCTAAAGTCCTGTCAGCCAACCCAATGATCAAAAGCAGGGACTCCACCTTGTCCAGCTCAGGCAAGGAGAAGCAGAGGCCCAAGATCAACAATGAGTCATTTCTGTAATCATTGTAACTTAAAAGAGAAAAACAACACATATTTTTACATATGACAAGAGATTCAAAAAATATAAATGGTTAGTATCACCTTTCCTCAGTTGCTGCGAGGGCGCTCGGTTTTTCTGAGGGAGCTAAGGCCACACTGGGGTGAGGTGCTCGCTCTATCCACAGACCAGCAGCGTGCCCACACCATGGCCTCCTTCTCGGAGTAAGCCTCCATCTACTCGGCCCTCATCCTGCCTAACAGTGAGGTGACAGTCACGGAAGATAAGATCAATGTCCTCACTAAAGCAGTGGGTTAACGTGTCGAATATTTTTGGCCAGGCTTGTCTGCGGGGGCCCAGGCCAATGTCAACATCAAGATCCTCAGCAGCAAGGTAGAGGCTAGGGGGATCTACACCAGCAGGAGATCCCGCTCCCCCCTCCACAGCTACCCCAACTGAGGAGAAGGAGCTAGAAACAAAGGAAGAAGAATCGGAAGAGTTTGGTGATGACATAGGCTTTGGTCCTTTTGACTAAATGTGTTCAGTAAAAAGCTGAACTCTTGGGGCACTTTGGGCTGCTCCGCTGGTTAAGCGGCCGCCTCCTTGATTTCTGCTCAGGTCATGATCTCAGGCTTATGGGCTCGAGCCTGCATCCTCACTGGGCTCCGTGCTTAGCGGGGAGTCTTCTTGTCCCTCCGCCCCTCTCCTTGCTCCTGCTCTCTCTCTCACTCATAAATGAATAAATCTTAAAAACAAAAACACTGAACTCTTCAACTAAATAAATGGGTGGACAGTACTCTCTGAGTCCAGGAAGACTGATGGATGAAGCTGACATCACTGGCTCCCCAAAAGCCATTGTTCCTTCTGCCTGGCTGGAAAGGCCCAGATTCTGTTTGGTTGTGACCCCCTCTTCCCATCATGGAGGGAAGCCCTAATTCATCTCAACGGGTCAACATAATCTCACTCTCCTGGCTAAAGGGACATTTGACCAACTCTTGGCCAATGAGACATGGCAGAGTCTGCTGGATACTTCTGGGAAAACTTCCTTGCTCCTAAGAGACACCCAGGGGAGAGAGGCCTCCAGTCCCCTGGGCTGTCTGAAATGGCTGTGGCCGTCTTATGACGTTAGGGGAGCTCTCTGCGGATGGAGCTGCCACGTTGAAGATGACCGAGCAGGAGGGACCAGAAGGATCCACACCTCAGGAGATGACAGGCATGATGTGGTGAAGGAACAAACTGGAGACACCTGGCAGAGGTCAGAGGGGACAAACTCCCAGCAAGTATCGGGAGAAATGCCTTTATGCAGCCAATACTTAATTTACAAGAGCTAAAATACTTCCTTCGGGAAAATTTTAGAAAAGAGTTTTAAGTGGTAGCTTATGATATATGCTTAAGAACATTTAAGAGTACCTCAAAATTCGTCCCTCATTGTGAAAACTAAGAATCACATAAAATAAATGTGCTGCTCTGCACGTCACCTTCTGATGGCCTTGTCAAAATGAATGCCAGCCCCAGCAGCCAGGTCGGCAGGGCTGAGCCGGCAGGTCCTCTGTCCTTTCCCCTTCATTCCAGGACCCCTTGTCTGACCCCCCCCCCCAACAGAGAGCCCCACCCTTGTGCTTCGGGAGATCTGCGGAGTAGAAAATGAAGACTTTCTATCAAAGACGCTGTACGATTTCACCTTTTCTACCAAGTTCAGTTTGATTTCTGTTTCTTTTTTTCTTTTTTTTTTTAATAAAGATTTTTATTTATTTATTTAACAGAGAGAGATCACAAGTAGGCAGAGAGGCAAACAGAGAGAGAGGAAGGGAAGCAGGCTCCCTGCTGAGCAGAGAGCCCAATGCAGGGCTTAATCCCAGGACCCCAGGATCATGACCTGAGCTGAAGGCAGAGGTTTAACCCACTGAGCCACCCAGGTGCCCCAATTTCTGTTTCTTAAACCTGAAGTCTTCATAATTCGGTAATGGGGGAACTCAGTGACGCCACGAGCACCTTCCAGGCACATACAGGGCCTATAGTATCTGGAGTCCTAAGGAATCGTGAAATGGGGAGTCATCCTCGTGCCTGAGGAACACGTCCAGTAGCCTCAGAGGGGAGGCCTTTGGTTCGGTGGAGAGCAGCATACCTTGAGGCTTCCTCAGAAGCCACTTCCTTGGGGGAAGGGAGAGGAGGCAGGGAGACAGCCAGACAGCTCCCCAGCTGCCTTCAAAGATGCTTTTGGCTGAACTGCCGTATCAGACTTTTAGACAAAAGTCCTAAAGGATGAAGGCACAAACACCAGCACTTTCCTTCCTGAGGGTGCCCTACCCACCTGCCTCAGCCGTGGGTGCGCGCCTGCGCAGCCTGGAAAGGTAACTCGGGGTCCTCTCCAGGCCGGGGCCAGCACTCAAATGTCAAGGCCATCCCACCCTCTGGGGCAGGCAAACCACATAATGACAGGAGATCATTTCCATACAAGGGCCTTCCGGTGGTGAAAATTCATTTAGGAGGAAATAAATTTGAATTGAATTTACTAAAGCCAGAAAACATAAATCAGGGAACATTCCTAATGAAACTGCAGCATGGTTTGGAAACGATCTTCAAGTTGCATTTCAAGATACAGGTTTGTTTCTGCACTGAGCTGATCACTCGGGTGGCGATTTACGGAAGCCCGGGTCCTACGAACGGGTCCTCAGAGTGTCAGATTTTGAAAATAATAAAAATGCAGTTCAGTTTGGTGCTTCTGGTTTAAAAATTAGTCACCCTCCAGTTTGGTCCTATTCAATCACTGCTTTAAATGTAGGAAAACTTCAGTTATCTGAATGTTTTTGGAGGAAGAGGCAGGAGGAAAGTCTTCTCTAAATTGATGAAAAAAATCCAAATGGTTGATTTTAGAAAAATGGTTCTAGTACTTGTAGTATTGAACATATAATAAGCTAAGATTTAAATGAACACTAATAAGTAAAATTGAGTTAGTCACTGAAAAATTACAATCCATAATAAGCCTTTATTACATAATAATGAATTACATTATATCACTGAGTCTTAATTTTTTAAATCAATGGGAAACACAGTCTGTGTCAGAATTCCTGGGGTACAATTTGAATATAAGTTACACAGCATTCAGGATTTAATTGGGCATTTCCAATGGTCAGTGAGTAGCTTTAGTAAATGCACAATGCAGGGAAGCAGGAGAGGGAAAGAGGGGAAGAAGGAAGAGCGAGAGGAGGAAAGAGGACGACAGGGAGAAGAAGGGAGGTCAGAAGGGAAGGAGGGAGGGGGAGAGTGGAGTTGGAAGGGAAGAAAGGGAAAGAGAGAGGCGGAGAGAGGCGGAGAGAGGGGATCCACCCAGGGAAGAACAAATAAATTCTTAAGTTGGGAATCTCCATTTACATGCCTTGGTAGAGAAAAGCAGCCAAGAGAGTGGAGGGATTTAAATTTCCAAGAGCATAGTGTGCCCGGTCTGGGCTGTACTGAGGGACCTTACAGCCTGCAGTCTCCTTGTTGTGACAGCTTTAGCGTCCATCTTAGAAGAACATGACGGTGCCCCTGGAGGAAGGGGTGCTTTGGGCCAGCCAGTGCCCGGCAGAAAGCCACCTCTCTGTGTACTGGTGGGCATGGGACTGCTGACCTGGAAAGGACCAGAAGCTGTTCTTCTGGGTGGGCCTGGCCCATCCATTCTGAACCAGAAGGTAAGCCGCCAATGGCTTCTGTCCTGCTCAAAACTACAGAAGCCCTTGAGTCTTCCCTGCCTGCAACCCACCTTGCTCCTATCGGCTCGGGACCTGCTGGTCCACATGATATTTGGAACAGAAGACCCAGAAAGAAATGCTGACAGGAGACCCTAAGGGCTACACATACAAGAACCTCAACAGTACTGCTCTCCTCGCTGCTTCCCCGACCGAGAACCACCATCTCCGGGAACCTCTTGCTCCTTCCTCACTTCCCTCTTATCAGAGTCAAGATTCATCAGACATCCTGCTTTTACACTTCAGTGCAAATGTGTTTATGTTCTGGCTGGGACTGCTGACGGCCTTTCAAACTTGGTTCAAGACAAAGAGTCTATAAGTGCAATTCTATACTCCTGATTTGCAGAAATATTATTTTCTGTTATGATTCATGGTAATAGGAAGTGTTTCGGCTGTGGTGTGGGTTAAGCAGGCCAGCCTGGAAATCTAAATGGCATTTACAATTTTCTACTTTTAAAACGCCAACCTAACAATGAATAAAGGAGCAGTTCAAAAACTGGGGACTGTCTATAAATGATTTGGGGGTGAAAAACTCAACATCTCTTACCAATGGGACTCCATGCAGACTTTCCCTACATCTAAGCTAGGAAATCTCGATTATCCTTTATCCAGGTTTATCAACTGAGAAGTAGCAAAGAACCCTGGATTCATTAATTCCTGCTAAGAGGGTGGTTAACTGTAGAGTGAGCTAGCAAATCACAGGTGTTTGGGGTAGATGGACAAGAGGAGTTTCCTGAAGCAACAGGAGGGCTCTGGACTCCTTGTCCTGACTATACTGCATTCAGTCAGGCTGCAGATGAGCCATCAGAAGAGACGCTGAAAGAGTCTTCTTACTAGTTCCATATTCAAAAGAAAGCCCTACTCTAGCACTGCCTGCTCTTGCAGACACAAGTACCACGGAGGGCACAGCTGGGGGCCCACCTAATCTGAATTCTCTGGGAGCTTGGGCCATATGGCCTCCAAGGTCTCTCTCTTCTAAGGGCTGGGAGCCCCACAGACACAGAATGAAGGGGTGAGCTAAGTGGTGCTGGGGACCCCTGCTAACCTGTCGCACAAGTTTCTGAGTTCAGGGCTAAAAGGAGGACCCTTACCAACTTGACATTCATTATCTCCAGCAGGCTTGGACTGCAGTGTAGAAAATCGATGGATAGTCCCGTGGCTCCCTAAGCACTACATCCCCATTCAGTTTCAGAAGTTAGCCCATCACCCCCTGCCCCTTACTCTCACCTCTACCTCCATTTCCTGTGGTAATGGTTTCATACCTTTGGCACTAACTCTGTTCATTCACTTTGTCTGAGAATAGAAAACATTTTGATAGAAGGCAAATTTTTCTTGTGACAACAATGTTTCCCAAAGGAAGCTGGCTCTGAAATGACAGAGATGTCAAATCGCAGACACGTGTAGCTGGTAACAGTCTGAAGCACATCTAAACCAATCTCATCTTTACCAAGGGGGAAACTGAGGCCCAGAGTGGCAGCAACAGTGGCACAACCATGATCCCAAGCACTGTGCTCCCTGCTGCCCATGGGAAACCATGACTTCCTAGTTCTGAGTCCCTGCCTGCACAGGGAGGGACTCACCCTGGTTCCGCTCTCAGCCATGTGATCAGGGCAGACTTGAGGACCCCCCAAGGCTTTGATATCTGCACACCCACTCTTCGTGAGTTGCTGTCTGGACTGCATGACAAAGGTATATACAACACAGAGCACAGTGCCAGGCACGTAATGACCACTACCATCATCCCTGCTAGTATCAGCAACTTAAAAACACACACATACATCTCTTCTTCCATTAAGGGGAGTGTATTTGGTTCATTTGCAAGACATCAGAACATATTCTCTGTTTTGGTAACTTGGAACTTTTCTACCAGATCACATCATAGCCAAAAAGACATCTTGGTCAGTGTTTCCTCTTGGGAATAAAGTGTCCCTAGGTGTCCTCACAGGACCTTTGTTTGGAAAGTGCTCCTACTTTCCCCAGGGGTAGAATTTTCAGATATCCCAGTGTAGGATGCAGGGTAGACCCAGAGGAGCCTGAGGGCAAGAAGCACAGGGACACTTTCCACGGGTGTTCAATGGCAGGGTCAGGATACAGGGGACAAGTGTGCCTGCGTGGGAAAAAGCAAGAGAGTCAGAGTGGGCCTTAGTGTTCACGGGCAAGAAAGTTCAGCAAATAGATGAGGCCCCAAACTCCTCCAATCACTGAAACATGGCATTCATAATGGGAAGAAAATGAGAATATCACAGAGCAGGAAAGGGGCAGGGGGGAAAAAACCGGCCAAGAAGCCCCAAAAGTGGCAAAGTGTGTCAATGAAAAGGATTTCTCAGGAAATTTCTAAGAGAAGGAACTGTCTGTGGACAGAAAGGGAGAAACGAAGCTTACCAGCACGTATGAAAAATGACTGAGGAATTCCAGTTGTCTGAAAGTTCAACATAAGTAAACAATGTGATGTGGAAGGAGAAAGGAGGAGGAAGAGGAGGAGGGAGGGGCAAGAAGGGAGAGGAGTGGGAGGGTGGAGGGAGGGACGAGGAGAAGGAAGAAGGGGGGAGGGGAGAGGAGGAGGACCAGGAGGAGGGGGAGGAAAAGGGGAGGACAAGGAGGGAGAGGGGGTGGACAAAGAGAAGGAAGGGGGGTGGGGAGAGAAGAGAACAGGGAGGAGGGAGAGGGGGAGGAGGGAGAGGGAGAGGACCAGGAGGAGGGAGAGGGAGAGGAGGAGAGAAGGGAGGAGGGGAGAGGAGGCAGGAGGAGGAGGAAGGCAACTGGTAATCTCAGGCTACACTGATGAAAAGGAGCTGCCCTCAAGGAAGCAATAGCCTCTTGTCCCCCGGGCCCGGCAGAGCTGGGGAACTGTGGGTCAAAGGCAAACAGCAGAGTTCGGATGAGGTGGCCAGCGTGGGGGGAGAGGGTGCAGGGAAGCAGATGGTCAGCCTAAGGGAGGATGACCAAGAAGCACGGGGCTGTGGTCTTTGGTATCAACAAGGATGTCCCAAGGAAGAGAGAATACATTTTCTCCCCTCCAGATGGCAAAATGAAGAGCAGCCCGCAGAAGATAAAGGAAGGCTGCTCTAAGACAAATCTTTCTTGCGCCATTGCAGATATCTCCCAAATGGATTTCCATCCCCAGAGGTGTCCGGCAGAGGCTGGATGGCCCAAAGACTTGTCAAGTTCTAGACAGGAGAAGGACCGCCTGCTGGCGGGGCCCGGGACCCCACACCTCTGGGAGACTGCAGCCCTGCCAGACACTGCCAACTGCCCCCCTGGCCCGCAGCCTTCTTCCTCTACCTCTTAAAGAGCAGTGAAGGTGCAGGGCTCTCAAAACCAGCAGCCTGCTAGAGGAGTACACTGATCCCTCCAGCTTCCAGCTTGGTCAGCCACCCCCCTGGAGGATGTGTAACGCAAACCAGCTCGTCAGGTAACAAGTTTTCATGGATCCTGCAGGCAGGGCCGGTAGGCAGCAGCCTGCATGCCTGGGAGGAGAAGGCGACCTGCTACCCTCCTTGCAGGTGTGGGGTCCTAGAGCCACAAGCCCGCTTCTCCTGCAGGCGCTCTGCAAATTTAAACCCACTTGGAGCCACATCGTGAATCTTAGTAAAAAGATTTCTGCTGAAACAGACAGCTACTTAAAAATGTTCTCCTCCCATTTATATCTAATGTGCTAAGTTCTGACTTCTGAATACAGAGGATAAAGGCCCATCTCCTTGGGTAAAAGCAAAGCATGAAGCTACGGGGTCCCACTCCTCCTCTGCGTCTCCATCTCTCCCCGGAGTGCTGCGTCACTGACCACACTGCACTGTGCCTTCGAGTACCCTGTGACTCTGAGGGCGGGCGGGAAAGGACAGGACGGCTGTGTTTTAATTGAGGATCTACTATGTGCCAGGCACCACAGGACACATTTTTATCAATTATCTTATTTCTCTCAACAACCTTGCAATTGTTGTGGCAACAGTCCTGTTTAACTCATAGTGAAATTGTATCTAAGAGAAAGAAAAAGTAACTTAAAACAAAAATGGGCCCCATCTACTTCCACCTTGAAAGCAATGGGGAAATGAATCTCTCTACCACCTCTTTTCCCTTGTCCAAGAAGGTGGGGTCAGACCCCTCTTCGATCGCCCACTACGTGGGAAGGAACGTAAGCAGATGTGCAGAAGGCGGCTCTGGGCTGAGTTCAGGGATAGGGACTAGATAGAGCCAAACTGCTCTGCATATAAAAATGGGGAGAGTGTGCTCAAGCAGTCTGGGAGCAGAAAAGGGGGAGAAGCAGAAAGGGCAAGAAATATATTAAAACCCTAAGGCCTGTGTAGGCAAAAATAGCTGAAGGGCCAAGCACAGAAATTTCAAACATTCAATATTCACATTACAATGATGTGAACTCTCTTGAGCTTCCCAAAACCTGAGTACAGGCTGATATACTCACAAAAACCTTGTGTGAGACTGGAAAGAGAGAGAGAGAGAGAATGTAAATCAAAGGGGAACACGTCCCTGTCAGGGTTTGTCCAAAGCAGGGAGAAGGGCATGGTCAGAGAGAGTGGTGGACACTGGAGACAGAGGGGGCTGGGTCACGAAGTCCCTAGGTGATGGTCACAATCTGGGAGGGGGCATGGGATGAAGGGCTGAAGCTGACACCTGGGACACACACGGACCAGGTTTGAGGTCTTATCACTGCTAATTGTGGGCCGATCTTTTAAATCCAGCTCCAGCTGAAGCCACATCCAACTTACTTCCACTTCCTTGCCCTGAAATCCTCTTCTCACAACGCTGCTCCCTCCAGGCATCCAGCACGCAGCATCTTCACCAACCAAACCCTGCGCACCCTTAGGACGCCCCTCTCCTGGAACTGCACACTCTTCCCAGAGTGAGGGAGTTGCTCCTTGCACTGAACAGACCACTGATGTTCACCAAACCTGTTTCTCCTCCACGTGAGGACAGAACCAGACCCCATCTCCCAGAACTGCATTCAAGCCAATGGAACACGCAGGAGATGGTGAGAGCCACCTCTGGGCCTGGACCTTAAAACTTTGAGTGCAAACCTCCATTCCTTTCCTTATCTCTCATCTGCCAGCCAGATTCAGGGAATCTCATCTGCCCCGGGGGGTGGCACGGCCTCAAAACAGAAGAACCCTGGGTCCCTGAGTGTCCCCTGTCACCACCCTGCCAGTCTAAGTTGGACTGTGATGTGAGAAATAAACCTTTATCCTGTTAAGCCACCGACAGCTGGGCGGTATTCGTTACAGCAAACAGGTATTCCGACAAATACACTTTCTCAAGGCTGCCAAGAAATTCCTTCCCCTCTATACCATCCTCCTTGCTGACCAGGTTATATTCCAATTTTCCACAAAAACATCTGCTTTTTCACTCTGCTGACCTCCTCAAGGAAAGGAGCTGTATTATTCTCGTTCTATGTTTTTCACACGTAGGACACAGAGTTTATTTATGTCCTCACTGAGCTTGTACAGAAGAAGGAAAAAGAAGAATGGTAGATCCCAGCTGAACTCAATATCCAGCTGGGTCTGTATTATCCTGAACATTTTT
The DNA here is from genome assembly GCF_030435805.1 of Mustela lutreola. Lineage (NCBI taxonomy): Eukaryota > Metazoa > Chordata > Mammalia > Carnivora > Mustelidae > Mustela > Mustela lutreola. Next base: position 42,579,251 of record NC_081297.1, read on the forward strand.
AATTAAACAACAACAACAACAACAACAACAACAACACCAGCCCAGCTCTAGGACCAGCTCAGCCCTGGATGAAGGAAACGGAAGGGCCAGAAAACATGGCCGGGATCAGGAAGCTGACTGCTGATGAAAATTTCCTCTCTTCTGCTAGGTTCCCATTATGCAGGCATACCTTGAAATGACAAAAACCTTACCCTAGGAGAGTACGTTACGGGCTGGCAGGAATGTTTCACCGTGCTCCATCCTACAGTATTTTGAAATCTTTTGTTTAAATCGATTGGCAATGTTTAAACACACCATTTCACACAGCAGTACAATATTACTAATGAGGCAATAAGGAGTAAGACAGTGTCATTTTATGGTAATGCATCAGACACAAAGAAGCCCTCCCTCTTTCAAATAAATCTAAGATTTTACATAATCTCATTTTTAGTATAGGAAGGAGATTCCTTTCCATTAACAAAGAGTGGGCTCTGGTTAGATGTGCCACTCGCTTAATAGAGAAAGGCTAGGCATGACCCCAAAGATGCTTGTCCCGGGTTTCGCCAAAAACCTGTGCTCAACCTTGAAGCACTGGCTTTCCCCTTGATCAGAGGCGGCCACATCCGGGCCTCCTTTGTTCTCCTGTATCAGTGATCTCGAGGGATCTGTTTTCTTTTCCTGCAGTAAACCTCTTCATGTCTTTCTGAGAGGGTTTTTCTTTTTTCCTTCTTTAAATATCACTAGTTATCAGAGCTCTCAATGAGTATGTCACGTTAATGGAGCCTGTCACAATTTCATGACGCTTTATTTTCATTTTTCTTACACCAGGGAAACCTCTGTGGTTGAAGATAGCCAAATGTTCCTTCCTTTCCCTCTCCCTACAGGTTCCCACTCAACTTGCTGATAGTTTTCCAGTTGGAAAGTGGCGCTTGGGAAGCTAGGCAAGAGAGCCAGAGCCCAGCCTCAGTCCCTACCTAGGAGGCCAGGGTGTCCCCACACAGCAGAGTCTCTTTCTGTTTCTACAGGCCAGGCCCTTCCTATGTGTCTGGGTGAGCCAGGCCCCCGGCCTAGAGGGGGTTTTCTCCAGTCTCTTTGTACAAACTCAGCTCTTGTCACCCAAGTCATTTCCCCACTCTGCCCCTCTGGGGCCCAACATTGGCACCTCTGTCACGGCTACATCCAGCACGGGTCTCTTCTCTGGAGCAGGGGGCAGACTCCAGCATCTACACCGTAGTCGTACCAAGATCCTAGCCAAGGCCTCTGGAAGGGCCAGCATTTCCCACGTCTCTAACTCCTAACTTCTGAAAATCGGAACTGGTTACTATAATCACACTTAGAATTTATACCCTCCTGGGGCGTCTGGGTGGCTCAGTGGGTTAAAGCCTCTGCCTTCGGCTCAGGTCATGATCCCAGTGTCATGGGATCAAACCCCACATCGGGCTGTCTGCTCCACAGAGAGCCTGCTTCCTCCTCTCTCTCTCTCTCTCTCTCCCTCCTTGCCTGCCTCTCTGCCTACTTGTGATCTCTGTCTGTCAATTAAATAAATAAAATCTTTTAAAAAATAAATAAATAAAAAATAAAAATTAAAGAATTTCTACCCTCCTTTCTGCCAAAGGATCTGAGGTAACTGATTTAAAGTCATCCGATCAGGACAGTTAGAGATTTTCTACATTGCTCACGGAACACGACCTATATTTTAGAGTTATAAATGCAATGCCAAAGAGGAGACCAGAGGACATAAGAACCTGGTATAATTTAAGCCTAGAAGGTAAGTATCAGTTCACTGAAGGAGTCTCCTTCTTGCTCTCTTTCTCTCTGGAGATGGGAGGTAGGAAGGGACAAAGGGACAGAAGGACTGTGTCTGCCGAGCACAGGGGTTCAGTGCCTATGCCCTACCAGCTTTTCATCATCCCACACAAACACTTGGAAATTAAAAACAAAAAGAAAAAATGTAGGGTGAATCCAAAATATAGAAGAAACTGCGAAATCAAAATGGATATTTAATTCAACATCCACAAAATTTAACACTGTGTCAGCCAGTCAAATGTAACTGAACACACAGAGTTATCTGTCTGCATAACAGAGTTTCTCTCCTAAGACCAAAATGAATAATGTATTCTTAATAAATTCAACATTATAAAAAATATCACCATTGTTTCCAACTTGGTTACAGTGAAAATATCCTACTTCAGGAGGTTTGTGGGCACATTTTAAGATGTCTGATATGCTGACTTATGGGTGGGGTGACTGACTATCAGAGGGCTCCAGGCCTTGGGAAGCCTCACACAACCCTGGGAAGATGGAAGTTAGGACACCACGTGGCCCCTAGTTATTGTTTTTCTTTTAATTCTGAGTGAAAAGACTTGCTCATGGGCTGCTTGTTCTATTGGGGTATTTGCTTTTTTTCTGATAGCTGTTATTTCAGCCAGGGTTTCAAGGAGAGGCTGCTCCAAGTTGTTGCTCTTCCCACCGGGGCTGGAGCACCTCCATGGGCACCCTCCTGCCATCATGCAGAGGGAACAGCTTAGTCCCTCTGAGGGGTCAGTAGATCTGGCCCTGAGATCAGGACATGTCAGGGGCCTTAGGGCCTCGGGCCTCCTACTGTAACCATGAGGAAAGGTAGCACCAGCACAAAATCTGCCTTTGCTTTTTTAGTTGCCGCCCTTTAGAGAAGGTAAATGGAACACTAAAAGGCAGAGATCCCACCCTCTGCAGACACTGCTTCTGCTCCCTTCAGCCACACCTGCCTCTCTCCATGCTGCCCTACTATCAGGCCTGTTGGTCACTAACACACATGCCCCCCAAATAGTGGGTCCCCTCACACCTATCTGACACATCAGCACTTTACTCTGTAAGATGGCAGACATCCCAAAAGCCCCCAGAAGTCAATCACTAAGCCACAACTCAGATGCCCTGCTCGGGAAGAGGCTACGGCTCCAGTTCCTATGAGCCCACCCTGTCCTTCATGGCCTCAACATCTCTCTACCCACCACCATCTCATCTCAATTCCAAACGCACAATCACTTTCTGGTTCCCTGGCCATTCCTTTGGCTCAAGACGGAGTGGTGCTATGAGGAACACAACTCCTCAGAGAGGTGGCCAGCAAGGCTAGGAGAGTGCTGGATTTGAATTCTGACCCTGTGGATTTGCATCCAGGCTCCACCCCCTGAAGTTGTGTAGTGCAACCGTAGGCAGTCGCTGAAGCTCACTGAGCCTCAGTTTCCCCTTCTTTAGGATGCAGAAAAGAATATGTGCTCACAGACTCACTGCCTAGGAAAAGCTCTAGAAACTCACAGTGGTGCACAGATGTAAGATAGGCTTTCACAGTGAGTCTGTGTGCCCAGCTGCTGGCAAGAAGAAAGCCAGAACCATGGCAGAGGTTGGGGAGGAAGGGGGCAAAAAAGGGCTGGGGGGAACTCACAGCCAGTTTGGGGAAAGAGGACCGCTTGGGATCCAATGGAAGAGAAGAAAGCAGTGTAATATATGTTTACAGTGACCTGAGGTCAGAGTCCTGGCTCTTCCTTGCTACCCACAAGCCCAATTCTGAGCACCTGTTTGGGTTATATAAAATGAGGATAATGATAGCCCCCTCAGGGGACTGTGATAGAAATTGAAGGAGGTCATGTTAAATGACTTGGCACAGTACTTGGCACACAGCAATTGCTCCAGAAGTCCTATTATTATTAAATGGATATCTACATTAAGACTGTACTTGAGAGAGTGGTAAGTACTTGACCCCGGGCATGAATTGTGGACAAGTCAGGGATCAATAAATCCATAAGCAATGTCACCGCAGGCGCTTCCTGGCCGCCCTCGCCTGCTCTCAGTGCTTCTCTCCCTGTGGTCTCCCTCTCTCTGCCTGCCTGCTGCCCACTGTCTTGCTGTATCTCGGGCTCCGTTCTTCTCTCACACTCTTTCTGTCTCCAGCTCAGTCTCGAGCTCTCTCGGCCTCTGACCTCTAATATTCTTTGTCTTTTTCTTCCTTGCTTCATTCATTTAATAATAAATAGCTCAGTAAAGCAAACTTCTGTCCGAGCAGAAGGTACATTTTCTCCCTGGAAGGTGCCCTCACTCCAGTGGTGGCCGTCCCTGGGCCCCCCGCCCCCAGCCAGCTGTCGGGCTCTCCACAGATGCTTGCTCCCAGAGCGGGGCAAGGAGGGGGCATCTCACCTCACCTAGTTCCCTGGGCCCTGCCACAGCAAGAGCCTGACTTTAGTCCCGCATGGGTACCAGAGCCGAGCGGACCCACCACACAGCTGCAGACCAGGGGCCCCGGGAAGGAAACCCGCCACCGCGTGCCGCTGACTCTTGCTGTGCTCGGCTACTCAGCCCCACTGGAGGGAAGGGAGACCTTCCTTGCCACCATCCAATGCTAATCAGGCCGGGGCCGGGCAGGCTTCCCATAAAGATGAGAGGCCTAAATGCAGCTCACCGAAACCACAGCCCGCAGTGGGAGCAGCTGCTGACGTGAATCTGGCCACGGCCTCCTTGGAGAAGGGGCCTGGGGAAGGCACTCAAGAGAGAAGCCAGGCTGTGGCTGGGAAGCCACCGGTGGCCTAGCTGGGAAACCTGTCAGGCCACCAGTGTTTGCTGGGCTCTCTTCACAGGAGGCCCACAAGGATGGCCCTAATGTTGTGGGAAATCTAGGCTGGTCACAAGGACAGGAGGAGGAAGACATGGTCCACGAGGAAAGGTGGCTGAGGATGCACAGCAGCTTCTGCCTGGGGCCACACAAGCAGGGCCTCAGGGCAGAGCCAGAGGCCTGGCCAAGGGACAGCCCCGTGGACAGGACAGGCCCTTGTGCAGGCTCAAGGCCTCCCGGCAAGGCCCTGAAGGCGTGTGGGGATGCGGGGTAGAGAGTGGTGGAAACTGGGGGCAGAGGAGGCACTGCGGGCGGGAGGAAGAACCGCCTGCCCCCGCTGCTGCTGGCCTCCCTCCCTTTGTCTCTCGACCGCACCTGCCAGCCACACACAGATACAGAGCGAGACTCACCAGCAGTGACGTGGGAGCAATAAAAACCAGCGAGGTAGCAACATGAGAGAGACAGCTTGGAGGGTGTCAGTGGAGACATCTGCACCTTCACAGGGCTTGGCAGTGGGCACGGTGAATGAGCTGTACCCAGCCAGGCGGCAGCAGCCACGTCAGAGGGAGATTCCTGGTCAACCCCACCTTCCCGCCCCAAATTCACCTCCAGATCCCTTTCCATACAACTTGAACCCCAGGTTAAAGGCAAATAACCATGGAACAGGAAGCATCTTCAGTGATTTCTATTACTATTCATAATTAAGATCCTGGTGCCAAGAGGATTTTGTGAGGACGATGAAGCCACCAGACCGCCAAAGGAGAAAGCAGTTGAGAAAACAAGACTCTCGTCTGCTTTGTCACGTGGCCTGTGCACCTGTTCTCCTCACCAGAAGGAGAGCTCCAGGAAAGCAGGACTGAGCCTTGGTCCTCACTGTACTTCCAGTGCCCGTGATGGCGCCTGGTGCACGGTGGACAAGCAGGAGGCAAGTGTGGAAGGAACGAATGCACGATTACAAGCTATGCAGAGAAATACAGCTCTCACTGACTGTTTCTGATTCTACATACGGCCGCGTGGCAGAGGGTTCTGTATGAGGCAAATCACCTCTCACATTGATGTGGTCTGTGTTTAGCTCTGACAGGAGACAGCAAAGGCACGGGGACCCCAAAGCTGACGCCAAAGACTACAAACTAACATGAGCCTAGTTCAAATGATCAGGTGTCACCCACCTGCTTCTGTGACCAGAAGCAGCTGCGAACTTCTGTCCTTGCAGTGGGAAACTTGAGGGCTTCCCAGGGGAAGTCAGAGTTCCCACCACAGCTCATGGAGCATCTTAGGAGACTCACCAAGAATACAGAAAATCAGGCAGAAAGTCCAAGTCTCCTAAGCTCTGAAGGCCTGTTGAAAAACAAGTCCCCTCAGCTGCCAAACAGAGAGCCAACATTCCTCTCCTGCCTGCTTTTGCCATCCCACACCTGAAAACCCTCTGGAATAACAACATCCCGGCACTGGTGCCCATTCGCCTTGCCAGGAAACCAGAGGCTACGGGCAGTGGAGGATGGGATGGAGAAAAGAGAAAAGGGGACTCGTGGCGGAAAAGATTGGGCCAATTAGGAAAAATTGCAAAAGCTTTCAGACCACGCAGAGGCTGGCTGTCCTGCACACACACCACAATCCCTGTCTCTCTCTCACTTGGATGACTGTAATTCATAACAGACTTTACGTTTACGGGAACCAGACGGAAACAATTTCCATGTCAACTTTTTAGGCCCGTTACAACCAAGTGTCTCAAGAACCTCTGGAGACAGAAGTGAAGAGGCACCCCAACCGCTTGCCTACCTGCCAGAAAGTCAGGCCACCAACCACCTGTTCCTACTGCCAAAGGAATCTCTGGAACGAGGGGGAGGAGAGCCCAGCCCTGGTGGCCTTGGAGGCCGGCTCAGGTCCCAAGTTTGTGTTCTCCAGCCCACACTCTGTGCCAGCAAGCACACAGCACACAAGAACTAGCCTTAATTTTTGTGGGATCATGAAGCACTTTGAGGATCTGATGAAAATGAGGGGGCCTTTCTCTGGAAAACTGTACACGTGTGTACGCAGGCATGTACATGTATGCACGCGCGCACACGCTTCTGTATGTATTTCCAGTACGTCTCCAAACCTAAGCCTCAGGACCACTTGGGCAACCTCTCAGATTATGGTGCAGCCCCTTCCTATACTCACCAGCATAGAATCTCTAGAGAAAGTGTCCCAAAGTTTGTATTGAAGAAACCATTCCTGGGCTTATCATATCCCGCTGGGCACCAATCTGTGAGAGGAGTTCAGGAACCACTGCCTTAAGGACTCACAGACATCAAGTTCAGGATCTCTGGCCCCACCCTTCACCCTTGCCAAGGTCAGGAGACAAGGGAACTTTCCTTTATTGAGCCAGACATGATGTCAGGTTAGTTTCCCTAAATTAACTCATTTAACTTCACTTTCACAGAAATTGTGTGAAGGAAGCAGTATTTTGCTTTTTATATAGGTGGAAAGACAGAAGCTCCAGAAAGTTAAGGAACTTGCCCACGAGATGGCATGTGGCGGGTTGAAGACCAATACTCATACCTGCCTGACTTTTTACAAGGATGACACCATCAAAAGCGCCTGAGGAACATCCGGGTAAGTGCCCCTCCCACGTGCCACCCAGGGCCCTGGGTGCAGCTTTTTCCCAACGCTCCTCATACTTATGTTGTTGGCTTGCTTGCTTCACTGTCTCCCCACACGGGAGAAACACGAGGGCACAACTGAGTCACCTTTGAATCTCCAGCCCCAGGACCTTTCTGGCCCATAGGAGACATGAGACAAGTATTTCCTGGACACACTAAACAGAGAAAAGAAGGGAGTGTGCAGGTGACCTGACCACTTCTCCCTCTAAAAACTCCACTAGGGAAGCCACCTCCCCAGAATGACCTGAGATTTTGTGCCCTCAGTATGGTGACAATGACCCCCCACATGGTTCGCCAATAGGCAAAGGACCAATACCTTCACCAACATGAATAGGTTTCGATCTCAGGTAGTGTAGGAGAAAAGAGGAGAAAGATGTGGGGAAGGCCCAGGGGAGGGGCAGCAGCAAAGGAAAGCCATGAAGACCTGCACCCCAGGAGTATGGATCCCGTCACCGCAGCACGCCCTGCTTCCATGCAGGGGTCGCTTTCCCCTACCTCCCTGTTCACACAATGTCAGAGTGGTTCTCACTGGGGAGGTTGCGAAAGATGACTCGGGTTCCATCATGGATACTCTTCTGTAGACAGAAACTCACACGTCAGACGGCCAGTCCTCCCAATGCCAAAACTCCCTCTCCAACATCGCAGACAGTCCTCCAGCCTCTGCTGGGATGCTTGTGGGGATGGAGAACACGGGACCTCTTGATGTGTTCTAGTCCTGAACAGCTCTTTGCAGAACCCACAGCATCTGCCTACTGTCTTGAGTTCTAACATCAGCAAGAAAACCACAGTCAGTTTACTCCCTCTTTGCACAACCCCCGACGATACGTCTTCTGGCCTCAGTCCTATGGCTGTTCCTTATGGGCCCTGGGCAAAGCCTCCCTTGCAATCTGCTACTTAGGCTTCAGTGTTCACATCTATAAAGTGATAACAACGACAAAACCAACCCTGTGGGGTTACTGTGGGGATCTGACAAGCTGTAATTAAGTGCTACCATGTACGTAAGCTCTCTCGGCCTACAGTAGCTCTCTTTCTTCCCCCACTCTACAGCCTAAGCACTAACCATCTCTGAATGCAGCTTGGGACGGTGCCAAAGTTTTAGCAGCCCCAATCATACAAGAATAAGATACACACCTGGACCATTTTCCCGGGCCCTGTTCTCTGGTCTGCTCTCCCCGATCGTGTCATTGAACAATTGAGTTTAAGAGCCTAGATATCAGAGCCCAGCATTCTCCCATTTGCTTCAGTCACCCTGCCAGTCTATCGTGCTGTTGATCTTAACTGAATCCCCACACGAAGGTCCACATGCTGCTGCTCCCAGCGGCCCCTCCGTTTATATCTCACAGACTCTAAATAACAAGGGTGAGCTCCAAAATTTCAGCTTAAGCTGAGAGGCTGGGGGCCTTCCTCTTTGAGATTAGTTCAGCTCCACATTTTATAGAAGAAACCAAGGTGCAAAGGGGTGAGCTGGTTTATGGGAAACCAAAGAGGTAGTACTGACCACTGTAACCACCGTCTTGGCTGAGCCCCTCCAGTCTGCGGGTACAAGCACAGGAATGGGTCTCCTCATAGCGGCCCTCCCAGCCAGCATCCTGGACCCCAGAGGGCAGGGCCCAAGCCCGCAGCCTTTACCTCCATGTGCTCTGCATGCAACGATGTCCCAGACACACAGTAGGTGTGTAGTACACAAATTTTTGTGTAGTAAATGAACACGTGATCTCATTTGACATCACAAAAGCCTTCACTTAAAAGATAGTAAAAACTAGGCTTCGAGAGACTCAGGCATCCACTCAAGGTCCCCAGCTGCTTCTGGGAAGTGCTATGATCAGGACCAGTTTGCCTCACTCTAAAGCCAGCCTTCTTAACCCCTCACTTTGCTGCAAAAATGTTCCAGTATGCAATACTCTGGACATTCAGGGGAATGCTTTCTGCATGACATCTGAGAGCTTATCCACTGCAATCACATGCCCCAAACTTATATCTAAACAAGAGAAATGGGAAAAGACTACCAAGACTAAAATATCTTTGAGCAGAGAAGATCCTTTAGCCTCTCCTCCCAAAGTGACTCACTCTCTGGTTCCATTCTCCCACTGACTCATCCTGCCAGGACATTTGCTTCCTCTGAAGGGAGAAGGGCTCCATGCCAGGCTTGCCAGTACTCAGGCCTGCTGGGCTTCCTAGCAGATGCCAGCTCCAGGGAGAAACAAGAACTGGAGCTTCTGTATCTTAACGCTCTCCCCTCCGGTTGATGCTTCTACTTCTCTAGGCCCTTCGCTCTTTGCCAGGTGCCAGAAAAGAGGGATGCCAGGGGTGATCTCCGAGTATGCTTAAGAGGATGGGGTGTTTCTGTGTGTGCAGACACGCGGGTGGGTGCTTATACCTGTATGTTTGTTTACCTAAAATAGAGTCTTCGTTCATTCATATCTCTATCAAATACTCAAGCTCATGGTGGATAATAATGGAAGTTACAGGCACCATGAGCAAAGGCTCTGAGTAAGGCCTGCTCAGGAAGCAGCAGGTGAACCCACCTGCCAAAATAAAAGCTTATATCAAAGAGTGGAGAAAGAAGGGCGGAGCCTTGAAGATCAAGTATAAAAAGCTCTAACCATGAGAGTTTCCTTCTTTGCAAAGGAAGTAGACTCAGAAGACCAGTCTAGCAGTGATGTGTCCAACGGTTCAGAGGGTGAAGAACCAAAGGAAGGAAGGCAAAAGCTCTTCCTGAAAGAGGACTCATATCAAATAAGTGTGGAACAAGGGTACTTTTATTTAACTACTGAATACTCGTTGGTGATCCTTATGGTGAAACTCTGATTGTTCCTTTTGAACCTACTGACTTACTCTTTGCTCATTCTGTCTAATTTCCAACTTTACTAATGTCCGTTGCTTCTTCTGGATGTCTTTACTGCTGAATCACTTCCAATTTGTGAATTCAGGTCTGGAGCCAATATTCTAGCAGCATTCCATTAATTACGATAACATTCTAAAGCAACACCATGGGCCTGGGTCAACCTTTGGAATGCAGAGCCCAGAGTTTTTGCATCAATTACTAATCATGCATTCAGTGGGGCAATGGGCTGGATGACCTCAGAGGCCCTTCTAACCTTAAAGAGTTTATGGGTCCAAGGTGCTGACTTCACTGATAAGTTTGCATTTTTTCCCTTCATCAGACAGCTCCCTGGGTCAAAAATCTGGCACAAACCACGAGTTCACTAACCTGCCATCAGTAAGCCCAGGGAATGCTTCATCTTTGGCAACACATCGAACACTTACTTCTGTAAAGACCATGGACACTTGGAGATACAAGAGGACACTCAGATTATAATAAAAGACTTTGGATTTCAAGTCTTCAACATTCATTTTAATGACTTATTTAATGAATTCATTCATTAGACAAGCTTTAGGAAAAAATTTTTAAAAACAAGCTTTAGGTATTTCTGACCACAGTAAAGACCCCCATCACTTCTATCTTTTTGTTTTCCTCTCAAGTCCTGTGCAATTCATCTGAAAAAACGAGCACACCCATAGGTCCAAAAATCTGGTACTCAAGCAGCCCCAAAGTCTCCCTGGTAGGAACCAGGTAATGAAGAAAGTTGCCAAGACTGCCCAGGGACCAGGAAAGAAGGGCATTTCCTAGGAGCTAAGACATGTTCACAGCCTTTTGTGACAACCTGGAAGAGGGCCAGACTCTGGGTCTTAGCATCCAGCTCCCTAGACACAGATGCTATGACACCACAGGACAACCGTTTGGATGCTTTCTCAAGACCATGTGGATCCGGCTGCTCTGCAGCCCATCTTCCCCCTCGGAACACCAATTCTGAGTTAGACTCATCTGCAGCAAGCAGGGCTCAGGCCTCCTACGGGGATTTTTAAGAGTAACAGCTACGGGTGCATGACCCTTGCAGATAGTAAACTCTGAAGCATTCCCTTCCCTTCCCACCAGCCTCTGGCTCCTTAAGAAGCCTCCTGGGATGAAGGCTCCATGTCCTTCCCTGTCACATTGCTGGGTTTTGGCCACCACCAAGGACTGGCATCCATTCGAAATGTTTTGCCCCTCCCCCAGCAACCAACTTTCCTTTCAGTAAGAGGCAGAGAGCCCATTCCAAGTGACGAAGTCCTTTCGTTGGAGACTCTGCTCCCCTCATTACGTCCTTCTTTATTCTCTAGAACCTGCACCTTGAGGCACCTTGCAGGGCAAGAGGCCCGGCCTCCTCCCACCTCCTCACCTTCCCCTGGCATTCCTCACCCTCTTGGTAGGCCTGTGGGCAAAAATCTCAGAAGGTTACAGAGAATCACCTGAAATGATGACAGAGAATAAGGAGAAGGGACGCTTGCAAGCTTTCTTTGAGGCAAGACGTGCTTGAACTAGATTCAGTTGCAATTTGTTTTTAATTTAAAAAGTCACGGTTTAAGTGGACATTGAGCGTCTCCGAGGCTGCTTTCATGGCTCACACAAGCCCAGAGGAGAAGATGAGAGAGGCAACAGCTCCTTGACAGGCATTCGAGCCGCTTGTATTGTATCCTCTCCTGGTTGCTAAGCACCCAGAAATTCCTCACAGCCTACGACAGGCAGGAGTTACAGGCAAAGACAGATGCTCGTCCACGAAAAGGCTCTCTGGATGCTGAGCCGGCGGCGGGGAGGAGAAGGTGTGCTCCACACTGACTGGGAACTCTGGAGGGGAAGGGTGCCCAGCTGATGTGTAGCCGAAGTCATCAGGCACCTCTGAGTGAGGCGGCCCCTCGCCGGGCTTAAAGGTGTGCCCCTGGCTAGAGGGTTGATCTTTGCCACCACACATGTGGACCTAGCTCTAGAATCATCAGACACCTCCACTGGTAGCAAACACCAGTTCCTCAGAGGTAGTGAAAATGTTCCAATAGGCTTGTAACTAAGAATAAAAGAACATGGATCAAGCGGTGGCATGGCCCCCCAGGTATCATAATTTTAGAATGGGATAGAATTCGATTTCCCTGGGATGAGGGACATAGAGTCGTTCTGTGTGGAGTCTGGGGGAGGAAGGTTTCTACCCTGGGATTTTATGTTATGATGTGCTCAGCAGTGCCAAGAAAAATGCTAAACTTGGGAATTTAAAAGGATAGTCTAAGAGGCAGCATCTCCTGTAGTCCAACCACTACCCAGATGCAGAGTTCCCCTCCAAACAGAGGAAACCCCTTGTGTCCCCCTTGCCAGTACCAGCTGACAAGGAAAGAAGCTTTTTATTTTTAAGCCTAAACTCAGTTCCACCCTTACCCAACTACTCCAACAGGAGTCCCATCATATGCCTCTGCTCAAAATCCTTTAGTGGCTGCCCTGCTTATTCAAGGGAAAACCTCACATTCTTAAAATGATCCACAATGTCCTACATGGCCGACCCCCACCCCCACCTCTCTGACCTCATCTCTTACTATCACTCCATACCAACCACACTAGCCTCTTTGCTAGTCCTCAAATACGGTAGGCATTCTTCCATCTCAAGCCCCTCTGCCTGCAATATTCCTCTCCAACATGCAGATGGCTCATTTTTTCACCTTCATCAAGTTTCTGCTTAAATGTCACCTTCCTGTGAGCCTTCCTGACCCTATTTAAAATTGCAAACCCAACTCCCATCCCCAACTATACCTATAGGTATAGCACTCCCTATACCCCCGTCCTGTTTTATTTTTTTCCATAGCCCTCATCATCACCCAACACTGGTTGGTTTAGTGTTTTTCTTCTCCCAACAGAATTTAAGTTCCAAGAAAGCTGAGCTATTTATCTATTTTGTTCACTGCTGAACCATCAGGAGTTAGAACAATGTTCAACATATAATTGGAACTCAATAAATAGTCGTTTAATTAATTAATGAAAGATCTATCCTCCTTTGCTAGGGCGCCAACTCATTGTTCTGAAAATTGACAAATGATGGGAAAGCACTTGTAATGCTTTTTCTGTCAAACCGTATTTCAGGAAAACCAAATAAATGATAAGAGAGCGTAGTTCTTTACAAAAGACTTCCAGCTGCTAAATGCAAAAGGAATAATGGAATCAAAAATGGACATTTCACAAGTCCTAATGAAATAACAGCTAAGGGCAACAATCATCACCGGATGCTGACACCACCAGGTGGAAGGCTGATGGGGAGCTGCCTGACGATCAATCCCTGAGCCCCCTCACCAGTCCCAGCATCCCTAAAAGTGATTGCTGATGTACTGCAGCAGGAAGTGCATAGCCCCGAGGAGAATACCCTTGACCCTCCCTCCAAAACAAATGGAGCGTGTATCTCGCTTCTAGGTTACAGGAAACAAGGAGGATAAAGGAACAAATTAAGTGACAAAATGAGGAAGTAGTCAGCCAAATCAAAATGTGGGACATTCTACAGGACCACTGACCCAATTTCTTCAACAAACAAATGACATTCAGAAGGGGAGAAGGGACAATTTCTGATAAGAAGAGATTTAGGATGTACAAGCCAATGGAATGCGTGGACCTTATTAGGATCCTGATTCAAGCCAACTGTCAACAAACATTTTTGTGATGATAAGGAAAATTTAAGTATGGACGGAGTCTCACATGATATCAAAGATTTACTGAGTTTTGTTGGTGCTATTGTTGTCTGGGGTGATACAGTCTTTAAGTCTTTGTAGCAGATACACAGTGAAGTGTTTACAGGTGAAATTATAGACCTTCTTCAACTTATGATGGGGTTACGTCCTAATAAACCTATAAGTTGAAAATATCCTAAGTCAAAAATGCATTTGCTATACCTCACACCTACGGAACATTATAGCTTAGCCTGCCCACCGGGCTTCTAGTTCGGCAAAATTATCTAGCGCAAAGCCTATTTTATAAGAAAATATTGAATATCTCATGTAATGTATTGACCAGCGTACTGCAAGTGAAAACCAGCATGGTTGTATGGGCACAGAATGGTCGTAAATGGATCAGTGGTTGACCCTGTGATCACAGGGCTGGCTGGGAGCTGCGGCTCATAGCTGCTGCCCGCATCATGGGGGAGGATCAACCTCATTATCTCCAGCCTGGGAAAAGATCCAAATTCCAAATTTGATGTACACTCTCTACTGATTCCATAGCACTTTTGCACCATTGTAAAGTCGAAAAATTACAAGTCAAAGCATCGTAAGTCAAGGATCGTCTGTATATAATGACAAATTTGCTTTCAAGTATCTCTGAAAAAAATGCCTCGAGGGAAATAGATAAAACTAACTTGGCAAGTGTTGATAAGTGTGGAGCTGGAGCTGGGAGATGGGTACATAGGAATTAATTATATAAGTCTCTTTGATTATGTTTGAAATTTTCCATTATAAAGCATTTCTTAAAAAAAAATAATAAGTTGCTGTTGTATAGATGAACTTCATAAAAGTAAAAAAAAAAAAAAAAAAAAATCAAAGTACCTAGAATAGTTCTGTGCATTGCATCAGCTCTGGAGGGAGGTCAAATACCAGAAACAAAAGAGCTGGTCATTTTCTGACTTTAGATGTACCCCAGTGCCTTGCCTCCCTAGTTTAAAGACAGCCCCTCTGGTTTTTATCCTGAGACAAAGGCCAGACCATCCTGCGACTTCTAGATTCCTCTCTCTTGCAGGAGAGTACTAAGAAGATTAGCCATCTGTTTATCTGGATTCCTGCTTACCTTTTCCATGTAAGGCCACACATCCCTCTCCCTATCTGCTTCCATCCCCTTGGGAAACTCCCTGTCCATTCAGTAAATGTTCTTCAACCACATCTAAATATATTATGTAATAAATCTGTGAACTAGTGTGGAAAGTATTAAAACTCACTCTTTGATGTCTGCTGCTGACTATAAAGAAGGGGGGCTACAGTTTATTGAATTCCAAGCCCATAAAAGGTAGGCATTCCCGTCCCTGTTTCCCAGACAGGGAAGGTTAAGTGCAGAGAGACTGGGTGTGTTACCTGCTTTCACAGAGCCAATCAAAAGGACTATCAGGTACGTGGTGCTTACTTTCTGTCAGGCACCATCCTCGTGTCAATCTCTACTAACTCGCTCATCTGCACTACAGCCCCACAAGGCAGGTACCCTTGCTATCTCCATTTAATGGACAGAATGCGAGTACTAGTTAAGGAATCTGTCCAAGGTCACAAACTTAGTCAGTGGCCGGAGTGGTGGTGTGTGTGTCAGCTGGTACGGCTCCAGCTGAGTCCTGACAGTAAGGAGAACGGGCTCAGCAGGAGATGGGGCCACGGGTGGAGACAGCCACTGGCCATAGAGCAGGCATCTCATTGTGCCTTCATGTGAATGGAGCGACAGCTCATAAGGTCGGTCTCCGTATGTCCTGGTTTGCCGGGGCCACTCTTTGTGTGTGCCTCTTATCCCCGTATAATTATTAATAATGCCCCCTTTCTTTCTCAAATGCGTCCTCATTTGGATAATAAGTTATATGATCATCTTAATTATAAGCTCCTCCAGGGTAGGAAAAACACATATAGCTTAATTAATACCCTTTGAATAAAAGGTTAATGAATTTTTGTTTATGGAGATGGGCCTTCCTGGAAATGAACTGACCAAGTAATGGCCTCCATGCTGTCCGCGGCAACTCTTTTGCATTCTGTGGCTCATAACTCTTTCCTAACTACCCCCCTCAGGTGTAAATGCACACTCTCCCCTAACTCTTCTGGGTTATCCCACAGCATCTCTGAGTTCAATGAAGAAATGGATCTGGGTTAGAGCCAAACACAGACACTCTTACACCTTTCTTTTGTCTCTCGTAAGTAAGGGACGTCCCTGGGCACATTGTCAATCCATCATTTACCTGCCTTACAGTAAGCCTTGCTCTCTCTCTTCGAGGGAGGCCAGTCTCCTGTCCTCAAGTATGCCTGCCACTCCGAAGTCAGTGCTTCCTGATAAATCCCTCTCTTAGCTCCTCATCAACTCTGCAGTCACCTGCCACTTCCCGGGGTGGTGAGACACAGGGCAATGCCGGCCAGTACCCCTTCCCATGTTCCTTGTTCCTATCCCATCTCCTCTCTCCAGAGATCAGGTTCATCTGAGCAAGTCAACTCCGGTTTTCTCCAGTCTGGACATTTGGTATTATCTAATTATCTCCAGCCCCTTATTTGTGCTGGGTCTCCTTACTGTGATATTAAGATAATCCTATTTCCCTAATTCTATCATCACACTACTCCAGTTTATTGCTAGGAAAGATGAGCTATCTTTACAGGGTCAGAGATAAATACAGGTGAAAGAATTGAACCTTATTTTAAAGTATGAAGTCATTTTCCCAACTCGTCCGTGGGTCTTCATTTCTTCCTAAGGCGTCGTTGGTAGGATATTTGGGTCTATACTTTAATACTTGCATTTTGAGCTCTTCAGAAGAAAAACATGACATAAGATGGTGAGATTTTATTATCAACATTAATAATATTAATTTTTAAAGCTATTATAATTTGGTCTTGATTCATGGCAACCATATGGCACTTATTGGACAAGCACATTATTGCTTAATTAGAGGACCAGAGCTCCTGGTGACGTGACAAGTTTGGAAATGCTGCCTTCTGAACTGATATCAGAGCAAGTAAAAGACAGAGCCTCTGGCTCAGATTACAAGGAGAGAGGGGTGAGCACCCTCCTGTTGCTGAAGGGATTACTGGCTTTCCTTCCTGTGCTCAGGTTCTACCTTTGCTTCAGGGCCTCCGTACCACTAGATGCCATGGTTTACACTGTATTCATTAGGGTTTCTCTAAATGCTGTAACCAATATGCACCAGCATGTAGGAGGCTCAACCCAATGAAGTGTATTTCTTGCTCACAGTAATTCCAGATAAGCTTCCCCTCACAGTAGGTTTCAGAAACCAGGCTCAGTGCCCACGGAGGGCATGGTGCCCACCTACCTACTGGTCTTCCCATCTCAGGGTCATTCCATTTGCTGTTCCTTCTCCTTTCTCCCAGACCCATTAATAAAGGGCCCCTTGCCATCGGTCATAGCCCGAACAGTATGACCTCAGTGAGGCCTTCTGTGCTCCCTCCCCAAAATAGCCACATTCCCCCTGCACTGTCCATCCTGTCATCTTGGGTTTTTTTTTTTTTTTTTTTCAAAGCACTTACCAGTGTTTGAAATAGTCTTACTTATTTAGTTGTTTACCTCATTTCTCCTGCTCTCCTACTAGAATGCCAGCCTTGTTCTATTATTTCCCACTGCATTTTCAGCACTTACAACCCTTAGCAGGCACTCAAAAGGAAAGGAGGGACAGATGGAGGGGTGGAAAGAAAGTTCAGAAAGTTTAGGTCATGTCCTGAAGGTCACTTATCCTGAGCAGAGTCACTTTTCCTGAACAGAGCCACCTCTGTCTGAGTTCTTCCACTAGACTCTTGTTGACCAACTTTCTGTGCGGGTACTATCACTCTGTGGTGGGAGGAGAACATGCATTTTGCCTTGTCCTTCCCGCAATGGTGATGTGCCATACGCCTCACCCTGTGTCATCTTGGCCTTCCATTTGCAAGTTGACGGGTGGGGGGGGAGGGTTTAAAAACAAAGGTCAAGGGTTCAGTTCTAAGGGGGCCAACTTGCTCGGCTCCAAGGAAAGTTCTGTTCTATGGACACACCTTTAACTCTGGCCAAACAGCTCCAGAACTTATTACTCTGATAGGTCATGCTGCTCCTGCTTGAACTTCAGAGGATATGACAGTCAGCTTCCCAGACTGACATTTTCCCCTCACCTAGATGGGGATACCCCAGGGAAAGACTTCTCAGCAATCCAGTCCAGTACTTGGAAAGCCATGTACTGTAAACTAACCACAGGGTGCGAGCTGTCTCTCCCTGCCACAGGGCATTCTACAGGCTACATGAGTCACACAGAGGGAGAGTTCCTGATGCAGACACTATCAGCCCTCCTCCTCCCCACCTCTGAGGGGAACACTGAGCCCTCTCAAACTGTGTGGGTTGGAAAGCCAGGCCATCCAAAATACCCCTCAGGAGCCCCTGCAGGCCTGGCGACATCTCTCCAGCCTCCAGGGGCCTGGGTAGCAGCTTTAGCTGTATTCCTTTCTGCTAGACCATTCCTCTGTCCCCAGTCAGTCCATTCCAACCCACCTCAGCCTCTAAGGAATGGTGCCTCTCCCATTCCTTCCCACTAAAGGCAAGAAGAAGGAAGCAAAAACACAGGCAGCAGAAAAGAACTGGAGTCCCCTTCCATTCTCCACCAGCCCTCGGGCTTCTCAGACATACTCAGCATTCCCCAGGGAGTAGGAACTAGGCGTCTTCTACCTCAGCTTCCTAACTCTTAAGTTGGAACATAATGTCTTTAAGATGGTGACTCACTACAGCAATGAAAACTGACTAATTATTTTGATCTTCTTGAAGCCACCTGCCTCATTAGCAGATATTCTCCATCCTGGGCCAGGACCCAATCCTGCAGTCAAACTGGCTGAGTCAACCATACATGAAGTGGCCGGACAGTCTGGCTGGCCTCTCTCCTTCCCTTAGGTCATGCCTAAGCTCCTCTCTCCTGCTCTAAAATAGACCTGTCCTTCTAAAAACAGGTGTCTGATCTAAATCAGTGGGTACCTCAGAGCAGAGGACTTATCCCCATATTGAGAGGAATGCCTCTTTCCTCCCAAACCTGGACATGTTGAAGCCACATTGAAATGAATGAGATTGAGTAAAAAACATATTATCTGAACATGCAAAGAACCCTTTAATGACACAGTCCTAACTAGAATTAAATCAGAGCTGAGATTCACAGATGTAACTGCCAGCCAAAGCTGGGCTTGAGATTTCATTGTCTGAGCGTCTATTACGTGCTGGGGATAAAAGTTAAAAGGAAAAAATAGGCATAGAATCTGCCAAAACTGCAACAAGGGAGAGTTCCTATTTCTGCCTATTCCACGCTTTTTTGGATCACTTTCTCTCAATCCCTGAAACTCATCCCCACTTCCCACTTCGGTCATCCATAGTTCTCAGATGAAACATCATAAATAAGTCAAAATGCTTCCTCAATCAACTTCTTCCTGTATAATGGAACTTCACAAATAGAATTCTACAGGCAATGTCTTCATCCATGATAACTCGTGGGATAACCCATGATAATGTTATGAGTTATGCCAATGGCAGAAACTTCAAGGGCAAAGGCAAGGAAGTAGGAGATGAACTTGGTCCAGGCCTCACAGTACCCTCAGATCCAGGCCCGATTATACCAGAATTGATAAAATAGAAGCTGGCAAAATGTCAAGTGTGACCAAACTCGAACTTCTCTGCCAAAAGCACATTATCCCACTTCCTGATATTCTTACCAAATCCAATTCAGTGGCCACAGTGTGATAGAAAAGAACCTCTATGGAAAAGCACACCATGTTCAGTAGCTCAGTCTGCAGAGTTAAAAGCCAAGCAGCCAATGAAGGTCTATAGCAGGGACTTAGCTAGGGTCTCTCTGAGGACAAGGACTGCATTTTAATCACTGTAATACCCACAGGCCAACCCCAGGTGTCTAGTAAATTTCTGAACTGATGCACTCCTACACTCCAGACTGGCAACAGATCAGAGAAAAATTTTAGAGCCATATAAGACAATAACATTTAGTCAACTCTGAGTAAAATGACATTCATCACAGTAAAAAGCCAGGAAGGTAATTCACCAATCTCCACACCAGGCCCAGGCCTTGCAATCCTAAGAGGAAAGCCTTATTTACATGCAAGAAACAGCAAGCAAGAATTATGTTGCTTCCTCTGTAACTCCTAAAACCCCATACTTCATGAACTGAATATAGGATTAATTTGACAAAGACAGTATACTCAGCTAGTTTTGAGAATGAAAAGGCCTGAGCTCCTACTGAAGCAAAACACACAGAAGTGTGTTATGACTCTGGACAGTCCTCCTGAGCAAGGGCAGAGGTTGCTTTTCAGCGTGTCATCCATAGTCTGACACAAAGGAGCTCTTTGCTCTTCAGGAAGCACTAGAAGCTACAGAACATTCTGAGGTTCAGGGAAGCCTCAACTTCCTATTGTTTCAGAACCAGGAAAGGATGAAATCAACACGCCCATCATACTGTAATCAGCACCTCCTGGGGATCTCAGAAAATTATAATAGAATATTTTCCCACCCTTCCCATTTTTGGTGCCCCTATAGTAATCTGTCTATATCATTGGTTCTTAATAGGCTCATCTCCTTCTCTTTGAGAACTAAAAAACAGTCAAAGTCAGATCAATAGTAGGCCATTTAAGATAACATGGTATAACCAAATACCTGTTATGATACAGGTGTTCTAAAGGGAGACAGAGAAATTCAAAGGCTGTTAATGACCTATGGTACAGTCTGTGTGTTGTTTGGTGCCCCCATTACCTTAATGTATATTCATAAACCATAGAACACCACCACATATATTTTTCTCTGTTGGCATCTTCTGAAGTCTGGGCTCAAAGGGCTGTGTATAGTGCTCTACAAAACACAGATTCTGAAGAACCCCCAAATCCAGCTAGGGCTTTACTGGGAAAATCATAATTCTAAAGCCCTAAAAGACATTAATGATCAGCTAGCTCAAACCCTTGTCTTACAAAGGAGAAAACCAAACTCTGTTTTAACCATCAACCTCTTAACTATGTTTCTATTTCTTCTGGCTCATCCTTTATAAAGATGCCTGGTCTTGTAGCTGAGACAGAGTTCTGATCGTTTTACTCTGCTAATTAAAGCTCTCCATCACACCCTTCAGGATAAAGCCCAAAATCTTCAATGTAACATACAAGGCTCTTGATGACTGGCCTCTGCCTTTCTCCAAGCAGCATAAACCTCCAGTCCCCTATCATAAACTCTCTCTCTCTCTCTCTCCCTGCTCTGACCATATTGAACAATTTGAAGTTCTTGAAATATCCATATGAATGTTTTGCTTCTAATATGTTAAGTACCTTATATTGGACCAATCCTCTTTGGATACCTATTATCTCATAAAAACTCAAAAATAACTATTTGTGTGCACTAGAGGGCAACCAAAAGCAGGCAGAAACTAGGTAAAGAGAGCACTGGACAAGTTTTCTGGGTTTTACAACTTTTTGTTTTAGCAAGGGCCCCAATAAGCATCCTACTAAATGACTACAAATCAGATAGAAACCTGCAGAAGACTGAGTTTGAGGCAACTGAAAAAAGACAGAAAAAAAATCCCAAAAAGGAGAGAGTCTCAGAAGGGAACTCTAAATTCTGCATATAAACTCCATCCAAATCTCTAGCTGACTCCTAAGCATGGGACAGATTCTAAACAACCCAGCTAAGATTAATAAAACTGATCAGAAATTTCAGTTACTACCCACTACAGGGAAAATGGAATTTGATGTTTGAATTCAGTCAAATTCAATACCTGCTAAAATAAAAAATTAACATTCTTCAGAGGGACAAACTGAACCAATAGACTCTAAAATGTATCATCGACAATGTCCAGAATATAATCCAAAATTGCTAGACACATGAAAATACCGTCCATATGTAAGAGAATAGACAATCAATGGAGAAGAGCCCTGAGATGACTCAGCTTTGGAATTAGCAGACAGGATGTGTCATACACAGTGCTTTCTCATCTGTGCCTCTGTACATATAGCAACCTCTACCTGAAAAATTCTTCTCCCACTGATAGATAACTCTTACTCATCTAATCTCAGGTCTGAAGTCCTCCAAGAAGCCTTCCCAGTATACCTCATTCTTCCTGATCTCTCAGTAACTTGTCTAATTGTCTGGTAACTTGCCCGCCTCCTCCTTCATCTTTCTTAAGGATAAGGAGTGGGTTGTTTTTATCTATAATACCGATGCACAGTTTGGATGATAAATGGGGGTTCAATGAATGAAGCAATGAATAAAGTGACTGAGGGTGATATTAAAAGCTTGAGTATCATTGACTCATGGGTAGCCCCTTTGTACTAGGTTTATACTGCCTTAAAACTGCATGGGTCCTTTTCTTTTGCTATGTCTGATGTTGGTGGTTCTTGTGGCAAGGAGTCACATGTGCTATCATCCTGCATATTCCCACATTCAAAATCCTGTTGACTAGCCTCCTTGATCCCCACTTTCCCCAAATATGGGTCTTATTCCTTCTTGATAGCAATTCCCAACATGCCTACTAACCCTACCCCTTAGAACAATTAACATTGTTAACACCCAGGGATGCCTGGGTGGCTCAGTCAGTTAAGTAGCTGCCTTTGACTCAGGTCATGATCCCAGGGTCCTGGGATCGAGTCCCACATTGAGCTCAGCGGGTAGCCTGCTTGTCCCTCTGCCTGCTGCTTGTTCTTACTCCCTGCTTGTTCTTACTCACTCTTTCTCTCTCTGATAAATAAATAAATAAAATCTTTTTTTTTTTAAGTTTAGAACAATTAACATAATTTTAGCTAACTTTTATTGAGTGCCTTCTGTAACACCAGGCAGGCACAATGTTATGCATTTATCAAGTATCTAACCCATTTAATTCTCTTAACCCCCTATAAGGGAGGCATTATTATTACTGCCATTTTACATATAACAAAACTAAAACTCTGAGTTTATTTATAAAGCTAACAATTTGACAAACTCCTTTGCCTGCCAAACTAGAGAAAAAAAGAGACTTCAAGAGAAGCAGTTTTCCCCCTCATTTCTGACACTCCTTAAACATCTCACTTCTAATTTGAAGAGGCATTTTGAATTGGGCAGTGTGTCTACCCATAAAATCTAAAATTTAAATAAACACCACAACCCACGTGAAGAATTGATCAGCCAATTTAAAGATAACCTGGACAGATGCTGCCTGCTGCCTCCCCATTCTGGTCAACTTTCTTTTGCCCACTCAGAGGGTTGTGAGTGGGAATCCCACATCTACACTCCTGAGAGTAGAGGCATCTCTCTGCTCCTGGCTGGTAGTGAGGAGGATGGGGGATAAGCTGAAGGAACATGGGTATACATGGCACAAAAGCCCATTCTCCCAATAGTAAAAACTGTTCGCTGAGCCTAATGGGATTGAAAAAACAGTTTGAGGGCTGATGTAACACAGTTCCCCGGAGACAATCAATCTCTGAGAAATCACTGAAACACTAATGGGATTAACGGGCAGAAGACACTTTGAAGTTTCACCCTATCCTGCTTTATCCAAAGCTATTTCTTCATACACCACATGCCGTCTACAACATAATGCCATTTTGATTATTTCTTTTTACTCTCTGGGTATTTATTAAAAATTGGCTTTCTGGTTCTCCTTTATCTTCTGGAATTCCTTCTGACTCTGAGAGCCAATGTTGAAACTCAGTTAAAACATAAATTGTCAAGATAAGACATGGGAGATCTGCAAGCCCTAAATCTTGCTCACTAGCCACTGATGAAAAGCATTATTTTGATCAAGCTCTTTTCTCTGTTTCTGAGAGAAATTGTGTGCTGGAAACCTTTACAAATATTGAACTTCAGGCTAACACACACCACACAATGTGGACTTTGTCCAAAAGTTACTTGAAAGGTAACACTCACTCAACAAACATTTTAAAGGATTCTCTAACATCTTATTTCCTCACTAACACTCTCTAAAGCCAGGTTATGTTCACCATGTCATTATGCCATTTTTGTACTTAGTAAGATTGAGATGGCCAAGGTCTTTATGTGACTTTCCCAACATTTCAGAACAAGGCAGTTAGAAAATTTTGATTTATACCCAAAGTCCTTTTTTAGTCTCCACTGCTTAGAGCACTAAGCCACCCTCCAACTTGAAGACTTGAGAAACTTCAGTTACTTAACCCTAGAGCAGCTGGGGCTAAGAAAAACTGAAAAAACAAATACGCCAGTGGGTCTGTTGCTTTCAGTTAGTTCAGGGACAAATTAGAGAGTCTCGCCTTAGAAAATCACCTCAAGAATAAAGTGCCTCATTAAAACAGTTCCTTAGCATTAAAGTTGTCCCATTTTTCACAGTTTGGTTAAAAAGCAAAGGTTTACACTTGATTTATTTGCACTGGCAGGAAGCAAGACTAGTTCATTTGAATCACTCACCAGAAATCTGAAACTCCAGAGAGTCAACCCATGTTTTTGTAAGTCTCTCCCAATTCCATAAATTATGGAACTCTTTTAAAATGCTATCATGTGCATAATTAGTACTGCTAAGTCTTCTTATTAGAACTGAAATGATTTTCCTCAAATCATTACACTGCTTATTAAAACTATAAAGGCCTTGTCTTAAAATACAACCAAGAATTTACAACAGACAATGCTCACCAAAGGATTAGAAGACACACCCTTTTGCTTCCCAATTCCACCAATTATTATTGCCACTACTATTTATTGAGCACCTACACTGTGTATGCACTACATATGCTTTATCTCACTTGTTCCTCAATCACCTTCAGAAACCAGAATTTTCTCTATGCTTCTGACATGGAAAGTGGCATTTAATGAGGTAAGCTGCTCATGATCCCACAACTAGTAAATGATAAGACTGCGATTTAAACCCAGTACTGAAAGCCATCTGTCTCTAAATTCTCCTCAATGTTCCCTCTGTGACCTCTGTCTGAGAGAGGACAATAATTCTTTTTTAAGAATTATGCAGCCAAATCAGAGGCGCAGGTGATAAGCAAAGGACAGTTTAACAAGTTGCAATGGAGAATGCACACAGACAGGTAAAAGCAGTACAAATCTCTCGTGATTAACCCTCAAGTAGTCCTAGAACTTTAGATTTGGCACAAACCTTAGAGATCATCCGGTTCAACTCTTTCATTCCAGATAAAGACTGCAACCCAGAGAGGTGAAGGAATTCGTCCCAGGTAACAAGACCAGGTCTCCGGATTCCCGGGTTTCTGTTTTTTCTATAAGCATCCATGTGTCCTCAAACGGATCTGTCTGCATTCACTTGTGCCTAGCACACTCAGACCCTTTCAGAAAGAGTAAAAACAAGGCAGACCTAGTGTCTGACTGCAGAGAATGCAGCCAGAATAACGGTGCATAAAGCAATCATGCAACAGTTCGACGGGATTTTTAGTAAAGCATCAGCTTGAACAACAAACAACAGGGTCACATGCATTCTGAAATGGAGACTCCATGGGGGAAGTAGGGCCTTGAAAGCAAGCAAGGTATAGAGAGGCAAAGAGAAAAAAGAGGGACATTGCAGGCCTTGAGGATGGAATAAGAAACTAAGTAGCTTGGTCCAACACTGCAGGGTAGCTGACAACTTGGTTTTCCGATTACTCAGGCAAACTTAATGAAGAAGATGTGACTTTTGATATCTGCTATACAGATTGATAGGAACACATCACTTCAGCTGAGTTTCAGGCCCCAGAGACTGAGAAGCCAGCTTCTCATGCAGGTGGCTCCAGTTGTGTTTTCAATAAGCCACAAATAGCCTCGCTTTGTACTAGGGCCATGACCCTGACAAGCCATCATCATCACTGGAATGTCTTAGAGGCCAAGGGAAATGCACAGAGCTGCCAGAGTCATTGCGACATTGATCCAAATCCTGGGGGAGGGGGACCAGAGCCTGACTCAGCAGTGGTAAACTTACTTGCCAAACTCTTCTGGCACCTAGACCAGGCTCGGAGACGTTTCTGAATCCCATCTTTCTGAGAACCTTCACCACAAGTTGAAAGCTATTTTCCTTCTTTGGAAAGCAGAAAGGCTACACAAGATGCCTCCCATCAAGAAAAGTGACTAGTCTTATTACCAGGCTATGGACGGCAGGCGGAAGAAGCATTATGGATTACAAAATGGAGCACAGGATGTGGAATCCAGAGACTCCTATCCTGCCTCAGCCATTTACTCACTGTGTGAACTTGGCATGGTCCTCGAGCCATTTTGGCACCAGCTCCCTTATCTTTAAAGTGAGGACACTCATACTGCCTATCCTTGATAAGGCCATTATAAGGTGCAAGTGACATACAAGGAAATTCACTATAAATTTTAAAGCATACAAATCTTAATGGTCATATTTTAAATACTGAAG
Source organism: Mustela lutreola (assembly GCF_030435805.1). Lineage (NCBI taxonomy): Eukaryota > Metazoa > Chordata > Mammalia > Carnivora > Mustelidae > Mustela > Mustela lutreola. The sequence continues at coordinate 42,605,314 of NC_081297.1, forward strand.
TCATATCCAAGGGTTTTCCAGACACATTGGGAAATGAGGGACAGAAATTATTTTAGTTTTAATGAGGATGACCAAGAGGGCTATTTGCTTTGGGTTGGTTCTCAGTAAATGGATCCACAAAAGCAGACTGAGGAGGAAATTTCATCTCAACAGAGTTCTTTGTTTATAGCATGGATGTCAACTCAGAACGGCAAAACCACCACTAATGATAACAGTCACCTTTTGGGAAGCGCCTCCTATGGGCCAGGCTTTGTGCTAAGTGTTCTGTATCCATCACTTCTAACTCTCTTTGTTAGGGTGGCAAGTTCTCCCCTCAGTCCTCTCGTTTACTCCTCTACTATAAATTGAAGGCACTTCCATCCCTCTTCTCATCTCATTTCTAGGTTTCCCTACTGGATGGGTAGTATTTTAACTAGTTTATACCCAGGGACATCTAAAGGACAAAGTTAATGTACCTCAAAAGCATGTCCCGTTTCTTCTTTTATTTTTATTTTTTGTTTTGTGGATAAGAAAGAACAGACCAGGGACGCCTGGGTGGCTCAGTTGGTAAAGCAGCTGCCTTCGGCTCGGGTCATGATCCCAGCGTCCTGGGATCGAGTCCCACATCGGGCTCCTTGCTCAGCAGGGAGCCTGCTTCTCCCTCTGCCTCTGCCTGCCATTCTGTCTTGCCCTGTGCTCGCTCTCTCCCCCTCTCTCTCTCTGATAAATAAATAAAATCTTAAAAAAAAAAAAAAAAAAAAAGAACAGACCACATCCACCTGTGAACTTCTCCATTTATTTCCTCCAACTTCATCATGCACTCCCAGCTTCCATGCAGAAAACCAACTGGGTGGGCCTGTGTCTCTATGGAGGTAAAATCAGCATCCTCATCCCAGCTGAAGAGATGGGCTCCCAATCTGCTCCTCAGAGCCAGAAATAAGGGGTCCTCAAATGGGAGGGAGCAGTTCTCAGATGCTTGCCAAGCTCTTGAAGAAAGTGGCCATCTCTCTCACTTGGAGAGTACCATTCTTTGGAGGTAAGATCCTTTCTGAGAGAGCACAGGGATGGGAAAAGGCGGATGGGAGGTTGTGAAACCAAAACTGAGGCAATGATCCCCTCAATACTCATAGTGAACCTGCAAAATAGTCATCGTTATCTCCATTTTAAAGATGAGAAAACTGAGACTTACTGGTAAATAAACGGACATCAGCAACCTTACAGTCTGGTTGGGAATACAAAAACAGAACACACCAAAACCAACACAAAACAAGTAAGTACCAAGGTTGTAGGATTAAGTGCCCCAAGAAGGACAGGATGTCTTTCTCCTGAGCCTCGGCTTCCAAACATCACCCCTTCAAAACAAAACAAAAATCCCCAAGACCATTTCCACCCCCTGAGCCTCCAAAGAGGTCAAGTTTTCTATAGAGTCACTGGCTTGGCTTTCTTTGGTCTTGGACTTAAAAAGCTGGAACCACTGGAGGTCATGGCGCCCTCCATTTGCCCACCAGGGCTCCCACATCTCCATCTACAGCTCCACTCCCCACACAGAGCAGCTTGGCTGCACCCAGGAAAGTGCAAGTGACTTTTACAAGGCAAGAAAGTAGGCCATAGTCTCCACCATTTATCACAGTTTGAGGCTCCTATTCTCTCTGGGCTCATTTGCCTTGTTGGAGCATTTATCTCTGCTGCCGTGAGGCTGCGCGGTAAGTTCTGAATGGCGGGGAGAATTAACACATTGGGCTCGGCGCCTTTCACTGCAACACCAGCCTCTTGGACCAGCCCTCTGCACAGTGATGAAGCAGGGAGTGGAAGGTGATGTTCGCACCCCTCTTCTGCCTTCTGTGGGACCCTCTGCCCTTGGCCCAGCCTCCAACAAATCCCCGAGAATGAGGGAGCCAGCATGCGGGGCCCTCACCAGCTCCATATCCAGAGACCCCTTCACACTCCCCATACCCACACTGTCCTTGGCAAGGTTCTGTCAACCAAATAAATAGTGCTGATAATTCTTATCTCCCCCTCCACTCTAAACTTTATCAAAGAGAGACGGACTGCTACGAACCAGAGCATTTAACCAGCATGGAATGACCAGAGCTACAATGCCAAGTCAGTCAGTAGATAGTCTTTCAGCTGAGAGCAAAGGACCTTGACATTTTCGTTCCTCTTTATAGCCTTATCTTGAACAAATGAGCAGTTTCCATTAGGTGTTTTGAAATATTAAAAAGAGCTCTCTGGCCACCATTATGTCCTTGATGAGATGTCAGAGTATGGAAACTCCAAGGTGGAAATTACCATGATAATGGTTCATAGTCTTTTCCTCCACCTTAGGGGTATTGGTATTTCCCTGAATTTCAAATATTCTCTAAAACTCAAAGTACTGAATCTCAAATACTTAGATCTGTGGTAGTGAAGGTGTAAATATGGGAGTGGGGGTTTGGGGAGGGCTGCAGCAGGCCTTCCTTAGTGGCCCTGGTCTGGGGATGTGGAGCAGGTCAACATTTGGTCTACTCTGGTCTACTCTGAGGAGAGGAGATGAGCACACATCAGAGTGACCATCCGTCCATCCAAAGAGTGCCTGCTACCTGTCAGGAACTGTGCTCAGAAAACTGACCACAAACTGTGCCTGCTAGAAATTTGTGATTTCCAACCACACCACACTTAGCAGCCATCTAGGGAGAAAGGAGTGCAGGACAGGGGGTCACTAGTTCCCTAAACGTAGGGTCCCAGTAGGAAGGGCCAGAACAGGAGCAATTAAAAAAAAAAAGAAAAAAAAGGCAAACACTGGAAAAAGAAATGACCTCAACATCCAGCACATAACAGATGCTCAAAAAAAGATTGCTGGATAAATGAACAAACAACATGGGACTCTCTCTTTTTTAAAATGTGAAATAATTCCAAGGGAAATAGCTGCTTATCAACAATAAGCTATTAATTTTTTCCAGTTTTTGTTCTTATCTGTTATACATCCATATAATTAAAAGAGACAGATAATTCTAAACAGCTCATCACAAAAGAAAACCACAGTTCCCTTTCTTACCCCCCACTTCCCCTTCCAAACAACAACTGCTTTCAACTTTTTAGCTGCTTCTTTCAGTAGTTAATTCTGTATTTTTAAATAATATGCTTAAACAATTTCTTACCAATTTTTAACTTTTTTTTCTACCACGTTTTCCTTCCAGTTTAGTCTCCCCCTCCTCCTCAAGAGCTACATCATAATTTAATTTAGATCAATACATCTGCGCCATCCTTACTAAAAAGGATCTCCTTTCATGTATTTCACTGGCCTCTGTCCTGTGTTGGGATTCTGAATCCCATGTTTCCCTTGGTTTTGCCCTCCGTCTGGTGAAGAAAATCCTCTAGGAGCTTCCTAAGAAAAGGTGCATGTGTGCTGAGGTGTTTTTGGTTTGAGATTTGTTTGGTGGTTGTTGTTGCTGTTACTGTTCACATTTTTAGCTATACGAAAATGTCTTTGTTCTACCGTGGTTGTGTGAATGATAACTTGGTTGGATATAAAACTCCCAACTGGAAATCTCATTTCTTCAGAACTTTGAGGGCTCTGCTCCATTGTATTTTAGCTTCTAATAAAACACCCTAATCCAGGTTGATTCCTGGTCTTTTGTAACCTATTTTTTTTCTCTCTCTAGAAACCTGTAAGATGACTCAATTGTCCTCACTTTTCTGAAACTTCACAATGAGGTACCCTTGGCATAGGCCTATTTTATCCATTTGTATGGGCACTTAACGAGCCCTTTCCAATCTACAAACCAATGCCCTCTAGTTCTAGACAATGAAGTAAAACTGCCTCACTGAGGATTTCCTCCCCACTGTGTTTTCGTTTATCTCTTTCTGGAACTCCTAGTATTCACAGGTTGGACTTCTTGGACCTATTGGCTAATTGTCACATTTTTTTCTCCTAATTTCCACCTCTGACTTGCAGGGGGGTGCCCTACTTTCTTGGAGATTCAACAATTTTGCTTTCCAACTATTCACATCCCTCAACTAACCACATTTTTAACTTCCCTGAGTTTCTGTTTGTCTCTTGAATGTTCCTTTTACATAGAAATCAGTTTTTGCTTCAGAGATATAATATCATCTCTCATCTCTCTAAAGACAGAAAAGAATGTTGGTGGTTTGCTTTAACTTTTCTTCTCCTTGCATATTCTGTTTTACATATGCCTTCTTTGCTTGTTTCTTTGGTTCCTACTTTCATTTTAAGGAACTTCCTCAAACATTAAGGTACTCTTAACTGACTGATCATATTTAAGAGTGAAACAATCAAAAACTGTCAGGACACTGAATGGTAAATGGGCCTTGTCAACCAGGCTTTGCTGGAGGGGGTTATGGCTGAATTGTCCTGTTGGGTAGACTCTGCTGTGTCTTTAGGGCTGTCTTCTTTAGGCTAATCTACTCTGCCAGCCTAAAGGATGCTAGAATGTTCATATCTCCTACCTAGAGGGTACAGGCTTAGGGACTCGCACTGTGAGGGCTATGCGGGAACACAACTCAGAAGTCTCAGCCTTATTTTCACCCCTAATACACCACCCTAATTGTGCCAGCCATGCCCCAGTCCAGAGAGCTTCCCCTTCACCTCAATAGAGAACAACACTCCAGTGTTCAGCTGAATGGAAGAAGGGTATTGACTGCTAGGATGGGAGTGGGATCTGAGATCTAATTATTCCTTCAACAGACCTTGAGCCAGTTCCCCAGTTTATAACCCTATTTATACCACCATTTCCAAAGATACCTGAGACCACTAATTTCCAAGCCTTTTGGGAGCTGTGAGCTGCAGGTCTAATTGTCTCAATTCTCCCCAGGATCCAGCTCAGGATTCAGCTATCTCATATATGCAAAGTCAGTTGTTACTTGCCCTTCTACTTTCCAGATTTCAGAATATTGTGTGTGTCCCCCTGTTGCCACTGGGTTGTATGAAGACGGGCCTCTCTGATGAGTTCAGGATTCAGCTCCAACCTTAACCCCCCACACCACAGTCAAGGAAGGCATTGCTTCTGGTGGTGAAAGGCACACTAACACTGCTTTACAAGAGGTGCTGAAGAACACCCCATTCACCATGGCCCATCTTGTGCCATACGTGTGTGCTTGCATCAAGCTATGGCAAGTCCAAACACAAAAACCTGGTGGAGGAACTGTGCGCCAAACCCCAACCAGACCAACTGAAATGAGACTGGTCATCATGAGAAAATAGAGGAATGGACAGGCCTCTGCAAAATTATCCAAGAAGCAAAGCCCAGGAAAGCAGTGCTTGTAGCTAGATGGTTGTTTAGGACCACGGCAAAGAATCTCAGGCCAAATATGTCATCAAAGCATATTTCAAATACAAAAAATGAACAAATAAAATCATAGCCCCATATATATATGTGGTTGCTGGTATCTTCTTTTCCATTCATTTTGTCTCTGTGGTTTATGCATTTTTAAAGATTCTTTTGCCATCATCTTAGTGTGGTTTTGGAAGAGAGCACTCAATCTGCCATATTTATCTGCAATTTCTTAACTACTGTATTTTTCGCATTTCCATATCACTTTATTCTATTTTTATATAATATAGCATACATTCAGAAAAGTGCATAAGACATATTTTTACAGATTAATGAATACATAGAAAGCAAACTCTCGTGTAACCACCATCCAGATCAAGAAATACAACGCTGCCAACCTTCTCCCACACAGCCGTCCCCAGTCATGAACCAACCCCTCCTCACCATCCACACTGCTCCCTTGACTTCGGCTATAACCACATCCTGACTTTTCTTTATGCTTGTACCACTTATGAATGTGTACCTTAAAAGTCAGTTTTGTTTTGCCTGTTTTAGCTTTATAGGAATGGAATCCTACTGAACATATTCTTTTGTCTTGCCTCTCTCACCCAATCTTACGTTTGTTGGATCCATTCTTACTGCTATGCCTCAGCTATTCGTCTTTTTCTGCATCTTTACCTTTTAATGAAATACACTTTACAACATTAATAATAAAATATGAGAAGAGTTAGGAAGCTATGGAAGTGGCATGTAAAAAAGAGAGAGAGAGAGAAATTAAATAATTTGCTCAAAGTTTAAGAGAAAATCCTCAGATTCAAAAATATTTCTCTTCTAAGTGTGGAACATAATTGAATTTTTCAAAGCAAGTGGCATACTCCCCTAAAAATGGCTTTCCAGGGATGGATCTGCACTAGTCCCAATGCCTATTTCCTCATCAGGAAATGCCCTGGTTTTGAGTTGATGATGTCTTCTAAGAGGTGGCATCTTCTCTCAGCGATTCCATATATTCTTATAGCACTTTGAAGTCAGCCATAGCCCCAAGAGACATGAATCTCTATAAGCAATTATTCTTTATGTGAGGAAAATGGATTGAGGTCAGAAATTCCTTAACAATCCAGTTATTCTAGTCAGTTCTAAGAAGGCCAGGTAATGGTAAGAAAATGGCAATTAAAAACTCATTCAGGGGACTCCTGGGTGGCTCAGTGGGTTAAGCCTCTGCCTTTGGCTCAGGTCATGATCTCAGGGTCCTGGGATCGAGACTCACATCAGGCTCTTTGCTCAGCAGGGAGCCTGCTTCCCCCTTTCTCTGCCTGCCTCTCTGCCTACTTGTGATCTCTCTCTCTCTCTGTCTAATAAATAAATAAAATCTTTTTTAAAAAGTCATTTAGTTTAGAATTCTGAAAACATCCTTAAAATCCTTGTAATCCCATTTTTTCAGACAAGGAAATCAAAGCTCAAGTGAGATAAAATTATTTGTCCAAGCTCCAAAGCTTATCAGATTGTTAGACTCTTCACCTGTGAAAGGCAGGTGTCCAACATGATCTTGGAGATCCTGAAGAGTACTAAAACTCTAACTCTACAGGCAAATCAATCCCACACTACAGGAACAGCCATCACTAAAAATGCATCTTCATGCTCTGTGTTCTCCATGCAAAACAAGGCCCTTTACCCGTCAGGAGTATGACTCTGTGTGTTTGTGTGTGTGTGCACGTTTGCATAACTACCAGCAAAGAGAATTATGTCTGCATTAGAAGAGTCTTCCCACAGTGCCATGGGGTTCACCAAGTGGAAAGATCTTTCATATCCTGATACCTCAGTAAACAGAGGGAGATTGCACCTGTACCCCAGGAAGGCAGGATGTGCTCTTTAAGAACACAGAGCCGCCTCAGGAAACAAGCCCCGGAACATCCCACTTGGGGAGCTTTGTCAACATCAATACAGCAATCACAAAGCACCCACCTACCATCTATCCTGTGGGGAGCTTCTGTCTCATTGGCAAGACAAGGTTGATACATGAAACTGTGAGAAAACAGTACAAAGCAGTATGCTAAACTCTCTGATCAGACATTCTGTGTCTTTGGAATTGAGAGAAGGAGGCAGCCTGTGTAGGAGTCATGAGGGAAGTTCTTCTGGGCTTTAGTTTCTTCTCAGTGTAAAATTGCCTGGTAAACCCTCAGTCACTTCTGCCCCAGGACCTTGGATTCTCCCCACAGCAAACCCCAAAATGTTGGAGTTGTATTGAGAAACATCTTCGACTTCAAAGTCATACACAGGACTTCCAGATGGGAGCCTGAGTCCTGATCCCGGGTCCTCTGGTGGCCCACACTGGCCTCAGTGACAAGACTCCCCTCCTCTAATATCTCAATATCTCTTGTTAAGTGGGCACGGGGATGCTGGACATGGATAGCCATGACCATCATGAATGGGGCAGGGAGCAGGATGACTCTAGAGTTCACAGGAAGGAAGTAGCTCTATACACTTGAGGTGGTGATCTTTTTACAACCTGACAGATTTTTGTTTTCTGATGACCCACCAGATAATCCAAGTCTCAGAACTGCCTTGCCAAGTGTACTGTCCCTTTCTCATGGCCTGGCCAGCATTAGCAGCAAGTGGCTGGAGTGGGATGAAAGATTTCCTATTTGTTTGTTTTCTAAGTAGGACCCATCACTGAGGGGAGATGACTAAGCCTCCTATTGCCAGGAAGAATCCCAAGATTTTTAAATGGAGAGCCTAAAGCAAAAACAAAACAAAACAAAAAACCCTGTTATTGAACTTTACATAGGAAACCTCCCTGCTCAGAGAAGACACCTTAAGACTGTAACTGGGGAGAAAAGCGAACACTTTTTTCCTGAATTTAAAAGAACTTCTGCCTAGTATTTTGGAAAAGAGAGAGCAGAATGGAGGCAAGGGAAAAGAAATGTCCAAGGATAGCTGAAAGGACAATTAAAGTGATGGAGCTTGAGGGATTCTGTGATTATTTGGCTTTGCTGAAATAATTAGTATTAATATTTTGCCAACTACATTCCAGCTGTCTTATTCATGATCCATGCCTGTGTGCCTCCAAATGAAGAAGTCAGACACCACTTCCTTCATTTCTCAGGAGGGAAAATTAAAAGGTACAATAATGGAAGACATTTTAGCACAGAACTATCACATCCTACATTGGTTACAGTTGGAGTCTTTACATTCCCTGGCTCCTTTCTAGCAAGGAATTTATCCACCTCTTTCCCACCTTAGTGAAAACTGGATTACAACAACAACAACAACAACAACAACAAAAACCCTATATCAAACTGAAAATAGCCAAGGTACCAATATTTACATCAGACAAAACAGGCTTTAAAACCAAGACTGTAGCAAGAGACAAAGAAGAACACTACATAATGATAAAGGGATCAACCAAACAAGAGGATATAACAATTGTAAATATCTATGCACCAACATAGAAGCACCTAAATATATAAGGCAAATATTAACAGACATAATGAGCAAGATGGACAGTAATACAATAATAGTAGGAGACTTTAATATCCCACTTACATCAATGCAGGTCATCCAGACAGAAAATCAACAAAGAAACATTGGCTTTGAACAACACACTAGACCAGATATATGTAACAGGTATATACAGAACATTCCATCTAAAAAGCAGAATATACATCGTTTTCAAGTACACATGGAACTTTTTCTAGGATAGATCACATGTTAGGTCACAAAACAAGTCTCAGTACCTTTAAGAAGATCAAAATCATATCAAGTATTGTATACCACAATGGTATACAACTAGAAATCAATTACAGGGAAAAAAAACTGCAAAAAATACAAACACATAGAGGCTAAACACCATGCTATTAAACAACCAATGTGTGAATGAAGAAATCAAAGAGGAAATAAAAAAGTATATGAAGACAATGAAAATGAAAACACAATGGGCCAAAATCTTTGGAACATAGCAAAAGCAGTTCTAAGAGGCAAGTTTATAGTGATACAGATGTCCACAAGAAATAAGAAAAACCTCAAATAAATAACCTAACCTTACATCTAAAGGAACTAGAAAAAGAAGAAGAAAGTCCAAAGCTAGTAGAAGAAATGAAATAATAAATAGAAATAAAAATAGAAATTAAAAAATAGAAAAGATCACCTGGGTGGCTCAGTTGGTTAAGCAGCTGCCTTCGGCTCAGGTCATGAACCCAGCATCCTGGGATCAAGTCCCACATCAGGCTCCTTGCTCGGCAGGGAGCCTGCTTCTCTCTCTGCCTCTGCCTGCCATTCTGTCTGCCTGTGCTCGCTCTCTCCCCCTCTCTCTCTCTGATAAATAAATAAAATCTTTAAAAAAATAAAATTAAATTAAAAAATTAAATTAAATTAAAAAAATAGAAAAGATCAATGAAACCAGGAGGTGGTTCTTTGAAAAGATAAACAAAACCAATAAATATTTTAGCTGGACTTATAAAGAAAAAAGAGAGGATTCACATAAACAAATTCAGAAATGATGGAGGAGAAATAGCAACCACAGAAATACAAAGAATTATAAGAGAATATTATAAAAAATTATATTCCAATAAATTGGACAAACTAGAAAAAAGTAGATAAATTCCTAGAAACATATAACCTTCCAAAACTGAATATGGATAAAATGAAAATTTATATACACTAATTACTAGTAACAAAATTGAACCCATAATCAAAAAACTCCTGGGTGCCTGGCTGACTCAGTCAGGTAAGTGTCTGCCTTCAGCTCAGGTCATGATTTCAGGATCCTGGGATGGAGCCCTGAATCAGGCTCCCTGCTCAGCAGGGAATCTATTTCTCTCTCTCCCTGAGGCCTCTCCCCTTCACTCTCTCTCTTTCTCTCAAATAAACAAATAAAATCTTTAAAAACAAACAAACAAAAACAAAAACAAATTCCCAAAAAATGAAAGTCCAGGACCAGATGCCTTCACAGGTGGATTCTACCAAATATTAAAGAAAAGTTAATACTTATTCTTCTCACACTATTCAAAAAAAAAAAAAAAAAAAAAAGGAAGAAAAAATTTCCATATTCATTCTACAATGCCAGCATTACCCTGATACCAAAACCAGATAAAGACACCAAAAGAGAAAACTACAGGTCATCTAATGAAAGTGATGTAAAAATCCTCTACAAAATATTAGTAAGCAGAATTCAACAATGCATTACAAAAATCACTCACCACAATCAACTGGGATTTATGCTTATGTTGCCAGGAGGTTCAATATTCACAAATCAATCAATGTGATATACCACATTAACAAGAGGAATAAAAACCATATGATCATCTTAATAGAAAAAGAAAAATCACTTGACAAAATACAATATCCATTCATGATAAAAGCTCTCAGCAAAGTGGTTTTAGGGGGAACATACCTCAACATAACAAAGGTCATATGTGAAAATCCCACAGCTAACATCATACTCAGTGGTGAAAAAATGGAAAGCTTTTCCTCTAAAATCAGAAACAAGACAAGGATGTCGAATCTCACCAATTTTATGCAACAGAGTATTTGAAGTTCTAGCTGCAGCAATCAGACAAGAAATAAAAAGCATCCAAACTGGTGAGGAAGATGTAAAATTGTCACTATTTGCAGATGATAGGATATTGGATATAGAAAACCCTGAAGACTCCACCAAAAAATTATTAGAACTAATAAATCAATTCAGTAAAGTTGCAAGTTCTAAAGTTAATATACAGAAATCTGTTGTATCTGCATACACTAACAAAGTCATAGAAAGTGAAATTAAGAACACGATCCCATTCATAATCACACCAAAAAGAATTAATTACCTATGAATAAATTTAACTAGGAATGTAAAAGAACAATACCCTGGAAACTATAAAACATTGATGAAATAAATTAAAAATAACACAAACAAATATAAAGATATACCATGCTCATGGATTGGAAGAATTAATATTGTTAAAATGTCCATACTACTCAAAGCGATTTATAAATTTAATACAATCCCTATCAAAATACCAATAGCATTTTTCACAGAGGAAAATGGATTCACAGAACTAAAACAAATAATCCTAATTTGTATGGAACTGCAAAAGACGCTAAATAGCCAAAACAATCCTTGAGAAAGAACTGGAGATAACACAATACTGAGTATCAAGATATACTGCAAAGCCTCAGTATTCAAAACAGGATGGCTCTGGCACCAAAATAGACACATATAATCAAAGGAACAGGAAAGAGAGCCATGAAATAAATATACACATATAGGGTCAATTTTCTATGACAAAGGAGGCAAGAATACACACTGGGGAAAAGACAATCCTTCTAACAAGTTGTACAGGGACAACTAGACAAAATAATGCAACTGAACCAAACTTATCAAAAACAAAAGAGAAAGAACCCAAATAAAATCACAAATGAGAGAGGAGAAATAACAACCAACACCACAGAAATACAATTATAAGAGAATATTATGAAAAATTATATGCCAAGAAATTAGACAAACTGGAAAAAAAGGGATAAATTCCTAGAGACATATAAACTACCAAAACTTAAATAGGAAGAAATAGAAAACTTGAACAGATCGATAATCAGCAAAGAAATTGAATGAGTAATATAAAACAAAACAGAACAAAATAAAAAAAAAACTTCCAGCAAACAAAGTCCAGAACCAGATGGCCTCACAGGCAAATTCTACCAAACATTTAAAGATGAGTTAATATATATTTTTCTCAAACTATTCTGAAAAACAGAAAAGGAAGGAAAACTTCCAAAGTCATTCTATGAGGCCAGCATTACACTGATAACAAAACCAGATAAAGGCACTACTGAAAAAGAAAACTAGGGGCCAATATCCTTGATGAACACAGTTGTGAAAATCCTCAATAAAATACTAGCAAACCAAATCTAACACTACATTAAAAAAATCATTCACCACAATCAAGTGAGATTTATTCCTTGGTTGCAAGTCTGGCTCAATATCTGTAAATTAATCAATGTGATACATCACATTAGTAAAAGAAAGGATAAGAACCACATGATCATTTCAATAGATGCAGAAAAAGCATTTGACAAAGTACAACATCCATTCATGGTAAAAACTCTCAACAAAATAGCTTTAGAAGGAACATATCTCAACATGATAAAGCCCATATAGGAAAAACCACAGCTAAATTGCCCATAATGGGGAAAAAACTGACATCTTTTTCTCTATAGCCAGAAACAAAACAGGGATGTCCACTCTCACCACTTTTATTCAACAAAGTACTGGAAGACCTAGCCACAGAAATCAGATGACAGAAAGAATTAAAAGGCATCCAAACCAGCAAGGAAGAAGTAAAACTTCCACTATTTGCAGATGACATGACACTATATATAGAAAACCCAAAAGACTCCCCCAAAAAACTGCTAAAACAGATCAGTGAATTCAGTAAAGTTGCAGTATACAAAATCAATGTACAGCAATCTGTTTCATTTCTACACACCAACAATAAAGTAGCAGAAAGAGAAATTAAGGAATCTACCTCATTTACAACTGCACCAAAAACCATAAGATACCTAGGAATAAACCTGACCAAAGAGGTGAAAGACTTGTACTCTGAAAATTGTAAAATGTTGATGAAAAAAATCGATGACACAAAGAAATGTAAAGACATTCCATACTCATGGAATGGAAGAACAAATATTGTTAAAATGTCTATACTACCAGAGCAATTTACACACTTAATGCAATCCCTATCAAAAACCAACAGCATTTTCACAGAACTAAAACAGTCCTAAAATATATAGAGAGCCCCAAAAGACCCTGACTAGCCAAAGCAACCTTAAAAAAGAAAAGCAAAGCTGGAGGCACACAATTCCTGACTTCAAGTTATATTACAAAGCTGTGATCAAAACAGTATGGTACTGACACAAAAACAGACAAACAGATCAATAGAACAGCAATGAAAACCCAGAAATGAACCCACTACTATATGGTCAATTAATCTTTGACAAAGCAGGAAAGAACACCTAATAGGAAAAAGAGTCTCCTCAACAAATGATGTTGGGGAAAACTGACAGAACATACAAAAGAATGAAACTGAACCATTTCTTATACCATACACAAAAATAAATTCAAAATGGATGAGAGAACTGAATGTGAGAACTGAAACTAAAAAAAATCCTACAAGATAACATAGACAATAACTTCTCTGACATCAGCCATTGCAACTTTTTTCTAGATTTTTTTTGAGGCAAGGGAAACACAAGCAAAAATAAACTCTTGGGACTACATCAAAATAAAAAGCTTCTGCCCAGCCAAGGAAACAATCAACAAAACTAAAAGGCAACCTTATGGAATGGAAGAAGGTATTTGCAAATGACATATCCAATAAAGGGTAAGTATCCAAAATATATAAATAACTTGTAAAATTTAACACTCAAAAGCAAATAATCCAATAAAAATGGACAGAAGACACAGACAGACATTTCTCCAAAAAAGACATTCAGATGTCCAACAGACACAAGAAAAGATGCTGAACAAAACTCATTGTTAGGAAAATGCAAATCAAAACTACAATGAGATACCATCTCACACCTGTCAGAATGGCTAAAATCAACAACACAAAAAACAATAGTCCTTGGCAAGGATGTGGACAGAGGGAAATCCTCTTGCACTGTTGAATGTAAACTGATGCAGCTGCTGTGAAAAACAGTATGGAGGCTCCTCAAAGAAATTAAAAATGGAACTCCCATATGATCCAGCAACCACACTACTAGAGATTTATGCAAAGAATACAAAAATACCAAATCAAAGGGATGCAGGGCCCCAGATGTTTATAGCAACATTATCAACCATAGCCAAATTATGGAGACAGTCCAAGTGTCCATTGACTGATGAATGGATAAAGAAGATGTCATGTTATGTGACAATGGAATATTATTCAGCCATAAAAAAGAATGAAATCTTGCCATTTGCAACCATGTGGACAGAGCTAGAGAATATTATGCTAAATGAAGTAAGCCAGTCAGAGAAAGACAAATACCGTATGATTTCATTCATATGTGGAATTTAACAAACAAAACAAATGAGGAAAGGGGAAAAAAAGAGAAAGAGAACAAGAAAAAGACTCTGAGCTATAGAAAACAAACTGATGATTACCAGAGGGGAGGAATGGAATGGGGATGGGTTCAGTAGGTGATGGGGATTAAAGATGGCACTTGTCGGGGCGCCTGGGTGGCTCAGTGGTTTGGGCTGCTGCCTTCGGCTCGGGTCATGATCTCAGGGTCCTGGGATCGAGCCCCGCATCGGGCTCTCTGCTCCGCAGGAAGCCTGCTTCCCTCTCTCTCTCTCTCTCTCTCTGCCTGCCTCTCTGCCTACTTGTGATCTCTGTCTGTCAAATAAATAAATAAAATCTTTAAAAAAAAAAAAAAGATGGCACTTGTCGTGATGAGCACTAGATGATATGTGGATGTGTTGAATCACTGTATCATACACCTGAAACTAATATTACACTGTATGTTAACTAGTCCTGGAATTTAAATAAAAACTTAAAAGAAAAAGAATGAAATGGACCACTTTCTTACACCATACACAAAAAAGAAACTCAAAATGGATTAAAGACCTAAATATGAAACTTGAAACCATTAAGCTCCTAAAAGAAAAAAACTTAGTCAGTAATCTCTTGGACATTGGCCTTAACAAAATATTTCTGAATACGCCCCCTCAGGCAAGGGAAACAAAAGCAAAAATGAACTTTTGGCAACATACCAAAATAAAAAGAAAGAAAACCATCAACAAAACAAAAGGGCAACTTACTGATGGAAAAAGATACTTGCAAATGATACATGAGATAGGGGGTTGATATCCAAAATATATAAAGAACTTATACAACTCAACACCAAAAAATAATCCAATTAAAAAGGAGCAAAGGACCTAAACAGACATTTTTCCAAAGAAGACACACGTAGAGATGGCCAAAAGACATATGAAAAGATGTTCAACATCACTAATCATCAGGGAAATGCAAATCAAAATCACAGTGAGGGATCACCTCACACCTGTCAGAGTGATATCAAAAAGACTGGTAATCAAACAGTACCAATAAGACAAGAAGAAACATATTGGCAAGGCTGTGGAGATAAGGGAACCCTGGTGCATTGTTGGTGGGAATGTGAATTGGTGTAATCACTGTGGAAGACGATATAGAGGTTCCTCAAAAAAAATTAAAAATAGAATTACCATGTGATCCAGGAATTCCACTATTGGTTATTTACCCAAAGAAAATGAAAACACTAATTTGAAAAGAAAAACCTCTATGTTTATTGCTTATTGCTGTGTTATTTACAATAGCCAAGATATGGAAGCAATCGAAGTGTCCACTGATGGATGAAAAGATGTCTCACACACACACACACACACACACACACACACACACAATGCAATATTACTCTGCCATAAGAAAGAATGAAATCTTGCCATTTGTGACAACACGGGTGGGGTGAATCTAGCGGGTGTTATGCTAAGTGAGATGAGTCAGACAGAGAAAGACAAATACCATATGATTTCATCTCTATGTGGAATCTAAAAAACAAAACAAGTGAACAAACAAAATACAGAGAGCAAACTGGTGATTGCTGGGGCAGAATGAGTGAAATAAAAGGGATTGAGAGGTACAAACTTTCAGTTATAAAATAAATAGTTCATGGAGATGAAAAGAACAGGGTAAGGAACACATAACAACATAACAACATTGTATTATGACAGGTGGAGAGCCCTGACTGCTGCACAGAACTGTCAACTCAGTATGTTATAGGCATGCAACTGCTATAACTTTGTAGGTCAACTATACTTTAATAATAAAAAATATGTATTTTTTATTTTTTTGTTATATTAGTCACCATACAGTACAGACAAATGACGTACTGTATGGTGACTAACATAAAAAAAGATTTAAAAATATTACAGATCACCATGACAGATATAATAATAATAATACAAAGTTTGAAATATTGTCAGAATTGCCAAAATGTGCCACAGAGACATGAAATGGGCAAATGCTGTTGGAAAAATGGCACTGAGGGACTGGGGATTGCCACCAGCCTTCAATTTGTAAAAAAACACAGTATCTGAGAAGCGCAATGAAACAAACAAACAAAAAAACACACAAGAAAAATCCAAGCAGCCTCCCTTCACTGAAGTACCAGTACAGTACCCTTCCACTTCTGCAGTACCTCGAGCAGTCAAGTCCAGAGACAGAAGGCAGAGTGGTAGCTGCCAGGGTCCGGGGCAGAGGAGCTGGGATGGGGAGTTAGTGTTTATTAGTTCCAGAGCCTCAAGTCATAAAGATGAGAAAGTTCTGGAGATGGATGGCGGGGACTGTTGCACTTAATGGCACTGCATCATTTATGTACTTCCAACTGGTTAAAATGGTCGATTTTGTGTTATGTATGTTTTAGCTCCATCCTGAGAAGAAGAACGAATCATGGAAGTGGAGTGCTTTTGTGAAAGGAAGGAGGGCTGCCGTTCACCCCAGGCAAGTTGCGATGGGCTGCTTTAGGACTAACAGACACAGGAAAAGAGGAAAGGAGGAAAGAAGGACTCACCCCTCCCCTGCCTCAGCGGACAGTGACTTTTGTGACTAAATTTAGAGCAGAAATGAGGCTGCCTCCTTGTACTTCATCCCGCTGGTCCACACCACGGTGACCACGGCAGGCAGCTGGCCGCCCCACACCAGGTGTTTTGGGAACTCTACCGGTTGCCAGAGCCTCAGGCCCTCTGTGCTCGCTGCCCCACCGTCCGGAGGGCTCCACTTTGGTCTGCGTCACCAACAGCGGCTCCTCACAGGGACTGCGTTCGTGCTGGCAGGAAGGGACGAAGAGGAAAGCAGAGGCACACCTTTCCCCCTAAGCGCGATACCTGGCTGCTCAGTCACACAACCTCACTGACCACAGAGACGCAGGCAGGCCGCTGTTCATCATTCCACACAGTCGCATCCCCAGCTGGGATGTCCATGACTGTGAAAGATAGAGAGGACAGGCAGTGGGTTACAATGACTCGTTTCTCTTGCTAGTGGCATCTGTGACCTGTTTGGTACGAACAACCTCCTTCATAATGTGCCTACACCACGGAGCAGTCCATAGTGATGGGACTAACTCAGGAACGGCACTCTCACGTCGCCCTCAAGGCAAGCGAGCACAACCACGATTCACAATGACAGACTGAGTTCCAAACTTCCCACATGAGTCAAAGCCCCAGAAACGGGAGGGTTTCAAATCTGCCCAGGTAGGCTGAGTGTAAGAGGTCCATCATTTGCCACGTCACTGCATGGTTCAGACCCCCCCAAGACACACTGTATCCCTCGGGCGGCACAGGTTCAAGATATAGTGTCAGGTAATAAGCTACAGAACTGGGCCTCTACCCAATCTTTGGCTCATCTACCCACATATGAGCAATGGATTCCAGAGGCTCCACTGGCCTGTGTATTGGGAATGGAGGAAAACAAGCTTAATGCGTCTGCC
This sequence comes from Mustela lutreola, assembly GCF_030435805.1. Taxonomy (NCBI): domain Eukaryota; kingdom Metazoa; phylum Chordata; class Mammalia; order Carnivora; family Mustelidae; genus Mustela; species Mustela lutreola. The sequence goes on from NC_081297.1 coordinate 42,623,043, forward strand.
AGAGTGGCCCGCAGTCATCCCTACTTTTCTGCAGCCCTTTCATAATGACAGAGGTCAAGACAAGGTATAAATCTCCCTTCTTCATCAATATAAAACCATTTTGGCAAAGCTGGCTCTGTGGCCCACCTCACAACTCATTCTATGACAAGTGCTTGTTCTCTGGCTGGGATGTACCCAGCCTCCTAGCCAGATCTCTTGGCCTGGCTACTGAAAGGGATATGACAGGGACAGAGTCCAAAGCCAGGGAGTCTTTTATGCAGAGTTGCTCCTGAAAAGGAAAAGACTATTTTTGTTTCTGCTACTCCAAACCTATGCAAATATGTAATGAATGATGACCACGGCCTTAAGTCTATAAAAATGGCTCCTCAAATTCCTTAAATTATTATTTTTCCTACAGAATGCCTGTCACATAGATCTTTTATGAAGATTATTTTAAGGGGGTGCCTGGGTGGCTCAGTGGGTTAAAGCCTCTGCCTTCTGCTCAGGTCACGATCCCAGGGTCCTGGGATTGAGCCACGCATCCGGCTCTCTGCTCAGTGGGGAGCTTGCTTCCTCCTCTCTCTCTCTCTCTGCCTGCCTCTCCACCTATTTGAGATCTCTGTCAAATAAATAAATAAAATATTTTTTAAAAAAAGACTTTATTAAGGTTCTGCTTTGGCAATTACAATTTAAGGAATATGTATTCATATTGCCTCCAACAAGAGAAATAAATATATCAACAATTTGACAGCGATTTAAAAAAAAAAAAAAAAAGGCTCCTCGGTCACCCAGCCCTGCCGTCCCAAACGCATTTTCTAGCTACCACTGGCCAGTCAGTGGTATCTACAAAGAACATGGGCCACAGTACAAATGACTTCCATTTTATTTAGACCTGAGCAAAATCTAACTTAGTGTCAGTTTCCTTATTTTGTAAAGCAGAGAATTCAATGTGATAATCTTCAGTTTTCTTTTGGCTCCAGGGATCCACGTCACAGTTGAGTTCAGTTGTGCCTACAGAATCCCATACCACTGGGAGAGTCTGCTGCAAATAACACACAGGAGTTAAGGGGAACCCAATGAATTCTGGGACTCACTCACCCCTCCCCTTAATGGCCAAAGACAGACCAACAGTGAACTCAGATATAAGAGCCAACACAAAGGAAAATAAATATGCAGGACACCAAAGACACGAGCTGCCCCAGGCCCTTGGACCCGCCAGAGATATCATTCAGCACTGTGGTTCCATGTCATCTTCCCAGGAGGCTTACTCAAAGTGCTTTGAAAGTATGGCTATTAGATTAAAATAACAAACAAACAAACAACAACAACAACTACAACAACAAAACCTAGAAGAGATAAAGATAGTTCTTCCTTGAGAAGGAGAAAAGCAGGAAAAAACTGAAAACTCAAACTTGTGGGTTACATTTTGAGTCTTTGTTATTGTCTTTAAAATGTCAATATAAATAAGTATTCACTGCATGCCAGCCCACATGTTCTTCAGCAAACACCCTTTCCATTAGAACTCAGAGAATGAATAAAATTAGCCTTACCTATTTCAAAGCCCCTTAACTTTCTAAAGGAGGGGGAAAGCATTGCGGTCATCAATGTTGCTTTGGAGCCTAGAAGTCCTGTTCGGAAATTCAGAGACCAGTATATCATGACGTAAACAGACTTTTTTCTCTTTGGTTGGCATTCCTGATTCTGAGTCTGTGGGAATCATCCTGGAATGGCCTCTATGTTGTCTCCCCTCTGGTCCGTGCCCCAGGAAGTGGTGGGGGGTTCAGAGTGAAGAACACTCTTGTTCCTCTTAAATTCTATTGATCAGTCAATTAATGAACACATGACTTCTTCCACACAATGGTTCCTCTAAAGACCCAAGGCCAGCACGACCTGTCCTCTTCTGCCACTCATTCTTACATTTCAGGCAGACCCCGACTTATCTCAATCCACAAGACTCAGGCCAACCAACCCTGTGACTGAATGCCAGCCTCTCCTGTAAAGCCTTGAGGGGCTGCTCCTCTTGCTGCCTAGATTCTACCACCATGTCATGGATCCCTGTTACCCATTCCCCTTGCTAGATCTCTGACTTTACTCTATGGTCTCTGTGCCTGATACTCCATCACCAACAGTCAGTACCTGCATCCTTATCTTTGCTCTCTTCCGACTCTACCCTCCTGACTCATAAAGCCAGTCTGGTTCCTTATATTCGGCCTGCTATCCACATTCCTAAGCCACTATGCCAACATTCCACTTCCACCTGTGCCCCAGGCTCAGACTCCCCACTTCCCCAGCAGCCCTGCCTGGGGTTTACCCAAGCCTGGACCCTCACATGCCCTCTGAGAGTTGGGCTTCCTTATTCGGGCATTGGTTCCGCTAAGTCTGGGTCCCACATGCTATCCTCAGTTGACACAAACTTCTCCCTCTGCATTTAAGGCCACTGTCTCTTACTCAAGGGCAGCCCTGAGCCAAGAAACTTTTGGTATGGTGAACAGTTAACAATCAGGAAAATTAAGATAGTGTTGAAAACCAAAAAAAGACAGGAGCCTGCTTTACTACTATAGGAATTCCCACAGCTGGAGTCTTCCTAGATTTCTGCTTTGCAAAACAGCATCAGTAGAGATAATTCTTGCAATCAAAATATTAAATGGGTCCTGGGCTTTTTAAGTGAGTCCAGGAGAAAGAAGGGACGATGACATTTCCCATGATATTTTTCCAGGCCTGTCTCTCTTTCTTTTGGCTTTGAGCCTAGAAAGGATGCATGCTCAGCTTGATTCTTTATACCACCTTGGCATGAGTCCGAACATGTGTGCATTTACGCAAGCATTTCCAAAGGGTCACAGGAACAAAGCACAAAATCCCAAAACAGGTCAGAGCTGCCCTTTCTTCCTCAGCCTCAGACATTCAACTGCCCTTTGTGAGTTCTCAGGTCCGGCAAACTCATCAGCTTCCAAGTTCGTTCCACATACGCCCCAGTGCATTCTTGCAAGAGTTCCTCTGCAGCTCAGGTGACCCCCTAGACCCCATCTTTCCAAATGAAAGACATCATGCCCCTTATGACCCTGGGAAAAAATCAAGTCTTACATGTAGAATCTCCACTGCCAAGGCCACAGAACAAAATTCAGGGCTGGTCCAGACAGGATGCAAAGCGATGACTCCCAGAGACACCTGCTTGCCTGCTGGTAGGATGGTTTCTAGTACAGCACAGGTCTGAGAAGGCAAAAGTCTCCACCCAGGGACTTGCTCATGCCTGTGGTCTCAAACACCAGACCCCTCTTCCCCCTTCTCAGGCCCCTCTGACAACATATCTGGGGTAGACATGGTTATAAACATTGAATACACTGGGAAGAACACCATTTAGAGTCATGCAGAACATGGTCTCATCCTTGCTCCCTCATTTCCTACCTTGTCTCCAAACCTGCTTCCCTGCTTGCAGATGAGAGCTGAAAACTCTAGAATTGCAAAGTTGTTATTAAGATTAAAGTTCCTGGCACATGATATGTGCTCTAGAATTGTAATCACAGTAATCGTCATCGGTGCGATTAAAGGTAAATGACAGGGGCACCTGGGTGGCTCAGGGGATTAAGCCTCTGCCTTCATTCGGCTCAGGTCATGATCTCAGGGTTCTGGGATCGAGCCCCGCATCGGGCTCTCTGCTCAGCAGGGAACCTGCTTCCTCCTCTCTCTCTGCCTGCCTGTCTGCCTACTTGTGATCTCTATCTGTCAAATAAATAAATAAAATCTTAAAAAAAAAAAAAAGGTAAATGACAGCCGAATGGAAGCTGTGACCCAGAGCCCCTGGACCGTTCTCGAAAACCAGAAGCGCTGGCCTGGCCATAGAGGGTGTTTGGTGAAATGAACAAGCACGAACGGCAGGGGTTAGTACAGGGAATCTTGGAGCGGAGGCTGGAAGACAAGCTCAAATGTCTCCTTGCCCATAAGTAGGATCAGTATCTCCGTGGCAGGTCTTTTCAAGCCAATATTTTCATATGAAAGGCAGAGAGAAGGTTTCCGAAGACAACTGTCAGGCAGAAGGGAGTTTATTTCACAAGAGATTTATCAGAGATTTCTGTGGTTGCGTGGATGACTGGTTTGCTGCAGGGTGATATATTTGGGCCTTTGCCCTCCTCGTTCTCTATGGTGAGGTCCCCTCAGAGCTTTCTTTATGACTTTATAGTGCAACTTCCTTGAATAATTTTTGAAAGCTCTGATGGGTTTTATATAAGTACGTATGTGTACGTATATACATGTGAACATACAATCATTTTTCAGGGGCATCTAACCCACCCCCAACGACCTGCTAACTCCGTCCGGGTGTCTGGGTGGCGTGTTGCTGCCCAGTGGATCCCACGCAGCTGACGGTAACAGTGATCAAGAACATGGAAACCCAAGTGTTAAAGGATGATTTTTTCCAAATGATTCACCTGGGAGGAAACCTGCTATCTATTTAATTACCAAAAGAAGTCTCCAAAGAGGTTCAGGAAAATAGAACAAAGTCTCCTTTCCCTTCATAATTCACATTTCCTCTCCTGCCCATCTGGCCACAGTACTGTCCTTACTCCCTTTTGCAGGTTATTGTCCTAAGACATCTGCTCTCTCTCCATTCTCTCTCCAGCTCCTCGTCAGGCACTTAATTTGGAGCCTCAATGGATCTTTTCTTTCTCCACCAGCTCCCATTCTGCCTTTTCTGTCAATAACTGAATTAATAAAAATTACCTTAACACTTGTCGTAAAGGAGCAACAAGTCCCTGGAAAGGACTTAATAACAGGTAATTTCAGTGAAGCCCCAACATCAGCAAAGGCAAGTGTGTGCTCTGCCCATAGTCAGCATTTCACTCCCCAAGGCTCCCTGAGGAAGCTGTCAATAAACCTCCCACTGTATGAACGTGGTCCCGAATCGAGCTGTCTGGAAAGAAGCCTGGTCCTTCTGAAACAGTAGAATTTAACTTCACTTTCGACCCCTGCAGAATACTGTTCCTAGCTTTCCTTCTCTCTGGTTGGCCCCATTTCTTGAAATTGAACACTTCAATTCCTTTGAAGCTTCTGAAACACTAGATAAGTGAATCTCAACATTTTGGGGGTTGCCACTCCATATAACTTATTTATTTTAATTTCCCTTGATGCTGTCCCTCATCCTTAAAGCCCTGGATTTTATAGATATAAAGATAGGGATATGAACAGAGCAAGGGACAGAGACAGGCTTACAGTGAAATGTATTTGCTTTGATCATTTGAGAGACTGAAGCCTTCTCACTGGGGACTCGTCTGTCCGCTCTCGCTCGCTCTCATTTGCTCAAAAGTGGGTGGACTCAGGCTGACCTCCTCCCTCTCTGTTCATGGCTTCCCTCCCCCATCCTCCTTCTGGCACACCTAGTCCTACTTGAGTGTTCTTAACCTCGGACGTTTATCCCGAATTACTTAGAGCCTGAGAAGTCACAGGCAAATCACAGAAAACCCCTTCCATAGAGAAGAGAGGAAATGGTGCAGAGGGCTATATGAGTTGGCTTTTATGATGCTCTTCTCTTCTGGCAGGTGAACAAAATCATGCATTGAGAGTAAAAAGAAATCTCTTCAAGCTCAATGGGAAAACATAATTAAATGCTATCAAATAAGCAGAAACATGGAATGTCCTTCCAGATGGTTCTGCTTTAGCCTGAATCCTGCCCTTCCTTTAAGGTCAGGAGCCTCTGTGGCTCAGTCACCTTTCCCAACATTCTCAAACCTGGGCAACCCTCTCCTCTGGCTTCCTGTGGCACTTGGCATTGCCCTCACTGGGCCCCCAGTGTGGGGAACGTAGTCTTATGTTATCCTTTCTATGCAAGCATCCCAACTCCTCAACTTGTCACATGCTGTTACTCAATAAATATTGACTTCATTAACAATGTAAGAAGGTGATTCTGACTCTTTTATGCTCATGGCAGCTTAGTCAAGGGCCACCTGCCCACCGAAGCCTTCCCTGAGTGTGACTAGAACTTTGGCGCAAGACTAGGAAAGATCCTCAAGCCCTCTCTGCCTTCTCTTAACAACTATTCCATGATTTTCTAATTGGTTCTTGTCATCCAAGGGCTCAGGCCTCAGCTCCCCAAGGGCAGGAAACATGCTCAGGCCTTTGCTTGCAACGAGCCTTCCCCTACCATCCAAAACACACCTACGACATGTAGCACAGTGACAGAGCAGGGTGGTGACAGTAGCGTCCTCTTCCCTTTGTCACCACTCCTAGTGTGGATTTAGTAGGCACACAATAAGAAAAATAACCATACTTTCCGTTTGACTAATGCTGCACAATTTTCAAAGAGATTTTAGAAACATTATCTCTAATGAGGTAATTCTCCTCACAGAAAGCCTGTGAGTTAAGCACGTATAATTAGTGCTAAGCAATAGATGGAAACCAAGGCTCAGAAAGGTTAAGCAACTTGCCCAAGGGCACACAGCCAGGCTAGCATTCTAGTCCAGGTCAGTCAGCATTTTCCTCTCTCTTCCAGGGTCCCTCCAGACACATGATAGCTGGGCTCCACCCCACGATCAGAATTCAGGCAAGAAAGACCAACACCATGAAAAGCCACACCTTCCACCAAATCCCACACTTGGCAACACTTGACATTTACTGTAATAGAGATTAATCTAGTGTTTCCCCACAACGTTTTCTATAATTGAATGCCCCTTGCCCAGGCTTGGTGCATAATAAGCAAGTTTATAAATGGTAGCAGAATGAGTGAAGGATGAAGAAATAAATCAACAAATAAATAAGCCTACAAGAAGTGCATTGTCGAGAGGAGTCAAGATGGCGGAGAAGTAGCAGGCTGAGACTACTTCAGCTAGCAGGAGATCAGCTATATAGCTTATCTAAAGATTGCAAACACCTGCAAATCCATCGGCAGATGGAAGAGAAGAAGAACAGCAATTCTGGAACAGAAAAACAACCGCTTTCTGAAAGGTAGGACTGGCGGAGACATGAATCCAAAGCGACGGGAAGATAGACCCCGGGGGGAGGGGCCGGCTCCCGGCAAGCGGCGGAGCAACGAAGCACAAAATCGGGACTTTTAAAAATCTGTTCCACCGAGGGACATGCTCCAGAGGCTAAACCGGGGCGAAGCCCACGCGGGGTCAGCGTGGCCTCAGGTCCCGCAGGGTCACAGAAGGATCGGGGGTGTCTGAGTGTCCCAGAGCTTGCAGGTATTGGAACGGGAAAACCGGCTACAGAGACAGAGCCAACAGTAAGCTCATAGCTCGGTGTTACCTTGAACCAGCCACAGGCTCGGTGAGCTCGGAGCGCAGCCGGAAATCAGGCAGATGGGAGTAACTGGGCGCTGTTCTCTGAGGGTGCCCTGAGGAGTGGGGCCCCGGGCTCTTGGCTCCTCCGGGCCGGAGACCAGGAGGCTGCCATTTGTATTCCCGTCCTCCGAAACTCTACGGAAAGCGCACAGGGAACAAAAGCTCCTTAAAGCAAACCCGAGCGGATTATTCAGCCCGGCCCCTGGTAAGGGAGGTGCAATTCCGCCTGGAGCAAAGACACTTGAGAATCACTACACCAGGCCCCTCCCCCAGAAGATCAACAAGAAATACAGCCAAGACCAAGTTCACCTACCAAGGAGTATGGTTTCAATACCAAGGAGAGCAGCAGAATTCCAGAGGAGGAGAGAGCAAAGCACGTAACTCATGGCATTCTCCCTGTGATTTTTTTTAGTCTTGCAGTTAATTTAATTTTTTTTTTCACGCCTTCTGGTAAAATTTTTTTTTTACTTTTACCCTTTTCTTTTTTAACATTTTTAAACTAGTTTATCTAATATATATATTTTTTCTTTTTTATATTTTTCTTTATTTGTTTTCTTTTTAAAAATTCTTTTCTTTTTTTTTTCTTTTTTTTTTCTTTCTTCCTTTTTGAACCTCTTTTTATCCCCTTTCTCCCCCCTCACGATTTAGGATTTCTTCTGATTTGGTTTAAGCATATTTTCCTGGGGTTGTTGCCACCCTTTTAGTATTTTACTTGCTCCTTCATATACTCTTATCTGGACAAAATGACAAGATGGAAAAATTCAACACAAAAAAAAGAACAAGAGGCAGTACCGAAGGCTAGGGACCTCATCAATACAGACATTGGTAATATGTCAGATCTAGAGTTCAGAATGACAATTCTCAAGGTTCTAGCCGGGCTCGAAAAAGGCATGGAAGATATTAGAGAAACCCTCTCGGGAGATATAAAAGCCCTTTCTGGAGAAATAGAAGAACTAAAATCTAACCAAGTTGAAATCAAAAAAGCGATTAATGAGGTGCAATCAAAAATGGAGGCTCTCACTGCTAGGATAAATGAGGCAGAAGAAAGAATTAGTGATATAGAAGACCAAATGACAGAGAATAAAGAAGCTGAGCAAAAGAGGGACAAACAGCTACTGGACCACGAGGGGAGAATTCGAGAGATAAGTGACACCATAAGACGAAACAACATTAGAATAATTGGGATTCCAGAAGAAAAAGAAAGAGAGAGGGGAGCAGAAGGTATACTGGAGAGAATTATTGGGGAGAATTTCCCCAATACGGAAAAGGGAACGAGCATCAAAATTCAGGAGGTTCAGAGAACGCCCCTCAAAATCAATAAGAATAGGCCCACACCCCGTCACCTAATAGTAAAATTTACAAGTCTCAGTGACAAAGAGAAAATCCTGAAAGCAGCCCGGGAAAAGAAGTCTGTAACATACAATGGTAAAAATATTAGATTGGCAGCTGACTTATCCACAGAGACCTGGCAGGCCAGAAAGAGCTGGCATGATATTTTCAGAGCACTAAACGAGAAAAACATGCAGCCAAGAATACTAGATCCAGCTAGGCTATCATTGAAAATAGAAGGAGAGATTAAAAGCTTCCAGGACAAACAAAAACTGAAAGAATTTGCAAACACCAAACCAGCTCTACAGGAAATCTTGAAAGGGGTCCTCTAAGCAAAGAGATAGCCTACAAGTGGTAGATCAGAAAGGAACAGAGACCATATACAGTAACAGTCACCTTATAGGCAATACAATGGCCCTAAATTCATATCTCTCAATAGTTACCCTGAATGTTAATGGGCTAAATGCCCCTGTCAAAAGACACAGGGTATCAGAATGGATAAAAAAACAAAATCCATCTATATGTTGCCTCCAAGAAACTCATTTTAAGCCCGAAGACACCTCCAGATTTAAAGTGAGGGGGTGGAAAAGAATTTACCATGCTAATGGACATCAGAAGAAAGCAGGAGTTGCAATCCTTATATCAGATCAATTAGATTTTAAACCAAATACTATAATAAGAGATGAGGAAGGACACTATATCATACTCAAAGGGTCTGTCCAACAAGAAGATCTAACAATTTTAAATATCTATGCCCCCAACGTGGGAGCAGCCAACTATATAAATCAATTAATAACAAAATCAAAGAAACACATCAACAATAATACAATAATAGTAGGGGACTTTAACACTCCCCTCACTGAAATGGACAGATCATCCAAGCAAAAGATCAGCAAGGAAATAAAGGCCTTAAACGACACACTGGACCAGATGGACATCACAGATATATTCAGAACATTTCATCCCAAAGCAACAGAATACACATTCTTCTCTAGTCCAATGGAACATTCTCCAGTATAGATCACATCCTCGGTCCTAAATCAGGACTCAACCGGTATCAAAAGATTGGGATCATTCCCTGCATATTTTCAGACCACAATGCTCTAAAGCTAGAACTCAACCACAAAAGGAAGTTTGGAAAGAACCCAAATACATGGAGACTAAACAGCATCCTTCTAAAGAATGAATGGGTCAACCGGGAAATTAAAGAAGAATTGAAAAAAATCATGGAAACAATGAATCATGACAATGAAAATACAACGGTTCAAAATCTGTGGCAGTCCGGAGAGTAAAATATATAGCGGTACAAGCCTTTCTCAAGAAACAACAAAGGTCTCAGGTACACAACCTAACCCTACACCTAAAGGAGCTGGAGAAAGAACAAGAAAGAAACCCTAAACCCAGCAGGAGAAGAGAAATCATAAAGATCAGAGCAGAAATCAATGAAATAGAAACCAAAAAAACAATAGAACAAATCAACGAATCTAGGAGCTGGTTCTTTGAAAGAATTAATAAAATTGATAAACCCCTGGCCAGACTTATCAAAAAGAAAAGAGAAAGGACCCAAATAAATAAAATCATGAATGAAAGAGGAGAGATCACAACTAACACCAAAGAAATACAAACCATTATAAGAACATACTATGAGCAACTCTACGCCAACAAATTTGACAATCTGGAAGAAATGGATGCATTCCTAGAAACATATAAACTACCACAACTGAACCAGGAAGAAGTAGAAAGCCTGAACAGACCCATAACCAGTAAGGAGATTGAAACAGTCATTAAAAATCTCCAAACAAACAAAAGCCCAGGGCCAGACGGCTTCCCGGGGGAATTCTACCAAACATTTAAAGAAGAACTAGGGGGCGCCTGAGTGGCTCAGTGGGTTAAGCCGCTGCCTTCAGCTCAGGTCATGATCTCAGGGTCCTGAGATCGAGTCCCACATCGGGCTCTCTGCTCAGCAGGGAGCCTGCTGTCCTCTCTCTCTGCCTTCCTCTCCATCTACTTGTGATTTCTCTCTGTCAAATAAATACATAAAATCTTAAAAAAAATAAAATAAAATAAAAAATAAAGAAGAACTAATTCCTATTCTCCTGAAACTGTTCCAAAACATAGAAATGGAAGGAAAACTTACAAACTCATTTTATGAGGCCAGCATCACCTTGATCCCAAAACCAGGCAAGGATCCCATCAAAAAAGAGAGCTATAGACCAATATCCTTGATGAACACAGATGCGAAAATTCTCACCAAAATACTAGCAAATAGGATTCAACAGTACATTAAAAGGATTATTCACCACGACCAAGTGGGATTTATTCCAGGGCTGCAAGGTTGGTTCAACATCTGCAAATCAGTCAATGTGATACAACACATCAATAAAAGAAAGAACAAGAACCATATGATACTCTCAATAGATGCTGAAAAAGCATTTGACAAAGTACAGCATCCCTTCCTGATCAAAACTCTTCAAAGTGTAGGGATAGAGGGCACATACCTCAATATCATCAAAGCCATCTATGAAAAACCCACCGCAAATATCATTCTCAATGGAGAAAAACTGAAAGCTTTTCCGCTAAGGTCAGGAAAACGGCAGGGATGTCCATTATCACCACTGCTATTCAACATAGTGCTAGAGGTCCTAGCCTCAGCAATCAGACAACAAAAGGAAATTAAAGGCATCGAAATCGGCAAAGAAGAAGTCAAATTATCACTCTTCGCAGATGATATGATACTATATGTGGAAAACCCAAAAGACTCCCCTCCAAAACTGCTAGAACTTGTACAGGAATTCAGTAAAGTGTCAGGATATAAAATCAATGCACAGAAATCAGTTGCATTTCTCTACACCAACAGCAAGACAGAAGAAAGAGAAATTAAGGAGTCAATCCCATTTACAATTGCACCCAAAACCATAAGATACCTAGGAATAAACCTAACCAAAGAGGCACAGAATCGATACTCAGAAAACTATAAAGTACTCATGAAAGAAATTGAGGAAGACACAAAGAAATGGAAAAATGTTCCATGCTCCTGGATTGGAAGAATAAATATTGTGAAAATGTCTATGCTACCTAAAGCAATCTACACATTTAATGCAATTCCTATCAAAGTACCACCCATCTTTTTCAAAGAAATGGAACAAATAATTCTAAAATTTATATGGAACCAGAAAAGACCTCGAATAGCCAAAGGGATATTGAAAAAGAAAGCCAACGTTGGTGACATCACAATTCCGGACTTCAAGCTCTATTACAAAGCTGTCATCATCAAGACAGCATGGTACTGGCACAAAAACAGACACATAGATCAATGGAACAGAATAGAGAGCCCAGAAATAGACCCTCAACTCTACAGTCAACTAATCTTCGACAAAGCAGGAAAGAATGTCCAATGGAAAAAAGACAGCCTCTTCAATAAATGGTGCTGGGAAAATTGGACAGCCACATGCAGAAAAATGAAATTGGACCATTTCCTTACACCACACACGAAAATAGACTCAAAACGGATGAAAGACCTCAATGTGCGAAAGGAATCCATCAAAATCCTTGAGGAGAACACAGCCAGCATCCTCTTCGACCTCAGCCGCAGCAACATCTTCCTAGGAACAACGCCAAAGGCAAGGGAAGCAAGGGCAAAAATGAACGATTGGGATTTCATCAAGATCAAAAGCTTTTGCACAGCAAAGGAAACAGTTAACAAAATCAAAAGACAACTGACAGAATGGGAGAAGATATTTGCAAATGACATATCAGATAAAGGACTAGTGTCCAGAATCTATAAAGAACTTAGCAAACTCAACACCCAAAGAACAAATAATCCAATCAAGAAATGGGCAGAGGACATGAACAGACATTTCTGCAAAGAAGACATCCAGATGGCCAACAGATACATGAAAAAGTGCTCCATATCACTCGGCATCAGGGAACTACAAATCAAAACCACAATGAGATATCACCTCACACCAGTCAGAATGGCTAAAATCAACAAGTCAGGAAATGACAGATGCTGGCGAGGATGCGGAGAAAGGGGAACCCTCCTACACTGTTGGTGGGAATGCAAGCTGGTGCAGCCACTCTGGAAAACAGCATGGAGGTTCCTCAAAATGTTGAAAATAGAACTGCCCTATGACCCAGCAATTGCACTACTGGGTATTTACCCTAAAGATACAAACGTAGTGATCCAAAGGGGCACGTGCACCCGAATGTTTATAGCAGCAATGTCCACAATAGCCAAACTATGGAAAGAACCTAGATGTCCATCAACAGATGAATGGATCAAGAAGATGTGGTATATATACACAATGGAATACTATGCAGCCATGAAAAGAAATGAAATCTTGCCATTTGCGACAACATGGATGGAACTAGAGCGTATCATGCTTAGCAAAATAAGTCAAGCGGAGAAAGACAACTATCATATGACCTCCCTGATAGGAGGAAGTGGTGATGCAACATGGGGGCTTAAGTGGGTAGAAGAAGAATCAATGAAACAAGATGGAATTTGGAGGGAGACAAACCATAAATGACTCTTAATCTCACAAAACAAACTGAGGGTTGCTGGGCGGTGGTTGGGAGAAGGGGGTGGGATTATCGATATTGGGGAGGGTGTGTACTTTGGGGAGTGCTGTGAAGTGTGTAAACCTGGTGATTCACAGACCTGTACCCCTGGGGATAAAAATATATGGTTATAAAAAAAATAAAACATTTTTTAAAAAATCTTAATTAAAAGAAAAAAAGAAGTGCATTGTCACTATAAACATAACCAAGAGTAGATTTCAAATCTAAAAAATCCACAAGTTTAAGAAAAGCTGATTTCAATTTATAGAATTACAAATGTCTGAGATAAAACAGCTCTAACATAAGCAAAGACCCACAGAGTAAACAAAGAGTTTTATTATTTAGTTCCAAAAGGCCAAACCTAAGAATACTACATTGGAGAAAAGGAAAAGAAAAAGAAACTACTCAGGCAGGAAACCTTCCTGATTCCTAAAGGGTAAAATAACTTTTTTTTTTTAGATTTTTTTTTGTTTATTTGAGAAAGTGACAGCATGAGCAGGCGTGATGTGTGGAGGAGAGAGGCAAAGGGAGAAGTAGACTCCCCGCTGAGCAGGAAGCCTGACTTGGGGCTCAATCCCAGGACTCTGAGACCATGACCTGAGCCGAAAGCAGAGGCTTAATGACTAAGCCACACTGGCACCCACTTTTTTTTTTTTTTTAACAAAAAATCCACAAGCTTTACTAGAAATGGCTGGCTACAGGGAAAAAAAAAATGATTTGGACAACCCAGAATTTCAAATCGTCCTGATATGTACAAACTGACAGGTGGCACTGAGAGGGTCAGGCATCTTCCCACAGTTAAAACAACCCTCCAACAGCAGAAACTTTTTTTGGCATGCAAATTAAGTTTCATGTTGACTAATCTCAAAGGGCTGTCCTCCAGGCTCTGATGTGGCTCCATTCCTTCCTCCTGGGTATGTTTTCTTTCCTTCTGGAATCCTCTCCTTACGCCTTAGGACACTGTAGGGCTTTGTACCTAAGGAAGACCTTAGTTCAAGCAGTTATAATCTATTCCACAACAGAGACTGAGATTTCCCCCTCAACCCCCTCATCCCTTCAACGCTGCAAGTTGCACGTTCTATGACCTAAGGGCCACCTCGATTGGAAGGAAAATCCCACAATTCTAAAATTCCACCCTAAAACATTTTTTCAATCACCACTTAAGAGAAACATCATCTTTATAAGACAGCCATCCTTTCCATGCCATCAAGGGACCATTAGCTCAGGTTTTGTTTTTTGTGGTTTTTTTTTTCACTAGCTCAAGTAAATATGAATTTAATGCAAATAAAGCCACACCCAAACATGAACATGAACATGAACATTTTAGAGGCCAGTTATAATTGAATAATTAGTTATTTAATTAGATGGTGGGTAGGTACCCGTCTCCGTTAGATAATATGATACCCCAGGAGGGCAGGAACCATGTATCATAACGACTGCTATGTCTTGTAGGCGCTCAGCATGTATTAGTCAGTGATGAACGCAGATCACCTCCAAAATGTTCTTAGACTGAACCCTGAGAACCCCGTGTTTGTATGTCAAAATCGTACTGGTGGCATGGAATTGTATCTCTCACTTTCCTTACCAGGAACTTCACTGCTACCACTGCTCTAGCCAAGTCCTCCACGGCCATCCAGGCATCACTCGAGCCCGCTGGCAGTGAGACCCTTCCTACCACTCTGGTTCACACTGATCATATCCTTCTGGGCCTCCTACTAGTCATAGTCAAATGTGATCATATTGGAATATGATTAGAATAAGACTCATATGGGATCTTACAGGTTAGCCCCTCATGGCTCTGTAGGTCTTAGTTCTGCATTCTCAATTCTTCTGTAGGAATGCCTATGCCTCTGGTATGCCCACACCGGGCTGACTTCAAACAGTTGTTTGGACGAACGAGATAACTTGCCTATCATGCCTATTTTCTTTAAATACAGCTAATACCAGGGATTTTAAATTTATACTCAAATATCTTTAGGTAACTTTAAAGTAGACTAGACACAGTTAACAGCATACAGATAGCATGACCTACTGTATGTTGGAGTGGACATGGGGAGGATAGTCAGGACAAAACTTAGGACACGTATCTCCTCTAGCATAAGCCCACCCCCTCCCACAATCCAACAAGAGCCAGGAAATCCCCATGTTGAGAGTCTTTCGACAAAGTCCTTTAAAGTTCCCCTCAAATATATAATTTGAGAGGGAGCAAGGGGGAGTACAGTCTATTGATCTGCCCTCTTTGGGATTAATTCCCCAAAATTATTTTCTGTACTGAGTATGCCTGGTTTCCTCTCTTCGGAATGGGGACTCTGGTGCTGCTGATGGCTTGTATTTGATTGAGGTTCATGGAAGGAATTCGTAGGACATTAGACCCCAAGGGACTTTAGGAACCATCTCAGCACCCCATCTTACAGAGGAAGATCAGCCAGCAGAGGCCACAAAGCTGTAGGGGACAGTCCGAGAGCATGGCCTCTGGGTGCAATCACCCAGGCGAGTCCTCCGCTTTTCTAGCCTATCTGCTTCTCTGTCATGGATATAACAGCACCTCCCCCTCCTGTGTCTGCCCAAGGGCTGAATGAGGTGACACATGTATGGCCCAGAGCTGGGGCATCAGAAGTGCTCATCAACACCAGGCGTCACCTCAAGAGCACAAAGCCAGGTGGGGGCTATGCCAGGACCAGTCCAGGCACCCCCAGCTCAGGGCTCTCTCCCCTATACCTGAGTCTTGCGCCAGCACTCCCCAAATCATGGGAAGGAGTAGATGCCCCTCTAACATTACGTAAGCCTCCAAGACTGGGGCAGTTTCTGGTCAAGTTCATCTCATGTGGACCAGGTTATTAGGACTCACACAAGGCCGACCTGTGCCCCGGGGCTGCCACCAAAGGAAAAGTCTGCCATCACCCTCCTTCCGGAGAGATGGAATACACAGAAACTGAATATGGAATAGAATATGGAATAGACAGAAACTGACACCGTCCAGAGTGCTGTCTCCACGCTCCCCTTCTCTGACAGCAAGAGGCAAAGTCCACATGCCCCAGGGAGGCTCCAAATCCTCTCCAGCCCCCAAAGGTAAAGGGATGGGCAGAAGAGTTCCCCTCCTGAACCAGGATGTAGAGACGTTGCCAGGTTACCAAAGGCTGGATCACTGAGGCCACAGTGTACAGAATGGTCAGGAAAACTGCCTCCAGAGGGGCCTGGCCTCCATGTCCCTGATGCATTCTGACAGGAGCTGCTGACTTGTTTCTGTGCCTCCCGCCTTTCCCTTCTCTTGGTGAGATCTACACAGGCCCACTGGCCACATATACATCCTTCTTGGAATGCCCAAGTTGATGCAGAAGCCCTCACCTTCCTCTGTTGACCTCCTAACACCCTTCCGGATGCTTCCTGCTCCTTTGCAGGCCTTTGCAAGCAAACAGGACCTGCCAACCCCACACTTAGAACAGCACCCTTGGCAGAGCCAAGGTGATGCCGCTCCCTCCTGTCCCTCCGACTCATCTGGCATCCCTCTTCATCTGCCTCACTGTGCTCCACACACACCTGGGGGTCTTGGCCGGCACCGGCTCCACCTGCAGGCCCCGCCCACAGGCCTTCAGCACCCCTCTCAGTCACCAACCCTCTCACAGCTCAGGGAGCCCGCTTCACACAGACCTTCCCTGCCTCTCACCCACCAGAGCCTCTTCTCCTTTCTTCTCTATGGTAAGGATAATGCTAAGAAATGATCTTGTTTATTAATCTGCCTTGTTTATTTACTGACTGGCAGCACAGAGCATAAGCTCCCAGAGGGCAGAGACCTTGCCCATCTATACTTTCTGTATTTCTAGCTCCTCGCTGGTACACAGCAGACACTCAAGACATTCACTGAATGGAGTGAAAAGTGAACAAGTGGAGGTTAGAGAGGCAAAGACACTTGCTGAAGGTCACTTAGCTAGTAAGGAGCCGAAGAAGGTCTGTAACGCCGGGCTGGTGCCGTTTCAGGCCCGTTCCACCATGCCAGCACCCGCTTCCCCAAGCAAATGCTCTTACTCACATTCTCACTCAGTTATTGATGCAGCAAACACTCACTGAATGCATTCTATGGGTCAAGGATGGCCCTTGGAGGAAAGCCCAAATCAAGAGTGCTGGAGGCTCCCTATCTACAATCCCAAAGACATTTCTGGGGACCATAAATGGATCTGCTTGCTGGGGCTTTCTGGGACCATTCCACAAATTATCCATCTTCCATGACTGGTCCCAGAGTGACCTGGGGCCTGTCCCTATCCCAGGACAGAGATTCTCTGTCTACCGAACGGGTCTTCTGCTGGAAATACAATGACCCACCACCACAAAAGCAGAGACGGAGGGACACCACTTGGAAGGGTGTGGAAGAAGCTGATTGAGTTGCCGTGTGTCCACCACGAGCTTCTTCCACTGTTTGGACTGAATCCGGCAAAGACAAGTTGCCACTCAGGCCTCAACCAGACTTGCTTCACATGACTCTGAGTGCCAGGAAAGGGGAGCAAGACCAGCCCAGGCCTTCCCTGGTCAGTCATGGTGCACAGGGAACTAAAGGGGAAGCCAGAGCTCCTCTCCATGGCCCCATAGGAGGCCTTCTCCTTCCCACTTCCTGGAATCAGGAGGCTCAAAAGAGGCATCAGGACTGGGCCTGCAGAACCAGCAGGGCTGCTCTACCCACGGACCTCCAATTCTGACCGCATGTTCTCTTCCTTAGGTGCACACATCTGAGATCAGTAGGCCAAGGATGCAAGAGAAGAAGGGGCGGAGCAGGTTTTGAGCTGTAGGACAGAGCTAGGATCTCAGACCGTTGAGGTAGAAGGGACGAGCTACCGTCTGTCAGGCAGGGCTGCTGTAACAAGGGCACCCGGGGTTCATGCTGTCAGCACCCACACCCACACCCACACCCACACTCACACCCACAGCGAGGTATACCCTTCCCTGCAAAGCAAGGCCTAGAACAGCCTAGCCAAGTACTCAGCTCCTGCAGGATCCAGGCATTGTGCTGGAACCGTACAGACATGATTGCAGCTCACGTGCAGCCCTCTGTGAGTGTGTGTTGTGGGCTACACTGTGTTCCCTGGTCCCTGTGAATGTGATTCTATTTGGAAATAGTCTTTGCGGACAGAATCTAGTTACACTGGATTGGGGGTGGGAGGGATGTTAATCCAATGACTGGTACCCTTGTAAGAGGAGGGAAATCTGGACACAGAGAGACAGATACCCAGAGGAGAAGGCCATGGGAAGGTGAAGATGGAGACTGGAGCAAGACATCCAGAAGCCAGCCAACACGAGCACGAGGAGCAACACCATGAGCCAAGGCAGAGGCACGCCTCAGGCTCTCCCTCTGAGGGCCCGGGGGGAATCCACGCTGCTGACTCCTGGGTCTTGGGCATCTGGCCTCCTGAACTGTGAGAGGGAAAAATAATTTGAGCCACCAAACCTGTAGTAATTTGTTATAGCAGCCCTGCACGCCGAACACTGTGAGATCCACATAAGAATACACGGGAGAGCAACAGTGCTTAGGTAAGAGACACTGCCATCCCCCTGGCCCCATCTACAGGGTTGGGTCCCAAGACCCCCCGTGGGTGCCTGAAAGCATGCTGGCATCCAACCCTACATGTACTGTGTTTCTACCTAGACGTACAGACAGACCCACGATGAAGTTTAATTTACAGATGAGGCACATAAAAGGGTAACAACTAAAAATAAAATGGAACGATTATAACAACGTAAGTTAGTGAGTGTGGTCTCTCTCCCTCAATGTAGCTTGCTGTGCTGAACTCACCCTTCTTGTGCTGACGTGAGAGGACAGAGTGCTTGCCTGCGTGAGGACATGCAGGGAGGAGAATGACACAGGGAACACGACACAGCGTGGGGTGACCACTGCCCTTCGGAAGCTATGTCAGGAAGCTATGCCAGAAGCAGGTCATCTGCTTGTGACCTCGGGCGACTGCAGGGAACTGAGCCCGCCGAAAGCGAAACCATGCATGAAGGGGGTCACTGTATCTAGAAAATGCTGGGAAGAGGAAGCTTCCCGCAAAGGAGACTTCTCACCAGGGCCTGAGGATAGGCAACAGTCCACCGGAGAGAAGGCTTCTGGGGAGCGGGATCTGGGCTGAGACACCCAGGGCCAGGCGCCTTTAGCCAGGCAAAGTGGAGGCAGCAGAGTTTCCAGAAACAGCAGTGAGCGGAAGCTCCTCAGTGAAGGGACAGAGACCTAGGCAAGCGCAGAGGTGCTGGGGTGTAAGTGTGGGGAAAAAAGTGAAGTTTTCCACTGCCGCAGGACAAACAACCACAAACTCAGTTGCCTGAAGCAAAACCCAATCGCTACCTCACTGTGCTGTAGTTGGATACAGAGGGGCCAGGTTGTCTGCTCAGGATGAAATCGGGACAGTGAATGACAGGGAAGTCCCCGCTCAGGCTCCATCACGTTGGTGGCAGAGTTGTCGGCCCAGGTTGCTCTCAGCTCCTGGAGGTCATGCTCAGATCCTTGCTATAAGGCCTCTCTTTCTTGAAAACCAGCAAAAGAGCATATCTCACACATCAATTTCCCCTGTACTCTCAGTCTTTGCACCAAGAAGGACCCCATCCCTTTTGAAGTCACCTGACTAGATCAGACCTGTGTCCTTCCACTTTTTGCCCTTTCTCAAAGCCACTGTGCGGGACAGCATGTCCCACGGTGCTGTCCTATCCTCTTCATAGGACAGCCCCACAACCAAGAGGAGAGGACTGATGGTGCAAGGGTGTGGGGCCCCAGGGGTCATCTCAGAATTCAGCCACCAAGTAGGCTAGCAAGTTGGGCCAGTAGCATCCTGCAGATCAAGACCACGCATGTCCCTGTGCTCCCCGGCCCTCCAACCCCCAGAGCCTCCTTCTGCCTGTATTTTCCCCAATCCTGTCCAACTGCCACAATTCAAACTCAACTACATTCTGAACCATGAACAGCCCAGGTCTCCTGCTGCCTGCCTCCCGCCCACACATCGATCCACAAGCTCTTCCCAGGCCTGCGCTCTCTGACCTGGCCACCAGTCCCACAGCCCTGTGCTCCAGGCTCCAGAAGACCCGATTCACTTCACAAAGTCCCCTTCTGGGCATCCTTCCTATTCTCAAGGTATGACCCTGGCCCTGAGGACTCAAAGGTGTCAGAGAGTGAACCCTTCCCAGGGCATGTGACCATGTGTCCTAGAGCACAAAGAGACAAACTCCCATGTTTTTAGGTGTCTTCTGCTCTGTATGTGAGGACGGCTTTACGAGTTGTGGGACAGGGCTAAGGAACAACTCATCCCCTAGGTTCAGTTGTGCCCAAGCTGAATGAGCCCCCAAGAAGCAAACAAGACGAGCATACCACGAGCTCCCCAGCAAGGGGCTCCCTGTGCCTGGTCATGGTAGGTCCCAGGCCCAGTCAAGAATCAGACGGCTGTCCCCTCGCCCGGCTTTCCCAAGTTCCAGCAGCCCAGCCGCACTGCCGGCAGCAAGCAGGTTATGGCCACACCACTCACCATCCATCTTGGAAAGGTCAGGAACTAAATTTGGAACTTGGCTTTTAGTTCGTTTGCATCTCTAAGTTATCTTGAGAGGAGGCTAAAAGAGAAGGTTCACAGGGGAACATGCCAGAAAAACAAGGAGTACACAGGTCAGAGACCAAATCTCTCTGTCTCGTTTTGATAACCGTTACCGTGAGAATGAAGCGACATCCATGTGGCGTTTTTGCATGTTCGGAGCATTTACGTGCATCCTCTCACTTGAGACCTGCTATGACTGTGTCTGAAGGCTAGGGAAAGAGAGGGATGCGGCCATGCCATTAGCTGTTGGCCGAACTGCAGCAAGAACCCAGGACGGTGACTGCAAGCCCAGGGCTCTGTCACCGCCATCACACTCCCCAGGGTCTAGGCCAAGGCTTTATAATGTTTTCCCATCTCCCGTGGGGCCCTGAGTGCTGACCGTATCCCATAAAGCCCCCCACCATGAAAGGCACGTGGCCTGCACCTGGAGCCGGGCTACTGAGGTCCCCCGCACCCGACTGCTGGCCCAGCCACTAGACTGCAGTGATTAGGATCGCAGGAGGGTTCTTTGCTCCAGTGTGGGGCCTCTCTGGCTCTCAGAAACTACTTCCAATGCCTCTGTCCCCAAGAAGTCTTACTCAGGTTTTTAAGCTCATCTCAGGAAGTCGGGCTGATTCTGGGTCCTGCACTCCAACTTGAGATTCTCGGCTGAAGAAGACCTGAAGGCTTATCTGCCTAAGGATGTCAGCTCACGTGAGTCACGGGTCTTTGAAAGAATGCAGGAGTCAAAGCCAAGAGTGCTCAGGCATCGGTGGGTAGACACGAGCACCCTCCTCACCGACACTTACCAAAGGGCACCGACTAGGGGTTATGGGCCTTGCCCTGGAGACTTTGACAGACACAACACCGCCCCTGAGGGGCTTATCCCCCACATCCATGGTCCCTCCATTGTCCCTCAACAGATCATCACCTATGTGACAGGCGTGCTAGTTGTGCCTCCGGTGATTAAAGGACCATATTCTAGAAAAATACCCGGCCCTTACACCTTCGGAAAGCTACGGAGCGCAGCAGCGAAGGGCGTAGGCTGACAGGCCACACTCCAGGGGCTGGTTAGTTCATTCCTCTGTGCCTCCCTGCCCTGATCTTGAAAATGAGATGTCTATAATAATAACAAGAGAGGTCTCCTGGAGTTACTGCGAGGACTAAGCGAGTGAACACTGAGACATGCTGTGAGCAGAGGCAGCACTTCGAGTGGGAGCCCCTGAGTGTGGACAGTGCTGCTGTCACCCCTGCTTGCTAGAAGGCACTAACCCAACAACTTCAATCATACAGAAGTCAGGAGGAACAATGGGAATAAAGAGGGAAAAAGGCTTCTGAGAAGCCAAAATCAATTTTCTAAACTCCACACATTAAAGCTAATGCACCTTACCTATAAAGGAGCCTCATCAGTCGGAATCTGTTTACTCAGACTTTGCCCATATAGGATGGCTTTGGGGATCTAGTGCCTACACTCCCTGGAGAGGGAAAACAGCAAATGGAAAGGGCCGGTCCTGGAGCAGGAGACACCCCAACAAGGATGGTGTATGAAAACAGGGCCCAAAGACCGTCTCAGGTCACAGTGTTCAGGGGCCATCTGGACTCTCCTTCACCCTCTCGACAGCTTTCGGGAATTACACAAATTTATATACTGAATATTCCCAATAACTGTGCAGTCCCAGAAAAAGCACAGACTATGCTGAGAATTCTTTTTTTAAAGATCCAGGGACCTGTATTTTACATTCTAGAAAGACTTTCTTCAAATACACTTCCATTAAAAGGAGCTCGGTACATGAAAGGGGCTCCATTACCCTGGGTGTGAATACATATGGAACATATTCCCCCCAAAATGAAGGCAGATGGATAAAAATGGAGCAAGAGGTGTCACTGTACTTAGACTTCAAAGCATCCTCTCCTCTCCCCCCTTCCGCTGGCGAACGAACACAGAGTGGACAATGCCTTCTCCTCTGAAATATTTAGTGAGGAAACACTGAGTCAAACAATTGCCCCAGGGCACCCAGTGACAGGAAGCACAGCTCAATGGGGAGCCAGTGGTCCCCTGGGAAAGGCCACACCCCTGAGGCAGCCTCCCTACCCGCCCCCCTCCCCAGCTGTGCTGGCCTTGTAGTGTGTCCTGCCCTGCTCCCAGCTCTGACCCTGCCTCTACAGGTTGTCTCCTGTGTGGGGGGCTTCAAGCCACTGCTTTACCTGAGCACAGTGTTCTCTGTTCCCCATGGTGTGCTCCAAGGAAGACCATTCCCCAGGCTGTCTTGTGGTGGGAAGGTGGGCGGAGGCCCAGGGAGCCCGGGGCTGAGAACAAGGTGCTGGGAGTAACTGCCTCTGTCTACAAGCAGCATCTTCACTTGGAGGCTGTGTTTCCAGGTGCAAATTACTTCAACTCTCTGACCTTCGGTGTCCTCATCTGTTCAATGGGATAACAGTGTCTATCTCATAGGGTTATTATGATGCTTAAATGCATTAATACACTCAAAGCACTAAGTAGTGAGTGTTACTAACGTGTTAAAGACCCCAAGGAGTCTAACAAAAAATTAATAACTTTGGTTGCCTGAGGCTTACCAAACTCATTTTCCAACAGAACCAAGTTTGTTGGATTTTTTTTTTTTAAATTAACCTGTTAATACCGCTGCAGCAGGTTTAATCTTGGAAACATTTTCTACCTCCTTCTATGCTCACAGCAACTCTAACACTCCAGAGAACAGAGCAAAGAGCCCAAGTGATGGTACCGAATGTCCTGAGTTCAAATTAAGACCCTGCCCCTCACTCACCAAGTCACTTCACTTCTCGGAGACACAGTGTCCTCACCTGAAACAAAGAGATAAACCCTGGCAGGGGCCATTCATTCGCTCCTCCAATATTTATCAAGAGCCTGACATGCGCCAGTTACCACTCAAGGCCCTGGAGAAAGAGCAGCAAACAAAAGGGATGAATTCTCCACCCCCAAGGAAAGAAGTAAATAGATATTGTAATTTATTGCTGTGGGGATTAGGAAGAGTGTTTGCAAAGCACTGGCACCTGCTGGTCACTGCATAAAGGCAATTACTATGACAAAGCAGGACTGATTTCCCCCGTGGGGCGGCAGAGACACAAACAGGAAGGTTAAGTGACCGACCTAAGGCCACACCATTTCTGTCTCCCTTCCTAGCTCAGTGCCCTGGCTCCAGGATAGCTTTGCAGACACACCCAGGTCCTGCTCAGCCCAGGTCAGCCAGACAGAACCTCCGACGGGAGACCTCATGCAGATCTGAAACACAGCGTCCTGCTAATTCTCTCATCTATAAAATCTCTGCCAAAGTTTACCTTAATCCGGCATCTTACTTTTTTTAAAGGTGCAGATTAAGAGTGTAAGTGGTCTACGTTGGCTGAACACAGGGAAATGTTACAAGGAACAGGAGCTAATGTTTAATAAAAGAAGAATCTCTGCTACCGTATATCCTCAAACACCAGTCTGTGTTTATTCATTCATGCAAGAAGTATTCAGTCGTGATCATCTGTATGCTTCATTCTGCAGAATGTATGCACTTTCTGCAAAAACTGCTACTTAGAAAAAATAAATAAATAAATGCATAAAGACCGTCTCGGCGCTGCTGCCTGCCCCCCTTCCAGCCCCGCTCCCTGCCACCACCACATGGCACAGAGAAAATTCGCAGATGATGCTGCAGCTTGCTACCTGTGATCTGCTATGAGCATACCTTACAGCCCCAGTATTACTGCCGAGGGTGTGCGTCTGGGGCATGAGGAGGACATGTATGAGGTAGCAATGGTAAATCACGTTTTGTTGATACATGAAAGCCCACAAAGACAAGAAAAGCCTGATGATAAAAGAAATCAAAACTCACTGCAGGGAGAGGAGGAGCCTCCCAATGGGCATTTTTATTCACTGCTCAGATAGAAGCTCTGACAGGGGTCTCTTCAGGCCCGGTGGGCAGGTCCTGGACTCATCCCAGGACGTCGAGTGGCCTAAACTACACTGTGGAGTGTCTTCGCCCCCTCCAGCTTGGGGATGGGGGAAGCTCAGATTTACAGTGCTCTGGCCCACTTTGGCTCCCTGAGCTGTGATCGAGAAGGGACGGACACAGGCTTGTTCCAAGCAATAAACACCTGTGGGTGTGAGGGACGGAGACCCCTACAGGCCACCCAGGGATGTCCCTTCAGGGCTCATTTTCTCCTCCACGAATGCATTTCTGCTTTGCTCCCTCTGCAGTCTGACGGTGAGGGTGAGGCATGTGCAGACACATGTCAGTCTTGCCACATGAGAGTTGCTAGAAACAGGGCCTTTTGGTGTCCTCTCTTACCCTTCTGGTGTAAAAACAAGCCTGAGTGCCACCAATCCTGACTTACCCCGAGGAATCAGCTGGAGGGGACAGCTTTCGGCTTCTGGTTCTAAAGGACAACACACATTTGCTGTGGCAGGCACCATTCTAAGCATTTCTCATACTTTAATTCATTTAACCTTCATGGCCAGCCTAGGATGCCAACTCTCATCGCTGCCCAACTTTATAGAAGGAAATGGGAAAATCTGACATCCCAACCCTCTTCCTGATGTAACTCAAGAGCCTCTGAGCAACCCATCCCCCTGAGCTCTCTCCACTCCCTCGCAGAGATGCAAGCAAGCCCAGCCCTAAAACAAGTCCTTTTCTGGCCTCTCTGCCTCGGCCGAGAGCCTGGCTCTTGCTCCAGAAAGTACACAGCACTGTTCTTTGCACAAGGTCAAATGCCAAATATATTCTCTTACTATTTCAACCCAGGCCAAGTCTTTATGGACTTCAGAGTTTGAGAGAACTGGGAGTTTCCCACATGCAGTGCGTTCAGCCCGAGCCCAGAGGGGGTTTGACAGACAGCCTACGTACCCCACAACTCCTGGGTAACGGCTATCGGTGGGACAGGGTATAAATGACGAGCTGCATGGCAGGTGGCACCACCAATAACAAGACTGTGAATAATACATAGAGAAATGTCGTGTCATGGGCCATCTCAGTTTCAAGATGCTTCGCTAACATGAGAAAAGATAACAAAGATGATGGATTTGGGTGCAGAAGTACAAGTGAGGTGGAGCACAGAACAGACTTTTCTTTAAGTAATGAGAGAAAGAGCCAAAAAAAAAAAAAAAAAAAAAATTCCGATCCCAGCATACTTTTCATGTCTCAGAAGGAGAAGAAAGCCAAGTGCTAGAAAAATAAATGGGGGTTATATTAAGGAGGCAGAGGGTGACGGAGAATGTATGGAAGCTGACAAATTTGCAAGGGAAGGCACAGCAGGAGCAGGGGCAGGTGTGGGCTTGCCAGTGTGTGTGAGAAGAAGACTCTCGGCTAATTCTGTGACAGCGCGAGCGCGCTTCGTTAAACAGTCTGTTCTGAGCCCAACAGAGTGGGAAACCTCTCGGCAGCCGACGTGGCCCAGAGAGAGCTGTGGGTAGGCAGTGGCAGACTGGGGCGGGCAAGCCGAAGAGGGTCCACTCTACGATGACGAGATCAGAGTCACTGTCCTCGGAGAGCAGTCCCCAGTTCCCGGCCTGCGTTGGTCACCAGGGCCGCTGCTTGCCAATGGGACCCCAGAACCCCCTCCAGACACAGAATGGGGGTGCTCTGGGCTCAGAGCCTGGGAGTGTACTTTCTGACCAGGTCTTCATGTGATCCTTACCCCCTGAAGTCTGACCACTACTGCTGTCGCCATCATCCCTCCTCTGCAGTTTCTGAGAGCAGGACTCTGAAATAGCACTTCCTTATTTAAAAGATGGCACCATGCCATGAAAGTAATGGGAGAATTCTCGCACTTTTATTTAGGGGTACCTAAGTGATCGGGGACCACGTTCTGGCACAACACTGACGCTCAGCAAATAGGGGTTACGCGTCTACTCTCTCAGGGCCTTGGTGAGACTACAGATGCAGACCTACATCTCTTCCTCCTGCACTAGGTCCTGAGCCCAACCTCCCCTTGAGCAGGCCAATTCTCCTAGGACCTGCAGGGCTGCCACAGAGACAAGTCTGAGCTAGCAACGGTCTCTTTCTTACATTTTTGAACCTTCTGACCTTTGCTGCTAAGGCTCTACTCCCTCAGGTTTCCCTCCTAACCTCTCAGGCCAAACCTTTGTCGTGTCCTCCGTGGTTCCTTTCACTCTGTCCACTGGGCGGCCACAGCCTGGGACACCAGTTCCTCTTGCTGTCCACCCTGCCAGTGCTCCAAGCTGGGCCTGTGGCATTTCCTTCTGTCTTCTCACTCCTCCTTCTGCAGCACCAACCACCTCCTGAGCCCCTAACTCATATCTGCTGCCTGTTGGACACCTCCATCTGCATGCTCCTCGATAACACAGCTCAAATTGTACCCCTCAGTGTTTTCCCCTTAAATGTGACCTTTCTCCTGACAGCGTCCTGGCTAAAGGCAATCACATCCTCAGAGTCAGCTCTCTCTGATTCTTCTGCAATATCCAAATGGTCACAGGTCCAGGGAAGGTTAGCTCCTAAATCCACCACCCTCTTCTCTATCCCTGTCACAATTATCCAGACTTCTGCAGTTTCTTTTCTTCTTCACAAACAGTGAGACCTCCATCCAAGCCAGCTTCATTATGCTGCAAAAGCACCCTTTCCCACATATACTCCCAGACCCAGCCCTCTCCTGCTCTGAAGATCTTTAGGAACTTCTCATCACCTGCAGTTATGTTCAACTGCTGGCGTAATCCAGGAAGCCCACCAGCACCTGGCTCTTCTCTTCTCATTCACTTGAAACTCTAGTCATAAAGGGCAGAACTGCAGGGCCCTTGCACATGTGTACTGAAATAACTCTTTCGGCCTGGAAATCCCCTCTTATTGGGAGATGCAACTTAAATATGACCTCCCATGTGAAGCCTTCCCTTACCCCCTTCCCAAACGCTAAATGAATCCATGCTTCCTCCCTGACACCCTGACCCGTTATAAGACATTTCATTATTTGCAAATATCTGTATGTTTATCTTTCCTGTCTGCTTCTTGAAATATCCCAAACACCATGCCTGGCTCTTGGCATGCATGTTTGTCAAATGACTGAAGGAGCAAAAGATGGACCCATGGAAGGAGATACCGGAGGCAGAATACAAGGCAAGCAGTGACTGGAAGAGTCCAGGCAAAAGGCCATGATGGCCTGGGGGGATGCTGTCCATGGCAGGATGGTAACAACACCACCACCCCCCACATGGAGCTCTCCTCATGGAGCTCTTCTAAGAGCCTTAAACATCTTACCTCATTAATCCTCACAGCAACTTATGAGATAAATATTC
Organism: Mustela lutreola; assembly: GCF_030435805.1. Taxonomy (NCBI): domain Eukaryota; kingdom Metazoa; phylum Chordata; class Mammalia; order Carnivora; family Mustelidae; genus Mustela; species Mustela lutreola. The sequence goes on from NC_081297.1 coordinate 42,650,978, forward strand.
CCATTTTACAGATAAAGAAGTGAAGGCCCAGAAAGTTCACACAAATGACTTTGGAACTAGAAAGGAAGCTAAATGTGATGGCTGTATCTGAATCTGCTCAGTGAGCATGGTGAGGGTCAGAAGGTGTTCAAGGTGACTCTGTATGACATCAAGGTTGGCAGAACCAGCGACTAGGCTAAAGGCAAAGGTCAGAAGCAATGCTCATGCATGGTTTCTTTTACATTCTTTTTTGGAGTCCGGTTGTGTGAGGAGAGGGAAGTTGGATCGTACATGGACTTGCCTGTCTGAGGGGTCTATGGGACATCCTGGCGCACATCACTGTGGGCCAGGACCACCCTGGGCGTTTCCTGCCGGCTGCTGGCCCTTCTCTGCCCCAGAACCCCAGGCGGGAGTGTGACTTCCATCTACCAGGCCAGGGATCGGAGCTTCAAGAAGACGAAATAACTCCACAGGAAGATCCAGATTAAGAGACAAAGTGGTAAGGCCAAGGCATGGACCCACATCAGCCCAACGAAAAATTTAACACTATCCAAAAACCCAGTAGTTCCCAAACCTGACTAATCCTTAGCCCCTTAACTCCAGCCCAGGAGGAATTTTTCCAATGCATATTCCCAGGCCATGCCCCAGAACTACTAAATCTGAATCAGATCTACGCACACACTGGCATCTTTCCGTTGAGGTTATCCAAGTGGTTATATCAGTCAGGGCGGTCTCAGGAGTTACTGCACAGGTCCACGGACCCCTCTAAAGCAGGAAACACTAGTCCAGGCCTTAGGGAAGAGCTCAGAGCTGGACACCTAAGTCTAGGAACAACTTACCTAGAAAGGGAACATGAAATTGTGGAAGTAGATGAGCTCACCAAGGGAAGACCACAAAAAGAGAAAATAAGAGGACCAGGACAGCAACCTGGTCAAAGTTCCTGTAGAAACAACACTAGAAACTAGAAGAAGCAGGGAGAAAGTGAGAAGAGATAGGAGGGGACTTAATAGTAACTCTGTCCCAGAGCCAACAGGCAAAGAGTTCTACAGAGGGGCATCTCACAACATGAGACGCTGCAGGGAGAAGGGGGAAGAGGAGGGCCCAAATCACAAGGCTCATATTGGCTACATCCAGGGAGCAGAATGATAGCCTGGCCTATAAGCCAATGTGGGTTTGGCTTCATTGGTTGTTTCAGGGGTTTTCTAATGCCCCTTGGCCACCAGGTCAGTGGCCTTCAGTGTCCCAGGGAAGGTATAACCCAGTGGGATGCAGAGAATAGGAGTCACACATGGCTTTAGAGTCCAAGGAGTGTAAGCCAGGGCACTGAGGACAATCTGCACGACCACAGGGGCTTCTGCTATGCCACTTTGCCCCAAACAAAGATCTCAAGTTGGCGAACCTGGGAGCATCAGCCAGGAAACAAAAACGAGTGAGATCCTGAGATATGTCCTTAAAAGGGGGCTCATGAAATCTTCACCATGTCTCCATTCTCACAGCCCCAGCACGGCCAGGAGAGGTCTGGACTACAGATCAAGAGACTCCATGTTGGGAACAAGAGAGCCCACCGCCTGCGCGGACCAAAGACCAAGGCCCCTCCAGAAGGGACAAGGCCACTTCAATAGTGTGGCTCAGCCACACCAAGAACAGCATGTCCCCTTGGCTCCACAATGCAGTGGCCCTGAGCTACAACTCCCGGAAAGGGGCTGAGAGCCCTGACCTTACAGAGGTGAGGTTTATGGCCGCAGGCAACAGGAGTCACAAATCAGGCAGAATGGTCAGTGAGAGAAAAGCAAAAACAAGTTGCGTTTCTTTCCCTCCTGAGTTTGCCAACTGAGATCCATATCTTTTACTTCCTAGAGATGGGCACAGAACACAGAGAGCACGGAGCTGAAGAGAGAGCAAAAACAAACTGGCCGATGTAGCAAATGCATACTCTTCCTGAAAAACATGTCAACATTAAAATTTTAAAATTACATATATATTAAAGGAAGCTTGGATAGAGCAGAAGTAGGGAAGCATGTGCCTGTGTCTTTGTGTGTATCCGTGTGTATGTCTGTATATGTCTATGTATGTGTGTATGTGTTTCTGTGTATCTGTGCTTATGTGTATGTTTGTGTATCTGTGTGTGTCTATGTCTGTCTGTGTCTATGTGTGTCTGTGTATACATGTCTGTGTGTATCTATTTCTATGTATGTATCTGCATCTGTGTGTTTCTCTGTGTACATGTCTCTGTGTGTATTTCTATGTGTGTGTCTGCATATGTCTCTGTATGTGTCTGTGTGTGTCTATGTGTGTTAATGTGTCTGTGTATATATGTCTGTGTCTCTCTGTATATGTGTATCTGTGCATGCCTTTCTGCACGTGTATCCGTGCGTGCGTGTGTGTGTGTGTGTGTGTGTGTGTGTATGCTCCTGTGCCCTCATGTGTGTCTGGGCGTCTGTGTGTGTTTGGACTGGGGATAAAGGAAACATGAGTATGCTTCCTTCCCTTAGTAAGTCACTGGCCAAGCTGTGACTTGAAAGAACAAGGAACTGCTCTAGCAATGAGAAGCCCCTTTCCAACCTTGTACCCTCTGTTCCACACGCCCCAAATTCCTAGTAACTTCACGACAAAGTTCGCTGGCTGTCCCCATCCCCTCTCCCTCCACCTATGTAACCTCTCCCCTCATTTGTAAGGAAGAAAAGAACAATAAGCCACTGGCACTGGGAGGTCTTGTGAGGCCCTGGCTTTCATGCCGGTGTTACTCTTTTTTTAAAATACAGCTTTACGGAGGTATAATTGACATACCATAAAAGTCACCCCTTGTTAAGTGTATGCTGCCAGGATTTTTAGTGCAGTCACACAGCTGCACACCCAGCTTCAGAACACCTCCATCACTCTGCGTTGGGATTTTAAAAATCCATTGTCCCTCCAGCAGTCTCTGCAGCCGGCAACCTCCTCCCTAGCTCTGGAGTAGGTCCAACGTAGTTCCTCATGGTCTCCCCAGCCCGGCCGCCCTCACCAAGTGCGAGCTTCCCAGCCCCAGATGCAGCCAGCACAGGCTGCCCTCAGAGCGGTGCCTCCCCTGCCCCCCACTGCTGCTAATCCCCCAGGGAGCTGGGCCAGAGGGACTGAGGCAGAGACTAAAGGCAAACCCCCTAAAACTCTCTGTCCACCTTCCCCACTGCTGTTGCCTGGAGTCCACCCAAAGTCTCACCCTCTTCGTAACAAAACAGAGTCTTTTTTTCAAGTTGCAGATTAAGTGCGAAGCTGCAGGGGTTTCAGGAGGCTGGCGGGGTGGGGGGGGGGGGTGGACACGCAGAGAAGGACAGCCCTTGGAAGGTGCTCCTCCTTGAAGGGCCATTCAGGAGACACTTTTGCTTGTACTTATTCTGACACAGGAAAGATTTCTTGCCTGTTAAGAGGCAAGGTCACACCTCAAGAAGGCCGTGAGGACGGCAGCAAGGGCTCCGCCTGCTGACTCTGGCCGTGTCATCCCTCGGAGCTCCCCGGCCAGCTCTGTAACCTGTCCCTGACACGCCACCCCAGCCGAGCCACACTACCTTACTCAGTGTGGAGCCAGGCCTAACTGACTGGGGAACGCAGCTGAGGAGCTGAAAATGTGCCTCCAATTCAGATGCTGAGGGGGCTAAAGAAAATGTCGAAGGTTAAGAAGCAGAAGAACTCGAGCCGTGATGCTATCCACAGCCAGCAACAAGGGAAAGGAGAATTTGGTAACGCTCCTGCTTCTTTTCAGAACGATCTGATCAGACAGTCCCATCTCACTAATTAGAGGAAGGTGCTAATGATGGGGAAAGATGCATTTGGTGGGAATCACAGGAAAAGTTATGGTGTCTGCAGGAGAGGGCAAGAGAGACAGGCTTTTCCTACAGCCTGTGGCAGAGGCACCCCGGACTGCCCCGATTTTGCCAGCTGCATTCCAGAGCTCTTTTCCTCCCATGCCCAGATGGAGCAAAGGCCTCTATAATGACTTCACGCTCGGCCAAAAGTAAACACACTCCACGCTTTTTCCATGGACAAATTCTAACCCCGAACTGCCAGCAGCACTGGATTCCCAACAATCCAAATGGAAAGACGTCTTTCCCAAGAAAATAAAACCTCGTCAACTAAATAATGCATCTTGGCTGCAACAGGAAACTTTCCTAAAAGCTTCCTAGAAATTGCTTCTTGTGCAGTGATACTACAGATCACCTGAGCAAACCCTACCAATGGGACACCATCGCTGAAAATAAATACAAAAGTGATCCAAGAATAAAAGCTTGCTCCTGCAAACACCTGCACGTGCAACTTAGACAGCACATTTTGTAGCCTTCGACACAAAGACACACACACACACACACACAGAGCTAACCACCACCTAATTGAAATATTCTTCCTGAAAACAGGCTGTGATAAGACAGGTGCTGATCTGAATAAACAGCAACAGCACTTGAGCTTTGAGCTCGGCAGCACCCCTGCACGTGTCGCACGCACATCTCACTTCTCCCCACATTCCACCTGGAATCCGTGTGATCCGAGCTCGTTCCTCCACCAAGGGAAAAAAGCAGAGAGAGACGGGATGGTGGACTTACCAGGTTAGAATTGGTGGCGTTGGAGTCGTCTTCTGGAAAGGGAATATAGATCGCTAAGGCCACACAATTGGCAAAAATAGTCAGTAAAATAATTATTTCAAATGGTCTGAGGAAGAGAGTTAAGGAAGTCAATGCTGCGGAAAGCACAAGTGAAACAAACATACTATACATATATTTTAAAATGAATCAAAGATTCCTAAGAATTTTGTTTTAACAATACATTCCATCCCCTTGTATTCTGAAAAGAAACATATGCCTTTTTAAGTGCTTCTAATGGGTCCCCGCCAAAATTTTTCCTAATATGTCAAAAGTAGTGGAGGCCAGTCGCGTGCCAGAGTAAACACAGATTTCTAAAAACTTTTTTTCTTCTTCTTTTATTTATTTAGATGGTATTGGACTTCATTTTCCCCCGTGTGTGCTTGGGGTTGCTTCTACAGAGCAGAGTCTGCTCTGGTCGGGACGGGCGGTCCCCCCCGACACCCCTTCTCTCGTGGTTTCCATGCTGCCCCCGCTCCGGGGGGGACTGGAGCTGGGGAGGTGGGAGAGGTGAGACAGAATTGAGGCAAACTTGACGTTGAGATTTTCCTTTGAAATTCGAACATTTACTTTTGATCTTTTAATCTGAAGTTGGGAGTGATTATTGTTCTTTTCTCCTACTTTATTTCCTGACACCTTCCATGGAACCTGACGATGGCTGGGTGCTCTGGACCCTCAAGAGCGTGACAGCCTATGTCCTGTCCTTCAGGGCAGGGCCACCATCTTTCCTCCAACCCTCTTCAGTCTGTGGAGGCCCCACCTTCAGGGGCCAAGCCTTATGTTCTAGGTGCTCTTGACCTCCACTGGAGTGTGCTGGGATCTGGAGAGACGAGCCAAGTTCACTCACTAACAGCCATGCACTTCGTGAGGCTCTTGGGCCCAGATTTCTTTATCAAAATATTGGGTAGAACCCATTCTCCAGGGAAAGAGGAGTTAATATGACACTGGTCCCTCCACCCTACACCTACAGCTGAGGACCAGAGAGGAGACGCTTCAAGGGAAGGCCAGTTCATGGTCTTTGGACCCCATCTTCCCCAGCACTGCCCTGTTTTCGGCCTCGTCCATGGGGCCCGACAAGATAAGGAAGGGAAAGAGGATGGAAATCTCTAGAAGAAGGGAACAACTCTCCCAGGGAAATCTGTACTCACGAAGTTAATGAACTGAAGCAGGGAGAGAGACCTTAGAGATCATCTCGTCCAAACCTCTGAGGCCCAGAGAGCCTGAGAAACTTTCCCGAAACCCCACAGCGGGTACTTCCCAGTCACGCCTAGAACCCTGAGCACAGAGTCCAGCGTTCACTCCCCCACCGTGAATGGCCTCTGACCTACGTTAACAGGGCAACTCTGGGCCTGGAAGGCACATTGGTCATGGCTTTAGCCACTGTGCTGGTCATGGATCCCCCTCGGCCGCACAGGTGTAGCGGGGGGTCCATTTGCCAGCAAACCACACAAAGGCTGTCATTTTCTGTGTGTGGCCTGATATCAAGAAGATGACATGCAGTCTAATGCCCTACTTGACAGATACAAAAAACAAAACAACCTCTCCCAGGTTCCAAGCTGACAAGTAGCAGGGCCAGGGCCAGAGCCAGACCTACTGACCCATCTTCTCCAATAGGCCATGCTGCCCCTTGAGTTGACCAAGAAACCAGTAAGGACGCTGGTGGTGTTGAAGATGGTGACAACAGCAGGCGGGAGGGACAATGGCTGACACCACTGTGTGGTGCTGGGCCCTGCTCTGTTCCGTGCAAACCCCCAAACTGAATGTGCAGTTATCACCCCTGTTTCTAACTGAGGAGACAGAAAGGTGAAACGCTAACTTGCCCAATGTCACATAGCTTGTGGTAGGTTGGGATTCTAACCTAGGAAGTCTGCTTCTGAAGTCGGAGTTTGCAAGGACGACTTACTCTACACTGATCTCTAAGCTGATCACTCCTGACGTCACTCTGAAGCATTTTTAGAAAGTTCATACTTTCTAGACCTCCTACCACGAAACCCCTTCCCTCCTAGCCAGTTCCCCACCTGCTTACTAAAGTCCCATTCTGTCCAGGGGCTGGTTGATTTCATTCCCGTCATCTGGTCCCTTGTGCCCCTCCTCCCCCAACCAGGGCTACAGCACATCGTTTCAACTGAGTCAGACCTCATGCATCTGTCCTCAAATGTCAACTTGTTCCTTCCACCAAAGTGGGTGGTGGCTAAGCTTGGGTGTTTCTTACATAATCACTTCTACACCTTCCCCTAATCCAGGCGACCCATCCATCATCTTATGCTAAAAGTCCCTGGCTACTGCTGGAGACGATGATGTATAAAGAAACCAATCAGCCAGATAAGAAAAGCCACGAGCTGTAAAGTGGAGGAGAAGCCAGGTAAAACCTGGAAACGTACTGTGTCACCCTGTGACAGCCAGATCATTTTTTAAACTGTCTTTCCTTCTTAATGACAGCATTGGACTCCACTCTTTCCAGGAATGCAGAAAGGCGAGTACACCAGACCACCTCCTGACCTGTCCAGCTATCCTTCCAGGGCAATGTGGGAACGCCATCCACTAGCACTGCGGAAGCTGGGCCTGCTTCCTTTCCTGCAGGAGGGGAGGGCACATTCCCCGAGTTGGGGTGGCATGGCCTGGCTAACACTGGTCAACGGTCCTTTCACAGGTCCCTGCCTTGGGCCCCCTGTGGCTCTGTGACCAGTTTCCATGAACAGTGCCCCAGACACTGCCATTAAAAAACCCCTGCTCTCCTACACTCCCCCTCCTGCCCTGTGTGCTGCTCTCTCTCCTCTTCAGTTCCTCCCAGGCCAGTACGTCACCACCTACTGCTCCATTCTGCACACAGAGCTGCCTCTCAGGGAGCTGTCCGTCCCAGGAGGAAAAATCAGAGCTGAAGTTAACTCGTATGCACGAACACATCCCCTGACATGTTTTTCTGAGCAGGCTCCTACAGGCACAGACCCTGCCGCCCTCGCTGGTTACTGCCACTGGAGATGAGGAAACGGAAACTCTGGAGATTCCAATGACCTGTGACCACTCAGAATACAGGGGGCAGCACCATGATGGGGCGTGGTTCAGGCCCCAGATCCAGGTCCCTCCACATCCCTGTGAGCTGGACAGTGTCCCCTGAACATGTACCCTAGTACGTCTCCTCTGTGCTATGCGTGCACGGGGAGGGGCACATGCATGGACTGGGGACTTGGAGAACCTGGATTTAAAACCCAGCTCTGTGAGTTGCAGGCTGTGTGATCTGGGCCAGATCTTCAGCTTCTCCAGGCTTCAGTGCTCTCCCCTTTGGGGATCGCATGGCCCCCATCTCTCCCACTGCATGGTTCTGATGGAGCCGTTGTGACAGCAGCATGCTGGGGCTGCCCAGAGCCGGGCCTCTCACCCAGTCCTCTGGGAACAGGAAGCCTGCCTGGCCACTCAGGACAGATGGCCAGCTCTCCAGCCACCACGTGGCTTATGCTCCCTTCTCTTAAAGTTACCTTTTGAGTTGAGGGCTTCAAACATTTACAGAACTAACGTTTCTTGCTAAACAGAAGCTCTTCCCTCCCGAGCCATCTTCTTTTGCCTTTCAACCCCTACTTACTAAAGCTCTTCAATCTTTCCATGGAAGCTCATGGATAACATAGAACCCTACCATCCTGAGCCCCAGGAGATGTGATAACCCGCCCTGAATGAATTCTTATTATGAAAATGCCCAACACTAAGTCCCAGAGTTCTAGTCCTGTCTGTCACTAACCGTATGACTATGTGGGGCCCAATGTCATCACTGGGCCGAGTCAGGGCTGGACCTACTGACCTTGAAGATCCTTTCCATCTCCACCACCCCAAAATTCCCATGTTGTTAAGGGGCCTGTAATTCCACAGTGAGAGCCCAGTCCTTCAAAGCCATTTTCTCAGAAGGGCCCACTCACTGGGTAGACATGCAAAGTGGACCTGCGTTTGAAACTGCAGGCCAGTGCTCTCCACTTTGGCTGCCCGGGAGAATGACCTGGAGAACTTTCATATATGCCTGGGTAGGGCTCAGGCACCTGTGTTTTCTTACAACTTTCCAGACAATGCCAATGTGCAGCCAGGTTTGAGAACACCTGCTCCTAAGCCTGGAACCAAGAGCCTGGGTGGGCCACTGACCACTGCCCTCTCACATTTCTCGGGCTCCCTCCTCCTACAGAGAGCAGAGGTCACAAAACTATACCAGGCCCATGACACAGGAGGCAAAGAAGCCTAGGGGGTAAGCAGCACGCGACCACTATTCACCCAGCACACCCGCGGATCACGGGACAGGCTCAGCTATGTTAGATGATATCTCATAACCTCTCAGGATTGCTTGCTCAAATGCGGGCTTTGGGATGAAAAAAACATATGAGAAAAAAGACCCTGCTTGTCACTCCAGCAGATCCCTGAGCCCTATCTCTAGACATTCTGATTCACTGAGTCTCGGGCAGCACCGAAAACTCTGCGTTTACACAACGCCCCAGGGACACAGATTCAGTGGGTCTGGGAGCAATCATGGGGCTGGCCCCACTGGGGTTCCCAGGAGCAGCCCGCCCAGGCCCAAGCACAAAGGATATTTCCATTCGACGATGCTGATGCACGCCCTCCTGATGGGGTTCTTCAGAGTCAGGCAGAGCAGGGCGCGGGGTGGGCGCGTGGCCGTCGTGCTGCCCTGCTTCTTGGGCTTCCCATACTGCTGCCGCTTCCGCTGCGTGGAGCTGACCGTGGAGATGGTCGCGTTGCCGGCGCTGCCCATCAGCTTGGCCTGCCGGGCCGCATCAATGGCTGCCTGCCAGGACAAGGCGGCCCCCGGCGTAGGGATGTGCTCAGGGGCGAGCCCCGCAGCAGCATTGGCATTCATGTTGGCGTGAGCTGGGCGCGGGCTCCCATAGTTGGAACCTGCAGGAGCAGAAGACAGAGGATGGCAATTACTAGGGAGAAAACAGGAGAGTTTGAAAAAGGAACCCAGACTCGTAATTTTAAAAAAAAAAAAAAAATCTTATTTCAAACTATTGCAAGGGCCTGGGAGGGGAACCATGAAAACATGAGTGTGTGCTGCTGAGAAAACAAGAATCAGGAAAACTATTCTTGTCCCAGTTCAGCTATGTGACCTTGGACATGTCACTCCTCCTCTCCAGTCTCACTGACTCATGTTAGGCGACCAGACACAGACAGAGGAGATGTATGCATTATAGCATACATGCATGGCACATGTATGGACCTGGAAAAATGGAGCAAGTGGGAAAAGGAGGGCATGGAAAACGGTACATACGCAAAGGGATCTGTCGATCACATTTATAAGAACACACAGAAATAAAGGATATGCATTTAATATAATACAACGGTTGTTTAAGGAAAGTGAGGAGGAAAAAAGGAAAGTAGGATAGAGGGATAAAAAGGAAGAGTGAATGAGTGAATGAATGAAGAGAGAGTCATTGTATGAATCAGTGATGACAAATGCACAATGAATTGAAGAGTGTAATTTATTCAAGTCTCTGCACCCAAGTTCCAAAAATAAAAATAGTATAATGAAATGAAGGCATTGGACCAAAGTTAGGTCACCTCCAGTTACCTCAAACCCATCTGGGCAATGAGTGTTGGTTGACTAGGAGGGGGCTGAGGGCTGTGATGGTTTCACATTATGTCAGTAAATCCTTTGACATTCCTCCCATTAGGAAAGAGGATCTATGTCCCTTCCTCCTGAAATGGGGTTGGTCTTTGGTGACCATCCCACCAATAAAGTACATAAGAAATGACAGTCTGTGCCTTTCAAAACAACACAGTGCACACCCTGAGGCTGCCATGGGGTGAGAAAACCCAAACTAGCCAACACAGAGAGCCCATGTGCAGGGAGAGACTCCTGGCCACTCCCCAGTTGCTCCACTCACCATCTGACTGCAACCTCATGCGAGAGCCTTAAGCAATTCCTGACCCTTAGAAACTGTAGGAGGCAGCCAGGTGCTTACTACTACAAGCAGTTTGTTTTGGAATGATTCATCATATAGCATTCAATATCGGGGAAAGGGAGCTGTGCATGGCTGGGATTGACAGGGTAGGGTAGAGGAGACACAGGGAGGAACCCTGTTTGGGAACCATAAAATCCAGAGTAGAGGCATTCACACTTCTCTGGTGTAAGGGCAACTGAAGCCTTCAGGACTGCCTCTAAGACTGCCCACTTGGGGGACGCCTGGGTGGCTCAGTGGGTTAAAGCCTCTGCCTTTGGCTCAGGTCATGATCCCAGGGTCCTGGGATCGAGCCCCGCATCGGGCTCTCTGCTCCGCAGGAAGCCTGGTTCCCTCTCTCTCTCTCTCTCTCTCTGCCTCCCTCTCTGCCTACTTGTGATCTTTGTCTGTCAAATAAATAAATAAGATCTTAAAAAAAAAAAAAAAAAGACTGCCCACTTGGTGGGCCCTCCCCCGTCGGATAAGCTGGATGCTTCACCCTAGATCCTCCAAGGTTTACCCATGATCATCTCAGCCTGGGCTGAGCTCTGTATCCCAGAACAGAGGCACGACGTTGAGACTTGTCACCTGGTCAGGTGCAGCAGGATCAAGAGAAGCAGCAGAGAATGGGGTGACAGTGTGGGCAGAGAGTCTGGCATCTGATGCCACATCAGTTGCCCAGAGAACGGTGGCTAGAGCATGTATGTCGCTTCCAAGGCTCCCCACAACGACCCTCCCCTCTGCTCTGTGTACACAAGTCTCTTCCAGGGCAACTGTTGGGCCCAGAACAAACTGCCTTGGGGAGCCTGTCTCTCTCCTTGCTGCAGCTCACTGTTATTCAGATGAACACTTTACACCTCTCCCAGCCACCCCTCCCCACCCTTATCTTGGATCCTTCCTTCTATGTTTGACCTTCAAGATGACTTTTGCTCTCCTTGTGACCTATCTAGACCTTATCACCTCCACCACCAGCCCTATTGTCCTCCAACCGCCCCCCCCCCCCGCCCCGCCCCAGGCACCAGCGATGACCTGGCTTAGCCAGACAGGACGCAGAGACACTCTGTCCTAGAGATGGACCCCAACAATCTCATCGGGCTCCTGATCTAGCCATACCCTGAGCTTTCTGGTTATATTACTTAAGTAACCTAGCTTAGGCTAACTCAAATTGGGTTTCTGTCCTTCGCAACCAAAAAAGATCCGACGAATGTGCTTGTTCAATGCTACAAAGCTTGTACCTGTCTGGACTGTCATTTTTGCTGAAATCCAAAATCTATGTCCTTTCTGTCCTCACACCCGCAACAGACAATAAATAAGTTTCTACTCTTGTGCCAGCTGGTTGACAGGACAGACTAAAATGCTGGCCCTAGAGGATTCTGCAACTTCTCCATGTATAAGAGGAAAGTATGTCAGGATAGATTAGTGATGTCTGCCATGGGTACAAACTGTAGGGAATGGTATCACAGATGCCACGACTTTACCAGCCCTATGTGATACCAAGATGAGCACATCAGGTCTTCTTTAGTACCAGCTGGCCCACTGTCTTCCTGTCCCCTGACAGTTCCTCCTGCACTATTGCCATCTGGTCCCTGTAGCATTAGAGCCCCGCCTCCACTCCCCCGGGGCCCGGAAAATTGCCTCTTTGCTAGACTCAATTCATGGATATATTCTCAATGTGGCACAGGCCCCTGTCTCACGTCTATTCCATCCTCCACCCCTTTCCTCTGCTCCAGCTGCTCCAGGCAGCTGCTGCACCCCTGGGGGTAAAGTATTTTACCCAGAATGTCAGGATCATGGAGAATCCAACATTTGCTACGAGAAGTCCTCTCTCTCACATACCTTGTTGTTACCCGCCCTGCACTCACTGTGTGGATCCTAAGCATAAAGCAAAGAAGACCCCGATATGACTGCGGCCTTCATGTTTCTTATAATACCCCAGAGGATGGAATTCGAAGACAGTATCTGAGTTAATAAAGGCACCGGAAGATTCAGAACTGCTTCAGTAACCAGCAAGCATCCGTATCTCCATTTAACACATAAGAAAACAAAGGAGTGTATGACTCATTAAAGGTCACAAAGTGAGACAATGAAAGAGCTCTGTAGCACGTACACGACTCGTGGTTCACTGCTAGACTATCCTCCGCCTCCTCAGAACTCAGCCCTGTGCCCCACGTGCACACACACATGTGCGCTCACGTCCATGGCCACAAGCAAAGCACACGTCTCCTACTGGGTTTACAGGCCTTGAGGTTGAAGGGGCTGCTGCATTTTGGACCTGAGAACATCCTTGATGTTTGGCGTGATCTCCACAGGAAGGAGTCCACTGTGTGAACAGCCCTTTCACTTAACCCTCAGGGCACCTCTGGGATGAATGAAAGTAGAAGATGTCCCTGTTTCTACCGGCTGCATTGGAAAGACCAGTGACCAGCAGCCTAATCTCACGTCTTACTGGGTTTGCTGGGAGTGCTGGAACTCTCATTCTATCCATTCAGTCCGTGATATATAATTTTTCTTTCCTAGACTCCCTCACTGCTCAATATGGGCAGCACGTTATCAATTCTGTTTTAATTCCGAGACTAACTTCTCGTAAGTTAGTCTCAAGACTAACTTTATGTAAAAGCAGCAGACCCCACCACCCTTAGCCCCTCCAGACCCCAAATCTCCTCTACAGCAAGCCCACGGCACCCCATCCCTTCCTGCTGATTATGGTCTTCAAACTCCAATCTTTGTACTCACATCCGATGCACCCCAAGGGGGTGACATGGGGAGCAAGGTGACCAGGGCTCCACAGAGCCAAGATGTGGTTCTAAGAGCCTTGTCTTGGCAGGCTGACTTCGGAGTCACCCTGCACGGTGGGTGACCTTATTTACATTCCCAGAGCACAAGGACCTCTCTGGAGCACACCATCTGGAGAAAGCACATACGAAGAAGCCCATGGGGAAAAACGGAATGTCAACCTCTCCCCAGCCAAAGAACAAAAAAACAGCCTCCAAAATTTTGGTCCTGGATGCTCTGAGCACTATCACGGCCATGTGAGCTGACTAAGGGCCCTGCCATAGTAAACACAGAGCCACATACAGGCAAGACAGGTGTGGCTCCTTCCAGCTAGCCTCCACCAGGGCCCAGCTTAGCCTCCCCTTCTCCCAGCAAGGTCCCCTCATCCACTAGTATGGCTCCCCACCCAGACCCACGGCTCTCGTAGGATCTCCAGGTCCCACTCAGGAAGGGGGCACCACCATCCAAGAATTCCAGGAATGGAAAATCACCACCTTAGGCTCAACATTTTTGAACCCAGAGCAGTGCCAAGGAGGAAGGGCAAGTAGCACGGTGTCCCTGATGGCTTTTGTTAGCACGAAATAACCACCCAATGCAAAGAGACCAATTTTCAAATTATAAAGCTGATTCAAAGCTCTGTCTCCTGGCTGCCACAGCTGAAAAGATGCCACCATCTAAGCCTGCTCTGGCTCCTGCTTTTCCTGAACTATTTTTACTGTTGTTCTTGTCCCTGAATGAGCCCCAGAGCAGCAGCTCAGCAGATCAGGCCGCACAAACAGGTGGGCGCCCGCAGCAGCGACCTTGCCCTCACACAGAAGAAAATGATTCCCATTTGTCAAATGGCCCAGCACCCCTGACTTCAGCAGCAGCTCCCTCCTCCCACACACAGAGGCTGCTGCCTCTCCAAGGAACCAGGATGAGGATAAGACCCCTAAACAGACTGGACAGCCACAGGTCAGTCTGCTCCGCAAGGTCCAAGGAAAGCGTCCAAGTCAGGAGGCAGTGGCTTATGTTTCCTTGGGGCCCCCAGCCCCGTGGAGCTGGGGACTCAGAAGGTGTTCAGGAATGAAAGAGTGGATTTTTTTCCCTTTAATCCATCTCCATCCATATACCTGATCCAGGGCCTTATTGCAGAAGATGTTCAATATCTATTTGCTAACAGCAGCAGTATGGTGATGTCATGATAAAGATGAAGGCTGATAAGAGGTAAACACCAGAAACTGATGGCATCAGCCCGTCTATGCCCTAAAGCATGAGCTTATTCAGGTTCTTCCTCTTACTTCTTGGATACAGTTGTTGAGATTTCTTTTTTTTTCTTTTTCTTTTTTATGATTTTATTTATTTAGGGGTGCCTGGGTTAAAGACAAGAAACAGATGGAGGCCTGGGCTAGGGGGTGGCTTGGGAGATGGAAGTCATGGCTCCCAAGCTCTACCTTCAGAAATCCCAACAACTGGGTGTGCCTGGGTGGCTCAGTGGGTTAAGCCTGTGCCTTCAGCTCAGGTCATGATCTCAGGGTCCTGGGATCGAGGCCTGTGTCAGGCTCTCTGTTCAGTGGGGAGCCTGCTACCCATCCCCCACTTCCTCTGCCTGCCTCTCTGCCTACTTGTGATCTCTCTCTCTCTGTCAAATGAATAAATAAAATCTTTATTTTTTTTTAAGATTTTATTTATTCACTTGACAGAGATCACAAGTAGGCAGAGAGGCAGGCAGAGAGAGAGGAAGGGAAGCAGGCTCCCCGCTGAGCAGAGAGCCCGACGCAGGCCTCGATCCCAGGACCCTGAGATCATGACCTGAGCTGAAGGCACAGGCTTAACCCACTGAGCCACCCAGGCACAACCAGTTGTTGGGATTTCTGAAGGTAGAGCTTGGGAGCCATGACTTCCATCTCCCAAGCCACCCCCTAGCCCAGGCCTCCATCTGTTTCTAGTCCAGACAGCTGCAGTAGCCCCCTGGCATTTCTCTCTCTCTTTGCTTATCCCCAATCTAATCTCCATGCAGCAACCAGAGTGACCTTTTAAAAAATATAAATCATAAATCAGCTCCTGTCATTCTCCCAGATAAATCTCTTCAGAATCTAGACTCATTGCATGACTTATGAAGCCCACATAGGCTGGCCCCAGCTGCTTCTCTGAGTTCATCTCATTCCACTCTCAGCCTGGTCCAAGGCAATCCTCACATACTGGCCTCATTTCACTCCTCCTAAATGCTCCCTCCTTATATGCCACAGTACCTTTGCACATACCTAGAATGTTATTCCTTATGCTTCTGGCTTGGTGATTCCTTCTCTCACCTCAGGTTTAGGCTTAAATAATTCCTTCTCACAACCCCCAACCCTTATCCTCTAATGTAAATAGGCAGAGTTCAAACACCAGCTATCTCCCTGCCTCCATACTACACTTGACTAGAGATGCCCAAACTCGCGGCATATAGAGATCCCCAATTAGCCATGTGTGTGGAGAAAAGCACAGTGCTGCAGATGAACTTCGACAGCACAACCTCCCTCTTAGTCTTAGCACCTTCATCTGTGCACGAGGGAGCTCACCACTAAAGACAAGACTTAGTACACACAATAGCAACCCAGACTGATTTATGGAGCAAGGAGCAGCAGTTCACACTGGGCTGGGAGAGAACTGAAAATGCATTTCTTCCTGCAGTGACCAGGAGCCTCCATTCTCTTTAAAAGCGCAGCAGCAAACCTGGAACAGAAACCATGCTTTCTCTGCCCATTAAAGACCAAATGACTAGAAAGCAGGAAGCCATTAATCTTCTCTATCTAGAGTGTTACAGAGATAGCTGGGAAACTCGAACTGGGAAGATACTGTCTCCTGGTTTTCAGATACCCAAGGCCCTGTCTGTCTTAAGCCCAGTGGTGCTCACTCAGAGAAGCTTCAGCTCTGGCTCAACCCCATGTAGCAGATGGGGTAGACCAGTGGACTAACTCAGCAGCAATTCCAACCTCCGTCTGCTGTCCCTGCCTGTCCTGCAGATGCTAAAGAGCGAACGAAACTAAGTATAGTGAGCCCATCTATTTCACAAGGCTCTGGTGATGCTTTCCTGATGCCTGGAACGTTGATAAGGTGGTGTGACCCTGGAGCCAGCTCTTGGTATAGTGGCTTCCAGATTCCCCAGCTGCCTAATTATACCACAGTCCCAGTCCCCTTGATGGGTCAGCTCTGCAGCCTTGTTCCGGGAGTCATTCCTAGAGGTCCAACCTAGAGCCTGCTCTCCCAACACTTACCATGATTGAATATGTATTGAATATGTTAAATAAATTCCTTAAATTCCTGTATTGAATATGTTTCCTCTCAAAAAGACTATGGCAGTGTCTACTGACACTGTAGTAGACTACAGTGTCTACTGTAGATCTAAACTCTGCCTGAGTCTATAGTCTCACTGTCTAATAGAACACCTACAGTGATGAAAATATCCTATTAATTCTTCGATGTCCAATAGAGTAGACACCAGCCATTGTTGATTCTTAAGTACTTGAAATGTAGCAAGTGCAACTACAGAACTACAGCCATTTTAAATTTTATTTAATTTTAATTAATTTACATGTAAATAGCCACAGATGGCTTGTGGCTATCATATAGGACAGCACAGGCCTACATTAAGAGGAAGTCCTGATGGAAAGAGCATAATTTGTGATGGAACTTCTTTAAAAAAAGCAATCAAGGACTGATTCAGATGCTGATAGGTGGGTGGATTTTCTGATCAGGAAATAACCACTCAATGCAAAAAGGCATGTGTTCAAAGAATAAGAGGGTCTGAGACCCAACAAACAACTTCAGCAACCAAAAGTCATTTTTCAGTGGTTAATCCTCTTGACAAATGAAGAGAAAGTAATGACCCCAAGGGACAAATGGGGAGGCTGATGCTTCCACCCAAATTGAGTGGGTCCTAAGAGAACCCTAGGACATCCCAGCTGAAATGGAATCCACTCCCCAGACCAAGCACCCAAAGGATCTTCATGGTGTGTCACATCTGCTGCTTCTACCTCTCACCAGAGCCATTTTCACACTCTTTTCAACAGCATTCCCTTCCACTCTTCCCTCACCCTTCTACAGACACTGCTCATGAGAGATGGGGATATTCAGAACAGGCCGGTGACCACAGCAGTCAAACGCTCCAAAACAAAGACAGGGACCCAAGGATATCTGTGGCCATCCCCCTGACTAAATCATCCAGACACTGCCTTAAATAAAACCATCTCTTTCCTATTCTACATCCCACTCCTCTCTAATGACGGGACCAAGGCAAAGAACCGCGAGTATTTCAGAAGCCCAAGCTGACAGGAAGAGTGGTCAAACCGCTGTTGTTCACACCTTCTAGTGATCCAGCAAACTAAATCGTCTTTTCTCTTTCTTCATCGGGCAGCTAGTCTAAAGGAGAGAAAGGAAAAGGAACCCTTGGAGGGACTCCCATGGAAGTCCCTGCAGAGATCTCCCAGTAGTACCTTGGCTAGAGGACACTAACCATAGAGTCATTCCCCTCACCTTACTCAGGGTCATACTGACATCAGAGAGCAAGCAAAGAAAAATGTTAGAAAACAAACTGATAGATACACACACTAAACCATACTTTCCAACCAAAGATAATAAATTGTAAAGATAATAAAACATTTCTTCCACTTATGTCCAAGCAGGGAGAGAAGAAAAATTGCCACCTCCTGCTATTTGAACGAAGGCACCCCCTGGTGATGGCTAACCTCAATTACAGGACCCAGTGGATCAGTTCAAGTTTATCAGAAGTCAGCATTTCTACTTTTTCAAGGCCACTACAAAGTAGCCATTTTAGTAAAAGAAATAGATGCAGCCCTGACTGAGGTCAGATACCATCCAGCTGGAAAAACAGAAAAGCCTTCAGCATGCTGATGTCTGGGGACAGGGCAAGAAGAATGCCAAAAGTCTGACACAGCAATGAGAAGACCAAGCACTAGCTCCAGGTCTCCTTGGCAATGGCTATTGAGCACTGAGAGGGGTTACACTCTGGTATGTGGGCCCTTCTCATATTCTCCCAGTGATCTGTAAGTTCCTTGAGAGCAGGAACAAGTTTTGTGGCCTCAGAAACCCAGCAGACTGGCTGTCACCTAGTAGGTGAATAAAACACATTTGCCACGTGGAAGTTCTTCTGCAGAATTTCTGTCTGACCGTCAGAGATTTCTATACAGAAGTTTACAGAGATGATGCTATTTGATTATTTTAGATTAGTATGTCACTTGTGTGTGTTTATTTCTTTCTTTAGAGAGACAGGGAGTGTGCAAGTGGGGGCAGGGGTAGAGGGGCAGAGAGAGAGGGAGATAATCCAAAGCAGACACCCTGCTGAGCCCAGAGGCTGACGAGGGCTCGATCTCACAATCCTGAGATCATGACCTGAGTGGAAATCAAGAGTCGGACACTCAACTGGCCAAGCCCCTTCTGTGTTTATTTCATATATTAGGTATATATTTGTCTCTTACCTCCCATCAGAAGGGAAGCCCCAAGAAGTAGGCACCTTTGTCCATTTTGTTCATCACTGTATCCTCAGAGTCCAGAACAGCCTGGAGCATGTGTTGAACAAAAGGGTGAATATCTGAAAGGGTCACTACCCCAATACATGTTTTTCCCCGTGACATTTTTTAATTACTTCAACTTCTGGCCCCAAGATAGAGAGGGTTTTGCTGCTTTGGGCCCATTTTATTAGTAGGAAAACAGAGACACAGAGTCTCTTCACGTGTCTCAATCACCAGAAAGAGAACACAGGAGGCAGCGCCATCTTGAAAGGACAGCTTTTAGTGTATTCAGTGATCCCAACCTCCTTCCTTCCCACCAGCTGGGAGGATGGGGTGACAGGAAGACTCACTTGGCTAATACTCATCTGCCCACATCCTGCGCCAAGTGAAGTGGGCAGAGCACCCTGGGGGAACAGCAATAATTCTGACTCTATTCCATGCCTGTGAAGGGCCGGCCACATAGCCACAGAGGAATGGCATATGGCATTGCAGCCCTGCTGAGGTTCAGTGCTCAAAGCTCACAGACTCAGACCCTCCGGGCCAGGAGAGCTTCTGTTCTGTGGGAGAGAGGTCTGACTATTCCTGGAGCCTCTGAGCCCTGCCAGGGGCAGGGGAAGCTGAACTCCAGAACCCGGCCCAGCGGGAAGCATGGGCTCATCGGCCCCGTAGGGAAAGCTATTTAGCACTCCTAATGAGAGTCTTTAAGGAATTCAATCATTCCACTACTCTTCTCAGGAGCTACCCAACACTCCAGCAAAGCAACCTACGCAGGTAGTCACCACAGTGTACATCATACCAGCACCAAACTGAACATCACCTATAAGCCCCTCACAAGGGGACTGTCCTGTGATGCCACCTCCACACAGTAGAATTTTAGAAGCCATAAAAACTATGCTTTGAAAAACAAAATAGAAAAAAATTTCCACATATTAAGCAACAGAAATAAGGCCCAAAATGTATGTACTATATGACCCCAATTTTTTTAAGACATTTTTTCTTCCATAGAAGAAAGACTAGAAGGAAACACATAGAAATAGTCCTAGTAGTTCAACTAAACATCAATCTTTTTTTAAAATTCTTTCTAGATCAAGAAGTTGACAAAAAGGATTTAAGATCTCTACTATTTTTACTAAACTTGAAAGGAAAACACTGTTCAAAAGCAGGAAAGTCCAACAGTTTAAAAATGAGTATCTTAGAAAGTCCCCCACCTCAGAAAAAGCACCATTAATAAATGTACGTGTCTATCTAGATTTTTGTCCTGTAAATAGCTAGAATAAAAATTTATAAAAATGGTAGGAAAGAAGGAGGAAAGGAAGAAGTGTAGGTGCAAGGGAGGGAAGAAGGAAGGGGGAGGGGAGGGGTGAGGAAGGAAGGGTACTAGTGATTATCTTCAGGTGGCCCCATCTATTTTCAGAGAGGCAGTTCAGTCCAGAACTCAGGGCCACGGACTTAGAAACCAGATGGTCTCGATGAAAATTCTAGCTCTGCTAGTCACTAGCTGTGTGACTGAAGTTACCTAACCTCTCTGTGCCCCAGATTCCTTATCTGTAAAATAGAAATCATAACACTGCCTATCACACAGCATTGTTATGATGATCAAATGAGTTAATAAATATAAAACTCTCAGAATAGTGCTAAGAGTAAGAATCTTGTAAGTACTAGGTCTTTTTGAAATTATTATATTTTCCAAAGTCTGTACAGTAAATAATTCTTTGGTGATCGGAAAGAAAAAAAGTTATGGTTTTGGTTTATCATTTAAGTATACTTCCAAAATTACTGTAGCCAAACCGGTGCCAGATTCTTGTCCAGCCACTGCCAGACCCATTCTGAGGGGGTTGGGGTAGGCTGTGCCCACAGACCCTACCTGGCAAACGGGCCACCCATCTTCCTAGGCTGCCTAGGGCCTCCACCTCTCCATCCCGGGCACCACAGGAAAATACAAGCCATCTGCCTGCAGCGACAGAGAAACGGGAGTCCCATGAAAAGTCGCCAGGTGCCTTTGTGCAGCCCTCTGCTGCCTTGAACCTAAACTAAAAACAAAGGATATCTGCACTCCTGGGTCTCCAGTTGTGTCGCTCTGGAAACAAAAGTATCTAGGTTTAGGGGCACCTGGGTGGCTCAGTGAGCTGAGGCCTCTGCCTTCGGCTAAGGTCATGATCCCTGCCTACTTGTGATCTCTGTCTGTGAAATAAAATCAATCAATCAATCAATCAATCAATAATTTTTAGGTTTAGGGTAAAGTGAAACAGTTGATTTGAAAGTTAGCCAGGAGGGGGTTTGGGAGAAGGGGGTGGGATTATGGACATTGGGGAGGGTATGTGCTTTGGTGAGTGCTGTGAAGTGTGTAAACCTGGTGATTCACAGACCTGTACCCCTGGGGATAAAAATATATGTTTATAAAAAATTAAAAATTAAAAATTAAAAGTCAAAAAAAAAAAAAAAAAGAAAGAAAGTTAGCCAAGATACCTATACGGGCAAGACGCTTTCTTTTTTCTTGTCATCTTGATTAGTAACCACAATTCCATTAAATACCAGCCAGTCTCCAAGAAGTAGGAACAGGTATGTGTATGCATCATAGGGAAAGACACCAGGACCCCTTGGTTCAGGTCCCCGGTCTGAGGGGTGCCATCCATCTCAGTGCCAGCCCTTCGAAGAAGCTGGAGCAGAATGAGACACTGGAAGGAGGGAGGTCAGAGCACAGGCCCCTGGCCCCATTCCCCCACCGGCCACACTGCTGAGCACAAAACGATGCACACTTCTCAGTTTACTCATCTGTAAAATACAGGTAATAATACATTCCTCACAGGACAATAGTAAAGACTAAATGAGGTTATGTCTACGAAAGTACTACCCAAATATAAAGATACTTAATAAGAACCCTTTCACAGATGTCCACATATAACGCCTCAGGGCACTAAAGAAGAACATCTCGTTGCCAATGAAGTAAAATAAAACATGAAAGCTGTTTTATTTAAAAAAAAAAAAAAAAAGTCTTTTTCCCAGAAGCACACCCTCCATGTTAAGCAATCACCTCTTAAAAAGTGCTATATCTCACACACAAATTTAATCATGTCAATTTGTGAAAAAGTGAATCTAGCCAGAGAATTCAGAATGCAGAAGATTGCAGAGATCCTTGAAAACAGCACTCCACTTTCCAAGGAACCTCTCTTGGTGAAAGTCTCTGAAGTCCTTCCACTATACGGGATTGCACTGTGTGCGGGGAAGGGGGGGCACGATGCACATATTTACACACTAAAAACATAATGCCCAAACACACCCATCCACGGCCCATTTGTCCTGCTCCTGAGGTCTCTAATAGTCGTTAAGGTGGGACAAAAGAAACACATTCGCTCAGTATTCTGTGCTCTCAGGCTATTTAATAACAATGCTTTGTATAAAGTATAATGCTTCTTTCATTTGGAAAAGTCAAAGCCATTTATCTCATTAATCCCCACAAAACCTCGGCCAGACAGCAGGCAGACAAGAAGGTGGAAGGCAACGAAAAAATAAGCAAGTCCCCCCAGCCCAAGCCTGCTATTCCTTGGTAAAAACAAAGTTTCAGAGAGCTTTGAAGCCATCTCGACTGTTCTCCGAGTTTGGTAAGAGAAGAACCAGACCAGAAGTCAAGAGAGCCAAATTCCAGCCCCCACTTCAACACCCATTTGTTCCGTGCGGATCAGACACATCACTTTCCTTCTTTGGCCTTCGGTTTCCTCCTCTCAGGAGTAAGGAGGCTCAACCAAACACCATAAGAGTCCTCCTAGTTCAGAGCCTCAGGTCTAGAACTCTTGAGTCTGGTATCTCCCTGCCCCCATCACCCCTCCCCAGCCAGTCTTACTCCTACGGAGTTCCTCGGTGCCCGGATCTCCTCCCCACAGACCTCGCAGATCAGGGCTGAGAAAGTCGGCCTGACATCCAGCTCCAACTGCTCCTGGGTTGGGCTCCTGGCTGGAGCATGTGCTCAGCCATCCTGAGGTGGGCTTCAATCTGCTCACAGGGCAAGGTCAACCCAAGGGGCCGCTGAGTGAGGAAGGGCAACAGAGAGAAATAGGACCCTCCAGCCCTTGTTTCGTTTCTATTTTATTATCCCAGGGTTTCCTCTGTGACCCCTTGGGGCTCCATGTGGTTCACGTAGAAGCTCCTAAAGCCAGAGAGAGCCCTTCACACACACACACATTCCCCTCCCCCCCATAGTACTCTTAAAGAAGTCAGAAAATGGCAAGCACTGGTAAGGAAGCAGAGGAAGGCTAACCCTGTGCGCTGCTGGTGGGAATGTAAAATGGCACAATAGTTACGGGAAGTATCTGGGGTTCCTCAAAAAAATTAAAGACACAATTGTCATATGATGCATCAAAGCCACTTATGAGTCTATATCTGAAAGAACCGAGGGTGGCGACGCGAGCACAGATGGCACACCAAAGTTCAGAGCCATGTTATTCACCATCAGCAAAATTCGGAAACAGCCCAAGAGTCCATCGACAGAAGAATGAATAAACAAAAACGTGGTCTATACATACGACGGACTATTATTCAGTCTTAAAAAGGAAAGAAATTCTGACACAGGCTACAAAATGGATGAGCCTTGAAAACATGATGATAAGTGAAGTCAGCCCATCATGAAATAAATACTGTCTGATTCCACTTCTGTGAGGTGCTGAGAGGAGTCCTACCCATAGAGACAGAGAGTAGAGGGGTGGTTACCAGGGGCTGGGGGAGGAAGGGGAAGAGTTCATGTTTAAGGGGTATGAACTTTCACTGGGAAGATGAAAAAGGATGATGGTGAGTGCAGAGCAATGATGTGAATATACTTAATGCCACTAAATTACACACTAAAAAAAAAATTAAGATGATAAGCTTCATGTTATGTAAGTTTTCCATATTACAATAATGTTAAAATTTTAATTTAATTTTTTATAAAAAGCAGAGAGAGTGTTGGACCCAAAGCACTTGGAAGAATATTCCAAGAGGACAGAGATCTAGGAAGCAGAGGGGGGCTGCCTTCTGAGGAACAAAGAGCTGGAAGGCGAAGGCAGCTGTTCTTCAGGAAAGGCTGGGAAGGGTGAATTCAGCCTAGTCCAGAGGGAGGTGTGTGGCAGGACAAATCTCTACCCCTATTCACATGCATCCCTGCACAGCCTTCTGCTCAGGCCCTCAGCACGTGACTCGGGCCCAGAAAAGGATGCAAAGAATTTTGGTCATAAATCGTTTCCAATTCTCAAATAAATCACACGTGCGCATACACAAACATGTCTTCACAACTGAGTGAAACCAGACTCACGTCCAAATACATCAACGGTATTCTCAAGCACCATTCACTATCAGGCGTCAGATCTTTGGCTGGAGAGTTGGGTGATCAGAACGTTAGATCAATGCCTGGCTCTCCACAGTTTCAATCTTGTCCAAAGTCTCTGCTCTGGGCACCTGGCATGTCTCCAGGACAGGCCATGATGCATTCATCTCCATAGCTCTGCTGCCTAGCCCAGTGCCTGACACACATCAAGTATAAAAAGAGTGTTCACTGAAGGAATGGGATTTCTCCTCAGCATCCTGATAGTTTTAGGTGAGGAGACAAGTGACATTATTCCCACGCTAACAATGAAACCAAGGCAGAGAGAAGCACATGGCCCCCATCCTATGAGACCCAGGCTAGGACGAACTCAGCCATCTCCAAGGCCTCCAATTTCTCAGGAATCTTAAATCCATGCTCCTTCCTCAGAGCTTCTTGCAGCCAGGAACCTCTCGAGCTCTCCCCGGCCACCCCCCGGGTGTGTATGCGTTTTCTCTCCTTCCTGAGCCCCAAGCTGCCTTTTCTCTTCCTTCTGCTGGCTTCTAGGCCAGTAGTACCTGACCGCTCAGGAGTGGTCTCCCTCTCCTCCATCTTTTCCTCCTTGAAGGACAGAGGAAAACATCTGACGAGGGCCACCCTTGTGGTGTAGCAGAGATGCAGAGCAAGGGCTGCCCCTAGGTTAGGGGTCCATAGAGACCCAAGTTCAATGTAGGACTCTAGTGCTGCCCAGATTCTTCTATAGGGCTCAGGTACATCAAAAGCCTGGGACAAAAGGGAGCAGGTGGGGAGATGCAGGAACATCTACTGTTGAAAACCCAAAACTAGAAGGCAGAGGTCAACGTCACCTTCATTCTTCATCTCGGAATGGAGTTATGATTCAATGGAGCAGAAACCAGCACTACAGAAATGCTGTAAAACTCCATCATCTCCGCACCTTTGTCACCCTGTTTATGTGGGTCTCCTCAGACTATGTCACCACAGTAATTAGGAAGGTTGGAACTGTTAAGACAATGAGAATCTACTGCTGGCCTGTGAAGACAGCATGGAAAGAAGAGCCTGGGATCTGTAAATACTGAGTTTTAGGGACAGGTTGCCCCGGAATTAAGTGGATAGTGGCAGCCAGAAAAGAAAGCTGTGGAGTCTAGTGGCTAACGGCAAAGTAGGGAGTGACGTAAGACCCAAGTTTGTACTCTGTGTGGCCACTTACAAGCCCTTTTGGTCTGGGCAACTTGGTTAAAAGCTCGGAGACTCAAGGACCTCTGAGCTGTTTCAAGGATTTTAAGACATTTACAAGCACGTGGCATGGCCCAGCCTTATGTGAAGTTCTCAGTGAACTGTAGGTATCAGTATTGCTTCTATTGTTGAGGCTGTTATTAAAGTGGGCTGGGTCTTGGGGCCTGTAGCAATGAAGGAGAGGCATGGGGAGGCCCTAGCCTGAGAAGAGCCATCAGGCTTAGTACCCCGAAGGCCTCTGCAGGCACCTGTACAGAGACCCCACTCAGAGTCAGCCATTCATGAACCTCCACATTTCCACTGAAGCACATATAGCCCTCCAACTTATCTCATTCGGTCATCAGTAAACCTTGGGTCAAGAAGACCAAGGACCAGGCCTGGGCACATGGGTCTCCTCCTCCCTACTCTGCTAGGGAGCCCTGGGACTCTGGATAAATTCCTCACCCTCTGTGTGTTTACCTCGTCAGTAAAATGAAGGAGTTTACCAAATGATCTCTAAGATCGTATATAATTTTTGGCACTCACTGATTCTAGAATTCAAATGTGGGTGGCAGAAGAGTTTATCATTTGGAACATGCTTGCAAAAGAAATAGGCTTCCTAGAGGGATGCTCAATGCCTCCATCCCACTCCTCAATTCCCTCCTTTATGCTAATAAATAATTGAATCTGAAAAACACCTGTCTAATAGGGCAGCCACTTACCTGGGTTCATCCCCACCCCTGAATCTCAGCAAACACGGACCAGAATGGCCATGACTCCTTAACAGAGGGTTATGTAGTGTCTGCCCTGCACAGCGCCCGGCCTCTGAACTATGCTGACTTAGCAAGCTGCTCCTCCTGGTCCTCTCTGCTGCACTCAGGTTTGGGAGCCGGATGCTCCTGGAACCACAGTCACCTGCTCATTAGCTCTCCTTGCATGTCTGCTTCCTTCAGCAGCCTTCCTAGATTTATTTGGTTTTCCCAACCTGGGAAGCAGGAGCTAACAACTCCCAAAAGAAAAGAACAGAGATGTGGAATCTTTGGGGTGAATGGCAGCACCTTTCTCCTGGTCAGAGTTAGCAGGTGGAGAAGGTGATCAGGGCAAATGGGGCATCTGCTTTTGTCTGCTCTATGCACTCAGTCCTCCACTGAAGTGCCCTTTAATATAAAACACGCAGAGACTAAACATAGCTTTGCTGCTGGGTGGTCCCCTGGCAGCCTGCGACTGAGCCACTGTTTGCTGAGCATCACCGTTTGCCTTTTATAAAGAAAGGCAGTTTGCTTTATAAAACTAGGAGCTTAGGACTCCCACTCAGGATGGCAAATGCTTGGTTCAACTTCCCACTTAAGCCAAGGAGTTAGGGAGCCCCCCACACACTGACCCCAAATCATGCGCGGTCACACGACTGTGTAAAGGTGTCAGTGACCGGGGAAGGGAGAGTGGCTGCTGCTGCCATAGGTGAGGTCCAGGAAAGCAACTTACCCCACGACCACACATTCACCCTGGGGCACACGCACACACACATATGAATGTGCACGTACAAACACGTGCATGTCCCCGGTGGGACTTGCAGCCCACCACCTTCCTCTGTGCGGCCCACGGCCTTTGCCGCCACCTTCCTTGTATCTCCTTGGAGCAAGTGCATGCCTTCTCCCACTGCTCAGACATAACCCTGCGAGCAGAGCCCCGTCTGCTCCCACGCCGTAGCCCCCACCGTGCTAGCACCAGGTAAGTGGTCGGGAATGTCTGGGTGTGTGGGCCCCACTGGGGCGGGCATGGTGGAGGCCTCAGACACATGAGATACTCTCCCCACCTCGACAAGGCACCAGCCTCCCCTAGCTGCACATTCACCCACATGGACACGCACACGGACACCCACCCACACACACGCTCTGGTAACATCTGCCAAGCCAGAGACCTTGCCCTTTCAGAGTCCACAACTAAATTTGGATGTGAAACCAACGCAGCCAAGTCAAGCAGGCGAGACTGGCCCAAAAGTTAATTCCAGTCAGCTTCACTTTCTAAAGCGTTCCACTGGCCTTGGCCAGAGCACGTGGTTTCTTCAAGCTGTTAGCCCCTCCAGACTGCAGCTCCCCTCACTCCACTTGTCTGTGGCTCCCAGACTCCACTCCTGAGGGCAATGGGTTCAGGTGAAGGGAGGAGCCCAGGAGATACAAAGAACCAAAGGACTAAGAAGATGAGTTTTGGAATGAGACAGATCTCAGTTTGCGTCTCACCACTCCCCTTTTGAGCTGGGTGATCTTTGCTAAGGGAGCCTAACCTCTTTGGTGGTCAGGTTGCTTATGGGTGAAACAGAAATAATCTCACAAGGAGAAATGGGACCTGTTAACACCAGTACGTGCTGACTGGTGGTTGACTATTTCAAGCCAGCGCTGTCTCTTGAGTTGGCAGTGCTAAAGGGTGGTATGAGACACGAGGAGTTGCACACTCCTTCCCCGGCACCGGAAGGATGCCGGTTTTCCAGCCCTTCCCCCAGCCCACTCCAGAGCACAGCAGGACCACCCGACCACAACACCTAGTGATGTCTTGCCCTCACTGCCACAGCCAGAGTTGGCAAGACTCTCTCCCACTTCCCTGAACACAACAGCCCAGGCCAGTCACCACGCAGCTGGGGTTACACAACATCCGAGCCTTTGGGAGCCATGGCTTCCATCTGGCTGACAGCTTACAAATATTTGACCTTATCAGGCTTGAACTGGAAAAGAAGGATAATTGAAGTTTCATATGAAATTACTGTGCAAGTTATGTGCGGCCCAGTCAAGCTTCCTGGGCAGGTAAGAGTTCCACCTGTTTGTGCCAGGGATCCGTTGTGTGCGGGCTGGAGAAAGAAGGCTGGCCACGAAGCAGAGCCCCTGTGCCTTTTGCTTCTGCTCGCCCTGTTTCCCCTACATTGGCACCCAGCAGCCATTTTCACAAAGCTTGGCATAGCTATCCTCTTCTACCCCTTCAGGCCTGCCCCAGGCTTTTGCTGAGCCAGCGGGAGAAAGCCATGTGAGGAGACAAAAGGAGAGCAGGGGTGAGACAGGGGAGCAAGCTCAGAGGGCCCTCGAGACCTTCTGGTCCCAGCCTCTCCCCTCAGAGGTACAGACTCTCAGGACCTGAGAAAGCAAGTCACGTGCCCTAGCTTCCACAGCCAGGTCAAGGTCAAGCCAAAACTTGAGCCCCAGCCTCCAGACCCCTACACCCAATTTCTACTAACCCAAGTCAAGGCTGAAGCCCTTCTAATGAGAAACTGGCCTATCGAAACTGCTCCAGCCACTGCCCTTTATGTGGCCGCGGCCAGGGTGGCAGGCTGAACACTGTTGCCCCTCCTCCCCCAAGATATCCACGTCCTAATCCTTGGAAACTGAATATGTTACCTTATATAGCCAAAGAAAGGTTGCAGGTGTGATTGAGCTGATTGTGAGTTGGGGAGATTATCTAGGATTACCCAGGTGGGCCTGATATAATCACAAGAGTCCTTACACGAGAGGCAGGAGAGGAGAAAGGAGAAGATGCTACACAGCTGGCTCTGAGGATGGAGGAAGGGGTCTTCATCAGCCGGAACAGGCAAGGAAGCAGAGTCTTCCCCCTAGAGCTTACAGAAGGAATACAGTACAACAGGCCCACTTTCGACCTTTGGCCTCCAGGGCTGTGTTCTTTAAGCCCCTGAGCATGTGATCATTTGTTATAGCAGCCATAGAAAACTCATACCCTTTAGCACCTCATGTTCATAAAATCATCCCAAGTTGAATGCAGCAAGGAGAGGGCAGAGTTAAGCTGTTTGGGGGGCGACGAGCCAGCTGTGTTCCTGGGACGCCTCAAAAGCCATGCCCTTGCTGCCCTCAGCCTGCCAGGCCCTCAAGGGAAGACCAGAGCCAGATATCCAGAGGCGTGGTATGAGTAGAACAGAAACAAAAGTTTCTAGGAGTCGCAACTAAAAAAATGGGTATAGGACTTGCAGAGACTCTTCTCCAAAGAAGATATATACAAATGACCAACACGTAATTGAAAAGATGCTCAATTGAGGGGAGGAGTCAAGATGGCGGAGAAGTAGCAGGCTGAGACTACTTCAGCTAGCAGGAGATCAGCTAGATAGCTTATCTAAAGATTGCAAACACCTGAAAATCCATTGGAAGATCGAAGAGAAGAAGAACAGCAATTCTGGAAACAGAAAAACAACCACTTTCTGAAAGGTAGGACTGGCGGAGACGTGAATCCTAAGCGACGGGAAGATAGACCCGGGGGGGAGGGACCGGCTCCCGGCAGGCGGCAGAGCAACAGAGCACAAAATCAGGACTTTTAAAAGTCTGTTCCGCTGAGGGACATCGCTCCAGAGGCTAAACCAGGGCGAAGCCCACGCGGGGTCAGCGTGGCCTCAGGCCCCGCAGGGTCACAGAAGGATCGGGGGTGTCTGAGTGTCCCAGAGCTTGCAGGTATTGGAACGGGAAAGCCGCTACAGAGACAGAGCCGACAGTAAGCTCACAGCTCGGTGTTACCTTGAACCAGCCACAGGCTCGGTGAGCTCGGAGCGCGGCCGGAGGTCAGGCAGACAGGAGTAACTGGGCTCTGTTCTCTGAGGGCACACTGAGGAGTGGGGCCCTGGGCTCTGGGCTCCTCCGGGCCAGAGACCAGGAGGCCGCCATTTGTATTCCCGTCCTCCGGAACTCTACGGAAAGCGCTCAGGGAACAAAAGCTCCTGAAAGCAAACCCCAGCGGATTACTCACCCCGGCCCCTGAGAAGGGCGGTGCAATTCGCCTGAGGCAAAGACACTTGAGAATCACTACAACAGGCCCCTCCCCCAGGAGATCAACAAGAAATCCAGCCAAGACCAAGTTCACCTACCAAGGAGTGCGGTTTCAATACCAAGGAGAGCAGCAGAATTCCAGAGGAGGAGAAAGCAAAGCACGGAACTCATGGCTTTTTGCCTGTGATTTTTTTTAGTCTTGCAGTTAATTTAATTTTTTTCTTTTTCATTTTTTGTTTTTTTTCTCGCCTTCTGGTAAATTCCTTTTGACTTTTACCTTTTTCTTTTTTAACGTTTTTAAACTAGTGTATCCAATATATATATTTTTTCCTTATTATATTTCTCTTATTTGTTTTCTTTTTAAAAATTCTTTTCTTTTCTTTTTTTCTTTTTTCTTTTTTTTTTTTTCTTTCTTCCTTTTTGCACCTCTTTTTATCCCCTTTCTCCCCCCTCATTTGCGATCTCTTCTAATTTGGTTAAAGCATATTTTCCTGGGGTTGTTGCCACCCTTTTAGTATTTTACTTGCTCCTTCATATACTCTTATCTGGACAAAATGACAAGAACAAGAGGCAGTACCGAAGGCTAGGGACCTCATCAATACAGACATTGGTAATATGTCAGATCTAGAGTTCAGAATGACAATTCTCAAGGTTCTAGCCGGGCTCGAAAAAGGCATGGAAGATATTAGAGAAACCCTCTCGGGAGATATAAAAGCCCTTTCTGGAGAAATAGAAGAACTAAAATCTAACCAAGTTGAAATCAAAAAAGCGATTAATGAGGTGCAATCAAAAATGGAGGCTCTCACTGCTAGGATAAATGAGGCAGAAGAAAGAATTAGTGATATAGAAGACCAAATGACAGAGAATAAAGAAGCTGAGCAAAAGAGGGACAAACAGCTACTGGACCACGAGGGGAGAATTCGAGAGATAAGTGACACCATAAGACGAAACAACATTAGAATAATTGGGATTCCAGAAGAAAAAGAAAGAGAGAGGGGAGCAGAAGGTATACTGGAGAGAATTATTGGGGAGAATTTCCCCAATA
The DNA here is from genome assembly GCF_030435805.1 of Mustela lutreola. Classification (NCBI taxonomy): domain Eukaryota; kingdom Metazoa; phylum Chordata; class Mammalia; order Carnivora; family Mustelidae; genus Mustela; species Mustela lutreola. Next base: position 42,682,047 of record NC_081297.1, read on the forward strand.
CGGAAAAGGGAACGAGCATCAAAATTCAGGAGGTTCAGAGAACGCCCCTCAAAATCAATAAGAATAGGCCCACACCCCGTCACCTAATAGTAAAATTTACAAGTCTCAGTGACAAAGAGAAAATCCTGAAAGCAGCCCGGGAAAAGAAGTCTGTAACATACAATGGTAAAAATATTAGATTGGCAGCTGACTTATCCACAGAGACCTGGCAGGCCAGAAAGAGCTGGCATGATATTTTCAGAGCACTAAACGAGAAAAACATGCAGCCAAGAATACTAGATCCAGCTAGGCTATCATTGAAAATAGAAGGAGAGATTAAAAGCTTCCAGGACAAACAAAAACTGAAAGAATTTGCAAACACCAAACCAGCTCTACAGGAAATCTTGAAAGGGGTCCTCTAAGCAAAGAGATAGCCTACAAGTGGTAGATCAGAAAGGAACAGAGACCATATACAGTAACAGTCACCTTATAGGCAATACAATGGCCCTAAATTCATATCTCTCAATAGTTACCCTGAATGTTAATGGGCTAAATGCCCCTGTCAAAAGACACAGGGTATCAGAATGGATAAAAAAACAAAATCCATCTATATGTTGCCTCCAAGAAACTCATTTTAAGCCTGAAGACACCTCCAGATTTAAAGTGAGGGGGTGGAAAAGAATTTACCATGCTAATGGACATCAGAAGAAAGCAGGAGTTGCAATCCTTATATCAGATCAATTAGATTTTAAACCAAATACTATAATAAGAGATGAGGAAGGACACTATATCATACTCAAAGGGTCTGTCCAACAAGAAGATCTAACAATTTTAAATATCTATGCCCCCAACGTGGGAGCAGCCAACTATATAAATCAATTAATAACAAAATCAAAGAAACACATCAACAATAATACAATAATAGTAGGGGACTTTAACACTCCCCTCACTGAAATGGACAGATCATCCAAGCAAAAGATCAGCAAGGAAATAAAGGCCTTAAACGACACACTGGACCAGATGGACATCACAGATATATTCAGAACATTTCATCCCAAAGCAACAGAATACACATTCTTCTCTAGTCCAATGGAACATTCTCCAGTATAGATCACATCCTCGGTCCTAAATCAGGACTCAACCGGTATCAAAAGATTGGGATCATTCCCTGCATATTTTCAGACCACAATGCTCTAAAGCTAGAACTCAACCACAAAAGGAAGTTTGGAAAGAACCCAAATACATGGAGACTAAACAGCATCCTTCTAAAGAATGAATGGGTCAACCGGGAAATTAAAGAAGAATTGAAAAAAATCATGGAAACAATGAATCATGACAATGAAAATACAACGGTTCAAAATCTGTGGCAGTCCGGAGAGTAAAATATATAGCGGTACAAGCCTTTCTCAAGAAACAACAAAGGTCTCAGGTACACAACCTAACCCTACACCTAAAGGAGCTGGAGAAAGAACAAGAAAGAAACCCTAAGCCCAGCAGGAGAAGAGAAATCATAAAGATCAGAGCAGAAATCAATGAAATAGAAACCAAAAAAACAATAGAACAAATCAACGAATCTAGGAGCTGGTTCTTTGAAAGAATTAATAAAATTGATAAACCCCTGGCCAGACTTATCAAAAAGAAAAGAGAAAGGACCCAAATAAATAAAATCATGAATGAAAGAGAGAGATCACAACTAACACCAAAGAAATACAAACCATTATAAGAACATACTATGAGCAACTCTACGCCAACAAATTTGACAATCTGGAAGAAATGGATGCATTCCTAGAAACATATAAACTACCACAACTGAACCAGGAAGAAGTAGAAAGCCTGAACAGACCCATAACCAGTAAGGAGATTGAAACAGTCATTAAAAATCTCCAAACAAACAAAAGCCCAGGGCCAGACGGCTTCCCGGGGGAATTCTACCAAACATTTAAAGAAGAACTAGGGGGCGCCTGAGTGGCTCAGTGGGTTAAGCCGCTGCCTTCAGCTCAGGTCATGATCTCAGGGTCCTGAGATCGAGTCCCACATCGGGCTCTCTGCTCAGCAGGGAGCCTGCTGTCCTCTCTCTCTGCCTTCCTCTCCATCTACTTGTGATTTCTCTCTGTCAAATAAATACATAAAATCTTAAAAAAAATAAAATAAAATAAAAAATAAAGAAGAACTAATTCCTATTCTCCTGAAACTGTTCCAAAACATAGAAATGGAAGGAAAACTTACAAACTCATTTTATGAGGCCAGCATCACCTTGATCCCAAAACCAGGCAAGGATCCCATCAAAAAAGAGAGCTATAGACCAATATCCTTGATGAACACAGATGCGAAAATTCTCACCAAAATACTAGCAAATAGGATTCAACAGTACATTAAAAGGATTATTCACCACGACCAAGTGGGATTTATTCCAGGGCTGCAAGGTTGGTTCAACATCTGCAAATCAGTCAATGTGATACAACACATCAATAAAAGAAAGAACAAGAACCATATGATACTCTCAATAGATGCTGAAAAAGCATTTGACAAAGTACAGCATCCCTTCCTGATCAAAACTCTTCAAAGTGTAGGGATAGAGGGCACATACCTCAATATCATCAAAGCCATCTATGAAAAACCCACCGCAAATATCATTCTCAATGGAGAAAAACTGAAAGCTTTTCCGCTAAGGTCAGGAAAACGGCAGGGATGTCCATTATCACCACTGCTATTCAACATAGTGCTAGAGGTCCTAGCCTCAGCAATCAGACAACAAAAGGAAATTAAAGGCATCGAAATCGGCAAAGAAGAAGTCAAATTATCACTCTTCGCAGATGATATGATACTATATGTGGAAAACCCAAAAGACTCCCCTCCAAAACTGCTAGAACTTGTACAGGAATTCAGTAAAGTGTCAGGATATAAAATCAATGCACAGAAATCAGTTGCATTTCTCTACACCAACAGCAAGACAGAAGAAAGAGAAATTAAGGAGTCAATCCCATTTACAATTGCACCCAAAACCATAAGATACCTAGGAATAAACCTAACCAAAGAGGCACAGAATCGATACTCAGAAAACTATAAAGTACTCATGAAAGAAATTGAGGAAGACACAAAGAAATGGAAAAATGTTCCATGCTCCTGGATTGGAAGAATAAATATTGTGAAAATGTCTATGCTACCTAAAGCAATCTACACATTTAATGCAATTCCTATCAAAGTACCACCCATCTTTTTCAAAGAAATGGAACAAATAATTCTAAAATTTATATGGAACCAGAAAAGACCTCGAATAGCCAAAGGGATATTGAAAAAGAAAGCCAACGTTGGTGACATCACAATTCCGGACTTCAAGCTCTATTACAAAGCTGTCATCATCAAGACAGCATGGTACTGGCACAAAAACAGACACATAGATCAATGGAACAGAATAGAGAGCCCAGAAATAGACCCTCAACTCTACAGTCAACTAATCTTCGACAAAGCAGGAAAGAATGTCCAATGGAAAAAAGACAGCCTCTTCAATAAATGGTGCTGGGAAAATTGGACAGCCACATGCAGAAAAATGAAATTGGACCATTTCCTTACACCACACACGAAAATAGACTCAAAACGGATGAAAGACCTCAATGTGCGAAAGGAATCCATCAAAATCCTTGAGGAGAACACAGCCAGCATCCTCTTCGACCTCAGCCGCAGCAACATCTTCCTAGGAACAACGCCAAAGGCAAGGGAAGCAAGGGCAAAAATGAACGATTGGGATTTCATCAAGATCAAAAGCTTTTGCACAGCAAAGGAAACAGTTAACAAAATCAAAAGACAACTGACAGAATGGGAGAAGATATTTGCAAATGACATATCAGATAAAGGACTAGTGTCCAGAATCTATAAAGAACTTAGCAAACTCAACACCCAAAGAACAAATAATCCAATCAAGAAATGGGCAGAGGACATGAACAGACATTTCTGCAAAGAAGACATCCAGATGGCCAACAGATACATGAAAAAGTGCTCCATATCACTCGGCATCAGGGAACTACAAATCAAAACCACAATGAGATATCACCTCACACCAGTCAGAATGGCTAAAATCAACAAGTCAGGAAATGACAGATGCTGGCGAGGATGCGGAGAAAGGGGAACCCTCCTACACTGTTGGTGGGAATGCAAGCTGGTGCAGCCACTCTGGAAAACAGCATGGAGGTTCCTCAAAATGTTGAAAATAGAACTGCCCTATGACCCAGCAATTGCACTACTGGGTATTTACCCTAAAGATACAAACGTAGTGATCCAAAGGGGCACGTGCACCCGAATGTTTATAGCAGCAATGTCCACAATAGCCAAACTATGGAAAGAACCTAGATGTCCATCAACAGATGAATGGATCAAGAAGATGTGGTATATATACACAATGGAATACTATGCAGCCATGAAAAGAAATGAAATCTTGCCATTTGCGACAACATGGATGGAACTAGAGCGTATCATGCTTAGCAAAATAAGTCAAGCGGAGAAAGACAACTATCATATGACCTCCCTGATAGGAGGAAGTGGTGATGCAACATGGGGGCTTAAGTGGGTAGAAGAAGAATCAATGAAACAAGATGGAATTGGGAGGGAGACAAACCATAAGTGACTCTTAATCTCACAAAACAAACTGAGGGTTGCTGCGGGGTGGGGGGGGAGAAGGGGGTGGGATTATGGACATTGGGGAGGGTGTGTGCTTTGGTGAGTGCTGTGAAGTGTGTAAACCTGGTGATTCACAGACCTGTACCCCTGGGGATAAAAATATATGTTTATAAAAAATTAAAAATTAAAAAATAATAATAATAAATAAATAAATACACAGACACACATTAAAAAAAAAAAGAAAAGATGCTCAATTAATAACCAAAGAAAGGCAAGTCAAAACCACAATGAGATATCACCTCAAAACCACGAGGAAAGCTACTGCCAAACCAACAGCAGCAACGACAACAGGAAATAATAAGTGTTGGCGAGGAGTGGAGAAACTGGAAGCCTTGTGCCCTCATGGTGATCACAGAAGCTGGTGAGCTACTGTGAGAAACAACATGCAGCTTCCTCAAAAAGTTAAAAATAGAATCACCATAGGATCCAGCAATTCCGCTTCTGGGTATATACCCCAAGGAACTGAAATCAGGTCTGGAAAAAATATTTGTATACCCATGTTCGTAGCAGGGATAGTCACAAGAGCCAAGAGGTGGGAGTTACACAAATGTCCACAGACGGATGGATGGAAATGCAAAATGAGATATATCCATGAAATGGAATCTTACTCAGCCATAAAAAGGAAGGAAACCCTGTCATAGGCTCCAACACAAAAGAACCTTGAACACATTATGCTAAGTGAAATAAGCTAGTTACAAAAAGACAAATACCACATGATACTGATATAAGGTATTTAAAATAGTCAAATTCATAAAACAAAGTAGAATGGTGGTTGCTGGGGGCTGGTAGAAAAGGGAATTATTCAAAGTGTATAGAGTTTCCATTTTTCAAGACGAAAAGTTCCGAAGATGTACTTTCACAAAAATGTGGATATACTTAACACGACTGAGTTGTTTACTTAAAAGTGGTTAAGATAGTAAATTTTATGTTATGTGTTTTTACCACCATAAAACATATTAAAAAATAACAAAAAGCGTCTGAGTGTATAACACACACCAGTCGAGCCCAGCTGGGGCCCCAAGGCTCTTACAGCCCACCATGTGTGAGAGTTCCCATTACTTGCACCTTGATTTCTGCCCTCACTTGGTTGTTTGTCTCCCCAAGAAGATCATGAGCTCACTGAAGACAGGAGTCAAGTCTCACTACTCCAAGTCCCTCACACAGCACACAGCACAGTGCTTTCTACATAAGAGGTGCTCAAGGAATATTTCTTGAGTTTAATTTTTCATGAGTATGACCTTAGCTCCTCCAAATGAATCCTATTCTCCCAAAGTGGTGCCTATTCTGCTGCCAGCCTCCCCAGGGTCAGGGATGTTAGACCAAGTACCAAGGAGACAGGGAAGAATGGATCGGCGCTTTCAGAGGAGGCCCCGGACTGTAAGTGAACAAGTATGGTTATTTTCTAAATGCTCATACGATATCATTTCTCTATACCCTGTCCCAGCCTTCCTCATGGGGCATTAAACAGGTAAATTACCAAGAACACAAAATCAGAGGAAAAGCAGAATAATTCACTGGGAACAGGGATCAACTTCAATTTGGTTAGACTATGAAGGACAAAAATCTGAGAGCTCCACAGACCATACCAGAAGTCAGAATACAGGTCTGGAAGCCCTCCTTTACCAATTTAGCATCTCTTTGATTGGTTTAAGAATATCAACGGAGTGCAAGCCTCACGCAGTGGTGTCCTCTGATACTCCCTCGATGCTGTGATCACATATAATAACCACTTCAACTAAATTCTATCAACGGAATTGTCCTTTACTGTGTGTTAATGGTCATCCTCTGACATAACTCAAGACAGCATGAAAACAGTGGAAAGGGCCTTCTCCTTTTCTCCATAAACTTAAAGTCAGCTCTGGGACCCTAGAAATGTTAGAGGAGGGACCTATTCAGGTAATAAGGGAAAAAATAAGATAAGGGTAACTTCTGGAAATTCTTGCTTAAAAGTAATACTTACAGAGCATTTATTATATGGGCCAGATCCTGTTCTTACAATTTTACATATATTAATTTGTTTAATCCTCTTAGTGTATCCAGAGATAAGCATATTGCTATGCCCACTTTATAGATGAGAAGACTGAGGCACAGGGAACTAATTTGTACAAAGCTACCAGTTCAAATCAAGCAGCCTGGCTGCACAGTGTGATCATAACCTCTACAGTTATGTCCCTGGCCTGAGTTTCACTTTCAGCTTCTTCTCCCTCTTCCCTCGCCCCCAACCCCAAGAGGGATACCACTTCAGGCCTCACTGGGAGAGGCTCACAAGTTTAAGGAGCTATTCCTAAGAAGTACTATTGGCAAATAACCACACATGTCCCAAGGCACGAACCAAAGAATGAAGATGAAGAGAACTATACCTAACACCAGTATAATTGCATAGGATATTTTACTTACATATTCTAAAATATGTTAGAAACATGAATTACTTCTCATACAAACTTCCTGAACATTCACTCCATCCTATTCCCACTTACTAGATAAGCAAACCATCTAAAGAATGCCCAAGTTGGTAACCTGCAGAGTGACTGGATGATAAAATAAGTAATGGAATTCAGGCATCATAGATAGTACTTGAAACCTTACAAGACAAAACCCCCTTCCACTTATGAAATCATTGGGAAATATTACCCAGAGACAAATACTTTAACTATGAGCATCTCTCAAAAGACGGATGAGCCAAAAAAGCATGACACCCAGCTTATTTTTTCTGGATTTACAAAATAAGAAAAGATTTTGAGCTTGCTCAACCACGTCCCGCCACCCAGCAGGTCACTTACAAGACACCTGAGATAGTGTCTCCCACTCACAGTGTTTTCCAGGAAAGCATATGACTTAAGCTCTCAGGAACCTATCCCCAGCTCCCCAAATTCTGGAATTCATGAACTCTTTCTTTATCTATTACTTAAAAATCTCTAACTAAAATGTGAGATACTTTCTTCTTTTTCAGAGTAACAAAAGAACATCCACTCTTGTATCACATTTAAAATAATTTTTAAACCAACTTTTTATAAATATGTGAAGATTGCCTCTTCCCTTCAGGCTTGTCTCCTTCGAGTCACACAGCACTGATTCTCTTGGCTTCCCAAAGCTGTATTTTCCAATGTCTTGTTTATTTTATGGCTCTCATTGCAACTGTCTACATTCTCTAATTGTCTCTAAAAATAGAGTTCCAATCCATAACCAGTACTCATAGAAAGGACTTCAAAGCACTGGACATATTTAAAAGACTCTCCTCTCTTGGACCAAGGTGGGCTGTCATCCAAAGAACACACATGGTGATGGCAAGCAGGTACCAAGGATCAGATGGTCCAGTCTCAGACACGGGAGCCAGACAAGGAGGGTTGCTAGGAAACCAGAGAGATGTGGTATCAAGTCTAGCCAAATCAGCAAGAACGTGGAATTAGCCAACAACTGACCAGAGAGTTTGAGAAAAAGGGAAGAAAAAGAGCAAAACACAAAAACCTAGGTTGAGAGACAGACGATCCAAAGGCTTGGAGGCAAAGCTCTGGCTAAGAAGAGATCTGGAACGCAACATGGGAGCCCACGAGGTCAGAACCAAAGACTGAGTGGTAATGCTCACTAACACCAGTGTTCTCTTTTTCGTCCTGGGGCCTCAGGTAACCCACAGTCTCTAGCCTCACTGATAGCTGGACATGGCCTTGTGGCTGAGTTCTGGCTAATGAGATGTGAACCAAAGTGACTGGTACCACATCCGGTTCTGGCCTGGGAAAAACTCTCACACACAATCTCTCTTGGTTCACAATCTGCAAACCTCTGTCTTTATACAGCAGCTGAATGGAGAGGTCTCTGAAGACCTAAGAGAGGGCAGAGCCACAAGGTGAAAGTGAACCACCCTTTCGAAGGCCACTCGACAAGGAATCCCACATCATGACAAAACAAAAAAATAAACTTTGTGTCAAGCCCATGAGATTTGGGGGTTAGTTGTTACAGACAGTGAATAGCCTTCCCTTAAGAAGACAGGGTCAGAGAAACAAACATGCAACTAAGGAGTAAAAAATGGAGTTTCACATGCCTAAAGGGGATTATAAATCAAATGATTTGAAACACCTATAAAGAAAAAACCTAATCGATGTCAAAGTACCTTTGTAATCGGATTACAAGGCCAGTGAATCAAAGAGACAGCACAGACACAAAATCAGAATATTGCTAAGCAGGGAAATTAATAGTCACATGGTCCAGAACAAAGTGGTAACGATTAGGCAAGCCATCTACTTGTTCATACCTGTTATGTCCCCATGGCTCCAATGGGTAAGGGGGTATGGTCATTGCCCAGACGGGCCCCCAGACAGGTGGAAAAGGCAGGCACGTGGTTACTCTCCCATGTGACAAGGTGTTTAATGAGTATGCCTGGAGTGTGACGGCAGCTCAGAAAAATGACCCTTAACTCAGTCTGGAGCTGTCAGGGAAGGAATCTCAAAAGAGGCAATGCTTGACCCCAGCTCTAAAGAAGGACAGAAGTCAGTTGACTAGAGAGGGTGAAAGGGTAATCCTGCTAAGGGGAACAGCATGTGCAAAGCACAAAGGAGTAAACTGCATTTGGGAACCATGGGCAGATGGTACATCTAAAGTGTAGGGGTGGGACGCCTGGGTGGCTCAGTTGGTTAAGCAGCTGCCTTCGGCTCAGGTCATGATCCCAGCTTCCTGGGATCAAGTCCCACATCGGGCTCCTTGCTCCGCAGGGAGCCTGCTTCTCCCTCTGACTCTGCCTTCCACTCTGTCTGCCTGTGCTCGCTCTCGCTTGCTCTCTCTCTCTGACAAATAAATAAATAAAATCTTTAAAAAATAAAATAAAAAATAAAGTGTAGGGGTAGAGGGGAGCAGTAAGAGATCTGCTGGTAAGGCAAGTAAAGGCTAGACTATGAAGGACCAGCCATCATTCCCAGTCAACAGGGAGCCAACAACGTGCTCCAGGCAATACAATGACATCATCTGATTTGTGCTTCTGCGTTCTGGTGACAGAGCAGAGGATGCACTAAAAGAAGTAAAACTAGGAACAGAGAATCGACTCAGAAGGCTCTTACAATCACATAGGCAAGATAGATCAGAGCCTGAGAAGTGGATTATGAAATATTAAAGAAGGAGAATCTCTAAGAGACCAGTTACTTTACTAGCTTTGCTGTCAGAGGAAAACAGACATTGAGAAGCACACCCTGGTATCTGGCTTAACCAACAGGACGGTGCCACCACTGAAATAGAGATCACGTTAAGAGAGAAAGGTTTTAGGAGGCATAGAGGTGATGAATTGATTTTGAAAAACTCAACCCATTCTGGAGACATCAGTTGAAAATTTAAAATGTGAACTGAGACAGATATGCAGGCTGAAAAGGTAGATTTGAAAATCATAATCATACCAATGATAGGTTCAGTAATGGGCATACTAGACATTGCCTAAAGAAAGATAAATGGAAGAGTGAGAAGCAGAATTCACATCACCAGTGTGGATAACCCATTTAGGATCAGTAATTAGCTGATACATAGGTGCATTCAGGCTTGATGCATTCATAGATGCACTGATTCTATGTACAGATGTTTAGAGCATTGATTCACAGATGCATTTAAACTTGGAAGGTCTCTACTGATGTGACCCAGGGCTCTGTCTTTGGCTCTAGCTTTTTAAACACTGAATTAAGAACTTGGCTGAAGACAAATTTGTCAAATGTGCTGCTGACACAAATCTGGGAGGAATAGCTAGTAAGTTGGAAGGTTGACTCAGGATTCAAATGACCTCAATATGCTGCAAACCATGGTCCAAACTGACAAGATGAAATATAATAGGCATGAATGTAAAGTACTGCATTTAGATGAAAAAATGTCACTGCCCGAACATAAGGTAGGAGGAACCCTGGTTTATCAGCAATTTATATGACCAGGACCCTAGGGGTTTAGTAGACTGCAACTCAGTGTGAGTCAACGGCACGGCACAGCTGCCAAAAAGGGCAAGTGCAATCTTTACTTTATCTTAATCTGCACTCAGGGCCCAGAATAAGGGAAGCAGCTGGCCGAGCACTCATCACAAATCCACCCACTGCTGAAGCCTGTGTCCCTTTGAGCAACAGACTCCAAGAGGGACAGTAGCAAGATGGAGGGTGACCAGAAGAGAGTGAAGAGTGAAGAACTAAGCCACAGAGAACTGGGTAAAGAAAGTGGGGACAAGAGAGCTGGAAAACATGCTTAGAGGGAGCACGGTTGCTACAAAACTCCAGAGGGCTAAAGAATATGACGTAAGTGCATTTCCTTTGCTCCAGGTGGAAGAAGATGAATGGGCAGAAGTTAGAGGATGGCACAGTTCAACTTTTTCAAAAGATAAATGCTCTCCAAAACCAGAATAGTGGGGCACCTGCATGGCTCTGTTGGTTAAGTGTCTGCCTTTGGCTCAGGTCATGATCTCTGGGTCCTGGGATCGAGTCCTGAACCAGGATCCTCACTCAGCGGGGAGCCTGCTTATTCCTCTCCCTCTGCCATCCTCCATGCTTGTGTTCTCTCTCTCATTCTCTCTCAAATAAATAAATGAAATCTTTGAGGGATGGTTGCTTTGTAAAGCTAGTGAGGCCCCTTCCCTAGAATTATCAAAGCAGAAATCAGACTACCTGTTAGGAACACTGGAAAGTCTTCGGCAATGGGTAGGAGTTTGGGCTGGAGCCAGGCCGCCAACCTTCTGAATTTCAAGGACCAGTACCATCTCTTTTTAATTTGCCATGTGAGAAATTTTTCAAAAATCAACTACCATCACTTCACAAAAACGAAGACATTTAACACCCAAGAGCAAGGAAGATGTATCATCAGCATAAAGAGCAATCCTCTATAGCAAGTAAAGTTCACTTTCTGAAAAAACATACCTAATTTTTCTAACTTTGTCAGGGCCAGAAGAAACGTTAACCATGATTCCTACTATCTCATTCACTTGTACTTCCAGTGCATGGCCTTTAGCAGACACTCAGTAAATACTTGCTCAATGAATGACCCAACTGAATGCATGCATTTAATATATAAAGCCCTGGTTTCCATAGAGTCCAAAAGCTTCTCTGCCGCATCATTAAGCAATACGTATCGTCAGCTCCTATCATTCCTGGTGCTGAAACACGCTACAGCAAGGGCCACTAACTCCCCACAATCCATTCTCCACGCACTGAGAGTCACAATGCCTTATGTTTGCATAGGGTTTTAAGATTTACCAAGCATCTCCTCATGCTATCTTCTCACTCAGTCCTCTTTACAACACAGAGATCAGTACCCTGAATTTCCAGCAGGAGAAACTGAGAAACAAAGGCTTTCCCCCAAGCCACATCCAAGATGGTTGAGTCAGAATGTGAACAGAGTTCCTCCAGTTGCAAAGTGGATGCTGTTCCCACTGGCCCCAAGTTTCTCCCTACAAAAGGGTGAACCTGGTCCTCTGGCCCCTTTGGGAAAAATTGAAATGCTTCTAATACACAGGTGGCCCTGGTACTGCTGGGATCTATAACCAGGGCTTACCTGGGAAGAAGCAGGGAGAAGGAGGAGCACGCAACTTCTACCAACACCCTTTGTCAGCCTTTAAGACACCATCTGTGTACCAGGCCTGCTCCCTCGGGCCCTCTGAGGTAGATTCGATCTCATATCCACCCAAATGCAAGAAAAACAAATAAATAAATAAACCTCCAAAAGATGATGAGGACGTGTAAGAAGCTAGTAACGGGAATCTAAATTCCTAACTCTGCTTTCATTCTGTGAGCAAGCCAGCTCACGTGGATGACCTGATGAGTTCTTTCAGCCTGAAAGGGACTGCCAATGCAGGAAACCAAAACCACAATCCACAATGAAAATCAAAGACAAACAACCACCACCAAAACAAAACAAAAATTATGTTCACAGAGTTCACCAGTTAATTTGGTATGTGTCTGCGTGTGTGTGTGTGTTTGTGTGTGTGTGTTTGTGTGTGTGTGTGGAGAGAGAAAAAGATGCGGGGCAGAGGAGATCTGATGGAGACTTGAGAAGATATGGCATTTTTATTTAAGATATAGGAAACTGAATGAAGACTCTTTTTTTTTAATCTTATGTATTTATCCGACAGAGAGGGAGAGAGCACAAGCAGGCAGAGTAGCAGACAGAGGAAGAGGAGGAAGAATCAGGCTCCCCGCTGAGTGGGGAGTCCAATGTGGGGCTCCATCCCAGGACCCTGGGATCATAGCTGAGCCAAAGGCAGTCACCTAACCTACTGAGCCACCCGGGCCCCCCTGAATGGAGACTCCTTGAGTGCGGATTATCTCTGCACCTCTTCTCCAATGTGTGGCCAGAACAGAGTACAGTGTAGCTTAGTAACCATAGGTGCTAATTTCCTCGCTGACAATTTCTTGGGTGGAGAAATCCAGGCTCCATGCCCCACAGTCCAGAATGCAGTGGAGCATCTCAGGAGGGCAAGGGCAAGGTCCTGCAGCGGCAGCAGTGGGCATCCTGAACAGATGGTAAAGGCAAGTGTCTACAAGAGGGAGGGTAGAAGGGACGCGCTCTAAATGCTGTGATCATTACTGCATTCCCTAGCAACACGGTGCTGGCGATGTTGTCTAAGTACCACATAAAAACTTGTGAAATCAAAAAGCAGACATCCAGGAGACTGCTCACCTGTGCGACACGTGGTAAAAACACAGCCAGGGCATCAGGAATGAGTGGGGCATGTCACACGGGAGACCAAAGAATGTCTGAGAGGGGGAACAAGTGGGGCATCGGTTTACAGGAAGTGCAGAGCCCATGTCCAACTGGTCCTGAAAGTCATTTACCCCGAGAAACAAACAGCGAGGGGCAGAGTCCTGGAGAGAAGCCAAGACTGTGGGGTAAGGCAGAGTGGGGTTTTAACTATGGTTATATCACTTTTCTAGTATCAGGATGGAAGCTGACTGCTGCTTGACTGCATTTTGACCTCAGCTGGGTTTGGCTCACCCACACCACTGAACACATACTACTGTGTCCATTATACTGAGTGATGGGAGTACAAAGGTAAATAGATCCCCTTTTCTTGGCTCCCCAAACGGCAACATTATCTTTTCCATATGGTCACTGTGAAACTAGCTAAAATCATATAAATGACAGATCATGGCACATGATAAGAATATTCTGGTGTTAATGATGGGTATACGAAGGTCAGTGTCTGGATAGTTCTCTCTCTCTCTTTTTTTTTTTTTTTTGAAACGGGAAATATTTTGAATAACAGTTCATTATTTCTCTGAAAAATACCAAGACCTCAGAATGCATTAAATTCTGATCTTTGCACCCACCCCATCTATCACTTATTAGAACCTTATTATTGTTTAATGTTCAAAACCACCTTATTTTCAAATCATCTTAAATCTTAGTCTTCTTAAATAAAAAAAAAAAAAAAAAACAAAGAAGGAGAAGAAGAAAATGAGAAGAAGAAGGGTATGAAGAAAACAAGGCTTCCTAATTGAACGTGTGGCTTGGTAGTTCTTTCTGCAAGGATCACTTTAGAGGTGCACGCTGTCAGTCTCTGTATGTACAATGCATTTCCATCCTAACTCTTTACTGAAAATCTCACTTTGTGCAGAATTCTCGTTTGAAAGTCACTGAGCACTCTGAAGATATTATTCCAATGTCTCCTGGCCTCTTTTGTAGCTTGATGAGGAATGCTGTTTGTAGATAATGTCTTTTGTCCCCCCTTGCTTTGAAGATTTTCTCATTTTCTTTGACATACCAGCAGTTTTCTCCATTGAGTGTCTAGATGTAAATGTATTTTTAATTACCCTACTCAATACTCAGCGTGCTCCTACAATGTAAAAATCAATATCTCTCTTAAATTTTGGAATGTTCTTGGTATTATCTTCTGAAACAATGTCTTCTCACCATTCTCTCTATTGTCTCCTAGAACTCCATCGAGGCATATATTGAGCCTTTCATCCTGTCTTCGGGTTCTTTCATCACTTTCCACAGATTCCGTTCTTTTTCTCCTAGTGCCAAAGCCTGGGCAGCTGCCCATTGCAGATTTTTACTTTCTGCGAGATCTGACCCAATGTCACACCCATTCATTAAGGTCCTTTATTTCAAGTATACTGAACCCTGTTTTCAAAACTTCTCTTTTCTCTTGGAGCACGATTCTTTCCGCAGTTTCTCTTTCTTCTTTGATCTCTTTAATTGTTTTAAATGAATGTATTTTATTACCTCCTGAAATTGTCCTGTTATACTTTCACTCTTGGGGCACTAACTTTGCTGCCTGTTGGGTCTGCTGGCTCTAACTCATGGACATTTCCATTGTTATGAAGTCTATGTCTCTTATTGTGAGCTCATCTTCAGCCAAGATTGCTTACGTTACAAAAGTGTTAGGGGCCCTAAGCTGTAGAAGTGTGCTTCCGAGTTGTTTGTGTTTATTGCCAAAGGGCCATTATGAGTATCAATTATCCTAGAGATGGGGTTTGTTTGGTTTTTTTATTGTAGCAAAAGACATTTACCTTTGGCATTTTTAGGTGTACAGTAATGTTAACCACAAATCTCTAGAACTTTTTCAGTTTGTAGAACTTAAGTTCCACACTCAATGAACAATTCCCCTTCCCCCCTCCCCTCAGCCCCTGGAAACCACCATTCTACTTTCTGTTTCTGAGTTTGGCTAGTTTAGATGCCACATACATGTAGTGTCTTTTCATGCCTGGCTTATTTCACTTAGTATAATGTCCTTAAGGTTCATCTGTGTTGTGATATATGGCAGGATTTTCTGCTTCTTTAAGGCCATCATAACAAATCACATCAACGTGGGGGGTGTAAACAACAGAGATTTATTAGCTCACAGATCTGGAGGTTGAAGTCCAAGATCAAGGTGTCAGCCTGACTGGCTTTTGGTGAGAACCTCTTTCCTGACTTGTGGATGATCGCCCTCTTACTATGTCCTCACATGGCAGAGAGAGAGTGCACTTGCTCTACTGTCTTTTCTTATAAGGGCACTAACCCTTTCATGAGGAGTCCACCCTCCTGACCGCATCTAAACCAGATTATCTCCCAGATAGCCCATCTCCACACACTTTAGGGCTTCAATGTATGTGAGGGATACAATTTAGTCCATAATCATTTGTATATACTGTATTTTCTTTTTTTTATTTAAGATTTTATGTATTTATTTGACAGAGAGAAATCGCAAGCAGATGGAGAGGCAGGCAGAGAGAGAGAGAGGAAAGCAGGCTCCCTGCTGAGCAGAGAGCCCGATGCGGGACTCGATCCTAGGACCCTGAGATCATGACCTGAGCCGAAGGCAGCAGCTTAACCCACTGAGCCACCCAGGTGCCCTATACTGTATTTTCTTAATCCATCAATATCTAAGATATCATTTTTTGATAAATTTTTTATCCTAAAATTCCTATAATAGGCAAGGAGTATAAATTCAGACTCTCCCACCTCTAAGTGGTACAGGTTGTAGAGTCCCTCTTTCTCACAGGTGGTACAGAGTAAGCCCCAGGACAGACAGTAGCCTTCCTTGATGTTTACCCTAGGACAGTAAACAGAATTTTGCTCATCTCGCTTTCTTGAACAGAAAGTTCTTGAAGGGTCTGGGCTTTATACAAGGGCTCCACTCCAGCCCCCTGAAACCTCACATGCCTGAGGCCAGACCCTCATCTTCCACCCTCACAGTCTATACTGTTATCCAGATTCAAACTTCCTTTTCTTTTTTTTTTTTTTTAAGATTTTATTTATTTGACAGAGACAGAGAAGAAGCAAGGGGAACAGGAAGAAGCAAGGGGAGCAGAGGAAGAAGCAGGCTTCCTGCTGAGCAGAGAACCCGATGCGGGGCTCGATCCCAAGACCATGCAATCATGACCTGAGCTGAAGGCAGATGCTTAACCAACTGAGTCACCCAGGCACCCCCAGATCCAAACTTCTGTGGGTCACAATGCCTTAGCTATTTTGAACCTATTCTTTCTTTTGTGCAGTTAAAATATGCATTTCTATGATACGGGACTGTTTTGAGACTTAAGTCACACAATTCACATGAAGCTCCAAGATAGGCTTAGCATACACCAGATATTCAATAAGTCATTGCTACTTTTATTTCCAAACCCAACTCAGCCCAGTCCAGCAAAACCACTCCCCTTCCTCTTTAAAATACAATAAAAAATTAAAAGCTGTAACATATAATACTATCTACCTTGGACTGCCCACAGTATCTCCCCTTCCTTCTTAAAAAGACAGGAGAAGAAAACATGAAACACAAGAGATACACAAACATCAGCTACAAAGTCGGAACCCCAGTATCATTATATGAGATAGCTCCAATATGAAACACTTGCCTAGACAGTTAGCTAATGTATGAATTCAAACAAAATGTATGAAACCCTCAACCAAACACACACACATACACAGTCACATACACACCACACACATACTAGATGTATCTAAATCAAATTTTCCAGTTGATCATAAAGACACACATCTTAAGTGTCATTCACCCCTCAAGTGGGAAACAAGTTCATATTGTATTAAACATCAGTCAGCCTTGTTGCTAAACATAAAACTCCAGCTACTTCACAACACAATTGTTTATCCTAGCTTAGAATCTTTTCCAGGCTGGGACAGTTTGTCTTGCCCTCATCAGTACTTCTGTCTGTTTTGCTGGGTTGCATGGGTGGTTGGTTCATGATTCCCCTTTCAGCAGAATGTACTATAGCGCAAAACTCCATGTCCTTCAAATGTGGTAGCTGCGTGAGCCAAGAGCAGGAGGTTTCCTGGGCCTTCCTCATAGGTGGCCCACATACGAAGTCTCATTATATAAAGCAAGAGCTCATTTTAATCAAGTCATCTTACAAAAATCAGCAACGGTCCCAATACTGGTATAGTTGACCCTAGAATAAATGGGAGTCAAACTTGGAAGAAAAGCCAGGCCAAATAATTTCATGACTGCAGAACATAGGGTGGTAAAAATGTAATCTCTGTTGCTCTTTCCTACCCCTTGGAAAACTGCTCTAATAAATGAAAATAAATTGGAAAGACAGAAGAAGAGAAGAGAGGAGGTGAGAAGGAATTTAAGAGAGGGGAAGGGAGGGGAGGAAGAGGAGACGGGGTGCAGGGGAGGGAGAAACTAAATGTGGTTAATCCCCCAAAGCAGCAGAATCCACGTGAGCTATGTGTGCCTACACCTTTATTTATTGTGTAGCTGCGTGAGCCAGTGTCCTCTTGGAATGTATTCAAAGCAAGAACATTAAGCATGTGTAATATCCAGAACTGAAAACAGCGCCCCTTGACACAGCTCTGCATGTTTCTACCCTAAATTAGCGAATCGAAGGTTACACATGCGGCTGGCTTGGGGAGAGAAAGTTAAGAGTTCCACAATGTGTACGCGTGCCGGGCAAAGGCTGGGTCTAAGGCAAACTGGTGCGATGAGATGTTTTTCTAGTCAGGAGAGGCAGAGCCAGGCCAGGCTTGTTTTACTGCAGCGCAGACAGTGACAATTCCAAACCGATAAAGAAAGACCCTAAAATAGGCCTCTGTATCAGGCTGCCCTGCATCCCTGGGAAAGAGCCATTGTGTCAACTGGATGTCAACCCGAGCATTTTCTTACTGACCCACCTCCCTGACTTTTATCTCCAAGCATGCAGATAAACACAGACGACTGTCCCTGGAGATTCTTTCTAAATATACCAACCCCTGTTTATACCACAGTGGACTCCCTGCCTGGTTGTGTTCCGTGGGTACAGACAGACTCTCAAGCCCGGGGCACAAACCAGGACTCGCGCACCCTGGCTCTGCTCTCCTAAATCCGAGGTGTGGGCAAGGCCCCTAGGCTGACACCGCTTGCAACACAATTCCTGCTCCTGCTGTGGGAGGCCTGAGCAGATCCCAGGGCTCCGTCTGCCAGCATACAGGCTGCTCTTTGAGCTACCAAGTGAAGTCTCAAAAACCCAACAATAAACCAGCCAAATTAGAAAAGAAACATGATGATCATGGCAGGACCTTTGAAGACCAAAGGGCTCACAAAACAGGCCTGCCCAGGTTCAAATTGCAGCTCCACGGCTTACCAGCTGTGCGACCTTAGGTAAACGACTTAGGCTCTTGAGACATCGGTTTTCTCTTCTGCTAAACGGGGATAACAGGAGTCCCTACCTCATAAATGGGAAGTGAGGATGAAATGAGGTGGTGCAATGCCCCCAGCAAAGTGCTCACTGGGAGCCATGAGCAAGGGCAGAGGGAGGCCGCCTGTACCCACTGAGTGCAAACGCTCCAGGAGGAAGGTTCTGGTAAACAATAGCTTATTATTCTTCAGAAGGGCCTCCTTACCATGCCTTGCAATCATCAAAGTCCCTGGTTGCAGAAACAATCCAAACAGAGGTCTGAGTGAGGGAAAGCGGGGGCGAGAAGATGTTGGCTGTCATGACGCTAAACTGTTTATAACTGGAGGAATGCATTAAGACACTCCCGCTCAGAGAGCTGATTTATGTTAAGTAAATGGCCCCACATCCCTTGGATGTCTCCACTTGAGCTCTCTCTGCTGCCTGGCCATTTAAATGCATGACTTGATCCGGGTCCCCACTTGGGTGTTGGCAGGTTGAAAGGCACTTCCAAAGCCAACAAGCTCTAGAAAGCCAAATATGGCCATGCTCAGACCACTCTAGGTAGACTACAGGGAGGCCCCCCAAGAGTGCCAGAAGACGGTGAGGGGTGACTCAGACAGCAGCAGCTGACAACTTCAGGGTACAAATGGCTACAGGCTATTTTCATTTCCAAACAAAATTTTCCATCCTATAAACCCCAAAGTATTTTACCAAAGCAGTGGTGTCTAGTTCATCAGCCTACTACTGACAGGACAACCTCTTAAGCAGGAAATAGATGCTATTTTGAGTCACTACCCCAGCATACAGTCTCCTGTCCCTGAGAGAGGGTATCCACAATAATCAGCTGGGTATAATCTCCTAGTGGGGGAGTGGAGGGGTCACAGAAATTTTATGGTCTGAGCAAAGGGGGCCAGGGATCAAGGACAACCCCTCAACTGTTCGTGGCCACCTTTGGCAAGCCAGATCATCTCTGAGCACCAGCTTCCCAGTCTATGCACTAGAAACAAATCTGTCACAGGAATCAAGTGAGAATAAAATGAAATAATGTGTGCAAAAATGCTTTGAAAAATATTTAGAAAGACAGTATAATAAAAACCATAGAATACTATCTAGTGACTCCTCCAGGAAAGTTAAACCAGAAATTAGAAGCTCTCACATTTAATTCACCTTTCAAAATTTGTCTACGATTTACCAACCTACCTGAATAAAAAATGAAAAACAGAGTTTATAAAATGGGTAACTTTTTTCTTTTTTTCTTCATTATACCAAATATGTATTTCAAGGGATTTTTTTGTCATTGTTGTTGAACTATTTGTTTGACAAAAGTGACTGCATCAGCTGGCTATTAAAATACAACCTAAGCATCTGTCCATCTCTACCAGGAATAGCCAAAACAGCAGGTGTGCTGTACGCATTCCCTCCATGCTAAGGCTGTGGCAGACATCACAAATCAATTGTTGCACTCTTTTCCCCCCAGCGTGGGCAACAGTTAGACTCCTCTTTAACACACGGCAGTCCAGCCCAAACCGTAACCAGTCCTGAACAGGGAAAGGACCTGAAATCTATTTGTCTTCATACCTATATCCTTTACCTGATTTAATCTGAAACCATAGGCTCAGTAAAATCACCTATATGATGACTTTAGTCTTAACTAATTCCTCCTGAGCTTAATTGGCTGATGTCTAGAATTCCCGCAAAAGAGACAAAATCTTTCACTTCTCCCAATTAGACAAAAGGCTGGACAGCAAATACATCCAAAAGGATATAAAAATGACTTAAATGTATAGAGAAATAGAAACATTTGATTCCAGTCTCCCTCTGAGCAGGTCCTTGTGTCCCTGTTCTCTCTGGAACAGTTCTTCACTGCGTTTTTGAAGAAACCACTCTCCTCCCACCCTCTGGTTGAAGCTGGCCTCCACGGACAGCAGAGCTCACCCGAGACACACCCACAAGGGCCAGGATGAACGTGGACCGTGCCACACCGCTCTGCTGGGTACCCGAACCCTTCTCTAAACGTGTTTTGCAGAGGGAAAGAGAAGTAGAAAGCAAAGAGCTCTGGATCCTAAGGGATGTGCAATGGAAAGAGCAAAGAAAGGAGAGACAGCAACCAGAGATAAACCTCCATGACACAAAGGTCACAACTAAACTGCCATAAAATCATCTTTCATACTATGTTTTGCCTCTTTATACCAGAAGTTGCTCAACTCCTGGACTAGGCTTTTGTTTTGTTTTGTTTCAGTTTATCCCTGATAGGATTATGGTATCAGTCTGTATACTAGAGCTCTGTTAATTTAAAAAAAAAAAAAATGGAACAAGACTTCCAGACTCTGAAGGATTCCCTCATTCACCAAACAAGCATGGCTACCACAATGTACCACGTTGCTGCCTCTGAGAAATTCTAACACGATTCAGCCAGTGGCTCCACTGTAAGCTCCAGGAGGGCAGATGCCCATCTGTTTTATTCAATATATCGAGCACTGTTGTCTATCTGGTATCTGCTAGACAGTTCATACGTGGCTGTCAAAATTGGCTATGCTTATTTGTGCCCTCTGCCAAGTGGCTCTTATGGTGCCAAACTCAGAATACGCACTCACTTAACATTAATTGACTGATCAATGATTGACGATTGATAGTCCGACCTGTCTTTGGTTCCCTAAGTGAAGAAAGCACAATGAGTCTGCTTGATATATCTGGTATATACCAAATACACCTTACAGAAAACTAAGGTACCAAACATATATGCTAATGTGCACTTAATATATGCCTCTTATACTTTATGATATTAAAAAGAAGAAATAATGCACCAACATCCAGAAAGTTTAAAATACTCTACCTGAGTAAGTCCCACAAAGGGCAGACTAGAAATCAATAGGTGCCATAAGTGGGAGGTGACAGTTAAAGGAGGTAAACTATTAAATATCATCATGTCACTTTGGTTTCTGAGAGTTTCACTTAATAGTTTTACTAAAGGACCAGCTCAAGGGAGAATGATTTAACAAACCAGGCAGAGGTATATTTATAATAATCCCTTTCTCATAAATGGGTCAAAACTTTCCAAGCATGTTCACATCCATGATTTCATTTGCCCTCACATCTTTGGGATGGAAGCAAGAATCATTATTGGTGGTCTATAAAACATAGATGCAAATTTCCAGTACTGGCAATAAGGCAGACCCAAATTCACTGTTTCTACGAGGCAGAGGAATGCTGAACAATATCAGCTGACACAAAGAAAGGGGAGTCCTTAGTCCCAGGAAGGAAGAAAGAACATGAAGCCAAGTACTGAGCCGAGGCACTGCGGCTGGGCTGGCCCTGGAGGCTGCAGGCCCAGGGCTGGGGCTTCAACATCTGCATGGAAGGAGATGGAGCTAGGGACCCCACAAAGCCAAGAATGGAAACTGAGGCCTTGGCCAAAAGCCAAGAACGTGGGAAAAAATCCAGGCTAAAACCTCTGCCCACCCTCCTGAGGAAAAGATAAGGAGGTATTGATTGGCACTTTTCCTATTGTCTTAAAATCCCAGGTAAGGCCCCAAACCAAAGAGCAATCAATGAGAAGTACCCCTCAGACAACAAAGACACTGGATAGATATCTTGCTGCAAAACTAAGAGGTAATCAAACTCCTCTTTCAACCCTCCCCCTTCACCACCCCATCCAGCCTATATAAGCAGAGGACTAGAAACCGGAGTCCTAGAGGTAGCAAGGTGCGGGCTGTGGCAGAGTGTGCTTCCCCAACCCTCCCCACAGTGCCAAGGGCGGTGAGCACCAAAAGGAGCATCTCTTGAGATGGGAGTGCCTGCAATAAAAAGAAACCATCCTGTCACCCCCCCAGGCCGATGTCTACTAAGGGACAGGACCTATGTACCCACCCACATGTACAGAGCAGAGGGCTACTCTCAGGAAAGCACTAACCTGTGTCTTTTAGAATCTGGGGGTGCACTCAAAAACCAAGGGACAGGGCCTCCCTCCTGCTTCAAGAATTCTCCAGAACTGGAGCACTTCAATAGACAGGGTAAGGAAAAAGGGTAACAATGGGAAGGAGCCTGCAACTCTAAATTTTAACTAAATACAACAGCCTTTACTGAGCTGAATTGATGACCCTGATGTGGCATGAACTGACTGGATGCAAGCCTCTGTAAAAGACTCACCCACGAGGGCTGCATCAGCGTAAAGAGGCTGTGAGAGTCACAAGGGGTCTGGGAGATGCCATCTCACCCACATCAGGGGACTGTGTTTTCTAAAGGACCCCAAAGGGACCATCAAATAACCCACAAAAAGAAAGAGCTGGTGTTGGGATGACCACCATAGCAGAGAACATGACAGCCAGCCAATGTCAGGTACAAAACAGCACCAAGGAGAGAAACTTGACCCCCATCTCCTCTAAGTTCCTCTCCTCTGTCCTAATCCTGGAAGTCCAGAAGTAGGGGAGAAGTGGAAGAACCAGAAGAAGAAAGGGAAAAACTAGGTCATGACACTTCTCCATACAAATCTGAAAGCCAGGGGTAAGGCCTGAAATAGTCTATGGACTTTTTTAATATTTACAACATGAGTCCTAATTATTGAAATGAGACTATTCTAATAACTGAATGTGAGTGGAAAGCAAAGACAAGCCTGAGAAAATGTGAAAGAACAGGGAAGGGAGATCCAACTGAGAGGGTCTGAAAGCAGCAATGGTAGAAAAATTAAAATGTTTGCTGTTTGTATGAGTCAGTTCATTATATATGCATATTCCACTGATCTCTGACTGAGATTCTGGGTCTGAATACTTTTTTCTCATGATAACTAAAGCACCGGTATGCTGTGGGCACTTCAAGTCAAGAAGCAAATATCAAAAACTGTTTCTGGACAACTGAAACCACCAAGATTACCCACCAGTGGCAAAAGCAAAACAGTAGTATTGCAATACCTCCATAACTCAGAGTACTTAGAACCTTATGGGAAAAAATTCACAAAGAAGATGGACTCACACTTAATATTTATATGCCACAAAAGGAAATGATCCACCACCAGTGAAAATCAGTAGATACAGGAATTGGGATAATCATTCCACAAGGGCTGAAGTAGATAAAATAATTTTAAATAGACTTTAAACATTTTATATTTATGAACTATATATAATATTTATAGTAGTTATATATTTTTAAATTATTAACAATCTAAAATATGGAATAGAAACCAAAAGGGGAAAAATACACTATGGAAAAAAAAAAAACAAACAAACTTTGAGAAAGAAAATAGAACTTTTAGAAATAAAACAGGAATTAAAAATAAAAACGCATTTAAAGTTAAACAGGGGTGCATGGGTGGCTCAGTCAATTAAGCATCCAATTCTTGATCTCAGCTCAGGTCATGATCTTGGGGTCCAGGGATCGAGCCCCACCCTAGGCTCCCTGATCAGCAGGGAATCTGACTAAGGATTCTCTCCCTCTTCCTCTGCCCCTCCCCCTGCTTGCTCTCTTAAATAAATAAGTCTTAAAAAAAATAATAAATAAAGGTTAAACAGCAATTTAGAATGAAATGAAGAAAAAAAAAACTGGTGAATTGGAAGACTGAGCTGAAGAAATTACCCAGAATGTAACAGAAAGAGATAATGAAATATAAGATACGAAAGTGCACTTAAGAAAAAAGGTCCAATGACAAAGATCAATATATTTTAATAGTAGAGTTCCAGAAGAATAAAATAGAAAGACTGGGAGAGAGGCAATATCTGAAAATGACTGAGAATTTTCCAGGCTGGAGAACAATATGCATCTGTAGACTGAAGCATCCTACCAAGTCTCAAGCAAGATTTTTAAAGATTATGTATTAACTCAACATTGTAAAACAGCATAACACTAAAGTCAAAGAGTATCTTTTTTTAAAAGTCAGAAGAGTAATTCAGACTTACAGCAGATTTTTCATGAGCAACAACAGAGTCCAGAAGAAAATGGAATTATCTTCAAATTGCTGAAGAAACAGAACTGCTAACACAGAATTTTGTACCTGCCATTATTCATGAGTGAACTCAAAAGAAAAAAAGACAATGTCAAACAAAGACTGAAGAGGTTTGAAATCTACCAGCATAGACCACTGCTGAAAGAACTACAAAATACTTGCTTCCATACTAAGGAAAGAAACCTAGAAGGAAGAAGAGAGTGAGAGATGAAATAGAGCTCCCTCACAAAGACCTCCTTGGGAGCAGGTCTGAATACTTTGTCACATCTATAATATGTAAAATACAGCATCCCCAATTCAAGACCCCCCTCAAGGCCAAGAAAACACAGGACATCCCCATGCCTTTAAAGTCCAAAGCCCTTTCTCTCTGGTACTATTTCTGAACTCACAGAGCAGAGTTGTCTTACATTCTTCCTTCACCACCCCAAGACATCCTTTCTTAGAGAAAATCTGGCTCAGAAATATTCTTTATGCATTTGAGCCTACCCACAATTTCCCTGTGCACCTGACAGTACATAAAGGACTAGACACAAAAAGTTTTCTCCTTCTGTACTTTAATTAATCCCCATGAAATATTCAACTAATTGTCATTTATCAGTGAGGCTAAAAGAATAAATGGATTCTTTTTTAAAAATATTTTATTAATTTATTTGAGGGAGAGAGTACACAAGCAGGGAGAAGGGGCAGAGAGAGAGGGAGAAGCAGACTCAGAACTCGATCCCAGGACCCAGAGATTACAACCTCACCCAAAGGCAACACTTGACTGAGCCACCTAGACATCTTAAGAATAAACAGATTCTTAATGGGGGAGGGAGGGTCAGGGTGGTAGCAGAAGCAGATTCTCAGACATAGGGAAGTTAAATGATCCAACAAAGTTCCAAAGCAAGAGGTTGAAGTCCATCAAAACCCAAGGTGTCCTTGTGCCCAGATATGTCTGCACCCTGTGATGATATGGTATCTTTCAGAGGTTTCTAACAAAGGCACACCACTCTTTCCTCCCCTCTGCCTCTTCTCTGTCACACATGCATACACTTACACACATACACATACCACATGGAGATCTTTGTCAAAGAAGTTGCAAGTATTTGGCCCCCAAGGGTTGGAGGAACATTTCCTTAAGACTCTCTGCTTTAGAATTTCTGTTCATTTACTTCTGGGCCTTAAAAACACAAGTTAGATGACCTTTATTGCCTTTTTATCCTCCCTCTTTCAAATGGACCATGAACTAATTGTAACTCTCAGAAGGCACCAAAGTGTGCCTGTCCCTGGGCCAAGTGGGCATAAACATGACTACACACGGTGCTATCTGTGGATGTCTCCAAGAGCTGTGCCTACCTCTCAGGGACAGCAGGCCTGTTCCATCCCTCCATCCAACTCAAGAATATTTTTTATGGTCATTTTCTTCTTCAGGTTCTTCTTTTCTCCTTCATTCTAGTTGAGTCAAGTCAAAGTCTAAGGAAATATCTTAGGACAAGTTGTCTGGAAAGTGCAATAGGCACTGAGGAAACCTGTCCATCCAGACCCAGCCCATTCCACAACTGATACCCTCAGAGGAAAGTTGTGCATTCTGCCCAAGTTTCCCTGAGATGGAAAAGGGAAAATCCCAAGCCTTGCTGCCCAGATCAAGCAAGAGAGCAAGGGTTCGGGGCGGCGGTGAGGGGTGGGGGGGTGGGCGGTGGTCAATGTCATCCTGAGGTTCTCCAGAAGAAGGCCAAATTCAGCAAATGGTTTCCCAGACAAGGCCAGACTGGGTGAAACAGTGGCCAGAGGACGGGTCAGGCCAATTCCCAGAGGTTTCTGGACAGGCAGACAAGCAACTGGTGCCACTTCTGTGGCTAAGAAAGGCAGAGAAAAATGTGCTTCCCAGTAAAGACTTCATCCTTGTCCCTGGGGCTCTCCCACAATATGGTCAGGTCTGTGAAGAGGTGGGGTACAGGATGGGTACAGGGAGCTAGAGAAAAAGGACAGAACTTGGGACCACTGGACTCTCTATACATTTCACCATAGTGGTCAGTGAAGAGAACCTGAATGGAAGTGCAGGGGCTTAGCTTCCCCTCCTCAAATCACCAGGCCTTTGCAGCCACTGCCGCTTTCACTGCCCCTGGGTAAGTCTTTCCCATTCACAGATGGTGCCTTTCAGACCTCTTACTAGAGTCCCTGCATGCTGAGAAGGACTGGGATAGAGCCTGAGGGTACCTCCTGATCATTAACTCTTTCTTGGACCAAGCACAACGCAGCAGAACATTATTCCATGGCATTCAAAGAGTGTTACTGTTCTTGGCACCAGAACTTAAATCCTTTCTTAAACATTCAGAATATCATAATTTTCTTGACTGCAGGCAAATCTAGGCATTGCACGCTCAAATAGGATCCAACCTGAGATTTGGTTTGTAACAGTGGTTTATAACATTTTTGTTGTGAGGTTATGAGAGGGAGGGGATAAAGAAAAAATAATAAAATGTTCCGTTCTCAGGAATTTGATATACTGACATAATTATAATGATATAAAATCATAGAGTTTAATACTCCACAAAGGCTAACCAGTTCTCCAGAGAACCAGTATCATAGGCTGGGAAGCTTATCTGGTGTGGAAAGGAAACATGAGAAGACAGGAGTGGGCAGGTCCCACAGTCAGGTCATTCTCTATGTAACCATCCTTAGGCTGGCTCTTCTCATCTGAATTGTCCAGAACACTCCTATCCACTGTTGAGCATGACTGAGGCCAGCAGGTCAAGCTCCTTGTCCATGATGCCTAAGACAGTGTGTCACAACCTAATGTTTGAGATCCTCCTCCACACCAGTCCTGATGTCACCCACTCCCTTCCATCCTTGTGTTGAACATGACCTCTGTACTCTGGAACATGCACTCTCTTTTGTGTCAATGCCCACAAGGTTCTCAGCAAGCCAAATTGTGAATGCTTCAGTATATTTTGTCGCCATTCACCTACCTTCCACACACATGCATCCTAGCCCACCACCTTCTACCAACCCTTCTTACACTGCCATCATCCCCTCCACCCTGGCTTCCCAACTTCTTCATGTTCTTATGTTCCCCAGAAAAAGTCCACCTGCTCCTCTGTACATTCACTCAGCACTCAAGAGGCCAACCAGCTATCCAGACAAATGATCTATGTGAACAGAAGCAGGCTAGAAGATTCAGACTCATGTATCCTATGAAAATTATGTGTCCTAGAACTTCTATGCCACCTCGATTGTCAGAGGCAAGCACCTCCATTCTTCCACACCAACTCGACCTTCACTTATCTCTGGCACCTTGACCTAGTTAGTGCCTATCTCACTTTAGCAAACTCGGTTCTGGGGAACATTTCTCTAGGACTGCTGACCCCTAACTCATGTTTCCTGACCTCAACCACATTCCCTTTGAGACTTAAGAACCCTTCCTGGTATCTTTGGGATGTCCCATCATATTTTCGACTGTTACCTCTTCCTGTGTCTTCAAGCTCTGACTATACTACAACTGCCCTCACCTGTGTCAGGATCCAGCATTGCCATCTCTGAGACCCATAATATCTCCTTTTTCAACTCCCCCAACACCACTCTATATTGTCTCATCCTCTGCTCACTGTTGGTCTACCTCTGAACTGTACCTCCTTGGCTAGGGTTTAACCTCCTGCTCCTGCCCCTCACCCCACTACCTACTGCCTTCTTCCAGATCTGCTTCATCAATAGCCCCCACTTCCATGTGCAGTCTCTCATGTGCCAACAAATCCATCTCTTCTTTTCTCCTTTGTAGTCAAAACTCTTGAGTGGTCCACATGTGTCTCCCATCACACCCCGCCATGCCTGTAGAGTCTCACTGACTGCACAGTGATCACTCTGAGCCCATTCTCAAAGTCCACTGCTGCCACCCAAATCATCAAATCTAGTCAGGTTTTCTCAATTCCCATCTTCCCTACCCACTTCTCCACTCCCTACTGGTAGCAATGGCTTTCTTCCACCCCCCTGACCATTCTGGCTCCATCTGCTCCATTGTATGCCACTCTTGTCCTTGAATGTAAGGACTCAATCTCCAGCCCCTTCATCATTTTCTTCTCTCTGTTCCCTCTCCTAAATAATTTTATCCATTTCCACATCTTAAATATCACCTTTAAATGAACTCTAGTTCTGCACATATGCTGGCTATCTTCCACTTACCCTCCAAATCCCCCCTCTACCTTTCCCACCTAGACAACAGCAAAGGGTTCCCTTGCCCTCTGGCTTCTGTTAAGAAAAGCCCTTCTTCCCTCTCACACCTGGACTATGGCCTCAGAATTGTATCCCACTAGCAGTCTTAGCACCCCCACCTCATCCTTTACCCCACTATCTCCCTAGTCTTCTGGAAGAGGAGCTCTGACCACACCACTCCTCACTCAAACACTATAAATGGCCTTCCACTGCCTACCAAATGGGATGCAAGCCCTACAGCCTGACACAAGGGCTCTCCACATGTTACTCTTTTGCTGCCATCCCCACATTCTCTCACATCTCCCAGTACATAACCTGTACTCTAATCCAATTCAACTCACTCTTCCTTTAAAATCCAATGAATAAGGTGCCTCATTAGCACAGTAGGTAGCGCGTCAGTCTCATAAAATCCAATGAATATGCCTTTCAACATATTATTGACTATACTGTTCTTTCTGTTGGGAATGTACACCCCTTCTCTCTACACTATTTATGTCCACCCTCCAAGACAGCTTTGTCATCACATTTATATATGCTTTCTTTCTCCACTTACTCCATCTAACTGTGTCGCTCTCCTTTAAACCTGTAAGCTTTTCATCTTTACCTCCCTGTAACGTCAAACTTTCTGCCTTGTATCTTATAGGTGTATCTGTAAACTTGGGTGTGTATCTTACCTCCTACTAGACTATATACTCCCTAAAGGAAGGGATAGTCGAGAGCCTGCAATCTTGAAGGTCTCCTTGAATCTAGAGATCCCAAGAGCAAATTGCCTTACAGATAACAGTTGTCATAACTTTCTGTGAATGACCAACCATCCAAATTCTGGAAAGGGGAAAAAAACAACTTAAAATTATTTTCATCACAATTGGCATGAAACATCCCATTTCAGGGACATGTCACAGTCAACTTATCTTAGGAAAAGGTTTCTTATCTCCTGATCTTTCAGACAGCTGAGCATAGGTCAAAAATTTTCCCTATTAAATAATTGAAAAAACAAAGCCACAAGATCCTATCCAATGCAGACCAAATATGAGATCTGAGTCACTATAATCCCCTCGGATTAGAACTTGGAACCCCAAGCTGACCTGGCCACCCAGACATGACAGCAGAGGCTCTAACCTTGAGAAACACAAGGTAACACTTTAGCTCTGGACAGTGGCCAAAACACACCTGTAAACAGGATCAGGGAAGGGATGTGAAGGCAGAGGCTAATAGGGAAGAATGCACTCATAGTTAGAGTAAACCAAGGGTATTGGTCTTCAAAGTGACCTGCTTCTTCATCTTAGCATACTGAGCTCTGCTAATCTGAGAAAGACACACACACACACACACACACACACACACACACTCACACGGAGATATATATTTATGGCCAGGCTGAACCCACTAGAGAGCTTAGTATGAGGCAAAAGATGCACAGGCTCAAAGTCTAACATAACATATTCTTTCAAAAAAATTAAAACTGATGAGTTTTTTTTTTCCATCTCTAACTGGCAGGTTGTTGAAATTCTGAGTCCATCTTTCTTTATCTGAAAATCTGGGAATCATAAAACTTGTCCCACGACTTCAATGGATTTTTTTTTTTTTTTAGATAAAGTAGAAGACATGAAAAGGACTTAAAAGAGTATTTTAAACAATCAAAATGTAAGGGGATATTGTGAATTTTAGGCAAAACAATTCCCCAAAACAAAAGCCACCCCAAGATTGGAAAGAAGCATCCTAATCATTAATTGGGCCATTACCCCCAGCACAGAGCCATCAAGTGTTAAAAATTTCCCTTTGCTTAACCACTCCTTTCTCTCTTACTCCCCTCTTGCTTTTCCTGATTCTCTCCCTTGCTTCTTTTCCATCACACTCCCCTCTTGCTTTTCCTGATTCTCTCCCTTGCTTCTTTTGCATCACACTTTTTTTCCTTCCTTGCCTAGACTTCAAATGGTGTGAGGTCTAGCCAAGAGCCTCCAGGCAGCTCCAAAGCTGGGAGACAGAGACCACATCAGCCAAGCCGAATGGCCTTCCCACCAGGAGGACGCAACCCACCCACACAGCAGGGGGAGGCATCCTCTCCCAGGGTCCTCAAGGTTGTCAACTGGATCCCGCTCTCCACAGGCATGGGTGCCCCTGGACCAGACAAACAGACGGAGAGATGGAGACAGACTAAATAGCTTTGTCTTGTCAAACAACCATTTCCCGTCAAGTCACAAAGCCCAGTCGGCACAGAGGTAAAAGCTGAACTGGATGGAGAGACCTTCATTATTTTTTTGGAACGGAGGCGGGATCAAAAGACAGCTGCTAGATTGTTAAATACCTAATTAGAGTAGAATTTCTGATATAGGCCCCAGCCGCCCAGAGAAAATACTGGATTCTCATTACTGACACAAGGGAACTCACTAATACTATATTCTCCTCTGCACAGGATTCAAACTTGGGGAGCCACACAAGAAATGGACTCTTAGAGTGAAAAAGTCATAATTCAGACCCAGCAATTTCACTCCCAGGTACACACCCGGAAGAAGTGAAAATGAGGATTCAAGCACATACGTATATCCCTATGTCCTTTGCAGCATTGTGCACGAGAGGGTTTTCACAAGC
Source organism: Mustela lutreola (assembly GCF_030435805.1). Lineage (NCBI taxonomy): Eukaryota > Metazoa > Chordata > Mammalia > Carnivora > Mustelidae > Mustela > Mustela lutreola. Next base: position 42,713,439 of record NC_081297.1, read on the forward strand.
CAAGTGTCCATCCTCTGATGAACCAATAAACAAAATGAGGTATATACTAAAAATGGACTATTATTCAGTTGTGAAAAGGAAGGATGTTCCGACACCTACAACAACAGGGATTAACCTTGAAAACATACTCAGTGAAGTAAGCCAGGCACAAAAGGCCAAGTGTTGTACAATTCCCCGTATATGAAATACCTACAGTAGGCACATTCATAGAGACAGAAAGTAGATCAGATGTTACCAGAGGCTGAGAAGGGGGAGAAATGGGGAGCCCTTGCTTCGTGATTACAGAGTTTCTGTTTGGAGTGATGAAAAGGTTTTGGAAGTAGGTAGGGCCCATGTTGTACAACACTGTAAATTAATGCCACTGAACTGTAACGCTTGAGAATGGTTAAAATGGCAAATTTGGTTACATTTATTTTACCATAATAAAAAAAATGTAAAGGTCATCATTCACATCTTCTTCAACTATCAATAGATATGACTCGTAGACTTAGCTTTAGTGAGACAGTTAAAAGAAATAAATCTGAAAGCCATTCTTTCCGCAACTGAAAGTGCTTAATCTCACCTCCAAATGACACCTAAAGTCCTTAACTAATCTCGTGCTTCCTTTTAACTGAATCATCTATCATACAGATTGTCACGACACACCTAGTCCTGAAATGCGTGAGATGTGCTGCCGACAGCTAGACTACACAGATGAGCTCCAATTATAGAATTATTATTGCTCACAATAATGCATGAAAAATCCATACAGAAAAAAAGGAAATGCATGACAGCCAGGGACGGACAGTAGGAGGAGGACGGGGAGGGTGGAGAATGACTGCCAGTGGGTGGGGGCTTCTCTTTACGGGGATGAAATGTGCAGGAATTAGACTGTGGGGACAGCTGCACGACTCTGTAAAAATACTAACCACCACTGAGTTGTATATACTTTAAAGGGTGAATTTCACGGCACCTGAGTTATAGCTCCACAAAGATGTGATTTAAAAATAAAGAAACAAATAAATTATGTGTGAAGTCCAGGGAGGTCAGCTTGCAAGGATGGTCCCCTGAACTCCTCAGAATCTTGTAGGCTAGCCCAAGGTAGTTTTCCCCAAAATGGCTGGGTAGGGTTCTTCTTTCTCCTCTTCCCCATATGGAGAAAGAAAGAACAAAGGCTTTGAAAGTCAAACAGACCTGGATTTGATGCCAGGCTTCAATATTGTCTGGGTGATCTTGACCACGATACACAAGACCTTTGGTCCTCAGTTTTCCTACCTGAAAAATATCAGTACCTGCCCCACAGGACTGATACAAGGACAAAATGATACTCAGTGCACGAAGCCTAAAGGACATTGCTGGAGACACATGAGACATTAAATGGTAGTTATCACTCCTGCCCCATTCTAAAATATACAAAGGAAGGAGTGATACTTCAATATAACTAATCTTTTAAAATAAAAATGAAAGCATGGATGATTCCACAGATCCAAGACCTGAGGCTGGAAGGGACTCAGCTCCGTGGAAGCTCTGGCTTTGGCTGGTCACGTGGAGTGGATAAACAGCTGAACATTTTTTCCTCTTCGGTGGCTGCTTTGTGGTCCCTCAGCACACCCCTCCTCACAATCCCATCCTCTAGCTATTCGTTTGTGCCCATGGTTTCTGCCTGGGCACACTTAAATGCAAATTTTCCAGCACACTTTTTAATGATGAGATTATTTTTGTTTAGGAAACGAAAAGCTAATCTCTCACTTAAGATGTGAAAGTAAAGCCCTTTCCTATTGTGATGTGTCTCAGTGCTCTATGGTTCCGTCTCTCTACAAACCTCTAGCACTTTTATTATATCAAAAAAAAAACCTCATTGTTGTGTTGTTGTTGTTGTTGTTTTCTAAACCCAAGGTTTATATTAGAAGCAAAGTTTTATTTTCTAGGCAGTCTGTCCTTCTGTACTGAGGCATTGTGTTTAGGTTTGGGGAATTTGTGCCACAAAGCAAGGAGATGTTTGTTTGTCCAGGTGGTGTCCTTCCTGCTCTCAGTGGCCCTATTTCCAGACATTTGGACCATCAGAGGACTTCCGACAAGTTTGGCTTTGGACCTTAGGCTGAAGGCAGGGCGCCCTGTGCTGTGGGTGAGAGAAGAGGACAGCAGGCAGACAGCTGCTGGGCCTAAGGAAGCCCTGTGTCCCCAGGTGTTGACCCTCTGGTTGGAAACAGCAGTCCAGTGGTCCCCCATCCTGGCATCCTATGGGCCTCACGTTGGTCCATGGTTGTGAAGAACACTGAAACACCAGGCTTATCAGAGCTGATTTTTCACTTCCTTGATTATTCTGGTTATCAGCCAGACTACCTCAGCCTATTTCGTTTTGTTTTACATTTCCATCCTTGAAATTCTAAATCATGTCAGCCATCCAGCAGCACCTACAAAGTTGTCTGAATCGCTCTGAAAGTTGTTTCATGGCCCTGCTTTTTCAAACCATAGTGGTCTGCCCTCTGATAAGAATGACTGATATCTACAGCGTGATTTACACTTTCTCCCATACGGAACCTGGAACCTCGCAGCCACCCTGTGAAGCTGACCAGCTAAGGATTCTTATCTCCATTTTAGAGATGAAAAAACATCAGCCTTGATTCCTTCAAAACTCTCCAAGAAAAAGAGCAAGTCAAAGAATGTGACCCCGATCATTTTTCTAGCTGTAGCCTTCTTTATTTTTATTTATTTTTCTTACTTTTGCTAACCAACATCTTTGAAAGGTTTCAGTCCAACATGGATTATTTTGGAAGGACACAAACAATGCAAGTGACTGAACATGACACAATGGTCACAAAGTAAACACAGCTTAATTGAGTAATCAAGCCAACATTTCTGCCTGCAGGCTATATGGGGAGAACATTCATTTGCTGCCTGATTTTGGCGTGGTTCTCTAAAGGACAGGACACAAGATTATTTTATTTTCTTTTTAGCTAGGTTCAAGCAGGCAATACTGAGCATAGCCAAGTGGATTAAAAGAACCCTCTCCCCCTTGGCACTTTGGCAGCATGAATATTTCATGAGATTATCACAACACTATGTTCTGAAAGGGTGGTTTCCTCCAGGGATCTCAAAGGCCACATCTCTAAGGACAAGTCTAGCTCACGCCTCCATCTTAGAGCTAGAAACCAAGTCAGCCTCCAAGGCCTTCCAGTTGTTCATGTATACAATCATCAAGGCAGCCAACAAGCACTTTAGGGATGATGGGAATGACAGAGGCAGGTCCTAGATGAACTCCTTTCCATGGGTTGAATTTAAACCCCTGGTCCTTATTTAAATGTCTCCTGGGAAGAGGGACAAGGGTCCTATGAGACCAATCCCAACAAGGAAGCATGGAGAAGCTTTTGTTCTTTCAACTCAGGTGGCATCCGTGGCAGTCTGTCCCCTGGCCAGCTGCTACCCACATGTGCCATGGTCTCTACCCTGCAGTTACTGTGTGTCCCTGGCCTGGCCAACTGCAAAGCTGCCAACAATTCGCCAAGGGGAGTCCTACAGCACAGCCTCGCCTCTCATCCCCCTGCTCTTTCTTGGGAGCTACAATGAGCCTAGAGTGGGACAGAAAGGGAGCACGCAAATAAAAACAGCTCAGAGCTATATCCGTCAGCAGACGGCATAGTGATCTGAATTTTGTCAGAGCTCCTCTTGGACGGGTATGAACTTTTACTCTATGGTCTGAGCAATTTATTTTTAAATCTTCCCAGTGATAGATATCCCCACCCCATCCCCACTCTGCTTCCACCTCTAACATCTCAGGGATGATCTCAAGGCCAGTACAAAGGCAGGATTGGAGAGAAGTAGAATAGGAAGAGGGTGAAAGGTTGAGCAAGCAAAATTTTTCCAGAAACACTAAGCAGTACCCTCTTACGGGGTTTAACACCTACCAAGTGTGGTCACAAGAAAGCAGGCAGAAAAAGAGCCTGAAGATCTTGTTCTTTGTCACATCCCTGCCTGAGCAACTGACTCTAGGAGCCTCTATTTTCTCAACTGGAAACAGAGTTTGTCCTAAGGTTCCTTAAAATGCTCTGATCCTAGAAAGTAAATTCTCAAAGAGACATTACATTTATTCGATGTCTGTTTGACAAGCACTTCAAAGTTCATGAATCTAGAACCACCCCCTTCCCACCCTCTCTCTCTCTGTCTCTCTCACACGTGCGTGGTGCCAGAAGACGTTTTTAAGTGAATGTGTTACGGAGAGCAATGGTTTGGTGGGGCTTTTGGAAGGGGAGGAACTGAAGAGTTCTGGTTTCTTGCCAGTCAACCCACCCTTTCCTCATCCTCTGCTCCAAGCCAGATTTACTATTCCTTCCATTCCCTTGGTCTCTGGGGAAGTTAGGGTCTATTTTCAATCTCTCTTTGACTCCTGAGCTCCAAGCCCAAGCGGTTCTCCTTATGTCCTTTAGATCACCACTTAAATTTAATTCAGCTCCACAAGTAATAACCATGTTCCCCAAATTCCCACCCTCTCCCCAGACACCCTCCCCCCAGTCATCTGAGTCTCTTTCTGCATCCTTCTCCCGCCAGCCTGGCTCCCTGAAGCTCCCAGCCATTTCACAGCTCTGTTTAAGAGGCCCTCCTGGGCTTTCACCCACATGGCACACAGGCTAAAGGCTCTCAGGGGTCCCAAGGCTCCTGGGAACCTGAGACTCCACTCCAGTTCCCTTCTTGCTGCCTCCAAGGGCTCCTAAACCATAGACAGAAAGAAGCAAGTGTCGCTGCAGCATTTCAGGCAGGCATCTCCATTGGGTCAGTGCCACAATGAATGCACGAGCACCCATCTGGGAATTAAGACACACAGAAGACCTCTCCCATGGTACCTGCCCTTTACGTTCCAACAATCACGTTCATTGCTTCAGCCCTCCATTTTGCTTTTCCTGCCAGGGGTTCAGTGAAAGCCTATGGACCGGCTTTGAAACAGCACTGAAAATCATCCCATTTTCCCAGAGGGATCCTGTCACTTTTACTTGTTTTATACAGTATCCAACCCTGAGGTACATGTAAACAGGTGTTTACTAAATTATTTTAATAATGACAGCCATGGTTTGGAGTGTTGTTTCATTATCAGAATGTTTAGCACTCATGTTGCTAAATATTTAGCCCCTGATATTTTGCAAAACAATTCCCCGGGCCTTTTTTTTTTTTTTTTTCATCAGTCTTCTGTTCTCCTCTCGTGCCCAACGTTCACTGAGGCAACAGTGAGGACGGGATCTCAAAACAGACTAAATCAGTGTGATTATTTTTGCTGGTTTGTCTTGTCGTTAAGTCTTCAGGTGTTTCCCCAAACAATCTATCCACTTTCTTTAGTCTGTGTTGGAAAATAAAACCGTCTCCTGCTTTTGAATGCTGAGCAAGGGTTTCAGAGTCTGGCAAGGGGGCAGAGGGATGACACAGGCTGACCTGTCCCGACCACCTCACAAACGGCTGCCTCACTGGGCAGCGGGAATTACTGAAAAGGAAGAAGACCCTATGGGGCACTGAGTCACCCCTTCTTAACATGGTGGCAAGGGCTCCTCAAACCTCAGAGAGTTTGCCACAACAACTAAGAAAGCCAAGTGAAGTAAGGGCTGGAAACACCAGGAGCTAGAAAACATCACTGAAAATTAGAACGAATCTCAGTTACTGCCTAACCTGGGTCTCCGGAGCTTTTCTGCCATTACCCAGCAGGAGCCCAGCCAGACTCATAAACAGAAATCAGCTGTGAAGTGTACCCAGTTGTTTTTGTGTTTTTTTCCCTAATAAAGTTAGAAAAATGTCTTCTTGCCTTTGAGCCGGCAAGCTTTGTAACCCTATAGGTTAGGGCTTCCAAATCCCAAATTTCTGGTCACCTCATGCTCCACTGGGCTTGGGAAGTAATAGCCCCTCTGGTGACTAAACCGTCTATGGTAAATCAGGGAGAAAATTAATATATGGCCATAGCAAGTTGGGATAATCGCCCAAAAGGCTCCCTCAAGACTCAGTAGAATGCCGTCTGTGCAAGAGGTAAACAGGAGTCTGACAGGTAAGAGTGTGTAAGAGTGGGAGAAATCCAAAGTGGGTTTGCATTGCCCGAGGGTGGCAAGGTCACTGAGGGACTCAAGTCACCTGGTTGCGGCGGGGGGGGGGGGGGGGGGGGGCCCGCTCTGGTGTATGTGGTAGCATGGAAACACACACTGGTCTTTGGGGTTCTCTGCACTGGAACAGGGATGAGCGTAATCAAAGCGTCACAGCACACGAAATTCTCTACAAACCCTCCCAGTAACTTTCCCCACCAAACCCAATGGGAATGCCCCTTTCCTGACTCCTAAGCCCTGGAGCGCCACCTACTGGGAGAGGCAGAAAGCACATCCACCTTGGGTCTTCCTGCATCTGCACTCATTCCTTCATGGGGACATGCACTCACCCGTCATGTATTATGGGTTTGGAATGAGCGGGGACCGGTGCTAGGAGTGAGGACACAAAAATCAGCAGGGCCTCGAAATCCCCATTCCGCGTACTTCGGTATAAGTCCAAGGTCTTATATACATAGAAGAACCCACCTAGGGCTTTTTTAAGTCAAAGAAAAAATTGCAGGAAGAGTTCAAGTCATCACCAAGACTTGATGACTTGGTGATGGGGCTAAGGGTTCACCACTTCATTTGCAAAGTACTATATCTAGAACATCTACCTGTAGATATTTACCTCACTTCACATGAGGTAAAATGTCCAAACAGTCTCAGGGGACTTTATTCCTCTCCACAACTTGCTGGGTCCCCAAACTGCATTAATCTTTTGTGTAATCTAAAATATATGTTCTTTATGCTGTGTGTGTGTGTGTGTGTGTGTGTGTGTATGCACACGCACACGTGTACCCACTTCAATACTTTTACTGTGTGTTTGATGGAAATAATGACTAATTGGTTCTTGTGATATAGTCTATTATGTATTATCCTGCTACACTGGAAAGTATCAGAGCAATACTAGCATGATATTCAGAGCCTCAATAGCCCTTTTACTCCGGTTTCCTCCATGCAGTATCCAGAGAAAGAGAAGCTAATGTCATGCTTTCTATAACCTACACAAGCTGAGGGACAAGTGACATTGTTCTATGACCATTTGTAAAGAGTTAACTGTGGGGGCGCCTGGGTGGCTCAGTGGGTTGAGCCGCTGCCTTCGGCTCGGGTCATGATCTCAGGGTCCTGGGATCGAGTCCCGCATCAGGCTCTCTGCTCAGCAGGGAGCCTGCTTCCCTCTCTCTCTCTGCCTGCCTCTCCATCTACTTGTGATTTCTCTCTGTCAAATAAATAAATAAAATATTTAAAAAAAAAAAAAGAGTTAACGGTGATCACCATTATTATTATTACTTTATTATGATGATTACTATTCCACTGTATTGCTAAGTAGTTAAAAGAAAAGCACAGTGTGTCTTCCACTCCCAGAACACATGTTTCTCCCCTCTGCCTTGTCTCCAGCAGATAAGGGACATTCTGATGTTTTATTTGCTAAATGGTTGACTATTAAGAAACTCATTTGCTAGCTGGAGCCTGCAATGGAAAATCAGCCCAGAAAAGTGGGAGGTTGGCGTGGGACCAGAGCAGATGGGGCACGAGAGGTGAGGCAAGGCCCACATGAGCCACTCCCAGCCTGAAACCCAGGGTCGACAGCCAGTCCTTCAGCGAATCTTCAAGATATTCCTGTGCATTCATCACTGGTCTCCATACCCCATCCTTCAACACACACACACACACACACACACACACACACACCACCAAAAAGCTGGGGAGAAAGGGCCAATGCATTCAGTGCCTTCAAATCTGTCAGGAGGAGAAGAATGTAAAGCCCGCACTGGCAACTTTTTCAGTTCTCCACTCTTTGGTTCGTCACCATCACTGATCTGAGGTAATCATTTGGCTTCTCTTCTCTCTCTCTCTCTCTTTCTCTCTCCTGAAACTCGAGGCCCCATTTATGTCTCATCACCCCTTCCGTTATTAAACCACAGCAACCCCTTCCTCGTAAATATTCGTGCTTTTCCAGGTCAGCCTTCCCTACCTCCATCACCCTCCTTCTCTCCTCCTGCAAAAAACCAGTACCGGCCACCAAGGAAAGAGGGATGGGGAATGGAGGGGAGACAGGAATCCTGTGCTTTTTCACCTGAAAACTGCATCCAGGAATGGAGGCAAAATTGCTCCCGTGAATTATATAATCACTGCAGCTTCAAGGGAAAGAACTGGAATTCAGGTTGCCATAGTGTTTGTTGGCATGTTGCTGGAAAAGCAGAGCTCCTGGCCACGGCTCTCTGGCTCCTATCCCTCCATCTTTCTCACAAACCTCTCCAGGGTCACTGCTCCTACTTTTAACGTGTGATCCCTGCATATGTGTGAGGTGGGGGGAGGGGATGCAGGGGGACAAAGGGGCAAAAGAAAGGAAAGGCACTAAGAGGGGGTTTCTCCTGCACTAAGAGGGGGACCTGGTAAACTAGTGAAGATTATCGTTAGGTGAATAACAATGCTTACCACAGTATACTGCCATTGTTAGTGACAGTAAGGACAATACTACTGAGCTCTCCTCAAGGCTGCTCATGCTGAGTTGAGAACCTGGAAGGGAGATATCCATCCCCACTCTTCACAAATATCACCCTTTCCTTTGTGTTTCTCACCCTCAAGCTCCTAATGCATCCACTGCTCCATCTGCTAGGAAGGGGACAGAGGACAGGTGACAGATGGGGTCATGGCACAGAGAAATCCAGGGACAGAAGCTGCCCTTATGACAAAGCCCTGGCTCACCAAAGAACCCATGGCCCTTGACAAAATTATTTCTACCGGTGGGTCAAAATCCACACACTGCCACCCCAGCTGGAAAGCAGAGGGGCAGCTAGCTCCAAAATCAGTTTCAGGTTGGACAGAGACCAGGCAGGTAGCTCTAAAGGACGGGGGCTCTGTCCCCAAATGGTGGAGATGGGGGCATAAGGAGGAGGAGGCCGGAAAGAAGAGATATGGAGGCAACCCCTGCACCAGGCTGGGGTCCTCAGAGAATCACTAAAAGTACCCCAGGAAGTAACAGGACCAACAGCGACAGGTAATCAGGAGGATTCAATTGACAGGAAGAGTGTAAACAGGGAGGCTTGGGAGACTGGGAGAGAAAAAGGGAAGACTACACCCAAAAGAGGCAGAGAAAGCCATGGAGACAAGACAGAGATGAAGCTGGAGGCTGCCACACTCCAGCAAGACCATCCCTCCACACTCCATCATAACCTGAGCTGCTGAGCAATGCCAAAACATAATAACTTGTTAATGGGGGGGGGGGGGGTAGAGAAAGTTTCCAAGAAGTGGGGAGTTACCTGAAAGCCTTTCCCCCTCACTGGGGGGAGCTGGTGACACTTGATGCCAAGGATGGAGATGCTGGGAAAACACTGGGCAATAGTGTGGAGCCGCGTGAGCTCGGCACACCCTTTCATTATTTCCTTAAAACATGAAAAAGCAAAGCCCACACACCGCCCGAATTCTAACTGCTTACACCCTCAGGTGCTAGCCCACATGTGGGTACGAATCAGAATACACGGGGCGTGGGTGCATTTGGGGTCAATGGCAGGAGAGGTGGGTGAGTGTAGGTGAGCCGAGGGAGAGAGGGAGATGGGGAGAGGGAGACCCAGGGAAAGAGGGAGGGAGAAAGGAGAAAGGCAGCCGGGAGAGAGGAAGAGAGAGAGGGAGCGAGGGAGACGGGAAAGAGGGAGAGAGGCGCCGAGACTCACATCTGCATCCCGGGCCCCCACCCCGCCACCTGGAGCGCGCTGCGGGAGAGAAGGGCCGCCGGCAGCGAGCGGGATGCCCGGCGGCGGCCCGGGGCGCGAGGCCGACCTGGGGCGGGGTGCGCGCGCGCGCTCCCAGCCGCGCCCCGAGCGAGGAGAAGGACCCCAGCCCCCCCGGCCCCGCGGCGCTGGCGCGGGAGCCCCCATCCCCCTCTCCCCACTCCCGCCCCGCTGGCCGGGCAGTTGGGCTCTCCAGGCAAACGCGAGAAAGCGAGGCAGAGCAGACACTTGGGGAACTTTTCCCCCTCGCCTGGAAATTCATAGGAAACACATGCTCGGGAGAAGCCGGGCACGGGGAGGGGGAGGGGCGGGAATTTTCCGCTCCCGCTCCCGCCCGGGTCCCGCCGGGCTCCCGGCCGCTAGGGCGAGACCGAGGCGCCCCGCCGCCGGGCGCCCCTCGCGGCCGCAGCCCGGGGCAACTCCGCAGGGACCGGCCGGGGGGCCGCGGGGAGCGCGCGGGGGAGAGCGGGAGAGGGGTGGAGAGGGCAGGGAGACCGGGCTGGAGCCCCGGCGAGGCGGCGGGGTCCAGCCTTACCTTGATGATTTTCCTCTGGAATATACATCCTCGTGTTCTCATTGACCATGGACCAAAAATTGTTTTAAAAGGAGAAGAAGCCACGAAGAGGAAGAAATGGCAAAACACCCCCAAGCGGGTCTGGATTAAATCCCTCCTCCGAGGTCGGCTTTCGTGCAAAATTCAAGGAAGCCGTGGATCTGCAGTATTTCTTCTTCCTTTCTGATGATTACCTGATTCCCATTATTGCATCAAACACCAAAAACTGCTCCTTTCCACTACTGCCTCCTTTTGTGAAATTGTAATGCATCCTCAGTACATCCGGGCCCCTTCCAAGAATTTAGCACCGCACCTCTGGCGGCTACACCATTTGAAAAAATCAATCGAGAGAGGCAGAGCAAGAAGAGGCGGAAAGGAGGGGAGTGGGGGAGCGGCGGACCCCCGGACGGGGGAGAGGGGTCCGCCCAGGCCAGCAGGGGGCTGAAACGTCTCCGCCCGCTCGTGCCGAGTCCTCCCCGAGGCCCCCCGTCGGCTTTTCTCTGTCAAAAAGATCCAGCAACTCCTGAGGGCGAGCAGGCAGGAAGAGGCGCCGCCGCCGCCGCTCCGGGCCGCGCCGCGCCGAGCGCCGTTCTGGCAGGGAGCTGTTTCTGCAGAGGCAGGGAGAGGGAGACACCGGGCGCGCGAGAGAGCGCCGCGCTCACTGCCGCCCAGCCCAGCCCCGCCGCGCCGCGCCCGCGCCCTCCCCTGCCCGCGCCCGCCCGCCCGGCGCGCTGGAAGCAGACGCGCTGAACGCTTCCAGATGTGGCGGCGGCGGCGGCGGCGCGCGGGGAGCCGGGCGCACGGCGCAGGGCGCACGGCGCGGACTTGAGCCCGAAGTTGAGCACCCGCTCGGGCCCTCGGCCGCGCCGCGCGAGCCAGCCTGCTACCCACATGACGTCAAGGGGAGCCAGGCGAGGCGGCCGGCGGGCAGAGGGGCGGGGGTGTGGGGCCGCGCGGGGCGCCCCGGGGGGAGGGACGAGGGGCGCGGGCGGGCCGGGGTGCGGACACACCCCCTCGCGCCCGGCCGCGGGCACCGCGCCACCGCGCCCCCCCCCCCACACACACACACCCTGCCCGCTCCCGGCCCCCGGCCCTCGTTATCCTCGGCGGCACCCGTGCGTCCCTGCGCGGCCGACCAGGACGGGAAGGCCTCTGTGAGCGGAATTCCAAGAGGGGGGAATACAATCTGCCCAACTACCAGAGTCTCTTTGCAGATCGGGCCACCGAACAAAACAGCAAAATGAGCCGTGATTCCGTGATTCTGTTTGATCAATTATAATCAGAGCGGTTGTAGAAGTGACATGGAGACGCGAGGATGGGAAGAGGGGAGGGGAAAGAGAGAGGAAGGGCTGGAGAGGCGGGGCCTCGTAGGCTAGGCGGTGGTGCCCAGATGTCTGAACAGATTAATAGACCCAGGTTTTCTAATTCCTTGGAGGCAGCCGAGCACGTGCGCTACTAGGATATCCTTACCTACTTCTCTTAATTATTTCTGCCACTCCCGAAGGAATCTATTGAGCGCCTCTCCTTCCCAGAGAAGCAAACATTTCTCTCCACCACTAGGCAACCACAGCAAGTTCCAGGGCACCCCCTACAGGCCCGGGCGGCTCTAGAGTGGGCCTTCGTCAGCCCTAGCCCTGGAGCCTACAGGTCCCTCGGGGAAGACCTGTACCTTCCTGTCCTCAGACCGCCTCGCCTCCCATTCACTCTCCTTCGTTGGGGATCCCATCTTCCCCGTGCCCTCAAGCAACCACCTATATCAAATTTGAATCTCCTGCAGAGACCTCTCTTCCTGAGTGCCAGGCCACACGGCCAACCTCAGTATCCACTTGGGAGTCTGATAGACATCTCAAACCTGACATACTCAAGCACTGAATTCCTTATATTCTGTGCAAAACCTGCTCCTCCCACAGCCTTCCCCATCTTGGTTGATGAGGCCAAACACCTGGAGTCATTTTTTACATCCCTTTCGTTCTACCTTCAGATAGGTAGAGAATGTGACCAGGTCTCAGTTTCTCTCCTGCTGCACCCCCCCCCCCCCGGGTCTGAGCCAACACCATCCTTCACCTGAGTTTCTGCTGTAGCTGATCTCCCCTCCTCTCCCCTTTGGAATATTCCTGATACAGTAGTCAAATCACTGCCCTCCTCTGTTCAAAACCCCCCAGTGGTTCCTATTGCACTTAGTGAAAGCCAAGTTCCTTTGAGTAGCCTACAGGACCCCTATAAACAACAGTGAACACCTTTCAGCTCCTACTGCTCTCCATACTGGCCTCCTTGGTATTCACCAAGCACTGCAGGAATGATCTCTCGTACCTCCTACCACCCCCGTGTCTTCTCTCTCTGTGTCTCTCTGTGCCTCTCTGTCTCTCTCTCTCTCTGTCTCTCTCTCTCACACACACACACACCCTGAGCCCTTTGCTCCAGCTGCCCCACTGAGGAACACTCTTTCCGCAGATGTCCTCTTGGTGAACTCCCTTATTTCCTTCCAGACTTTGGGCAAATGTCACTTTCTCAATGAGGCTCATCCTAACCACCATATTTAGTATTGCAACCAGCCGAACACCGCCTCCCCACGGCCAATATCCCCTTTTCTCTGCTTTTTCCATGGTATTTAATCCCTGTCTAACAAATTGTGTAGCCTACTTTTTCATTAATTGTATTGTTCATTGTCTGTATGCCCCCACTAAAATGTGAAACCCATGAGGACAGGAATTTTTGTATATTCTGTTCACTGTTGTATCTCAAGTGCATAGAACAATGTCTGGCAGACAGCAGTTACTTAATAAATAGGGACCAAATGAATGAATGAATGAGCAGCCGAGATGGTCTAGCAGTGCTACTATTCACTGTACCAAAATGCCTCCCTCTGTCACCTGCTTGATAACAGAAACCTCACCACTCCAGCTTCCGTCCTCTGGCCAAAGTTTTTGGTCCCAGGTGAAAATGCCAATGTCACTGGGAAAGGCATTAAGCTTTATCAGTGATCTTCATCCTACAGTGAATAGTCTGGATTATACAAGTGCCTACCTTTAGAAAAGCAGTCTCGATTTAGAAACAGTTAGATTTTGTTGGTTACAAGAGAAATCTGACTTCTTTACCATTCTGGTGTTTTCATACTCAATTTTCAATCTAATACAGAAGATTATAAATGACACAAAGCCAAATATCTCCTCGGTTTAGCTTTCAGATGCATTATAGTCCTGTGTTTCAGACACCTACGTACCTGGTTATTTGTTTAATATTGAAATTGGTTTGCATATACACACTGTATATGCAATACACACTATACACAGTGTGTCTACACACTATACACTATACACACTATACACAGTGTGTAATAATACTATACACACTGTATTACAGAAATACTAATAGCTAACACCATTGAGCGATGTGTACTATAGTATGCTTCACAGGCCTTACTCATGCCATCCTCACTGCAGCCCCATAAAGTAGCTGTTATTATTAGCATCCCCATTTTATAAATATGGACATTGAGACTAAAAGACTTAAGTTTTATGTCCAGGGTCATCCAGCAGGAAAACTGTGGAGCCTGGGTTTAGTCCAGGAGTGTCTGACTCCAAAAACACTATCTCCTGGAAGGGATGTTTGTGGGTGATCTGGGGTGGGTAGAAGGATGAAGAGTTTAAAATGACAGTAAAATGACTGCAAAATGTGCTTCAGGGAATTCAGATAACAGAACAAAGTGTATGGGTGTTACGGGGGGCACATGCTGGATTTAGCCAGGCTTTTCTAAAGGTAGACACTGTATAAATCTAGCAAGTAAATATTACCTTCATGCTTCTTTAGTTTCATTTTTCACTTCTCTTTTCAGCTGTGAAATGTGTTCTTTCCTTTCCAGAAAAAGATATTTCCTAAATATTTGGTCTTGCATTGTACACCCATATCTCGGCTTCTAACTTTGGAACACAGCCCTTGGTGATCTCTTTCGAGGTAACAAATTCTCAACATGACAAACAGAAACCATTCTGAATTCTGATTTGGGGATTTGGGAGGCGGTGGGAGGAGCCGATGAAGTCTTTCTTTCTCTTTGATTGCATGATCTGATTCTCCAGCAAAAGGTGCTCTCCTCTGCAAGAGTTCTTTATTTGTGCCACCCAGTCTATGCGCTGATATGTTTCTACATAGTATTATATTTGTATATGAATGTGCCTTGCTCTAACCCCCACTACCTTTTAAATGTCTTAAGGAAGAGAACTGTGTACGTTTTTCTTTGGTATAGCATAATGTGTTGTACATACGGACACTCAATGCACATTGAGTGCATTGATTTACTCTGGAAAAGATTTTCTAATGCAACCACAAGTATTTCCTTTGGAAGGAATTCAGAATGCACTAAATTTGTTAATTGTGGTGGTTGTGTAAAAGTAAAAAAGCTTGGAAACAATCTAAATATCCATTTTAAATTTGGTTAAATAGTATCTTTGAGAGGTTATCCACATATAAAGTCATGTTCTTCAGAACAACCCTATGAGGGCAGTCCTTTTGGCCCCCTTTTACAGGTGAGGAAACCAAGAGCACAGAGGCCCAACTCTCTTGCCCATTTTCAGAGCTAGTAAAGGTTGGAAGACTGGGGATTTGAACTCCAGCAGTCTGTCTTCTGAGTCTATGCTATTAACCACTTTAGAGATAAACTAGATACATTCATGCCATGGAATCCTTACATACATGTGAATAATATTAAGGTATAATGCTAGTGACTTGAGAAAAGACTATTTACACTAAAAGAAAAACAGGTTACAAAATATTGTGGATGCTATGATTCCCTTTTTCTTTTAAAAACAGGTCTATATTTGAACTAAGAAAAAGACAACATAGAGTTCACACCAAAATGTTCACAAAAGCTGTCTTTGGGAGACAGGATCACAGGTAGATTTCTCTTGTTTTCTGTCTGACCCAAGACTTCAAAAGCCAGGTTGCCAGGGAAGAGGGGAGTCAGAAGGCTCTCCTTCAATGTGCCTTCCAAAGTTATCCTCTTTCCCTCGACAGGGCCGAGTAGTGGAACCACGACTATAAGCATGGTGGCTTTATATTGGCCCAACTTGACCAAGCTGAAACTATTTCACAGAATTACCTTCCCTGTGTGGTTCCAGGTCAGGATTGCCCACAACAGATATTTGTGGAGCATTTAGAAGGTAGAAGTGAAACAGCAGCTCTTGTGCAGTCAAAGTCGGCACATGGCTATGATGGCTGCTTCAAACTTGCAACACCTAGTGACCCATCTGGGCAATTTCCCCTGTTAGTGTGGGCCCACAGCTTCTCCAGATCCTGCTAGATCCTCCCCTTTTCAGCTATTCTGAGCCAGAGCAAAGCTATGTCTGGGCCTGCAGTTAAGGATACCAGCTTTTGGTTTCAAAGTCAAGGTTGGAAGTGGTGAAAGAAAAATAAAAATAAAAATTGCAGTTGTTTTTAGGGGTTTTATCTTGGCCTCACTCTCTCCCACCTCACATCTAGCTTTTCTTCCAGACTCTGGTCCTGCTGATCTATAGCGACTTCAGACCTGTCACTGGGTAAGGTCTCAGCCCAAAAACCAATCCCTTGCCTCCTGTCACTCATGGTGGTACTTCTTCCTCAGTCAAACCTAACTCATGCATCTTGGCATGTCCCACATCACTTGTCTGGATGTTTCCATGGGCAAATAATAGATAGTACCTGGCACATAGGTGCCCTTGACATATATTATTGAGTTCATACTAATTACCATCATTTAATAACACTTAGTGAGTGTCAGGTACTATGGCAGGTACTTCAACCACAGTTAAGTACTTGGTCTTTGGAGACGTATAAGCTGTGGGAATGTGGACACCTGGTTTACCTCCTAATGCTCAGTTTTTACAAAATGGAACTAACAATGGTACCTACCTCTCTAGGGCGCTTGGGAGAATTAAAAATCCAGGTAAGGTGTATGCAATGTGCTCATTTCATGTTTTCCGTTATCATCCTCTATCCCCATAAGAAAGACTTGCCAGGTGTTCAATATGTGACTTTACCACAGCCCTGCCAAAGAGACTTAACCACCCTCATTTAAAAATATAAAACAATAGCTAAGAGATTAACTTTCTTCCCCAAGATTGCTTGGTCATTAAATGGCAAAACTGAGATTTGAACCCACGTCTATGTAAATCGAGAGGCTATGAACAGTCCACTCTACTACACAATACAATTCAGGTACTGGAACTAAAATGGTGGTGAGCACAAGGCTTCAGGAAAACTCACCCCGCTCACAATTCAGAGAACAGAGTTGAAGAGGGTATAGAGTGACCCTTTCCTTCCTTCTGAGACACCTGTAACAACCCTGCTGTCTTCCCAACCCATGTCAGTATTGAAGAAACTCTTCTGGGAGAGTTCTTCCTTATATCACATTGAAATCTCTCCTCCTCACCTATTTGTCTAGAAACCACAGGACAAAACAGATCCTTGCTAACCCAATGTGGTGTCTTTATATATTGCATTTAAGGAGAGCTCCCTAGCAACTCTGCCCAAATTTCAATCCCAAGGTGAGGCCAGACTATATGGAGTATGGGGGAAATTCTAACCTCATCCTACAGCAGCCTCATGTAGCAGGGAAAACATTGTGGAAACATACTCATCCTTGAGACTTTCAAAAAAACCCAAAGGCAGAAAGCAGCAAGATGGTTGATGGCCTGACCCTGAGGACTAGCTATCCTTGGCAGAGAGCTTATACACCACACGTGAGTTCAAATTATGGCACTTTCTTTCTACCTCAGCAAGTCACAACAGACGGTTCCCCTGTTTGCCCCATCTGCAAAATGGGGTCCAGTGCCCTCCTCTCTCATGACTTTTTGATATAAAAAGCCAATACCAAAAGAACAGCTAATTCATGAGGGGAGGAGCAAGATGGCAAGAGAAGTAGGAGACCTAAATATCATGGAGTCCCAGGAGATCACCCAAATAGTTATCAAACCATTCTGAGCACCTACAAACTCAACAGGATATCAAAGAGAAGAAGAGCTGCAATTCTAGGAACAGAAAATCAACCACCTTCTGGAAGGTAGAATGTACGGAGAAGTGAATCCGAGGCGATACACGGGAAGAGAGACTGCGGGGGTGGGGGACGATTCCCAGCAAGTGGTAGAGCAGAGGAACATCGGAACTTTTAGAAGTTGGCTCCACTGAGGGACGTTGCTCCAGAGCCTAAGCAGTGGTGGAGCTCTCGCAGGGACAGTGTTGTCTCAGGACCCGCGGGGTCACAGGAAGACTGGGGGTGCCTGAGTGTGGCAGAGCTCCCAGATATCAGAGTGGGAAAACCAGGTTTCCAGGGGAAACCTTGTCTCTGCTGCAAAGACAGAGACAAGGAAGTGGCTCTCAGTTCACGGTTACCTTAAACCATGATCCAAGGCACAGTCAGACCACTGCTCTCCAAGCAGGGACCCCATAAGTGGCAGATCTGGGGAGACCCCCTCCTTCCTCCTCTGGGAGGAGTGGCACAAGAGTGTACTGCAAGAATCAGCTAGGTTTGGAAACTCCAAATGGGATCATGCGCCAGAGATAGAAACGCTCAGTCACAGGCTGGGTGAGTGATCAGAGTGCGACTGGAGACCAGGGAGACAGGGGTTGGGGGAGTTGGGAGTGAGGATTGACTAATTTTCTCTGAGGGCACACTAAGGAGTGGGGCCCTGAGCTCTCAGCTCCCCTGGGCTGGAGAATGGGAGGCCACCATTTTCATTCCCATCCTCCAAAGCTGTATAAAAAGCATTCAGGAAACAAAAGCTCCTGAGAATGAACCCAAGCAGATTGCTTAACCTGGCCCCTGGCAAGGGCAGTGCAATTTCACCTCAGGCAAAAACATCTGAGAATCACTACAAGTGTCCCTCCCTGAGAAGATCAGCAAGAACATCCAGCCTAGACCAAGTTCACTGATCAACAAGAACTGTGGATCTCCAAAGCTAAGGGAAAGCAATTCACAGAATTCTTGGTGTTTTTCCCATGATCCTTTACTCTTACAAAGTTAATTTTTTTTTCATTTTATTTTTTCCTATTCTATTTTTTAAAATTTTTTCTCTTTCTTATTTTAACATTTTTAACTACTCTATCTTATCAATACTTTAAAAAAAATCTTTATTAATTTTCATTGTTATAGTCATAATCTATCCTTTCATTGTATTTAACTTATTTTTTGTATACATGTAAGTTTTTCTTTCTTTCAAATTTTAGGACACAATTTCTTCTAATAGATCAAAATATACCCTAAATCTAGGGCATGACTTTCTTCTAGTCTACAGCCTGATCACATTCTTTCCTCCTTTTTTTTTCTTTCTCAACCAACCTCTTAACTTATCAATTCCTTTTTAAGAATCCTTTTTAATTTTCATCTTTACAGTCATATTTCATCCCTTCATCGTGTTTGCTATTATTTTTATATATACATAAGTTTTTCTTTCTTTAAAGTTTTTGGAGGTAGTTTCTTCAAACAGACCAAAATACACCCAAAATCAAGTGTGTGGCTCTGTTCTATTCACCAATCTAATATATAAGAATATATATATATGTGTGTGTGTATGTATATATATATAAAATATATATAAATGTATATATTTTATACATTTTATAAAATATATATAAATGTATATATTTTATAAAATATATATAAATGTATATATTTTATAATATATACATAAATGTATATATTTTGTACATTTTATAAAATATATATAAATGTATATATTATATATACATATACATACACACACACACACACACATATATATATATATATATTTTATATATTAGATTGGTGAATAGAACAGAGCCACACACTTGATTTTGGGTGTATTTTGGTCTGTTTGAAGAAACTACCTCCAAAAACTTTAAAGAAAGAAAAACTTATATATATATTTTATATATATATATATATATATACTTTTTTTCCTCCTTTTTTCTCCTCCTGGTTCCTGGTTTCAGGTCCTTTCTGATTTAGTTAGTGTATATTTTTGGGGGGTCGTTGCTACACTTCTAGTATGTTGTTCTCTCATTCATCTATTCTTATCTGGATAAAATGTCAAGGTGGAAAAGCTCACCTCAAATAAAAAGAACAAGAAGCAGTACTGGTGGCTAGGGACCTAATCAATATGGACATCAGTAATATGTCAGAACTAAAGTTCAGAATGACGATTATCAAGGTGCTAGCTGGGCTCAAAAAAAAAGCATGAAAGATACTAGAGAATCCCTTTCTGGAGAAATAAAAACCCTTTCTGAAGAAATAAAAGAACTAAAATCTAACCAACTTGAAATAAAAAAAGCTACTAATGAGGTGCAATCAAAAATGGAGGCTTTTGGGGTGCCTGGGTGGCTCAGTGGGTTAAGCCGCTGCCTTCGGCTCAGGTCATGATCTCAGGGTCCTGGGATCAAGTCCCGCATCGGGCTCTCTGCTCAGTGGAGAGCCTGCTTCCTCCTCTCTCTCTCTGCCCGCCTCTCTGCCTACTTGTGATCTCTGTCTGTCAAATAAATAAATAAAATCTTAAAAAAAAAAAAAGAGTTCTTTAAAAAAAAAAAAAATGGAGGCTCTTAGTGCTAGGATAAATGAGACAGAAGAGAAAATTAGTGATATAGAAGACCAAATGATGGAGAATAAAGAAGCTGAGAAAAAGAGAGACAAACAACTACTGGACCATGAGGGGCAAATTTGAGAGATAAGTGTTACTATAAGATGAAACAATAGTAGGATAATTAGGATCCCAGAAGAAGAAAAAGAGAGAGGGACAGAAGGTATATTGGAGCAAATTATGGCAGAGAATTTCCTTAATTTGGCAAAGGGAACAAGCATCAAAATCCAGGAGGCACAGAGAACCCCACCCCCCAAAATCAAAAAACATAGGTCCACACCCCGGCATCTAAAAATAAAACTTACAAGTCTCAGAGACAAAGAGAAAATCCTGAAAGCAGCTTGGTACAAGAGGGCAGTAACCTACAATGGTAGAAATATTAGATTGGCAGTAGACCTATCCACAGAGATCTGGCAGGCCAAAAAGGACTGGCATGATAAATTGAAAGCACTAAATGAGAAAAATATGCAGACGAGAATACTATATCCAGCTAGGCTGTCATTGAAAATAGAAGGAGACATAAAAAGCTTCCAGGACAAACAAAAACTAAAAGAATTTGCAAACACCAAACCAGCCCTACAGGAAATATTGAAAGGGGTCCTCTAAGCAAAGAGAGACTAAAAGTAACATAGACCAAAAAGGAACAGAGACATTACACAGTAACAGTCACCTTACAGACAATACAATGACACTAAATTCATATCTTTCAATAGTTACCATGAATGTAAATGGGCTAAATGCCTGAATCAAAAGACACAGGGTAAAAAAAAAAAAAAAAAAAAAAAACCTAGACCCATTGATATGCTACCTGCAAGAAACTCATTTTAGACCCAAAGACACCTCCATATTTAAAGTGAGGGGGTGGAAAACAATTTGCCATGCTAAAGGACATCAAAAGAAAGCTAGGGTGGCAATCCTTCTATCAGATAAATTAGACTTTAAACCAAAGACAATAATAAGAGATGAAGAAGGGCTCTATATCATACTCAAAGGGTCTGTCCAACTAGAAGATCTAACAGTTTTAAATATCTATGCCCCTAACATGGGAGCAGCCAATTATATGAACCAATTAATAACAAAATCAAAGAAATACATTAACAATAATATAATGGATAGGTCATTAATTGTTGATGTAAATACATCAACAATAAATACATTCACATACATGTAAATACATGTATTTACATCAACAATAATAAAATGGACATAATTTCAGACCACAATGCTTTGAAACTAGAACTCAACCACAAGAGGAAAGTTGGAAGAACTCAAATATATGGAGACTAAAGACCATCTTACTAAAGAATGAATGGGTCAAACAGGAAATTAAAGAAGAATTTTTTAAAATCATAGAAACAAATGAAAGTGAAAACACAACTATTCAAAATCTTTGGGACACAGCAAAAGTGGTCCTGAGAGGAACGTATATAGCAATACAAGCCTTTCTCAAGAAACAAGACAAGTCTCAAGTACACAGCCTAACCCTACACCAGAAGGAGCTGGAGAAAGAACATCAAAGGAAGCCTAAATCCAGCAGGAGAAGAGAAATAATAAAGATAAGAGCAGAAATCAATGAAATAGAAACCAAAAGAACAGTAGAACAAATCAGCAAAACTAGGAGCTTATTCGGGGCACCTGGGTGGCTCAGTGGTTTAAGCCACTGCCTTCGGCTCAGGTCATGATCTCAGGGTCCTGGGATTGAGTCCTGAATCAGGCTCTCTGCTCGGCAGGGAGCCTGCCTCCCTCTCTCTCTCTGCCTGCCTCTCAGTCTACTTGTGATTTCTCTCTGTCAAATAAATAAATAAAATCTTAAAAAAAAAAAGATAAAAAGAAATTACTCTAAAAAAAAAAAACTAGGAGCTTGTTCTTTGAAAGAATTGTTAAGATTGATAAACCCCTAGCCAGAATTATCAAATAGAAAAGAGAAAGGAACCAAATTAATAAAACATGAATGAAAGAGGCGAGATCACAACCAACACCAAATAAATACAAACAATTATAAGAACATATTATGAGCAATTATATACCAGCAAATTGGACAATCTGGAAGAAATGGGTGCATTCCTAGAGACATATAAACAACCAAACTGAACCAGGAAGAAATAGAAAGCCTGAACAGATCCATAAACAGTAAGGATATTGAAGCAGTCATCAAAAATCTCCCAAAAAAACAAGAGCCCAGGGCCAGATGGCTTCCCAGGAGAATTCTACCAAACATTTAAAGAAGAATTAGTACCTATTCTCCTGAAACTTTTCCAAAAAATAGAAATGGAAGGAAAACTTACAAACTCATTTTATGAGACCAGCATTACCTTGATCCCAAAACCAAAGACCGCAACATAAAGGAGAATTACAGGCCAACATCCTTGATGAACATGGATGCAAAACTTCTCATCAAAATACTAGCCAATAGGATCCACATTACATTAAAAGGATTATTCACCATGGGATTTATTCCACGGTTCAACATCTGCAAATCAATCAATGTGATACAATACATTAATAAAAGAAAGGACAAGAACCATATGATACTCTCAACCAATGCTGAAAAAAATTTGACAAAGTACAGCATCCTTTCTTGATCAAAACTCTTCACAGGGTAGGGATAAAGGGTACATACCTCGATATCATAAAAGCCATCTATGAGAAACCCACAGCGATATCATTCTCAATGGGGAAAAACTGAGAGCTTTTCTCCTAAGGTCAGCAACATGGCAGGACTGTCCACTATCACCACTGCTATAGTACTAGAAGTCCTAGCCTCAGTAATCAGACAACAAAAAGAAATAAAATGCATCCTAATTGGCAAAGAAGAAGTCAAACTCTTACTCTTTACAGATGATCTGATGGTTTATGTGGAAAACCCAGAAGACTCCACTCCAAAACTGCTAGAACTCATACAGGAATTTAGTAGAGTGTTAGGATATAAAATCAAAGCACAGAAATCAGTTGCATTTCTATACACCAAGAGCAAGACAGAAGAAAGAGAAATTAAAGAGTCAATCCCATTTGCAATTGCACCCAAAACCATTAGATACCTAGGAATAAATCTAACCAAAGAGGTAAAGAATCTGTACTCAGATAACTATAGAGTACTCATGAAAGAAATTGAGGAAGACACAAAGGCATGGAAAAACTTTCCATGCTCATGGATGGGAAGAACAAATATTGTGAAAATATCTATGCTACCTAGATCGATCTACGTATTTAATGCAATTCCCATCAAAATACCATCAGTTTTTTTCATGAAATGGAACAAAGAATCCTAAAATTTATATGGAACCAGAAAGGACCCCAAACAGCCAGAAGAAGGTTGAAAAAGAAAGCCATAGTTGGCAGCATCACAATTCCAGATTACCAAGACAGTGTGGCACTGGCACAAAAATGGACACACAGATCAATGGAACAGAATAGAGAGCCCAGAAATGGACCCTCAACTCTATGGTCAACTAATCTTCAGCAAAGCAGGAAAGAATGTCCAATGGAAAAAAGATAGTCTCTTCAACAAATGGTGTTCAGAACATTGACCAGCTACATGCAGAAGAATGAAACTGGAGCATTTCCTTACACCAAACACAAAAATAGACTCAAAATGGTTGAAAGACCTCAACGTGAGACAGGAATCCATGAAAATCCTTGAGGAGAACACAGGCAGCAACCTCTTCGACCTCTTCTTCCTAGAAACATTGCCAAAGGCAAGGGAGCAAGGCCAAAAATGAACTATTGGGACTCCATCAAGATGAAAAACTTTTGCACAGCAAAGGAAGCAGTGAGCAAAACCAAAAGACAACCAACAGAATGGGAGATAATATTTGCAAAAGACATATCAGATAAAAGGCTAGTATCTAAAATCTATAAAGAACTTATCAAACTCAACACCAAAGAACAAATAATCCAATAAAGAAATGGGCAAATAACATGAACAGAATGAATAACATTTCTGCAAAGAAGACATCCAAATGGCCAAGAGATACATGAAAAGGTGCTCAACATCACTTGGCATCAGGGAAATACAGTTCAAAACCACAGTGAGAGACCACCTCACACCAGTCAGAATGGCTAAAATTAATCAGTCAGGGAACAACAGGTGTTGGCGAGGATGTGGAGAAAGGGGAACCATCCTACACTGTTGGTGGGAATGCAAGTTGGTGCAGCTACTCTGAAAACAGTATGGAGGTTCCTCAAAAAATTGAAAATAGAGTTACCCTATGACCCAGCAATAACACTACTGGGTATCTACCCTAAGGATACAAATGTAGTGATCTGAAGGGGCACATGCACCCCAATGTTTATAGCAGCAATGTCCACAATAGCCAAACTATGGAAAGAACCTAGATGTCCATCAACAGATGAATGGATAAAGAAGATATTATATATATACATATGTATATGTATATATATATATACACACATATGGATATGTATATATAGATATAGATATATATGGATATGTGTGTGGTGTGTGTGTATATATATACTATGCAGCCATCAAAAAAGTGAGATCCTCCATTTGCAATAACGTGGATGGAACTAGAGGGTATTATGCTAAGTGAAATAAGTCAATCAGAGAAAGACAATTATCATATGATTTCTCTGATATAAGGAATTTGAGAGGCAGAGCGGGGGTTTATGGGGGGAAGGGAGGGGAAAAATGGAACAAGATGGGACCGGGGAGGGAGACAAACCATAAGAGACTCTTAATCTCAAGAAACAAACTGAAGTTTGCTGGGGGGGGGGGGGGGGAGGAGGGATATGGTGGCTGGGTTATGTACATTGGAGCAGGTATGTGCTATGGTGAGTGTTGTGAATGATTCACAGACCTGTACCCCTGAAGCAAATAATACATTATGTGTCAATATAAATAAATAAACTAATTAATAAAATAAAAATAAACAAATAAAATAAAACAAATAAATAAGCTAAGTGAAATAAAGTAGACAGAGAAAGGAAAAAAAGGAAAAGTGAAGTTATTAAAATGATTTTCTTAATTACTTATCAAGGCCCTGAGGAAGTTAGTTTCACGTGGATGACCTGCTGACCCTCAGAAGAATCCCCCCTGAGTCAAGTCTCAGAATGAGTCCAATATTGTGTCTGCATTTGAGGTGGACATCACGGGCCATCACAAGGTGAAAGTCATTCCCACATACATTAATGTCCTAGGGCTGCCATAAAAAATTACCACTAGATGGATGGTTTAATGCAACAGCAATTTATTCTATTGCATTTGCATATATATATATAACAGAGTCATTCTCCCTTTAGGGTTTCCAGGGGGTCATCCATTCTTTGCTTCTTTCAGCTTCTGGTGATTGTTGGCATTCCCTGACTTGGATGCCAACAAGTCACGTCACTCCAATCTCTGTCTCTGTGGTCACGTTGCCTCCCTCTCTCCTGGCAGCACATTATTTTTTGCCTCACACTTATGAGGACATTTGTCCTTGACTCACTGGGTAATCCAGGATAATGTCTTCATCTCAAGACCCTTCCGTTAATTACATCAACAAAGACCATTTTTGCAAATAAGGTAACATTCACAGGTTCTGGGGATTAAGATGTGGACATATATTTATATTTTGAGGGACCACCATTCAACTCATACTACCTTAATTTAGACTAAGTCCCATCACCCATTCTCATTTCAGTCTCAAGTCCAATAATTAGTACTTACTGAAACTTGGGCAATCCTCTCTCACCTCCCACCCCACTCAGTTCTTCATTTATAAAATGAAAATTATGGGCATATGTTAAGAATTAAACAAGTGACAAATAAATCCAGCACAGTTGCTGGATGACAGACAGCACTCCTTTCCCTTAATATTCAACCTCACACTTACAACAATTGTATGGGTTAAATACTAGCCCCAATTTTTATATTAAAGACATTGAATGCTTGGAGAAGTAACTTGGCCACACCAACTCATCTGGGTAGGAGTGGACCTGACTTTAAACCCCATAGCTCATTCTGCTACACAGCCTCCCTACCTCTCTACCTTCTTAACTGTTCCTGGCCAACTCCAAAAGTATTCCCTGGTGCTAGATATAAAATGTTTCCCTTTTCCTCTTTAATTTTTTGAAATTTAATCTTCTTTTCATTTTAATTCCAGTTAGTTAACATATAGTGTAGTATTAGTTTCAGGTGTACAATATAGTCTTTCACTGATGATTCACAGACCTGTACCCCTGAAGCAAATAATACATTATATGTTAATAAAAAAATACAGTCTTTCAATACTTCCATACATCACCTGGGTACTCATCACAACAATTGCACTCCTTTATCCCCAACATCTATTTCACCCATCCCCCTGCCCACCTCTCCTGTGTAACCATCAGTTTGTTCTCTGTAGTTAAGAGTCTGTTTCTTATGAATAAAAGACCTCAACTTGAGGCAGGACTCTATCAAAATCCTAGAGGAGAACATAGGGAGTAACCTCTTCAACATCAGCCATACCAACTTCTTTCAAGACATGTCTCCAAAGGCAAAAGAAACAAAAGTGAAAATGAACTTTTGGGACTTCACCAAGATAAAAAGCTTCTGCACAGCAAAGGAAACAGACAACAAAACAAAGAGGCAACCCACGAACGGGAGAAGATATTCACAAATGACACTAAAGGCAAAGGGCTGATATCCAAGATCTATAAAGAACTCCTCAAACTCAACACACACAAAACAGAAAATCATGTCAAAAAAATGGGCAGAAGTCATGAACAGACACTTCTCCAAAGAAGACATACAAATGGCCAACAGACACATGAAAAAATGTTCATCATCACTAGCCATCAGGGAAATTCAAATCAAAACCACATTGAGATAACCATCTTACACCAGTTAGAATGGCCAAAATTAACAAGATACGAAGGAACAAGTGTTGGAGAGGATGTGGAGAAAGGAAAACCCTCTTACACTGTTGGTGGGAGTGCAAGCTGGTGCAGCCACTTTGGAAAACAGTGTGGAGATTCCTTAAGAAATTTAAAAATAGAGCTACCCTATGACCCTGCATTGCGTTATTGAGTATTTACCCCAAAGATACAGATGTAGTGAAAAGAAGGGCCATATGTACCTTTGTTCATAGCAGCAATGGCCACAATCACCAAACTGTTGAAAGAGTCAAGATGCCCTTCAACAGAAGAATGGATGAAGAAGAAGATATGGCCCATATATACAATGGAATATTACATCTTTGAAAGGATGAAAACCCAACTTTTATTTCAACATGGACAGGACTGGAGATTATGCTGAGAGAAATAAGTCAAACAGAGAAAGTCAATTATCATATGGTTTCACTTACTTGTGAAGCATAAGGAATAACATGGAGGACATTAGGAGAAGGAAAGTAAAAGTGAAGTGGGGAAAATCAGATGGGGATATGAACCATGACAGACTGTGGACTCTGAGAAATAAACTGAGGGTTTGGAGGGGAGGGGATGGGGGATGGGTGAGCCTGGTGGTGTGTATTAAGAAGGGCATGTATTGCATGGAGCACTGGGTGTGGTGCATAACAATGAATCTTGGAACACTGAAAAAATTAAATTAAATTTTTAAAAAAGAGTCTGTTTCTCATTTTGTCTCTCTCTCTCTTTTCCCTGTGCTAGTTTGTTTTGCTTCTTAAATGCTATGTCTGAGTAAAATCATATGGTATTTGTCATTCTCTGACTTACTTCACTTAGCTTAATACTCTCTAGTTTCACCCATGTCTCCACAAACAGCAAGACTTCATCCTTTTTTATGGCTGAATAATATTCCATTATATAGATAAATACAACATCCTCTTTATCCATTCATCAATCAATGGACACTTGGGCTGCTTTCATATCTTGGCCATTGTAAATAATGCTGCTGTAAACATAGAGGTGCATGTATCCCTTTGAATTAGTGGTTTTGTGGGTTTTGGATAAATACCCCGTAGTGCAATTACTGGATCATAGCATAGTTCTATTTTTAACTTTTCATCTATCCCTCTTGTAATTCATGGCATTGATTTCCACCTTGATTTCCCATAATACCAGAAATCTGTTAAACTAGAGTTCTCAAAGTCCTGAATATTTTTGGTTCTTGATCTGACATAGGTAACCCTTTGCCTGACATTTGGGGGAAAGGTAACTTATTACACCAAAAAAAAAAAAAAAAAAAAAAGGATGTTTGTTCCCTAAGACCTCTTTATTGAAGATGACCTTCTATTGTGACTACAGACACTAGGGATCTTGGGGTGCCTGGGTGGCTCAGTGGGTTAAGCCACTGCCTTCAGCTCAGGTCGTGATCTCAGGGTCCTGGGATCGAGTCCTGCATCGGGCTCTCTGCTCAGCAGGGAGCCTGCTTCCCTCTCTCTCCCTGCCTGCCTTTCTACTTGTGATCTCTCTCTGTCAAATAAATAAATTAAACCCTTAAAAAAAAAGAATCTAGGGATCTTTTGTAGGTATACACTTGGGTCAACCCATGGCAATCCCATCCCTGAACTAAATCTGAAAGAATACTCATGTAAGTATACAGATAGGAGTAATTCCAAATATTTACATTCTCAGAAAGTATACCCAAATTCCCTATAACTAATTATTTGATAGTTGGTCTGGCTTAGCCACTCTATCCTCTAAATTCTTGAAAAGTGATTTTCCCAGTCCCAGTAGATGGAGAAGTTATAGCTGAACATTATAACCATTATATGAGGTCAATGCCTCATAACACACCTAGGTAACAACTTAGACAAAACAAAGTTGAAGGGGTTTTGTGGCCCACAAAAAGGATATCTTCTTAGTGTGGACTATCATGAACTTGCCAGATGACTTCATTTAGCAACCAGGTGGAGCCATGTAGAATCAAGAATTTGGCAGAGCTTTCAAGTGAGACAGGGCACTCACAACCATCTCTTTGTAAGACTCTGAAGAACTAACTTCACCTACTAGAGAGGTCTTAGGACAAAGTCATATTTGAAGATAAGTTTCATTCTTTCACAGTTTGTCAGTTTAGCCTTTTTCCATAACAGATTCAGATTTTCAGTTCTTCTCATGTTCAGTCCTGTTTCTATAATCATTTTTTGCAATGAATATAACTGTATGGTTTTACTATTTGCCACCAACCCTCAGTTGGTGACATTGTTTTCCTAAGATGACAATGCTGCTTATGAAATGACACCTGTATCAACTTCTATGATCATTTAATTCAAATAATACTCTGTTTTCCTCCCCTTCTGTGTACATGGAAGAATATACTTCCCATCTACTCTGTATTTGAACACACTGTCGGACTAGTTCTGACCGATGAACATAAGCAGAAATAACATGTGTCATTTCAAGGTTGAGGTGATGAAAGGCCCATTTTGATGTTCCTGTTTCTCTCTTCTGACACATAATGCAGATGGTACAGCTACAAGATGGAGAAGCATCCATCAGCCAAGATCCCTGAGTGACTTTGTGCACAATCTCTTGCACAAACCCCTCTGGACATGTAGTATAAGCAAGAAATAAACCTTTATTGTTTAAGCCCCCCAAATTAGGAAGTCATCCACAATGTATGACATTGCCCGTCATACATTGTGGATGACTAGTATAAATCAACATCCGTGTGTGTGTATGTGTGAGTGAGTGTGTGTGACCCATATGTGTTAGGGTTTTGCCAAGTTCTGATTAGTTGAGTTGGTTTCCATCCCAATTAGCATAAAGTCAGTCAATGATTCTAATTCATATGAGGGTAGGTTATAACCGAAATGATCTTGTGATGGAGTAATATTGAGAGCATTTATAATTTATGTAGCATATAATAGCTTTTATTTGTTCTAGATAAATCAATGATGGTATCTGTTTCAACTGATTCTGTAGACAAAATACCCCCAAAACACATTTCTCTCTGCTGAATCTGCTGAAAGTAAAAGTATATTTATGCTTACACTTATATTGAATAGTTTATGTAAACTACTCTTGTCTAGATGAATCAAGAACATGTTAGCAATTTCCTAAGTGGGTTGAAAAGTATTTGGAGTAGTTTATGGTATCTTCAAAATGATGTATGGCTTACTCTCATGGTACCATGTATTGTTTTAATGGAATCAGTTTCCAGATCCCCAACTTCCATAGACACTCAATCTTAACACTGGTTGGAGGACAGTGTGGGGCAGAGGCTGGAGGCTGCCTGCCACTTTCCCTTTCTCTTCTGATCTTTCACAGCCGTTCTTTTCCCATGCCACAGAAGAAAGGCACACTTTCTCTCTCTCTCTCTCTCTCTCACACACACACACACACACACCATGCACACATCTTCCATGGTCCATTTCCCTGAGAGGTGAGTACCACCAGGTAACTAAAGGAGATATTTGAAATACTGGTGTCCAGAAAGCCTCCTTTAATTGGACATCATACCCCTGCAGCCATCCACCTTTGTAAGAGATATAGTGTCGGAGGCAGGCCCCTGGCCAGGGCAGCCTCCGCCATTAAAAGATGGCGCCTGGCTAGTTGCCAGGTTAGGATTGCCTCCTGAGACTGAGCAGAACGCCCAAAGAGGAAGTAAACAGCATTGGTTGCTAGCGAAGTTGTTCATTTAGGTGCACAGCCTGATTCGCTCCCTCCTGTACCCTGCTCGCTGATTGGTCATGTAAGCGTATATAAGTGTGTAGACTTGCGGAAATAAAGAGAAAGAAGATGCATCTCAACTGGGGCGTCTTGTCGTCCTTGTGCGCCGAGGGCGATAAATGGCGCCGGCACCCGGGAACTAAATAAAGGAATCTTGCAAGGTTATCCGCAGGAAAGCGGGGAGTAAAGGTCCGCAGGTAAGCGGACGTTCAAAAGTGGGAATTCCGCGGTAAAGCGGGGAGTAAAAATAGAAAAACCTTGCCAGGGAGAAGTCCGCAGGTAAGCGGGGTAAAACCACGACAAAGGTGGTGGGAAACTTGTACAAGACCGCAACAAGAAGCTGGGCGGCCATAGAGCCGGGATTTTCTTATCGAAACTGCAGGTAAGCGGGGAAGGGACCACGATTAAAGTGGTGGGAATCTTGTACAAGTCCTTAATAAGAAGCGGGGCGGCCTTAGAGCCGGAATTTAGCGGCGAGTCTTTAACGTCCACGTCTGTTGTCTGTGTGTTCATAATGGGATCTGAAGTATCTAAAGTGTGGTTGGAAGGGTCTTTAGAAGACCTGCCAATGGAACTCCACTAAAAGCAAAAACTGCTCGGGCCTTTTTGAATACAGTGGAAAAGGCGGCTCCATGGTTCCTAGATGAAGGCTTGCTAAACATACCTCAATGGGACCACTTAGGGGAGGATTTGAAGAAACAGGACAGTAAAACGCCTTTGCCACTCGGGACCCTGGCAATATGGACCTTAGCCCGGGGATGCCTGGTGGGGCCTAAACCAAATGTGAATCAGCTCTACAAGAGGGAGCAGAGGCATTGGAGGAACTGAAAGAGGACCGGTCTTCTCGTGCCTCAGAGGGGGGGTAGTTCTAGTGAAGAGGAAGAAGAAATGTCAGGGGAGGAGTTAGACCGTAAAATGCACTCCAAGTTTGAACAGTTGAAACTGTCGATCGACTCCAGCGAAGCCTAGTGCCCCTCCGCCGTATAATCCTATGGCGTGCCAAGGAGCTTGTAGCTGCTGCACCACATGTGGTAGTGGCAGGGTTTCGAGCTGGGGAGATCATAACCTGGCCTCTGCCTTTCCGGTTTTAGAGGACCAAAACAACCAGCGGTATCATCAGCCTCTTGATTTTAAACTAGTTAAGCAATTAAAGGAAGCAGTCAGGCAGCCTCTACGGTATCTTTGTTGGAGACCATAGCGGGAATGAACTTAGTCCCTGAAGACTGGGATAACCTAGCCCTCGCAACCTTGTCGGGAGGGCAATATCTAGTATGGAAAACAGCCTGGCAAGAATACTCACAGGACACTGCCCGCCGTAATGCAGCGGCTGGAAATCCTCAGTGGGACCTAGAAATGTTAATGGGAATAGGACCGTATATGGGAAAGCAGGCCCAAATACAATACGACCCTTCAGTGTATCTGCAAATAGCTGTGGCGGCCACTAAAGCATGGAAGACAATTCAAGGCAGTGGGGATTTATAGGGTCAGCTGTCCAAGGTAATACAAGGACCAAATGAAGCATATGCTGATTTTGTAGCGAGGCTGATGCAAACAGCTGGTTGAATATTTGGGAGGTAGAGAGAGCCATGCCATTGATAAAACAGCTGGCTTATGAGCAGGCTAATAATGGTGTAAAGAAGCCATCAGACCTTGGAAAAGCAAAGACTTGAGTACATATATTAAAGTTTGCAGGGATATCAACGACAGTGTTATTCAAGGGCAGGTTATGGCTGCAGCTATCACTCAAGGTTTACAAGGATTACAGGGAGCTCAACAATATAAACATAGGGGTACTCCTGGAGTTTGCTATTACTGCAAGAAGCCAGGACACCTGTAGGAGCTATAGTTACCAAAGAAGAGAGTTGGCCTTCCTATTTCAAAGCTCCTCTCCCCAAGAAACCAAGCTGCTCACAGTGATAAAAGCATTTCAAATGTTTCATCAGGAACCCTTCAACCTTTTATCAGATAGTAGATATGTGGTGCAAGCTGTCTCTATCATTGAAAATGTGGGTTCTATTAATGCCAGATCTACTATCTCTAAGGCATTACAAGAAATCCAAACATTAGTTTGGGACAGGAAGGCTCCATTTTATATTGGCCACATACAAGCTCATACAACCTTACCAGGACCCCTGACAAAAGGTAATCGGTTAGCAGACTCCTTAACCAGAGGAGAATTTGTCTTTGCCATTGAGGACCCGGTGCAACAGGCGAGACATTATCACAAGCTGTTCCATGTGAATGCTTTAACTCTTCGCCTCAAATTTAACATAACAAAAGCACAGGCACAGGACACAGTAGTCTCCTGCAGAAATTGCGTGACCTTACAACCTGCACCGTCCTTGGGGGTTAATCCTAAGGGTTTGTTACCTAATCACATATGGCATATGGATGTCACACATGTTTCAGAATTTGGAAAGTTAAGATATGTTCATAGCTCTGTAGATACCTGCTCTGGAATAATTTTTGCCTCAGTGCATACGGGGGAAAAATCCAGAGATGTTGTCGCCCATTGCCTACAGGCTTTCGCGGCATGGGGAAAGCCACGCCAATTAAAGACAGATAATGGTCCAGCCTACACCTCACAACCCTTTAAAGCCTTCCTACAAGAACTTGACATTCACTTGATACATGGAATACCCTATAACCCACAAGGACAGGGTGTTGTGGAGCATGCACATCTTACAATAAAATGCGCTTTATAAACAAAAAGAGGGAATAGGGGACACCTTCAGGTCCCCTAAAGATAGGCTCAACACCATTCTCTTTATTTTGAATTTTTTTACGTTGGACAAAACGGGTAAATCAGACATGCAAGTGATGCTGCTGCTTCCCCTAAGCCTTTAGTACTTTGTAAGGACATCCTCACAGGAAAGTGGAATGGACCAGATCCAGTGTTAGTATGGAGTAGGGGGTCTGTATGTGTTTTTCCACAGGAAAAGGAGGCTCCAATTTGGATCCCAGAGCGGCTGGTGCGTGCAGCCTTGCCTCCAAACACCAGTCATGATGCTGAAGATGCTGATGATAACTCTGGGGATGCTACACCTCCTGTGGCAGACTGAAGCCAGAGAGCTGTGAGCAGTGGTTAAAGCATGGCCATATCCTTTACCAGTGACTAACTCTTCTCTCATATTCCCTCCTCTCCCTTTGATGCATGGCAGGTCTGTAACTTGCTAGGAGCATGTACTGATATCTCAGCAGTGTCCATGTTAAATGGTGGCAAATTCCTCAACTGTTCTTATAAACAAAATGACTCTAGTACCTTTGAGACAACAGTTAATGTGTCTTGTCCCAATAATATTACTTATCAGCCCACTCCCATATGCGTCTGGCCACCGTTCCTTTTCCTCGTAACAAATGCTAGCGAGCTGAATGATACGTTGAATTGCACTAAGAATTGCTATCTTTCCCAGTGCTGGAATGTTACGGCCTTCAAGCTGGCTGTGATTGTGCGTATCCCTACTCATGTTCCTATCCCAGTTTCCATTCCAGAGGACAAGTTACTGGTGGTGCGATCCAGAAAGAAGAGAGATTTTGGTATCACAGCCTCCGTTGTGACAGCATTGGCTATATCTACAGCAGCTGCCACGGCAGCAGCAGTCTTGCTTGCTGCAACTATACCCACTGCGGAAGCTGTGAACACCCTTGCAGAAGGAACGGCGGCTGCCCTTCAAACACAGACTCAGATCAATGCACATCTGCAAGCAGGAATCCTAATAGTTAACCAGAGAGTGGATTTGGTTCAAGAACAAGTGGACATATGGGGGGCCCTATTGGGACTGGGATGTATAGTACCCTTCCCGGCAATTTGTGTAACTCCCATAGCCTATACTAATATGAGTGACTTACAGAATATCTCCCGACAGCTCTCCCAATACTTGCGGGGGAATTAGTCCGCAGAATTCCAAAACTATACTCAGCACCTGGTACTAGGAATAACAAGGATAAATAACACCAGAGTTGAGCTTGCAACCCTCCCAGAGATAATCAAAACATTGCAAGATGTGTTAACCTTTATGAAACAATGGGCTAGCGTAATTAGTCTGATGACAATCCTCGTAGTGGGCTTGATTCTGCTAGTAAGGAAACTGCAAATTTGGAGGCAACAGCAACATAGGCAACAGCAAGCCATGGTGCAGGCCTTGTTAGCCATCGAGGCTGGAACATCCCCCCAAGTGTGGCTAAGTATGCTGGATCGGTAGTCAAGGGCGGGTAAGATTGGTGGGGGAAATATACCAACCTAAGACAGGACGCAGATCATTGATACCTGCCGTCTGATAACGGGTAAGGATATTCCCTGCCACTGACAACCTAAGACAGGCATGATCCCTGCCATAAAAGAAAAAAGGGGGAGATGTCGGAGGCAGGCCCCTGGCCAGGGCAGCCTCCACCATTAAAAGATGGCGCCTGGCTAGTTGCCAGGTTAGGATTGCCTCATGAGACTAAGCTGAACGCCCAAAGAGGAAGTAAACAGCACTGGTTGCTAGCGAAGTTGTTCATTTAGGTGCACAGCCTGATTCGCTCCCTCCTGTACCCTGCTCGCTGATTGTTCATGTAAGCGTATATAAGTGTGTAGACTTGCGGAAATAAAGAGAAAGAAGATGCATCTGAACTGGGGCATCTTGTCCTTGTGCGCCGAGGGCGATAATATATTTGGGATAATATTTAATTTTCATATTAACCATTACTTTATTCATCATTATTTCATTGGTTAAAAGCCAAAATTTATTAAAAAAAAAAAACTTAGACAACTAAACACCAGAAAAACTAAATAATCCAATTAAAAATAGGCAGAGGACCCAAATAGATATTTTTCCAGAGAAGACACATAGATGCCTGACAGACACATGAAAAGATGCCCAACATCACTAATCATCAGAGAGGTGCAAATTAAAGCCACAATAAGATATCACTTTACATGCATCAGAATGGCTAAAATAAAAAACCACAACAAATAAGTGTTGGTGAGTATGTGGAAAAAAAGGACCCCTCTTGTATTGTCAGTAGGGATGCAAACTGATACAGCCACTGTGGAGGCTTTTGACGGTTCCTCAAAAAATTAAAACTAGAATTACCATATGATCCAGTAATTCCACTACTGGGTATTTACCCAAAGAAAACAAAAGCTCTAGTTCGAAAAGATATATGCCCCCCTGTTTATTGCAGCAGTATTTACAGTAGGCAAGAGATGGAAGCCAGCCAAGTGTCCATCTGTAGATGAATGGATAAAGATGTGGTGTGTATATCTATATCTATATATATATATGATGGAATATTACTCAGCTGTTGGAAGAATGAAATCTTGCCATTTGCAACAATGTGGATGGAGCTAGAGGATATAATACTAAGTGTAGTGAGTCAGTCAGAGAAAGAAAAACACCATATTGTTTCACTCATATGTGGAATTTAAGAAACAAAACAAATGAACAAACAAAGGAAAAAAGAGACAAATAAAAAAACAGACTCTTAAATATAGAAAACCAACTGGTAGTTGCCAGAGGGGAGGTAGGTGGGGGCATGGGTGGAATAAACAGAAGAAATAAAGAGTACACTTACCTTGATGAGCCCTGAGAAATGTATAGAATTGCTGAATATCATGCCCCTGAAACTAATGTAACACTGTATGTTAATTACACTTGAAATTTTTAAAAAAGTTCATAATGTACTTACATTGTTTTGCTCAGTTGTGTATTAATAATATTTGTGATGATAATTCAACCCAGAAGAAACTGGTAGCACCAAGACTTATAGTCACTGGAATTTTTTTAAAATTTAAATTTAAATGTATATACCTCTTTTTGCTGCAGAGTACTATGATTGTGTCATCAATGAAAGACTTCTCAGCATAAAAAATATATTGCATCAAGGTAAACTTTTATGCAGGAAATGGAATGGAAATAGGTTTCTAAAGTGAAAAAGAGATGATGCAAAATCTTTGTTTAAAAAAAGATCTTTTATATAATATTTTTGAGTGGATAATAGAAAGTTTCAAATAGCAATGGTGTTTATATTCCATTGGAAACTTTTTAAAGAGGGATGTAGCAATTTTATTTTATTTTAAACTGTCAAGATCTACAAAGCACCAGAAAT
Source organism: Mustela lutreola (assembly GCF_030435805.1). Taxonomy (NCBI): domain Eukaryota; kingdom Metazoa; phylum Chordata; class Mammalia; order Carnivora; family Mustelidae; genus Mustela; species Mustela lutreola. The sequence continues at coordinate 42,749,980 of NC_081297.1, forward strand.
TGCATCATTTACAACCATTTAAACTTATCATGAAAATTTTTGGATTTGAACTTGAAAATGTGTAATGAGGCACATACTTTTTCAAAATACTTTCTGAGGGATATGCAAACAAAACAGTGTAGAGACTCCTCGTTCAGTACAGGCTGAGACCCTGGGAGGCCGAAGCGGGCAGCCAGTTGAAGGGTTGGCCTGGCCTCTGAGCATTGGCACACACAGCTCTCGGGAGGGAGAGGCAGGCTAGCAACACCAGGCTCTCATGTGTAAGCACATGTTTGTGAAACAAATTAGCATCTCTGATTTCTCATTCTCACTCCATCCTCTATCCCCAACATGATCTCAAGCAATTTGCCTCCTCTCTCAAGGTTTTTAATCTTGAGATGCTTAGAGAAAGAAATGCTAAGTGTCGTGTGGTCATGTCTTTGGTTATCCCAGAGAGTACGGAGAACATCCCAAATACCCTCAAGGAGTCTTCCTGACCCCAGATTATTTGTATTTATTCCATGACAGAATTGTTCAGTTTTCAAGTGTGTTTTTAATCCATAAAGACCCCACAGAATAGACCCTGGAAATTCACTCCCTGTTCTACCCTTTCCACAACTTGAGATTGGATTTTCTCAGGCTCAGAAGAAATTCTCTCTGTTCTGGCCTGCAGTCAGGATTTATTGAACACATCTGAATCTGCCATGTTTTCATATACAGCCTAGGAGCCAAGAGGGTTAGGTATTAGAATGAACTCTGGGTTAGAAACTTTTATCTATTCCTACCTGGTTGTTTAACTTCCACCAAGTTTCTTATGTTCTTTGAGTATCAGTTCCCTCAACCACAACCTGGGAAACCCGTAAGGAGAGGAGTTTCAGTATAAAACAAAACATTAATATGAAAATGGGTGGTAAGTAAAAGTAGAAAAATAATGGGGTATTTATTACTAGGAAAGTTGATTTATTTTATTTATTCATTTATTTTAAACAGGCTCCATGCCCAGTGTGGAGCCCAGCACAGGACTTGAACTTGAGACCCAAAGATTAAGACCTGAGCTGAGATCAAGTGTCAGACACTCAACTGACTGAGCCATCCAGTGCCCCAGGAAGGTGGAATTTTAAATCATTTTTTACAATTTCTAGTGACACCAAGTAATCAATTCTGGTGCAATCTAAGTATCATTGAGCACAATTCCAGTTCTTTCTTTTTGTCTTTTAACCCTTTTATGGAAAAAGGAAACGGTTGGCCATTACCTCTTATGTAAGATCTTGTTCATTATCTATTTGAACAGAAGATATTTGAAACCAATTCTTCAGCACCAGAAGTCAAGAGTATTCAATATCTCCACACTACCCAGCCTACACTTAGACTTTGATAACCAAATTCTGCCAAATTTTTCATGAAAGGCAAATTCAGTTTCAACAGTTTTATCCCAATAACCATTTTCTGCTTGAAAATTTCCCCTAAGACTCTGAAGGCCAATCCTGTAAGGGGAATAGTTAGATTAACTACGTTATTTGCTGTCAAGTTTATGCATTTAGCTAAGGTCCCATCAAGATGGAGTTTGCACAGATGGCAGAGCAAGCTCCATTTCCTGGGACTGACCAGGGTTACATAAGTTTGGTAAGCATGGACTTCAAACACAAAGAACTCATTTGAGCAATAGTCAATAGTTCTGTTTTCATAGTCTAGTTTTTCAAATACCCAAATTATAAATGTTGGAAAAAAATAAAAAGATGGAGTTTAAGTGTCCAACCTCAAGAACAAAATAAAACAAAAACTGCTGGTTAGCCCTCTCCTTGCTGAAGTCATGTGGTGAGACTCCACTGTATAGGAAAGCAGCATGTGGGTGGCAAAAAGTTAAATGAAGAGGGGATGGCTTGAAAGAGAAATCTGGTGCTATCATACTTTCAACAAAGTGACCAAGTAGACAAATTGGTCTCTGCCATTCTCCATCTCTGGGCATAAATCCTGCCATATCACCATTCCTCATCTCCAGAAGCACTCTCTTAACCACATGGACATCAACACCTACATGATATTCTATGGAAATTCAAGGTCTGTACTCCTCCATACAGACACAGGGATCACAGGGATGTCCCCTGCTGCTTACAGGACCTCATAGTCCAGAGTCATCCCCTATACTTTCTCTCCCACATCCAAGCTGCCATCCCCCATCTTTGGCATCTGTCTGGCATCTGTCTAGCATCCTTTGCATCCTGTAAGACTCAGCTCAAGAGTGAAGTCCTGAAGCCTCCCCAGACCTGTTCAGCTGGATGAGACTCCTCTTCCTTTGCCCCCCACAAAACCTTGCAGTTATCTCTATCAGAGCACCAGTTATATTGTTAATTATTATTTGTTTATTTGAATTATTTATTTACCTCCTGTATCTTTGACTAGACTTTGAGTAAGAGCAAGGGCAAGAACCATGTCTTACTTGCCTTTAAATTTCCATTCCGAAGAATGGTGTTTGGTTCATAGTAAGTGTTTAAGAAACATTTGATGAATGTAAGAATGATTGTTCTATCAATCTCTGGATGCAGGAGGGAGTTCATCCAAAGGAATATATTGCTAATGGTGCAATTCCAGGCATGATGCAGGCTGGTAGAGGAGATATTTTAGGACCAGGAGACCTGCCCTACTTCCCTCAATCATTTCACAAAAGTATCTACATGAAAGGCTGGCCTTGAGCTGGTAGCTAATGTTCCCGACAAAGCTCCCTGGTAGGTTACCCACAGAGATTAGTTTAAAGAGAAATTGCTTCACTTGTCCTCTCATCATTGTTTAATGGGCTACCTAGCTAAAAAGACCCTCTTCTAGGGATCTGGGACTCTTATTTTTCTAGCAGAAGGCCCCTGTTACATGCAAGGGGCTAACTATTGACCCCAAAGACCATCACTCGCAGCATCTGTCTTTTGCAATTTCCTACCTATAAAAGCTGTGTTTACTTATGTAACATTTGCAATCCCTGCATTTGCCAGTGTCCCATCTGTAACACCTGGGCTTATCCATTTCCTTTTCCCAGCATCTGTCTTTTACCAGCACATACTGACAAAATTCATGTTTAGGGATTTCACCTCTGAAAATGTTTGGGCCCAGGACAGTCAGGGAGTTGCTGTGATGTTGGATTGTATCTCCAGGATGTGACTTAAATGAGAGAAAAATCAGACCAAGCAATAAAAAGGGAGAATATCATGCAAGTCAGATCTGTTCCTACAGCAACTGGAAAGAAAATGGACACAAAAACATATTAGCAGTCATCACATGTCAAAGCTGCCTGACAAACCACCAGCACGCTGTAAAGCATGGGTCCAGTTAGCTCCAGGAATCGTACCTCAACAATTCTCTTCTTTTTTCTTTCTTCTTCTTCTTTTTCTTTCTTTATTTATTTTTTAAATAAGTAAGCTCTAGGCCCATTGTGGAGCTCAAGCTCACAATGCCAAGATCTAGAGTCACATGCTCTACCGACTAAGGCAGCCAGGTGTCCCAAGAATTCTCTTATGTTTCTTTGGCTTATCAAAACCCTCCTAACATCCATTGTTTATTTTTAAACCTGGACTTTGTATCTTAAGTGGTCAAGTACATCAAAATAATACAGATAAGAAAGAAGTATCTGAGATGCGGCACTAAGAACATAACGCCTGTGAACAATAATGAGGACTTACCAGTCTGAGAAGGCTTAAGGGTCATCCTTTCAGTAAGGGTCAGTCTGTTATGTAGTTAAGTGGTGGCCCACAAGGGTCAAATGAGTGATTAAGAAAGTCACCCTGTCCCCCAGATACCTATAGTCTCCATCAGAGTGCAACAGTGACTCAATTTCTATGAACAGAAATATAATTTTTAGGTTGAATGGTGATTTGTTAAATATCCCATTTAATTTTAATTTTTTTTTTTGAGAGAGAGCCCATGCCCACATGCATGGAGTGGAGGGCAGAGGGAGAGGGAGAGAGAAAAAATCTTAAGCAGGGCCAGCACGGAGCCTAGCACAGAGCCCGAGATCATGACCAGAGTGGTAATCAAGTCTGTCACTTAATTGACTGAGTCACCCAGGCACCCCAAGTATCCCATTTTAGAGTACTGTATCCCAATTAAAAAGAACTCTTCCAGGGGCCTGAGTGGCTCAGTTAATTAAGTGATGGACTCTTGATTTTGGCTCAGATCATGATCTCAGGGTCTAGGGATCGAGCCCCATGTTAGGCTCTGCACTCTGAGGAGAGTCTAATTGTATTCTCTCTCTCCCTCACCCTTTATCTCTCCCCTCTAAAATAAATAAATAAATCTTAAAAAAAAAAAAAAAGAACTCTTCAAGTTTTGAAGTAGCTAATTATTTAATATGAAGTATTTTCTCATGTCTCTTTTGTTCTTTATGTAAGGGACCTGGGTCATACTGAGTGTACAGTCCTTGTTATTATTTGTTTCTCTGTCTGGTTTTTTTATGGGGGGAGGTGGAGGGGTCTGAGAAGGAGGGGATGAGAGTGGAAGGGAATCAAGGGAGAAGGAGGCTTGAATGAGAAAAAAGACTATCAAAAAGTAGACTGGCGGACCCAAAGGAGAACTGCATCACAGTTTTGCTTGGGATCAATGCACTGAGAATCCATTGGAAGGACCTTATTTTCCAGTGCTCCTCAAATTTTACTATACATAAGAACCAGCTGGGGATCTTGTTAAAAAACAGCCTGATTACATACCTCTGGGGTGGAGCCCGAGAGCTTGCATTTCTCTTACAAGCTCCTGGAAGCTGATGCTGCCAGTCCCCGAGCCTGGAGAAATGGAAGGCTACACAGAAGGCTCAGGTATTTTCAAAACTTTGTGCTGTTCATCAGGTAAAGAACGGTTAGCATCTTGAGCTAATTTAAAATTTTCCCTGATCTTTCTGTACAACAGTAAGAACTAGTTCAATACACTCCCACATAATCTGCACACACGCTGCGTCTCGGGAGACTCAGATCCAGGTAGGACCATGCTGACCTTTATCTCCCCTTCAGAGGCCCAAGGCAATTTTTTGTGTGCAATTTTTAAACTTTTCTTGTTGTTATTTTGTTTTTCTTTTACTTTGTTTTGTTTTTTGTTTTTAGAGCAGTTTTAGGTTTACTATAAATTTGAGGGGAAGGAACAGAGATATTTTTTTCCTCATATACCAACCCCCTCACCCATGCACTCTTACCACTATTATCAACATTCTTCACCAGAGTGGTATATTTTTTTACCAAGGATGAACCTATATTGACACAGCATAATTACCCCAACTCCATAGTTTACCTAGGAGGTCATTCTCGGTATTATACATTCACTGGGTTTGGACAAATGTATAATGACTATATCCATCATTATAATATCATAAGAGTATTTCCACAGTCCTAAAAATCCTCTTTGTTCACCTGTTCATCTCTTCCCCACTCCAACCATTGATCTTTTTATTGCCTCTATCGTTCTGCCCTTTTCAGATGTTACATAGTTGGAATCATACAGTGTGCAGCCATCTAAGTGCCCTACAACTTTGAACAAACAATTTCAAGACTGAGTTGGGTCTCTGATACACTTTAACTCCCAGCTAAAGCTGAAATGCTAATACAAGAATGGCTGTCAGCAGACAGTGAGTCCAGGGCTGTGTTTATAAAAGCAAGAGAAAGTCTACAATCTCACATTTACATTTACAGAAGATTAAGATTCCTCGCATGCCTACCCAACAACGAATTCTTTATTTCTGTATCCTTTCAAAGACCTTGAGGAGGTAAGAGTATACTGGTGAATGCTGGTTAATCTGCCTCATGATGTGATCCACTCATTGGCTAAAGACACATTCACTCCTATGGACCGACAGTCCCCAACTTGAGATGGTCAACTTCAGATTTTTTTTTTTTTTTTACTTAGGAAGATGCAAAAGTGATATGCATTCAGTAGAAACTGTAATTTGATTTTGGATTTTGAATTTTGAATTTTGGATCTTTTCATGGGCTAGCAGTATGCAGTATGATCCTCTCTCTCGTGATGTGACGCAGCAACGGTGAGCCTCAGCTCCCAGTCAATCTCATGATCACAGGGTCAACCACTGATACACTTACAAATATTCTCTACCCTTACAACCATCCTGGTTTTCACGTTCAGTGCCATTTTCAGTACATTACAGGAGATATTCAACACCTTATTAGAAGGTAGGCTTTGTATGAGATAACTTCGCCTAACTGTAGGCTAATGTAAGTGTTCTGAGAATGTTTAAGGTAGGCTAAGTCAAGCTATCGTGTTTGGGAGGTTAGGTGTATTAAATGCATTTGATTTATCAGGACACGGTCTCATCATAATTTAAGAAAGATCTGCATAGATGAGACCGGAAACTTAGCAAGCTTGGCTAGTAGAACTTTACCTGGGATAAATTGCACCTGACAACTCTTCCCTAAAGTGAGCTAACTACTACCAGCCTTAAGCAAGCTGTCCTCTGGACATGCATACCAAAGATAGAAGACAGGAACATTCTGAAAAAAAAAAAAAAAAAAGGAGGGGGGGGTGAAATAAGTAAACTTTGTCTTCAGCATCCTCTTGCTTTCTGTGTGGGAGCCTTTGTCTTTGTTCTTGGCAAACCTCCATCCTCAGACATCCTGAATCCTCCCATACTAACCGCCGCCTCTCTGCGTCAGACAGTGAGTCTGCGACAGCTCCTTCCTCAGGTCTGTAAAGAGTTACATGATAATGGCTTAAGGTATCATCCTTCCTAGAGCACTGACTTTTTAAAGATAGGAAAGTGTGGGCAAGGTGAATTTTTAACCTATTGTACAACAGCCCTCCTCTGGGTGTTCCCTTGTTCAGCTGGCAGGGGCCAGAGGCTAGTGCAGTGCCCACAGAATGTGACTCTGGATGACTGGAGTGCTTACCCTGCAGTGACCCTCAACGGTCCAACTTTGAGTGGTGGCAGCCCCTCCATTGTCCGTTCATTCCTAGAGTCTCACTCTACGTCGCTAACGGAAAGGCGGCTTTCTGGACTTGGTCTGTGCGGCATCATTTCAAATTTCAGCTACAAGCTTTTCATGCAAAAAAAGCATTATTTTTTCCACAGAGTACTAAATCACATGGGATACCTGTGCAGCACTTTTAGTTTGAGATGTCACAGCTTTTAGAGACAGAAGACTCCTTGGGAATCAGCCTTACCTCAACACTCATATTTAGGAATAAAAAATAAATAAACCCCAAAGAAGGGTGTTAAAATAGAATGGATGATTCCCAAGGCTGCAAAATTAGGACCAGAATCCTCCCCTCCCCTAAAGTAGAAGATCCACAGCATCTACCCTCAAGGAACAAGACTTAAATCACAACCAAAGAGATTTAGATGCAGCACAAAGAAGAACTCGCTGGTAATGGAGATGATTAAATACTAGAACAGACAGCCACAGGGAATTGTGAAATCGTCCTCCCCAGAGATCTTTTAAAATAGGACAGTTAACCATCTGTCTGAGATGGTTTAAGTACAGTCCTGCCTTGGAGGTAGGAAAATAATGAGATGATCCTCTCACCTGTCACATTTTGGGGTTCTGTAGTCACACCTGGATATAGAGGCACACATCATGGGGATCCCAGGTTGAATCTGGACTGTGCCCCCCACTGGGATTCAGATGTGTCCAAGTTTTTGAGAAGGTAGAAGGTCCACAGTGCTCTGTCTGCATGAGGTGGGAAAGTGTCTGCATGGAAGAGATTTGTGCTGGGGTTTCTGGGTGAAAATAAGGGAGTTGGGAGAAATAGAGATGTCAATTTCCAATTTCTCCCCCTCTTCCGCTCCGACCCCCTATAACACCACCCTGCCCACTCCCCACCATCTGAGTCTAATGAGCTGCAGCTGATGCCAGCAGAACCAAGAGACTTCAAGAAACACAGGGACACAAGCAGCCGTGATTTTTTTCCCAGTGACAAAGCATAAGAAAGAATGGCCCCCTCATTTCAGTGGAAAAATTCAGAATGGTTCGGACCTAGTGAAAATTTCAGGGCAAACGGCCCCTTTGCAGGACTTTAACGTGTAGGTTTTGGAGCTGCAGGGGACATTGTCTTGGAACAGACCTGAGCATCATCTCCAGCCTATCACCAGCACCAGTCAAGGCCAGGGGAGACCCAACCCTGCAGGGGCGCAGAGATCCAGCTCGACCAGCAGGGGGCGCCCGCACCTGAAGTGCACCACTGGGGTTGGTGTTCTGATCCAGGCCACAGTTTTCTCAAGCCTCCAAGGCTTTCACATGTGCTGTTTTCTCTGCCTAGACTTCTTTCTCTTCTTCACCCTTTCCCCTTGCTAGCTCCTGAGTTGTTTCCACTTAGCGGCATTTGATATCCCTCAGCATCTTGTAATTCTCTAATTATTCTTACATGTAGATTTAAAATCACCTGTTCACGCATCTCTCTGACTTTTCTGGTCTGTAGACTCCTTGAGGAGAGGGACTCCATGTTATTCACCACCATTATCTATCTAGCGTCTGGCACATAGTAGGCACTCAGAAAAATATTTATTGAGTAAGTGAATGAATGAATGAGAAACTATAAGCTTTAATAACACAATTAGTGTTATTAAATGACACAATTAGTCCTTGAATTATTTCTAAGTAAATGGCTATTGGTCCAGCATACTACACTGACCTTCTTTTAGCTTGTACGTTTGGGGGTTTACTTTACACAGGCTAATATAATAAGAAGGATCATTAGGAGTCATCTGGAGACTCCTTCTTATAATATTCAATAACCCTTATGGTACCCTCAACATCAGCCCCTCAGCCTGAAGACCTCTCAGCAACCAGAAACTCAGGTGCAGCTGGGCTATCCATTTCACCTCTGACTCTGAGAAAGTTCTTCCAAATGTTGAGTTGACTCTCTCTTCCTCTGGTGTCTTTCGTGGAGCCCTGGCATCATGCAGATACTGTCTTCCACGTACCAGGGAGCAATGAAAGATGGGACCTGGCCTGTGGAGCTGGAAGGACTCAGACGTGAATCTTAGCTGTGCCACTTACTTAGTGTGGGAGTCTGGGTAAGTCGTTGAACCTCTCCAGTTTTCTCATCGATACCCAACTGGACTGTCACAAGGACTAAGACTAACACATTCCAAAGGTCTGAGACAGAGCAGATTTTCCAAATGTGATTCTATTATTATTAATAAGCATTAGAATATATATCCTTAATATGGAGTGATAATATATATATTAAATAATATATACAGTCTTCCTCCCTCCTCCATCAATCTTTTGTTCTCTAAGCCAAAACAGAAGCTACTTTCACGTCCTCTGCCATCCTCATCACTTTCTCTATCAGTGTTCCTCTCAAACAGGCTACAGACTTGAGCTATCACCCAGAACAGTAACAAGGGCAGCACAAACCATCACCACCTTCATGTTGGACATTATACTTTTATTCATGGCACTTATGGTTCCTTCAGCTTCTTTGGCAACCTCATCTTCCATAGTTCCTGGGCATTTTAGCCATGTCACTCTCCAATCTGTGGCAAGATGACTACTGGAGATTTGACTGTGGGGGCGAGGGCTGTGAGACAATGTGGGGTGGGGACCTATAATTTTGTTGTTGCTTTCCCCATCTGTTTTAGCATGAGATTGCTAGAAAAGGTTTACCCTTAGAAATAGGGCATGAGTAACACTTGAGGCCCTGGAGATAATGCCCCTGATCCCTCAAGGACAGTAAGACTCCTGGAGACAGTTAGCGTAATGGTGCCAATAAAGCTCTATTTTCCAGGGAAGATGGTATAGTCAGGCTTTTGTATTTTTTAAGGAATAAAGTAGCCTATATTTGGAAGGGAAAGGGAATCCATGTTCTGGGTTCCAGAGGTATCAGGGGCCTGAGCCCCACGCAGAATTCCAGGACAGATGTGCAGCCCAGACAGCATCTGCTTGTGCGAGTGTGCGCGATGGGGCCCCTGTATCAGGAGCCAGAAGGAGGAGTCAGCTGGACACAAGGACGAGGCTCCACTGGTGGGTGGGGCTGCCCACCTGTGCCCCAGGATTTCTCATAAGTCAAAGACTGGGTGGGATCCCATGCACCCCCTCTCTAGAGGCAGCCTGGACCAGCGGGACACACTCAGAGAAGGCTTAGCAACACCACTGTGCCAACCTCGGTGCCATAGGTCTGGCTTGGCATTTTCTTCCACTACACCCACCTTCAGTTTAAAACCATTTTGATCAGACTGGCCAACCCTTCATTTGTCATAAGACCTCTCCCCCAGAAGTAAACACTGTCGGCAGGGGCAGGAGGAGGTGTTTTATCGGGAGGGAGATTCTCTCCCTTTCCTGATTTGTGTTATTATTTCCAGCACAAGGACTTCAGCTATTGTTAAATCAGAACCTAGTTCTATAAATACTTCTGATTTGAAAAGCCACATTCACTTTCACTACTTCAAAATCCAAGCCCGAGATGGCAGCAACATCTCGTGGATATAGAACACGCAGAAAACATGGTAATTGTTAGCACTACCTCCTCATGCTCTGAGCTGCCTGTCCATAATTCAGAGGACAAGACAAGGTCACTAATAAACACCACTGAACTGTGTCTCCTTTCACAGCTCCTGCATAAAAATATTGCAGCCCCAATGAACACCAAAACAAATGTAATGGATTGGTTTAATTCACATCTGAACACCCACAAACACAGCTGCCTAATCACCTTACTGTTTCCAGCAGGTTTGCATGCTTGTCAATTATTCTGAAACATCAATTGTCCTAACTTTGACTTCATTTAAAGATGCACTTGGTAGGTTTAGTAGGTAAAGGAAGCAAAACCAAGATGCTAAGTCATTTGAAAAAAAAAAATCCTTTTCAAGAGCATCAGAGTCCATTCTCAATGTGTGCTGCCAATAAGCACAAACTTGAGCCTTCTCCTGTCCCAGGGGAGGCCCAAGATGTGGAAGGTGACAAGCTGATGTTTGTGTTAGGGACTGTCTGTGACACTGACGCTAGTGGGAGTTGTTATGATGCAGACACCAGACGAAATCTGACCCTAGGAAAGCACCCACACAGAGAGGGATGGGTGATTGGGATGGCAGGAATTTCCCCCCAGTGATGCCCAAAGCATGCCCTCCAACTCCAACTACCAGGACTCCATCACACAGTGCTCCTCACTGGGGGGGTCCAGATGGGAGTTAGGGGTTATACCTTCTTATCCCACAAAACACACGCACATACACAGAGAGAGAAACTATTTGCTCCAGGATAAAGAAATAGCAAACAAACAGGACAATTACATATTCATGGTGAGACTAAACACAAGGGCCTTTTCTCCTCTGAGCCTGCCATTGTTCACTGTCAAGGCCTTTCAGGAAGGGATGAGTAGGACTTGAGCTCTTCAAGGGAATTTTTAAAAAGAAGATCAGAAGAAAAGAAAACCACTGAGCCATCTATATTCCAAACGGTACCAAAAATTTTTTAGCCATGTAAGAAAATCTAAGGAGATATTAAAGCTTGTTTACCACAGAGACAGAATTAACTTCCACATACTCTGGAACCTTCAGAATGTAGGAGAGAAAAGGGACTTCCTTATGGCTCTATCAGCCAAGCTTCTGACTCTTGATTTCAGTTCAGGTCATGATCTCAGGGTTGTGGGATGGAGCCCCGTATTGGGCTCCCAGCTCAGCAGGGAGGTGGAGGGCCCACTTGAGGATTCTCTCCCTCCCCCTCACTCCTCCCCCCCCCTAAAATAAATACATCTTTAAAAAGAAAAGATATAGGGGGGATGAGAGGGGGACACTTTGTCTTTGGTAGGGAAATTGACACTAGGACAAAAGAGAAACCACCAAGAGGTAAAATTTATGTCCAACAATAAAGTTTTATGAAAACAAATCATTCTATAAAGATAGTAATACTTACTTAGCACCTCTATGGGACATGCTCCTTTAAACCTTTTATGTACAACAACTCAGAGAATCCTCACCACCACCCCGCAGGGCCTGGACAGCTTCCAGCCCCAGGTCGTAGGTGAGGAAACTGCGTAGGAAGTGACAGCTGGGATCACAAGCGAGGTAACTTCAGGCTAGAGGGCACACTCTTCCTGGTTGTGCTGCCTCCAATGCTGAGCTGAGACTGCAGTAAAGCCTGGCGTCCTGCTGATTCTGTCCAGAAAGGGAAACCAGAGCCATGCCTGGGTTGGTCAAGACCGTCCTGGCCAGACCACTAGGGTTTGGGCTCTCAACTGTGCCTGCCTACTGGAAGAACATAAGCAGCTTGTGCCTGGAACCCACTCCAGAGGTGCTGATTTAGTCAGCTGGGAGAGCAGCTTGGGCATTGGGATTTGTAAGTCTCCCCCAGGGATTCTGTTGTGCATCCAGAACCTTGGCTCTGGGGATAGGGGAAGCAGAAGAGAATAAGAGGCAGAGACTCCAGCAGACTTATTTTCCAACTTTACATCCATAGAAAATAAGGGTGGGAGGAAGGCCTGCATGACTCAGTAGGTTAAGCGTCGGCCTTCGGCTCAGGTTATGATCTCAGAGTTCCGGACTGAGCCACACATCTGGCTTCCTGCTCAGCAGGGAGCCTGCTTCTCCCTCTGCCCCTCACTCCGCTCATGCCCTCTCTCTCTCTCAAATAAATAAATAAATAAAATTTAAAAAAATAAATAAAAAAGAAAGAAAAGGAAAGAAGGGTGGAAATAAAAAGAAACGTATTCTTCTATCCTCTTCTGTCCAAAGACATGGGACAAGGAAGGAATGATAAGAGGTAGGAAAGCATTGTCTCCCAAATAGCTTAGCCTGGAGAACTCAGCTCAACACCATATTCCCCTGTGTGTTAAGGAACCTGGCACACCACTTAGCCAGCTCAAGCTCAGCTGGACACCAGAAGACTCAGGGAAGGGAAAGCATGCAGAAGCTCTTGAGATCCCCCTATTGAGACCATAGTGATGAGAAAGAATCCGAGTTGGACCCCTAAGAGAATTAAGAGGTGTCTGAACCTTTGGATATTCCAGTTTTGATGATGAGGAGAGGGTCTGCCCGGTGGGTGAACGAGGAATGGTCATGGGTAGTTACACAACAGAGTTTTTGCCACAGCAGAACAAAGTCTCATTAGCGACTCATGTTAGGAGACCTATGACAAGGTCCAGGCCTCTCTGTCCCTCCTTAATCAGGGATAAAACCTTTTATTCTGTCTTGCTTTGCAGCAGCAAGCACACACCTATGGGTTCTTGCCCATCACAGGGAACAGACGAGAAGGTCAAAGAGGTCAGGACAAAGCTTGCTTCTGCTTTTGAATCTAAACTCATGGGCAGCGTCCCAACCTGCTGTTGGTATTCTTTCTGGCTGCCTAACTCACCTATGGCATAAAAGCCCACATTTGATCCTTTCTGCCTCGGCTACTCTGAGTTCAGCTTCTCTGAGTGGACACTCACGGGTGTCTGGGCCTACAAGTTGGCTTGCACACAGCTTCAGACCTGTGGAGCATGGCCTTGTGCCTGCTTATGCTCTAATGCTCATCAGATCCCTGGATGCCCACCCTGGCCCCTTCCAGGCAGCTCTGCCCTGCTGTGGCCCATGTCTGTCCTCTGGAAAGATGAGCACAAATCATCCCATCAACAAGACAGACGCAACTTCCCAAGCACCTAAGGAAACAGGACACAGGCCCCTGCACGCAGACAGAAGGCAGACCCCAGGGCATACCTGAGATTCGTGGAGAAGGACCAGAGCAGGAAAGCTAACTAGTGCGGGATCAGGAAAAGGCTGCTGCTTTCCTCCCCATGGCCCAAATAAAGACTGAACCCATAAAATCTGGCTCGAAAACTACATTTTTGGCAAAATAATCTATGAAGTTCTTGGTTCCCAAGAGTGAGGAAATTATAACAAAAGACATCTATGTTGGGCAAGATTTTATCTTGACAATGTTCCTTTAACTGATGTAAAATGTGATGAAATTGACTGTAATTGATTCCAAAGAAGCATGCCAGAGATTCTTCCGCATTAGATCCAACCTTAAAATAAGAATTATTGGGCCTGATTAGTATGGTGATGTTGTTTTATATATCTTTCCCCTAGAGTTTAGATGTTCATCCTTACAGACAAGGAACTCATCTGGTTAGTAAATAGAACACCTCAATATCATGAAATGACACTGACTCACTGCTCTGGTGATCTGCATTATGGCATTGTTGCAGGAACCAATGGACCCACATGTTAGCTCATTCTCCTTTGAGGCGGGGACAAAAAGCTGGCAGAGCTGACCTTGTTGGGGCAGCGGGGAGAGACTCTCCACAGCCATATGAGTTTCGTATAGAACCTCAGTATCATCAGGGGGCTGGAATTGTCCAAGCCCTGAAGTCTGTTCCTTCTTCACAGTAGAGCTGCCAGTGTGGTCCTCAGAATTCACAAATACCTGGGCACAAGCACGTATCTAAATATCAGGCAGGGGCACCTCACAGATAGACTCTAGATAGGATAGCAGTTGGTAGATACCTGGGTGACTGAGTCGGTTAAGCGTCTGCTTTTGGCTCAGGTCATAATCCCAAGGTCCTGGGATCGAGTCCCATGTCAGGCTCCCTGCTCATCAGGGAGTCTGCTTCTCTGTCCCTCCCCTGGCTTTTGCTCTCACTCTCTCTCTTTTGCAAATAAATAAATAAAATCTTAAAAAAAATAAATAAAATAGGGGCACCTGGGTGCCTCAGTGGGTTAACCCTCTGCCTTCGAATCAGGTCATGATCTCAGGATCCTGGGATCAAACTGTGCATCAGGCTCCCTGCTCTCTCTCTCTCTGCCTCCCTCTCTGCCTACTTGTGATCTGCGTCTGTCAAATAAATAAATAAAATCTTAAAATAAAATAAATAATTTTTTTAAAAAGGTTAGCCATTGGTGAGTTTTCTCTGCCCTTGGGCTCCTGTCCTGAGAAACCGGGGACAGGTTGTTAGTTAAAAAGGGACCACAGTGTAGTGTCTTATTAATGATGGAGGTTTGGAGTAGAAGGGAAAAAAAACAGAAAACTGTTTCCTTCAGTTAGCCTCACTTGAGGGGGATGCTAGGAGATGAAGGGGAGAATGGGATCCTTTCACCAAAATGCAGCATAAAAACCACAGAAAGGAATGACATACTGATGCATGCTACAATGTAGATGAACCTTTAAAGCATTAGGCAAGTGAAATCAGCCAGATATAAAAGTTCACATAATACATGATTCCATTTATCTGAAAAATCCAGACCAGGAAAATCTGTAAAGACAGAAAGTGGATTAGTGGTTAACAAGGGCTGGGAGGAGGGAGGAATGGGGAATGACTTCTCAGAGGGTATGGGGTTTCCAACAGGAGCGAAGCAAATGCTTGGTGTCCAGATAGAAGTGTTGTTGGCTCAACATTTTGAATGTATGTAACACCATTGAATGGCACACTATAAACTGCTTGATTTTATGTTCAGTGAATTTCACCTCAATAAGAAACAGTTTTTCTAAGTGCAACATAAACATAGTGATGCAAAGAATAAGAAGTGGTTTTAGGGCAGATCGCAGGCTCCCTGAGATTGTGTCAGATGTCACAATTTGGAAAATCCTGGAAGATTGGGCATATCATTTCTGATCCCAGGAGACCTCAGCTCTCACAGAGTTATCTATAGCATAAAACAAGCTTCCAGTCCAAATAGCCTACAATCCTACAATCCTATCACTCCTCCCGCCAGGAGGGAACACACACCCACAAACGAGGTCATCCTCAGCACCAGATGTCATGGGCTCAACAGGTTACAAGGCATCCAAGGCAAAGTTACAGAAAGCCCAGGATTCAAAGAGCTGGTGATACAAACTTTTAAATAAAAACTAACGTTTATCGAAAAAAAAAAAAAATAACTCCTTGCCACGCGCTGTTGACAGTACTTGTGCAGGCCCTGACTTACTTCATCCCCACGACAGCTGTCTCACAGTTGAAGAAGCAGAGCATGAGAGAGGTTAAGGAGCTGATGCGAGGTCAGAGAGCTAACAAGGGTGGAGAAGAGATGCGAGTCCAGACAGTCCAAATCCAGCGCCTATGTGTTTAACCTTTGTGCTCTATGGCCTCTCAGTAGGCAGAATCTAACTTCTTTTAGGTTCTGGTTTAGCTGTAAGGTTGGTGCTAATAGGCCCATGCTAGTCCTGGCTGCGCTGATGCATCCAGGAGTCCTTGGGAAAAGTAAAGATCACTGGACAGTTAGACAAGAGATCAATGCTTTAGATCCACCTTGGTCATTGCCATTGTGACTGTGGGCAGTTAGTACAATCTCTCTGGCCCTTAGTATACTCTTCTGTAAAACTGAGAAGTTGGGCTAGATCAAGCTTTCCAATTATTTAAGCAGCAGAACTCATTCTTAGAATGAAACTTACTTAGAAGGCCAGTATACAAGGCAGATGAAAGTGGGGAGCTGTTCTGGATGAACGTGGCAGAAGAAGACTGCAGGGCCTCTCTCCATGTCCTAAGCAGTTCCTGAGACACTTTCTTGGAACCCCTGTGACCCTGTGGGACACATTTTGAGATCTACTTGAATAGAAACTCATGCGGTTCTTTTGAAAATAAAACCTAAAAATCTTAGTTTCAATACTGCATCCTTAGGCATTCTTTAACACGGTGGGGGGGAATCAGAATATTGTAGAAGCTCTAGAACCTTTGCTTGAAGATATTTGTTTGGATTGGCGTCCTCGTACAGAGTTGGTGAAGATTTCAGGTAAGAAGTGCAAGCCAATATAAAAATGTTCAAAACCTCAGCTTTCCAAGGAGCTCTGCATCCCTTTTAACCAACTGCTAAATGTTACCAGCCCAACGGACCCCTCTAGGGAGACAAGCTGTTCAATTCGGAATCTGTGTGTTTTGTCTAAATTTCTCAAATGATGAAGCTAGATCATTTGTTAGAGTTTTACATCTGTCAAGGCAGTAGCACTTCATTCTTCATAAAACTTGATTCTGACATCAGGCCGGATCCCTGCAATTAAACTTGGTCAGCGAATAATCCAGCAAGACATGTCAGGAGAGTCTGAGCCTCTCATAGTCATTCTGGAAAGATCAGCTACAGAGACCCCCAGGGAAGGGAACTTCTGCTGCAAACATCCCCGCTCAAGTCAGCCCCTCTTACTCCACAGGAATTTATAAATTCAAGTTTGCTGCAGTGCCTGGAAGAGGTTATATAAGAGGTTCTGGTGCAGTGTTCAAGGCAGACGGCTACCTATAACTCAGAGGCCAAGACAAACATGAATACATTAATAGCAGTCGTAACATAAAGCTAATTTATTTTCAGTATCTGGGAGCTAAGGGGATCAGCAGATAAACTGTTAAGCATTTAGGCATTAGAGCACAGAAGCTTAACAAATTGGGGGGTGGGGGGAAACAGGAGAGGGATGGAGAGGAGAAAGATTGATCTCCTTCAGAAAAAATGCAGCATCTGAACCAATTAAGTTAGAAACAATTATGTGGTTATGGGCAACACCAGACAAAAAGGAAAAGACACGTTCCTAAACCCTCTTGTTCTGCCATTGGGTGGCATATACTACCCCAGGGACAACACCAGAAGAGAGATTATACCAGGAGACATTTTCCTCTTCTCAACCCCTCCTCCCTAACATCGCAGTTCGGATTGCTGGCCTGACAGCAGGAAACAAACAAACAACCCAAACCACACTGCTTGAATTTAATGAAACACCACAGTACCTTTCTTTGGGGAATGGCAGGAAAGAATTAGAAGGCTATTTCTCTGTTTGTTTGTTTTTAACCCATAAAATCTAAAGTAAAAGAAACATTTTGTAGTTTTTGTTTTTCTTTTAAAACATAGTAGGGAACACATTTTGATTATGTACTCCCAGAATGTGTACTGTGCCCTCCCCAAAATATCACAAAGGGTACTTAATGAGAAAATAGTCTGACCACCAAACAAGCTGATCATCAACATCACAAAATCTTGTACTTGGGCGGTAAGCGCACACAAAAGCCTTAAAATCAACTTTCAAAAATGTTAATATCAATATCGTTTAAATCTTAGGCATTAACAACAAAAATTAAATATTCACCAAAGTCCACATCCCTTGTGCAGTGTTTAAAAGTCAGTTGATATTTATCAGCTACGAGGTAAGACATGGCATCGGCAGAGACGTGAAGGCTTCTGGCACCTGTAGCTTCCTCCACATCCTCACGTCTCCCAGATGTGTTCCCTTCATTCATTCCTAGCCTCTCCTCACCCCTTCTTGCCAGTGCTACCCTCCAGCAGGAATTTGTATTGAACCGATCCACCTGTCCCTGGTCTTACTCCCCACCCCAATCCATTTTTCACATGGAATCCAACATCATCATTCCAGTGTACAGATGTGACCACGCCACTCCCTTCCTCAAGAGCTTCCAAGGGTCCCCATTCCCTACAGGATAATCCAAACGCTTTAGCAGAGCCCCTAAGTACTTCATCATCTTGCCCAACTCAGCTTTTTAGCATTTTCTCCTGCTCCTCTTCTCTTTTGCCCACACAAACACGCACAGACCTCCAACTCCCACCTCCTTCAAGCTGTGGAACATAGCCAGTTACACTCATGTGTCAGTCAGCCAGCAACTGTTACTCCTCTCGCATCTGATAGGCCATTAGAAATGTCAGCTCCTTCATGAAACTTTCCAACATTTCTAGGCAGTTGGTTTTCTTATCTTTCAAAGCATTTGCACATATGTCTACTAGTAATCATTTGTTCTGTTTTTGTTTCCAGGAACTGCCTTCCCTCCTGAGTTTTCCTTCTCATTTTTTTTTTTTTTAAGGATTTCATCTATTTATCTGACAGAGAGTGAGTGAGCTCAAGCAGCAGGAGCAGCAGGCAAAGGGAGCAGCAGGCTCCCTGCTGAGCAAGGAGCCAAACATGGGACTCTATCCCAGGACCCTGGGATCATGATGTGAGCAGAAGGCAGATGCTTAACTGACTGAACCACCCAGATACCTCCTCCTGAGTTTTATTCCATAAGTGGTACGACGGGGATTGTTCGTCTTTGCATAACCTGTGCCTTGCACAGTACAGGGTGCAGGGCAGACCCCAATAAATGACTATAAATGACTGTTAAATACAGGAGTAAAAGAATTCAAGGTTTACAACCTACATGAGAAAGGAAAACAAAAATATGTGAAATTTAAATACTTCACAACAGAGATCGGTGGTAGTGTGAGTCAACTGTTACAAGAAATATGAGGGGGAAACAGCAAGTGTCAAAAACTCAGAGGCCATTATTTCTGGGAAGGCTTCTTCACAGAGGAGGTATTTGAGTCTCCAATGGAGAAGAGGATTTGAATCAGAATACAGCAGACAGGACTGCATTCTAGGAGGCTGGAATGTGAGAGAAAAAAAGAAAAGCAGGAAGAAGGCTCTGCCTTGTTCTGAGGCTAAAAAGAAAGAACCCAAGAACCACTTTGGAGGCTTCGAGTAAACTCGTCCTCAACAAGAAATTGCCTGCCCCTCCACTGTGCCGAATGTACAGAGCTGCGATGGGAAGAACACCTGGCCACATTCACTTCTAGAGTCCCTGTGCACCCCCACAATGCCCCTTGTCACTTGCCTATGAGCTGTTGGCCTGGGACGGGGTAGGGGGGGCATACAGCACTGCCCCCGCTCTGCTGAGACCCTGCTGTCTGGGGTCAGCATTCACAGGTGTTACACGGAGCACGAACCCACGGAACATGTCATACTTCCACTCTGACTGTAAGTAGGAAGTAACTCTTCCCACCAAAAGGGACCTGCTTCCCTTCCCTACAGACAGAGAGACACAAATCCCACAGAGATGCAGAGACTCCAAACGGGAACATCTAAAAGCTGCAGCATTTTGTAGAGGGCATTAGAAGGGAGCATCTGTAGAAACCAGTGCTTAGAGACTACACTTTGACAGGTGCATAAATGAAGCCCAAGCACTAGTAAGATGCATCATAAAGGAGGAAGATGACTTTCCAGCATAGTCTAAACAAGAAGCCTGCAGGGAATGCTGGGGAGACCTAGATCAGTCCAGTAGGAGACCATGCTGCAGGCTTGCACCAACTCCTTGGAGGACTGCTGGTGCCCGCTTTAGTCTTCCTAATTCACCACAGATAAGAGCACATACTAAAGCATAGAGCGATCTCCTGACAGGTCAGAAGACCAGATGCTCCCGGCAGAATTTTGGTTCATCTTAATCAAATCCCAAGATAAAAACAACATGTCAGAGACGGTTACTTATCTGCCAATATCCATTGGCCCATATCCCATGTGGCTGCCCAGAATAAAGATGACATTCCCCTCTTCCAACAGACGAAGTTCTCCTGGTGGGGCTGCGAGGGGGTGTGGCGGCCACAGCTTACTTGCAGCTCCCCTTCTTTCATCCGTTGCCGGGACCATGTATATGCTAGGGAAGCATCTTGGGTCATGCAGCTGAAGGCAGGGGTCTAAGTGCGGAGGTTAACCCAACGGAAAATAAGGGACCTGGGTGTCTGACCCTGGGAGACCCCGGCTTGCTTGAGGGAGAATTAAATCTGCCTCCACCGATTTCACCGTGATGTGGGGTTGCTTTTCCAGCTGCTGAAACTCTATCCCATCTAAGAATATCCTCTATAAATACCTGGCCCAGCCAGATTCTGCCTGACTCCACTGCCCTAAGGGCAAAGTCTGGAAGGCCAGCCTCTGTGGAATTTTCTCCTGATGAGCCCATTTGCCACCACATATTGCTTTGATGCTGTACTCACAGTGCAATGAAGAAAAAGACTCAGAAAAGATGCCTTCGTCAGTGGGAAGTCTATGTGCTTTGAGCCAGGAGAAGGAAAATGCAAGCTCAAAGTCTGTCCATTCCCCAAACATGAAGCCTTATAAAAGTCCTGGGCTGGATAGGAAGAGCCGGACTTGGCAATAGCTTATAGCAACCCCTCACTGAATCGGAACAGGTAAAACTGGGCAGAAACCCAGCTTTCATAACTCTCAGTGAGGGCTCTCGGTACCTCCCCGCCACTTCAGTTGAAATGAAGACTAACGAGCAATGAAACATCGCATCAGGCAACCGATGTTAGAAAGAAGGTGTTGGCCGGATGTGTGTTATTACGCATTGGTCCTTTTTCCTAATCAGCAGTCACGGGCTGAGCCACATTCACTTAGCCACATTTTTGTTAAACTGGATACACTAAGACAACTGGAAGCAGATAGCAGAAGCGCTGACGTGACCTCTTCCAGCTGACCTTTCCTGGAACAGCTGCTGAAAGACCCAGCTCCAGTTCCACGTCCCACCTCTGCCCGGTCTTGTGAAGTCTGCCTTCCTGGCATTTACAGCCAGCCGAGGAAGGGATGAGGAGAGTCGAGAGCTCCCACGTGAGCCAAAAGGACGAAGCTCTCACTCAGCAGGTGGAAGTTTCTCCCAGGGAAACCCTGGAGGCTTGGTGTTCCTGTCAACTACTATAATGTGCCCATAAATTTCATTTGACAGAAAACACGATGTCAAAGGAGTAGAAAGTAACCCAAACCAAAAATGTAAACGCATCCTGGCCGGAATTCAGTGCAGCCTCCTTGCCTAGCGTTGAAGCTACAAGAAAGAACCCATGCCTGCATTAGTCACCAGAACCACAGAGGCTGCCCAGTGGGGCTCTCCAGGGCAGTGAGATCAGGGCAGAATGGGGAATGGGTTCTCCAGGTTTCTGCAAAACATTCTATATCTTAACTTTCAGAACTATAGAATGCTAGATGCACCACACCACCACACACACACACACACACACACACACACACACACAAAAGTGGTTTATTTGTCAGCTCGATTCTTTTTTTTTTTTTTTTTTTTTTCCAGCTTGATTATTTCAATGGTGGGCTCAGAACCAGTTTAATTTCAGGACTCAGTGTAAAATGATATTACAGGGCTCCCTGTTCCCAATATACTAGGATTGTTTTTAGGATTTATTTATTTATTTTAGAGAGAGAGTGTGCATGTGCAAGTGCATGAATGGGAAAGGGGCAGAGGAGAGAGAGAGAATCCCAAGCAGGCTGCACTCCTAGCTGGGATCTCCATGCAGGCTCTATCGCACGACCCCAAAGATCATGATCTGAGCTGAAATCAAGAGTCAGAGGCTCAACCCACTGAGCTACCCAGATGTCCCTCAATATTTTGGAAATTTTAAGATGAGGACAGCAGAGCATCAAACCAAGCTCAGAGCCCCTCTAAGGGGAAATGTACAAGTTGCAGATCCATGAAGCCAGCCCTGGGTAGACCCCACCTTCCATAACATTCTCTTTTTATACCAGGCAGAGTGGTTTATTTATTGGGTGTTCTAGATCCGGATCCAAGCTCCTTGTATGTAAATCCCAACTCCTCTGTCTATAAGCTGGGTGACCCTGAACCAATTATTCAGGCTCTCTGAGCCTCAACTCATTAAGATAGAAATAATAATAGCATAGCAAATGATACATATAAAGTTCCTGGCATATAAACACCCAATCAGCTATTATCAGCTATTATTATTATTATTATTACCTAGGAGGAAGCCAGTTGATTGAGAAATGTTCTGAATTACAATCAGTTATTAAGGAGGATCTGTGAACTCAGTATTTAGGAATAATTTTACTACTGGGGAAAAAATAGTCAATGTGTGGCTATTTCTGTATTTACCCTAGGAACTATTCCGTATTTACCCTAGGGACTATCCTGGGACTTGTTGTATATGGCCTTATGAAGTTAGTTCCTGGCCAGTAAAGCAGCCATCTACAGGTTTCGCACAAGGAAAAACTTTCTAATACACTACTAATGGGTTCTCCGTCTTCAAGGGCATTCAAGGAGGCTTAACAACCATCTTGTCAAGACACAGAGCAAATGTATGTATTAGGCAGATGGCATTCAAGTTCTCTTTCATTCCTGAGATGCTGTAGATTCAGTGTAGTTTCAGTGTTTCTATTCTGTAACTACAATGTCTAATTTTATTCCCTCCATGGCCTTCCACCAAATCAGCCCTTCTGTCTTCCTTTCTTTCCCCTTCAACCATTTCATTCCAGCCAAGTGTACTTATAGACTTGGGAAGCTTAAAGCATCTAGAGTTTTTCTTCTCCTTTTCTACTGTATCTGTCTTAAGAAGTCTACCTTTTCCCATCCCCCAGTGCCTTCTATTTTTATTCCTTCATTCTGAAGTTAACTCCATGTAAATCGACATCAGGAAACCTACCCTGATTAATGAGTTGGGAAGGAAGATATGAGGAAGTAAAGGCACAGAGCAGAGATTTGGAGAAAAGTCCAAGGCACCCCACCCAGCCCTCCCAAATTCAGTGAGTGACTCTGGGCAACTTATTTAATATTCCTGATCCTTGTTAATTTATCTGAAACATCTGGATAATATTAGTACCCACTCCACAGAGTTATTCTGAAATTTAAATCCTGCAATGCATATAAAATACTTAGCATGGTATCTAGCATACAGAGAGTCCTCAGTGAAAGTTAGCAAGTATTTTTGTTGATGCCCATCAAAGGGCATTTACTATTGAGATTCTGTTCCTTCCTTTCCTTCAGCTTCCAAGAGAAGAGAGAGAAAGAGAAAGAGAGGGCCTCTGAAAGAATCATATACCTTTTAATGTTTGTCTTTAGCACTGTTTCCAAGATTGCCCACCATGTTCATGCCATGATGCTGTAGAGTGAGAAACATACGAGGAATTTGCCAAATGCGTCCTCCCTACAGAAAGTTAAAGAACATGAGAAATCAATAGAAACATAAAACCATCTACCATAGATATCTTAAGGATACCTTAAGGTGGTAAATATGAAATATGTATAGTTTCATAGTTCATTTCAAATAATATTTAACATAGTATGGGCACAAAACTGAATCAATCTGTGAGCAAATCTAACAATGCCCCTCACAAAAATAACATGTTAGAGGGCATCTGGATTCTACTTTCCATCCTCAAACATCTCAACCTCTGCTTTTCCCCTTCCTCCTTCGTTCCTACCAAACCATCCATTCTGCACCATTCTGGAGCAGTTAAAGACTCACACAGCTTAGAGCCCAAGAAATGACTCAGGGAGCTGCCCCATTTGACGTCTACTCTTCTCCCTTCAAGAACATCCATAGAAATCGGGAATCCCATCTCTCACTGGAGAGTGACAAATTTTACTCCCACATCAGGCAATGTTAAAAGGAGAGTTATTATTATTATTATTATTTTCGGTTAGGAACGGGAGTGCTGCTTTTGCTCGTTTCAGTTTATGTGCATTTTTGTAAGAGAGCCGGATCGGGAAAGAAAACCCAACATGATGGTGAAGCAAAAGCTCTATCTTTTGTTTTACCATCACAGTTTTACTCACATGTAAATTCTCGTACTGTGTTTTAAAAATCAGACTTGCCATGTATTAAATTGAGTTCTGTGTCTGCCAGGTATTGGTCAAACTGAACTGAGTTTTCTTCCCAAATTAGTTGAGTCATGCTTATTAAGATAGAGAGACCAAATTAGCTCTGTAAAATCAGCTGCTGCCTCATGTAATGCCCAAGCTTGGCTACCTCTCAGTTGAAGGATCAAGGGTTTGCCCATAGAATTTCATCTTCCCTCTCTCCCTCCCTTTTACCCCAGCCATTTCTCCCCCTTCCCTTCTCCTATGAGTGGTGTGCTGGAGCCAGCTTGTACCAGCTGGTGAGGGAAGATCGTTACGAATTTTCTGAAATTTTGTGTACCAATTGTTAAACATAGCAGGTATCAAATTATGTAAGCTTACAACTAAATAAGTTGCATCAAAAACAAAAGGGAGAGATAGTCAAAACCTCATTACTTCCGAACTCTTTACTACATTTTATCATTATCTTTGTTCTTAGCATTATTACGTCTGTTAAACGGTGGAAACCATAGGCTACTGAGCACCTCTCCCCTACTCTGCAGCCGGTGACGTTAGCGTTGCTATGTGAAATCAAGCCAGAGTAAGATAGCTACAGCAGGGAAATCAGCAAATGCTGCAAATCAGCCTTCTATGTGTTGTTTTGTGCAAAGTTTAGACCAGGAATCTTCAAACTCTGGCCGGGTGCTTGATTTTGCATGACTCTTGAGCAAAGAATGATTTTTATGTTTTTTTTTTTTTTAAGATTTTATTTATTTATTTGACAGAGATCGCAAGTAGGCAGAGAGGCAGGCAGAGAGAGAGAGGAGGAAGCAGGCTCCTGCTGAGCAGAGAGCCCGATGCGGGGCTCGATCCCAGGACCCTGAGATCATGACCTGAGCTGAAGGCAGAGGCTTTAACCCACTGAGCCACCAAGGTGCCCCGATTTTTATGTTTTAAAACATATGACTTTTATGAGTCTGGCATTAGGACTTGACTGACAACTGAATTTCATGGAGCACGAGACAAATGAACCCAGTCATCTCGCCACCAGAGTCACATTAGCTCCACAAACCCAACAACAATAAAAATACATTTTGATTACACGAAGCATTAGATAAGGCAAAAAATTTTTTAAAAAATCTTCACTTCACAATGGTAAGTGGATATTTGGCAATTATCCAGGTAATTGGATCAATGTAAGTAGCCAGACCATTCCTGCCCCCTCCCTCCAAAAAGTCTATTTGGGAGCTTAATGATCTACTTTGCCACAATTAACTGAATAATTACAGAATCTGCATCCCTTTATTTTTTAAGGGCAAAAACCCACCTCTGTGTCATTCTGAAACCCATAAAAGCTTGAGAATTCTTGAAGGGGCTGTCTTCATTTAAAGACCAACTTATGGAATATCCACTGAATTCTTTAGATGTTTACCAAGACGGCAATTCAATTTCAAAGCTGAAAACCAGCAGAAGCAAAATATTTCCATTGCTCTGACTCCTGTTCCTTTCCCCGATAGGCCCAGGGTTTTGATACCTGGCATCAGAGTCCCACCATCCCAGTCTAATTTAGGCCCTTGGTGTCATCTCTTCTCCCCAGTGGGTTATCCTGTCTCCAGCCATTTTTTACATTGCAGCCAGAATTATCTTTCTGCAAATCATATGTCACCTCTCTCTTCAGTTGCAGCCTGTTGCCTAGAGAATGAACTCCCAATCCCAAAGTATAAGGCATGTCCATAAGCCTCCTAAGCATGCAGCTCCAGTCTATCTAGAGTTGTATCCTTGATGAGTAAGAAGTTCCTAAATCAGTGGCTCCCAAACTTGAACATACGTTAACATCAGCTGGAAGCTTTTAAAACTCCTTATGCTTAGGTCACATACCTATCAATTAAATCAGAATATCTTGGGCTGAAGCCAGCATCTGACACCTTAAGTAACACCAAAATTGTAATAGTATTTTGGTCACCCAGATTCCCTGGAGGACCAGAAACTCTTCTTAGAACTGTACTTATTTATTTTTATAAATCTATTGTCATAGTAAAGACAGTGTTCGGTGATTTGTCTCCATGTATCCCCTCCATCAAACTTAAGCCCCTGGAAAATAGGGCCTGTTTTTAATTTTTGTTATATTGATGATATTTAGATAGTACTTGGCAATCTAATAGAAACATGACAAATGTTTGTCAAATCAAAGAACAAATGGATGGACAAATAAATAAATTATACCAGCCGGGAGACATTAAACAGAATGAGGTTTAAGAAGCTTAAAATAAGGAATACTCTTCCTTATTTGAGAAACAAGGCCATTCATGTCATTTTTTAATAAAGTGGATCATTTAAAGGATGCAGCAGCCCGTTTGTTGCAGAATTGATCACCACAGGCCTTAATAAATGATCATGGTGGACAGAGCATTGCCTGGTCTAGTCCTGTTTTGTCATTACTGTTTTTTATTGAGTACTTGATAGGTTTCAGGTGCTTTCCTCATATTTAATCCTCAACAACAACTGTCCAAAGTCAGATTCATTAGGAACCTCATTTTATAGAGAAGGAAACTGAGGTTGACATGGGATGAGGAATGACCCACACTGGCTGAGCCACATTCAAACCCAGGAAGCTTGTCCTTGGCACAGAGGCTGCCAACCAGGCTGTCCAGTGGCTCTTGAACCAGTCAGCAGTTAGACTCATTTTAAGGAAATTTACCAAGACCCAACTGGAGAGTTTGATTAACTTGTCTGGATGAGCCTTGGCCATTGGTACTTCTTTTCAAATACCTTCAAGCAGTTATGATGTGCAGCCGGGGTTGAGAATGTCTGCTCTACACTCTCTCTCCGCTAAGCTGATGTTACCTCACAAAAGCTGCTTCTTTAGTTTTCTTCCCTAAAAAGAAATGGCTGAAACTGCTTATCTTGGTGATAATTCAAGCTGGAATGTCTAGGAATTATCCCTGCCCTTTATCAACTCTTAACTTAAGGCAGGGCAAAGAAGGTCTCCTGGGATCCCCATATGCGGACTTCCAGCCAGCATTCTCCTGGATTTTTTAGCCCCTACTGAAGGGAAATTGGGGCTATGACAAACCAGCACTATAGTTTACTTCACAAAATGCAGTGAAGGAATAAAAACTGTGTAACTCCTTAGGAAGAATAAGAAAGAATAAATGTAGCCCAATGAGTACACCTTGCTAGCCCTACTTGAAGATGATCGTTTTTGCATTGGGGAAAGGGATAGGGTATAGGAGGCTCTACTGACTAGTAAACTAGCCCTTTCGTAGATGACAGTGGGTTCTCTGCCTTGCCTCAGGGTGACAAGTGTGAAGAAGTAGAGAATACAATGTGTCCTCTCCAGAAGGGAAACCCCTAGGAGAAGAATGAGGGAGGGCCGAGCAGATGAAAACTACTGGTAGTTCGAGAACCTACTATTCATACAGAAGAATATGGGGCCAGGACTCGGTAGTCCCCAAGGAAGAAGGATTGCCCTTGGGAGGGTCTTACTTAGTCTGCTCTGCTCCAAGGCCAGAGAGGAGCAACATGGCTTTGGGATACGATGTCTGTGCCATTACTTAGACAATCTCTACTGCCTCTCTAAGACAAAAAGCTGAAACCACCCAAGAAAACTCATGGTGTCAGAATGACCAGGGCCCAGTCTCTGACTTTTAGGCCCATTCCACCCTGGTCTGGGTCAAAGAGAGGATGTACAACACCTTCATTTTATTATTCTTGGCAAATCATTTAAAGGAACCGAAGGCTTCCTTGTACTTCCACCATGTGCTCCTAAACTATTGACATGGCGCCGACCCCACCTGATTGTCATTACCTGTTTAGGTGTCCATCTTCCCGGTTTGACTCTACTCTCCAGAAGGGCAGGGCATGCTTGTCTTGTTCACTGTAGTAGTCTCAGCTCCCAGTCCTGTGCCTGTTCCTTTATAAGAGCCTACTAAATGTTCAATGAGCGAATAAATGATTACACATAAAGGCTATCTGACAAATGAATACACCGATACTTGCTACCTACTTCACAGGGAACTAGGGAGACAGGAGCTGCCCTACTTATTACAAGAGCTCTCACAGTTTAGACTAATTGTGGCTTATTTGGGTTAAATAAACATGTTTGTTTTCCTGACATTTTCTTGTTTTCTTATAAAGCCCATATAATTCTTAACAAAAGCAACAAAACCAAACTATGGATTCAGTGTTTGCAGTTCTCTGAAGCTGTACTAAAGCACCTGGAGGCAGTGATCCCCGGAATGGCGTGAACCAGGCTGGCTGGGGTCACAGGCACTGCTCCTAGGAGTCCGTAACAGTAGCGAAGGTCAAAGCTGTAGAAGGCTGCTTATTACCAACAGGAAATGTAGAAAACACCTTGCCCTTTAATCTTCAAATTACCTCAAAGGAAACAAAAAGCAATGCTCTCATCAGGCTTTATCCACAGAGGAAGCACAGCTTTCTTTGGACAGTCCTGATTTTAAAGCCTCATAGGTTATGATGACATCAAAATACTTAAAGTGTGTCAAAGAGCTCTTTCAGGAATACTCCAGTTACAAAACTGAATGTCATTATTCTCTATTACAAATAAGAAACATTCGTCTGGTTACCAAATGATTTCTCCCATAGTCTCAGAAATAGGAGAAAACCTACGGATGCTGATCCCCAAACCACAAGGCTAGTACCACTGCCAGCCAGCCTCACCTCCAAAGACAGTTAATACAGACCCCCCAAAAGTACTCAAGACCCCTTAGTACACCAGGGTGTAGATCTGAATTTGCATGTTTTATATACTCCTCCCTGCCCCCAAGTTCCCAAGGACATCCTAGAAATAAATTAGGGGCCTGGCAATGGGGATAATGTTAAAAATTAAGAATCACAACCATTAGCAAACTAAGAAGGGGGAGAAGTAATTCCACACTTTGCATTAGTACATTTGTTTACCATATGCAAAGTGCCTTTATAAATGATAAAGCACTAATTTTCATTCTGGATGTGGGACTCTCTTGTCCAGGGCATAAATCTTGCTGTTATCAAAAGCAACGGCCGGGATGCCTGGGTGGCTCAGTGGGTTAAGCCGCTGCCTTCGGCTCAGGTCATGATCTCAGGGTCTTGGGATCGAGTCCCGCATCGGGCTCTCTGCTCAGCAGGGAGCCTGCTTCCTTCTCTCTCTCTCTCTGCCTGCCTCTCAGTGTACTTGTAATTTCTCTCTGTCAAATAAATAAATAAAATCTTTAAAAAAAAAAAAAAAAAAAAGCAACGGCCAACCGTAAAAGCATTGATAGAGCTCCATCTTTGTACCAGACACTTTAGATTCTAAGCGCTTCTCATGAATTATTTGATTTAGTTCTTGCAGCAACCTGAAGATGTGTGTGTTATTATTGTCCTTATTTTGTGGGTGAAGAAACTGAGGCCCCGAGCTTAACAGAACCCCCAAGGTTATATAGCAAGGCGGAGAGGAGACCAAGATCTAGATCAGGGAGTCTCTGACTCCAAAACTCACGTTCTTCTCATTATACTATATTTTCTTCAAAAAAGAAAGACATTATGCCACTATGACTGAATTAAATTCTCTGTAGTTTGGGGATATTGAAGGAATTCCAAATCCCAGAAAAATCAGTCAGTGAAACTTACTCAGAAATAGTTCTGGTCATTAAAGACATCCCCAAAGTACAGGGCCAAAAATATCAGTGACTTAAATGACACTAGAGTAGAAATACAGGTCAAATCCAATTACAGAGGATCTCAAAGGACCATCCAAGCTCTTATGGTATTCTGGAACTTTATTATATTAAACAGTGCCTGCTCGAACTCCTAGAGGACTCACAGATCCTCCCTGCCTTTCTTCAAATTCTGGTACTTGTCTACCCGTCACAGTTTAACCCTTGATTATATATTATGTTTTATTGTTCAACATTTTATCACATATGCTTAAGCTTTGTCTCCTTAACTAGATTTTAAGTTCCTTAAGAATAAAACTGGGTCTCATACTTGGTCACCCACAAACTGGGTGCCTACTGACATAAGTTACTTATTGATTTGTTTAACAAATACATCAGTGGTCAGCAAACTTTTTGAAAGGGAACTAAGAGTAAATATTTTAGGCTTTGCAGGTCATCTGGTTCTCACTGCAGCCACTCAACTGTGCTGTTTTATTTTAGATGGCGTCTATCAATACATTGAGCTTGATTGTGTCCCAATAAAACTTTGTTTATAAATCGGACAGAGGGCCAGATTTGGCCTATGGGCTTGTCAACCCAATGGAGAGTATATAAGATAGGCTTGAGAGGCTAGGTTGGGAGATGTTTTGAAATCTCAGCATTCCAACAGCAGCTTCTCTGCCTCCCCCTCAAGTCTCCAGCCCATTTTTACAGTCCTAGCTCCTGACCAAGCCAAGTGTTTTTCCACAGCCTCTTACCTTGGACTTAAGTTTAGTTCAGCACAATATTTTGCCATTCATTTTCCTTTGGGGCTTCACACATCAGTTTAAAAAGAGAAAAATCAATCACAAAGTGAAGAGCTGACATGGTAGGTTGCATCGATAATAAGTAATCAGAAAATTCTTCAAATGCATTCCATCTAGCAGTCCCTGATACTTTTTTTCTGATTGCTTCCCCTAGACTGCCCTGTAGATCATCAAGGTAACTTGAAATATGCATTTCACCTGAATTAAAAATCTGAAGAGAAAGCTGATCACCGCTGGCAATAGGTTCACCTAAAGGGTAGTCAGGATACACATCCCTTCCTCCCAATAGTGACTGCTTCTTTCTGAGAACGAAAGAGCACCATGAATGAAGGAAAACACCTTTTCTCTTTCTTGATTTAAACATTCAGCCCTTAGTTTTGAAATAATGTTAATAAGTCCTTAATGGACTACTATCTTGGCCTAATTTCAATGTGCATCAAACAGACTGGTCATTATTGTTTCTGGGCTCATCCACGTGTTTGTAAAGAGAGCTGCATTTGAGATGAATGGAGGTGGCTCCATAGAGAGCCATGCAATTTAGAGTGGGGAGCATCCTTCTGATTCACCACTTTATTCCACAGAGAAGGCATGTGGCTTGCCTAGAACTGTGGGACTCTACCCAAATCAAATAATCATAAGGTCATCACTCTTTGGTGTTGGTGCTGCTATGGTGACCCAGCTAGCCCCACACACAGCTAGGTAACGGGAGATGCAACTCAGTTTGCTGTCCTAATATGCAATCCACCCAGCAATTCCCCACACCCTGTTCTGTCCCAGGACAAAACTCCCTTATGTGAAATCGGCCATATTCAACAACAGCTTCCTGAATCATATGATGCAGAGCTGCCTGTGTTGGTAGAGACTGGGCGGGTGGTCTCTGCAACATCTACGGTCACTTCCACGGCACACTTGTAAAATGGGAAGATCTGTCTTCTGCTATCTCAATGAGCCCTTTCCACATCTTGCTCTCCCTCCCTCTTAGCACTAAGGCGCTGAGACTCACAGATGTTAGTTACCACGGTGGCCTTGGTATTTAAAGCCTATAATCTCTTCATGTGGAATTAAAGGCACTTCCTTATGTTTTAGTATGTTCCAGGCATTAGGAAGCAACTGGGAAGACGTTTCATGTAGAGGTCCTCTATGCCCAGTAAGCCTGACCCTTAAAAATGAGGTAAAGTGAATAGGTTTAGTGCGACTGGCAGAGAGGCAAAGTGAGATTAGAAGAGAATGGGTAATGTGGTCTCCCTACTCCAAAGAGCTCTAATGGCCCAGGTCTGCTCCAGGCCGGATTGGCAGAGGCTTAATCCAGACTGTGGTTAGGTCCAGATTGGAGAAATTCAAGTTGAGCAAAATCTCAACCAACAGGCCCCTTTCTTCCCCACGCCTGCCCCTTCTCATTCTGTTTCAGGGCTCTCTGATGGCTGTTTCATACTTACTACTTTGCAGTCTCATGGAACACAAGACTTCTATCTCCTATATTATTTCTTACTCTGTTTGTGAAGTTTCTGGTAAGTATGTTTTAGCTCACATTCTCCATCTTATTAAAATCCTGGTAATGAACTGCCTGGGGAATTAGGGAACTCCTTGTCACGCAGAATTTTGTTGAAATGAACTGAGTATTGGTGAGGTAATTGGACACGAAGGATCCTTCTAGACTTCTGTTAGAAATAATAGCAACAGGAGTGCCTCGGTGGTTCAGTTGGTTGAGCATCTTATCTTGGTTTCAGCTCAGGTCATCATCTCTGGGTCCTAGGGTAGGGCTCTGCACTCAGATAGGAGTCTGCTTGTCTCCCTCTCTCTCTGCCCCTCCCCCTGCTCAAGCGTGTGTGCTCTTTCTCTAAAAAAAAAAATAAGCAAATCTTTAAAAAAAATATTAACAGTGTTGAACATAATGCTAATAATGATGTAGTAGTAGTAATAATAATAATAATAGCTTTTTTGTTTGCAGAACATTTGATAAATTGAAAATCTTTTTCGAATATGCTTTCTAACTTGATTCCATTTATCCCACAAAATTGGTAGGACAGATATCAGTTAGGATCCCCAAATTAAAGGTGAGGTCACTTGTTGAAATTTATATAGATAAAAAGAGGTTAGAGTAGTTCCCCTTTCCAAGGGGTGTCTCTCCCATTGTATATTGTTTCCTAACAAAGAAATGAACCATGACCTGAAAACAACTGATAACAAGTTTCAAACCATTTCCCACCACTAGGAGAAAGAAGGCTTTCCTTAATTCTTCATTTCTATCATATTTTAGTACAAAATTCCTAGCAAAAAGGACGATTCATACAGGCAGCACAAGCAAACCATCAGAGGTTGTTTAAATCATTTTACAATCACACACTCTTAGGGGGCATCCTGAAAGCTGCTCTTTCCTCTCTATTCCAACACATTCTACTCTAGGAATAGAGTAGGAAATGTAAAACTTAGGGGACATTTACACAACAAAGAAAAGAGTAGAAAAGCAGACTGTATATTTATGTTTCAGATTATTATACCATAAGAAGTCAGTTTATATTTGTATACAAGCACACATAGCTATAAAACCGAACATTTTCAATGTTTTGAGGATTATATCCTATTTTCAAATAACTGAAGCATACTAATTTCCCACAATTATCTTGGTGGATTATGTGGTGAATTTTATCTTAGTCATTGCAATGGTATAAAAATCATAGACCTGGACATTATTTTTTTTTCATACTACAAATTTGTTTCAAATTCTGGTATACAACTTTAAATACCAAGTGTTAACACATATTTTATCTTGTAATGACAATTATAAAATCATCATGAAAACCCAAAGTCATGAATAGCTATTTGAGGTATTATAATGAGACCTCCAGAAACACAGTGGAAGTGTGCCAGCACTGTGGAAACCAATGGAAGTTAATGTTATGTGTATTAAGTAATTAACCAATTATAAATGGTCTTTTGCTAACATAGAGCCTGCAACTTAGTATGTTTAGGTAAGTAACAATGACCTGATTTTACACAGGTTATTCAAGAAGAAAGGAGGCAGAAGTCTGTCTTCATCCTAGAAGGATGGAGCTTTAAGAATTTGGGGAAAAAAGAATTTTTAAAAAAGAGAACAAAGCTCTGTGGGCCAGGAAATGAACAATATGGCAATGCTGAAGTCATTGCGATGTTATGTATCTTTGTTTTCTGTATGACTTATAATCTTCAAGGGTTTTCCCTTTTCTTTTTTTTCTTACAATATAGAAAGTTTAAAAAAAAAACTTCCTATTTTTTCCTATCTTCTTGAGTAAACTCTGAAAGATCAGGACTTACTATTGTATCCTCTTTTATCTCAACTTGGATTTCAGTATTCTATAAGTCATGCACTCTTAAAAAGAAAAAAAAGACATTACATGAGTAAATGCAACTAACTCGTGGTGGAGTGCAATAAAATAAGCATTTCTAAATTTCTATTCACAAGGCACTGGACCAACTACTTGGGAGCCAACTGGGTTGTATTTATATTCCCTGAGTTATTGGGAAAGGTAGACTTTGCTCATAGGCCCCAAGGCTTGAAGGTAAATTCCTTTACAAAAGAAATGTTAAACGCTTGCCAAAAGATTTTAACAAAATTGTACAATCAGTTATGCCTGTATTAGACTGACAATATTCCCATCCCCAATGTTTAAGGACCAAATCCCTTATCACAGACTTTCTAAATGCCCACTGACCTCATCAGAAAAGACTTTAAATACTGAGAAGCCGTCCAACTCCTGGTAGCAGATACATATTTACTAAACTTCTATTTTTCAGTTGAAAGCTCAAAAATTATTACTGGTAACAATAATGGTCCTTGTTTTCCTGGAAGTGACAGAGGCACATGATTTATTTTCGAAAAAATGCCTATGGAGCGGCACCTGGGTGGTTCAGTGGGTTGAGCCGCTGCCTTCGGCTCAGGTCATGATCTCAGGGTCCTGGGATCGAGTTCCACAGCGGGGAGCCTGCTTCCCTCTCTCTCTGCCTGCCTCTCTGCCTACTTGTGATCTTTCTCTGTCAAATAAATAAATAAAATCTTTTTAAAAAATGCCTATCAAATACCTGTCTGAATAACCATAGTTAGTCCATCTTTCTTTCAAGTAAAAATAGTGTCCCGTGAAAATAAAAATATTAGTTCAGCTTGCAACTCAAGCACAGAAGTGGTTTCCTAGGGAAGAGTATGTGGTACTCCTGTGTTCAGCACAGGTGCTTTGCACATACTTCTTATGTTTTGACACAGAATTTAAAAAGTGTGGAGCGCCTGGGTAGCTCAGTTGGTTGAGCCAGGGGCTCTTGGTTTTTTTTTTAGCTGAGGTCCTGATCTCAAGGTGGGGAGATGAAGGGGATGCTCCTTTCGGGGAATCAGGGCTCAGCCGGGAGTCATGCTTCAGATTCTCACCCTCTGCCCCTCCTCCACTCGCATACCCGTTCGCTCTCTCGCTCTCAAAAAATAAATCTTTAAAAACTGAAGCAAAAAGCTGAATTCTAATAAAATTAATAATTTTTACTGCTTTATGAAGAACATCCTCAAGCGACACTGGCTTTTGCCGCGGTGCTCCGCCTTGAATCACTCTAAGACGCCTGACTTTACTCCCCATTGTTTTTGCACCACTGGTGCAAATATCAACACAGTGAAAGAGGCAAAGAAATCCTAGTATTGTCATGAAAATAGTTTTCACATGGCAGACCCCTGAAAGGGTCTCTGGAATTCCCGGGGGAATTCCGTGTTTTGAGAACCACTGGGTGTTTGTACATAAAGAAATCACAGTTCCCTTTCTCTTCAGTTACTAGTTTTTGACGTTTATTTATTATTACAGGTTTGATCACTGCACGCCAAAGACACTCCAAGGCGTCGAACACATCCAAGCGATACACCCAAGCGCGCGTGCAGCTCCAAGACTCACGTAAGAAGAAAACAGCGCTTGGGAAAGGGGATGGTGGTTCCGACCTCTAGCCGGGGCTTGCGGTTGCCCCCGGCAACGATTGTCGGGGGCGGGAGCGCGGCCATCGATTAGTAATGTCTTGCGTCCGTCACCGGAGGTGGGGGCGGGGGCATGGCTGGAGAAGGAAGGCCTCCTCGGCCCTGCGGTCGCCGCCTGTTTTCGGTTGCGAGGCGGCTCGCTCTTTCTGCGATCTATTGAGAGTGGCTTCCGACAACCCTGGGTTGATGTCGGGGAGGGAGGGAAGATGGCGGCCGTGGCGGCGGGCGGCCTGGTGGGAAAGGGGCGCGACATCAGCTTGGCGGCCCTGCAGCGCCACGACCCCTATATCAACCGCATCGTGGACGTGGCCAGCCAGGTGGCTCTGTACACTTTCGGCCATCGGGCCAACGAGTGGGTGCGTGCGGACGCGACGGGGCCGTGCAGGCAGGGCGAGGGTGGGGACGGGGTCGTCAGACTCGGGGCTCCAGAACCCAGTGAGGGGGAGGAGACGCTGACGTTCTGGAGGTGGATGGAGGTGGATGGTGGTGATCGCGGCCTGAGGGCGAAGTTGTGGCAACTAGACCCCTAGGCCGGGGGTTTGGGGGAGAGGGAAGCCGCTCTGAGAAGCCACCTGAAGTTGGGGAAAAGACTTAAATATCTACGACACCCCACGTGGGGATACCAGACGGATCAGGGACGGGACCCGGAGCTGAAGGAAGGAGGGGGACCTAATGCCTTGAGGGCGGAAAACTGCTGTAGTTTGAGAAAGTGAAGCAGGATTCTGTCACAGTGAAACGTGGCTGTAGGGGAGGCAAGGGTAGGGGACGAAGGAAAAAGCCGAGTTCTGGTTCTGAAACATCAGTCTTAGATGGGACGAAGAGGAGTCAGACCATGGCAGAGGGGAGAAATTGGACTTGTGAACTCAGGAAATACAACCGAGAAAAGAGCAAACATCGGCAAATAGAGGACAAAATGGGGGCTGGGTCTAACACTTCGAAGGAGGTTGCCTCTCTTGGAAATACCGTTACACCACAGCCTACCAAGACCAGAATGAGTTTGAAATTTGAGTCCGTTAGGGAGCCGGATTATTTAGTGCACTTCTCAAAGCAGAAACCCAATAAATAGCAATGGGATGAAATTGTGAAATTCCTCACAATTACAGTGGGGTAGGAGCCTAAAACACTTCAGTCCTTTGCAGCAATTACTGCGTGTGAAATTTTGTAACAACCCACTTGAATAGAGGGAAATGTAATTTTTCTTTTCCTCATAATAATTTTTGTCCCAAATAATAATCCATCCATTACATAGCCATCCATCATTTTAAAATAAGTTGGAAAACAGTATAAAAAACTGGGCCAGGATGAATGAATTTCAGGTGATTTTTAAATGTATTCTCTAAGACATCAAAATTCAATCCAAGGAAAACGTGCATATTGAACAAATTAATATATTTTTTAACATTTGCATTCATTTACATAGCCCACTTCTCTCTAGTGTGGACCTTGACCACTCTGTAATTTAAAAACTCACCTGAAAATAATTAGGAGAAGTAAAAAGATTTTAAAAAGAGGCCCTAGAATGGGAGAGATGAAAATAGTTTTACCCTAAGTTCTTTTTTTTTTGTTTTTGTTAAGATGTTATTTATTTATTTGACAGACACAGCAAGAGAGGGAACACAAGTAGGGGGAGTGGGAGAGGGAGAAGCAGGCTCCCTGCTTAGCAGGGAACCTGGTGCAGGCCTGGATTCCAGGACCCTGGGATCATGACCTGAGCCAAAGGCAGACGCTTAAGGACTGAGCCACCCAGGCAACCCATTACCCCAAGGTCTTAAGTTAGGAATTTTGCTGGAACAGAGCAAGGAATTTAGGTCTCTACTCCTAGTTGTCAAGCAGAAAAGGAAAACGGGGAGACGTCTTTAATATTCACCAGTCTGTAACACTTGGTCAGCAGAGAGCTTACTTATTTCCTCCTCATTTTCGGGGGAACTTGTCACCTGGGTCTTTATGTAAGGAACATTGAGCAATGTACTGGGTGATTTCATCAGTGGCAATTTAGAAAAAATACAAAGATACTCTACATATTGCATTGCTATTACACTGCTGTATAAGAAGATGCCAAAGGCATACTGTGTTAATTCTGTCAAGGTAGTTTTGTGGGAGATAAAGAGTCAGATGTACAGTAATGTGAGCCTACCTAACAGTGGGATTAGAGTCTGAGGAATCTTGAGAAATTGTTAACATGTAGGGGACAGCATTCCTCTTGGAAAACAATTGTCTCCTATAGGCTTTTGACAGGATCTCTGTGATAGATACCTGTTCAGATAGTTAGAGGTTTATTATATAGCCAGTAAAGTCCTTCTAAAGCCTCATCAAAAGGTAGAAGTGTCACAATGCATTATTTACAGGAGTTATGTTTTCCTGCTTCCTGTACTTGTTGCCTTCAAACAGGGCATAATTCATTCAGTAAGAGGTCATTCTTTCAAAGTACTAATCTTCAAGGCTGTGGTAGCCAGAAAAAAGAGACCTAGTTCAGATGCAGAGCAATTGCTGAGGGTGAACAGTTTGTCACCCCTGACTCCATACGCCATCACTCAGGGCCTCTGGATGAGAGCCTTTTGAACATAAACCTACTGAAAGCAGAAAGAACATTCTTGAGATTGGAAGTGAAAGTATATATGCAAGAAAGCAGATGGGAGGTAAAGAAGGGGAGTTCTTACTACACTGAAATAGATGAAGAATGACTTCAGGCGTTCAGAGCAGGAGGTATTAGGAATGAAGGGTAGACAGAAAATGAGGTGTTTGAAGGAAGGATTAAGAAAGATTGTGTCCTGCCTGGAATAGGAATTTAACAGAACTACTTCCCATTCATAATTTGGAAAGACTGCTCCCCCCCAAGTACCTACATGTCATTTGAAGAATGGATTTTCACCTCTCAGTCCTTAGAGCAGTGGTTCGTAGCTAGTTTTGCTTTCGTCTCCAGGGAACATCTGGCACAGTGACCAGAATTTTTGGTTGTCACACTAAGAAGGAACATACTACTGGCATCTGAAGGATGGAGGTTGGGGATGCTGCTAAATATCGTTTATGCAGGACGAGCCACCATGACAAAGATTTATCTGGCCCCAAATGTCAGAAGTGCTGAGCTTGAGAAACTGCCTTAGTGTGACTGTTGTCCTGTTTCTAGCTAGTGTTTTTCAGTTTCCTGTGTATCAAAATCACTTGGGGGTTTAAAAAGTGTAACTTGCCAGATGAGTATCTCAGGATGTGAAGTCCAGGCATTGCTCTGTTAAGGACTTATAGGTGACTTACATGCTATGTGCATGATTGAGAGAGGTTTATGGGGATAAGTGGAGGCCTACTTTTTTATTGTGTTAACATAGATAATTACAGAGATTGCTTTGGGTGGTTTCAAAAGTGTCAAATGCTGTACCGAGTCCCAATAATTTGCCAACTAACACAATTTTATATTCCATCTTACTATTTTAAATTTTGATCTGCTTAATTTTTTAATACATGTTAGATTTTATAATAGAGTGTAATATTGAGTCATTAAATTGTACTTTTAAAATTCTAGCCAAAATTCCCCTGGACTATAAACTAATAATTTAACATAGAAGTCCTCCTTGCCTGGAGGATCTAATAAAAACTTGTTCTAACTATACTCCAAAACCCCAAACCTAAGCTTTGCCCTGAAAAGGGGAAAAAAAAATCTGGTTGCCCTTGGACAACACCGGAGGGGCTAGGAAAATGCATCAGTTTGAGCTGTTTCAACCTTGATAGATCATAATTTACATTTCCAGAGCCCCTTTTATCTAGGCACTTAAAATATGTTTTTTAATCAAAAGATCTGAGTGGTACAGGCTAGTTATCTCTCTTCAGTGAAGAAACAGAGACATGGAATAATAAACTGGTTAGCCCCATGTGACCTGGCAAGAATCCCATTCCAGGTATTCATAAGCAAGATTTAAGAAATCCCCTGTACACCTTAGTGCTGCCGACAGTGTTCCTGGTGGGCAAAGTACACAGTGGATTTTGTTTGTACAGACTTTCCCAGTTATGTGTCTGGATCCCAAAGAAAACTCTAGAAAGCTGTTGCTTGATGTTTATTCTACAGGGAGACTAGGCCTGTGGTACTGGGCTGTGGGAGTCTGCCCTGAGCCAGTCGGGGAATTTCAAACTTTTTAAGAACCTGTTGCAGTTGAAGGAGGCCACAAATTCTTTAACACTTTCAATGAAGAGGTGGGGTCCATTACCTTGAGGGCACTATGCTAAGTGAAATAAGTCAAAGAAAGGTTCTGATATTGTTTGAGTTCACTAATATGTGGAATCAAAATAAATTGCATGTTTCAAGTTGGGAGGACAATTTTAGGACATGCCTTTTACATTTCTGATTCTGGGTTTTTCAAAACTGAAATTGGGCAGTTTTTTTCTTTTTTCTTTAAAAAGAAAAGAAAGTTTCCATTGCTACTTCAGGAGGAAGGGAAGCAACTCAAAAGCTATTAGCTTTATGTGTTTGGATCGCTAAGATGAAAAAGTCTGAGGTCAAATACTGGAAGAACAGAAGTGTTTGGCCTTGCAGCAAGTGGTCCTCATGATGCATGTTCCTTAACCTGTATCTCTGTTTCAGCTTCTTATCAAAGTAGGAAATAATACAGGATATTTAACTTTTACACATTTATTCTTGAAGGTTCTGTGGACTGTAAATACTTGCCAACTGTAGTGGTTGAACTTCAGGAATGGCTACAAATTTTAGACTGTTTGGGTACTATTTATTGTTCTATAGAGGCCATTTTCTCAGTGATTAATATTGTGGCAGTTTAGGTAATTCTTACCACTTAAAGTGCACCCAGCATATAGATTTCTCAACAGTTAAGAGTTAACCATGTTTGTGTACACGAGGAAAGGTAAGTCAAAATGTTTCTGTATCTTTTTGTTGTATTTTTTTTTTTTTCATTTCGACTCTGTTTTTCAAAGCATAGTGGGAAAGGGCCACACTTGAGAAGTAAGGATATTTTTCACAGGACGCTGAAGTGATTTATGCAAACTTTATAATAAATCCATTTTAAGGATGAACTGTAATCTTACCAATGTGTATGTATTAGAGAAAAGATTGACTAAAATTGTTTTAACTGTTATAAATTCTTTATTTCTAATTACATATTCTACTATGAGGAGTAAAATTCTTGTTGCTAAGTAATTTAATATCCATTAGCTCTTAAACAACAATGTTTGGTGGGGCTCCTGTGTGGCTCAGTGGGTTAAGCCTCTGCCTTCAGCCTAGGTCATGATCTCAGGGTCCTGGGATCGAGTCCCGCTTTAGGCTCTCTGCTCAGCAGGGAGCCTGCTTCCCCCTCTTTCTCTGCCTGCCTCTCTGCCTACCTGTGATCTCTGTCTGTCAAATAAATAAATAAATAAAATCTTTAAAAAAATTGATTAAAAAAAACAGTGTTTGATGATGTTTGACATAATTTGGGACATAATGGATTTTGATTTCAGGACTCCTAGTACAGTTCTTTGGGCAGAGAATGTTACTTAACTGAGGCAGCCGTTTTCACATCAGAATCACCTGACAGCTTAATGAACATGAGGCTGCTGCACATCACCCCTGTAGTCTGAGTCTGTAGGTCTGGGGAATAACCCAATAATTTGCATTTCCATCAAGTTCCCAAGTGATGCTGATACTGCCAATGTGGGGTCTATACCTTAAGACCCACTGGAGTAAGGTGACCAAGAGAATTGCCGAAATTACTTGAACATGTGAGGGGGTCATGCTTCCAATGTTTTATGTGCCTTTAAAAAGTTATCATTTAATATTATATATACCCTTGTTCTTAAAGAGTGCATTTCCCCCCAAAACTACAGAGTACTTAAATTTTGAATAATTTTCATAATAGAGATTAATAATTAAATATTAGGTTAGGTAGAATGGGGAAACTAAACCGTATAAGTAGCAAATGTACCTTTTAAATTCTGCGTTATAATAATCTAATGACTAGCTAAAACGAAACTTTTTTTTAAAGTATACATTGTACTAATGAACGTTTTCACCAGGGCCTGGGCTCCTGTCTTCGGAGAGATGGAAGAGAGCGTTTCCAAATGAACTGAAATGATAGTTCATCACTTTCACTTTACCACTTAACCAGTTTCTCTCAGGCAGATTTCTTGAGTCCTAGCTTAGCAATGTTTCTAACTTGATTTCAAAGATCCGATAGAGACTCTAAATATTCCACACCACGTTGGTGATTAATTTGTCTGAAAACTACCGCATCGTTGCTCTCTTCTGGGCTGTAGTCAAAGTTGGCTTATTGACAGAAGATCTGCTCTCCTTGGTGACACGATAATGGCAATAGAAGATGAACCGAGAAAATAAAGAAGGGGATAATGAAATGCAGACACTAGTGACTTCTGCAGCCACATATCCAGGTCACAGGGTAGAGGACAAGGCAGCACACTTATCTCCTCTTTCAAAGGAAATCTGTGGAGCGTATTTATTTTTGTATTGCTTTAGCCAGAGGTGTATTGCTGTCCCTGTCTTTGG
Organism: Mustela lutreola; assembly: GCF_030435805.1. Taxonomy (NCBI): domain Eukaryota; kingdom Metazoa; phylum Chordata; class Mammalia; order Carnivora; family Mustelidae; genus Mustela; species Mustela lutreola. Next base: position 42,792,058 of record NC_081297.1, read on the forward strand.
TAAAGAGAGAGAATGATGGTTTATTTCATGAGTGACAAAAGTAGAAGGACTGCTTCCTGCTGCCTAATGAGCAGAGCCACAACCTGGCTGAAAACCTGCCTTTCTCCTTTCCCTAAGAATAAACCCTCCTGTTAAGTGGATTTGGCCTTACTTAAAACTGACTATTCTCTTACTTCTGTGAAAGTGCCTATTAATGAAGAGAATATACACATTTTGCTGTTTTGTTTTGTTTTATTTTTTAGGAAAAGACTGATGTGGAAGGAACCTTATTTGTTTACACAAGGTAAGAATATTTTACTTTTATGAAGAAACTGACAGTCTTTCAAAGAATATTTTAATTTGGTTGTGTTGCTCTTCAAATGTAGTTTTATTCCACAGAGAAGTGAAAAAACCTGAATCTTGGTTTGAAGTTATTAGTGATACAAGGAAGGGAATACTGAGTAATGTCACCTGGTATAGTATGAGAAATACTAATTTCAGAATGTAATTTAAACTCCAGTATTGAAGAACTTTGTTCTTTTTAAAACAGTATTAAATATTTATCCTTTAATTCAAATGAGTAGTACAGAGTCCTTGAATATAATGCATTGGCAAGAAGCTAGAAGTACACTATTAAGAATATTAGATATTTTAATTACTATTTGGAAAAAGGTTTTATTGGTCACTCCCCCCACCCCCCGTCATTGATTCTTTAAAGAAGTGTGCTCCAAAATTAAGGATGTCTTTTAGTCCTCTGTTATATAGTTAATAGAGTATATTTTAGGATAAATTTGATAAATTCACGTTTTTTGTCATTTGTATGAGAAATTGTTAATATCACATAGTATGCATATTGTCTTAATAGTTCAATGTTTTATTCATATAAACATTCACGTAAACTGTCCATTATTTTCATTTGGAGGACGAAGATAAAATACAAAGGGCTAGTACAAACCCTTCTAGAGCTAACAGCTTCATTGGGGAGACAGAAAATGCATGTGTGTGCATGTACACACACACATTTTTTTTTTACCCTTTCACGTTTAAAGGTAAACCATCCCCCCCAACAATAAATAAAAGTAACCAAAAAATAAAGATAAGTCCCAATGGATAGCCTATTCTTAGCTCCAGTTGATAGGTTATAAGGAATGAATGGGCTTCTGTGATTATGGAAGACTTTATCGAATTGGTGCATCTCAAGTAGGCCTCAGGAATAAGGTAGCTCTTGCACAGAAGAGAGGGAAGGGCTGTCTCAGCAGGAAGGATGGAGAAAGCTGAGGCATACGACCTAGTGTGGTGAAGGGACAGTAAAGAAAACGACTTTTGGCTGCAGAGAATTTATCCTGGTTTATATCAGTTAGAAGACAGTAAAGGTAAAGAGATTTTGCTGGCTTGGAATGTCAGACCAGGGATTTTGCAATTTATTTTCTTAGCAGTAGGGAGTCACTGAAGGTTTATGAACAGGGAAATAACAGAGTTATGGCAAAGTGTGTGGGGAGAGTCAGTGTATTAGCATTATGAGGACGCACTGGTTCTAGAAGTTGGACTTAGAACAATGAGAAAATTATTGCAGTGGAGTAGATATGAGATGATGAGAGTATGAACTAGAATGGTAGAAGCTGAGACTGAACAAATTTCTTGAAAGATTGCACATATAGAAGGAATGATGAAATTTAAAAAAACAAAAAAAACTACGATTTTGAAATAGAAGACAAAGAATGAAAGAACCATAAGCAGAATAGAAAGATAGGAGGTGGAGAATCTGGTTTGAAGATAATTTTATTTTGAAATAATGATTTTGGTGTAGTATCAGGGCATTTGAATGAGCTGCCAGGTTCCACAGGCCAGGTTAGGGATGGGGATACAGAGCTTCGAGTCACCTGCCTTAAACTGGTCATTGAAGCCATGAGAGTACAAGTGTTCTCTGAAGGAGAAGAAAGTGATGAGGGCTAGTGGTTGAGTTTTCACGACCAGAGATACAGAGAAGAGTCAGCCATATAGACACAAGCAAAATGAGAATGTTGCAGAGAGGCGGGTTGCAGGCCCAGTGCAAGGATGGCAGAAGAGTGTGTCAGTGGAGGCGGAAGCCACAGTGGGAGTGGAAAGAAAGGAACAGATGGGCAAGACCATTGGGGTAGGTAGAGGAGGTTGGTTTATTAGAAAAGTGGTGGGAATGCCTAAGAGCCATTGGCTGCTTTGGTTTACATTATGTTCTAAAACATTCTGAAACACCAGAGCATACCACTGAGTATAAACTACTCTTGAGAATTTTTAAATGTGAAAAGAAAACCAAACAGATAAACTCCGACTTATACCAAGCACACACACACACACACTTACACACACGGTGCATTTCTCATTCATTTCATACAAGTATGACTCTTTTGAGAAGTGAAGAAAAGGTGTATTAATATATGCTAATGATTGGTTTTAGGGATTTTTAGTAGATGCGCTCTCTCTCTCTCTCTCTCTCTTTTTGACTGCTTAAGATTAACAAATTATACAAGTATTTTCTCTTTTGTACCCACACCAATTGAAGGTTTGCATTTTCAAGTATTTCTTAATATACTCTGAGTTCCAAATGGAACTGTCAGTTCAACCATAGTTAGAGAAACAACTCTTTCCTTGTTCCTTAAACTCTTCCCCAAATCTAACTCCTCTAGAATAGGAGCTTTCCCCATCTCCCCTCTTGCCCGGGGGTGGGCCATCAGATAGATGCCAGATTCTAACATGTTGAGGTCTTTCCTCAGTAGAGAATGACAGAAAGCTCATAAAAGTCAGAGGGGTGGGACGCCTGGGTGGCTCAGTTGGTTGAACAGCTGCCTTCGGCTCAGGTCATGATCCCAGCGTCATGGGATCGAGTCCCACATCGGGCTCCTTGCTCAGCGGGGAGCCTGCTTCTTCCTCTGCCTCTGCCTGCCATTCTGTCTGCCTGTGCTCGCTCTCTCCCCCTCTCTCTCTCTGATAAATAAAATCTTAAAAAAAAAAAAAGTCAGAGGGGAGTTTTTAGTACAGGTAATGGGGCTACTGGTGATAATATTTTGACTTCTGTTATGGATATTGCTTTGGAGGAACTGGCACATTCATCCCCGAGCCTATTTTATAAATTATGAGATGGTATAGTAACCATACCATTAGAGAGGTGAGGTCCTGTTGTGATAATGAAATAACTGAAGAATCAAATTCTGATTCTGTATAGAAGTGCCTAATCCCATTTAAAAATTTTTTTCTTTATTTCCTGCCATGGCTTGCTTTCTGTAATAGAGAGTTCATAGAGACACCCACTGGTGATTTTTGAACTTGACATTTCCAGAGGACCCTCTGTGTGAGAGATCATGGGAACTCTTTCCTTCTTCCTTGGAATTTAAGTTGAAATGATTATCGTGACTATAATATTGATCATATGCCCACCACTGCTTTACCTTTTTGTAAAATAAGTTAGTCAAGGATTGGCTTCCATCAAGTTTAACTTTGGAGGTCTCAAAATTCTGTAGTAGTACTGTAGCTGTATTTTACTTCGTTAGTAGCATCAAATGGCTAATTTGAAATAAAACTGAAACATAAACACCTTTTCTTCCTATCGCTCAGAACATTTCTGTGGGTTGGTTACCCTGCTGCCCTAGTTTAAAGTAAATAAATGAATTCTGCTTGCTTCAGTTTCAGTGTAGAAGCATTTGGTGTTTCATTTGTCACCAGAAGTTGCACAGTTGGATTACTATATGGCTGTCACCCAAGAGTAGACAAATGCACATGTAGTTGTTAGAGTTACACTCTGTGTAATTTGGGTTCTGCCTGACAGAGAGTAGGCACTGAAGGTTTATTCACTGAAACGAAAAATAAAAAGTCACTAAATGACACACTGTTATGGAGGAAAAACTTTCATAGTAGTTTATCTATGAAGTTGTTTCCTTTACGAGGAAGACAAAATAGTTGCTTCTTGAATTAAATTCTATGATCTTTTAATTGTACTGTATCTCATCATGGGTTCGTTGACCCAGAGGGGCATCATTTTTTTAAGAGATTTTACAGCTTCAATTTCAAACCAACACTAACATTTTTTTTTTATATCTTTTATTTATTTGACAGACAGAGATCACAAGTAGGCAGAGAGGCAGGCAGAGAGAGAGGGGGGGAAGCAGGCTCCCCACTGAGCAGAGAGCCCGACGCGGGGCTCGATCCCAGGACCCTGGGATCATGACCTGAGCCGAAAGCAGTGGCTTAACCCACTTGAGCCACCCAGGCGCCCCAACACTAACATTTTCTATGAAAAATTTTTTCGTATGATTGTGATGTGCACTCAAGATTCTTTAGAAGTATCTGTCAGTAATTTTTTTAAGTGGTTATTTCTGCACAACCTAGAGAGGGAAGCAAGATACCTATATACACATAGCTAAATAAGTAGGACTTGCTTTTGCTAAAGGGACAGCAAGGGCAGTCACACTGGATATATTACATATGAAGTAGTACATGAATTAGTACATTAGTACTGTTAGCCAATAGTAAAGAATCATTGGTTTTTATGTGTACAGTCTGCACAAAGCTGTATATACATACAAAAAGATTGAGAGGCATATTCGATTATTAGTTCTATTGAAGTGTACTTCTGTGGAATAATTTGTCTTTTGATATCATCCCTATCCCTTGCGATTTTTAGGTCTGCTTCTCCAAAGCATGGGTTCACCATTATGAATAGGTTGAGCATGGAAAACAGGACAGAACCCATTACTAAAGACCTGGATTTCCAGCTCCAGGATCCTTTCCTTCTCTACAGAAATGCCAGATGTGAGTCTTTCTTAATGCATTGGGTGGTTTTATTTCTGCGTTTGGCCAAATGCTTAAAATTGTACAGTAGATGTCTTTGTGTTTGTGTCAGCATCAGTTAACTTAGGAAATACGCAAGTCCAGTTAAGGGAATTGCTCCTACCTCACGAAAGTTCAGTGAAAACAATGTGAATAGGATGATGTTTAAGTATTTGAACTCTGTCTTCTGCAGCTAGACTTGTTTGTAGTATGAACCCATCAGAGATTTTAAACCTGAGTATGACTGAATGAGACAAATTCTTGGTCAGGATACTGCAGAGGGACAGACACATAGGTGGTGCTACAGGCACAGAATTGATGATTTAGCTAGTGGCACTATTTCCTTATGTATCACCTCTGACCTAGCATCATGATAGGTTATTGGAAAAAGAGGGCCATATTCTAGATTGCCATCTTTTGAACACCTAGTAAATGAAAAACCAGAGTCCAAAGAGTTTTGGTCATTACGAATTTTGTAAACTTTGTAATGTTGAAGTTATATTAGGTAACTAAATGGTCATTGTCTGATTTGATACAAGGTGTAGCAATCGCCTGTTCAGTAGTCTCTCTCCATTTTATTCTTGTGATTGTCTGACCACTTGTGTTGGACTATTGGGCAACCCAGAGAAAATTTGATGAAAAATACATGAACTGCAGGAGCATCTCCATACACAGAAAAAATGAGAGCATACTTAAAAATAAATCATATGTGCCTGCCCGTGATCTGTGCTTTGTGCATAACTTTCAGAAAGACCTGGCAGTTAAGAAGTGTTTTCCATACATTTTCCACCCTGCTTGTGAGATCAAGATACAAGAATTTGGCAACTATATACTATTCAGTATAATTTTAATAATCAGTGTAATCCAAATAATATTTAATGCTTTAATTCCAGTGAATTGTTTTGTTTTGAAATAAAGTAGCATTTTAACTTATGATTATATTCATATATAATCAGGTTGTCATAAGTGGTCATCTGTTATTTAGAGAATTACAGTTAAGTTTTTATGAGAAAAAAGCCATTAAAACTGTAACATGACTTAACCAATGGTAAGTCCTGTGAAGTGAAAAATTTAGTAATATAGGGAAATATTTTGTTTTTTTACTCCATTTCTTTGCTAGGAGTGAAGTTAAATCAGTTGTAGTTTATAGTTATTTGAATTATTTGTATGTTTGTAGATATGTCAGGTTTACTTATTTTTTTAGATTATTAGAATGTGTCAAATAATCACAAAAATAAATATAAAATAAATGAATATCAGTGACTTATAATAATCATTTTTGGTTCTTATTTTGGATAAATACATGGTCTAGTCAATATAGATAATATTTTATTTTAAATTCTTATCACCATATTACAGATTATATATCATATCACATACTGTATCAAAAATATAAAAATACAAACTTTCTTTAATGTGGTTGATATTTAAAAATACCTTTCCTAAGTCCCACACGGTTTATCTGGTAGGAAATAGAGTTTAGGTGTAATAAACATATAAAGCCTCACCTCTGCCCCAGGCCTCTGCTCTCTAATATGGTAGCCCCCAGCTGCGAGTGGCCACGGAGCACTGGACATGTGGCCAATCTGAATTGAGCTATGCTGTGAGTGTACAATACGCACTGATTTGCAAAGACTTAGTACCAAAAAAGAATGTTAAAAAAAATCTCATTAATAATTTTATATTGATTTATCTGTTGAAATGATAATATTTTGAATCTATTGAATTAAATAAAATATATTATTAAAATTAATTTCACCTGCTTCTTTTAATTTTTTTTATTTAAAATTCCATGTGTGGCTCACATTTGTGGTTCACCTTATATTTCTGTTGAACAGCACTGTTCTAGGCATTTTCATTTATTGTACCATATTTCATAATCACAACTTTGTAGGGCAGACATTTTCACTGTCATTTTGCATATGACAAAAGTGAGGCTCAATGAGATGACAGACCTGACAGAAACCTGTAAATTCTGTGCTTTTTTCCCCCACTTTTTCCTACATCATCTGTATTGTTCTCTGCACTATTAAACATGAATGCAAATTGAAAGCAGCCTTCTGGATGCATAACAAAATATTTCTAATGAATTTCCATAAGAAAGGAATGAAATCAGTTGAAGAGCAAAGAATGGAAGGGAATGGATCTATTTGCCTTTCTGGGTTTATTTGCTTTTTATTTTCTCCTTAATATCTGGTACTAATTGCCTTTGCAGCCATAGTCTTTAGTTTTAGTTACTTGTAAAAGCCTTTTCAGTCTCTGCCATCAAAGGTTCACAGGAGTGTTTACCCCAGGTTGCTTTCAAAGTCTCAGGTACCTCAAATGTTTCTAGAGAATTCAATTACTTTATGTTATAATCCTATATTCTTTAATAACATATAGATCATCCTTTGAACAATGAAGTCAACTTCACTCAAGAATGGTTTTTAAGGGGTACTTGTGTGACTCAGTAGTTAAGCATCTGCCTTTGGCTCAGGTCATGATCCCAGGGTCCTAGGATCTAGCGCCGCATCTCTGCAGGAAGCCTGCTTCTCCCTCTCCCTCCACCCGTGCTTGTGTTCCCTCTCTTGCTGTCTCTTTCTCTGCGTCAAATAAATAAATAAAATCCAAAAAAAAAAAAAGGTTTTTAACACTCTGTACCCCTATATAATCAAGAACTTCTCTATCTAGTGTTGACATTTCACCTTGGCCTAGGTATGTCATAGGCCATATGTTAACAGGTAGAGTTGTTTAAGATTTGTGGGGAGTTTTCTCATGGACTGTTTTAGATTCACTAAGTTAAAAAAAAAATTTATATCTCGGGAGACAATTATCCCTGTCTTGGATTAGATGAACTTAGAAGATCAAAATCAAGGAGTAAAAATCTTAAAATTTCTTCATTTAATTAAAAAAAGGATGTTTAATAAATAAATAACTTTGAATTTGACCAAACACAAAATACATGGTTTTATTACATTAAAAGATTTATGGTTTTTAAGCTTGGTTGTAATTGGGTTTGACTTATATAAACTTATATGTAAGGTAGATGTTAATTAAGGACAGAAATTCGTTTATTCAACAAATATTTATTAAGCATTTACTGTCCACCAGCCACTACATCAAGGCTTTATATGGGTTATTTAACTCTTGTAACTTTTTCTTGAAATGCTGTTATTCTTGTTTTATAAAGGAGGAAACTGAGATTAAAGAGATTTAAGTCATTTATTAGGGTCCATGACAATTTTGAGATGAAAATAGCATTTGAACTGGGAAAGCCTAACTTTATTTTTTATTTTATTTTCTTTAAGATTTTATTTATTTGAGAGAGAGAGAGAGACCGAGAACTTGCATGACGGGGGGAGGTTCAAGGACAGAGGAAGAAGGTGATTCCCCACTGAGCAGCGCCCTCCCTCTCCCATGCTGGGCTCCATCCCAGGACCCTGAGATCATGACCTGAGCTGAAGGCAGATGCTTAATTGACTGAGCCACCCAGGTACCCCGAGAAAGTCTTACTTCAAAAGCCCAGGCCCAACTAGTGAAAGTACTAATACATATGAATGACACATTTGAGCAAGATTTAATTTTTAAGAAATACTTAATCTTTTTATTGCACACTCCAAAGTTTAAAAAACAAGTTTGTTTTTTTTTAAGTTGAGAATCTCTTATATTTTAGTTATTAGAGAGGAGAATATCAAATAAAAACTAATATAATGAAAAGCTGAATTTGACCATTTCTTTTCTGTTATAGCCCTTTAGCAACCATTTCCTGTATTTTTCATTGCATAGCTAAATAAGCTTGTATTTTCCCAAATATATCATAAGATTTAAGATAGTACAGACAGCAGAGGCAGGTAGATTTCAGAGTTAGACCAACATGTTGAATATACCATTGTCTGTGGCTACAGGAGTCAGATGAAATTCTTTTAAGCTGCTTGATTTCATTGTAGACATAAACCTGGAGTTTGGAGGAAGTGATAAAAGGCAAAATCAAGATATTTAAGATCAAACTTATTTTAGAAACTCTGCCTCAGTTTTAAAGTAAATTTACCATGTTGGGTAGTTTTGTATTCAGAAAGAAATAGAATTTAAATCCTTTATTGACATTTGTAGGCTCTAGGAAAAACTGTTATAAACAATGGAATATGGTATGTTAAATGAAAATGATAATTACAGTCAGTCCTCTTTCAAATAGGCAATGTCCTAGAAGTTCCCTTTTAAAGTAATTGCTGGACTTTGGTAAAACATGGCATATTGAATACAATCCTGTGGTTCTCCTAAAACTGTTGAAATGACAATAAAGGAATAAAAAGAGACTAAACCTACAAGGGTGGAGGATGCATTTCATGAAAAAGATGGAAGAAACAAGAAAGAGGAAGGCATGCTGTGATAGCTTTATTATTCATAATGTATTAATCTTCCCTGCAGAAGATTATATATCTCTGTTCTGTTGTGTCAGACTTGACTACATGATTTGCCCCCCAGCCCCCGCCACTGATGCACCCTCCAGGAGGGTTGAACTCAAGTATGGCTATGTGAATTGCTTTGGCCAGTAAAATGTGGGTAGAAGTAGTTTGTATCATTCTGATTAGATACTTGAAGGACTAGTTCATGATTCACCATGTCTCTTTTCCTTCTGCTATGATGACCAGTAATGTTCTAGGCAGAGGCTGCTTTGTCAGCCTGGGTCCTAGAATGAAGATAACATGACAAAGAGGTAAAGTGAGCCATGATGGACATGTAATGTGTACAAAAAATAAATCTTTATCACTGAAAGTCATTTAGATTTTGGGGGTCATCTGTTACTGAAGCATAATTGGGCCTGTTATGATGGATACATAAGCCATCCAGGAAACGGGATCCAAACACTGATTAGAGGTAAAAGAATTCTAAGAACAACGATCAAGAGGAATCCCATAATGACCCCTGTGCAACAGAAGATCAGTTAGTCTAAATTAAAGTATAAGGATAAAGGGCTCCAGGAAGGGTGTCCAAGAAAAACTTTACAACTAATACTTTGAGTCTGTTGGGACATTTATAGTTTCTTGTTAAGAAAGTTTGGTGATGCTATAGAAACATTAGAAACATTGGGGAGAGGGAGAGAAAAATACAACAAAAGGAGTCAATTCTTAATTCCTAGGAATACAAAATATTGTAGAAGAAAAAAAATTATACTATATGGCTCTGCAGATTAAAATAATCATATAAATAGTATATGACTTTAAATTATGTACATGTATTATTTTGATAGTTATCAAATTTTAAAAATTGGATAGCAGAATAACATTCATAAAAACATTTTAATTGGTGGTTAGGTTTCTGAGTCAACTAACAAGTGCTTTTTTTTAGCCCATTATGCACATACTGAAGAGTTGCCCAGTAACATTATAATGATGCTCATATGAAATATAGCACTAGCATGTATAGCATTATTTCTGTAAAAAAATTAACTCAAGAGTAAAACTTATGTATATCCCCAAAAGTATAACTTCCTTAGCTGCAGGGCTGAAGTCCTGTAGTGCTCATTTGTAGTAACAGGTTATTTGTAAGGCTAAATATTCATATGAATTATATTTTAGCATGTTTGGTAATAGTAAAGTTAACTGAAGCTTTCTGAGACAATTGTAGTGGTTCTACTGCTTTCTCCTCCTTTCCCTTCCCACATTCATTCCAGTTCAGGCTTTTCATTACCTGTTACTTGGAGGTATTTCATAACACCTTATAACAAAAAGGGATTAAGCTTCCAGCACCAGCCAAAATATAAGTTCAGACATCTCTCTCATTGTTTAGAACTAAGAGTTCTAAATACAAAAAGCAACTAAGTGAAGATTCTGAAAGTAAACAACAGGCCTGTTGGGAAGGGAAATCAAAATCTGAAGAACATTCAGTATGGTGGTAAATTTCTGCATTTTATTCTTTTCTTATCTCAAGACTCAAGAGTGGGCCAAGGTGCAGAAGACAAGAACAACAAAAACTAAGAGAAACCCCTCTTTTTAGTTTGAGAATTGGAGAAATGGACTACTGTAAGCTACAAAGTATGAAAAAAGTCTCCTTCTTTCCTCCTTTTTTCTCTCCTAGCCCTACCCTGAAGCTAGTTGCAGTGCAAAGCTGAACTGCCACTGTGGCAATGATGGTTGTGACATAGTCCCCTAAAGATCACAAGAAACATCCTGTTTCTGCCACAGTAACTGGAAACCACTGCCCCTGTGGTCTAAAGATTTGTAGGGGCAGTGGGATGGGGGGGTCCCATTATATATTTTTATCTTTCTTTTGCTTCACCCTGTGAGCATCCCAAACTATGCAGACTGCCTGACTCTGATAAGCCAAAACTCAGAGACATCTTAACTTTATAGCCAGAGGTCTGGGGAAAGGGGCTCCTAAGAGCTGGAGAGTTGGGCAGATTCTAGAGGAGAAAGCTGAATAAGATCTCCTAATTCTGATTATGAACTGACACAAGTCCTGATCTCACCAGTGAGATTCACATACATGTAACAAAGACAGACATAGCAAAGTCTTTGAGAACTCACCTAAAATATAAACCACCATCATAAGTGGCATATATATATATGGCAGACACAGCTTTGAAATGGAACTGACATGGGAACCATTTCCCATAAAAGGCAAGAGAGAACTTCCTATCTAAACCTAAATGAATTGGACACCTTCTCAAAAAAAACAAACAACTTTTGGAGAGTTTTAAGAGTACCTGGAATCTCAAAATGTTGGGACATTTGGTACAGTCCAAAATTGCTAATCTTGCAAAGAACCAGGAAAATCTGATCAACTCTCAAGGAAAACCCAGCCAGTATTCACTACCCTGAGACGATCTAGGTGTTGGAACTATAAAACAGTGGCTTCAAGACAGTTATTATAACTATGTTCCATAAGGTAAAACTGAATACTCTTAAAATGAATGTAAAGAGAAATTCTCAGTAGAGAAGTAGGTATGAAAAGAACCAAATGGATAATTTGGAACTGAATAATACAGTATTCACTGGACCCTTAATAGCAGAATAGAGATGACAAAGGAATGAAAAGTCAGCAAATTCAAAGACAGATCAGTAGAAATTATCCAACCTGTAGAATATAGAGGAAACTGATCAAAACAAAACAGAACAAACAAAAACAGGGCCTCAGAAACCTATAGGACAATATCAAAAGGTCTGAGTTTGTGTCACTGGAGTACAACAAAAGGAGAAAAAGTCTTGGTTAGAAAATTTTTGAAGAAATAATAACTGAAAACTTTCCAAACTTGGTGAGACACAAATATATGGAATCAAGAAACGCCATGAACCCCAAACAGGATAAACACAAAGAAAACCATGCCTCTTAAACATCATAAACTGCCAAAAATAAATTTAAAAAAAAATCATGAAAGCAATCAGAGGAAATTGATACATATGGAGGAACAATGTTTTGAATGACCACAGATTTCTCTTCAGAAACCATAAAGCCTGGAAGACAGTGGGACAACATTTCAAAGTGCTGAAATAGAAGAACTGCCAACTAGAATTCTATTTCCAGTGAAAATATTCCTCAAGAATGAAGGTGAGGGGTGCCTGGTCGCTCAGTGGGTTAAAGCCTCTGCCCTTGACCCAGGTCATGATCCCAGAGTCCTGGGATCGAGCCCCACATCAGGTTCTCTGCTCTATGGGGAGCCTGCTTCCTCCTCTCTCTCTGCCTGCCTCTCTGCCTACTTGTGATCTCTGTCTATCAAATAAATAAAATAAAATCTTTAAAAAAAAAAGAATGAAGGTGAAATTAAATACATCCTCAGAGAAGGAAAAGTTCAAAGAATTCTTTATCAGCTAAACTGCTCTAAAGTAAATGCTAAAAGAAGTTCTTCAGACTGAAAGGAAGTGATACCAAAGGGGACGCTGGAACTGCAGGATGCCTTGGGAAGAGCCACATAAACAGTAAAAATATAGGTAAATAAAATAATTGTTATCCCTCCTTTCAAGATGTTTAAAATACACAGGATTACTGAAAGCAAAAGTTGTAATGTTGTCAGGAGGTGAGTTAATGTATGTAGATGTGATATCTGTGACAACTGTAATAAAAGAGGAAGGGTAAGGGGACCTGTATAGGTATAAAGCCTTTACATTTACTTGAAGTAGTAAAATGAAAACTGTAGTAGATTGTGAAAAGTTAGGTATTGTGATTCCTAGAGCAACTACTAAAAAAAGAAAATACAAAGAGATTATAGAAACCAATAGATAAATTAGAATATTAAAAACATTTCAAAAATACATAAGTAGGCAAGAAATGAGAGAACAGCAAACAAAACAGTAATTTAAATCTAACCATATTAGATACATGAAATGTAAATGGTCTAAACATACCAATTAAAAGACATTGTCAGATTGGATTAAAAAAATCATGACCCACTTTAAATGTAATGATATAGATAGGTTAAAGGTAAAAGGATGGAGAAATATATACCATGAAAATACTAATTAAAAGAAAGCTGGGGGTGCCTGGGTGGCTCAGTGGGTTAAGCCTCTGCCTTCAGCTTAGCTCATGATCCCAGGGTCCTGGGATCAAGCCCCAAATCGGGCTCTCTGCTCAGCAGGGAGCCTGCCTCCCCCTGCCTCTCTGCCTACTTGTGATCTCTGTCTGTCAAATAAATAAATAAATAATCTTCAAAAAACAAAAAAAAAGAAAGCTGAAGTGACTTTCTTAATATCAGAAAAAGTAAACACTAGAGCAAAGAAAACTGCCAGCAATAAAGAAGGACATGACATAATGATAAAAAGGTTAGTTTATCCAAAATACATAACAATCATTAGTATGCACTTAATAACAGAGATTCCAAAAATGTGAAACAAAAAGTAATAGAAATAAAAGAAATAAAACCCGCAATTATACTTTGAAACTTCAGTACTCTACTTTCTATACTTGATAGAATAAATGGACAGAAAACAGCAAGAATATAGAAACCCAAACCACACTGTCAACTCACTTGATATAATTGACATTTACATAACATTCCATCCAACAAGAGCAGAATGTATATTCTTCTCAAGTGCACATGGAACATACCCCAAGAAAAACTTCATCATGTGTCATAAAGCAAACTTGAAAATTTTTGAAGAAATTGAAATCATACAAAGTATACTCTCTGACAACAAAGCATTTGAACTCAGAAATCAGTAATAGAAAAATACGTGGAACATCCCCAAATGATTGGAAACTAAACAACACACTTCTAAGTAACTTATGTATCAAGGAGGGAGACAAATTAGAAAATAAATGAGCTGCATAAAAATGAAAATATATCAGATGTATCTGAGGTTGGGCTTAGAGGGAAATTTATGGCATCGAATACCTACGTTAAAGAAGAAAGCTCTCAGATGAATACTTCATGCTTTCTCTTTAAGAAATTTGAATAGAGAAGCAAACTAAACCCAAAGGAAGCAGAAGAAAGAAACAAATAAAAACCCAGGAATCAATGATAACAAAAAAACCCAAAAACAATAGAAAAAATCAGTGAAATAAAAGTTGGTTCTTTGGGGCGCCTGGGTGGCTTAGTGGGCTAAAGCCTCTGCCTTCGGCTCGGGTCATGATCCCGGGGTCCTGGGATTGAGCCCTGCATCGGGCTCTCTGCTCCGTGGAGAGCCTGCTTCCTCCTCTCTCTCTGCCTGCCTCTCTGCCTACTTGTGATTTCTCTCTGTCAAATAAATAAATAAAATGTTTAAAAAACAAATAAACAAAAAAACCTGGTTCTTTGAAAAGAGTCAGTAAAACTGGTAAAACCACAGTCAGACTTAACAAGGCGATAGAAAAAAGAAAGACACAAATGAGCGGTATCAAGAATGGAAGAGTGGGGGTCTCCACAGACATTGAAGAAATAATAAGGGAAATACTGTGATCTACTCCATGTCTATCAATTTGACAAGTTAATGAATGGACTAATTTCTAGAAAAACACAAAGCACCGAAATGTACTAAAGAAGTAAATAACACAATCCCGTATCTATTAAATAAATTAACTTTGTAGCTTAAAACCTTCTAACAAAGAAGACTCTAGGTCCAGATGGTTTCACTGGTAAATACTACCAAAAATTCAAAAAAGAAATAATACTAATTTTAAACAATCTCTTCCAGAACATAGAAGAAATACTTCCCAGCTTGTTTTATGAGCAACATTATCCTGATACCAAAACAAGACAAAAACATTACAAGAAAAGAAAATTATAGACTGATATCTCACATTAACATAAATAAAAGAAATCATCAACAAAATAATGTTTATAGCAACATTTTTCACAATAACCAAAATGTGGAAACAACCCAAATATTCAGTGGTGTGTGAATGGATAAACAGTATGTGGTATATACGTACACTGGAGTAGTACTCAACCAGAATGAAGTTCTGATGGATGCTCTAACATGGATGAACTTTGAAGATTT
Source organism: Mustela lutreola (assembly GCF_030435805.1). Lineage (NCBI taxonomy): Eukaryota > Metazoa > Chordata > Mammalia > Carnivora > Mustelidae > Mustela > Mustela lutreola. The sequence goes on from NC_081297.1 coordinate 42,807,225, forward strand.
TATGCTAAGTGAAACGAACCAGACACAAAAGGACAAATATTGTATGATTCTTCTCACATGAGGGACCTAGAATTGTTGAATTTACAGTGACAGAAAGTAGAATAGTGGCTACCAGGGGCTGGAGAGAGGAGGGAATGGAGAGTTAGTTTTCAATGGGTACAGAGGTTTAGTTCAGGATGATGAAAAAGTTCTGGAGATGGATGGTACTGATAGGTGCACATCGTGAATGTACTCAATACACTGAATTGTACACTTAAATATGGTTAAAATGGTAACTTCCATGTTATTTGTGTTTTACCACACACACACAGAATACTAGCAAATTGAGCTCAGAAACCTAAAAAAAAGATGATATAGCAGTAGCTTTATAATTTGTAATGGGTTTGTCCCCTCCATCCAAAACCACTATTAGATTTATCTTGTTAGAGTGTTAAGTCTGATCAGGTTACTTTCCTGCTCAAAATCTTAAATGCCTACCAGGTAAACATTTTTACACGTGTTTACAGCTTGCTATAGTCAGGTCCCAATTTACCTGTCCAGCCACGTCCACTATTACTTTTAAACACTTGTCTTCTAACCAAACACAACTAAATGCTTTCCCAGAATACTCTTTTCTTATTTCCATGCTTTTAAATGTACTCACCCTCACTAATCTCTCACCCTGACTAATCTCTGCCATATAAATTCTCATATTTCAAAACCCAACTGAAACTGGACCTCTCCCTAATGTTTTTATAATTCTCTATCTAGCTGTGATTTCTTGCTGCAACATATACTCTTAACTTGACTTTTGTGTTTATTGGACACTTGTCTCTTGATACTGATTCATACTCTAATGGGTTTTGAGAATTCAAAAATGGATAAGACACATTCCTTCCCTCCTAGAGTAAACTACACTAGCAAACAAGACAGATACATAAACATAAATGTTCAAAATAATCTAAATGCTGAGCTGGAAATATACAACAGGCACTTACTAGTTCTTATATTTTACCTTATATTTATATGTCTTGGTTTCTCTGTTAGGGTGCAAACTCCTACAAGCCAAGTGTCCTACTCCCCTGCAACACTTAATTCCTTGCATTAAGTGTGTCCCATTAAATATTTGCAATGAGACCAAAGTGTTTTTATTAGATTGCTCTATTCAAGACAACCTATAAAGCCTAAACAACAATTTCACAACTATTCATCAGTCTTTTTTCTTTTAGGGCATTATCAAACAGACAATAAACATAACTTAAAGCTCTGGGTGGTTCCTGGATAGAAACTCGAAATACTAAACAATTTCAGCAGCTTACATAAGCATTCCTCTGTTCCTCAAGGTTGATTTGATATAGATAGTAGTAGCATTTACCTAAAAGTTCCTAGAAAGTGCAGTTTGTGAGAATTCAGGTATCCTCATCTTGAGAAATGTAATAATTCTAGGAAGAGAAATATAATGTGGGAAAATGTTAATTTAAACTTACATGAAAGTTCTTTACAAAAATTTAAGTTTTAAAAAACATTTTATGGAATTTTCCTTCAAATTGTTTTACTTTTATTGAGACATTCTAATTTGACATTTAAATTTATTTATTATGCCAAAGTTGGTATTTTAATTTTGATACTTGAAAACAGGTTATGTTTCTAATTTCTAGTGGCCCTGTTAAACAAGACCAGTGCTTTAACCCCTGAGCTATAGGGCCTTATGGCTCTGTTAAACCACAATCATGTGCTTGAACAGTAAGGTTTATGCTATAGATATTTTATTGAGAGTTAAATAAATTCTTTTTCATGTTTATGGAAGCAACTAAATCTATAACAGTCTATCAAAAATGGTTAAAAACAAGTATTACCAAACACTAGATTTAAATTGACTCTTATAAGCATTTACCATAAAAGAATAAAAATGATAAGTTGTACCCCTTCAAAAGGGAAATTTTTCATCAAATCAAAAACTTCTCTTCTTCTAAAGATACCTTTTAGAAAATGAAAAGGCAAGCCACAGATGGGGAAAAAATATTCACACTTCATATATCTGACATAGTACTTATATCCAGAATGTATAAGTAACTCTTAAAACTCAATAGTAGGAGACAAACAACCCAATTTAAAAATTAGTAAAATATTTGGGGCTCTGGCTGAGTCAGTTAAGTGTCCAACTCTTGACTTCAGCTCAGGTTATGATCTCAAGGTCCTTAGACCAAGCCTCACATCGGACTCTGTGCTCAGTGGAGTCTGTTTCTCTCCCTTTCCCTCTGCCCCTCCCCTTGCATTCTCTGTCTCTCTTTCTCAAATAAATAAATAAATCTTTTTAAAAATTTGGCTAAATATTTAACACTTTACAAAAGAAGGTATATAAATAGCCAATAAAGAGATGCTCAATAATAATCATCAGGAACTTCTAAGTTATTGTTTGTATCAATTGCTTATTCATTTTTGTTGCTGTGTAGCAACAGAATAGTGCATCAGAATAGGGCAATCTAAATTGTTCAATGTATTTTGTATGTTGTTATCTTTATGTTTGATATATTACAGGATACAAACTGAAAAAAAAAAAAAAAAAAAGAATAGGGCAATCTATTATCTTATTCTCCTGTTCGTGGGTTTCTGAATTATTTCTAGTTGTGAACTAATGTGAATAAAGTTACCATGAGGATTCTGGGCCATGGTTTTTAGGTAGATATATGCACTTATTTGTTTTGCGTTTTTGCCAACCACTTTATATATAGTATAAAGATGTTTAGCCTTAAGAGATACTGCCAAACAGTTTTCTAAAGTTGTGTGCCTATTTATTCTCTTTCCAATAACGTATAAGAGTTCCAATTGCTTCATATCTTTGTCAACACTTAACACTGTTCCTTTTAACTTGAGCTATTCTAGGTGTTCTGAAGTAATATCCCACTGTGGTTTTAATCTGCATTTTGTCATAACTAATTGTTGCGCACTTTTTTGTATGCTTATCACATATTGGATGGATATGCAAATTATGAGAATACCGCATAACTTAATAGAGTGGCCAAAATTTTAAAAGCTGACATTATTTTATACACACACACACACACACACACACACATATAAAGGAATGAACTACCAATCGTTCAACACGTGGATGAATTTCAAGAACAACTTGAGCAAAAAAAGCCATCTACTGTATGATCCCATTTATATGAAGTCTAAGAACAAGCAACATCAATCTATGGTGATAGAAGGCAGAATATGATTGCGTCTGCTGGGTTGGTGGTGGAAGTGCTGTAGTTTTTGTCTGGTAAGGAAGATGACAATGTTTTAGGTATTGTTTTGGGTGGTTGATTACCTGAGAGTGTATTATTGCCAAAGTTCATCAAACAAAACATTTTAAGTTCTGTGCCTTTTATCATATATAAAATATTGTTCAATTTTTAAAAGTAGAAATAATTGATCCTTATCAAAGAAGACCTTAAATAAATGAATACTTAAATTTCATGGGTGGCCTTTCTGTTTTATCCTAGCATTTATTAACCACAATTCATCTTATTTTGATCTCTTCTTCTAAGTTGATTAGAATGCTATACTAACTCTTCTCAAGTTTGTATCTTGGCTTCCTTGACCTGGTTGTAGAACTGCCCTTATTCTAAAACACATCTTCGGGATATTAAACAAATAATACCAAAACCTTTCATATAATTTGACCTCAACTGAAAGTTTTAAGTAATTTGAGGTGATGGAAATAGTTTAATTTGAGTTTCTAGTTTTCAGATTGTTGGGAATTTCAGATTGTTGGGAAGACCCCTTTCCTCTGGCTTGGGCCATCCACTTTCTCCACATGACCAAAGAAGAAAGGTTTCTTTTTGCCAAATATGTGAAAACCTGTACAACGTAATCTTTTTTTCCTGAGTGAAAAGAATTAACTTTCCATTTCCCTTTTAAGAATCATTTTTTTGAAGTCAATTTTCTGGCAGAGGAAAGCCCTAGCATTTCTCCTGCAGTCCTTTTCCTAGAACAAAATATATAGTAAACAAGTAACATATGGTAAGCAATTAATAATATTTTTCTTGATGGCTTCTCGAAAGGATATTGCAAGGTGTAGGCTTTAATTTTTTCCAAAGCTCCAGTTGAAATGTACCTGGGCATAGTCATGATAAATAATAGCAGTAAGAAAGCCAAATTTGCAAACAAAGGTAGGTCATAATTTGGAAACAACATTGCTCACTATACAATGCATGTTATGAAATATTTTCTCTTTCACTATACTGCCACTAATGGGTTAATTATTGATTATCTAGGCTATTGAGAAAGCAGTGGCATGAGTAATAAATTTCAAAGGGAAGGGACTACATCTTAATATTTTGTTCTGTGGCACCAAATAACCACCAAAATGAACAGATCTAGATAAGAAATAGATACATACAATGTACTTAAAGTAATTCCCAAATCATTTATATTAATCCTAGAATTGTCCTCTATGGACATATGACTGATGTTTTTGTTCAGCTTTGAAGATGTTATGCTTGGGATAATTGAGAAAGAGCCGAAAAGTAGCTCAGGTTTCTGAAATTCCTCCCTGTTGGCCATTTCATGGTAGAGATCGAAAGTCCCACCTCTCAGAGTGTCTGGATGGCTCAGTAGGTTAAGTGTCCAGCTCTTGATCTCAGTTCAGGTCTTGACCTCAGGGTTCAAGCCCCAGTTTGGGCTCCACACTGGGCGTGAAGCCTACTTGAAAGGAAGGAAGGGGGGGGGGAGGAAGAGAGGGAGGGATTTCCACCTCTCAAGCTAATGATGCAAAGCAGTAACAGAAGTGGAACTGTGTTGTTCATCCTTACTATGGCTGAGGATACGAAGTCTCTTTTTTAAGCCCTCTCCTAGACTTTAGGCCACGTGAAGGAATAAAAGGTCTTACAACTTAACGAATTCTAAGACGTTGAAACTTTATTATCTGTTTTCTTAACCTTGGAATCAGTTCAGGCAATTATTACAAAAGCAAATTGAAAGGTTAAAAGTGAACTCTGTGTAAATTTTTTACTAAGAAAATGAAAGTCACATTCTCTGCCCATAGATAATTGAGAGTTTATTTTTCCATTCGAAGGTGTTTTGTGGTGTATTGATCCTCAAATAGTAGTTCTTAACCTTCTTTGGGTCACAGATCCCTTTGAGAATCTGATTAATTTCCTTCCTGCCTGCCCCCGCAAAATTTTTAATTGCCTGTTATGTGACAGGCATTGTCCTTGGGGGAGGGGAGTCTATGCTTTGTACTTCCCTACCTCCAAACATGTCTATTTTTATATATGTACATCATTTTGTATGCATACAACTTTAGGGATTTTATTGAACTCCTGAAGCCCTCTAGAGTCAAGAAACATCTTTAAAGTAATTATATGGCTAAAAATACTTGACATTCGTGCTAGGCAGAGTCTTAGTATTTGCAGGAATAAGAAGAAAATGTTCTATTAAGGATCTGTCCAGTGATACAAGATCCTTAAAGTAAACTCATTCAAATTATGTGCAGTATGGAATGGGAGACGAGGAATTTGACATTTCATATGCAATTAGAATAGGTAACCTATACAGTCTTGCTCTTAAGCTATACCTGAGGGCATCATTGGTTGCATTAGAGAACCAAGGATTCTTTTTACCAGCTAGAAGTCTGTGCTTTTTAGTGAGAAAGAAAGACCACCAAAATTTAAAAATTATAATGTGGTCCCTGAATCCGACTCTAAGTCTCCTTTGCCATTCGAACTGAAAAATTGATCTATTTATTATGCATCATTGCTCAGAAAGCTAATGTGTTTTAATATATGATTAAGGGTTACACATCTGCTGTGACTTGAGTGATGAAACTTTTCACTCTGACCTTAACCCAGAATTACTCTTTTGTTCTGTCCATGCTCAATTCATGCTGAAAAGAAAAGATCTAAACTCTAAAGGACACTATTAATCTAAATAACTGGCATCCTCTCAATTAAAGATGGCTCTGAAAAGCCTCAAGTATAGTAAAACTTCACTCCTTAGCCACGTGGTACATCTAGGTTTCACGTTCTTGTTTTTTACTGTGTGCTGTTGTGGTACCAGGGTAGCTCCTAGAAACACACACACGAGATAGATGAACAATACTTCTCTTCACCCTGACCACCCAATTTACGCAGCCTTCAGACTTTCATCATTGATTATTCGGGGACTCACTGGATATAGGACCATCACATGAATTTAATGGGAAACTGTATAAGCATTTCGAAACTTATTTGACTTAGCAGTCAAGCATGGTTAGATGAAGTACCCGTGTGGCAAAGGTGATACACAGATACCCTGTGAGTGTGAAATTAAATGAAGTCACTTTTATTTTATCCTGAACCATAAACACTTTAAAGATTCTTGATTTCTACCAAAGAAACATCTGTATAGTGATGCTATTTGGATTCATACACTACATTTGTGGCTTGGAGAGAGACTGTATTTTCTATTTTGTTTCTGAGCGCCCAGTTTGGCATGATAGAAGTCTAAATCTTGGCAGAGCAAAAACTGGATTCCAAAACACATTCTGAAATGCTTACTGTGTGAAGTGTCTTCCCATTTTCCTACACTAACACAGTGCTTTGCATATAGTAAGTGCTCATTATGGCTACACTGAGTGTTCCTATCTGCTCTTTCAGAGTTGGTCTTTTATATTACTGATTTTTGTCCAAAAATCATTTAGAAAATTGTTTCAAATAATCAATTTGAAACTATTGGATTAAATTTCTTCTTAACCTACAGAAGGAAAAACTGCAAGTCTTCATGTACCTGTGGGTTTTGGAGAAAGAAAACAATTCTGGCCAAGAATTTATGTCAGAATTATCCTATGTACAGCCTTAGAGCTCTAATTTAATTCAAGTGGGACCAAAACATGCTTCAGCTGTGTATAACATAGAGGGCTTTGGAGAAAGTAGTATTGCCTATATCCATAAATATAGATTAAGGTCAAATTGGAAAAAGTACAGAAACTCTGGCTCACTTCCTTCAATCAATATGTAGTATTTGGCTCTTCTCAGTAGGCCACAGCTATATAAAATCTTGGAAATTTTTCATTCATCATATACTTTATAGGTAGGGTATTTTCTGCAAAGCTATTCCTATCATTATTAAACACTTGGTTAAATAATCTGATTCAAGTATGAGGAAGTCTGCTTTTCATTGGAACAGGTTTTAACCTATAGAAATACCCTTTTATATTTAGGTTAAACATGTATTTTTGCAAACTACAGTTGTGTGAGATAAGACTTAATATGCTACAGTGAGATTCACTTAAGATAGTATGTTTTCAGTGTGTTGCTAGAATAATTGACATTGCATATAAATCTTATGTTATTAAGATAATTTAGGTACTTGTATATCTAAGCTTCAGATTACTATTATCACACATGACTGGAATTTGAATTCTTTTTTTCTGTTAGATCGAAGTACTATTAGTTATACTTTGAAGATAAATGCAAGTGATTTTGCAGATTAATTGCATTCTTTGAGCTGTTAGTTGCCAGGGCCTGACAGGTATTCAATCAGGAAGACTGGTATATGGTAGAATTGTTGTAATAATAAATACACATAAAATGAATACATTTTTTAGCTCACATAGTGCTAGATCAATATAAATATACAGTCCTAGGGAGCTCATCTCCTAATGAGAAAATCCCATCAACAATACTAATGCCTAAGGTTACCAAATGTTTAAAGCTAAATAAACTTCAGTTAGAAGGAGAAATAAAGGAGCACTCTGAGGAGACTCCCTATGCTGTAATCCCTGGTAGAGATTGTGTTCATTGAATACAGAAGATCTAGGACATCTGGTCTGTGATGTGTAATTAGCCCAGAATAGTAATAATTATTAATACTAGTATTACAAGGAGTATTGATAGTATAAGCTCTTGAAGGCTGATTTCAGTTCAACTCAGCAAATATTTGTTGAATATTTACCACATTCTACTCATTATGCTATAGCTCAGAGTCTAGTGGGGAAACAGTTGTGTAAATACTTAATTATGATGTGCTTGGATTTTGGTGGGGGGGATCCAAGGATATACCAAAAAACTAAAGGAATAACAGAAAAGTTGAGGCTGTTTATCCCTAGAAGAATGGGAAAACCTGAGTCTTCTGGAGGACTATTAGCTCAGAGGGGGGAAAGACATTTTGGGGAACCCATGTTTGTTATTTGTGGTCTAGGAGATTTTGAAGTTAATCAGCAGGGTTATGAACAAAAAGAAAATATAAATTTAAAGATTTTTATTTATTTATTTGACAGAGATCACAAGTAGGCAGAGAGGCAGGCAGAGAGAGAGGGGGAAGCAGGCTCCCCGCTGAGCAGAGACCCTAATATGGGGCTCCATCCCAGAACCCTGGGATCATGAGCTGAAGGCAGAGGCTTTAACCCACTGAGCCACCCAGGTGCCCCAAGAAAATAGAAATTTAAATGACCAATAAAACAGAGTAAGTTGTCCTATTTATATTTATTATTACCTATTAATTTTTCTGCTTCCTAATTTTTTAAATGGTTATTTACTCTGTTAAATCTCTTAGATTAAAGGAACTGTCCCCTGAAATAAATAAAATCAGGAAGTTAGTGTATCATGAAAAAGATTCCATCTGGCCTTTCATGAACTTGAGGCCAGCAGCAGACCTCTGGAGTCTCATTTTGGGAGGATAATGACCTCTGTGGAGATTAGGAAGGCCTAATGACATAACATGCATTTGTTATAAATAAAAACGTCTTAAAAGATAAATCCATCCTTTTCTTTTAAAATAATAAATGCTATTTTATAGCTGGAGATACATGTTAATTTAATCCAAATTCATATAACGCTTCAGTTGAGAAATTGTTTTTGTCATTGCTGGTTAAGGCATTAACTTTCTAATGAAGTTAAGTTCTTTAGAAAGAAGGTTGTTATACTTCACAGAATTTATTTAGATTTTCCACTGTTTCTCCCAAAATGTTTGTGAGGATTAGTCACCCATAAAATAGAAACTGCTTCTCATCTACTGCGAACTTTCCAATATTTTGAGATCATGGGATCACTGATTTGTGAGGTGCAGTAAAACTATGTCATATGAAAAGAACCAGACCAGGGGTCAAAGATAACAATGCTATGTAGACTTTCTGTGGCCAGTGAAGATTCTGTTTTACAAGATTGTGTCCGTGTTTGGTCAGTAGAGCTAAGGCAGAAGGTGAATGAAAGAACACTATTTTAAAGGCATTAAAGAACATGAGGAAGAAAACAATTTTTAGGGCAAAGGATTCCAAATGGGCTAGAAGTACAGAGTTAACATGGAGCCACCAAACATAGCTTGTGTTTCCCATCTGTGGCTGCCAGGACTTGGGTAGTGTGATTGCTGTCCTAGCACTCAACTGCCCTGAAGTCTGGCCAATGCTAGAAGTCTCTGATTCCTCTTTCTTCCCTCTCCTTTCCTTCCTTCCATACTCCTTTCCTCCTTCCCTTCCATCTTGCCTTTTTCCTCTTAAGATGCCGTATGAAGCTGGGTTTAGAAAAGCCCCATTCCTGTCTCTTAAAACTAAATCTACAACTCAGTCAAATATAAAACTTGTTTCTGTTCTTACTTAACTTCATTTGTAAGGCTGGGGGAGAAGCGTATTTCAGAGAAACAGATGGAACCAGTCAAGATGTCTTTGACTAAGGCATTTCACCTTGTGAGGTCACACATTCCTCATTAGTGAAATAGGCAGTTGAACTACACACGGTTCTACACGGAATTACAACACAGTTGAACTACAACTACACACAAGTTGAACTGCTTACCAGCTCTGAAACTTCACATTTCTAACTTTCTAATTTCTTAACCATCTTGTGGTCTTTCAGGGGGGTCATAGCTGTATGTGTGTGCTTACTACCGAATACCAGTAACCAGTCATCATCAATCTGGTCAGTCTTACAGAAACTGGAAGTAGATAAATGACACCATAAATCAAGAAATAGGATATTTGAGCATAGTCTCAAAAACAAGTGTTTACATCAAATGTCTGATTAGATGTTCTTGGTTCTTACATCGGGATTATTATTCCACTTGTTTGGGAAAGACTTGATGAGACAAATGGGGTTTGAAGGAATTTTAAAATTTTGGTTTACCCTTAAGTGTGCTGAAGAGATGTGTGTAATTTACGCTGCCACATTTCCATAGTTTTCCTAGTGAAAAGAGAATATAAGTGCCTTCTTTGTTGCATCCCGACTAAGAAATATATATCCCTATGTTTTTGAGTGAAATTATTATTAAAGAAAGAGAGAAAGGAGAGCATTAGCAAATCAGCTATCCTTCTCATGCTATTTAAACTTTACCTATGTAATTATGTATTATCTACTTCCTTACTGCATGGGAATATGCCTTATATTTTAAAGTTGCACAAATATTATCATGAATCATTATTAGAAGATTGCAAGCTACCATTCATGATCTGGTGTTGAAAGATATTTTGGGTAAAATATGAAACAAATGATAAATGCCTTCAAAGAACAGATTGTATAGAAATATTTGTTAGGAACATAAACTAGATGAGATCAATTCCCAAAGAACATCCAGAATGAACTCACGCTCCATGCTAAAGAGAATCCAAGAATTCTAAATGAATGTGCATTTAAGGACATTTTGATATTGCCTCTGACGACCTCTTAACTAGCCTCTTAACATTTAACAGCTTTAGATTTTTCTGCTGAAGAAATCAAAAAAGAAGAAAATACCATTATCAGATACAGTCAGTTTGTTCTGTCTTCTGTGTGTACCTATGATATTCAGACATGAAATCTAAGAGAGAGATTTGGCTGTCCTTAATCATCCATGCAGAATTAAAAAAGGAAGAGGGAAAACTGATGCTTCAGTAGCTATGTAAAGGCAGTATTACCTTGCCTGTTGCCCCAAACACCGGATTTGTTTCTGACTGAGAATTTCCAAAGCATGAGATAGACCACGACAGTGCAATTTTAGGCAAAATTTCACAACCGTGTTGTTGAAAAGTCTTGGATTAAATACGAAGAGGACCACCAAAAAGATGAGTCCTTAGGTCACACATTCTAGAGGTCATTAGAATATTTTGGAGTACACTTCAACCTGTTCTTCCTAGTCTTTATCCCACTTTTGGGTTTCTTACCTCCAGGTGGGATGTAGAAGCAATTGAGTTGAGCTTCATGCACCAGAGTGCCCTTAAATTTCACCTCTGCTCCAGTGTTGGGGTGACTGGGAAGCGGCTGGTATGGGGGCGCAGTGGGCTGGCCGAAGGCTCGAAGCATGCTGAACTTCCAGATGTGTACTAATAGGTCACTGTTTTCAAGTAAATAAATATCCTCTCCACGAGCTTTTCTCCTTGTAATTTCTTAAAGCCCAGAGGTCATTCCCAGAGGAACATTTCAGCGTTCCACAGGTCCACGTGGCAGGTCCCCATCGCTGCAAATTCAGGTCACTGTGATTACTTTTTCAGACTCAGAATTCGAAAAACCACACCTTCTTTTTGGGTTCTTTTCAACCAAGTTTTTTTCTTCCTTGCTTGCCGTACTCACTGCCTCCAGAAGGATGGGCATCTCACCCAGTGGCTTTTACAGGAAAACTGGGATTGAAATGTGAAGTTAATGGTTTCTGTCAGCCTGTCAGCTCATCACCTCCCTGAGGCATGATGATCTCTGGTTTTTATATATCACCACGAGCTGCTTTGATATACCCTCTTGTGCGAGAAGACTGATAGGTTTGTCCAGGGGTTGGGAGGCCTTGAGCCTAAGAGGCAGAAAACTTCGGCTGGAATGTGCACGTTCATGGAACTGTGGCCAGCTCCTGCTGGAATGCAGCGCAAGTCGCAAAACTATTTTAAGGGAAAAAAACTTGGGCCCAGTTTGACAGTAGCCAGGACTGTCGGTAAATCTGTTTTTTTTCTCCACGGACTGGTTACATTTTATATTCAAACCAAGTATGAACTGGAATGAAAAATGCCATTTCAAAATGAGCCCATTTTACTCTTGAAGTCATGGGTTTTTTTTTAGAGATAAATGGTCAGGCCCTAAGGAAATCTCCACAATGTCTTAAATAGTCATTACAAACCTGGTCTTTCCTTCATTCTGTGCTGACATCTGAAAGATGTTTTCATAGCATTTTTCCTCCCTAAATCTACATTTCAGTTATTTCATGGTAATGACATTGTCAGACTCTTTTCTGCTTGTATCAACAGTTGCCTTGGCATCCTGCTCTTATGAAAACTGGATTCCATACGTCAAATGCCACAAATGTGTAACATCAAACAAACAAACAAATGATACTCAGAGCATTTCTACGAATATGTCCTACAGATTAGGCACAAATGGCTGGTTCCATGCTGCCACTGGGCCCGGAGGTTCCTAGTCATGCTGTGGTTTTCTCCCCTGCTACCTACCACTACCTGATAGCTTTGGAAAAAGCCCAATCTCCCCGAAAAGGAAGTTATCACCAGAACCAAAAGAGCAGACGTGGCTGTTAGTTTTATCACTAAGATTAAAACCACCATAAGACACAAACATATTCAGATTTATTGTCTTTGAATGTTAGTGATCAGTGTACTTGTGCTGCCAGAGATATAAGCCAGGGCAGTTTAGTGTGTCACAGTGTCTGTGGGCAGACAGAGTAGGACGTTGGTGGGGATGAGCTGCTAACAATCTTGAATGAAAAGTTTTAAGATACACATTTAATGATCTTGAATCGAAGAATTACTTTTTGATAGTAAGGCACATAGGCTTCAGAACTCAGATGTTCTTTTTTCCAAAAGATTATCAATGTATTGGGGCGCCTGGGTGGCTCAGTGGGTTAAGCCGCTGCCTTTGGCTCAGGTCATGATCTCGGGGTCCTGGGATCGAGTCCCACATCAGGCTCTCTGCTCAGCAGGGAGCCTGCTTCCCTCTCTCTCTCTGCCTGCCTCTCTATCTACCTGTGATCTCTCTCTGTCAAATAAATAAATAAAATCTTTAAAAAAAAAAAAGATTATCAATGTATTAAAGAGAAATATGTGTATGTATTTCTAAGATAATAAAATGGTCTTATTCTAGGAATGCTGGAGGGTTCTTTCCATTTTTTTTTTTTTCCTCCTCACATGGGGGTTGGTAAGAAATCCTGGCACACTAATCATACAAAAAGTTTAAAACCCCGTTGCCACCTTTTGGCAAGTCAGTAATTCAGATTTATGGAGTTCCTTTTAAACATACCTGCCTAAAATAGCACTAGGAAGACATTTCCTGAAGCTTTTGTTATCTGAATCATTACTGACAAGAAGCAGAAATCCCACACTGAGGCATTGGTCAGGTTGGGGGAAAGAAATTGTCAAAGCATCACAGCTGTTTTAATGACCAAATAACATTCAGAAAATTAAATATTTTGAATGTTTAAATTTTAAGAGGTTTTTCCTTCAAAAAAATATATTTTGTTCGTTTTTGTTTCCCTATTATAACACTGCTGCTGTTTTCAATGAAGCATTTGAAAATGTATCTGTACCTAATGCATTATTTATATGATTAATACCACCAGATCCTCAAGTAGATCTTTATAAATGTATTTTGGAACTGTTTAGCCTTTGCTATAAAAATGATATAGATAGGCACATATTAAAGTATACAATTTATCTGAAAATTGTTATATGAATCTGTAGCTCCATTATACCACATTTTTCTTTCATTGCTAAATGATTAAGTTATGGTTACATCTCATCTTTCAACAGTTGTAAATTTTCCATACAGGCATTTTGAAGTCAGAGATTTGTTATTGAATTTTATTTTTTACTGCACTGTGTCCTAACTCAGAGCTTACAGAGCCAGTTTCTTGGCGAACATTTTCCTGGGAGGAAGAGGAGGAGGAGGGAGAGAGGTTTGTAGGCCTAATTTCGTGCATCAGGTTTCTGGATACTTCACAGTAAAGATGAAATATGTGTGCAAATGGAGTCTGGACACAGTGATGTTTCAAAGCCAGGACTTCTGAAATTCTGACTTCATCTGCAATCTGTATTCATTCATTTAAGAAGCATTTGCCAAATGCCTGTTATATTCAGGTGCTATATTATTGAGGACGGCACACTTTATGGGGGAGGGGGTGTCCCTGCATATGTGTAAGACCACACTTCAGAGTTCTCTGGGGGCTTAGACAATTCCAACACTAGGTTTTCCAGCTTAAACTCCAGTGGTGGGTTTCATTTATCAATGAGTACATATTTTCTTCAAGTTCCATTTTGTAGTTTTGAAGGTGCTCATAATTTGTTTGATGTGTTTTTTGCAGTGTCCATTTATGGGATTTGGTTTTATGATAAGGAAGAATGCCAAAGAATTGCAGAGCTAATGAAAAAGTAGGTGCTGAAAGGCTAAGTATTTTCTGGACCTGATGCTTTTGTCTGTGCTTCTCAGTGTAACTCCACTATACTCTAAGCAGAATGCACCTCTTACGGCAGTCCTTTCCACTGTGGCTAGGAAAATGTTTACAGTTACTTAAAGGAAAAATAAATATAAGTCACATGTTTCATATTTTTTAAATTTTTTAAAATTTATTTTTAATTAATTTATTTTTTATTGTGTTATTGTTAGTCATCATACAGAACTTCATTAGTTTTTTATATAGTGTTCCAAGATTCATTGTTTACATATAACACCCAGGGCTCCATGCAATCCGTGCCCTCCTTAATACCCGTCATGGGGCTCACCCATTCCCCCCACCCCCCCGCCCCTCTAAAACCCTCAGTTTGTTTCTCAGAGTCCACAGTCTCTCATGGTTCGTCTACCCCTCCGATTCTCCCTGCTTCACTTTTCTTTTCCTACTCCATATTTTCACTAGGTAAGACTTATCGTGTAGAATAGTTCACCTCATTTTTTGTTCTGCTTGTGGGAAATACCTATAATATGAATTATTCCAGATGGCAGTTTTCTTCAGTATTTTCCTCATTTGTAAATTAGCAGGTTTGTTTTTTTTTTTCTCTGAAAAGTTATCAGTATAGCTGACAGTAAAAAGAACATTCAGAACATTTTAAAGGCTGCTACACTTTCTCTAAGATCTTTCCTTCCGGCCCTAAACGCCTTTCTATAACTGCATATCCAGGGTTGTGGGAGCTCAGAGTTTCCTCATGTCTCAGATGCTGTGAGTACTCAGGATAGACTTTATTTTCAGTCTTATTGGAAATATCGGAGTCAGTATTGGTTTAGTGATCAGTAGGCAGTCCCTTTTTTTGTTGCTGGTCTCTTTCTTTTAATCTCTTGATGCCTTGTGGTTTGTCTTGCCCGCGTTTTGGGAAAGTTAAATCAGGGTCTGACTGTCCTACTCGTGACTCCCTGACTGCACTGAAAGGGAGGCCTGGGTAAGCATGCTGTCTCCTCTGTGACTGGTCAACTCTTTGATCAGTCCTTGAGCCCCGAGGCTGCTCCCTGAGAGGCAATTAATTCCCTGCTTTTAGGGGAGGGTTTAGAGCCTTGGAACAAAATCGGTTTCCTACCCAGGCCGTATCTCAGCCGGTGACCCGGCTCCACCGAACACACAATATGGCAGCTGTCTACGCAGATTGGACAAAACATCTCCATCTGTGAAGGCACCCATTTTCCGATTTTAAATCCCGGGGCAATGAAATGACTAAAAAGTGACCCCCAAAAATGAAATGTGGGGAACACTTTTTTATGAATAGGCTTCTGAAAGTCTAGCCTGTGATGATAGCTAATTGTAGGTAACCAGCTCACATTACAGATGGTGATTAAGTGGGTTCAAACTGGTATTTACCCCCATCACCACTAGTTCCTAACACATTCATGTTATTGTAAACCATACAACGGATCATAATAGCAGGATTTCATATAGATGAAAAAAATGCCCTGCGGCTCAGCCGAAAGACCATGTTCAAATTGTTGGCATTCGGCAGTAGTTAACTTAACAGCGGGGGCAGGAAATTGATTGTTGACTAGCAATAAGCAGCTGATAAGTGTAGATTCCGAGCCCTTCCTCCGATAGAATTAAACCTTCCCATAAATTCTCAGGTGTCTTTTACCATAAATGACATGGCCGTTATAAAAAATCTGAGCTGAAAGTCAAAGTACACAGAAGGAAAAATATTTTTCTCAATGTCACCTGGCACCATCTAGGAGTGATCTGGTCTCCCTCCTGTATTGTTTTCAGGAAAACAGAAGACACTCTTCATTGCTCTGGTTTTTTTTGGGGGGGGGGATGTTTGTTTGT
This sequence comes from Mustela lutreola, assembly GCF_030435805.1. Classification (NCBI taxonomy): domain Eukaryota; kingdom Metazoa; phylum Chordata; class Mammalia; order Carnivora; family Mustelidae; genus Mustela; species Mustela lutreola. The sequence goes on from NC_081297.1 coordinate 42,823,362, forward strand.
TTGTTTAACGCCCCCTCTTCTAGAATGAAATCTTCACAGTTTATAATTTGCCAGAGGATTATAGGATTTGAGTTGCTGACGTCGATTTTGCTTTGAGTACAAGGCACATTGAAACAAAAAGGGGGAGTGGATCTCGATTTGCTGTGGGGTTTGCTCAGTGTTTGAGAACTCTAAATTGGGTTCTAAATGAGTCCTTTCAAGTGCTCCAAATGAGGAGTTGGCAAACTTTTTCTGGAAAAAAAAGAAACCAAAAAACTGATCAGTGAGTGTTTCAGGCCGTAGTTTGGCCACCCCTCCCCTGGGTTCATACGCGTAGTCACTTGGGACCTCCGCTAGTACTCAGGACCTCAACTCTCGTTTTTCTTCTTTCACTTCCTGAGCAGTCATACTTCTACTATGACTATAACAAGATAAAAATAAGTGGGGCCGCCTGGGTGGCTCAGTCAGTTAAGCATCTGCCTTTGGCTCAGGTCATGATCCCAAGGTTCTGGAATTGAACCCCGCCTCAGGCTCCTTGCTCAGCCAGGCGCCTTCTTCTCCCTCTCCCATTCCCCCTGCTTGTGTGCCCTGTATGTGTGTGTGTGTGTGTGTGTGTGTGTGTGTCTGACAAATAAAATCTTTAAAAAAAATCTTAAAAAAACATAAAAACACGTGGATGGGAATTAGATGGTTTTATAAGCCATTTGTGTTGAGTTTGTTTTTCTTGTGTGGATTTTCCCCTCTATTTTTCTAGCCTAACTCAGTATGAACAGTTGAAAGCCCATCAGGGAGGTGGAACAGGAAACTCCCCAATGATCCTCAATTCAGGAGAGGGCAAGGAAGTAGATATCTTAAGAATGCTCACCAAGGCCAAAGATGAATACACCAAGGTGAGTTTTTGTCTTCTTTTGTGAAACATACTTAAATCCTACAGTGGTAACATGCTTGTGGGAGAAGGGTTAGTGCTATTCCTTCCACCAAACAAAATCGAATGAAAAATCAAATCTCTATTTGTTTTTAGCGAGCTAAAGAATACCGTTTGTTTTAAGTGGATTAAAGGTAGACTAAAAAATCAGCAGCCTTCCTATATACAAACAGTATCCAATCAGAAGGTTTACTCGAAGACCCCATTTACCATAGCAGCTATTAATATAACATTCTTCAGAATAAAATTAGCAAGGAATGAGCAAAACCTGTATGAAGAAAACTTTTAAACACTCCTGACAGGCGTAAAAATAGACTTGAACAAATGGGAAGGTTATGTCCTGATCTTAGATAAGAAGGTAAAACTTAAAGCACTCACTTCTATTTAATCTGCAAATTTAAGATGATTCCTAAACAAATACAGACAGTTTCTTCTTTCCTGGAGCCAGACAAGTTGACTAGCAGGTTCATATGGAGAAATATGTAAGAAAGAGTAGTGGGAAAAATCTTGACAAACAAGAGCAATATCGGATGGGAGAGAAGGGGGAACAAGCTCTGCCTGTCTGATATTAAGGCATTAAACCGTAAGCACTTAAAACTGTATGGTCTTGATGTTACTGATGCATAAACAGCCAGATAGACCAGTAGGACAGGTGGGAAAGTCCAAATGGCACCCCAGTGTATATGAAATTTAGGACATGATAAAGATGAAAATCTCAAATCAGCTGTTTGAGTGGATATTTAAATAAATTATATTGGGACAAGTGGCAGCCATTTGGAAAAATACAAAATTGGATTTATACCAGGATAAATCCCAAATGTATTAGAAATATAAATGTTAAAAATAAAACCATTCAAACACCAGAAGAAAATCTGTATGGATTTCTTTGTAATCTAGAAAGGAGAAGTCTTCCTAATAAACTCTGCCTTAAAACCCAAAGGCAAATTAACTCAACTACATAAAAATAAAAAAATAAATGTTTTGCCTGGTTTTAAAAAAACACAAGCAAAGTGAAAAGAAATGTTTATACCTAAGTAAATAGGAGGGTTAGTTTCTCAATTTTATAAACTGCTATTATAAAAATTGAGAATTGAAGATTATCACTCTCTAGAAACATGGGAAAAAAGAAAATCAAGAAAACAAAAGACAGTTAAAACCTAGAATTTAGAAACCAGCTGAAATAAACATTACACAACTGAATATCATACTATGGCATAATTACTTAGAAAAGAAATTGGGGAGTGACTTAAGAACCCCATATTTGGGGCGCCTGGGTGGCTCAGTGTGGTTAAGCCGCTGCCTTCGGCTCAGGTCATGATCTCAGGGTCCTGGGATCGAGTCCTGCATCGGGCTCTCTGCTCAGCAGGGAGCCTGCTTCCCTCTCTCTCTCTCTGCCTGCCTCTCCATCTACTTGTGATTTCTCTCTGTCAAATAAATAAATAAAATAAAATAAAATAAAGAACCCCATATTTGAACTGAATACCCTTAGACAAAAAGAACTGCAAAGAAATTGTAAACTTCATTCAATGGTTTCATTGTTAATGGTAATATGGGCATTGTAATTTTTTAGCTGTCGTGGATATAATAAATGAGTATGTTTATGCGGTCAGAACAAAACCTTCAGTGTAAAAAGATATTAAGTTAAAACCATCTAACATTAAATTTTAAGTTGGAATGTAAGAGTTAGTTCATATTTTGTTTCTTAAATATGTAGTTACTCACTTTTTTCCCTGAAGAGACCTAGAAATAAGTGGCAACTCAGGAGCAGCAAGCACCTCTGGCCCCCAGATTATTGTTACTAAATACTATTCTCCCCCTCATGCCAAAAGGTAGCAGAGCTCTTTAAAGAAATTTCCAATTCCATGTCTGGGTTTAGGAAAATCAAGTAAACAGGGTGTTATGAAAGGGGCACAGCAATCAAGTTGAAGCGGCCACTGAGTAAGGACATCAACAAGAAAGACTACAGTAAATTGAAACACACTGAGCACATATAAGCTCTGAGTTCATGGTGATGAGTGAGCAAGCAGACCAAAAATATAAAACAGTACAAAAAGTAATTATTGTCTGTTCTTGGAGGTACTAAGATACCAGCGCCTTCCTCTGAAAATTGGTAGTTAATGGGAAGGAATTAAACATTTATTCTGTCTGACCAGGAGAGACAAATTTTCAGAGGAGCCACATGATCCCGGTTGATGAGGTAAAGTCTTCTCTACCAAAGAATTCCAGCTATTGAGTGTAGATGAAATGATAGAACTTAAAACCATGCTAGTAAAATAAGCGATTCAAGCGATGATCGTTAGTAATGTAAATATTAGAAAGGCTGATGGAAACTGCACCATGAAAATCAGTCTACCATCACGTGAGCCCACTGACCAGTGCCATTAAAGGTTGAATAATCAGTTACATGTGTCTTCTAATGTGATATAATGTGGACTTTGTAGCCCCACCTTGAAATATATATTGTTGATCCTGAATCTTTTCATTTTTTATTTAAATTCAATTTAGTTAAGTGCTCATTACATCAAGTGCCCTCCTTACTACCCATCACCCAATTATCTCATCCCACCTTCCAGCAAGCCTCAGTTTGCTTCCTAGAGTTAAGAGTCTTACAGTTTGCCTCCCTCTCTGTTCTCATCTTATTTTATTTTTCCTTCCCTTCTCCTATGTTCATCTGTTTTGTTTCTTAAATTCCACGTGAGATCATATGGTATTGGTCTTTCTCTGACTGACGTGTTTTGCTTAGCATAATACCCTCTAGTTCCATCCCCATCGTGAGCTTTCTTAAACTTAACTAATTTACTAAAAATGAAAGGGAAGAGGGGCAGTCGGAAAACAAATCAAACGGCATGACAAAGGAGCAATCAGGAAAGTCCTGAACGCAGTGGGGCATGCTAAAGGACAGCCGGCCCGTTTTCTCCAGCCTGGCTTTGATTTGATGGTTGGCTTGCCCTTGATGGGTAGACTGTGAGCTCCTCGAGCACAGAGAACAAACACCCTGTATTCATCTTCATAAGCCTAGTCGCCTCCAATGTTCCTGGCACATATGTGCTCAATAAATGGTTGTTGATTGACTCAATGCCTAGGAATATGCATTAATCACAGTTTCATTGTCCTTCAATCAGAGGGCCTGGACAGAAGTGCTTCAATCCCAGATGCGGTCAGTAACAACGATTTCTATATTAGTTTTCCATTTTGCTTAATTCTTCAGCAGCTGTTAAAAGACATCTAATAACTTGGCAACTGTCAATTCATTATACTTTACCTAATTGTACTATGTTAGGCACCCTAACGATCAGTCTCAAATGGTGACATTTTTGCCTTCCAGGAACTTAGGTTCTGTGAAGACAGCACAACAATGGCCAATAAATAAAAAAGGCATATACTGAACAAAAATTACTTTCTTTCTCCTCCTTCCCTTCTCCCAGCACACACACACACACACACACACACACACACATTGTATTATTTTTATTTTATGATATTTGACATCTTAAAAGTCATCTGGTTGGGGCTAGAATCCTCCTCTCTGGGCTAGACAATTTTTTTTTTTTTTAATAAGTAGGCTCCATGCCCAGCGTGGAGCCCAGCAAAGGGCCTGAACTCAGAACCCTGAGATCAAGACCTAAGCTGAGATCAAGAGCTCACTGCTTAACCAACGGAGTCATCCAGGTTCCCCTGGACTAATTAATTCTTAGAGCTAGCAAAGGGCCCAGTCAGAGGCTGCCTTTGCCATGCAAACTAGCCTCCAGAGCCATCCCTTCTTCATCTGGCCCCCAGCACCCCAGGAGGCAATATTCCTCAGCCTTAATTATTTCAGGTCACAGGACTAGGGATCACCCTATAGTTTAAAGCCTACTGAAAAGTATCCAGACTAGCCAATCCTAAAGTGCAGAAACCCCAGTAGAGGCTCTAGTCTTGGCTCCCCTCAGCCCCTGCTTTGTCTCCTGCCCATCCTGAGACTTCCCCCATGTGGCCTCTTGTTGCTAAGACCTGTAAGTATATTTATTTGTTCCCTAAGCCTCTCCAGTGTCTTCCCTCTAGCTGCACCTGACTGTCTCACAAAAGAGCACAGAACACACACACACACACACACACACACACACATATGCACACACACACAGAGAAACACTCATAAGTGGTTTCGGAGACTTAAACCATCACTTTAAACTGTACCTGCAACTTGCCGTGTTTCCCCTTCACTTTCTTTGCCCTTCAGAATCTTCATATTCTTCAAGGCCCAGTTAAAATTCCACCTTTTACACGGAGTTTTCCCAGATCTCTTCATTCAGGTTAATTATTCTTTCCACTGAACTCACCAGTCTGTTACTATTTAGAATTTATTTTGCTCTTCCTCGTTTATTATTATTATTATTATTATTCTCGCACCATAAGCTTATTGAGGTTGAAGCAATGTTCTATTCATCATTATGCTTCCCCAGATTGATTGTTATAATGTTGACATAAAATGCAGATGTTTAATCGGTATATAGACTTGCTTTTCTATAAAATCAAATACGTGTTATATACATAACGTTAATTGCTCCAACTGTGTGATAAACAACAGAAGAAATATCCCTTCTGCCATTAACAGCCAGAGGATGTAACCTTCCAGGAGCACCTGTTACTTCTCTGGTCTAAATTCTTCTTGGTTTCTCATGGCCTAGCATATGGACCTTCAGACTCCTCAAGGATTGCATAACATAGCCCCAGGTTATTCTCCTAACCTCTTTACCTTCTCCCCACACTTCCCTCTACAAATATTTGAAACTCCTGCCAAGCAGAGTAACAGTGCTGCCTCCTCTAACGGCCTCAGGGCTTTCTTCCCATGCTGTCCCCTCTCCTTCCTTACCTGTCAATGTATGATCAGTCTTTCAGGCCCCATTTCAAATGGGCTTTGCCCATCCTGTTATTTCTGATCTGCACAACCTGATGTGTATGCTTCCCCGTGAACTTCCACTGCGTTGTGCAGACCTGCTTTATATTTGCCTATGTTCGTGTAACCTCTTTTCCCACACACAGACATTTCAGAAAATGTGGAGTTCATGAGTAATGGGAGGTATGGGAGAGGAGGAACACAGACAGAGGCAAAAGAGAAGAAGACAAGATTTCCCTAGGATTTCTCGTGTAAGGAAGTGGCTCTCCCATCACCGGGAGTATTCAGGAAGAGACTGCATGGGGACATACTGAGGTATTAGGAAAATATATGTCACTTTTCTGATAAACTCAGTGACTTCTGAGCTCTTCCTTACTTTAAAATACTTCAGTTTATGAAAACCCAAAAAATAAGAGGAGGAGAAATTTCAGCTAGAGGTATATGTTGTTGGTAACGTAAAGCCTAGTGACATCAGATGCAACTGTTAGATGAAGTTAATAAAAGAATTTAAAAACCTTATTTTGGCCAATATTTTATGTTTTTCCCCCAAGAAACAATTTTCTGTGAATCTACTATAAGGCAGCATGTTAATTTGAACTTCACCTCCTTTTACCTCCTCCCTATTAGGCTCGGGTTAAGATGCAAATGAACAGTAAAACCACCAACTCACAGTAAGAGGAAGAACTAAGGCCAGAAAGGATCTTTGGCTGTGTAGTTGAGTTCTGAGTATGCAGAAGTGGACTATTTTGTGTTTTGTGGCTTAAGGCAAGAGTTAATAGTTCTCTTTCAATATACTGTGACTTATTTATAAAATTTAAGAAATTACTTTGTCTTTTGATGCTCAGTGAGAAAATTCAAAAAAGTAGAAAAGTGAAATAAAAAATATCCATAATCCTGTAACCCAAAGATTTCTACTTTTAATGCTTTCAGTGTATTTTCTTCCAGACTTTTCTCTTGGCATGAGTACATATGTTTGCGTTTGTGTGTGAGAAAATGGGATCATGTGACACAGTTTTTAAGGCTTTAAAGAAGTGCCTCAGGATCTCTATGGAGAATCTATTATACACTTTTTCCAACTCTTTTTTTTTTTTTCCAAATATATTGAAGTTATTTGGGTCAGGAGAAGCATAGAAAATTAAACAGCTGGAAAATGAGCTATGAACTATTGAGGTAGATGATGTTTAATTCTGAGCAATTTGATAGAGAGCAATTTTTACGTGAAAGCAAGGCTTCAGTGATAGAAAACAGCTTCTAGCAATTTTACTTAGAAAGGATATCTAGGGCTTATGCATAGCAAGAGACAGGGCAGACTTTCAGCCGGTGTGGATATATGTATAGGGAAGGTGGGGAAAAATCTGTTTTTCTTGGTTTGAAATTCAAGGTCTCTTAACATAGAGAGGTTGTGATCTCGGGGTTGGGATCTCAGAGTCGTGAGATCCAGCCCCACATCGGACTCCACACTCAGCACAGAGTCTCTTTGTCCCTCTCCCTCTGCTCCTCTCCCCTCCGCTTTGCACTCTCTCTCTCTCTCTCATAAGTGAGTAAAATAAATAAATAAAATCTTAAAAAAAAAAAAAAGAAAACATACAAACAGCATCATTCAGTGAATGTAATCTAAGCATCCACTTTCTTTTCTATAGCAAACAGAAATTAAAGGCTTTCATGCTAAAATTTTGTAGGTGTCTTGTGTTGGTTATTGCCTTGGAAAGCCAGGCCAGTTAGTTCATGCAGCCATACCATTAACCACCAGCATTCATCTAAGAATTAGAAATAACATTTTATGACTCATAAAGTAATTTCACATCCCACTTAATCTAGTGCCAAATATCCAAATTACTGATAGAATTCTTGGAAGAAAATGATTAGTCTTTTGTACAATTAACTTTACAAGCCCAAGTGAACTTGGTGGTGATTGACCCATGCTCCTACATCCTTGAATTAGAAAATACAACCCAGTAATTATGAAACACATTGGAAACCCTGGGTCCCTGGGGGTTGAGATTATGTTTATGTCTCATTCCATGTCAGGAACAGTGTGAAATATTTTCTTACCTGAGTCCTTGACGGTTGAAACTAGCAATGCTATGGAGAGTATAAAATAGAAGGTAGTGATTTTATATTCAGTTTTATTTGGTGTTTTAACCAGATAAATGACTGCCATCATCACTGCGTTGTGTCATGAATCCTACTGTGTTTAGCGATTGTATGGTTGGTTAGATTAATGTATGATAATGATTCAGTATTTGAAATGATGGGTCTTGTCTCTCCTCTCTTTCTTTGTGAAGTTCTAATTTGTAGTGAGTGGCTCAGAATGCTCAGAGTTACTTTATTCGGATTATTATGAATTATTCTGTTTATGTTAAAAGCCAACTATTAAATAAAGAGGATGTTAGTAATTTTTAAGGCAGTGGTGTGAGTCAGCTTTACTTTTTGGTTTGTAAAATAAAACGGGTCAGTTGCTTTGGTGATACAACCTTCCAATTTTAAATCAACTGCTGATGGGTGAATAAAACCATACTGTAATCCAGACGTGGCATTTAAAGAATTGTTTCTATCACTGTTTGTCATTGAAAAGCATTAGACTAGATATTTTTAAACTATTGCTTCTGAAGCATATCTTTAGCCTTTCAAATATCCAAGTATCTCTGAGCCTCTCAGTCTTAGGGCTAATGCCATAGTATTTTAGGGCACCGAAATTATGCAACTAAGAAAAATTAAACTGCAACTTGATTTATATCCCTCATATCAGAGGAGATTGTCATTTTCCTTTTCACATGAAAGTCTATCAAAAATAGCTACCAATTAGATAAAAGAAAGAGCGAGAAGTTATGTTCTTTTAAAAAGATGAGAGCTTCTTTTATACCCAAAATGAGGTGCTTTTTTCCATTTCAGTGTAAAACCTGTTCTGAGCCAAAACAGATAACCAGTTCATCTGCCATCTATGACAACCCCAATCTCATCAAACCAATTCCAGTGAAGCCCAGTGAAAACCAGCAACAGCGCATACCTCGGCCCAGCCAGGTAAGAAGTCCTCTGCTTTCCATTTGCAGTTTCCCTACTGGAATGTGAAAGAACTTTTCCCCAGAGCATAGTCAAGGGAGAGCCTGGTGCTGTCCAGCGGTGAAGCAGAGGTGCTTCAGGGTAAATCCAAGAAAGAGAGATTTCAACTTGGAGATTGTTTTCATTTTAATAATGTATTCTTCCTAGAAGGGGGTTGATATTTTTAATGTTGGCATCTGCCATATTCCGTGCCCATCTCTTATGGACTTGAACTCCTCAGAGGAAGTGTGTTTTTTAAAAACAGTGTACTCATAATACTGTCAGAGCTGACAGGAGTATTACCTGCCAGGCCTGCGTTCTTCCTAGGTAGGTGGTTGGTTTCCCAAGGCCACTGAGAGGAGGACAGCCAAAGCAACAACAGTCAGTTACACATTTCTGAGCACTTCCTCTTTTCCGGCTACAGTGCTGGGCACTGTGTGTATAGAAAGGGATTCCGGTTCTAAGGAGTGATATAAAACTCCTCTGTAGACTTGCTGAGTTATCATTGTATTTGCAGCTCAATATATGAAAATGATAGCATTTTTTGGTATGAGTCTATGATAGTTTGCAGAATAGTGCAGCAATAACAAAATTGTTAATCTGAAAGTCCTATTATTGATTGTCAATGTAGTACAGCTATTTCCACTTCCCATAGTTATTCCTTATTAAGGGTTTGGGGTTTTTTTTAAAAGGAATTCGTTTAAATCAATTTTGAAAATGATCATAGAGCCGAAAGACATAAAGACTGGCTAATGAAAGTCTTGTATTGAATTTTTGAAAAGATAAGTCTTTTCTAATTATCTCTTAGCTTGCTTTTATTATTTGCCTTCCATGGAAGTTTTTTATTTTAATAAAGAAACTGGAATATGTTGATGTTAGAAGGAAGCTCATGTTTTCTTAGCCCAACAACATGGAGAGCAGCAGAAGGAGCAGGAAGGGCTATAGGGCAGGAAGGAGGTAGCTTTATGACTGACTCAGATCAGGGATGGTTGTATGTATGCATAAGATGATTTTTTAAAGCTACTGGTGTATGGCTGAAGGGATCAAGTTAGTTTAAACGACTTATCCTTAATTTCTCTAATTCTGCGAAAGGCTACTGACATCCCCATATTCCTGTATGTTCTCAACATCTTCTTATACTCTGCAGGGTTAGGCAGACTTCCTGTTGAAGAGATTATTTCCATTTTAGTATCTAGAACTTTGCACCACCGTGGCCCCCTGTCTGTGAACCTCAGGCCCATCAAGGGCTATTTCATCCATGAGCAGGTGCTAAAAACAATTGCTCTCTGGGGGATGGGAGCGAAGAAGCCTGTGAAAATTTTTTTACCTGGAAAGGAAGTCTTACATTTGTAAAATTGATTAGAATTATCAAGTTTTTCATTCTCCGTAACTGATCCTATGTAAATAAAGATACGCTCAGTCAGGTTAGTAATGTTTCCTAGCCCACCATATAACAAATTGTACGTAGACCCATTTTCAGACATTTTTATTTTTTCCAGACCTTAGACCCCGAGCCCCAACACTTGTCCTTGACAGCTCTCTTTGGGAAGCAGGACAAATCCACCTGTCAGGAAACCGTGGGGTCCCCACCGACCATCCACCAGCAGCAGCAGCAACAGGAGCCACTTCCCGTTAGGCAGGGGGTCGTACGCTCCCTCTCCTACGAGGAACCCAGAAGACACTCGCCCACCATCGAGAAGCAGCTGTGTCCCGCCATTCAGAAACTCATGGTCCGGAGTGCAGACCTCCACCCATTGTCGGAGCTGCCTGAGAACCGGCCCTGCAGAAATGGCAATACCCGTTCTGCTGGGGAAGTTTTTCTGGGACCTGTGCAGCCAGGGTCTACACATAGTGTTGGAACTTCTCAGCGGGTACAAAGTGCTTCCGGAACTCAGAGCCTGTTGGAGAAGCTTCAGAGTGGCCCAAGGCCAGCAACTAAGTATGAGCCTAGCACAGCAGCCCCTGCCAGCTCAGCTGTCCCAAACCTCAGCACCACCCTCCCCGCTGCCACCCCTGGCGCCCCAATAAAGGGGCAGGCTCAGGCACAGGCAGAGTATTTCAATGGCTCCCTTCCAGCTCAGCCACTAGGACACCAGGTTCATGGCAAAGAGCCGTCCACACACCCAAGACCCATGCTTCCCCACTCTGGCAATCAGACTAGCAGTTCTGGAGTGATCTCCCCTCAGGAGTTACTGAAGAAGCTTCAGACTGTCCAGCAGGAGCAGCAGCTGCACACATCTAACCGACCAGCCTTGGCAGCCAAGTTTCCTGTGGTAGCTCAGGGCTCCAGGACACGGAAAGCTCTGGAGTCCTGGATGGACAAGACAGCTGGCACAGAAAAGCAGACTCCTCTTTTTCAGGTAGATATCTTCAGGAGGGGGTAGGGGGAGGAGCAGGAGGTTGTACTGCTCTAGCGCTTCGTAAATACTCGATGAGACTTAGAATCAGCCTCAGTGCTCTGGGGATGCTTCCGTGTAGGACAGGGCACCACAAGCCACATCTGGCACCTTGTTATCCCCATAACGTTCCTCCTGGAGAGACAGCCCTTTCTTTGCTTAGCCATCTGGGGGCTTTCCTCCCTTAGGAAGTACTTTCTTTGTCAAGTTAAATCTTCACAGTGTTACAAGGTCTGAAACAAACCCATAGACATGGAAAACAACAGAGATGTGTAGAAAACGCCCAAATCTTTGACTGTGAACATTTCCCGTCTGCGTTGAAATCATTTGAGATGCCAGACATCTGGCCTCTTCTTCTTCTTTTAAAATCATTACTATTTATTTATTTAGTCAGTAAATATTTCTGAGCACTTACTACATGCCGGGCATTGTGCTACCTGAGGGCACGTACCTCATCGTTTGTGATGAGGCTTAAGTACTCACCCCTTCTGTAGGCACATGGTCCTGGGTGGGGGTGCTTGAAGTCAACAGGAAAAACGTATCACCTCCTCAAAGGTACAGGCTATTTTTATTTTTATTTCTATCACCACTGTAGCTTATTGAAGATCAAGAGAGGGGTAAGTAAGTTTGCCATCTGACTCACCCTCCACCCCTTCCTACCACCGCCACACACACACACACACACACACAGTGCCAGTCAGGGGAAGATACGGTGAGTTCTAGAAACACCCTGTCCTTCAGGGAAGGTGGCTCTCTATGTATCAGTAACTTGAAACAGCGATGAAACCACAGCTATTTGATGGCCTGTGAGGAACATTTGGAGATCTGACTGATTTTTTTTTTTCCCCATTTGGATTGGTACAAATTCATTGAAAAGGCATTGGGTTTAATAATTAAGATATTCTCCCTGCTTATTACAGATGTCATCCTTGGTCCTTTTGTCATGTTTTGGCAAGTAGCTTACAACAGTTCCTCAACAAGCCTTCACTTTTTTGAAAACAAAGATGATGGGCACGTAGCATAAGTCTTTGTGTATGTGAGAGCCCGAGTCAAAGTGTTTTTGTTCTTTATTTATTACAGTCACAAAGGAATGGTTGTTAGCTGCCCACAACCTCGTTTCGCTGCATGGTGTCCCCTCTCTTTCATACCTGCTTTTTTTCTCTTGGCGGGATGGGACACTAGAAAAACTAGGACACTAGTTGGGACACAGGGAAGCTGGGGTTAGTACTTTGACATTGGCTTCTGCAGACACAATTCTCATTTCTCTTGAGCACCCAGGTGTGGACCATGTGCTCTTCCTCAGGGCGGGTGCTGGGACCCGCTGGGGCGGCATCCATGCTAGCTCCCTGGCTCCATAGGGCAGATAGGGACAGTTAAAGGAGACAAGCAACCTACCTTCCTCCATGCTTCTTTCTGACCACAAACATAACGAGGAGGTGAAATCACAGCAGCTTCTAGACTGCAGGCCTTTATGGCCCCCTTCTCGTGAGTTCTTTTGGGGGCATTAGAAGGCTGGTAAGTAACATTCTTTTTTCTCACCTGCATTAGAAGCACATGAGAGCTAGCGGTAGGAGTCAGACGAAGAGCAAAATGTCACTTGCATAATGGGAAAAGCTACTGGAAAACTTGGTTTTAGATTTTTAGCCAAGTGAGGTAGACATGCTCTCGGGGACAGACAAGTCACTGGCAGTGCCGAGCACAACCAGCCCTCCTGGACCCCAGAACTTGAGCTGGAGACACCAGCAGTGTATGCTGTCCACAAGCGGTCACGTCCTCTCAGGAAGGGACACAGGAGTGGTGAACACTGGTCAGCGTGCCTGCCTCCCAGGGAAAAGTGAGCCAGCAGGCGGAGAGGCTGGGAAGCATCCTCCACATGGAGGAAATGTGTGTGTGCCCCCAGCAAGTGCAGCAACTCCAGGGGGTTTGCTGAAGCTTGAGGTCAGACTAGGGACAACCAGGGAAAAGGCCAGCAGACTTAAATGCAGGCTGCCAAGCGATGGTAAGAAACCAGAAAGATAAACTCTCACTCAGGGGGCTAGCTTCCTGTGCCACGGGGGCAGCACAGACCACCTGAGCTGCTTTGTAATGATGACAAAGGAGCCTGTGTTGAGATCCGACCAGGAATCAGGCTCCTGCAGGTTTTGCCCCTATCCCTCCCTCCCCCGGTGGAGTGGCAACGATTACTCTTGAGACCCACTTATCTCCACGCTTGCCAGCCAGGGACCTCACTCCCCCTCTCCCTTTGATCTTGATGAGCCGGTACTTACTGCTGCCCTCTGTGTGTATTTGCCGTGAGCAGGCCACCTCACCTCCGCGCGTCCCCGCCACACGGGCTCCTTCTCTGCTCATGTCCCCCATGGTGTTCACACAACCCACTTGCGCCCCACCGAAGGAGAGAGACGCCGGGCTCTTGCCCCTGGGAAGCCAAGAAACTGCTGCCGCTTCCACTAACCTCCTCCTGCCTTTGCCGGCCCCGGAGCCCCCCGTGGTCACCAGCAGCCCACTCACCAAGCTCCAGCTCCAGGAAGCACTGCTGTACCTTGTTCAGGTAGGAGGGCCACGTTCTCTCCTTTCTTTCCTTTACCAGCACTGCCCACTGGGGGGCTGCCACAGGGAGAGAAAGTGTCAGTTAGCTAATGCCTGCTTAGTCCTCCCTGAGAATAAAGAGACCGCGTGACAGTTCAACCTAAACCGCATGGCTTCTGGGCCCGGTTAACTGGCCGTGGCTTTGGGCTTCTCCCAACATCAAGTATTTCATAGGATGGAGGATTGACTGAGTCCTCCAAACTGTCACCTGCCAGAAAAGAAAGAAATTCGTGCTGTGTCATGAACAGGTGCCCCATGGTGCGCAGACAGCTCGCCGGCAGGCAGGCAGTAGAGGTCAAATTCATGTGGGGCAAGCAGTGGGCATTTCAGGGGGCGGGGGCAGGCTCACGGACTGCTGAGGAGGAGGGTGCAGGGGGGCAGCGAGTGGTGGCTGGGATTCCAAAGGGCGTATTTTACAAATAATTCTGAAACCTACTAATGAGGACAGGATGGGGGGCCGGGACTTCTCTGTGAGCCATGTGCCTGGCTCGGCCCTGTGAGGTCTTCACCACATAACCGCTGACACTTTCAGAGAGCTCCGTGCCCAGGCTTCACCTACATTAATGCATTTAATCCTTGTACAACAACCCTACTTTTTTTCTGTTGTAGAAACAAAGAAACTGAGGCCAAGGGATGGGCCTGAGGTCACAGCTAGTAAACAGCAGAGCTAGGATTCAACCCCAGTCTGGCTGCAGAATATTCCTTCCCTGGCACAGAACCTGGGGGCGGCAGTAGTGATGGGGGTGGGAGGGGCGGGCCCCCAGGAGGAGACCGGTCAGCCATCCACCTAGTGAAGCATGCCCGGAAAATATACGCAAGGGCTTGAAAAGTGGGGCACCTTCTCCCAGACGGGCTTCAGGCCCCTCGGTGAACAGTTAGGTGTCTTTTTGATACAGTCTTTAAGAAACCTTTTGTGGTACTTTGCTTACACTTTAGCAGACTTCCGGAGGGCTGCCTAGCACTTTGTAGTTGTCTCATTCTAGTTGAAAAGACTGGTCTCTGTTATTAAAAAACTATTTAAAGGTCACGTGTTTTAGAGAGAAGGGAAGGCACGGGGGCTAGAAACCAGCGTCTGAGTGTTAAAGTAGACTAGCAGTCCGATAAAGATCAACCACACATGCGTGGCCATACTAATGCACGGACAAATATTGGTATAAACGTATTTCCCACCTAGTCAGCCATTCCTGGTAAGTTTGTAAGGACTTAGGACATCTTTAAGATGCTGCTGCTGCTGCTGCTGCTTCTTTTTCTCATGAGCAATAAAGAAAAAAAAACCTTAAATTTGAATTGAAAAGTTTCACATTTTTCTGGTTCATTCCATTTAAAAAACATGGTTCCATAGATCTTTGTATAGGAGCCAAGACTCTGAAAGTCTAGAGCAGGCCCTGTCTATTGCTAGGTGGAAAATTACATTTATGTTCCCTCTGCTCTCTGCATACACTTTACTTTTCCCGTGTTGTAGACATTGTCTTCCTGATGAACTCTTGAAGTCACTCACGCAGTCTGTTTTTAGCTTTCGCCTGTCGATAGGACACAGTCTCACGCACAGGGACTTGGTGGGATAAGGAAAAACTGAGATAACATTGCTCTGTTTCATTGCATGAGAATAATGCTAGCTCTGTGCGTGGGGTGCTAAAAGGGAATGAAGGGGGAATGTGAAATGTGGGTGAATTGCTAAAGCTTTAAAGGATTTGAGTGGGAGGGAGAAGTCTCTAGAATTAAAAACCAAGAGCCCCACTGTTTAGACCCATGATTCTCCCTCAGCCCTTAGCCAGGCAGAGGAACCCAGAGCCTACCAGTCTCACGGCTGCCCACTTGCCAACACCAAAAACTTTCTGTAACTGATGGGAGAATTATGCAGGTTTTGATGAGAAAAATGTGGCATATTGCAAGTAAATCTTAACTAATGCCAAGAGCAAAGTATACACTTTGTGGGAGACTTCGGGGGACCTTTAAGAAGCACCAGCAATCTGCTAACCAAACTTCGAGAACCCTTGATCTGGATCATTACCTCCCATTACCTCCCAATCCAGCCTCCTTTTCACACAACAGACCCAGGCTTTTCTTGAGTGAACCTCATTCCATTCTGCCATGTGGCTGGGCTGCCCATCTGGACTGTATGTAATGAGCCCTTGCTGCTTCCCAGATTGATCCTTGGAAACCAGCGGCTGACTCCGGCCCTTGCCTCCATTTGCACTTAACACTCACATATTCAGGGTGCCTCGGTGGCTCAGATGGTTAAGCGTCTGCCTTCAGCTCATGATCTCATGGGATTGAGCCCCAGGTCATGCTCCTGGCTCAGCAGGGAGTCTGCTTCTCCATCTCCCTCTGCCGCTCTCCTCCACTCATTCTCTCCCTCTCGTTCAAATGAAAAGATAAAATCTTAAAAAAAAAAAAAAAAAGATTCCCATATGCAGTGAAGAACTGCCAGCTGTTGGAGCAGACTGGTAGAGATGAGCATCCTAGTGTCAGCACAGCAGTTCAGTTACTTTGGTTTCTGCCAAGCAAATCACATTCCCTTGGGTCTTTTGATTTTGTTTTCCAGAACGATGACAACTTCTTAAATATCATCTATGAAGCTTATCTCTTCAGCATGACTCAAGCAGCCATGAAAAAGACGATGTAAAGCAAAACATTTTAAGACTGATTTTCAAGGTCCTGTGGCTCGAGGTTTTTTTCGCGTCAATGGTGTGACCCTAAATGTTTCTGCCTTTTTAAAAAAAAAAAAAAAAGTATATATAATATGAAGTAAAATGTTTCAGAATTTTCTTCAGTCGAAATGTGTGTGTGTGTGTGTGTTTAACACATCTTTCAGTAGAGTTGGTACTAAGAATCCAGTGGAGAGACAAAGTCTTTTGCTCATATCACACAGTAAATTCCAAGCTTAAATTATTTTTTCCTTGCATGTATGGGGCCACTTTTACAAGAATTAGCCTCTCAGTAGGAAGGGCTGTTCTGGAAACTCAGTTTCTTTTTTATTAATAGCTCTGGTTATTCTTTGAACAGTGGTTTCCCCGTTGCTGTGCTCCTCATGCCATCATGGATGCCAGCCACCAGGTGGCAGTGTCACCCCACAGACTAACCTACCCAGCCCTGCCTAGGCCTTTCAGCCTTTGGAAGTAAAAGGTTTTCTTTTACCAAAGTAAACCTTTCATTTGTAAAAATCCAGTTGGCATGTTTTCCCTGGGCCTTTGAAGGGAAATTATTTCCAAAGGTATTTATAGCTACTTTCTAGAGGATAGTTGTTCTAGGAGTCCACAAGTGGCCCAGATTTCCTGTAACACTTCATTTATCCCAGCTCCTGTTTTGTTTTGTTTTGTTTTGTTTTTTGGACCCAACAGCAGAATATATGCCTGCCTGTGATTCCCAATGAACATTTTGTCATTTTCAGCAAAACATGACGAGAGGAAGGTCACAGAAGATTTTAAAGCTTTTTCTTTGCCTCTGAAGAGAGATAGTAGATTGTTTAGGGCCTGATGGATAAGGACTCTTCAAGCTATCATAGCAGATTGATTTTGATGTTCCCAGAGATGAGGATCTTAATCTTGGAGGGAGGCAGAAGAGCCCTTGCCAAGTTGTTCAGGCCCCAAAATGTCCATATGGGAATTAGTCCCTGCTGAGTATTAGTAATAAATAAAGCTTTGCATTTCTATAGCCCTTTTTATTCTTAGAGCATAAAAAGTCTCTAGCTTACTGCACAGCAAACAGGTTTTATTCTCATTTTATGGGTCACCCAGGAGGCATGGAAAAAAGTAGGTTTCCTCACAGCTTTTGACTGGGGCTTTAAGCTTTGGCCCTTCTGTGGGCACACCATCAGCTGTGTTCCTCAGAATACCACCTCCCACACCTCCCTCGGGAGCGTGCTTTCTCTTCTAAGTAGAAAAGGTGGGCGGGAAAGGATTGGACTCTCACTGACCCTTCATGACGTGCTGTCCACTAGGCCGAGGAGTCTACTGTTACCCTCCTACGTTTAGGAAGGGACTTTTTTTTTTTTTTTTTGACCTCTCCTACATCATCTCACACAGACATAAACCCATGTGATGCTCTAACCAAATACTTGAAATTAATAATTGCATGTGTAATATCTCCACGTTCTTAAAAGGAGAATGGGGAAAAGAGAGACACACACATGGATCTGTTATCCCGAAATCGGTGATGCTGCTCGCTTCTGCAACACACATACTAAAATTGGAACAAAATCAATGATACACTTAACTGCTTGCCAACCTTTTCTTTAAAAAAAATTTCTTTGATCGTAATTACATGTTGAGAGTTGCTTCTCGAACTAGGGAGAAACGAATTCCATTTTAAATGTTGCTAAGCTATCTGGGAGTAGAAAGTATCTACTTTCTGAAATATTTATTTATTTTTTTTTAACCTCAGCCTCAAATAAATAGAATAGAGACCTCAGCTGCGGTACCTCCTGTGAAAAGCCACACCGTGCTGTGTGACAGAAGGAAGAGCCTGGGCCCGGCATGGTCAGACCCGCACTGCAGGCTTCACTCGCACCTTTTTAGGTCAACACCACAGTGATCTGTTTTGAAAAGTAATAAATTCTCCATCCTTTACTGGAATGAATCACTTTAAAAGTGACAGGCCCAATTCATTTCAACCAAAGACTAAGTCACCCTTTGAAATGATGCCTGGTGATTGAGTGCTTGTTCCTTCTCTGTGGCAAAGCAGAAGAGAACTGCTTTGTACAAAGAGTTTTCTCTAAAGAGTCCAAGAAAGAGATAAAAAGGATTATCGACCGAATTCGGGCACCTCCAATAGATTTCATAGATAACTTTTCTTTTCCCCACTCTCCACCTCAAATTCTGAGACGATCACGGATGCCTCTCCTGGGGTCACTGGCTCCCTGGCAACAGTTTTAATCCAATTTCAGATGGAACCCTGAGATAATTTTCCTAAAGCCAGTGTCATCCAATGCCATGGATGTGAATCTTGTAGAAGTTCTGGAAGCCAGTTCTGCCTGGTACAGGAGACAGAACACACAGCCTTTGTCAAACAGACTTGCACTCAGTTCCCGCACAAGTGACCATCTCTGAGATGCTATGTTTTCATGGGAGCAGTTTATGGAAAACAGTTCCTCTGTGCCACAAACTCTAGAAGTCATGAATTCCCTCCTGCCCCCTCTGTGTCATTTGCTGGGTCCCAGTCCCCGGGCCATCAGGATGAGGCCTGTAGCTGCTGGAGGGAAGTTGGTCTGCCATCATTTGTCATCCACTGTGCACTTAGTATGAAGTCTTATATTGCCGCTTATTTACCTGTGGTCACTTTACTCTCTTCTCCCCTTCATCTTTATCAATAACATGAAAACAGTAACACCTGCCCCTTCCTCCCAAGGGAAATGCCATGAGCTCTCTAAGACAAAGATGTCAGTGTAACCCACGATAGTATTGTTCCTGCCCCTGCATTCATGGATAGAGAGCCATTTTAACTGTAAAGCCAGAGAAGGCGGTGCTGTTAATAGCATTTATAGCCCCTTAACTTCTGAAAGGACACCCATCGCTGACTTTCCCCATTTAGAAGGTTAGGCACGGAGGTAATGCAGAGTGAGGGAAAACTTTGTCAGGATCTTTAAGAATTTCCTAGTCTCCGTATGCAATCCAGCTGATAGACCCACACCTGGCTTCTTCCAGCCCTTTCAGAAGGTATAGGCCCAAGGCAAAAACATTCCCAGGCAGAAGGGTCTCCCATAAAGGACCACGTTGTTTGCCTCTGGTAAGTTCATCCTTCCCTCAACACTCTTAGCCCACATGTATTTCTCATGCCCTAGCAGAAAGGACTCTAACTGCTTCCTTTTGCAGAAGTGTGCTAATCAGAAAAGAAGGTGCTTGTCCTCCTAAAGACACCCCAACTATTGGAGAGCATTAGCCCTCTTCAGTTCTCTCGGGTGTTAAAACCAACAGTTGACACAGGTTAGAGCCTACGCCCCTGGGTGTGTAATATACATATGGGAGGTGTCACATTAAAGACCTCTACCTACCAGGTTGTGCTTGGGTTCAATGTCAGTACAAAGGCAGGCAGAGAGAGGAGCTCAGATTGAACTGTGAAGACAGTTCTTTGTTCTGCCGGGCATTGGTGGGCAGGGCTGGGGCGGGGCGGGGCAGGGCTGGGAGAGGGTAGAGGCAGAGGGTGCAGTGTTAGGACCCCCGTCTCCAGACCTTGGACAGAATGGCAGCTCGCTCCTCCCAGCTCTGGTTCTGACCAGCTCCTGCTCTGTTCAGACACATGCCTCCTTCTCCCTTTGCAAAGCAATCCGCTTGCTTCCTAGGCTTTGGAACGTTGAGCCATCTTTCGGGCTAAATTTATCATTTGCAGCCAGCAGGTTGTAGCAACACTTCAACATGTAAAGTTGCTGGGATGCACAGATGGGTGGGTCTCCCCAGCATTTTGCTGAATCCTTGGTTTCAGGTTTCAAAGGCTTGGCATCCCCCTCCCTCTTATAATTAGGATAGTGAGAGAGGCAGTTACAAATACTTGGTATATTTAACTCAACCTTGAGTATCTAGATAGATATTCACCAAATTGAGTTATGAGTAATGCCTTCCAACAACTTAGAGCCTTGAGAAAAGTACACAAATAAAAACTGCGTGTGCAGACTGTGGTCTTAAAACACTAGTGGGGAGGTGGCAAAGCAGAGCGCTGCTGGTGCCGGGCAGTGCAGAAAGGCACCGGGGCTCTGAGCCAGCTCACACCGCCTAAACTGTGCAGCCAGGCAAGTTAACTAAGGGCACATCAGGAAGGACGTAAAGAGTGTTCTAACCAGGCAAGAGAAAGGGGGCAGACCCCACAGTTATAAGCCAAATGTGAGAACTTTCCTACAGGTCTACGGACGAAGACAGAAGGCACTAACTACCCAAGTGAAACTCAAGGTAGAAAGGACATCCCATGGAGGTTAGCAGGAGCCGAAACAGATGCTCAGGAGAGGTGGGGGTGTTCCCAGCTCAGCGATGCTGAGCAACAATACAACCACTGGTCTAGAAGACTGCGTCCTGTCTCTGTCCCCAAGATGAAAGCTGGGGGTCCCATCCAGTTGGGTCAACACATGGCTCTGTGGAAGACGCATTTAGCTCCTCCGAGAGACTGGTTCTCCCTTCCTGCTGCCAGGCCGATAGGGAAAGCCAACCATGTCTTTTCTCAGCACAGCTTGAGCCTGCACAAGCAACTCCAGGGCTCAAAAGGCCGACATGGCTCCCAACGTTTAGGCTGCGATGAGCAGCTTATCCCATATGGCCAAGTACAAAGAACATAGAGTTGGAACCAAATAGTTCTAGATTCGAATCCCATCACCTCCCGACTCCTTCCTCAACCAAGAGAGTAAGGGGAGAGGGAAGATTGATGTTCTGTGTGTGTGTCATGGGAACACAGAAGGTGTCGCTTTGGGTCCAAGCCATCCATGCACCACAGTGTCGTCTAATGTGGGGTGGCGGCCCCAGGGAACGGGCCAAGGGAGGCGCTTGCTCTTCACTCCAGCAGCCTCAAAGATGAGGTGGATCCCAGCTTCTCTTGGTGGCCGTTTACAGCTCCATCATAGGTCTGTCCAGAATTCTTTTTGCTGCTTTCGTAATTCCTGCCCATAGCACTTCCCCAGGGTTATGAGTTCCTTAAGTTTTATTCTCTCCTGTGTGCATAGTAGCTCATCCAGTGTGCCCAGAGGCTGAGAAACTGTGACTTGACTGAAAATCCATAAATATCAGACCCTGATAGGATTGGGGGGGGCTCTGTTCCATGGGGAAATGCCCAGCCTACATGTGAATGCCCGTCGCCTGTCACATGCCTCTGTCGTTCCCAGGTCAAACACAGTAACGGCAGCTAAAAAGACAGCTACTCCTAATTTTGGATGCCTGGAAAACATTCATCCTCCCCAGTGCTTTCCATTCCCTCTTAAAGACTTCTTTCCCTGGAAGGTGTCTGAGGAACATGCCTCATTCAGGTTCATAAATCCAGAAAGCAAGCCCATCTGCCCTATCCTTTAGAGATGAGCTCCTCTTCCCCAAACTCTTTTCCACCTGCCAAATTTGGGGCCATTTCATTCATGCACACTTGCATTCATTCATTCAGTAAACATGGACTGAGCTCTCTGTGTGGGGAGACAAAGGCGAATAAAATCCAAGATCCCTGCCACCAGGGACCTCACAGTCCACGTAGGGGGAGACGAGTTACAAGCTGTGGTCAGGGTAGCCGCTGACAGCATAGGCTTTTCCAGCCTGCCTAAAGCACATGGGAGAAGGCCTCCAGCCAGAGCCAGCTCACAAAGGACAGGTGAGGGCTGACAAAGTGGGAGGTGTTCAGGGCAAAAAGAGAGGGTGTAAGATATAAAGGCAAGAAGGCGCAATGGAGCATAACTGGATGGGACGGAAGGAGGGAGACCACCACTTGGTGTTGCTGGAATTTCCATGAAGAGCTGGCGAGATGTGGCTGGAGAGAGCCCAGGCCAGACTGTGGACACTAGGGAGTCTCGGCGATTTGGGCAGGAAGTGCTATGGCCAGATCTTCATTTCCCACACATCCCTGGCAGATAAGGAGAGGGGGTGGGGATGCAGGAAAGACAGGCTGAGCAATGGAGATGCCAGTGGGAGCCATGACCTCGGCCCAGGTGGGAAAGGGTGATAACTTAATCCAAGACAGGGGGAGTTGAGATTCTTTTAAAAAGTAGGGACAGTTATAAGAAATATTTAGGAAACTAAATCAGTAAGACTTAGTCATAACTAAGATGATTAATAACTCATCTGTAGAGAGTAGAAGAGAGGAAACCAGTTGACCAACTTGCTCGACTGGTTGGAATAGAGATTGAATGAGGAAATCCTGGCTGGAGTTAATAATAATAGTAGTCATAGTAATAACACTAATACTAGCAGATAGCACCTGTTAAGTTCTTCCTCTGTGCCAGACAATTTTCTTGGCACTTAGTACATTATTTCATTCCCCCCCCACCGCCCCGACATCCTGCAAAGTATCCCCAGTTTTAATGGTGGAGGAAACTGAAATTCGAAGAAGTTCGTTTCTTCTTACTTGGGCTGTTTTTCAGAATCCATTCAGAGGCAGAACCATGCTTTCCCATTGGCCCAAACTGAACACAGCCATGGGAGGCAAGGGGCAGGACGGTCCTGTGGACAGGCTAGCCCGAGCTCAGGGAAAGGAGAAGATAAAGCACGTCTGTCCCCAAACCGAGATTCCCTCCTGGAGCTGATGACTGCAGAGCAGGGCCAGTCACAAGAAAGAGGGCATCTGGGTCCCCTGGGCCCAGACTAACCATCTCTCAGGGGCTGACTGTGAATTCTGTCCCAGGGCATGAGCAAAGCACCCCACAGCCTTCCTATGTCTGTGGGTCCCAGCAAAGACTCTCCCAAAATCTTCCCACCACCCACCCCTGCCCCGGGCAGAGGAGGCTATGTGTCTGCCAGTGTTTCCCAGATGGGTCTCTCAGGAGCCCAGGGAGGCTCTCCACCTGCTCCAGCCCTCACTTCCTCCTGGAGAGCCTGAGGGAGGCAGCAGCTGCTTCGCACTGGGACCTGAAGCTATTCACCTGGTTTAATGGACTGAACTGGTTGCTGAGGGGACTGCTCCCCACTTCCCCCAACTGCCCAGGCCTGGATGCCCTGCATGAACGCCAACAGCCAGGGCATGCAGAAGAGAGAACGAGGCCCAGCAGACCTGGGCTCTACCTCATGCTTTGCTATGAACCTGCTCCAGTGCTCTTTCCCCTCTCTGGATGTCAGTTTCTCTTATTTATAAAGTAAGATGATTAGACATGATAAAAAAGAATGCCTCACATTTGAGGAGCTCTTTGCAGTTCCTGAGGCAGCGACCTCGTATTTCTGCGGCCATTCTACGCTTGAGGACCTAAGGCAACTGGTAAGCCAGTAGGGACTGCCTCTGATTTGGGGGGTTACTCAGATGGGGGGGGTACCTTCCTTTATCCCATCACATTCCGCTCCAGCGGGAGAAAATTAAAGAATGGGATCTCCATGATAATCCCACTTCTGCTCAAGCCCACAGAACCTCTCGGAAGGATTTTGTGGTGAGCAGAGGTCTTTTCTGGCCTAAAGGCCACTGATTCCACAGATCCAAGTCCCCTCTCCTCTTCAGTGTCACCCTATGGTCAGTGAACTATGAATAATCACACCACACCATAGGCTAGACCTTGTACCATCCTGGGGACAAATGATCACCACGTGTATCCCCAGAGATCCCCTGGTTCAGCCACGCCATTACCTCCAGCCTGAGACTAAACCTCAAAGAAACCAGACTGCAGACAAGCAGCCCTAAGGCCAGGAGGCCGTGTTCTGGGCCTGGTACTGTCATTAACTTGCTGTGTGTCACTAAAGCCAGGTCCCATCAGCCACCTCTGTCAAATGAAAGATTTGAACTAAATGTGGTTCCCTCCAGCCTCGGCATCCAGCTCCTTTGTTCCTTTTGGGTCTTTTCAGTTAAGAAGGAAATTCAAGGGGCAGCTGGGTGGCTGAGTGGGTTAAGCCGCTGCCTTCAGCTCAGGTCATGATCTTAGGGGCCTGGGATCGAGTCCCCCATCGGGCTCTCTGCTCAGCAAGGAGCCTGCTTCTCTCTCTCTCTCTGCCTGCCTCTCAGTCTACTTGTGATTTCTCTCTGTCAAATAAATAAATAAAATCTTAAAAAAAAAAAAAAAAAAAAGGAAGGAAATTCAAGGGAGATCAGTGGCAAAGGTGGCCAGTGGTCCTGGGTGTAGAAAGGCCACCACTTCCCTCCTTCACTACCACCCAGAGACAGGTCTCCTCCATGCCCAGGACAAGGATGCCCTGCATTGTGGATGGATGGATTTGCCGTCCCATTTTTGGCTCTGCCATTGACTAGTTCTGAGGCGCTGGGCAGGTTATGTACCTTTTCTGAGTGTCCCTTTGAGAACCCTGGGGGTGGTCCTACTTGCTTCTCTCAAAGGCACTCTGTGACCTTGGCCAAGGGCACTTACTGGCTACAAATATGAGCACGAGAAAGGATCTTGTGAAATCATAGTCAAGCTCTCATATTACTGCTGAGGACAGTAGTACCAGAAGACAGTAGTCTCAGGGACCAGAGACAAGTTTCCCCCTGCCCAAGGATGGCCAGTTCATGGCCAAACCAGGACCACAACCTTGGATCCCCTGTTGGAGCTGCTTCCTTCTGACTTCACTTGCCTCTGCCCCCAACACAGCACAGCTCTCCTCCCCCGAAGGGACTCAGGCACTCGTCAACCTTTAGAAGTCTGTGTTTATTTATAAAGCTGCTGCTTTCCTTCCAGCATCTGAGAGCATTTTACAGGCATTAATTAAGGAAGGTTCACAGCAAGCCCAGGAGGGAAGGAAGAGTTTGGGGGGGATTCTTTAAAGAACCAGTTTCTCCAGCTGGGTGCCTCTCTCCTTTTTTTTCCTTTACTTTTTTCTCTCTTCAGTAGACACACACACACACACACACACACACGTATGCCCACATGCATACAGGCATATGTACATATGGGTGCACCTGTGTAAACATACATGCACACATGTGCAGGCACACACATACTCACACGTACACACACCCCAACCAATTGCCAGCAGCGTTTAGCACCTTCCACTGCAAGCCTCGGCTAACTCTGTCCCTGACTGCCTCTCTGATGCCTTCCTGAGCCTCCTTCCCTGTGGGTGCTCCAGGGTCAGAGTCCCTTATACCCCATAGGACCCTCACCCCACACCTTCCTGTTCCCCAAATCCACTCCTGAATGTTCTGCACACTTCAGCTCCTCTCCCACACTGTGCAGAAATAAACCTTCCCCACTCCCATTAAGGTGGGAGGCGTTCGGAGGGGAAGGCCAAGACCCAGAAGGAAGGCCCTTCAGTATGGGAGGTAGGCTGCCGTGTCAGCTTCCAAAGCACCACAGCCTGAGGTCAGTCCCAACAGAAAGGTATCCTTCACAGGCTGGAGGAGAGGGCTGAGATCCAAGTGTCAGCAGGGTTGGTTCCTTCCAGCATGAGGGCCTTGAGGGAGGATGCTTTCCAGGCCCATGGCATCTCTTCTGGTGGTTGGCTGGTGAGCTTTGTCATTCTTTGGCGCCCCGAGCTCTGTCTTCATCTTCCCATCATGTTCTCCTCCCAGTGTGCACGTCTGTCTCATAAGGACGTCAGTCACAGTGACTTAGGCCCCCCCCATCCAGCATCACCCTGTCTTAACTAACTATATCCACAATGACCCTATTTACAAATAGCATCCCCCTCTGAGGTACAAGGTACTAAGACTTCAACATACAAGTTTGAGGAACACGCAGCTTGACCCAAAACATCTGTAGCACTGAAACCAGGGGTTCCCTGAGCCCAATTAGTGTCTGTCACTGGTGGCCTGAGTGACTCGTGCGAGAACTGTTCCTATTCTGACCTGGAGCGTATGACCTACTGGCCAATGGCTAAGACTCCTTACCTGGAGAACCCAAACAGAGCTTTATATGAGTTTCTTCCAAACTGGCCTTGGTGTATCTGTACTCATTGCTGAACCCACAGCTCAGGGTTAGTCTGTTCTAATTGTCAGAGAGGACATGGAGCGTGGGAAGTTTTAGCCCTGAGTGACCAGAGTCGGGGGCTCTGCCTTGCTTGCCCCTGTCACTGTCTTGGATTCCATTCCTGACACTGATCAGACCCGATGGCCTACTCTTGGCAATGAGCCCAGATAGAGACGGTGACCACAGAGGCTCCCACGGTCCACTTGGGTTCAAATTTCTAAAACTGAATTACCTCCACTACACTGCTGTTGCTCTCCTGTTTCCCCATTTTCTTTCTACCTTGGGCACACACCAAAAAATTGAATTAATCGTACTCCTTAGTTTCTATAAGCCTTCATTATTGGTTTGGAAAAAAACACCTTTTTATTTTATTCATGTCCTTCCTCCCATGTTCAAACCACACTCCAGTCCCTTCTTTCCTAACGGGCCCCCACAACCATCCTCTTGAGTCCATATGGACCCGACACCTTTAATTATCAGGGAAATGCAGACTGAAACCACAGTGTGACGCCACACACACCCACCGAAGTGGCTGAAAATAAAAGCCTGACAATATCTTAAGTTGGCAAGGATGCGTATCCATCAGAACTCACATATGCTGCTGGAGAAAGCATCAAACGACATGTCACATGTCAGAGAGTGGACCGTGCCTATTAACCGATGACCCGCTCTTGGATGTACACCCCATAGAAAGAAACCAAAAGACATGCACAAGAATGTGCATGGGAGCTTTATTCAGAAGAGTCAAGAAACTGGAAACACTCGAAGGGGCATCAGTAGGTCCAACAATTCAACGGTTCACCTGACCGAATACCATATGGAGATTTTAAGCAATGAACATAATGATAAGCAAAAGAAGACCAATGAAAATGACTGTGAAGGGGGTGCCTGGTGGCTCCGTCATTAAGCATCTGCTTTGGGCTCAGGTCATGATCCCAGGGTCCTGGGATTGAGACCTGGATCAGGCTTCCTGCTTAGCGGGAAGCTTGCTTCTCCCTCTCCCAGTCCCCCTGCTGGGGTTCCCTCTGTCACTGTGGTTCTCTGTCAAATAAATAAATAAATAAATAAAATATTTTTTTTAAAAAATGACTGTGAAGACAGCATACTGTGTAAATCCATTTATTTGACAGTCAAGAAAGGGATCTGTGATGGTGGGAGTCAGAACAACCGTCTCTCTGGGCACCATGAGGAACCCATGCAGATGTCTTTATCTTAGTCAGGGTAAGGGATCCAGTTACACTTACACCATTACTGATAAAACTCACTAAGTTGTGCTCCTAAGGGTCTGCATTATTTAATGCCTATCTATCATCCTCCAACACAAAATAAACTCATGCATCCAAAACAATACACATTTGGTAAGAACACACATGGTTTCATCTGCATTTCTCGATAATGAAGGGACATATGCTTACATGTGCTTATTGGCTAGTCTCATATGGTCTTCTGTGAAGTTCCTGATCAGGTTTCTCGCCCATTCTTTAATTGGCCTCTTTGCCATGTTGATTTATCTTCGTTCTTTATATGTTCTCATATAAGTCACCTGTGTGCACCCACTCTTCATTCACACAGCCCCCCACTGCTCTGCACATTCACGCCTGTGTCCTGTGACAGCACTGCTGGGGCTAGAAGGTACTCAATCCATAACACTTTTGTAAGGAGCTATTTAGCCAGAGTGACTCCATCTTGGGTAAATAGCCACTTTGTTGTTTGTGCAGTAAACTTAAATTGACTCTCCCCCCAAGAGAAACTTATTTAGAAACAAGTCTGGAAAACTAGTAAAATGTAGTCAGCTAGTTCCGGATAACAGAACCCAGAATACAAGGACGAGTCAGGCCAGATGGAGACATCTAATCAGTACGAAGCACTGTTTGTAACAGTGAGAAGGTCTTGTCCAAACCAAAATGACTCCATCCTGGGAAGGACGAGGATCTTATTATTCACACTGAATATGTTAATTGACTAAGCCTACCCAAAAAGTACTATTTGTAACAGTTCCTGGTATGGGGTAATCTTGAATAGCACGTCACCAGACCGGATGAAACTAGCCAATCAACAAGAGACACACAAACCCGGTGGTCTGAGATACCAAGATATGGGTTGCAGTTTCACCCAATAAAAGGTAGCCTGTAAGATTGGGAGGAGTCGCTCTCTTTGGAGGTGACCCTGACCGGTCAGTCAGTCAATTCTTGAGCCTGTAAGCTGGGAGTGGTCACTCTCTTCAGAGACGGCCCTTGTCGGTCAGTTTGACTTCTAATGCTTGGCATAGAATAGAGCTTTGCATAACTTTAACTTTGTTTCAGTCTCGTTTCCCTGGCCAATCAGCCTGATTTCTTTTCTTTTCTTTTTTTTAGGTTTTTATTTTATTTATTTGACACACAGAGATCACAAGTAGGCAGAGAGGCAGGCAGAGGGGAGGGGGAAGCAGGCTCCCCGCTGAGCAGAGAGCCAATGTGAGGCTTGATCCCAAGACCCTGGGGCTCCATCCCAAGACCCTGGGATCATGACCCAAGCTGAAGGCAGAGGCTTTAACCCACTGAGCCACCCAGGCACCCCTCAATCTGATTTCTAATACTTATCATAAAATAAAGCTTTAAATAACTTTCACTTTGTCTCAGTCTCGTTTCATATAATAACGGACTTAACACTTTCATCGTCACCCTTGATAGCATACAAGTTGCTGTACAGAACCCCCATCTCTCCACACTTCACTGATGCTAGGATGTGATAACCTGTACTCCTTAGTGCATAAGTATTTCCATCCCAAAGCTGAGCTCTCTTGTATCAATGTGAGAAAGTCAGGGGGAACAGCTCCCAAACTCCAGACTGTACACTGGGGCCTCCTAGGGAGACTCGGCGCCTCGCACCTCAGAGAGCTAGATTCAGTAGGTCTGGGACAGGGCCTAGGTGCCTGCATTTTCCACAAACTCCCTAGATGATTCTATACACAACCAGGTTTCATTTACTCAAGAAGTGTTTATTGAGCATGTATTAGTGCCAGGTGCTGATCTAGGTGCCGGGAATAAAGCAGTGAACAAAGCAAACCCCCCTCATCCCAAGCAAAAGATACATAAAAAGCAAGAGAGACAAGTAAAATCTGTAGAATATTTGAGAGAGAGAAACACCAAGGAAGAAAACTAAGGAGAGAAGGAGAATCGCAGGTTCTGAACAAGGATCCGTGACAGGTTTACTGGAGGGTTTTAGTGAGAACGAAGCATTGGGCAAGGACCTGAAGAAGCTTCAGGAGTGAGCCACGGGGGAGTCTGGGGGAAGAGCCGCCAGGCGAAGACACAGCTGCTGCTCCTTTACTTGCTAACTCTTTTCTGCCTCTCACCTTTTGGCTCTACCTGGGGCACCCTTTGCCAGATGAAATTGCCCCGAAGTCTGTGAAGAGACCTCCTGCCAGCTGGAGGCAGACCCTGTAACCCACTTTCCAGCACCCACCCCTCACTCGTTGATCATACAATACCTGTCCACCACTCCTTTCCCTCATTCTATCAGACCTCAGTGTTTTCGGTGGCCTTTGGGTGGCCCCATTCTTTGGGGGAGGTGAGTCGAAACCCCAGGCAGGAAGAGAACCATGATTGCTTTAAGCTAGTTGTGGCAGTCCCTGTTGCCTCGCTCCTTACTCCTTCAGGAGGTGAGCCTGGAATACAGTCTGGATGTTGAAAAAGAAAAGTCTGCTGGATGATTTCTGAGGCAAATGTTCCTCACAGATAAGAGATGCCAGGTGAAACCAGTCCTTCATCTTCAAGATATTATCATGTCTGAGTGTCACGGCTTCAACAATGGCCGCCATTTTGTGCTAGATTGAGCTAGACTGAGGACATTTCAAAAACCTGAGGATGGCAGGGCAGAAAGTTGGGAAGAACTTGGGTCTTTGGTGACATCATTGAGCCACTGCATTAACCAACTCTGGAACCATTTGAGTTCTTTTAGGAGATACTAAATTGTCATCATTTACATCAGTTGAATAGGGGTTTTCTGTTACTTTTAGCCAAAGTCACTAACCGATATCACTCTATTTCCATACCCTGAGCATATTTAGGACATCTTTCCAATAGCTCCCTGAAGATAGGAGCTAGGCAGATTCTACTCTCTACCCTTAGGGCCTAGTAGACCACCAGTGTTTGGGATATAAATGGGCTTCCTCTTAGACTTCATCTGCCATCACAGCAGTATAAAGAGGATGGTATGGAGCAAAGATCCAGGGAGAGCCAAATGCTAGAGCTCTGGGTCCCCACACTCCCCTACTGGGTTGGAACTTTTTGTGTCTGCCTCCTTGACAGCCAGTGAGCTTCCTCCAGAGCAAGAAATTACCATCATCCTCATGGCTCTGAGTCCTCAAGGCCTTGCAGAGCACCAGGTGCCTACTAGGTGCTCAGCAAAGGTTTGCTGAGTGTTGGCAAGACATGAAGAGCCATTGAGAAACAGGAGAAGAGGAGAAACAGAATGGGGAGGCCCAGAGGGGAAAGCAAAGAGGGCTAGGGAAGTGGGAGATGGTGAGGAGTGGGGTCCAGAGGACCGTTTGCAGAGAAAAGCATATGTATTGTGGCTTCTTTGCGGTGACCATGAAGGGAGAAAGTAAGACTCTGAGACCCAGGGGACACAGAGGCCAGTGGTCATGGACAAGTGAGCCTGAGCACACACCTAATTATCAGCAAGCCCATCTGGTCCCCCTCCTCCCTCCCTCCCTGCCATGTGCCTCCCTTCCCACCGCTGCACCTCCTCTCTCTCTCTCTCTTTCTCAAAAATGAGAACATGCCTGATGTTTATAGGGATGAACCTCCAGCTATGTGTAGCTCTAGCTAAGGTTCCCCAAAACGCTTTGGGGATTCATCAGAACCAACAACCACTTTTTGTTTCTTCCCCTGCAGCGCTCATCCCACCGCTCCAGAATCGTTGCTGATGCAAGCCAAGGAAAGGCTGCACAGATGTCCCCCACCCCCACCTCCAAGGATGTGCTTCAGGCCTCCAGTGACACCGCCTACCTGTGTGGTGGGTGACTGAGCCGCAGGCGGTGGCCAGGGGTGCGGGCATTGTGACAATGACGAGGAGCACCGTGATCACCGCCTAGCAGGCAGCATGGGAGGAACGGGCCGCGCCTCATCTCACATCCTCCCAGGGCCCGCAGGGGATCTTTTCCTTTCATTCTACAGAGGAGGAAATTCAGAGTGTCCCCACTCCCCCAAATGAGAGCAGTTCCAACTCTCGTTTGCCACTTGACCTTCAGTGACTTTGTTTCCCTAGTGATGGGGCTGCAGCCCCTTCCCTGAGCCTGTGAGGTATTCCCAAGCGTGCTGTGAACTAGAACATTAGCTCCACCACAGCAAGACACGGGACTGTCCCGCGGGAGCATGGCTGGCCAACGGGACGGGAGCCCAGTAAAGAGGGCAAGCGACTCTTCACCGAGCGCTGGGGCCTCAACCAGGTTCTTGACCAGAGTAAACTGACAGAGCTTCGCCTGACTCATGTGATCTCCCCACTCAGAATGAAGTAAGCGAGAACTTCCGAAGGTCAGTGGCGTTCACTTCAGTCACACAGCAGGGCCATTGCTGAGGCAATATTTCCCTTGCGCGTGGCTTCAGGAAGGCCCTGGACAGCAGGCCCAACTCTTGCAGGGTGTCCTCGCTCTGCTTTGCTGTGGAGAGCACCGACCCTAGGTGCTGGCTGCCAGCGGGCCCTGAACAGGCCCTGCCTGGCGTTTCTAGAATGCCGTCCCTGGGGAGCTCCAAGCTGCAATTTCTGGGTGAACTTCTAGCATGGACCAGGTAACTGTCAAAGCACCCAGTCTGGCTCTCTGAGGAGACACCACGCTCCCTGCCAGGACCCGTGCTCACCACCCACCCTCGTGGCTTTCCCTCCGCACCCCCGAGCCTGCGGCCCTAGGACTTAGCATTGGTGCTCCTAGTTGAACACTGCTGCACTTTGGCACCTGCTTCCAGAACCTTACTCTAGCTGGGGCGGGCCCCAGTATTTTTAACGACAGGGCCAGGTTCTGAGACTCATGTTGCCAGAATATAGCTGAACAACCTAAGTTTAAGTTCCTGTGATTTTTCAGACCCAGGCAGTGGTGTGGCCTGTGGACCTATTTCCACTCCAGTCTTGGCTGCCAGGCTGGGTGCTCATTCTGACATTGCTGAGGTGGACTTAACCCAGGCCCGTTGCCGGCTGCCCACACCCCTGCAGGTGAGGTAGTCGGTGGATTCCTAAGGGACTGTCCCAGGATTCCTGCCCCCTCCACAAGGAGGCACCTGGAGGTCTCTTCAGGCTGGTGTCACTGCTCAGGGCCAGCCTTCTGCCGCAGGGAAGGGGTCTCTGCAGTTCTCATCATGTCAGGGCAACAGGAAATGTCCAGGAATCTCTCCATCGGAGAAAGTGGAAACCATGTGGTTTCCCTTGGAAACTATCCCACTGTCCTCTAGAGGAGACTCTCCCAGTAGGATAGGGTCGCTTGGGAAAACCTCTGAGTCACTTCTGTTTGTAGTGTTTCTACTTCTTCCAGGACAGGCTGAGGTCACCTCAGCCTTAACCTGCTCTCCTTCCTTGCCCCTGCTTTGACAAGCCCTTCACAGTGCTTATCCCCCTGCCCATTTTCCTCTTCTTTTTTAATATAGTTGACATATAAATTGCATTAGTTTCAGGGGTACAAAATAATGATTTGACAGTTGTCTCTATTGTGAAATGATCTCCAGAATCAGTCTAGTGAACAGTTTTTTGTGTGATGAAACCTCTTTTTTAAAGATTTATTTATTTGGTGGGGGAGGGGCGAGGAGCAGTGGCAGAGGGAGAGCTAGAGAGAGTCTCTCCAACAGACTCCCTGCTGAGCATGGAGCCTGGTGTGGGGCTCCATCTCCCGACCCTGAGAGCATGACCTGAGCTGAAACCAAGAGTCAAATGCTCAACCGACTGTGTCACCCAGACTCCCCTGCGTTGAAGACTTTTAAAGTCTACGCCCTTAGCAACTCTCAAATATACAATACAGTAATTATTAACTGCAGCCTCCAAGCCGTACATGACATCCCAGGGCTCTACTTATTTTCTTGCTGCACGTTTGTACCTTTTGATCCCTTCATCTGGTTCACCCACCCCCGACCTCCAACCCCCTGCCTCCAGCAGCCAGAAAATCTGTTTTCTGTATCTGAGAGCTCAGCCTTTTACATTCCTCCTATATGTGAGACCATATAGTGTTTGTCTTTCTCTGACTTATTTCACTTAGCCTAATGCCCTCCATCTGTGTTGTCACAAATGGCAGACTTTCCTTCTTTTTTATGACTGAGTAATAGTCCATCTTATACATAAATTATTCCATTGGCCCTTGAGCAACATGGGTTCAAACTATGCAAGACCACTTATCTGTGGATGTTTTTAAAGGACTGACAGCAAAAGCCACAAGGCGTTGATGCCTGACTGCCTCATTCTCTACAGAACCAAATCAAAGGTAACTGGCACAGAGGTTGCACCTATTGCACTCTGAGGGGCCAGGGAGATCCACGGAGGCCCCAGCAGCCCCTGGGCAGGACTAGGCAGGCCTGTAGGTTACCTCATGTGCCCACTGGCTGGTCAAGTCAGGCGCCTAGGGCTGGCAGGCAGAAGGCTGAGCTGACGCGGAGGAGGGCGCCCAGAGAGCAGGGATATTGTGGTATAGATGGATCCCAGCCTCTTCCTCCCCGGAGTCCTCCCCATGCCAGCCTCTGGGGCTGCTCAGGGCCACTCCCAGGCTCTGTGGAAAGCCTTGCCCAACAGTGATGCCCCAGCGCTGTGACTTCCCGAGGCTGATGCCTCCCTGTGTGGCACAGCTGCCTATAGCCAGCTATAAGTTCGGCCCCTGTGGCTGCCCATGTCCTGCCCAGTGGCTGCCACTGCAAAGCCCAGACCACCAGGCCACACACAGCGCCATCCTGGGACCCTGCTTGACTACAAGCAGATTTTTTTCAATGAATACATGTACAGTACTATAAATATATTTTCTCTCCCATATGATTCTCTTAATATCATGTTTTTCTCTAGCTTTCTTTTTGTAAGAATACAGTATATAATACATATAACATGCAAAATACATGTCAATGGATCATGCAGGTTATTGGCGAGACTTCTGGTCAACAGTAGGCTATTAGCAGTTAAGTTGCCGGGGAGCCAAAAGTGAAACGATAACTCCCACTTTGTTCAATGAACTACAGCACACACCATGTTTTCTTTACCCATTCATCCATCGAAGGACACTTCGGTTGCTTCTACGTCTTGGCTATGGTAACTAACTATGTCTTGGCTGCAATGAACATGGATGGGGTGCACCTACCTTTTCGAGACAGTGAGGAACCTCCACACTGTTGCCCAGAGTGGCTGCACCAATTTACCTTCTGTAAATTTACCTTCGGTAAATTCATTTACCAACACCGGATGAGGGCTTCCCCTTCTTCTCATCGTCAATAACAGCCATACTAACAGGTGTGACGTGCTACTGTGGTTCTGATTTGACTTGCATTTTGCTGATGGTAAGTGATGCCGAGCATCTTTACACATACCTGTTGGCCGTCTGGATGTCGTCTGTGGAAACACGTGTCTTCAGATTCCCTGCACGTTTTTCAATAGAACTGTGGTGTGCTTTGGGAGGGGGTGTTTTGGTTTTTGGTTTTGGGGGAGTATTTGTTTTATCTTAATGCTATTGAGTCGCATGAGTTCTTTATATGTTTTGGATAATAACCCTTTATCAGATACAGGATTTACAAATATTTTCTCCCATTCCGTGGGCTGCTTTTTCATCTTGTTTATGCTTCCCTTTGCTGCATGGAAGCTCTTTCATTTGATGAAGTCGCACTTGTTAGATTTTGCTACCTGGGTTCATCTGACAGATACTTTACCGATGGTTTTTCTTTTTTTTTTTTTGAACATGTTTTAATGTGTATGAAGTTTTCCTTCATTTGTATGTGCTGCACACGTGTGCTTGAATGTGTGCACACAGCATGTGTGTGTGTGCGCGCATGTGCGCATGCACACACGTGTGCGCTTACTAGCCTCCCAAACCACTGAAGCCCTGAGGTACTCCCTGAGCTTGGCCCATTGCTTCTTCCCCCAAGGATTCAATGCCTCACATTTGCATAGAACATCATATTCTGGCAATAAGATCTTCTCCTATAAGAATCATCGACATCATTGTATATAGATGACAAAATTAGGAGGTTTAAGTTCTAAGTCATGTAGGTGACTAGCAGCAGGGCAGGAACTAGAAACCAGGTCTCCTGATCCCAAAAGGGATGCAGACCTTCCAGGGACGCCAAACTATGAAGGCCGAGGAAGGGCTCCCAGACACCATGGACCCTCCCGCCCTGCAGCTGAGTCCTCCCCATCTTTCCCCTCCATGCAAAACTTGTCTTCTCCCCTGAAAAAGAGGGGGTGTACCCTTTGCCAGCTCCCCTAAAAGTGTCCAGAGAGATAAGGTATGCCTGTCAATCCTTGTACAGGAAAAGAATTCATATGTAAATGATAATAGAGAGTATTTTTGAGGGCCAGATGCTAATTCTGCTTCATGCAGAATCTCCTTTACTACTTGGGGATTGAGGGAGACCTGCTCCCCACATCATACCCATTCTCCTGTTCTTCCCTGGTAACAATGCCCAGCCCCAGGTAGGACATCAGGATTTGTTAAATCAGGTGAGACAATCTTGTTCCCATATTTCCAAGCTACCTTGCAGTTTACTGTGACTATTTGACCCACTTCTGGCCATTGCGTCAGAAACCTAAGTCTGCTGGCAGAGGAATTGAGTGAGATTCTGGAGAAATTTTTTGCCTTGTGTTAACAAATAAACAGAAGCGTCTGGCACAATGCTTCACCTTCACCCTACCTTGAACTCAGATGTGATGTTTGGAATGGCAGCAGTCCTCTTGGGACAATAACAAGCACACGGATGAAGGCAGCAAGCAAAGGAGGGAAGGGCAGAAAGAAAAGGCATAGGGAGCTCTGGGGGCATCACGAAGCAGTAACCCAAGACCAGCAACTGTGACTCTGAGCCCACTCAGTCAATGGGTAGACCAGATTTCGGGACAGAGACCTTGCTTCTCAGCCGGTGTCTCCACGATGAGGTGGCTATCCCCGTGGACAACATCACATTTCCACATTATATCTGCATGTGGGGGTCCCGAGTCCCCCAGAACCAGAACTAGGCGCGCACACTCCTGGCTCATTGCAAGCAGTCTTTTATTGGTAAAACAAAGGAATGACCGGCTGTGGCTGGTACCTCTCAGCAAGTCTTTCCTCTCCTAGCCTGTTCCCTAAAGACTGAATTGCCTCTGGAGACATCCCATACTCCCCCTGGGGCTGTGAGCAGGAGGGAGAGGCAGACACCTGTGGACTTTCACCAGATCCTTACCCACCAAGCCCTACCCACCCCCTCACCAGCCCTGCCACCGCACCTTCCCTCAGGGCCTTCCTCCTGAGGTTGCGTTCTGCCTCAGTCTCCCATCCCTCTTTCCTGCCCCTCCCAAACACAAACACAAACGCGTGTGCGCGCACACATGCACAGGCGTGCATGTCCTCTAACAAGCCACCTGGCTGGGTATTTATAGACATTGCAGGTCCCCCAGTGACCTTGTCCAGCTGCCTGCCTGGCCAGCCTCTAATTACCCTCATGCCCTCTGCCCTGCTGCTTTGCTGTGCCTCAGACTCTCCAGGCAGAAGAGATGAGCCAGAGGCCTGATGTCCCACAGGCAACTGCACCAGCAAATCCAGGCTATGCTGATGGCTGCGTGTCACCTGCATTCACACAGGGCTTCTCAGTGGTCCGGGGAAGGGGCAGGTTGTGTGTGTGGCCTGCCTGGTGCATTTGAGGGAGACGGTGGCACTTCGCTCGGTGGCCATGCTCCTCCCTCGCTTTGCGTTGGGAGTGAGAATTGGCCGAGCTGTGATTAAAGGACTTGGGAATCTGAACATTTATTTTCCATTTCAAAGCTCTAGAGTCCAGCCAGAACTAGTATTTTTTAGCAATGGAAGTTTTAGAAATGAGAAGCAGCCTCATGGGGACAGAGCAGGGTGTCCAAATTCCTGGCTCTGTTCAGGGCAGCTGTGGATATTTCCCCCTTTTTTTCCCACTTAAAAAAATGTGGCTACAAAAAACCCATAAAATTTACCATCTTAACTGTTTCTGAGAGTACAGTGTGGTAGAATGAAGTACGTTCACGTCCTTGTGGGACCAAGCCCAGTTGCCAGAATCTTTTTCCTTCTTGCAAACCTGAACCTCTAGACCATGAAACACTAACTCCCCAGTCTCCTCCCCCGTCTCCTGGCAGCCACCATTCTACTGAATCTGGCTACACCT
Source organism: Mustela lutreola (assembly GCF_030435805.1). NCBI lineage: Eukaryota > Metazoa > Chordata > Mammalia > Carnivora > Mustelidae > Mustela > Mustela lutreola. The sequence continues at coordinate 42,860,962 of NC_081297.1, forward strand.
AGGTACCTCACATAAGTGGAAACATACCTCCTTGGTCCTTTTGTGTCTGGCTTATTTCCCTTAGCATGATGTCCTCGAGGTTCATCCAGGTTGTAGCCTGGGTCAGAACGTCCTTCCTCCGTATTCTGCTGTATGGGGTGTTCTGTTGTATGGACACGCCACATTTCACTTATCCATTCGTCCACCCATGAACAGTTGGGTTGCTTCCAGCTTTTGGTTATTGTGAATAATGTTGCTATGAATGTAGGTGTACAAATATAGTAGATGTCCTTTTTAATGTCCTCTGTGTCATTTGAAGATGAAATAAGCCACCTAAGATTCGTTTGCAAAAGGAAAGGGCAGTGAATGTCTTTGCACGGCTATGTGGTAGTTTCCAGATTAAGTGCAGGCCCCTGGGAGGGGAGGAGGGGAAAGAGCAGTCAGGACCTGGCCTGATCCCCCTCCCTACTACCTCCTACCACAGTACGTCCACTTCCAATCATTCATCCATTCCACACATATTCACCTACTTGCACTGAGCACTGGCTTAAGGAGTGGTGGGAATACAACAGAGAGAAAATCAGACCATAGTCCCTGTCTTCACAGAGTTTACACTCTAGTGGAGTGGACAGCAGATGAACAAAAGTCATAAGAAAAATACTGCATGTGGTATGTTTGTTGATAAACCTCTAGGCAAAAAAAGAAAAAAAGAAAAAAAAAAAGGAGGGCAAGGAAATCCAAAAGTAAGATGACTTTGGGAGGAGAGATGGGAAATGTTGAAGGCAGGCAAAGTTTTAGATCCTGTAGCCACAGGGGAATTTACTTACTGAAAAAGCATTAAAAAAAAAAAAATAGAAATGTAATTCACTCACCATAAAGGTCATCATGGGAAAGTGGTTTTCAGTATCCACAAAGTTGTATACCACCAGCACTATATCTAATTCCAGAACAATGTCATCGTATAAGATGATATTTGAGAAATAGTCTATGCTGGATATCTTTCATCTGTTCCTCTCTCCATGCTCTCTGCCTCTCCTGACCCAGGAGGCAGACAGGGAGGGGGGCCTACATCAATAGGCTCCTTCTTTGGAGCCCCCAGGTGGCTTTAGCAGCTGGGAGCTTCTGCAGGGTTGAGAGGAGGAAGACTTACTCCTCAAGTCCCCTCTGGATGAGGTCCCCACAGGCTGACTGCATCCCAAGCTACAGTCCCTGTGGGATGCTTATCTCCACAGAGCTCATTCCCTTCCCCTTGTCCCTTCCAGCCCAGGATACAGCAGTGTTCCTGTGGTTTCCCCATATGCCCTGTCCATACCTCTGTAAATAGACCCCTTCTCCCCCTCCTTTCAAGCCACTCAATTCAAGTACGTGATCTCTTCCTGCCAGGGAGCCTGCCTAACAGAGGTCTGATGGAAGTGAGAGAGTCAGATACCCAAAGAGTGTGGGGCAGCAGAGCCACTGCAGGGACTGTTCAAAGGCCCTGAGGTGGGAAAAGACCAGACTCACTCAATAAACAAGATGCCGACAGTGGGTGCCTGAGTGGCTCAGTGGGTTAAGACTCTGCCTTCAGCTCAGGTCATGATCTCAGGGTCCTGGGATTGAGCCCCACATCAGGCTTTCTGCTCAGCAGGGAGCCTGCTTCCCCATCTCCCTCTCTCTGCCTCTTCGCTTACTTGTGATCTCTGTCTGTCAAATAAATAAATAAAATCTTTAAAAAAAAAAAAAAAGAAGAAGAAAAGAAAAGAAACAAGATGCCACTGTGGAGGGGGACCGTGAGTGAGGACAGACAGCCAGGGAGAAAGAGACAGGCCAGGGGAGGAAGCCAGGTCAACCCTTGGAAGGCCTTGAGGGCTGTGGCAGAAATTTGGGCTTTTATCCTAAGTAAGATGGGTAGCCACTGAGGTTTCTGAGCTGAAGAGCAACACCGTCTGACTTACAAAAGGAGGCCTCAGTCTCTGTGCTAAGAATAGCCTGGAGGGGGGAAGAGCAGAGGGAGGGAGACCAGCTGGCAGACAGAGGCCCAGCAGGAAACATGTGGGACACTCATAATGGGATAATTGGAGGAAAGTTTCTTTACAAAGGTGTGGATGTAGAGGAAACACAAGAGGAACCCAGGGCTTAGAAGCAGAGGAGCTGTTAACACTTTCCAAGTCATGGAAAAGAAGGAGCTACTACAGGAGCCTCAAGTGAGTGTGATGGTCAATTTTGTGTCAGCTTCACTGGGCCACAGGGTGCCTGGACATTTGGTCAAACATTATTCTGGGTGTGTCTGTGAGTGCGTTTCTAGAGAAGATTAACGTTTAAGTTGATAGACCTTAGTAAAATAGACTGCCCTTCCTAATGCGGTGGGCCTTGTCTGACCAGGTAAGAGCCTGAATAGAACAAAGGTTGATTCCTTCCATAAGTAAGAAAGAATTCCTGCCTGACAGCCTTCAAGCTGGGATATTGGAGGGTTTTCCTTCCTTCAGACTCGAGGAACATCACAGCTCCCCAGCTATAGAGCTTGAGGCTTGTCAGCCTCCTTAATTGTGTGAGCCAATTCTTTATAATAAATCTTTCTCTCACTGGTTTGGTTTGGTTTCTCTGTAGAAGCCTGGTTAATATAGAGGAAGTGTCAGGCAGGGATGGCCACCTGAAAAGGCTCAATGGTGTTGAGTTGAGGGATGTGGCCAGCATGAGGAGATCTCACTCTTTCCAGGCTCCTGCTGGGGCTCCTTGTTAGCTGAGCTCAATGGAAACGAAAGGACCAGACTCAACAGAGGTGGTCCTAACAGCTGAGACTCCAAGGACGCATAGCAGGGTGCATAGTGTGGAGCCTAGATCTGGAGGGGCAAACTGAAGGTATCCAGCATAAGGCCTAGGAAGGACATTGCCACAGTCCAAGAAAGAGACAAAGGTGGCTTAGGTCAGGGTGGCGGCGGTGGGTTGAGAAACATGGCTAGATTCTGGATCTATTTGAGAGGCAGAGCTGGCAGCATTTGCTGATGGCCTACATGGAGCAGCAGTGAGAAGAGAAGGGCCACAATGACTCCAAGATTTCTGGCCTGAGCAACTAGAAGGATGGGGTTGCCATTAACTGAAACAGCTTTCTTCAGCTTCTGCAAAAAAAAAAAAAAAATGTTTTTGTTATTATGTTATGTTAGTCACCATATAGGACATTGTTAGTTTTTGATGTAGTGTTCCATGATTCATTGTTTGCATGGAACACCCAGTGTTCCATGCAATCCATGCCTGCCTTAATACCCATCAATGGGCCAACCCATCCCCCACACCTCCCTCCCCTCTAAAGCCCTCAGTTTGATTCTGGGATTCCATAGTTTCTCATGGTTCATCTCCCCCTCTGATTCCCCCACCCCTTCATTTTTCCCTTCCTTCTCCTGACATGCTATTCCTTACATTCCACAAATAAGTGAAGCCATAGGATAATTGTCTTTCTCTGCTTGACTTATTTCACTCAGCATAATCTCCTCCAGTTGCATCCATGTTGATGCAAAAGTTGGGTATTCAACCTCTCTGATGGCTAAGTACTATTCCATTGTATATATAGACCACATCTTCCTTATCCATTCATCTGTTGAAGGGCATCTTGGCTCCTTCCACAGTTTGGCTATTGTGGCCATTACTGCTATGAACACTGGGGTGTATATGGCCTTTCTTTTCACTACATCTGTATCTTTGGGGCAAATACTCAGTAGTACAAGGATGCCCACTCTCAACAATATTATTCAACATAGTACTAGAAGTCCTAGCAACAGCAGTCAGACAACAAAAAGAAATAGAATGTATTCAAATTGGCGGAGAAGAAGTCATACTCTCTCTCTCTTCACAGATGACATGACACTTTATGTGGAAAACCCAAAAGACTCCACCCCCAAATTACTAGAACTCACACAGCAATTCTGTAATGTGGCAGGATACAAAATCAATGCACAGAAACCAGTTGCTTTCCTATTCACTAAGAATATAACTGTAGAAAGAGAAATTAGGGAATCCATTCCATTTACAATAGCACCAAAACCCCTAAGAAACCTTGGAATAAACCTAACCAGAGAGGTAAGGGATCTACACTCTAGAAACTACAGAACACTTATGAAGGGAATTGACAAAGACACAAAGATGGAAGAGCGTTCCATGCTCATGGATCAGAAGAATAAACATTGTTAAAATGTCTACGCTGCCCAGGGCAATCCATACTTTCAACGCCATCCCGATCAAAATACCAACGGCATTTTTCAAAGTGCTGAAACAAACAATCCTAAAATCTGTATGGAACCAGAAAAGGCCCCAAATCTCCAAGGAAATGTTGAAAAAGAAAAAGAAAGCTGGGGGCATCACGTTGTCTCATTTCAAGCTACATTACAAAACTATCTTTTAAAGAAAGGATTCAATTGCTAATGAAATGTTCCAAATCTCTGATAGCATATTTTCTATTTTGTCAACGAAATACACCGACTTTGCCTCATTTGACCTTCACTGTCCCCTGAAGCAGGTGAGGGAGGTGTTCCACATCCAGGGGAAAACTGAGCCCAGCATGGTGCCTCCTACACAGCTGTGCTCATTCATAGTCACAGAATGAATGAAGGAAAAATTGATGTGAAACGGTGAGAAATACTGATTTGTCATATTCTGTTTGTAGAATTAGGGCTGGAAACCTAATTCATTCCATTGTCTGCCCTTCAACTGTTCAGAGATGAATGGACTCCAGCCTAGGCCCAGCCTTTGAGGAGCTGGTGACCAAGGACATGCGGATAGTCACCAAGTGATGTAAAGCAAGGAGTGTGTGGAGAAGAGGGGGAGAGCAGGAGTGGGGCGGAGGGGAAGGGGGACAAGAAGAAGAGGGCAGGATGCATGCACTTTTCACCAAGCTTCTCCCTGAAGGGAAGAGCTCGAGAACATTCTCTGACCAGCACTCACTGAGCAATGGTCAAAGATGTACATTTGTCATCTGTGCAAAAAGGAGCTTAGCTTAGATACGAGGCTTTCCTTTTACTTCCCTGTTCTTTTTCCTTCCCATTCCCCCATTCCCCCAAGACCACCACACTCATAAATTGACACTTTTAAATAGATATTGAATTGTAGCAGGGAAGATCTGAGTCATATTTCAGAAAGAATGAATTACTCCCTTCATAATCTAGGTATAGTCTAACTTTTCCCCAGCCTCATCTCCTAGTGCTCCTTTTTCTCTTCCCTTACACCCAACCCTACAGCCCTTACCCTCCCTTATTCCTGACTCTAAGACCCTCACTGTGGCAGTTTTAAAACACATCTGCAAATTTTTGACCTTTCTATCACTGAGAGGTAGGGTCTGTGTCTCCTCCTACTGAGGTTGGGTCAAACTTGGAGACTAGCTAACTAACAGAATACAATTGAGATGATGCTCTGGGACTTCCATAGCAGACCCTAAAAGTCAATACAACAGCCACTCAATTCTCTGAGCCTTCTAATTCCTGGAGGCCAGCCACCATGCTGGGAGAAACACCAAGCAGCCTACGAAGAAGAAGTTGGAGCAGGCCATGGGTGGGAAAACTGAGTCCCCTAGCCCTCCGCCTCAGCTGAGTTCCTTGCCAACAGCAAGGCAGCAAGCGTCAACTTGCTGGCTGGTTCAAGTGAAGCACCCTGGAAATGGATCCTCCATTCCCTTTAAGCTGTTCCCGTGGACATGGCATGAAGAGCCTTCCTTCCCTGCTGGGCTCTGCCCAAAATACACCCTCAATGACTAAAGAAAATACTGCTTTTATTTGAAGCCACTAAGTATAACTTAGTATATGAATAATTGATATTCTCACAACAGAACCTGCCCATGGTTTCCTTCTTTTGTTCCTTCTGTTTCTTGTATGCTCTTGGTTCCTTATAACCATTGAGGAGTCTCTGATTGGTGAACTCCTAGTCACCAGTTCAAGCCCAGTTCAGATGCTTTTTCCACTGGGACAGTTTCCCGTCCAACTTCCCTCCTCCTTCTTCCCACGTAAGGGAAAAAAAAATGTTCCCTCTACCACGTTGCCCAATACCTCACTTACGCATCAAGGAACTTAACTCCCTTTTAGCTGAGTGTTCTTTTGAGATGGGCCTTCCTGTATGGACTCCAAGTGTCTATCTCCAGAACCATGTCCAACCTTCATGCCCACTCTGTATATCCCATCTCCAGGGCTTGGTGAGGGGCTGAGACCAAGAAGATGCCCTAGGAAAGTGAGTTAGGTTGAATTAAATTGTGAAGGGTTTAATGTGAAATATTGACCAAGAGAAAAGTTGAAATACTCTTTCCCTCATGGCCCTTCAAAATAAAGCCACAATGTACATTACCCCCTAGCTGGCGGGAGGCAAGGTAGGGAAGCTCCATCCTGGCCTACAGCTAAGGGATGAGCCCCAAAAGTTTCTGAGTTTCAAGGATCTATCTTTTTTTTTTTTTTAAGACTTTATTTATTGATTTGACAGAAAGAGATCACAAGTAGGTAGAGAGGCAGGCAGAGAGAGGGGGAAGCAGGCTCCTCACCAAGCAGAGAGCCCGACGTGGGGCTCAATCCCAGGACCCTGGGATCATTATCTGAGCCAAAGGCAGAGGCTTAACACACTGGGCCACCAGCTGCCCCTCAAAGATCTATCTTAAGGCCTGATCGTTCCCTTGGCTCTATGCTCGGGTCCCACACTTCATTTTATTCCTGCTACGAAATCCCCTCTCTGAAGTTACTGGGCTCTTGACTCCTCTGCCCTCCCCCACGCCTCCCCGCCCCCACTGCAATCCCTAGTATCTCACAATATGCCACCATGTACCTCTGAGCCATGGTCCTTATGAGCAAAATGTGTCAGAGTTGACAATGCATACAAGGCAGTATATTTCAGAGCTTTTTCAAAGGTGTTTGTCTCTGGACAGCTGGTTAGGCACCTGTAGGGTGAACTACCTTAGCAGGTCTTTCAAAAGACATCACATCACTCATCATTGTAACATCAGTGTTTTCCTTTACGAGTACTTTGAGGTCTTTCCAAAACAAATCCAAAGGGCTGGGTGGGACTTGGGCCACCACTGTATCTGTGAAATGAGCAACATGAACATGGATAGAGCTTTCTAAGCAGCATTCATTCTTAGCACATTGGAGGAAGTCAGTGCCTTCAACAAGCTGGTGCCAGAAAGCAGGGGAGGGGCAGGTTCTGTGGGGTCAGAAGCTCACAGAATTTGGGGATGGCTATCTATAGGAGAAAAGGAATACATATTTTAAGTACAAAAATAGATATAAAAGTGAATGTTTAGAATGAAAAAATTCACTCCAAATCACACATTTTAAGAAGGTGATGAATATCACAAAAATCCTAAAACCTAGAAAAATTACAGTCTCCTTATTTATTAATTGCCCCAGATGCCTGCGTAGTTAGTACTTTTTCTAAATTTGCAGTGATCTATAATCCGAAAAATATGCAAAACTCCTCTGAGATTAGGCATTCACAGGAACAATTCAAATGTGTACAGAAATTGCTGCCACCTTATCCCGAACCAAATAATTGTGCAACCAGCTTACTCTGATGCCACAACATTGACTTATTGATGACTGCGTGTAGGAGTTTTGTCACTAGAACACTTGCTTCTTCAGGCATTTCCCTGCGTTGGTGGCAATGCTGTGTGCCATTTTGCTGGAACCACAGATTTTGTCGGGACAAGACGCATTGGATACGCTGAGACGGGGTTCCATGCACCCCAGAGCTTTACCTGTGGTCCTCGGGTGGCCCCATCACCAGACCAGACCCATAGACACAAGCATCGCGATCACATTCAGTTTCGTGTCATCCCCATCCGAAGAGAAGACAATGGAAGACCCGTTTGTAATTACATTCAACATGAACACAAGAGAACCATTCGGGCCAGGCTGATGAGAACCAAATCCTCTGTCTGGCAGTTGTATTTGTTTGATCTTCGGAAGAATCTGCCAGCCTGGCTTCGGGCTCAGTGCATCTCAAATCTTATTTTTCCCTGCCCTCCCACATACTTGCAAGGGTGGGTGAGTGGGACGCTCACACGGTGTCAAACTTGGGCTGCACCTGCCCGCCCCGATGCAGTGATACTGAAGCTGGCAGGAATGACAGTGTTCCTGGAAGCCAGTCCTACACCCGCAGCTTGCAGATAACTTGTCTCTACAAGGAAGTGGTGCTGAGCTACAGAAATATATCCCTCCAAGCCCAAATTAAATGTTACCCCAATTCAACTTCCTCTTAGCCGGATCCCGCAAATGCCCAACTAACGGAAAATCAGACAGAGAAGTGGGAATGGCAAGAGACGGTGCTGTTAACCCCTGGTGGTTGGATAATCTTACTTTTGCAAGTAGTACAGAAACATTTGGGCAGAAGAATGTGCTGCCCCTTTGGGAGGGGCAAGGAAGGCTGAGGCTTCCTCTACTTCCCAGCAAATACATCCCCGGCCTCGAACAAGGAGCCTGTGGGGGATGTGGGGGCTGTAGGATGCTGACATTATCAACAGTTTTGTCAAAAGGCAAAGGCTTGGAGATGTGAGTCCCAACTCTGTCCCCGAGCCTCCCTGTGCCTCAGGGGCCCTCTGAAAACAGAGATGATGACACTGACCTCCCGGGAGGGCTCTCAGGCTTAAAACATCAATCTGTGACATCTCTTGGTAAGTCAGAGCATTGAACAAATGTCCCCTGTTATTCTCATACCAGCGTCGTGGCATCTCCTCTCCTTGGGTCCAGAAGGAACAAGTCTATAGGACCAGCTCTGCCTCTTTAAAGTACGAGGTTGTGCTCTGACCCCTAAGGGAATGTCTTCTGGAATCAGGATAATCCTGCTGAGGTCGCTTAGGCCACCTCCTCCTCCCTGCTGTCAGGCAGGGGATTAGAGGAGAGGCCTGTGGATTAACGGGCTCATTTTGTCATAACCACCCCCCCCTCCCCAGACCATCAGCCCCTCCTGGAGCCTGCTGGTCAGGCCAGGCAGCTCCTCTGTGCACCATTCTCTGCAGGGCAGAAAGAAGTCCTTGCCCCTGCCAAAACACTGTAGCAAGACCAGACTGAAAGCGGGGTGACCTCAGGCTTGCCGGGACTCGGAAGGCAGAAGGCCTGGGGACGTCCCAAGTATCTGGGTGACAGGTGGACAGAGCTGGCAGTTGGAGGCCGCTCTCCTCTCTCCCTCCTTTCACCCCGAGCTCTGCAGGGACACCATGCCAGGACTGCCCAGGTTCCACCCAGACACCAACGCCCCCCACCATCGGAGGCCCTGCTGCCCATGGCCAGTGGCGCCAGCCTCTCTACGGAAGACCACGATCATGCTGAGCCTGCTGCTCTCCAGCACCTCCCTGCCCCCCACACACGGGCAGGCCAAGATTCCTCTGGAAACGTAAGCATCAAGTTCCGCCCCCACCCCATAGAATCCTCTGGCCTTGTCCTCCCTTCCTTCCTCCTGGAGAGTCAATCCTCTGCCCACCCTCCTAGCCTGGACCTCTGGCCTCCCTTGGGACACTCCCCTGGGGGCTTGCACTGCCCACCATCTCTTCCCCTCCTCTCTTCCCACCTGATTCCCATTCTGGAGCGGCACCTGCCACTCCAGGGACACCTGCCGGTTTCAGGCAGAAGTGATCATGAGGGCCCTCACACCTCCGGATGGGAAACAGGACAGTGGCTGGAGCACCTGCAGGCCAGAGGGATGACCCTTCGTGGATAATCACTGCGATGAGTCCACTGGGAATGGGGGCTTTGCTGGCTCAAAGCGAACATCGCAGCTCCCTAAGGATTTGTGAGGAAATTTGTGTTTCAACACTCTGAGAGAGTAAAGCGGTTCTAAACCGACAAAACAGATCATGCAACCAGGCACTGAGCAAGACTGGACTTCTGTCGTCTTCACCTTCCCTTCCTGCCTCCTTCCAGGCCTCCTTCTGCATCCTGTCAGTCAGACCAGCTCCAGGAAAGACTCTGTTATCAGTCAGTTACACTTTAGTATAAAGCTTAGTTGCTCTTCCTTGCTCTGGCGGTCCTATTAAAGAAATGGCCGAGATACGTGGGGACCAGAGCATTCTAGATGGCAGGGGACCACTTGCTGAGTCCATACCCGAGTCCAGCATAATAGCCACCAGAGCCAGCCGCCAGCCTCGCATCTGAACAGGAGTGGGGACCGGGAGGCCGAACAAAGCACGCCTTTGTCAGGGGTGCATAGCAACGGCACTGTTGACGTTGGGTAGTAGAGCCTCTACTGTTTCTGAGCCTGGCACAGTGCTGTGCAGTTGAGGACACGAGCTCAGAGAGGTTAGGGGACCTCCCCACGTTCATGTGGGCAGTAAATGGAAGTGCCTGAATTTAAACTCAAGTCCACTTGACCTGCGCTTTCCCCACTGCTGGGCTATATGAGGATCTGTTGCTGAGGAAGAGGTTGAGAGTAATTTTCCATCTCCAGAACACACAGCAACTGATAGTAGAAGGAAAAACTCTGGGAATGGGCTGAGTGTTGAGTAAGGTAGCTGGAATCCAGGTCTTGGTTGTGGAGAACCATAGCCTGGACCGTGTACATAGCAACCTCGAGAGCTGGCCAAGATTACTTGCCTTTAAAGGTACCTGTGTCTGTACCTGCCCTCTCCCTTGGATCCAGACCTCTGCCAGGCCCCTGGCACCAGCCCTATTTCCCCTGCTGAATCCCCTTCTCAGTCTTGTGCACCTCAATGGCACCACATCTCCCTCAAATCATGCTCTTCCTTCCCACTTGACCCTCACCCTCACCCCTTGCCAGGCTCCTACTGCCCTTCCAAATCTGTTGCCACCAATATCCCTAAAGATTTCCTCCCTGCCCAAACCACTAGACATCCCTGGCCTCCTCTCACTGAACTTCCTTCTCCTTGACTCTTGATACCTCAACGTCCATAACAATGAGCTCTCCTGGGTCTCCTTGGGCAACTGAATGAAACTTCTGTTCTCCTCAAGCAATCCTTTCCATCTGCCTGCCCCTGAGATTGTCAGTATACCCCAGGGTTTGTCACCACTCACAGGTCTTCTCATGCTCACACTCTCCTTGAATGAGTCCCTCTGCCTTCAGAATCTCAACTCACCCATATGCTAATGACTCTCTCAGCCCTGCCCCTGACTCTTAGACTGACATACGCATTGGCTATGGACAGCTCTTCCTGAAGATCATATGACGTTTTAAATTCAAGTGTGTGTCTTTCAAGATATAATACAATCAGTGCCTTCTGGAGTTGTGCAGTGCACAACCTGACCTATGGCACACAGCATCCCTGCAACAGGGAGGAATTCCACATTCTACATATCCCGGAACATTCTAGATTGCAGGGGGCCATTTGCTCAGTCCATACCCGAGTCCGGCATGATAGGCCACCAGAGCAGAGCCAGCCTCGCATCTGATCAGCAGTAGGGACCAGGAGGCGGAACATTCATCACCTTCCACCCTCCCCAACTTGTCCTCCACCCCGATCTTCCTGATATTCTGAATTTAATCCAACAACATCAACTTGACCACCCAGGCTGGAAACCTAGAGTCATTTTTGACTCCTCAAGCTCTTCTCTACTGTTTATGTAGAAATCTCTTCCGAATCTCTTTGGCAGGGTAAACTCTCCTGAACTTCTAACACTGACCTTAGATCCCGTTTGTCCCAAGAAGCCTTTTGGCACCACCACTACTCCTCTCCAAGCTTTGTTGGTACCCCTTCACCTTCATGCATGCATCACACTATCTGTATGTGGAGGGGTATCCCTCCTCACTGAGGGTGTTACAAAGGTGAGGACTACAATGAGGTCCCAGCACTGTGTATGATGGGGTGGCACATAGTAGGACCTCAATAATTATTGGCTGAATGACAGCATGAAGGCACCCTTGATAGGACCGTGTGGACAAACCCATTTGGCTCCATCCGGAGACGCTCAGATGAGGTCCTGTGTACTCATTGCAGGACACCCCCAGCCTTCCCAGGGGGCAGGACCTTGGTGCGTTTCCAGGGACGGATGGGAGGTCAGGGCTTCTCCACGAGGCTGCCTGCACCCCGGATGTGGGGTGGCCTCCTCACACCCCCCTGCCTGGCCTGCTGTCACCTGCACAGAAGCAGCTCAGAGCGTCTTCCTCTGCCGCAGCCTCATGTCCCCCTCTGCAGTTTTAATAGAGGATTCGGTGACCAGTAGTGACCTGGAACAGGGAACCCTGGAAAGCATGGCCCACTGAGAATCTTTAGTGGTGCCAAACAGCTCCCGTTTCCATCCTCAGGGTCATCCCCGTCCAGGCCTGGACCCATCCACAGCCTCTTCCCCTTCTCCACTCACAGAGAAGAACTCTTGGGGGCTTAGGGTCAGAATGTGCTTCCCAGCTGGTCCTCCCTGCCCCCTCAGGGCAGCTGTGGAGCCCCCAAAGGGTCCTCTTGGTTTCCTGCCCCAACCAGGAGGAAGGGTAGCTCTTTGTGTGTGTTTCTGGGTATAGGTCAGTATGTATGCCCACCCAGGTATATATATATGAAACTCTATGTATTATGTGTGTCTCTGAGTGTGTGTCAGTGGGTGTCTGTGTGTGCACACTGTTGTTTTCTATGTGCATGTGTGTGTGTGTCGCACGTGTGTCTGTGTGTGCATATGTGAATACACACGCACTCCCGTCACCTGGCAGAGTGAAGCTGTGGGCAGACACCTTCGGGCAGGACCTGTATAACACCGTGACCAAGTACTCAGGCTCTCTCTTGCTGCAAAAGGTCAGTAACCCCCTCCCGGGGAGCTCAAAGGGTGGTCAGAGGGCAGTCAGCCAGGGACTTCCTCCTGGTGGAGAAGCAGAGTCCTCTAATCCCTGAACATCCATGCTTTAAGTGGTCTTGGAGAACATCTAATCCATTCTCCTCGTTCTCAGATGGGGAAACTGAGGCCCAGGGAAGGAATGATTTGCCCAAGTCACAGAGCAAGTCAGTGGCCAAGAGCAGAGGGTCAGTTCAGATCCTCCAGACGCTGATGCCAGGATAGAATTGGATGGGCCAGAGATTTACCTGGACAGTTCTGTAAAGAATAAAAGGGAGAGGGAGCAGGTGTAGACAGAGTGGGATCCTGCCTTTACACCTGTGAGCTGGCACAGGGAGGAAGGAGACAAGGGTGAGTGCCTGCAGGGGCTGCTTGGGCTGGAGAAGTAGATGAGTGGGCCTGCGGCCCTCTGCGGGGAGAGCTTCCCTGACCTCCAATTCTCGGGACCTCTAGCCATGCAGGGGTGCTGGAGGGCACCCACATGGGGCCATAGCTGAGGTCTAGCCCACGCCTAGCTCCCCGGCAGGAAGAGGGCCTTGAGTGACAGGACGATGCAGCAGCTTCTCCTTGCCTTTATTTATTAATTACTTTATTGCAGATTGAAACCGAGTCTCTCCTCTTACTGGATTATAAACAACCCCATTCTCTCTGATATTTATAACTCCCAGACCGGTTTTAATAATAGTCTGCCATTCTCTATTATTACCATTTGCTAAGAGCTTTATACTCAAGATTTAATTCTCACCACAGCTTCATAAAGTGAGTACGATCTTTGCCATTTCCTAAATGTTGTTAAGAGCAAATCTCAGGTTTTTATGCCAGAGCGCGGCCACACTGCAGCCCTTCCTCGGGCCGCTGGGCGGGGCTGAAGGGAGTGGGCGGAGCCAGGGCGGGCACCTACCTCTCCCACGCCCCCTACAGGCCGCTGTAGCAATGACAGCTCAGACCCACTTCCGCTCACGTGGAGTTTCCACCCAGCGAAGCACCAGGTCGTTTGATTTTCTCATTTGTGCCCTCCAACCCCAGGTGAGGCAGATGCAGCAATAATGACGTGGCCATTTGGGGTAAAAGCATTCTAGAGCGTGCTCTAAAGCCGTCCAATGTCGCATCTTGTAGTTGAGGAGACGGAGTAACTCACGTGAGATCACATGGTCACAAGGTTGCCAAATGGGGTCATTAGACTTTAGTGACACACACACTAGGTGAGAGATTATCTCCTGCGAGCCCAAAGTGTAGACTTGAATCCAGCTCTCTTAACTCTCCTAGATTCTCCAGCAACTCCGGCAGCATGAACCCTTGTAACTCCTGCTGAGCTCTGCTCAGGCAGTAGAATTATAGTTCACACTGTTGGGAGCAGGGCCACACTGATACCTGGGGCATCAGGGAAAAATGAGCTGCTCATAATCCCTGTGAGCAGCACCAGGGAGGCATCATGACTCCATAAAGATGGAAATCTGGGAGACCTGGGCCATCCCAGGTCCTCCATTCAAGGGCTGTGTGACCTTGGTCAAGTTTGTTGACCTCTCTGAGCCTCAGTCTACTCCCTTTTAAGGTTATTAACCACAGATTTAATGTCCAAAGTTCCTAGAACAGAGAGAACTTTGATAAGAGGCAACTATTAATGGTAGTGGGGGCAATTATACCAGAAGGCGAGAGCCTGTCCTTACCTCTCCTTGAGTCAACAAGACTCCACAAGTGTGAATGCTTAGTTGAGAGGATGGAGGCTGCACGTAATCATGTACAAGGCTACAGGTGCGCATCTCTCCCACTTCCCCCACACAGAAATACAAGGATGTGGAACCCAGTCTGAGTATCTCAGAGGTGGACGGCTTAGAGCTGGTGAGGAAGTTCTCAGAGGATATGGAGGCCATGCTCCGCAGGAAAGTGGAGGCTGTCAAGGTACTCTCGGTTCTATGATTTGTGGAGGGGTTCTGGCCCAACCCCCATGACACCAAAATGACCCTCAATGTTGTGCTCCCTTTATCCTCTTTCCCACACCATCTTCTTCCTACCTTATGAGTGTCTGCTTTGTAGCCTCACGAGCCAAAAGATCATTTGTAAAGGAGAAAATGTTGGGAATCAAGAGAAGAGAGGTGGGGGCTGGAATTTGAACTCTGCCTGAGGGAATTTTGTCCAATACAATAGGATCAACTTACAGTGTCAAGAGGGGTTCTGCATCACAACCTCATATTCAGAGACAGGCACAGAGCAGGTATAGAGTAAAGTTTTAGGGGTCACTAACTGATGAATGAATAGGTGGATGGATGGGTGGCCAATGGGTGGAAGGGAATACAGCTGGATGGAGAGCTCAAAAAGCAAGCTCCTTCATCTCCTTTCCCTTTTCTCCTCTATCCATGCTCTCCTCTTCTGCATATCAGCCCACCCTTCATGGCACCCACATTCTCTGAGGGCCACCCAGATCCCAGAGGTACTTACAGTGCTGGGCCTCGTGTTCAGGTGATTCCCACATTGCACATCCACTGAGCAGGAAGGACATGCCCCAAAATCTTTGGGGACCTGGCTAAGTGGAGAGACATGGTTCCTGCTCCACCCAGCCAGAAATCTGACCATCCAAGACCAGTCTTATCCCAAAAAGGACTCCCTTGGGGGAACCAGGAAAATGACAGAGCTAGGATGGTAGATCATGCAGGGGAGGCAAGGTCAGGGGTTGGGGAGAGAGCAGACTGCAGTCTGCACAGTGGGCCTGCCTGGCTCCCCACCTCCCCATCAGAACCCACTTTCTGGGAAGCATCAGCATCAGAGTCTCTGGGGCCTTCTTTCCCACAAGTTACAATTTGCAGCCTCTTTTCCACAGCTTAGGAGAGCGGGATTGTAGCATCAGAGATGATAACTTGGGGACTGGAGAGCCCACCCTGGACTATGGTGGGAGGACACTGATCTCACAAACAACCAACACGGGCAGTCTGCCTCCTTCTGTCTACGGTGCTGTTTGAAACCCCTCTCTGGGCACAGACATTGGGCACCCCTTTGGGTACTGGTCCTTATGCTAGAACAAAAGTAATTCTGCTGCACTCCCAGAGACAAGGGCTCTGGGCTCTCTGGGGCTCCAGTTCCACTGTCTTTCCCATGGCTCCCACTGAGGAAACCAACCAAAAGAAAAGAGTGTTTGCTTGGCCAGTCTCCAAGTACCAGGCCCCACTCCTGCCTGGGGGTTCCATGGGGGCCTCAGTCACAGGCCCTTCTACATGGCATCCATCGGGAAATTTCCTGCAAAGCAGCACTAAAATTATCTTTGCCCTGTGAATAATGCTTCAGTGAAAATGAGAGCATAGATATCTTTTCAAGATTCTGATTTCATTCCCTTTGGCTATATAACCAGAAGTGGGACTGCTGGATTATAGGGTAGTTCTGTTTTAAGTTTTGGGGGAACCTTCATACTCTTTTCCATGTGGGGTACCAATTTACATTCCCATTGACAAGGCAAGGGTTCCTTTTTCTCCACACCCTCACTTGTTATCTTACATCTTTCTAATAATAGTTGTCCATCCCCTACACACCTTCCCTCTGGTGACCACCAGATTGTTCTCTATATTTAAGAGTCTGTTTTTTGGTTGGTCTCTTTTTCCTTTGTTTTGTTTCCAAAATTCCACATATGACTGGACTTATATGGTATGTGTCTTTCTCTGACTTATTTCACTTGGAATTACAACTCCTAAGTCCATACATGTTGTTGCAAATGGTAAGATTTCATTTTTTATTATGATTGAGTAATATTCTATTTTATAAATAGAATTTATAATTAAATAGATTTTATAAATTATATAGATACATAATTAAATTATATAACTATATAATTATATAATTTAATTATATTTTAAATCTATATAATTCTATATAAATCTATATATAATCTATATAATTAAATTATATAGACTTATAATTAAATATATTTATACACTAATAAATTTATAATTAAATTTATAAATAAATAGAATAGTAATATTCTATTTTATAAATAGAATAATATTCTATTTTATAAATAGAATAATATTCTATTTTTATAAATAGAATTGCATAAATAGAATCTATTTTATAAATAGAATATTACTCAATCATAATAAAAAATTAAATCTTGCCATTTGCAACAACATGTATATATAACATATATATAAAATAAAATATAATAATATAAAAAAGAATATAATAAATATAAAAAGGAAAAAAATATATAAAAAGGAATATAATAAATATAATAATATAAAAAGAATATAATGAAGTAATAAATAGAATATTACTATTAATACTATTAATATTACTATGTAATAGAATATGTATGCACCACATCTTTTTCCATTCATCTATCAATGAGCAAATGAGTTGTTTCTATATCTTGGCTATTGTAAGTAATGTTACAATAAACATAGGGAGGCATATATCTTTTTGAATTAGTGTTTTTATTTTCTTTGTGTAAACACCAGTAGTGGAATTACTGGATAATCCAGTACTTCTATTTTTAATTTTTTGAGAATCTCCAAATTATTTTCCATGGTGGTTGTACCAGTTTGCATTCCCACCAGCAGTGCACGAGGGTTCTTTTTTCTTCATATCTTCACCAACACTTGTTATTTCTTGTGTTTTTGAGTTTAGCCATTCTCAGAGGTGTAAAGAGATATCTCATTGAGGTTTTAGTCTGCACTTCCCTGATAATAAGTGATGTTGAGCATCTTCTAATGTGTCTGTTGACCATCTGGATGTCTTCTTTAGAAAAATGTCTAGTCAGGGGTGCCTGGGTTGTTCAGTCATTAAGAGTCTGCCTTCAGCTCAGGTCATGATGCCTGGGTCCAGGGATGGGCCCTGCATCAAGCTCCCTGCTCAGCAGGAAACCTGATTCTCCCTTTCCCACTCCCCCTGCTTATGTTCCCTTTCTTGCTGTGTGTCTCTCTGTCAAATAAATAAAATCTTTTTTAAAAAGAAAAGAAAAGAAAAATGTCTATTCAGTTCTTCTGCCCATTTTAATTGGATTATTCTGGGTTTTTTTTCCCTTGTTGCATTGTATGAATTCTTTGTATATTTTGAATATTAACTGCTTATCAGATATATCATTTGCAGATACCTTCTCTCATTCAGTAGGTTGCCTTTTGTTTGGTTGGTTTCTTTCGTGTGCAAAAGCCTTTCATTTTGCTATAGTCCCAAAAGTTTATTTTCACTTTTGTTTACCTTGCCAGAAGAGACAAATCTAGAAAAATGTTTCTATGGTCAGTGTCAGAGAAATTACTCCTTGTGTTTTCTTCTAGGAATTTTGTAGTTTCAGGTCTCACATTTAGGTCTTTGATCCATTTTGAGTTTATTTTCCTGGACAGTGTAAGAAAGAGGTCCAACTTTCTTCTTCTGTATGTAGGTCTCCAATTTTCCCAACTGTATGTTCACTCTGTTGATTGTTTCCTTTGGTGTGCAGAAGATTTCTGGTTTGATGCAGACAACGAAAGCAATACAGAAATGGGTGATGCAATCTCATTTCTATTTTTGCTTTTGTTCTCTGTGGAGAACAAAACTTCTTGACCAGTGTCAAGAAGCTTTTTCTTTATGCTTTTTTCTAGTAATTTTATAATTTCAGGTCTTACATTTAGGTCTTTCATTTATTTTGAGTTGATTGTCTTTTCTTTTTTTATGTTTTATTTATTTTTTTTAATTTAATTTTATTTTTTCAGTGTTCCAAGATTCATTGTTTATTTTGAGTTGATTTTCATATCTGGTGGTAATAAAGGCCCAATTTAATTCTTCTACATGTAAATATTTAGTTTTCCTCATACCATTTATTTAAGAGACTTTTTTTTTTTTTTTTTTTTTTTTTTTGCCATTGTGTGCACTTAGCACTTTAAAGATCAGTTAATTGTAAAATGTATGGATTTCTTTCGGGGCTCCATTCTATTTTATTTGTCTATATGTCTGTTTTTGTGCCAATACCAACTGCTTTGATTATTGTAGCTTTGTAATATATTTTGAAATCAGGAAAGTGTGATGTGAAATTAGCTTTGTTCTTCTTGTCCAAGATTGTTCTGGCTACTCAAGGCCATCTGTGGTTCCATATAAATTTTACAATAGTTTTTCTATTTCTGTAAAGAATGACCTTGGAATTTTGATAGGGATTGTATTGAGTTTATAGATCACTTTGTGTAGTTGGACTTTTTTTTTTGGTATTATTATTATTCCTCTTTTATTTATTTTGTTATGTCAGTCAGTCAATACATCATTAGTTTTTGATGTAATGTTCCATGTTTCATTATTTGCATGTAACACCCAGTGCTCATCACAACACATACCCTCCTTAATACCCATCACCCGCTACCCCATCCCCCACCCCTACCCCTCTGAAACCCTCAGTTTGATTCCCAGAGTACATAGTCTCTCACGGTTTATCTCCCCCCTCTGATTCCCTCTCCTTCAGTTTTATCTTCCTTCCCCTAATGTCCTCTGAGTTATTCCTTATATTCCACATATGAGTGAAACCATATGCTAATTGTCTTTCTCTGCTTGACTTACTTCACTTTGCATAATGCCTTCCGGTTCCAGCCATGTCGATGCAAATGTTGGGTATTTATCTTTTCTGTTGACTGAGTAATATTCTATTGTATATATGGACCATGTCTTCTTTATCCATTCATCTGTTGAAGGGTATCTCAGCTCCTTCCATAGTTTGGCTATTGTGGACTTTACTGTTATGAACATTGGGGTGTATGTGCCCCTTCTTTTCACTACATCTGTATCTTTGGGGTAAATACCCAGTAATGCAATTGCTGCATTGCAGGGTGAGTCTATTTTTAACTTTTTGAGGAAACTCCCTCCTGTTTTCTGAAGTGGTTGTACTAACTTGCATTCCTATCAACAGTATAAGAGGGTTCCCCTTTCTCCACAATCTCACCAACATTTGTTATTTCCTGCCTTGTTAAGTTTTGCCATCCTAACTGGTGTAAGATCATATCTCAATGTGATTTTTATTTGAATTTCCCTGATGGGAAATGATGTTAAATATTTTTTCATGTGTTTGTTAGCATTTATATGTCTTCTTTGGAGAAGTGTCTGTTCATGTCTTCTGCCCATGTTTTGACTTGATTATTTCTTTTTTGGGTGTTGAGTTTGAGAAGTTCTTTATAGATCTTGAATAACAACCCCTTATCTATAATGTCACTTGCAAATATCTTTTCCCTATCTAAGGGTTGCCTGTTAGTTTTGTTGACTGTTTCCTTTGCTGTGCAGAAGTTTTTATTTTGATGAAATCCCAAAAGTTCATTTTTGTTTTTGTTTCCTTTACCTTTGGAGACGTGTCATGAAAGAAGTTGCTGTGACCAGTGGTAGTGCTGTCATTTTAACAATATTAATTTTTAAAAGAATATGAATTCTTCCAATCCATGAAAAAAGATCTTCCTATTATCTGTGTCTCCTTTAATTTCCTTACTTCCCATGATGCTCTATAATGCTGGCATCCTTTCCTTTTTCTTTTCTTTCTTTCTTTCTTTTTTTTTTTTTAAGTTGTGGTAAATACACATTATACAAAAGTTACCAGTTGGTAACCTGGATGGCTCCGTCAGTTAAGCATCCAACTCTTGGTTTAGGCTGAGATGATGATCTCAGGGTGATGAGATAAAGCCTGGCTTTGGGCTCTGTGCTGGCCATGGAGCCTGGTTGAGATCTCTCTCCCTCTCTCTTTGTTCCTCCTCCCTTGCTCATACTCTCATATGCTCTCTCTCTAAAAATAAGATAAAATAAAATAAAATAAATATTTAAGTTACAATTTTAACCATTTTTAAAGTGTACAGTTCAGTGGCATTAGATACACTCCATGCAACTATCTTCACTATCTAGTTCCAGAACTTTTCATCACTCCCAAACAGAAACCCTGAACCCATTAAGCAGTCACTCCAATTTCCTTACCCCTCTGATTTCTTGTAACCATTAATCTGCTTTCTGTCCATAGATTTTCCATTCTGGATATTTCACAAAGGTGGAGTTATACAATATATAACCTTTTTATATCTGGAGTCTTTCACTTCATGTTTTTAAGGTTCATCATGTCTTAACATGTACCAGAACTCCATTTATTTTTATGGTTAAAAATTTTTTTATTTATGGGTATCCCCCATTTTGGGGGATGTTCATCAATTGATGAATATTTGGATTGTTTCTATCTTTTGACTACTGACTATGCATATTTGTATGTATGTGTGTAGAATAGATACATATGTGAATATATGTACATACACACACATTTTAATAGACTTTAATTTTATTTTTTTAAATATTTTATTTATTTCAGAGAAGAGAGAGAGCATGTGTGCAAGCATGGGGGGTGGATTGCCAGATGGAGAAGTAGACTCCCCTTGGAGCAGAGAGACTGATATGAGGCTCGATCCCAGGACTCTGGGATCATGATCTGGGCCAAAGGCAGACACTTAACTGACTGAGCCAGCAAACACCCCTAGACTTTGTTTTGGAAGAAAGTAAAGTTTCCATATACCCCTGCCCCCACAAATACACAGTCTCCCCAGCTATCAGCAATTCCCACCAGAGTGATACATTTGTTACAATTGATGAACCTATATTATCACATGATTATCAACCAAAGTCCAGGTTTACATGAGGGCTCACTCTTGGTGTGGTACATTCTATGGGTTTTGACACATGCATCCAACATTATAGATCATGCAGAGTAGTTTCACTGCCCTAAAAAGTCCTCTGTTTTCTGCCTATTCGTCCCTCCCTCCCCAAAAACCTCTGGCTACTACTGATCTTTTTCCTTTTTCTGTAGTTTTGCTTTTTCCAGAATGTCATGTAGTTGGAGCAGGACGTAGCCTTTTCAGACTGGCTGCTTTCATTGAGTAATATGCATTAGGTTTTGGCCATTGTGAGTAGAGCTGCTATAAACAATTATGCGCAAGTTAGTGTTTGAGTACCTCTTTTCAGTTCCCTTGGGTAAATTCTTAGCAGGAGAAATTACTGAAAACCTTCTGGACTTGTTTTGTCCATTCATTCTCCCTTTTGTGTTCCCATCCTGCAGAATCTAGTAGAGGCTGCTGAGGAGGCTGACCTGAACCATGAATTCAATGAGTCTCTGGTGGTGAGTCTGCCTGCTCCCAGAGCTGCTGCTGGGAGAGTATGACTAATGGCCGAACCACAACCAAGGCCAGGGTCACCTGAGTACAAGATATGGAGGGGTGGGGGAAGGGAGGTCCCACACTGTCTTTTGATGTGCATAGGATTTGTATGAACCTACAGTAGTAGTTTAATTCTGAAATGTTCTGTGGTCTTTAAGAAGAGATTTATGGATCGGGTAGGAGAGATAGCTATCAAGACCTGGGGGGGCAGGGCACAGAGCAGCAGTCCACCCGTTCCATAAACACGTATTGCCCAACCACAGTGGGTTAGCCTCTGCAAAGATTAAAAAGTCAAGAAGCTCATAGACCAAATTACTCTAGCATATGGCATGTAACCAGCCCATGAGAGTTGGTAAACAGAGTTACAAGAATACAGAAGGGAAGGGGTGCTTCAGCAGGCAGGGTGGCTTTCAGGCCAGCCTCAGGCTGCGGGGGATTTGAGCAGAACAGGCATGGAGAAGCTGAAGGAAAAGAAAAGACACCGAAATTGGAAAACACAAGATTGTGGAAATTGTGAATAGTCAGCTCTGTGTATCCAGGGGATGGTGAAGTGGAAAGTGACTGTGGACAGATAGGAATTTGGCCTCACTTAAGCTCAGAATGGCACATGTTGAAGGGTTTGAGCGAGGGAGGGACACAGCGGGATCTGTGTCCCTTGCCGTCAGCGGTGTTGTGGCATGGGGTGGGACGTAGAGTGTCCTGAGAGGGCTGTTCAAGATCTGAACCAGGTGGTGTGCGGGGAGTGGGGAAGAGGCTCTGATTATGGCTCTAAGTGTGGTCATCCAAGTGGACCCCCCCCCAACACTGCATGTTAGAGCCAGAGATCACACTGATGACTCCTCAGAGGGGCACTGGGGCCACAGGCTGTTTCTTAAAGAGAGAACCTCCTAGAACCCACTGTTCCAAGTCTCTAGGAGCTCCCCACACAGGAAAAAAAAAAAAATTGTGGTGCCCATGATGCTGCTTCTGTCTCTTTACCTCACCTTAGATCTCTGGTTGCTTGTCTCTGGCTCAGATCACGCTCTACAGAGTGGGAAACTGAAGCAATAATCTAGACCATTTACAACAAAAACCAAGTGAATCAACCATGCACTCCAGTATCTGGCTATGTATTGTCTGTATGTGTGATACAGATCATTGTCGGAGTTGTTCACGGCTGTTGCTGGTATAGACGCTGTCAGTCTGTCTGACCCTGTCTCCCATGTCTGAGTCCTCTGACCTGTGCCATTTGTTTTTCTCTCTCTCTTGTGTCCACACTGTCTGTCCTGCTCACACTTGTCTGCTCCTAGTTTGACTATTACAACTCTGTCCTGATCAACGAGAGGGACGAGAACGGCGATTACGTGGAACTGGGGGCTGAGTTTATCCTCGAGTCCAATACACACTTCAGCAACCTGATGGTGAACACCTCCATCAGCAATGTGCAGCTGCCCACCAACGTGTACAACAAAGGTAACTCCCCACCCCCACCTGACACTCTCCCTGAACAGCTTATACTGTGAGTTTTAACGCTATGCCTCCATTTTCCCGAGAAGCCATGAAGGGTATAAACTGAGTCTCCAACCTCTTACACTGAGGAGAACAAGAAGAAGGGATTCTGCACCAGTCTGGACTGGGAGAAAGCTCAGTGTTGCTGGATTGGAGGGTGTGAGTGTGGCTTTCTGAGTGTGAGGTAACAGGCAGCTGTGAACAGCATCACTGTAGCCTGTGTGTGTGTGTGTGTGTTCAGTGGATGAAGAACCGGTCACTGTTGCTTGTGACTTAGTTTCCCTGTAGCTCCTTCTGTAATCTCATCCTTTAGACCCAGACATTTTAAATGGAGTCTACATGTCTGAAGCCTTGAACCCTGTTTTTGTGGAGAACTTCCGGAGAGACCCAACACTGACCTGGCAATATTTTGGCAGCTCCACTGGATTCTTCAGAATCTATCCAGGTAGGGCCATGAGAAGGCATTTCTGTGGCCTTTTCGGCTTTTCTTGGAATAAGGCAATAGAGCATTGGAGACAGACCTTGGCACTCAGGCCCCCAGTGAATGAACTCCCACCCCATCCAAAAGCATCTCTAAACCACACTTTGACACCCTTTATAACATGATAAGCACATTTATGATAGATAGTTATTAATAAATGAATCAATCAATGAATCAATGACACCATCAATCACCATGGTAACCAGACCCAAAATGCCCACATTAAATCCTTGTCCCATAAAAAGCACTGTGGAAAATTCAAAAATAAGATAAAGCAAGTCTTGATCCTAAGAAGTTTACATCCTAATTGGAGACGTGGAGCGTATTCGCTTGAAGTGCTCAATGGCAATGTAAAAATTTTCACAGGTTACTGTGTGATTAATGGCTAACTAAATGGACTGCATGGAGAAAGTTCCCTTGTTCATCAATAAAAATAAGAAACAGAAATATCTACCACAACATTTGCATTTTACTCCAACCCATTTTTATATTTTTAGCACACTATCTGGAAAGTCTTGTAGCTGCCCTGCATTTCTGAGACAGGAAAACAGAAAAGTCCTAAAGGATTTTTAGTGTTCCCAGGCTGGAAAAGCCAGTTCCTCTGCAGGACTACATGGGGATCTTAGAGCCGACAGGGTTCCTGTTGTTAGCCTGCCCTTATCTCTCTGCCTGAATCCACAACCAGTCGCTGGTTCTTTTCTGCTCTCCTGAGCCTCGATGAGCAAGCTCTTCCCCCTTCCATGTAACAGCCCTTCAAGTGCTTGAAGTCAATTCACATGTCCATGGGCCCTTCTTCAGGGTAGAATTTCCACAAGTATTTCTGCCACACCAGGGCTTCCAGAGACATCAACTTGTGTGCAAATAACACTGTCCAGTTATAGTCTGCAAAGAAGGGGGCAATTTCTCACATCCACATCCACATTTATAGATACATGTCAGCCCTCAGGTGGACTGTATTGGGTTGACCATAAATCCTTGACCATGATATACTGTGCCTATTTCTATTTATCTTATTTTTAATTTGTTTAAAAGAGATGCTTGTATATACATGATGGATGCAAAAACTAGAATGTTACCAAACCTCTCTCTACTTAATATGCTCCTCCTCTGATCTGCCCTTGGCCCCCCAACTTTCCCGCAATCCCACCCTCCCAATGACCAGGTAACAGCTATCCTGCACTTTGAACTTAACATCTATTTGAATTTTTTGGCCGTCTGCTTAGTTATTTAGTCTTATCTCATATTTACACACACACACACACACACATCTCCTCAAAAATGCATTGTTTTGTTTAGCTCATTTTTGAAATTTACTAAACTGGTTTTATGTATAGACTTTCAGAGCGTACTTTTTTATTCAGTATTATACTAGCAACATTCATCTGGGTTGTCACATATATCTGTACTTTGTCATTTTTGTTCCTGTATCATATTCTTGAGGGCCAATAGATCAGTTCATTCATCCTCCTGATCCTGTCTGGATTGTTTGCAGTTTTTTTTTCTTCTGGTTTTTTGTTTGTTTTTTATTTCTTATTTTTGTTTTGTTTTTTTGGTTTTTTTTGTTTTGTTTTGTTTACTTTTAAGAACAGGGTTGCTATGAACATATCTTATGCATGTGTCCCCAGACACATTATAAGAGCTGCTCTTGAGCATGTACCTAGGGATGGAATTGTTAGGTCCTAAGGTACAGGACTGTTCGGCCATGACAAGAGAGTACAAAATTGTTTTTAAATGCTTGCACCAGTTATAATCTGACCAGCCATGAATAAAAGGTTCTGTTGATGCACATTTTCTCAAACACGGGGTATTGTGAAATGTTAACCATTTTTGTTAATAACACTTTAGTACAAAATGGTATTTCACTGTGGTCTGACACTGTTTCTTCCATCGCTTAGAAGTTGAGCATCTCTTTCTTCCTATGTCATTTGTTGTATGCTTTTCTTCTTCTGTGAAATGGCTACTATGTCTTCTGTCTGTTCCCTTTCCTAATGTTAATCTGTCTTTACGGTTTTCTGAAAACCTAACTTGATCATAGCAAGTTAGTCTTTTTTTTTTTTTAAATTAATTTATTTATTTGACAGACAGAGATCACAAGTAGGCAGAGAGGCAGGCAGAGAGAGAGAGAGAGAGAGAGGGAAGCAGGCTTCCTGCGGAGCAGAGAGCCCAATGCGGGGCTCGATCCCAGGACCCTGAGATCATGACCCGAGCCGAAGGCAGCAGCCCAAACCACTGAGCCACCCAGGCGCCCCTAGCAAGTTAGTCTTTTATGCGTTATTGGATTTAGTTTACTAGTATTTTTTTTAAAGATTTTATTTATTTATTTGACAGACAGAGATCACAAGTAGGCAGAGAGGCAGGCACAGAGAGAGGAGGAGGCTCCCTGTTGAGCAGAGAACCCCCTGATGCGAGGCTCGATTCCAGGACCCTGAGTTCATTATCTGAGCTGAAGGCAGAGGCTTAACCCACTGAGCCACCCAGGTGCCCCTAGTTTACTAACATCTTGTTCAGGACTTTTTGAGTAAAATGGTCTTGTAATTTCTTTTTCTAGTACTGTCTTTGTCTGGTTTTCAAAATTATACTAGCTTCATAGAATAAACTGGGAAATATTCCCTTTTTTCTGGTTTTTGGAAGTCTTTAAATAAGTTAGTTTTCCTTGAAAGCTTGTAAGGATTCATCTATAAAACCATATAGGCTTGGGGTGTCTGGGTGGTTCAGTTAGTTAAGTGTCTGCCTTTGGCTCAGGTCATGATCCTAGGGTTCTGGGATCAAATTCCACTTGGGCTCCCTGCTCAGTGGGAAGCCTGCTTCCCCCACCCTTACTCCCCTTGCTTTGCTTGTGTCCTCTGTCACTGTGTCTCGTTCTGTCAAATAAATAAATAAAATCCTTTTTAAAAAAATATAAACCTGATGTTTTCTTTATGGGAAGATTTTAAATTACCACTTCAAGGAATTTATGCTTATGGGCCTAATAAAGCTTTCTATTCCTTCTTAATTTGGTAATATACCTTTTCTAAGATTCCATCTATCTTGTCTGAGTTTTCAAAACTATTTTTAGGAAGCTATTATTCTATTATCTTTTTACTCTCTGCTGTATCTATAATTATTTCCTGTTCTTATTCATAGTATTACTCTTTTTTTTTTTTTTTAATCATTGCACCACTGGGTTTTCTGTTTTGTTAGTCTGTCTCAGGAATCATCTTTTGTCTTCATGGACTACTCTCTATGGCTTCTGTGTTCTCCATGTCACCTGTTTCAGTTCTGACCTTAGCTCTTCTTCTTCTTCTTTTTTCTTTTTAAAGATTAATTACTTAATTTATTTATTTGACAGAGAGAGTGAGAGAGAGAGAGAGAGATCTTAAGTAGGCAGAGAAGCAGGCGGAGAGGGGGAAGCAGGTGGAAAGAGTGGGGAGGAGAAATCCATGCTGAGCAGAGAGCCCGATGTGGGGCTTGATCTCAGCACCCTGAGACCATGACCTGAGCCAAAGGCAGAGGCTTAACCCACTGAGCCACCCAGGCACCCCCTTAGCTCCTCTTCTCCCTTTCCTTGGATCTATCTGCTGTTCTTCTTTCCAACTTATTAAATTGTACACTTAGCTTTAACTTTTAGCCTTTCTTTGTTACTAAAGTAAAAGTTTTTGTGCTTTTTAAAAGATTTTTATTTATTTATTTGATAGAGATCATAAGTAGGCAGAGAGGCAGATGTGGGGGTGGGGGGAGGCAGGCTCCCTGCTGAGCAGAGAGCCCAATGTGGGGCTCGATCCCAGGACCCTGGGATCATGACCTGAGTCGAAGGCAGAGGCTTTAACCCACTGAGCCACCTAGGTGCCCCTAAAGTAAACGTTTTTAATGAGACTCTAGACCTAGAAGCTCCACTTTTGCTGTCTCTCATTAGGAATGGTTTCTAAATTTTTAAAATTATAGTAAAATACATATAACATAAAATTTATTACCCTAAATTTTAAATTGGAATGATAATTGATATACCTATTATATTAGTTTCAGGCATATAACATAGTGCTTCAATTTTTTTATACATTACAAAATGTTCACCTCAAGAGCTCATTAACCTCTGTGACTGAACAATTATTACAGTGTTATTGACTATATACCCTATGTTGTACATTACATCCCTGTGACTTATTTATGTTATAACGAAGTGTTTATCTCTTAATCCTCTTCACCTCCTTTGCCCATTTCCCAACCCCTCACCTCTGTCAACCACCAGTTTGTTCTCCGAATCTTTGAGTCTGTTTCGGTTTTGTTTTATCTGCTCATTTACTTATTAGATTCCACACATATGGTTTTTGTTTTTGTCTGACTTATTCACTTAGCCTAATACTTTCTAGCTCCATCCATGTTATTGTAAATGGCAAGATTTCGTTGTTGTTGTTGTTGTTGTTTTTTATGGCTGAGCAACAACACATTCTACTGTGTGTGTATAGATATAGATATAGATACAGATATAGATACAGATATCTCACATCTTCTTTTTCCATTCACTTTTCAATGAACACTTATGTCGCTTCCATGTTTTGCTAGTATGTTAGTACTACAGGAAACATAGGGCTGCATTTATCTTTTCATATGAGTGATTTTATTTTCCTGAAACAAATATCCAGAAGTGGAATTGCTGGATTGTGTGGCAGTTTTATTTAATTTTTTCAGTATCCTCCATACTGTTTTTGGTAAGGCCTGCACAATTTACGTTTCCATCAAGAGTGCACAAGGGCTCCTTTTTTCCTCATTCTTGGCAGCACTTGTTATTTCTTGTCTTTTTGATAATAGCCATTCTGACAGGTGTGAGGTGGTATCTCACCATGGCTTGATTTGCATTTCCCTGATGATGAGTGACACTGAGCATCTTTTCATATGTTGGATGACCATCTCCACATCTTCTTTAGAAAAAGGTCTATCCGAATTCTATGCACATTTTTTTAAAAGATTTTATTTATTTATTTGACAGACAGAGATCACAAGTAGCAGAGAGGCAGGTAGAGAGAGAGGGATGGGGAAGCAGGCTCCCCACTGAGCAGAGAGCCTGACATGGGGCTCGATCCCAGGTCCCTGAGACCATGAGCTGAGCTGAAGGCAGAGGTCCAACCCACTGAGCCACCCAGGTGCCCCCTCTGTCCATTTTTAATCAAGTTGTTTGCTTTTTTGTTGTGAGTTGTATGACTTTTTAAAATATATTTTTAGTATCAACTAGTTCTTGTATGTATCATTTGCAAATATTTTCTTCCATTCAGTAGGTTGCCTTTTACTTTGTTGACAGATTCCTTTACTGCAATTTTTTTTTTTTTAGTTTAATTTTTGCTTTTGTTGCCTTGCCTAAGGAGACCTAGGCAAAAAAGTATTGTAGGAGGGTTCCCCTTTCTCCACATCCTCGCCAATACCTGTCGTTTCCTGACTGATTAATTTTAGCCATTCTGACTGATGTGAGGTCGTAACTCACTGTGGTTTTGATTTGTATTTCCCTGATGCCGAGTAATGTGGAACACTTTTTCATGTGTCTGTTGGCCATTCAGATGTTTCTTTGCAGAAATGTCTGTTCAGGTCCTTTGCCCATTTCTTGTTTGGACTTTTTGTTCTTTGGTGTTGAGTTTGATAAGTTCTTTATAGATTTTGGATACTAGCCCTTTAACTGATATGTCATTTGCGAATATTTTCTCCCATTATATTGGTTGTCTTTTGGTTTTGTTCACTATTTCCTTTGCTGTGCAAAAGCTTTTGATCTTGATGAAGTCCCAATAGTTCATTTTTGGCCTTGCTTCCTTTGCCTTTGGTGATGTTTCTAGGAAAAAGTTGCTGCGGCTAAGGTCAAAAAGGTTGCTGCCTGTGCTGTCTTCAAGGATTTTGATGGATTCCTGTCTCACATTGAGGTCTTTCAACCATTTTGAGTCTATTTTTGTGTGTGGTGTAAGGAAATGGTCCAGTTTCATTCTTGTGCATATGGCTATTTTATGCTCCCAACACCATTTGTTGAAGAGACTGTCTTTTTTCCATTGGACATTCTCTCCTGCTCTGAAGAAGATTAGTTGACAATAGAGTTGAGGGTCCATTTCTGGGCTCTCTATTCTGTTCCATTGGTCTACATGTCTGTTTTTCTGCCAGTACTATACTGTCTTGATGATTACAGCTTTGTAATAGAGCTTGAAGTATGAAATTGTGATGCTGCTAACTTTGGTTTTCTTTTTCAACCTTCCTCTGGCTATTTGTTGTCTTTTCTAATTCCATATAAATTTTAGGATTATTTGTTTCATTTCTTTGAAAAAAGTTGATGGTATTTTGATAGAGATTGCTTTAAATGTTTACATTGCTCTAGGTAGCATAGACATTTTCACAATATTTGTTCTTCCAATCCAAGGATCCAAGGGCATGAAACGTTTTTCCATGTCTTTGTATCTTCTTCAATTTCTTTCATGAGTAAGTATAGATTCCTTATCTCTTTGGGTAGATTTATTCCCAGGTATCTTACGGTTTGGGGTGCAATTGTAAATGGGATTGACTCTTTAATTTCTCTTTCTTCTGTCTTATTGGTGTTGTTGGTGTATAGAAATACAACCGATTTCTGTGCATTGATTTTATATCCTGACAATTTTCTGAATTCCTGTATGAGTTCTAGCAGTTTTGGAGTAGAGTCTTTTGGGTTTTCCACATAAAGTATCATATCATCAGCAAAGAGTAAGAGTTTGAATTCTTCTTTGCCAATTCAGATGCCTTTTATTTCTTTTTGTTGTCTGATTACTGAGGCTAGAACTTCTAGTACTATGTTGAATAGCAGTGGTGATAATGGACAGTCCTGCCATGTTGCTGACCTTAGGAGAAAAGCTCTCAGTTTTTCCCCATTGAGAATTATATTAGCTATGGGTTTTTCATAGATGGCTCTTATGATATTGAGGTATGTACCCTCTATCCCTACCCTGTGAAGAGTTTTGATCAAGAAAGGATGCTGTACTTTGTCAAATGCTTTTTCAGCATCTATTGAGAGTATCATATGGTTCTTGTTCTTTCTTTTATTAATGGGTTATATCACATCGATTGATTTGCAGATGTTGAACCAAACTTGTAGCCCAGGAATAAATCCCACTTGGTCATGGTGAATAATCCTTTTAATGTACTGTTGGATTCTATTGGTGGAATTTTTGCATCCATGTTCATCAGGGATATTGGTCTGTAATCCTCCTTTTTGATGGGGTCTTTGTCTGGTTTTGGGATCAAGGTAATGCTGGCCTCATAAAATGAGTTTATAAGTTTTCCTTCCATTTCTGTTTTTTGGAACAGTTTCAGAAGAATAGGTACTAATTCTTCTTTAAATGTTTGGGAAGCTTTCTGGCCCTGGGCTCTTGTTTTTTGGGAGATTTTTGATGACTGCTTCAATCTCTTTACTGGTTATGGGTCTGTTTCAGGTTTTCTATTTCTTCCTGGATCAATTTTGGTAGATTATACATCTCCAGGAATCCATTTCTTCCAGACTGTCAAATTTGCTCATGTATAATTGCTCATAATATGTTCTTACAATTATATTTCTTTGGTGTTGGTTGTAATCTCTCCTCTTTCATTCATGATTGTATTAATTTTGTTCTTTCTCTTTTCCTTTTGGTAAGTCTGGCCAGAGGAGTATCAATCTTATTAATTCTTTCAAAGAACAAGCTCCTAGTTTTGTTGATTTGTTCTACTGTTCTTTGGGTTTCTATTTCATTGATTTCTGCTCTGATCTTTATTATTTCTCATCTTCTGCTGGATTTAGGCTTTATTTGCTGTTCTTTCTCCATCTCCTTTTGGTATAGGGTTAGGTTGTGTATTTGAGACCTGTCTTATTTCTTGAGAAAGGCATGTTGTGCTATATACTTTCCTCTCAGGACTGCCTTTGGTGCATCCCAAAGATTTTGAACAGTTGTGCTTTCATTTTCATTTGTTTCCATGATTTTTTAAAGTTTTTCTTTAATTTCCTGATTGACCCAAAGATGGTCTTTAGTCTCTATATATTTGAGTTCTTTCCAACTTTCCTCTTGTGGTTGCATTCTAGTTTCAAAGTATTATGGTCTGAAAATATTCAGGGAATGATATCAATCTTTTGGTACCAGTTGAGACCTGATTTGTGACCCAGAATGTGATCTATTCTGGAGAATGCTCCATTGCATTAGAGAAGAATTTGTATTCTTTTGCTTTGGGATGGAATGTTCTGAATATATCTGTGATGTCCATCTGGTCCAGTGTGTCATTTAAAACCTTTATTTCCTTGTTGATCTTATGCTTAGACAATCTGTCCATTTCAGTGAGGGGCTGTTAAAGTCCCCTCTATTATTGTATTATTGTCAATGTTTTTCTTTGATTTTTTGTAATTAATTGGTTTATATAGTTGGCGCTCCCATGTTAGGGGCATAGATATTTAAAATTGTTAGATCTTCTTATTGGACAGACCCTTTAAGTATGATATAGTGTCCTTCCTCATCTCTTATTATAGTCTTTGGCTTAAAATCTAGTTGTCTGATATAAGGATTGTCATCCCAGCTTTCTTTTGATGTCCATTAGCATGGTAAATTCTTTTCCACCCCCTCACTTTAAATCTGGAGGTGTTTTTGGTTCTAAAATGAGTTTCTTGTAGACAGCATATCGATGGGTTTTGGTTTTTTATCCACTCTGATACCCTGTGTCTTTTGATTGGGGCATTTAGCCCATTTACATTCAGGGTAACTATTTAAAAATAAGAGTTTAGTGCCATTGTATTGCCTGTAAGGTGACTGTTACTGTATATTGTCTCTGTTCCTTTCTGGTCTATGTTACTTTTAGGCTCTCTCTTTGCTTAGAGGACCCCTTTCAATATTCCCTGTAGGGCTGGTTTGGTGTTTGCAAATACTTAATTTTTTGTTTGTCCTGGAAGCTTTTTATCTCTCCTTCTATTTTCAGTGAGGGCCAAGCTGGATATAGTATTCTTGGCTGCATATTTTTTCTCATTTAATACTCTGAATATATAAGGCCAGTCTTTTCTGGCCCTCCAGGTCTCTGTGGATTGATCTGCTGCCAATCTAATATTTCTACCATTGTAGGTTACAGACCTCTTGTCCTGAGCTGCTTTCAGAATTTTCTGTTTATCTCTGAGACTTGTAAGTTTTACTATTAGATGATGGGGTGTGGACCTATGTTTGTTGATTTTGAGGGAAGTTCTCTTTGCCTTCCTAGATTTTGATGCCTGTTTTCTTCCCCAAATTAGGGAAGTTCTCTGCTATAATTTGCTGCAATATACCTTCTTCCCCTTTCTTTCTTTTTCTTCTGGGATCCCAATTATTCTAATATAGTTTCGGTTTATAGTATCACTTATCTCTCAAATTCTCCCCTCATGGCCCAGTA
The DNA here is from genome assembly GCF_030435805.1 of Mustela lutreola. Taxonomy (NCBI): domain Eukaryota; kingdom Metazoa; phylum Chordata; class Mammalia; order Carnivora; family Mustelidae; genus Mustela; species Mustela lutreola. The sequence continues at coordinate 42,894,069 of NC_081297.1, forward strand.
GTTGTTTATCTCTCTTTTTCTCAGCTTCTTTATTCTCGTCATTTGGTCTTTTATATCACTTATTCTCTCTTCTGGCCTCATTTATCCTAGCAGTAAGAGCCTCCATTTCTTATTGCACCACATTAATAGTTTTTTTTTTTTTTTTTAAAGTTCAACTTGGTTAGATTTTAGTTCATTTATTTCTCCAGAAAGGGATTCTCTGGTATCTTCTATGCTTTTTTTCAAGCCCAGCTAGCATCTTTATAATAGTCATTCTGAACACTAGTTCTGATGTCTAATTCTATCAGTACAGCCTCTTGGTTTTTTTTCTTTGAGGTGAGTTTTTCCACCTTGTCATCTTGTCCAGAGAAGAATAGGTGAATGAGAGAAAAAATGCTGAAAGGGTAACCATAACCTCAGAAAAAATATCCACTAAACAAATCAGAAGAGACCCAAAACAGGGGTGGGGGGGAGGGGAAAAAAAACAACATATGATTAGGCTGGTGAATAGAACAGAGCTACACACTTGATTTTGGTTGTATTTTCATCTGTTAGAAGAATATGCCTCCCAGATTTTTAGAGAAAGAAAAACTTATATATATATATACACAAAATATATACAAAAATAAGGATAAATACAATGAAGGGATGGAATATGACTGTGAAGATGAAAATTTAAAAAGATTTTTTAAAAGGAATTGGTAAGAATTTGGTTGAAAAAGAAAGAATTTTTTTTTTTTTTTAAAGTAGAGAATGTGACCAAGCTGGAGACTAGAACAAAACCATTCACTAGATTTAGGGTATATTTTGGTTTGTTAGAAGAAACTGTATCCCAAAATTTTGAAGAAAGAAAAACTTATATGTATATAAAAAATAAGGTTAAATACAAAGAAGGAATAGAATATGGCTATAAAAATGAAAATTAAAAAAAGATTTTTAAAAAGGTATTGAAAAGATAAGATTTGGTTAAAATAGGAGAGAAGAAAAATTAAGAAAAAATAGGAAAAAATAATGAAAATTTATTTTATTTTTAAAGATTTTATGTATTTATTTGACACAGAGAGAGAGAGGGAACACAAGCAGGGGGAGTAGGAGAGGGAGAAGCAGGCTCCCTGCTGAGCAGGGGGCCCAACGAGGGGCTCAATCCCAGGACCTCAGGATCATGATCCAAGCTGAAGTCAGCCACTTAACAACTGAGCCACCCAGGCACCCCATAATTAATGAAAATTTAAAAAATTTAACTGGAAGACTAAAGAGTCATGGGGAAAAAGCCATTTAGTCTATGTGCTACAAGCCTCTGGCTCTGCAGCTCCACGGTTCTCATTGATCAGTGAACTTGGTCTTGGCTGGACATTCTTGCTGATCTTCTGAGGGAGGGGCCTGTTGCAGTGATTCTCAAATGTCTTTGCCCGAGGGGAAATTACAACACCCTTGTCAGGGTCCAGGCTAAGTAATCTGCTTGGGTTCACTCTCGGGAGCTTTCCTTCCCTGAATGCTTTCCATACAGCTTTAGAGCACGAGAATGAAAATGGCGACCCCTAATCTCCAGCCCCAGAGGAATTGAGAGTTTCAGGGGTTCCGCTCTTCAGTGAGCCCTCAGAGAAAAGCAGTCAATCTTGCCTGTCTCCCTGATCTCCGGCCACACCTTCAGCTCACCCAGTCGGTGACCAAGCATTTCTGTCTCTGGTGCACAGCCCCGTTTGGAGTCTCCAAACCCAGTTGATTCCTGCCATGCACTCCCACACTGCTCCTGCTGGTGGAGGAAGGTGAGTCTCCGCAGATCTGCTGCTCGTCGGGTCCCTGCCCAAAGAGCTGTGTGGCCCGACTGTGCCTCTGATCATGGTTTAAGGTAACCCCGAGCTGAGAACCCTCTGCTCAGCTCTATCTCTGCCCTGGGCTTCCTCACTCTGATACCTCATAGCTCTGCCATACTCAGGCACCCCTGGTCTTTCTGTGACCCTGTGGATCCTGAGGCCACACTGTCCCCATGAGGGCTCCACCCCCCACTTAGCCTCTGGATCAACATCCCTGAGTGGAGCAGACTTCCAAAAGTTCCGATTTTGTGCTCTGTAGCTCTACCGCTTGCCAGGAACTGGCCCCTCCCCCAGCAGTCTCTCTTTCCTTACATCGCCTGGGATTCACTTCTGCGCACATCCTACCTTCCAGAAAGTGGCCGCTTTTATGTTCATTGAATTGCTGCTATCTTTCTCTTTGATTTCCTATTAAGTTTGTAGGTGTTCAGAATGGTTTGTTAACTATCTATCTGAATTCCTGGGACCAGATGAAACTTAGGTCTCCTACTCCTCCACCATCTTGCTCCTCGCCTACTCCTTTGCCTATTTTTGAATTGGACAGCTTGCTTTTGTGGTTCTTGAGCTGTAGTTCTTTATGTTTGATGGATATTAACCTCTTATCAGATAAATAGTTTGCAAATATTTTCTCCCATTCTATGGGTCTCTTTCCACTTTATTGATTTGATACACCAAAGTCATTGCCTGAGTTTTTGGTGTCATGGTAGTTGTTTAAATTACCATTTGCTTCTAAACATTTTTTAGTTTCCCTGTGATTTCTTTGATCTTTTAGTTGTTTAAAAGCGTGTTTTAAAATTTCCAAATATATCCAATTATATTTATCTTTTCATTATAAATTTCTAATTCAGTTTATTTGCAGTCAGAGAACCTGGCATGTGTGGTACTGATTATGTGAAATTAGTTGAGATGCGTCAAGTATGTCATCAAGTTTTATAAATATTCCATGTGTGCTTGAAAAGAATTTGTGTGCTCCAATTGTTGGATGAAAAATTCTGTGTATGTTGTTAGATAAAGTTTGTTAATTGTATTGTTTAAATTTCCTGTATATTTGCTGATTTCTCTATCTGTGCTGATTGACCTGCACTAGCCCCATGGCACTTTCTGTTGTAAGTATGTTTTGTCTGATACCCACAGAGTGATACTAGTTTTTGGTTAGTATTTGAGTGATGTATATTTATTGCCTTCTTTTACTTCCATCCTTCCACATTGTTTTGTTTTAGACCTATCCCTTGAAAATAGTGCATAGCTTTTCAGTTTTTATCCAAACTGACAATCTCTTTTACTGGCTGGCAAGTTAAACACATTTACATTTATTGTATTGATATAGTTAAACATGCCATTGTATGATTTCTAAAATTTTTACTTGTTCTTCTATTTCTGTTTCTTTACCCTTGTTTGTCTTTTTCAGTGATTAAATGTTTGATAAATAACCCCTTTCCTCATTACTTCTCTATTTTTCTACCAGTTTGGAAATATTCCTTCTGGTTTTATTTTTAGTAATTACCCCTGCAATTTCATCAGGCATACTAACACAAGATGTTAAAATTAAATAATATCTCTACTCTCCTTCCAGTCACAAAAGGGCTTTGGGACTCTTGCGCTTACCTCTCCTATCACCTTGATTTCCATTCCATTGTCATCAAACATTTCCCTTTTTTTATTCCCACAAGTTAGATACTATTACTGTTACTTGAGACAAATATTGCCTATTTTGAATTAACCTTTGTTGACTATTTTATTTGCCCACCTTCATGCATCTCAAGCTGTCTTTCCAAGATCCTTTTCCCACTTGAAGTAAATCCTCCAAATGTTCCCTTCCAGTAGGTCTCTGGGTGGTAAACTGCTCCAGCTTTGTTAATCTGCAAACGTTTTGTTTTATCCTCATTTTATTGTTTTGTTTGGCTTTTAAAGTCCTCATTTTAAAAAATTTTTATGAGTTATACCAATCATTTCCTGTTGTTATCTTATTTAAAAAGAAAAAGGCAAAGTCTTTTTTTTTTTTTGAGATGAGTGACTAAGCCTGCATTTAATGACACCCCCCTGAGAAATGGTTTGCAATAAATAACAGCACAGAGGAACTAGAAACTCCCAAACAGATGTCAGCAAACAACACTGTTGCTCTCCATCAACACTGATGTATTCTTTAATGATTGTTTTTGCTGGGAATGCATTTCTAAATTAGCAACTATTTTCTCTCAACACCTTAAAACTGTGTTTCCATTGTCTTCTGACTTCCAGTGATGTTGCAAAGATCTGCTATCAGTTTAACTGCTGTTCCTTTGTAAGTATTCTAGCTTTTCTGGCTGTTTTCAAGGTATTTATTTATTTATTTATTTGTTTATTTATTTGCCTTCGGAGTTGTGCAGTTTCACTACTGTGTGTCCACATGCGGATATCTTATTTATCCTGCCTGGGATATACTGTGCTTACTAGGTCTGTGGATTGGGACTGTTTGTTCAGTCCTAGAATATGCTGACACCAGCTTTGTGGCCATTGTCCTTCCTTGTGCTCTCCTTTTTCTCTTTCTACAACACCAGCCAGACACATATTAGCCTTTCTGACTCTAGCCTCTGGATGAATGCTTCAAATGCATGCATTTTCTTTTTATCTATGAATAATCCATTATGTATTTTTTCAACTTAATTTTTTTTTTCATTTCTGAATGTTCCATATTCTGAAGGCTGTCTCTTTGTTCCTAACCACTTCTTGTTACATATTCTTCCTGGTGATTTCTCTGACACAGCTATCCTATACCTTGTATTTGTGATTCAAACACATGTAATCCCTGAAAGGCTACATCTGATGGTTCTTACTTCTGCTGCCTCTCACTCACACTGCTTGTTTCTCATGTATTTAATAATCTTTGCTTGTGAGTCCATGCCACTTCAAGAGACAAGCTTCCCCTCCAGAGGACCATTTCTGTCTCTTCTTGGAGTTGAAGATACCCCTAACAAGACCACTAAAATACTCTTCTAACGTTTGGGTTCAGAGCCAAAAACTTCAGACTCAATTCCCCTCCTCATTATTGTTCTAAGGATCAGATTGCCCACAATCATGCTGCTGTAGGAATGTGGCCTCTGCAAGACCCCACATCTCCAGCTGCCTACAGGTCTGCATCACAGTCATTGTTACTCAAGCTCCCACCATGCTCTGGTCCCATTTCTTCCTTCCAGGTCTTCTGGCGGCCTTGGCCTCTGTCCCTCATTCTTAGAACTCTGCTTTCATTTGTCTGATTTGGGGGTCATGATCCCTGAAAACATCTCCTGCCTTTGAGAGACCAGCAATGCCTCAACGAGTACATCTCATCTGAAGTCTAACTACTGTGCAACAGGACAATCTCTGGGGGCTCCCAGCCAGACACTCATAATACTGCTACTACTTTTTTTTTTTTTTTTTTTAGCCCATACATAACCTACTACAATTTCACCATTTGTTTTTCATCTCCTTATCTTGAACCCTCTATTCCCAAGTGTTAAAGTCTTTCAAACAGAGATTATGTTGTGGATCATGTCAGTAATATCTGTGCTTTGTGTGCCTTTATCCAAGTTTCTGAAAAGATAAATAAGACAAAAATCTATCCTGGCACTCTGCTAGTGCTCAAGGCAAGACCTTTCATACACATTCATTCATTTTTCATTCCTGTAATAAACATGTATTGAGCATCAACTCTGCTAGGTGCTGTGTCAGACACTGTGCTAGGTAATGGGAATCCCTGACCTCAAGGAGCTTACTGTTTATAACCAAATCACTTCTCCCTTTGAACTTAATTAAGCTGAGTAGGTGGGCTAGAGATCAGAGCACCTGCAAGAATTGCACTCTGTCCATGCTTTGCTGATGGTAGTGGATGCTAAAGTCATACCTCCTTCAAGCTTCCCCTTCTACAATTTGATGTGAGGTTCAGTCACAGGAGACTCAGGCATCACATTTGGTTGTCCTTCCTGGAACAGTAACCCCAACTCTGGGTCTGGGCAGTGTAGGTGGTAGGTGTCCCTCCATAAGCTGGCCTTCCTCCTTGACTGCTGCCTCAATTTACAGGGTGTAACCTAGTGGTCCCACACCCTGCTGCCCAGGCCCACTGCCAGTCCTGCCTTGGGGATGGTCAAACTGGACAACATAACCCAATCATTTCTCTGAAGCAGCTTTATTGAGCTGGTACAAAAACCAGGCTTTATTTCCACAGGTATCAAATGGACACCTGATGAGAATGGAGTCATTACCTTCGACTGCAGAAATCGTGGCTGGTAAGAGCTCCAGGGGAGAGGTCTCTTATGATGGCATCCCTCTTACAACCCTTGTGTTCCGCCTAGTTCTCATCTGGTCCCTGCCTGGCCCTTACCACTAGCCAAGGGCCTCAGGATATAGAACCTAAATCCAACACAAGAGCAGGAAGACTTGCCAGCTGCATTCCTCCTTGTCTCTGCAGCTGCCTTTGCTCCAGGACTCTTCACATTTGTCTTTCCTACCCCAAACCTCCACACAGGACATTGAGCTGTCTGTAACTTAACTCAACCCTCTGCCAGACTTGCCTCTCCCTCCACACTCCTCCTCTGATAAATTTGTAACAGAATCTGAGACTGCAATCCAGCTGTCCCCCTCCTTGCTGCCTGCCCCTCTAGGACACCGGCTGGTCCAAAACAAAGAGGATAAGGGTTACCACCAGGACTTAACCTTTCTCCCACCTGACAGGCCCTTTAGATGTGCACATTCCCAGCTGTGCAGTTCTAAATGGCTTTAGAACTACGCTGAGTGGGTATGGGGCCTGATAAAACCTGGCATTGATGGATCACAAACCTGAAATGTGGGCACACTTGAGCCAGACTCTAAATAGAAATAATTAGAGACTCAATCGGGTGGCTGCCCTGGCTTTAGTTTTCCCATCATTGGACTGTGCTTGTTTTCTGCTAAAGGTACATACAAGCTGCCACTTCTCCCAAGGACATAGTGATTGTGGTGGATACGAGCGGCAGCATGAAGGGGCTGCGCATGACTATTGCCAAGCACACCATCTCTACCATCCTGGACACACTGGGGGAGAATGACTTTGTTAACATCATCGCGGTAAATGTGCCTTCCTGCTCTGGAATAGCTCCCCTAGGAAAAAACCTTTCCTCTGCCTGCACTAGAATGACCTATATCTACAATCACTTGCTGCTTCATATTGTATGATGATTCTCTCCTCTGAAGCTGGGTATTCTAAGCTAAGGTCAGACCAAGGATGGCCTTCAAGAGGTCCACAGAGTTTCTGAAATTATGTGTAAAACATGCACATCCATTTTTTTCTAATTCTGTAGATTCCACCAATTTCTCAGATGAATCTGAGAATAATAATTAAGAGACACTGGCCCTGAGCAAATATCTAACTTACTGTAACCCATGTGCCCTTGATTGGTACCCATCTCTGGAACAGCCTCTCTGTTATGCTTTGGATGAGTGAGCCTTGGGCTCTGGATTTTTACATTTCCAGACCTTCCACTTCTTTCATCCCACCCAAATCCAGATGTTTCAGGAGAAGGGGAGCATAGGTTTTGGGGGCCTGGAAAGGGACCAGCAAACCCTGCTCCTGCTTTCACCACAACTCTTCCTGAGGATAACTCTTTCTGCTCTAGAAAAGTAATGAAAGAAAGGGAAAAAGCAGAAAGAAGTGGGAACATAAGAGTCAGGAATGCAATGAAAGAGCAGGCCAGCTCAGTCCTCTAAGGAGGCAGAGTTGACTGCCACCTTGGAAGCATCATTTTGAAGGTCACCTGATCTAAAACTCTCCCACCAACTTGCCACATTGCTGAAAATGCTTGTCCTCTGTGACATCTATGTATCTAGTAAAGGAATACCAAGGCAAAATGATCTAATTTCAAAATGTTCATCCCAGGGTGTGAGAAGGGCCCCCTCATCCCTGAACTGCTCCCCTGCTCCCCTGAGGCCTGCATCATTTCCTGGACCCCACCCTCCCAATCTCCACCACCTTTCCATCCCTGGTCATGACCTGCAGCAGGGCCAGGAAAGCCACAGGATCAGGTCCGACCCCCTCAGGCAGAGTGCGAGTGTGCTCCTGCTCCTACCACATGGCCTGCCCCACCTCCTTCCCAACCGTTCTCCTGCCATCTGGGGAGGTGAGGTAGAGGAAGCTTTGCTCCCAGTGTTCCCCCAGAACACCCCAACATTTGTCCTTGAACTTGCATGCACTCCTACGACCATGTCACCACCGTCCCCCTTTCTCTCCCTCTCTTATTTATTTTTTTAAGATTTTATTTATTTATTTGAGAGAGAGAGAGAGAAGCAGACTCCCTGCTGAGGGAACCTGATGTGGGCTTGGACCCTGAGACCATGACTGGAGCTGAAATCAAGAGTTGGCTGCTCAACAAACTGAGCCACCCAGGCGCCCCTCCTTCTCTTATTTAAACAGAAATAGATTAAAGACATCTTGAATATTTGAATTTTAACTATGAGGATGTGGAGTGAGTAAGAAAAAGAGGGCAGCAATAATTCATCTTTTTCCCTTCCTGTTTCCTGTTGAAAGTTAGAAGACCTTCATCATAAGTATAAAGAAAAGGGTGAAAGAACACAGTTCCTAATCCCCAGACCCAGGCCCAGGGGAGGGGTCGGTACATGGAAGGCTCTGGGATTCTCATGGAAGGCACTTTGTGTAGTCTTAGGGTGAAGACCCAAGGGTTTCTTTCAGTACCTTCAGGTTCTCTGTGTGTTCTAGGAGATGGACATCACTCAGCCAGCTACCGAGAAAATGGCCCAAGATCAGTTTTTGAGGGAGATCTTTTGGAGTTAAGACCCCACTGTTCTCTGTACTGCCTTCTCTCTGCTCAGAAGAACTGCCAGAAGCATAGGGTATCCCGAGATAATATTACACAGGTGCCTACGTAACCTGTGAGCTGCCTGAGTTTTTTCACTAGGCCCTGACCTTCCAAATGGACCCAAACTGTTCTCCTGTCCCCTCTGTCCTTTGCACTTGCAGTACAGTGACTACATCCATTACATCGAGCCTTGTTTTAAAGGGATCCTCGTCCAGGCAGATCGAGACAATCGTGAGGTGAGTGTCCCCCATCAGGTGAGTGCCTGAGGCTTCCAAATCCCTGCTCTGATTAGGATGGTGGAAAGCGACATGTACAGACTGCCTGATGGTCCCCTTATTTCCATGGCACTTGAAAAGAGGGCAAAGAAGTTACCCATGTAAATACACCCAAGAAATTGCTTCATAAATATGCTGCCTGCCTATGGGAGCAAATAGTGAGCCAAGAGAGACCTCCCACCCAAGGGAAATCTCACTTATTCAGGTCGGCTTTTTCTCTCTGTGGGTTATCCAAGACTCAGTTCTCCTCTTTGCCTCTTCTGTGGGACTTTCCACTATATCAGTCATAAGGAGATTCCCCAAAAGGAAGAGAAGTTCAAACCCATCAGATTGAGGCAACTTTTTTCAAAGGAAAAGCTTTCACGTGACAGATCCTTCTTCCTGTGGCTGGAGAATTTGAGTTTGATTGCTTCTTGAATCCCAGCCTCGGGTGGGACCCTGGAGCCCCTGGTGGCCTCCGTGGTTTCTCCTGTGAAATGTTCATTATTGGGTTACATTGGGCTGGGTGCTGAAGGTGCTGGGGACCTGGGAACCTGGGCAGTGGCTCCCAGCAGTTCTTCCTGGACTGTCTTCCTGCTCTGGATGGGCTCACACTTGGAATTTCCTTCCAGTAGCAGGAATGTGTTTGTACCCAGCCATTTACACTCCTTCAGTTTATCTTGGGGGCATTTGAGAAACATCTGTGGTAGGGGTCCAGCTATGAAATTAGCTGGATCATGAAGAGATGGATTCTGCAATCATGTTTTGGGGAAACAGGTCTAAACAGCCTTTGAAATTAAGACCAAAGATGAAGGTTTCCTGGCTGTCGATCCACTGATTCTCCTCTAATTTCTTACCCATGACAGCATTTCAAACAGCTGGTAGATGAGCTGATGGTCAAGGGTGTGGGGGTCGTGAACCAAGCCTTGATTGAAGCCTTCCAGATCCTAAAGAAGGTACCTACACATGGTGAAGCTGGGGGAGAGTGAAGGGTTGGGAGACAAGGTGGAGGTGTGGGGAGGGCAGGAGATGGCCTGCAGTCCCAGTGCCTGTCCTTTCCCTACACAGTTCCAAGAGGCCCGGCAAGGAAGCCTCTGCAACCAGGCCATCATGCTGATCACTGATGGGGCTGTGGAGGACTATGAGCCAGTGTTTGAGAAGTACAACTGGCCGGACCGCAAGGTTACTCTTCTGGTGGAAGTCAGGGGGAGCAGAGGAAGGGGCCAAGGGGAATGTTCTCGTACTGCCTGCATGGGATAACCATTGGTACAAAAACAGACAAACAAACAAACAAACTGTGCCTGCCCTGAGTTCAAATGTTCTGACCCATTAGACCCGTTATCTTATTCAAATAGTATGTCTCAGACTGGTGTTCCAAAATTACACTGACCCTAGGCACAGAGGCCTCTTGCAAGAAAGAGTACAGGCTGAGAGATCAGGTGTGGCATTGAGAAGAACACTGCCAGGCTGTGACCCTCCGCTCAGGATCTGGCCCATGTCACCACGGCCCTGGCAAGTCCTGTCACTGCCTGGGCCTCAGGATCCTTTCTGGTCAATAGGATGAAAGTGGAGAGTCCCAAGTCAGGAAAGTACTTGACCTGATATCCAAGGCTCACATAAATAATATTAGCACTACTTATAGCCAGGATCATAGCTGCTGAGTCCATCTGTGTCTTGCGGACTAGGTTCGAGTTTTCACTTATCTTATTGGAAGAGAAGTGACTTTCGCTGACCGCTTGAAGTGGATCGCGTGCAACAACAAAGGTGGGTGGTGTGTGAGCAGAGCTCCTTGCTGCCTGCGTCCAGTCGTTGAAGGTACTGAGCCATGGCTCTGACATGGGGCCTTGCAGAGGAGCAGTGGTGTGCCGAGATGACAGTATTCGCCCCTCCTTCTTACTTGGGAAAAGCTAGACAAAATGTAGATTGCTCCGGTGAAACCCTGAGTAAATGCATGATTACCCCTGCGGGAACTCTAGGTCATAAAGTCACTTGGAATGAAACTGAGAGTTTATGTATCCAGTGTTTGCAGAAGCAAAAATTCTCTCTTCAAATAAAGTCTATATGAACCACAATACAGACAGTGAGACAGAACTTACACGGTTTCAGTGTAAGTTCTCTCTTTTGTCTAGGCTCCGCTCCTCTTGTTGCAAAATTAAGCCCCTTTACTGTGGTTCTGCTTCCAGACAAAAAGCAGAAGATATCATTTTCTTTAGAATAATGTTTTGGATCTGATCATCATTTGTCTCTGGCCAGAACCCAAAGCCTGGGCTTCATGATGCCAAATTGGGCCCTCGATTCAACCAGCTTATGGAGTATGTACTGTGGTGCCTGGCAAAGTGGTCAGGATGGATTCAGTCTTGTTCTTGCTACTGTCCAGCAGAGGACACATACAAGTGAATCATTAATGATGATGTAATATGAAATGTGCTATAAGGGCAGAGGGGCACAGACGATACTGGGGTTGGGAGAGTGACTTGATGGGAATTTGGAGGCAGCAGGGAGGGCTTCCTAAAGAAGAGGTGTCTATGCTGAGACATAAAGGATAGTAAGAATCATCCAGACATAGAGAGCATGGAAGAGTGTTCCAGACAGAGGGTCTAAGACAAGAGGCATCTGGGAATGGAACGCAGTTTCACTTTCTAGAGGGTGGGATGAATGTTTTGTGGGAAGTGATAAGCAATGAGACCAGAGAGGTAAACATGTACTAAGTCATTCATAGCTATTTGCTCTTTTAAGCCATTTTGTAAGCCATTTGCTCTTTTAAGTATCACCTTGGCTACCACACAGAGGCTATAGCATCCCTCCCTGTAACTGGGAAGGCAGTGGTCAGAGAAAGGGGGTAGGGGGCACTGAGTTACTGCCTTGGACTGTACTCCCTGAAAATGGACCCAAAACAGAGCTGCATTCAGGAGAGGGTGCTCTTGGGAAATAACCCTGTAAGGAAATAAAGAGGGCATCAATGTGAGAGGGAAGCCAACCCACACAGTTCTTGCTGCTGAGGCCCCTCTGCTCTTCTGGCCTTTCTGGATTGGGAATGCCCCCCGGAGCTCTCCCAGGTTGAGACAGAACCGGGGCCTCCAGCTCTCCCCAGGAAAAGCATAGCCTTGGGAGAGAATAGTCCCTGTGACCCAGGGAAGCTCCTAGTGCAGATCCCACTTGTAAGCCAAGAGCAGCTGGGGAACAGTGTATGGGCCCCAGAGACCGATTTCAAGTGGTGCCCCCAGCTTCCCACAACCACACTACCCTCTCCTCTGCAGGCTACTACACGCAGATCTCCACTCTGGCAGATGCACAGGAGAATGTGATGGAGTACCTGCACGTGCTCAGCCGCCCCATGGTCATCAACCATGACCATGACATCATCTGGACAGAAGCCTACATGGACAGCAAGGTGGGAGCCTGACCCTGTTCCTGAGTTAGGGGCCCAGGAGTAAGAGGAACTTCCTGGGTCAGGAGAGTGGTGAACAGAATACCTCCTCAGGAGATGGGTGAAGGGGTGGACAGGCTCAGCCTGCTAGAAGACCCTTGCCTGGATGCTGTCCCCAGAGACCCGGAAAGCTGGTGAGCAGACCTGTTCAAGCCTGCCCTCCCTGGACAGAGCCCTTCTGCTTCAGACTTGTTCCTTCCCTCTTCCCTTGTTGGTTAGTGATCTATGCATGGTGTAATGAATACAGACAATATTGTATTATAATTACATAATATAAAAGACATCACTACAATGGCAATCATATGACAGCATAAATGTATCAAAGCAACACTTAAGTAATACCTTGAGTTAACACGAGGTTATGTGTCAAATATACCCAATTTTTTGGAAAGATTTTATTTATTTATTTATTTGATAGACAGAGTTCACAAGTAGGCAGAGAGGCAGGCAGGGAGAGAGAAGAGAAAGCAGGCTCCCTATTGAGCAAAGAGCCCAATGTGGGGCTCAATCCCAGGACCCTGGGATCATGAACTGAGCTGAAGGCAGAGGCTTTAAACCACTGAGCCACCCAGGTATCCCGAATATATCCAATTTTTAAAAGTTCTTCATTCTCCAGGTAAGAATACTATAGAACTCTAGGGGCTCAGCACAGCATTGGGTCGATCCTGATGACGAGGCACATATCAAACACACCTGCACACAGCACCTGTGAGGGCCTGTCTTCATAACAAAGTGGGATGCTTGCAGCTTCCAAGGAGGCTGAAGGAGCCCACACAGTAAGATGAGGCAGTTGGGAAGGGGGGCCATCTCAGAGGTGGGGAATGACGTGGCTCTGACTTTCTCAGTGAGGAAGAGGTTGTGGGTCTGTCTCATGGTCGTTAGGAGTGACTCTACAATCAGCTACAACTACGTTGTAGCCTCCCCTTGCGCTGTGCTTCCCCATGCATGCCCTTGCATTTGTAGGTGGCTCAGTGTCAATGTCCTTCTCCATCTTAACTGGACTGGACTGTTGTGTCTGCCAACCTTGTGTCCATGGCAGAGATTTCTGGGTCTGTGCAAGACGGGTTTGTTCCCTGAGCTCACGCTCTTCCTTGGCATGCTTGAGACAGAGGACTTCATGAGCATGTTTGAGAGCTGTAGGCTCTGGGGCTCTGACACTTGCCCTGGTTTAGGACAGTTGTTGCTAAGTGACATCGTCCTGATTCCCTCTCCATCCAACCTCTCTCCTTCAGCATTACTGCCAGCTCTCCTTTTGCAGAGAAGGGGAACCTCACATGTGGCTTTTTCCTCCTGTTGGAAGGTGACACTTCAGTGGTAGTCCACACGGGTGACTCTGGGTCCTCCACACTATGGACTCTGAACTCTCTATCCTTATCTCTTTCCTCCTTGACAGCTCTCCCCTTCGCAGGCCCAGAACATGATGCTTCTCACCACTGTGGCCATGCCAGTCTTCAGCAAAAAGAATGAAACAGTGAGTGGCCACTCTCTGAGAAGCTGCAACAGGGATTAGAATTTGGGGCCATGGGCTGGCCTCTTTAGACAAATGGTTCTTGACTTGGTTACATATCAGAGCCCTCTTTCATATTCAGATTCCATGCCCAACCAGCTATACCAGACTCTCTTGGTTGGGAAGGGGTGAGGAGGGAAAGTGGTGTGGTGTCTGTATTTCCCAAACCTCGCCCTGTGATTCTGTTTAGCAGGTTTGGAGTTGTCCTAGTGCTCTGAACTTGTAACCACTGTCCTGAGATATAAGGCTAGAAAGGTTCCCTTGCCAACCTTCTGGCAAAATAACACTTAACCTACCAGTTTGGGTGGCCTCTAATTTGTTGGTAAAGGCCTCTGGTCAGGGAATTTCTAGAAACTTCCATCCTTCCTCTGGTTAGAAAATGTTTCCTTATAGGCATTGTGTGTTTCAGAACGTCCATAGGTTATGGTCCCTGGGATTTTGATACTTCAGCTTCTGCCATGAAAATTAATATTTCATTCAATTTTGTATTTCTTTTAAATATTACAATTTAAATATTAATACTGGAAATTAATCTTCCCAGCAGCTGAGATTACTCCTGGGACCTCTTCTGGTAGGTTCTAGATGTTTATTCCAAAGAGCTCAGCCTAAAATCCAATTGCAGAAGAAGGGTCATATAAGGCCTGAGCAGCTTGCTTCCTCTTCCAGGCTCTGGGAAAGCTGAGGGTCCAGTCTGATCCTGTGCATAGGGAAGCCAGGCCCCCCCTGACCCTGATGTTTTTCTTTCCAGCGATCCCATGGCATTCTTCTGGGTGTGGTGGGCTCTGATGTGGCCCTGAGGGAGCTGATGAAGCTGGCACCCCGTTACAAGGTAAGCCTGGATCAGATGCCTGAGTGGAGATCACAGACTCCCTTGGAGCTGTCTTACCCAGCTCCAGAGCCTCTCTGAAGGCAATGTAGCCAAGCTCAGAGCTGGGATGGGGCCCTGCCATCCCACCGCCAGGGAAGTGCAGGCACTGAGCATGGGAGCAATGGTTTGGACTTCTGAGACCCTTTGTCACCACTAGCTCTGACTCGTTCTGTGGCCTTCTGTGCCTTGGTTTTTCTATCTGCTCCTCCATGCCATGCAGTCCTGTTTGGAGAACATGTGAGATTACATCATCAAAGCACCTAGAACATGTGGTGGGAAAAAGGTCAAGTAATTATATGCATCATTACAGCTGCTATAAACAGTAGAATTTAGGAAAAAATTCAAACTTCATGGCTAGTAGCATGGTGCTGGCCCTGTTAATATTCCTATTTGAGAACCTCACCACTGTGAGCTGTCATCTTTAATTGTCCTGCAGCCTGGCCTTTTGCTAGCTCCAGTTCTCCAGCTCAAACAACAGGTCTGATGCCCCTCAATCTCTGTTGTTTTGGCAGCTCGGAGTGCATGGATATGCCTTTTTGAACACCAACAACGGCTATATTCTCTCACATCCTGATCTCCGACCCCTGGTAGGTACAGATCTTATTTGCATTGGGATCTTAACTCTATGGGATCTAGAGATAGTTCATAAGAACAGTTAAAACAATGAGCACACACTGGGCTCCATTTAAGAACCCAGACAAAGAGTAATATAAGAAAAAAAAATTAAGTCATGGTCCTTGTCTTCAAATTGTTTATAATCTAGCAGGAAAGACAAAGCAAAAATTCATGAACTGATTGATGAACAGACCAGAGGGCATGTAATGAAATGTACAGTTTTCCCTGAAGGACAAGCCACTTATGTTCCTGTCACTGCCTCAGTCACACCACACTCCTCTTGGAGCCTGACAGTGGTATCATCAGACCTTCAGGGTCCCCACATGAGGAAGTGTGAACATTGAGTTAACAACAATAATGGCAAGGAAAGAGTCACATGAGAGGTGGGACAGCAGAGCTATGACTCCTTGAGTTTGTCTTGGGATATGTTCCCGAGTGCTCCTGTCTCCCTCCTGGCTCCCTCCATACTAATAGAGGGGGTTGGGGCATTTTCATATGCAGTCGACTGAACAACTGAGAGCCAAGAGAGAAAGTTGCATCATTTTATCTAAAGCTTCTACCTCCAAGACTTGGAGCTCCCTGCTGCCTCTGGTCATGGTACTTGGCCACTATTGATGACAATAATAACCATACTTCTCAGTGTGAGTGCTAGGACCAACAGGGGGAGGGAAGTTACAGGAACCTTAGCCCTTTCCCCTTTCAGTCTCACTCTGAATTGAGATGGCATCTGAAGAAAGTAGCTAGCAGAGTAAATTTGTGAGAACTTATTAAGGGGCTCATCTGCTCCAGTTGCCATTTGGAGAAAACAGCCAAATCACGTGTCATTCCAGTTTGGTTCAGATAGATACTGAATGTTCATAAAGCAACCGATTGAGCTATTTAAGGAAAACTGTAGAGGTTCATAGTAGAGAGATCGGGGCACACTAGAAGCCGTGTTGTCTTCCCAATTCAGACTCTACTGGGCAAGCATCTGAACCAAAATGGGTCACTGACTGGTATCAGTGGGTTCTGTAGGAGGTAGCCCCAATGGCAACAAAATGACTCACTAGGGGAGAAAAAGGTCTATCATGGAGCTGACTTGTAAAATTAAAGGGCACTGATCAGAAACTCACCTGTCAACAACTCTATAACATAGATGAATATAAGACTTCAACCAATCAATTGATATTGTGGACCTACTGGGGGGCTGACCTTATAACACTCTGAGAATGCTATAAACAGAAGGTAATAGTCTAATTAAGGAAAAAAGGTATACCCAAATAGACTTACACAAATGAAACAATTAGAGAAAAATACTGTGTAGATCATTATCATGACAAATGTCACTATGTAAAGCCAACATAATGAGCTTCCTAAAGAAACACTATCAGTTTGTGATAGATATTAAGGAGAACAATACTTAAGTTTTAAAAAGAAAAGTAATAGAGGATATGCCCAGTAATAAACTGAAAGAGGGTCAAGAGCCATACTGTTGGCCTGAGATCTTTCCGTTGGAGCTCGAAGTATAAGCTGTTATACAAAGTGGAATTATGGTTTGAACAAGAGGAGCTAGAGATGATCTTTCAAGTATTATGAGGAATAAGACAATAGCAATGATGCAGAATATTGCACCTTACTCAAAAGAAAGAGAGTCGATATAAAAGATGGTAGGGCAGTGCTGTTTGTCAAGAGCACAGGCCTCAGCAAGACCAGGAATGGAATGTCATCCAAGGGTGGGTGAGGAGGAAAGGACAATACTGCTGTGTCAGTTATAGTGCAGACCTCCTAGAGAGGCAAGAAATGAGGGTGACAATTTCTGGAAAGAAATAAAAACTGGCAGAAGCACGATACACAGTGATAGGGGACTTCAACCATTTGAGCATCTTTGGGGGCCTCATTCTGCTAAAAGTAGACCCTCTGATTAATTCTTAATTTACCCTGATAATAAACCATCCCTTTCCTTTTTTTATCTATTATTAAACTAAAGCTGGGAAGTGCTGCCAACCTAGTGGCAGATAACTTGATGATAATCTGTCTTGGTAGCAGAGAGGGAGGGAGGGAAGGTAGGGCCAGGAAATAATAACATTCAAAGACTTGATGAATGGCTCTGTGTTGAGCTGGAGGGAGGCCTTCATTAGGCGCTACAGAATCTGTCTGTCCTTGGCTTTGTCCCATTCAAGAATTCTATCAACAAGACGAAAACACAGAAACCAGATGACACAAAGTCTGGAAGGTATGGATAATACATTAAAGGAGAAAATTCGTATTCAGAAAGTACTCTTCTAAACAATGGGCTGAAACTAACAAGATAAATATATTAGGATGCATGGAAAGCTCTGCAAAATAGTCAATGTTCAAGCATAGTATTGAAAAGATGTAGTTTAAAAGTGTACCATGCAAGGAAAGCCAAGGGCACTTAAGTGACTGAGAACTTCATTTTGGCTGTCTGGGAAATCCAGCTGAATCAGAGGTAGCAGGCAAAGCCATATGATATTGTGGCCCACGAAGGTCGCACGCACACACCACAGTGGTCAGTACCCCATCTGAAATACTGACGTTCATCCTGGGCACTCCATTCTGGGAGTGACACTGACAATGTAGAGCCCATTCAGAGGGAGCTGAGGCATCTGCAACCTGTGAGCGTTTAGCTTGGAGAGGTGTAGTCAGGAATAACAAACACCTTCAAAAACCTCAACAGCCATCAGGTGGAAAACGTGCAGTGTAGCTCCAAGGAAAGAATAAGGCCAATGG
This sequence comes from Mustela lutreola, assembly GCF_030435805.1. NCBI lineage: Eukaryota > Metazoa > Chordata > Mammalia > Carnivora > Mustelidae > Mustela > Mustela lutreola. The sequence continues at coordinate 42,912,063 of NC_081297.1, forward strand.
GTAAAAGTAACAGGGGGCGCAGACTTGAGCTCTGTATGGGGAAGAGCTTCCTAATGATTAGAGCTGTCCCAACTACGACAAGCTGACTCACTATTAGGGAGCTCCTCACCATGGGAAATACTCAGAGTCCATGAGGTGATCTGTCACAAATGTTAGGAAGGGAAATGTTGCCTCCGGCAGAAGGGTGGCCCAGATAGCCTTCAGGAATCCCTGAGATTCTTTGATTTGATGAAAATATCTGTAAGGCTTCAGAGAAGAGATGAAAGTTGAGCAGGGCCTCGTGTTTCACCTCACATCTTTCTTCCCAAACTGCCCACTCCAGTACAGAGAGGGGAAGAAACTGAAACCCAAACCAAACTACAACAGCGTGGATCTCTCTGAAGTGGAGTGGGAAGACCAAGCAGAAACCGTGAGTAGGGAAAGCAGAGGAAGGAGGAGCGAGTGTGGCTCCATAGCCAGCACAGAAGCCAGCTGCGGGGCCATGAGCTCTGGGCCCACTCTCTTCCTCTCAGGGGAGGCTTTCCAATCCCAAACCAGAAGCAGTTTCCGTAATGGGCAATCCTTCCAACAACTATAACAACGTAATAGTATCTTCCTGAGTCTCAGGGAGGGCTAAGGTGGAAGGAGCCATGTCTATAAGCCACAGAGGTTGAATTACAGTAGTGTTTCAGTCTGATTTGGGGAGGGTGGTCAGTACTCATTCTAGAGGAAATTATGTCTCAGTATTATGACACCATGTTCTCTCATACATCAAAGTACTTGGGAGCATTATTTTGGTGAAGATCTGGAATTATAAGCTAAATAAAACTAGCTAGAATCAGGTCGATACTCCCTCCTGGTATTCTGCTTAAAGGAAAGAGGGAAGAGCTGGAAATATTCCTAAGGATCACCTGCAGTCTGGTCAATAAAGCTCAGTGCCTTCTACCCTCCAGTGTGAGCCAGGGGACTAATACCATTATCTTTCCTCTTGAAGCTCAGAACAGCCATGATCAATGGGGAAACAGGTTCTCTCTCTATGGACGTGAAGGTTCCACTGGACAAAGGGGTAAGATGCTCAAAGGAAAGAACCAGGGTCTGGTTCCAGGAAGGCAGCATCCCGACTGACTGAGGTTTGGGGTGGTCAGAAGGGATTTGAGCACCTGAACTAGAGCTTAAGACTTGAGTGTTTGGTGTAGACAGTAGATCATAGTGTGCATCAACCCCAGAGATACATTTGGCCAAGATCTGGTCAGTTCTTTTGAGACTACTGAGCAGTAGGTTAGCTCAAGGCATTTACAACTCTTCTTTCTTCCTACTGCTGCCTGCTATGCGGCCCTTTTTTTGTTTATAATGGAAGGAGGGAAAGTGATAGTTAATTTTGCAAATTGTTAGCAACTCTTGTTAATCATGTTATATGGGAAGAGGTTAAAAATAATCCACTGTCACTACAGATGGTCAAGAATCAGTGCCTTCACTGATGCCATTGCTATCTTCCCAGATTGGTGCATCATTTATAAAAGATCATTTCATCTTCTCATTTAAAAGGTTCCACTGCATTTATGCTGAATTTGCATTGTCCCTTGACATATTTACAAATGTCACCTCCTCCCTCACAACCACCCCCACCTCCTCCTCTTGTTGCCCATCTGCCTCAGCTAAAAGAACACAGGCATCTGTCTGCAACAATTAGACCCAAGTTCTTCCACAAACACAAACCTCCATGGAAGCCAAACAAGAAAGCATTGGAAAGGAAAAGCAATTCATTGCACTCCCTTTAGACACATGGGCTGAATTTCCCTGGGACCAGTATCTGATTTATGTGGCATCTGCCTGCTTTTTATAAGCTCTGGACTGGGAAGGGCCTCCATTAGGCAAACTGGGCAACATCAGTGATGTCAGGCCACAAGTTACAGAAGCTCCTTCCCCTTATCCAAAAAAAGTAGAGGTTTCTTCCATGCAGTTCCACTTTTATCCCAACAGACTCTTGCATATAAATGCACAAGGGAGCTCTTCCCTAACCCAGCCCTGCCAAAGCATTTAAGGTAGCTATAGTGAAAATTTTAACATACACATGGCGGAAGGCAACTTCCAGACAGATTGAAGTATGGCTATACTATATGTAATTCAGACCAACTTATGAAGTAGGCACTGTGTGTCCTCCATCCTTTCCTCCCAGTGCCCTGTGTTCTTATGTTGCCTTCATGCTTCTCAGAGCCACCAAGAGAGAGTTCTAACCAGATCCAGTCTGAACCTCTCCTCAAATTTCTGCTCATCCCTTTGATATTTTAGTATATGTGCTGCTGAAGTGAGCACTGCTCATCCCTTTGAAATGTGTTCGTTGCTGCTAATAAAACACCAAGGTTGAACTGTAATTTAACAAAAGCTCTTGGGTAATGCTGATCACGATTATGAGGGAGATGTGCATTTCATAGCACATAGGTGTTCATGGTATGACTACTATAATTACTATTACTACTACTAATAACGGTAGCTAACGTTTATTAGAAACTGGACTCAGCACTTTGTAAGTATCTCCTCAACATTCACAGCTCTGTGAAGTACGTACTATCCTAACTCCCATTTCATAGATGAGGAAATTCAGAGAAACTAAAAGCTTGCCCAGTCACCCAGATGATTAATTGCAAAGCCCACATGTGTCTGATTCTAAACCACGTACTCTTAATCACTAATGCATAAAGCTTTTCTGTAGGAGTGGCCCTGAATTCTCTACTCAATCTCTAGCTCAAAGATTTCCCAAGAGTGTCTCTTTAGAATTCTATTTCCATCTTTAAAATTCATGGTCTTTTCTTCTTCCTCTGCCTCATTATATCATAACTCAACTCTCTAATCTTTCCTCTCTTTACTTCCATGCTCAGAAGCTGCTGCACCTGCACTGTGAGTGTCGGATGTTTAGCTGTAAGACCACTGCAGCAGTATCCAGCCTCTCACTCCTCTGATCTATTATGATGCCACCCTCCCCAGTGTTGCTACATTTTGTTCTTTGCCGATTGCTCTGTCTTCCCTACATGTCTTCTCTTTTTAAGAGTTGCAGACAGGGATGCCTGGGTGGCTCAGTTGGTTAAGCAGCTGCCTTCGGCTCAGGTCATGATCCCAGGGTCCTGGGATCGAGTCCCACATCGGGCTCCTTGCTCGGCAGGGAGCCTGCTTCTCCCTCTGCCTCTGCCTGCCTCTCTGTCTGCCTGTGCTCGCTCACTCTCTCTCCCTCTGTCTCTGACAAAAAAATAAAATCTTTAAAAAAAAAAAAAAGAGTTGCAGACAGTCCTGTCGTGTTCTTGCCTGCCAGTCTACCCCAGCCCTCTCAGTTCAATGGCCTGTCTCACCTCACAAGCTTGTGCCTCAGTAGAAACACTCTACAATCCTAAGCCAAAGGAATGCTTTCTTAAAGCATTGTGGGAATATCTGTTACCATCCTGAAAGGTGGTGACCTGTTTTGTTGTTTTCTTTAGGGGATATAACGTGAATCCTTACTTCCCATAGATCAATTCAGATAGGCCATGTTCAGAAATGTGAGTAAGAGAAACAGACAAGTCCTGGTACTGCAGATGCTGGGAACTGAAATGTTACATGTGCCATGTTCAGAAATGTGAGTAAGAGAAACAGACAAGTCCTGGTACTGCAGATGCTGGGAACTGAAATGTTACATGTGCCATCTAAAGAGACAACTAAGAATCCATATTTTTTAATGTTATGCATTTAATTCCCAAAGTATTAAAAACACTATATGGGCTGATATCAAGGATCTCAAACTCGTAAGGAGTCCAGCTTTGGCCTGCAGGCCTCCTATTTGCCATTTGGATACAGGCTGTTTTTCCCAAAATGTGAACCAGTAAACGGTGTCATAATGTCTAACCCACCAGTAGTATCCTGGTCAAATGTCCTGGGACACACTTAAAAGAAAAAACAGATAATCACCATATCCTGGAGCATCTTATCCAAGTCTCTTTTTATCCTTTTCATGTTGTTTGATAGTTTAGAACAAATAATTAGCAGTGAGGGAGGGAGATTTCTTTACTAGCTTTCAGGTTCTTCCAAGTTAGCCCTGCTAACTTGGGCATATGATACACACACACACACACAGCAACTGGCACAGGTAGTTAGGGCAGCTTTGCCCCATGTTCCTCTAGTGCTTTCTAATCCCTATGCATTGGATTCAGAGGGATTAGATTAGAGTGCTCTGTGGCACTTTTTAATTCTCTCTCTTTGTCACACACTCATTCACTCACTCACACACTGTTTTTTACAGCAAAGGGAGGCAATCTATTAAAGGGGGAGACTGTTCTGATGCCTCTTCACTCTCATCTTCCAAACCTCTCCAGTCCTCTCTTTCTGTTTAATGGGGATTCAACGAAACCCCCATACCTTCTCTCTTCCTTTTGCCTCAGCCTTTAAAGATTCGCAGTTATGATTCCAGTTATGCAGTACTCATATTGCAAACTATGAATAGTTTGCAATAGACTAATCCTCCAGCACATAAAAACTATAAATTTAGACTAAATATAAAAAACAAACATTTAAGGGCATATGAAAATGACTAAAAGCAGGCAGAAACAAGGGTTGAAGAGGTTTCAACTTTTGAATCAAGAGAACTACACTGGGTAAAATACTCATTTTTGTGGGATTTTCTTTTCTGAAGGGCATGCCCCAGTCTGTTTAAATGAAAGAGTTACGATTCAAAAAGAAAGTTATAATTACCACCTTGAAGTATCAGAGAATAGAATTCGGGCTCTCAGAATGTCTGAACATGAAGGAAGGCATCCTAGAAATGAGGGATCCACAGGTGGGCTGGCCCTAACATATGTATACAAACTCCTCTTAAATTCTTGACTGACCTTAAACTACATATACACAGGGGAGAATATTAAGTACCCAGTGGAAAGCAACAGTTGAAGAGCTGAAAATCAGAACAAGGATTTCAACTGCTATCGATGGTAGTGAAGGTAGTTTGGAGTTGGAGTCACACTAACGTGAAGAGGCTTGGTAAATAGCTCAGGAATTTCTTTGAAAGCACAGAAGATGCTACACTCTAGGAGTAAAGACAATGTCCCAAGACCAGGAGATCTACTCTAGACCTAAAGACAAAGTTAAAACAGATCCACCCTAACAATAATGTAAATCTAAGCCTCCACTTGCTCAAGGTGATCAGCCAATTATTTATCCACTGATTAAAATAGAAACCAACATTCTCCAGAGGAAGACAAAGATCTCCAGCCTATTCTTTGCAATAGCCAGTGTGCAATAAAAATTATCAGACCCTTGAAGCAACTGGAAAATGTAACACATAGTCAAGAGAAAAAAAAAGTCTTAGAAACTGACCTACAGATGACCAGAATTAGAAGGATTTAAAAGCAGGTGTGATAAATATGCACAAGAAGTTAAAAGATGATCAGAATGAGTGACTAGATGGAGAATTTCAGCAGAGAAATGGTTGGGGTTTGATCAAAGAACTAAGTCCACTACAAGTGATATGGATATAGGGCTTTACTCCAGGAGTTAAACATTACAAGACTGTCATTTCTGGTAGAGAAGTCTGTGAGACTGGTGTCTCTGCATTGAGTGGTGAGCGTGAGGTCATCATAGGTCAGTAGGGTCAGCAGTTTAAAAGGAAAGGTGGACGGAATGCAAAAGAAAACAAGAAGAAACTGAAACCTATGAGGAAAAATAGGAACCCTGAAGACAGCTAAAACCCACACCTGTCTCTTACTACCTCCAATCACAATTATCACAATGGTGTGGGTAATCTCCAAGAAAGAGCAAGTGCCTTTCACATGGAGCCAGACAATCACCAGGCTCTGATCTCAGGGAAACTGAAGAAGGAGGTCTAGTGGCAGCTGGGGAAGTTTTGATTCTGGCTGCTGCCCCACGCCAAGAAGGTGAGCCAACAGCTCAGAGCAAGTTGCAAGTGCTTGATATGCTAGACTTACCTGTAGCGTGTAAAATGGTGCTGCTTCACTTCTGCCTTATAAACCTCATGAAAATCTCTTTGAGCAGGCCTATTTTGGAACCAGACAGGGAAGTGAGTCTGGAAATGTAGTTCCACCTTTGTTAATTTGACACAGTATAAAACCACCACAAGAACCAAGTGGAAATTCTAAAACTGACAAGTACAATATCTGAAATGAAATTTTCACTGGATGGCTTATCAGCAGATTGGAGGAAAATGGGACAGTGAATTTGAAGACAGATAAATAGAAATTATCCATTCTGAAGAACAAAGAAAATTTTGAAAAAATTTTTGAAAAAAAATTCTCCCTCAGTTATCTATAGTCTGACATATGTCCTTGGAGTCCCAGAAGAAGGCAGAAGGAATGGAACAGAAAGTATTTGAAAAAATAATGCCCCAAATATCCTGACTATTGTGAAAAACATCACCCAACATATATAAAAATTTCAGCAAACCTCAAGCAGGATAAAAAGAAAAAGAAGCCACAGCTAAGCTCACCATAATACACCTACGCCAGAAAATCTTAAAAGAAGCTGGAGGGAAACAATAATAGAATGATGGCTGACTTCTCATCAAAAACAATAAAATAAAAAATTTTAATGCCAAAGGAAGAAAAAACTGTCATCCCAAAAGTCTATGTATGGAGAAAATATCCTTCCAACAAGATGTGTATTTAGACATTTTCTTATAAAAAAAAAATACAACAGAGTTTATCACTGTCAGACCTGCACTATAAGAAATGCTTATGGAAGTCCTTCATGCTGAAGAAAAATGACACAGATGGAAATTCAGATCTACATGAGGAAACAAATGGCTCTGGAAATGGTAAATGAGCATATTAATATGACTTTATTTTTTTAATTGCTCAAAAAAAAATCTATGTTAGACAAAAATTTTGACCTTGTATAACATACATACAGGGCTTATAATATACAGAAGTAAAAGATGCATGACAACAATAGCACATGGTGGGGTTATCCCAAGAATGGAAGGCTAATCTGACATTCAAAAAAGTCAATCAATGTAATTCATTACATTAACAGAGTAAGAGAGTAACGCCATATGGTCATCTCAATAGATGCTAAAAAAGTGTTTGACAAAATTTAACTGAAAACAAAAGGAAATTTCTTCAATCTGATGAAAGGCATTTATGAAAAGGCTAACTTTAAGTAATGGAATATTAAATACTTCCTCCCTAAAAATGTGAACAAGAGAAGGATGCCTGCTTTCACCACCTCTGTTCAACTTTGCACTGGACCCTGCCAGGACCTATCCTTGCCATAAGGCAAGGAGACAAAATAAAAGGCACAAAAATTAGGAAGAGGTAAAAACTGTCTGGATTTACAGATGAGATGATGGTTTACGTAGAAAATTCCAAGAATCTGCAATACAACTAACAGGTAAATTTAGCAAGTTGACAGAACACAAGGTCAATACTATAAAAATCAATTGTATGTTATATATATATATATATACACACATACACACACATAAAATAAATATATATAAACATATATATGTATATATACATATATATTTTCAATTGTCCAATACTATAAAAATAAAGTGTATTATTTATTTATTTATTTCTAATTGTCAAAAAATGATTGGAAATAAATTATTTTTAAGTTCCAATTTCAATAGCCTCAAACAACATAAAATACTTAGGAATAAATTTAACAAAGTCATAAATGATCTCTGCACTGAAAACTACATAACATTGCAGAAAGAATGTCAAAATAAATTAAATGAGTAGAAAAATATAATCGTGTTTACAAGTTGTTATCAATATTGCCATGCCATCCATTTTCTCTAAACTAATGTGTAGACCAACATAATCCCATATCAAAATTTAAATGAGGTTTTTCAAGGATTATTTATTTATTTATTTGACAGACAGAGATCACAAGTAGGCAGAAAGGCAGGCAGAGAGAGAAGAGGAAGCAGGGTCCTTGCTGAGCAGAGAGCCTGATGTGGGGCTCGATCCCAGGACCCTGAGACCATGACCTGAGCTGAAGGCTTAACCCACTGAGCCACCCAGGTGCCCACATATCAAAATGTAAACAGACTTTAGGAGGAAGTAATTCTAAAATTTACATGCAACTGCAAAGGACCTAAAATGCCCAGACAAGAACAAATTTGGATGATTCGTACTACAGGATTTCAAAGTTGACTCTAAAGCTACAGCAGCCAAGCAGGGGGTAGTGATGCAAGAATAGACAAAAGGATGGAGAATCTTGGAATAAACTCTCATATTATCAACTGAGTTTCAACAAAGACAGCTTGTCGGATCAATGGAGGGAGGAAAGTCCTTTTAACAAATGGTGCTGAACCTACTGTATAAAATGTATGAAGAAAATAAATGGTAAGCCATATCTCACACCACATAGAAAAATTAATTGGAGATCGATCCTAGTCTTCAGGGTAAAAGCTACAACTGGAAGTCTTCTACAAGAAAACATAGAAAATCTTTACCACCTGAAGTTATCCAAAGATTTCTTAGACAAAATGCTAAAAGCACCAAACATAAAATGTAATATACTGAACCTCATCAAATGAAGTAAGCTCTGCTTATTAAAAGACACCATTAAGAAAATGAAAAAGTAAGGCCCAGACTGTGTGCAGAATACATAAAGAGCTCCTACAGATTGTTAACAAAAAGACTAACAACCCAATAAAAAAATGGGCAAAATACTTGAGCAGAACCTTCCCAAACGAAGATATACACATGAAAACATGCATCATCCGTCATCAAGGAAATGCAAACTCAAACTGCAATCAGATTTCGTTCCATACCTTCTGCTAAAATTTAAGGGACCGATCGATAGGAGAGTGCAAAGGCAAGCTAGTGTCCCACACATCAGCGCACCCCTAGGCAACAGAAGGAAACACACTGCGGACACACGCAACACCGATGGATTTTAAAGACATTATGTTATGCAGAAGAAGCCAGACCCAAAGAAGCACACACCATGAGAACAGTCCAACGTAATCTAAGGCCATAGAATTCAGAACAGAGTTGACCCTTGGAGGGTGGGTGGGGCTGGACTGGAAGGAGGCAGAGAGACTTCCTGGGGACAAACACTCCATATCTTGATTGGGGAGGTAACTACATGGCTGTACACATTTATCAAAACTACTGGAAGAACATACTAAAGATCCATGAATTTTGCCTTTTTCTTTAATAAGTGAAAAAAAAAAAAAAGGAAAAATTAAAGAGATCATCAGTTTAGACACTCAAGCCATCCCCACCTTGGAAGGCAGGGCTCCCAAGGTCATCACAGTCCCGCTGGCTCCCATCCCGACTGCCCAGGACGGCTGGGAGGGAGGGAGACTGCAGAGAGGAGCTGACAGAGGCAGAGGAAGCAGGAGGGCAGCCCGTGGGATGAGGCCAGAGCTGGAGAACGGTTCTTTCGGGTTTAGTCTAAAACCGGTTTCCTATAGAAACAAACCTTTCTGTGTCACCCCACTCCCGCTCTGTCCCCTTCTGACATCTTCCTCTCATTTCCAAAATGAAAGAGAAGCCAGGAAGAAGAGAAGGGAATAAGAACAGCTCTGGAGGCAACCACAGCCCACAGGTTTCCCAGTGGCATAAGCAGATAGGACCTTCCACAGAACTTCAGAGCCCAGAGCAAACCCGGCTCTTCCCTGGGCCCACACCCATCCGTGAAAAACACTCACAACCTCACAGCAACCTTAGGCACTGCCGGGTGCTGTTGTCAGTCCTGACTTACGAGCAAGCGCTCTAATGCTCAGAGCTGTGAAGTCACTCACCTGAGATCACACAGCCTGGAAGTGGCCGAGCTGGCCTTCAGTCCCCATCGTCAGGTGCCCAACCCCCACTCTGCCTTCTCTGATGCCCTCACTTCCACAAATTCAGCTGAAGCCCAAAATATGGCAGCTTTGCAAGGAAAAGGACTCTGTGAAAGGGGCATGTGGCACTAGAAGGGGTTTCGTGGAGGGACCACTGCCCCCTCCCCCTTGGTTGTATTCCAGAAAGGGGGAGGTTGTAGGTGGGTCATACACCAGCTGGCGGTCTCCTCTCCCGTCCCATGTGAGCCCCAGTGTCGCTATCCATGCCATCCTGCATGGCCCGATACAGTAGCCACTAGCCACATTGGCTATCTAAATTTCAATGCATATTCACTCAGTTATCTAAAACGTAAAACTTCAGTGCCCCAGGCACATGTTTCAAGCGATAGCCGCACGTGGCTGGCAGCCACTTTCTGGGACAGCACATGCTGTCCCTTCGTCAGGCAGCCCCCGTGGCCGCAGCTTGCTGGGCCTGGTGGACAGTCTTGCCTGTGGCATCAACAAGGTAAGGCATGTCCTTGGCAGTTGGAGGTGAGGGTTCAGAGGTGAGGGAAGAGGCACAGAGGCATTCGATGAGGAGGTGGGAGTCGTGATCAGGCATTCCTCTCCCCAGCAAACACCCTTTTTCCTTCTTTCTTGTAGAAGAGAGTTCTTTTCCTGACCAACGATTACTTCTTCACAGACATCAGTGACACACCTTTCAGGTGAGGGGGGCCCCCGTTTTGTGTGGAAGGGGGAGCAGTGGTTGGAATGTAAATACCCACCACTCAGGGCAGAGCTCTCCCATCAGGGTAATGAGTTTATTTCGATTTAGTTGGCAATTTTTGTGGTAACCCAAAGGAAAAAAAAAAAAAAAAAAACAGGTTTGCCTGCAGGAAACAAGATCTAGACGCACTCTGCGGGTGAATCCTTCTGTGCAAGGGTGGAGCCAGACTGCCTGGGCTGGGTCCCAAGCCCACCTCCAGCAGGCTGTGTGACCTTAGTTAAGGTACTCAACTGCACTTGGCCTTCGATTCTTGCCTGTAGAAGGAGGCCCTTGTAAAAGGAAATAGTAGCTCTTTCTTTGTGGTTGGTGAGGACAGAGGATCTTAAAGCGACGCAATGTAAACAATGGTAAGATGAAAGATGGAATTCAAAATTGTCTTGGGTTCCTTCCAACTCGTATTCAACTTGAGGAATTATACAGGTTAGTAAACAAGTAGACTGCATCTCTGAATCGCCTCATTTCTCATTTCTCTCCTGCTCAGCCTAGACTGCTCATTAGGATACCTGAGGAGTTTTGCAAAGTTGCCAATGCCCCAAACGAGTAGACTCAGAGTTTCTGGGGTGGGGCCCCAGCACTAGTATCTTTTAGAGCTCCCCAAGTGATTCAGATGTTCAGCAGATATTAAAAGCAGTGTTCTACCAGGATAGAGAGGACGGCATTGTGGGATTCACCAGGCAGGAAAGGGCTTTCCTGTTTGTGGGACCCCGTGGGATACAGAAACCTCTCACAATTCAGGAGGTCCCTGAAAGCTCTGGGATGACTTGACTAAAATGGGAGCCAAGGGGGCTCCTGTCCTAGAGAACGTACAGGGTCCTTCTCAGGAAGAAAGGCCAATGAAAAGAATAGAACAGTTCTAGAGGGGACAACCTGCAAAGCCAAGGGCAAAATCTTGTCCTGCAGGCCACTTGTCGGGGCAGAAAGCTCACAAACCTCAAGTGACTGTAAGGAGGGAGGTGGGCCGGGTGCCCCTTGGCTCTTGCTGTCACTGAACATGCTCGTTCTCTGTTCTCCCCACAGCCTGGGAGTGGTGCTGTCCCGGGGCCACGGAGAATACATCCTCCTGGGGAACACATCTGTGGAAGATGGTGGGTCTGTGGCAAGTACTGATGGGCAGCGTAGAGGGAAATGCAGATTCTCCCTGGGCACTGAGCAGGGCCAACCCGGCGCAGAGCGGAAGGCTCCCAGGTCCGGGACTTGAGAGCGACTCTCAGAGCGGGGCTGCCTAGCCAGGAGGGGATCTGCAGGTTGTGCAGGATCTGTGGGTCATTTGTCAAACTCAACTCAGCCTAGGACTAGCCCTCGTGGAAAGCTTTGCTGGACCAGAGCAGGAAGGCCTCGAGGGGAGGTGTTTCTCTGGACAAAACTGGACTTCACCTGTCAGAGGGCATGACAGAGGAGGTGGGGAAGAACAGAAGCTGGCTAGGACGGCCACACCAAAGCACTGCAAACTGGTGGGCTTAAAAACCAGAAATGAATTCTCTCACAGTTCTGGAAATCTGCCCACTCTGACCCCTCCGGGGCAGGATCCTTCCTGGCCTCGCTAGCTCCTGGAAGCCCCAGGCATTCCTTGACTTGCAGCCTTTGTCCTCATCACAGGGTTTCTCCCTCTGTGGGTCTCTAATTTAGCCTTATAGAGGACACCACGCATCCCGGGTCGGAGCCCACCCTAACAGCTTCATTTTCACTTGACTACATGTGCCGAGACCCCATTTTCAAATAGAGTCACATTCACAAAGACTGGGGTTCATACTTCAACATATCTTTTCGGAGGACACAGCTCAACCCATAACAGGGAGCTTACAAGACATGAACTGAGAGGGGCTGTGAGAAACCCGGGTCGGGGGGAGGATGGGAGAGAAGGGCCCCGCCCTCCCTAACCCAGCGTGCTCTTGACTTCCAGCTGCCTGAGAACCTTGAGAGCACAAAACCAATACCCAGGGCTCAGGGATGTCTCAGGAAGTCTTGAGACAGTGGGGTCACAGTTCTAATGGTCAAATTCTGTCCATTCTTCCCTCACCATCTCTTGAGTGCGTCTCATCCGTCCGTCTCTCTGCCACCCGTCATTGTCACCTCTCCCCTGAACGGTCACAGCAGCCTCCAACTGGTCTCCCACCTCTCCCTTCCTGTAAATCTCTGCCAGAGGAACCTATTTAGAAATGCCAGATCACATTGTGTCACTGCTAAAGGACCTTCAGTGGCCTTCTGAATTTTGGAGGTGGGGGGAGTCATTTCTCCGTGCACTAAGCTTCAAGGTCTTCCCATGTGCTGTGCTCTCCCTTGAAAAGCTCTCCTCTCCAGGGCCCACCCTCTCATCCCATCTAAGTTTGGACCCACTCTTCACGTCCCAATATAGATGTCGCTTTTCTGGGAGCTGTCCCTGGCAGACCCTTGCGCCCAGCCCCGTGCTCCCATGTGATCCGGATCCCTGCATTTGCTCTTTCACAACAACATCCGTGATGTTGGACGTCTCTCCTTCTCGGTCTCCCACTGTCCCCAAAATGACCAAACTCCCTGGACATCCACGCCACCTTCTTGAGGACTGAGTAGGTGCTCTGTAGGGCCTTTGTTCTTCACTTATTCAATCCACAAACGCATAACGAGCACACGGCTGGTGGAGGGGTAGCATGAGGCTACAGAGATTACACAAAACGCACATGGCCCATCTCTGGCTCTCCTTTCAATGGGCCATTCAGCTCAGTTGGGTACAATGAAACCATTAAAGCCAAAAATCACGGGTTTCCAAGTATTATCTCCTTTCAGAGAGAACCTAATAGGTGAGATTTGGACATGAGGCAATGGGAAGAAAAAGCATTTCAGGAAGCAGGAGCAACGTGGACAAAGGCATTATCTGTACAAACCCACCACCAGCATAGCGGTTGAGTCCCTCCCTGAGGGATTGAGGGACTAAGAATAAGGAAGAATAAAACCCAGCCCTTCCCCAGAGAAGCTTCCTGGCAGTTGTTCGTAAGCAAATGAGACGCATACCCTTACCACATCGACCAAGCATCATACTGAGTGTGAGCTTTGATTTCAGGCCTGCACGACTTGCTTCACCCAGATCTGGCCCTGGCCAGTGACTGGTAAGTGGGAAAGTCGCTGTACGGGAGGAAGAGAGAATGGGAGGGAAGAAGGTGGAATTTTCCTGAGGTGACATTGACTCTCCTGGGCTCCAGGATCTATTGCATCACAGATATTGACCCTGACCACCGGAAGCTCAGCCAGCTGGAGGCCGTGGTCCGCTTCCTGACAGGGGAGGACCCAGATCTCGAGTGTAAGTGCCAGCCCCACCCACGGAAGATTTTCTTTTTTTTCTCTTTTCTCCTTTCCTTTCTTTTCTTTCAAAAATTTAACTACATACAAGTTTTAGTATGATACTTATCAAAAATTATATAAGCAAATTTAAAGTGAGATCAGAAGAAAAATACACTAACCTCGATGTGTAAGGTCTTGATGTGTTTTTTTTAAGTGCTGAATTACTGATGTTTTATTGCATTAATTATCATTATCAACCTTTTTTTATTCAAGCGTAATTAATATACAGTGTTCTATTCATCTCAAGTGTACAGCACAGTGATTCGGCAATTCTATTCATTACATGGCACTCATCACGATAAGCACCCTCTTAGTCCCTGTCACCTGCTTCCCCCATCCTGCCACCCACCTCCCCTCTGGTAACCATCGGTTTGTTCTCTGTAGTTAGGAGTCTGTTGTTTTTATTTTGTTTTGTCTTGTTTGGGTCTGTCTCTTTTTTCTTTGTTTGTTTGTTGGGTTTCATAAATTGCACCTGTGAGTGAAATCATATGGTGTTTGTCTTTCTTTGACTTATTTCACTTAGCATTATACTCTCTAGATCCATCCATGTTGTTGCAAATGGAAAGATTTCACTCTTTTTCATGGCTGAGCCACCGAGAAATTTACTCACTGCCAAGCAGCCTTATCCCACAGACTCACCCATGACTTAAAGAGAACAGGGAGATTTTCACTTTGGCGTCAAGAGGTTGTCTGTGCTCCTAGCACTGTGACAGCATGGGTGTATCCCCATGTCAGGGACCCAGATCCCTTTGAATGTCTTTCATCCTGGCACTGGGAGTGCTCTAGAGAGACACACAGTGTAAGGGCTTCAGCCTGCCCATAGATCTGTCCCTACCACCACCCAGCAGAGGGCCCCCAAGCCAGTAACTGATGCTCTGTACCCCCAAAGTCCTCATCTTAGCAAAGGAGAGTCTTCTAGCAGATGGTGTCTTGTAGCCTGTGGCCTGTGTTTTCCAGGGCCTCGTTCTCAGGCTAACCTTAAATTTCCCAACACAGAAGCAACTGGTGAAATCAGCCACATCCTCAGTAGGGTCCCTCTTCTTCCTCTTCGGAAGAGAAGTGGTCCTGCTGACGTATAAGTATCACCCCCAAAGAAGACTTTGCGTCCCATGCTGGCCCAACTTATTTGTGCATTCATGCATTCACTCCATCAGTAAATCTGTACTGAGCACGTACTCTGGGCCAGGCCTGGTGTGGGCACTGAAGCGACAGAGATGGCCCAAATGGGTGAGGCCCTTACTTGCAGGGAGCTCGTAATCTGGTGGAGAAACCACACCATAAAGAAGCAAGCATGTGTGTAGATGTAGGGATTCCAAACTGTGGTAAGTACCATGAATAGGACTCTGTGTGGGGTCCCTTATTGTGCCTGACTCTGTCAGACCCTGTTACTCACGTGGAGGATGAAAAAGAGCTGCTCATTGCCTTCACAGGCACAGGATCGGCTTTGAGGGTGATAAAAATGTGGACACAGGCAGAGGTGACGGCTGCAATCATTGTCAGTGGACTTAATGCCACTGATGTGTATGCTTTAAATTGGTGGATTTTGTTAAGTAGATTTCACCTCAATAAAAGTAAGTACTTTTTTTAAAAAGGAGAGAGGGAAAAGAACCACCCATGCAAAGAGTAGGGGAGAAGCATCCAGACCAAGGAACAGCATGCATGGAGGCTCTGAGGCAATTTCAAACTCACAGACCTGGCAAAAAGGCCCTCCCTGCTGGGAGGGAGATGACCAAGTTGCAGAGGGATGGCAGCAGAGAAGAGAAGGGGCCGGGTCAGGACAAGGGATAATGTCACAGGTGTGGGGGAGTTCTAACCTCACAGAATACCAGAACTGGGAAGAGCATTAGAAACCACTTAGACATACTCACGTATTGTTTGGGATTGAATATGTGAAGGCTGAGAGAAGCAACATGACTTCCTCTAGCTCATATAGATGGTTCTATGAGTCCCAGACATGGACTTGTGACGCACATCTCATCCCCTGAGGTCAGAATTCCTCGTAAGGGCAGATGAGCTGTGTTCACCATCGTGGAGGAAATAAGTTGTTTGGTCTCTTATTTTGCCCCCAGGCGACGAGGAGCTTGTGCGGGAGGTACTGCTCGACGCGGTGGTGACCGCCCCCATGGAGGCCTACTGGACAGCGCTGGCTCTCAACGCCTCTGAGTATGTCCAGGGCTGGGCAAGGATTCTGAGAGGGGAAGCACCCCCAGCTCCCAGGATTCCCTTGGCTGAGTCAGGGTCCCTCCCACTAGGTGGCTGGCAGCTCAGGAGACAACTGGGTCCAAGAAGAATATGATGAGGGTGGGAAGACGTTGGGAGAGTGAGAGCTACCTTCACATGGCCCCAGTAAAACAGGGACTTGGCAAGGCATCCACACCCCACACATGCTGCTGCTCTCCCCTCTGGAAAAATACCAAGTGTATGTCTCCCGGGCCTAGGTCCAGATCCCCCACCCACACTGCAGTAGCCCCATTCCAGGAACACCTCTCTGAGGCTGGGCTGTAGCTGTGGGAGCCCCTTCACCAAGTGCCCTGGTAAAAGTGGTTTGAGTAGATCAGGACCTCATTTCCAGCAAGTACGCTCAAGACACTATGAAGTACAGACTTGGCCTTGGTCTTTCCTAGTGCCTTAGATTTCCTCACTCCCTTTGCTGATGTTTACCTAGTGCTGTCATATTTAATGGACAGGTAGAAAGAAGAAATAAATGGCTTGTGTGTGTGTATGCACGCACATGAATGTTGGGAAGGTAAAAAACTAATGAGGTCAAGAATACAGTGGACTCCACCTTGTTCCTGAAGAGGAAGATTTAACATTAACGTCATGAAGATGTCAAACCTCCCCAAGACACTCAAGTTAATTAATGCTAACCTACTGAAAACAATAGCATTTTATATGAAACAACCACCTATTTAAAAAAGCAAGACACAAAAAGCTGGGCACATTGTGATGCCATTTCTATAAAATGGAGACAAGACAGTATGTCTGTACATGTGCATGTACAGATAGACTATCTTTGAAAGACCAAGTAGGAAAGAGTTCTCATTGGTTGCTTCTCAGTAGAAAAATGGGTAAGTGAAATAGGGATGGAAGGGACACTTTTCACTGTATAAATTTTTGGTACAATTTTGAGCCATGTGAATGTATTATCTCTACAAAATTAAATTAAACTAGAGAACAAAAAAAGAATATAACAGGCCAAGCAAAGTTCTGAGTATTTGGTGTATATTAACCCAGTGAGCCTCATAACCACCTTGCTATATAGATACTATCGTTATCCCCATTTTACAGATGAGGAAACCAAGGCAGAGTGAGATAAGCAACTTGCCCAAGGTCGTATGCCTCCCAAGTGGCAAAGCTGGAATCAAAACCTGGCAGCCTGGTTCTGGGGTCTAGGGAATTGGATCACTGGTTTGGAGAGAAGGGGCATGATCTTCATCTTTCCAAGTTTTGAGATTAGCCAGAGACATTTTTAAAGTTGAGAAACACTGAAGAAAAAATATTCTTAACCCAGGTGTATATTAGAAAAGAAAGCCTGGATGGGCGCCTGGGTGGCTCAGTGAGTTAAGTCTCTGCCTTCGACTCAGTTCAGGATCCCAGGTCCTGGGATCGAGTCCCTCATCGGGCTCTCTGCTCGGCAGGGACCCTGCTTCCTCCTCTCTCTCTCTCTGCCTGCTTCTCTCCCTACTTGTGATCTCTGTCAAATAAATAAATAAAATCTTTTAAAAAAAGAAGAAGAAGAAGAAGAAAAAAAAAAAAGAGAAAAGAAAAGAAGGCCTGGAGAATTAATATAAAATGGCATATTGGTAATATAATGCCCTATCAATAATATCAATGCAGAAAAGATATTTGAACAAGAAGTAACATCCATGCATGTTTTAAAAAACTAATCAATAAAATTAAAATTGACCAGCATGCCTGGCTAGCTCAGTTGGTAGAGCATACAACTCTTGATCTCAGGGTTGTAAGTTTGAGCCCCATGTTGGGTGTAGAGATTACTTAAAAATCTTCAAAAAAAAATTGACCTAAGCCTGAAAGTCAACATCTGCATGGGGCTAGAGCCTCTCTCAGCTAAAGATAGGACTAAGACAGGCCCTACCCCTACTACTGCTTAACAAGGTCAGAAGGTATCAGGGCAGCCAGACAAGAGAATGCACATAGAAGCAGTGAGAAGTGGAAAAGGTAAAGTAAATTATCTCTGTTTAAGAAGGTCATAAGATTATATATCTTGAAGCTCCAAAAGAATTTATAGGAAAACTACCATGAACACTAAGAGAATTTAGTGAAGTAGCAGGATATAATATGAACATTCAAAAATTAAGATCCTTTATCTATGCAAACAAAAAACTAGATTTAAAAATGTCATGTGAAAATATTCAAGAGGACAAAAAATAAAATGTAATGAAACTCCTAGGTATAAACAATAAAATATGTCCTAAAATGTACACAAGAAGAATTATAATATACTCCTGGAAGACATAAAAGTTGTCTTGAACAAATGAGGAGATATTCAGTGTCTTGGGGTAGGAAGAACCAGCATCACAAAGACATTAATCCTCTGTAAGTCAATTTATAAATTTAATGTAATCCCAATAAAAATATCATCAGTATTTTTCTGGATCCAGATAAATGGATTATAACATTTACTTGAAAGAATAGTCAAAAAATCTCTGAAAAAGAAAAGCAACAAAGCAAGTTTAGTCCTACCAACATATTAAAACATATGGCAAAAATCTCTGTAATTTAGAAAGTATAGTATTAACACACGAATAGAAAGGCAGACAAGAGGACAGAATACAAAATCCAGAAATTCTTCTAAATGCATATGGAAAGATATGTCAGACCAGGGGAAAATGGACTCTTTAGTACGTGGTTTGAGAGCCATATGGAGAATGATAAAATTGTATTATTCCCTTACACCATACACCTGGATAAAGTCCAAATGACTCAGAGATTTAAATGTAAAAAAAAAAAAAATGAAACCATATAATTACTAAAAAAAAAAAATAAATAAGCCAATTGCTCTAAAATCTAGGAATTAGGAAACCTTTCCCAACGATGACTCAAAATTCAGAAGCAATAAAAGAATGACTGACAAATTTAACAGCATAAAAATATTTATTTGGCAAAAATAAAAACATGAGCAAAGTGAAAACAGAAATGACAAACCAGAAAAATGTTTGCAACTTATATAACAAATAAAAGCTTACTATCCCTACATTATCGAAGAACTTAAAAAATACAGAAGTAAAAAACCCAATCACTTTGAAGGAAAAAGGACCAGAAATATGGACAGTTCAGAGAATACATACAAATAGTCCTTAAATATATTTCTAGTTCATAATAAAAGGAGTGTAAATTAAAACTGTACCAAATTTTTAATTAAATTAAATTAAAACTGTCACTCATCAGATTGATAACATCTAAGTTTGTTGCCAGTCAGGCTGGCAAGGCTGTGGGGAATCAGGCTTGTGTATATTGTCAGTGGGTATACAAAATGTTTCAAAGCCTATGGAGGACAGTTTGATAATATCTAATAAATTACATACCCATTTACACTCTGACTCAGCAATACGATTCTAGGAAAGTATCCTTAAGATATACTACAAAAAATAGGAAAAGTTACATACATGAGCTTTTTGTTAGAGCTCCATTTATAATAGTGAAAGATAGAAATAACCTAAAGCCATCAGTAGGAGCCTCCTTAAATAAATCATATAATTGAATACTATGTAACTGTAAAAAAGGACAAATCTACATACTGCAGTGAAATGGTCTTACCAATGGAGAAAAGTATATATAATACCCCCACTATTTATTTAAAAAGAGGAGAAGCAAATATATTTTCATAGTTACTTACACATATAAAAGCATAGATGCATGTATGTGTATACATATGCGCACCTATATTTTTTAATGAAACAATAAACAAGAGAACAAAAAAAGATTACTTTATGCAGAGTGAAAGAACAGGGATAGAGACAGAGACAGGCTTATGAACATGCTTTATTTTACATATTTGACTTTGGAACCATGTAAATGCTTTATATCATTATAAAACAAGATTAGATTTTCTTAAATAAGCTCTAAAACTTTGAAGGCAAATGAAACAAATAAACATAGTTATGTATCAAGCTCATGACATAACAATGTAAATCCTTTCAAAAGACTTGAAAACACAGAACCATAAACAACAAACAAATAAAATCTTAAACCGTGTTCAGTAACCACATTGCTAGAAATAATATTGGCACAATTATTCTCAAACTATATAGATGAATAGAGCAAATAGTATTATGTTAATGTCATTAGGAGCCAAGGTTTTCAGCAAATGAAAAAAGAGATGCAAATGTTTTAGATCAAAGAAATTAAGATGTGCTGCTGAATATGAATTGGAAATATCAATGAATTTGTGATGTGTTTTCCCTGAGGAACAAGGATACCCTGGCCCTGTCCATGCCTCAGTGAGCACCCCAGCTCTGGACTGTGGACTTTCAATGTGCATATTAAGAAGTCCTCATTAAAATGAGTCAGCAACCCTTGGAGAAATGTCTGATTTCAGGACAAGGGCAGAACTGTAAAACATGAGCCAGGAGCATCTTGTCATATCCAGAAGAAGTTACTAAAGACTATCACTACATTGTGCTAGAGGGACCCCAGAATCAAACTGAAGTGGCTTTCACTGGTCAAAGGGGGGACAATTAGAGTAACAAAAGTATGATAACTTCAGTGGATTAAAACATGTTTAATGTGTTTAAATCCTGTGTTCATAATGGTACTGAAGAGGGGGGGAAAAAGCTTTTTAGTCATCTTCAGAAAATGTTAAGAAACAAACTCATTATTCTAAAAACTGGTGAACAAACAGAGATTCAATTATTTATCCTGGCTCTCCTATACCAAGTTTGCATCTCAGGATAGCCAAATATTGATGAGGAGAAGTTTATCTTTATTCGAGTATTTCAGATACAAATAAAATAAGGAAGAAATTAAGGAATATCCCTATTTGGCCACCTCTAGTCAATCAGATAGTATGTGCCTCATGACCAAGAACACACTGCCTATAATAACTCAAACCTCTATCAAGCCAGTAGGTCTAACTGCTAGCTTGTAAGAAATACAGGGGACAAGAGAGCATGCTGATTAACACCACAACATCATGATCTGCTAAACCCAGAATGCAGAAACACTACGGAACAAATGACCTACTTCAGCGAATAAATTGCAAGGGAAAGAGAAGGGACAGAGAGAGGAGACAGAAAGGCTGAAAGTGACTAAAGATGACTGCTAATAGGTGTGGGTTCCTTCTGGGGATGATGAAAATGTTCTAAAATTGACTGGTGATGGCCACACAACTCTGTAAACATACTAAAAACCATTCAATTATACCTCTTAAATGGATGAACTGTATGGCAAGTAGATTATAGTTCAATAAATATAAATTTCTATTATCTAGATCTAGATAGATGAGAGAGAGAGAGAGAGAGGAAAGAAAAGAGACACATGAACTTGTGGACCCTAGTCAGATTCTAATCCAAATAAGCTAAAAAAAGGATTTTGGATTCCTGGATTATCTGATGCAACTAAGGAATGGAGGGGTGGGTTTGGGTGTGATAATGGCAAGAATAAAGGATTTTTTTATTCCTTATATTTTAATGATAGAAATTAAAATATTCACCAATGAAATGATATCTGAGATTTGCTTCAAAATAATCTAGTTGAGAGGCTGGGGGACGCTGTAGATGAAACAAGATTGGCATGGACTGGTAATTGTTGCTGCTGACCGATGGGTACAGGAATCTCATTAGACTATTCTCTACTACTTTTGAATTAAGAATTGCATCAGAGGTGCCTGGGTGGTGCAGTTGGGTAAGTGTCCAACTCTTGGTTTTGGCTCAGGTGGTGATCTCAGCGTTGTGAGATTGAGTCCTGCATCCGGTTCTGTGCTCAGTGCAGTTTGCTTAAGACTCTCCTGCTCATTCTCTCTCTCTCTAATATATTTTTTAATTGCCTCAGGAAACTTTTTAGAGAAAGTCATTAGGTCCCAAACCCAGAAATTCTTGTTTCTACAACATCAGAGGGGGGCAGGCAGGCCCTGTCTGCATTTCCAGATCCGTTCCTCTGTGGTTTTCCAGACTGTAGATCAAGTGCTTTAATCCAGCTCCAGGTGTCATCATTTGAATGTCACATGGTACAGCCTTCTTCACAGAATCCCAGTAGGGAATCCCCAATACCCACACAGCTGAGCCTTGATTAAAAAAAAAAAAAAAACTTCCCCTTGGCAATGCTTTGGGCATTGCCTACCTTCTACACTCTACCTTCTACCCACTGATCTAGGTACTGCGAGAAATTGGGTAATAACCTGTAGGAAATTGGGTGAGGGGCAAGAATATTAATAAAGTTAGAAATAATTAAATAAAAACCACACATAACAAGCCCACAGCTGATGTCATATTCTATGGTGAAAACAATGAAAAGGTGAACATTCTTCCTCTAAGATCAGGAACAAAGTAAGGATGTCTGTTCTCACCACTGATATTCCACATAATAGCGGAAGTCCTAGCCACAGCAATTAAGCAAGAAAAAGAATAAAATGAAAAGGCAACCTACAAAATGGGAGAAGAAATTTGCAAATCATATCTAATAAGAAGCTAATATCCAAAATATGTTAAAAACAAACAAACAAAAAACCTCACAGAACTCAAGGGCAACAAAACGATCTGATTTTTTTAAAAGGGCAGAAGAGCTGAAAAGATATTTTTAAGCTTTTAGAGGAAACCTACAAATGCCCAACAGATGCATGAAAAAGTTCTCAGCATCAGTAATCACCAGGGAAACACAAACGAAAAACACAGCGAGGCATCACCTCACGTGTTAGAATGTTACCCAAAAGACAAGAGACAGCAAGTATTGGTGAGGATGTGGAGAAAAGGGAACCCTGTGCACTGTTGGTGGGAATGTGAATTGGTCACTATGAATAATAGTTTGGAGCTTCCTCAAAAAGTTCAAAAGAGAACTACCATATGGTCCAACGATCTCATTTCTCTTTATTTATCCACAGGAAATGAAACCATTATCTTAAAGAGATATTTACACACCTGTGTTCATTGCAGCATGATTTACAATAGCCAAGATATGGAAACAACATGTCATCAATGGAGGAATGGACAAAGAGGATGTCATATAGATATATAGATATAATAGAGAATGTAATATATTACATATATATATGCAATGAAATATTATTCAGCCACGAGGAAGGAAATCCTGCCGTTTGTGACAACCTAGATGAGCCTGGAGGGCATTATGCTAAGAGAGACAAGCCAGACAGGGAAAGACAAATACTACATGGCATCACCTATATGTAGAATCTAGAAAAGAAGAAAAATTTTAAAAGTCAAACTCATAGAAACAGAGAGAGGAGAGTGATTGCTGTGGGCTGCTGGGAGAAGACAGGTCAGCACAGTCTTTCAGCTACAAGAGGAAGAAGATTTGAGGGTCTAATAAAACGTGGTGACTGTAATTGATAACATTGTATTATATAATTGAAATTAGCTGTGAGTATAACTTAAATATTCTCAACCTCCAAAAAAAGATAAATACCTCATATAATGGACGTGTTATTTAACTAGATGGGAGGAACCCTTTCACAGTGTACACATATATCAAATAATCATAATGAACACTTAAAAATCTTACAATTTTATGTCAATTTTATCTCAAAAAACCTGAAGTCTTTAAAAAGAAGAAGAAGGAGCGGGGGAGGAGGGGGAGGAGGAGAAGAAGAAGTAGTAGTAGTAGTGATGACTCCCACACTGGTGCCATCATCGTGGAAATATGGCTTTGGGACCATGAGAAATATTAGTTACACTCCAGCTAGCTAATGGATTTTCTTTCTCCAATACTGCTGGCGAGGTTATAAAGTCTACTGGGTTCACATGGGTGGGTGAAGACCGTGTCTGCTCCTCCTCCTTTTCCATTTTAAAAATAAGGTAAACATGTGAAAACGGTTTTAAAACCGTGAAGTGTCCTGTGTCAGTCATAAAAAGTTCCTATTCCTGAGGTCACAAAACAACATCTCTTTTCCTGAATTCCTCCTGTCTTTCAGAGCCAACTCCCCTAAAACCTGCATGGACAAATTAGGAACCAAAAAAAAAAAAAAAAAGACAGAAAGGCATAGGCCCAGGGAACACATTAACAAGGGGAGGTGCTGCCCAAGGGAGCCGGGTCTACCAGATATAATAAAATGATGCTCACAGTGGATGGCAGTGTATGTGTGTCTGTGTGTGTGTGTAACCCTCTGAGCACCCATTCTGCCTGCCCCCCGACCCCCTCCCCAGGAAGATCAAGCCAGGCACTAGCAGAGACCTGCAGGTCTTCCCCGGCCTCGCAGTGCCCCCTTTCCTAGACCTGTTGCTGTAGTGCCTGGTAATGACATCTGCTCCGTCTGCCTCACAGTGAGTCGGAGCAAGTGGTGGACATGGCCTTCCTGGGCACCCGCGCCGGCCTCCTCAGAAGCACCTTGTTTGTGGGCTCCGAGAAGGTCTCAGACAAGTAAGTCATGCTGGGCACCCCGGGAGAGGGATCCCTCCAGCGTGTTCCTGCGGCATGTGGGCAGGCAGACTCTCAGAGGCCAGGAGAGCACAGAGTGTGGAAGGTGATGGTTTGTAAATTAAAAGAGTCAGAAAAGTAACTCTTCATCAGGATTATATGCATCCTGGAGTTGTCCCCGGGAGAGGAGGGACAATGGCCCAGTCAGGCAAGAAAGTGGCTGGGACACTAATGTTAGAAGGGTTAATCACTTCCACAAGAGGAAACCCAGAAGTTGTTTTCCCCCTTGGGACAGTCTGTATGTGACAAGCAAAATCATTTATCAGTGTCCCCTCCTTTACTGACAACTTACATATCCCCTAAGCCAGCAATTCTCAACTGAGGGTGATTTTCCCCCAACCCCACCCCAGGGACATTTGTCAATGTGTGCAGACATTTTTTGTTGTCACAGCTCGGGGATGGGGGTTTGCTGTGAGCATCTAGTGGGCTGAGACCAGGGATGGTGTTAAATCCCCTCACAACCATTGTGTAGCCCAAAATGTCAATAGTGTTGAATCTGAGAGACCCTGCTCCCAGCAAAGCCTGGATTCTGGGAGACCAGCTGGCCGGGTGTCCTCCCCACCAAGTACTGCAGCAAAGGGAGAATAGGAGCCAGAGAAGGAGGCCAGGTGGGGGTTGGGAGAGCAGAGCAACCAGCCGCTTGCAAACCAGGAGACTCAAATAGTCAGAAGTCAGCAGGTCTTTGGAAGAGAATGGCCAAGGGAGCACCCCATGGTCCTTGCCCCTCACCCACTCCCTGCTTCTCTCACTGAATCCAAGTACACCCAGCCATCTAGGAGCTTCTTCCAGGACTTTGACAGAACCACACTTGCTAAAAAGCCAAGGCGTTCTAGGAGAAAAAATCAAGTTGCTTTTCCCTCTCCCCATATCCCCTTACTCCCAGAGAGGTGAAGAGAAGAGAGCCCTCTGCCTCTCTAGCCCTTACCATGGTCCACTTAGAGATACAGCAAATAACTCAGTGGACCAAATCTGGTGGTAAATTTTAGATTCACCCAAAGGCCTTGAACAGCCTGGGGAACTGACCTCCCCACAGTCACTACCCAGCTGGCCCCCCACTCATACCTCCTCCTCCCCTTAAATTTCCACCCCCACTCAGAAAATTGCATACCCATGTCATTGTCTGGCCAAAGTGGGACAGGGTGAACCACACCGGGCAGTATGAAGGGGGTAAAGCGTCCTTGGCAGTCCCCTGCACCCTCTGAAAGGCTTCGAAGAATGGAAGAGAGAGATCTTAATAAAGAGAGACCCTCCTGGGTCACAAAAGCAGCCACCATGAATGGCCACCCAGGGGCCCCACAACTCCAGAGGGCTCCCTTCACCTAGACCATGGCATGACTGGCGAGCTCAGGAACTGTGCAACAAGACAGGTAGCTTCTGGAATACGTAAGTGGACCACTCTTAAAATCAAACTTCAATTAACCACCTTGTGGGTTATCCACAGTGTCTTTTTTTAATCCACAAACCAGCTTCTCCCTGCCTCCCACTCTGCTTCTGGACCAGCACTCCCTTCTGCTGGCTGCTGTGTGTTCAGGCAATGCAAAACCATAATTAGCAAGGTAAAGCTGCTCAAGAAAAAGATAACTCATCATACATTCTAAACCCTAGAGGCAATGACTTTTGAAGTAACCATTTGGGGGGAATTTATGCCCTTCTATTAGTGCAGTGATAGAATTCACCATGCAATTTCCCCATTCAGACATGCCAATTAGCCAGACAGAAAGAAATTAGGGTATATCCAAAAGAAACACACCCTGCCGGCAAAGGAGTTTTTATTTAACCAAAAAAGTCCCCTTTCACAATACAGGCGCTCTACCTCTTCTAGCTACTAACATGCCATCAGGTGCAACAACATTTGAATCTGGAAAAGGCACGAATTGCTGGGGAACATCATCTGGGGTAGAATCAGTGTGGTGGCCAATATTTTCTACCTGCAACTCTACTAAAGCAGAGATGAATCTCTCTTCTTGGCCCAGCCACGATGACCCTGTGTGGAAAAAAGAGAAAGGGACAAGCGTGTTCCCAGATCTGTGAAGAGGTACCAACTCTGTCTTTGCAGAAAGTTCCTGACTCCTGAGGATGAGGCCAGTGTGTTCACTCTGGACGGCTTCCCCCTGTGGTACCGCCAGGCCGCGGAGCAGCCTGCGGGCAGCTTTGTGTTCAATCTCCGATCGGCAGAGGGAGCAGGTAATCCGCAGCCCTGTGCTCTGGGAGCTGGGACTAGGGCGTGCCTCCTCCCGCTGCTCTTGGTGGGGAACAGAAGCAGATGTGGAACAGAATGTCGATGCCTCTGGGTTCCCTTCCATCCCTCCCTCCTGACACGTTAGTGCCTTGAGAAAGCTCGCTCATGTTTCACCACACTATTGATCTCTGCCCTGAATATAGGACAGATCATTTTATCCCCTAGCCAGCAACCAAAGTTAAAAATCCAGCATGGCACAAAGGAAAGAGATTTGCCCCAAAAGTCAAAGAGCTGGATTCCAGCCCAGATTCCAAGTGGGAGCGTATTGGAAGAGTTGATCTTTAAGATTTTTCTGTTTCTAAACATCTGAGTATCTTTGAAAGCTCCCCCAGATGAAAGTAACAGACTTCCTTCCATCAGGGGACCACTGTACTTACCAGGTTCACTGCCCCATCGCACTACTTCCCAGAAAAAGCAGCCTGGTCTCCACTCCCTTATGGTCTCCCAGGAGCTGCAATATTGAGCCCCCATCTTCTCCTCAGGACCTCCCAGTAATAAAGCGTGCCCCCTGGCTGTGCAAGAGCGGGGGCCTTGAGGGGGAGGAAGCAGGGCAGCCAAATTTGGACCAAGCCACCAAATCCTTACTAGTCCAAGGCCCAGGAAGGGTTTCTGAGCTGCCGGCACCCAACTCCAACCCCCAGCCCCTACTCTGAAAAACAGCCCCCATAAAGAAAAATTAAGTGACTCTAACAGAGTACCAAAAAATTGCGAAATGTTTAGAACAGAAAGGGACTTGGAGGATGCATAGCTTCACCCTCTTAATTTACACTTGAATAGACTACGGTCCAGAGAGGTGGAGGGACACATCCCAGGGCCCAAGAGTTTGCAGCATAATGGGCCGTCCGCTGGGGGGAATTGACCCCAGCACAGTAGGAGGAGAGGGCCTAGGAATACCTGAGCGCAGGACAGAGTGAGCAGAGGTGGGGGGGGGTGGGGAGAGGAGAGGGAGAGGAAGAGGAGAAGGAGGAGAGGGGGAGAGAGGAAAGAGGAGGAAGGAGAGGATGGGGGGGGCGGGGGAGAAGAGGAGAAGGAGGAGAAGGAAGGGAGGGGGAAGCGGAGAACCCCAGCTGGGAGTCTGGTAGAATGGAGAGTGTACTTCCTCTCCAAGATGCCCTTCCACCGAAATCCTCCAGCCACCACCTTCACCAAAACCATCCTCCAACTTCCTGATGGAGAAGTGCCCTGAACTGACAGCTGGAGGAGATCCGGACTCCCAGGGGCTTTTCTTGGGGCTGCGGGCAGCAAGGAGGAGGTCCCCCTCTATGCCCTCTCGATGCCTTCTTCACCTTGTGCCTAAGCCCACATCTCCATCCTATGCCTGTTCCCCCCACCAAATGCATCGCAAATGTGCTTTACAAAACATTCCAGAGCCTACAACTCATACAATCTCCACAACCCTGTAAGTGTTGTTATTATTTCTCTTATACAGGAAAAGTCTGAAGCTCGGAGAGGTTCTGTGACTTGCCCAGGAACACATAGCTATGGGACCACAGAGCCAGGCCAAACCCAAGTTCTACCCACCAAAGCCCAGGCTCTTTTCCTGCCCTAAGTGTGAGGCAGGAAGGGGAAGAGGAAGTGAATGCTGTTTGTCCCAGTGAAAGCCCACAAAGAAGGCTTCCAAAGCCAAGGTGATGGGCTCCTTGCCTCATAGTCCCCCAGAGTCAGAAAGTGGCAGCTCTTTCTTCACGTCACCTTCTAAAGTGGCATCAAAGGGCTCCCACCTACAGGGTCCTGGGGAGGTTCTCTGGGGTGTAGCCCCGTCCCCTGCCCCCAGCCCATGATGAGGGCTGCCTCCTACCTGCATTGTCACTGGGCCCATGCCTGAAGGCTGCTGGGGTTGCTTTTTGTGGCGGTGAGGTAGGAGGGCGGTGGGTGGGGAACTAAGCCGCAAGGAGAAGAGAGGGAAGCTGGCAACCCAAAAGGGGGGACGGTCGAGTAGGGAAGCAGGCGCTTGCTCTCTTTTCACACCCTCGCTTGCTGCTTTAGCTCCTGCCTGTGCCTGAAGACACGTGGGCACCTCTGCACACTCCCCTTCTCCCCCAAGGAAGGAAACAACAGCAGCTTCATTTTAATGGGGTCGGGTACCCTGAAGAGGCAGAGGAGCCGCCTCCAGGGTGAATGGAGGCTTCCCTCTGCCTCTCCAGGCTGACTCTGTTGCCTTTTGCTTGGGGCCTGGTGGGCTGAGTCCTGCCCACAAGGAACTGTCTTTTGCAACCAGCGCCTGAGAAATCTGCCAGCACGGAGCCCAGGTGCCTCAGGCCTGTCCCTCCTGCCTCCAGACATTTCTAGAAGCAAGGGGAGGAAGCTGACTTCTGTGTTTATTGAGGCTTTGTCATGGCAGATTCCTAGAATCAAGGATAATACTCCATATTGTAAGTTTCTAGAATCAGGGTAATTATGGATTTCTGTGAGATATTGGATTATAGCAAGGTATGAGGAACGATCTTAGCAAAATAGATACGAGAAAGCATAATTTAAGTTCCAAGACAACAGACGATCTCCACATAAGCTTCTCATGACCTATTTGTTTCAAGCAACATTTGATATAAAGACCTTCCCACAAGACAGTACTTGATAAAAATTTTGCCCCTTTGTTGGGAATTTTAGTTATGGAACTTGGCCTGTAGATAAGAATGCTTTCAAAGGGGATGCCTGGGGGCTCAGCTGGTTAAGCATCTGCCTTTGGCTCAGGTCATGATCCCAGGGTCCTGGGATGGAATCCTGCACTGGGACTCAGCAGGGAGCTTCTTTCTCCCTCTGCCCCTCCCTTCCCACTTGTGCCCCCATCCCCTGAAAATAAATAAATAAAAATAAAATCTTAAGAACAACAAAAGGAATGCTTTGAAAAGTGAAGCCTTGTCCCTAGACTGATTAAGATTAAAAAGCCCAAGGTCACACACTAGCCCAGACTACCACTGAGCCAGAAATCTCTGTTTTCATGTCGAGCCAACACAGCCACCTAAATTCTGTCCCTATGGTGGCCTGATTCTCCTAAAAGAGGGGGTGCAGAGCAGCTCAAAGCAAGCCCCTTGCCCTTGAAGAGGCTGGCAGTGTCCCAGAAGTGCAGTCACCATCTGTAACACCTGTGAAAGGCATGGCTTGAGAACAGGGTGGTGGTGGCAGGCCGGCCCCTAGCCACCAGGATGTACGGAGTGCCCTGCCAGCCTTCTGTGTCTGCGCAGCCCTGGCTCCGGGCCTCTAGGGGGCTGTCAGTGTCACCCTGACTCATGTGACTAGTGAAGGACAGGCCAGGATCAGCCACCACGAGAACTGGAATGCAGCCTATCCTTCTGCTAGGAAGAATCATTTGACCCAGCCCAAGTCTTCTGGATGGAACATTCGCGGAGAGGACGGGTCACAGCAGGGTCCCTGAGCTCAAGGGAGGCAGACAGTTGCTGCCCCAAGACAGAGCAAACCCACAGTGTTCAAGTGATGTGGACACGCTGCCTTTTCCAGGCCTCCGGGGGCCCTGATGTGTTTATCTGGCAGGTTCAGATCTGCGTGAGGACGGGGCAGTACCTGACACGCGGGGGCGATCCGCAAAGTCCAGTGGGGGACAGTTGCAGATCCACCGCAGCAGGGGTGTCGCCAACACCCCCCACCCCCACTTACTCCAGAAATGCCCTCTCCTGGGGTTCACAGTGTGCTCTCAGCTTCCCCACCCACTAAGCAACCCCTGGCTCTTCCCCGGGCACTGAGAAAGTGACTTGGCAATTTTTGTTTCCCCAGAAAGTCCAGGCCAGCCCATGATAGTGACAGCCAGCACAGCTGTGGCCGTGACCGTGGACAGGAAGACAGCCATCGCTGCAGGTAGGAGCTGCCCTCTGCGCCACGGTGGTCAGGGGCACTGTGAGTCAAGGTCAGGAATAGCACAGAGAAATAGCAGGAGGGCCCTGCCTGTGGCTGGCAAGGGCCGCAGCCCTCCAGCCGGAGGTTTTCCCAGCCGAATGGTGTGACTGCGGGAGAAAGGAGCCTTCCCAAGCCATGTCGTTTATAAAACCGTAAGTCTTGAGATCCAAAAGAATTTATGAAGTCAGTCAGATGAAGCTCAGACAGTTTAAGAGATTTGCTCCAGGTCACCCGGGACAGAGACTACAACCGGGACCTCTGCTTCCCTCTCCCGTCACCCCAGGTGTAGAACACCACTGAGCACAGAGGCGGCCCTGTGACTCAGACCGTAAGGATGAGCCGGGGACACGTGTTCAGTGTGTGCAGGGCACCACAGAGACCACATCCTGCGCTCACCTCATCCGGCCCTCAGGGCCAAATGGGTACTTGGGGCTCCGTTTTACAGATAAGGTAACCAAGATAAAAATTCTTTGCCCGAAGTCACCCAGCTAATAATGAATGAAGCTAGAATTTGAGCTCAGGTGGCCTTTCTTTAAGATCTAGCTTCCTACCCAGTGTTGCCACTGGCCTCAAACGTGATGAGAGCGCCCAGTGACCCTCCCAAGCTGCCCAGACTCGGTGGTTTCTTAGTGCCTGAAATAGTTCTTTGCGCCCAAGCCTCCTCGCCGGAGTGCAGTCAGGCCTGCCTGGTGAAGTCCTCTTTAGCCGGGCTTCAGTCCCCTTGTCTCAGCCCCAGCTGGGTTCTGCAAAGCTGTGCAGTTCAGTGGGCACTCACGCTTCGGACGTCACAGGTCCCGTCCGGCTTCCCTGGGGGCCCCGAGCCGCATGGAAGGACTCTCCAGCTGGGGAGCAGAGGTGAACCTTGTCCCCTCAGTCTGGGTTCAGGGCAAAGGAGGTAGGAGGAGCAGGCTGGGGTCCAGCTGAGAACCTCCAACCCTGACTTTCCACCAGAGAAAACACCTGCTCCACGGGCGCCTTCAGGAGGCACTGCTCCAGCATTCAGGAGGCGACTTGTGCCATCTCAGCTGCCTTTTGAAACTTCGGCCATAGTGGGCTAACTCCAGACTCATTGCTAGGCCAAAACTGGACCCAAACTTGTCTCCCTCGAGCCTGTTCGCCGGTCCCATCCAAGTGCCTCTGTCCTGCTCCCTCCATGCTGTGGACCCTCTCAGCAACCTCTCCCTCCCCCGCACCCCGAATACCTGAGAGTCTAGGAACCAGAGGGGACGCAGGGTCAGGCACTGGCTGCGCTCTCCGGCACTCTCCAATTATTTGATATCATTTTTAACTCAGAGCTGAATTAGAGCCTCCAGGGGTTGCCATAGAAACCGTGTCCTGGTGCCTCTGGTTTAACTCACTGCAGACAATGGCTCTGAGGCTCTGGGGTGTGTGGATACGATAGGAAAAGAGTGAGGTACTAGAGACCTTATGCTTCAGCTTCTGTGTGTATAGAAGTGGGGGCGGGGTGTCTCCTTTTGTAATTTCCCTTCCGTGGACTATGGCTCAACCTCCTTGATACTGGAGCTAGATGGGCCTATATCTCAAAGCAAGAGAGGTGGCTGGTATGCTGTCCTGGCAGCTTCATCCCTTGGAAGCAGGGGGCACTGTGTGCATTGGGGGCTCCTGGACTTAGCGAGCACTGGTGGCTAAAAAGGGAGCTGCAGGGGTGAGGTTGTGCACTGAGCAAGGGGAGAAGGCAGGAGAAGGGCGCTCGGCCCAGCTACAGGGCTCAGCTACATGCCAGATGTGTGTGTCATGCTACGGGTTCCTCCAGAATGGCAGCTGAATAGGGAGGGGTCCTTTTAAGCTCTAAGCAGGTGATTTACCAACAGTTTATGCAGAATTTCTAGGACTCTAACTTCTTGACCAGGATCCATTTTCAATTTCCCATACCCTGCAGACCTAGTTGGGGAGTACTGCCCAGCATAGTGATGGTGGCAGCATAACCTGCAAGTGTGTTCCTCTAGTATGTGGCGTGCGATACACTTGTGCCCCTGTCCTGAGCCCTTCAGTGCAGAGCCTGCTCTCTGGGGGTCCACGAGCGCTCCTCTCCTCAGGGTCTGCCTCCGTGCAATTGGACCTGGACATCCACACTCAGAACAGTGACGTGGACGACACACCTATGCCTTACCCAGGCCTGTGCCTGGCTGCTGAGGGACCCTGGTCCCTGCTTCTGCAGTAGGGCCTGGGGAAGACTCTCAGGTCCGCTATGCCTGTTAGGGCGGCACCCCACAATTTCTCACCACCTCTGAAAGGCAAAACAGCCAGCTGAACTCCAGGAAAGGGACGTGGAGGGCCCACTTCTCCCTAAGGCTTGCTACTGCCTCACTGGGATGTCATCCAGAGGAAAGCGCCTAGGAAGGAGAAAACTCCTTCTTGGTCTCTGAAAGCTAATGAACCATAGAGCCCGGGTGCAGTCAGCCAGAGGCCAGTCCAGGCCTGGAAGTGAGTCACCCCGGCTTGGGGCAGACAAGCAATCACCCAGACCTTGTTCTCTGGCCCATCTCCTCTCTTGGCCTCCCCACCCCCGGCCCTCCAATTCATAATTCTGAGAGCTCACCTGCTGAGCCCTGCAGGGATCATATCTGTCAGTGCAAAAGGTCATTTTCCTGTCCCTAAAGCCAGTCTTAAAGGTGCAAGAAGAATGTAAGCGAAATAGGGTTTCTCCTTCACATTAGCAACACCCCCGATCTAACCAAGGCTAATGAAACGGCATCAACAGCTTCTAGGGAGTCTTCTCCAACCTCCCCTTACACATCGGGTCCTCTGGGCAAACGCACGCCTTCCTACCCCAGTGGCTGTCTGTCAATGGCCAGGGTAGTTTGGCTCGAGACAGAGCAATGACAGATCTCCAGCCCTCCTTCACTCCACAGTGCTGCACGGTGAAAGCAGCCTGAGGCTCACGAATTCAGAGCGCCAGGCCATCCCACAGGCCACCTGCCTCACTCAGCTACAGACCCAGATCCAGAGCTCCCCACGGACACCTCTCCTGGTGCTGTCCCCAGGCGAGGCCTCAGGCAGGAGTTTCCCATCTTTCTTATGGAGCTCTGGACATTAGGGTGAGGTCCTGCAGCGCTTCTTGCCGCTGCCTGGGGAGACAAGGGGGCAGGAAGACCCTCTCCCAGCGCCCGCATGCCCTCCCCACCCAAGGAAACCAGGAGGTACATAGGAAAATACAGTCTTTATTGTTCTTCTGAAACAACGAACCAGAAATATAATTTTGCCTTTAAAAATCTTCTGTCTCAGGCTGAAGATACCACTGTTGACAATACCCACCCCTCCCCACATTTTCCTTTGGAAAATTCCTAGATCTGGTATCAGCTGGAAAGCCAAAAGAAGGAAGACTATGCCCCCAGCTCCAGGGAGGCCACCTGCACTGAGCTCCGCCCCCACAATGTTCAAAGGCATTCCCTGCCCCTCCCCCAGACCCCACACATACCACGATCCTCTATAAGGTGAAAGGATGGGGGTGGGGCGTGCAAGGCAAGGTGGGCCTGCCCTGTCCTGCCCTGTCCCTCCTCAGACTCTTGGCCTCCATGTTCTGGAGTCCTCTTCCGGGGCCACCAGCAAGACCCCCTCTTAGAGCCTGAAACCAGCCTGATGTCTCCCCACTCTCAGTAAGCCGTGGGAAAACGGGTGTCCAGCAGGGGGAGACCTAGTACTCACCTGTGATCAGACTCACAGGGAGAGGGCCAACCTACACAAGGGCACTCGTGCCCCACAAAGTCCCGCATAGCAGCACAGCTGTCTCCTCCCCTACCGCCCCTTCGGTGTAGGCTGCAGGTAACAAACAGGACCCCAGCCCATGCTCTGGTTTGGACCCCAGCCCAGGTGCTATTAAAGACTCCAGGAAGCCAGACTGTGCCCACAAGACCTTGGGGAAGGAACCCCACCCCTGCAGCCTCTGGGCAGCCCTCTCCCTGCCCCTGGGGCCTCCTGGGGGTCTGCCCTGGCAGCGAGCTTATGCGAAGGCCGTCTGCATTCCCAAGATACCACCAGTCATGACCCAGTCCCCACCCCAAGGTCCCAGGCCCGGATCTGCTGAAGAAGGAGGGGTGAGGGGTATAGAGCAATGGTTCTTGGGCTGCAGGCTATAGGAGTGGAATTGGTGAGTATCCCCATGGGGCCTGGCAGTGATGATGTCCTTAGACAGCGCTGAAGAAACGCCCAGTGGGATGGGCCTGGGCTCTCTGGAGGCTGCCATCCACACATGCTGCAGCGTCAAGGCCTCTGGGCTGGTGTCCCTGGAAAACCCAGCAGGAGAGGTGTGAGAGGGTTACCATGGTGACAGGAAGGCTCAGCCAGCAGCACCACTCTGGCCCACTTCAGAGACTCTCAAAGGATCCTTGTGTTGTTGGTGTGGGCTTCTCCCCCCTGTTGACTCGAGAAGGTTGCAGGAAGCAAGCGAAAGGTTCTGTGGCCTGACAGCCAGAGACACAAGGGGGAAACAGGTCACCACTCCCTAAGTTCTCATGACCTCTATCTCCGTGTGATTCTGTGTGTGTGTGAGACAGAGAGAGATGGACAGACAGAGAAAGGGAGAGATTTCCAGTCGGCGTAATTGCACTGGTAACGCCGGGGGTGTGTGAGAGGACATGAGTAAGGCTGGGAACAGTGGGGCTGGTGTGGCCTGTAGCAGACAGAGGGACACGATGGCTTCAGCCAAGGGAGTGTGTCATAACTGAGTTTCTAAGTGCTGGGTCCAGATGCCGGGGTTGGTGTGATCGTACATGACAGCTAGAGGCTGAAAGCTGGACTCAACTTGGACACTGAAGGACAGCTGAGAGTATCTTCCTGGCTTAGAAGGGGGACACGGGAATTGACCCCTTGGCCCCCTCATCCCCTCCTCCCCACACCTATGGGCCAAAGGGGAGAGGCACCCAGCTGTGATTGCCCCAGGGCAGGAAGGACAGCAGGGGAACCCTGAGTCCGAAGCCTGCACTTGCACACAGAGCCATAGCCAGAAGCTTAGGGAGATCCCCAGCTGTTCAGAGACTTGGTGGCAGGAGCCTTGAGCACAAGGGCAGCTTCTGCAAAGACTTGGAAGTTCATGGAGACCCCCACACCGCTCCTTGCTCTCTGGAGGGCTGGGGGCACCAGTGGAGGTGGAGGGAAGGGCCAGCCCTTACGGAAGGGATCCCCCACGTGCTCTCCCTGCCCTTCCTACCTAGGCCAGTGGGGCGGGGCTCTCATGCCACAGAAGAGATCTGCTTCTGGTCTTCGTGCTCACCCTCCGGGTCCCCCATGAGGGGCTGCCGCTTCTTGAGCTCCCGGTGGTACTTGGCCATGAGGGAGGCGTAGATGCAGCCGTAGGCAGCAGCCACCACCATCATGATGCAGACAATGCCACAGACCACCCCCGCGATGATCACAGTGCCGATGGCCCGCCTCACGCTCACCGGCCGATACCGCTGCTTCTGGGGGCAGGCTGTGCTGGGCTCGGGCTCAGGCTCAGCCCCTGGCTTGGGCTTAGCAGGTTCAGGGCTGGCCTTGGTGCAGGGCGGCCCCGGAATACCCAGCCCAGCCGAGCTATTCTCGTCCTCCAACTGGGAGCAGTAGTTGAACATCTCCATGGGGACGGCGCGCATGTCCTTCCCCCTCAGCTCCTTGGGTAGGGTGCAGGCCAGCTGGTCCAGGCGCCCCCCTGCAGCCAGGGGAGAAAAAAAGCTGGGGCTGACCAGGCATTCGGAACCTGGACTCCCTCTCCCCATCCCCAGGGCCCCAAAGCAGAAGGCCCTGAAGGTTAATCAGGAATGCAGTCGGTCCTGGAGTCACTGCAGTAGGAGAGGACCGGAGAACAACCAGCATTTATGAGGCCAAGGACCACAATCGGTGAGGTACACGTAACAGGTCATTCCATGAGCACAGAAGCCATAGAAAATGGATAGCGCCATCATTCCCATTTTAGAGAAGCACAGAACCGTTCCAGTCCAGCCTGCTCTGCCCAGAGTCCAACTGCCCCACGAGAGTACGTCACCGCCAATGTAGGCCGATGCTCGGAAAGACTCAGCCACGAAAAGGGAGAGCCGAGAGCCCTCCCGGGGCTACAGGTCCTCTACTCCTCTCCTCGCCCACCCATCTGCCTGCTCACCGCCCATCTGTAAATCTGGAACACTGTTCTCCACTCTATCTCATCCCTCCAGCACGCCTCCCTGTCACAGAAAGCACAAGTCAAAAGCCACTGCCACAGCCACCACTCTTCTAAATGGAAGATTTTGGTGGCCCAAGATTATTTCTTTGGCATGGGGAGGAAAAAGGTCAGGTGAGAATGTTTGTCTTTCCCTCTTTGAGAGCATTCCCATAGCCCATCAGCACCCCAGCATCTCTGAGCACAGTGGCATCTTGGGAGGGAACCCTGAGACCCCTAAGGGCAAAGGAGGGGGGCTGGTGATAATGAGGGGGTGTGGTGCACAGGCTGAGCCTTGGGGAAGTCAGGAGAGAATGTGTATGCAGAACACAGGCAATAGATCAGGAGAATCCCCTAGGAAGTCAGAGTCAGAGTTTGTCCCTCTATGAGCTTCCAGTGAAATCTAGATGCCAGCAAACGATCCCTTCCCAAACAGCTCCTGCCGTCCCCTCACTGCCAGTTCCCTCTCCCCGAGCAGCTGCTGTATGTCCGTCTCCTCATATAATAGATACGTTTTTCCTGGGATGCTGATGAAAACATCCCAAGAATTTTTTTTTTTTTTTAAAGAAGTGCAAGGTTGAAAACAACTGTACTGTTGAAAAGTTCCAAAAATAGACATTCCCACTCCAGGCCCTTTGGTGCTAAGAATTTAGTTCCTGATGACTATGTAAAAAGACAAGGACGTTGCCTAGGGATAACAAATGGGGCTGAGACCCTTGGCCTCTAGTTCCCCTGTGCCTCTGACTGCCTAGGGGACTTGTGGCAAGTCTCACAGCCAGCACATTGTGTCCCAGGGTCCCCTTCAGACAGGCAGGGGTGGGGTGTTGAGATGGAAGCAACCTCACCTTCCTGTTCAAAGACCTGAGGTTGAATCCTTGCCAATAATTTAATTTATTTAATTGGTTTTCATGGCCATAAAAGAAGAATGGCTAACTCGATTAACTGTTATAAGGATTAGGATAGATAATGTATATGAAAAGATATTTATAAACTGGAAGCTATATAGGTATTAATTGCTATTTCCTGACTCACAAGAATGGGAGAAATTATCATAGTGACAACATTTTATGGCACTTTACAGTTTATAAAATTTTTTTAAAGATTTTATTTATTTATGTGAGAGAGTAAATGAGAGAGAGAGAGAGAGAATGAGCCAGGAGGGGAGCTGAGGGAGAGGGAGAAGCAGGATTCCTACCGAGCGGGCTTGATCCCAGGACCCACGATCATGACCTGAGCCAAAGGTAGTAGCTTAACTGACTGAGCCACGCAAGTGGCCCTGTAAAATTGTTTAATTAACTAACACAGGAGAATATTGTGCAAATGTGGCTGGATACAAAACAAAAGGAGCAAGACTGGTGGAAAGGATTGGTATTCTTTTCATGTGGATTCACTCATTCAGCAAATACTCAGGGAGCATCTACTTTGTGCTGGGCACCAAATTCTGTCTTACTAAATCTGTTCTATGTTATGACTACTAGTAGCAAACGAACAAATAAATGAATAGGTTTTATGGACAACTTGCTTTATGCTAAGTACTTTTCAAGACACTTTACAGGTGGATGCTCATTCAGTTAAGTGTCTGCCTTTGGCTTGTGTCATGATCCCAGAGTCCTGAGATCAAGTCCCGCATCATGTTCCTTATTTGCCAGGGAGACTGCTTCTCCCTCTGCCTGCTGCTCCCCCTGCTTGTGCTCTCTCTCTTTCTCTCTAACAAATAAATAAAATCTTTAAAAGAAAAAAAATATACCTTTACATGTATTGCTATTTAATTCTCACAATGATTCTATCAAATAACTGTTATCTGA
Source organism: Mustela lutreola (assembly GCF_030435805.1). Lineage (NCBI taxonomy): Eukaryota > Metazoa > Chordata > Mammalia > Carnivora > Mustelidae > Mustela > Mustela lutreola. Next base: position 42,950,520 of record NC_081297.1, read on the forward strand.
CCCATTTTACAGAGGAGGACAATGCCACAGAGAGGTTTCTCAGAATCACACAGCTACTAAGGGACAGAGCCACAAATCACACCCAGACCTGGCACTTTTAACCACTACACTCACTTCTTTGCCCTCCTTATCATTTTATAGCTCATTCTAGAACTTTCCCCAAAAGAGGGAAGGGAAAGAGTAAAACTAAAGCCATTTGGTTTCTTATTAAAAGCTGTGAATATAAAACTTCTTGGGAGAGAGCGTTGAGATCATCATCAAAACGAAAATTTGGTTTTATCTGTGGATTTAAATTATATTCCACCCTCCTGAAACTGAGGATATTTAAGAAATTGCTGTATTATTCAGAGGAGCAAGGGTGGTTTTTCTTCCTCCTACCATGCCAGGGAAGCCCAGAGGCATACCTGGTGGGATGCAGAGAAAAATTATTAAGTTGCCTCACAATACCTACAGAAGTGATATCGAGTTACAGTGAGTCAGTCTGAAAGAAAAAGAAGAGGGAGGAGGCTAGGAGCTGGGAGGGGCACACAAAGAAGAAAGCGGAGCAGTAAGGGGGGAGGGAAAGCAGCACCAGCCTTTCTGCCCTGCCCATGGATTGGAGCCCAGGCTGAGACTCTTCCAGTCCGAAGCTAGAGGAGAGGTAGGGCCACCCCTTCTCCCTGGACCTCGGACCCGTGTCAGCGCCCAGCCTCCAGGAAAAGTGTTGGGCCAGGGCTGATTCTCCCGATTCCTTAACCCAGGCAGGACTAACCTCGGTAGGAGAACCACTCCATCCAGTGCTTGAAATCACGCAGGTTACAGTCACACTCCCAGGGGTTGTCCCCAATCTGCAGAAGCTGCAGGCTTGCGAGGGGTTCAAACGTCAGCCGGTCCAGGTTCTGCAAACGGTTGGAGCGAAGTGACAGGGAGCGCAGAGCAGGGAGTCCATCGAAAAGGCCAGGGGGCAGCTGCGCCAGCCCATTGATGGACAGGTCCAGGTGGCGGAGCAGGGGCGAGTGCTGCAGCAGGTCCCTGTCCAGGGTCCTGATGCTGTTGTTGCGCAGCTGCAGCTCCGTGAGATTTGTCAGGTCCTCGAAAATGGACCGGGGCAGCTGGTCCAGGAAGTTGTTGGATAGGTCCAGCCGCTGCAGGCTAGACAGATTGGCGAATGCCCAGCTTGGCAGGGCACTCAGCTTATTGTTCAAGAGTAAGAGGGTTCGGGTGGCCGCAGGCAAGTCTGGGGGCACCATGGTGAGGCCTAGGCCACTACAGTCCACCTCCAGACTGCGGCTGTCACACTTGCAGGAGAAGGGGCAGGCAGGGAGGGCGTCCACAGCATACAGCGTGATCCAGCAGGTGAACCCTGGAGGGAAGGGGGACAGATAGGCGGAAAGAAAGCCATGGGCAGGGGGTTACCGTCCTTTCTAATTTGTACCATAATGGCCTCTTGACTTTATCTGTTTTGGCCAGAGCCCCAATCAATGCACAAATCCTCACTGACCACATAAAAAGATAATTAACAAGCTGAAGCCCGTCTATATTACTGGACATCACACAGTGTCCGCAGAGCTCCTTGACTCATAGCACATCTAGCAAAGAAACCAGTTGAGTGGAGTACAATCCTGGAGAATGGCAGGCCTGAGTCCAGAGGACGAGCAGTGTTGTTCCACAAGGATGCTCCAGCTCACGGGGCCTCGCCTGGTTGGTCTCCTTGGGAGCTTGGACCCCACTGATACCATAGATGTTGACCAAATAAAGGGTGTAAGGGTGTCAAAGAAACCTGCTCCCTTGTTCCTCTCCCAATGTCACAGAGAAAGATCCTCTTTCCAAAAGAAAATAGCCACATTGCTGCTTCCTTCCCCCCTGCACCTCCAACTTGGGGCTGCCCAGGGCTAAGACGCACCGTATGTGTAAGAGGGAGAGCACAAAGGGGTTCTCCCAGCCCTGTCCCCTACATCCTCCCATGTGCTACCAGAAGGGAACTGGTAACAGTATGAAGACCAGGAACCCCAGCCCCTCTAGGATCCCACTCTGAAGACCACAGTGGAAATGATGAGGATAAGATGCCCAAATCCATTTCCATGCTGAAGAACACTTGGGCACAAATGACTGCAAATCATAGATTCTAGGAGAAGTTTCATATTTATTTTCATTCCAAAACCAACCATGCACTTAGGTTGGGTTCCTGTCCCTCAGGGCTGCGGGATAGCATTTCTGCAGGATGGACTCATTAACAGCTTTCCTTTTGTGGGCCCATGTTTTGCCCAGGACCCTTCTGAGTAAGCAAGCTCAGAGTCTAGCCTGGGAAGGGCTGGGATCTCTCAGAGAATAATTATAACAGAGCAGCTCATTCCATTGTCCAGCAGCACTTTCTCAGAGTGACTACAAATCTCCCCTCAAGCATCTTCCTGAATGTCATGGAAGTTTGCTCGCTATGGAAGAGAGAATGGGTGAGCTCAAAATAGTTCAACTTCTTCAAGTCAGCACCCGGTCTGGCAAATTACTGGCTCCATCTTGGATGTGGGATTCATGCAGATCTGACAGTGCAGGGGAGGTTGTAAGGGCAGGGGTGGGAGGGCCCTTTTGTGCTCTGTCTCTTTCACGCATGGCGTGTCTGAGCCTAGCATAGCTCCAAGTTGAGGGTAGGGGTGCAGAGGGGAAGCAAGCAGCAGCGTGGCTGTTTTGTTTTTGAAAGAGAAGTCCAGAGGAAAGAACCTAGCCCGAGAAGCAATGGAGAATCAGGCCCAGTTCATGGCCCAGGTGATCCCACTCAGAGAGCCAACAGCCACTCCGGCTTGAGTGCCTGAATGGGATGGTCTTGAGCCTCTGTCCGGTAAATGTCTCGTTGTCTGGTGTCCCCAAGAACCGAGCTTGAAGGAACAGTATGGGATTATCTCTCCCCATGCTTGTGGGGTCAGTGACAGCTGAGAGGCAGACTGCAAGGCTGACCCCTGAGCCTCATTCTCCAGAGGAACAAGCACAGTCATGGGCAGGGGAGCTGACCAGTGACCCTTCCTGGCCACGTGGGGTGGCCTGCTGCTACCTCTCACCTTCTTACCCCTCTGATCGCTTCTGTTGCCAGGTCAGCCTGCCCCACTGTGCCATCTGAAAATCAACATTCTTCGACTTCACTTTCCCCAGAAAATAATTCAATCCATCCAGCTTCCCTCACAAAAGGGTCATAACCAGAAGCCATTATTCCCCCCACCCCTGAGGAATTCAGGGTGACGTGAAAGCTCTGGTGACAAGAAAACATAATCCTGTATTGCGAGGTGTTGAGTGATTCTAGAATGAGGTTGAAACAGGATCTGAGTGGCTCAGGGATCAGCCGCTCTCACGTGGTGAATAATTCAGGCTGCTCTGGTCCTGCCACGGTATCACCAGGTCAAGTGAGTGAAGGGAGAAGTCAGGCAGAAAAATGTCCCTCGGGACCATTTCTTACTTCTTACCATGTAGCCGTGGGCAGGCCAGTCCTCACTGACCTGGACACTTTGCCTCTCCTGATGAGAAGTCTCAAGCTTCTTTCAGCCTGACAACTTACAAGGATTTCTTATGGGAAATGGAGATCCCATTTTCCCCATATACAGAAGGAAGGCTGGGACCCAACCCCTATGGCCCTTCCAAAAACACAATCCAAGAGCTCTCTCCATTTCAGATCTAGGAAGACTGAGACAGAAGGCTCTAGGTTCACCCAGTCAATGGAAGACAAGAGGGAGACTCGCCATTAGAACAGCAGGACTCCCACAAGCCAGACCGCTGAGGGTGGGGGTGGACTTCCTGGGCGCAGGAATGGCCCCATCTAGAGCCGCAGAACCACCCATCATGGCCTCCAGCTCCTGACTTAATCACCGAAGGTCCCAATGGCAACTCTTTCTTGGGCTGCCACAGATGCCAGTACCACGGGCAAGACTGTAGAGGGTAACCCCTGGCTTCTCAGGCCTTGGGCATCCCAGAAAGATCAGAGCTTCCTGCAGCCTGGCAGGCATCACTGCATGCCAAGCTGCCTCCTCCCCCACCCACCCCTGCCCCACTGTACTCACAGGAGATCTGCCTCCATGGCAGGGCAGGCCTGGTCCTCTGCTCAGGGCCAGTGCCCCGGGCCAGCATGGTGAACGCCACGGCTCTCACGGCTCTGTACCTCCGGGGAGAGAAGAGCCCCTCAGTGCGTGCTACCTGTCAGTCCTGAGAGAGAGAGAGGGAGAGAGATAAAGAGCTGAACAGCACTTGAGGCCCCGTTCCAGCCCAGGGGTTAGGAGAGGGCTTGGTGTCTCTTTACACTCCTTGTCATTCCCGCTCCTGTTCTACTCAGCTATGATTCCCTGAGTGAGGGAAGGAGGAGAATGAGGGGCAGAGAAGCCAGGAAACCATCCCCCTCCCTGGGTGACTGGGGTGGCAAAGAGGGCAGGCTCCAGGCTGTGGCAGGCTGCTGAGTTCTGCCTGTGCGATGCGGAGTTCCCTAGCAGCCGCCTCGCTGGTGTCCCCTCCCCAGCCTCTCTTGAGGCCTCTCTGGTGTGCTATCTCTAAAATGCTCTGCAGGGTGATAGGGCCTCCTTTGTGAGTTTCCCCCAAGTCACAGGTGGGACAGTGAGGGACATATCTACTAGGTAAGCAGAGTGAGGCCATGGTAACCATGTTCCCGGTCCCCACGCCGCTCTTACCATGGCCCCCGAGGAGGCAGAGTCTGCTGCTGTGTCAGGCGTGAGGCCCAGGCCCTGCTCCCGCCACCGGGCTGGCCTCCCGCTTCCCCTCCACCTTCGCCTGAGAGGTGAGGTGCGGTGCTCTGTCTTCCGCCCGCTGGTCTATAATAAGACTCATCAGCTCAGGGAGTTCATGCTGCAGCAGCTGTTCGTGCAGGAGACAGGGACAGGAAGGAGAGGATGAGCTTTCAGAGCAGAAGGAGGGCTGGGAGGGGGCCCAGGGAGGCAAGGAAGCAGGTTTCTCTTACAGATGACAAAAGAGGGGTAGTCACCCTGTCTAGGGTCTCAGGACCGGCCCTGCACCAACCCGAAGACTAGTAAGAGGGGCATGGGCCCTCCCGTGGTCCCATTTCCTTCTAGGTATGGCTAAGGCCCTCAGACAGAGGCCAGAGCCTCAGCTCTCCCAGCCCCATTGGAGGGATGGGAAAGGGGGACGGTGATACCATTGCAGCAAGCAGGGACACGGTGGGGAAGGGGACGGGTGCAGGAAGGGAAGGCTCTGCCCCCTGCCCAGCCCCTCCTGCTCCCAAGGGCCAGCATCCCATCAGCCCACTGCTCCTGGTTGGCTCTTCTGGTGGCCTGCTCATCCCTCTGTGATCCAGGTCACAGCCTCCGCTCTTACACACAACACCCCCACCACCACCGCACTCTCCCCCACCACAATCTGGAGGAGCCAGGGGCAGAGTTAAGCAGGCAGCTGAGGAGTTAGAGGGACTGCTGGGAAGCTAAGTCAGCTCTGACATCTTGCATCCGGTGAAGCAGGTTTCCCTCGGGCATTTTGGGGCCTGCTGCCATTCCTGTGTCTCTCGGCGCCTCCCCAGCCCCCACTCTCGAATCGAGCCACCTCTGGTGGCAAACCCCACTTAAAACACAGCAACCCCCACGGGACCCTCAACTTTGCTCCCAGCAAGGGGAGCCTGGGGTGGGGAGGTGGTCTTGGTTGGTCTCTTTCCCCCTCTTCCACTGGGAGATAGGGGGCTCCAGGTCGTGCAGGTCTCCTAAGGGCTGGCAGAGTCTGTCACAACAACTGGGCCCCCATGTGGGGTGTGGGGAGCAGCCCGGTGCCCCGCACCGCCTCTTGGATGGGTCCCAGGCCCTGGGCTGAGGCATGAAGGAGAGGCTGGGAGCAGCTCAAGTGTCTTCCCCAGCAGCTCTTGCCAGCCCCGGCCCACAGGCCTCCGGTTCCCTTCGGGTCCTGCCGCTCCCTAGCTGGGCAGCCTTAGCAAACCGTGTAAACTTTCTGAGCCTCAGTTATCTTCTCTCTGAAAGTGATGACAGTAAGACTTCATGGGCGGAATCTCTGTGCAGATCAATTTAATTAAGGGAGGAGAGTTAATATCTACTATACTATATTTAGTACACATTACCTTAGAAGATAATTCAGGAGAACATGCCCATCCTGGACATGAGCCCATGATAGCTGTGAGGAAGCCCCAGCTCCCCTCCTCCATGGGGAGGGGGACCGCAGCTTGCACGAGTTCTAAGTAACACCTCCTTCCTGGTCCCACCAGCCTCACACATGGGACTCCTTCCCTATTTCTGAGCAGATGGCCCATCGCGGGATGCTCATGGTGGGACACGCTCGCACACACAGCCTTCCTGGACCTCCATCCTGACAGCAGTGTCCACCCTCTCTGTGTCCCTTAGGCCCTGACCCTTGGAAGAGCCTCCAACTCCCACAGGAACCTCACAGCCAGAGCTCATGGCACCCACACAGTATCACAGTATCAGGCAGGTTAGTGGCCATCCAAGGCATGGAAAGGATGGCCAATTTGCCCAAGGTCACATGCTAGATCAGAATAAGTCTGAGTCTGGCTGCTCGTCCACTCCCTGGTGATCATCACCAGCAATGGCCCTTATGGGGAGATGTTCATGTGTGCACCGAGCAGGGTGCACGGAGGCTCCCAGACACGTGCTTGGAGCACCCAACACAGCACATGGTGCAGACACACACCCACAGAGAGCTGTGCAGTTAGGCACGTGTTCACGCGCACATACGCACATGCACACACATGCGTGCACACACGTATGCGCACTGGCAGCCTTCCAGCGCTCCCCCTTAGATGCCAACACTCAATCAGCAAGAGCCTCCAGAAGACAGACATGCAGGGACACTTCCAACCCAGAAGTAAGGTCTAAACAAAAACCTCACAAGTAGCCCCCACTCCAGATCATTCTCTATACTCAGACCCAGAGGGCTGCTGAAGACCCAAGCCAAGCTTCTGTTCCTGCTCTTTCCAGCTTCTTGCAAGGACACAGGGGGCCAAGAATCCCTCTTGCCCAAGCCCAGGCCCTGTTTCCACCTGAGCCTGTTCTCCTCTGTTTCAAGCAGCTTCTCCTTTTCCAGCCCGCTCACACATCCCGGACCTCAGTGTCACCCCATAGCCCAGGGGCTGACCAGCAAGCACAAGGCAGACCCCTAGGTGTCATCTTCCGAGGTGACAGGATGCCATTGACCCCCGCATCTCTAGAGAAATGTGATGAAAACAGAGTCCCCCCACGTCCAGTGGTGGGGAGTGGGGCAGTGGTACCTGTGCCCCTCACTGAGCTGGCCCTGCCTCCCTGGGCACCATGGAAGTGACCTTTAGGGAGATATGGGGCTAGAACCCAGTGCTTCCTGCCTCCTTGGCCCTTTGCCCACAAGCACACCTCCAACCCAAGGACCCCTTCCCACCCCCAGAAATCTCCAGCCTCATTAGGAAAGGGGATTACCTACATTAGGAGTGCATCTGTGGCTGCAGGCACTGCCCGGCTGCTGGAGTAAATTTACACTGTCTGAGAGGGAAGTCCCTGCACCCAGGATGGGGAATGGGGGACAGAAAAGAGCAGGGAGGCCCTGCCAGAAAGATCTCCAGGTCCCGCAGCCTCTCGGATGCTGGACTTGCTCCTGTTCCTCACACGCTCATTGTCTCAGCCCCAGGGACAGAGACACCCGAGAGAAGGGCCGGGCCCCGGCGGGGCACTGGGCCTCCTTCGCTGGGCTTTGCTAAGAGAACCGGGACATAGTGGGGCCGAGGAACTACAAGCAATTAAAGGGAGAACCCCCGAGAATCCTTTGCTACTCAATCTGGTCCGTGGGCCTTTCTTAGGAATTCCTTAGATACGACTGTCAGGCCCCGCCCCAGGCCCACCCAACTAGAATTTGAATTTTAACAAGATCCCATACTCAAGTTTGAGAAGCACAAGACTTCTCTCCTGGCAGGCCCTGGCACTTCCCGGGAGGCCATGCAGTCCGTTCTCCCAGGCTCCATCTAGGGAATGGCCATGACTAGGGCAAGGGGGGGGGGGGGGGCGTGGGCGGAGGATACTGACATTAACCTCCTTCAGAAAGCCCCTTTGTGAGGAGAAGCACCTACCACAGCCACAAACACCTGTTTATAGTGTTCCTAGTTCTCAGAACAACACTCTGAGGTTTTGCAGTTGGGGAAAACTGAGGCAAAGGAAATGAAGTAACTTGTGTCAGGTTGAGCCAGGGAAGAATGAATACAGCTTTGTGATCAAGCAGCCTGGGGACAAAGCTACAGCTGAGTTAGTAGCTTTGAGCAGAACGGGTCCATTCTGCTCCTGCTCTGCTCACAGGCAGGGGTTCCAGGTGTAGGAAGGAAAGGCAGACACGGGAGAGGCAATCTTCCATTCGTAGAGCACTTCACAGTTTACGCAGCAAGTCCTTACCCCCAGACTCAGGGGACCTGGCAGCAGGTGCTTTGACGCCCCTCCTGCTGGTGAAGAAGCCAGCTGAGCTGAACTGGACTGAGATGCCAGCCCAGTACCCCCTCCAAGGCCCCTCCTTCCAGTAAGCTCATTGATGCAGTGCGGAAACGTCCCAAGTGGCCAGGATCTTAGGAAAGGACGTGGAGGGGGCATTCTAGAACCCCTTTGGGGGGAGGTCCGGGTGCTGAGGTGAGGAGGGAAGCCAGGGGTGGAGGATAGTGATGGAACAGGAGGCAGCAGTCAGAGCAGAAATCTCCGCGTGCTCCTGCCGTGCGGAGTGGGTGTAGCAGCATCCCCTGGGGACTGGGAGCACCCCCCCACACCCAGCCCCACGGGTGACAGGCAAGGAGCAGCCTGCCAGAGCCCCAGCTCACAGAGTGCTTGGGCCGGAGGGTATGGGGCGGTGGCCTCTCTGTGCTCCTGTGCCTTGGGGTTTCTCCTGCAGACAGAGGTTAGTCCTCCAAGTGAGGCTGGCTCAGACCTCAGCTAGAAACCTCCAGCACACCCACTGCCAGCCTGGTGTCCACACCCTTCCCCTGATGATTCTGTCATGTCCGTCATCCCAAGTCCAGTGTCCAAACCACACAAGCGCTTAAGGCCCGCTGAACCTCAGCCGGGGGCTCCCTGACTCCTTGGACATCATGCTTGCTCCTCCATTCATCTCCACCAGGATCTCCCTTCAGTCAAGGGTCTCTAGTTGAGGACGAGGCTTCTGCACACCCTCGGCATCCAAGAGTCACAGAACTGAGAAGCAGAAAGGGCCTTCATGGTCACCTGCGCACCCACTTCCCTCTGCAGACAGGTGAAGGTCACAGGCCGGTGAGAGGCACCAAGATGGGGGAGGGGGACCTGGACTGCAGGGTGGCCTGAGTTGAGCCCTGTTTGGTGGGTACCACGCAGGGTGACCGCTCCGCCTGGTGCCTCCAGTCTGGCCATCTAGGCCCTTCTAGGAAACATGCTCAGCCTCTTCCTGCCTGTCACCCTCATGACACGCTGTCCAGGCAGCAAGGAAGCAGCTTTTATCAAATCTCTCTGTCTGTGCTTGGAACCAGCTGACCTTCCTGGTTCGTTTTAAAAAGCATATCCCATTCTCACCCCAAGCTTCCTGCCTCCTGGTTTCCTTGTTGAATAGTCCTGATCCCAAACAGATCTTCCTTGTTGAATAGTCCTGATCCCAAACACGTCTTCTGGGAATCCAAACAGAAAAGCCCCCAGTCATTCCTCACTGGAGCCCCTCTCCATTGTGAATCAGCTAAGCGTCCTCACAGAGGCCTGACCTGAGGTAGAAGGAGAGAGACCCCAAGAAGGGAGAGCCTGCCTGAACTACAACCCCTTCCTCCCCAGACACCCCAACATTACATAAAGGCTCTCCCCTGCCTCTAGCCCATGTTACCCATCCTGCCCAAAGCAGCTCCACCTGGCCCTTCCTTGGCTTTGGTGCCAAGGAAATAGGAACGAGATTTGCTCATCCAGGCCCCAGACACAGCTTCCAGCCAAACCCCAAAGAAACCAGATCGGTTGCTTAAGAAACGTCCCTCCTTCTCCTGCCACCCCCAGGCTGGCTTTCCTGGGCTCCCTCTTTTGGCAATGCTGGAGACTGTAGCAGTGGGGAGGTGGGGTGGGAAGAGCAGGAAGCTGCTTCGGGTTTCCCTCCTGCTGGACTTCCCCCGCCCCCTCCACGTGCTCAGCCTCCCTTCCCTCCCTCCCTCCCCCCCTCCCCGCCAATGTAGTTATCTAAGCTCCTGGGCGTCAATCTGAGTCATGCCAAAGCCATGCCCCATGCGCCCTGACAGCCAGGTGCCACCCTCGCCATCCCCCCCCCTTTGCCCCCTGCCAACTCAGACAGCTTAGCTCACAGAAAAGATAAAGCAGCCCCTGGAACTGAGCTGGGCGGTTGGGACCCCCAGTCAGACCACCCTCTCTGCATTGTCAAAATGGGCCTGGGGCTGCTGAGAGCAGTTTTCCTACTCCAGCTCAGGACGCCCCTGCCTCAGTTGGTCAGAATGCCAGGCGGGCAGGGCCGGGCTGTACACCACCCATTCCCCCAAGGCTGAGTCCACAACTCCCACCAAGGAGACATAAGGCTTCCCAACCCATTTACAGATAGAGGACCCGGTGTGTAGCTGGGAGATACCCTGAGTGAGTTCTCATGAGCCGGGGTCCACCCCCTTCCCTGGCCCCCCTGAGGGCTGGGAGCAGGGCCTCTGGCTTTGCCAAGGAAGAGCTACAAGGCTTTTCTCCCTTGTCCACTCCCAGCCACGCCCCCACCAGGGAACTTTCCCCCACAGCTGCATGGGGCCATGTCCAGCTAGGGAAGGGTTCCTCTGCACCCTTGTCCAAGGACAGCTGCCTGGAGGCCAGCAATTCCACACTGAGGGCATCCAGCAAAGAGGCTGGGCCCTCGAGGTCTATTCCCAAACCTCAGACAGCTCAGATCTCCAGCCTGCCACCCCCCACCCAAGCCACGCTCTGAACCAGTTCTGTCACCAGCATCCCCTTTCCCATAGCACCCAAGCTCCTGGGGCTGTGAATGCTGAGCTGGGCAGGCAGACGGCACAGGGCTCTTGGCTGGCACTCCCCGTGCTGCGGGGACTGGTTTCTATGCCACCCGGGCCTGTCATCTGGCACTGGCACTGCTCTCTTCTCCCCTCCCCTGCCCCAGCAGAACCCCAGCTCACCTCCCCAACACTGTGAGGTCAGAGCAGCCCTGCACTGTATGCCTTTGGGCTGCCCTATGTCCAGTCCTGAGCACTTCCCCAATCCCGGCAACTGCTCCCAGGCAGGAGGTAACAGCGGCTGTCTGTGCAAGGCCAGGAGACCCAGCAAATATGGGCCCCATTCCCCGTGTCCCGGCCACCCTGCACCCCCATGGGCCCTTCATGCCTTCCCTCCAGCGAACAGCACTCACCTTTCTTCACCCTGACCGCAAGCTCCTTAAATCAAGCAGCTCTAAACCATCCGTCCAGTGAGACCCTCCTGGGGTTCCTGGAGAAATCCAGACAGCCTTGTCAAGCGGAGCGCAGTGGACACTGAGTCCCCAGTCCGCCGGGAGCAGGGACCTGGAGCGCAGCACAAAGCACGGGGGAGAAGGAATGCCTGCCGCCGCTGCCAAGGGGACCGGGCTGCTGGGTCAATAACAAACTGAGAAGGAAAGAGGGAGGGACAGAGGGAGACGACAGGAGAGGGAAGAAGGGGGAGAGGAGGAGAGCGCGTGTGCGCGAGCAAAGACGGAGCAATGGAGTGACAGCTGGGGGTACATCTGTGATGACAGCGACAGTAGCACACACAGGCAAAGGCACGCACGCACAGGCGCGCGCGCGCGCGCGCACACACACACACACACACACACACCCCAGAGGCGCTCTTGGCCAGAGGGCAGCGCTCACCCTTAAAATGTAAGCATTTCAGTGGAAAAAAAGGCTCCTGCGGCTGAATTGCTTCCAACCGGAGAGGGGAAAGCTGTTGAAAGCTGTTTTCCCACGGACCTCCATCTTCCTTCCCCGTGCCCCTCCAAGCTCTCCCTGCCCTGACCAACTGCTCCACTCTGGGCTCCCCCTCTCTCCCCTTTCCTTTGGCAGAGAGGGGCAGGACCCTGGTGGCAGGAGGCCCCTAGGAAGCGGGGTCTGTCTCCAGTTCAGAGGGATGCAAGGCAGTGTCTTCCATCCTGCTTGGGGAGCAGGAAAAACTGAACCCCTTTCCTGGTCAAAGGGTGATATATTCCAGAGAGGGTAACTGGAGGGGTGTGCAGGCAGCCCATCTGCCCAGCAGTCCTCCAGAAAGGGGCCCTGAGCCACACGGAGCTGAAATCACATGGTCACACACAGGTCAATGAGCCTCAGTAACCCCAGACCAGGGCTGCTTAGGGGACTACAGTGCCAGGGCAGGCCGGCTGTAAGCTCAGGGGCCTGCTGCAGCTGGCTGATGCAGGAGGGGGCGGGGGGACTAAATGCAAGCCCCCACCCCGCCACACACCATGCTTGGCTTTTCTAGGCTTCTTCCTCTTATCTAGATGGGGGAGGCATGGAAGGGGAAAAAAAAAAAAAACTTGGTATTCAAGAATTCAGAAGCCTAACCAGTCAGGACAAGGAAGTTGGGGAAATTGATATTCCAAGAGATGACAAGTGTCTGATCCAAAGGCAAAGGAGCGAAGCCAGGGACTTGTCCCAGCGAGACCACAGCCTATGACCAAGCGCCCAAAGTGACCCTCCTTTGAGTCTCTTAAAATCTCCCTAACAAGAAGATGGCACAGTGTGTTGCCAATATGTCAGGGATATCCCAGCATCCCTCTTCTATTTCACTTGTGTTGGCAGGGGTGGGGGAGGGTGATCATCAGGATCAGGAACAGGGGAAGGGGAAGTTGAAAAACTCCTCAACTCAGGATGACTCTCACAGGCACTCCTGTACCTCCTTTCTCTCTGTTCTGATGGAAGACAGACTCAGCAGGGAGGGCTCGGACAGAAGTCCCAGGAGGAGAGAGAGAGAGCGCGGGTCTTCTACCTCCTGGGAATTCCGTGCCTCTCACCTACACAGGGTGCATCCTACCTTCAAACTAACTGTACCCACCTGCCTCTAAACAGACCTCTGCTTCTCCAGCTCCTTCCCTGAGTCTGGAACAGCCTCCTTCCCCATGGGTAGCCTCCCCCTTCCTAAAAACCCAACCAGAAAGTCTGCTCGTTTACAAAGGTTCCCTGGATGGTCCACAGACTTGACCTTCTCCCATCTATAGCCTTTCTTGGGGCCATCCTTGAGATTCTTATCCAGAAAATGTAAAGCCACTTTCTGTGGTATGGTTTATCTTCTTTCATAAACTAGGAACTGTTCCGGAAGAGGGACTCTGCCTCTCCCACGCCCCAGTGCCTTCTTGTCAGCTGAATGAGGGAGAGAAGGGACCAGCCCAAGCCTAGGCATCAGGGGACCCAGAGTCTAGACTCTGTTGCTCATTAGCTATTAGTTAGTTAATGGACCTGACAGCCCTGGGCCTTGCTTTCCTGTTCTGTAGAACAAGGAGATAGAATGATTGAGGTCTCTGGTCTCCCTTCGGTTACTGGCACTCCATGACCTTGAGCATCTGCTGGCTCCCCAGCTTGTAGGCATAGGAGATAGGCCCTTCCTAGCCTGGCAGCTCTAGATCCCTTAAACAGTCTCTGTGCTGAGCTATTAGGGCAGAGAAGGGAGAAGGACAAAGGAGATACTAGAGCTGGGGGTAAAATGTGGAGGTGCTGACCCCTGGGAGCACGACTTCTGACAGGGAGCCCTTCCCTCTGTGCACACAGCTGCTTCGCTTTGCGGTCTGTGACGACAAAACAGCGCCATAGTGACAGACAGGACTTGGAGCGAAGAGGTACATCTTGATAAGCTGCCTGCTGCCTGTGGCCTTACAGGGCTCTTTGTTAGGTTGTCTGAGAGTTAAGCAGATCTTAAAGAAAAGCTGCTTTGGAGGAAGACCTGAGATCATTCCAGAGACGCAGGGGAGAGAGGTCAAGAGGAGGCCCCCGGGGGAGAGGGAAGGACAGGCCCGGCTAGGGCCAGGATGAAAGGGGTGTCATTTTTCCACATTTATCAAATTGCAGCAGGACCTGGGGACCAAGGTCAGGCTCTGAAACAAGGTCCAATCATGTCTGGGCAAGAGGGGGAGGTCCCACTGCTCCCCTGGCGGAGCAGCCCAGGATGGCTAGATGCTTCATGTTCCCTTTGCTGGATCTCTGCACTCAGAGTTCTGAGCTTGTCTGCAAACATCAGACCGTGAGGCATGATCTCCTGCACACGGCAGGCTGCTAGGAGGTGCTGGGAGGGAAGCTGGCCAGCCTGGGGCTCCCCTGACATGGGGGGCCAGTGAAGTCCTGACGATGGCCGGCCACCTGAGCAAGCAGCACAGAGACCCAAGCGTCACGCTGGCAGTTCTCCCAGGAGAGAAGGCTGTCTCAGTGTCTGGGGTGGAAAAGTACAGTTTGGGCTGTAAGGCAGGATTTGAACAGGGTTTGAAATGATAAGTCACGAGGCAGGGCAGAACAGACAGTCTGTTGATGAAGAGGTTCCCATGCCCCTCACTTGCTCCCCAGTCCTATCTCAACCCCTGCCCTCGGGATCTAGCACCTCCTGTCCCGAGGAAGTTCTTTCTGTCTCACCCGAAGTCCCCGTTCCTTAGTGGATTCCCTCCTAGGCCTTCAAGGGAATCAGAGCACAGCTTCAACTCTAGGGACTCAAGTTCAGATCTGTAAGAGGGCGAGGCTCCATACAGAAGGAAGGAGTTCAACATGGTCCTGAGCCCCAAAGGGACGAGACTGAGAGATCTTATGGAATTCGCTTCCCCATCAAGAGGCTGGCTCAGTGGAATTCACAAATATTTACCTATTTAATTCAAAAGATATTTTTGGAGCGCCATGATATGTTAAGTCTGATGCTAGGTGCAAGGGATCAGAACTCTCTCCTTCTTGCCTATTAGCCCCCATGCCAATAAGGCAAGACAGGCAATAAATGAGAATAAAATAAATAAATCATGTTGCTGAGAAACTAAAAAATGATGAAATGAGAATGAAGGATGAAGGGGTGGGCTACTCTATCTGGAGAGGTCAGGGAAAGCCTCTGTAGGAGGTGACATTTGGAATGAGATCCGACGATGAGAAGGAGCCAGCCATGTAAAGTTCTAGGGCAAGAGCATCCCAGGAAGGAAGGACAGCGGATGCAGAAGCCCTAGGTGGGAACGAGACTAGCATGTTTGAGGGAGAAGATGATTCAGGTTGAAATCAGAGAGAATGGCAGGGCTGGCTCCTGTGGGGGTTTGAGGCCATATTACAGAGGAGTTTGGATTTTGCTCCAAGAGCAGTGGGAAGACATTGGAAGTCTTTAAGCAAGGAAGTGAGGTGATCTTCAGAAAGATCACTGTCATGACTCTTGGAGAACGGATCACAGAGAGGCTGCTTGGGGGTCTAGAATATTAATGCAAGTGAGAGACGTTGGTTTGGCCCAGGGTGGAGCAGACGGACTTACCGTGTTTTGGAATAAGGTCTGCAGAACTTGGACGGGATACAGGACAATGATTACAATTAAGTGGAATATGCTCCAGATGGTGAAGTCTCAAGGAGGGTCACATTTTGGGGACAAAAAGCCCAGGTTCAGTTTGGAACCTGTGAGGTTTGAAATGCTCTCAGTGACTCAAGCATGGAGAGGTAGTAAGCATTTGGAATGTCCTCAGCTCTGCATACGGATCCCAAACACAAAGGACCCAGAACTAGTCTTAGAGGAGCTTATGCACCAGCTGTGAGACAGAACCCCCCCGGGGGAAAGAACCTGCTTTGCTCCCCACTCCTCCCATTTCTACGCAAGAGCCTCAAAAACCTGTTTCTTTAGGGGAAATCAACCCCCACTCTCTCAAGACTCTCCGTGTTTGAATCATAGCATTTATTCTAGCTCAGGAATGTCATGATTCTAGGTACCGTGGCTCCGAGCAAGCAGGTAGAGAGACAGAGTCTGTCTCTAGGAATAGGAAGAAAGCTCTTTGACCAAGGAAGCCAAGGACAGGGGTAGATAAACTTTCCTAATCCCAAAGATTTGATCATTCTAAGCATTAGTGTGATGGCTCTGTGACAATTTTGAGAAGGTTCCTCTCCTTTCACTCAGCCTTTATTCTACAGGTGAAAGAAATTGTCTAAAATGAGTATCAGAGGCGACCTCACAAGAAAGAATAAGGGGGAGAGCCTGAGGAGTCCCCTCAGTCCTCCAGGGCTGGAGGGAACCGTGGAAGGGAGGAGGGATGTGCCAGCAAACACTGGGCCCTCCAGCACAAGCTTTGTGTGTGGATTACTGCTGTCCATGTGTCTTTTGTTTCGGTCATGACCAAGAATTCCATGTACTTGTGCCTTCTCACCGACTCCTTTTAGCCAACAACAAGGAAGTGCACAAAGAACTCAAATGTTCCCATATCAGAGGACCTGCTCAAGAAAGCTAGCCACGCTTCCAGCCACAGAGCTGCCATGAGACTCCAAGGGAGGGGGAGGGGCCTCTCAGAGACCTGGTTCCATTGTCTGTAACCATATGAGCTCTAGAACTGCGTTATCCAACATGGTGGCCACCAGCCACATGTTAGCTATCTAAATTTAAACTAATTAAAGTTATATTTTAAAAAATCTAAAATTCAGGTCCTCCATCATAACAGCCACATGTCAAGGGCTCCACAGCCACATGTGACTAGTGGCTACTGTATGAAACAGTGCAGAGCTTGGACGCCCCATCATTTCAGAAAGTTCAATCAGACAGCATCGCTTTTGAAGAGCAGTTTCCAAACCCTGGTTCCCGGGCCAGTGGCATCAACACCAAACACCACCTGGGAGCGCTCTAAAAATGCAAATTCCCAGGCCCCGCCCCAGGCATATGGGGATGGGGACAAATCCTCCAGATAATTCTTTTCTTTTTTTTTAAGATATTATTTATTTATTGGAAAGAGAGAACGTAAGCAGCTGAGAGGAGCCCGATGCGGGGCTCAATCCCAGGACCCTGTGATGGTGCCCTGAGCCAAAGACAGATGCTTAACCAACTGAGCCACCCAGGCATCCCCTTCCAGATGAACCTAACACATACCAAGTTTGAGTACCAAAGCTCTAGTGTAGAATAATATTCCCTCTCCCTGTCCATTTGAGCCTCAACAATCTTATACCCATTCAGCCTTCCTAGGGCAAGAATAATCATGACTTGTTCTATAACCAAGGAACAAATCCAAAGATCGCAGCTCTAACCCAGGGCCAGAGCTCTGGCCCCTTGACCCTTCCTTGGTCTCATTTTTTTTTTCCACCAAACTTGTCTAGGATCATTTCATATTGAAAACAAAAGGATACGATTCTATAGCTCTTTGCTGTAACTCCAGTCCATTGAGAAGAGCCGGCTGCTGAGTTTGGGGAAGTCAGAATGATCACAATGGAAAATCTCTCCACCGAGTGGCCATGGGTTGATTAGAATGTCCCATGAATGTGCGGGAGCAGTCGGGAACCCACATCCACTCCCCCTGTAAGGACCAGGGAGCCATAACCCCTGGTGGGAGACTGCTCACCCACGCCCGCCGGCTCCTTCCTGACCACTGTGACCCAGGCGTGAAGAACAGAGAGGTTAAGAGCCTCAGAGACAGACCCCAGCTGCGCGTCCTGGTTCTGTCATTCGGAGCCGGGGGACTGAGGCAAGCAGACCGTCTCCGCAAGCCTGTTTCCTCCTCTGTGAAGCCCCAGTAAGAATAGAACTGCTCTGCTGTGGGGATGAAATAAGCCCATGGATGTGAAGGTGCCCGGCACTCAAAATTTTCAATGTTATTATACCAGACAGTAGGAAGTCAACCTAGTTTTTCTATTCTTTTTCTTTTCAATAGAACCTGCCTTTTCTTTGTGTTCTCTGACCTCAGATTTCTCTTAGCATGTGAGCTCTAGCTTGGGTCTTCAAGCCTGTTTGGGAACCAAAGAGACATGAGTAGCCCCTTGTAAGTGGCATCATCAAGGGGTAGTTTTTGCCAGCTGGCAGCATGTTTGGTTTTCTGGAAACAACCCGCAAACCTGGGTAAACCTGGTCACACCTTTCGGCAAGGAAAGCACCTTCCTACAAAGTAGGGGAGACCCTGAGCAGGGATTGGGTACAAGACGGGCTGTTGTGTCAGGTTTGAAATCTAGAAAGCTCCACGTGGGGCCCTGAACCCCCATCTCAGCCTGCCGCTTTTGGTCGCCGTGACCTTGAACAGATGGCTCTGTCTCTCTACCTCTGTCCTTCCATCCTTGGGAGAGGGGAAAATAATGTGCCCAGTGCATCTGCCTTGAGTTTCCCAAGATCAGAAGATGAATGCCACCCTCATTGTTCTCTAGAACCCGGGCCTCATCTTTCTCTGGAAGCATTTTCCAGAATTATCTGCTGCAAAGAGATAGAAACTGCACACACACACACACACACACACACACACACACACACACACACCCCGCCCGCCGCCAGGAGTCCAGGCTAGGCTCTCACAGGCTCCTGTCTGACTCAGCTATGGTACTACCCCTCCCCTCGGTTCCTGCTGATGCACCTCCTCTCTCTAACTTGAATCTATTTTTTTCTCTCACTGTCTCTTCCTTCGCACAACCCCCCTCCCCCAAAACACACCCATGGTCTTGTCTGCCCTCTTCCCACTTCCCCGCAGCGGTGGGCGTCCAGATGAGGCTGGAGTTCCTGCAGCGCACATTCTGGGCGTCGACCCAGCAGGTGGGTGTGATGGGGCCAGGTCAAGGCCAGAGGCTCCCTCCTGCTGCCCCACTGCCTCCTGAGGCCCCCTCTCTTCTGGGATCCTCGCTCAGCTCTCCTGGATCCCTTCCTTCTCTTCCTGTCTCCATTCCCTGTGCCTCTGCCAGTGGCCTGGATCTCTCTGCTCCGCTCAGCCCTGGGAATGAGCAGGACCCCGTATTCCCACCAACCCTGCCCCCGGGGCGAGGAGACGTGTGCCCCTCCATCCTTCTACCCGAAACCCAAGCCTGGACTGCTTTCCAGCCCACCTGTTGCCTCCCAGCCTCCTCCCCCGGTTCCCTGGAGCCCTCTGCCTTTCCTGGGTTTCCTCAAGTCCCCCTCAAGTTCCTCCACCAGAATCTGCCCCTCTGTTCCAAGACCTTAACTGTCCACTTGCTGTTGCCGCTTCCTCACTTCAAGCAGGTTTAGGGAACCATGACATGAAGATGGAGAGGATGGAATGGGAAGGGACACCCGTCCCGTAACCTAGTGTCACCCTCCAGGTCACACAAAGAACAGGAGCCTCCGAAGCCACCCCAGGAGGCTTCTGGCACCATGAGGCTGATCTCCAACCCTCACGCATGGGATGCAGGGGTGCGGTTCCCTCGGAGGGGAATGTGGCTGAACCCCTGTGCGTGGACAGCTGGTGACACATAGCCTCACCCACACATACAGCACACGTGTGTATCGTGCCCGCACACACACAAACGGCTCATGTACACCCTACCCATGCAACACACCACATACGCCCTACAAAGACGCACACCCAGCACAGTGTGTACACACACGCACGCACACAAGTTTGCCTCAAACACACATTCACCATCCCCCTCACACAAACACAAGCACACACATAACCCACACACGACACAGACGTGCTCATGCGGTGCGTGTCTCCCGCGTTGACACACACATGCACGGAGGCACACACCACGTACAGTTTCTCCTCTTCCTTCTAGTGCAGCCCAGTGGATGGACCCTGCCCAGAGAGCTGCAAGGACAGTGTAAGTTCTGTCCCAGGGGAAAGGCGGGGGAGCGGGAACCATGGGCCCCACAAGTAAAGAGGGTACCTTTGCAGTAGACATGGGGGTGCTCCCCACACACCAGGCCAGGCCCAGCGGTCAGGGCTTGGCCATGACCTTCCTCCCGGTCTCTCCCCAGGAGCTGGACTGCTTCGTCATCGACAACAACGGGTTCATCCTGATCTCAGGGCGGTCTCAGGAGGTAAGGTGTCCGGGAGGGGGAAGGAGGGAGGAGTCAGATCATCCCCCAGACAGGCCAGTCAAGGAAAGGACTGACCGTGGTGGCTAATGGCGGCTTGGGGCACCAGGAAGTAATGGCAGCTTAGGGCAGATTAGAGGGAACAGTCTGAAGAACGCAGAGTCTCTTCTCCAAGCCAAGCCAGTGTAGGAAGACCACAAAATGCAGACACTTCACTCAGATCATCAGAGAAAATGTTATTTCTTTATTTTGTCTCTCCCTAATCCAGCCTCGTCCCATGGTTGGTAGGGAAACTGTCCACACGACGAGGAGAGGCTCTGCCCGGCTCCACCGCAGGGCCCCCCATGTTTTCTGTGCTCTGGCCGTGATGCTGACTGGCCTGGCCTTAGAAGCCTCCTCCCAGAGTGCAGACACCCTCAGACTCATCACCCCACTCCCCTCCATCACCTTCCTGCCCCTTTAATCCACATAGGCCACTGCTGGGGGGCTCATCCACAGAGAGCAGGGGGCCTGTGTGCCGGGGGTGAAGGCCCTTTTCTGAGTCACAGACTTCTCATTGTGTCCTCGTGTGGAGCAAAGGGCAGGGGAGCTCTCGGGGGTCTCATCGATACTGACCAGATCCCATTCCTAAGGGCCTGATCATACTGATCATGATCCCATTCCTAAGGGCCTCATGATCTAATGACCTCCCAAAGGCCCCACCTTCTACCTTCAAGCCAAGAAGATCCAGCGACAGACAATGACAACAAAGCAGAAGTCAATGTCTTTTGGAACCTAATTTCAGATGTGGCATCCCATCACTTTTACTATATTTTACTCACAAGAAGCAAGTTACCAGGTCCAACCTACCCAGAGGCTGGGACCATTGTGAGTCGTTGCCGAATGGCCCTACCACACTCCCCTCCACCTCCCCAAACACACTCCTGTGGTGGGGGCACTGGCAGCAGCAGCAACAGCATCTGGGAGCTTGATAGGAATGCAAGTTCTTGGGCCTGACCCAGATTGGCGAGTCAGAAGCTCTGGGATGGGGCCCTCCAACCCTGCTGTGACAAGTCCTCTGCTGACTCTGAAGCCCGACAAAGTCTCAGGACCACCGCCTAGCCTTTCCTGCCAGCGGCTGTTGATCTGGACGCACTTTCCCTGCCGGGCTAATATGCCGAAGGTCCAGGCTGCTCCTTGTCCCTGCCAAGGTCCACCCAGAGGTCTGGGGAGAAAAGACTGTCCCTGCTCCAGACGCCAACTTTCCTCCCCACCCAGCCTCACGAAGGCCTTCCTGCCGGGCAAAGCCCCAGGGCACCACCTGTCTGTGGTCTGCGGGAGGGGCAGGGGCGGCCTGGATCTCCTGCCCCAGTGGTGTTCCAGGCCTACTGATTAGACATTTGGTCCCCCTGGGCCTCTCTTCCAGCTCAGGGTTCATTGTTATAATGAAAGACTACAGATGACAGAATTACAGCCCTCCGCGGGGGCCTAGAAAGAGAAGCAGACAGCTGGGGCCATGAGAGTGACAACAGCTCTGTAGATCTCTGTAATGTTTACAATGGACCTGTCATCCCAGATTTGGGGATCCCTAGTCCTCCCGCTTGCCTGTGGGTAGCACCTACACAGGAGAGCTCCAAAATGGACCTCACAGGGGCACCAAAGCTAGAAAATCGAATGCCCCATCATGAGGAGGTGAAATCTCTCTGAGGGCGGGTGCAGCACCCTCTCCCTCCCTGCCCCCAGCCCAAAATGCTGGGCTTGCCTTCTGACCAGGGCAACCCTCTCCGCCCTCAGAGGGCCTCTGATGTGCCTGTCTCAGCTCATTTTCCTCAGCAATCCCTTCTCCCTCCCTGCTTCCCTACACACTGAGTGCCCGGTGCCTCCAAAGAAAAAGTCAGTTGGCCACCTGCCCCCTGGGTGGCTCTCTCTGGAGCACAGTCCCTATGCTCTCTCTCCCACATGCTTCCCCAGCTCCACTGTGGGGCCAGAGAGACTGAGACTGTCAAGAGACTGAGCAGCTCAGGGGAGCCCGCGAATGGGGGGCTATACATGAGAAAGGAACACCTTACGTTTTTAGAGAAGAAACTGAGGCTGTCCATCGGTAAGAAGAGACTGTGAGACATCTGCTCCATCCCAGAATCACGGGCTCTCCCACCCAACCTCAGGCCCCCTTCCCTCTGGGGACCAGAGCTTCACACAGGCATGCAAATTAGCCTAGTTCTGGGGGCTGCGGCCCAGCCACCCGGAATACTCATCAGTTCTGGGTTCTCTGCCGCCACCTGCCCCCTGTCTGCTCCCTGCACCCCCGCACGCACTCCTGCCTCATTACAGACACTGAAAACACAGGCAGCCCCAGGCCCTTTTCATACAGCCCCAGAGCTCGGGCAGTCCAAAGGACCGTTGCTTATTTGTGGATTGTGCCCTGGAAACATGGAGCCCTGCCCCACTGCAAGCAAACCCGAAGGCAGGTGGCACTCGGGGTGCAGGGACCTGGAGCTTCCAGACCCTGGATAGCACCGTGGCTGGAAAGATGCCACAGACCCCGCAGTCAGTCTGGGCACGCTGAACTGACAAGGGTGCTCCAGTTTGAGTGTTTGGACTTCAGCTTTGCAGGGTCAGGAACTAAGTCAATCTACCTTTTTGAGGCACTGATGGACTCTGATGAAGTTCCAATGAAACGATCAGCTAAGAAATGTGTTCTGCTGTCAGCAGTGGAGCCCCCACCACAGGGTTTTAACCAAATCAAAGGTTTATTCTCTCACATAAAAGAGTAGATGAAGGTAGCCCAGGACTGGTACGGTCTGGTCACCAGGTGTCTGCATCCTCAAGGTCACAACATGGCTAAAGGAGCTCCTGCCTTCTTGTCCCTTTTCCAGACCAGAAGGGAAACAGTCATGAATGAAGTACTCCTCCTATGGAGTCTTCTCCCTTTAAACAGATTCCCGGATGTCCCACATGGTGACTTTGCTCAGTTTTCATTGGCCAGCTCTGGCCAGAAGGGAGTCTGGGAAATGTAGTCTTTTAGACGAACACACTGCTACCATAATTCAAGTCCGGCTTGCCTTACCTGAAGAAGGGGAGCCCGGTCAGTCACGTTGTTTATGTATAGAAGAGGATACATTTTTTTCCAGTGTCCAGGAGCTCATCTTCTCAGAATCAAGTGTCTGAACTGTGGTGTTTTTGGTGAATAAGCGTAGAGTTTGGAAAGAAAAGCCTTGTGGGAATTTGGGCCAGCCTCATTTCTACTCCACTGCACTTTCCCAGGGAGAAAACTCCAGTCACTCATTCATTGCCCGTCCAATCCCTCACACATTCCTTCAGCAAAGATGCACGGAACAGTAACCACGAACAAGACACTGGGTGGTGTGGGGGACCGGGAGGTAGGTGTCTGCCCACAGGATCTCGCCATCTGGTAAGGCAGGAGCACACACACATCTGGTCCCTGCAACAGCAAGAAGCAACCCACAGCTGATGGAGAGGGATCGCGTGAGCTCAAGGAACTTCAGGTGGCTTCAGGGCTGCACTTCAGAGAACGGCAGGAACGGATACCTCACACCTTTCCACTTGCTAGTCTCTCCCTCAAAGGCCTTCGACTCCTCCCTGCTCTCCTCTGCTCTCTCCACTGCCCTGCTCCAAGAAGCCTCGCAGGCCTCAGAACAGAGAGGTCTTCTGGCCAAAGAGTGCAGAGCTCAGACAAGCCTGCATGTCCCATCCAGCACTCTCTGGGCCACCCCCTCCCCTTGTGCCTTTGTCCTTAGCCTGAGGAGGGAGGCCTTAAGTCCAGCTGGAAAGGTGAGAAACGAAAGACTTCCTGGAGGAGGACAACAAGGAAAGCTCCTTGGAGTAAGGACTGGGGAAGGGTGGTCCAGGCAGAGAGAAGAGCCAAGGCCAGAGCAGCTCCTTATCCTATGCCCACCACATACGGAGCCCTCGCCGTGTTCCAGATGCTTGGCACAAGCTATCCCTTCCCCAGCCCATGGCCACGCAGTGGGCAGTGCCGGAGCCAGGATCTGAATCAAAATCTGATGCTGAAGTCCAGGCTCTTTCCTCTCTGCCATGCTGAGAAGGCCGCAGAAGCAAGAGACCAGGGCAGGTGGGGAGGTCAGTGTAGGGGTGAGGCTGGAAGGCAGCCTGAAGCCAGATCATAGGAGGCTTGACTGTCATCCAACTTGGGGGACTTTGCGGGCTTGGAGGGTACGGCCTCGGCTGGTGCACGTGGTGGGTGCTCACCAGTGCTGGCTGACTGGGCCATGGAGGAGGGACTTGGGGGAAGGAGGATCCTATTTTGCTCTTTAGGAAACAAAAAAAAGCAGAGAGAGAGACCAAATCCCAGCTGTGTTGGCAGCAGGGTTGGGGACTGGACTCCAATCGTAGCCCCTAGATTGATTTCATAGCCAACTAAATGAGAAGTGCTAAGATAAAGAATAGGGCAGGGGAGCCTGTTAAAGGGGGAGGGAGCCGGTGGAATGGGTACAGTTCTGATTCTGTTGCCCCGTATCTATAGGGGAGACCCAGCCCACCCCCGTCTGGAGCTAGCAGTGAGCCCTGGCCTAATGTGGGAGACTTAGAAGCCTTCATCCCGCTTCCCTCCCTCCCTTTCTTCCTCCTCTTCCTCCCACTCTCCCCCCTCATCCCTCCCTCCCTCTCCATCTCTCTCTCTCTCTCTCTCTCTCTCTCTCTCCCTGTCTCTCTCGCCCTCACAGATGGGAAGATTCCTGGGGGAGGTGGATGGCGCTCTCATGACCCAGCTGCTCAGCATGGGGGTGTTCAGCCAGTAAGTGGGACACGTTTCTCCCCAGACTGACTACACACAGAAAAGGCAGGAGCTGATGCTAACTGGTCCCGACAGATATCAGGATCCTGACCTCAAAAACCCACAGTGAAAGCCCCAAAGAGCTAACAGAGCAACCTTTCTGAAGCCAGAGACTAGATATGAGGTGGAGAGGGGTATAAGGTCATATGGGCCCTTAGAGGGAAAACCGAATTTGCTGTTCCGTTTCTTCAAAGCAGTGGAAGTGCAGAGATGAAATCGTCTGATCGCCCATCCTCCCTCCCTCGCCCTCAGGAAGCCTGGGAAATGGGAACCCTGCAGCAAACCCCCACCCCGGCTGGGGGAAGGCCTGACTCCCCAGTCCTGTTTCTGATTTTCAGAGTGACCATGTATGACTACCAGGCCATGTGCAGACCCCTGAGTCACCACCCCAGTGCCGCCCGGCCCCTGGTCAGCGTGAGTGTCACCCCAGACCTTTCTTCCCACCCACTACCCCCAGGACCCCACTCTTGACTGGGACCAGAAAGTAATGTCAAATCTCCTCCCACCCCACCCCCAGACCCACACCCCTGCTCCCTGTCCTCAGCCTGCCCCTGCCCCGGGCCTGTGGGTCTTCTCTCCGGGGCTTCTGGGGATTGTTCTGGCGGCCCCCTGAGGCAACAAGCCTCTGGCAGAGAAAGCAGAGGGCAGCCCCTGGATTGTTTTGTTCCTGCCTCACTTGCAAATAAGTGCTTTCACCCGTATCACAAAGGATGCCAGGAGCAGCACCAAGTGGCTCAAAAGGGAGAGAACTGGAGGAGTCCTCCTGATGGGTCGAACCCCAAGTGCCCTAGGAATTTATCACATAACAGTTGTAAATGCTCCCTCTGCTGGGAAGGGGTGGGAGATGGTGGCAGCCGGAAGGGGCAGGGGGGACGCTCCTCCCTCCACCACACGTGCTGGTCTTTAATGACGGTGCCCAGGGGAGCGCCCTCAGCTGGGGCCTGGGCCTAACCCTGTGTCCCCTCTCCTTCCCAGCCAATCTCTGCCCTCCTGACCGCTACCAGGTGGCTGGTGAATGAGCTCTTGCTGTGAGTGAGGTCTGCGCCTTGGGCGGGGTCTTGGGGGGGACTGGGGGGACTTCATGCAGGTGTGCCTTATGAGGGAGCCCTTTGAGCAGGAGCTGCATGAGGTCCCCGGAACCCCAGAGGAGGCAGGCGAGATCTCCGGGTGTCTCGTGCCTGCCCCTCAAACACACTGCTGGCCAGCGGGGAGGCTCCCTGCTCACCCAGGAGCCCCAAGCAGGGAAGAGGGTGTCCTGGAGGAGAGGGGCTAGACCAGGGGCCGCCAGGGAGCTCTGGTGCTCCAACCGGGTCAGGAGGGTCAGGCCCCCGGGTCAGGAGGGCCCCCGGGTCAGGAGGGCACCGGGTCTTGGGGATTCTGCTCTGTGTCTGACAGGATCCTTCTGGAGTGGAGTGCATGGGGCTCCTGGCCAGCAGACAGTGGGGCTGAGGGTGAGTACGCAGGACTGCAAAAATGGAGTGTTTGCTCTCAAAGCCATTTCAGTAGGAACCTGTCACCTCTGGGAGGATGACAGATGGGATGGGGACTCTGGAGAGTCCGTGCCTCCCATCTCACCTCACCAGGCCCTCTCTCATGGCCTCCCCTCACTTCTGGCTCCCCTCACCTCTCTGTGTGACGACATACCACTGCCATCTCGGGACACCACTGCTCCGTGTGACATCATTCATTCCATGTGACATCGCTACCCTGTGCCATCCTGCCCTCCATGTGACATCGTGCCCATCATGTCCTGGACAGCCAAAGCTGTCTTCCATCACTGTGAGTAGTCTCACTGAGTTTTCTGGGGGTGCGGGTAGGGACTTCGAAAAGGGACTGTCCTCAGCTCTCCATCCAAGGAAGTCTGAGCTCTCTTCATCCAGGGGACCCCTAACTCAGAGGCCCTCTCCCACTCGAAAGCCCCATCCCTTAAGGCATGAGGGTGTCACCCAGATCTCGTCCCACACAAGTATAGTCCTAGCCCAGGGCAAACAGAACCTCCAGCCATCTCCTTGGGTGAGCTCACTTATGATTCCAAGGGGAGGAAGCGTGATGTGGCCCAGTGGCTGTGACCACGTGCAGGTAAGCAGCCGCCAGGTCTCCTCGTGGAGCAGGAAACAGGGGTGCCTCCAGCTCCCTGTGTCCACCGAGACCCCAGCAGTGTGCAGGGTTAAGGGGGTGGCAGGTGGAGGCCTAGGTCTGGTCACTTGGGCACTCTGGGGATAATATATCTCCTGTGACCTTGGGTCTGAGGACAGTGCCCTCCACAGGCCCCACCGTGAACCAAAGAAATGTCCTCTGTGTCAACCAGCTGTGACTCTAGACTGCTCTCCCAGAAGAGCGAAGCCACTTGACCTTTAAATGCAAAAGGCAGTCCTTGGCTTCCACTCCCAGGGTAGCTGGGGGGTTTCCTACCACACAGACTATCTCGCTTTAACCAGCCTTGCTCAACCCCTCCATTAATAGAGCCTTTTCCATGGGGTTCTGGAACATCTCCACTGCCTGGGCTATTCTCCCCACCCCATTTTTGTTAAGAGTTTGGCTTCCTGATGGTGTCTGTGACAGGAACCAGGAACCACGTGTCTCAACCCATTTAGAAACAGGGCCCTCCTCCCTCTGCATGGGAACATGGGCCGGGGGCACAGCTCCCCTCCCTGCCGTGCTCTCCCTGCCAGCAGCTGCATCTTGCAAACGCTGAGAACGATCTCCCTCCGTCTGCTGGTTCACAATTTCTCCTCTTCAGGGAAGCTGCCCCTGGAGCTTCTCCATCCTGCCCAGGAGGCCTGGTTCAGCCACTCATCCATGTCCTCAGTGAATAGCACTGGACGTGGAGTCCAAGGACATGGACTGAGGGAGGCCCTGAGGGAGACCCTGTCCCAGCTGCATGGAGGCCCACTCCAGTCTGTCGTTGTCCGCATGGTCCCTATCGCTGTCATGGAGATAATCTACTCACACGAAGTGGCTCAGGTGACTGGCCCAGCCCCCACGGGGGACGAGGCCAGTATAACTGGGCCCAGGAGGGAGCCGGCCACCAGGCTCCTGCAGGCTTTAGCCAGGGTGCCCACACAGTCAAAGTGCCCAGTAGCAGCCCTGGAAGGTCTGGTGAAACCGACAAAGTGTGCAGAGCCCCGACTGTGGTTCTTCCCCCCAGTTCGCACTTCTCGGCCCACAGACTGGCCTACCCTTTTGCCTTCACGGTCCAGTGGGAAGTTTCTGGATCTGGGCGCTCTCCTGCTAACCCCCATGTGATCCTGAGATGGGGGTCTATGAAATGGGGGTGACCCTGCCCACCCTCCCCATTCCACAGATAGTAGCCAAGAACCCAGAAAGTGTAGAGAAGTGCCTGGAAGAAACAGACGTGCTGCGTTAACAAACCAGGGCTGCTATTTTGACCAAAAATAATGTCGTTCAGTCCGTGAACCAGCCCCGTTTGGCTCTTTGCTCACCCCAGGCGCAATGTGTGTCCTCCAGGACTGGGCTGTCCGGGCCTCTGCTATTCGTTTTTCCGAGTCCTGCTAGCTTCATCCTTTGTTCCTGAGGGGACTCAGTGCACCACTAAGGAGCCGGAAATCTTGGGAGCTGTGTCTGCTGGGCTTTGGCCACGTTGGGCCCTGGAGGCCCCTGCTGGCTCTCTCTCCCAGGCCCAGGCAGGCTGGCGCTCAGCCCTTGCTGCTCTGCTCAAAACTGGTGGTGGGAGTGGGGGCGGGGGGGGGGCTGGGCGGGGGGGGGGGGGTTGGTTAGGGAGCAAGCCTAGGGCTGGTCTGCGTGCTACATGTGCAGAGCACAGTAGCTAGACTTGAGAAATGTCACCTGTATACAATGAATGGGGGGGAGGGGTAGGATTAAGAATCCAAAGTGTCCCCCAAGTCACCCCTTGGCCCTCCTCCTGCCTCTGCTCTCCTCTCAGACCCTGGGTATCAGTGCTGATTGGAGCCTTCAAGGGGTCCCCGCCCAGCCCTTCTCCCAACCAGCCGGCTTACACTGAGGATCGCGCTTCCAAGGGGGGAGGTGGTTTTCCCCCAGGTCACGGGGCTAGTGTGCTAATCACCCACAGCCGAGAGCCAAGGCCCCCCATGCCAGTCTGCTGCCCTTCCCACTGTGACACCATCTGCTCCATTTTTTCTGTCTCTTTTCCTTCCCTGTGTTCCTTCCTCCCCTCCTCCTCTCCGAGCCCTGAGAACCTTCTGACAAAGGGACAAAAGGGTGTTCTATTGCACAGTAGTGACCATGCCTGCCAGCCAGGGTTGCAGCTGAGACCCCCCCCCAGGCATGGCTTCCTGGGGCCCTCTCATCTGGCAATGCCCCTTTCCCCATCTGTAACTCTGTCTCTCTGCAGCCCACAAGCACAAGAAACAGGACGTGCTGCAGCCGTGTGACACAGAGTACCCTGTGTTTGTGCACCAGACAGCCATCCGGGAGACCAATGGGATCATTGAGTGTGGAGCCTGCCGGAAGTAAGATCGGAGGGCAGCGCTGCCTGACCCCAGCTGGGCTCCTCCCTTCCCCTCCCCCTGACAACACACCACCACACCCACACCCACCCACCCCTCCCCATCTTTGCTTCCTCTTTTCCTTCGTGAAGGAAACATGGGCGGGGGCAGAGGGTAGGCTGGCTGGGGGCACCGGACGGTTTGGTAGAAGTGGTCCCGAGGCCAGATCTGGACCCACCCACCTTACCACAGGCTCCAAAGGAAAGTCTCCACAGCCCCTCTCGGAGGACCTTTCAGTGTGGGTCACACACATTTGCTTAGCCCACAACAGCTCAGCGGCAGCCAGCCCCGTGCAGGCCCAGGGGCATCTGCAGGCCCTGGGAAGGCACCGGAAGGCGAGGATAGCGGTGAGGAAGAAGCCAGTCAGTGCCCCCTCAGAAACCTGTCTGTGCGGAGAAGCAGGCCAGCTCGGGGGCCCTCTCGGGAGTGGTGGGCTGGAGGAGGGCTCCTAGCGCTGTCAGGTCACACCGGCCTCTCCTTTCCGTGGCCGGCCTGGAGCCTGTGTGTGCGCCCCGCAGAGACTCAGGCCTTGCCCGTGTGCAAGCCGTGAGACGGAGCTGCATCCTACCGGCTCCAGCTACCGCTGGCCTGAGGCGGGCAGGGAGGCCCGACAGAAACTTCTCTCCCGCCAACTCCCACCCTGACCTCGGGGACCTTCCAACTTGTGAAGTTCTGTGCTGGGCCGCCTCTAGGGTGTCCACTCAGCCAGCTCAGCCATTCGCCAAGGGCTTCGCGGGACGTCCCTTGGACTCCCCAGACCTCAGGGGAATTACTTTCTAGTGTAACGCCTCAGACTTGTCCTACTAGTGTGTGATGTTGGGTGGACGGTAACCTCGCCAGAGTGGTTTTCTGGGAACTCCTGTGACTCGTTTATCTCAAAGGCTTGTCATGAGAATGAAGTAAGTGGTCTGGTGTAAGGCACGGACTTCAGGGTAGACAGTTTCGAGTTCAAAAACACTCTCTTCTGCTCCGCAGCCCTGTAACGTTGGGCAAGTTACCTCACCTCTTCTAGCCTCTGGGTTCTCCTCCACGAAACAGGAACGACAGCAACCTCCCTTGGAGTGGTTGCGGTTAAGTGTGTGTGTGTGAGAGAGAGAAATCATCCACCCCAGAGGAAATGCTCAGGAAGTGGCAGCTACTGTTACATAAGGCACCAGGCCTCCCGCAGACAGGCTTTCCCGGATCCCTTCCTCCCTCCCTCTGGCGGCTCTCCAGGGCCTTGTGCGGGCGGGCTCTGCCACCTTGTGGCCAAACCTGAGCACCGCATCTTTCCGGCACGGCCTGCCCCAGCCACACATCCCTATCTGCTTGGGACAGTCTTGATTTATGCCTGCTATCTCTGAATATATTAATGACAATTCTTTTCCCTCTCGAGAATTATCTGAGCCTGCCACAGAGCGGTTCCGCAACCCACTTCTCTCTTGGCCGCAGGATATTTGTGATGCAACAGATTCCCAGCAGTAACCTTCTCCTCCTGGTGACAGACCCCACCTGTGACTGTAGCATCTTCCCACCAGTCCTGCAGGAAGCTACAGAAGTCAAATATATCCTTCCAGCTTCCGAGAAATGAGGGCTGGGGGAGGGATGGAGGTGTTGGTGTCACTGAGGAGCTCAGATATTGAGAGGCGAGGCCATCCTCCCTCCCCACCAACATCCCCCGCCTCCCACCCAGGGCTTCCGGATTTGTTCCCTAACCCCTCCCCTCCCCCTAACCCCTGGGTGCCTTCTTCTACAAGGCAGCTGGTCCCACCTGGGCTAGGCTCTTCCCAGACTTAGTCTCTAGAATCTCCAGAATTCGCTGCTGTCATGAGATGTTCGCCTTAACAGTGACTTCCGCACATAATGCGTCCGTCAAGTGTGACAGGCTACGCTCGCAGAAGCTTCGAAGGAGACCAGATTCCTGCCACGCCTTCCATCCAGAGGTAAGGGCTGGAGGGGGGCAAAGGGGCGGGGCTTGGTCTTCATCCACAAATCCTGGGCTCTTGGATGGGGCCTGTGCATTTGCAGATGGGAGCTGATGCTTATGAATGCAGCCCTGCTTGTGCACGTCCGTGGAACACATTCATGCGTGTGCATGGACATTCAGGCCCCTGTGGCATTCACATGTGGAGGCAACCAGGAGCTAAGGGCCAAATTTCCTAGGGTTTGGGCCCTCAGTGATTTCAAACCCAGTTCCCCCATATTGCCTTCATTACTACTGCAGTTAGCTCCAAACGAGGAAGCTAATATATGCACATGCTAATGACATTAAGCGCCCACTATGTAAGGTGCTTTTAGCTTAAGGCCTCAAGCTGGGTGCCTTACTCATGGTATTGTCTTTGTTGAATATGCCACAAATAATCCACATCCACTAAGTTTCCAGAGTTGATGGCTTCCCCGAAGTCATTCTAGAGGATGGTCCCACGGCCACTGTAAGACTAGGGACAAGCAGAGGCTTGAACCCAGTTCTGGGCTGAGTGCACAGCCTCTCCTTTGCCCTAAAAAATAGGCGGTCTAAAAAAGATGGCAGGCAGTGTTTCCTCCATTTTCTGGGCTTTCCCTCTTACCCCAGGTTTTTGGCTATTAGTCCCAGAGGCCCTCCTCCCTCTTCCTTGCCTCATCTTGAAGGCTACCTTTTCATCTCTGCTCTGGGTTCACAGGAAAATGCGCAGGAGTGTGGCGGCACCGCAGACACCTCGGCCTCGCTCCCCATGCTCCTGCTGCCTCTGTGTGCCTGGGGGCTACCACCCCAGCTTTTGCGGTGACACCCGACCAACCTCACCTCTGTTTTGACAAGATGATCCTTCCAGAGACACTCTTAAGAGTCGGCCCCTGCCGTGGGATCCACCTCACTACAGTTGGGTTATCACCCAGGTCACTGTTCATCTGTCTTGGGCTAATGGTCCCTGCCTCCTGAGATTGCCAGATGGAACCAGAAACCACTTCTTTTTTTTTTTTTTTAAAGATTTTATTTATTTATTTGACAGAGAGAGATCACAAGTAGGCAGAGAGGCAGGCAGAGAGAGAGAGGAGGAAGCAGGCTCCCTGCTGAGCAGAGAGCCCGATGCGGGACTCGATCCCAGGACCCTGAGATCATGACCTGAGCAGAAGGCAGCGGCTTAACCCAGAGCCACCCAGGCGCCCCCAGAAACCACTTCTTAAAGGCCTTCCAGGGAGCCTAGTACCATCCTTCCTACCTCCTCTTCAGGAGTCCACCGGGAGCTCAACTTGGACCAAGACAAAAGAAGTTAATTGCATCTATTCTCCAGAAGCCCAGACCCAGCCAAGGGTCAGCTGTTTCTAATGAACCTGGTTGGTCTTCAGTAGAATCCAAGACCTTTACGGTATGAGAAAGAGGAACAGAACGAGGCCAACAGCAGAAATGAGATGAAGAACATGCCCCCACCTGAAATAGAGCTTTCTCAAAATGAGATGCATGGTGAGGGGATAGGTCAATTTCCTAGCTGCTGCTCAGAAAGGGGGGGGGGGGGGCAGCAAAGAAGTAACTAGTAATGGGAAAAACCCAGAACAGGAACAGGTATTAAATCCTTTTAAATTACTGTGGCATGTCTGCAAACTATGGCTTCTAAAACTTCTGAAAATGTCTTTACAAAATGCTAACATACAGAAACTTTTGCATCTGAGTAAAAGCCAATAGGGTAAAATATATAGCTCCTGCACTAAAGGGTGATAGAACAGGGGAGGTCACACAGTCCTTCACAGTGGTCTGGTGAGGGATCTCCTGAAGGCTAGCTCCAGACTCCCCGGGAGGGCCAGCTCCCTCAGTGGTCTGTTCTAGCCACTTATCTTTGTAAGAGAGACTACCTTGATCTCCACGTCCTGGGACTGAGCCCCATGCCCCATGTCAGGCTCCCAGCTCAGTGGGGAGCCTGCTTCTCCCTCTACCTCTGCCTCTCCCCATGCTTGTGCTCTCTCTCTCTCAAACGAATAAATAAAATCTTTTAAAAATAATAAAATAAAATAAAAATTTTAAAAAAGACTGCCTGACTCTATCCCTGGGGTGGGCATTTCAAGGAACATTCCAACATGCACAGCAGAGTCCACCAGGAGGGGAGCTCTGTCTGGGAACTTACTCTCCACATGCACACCTCCCCTAGGGTCTTAGGGCCCTGGAGCTTCCTCCTCCCTCCCCCGAAAACCTGGCTCCACTGTGAGAGCAACATTAAAGGCAGACCATGTAGAAATTCTGAGGTGGCCTCAGAACTTTAAATTCAACCAACATCCAACGAGGAAGTCCAGCCAAGCCCCAAGATAAGCATGGACAGCATGCCGGGCCTCGGGAGACCCTTCTCGGCCCTCCACAATTCAGAGTACAAACTTCCCACCAGCAAATGGCCCCCCTCCCCCTGTACAGTGGGCCAACTTTGAACAATGCATTCATTGCCCTATTTGTAAAATGCCTTACATTACTGATAAGATGACGTCACTTTCACCACTTAGTCTCACAAGCCTGTGAGGTCGGCATTAGCAGCCCTACTTACAGCTGAACAAGTAGAGCCTCAGAGAAGAGAGTGACTCAAACTCACTTGCTCAGCCAGTTTAAGTGGCAAAATAATGCTAGGAATGGCTAAGGCTTACAGGTACCTGGTAAGTAACAGGCATTAACTCATTTAAATCTGGCAGCAATCCTCTGAAGTAGGTACTGTTATCTGTCCCATATTGTAGACAGGAAACTGCAGCAGAGACTTGAGAACTGGTTGTAAATTATTGGGAAAGAGCTTTATTCATGCAGTGTGCTGGGCATACAATAAGCACAAATTACATGTTAACTACTGTTAGATCTATTACCTCCTTGGGGAGGAGAGAAGTTGGCCAAGAAATGACAATGTGGATGTTAAGAACAATAGGCAAAGATCACAGGTGTCCATCTGGCACAACAGGGAACTCTTTCTCCAGTCAGGTGCCATTGCTCAGAGCTTCCCCATCATCCTGTCCAGACCTTATCATGACAGGCATGGCTGCATGAACACTTCCTGACTTGCTCGGGCACCTTCACCACCAATAACACCCAGTGCCCACGTGCACCCCTCTGCCTCTCTTTGGTATTAATAAACGTTCTGGCCTTCAACAGCATCTGACCTCTATTACCAACTCCCAGACACAGGCTGCTTGTTCTTCTCTCTAGGACAGCAAGCCTGTCTTTTGAAAGGCCTGACCTCCCTGCCCACCCAGGAAAATTTATCAACTCTCTTGGATCTATCACTTAAAAAACCAAGATTAGGTGCTCACTTCAACAGCACATACACTAGAAACCAAAATTAGGAAGTGTTGGGACAGCTCCTGGCCTTGTCTTGTCTCCTCCATCCCCGTGTCTCTGGGTGGCCTGGAGACTATAAAATTGGGAAATCACTTTTAGAACCAGTGGAAGGAATAAACTAAGCTTTCTGAGAAACTAACCTTGCTCCTCACTTGGGAGAACAGAATATTCTTGTGAGCTTAGGAGACCAGAGCAACTATTTTTTCCTTTCTTCTTTTACCAGAACCACTACCAGACAGCAGGTGGCGGCCTGACTCAAGTTAAAGAGTCATCACTGATCATAGGCGAACGAGTTAGAACCAAAGCCATTTAATAAATGACAAGAATCTGTCAGCATCTTGAATTATCTTTTTTTTAAATATTTTTTTATTTATTCACGTGACAGAGAAAGAGAGAGATCACAAGTAGGCAGAGCAGCAGACAGAGTGAGAGGGGGAAGCAGGCTCCACACTGAGCAAAGTCCGATGCGGGGCTCGATCCCAGGACCCTAAGATCATGACCTGAGCCGAAGGCAGCGGCTTAACCCACTGAGCCACCCAGGCGCCCCTTGAATTATCTTTTCTTAAATGACCAAGAACTCAAAGCTGCTGTCAGATCCTCCTTCCTCAGTACCAGGAATAAATTAACTACTAGATCCAGCTAATAATTTTGTACATTTTGATAGAAGTGCTTTCATGTAAAACAGTTCACCACTTTATAATGCTAAGTGAAGTTCTGATTCCGGAGGGCAGGGGAATGGAAGTATCTTAAAGTCAGAGAAGTAAATATGGGGGAGGTGGTCACAATAGGAAGAAATCAGAGCAAGAATTCAGCAGAAACACCCGCCAATCACTACAGAAAGTGCGAGAAATGTTGATCTCAGTGAAAGATGCAAAGAACCTAAGCCCATTTTAAAAGGTGAGAAAAAGAATGCTGTAACTGAAGCTAAGTATTCTAGAGACAAGGATATTACTTCCAGGATAAACTGTAAAGCAACACTGCCCAAGGGCTCTTTTAGGAAACCCAGAGCCCAGCATTCTACAAAGTGAAAATTCAAACTTGTCCTTTATTTCCTTTGCAATATCCATGGCAATACCATACAGGATCCTCACCTGAGAAAGGGAGCATACAGTTTTTAGCAAAAAACTAAGAAAAAGCCAAATGGTTCTTTATAATGGCTCAAAAGAGCAGAATGCAATCCAGTGTTCTATACCCAGGGAAACCCTAAAGCTGTATCTATACCTTAAAATGAGAATTCGGGGCACCTGGGTGGTGCAGCTGGCTAAGCATCCAACTCTTGCTGGTTTCAGCTCGGGCTATGATCTCAAGGTCAGAAGACTAAGCCCCGCATCTAGCTCCAAGCCTAGCATGGAGTCTGGCTGAGGTTCTCTCTCTCCTTCTGCCCCTCCCACCCATGGTCTCTCTCTCTCTCTAAAATAAATCAATCTTTTAAAAAAAAAAAAAAAAAAGAATCCAAATACTGGAAATTCTCCTGCAAAGATAATTTACCCAAGGCAAAGGGGTACGGATTCCTCTCCTTTCTTAAATTACACAAACGGTTAACAAACCCCCAAACCTTTAGGTCAACACCGAGATTTAATCTGAACTGTCTTCTTATTGTGAAGAGTGTAGCACAAGAGTCACACTTGGCTTTTCTGAGCTTCAGTCTCCAAACCCAGAAATGAGTGATACTAGTTAGTTCACAGGGAGGTGGTTATGAGTATCTGAGATACCAAGTCCTTCAACAGAAACTTTCACATAGAGTATCTATTATGTTGGGTATTATTTTGATAAACTTTAATCATAAATTAACTACCCCTTCGGGTTAGCTCTCCCCTCCATTCTAAACCTCATCTCAGTTGTAATGAAAGCTTAAGAAAGGTCAGGAAAAGTGAGTTGGGCATAAATAACTTTGATTTGTGCATTCAGACCGGGAAGTCTCTGACAATTTCTTAAGCTTCGGTTTCTAAATTAAGACTTCAAGGCAGGTAATTTGAGTAAGTAAAACAGTACACGACCGAAGTTCATATTCCATTTGGTTCTTTTTATTAGAAGTTGAGAATACAGCAAGTAAGGGAAATCCCATGGCGAATGGAACCATCACACAGAGGCCTTTCTGAAACCCCAACCTTCTATGATCCCCAAAAAATGTGCTTTGTGGCTTCCGCAATTTATAAAGGGGAAGGGGGAAAATACTGAAAAAGGCCACTATTTAATGGTTAAAGAATGAAGCTGTAGAGGTCCTAACCAGCCTAGGGCCAACGAAGAAAATTAAAAATCTGCACAGAGCAAGCAAGCCTCTGATGCTGAGAGTAAGGCATTCAGGCGCCAACCTGGTGAGAGTTCTCAGCGAGCACTGTGAAGACCAAGTGCACAGTGAGGCTGTTGGTAGTGAGTTGCACGTAGACACACACACATAAATGGGCGCACACACACGCACTCGCACACCCACCCTAAAGAGGGAGATTTTTACTGGATGACACATCATTGATGTTAATTTCATTTTTCCTAACAGTTTGTGCTATGTTGAACCAGATTTAGCTCCTCCTTTGGGGTGTGGGGTGACTGGGCCCAGAAACTTCTACTTCTGTTGGTGGTGTTACAGGGCTGCATCTTATACCCTGTATCCCAAAGTGCATGACCGAAGAGCAAGTCTGGCTTCTGATATGTGCTGTTGCTTTCATGAGACTAAGTGTCCCTCCTTCCAGATGGCCACTGCCCTGCTGGACTATTCCCTCAAAGGGAGGAATATTGTTCTTTATTGTGTCAGGCACCACACCAGTTCACCTACTCAAGTCTCTCGTTGGGTCCCTTGGTACCCAAGGCAGTGAGCTTACCCAGAACCAAAATACTCTTAAATCCTTCCCCAGTTCTATAGTGGAGTCCTTCTTCCCAGTTCCCAGCTTTTGCTGGAGACTGGAAGGGGAGAGAAAGGAGATTACCAACAAGACAACACTCTGCTGGATACCAGACTCTTCCCATATGCCAAACGCCTACTGGAGGGTGCCAGCCCCCAGACTTAGGGCTTCAATGTTTAGTTCTAAAACCCATAATCCCCAAGATGTAACTCAATCACCTGAAACCTTGGGTGACAAGTAACCCAAGACTCGAGTGCTATTTTGGTGGTTTGCCTATGAGCCAAGATTAGAATTCTGTGAACCAGATCCTTCCCCTACCACTCTCCCTGACACCATAACAGGATACCTCTGGGGCATGAGCAAACTTTTTCTACTCCTAGCAGCTCTTCAAAGATATGGCTGTACCAGACTCCCTGGCAATAACATACCATTTTCTTTTGCAACTTCCCACCATGCTAACCCCGAAAACTGGGGTTTGGGGAATACTGATGACTCCTTGGTAGTACTGGACTGGCTTTCTTGTTCAAAGACAGCTGATATGTATGTCACGACTAGGCTTACTAAGACAGTGGTGCCAGAGGTTAAATTTACCTTTCCTGATCCAGAGGAAGCCTTCTCCCAACCTATGTACATGAGCTCAAGAGGCACCTGGACAAGCTGCAATCTTTTTTGTGGCTGGCTCCATGCCAAGAACTGTGATGTCAGGGAAAAGGTCAATTTGTATTCCCAAGACAAGGAAGGGTAGTTAGGGCAGTGACTTTAACAGAAGGATTCTGGGGTGTTCCTGAGCTCCACAGCAAAGATACAGAAAACTGTCACATCCCTGCAGATAAAAATCACCACAAAACTGAATAGGATGCCATAAAGTAATCTGATCAGCCCCCGGGCTAACATTTCCAGAGTTCCTCCTACTGTCTCCACTACCCCTTTGCTGGCATAATTGACTTTCCCAAGTAAATGGCTCTACTCTTTAGAAGGGGTCACTCTCAGCATAGAAAACAAATCACTCTCTCAAATGATACCTTAACTAGAGCCTTTATCTAACACATCCTGTCAGCCATTCACATGCTGCTTCCACTGAGAAAACACATACAGCTTCCTTCCACCTTGGGACTCCCTAAGGCTCTCAGACATGAGAGTGGTCATGTGATCACTGGGCTGGGGCTATACTTTCTGCCCCACAGGGTCCAAGGTATGCCAGCCTTTAGAAGGCACCTTGGTGCACCAAGGCATTATACATTCTGGGGCCATCACCTGATCCTCCTACAGTCACTTTGTGCAAAATTGAAACAGTGTGTGGTACTTGCATGTTTCGTTCTGTACAAAATTCCCCTCCCTCCCCTACCCCTATGTTTTAAACATTTATATAAATTCTTAAACAGTGAGTTAGAAATCTTATTTACATTAATTTCTTTGTTCTCCCAAAAGAGCATCTAAAATCACATTCCCACCCTTTAACAGGATATAAATGTTCACCTAAATTGGTTTTTAAATTGATTTAAGGAGCGAGAAAGGGAGAAGAACGAACCACCAGCTAAACTGTGTTCCCATCTTCTACAAAGAAATATGACACGGATCAGAAGCCAGTTTGCCAAGGTCGTGCAGAGCCCTCAATCAGTAGATCCCAATTATAAGTCAGGGTTTGGGCCATTTCTCCTTTTCTCCAAATTGATGCACTCCATCCTTTGAGGTATGATTTATTTTTGTTTTTCTCTTCTCAGTCGTGTACCAGGTGGAGCCCCAGGGGCATCACAAAGCCCACGAGGCTGTCAAAGTTTGGGGCTCCTCTGGCACTGGCATCAATGGCCGGTAAGGGAGGCTTGCAGACGCTGCAGGCCCTGTTCAGGGTCACAGTCCCCGGCTTCTGGAAGGTGTCACAGTGCATCCTCTTCACTGCAGCCTCCACCAATCATGAAACGGAACTCCTGGAGGTTTGAGACGCCATGGAAGTGAACGAAAGCGCCAGCAACCACAAAGATGTGAAACAGCTGATGAGAGTGAAACTGGAGGGGGGTAGGGGAGAAACCCATTCATTATTTAAGTCTGCTAAAGAGTCTTCAGGTTGTTTGTGCTGAGCAGGGTTAGGGAATGGAGGTTACAGAGCTCAAAATTCAAGGTGTCCACAGATCTTGAACATCCATTAGGCATATCACATTCTGCTGAACTGAAGGCCAGCTGTCCCCAAAGAAATCAAGGTGCTACCACTAAATTCTAACCATGAAGATGTGTACACATATCATAGGAGTATCTGGTGAACTCAGGCCAATGGCATACACACACCCTTGCTAACAGACTACAAGGCTACAGTTAGACACAGGGAGGTTTTCCTGTTTGCTGAAAAAAGCTTTTATCATGGCATTAAAAAGCACCAGAACTATGGCCAATTTAAATGTTGCTCTCTCTCAGAAAAACTAAAGGGATTTCCAGGATTAGGTAGAAGGTTGAAACATTATGTCTCTCCAGCTCTAAGACTCTGAAATTTCACAAACAACATACCTATCAAAAGACTTGGAAGGTCAGGTCTTTTCATTCCTTCTCTAATCAGAAGTGGTCTACAAGCACATGAGCTTTTTTTCTGATTTAATCTCTTCTGTTGAATGCTAGTTCATTTTTTTTAAAGGGATCTATCAATTGCTCAGTGCACCAACATTACTTCAAAAATTATACTATTCTCTCATTATCATGGGGCAAAACAGTATTCATAAAGAGAAAGGTATTAACTTTAGAGGTTAAACTAGAAAGAGCCATAAGTCACATCCCAGGAAAAGGTTCCTAGGAAATCAATTCATTCTCAAAATTCTCAAAATAAGGGGGGGGGGGGGTTATCTCCATAACTGATGTCAAAATGATGAGAAGGCAATCTCCAAAAGATAAACTAACTAATTTGAATCTGAAAAGGTTGCCTAAATTAGCATTATATTCATTTTATGGAGGGCTAAATTACACTTTGAAGACTGGATGATCAATTTAGTTTACAATAATCAGCAACAGGTCAAGGAACAGAATTCTAAAGGTCAGACTTCATATCAAACAATTCTTTAAGGCGCCTGTGTGGCTCTGGGTTAAAGCCTCTGCCTTCGGCTCAGGTCATGATCCAAGGGTCCTGGGATCGAGCCCTGATCTCTGCTTGGCAGAAGCCTGCTTGCCCATCTTTCTGCCTGCCTCTCTGCCTACCTGTGATCTCTGTCAAATAAATAAATAAAAACTTTAAAAAAAAAAAAAAACAAAAAAAAAACCTCTTCAATCCTGCACCTACTGAAAATGTTTCAGGCCATTTTCAATTACAAAATTTTCCATCTATTGGACACTTATATTTCTTTCCCCTTCTCTTTCCCTCTCTCTTAACCACAATTTAGTTAGCTCTCCTTCCTCTCTTGCTACCAAACACACCTAAACACAAATCTCTTGTTACAAATCACCGAATTTTAGTATCAAAAAGAACTCTGGCAGGGGTGGCCTGGGTGGCTCTCAGTTGGTTAAGCCCCTGCCTTCAGCTCAGGTCATGATCTCAGGGTCCTGGGATCGAGCCCTGCATCAGGCTCCCTGCTCAGCAGAGAGTTTGTTTCTCCCTCTCCCTTTGCCCCTTACCCCTGCTCATACTCTCTCTCTCTCAAATAAATAAAATCTTTTAAAGGGGGGGGTGGGGCTTTGATAAACAATCTAGTCAATCACCCTCATTTTCTAAATGAAGAAACCAAAACAAACTGTCTTCCTTGCCAGTTCAGTGTACTACAGGAGCACAGACTCTGATATTAGACTAGCCTGATTCAAATTCTACTTTTTTCACACAGCAATAACTTGTCCTAACATTGGACAAGTTACCTAATCTCCCTAAACCTCATTTCCTGATCTGTAAAATGAAAACATTAATAACAGTGTCATACCTTATAGGGCCAATGTATTAAATGAGGTAACCTGTGCAAAGCACTCACTCAGTACCATGCCAGCCACCAAGTAAGTGTTCAGTAAATGTTAGTCCTCACTGTACTTACCATTCAGAGACACACAACTAAAGAAAAAGAGTTACAACTAAAATACGGGTCTCTCAATTTTGAGTCTAAAACAACTTCAATTATTTCACTTCCTGGTCTGCCAGTAATATACTATCAGATATGTATGTATACATACTACCTCTCCCTGGTCATACTTACCCAGATATCACACTTGCCAGGAAAAAAGCGTTCAGGGATGCGCGCAGCATAGAGGGCGGCGCCTGTGATATAGAGGCTGGCCATCAGCATCAGCCAGCCGATCTGCCCTATGGTGGCGGCCTTCAGGAATCCCTCCGAGATGACATAGTGCAAGGTAGGAATGATTCCACTCAGGCCAAGGCCCAAAAATACTCCTGGCAATCACAAGAATAAAATAAAGTAAAAATGCAGAGGAGAAATAAGGAAGAAGAAATATTACAATATAGCACTAGTAATTCTATAAACAGTATTTCAAGTATGATGCTTCTTGTTTGAAAGGAAAAAGGTGGCCTTCAAACTCTGGGATACTGCCACAACAGACAGCAGCAGCTGTGTTCTAAAAGATAGACCCATTTACAAAGGCAAGGAGCCTCCTGCTGAGAGAGGCTCAGCTTAACAAGTCAGCAGTCCTCAATGGGTTTAGAACTGTGTTGCTAAGTGCTTCAGGTACAGACAGCTCTAGAAGTTTGTTTAAACCTTCCTCAATGCTTCCACTTTGTAGACAAAAGAGACTGCAATACAGAGCAATTTCACATATTTTGTCTCCCCTCTAAAACAACAGGGATTCCCGGCATTGAAGTGGAATGGAAGAGCAGGGGGTGGTAACTGAGGAGGTTGGAGGGAGGTCACAACTGCTCCTGAAAGCTCCCAGACCCAGAAATACCAATCTGGTACAGAAATCTATCAGAATCATTCCACCACAGCCCTACT
This sequence comes from Mustela lutreola, assembly GCF_030435805.1. Classification (NCBI taxonomy): domain Eukaryota; kingdom Metazoa; phylum Chordata; class Mammalia; order Carnivora; family Mustelidae; genus Mustela; species Mustela lutreola. The sequence continues at coordinate 42,992,632 of NC_081297.1, forward strand.
GCCTTCAAAATCATCTACAGCAGTGTTTTTCAAACTTCTGGATATGACTTAGGCTGTAAGATCAACTAAGTGAATCTGGATTAGCATTTTTTTATTTTTTAGTGAACTACAATGAAATAAAAATCAGACTGTCACAAATGGAATGTTAAGTAACAGTTTGTAAAAGCTGAGTAATATATGTGTGTGAATTTATGAGTATATATACAAATCTGTGTCAGTTGAAATACCACAGGAACATCTCACACCCAGGAGCCAGTAACTGCTCCTACATTTTGACAGAGAGAGTTAAAAATAACCTTTAACTCTCTAAACACAAAACAAAAAGCCTATCACTTGTTTTGGACATTACCAAATAAGTTGCTGGTGTGCAACAATGTATGTATGCACATACACATGATAAATAATGGGCATCTACAAGAGAAGAGGAAAATGGCAACGCTCATCTCACAAAAGGGAATCAACCAGGCCTAAATAAAAACCTTTTCCTACTTCTACTCATTAAAGAAAAACCATCACAATCCTGTTTCACTTGTTATTTTCCTCTACATGCTAACCAGAGGTTCTAGTGGTTTTGCCTACCATTCTGGAAGTCAAAAGCTCAAGAGCTTGGTTCTTCTGATGTGTATTTTTACAGCAGAATGTTCAGCTGTACTCTCAACTCCTGTGTTGAAGCAGGCTTAGCCCCACAGTTAAGCACTGCTGAAAGTCATGCCTGACCACTGCTTCTCTACTTAAAAGGGTCAGTGGGTAGACTGTTGTGAACAGTGGTCATTAACAAGAAGTTAAATTCTAACTTCTAACCTTGCAGGAAATTGCAGATATACTATGGCTTGGATTTTAATACGAAATGGTTTTGGGCTTTGGGCTGGGGTTTTTGTTTGGTTTTTTAAAGGTCAAAAGGAAAAAATACTCCTTTTACTACTACTTGTTCATTCTCAGTAGACACCAGGTTTGATAGGATAGAACACTGAAGGACATGGTCCTGGCTACAAGGAGTCCCAGTCCAGTAGGAAACAAAAACATGTCCCTGGTGAAATCCCCACTCCTAGAGGAAGGCTCAACCAGAGGTTTCTGGTTTTCCAAACACACTCCATCGAGACAGGCATGATTCTAAATATACAAAGTTTCCTTATCCCTATATTAGAAGAGATGTATGGTACTTGTGTTAGTAGAATACAATCAGTATGAAGTTTTATTTACCTAAGCAGTACACATTTTCGAATAAAAACACAAAACCAAAAAAATGATGCCAACAAAAAACCCAATCACTTAAAAAAGTACACTCCAAGCTGATAAAGAGTAATCATTTTTAACAAAGGTTACAAAGACACTGCCTTATGGACAGTATATAGTCATAAACTCAAGTGAATTACAAATACATATACACTGACTCATAAAGCTCACCATGCCCCTCAACTCCATGCACTTTAAGACAACTAATGAATACTACCATATTAAAAGCCCCTGAAGAACAGGAACTGTGACTTATTTATCTTTGCATCACAAGTACATAGCAGAGGACTTGGCAAGTAGACTGGCAAATGACTGGTAAATTAGCAAAGGCGCAATGTAAAACCCCAACATCTCTTACCTGCTCGTACACCTCGATACTGAGGGGTAGCAAACATGTCCCACTGGGAAACTATAATGGCCGCAATGCCCAGCACACAGATGACAATCAAGTAGATGAAGCAAGGTTGTGGATTACAGTAGAAAGAGTAATAAAGCCATGGAACAAAACTTCCCATAATCAGAAGAGCAATACCAGAGTAATCCAGTCTAAAAAAGGAAAGAAAGTCATGTGATATTAAAAAATACAGCCCACTACAGACAGGTTCCAATTACTCCCCTATGACATGAGCTAGCAGGTAACAGACAAGAGGCAAACAGGAATGCTTGCTTTAATTAAAAAAAAAAAAATTTAAGTTCCCATCAGACAGTATCAAGAATTCTGGCAATTCTGCTAGATATTCTTCCCTAACCACTGACTCAAATACTTGATTACAATGTAGACTTTCAAATACTTACTTAGAGAAGAGCCGGGAGACCCCTTCTGAGTGGCAGTAGACCGTGTGGAAGAGCCATGAAAAAGAAAGGCAGAGAATGGCCCCCAAGAAGAATAATCCAAAGACCACCTTCTCTTGCAGAGGGGCCACAAAGGAGATGTTTGGGCGAAACATATAAAAGATCCCCAGGCACAGGAAGAATACACAACCTACAAAAAGAGTAGAGAGAGAAAAAAGAGGATCCTTGTCAGGAAACAAGTGTTGTGTGTTGATGAAGTTCTCAGTCCTTCACAATCACAGTATCTGAATCAAAAGCTCCAGGAGAAAGATTTTCCAAATAACTAAAGCATATCCAAAATTCTGGTCTACTTCAAACATTGCTGGTACCATATACTCCTCAGCTTCAAAAAACAAGTGTTTTTGTATAGGAATAGTACTTTATTTATCTAAGAGCATAATCCAAAAAGAAACAAGACAATGCTACTACTTCTTAGAAGGCTAAATTTGTCCACTTCTACCTCTAGGTCTAGGATAAAATTTCATTTAGAAAGTTTTTGGCACATATGCTGGAGCCCAGCTTTCAAAGACCCATTTTCTGTTTGCTCTTGCAATGAATTCAAATGCCTCCAAACCCTGTCAAGAAATACAGCTTTCGGGGTGCCTGCATGGCTCAGTTGGTTGAGCACCTGCTTTCTGCTCAGGTTACGGTCCCAGGGTCCTGGACTGAGTCCTGCATGGGCAGGGAGCCTGCTTCTCCCTCTCCTCTCCACCAAATAAATAAACATCATTTAAAAAAAAAAAAGAAAGAAAGAAAGAAAGAAGGAAAAGAAATACAGCTTTCCTCCACCAGTAGCTGTCAAGGAACATTGTGCTTCTCTGGTTCTCACTGGTTAACCCAACAGATTCAAGAGTTAAGGACAATAAAATGCCTATTCATTCAATTTCATAATCAGTTTTTAAATTGCTCTTCTATTCTAAGGCACCTGGCTAGCTCAGTTGGTAAGTGTCTGCCTTTGCCTCAGGTCATGATCCCAGGGTCCTGGGACTGAGCCCCACATCGGACTCCTTGCTCCACAGGAAGCCTGCTTCTCCCTCTCCCACTCCCCCTGCTTGTGTTTCCTCTCTCGCTGAGTCTCTCTCTGTCAAACAGATAAATAAAAATCTTAAAAATAAATAAATAAGCTGGTCTTCTTCACACTAAAATACATGTTCTTACTACTTAGGAGAAGGTCACAGGGCGCCTGGGTGGCTCAGTGGGTTAAGCCTCTGTCTTCGCTCAGGTCATGATCTCAGGGTCCTGGGATCGAGCCCCGCATCCAGCTCTCTGCTCCTCGGGGAGCCTGCTTCCCTCTCTCTCTCTCTGTCTGCCTCTCTGCCTGCTTGTGATCTCTCTCTCCCTCTGTCAAATAAATAAATAAAACCTTTAAAATTTCTTTAAAGAAAAAAAAGTCACTTAACACAAGGAAGGCACCGAAATTAAGATGTTAAACATGTGCTAAGTAACTGTTCTAGTTAATAAAACTTTACCCCTGAGTTAGAAGTCAGCAATGAACTGTATTTGCCACCCTATTCCACCCTCACTACACTAGCAGGTAGGAAGGCATCTGGGGACACAACAGAAATCAAATGTGTGAAAAAAAAAAAATGCAAGTCGAATGGGTAAACCAGAAAAGATTTCGTATACTCACAGGTCTGTGCAACCATCACTATTATTTAATTTCAGAATATTTTCATCACCCCAAAAAGAAGCCCATAATTACTACATTCATCTCCCACTCCATACTCTGCATCTAGCCCTAGACGACACTAATCTTTCTATCTCTGGCTTTTCACATTCCGGGCATTTCGTGTATATGAGTTATATAGTATGTGGCCTTTTGTGTCTGGCTTGTTCCACTTAGCGTAATATTTCAAGGGTCACCCATGTTGTTAACACATATCATCAGTACTTCATCTCTTTTAATGACCATATATACTTCATTTGCATGGATAGACCACATTTTATTTACCCATTCACCAGTTTAAAGATGCTTGGGTTGTTTCTACTTTTTAAATATTATAAATAATGTTGCTGAAAACATTTGTATACATGTTTTTGTGTGAACATGTTTTCAATTCTCTTGAGTACATAATTAAGGAGAACTACTTATACCTCTGTTTAACTTTCTAAGGAACTGTCAAAATTGTTTTCCATAAAGGCTGTACCATAATAACACTCCTACCAGTAAAGTATGAGAGTTGACATCTTTCTATATCCTTGCCAAAACTTGTTAATTTCCATTTTCTTGATTACAGCCATTTTAGCAAGTGGAAGGTGGTATCTCATGATTTGCATTTCCCAAAATGACTAATGATGTTGAGCATCCCTTTTCCCCCCCCTTTTTAAAAACTGAAATAGTGTTGACACTTGAGCATCTTTTCATGTATTTTATTGACCACTTGTAGATCTTTGGAGAAATGTCTGTCTATTCAGATGCTTTACCCATTTTTTAAACTGGGTTGTCCTTTCATTGTTTAGTTGTCAAAATTCTTAGATTCTCATCAAATAGATGATCTGCAAACATTTTCTCCCATTTTGTGGATTATCTTTCCACTTTCTTGATAATGTCCTTTGATATACAAAAGTTTTTAATTTTGAGAAAGTCCAATTTAGGGGCACATGGGTGGCTCAGTTGTTGGGCATCTGCCTTCAGCTCAGGTCACGATCCCGGGTCCTGGGATCATGCCCTGTGTCAGGCTCCCTGCTTAGCGGGAAGCCTCCTTCTCTCTCTCCCACTCCCCCTGCTTATTATATTCCCTCTCTCGCTGTCTCTGTGTTGAGTAAATAAATAAATAATCTTTTTAAAAAGGGGGGGGGGTCCAATTTATCTGTTTTTTTTCATTGGTTGTCTATACTAAACTTACGTGTCAATTCTAAGAAATTATCACCTAATCTAAGGTCACAAAGATTGACATCTATGTTTTTACCTAATAATTCTACAGTTTTAGTTCTTAAGTTTAGGTCTCTTTGATCCATTTTGAATGAATTTTGTAATGAGGCAGGGATCCAACTGGACTCTTACATGTAATTACTCAGTTTTCCCAAATACTATTTGCTGAAAAGACTATTCTTCCCCTATTGTACTTTTTTTTTTTTTAAGATTTTATTTATTTGACAGACAGGAAGAGCCAGTGAGAGAGCAAACACAAGCAAGAAGAGGGGACACGGAGAAGCAAGCTTCCTGCTGAGCAGGGAGCCCTTTGCAGGGCTCCAGCCTGGGACCCTGGGATCATTACCACAGCCAAGGGCAGACACTTAACAACTGAGCCACCCAGGTGCCCCTTCCTGTATTCTTTCTTTAATATGCAATCAGGATGGAAAAAAATATTAGAGACCACATTCTACTTCAAGTAAATGAAATTTAATTTTCATTATGCTAAGTAATGATTTTGAAAAATCAGCTTATTTCTACTAAATAAGCACCTTTCTCACAGTGTTCATCAAGACACTATACCACATTTTGTACAGCAGCTTTCCCTAGGCCTGGTTCAAGGACACAGTCTGAAAATCTAGTAGAGAATGATGACTTAGCTGTAATAAAATCAGAGTGCAAACTAGGATAACAATAGAATAAACCAGTAAGAAACTGCATCATTAGACATCCAGAAAACAAAATGGCAAATCCCAAATACATTTGTTTTATCCATATCCTCAAATACATGGGGAGAAAAAAAAAGTAAGTGAATCACTAATTCCTTGCACCACTGATATTACTGTTGGGCTGGCAGGAAGGGCTACTAAAGATGGCGAAAGTTCCCGCCACAAGACCTGAGCTCGGACAGGAGAACAAAGGCCCAAGCAGGAATCTGAGACCCCCGCCCCGGGCTCCTGTGGACCAATGGGATCCTGATGAGCGGCGGGATATCCAAATAAGGGAAACTTGCCAAAAGACCCCTGAGCTTCCTCTGAGACCCCTTAAAAGCCCCCTCCTCCCTGCCTTGGGCGCGACTTCCACCACTCTGCTTTCCAGAGTGGCGGAACCTCGCCCGAGGGTGCCCACCTCCTACCGGTGCGACTTTCCTGGCTCCCCTTCTCCTGAGCCCTGAAACTTCGCCGGAGAGCGTTTTTAATAAATCTTGCCTTGCACCCACTTTGCCTGGTGTTGTGTTTATCTCGCCGGAAAAAACTTTACAATTACATACCTAAAAGATGTGTCCAGATGTTGCCTGTCTCTGTGTGTATTCTGAAAATGCTCTTAAAACAGGCCCGGAAAGAAGGCATTGGGGGCCGATGTCCATGTAAAAGGAAATCGTTATCCTTGAGCCAGTCTGGTAGTACATCATGAGGGATTACTCGCCACCGACCTTCCCATACCTGGAAGAAGAGTATTAAATATCTTTGTGGTTTTGTCAATGTAGCAACACCAGTTGCCCTAAAAAAATGGTTTCAAGCTTCATTTCAGTCTGGGTAAAGGTAGGGTCCACCTGTACTGACTTACCTTTCTTCATCATCCACAACAGACTTTACCTCTGAAAAGCCCCTGTGATAATAATTAAATATGACTGCTTTTATACTTAACATTTCTGTTGGTGGAAAAAAAAGTACAGCTGAACCTTGAACGTGGTTTTGAAATGTGCGGGTCGACTTACATGCAGATTTTTTACAGTACGGTCCTATTGATGAGGGAGCAGGAGGCTGGCTGAGGACAAAGCAAAAGCTGGCGCCTTGCACCCCCTCTTCACCCTTTCCCCTCCATAAGTGTAGCATCCCTCAGGCAGCCCTGACTGCCATGAACAATAAGCAAATAGTTAACTTGCAGAGCTCACAATCCTGCTAGACAGGAGTCTCCCTTGGCTTACAAATGTCCTAAATCTCACTAACAAAGACGATTGATAGCAGGATTGTGAGACCCCACCAAAAAGTCTCCCAAAGATCTTAATGTTAATGGCTGGTCTAAAGACAACATTGATCCAGCAGCAAGGGCAAGGCCTCCGGCAGGCCTGGAACATCCTGGCACCTTGTAGGCCCTCTTTAGCATATGAAAACTCCACTGACACCTCCCTTCCCCTCACCTTCCCCCAACAGCAGGGTACATAACCTGCCATCCCTCACAACTGGGGGCAGCAGCTCTTCCTGCCCACGGGTCCTGTCCCGTGCTTTAATAAACCACCATTTTGCACCAAAGATGTCTCAAGAATTCTTTCTTGGTCATCGGCTCCGGACCTCAGCCCACCAAACCTCACCTAAGTTCTAGAACTTCATCACTATAAATGAATTTTCTCTTATAATGTTACTAACATTTTTTTCTCTAGCTTACTTTAAGAATATAGTTTCTAATACATATATTGTACAAAATATGTGTTGGCTTTTTAATGCTACTGGTAAGGTTCCCAATCAGTAGTAGGCTATTAATAAAGTTCTGGAGGAGCCAAAAATTATGCATGGATTTTCAACTGCCAAGGGGTCAGTACCTTTAACCCCTGCATCATTCGAGAGCCAAACCTGTATATAGAAGCACTTGTGTGACTTCTGCTAAATTCTCTCCCTTTCCCTTCTCTTCCTACCACAACAAACATGATGAACTAAAAAAAAGTGCACAGGAGTCAAAAATCTTGGATCTCTATCATTAACTAGTTAAAGGAGCTTTAATGAGAAAATCACCAAGCCCCAGTTTCCTCATTTATAAAAATGGGATGATACTTTGGTTACTTCGTAAGGATCAGATGAAATAACCCAGAGCCCTTGTAAGTGAATTAGCAAACTCCAACATCCACCCCACGGGTGGAATGTAACCCAGACCATCCCCAGAGGCTACTATCTACCTAAGAGTTAGTGACTAACCCACCCTCCTCATGCTGGAGAGAGGCAAAGAAACTCAAACATTAAGGGCCCTTCAAAAGTCTCATCATCACCACCCCCTTTTTCTCCCTTTCTTCACTGTCCCTCCCCCTGGGACTCTTAACAGAAGAGAGATCAGGAATTTGGTATCAGTCCTCAAAAACCTGTCAACTTCTGCACTCTGCTTCTTTTAATGTGTCTCAGCCCAGAGAGCTCACATCAGAAGGATCACTTAATCCTAACTACCTTGTTTCTGCTAATCAGAAAGACATAAGGGAAAATGCCAGGTATAAGTGCTCTACCTATAGTATTCAGGTTGAGACAATGACCCCACTCCTACCCCTCAGGGTTCTGGCAAACAAACAGCGCAGCTGGGCTATACAATCTTGGCTCTCTTTCTTCTATGTGATGCAAAATGACTGCCAGCTGCTGAGCCCAATCCTTCTGCTACACATCTTCCTGATCTCTGCTCCCCTTAATCCTTCTTATTGAAGTATGCTTGTAAAAGAACTGATCCTCTGTGTAACTCCAAAGGAAGCAAGAACTAACAATTTAAGAGAAGTGGCCCTCTTAACACTACTAAAACTCATTCTCTCTAGCCTCCCCACTTACTCTCTCGCCTTCTAACTCAAACCCTGAGGCTGGTAATTAGGATAATCTGGCCATTTCATGCTTGTTCGTAACACACAATGAAATACAATAATGCCAAAAGACTAATCTAGATATTTAAAGTCTACTGGTAATAATAGGTTTACCACTTGTAAAAGTAGCTGTTTGAGATCTTCCAAATGACTTTCTGGAGAGATAGAGAATACTCTAAGATACTGAATTTATTTTCTCTAATTTGGACTTGAAAAAAGATAGCTATTGTTAACATTAACTTTACAAGATGCTGCTCTGTTTTACTTTGGGAGAATTTTATTCTCTAAGAGGGAGAGGAAAAGAGAAATCAATCCTTACATCCTCAAGGCAGTTCACAATCTGCAAACAGCTCTGCTGTGACCATATGAAAAGTGCTATTGTGTTACCCACACAGCCAAGATGCTCCCTTTTTTGCAGTCAGAAAGAATATGCTGAGATTCTTACTAGTTATATTTGCACATAATGTCAGAGTGATTTTTCTCCATTGTTTCTAAACATTCTAGCAGTCTAAACTGAGCCAAGGAACTATACTCTCATAATTACACTGAAGTTAGTGTCCTATACAACAGACACTGCACTCTCAATCCTCAACTTGGAGTCAACCCAAATAGGCAATGTCTTACTCCCCAAGGAAAAAAGAACAGGATCACAGCTTGGCCAAATACATATTTATTTATAAGCTTGACAAAGGCAATGCATAAATCAAACATTTGAGCAATGGTCCACTGGATTTGTATTAGACCATTAATGCACAAAACATTTCTTTTTAACTAAAGGCTGGAAAAAAAGAGCATGATCAAATTGGACACTCTATAAAGACTAACTGATTTTATTTCCCCTTTTCCTGTAAGAAAAGCTTTTCCAAAAGGGAAAAGCAAGGCCACAGGACACTTTGTTTTAAGTTCTGTTTACATCCTTGCAACCTAAGAAAAAAATTTTGTGTGTCACTAGACCCATCGAGCTGTCAAGTGCGCTCACAGCAGTGACCACAGCAGGCGGAGCAAGCATGGAGAACACTATGTCAGAAGAAGCCTCTCCAGGTCACTCTCACAGACAAAGTGCTAGAGGATGATAAGAGAATGGTAATAATTTTTGTGCTCCACTCATTTTTCTTCAGTAAATCACAGCTTGGAGCAAATAAATGCCCTATTTATTCCCCCATTCTCTGTTACATTCAAAGTTTTATTTGCTTTTACTTTTTATTGTTAGTTCAGAAAAGGAGGATAAAAAGGCAGTCAAGTTAACTACAGTACCCCACTGATCTGTAAATATTAAAAATCCCTAACGGCCCAGACACTAAATATTCAACTTCAAGAGATTTAACACCAAATTTGCTTTATGAAAAACAAAACATATCCTTTATATCCTTGTGTGTTAATTCTTCTGAGACAGAAATCACTGGAAAGAATCTATTGTTTTGCTTTTTTTTAACCAATTTTTAAATACTGAAAATTTCCTGGGCTCTAAGTAGACCTATAAATGTTTAAACCTCTCCCCCACTACTCTCTACCCATCCCCTTTCTCTTAGAAGGGATGTCTATACTCAGATTATAATGTTTCCTCATCCTCTGGTCCAAAGTACAGTATTCTAAAGTCAACTGGCCCCCAATTATTTCTACCACCACTGTAAATGTAGGAAAACCTAACTTGGTTTTCAGGACCTAAGACCACATGCACAGAAAGTCTTGGTTCCATGAAACCTATTAAAAAAAAGCCACGGGTTACACAAATTTCTCTCTAAATAATCAAGAGCGCTCCAGAAATGTTTAACAAATAAATTTATTTACACATACTAACACAGACTGACTTATGATTTTGGATAATTCCTAACAGGGTCCCTATTGATCAGATTATCAAGTAGTTATAAATTTACCAGTGTCTCTGACTCTTCTAAGAATGCAACCCCAATTCCAGTTACCATTTCCGAAGAAAAAAAAACCACAATATGACCTAAAGAATCAGAATGCGTTAGGAAAAAACCCTAAAAGACAGAAAACATGCCAGATGAACTAGAAATGCTAGATCTGCATGAAAACTGGGAAATCTCTATCTAAAGATTAGTTTGACTACCCACAGAATCCTTAGAAAGATTAGCACATCTGTCATCCCAGTCGAGTAGCAGAAGAGATTCAAGGGACTTGCATGGCATTTTAGTATCTCTAGGGATCAACTGAAAGACCCCTCCCCTAGAAGATAGATAGGATAACTAACCGCTTGTTTGCTTTTCTGTAAACCGCTGGCTTTTAGGTATAGACCAGGTTATTAATTAGGTTATTAATTGCTTATTAATCGCTCTTTTGCCCTTCTGTAACCGCTTGGCTTATAGAAATAATAGAGATGCCATGATGGCATTCCTACCTTCCCCCTTCTTGTTCCCCCCTCCCGCGCGCGGGCCCTCAGAACCAATCAGCTTGTTCCCCCTTCCCGCCTCTCTCTTCGCGCGTGCGGGTCCCCAAAGCCAATCAGCAAACTCCACGTATGCCTTTTTCAAAAGTTCTAACTGTCAACCAATCAGTTGCGCCCCACCCAAAACTTGTTTGTACCTGTCTATAAAAACCCGGCACCACCCCAGCCGGGTGTGCTCAGCTAGCAGGAGCTGCTGACCACCCGCAGGCGCGCGCTGTCCATCCGCAGGCGCCTGCGTAACAATAAAGAACCTCTTGCTGATTGCATCCAGTGGCAGTGTTGGATTCTTGGGTAAGGGGATCCGCGGGTCTTTCACAACCACTCCCAACTTTCATTCTGTCTTATCTAAACTATCAGCAAAACATCTACTCTGTTAATTTTCATCAGGAAACACCTCTTTCCTGAATGAATATTCCAGTTTTATCACAACTTTATCATGGCTACTTCAGGCAAACAAATGTATTTTGTCTTAAACACGGTTAAAGTCATGAAACTGTTTCTGTCTCCATTTTGCCAAGGATAATGTCCACAGTAACCAAAGGCTAAGGTACTGCTAATCTCCTTAAAGGTTCCTGTTTGGGAAAGGTTAAATATATAGCATAGAAATGATAAGAAACTTATAACTTACCTTACAAACAAATTCTTCCATTCTTTCCATAGCGTGATGGGCTTGTAAAAGAGGGGACATGCCCATAAACCCCTCATCTTCCTGAGAAGCTTCCTCATTGCACTCATGTTCCTCAGAGATCTATAAGGCAATCACAGAAAGTCAGGGACAGAGACCAGGAGCCAAATGAAATAGTCAATACACTAACCTATAAAATTATAATGAAATAATTCTCTCTTAAGGTCAAAGCAAGGCTTCAAACAAGTAACAATATAGGAAGTATTGTCAGTTTATTGTAGAGTTATGAGTATTGAAAAGGAACGAAAGTTACTCAATGCTTCTCACTGGCAGAAAAATGAAATATAAGAGCATTCCTATGCTTGTTTCAGTAGCAAATTCCTGGGGTAGCTTGAATGGTTCATTTTTTTTGTGTTAAGATTATATTCACATATTCAAGAAACTGCTGAGGGGAAAAATCTCTAAGATGGTACCTGGTACATATAAAATAAATATTTGTAATACAATATGGTAAGGGGAAAAAAGGGGGGGGAAGACGAAAAACAAAAGAAAAAAAACATTTACTCAATTCTTAAGATCTGCCAAGCATAAAAGAAAGGGTTTTATATAGGCCATCTAACTTAATCCTGACAGTCGCCTATTATAAGTATTCTTATCCCCATTTAACGTATAAAGAACATCAGGCAAATAGGTTTACATAAGTTGCCCAAGGTTAAAACTAGTAAAGAAAAAAAGTAAAAACTCCCCCACTCACTATCTTTCCACATTCTTGATGAAATGAAGAAATGACAATCTGGTCAGACCTTAAGGGATGCACCATTAAAATTAACATTTGTCTCCAGATGAAGCTTCACTTCACACTAGTACAGACAGAATGATACTGTGAGAAGGGCAATGGACCAGCAGTCAGGAGACCTAAGTAGTTGAGTGTGATTTTTGCCACTAATATCAATGGAACCGTATATAGGTCTCTCAATCTGAGCCTCAATTTTCTCATTTCTATCTAAAAGAAGTTTAAAACTAAACAATCTCTACCGTCTTCCCTATTCTCTAAAATTCTGAGATTCTGCCACTCACTGAAGATGACAGCACAAGAGAACTGGAATTCCGTTATCTACTAAGAGTCTGCTAGATAAACAATACCAGCTAAAATGACTGCTGAAGAAATGAATGACTTTCTACCTCCAGTCAGAAAAGTGGTAAGGATGAACATGTAGGCACAGTAAGTAATCTACCACAACACTTGAATTTGAACATGTTTAAAAAGAAATCCTAAGATTTCACTTTCCTACTCTTTATGTTCCAAGATAACTAAGGGCTTAGTACTAAGCACTTGAAACATGTTACATACCAATCTCAACTGTTAAAAAATCACGCTCTCCAAGAAATCTATCTTGACTCTGCTTCTCTACTATTCTTACTTATAAAACATCCTGTGGGGGCGCCTGGGTGGCTCAGTGGCCTCTGCCTTCGGCTCAGGTAATGATCTCAGGGTTCTGGGATCAAGCCCCACATCGGGCTCTCTGCTCAGCAGGGAACCTGCTTCCCTCTCTCTCTGCCTGCCTCTCTGCCTATTGGTGATCTCTCTGTCAAATAAATAATAAAAATAAATAAAGAAAGAAAGAACAAAACATCCTCTGTAGCACCTGGATGACTCAGTTGGTTGAATGCCTGCCTTCAGCTCAGGTCATGATCTCAGGGTCCTGGGACGGAGCCCCCACATTGGGGTCTCCACTCAGTGGGAAGTCTGCTTCTCTCCCCCACTTGGGTTCTCTCCCTCTCTCAAATAAATGAATAAAACCTTAAAAAAAAAAAAAACCCACCCTCTAAAAATAAAACAAGACTAAACCAGAGAGGGAGACAAACCATAAGAGACTCAATCATAAGAAAGAAACTGAGGGTTGCTGGAAGGAAAAGGGGTGGAGGGATGGAGTAACTGCGCGACGGACATTAAAGGAGGGCATGCAATGTAATGAACACTGGGTATTATATAAGACTGATTAATCACAGGCCTGTACCACTGAAACCAATAATACATTTTATGTTAATTAACTGAATTTAAATTTTAAAAATGTTTAAAAAATAAAAATACCCTCCGTTCCTTACTTCCCTAAAACTTACCTGTCTGTCCTTCAGTGCCCAGTTTCTCAACAATTCTTTCATGATTGTCACCTTCCCCTCCCCCACCAAACATTTTTAGATTGCTTCTTCCATCTCCAGGCAACTTTATTAACACAATATACTGTGTATTTATATGTACTGTGGCCCTACAGAGGGCTACAGACCACTGTAATATTTTAGTTTTTCAATCCTCTCTTAATCAAGAAGTAATTTTCACCAGAGAAATTACATGTACATAGGTACATGGCCCTACCTAACCCACAGCAACTGCCTCCTCTTCTCAACTCTTCCAGCATTAAAAAGTCCGTAGCCCCCATTTGACAATGAATATATCTGATTTACAGATGTTTTACTGACTTATACTGTTTTATTTCTCATTTGACATAATTTTCCTTTTTAGTGTATCATTTCCTAAGTGAGATTTTAAGTGTCTATGTGATCTTCTTCCCCATGACCCCCCAAAACAGCTCTGTGTAATATGTTATATACTTCACTACAGCTCAATTAACGCTTTAAAATTTTTTCAACAAAAATTTTTTAGAAGTGCCTAATTAAACACAAAATAGACAATAGCTTAAAAGGATGAGCAGACTGAGTTTAAAGTATAAAATGTAATTTTATATATAAAATGTAAAATAGCTTAAATAGTCATGCATATTCAACATTTACATGATCTTCACAGAGTAAAAGAAACGATTGTCTTTTCTTATAAATTATGCCAGCAGTTTCTAATAAAACTATAAATAAATGAGCACATAAAGCAGAACTAGTTAAATATTTCCTAAACCAACATAAGTAAAACCCAATTAAGTTGCAGGAATGGTCTGAAATGTCAATGGGATTACTTACAGACAGTAGTTTTGAATATCGGGCTAATAATACATTTGGATCCATAGAAGACCACTGATAGGAAAAGGTAAGCCAGACTCCATGGCAAAACAAAGGGTATTTCACACACTTAATGATTTAGATAAGAAAAAATGAGGATAGGGTGTCTCTCTCCATGGGTACTCCTACTTTTTACAGAAAAGAGAGATGAATGGTTCAACTTTCCAATCATAAGGAGGTTAAGAAAAACAATGACACTGCTGTTGGGAGCCAATACATTTATCGAAAGAAAACTAGTTCATTCAGAATGCAGGATGTATGGTCTGAGTCAAACAACAACTAGTTGCCAAAAACATGTTTATTCATTTAGTTAAACATATTTTAGGAAAGGTGGCTTGCATAATGGATTAAGAGTCTGAAGTCGGAAAAACTGATACTGATAAATTCTGGGGAGAAGATATACATGTAAGTAAATACAGCAAGTGAACTGTATGAAAAAGGTCTGATGCAAAAGAAAACAGTTAACTTTGACACTGCTGGAGAAAGGTAACATCTGAACCAAGAGCTGAAAAATGTGTAAGAGATTCAGGAGTTAGGCATGGCAGGGAAAAGACATAACAGGTAAAGGCAACAGTGTATATCCAAAAACACAGAGGAAAGAAAAAACACACACAAAGAATACATAGTTTAGCATGGCTGCTGCAGCAATAAGTCAATGTGACATTAGACTAAAAAAGGTTAAGTACAAGGGTGCCTGGGTGGCTCTGTCAGTTAAGCATCTGCCTTCAGCTAAGGTCATGATCCCAGGGTCCTGAAATCAACCCCCGTATCAGCACGCTCATACATGTGCACGTAGTTCTCTCGTTCTCTCTCTGTCTCTGTCAAATAAATAAATAAAATCTTAAAAAAAAAAAAAAAAAAAAAAGGTTAAGTACAGACACAATCCAAATGCCCATCAACAAATAAATACATAAAAATGTGGCATACACATACACAGAATATAGCACTCAGTCATAAAAAGGTTATGGTGTGTACTACCACATGGATAAACACTGAGAACATTATGTCACACACAAAAGGGCAAATATCATACAATTCCATTTATATGAAAAATCTGGAATAGGCAAATTCACAGACACTGAAACTAGAGAGTGGGTACCAGGGGCTGGACTGGAAGGAAGGAATGGTAAATTCTATTTCAATAGGTACAGAATTCTGTATGGGATGTTGAAAATTTTTGGCAACAGTGGTGATGGCTGTGAATGTAATTAGTGTCACTAAGTTGTACAATGAAAAATGGCTAGAATGGCAAACTTTATACTATATATTTTACAATAAAAATAAATTTTTAAAAGACACAGGGGTCCACAGCAGCATTCTTCATAAAAGTAAAAAACCACAAATAATCCAACTGTCTATCAATAAGAAAATGGATAAAAACAAGTGTGATATATTTACATAACAGAATATAACAGATTACTCAGTAATTAAAAAGAACTACCAACATACAAAAGAGTATGGCTAAGTAACAAAAATATGCCAATCATAAAGAGAGTATATTACTGTATGATTCCACTCATAGTTCAGCAACAATAAAACAATCCATTGTGGTACAAATCAGAAGAATGGTTCTCTCTGGGAATATAAAGGCAAGGCACAGAGAGGTTACTGACTTGAAAAAGGCATAAGAGAAGTTTCTGAAATGATGAAAATAATCTGAATCTTGATCTGTGGTGATCGTATATAGGTAGTGTTATGGTGCTATATGTTTAAGATTTACATATGTTTAAATTATTCCTCAATAAAATGTTATCTGTGTAAATCCTCCCTCAATAAAATGCTTTCAAAAACAAAAACAGGAGAGAGTAACAGAAGTGCTAAAGGCTTTTCATACTAAGGGTTTTTAGGTTTTGTCACGTAGGCAAAGCTGAGCATTTAAATGATGAGGTTGGGCCAAGCTGAACACGATTAACATTTGTGTTGACAAACTTACTCTGGCAACAGAGAGAAGGCAACGCTGAAGAAGGGAGACAGGAAAGGAAAGAAATTAAGAAAACACAAAGTCTATAGCAGTTGTTCTCAAGGAGGGGCAATTCTGCTTCCCCACCTAGGGGACATCTGGCAATATCTATAGTTGTCTTTGCTTGTCACAAGTAGGGGGAAATGTTACTGGCAACTAGTAGGTAGGGGGCAGACAATGCAAAAACAGTTCTCCAAAACAAAGAACTATCTGGTTAATATGTCAACAGTCATTGAGAAACTCTGATCTAAAGATATGATGAGGGATGGTCTATATACCTACTACGGTATTATGTGTTCACATCAGAAAAGAATATTTTATCAGATACTTCACACTTCTTATTAATAAGTGGTTACTAGTGCCATGGCTAAATGGTAATCATTCATTCAAAAAACTTAGAAAGTACTCATTGAGCAGCTACCATTTGACAGATGAGCACACTAAGGCTGAATGATTTGCTCAGGGTTACCCACCTAGAAAATACCAGTCAAAAGTTCAACTCAGGTCCATACAAGTTCCAAAGTTCATGCTATATTCTTTCCACTCTCACTGTTTTCTAATTATAAAAGTGCCTAATTTTGTGGGTAACACATTTGACCAAAAGGCCACAACACATACAGGCAGACTTTGCTTTCTAGTGGTACAGGATAGTAAAAATGACTATGCAAGCCACAATCATGTAAAGCATTCTTAATAACCAACGAGGAAAATGGCTATTTTGTGGCTTTCAAATTTGTTAAAATATTAAAACTGTCAGTTATAAATGTGTAAGACAATTTTAAAAATAGTAAAACTAGTATTTAGTATGCTATATTTTAAAAACAGAAACATTGAGAATTATTTATTTATAAGAAACTTACCCAGAGTAATTTGAGCAGTACCTACTATTTTTTTTTTTTTAAAGGAGGCTCCACACCCAGTGTGCAGCTTGAACGCATGATCCTGAGATCAAGAGTTGCCTGCTTTACCAACTGCACCCCAGCTGGGCGCCCCAGTGCTTGCCTTCGTGTTGTATAATTTATGATACAAGGTGAGCAACTCTTCTCGGCCTTGGGAAATTGTCCATACTCTGAGTTTGGATCAGCTTTAAACATCTTACTCTTTGTGCTGTCACCTCATGAAATATCTCTAAGATTTCCTTTTTTTTTTTTTAAAGATTTTATTTATTTATTTGACAGAGAGAGATCACAAGTAGACAGAGAGAAAGGGGGGGAGCAGGCTCCCTGCTGAGCAGAGAGCCCAATATGGATGGGGCTCAATTCCAGGATCCTGAGACCATGACCTGAGCCGAAGGCAGAGGCTTTAACCCACTGAGCCTCCCAGGCACCCCTCTCTAAGATTTCCTTCAATGTGATTTTCCCCCCCGGCATCAACTTCTCTGGACATCTTCATCCTTTTTGTCACAAACACTTTACTCCTTTATGTTGACCAGTTTGCCTTCATCATGTTCCCCTGGCTGCACATCTAGAATCTCTTAAGTGATAGCAGGGTCAACATTCCCAGTCCCAATTAGGTATTTCTTCTATAGCCATATATGTTTGGTCTGATTTGCAAATGCAGCATTATCAGTTTCATTTCTTTGCTTTTATTTTTACCTTTGTTAGCCAATTCCCCCTTCTGATTATCCATTTTTGTAAAACATCACATGGGTATATCACTGGGAAACCACACAACCATATACTTCACTGTCTTATGCATTAAATGAATGACAGATAGGGACACCTGGGTGGCTCAGTTGGTTGGACAACTGCCTTCGGCTCAGGTCATGATCCCGGAGTCCCGGGATCGAGTCCCGCATCGGGCTCCCAGCTGCATGGGGAGTCTGCTTCTCCCTCTGACCTTCTCCTCGCTCATGCTCTCTCTCACTGTCTCTCTCTCTCAAATAAATAAATAAAATCTTAAAAAAAAAAAAAGAATGACAGATATATGATAACCAATCAGTCATGACAGACTTTGAAAGAAGTGACAAGACTGGATGGACACTAATCCTGATGCATATCTACTATTTGCACAGTAGATATGCAGACTGTAGACTAAAGAGCTAGCACAAAAGTGTGTGCTTTATGCAATTATACACAGTAAACAGTGAAATTTGAACCATATTGTTGAGAGCCTGGTATTATTTGACTAACCCAAGATAACTGAAACTCATGCATACTGGGACCCTGCAAAGTGTTAAAGCTGCTTGTCCACATTTTCTCTTCTCATCTTTTACAAGTGCCCCTTCTACCCAAAATAGCACTTCTAAAAAAATTAATCTCAATTGAACAGAATGCAAGCCTATACATAAGCAAGGATTTCAATGTGCACTACATTTCTAAGATATGTAACTACATCCGCTTTTAAGTCAGTTTTTTGTTAATAAATACTGCCAACAATAATACAGCTGACACCGAACAACACAGGTTTGAAGAGCAGAGATCCACTTACACATGAATGTTTTATAGTACAGTACCATAAATGTATTTTCTCTTCCTTATACCTATCTTAGTAACGTTTCTTTTCCTTTCTCTAGCTTATATAGTAATAGCATATAATATTGTATATAATACACAGAACATATAAAATATGTGTAATCAACTTTTTATGTTATCAATAAGGCTGCCAATCAACAGTGGGCTACCAGCAGTTAAGTTCTGGGGGAAGTCAAAAGTTATATACAGATTTTCAGAAAGTTGACACACCCTTTACCCTTTCAGTACTCAAGAGTCAACTATAATTCTATCTCTGGTAGTCCAGTGTATGCTGTGAGGTATAATGTGTCAGTGGTCAGAAATACATATCCCAGTAAAAATAAGTACTTCTATCCATCCCAATATGTCAGGAAAATTTGTGAATATTTATTAAAAAAGAATATTCGTTCCCAAGTACAAAGTATTCTTGGTCTGTTAATTTATCAAGTATTATCTCTAATTCTCAAAAAATAAACATCTAAAATACTAGCCCATAATTAGCTATTTACTGTGTTCAAGCATTATGGAGTTGCTAATTAAGAGATCTACAAAGAGTAGGTAGAAATAAATATAGCTCCCCGGGTTAGGCAAAAGATAACAAGTAGGAATAAAATGGTAGAGTCAAACACTGGCTGTAACACAGAATAAAAAATGCATTCTCTAGGGTTCATGTGCCAGTTCATGGCTATGCCATGAAACAATGGTTTAGAAAGCCTATCCTGGGCACAGTATATAAAACAGTTTTTTCCTCCAATATTAACTCTAAAGAACTACACTATCAAGAGCAGAAATAACTTCCCATTAGCCAAAGCAGGCAACTCTTGATCTCAGGATCATGCGTTTGGGTACTACAGTACCCAAAAACCTCTCTTTCAACACTAAATAGCATCTATTTTAAGATGATCACATACAAGTGTTAAATACATGTTATGTTCTGCTTCTGTTCATATTCTAACCCTCATCAAAATAAATTATGAAGAGCAACATGACACTGTCAAAGATTAAAAGACTAAAACTAAAGCTGTCTTTAAAAAGGCATAAAATTGGGACACCTGGGTGGCTCAGTGAGTTCAGCATCTGCCTTCGGCTCAGGTCGTGTTCCCAGGGTCCTGGGATCAAATCATACATAGGGCTCCTTGCTCAGTCGGGAACCCGCTTCTCCCTCTGCCTGCCGCTCTACCTGCTTTGTGCTCTCTCTCTCACTCTGACAAATAAATACATAATCTTTTTTTAAAAAAAGGCATAAGATTTAATTCTCTAAGGTTTCCTACACACAAATTACTATATTTAAACTTAAAGGTCAATGCTCTGAAGTACAAAGGCACCTTTTAAGTATTTTCTCCTACATTCAGTGAGGTCCATCTGTGAAAAGACTAAGTTAAACTTATATTTCAAAATACAATGATATCCGACTCTGATGATCTATCCACAGTGAACCTAAAATGATAATTCTCTAGAATATATATTTTGCCTTTGGAAAGACAGAGAACCATAGTGATAAAGATGAAAGACCTTTAAGATCAGTCTAATATGAAAAGAATTCACTTGGGCATTTACTTGTTTTAGCACAACTCAGTTCAATACAGTTAACAAATGTTTACTAAAAAGATTATTTTATTTAAAAAAGATATTTATTTGTCAAAGAGAGAGCAAGAGGGAGAGACAGAGAGACCACACAAGCAGAAGGAGCAGCAGGCAGAGGGAAAAGCAGGCTTCCCACTGAGCAAGGAGCCCAATACAGGACTCAATCCCAGAGAATTCTATCATCTATTCCAGAGAATCCATGCCCAAGAAGGTTTAGAATACTAACCAGTAAATAATTTTATTATTAGCTTTAGAAGCTTCTCAAAAATTCATTTAACTATACAACCAGCCCCTTAGTATAATTGTTCAACTAGGTAAATCTGCTCACTTATCAAATAACTGTTCACCAAGACTTGCTCTACCAATCCTAAACTATCAAATCACAAACTGTGTGCAAGTCAGTATGACTGCTGTTTTTGTTTTGGGGTTTTTTTTTAATATTTGAGAAAGACAGCATGCATGCGCACCCACACACACATGTGGGGGGCAGAGGAACAGGGAGAGAGAGAGACTCCAAGCAGACTCTGCGCTGAGCATAGAGCCCAATGTGGGGTTTGATCCCATCACCCGGAGACCGTGACCTAAGACAAAACCAAGGGTCTGACACTTAACCAACTCTGCCACCCAGCCACCCCTCTATTCATTTTTTTAAAGATTCATTTATTTTAGAGAGAGAGCATGGGTGGGAGGGGGGATCACCGACTCTGCACTCAACGCAGAGCCCCACACAGGGCTCACTCTCATGACCCTGAGATCATGACCTGAGCCCAAATCAAGAGTCGAATGCTCAACTGAGTGAGCCACCCAGGCACCCCCATGACTGCTGTAATCAAAGACCTGACTTAAACATCTAGAACCCAGACCCCTAAACCCTAGAGATATCCATCTATGACTTCTCCTTTGTAAACCACATACCCCTTTATGTGGTATGCCCTTTTACTGCAGCATGTAATAAACCTGGCTTAGTTTGAGCAACAGGTTATTAAACAGTCTTTTTGGAAAGTGGACGGGCTGAACCCAGCTTTAATTTAGAAATCTGAAATGTGTAGTAAGGTAGTAAGCTGATAAAGCAGGCAAAGACAAACACAGGGGTTAATGGAATTAAGGTGTCTACAAAAAACGAAAGCTGAAAAAGAAAAGGCACTGGTGACTGTGTCTCTTGAACTGTCCAGTAAACTAAGTATAATGGTTAATGTGTAAAAGAAAAAAACATTCATTTTGGGCTGCCTAAAAATATATATACTTTTAACCCATACAGACTAGTCATCTCTATCAAAGCTTAACAGAAAGGCTCTTTAAAATCATCCAAATTATTTTTTTAAGATTTTATTTATTTATATGACAGAGAGAGACACAGTGAGAGAGGGAACACAAGCATCAGGAGAGAAAGAGGGAGAAGCAGGCTTCCCGCCAAGCAGGGAGCCCGGTGCAGAGCTTGATCCCAGGACCCCAGGATCATGACACTTAACCATCTGAGCCACCCAGGTGCCCCATCCAAATTTTTTTTATTGTCACATAGCAACTCTCTCTAGTCTTAAATATCCTAAATACACTTCCTCCAGAAAAGAAATGTAGAGCTCAGCAAATGATAGCCTATTTACAAGTTAGCTTTCATAGGATAAATTAATATACAGTGGCATTCTTAGGAGTTTGGTTAAAGTAAAACTGCTCAAAAAATAATCCCTACATGAAATGAGTAAAAGCTAGCTCCTAATCCTCCCATTTATTAAGAAGCATCTGGAGCAGAAGAAAAGTAGGACAACCACAAAGGCTGCTCTCTTTGTCTAAATACCTTGAAAACTCAAAGATGTGAAGAAAACCTATAGAACTAGAGATCAGGGCAACCTGGTTTAAAATGCCTCTTTTGTGGTTTTGTCTAAGGAAGCTTACTTCCTTAATGCTTAACTATACACCTTAGCAAATACAGTTAAGAGAGTTCACGTTTTGGAGTCAGAGACCTGGAAGAAATGGCCTATTCATTTCAACCAACATACCACATTATACATTATAAAAAGAATTCTGGATGATAAAATATACTGCACCAGGAGTCTAGAAATCTGGATTTCAGGCCTCAACTGTCTAGGCTTACTTGCTACCAAACCCTCTGCTACCCTGCACTCTTGATCCTTCATTCTAGCTATGATGAACACTTTCCAGGCTTAGATACCAGTACATACCAACGTATATTCAATACATGCTAGCTATTATTGGTACCATTCCCTAAAAGCATACTATTTCCTACTTCTGTGTCTTCACATCTGCTGTTCCCTCTGCCTAGAATGCGCTTAACTCTTTTCTCCTACTTAACTCTGAAACTCAAGTTTTGCCTCCCTAGACCCCCAGCTAAAAGTACAGTTAATCCTATAGCACCTTGTACAATCCCACAGCCCTTACCACAAATGTACTCATTTCCTTGTCTGTCCCTCCAAACTGCCTTCAACAAGGGCCAAAACTATGTTTTATCTTTGTATTCCCAGAGTGCCAAGACATACTTAAAAAAAACATCGCGGACCTGGGTGGCTCCATTGGTTAAGCCACCCAACTCTTGGTTTCAGCTCAGGTCATGATCTCCGGGTTGTGAGACTGAGCCCCCTACTGGCCTCTTCAGAGTGTGAAGTATGCTTGCCCCTGCCCCACCCTGACTTGTACTCTCTCTCTCTCTAAAAATAAATAAATAAAATCTTTTTTAAAAAACACCTAACAACATCTGCAGAAAAAAATAAATGCATGCATGCATTTTTACTAAACTAAATGACTCTTGGTATTCCCTCCAGTCTGACATTTTAGGAACCAGATTTGAAAACCTGGAAGAAAGCTGGGACGATTCAGTAGAAACCAGGACATTAGAAGGAAAAGCTTATGGGGGAGGAAGCAGGCTAAATTATTTCAATTTAAAGCAGTTAATGCTCCAATAAAGAGGTCAGTACTAAGATGACAGATTTAGAAAACACCTTTGTGAAAAAACTGTTGAAGTCAAGGGTGGCTGAGATTTAAGAATAAATTCAGGATGTAATTACTAGATTTATTGCAACTGTTTGAGTACTATTACAAACAAAGAATGGGGTAACAGAATTCTTATTTCCTGTGTGCTAACTACATGCCAGACACAGTGCTAAGTGCTTTTACAAATTAAATCCTCAACAACCTTCTGAGATGAGTATTTTTATTCCCATTTTATGATGGGGGAAATCCAGATCAAGCATGGTAAATACAGAAATGCAATCTAAGGGAAGTTACACTGCTCTGAATGGTACCTTGGTTCCCAACCTAACAACAGTACCTTACATAGATGAACTAAAGAACTCCTGATCAATTTCCATCATGCATTTTTTTCAAACTAATATTAAAAATATGACCATCGTGTGATGGTCTATTAAACATTTTTGATGTTTAAAGGAGGAAAGGGGCCATCCCCTGATGGCCTAGGTATAGAGCTAACAGAAATGCTTCTGTACCTTCACCAGAAGACAAGCACTAGAATATCCACAGAAATAGTTTTTTAATAGTCCAAAACTTGAAACAACCCACTAGTCTTAATAGTATACATATGTTACAGTCACAGAAAGCTAAGATGAACTATAGCTACAGAAGTACAAATGAATTTCACAAATATGATACTGAGTGAAAGAAGCCAGATATAAGAAAAATGAAACAAAATGGAACTGACGAGGGAGACTAACTGTAAGAGAGTCTTAGCCTCAGTAAACAAACTGGGGGTTGCTAGGGGTTTGGTGGGGAGATATAGGGTAGCTGAGTTATGGAGGGTATGTGCTATGGTGAGTGCTGTGAACTGTGTAAAACTGATGATTCACAGACCTTGAAGCAAAGAATACATTACATGTTAATAAAATATAAAAAATGTTTTTAAAAGTATATACTGAATGGTTCCGATGACATAAAGTACAAAAACAGGAAAACTAATCTCTACCGCTAGAAGTCAAGACAATGGTTACCTCTGGAAAAGGGACAGGCATCACTATGGAAGAGGGAAGGCATTAAGGGGAGTTCTAGGGGTACTGGTTACACAGGTGGTGCCCACTTTATACAAATTTATGGCACTATCCGTTTACAAAATATGTACTTTTCTATATGCATATTACACTTCAATAAGGTTTTTTGTTGTTTTGTTTTTTACTCAAAAATATTGGGAAATAATGATGTAGAAGAGATCAGAGGTTCAAACTGAGGTATCTCTGAACCCAAAACTCTCCCTTTTTTTTTCCCTTTTACCAAACTGCTTCCTCTGAGATTATATACTGAAGCACAGAAACGGCTTCACTAAATAACAACACATTTGCTAAAAGTGATAAAAGTAGCTATTAAGTAGAGTTATTTAAGCAAAGATACCTAATTAGACCAATCCATGAAAAACTAATTATGACTCTCACTCATCTTTTCTCCTCTAACAAAACTAAAGTGGGGGGACCACAGAAATGTGAAGGTTGATGGGCGCCTGGGCAGCTCAGTTGGTTAAGCGTCTGCCCTCAGCTCAGGTCATGATCCCAGGGTGCTGGAATTGAGCCCTGCCTCGGGCTTCCTGCAGAAGCCTGCTTCTCTCGGCCCCTCCCCTGGCTTGTGTTCCCTCTCTTGCTGTGTGTCTCTGTCAAATAAATAAATAAAATCTTTTCATTTTTTAAGATTTATTTATTTGACAGAGATCGTAAGTAGGCAGAGAGGCAGGCAGAGAGAGAGGAAGAAGCAGGCTCCCCACCGAGCAGAGAGCCCAATGTGGGGCTCGATCCCAGGATCCTGGGATCATGACCTGAGCCGAAGACAGAGGCTTTAACCCACTGAGCCACCCAGGCACCCCAATAAATAAAATCTTTTTTAAAAAAATGTGAAGGTTGAGAAACCATTAGATATCACTTAACTCCAACAACTTCATTTCAATATTAAGAAAATGAGGCCCAAAGAAATAAAGAAAATTGGCCAAAATCACACAGCTGGCTAGCAGTGCTAAAACTCAGATACAATCATTTACTCATTCCTTTCCTTATTTATTGAGCAAATACATCACTCCAAACTTTTTTAAATGTAGGGGATAGGCATTATATTTAGGTTTGCATAAACAGATCATAACAATCTTTTTTTAAGATGATTACAAAGTCTTTTAAGAACAATATCCAATAGATTATGCCTTGTCCTTTGGATAGAACAGTCTGCCTTTCTGAGGTGAAATTTAAGCAAATCTTTTCTTTCTGACAAAAATACAGGCTTCCGATGATGTGTCATATCCAACATTTTAAGTACTTTCTATGTACCCGGCATTGTTCTCACTGGTATCGTGCAGGTAGCATTCTCACTACCACACTACAAGACATACTGTCTGATACTCCATTTACAGATAAAAACAGCTACTCTGGACCCTTTACTCTGAAGTTCCATCAGTCTAGAGCCTATACATATGTATCATGAAAAGGAGAAGGCTATAATCACTAGTTCTCAAATTTTAAGTGTGCCCCAGAATCTTTTTCATAAAGAAAAACAGATTCCTAGACTGGAGATTTTAATTTTAAAGTACAGTTAACCCTTGAACAACCCAGGGATGAGGCATGACCCCACCACCTCCCCACCCCATGTAGTCAAAAAACCATGTATAATCCCCCACCCCCCCCAATATAGTAAAAATTCCTTAAAAACTTAATTCCTGATCGTCTACTATGGATCAGAAGCCTTACCAATAACAAAAATAGTTGATCAATACACATTTTGTATATTATATACTGTATTCTTACAATGAAGCAGGCTAAAGAAACTATTAAAAAATCATAAATAAGAGAATATATATTTACAGTACTGGTACTGCATATTTCAAAAAAAAAAAAAAATCTACATATAAGCAGACCTATGCAGTTTAAGCCTGTATCATTCAAGAGTCAACTATATGTGATTTCTAGTCCTCTTTCTTTAAAAAAAAAAAAAAAAAAAAAAGAAAGAAATTGCTTCTTAAGGAATAAAGTAAATTAACTTCTCCATTGCCTCAAATAAAGGACTATCACACACAGGGAAATGAATGTAATTGTGCACGTAGATATTTCATTTGAAGCTACTTAAGAGTCAATTCCATAGGGGCTCCTGGGTGGCTCAGTGGGTTAAGCCGCTGCCTTCGGCTCAGGTCATGATCTCAGGGTCCTGGGATCGAGTCCCGCATCGGGCTCTCTGCTCAGCAGGGAGCCTGCTTCCCTCTCTCTCTCTCTGCCTGCCTCTCCATCTACTACTTGTGATTTCTCTCTGTCAAATAAATAAATAAAATCTTTAAAAAAAAAAAAAGTCAATTCCACAATTACAATGATCACTACCACCTATCAAGGGTCTCTTTTTCCATAATTTTGACCATCTATGAAAACAATGTCCTTTAAAATATATTAAAGACAAATAACCAAACTGCCAAATCACACTTCTGACAATAAACCAATGAAAGGAAAATCCAGTCCCATGAAGAGAAGTAGTATATTAAATCCTCCAATAAATGTCCCAATGTATCACTCACATAAATTCAGTGGAACCTCAGTTTCCCCATCTGTAAAACAGATACTACTAATGCCTACTCTATAAGGCTTCTCTGGGGATGAATGAGACAATATGTGCAAAAGAGTTTGGAAAGTTGCCTCATACATTGTACATGCCCAATAAATATGAGCTATCATTCTTCTAATAATAAAAATACTTATTCTATCACAGATTAAACAAATATGTTAACTAATTTTCCCTGAATATCAAAATAGCATACCCCAATATTCTCTTTCTATACAAAAATCTTTTTATGGAAACTGCCTGAGACCATTTAGACCTAGAACACTATATTGGCTACTGACAAACTCATTCGACAATTATGTGTTATACGTCCACCATGAATCAAAAAGACTGGGCTAGAATCTGAGGATGACAAAAGGGGTGACAAAAGCAAGACCTGTTCCACCACAGAACACAGTCTACAAGCAAAAATAATTATTAACATCATACAAACATATAATTGCGGGCGGGGCACCTGGGTGGCTCAGATTAAGTATCTGCCTTCGGCTCAGGTCATGATCTCAGGGTCCTGGGATTGAACCCCGCAATGGGCTCCCCCTGCTCATCAAGAAGCCCACTTCCCCCTCTTTCTCTGTCTGCCTCTCTGCCTACTTGTGATTTCTGTCAAATAAATAAATAAAATCTTTATATATAGATAGATATAATTACAAGTTACAGTGTGTATTGTGATGAAATATAAATGGTATGCTTAAATATAAGAATGGAAAAGATGAAATAGAATGAAGAAGAGGCAGAGAATTTGTGAAAAGTTTCTCTAAGAAAGTGATATTTAACCTAAATACTAAAGAATAAGCAGCAGTTAGCCAGAGGTGTGGACCTAACACCACTCTGGGCAGAGAAAATAGCCACATCTGAAGGCTCTCTAGCTGCAGAGAACCTAGCCTGTTTAAGGAAATAAGGACAATGTGGTTGAGGCTCACTGACCAAGAAAGAGAACATCCTGAAATGAATTTAGACAACCAGAGAGTTGAGATCATCAGAATCCTGCAGATTATGAAAAAGAGTGGGGATTTTGTCCTAAGTGCAATGGGAAGCAAATGTATTTTTGAAAATGGAAATGGTTAACAAAAACTCTGCATTTTTAAGATTTCTCTTTAGCAACTGTGTGAGGAATACACTGGATAAAAACAAGAAACAAAACAGAAAGCCCTATTAGGAGATCTAGCCCAGTATTCCAGATGATAGAGGATAGTAGCTTAAAGTAGTTTAACAGAACAGACAAAAAGAACAGACCATTAGAAGTTGAACAGACACAACTTGAGGTTTTAATAGGTTTGATTTTTATTTCTATTTCCAGAGTCTTCAAAGAGGTTAAATAATTAAAATCTTCAGGGGTACCTGGTGGCTCAGTGGGTTAAGCCTCTGCCTTCGGCTCAGGTCATGATCTCAAGGCCCTGGGATCGAGCCCTGTGTCGGGTCTCTGCTCAGCAGGGAGCCTGCTTCACCCTCTCTCTCTCTCCTGCCTCTCTGCCTACTTGTGGTCTCTCTCTCTCTCTCTCTCTCTATCAAATAAATAAATAAATAATCTTTTAAAATTAATTGATTTTAAAAATAATAATAATTAAAATCTTCACCCACAGCTAACCTAGGTAGATCTCCTGATAAAGAATCAAGAGTCAGGGATGCCTGGGTGGCTCAGTGAGTTGAGCACCTCCCTTTGGCTCAGGTCATGATCCAAGGGTCCTGGACAGAGCCCACGGCAGGCTCCTTGCTCAGCGGGGAGCCTGCTTCTCCCTCTGCCTGCTGCTCCCTCTGCTTGCGCACTCTCTCTCTCAAATACGTAAAATCTTAAAAATCTTAAAAAAAAAAAAAAAATTCAAGAGTCCACTGTGACTACAATGAGATACCACTTGGTATATTCAAAAAGATAGGGTCCTGGGACCAAGTCCAGCATCAGCCCAGCAGGGAGCCTGCTTCTTCCTCTTCCCTTGCTTCTGCCCCTTGCTCATGCTCTGTCAAATAAATAACATCTTTAAATATACATATATATGTTTAAAAAAAAGAATAAAGACAGGCAAAACTAATTGCCAGCCAGGACATGGAAAAAGTGGAACCTTCAAACATTGCTAGTGGGGATGTAAAATAGTACAGCTGCTAGAGAACACAGTCTGGCAGCTCCTCAAAATGTTAACAGAGTTAACACATAGTCCAGAAAAATGACTCCTGTGTATATACCCAAGAGAAATGAAGTCACATGGGCACACAAAACAGAAACATTTTTTCAATATAGTACAACCATACAATGGAATATTATTCAGCCATAAAAGAGAATGAAGTTCTGATACATGATACAACACAAATGAACATTGAAAACATTATGCTAATTAAAAGAGCTGGTCATAAAACACCACACATCCCATGATTCCATTATAAAAAAAATCTACAACAGGAAAATCTGTAGAGACAGAAAGTATACTGGAAATCAGCTGCCTAGAGTTCAGGTGTGGGGACAGGAATGATAGTTAATGGGTTAAAGGTTTCTTTTAGAGATAATAAAAATGTTTTAAACTAGAATGTTGTAATGGTTGCACAATTCTGTGAATATACTAAAACTTTTTAATTGTACCCTTTAAATGGGTAGATTTTTATATATGAATTACCTCAACTTTTTTTTAAAATAGTGAACTGTGAGTAAATGTGACATTTTCCTTTAACAAACAGCAAGAAATCTAACTCGATTTCCTAAATATTCCTCAGAGAATGCGTAGAGATTTGCCTTTTTGCAAACCATGCTCCTGAGAAGTTTTTAACATGTTATTTTAAATAAGAGAACTACAGGGGCACCTGGGTGGCACAGTTGGTTAAGCATCAACTCTTGGTTTTGGCTCAGGTCATCATCTCAGTCGTGAGATTGAGCCCCATGTCAGGCTCTGTGCTAGATACAAAGTCAGCTTGACATTCTCTCTCCTTTCTCCCTCTGACCCTCCCTCTTGCGCATGCTTTCTAAAAATAAATAAATCTTTAAAAAAAAAAAAAAAGAACTAATTTTTTTTAAAGATTTTATTTATTTGATACAGAGAGAGAGAGACAGACAGTGAGAGCAGAAACACAAGCAGGAAGTGGGGGAGAGAGAGTGGGAGAGAGAGAGAGAAGCAGGCTTCCCGCAAAGCAGGGAACCTAATGTGGGGCTCGATCCCAGGACCCTGGGATCATGACCACAGACGCTTAACGACTGAGCCACCCAGGCGCCCCTTGAACTATAATTTTTAAACAGTAG
The DNA here is from genome assembly GCF_030435805.1 of Mustela lutreola. Classification (NCBI taxonomy): domain Eukaryota; kingdom Metazoa; phylum Chordata; class Mammalia; order Carnivora; family Mustelidae; genus Mustela; species Mustela lutreola. The sequence continues at coordinate 43,022,886 of NC_081297.1, forward strand.
TAAGGAGCTTAGTCACTTGCGAAGATTTTTAAAAATATACTCATCCAGGACCCAAAGATTCTGATTTAGTAGGTGAGAATTATATCCTGGCATTTGTGTTTATTTTCCTTAAAGGGCCAAAGGTGACAAGATAAGCATTCCAAAATAGATTCACAGAGTTAAAGGAATCTGCTGATAAACAGCTGCATAAAAAGACATATCACTCTGTAATGGATACAATTACCTTTAAACCTTATTTTTATGAATTCAAAATTTCATTTAACTTGTTTTTTATTTTTTAAAAAAAGACACCCCCTCTTATTTTTCCTACAACATTCTTATCCTTATGCACGACTGGCATTTAACACAGCTAGAAAATCTAAGGGAAACTACCACCTTTTTTTAAAGCCTATGCAATCTACTGAAGTTTTGTATTTTTAAAAGAGGGAATAGGAGTACCTGGGTGGCTCAGTTGGTTAAGCATCTGCCTTTGGGTGAGGTCATGATCCTGGGGTCCTGGGTTCTGGGATCAAGTCCCATGATGGGATCCCTGCTCAGCAGAGAGTCTGCTTCTCCCTCTGCCCCTCCCCTCCACAACTTGTGCAAGCTTGCTTGTTTTCTCTCTCCCAAATAAGTAAAATCTTTAAGTAAGTAAGTAAATAAATAAATAAATAAATAAGGAACAAATACTCTAAGAAAATGATGCAAAATCATTAGAAATGTGAAAGAACACACCACGGTAACGTGATGTTTATGTACTTTCAAAATAAAAAATCCACTGAAAGGTTAGAATGCATCTGAGAAGCAAAATTATCCTAGTGTAAGAGAAAACGAGGTATATACAACAAGTCTGTCAAAAAACAAGTCCAGTGGTTGAGTTTGGAATTGAGAAACATGAAGTCAGCCTGCTGGCAATTTTCATAAAGGCAGCGTTGTTAAGCAGAAAGTGCAGTCAGAAGACCTAACACATGCTCTCATTTAGCCATGTGACCTTGGGCAAATTACTCTAAGCTTTCTAAATCTCACTTTCATCCACTTTTAAAAAGAGATCATATCTGGTCTTCCTACTTCAGAGTGCAATTCTGAGAAGCAAATGAGATGCTGTCTGTGAGAGTGCTATTACAATTATTCAGATGGATACACTCTATTTGCTAGCAGTTCACATACTTTGACTTCAAACTGGAAATTTCAAGAAAAGAATCCTTCCTCCAAAACCAAACAAACAGAAAATCAGTGTATGGAACTCATTAAGTCCCTGGAAGGTACTAAGTTAATATTTTGTCTTTCATTTCAGTCTCAAAATTACACAGCTTTCTGTAAATCTATCTTCCTTCTTTCCTACCTCCCTTCCTAACAACTCTGAAATTAAGCAAGGGACAGTACTGTATACAGATTATTAAATATAGAATGGAAGTTGCAATGAATGAAGAAGAGACACAAGGGAAAACTAGAGCAGTAGAAAAGTTTTCATTGCTTAAATGATCCAATGAGTTTTCTTACTGAAACCACCTCCCAGGTAGGTAGTACATACAGATGCACTGGTCTCTCCATAAACCATCTTCTCATTTTCAGCAAAGAACTTCCACTCCAAGAGAAACAATACAGAAAGGACAAATTTTCATTAGGAACAAAAACACACAATTTCCTCTTTAGTAAATTGAGGGAAGTAAACAAGATGGTTTCAGAGAGTCTTTTCAACTCTGTCATTCCACAATCTAAGGTTCTGATTCTCTCAATCCATGATTCCTCACAGAAAATGTTAAAAACAGATGTGAAGAGAAATGGTTCTTTTGTTCAGGCTTTTGGCTTCTGGGTTAAAAAGGAAAATCAAATACAGGTTTTCAAGGCAATATAATGAGTTCATTCGTAAGGATGAAAAAATCACATTCAGTCGATTATTTATTAGTAAAACAAAGAGCACAAACATTTTATTTAGAAAATACCACCCTATCGAGTGAAAATGATAAATAAAAACACATAGTATAAAAAGAAACAGATAACCACTAGAACACAAAAGGAACTGGATAAATTCTAAATTCTAAAAACATTTTACCATCTCGTAACTTCTAAACATAACCTTGTTGTCATTTTTAATCTCAAACTGGCCAGTCTAAAATTCCTTCTAGCTTTAATAAAAGTCTTTAGCTTCAATAAGCAAATAGTACTACATTAAAAATCATATAGTGGGGGTGCCTGGGTGGCTCAGTGGGTTAAAGCTTCTGCCTTCGGCTCAGGTCCTGGGATCAAGCCCCACATCGGGCTCTCTGCTCAGCGGGGAGCCTGCTTCCTCCTCTCTCTCTGTCTGCCTCTCTGCCTACTTGTGATCTCTGTCAAATAAATAAATAGAATCTTTAAAAAAAAAATCATATAGTGATATAGTTACTACATATTCAATTATCTCCTTTAAGATGACTAAACAGAATCTCCAATCTCACATTTTAAAACGAAACTCCTGATTTCCCCCTTTTTAAGCCTGCCTCCAACCTTAGCAATCCCACTTTTTGTGCAGTTAAAATATCCAATAATCATCCTTGATTGCCCTCTTTTCTTCACTCCACCTTTCATCAGGAAGTCCTCCTGGCTTGACTTCCAACAAGTCAACGGGAATCCCCCAAGTCGATGGGAATCCCTCCATTTCTACTGCTACTACCACCCTGTTTCAAGCCAAGATCTTTTCTCATCTAGAATATTCAACAGGTTCCTGTCCTTCCATTTTGTCTTCTCAAAGTTTATTCTCCACATCCAAAGTGATCTTTTAAAAATCACAATCCCTCCCTCCTGTTTAAACACCTCAAAGGCCACTTCCACTTCCACTTCCCAGCGGATTTTATTAAAATAAAATCTAAACTCCTTCTATATACCTATATGATCTGGTCCCTGCCTGGCCTACTGACCTCAACTCATTTCACTTTTTCTTCTTGCTCCTCATGCTCTAATTGCACTGGCTTTCTTTCAATCCTCAGGGTGAAGAAAAGGAGCAGGGAGGAGACAGGAGGGGACAGAAGCCACAGAGGAGAAAAAGCTTATTCTACCTGTGGCCCCCTATACTAGCTTGTTTCCTCTACCTGGAAATACTCTTCTCCTATCTCTTTGCTGGTTCCTTATCACTCAGGCCTCACCTCAAACATGATTTCCTTAACAATAGCTAAAGAACTGAGGGGGGGTGGGGGGTGCGCTAACAGAGCACCCAGGAATTTTAGGGCATTGAAAGTGAAAGTACTCTGCATAATACCATAATGATGGATAGATGTCATACATTTGTCCAAACTCACAGTATATACAATATCAAGAGTAAACTGTAAACTATGAACTTCAGGTAATTAAATGTGTCAATACAGGCTCATCAATTTTAACAAAGACAGCACTCTGGTGGGGGATGTTGACAGTAGAGGAGGCTAGGTTATGTGTGAGGGTAGGGAGTATGCAGAAAAATCTGTTTCCCCTCAATTTTTCTGGGAACCTAAAAACTGCTCTAAAAAAAAGTGTTTTCAAAATTCTCTCACCTTATTACCTTAGCATACTTTTCTCCTCATAGCAATTATCATTTTTTATAATTAGCTCATTCATTTATGTGTTTCAGGGGTTTATCATCTGTGTCTTCACCTTTGCACTTGCACCATACAGGCAAAAATCGTGGCTCTTCCCTATCACCGTATTTCTAGCGCTCAGAAAGGCACCTGGCCCAAAGCAGCTGAACAGGGCCCCTGTAGGCTGTGCACAGCACAACTTAGACAGCTCATCATAGATTATGATTTGATGAAATCTCTGGGAAATTTGCAAAATGACAGACCTGGATCTGAAAAAAATACATTCCTATAATACTTACATCAACAGAAGGCATAATAGTTTTAGATACACTATAATGACAATGTGCTACTGAGGTAGTCAGAACAAATATTAGCACTTGCTGACATACATAGCTAGGTACTTCTTTGTTGTGGGGGCCGTCTGTGCATTATAGGATGGTTAGCAGCACCCATGGCCTCTACCCACAAGATGCTAGTAGCACAACTCCCCTAATTTTGAAAACCAAAAATGTCTCCAGACGCTGGAAATTCCTAATGGTAGACCACTAGAAGGGTCTTTTAGGCTTTCACTAAGTTTTCTCATCTATAACACACAGAGACTCAACATATCCTAGAACAGCCACTTCAAATGCACATACTCATTTACCTCGTATTAGGAAACCTCTGGATATTTACACTAAGTTTGTTTTTGTTTTTTTAACACAATGCTCATTATTAGAATTCAGGCAACGGTCCGGAACAGAAAAGCAAGCACCAAAACTAACCGGAACAGAAAAGCAAGCACCAAAACTAAACACTAAAAGAATTTTCACAAGTTCTCATATTATTCATAAAATATGCATACAGAAGATAGACACAATGTTATTGTTGCTCTTTTTCAGAGAAACTGATGTACTGAAAAGTTCTACAAAGTTATAATCAGGAGTTAAATAGAAGAACCTACAACTTCTAACTGTCATTCTAGGATTCTGTGGTATAAGAAAATTCTCTCCAGCATCTGATGCAGCAATGAAACTCCGTGTTTTGTTGTTGTTGTTGTTGTTGTTTTAAGATTCTATTTATTTATTTATTTATTTGAAGGAGAGGAGCAGAGGGAGGACAAGCCGACCCCATGCTGAGTACAGAGACCAAGGTGGGGCTTGATCCCATGACCCCAGCTGAAAGCCAGAGATGGATCCTTAACCAACTTAGCCACCCAGGTAGGCACCCCTAACACTGAAAATTTATTTTATGAAGTACAATAACCTATATAAAGATACTGGGATAGGGAATGGCTTTTTCCTTACAAACTGTGGCAGATTACATATTAAACTTTTCAATTATTTACTCACTCTTCCCACAGAGAAATAGAATCTCCATCCCATTATCTTTGATCTGGCCACATAAGTGCTTTGACCAATGGAACATAAGCAAATGTATGAGCTTATCACATATGAGCAGAAACTTTGAATGCAAATATGTGATTTGATTTGTTCTCTGGGACTTTTGCAATCTGCCATGAGAACATGTCCCAGAAAGTCTCCTTCAGTCTGGATCCCAGAATAAGAATATGCATGGAGCCGACCCACAAAAAGAATGGCAATCTAAAGCAGTCACACCTGACCTACATCCCTTAGGTATGTTCCTATCGTTCTAAGTCATTAAGCCTCTGGAGTATGTAGTTCCTGCAGCAAAAGCTGACTAACACATGGATATACTTTTCTGGTGCACTAACATTAAAATATTTACATAACTCTAAATTTCACTGTATATGACTTTATAAAAATTGTTCTCTTTCTCTCTTGCTCTTTATCCACACACACACACACCACACACACACACACACACACACAATCTTAACTCCTGCTTTTCTTTAACATTCAAAATGCATATTATGAACATTTTTAGAGATCAAAAAATTACCAGAACATCTATCTGCACTTAAGATAGTTGTGTTACAATTCTCAGTTCACATTATCATACTCAAATACCACAAAAATAAGCAAAATATGAATTCCAAGTACAGGTCCAAAGAATCTAGGAAAGATTCTCCACAAATATGGAGTTAGAATATAGTAGGCCTGGGATGTCTGAGTGGCTCAGTCAGTTAGGTGTCTGCCTTTGGCTCAGGTCTTGATCTCAAGGTCCTGGGATCAAGTCAAGCATTGGCTCCTTGCTCAGGGGGGAGCCTGCTTCTCCCTCTGCCTACCACTCCCCCTGCTTATGTACATGCATGCTCTTTCTGACCAATAAAATCTTTTTTAAAAAGGAATACAGTATGCCTCGGTGTCCTCCAGTTTAGTCTTAGTATTCTTTAACAGTCCAAAAACACCTAAAAAAATAAGTAATAAATAAGTAAGAAATTTATTAAAATAAATTTCAAATCTACACATTTGCTGTCCATTGAATGCAAAATATACTTTTATAAAAGGAATAAGCAAAAAATTAGAGGCTTTATGTAATTCTAATTTTACTATTATTCTGTGTGGGAAACCAAAAAGTTTAAAATAATTTCAGCATATAGGAAACACACTTGGAAAAAAGTTCACTTGTTTGGCTGAAACCTCTTTTTACATGACAGAGAAATGACTGCTTATTACACATGCCATGAATATTTATCACCTACTATTCACAATTTGATCTACTCCAAGGTCTGGTTTCTGTTCCCACTCCTCTACCAAAATAGCTCTTGTTAAGTTCACCTATATGAACACCATGTTTCCAGAACCAGAGGTCACTAGTCTATCCTTTTTGTTCATGATCTCTTTAGCAGCACTAGAAACAAACCAATCACTGCTCCCTCCCCTTCCTCTTGAAAGGCTTTCCTGGTTTTTTAATACAACACTTTCCTGGGTTTTCCTCCTACCTTACAAGAGTCTCTTAGCTTCCTCTACTTGCTCTCTCTCCTTAAAATGCCCTGTGAATGCTGGTGTCCTTCAGGCTGGATCCTAGGGCCCTTCTCTTTTCCCTCTCTTTTCTCTTCCTCTCTTAAATAACCTTAACCATTTATCATCTACATTGCAGCTAGCTCCTAAATAATTACTACCTGCCCAGGCCACTCTTAGGAATGCCAACTATCTTCTAGACACATCTACTAAAATGTCTCATGTGCATTTTATATTTAACACAGTCAAAAGCAAATTTTTGATCCTCCCATCTAACCCTATTTCACCTCCAAACTTATCCTCTAGTTTTTCCCATCTAAGAACACAGAATCATACCCCAGCAATCCAAGTATTCACGTCATCCCTCAGACGGATTCTTGTCCTTTCCTTCCCTTCTCCCTTAAGTCATCATATCCAATCTACCAGCAAGTTGTCAACCCTACCTCCAAAGCACAGCTCAAATGTATCCACTTCTTGCCAACTCAACTATCACCATCAACCCAGCCAGAATAAGCTACTCTCATGAATTTCTGAAACAGCCTTTTGACTCATCTCCAAGTTTCTTTCCCAACCAACAGCCCCCAAAATCTGCTGTTTTCACATAAGAGCCCAAAGTGATCCTTCTAGAATGTAATAAAATCTTATCACTCCATTACTAAAACTTTCCAATAATCTCCAATATACTTTCTCCATATCATGGTTAACAAAGGTCATTACGTAAAATTTTTTCCTCATTTCTTACTATCCTCCCACTTTTCACACTTCTTAAATATGCCAAATTCTTCTCAGATTCAGGAACCTGCACACACTACTCCTATTAACTGAAATCCCCTTGCACACACTTCCTCCTTTCCTCTTCCCCAACTTTTCATCAGTCTTTACTAAGCATTCAATTACACAATCACTTCTAGAAACTGCCAGAGATACTAATAATCAAAAAAGAACTGAAAACAGTTCTCTAAATTGGATATTAGTATATTTCAGAATAGCTCAGTGTGAGCCGCCCAGCTGGCTCAGTCAGCAGAGCATGCAACTCTTGATCTTGGGGTTGTGAGTTCAAGCCCCACACTGGGTATAGAGATTACTTAAAAACAAAATCTTAAAAAGAAAAAAAAAAGTTCAATGTGTATATTCTGGAAATCTTTGAGACCATTTCTTAGTATCAGAAAATTGATAAAAATATAGAATCCTGGAGCAGCTAGGTGGTTCAGTCAGTAAAAGATCTGCTTTTGGCTCAGGTCATGATCTCAGGATCCTGGAATCAAGCCCTGCACTAGGATCCTTGCTCAGTGGGGAGTCTGCTTTTCCCTCTCACTGTCCCTCTGTGCATGCATGTGCACATGCTTTCTCTTAAATAAAATCTTAAAAAAAAAAGGGGGGGGGAGAATCCTATCATAACTGGAAAGGAACACAGGTATCATCTATGACAAATATAAATCAAGGATAATTAAGTAACTTTTTCTATTTCACAAAGATAGATGATAGGTCTCCTGACCCTGTGTTCAATAACTTAGTCAACCCTCTTCCAATTCTGTTTACTGTATCTCCATTTTCTTTAAGATAACCCCAACATTTCAAAAAAAAATCCCTAAATTCATGTGGAATGACAAAGGGCCTCCAACAGTCAAAACAGTATTTTTTTTTTAAGAGGGAAAGTGAGAAGAGACTTCCTGCTGAGCAGGGAGCCCAACTTGGGGTTTGATTCCAGCACCCTGAGATCATGACCTGAGCTGAAGGCAGACATTTAACCAACTGAGTCATCCAGGCACTCCTAGTCAAAATAGTATGGAGAAAGAACAACAAAGCTGGAAATATCCCACTTCCTTCAAAACATATTACAAAAGTACAGTAATCAAAATAGTATGGTACTGGGACGCCTGGGTGGCTCAGTTGGTTAAGCAGCTGCCTTTGGCTCAGGTCATGATCCCAGCGTCCTCGGATCGAGTCCCACATCGGGCTCCTTGCTCCGCAGGGAGCCTGCTTCTCCCTCTGACTCTGCCTTCCACTCTGTCTGCCTGTGCTCGCTCTCACTCGCTCTCTCTCTCTGACAAAAAAATAAATAAAATCTTAAAAAAAAAAAAAAATAGTACGGTACTGGCAGGAAGACATACAGACCAAGGAAACAGAATCAGAGCCCAGAAATAAAATCACGCATACATAGGCAAGTGATCTTCAGCAAGAACAGCAAGACTACTACATAGTGGAAAAGAGGCTACAGAGTCTCTTCGATAAATGGTACTAGAAAACTGGATACCCACATGCGAAGGAGTAAAACTGGACCCTTACAGTTTTGTGTATTAATACACAAAAATCAATTCAAAATGACTCAACTCAAAAAAACCTAAATGTAAAACCTGAAACCATAAATCTCCAAGAAGAAAATACAGAGGAAAAGTTAAGTTTTATAACATCGGTTTTGGCAATGATTTCTTGGATATGACACCAAAAGCACAACCAATAAAAGCAAAATGAGACATGTGGGATTATGTCACCTAAATAACTCCTGCACAGCAAACAATCAACAGAACGGACCTATGGAATAGAAAATATTTGCAAACCATATTTGGAGTTAATATCCAAAATATAAAATAAATTCCCAAAACCCTACAGAGTTTGGGCAAAGGATATGAACAGACATTTCTCCAAGTATGTAAGTATATGAAAAGCATGCTCAACATTCATCATCAAAGAAATGCAAAGCAAAACTACAATGGGGTACTACATCACATCTGTTATCAAAACAGAAAATAGTAAGTGTGACGAGGATGTGGAGAAATTAGAACCCTTGTGCACTACTGATGGAAATATAAAATGATGCAGCTCCTGTGGAAAACAGTATGGAGGTTCCGCAAAAAAAAAAAAAACCTAAAAATAGAACAGTCGTATGATCCAGTAATCCTACTTCTGGGTATATACAAAAAAAAATAAAAATAAAAACATTACTGAGAGCTTTATTTACAATAGCCAAGAGGTACGAAAAACCTGAATGTCCAGCAGCAGATGAATGGATAAGGACAATTCAATAGTATTTAGCTTTAAAAAAGAAGTCTTATCATATGCTACAACATATACAAACCTTGAGAATATTATGCTAAATGAAACAAGCCAGTAATAGGAGAGATACTGTATGATTCCACTTATATGAGAAATCTAAAGTAGTCAGACTCCTAAAAGCAGAAAGCCCAATGGTAGCTGCCAAAGACTAGCAGCAGGCAGAGAAAATGGCAAGTGCTACTCAAGGCTATCGAGTTTTCAGTCATCCAAGCTGTAAAAATGCTAGAAATCTAATGGACATATAGTTAGCAATAATTCATGTCGTACTAATGGTCACAAAAAGGAAAAAATAAAAAACCACCTCCAGTCACTCATCCAAGCTTAGTGATAGTCCTCATTAGTAAAATAACAACTGTTTAGGTCTTAATAGCAAATGAGGGAAACAGCTTGTTCAGCTTAGATAGGGAAGTCTTAACTGCTAATACACATTACTTTAAAAGGGCAAGAAAGTCAAGTCTTAAGTGTGGATGGAAGTTCTTGCCCCAGATATCTGTCAAACCTCTTTTTAAACAGAAATAATGCCAGTTTAAAGACCAAATAATATTATTATACTTACTGTAGGAAAATAGGTGCTTTTTTAATCCTACTGACCTGTTCTCTGTATGTGTGGGCACATACACACACACGTGCACACAAATCTTTCACTGTAATACAATCTAGACATGATGATGAAGGTGGCTTATAAAGTGTGCCTAAGAAGAGAAGAACTACCTTTAATTTCCTATATTGTACCTATATTGCTACAGTGCTCTGATGAAATTCTTGTAAGAGACCTGAAAGGACAAGACAACCATCTGGAGTTCAAACCAATATCACTATTACCCATATAATAACTGTATTTCTTAGGATGATAAAGATGCAGTTTGGAGTAGAGGCTTTCAAAATGTGTAAAGTACAACCCACATTAAGAAATGTATATATTATTCATATCTACATACATATTTATATAAAACTAAACAATTTCATCGAATAATACAGTATAAATGTATATTGCTATATACATGCACCTCTTTGTTCTCTTGCTGTTTAATTTTTTAAATACTACTTATAGTACCAAAATCAATTTCACAACCACTAATGGAAAACTACAGTTTGGGAAACACTGTACTAGAGCCACAACAGTGAACACATGCTATGGCATTCCAAGGATACAAAGCACATAACAAAATGTATAAAACAGTGACTTTCTGATGCTATTCACAGGTACTTATATCTTTGCTTTCTAGACATAGTTACTTAAATAATTTAAAGGCTGCTCTTTTCTCTGGGAAGTAAAAGGAAAGATTAAAATCTGCCTTCTGTTCCCAGAATTCTAATGACTCCCAAGGTAGACACTAGAGATAAACTATATCTGGAGAAGTAGTTCCAGCACAGAGTTAGAATTTCTCCAAAAATACAAAAGATAATATCATAACTAAAACATGGCTGAATTATAAAGATTAAATAGTAACTACAAAAACCCATTTCCCTTCTCAAACAAGATAAAGCAGATTAAGTATAATTTTAGGGTCAGCAGAAAAGGATTAACTATAACATCAAATAATATCTAGTTAATTTTAAAATCAGACTCTAATTTATCCTGAACAAAAACTTACAAATGTGCTCAATATTCCTTTTCGAAACCCCATCCTCTCTCCAGCAATGTCCCCATAGTTTTTCTTTTCCTAAGTATCTTTCCTCCAAACACATTCCCATAAATGCTGTTTTATTTATCATCCTTCCCTTTAACTTACTTTATGATAAGAAGAAAGAAGAGATGCTTCTAAAACAGGTTCCAAACTTCCTTGGTGGCTGTCATTATCACCTCTCCTTGTACCATCCAGTTGGTGTCCTTTTCTGAGCCTTATATCTGGCTCTGGAGTCCTGCTGCACCCCAATCGGTTTTCTGCTGTCTGGTTCATGGGCTACCCAAGCCTTTCTTACAAAGAGGTCTTTCTTTCTGTCCCTTCTGGGAGTATGGACTTTCTGGATAGTGAGTTGACCCTAAGGAGAAGAAAGTTTTAAATTAATATATTTTAAATAAACACATTAAATGAGTGCTGGGGGAAGACAGAGGTTAGATTATAATACACTCAAACAACAGAATACCCAGCAATCATTAAAAAATAATGCAACAGGGAGCCTGGGTGGCTCAGTCGGTTAAGCATCTGCCTTCAGCTCAAGTCATGATCCCAGAGTCCTGGGACTCCCAGCTTAGCAGGGAGCCTGCTACTACTCCCTCTCCTTTGCCCCTCCTCCGGCTCAGGTGAGTGGTGAACTCATAGGGCACCTGGGTGGCTCGGTCAATTAAGCCTCTGTCTTTGGCTCAGGTCATGACCCCAGGATCATGGGATCCAGCCCCGCATCAGGCTCCCTACTCAGGAAGAAGACTGCTTCTCCCTCTCCTACTACCCCCCAGCTTGTGTTCCCTCTCTCACTGTCTCTCCTTCTGTCAAATAAAACAATAAAATCTTTTAAAAAATAAAACAAGGTATAAAATATCTATATTTGCTAACAGGAAAGATGGCCAAAATCAATTTTTTAAAAAATCAGGATACAAGACAACATGTACACTGTTCCCAAAAGTTGTAAAAGTATAACTGTATACATACACAGAATAATTACCAGAAAGTATACAAAACTGTGCTCTTGGTACCAAAGTTCTCACTTCTAAGGTCTGAAGTGACAAAACTTTTCATTTTGTTCTGCCTGCATTTTTTTTTTTTTTACAATATATCATTTTACAATATGCCATTACTACTTCAAATATACCAATTTATATCACTTTTTCAACTAAAAACCAGGCCAAACTGCAGAAAGAATATGTGGATTCTATGCATAATAGCTGGGTCTTACATACCCAGTCTCATTTAAACATCACAATGACCTCAAAGGGTATATTTGAATTATCTACTTTTCAGGTGAGGAAAACAAAATTCACCATACTTTGGAGGAAATAAACAGGACAAAGTCTCTGACTTTCATAGCACATATTATTGGTAATGTTTTGCATTCAAGTTCCTTAACTGTCTGACATTTCAATATTTGAGTTGTTTTGAATTCTAACTAGACTAACCTGGAAGGCCAGAAACCCAGGACTGAAGAAGCATACTTCTTTTACACTCCTTAAGTTCCCAGAAAGTGCTATCACTAAATGTTTAATGATTATTTGACAGATAACATTTAAATGTTCTTGAGTGGTAAAAACTCTCAGAAATCATCACTCTATCTCTAAATTAGGCTGTAGTAAGTCCCTGGAGTTCAATTATTTCAGGTCCTTGGCCCTCTACCTCTTAAAGTCACAGTACAAAAGCTTAACTTAGACATGTAGTCACATATACTAATAAGGTCATTATCACAGCCAACCCAACTAGAAACATAAACAGAAGCAGCCAGGGTATGTGTTATGCATAAAAGTCCATGAGATTCAAAGTTCTTCCTGGAGGAAAGGAGGAGTAAGGCAAAGTGGGAGGGCTTGGATAGCATAAAATGAGGGTAAAATGGGTATTTGGTGTATGTATGTATGTGTGTACACACACACACACACACACACACACACTAAGAATCAGCCCTAGAATTCAAATTAGACTAAAAATCAGACAACTGTTAGTTTCATACAATCATTTGAATTTGCTGCAGAACTTCTCCAAGGGCTTTCAAAGTTTCTGGAGCAAGAAAAAACACAAACACAAATACAAATCTTTAAGGATCTCTAAACCTTAGCATGTGCCTATCACATAATGGCCTCAGCAAGCATATTAATAATACTGAGATTATAAACTATGCTATTAATGCCCAATTCTAAAAGAGAAAGCAATGCTAATAACTTACATTTATTTATATACAGCTCACAAAACTATTTCATACCATATCATTATGCTTCAGAGGAAAGGAAGCTAACATTTACTGTGGATCAACAACTGCAAAATATTAAATTCTATACCAGAGAATTTACATGGAGTATCTCACATAATCCTAATATACAGCCACCGCCCTGAGGTGTTTTATCCCCCATTTTATAAATGAGGAAACTAAAATTTGGCAGATTAATTTATTCAAGGCCATTAGTCAATAAAAATAAAGAGGAGCTGCTGGAATTTACACCCATGTCTTTCTGGCCCTCATAACGTTCACGTTTTTTCTACTACCCAAAAGATTAAGACTAGGGGAAAAGAGATAAAAATCTGAACCCTAAAGTCATTTGGCTTATGTGGCAAGTAAACAACAGAATCAGAATTTTTATTCTCAAACTGTAGCCTGTAAAATAAAGCTTTCTGCAAAGCAGCCTTGAAATACAACCACACCAAACTTCTCATAAGCAGGAGCTTTATATGGAGGAGTGTTGTTCATTTATGAGAATACTAATGGAGAATTGTTTTGTAATCCGCAACTCAGAAAAAGCAAGCAAATAACAAGAAATAAGTTTTCTGAAAGAATTTGTAAAGGATTCATCTTAAAATAAAAAGAAGAAAATCAATTTCCAGGAAAGGCCTGAGAGATCAATATACATTCCTATCAGTAATGCTTTCTAAATTTACAAGTAAAATTTACAAAATAAGGCACTGTAAAATCTTCAATCAAAAAATTTTAGTTCTATTCACTACTTTGTATATACAAAGCAAGAAAACCTACCACAAAGTTTTAGTTTCAACAGTAAGATTATTGAAGAAGAAAGCATTATGTCAGCCTTCAGGTTGCTCAAGATTTAACAAAAGCCTCCCAATCCTAAAACACTCAACAATTGTAATATACTATATATTTTAGTTAATTTGCATTCTACTATAGATAAAATGAATTGCTCCTGGATGCAATGTTTTGAAATCAAAAGCACTGATACTAAGGTCTAAGGTAAAATTACAGTTAAGGTAAAGGCGTCCTTCCTCACCACAATTATTTAACTCTGTCCTGGCGGTTTCAGATAATTATATAAAAGGTGAAAATGAGGATTAAAAAACTCTTAACTACGTACAGATTATATGATGCCTTAGCTAAAAACCTAAGAGAATCAACTAGGAAAAAATCATGAAAAAATTTATCAATGGATAACAGCCTGCATCCCATTATATTTGATTACTACAGGAAAAATTAATACACCACAATAGGGTAAAAGGGTAAAATGCTTCAAGCAAACCTTAAAATGCTAATGAAGATCTACAAAAACTGGGACTAATAAAGTGAGTTCTGCAATGCTTACAGAATATCAACATTCAAGTATCAATCACTTTTTTATGTACTAAAAATATGTATGTGGAAACAGAGACTTAGAAAAATAACCATTTAAAATTACTCCCAACAAAATTAAATACTTAAGTATACACTTAACAAAGTATGTACAAGATCTGTTTGCCAAAAATTATAAAACGTCGATGAACAAAAACAGCAACATACCATATTCATAGACTGGAAGACTTAATAAAGATATCAATTCTCCCCAAATTTTCTATAGGCTTAAATGCAACTGCTATCAAAACAAGATAATGGCAAGCTTACTCTCAAATCTATATGGAAGGCACAGGGTCTACCAAAAATAACCTTGAAAAACAATAAAGTGAGAAAAATCCCTCTATCTAAAATGAACGCTTATTATACAGCTACAGCAGTCAAGACAGTGTGATAATGGCAGAGGAAAAGACTGATGGAACAAAATAAGAGACCCAAAATGTAGACACACAAATACGCCTCTTATTTTAAAGATATGCAAAAGCAATTTATTTATTTTTTTATAATGGTTATTTATTTGTCAGAGAAACAGAGCGTGAACACACACAGGCAGGAGGAGCAGCAGGCAGAGGGAGAAGTAGGCTCCACACTGAGGAAGGAGCCCGGTGTGGGACTCGATCCTAGGACCCCGGGATCATGACCTGAGCTGAAGGCAGATGTTTAACTGATTGAGCCACCCGGCATCCCTGCAAAAGCAATTTAATGGAAGGACAGCCTTATCAACAAATATTGAGAGCCACCCCCACCCCCACAAAAAAAAAAAGAAAAAGAAAAAGAAAAAGAAAAAAGAGAGGCCTTCAACCTAAACCTCACGTTATACAAAAGTTAGCTCAAAATATGGATAATGGCCTTTTTTTCTTTTTTTAAAGATTTTATTTATTCATTTGAGAGAGATACAAAGACAGAGAGAGAGCACAAGCAGGGAGGGGGAGAGGGAGAAGCAGACACCCCACTGAGCTGGGAGCCTGACATAGGGCCTGATTCCAGGATCTGGAGATCATGAACTGAGCTGAAGGCAGAGGCTTAACCAACTGAGCCACCCAGGTTCCCCGATATTGGCCTTAAATATAAAATGCAGAAGCATATTTTATTTTAAAAAAAACACAGGAGAAAACCTTCATAATCTAGAGCTACCAAAAGATCCATAATAGAAAAAAAAATAAATTGGACTGCATCAAAATTAACTTTTCTGTGAAGCCCTCTAAGAAGTTGAACAGAGAGAAAATATTTGTAAATCACATATCCAACAACTATTATCTAAACTATATAAAGAACTCAAAAATTCAACAGCACATAAAACACTCCAACCAACTAGAAAATGGACAAATGACAGGAACAGGCCAGAGGATATACCAATGGCAAATAATCACAAGAAAAGATGTTCAAAGTCATTAGCCATCAGGAAAATGCAAATTAAAACCAAAATGAGCTGTCGCCACAAGCTTAATCAGAATGGTTAAAACAAAAAACAGTAAGAACAAGAGAATGACTTCTGGCATGACAGTGTGAGCAGCTCTGCTAACATGCTCCCCAATGAAAATGATAAAAACTAAAACAAAACATTAAAAACCTCTGGAAACAGTCCTAAAGTTTACCTAAAGGTAAACAGCAAATAAAGAAACATTCAAGATTACCTATGAAAATTCAGTAAGAGAAGCAAAAAGTCAATGGTCTCTGAACCAATATGCCTCTCCTCCTCCCCTCTCCCAACTCAGAGGAACAAACAATCTACTCCAGACTCCTGCAGTCAAAAACAAAGGGCCCCTTGGCCTCCAGCACCCAGATGAGGTCGGAAGGAACAGGAGGACATCAGTGTTTCTCATTTTGCCTCTGGTACCTATTGCCAAGGCTAATCCCAGATAAACAGTTTACAAGAAGGGGTGCTCTTCCTCCTACTAGCCCTACTTACAGAATTGAGGCAACTGCTACTTGACCATGTTATGCTGACAATAGCAGGGCACTGATCATTCCTGACCCAGCTCATGCGGTGGAGGTCCTACACCAGGAGAAGCAAGCTGAGAGGACCCAAGACCAATGCCCACTGGCCCACCAAGCACCCATCTCAGAGTGCAGCTATTACTCAGAAAGGAACTTGTCACTGTCCCATCCCCTTATCTCCAGAGCCCCTTTAGAGATTTTGACTGGGGGAAAGCAGCAGGAAGCGGGTGGGCAGGTATGCCTAATCTCTTCCCAAAAGGCTTAACTTTATTTGTAAGGCAGGGTGAAGAAGTCTAAAGGCATTCTAAAAACAGTGGAAATATTGGAGCAGAATCAAGATATAGACTAAACCAGGGGTACCTGGGTGGCTCTGTCAGTCAAGCATCAACTTTTTTTTTTTTTAATGATTTTATTTGTCAGAAGGGGGGCACACAGCAGGGGAGCGGCACAGGCTCCCTGCTGAGCAAGATATGCAAATATGCCCAGTATGGGACTCAGATCTCAGGACCCTGGGATCTCAGGACCCTGGGATCATGACCCGAGCTGAAGGCAGATGCTTAACTGACTGACCCACACAGGTGTCCTAAGCATAGAATTCCTCATTTCAGTGCAGGGAATGATCTTAGGGTTGTGAGATTCAGCTCCACCACAGACTTCGCACTGGGCATGGAGCCTGCTTAAGATAATTCTCTCTCTTCTCTCCCTCTGCGCGCCCCCTGCCTCCAAAAATAGGAAAAGAAAAAACCAAGCTCTAGGCAGGTTAGTTTGCAAAAGACAATGAGGGAATAAGATAACTGGTAGGAGTTCTCCTGGTGTCTAACAAAAATTAAACACTAAAACCCAGAAACCATTCCTTCAAAGAAGCTGGAATTTGATGGGATTAGTCTGCAGAACCATTATAGTCCAGGGCACTCTTAAAATCATTAGGGCAATTAGCTGGCAATTAATGAAGTTTTTAACAGCTGAGTGTGTTCAGGGACAAAGAAAAAAGAGAACCCAACCCTTATCACGTTAGATTATCACCTTAGATAACTGTGCGCATATCCAAAATTATACCTCCCTGAGAAACAATATCAGAAGCTGAACACTAACGGGGAAAGACACGAACCAAAACAATCTGTCACCGATCCGTTAACACAGCAAGTTAACAAGCAAAGAACAAACACTGGAAGAGGGGGTCCAGTACCTAGAGTTGCTACATTATCTAAAAGGTCCAGTATCCAATAAAAAGTTAGGAGGCATGCAAAGAAACAGGACAGAATATCCACTAATGGGGAAGAAAGAGAAAAAAATAGGTAACAAAGGTGATCAAAAGGTACAATCCTGGGGATATAATGTACAGATATTAACTATAGTTGGGCACCTGGGTGGCTCAGTGGGTTAAGCCTCTGCCTCTGGCTCAGGTCATGATCTCAGGGTCCTGGGATCGAGCCCCACATCAGGCTCTCTCTTCAGCAGGGAGCCTGAAGCAGGCTCCCTCTCTTTCTGCCTACTTGTGATCTCTCTCTCTGTCATATAAGTAAATAAAATCTTAAAAAAAAAAAAAGTATAATAACAAACTTAAAAAGTCATTAGATGGGCATAACAGAATTGCAGAACAAAAAATAAGCAAACTTGGATATAAATAAGACCTTATGCAAACCAAAAGATAGAAAGAAAAGCAGCAGTAAAATGAAGAGACCCTCAAAGGTCTTCCAGAAACCATGAAAAGTGTAAGAACATAGAGGGGGTGAGAAACCTCCAAATGCCCAGGTTCAGCATACAGGTCAGCCACTGGTCATGTCCCCTTAATTACCTCCTCTTAAAAACTGTCAGCTTATAATCCTACATCCAGCAAAACTACCCTCCAGAAGTGAGGGAGAAATAAGACATTTATAAACAAAGCTCAAGTGGTCTGTGATCACTAGACCTGCCCTGCAAGAAATGCTCAAGGGAATTCTACAAGGTGAAATGAAAAGGAACTAGACAATACTCTAAAACTATACAGAGAAATAAAAAATTATAAATTATAAATGGTTTGTAACTGTATTCATTTTCTATGTGATTTAAGAGACTAATACATTCGTTTAAGATTGATTTGAGAGAGCGAGCGAGCGAGTGAGCACACGTGCTTTTGAGTGCGAGGGACAGAGAGAGAGGGAGAGAATCCACAAGGAGACTCCCCACTGAGCACAGAATCCAGGGCAGGGCTCAATCCCTGGACCCCAAGGATCAGGACCTGAGCCAAAATCAAGAGCCAGATGCCCAACTGACTGAGCCACCCATGTCCCAAGAAACTAATACATTTAAAGGAAAAAACTATGGTTAGTTTAACAGCTAGTACTACTGTAACTTTTTTTTTTTAAGGTTTTATTTACTTATTTGTCAGAGAGAGGAGTACAAGCAGGTAAAGCTGCAGGCAGAGGGAGAAACGACTCCCCACTGAGCAAGAAGCCCAATGCAGAACTTGATCCCAGGACCCTGGGGTCATGACCTGAGCAGAAGGTAGCCACCTAACTGACTAAACCATGCAGGCATCCCCAACACTAAGAAATTTAAACAATGCACTGCAAATCACTGAATGTTTTTGTTGTTGTTAATCAACAAACAGGAATGCAGGAAGGAACAAAAAAAGCTACTGGGTATACAGAAAATAGCACAGGCTGAAAGTGAAAGGATAGGAAAAGATATTTCACACAAATACCAACCAATAGAGTGCAGGAATGGCTGTACTGATAATAGACAGAACAAACTTCACATCAAAAAAAGATTTTAAGAGATGAAGAAGGATGGGGCGCCTGGGTGGCTTAGTCAAGTGAACATCTGCCTTCAGCTCAGATATGATCCCGTGGTCCTGGAATCCAGTCCCGCATCCGGCTCCTTGCTTCCAGGGGAGCTTGCTTCTCTCCATCTGCCTCTACTTCTCCCTCTGTTTCTCATGAACAAATAAGGAAAATTAAAAATAAATAAATAAATAAAAGATAAAGGACACTGTATTGAAATGCAGAAAGGAATACGTAATTTCTTGTTATGTTCCAAATCCTTGGAAATTTTTAAAAGGTGCTTATACTTAATGCTTTTGGTAATAAAACACTATATTCAGAGCTTGGGATTAATTTCATTATTTGTTAATCTTCAAATTTATTAAATTTATCTTAGAACAGATATACAAAGTACAAAATTCTGATCTTAGAGGAAGAGTTTTCAGTCTTTACTATTGAGTACGATGTTTGCTGTGGGGTTTTTTTTCCATATGACTTCTATGAAGGTTTCCTTCTGTTCCTATTTTACCAAGTGCTTTTATCATGAGAAGGCACTGAATTTTGTCAGATGCTTTTTCTGCATTATTTGTGATGTGCATGTTTTATTCCTTCATTCTGTTGATGTAGTATTTTACATTTTTACATTTTTTTACATTGATTTTACATGAGTAGTGGTCTCATCCCTCATACATACACAATGACAGAATTAAAAAACTCATCATAAAATGACAACTCCAAAGTCACATTTTTAATGTAATAAAGGAGTTAAATTATTTTATACATATAATTCTTATATACAGTATAGCCTGTTTATCACATACAGCTCACTTAAGCCAGACCTTTATAGAGACAAATCACCAAAAATGATTTTTAGTTTTAACATTTCCAAATAACTCATTATCAACAGTATGTGGATAGCTGAGTTACAGGTCTCACAGAATATAAGCTACTGTTTGCTAATGCCATGTGACAAACTTTGGTCTGTCATAATATAATCTCTTTCTGGGACACCTGGGTAGCTCAGTTGGTTAAGCCTCTGCCTTCAGCTCGGGTCATGATCAGGATCATGATCAAGTTCTGTGTCAGGCTCCCTGCTCAGCAAGGAGACTACTTCTCCCTCTCCCAGCAACCCCTCCACTTTGCTTGTACTCTCTCTTGCTATCTCTCTCTCAAATATATACATAAAACCTTTAAAAAAAATAAAATAAAATCTCAGGGCACCTGGGTGACTCAGTGGGTTAAAGCCTCTGCCTTCGGCTCAGGTCATGATCTCAGGATCCTGGGATGGAGCCCCGCATCGGGCTCTTTGCTCAGCGGGGAGCCTGCTTCCTCCTCTCTCTCTGCCTGCCTCTCTGCCTACTTGTGATCTGTCAAATAAATAAATAAAAATCTTTTTAAAAAAATAAATAAATAAAATAAAATAAAATTTTTCCACAAGCAAGTTTTTTAAGTGATTCTCAAAGAGCTGTCCTTTGCAAATGCCTTTAGAATTGCTATATTCTCCCTAAGTAAAAAAGTAACACTACTAAGTCCTTTAATTTCTAACTCTTCACAAGGAAAGGAAAACAAAACTTGGTCATCTTGAAATAAAGAAGGTTGCTATTATTATATTAGCCTTACTTTTGTACATTCTATTTTTCAGATTTCTGAATTACTATGTCCCTGAATGTCTTAGATACCTGTCTTATGGACAGAGGACCTGAGCCTCAGAGGTTGAGATCTAACCACAATAATATAAAGCAAAAATCAGATCCAGGGGAACCTGGGTGGCTCAGAGGGTTGAGCCTCTGCCTTCAGCTCAGGTCATGATCTCACGGTCCTGGGATGGAGCCCCTCACTGCACTCCCTGCTCAGGAGGGAGCCAGCTTCCCCCTCTCTCTCTGCCTGCCTCTCTGTGTACCTGTGATCGATCTCTCTGTCAAATAAATAAAGTCTTTGGGAAAAAAAAAAACATCAGATCCAGATCTTACAACTCTGACTCCCCCACTGAGTTCAAATTCTTGGTAGAGAATGTTTAAATTGCCAAAAAGACCGTCTTAACCTAGTTCATCTTTACCTATCATTAACATTATCATACCAACTTTCACCTAAGGGCTGCTCCACTTTAAAAACATTTACCTTGCAATAAAGAACTTTAGCTCTAAAGAAAATCATTTAATGGCATTCATAGTCATTTCATCAAACCTGACATTTATTTTTTTGTAAGAGTGTCCAGGGCTTTTTAGTTCCAGACAAGTTATTTGTCCCAAAGGCACACTTTCTGTCAAACTATGAATTCCCTATGAATTTCCTACATTCCCTATTTTCAAATAGTTGTAAGCCTGTCAGCTGGGACACTGAATTAAACCAAACCACTGTATATTTGCCTTATGTTTTCCTACTTAATGACTGAAGGCTTTAACTTTCCAAGTTATATTCTCCAACTTGCTGATACAGCAATCAATTTGCTAAATACATAGATTTACTAGCCTTAGTGGACAGTATTACACATTATTGCTAAAGATATTTCTCCCTTATCCCAAATTCCTATATCCAACCCATTAGCAAATGCTACAGATTTTACCTCCAAAATACCTCTCAAATTCTTTTCTTTTCCTTTTCTCTATCACTTCTTAGGCCAGATTATCAGTATCTCTAACCAAGAATACCTTTGGTAATCCCCTAATGGGTCTCCTTGTTTCTATTTTCAAACCTACAGTCTATACAAAGCGTTCTTTCAAACAGTAAAATCATACCAATTACCCCCCGCTAAAATACCTCCAGTATATTTTATTCCTTGTGCAAAAGAAAACCAAAATCTTTTCCATATCTCCACAAGGCCCTTCATGATTTGGTCCTTATCAACCTTTGCAATTTAACTCATAAAGCTCCCTAACCTGTTCAGTTATTCTTCTGATCCTTGTCTATACCAATCCTGATAGTCATCAAGACCTGGAAAAAGACCTGGTCCCTAAAGTCACCTTTTCCAAAAACATTTACACGACCATCCTTAACTAACACAGCATTACCCCACCCTCCAAAACAGTCACTGATAGTACTTTACACTGTTTAATTTCCTTCATAGCCCTTACCACTCTCTGAAATCATTTTATTTTATTTATTTGACAGAGAGTGAGAGAGCACAAGCAGGGGGAATAGTAGAGGGAGAGGGAGAAACAGGCTCCCCACCAAGCAAGGAGCCCAATGTGGGGCTCAATCCCAGGACCCCTGAGCTGAAGGCAGATGCTTAACCATTTAAGCCACCCTGAAATCAAATATTTTTACTTGTTTCCTTTTTTATTATCTATCTTCCCCAACTACACCATCAGTTCTAAAAATACAAACCTCATCTGTCCTGTTCACCACACATATCTCTAACAGTGCCTGTCATGTAGTACATCCTCAAATTTTACCTGATGATTAAATGAAGCTTCCATTAGAAATTTCTTGGTACTGGATCACCTGAGTGACGGAGTAGGTTAAGTATCTGCTTTCAGCTCAGGCCATGATCTTGGGATCCTAGGACTGAGCCCCGCTTCAGTCTCCCCACTCAGTGGAAATCTGCTTCTCCCTCTCCCTCTGTCCCCAACCACCACCCCCATCATGTGCACATACCTTCTCAAATTAATTTTTTAAATCTTAGAAAGAAAGAAATCAATCAATCAATCAATCAATCAGTGAGCTAAAGCCTCTGCCTTCAGCTCGGGTCATGATCTCGGGGTCCTGGAATCGAGCCCCCACATCGGGGTCTCTGCTCGGGAGGGAGCCTGCTTCCTCCTTTCTCTCTGCCTACCTCTCTGCCTACTTGTGATCTCTGTCTGTCAAATAAATAAAATAAAATCTTGAGAGAAAAAAAAAAGAAAGAAAGAAATCCTTTGGTGTCATGGACTGAACTCTATCTCCCAAAATTCATGTTAAAGCCCTAACTCCAAGTACTTTAGAATGTTGAGTACTAAATTTGATGACAGGGCTATTAATGAGGTAATTAAATTCATAATGGCGGGGCCCTTATCAAATATGACTGGTATTCTTATAAAAAGAGGAAGACACCAGAGATGCAGATGCATAGAAAAAAGGCCATATGCGGACACAGCAATAAAGAAACTGTTTACAAGCCATGAAGAGAGACCTCAGGAAAAACCAAAACTGCCAACACCTTGGTTTTGGGCCTCTAGCCTCCACAATTGTGGGAAAATAAATTTCTGTTGTTTAAGCCACCCAGTCTGTGGTATTTTATGGAAACCCTAGCAAATGAATACACCTGTCTTTCAATAGTAGCACATTCCTTTAGAAATAAATGAAAATAAATTACATATCAATGTTTATCTCTAGTAGTAGACATCATAATGTCCCTTTAGATAGTCGTTGACCATTTAATTTTTAACCACTTAATAAGCATCTGGGGAAACAGCTTCAAGAGCATACAAGAACTAGTCAGTGTTCAGGACCCTCAGGCAGGATCAACAAACTTTTTCTGTAAAAGTCCTAATAGTAAACATTTTAGACTTTGCAGGCCCTAAAAGGCATCTGGTACAGCTACTTAACTCTGACACTATGGTGCAAAATTGCCCTTAGACAATACATAAGTGAATGGATATGGCTGTATACGAATTAAGTTTTATTCGTGGACATTGAAATATACATGTCATATCATTTACAGTCATATGTCACAAAATAACTTTTCAAAACTATTCAAAAATGTAAAAACCATTCTTAGCTCATGAGCCTGCAGGCTACATTTCACAACCCTACCCTAAAACAAAATTTATCATATCCATTTTACAGATGAGGAAATCTCCAGGTTTCCCCTAGAGAGCAATGATTAATATAGTATCCCAATGCTTAGATTACAAGTATGTTCATCTATTTCCATCTATAAAATTATGCAAATAGCAGAACAAAAAGGTGTCACAATTTGGGTTTATCCTATCCTAAAGAACTCTTTCTTTACCAAACCTAAAAAATTCACTGTTCTTCCTTGTTATATTTCTTCTCACACCATGAAGGAAATTGAAAAAAAAAATTATATAAATTGACAGATCAGATGACATATCCCCCTATTAACCCAAGAGTGGCCAGAAGGCACCAGAAACAAGATACAGAAAAACATAACACCATTAGATTTTGGTTTAATAAAGATTTTCTAAAATGGAACAAGTGACCCAAAACAAAAATTTTAAAAACTATCCAAGGCCACAATTCTGGAACTGTTTCCAGACACCCTCTTTTTCTGCATTAAACAATAACCACAACATGGTAACGTTTATTTTTTAACTCTTTAAAAAAAATTTTTTTTGCCTCTTCTCAAGCTTAGGTAAATGGAAAATATAAAAGGCACTGAGAGGAATCCTCGCCAGTAAGAAAATGGCTATCAGAATATCAGAAAACAGTGGCTTAAATTACCTTTTGAAAAAGTTAAACAGAAGGATATGTATTCAAAAGAAAATTTTCAATCTAGAGATAAGAATTAAGTTTGGCAACCAAGTCAGACCTGAAACTTCCACCTAAAAATTCCTCTCTTTTTAAAAGGTAAGGTAAGAAAAAATAAATAAATAAATAAATAAAATAAAAGGTAAGGTAAGGGGCGCCTGGGTGGCTCAGTGGGTTAAAGCCTCTGCCTTCGGCTCAGGCCATGATCCCAGGGTCCTGGGATCGAGCCCCGATCCCAGGTAAGGTAAGTAGGGGCACCTGGGTGGCTCAGTTGGTTAAGTGTCGAACTCTTGATATCAGCTCAAGTCATGATCTCAGGGAATGGGATCAAGCCCCTCATCAGGCTCCATGCCCAGTGTGGAGTCTGCTTGGGATTCTATCTCCCTCTGCCTTGCTCAATCAATCAATCATTTTAAAAAGAAGTTAAGTAAATTATGGTTGTAAAGTGGAATAATGTCTCCCACTACCAAAGATGTCTACACTTAATCCCTGGAACCTGTAACTATATTATGAAACATGTCAAAAGAGAATTAAGGTTGTGCATGGAATTAAGTACTTGACTTTTAAGAGTATAAAGGAGCCCTGAGACCAAAAAAGTTTGCTAACACCTGAGCTAAACAAAAGCCTTCAGCAGACAAGAAATGAACTGAGATAGTGGAGTGTGATTTTGATTCTTTAAATTTTCATCAAGTCTTTCATCATGTCAAGACAAACATATTTTTATATTTGTAATTTTAAAACCACTTAATTAAGCTCAAGTTAAAACAAGGTAATGTCTCACCCCTACTTAAGATCTTAAAATGACTGCTCACAGCTTGCAGAATAAAGTAAAAACTCCTCAGTGCAGCACAGAAAGCATCCAATCTTCTCCTTACCAGAAAGCCACTTCAGGTACACTAAATTTTAGACTACCCAATGTACTCAGCTCCCTCTCGTCTCTCCAGGTGTCTTCCATGTTGCACGCGGTCTGGAACCACCTCCACTTTCATTTTACTAACTTTCTCCTTTTTCAGAACTCCAGTCAGGTATCCATCCCCATCTCCTCCAGGAAGCATCCTAAGACAGGGTAATTACCTCTGTGTGTTATCATGGTTTCATCTGCAGCAACCCACTGTTTCCTTACTTACCTACTGTTCCCACTAGAATAGGAGCATAATAATAAGCATAAGAATAAGAATAGAGAGCAGCACTTTAATCACCTTTTAAATCCATAGCCAAGTTACACTTCCTGACACAAAATAAATTTTCAAATGTCTTCTGAAGGAATTCATGTTTTCTAACTTAGGATTTTCCTTTCAACTCTGGGGTGCCTGGGTGACTCAGTTAAGTGTCTGCCTTTGGCTCAAGTAATGATTCCAGGGTCCTGGGATGAAGCCATACAACTGGGCTCCCTGCTCAGCGGGGAGCATGCTTCTCCTTCTGTCCCTCTCCCTGAACTTGTACACTCTTTCATTCTCTGTCTCTCTCAAATAAATAAAATCTTTAAAAAATTTTTTCCCTTCCAACTCTATTACTGCCCCCCAAAGCCTTTATGTAAGTCATCCCCCTAAAAAGAATTTTTATATGGCAATATAAAATTAAAAAAGAAATCTTGCAAGAGAGTATCTCACTCAAAAACTTTAAGTGACCTGCCCCCAAATATACTTAATAAAGATGGACTTTTTGTTGTTATTAATTAATGCAACTATTAATTTCCATTTTTAATAAAAGTGTTCCTTTGCTTTTCAAAAGAATATGAATACAGAAATTTAGTCCCAGATCAAAATAGAGAAAAATATTCACGAAAATGGCTTCACCATTCAACCAGAAGAAAATCTCTTAACTGTACCCACTCCTTTAATAAACATGCCTATGGAGCTGCCAGATAGTTCTGAGTAGCAGACTTCACTGACCCCCAAAAGGTCATCACCTAGGGAGAAAGGAGGGACCAGCGTAATTACTAACCTTAGATAAGATGATTTCTCCAGGCTGGAGAATTCACGTATTTACTTATTTAGTATTTTATTCTTTTAGGCTCTGGAATTCTCCCAGACACTCTTTACACAATAAAAAGGAACAAAAATACAAATTCCCAGGGTACCCGGGTAGCTCAGTCATTAAGTGTCTGCCTTCAGCTCAGGCTCAGGTCCTGCGATCAAGCCCCACATCAGGCTCCCTATTCAGCAGGAAGCCTGCTTTCCCTCTCCCACTCCCCCTGCTCATGTTCCTGCTCTCGCTATCTCTCTACTGCTGTCAAATAAATAAATGTAATCTTAAAATATATCTATATATCTATATAGATATATAGATATATATATCCCTGGTCAGGGAAAAAGGAGTTGTTTTGGTTTTCTCTAAAACAAGAAATGACAGAATTAAACCTTTTTTTGGCCCAACATGGAAAATTAAATTCAATTTATAAATAAAACAGAAAATAATAAAAGTTACTAAGGTGTGCCCATAAGGGAATAACACATTAAAATCAAGTATTGATAATATCCTAATATTTACTTCCACCCCTGAATAGAAAAAATAATCAAAAAAAGTGAATATGACATATAGCAACTCTAAGACACTGACCAAATCCTCAATTCCAAGTAAGACTATAGAAAGAGTAGGGGTAATGCTGTGGTAAAAAGTCAATTTGTAGGGGCACCTGGGTGGCTCAGTCAATTAAAGCATAGGACTCTTGATTTTGGCTCAGGTCATGATCTCGTGGAGCGTACTTAAGATTCTCTCTCCCTCTCTCTTCTAAGCCTCCCCTCTGCATCCCCCCAACCCTAGCTACATGTGCTCCCAAATGAATAGAAGTCTAGGACGCCTGGGTGGCTCCTAGACACTGGGTGGCTCAGTTGTTAAGCATCTGAGTCCTGCACTGGACTCCTTGCTCAGTGAGGAGCCTGGTTCTCCCTCAGTCTGCTGCTTCCCTAACTTGTGTGCGCGCTCGCTCTCGCTCTCTCTCTCTCTCTCTCTCTCTGGCAACTAAATAAATAATAAAATCCTTAAAGAAAGAAGGAAGGAAAGTCAGTTTGTGTAACAAACTGTGTTTCTTCCATTAAAGGAAGACTAATAAACAACTCACTGGTGTAGTCCTTTTCCAGCATTTCTTTAACAACCCATCTTTCTATATGGTAAACTTGGAAATTATAAATAACACCATGAAGACAACTTCATACCAATTCCAGGAGGAACTAACTGGTTTTGAAACACAATTCAGCAGAAAACCTAAAGCCTGATAACAAACACGTATTTTCTACATGACAAATTAATAACACTCTTTAAAAAAAAAAAAAAAACCTGAACTATGAACTATGAAAAGAACTATAAAAAGTGCGCTGAGGGGCACCTGGGTAGCTCAGTGGGTTAAAGCCTCTTCCTTCAGCTCAGGTCATGATCTTAGGGTCCTGGGATGGAGCCCCGCATCGGGCTCTCTGCTCAGCAGGGAGCCTGCTTCCCCCTCTCTCTCTGCCTGCCTCTCTGCCTACTTGTGATCTCTCTCTGTCAAATAAATAAATAAAATCTTTAAAAAAAAAGTGTGCTGAAAGAAAAAGTATTTAGATACTGAATATCTAATAAAAGGAGACCACAATTTCAAACAGAAATAAATACATGTTATTTAATATAAACACATGCTGTCAAGTACCCATTCTCTGATTTATTCTTCAAAACAACTGCAAAGATTCAATACTTCTCTTCTACAGCTGAAGAGTCTGAGGCTCAAACAGGTTGAGCAGGTAACTCAAAGCCTCGACGAAGCTGGCAAGTAGAATAGAATTCAAACTCCGGTCCTTCACACTTTCTCCATTCAGCCATGATGCCCTAAGTAGAAATGAAAATAGGCCAAAAATATGCACAGTAATGCTGACCAATTTTTTTGTACCAAAAATAAGGGTACATGGTTTAGCTAGAAATGTATTTTCCTAACTTTAAATTTCTGTATTTGAAATATAACTTCAAAACATCCAATTTTATGACCTACAAAAAAAAGAGAAAAAATTGATCCAGTAATTCTACTGGTAGTTAACTTGCAAAAGAAGTTACTGCAGGTCTCAAGAGTTTAATTATTACCCTTAGGGCTATATCCAAGAGCATGCTGTCTCAAGGAAAGCCTGTTTCCCTGCCTATAAAAGTATATGTGAAAGAATCTTATTTAACTAGACTAAATGCACACTCAGGCTATAACATAATAAGAGGAAATTAAGCATGTATCAAAACTATATCTAAGGCCTTCAATAAACTATTACATGAAGTTCTGAAGTAATCAAGAAACAGAAGATCCAGATGACAAACATTAATTTCTTGAGTTTTCAAAAGAACACAGTATCACCACTTTCTTAAGTGAAACCACTGAGAAGCTTAAAAACAAAAAAGTTAGACCTCAGAATTATACATATAACCAGTGTTACTCATTTCTGGATAGCAATATAAACTGCAGTAAATCTCCAGTGTACACAGAACAGGATCTGGATCTGCAGTCCTAGTACATAAAGAACTACCTAAAAAAATGGCCTTGACTTCTTGACCTAATAACCCTACTCTTTGGAATTTCTCCTTGAAATATATACTAAAGCAATAGAAAAAGGGGAAATCTATAAGCACAAAAGCATTTTATTTTAGGGAGAAAAAATTAAAAAGCAGTTAACCAATAACAAAAGAATGGTAAGCCACATCCACTTTTTTCATTAGAATATTAAGTACTTTTAGAAAATGGACAAATATGGTCTGTTTACAGTATCTTAAAGTTAAAGAGCAAGACAAAATCTTATTACAATTAAGTAAAAACAAGCTTTACAGATATATAAAAATGTGTGTGCCTAAGTATAAAGGTTAAAAAGGCAATTTACCTAAATGAGTTGAAAACTTAGGTCCACACAAAAAGTTGCACAAACGTTTATAGTAGCTTTATTCATGATTACCAAAAGTTGGAAGCAAGATATTCTTCCATAGATGAATGGATGAACTGTGATACGTCAACATAACAAAATATTACACAGTAATAAAAAGAAACAAGCTATCAAACCATGAAAAGAAATTTACAAAAGGAAACTTACACAAATACTGCTAATGGAAAAATGCCAATCTGAAAGGCTACACATTGTATGATTTCAACTATATGACATTCTAGAAAAGAGAAAATTAGGGAGACAGTAAGAAGATCAGTGATTAACAGGAGTTCAGGGGGGAGAGAGAGAAATCAATAGGTGGAGCACAGGGTATTTTTAGAGCAGTGAAACTATTCAGTATAATACTGCAATGGTGGATACATACACATTTTCACAACCCAAAGAATAAACCCTATTGTTAACTATGGAATTTATAGTTAGTAATACTATATCAATACTGGCACATCAACCATAACAAATATACTACACTAATGAATGATAACAATACTAGAGAAAACTGGAGGGAATGAGAGAGGGTATATGGGAACTCTCTACTTTCTACTCAGTTTTTCTAACAATTTAAAATTTCTCAAAGTAAGAAAAAAAAAAATAACAAAGTATTGGGGCATCTAGGTGGCTTAGTTGGTTAAGTGTCTGCCTTCAGCTCAGGTCATGATCCCAAGGTCTTGGGATGGAGCCCAACACTGTTCCTGCTCATCAGCAAGCCTGCTTCTCCCTCTCCCTCTGCCTGCCACTCTGCCTACGTGTGCTTTTCGTCAAATAAATAAATCTTTAAAAAAACAAAAAGTATTAGTTTTTTAAAAAAGAAACTTTCACAAAACAAGAGACAAAGACTTCCCCAAACAAAAGCTGAGGGCGGTTACTCACTATCACACCCGCCTTTCAAGAACTGTTAAACAGAGTTCTTCAAACTGAAATGAAAGGATACTAATTAATAACATAGAAACATATAAAATTGTAACACTCACCAACAAAGGCAAGTATACACTCAAATACAGACCAATACTGTACTGATGGTGTGCACATCACTTTCAACTCTAATATTAAAAGTTAAAAAACAAAACTATTAAAAATAAGTATAGCTGCAAGTGCCTGGGTGGCTCAGTGGGTTTGGTGTCTGCCTTCAACTCAGGTCATGATTTCAGGGTTCTGGGATCCAGCTCTGCATCAGGCTCCCTACTCAGGGGGACAGTCTACTTCTCACTCTCCCTCTACACCTCCCCACCTCTTGTGCGCATGCTCTCTCAAATGGATAAATAAAATCTTTAAAAATTTTTTTAAATTAAAAACACCTATAGCTATAATATTTTGCTAGTGACTACCCAATATAAAAATACGTAAATTGTGACATCAATAATATAAAAAAGATGGGATGGGCAAGTGTTGAATATGTTGTTATCTGCTTAAAATAAGCTGTTATGCTTTTCTGTAAGCCTCATACAACCAAAATGAAAACAGCTCTAGTAGATACTTAAAAGATAAAAAAGATTCAATGCATACCACTATTTTTTTAAAAAATTATTAAATCATGAAAAGACAGCAAGAAAGGAAGAATGGAACAAAGGAAATAAAAAAGTCAGAAAACAGTAAAATGGCAACAGTAAGCCTTACGTATCAATAATAGTTTAAATGTTAATGGATTTAACATTTCATGGATTCTTCCATGAAAAACATGAGTCTGTGAGTACATTAAAAACAAGATCCATTAATATGTTCACTACAAGAGATTCACTTTAGCTACAGGGACATATACAGGCTGAAAACAGATGGAAAAAGATATTCCATGCAAATAGTAAACGAAAGAGAGCAGGATATTACTCAGCCATCAAAAAGAATGAAATTTTACCATTTCCAGTGTGTGGATAGAGTGTATTATGCTAAGCAAAATAAGTCAGCCAGAGAAAGACAAATACCACATGATTTCACTCTTGTGTGGAATTTAAAACAAAACAGATGAACATAGGGGTAGGCATAAAAAAGAAAGAGGGGGAAGGAAACCTTAAGAGACCCTTAACTATAGAAAACAAACTGAGGGCTGACGGAGGGAGGTGAGTGAGGAATGGGCTAGATGGATGATGGGTATTAAGGAGGGTACCTGTGATGAGCACTGGGTGTTATATTAAGCAATGAATCACTAAATTCTATACCTAATACCAATTTTACCATATATGTTAATAAACCAGAATTTTTTTATTAACATAAAATGTATTATTTGCCCCCGAGGTACGGATCTGTGACTCATCAGGTTTACACATTTCACAGCACTCACCATAGCACGTACCCTCCCCAATGTCCATAACCAGCTAGAATTTATTTTTATTAAGATTTTATTTTGAGGGATGCCTGGGTGGCTCAGTGGGTTAAAGCCTCTGCCTTTGGCTCAGGTCATGATCCCAGTGTCCTGAGATCGAGCCCAGCATTGGGCTCTCTGCTCAGTGGGGGGGTCTGCTTCCTCCTCTCTCTGAATGCCTCTCTGCCTACTTGTGATCTCTGTCTGTCAAATGAATAAATGAAATCTTTAAAAAAAAAAAAAAAAGATTTTATTTTGAAGGAGTACCTAAGCAGGGGGAGAGGCAAAGGCAGATAGAGAATTTCAAGTGGACTCCATGTTGAGTGCAAAACCCACTTTGGGGCTCAATCTCACAACCCTGAGATCATGACCTGAGCAGAAATCAAGAATCAGATGCTTAAACAATTCAGGCACCCAGGTACCCCAACTTACTAGAATTTAAATACAAACCTGAAATTTAAAAAAAAAAAAAAGAGCAGAAGTAGCTGTACTTATTATATCACAGCTGTACTTAGTATAATAAACTGTACTTATTATTGTACTTATTATAAGCTGTACTTATACTTACTAGACAAAAATAGACTTTTAGTTAAAAACTATGAAAAAAGATAGACATTATGTAATAATAAAGGGGTCAACCCAAGAAAAGCATATAATAATTGTAAATACACATGCAACGAACACCAAAGAACCTAGATATATAAAGTAATTATTAACCAAACTGAAAAGACACAGAGACAGCAATACCCACTTTCAAAAATGGGTAAATCATCCCAATACAAAACCAGTAAGGAAATGCCTGCCTTCAATAACACATCAGATCAAACAGACCTAATAAATATATAGAACATTCCATCCAACAGCAGCAAAATATACAATCTTCTCAAGCACATACAAAACATTCTCTAAGATCAATTACATGTTAGGCCTCAAAATAAGCCTTAACTAATTTAAACAGACTAAAAGTATACCTAGCATCTTTTCCAACCACAAGGTATGAAACTAGAAAACAGTATCAGGAGGAAAATGGGTACATTCACAAAAATGTGGATATTAAATGACATGCTCCTGAACAGCCAATGGGTCAAAGCAAAAATCAAGAGAAATTTTAAAAACACTGAGACAAAGCTGGAAAAAAAAATGTCAAAACTTCTGGGTTGCCACAAAAGGGGTTCTAAGAGGGAAGTTCAAACCAATACCTACACTGAGAAAAAAGAAAAACCTCAAATAAACAATCCAACTTAACACTTCAAGGAGCCAGAAAAAGAACAAACTAAGCCCAAAGTTAGCAGAAGGAAATAATACGATTAGAACAGAAATAAAACAGAGACTAGAGAAACAATTTTAAAAACCAATGACACTAGTATGTGGGCTTTTTATTTTTTGTTTTTTGTTTTTTTATGATAAACAAAACTGACAAAACTTTGGCTAGGCCAATCAAGCAAAAAGATTCAAATAAATAAAATAATGACAGATACTGCAACTGATACTGAAGAAATGGAAAATATCTTAAAATACTACTACAAACAATTACACGCCAATAAATTGAATCTGGAAGAAATGGATAAACTCCTACAATCATACAATCTACCAAGACTTACTCATGAAAAAATAAAAAATCTGAACAAACCAGTAACGAAAAAGTAAGAAGACTGAAACAGTAATCAAACATCTTTAAACAAAGAATGTCTATGACCTTCTTCGGTAAATTATTTCAGTAATTTAAAGAATTAATGCCATTTCTTTTCAAACTCTTCCAAAAAACTGAAGAGAAAGGAGCACTTCCAAATTCATTTTACAAGGCCAGCATTACCCCAATATTAAAGCCAGACAAGGACACACTACAAGATAAGAGAATTACAGGCTAATATCCCTGATAAACATAGATGCAAGTATCCTCAGCAAAATATCAGGAAACCTAATTCAATAGCACATTTAAACAATTATACACCATGATCAAGTCAAATTTATCCCTGGGTTGCA
Source organism: Mustela lutreola (assembly GCF_030435805.1). Classification (NCBI taxonomy): domain Eukaryota; kingdom Metazoa; phylum Chordata; class Mammalia; order Carnivora; family Mustelidae; genus Mustela; species Mustela lutreola. Next base: position 43,056,753 of record NC_081297.1, read on the forward strand.
AAGGATGTTTCAACATATGCAAATCAACAAATGTATTACACTACATTAACAGGATCAATATGATCACAGTTCATATGATCAACTCAACAGCTAACACCTCAATAGCTAATGACAAGCTAACATATTCAATGGTAAAAAGCTGAAAAGCTTTACATCTAGGATCAGGGACAAGACAAAGATGCCCATTCTCACCCCTTCTATTCAATATGGCATTGGAAGCCAGAGTACTTGGGCAAGAAAAAGAATTAAAAAGCCATCCAAATCGGAAAAGAAATAAAATATTTTTGTAAATGACAAGACCTTGTGTAGAAAGAACAGCAAAGGGGTGCCTAAGTGGCTCAGTCGGTTAAGCCTTCGGCTTAGATCATGATCCAGGGGTCCTGGGATGGAGCCCCATGTCAGGCTCCCACCTCAGCTGGGAGTCTGCTTCTCCCTCTCCCTCGGCCCCTCCCCCAGCTGGTGCTCGCTCTCTCTCTCTCTCTCTCTCTAGCCCAAATAGACAAAATCTTTAAAAAAAAAAAAAAAAAAAAATTAAGGCTCCACCAAAAACTGTCAGAATAAACAATTTACTGAATGTAAATTTGCAGGATACAAAACCAATATGCAAAAAAATCAACTAATTGCACTGAAGCATCAAAAAAATATTAAGAAAACAACCTCACTTACAAAAGCTTTAAAAAAGATGAAATACTTAGGAATAAATTTAACTGAGGAGGTGAAAGATGTATACACTGAAAACTCTTATGATATTGATGGGAGAAATTGAAAAGACACAAATAAATGGCAAGTTAGTCCATGCTCATGGACTGGAAGAATTAACACTGTTAAATGTGCATAGTACCCAAAGCAATCTACAAATTCAAGGCAATCCTACCAAAATTCCAGTGGCATTTTTCACAGAAATAGGAAAAAAAAGTCTTAAGATCCATATGGTACCAAAATGAACTCCAAGTAGTCAAACCAATCTTGAGCTAAAAGAACAAAGCTAAAGGTATCACACTTCCTGATTTCAAAATACAATACAAAGCTACAGTAATCAAAACATATGGTATTGGCATAAAAACAGACATAGATTAATGAAATAAAATAGAGCCCAGAAATAAACCCAAGCAACTACAGTCAACTGATCTTCAACAACAGTGCCAAAAACACACAATGAGGTAACAATGGTCTCGTCAATAAATGGTGTTGCGAAAGCTGGATATCCACATGAAAAAGAATGGAACTTGACCATTCTCTCACACCATACACAAAAATCAACTCAAAATAAATTAGACTTAAATGTAAGAAATGAAACTATAAAACAGGAGGGAGGGACGCCTGGGTGGCTCAGTGGGTTAAGCCGCTGCCTTCGGCTCAGGTCATGATCTCAGGGTCCTGGGATCGAGTCCCACATCGGGCTCTCTGCTCAGCAGGGGGCCTGCTTCCCTTCCTCTCTCTCTGCCTGCCTCTCTGACTGCCTACTTGTGATTTCTCTCTGTCAAATAAATAAAATCTTTTTAAATAAATAAATAAATAATAAAACAGGAGGGAAAACGGGGGGAAAGCTTCTTGACATTGGCCTAGGAAATGATTTTTTTCAATAGGACCCCAAAAGGTAAGAAAAACAAAAAGATGGTAGGATTACATTAAACTAAAAAGTTTCTACACAGCAAAGAAAACAATCAGCTGAGTGAAGACACAACCTATGAAAAGGGAGAAAATATTTGCAAACCATACATCTGATAAGGGGCTAATATTCAAAATACACAAATAGCTCAAACAACTCAAAAGCAAAAAAAAACAAATAATCCAACTAAAAAATAGGCAAAGGATTTGAACAGACATATCTCCAGAGAAAACACACAAATGGCCAATAGGTATATGGAAAGGTACTCAACATCACTAGTCATCAGGGAAAAGCCAATCAAAACCAGGAGATATTACCTCACCCCTGTTAGAACTGCTATTATCAAGAAGACAAAGTTAACATGAGCTGACGAGGATGATCCAGCAATTCCACTTCTGGGTATAGCCAAGAAAATGAAAAGATACCAGGATCTCAAAAAGATGTCTGCACTCCATGTTCATTTGACGCATTACTCCCAATATATGTATGGGTAAAAACAAAGTGTCCATTGACAGATGAATGAATAAAGAAATTAGGATATATTTAATATTTCATTACACACACACAGCACTGAAAGAAGGAAATCCTGCCATCTGCAACAACATGGATGAAACGGGAGGATATTATGCTAAGTATAATGAGCCAGACACAGACTGACAAATATCACATGAACTCACTTATATGCAAAATCTAAGAGAGTCAAACTCATAAAAACAAAGTAAAAAGGCAGTTGCCAGGGGCTGGGTAATGCGGGACATGGAGAAACATTAATCAAAGGGTACAAAATCTCAGATACACAGGATGAGTAAGTTATGGAGATTTAATATACAGCATGGTAGCTACAGCTAATAATTTTGTATTGCATACTTGCCATCTACTAAGAGGGTAAATCTTAAATGTTTTTAGGACCAAATAAAAAGGGAGGTGAGAATATGTTACGTGAGGTAATGGATATGTTAATTATTTGACTGTGGTACGCACTTCACTATATATATACATGTGTGTATCTATATACACACACGTGTGTGTGTGTATATATATCAACCAAATCATCCTTTTCTCCTAAATTATATATAATTTTTTACTTCTCACTTAACCTCATTAAAGCTAGAGGGGGCAGAGAAGGAATCTACATAGCAGACCACTATTCACAATGGCCAAAAAGCTTCAAGAACAGATGAATGGATAAACAAAACGTGATATAATCATAATAGAGAATATTCTTCAGCCATAGAAAGAAATGAAATTCTAATACATGCTACAAATGAATGAATAACATAACATTATGCTATATGCTACATATTAAAAAAAACAGACACAAAAGACCAGTACTGTATGACTCCACTTAAATGAGGTTACCAGAATAGGCAAATTCATAGACTAAAGCTAAAACAGAGGTAACCAGGAGGTGGGGGAAGGAAGGAGTAGGAAGTTATTGGTTAACTGTAAACATTGTCTTTCTGGAATGATAGAAAAGTTGGGGAAATAGCAGTGATGATTACAAAACACTCCTAATATATTTAATACCAATGAATTGTACACTTAAGAATGGGTAAGATGCGAATTTTATGATACATATTTTTCACCACAATAAAAAAAAAATGAAGTACTGATACATTCTACAACATGGATGAATCTGAAAAACATTTGCTAAGTGAAAGACATCAAATAAAAAAGGCTGTATTATTTTATGATTCCATCTATATGAAATATCCAGAATAGGTAAATCCATATGAACAGAAAGCTAGACTACCAGCTGCCAGGGGCTGGACTGAGGAGAAAATGGAATAACTGCTTGATAGGTATGGGGGTTTCCTTTTGGGGTGATAAAGTTCTAGAACCAAGCTGTGGTGATAGTTGCACAACACTATGAATGTACTCAATATCATTGTATTGTATACTTTAAAATGATGAATTTGGGGACACCTGGGTGGTTCAGTCAGTTATTTGACGGTTCTTGATCTCAGCTCAGGTCTCAATCTCAAAATTATGAGTTCAAGCCCCAAACCATGCCCAGCTGGTTGCTGAGATTACTTTAAATTAAATTTTTAAAAAGTGGTTTTTCCACAATTTTTAAAAAGAAACCTAGAGGGGCATCTGGGTGGCTCAGTGGGTTAAAGCCTCTGCTTTCGGCTCAGGTCATGATCCCAGGGTCCTGGGATCGAGCCCCATATCGGGCTCTCTGCTCAGCAGGGAGCCTGCTTCCTCCTCTCTCTCTGCCTGCCTCTCTGCCTACTTGTGATCTCTGTCTGTCAAATAAATAATAAACAGAATCTTTTTAAAAAAAAAAAAAAAAAAAAAAAAAAAAAAGAAACCTAGAGTATTAAAATGTGTAATGCTTTACTGTTAGCTTTATCAATGTACAATTTCTTTCAAATAAATATATATGGTATAAACTAATTTTTAATATTTGTCACAGTAGCCAAAAAAAACTTAAAATCTATGGTATAATTTATACTAATAAGAGGACTGATCATTGCAATTTGTTGGGCTTTTTTTTAAGATTTTATTTATTGATTTGACAGAGAGAGAGCACGAGCGAGAGAGGGAACACAAGCAGGGAGAGTAGGAGAGGCTTCCCATGACCTTGGGATCATGACCTGAGGCCAAGGCAGATGCTTAAGGACTCAGCCACCCAGGCGCCCCTGGTCATTGAAATTTGTAAATAATTAGCCACAGTTTTAACTTGCTTCTCCCCCAAACCTTTAAGGTCAAATAAAATCTTTTAAAATTATAATTTACACTCTTCCACTCTGTGCTTATCTCCTTGTAGAGGTGCTAATGATCAGCAAACTGACCAGGAAATTTTGTAAAGAAACAAAATGCCAGGAGTTTAGATAATCGAAAACCCAGGTAATCAAATATTGCTATAAACAATATAATGAGCTCTTCCAAGTGTTTCTACTAAAACCATATTAACAGTCTTCTCAAAAAATTTGTCTCCTAGGATTCTGAGTAAAATTCACTGCTAAGGGTAAAGACCTACTAAGCATAACTTTTTCTGCCTAAGCTCTGATAAGAATACTTTAATATCTGTAACTACAGTAATTATGATTATGTAAGGATCTAGAGATATATCCAATTATCTCTAGAGATGCCTCAGAATTCTCCTAAACAATGAAATAAATTAGCTTAAAATGTGAGAATCACAATGCACTTTCAGAAATGGGAACATACTATATAGTGGCATAAGGCAGTTACTTAAGCAATATAGAATACTTTTTCCTCCACATTTTTTTGTTCACTCCTTTCCAGTGTGCCTTAGCTCTTAGCTAAGGAGCCTAGGATAAACTGTACCATTAAACAAGGCCACATTCCTATCATGTGAGTTCAGCTTTATTCCCTACTTATTCATTCACTCATTTCTTCAAATGAAGTTTACTATATGCCAAGTTTTGTGCTTTTCCCTGATTTCTTACTACAGTTTTACTACAAGGCAAGAGATAGTTATATGGATGACATTTCTTTCTCTTAAGAAATAAGTAGAAAGAATAGAATACATAGAAAATAACAGAAAATATAAGCAGGTTTTGGGGGGAATGGAAACTAAATTTAGAAGCTAACTATTCAGGGTAAGATAAAATAATTAGAAGGTATTAAGAGCAAACATCACTCAAAAAATAAAAAAGCATATGGTAATATATATCCATTTCCTATGCTTGTCATTCTAAAGAAAAATACTATTAAAAAAAAAAGATTGCCTAATGATTTTTAAACTATTAATAAAGAAAAAACCGTTCCAAGTCAAAAAAAATCAGGAACTTTTAGTTCCTCCAAAAACTAAGTAATACTCAAACAATACACAAAAGCCGGTGTTCAAATATTTATTGTAGTATATTAGGAATCAAAAAACTAACCTCAGCCTCATGGCCTCCAGCACATTCTAGGGATAATGCGAAAGATAAATAGGCCTGTGGTGTAATATTATTATCTATCATGATGCTCTACTGCAAGTTGCAAAAAGAAATTATGGGTGAAGGAGAAAAAAGATTTAGGTAAGCCACAGAGAACAAAAGTATTAAAACAATGAACTGTCCCACCATTAAACAAATGACTATCTAGTGAGGAAGAGTAAAAAACTGGAAAAGTATTTGAAACTAGGCTTTAATTTGCTCTAAGAGTCTTAACAGTAAAGGGAGTAATACGGGAGAAGGAAAGTAAGACTTCTGAGTATCTGTCAATCAGAAGAGTTAATCTTGGGGCGCCTGGGTGGCTCAGTGTGTTAAGCCACTGCCTTCGGCTCAGGTCATGATCTCAGGGTCCTGGGATCGAGTCCCACATCGGGCTCTCTGCTCAGCAGGGAACCTGCTTCCTCCTCTCTCTCTGCCTGCCTCTCTGCCTACTTGTGATCTCTCTCTGTCAAATAAATAAATAAAATCTTAAAAAAAAAAAAAAAAGTTAATCTTTATTCTACTTATACAGAAAATTTTCACTCATCAAGATTCTATGAATACTGTGTTGTATCACAAAGAGCTTTAAAAAAAATACAGATGGAAAATAGCTGGTAGGAAGAAACAAGTAACTAAGAGGTACTTGAGTCTCTGAATAGGTGCAGAAATCCTATACAAATTTGGCCACTGCATTTTCACAAATAGAGCACATCTGGGTCTTTTAATATCTTTGGGTGGCCAGGAAAATACCACTGAGTTTTTCAAATCCTACACTTCCTCCTCAGATTGCTAGGCCCCTCCTTCCCAATATCTAGAGTAAATACTCTCTTACTGAGTGAATTATTATGCTTACAATGTTTGTTGAAAAGGCTCATTTTCTTTCTTTTTTTTTTTTTCCCCAAGATTTTTATTTATTTATTTCACGGAGAGACAGGGAGAGAAGGAATACAGCAGGGGGAGTGGGAGAGGGAGAAGCAGGCTTTCAGCTGAGCAGGGAGCCTGATGTGGGGTTCGATCCCAGGACCCGGGACCATAACCTGAGCCGAAGTCAGATGCTTAACTGAGCCACCCAGGTGCCCCGAGACTCATTTTCTGTATAAAATCATTTAAGCATACATTCCACTATTTTTCTTTTTAGAAAATACAATCTTGGGTGCCTGGGTGGCTGAGTCACCTAAGCATCTGCCTTCACCTCAGGTCCTAGGATTGAGCCCTGCATCAGGGTCCCTGCTCATTGGGGAGCCCCTCTCTCCCTCTGCCTCTCCCCTTGTTCTCATTCTATCCCTGTCTAATAAATAAATAAAATGAAAGAAAAAGAAAATAAGAAATGAAGGAATGAAAAGAAAGAAAATACATTCTTGCAAACTAACTTGTCCATAGGCATAGACTTACTTTTGAAATTTGTTGTGGCTATGTTCCCAGAAAACGTAATAGAGTCTCTTATATAGATTATCAAATATGAAACTATAGAACTACAGACGTACAACAGAGACTTGATCTCACGTGGTCTAGGAGCAGAGACTCAGGAGTCATTTATTTTGCTCTGCCAAAAGAGATGTTGAAGGTTTTATAGAGGAGGTTTGCCAATCACAATAAATGAAAGATATTCTGTACAAAGAAAAGAATATATACAAACAAGGACAGATTAGAGAACAAGGGACAGATTCAAGATATAAGAGGTAGAGAAAAAACATATGGATGACTGATTAAATAAGGATCAAACAATAGAAAATCAGATGACTCGGGTTTTTTGCTTAGGCTGAGTGTATTTAGAGGATGGCATTCACTGAGATGAAGGGATGATAAAGGCAAAATAATAAGGAACAATAATGAATTTGTTTGGGGGAACCTAGGTAGCTCAGTCCATTAAGCATGGGCCTTCAGTTCAGGTCATGCTCCCAAGGTTTGGGGATTCAGCCCTGCATCAGACTCCCTGCTGGGCAGGGTGCCTGCTTCTCCCTCTTCTTCTGCCATTCTCCCTGCTTGTTCGTACTTCCCTACAAACCCCCCACCCACAAATAAAGTCTTTTTTTTTTTTTTTAAGATTTTATTTATTTGACAGAGACAGACACAGCGAGAGAGGGAACACAAGCAGGAGTGGGAGAAGGAGGAGGCTTCCCACCGAGCAGGGAGTCCGATGCAGGGCTTGATCCCAGGACACTGGGATCATGACCTGAGCTGAAGGCAGACAACCATGTGCCACCCAGATGCCCCCACAAATAAAGTCTTTTAAAAAATAAATAAATAGGGGACCGGCCGGGAAGATACCAGTGGCGGTGATGGCGGAAAGTGCCTTTAGCTTCAAAAAGTTGCTGGATCAGTGCGAGAACCAGGAGCTCGAGGCTCCTGGAGGAATTGCTACTCCCCCAGTGTATGGTCAGCTGTTAGCTTTGTATCTGCTCCACAATGACATGAATAATGCAAGATATCTTTGGAAACGGATACCACCTGCTATAAAATCTGCCAATTCTGAACTTGGGGGAATTTGGTCAGTAGGACAAAGAATCTGGCAGAGAGATTTCCCTGGGATCTATACAACCATCAACACACACCAGTGGTCTGAGACGGTCCAGCCAATCATGGAAGCACTTAGAGACGCAACGAGGAGAAGAGCCTTCGCCCTGGTCTCACAAGCCTACACCTCCATCATCGCTGATGACTTCGCAGCCTTTGTCGGGCTCCCTGTGGAAGAGGCTGTGAAAGGTATATTAGAACAAGGATGGCAAGCCGACTCCACCACAAGAATGGTTATGCCCAAAAAGCCAGTTGCAGGGGCCCTGGATGCATCTTTTAACCGGTTTATTCCCTTATCAGAGCCTGCCCCAGTGCCCCCGATCCCCAACGAACAGCAGTTAGCCAGACTGACCAATTATGTGGCTTTCCTCGAAAACTGATACATCATTCTGAGTTCAAGATTCACCTTCGGAATCCTGTATACTGACAGATAGAGAAATGTAAAATTTTTATTTTCAATTTCTTGGACGGATGAAGCACCTCAGCATTCCTTACTGAGTATGTGATAAAATACATATATAAAGTATATTATATATATTTTGTCCTTAAACATTATGCGGAATAGTTGTTGAAGCAATTCTCCTTTTGTAATATTGGACAGTTTGAATGGAGCCCATCAGTATTACGCAGTTTATATTTCCTAGTGACTTACAAAGTACAGCTCTCCTGCTTCGTGTAGTCAGTGGTTGTCAGCTGTTTGTCCCTCTGCTCCAGCGCACCACACACTCCCCTCTGCACCCATAGCTCATTACAGCGGTTCATTGCGGTTTGAGAAGGACAGTCCCCAGAGGCCGTCTCTGAGCTGCTGGGGACTCTGAGGCACCCCCCTTCAGAGAAGATGCTCTCCTTTCTCCTCACCTCCTGCACATCACTCCTATGGAAGGCTGAAGCGTAGCTGAGGAACCAAAGACCATTTCCTCAGTAAACCTGTTTGTGAACTGCAGATTTCTTCCTGATAGTGGGAGTACATCCATTGCTGACAGTGGAGGGCTTGCCATGAAAAGGCAACTATTTAAGACCTTCAGGTGACATATTCAATGTAATAATGTTCCCTTAAGAAGAAGGGAAACCTAGGGTGGAATGCATTCTACCGGCAAAGAAGCTATAACAATAAGTGATCCACTTTGTTCAACTATCCTGCGGCCTACTGATTGCTTCTGTTTATCCTTTGGTGTAAGTTCTGCCTTTTGGAGAAATACTGAACAAGTCTTTCAGTTGTCGTGTGATACCCTCTAAATATTGGGAGATGTTCATTATATCTTCAGGTTAAAAGCCCCCCTTGTTTCATTTATTCTGCATTTGTTCAATAAATATTTAATTGCAAAATAAATTAATTAATTAATTAATTAAAAGAATGAATTTGTCTTTAGAAATGAAGTTTGAAGTGACAAATATTCAGTTCACATCAGGAAACACAAATCAAGAGGATATACTGGATATTACCAGTATAAAAAATGATACTGAAATAGTTACTAGCCTAACAGTAATCAAAATCCTTTAAGAACAGTAAAAAAAAAAAGAAAGAAAGAAAGAAAGAAATCCTTCATTCCTCCTTCTCTCTTTCTTTCGTTTTATTTATTAGACAGAGACAGAATGAGAGAGAATAAGCAGCAGGAGCAACAGAAGGAGAGAGAGCCTCCCCGGTGAGCAGTGCCCAGGTGGCTCAGTGGGTTAAGGATCTGACTCTTAAACCTCAGTTCAGGTCTTGATCTCATGATTATTGAGTTCAAGCCCCGCACTGGGCTCCATGCTGGGTGCAGAACTTACATTTAAAAAAAAAAAAAAAAAAAGTTATATAAAAAAGTGAGGAGGGACAAAATTCCAAGCGAATACCAAATACTACATGATAAAGTCAGGACTAGAACCTAGACCTCTTGACTCCCAGTCAAATGTACTAAAACCAGGTTGCCTTCCTAATGGGAAAGCAATGGAAAATTTTAAATTCCCACCTCTTAGACATTACTTCATAAAGTTACTACATTGGTTAAAAGCACCACAATTACTTAAATGTACCTCAAAAGCAATTTTTTTCTACCTGAAGAAATTGCTAAATTGTTTGACACTTCATCTCTAGTAATACTCTATTCTAGGAAAAAGTATTTTTAGAAAACCAATAGTTTGAGGCACCTGGGTGTCTCAGATGGTTAAGTGTCTGCCTTCCACTCAAGTCATGATCCCAGGGTCCTAGGCTCTGGCCCTGCATCAGGTTCCCTGCTCAGCGGGAAGCCTGCTTCTCCCTCTCCCTCTCCTGCTGCTTGTGTTCCCTCTCTGTGTCTCTGTCAATAAATAAACTCTTAAAAAAAAAAAAGAAAGAAAGAAAAGAAAACCAAGAGTTTGTATGTTTCATGAGGGCAGGGATTTGTTTCTTTCACTGCTGAAACCCCAAACTTCAAGACATATACAGTAGACATTCCATATAGGTTGCCTGAATAAATGAATGAATGAATGACCCATTCTCCAGGGGGAAAAAAGGAAAAAAGTAAAGGAATTAAAATTATTTATATTTACTCATAGTTCAGTTGGGCTTGTCAAGATAGATTGTTATTAGTACAATGTATTACTTCACCTATTTTGTAATTTTGATTTTTATTTTGCCCTCAATTTTAAAAGAGCAGGCAAGATGTGGAAAACAGTATGGCAGTTCCACAAAAAAATTAAAAATAGAATTACTATATGATCTATCAATTCTATCTCTGTGTATATATGCAAAAGAATTGAAAACAGGGTCTGGAAGAGACATTTATACATTTGTGCATAACAGAATTGCTTACAACAGCTAATATATGGAAACAACCCAAGCATCTATCAGTAGATGAGTCAATAATGGAATTCATACACACAATAAAATACTACTCAGTCTCGAGACTATGGACTCTGAAAAACAATCTGAGGGGAATGAAGTGGTGGGGGGGTGGGAGGTTGGGGTACCAGGTGGTGGGTATTATAGAGGGCACAGATTGCATGGAGCACTGGGTGTGGTGCAAAAATAATGAATACTGTTATGCTGAAAATAAATAAATTTAATTAAAAAAAAAATACTACTCAGTCTCAAAAAGGAAGGAAATTCTAGGGTGTCTGGGTGGGCTCAGTCAGTTGGCCAAGTGACTTGCTCTCAGCTCAGGTTGTGATCTCACGGTCATTTGAGCACTGCTTTGGACTCCACACTAGGCATGGAGCTTACTTTAAAAAAAAGAGAGAGCAAGCGAGCAAGCAGACAAGCCCAGCTCTACAGTTTTAAATGTAATACTCCACACCAGAAATTTCAATCCAAGGAGTGGATAATTATGCACACAGCTTCCAACAAACATGCATACCACAATGGTAATAGCCCCTGAATAATAAAAATAATTTCTAAAAAAAAAAAAAGTCATCCATAATTTTACCAAATGATGATAATGATAATAAAAACAACAGTGATGGGGCACCCAGATGGTTCAGTGGGTTAAGGCCTCTGCCTTCAGCTCAGGTCATGATCCCAGGGTCTTGGGATCAAGCCCCACATCGGGCTCTCTGCTCAGCAAGGAGCCTGCTTCCACCTCTCTCTCTCTCTGTCCGCCTCTCTGCCTACTTTTGATCTCTGCCTGTCAAATGAATAAATAAAATCTTTTAAAAAAATAATAGAAAATTAAAAAGTGACAAGTTCCTCAAAAAGCTGAAGAGAATTACAGTGATTCAGCAATTCCACTCCTAGATATATAGCCAAAATAACTGAAAACAGGGATTCAAATACCAATACTCCCAAGCACCAAAACATGGAAACTCTACTAGTATCCATGGATAGATGAATGGATAAACAAAATGTGGTATAAAAATACAATGACAGGGGCGCCTGGGTGGCTCAGTGGGTTAAGCCGCTGCCTTCGGCTCAGGTCATGATCTCAGGGTCCTGGGATCGAGTCCCGCATCGGGCTCTCTGCTCAGCAGGGAGCCTGCTTCCTCCTCTCTCTGCCTGCCTCTCTGCTTACTTGTAATTTCTCTCTGTCAAATAAATAAATAAAATCTTTAAAAAAAAAAATAAAAAAAAAAAAAAAATTAAAAAAAAAAAAAATACAATGACATATTAAGCTATTAATAATAACAAAAGAGAATGAAGTTCAGATTCATCCTACAGAATGATCACAGGTAAAATACAGGTTATCAGGGCTAGTAGGAGGGAGTAAAGGAGAGTTACTGCTAATGGTTAATTTTGTTTTAGGTGATACAAAAGTTTTGGGATACTGGTGATGACTACAAAACACTGTGAATGTATTTAATGCTACTGAAATGTAAACTTAAAAATGGTTAAAATGGGGACGCCTGGGTGGCTCAGTTGGTTGGGCAGCTGCCTTCGGCTCAGGTAATGATCCCAGCACCCTGGGATCGAGTCCCACATCGGGCTCCTTGCTCAGCAGGGAGCTTGCTTCTCCCTCTGCCTCTGCCTGCCTCTCTGTCTGCCTGTGCTCACTCGCTCTCTCTCCCTCTATCTCTGACAAGTAAATAAATAAAATCTTTAAAAAAAAAAAAAAAGGTTAAAATGGTAAGCTTCATATGTGTATTTCATCATAATAAGAAAAACAGTAATAGCAACTAAAGCTTTAGTGCTTTACTGTATGCCAAGCACAGTGTCTTTTAAATAATACCTAAGAATTAACTCAGTTAAAACCCTGTTAGATGGGTACCATCCCCACTTCAGAGATGAGGAAATAAAGCAAGACAGTGTGCATAACTAACATACAACTAGTAACTGGTAAGCTAGAATTTGAACCTAGTCAGTCTCACTCCTGGTATTCTTAACATATGCTACTTCTATAACTTTATTAATGAATGATTAATAAATACCAGCAAAGAAAAGCTCAATTCATTGATTCATTGATTCATGAAAAGAAGTAAAAAATTTTTTAGAAGTCAAACTACCATTAAAAACTGGATGAGTAAAGAAAACAAATTTATTTCAAAAAATGTGCTCAGCTTAAAGCCCATAAAGTTCACAGCTTACGAAATTAAGAAAAAGGTACCAAATTAAAGTTTTAAGAACTGTGAAGTATGATAATCAAGGCTGCAATTCAGGAAAATATACTGCAGTACTACACTGCCTCTTTATCTAATAAACTTTTGATGAAAAAAATATATTCCAGAAAGTAAAGTTCACAAAGAACATGAAGTATAAATGTTGTATAACCAGCAAGAAACATATGCTAGTATCCAGATGACCCCTTTCCCCCGATCACTGTACAATTTTTTAAGTATTAATATTGAGATCGACCACTTTCCTTGCCAGTTAGTATGAGAGAAATCTCCCATCCAAATTCTGGAACGACTTAAGCCAGTCATGGAACATACATCTAGTATTGTGATTGATAGTGATTAAAAAAGAAAGCAAAAAAAAAAAAAAAAAAAGCTAATGTTCAAAAGAAAATCTGGTACCTTTAACATCCTTGCTAGTCCCACTGACGAAATAAACTATCCCATCCTAGAAAAAAAAATCCCATTCCACCAACTGTTCAGATTTGTATCCACTATATTTCATTTCAACACTGAAGTTGGAAAGAAGAGGTAATGACGGATACAACATACCACTACTTCCATGTAGAACATTTTGTACCACTCTGGTTTCCAGTAAAGGAAAAGCATGAACTTGATATCAGAAATCTCATTAACCATGTACCAACTTCAAAGGCATACCTCAGAACGGAATGACAGACCACACAAGAATAGTTTACATATTCAACTTTCAAGTCACTGTGAAATTGGCTACTTTCACCTTAGAGGAAGCCAATCAAAATCCTGGAACCTATTTTGCAGCCCATCCTCTACCACTGAATAATCTGATAGTAGAACTAGAAAGTGATGGACAGTAGCTCTTTCTGCCCACACGTCCTGTCTACGTGCTTTAATAAAACCATTTTGCAAGAACAACAACAAAACAAAACAAAAAAACTAGAAAGTGATGCCACTAGGTTTCAACGATTATACCCTACTCACCGTGTCCAACTAATATAAAGAGATATTGCACTATTGGCCTTCAGAATGTGAAAATTTAATATCATAATTGTTAACAACCTCAAAGGTTCATAGCAGATAGGAAGTTAACTTGTAAAGAGTTAACAATCTCTACACTTCATATGTGGTTGTGAGAACTGAACAGGCTAATAGAGGCAAAACACCAAGTTTTAATTTAAACCATGCACTGTGCAGCAGTGATAGACTAGGATCACTAGTGAGAAAGCCTAGCCAAATAAACACACGCAGTAGTGGTAGTCATACTTGGAAGATTCTGAAGTTTCCAATCACAACAAACACTAATAAGAAGCATTAAAAAGCCACTTTAATATTATTTCATCCTTAATTTCTGCATTTCCCTTTGCCATTTTTTATTTGGAAGACAGTGTACCCACAGTATTAAAAAAATATATATAGCTAAGTATAAACTTAACTTTTAAAATAAATGGCTGACAGGGACGCCTGGGTGGCTCAGTTGGTTAAGCAGCTGCCTTCGGCTCAGGTCATGATCCCAGCGTCCTGGGATCGAGTCCCACATCGGGCTCCTTGCTCAGCAGGGAGCCTGCTTCTCCCTCTGCCTCTGCCTGCCATTCTGTCTGCCTGTGCTCTCTCTCTCCCCCTCTCTCTCTCTGATAAATAAATAAAATCTTTAAAAAAAAAAATAAAATAAAATAAATGGCTGAGGCCCTAGCTCATAATCGTATGATGGACTGGAAAAGTACAGAAATATAATTAAATAACCAATACCTAAACTTCTTCCATTAAGCAATATGAAGAATCAAACCAAATAAAAGATTTCAAAATATATGATGGCTTCAATTCTTTATATTACCAAGTGAAAATCATTCAATACATTTTTAAAGGTCTCAAAGGATGGGGATCTTCTACAAGTGTTTCTTTAAATGTTTAATAGTCCTTAAGTTCTAGAAATCAATTGTTATTTACAGTGAATGTCAAAAGACATCATCCATTTTTGTTCTCCACAATGGTAATATCCAACACTTTGCTGCAAATCCTTACTATTAATTCAACTTTGACTTATCCAGGTTAAATAATTCTTATTCAGGGGCACCTGGATGACTCATCCAGTTGATGCTGCAGTTTTAAGTCTGAGCTCCTGACTGGGTGTACAGACTGCTTAAAAATAAAAATCTTAAAAAAAAAAAAAAGTAATTCTTATTCATTAAACTTTTCCATAAAGGATCCATTTTCTAATTTGTGATCATTTCCTGGAGACTTTACTAGAGTCTACACAAATTTTTCATATCCTATCTTGCATAAAAAGCTCAAAATTAGATACAATACTAATAAAATGTTTACATGATTACAATTATCACCATGTGATAGGTAACATATGCCCATAAAACATGATTATTTAAGCATCAAAGAGCATTCCTGTACTAAAGTTTCTGCTAAATTTCCTAACTATTGTTTGTATAATTTTATTAACTATAATGAATCAGTTTTTTGTTTTAAAAAGTAGCTACATTTGTATTCTGTTACCTACTGAAGTTTCTCATTTTACAAAAGAGGAAATCAAGAAAAGTAAAGTTCTCCCCAAGAATTCTGTGACAATTCACAGCTTAAAAAGAATTTTCACTTCTCTCACCGTGTAATCTTTTCAAAAACTCTTAGATGGAACTTTGAACCAAATTCATAAAAGTTTAAAGGGCATTTTGGTATATCAAGAAGTACCCTGGTATAATACATACAAAGTAAGTGAATACAAATACAGATTCCACTGTCTTGTAAATTCCTCAACTATTGTAATTTTCCCAGACTAAAATCTCTGTTACAAGAGGAAAAATACCATTTACCTCAGTACTATGGAGATGACTGGGTAAGGTACATAAAAAACTTAAATCTTTAGAATACACTCAAATAATAACTGCACCCAGGCAAATATAAAAACAAGACTCAAATCTAGGCCTTACTTGTAGATACAACTATTATTCTGCTTCCCTTCCACCAAACAATTTCTCAACGAGGAATCTACGGTTGCCGTCTCCATTCGCCAACCTCACATTCTCATTCCACCCCTCACCTAATAGCTCTCTACAACCTATCTTCTATTCCCACTGAGGCCACACTTACCAAGGTCATCCTTGGGTCATCTTTCTCACCAAATGTAGCAGATATAAATCAGTGATTGCCAAATATTTATCTCTCACTTAACTCCATAACCTATAATTACTACAATCTATCAACAAGTATAAAATTTCTACACAGATGTCTAACTGGCACCTCAAACTTAACAAAACAGAGCTCATGATTTCCCACAAAACCTCTCTAGATTTACCCATTTCAGTAAACTGAACTCTCAGCCTTCTATTTGCTTAAGTCCTAGGATTCCTCTGGTTGGTCCTAATTCAATTAACAAGTCCTACCAATTCAGTCTTCAAAATAGGGCCCAGGGGCGCCTGTGTGGCTCAGTCGTTAAGTGTCGGCCTTCATCTCAGGTCATGATCCCAGGGTCCTAGGATGGAGCCCCACATCATGCTCTCTGCTCAGCGGGAACCCTGCTCCTCCCTCTCCCACTCCCGATACTTGTGTTCCCTCTCTCACTGTGTCTGTCAAATAAATAAATAAAATCTTAAAAAAAAAAAAAAAAAAAAGAAAGAAAGAAAGAAAGAAAGAAAGAAAAAAACAGGTCCCAAATCCACCCATTTCTCTCCTCTACTACTTTCTGGCTCAAGCTAGAAAATAAAATCTCTCTCACCTGTCCTAAATACAATAGCCTATAAAGGTCTCCTTGGTTCAATTTTCGATACCCAACTACCACCACTCCTTATCCTCAGAATCCAGAATCCACTCCTCACACAGCAATCACAGTGATCTTTATGGAAAGGTACTCCCTTGCTTTGAGCCTTCCAAAAATTTTTTTTTTAAGATTTTATTTATTTATTTGACAGAGATCACAAACAGGCAGAGAGGGGGTGGGGGGGCAGGCTCCCAGCTGAGCAAAAAGCCGGATGCAGGGCTCAATCCCAGGACCCTAAGATCACGACCTGAGCCAAAAGCAGAGGCTTTAACCCAATGAGCCACCCAGCACTCCCCAGTAACTTTCCTTTATAACTAGGAAACCCTTACTCTGTCTTACAAAACTTTAAATGACTTACCCCCTACCTCTGACCTCATCTGATACCACTCTCCCCCTTGCACGCTACATTCCAGCCACACTGACCGCTCCTCCAAACACTCCAAAAGCTCAAACGGCTTTATGTCACCTGGTTTCCCAGCCCAGAATGCACACCCCTCTGATAATCACCCACTACAAGCTCCCTCTTCACAGGCTGATCTCAACTTCATAGTCACTTACTCAAAGAATCCTTTTCTGTCGGCAAAATCTGAAGTACCTCCTAACTCAACTCATTCCTTATCACATGACCTTTTAATCTCTTTTACAGCAGTTGTCCATGATTTTTTGTTTGTTTATTAGTGACTTTTTTCCACTGGAATAAAAGCTTCTGAAAGAGACAGTGCCTTCTTTACTCCTATATTCCCAGCACCTAAGATAGCAACTGGCACACAGTACCTATATTCAATCAAGTATTAGCCAAATAAATGAATGGGGAATTACTGCTCACACTTCATAAGCTCAGAAGCAGAAATTAATTTCCCTGACCTCCCCAGGCTCCTGACACTAACTCCTTTATTCTTCTCACTTATTAATGTTTTTATTAGAGTACCTGTCACAATTTATTGCATTTACCTGTTTACATGCCTGTCCTTCCCCTCCTGAACAGTGAAACTTCTTAGGGTCAGGAAGCCTTTAGAATCCATTTTTGAATCACAACACCAAGCATGGTTTGGATCCAAAGTGGGAGCTCAAAAACCTTTGCTGAATATAGAGGAGAACAGCTAACATGCACTTGAGTACTTACTACATGCAAAGAACATTTCCCATGAATTATCTTTAATCTTTACAATAATCCTGGGAGACACGTAAAATTATTTCCTAAATTTTGCAAATGACAAAACACTCAGCGAAGTTAGAAATAACTTGCCTAAGTTAACTATATTTGTAAGTGGCAAACTAATCTACCTAATCAACTAACACCCAAGTCAATGCTCTTATCCACAGCCCTGTTTCCATGAACAATAAGCTGTACTCAAATAAATGCACAATACTACTTAAGTATCAAAACCAGGAGTTTCAATACCAATAATACATCATACTTAACAATGCTGAAAATACCATGAAACAGTCAAAAGCTAGGGAAGAACACAGAGCCTTGCTACATACTGGAAGCAATAAAGCAATTGATCAAAACTGGAATTCTTCCCTAAACACTCAGAACATTTCTGAGTAGAAAAATGTCAATAAAACAAAACTGGTAACTGAAAAAGGAAGAGATAAAATGGGAAAAGTTCCCAACATATGTTACTGATACAGCCCTTAAGAAAATTGTACAGTTGATAACTGAGAAGAGGCAATACCTCAATTTTTAAGACAGGCATTCTCAAGCCTTCATGTTCATAACATAGTAACTGTTATAAGCACATGTCAAATCTGTTTTTTAAAAAATACTGGGGATATACAAACACAGGCAACACTTTGTAACATTTACACTTTTTTTTTTTTTTTTTTTTTTACCCTGGCATGTGGGCCAACTTTTAAGTAAAATCACATGGAACCTGTTTTAACTGCCACATCCCACCCGCCAATCTTCTTGAGGAAAAAAAAAGACAAATATCACCTGAAGCACAGTTGTGGGAAAAGCCAGTGGAGCTGACCACACAACTGGTCTCTTGTTATGCCTAATACAAATCTTTTTTTTTTTTTTAAAGATTTTATTTATTTATTTATTTGACAGAGAGAGAGAGATCCCAAGTAGGCAGAGAGGCAGACAGTGAGAAAGGGGGACACAGGCTTCCTGCTGAGCAGAGAGCTGGATCCGGGGCTGGATCCCAGGACCCCTAAGATCATGACCTGAGCCGAAGGCAGATGCTTAACTGACTGAGCCACCCAGGCACACTATATACACTGTCTTGTTATATAAAGTTAAGGTAGAGAAAAGCTTTTTAAGAAAATCATAACAGAAAATACACTTAAAGTACTGTACCATAAAAAAATTCAACCATAATGATACCTGCACAGTTCGAGGGTCAGCTGTATTCTGTATTTCAAGTATCAAGATGTCAGTCGAGGGGCACCTGGGTGGCTCAGTTCATTAAGTGTCTGCCTTCGGCTCAGGTCATGATTCAAGGATCCTAGGATCCATCAGGTTCCCTGCTCAGGAAGGAGCCTGCTTCTCCTTCTCCTCCCTATTCATGCTCTCTGTCACTCTCTCTGCTCTCCCTCAAATAAATAAATCAATCTTAAAAAAAAAAAAAAAAAAATCAACTGAACACCTGCTTATCTAGCTTCCAAAGTCTGTGGATGTTTACCAGCAATGCAAAAACCAGCCATCTGTTTCCTCACCAAAATGTAGCCTCAAACTATCTGCAACCCAGCTTCTTAGAAAAGTGGTTGAGAGAAATGACATTTGGGTGAAATCTACAAAAATGTGCTCTGTTTCCATCTACTCCTGTAAGTTATACCTCTGAATCAAGTAATCACCGAATCACATTAGTCTTGCACAGAAGTCACAAACTTGAACATGTGAAGCAGCCTGAGGAAAGACAAAAAGGCTGTTACTGTGCTGAACCAAAATCTGCTTAAAAGATTAACAATTCAAATTTTAAAACACACTGTTAAACAGCGCTGTAGTCAATTGGCTATACATATAAAAAACTAAATTACATTCTTGCCTCCTGCCTCACACCACACACACACAAAAAAACTTTTCTCCAGGCAGAATCAAGACCTAAATGTTAAAAAATCATCATAATAATAATTTTTCTTAAAGATTTTACTTACTTATGAAAGAGAGTATCTGAGGCAGACCCCACACTGAGCTAAGGGCCCAACACAGGGCTCTATTCCACAACCTCAAGATCACAACCTAAGCCAAAACCAAAACCAAGAGTCAGATGCTTAACCAAATGAGCCATCCAAGGGCCCCTTCAAAAACTTTTAGAAAAAAATTGGGGGGGGGCGCCTGATTGGCACAGTCATTAAGTGTCTGCCTTCAGCTCTGGTCATGATCCCAGCATCCTGGGATGGAGCCTGCATTGGGCGACCTGCTCAGGAGGAAGCCTGCTTCTCTCCCTCTCCCACTCCCCTTGCCTTCTTGGATCCCCTCTCTCGCTGTCTCTGTCAAATAAACAAATCTTTAAAAAAAGAAAAAAATTTGGAGACTCTTAATGACCTTGAGGTAGATTTCTTAAGACACAAAAGACACAAATGAATAAGGAAAATAGTGATACATTTAATAATCACTCTATTTAACCATGTAAACAGTTAACTGATAAACCACATACACTAGAAGAAAATATTTGCAATTCACTTAACAGATATAACCAAAATACATAATTTCCTAAAATCAAATTAAAAAGACAAAACAAGGATGCCTAGGTGGCTCAGGTGGTTAGGCATCTGACTCTTGATCTGGGCTCCAGTCACGATCTCAGTGTTGTGAGATCCAGCCAATGTGGGACTCTGTTTGCACTGGGTGTAAAGCCTGCTTGGGATTCATTCTCTCTCTCTCTCTCTCTCTCTCTATGCTGGCTCTCCCCCTACCAGACTCCCACAACTTCGCCCTGGCCCTGCTGGCAGCGCAAACATGCCCACTCTCTCATGGACACTCTCTACTTCTCTTTTTAAAAAAAAAAGACAAAGCAATAGAGCAACAGGCATTACAGCAGGGAGTAAAGGGGGCCCTGTAGCAGGCACTAAATTCAAGAAATGGAAACCTGGGGCGCCTGGGTGGCTCAGTGGGTTAAGCCTCTGCCTTCAGCTCAGGTCATGATCCCAGGGTGCTGGGATCAAGCCCTGCATCGGGCTCTCTGCTCATCGGGGAGCCTGCTTCCTCCTCTCTCTCTGCCTGCCTCTCTGCCTGCTTGTGATCTCTGTTCAATAAATAAATAAAATCTTTAAAAAAAAAAAAAAGAAAGAAATGTAAACCTGAGCACTCCACATTTGAAAAAATGCTCAATTTCATAATTACTCATGAAAAATCTTAATTAAAAATTAAGATGATGTGATATCTTATCTATAAAAATCTCATCTGATTTGTAAACAAGTAAAATATCTGACAATGCCATGGATCACAGGATTTGGAAACACCAAATTCTCATATTCTCACACAAAAACAAAGTGACACAATTTTGGAGGGTAATTTGGCACTATCTGACAGAGTTAAAAGTTTCTGCATTATTTATAACCTCCAACCCATTAACTTCACTTCTGGGTAATTTTCACTACAGAATTTCATTTCAAATTTAGTAATCATAGGGGGCCTGGCAGACTCAGAATAGCATGTGACTCTAGATTCTTGGGGTTGTGAGTTCAAAAGCCCCACATTGGTGCAGTTACATAAAAATAAAGAAACTTACAAAAAACAAAACTTAGTAACCACATACATACATATACACAAAAAGAAACAAAAATTTCACAAAGCATTTTATCCATACTGCTTACAATACAAACTGACACTTTCTATCCTATTTTAA
Organism: Mustela lutreola; assembly: GCF_030435805.1. NCBI lineage: Eukaryota > Metazoa > Chordata > Mammalia > Carnivora > Mustelidae > Mustela > Mustela lutreola. The sequence goes on from NC_081297.1 coordinate 43,078,302, forward strand.
TCCCTAAACTGATTTCACAAGCCATTCATTAATGGCTTCCAACATGCAGTTTAAAAAACTCGCCAAATACCTTAAATATGTGTATAAGGATTCCTCATCAGGAATACTCAATGTAGCATTGTTTTTAAAAGAGAAAAAAACAGGGTGCCTGGGTGGCTCAGTGGGTTAAGCCTCTGCCTTCAGTTCAGGTCATGATCTCATGGCCCTGCGATCGAGTCCCGCATCAGGCTCTCTGCTTGGCTGGGAGCCTGCTTCCTCCTCTCTGCCTGCCTCTCTGCCTATTTGCGATCTCTGTAAATAAATAAAATCTTTAAAAAAAAAAAGAAAAGAAAGAAAGAAAGAAAATAAAATAGGGAACAACCTAAATACCTATCAACATTTTAATAAACTAAAAATGGCTATATTCATTTAACAGAATAATGTAACTATACCCCAGATAAAAGTGATGACTATAATTAGGTTGAACCATATGAAACTCATTTTTGTAGGTCAAAAATGGTAATGTATCAGGAATTTCACATGAATCAAAAATACATGTTTCAAGAAAAACAAGTTACAGAATAAGCAGAATACTGTTTACACCAAGTTTGAAAATATACAAAACAATATTATGATTTGCTTATGAATATATTTCTATTACCCAAATCAAGCATTAGGAATGATCAACACCAAATCCACAATAATCATTAGTTCTGGAAACAAGTGAAATATAATCCAAGAAGGTTATATGCAATTTTTTTCTGAAATGGAAAATATGAGAAAATGTTGAAATTTTATACAGCCGTGTTGTGGATATATGAATGTTAATTATATTGGTCTCTGTAGTCTCCTGAACGTCTGAGATATTTTAAAGAAAAAAAATCTATTACCCAAATAAAATGCACATATGCAAACTAAATTCAAATCAAACACCATGCAAAATTTCTTTCACGGGCCTGAAATGTTAATGCTTAGTCTTCACCCTAGGGCCTCTAGCAAAAAAAAAAAAAAAAAAACTAGCAAACAAACAAAAAGAACAGCTTTTATGTACTTCCCAAATTAAATAGTTCCTTAAAATCTGTCAAGAAAAGATTTACCCCTGGGAAAATTGGGTCTTGTTCCTCCTTCCAGTTTAACGCTATGTATTTTACCATATTTCCATCTTTACCCTTGCTGCCAAGAAAACTCAAATCCAAATTTTATTCTTAGTCATTGAATTATGCTTCTTTCTTTTCCTCCTTTCCTCCTTATATTTTATTACACTTCTGGATGACACAGGATATAAATAAATTCCAAGCAAATAAAAAGTAACGTGCCTATTCCACCATGCTGAAGAGTTTTCACCACATCACTTTCTTCCATGACCAAAGGAAGGAGTGTAATAGATACAATTATGTATAATATGCTCACTAAACTAAGATTCCAGGTCATACAGGATTTAAGTGAATAGGCTGCCAATGAAAAATAATTAGCTAATATACTAACAAAAGAAATGCATACGAAAGGCCTAGACGACCAAAGGTAATTTAGTAAGGTAAGTTTGTCTCTTTAAGACCATATGCTTTATATGCTTTGTTTTCTAGTACATGGATACCACAGAAAATATATAAATCTATTAAGAATATGTAATACTGGGGTGCCTGGGTGGTTCAGTCAGCGTCTGCCTTCAGCTCAGGTCACGATCTCAGGGTCCTGGGATTGAGCCCCACATCCAGGGGTTCCCGCTCAGTGAGGAATCTATTTCCCCTCTCCCTCTACCCCGCCCCCATGCTTGTGCTCTGTCTCTCAAATATTTTTTTTAAAGATAAAATTTGTTTAAAAAATATGTAATACTATAAATCAGCTATTAAAAAATTCTATTTTTCTGTACTCTTCCATTAAAAAACTACAAAGTGGCCTTTCCAACAGGTATTTTCCCCATGCCTGAAGATATCCTGGCGGTTTCTAGAATTTAGCTTCACTTTTCCTTCTCTCTGTACACTTATAATGTCTAATTAAGCCAGGCTATAAAATCATTTAGACAGCATACATACCCTCTAACACATGGTATACTGCAATACAGAAAAACCAAAATCATGGGTTATATGAAACAAATCCCCTATTTAATCCATTCCTTAACTTCCAAAACTGAATACCAAATGTTACATATTAAATAGGTTAATTATTCCTAACAAACAGGTCCTAGGATAGTCATCAGCCTTATTTATCTCATTTTAGAATTAAAGGATGAAATAGAGAACATATCCCAAAATGACAATTTTATGCTGCAATTTTTCAAGTTTATATTTCACTAAGACTTTGAAAAGGTTATTTTTAACAAAATTAAAGCACTTCACTCAACAAGAGCACAATCCAATTTAGGTTTTAAAAAGACCATTACTTCCCACTTGCTATAAGCCAGGACTGCTGTTTGATATAAGAAAACTACATTCTGGGGCGCCTGGGTGGCTCAGTGGGTTAAAGCCTCTGCCTTCAGCTCAGATCATGATCCCAGGGTCCTGGGATGGAGCCCCAAATCAGGCTCTCTGCTCAGCAGGGAGCCTGCTTCCCCCTCCCTCTCTCTCTGCCTGCCTCTCTGCCTACTTGTGATCTCTGTCTGTCAAATAAATAAATAAATAAATAAATCTATCTTTTAAAAAAAGAAAACTACATTCTCCTTACCCTCAAAAAATATATAGTCTACTGGCCCACCCCTCAAACTCTTTTAACAGGGGTGGCAAAACCATACTGCTTTCAAGGGCTGGACAGGGAGTCTAAATAGGTGAGCAGATCTTAAGAGTACTAGGTAGAACAACTACAGAATGTAGGCTCCATCTATAATAATTCTAAATCAACGTCAAAGAATGACATCACAACAAAACACCTCTCCAAGTGAGAGAGACATAATATACTAACAAGATAAAGACCTTTTTTAAAAAGTTGGCAATGGCATGGAGAAACTAGACCTCACCCACATTTGTGGTGAGTGTTTACAGTGCTGTGACCTTTCTGGATGGCATTCTGGTAACACGTATCAAAATGAAACCCATGTAGCATTGTATGTTAACTAAAATTTAAATAAAAATTTAAGAAACTAAAATAAAAACCATGTACTTCCTTCAACCCAGTAACTAGACTCTTAGAAAGTTATCCTATAGAGTCATTAGCATCAGCAATTGTACATATGTGTATGTACATAACACAGTAAATTTAAACAATCTAAATATCTAGTAATAGGGGGCGCCTGGGTGGCTCAGTGGGTTAAGCCGCTGCCTTCGGCTCAGGTCATGATCTCAGGGTCCTGGGATCGAGGCCCGCATCGGACTCTCTGCTCAGCAGGGAGCCTGCTTCCTCCTCTCTCTCTGCCTCACTCTCTGCCTGCTTGTGATCTCTCTCTGTCAAATAAATAAATAAAATCTTTAAAAAAAAAAAAAAAAAAACTATTAAAAAAAAAATAAATAAATATCTAGTAATAGGAACACTATTAAATTATGACTCACCCATGTAATACTACTTAAAAGAACAGAGTAGATGCAAATGTACTGATGTGGGAAGCTACTGTGAATATTAATTTTTTAAAGCACGCTACTATGAGCCAAGATGGCACCACCTGCCGAACTCCAAGGCTATTTCTAGTCACACGCAGAAGCATTATTCCGACCCACAGCTGAGAAGGGTTGGCTGGTTTCGGGTGTAGGTTTTCTGAGAGCTGCTTATCGCCAGCCAATCTGTACCCATTATGTCCAGCAGAAACAAACACTAGCTGCCCAGCAACCTGCAGCAGTTACAGAATTAATAAAGTGGACCCTCTGCCTATGCTGAGAGTCATTAGAATATCCACTACAAATCCAAGCGGAGATTCTCAAATTGCAACTAAATAAAACTAGCCAAGAACTGGCAAAGCTGAAGATGTTTATGGCACTGATTGGTCACTACTACCAAAAACATCTCAACAACTTTCCTCAAGAGCTGAAAGATCTGCTTTCCTACAATTACACTGTCTTGTAGACCTTCCAATAACATTTTGCAAAGCTTTGATCTCTGGGAGGAAAATCTCATCAATCCATCAAGTTTGTTACTGCTCTTCTTTGAAGTTCTACATTGCCATACAAACTTTAAAAACTTAATACACTCATTTTGTGACCGATTAGAGTAAAAGTACAAAATACAATAAAATGATAAAGTATTACAGAATTTCATGTGCACGTTAAGAGACAGCAATGCAACCACAGCCAAGATATCTTTTAAACTGATGACTAAACTCTTCAGAAGAAAGATCTGAAATGATGCCAAGACTGTCAATGTTGTCCCAATTCATACTTCTCTGAGGTCACCAAATGATTAGCTGCTGCCCTGACCTTCTTCCTAGGAAAAGATATACAAGAGAAACAGGACAGCAACTAAGAATGTTAGTGTAGTATGCCACAGAGAAAAGAAGCCCCAAACACTAGGAAAGGTTGAAAGGTCATTAACGTGTTTACAAACAAAAGGGAAGGAAATGGGCGCCTGGGTGGCTCAGTGGGTTAAGCCGCTGCCTTCGGCTCAGGTCATGATCTCAGGGTCCTGGGATCGAGTCCCGCATTGGGCTCTCTGCTCAGCAGGGAGTCTGCTTCCCTTCCTCTCTCTCTGCCTGCCTCTCCGTCTACTTGTGATTTCTCTCTGTCAAATAAATAAATAAAATCTTTAAAAAAAAAAAAAAAAAAAAAAAAGGGAAGGAAAAAATAAGAGGTATTTTACTTCTCAGTTACCCATCTGATTCATGATTCTCCAAGATTTTGCAGGAAAACTACTACTGCAGCTCTAAAGAGATGTCTAAAGTGAATATGATACTCTAGAAATTTATCTCCAGATTGGCGGGAATTCATGAGTTTTTTCTAACTTCTATTCCTTTGTGCAAAGGTTTCTACAGCAGCACCAAAGACAATTAGTAAAATCCTTCTGTTTGGTGCACCAACACACAAACATCTCATCACCTGTATAGTCCCAGAGATCATTCAGTCACTCGTGATTGTGGACACCCATTTCATCATGGACAAGAACTCTGGGTAAATCATGACAGCAGGAATCAATGAAAGAGATAACAGCTGAATGACTAACTTCCTCAAAGCTTGGCCCAGCATAAAATACACAACATTAAGAAAGTGACCATGTCTGCTAGAACTTTGACTCAGTTCTTCCCAGCACTAAATCCCTTAGATGAAGAAATCCCAGGGTTAAGATTAGATAAAATCGAGAGTACAAGAATATGCGGAATTAGATGCTTAAATTTACATTCTAAGAATAAAAATGCGGAAATGGAGAAAGAGGAAGAGAATGCTAAGAACAAAAAAGATGGGTGGGGAAGAAACTGTTTCAGTAAGGAGAATGTTAATGGTAACTAGGTTGGTCTGCATCACTTTTCTAATGAAGAACAGCAAGAAAATCTCCAAGAAGCTGAAGAGCTTCAAGAAGCCGAAATGTGGGGCTCCTAGGTGGCTCAGTTGGTTAAGCAACTGCCTTTGGCTCTGGTCATGATCCTAAGGTCCTGGGATTGAGCCCCGCATCGGGCTCCCTGCTCAGTCGGGAGCCTGCTTCTCCTTCTCCCTCCGCTGTTCTGCCTGCTTGTGCTCTCTCACTCTGTCAAATAAATAAATAAAATCTTAAAAAAAAAAAAAAAGATGAAATGTCCAGTCAAAAAATAAGAATTCTTCCTTCCAAGAAAAGCAACTGACATACAACATAAACTTTTGAAAAAGAAAAAAAAGAATCAAATAACTTCCTAGCAACTTTTCCATTCCAAAAAAACTGTTAAATTTGTGTTATTAATCTGAAAATTCGTGAATTAATGATATTTTTTGCACTACAAAGTCCAGAAGCACTATATTTTAAAAACCATCCGAAAAAAGCACACCGCAGACAAGATTGGTTGAATCCCTTTTTAAAACACAACTCTGCAACATAAAAAGGACACCTATTATAAAATACAGATTTTAATTAATGACTATGTAACAACACTGGTTCATCAACTGTAACAAATACACATTAACGCATGCTATTTTAATAACAGAAAATAGAAAGCAAGTGATACAGAAACTCTATATTATCTGCACAAAATTTCTGTAAACCTAAAACTGATCTAAAAAATCAAGTCTATTATTTTTTTTAAAATCGGCATGTATAAACAAATTTGTGAATAAACATTTGTATAAGCAGACAAAGAGCTGGAAATCTCTATATCAAGCTGCAGTGAATTTCTACAGAGAATGAAACTGGAAAGAAAGGCGTAAGGACAAATTTTTACATCATAAACCTCTGGACTGTCTCAACTTTCCTATACTGAGCAACCCTCTAATGAGAGGCTCTGGAGCATATTGGGAGCCTGGGTACTGAAGGATGTATGGATTCAAATTCCAACTGTACCATTAACTAGCTGATGAACTTGCAGAGTTAATTTCTCTGTGTCTCAGTTCCCTCATCTTGAAATATGGATACCAGTTTGTGTATCCACAGAGCTGCTGCAGGTAATAACTTAATACATGTCAAGTACTGAAAAACTACCTAGCACACAGTAAGTGCTCAATAAATGGAGTTCACCACCACCACCACAAAGTGTCTATTATTCCTATTTTTTTTCCTTAAATCTTAACTGGTTAAGACAAATCACGAAAACTCAGCTCATCAATCTTCTTTATGCAGTAAGCTCTACTATGCAGAAATACAAATGTATCCAAGAGCTAAATAACAATAATCTGAGGGGTTTTCTTAAAAGAAAATTACTAACAGGGGTGCCCAGCTGGCTCAGTCCCTGCAACTCATGATCTCAGGGTCATGAGTTTAAGACCCACAATGGGTGTAGAAATTACCTTAAAAAAAATAAAATCTTTAAAAAAAAATTACAAATCACCACTTAACAGTATGAGCCCAGTTATACAAAAATAATCGCTAACCGTTTCTGTAATAATCACAAAAACAAACCCCTCTGAGTGGTGTGATTCTGGACAATTTTTACTTTCTTCTTTATACTTTTTTGACTCATTTTAATTTTCTACATTACATATGCATGACTATTAATAAAATAAAGTAGATGTCAGCAAGCTTTTTCTAGCAGGGGCCAGAGAATAAATATTTTAGGCTTGTAGGCCACATGAGTCTCTGTCCCACTACTCAATTCTACCCCTGCACTGCAAAACCCACCACAAACAACATCAAAATGAATACAGACAACTATATCCCAATTAAAAACTTAACTTACAAAACCAGACAGCTGGCAAAACTTGCCCCACAAGCTATAAAGTTTGCCGGCCCCTGAATAAAGAACAGAATAGAATTATTTTCATTTTGGAACACAAGATGTGATTTATACTGAAGAAAGTACACAGCTAAATTGATACTAGTGGTGGAAAAAGATTCATCCATTTATTTATTCTTACTCCTCTAGGGATAGAAAAACACAAACTCTCTTTTAGGTTCTGGAAATCCTCTTCTCATCCGTAGTGTTCAGATAAGAGAAAATAAGCTATTAAGTAGCAGATATATGAGTACATAGATATATACTTACCTATATTAAGTATAGACATGAACATATACTGGTGGATATACAGTTACAAATAGAAGATAAAAGAAATGCCTCATATTTAAATCAATCTGAAATTTTTTCAAAGTTCCTAATAATTAACCACCAAGCAGTTGCCACCTCCTGAGTGAAGTCCCATCTACTGATGAAATTATTTTAGTTACAAACTGTCAGTCAGCAAATGAAAATCTTCATTTCTATGAAATGAAAAACCAGGAGTGAAAAATCTATCAAATTCTAACAGAATGAGAGTGAGAGCATGATAACAGTAGACAATGGGTGGCCTTTGTCAAGAGAACACTTCAAACTTCAGAAATGACAGCTGAAGATCTCCCCTCCAAAAGTAAAGCTTTGGATTGAAGGGAATTGTTTTTAACACCTTACTGACAAGTTTTGTAAGCAAATGATTTTAAATATTACAAAAAAGATTTCTTCAAGTTTAAACAGTTTCTTGGGGGTGGGGAGACTGTTTTTGGAAGAGATCTAATGGGATTAACAGAAGGCTGAGAAATAGAGATCTAAAAATAAAATATTAAAAGGCCATCCTACTAAAAAAAAAATTTTTTTTAAATGCCAAGAACCTGCACTGAAGTCACCATACCCAGCAAAATTCCGGTCGGACATCTGAATCTTTCTACCAAAAGTAACAGTTGGGCAGTCTGGTGAAGTTGTCAAATTTCAGAGACAAACGTATTTACACTTATTGTCAAAATCCAGAAGGAGAAAAGAAGTTACCTATTAGTTTCCAATCCGAACTCTCTCACAGACCCCTGGCATCGATTTAAACCCTGTTACCATCAGTTTTAAAAGAAGCAAACAGTGAAAGACAAAAAGCCAAACGGGGCTTGGGAAACAAGGGCCCAAGCTACTATCCCAAGGTTGCCTGGAGCGCCATCAAAGAAAAGGTAAGGAAAATCTTCGTACCCCAGGGATCATAAAAGTAGTACCAAGCAGAACCCATTCGAAGCCTGCCACCAAAGAAATTCCTAGAACTAATAAAAGGGACGGAAATGAAGAAAGGGAGGGTAGAGACTCTCGGCGGCAGTAAGGAAAGACAACTGCACGCGAAGAAGAGGTGAGAGAGGACTCCGGACCCCGTGCTGGGAGGGGCGAGACGGGAAGGGGGCGCCAAGCGCTACAGACAGCGGTTGAACGGAGGGCGGATCCAGGCCCCTCACGGTCGGCCCCTGGGGCCACTGCACGGCAAACTGTGCCCCGCGGCGGGTCAGGTAAGGAGGCCAAGTTGAAGGCTGGAAGAGCGCGCGCTCCGGTCCGCGCCGGGGACACTCTCCGCCTCAGACCCCTCACCGCCTCCTCGACCCCGGGCTCTCTCCCTTCGCCCGGGAAACGGCGCTAACACTCCAGAGACCCTCACCCAGAGCTTGTCGCCGCCTCGTCGCAGGTCTCGGACTCCTCGGGAACCACAACTGAGGGGAGGGGGAGGAAGGGGGAGCGGAGAAGGGAGGGGACCCGGTGGACCCGCGCCGCTGCCGCCGCCGCGATACCGCGCCTGAGATCCTGCTCGCGCCGCCGCGACAGCCGCCGCCGCGTCTTCCCGCCCCCACGACTGCACGTTGCCGTGACGCACATCGCACGAGGCGGTTCGAACCAATAAGAGCACAGTTCGTGCGCAGGCGCACTGGCCCAAACCGGAAACAGCTCTTCTGACCGCTCTAGAACGTGGATGCATCCTGGGAGTTGTGGTTCGACCAGGAACTCAACGAAAACAGTGCTGAGCATCAAGGGACCGAGAGAAAGAGCGCTCCTTGGGCGCGCACACAAATCCTCTCCGTTTTGTTGGGGGTTTTTTATTTCCTCCCACCAAAAGCGGAAGCAGTTTAGATTAGACAAGGCAGGGGCCCGCCCCAGTTCGGGGACGCTTTTTCCGGTCTCTATGGATACGGGCTACACTCCTTGGGCGGAAGCCAAAATTTAGGGATTTAGGCTGGATCGTGTTTGGATCGTGTTTCTGCCAACCGCCAATATATTGCTAGGTGTCGTCTCTGAAAGCTTCCGAAATAAATCCGAAAGCATTAGCCAAGTCTTGTGCGAAACAATAGCTTCTGCCTTTTATTACCTTGTTAAGGTATTGTGATTTATGTCCTACTCCTCAAAAACAAATGTGAACCCACTCACACTTAGGATACATATAATTCAGAATGATTTGTGAAATGTTCTTGGTGTAATAGCAGATCAGAAACTAATTCAGGGGCGCCTGGGTGGCTCAGTGGGTTAAGCCGCTGCCTTCGGCTCAGGTCATGATCTCAGGGTCCTGGGATCGAGTCCCGCATCGGGCTCTCTGCTGAGCAGGGAGCCTGCTTCCCTCTCTCTCTCTGCCTGCTTCTCCGACTACTTGTGATTTCTCTCTGTCAAATAAATAAATAAAAATCTTTAAAGAAAAAAAAAAAAAAAAGAAACTAATTCAGCATTAAATACTGTGTCCATTTCCCAGAGTGAGTGATTTTCTGCATGTGAGGCTTCAACTGAGACTGAGCTCTAACTTCTTAGAAATCAAAGAATGGTTTGGTTACATACTTTTTCTATAAGAAAAGGAAGTAGGAGCCCTCCAGCCCCCATCCGAAAGTTAGGTTTTTCACTAACCGAAAAAATTACAAAGAGGGTTTTCGCTTTTCCAAATGGTAATTGTTTCCTTACCTTTAGCCTGAGCTTGAGAAAGTCTTCTTAAGAAAGCGCTGTATTTTCGGATAACCGGATGAAACCTGGATAGAAATTGATTGGCATATAAAAATGTTTTCCTCACGTTCAGCACTAAGATGAATTTATCACACTCTGAACAGGTTATTGTCTTAATTGTAAAAACTCTTGTTAATGATTAGAGAACATCATAAGCTTTCAAGAATGCTTAAGCCCATAACTTGTTTGTCCTTCCCTTGATCCACAACAACAAGAAAAAACAAAGAATTCTGGAAAAAGCTGCACAGATCTCCTATCAAAAGGCCTAGAGTCTGATGTATAGGGAAACACCCATCCCCCCCAAAATAGGGAACTCTTCAATCCTGGAAATGTAAATTCTAGAAGTGATTAAAGTTACTAAAATCACAAAATGCATGAATAAGATGGTCTTAATACTAGTATTTTTGCCCACCCAGTTAAGCTTGCAAGAGATAAAATTAATACAAATTAAATTACAGAAATTAAATTTAAAGGACAAAATTTCCTTCAAGGAGTAATTTATGTTGAAAATATGAATTACCTTTTTTTTTAAGTTTGCATAATTTGTAAAGGATACAGCAATAATGACTTTGGTTTTTCCAGACATAAAGACATAAGGCTTTTAAGATTGAAATCAAGGAAGACATTCATACACTTCCACAGAACATCAGAAATAAAACACTTTTGGGGGCGCCTGGGTGGCTCAGTTGGTTGGACGACTGCCTTCGGCTCAGGTCATGATCCTGGAGTCCCGGGATCGAGTCCCGCATCGGGCTCCCAGCTCTTTGGGGAGTATGCTTCTCCCTCTGACCTCTCCTCGCTCATGTTCTCTCTCACTGTCTCTCTCTCTCTCAAATAAATAAATAAAATCTTAAAAAAAAAAAAACCACTTTTGGATAGCAAACTTGACCCAGTGTACCAACTCACATAGGGAAAAGATAAGAAGAACGAGAGCCTCAGGCTTAATAAAAGGACTGCTAAAGGTGACGGAGCTATACAAGAAAGATAATTAAAGTAGAGGTTATTCCAAGATCTCATATCTTTTCTCAAATCGTCTTTCTCTCTTAATGATTTGCTTTGACAAAGTGCTATACTCTAAGAAAATTCCTCTGGAATTTGTGTGCTAAAACATGTGAGAAAGAGTCTTCTGATTTCCCCACCAAGATTTTACCTCTCATTCTCTGTCACCTTGATCCCATTCCCAGATCACTATTGCCAATTCCTGGTGCTTTCAAAGATAAAATAAACCACAGTATTTTCTCAGAATGCTCACATCTCAGCTGATGAAGATGTTGTCACCATACTTCCCATACATACCCGATATCTATGCTGGCTTCACCCATGTCACTCACCTAAATGTCACCATTAAGTATTCCAAAGCAGATTTCTCAGACCTCTCTCCCAAACTGTACTTCAGTTACTAAACCTTATATATATTATCTTAGGACTAGCTGTCCAAAAACCAAGGAGAATTCAGTAAAATTCTGTGTCCTCCAGTGTCAGCTGTGGATCTTTAGAATCTCTGCTGTCTCCATTCTTATCGTGTCACACTTCCCCATGGGAGGAGAGTGTAGTTCTTCATCGTCTGCAGCACCAAGAAAAGAGTCCCTTCCACCCCTATGCCCCATACTAGTCACCAGTGACACAACAGTACCCTGTGGCACAGCTAGTCTGAAGTAGAATCTCTGCAATTATCAGGTGTTGTTGACAAGGAGAACGCATCACTGGGTGAGTAAAATTCATAATCTACTTGTGGCCATCCCAGAATGGGGCTTCGGTGACATTACAATATGTTGCTGAACTGGTGATATTGAACTTGCTCTAGGAACAGACTTAACTTCCATTGTGATGTGCAAGTCAATAGCCAATGGGAGTTGAAAATGTATCTAAAACAATAAGCAAATGAAGATGCAGCTTTCAAATTCTAAGGGTTAAAAAAAAAAAAAGCACTCTGGACTACATTGTGAACTAAAACTTGAGTTCACAACTGATTTTTGTTACTTCTATAAAAAGAGAGGAGGAATTATTCCATTCATAATTTTTATAATCAGAACAATTGCTATTTTCAAGAAAAAAAAAAGCCATATTATCTGCTAGAGAAAACCAAAATTAGTAGTCTTCTTTGAGAGAATTGTTTCTATGACTTTCCCTCAAAAGACTAGAAAGAAAAATCAGCTTAATTATTACAAAATACTTGGGACGCCTGGGTGGCTCAGTTGGTTAAGCAGCTGCCTTCGGCTCAGGTCATGATCCCAGCGTCCTGGGATCGAGTCCCACATCGGGCTCCTTGCTCCGCAGGGGGCCTGCTTCTCCCTCTGACTCTGCCTGCCTCTCTGTCTGCCTGTGCTCTCTCTCGCTCGCTGTCTCTCTGACAAATAAACAAATAAAATCTTAAAAAAAAAAAAAAAAAAAAAAAATACTTAAAGGTCTTCGAATTCTTCTTTTCTCTGTCAATATCTATAAGCTTTTGAGGGGTGCCTCGATGGCTTAGCCATTAAGCATCTGCCTTCTGCTCAGGTTCCTGAGTTAGAGCCCCACAGCTGGCTCCCCACTCAGCAAGGAGCCTGCTTCTGCCTCTCCCTCTGCCTGCTATTCCCCCATGCTTTTGCTCACTCTCTCTCAGTCAAATAGATGAAATCTTTTTAAAAACAAAAAAGCTTCTTTTTTTAAAAGATTTTATTTATTTGACAGAGAGAGAGATCACAAGTAGGCAGAGAAGCAGGCAGAGAGAGAAAGGGAACCAGGCTCCCCACCGAACAGAGATCCTAATGCGGGGCTCGATCCCAGGACCCTGAGATCATGACCTGAGCAGAAGGCAGAGGTTTTAACCCACTGAGCCACCCAGGTGCCCCAGAAAAAAGCTTTTGAAATATAAAGATTAAAACTGAAGGGAAAATCTGGACAATATAGAAGTTGGACCATAAAAACAGATAAACCAAAAGAAAGAACAAGGAATATCAAACCAGTCCCTGTGGCTACCTCATATATATGTTGTAGGAAAGGAGAAACTCTTCTATAAACTTGCGTTCCATGGCTGGCCTATGAATTAATCGACATAAAACAGATTAAGAGGAGAAAAGCATGCAAATGTATTTAATATTTTTACATGTACGCAGGTATCTTCAGAAAGAAAATGAAAGCCTGAGGAAGACTATCATTTTTTAAAGATTTTATTTATTTGTCAGAGAGAGAGCATAAACGGGGGGGGGGGGGCACCAGGGAAGAGGGAGAAGCAGGATCCCCACTGCGCAAGGAGCCCAACGCGGACTCAATCCCAGGACCCTGGGATCATGACCTGAGCCAAAGTCAGACACTTGACCAACTGATCCACCCAGTGTCCCTGAGGAAGACTTTAGGCACAAAAGCTTATACACTTTTTACACAAATAATGAAAAACTGTAGGGATGTGACAAGACAAAGGGACTTCTGCTAAGAACAGTAAATTGTGGGGCAATGACTGGGAACTATACTGGGGAAACTAAGGGTTACTTTAGTAGGTTTGTGTGTACATGTCCCATTTTATTAGCATCAAATCCCAATCTCTGATATGACTGTTCCTGTCAAGGGATGGATATCTACTAAACGTATAGTGGTGTTCATTTTGCAATGTATACATTTATCCCATCATTATGTTTACACCTTAAACTCACACAATGTTAAATGTCAGTTATATCGCAATAAAACTGGGAGGAAAAAAAAAATGTTCTCCTTCTGACAAAGAAAGGCTACCTTTCTCATGGGAAATTCTATGTTTTCAGGTAGAAAGGGGAAGGATAAAAAGCCCTTCATGCATCTGCTGATTGTCAAGTGCACTCAACTCAAAATAATCAATATACCAAAGTGTCATATTTTGGGATGGCACGTTCTGGACCCCTTCAGGGTAAAACAGTCAAATGCAGCCACCTCACTGGACTTCGAAGCATTGGGATTCAAAGGTATTAGTTGCTTTAAAAATAATCCAGTAATCTATATAGCAGAGTGCAAAAAATAAAATATCTGTATTCTTAACTGTAATTAAAATGGTATCAAATATATATTGATAAATATCATATTAGTCTTAGATTTGAAAGTTTTCAAGGAGGCCATTTAAAACACTTAGAGAGGGGTGCCTGGGTGGCTCAGTGGGTTAAGCCTCTGCCTTCTGCTCAGGTCATGATCTCAGGGTCCTGGGATGGAGCCCTGCATCGGGCTCTCTGCACGGCAGGGAACCTGCTTCACCCTCTCTCTCTGCCTGCTGCTCTGCCTACTTGTGATCTCTCTTTCTTTGTCAAATAAATAAATAAAATCTCAAAAAATACATATTTGAAACAGAGAAACATCATGACACACTGAATTTCCATTTAGGCCACATTTTATTAACATCTAAAACTGAGGATGAGTCGCCTGGGTGGCTCAGTCGGTTAAGCATCTGCTGTTGGCATGGGTCATGATCCTGGGTCCCTGGGATCAAGCCCCACATCAGACTCCCTCCTCAGCGGGGAACTTGTTTCTCTCTCTCCTCCCTGCTCATGCTCTCTCTTGCTATCTCTACCTCCCTTTCTCAAATAATGGATAGAATCTTTGAAAAAAAAAAAAAATAAAACTGAGGACAAAGAACAGTACAAACATTCTCTTAATTACATAAATCATAATACCAGCTCCACAAACACAGGTTAAGTAACATAGCCCTAGGGAATGAGCAGGAGCTGGAGAACATTACTCCCGGCTGTGCTGCTGACTCAGTGTTTTACTGTGACCTATGCACAGTTCTTCTTATGCTTTGATATCATCATCAATGAAATGAAGATGTCTGTTAATACATTTTTTAAAAGAACAGAGAAAAGAAACACACATTATGAAGGTGCTCTCTTGTGGGAAGGGGTGGAAAATAGGTCTGGGAACTAAGAATTTACCTTCATTGGTAACAGTTCATTTCTATTATACGAAAACAGATAAAGCAAATGAAAAATGTTTGACATTTACTAATCTTGGGTGATGCGTTACATGGGTGTGTGTTAGAGTCTTCTCCAAATATTTTTATAAACACAGGTTTGAGTAAGAAGCATTTTTTTTTATTTATTTATTTTTAAATTTTTTAGACGGGGGCGGGTGGGGGGTATAGGGTGCAGAAGGGCAGAGGGAGAGACTCTTAAGCAGGCTCCACGCCCAGCACAGAGCCCAATGCAGGGCTCAATCTCACAGCCCTTACCTGAGCCAAAAATCAAGAGTCAGAAGCTTAAGCAACTGAGCCATCTAGGCTCTCCTTCTCTAAACATTTTTGTGTAGTTTGAAAAATCACCTTCATTGAAGCATACTTTGCATACACTAAAATGCATGATTCTTTGTGCACAGTTCAGATCATAGGTTTTTCTGCACTTTACTGAGGTGTAATGAACAAACAAAATTGTAAGACATTTAAAGTTTACAACATGATGATTTGATATACATGTACGTTCTGAGAGGATCCCCCCCCAACAGCAAGTTAATTAACACATACATTGCCTCATATATTTACTTTTGTGTGTCTTGACAAAAACATTTAAGTTCTACTCTCTTAGCAAGTTTCAACGATAAAACACAGTGTTATGAACCATGGTCACCATGTTATAACTTAGATCCTCAGACCTAACTCATCATTTCACTGAAAGTCTGTACCTTTTTTATTAAAGATTTTATTTATTCGGCAAAGAGAGAGGGGGGGGGAGCAGGGGGAGCAGAGGAAGAAGTAGGCTCCTCACTGAGCAGGAAGCCCCATGTGGGGCTCCATCCCAGGATCCTGGGATCATGACCCAAGCTGAAGATAGACACTTAACCAACTGAGACACCCACACACCCCAAGTTTGTACCCTTTTACCAATCTCTCGCTATTTCCCTTACCTGCAGTCCGAGGCAACCTCTTGTCTCTCTATGATTCTACAAGTTTAACTTTTTTTAAGATTCCACATGTAAGTGATACGATGTAGCAATATTTGTATTTCTCTCTCTAGCTTATTTCATTTAGCACAATGAACTCCAACTTCATCCATGCTGTAGCAAATGATAAGATTTTCTTCTTTTTAAGAAGAAAATTTCTTCTTTTCTTTCTTCTTTTAAGGCTGGTAATATTCCCTGTATATATATATATGGCATATTTCCTTGATCCATTCAGGCATTAATGGACACTTAAAGTTGTTTCTACACCTTGGCTATTATGAATAATTCTGCAATGAACCCAGGAGTGTAAATATCTCTTCAAGACAATGGTTTTGTTTCCTTTGGATATACCTGGATCATATGGTAGTTCTACTTTTTTTTTTTTTTTTTTTTTAAGGAAACCCTATGCCCAATGTGGGGCTCAAACTCATGACCCTAAGATTAAGAGTTGCATGTTCTACCAACTAGGCCACCCAGGTGTCCCAGTAGTTCTACTTTTAATTTCCTGAGGAACCTCTATGCTGATTTACATTGCTATCAGCAGCATACAACCAGAGCATATAAAGGGTCCATTTTCTCCACATTCTTTCTTTCTTTTTTTTTTTTTTAATCCAGCATGCAGCCCAATGCCCAGTGTGGAGCCCAATGCAGGGCTTTAACTCATGACCCTGAGACTAAGACCCAAGCTTTTTTTTGCATTCTTGACAGGATTTGTTAGCTCCTGTATTTTTTATAATAAACATCCTAACAAGTGTGAGGTTATATCTTATAGCTTTTATTTACATTTCCCTGAAGATCAGTGATATTGAGACTTTTATGTATTTGTTGGGCATTTGTATGTTTTCTTTGGAAAAATATATATTTGGGTCCTTTGATCATTTTGAAATTGGGTTACTTTTTTCTTTTTTCTTTCTTCTTTTTTTTTTTTTTTTTTCCTACTGGGTTGCAGGAGTTCCTTCTATATTTTGGATATTAACCACTTTACAGATATGTGACTTCCAATATTTTACGCCATTTCATAGGTTGCCTTTTCATTTCATGGTTGATGGCTTCATTTGCTGAGCAGAAGCTTTTTAATTTGAGGTAGTCCCACTTGCTTATTTTTGGCTTTTGTTGTCTTTGCTTTTGGCCTCAAATCCAAACATTCATTGCCAAGATCAATGTCAAAGAGCTTATTCTTTCTGTTTTCTTCTAGGAGTTCTGTGATTTCAGGTCTTATGGTCAAGTCTGTAATACCTTTGAAGTTGATTTCTTTTTTATAGCATGTGAGATAAAGGTCCAATTTCATTCTTTTGCATATGGATATTCAGTTTTTCCAACACCATTTATCAGAGACCATCCTTTTCTTGTATATTCTTGGCTTCTTTGTCAAAAATTAATTTACCTTATATGCATTGGGTTTTTTCTCTGTTCTGTTGGCTATCATGTCTTTTTTTTATGTCAAAATTATACAATACTATATAATATAGTTTTTGAAGCCAGAAAGCATGATCTCTCCAGCTTTGTTCTTTCTCAAGATTGTTTCTCAAGACACTATTCAGTGTCTCTTGTGATTCCATACAAACTTTAAGAATGTTTTTCTACTTCTGTGAAAAATGTTATTGAAAGTTTGATAAAGGGGCACCTGGGTGGCTCAGTCAATTAAGCCTTTGCCTTCAGCTCAGGTCATAATCCCAGGATGTTTGGGCCCCAAGTTCAGTTCCCTACTCACTGTGGAGCCTGTTTCTCCCTCTCCCTCTGCTTCTCTGTCTGCCTCCCTCTCCCTCTCTCTCTCTCAAATAAATAAAAATTTTTAAATATTTTTGGTAGAGATTACATTTAATCTGTGGATCACTTTGGATAGTATGCATATTTTAACAACATTAATTCTTCCAATCCATAAGCATGAAATATCTTTCCTTTTATCTTTGTCATCTTCAATTTTTTCATCGATGTCTTATAGTTTTCAGCATTTGGAACTTTTACCTCCTTGGTTAAATTTACTCCTAAATGGGGACAGGTGGGTGGCTCAGTCAGTTAAGTGTCTGCCTTAGACTTGAGTCATGATCCTAGGGTCCTGGGATTGAGTCTCATGTTGGCTCCCTACTCAGCGGAGAGCCTGGTTCTCTCTCTCCGTCTCCCTCTGCCTTCCATTCCCCCTGCTTGTGTTCTCTCTCTCCTTCTCTCTCCGACAAATAAATAAATAAAATCTTTAAAAAAAATTTATTCTTGTGTTTCATTATTTTTGATGCTATAGTAAATAAGGTTGTTTTCTTAATTTCTCTCTCAGATAGTTTATCATTAATGTATAAAAATGCAATTGATTTTTGTATACTGATTTTTTATCCTGATAATTTCCTGAATTCATTAATTAGTTCTAGCAGATTTTGGATGCAGTCTTTTCGGTCTTTGGATTTTCTAATATAAGATCATGTCATCTGCACATAGAGACAAATTTTTTTCCTCTGGATGCCTTTTATTACTTTTTCTTGCCTAATTGCTCTAAGATTTCAAATACTGTGTTGAATAAAGGTGGTAAGAGTGGGCATACTTGTCTGTTCCTAATCTTAGAGGAAAAGCTTTCAGCTTTTTTACCATTGAGTGTAATGTTAGCTGTGGGCTTGACACAACAGCTGATCATATGATTTTTATCCTTCATTTTATTAACGTAGTATATCATGTTGATTGATTCATGGATTTTTTAAAGATTTACTTATTTATTTGAGACAGAGGCAGGGAGAGTGACAGATAGCAAGAGAGAGCATGAGTAAGGAACAGAGGGAGAAGTGGACGGCCTACTGAGCAAGAAGCCCCACCCAAGACTCGATCCCAGCACTCTGGAATCATGACCTGTGCTGAAGGCAGATGCTTAACTGACTGAGGCACCCAGGGGCCCTGATCTATGGATGTTGAACCATTCTTCCATCTCTAGAATAAATACCACTTAATCGTGGAGTTTGATCCTTTTAATGTACTGTCAAATTTGGTTTGCTAGTATTTTGTTCAGGATTTTTGTATCTATGTTCTCTAGTGATATTGGCCTCTAATTTTCTTTTTTATTTTTTTTAAGATTTTATTTATTTATTTGGCAGAGAAAGAGAGCACAAGCAGGCAGTATGACAGGCAGAGGGAGAAGAAGCAGGCTCCCCATTGAGCAGGGAGCCAAGGCAGGGCTTCATCCCAGGACCCTGGGATCATGACCTGAGCCTAAGGCAGACACTTAATGAACTAAGCCACCCAAGCACCCCATGCCTCTAATTTTCTTTTCATGCAGTGCCCTTGTCTGGTTTTGGTATTAAATGAGGAAAAGTGTTTCCTTCTCAATTTTTGGAAGACTTTGAGAAGGATTGGTATTAATTCTTTAAATGTTTGTTAGAAGTCACTAGTAAAACCATCTCACCCTGGACTTTTGTTTATTGGGAGGTATTTGATTACTGATTTGATCTCCTTACTAATAGTTTATCTCTTCAGATTTTCTATTTCTTTATGAGTCAGTCTTGGTAGGTTGTATTTCTCTAGGAATTGATCCATTTCTTTTAGGTCTAATTTATTGGACCCAATTGTTCTTAGCAGTCTTTTATGATCCTTCATATTTGTTTGGTATTAGTTATAACTTCTCCAATTTTATTTTATAATTTTGTTTGCATTCTCTTTCTTTTTTTGGTAAATCTATCTAAAAGTTTGTGTATTTTGTTTATCTTTTAAAAAAAAAAAAGCAGCTCTTAGTTTCATTTATCTTTTCTGTTGTTTTTTTAGTCTCTATTTATATTCACTCTGATCTTTATTGTTTTCTTCCTTCTACTAGCTTTGACTTCATTCGTGCTTCCTTTTCTAGTGCCTTAAAGTATAAAGTTAGATTGTTTGATATCTTTCTTTTTCTTAATGTAGGCAGTTATCACCATAAACTTCCTTGTTAGAACTGCTTCTGCTCCATCCCATAAGTTTTAGTATGTTTATTTCCATTTTCATTTGTCTCAAGATATTTTTTGATTTCTCTTTTAATTTGTTTGACCCATGGTTTGCTCAGTAGCATGTTCTTTAATCTCCACATATTGGGCTAATTATTCAGTTTTCTCCTTGTAGTTGATTTGTGGTTTTATACTATTATTGTCAGAAAAGATGCTTCACATGATTTAAGTCTTCCTGAAGTTATTAAGACTTATTTTGTGGCCTAAAATAAAATCCATCCTGGAGAATGTTCCATGTGTGCTGAAGAAGACGGTGTATTCTGCTGCTATTCAATGGAATGTTCTGTGAAATAACCTGTTAGATCCTTCTGATCAAATATGTAGTTTAAATCTAATGTTTCCATATTGATTTTCTGTCTGGATGCTCTGTCCATTGTTAAAAAGGGGTCTTGAGGTTCTCTACTATTATTATATTGCTGTCTATTTTTCCCTATCAATCTGTTAACGTTTGCTTTATATACTTACATTCTCCTACGATGGGAGCATAAATATTTACTTATGTTATATCATCTTGATGAGTTGACCCCTTTATATAATGGCTTTTTTCTCTTGTTACTGTCTTTGGCTTAAAGTCTGGTTTTTGTTATAAGTATAGTTAACTCTGCTTTCTTTAGGTTTTCATTTGCATAGACTATCTTTTCCCATCTCTTCACTTTCAAGTTATGTGTGTGTTTAAAGCTGAAATGAGAGACACCTGGGTGGTTCAGTTGGTTGAGCATCTAACTTTTGATTTATGGTCAGGTCATGATCTCAAGGTCCTGAGATGGAGCCCTGCCTTGGGCTCTGCACTCAGCAGGGAATCTGCTTGAAAGTCTCTCTTTCCCTCTCCCTCTGCCTATCCTTCTCATGCTCGCTCTCTCTCCCTCTCGCAAGTGAATAAATAAATAAAATCTTTTAAAAATGTTGAAATGAATCAGTTTTTAGGCAGCATATAGCTGAGTCTTGTTTTTATCCATTCATTCACTCTGTCTTTTGATTGGAGAATCTAGTCTATTTATATTTAAAATAATTACTGAAAGATATGAATTTACTATTGCCATTTTGTTCATTGTTTTCTGTTTGTTTTATAATTATTTTATTTCATTTGTTCCTTCCTTCATGTCTTAATGATTTTTTTTTCTCATTGAAGTATAGTTGACACACAATGTTGCATGAGTTTTCAGGTGTGCATGTGGTATGATTGTTTTCTATGGTGGTATGCTTTGAGTTATTTTTCTATCTTTTGTGTATTTACTATAGGTTTTTGCTTTGTGATTATCATGTGGCTTACATAAAACTCTTATCTCTATAAAAATCTATTTATAGCTGATAACAGCTTAACTTCAAATGCATGCAAAAGCTTTACACTATGATGCACTCCCCCCATTTTGTGAAACTCATGCTCTGTTGTAATTTCCATCTTTTTATATTGTGTATTCATTTACAAATTATTGTAGTATAATTATTTTTAATATTTTTGTCTTTTAATAATCTTACTAGGGTATAAGAGCTTTACCACAACAATTATAACAATAGAGTATTCTAAAGTTAACTATACAGTTGACCTTTGAACAACACAAGAGTTAGAGTCACCGAATCCTCGTGCAGGCAAATATCCATGTATAATTTTTGACTCTCCAACAAATGAACTACTAATAGCATATTTTAACTGGAAGCCTTTCCAATAACATAGTCAATTAACACATACATTTGTATGTTACATGTATTATATACTCTATTCTTATAATAAGTAAGCTAGGGAAAGGAAACGCTATTGATAAAATCATGAGGAGCAGAAAATACATTTATGGTACTATATTGTATTTATTGAAAAAAATCCACTTATAAGTGGGTCTGTGCAATTCAAACCCATGTTGTTCAGGGGTCAATATATGTTTATTTTTATCAGTGAGTGTTATACCTTCATATGTTTTCCTGTTACTAATTAGGATCCTTTTGATTTAACTTAAAGAGCTCCTTTTAACATTTCTTGTATGGCTGGCCTAGTGGTGATGAACTCCTTTAGCTTTTGTCTGGAAAACCTTATAACTACTTTGATTCTGAAAGACAACTTTGGAAGGTAAAGTAATCTGGTTTGGCAGTTTTTTTCTCCCACCATTTTTATCATGCCACTGTCTTCTGACTTACTAAGTTTCTGCTTAAAAATCTCATGGGGGCTCCATTGTTCCTAAAAACTTGCTTTTCTCTTGCTGCTTTTAAGATTCTCTCCTTCTCTTTAAATTTAGACAGTTTCATTATAATGTTGGTTGGTGTGGGTCTCTTTGGTTTAGTTTCCAGGCTTCTTGATCTGGATGTCTGTGTCTTTCTCCAGATTAAAGAAGTTTTTAGCCGTTATTTCTTTGAATAAGCTTTCTGCCTTTTTCTGTGTCTCTTCTCCTAGGGCATCTATAATGTATATATTGGTCTGTTTGATGCTATCTCATAAGTTCTTTAAGGAATCTTTACTTTTATTCACTCCTTTTTCTTTTTGCTTCTCTGATTGGATGGATTCCACTGCCCTGCCTTCTAGTTGCTGATCCTTTTCTTCTGTTTGATGTAGTCTTCTGTCAAACCACTCTATTGAAATTTTCAGTTCAGCTATCATATTCTTCAGCTCTATAGTTTTTGTTTGGTACTTTTTTTTAAAAGTTTATTTATTTATTTATTTATTTTGGGTAATCTCTACACACATCATGGGACTTGAACACATGACCCCCAAATCAAGAATCACATGTTCTTCTGACTAAGCCAGCCAGGCAGCCCGTTTGGTACTTTTTAATATTTTCAAACTCTTTGTTAAAATTCTCACTTTGATCATGCATTACTCTCCTGACCTTGCTGAGCATCTTTATGGCCATTATTTTGAACTCTCAACCAGATACATCACTTATCTCTATGTCATTTACATATGTTTCTGGAAATTTGTGTCTTTTTTAAAACATATCTTTCTGTTTTTTCATTTTCCTTGACTCTCTGTGATGGTTTCTGCATATTAGATTAAACAGCCACCTCTTGTGGTCCCATGGAGGACATCAAACCTGTCAATCAGCCCAGCCTGAGCTCCTTATTGTCTCCCAAACCCTTGTGATTATCTAAGCCACCTTCCTTGTTCTTAGTGGCTCCCAGTAGTTGAGAATTTGTGAAGACCCATCAGTATTCCAAAGGGAAGGATCTCATTCAGCACCTTGATAAGGGCTGATTGGAAGCCAGAGCCTCAAGCCGCAGTTAGAAAAGTATGCAGTTAATCCCCTTCAGGGAGAAATTAGGAGACAGACATTTTTGTTTGTTCTTTCTGCACTGGGCCCTGTCTAAAGTTACAAGAATGTGCTCTTGTACCCAAGTAGGTCTTCCTACTTGTTTGCTGTAGTCCAATGGAACTCATAAGTGGAAGTCCTATTGGGTAAGAAAGACTGGTAATCCAGAAACCTGTCGTTTGGGCAACAGCTTCAGAAGCTGGAGCACAGTGTGTACAATCTCTCAAAGAGATACTTTGAGAGATACTAAGTAGTCTGGAGGGATATAGTGTGGGAGGTGTCCACCAGTTTCCTCGGTCTCTAGGGAGGTCACAAACAGCCCCTAGATATGTGCTAAATTAGAAGCCTGACCCTCAGGAAGCAGCTTTCAAAGTATACAAATGGATCCCTTTCAGGAAAAGACAGATAAGTGAACATTTCTGCCTTCTCTCTGCCATTTGGTGAGTACTGAATGCCAGTTAACAACTGCTTCTTTGATTGCTACTCTTATGGGTCTTGTGGATGCAAGCCTCATTGGCTCTCAGAGCTGGGTGTTTGGGAAGCCCATCCCTTAGGTGGGAATCTTAAAAGTTGGGGTACTAAATATGAAGTCCAAATCCTTTGCTCCTCATGGAGGAACTGGGAGTTGGAAGTTCCCTCCAAAATTGTGGGACTCTCTCCTGGGGATGGAATTTATGGTGAGCATGTTTCACCCTTTCCTACACATTCTGATATGGTATTTCCTCATTCACCTGATGTGTAGGTAGTTTCTGGATTTCCTTCAGAGGTATTGTTCTGTGTGTAGTTATGCACTTGGTGTGTCCATGAGAGGAGGGGAGTTCAAGAGCTTTCAAATTCAAATGAGTTTTGACAAAGATATACACTCATGGAAGCATCACTTCAGTCAAAAAATAGAATATTTCCAGGGGCACCTGAGTGGCTTAGTTGGTTAAGCATCTACCTTCAGCTCAGGTCATGATCCTAGAGTCCTGGGATTGGCCCCACATTCGGCTCCCTGCTCAGCAAGAAGCCAGCTTCTCCTTCTCCCCACTGTTCATGCTCTCTCTCTCTCTGCCTTTCTCTCTCTCAAATAAATAAATGAGCAAAATCTTTGAAAAATTAAAAAATATTAAATATTGGATGCTCCCAACACCCCTCAAAATTCCCTCATGCCCCTTTGGAGTTCAGTAGCCCCCTCCCAAACCTGGCCCAAACCAAGCACCGATCTTCTGTCTGTCACTGCAGATTAGTTTTGCCTCTTCTAGAATTCAAGTCAATGGAATTGTGCAATATGTATTCCTCTGGGTCTGGCTTCTTTATATCAGCATAATGTTTTTGTTTTGTTTTGTTTTGTTTTAAAGAATTTATTTATTTATCTGACAGCGGGCGCAAGCAGGAGGCAGCGGCAGGCAGAGGGAGATCTGGGATCATGACCTGAACCAAAGGCAGACATTTAACTAACTGAGCCTCCCAGGCACCTCTCAGCATAGTATTTTTGAGAATTCATTCATGTTATTGTAGATATCAGTAGTTCATTTCTTTCTATTGCTAAGCAGTATGCATATACCACAGTTTCATCTGTTCCCCCATTGATGAATTTATGGGTATTTCCTGTTCTTGACCACTATGAATGAAGCTGCTTTGAACATTCATGTATAAATCTCTGAAAAGACATATATTTTCATCTTTGGGGGGTTAATACCTAGAAAAGAAATAGTTCGGTTATATGATAACTTTATGTTTAAACTTAGGTTTATAAGAAACTGCCAAATTGTTTCTCAACATAATTGAATCATTTTATACACTCACCAGCCATGTATGAAATTCCCAGTTGCTCTACATCCTTGCCAACACTTGGTTTGGTCAGATATTTTTATTTCAGCTGTTCCAGTGGCTATGTTAATATTAGCTTATTGTAATTTGCCTTTATCTGACAACAAATGATGGTGAAACTTTTTCATGTGTTTATTGGCCATGCTTATATATTTTTTGTAATATGTCCATTCCAATTTTTTGCCTATTTTTAAAACTGAGTTGTTTCCCTTCTTTTTATTGAGTTGTAAAAGTTCTTTATGCATTCTTCTATAGAAGTTCTTTGTGACAATAAAAAGCAAACAGGAAATATTTCTGAAGAACTTCAAGGTTATAGGGGCACCTGGAAGGATCAGTCAGTTCAGTGCTGACTCCTGGTATCATGTTCTTATGGGTCATGAGATCAAGCCCCAATTTGGTCTCCAGGTTTAGTACAGAATCTGCTTGAGATTCTCTTCCTTTGCCTCTCCTCCCAATCATGTGAGCTTGCTCTCTCTCTTTCTCTTTCTTAAATAAATAAGTAATTCTTTTTAAAAAATCAAGGTTACATAATATTTCAAAGTTACAAAGAATTGTTTTCATTTAGTCTCTCATTTGCTTTGAGAATGGAAATAGAAACATAAAAGTTTACATTACTTTAAAAACAGAGTAATAAAGCTCTGTGTTTAAAAAAAACTACAAATACTAGGGGGAAAACAGAAAATAGATGTGAAAATCAATAAAGAAGAAAGTAATTTCATAAGGAATTTAGAAGCACCTCTTAGTAAAAATCTGTCTGCTTTTTATTAAGCAAAAATTCAAGACAGCATCTGTTGCTCTTAGTGACTACTCCAGCAATCACTCACACAGAGAAAACTGTGAGCCAAAAAGGGGGGGAAAAAGAGCATTTATTATGCTAAACTTTGATAAGTTTATAAAGTAATATAAAGAGGTTTATTAATCTTGAATTATTTTGATGATACACAGTTAAACTCAGAAGTGAAAATCAAATGTTTAAGGTAATTCGATAACAATTCTCTCATGAAGTTACCCAGGATTCCTGAGCCCTTGGGGTTACAATTTAGTGAAGAGACAATTTGTAGAAATAAATTCCAAGAACTGACAGGCATTTGCTGCAGAGTAAATGGACTGATCTGGAATTGAATTCCAGTAAATGTGACCAAATAGTCACTGAGGGTGAGGCTGTGGGACTTGGATTGTTCTCACAGCATTGTTTCTCTGATTTTTTTTTCCTTTTCTGGTTTTGTTTGGTTTTGTTTTGTTTTTAGAAGTAAAAGCAAAGTTGGCTTTGACAAAAAAAAAAAAAAACCACACACCACAATCCTTACAGAAAAAGGGCCTAGACCACTGGAAGTCTTACCGCTTCCTCTCAAATTTTCTTTGTTTAGTTATTTCATTTCAGTGTCATCATCCAAGTTTAGCCATGCCTGGCATAGTACGGACAGGACCCAAACAAATGTAGAATAGAAGAGGAAATGGAAGAAAGAGAGTAGAGAAAGAAAGAAAGAGAAAAAGAAAAGAATAAAATAGAAAAAGAAAAGAAAAGAAGAGGAAAGAAAGCAAAAAGAAAAGCCAAAAAGTAGTTGCCTCAGGTAGCTATCAGGGCACGCAAGCCACATACTTTTAAAAGACAGATTTGTTTTAATTTTTTTTCCAAGCAGATGAAAGAAATAGGTGAGAATTTATCAACTTTTTGTGGTAATTTTGTACAAAATTAACACTGGAGAGCTTGTTAAGAATGATGATTCACAAACACTAACTCCAGAGATTCTAATTCATTAATTCTCTGGTAGGCTCTAGATGTCAGATTTATCAGATTCCAGAGCTTCTGATACAGTTGGCTCCACACAGGTTTGGTCTCATGGACTCATGCCCTATGTCTTGACACAGGCTATTGCTCAAAAGGACTCTTCTCTTGGGTTTAATGCTCTCTTGCAGCTGTTGAAATTCTTACCTTTTGAACAAAAGACCCTCCCTTCAGTGTTCATTTTATAATGGGTCTTGAAAATTATGGAACTTGTCCTGTCTCCATGGACCACACTTTGAAAAAAAAAAAAAATGCAATAGGGGTTAGATCTTAGGCTTCAAGATTTCACTACTGAAACTATTCAGGCAATTATCTATAGATCTATTGTATTTTAAGTCTGATAGATACCCAGCATCTGAATAAAACCACTTTATACAATTTCTACTTGGCACTTTTGGATCCAGGGTTCCTGAGTGGGATTGTTTCTAGAAGTAGAGCCCATGGAGAGAAATAGCCATCACTACAGGAGGTAAATTCCTAGGGGCAGTTGTTAAAGGAATTGGAAATTATTTGTATAAGGAAGCAAGAAAATAGAGACCTCAAAAACAATACACAGGGGGTAAAAAAATCACTCTCAAGCATTTGAGGGGAGACAAAATTGACCCAACAAAGGTAAAAAAGATAACCCTAAAATTCAATTATTTAAAGAAAACTTTTATCATTAAAAGCT
This sequence comes from Mustela lutreola, assembly GCF_030435805.1. Lineage (NCBI taxonomy): Eukaryota > Metazoa > Chordata > Mammalia > Carnivora > Mustelidae > Mustela > Mustela lutreola. Next base: position 43,105,825 of record NC_081297.1, read on the forward strand.
AGAAAAGGTTGGGATGCCTAGGTGGCTCAGTCAGTTAAGTGTCTGCCTCTGGCTCAGATCGTGATCCCAGAGTCTTGGGATCAAGTCCTACATCAGGCTCCCTGCTCAGTGGGGAATCTGCTTCTCCCTGTGCCTGCTGCTCCCCCTGCTTGTGCATTCTCTCTCTCTCTCTTTCTGGCAAAAAAATAATAAAAAAAATAATAAAATCCTAAAAAACAAAAAAGAAGGCTAGAAAAAGTTGAAGACCTTGGAAACAAATTCTAATCTAATCTAATTTGACTAACCCTTTCAGCAGTAAAGGTCAGTGGGTGGAGATGGGGACTTCAAGAAAATGTTTGTCAGTTTGCCACAGTATTTTGTGGGAGAACTGGGACCAATTAGGACAGCTATTAAAGGTTCCTGTTTCCCCATGCATTGTTTATCATTGGTAAAACATCAACAATGCACATTCCATGGGGTAAAAAAAACAGAACTACAGCAATGAGTCAATTCCATCCCGGGCTAAAAAAATAGAATCAGTTTAGGGACACCTGGGTGGCTCAGTTGGTTAAACACCTGCTTTCAGCTGAAGTCATGAAACCTAGGTCCTGGGATGGAGCCCTGTGTAAGGGCTCCTTATTCAGTGAGGGAGTCTGCTTCTCCCTCTTCTTCTGCCCCTCCCGTCCAAATAAATAAATAAAATCTTTAAAAAAACAGAATCAATATACATGTCAGCTAAATCTAAGAGGCAAACTGCTTTTGTCACTGTCATTCAATCTCAGCAGTTGAATCAGATTACCCAGGCTTGAGAGTCTGGCTATCCTTAAAGTAGAATAAGAAGAGAAAAGCTGTATTAGCTTTACCCAGAATGGCAACAGGTTATGCAACATTTCTTATGATTGCTCATTTTCATTCACTCTTAAGTGGCTTCGGGAAGGTATAAGTCATCATAATTTTCACCATCATTATCACCAAGCCACATCTATGTAATAATTATAATAATAGTGGCTATATACTTAGAATATATACTATGTGTTAGGTATTTTCTGAGTTATTTATGCATGCATATTAACCTATGACATAGTGCTATTGTTACCTCCATTTTACAGATGAGGAAACTGATGCAGAAAGAGATTAAGTGACTTGTTTAAGGTCACACAGCTATTACATAACAGAGCTAAGATTCAAACATGGGGACCATGTACTTAACCACTAGACAGTGTAAAAAAGGGAACTTAAAGAAACAAGGCAAACAGAATTGCTCTTAACATTTTTGGGCTTATGGACTCCTTTGAGAATCTATATCCCTCAGAAAAATAAATACATACACCACATATTTACAAACTGCCATAGGACTGCCTTTGTTCCTTCAAGACCATACATTTACCTTTATGACTCAGTCTCAAGCTAAAAATGACTACTCTAGACACTAGTCATTTAAAATTGTAAAATAGGGCGCCTGGGTGGCTCAGTGGGTTGGGCCGCTGCCTTCGGCTCAGGTCATGATCTCAGGGTCCTGGGATCGAGTCCCGCATCGGGCTCTCTGCTCAGCGGAGAGCCTGCTTCCCTCTCTCTCTCTGTCTGCCTCTCCATCTACTTGTGATTTCTCTCTGTCAAATAAATAAATAAAAATCTTTTAAAAAAAAAAAAAAAAAAAAAAAAAATAAAATAAAATTGTAAAATAGCTGTCACTATCAAAAACAAAAATATTTTTAAAATCTAATGGCTCTGTGAAGTGTAGACTCAGAGCAACAATAAATCCATAGCCTTACACTTTTACCATGTCATCAAATACAAGAACTGGGTATTTTTAAATAACAAACTTTAAAGCTTATCATCAATTGTCAAACTATTTCAAGATGAAAGAATAAATCCTTGTAATTTCCAGCATGTACAGGTGCTTACCTGTACTGAGAACTCAATAAATGTTGATAGAGAAAAGGAAAGGGAGAAAAGAAGGATAAAGGTAACCTAATGTTCTTTAGTAGTGTCATAAATGTGATTCCAAAATATTATTCACCTTCTGTGTTTTAAGATTTCTTTTTAATCAATTAAGTAATCTTTACACCTAATGTGGGGCTGGAACTCACAACCCAGAGATCAAGAGTCACATGCTCTACCAACTGAGCTAAGCAGGTGCCCCTCAACTTCTTTATAATAGCATTCACTCATTCAATCATTTATTTAACAAGATTTGTTGAATATTTGTTATGTAATAAAAACCATGCTAGGCATCAAGGGTATGAATTTAAAAGGCACCATGGAACAAATACACCAAAAATGTGAAATACGTGAAATGCAAGTTGTCACATGATGAACAAAAACTAGTAATTAGAGAAACACGTAAAGAAACAAACTAGCACACAGGGTAGCACATGGAAAAACAAATCCCCATAACAATTGGCTTGTAAAGTGAAAGGACCCACATTTTGTGAGTTCTTAGAGCCAGTGGGGCTTAAAGCCTGGAGTTCATAAGGTCAGTATGCTTGGCTCTAGGAGAGCTCACAGGCCATTGGGGCTTCTCTTGGAGAGAAGACAAGCAAAGAACTCATGGACATACAGCATGGAAACCGTGACCTAAAGAATGCCTGGGGCACACAGTAGTGATGTAGTTGCTCATCTTGGAGCATATCCCAAAGAGGCAGCATACATGGAGAGACCTCTTCAGAAACAAAAAGATAGTTGGTGCCATTTCCTTCCCTCACCACCCAGCATAACCCCAGAGCCACCTGTGGGAATCAGCACAGCACCCACACTCACTACCTCACTTGCTTACAACAAACCCCACCCCCACAGACACTTCAGAAGAACCACCCTTTTCAGTTACACTTACCTCATTCCCAATGCAGTGGGCCCCTCTCCAAGAAGACCAGCCCAAACCCTTCCCAACACCGTGTCTCCTGACCCAAGAGTTATTTGAGGCCTTGGTTCTGGTGGTGGAGGTGATGAGTCTCATTTTACAAGCAGACCAGAGCACGCATAGTTAAGACTCACCACATTCAGGCCAGAGACCAAACACTGCCCACAACAGGCAAAGAGAGCCTCTACAGACAACTGGCCAGGTTAAAATGGCCAGGACACAACAGCAGATCACATGTACCACATGTTGGAGATGTTCCTGGAAGTGACGGGCCCTGGAGAACAGAGGACGCTATGCTGCAGGAAACTACAGAACCTCTTCTTCATAAAGCCATTACCCTCAGGAACAGGAGACATAGCTGACTTTCCTAACACAGAGAAATAGGCAAAGAGAGACAAAAAGAGAAGACAGAGGAATTTGTCGAAAGAGCAGGACAAGGCCATGACCAGAGATCTAGGCAAAACAGATGTAAGTAACATCCCTGATGGAGAATTTACAGCAATCATCATAAGGATATTCACTGGAATTGATTAGAGTGGAGGACATGAGTGAGAACTTTATTTTTTTTTTAAGATTTTATTTATTTATTTGACAGATGTAGATCACAAGTAGGCAAAGAAGCAGACAGAGAGAGAGGAGGAAGCAAGCTCCCTGCTGAGCAGAAAGCCCGATGTGGGGCTCGATCCCAGGAACCTGGGAAAATGACCTGAGCCAAAGGCAGAGGCTTTAACCCACTGAGCCACCCAGGCACCCCGAGTGAGAACTTTAATACAGAAATAAGGAATAACATAGTAGAGACAACAGACTCAATAAATGAAATGAGGGGGGCGCCTGGGAGACTAAGTGGATTAAAGCTTCTGCCTTCAGCTCAGGTCATGATCCAGGATCCTGGGATCAAGCCCCATGTCAGGCTCTCTGCTCGGCGGGGAGTCTGCTTCCCTCCACCCCTGCCTGCCTCTCTCCCTGCTTGTGATCTCTGTCTTTCAAATAAATAAATAAAAATCTTTAAAAAAATAAATAAATGAAGCAAGAAACACACTTGATGGAATAAACATCAGGTTGGAAGAAACAGAGGAACAAATCAATGACCTAGAAGACAGAGTAATGGAAAGTAATTAAGTGGATAAAAGAGGAAAAAAAGAAATTATGCAAATGAGACTTATGTAATAACATTTGTATTATAGGAGTCCCAGAAGAAGAAGAAGAAGAAGAGAGAGAGAAAAGCAGGCAGAGAATTTATTTGAAGACATAATAGTTGTAAACTTTCCTAATCTGGGCTAAGAAATAAATACCCAAATCCAAGAGTCACAGAGAACCTTCAAAAAAATCAATCAAAGCAGATCCACACCAATAAATATTGTAATTAAAATGGCAAAATATAGGGCACCTGGGTGGCTCAGTCGGTTAGGCAACAACTGCCTTCAGCTCAGGTCATGATCCCGGGGATCGAGCCCCACATTGGGCTCCCAGCTCCACAGGGAGTCTACTTCTCCCTCTGACCTCTGCACTCTCATGCTCTTTCTCATTGTCTCCTTCAAATAAATAAATGAAATCTTTTTTAAAAATGGCAAAATATAGTGATTTTTAAAAGTATTAAAAGCTACAAGATAAAAGAAGACAGTTACATACTAAGGAAACCCCATGAGGGTATCAGTGGATTTTGCAGCAGAAACTTTCCAAGCCAGGACTGGCATGATATATTCAAAGTGCTGAAAGGGAAAACCCCGTAGTCAAGAATATTCTATCCAGCAAGGCTATTATTCAGAAAAGGAGGAGAGATAATTTCCCAAACAAAAACCAAAGGAGTTTATGAACACTAAACTAGCCCCGCAAGAAATACTAAAGGGGACTCTTGAGTGGAAAGGAAAGGCCAAAAGTGACAGTATGAAGGTAGGAAACAAAAAAAAGCAGTAAAAAATGAATATTTCTGTGAAAAACAAGCCAAGGAAGTCACAAAATTAGAGGATGTACAATATGATATCATATACCTAAAACATGGGGAGAAGAGGAGTAAAAATTGGCTCAAACATAAATGACCACAGGGGCGCCTGGGTGGCTCAGTGGGTTAGAGCCTCTGCCTTCGGCTCAGGTCATGATCCCATGCATCAGGGATTAAGCCATGCATCAGGCTCTCTGCTCAGCATGAGCCTGCTTCCTCCTCTGTATCTGCCTGTCTCTGTGCCCACTTGCGATCTCTGTCTATCAAATAAATAAATAAAATCTTAAACTTAAATGACCATCAGTTTAATACAGACTGCTATATGCAGAAGATATTATATATAAACCAAATTATAACTATAAATCAATAACTATTAATAGATATGCAAAGAACAAAGAGAAAAAATTCAAATATACCACTAAAGAAAACCAGCAAACCATGAAGGAGAAGAACAGGAAAGGATCAAGAAAAACTTTCAGGGGCACCTGGGTGGCTCAGTGGGTTAAGCCGCTGCCTTCAGCTCAGGTCATGATCTCAGGGTCCTGGGATCGAGTCCCGCGTTGGGCTCTCTGCTCGGCGGGAGCCTGCTTCCCTCTCTCTCTCTCTCTGCCTGCCTCTCCATCTACTTGTGATTTCTCTCTGTCAAATAAATAAATAAAATCTTAAAAAAAAAAAAAAAGAAAAACTTTCAGAAACAACCACAGGACAAGGAATAAAACAGCAATAAATACATATCTGTCAATAATTACTTTGAATATAAGTGGACTAGATGCTCTAATCAAAAGACATAGGATAATGGAAAGAACCTAGATGTCCATCAACAGATGAATGGATCAAGAAGATGTGGTATAGCTTTTTTCCGCCATCTTGGGGCTTGTGGAGGCCTGCTGGGAACAGGACTCCTCTAAAACGGCGAATAATATCTGGAAGGCTGTGGTCCAAGGCCATTTTTGCTGGCTATAAGCGGGGTCTCCGCAACCAGAGGGAGCACACAGCTCTTCTTAAAATCGAAGGTGTATATGCTCGAGATGAAACGGAATTCTATCTGGGCAAGAGATGTGCTTACGTGTACAAAGCAAAGAACAACACAGTGACTCCTGGTGGCAAACCAAACAAAACCAGAGTAATCTGGGGAAAAGTAACTCGTGCTCATGGAAACAGCGGCATGGTTCATGCCAAATTCCGAAGCAACCTTCCTGCTAAAGCCATTGGCCACAGAATCCGTGTGATGCTGTACCCCTCAAGGATTTAAATTTAATGAAAAGTAAATAAAGGTGTAGATTTGCTCTCTTGTATAATAAATAAATAAATAAATAAATAAATAAATAAATAAAAGATGTGGTATATATACACAATGGAATACTATGCAGCCATCAAAAGAAATGAAATCTTGCCATTTGCGACAACATGGATGGAACTAGAGCGTATCATGCTTAGAGAAATAAGTCAAGCAGAGAAAGACAACTATCATATGATCTCCCTGATATGAGGAAGTGGTGATGCAACATGGGGGCTTAAGTGGGTAGGAGAAGAATAAATGAAACAAGATGGGATTGGGAGGGAGACAAACCATAAGTGACTCTTACTCTCACAAAACAAACTGAGGGTTGCTGGGGGGAGGTAGTTTGGGAGAAGGGGGTGGGATTATGGACATTGGGGAGGGTATGTGCTTTGGTGAGTGCTGTGAAGTGTGTAAACCTGGTGATTCACAGACCTGTACCCCTGGGGATAAAAATATATGTTTATAAAAAATAAAAAATTAAAAAAAATAAAAAAATAATAATAAAATAAAATAAATTTTTAAAAAAAGACATAGGATAACAGAATGGTTGAAAAACAAGCCCCATCTATATGCTACCTACCAAAGATACCTGCAGATTGATAGAGAAGGAATAGAGAAAATTTATCATGCAAATAGATGTCACAAGAAAGCAAAAATAGCAATACTTATACCAAGGTAAACTTTAAAACAAAAAGCTGTAACAAGAGACAAAGAAGGACACTATATAATAATAAAGGGGACAATCCAACAAGATACAGCAATTGTAAATATTTATGCACACAACATGGGTATACCCAAATACATAAAAGAGTTAACAAGAAACTTAAGGGACTAATTGATAACAATACAATAGTAGTAGGGGTCATTAACCCCTCACCTACAGATCATCCGAACAGAAAATCAACAAGGAAACAAAGGTTTTGAATGACACAGTAGACAAGATGGATTTAACAGATACATTCAGAACATTCCATCTTAAAACACCAGAATACATAGTCTTTTCAAGTGCACATGGAACATTCTCCAGAACAGATCACATTTAGGGCCACAAGATAAGCCTCAACAAATTTATTATTTATTTATTTGTCAGAGAAAAACAGAGAGAGAGAGAGAGAGAGCGAACAAGCACAATCAGGGGAAGCAGCAGTCAGAGGGAGAGGGAGAAGCAAACTCCCTGCTGAGCAAGGAGTCTGATACGGGACCCATAAACCACTTACAGGACTTCTATTATCATGCAAATGGAAAAAACAGAAAAAAGAGGAAAAAAGACAAAGACAAAAGTGAATAAAATCACAAGAAAAAAAGAGAAAAGACAAGAAAAAAAAAGACAAGACAAGGAAAAAACAGAAAAGACACAAAGTGAATAAAACCACAAATGCGAGAGGAGAACTAACAACCAACAGCACAGAAGTACAAACAATTATAAGAGACTGCTATGAAAAACTATATGCTAACAAATTGGACAACCTAGACAAAATGGATAAATTCCTAGAACATATTAACTACTAAAATGAAAAGGAAGAAATAAAAAATTTGAACTGATCAATTACCAGCAAAGAAATTGAGAAATCAGTAATTTAAAAATCCCCCCCCCAAAAAAAATTACCAACAAACATAAGTTCAGGGACAGATGGCTTCACAGGTGAATTCTACCAAATATGTAAAGAAGAGTTAATACTTACTCTCCTCAAACTACTCCAAAAAATAGGAAAAAGAAGGAAAACTTCCAAAATCATTCTATGAGGCCAGCATTACCCTGAAATCAGAGCCAAATAAGGACACAACAAAAAAAGAAAAATACAGGCCAATATCTCTGATGAACATAGATGCAACAGTCCTCAACAAAATGCTAGCAAACAAAATCCAATGACACATTAAAAAAATCATTCACCACAATCAAGTGGACTTATGCCTAGATTGCCAAGCATGGTTCAGTATTTGCAAATCAAACAATGTGATACATCACATCAATAAGAGAAAGGATTTGAATCATAGGATTATTTCAATAGATGCAGGAAAAACAGTTGGCAAAGTACAACATCCATTCATGGTAAAAATCCCCAAAAAAGTAGGTTTGGAGGTAACATACCTAAACATAATAAAGACCATATAGGAAAAACCCACAGCTAACAACATCATTGGTGGGGAAAAACTGAGAGCCTTTCTCCTAAAGTCAGGAACAAGACAAGGATGTCCACTCTCGCCATAGTTATTCAACAGTACTAGAAGCCACAGCAATCAGAAAACAAAAAGAAATAAAAGGCATCCAGATTGGTAAGGAAGAAGTAAAATTTTCACTATTTGCAAATGGCATGATGCTATATATAAAAGTCCCAAAGACTCCATCTAAAAACTGCTAGAACTGAAAAATAAATTCAATAAAGTCACAGGGTACAAAATCAATCTACAGAAGTCTGTTGCATTTCTATACACCAGTAATGAAGCAGTAGAAAGACAAATTAAGAAAACAATCCCAAGATCCCAAGGGACACCTGGGTGGCTCAGTTGGTTAAATGTCCAGCTCTTGGCTTTGGCTCACATCATGATCCCAGGGTCATGAGATCAAGCTCAGTGTGGAGTCCACCTGAAATTCTTTCTCCCTCTTCCTCTGGCCTTCCCCCTACTTATGTTAAATAAATAAATAAATAAATAAATAAATCTTTTGTAAAAATGTTTTGGTAAAAAAAAAAAAGAAAAGAATTCCATTTACAACTGCACCAAAAATAATAATAGACCTAAGAATAAACCTAAACAAAGACCTGTACTCTGAAAACTATAAAGCACTGATAAAAGAAATTGAAGATGGCACAAAGAAATGGAAAAATATCCCATGTTCATGGCTTGAAAGAACAAATATTGTTAAAATGCCTATAATACCCAAAGCAAGCTACACATTTAATGTAATCCTTATCAAAATACCAACAGCATTTTTCACAGAACAAGAACAAACAATACTAAACTTTATATGGAACCACAAAAGGCCCTGAATAGCCAAAGCAATCTTGGAAAAGAGAAAAAAGCTGAAGGCTCGCAATTCCGGACTTCAAGGTATATTACAAAGCTGAAGTAATCAACAGTATGATACTGTCACAAGCACAGACACATAGATCAATGGAACAGAATAGAAAACCAAGAAATGAAGCTATAATTTTATGGTCAATTAATCTTCAACAAGGCAGGAAAGAATATCCAATGGGAAAAGGAATGTCTCTTCAACAGATGGCATTGAGAAAACTGGACAGCAACATGCAAAAGAATGAAACTGAACCATTTTTTTATACCATACACAAAAATGAATTCAAAATGGATTAAACACCTCAATGTGAAGACCTCAAAACACAAATATTTTCAAAGAGAGCACAGACTGTAATTTCTCTGACACTAGCCTTAGCAACTTTTTTCTAGATAGGCCTCCAAGGCAAGGGAAACAAAAATAGTAAGGGACTATTGAGACTATAGCAAAATAAAAAGCTCTGCATAGGGAAGGAAACAATCAACAAAACTAAAAGGCAACCTTTAAAATGGGAGAAGATACTTGCAAATGACATATCAAAAAAAAAAAAAGGGTTAGAATCCAAAATATATAAAGAACATGTAAAACACAACACCCCAAAAACAAATAATCTAATTAAGAAATGGACAGAAGACATGAATAGACATTTCTCCAAAGAAAACATACAAATGGCCAACAGACACGTGAAAAGATGCTCATCACTTATCATCAGAGAAATGCAAATCAAAACTACAATGAGGGGTGCCCGGTTGGCTCAGTCGGGGGAGAACGTGACTCTTGGTCTCAGGGTTGTGAGTTCGAGTCCCACTTTGGGTGTAGAAACTACTTAAAAATAAAATCTTAAAAAAAAAAGCTACAATGATATATCACTTCATACCTGTCAGAATGGTTAAAATCAACGACACAAGAAACAACAGGTGTTGACAGGAATGTGGAGAAAGGAGATCCCTCTTGCACTATTGGTGGGAATGTAAACTGGTACAACTATTGTGGAAAATAGTATGGAGTTTCCTCAAAAAGTTAAGAATAGGACTGCCCTATGATCCAGCAATCACACTATTGGGTATTTATCCAAAAAATACAAAAACATTAATTCAAAGGGATACATTCACCCCTATGTTTATTGCAGTATTATGTACAATAGTCAAACTATGGAAGCATCCCAGGTGTTTATGGATAGATGAATGGATAAAGATGCGAGATATATATAGATAACAGAATATCGGGACGTCTGGGTGGCTCAGTGGGTTAAGCCTCTGTCTTCGGCTCGGGTCATGATCTCAGGGTCCTGGGATTGAGCCCCGCATCAGGCTCTCTGTTCAGGGTGGTGGAGCCTGCTTCCCTCCTCTCTCTGTCTCTGCCTCTCTGCCTACTTGTGATCTCATTCTCTGTCAGAGAAGTGGATGAAATCTTTAAAAAATAAAAAAAAAGAAGAAGAAGAATATTATTCAGCCATAAAAAAGAATGAAATCTTGCCATTTGCAATGACACAGATGGAGCTAGAGAGTATAAAACTAAGAGAGATAAATCAGTCAGAGAAAGACAAATACCACACAATTTTACTCCTATGTAGAATTTAAGAAAAAACAAAACAAACAAACAAACAAAAAACCACAGTGCCTAGATGTCTTAATTGGTTAAGCATCTGACTTTGTCTCCAATCATGATCTCAGGGTCCTGAGATCGAGCCCTGTGTTGGGTTCCCAGCTCAGTGGGGACACTGCTTGTCCCTCTCCCTCTGTCCCTGCCCCAGCTCATGCTCTCTCTCTCTCAAATAAACAAATAAGACCTTAAAAAAAAAAAAAAAAAAAAAAAAAAAAGAAGAAGAATGAACAAAAACAAAAGATCATAGGGGGGAAAAAAGAGAGACAAACCAAGAGAACAAACTAAACTGATGGTTACCAGAGGGGAAGGAGGTGGGGATTGGGCAAAATAGGGAATATGGATTAAGGAGAGCACTTGTTGCAATGAGCACTGGGAAATTAAAATAAAAACTTTTAGAAAATAAATAAAAAGATTAAAATTTAAATTTAAAAAAAGGAGATGGGGCACCTGGGTGGCTTAGTCATTAAGCGGCTGCCTTCGATTCAGGTCATGATCCCAGCATCCTGGGATCGAGTCCCGCATCAGGCTCCTTGCTAAGCGGGGAGCCTGCTTCTCCCTCTGTCTCTGCCTGCCACTCTGTCTGCCTGTGCTCACTCTCTATGACAAATAAATAAATAAAATCTTTTTTTAAAAAAATAAATAAAAATTAAAAAAGGAGAAAAGGGAGAAAATGGAGAAAGAGTCAAAACTCAGAAATTACTCACTGGTCATTTCTCAGAATTAATGAAAGCTATGAATCCTCTAAATCAAGGATCAAAACAAGTGCCAAGTGAAATAAATAAAAAGAAATGCACACTTAGGAGCACCTAGGTGGCTCAGTGGGTTAAACCTCTGCCTTTGGCTCAGGTCATGATCTCAGGGTCGTGGGATCGAGCCCCCCATCAGGCTCTCTGCTCAGTAGGGAGCCTGCTTCCCTCTCTTTCTCTGCCTTCCTCTCTGCCTACTCGTGATCTCTGTGTCTCCCTCTGTCAAATAAATAAATTTTTTAAATCTCTAAAAAAAAAAAAAAAAGAAAGAAAGAAATGCATACCTAGACATATCCAGCCAAAGTTGTAGGTATCACAAAGATCTTAAACTGTACCTGAGACAAAAGACAGGAATTACAAGCAGATGGAACAATAAAGACCCAAGGATGATGGGATAATATTTTTTAAATGATGAGAGAAAAATAAAAATCACTGTCTATATAGAATTCTATGTTCAGATAAATTCTCATTCAGAGTGCAGGTAAAACAAAAACATTATCAATAAAATAAAGACCAGGACAGCTTAGCATTTGCAGATTTTCTCTGGAAATAAACAAAAAAAAAAACAAAAACCAACAACTAAAGTGTATTCTTCAGGGAGAAGGATACTGAATCCAGAAGGAAGGAATAAAATGTAAAAGACGATGGTGAGAATTCTCACCTACTTCAGGTGGGAGTGTAAAGTTATATGACCACTTTGGAGAACAGCTTGGATTACTAAGTATAGTTTAATATACAAATATCCTATGACCCAGAAATGTCATTGCTAAGTATAGTAACTCTTATATGTGTAACTAAAAGACATACAGGAGTATCTAGCATCATGTGTCATTATAGCAAAAACCTTGGAACAACCCAAATGGATAAATAAGATCCTGTACATTTACATAATAGAATAAACTGTGGAAATTAATGAATAAACAAGAGCTACAAGGAGGAGGAATTACAAGAGAGTGGGCTAGGAAGATCCTGAACTCAATTATTCCCATGACCACACAAATCTGCAACTACATATGAATTAACTCCCTCCAACAAAGGCCTGAAAGACAGCTGGGCACCTCCTCCACAACAGATAAAAAGGCCACATGGAGACAGGTAGGAGGGGCAGAGACATGGTCTCTGAAGTGACTCACCATCAGGAGGGATCTCACAAATATAGAGATTCTCCCTGAGGAGTGAAGGGTTTGTGCCTCCTGTTAGGCACCTCAAGCCTTGGGATCTGTCCTAGAGAAATGAGACCCCAAAATGTCTAGCTTTGAAAACCAATAGGGCTTATATACAAAAGAAGCATAGGACTACAGGGAATAGAGCTTCTACTCATGAAAGGTTTGTATGCAGTCTCACTCATCTTGGGACCCAGAATGAAAGTACCAGTTTGAAAAGTTCTAAGACTGTATGTGTAGTAGATTTATTTGCTTATCTTTAGTTATATGTTGGTTGGACATGTCCTCTTAAAACTCTCCAGGAATGGAGGCACAGGCAGGCAACATTTTTGCACTGTCCCTCTAACCCTCTAGCACTGGTGGGTACACTCCACTCCCATACCACCTTCACAGCCATGCCAGAGCCAGCAGGTATGTGTAGCCCACATAAGGGAAGCCCCTTGATTGTCTGGCTTTGGTGGCCAGGGAGGATTGTGTTTCTGGGCCTCACAGTTCTGAGATAATTGAAGACACAATTCTTGGCAGGCTATCGCCCCCCAGGGCACTTCATAGATATCAGACCAAAACACATCTCCAGTCCTTCTGTGAAAAACACCTATTTATTTTTACTGGAACTTCAACCTGAGGGGCACATTTCAGGTTTGCCACACATCCGGAGGCTACAGAGATGTTCTCTGGGAATGAACATAGCCTAGGGGGTGCCATCTTTGCACTTCCCTTTGGCCTCACTAAAGCTTTCTGATACCTCTTAGAAAAGACTCATCTGGAGCCCCAATTTTTTATAACTATCTCCATGGAGAAACCTCCAGATTACCTGGCCAGTAGGCCAGCAGAGTTGTTCAATTATGGTACCACAGGAACGTACTTACCTTAAAAGCTGCTGCCTGAGGGTCTACTTTCCATTCAGCCTGAAATTAGGGACTGAGACCCTTCTTTCTGGAACTGGAAGTCTCTCAGTAACTGGGACCTATCAGGAATAAATCAGGTTACTTAGACAATCACTAAAGTTTGAGAAACAACCAAGAGCTAAGGTCAGCTAAATGATAAGCTTTCTTTCCTACAAAAGGCTACTCTTTCAACACCAGAGATAGCTGTTTCACTTAATGCATAGAAAAAGAGAGTCAAGCAAAATAAGGAGATAGGGGTATGTCCTAAACAAAAGAACAAGCTAAAACCCAAGGGAGGAAAAACTTCAATGAAACAAAGATAAGGGGTCACTTGGGTGACCCAGTTGATTAAGGAACGGCCTTCGGCTCAGGTCATGATCCCAGAGGCCTGGGATTGAGCCCCGAATCAGACTTCTTGTTAAGCGGGAGTCTGCTTCTCCCTCTCCCTCTGCTGCTGTTCTCCCTGCTTATGCTCTTTCTCTGTCAAATAAATAAAAATAAAGTCTTTAAACAAAAAAGAAAAGAAACTAATGTAAGTGTCATACCTGATAAAGAGTTCAAGATAATGGTCATAAACATGCTCACTGAACTCAGGAGAATGGAGGAATACAGCAAGAACTTCAACAAAGAGAAAAGAGATAGGAAATATAAAAAGTACCAAACAGAAGTTAAATAACTAAAGAATACAATAACTGCACTGAAAAAATACACTAGTGAGGTTCAACAGTAGACTCGATGAAGCAGAAGAAAGAATCAGTGAGCTGGAAGAGAGGGAAGTGGAACTCACCCAATCAGAGCAGCAAAAAGAAAAAATAATTTTTTGTGAGACAACATCACACATTCGAGGGGTCTCCCAAGGAGAAGAGAGAGGTAAAAGGAGCAGAAAGTTTATTTGAAAAAATAATGGTTGAAAACTTCCCTAACCTGGAGAAGGAAAAAGACATCCAGATGCAGAGAGGCCAAAGACTTGAGAAAAAGATAAACCTGAAGAGACCCATGCCAAGACACATTATAATGAAAATGTCAAGATGAAGAGAAAATCTTAAAAACAGCAAGAGAAAAACAAATCATTATGTAAAAGAAAGCTTCAGGCCAGAAGAGAGTGTCACGATATATTCAAAGTACTGAAGGGGAAAAATTTCCAACCTGGAGCACACTATTTGGTGAGGTTATCATTCAGAATTAAGGGAGACATAAAGAGCTTTCCGGACAAACAAAAGTTAAAGGACTAGTTCGTCACCAGTAAATTGGCTCTCCAAGAAATGTTAAAGGAATTGCTTGCTTTAGGAAAAAAAAAAAAAAAAGTTGGGGAGATGGTACAAATTAAAATTAGTAAGAAGAAAACATATGAGAGTAAAAATCTCAATGGTAAATATGTAGTAAAGGTAGTGAGTTAATCACTTATAAAGCTAGTATGAAGGTTAAAAAGCAAAAGTAGCAAAATAGGGGTGCCTGGGTGGTTCAGTGGGTTAAGCCTCTGCCTTCGGCTCAGGTCATGATCTCAGGGTCCTGGGATCAAGCCCCACATTGGGCTCTCTGCTCAGTGGAGAGCCTGCTTCTCCCTCTCTCTCTGCCTGCCTCTCCACCTACTTGTGTTGTCTGTCAAATAAATAAAATATATTTTTTTAAAGTAGCAAAAAATAACTACAACCACAGTAATTAGTTAAGGGATGTACAAAATAAAAATATGTAAATTGTGATAGCAAACTGAGGTCTATTTTTAGCTGATAAGAAATTTGAATGCATTCTAACACTACATTTTTTTTTTTAAAGATTTTATTTATTTGACAGACAGAGATCACAAGTAGGCAGAAAGGCAGGTAGAAAGGGAGAGAGGAGGAAGCAGGCTCTCCGCGGAGCGGACAGCCTGATGCAGGGTTCGATCCCAGAACCCTGTGATCATGACCTGAGCCGAAGGCAGAGGCTTTAACCCACTGAGCCACCCAGGCGCCCCCCAACACTACATTTTTACATCTCTCTGTAACTTTCTGTTTTTGATGTCACATTTTGCATCTAAAAGAAATACAAGAGATCATAAGAGACTATTGTGAACAATTATATGCGAACAAATTTGACAATCTAGAAAAAAATAAATTGCTAAAAACATAGAGTCTTCCAATACTGATTCATGAAGAAAGAGAAAGTCTGAATAGACCAGTTACAGCAAAAGATTATTTTGCAGATGGTAACTAGACATCATGGTGATCATTTTGCAATACATTACAAATGTCAGATCATGTTGTACACCTGAAAACTAATGTGATATATGTCTACTATACTTCAGTTTTAAAAAGCTACGTTAGCATAAGTGAATTTCAAAATATAATGTGTTTTGAAATAAGCAAGTCACAGTAAAATACATACAATATGATTTCACTGATATAAAAGTTTAAAAATAGGCAAAAATAACTAATGTACTATTTTGGGATAGACACAGAGTCAGCTTTAAAAAAAAAAAAAAGGAAAGAAATGATGCGGGGGATGCCTGGGTAGCTCAGTTGGTTGGATGACTGCCTTCGGCTCAGGTCATGATCCCGGAGTCCACGAATGGAGTCCCGCATCGGGCTCTCAGCTCCACGGGAGTCTGCTTCTCTCTCTGACCTTCTCCTTGCTCATGCTCTCTCTCACCGTCTCTCTCTCAAATAAATAAATAAAAATCTTTAAAAAAAGAAAAGAAAAAAGAAATGATGAGGAAGTTTGATCAGGGAGTGGCATACAAGTGGCTTTTGAGGTATAATAATGTTCCATATCATGGCATAGGTACATTATTGCCAGTTTTTTAAAAAAATTTTAAAAAGATTTTTATTTATTCATTTGACAGAGCACATAAGTAAGGGGGTCATGGGCAGAAGGAGAGGGAGAAGCAGAGCCCCACCAAGCAGGAAGCCCAATGTGGGGCTTGATCCCAGGACCCTGGGGTCATGACTAGAGCCAAAGGCAGACACTTAACTGACTGAGCTATCCAGGCACTCTATTACTGCCTTTTTTTTTTTTTTAAATATTTTATTTATTTATTTGACAGAGAGAGATCACAAATAGGCAGAGAGGCAGGCAGAGAGAGAGAGGAGGAAGCAGGCTCCCTGCTGAGCAGAGAGCCCGATGCGGGACTCGATCCCAGGACCCTGAGATCATGACCTGAGCTGAAGGCAGCAGCTTAACCCACTGAGCCACCCAGGCGCCCCTCTATTACTGCTTTTTTTTTTTTTTTTTTTTTTTTTTTTTTAAAGATTTTATTTATTTTATTTGACAGACAGAAATTACAAGTAGGCAGAGAGGCAGGCAGAGAGAGAGGGGAGGAAGCAGGCTCACTGCTGAGCAAAGAGCCCGATGTGGGGCTCGATCCCAGGAACTGGGATCATGACCTGAGCCGAAGGCAGAGGCTTTAACCCACTGAGCCACCCAGGCGCCCCTATTACTGCTTTTTAAAACTACCTTTTTTTAAATTCATGCACAAAATATTGAGAATCTACTTTGGGTCCAGCCCTGTGCTGGATGTTGGAGATACAATGACCAAGTTAAACAAGGCCTTATTGAGGAGTTGATTTGAATCAGATTTATGAATTCCAGCTACCTTTTTGCAGAAATAGAAAACTGATCCTAAAACCACACGAAAAAGCAAGGGACATGGAATTGCCAAAACAATCTTGAAAAAGAATAGTCAAAGGGCTCATACTTCTCAACTTCAAAACTTACTTCAAACCTACAATAATCAATACAACATGATATTGACATAAGAATAGACATATATATCAATGGAATAGAATAATTTGTCCAGAAATAAGTCCATACATCTATGGTCAGTTGATTCCTGACAAGGGCGCCGAGACCATTCATTGGAGAAAGAATTCAACAAACAGTGCTCAGGCAACAGATAGCCATATTCAAAATCATGAATTTAGACCCCTACCTCATACCATATAAAAATTAACACAGCTGAGGTGCCTGCGTGGCTCAGACAGTTAGAAAGCTCCCTTCAGCTCAGGTCATGATCCTGTCCGGCTCCCTGCTTGGTGGAGAGCCTGTTTCTCTATCTCCTTCTGCCTGCCACTCTGCCTGTTTATGCTCTATCTGTCAAATGAATGAATAAAATATTTATTTTTTTAACAACAATTTTTTAAAAAATTAACACAAAATGGATCAAAGACTTGAATGTCAGGGCTAAACAGATAAAGTTCTTAGGAGAAAACATAGGTATTAATCTTCATGGTCTCAGATTAGTCATATGACTAAGTCCAAAGTCAATGAACATGGATGTAAATTCCATTTACTCTAGTGGGAGGCACTGCAAAGTCAAATTGCAAAAGATTAGAGAGAGAGAGACAGCTGGACAAATAGATGATATATTGATAGATAAATCTCTCTATATAATTTCAAATTAAGCATAAAGAGTTAGAAGCAATAGTCCAATCCACCACGCTTTCTCCATAATTTCCTTGTCCCTGCTTGTCTTTCCCTGCTTCTAGCTCTGTGGCCAAAGGCAAGATGGCTGTTAGCTGCTCCTGTCTCCCAAGCTTGGCAGTCCTAATGGACAGAGAAAATCTTTCCAAGTAACTTTCATTAAGAAAAAAAAGTATAGGGGCACCTGGGTGGCTCAGTGGGTTAAAGCTCTGCCTTCGGCTCAGGTCATGATCCCAGGGTCCTGGGATCCAGCCCCACATCGGGCTCTCTGCTCAGCAGGGAGCCTACTTCCTCCTCTCTCTCTCTCTCTGCCTGCTTCTCTGCCTACTTGTGATCTCTGTCTGTCAAATAAACAAATAAAATCTTTAAAATAAATAAATAAAAGAAAAGTAAAGAAAAGAAAAAGAAAAAAAGTATAATATGGGCTCTGTTTGGGCTGGCATGGGTTCTACCTATTCCTGAACCAACCATTAGAGCCAGGGAAGATAGACTCCTCTGACTGGCCAGCTGAGGCCACACACCCACGCTTTATTATCTGGGGAGTAGGAAGGAGATGGTGTCAGCCTCCATAGCTTCACCAGGATCACTTAAACTTTAGAGGGGTGCCTAAAGGAACCAATATTGGGAAGACATAAACACTGTAGTCTTCAATCTCAATAGGAAACTAGAAGGCTACACAGGGAAATCAAGTAAAAACCCAGACCTATGGCACCAATGTAAAAAACTAGGACAGGAACAGCAGACCCCGGGGCTGTAATCAGAGTTACAACAATGGGACTGAGGCCTTTGTGTATTTCCCATCCCTGTTGTGGACCAGGAATGGGCCTGGGAGAGACATGAAACTCCAGGAGTATCCAGCTTGAGGAGCCAATGGGAGGAAAAACAATACATGTTTAGCGGTACTGGTGAAATTAAAATGCTGGGTTTTTATTTTTATTTATTTATTCATTTTAAAGATTTTATTTAGTTATTTGAGAGAGAGAGCAGGGAGAGGGGTAGAGACAGAGGGAGAAGCAGGTACTGGGCAGGGAGCCCCATGTGGGGGTTGATTCCAGGACCCGGAGATCATGACCTGCCAAAGGCTTAACTGACTGAGCCACCCAAGCATCCCAAAATGCTGGGGGTTTTTTAAAGGTGAGAAAGTAAGTATATTTGAATCTCAGGGAAAAGTTCTACTTCTCCATCTTCCAGATTAAGACATTGGTACCAGTGAGGACCACAGGGTACAATGAGCACTGTAATTGCAGGTGTAAATACACTGGCCAACCTTTGGCCAGATGTCTGGTATAGACGT
The DNA here is from genome assembly GCF_030435805.1 of Mustela lutreola. Taxonomy (NCBI): domain Eukaryota; kingdom Metazoa; phylum Chordata; class Mammalia; order Carnivora; family Mustelidae; genus Mustela; species Mustela lutreola. Next base: position 43,124,991 of record NC_081297.1, read on the forward strand.
GTGACTCACAACATTCTACTGGACAGCATCTGATAACACCCCAACAACTTCATATTGAAAAATATATATAACTTAGTTGAAGTGAGAAATGTAACAAGTTTCAAATGAGTTGTAAACCATCTCATTTTCTTTTTTTTTTTTAATATTTTATTTATTTGGGGCGCCTAGGAGGCTCAGTGGGTTAAGCCTCTGCCATCCGCTCAGGTCATGATCTCAGGGTCCTGGGATCGAGCCCTGCATCGGGCTCATTGCTCAGCAAGGAGCCTGCTTCCCCCCTCTCTCTCTGCCTGCCTCTCTGCCTACTTGTGATCTCTCTCTCTGTCAAATAAATAAATAAAATCTTTTTAAAAAGAGATTTTATTTATTTGACAGACAGAGATCACAAGTAGGCAGAGAAGCAGGCAGAGATAGAGGGAAGCAGGCTCCCCCCTGAGCAGAAAGCCTGATGAGAGGCTCAATCCCTCAAAAAGGGATGTGAGGGTGCCTGGTTGGCTCAGTTGGTTGGGCGGCTGCCTTCGGCTCAGGACATGATCCCGGAGTCTTGGGATGAAGCCCCACTTCACTTCGGGGTCCCTACTTGGCAGGGTGCCAGCTTCCCCCTCTTCCTATGCTGCTCCCCCTGCCTGTACTCTCTATCTGTCAAATAAATAAATAAAATCTTAAATATAAAAAAAAAAAAAAAGAAAGGGTACCTGCCTGGATGGCTCAGTATGTTGAGCCTCTGCCTTCGGCTCATGTTGTGGTCTTAGGGTCCTGGGATCGAGTCCCACGTTGGACACTCTGCTCAGTGGGGTGCCTGCTTCCCCCACCCCCGCCTGCCTCTCTGCCTACTTGTGATCCCTCTCTCTCTGTCAAATAATAAATTTTTTAAAAAATCTTTTAAAAAAGAAAGAAAAGAAAAGGATGTGATATTAGCACTTGCCTCTCCGTGTTTTTCCAAAAAGAGAGTCAGATGGGAGTGTGGAAGAAACCAAGGATCACCTGTGGCCTGAATGTTTGCAGGTTTATAAGGCTGTGGAGAGAGCCCTGTTTTTTCTCACACCAGAAAAAAAAATACGATGTACTGAGGGGTTCTTTGGTCTGGGAGAGCCAAAGCTTGTGCTGTTTCTGACAACTAAGCAGAGATCATTTGAGGTACAATTGCTGCAGTCGTCTCTTTCTCCCAGTCCTGCTCCTGGAGCCAGAGCTCCTATTTGCCAGACAAATAAACCCCAAGTGAAACAAAAGTTCTTTTCAGGCAAGGGTCAAGGCTGATGAGGAATATTTTCATTAGATTTAGGTAGATTTGCCAATGCATGATGGGTGTTTCGGTTTCTCCCTGGGCGGAGTCTCGGTTATGGCGGTTACATTTCCATGCCAGTAGGCTGTGTTTCCATGCGCTGACCCCAGGGTGCCGAGTGGAAAGTTCAGAGTCCAGAGCACAGACCTGGGCTGGGCACACGGGTTGGGTCCTCTCATTGGTAGATGCCATATAGGGTGACACGCCACCAGACACCTTGTTTCTCACTCAGACTGTTATTTCAAAAGCAGAATAAAGTGGGCATTAGGGCAAGTAGGGATTGGGTCATGGCTACCCAAAGTTACAAAACCAGCATCTGGCTGGCATAAGTAGATAGCAATATCTCTTCCACATACCAGACTCCCTCTGCCCTAATTCTGTTCAGACTCCAGAGACCAGGCCTCACCCTAAAGCCCAGAGCTGGAGATAGGCTCTCTCACCCAGATGATGACACTGTCTGTGGAAAGAAAGTCAGCTAGGACACTGGAGAAAAAGTCAGAAAGAGCAGTGAAATCTCATCTTCCTGGGAATGTTAGCAAGGGGTGGCTTTGTGTGGAAGGATTGGGGGGAGGGGGGAGGGGGCAGGGTTATTCTCACAACTGCAAATTTTCTCCTCTCTTGGCCATCACAGAAAACAGAAATGGATTTTTTGGATGTTTCCTCCCTCTGTAAAGGAAATCTAAGTAAGATTCACTGCCTTCATCACTCAAGAGCAATGCTTGCTTAGTTTGGTTATACATACATTGTTGGTTCTAGATACATTGTTATGTTAATAGCAAACAGGTTCCCCTGTTTATATATGAGTGTCAAAGTGGTATCTCACACTGTCCTCAGAAAATTTATAGGGAAAAAATAAAGGAGGGTTTGGTTAAAGATCAGGAGGCAATAACAAGACTGGGTAAGCACTGCCACCTTTAAATGATTAGTTAGGGGGTGCCTGGGTGGCTTAGTGGGTTAAGCCTCTGCCTTCAGCTCAGGTCATGATCCCAGGGTCCTGGGATGATCTCAGGGTCCTAGGATCCAGCCCAGCATCTGGCTCTCTGCTCAGCGGGGAGTTGAAGGAGCAGGAGGCTGGCTGAGGACAAAGCAAAAGCTGGCGCCTTGCACCCCCCCTTCACCCGCTCCCCTCCATATGTGTAGCATTCCTCAGGCACCCCTGACTGCCATAAAACGATAAATAGTTAACTTGCAGAGATCACAGTCCTGCAAGGTAGCTCTGGACCTCTCAGCGTTATCGGCAACGAGCGGCGCAGAGGTCCAGGTTCTGAAAGACCCGCGGATCCCCTTACCCAAGAATCCAACACTGCCACTGGATGCAATCAGCAAGAGGTTCTTTATTGTTACGCAGGCGCCTGCGGGTGGTCAGCGCGCGCCTGCGGGTGGTCAGCAGCTCCTGCTAGCTGAGCACCCCAGGCTGGGGTGGTGCAGGATTTTTATGGACAAACAAGTTTCGGGAGGGGCTGAGCTGATTAATTGATAGTTTGAACAGGCATACTTGGCGTCAGTGGAGTGGATCAGGGGACCCACATGCGAAAGCAGACAAAGCAATCTTACAGAAGCAGAACTGGCCGATTAGCCCACGCATGTGAATGAAAGCACTATCAGGATATTGAAGGCCTGGTTACTATCAAGCCAAGGCCATTTTCCCTTTAATGAGGTCCTAACATAAAGACAATTGGGAATCTCTCCTGGTGAAATGTTACATTCCTGCTATCAAACGTAAGGTAACTTCTTTGTTGTAAATCTCAAGGACATTTGCAAACCAAGGGAGACTCCTACCCTGCAGGACTGTGATTTCTGCAAGTTAACTATTTATAATGCTACACATATGGAGGGGAGCGGGTGAAGGGGGGGGTGCAAGGCGCCAGCTTTTGCTTTGTCCTCAGCCAGCCTCTTGCTCCTTAGAGTTGAGGGTTTAAGCAATTTTTCATTTCTTAGCAAAGCATTAGAAGCATTATTATACAGAAGCCAGAAACAGCTGGGTTAAACACAGATTTTCGCTATTCGTTATCCTGTTATGCCGCTTGCTGACTCCCTTATCTATCGTCAGCTAGCTACAGTTTCTCAGTTAGCATAAGCTGGTTATAAAAAGAATGTTAAAACTTATAGGCTATAGTATAATTCTGACCTGGGGTCCTTCAGTTCGAACCTGCAATAAACGACCCTTGCTGATTGGCTTTGACTCACGTCTCTGGTGGTCTTTTAAGGTGGGGGTAATACTCAATTGGCATTTCAGAGTCTGCTTTTCCCTCTCTTTCTCCCAGCCTCTCTGCCTACTTGTGATCTCTCTGTCAAATAAATAAATAAAATCTTTTAAAAAAATAAAGAAATGACTAGTTCAAGGTTTTAGGATTGTCTGTCAGCTAGGTAGGCAACTTTCTTTCTTAATTGTGTAAAATATGCGTAACATAAAATTTATCGTTTTAATTATTTTTAAGTGTAAGTATCTTCCCATTGCGGTGCCTCCATCACCACCATCCATCTTCAGAACTTTTTCAGCCCCAACTGAAACTCTATCCCCATTAAACGTGAGTTCCCCGTCCCCCACCCCCACCCCATCCCTCGCCATCCCCACTCTACTTTCTCTGGAGACTACTCCGCTCCTCTAGGTCCCTCACAGAAGTGGAACCACACCGCAACTGTCCTTCTGTGATGGGTGTCTTTCACTTAGCATAAAGGCTTTAAGGGTCATCCGTATTTGCCCTTAAATTTGTATGGCTTCTTTTCCATGGATTGGGCTGTTTGTTTGTTTGTTTGTTTGTTTGTTTTTCTTGCTGAGGACTCTGACTTGAAAACAGGATAGCCACCTGATAGTTGGTCTGGCCACGGGGCTTCCGTCTCACCACCCTAAAATATACATATCTTTACCATATTGGACATTTTTCAGTGCTTTTTGCCTGCTTTGTCCAGTACTTAATGGCTGTGTTAATGGCAGCCCCTGCTTTTCAGGCTGGCTCCCCAGGAAGATGGGAGGGTGTGCACCCCTGACTCTCTCCTCAGGCAAAAGACCTCAGGGGAACCCAGAGAAGCCCTTCCTTCCTTTGGTAATGCGAGGTGACTCCAGACCTGGAGGGCAGGCCATGCTTATCTTCCTAAGTACCACTGGCTCTTAACACAGGCTTTTTGTTTGTTTGCTCCTTATAATTAGTAAGTAGCACATTCACAGGGTTAACTATGAACACAGTTGGAATGTGCTGTGAAAAATAAATCTCCCTCCCACCCCTGACAGGCTTCCTTGTTCCCCTTGCCAGCGGTCAGCCACTGTCACCTTGTCTGTCTTTCCAGAGACAATCCCATGTAAACAAGCACACGGGTACCTCTTTTATACAAAAGATATCACCTTATACCCCTTGATCTGTATCGTGCCTCATGGAAAAACACAGAAAAGTGAGAGTATAATACAGGAAGTTTCAGAGCTGGTGAGAACATTTAGTCATAACTGTTTCTTTTTTTCTTACATAAATGAAATAAAATGTTTCAGAAAAATTGAAATATTCTATGACCAACAGAAAAAAATTCTATGACCTTCACAGCCAATCCTGTTTCCTCCTCTCCATCCCCCGGGGTAAGCACTATCATAAATTTGTTATATCCTTTCAATAAGCTTGTATACTTTCACATGCATCTGTATATATGTCTAAGAACCATTTTGTGTAATTTTTCAATTTACATAATAGCCATGTGTGATATTCATTCCCACTATAGACAAGCATTCAGGTTCTTTCAGACTTTTCCTCCTCAAATGATGATGCGGGAAGTTTTTTGTGCATACATCTTTGTACAGACACATGAGGGTATGCTTAGGATAATTCTGTAGAGGGGGGTTCACTGGAGCAAAGGATATGTGCATTTTTCATTTTAATAGATTGTTCCAAAAAAGTGGTACCAACTTGTACTCCCAGTAACAATGCATGGAGCACCTGTTTCTCCACATCCTCTCTCACACAGTATTTTACCGAAATCATGCATCTTTACTCATCGATTAGGCGAAAAATTCTCTCTTCTAACTTGAATTTGCATTTCTTTTGCTGAAAAGGAGGCTGATCACTTTTTCATGGTTTGAAAGCCTTGCATATTTCTTCTTTTATGATTTTTTTAAGGTCCTTTGCCCACTTTTCTTTCGGTTAAATGGTCTTACTGACTTCCAAGTGTTCTTTGCATGTGCACATGAAAATTAGCTCTTTCTCGTGGTGTACACTACAAAGATTTTCCCAGTTTACTGCCTGATTTTTTGATGTTCTGATTTGCCTTATTATTTTTGTCCCATGGATATTCTGTATGTGGTCAACTTTATCCATCTTTACGAATGCTTTGAAGTGATGATACATTTATTGCTTTCTCTTCTTTCTCCTTCCCTCCTCCCTTCCCATTTTCTCCAAATACCAAAATTAATCATACCTCATATTCCTAGGTCTAAAATGAGATCAGCAACTGAAGTCACCCAGAGATAATCCAAGTGAACCCTGGAGCTTTGATATAAACAGAGGTTCCAGCTGGCTTGGACTCAACTCTGCCCTGGTGTGTATTTATAGGGTGTCCTAAATCAGTCCGAGGCACTAACACTTCTGGGACTTCTTACAATCTGGGGGTGTCCCATGGCCAAGCTGGTCTGCTTACACTGCCTCTGTCCTCGTCTGACCTCTGCCCTTAAAGGGACTGCAGGGAGGCTGGCATGTGGGAAGCAAAGATCATGTCAACCTATTGCTTCTTTTTTCTTCTTTTCAGCTCCTTAAAATACTCCTCCTTGGAGCCAGGTTTCTCACTGTCAGAGAAAACAAGAATGAACTTTAATGGCGTCCACTGGAATTGGAATCTGGCTATCAGCGTGAAGTCATGATTTCCAAGCCCTAGAGAAAGCTATCGAGAGAAATACAGATAGTACAGTTGCGTGCACAATTGAAAATCTGCTTTTGTGCAGCCTTCAAAGGTTTCACACACACACAGCCTCTTCATCTTCTTCGTTGAATCTCTCTCCCCCATTTGTGGAGACAGGGGTGTGGCCCGCTATTTCCTGGGCTCTCCCACATCTCTTCTATCACAAATAGAAACTGCTGCGGGAAAGCACTGGGGGATTAAAAAACTAAGACCCAAGGAGAAAAACAAAACAGGGTGGGGGGATGGGGTGACTGGGTGATGGGCATCAAGGAGGGCCGTTGTGGAATGAGCCCTGGGTTTGCTGCACAACGGAACTCTACCTCAGAAATGCACTGTACGTAATAATACACTATTCCCTGAATTAGTTCCTTGAATTTAAATAAGATAAAATAAAATTTGAAAATAAATAAATAAGGGTGAGCCTGGGTGGCTCAGTTGGTTAAGCAACTGCCTTTAGCTTAGGTCATGATCTCGGGGTCCTGGGATCAAGTCTCGCATCGGGCTCCCTGCTTAGTGGAGAGTCTGCTTCTCCCTCTGCCTCTGCTTCTCCCCCCTGCTTGTGCTCTCTTTCTCGCAAATAAATAAATAAAATCTTGAACAAATAAATAAATAAATAAATGTGAAAAAAAAATAGAAAAAAACAAAAACCTAAAGGGATCCTTGGGTGGCTCAGTTGGTTAAGTATCTGCTTTTGGTTTGGGTCATGATCCCAGGGTCCTGAGATCCAGCCCTGTGTCAGGCTCTCTGCTCAGTGGGGAGTCTGTTTCTCTCCCTCTGCCTGCCAGTCCCCCTGCTTGTGCTCTCTCTCTCTCTCAGTCAAATAAATAAATAAAATCTTGGAGAAAAAAAAACAACTATGGGCGCCTGGGTGGCTCGGTGGGGTTAAAGCCTTCGGCTGGTGGGTTAAAGTCTCTGCCTTCGGCTTGGGTCGTGATCCCAGTGTTCTGGGATCGAGCCCAGCGTCGGGCTCTCTGCTCCGTGGAGAACCTGCCTCCCTTCCTCTCTCTTTGCCTGCCTCTCTGTCTACATAAAATCTCTGTCAAATAAATGAAATCTTTAAAAAAAAAAAAAAAAAAAACACAACTAAGAAGTTCATTAGTTGTTCTGGACTGAATGGTGAATTCTTTTAGCCTTTTTGTTTTCCATTGCCCTTCTCAGGAGTTGACCTTCTGCATCTTCTATGGGCCTTTAGCATGGCTGATTCCCCCTGAAAACATTTACCCCAATGTTCTTTCCTTCCTTCCTTCCTCCCTCCCTTCCTTACAAATGTTTACTGAGTTTTAACATGTGTAGTCTTAGGTTCCCCTGTCCAGGCAATCTGGCAGCGAACGGGTGTGTATCAGAGGACACAGGGGCTGCCCTCAGCAAGTGTATGGCCAAGCAACATAATAATGAATCACTGAATAAACCAGGGCCCTTCCTTCCAGAAGGTGACCTTCACTGGAAAGGTGGCTATTAGCAGGTCCTCACTGTAGCCTCAAGAAAAGCACTTTTCTCTCTCCCCCTGGAGGGGAGAGCTTTGAAATACTCTGATCCCCTTGCTTCTAGCAGATCAGTAATAACCGAGACTTTGCAGTTGGGCACTCTGGCTCACTTTCTCCTCACAGGGGCAGAGGGAAGACCTCCGGACCTGAGCTGTATGGATGAGAAGTGGGAGCTGGTCGAGGGGCACGAAGCAGGTGGCCGTGGCATTGTGCAGGTGCTGGGGGCAAACAGAAGATGGGGCGGGCCGTCTTTAAGGGCCACCCATCTAGCCCCTACTCTGCTGCCTTCCTTCCTTCCCTAGGAATCCAGACTCCTGTTCTGGTCTCCTAGACGAGACAGCAGGCTGGGGGTGGCCCCACTTCCCCTGAGGGTCCGGCTCATACGTATAGCATTCATCATTTTCACCCCACAATCCTCTTCTGTATTTTGCTCTCTTAACTTCAGAAGGTCCTTCTAGTTCTTTGTATGAGGCTCATAGGTGTATGAACCTATGGGGCAACTGCCACATGCCAGGTTGTAGACCAGGCACAGTAAGACATTGTCCCCACCCTTAGAGAGCTCGTGATCTGAAAGGGGAAACAGACATGCAGACAACTGCTCTCCATGTGATGAGGGCATCTCACGGATTTGTGGGCAGAACCACATGGGAACTTCTTAAACTCTCTCTCTCCAGGCCTATTCAGTCTGTCCGGGTGGAAGCGTGAAGTTATAAGGGAGTTCGGAGGGAGGGGGGAGAGAAGTGGCAGAAATTCAAGACACTCCTAGTCTCTAAGCCCGGGGTAGAGGAGGGTCAGTGGGGAGGACCCCCGTGTATGCAGTTGTGGGGGGGACCCAAGAGGGGAGGGGTGTGCAGCTGAGGGGCAGGGACGTGGAGCTGCATGGGTCAAAGGGCAAATTGGCCCAGTTATGCGATTTTCTTCAGCAAACTCCACAGCAGGAGAAATGAACAGCTGCAACTTAGACAGTGGTAGGTCAAGGTGGAAAAGGAATAGTTCAAAGTCATGCCCCGGGAAATGCTTGGAATATATAAAAGCTACATGTATACAGATGCAAGAGACTTACTACCCTGCAGGGGCCAGGAATCAGATTGCTTAATAGCTCTGAGAAAGCTCTTTCCCCCAGTGGGAGAGAAAGCAAAGCGTATTTGCTCTGTGGCTGGATGCCACCCAGCTCACCCTTGTACCTCGTTTTGCTGAGTGCCGCTCTCAACAAGGCAGCCCCTGCAAGATGGAAGCCTGTGGGAGGGGGTGCACATGACTGGAAGGACTGGGTCCCAAGGGGAGAAAAGGAGAGCCGCAGAGGGCAGACACCCGGGGAAGTGTAGTAATGAGAGCACAGGGCAGGTTTGGAAGTCCTCAGGCCTCAGGGTGAGACGGGAGGAAGGGGCTGGGGCTGGGGCTTTGGGACCGGGATCTAGGTTTTGGAGCTGCCAAATAATACAGAAATGAGGGAACAGGTTCCACAGCTGTGGCCAGCTTGCTCTCAGAGACTGGATCGGAGGAAGACGTAGCCCTGTGCCCCAATCCCACTGCCTTTGCAGACCCCCCAGGTGGGCAGAGGGAAAGGTCTGGTGGAGAGTTTGCCGACAGCAGCCTCTGCCCCTTTGAGACCACAGCATTTGGACATGGGAAAAGGAAGAGCCTTTTACCCAGAGGGTGTTTCAACTTTTCCAGAGGATATTGCCAGGGAAAATCCAGAAATCAGTTAAGGCAAGAAGGTGAGAATGTTTTACTGTAAGTAATTTAAGGCTCTGTAAGATTTTCATGGAATCTTCTGGATACTTTCCCTAGAACCAGAGTTGACTCTTACATAAAGAGAATAAAGATTAAGCTTCAGGGCCTCTCTCTTGTTTTGTAAGGCTCTGTTCATAATTTTGTATTCACAATTTTTTTATTGTTCCCCCCCCCCCCCACACACACACACGCTTCATCTACCTCTACCTAGAACTCTACAAATTGTGGGTTTGGAAGAAGTCTGGTTTCTATAAATAAGCATGAGGGATGTAATGTACAGTGTGATGTCTATGGTTATGGTTAACACGGCTCTATGGTACATTTGAAAGTTGCTAATGATGTTGTTTTAGAATGGTGGTGAGGTTTGGTGGGGTGAGGTCCAGAGCCAATGGGCCAAGAAAGAATTCTTGAGACGTCTTTGGTGCAAAATAGTGGTTTTATGAAAGCACCGGTGAAGAGGAGAATTACCCAGAGCAGGCCAGTGAGCAGGCCCCAGATGATGGAAAGTTTCTAGCTCCATCGGTGGAGCAAGAGATAACCAGAGGTTTCTACTTCTGTAAAGAGGTTTCCCCCTACAAGCTCCCCTTCCACCCTAACCACTGCTCTAACCAATGTTCTTGCCTAAAGCAACCACCCCACCCTGTTTAAACCCACCTACCAGCAGTCAGCCGAGCACTTGGGAAACTGACCCCTTACATTCCCCTATAAAAAGCCCTTATAACCCTGCTGCCTGGGGCCCGGAATTTCGAGTGCGAGCTCATCAGGACCCGTCAGCGTAAAATAAACCCGAGTTCTCCTGCGTCTCCAAGTCCCTTGGTTTCTCACGGTCTGATTATTTTCCACATCATGGGGACAGGGAACCGTGGACAGAAAGGGCTGCTGCACGGGAGTTGTGAGGAGTTGCCGATTACCTACTGCGGAGTTGGGGTTGGAAAGGGAAAAGGGAGATGTCCAAAAACACTTTGATATGCTAAAAAGGACCCTCGGGATACTGGAGGACTTGCTATTATCAAGCTAAGGGTGTTTTTCCCTCTAGCAAAGCATTAACATCAAGATAGTGGGAAGTTTCCTGGAGGAATGTCACACCTAAGGAGTGGGGGAAGGGGGGTGGGGAGGTTGTGGGGTGTCAGCTCGTGCTTTGTCCTCAGCTTGCCTTCTGACCCCTCATTAATAAGAGGGTAGATCCTAAAAGTTCTCAGGAAGAAAAAAGCTTTTTTTTTTCTCTCTCTGAGGTAGTGAGTATTAACTAAACTTTACTATGGCAATTAGTATGCAATATACATAAGCCAGGTCATTATGCTGTGCACCTTAAATTGTGCAGTACTTATGTCAGTGATACCTCAAAAAACCTGAAATAGAAATAAATAAAACTCTCCCTTTGCAATGCAAAAAAAAAAAAAAGCCAAAAACCCCCAAAACAAACAACAACCACAACAAAACCCCAAACAGTCAAAAAAACAAAAAAACCTCCCCATTCTGATCTCCAAATAATTTCTCTAGTCCCCTGTTGTTAAAAGATAGCCTGGTGGGCTCAGTCGGTGAGCATGGGACTCTTGATTTTGGGGTCCTGAGTTCCAGGCCCCTGCTGGGCGTAGAGATGACTTAAAAATAAAATCTTAAAAAGAAAAAAAAAAAAAAAACCAGATAAGCAGGAAAAATGAGAAGTGTGCTGCCTGAGAGTTCCTTTCTTCTTAGCACTGTTGCCCTAGATTGTACCCGAAGGTGTGTTACTAGTCCTCAGTGGAGGTCACAATTACCCCATATCCTTCATCTCAGAGTAAAGGTTAGGTGACACGCTGTTAGGACCTGTGACTGTCACATGCACAGGGTGTGATCTCCTGGGCAAGTTTGGACCCGTCACCTCAGTGTGCTTCTGTGTCCCTAACAAACACTGGGAATTGAGTTTCTAAGCACACCCTTCCCTGTAGGGGTGACACCCTCCCAACCTCCCTCTCCTGAGGACTGTGGCTGCTGACCAGCAATTGTTTGCACAGAATGTCCCGGGCTCATGAATGGGCATTGTTCTCAGAAAGGGAATTTATAGGTCGATTGTTAAAAACTGCAAGGCATTTCCCCTAGATAAACAAGGCTATGTGTAATCTTCATTAGTCAGGGCAACCCAAAAGAACTCTGTGGCCTGTCCCCGAAATCCTCACCTGGACAAAGGGAACAGGAACCCCACCCTGCGTCTGCTTCAGAAAATGCCTTCCGAGTTCTAATCCGAGATCCCGGGAATCTCCTTCCCTCATCACAGTCCTTCTAGGGTTTTGTGACTGCCCAGGCATGGTGTAGAAGCCAAAGAGAAGACGGAGCTAGGAGTGGGGTGACCAGAGAAGGGGGAAGGCAGAGTAAATTTCAAAATTCCTTTGAGCCTCTGCTGTGATAACCCTACTTCCCTTCTGCTCCTAGTCCAGGTTCTTTGGCCCTTTTGAAGTTTCATAAGGTCTTTGTGAGAAACAATGGTATGAAACAATGGTAAACACACTGTAGCTCTAAAAAGTGGCTCCCTTTGAAAGAGGAGTGGAATTTTTCACTGGATTTTTAGTTTTCGCTTTTTTTGAAATTTTAGTTGATAAATTTTCGCTTATTTTTCAGTTAAGAACCCTTTCAGGAAAGGCCATGATTGACACAGGAAAGAATGGTGGATTTCCAACTATACCAAGACCAAACTAGATTCAGGTTAGACTCCTTGAATTTGGAGTTGCGCTACAATTGAGTGATGATTCCCAAGATCTTATACGTCATAATCCTGTATTTCTTAAAAATCATGTTTTCTTTGCTCTTGCCTCAATACAGGCTCAACACATCCATACCAATATCTCTCTCTTTCAAAGGATTATAGGGCACCTGCTTGGCTCAGTTGGCTAAGCGTCTGCCTTCTGCTCTGGTCATGATCCCAGGGTGGTGGCATCAAGTCTGGTGTTGGGCTTCTTGCTCAGTGGGGAGCCTGCTTCTCCCTTTCCTTCTGCTGCTCCCCCTACTTTGCTCTCTCTTTCTCTCTCAAATAAATAAAGTTTTTAGGGGTCCCTGGGTGGCTCAGTGGGTTAAAGCCTCTGCCTTCAGCTCAGGTCATGATCCCAGGGTCCTGAGATGGAGCCCCACATTGGGCTCTCTGCCCAGCAGGGAACCTGCGTTCCCCACCCCACCCCCACCCCACCCCTGCCTCTCTGCCTACTTGTGACCTCTTTCTGTTAAATAAATAAATAAGTGATCTAAAATAAATAAATAAAATTTAAAAATAAAGTCTTAAAAAAAGGATTATATTTTACAAAAGGCTTTCACATCCATTATCTTATTTGAAGTTAAAGATATTATTATCCCTGTTTCATTGCTAGGGAAACTGCGAGATCACTTAGCTCGTTGCTTGGGAAGCCAGGTCCTCTGCACCCAAATTCGTGCCCTACCTAATGGTTTTTAGAGGTTGGTTAATTCCCCTGGGAGGCAGGACTTCCAGAGTCCTGTAGCTAAACTGAGTCTCTGGAGTATGTCTGGTTTTCTCCCTGTCCCCCAAAACATCTAAATGCCTCTTCTTTTCCAGAATTTCTCTAGGGAATGAAATCTATAATTCTCAGTTACCTGTCCTGGTGACAAACAGCCTCTGTCTGATTAGAAAGACATCCTTTATATCCACCTTGATTCTTTCCGTTACCAAAAGAAAAAAGTTTGGTTTGCCAAGAAAGTGTTTTTTTACTACTCTGTTGGGAAAACACAATAGGGGGCTGAGAAAACCGGGACTGGCCTGCGAGGGGGTCCATTCACCACCATGGACAGCACAACTGAAGCAGTAATTAACACAAGAATGGATTGTGTACCTTTTTAATTGTCCACATTTTCAATATTACTTCCACATCTTCTGTGGCAGCTATACCTTACAAAGCCCCCAGGGATGGGTAGAGCTGGCCAAGAGCCAGGAAGCCAGGTCACAGCTGGAAGCGTGACGTGTTATTACTGTTCAAGCTTCTGATTCTGATCTACCACAGAGCTGACTAGAATTCTGGTCTCTGGCCCTGGGACTAAAACACCAGGTCTCTGTGCCCATCTAAGGGTCATGTTGACTTTATAGGTTACCCAGGTTTTTCCTGGGGTCAGTTCTTAATTTTAGTGCCTAGCCGCGGTGCAGGACTGCTGAAGGCAGAAACAGAGATGCTCTCTCCTGAGGACTTGGTTAGAGAACATGAAACCCCAGCTGGCTTCTACCTGTGGGTCCTGGGGCAGAGGCCCCGGCTGTGCGCTTGGCCCTGCTCTGGCCTGCGTGGGAATGGCCACGTTAAGAGGTTTCTCCTGAGCCCTTCTGTCTCGGGCCTGCCCGAATCCACACGGAGGCTGCACCGACCCAAACAATCTGAGGGCCACATAGCCTGACACCCGCTGTGTCTCGAGCATCTCTCCACAGCCAGAAGGGCCGGCTGACCTCGGGGGAGATTAGAAATGGTTTCAGGAGGTTACACTCGCACATCTTATCATGTAGGAGGATTTGGGGACGGACTGTACTATTTGTAGTCTCCTGGGAGATTCTAATCCAAGATGGTTTGCCAGGCCCTCTCCCAGGTCACTCTTGAGTGTGTGGATGTGATGATTTGATTCGATGATTTGCTCTGGGTTCCCATCCTCAGACCTCTAACATCCCGATGCCTTGGTCATGCTTCTTCTAAGCCCACCTGTTCCTGCAAACAGCCATCTCACTGCAGGGAAAGCTGGATGTGGTCAGACTGCAGTAACCAAGCCGCAATTCCCAAAATCTTGCAGCAGAACCAAATCACCCAAGGTGTCTTTTTAAAACTCAGGTTCCCAGACCCCTCCCCATATTCACTCAGCAGCATTCCAGTTCTGGGTCCTGGGAGTCTGAGTTTTCCATTCAGCCAGACTGAAGGCTGACAGTGAGGAACTAGTGCCTAGTGTGCCCTCCTTAGCAGCACCACTGAAAGGGGAACACAGCCCCTAATCTAACCATTTCCATACCCTAGATAGAGCATTGCTGCACACCGGACTCATTCTGAGCTCTGCTCACGCCCATTTCACGCTTCCTCCCCCCGTCTTGCTCTGACCTGGGCTCCTGTCTCTCAACAGCTGGAGAATGGGGAGTTCCAAGAGCTCCTCCCTCCACAGCACTCTCCCACTCTTGTTCTGAGCCCAGAAACCCTGGTAAACCACTCCCTCAAGCACACCTGGGAAGTGGGAGTGAGAAGAGCTCCGTGTTCTCACTTGGCATGAAAACACAGGCCTGCGCATCCTGCTCTCTGTCCCCATAGTGCCTCTGACCCCATGCGGGTTCCATGCCTTGACTGGTCTGGCGGTACCAGCAGCAAAGCCAAGTGCCAAGGCTGTACTGAGTTTGGGGAGCGGGCCTTTCAATGGCTGAAAATGTCCTGTAATTTAAAAGTATTCTTTTTTTTTTTTTAAGGATTTTATTTATTTTTTTTGACAGAGATCACAAGTAGGTAGAGAGGCAGGCAGAGAGAGGGGGGGGGAAGCAGGCTCACTGCGGAGCAGAGAGCCCGTTGCGATGCAGGGCTCGATCCCAGGACCCTGAGATCATGACCTGAGCCAAAGGCAAAGGCTTTAACCCATTGAGCCACTCAGGTGCCCCAAAAGCATTCTTTATAAAAAGGAAGAGGGGGCCGCCTGGGTGGCTCATTTGGTTAAGCGTCTGCCTTTGGCTCAGGTCATGATCTCAGGGTCCCGAGATCGAGATCGAGCCCCACATTGGGCTCCCTGCTCCATGGGGAGGGAACCTCTTCTCCCTTTCCCTCTGCTGCTACCCCTGCTTGTGCTCACTCTTTCTCTCAAATAAATAAAATCTTTTTTTTTTAATAATTTTTTTAAAATAATTTCAGGTTGTCTCCTTTTCTTCCAATAGAAATTACTTCTTTGTGATGAAGACGAACCGGCTATAAGAGCACATTAGGAGAGGAAGTTCAGAAGCTCAGTCCATGTTTTTGTCTGTTTGCTGGCAGACATTTTCAGAGCACTTGTGAATTATGAAGAGCACTATTATTCAAAACCTCAGACTCCTAATACCTGGGGGAGGCGATGGAAAGGGAAAGGGAGTTTCCCTTTGTATAAATTCGGGGGAAGCAGGAGAGTAGAGAGCGGCCATTCTCTGCCGCTGGGAGCCTCTGGGGCCCCTTCCTGAGGGCTGGCCAGATTTCCACCCTCCCGGTAGGGAAAGGACATTTCTGCCAGGAGACTTGGCTGCTTACTGACTGGAAAGGAAATTCCTGGAGAGAGACTTCACTGCTCCAAGGCTTTTCAGACACAAGGGAATCCTGGTAACAAAGGATGGAAGGATCCTGGGGAAGGCAGAAAAGCTGACCTTCCGGTCCCACCAGCTCAGGCCATCTCCTCAGAAGGATGAGATGCTGCTCTGGCCCTGGGGGATGAAGGCCAAGCCCAGGGTTTGACTCATTAAGCCAGGGAACTGTGTGGCTCCCTTTCTTGCTCTCGGTCTCCCACCAGCCCGTTCCCACTGTTTCTTCTGCTCCCCGATCCTTATAAGTCCAGGAGGGGAGAGCCATGGGCACTTGCCCCCTTGCCCTCAGACTTCTCCCTAATAATTGAAAGGAAGGGTATTCTTTCTTTTTAAGCACCACATTAAGGCTGGGACAGTTCATCCTCTCCCTCTTAGCACCTGGGCCCTCGACACCTGAAACCTACCCATCACGCATCTGGCGGCTCATTCATCTTGCTGCGTCCTGCCAGCCTGGTGTCTTCTCCGAGGGCCAGAATGTCTTGCCTAGCCTGAGGACTTAGTTTCATTGCCTGAACAAATTAAGATTTTCAGAGGAACCAAAATAAAACAAAAGCCAGGGCATCTTGGCTGGTTCAGTTGGTACAGCATGCCACTCTTGATCCCCAAGTCCTGAGTTCAAGCCTCAGGTTGGGGGTGGAGCTTACTTTTTTTTTTTTTTTTTTTTTTTTTTTTTTTTTTTTTTTTTTGACAGGCAGAGATCACAAGTACGAGGAGATGCAGGCAGAGAGAGAGGAGGAAGAAGGCTCTCTGCTGAGCAGAGAGCCCGATGGGGGGCTCCATCCCAGGATCCTGGGATCATGACCTGAGCCGAAGGCAGAGGCTTTAACCCACTGAGCCACCCAGGTGCCCCTGGAGCTTACTTTAAAAAAGCCAACTCTTGTGTATAATGACCCCACCAGGAGGCGGCTCTATAATTCATACTGTGAGCCGCCTTGTTGGTTGCATTGTCCTAGGCGTGTAACCCCCCAAATCCAACAGTATATAGTTTTCTCCTGCTTCAACACGTCCGTCAATATATTCTCGTCATTTTGTGTCTGATTTTCTGTCATCGGCCCTGTATGCCTTGTTCTTTTACTATATTTTTCTTTTTAAGATTTTATATATTTTTTAAAAGATTTAATTTATTTATATGACAGAGAGATCACAAGTAGGCAGAGAGGCAGGCAGAGAGAGGGAGGAAGCAGGCTCCCTGCTGAGCAGAGCCCGATGGGGGGCTCCATTCCAGGACCTTGAGATCATGACCTGACCTGAAAGCAGAGGCTTAACCCACTGAGCTACTCAGGTGTCCCACTTTTATATTTTTAACTAAACTCTACATCCAACATGGGGCTTGAACTCACAACGCCGAGATTGAGAGTCCTGTGCTCCCCCAGCTGAGCCAGCCAGGTGCCCCTGTCCCCATACTGTAGATTTGAGATCACAAAGTTCTCTCTGCAGTGTGCCCCATCAAAAGAAATTTCCTCAGTCACTCTTCTCATTTAAAATTCATGGTGGCCAGATGGGGAAGATTACTGCACACACCATGAGACTTAGAAGGAAATGGGCATCTCTTGTTTCGGGTGACTCGATGCTATAATTACCTAGAAATCCACTGAGGAACCAGAAAGAGCTCGGGTGTCAGCCTCAATTATCAGCTGTGTGAGTCAAATGATGTGACTTAGCCTCTCTGAGTCTTCGTTTTCCCATTTGTTACGTGTGGGTAATAATGCCTAGCCTACAGAGGTCCTGAGAGAATTGCATATAATGTATGACAAGCTGCTGGAATACAATAAGTACTTGGTAATTGGTAGCTATAATTATTTCCCACCTCTCTGATGATAACCCTCAAGCATGCAAAGTATTTGGCTGCATTGACACTAGTTAGGAACAGGGAAGAAACCACAGCTAAACACATGCCTGGAATGCAGCCACTTCCTGGCCCGCACTCCTTTGTCATCGCTCATATTCTGTGGCCCAGCTGAGCCGGACTAGGCACTGTTCTCACCGTTTCCTTTGATTGCCCCCCCCCCCACCTTCCCCCAGGGTTGCTGGATTTTTGTAATCTCACGGTTTCCTTGACTGTGCTACCTTTACACTCCATCTTTTTTTTTTTTTTTTAATTTTATTTATTTATTTGACAGACAGAGATCACAAATAGGCAGAGAGGCACGCAGAGAGAGAGGAGGACGCAGGCTCCCCGCTGAGCAGAGAGCCCGATGTGGGGCTCCATCCCAGGACCCTGGGATCATGACCTAAGCCCAAGGAAGAGGCTTTATCCCACTGAGCCACCCAGGCGCCCCACACTCCATCTTTTAAAAAAATAAGTAAAATAACATCTAGCTCTTCCCAAAATCCTCCAAACGAAAAATCTAAAACTCAGCTTTGCTGCAGTTCAGATTCTGTTTCTGCCCTCTGCTCTAGGACCCCACGGCCCAAACGCTGAGCGAAGGCGTGAGCCACAAAGACGTGTGGCCAGAACTGATAGAACAGCGACACCGTGTGGCCAGCAGGAGGCAGCCCAGCCGCCTGAGCCCAAAGTCCTCCCGCAGGCGAGGAAGCCGTTAGATCCGCCAGTTAGAACCCAAAAGGAGGAAGGAAACACAGCACTTTGCAAACGTGAGAAGAATTGCTTCCTACCTGACATATGTGTCGGCCCTGCCCCAGCTTAAGATCTGAAGGCTGGATGGCGCGTGCTCTCAGAGCAAAAAGGACAGAAGAAGGCTAGACACAGGACATGTGTAAAGTCTCAAATGTTTGCTGTGTCACTCCTTTCGGGGGCTGTGGAAGATTTACAGAAAAATCTTGCAATCCTTAGTCCTCTCAGGTGTTTTTTTTTTTGGCATGTACTCAGACCTCAAAGAACTGGGAAAAGGATGAAAGAAGCGATTGCCACCACGGACTTACCGGGTCAGAGGGAAGGTATCTCTAAATCATGAGCAGGAATGACAGTATAAAATAACCATATAAAAAATGGCTACATCTGTGGGATGGCATGTCAGCCAGAGGTTGTCACAGAGTCTGGTCTAGTCATCTGCTTCCTAGCAATTTCATCCTAGTAGTGATTTGGGGAACTGGAGCCTTTTCACAGTGTTGGGCTCCTGTTTTTACCTCTTGGAGAAGAGTTTCAGGACTTGTCCCATAATCAGGCATTTTCACAGAGAGAAGACTCTTCATGAGCATTTCCACGGTGAATGCTTAGGTATTTCCATGCACAGCGGGAGGTAGATTACGTGTTGTCTGATCTAACCATCAGCAGAGAAATTGGAGAGAGCAGAGCAGCTTTCCCTATTCTTTGTTTTGTTTTAGATATAATTTATTTATTTGACAGACAGAGATCACAGGCAGGCAGAGAGGCAAGCAGGGGTGGGGGAGAGCAGGTTCCCTGCTGAACAGAGAGCCCGAAGAGGGTCATGATCCCAGGAAGGCAGAGGCTTTAACCCACTGAGCCACCCAGGCACCACTCCCTGTTTTGATACTTTCTTAAACCCTTCCACTTCATTGACTTGATTCCCCCATCAGGTCACCGAATGGCAGAGGGAGTCCTGGCCCGAGAGGCCCCTGCCTGGGAATTTGGCACAGGGGTGAATAAAGATTTGGAGTCACTTTCCACTTTCCAGATTTGGAGTCACTCCAGCTGGAGCTGGAGTCTGTTACCTCGGATGCCGTGGGCGGCCAAGTTTCTCGCCATGAGGAGCAGAGGAAGCGGGTCTGCAGAGAAGAAGGAGGAGGAGGGAGAGAGAGCCTAAGGGGTCTGCCTTCAGCTCCCAAAGACTCTGGAGTCACTAAGACTGTCCTGGAGCCTTATAACTGCCTCTTTCCCCTGAAGCTGATTCAAGCTGATTTCTGTTGCTTACAACTTTGGAAGAATAAACTAACAGTGGCCTGGGCAGTTTATCTTATCCCTCAATGTCCTTCACCTGTTCAGTAAAAATCATCATTCATTCATTCATTCATTCACTCAGCAAATATTTACTGAATGCTTTCTCTGAGCGAGGCACTCTTCAAGGTTCTAGGAGACACAGCTGGAAACAGATTTTGAAAAATCCTCTATGAAACTTCCTCTCTACTCAGATGGTCTCTGGAAATAATGTAAGTATATGAGGAAAGGTCATAAACTTAAGGTCGAGTGCCAGGAGAAGGGCCTGTTGACCCAAAACACAGAATACAAGCCCCAAGTCTTAGAGAATTTACTGGAGGGAGAGGGCCACTTTAAACAATACCCCTTCCTTTTGGCTTTATAATAAAATTGGATTAAAAAGGTGTACCCTGGGGGCGCCTGGGTGGCTCAGTAGTTTAAAGCCTCTGCCTTCGGCTCAGGTCAGGATCTCAGGGTCCTGGGATCGAGGCCCGCATGGGGCTCTCTGCTCAGTAGGGAGCCTGCTTCCCCCTCTCTCTCTGCCTCTCTGCCTACTTGTGATTTCTGTCTGTCAAATAAATAAATAAAATCTTTTTTTTTTTTTTAAATAAATAAAATCTTAAAAAAAAAAAAAAAAAGGTGTACCCTGGGGCACCTGGGTGGCTCAGTCAGTTGGTCCTCCAACTCTTGGTTTCTGCTCAGATTATCAGGATCATGAGATCAAGCCGATCTCACCATTAGGCTGCCTCCTCAGCTGGGAGTCTGCTTTCCCTCTTTCTCTCCCTCTGCCCCTCCCCCTGCTGGGCTAGCTCTTTCTCTAAGGTAGATAAATACATTTTTAAAAAATGGACACCTGGCTGGTTCAGTTGGTTAAGCGACTGCCTTCAGCTCAAGTCATGATCCTGGAGTCCCGAGATCGAGCCCCACATCTGACCCTCTTCCATCTCATGCTCTCTCTCTCTCAAATAAATAAATAAAATCTTAAAAATAAATAAATAAGGGGCGCCTGGGTGGCTCAGTGGGTTAAAGCCTCTGCCTTCGGCTCAGGTCATGATTCCAGGGTCCTGGGATGGACCCCCGCATTGGGCTCTCTGCTCGGCGAGGAGCCTGCTTCCCCCTCTCTCTCTGCCTGCCCCTCTGCCTATTTGTGATCTCTGTCTGTCAAATAAATAAATAAAATCTTTAAAAATATTAATAGTAAGATAAATCTTAAAAAAAAAAAGTTTATCCTTTCCAAAGCATCTTTTCTTTTATAGGTCCCTTCTGATGCTTCACTGATTTCTGATGTTTCATGAGAGACCCCACCCCGAGGCAAACTTCTGTCTTCCCAGATACTGTGGTTTCCTACCTGCTCCGGCTGCAGACAGCTTCCATCTATTTTCAGTTATCGTGGGGAGCAGTAGATAATACACATAAGTGACACATTAAATTCACAGATAATTTTAAAATCTAATTTTAGCCCCTCCTTTTCCCACTCCGTTATTTATCAAAACTACTTAGGAGGCCCAAATGAACTGATTTGGTTTTATCTTCCGTTGCTGCCTCTGGTAGAGTTGCAAATGAACAGATTGAAGACCAAAAGGCAGACAGCAGGAGGGAGAAGGCTAAGAATGTGGATAATCTACAGGATGAATGCCCAAACCATCTAGAAAATTAGCTGTTCGAGGAGCTGAGGCTCAGTCTTCATGTTGCCTAATGCCTGACCCTCACATCTAGGCAAAACCTTCCTCCTTACGGGTGAATTACCCATCAATCTTATGTAAAACCAGGAATTAAATTACTTAGTGTTTTGCTGTAAATACAGTGCAGGGATTCCAGAATGATAACTACCAAGAATTTTAGCAAGCAAGAAGGGCTCAGGTGGCCCTTCTCAGCTTCCCCACATTTCTTCCAGAGCTAGGAAGGCTGTCATGGCTAGCCAACTAGAGCACAAGGACCTCCAGTAAAAAGGCACCGTCCACATTCTGCAGCATCTCAGCCACAGTGATTTTTTTTTTTACAGCTTCCTTGCCTCAAGTGCCTCCCCATCTCCCCTCCAGAGTTGACCAGAAACATCCATTCCTGCATGCATGGGTGTGTAGGAGCTTGCACGCACACCCCCACACACCCACCCGCAGACACGCACGCACACACTCAAGTCCTCCCAAGATACATGTGACCAGTGTCAGTGGGGTCTGGCTATGCGTCAGAGCCCGTTTTAAGACGGAAATGACTATTTTCTTCCACCGTCTCGGGATCGTGTGGCTCTCTGCCCAAGCAGGAGGTTTCTTTTTTGATAAAGGACTGCAGCTGATGTCTTGCTAGCTTCTAGAACTCCAGTGGGTGACAAAGCTGAAGGGAGACACCAGGCAGGGAGGAATAAACGCGGTAAGTTTTGTTTTTCACCTTTGCCGAGCATAGAGAGCAGCTGACCAGGAACTGAATTCTCCAGATTAGGGTTTCGAATCCAAATCCTTGGGAGACTTTCATTAGAGTGCCTTTATGAACAGAGGGCTGCCCTCACCTTAAGCCTGGGACTGCTTTCTTACCCTCCTATTGAAATGGAGGCAGTCAGACATAACTTCCTCCTAATTTTATCTTGAAGACAAGATAGCTAAGTGAGTATTACCTTACTCTTATTTGTAACACATCTGTAGGTTTCCCCCTACTAGTTCTGGGCAGAGGAGGGAGGTGGAACATCCCAGGACAAACTAGTTCTGCTCTGGGCCAGAATGCCCTTTCCCCTCAATAGAAAGGATTCCTAGGATGGCTAGGATTTCTTGCTCAAGGCATTATATCCAATGCAGTGATCCTTCAGTAAGATGACGTGTCGATCACAATATATTTCATGTTCTAGAAAAATCCTGCACAGGGCAGCCAGATGCCTCTCTCCCTGCAGCTCAACCTGACCAGCAAAGGAGTCCCTCAGGGCCTTTTTAAAGATTTTGACAGTTGCCCTAGCTCGACCCCAGACCAACTGGATGCAAATTGCTGATGTTGGAGACTAGGACTCTGCATTTTTGCAGTGTGGTTTCTGAGCAGATGCTCACTGTCCTGGGTGGGTCTTCAGATTTTCCAGCCACATTCCTACAGACTACTGGTCACATCACAGACAACTGCCAGCTCACCAGGGCTTAACACGCATGTAACCGTAACTTCATGCCAATCTATTTGGACGAGTCAATCTTTCCTAACTGTGGTGGTCAGCGGTTGCAACAGTCACACTGGTGTTTGAACACATGACTTGCTCCCTAGGTCAGAAAGAAAATATTTAATGTTTACTCCATCCCCTCACCATGACTCTGTAGGAAGACCTCAACCTAACGGAGGTCATACTTCTCCTTTTGTGAACGTGAAATTCACTTTCTTTGGACCAGTCACTCATGGCTAATTTCCTGAAGTTTCTAAAGAGGAACTGGATTTTGGCTCTTGAGCACTTGGAGCACCTGACATAAGGTAACCCTCCAGGAGTGATGACAGTAACGTGAGAAAGGGCAGGAGTGCCAGCCAGTGTCCCAAACCCTTATGGTTATTGGTGGATCTGCATGACCAAGTTCATTTGGCTGAATGCCAGCTAATGAAATCAAGGACGTGGTTTGGATCTTTTATAGGCCAGTTGAGTTCATCACTTTCTTTCATGAACTGTTTATCTTGAAAATGTCAGCCAAAGGATTCTGAGTATTAGCGTGAGGAATAGGGTGAAACAACCCGAGGCCTGAGGTTCTTTGGTGACAAGTCAGGAGGCTCTTCTCTAGGCCCTAAAGACACAAGTGGTACACATGAACCCGCTTCTGATTCAGACAGAATCTCTTTGAGATTTTTTTGCAATATAATTTGCTCATTATAACCCAAGTGGACTCCTGAATTCCATTATTTCTCCAGAATTAAAACTTCTCTGGAACGAAACCGGTGTCTTTATGGGGTGACTCCCTGGGTCCCCTGTAGGCTGGTCACTCTTGTGCACCTGGACCCATGTGTCCCAGGAACTACTTCCTCCCTTTCTAGAATGTAACATCTCCCTTCGTGGGTCATCCTCTGTCTTCTTCTTTCTCCTGGCTCCAGATTCTGGAGTCTGAGACTGGACATGGCAACAGAGACAAGGTTGCAGAGAGGGTCCCATTACCTGTGTTCTACCAAGGACCCAGCGAACAAACCAGGAGTGGCCGGGGGTGGGGTGGAATGGGAGTAGGATGAGAGAAGAAGGGAAGGTCAACATGACGTTTAAATTGAAATCTCTGAATTCCTTTGTTCCTAAGAGTAATAGTAATAGCTAGCATTTATGAGGATTTAAGTTTGGGCTGGTCCTTGGGGAGAGTGCTTAACTGCTTTCCCTTATTCAATTCTCCTATTACTCTGTCTCTGTCTCCAACCACCAGACTAGAGCCCTGCAAAGTTTCCATTTCCTTACCCTCTTCCACATGCACACACCATGTACCAGGGCTCCAAGGATCAGATCAAAAAGAAAAGGAGACTCATGAAAGATGACTGTGTGTCCAAAGAAGGAAAGGGAGAGAAACTCCAGTGAAGGGTCTTTAATGTCAGAGAGAAACTGTACATCTGGGGCAGAGATGAAAAGAGCATGCCGGCCAGCCGAGCCTGACCTGGCCACACATCCTGTCGCTCAGGGAGCCTCCCCCGGGGTGGAGGAAGTGACAGCAGCAGCATCGCGTTTCCTCTCCCTGTGGGAGCACAGTGCAACATTCGCTCGGTCCAGTTACACTCCTGGCTCTCTGCGGCTCAGGCACAAACATTCAGTTCATCTCTCTCCCAACATGTCAGGCCAATCGAACCCCTTTCCCCTCGGTGTGGGAACGGGTGGCAGGACCTCGTGAACTGTGGAGGGTGGGTGATTCTCGCTAGACAGGCCTGGGAATCTGTGGAGGTGCAGGTCCCTCTGTGGTCACCTGTCAGGGATGACATCAGACCTCAGCTCATTCCCGTTAACTGTGGATTCTGCCAGGACATGCCCGAGTGAAAGGGTAAGAAAACACCTGCCCTCTTCCGGAACCAGTCAGTATTCCGGACAAGACCCTGAAGATGGGAGGGTATAAGCAGAGTTCCTGCCGCCTTGCACAGGGTCTCCTGGCCCAGTGACAGGGGTCACAGGGTGGTCATCCAGCCGGCAAAGGCTCCAGACTTCCAGACAAAATCATCTTCTCCATCCAACCGCCACTTGTTTCCTGAAGGCCATGGTGGATAGACAGTGACTAGTCCCATGTCCCTACATCCTGAGAGTCCCCGCAAGAGGGAGCAGAGGAGAGCCCCCGGCCCCACACCCACTGGGAGTAGAGAACCAAGCACAGCGCAATCCTCAAACACCTCCAGCGTTTCTTAAATAAGCTTCTCCTTTCCATTTTCTTCTCTTAATTATTTATCATCCATCCCTTTATTTATACAAATATAAAATAGATTTATATAGATTTATATAATATAAACTTTGTGAGGCAGATTGGCGAAGCGGCCGGAAGAGCACCCCCACCGGCTATTTACAGACGTACTGGTCGACGACCTCCGTGCACTTCTTGCACTTGACGTAGCAGCACCAGTGGAACTTGCAGTGGCAACGCTCCGTCTGCACGCTCTTGAACTGGTCGTAGCCGCGGCCGCAGCACATGAGCTCGCAGCCGTCCATGCCCTCTGACGTCTTGTTGCACAGGCGGCCCTGCGTTCCCAGCGAGCCCGTGGTCTCGTTGCGCAGGCAGTAGTCCGGGCTGGGGTCCACGTAGACCAGGTCCTCCGCGGTGGGCTGGTTGAAGCGGCTGTTGACCAGCTCTAGCTTGCCTTTGCGGGTGATGCGCATGGCGGCCGCGCTGTCGTACTTCTCCTTCAGCTGGTCCCCCACCTTTCGGAACTCGGCCAGCTGCAGCCAGCACGTCTTGAGGCTGCAGGAGCCCGAGACGCCGTGGCATTTGCAGGCCACGTCTGCCATCTTGTACACAGCCTGAGGGGGGGCAGAAAGAAGGCGATCAGGAGGAGGAGCGGGGGTAGGGGGGTGAGGAGGTGGGGATGGTAGGAGGGTGGCTGGGGGCACCCAGAGGCCAAACACGGAAGGGGCTGGGAGGGGCAGAAGAGTTGTTTCTCAAATGTACAGAAAGATCTTTCCAGGAAGCTTGATTACCCAGATAAAAAGCAGATAAAAGGAGCACCGAAAAACGCGGGGGAGGCAATGTCCATGTCTGATCGGCTCCAAGGACCATGGCATTTGGTGCCCTTGCCCTTCCTACTTTGTTCATGTCTTATTACTTCAATTTGTTATGATACATGTGTCATTTTCACAATCGGAGGGAAAAAGGGATATTTCTATCTTGAACCAAGCCTCAAACAAACAAATACAAACCAACAAACCGTGTCCAGATGTTGCATGAGATGGAGTACAGTCAGGGGCTACAATAAAAAATCCAGCTGTACTACCAGCCTGTGACAGAAACTGCATGGTGGTGACTGGCCAAAAGCTGTCCGTGACTGCGCCAAATCCCCTAAGAACTTAACGGCCCTCTTTTCTGTGTTAACATTTGGCCATTAACTCCCCGGAGTCACAGGGACCTCAGCGCAGACCACACGGGGCTGTTGAACAAGACCATTTCCTTGTGCCCAGCACCCCCTGGAGAGGTTGAGCAGGGAAGAAGAAGAGTGGAGCCCTGGGCCGGGCAAGAGTGGGTCGCTGGGCCCACCAACAGGGGTGATTCATCTGAAAACAAACCCTTCTTGAAGCCACTGAACCACAACAACGTGGAGTGGATTTGAACTTGGGTTATCCCAAATCAAAATTTTTTTAAAAAAGCAAGAGTCGACCAGAATGCTGCTTACAAAGTGCTTTTCAATGAAAAGCACCCTGATGCATTGTGTCCGACGGCCCTGGCAGCAGGCCCGGGCGTACAGATGGTGGGATAAAAATGCAAGCCCGCTGCAGAACATTTTCTTATGCCACAGCCATTGTCACCGACTGAGTCGGGACTCCTTTTTCAAGGGCTTCTCTTGGTTTTCTTTTCAAGAGTCCCCAGATTGTGTCTTTATTCAGCACTGTGCAGACACCACTGCAGGTGCAAGAAATAGCTTCACCATCATTAGCTCATATCACTATTGTCAAAACTCTTCCTAATTTTTTTTTTTTTTCTGGTGTGGAATTATCCCTACTGTTGTGTGCTGGAGAAACTGAAGCTCTAGAGAGGCTCAATATTCTGTTCAGGGCCACCCAGAAGGGAGTCAGAATGACTAGCCCTTTTGCACTCCAGTCTTGAGGCTTAAAAACGGCTTAGGGGAAAGAAGGATGGAGGCTCCTCCCCAAGGTTAAAGGCACCAGTACTGGGCTGGCAGCTCCAGGCCCACGGCATAAAGGAACCAACACTCCATTCCAATAGGCACTTCAAAGACGGGGTCTGCAATTACCCTGTTCTGGCACAAATCCCCCCCAGTCTGAGCTGGGGCCTGACATTCCTCTGGAAATGGTCCTTGGTTTAGAGAGGGAGGTCAGGCATCTGGTGCTGCTGGAAGCAGGAAACATTAAGGGCCTAAAACTGTGTACCCTGCCACTAAGTGACCAAGGGGACAGGATAAGCATCTCTATTGGGAGCCAACAATTAGGGAGATTTGAGGAAGGAGAGCTAAAGAGGACACCACAGAGGAAAAACAGGAGCTTTTGTAAAACAAATCGGAGAGGAAAGAGTGTCACAGAGGGATCTTCAGTAAGGAGACATTCATTCCACCCCGCCTCTATGAAGGACACTGTAACAGTCATATTCTTAAATATTTACTCTTGATCATGTAGAGAAGCTCCTCTGACAGGAGAAGGCAGAAAAATAAATCCCAATTTTTAGCCTTTCCTGCCAACTGGAAAAGCAATAAAAGCAAAATTTAAAAACATTTTCTTAGTTCTGCATCTTGCCTCCTGACAAAGCCCTAAGTCCCTCTTCTGCGCTGTCTAATGGTGTGACTGAGCTTTGTAACTGATAGGAATGTCATGAGGATTAGACAGCTTTTATCTGGAAAATGCTTAAGCCCTTGAGTGACAAGGCAGTATCAACCAACCCTCTGGCCATCAATGTCTAAAATGGGGTTACTAGAGCCTCTCAAAGGCCAAGAGAAATTTCCTGCAAAGTATGCTCCAGATTTACTCTGTGGCCAAGATGTCAGATCCTAGATATTCCATTAGGGGGAAAAAAAAAAAATGGCTGGGGCGCCTGACTGGCTCAGTCGGTGGAGCGTGCGACCCTTGATCTCGGGGCCGGGAGTTTGAGCCTCGTGTTGGGTGCAGAGATGACTTAAAAATAAAACCTTTAACTGGTTGTAAAATACAAATCCAGGGAATTTTCAATTCCTGCCCCCATTTTCATCTTTCCTACGGAATTTTTTTGTGTAGGTGTGAGGAGGTGGGAGGTGAGCACCTGGGCCTCAGATGGTGATTGATGGCGGAGGCCTGCTTCTTGGAGAGCGGATAAAAAATAAAGAGGGACAGGAATTCCCAACCTGGTGCAGACAGAAGCAAAGGGAGAGATAAAGGCTGTGGAAGAGGTGTGGAGACTGGGGGAAGGGGGCCCAAAGGCAGGGAGACAGACAGAGGAAGACGGGGAAGGTGTGTAAGTGAGAAACAAGGCAGATGGAAGGAAGGTTGGCCAAGATAAGGGCCAGAACAAACAAACAAACAATTAAGGGCAATAAAACGAGGAGCCAGCAGAAGTGAGGTCAAGACTGTGACTGAAATGGAGCCCAGATTAGGATGAAGGCCTAGTCACCTCAGCATCTGCCACAACGCCCCAAGGAGAGCTCAGAGCAGAGACAGGAAACAGCCTTCCATGAATTTGACCTCTTCCTAGGTGGCACCGTGGGACCTTTGCTCTGATTTGCACGCGCCCACCCACCCACCCGCGTAAAGCACAGTGAGAGTGCTGCCAAGAGCCATAAACGGAATCCCTGTAGCTGAGGGAGCTATAGCCAGTGGGAGGAGGCGAAGGAGGCCGTACCTCAAAAGGTAGCAATTAACCTCCCTCAGTTCAGAAGCAGAGACTACTCATGATGGGGGATGGGAAGGATTTTAGGGAATAGGTGGTATTTGAACCGGGATCTTAAAAAATGGATAGAGTTTGGGCAGTCGGGAGATAAAGTGAAGATCTTAACCTTTTTTTTTTTTTTTTTTAACCAGGCTCTCACACGGTTAGATCCCCAAAGCCTGGCATGCAGGCTGCCAAACAGAGAGTAAGTCATGGGGGAAAGAAGTGGCCCCACAGATGTCCTCAGAGTGGAAGGTCATCTAAGACAGTGCTGTTCTCTGTGCCCTGGTTCGAACCAGAGCAACAACCAGAACTCACGACCCCATGGATTCACACTACCCCTCACACACACCTCTAGCCTTTGGAGATGGGCTCTGAAAGGAAGGCTCTGGGCAAATGAACTCTAATTTCAATGGGACATCCCACTACTGATGAGACAAGTTTCCACAAGCGTGTCACATTCTACCAACCCAACATGACAGGTCCCCAGTCCATGAGAAGCTGTTTCAATTCCATTTATTTGGTACGTGTTCCTAAGAAACAGAAGTCGATTTTTTAAAAATTGGTAAATACTTTTTTAGAAATATATCCATATCCTGTCACTGAATCACCAACATGAACTTTCTGAATTGATTTCTTCCCAGGAAACCGCTAGTCTCATTGTTTCTCATTAGTTCTTTGGTCTCGCGACAGTATCTTGCCTGGGCCCCAGAGCCAGCTGGCTTGACACAGACCTGAAGGAAGACAACACGCCCAGAAAGAAGCCTGTGTGGTTTCCTGAGAGGTCTGTGCCCCCCACCCCTGGCCCTGAGCCGGGAGTGACTCGTACCACCCAGCACTCAGACCTCATGCCTCTCTGTAGAGGAGACCCTGAGGCACCCACCTGCCTCCTGCACGGCCCTCTGGTGTCGAAGTGTGTCTGCCATTAGCGTGGACACGTGCTTTAGGATCAGGCCTCTGGATGGGCACGACACCAGCTCTTAAATGTCAACTCTGCTTTCCCCTGTGTCTCTCACAAATCATAAACCCTAGGCTGGGTCTCATGGCCTCAACTTCCAACTGTCCTATCTGCTTGACAAGAACTCTACTTTGAGCGCCTGAAATCTGATGACAAGTCTGCTCCTAAGGGCTCTAGGGAGCCCAGCTGGGGAATGGAGCCTTGTGAAATGGATCGGGTCGGCAATGTGGGCTATCTCTCATGCTCTCTTTCTCTCTCAAATAAATAAATGAAATCTTAAAAAAAAAAAAAAAAAAAAAAAAGTAGGCATCCCATAATCCTGGAGGTAAGATTCCCTGTGTCAGGACGACCCCCTTCCTCATGGCCAGGCCAGGGTCCCAGCTCAGCCCAGGAGCAACGGGTTAGCTAGCGTGTGTGTGTGCACGCGTGCGCATGCATGCGTGTGAGTGTGTGCACGTGTGCGTGTGGAGGTGGGAGAGCTCCTCTTACCCTCCGCCCCGCCTCGTTGTTCTGCAGGTTCATGAGAACCCGGCCCTGCTCCTCCGACCCCTTGGCGAAGTTCTTCTCCCGCTCACGAGCATCCACAAACTCCTTGGCAAAGCGGTAGCCGTACTCCACATTGTCCCCGCAGCCGCCCCACAGCCAGTCCCGGGGAAGGTCCTTGGGCCTCGCTGTCCGGCTGCAGCCGCAGGTGGAGAGCTCGCCCTCCCTGCAAGCCCGGCTGATGGCGTTCACCACCCCCGCAGCGCTCACTGCGTAGGTGAAGGCAGTCTCCCGGCTCCCTGCAAGAGAAGGCGGGAGAGGGGGTGAGGGATGCCAGCTCCCTAAGCAGGCCCTTTCCTTCCTTCCACCTTTCCTGGCCCCAGCACCACTGCCCCGCCTCTCACACTCCCAGGAGGGAAACAATATCAGGAGAAGCATCTTTCACATCCCATGGCTCTAGTGGTTAGGAACTCCTCTTGATAATGAGCAGAAATTTGTCTCCTCTACCCTGCGAGCTCACACACTAGAATGAATCCCTCCAGCCCCCGCCCACACTAACATCCATTCCAGGGAAGGTTACATGGCAGGTAGATTCCGAGGAGGCAGACCTAAATGGAGGGGAGAGTGGGCATTAAGGAGTTTATGGGACATGTGGGACGAACAGAATGAGCCAGAGTAGAAATCATGGGACCAATAGCAGGAGTCTGTATCCTAGCAAAAATGCAGGTCACCATTTCTCACCACTTGATGGTCCACACATCTGTCTTTTTTATTGTTGCCATTATCTAGCTAGACAGTGGTGGAGACAAGGAGGAGAAGTGAGCCGGAATTACAATGTCCAGCATCATCCACACTGTATCGCTCTGCCTTCCCCTCCTGACTCAAGAGCACCGGGAAACCACAGCTACAGGATACTAGGCACGATCCCACTAAATGTCCAGATCACTTCCAGGAGAAACTCTGGACTGTGTTCCTCTCTACTGCTCTAGCGAACCACTTAAAACTCCTAGGATACATGTTCCACTTTAATAGAAAAGTTTATAAAAAATAATATTCAGCTTCCAGGGAAATGCAAATAAAAATCACCATGAAAGGATGCCTGGGGGCCTCAGTCAGTTGAGTGTCTGCCTTCGGCTCAGGTCATGATCCCAGAGTCCTGGGATCGAGTCCCACACTGGGCTCCTGGCTCAGCGGGGAGCCTGCTTCTTCCTCTGCCTGCTGCTCCCCCTGCTTGTACTCTCTCCAACAAATAAATAAATAAAATCTTAAAAAAAAAATCACCTGGCAAAACCCCTATACACGCACGAGGATGGCTAGAATCAAAAAGGCAACGAATAGAGTGCTTGGCTGGCTCAGTCGGTAGTGTGTGACTCCTAATCTTGGGGCTATAAACTCAAGCCCCACGACAGGTATAGAGAATACTTAAAAAAGCAAAATCTTAAAAATAAAATAAAATAGGGGCGCCTGGGTGGGTCTCAGTCAGTTAAGGGTCTGCCTTTGGCTCAGGTCATCATCCCTCAAGGTCCTGGGATCAAATCCCATATCTGGCTCCCCGCTCAGCAGGGAGTCTGTTTCTCCCTCTATGTCTTCCCCCTGCTGTGTTCTCTCTCTTTCTGTTGTGCTCTCTCTCTTACACACACACACACACACACACTCTCTCTCTCTCTCTCTCTTTCAAACAAATAAATAAAATCTTTAAAAAAAAAAAATAAAAGAAGTAGACAACCCTGTCTTGGTGAAGATGGAATCAGTCTACAGTCTTCATCTGGTCTAGGAGGATCTCTCACTTTGCCCTCCTTCTTGATCATCTAGGCGGGACACAGTCAAGCTTGCCACCAGACCAGACTGGGCAGGTCAGTTTTTCTCAAGGAACCAGGGGTCAACTTCTGGTCAGATGTGGACTAAGAGCAGGACAAGAAAAACCCAGATGAGGCAGTAAGTCATAGTCATGATTCAGCCATCAGGACCCACATCTGAGT
Source organism: Mustela lutreola (assembly GCF_030435805.1). Taxonomy (NCBI): domain Eukaryota; kingdom Metazoa; phylum Chordata; class Mammalia; order Carnivora; family Mustelidae; genus Mustela; species Mustela lutreola. Next base: position 43,156,831 of record NC_081297.1, read on the forward strand.
CAGGGCTGATCCGTGGCCAGAGACCAGGGCTCTATCTAATCTAGGGTAGTTAGACTAGGAGAATGAGCAACCAGGATGTTAGGGTGACCAACAGGCTTGAAGGGAGGAGGCCCTATTGCCCTCTGTGAGGGAGCCATGCCTGAAAAATCTTCCCAAGATGGCGTCTCAACCCCCTGACCGGGCATCCTGGGACAGGGAGGAGCCTGGATCTGTAGCCTACATCCCTCCCACGGGGATTCTTCCTTTACACTGCATTCCTTCAGGGAAGCTGGCTGGGTTTTCAAGGCAACCCAGCCCATCATCTTTTTAATGACTTTAATCACCAGAACGTTCTTTCTTATAGTCAGTTGGAAAACGCCTCCCTGTAACTTCCACCCACTGGAGCTCTGCTGTCTAATCCCTTCCCATTTGACAGCCTTTTAGCATTTGAAAACAACTGATAGGCCTTTTATGTGTTGTCTTTTCCAGGCTACATATGTCTGATTTCTTCCTCAGTGCTCTAGCAAACACACTTTTCCAAGCTGAATCATGCCTCTCAGAACTGCCTTTCAAAATAATATGCCTGCATCTGAGCAAAATAGTGCAGACACTATGGGCTCTGAAGGTCCTGCCCTACCGTGATGGGTTCAGATCCCACTCTGTCCTCAGGTGGATTAGGGTCCTGGCAAGGGCTCTGCCTCTTTTGGTTGGGGCACCGAGGGTGGGCAGCTCTACATTCCTGGGGAGCAACTGGGTCCTTTGGGAAGTACAGACTAGTAGTGCTACTCTCAGCCAGCAAGACATAATGCAGGGCTTCGGAATGGGCAGCAAGGTGGGGGGGCTTCTCTGTAGGAGAAACAACTCAGAATGGAAACCTGAACCACCTCAAGGATAAAGGCTAATTAATCCGCAGCCATGTTGCTGCTAGAGACTTGGCATCGTTTCCCTACCAGGAGGCAGCAGGACACGAGCAGCCCTTCTCTCTGTTCCTCAGTAGTTCAACCCAGCTGCCAGGAAGGTGCCCAGATGCACCCCCACCAAGGCTGAGCAACGTGCCCCTGGCTCCCTCCAAGCTGCTCTGCTGCCCTCTGGTGGTGGACCCTTGCAGCAGCTTCAAAGAAGGGAGGACTTTCTTGGCAGTCATATAGGAGAGCCCTGAGGGAGGATTCCCCAAGAGGCACCCTGGGCCCAAGGGCATAAATGGAGAATAGCTTCCCAGGTAGCATAAGTCTGCAGGGAAGCTACAAAGAGAAACTGTGAAAATAAGGCAAGCAGTCAGTTCCGTTCATAACAGAATAGGGTCCAGGGAGAATGAGAGGTTAGGCTTGCACCAGTCATTTCCCCAAGCCAGTCTGCACCCAGTGGCACTTCCATTCCTGCTAACTCCTTCCTTTCCTCAAGTGAAGCTCACTTTTTGGCCCTTACTCAAATAAAATTACACACAAAAAAGATCTAGCTGATGTCAGGCACACATTAGGTCTCTGAAAAGTGATTTCTGGATGCCTCTCTCTAAACCTGTGGTCCTCCTGCTGTCCACACCCAGAACCCAGTGCCGGGAGTGCTGCTAAGACTTTACTGGATACTAAGTGTATTTGAAAAGAATCAATAAATTATAACAGTTCCGAATCAACCCCAAGTCCATTCCTTTAGGAAAGCTGCCGAGTAAGACTGTGGCAGGAACACGTGAGCCCTCTTGTCTAGACCTTGAGTCTAGAGGAAGGACGAGGGCAGCAAAGTTCAAAGCATACTCTCCTCCACCCCCCCACCTCCGCCCCGTCCTCACTTGTCAATATGGGTAGGGGAAAGAGGTCAGGAGGGAGGGGCCTTCCTCATACCTTGCTTGCTGCTAAAATCATTCTTCTTTGAGGGGAAAAGCCCAGCCCCAGATAACTCCCAAATGTCCTCCTTCCTTGGAGGGGAAATTCTTTTGGAGAAGGAAGACAGGAGAATACAGTGCCCTAACACCTTCTTTCTATGGCCCTGGGGATCAGACCCAATAGAATAGGGCCGGATTTCTCAATTTCTTGCCAGGGAGGGGAGGATTGCATTTCAAAAGGACCTTAAAACAATTAGACCCCAAATCACACCTCCATCTAAGCAATAGGGCAGCCAGAGAGTCCGAGAGTGGGGGAGAGGGGAAGGGACAGGACTCCAGGAAGAGGTGGCCTCTCATCTTTCTTCTGGATGTGTTCCCTTCCCCCACATTCACACACATCCCTTTGGAATGAAAAAGTCAGGACTGGATCTGGGTCAGGTTAATGACAGCTATCATCAGTTTGGCCCAAAGTTTCTCTCTCTCGCTCAGGGTCCAAGAGGCAGAGGCAAAATTCATCTCGACTTTCAGAGCTGCGATTTTCCGTTCTCTACCCAGTGCTGTCAAAGCCCTTCCCCTGTCTGACCCCCGCCCACCTGTGCTGAGACAAAGCTCTGCTGTCTCTGCTACCTTACTGGAGTGAGCCGCCAGCGGACTGCCCCAGATAGGGTGAAGCTGGGAGCAGAGGGCTCACAGGCGCTAGCAGGGTGGGGACCGACATCCCATCTGAGACTCTGCTTCCTGTGTGCATCTCCCACTCCCCTTGCACACCACTTCCAAGCCTCGGAGAACTCACCTAGACACTCGTGGGGGCTCTCTGTGCCAGGCCAGGGAGGTGAGCCCGGCTCCTGTAGCCAGCCACGTGTTGGTGGTGGGCTCTTACCTATCTGCATGACTCTCCCAAAGACGGACGCGTTGTCCACTGTGCTACAGTTCCACCGCCGCTGGCGAAATTGGTACTGGCACTCCTTGATGCCCGTCTTGGCTCCCTCCCCGATGTAGGCCATGTGCTCCTGGTACAGTTGGCACAGCTTCCTCTGGCCAGGGGAGAGCCCAGGAAGCTGGCTGCACACGGGCTGGGCACCGATGATAAACATCTCAGGTCTCTGCACCGGGTTCATAGCTAATGACCTACAGCGGAGATCCAGAAAGGGGACGGAAGGCCCAGGGGTGAGCCTAGGCTTGCGTGCAGCCTGAAATCATTCACTCGACACATTTAGCAAGGGTTTTCCTTCTGTGTGCAAGGCCCTGTACTAAGAGTGTGGAAAAGAAATCTGCTAAAACAGAGGCCCTGCCTTCACAGCGCTCTGTAGGAACCTGAGGCACAAATGCGGATGATATGGGAGAGGTCAAGGGCCAAAGCTAGACTTGAGCTTCTGGCTCCATGGTGATCAGACAGAGAACGAGCTCTTCCAGCCAGAGAAAAGATTTTTATAAGGCAATGGCCAGAGTGTGAAGGGGGTCTTAAAGGATGGGGGACAGGCAGAGAAGGGCGACAGAGCGGGCAGAGGACATTCATTCCAGGCAGAGGACAGAAACAGCCACGCCTCCACAGGAGAGCACATGACTTATTCCGGGAGTGCCAGTGACACACTCACTCTAACCCAAGTGCAGGGTGTGATGGAAAGCAGTGAATTCCTTCAAGTAATACTGCCCTTACGCCTGGGAAACAGAAGCCAATTTACATACATTACAACCTAGTCTAAACGTTTTCACTTCCATATCCCACCCACAAATCCCCTAAGCCACTCTATCCATTCAGGGGCTCTCTCTTCAGCTCATCCTCTACCAGAAACAGAAAGGTGGTCAGTTAGAGGAGAAGACGGTAGAGGTACCTCTGAGACCAATGTAAGGGGGCCCAGACTCGGCAAGATAGGTGGGGAGGGCTGGCCATTTCCAGGTTGACTTGGCCATGACAATAGTCTTAAAAATACAAAAGAAGGCCACGCACAATGGTCCTGCAAATCTCTCATCGGTCATCAGACTTATCAAATAGGAATTCTACTCTCCCTGTACCCACCGGGGAAAAAAAAGAAATCCATGTTCTTACTGATCCAATAGCAAAGCAAGAGCTATTTCTAACAATCCATGGGGACAGAGGAAGGTCCCAAAAAGGGGGAAAGCGGACAGGATCAGAGGAAAAATCCAAATGCACTAATCCTTTATCCTTGCTGAACCTTTAGCTCTGGGGGCTTGTGAGAGAAAAGGCTGTCCTAGTTTTCCTGGGATAAAAGCGGTCCTTAGGAGTCCTATGAATAAAGGAACGAACACAACCCACAGTGGCCCTTCTCCACATTTAATTACCAAAAAGGCGTAGGTTGTAGAGAAGGGCCTCAGCCTCTCTCACTCACCACCAGGAGCTGGCTTCAGCCGGAAGCTGGGCCCAGCTGGACAGCAGAGCAGCGGCGAGCAGCAACAGGCTGGGCATGGTGGGCCTGGGCCTCGGCCCTTCCCAGTGCCCTGGGAAGACCCCGGGGGTGGTTGACTTCTGAAATGGGGCTCCCTGGAGAAGAAAGAATGGAGGGAGAATCAATGTGGAGATGTAGCCAACAAGGCAGGACCTGCAGAGAGGGGGATCGGGGAAAGCACCGAGAATGAGCGGGTGGGGGGGGTGTCCAATATCAAGTTCTGTTCCCCCCACAAAGAGATTCAGCCTCTTTCCATCCTCCATCTCCTACTGCTGCTCTTCTCACCAGGGGACCGCCTTTGTGTCTCTTACCCCAAACTGTGGGAACCCTACCCAGGACCCAATTCCAAAGGGAACAATGAGCTGAGAAAGGAGAAGAGAGAAAGGAAAACAAGTCATTTCCAGAACAGAGTGTGCTCAAGGTAGCTTTGAGGAAGATGCTTTGGTCGCTGTAGTGCACACCTGCCCTTCTTCCAGAACATCCAAAGAAACCACCGCACCATCCGCTCCTCCCTGTGCGTCTTACTCCAGCCCAAACTCTCCTCCAGGCACTAAGAACAGCTGGGGAGTTGGATTTGCCCACAGCCCAATAGGAGTCTTCCCTCCCCAACTGTACCCTTCCCACTCCAAGGAAGCTTCCACATCCCAGCCCTTGTTTACCAGGAACAGAGCAGACAGAAGAGTGAGGACTCTGCACTTCCTCAGGGCAACTTGTCTGAGAAATGCCATGTGTCCCCAAAGCTCCCTCGGGTGAGGTGGTCTCTACCTAGGTGGCCTCCTTGCCCTCCTCTGCGCCGTGGCCCTCTAGGGGCAGCCAGGAGCGCTGACGGCAACGGTGAGCTCTTAGTCTGCAACCCCAGCCTCAATGGTCTGTGCCCAGGACCCATCTTCCAGAAGCAACGACCCCTTCCCCTTGTAGCTCAAGAACCTCCCATGTCTTTGCCTATGCTGTTTGTAACTCGCGCCCGTGTCTGTATCCCGCGAAAGAGCACCTTTTCTCCAGCCCTTCGAAACAGGCGGAAAATCCTTGCTTCTGGATCCTAGAGCAAGTCTATAAAAACACGCCCCCTCCCTCTCACCCCCACCTCGTTTCCCCCTTAGCTTCCATCCAGGGCGTGACCCCACGTCTCCAATGAGTCTTCTTCCCAGACCCCTTAACACCTCCAACCCCACACACACGCGCGCGCACACAAACTGGCACGCGCTCCCAGCCGCTCCCACCCCGTCTCACCGCGCGGCTCCCCCGGCCCTAGGACTCCAGGCTCTCCGGGAGGGGGCGGCAGGTGCTTCGGGTCATCAGCCTGGGAGATATTTTTGTCCTGGGGCCACCAAGAGAGGAAGGTGACCTGAACAGGATCCAGGAAAGCTGGGCCACAGCCTGGTTCCCACCCCCTTTTGGTTTTCCTTCTAGAGGTCTCAGCTGGGGCGGGAGCACCAACAGGCAGGTGTGCGGGGCCGGCAGGGGGCAGATCAAAGAAGAAACTTGCTCCTTCCCCTTTGTCATGCAGAGCCAGCTCGGAAATGATCCGGCCTCTAGCGCGGCCGACTAACAGCTCTCCACACCCTGCTTTCCTAACAGACCTCTCCTCCTCTAAAGGATGCCCCCTCCCCCTCAACCCTCTCCCCCCTATAAATCCTCCCCGTCCCTCAGGGCAGGAGGTCTGTGAATGCACCGACTGGAACCAAGAGAGATGGAGCAGAGATAGGGCTGGCACCAGAAGCTAATGGCTTTATGGAGGGGAGGGAACCAGGTCCAGAGCGGGGAGGACGAGAGAAGAGCTTCAAAGGGTTTGCTTGTGCAAACATCCTCAACTCCACCTACCAGTCCTTCTTGGGGACTGAGGAGTCAGAGCTGCCCCCATTCCCTGTGGTCCTCCTCCCTCCCCCACACCTGCCTCCCACCACCATGCCTCCCGCCTGCCCTCACAGACAGCCTCACACGTTGCCACTGCCAGCCAGCGAGCAGAGTTCTGTCTCCCAAAGGGTGACACTTCTTATCCCCGGGGATGCCCCCCTCACATCAGCGTCTCTCACTTCTGCCACACCTTTTCATCAAGCTCCTGTGAAACCTTTCTGGTTCTGCAGCTCCTGGGTTCAACCGAGGCCACATGGTGGTGGTGGGGGGGGACCGTTTCTGAGCCAAGGACAGGACTCCGTGCCTGCTAACGGTCACTGTGGCTTTGACTCCCCAGTGACAGGCCAGCTAGGGCCAAACTTCCCAAGAGCCGCTAATCCCTCCCCTCGGTGCCTGGCAAACATAACAGATCAGGGCTCACTGCCCAGCTGTTCCCTCCACGCTGTGCTTTCCATCAAACTTTCAGCTCATTAAAAAATATATATATATTTTAAAAACTTCAAAAAGAAAAGAAAAAAGACTGCCACCCGTGTGGTGACTTCTTTCTCTGCCTTCCAGATATGCGGCACCTGGAATTGTACGACGTTCCCTCCTCCTCCCCACGACAACCCCTCAGGATACAGGCAGATATGAGCCACCCTCGGCCTGTCACAGAGCCCAGTGGGCCAGCTCTCTGCCCTGAATGACATTCTTGGCTTCCCTTGTGCAGAGCTAGGAGGAGAAAAGCCAAGACTGGCGATTGGTTTCATCAGCAAGGGGAGCGTGGAAACTTCTGGCCTCTGCCCAGCCAGGGTGGAGGGAAGCTGGGTGGGGATGGATAGGACACGTGGAGAGCCGTGACTGTGGGTGACAGGTGAGTTTTACAGCAGGACTCAACCAAGGGAGGCTCTTCTTCACGTAGGAAGAAAGATCTAGTAAATAAGGAAAAGACAGGGAGAGAGAATTCCTTGTACTGCCTTTTGTCCTGACTACAGATTTCCTCAGAGAAGGGTTGGGGGGCGGTGAATCCCATATCAAATACTGCAAACACAGTGAATCGTGGGGAACTCCAAGGTCTCTGTCCTTTAGGGGTAGAGGGTCAGGGGAGGGGAAGAGACCTGCAGAGGCCCAGGAGGAGCTGGGCAGACATCAGCTCTGCCCTACTTCTTCAGTCCATTATTTGTTTATTCATTAAAGCCATTCATCAGATGTGCACTGGGGGCCTCGTCTGTGGCAGTGACTGCTCTGAGGGCCAGAGTTATGGCAGTCAATGGGAGCAAGTCAATGCCTCATGTGTCAGGTCCAGTGAACACTGTAAGGAGAAGAAAAGCCAGGACAAGAACCGAGAATCGTAAATGGTGAGAGCATACATTCTTCAGGGTCCTGTAGGGAAAGCCAGACTCTGAACTATCTATCCAGCCCACCTCTCCTCAAACTGCTGTGGTGCCAGGGAGGTGACAGGGCGGCTGTGACCCCACATCCTGGACCCTACCATGCCATGTCCTTTACTGAGACCAAGAGGACCGGCTTTACCCCCACAACCAAAGGAGTGCCCAGCACACGCGGCAAGGGCTTTGACAAGGTCATTAGCTGTTCACAAAAGTCACCTCTGGGGGTTCAGGACGGACCTCCCCCAGAGCGTGAGAACTCAAGCAAGGTATGAGTCGCACATGATTTGGTGCCGTATCGCACACCTGTCCCGTTGCTCCAGAGAGGCATCCTCACATCTGGAAACCTACCCAGAAATAACCAGCGGCCTCCATGGGAGCCTCTTCCTAGTTACCACTGGCCAGTTCATTCTGTGTGACTCAAGGAGGAGCTATGGAACGTATTAAAAAATACATTTTGCAGGGACACCTGGGTGGCTCAGTCGTTAAGCGGCTGCCTTCAGCTCAGGTCATGATCCCAGAGACCTGGGATGGAGCCCTGCACTGGGCTCCTTGCTCAGTGGGGAGCCTGCCTCTTCCTCTCCCTCTGCCTGCTGCTCCCCCTGCTTGTGCTCTCTTTCTTTCTTTTTTTTTTTTTTAAAGATTTTATTTATTAATTTTTTTTTTTTTTTTTTTTTTTGTTAGAGAGAGAGAGAGATACAGAGCGCAAGCACAGGCACAGAGTGGCAGGCTAGAGGCAGAGGGAGAAGCAGGCTCCCTGCCGAGCAAGGAGCCCGATGTGGGACTCGATCCCAGGACGCTGGGATCATGACCCGAGCCGAAGGCAGCCGCTTAACCAACTGAGCCACCCAGGCGTCCCTTATTTATTAATTTGACAGAGAGAAATCACAAGTAGACAGAGAGGCAGCCAGAGAGAGAGAGAGGGAAGCAGGCTCTCTGCCGAGCAGAGAGCCCGATGCGGGACTCGATCCCAGGACTCTGAGATCATGACCTGAGCCAAAGGCAGCGGCTTAACCCACTGAGCCACCCAGGCGCCCCTTGTGCTCTCTTTCTCTTTCTCTCTGACAAATAAATAAAATATTAAAAAAAAAAAAAAAAAAAAAAAACATTTGCAGGGCACCTAGCTGGCTCAGTGGTAAAGCACATCTCAGGGTTGTGAGTTCAAGCTGGGGTGTGGAACCTCCTTAAAAAACAGCACCTTTGCGATTTTGTTAATGTTCCTGACATAATCAGATAGACACTCTTAGCAGTCTTGGGGAAGCGAGTGGCTCCCTTTGCGACACTCTGGCTACACTGATGCCCCAGTGCCTGTCAGTGATTGGATGATTTCTGTGGGGGCAGGTGGAGGAGGAGAAGGAGGGACAGAGCCTTCTCTTCCGTCTGCCACTTCATTTCCACCACTGTAGGGAAAGAGTCTTTTATTTTTATTTTATTTTTTTTTAAATGATTTTATTTATTTATTTGAGGGAGAGAGAGAGCGAGCATGAGAGGAGAGAGATCAGCGGGAGAAGCAGACTCCCTGCTGAGCAGGGAGTCCGATGTGGGACTCGATCCCAGGACTCCAGGATCATGACCTGAGCCGAAGGCAGTCGCCCAACCAACTGAGCCACCCAGGCACCCTATTTTATTTTTTTTTAAGTAGGCTCCACACCCAGCATGTAGTCCAACGCCGGGCTTGAACTCATGGCCCTGAGATTAAGAGTCAGACACTTAACTGACTGAACCACCCAGGTGCCTCAAGAAAGATTCTATATGGATCTAAAAACACTTGGCAGACACCTCCTACAATGCACCCAAGTTCACTAATGGCCTTCCCTGTTTTCAGATAAGTGCCCGCCCTCATTACACCTGAACACCAGAGACGTCCTCTGTGGTTTAACCCAATGGTTCCACACCCGTTTTCGTGAAACACTGATCTCACATCATATTCCCATCTGAAGACTTACAGTGGTTCCCAGCTCTTCTATTGTCCTAAACTCCCCAGCCTGGCCTCACTTTACATCTTATTCTTCTCCTGAAATTCCCACTATGGGGTCTCTTCTCCAACCTCCCCCTGCTTCTAGAACAAGCTCTGCTTTCCCCCCAAGCCCTCATTCTGTTCCTCTTCCCAGCAATGCTTTCTAGTCTCCAACGATACTTAAAGTCCATGCTCAAGATTCACCTCCTCCATAAAACTGTCTTTGATTAATCCCACACCATGAAAATTCTTCCATTGACTTGGGATTTCCTGGGCCCTTGTGAGGACCCCATCCCACACAGGCTGCCTCGGAACTGTGCATGTTTCTTCCAGTAGATGCAACATTTTCCAAATGTACAAACCTACCTCCCCTACTTCCTCTGTATGCGCCATTGTGCCCAGTATACTAGGCAATAAGAAATTGCTCTTGGATAAGTGGTGACAGTACTTCATATTAGAGGCAACTTACTGAGCACCTTCTGCACGCACTAAGCCAAATATCTTCCAGCCAATTTTTTCATTTAATCTTCATTAAAATTCTGTGTGGTCTATGCCATTATTATCCTTCCTCTGAATATAGAGAAACTAGTCTACGGCCATACCACCCTGAACGCGCCCGATCTCGTCTGAATATAGGGAAACTAAAGCATAAAGAGGTTAAGACACTTGCTCATACAGCAATGGAAGGGTCGACCCCAGCTTGGAATCCAGATCTTTCTGCTCCTCCCCTGTTGGTAGTTCCCCCGTCCGTGGAACATAACACCTTCTCCACTCTGTTTCTCTTCTTTTCACCATTGCACTAAGGCTGTGACTAGTAAACTGTCAGATAATAACACCCTGATTTATAGGAAGTAGCACAAAAAGCAATGTTTATCCCCCTCCACAAAAAAAAGGCTGATTGCAAAGTTGCTAGTATAAACACACACACACACACACACACACACACACACACACACACGGTTGAACGGAAAAAGCCAGACTTTTCTCCAACCAAATGATATATGGATTGAGAATAGGTCTGGCGGCAGGCGCCTTGGTGGCCCAGTCATTAAGTGTCTGCCTTCAGTTTGGGTCATGATCCCAGGATTCTGGGATCGAGCCCCGCATCTGGCTCACTGCTCAGTGGATGCCTGCTTCTCCCTCTCCCACTCCCCCTGCTTGTGTTCCCTCTCTCACTCTCTCTCTCTGTCAAATAAATAAATAAAATCTTAAAAAAAAAAAAAAAAAGGAATAGGTCTGGCTGCTTAACGCTGGAGAAATTGAAATAGAACAATAGCTTTGAGAGAGCTGGTGTTTATGTTTATGTTGGGGTAGAAAAGACAAACCAGGCCAACAGGCAAATGTGAGCTCTCAAGAAAATGGAAGGCAGGGCTGAGTGGCTCAGTTGGTTAAGCGTCTGTCTTCAGCTCCTGTCCTGTTCCTGGATTCAAGCCCAAGGTCCTTGGGCTCCCTGCTCAGCAAGGAGTCTCTACCTGTTTCTCTCCCTCTGCCGCTCCACCCAGCTCAGGTTCATTCAGCTCGGGCTCTCTCTAGCTTGCTCTCTTTCTCTCAAAAATAAATAAATAAATAAATAAAATCTTAAGAAAAAGAAAATAGAAGGCAGTCTAGGGAGGCCAGCCTCTTGTGGAGACAAAGGAGGCCTTTGGGCTTCCTGATGGCCCAGTCCATATCTTCTTATTTGGGGGTCTACTGTTAGTGCTAATTGAGATTCTGGAGATTCCAGGTCTCAGCTTTAGAAACTACCTTTGCTTCAAAGACAAGAGTAGCCGGCAGCCTCTAAAGCCATTTATTATATGATAACCTGAAAATGTCTAAGACATTGCTCCTTGCAGGGCTTGGGTCTAGCTGTGGGAAACATGAGAAACCTACTCTGAAAGGCAGGACACACAAAGTGCCTGAGGAGTCCAAGAGAACCTTCATAGGATCCTTCAAGGATGCGGGACTGGAGTAGTACCTTGAAGAACGATAGGCTTTAAGGAGGAGAAAAGGGGAAGAAGGATTTCCCAGAAAGATGTGTTTGGCCAAAGACAGAACATTTCAAGGTGCTTTGAGAAGGGTTGGAGAGAGATTGCAATAAAGAAGGACTTCAATAATTTCCAGTCCTCAGAATCATTGTTTTTCATTAAATTTACGGAGTCTCTCTGAACCCCAATACTGAATTCCCACCGAAAGCATTCAGCATCTGTCACCCAGGAAATCTTGCGTGATCTGCAGGAATGGGACCTGACGGGGATCAGTCACCTTTCTGACCATGAAATGGAAGCTGGGTGAATCTTCCCAGAGAGCCAAGGACAGCAGTTGAGATACTGATCGATCACACTCTTCCTTACAATCTTGCTTGTTCTTTGTTCTCTAAGTCTCTTCCTGGATCCAGGCCTAAAACCTTGCTGTCCGTCTTGACTCCTGCCTCTCCCTTACCCTCCACACCAAACCAATTGTCAAGTCCTCTTGACTGGGGCTCTGTAGTATTTACAAAGCGTATTCCTCACCCTCCGCCCCTGCTGCCCCACTCAGAGCCACAAGAGCCTGTGAATGCCTCCAATGATTTGTAAGTGTCTTTTGTCTAATTCTTATCTTTGGAATGACTGAATGAATTCCTTCCACTCTCCGTCCTCTAATTTCCAGGGTAATAGCCAGCTACCAGGTTGCTCCAAGTGAGGTCTCCAGACTCGCAGTATCAGTATGGCTTGGAAGCTGATTAGATATCCGAATTCTTGAGCCCCACCCAGACCTGCTGGATTCTGCAACTGCAGCCCAGCAATTTGTTTCCAACATGCCTTCCAGGTGCTTCTGATGCACACCCAAATTTAAGAACCTCTGCCATAAAGCAGCGCATGGTGCTCTGTAAGGAATTAACAGGCTAAATCCTTCAGGTAACGTGTATCTGTGTTAATGGCAAATTTCTATCTGTCAATGCCTTAACCCAGTAGCTCCTTATCTGGGCACCCCGGAACCAAAGAACATATACAAATCAACACTATCTCTGGAAGGAATACAGACGTCCAACTACTTCCCCTCCGTGATGGTCTACGGGTATGTAGACCCTTACAATTAATAAGACACTAATTCATTTGGAAGTGTTACTGATAATTGTGGGGGCAGTTGCACAACCCCAGGAACATATTAAAAACCACTGAATGGTACACTTTATACAGGCAGATCCTATGGTACTGGAGTTATATCTCAACAAAGATGTTACATTTTATTTTTTAAGCGTTCCTGATAAAGCAGCAATTCCATCTTGCTGAAGACATCTGCCCTCGTGCACACAGGGGTGCCTGTCAAGAATAGCAGTGCTATTAAGAGCCTCAAACTGGAGGGGTGCCCAGGGGGCTGGTCAGTTAGTTGTCTGACTCTAGGTCATGATCTCAGGGTCCTGGGATTGAGCCCCAAATGGGGCTCAGTGCAGGGTCTGCTTGTTCCCCTCCCTCTGGCCCTCCCTCTACTCCTTCTTTCTCTCTCATAAATAAATAAAATCTTAAAAAAAAAAAAAAAAAAGATTCTCTCTCTCCCTCTGCCCCTCTCCTGCTTCGCTTACATGCACACAGTCTCTTAAAAAAAAAAAAAAAATAGAAGCCTCAAACTAGAAACAACACACCTATCTATCAACAATGGATGGACCAATTAATGAAATATTAGGCACTGGTGAAAGTGAATGAAGCAAGTTACAAGGGAAAATATATAAACTGTGATTCCATATTGTTCAGGGATCTGTACATGGAGAAGGCAGGGAAAGATTCACAGTGACTGTCAGGAGAGTGGTTTTCTCAAGGGTGGAAAGGGGACCGTGACGAGGAAAGGACATAAGAGAATTAATCTCTGGAGTGCCAGCAATGCCCTATTTCTCAACCTCAGTAATGGATACGTGGCAGATCCCTTTTAAACAATGTACTACGTTGTGCATATGTGCTCTGGGCACTGTTCTCTATATGTTTTATTATACAACAAAACACATTTTTTAAAAAGATTTTATTTGACAGAGAGAGAGCACAAGCAAGGCAGAGCGGCAAGCAGAGGGAGAAGCAGGCTCCCCGCTGAGCAGGGAGCCTGACACGGGGTTTGATCCCCAGGTTCTAGAATCATGACTCAAGCTGAAGGCAGGCATCCCTAAAAAACATTTAAAAAAATATTTTATTTATTTGACAGAGAAAAAGTACAATCAGGCAGAGAGAAAGGGAGAAGCAGGCTCCCCACTGAGCAAGGAGCCTGATGATATGGGGCTTGATCCCAGGATCCTAGGATCATGACCTGAGCTGAAGGCAGACGCTTAACCAACTGAGCCACCCAGGCGCCCCTTTAAAATATATTTTAAAATGAGAACAAGTGGGGGCATCTGACTGACTCAGAGCACATGACTCTTGATTTCAGGGTTGTGAGTTCAAGCCCCATGTTTGGCCTACAGCTTTTAAAAAATAAATAAATAAATAAATAAAATGAGAAAAAGTCTCCTTAACACCTAATGGTTTAAGGGGATCTTTATATATTTCCTCAGTGGAAAGTTTGACTATAGTCTCAGGGGCCACGTGACCTTCTGTGCGGAGGAGTTTAAAAAAGGGTCCTCATATTCAAAAAGAAACCTCTGCCTGAAATGCAGGTTGAAAATGTAGGCTCAGAGACAACCACTTGGGATAACTATTTGAGGGCGTGTGGGGTTTCTGGGGAAGGAGGGTGTTGTTCAGCACAAACCACAGAGGGACCATGCGTGGCTTGCAAGGCCTAGATGGGCTGTACCCTTAAATGTGTACATGACATTGTACATGACCGTACCAGGGGCCAGCCCAGCGTTTTGTTTCTTTTCTTCTCCCTCCAGGAAACGAGGATCAGACAAAACCGCCTTCTGCCTGCTGCAAACCGCCCCCCCATTTCCCCCAATTTTTGCCATTTATTCCTATAGCTAGTTGTTTCTCTCATATGGATTTTTTTCATAGAGACTTTTCTCCCTTAAAAATATTTTTAAAGTAGTGACCAAAGGTGAATGCAATTACGTACCCAAGACTGGATCAAAAAATCCCATAACCTCTTGAAGGAATCCCCAGATGCTCATCTTTCTTCTCAGCTCAATTAACATCGCCTTTCCCTGCCAGCCTTAATTATTTCTCCCAAGGGTCTCTCTCTGACTCTAGGTCTCTCTAGCTCTTCCTTCCAAGCTTTTCTCAATGAATCCTCTCAGCCCTGAGGCAGAGCATTCTTTTGTGTGGTCTACTTTCCCGACAGTTGGTGGAAATAAAATTAAAGTGTTTTTTGGAGCGGGTATTCCCAGCTTCCAAAATATTACTCATCTCCCATCTAGTGTCTTCTTTGTGTTTCTCTCATTTGCAGGAGAAATAATGCCCTGAGGATGTGTGTGTGTGTGTGTGTGTGTGTGTGTGTGTGTGTGTGTAAAGGATCAGAGGGGGTAAGAGCATGAGATTTTAATCTGGCCCTCAAGAAAAATACAGAACTGCCCTTCCTTGAAGCCGTGTTTGCCATTCACAATGAGAAATTTCTCACCATCTGGGAAGTATGGGCACAAAAGAGACATAATAATCACAACACAGGGTGACAGGACACAGAAATAGATCCGGAGGCCTCCACACTAAAATCTAGTTCTTGGTGTTTCAGAGAAGAGAGATTCCCAAGTCTCCAGCTCCTAGTGCCTGGAAAAGTGTGGAAGTGGCCACTCACACCCGGTGAGAACAATCCCACACACCAGGCAAAGCAGATCCCCGAGACTCCAGGCCCTGCATAGTTCCCAGAAGTGGTACATCCCAGCGGGCCCCTCCTTGTCCGTCACACTTGGGCTGGGGGTCGGTTGGGGCAGGAGGAGCAGTTCTCCCACCCAGAAGTCTTATTCTTTTTTTTTTTTTTTTTTTAAGATTTATATTTATTTGAGAGTAGAGAGAGAGTGCAAGGGAGGAGGGCAGAAAAAGAAGCAGCCTCCTCCTCTGAGCAGGAAGCCCGACGAGGGGCTTGATCCCAGGACCCTCAGATCATGACTCGAGCTAAAGGCAGACATTTAACCCACTGAGCCACCCAGGTGCCCCGGAGGTCTTACTCCATGCAGATGATAAGAAAGAAATTTTTCCTTCTCCTAAATCCTCATAAATTAATTTCAAAAGATGCTCTAACAAAGAAGGCAGAGGGGTATGGCCACCGATCAGTGTGGTATAGGAAACTGTTCTAGAAGCATGGAGCTGTGGTTTTGGACTTTGTTTCAAGAGAGTTGGGGAGTTGACAGGAAAGCAGTCTCATTTTTCTACAAGTAACTTTATTTCCACTGAGTCCGATTCTATGGGAAAAAATATTTTCCTGGGAGACTGCCACTCACTTCTGCAAATTCCCTGGCTTGGATAGGGCAAATGAAACAAAGATTCTAGCTCCCCATCCTGGGCAGGGGGATGAACTCTCTATGCCAGAGGCTATTAGAATAAAAATGTGTCTTATACAGTCAAGAAAATGTGTTCTTGTTTTTGCAAACTGAAGCATATTGTAAAAAGACCTGGGGAAATCTTATTATTTAAAAAAGCAGGCTCACCAACTGGCAAACAAAATCTCTTTGGCTAACACAATGATTTTAAATTTTTGGAATATAAATGTCTTGGTGAGTGGGAGGGGGTGCACAGGCTCCCTAATTCTCCCAAATTCCTACTGTTCTCCATTGCATTTCTCCTGGCTGTTTCACGCGTACATTTTGCTTGTCAAGTGCCCTAAGGCTTTTCAGTATGCCACTGTTATTTAAAGGAACTGTCATGTGTGTATTATATATTATATATGTTACATATACAATAGTCGTTTTACTATAAGAATAATCATTCGGAACCATTTATAAATCTGGATTTGCACATATGGAGTTTTGAACACAATTATGCTAACTCTACTCTTTTTCTAAACAATTCTGTCATTCCATCCCAGGAGCTAAGTTTGGATGAGAACTTACTGCCTCCCCTCATTCGAGTCTTCTTGCCATCTTGGAATCTTAGTGAAGCTGCCACCCTTAGACTTCAAACATGGGCATTTTCAACTTGGAAGGATAGGATGATTGTTTCACTTCTATCAACAAGTGGAAGGTGAAACTTGCCGTGGAAAGAGTCGCAGAAACAGCGCTCTGGATCCAGAGGCCTTGAGCCGTGAGTGCGCGCAGACAATGGCAGTATAAAGGCTGGCTGGCTGGGCTCCAACAGCAGAGTGGGAAAGGACAGCCAGCCACTGAACTACCCCCACCCCCACCTGCGCCCAGCCAACTTGTTCATGCAGAAATGACATTTGGCTTTTTATTTGGAGGGAAACCAGTCACTCTAAGTTATGTCACTGCCCTGAGCTGCCACTCTTGTGTTTCAAGCTGACCTTCAAATGGTGTTAGGAAAGAGCTCCTAGGTCCTCAAAGGGAAAAAGTGCCAAGAGCTTTCTAATGAACAACACTGACAGAAAGCATTGGGTCCCTCTCACACGCAGCCTTATTCTCTTCCTCACCAGGTGAGAAGCCCAGCGGCCGCTTCGCTCACCTCCCCCAGCACTGAGACCATCACATCTTAGTCGCCACCACGGGGCTCCCTGCCAGCCGGCTTCAGACTGGGTTCGTGGGCCTTGCAGGTTCAGGTTTGGGGAATTCAATACAACTGAGTTGGGTGGCTGCTTCAGGAAAAAGCAGGATCACCAAACTCAGGCAGGCCAGGGCACATTAAAGAGTATTTTGGTTCACTGCTGAGATTCTTTCCTTTCTTTTAGGGCTCTTTCCCCAGCCTCCTTCATGGAGCCCCAGCCCTCTTGCTCAAGGGCTCCCATTATTCAAGTTTGGTGCAATGAAGTCTACTGTAATAGAGGGAACACGTAAGCTGTTACAGGAACTTGAGTGAGGGCGGCTAACTCTGTATCCCAGGGCCTGGGACCAAGACCCCCAACACCACACCTACCAGCCAGGGAGACACACTTTTTCTATCCCAGTGACAATCCCAAGCACGGTCTTTAGAGTTATCATTGGGAAAAGGAGACAACGTAACGAAGTTGGGAGCAATTTTTCATGATTAGAATTAAATGTGTGACTAGTTTGCATTTGCTGCTCAAGGGAAAAGGAAAAAGTTCAGATCCAATGAAAAATGCCAGAAAGTAATGGAAATGAAATTCTTCCCGTGACTCCAATTCTAATCAGTACCCATTATTGAGCATCTACTAGGTCTTACTCAAAGAGTAAAAGAAATTCTTACGATCTTGCAGGGGTGAGGCAAACATGCACAAGATGCCAATATTTAGCAGAGTGACGTGTTATAATGGAGGTAGCAACTACTTTCTGATTGTTATCTTTTGAATCCAAGTACTGGTCCTAAGATAGGGTAATTAATTCCAAAGGAGGACATGCTTCACGATAGAGTGGTATTTGAACTTGTCCCTAAGAGGACAGGCAGAGTTCCCACAAGGGGAGATGAGAGAGTGAACCCTGCCGACTGGGAGAAGTGCAGAGGCCTGCAAACACAGGACACACTTCGAGAATGATAAGAACATCACACAACAATTTCATGTCCAAAATTCAACTATAAAAAAACAGAAAGAGGGGTGCCTGGGTGGCTCGGTCAGCCCAGCGTCCGACGGCTGATCTCAACTCAGGTCTAAATCTCAGGGTCATGGGTTTGGACCCTGAACTGGGCTCTGCCCTGGGAGTGGAGCCTACTTGAAAATAAATTAAAAGATAGGGGCATCTGGGTGGCTCAGTCAGTTAAGCATCTGCCTTCAGCTCAGGTCATGATCTCAGAGTCCTGGGATCAAGCTTCGGATTGGGCTCCCGGTTCATCAGAGAGTCTGCTTCTCCCTCTCCTTTTGCCCCTTCTCCCTCTTAGTCTCATACATGCTCTCTCTCTCTCAAATTAATAAATAAATCTTTAAAAATTTAATATTTATTTATTTTTTTTAAAAACCAGAGGAGTGTCTGGGTGGTTCGGTTGGTTGGGCGTCAGATTCTTGGTTTCGACTCAAGTGGCGATCTCGTGGGTCGTGAGACTGAGCCCTGCGCTGCGCTCCTCACGCCACGGGGAGGCCTGCTTCACGGTTGTCCTCCTCTGCCCCTCTCCCACTTGTACTCGTGAGCAAAAGCTCTCTCTCTTTCTCTCTCTCAAAGATATAAATAACTCTTTAAAAAACAAAATCAAAACAGAGAGAGAACCAAAGTCAAAATTCAAAGCAAAAAAGTCATTAACTGTTGGTGAAGCAGGCTCTTCACACTGGGACTTACCCACGGAAGATCTGAGGGCCCACCCGGGAGTTTGAGCTTTCCTCTGTCATCTGCAGGAACCATCCATGGCATTTAAACAGAAGAGAGGCATCATCGCATCTGTATTGGGAAAACTGCTGATGGTTTGCCAGCAACAGCGAGTAAGAGTCTAGGGGCCGGGAGCCCAGCTGGGAGGACTAATCCAACAGAAACACGAAAAGGGGCAGAAAAAACATGGTCAGCCCGAGTGGAAGGAAGGGGAGGAGGTGTGGTCTATGCGTTACGCATCCATGAGAATGACAAATGTTAGTGGTGGGAACCAACCTCCAGCACGGGCCCTCAGACCACTTGCCTTTGGTCACTACTGAATTGAAATAAAGAATACTGATGAGGATGTCTGGGTGGCTCAGCTGGTTAAGCGACTGCCTTCAGCTCAGGTCATGATCCTGGAGTCCCAGGACTGAGTCTCGCATAGGAGCCCTGCTCACCGGGGAGTCTGCTTCTCCCTCTGACCTTTCCCCTCTCACTCTCTCGCGCTCTTATAAATAATAAAATCTTACATAAAAAAAGGAATATTGATGATAGTATGTTTGCATGTGGCTTCGGGGAGAGCCCACTATTTTTATGCTCATCTCCAAGGATCCATGAGGTGCTTGGAACAGGTTTGATATCCATGGGATCTGGCCATCTCTCTTTTTTTTTAAGATATTTATTTATTTATTTATTTATTTATTTATTTATTTATTTGACAGACAGAGATCACAAATAGGCAGAGAGGCAGGCAGAGAGAGAGAGAGAGAGAGAGGGAAGCAGGATCCCCGTGGAGCAGAGAGCCCGTTGCAGGGCTCGATCCCAGGATCCCGGGATCATGATTGGAGCCGAAGGCAGAGGCTTTAACCCACTGAGCCACCCAGGCACCCCTTATTTAATAAAATCTTTAAAAAATAGTAGAAGTAATTATCGATAACGCCTGCATTCCTGGGATTGTATGTATGTACACATATATATAGGTTTGCCCAAGAAGTTACTTCACCGCCATATGCTGTCTTCCCACTTTAGACCCTCAAAGCTATTTGTAGCAAAGCTCACTTGATCGTCACTGAAACCACGCACAGCTTGACTACGTCCTCCAGCCTCCAAAGGACTAAGATGTTGTCATCAGAAAGACTGGGTTCTTTCTAATGGAATGTTAGAAGAAATTATGTCTACCACTTCCACTCCAGGCCCACAAAATCCACCCACAAGCAGTCCTCCACGCTCATTTTCCTTCTTTCACCTTGAGTAGATAAGTATGGTGGCTTTCCAAGTGAGGGAGGAGGAGAGTCCTTAAGACAGAAAAGCCCAGGTCCAACAATTACCACTCAGAGGACAGCTTGCCAATAAGGAACATGCATTTTGCCTTTTACTTGGGCTAGGAACAAACTTCAATGGCTTTAGAGCCGATCACACTTGGGTGTTTATACAGAAGCTAACCTTAGCCTAACTCTTACGACTCTCAAGCTAATTTGTGTGAGACTCATCTCTGTACTTGTAGAAACTCTCCCTTTTGGGGGCACCTGGGTGGCTCAGTCAGTTAAGCATCCAAGTCTTGGTTTTAGCTCAGGTATGATCTCACTGGTTGTGGGAGCCTCAGGCTCCACACCCATCAGAAATAAAACCCCCTTTTTGGACTGTCAACACTCCATTTTTATTTATAGTTGCTCAAGTGGTTTCTAAGACAGTCAAATAGCCTTCAGTTGTAGGGGCATCTGGCTGGCTCAGGTCACCATCCCAGAGTCCTGGGACTGAGTTCTGTATCAGGCTCCCTCCTCAGTAGGGAGCCTGATTCTCCCTCTCCACCTGTCTCTCCCCCTGCTCATGTGCTCTCTCTCACACTCTCAAATAAATAAATAAAATCTTTACCAAAAAGAAAAGGGGGGAACTTCAACTGTTGATAAATTCCTATCCTCATTAAAAATATAGAGAGATATCCAGTAACTCAGTCATATGAGGACAGACTGAGTGAGGGTAACAATGCCTAAATTCCTATCCTTCGAGGTCCAAGACATTTTGTCTGTCTGGAAAGATGGTAAAGCACAATGTTCTTGAGCTATTAAAAAAGAAAAAAAGTTTAATCCCATACTAAGCTATTTTACCTACAGCAAGCTCTAAATACTAGTTTATCATATTTTACTAATGCAGTCCTGGGTCTTGCTGACTGTGTGACCTTGAACAAGTCACACAGCTGCTCTGGGTCCTTGATTTCTCAATGATGTCATAAAACGATGAACCATATAATCCCTAATGTCTTGTGCAGCCCTAACATCTCTGGCATCTACTGACCAGTCAACCAACCCAGGGAAACTGGCTCATTAAGTACATTGGGTGACTGATAGCTCTTCCAAAATAAAATATTTTTTAGATTTCCAACCTTTGTGGCACCTGGGTGGCTCAGTGGGTTAAAGCCTCTGCCTTCGGCTCAGGTCATGATCCCAGGGTCCTGGGATCAAGCCCCGAATCAGGCTTTCTGCTCAGCGGGGAGCCTGCTTCCCCTTCTCTCTCTGTCTGCCTCTCTATCTACTTGTGATCTCTGCCTGTCAAGTAAATAAATAAAATCTTTAAAATAAATAAATAAAATCTTAAAAAAAAAAGATTTCCAATCTTTAATGAAAGTAAAGCCTAATAAAATACTACACTAGGTTTTAGTTTTAAGTGACAGAAGCTAATTATGATTAACTCTGGATAGTGCCACTTAAAAGAATCTTTTCTCATAATAGGTAAAAACGGCCATCCGATTTTAAACTGCATTTCTGGGGCACCTGGGTGGCTCAGTTGTTAAGCGTCTACTTTCTGTTTGGGTCATGATTCCAGGGTCCTGAGACCCGAGTTGGGCTCCCTGCTCCCTCTCCCACTCCCCCTGCTTGTGTTCCCTCTCTCGCTGTCTCTCTCTCTGTCAAATAAATAAATTAAACCTTTAAAAATAAATAAATAAGCTGCATTTCTTTGATCACTAGTGAGGGTACACACTTCTAGGTGTTGATCAGCCATCTGTATTTCCTCTCGCATAAGTCATTTAGCTTTAAGATTAGAACACTTGCGGGAGGATCCCAGAAGGGGACCTTCCCGCCTGCATCTCTCCCTCAGCGGCCAGCTAAAGGCGCCTAAAGGATCTTGCCCACAGCCGTGGGCTCAACGGACTGAACAGTCGCACTCCTCGCGCTGGCCCGGCCCTGTGCCTCCCGGAGCGCGCCTGCCTTCCATTATGTGCTCAATTCAACGGAATAAAAGTGGCTGCGAGCAGAGCACTGTGGGCTTCCATATTTATTCTCTTTCGGTGACAGCCGCATCCAATTTTCTCAGCTCAGAAGTCAAAGGGGTTACACATTCCACTCAGGACCTGGAAATCCAGCTGGGCTATTTGAGCTTCTTTCTGCTTCTCCGTGAATACCGATTCTCGGGAGAGGCCCTACATCCACAAGGCTGCTAGTGGTGGGCGAGCCAGATGGGTCCTCAAACTCAGCCGGCCGCGGAAACCTGGCTTTGCCTGGCTGACTCCCGTGCAAAAGCTTGTTTCTGCCAGAAGAAACCCCGTGACGAGATACGTGCTGAAGTGACCCAGAGAACGGAAGTGTTGAGTCAGAAGGCGTGATTTGGCTCTGCGGTTTCTCCGAACCTCACCACGCTCCGTGGCTGGGGCACCGTCCTGACATGTGCCGGGATTCGAATGACGGAAGAAACCAACTCTCTCCCGCCATCTGCATTCTACTAGCAAAAGGAAACAACACTGTTACTTTTAATAGGATTTAGAAATTCCGCTTAAATAGTTCAGAAAGGTAATGGAGAGGGTAATTCTTTTTCTCTTTTTAAGATTTTATTTATTTATATATTATGTCAGAGAGAGAGACAGCTCAAGAGAGCACAAGCAGGGGGAGCAGCAGGCAGAGGGAGAAGCGGACTCCCCGCTGAGCAGGGTATCCGATGTGGGACTGGATCCCACAATTCTGGGATCATAGCCTGAAGCGAAAGCAGATGCTTAACGGACTGAGCCACCCAGGCGTCCCTGGAGGGGGAGAGTCTAATGAGGGTTCTCTGCAAAAACTGCCCAGTGGCCATGCCCCCCAAGTTGAAATCAAGGAAACATTATTGGCAGGACTGCTGTTGGATCGCCGCCATTGGGGCACGAATAAGCAAGGAGTGTCCTTGATTTGCAAAAAGGGTCTTGTCCTTGTGGATATCCCTGTCTGGGATGGCAGTCACAGGCAAAGACAGCTGGCTGTGAGGCTCTGCTAGGTCACAGACAAACGTGCGTCAGTGGCACACGGCATCACCATGGTTTGCGCGACTTCCTGGCTGCATTTTTCTACTCCTATGTAGCATGCTCACCAACCATGGAAAGCCACGGCGGGGGCGGGGGGGGGCACCCACAGATGGAAGTAAGAACAGAATGTAAAAACACATCCGAAACACGATGCCCAGCTGAAGATGACCAGACCCCTAGGAATGTTTCAGTGGTAAACGTGTTCATGTTTGTGTGAAGAGAAACCACACACCCTATCCTAAAAGGCTGATATCAACAACCAAAAAGTCAACGGAAAATGTAGCAAGAATGGGACCTGACTTGGCTCAGTAGGGAACAGCATGGAATGGCGCGCAGCAAATGATAGAACTCTTGCATTTTGCCAAGGTTGAGAAAACAATTCTCAAAGACTGAGGCAAACCCAGAAATACCTGTGTTGTCTCTTCCAGCACCCGCCCCCCACACCCCTGCGGTTGTTTCCCACAACACGGATTCATTCACTAATCCATTCTTTAGAGAAGCAGTGTCCTCTTCCCCTCTCTCTCCCACTCTACTCCCCACCCCCACTATATACTAGCCAAAGAAAAATAATCAGAATTAGAGGCAATATTTGTTGAGTGCTGACTGCATCCACTGTACCAGGAGGCTTGGAGGTGAGGAGGAACAAAACGGTCACAGTCCTCGCCCTCGGGAGCCAGGCCAGGAAGGTCTGGGAACGGAGTGACAATCACAAGTAAGATGGGGCCGTGGGGTTGTGGGGGGGCAGGGTGCCAAGTCCCCATCCCTGTTAAATTCTAGGCACCAGTTGCTGCTAAAATCTCTACCTGTTTGGTCAGTCTGTTGAACAAAGAGAACTTGGGATAATTTGTATGCATAGACGTAAACGGTCCTTGACCCATGAAACCCCCTGTGACTTAAACAAATAAACAGGTTTTTTATTGAAACAAAACATAGAGAAAAATGCACAAATCTTAAATATACGGCTTGATTGAATTTTTTACAATTGTATACATCCCCCAAACCATCAACCAGATCAAGAACCATTTAGCCATGAAGCACATCAAATCAATATGCTACAGAAAAAGGCAGGAATAGAATCCAGTTGGATCTCTAACGTGCCTTTTAAAAGCTGTGTTATTGTTGTTGATCTTATTTCAGTGTTTAGAGAGAGTTTCTTTTTTTTTGTGAACAGAAGGGGGCAAAAGGAGGTCCACTCAAGCAGGAGCTAGATACACAGACACTCATTTGCTATAGAATTTTCTACTTGACTCAGAGTCTTTCTGGACCCCTAATATTTAAGAGATGTTTTGGAAAACATTCAGGCTCCCACCTACTGCTGCCACATATTTGCATCCCTTACATTTAAGAACAGGGTGTGAAAGCAGTTTAACTTTTATATGTAATCCGGGTTCCTTCTCTTGCATAATGCTACAAACTTAGTTCCCACCAACTTTTTTTTCTTTGAGGCCATTTTTTTTTCCCATGGTAGAACCCCAACAGCAGACAATATTATTTCCAGGTCTTCAATTCTCCTTTTCCAGCTTTATCTTAGAATTCATCTCTCTCTCTCTCTTTTTTAATATTTTATTTTATTTATTTGTCAGAGAGAGAAAGATAGTATAAGCAGGGGGAGCAGCAGGCAAAGGCAGCAGGAAAAAGAAGCAGGCTCCATGCTGAGCAGGCACCCTAATGTGGGATTTGATCCCAGGACCCTGGGATCATGACCTGAGCCAAGGCAGACGCTTAACTGACTGAGCCACCCAGGCGTCCCTTGTCTTGGAATTCAAATGAACAGAATAAAAAAAATATAAAACTTGAGGGGTACCTGGCTGACTGAGTTGGAGGAGCATATGACTTTTGATCTTGGGGTCATGAGTTTGAGCCCCAAGCCTCCCATTTAAGAGCTTACTTAAATGAATAAAACTTAAAAAAAAAAAAAAAGTATGGGGCGCCTGGGTGGCTCAGTCGGTTAAGTGTCTGCCCTCAGCTCAGGTCATGATCTCAGGGTCTGGGGATTGAGCCCCACATTGGGCTCCCTGCTCAGTAGGGAGCCTGCTTCTCCCTCTGTCCTTCCCCTTGCTCATTCTCTCTCCCTCTCTCTCTCAAATAAATAAAATCTAAAAAAAAAAAAAAAAAAAAAAAGGAAAAACTTAAAAAAATGAAACTTGGTATTTTTAAAAAAAGCAAAACCAACCAACCAATCAAATACAACCCTCAGTTTGGAACATGATCCATGCATTTGAACTGAGCAGCCAGTTTCTTCCAGAGCTGCAGATAATTTAAGATGATTTAATGTTAACTGTATGATTCTTTATATTGGTCAAGGATTAAGAAGAGCTCAGATCTTAAACACTTACTATCTTACACCATAGAACAAAGGAAAACTTTAGTTCATGTATCAGTTCATGTAGTAGCTACAACTTTCTGCCAGTTTAGGGTACCTTACAAAATGTTTTTTTTCTTTTTTGAAGTTTATTTATTTATTTAAGATTTTATTTATTTATTTGTCAGAGAGACAGAGAAAGAGAGTGCACACACATACACAAGCATGGGGAGCGGCAAGCAGAGGGAGAAGCCGTTTCCCCACTGAGCAAGGGATCATGACCTGAGCCAAAGACAGACACTTAACTGACTGAGCCACCCAGGCATCCCTATTTATTAGTTTTTAATAATCTCTAAACCCATCATGGGGCTTGAACTCACGACCCCAAGATCAAGAGTCACATGCTCTTCTGACTGAGCCAGCCAGACACCCCCAGAATGTGTTTAATAAATGCTATGTTTTGGGGCACCTGGGTGGCTCAGTGGGTTAAGCCTCTACCTTTGGCTCAGGTCATGATCTCAGGATCCTGGGATTGAGCCCTGCATCAGGCTCTCCGCTCAGCAGGGAGCCTGTTCCCCCCTCCAACGCCTGCCTACTTGTGATCTCTCTCTCTCTCTCTGTGTCAAATAGATAAATAAAATATTTAAATAAAATAAAATAAATGTAATGTTTTGATAAACATGAAAATTATGATAAACAAGATATTAAATGAAGCATATAAAAGCAAATATGCAGTCCCTGCAGTGATGCATTACAGACTAGACATGTTGCTGGTGAAATCACCTGCAGGCTAATTCAATTTTAGCTCTGTCAGCTACATTTCTTAGTTTATACACTTATTTCAAACTGTGCCAAACTTTTAAAATTTATAGGTTTAAAATCAGGAAAAATGGAGGACTAGGCTGCAAGGGGATCTCAAAGATTATCTTCCATTTTCCGCATAGCACTTTGTTACTAACATACTTGGGGTACACACAGAATCACTCTACCTAAAATAAAAGGTTCGCGGGTCCTCCCTTATTGCAGTTAAATCAATTAGCTACCCTAACCACTTAGTAGCATAAGTGATCAGATTTCTGTGTACTGCTGCCAACATCTGATTATCCTTCCCACCACACACATCGAGCAGGAAGTCAATCCTGAGCTTGCACCTGAGTGCAGAATTCAAAGATGTCCTTCAGATCCTGGGAAAGAGGGACTCAACCTCAATTGTTCCCGGGACCCCAAGAAAATAATTTCTTTATACTATACTTTATTGTCTCCATTTGCAAACAAACAAGTGTTTGCTACTTAATGTCTGCACGGTGCTCTGAGAGCTGTAAAGGGCAGGTGCCATCTAATTACTGTTTTGTCATTATGCCAAAATGTTGACAACTCCAATTCCACTTTGTGCCCTCAGCCAGCTGAATCAAAGAATTCTCCATAGTTACAACAGTAGCCAGTTACTTGAACAGTTACTTGAGTCAGTTACTTGAACACTTTGGCTGTGAAGTGGTAAGTGAAATGTTAAAAAAAAAAAAAAAAAGTAAACAACAAATCAAAAACCTCACTGAATTCCAGGCCTTGAAACTGAGAGAAATTGTCCCAAATTTAGAAAACACTTGGACAGGTTTTTGTACTGTTTTCATGTCCCTCCCAGAAGAGGGAAGACCTGTTACTGACATCTTTAGGAATGACTGGTATTCGGGAAAACAGCAGGATCACATGATGTAGAGAGCTGATTTTTGTCTCCTAACCATCTTTCTTCCAGGGTGCGAAGAGTTAACTCTGGCTATTTTCTAGACCTTTAACCCTACCCTGTTGGCAGAAAAGGGAAGCTGGCTGTGAGCTCTGCAACACGGCCAGGGCCGGTCCCTCAGACTCCTCTGGGTCTGGGATTATGTAAGAAATGTAAATGCTCTGGTTCATCCATATAGAACTTTCCAGAAAAGCCTGGCTCAGCCCCAGTACCTTTTCAAAATAGGAATCACCTTCAGACTCTGGCTCAGTAAGGCTTTAGACAGCAGAGTCCCAGGCCCGATGTGCAGTTACAAACCAGTTCTGAGTAAGATTGATCTTGACCCCTGCTTCCCTTTTGAAATATTTATCAAGATATGACAAACCTATGAGGATGACCTTCGCTGGCAGAAAGAACCACCACAGCCTGAGGCTATGGAGAGGCAAGCCTGGAGTGTAGCCAGCCTTTGTCAGCCCCACAGTCTGTGCTTACTTCCCCTCGGAAAAGAGAATTGAAACTGGCTAAGAATATTCTTTCTCCGCTTCCACCCCAGCCCTCAGTACTGACGCTCTGGAAGGAGGTCTAGGTGCAGTAACTGTCCCATCCCACAAACACAAAATAGTACTTCATGAAACTGCTGTGTAGGAGCCTCACTTGACACCAACAACCTTCCGTCCTCCGCTCTCTCTGAAGGCTCCGCCTTTCCCGCCTCCCCTTCCTCCCCGCCAGCAGTGGACGAGTTGTTGTTTCCGGTAGTGGGTTTTCCTTCCTTCATACTCTCCCATTCTCTTCTTGCCCTGGGCCTCGCTCCTCTTCTCTCAGCCTGGCCCTTCCATGCCCAGGTCGTCAGCTTCGATCAAGGAGTCTCATTTGGAAGAAGCACCGAGTGGCCTGACTGTTCCATGGAGAAAGGGCTAATGGGGAAGCAGCCACTAGAGGGGGACATAATTACACACAAGTGCATTCCCTGGGGACCACAGGGGGCCAGAGCCATCCAGGCGTCCACCTGTAAGCCTGGAGGTGTAAAACGGATGATCTGTGTATCTACCCACACTCACACATGTGCTCTTGCTCTCTTGTGCTCTTTCTCACACACATACGCATGCACACAAATACCGACCTACCTCAGCTAGCTAACCAACCAGGGTCTTCAAGTGTTACATGAAACCCACACCGGGCCCCAGCCCAATACTGCTCCCAGTGCTATCACTATCTCATTCCCGGCTAACCGTTGTTTTCACGGACCCATCCTTCTTTGGTGTCATACAGAACCTGCATCCTAGCACGATGGAACAATCAACCTGCACAGTGACTTAGAATGTGGTCTCCAGATGCAGACTAAGTTCAAATTCCCGTTCCACTAGCTGTTTGGTCTTGAGCAAGTCACTGCTCTGTGCCATAGTTTCTTCATCTGTAAAATGGAACTCTCTCCACAGGGGGTACAAGTTAACTGTTGTGAAGAACAGGTAAGTCCATCTGTGTAAAGACCTTAAAAGAGGGGCGCCTGGGTGGTTCAGTGGGTTAAAGCCTCTGCCTTCAGCTCAGGTCATGATCCCACGGTCCTGGGATCAAGCCCCAAATCAGGCTCTCTGCTCAACAGGAAGCCTACTTCTTCCTCTCTCTCTCTCTGATTGCCTCTCTGCCTACTTGTGATCTCTGTCTGCCAAATAAATAAATAAAATCTTAAAAAAAAAAAAAAGACCTTAAAAGAAAGTCTAATGCACAACAAATGCTCCATGGATATTAGATATTTTCATTATGGCCAGGAAGTATACTAGGAGGTGACATGCATCATCCCATTCAACTCTCCCCAAACTCTCAAGACAAAAAAACCACTAGTGCTATTTCACAGACAAGAAAACCAAGGCCCCAATGGGTTAAATAACTTGTCCAAAATCACAGAGCTTATAAGTAATAGAGTCAAGATTTTAAGCCAGAATCTGTCTGACAGCAAAGCCTATGTTCTTTTCACTCTATCACTGGGGGGAAAAATGCAGTCATCATGAGCTTATGATCTAAAAGATAAAAGACAAGTGGGGGAAACATAGTTGTTGTTGTTTTTTCTATGTTATTTTTATTTTGCTAAGAAGGGCTCTCCCTTTAGGAAGTATAACTTAATAGAAGTTTTATTTATTTTTTTAAGATTTTATTTATTCATTTAAGAGAGAGACGGAGTGCAAGCAGGGGGGAAAGGGAAAGGGAGAAGGAGAAGCCGACTCCCTGCTGAGCAGGGAGCCCAACATGGAGCTCCATCCCGGGACCTAGTGAGCATGACCAGGGCTGAAGGCAGACGCTTAAGAGACTGAGCCACCCAGGGGCCCCCTAATAGAAGTTTTAAAGCAGGAGAAGGAGAACTGGGTAGTAGGAAGTTGCTCAGCAGTGGTGGCTGGTGTTGTGATCCCAGGTCAGCAGCATCGGTATCACCTGGGAGCTTGTTAGAAATACCAAGTCCCAGCCCCACCCCAGACTTCTGACTCAGAAGGCTTTAAAGGCCTTCTGACGCATGCTCAAGTTTGAGATCCACTGCTCTAAGAAAAAGTGTGAGTGATGGTCATATAAACGTATGTTTATACATTGAAGGCAGTAAGTTGGATGTTCCTCTAGCAGAAGAGCAGGCTGGGACTACCGGTGACTGAATGGAAGACGTTGCTCTTCCTGACTTTCGGAGGAGACAAGAAGGTGCAGAGAGACAGATGGCTTGCTCTACCCAAAAGATCATGGTATCATGCACTCGCACTTTTGCTATGTTTCCGTTCCTTTAACCTGCACATTTCTTAAAAACAGGAAATAACATTTAAAAAAATGTTTAACTGTCAGCAAACGTCTATCTACACAATTTGGGGGCATACCTGTGTGGGGTTTTTTTCCCCCCACAGTGCATTTATCAAAGAAAAGCCAAAATAGCATTTATTAGATCTCTCCTCTGTGCCAGGTTCTGCACTAAGGCCCTGCCTTTCCTGCGGATTTCCATCTCCCCACTCAGGGAATTCGGACAACTGTTCTGTGAATAGGAATTAGTTTCATTTTATAGATGAGGAAACTGAACCTCAAAGAATTTCAGTCACTTTGCCAAAGGCCATGTATCTATAATGGGAGAGCCGGGATTCCAGTGCCCAACTTCAGACTCCGAATCTGGTGGAGATTGAGCTCACGAGGCTGTCTTGGGAACAGAGGTGATCTAAGGAGCCCCCATGTCCCAGGCACTCAAGGAAGACACCCAGGGAAGCCATCCTCGCCCCTGGGTCTTTTTTTGGGCCAGGTAGAACACTGAATGGCTCCTCTTTTCCATCCCCATCTGGATGTGTGCCATTCACCTTTCCTGTCAGAGAGCAGAGAATTGGGCAAATGAGGAGAAAGACCACCAATTAAG
The DNA here is from genome assembly GCF_030435805.1 of Mustela lutreola. Lineage (NCBI taxonomy): Eukaryota > Metazoa > Chordata > Mammalia > Carnivora > Mustelidae > Mustela > Mustela lutreola. Next base: position 43,187,073 of record NC_081297.1, read on the forward strand.
AACATTTCTTTTTCTGTTTTCTTTTTTGTTTGTTTGTTTGTTTAAAGATTTTATTTATTTATTTATTTGAGAGAGAGAATGAGCAGTGGGGAGGGGCTGAGGGAGAGAGGGAGAGAGAGAAGCAAAGTCTCTACTAAGCAGGAAGCCTAATAAGGGGCTCAATCCCAGGACCCAGAGATCATGACCAGAGCCAAAGGGCAGAAATTCAACCGACTGAGACACCCAGGTGCCCCCAAGAACTCTTTTTTTTTTTTTCAAGGCAATCTAGTTTGTAAAAACAGCAGCGAAGTCCAAGCCACCAACTCAAATTTCCTGACTTCAGATACTGAATTCCAATTCCAGACAAGTTGGAGTTAAAGTTTCCTTGTTCTCGAAGGGGGGAAAAAAAGCCAAAAATTCTTTGTAAAGAGGACTTTCTTTTCTATTTTTTTTTTTTTTTTGCAATTAACCTAACTGATGCCTCAAGATGGAAGAACCATAACTAAGTATGACAATGTAGGGCCACTAGTCATACAGTATTCTTATTTTTTTTTCTAAACCACTAAGGAAAAACTTCAGCCTATTCTCTAAATAAGTTTCCACCCTATGTAATAATCTTCCTCCACCAATACCTACTCAGCAATTCTAGGCTTTCCTAGGTGACCCTCTAAACCAAAACATTTTATTTCCATCACTCTAATGGCACCAGGAAACACACCAGTAGGAGCAGGTGCTCTCCAGCTCACTGCTCCCTCCTAAATCCTTAAAGGCAGAAACACCACTGCCACATCTCTGTCTATGTCAAAGCTCGAAGCAGTGCACAAAAATTGTTTTAACGTTTCCGAAGTACTGACTGACTGAAATCTACCTTTTTAGATGTTCACTGCCCTGGAAACAGCTGTATTTACACTTTTTTTTTTTTAAGAGTTGCTTTATCTGTCTGCTTTGTAACAAGTACCTAAGGTTTTTGTTATTATTTACAAATGACAACTGATATTTAAGATTATTCTAGCATAATATTTCTAATCCTTCGGTCCCTGAAAATACCAAAACAGACATTAGAGTTAATGCTTGGAGCGCCTGGGTGGCTCCATGGGTTAAGCATCTGCCTTCCGCTGGGGTCGTGGTCCCAGTTGGCACGGGGCCCCATGCTCAGCGGGGAGGCCGATTCTCCCTCTCCCTCTGCTATTCCCCTTTCTTATGCTCTCTCTGTCAAATCTTAACAAAATAAATAAAATAAAATAACTTGAGTTAAAATAAATAAAATAAAATAACTAGAGTTAATGCTGAAAACTTGCAAATTACAAATTACCAATGGCAACCCGTTTCGAGAAGGGGGTAGTGACCATTCATGGTGTGTGTGTGTGTGTGTGTGTGTGTGAGCGTGTGTGTATGAGTGTGATCATTAGTAGCACCCTCTTTCGCTCTCCTGAGTTTTTCCAGTTCGGACAACAAATTGCGCAGTCGCCTTTCGTGGGTGCCCGCGAGAGCAGGGACGGCCCCCTGAAGCTTGGGCACACCGCCTGCCCACCCAGCCGCTGCACTCTGCGAATCTTGGCACCTCATCATGTGGTCGCCAAGTCCCCCATTCTGGTGCTTTGTTGTCTCAGCGGAAGAAGATGAAGAAGTCTTCACGGGAAATTGTCCAGTGTAGACAGGTGTTGGAGAAATCCCCCCCGTTGGGTTTGGAACTTGGGACCCTGGCGGCGCCTCGACTCCCAGAGCAGCACGCATACACGGCCTGTACTGGGAGTCCCGGCACCTGACCACTGGGGGCGCTGTCACCAGTGCTACCCGCACCTGAGAGCCCACTGGATCCAGATCCAGAATGTGAAGGAGTCCCCGGCCAGCGTGCCTCCGACCCGCACTGGGGCAGTTCCACCACTCCCAGATCAAGCCGCTATCCCAGCGGGTCCTGTGGCGCCAGCACAAGCCACGCGTCACCACCAAGAGGCCCAACACCTTCTTCTTCTTTTTTTTTTTTTTTAAGATTTTATTTATTTATTTGACAGAGAGAAATCACAAGTAGAAGGAGAGGCAGGCAGAGAGAGAGAGAGAGGGAAGCAGACTCCTTGCTGAGCAGAGAGCCCGATGCGGGACTCGATCCCAGGACCCCGAGATCATGACCCCAGCCGAAGGCAGCAGCTTAACCCACTGAGCCACCCAGGCACCCCGCCCAACATCTTCTTTTGGATGCAGAACCTCCCTGTCCCCAGGTCTGCCCAAATAAAACCCCCTTCCCTCCGACAAATAGTAATAATGAAAATAAAAAATAAAGTGCACAGTCAACTTAAGGAGAGGGCTCTAGCTACCCAGACCCCAAACCCTTCTTTAATGTGGTGGTTAAAGCCCATGTTTATAGGATATAGCAAACTAATAATTTGGGAAAAGTAAACAAATAGTTCAGGGTATTCCTGGCAACTTGTTAATAGGAAAACAATTTTCACCTATTTTTTCCTTTTATTTACATCTTTATTTCAAAATGTTTATTCTATTTAAACATTTTTAATTACAGTGAAATATATAGAACGTAAAACTTACCATCTTAACTATTTTTTGAGTATATAATTCAGTGGTGTTAAGTATATTCACATTGTGCAACAAATCTCTGGAACTTTCCATCTTGCAAAAATGAAACTCTATATCCAATAAACAATTCCCCATTTCTTCTTCCCCCAAGCCACTGGCAAACACCATTCTACTTTCTGTTTCTTTGACTTTGATTATTCTACATACCTCATATAAGTGAACTCATTTGTCTTTTTGTGACTAGCTTATTTCACTTAGCAGTATGTTCTCAAGATGCCTTCACGTTGTAGCCTGCATCAGAATTTCCTTCCTTTTTACAGCTTTTCCATTTTCCACTGCATGTATAGACCAGGTTTTGCTCATCCAATCATCATCAATGGACACTTGGGTTGCATCCACATTTTGGCTATTGTAAATAATGATGAATGTACAAATATCTCTTTGAGACCCTGCTCTCATATGGGGGGAGGGAATATAAACCCAGAAGTGGAATTGCTGATTATACATGTGGTAGTTCTATTTTTAAATTTTTGAGGACCCACTATACTGTTTTCCTCAGGGGCTGAACCATTCTACATTCCCACCAACAGTATGTCAGGGTTCGGATTTTTCTTTTTCTTTCTTTTTTATTTTTTAAAGATTTTATTTATTTATTTATTTGACAGACAGAGATCACAAGTAGGCAGAGAGGCAGGCAGAGAGAGAGGAAGGTTAGCAGGCTCCCCGCTGAGCAGAGAGCCTGATGTGGGACTCGATCCCAGCACTCCAGAATCATGACCTGAGCTGAAAGCAGAGGCTTTAACCCGCTGAGCCACCCAGGTGCCCTAGGGTTCCAATTTTTCTACATGTCACCAACACTTGTTTATTTTCTGTCTTATCAATAGTAGCTTCCTAATAGGTATGGGGTGCTATCTTATTATGCTTTTAATTTGCATTTCCCTAGCAGTTAGTGGTGGTTAGCATCTTTTCATTTGCTCGTTGTCCATTTGTATATCATCTTTGGAGAAATGCCTATTCAAGTTCTTTGCCCATTTTAAAATTAGGCTATCTGTTCCTTTGCTGCTGCTTAAATCTCTTATTCACAATCAGTGAATTGAGTCCTTGCCCACTATTATCTTTGATATTCTCTAACCAAGAGGTGCCCCAAGGTACTCTCTTGTTTAGTAATACTAGAAATGAAGAGAATGTTGCTGTCGGGAAATCCTGAAGTTTGAAAGCAGTTGGAAAGGTACCATTTTATAAACCTCAGCTACCCATTGCTATTGCTTGTCCAAACTCTTGGAGAAGTTTTGATATGCCCAAAGTCTTTCATAAATATATTATGTTATTACTACTCTCATTCATTTCAGTTCAGCAACATTTACAGGGTGCCTGCTATATAATGGACATTGTGCCATGGAGACTTTAGAGTTAATATAAAACACACACCAGGAGTGCTGTGGTGGCTCAGTCAGTTAAAGGACTGACTTGATTTCAGCTCAGATCATGATCTCCGGGTCCTGGGATCAAGCTCCAAGTCAGGCTCACCACTCACAGGACGTTTGCTTCTCTCCCTCCTCCTCTGCCCCTCTTCCTGCTTGCACACACTCTCTCTTGCTCAAATAAATAAATAAATAAATCTTAAAACACACACACACACAGAAATATTTTAACTCCTTTGATCTAATAAAAGACTACCAGCAAGACTCTAGGTCATTAGTTTTGGATCTCTGTTTTTTTTGAATGAGTTTAAAAAGCTACAGATGTCTTCTGATCTTTCCTGCCAGATCTTCCCTCTCTGAATGAGGAAGTATACACACCCTTAAGTAAGCTTGATATTTGGGTTGGGCCTCTCAATTTTCCCAGGCCTCACCCAGGTGAAAAACACACCCTATTTGCAAATCTTGTCCCTTAAAAATTCTTGGTAAAGTTTTGGAGAGACTTCCTATACAAGGCTATCATTTCTGCTTCTTTACAGAAGCTCATTCAGAAAAAACTTCTTTCTGGTTGCAACTTGTTGAATAATACACAAAAATCTCAACAAGTCCTTAAAATATGTACTTGAACTGCCTGCTCCTTCTTGCCTCCCCCACTCCCAGGAGAAGCCCAGGGAACTAGAGCAAGAAGCAGGGACCATGTTCCAAGGCAAGCTTATGGCCCTCGACTACCACAACCCTGCTGGCTTCAACCACGAAGATGAACCAGAATTTAGAAACTTGATTGTTTGGCTCGAAGACCAGAAAATCAGACAGTACAAGATTGAAGGCGGAGGTAATTGAAGAAATATCCACAGTAGTGACTGGCCCAAGTTCTTTGAAAAATATCTCAGAGACGTTAACTGTCCTTTCAAGATTCAAGATGGGCAAGAAACAATTGACCGGGTTCTTGGTTTAGCTGTAGGACTTGAGTCTGGAGATAATGCTGAAACATACAAGGACTTGGGACTTGATAATACAAAAAATGCCAGTGGTGTAGAGGCATTGATCCATTTGGATGTAAATAATCCTGACTTTAAGGTTGCTGTAATGGCCTTGGGTAACCTTCTGAAGATTCCCCGTCAGGATGGCTACCTGGTAATGCTTAAGGCAATTCGCATTTTGGTTCAGGATGCAGTTGGTACAGCAAATCAAACAAAAGAGGGCTTTCCTGTTGCTTTAGACAAACATACTCTTGGTTTTGACACAGGAAATGCAGTTCTTAATGAAACTGCTCCAATTCTGTGATTGCTGCACATAGAAGAGGTTGGAGAGCTACAGACAAAACTTCGTGAAGCCACAGTAGCCGATCAGGCAATTACTGCAGATCCATAGCCAGACCACAGACTGGGGGACACTTTAGGATTTCAGCTTCTCACCCAGTTAGTAAATTGGGAACCATGTATGCTCTGACATGTGTCTGGAAATCCAGTGTCACATTTTCGAGGGAAGACTGCCAGAAAATCGTCCACATTCTACTGATTTACCATCACTGCTTTTTCTTCAATAAAATTCAGGAAGGTGAGGGAAAAAAATGGTTATCCACAGGATTTTCTACATCGGTATCCATCTTCTTCAGGTTATAAGGGTCTCTGCTCCATGACACCCTCCATGAATTTTTGTGCCCCAAATCTGAACCTAAACCAAAATCCCCAAGAAACTACTGCATGTGAAAATAATCTCTGAACTGCCTTAGGAACAATCCATACCTTCCAGGGTTGAGAAGACAGCAGGAATAATCTAGACTCATGGTCTCCTAGAGTGTTACTACTGGAAAGGTCCCTGAAGATTATCCAGTCAAACTGCCCTTGTGTCACATGAGGAAACTGAGAGCCAAAAAAGGGACACATTTTCTCAAAGCTGTACAAAGTCACCATGTAACAACACAGGCCTCCTGTGATGCCACACCTCTTTTTCTCCACTGATGTTCATATCCTGAGATGCCTTTTAATGTTTACTTTCCTATTTAATCAATGTGAAAACAATCGTATTACTGAAAATCCTTGAAATGTTTGAATGTCTTAAACAAAAGCCTCCGTATTAATAAAATTCCAGAGTTCCACTCAGGAAAACGTTTTGCTAGAACTAGAATCAAGTGGCCAGCTTCTAGAGAAAGTGCTCCAGGCACCACTGAATGAGGCACCTCTCTCAGACTTGAGAACAATGGTCTGTCTAGAGGAGGAAAACCACTAAGCTCCTTTTCTTCAGGTCATGCTCCCCCTACAAACACACTCCCCCGGCCCCATGTGTGGTCTGGCACTTTGTGTTCAGTAGGATTAAGGGATTCATACTTTGACATCAGTACAAACACCTCTACATTCTCAGAAAAACAACAACAACAAAAAGTGACTTTCATGTAGAGTTTAAGGTAAAAGTTCAGGCATCAGTGACTGAGAAAAATACAAGGTGGGAAACACTCTAGGAGAAGAGTATTAGCTCAGGTATGGCCCGAATTGTGACATCTTATTGCCACAGCACATCTGAGGCATCTAGGTGACTAACAGTACAGTCTATCATTTCAGAAAGTTTATAAAAATCTATGGGCCTCACACCATGTGTAATGTGGGTGAAGTAGGAAACTTGTAAGAATTTTTGCTTCTGCATTTCCTGATTTAGGAACAGGAGAGGTGGGTGGGTGTGTGGGTGGGTGGGGGTCTAAAATATCTTATGCTTATTAGTGAATCTGTAGATACTTGGTCTAATGTTGCTCTCTTGAGCAAAGAGAGGCGGCCAAAAGTTAATCTCACATACCAAATAGGGAACCTATTCAAAATCTTGTTTGGGTCCTCAAAGAATCAATAAAACCATTTTCCTTTTCTGATAAATACATCAGATTGTCCTACGTCATGTTGTATGGAGCCGTGAGTTCATTAAGAGTACAGAGGGTAATTTTCTCTGATCTGAAGATTCTTGGTTTGGGTATAATTAAAAGGAAACGCTGAAATCCCATTGTCTGTGTGGGCATTTAAGACCCAGGAGCCACATTCTAAAAGAGAGCACTGCCCTGGTTCCATAAAACCCAGTTTATAAACCGACAGACATGTGCTTGCAGCCTCTTAAACCAAGTCCAATAGTCGCTGTATTTTATTTTAAAAGTATCTCTGCGTTAGTAGATACAAATATACTCTCAGTACAACTGTCTATACAATTTATAGTCCAAGAAGCTGGTGAGAAGGAAAAAGACCATAAAGCAAAGGCTTAGGGACGGCTGCTCCCTTCTAAGCGCAAAGAAAGCTGACACGATCGCATCGTGGCGCTCCCGTCAGTCCACAGTTCAGCAACAAAGTGCGGAAGTGGAGGGAAGTTTTGATGTATAAAGTACCGCATTGATGTCTGGAAACAACCAGAAGATGCTAGAAGGGAGCAGGAATGGGTTGAGGGCTGAGGAGTGTCACTGTTAAGCTAAGGTAGTGATGAATAAAGCCGAGTTTCTCCGTAATTTGAGGCACAAGACCGGAGAGAAAGGGATCGTAGGAAGCAGCCCCGTTGGGGAGGACTGGGGGTGTGATAACAGGGACGTGTTAAGGGGCATTAGGAACAGTAAAAAAAAAAAAAAAAAAAGGAAGGAGAATTGGAGTGATGATTATTGAGTACTACCACTGGGAGGAGGGTCTTGCCGGGATAATAAAGGGAGAAGGGTGTAAAGGAAGGGTCAGGAATGGTAGGGGTAAACTCTGGGAAAAGACTGCTCAGACGTCAGCAACCAAGAAAAAGAGAAGGAACGGGGTTGGGGCGTGGCCCAGAAAGGGAATGGCTCAACAGCGGGCTACGGGGTGAAAAGGAGAAGGGTGGGGAAGAGCCTGGCTGACAGCTGCTCTCAGATGGCGCTTACAGGGTTAAAAATCGGGGCGCCCAGACTAGGAAGAACTCGGTTTCCAGGGTAACGGCTCCGACAGTTCCGGCAGCGCAGGCTCGTACCATTGCGCGGGCGCGCGCGGGGGGGGAGCGCGGCGGGAGGGGACGCGCGAAGGAGCAGTCGGGCAGAGGGGTCCGGCCCGGACTCTACCAAACGCCCGGCCCGCCTGCTCGCCCCGGGCCCGGCGCCGAGCCGCGCTCCGGCCGCGCCGGCCGCGGCGTCCTCCGTGCCCGGGCCGGCAGCTCCCAACTGGCCGCGGACGGCGGGGGGAGAAGGAACGTGCGCCCGGTGGCCCGGATTGGCCTCCAGGTCCCCCCGCCTGGGCGGCGGAGTGCGGGCGGCCCGGGCTGGGAGGTTTGAAAAGCGGGCGAGAGACAAAGGCAGCAGGAAGCCTCCTCGGCGCCTGGAGCCCGTGCTCGCAGCCCCCGGGGCCCCCCGGCCGGCCCGCCGGCCCGGAGCAGCAGCAGCGGCGGCCGGCGGCGGCAGTAGCAGGAGGCAGAGGATGCGGCAGGGGGCGTGGGAGCGGCAGCGGAGCGGGCGGAGCGGCGCGGCCCGAGCGCGGCGTGGTTAGACCCGAGGCGGCGGAGGCGGCGGAGGCGGCGGAGGCGGCGGCCCGGCCGGGCTCGGGAGTGAGTGAGAGGGCGCCTTCCCCGCCCGGGATGTGAGGACCGAGCGGAGCCCGGGGCGGGGGGAGGGAAGGGAAGGGAGGCGAAGCCGGCAGGAAGGAAGGAAGGACGGACGGACCAGGAGGAGGAGCGGCGGCGGCGGCCGGAGCCGGAAGGCGGGGAGGGGCCGTCCGTTGGGCCCGAGGCGGCGGCGGCGGCGGCGGCAGCGGCTGGGGCGAACCGCTCTTGTCGCCTCTCGGGACAGGAGCGGCGGGGCCCGCGCCTCCTCCCCCCCGGCGCCGCGGAGGGGGGAGGAGGAAGATGGAGACCCACATCTCGTGCTTGTTCCCCGAGCTGCTGGCCATGATCTTCGGCTACCTGGACGTCCGGGATAAGGGGCGCGCGGCGCAGGTGTGCACGGCCTGGCGGGACGCCGCCTACCACAAGTCGGTGTGGCGGGGGGTGGAGGCCAAGCTGCACCTGCGCCGGGCCAACCCGTCGCTGTTCCCCAGCCTGCAGGCCCGGGGTATCCGCCGTGTGCAGATCCTGAGCCTCCGCCGCAGCCTCAGCTACGTGATCCAGGGCATGGCCAACATCGAGAGTCTCAACCTAAGCGGCTGCTACAACCTCACTGACAACGGGCTGGGCCACGCGTTTGTGCAGGAGATCGGCTCCCTGCGTGCCCTCAACCTGAGCCTCTGCAAGCAGATCACCGACAGCAGCCTGGGCCGCATAGCCCAGTACCTCAAGGGCTTGGAGGTGCTGGAGCTGGGGGGTTGCAGCAACATCACCAACACCGGCCTTCTGCTCATCGCCTGGGGCCTGCAGCGCCTCAAGAGCCTTAATCTCCGCAGCTGCCGCCACCTCTCGGACGTGGGCATCGGGCACCTGGCCGGCATGACGCGCAGCGCTGCCGAGGGCTGCCTGGGCCTGGAGCAGCTCACGCTGCAGGACTGCCAGAAGCTCACCGACCTTTCTCTAAAGCACATCTCCCGGGGGCTGACGGGCCTGAGGCTTCTCAACCTCAGCTTCTGCGGGGGCATCTCGGACGCGGGCCTCCTGCACCTGTCGCACATGGGCAGCCTCCGCAGCCTTAACCTGCGCTCCTGCGATAACATCAGCGACACGGGCATCATGCATCTGGCTATGGGCAGCCTGCGCCTCTCAGGGCTGGATGTGTCCTTCTGTGACAAGGTGGGGGACCAGAGCCTGGCTTACATAGCCCAGGGCTTGGACGGCCTCAAGTCCCTGTCCCTCTGCTCCTGCCACATCAGCGATGATGGCATCAACCGCATGGTGCGGCAGATGCACGGGCTGCGCACGCTCAACATCGGACAGTGTGTGCGCATCACAGACAAGGGCCTAGAGCTGATCGCGGAGCACCTGAGCCAGCTCACCGGCATAGACCTGTATGGCTGTACCCGGATCACCAAGCGCGGCCTGGAGCGCATCACGCAGCTGCCCTGCCTCAAGGTACTCAACCTGGGACTCTGGCAGATGACGGACAGTGAGAAGGTCAGGTGAGGGCGGCGGCACCTGCTCCCCCTGTCCCGCCCTGTTTATCCTCGGGTCACCACCACGCCCCCGCCCCCCTCACTCGACATGCACACTTACACAGAGATCATTGCAGCGGATGAGATGGGGGCAGGGACACGAAGCCTCAGGCTCATTTTCTCCCTCCTCCGGCACCTCGGCCCACTACACGCCCATTCCCATTGCATCTGGGGTTCCTCTGCTACCCCTATCTTCCTCCCCTCTTGTTTCCCCTGACGATGAAGGGACGGATTCAGCTACTTACCCACCCACTCCTCTCTGCAGGGGGATGGAGGACTGTTTGAGCTACTGTATCCCCACTGCTTTGCATTTGGAAACGGGGGAGGGGGTGGGGAGTGACTAGTCCTTAAGACCCTGGGGAGTTGAGGAAAATGTCTGCCTTCACTTAAGCTTTCATTTGAATACTGTGATCTGGTTTTTATTTTGAAATGTATAAAGAGCAAACCCAACTACCACGGCCTTTTCACCCTTCTTCCTTCCACTTTGTAACTAATCCCAGGCTCTTCTCATCACTTCTACAGTACTCTGCTATTCACGCTCATTTCCTCTTAATTGTCTTTCTTTTTCGTGTTTTTGTTTTTTGAAGAAATTTGAAATCACTGTCCTTTTTTTTCTGCTGAATATAGTCTATATATTATATATATATAAATTATATATATATATATACATATATATATATGTCTGGCTACCTCGTTTTAGTTTACTTTTTTCTCTGAAGCCCTGGAATTCTACAAGAGAGATATTTTGAGAATGAAACATTTTTGTGCCTAGACTGGAAAGATGCCCATTGGGTTTGTACGTCTTTTTTGTTTTGGCTTCTTCCCAAACCCCATCCATCCAATGTATCCCGCTTCCACATTCTGGCTATCGTTTTTTCTCCCTGCCCATTGGGATTTTGAGGGCCCAACGGTGTTCATAAATCTTGACTTAATTTATAGCACAAATGTGTGGAAGAAATGAGAGTCAAACTTTTGTTTGTTTGTTCGTTTGAGATGCAGATTGTGTCTTGAAAATGATTATTATATATGCAAATTCTGCCCTACCCTCACCCTCTTCCAAGTTTCCCCACAAAAAGGTCACACGATGAGGCTTCCTGTTGGAAGCGGAGGAGCAGAGTTGGCCTGCGGAGCCCCTGGGGCTCTAACGTGAAGGGGAGGAGACTGAAACTCATGTCTTATCTCTGTTAATAAAACGGGAGTTCGTGGGTTTTACAACAATCTGTTTCTAAATGGAGGAATAGATGACTTTCTTTATTTTGGTGGGGGTTGGGACTTGTGGCTTTAAAAAAAAAATCGCTTTTGAGTAGGATGTATATTTTTGTTGGGAGTTTTTGTTCGTTTGTTTATTTTTTTAGAATCCTCCACAGCAACATGCGAGACCATGGAGTTAAAGAAACCCAGAGACCTTTATCAATTAATTGTACTGTTTGTGAATTTGTATAAATAATAACAAAGATCCTCTTAAAACGTTTATATTCTTACAGTAAAAGGTTAAACTGATATTTATATAATAAAAGAGGAAATATGAAGTATGTTTTGGAAAAAAAAAACAAAACAAAAACAAAAAACCTTGTATCTGTGAATTATTTTGAAGGCAGTGTGTGTTTGGGTACTTGCCAAAGTAGGAGGTGCTGTCTGTACTCTAGGAGGAAATAAGGTAGAGTTCAGTGCATCCTATGTGCTGTGAGTAAGCTCATGGTTACAAATTTATTCTGTATAAGGTTTACTACTGACCTCTAAATGTTTTGTTGCTAGAAATGTGACTGGACTGGAGATTTATATAATTTTCGGCTTTAAACTGTCAACAACATGGAAATTGAAAGAAACGGAAGAAAATGGAACTTAAAAAAAAAAAAAAACACCAAAAAACTCGATCTGTTAAGAGTCACAATTTCCCTAGGGTGGAAATGAGATCCAGGGGTCCTGTTGAAAAATGGGTCCAGAGATGTGGAAGTGGGGAAGAAAGGACGGGTTTCTTTCCACTCTGAGTGGGTGTGGGGAGGATGTGAAGGGTGGAGGGAACTGAAGCCATTGTTCAGAAAAGTTAAAAGAGCGCTGTCCTTGCCTGCCCGCTCACTTGCTCAGTCATGCATGCTGAATCTCACAGTGTGAGTGAGGGTCCTGGTGGAGAGGAGGAAGGCAGTTCAGCCCCTCTTTTTAACATTCTCCTCCAGGCCCCGCTGCATTTAAGCACTTTCCTGGGGGATGGGGAGGTTGGCCAGGAGTTCTTGCACATTTGCATTTTAAGCACTCACAGCGCCGAAGCTCGCCACTCAGATCCACTGTGGTGAGGGCTCTTAGGCTGAATTCGGGGCGGAGAAATGAATACCAACAATTCTAGCAAAGGGTTCCCTCTGGTAGACAATAACTAAATAATCAACACCCCTGTGACCAGGCTGCGGAAGTGGCAGGGCATAAATACTCCAACAGTGGAGTAATTCACATTCCTCGTTTCACAGAGTTCTTTCTTAGCTGTTTCTGAGATTATTTTTAAACAAACAAATACAGATCCCAGCAAGGACTAATAAGAGCGGTATAAAACTTGCCTGCAAAGACATCTCTTTCCAGGAAGAGAGCTAGAACCCACGTTTCTCTCGGGGTGAGATTGTTTTGTAAAATTTCCAAGCTTTCTGCTTGAGCATATCACAAAAGCGGCATTGTTCCTTTTTGGAGAGCCATCACAATTGGGTCTAATTGAGCCTGACACTAGATCCATCTTCCTTTTCTTTGGGGAAGGTGTGGATCTCTTTCTTCCCTCTTAGGTTACAGTGCTTACTGCCTGAAAAAAAAAAATGTGAACCCTAGTAAGAAGTCGGGACCTGGAATTAGGGTCAGCTTTCTAATTTAGCATTTGGCACTATACCGCATTAAGCTTCCACAAGCTGTGAGTTCTCGGACTGTTTTTCTTCCTCCAAAAGACTGCATGACTATGGATTCGGTCAATAAAAATTTGAGCACCTCCTAAGTCTTCGACTCTGTGCTCACATTCTTCATTTTAATACACAAAATAATCCTACCAACTACCGGGAAGGCTTTAACACTTTCCTATTTGGTTGTTTTTTGTTTTGTTTTTGTTTTTGTTTTTACTTGAAAGGCTGAGAAAAGTTTGACTAAAGGTCGGTAAATTAATGTTTGAAAGTGAAGATCACGGGCCTACTGTCCTCAGCCTAAACTGGGTATACTTAAGAATATATCTGGAGTGTCTCTGGAAATGATGAATAAACCATTTACTTTCATCAGCCAAGGTTAACTGTTTATCTCTCAACCTTTGTGGATGGAAAGAAAGGAGTGTGTGTTGAGAACCTGGGGAATGCTTTGCATGGTACCTGTAAATTTCTCCTTTCAGTCCTCAAAGCAGCCTGTTGAAACAGGTATCCTGATTTCCAGATACGTAGTACTCGTCTGAAGTCCCTCAGCCACTAACGGAGGGAGACCAGGACTTACACCAGGGCCAGCTCCCAAGGCCACCTCCCTTCTGTACTCTGCGATGGTTCAGTTACTGACCCTACCTTGAGTTCAGTGAGGTGACCTCACAGAAGTGAGTGGTGGCTGTTTGATCACCATGTGGACAAGCGCAGGCCACAGGGCCATCCTTAAAGGGAATTTGGGTGGATCCTATCTCCACCGTATCTACTGGAATGGAAGGAAATGTTTTTAAAGACTAAAAGCACTAAAGAAAAGGACTTGATAATATTTTGCAGGTGCTACAAAAGTTAAAAGGCACTTCAGGGCAGCTTTTAGAATAGCAGAAAAAACCTCATTCAGGTACTGGCTGCACTTCAGAAGTGAAAAACCAAAATGGGAACTTGTTATAAACTTCATCACGTAGAAGTAATAAACCTCATGGAAACCGCCTGGGTGGTGGTGGGGACAGGGCTCCATGTACATTTCTGAGGGCAGTAGCCCTTAAAGTCTGTCTGGACTTTAAAGGCAACGGTGGGGTTCCGTTTCTGCAGTCCCTTAAGAGCCACAGCAGGCCTCCAGGTAGCAATGCTGGGCGGTGCCCTGTGATCCTCGCCGCTGTGGACTCCCTCCAGCCAGATTCCCCAGTCCTAAGGGCGGGGGGCGCCCCATTTACCCCACATTTGGCAACAGGAATAGGGATGCTTGCCTAACTTACAGTGTCTTTAAATAGTTAAGAAAATTCAAATTGGGGCGCCTGGGTGGCTCAGTGGGTTAAAGACTCTGCCTTCGGCTCAGGTCATGATCTCAGGGTCCTGGGATCAAGCCTCGGCATCGAGCTCTCTGCTCAGCAGGGAGCCTGCTTCCTCCTCTCTCTGTCTGCCTCTTTGCCTACTTGTGATCACTCTCTCTGTCAAATAAATAAAATCTAAAAAAAAAAAATTCAAATTGATCATACTCTTTCATGATTCATATCAGCAACAAAGACCTGAGAAAAGCAAATGTTTCTTTTTATTGGAGCTTCCTTTAAAGGTAAGGACTTTCACTGAGAAAAGGACACTTGATATGTAAATTGAAGCATGGCCTCCCCGCTAAACCCTGGTGCTTTCCTGCCGTGCTTACTAGAGAGAAGCTGGTCTTGAAATAAGCAAACCCTTTTTCACTTCTGACTTAGGAAATGTGAACTCGAGTTCTCAAAGGGGAAAAGGTAATGGTCCCCAGGACCGCCCTGTTTCCAAAGAACAAGAACCTCTTGATTAAAAGATCGCATTTGTAAAACAAAACCGAGGCTTCAAGCAGCATCTGACAACTGTCCCTTGCCATTCCCCTGCAAGGGGGTAGAAGGCCTGGCCTCTGCTCCCTGCTGCCCTGCTGGAGAGAGGGAGGCTCCAGTCAGTCCCGTGGCCATCTCTTCCCTGCAGCTCACTTCACTCCCTTTTCAGGTCACTCAGGCCACTTAGTAGAGGGCAACACCTGAATGTTGTGCCCCTCGGAACCCGTGGGGAGGCAGGGGTGAGGGTTTCTGATGAACTAACACGGAGCACAGGACCAGACGCTGGAAAGCTATGTCCAGATGCAGGCCTATGCTTAGGCCGCGTCTCTCATTTTTGTTCCAACATGATGTAGAAGTTAAACTCTTTTGCAAAGTGAATGGTATCAAACAGATGAGACACGCATCACTGCCAGCTATTAATAATTGAGAACCCAGCAAAGGTAAGTGCACAGCCAGAATAAGAGCAGGTACTCTCAGGGCTTGGAGAGAAAGCGAATCCTTTCTGGACAATGAGTACATTTAAATGTTCACCAATGATCAGTTTCAGTCTTTTCCTCTTTTCCAGGGATTGCTCTGACTTTGCTGGGTGGAGTGGCCTGTACCAGCCCAGAACATTCAGTACCATGTAAAGTCAAGTCTTCCAGTTAAGGTGCGAAAGAAAGTAAGCTTGAGATCTTAACTGTGCAGCAATAGCGTGGGCTATGCTAAGCAGCCCTGCAAATAAAACAAAATAGAAGTGGAATTCCTCTGCTTGCTGTTTATTAACCCAGAAAAATGCACGTCATTTTCTTAAAAAAAACTTTAAGTTTTTATTCTCTCATTCCTCTTTGACTTTAATTGTTTAAAGGACAAATGCCACATATCCTTGTAAGTTCGCTTTTATTTGGGATGGTGGAAAATAGTGTCCATTACAAAGAAGAGAAGAATGAGGTCCTTCTGCAGCCTCAAAGAAACCCCCAGTAAGACCATGTTAGGGACACGAATGCAATCTGCTGGAAGAATTGTCATAACGTAGTGTTCAATTTCTGTCTTAAAAATGTTTGTTGTCACAAATCTGGTTGATATGCACACTTAATTTTATAAATGGGGAAAGAGGCTTGACAAGGCTGCAAAGGTTTTGCCTCGGTGATGTGAGGAGCGCATATCAGAACGGGGACTGCTTCAGACTTTAAGACCACATGAGAGAGGGATAAACAGGCAGGTCGCTCTTTGATCTTTCCCTGAGACCCTGCAAATACTACTCTGACCCCTTGGCTTCAGAAAGGTGCCAAATCAGAGCCCATTTTCACTGGGAGAAAAAAAACAAGAACAACCCAACTGCTGAAAGTTACTACTACTTACACATTACGTTATGCAAACTTAGATGTGTCTTACAAGCTTTATGTATAGGGTTATTCAAGAAGCAATTGGGTAAATGGGCTATAGGGTACTGAGGTAGCCAGCTGTGTCACACCTGTCACCTGTTGTCCTCAGAGGACTCGAACCAGTTTTCCAGGCACTGCTTTGTCACAAACAGTGATGCGTGTGCTCTAAGTCTGTGCTCGAGGTTAGTCCCAAAGCTACGGATCTAGCACGTGTCCAGCGCACCACCACCGTCTGTCACCCAGTCCTTGTAAAGTAGAATCGAGCAGCAGGATCCACAGCTATTCCTCTCCATTCAAAGGTAAAAAGGCTTAACTTAACAGATGTTTTAGTTACCAATCCCTCTTGTCCAGAAAGAGTACAAGGGTTTCATTTGTAAGTATCAGGCACGCTGTTAATGTCTGTTACTCCTCAGTTTATGTAATTCACACTCCAGAAGGGGGGTGCCCAGCACGCCGCTGTCTGTTCAATAATTACTACTCCTTTCAGAGTGGATTCAAGTCCCTGGAATCGGACTGTGGGAAAATCATTCTTTGAGACCAGATTAACTTTTTAAAAAATAGCACGGGATAGTGCAGCATGGCTTGGAAAGAACTGTTCTCATCTGAAAAGAATATGAAAATATTTATAAATATCCATAATATTTCTCCTTAGGAAATCCTTACCCTAAACTGACATTTTTATGTACACATCTGCGTAGGAATAGCTTCCTGCTACCATTTTGCTTTTTTAGAAATGGTCTCTAAATAGGGAGGAACCATAAAAACTAGTTATATGACTCCTAGAATCTTTAGTAAAACCCCTGAGGCTAAAACTGGACAGATGGATAAAACAAGGGAGGAATCGCAATAGTTAAGCTCCTCAGATTCTTAATGTTCTCAGATGGAAGATAACTAATTGGTACCCTCCATTTTTACTTCAGTGTTTAAAACCTTTGTTTCATAGTTCAAAATCTCACTGCTGTGAACCTAAAATAAAATAAAATAAAATAATAAAAGGACAGTAGGTATGTCCTAAGCAAACAATATGGAATTGACAAATAAAAGTGACAATTTCTAGCTCTTCTTCATCATTTCAGATGCACATAATTTAATGAGTTTCAGGAATCTGGAAAGATGGTATGGCCAGGTTCTCTGATCCCCAAAGCTTTATCAAGCTCCCAGCTTGCTGTTGTAGGAAGCAGGGAAGGTCTCCGCATTCTCTGAGTCTGGGATAGACAGACGACTGGCTCTTCCAGCCCTCGCTGCTGTCTGTGCACTTGAGCAGATGTCCTGCCATTGTGCTCGGAGTCAACTGACGACAGTCAGAACAGCATGGTCCAAAGGAAGACAGCTGCCCTATCTTTTTCCCACACACAAGGGTCTATATTTCAGTGGAATCACAAGAGGAGCTGCAGAAATTCACTTGAGTAAGCACCACACAGGCTTTAGCAGCCAAGAGCCTCATTGCTGCTTACTTTAGAAATAAAATCAGATAGGGGCGCCTGGCTGCCTCAGTTGGAAGAGCATGCAGCTTTTGATCTCAGGGTCATGAGTTCAAGCCCCATGTTGGGTGTAGGGATTACTTAAATAAATAAAACTTTTAAAAAAGGAATAAAAATGTGTATATGCAAGTTAGGAGAGAGAAGTCAAACACTACACTTCATTGAAAGGCAGGGGTGGAAAATGAATTTTGACTCCTTCTAGATTGTTCCTTGACCTTTCCCATCCCCACAAAACCCCAAAACAGCAAACCTTTCCTACTCGCATAAGACTAATCCTCCCCACTGTGATACAATGACGAATCAGGTCTAGCTGGCAGTCCAACCTTGTATTTTTCTTTTCTGCGAGCTTACTAAGATGATTTTAAGATCCACTACACGGCAGCAAAAGAAAATATAGTTAATGCAAAGGAATGGAAATTCGTTTTCCAATGGGGAAGACGGAAAGGGGAAGCATGGACTGTATTTTTCCCCAAAGTCTGCAAGCCCTGTGTTTTGTCAGCAGGTGGCACCATTGTCTGCAAATTGGAGGTTATTTCCAGTGGGGAACCCAGACCTCCTCCCCTCACACAAATGCCCTCTGGTTACCACCCACACCACCTTCCCCTGCCCCAGAGAATTTCCCCAGGGTCTGAGAGTTGACAAAGGAGGAATCTCCTGTTGCCAAAAAGATAAAATCGAATTTTAAAGCATCAGAGAATCTATTTTAAGAAGCCCAGGTGCGCAGCACTTTGTTTTCCAAGCAAGGTAGCAGGTGTGACCTCATAAAGGTTCCCTGATTGAGCTCACAGTGGGTGCATTGCTTTTGGAGGCTGTGGGAATCAAACATCAATTTCTAATTTCTCTTAAAGACCATCTTGTACAAATCCTGTCACATTTCCATATTTGGGAAGTTTGGGAGAACAAATGGGGTAAAAGTTTGCAATCCTACATAGAGATAATTTTAACCACAATAGTAAAACTGCTGGCTTTTTTTAGTGCAAAAAAATAGAAAGCATATCATCTCTAATAAAAAATTCTAGAGAACCTTTCAGGAAAAACAAAACTTTAAGTTTTAGGAGTACCTAGTTTTATTATTTTATTATAGAATGAGAATCTTTATTGCCCAGATGAAGACATCTTCATAAAATCTAAAGGAGTCTATGAACTTGAAAATGTAGGGGCACCTGGGTGGCTCAAATGGTTAGGCATCTGCCTTGGCCTCAGGTCATGATCTCCAGGTCCTGGGATAGAGCCCCCTATCAGGCTCCCAGCTCAGTGGGGAGCCTGCTTCTCCTTCTCCCTCTGCCTGCTGTTCCCCCTGCTTGTGCTCTCTCTGTGTGTGTCTCTCTCTCTCAAATGAATAAATAAAAAATCTTGGGGAAAAAAAAAAGAAAATGTTTAAGAGCATGATAGAGAAGTAAGGTCGCTCCCATATCTTTTCCTGTGGAAAAGACATTGGGAGAAAGCAAGAGAAATTAAAGGGAAAGGACTTCTAAGTCGACTTGGCCAGATTCCATAAAATGACACAATCAGGGGCAGGCTGAGGGCTGGTGAGGCGAGGCCTCGGGGCTCTTCCCTTTTGATGCTCAATAGTCTGGCCTCAGGGAATCCACACCTGGGATCTGAAGAGCAGTTGGCGCAGGCGTGGAATAAATGTGTGGAGGAGGAAGGTGGATATCCCCGTGGCTACTTGTACCAAACTGTAGTCACTGGACGGGGCACCGCTTTATTCATTCAGTAATAGGTCATTCTGGGTTAGAGAATGAGAAAAGAAGGGAAAGCCTTCTGGAACTCAGGGCGCAGCCAGGAAGCAAGCAAATCACCGTTCCTGGGACCATTCATGAAGGTCTTATAAAAGCAGAAAATCTTCCCAGGCAGCTTTCGGGACATTGTAGCTCCAATATGCCACTGTCAGTGACCACACCAGGTCCAGATTCAGGGACAGCACTCCCGGTAAGGAA
Source organism: Mustela lutreola (assembly GCF_030435805.1). Taxonomy (NCBI): domain Eukaryota; kingdom Metazoa; phylum Chordata; class Mammalia; order Carnivora; family Mustelidae; genus Mustela; species Mustela lutreola. The sequence goes on from NC_081297.1 coordinate 43,206,509, forward strand.
AAGGGGTCCAGTGGCAAGAAGAGACAGCCCGGATCACTCCACACGGAGCTGAGGAGGAGAAAACACAGGGTGGACCCAGGAGCCAGAAACAATTGAGGCAGGTGACGTTACGAGGGAAAGCATAAGCTATTTAAGGACCAGCAGCTCCTACAGATGGTTGGTAGAAGAATGACTGGCCATCTCCGAGACCAGCTCTTGTGAGCCTGCACACATCTCCAAGAAGACAAGCGCCCTTTCTTTGGTTGTTGGGAGCCTGACTTGACATGAAACTTCCAACTCACAGGCCACCAGATTGGCCTCAGGTGAACTGCGACAGAGGACGAGTTGGAAGGTGACCGCACCGGGCACCTGACCCTGTTCTGCTCAGACAGGTCGCTGTTCGCTGCCCTGCCCCTGACAGCCATTCTCATCTCCCGGTGCATGCTCCCACTATATGTACTCTCCCATTGTATGTATGATCCTGCTGTGTGTTCCGCTATGTGCATGCTCCCACTGTATGCTCCCATGCTGTGTACGCTCCAGCTGTATGCTCCCGTCATACTGTGTATGCTCCTGCCTGCTTCTGCTGTATGTATGCTCCCACTGTACGCTCTCCCTAGATGTATGCTCCTGCTCTATGCGCCTGCTGTATGCTCCCACTAATGTATGCTCCCGCTGTATGTATGCTCTTGCTGTATGCTCCCGCTGTATGCTCCTGCTATATGTATGTTCCTGCTGTATGCTCCTGCTGTATACTCCCGCTATATGTACACTCCCGCTATCTGCATGCTCCAGCGGTATGCTCCCCCTGCATGCTCCTGCTGTATACTCCCGCTATAGGTATGCTCCCGCTATATGTATGTTACCACTGTAGTTATGCTCCTGCTGTATGCTCTCTCTATATGAATGCTCCTGCTGTATGCTCCTGCTGTATTTATGCTCCCGCTGTAGGTATACTCCTGCTATATGCATGCTCCCACTGTATGCTCCCACTGCATGCTCCTGCTATATGTATGCTCCCACTGTATGCTCCGGGCAGGCAGGATGAACAGCATGTTCCAGTCACCATCCTGGTTGCACAGGGAAAAGAAGCCAGGAAAACAGTGCAGCCAGGAAGACAGAGAAAGCATCCAGGGCCGCTGGGGGTGACATCCTTCACACAGGCCCTTGAGGTAGCAGTTGGCTCCACTGCCCACCAGCTCCACTCCACTCAGGCTTCTGGACTTCATTTTGGCAAAGAAGGTGTAGCCCACAGCTCTAGAGATCCCCAGAAGATGCCTTTAGAGAACCCTGAAACCTGCCCATAGTGGGCTCCCAGGGCAGAGCTTGCCGGCCCACACAGCCTGGCCACTCCCCTACTCACAGGGCAGCCACGGCTGCTGCTTTCCTAACATCTCATTAGTCTCGGCCCCACAAAAGTAAAGGTGTCCACACAGACATCCAGGCTAATCCAGAACAGCCACGATCCAGTTCTTCGAGTTCTGACAGAGCAGAGGTACACAGAGCATGGTGATGGGGGGGGGGGGTGACATGGATGTACATGGCCTCAAATGAAGCATGGCTCCGGGCCTCTGACACACCATCCGGCAGGTGTCCTGCATTCTCTTGCAATCCTCCTGGATTTGGGGGATTTGGGGTGCCTTGCACTTGATGCCCCATAGGGGCAGCGCCCCCCACCCCAACCATGAACCATTCCCAAGCCCTGGAGCTCCCACTCCTGTGCCCATTCCTGCCTCTGCACCTGCCAGGAACTTGCAGAGAAACCACAGCACTGTGTGCAGGGCTGCAAACACCTTCCCACCCTTCCACCAGTTGCCCAAAACAAGCCTGCTAATGCTAATCTACCCCCTCACTTGCAGCTCAACAGCTTTTCTTCTTAAGCCCCTGATAATGGTTTTACTAAAATCCCCTTTTGATGGAAAAAAATCCCAGCTGGACATTTCAGGCCTCAGCACAATGTACAAGGCTGCAGGTCCCTTTCCCTACCTCACAAAGGCCTCTAATCAAGTGGAAAATGTGCTGGAGGCCAGAGGTTTGGGTCTGCAATTATTTTTTAAGGGATTACTAGAGAAGAATAGGGGGCAGCAAGGATTCCCCCCTCCCCGGCTTTGTTTTCCATTTGGTCCTGCTTTTAGACATATGGAACCAGTAGCTGCGTCCAATTCCCTAAGCATGAGAGCCTCACGTCTCCCTTCCCTGGTGGAAGGGTGTCATCTCTGAGCGCCATCACTTCAAAAAGATTTAGAGAGTTTGGAAGCAATATGCAGGTCCTATTCTGACCCCATTTAAGCCCTTCTTTATAAAGCCACCATCGAACAGGATCTCGTGTGCGAGGAGAGCACTCATTCATTAACCTCTAACCCCCACTCTGTATGCAGAGGGGAGAGTTCACACCGTGTCCATACACTGCTAAGACTGGGAGCATTCACTAGGGCTTCCCAGGCTTTGGAGGGCAAGAGGTCATGTTCCCAATCTTGCGAGATATCCTTCTTATTTATATACATTGACCCTTCCCCTCAGCACAGAGCCCTAATGCAAACCGTGGATAAAAATATAAAAAACCCTAGCCATTCTGAGTAGCCTATTTGAAAATGTGCACTCTGGAAGGAGGTTTGTCTTCTCTGCATATTGTCATCTATCCATAAATGCTCACTTATAATTGATAAATAGACGTTTCAGTTTGGCCCTAAATTCTCCTCATTCTGTTTCAGCACAGAGGGACTGCTCATCCTTCTCAACCGAGCTGGTTAGTGATGTATGCAAATACCCAGTAAAAAGGAAATGATTACGAATTCCTAAACTCATTCTGGGATGATCAAGGATTAGGCTGTTCAGCTCTGAAAGCTAGAAGTCAGCACATATGGCAAAATAAATGCCAGGCCGAGTAACAATTTTCAGGTCCCCTTCAAAGTTCCTAAAACACCTTTGGTCAAATCCAAACAAACCCCCGAAAACCCAACTCTGGTCTGTTTTGGTCAGTATAAATGCCTTGTCGATTTATTTTGCCTTACTGATTTTTCAGTTTTCCCGCAGAAAAACCCTAAACCAGTGAGAACCAGATGGATAAAAGCACAAGTATTACACTGAATACATTACACTTACTGCTTCCTACTAACACCATCGTCATATTCTGCGTTGGCCGTCACACTTCTTTTCGTGGACGTTGCAGGAGGAGGGGGCCATACAGTTTCCCTAATGACAGTAAGTAAGGGTGGCCCCTCTGGGGTCCTTTCCCCAAATAATGACAGACAGGCTTGCTGAATCACTTCTGTTGGATATCAAAATGTTGTGACAGCTTTCTCTGGCAGTAAATAATCTTCAGCCTACTTTAGATGAAGATGAACTTGTTTAGCAAAGTGAAGTGATACATGCAAGGGCACTGGCAGGGACAGTGGACTAGCTCTAAAGATCTAAAGGGGACTTGGCTCCTTAAATAAGGAGCAAACCATGAGCTAAGTGCACCTGACAGGGAGAGTTGTTCCAAATCTTCCTCTCCCAGATACACTTGCTGAATCATTACCCAGAATGCCTGTTTGCTTCTTTCCTTGGCTTACAGCATTATTTTATTTTGTTTTATTTTTATTTATTTATTTGAGAGAGGGAGGGGGGAGTGACAGAGAGAATCTTAAGCAGGCTCTATGCCCTGCGCAGAGCCTGACGTGGGGCTCGATCCTATGATCCTGAGATCATGACCTGAGCTGAAATCAAGAGCCAGATGTTTAACCGACTGAGCCACCCAGGCGCCCCAATGTTAGTTTAATAGTCATCATTATTCTTATACTTCTCCATTCTTTTAATGTCCTGTATCCAACAAAGTATCAGTCGTTTTAGAAGTTGTTCTTCCTATCAAAACCAGTTTGGGTAATAGTAAAATAGCAATTTGAAAACAACAGTTCGATACAACAATAATGACAATGTATCTCAGATTTTTCAGGGTGGCTGAAGATTTTAGTCCATTGGGATGTGAACATCTTTCACACTCTCATTCGGTCAGAAAGGTGTACAACCTAAGACCAACTTTCTTAATTTTCCACCCAAAATACAAGATTAGAGTTAAGAAGTACCAAGTATGGGCTTTCAAATTAAGGAAAAGAAAATTTTGTTGAAGGCCTAAAGAGAGAAGGAAATGACATCTTGAGGTTGAAATGTTATCAGTCCAGAGTTCATGTCTAGCTGGCATTCCTAAAATCGCTGGGATGTGCCCTTGAATCCATGGAGAAGAAAGGCCATATTCCCCTGATGGTTCCAGGCAGGGTAACCTACAGGGAGGAAGGGAGGCTTCCTTCTCTTCAGTGTCTTCCCTCGCTTCTTCTCTCACGTTCCTAGGTTGACACCTGACTCCTGCTCAGCTACCTGTGTTTTATTGCTTCATATTTCTGAAATTCTCCCTCTTTGCTCATTTTCCATTATTATGGGCACACTTACCATCTGGCTCAGCCAGCTCCCTACAATCTCGACTCAGCCACCACGTCCCAGCCTGGGATGGCTGCGCTCCTGACTCTGGCTTCCCCTGCCTGCCCTGCTCGCCTGCTCCGGCACCCCCACCGGAACTCCGGTGGAACTCTGTGGAACTCCCCAGAATCATCCAGACTCGTAGAGACAATCTCTGCACCGCAGTTTTAAGTACTATTTTTTACTAAAGCATGTCTCCTAGTTAAGGCTGTTCTTTAAAGGGATACATCAATCCTTATCACAGAAAATCCTTATTTAAAAAAGTCATCCGGAATAGACACATTCGGACAAGTCTCCCTTCAGTCCCTCGTCGGATGCTGTTTCCCTCCCTTGAGATGTCCCCGGGGACAGAGTGGGCCACATCCTTCTGGATCCAACTCTGGCTTTCAGAGTTGCCAACCCCAGCAAGGTGACAAATGCCCCAAATTTGGATCTGATAGAGAATCTTATCCTTGATTTGTGTAAGACCTTGAACTTAACCTTTTGCCAGCATACCTTAAGCCCGCAAAGGGTCTACAGTAATCAGGCAATATTAAGAATATCTCTTCCCTGGTCTCCTGCTTAAGAATCTCTTAAAAAGTTCCTCTCTGGGAACTATTACGAGTTTATCTACATAGTGCTGACAGACAAGTGGCAGGACTGATAAGGCTGGTGCGTGGCTTTATCAGTTACAGAGCTAAAACGTCTTTAAGAGCCTATAAAAATGCTAACAAATATTCCTTCTGACCAACCCATGTAACAGTCGATCACAATCACGAGATCCTCCTGGTTTATGGGGATTAATTGCTAACTAATCGTTAAAATGCTAGAATTTATGAATGACTTCTCAAAAAATACAAATTAGTGTGGATTCAAGGCTATCTTTCACTTAGTAAATATTTATCTGGCAGCTACTACTGGCCAGCATCCCGCACCCAGGCCTCAGGATACAGAGTCACGTCTTACACCCGCTTGTACGGAGGTCTGCTTTCCTGAGTGGGAGAGGAAGAAGTGTAGTTTCACTGGGAACTGCTCCCAACCCACAGCCTGATTTATCTGGGCCGCAGCCTGTAATCTGGATATGCCCATGGGAGTGTGCCTCATGTGTGTTTTAGGAAAGAGAAAAAGAAAAAAAAATAGAAAGGAAGAAAGAAAGTTGGGGGTTGCTGCTCTAAGAGTTCTCAGTGCAGGAAGAACCAGGCAGTGGCAGATAAGGAGGCTGAACTGAGGTTTGTGGACAGACGACACCGAATTCTTTCCAGCCTCCCCAGAGAGTGACTGCCTGGTCCCCGTCCCCGCTGGAACCGCTCTCCTCCCGGTCTCTGCCCCAACCTCCTGGAAGCGGCCCTCCATGTCAGTTTCAACTTGATTTCCCTGGGACAAAAATACTGAGTGAGGGGCTACAGGAGCCCCAGTGGCCTCCACTGGCCCCCTCTCCCCCCTAGTCTCTGGGACTGCCCCCTGACCTTCCGCTCAGGTCAGCTAAGCCTGCCTGGCCTTTATTAGCACAAGCTAAAAAGTCTCCAAGGGAGGCCAAGCCAAACCAGGTCCTTGATTTAAATGACTATTTGAATTATTCTCTGCTTCATCTCCAGTAATTTTGTTTTATTAGAAAAAGGGTTTGTGAGAAGAAAGGAAATATTTAAGGTTTCCTCCTGCTGTTCAGAGCTAGTTAAATGTAAACAGAAAAAACCTGTTGGGCTGTGTGGAGGCTTTGCATGCAGTCTGTCATGTGCACCTCAGTGTGGACACAAACACACGCCCGCGGGCTCTGCAAGCAAGGGGACATTCCCTTGAGCTGCCCTCTTAGGATGGGACCTTCTCTCCAGGAAATGCCGTGAAGGGAGGAAGTCCAGAGTTCCTGCCCAACCTGTAGACCACTTTATTTATTTACTTATAATTTTTTTAAAAATTTCATTTATTTATTTGACACAGAGAGAGCGAGTGCACAAACACAAGGAGGGGGAACAACAGGCAGAGGGAGAGGGAGAAGCAGATGCTTAATTGACTGAGCCACCCAGGTGCCCTTATTTATTTATCCATTTATTTATTTATTATTTTAATATTTATTTATTTATTTGAGAGAGAGTGAGAGCATGAGCGGGGAGAGGGACAGAGGGAGAGGGCAAGAGAATCCTAAGCAGAGTCCCCACTGAGGGCAGAGCCCATCCCAGGGCCTGATCCCACAACCCCGAGATTATGATCTAAGCCAAAATCAAGAGACGGACACTCAACCGACTGAGCCACTCAGGCACCCCTCTTATTATTTTTATTTTAAAAAGTTTATTTTGGGGAGGGCAGGTGCCTGGGTGGCTCAGTCAGTTAAGCAGCTCCTGTCAGCTTGGGTCATGATCCCAGGGTCCTGCCTCAGGCTCCCTGCTTGGCAGGGAGTCTGCTTCTCCCTCTACCTCTCCCTCCTTCTTGTGGTCTCTTTCTCTCAAATAAATAAAGAAACAATCTTTTTAAAGTTTCTTTTTTTTTTTTAAGAGAATCTCCATGCCCGATGTGGGGCTTGAACTCACAACCAGAGATCAAGAGTCACATGCTCTACTGGCTGAACCAGGCACCCCCCAAACATGCATATCATTCTGTAATAATTCCCCCAGGTGGAAGCACAGACAGTTCCCCAAAGACACTGCCATGGAAATGGTCACCCTGTCTGTGCTTTTCCTCCAATGAGCTCGTGAAAACTTCCCTCGTGTGTTCCTGCTGACCAGCCACCAGGTGCCTCCGCATGCTCCCACGACTGTCAGCTCCAGATGCGGACACAGAGCAGGGACAGCAGCCAAAAGCAACTCCAGGAGCAAGGATCACACTGTGCCAGGCGGTGGGGGTGGTGTGCGTGCATGTGCATGTGTGCGTATGTGCGCACGCACGCGTGTGTGTGTGTGTGTGTGTGTGTGTGTGAGCTTCAGAGGGAGGCTTTTTGACAGTGTAGAGGCTGTGAGTGCAGTACTCACACTGACCAGTGAAGAGGAGGGCTTTTTTCCTGGGGCTCCCGCATGGCAGTATTAGTGTTTATCCAAAGCACCATAACCCCAGCCATGCAGAAAGGTCTGCGCTTATGGCTGGAGGATTCCAGGCCAGAGATCAGTAGGTAGGAAGGTAGATAGGTAGACAAAAAATATTTTCTTTCTGTTCAACTCATAATCAGCATCTCCTGAGAAACTGAAGTACTTTTATCTCAAAGCGGAATAACAAAACCCCAGTGAGCAAAGGATAAAGCTGTGTGTGTGTGGGGGGGTCTTTATTTTTACTTTAATAGAAGTTTCTTCTCCCTTGGGGTTTTGCTTATCTGTCCATATACGTCCACAGAAAATATTATTCTTAGAGCCCAGAGTCTGTTCATGTTTGTTTGAACGGATTTTTAAGGGCAAATAAAGACCAGGAGAGGTACTTTTGACACTGTTGTGCTTAGAGGACGTGTTCAGATCTTTCCCATCTAGCTCAGAAGCAATTTGTTAGTCGTTACCAGCCAAAAAGTACTTTTGAAACATACTATTCAGTTCATCAAAGATGACTGCTGAAGAAGGCCCCTGGCTTTTCCAACAAATTCCTACCAAAACCTTTCCAACAGGCATAGTCATGCTCACGTTAGGACTAAAATGGTCACCAGGACCCCAGGGGCTGTGATCAGATCATGTCTGAATTAAGGTAGGACCCTACTGGCCATGTCCCTAGAATTCCCTGCCCACATCATACCACAAAAACATCCATGTGGCAGGACTGCAAAGCTTCCTGTGGCTTATTACCACGGACCCTCTCGGATGGGACCTCTGAGGTTCCAAGGTTCTGAGTTTTGGGTGCCTCTGAAGAAGGTTCTTTTCTTTTTCTTTCTTTTAAAGATTTTATTTTGAGACTGAGAGAGAGAGAGAGAGAGAGCAAGCACAGGAGTGGAGGGGGAGGGGCGGAAGGAGGGGAGAAGCAGATTCCCTGCCGAGCAAGGAATCCCACACAGGGCTCCATCCCAAGACCCTGAGATCATGCCCTGAGCTGACAGCAGACACCTAACCGACTGAGCCACCCAGGTGCCCCACAGAAGAAGGTTCTGAAGACTCCTTGGGCTGACTAGCTGGAGTGGCCCTCATTAGCTCCCAGAGGACTCGCTGTGCCTGCCTCCTGAGGCCCTCTTTGGCCACCAGCCTTAATTTGTTCCTGCTTCTCATTCACACCACTGTTTCTTCAGGTGTGGTCTCAGGATGACCTGTGGAAGAATCACCTGGGTGCTTGCCCAAATTGCAGGTTTTGGTGGGGGGGGGTTTGCAAACTCTCTACTCTATCCCAGAGATTTCAACCTAAAGCTGTAATCTGGCCATAGTGTTACCCTGCTTAGAAACTTCCACTAGCTTCCTGTTGCTTAAAGAGTCAAGTCCCAACTCCTCACTATAGAACCACAAGCCTGCAGTGTCTCCAGTGACTCCTTGAGATCCATCTCCTGCCAGGCTTCCTCCTTCCAAGTCCCAGCCTCTTCTGCTGGTCACATGCAACCTTTTCACTTCTTTGTGCCCTTACCTATTTTGTACCCCCAGGCCTACACTGTGCTTCCCTCCCACCTGGATTGGAGAACTCTTCCTCACCCTTCAAGGCCCGTCTCAAATGAACTCTGTAGAGCCTTCCATTACTTCCTCCTGTGTGTCCCCACACCACGTTGTACAAGGCTCCGGTCTTAGCGCGTCTGGCTCTGTCCGGCCTCACTCCCTCTCCCTAGAAGGATCTCCAAGTGGTGGGTGGTCGGGGTTAGGGTGGTTGGGATTTAATTGACAGGGACGAAAGTATGTGTTGAACTTCTACTAGCTGCCTGCCTCTGTAATGGGCTGAGAACACAGCAACGAACCAAGCTTGGCGCCAGTCTCACACACTTACAGCCTCGTGCGGAAAAGAAACAATTAGTAAGTAATTACAATAATGGGGGATGAATGTTTTGATAGGAAAAGTACCTAGTCGCTTTTTTGGGTGAGGGACCCAAATCAAAAGGACCTGGCCTGGCCTAGGAGTCAGAGACTGTCTCCCAGAAAAAGCCAGGACTTACCTTTGCTATCCTAGCAAAGTTGCAAACACATTTTCTTAAGTGTCATTTGAATGTAGATGATCCTGAAATAGTCCAGACCTCTGGACCCACAGGCCTGACTATGAGACATTTCTACTCAGCAGACATCTCAACCCGGCACTTCTAAAACCAAACATCTTGAGGCACCTGGGTGTCTCAGTGGGTTAAAGCCTCTGCCTTCGACGCAGGTCATGATCCCAGGGTCCTGGGATCGAGTCCCACAGCGGGCTCTCTGCTCAGCAGGAAGTCTGCTTCCTCTTCTCTCTCTCTGCCTGCTTGTGATCTCTCTCTGTCAAATAAATAAATAAAATCTTTGAAAAAAAAAATAAAACCAAACATCTTCTTTCCAAACCTACTTGACCTGCCCAACTAATCTATAGCCTCTATAAAAGGCACCCCCTGGTCAGCCACACAATAAGCCTGGGTTATTATGTATGATTCCTCACCCTCTCTTACTAAACCCTGTGCCCAATCAGAGCCATCCCAGCCTGTCAGCCCTACTTTCTAGATCCCACATTTTTGTCCCTCTACCCCCCATCTCCGCCCTCAATCTTTCTCAGTTTTAACTTTCACCCAGTTTCCAACAGTGATTTTTCTAATGCACAAATCTGATTCTGTCCCTTCCTCCCTCAGTCACAATTCTCCAATGACCCTTGCCTACAGGTTAAAATCCAAACCCTGTCACACACCCTCCATGACCCTTGGTGATCTGGCCCCCACCTTTCCTCTCCACTGTCTCCTGTCCCCAAGCTATATATGCCAGCATCCTTGTATCCCTGAGGTAGTGGCTCTTCTAAGCTCTTTGCACTGCAGCCCTCCTCTGGGAAGGGGGCAGGACCCCTGGATTTGGTGGTCCAGTGCAGGAGACTTTTTTAAAAAATATTTTATTTATTTGGCGGGGAGAGAGAGAGAGAGAGAACAAGTACAAGTAAGGGGGAGCACAGAGGGAGAGAGAGAGAAACAGGTGCACTGGGAGCCTGATGGGGGGCTCGATCCCAGGACCCTGGGACCATGACCTGAGCCAAAGGCAGACGCTTAACCAACTGAGCCACCCAGTCACTCCAGGGACTTTTGGAAGACGAGCTGAGACTTAAGGACAGTTCACAGTGCCTGGTGTCAAAAAAGCCAAAGTATAAGGAATACTGTTTTCATCAGATGAAATGTTCCTGAATTTTAAAAGGCACATTAATGTTCCTGCATCTGATTTCAAAGGAGTAGGAGGAAACTTCTTGGGATGAAGAAAATCTCTCAATCTTGACTGTGGTGGTGATTTCATGCGGTATACACCTTATTGTATACTTTAAATGAGGGCAATTTGTTGTACATTAATTACATCTTACCATTAGAGTTGTTATAAAAAATGTTCCCTCCATCAAAACTACCTTTTGCATGAATTGTCATACTATCACCTAAAATGCTTCATCCCAGGGCACCAAGGTGGCTCAGTTGGGTAAGGGTCTGATTTCGGCTCATGTCATGATCTCAGGGTCCTGGGATCGAGCCCCACATCAGGCTCTCTCCTTGATAGAGAGTCTGCTTGGGATTCTTTCTGTCTCTGTATGCCCCTTCCCCTGCTCATGCTCTCTCTCAAATAAATGAATGAGGTCTTGAAAAAAGAGTCTTCATTGAGTTAGTAAAATAAAACAAAACAAAATAAAATGCTCTATCTCTGCCTACCTATAAAAAAAACCTTCCTTTTGTCTTCACTACTTCATGAAGTCTTTCATGACTCCCCCAGGCAAATGTGGGTGTCATTTCTCTTGTCCCCCGCAGTTTTGGTCATCCCTCCCCATCCTTGATGGTGAGGTCTCTGAAATCCCTTGTGGCAGAAAAATTTCCAGCTATGGAACCTAAAACATGGATTGTAGAAATGCCAGGCTCAGGGTGGCGAGGTCTCAAGGGACCATAGCATAGGAACAGTCTTCACATTGGTGAGCCCTCCACTCAGGGAAGCGCCCAGAGCATAGCAGGTGTTCATTAAGTATCTGAGAAACCAGTGCAGTGGAAGGTACATACTTTGCACACGAGGCACAAGTGCTTCTGATTAGAAGGAGGCAGACGAAGTTCTTAGCAACGACAACAAATGGAATAGGGGCTATCTTGCAAGGGAGAAATCTACAAAAAGCCCAGACTTATTAATGAGTCATTCTTTGATAACTGCTGTGTCCCTACCTCAAGGTAACCATTTCAAAGTCAAAGCAACAACACGGATGATTAGACTATTTCAAGTATCTTTTTTAAAGCATTCCTTTGGTTTGTACAGTTGAGGAGCTACGTTGTTAAACTTTGCTAATTAAAAAAGCAAGTGTCTCACAACTACTGCCACACAAAAACACCCCTAGGGAGATATACACAAGTCTATCTAAATTCTAAATGGTCACAAGATTCAATAGCAGTGATTGAAGGACTGCTCAGGCAAATGGCCATAGCAATGACTGATTATTACTATTATTATTTTATTTTTTAAAGATTTTATTTATTTATTTGAGAGAGAGAGAGAGGGAGAGAGCATGAGAGGGGAGGTCAGAGAGAGAAGCAGACTCCCCATGGAGCTGGGAGCCTGATATGGGACTCGATCCCAGGACTCTGGGATCATGACCTGAGCCAAAGGCAGTTGCTTAACCAACTGAGCCACCCAGGTGCCCCTATTATCATTATTTTAAAATATTTTATTTATTTGAGAGATGAGTGAGTGAGAGAGCACAAGCAGAGGGAGTTGCAGGCAGAGGGAGAGAGAGAAGCAGACTTCCCGCTGAGCAGGGAATGTGACGTGGGGCTCAATCCCAGGATCCAGGGATCACGACCTGAGCCTAAGGCTGAGCCACCGATGCGCCCCCAGCAATGACCAATTATCAGTCATAAACAAATGCCACACAGAAGGAGGACTGTTAACAGTAATGGCGTATTAATTTGCCTCAGTCTCACAGGGATCTCTCTCGAGATTCAGCAGACGGGAAAAGGAGCAGCTGTGACGACATTGGGGTCTGCACTTGGCCTTCGTGACACTACTCGCCCCTACCCTGCATTAGTACAACCACTGGGGAGATCACCAAAGGGGTAAACATGAAGAGAGGCAGCAAAGAACTAATACCATGTGGTCTCCATGGCCATTTCTCCAAAGATTTATTGAATATTTAGTGTATGGTCGGACTAAAATAGGCAAAATAGTTAAGAACCTTGGGTCCTATTCTGCTTTGCTCATTTAGTCCCTGGCTTAGCTTGACTGGCCTTCCCTTGCAGTCCTTGTAAAACCAGACAAAATACTATATATATAATCCTTGACATTAGATTCAAGGAAGACTATAGGGAATCACCAAGCATGAAATACGGTGCGATTCAGCAAAGACACATTGCAGGGGCACCTGAGTGGCTCAGTTGGTTAAGCGTCTGCCTTGGGCTCATGATCTTAGGGTACTGGGATCGAGACCTGCATTTGGCTCCCTGCTCTGCGGGGACTCTGCTTCTCTCTCTCCCTCTGCTCCTCCCTCCTCTCATGCTCACAAGTTTAAAAAAAAAAAAAAAAAGACACATCGCAGGTCTAAACTGTGCAGCCGCCCCCTGCCCCGCCAACGCCCCTCCACTCCACCGCTTCAGGGCACAAGAGCCCACCTTTTAACTGGACATTCTGTAGCAAAGCCCTCTTTGCCCATCCTGTTGGGAAGTAAGCACTGGGAAGTCAGGCTCCCTGGGATGGCCCTCAGCCAATGACTGACAGCAGCTGGTGACCATTCCAGCGCCCCATCCTGGCTGCGTTCTCCAGAGGGCTCACCCTCAAAAGCCCCCAATGGTAACCAGCTCGTCAGCCCACCTGTTACTGGCCATCTTCCTTTCCCTGCCCCACTCTCCCGCTCCCTGGTGGTTCCCTCACCATGTAAATAATCTACATAAACCACCACCACCTTTCCTCAACTTAGAAAGAGAAAGGGAGAGGAGATCAAGGATAAGGCAAGACGAAGAGACAGGATGAGTTCAGGCTATCTCATTGCTTCAACTTACAGACACATTCTCCATAAATACGTACACGCGGGCACAGAAAGACAACACTGATTCTGTTAGCACATACAAAGATGCACCTATGTCTTCCTTTTCTGTTCGATAGTTCTGCAAGAATTATACTGTGTTCTTTACTCCTCATCCTTATGAAGCTGTTTTTAAGATTATTATGATTATATATTAAAGGTAATTTCTAGATTGTTCTGTTTTAAAATATTTTATTTATTTATTAGAGGGAGAAAGAGAGACTGTGCACAAAGGGAGGATGAGAAGAGCATTTCACTTCTGCTGATCGGGAAGCCCGATTCAGGACTCAATCCCAGGACCCTGAGCCCAAGGCAGACACTTAACCAACGGAGGCACCCAGGCATCCCTATTTTAGGTTATTTTTAATGTCTAAGGCTATACTTTGTATTGCCCGGTGCAAAGTGACCTCACAGAAGCATGCTTCAATTATATATATATATGTATGTGTTATATATACATGCATATGTATATGTGTGTGTATGTATATATACATAATACAATGATAAATATAATGATTGCATATAGCTCTGAGAGAACAAGGAAAGGTTACACAGTGATGGCTGGACACACAAGGAATTCACAATGCCCCACAGCAAAGGCATCTGGATGGCCTGCCTAGTAATTCCCCACTGAGATATAAGAATGTCTCCATTTTTCCTTCCCTGTTCCTTCCCTGAAACACCTTCAGTCACGTGACAGATCATTCTCATTCATTAACATTGTTTCCTGAGTGCCCATATGTGAAAGAATCCCACTGCGCATTTCACAGTTGCAACAGCCTTCCCCATGGACCATCCGTTTGTTTGTTTGTTTTTTTTTTAAAGATTTTATTTATTTATTTGACAGAGAGAAATCACAAGTAGTCGGAGAGGCAGGCAGAGAGAGAGAGGGAAGCAGGCTCCCTGCTGAGCAGAGAGCCCGATGCAGGACTTAATCCCAGGACCCTGAGATCATGACCTGAGCCGAAGGCAGCGGCTTAACCCACTGAGCCACCCAGGTGTCCCCGTTTGTTTGTTTTTTTAAAGATTTTATTTATTTATTTGACAAAGAGAGATCACAAGTAGGCAGAGAGGCAGACAGAGAGACAGGGAGGAAGCAGACTCCCCACTGAGCAGAGAGCCTGATGCAGGGCTCGATCCCATGACCCGAGCTGAAGGCAGAGGCTTTAACCCACTGAGCCACCCAGGTGCCCCTGGACCGCTTGTTTTAATGGAAACTATAGAATATGTATGTCTTCCTCTCACATATTCCGTTTGAGTTCGTTGTTTCCTGTTTCTCTCTCTTCTCTCTCTCTGGTCCAGAGGAATAATTTCCTGGTTTATCATCTAAGCTGGATCATTTCACTTCCGTGAGTTAGGGAATCTTGCAGGAACATTTGAGAGGACTGGGCATAGGGGTGGAAGGAAGCGGAGTCAAGGCAAACGGAACCAGCTGCCCCTCGTCAGCATGGAGGAAGGTTCCCGGTGGCAGGTCATCACAAGCAGGGGTCAAAGAAGAATCATTGTGGGGGTGGTGCGGAAAGAGCATACGTCAAGAGGAGGCCAAGCGGATAACAAGAAACAGTTGTCCCATCATCACTCCTCACACTGCCTTTTCTCAAATTACCCTGTCAGCTCGATGGGACCCGATTCTCCTGGTCCCCACGTCAGAGCCACAGAGACCAACTTCTGTGCTATGCAGCTTCAGAAGTCCAAAGAGATAGAACCTCATTTTCTCTTCCAAAGCTCTGTATTGGGCCTGCCTTCGTCCAGCCAGGATGATCGAGTTGTTAGAGAACTCTGTTTCTTCTGATTGTTCTAGAAACTGCTGCCTATGCCTTTTCCAAGGACACTGATAAGAACCCTCTCTCTGCTGCCCAAAAGGACTTGGATTCTAGTAGAAGGCTCCCAAGGCATGCGCTTGCCTATATGCTGTACCTGACTCACGGTTTTGGTGTAGAGACCCTTCCTAAGACCATGAGAACTATCCAGAGGTGCAGACAATTTGACAGGTAGACCTTACAGTGCATCACAAAGATACAGAGATGGTGATGATCTAGTCCAATGGTTTTAAACTTTTTTTTTTTTAAGAGCTAGAACTCTGCTTTTCTACTAAAATCACATATTGAAGCACGAAAAATAAAGACATTTATGCAGGTGGAACTTGGAGAGGGAAAGGATCTCCACACTAGCTCCTTGGTATGAACAGTCTCAAAAATGTCCTGACCAGCCCAGCCCATTCATCTTACAGTCAACGGAATGGGCACACAGAGAAGTCAGGTGAACTGCCCTGGGTTCCAGAGCTAGAGGCCAGTCTACTTTCCGGATGCTTAATTTCTTGCTCTTTCTACTACAGCATTCTGTCTCAGACAATCTATCCCGAGCCTACAGAACTACACGTGGCAATACTTAGCCACAAAAATTACTGACTCAATGCTTTCATTAAAGACTCACTCCTGTTCACATCCTGAGAATGAGAAGTTTGGGGTTCTTTGTACCACATTAACTCCAATTGGTAATTCTGAATTCCCTCTTGGCAGAAGTAATATAGGTCAGATGCCATTGAACACATATCACTACAATAAAACAAAATTAGAATCCAGCTCATGGTCTATAAACTCCAGTAAGACTTAATCAGCCAGAGTTTAGTGCTGTACTACCAAAGAATTTGGATACTGTTTTCAATTTTACTGTAAAAAGACTGCCTATAGGGATGCCTGGGTGGCTCAATCCGTTAGGCATCTGACTCTAAATTTCTGCTCAGGTTACAATCTCAGGGTTGTGAGACTGAGCCCCACATTGGGCTCTGCGTGGAACAGGGAGCCTGCTTGGAATTGTCTCTTTCTCTCCCTCTGCCCCTCTCCCTGCTTGTTTGTTCACTCTCTCTCCCTCTCTCTCAATAAATAAAATTGTTTAAAGATACACATTTTGTCTATAGTGTATTTACATATATTGGCCTCATGGCAATAGATCTGATAATTCAGACAGCCAGTAGCTTCCAAGACCCCCACCCTGAAAGTGGCTGCCTATTAACACAACCTGACACTGGAACACCAGTCCCCGAGACCCCCTCACATTATTCGGTTTCCCCAGGTAGTCAGGCAATTCGCTACCCTCGAGCAAAGAACTGCCAGCACTCCCCCAGGCCCACCCGTGACCTCATGGGACGCCTCTGGGAGTGGGCTCTCCATCCCAGCCTCCTCCTTGGTTATTTACAAGACTAGAGTCCTTAAACTGATTATGTTCAAGGCCCTTAAAAGAGAGGAAGAGAAGTTAAGAATTTGAAACAAATATAGGTACTGGAAAAACGCAGGGGCAGGGCGGAACTGCACTTGGAAGGAGAAGTAGGGGTCCAGCAGAGTGGGGGGCTGGGCCTTCCGTGAAAGACCCTGCGAGTGCAGCCCCCCCCCCCCATTCACTCCTGCGTCCCTGAGGCTGGGTGGGGGAAGGGTGAGCTTACAGTCCCAGAAAGGACTGGTCTCCGAAGTGATGAAAAGGAGGCCACAAGGAACGAGGAAATCTTCGACATGGAGAATAGATTCAAGGCCAAGATCCAAGGAAAACATCAAATTGGAAAGAAAAAAATAACAGAAACATTTCAGATGACAAAGCTGAAACTGTCTCTGGGATGTGGCTACTTAGGTTTCCCTCTCCTGCCGGACAGCTCGGATCGGAGCCCTGCCATTTCTAGACACGGAGTCTCTGACACGCGATGCCTCTCGTACAGACGAAACCCCCTCGCTGCGCAAGTGATCTGGGCGGGGACTGGGTGTGTGGGGCCAGCTCGCACCCTCTACTCGGGTTTCTCAGCCATCAGCTCCTATTTGAAACCCGGTATTAGAATAGTTCATGCTGGGACACTCTCTGAACTCTCCTTGCCCTGGTGCTGGCACTTCTGCCCTACAAAGGGAGCGGGATTCTAAAAGCATGTTTTAAAAAGCCAGGGAAAGAGGACGACACACATGTAAAAGCCTTTGATAGCTCTGAGTCACGCTCACAGAAGCACACAAGTGGTCAGGTACTGCCTGTTCCGTAACATACACAGTAAAACTCTTGGTGGGCCAAACTTTCCTATTACCTCATGGGGCAGCAAGGCTGAGTTAAAGCTGAAAACCAAGCTGAGCTTTCTAAACATCGGGGGCTTTTAAATATCTTTGCATTAGGTATTGTTTGGTGGTGCCTTAGAGCTTCTGAAGAGAGTTGAGCACTGAAGACAGAGCTGGGGTTTAAAACTTAGTCATGTCCATTATTGGCTGCACGACCCTGCACAGGTTCTCTAACCTCTAGCCCTCAGTTTCCTCATCTGTAAAATGGGAGTATTAAACCTACTTCACAGGGCTATAGCTGAGATCTGTGAGATGAGATGATTTATGCAAAGCATCTACTACAGGGGCTGGTACGTGGTAGATGCTTCGTGCACCCAACCAGTATTAACTGAGCACCTGCCTATTTGCCAGGCATTATGCCAGGTAAGCAAAGACAGACTGGTAGCCATCCTCTTGGAGCTTCTGGTATGGCCACTAGTCTGTGACTCAATACGAATTGCTAGTCTGGACTGACGTACGGTGATGGGAGCGCATGGGTTACAAAGCTAAGAGAGGCAGAGTCTCTGCCTCTGAAGCAGTCAGCTGCTTCAGTCTGATTGAGAAGGGAAGAGAACCATACTGCTGGCTGGCTCCACTACTGATTATCCTGACCATGCGCAAGTCCTACAACAACCTTGGAGCTCAGTTTCCCTGGACGTATAAGAAGGAGGTCAGAACAGATTGGTTGTTCTCAAACTTGACTGGGTACTGGTATCTCCTGGAGGAGCTTTTGGAAATACAGAATCCAGTTGCCACCCACACCTGCTGGTCAGAATCTCGGAGTATGGGGCTGAGGCATCCATCATGGTTTTCAGGATGCCCCAAAATGGTCAAATGCAGAAATCTTGGTCTTGGCCCATTTGTAAGGTGGCTTCTAACAGGAGTAAGGTCCGTGATACATCATTGTCACATGAAGGTGATGCTAACAGTGCCACAGAGGAGGCACCGGCAGAGCACTATCAGGGTGAGGAGAAGGCAGACATCAGTGGGGCGGTGGCAGCATGGACGTGAACTTGACACGGCCCTGAGATGAGGGCTAGAATTGGAACTGGAGGGGGCCGGGAGAGGAAACAGCATGGAGAACAGAAGACAAACACCGGGCCAGAGGACAAAGTGCTTGGATGGGAATGATGGCACAGAGGCTGGAAGACTGAGACCAGCTCAATATTTCATTCATTCATTCATTCACCCATTCATTCATTCACTTATCCATGCATTCATTCATGTGACCTCATTTGGAAATAGGGTCTTTACAGAGGTAATCAAGTTAAAGTGAGGTCATTAGGGTAGGCCCCAATCCAATAGGACCAGTATGCTTATAAAAAGGGGAAAATTAGGGGCACCTGGGTGGCTCAGTTGGTTGGGTCTGCCTTCGGTTCAAGTCACGATCCCAGGCTCCTGGGATTAGGCCTCGGCACTCCCCGCTCAGTGGGGCCCTGCTTCTCCCTCTTCCTCTGCCCCACCCTTGCTCGTGCACATGTTCTCCTGCTAACTCTCCCTCTCAAATAAATAAATAAAATCCTTCAAAGAAAAGGGGGAAACTCAGACAGAGAGAGACATGCACAGAGAGAAGACTGTGTGCAGAGACACAGGGGGACGGCCATGTGAAGATGGAGGACTGGAGCGGGTCTGCAGGCCGAGGATGCCAAGATGGCCGCTAAGCCACCAGCAGCCAGGAGGGAGGCATAGAACAGATTCTCCCTCCCAGGGCTCAGAAGGACCAGGGCTGCTGATGCCTTGATTTCAGACTTGTGGCTTGGAGAACCATGAGACCATAAACTTCTGCTGTTTTAAGCCACCTATCCTGTGGCACTTGTTCCTGCAGCCCTAGGAAAAGAATACGTGATGAACAGCCAAGGAAACGGAGGCCAGACAACTGCTCGAGACTGTGGATTAGAGGCTTGGCAATTCATTTTCTGAACTGTTGCACGAACCCGCTGATTATGTGTGGAGAATGGTGCCTGGCACCTGTCACTCAGTGTCATTCAGGAACAATAGAGCTGTGCTGAGTAGTGAAGGAGGTGCTGGGGGTCAAGGGGAGGACGGATGGATTCCTGGGGAGGATGGGGGCACATGGGAAGAAACAAGCTTTCGCGTCAGACACAGGAACTTCTCCAGATAGAAATACCTAGATGCAGCCGGAGTGCAGAAGTGAAGCTCGGGAGAGAAGTCTGGGCAGAGATTAAGTTTTGGAAATCACTCTGATAGCAACAATAGGTTAGATGCAGTGAGAAACAGTCATGTAAGAAAAGAAAAGAGAGATGAAGGCAGACTTGACGAAAATCAGGGTCTCAGAAAAGGACACAGAGAGAAGAGAGGCCCAGGAGCCAGGAGAGGAGATGTCGTGGGGGACGCCCTCGCTACGACAGAAACGAAAAGAAAGACATGGACTTGGGGTATTTCAAGCTATTTTCTTTTCATTTAACAATAGTTTTGTTCTGTTTTTTTTTTTTTTGTTTTTTTTTTAACATAAATGCACAGCAAGTTTTGAAAGATTTTCAATGGAACTGCTTTCGAATTTCTTAAATTCAAGAAGAGTCCTAGGGGGGAAAACGTGTTAGTGTTCATTTCTTAGGTGTTTCAATAGCAACTTCAACCTGAAAAGCTCAAAGAGTGTTGGATCAGGCAAATGATCGAGTAGCGAGTATGATGTCCCATATCATAGATACGAAGGCTCAGACAAGGAAAGATCTGTAGCTCCTTCTACCCAGAACAACAGGTTCAAGGGAGATCAGAACAGTTTCTGTCTTGGGCAAATACTCAAATCCAGGTACTAGCTAGCTCACCGTTTGTTCATACTCTCAGCACATTACTGACCAATGCCCAGCACCAGGAAGGAGATGAATAAAATCACCAAGGAGCTTACAGTCCAGTGGGGAAGAGAATCACTGTCAGGTGTTAAAAACCTTAACTAGAGAAACTTTAAAAAACAATAATGTTCAACGATGGATGACCAGATAAACAAAATGTGGTACGTGCTTGTGATGACATGTAGATGAACTCTGAAGACATGATGCTACTGAAATAAGCCAGACAGAACGACAATTTTCTTGGAAGTTCACTTACATGAAGCACGCAGCGTAGTCAAAATCACAGAGACAGACTGCGGAATGGTGGTTGCCAGGGGCCAGACGGAGGGAGGAGAGGGGATTGGATTGAATGGGGAGTGTCATTTGGGGAAGACAGAAGAGTTCCGAGCATGAGTTGCACAACAGCGAGAATATACTTCAACCCACAGAACCGTACACTTGACTGTGGTACATTTTATGTTGTATATACATTAACAATTTTGTTATTGTGTTTAAAAGAAGAAAACAACAACACAATAATGTCTGTGGACCTGCCAGGTAATTGAAGAAATTAAACGCCTTTTTCCCCCGAGTCCCTCTCAGAACTTACGGCTTCTTCAGCTCAGTGAATGGCCAAGTATTTATGCCCCCAGATACAAAGCTATGTTGAAAGGACAGCGTCCCCCTTTCCATTGCCCCACTGGATAACTAGCAGCCCCCCCTTGGATCAAAAGACACATGGAGGCCTTTTTGACCGTGACCTCCGGTGTAACACGTCCTTACCCTGCATGATTAGAGGATCCTTGGAACTGACAGAACGTCGCAGGGGGTCAGGCAATACTGCCCATGATCAGGGAGAAATAAGGACTCTCCCAGCTGGCTCCCTCCTTCCCACGGCCACAGAGGGGAGACTTCTGCCATGGCTCTCTCAGAAAGGGACCAAATGCACTGCAACCTGGGGTACTGTCGTTTAATTTCAATGACACCGTACCACTGTCATCACCTATAAAGATCTGTCTTAACAGCGGGCATTCTTTTTTTCCTAAGATTTATTTATTTATTTTAGAGAGAGAGAGGGCATGCACACATGAACGGAGGGCAGGTCAGAGGGGGAGAGAGAAGCTCAAGCAGACGCCCTGCTGAATGCAAAGCCTGAGACAAGGCTTGATCCCACTACCCCAAGACCATGACCTGAGCTGACACCAAGAGTCAGATGCTCAACTAACAGAACCACCCAGGAGGCCCAAGAGCTGGCATTCTAGATTTCTTTATAATACATGGAAAATGTATGGAGAAATTAAATGACTGCCAAATACTAAGTCAATGTCAAAGTTAAGTAAAAAGCAGGTCTTAGCTGTTATTCCAGTACATATTACATGTTTTAGGGGTTTTTTTTAATTACAAGTAATTAGTATTTGCACACTTAAAGGTAACTTTTGGGTTTTACTTTATTACCAGTTTACCTTCAGAAGTGTTAGAAAATAAGAAATGGGAAGAAATAACACTTAAAATTCTATCACCTAGACAGAACTGCTATTAACACTCTGGGTAGCACCTTTTAGCTGGAAAATGTCCTCTATTCCTTTTTTTTCTTTTTTTTTAAATTTAATCCTTGATATGGGTATCTGCCATTCTCCCTTAGTACAAATGGCAAAGTGTGATGTAGAATAAAAGGTCAGGTGACTTTCCCAGCACCTCCCCGTCTGTCAGGAGGGAGGTCAGAATTAGAATTCAAATCTGACCCGGCCATCCAAGCCCTTCTGCCCCTGCAGGAACTATCTGGATGGTCAGAGTCATCGCCTACCACAGGCAGAGCCCCTGGCTAAAAATACACCCTCCTCTGAGATGGTTTCCGTTATTTGAATGTTTGAGAGCCAGCCAGAGCCTGGCCTGGGCACTGAGCGAACATCTGGGTGAGACACTGTCCGGAGAACCACCTGGCAGCTGGAGGCCATATGGGTGTGGAGCCTCCTCAGCTGGCAAGGCTGTCCTCCACCTCCCTCACCTCCCCGCACTGCACGCTGGGACTTCAAAGCCCTCCACCCTCTCTTTTGCTCCTCTGCCCTACCTCACTTCCACACTCTGTCCAGGAGAATAATTTCTTCTGCCTTCTGCCTTCTGTTCCTTTCCCTGCCACACCTCTACCGTCTTCCTTTGCCACTCTCCTGTACCTGCAAGAGGGTTTCCCTCTCTTGCTCACTGGTCTGATGCCTTCCTCCAAGTGCTTCCTCCAAAGCCATTTGTCTCTGAAAGGCTCCCATGGATTTCCCATGTGCCTTCCTCTGATCGGTGAGCCTCACCAGAGGAGGGTCATTCATTTAACCAAGTTCACTAAGATCTTGCCTGGGTCAAGCACAGTATGCTGCTACGGGCACAGCAGTGAATGGGAAGGGGTCTCTGCCCCCTTTAACCAAAAAAGTTTGGTTAAAGTTTCCTTTAACCAAACTGTTAAAGGAATGTACTAGATTGTGTGTTAGAATTTGCGGGGACAAATCTGTTAGAATTTCTATAGCTCTGAGTAAAGCAACCTTGCCCAGGGAGGTCTGGGAGGCAGGAAAGGAGGGCCCCTCTGAAGGAATCTAGTGGTAAATGTGGTCATCTGATGGGCTTGCAAGGTGCCAAGGGACACTGTCAACAGTGGGGAGGGAATGTGCAAAGGCCCATGGGCAGGAAGGGCTTGGAACTCCACACTCAGGTGTGAGGGTCCAGCTGCTCCTGGGTCCCCAGTAAAAGAGCTATGAGCTCATCAGGTTCTGTAGCTAATTCTCATTTTCAGTTGGGAAAGTTCAGAAAAGTTTCCCACAGGCCTCACAGCAGCGCTCGAACCCTCGCAGAGTGCATTGTTAGAGGTTCATGGACACCTCCACAGTGGCCATGAGGCCATCACTGGAGTCCACTGTAGACGAGTAACCTCAGTGATGTCACACGCTCAGTCCTTGTGAGTCTGTGCGTCTACTAAAGATGGCAAAGGACCAGGGCAGTGACGTGCTGGGACAAGAGGGTTTCCCAGTCCCGTAAGTGTGGGAAACACTCCCCCGCCTGAGGGATTCACACTGCATATGAACACATAAAAGTTCTGTGGTTGGGGGGAAATAAAGTGTTTAATTTGGTCAAAACCAGCATTTCCCAAACTTATTTAATCACACAGTTCTTCTCCCCCCGCCCCCCACCAAATATCTCTTAGCCTCTAGGGAGGAACACATGTGGGAAAGTGCCAGATGAGACGGTTTCCAGCCTGCCTTTCAGCCATTAAAACCCACTGCTGTATGGATTGAGAATAAGTCACTGGGCTGGAACTGGAGTAATTGAAATATAATTGGGCTTTATACACACTAACAGTCCTTCTAAGAAGATAATGGACAGAGAAGCGGGTGTGACTCTGTGAAAGGGCGAGATGCTAATGGGGAGGGTCACGTAGGAGGCCAGAGTGAGGACAGAAACAATGCGGAAAGCTTGAAAAAGTCCCAAGGGGAAAACAAACTGGTGGAAAGTTAAAGCCAGGAAAACCTCCATCAGAAGGGAAAAAAGGACCCAATCAGGAAAAGTTTGAAAACGCCTGAGGGTCCCCCAGAGATCCTCGGGGTGCCAAGAAAGACTGAGAGAGGGCTCAGGGGGCCTTCATGAGAACATTCTGCCTGGAAGTGAGAGAAGTCGTGTCCTCAGGGACCACGGGCCCGAGAGAGGGAAGCAGAAAAGAGTCCCAGAAGAAAGCATGACGGCAGGAAGGAGGGGAAGAATCTGGTAACCTCGGTCTGAGAAGGAAGAAAACAGAAGGGCTAAGGGGTATCGGGGTGGGAAGGAACAGCAAGCTGCCGCCAGCTGGAGCCCACGCTCTCCAGGTGTGAACAGTCATGGCTTCACCCCTTCCCTCCCGAGGCCTCGGGGGGACCTCGCTCTGCTGCCCCCACTGGGCCCCTTCCCCACCCGCTGCTGGTTCTCCTTACCTCTGCTGCCCCCTCCAGTTACCCTCCGTTCCCGACCTTCGGTGCCCAACTTCTCAGTTACAGCTCCCTGGAGAGACTAGTCACCTCCAGTCCAGCTCTTCTCCCCCGTCCTTAAGATTATTTATTTATTTGATAGAAAGATCACAAGTAGGCAGAGAGGCAGGCAAGCAGGCTCCCTGCTGAGCAGGGAGCCTGATGCGGGGCTCGATCCCAGGACCCTGAGATCATGACCTGAGCTGAAGGCAGAGGCTTTAACCCACTGGGCCACACCTGGCCTCGAGATCCTTCTTCTCAAAGTCAACAAGCCGAGGAAGCCGGCGTCAGTGAATGGAAGTCTACACTCCAGATGACAGAAGCACACATTTGATCACAGTGAACAACTCTGCAATCGGAGGGCAAATGTCCATGCTCCCAGCCAAACACACTCCACCGCGGCAGTGATGCAGTCATCACATGACCGTTGCTGCCTCTGGAGGGCAGAACTCGGTCATCGTTTTTATACTGTTGCTGAGTACTGTGCATTGTTGGTACTGCCCGCACGGAGTTTAACTGCCGTTTTAAATGTCTTCAAAGTGATGACACCATCATTCAGCACTGAACCCAAAGTTATTGGTACATAGAGAGGCATGGAAACAGAATTTTTACATTATATGTTTGCCGCTGGAGAAATGACCAAAATTCCAAATTTTACTGCAAAACAATAAAACCTTAGAAAGATAGCCACAGATAGGAAAAGTTAAGTTAATTCCTACAAAGATATGCTGATTATAGGGCAAACAACGCATCTGGAGAGAGAAATGGATGAATCTCTTAGAACATCTGGAACATACAAAAGAAACTGCAAAGCAAGAGAGGCTGGCATCAGTTCCTGTGTTCCACAGGATTCTTTTAGAGGCATTGTATTGTAGTTTATTAGCAGGGTTAGTCTTTCTTTTCAAGACGAGGTAAAGGTAGAGTGTAAAACCAAAGGCATCTTAGAGTTGATAAGCTCTTGGTACATGTCAAGCTTAGTATCTCAGTACATTTTCGTGGCGTGCCTGTGCAAAAAGAAATACCCAATAACAGGGGGCATCTAGGTGGCTCAGTGGGTTAAGCCTGTGGCTCAGGTCATGATCTCGGGGTCCAGGGATAAAGCCCCCCCGAGCCTCGCGGTGGGCTTCCAGCTCTGCAGGGGTTCTGCTTCAGAGTCTCTCTCTTCTCCTTTGCCCCTCCCCCGTTCATGCTCGCACACACTAGCTCTCTCTCAAATAAATAAAATAAATAAAATCTTTTTATTTTAATAGAATAAATCTCAAATAAAATAAAATCTCAAATAAATAAAATCTTTTTTTTCAAAAAAAGAAAAGAAATACCTAATAGCTCCTTTTCTTAAGTGTTTACCAAAGAACTTAATAAGCCTTTATGTTTCAATATCTTAGTTCCAATATCTTAGTCATTGAAAAGATGACACACATCAATTGAAAGGAAATATTTTCTTTCATTCTTAAATCACTTCACAATAGCTCTTGGAGGTGAAATCTCATAACTCCCTTTAGAGACGGGAAAGCGGAAGGTCAGAGTTGGAGGACTTTCCCAAGAGATGGTTCTGCCTTGTAATACAGTCATTTGTGCCTTTAAAAAAAAAAAAAAAAAGGCCCTCCTTTAGAACATAAGCTCCTTAGGGGAGCCTGGGTGGCTCAGTTGGTTAAGCATCTGCTTTAGGATCAGGTCATGATCTTGGGGTCCTGGGATTGAGCCCTGAGTCAGACTTGCTGCAGTGAGGAGTCTGCTTCTCCCCCTTCCTCTCCCCAGGACCCCCAGCTTGTGTGTTCTTTCTCTCAAATAAATAAAATCTTAAAAAAAAAAAAAAAAGGAAAAGGAAAAAGAACATAAGCTCCTTAGAGACAAGGAGTATGTCTCAGCCATGTTTGTAGTCAGCAGAAGTCAGCATGTGTCATGCCACAAATAGACAATAAACAGTTCTTGGGTTAATCTCCACCAAAAGGGCCCCCCTTGTTACAGTACCTGTGACAATTTTAGTCACCAACTGTCCTTGCCACGCTGAAAAGGATGGTGAGGAAAAGGCACCAAATGATCCAGAAAGAAGAAAGAAGGGTTGATTGTATGGCCTTCCCAGAGGTGACCAGGTGATGTCCCTCCTGGCCAGCGGCAGGTCTGCCTGGGGGAATCAGAAGCCCTTCGAGGGCAGGGCGGCCTGCTCAGACCCTGACCTGCGGTGGCCGTTCAGCTCCGGGGGGCCCGCATGGACGGCACTGAACAGCCACGAACACTTGTAAAATGAAGCCCATGTGAGCACCAAGGGGTGAACTGTGTGTGTGGGCCAAAACCCATGACTCCAGGGGGCCCCAGGTGAAGTGCCAGAGGCAGGTGAGCGGGTTGGGTGGGCAGTGGCTCCCTGTCGCTTCGTCGGAGCCCATGTCTGACCCTGGCCTCTCCACAGTGGTGGCTCGGGGCCTTGGTGCCCAGGGTCTGAATCCTCAGCCAGGGGCAGAACCCAGAACCCCCATCCCCACTCTGAGCAACTCTGGGCCTTCCGGGCAGGAGCCCTTCCCCAGAGGCTCCTGACTGGACTTCTGCAACCGAGCCCGGTGAAATCCCAACCCTATACACTTAGCCTAATACATGGGTGTGAGCCACATTTCCCAGTTATCTGTTCTAAAAAGGGTTTTTATTTCCTCTCTGGAGAAAGATCTCCTCTGAAGAAAGTGCAGAGTATGTTGGAGGGAAACCGGCTGTCCGCAGGAATTCATTTAATTCACTTCACCTCATGTACCCTCCTAAATCCTGAGCCTGAGGTATGTCTGTATGTTTAATATGGGGTGGCTGACAGAAAATGTGTCCCCAGGGAAGGAGCCAAGGAGAAAGTCCATAAGGATTAAATGGAGCTGCCATGCCGAAATGCTGACAAGCCCCTGCAGCGGAGATGACAGCACGTTAAGAACACAAGATTCATAGACCTCCCGAGACCATGGAAATCATCCGGTGGAAGTTACACGTGAGACAGAGAGCTCAGTAAACAGGGCTGTGCAGAAACCATCTGGGACCACGTGGTCAGTCAGTGTGGAGACCTCTCGAAAGACCCGAAGCGGGAAGTTCCCACATTCCTTCTCCCGGGCCTCTCGGTTCTCGAACCGCTCATTCCCGTGTGGGCCATCTGCGCAACCAGGGGGACACTCTCCACCTCCCAGAACAGGCCCTGACAGCACCTCCCATGCTCCTCCACATCTGAGGGCTCGAGGGCCATTTTCAAGGTCCCCTCACACAAGTCCCTTCAACGGATCTCACAACAACTCAGGGAAGGGGCACACGAGAGCGCCTCAGGCAACCGTTACTCAGGAAAGGCAAGTATCAGCCTGTGGTCAGATGGTGACTTCCCACATCCAGACCTCTCCAAGTCAGGACCTGTCTACCTCATCTTTAATCCGAACACCTCAAAGCATTCTTACTACCACACAAATGGGCAAAAGGCAGAGTGAAATGATTTGCCTGAGGTCACACACACATGTGAAGCATTATCATATTATCACCTGCTCTGGGAAAATGATTCCCATGAACTACAAGTGTGCTAGTGGATGGAAAGAACAGGCTGGCGAGACTTGGCTCATCCCCAGTGACGGACATATCATTGAAATAGGACTCCTGGAAATGCTTCTCAGAATATTTAACAAGATGGTAATACTTGATTAGAATTTTGTGTTACCTCGAATTAGCTCCAAGCCTCTTAAGATAGGTATTGTGAAACACAAAACTAAATTAATTTCAATTCACATGTAAAAGACACATAGGATGTAGTATTTTGGGAGAAGCGAGGGAAGAGTTCTCACAACACATAATGACACATGTTTCCATTCCAAAAAGTTTGCTTTTATTTTCAGGGGACTTTCGCTTGCCTATAAGCTTCTAAAATTATGAAAAGACGCTATAGATATAAAGGCTCAAGTTACTGTGGAATTTGGACATTCCTAAGATCCCCGAGCTCTAACCACTAGGTGCCTCACTCAGCCAACACTCCCCTTCAACAAGCCAGCTGTCAAACGGGGCTTCACGCACAAGTCATCTGTTCCAAAAGAAAGTCCCTAGGCTTCTGAGCTCCTGGAACCCTAACAAAATTAGTTAGTGACAATTACAAGATCTTCTACTTACTATACAAGAAAACAACATTAAATACTCTACATAAGGATTTATATTTTGACAATTTATCACAGCTTGACTGGCACCTCTAAACACGTTCAGGTCATTTCCTCTATTGATAACTAACGCAGGAGGCCCCAGAGACTGGTATTAGCTACTCAATATGTTTCAAAGTCTCATCTTTAGTGGTACAAGCAATGTACCCAAGAGTAAGTCACCCACAAAACAGGAGCAAGTATTTGCAAATATAATATCTGGTAATAAGCTGTGAGGTGCCAAGAAGACTCACAACTCAATAATTAAAAGATGAATAATCTGATTTTTCAAATGGGCAAAGGATGAATAGACATTTCTCTAAAGAAGATACACCAATGGCCAATAATGCAAATTAAAACTACAATGAAAGGTCACTTCACACGTGTCTTAGTCTTACCACGGACTAGGAAGCTTAAACAACAGAAACTGATTTTCTCCCAGTTCTGGAGCCTGGCAGTCTGAGATCAAGGTGCGGAGCATGGTCCAGTTCTGGTGAAGGCTCCCTTCCTATTTTACAGACAGCCACCTCCTTACTGTGTCCTCAACAAGGCCAAGGGAGAGTGTGTGTACTCTCAGCTCTCTTCTTAGAAGCAAACTAATCCCATCATGAGAGCTCTGCTCTTATGACCTCATCAAGCCCTAATCACTTCCCAAAGGCCCTGCAGCCATCACACTGGGAATTATAGCTTCAACACATGAATCTGAGGAGAACATAAATCAGTCTACACCAATACCTACTAGAATGGCTATAAGAAAAAAGATAATAATGGGGGCTGATGATGATGTGGAGAAACTGGAACACTTCTCCATTCCTGGTGGCCCTGCAGAATGGTACAGCCACTTCGAAAAGTAGTCTGCCGGTTCCTCAAAAGGTTAAACGCGGGGTTGCCAAATGACCCAGAGATTCCGCTGCTAGGTATCTGCCCGAGAGACTCAAAAACTTGTGCACAATGTCAGTAACATTACACATTATAGCTCAAACGTAAAAACAACCCGGGGCTCCTGGGTGGTTCAGTCATTCAGCGTCTGCCTACAGCTCAGGCCATGGTCCCAGGGTCCTGGAATCGAGCCCCACATCCGGTTCTCCGCTCGGCAGGAAGCCTGCTTCTCCCTTTCCCACTCCCCCTGCTTGTGTTCCTGCTCTGCGTCTCTCTCCGTCAAACAAATAAAATCTTTAAAAAACAAAACAAAACACAGAAACAACCTTAATGTCAATGTCCATCCATCTGATGTCATCCATCTGATGAAAGAAGAAAAAGTGGAAAATGTGTACAATGGGATGGTGTTTGCCACATGAAGAAATGAATGAAGCACTGATACGTGCTGCAACACGGATTTTCTTTGGAGCAATGATGCTAACCAGCAGAACCCAGTACAAAACATCACATGTTGCATGATTCCACTTTCATGAAATGTCCAGAACAGACAAATCTATAAAGATTGAAAGCAGACTAGTGGCTGCCTGGGAAGGATACAGGGACGTGGGGAAAAACGGAGTGACTGTTAATGGGTATGGAGTTTCTTTTGGGGGACATCGAAATGTTCTAGAACTGATTGTGGTGATGATTGAACAACCCTGTGAATAGAATAAAAACCATTGAATTGTATGCTTTAAATCATTGAATTGTATGGTATGTGAATTATATCTCCAAAAAATTGTATGTATATATATAAAGTATGTGGTTGTTAACACCCCTGAATCCAGCTGACACATGCCCTAGGAGTAAGGACCATGCCCTACAGGGAGGCCTCCTCTATCTAGACCCAATCTAATAAAGTCTAAAACTGATCCCTCACAAGATCCGCAGGAAAGATGAAGCTAGGGTTTGAATCCTGCCAAGTTAAAGTGTGTGCTTTCTGCAGATTTGCACTAACCAAGTGTTAAACCAAACCTACACTGGCACGAAGTGATCACCCAGCAATTTAACTGTCTGCCAAAACAAGAATCAACACACTTCAGAGAAAGCTAAGGAAATCCAGAGTCTTTAAAACATATGATCGCCCAAATTTCAATCAAAAACTATGAGACAAAAATAAATAAACAGGAAAAAATTGAGACAAAATAGCCCAAATAAATCAAATTTGAGTGTCTCCATTGGTTGGTAAGCATCTGCCTTTGGCTCAGATCATGATCCCAGCTCCTGGGATCGAGCCCTGCATTGACTCTCTGCTCAGTGGGGAGCCTGCCTCTCCCTCTCACTCTGCTCTTCCCCACCCCTGCTTGTACGCTCTCTTTCTCTCAAATAAATAAATAAAATATTTTTAAAAAATCAAATTTGACATGCCTAGATGTTGAATTTAGCTGACAAGGACTTTGAGGTAGCTATTATAACTACATTTAAATAATTAAAGGAAAATTGCTCAAAGAGCTTAATAAGAATATGGTCTTCCTGAAAATTTAAGGACTAAAAAGAGCAGTAACTAAAATGAAAAATTCACTGGATAATCAAATTGGAGATGGGAGAAGAAAGAGTCAGTGAACATTTAGACACATCAATAGAAACTACCAAGTCTAAAGGACAGAGCAATTAAAGAGAAATGAACTGAATTTATTAATGAACCCGAGTGTTAGTATTAATCAGTCTAATACAAATGTAATTAAAATATCACCATAAAAGGATGATAGTGGGGCACACACATTAAAAAAAATCAGAAGAATGACCAAAAATTTCCCAAATTTGATGAAAACCACTAACTGATAGCTATAAGAATCTCACCAGACTGCAAGAAGGATAAACATAAAGAGAGCCATGCTTAGGTACATCATAGTCAAAATTCTGAAAGATAAAGATAAAATCTTGAAAGTTTTGGGGATTGCAGGTGGGGGAGACACATTGTATGCAGAAACAAAACATTTTACAAAGACAACCAACTTCTCATCAAAAACTACAGAGGACAGAACACAACGGAGCAACATCTTCAAAGTGTCGAAAGAATAAAACACTATATCCAGCACAACTACCCTTCAAAAACAAGTATGAATGAAATAAGGGCATTTTCAGATAAATTAAAGCTGAGAGAATTCACTTTCAACAGACCTGCACTACAGAAAGAAAGAAAGAAGAAAGAGAAAAGAGAAGAGAAGAGAAGACAAGACAAGAGAAGAAAAGGAAAGGTAGGTAGGTAGATGCTAAAGGATATTCATCAGGTTGGAAACATGGGTCTGCAGGAAAGAAAGGAGAGCACCTGAAATGATAAATAAAAATATAAAAAACCTGTTTCCCTTCCTCCCACAATTTACCTAAAAGATGACTATTTAAAGCAAAAGTACTAGGGACACCTGGGTGGCTCAATCGGTTAAGCTTCTGCCTTCAGCTCAGGTCATGGTCCCTGTGTCCTGGGATCGAGCCCCACATTAGGCTCCTTGCTCAGGGGGCAGTCAGCTTCTCCTTCTGTCCCTTTCCCTCTGCCCCTTTTCCCTGCTCATGTTCTCTCTCTCTCTCTCACTTGCGCACGCTCTCTCTCTCTGAAGTAAATAAATAAAATCTTAAATAAATAAATAAAGCAAAAGTACTAACTCTATGAATAGGAGTTTGTAACATATACTGAGGGAAAAGATATGACATTAAGATGGGAGCAGGTGAATGGAATTGCACTGTTGTAACTTCATCAGGTCTGTAAAAGTGTGGACGGTGAAGAGGTGCGACGTGGATTCTACACAGACCCTGAAAAGTTAAGAATGCTTGTAGTTAGCCTTAGGGGTCCACCAAAAACAAAAAAATGACAACAAAAAAATGGGAGGGGATGAGCGGAAAACAAATAGCAACATGGTAGACTTTGTGCAAACCTTATAAAAAATTACATTACATGATGAAAAGTTAACACTACCAGTAGTAAGAAATAGCAGCATTATGTACACTGTGATATGATGCACTGAGAAGGACACAACATTGCGTCTGTAGTATTCCTGCCAGAAATGTGTGACCACCATCACATCCTGAGAAAACAACGGAGAAGCCCAAACCCAAACCAAGGGAGGAACATTCTAGAAATGTGTACATCAAGAATGTCAAGGTCATGAAGGACGTAAGAGACACTGAGGAGGTGTCACTGACTGGAGGTGAGACACGGGGTTCGATCTGGGGACAGAGAAAGACAGTAGGAAAAAAAAAACGTGATACTGGAATAAGATCTGGAATGACTTAATAATAGTGCAAAGTGACTTTCTTATTGCTGATCACCGTTCTATGGTTGTCTAAATTGTTATTTCTAGGTAAAATTAAGGGAGGGGCATAGAGGTATTCTCTGAACTACCACTGCAGCATTTCTGTAAGTGTAAAATGATTCCAAAATAAAAAGTTATAAAAGATAGTACTAAATGTAAATAGACTAAACATCTCAATTAAAGACAGATTGTTGGGGCACCTGGGTGACACAGTTGGTTAAGCATCCTATTCTTGGTCATGATCTAGGGTCCGGGGATCGAGCCCCACATTGGGCTCCATGCAGGAGTCTGCTTGAGATTCTGTCTCTTTCTCCCTCTGCCCCTCCCACTCGTGTCCTATCTTTCTAAAATAACTAAATAAATCTTTAAAAAAATAAAAGACAGATTGTTATATTAACTATATATCTTGATTGATCCAAATATCCATCAAAAGGGAATAAACAGCAGTGTCTGAGTCATTCGATTGGTTAGTGACTGCCTTCGGCTCGGGTCATGATCCCAGAGTCCCAGGATCGAGTCCTGCATTGGGCTCCCAGCTCCATGAGGAGTCTGCTTCTCCCTCTGACATTCTCCCCTCTCATGCTCTCTCTCTCAAACAAATGAGTAAAATCTTTTTTTTTTTTTTTTAAAAAGGGAATAAACAAATTCTCATATTCATTCGATGGAATACTGCTCAGTCATAAAAAGGAACAAACTGCTAATACCTCAGCAACATGGACACATTTCATAGATACTGTGCTCAGCAAAAGAAGCCAGGCACCAAAGAGCTAAAACACTGAGACTTTTTTTTTTAATTTATTTTTTATTTATTTTCAGCATAACAGTATTCATTATTTTTGCACCACACCCAGTGCTCCATGCAATCCGTGCCCTCTATAATACCCACCACCTGGTACCCCGACCTCCCACCTCCTGCCCCTTCAAAACTCTCAGATTGTTTTTCAGAGTCCATAGTCTCTCATGGTTCACCTCCCCTTCCAATTTCCTCCAACTCCCTTCTCCTCTCTAACTCCCCATGTCCTCCATGCTATTTGTTATGCTCCACAAATAAGTGAAACCATATAATTGACTCTCTCTGCTTGACTTATTTCATTCAGCATAATCTCTTCCAGTCCCATCCATGTTGCTACAAAAGTTGGGTATTCGTCCTTTCTGATGGAGGCATAATACTCCATAGTGTGTATGGACCACATCTTCCTTATCCATTCGTCTATTGAAGAGCATCTTGGTTCTTTCCAAGGTTTGGCGACCGTGGCCATTGCTGCTATAAACATTGGGGTACAGATGACCCTTCTTTTCACTACATCTGTATCTGGGTAAATACCCAGTAGTGCAAGGGTCATAGGGAAGTTCTATTTTTAATTTCTTGAGGAATCTCCACACTGTTCTCCAAAGAGGCTGCACCAACTTGCATTCCCACCAACAGTGTAAGAGGGTTCCCCTTTCTCCACATCCCCTCCAACACATCTTGTTTCCTGTCTTGTTAATTTTGGCCATTCTAACTCGTGTAAGGTGATATCTCAATGTGGTTTTAATTTGAATCTCCCTGATGGCTATGATGATGAACATTTTTTCATGTGTCTGACAGCCATTTGTATGTCTTCATTGGAGAAGTGTCTGTTCATATCTTCTGCCCATTTTTTGATATGATTGTCTGTTTTGTGTGTGTTGAGTTTGAAGAGTTCTTTATAGATCCTGGATATCAACCTTTTGTCTGTACTGTCATTTGCAAATATCTTCTCCCATTCCGTGGGTTGCCTCTTTGTTTTCTTGACTGTTTCCTTTGCTGTGCAGAAGCTTTTGATTTTGATGAAGTCCCAAAAGTTTATTTTCGCTTTTGTTTCCTTTGCCTTTGGAGACATATCTTGAAAGAAGTTGCTGTGGCTGATATAGCACCAAGAACCATAAGATACCTGGGAGTAAACTTAACCAAAGAGGTAAAGGATCTGTACTCAAGGTACTACAGAACACTCATGAAAGAAATTGAAGAAGACACAAAAAGATGGAAGACCATTCCATGCTCTTGGATCGGAAGAATAAACATTGTTAAAATGTCTATACTGTCTAGAGCAATCTATACTTTTAATGCCATTCCAATAAAAATTCCACTGGTATTCTTCAAAGAGCTGGAGCAAATAATCCAAAAATTTGTAGGGAATCAGAAGAGACCCCGAATCGCTAAGGAAATGTTGAAAAACAAAAATAAAATGGGGGGCATCACATTACCTGATTTCAAGCTTTACTACAAAGCTGTGATCACCAAGACAGCATGGTACTGGCATAAAAACAGACACATAGACCAGTGGAACAGAGTAGAGAGCCCAGATATGGACCCTCAACTCTATGGGTAAATAATCTTCGACAAAACAGGAAAAAATATACAGTGGAAAAAAGACAGTCTCTTCAATAAATGGTGCTGGGAAAACTGGGCAGCTATATGTAGAAGAATGAAACCCGACCATTCTCTTACACCATACACAAAGATAAACTCAAAATGGATAAAAGACCTCAACGTGAAACAGGAATCCATCAGAATCCTAGAGGAGAACATAGGCAGTAATCTCTTCGATATCAAACACTGAGACTTTTGGTACAGTTCTAGGCACGTGAAATTCTAGAACAGGTAAAAGTAGTCTAGAACGACATAAATCAGGTCAGTGTTTGCCTGAGGTTGGGGGGAAGGGCTGGCCTGTGGAGCCTGTAAAGGGGTCCCGGGTACTTTCTCAGGAAGTAGTAATAGGATAGGGGTGGTGGCTGCAAGGGGGTCCAAATTTATGGACGTGCGCACGTATAACCAGTGAATTTTACTGTTTGCAAGTCATACTTCAGTGAAGCTGACTAAAAAGGAAAGGTAGGAAGCCTTCCCGCCGCTCAGCTGTGGTGATTAGGGCAGCACGTGAAGAGACAGAGGACAGGCGTAGGAAGTGTATGGGTCTGGGCTCTGAGACTTAGCCTAACCCCAGATTCCAACAGACCGTAGAAGTCAGGTCAGGACATTCTCTCAGAAGGGTGTGCTCCCTCCTGGACCAGGGTTAGCCATGGTAGCCCACCTCCCCACAGCTCCATTCTCAGGGCAGCCAGCGCCAGTTTTTAAGGCTACAAGGAGGATGTCACTGAAGACTAGTCCTCAGCACGTGGATGGCACACTTCAAAAATCTCACAGGAAAGAAAGTATTTAAAAGCTGTCTGGTAAGCTTTGGACCCGGATTCCCATGACTGGGTTATAGTATCATAAACTGTGTGGCTCCAGTGATGTGACGGCACTGAGGTCCGATGACTGCTGAATGGACACGCTTGCTGTGTCTAACTATGAAAATAACACCAACTCCATCCCCTTTCCACACACAGCCACGCTTTTGAAGACGTCAGCGGAATAAGTCACTATTGATTTTTCGTTGTTGTTTAGGAGCATAATTAGAGCAAAGATCTACAGAGGGATTTCTGTATGTCAGGCCCTGCGAAGTGCTTTGCATGCATTCCGTGTAATCCTCACCAGAGCCTCTTTAAGGGTTTTAAGAGATGAGAAAATTGAGGTCAAGAGGGTTTGGGACTAACTTGCTTGAGGTCACCTCTGTGTGCTACTCACACTGCTGTCAGGGCCGAGACTGAGCTGGCATCTATCTGGTTGCACAAT
The DNA here is from genome assembly GCF_030435805.1 of Mustela lutreola. Lineage (NCBI taxonomy): Eukaryota > Metazoa > Chordata > Mammalia > Carnivora > Mustelidae > Mustela > Mustela lutreola. The sequence continues at coordinate 43,242,748 of NC_081297.1, forward strand.
CTGATTGATTTCTTCAGTATTGTACAGAAGAGATTAGACCCACTCTTTCATGAGAAAGATATTTGTGTTAATGTAATGTTATTATATATATATAAATATATATATTTATTTTTGAGAGAGAGAGAGCACATGCATGCGCAAGTGGGGAGAGGGGCAGAGGGAGAAGCAGGCTCCCCACTGAGCGGGAAGCCCGATGCAGGACTCAATCCCAGGACCCTGGGATCATTGACCTGAGCCGAAGGCAGATACTTAAGTGACTGAGCCACCCAGGGGCTCCACATTTGTGTTAACAATGATGATACTTGATCTGACGAAGCTTCCAAAGCCACGGTGGTGAAACAGGAAAACACAAAATGGAGAAAAATGAGAAAAGCACACACTCTAGTTAGAGGATAGAACTTGTCTTTGGTCCTTTGGGATACTATTTCCCTTTACCAGACAGGCTCCTACAAAGTTTCAAAGACTCTTTCCTAGAAATAAAGAAATAAGAAGACCAGTGCCAGGTATGAATCAGTGCTGTGTCACCCTGGGCTGCATCTTGTCGGTGGATTTCAAAAGTCTTTGTCTGGGTCACATTTCCACTCTGCACATTTCCACATTTCCACGACTATTCCACGACCATTTATTGAAGAAGGTAGGAGCAGTGTCTTACACTGGTTATAAACTACTTTCATACATCCCCGTCTCAATTTTAACAACTGCTCTGTGAGCTAGGGAAGGCACGGCTCCTGTTGTGAACCTTCTGAGGAAGGAGGACAGGGAGACTCGTGCAAGACATCTTCTGCCCAAGCTCCCTGGTAACACAGGGGCAGAGAGCACAGACCTCAGATTCGCCAGTGGCTGCTGGGCGGCTGGGCATCCTGGAGCACGAGTTGCTCTTGGCCCAACATTTCCTATGTCAAGTTCAAACTCTTAGTGGGTAGATGTTCAACATGAAGGTGATACTTGAACTATCCTATTTGGCAAAATAACAGAAGCACATTTCCAAGGGCACGCTAAGGCAGGCACCAGGAAATGACAACAGGTCCTCTGCTCAATAGTGACATTACCTGACTTATTAGAAGTTATGGATTCTAAAATGCACATTATTACATACCACTAAGAAAGAAAAGTTCTCGCAATTAAACTATGACACCCACTGATTTTAAGATGCGTCCTAGTCTCAGATCTATGGAAATGTATCTTAGTAATGAGGAAATATGAAGTTCAAGACTAGCTTCCTCAAACTGGGGATTTTAACCTCTGTAGAAGCCACCAGCTCTTTAATTTATCGGTATTATTAAGCAGTAACAACACCGAGTGCCAGGCCCATCAGTGGGAAGAGAAGAGGGAAGATGAGTAAAGGCATCATCATCTCCAGCATTCAGAACCCCCCCTCTCATACCGGGTCCTCAGGGAGGATTTCGAGAGCCGGGAGCTGCAGAGCATGGGGCAGTGTCTCTCAGGTCTCCTCTGTCTCCTTAAGGTCAAGACCCATCCGATGATGAAAGACTCAATTCTCCTGGACCAAACTCTGAGCAGGTATTTGGAGCATGTCGATGACAATTTCTTGACACCCATTTCTCTTTTTCAGTGATGAACTAGAGAAAAATTCTAACACCCTGCTTCACGTACATTATCACACTGAATTCTCAAAATAACTGTATGAGTTGGGCATTATTAACCCTTTCATAATGTTTAAAGGATGAAGAATGGGGAGCTCAGAAAAGCTAAATAACCAGGGTGAGGTTGGTCGAGGTTCAAACCAGAGTCCGTTTTGCCCCTCAAAGGCCATGCGCTTTCTACTGGACAGGGGGCAGACAGCAGGGAGGATGAAGGCTTATCAAGGTTTGAAAATCACTGCTACTCTGACGTGAAGTCTAGAAGGCTGATGATCTGTCTGAACGATGACCCAGTAAACAACAAGCCCCCTTCGGCTACGGGAGAGCTCACTCAATCTGGGGACCCACTTGGTCAGTAGGATGGCTGTTCACCTTTTGGAGGTGATTTGGGTACAGGCCTAGCTGCACGTGGGAAGACAGCTTAGCCAGCCACACAACGAGTGGTGAAAAGGGGCGTGAACACAAGTAATTACAACATAGGGCAAAGTGTGGAAAGGGCCATCGTCACAAATGTCCCCTGAACTGGAACAGCTCTTCAGGGAGCCAGCTCCAAGCCACAGAGAGGTCACTGCTGGCAGAGGTGACCAGGGAGGTGGCATGTGAGCTGTACCGTGAAGAACAGACAGATACAGATAGGAGGAGAAGGAAGGGGAAGGCATCTGAGAGGAGCCCGTGGCCTGAGAAGCAGGTCTTCTGGTTTGGCTGCAACACAGGGAAGTAGCCGGAGAGAGATCTGGAGAGGTGGCTCAGGGTAAGATTTCCAAGGGCTCTGAATAGCAGAGTAAAGATAGCTCTTCAGATGGGAAACGTGGAGCCCCCCACCCCCAAGAATTTTGAGTAGGACAGGGACTGTGAGCAACAGCAGGCCCCTGTGGGAGCAGGGGGAGAGGTACCCTTGTGGGGCACGGACTAGGGACAAACAGCCGGTGGGAAAGTTATGGCCCTAAATCACATGTGATGCCTAAAAACTCGCACTCGGGCAGGGGCACAGGCAAAGGTCAATTCCAAAGGATTTAGGGGACACGAAAACAAGGGAAACAGGAGAGACACGTTAGAACAATGGTGCTTAACCAGGGGAGACTTGGCCCTCACGGGACCCGTTTCCTTACCACCCCTGGGAGGAGGGTGCCCCAGCGTCTAGTGGGGCAAGGTTAGGGATGTGGCTGAACATCCTACAACACACAGAACGGCCTTCCTCAACCGAGAATGATCAGGTCCAAAATAATCAATAGGGGTGAAATTCAGAAACACCATTTTAGAGCCACAAGGAAACAAAAGTGGAAAGTAAAGGTGTGACGCTGGGCCTGAGACCAAAAAGCAGAGAAACTCCGGGACTGGCTCGGCACAGACCACACACCTGTCTGTCATTCCTCTCATCTATAAGTTTGTGCACCTGCTACAGGTCAGGCTATGAGCGGCACCCAAGACAGGAACGCACACAGTCCTTGTCCTCAAGGCCCTGCCAGCAGGAAGGGAGAAAGCACATCAGAAACCCAAACACGTCTATGAACACAGAGGTGCCTGGACACGTGTGTGCAGGAAAGACTAAGAAGGAATGTTCTGAAATATCAGTGATTGTCTCTAACTTGGAATTCACACTTTTATTTTTCTCCATGTTTTTCCATGAAAACAGGGATGAATTGAAAAAAATGAAAACAATTCTGGGTTTTTTAGTGAGCACAGCTCAATCTCATCAGTTAGAACAAAGAGAAGTAGGTCCTTGGGCCACAGATTTCCCTTCCAACCTCACCCCAGGTGCCGTGTCTCTGGGATCCGGTGAGGGATGGAGAATGGGGAGCCACGGAGCAGAGGAAGGACCCCCTCTTCCACTTGGAAGGTTGATGTGGGAAACCCCCCCCCCCCGCAGTTCCTTCAATCCCTCCCCTGGCTACATGTTGGGCATTGTTTTATGTGCTCAAGATACAGCACTGAACAAAACAGACGAAATCCCTGCCCTTGGGATATTGAGATTCTAGTAAGAGGAAACAGACAAGAGAACAAATATGAAAAACATACTAAAATATGTATGTTCAGTGGTTATAAGTACTAATGAGAAAAAGAAGGCAGAAAAGAGAGTTGAAAATAGGTACAAGGGCTGTAGTTTATACAGAGAAGCCAAGGAAGACCTTGCTGAGGTGACACGTGATAGGAGGAGAGCCGAGGGGGCAGGGGGAAGAGGCAGGGGCAGTGCCTGGGCGGAGGAACAGCAAAGCCCCGAGGCAGGGGGAAGGAGAGCGCCTGCTGGGCTCAGAGACCAGCAAGAAGACCACGTGCTGGAGAGAAGGCAGAGAATAGATGAGGTCGGAGAGGGAAGCAAGGGTCAGGTCGCCCAGGCTAGTGAGCCATTGTAAGGACTTGGCCTTTTCCCTGTGCCAGACCAAAGGCCACCAGTGGGTTCTGAGGGAGAGAGTGGCAGATCTGAGGTGGTTCAACAGGGAGACCAGCAAGGAGTCCGTCCCTGAGACCCCAGAGACAGTTGCTGGTGGAATGCGCCAGGAGAGGGGTGGGGGAGGTGAAGAGCGGTCGGGAATCTGGGTATCTTCTGCAATTAAACAGGACAAGATTCCCTGGTGGGTTGGATGTGGTTGGTGAGAGAGAGAAATCAAGAATGACTCTGGGGGGGGGGGGGTGCCTGGGTGGCTCAGTCGGTTACGTGTCATGATCTCAGTGTCCCGGGATCGAGCCCGACGTTGGGCTCCCTGCTCAGCAGGGCGTCTGCTTCTCCCTCTACCCTGCTCATGCTCTCTCTCTCAAATAAATACATGAAATCTTGGGGGGAGGGGGGGGGAAAGAATGACTCCAGAGTATATGTCTCAAGAAGGATAGACAGAGAAGGCCGTGGGAAGAGCAGGTTTAAGGGAAGAGGCCAGAGGGAGGCTGGGATGGCTCTTGGATCTCCTGGAGGTGATCTCCTGCCGAAGAAAGCGGCAGGCCATGTGAAGGTCAAGGGAGACCAGCAGGCAGGAGACGAAAATGTGGGGTGGGTAAGAGTGCAGAGGGTGTTAACGGCCCCCAACGTGGACGCGGAGAAGAGGTCTATGGGGATAAAGGAAACCAGGAAAGCCGCTGCCTGTGAGAGGGGAAAGTCGGAGGCCACGCATCACAGAGGAGGTGATGGAGCAACTGCCTGTCGCGAACTGAAATCTTTTCCTACTGGTTCATTTCAAATTATACTCAATGTGGCTTTCCTGGATACCAGTGTGAGGCAACCCGGAATTGAACAGATGAGATCTAGTAACTTCTAGATGGTTCCAGTCATCTGGAACGACAGCCTAGCAAGGGGCATGACTGAGTGCCCGGGAACTGAGGCACCTGGGGAACCCCGAAACCAGTTCCTTCACCTTCTCTCAATCTGGGCACAGACATGGGTAAACACTGTTCCCCTCTCCCCCATAAAGGCAACATGCAGGAACGCTCCAGCTCCCCTCAAAAGGACCTGAGGATCCAGCCTGAGCCACAGGTCGGGGCAGCGCTTCATGTCACGGATCCACTACTGGGCCTGGACGGTTTCCTATGGCTTCCCGTTCTTTCTGCTTTTCTACCCTATGCTGCAAGCCCAAACCGCCGGTGACATTCACAATCACAAGATGGCTCTGAAGCCCAAGATACAGGAGGATAAACGACTTGAGAGGTCTTGGAATAGGGCACATTTGTTACTTGCCTGTTGTGGAAGCTACCAGAAGGAAAGCTACTGAAGTTCTGAAACTGTGTCTTGGATCTCTAGCACCTGGGGCGTGTCTGGAACTGTATCTTGGATCTCCAGCACCTGGGGTGTGCCTGGGTCAGTATTTGTTATGTGAATAATTCAAGAATCATCAGAAAGTCAGTAAAGAAATGGCACACTTATTAGGCACAATGGACCAATTTCTAGCAATGAACATGCCATATAATTCCAACGTTCACTGCCCTTAGATTAACAATAACAAGCATATATGTTGGACATCTTCTAAGCTTGGACCCTGTTCTGATGCTGTGTTAGCTCTGAGGGGGCATTGCAGAGCCAGACAAACATGGGGCAGGGACAGACTTTTAACAAGAACTAACAGAAGAACAGGAGACTTTCAGATGGCGGCAAGGGCTCCAGAAAGACAGAGAGTACCAGGGGGCAGATGGCAATTCTGCTTCCCAGGACCCCCTATGAAGCCAGGATCTGAATGGGTGGGGAGGAGCCATCGGGCCCCAAAAGGGGTGGGCACAGTCCAGGGAGAAGGAGCAGCAGGTACAGAGGCCCCATAAGAGTTACAGGAGTTTGGGCCGCATCAGGCACACCGATGTGTGGCAGAAACTGGGTGTGACAGAGAGAAGTGCAAGACGAGGCTGGAGAGGTAGGACCCAGGATGTGGAGGGCCCCGGTAGACCTTCCTGCAGGCCTGGGTTGTCTTTTTTCAAATTTATCTTTTAACTTTTGTTTGAGAAAAAGAAAGAGAGCAGGAGCGAGTGCGCGTCTGGGTCCTGGAGAGGGGTGGAGGGGGAGGGAGAGAGACTCTCAAGCAGGCTCCATGCTCAGCATGGAGCCCAACATGAGGCTCCATCTCAAGACCCAAGTCAGAGACTCAGATCAGGACCTGAGCTGAAATCGAGAGTCTAACACTTATCCGCTCACCCCAATGAACCATCCACATGCCCCGGAGCTGGGTTGTGTTTTAAGTCACAGCGGAGGGAAGGAGGGTAAGGGAGTGTGAAAGCGCCCTGTGAATTTCAGGAATGACACACAAACCCTGTCGGGAACCCTGTTTGTAATGCCTGTTTTTGACACATCTGGAAGAGACGCCTTTCTCTTACAGAAATTGGAAGATTAAGTTAGGAGCAACTACTTTAGGACCGATGGTAGGTAATCTCTGGGCTCTGACGAACTCAAGGACCCAATCTAACCCCCCAGGGGCAGCCTCGCCTCCATTCTGGAGCAGGGCTCCCCGCGAGGGCAGAGATGTTCCGGAGGGTGTACAGTCAGTTCTGTATGTCTGAACTGGAATGCCTGTAAATGGGAAGGCTCTCCAGTTTGCACAGGGAACTCTCCTTTACCCACTGCTGTGTTATAAACCCTCACCACCTCTTTCACTCCATCTGGGAACCTGCTTGGTACCCGGGGACGTGTGAGTGGGAGACCCTGAGGCGTTCCCATCTGCAGATCTACTATAGAGCTCTGTCACAGCGGGAGCCAGACCTGGCCCAGGAGAGAAAGGAAAACTCTCAAATCTCATCTTCCCCTTTATTTTGAAAGCTTATTTTAGATCTAATACCATAGAGGTTACCCTTTTAAGAAGAAGAAAATACAACATGTCAAGAATTTGGTTTCCAACCACAGGCAATATATCCGCACCTGCTTAAACAACAGATGGGTTTGAGATGGGCTCAGCAAGACCCCTTCCCTCCCAGCCAGGGACTTGCTCCCATCTCAACCCTACAGGACCCCATCAGAATCCACTCTCCTCCTGAGACTGTTCCACTTTTCCCTCCCTTCATGATAGCCAACCCTGAACATTTGTGTTCTCCCGTCCTGTGTCACTCCACAAACTGGGACCCTCAATCCCTGTTGAAGTAATGATCAAAATATGTATGCTTGGGCCACCTGGGGGGGCTCAGTTGGTGAAGCGGCTCCCTTTGGCTCAGGTCATGATCTCAGGGTCCTGGGATCAAGCCCCATGTTGGGTGCCCTGCTCAGTGGGGAGTCTGTTTCTCCTTCTCCCTCTGCTCCTTATCCCCCTGCTTGTGCTCTCTGTCTGTCTTTCTCAAATACATTTAAAAAAAAATCTTTAAAACAAAGTATCTAGGCTTGATTGGACACCGCCAGTGTTCACGAGAGCCCTTCGAGAACTGGTGAGCACACGCTGACTTAGGCAGCTGGTTTGCTGCTAGTGTTCCACACAGAACAGCCTCTGTCTTTAGATGCAGAGCAAGCAGGGGGCAGGGACAAAGGACTTCTAACTACGCTGCCCACCGGTCTTCAGCAGTAGCACCAGAAGAGCTGACGCTTCCATAGCCCCGCAAAGTCCTGGGCACGGTGGTAGTGCTTTATATACACCAAGCTTACCACAAACTTATCTCACAGTGATCACATAAGTATAAAGTTACTGTTTCTGCTTTACAAGGGAGGAAACTGAGGCATGGAGAAGTCAGGTAATCTGCGTCGCCTAAGGCTACGTAGCTAGCTACTAAGTGCTGGGATTTGCACCCAGGCAGCCCAACTCCAAAGCCCTGGTCTCTACTGTCTCAGCTCCCTACAGCCTCTTGTATCATGGCATATCCTGATAGAACAATCTAGAACTCCTCCCCGACCTCTTCTCCCCTCCCCTTGCCCGTGCCCCATTCGTCAGCTCCTGCTCCCGCATGTGACCTGGAATGTTGTAGTTCTAACCTTCTGTGCAAAATCTCTTTTTGAAGGTTAACGGTTGCAGCCCTTGCGGCCCAAATAAGATCTGTGTGAAGTTTTTAGTAATTCGTTCTTGAAATTTTCCCAGAAGTTTCTCAACAGTGAGGTATATAATCTTAGAGATGATCTATGAAGGGACTCATCGGAGCTTCAGCTGCCCCCAGCCTCCCACTCTTGTGGGGTATTTGCTGGGAAGAGAAATACAGGGGGTATAAGAGTCCTGATTCAGACTCAGGGGGTATCCCAAGGGCAGGCCCAGGAGCTCAGGCTACTGTAGCTTCTTCCCTGAAAGTCTTGGCTCCTCCTTCTTGGAAGCGGGGCAGAGGGGAGATGCATCCCGGATTACCCCCAGCTGGGGTCAGAAAAGCTTTGCCGCCATAGTCTTCGCTCCCCCCAGCAGGAATCAGAGCAGATCTACCGACTAAACATTCTAGATAACTCTCAAGTGACCTTTCGGGGCTAAAGTTTGCAAACCCAAAACTTCTAACCCACTGCCTTTTCTAACTAAGCCCAGCTATCAGTTTCCAGGCCTGGGGAAATCCACTCCTGACCTTTTATCAATTAGTCAAGACAAGAGCAACCTTTGAGGAGTTAGCATTTCTGGGGCTCAAGGAGGCTGTAGAGGAGAGAGGACTGGAAACCCTTTTAAGAATGGACTCCGGGGGCCTCCCCCCAGGAACTCAGGCACCAGCCCCAAGTCACCCGAAGCTGGAGAAAGAGCTTCGCCACAATCCTCCTCCGGAGGCTGGCTAACCACAGAGTCCCCTGCCAGGCTGGAGCGCAAAGCCAGGAGCACAACCAGAGCCTCAGGCTCGACCACAAACCAGGCCTGCAAGACCGCGATTTGTGGAACAGTAACTCAGTGAAAGAAGCCGGCCCAGCCAGCCCCTCTGGGGGGAACGCACCTCCCCAGATTGGCTCCCAGATTGGCTTCCCCTCCCAGGCCTGGGCCCGAGCAGAGGGAATGCTAAAACAGAACTAGCTAAAGCTCTTGAAAATGACAAAATACTAGCCCTGGAAGGGGCCTCCAAAGTCCTCACTTTATGGAAGTGACAACTGACACCCCGAAACCAGAGGCTACGATGCATTCCGCCCCTTCCCCCCCAGCCCATGGGCAATATAATCTTCACTGCAACCCCTCAGGAAAAGAGGCTATGTCAAGAACTGAACATACAGACAGGTTGGGATTTGGGAAGTTTGGAGGTTTGGGGGTGCAAAAACAAAGTCTGGGAAAACACCCTTTAAGGACTGCATGGCTACCAGCACGGTACTTCCTCTTAGGGGGTCCCAGAGCCAGATGGGTGGGTGGGGCTGGGTAGTGACCTGTCAGCAAGGGCCCTAGGGACCTCTGATGGCAGTCTGTGTCTAGGTGTCCTGCAACTTCCATGCATGGCACTTCGAAGGTTTCCTCCAAGTACCAAGACAGGTTTCAAGTCACCCAGGAGGAAAAGAGTTGGGAAGAAAGCCACATGGGTGGAGAAGCAGGGAGGAGAGAGACCAACTTTAGAAAGTTTAGAAGAGGATTCATGCAGCCCAAAAGACCCAATAGCAACCACAGGGGCAAAAAAGTCAGGAAATGCTGCTGGAGCAGCCAGTGCAGTAGCCAGACTGCCAGCCAGTGGGGTGAACTGGGAGGGAGGGGGTGGAGGCTTAAATTTAGCCAGGTAAACAGGGCCTCTGCGGGGGGGGGGGGGGGGGGGAGTAGTGGCAGAGCTCTCACCTGCTGCATGGAGTTGGGGCACCACCTCTCGCTGCAGGGAGGTTGCGGCAGGAACTGCCCCAAACAGCAGGCCCGCTCCCAGGGCTCCGCCAACAAGGGGTCACACTGCTCCTCAGAGTTGGGTAGAAGGTTATTTTTACTTTCAAAGGTGGCTCGGATTGTAAACTATCCGACCCTCTCATCCCTATCACAGTCTCTATTCCCAAACCCTCTGCTGGATTTTCCTGGATTCCTGCCCACAGTTGGAAGATGCTCAGTAGAAACCAGCCAAGAATGCCCTGATGAGGCTGGGGAAGCCCCCATATCCTCTCCCTGCTAGGGATCTTTTTTTTTTTTTTTTTTTTTAAAGATTTTATTTATTTATTTGACAGACAGAGATCATAAGCAGGCAAAGAGGCAGGTGGAGAGAGAGGAAGGGAAGCAGGCTCCCTGCTGAGCAGAAAGCCCCGTAGGGACTCGATCCTAGGACCCTGGGATCAGGGCCCGAGCCAAAGGCAGAGGCTTTAACCCGCTGAGCCACCCAAGGCGCCCCTCCCTGCTGGGGATCTTTCTATCAGTGCTGTCGTGAGTCTTGCACGACCTGAGGAGACACAAAAGCCAGTCCCACCACCACCGCCACCATAACTGAGGGGGGCATTCAGGTGTGGGAAAAGGTGGAGGCCGAGAGAAGACCTGTGTAGAAGACTACTAAGGAGGTAAATGACAGTTTGGAAAGTTGCTAGGCAGAACAAAATCAGAAGAGGGAACAGGAACGCTTTTGTGGACGTGTTGGTTGTTATTTCAGAGAAGGTAAGGACTATCACCTCATATAAAAATTTCCTCTCCTGGGGCACCTGGGTGGCTCAGTGGGTTAGGCCGCTGCCTTCGGCTCAGGTCATGATCTCGGGGTCCTGGGATCGAGTCCCGCATCGGGCTCTCTGCTCAGCAGGGAGCCTGCTTCCTCCTCTCTCTCTCTCTGCCTGCCTCTCTGCCTGCTTGTGATTTCTCTCTGTCAAATAAATAAATAAAATCTTAAAAAAAAAAAAATTTCCTCTCCTGCTGGAGATGCCAGGTGGAGCAATCCAGAAACCAGAAGAACCGTCCTAGAAGTAAAAATTAGAACTAGGCCTATGCCCTTCTTGAAGAAGAGCAAACGAAATAATCTTTCAGCTGCCATGAGAGTGAGGAGTGTGGGGGTGAGGGGGCATGAAATATGCAGGTGAATAACAATCCCAGATTTCTGCTTTTCGCAGCATATGGCACCCAGCAATTTGGCAAGAACCCTTTCACTTATGCTTTGGGGATAGAAACAATTTTAGGAAACAGTTTTTCTTCAAGTCAGTAAGACACCCTTCGAGATACTACAATAGCCAAATGGACTAAGGAGGAGACTGGTTTTAGGCACCCTGGGCAAACCCCTAACCCACACACACACCCTCGCTCATATATTCATACTCAAATACATAAGAAACCAGAGCCTGGGAAAGTAGGAAATCACACATGGAAGGGGGCCAGCCAGTTCCTCCAAGGCTGGCTCCTGTTCCCCACGCAGGGAGAACTGTGCCCCTTCCCTCCCTGCTACCACCCCGCCCTCAGTGTGCCACATGCCCTAGGTCTGATTTTCTTTAAGATAGGAAAGGGAGCTGTGGCTGCCCTTAGGAATTTATCCACAAATTGTCTCTTTAGATCCTTTTATTCTATTCAGCTCCTAGCCTGGGGTCAGGTCCACCTGCACATTTTAGTGCCAAGACCTGGTGTTCTGTCTACCCCTTCCCTTGAGCTCATGGATTTGACTTCATCCCCATGAAGAGCCAGCTACATGTATCACTGCTCACAATTGTGCAAAAGAGGTCTCCCAGCATTGCCTTCCCTTCCCAGGAGACACACCTCCTTCTTGCTATTTATAACCACAAATCTTCTGTGTCAAAGAGAGAACAGACACTATTTTGAAATGGAGGAAAACCACCACTCAGCCTTTCATAGGTTGATATGTTTGCCAGGACTTGTGTCTGTGAGCCTGGACAGGCATGTGGGCACAAGCTTGGGGCCTGGCATCCACTCATCCATGCCTGAGATTGGGAGTCTTGCTTTTGATAAGTCAAGCCCATGTGTGAACCCGACAGCAGCAGGAATGGCTGGGTCCAGGAAAGGGTCCCCAGGCTTTTCTGAGGGTGTGCCCGCTGCTCCCAGGGCCCTCTGTTGCCTTAGGGGCCAGCCACAGAAGGAGTCACCCTAAGGTTCCACCCATGTGGGTGCGTAGGTGCTCGTATTGGGCCCTGCCCCACTGACCCAGAGTTTTCTGCACCCACGTTGTGGCATGGTGCAGCTCTATCAATTGGGCACGTTCCTGGGTGACCGTAGCAGTTCAGAGGGCTCGTAACATGATCCTGCGCCTTTCTCCTTCAGGTACTAGGCTGAAACTTTGCCTGGAGTGGTAGTAACTGAAAGCTGTTGCCAAAGTGGTCAGGTGGCGAAGACAGTGAAGGAGGGGCTGGGCAGAGCGGACAGCAGATGCCTCGGTTCACAGCTGGGTAACCAAATCCCGAGCTGAACCATTTCAGTCTTCCTCTTGCAAAACGGGAGCAATCGTGCTCCACATACACTGAATCATCTCTCACAATGACCTGCAGGATGGAAATATCGAGGACATTTGGCTCTGACTAGAGTGCACGGCCAAATAGCCACGGAGGCTCCACTAAAAGATGGAGAAAGGTCCCTTCTCACTTCTCCCAGGGCAGGGATGGATGAGGCCGAGGAGCGGAAAAGAAAACAGAAAGGTCGCCAATTCCATTCAGGGCTTTACCTGCTCTGAGGGTTAGGCAGGAAATCGGGCACCAAACTAATTCTGCTCCAGGGGGTTAAAATAATCCAGATGTAGTCCTCACCCCAGTCCGCTGATGTGGGGCTCACAGGAGTCCAGCTGAGCCCAGAAAAGTGAGCAAGAAGCTCCGAGGGGCTCGAACCGGTCCCGGCGCACACCCGGCTCCCTCCCCGGCCGCCCTGCCGTGGGGACGCAGAGCCGCGGGAGCCCGGGCTGCGGCGGGGCGGGCGAGCAAGCCCCAACCTACCTGCCCGCGCTCCCGGCACCCAGCCCCGCAAGCTCGCGGGAGGCAGCCGCTCGCGGAGAGCTCGCCGCCCCAGCTTTGTTCGCGGCCCGCGGCGGGGGGCTGCTCTTCCCCGGGCGCTCCCTGCCCCCCACCTGACCCGCGGCCGTCCGCTCCGCGCGAGCACCGCGCTCCCCCGCCGAGCGCAGGGCCCCGCTCCTCGGAACCGCCGCGCCGCCGCCCCTCGGTCCTCACTGCCGCCGGGAGCCGCACGCCGCCGGGCTGCCCGGGGCACCGCGAAGGCGCACGGTGCCGAGAAGTTTTGGCCGCGGAACCCGGGACGGGGATGCCTACTGGGCGGCGACGGCCGAGGGCCGGGGGCGGCGGCGGAGGCCCGCTCGCTCCCTTTCCCACCGCGGGCAGTCGGCGCTTACCTGCATGTCCCGCCGCCCGGCAGGCCTGCGGGCTCCGGCTCGCCGCTCCGATCGGCCCGGCTCTTCCAGCGCCCGGCTGCGCCGGGTCGGCCGGGCGCGGCGGCTCGCGGTCTGGGGGCCCTGCCCCGCCGGGGGCGCCCGGTGCAGACCCTGCTCAGCGAGCAGGCTTGGGCCCCCGCACTGGACTCTTCATCCGCCGCCCGGCGCGGGGCTGGCGGCGCGGACCAGCGCGCTCCGCTCCGGGAGTCCCGCCGGCGCGTCTGCTTGGTCCCCTAGATGCGGGGCAGCCTCCGCGGGCCCGGAGGAACGCCCCTCCTCCCCGGGCGGTCCTGGGTCTCGGGTGCGTGTACCCTGCTGCCGCCGGCGGCGTTGGGGGGGACTCCCTGCTCGGCGTCCGGGACCCCCGAGCTCAGGGGGTGGGGGGAAGTCGGGGAGCGGAGCCCGCGGCCGAGCCAGAGGGAGGCCCTGGGCCCTGGGCGCCCGGCTCGGGCCGCGGCCGTCTGTCGTCGCTGGGCTGCGCGCCCTCCTCGGGAGCGCGGGACCCGAAGAAGTTTCGGCCCCAAGTTGGCTGCGGGGCGGGTGGCGGCCGCGGCAGGGAGTGCAGGGGCCGACGCTGGGCTAGTGGATCCCAAGGGCTCCACCGCCTCCGCCCCGCCTCCCGCGCCTCCTCCCCGCCCCCCGGCAGCCGCGCCGGCCCCCGGCTCACTCCTTCCCACCGGCAGAGCCCGCGACACCCCTCCCCAGGGCTCTTCCCAGGCGCTGGGACCGTGACCTCCGCACCTGCCTCCCGCCTCCCGGGCGTACTCGCTCGGCCCCTCGGCCCCTCCGCAGAACTGCCCCGGGCCTCGACGCGGGAGTACCAGTGTACCCACCACCCCTGCCGCCCCGGAGGCGCGCCGCCCGCCCCTTTCCCCCTGCCGCCTCCTTCTCCCGGAACTCGACCTGGTCCTCCGAGAGGACCTGCGGGACTCTCCCAGCTCTCCTGCCAGGAGCCTCGAACTCGGGGCGCGGTGGAGCTGGAGGTTCTGAGAGCCAGGAGGGTTACTTCAACAGTTCTTCCATTTACACCAGCCACTCGCCTGGGTTTGTCTTCCTTTGAATGCCCCCAAAGAAATAGAGTGAACTGTTACACTTTACAAACCCAAGTCATCCCTTCCTGTCTCGGGACTCCCACCCTTCTACAGCACCCAGCAGAGATCTCCGGGATGAGGAAATCTGGTGGAGGAGGGGCTCACCGAGTGAAATGTTTCCTAACGGGAAATGCATCCTCTGATCGCTGGTGCCACAGCTCTGGCGCTGAAATACTGGCCTACCTTTTTATGGAGAAACTGAGGCACAGAAAATTGGCACTATCAGTCCGTAGTCACTAAAGGGAATTAGTAGTCTGAAAAGTCCCTAGAGCTCAGTTTTTAGCCAGAGCCCAGACCCACGTTTAATTACTTTTATTGAAGTCCCCAAGTCCTGTTGGTAAGTTAGCTCACAGCACTCCTGGGTGAGCTGTGCGTGGAGTTCAAGGCTTCACAGGAGACAGGGCTCAAGCTCCTGCTGCTGGACCCTGTTCCAGACTCTAGTAACAGTATACCAACCAAGAGCAGTCAGCAGGTTTCCAGCATGCCCTCAAAATGCCTTTTCTTTTACATTCTGAAACCCCCTCTTCCCTGAGTAGGAAGTCACCCTGCTAAAGAAATTGCCTTTGAATGCAGTACAGTGAGGAAACAAAACAAAACAATTGTAATAATCAGAAGGCTTTGCCTTTTCTTAATTAGTAAGGCAACAAGGTGACAGCCTCCCCTTTCAGTGGGGGAAGGGGCCACAGGGAGCCTGAAGAAATGAGGGCCCAGGAACCCACCACGTTGGCTTGGCAATAAGGAGCTATTGTCCTTTGGCTTTTACAATAAGGAAAGTAAGAGCTGTTTTAGCAAATACCTGACTAATTAGAGGGAAAGGCTTCCCTGGAATTGTGCTGCCTCGGGCCGGAGGTTCTCTACGACTTTTCTCACCTCCCAGTGAATGGGGTTTATGAGACCAGGTCCAGCAACCTTAAATGAATGGCCTATAATTGCTGTGTGTGTGTGGGGGGGCTGCCTTCACCGAGGGGAGCTAGTTCAAGGCTTTATCTTTGGGGACAGATGGGAAGGGGAGCAAAGCTGGTCTAAAGCAGCCATAAAGGCTTTGAATCCACTTTGTCAAATTACAAATAGGCTCAGTTCCTCTCCTCCTCAGAAGAAAGCATCAGTCGTGGGGGTAGGGCCTTTGTGGGAGGTCAAGGGAAAGTCTTGTCCTGGAGGCCCCTATCATTCTGGAATGCAACCTGGGGGATTGGGGGGGATGCTTCATAAACTGTTTATTGAGCCCTCAACATAGAGAGGATGCCTGAGACCGGTTCCCAGCTCAACAAGTTTCAACTCTAAGGAGTGGGGTGGAGTTAGGGGACATACTTCTCATCTGGGGCCTAGCATGAGCACAAGAAGGGACACCTTGGCTTGGTGTCCCGCTGACGACCCAGGAGAGGAGCAGGTGACAGACGACAGCAGCCCCAGTTGAACGCCTGCATATCATCCTTCCCCTCCTGCCACAGTGTCTGTCCAGGATGAGTCAAAACTTGTGGCCCACATGGGAAAGCTGCAGTGCCCCCAGGAAAGGAGCTTGTGGCCCAGTAACTGGGAAAACATTTGAATGAGGAGCAGGCAGAGTCCTGGGCCAGATTCCCAAGGGAAGTGGTGAGCGCCCCGTCGCTTGAGTCAGCGAGCTGCTGGGGAGTCTAGAGCCAGCCCTGGAGGCAAGCCCTGATGGGAATGCTCTCACCCATGTTTTGTCTGTGATTGCTGGGTGGGGTCTCTTGCCTTCCCCCCCCCCCCCCGAAAAAAACATATCCTGACTTGGCATTTGTGGTTTAAACAAAGAAAGTAAAAACAAATATTTGGGCCTATGAAAAAGTGTACTGATTCCTGCTCCGCTTGGTGGAGATGCAGTCCCCCCCTTTCCTGGCCATGCCCTCACAGGCCACCAGCCACCCCCAGAGGTCTCTTCTGAGTCAGATGGGCTCACAAAACCTTGTCGGAAAGAGTCAGAGAGAAGCCAGGCTCCTCCATTTCCTTAGCTCTCTGTGGCTTTCCTCTGGGGGCAGATCTCGGGCTGACCTCTGGCCCTTGGACTGTGCCTTCTTAGGGCAATCGTTCCCTTACCCAGCCCAGCCTCAGCGGGAAGGGCTTCAGGTGGCCCCTGTTGTTGGATAGTCTTCCCATTCCGCCCCAGCCTGCTTCTCTGGTCTCTTTCAAAACATTTCTTTCAGATGAACAGAAAATGTCTTGGGGGAAACCAGCCTAATGAGCCTTCGAAGCCCCAAACAATCAGAGAGGCAAAACTAGTGACCTTTCATCCCGACAGCCGCTTCACAGCTGGTTTACCTCCAGGATGTTCAGGGCTCCTTCTGTGCTTGTTATCTGGATGTTTCCCTAAGAACAAGGGCTTACACAACTGGTAGATTCTGACCCCAAATCCAGACATCATGCATAGATTACCCCCACAGACTTACAAGACAATTTGGGACATCTGGGTCGAGGAAAATTCTAAGAGCTGAAGGCAGCAGGCTTGGTAAGAAAACTCTGCTCTCGTTGAGTTCGAACCTGGCTCTGCCTCTTAGTTGTAGGGGAGAAAGCTCACACGAAGATGCCAGCAGCTGAAGACATTTATGTCAAGTCAGAAGGGGGGGGGGAATGAAAGTTTTGATAAGTCTTGACACCTGGTATGTGCATAGAATTTATCAGTTTACAAATGGCCTTTCCATTTTTATGTTAACAGAGATCTGTCAAATGAGAAGAGTCCCGTTCACCACTTTTGGTGAGTTCCCCCCAAAAGAGAGATGAGTGCCCATTCGGGGAGGGGATCAAGCATGGTCACTGAGCAGATGGCTTCAAGTTGTCCCAGGCCAGGAAGTCTCCACTGGATTCACACCTGTGTGAACTTGGATCTTGGATCTTGGTCTGGAAGCCTCAGTGTCCTCATCTGAAAGGGAGCAGTGGCAAGATTTTCTACTTTATGGGAATGTGAGAACTGAATTGAATAATACAGATAAAAGGAACAAGAACTATGTCTTATACACTCAATAAATATTACTAATAGTATTATTCCTATTAAGTAGACATGACCTGATTTTTCATTTGGCAGTCTAATGTTGCTCTTAGTTCTTGAACCCCTGGATTTTTTTTTTTTTTAAGATTTTATTTATTTATTTGACAGAGAGAGAAATCACAAGTAGGCAGAGAGGCAGGCAGAGGGGGTGGGGGGAGCAGGCTCCCTGCGATGTGGGGCTCGATCCCAGAACTCTGAGAACATGACCTGAGCCAAAGACAGAGGCCCAACCCACTAAGTCACTCAGGCATCCCGAACTCCTGGATTTTCATCCCCATTTTTTTCTTCCGAGAGAAGACAGAGTCTTAAATTATCCCTTGAATGAATTCCCACTTTACAAATACCTAGAATGACACAGGTGAAGGTGGCTCTAAGAATTGGCCAAACCCGGAGCCCCCAGCTGACAGGGGAGGCAAAAGTTTCAAGTGGGTACCACCTGTAAAATTGGGGTGGGGGAGCCCAGTAGTTAGAGTGTGTGACTCTTGATCTCGGGGTTGTGAGTTCAAGCCCCATGTTGGGTGCAGAAGTTACTTTAAAATCTTTAAAATATAAGTAAGTAAAAAATAAAGAGAAAATCAGAAGTGCTAATGAATACAGTCCTATTAATAAGCTTGACCAAAGTATGAGGCACTATCTGGAATTGTAATCAACATGAAATGCTATTTTCCCTTTTGATAGTCTCACACAGCCATCCTGTGTCTTCCCTTCTCAGCTTTGACTAGAGTCCTTTCTCGTATTCTGTGCTGAGATACCTACTGAGGGAAGGGAGACAGGATACCCGCCCTCAAGGAGCTCTGCTCTCATGGTGGGGCCAGGGTTAGAGCAAAGAGACACCAAACCAAGGACAGATGCCCAAGACAGACACCCCCTGGGGCTGAAGACCGGCAGCTACGCCATCCATCAGGACTACAGGTAGAAGCCTGGGCTGTCCCCGCTTCCTTCCTCGAAGGGCTCCTTTACCCTGGGCATTTCGCCTCCTCTCTCCGGACCTCAGTGTCCTCACCTGTAAAGAGCATGGGTCTCCCTAAAGAATCCCGGAGATTTCTTCCAGAACTAAATGAATCTGTGGTTGAATCAAAGGAGAGACTGAGAATGATGGAAGCGTGGGTGGAAGACAATGAATTTGACTGCTCCAGACCATTTTGTTGGGAGTGCCAACAGGGACAGCCAGTGTTGACAGCCAGAACAGAGAAGGGGGAGGATGGTTAAAGGTCAGGGTGGCTGGAAATGCAGTCGCCACCACATCCAGGGGAACTGGCAAACAGAGCGGCTGTGAGGGTCAAGGCTCAGGAGATGGCCGGGAACTTGCATCTAAGTGCGGATAATCCCTGCAAGTTTAGCTGAGGAGAGTGGGGGAGGGTCCCGACGGTGCAGCAGGGGGGCGTGGGGTCAAGTGATGTGGTTTTCATGATAAGGGGGCCTTGGACACGCTTGAAAGCAGAGGGAAGAAAAATGGGGAGGGTGGGACATCCCTGCTGTTAGGAAGGGCTGGGATAGCGCTGGAGCAAGATCTGATTCCCTTCAAGGAGGGAGGCCAGGAGCACAGCTGGGGGAGGTAGCATTCCACAGCATGACAGGGGGGCCCCTTCTTCCTTCCTCTCAGGAGACTGTTAGGATGCCAGGAAAGGCAGTACCGAGAGCATGAAGGAGGAAGAAAGCAGGCTGCGTTTGCAGCCAAGAGCCTAACAGTGGCCCCAAGCAGGAGAGAACCCTCCAAGGTCATTGGCTCTGACGGAGCTCCCTGGGAGGCTTCCCAGGCCACCTGAACTGCTGGTTTATCAGAATTTTCCAGCAAAGAATGAATGTTAGAAATAGCTTCCCAGGCTACACGTCAGACCGTCAAAGCACATGGGGCTGCAGTCTGCAACTTTGAAGGCCCCACAGGTCGCCTGTCACGAGGTCGCTGAGGTCCCACACCCAGCCAACTGCCGGTGGGGGGTATGTGTGTATGGAAGAGGCGCTTGCTGAACTGTGCTGACTGGGGCCATCCCTGAGCCCCATGAAATAGCCAGTTTATTCGTCTCAGACCATACTGCAGTGGCGGAGGAAGGGCAGGGTGTGGGAGAGAGCTCCAATCCACCGGGGTCTCCACCAGCCTGGTTCCTTCCTGTGTTGGCCTGGGCAAGGTCTAGGTGGGGTGCGCTCGACCTGAGTGAGCCTGGGTTCCAGGTGCCGCCATCACCACGTGCTCGAGTTACCTTTTGCTAAATGGTACTAATAAGGATGATAAAGGAAATCCACAGGTAATCCCAACATCTCAAGGTAAGTAACAGTTTGTCTCCTGATCTGTAATTATCATCAAAAGCATTTATAAACTCCCGAATTCCACTCTCAGGGCTGGGATGAATTGCTAGGCAGTTTCCTATGTGAAGCGTGTGTTTGGCTTGCAGAAACGTGGTTGTACCACAAGACACAAACAGTGACACGTGAAAATGTATCATTGTAATGGACAATTGTTAATATTCCGAATGTTAACTTGAAAGCATTTGGTTAGGGGGTGGGAGGGGGGTTTGGGTGGCTCAGTCGG
Source organism: Mustela lutreola (assembly GCF_030435805.1). Lineage (NCBI taxonomy): Eukaryota > Metazoa > Chordata > Mammalia > Carnivora > Mustelidae > Mustela > Mustela lutreola. The sequence goes on from NC_081297.1 coordinate 43,262,554, forward strand.
TTGGGCATCTGCCTTTGGCTCTGGGTCATGATCCCAGGATTTGGGGATTGAGCCTGCAAAGGGGGCTCCCTGCTCAGTGGGGAATCTGCTTCTCCCTCTCTGCCTCCCCCATCCTCCCTCCCCACTCGTGCTCTCCGCACCCCCCTCCGTGGCTCTCTCAAATAAATAAAATCTTAAAAATAAGTAAATAAATAAATATTTGGTGCCACGCCCTCCCTTGGTGTCGTTTCTCACTGCACAGTTTGCATCTGGGTCCTACCGCCGAGCTAACTGGAGTGCCCCGCATTAATCCCTGAGGTTCTTCAATAGGTTGATCAGTAAAAAGGATTCCTATAAAATAGCGATCAGCCCCACTGTGAATGATTAGACTTGAACATTTCTCCCATCCTCGAAGTCTTTCTCGGAACTCCGTGCATCACCACGAAGACACCAAGATCAAGAATGCTCATCAGCAGAGACTGAAAACTGCATCTGCACTTCCTCTCCTGCCACGTTTCAGATACAGGCCTTGAAACCTTCGAATCTAAGAGGGGAGTGGGGGGCGCCTGGGTGGCTCAGTGGGTTAAGCCGCTGCCTTCGGCTCGGGTCGTGATCTCGGGGTCCTGGGATCGAGTCCCGCGTCGGGCTCTCTGCTCAGCAGGGAGCCTGCTTCCTTCTCTCTCTCTCTGCCTGCCTCTCAGTGTACTTGTGGTTTCTCTCTGTCAGATAAATAAATTAAAAAAAAAAAAAAACATTTAAGAGGGGAGTGGACAGACAAATATCATTGCCTTTATAGGCTTAGGAACACGCTGGAGGAGCTGACTTGCTTTTGCCCGAGCCCGAGGAGGTAGGAGGGAAACAGATAAGGAGAGAACAGGGCAAGAGGCGACTAGCCCGGGGAGAGGCAGTACTGACTGGTGACCTCACCCTCCCGCCGGGCGCTGTGGTCCTATTTCATTTCATGCCTCCTACCTCCCCTTTTAATTTCCTTCTTGCCTTTCCTGTAGCCTGGCAACCATACCTATATCCCCACCCGGATCTCATTCTTGGGCTGCCATCTGTGGTGGGCTTTAGGCAGGAAGTTCTGGAAACAGAAGAGCTACCAGATCTCCAGCAGATGGTTCTCTGCTGGTAGAATTTCAGGAACTGAGGCCTCTGAGTGCAGGAGATATTTCGGGGTTCCTGAGGAAGTGGGGGGTCCACAGGGAGCCTCCCCAGTGTCTTTGGGTCTTACCACCCAGCAACTGCCCACCTCCGTCCCCGCCCCATGGCGCTCTGCTCAAGAATCCCCACTGCCCCAGCCCGGAGCAGGCAGCCAGTGGCTGCTTGTTTGGCTTCCTTAATTTAAATGTCCATCTGGCTTTGTAGTAAGTTACAGGGAAGAGGTCCCCAGAAGCTGACAGTGAAGGCCCAGGTCATCAAAACCTATGCCAGGCAATGCACAGTGCTTAGGACTTTCCCTCTCTGGGAGGGGTTTTCAGTGCATGTTTCAAAGTTGCCTTCATTCTACAGATTACAGGATGAGAACAAATCTGGTCACAGACACTGTTTTAAAACCTTGTCCCTTTTCACTTAGAGAATGCTGAGTCTGGCCTTGCTCGCCATGATGGCTGATGACGGCGACCCAGACAGACACAGGACGCTCATTTGTTCCCAATAGCAAGTATATAAATATTGACTTCAGTCTGAGCCAGGCCCGTGTGCCTTTCATGTGGTAGGAAAGAGGCACAGACCAGGCAGGTTGGCAGTTGGGCCAGGATGGGGAAAGAAGGGGAGTTTCTTCTCTGGGGAGCAGCTGTCTACTAGCTGTAGGAGTTGGAGAGGGCAGCTTGGATCTGGCAGCACCAGGGCACGGCGGGGTCCTGAGAGGGCACGAGAGAGGGGAGCCCCGCCTGAGAGGGCCTTGCATCACCCTCACCAGCAAAGGCCAGGGCCCAAGGGGCCCTCTTGGGTTCTCAGCCCTGTTTGAAACAGTGATCTCAGCCCGATCTTCCAAGGGCCAAAGATGGGAGGAGCGAACGGAGTAACACTTAGAGAGGGAGGGAAGTGACCACAGGCCCTTGCTCACTGCCCCAGGTCAGCAGGGCTGCCCTGCTGTGGACTGGGCTCCGGAATCTGTGCCGGCAAGCAGATGCTCCCGATGTAGGTTACGCACGACCCCCCACTCACACCCCAGCCCCCAGGCTGAAACCCACAGAACCCCCACTGCAGCTTGATTTCCAGTCTCAGTGAAGTCAGAGAGGGCTGGCCAACTGGTAGCAATAAAGGAAGTTCGGAGCCGCTGACCCCACAGATACAAACTTGACTCCCGGAACCCCAGATCAGAGCAGCCCTGGGCGACATCCCGCCCGCTGTCAGCTAACTCTTCCTCACTCAGGCTGCAGCGACAAGGGGAGCCACTTAACCCGGGGCTGTTTCTGGGACTTCCCACCTGACCCCTGCTCTGCTCCAGAGGGCGGCCGAGAGAGACACAAGGAAGGAGGAGGAAGTAACTCCATCAGGCCCTTGATTCTAACTAGAGGAGCTGTCCATCTTCTCCTGGACCCGGCCCAGCAGCCTCCTCTCTGGTTTCACTCCAGCGCCCCAGGCACGGTGGTTGGGGTGAGGCTGATGGCCCTTAGTGGCTTGGGAAGGGAACGCCTTCTCCAGCAGAACTTAGCCTTTGAAGCCCAATCTTGGTAGCATAGATTCTGGAGCTCAGTCCTCGGGAGAAGCTTCTGGACTGAGAAGGCTTCCCTGGCTGCTAATGAGGGAGCCCATCGCACTGCCCCGTATGTACAGGTGTTTGCTTTTTTGTCCATTCTCTTGGTCTGCAGTGTGAGAAAGTATGTGGAGGGTTGCCCGCCTCAGTCCAGGACTTACTTCTATAGGAGGATTATAATAACATCAGGACAACAATAATAACCCGTTCTGAGTGCTTACAGTGTGTCGAGGGATCTAATCTTCACAACACTATGAAGTTGGCGCCATTATTATCCCATTTTACACATGAGAAAACTGAGAGGTCATGTTACCTACCCACAACTCCGCAGCTGACAGGCAGCCGGGTCAGCTGCACACGCATTATGGAAGAGCCTGAGGGGAGAGACAACCAGGAGGACCCTTACAGCAGTTTAGGTCAGATTCTCTGCCTGAAACCACCACAGACCTACCCAGAGGTAACCCTCCACTCCCACTGCCTTCAGTCTCTCAGGGACAGGAGATCCACTCTGGCTCTAATTCTATAAATAGTGGCAGAGGAAGATTGGGGCTGGAGAACTGGAGAAAAATGTGGAAGGTAAACTGCTTTTTATATACAATCTGTTCAAGTTCACAATAATGCAGGAAACCAATTTTCCCCAAACTAAGAACTGAGGAAAGGTCAGTTCTTCGATTCCTCAATCTCTCACGCCTGGGGACACAGAATGGTTGCTTTTAATAAAGGAAGTTTGAGGGTGTGCTTAGAACTCCAGGACACAAAACCCCCCAAGTCCGCTCAGGTTGTGACTGGGTCAAAGCCATGAGAAATGGCTCGGAGCGCACAGGAGGGCTGCTATTTTCCTTCATTGTGGTCCCGCTGAGTCCTTTCTTGCCGCTACCATCCTGCAAAGACCCCACCAAATCCCAGGGTGGGGAGCTCCCCCTAGTGGCCCAATGGACCCACTTGCTGATGGCCCCTGGGGTCTCTCCAAAAGAAAAGGAAGCGGATGTTTGTGGCCTAAGAAGCAATGGCCACTGGTGCCTTTATGCCTGAAGGAATGGAAAACATGCATCCATGTTTCTAGAAGCATTTTTCACAATATTCACCTTTTGGTGGAAACAACGTAAATGTCCATTGACAGATGAATGCGTAAACAATGGAGCATTATCCAGTCCTCTTTTTGAAAAAGATTTGTTTGTTTGTTTATTTATTTATTTATTTATTTATTTGAGAGAGAGAGAGAGGGAGAGAGAGGGAAAGAGACAGGGGTGAGTGGGAGGAGGGGCAGAGGGAGAGGGAGAGAGAGAATCTTAAGCAGACTCCATGCCTACCCAGTCCAGAGACCTATCCTGGGCTTGATCTCACGACTCTGAGACCATGACCTGAGCCCAAACGAAGAGTCAAACACTTAACCGATTGAACCACCCAGGCACTCCAGAACATTATTCTGTCTTAGGGAGGAAGGAAGTTCTGACACGTGCTACCATATGGCTGACACCTGAAGATCTAATGCTAAGTGAAATAAGCCAGACACAACAGGACAGATATTGTATAATTCCATTTATAGGAAGTACCTAGTCAAACCCAGAAAGACAGAAGGTAGACTTATGGTTACCAGAGGCTTAAGGGAAGAGAGAGTGGGTTTTTAATTATTTGATGGGCACAGAATTTCTGTTGGGGATGATGAAAAAGCTGTGGAGATGGATAGTTGCATAGCAATGTATATATACTTAATGGCACCGAATGGTACACTTAAAAATGGCTAAAATGGTAAATTTTGTATTGTGTATTTTTCACCATAAGAAAAACAAACAGGAAAAAGAGTGAGAATGGGTTCATTCTTGTGTGTGTGTGTGTGTGTGTGTGTGTGTGTGTGTGTGTGAAAAAACACACATTTAACAGGTTCCTAAAAATTTTTTTTCAGATCACCCAATTTATGTTGAAATTTCCTGTTCAATAAGAAATCTAGTTGAATATTGTCTTAAACTCCACTCCATTTGGGGGCGCCTGGGTGGCTCAGTGGGTTAAAGCCTTTGCCTTCGGCTCAGGTAATGATCTCAGAGTCCTGGCATCGAGCCCCACATCGGGCTCTCTGCTCAGCAGGGAGCCTGCTTCCTCCTCTCTCTCTGCCTGCCTTTCTGCCTACTTGTAATCTCTGTCTGTCAGCTAAATAAATAAAATCTTAAAAAAAAAAAAAGCCTCTCACTTCGGCTCAGGTCATGATTTCAGGGTCTGGGGATCAAGCCCCACATTGGGTTCTCTGCTCAGCGGGGAGCCTGCTTCCCTTCCTCTCTCTCTGCCTGCCTCTCAGCCTACTTGTAATCTCTGTCTGTCAAATAAATAAAATCTTTTTTAAAAATCCACTCCGTTTGGAAGAATAACATGGGAGGAATTACTCCACTTGATATGAAAGCTTACTCCATAGTTAGAGCAACCAAGACAATATGGTCTCAGTGGAAGGACAGACAGATCAATGAAACAGAGTGGAGAACTCAGAAAGGCAGAGATGTGTGCAAACGTGCCCAACCGACTTGGCAAAAATACGACGGCCATCTGATGGAGGAAGATTAGCCTTTCAACAAATGGTCAGTGCTGGAGCCATCGGACGTCCATGGATTAAACCCTAAATCTCGCACTTGTTCCAGAATTAACATGTTTCTCATTAACTCTTAGGAAAATGCAAATTAAAGCTACCATGAACTATCACTTACACATGCATTAATGAATAGCAAAAATAAAAATAAGGGACAACAGAATATGGAGAAACTGAATTTCCTCGCACATTGCAAGTGAATATATAAAATGGTAACGCTGCTCTGGAAAATGGGTTGGCAGTTTCTTTTAAAAGTGTACTAAGTGTACTAAGTGTACTAAGCGTACACTGACCATACAAGGCAGTAATTGCGTACCTAGGCATTTATCCCAGAGAAACAAAAACCAATGCTCACACAAAAACTGTGGAAGTTCATAGCAGCTATAATGGTTATGGCCCCAACTTGGAAACAGTCCAGATATCCTTTGAGAGGTGTCTGTTTACCCAAACTATGGTATATCCATGCCACGGAATACTACTCAGCAATGAAAAAGAACTCACTACTGACACATGCAATAATTTGGATGGATCTCAGAGGCATTATGCTGAGAAAAGTCAAACTCAGAAGGTTCGCTACTGCATGATTCTGTGGATAGAAAAGTCTAAAACTGATTATAAAAATGGGAATGTATTAGTGGTGTTGGGGGTTAAGGAAGAGGTGGGCAGGAAGAGGATGGAGTGTTTAGATAGCATAAGGGAGTGGCAATGGAACAATTCTGTCTCCTGGCTGACAAGAATCTATACATGATAACGTCTCATAGAAACACACTCATGCAAATGAACACCCTGGTGAGCTCGGAATAAGGTCTATAGCTTTACCATGTCAGTTTCCTAGTTTTGATATTGTTAGGTAAGAGGAGGCCATTGGCAGAAACTAGGTGAAGGGCACACACAGGATGTCTCAGTACTATTTTTGTAACTTCCTGTCAATCCAGAATCATTAAAAAATAAATAAATAAAAGGACTAGAAGAAATGCACTCAGATCTTTAAGAGGCAAGAAAGACAAGGGAAGTGAGTGTCATGGAACATTTCTCCTTTGCCCAGACCTGAAGCACGCATTCTCCAAGGATCATTGTTTGATGTCTTCATGGTGGTGCAAAGCATGTATTATTATCCCATTTTATAGACAAGGAGATCAAGGCCCAAAGTGGTGGAATTGTGTTTCAAACCAAGTCAGCCTGACCTAAAAGCCTATCTTCCTTGAGGGAGCCTTGAGGGAGTTGAAGTGCCCATGAGTTTTTGAGGTTGAGAGCATGAGGAGGAAGGCATGGTCAAGTTTTGGCTTTGCCTGCCCAAATTACCACCACTCAGAAATGAGCCCAGTGCACTTATTTCAATCAATGTTAATTGAGTGGCTCACCCCTCAGGTTATCCTGTTCGATGGCATCCATATAAGCTAATCAGATCAAATCCTTGCCTTTTGAAAGCTTACGTCCTTTCTTTTCTTTTCTTTTAAGATTTTATTTATTTATTTGACAGACAGAGATCACCAGTAGGCAGAGAGGCATGCAGAGAGCGGAGGAAGCAGGCTTCCCACTGAGCAGAGAGCCTGATGTGGGGCTTGATCCCAGAATCCTGGGATCATGACCTAAGCCGAAGTGAGAGTCTTTAACCCACTGAGCCACCCACACGCCCCCCTTATGTTTTTTCTTAAACACCACTTTTGCTTGCGACTCTCCTGCGTGTAAGTCTAAGGGCCAAATTCTTGGCTTAGTCCTGGGCCCTGGAGGCCAACTGCCAAATGCCTCCTTCAGAAATGTCTGTGGCCTGGATGGCTCATTTGGTGAATCATTTAACTCTTGATCTCAGTTCAGACCTTGATCTCAGAGTCATGAGTTCGAGCCCCCATGCTGGGCTCCACACTGGGTGTGGAGCCTACTTCAAAAAAAATGTCCAGTACTTCCTCCCACTGTTGTCCACACAAACTGTCTCCTCCACTGAAATATTTTATGGCCCCAGACTGACTTGCATGCAGTGTTACTCACAGAGATCCTTTCACAACATTCTTAGCCCACCTAGATTCTACCCATCTTCAGTCTTCATGCTCTGTGAAGCCTACTCTGCCGACCCCCCACACAGGAAGAACCTAGGTCTCTACCAAGCACACAGTAGGCATTCAGCACAGGTTTCCTGAATAAGTGTTATGAACTTATCACATATGGCCTTATATTGACATTAAACGTCTACTTTTGTCTTCATTTTACTTTTCTAACTACAGGGTAAGTTCCTTAACTTAGGCTGCTTTGTATTTTCAACAGCCCTTTGCCCAATTTGTTAACTGACTTTAAAGCAGCCACTGATCATGAGAGCTTATTCTCACACCCACCGCTGGATATCCACCTTCATCTCTGGCCAGCTATCTAGATGATCCTGCATCAGACACAGTCACTGGTGAGCCTGCAGGTGGCTTGAGTTCAGCCATCAATGAGGTTCTAATTCTTGCTTCTTCTCTTCTTTCCTGGAGAAGTCCAAGTTGCAAAGGTCTTGGATGTGCAATGTCTTCACCATAGCCCACCCCCCACCCTTCCCCTCATGATTATTTCCTCCAGCAATTATAACCTTCCTTGGGGGGCTGACTTGGCTCCTTCAAGACGTGAGTCTGGAATGAACTCAGACACCAGCGCTTAGCCGCGGTCATCCATCTTTCCGGATGAGCACATTAGGAGGGAGCCAGAGAAAGTGTAACTGAAGGAGAATTAGTGGCTGGGGAAAGGGCCGGGCTATCGCTGAGTGGGCCTGATCTCACCGCCTTTCATAACATCAGTCAGGGCTGAGGCTCTGAGGGAGACAGGCCAGTGGGAGGATGGTGTTTGTGAAACTCAGATGCCTGGAGTAGGAGCTTCTGTCAAAGGCAGTGAGTGGGAAAGGCTGCCTCTCCAGTCTGTCTCCATGTGCTTCTCTGAGGGCTCTTGAGCCAGCAAGCTGTAGCGGGCATCTGCTCAGGGGTGCCTTTGAGAGGGAAGTTCTGGGTGTTCCAAAGCCTTGATGCTCTGGGGTCAGACTGGGGCTCTGCCCTCTGCCATCGCTCCCCAGAGAGATACATAAGTAAGAGTCTTTGGGAAGGATTCAGCATATGTGTTGACACCGAGCTCTCTAGTGTCCCTCCTGTTTCTGGTCAGGCAGAGGAAGGTGACTTGACATTACAACTCAGTGGCTTTGTACAGGGAGGGGCAGGAGGTGGAGAAGGGAGCGGTGGCTGAATCTCCGTTTCTACTTTCACTGGGGGGGCCAGATCCAGGGTGTCAGAAGGAAGAAGCCAGTTTCCTGGAAAGGTGTTGGCAAAGGGTCCATTTCCCTCCTCTCCACCATGGTGCAGACATCCAGAGCTCTTAACTGGTAACATCTTATTCCTGCAATCAATATGGTGGCACCCTGTATGGCGGCACACTAGCATGGCCTGTGTAAAGTCCCAGGATTTGAACCAACATCTAGAACTTCCACAAGAGGAAAATTATGGTCTCCCCAGATTTTTTTGTAGACTAGGGGGCCAGCCAACTACACCTCAGAGGCAGAATCCAGACAACAATCTATTTTTGTATGGCAAGCTAAGAATGGCTTTACAATTTTAAATGCTTGGGGAAAAATTCTTTTGAGGACTGGTATTTCATGACATGTGAAAATTGAATGTTTCAGTGTCTACAAATAAAGTTTTATTGGAACACATGCATTTGTTTCCATATTGCCGATGGCTGCTGTCAAGCAGTGTAGCACAGATGAACAGTTTTATCAGACACTGTATGGGCCTGAGAGCAAGACTGGCTACGAAATTTGCAGTACAAAATGAAAACCTGGGGCCCCTTGTTAAAAAAGAATATTATAAATTCCACAATGGCCATAAGAGAACATGAAACCAAGTATGGTGGCCTCTCTAAAGTCAGGGTCCTGTGTGACTGCCCAGGAAGCCAGCACTGACTAAAATATTTACTCTCCTGCTCCTTCCAGAAAATGTTTGCTGGAGGTCCTGATGGGCTCAGTCAGTGTAGTGTGCGACTCTTGATCTCAAGGTTGTGAGTTTGAGTCCCATGTTGGATGTAGAGGATATAAATAAATAAACTTAAAAAACATACTTTAAAAAGAATTAATTTATTTATTTGGGAGAGAGTGGGCACAACTGAGAGAGAGAGAGCAGGAGTGGAGGGGCAGAGGAGAGGGAGAAGCAGACTCCATGCTGAGCAGGGAGCCTGACCTGGGGCTTGATCCCAGGATCACGGAATCATGACCCAAGCTGAAAACAGATGCTTAACAACTGAGCCATCTATGTGCCACATGAATATAAACAAATAAACTTAAAAAAAAAAGTTTTCCACTCTCTGTTCTAGGGATTCAAACACACACACACACACACACACATACACACACTCTCTTAATTTAATGTTAGTCTCCAGCAAAAAAATTAAAGAAAATTATTAAATTGTCTGGATACTTTGAAAAATTATTACATACTAGGACTCAATTTGGAGTCATTAAAAATCATTGCAAATTAGACTCTTTTTTTTTTTGATAGAACTAGCTATCCGCAGGGTGGGGGTGGGGGAGTGCAAGGCGGCTTAAGTCAGCTTTGTTGCTGTGTGTGCCTGTCCTTCAGCTCAGGAGGCCCTCCCACGCTGACCCCAAAATAGCAGGGAAAATGCAGGATATTCTCTTCATACATTAAGTTAAAGTATAAAAGCATACATTTCTTATGTCTTGTTTCTTGGAACTGTGAGAACTCATGTGAAAGTCTGCTCTATATACCTTCATAAGGTGGAAAAATTACTTTTGAGTTATTTTGAAGTTATTTGGGCTTCATTTCCTCAAATCATTTCAGAGGCCGTGTATGCAGCTGAATATAATAGCATTTTTGTCAGAGACAGCGATTGAATTCGGGGCAAACCTAGGCAGCGGATATATAGTTTCTGGCTCCAAAGTGGGGGATGGGTGAATCCCCATCTAATCCGCAAAGTTTCATATTGACACCCTGTAGTCGCCGGAGATTTTGAGATGTAAGTTTGCCAGCAGTTTGCCAGCAGCACCCAGCGTCTGGCCGTTGCCACAAGATAACATCAGCTTGTTAAATAAAGGGGAGACACATTTTCCACAGACGGTCCCAGCGGGGTGTCCACTTCTAGTGGCTGCAAATAATATTGATCTTTGCTATTTCTAGTTGAACTGATTTATTCTCCTTGAGGGAGAAAGGACCTGGGGATGGGTATCTGGGTGCAGCCTGGGCCTGGCCTCGAGCTAACTAGCTCTTGGGTTGACCTTGGGGAAGGTGTGCCCTTTGTTGCCTGTGGACAGGGAGGCTCCCTGAGCAAGGGGAGCTCGTAGCTGGGGCTGCAGCAGGAGGCAGACGGGCTGTCGGAAGAAGATTCTGTCTGGGGTCCAGTTTAGCTAGGGCAGGGTCATCCCAGCTCAGGGGTCTTCTGTGCCATCCGGGAGAGAGCCCGAGCCTCTCGAACAGGGGTCTGGATGCCACCAAAAGTGGGATCTTGACCACGTTGCTTAATATTTCTAAACCCCCTTCTACTGAAAATGAAGAGAGTGGACAGGATTGTTTCTAAGATCCTTTCTGGCTCTCATTATCTATGAACCTATAGGGAAGAGTTTTCTAATATAAAAATCTGTTCAGAAATAAAACCGGCTGCTTTAGAGAGTAAGAGGGGATCCTGCCGTGAGAGGGAAGTTGGGTCAACCCCACTGCTCTCTTATGATTCCTTTAATCAAAAGCAGCCTTTCTCTAATATAAAGTGAATTCCTCAGGAGCGTTCTGCTCTAAACTAAACAAATCTAATAAAAGGTAGTTTACTCAACCTCTTTGCTTCCGATTCCACATTTAGAAAATTGAAGAAGCCTTCGGGTATACTTTTATTTATTTATTTTTAAAGATTTTATATATTTATTTGAGAGAGAGAGAGCATTGAGGAGGGGGAGGGGCAGGGGGAGCAGCAGGCTCCCCATTGATCAGGGAGCCCGATGTGGGGCTCGATCGCAGGACCCTGGGACTATGACCTGAGCCGAAGGCAGACGCTTAACCGACTGAGCCACCCAGGTGCCCCTGTATTTATTAACTGTAATTAACTTTTATTGTGATAACATTTAGAGCACCTAAAAATGACTGTTTGAACCACTTGTATGTGTACGGTCAGTGACGTTAAGAACCCCCATGTTCTGCTACTGCTGCCATCCCTTTCCAGAACATTCTTCATCTTCCCAAATGGTAACTGTGCATTAAACACTACCTCCTCCCCCGCCCTTCCTCCTGCCCCTGGTGCCCTCTAATCTGCTTTCTGTCTCTATGAATTTGCCTATTCTAGGTCCCTCGTATAAGAGAAACCCCTCCACATTTTTCCTTGGGCATCGGCCTTAATTACTTCGTGTCATGTCATTCAGGTCCAGACCCGTTGTGACCTGTGTCAGAACTTCTTCCTTTCGAAGGCAAAGTAAGATGCCACTGATGACTGTTAAGCTTTACGTGTTCATCCATTGCCGGCCACCTGCATTGCTTCCGAAGCCTTCTGGCTATTGTGTCTAATGCTGCCACGAACACGAGTGTACGCACGCCTCTTCAAGACCCTGCCTTCCGTTCTCTGGGGGCGGCACCCAGGAGAGGGGCTGCGGGATCATATGGTTGTTTTTTGCTTAACTTTTTGAGGAAACACCGTGCCGTTTGAGTCACACACCAGCCTTTGCAAGAGCCCCAGTGGCTACCTCCAGAGAAGATGAGGGGGACCCGTGGAAGGTGGAGGGAAGGAGCCCGGGCTGAGGGTCAGGTGGGCCTGGGGCTCCGTCCATCTGGTCACGGCCAGGCCGTGTGACTCCACACCAGGAGCCTCCTGCACTGAGCCTGTTTCCTTTCCATTCATTCATAGAACACATTTTTCCTGAACACCTAGAATGCCCCCGCCACTCTTCTAAGCATAAGGTTATATGGATGATAAAACAGATGTGGGCCATGTTCGCGTTCGACATCTGTCTGAAACGTGGGCAACGATCCCAGCCACACAGGAGAGGCCGGCGTGGGTTTGACTCACCAGAAGCACTTAATAAAGGGTTCTTTCCTTCCCTTGAACTCGGCAGCCAGATGATCAAGGATACTCTATGTCCTCAGATAAATAACCTCCTGCAGAGCTATTCATATAAATAACTCTTTTAATTCTCTCTCTCTCTCTTTTTTTTTAATTCACAGAGGGCCACTGTGAAAATAACAGCGCACCCAAGGGATGGGTGGTGTGGACTGAGAGCAGTGTGTTCGAAGGGGAGGCCGAGGGGTGGGGGGCCGGATCGGGTCAGCGGGCCGCGGCTGGGGCGGGACGCCTCCGGGGCACCGTGGGGAGCTGGCCGGGCCCAGGTTTGCCCTGGTAACGAAAGTTACCCACAGTCAACTGTGACTGACGCAAACCTGGAAACAAACACGTATCAGCAAACCTCAAAAGGCATCCCAGGAAAAGCTGGGGAGAGGCAGGGAGCATAAGTGATGGAGTTTCTCCACCAACCCGGCCCCGCCACCAGCAGCTGGGATCCTGTGTCCCGGAGACGGAGATGCAGGACACATTCCTTCCCAGGCTTGCTGGGAGTGGAGCGGGGATCTTGAACCCATCCTCGGTCCACACCTGCAGAGGGGGACCCCCGGCCTGCAGACCAGCGCGCTTTCCAGCCCCTGTGGTTGCCGGATCCGGTGGCTCCATGTGGAAGAAGAGAATACTCGTTTTGTTTTGTTTTGTTTTGATTTTGTGGTGGGATCTTTTTAGGCAAAGGGAGAAAATGGAAGAGAAAGAAAGTAAGAACAGCTGCTGGGAAAGGCTGGGCAGGTTTGGGGAGGAGAGGCTGTCCCGCTGGGGTGGCTTTGGGACAGGTGTGGGTAGGGGGGCAGAGGGACCGCAGGCCCAGGTCTTCTTGGGTCGTGGCTTCTCCCAGCTGTCAAGGAAAAGTGTGATCAGTCACCATGGCCTGCGTGAGCCACTCCAGACCCTGACTTCTCCAGCGAGGCTCAAGCACACACCTTTCCGCTCTTCCTCGCTCATCTCTCTCAGGAGGGAGAAATCAAAGAACTCCAGGAGGAAGTAATTACACTTAATAGAAGCCCTGGTTTGCAGAAACAGATATCCAGGCAAGAATATTTAATCGCTATTTACAGACACCTACAAACACACGTATATGGGAAATTGTTCCAAGGGGATTAGATCAAGTCCACCAGACCCACCTCCACACTTCAGCTCTTTAAAGGTTGTAGGGCTTCTGGGCAAAGGCCCTCCGTGCTCCCAGGAGATTACACGGAGAAGATTTGGAAGAATGCTGTGGCCGGTCCCAAGCTGTGCTGATGATTAAAAAAAAAAAAAAAGCGTTTTATTTTATTATTACACCAACCTCTAACCCAAAGTGGGGCTCAGACTCACAACCCTGAGAATCAAGAGTCTTGTGCTCTGTTAACCCAGCCAGCCTGGCCCTTGCTGATCTTTAACACCTTACAATAAAATCAATACAAGACAGGTGGGTCTCAGGGCACCTGGGTGGCTGGCTCAGTCGTTAAGCATCTGCCTTCAGCTCAGGTAATGATCCCGGAGTCCTGGGGTTGAGCCCCGCATCAGGATTGCTGCTCAGTGGGGAGTCTGCTTCTCCCTCTGCCTGTTGTTCCCCTGGTCATGCCTGCCCTCTCCCTCCCTCTCTCTCTCTCAATCTGTGTCAAATAAATAAATAAAATATATATATAAAAAAAAAGACAGGTGGGTCTTCTGAAGCCATTCAGCCTGAGAAGTCTAACTGGCCTGAAAAAGAACAGCATGGGGGGCACCTGGGTGGCTCAGTGGGTTAAGCCGCTGCCTTAGGCTCAGGTCATGGTCTCAGGGTCCTGGGATCGAGTCCCGCATCGGGCTCTCTGCTCAGCAGGGAGCCTGCTTCCCTCTCTCTCTGCCTGCCTCTCCATCTACTTGTGATTTCTCTCTGTCAAATAAATAAATAATCTTAAAAAAAAAAAAAAAAAAAAAGAACAGGCATGGTCCCGTGTCTGCTAACCAAGGCTGCCTCCCTCCCTCCTGGCCCCCTTGTTGTCTGTGGGTCCTCACTGGCCCCCTTGGGGTGAGAGCCCACGAGGCCCAGCTCCGGGATGGAGGGCTTCTGTCAGGTGTGGCATGAGATGGCTCCTATCCCAGGGGCCACAGGGCTCTGCAATGACAGGCTCTCCTCCTTGGCCAGCTTGCGTTGGAGAGTGGAGGTGAGACTTTTCAAGTTCAATGAAACAAAGTCCCAAGAGACTCCATTCAGTCCACACTAGTGGTGCCGAAATGTCTTTAGGAGGTGGAACAGATGGAGGACAGCAGCCGGGCTAAGCATTAGTGAAGTGCCTGAGTCTGGCAGAGCCATTTTAGGAAGACCTCTTGGAGCCAAACTTGGGTGGGAGGCAAGAGTGGTTCCCTTTGGCTTGGAAAAGCTCCTCTGCTTGGTCCCTCCGCCCGCCCCGATCCTGTCCTCGCTGGGCAATCAAAGTGCTTGCTGTTGATTCGTGTCTTTGTTCTGATTCCCTAACTGAATTTAGAACTCCTTGCCTTGAGTCCATAGTCCCTGTCCCCAGTAAAGAGGCCACTAATCTTTGGAGGAGGGAGGCTCCCTCGGGTTGAGTGGAGACAAGCCTGGCGGGGGAACAGCTGGGACAGTCCTCTCCTGCTCGTCTCTCAAACGCTACTCACTGGGCAATCTGGGCCAGTTCTGAGACTGGCGGGAGTTCGGGCTCCCCGGCCTTGCCAGGAGTCTTTCGGATATAAATTCTATTCCCTTTGCTAAGGGAATAGAATGAAGAAAGTCAGAAACAAAGATTCAACACTCTGAAGTCCTCAACTGGGCTCCTGCCCCATCCTCCGTGCTCCGCTGGGCTGGTGGCTGAGTCCCAGGGTGGCCGCCCCCTCTACCTTCTGCAGGTTGGATGCCTTGGCTTCCTCCCACCCGCTGTCTTCCTCTACTTGATTCCTTTTGGATTAGCTCAGCGTAGCTTTACCCCAAAGACTGTCCGAGTTGGCAGGAGTCACACACTGGGTTGTTTGGCTTTTAATAAAGTTTATGATTTAAATCTTGTGCTCTTAACACCTTCTTTGCAAGCCTCAGAGGGAAACAGAAATGCTGAGCTTGTTTACTTAGTCCCTCCCTAACATGGAGACCCTCACACTTGGCCAAAGCCTGTGTGTATACATGTGTGTGAGTGTGTGTGAGCGTGCATTCACACGGAATTCGGGCGTATGGCTGTGTGTATGCACACACTCAGAGGGACAGGAGCAACCTTTAGAAAGACTGGCTGCATCTCAGTCCCTGGCAAGTTCCCAAGACATCCACTGAGCCGTTCAGCATGAAGATTTTCCTGTGAAGGGCTCCCACTTGCCCTCGTTCCCACGCAGGGAAAACCCACGAAGAGGTTAGCATGGGGGGAATAGGGAAAGCCCTGGGAAGCCCCTCAAACAGGATCCTGAACTTTCAAGGTTAAACCCCAGCTGCTTCCCTCCCAGCATGTGAGCACCGCACCCCCTGCCCCCGCCCCGGCCCCAGCTGCAATCCTGGGGACCTGCTGCTCTGTGGCTTGGCCTGGAAACAAGAAACTGGGCCGAGGAGGCAGCAGACGGGACTCCTCATGACATCAGGTAGCCCAGGCACAGGCTTGTTGGGACTCGTCCTGCCCAAGGGGGGAAGCTGGGCTCATGACAGATGCCTGCGTGAGTATTTCAGGGACCAATACGTTTCCAATGACATGGGCTAACACTGGGCAGCTGTGGAAAAGAGAAGTGCAGAATCCAGAGATGGAGGGCAGCCCACAAGGGAACACGTCAGTCTGGACCACTTAGTGAGCCCTAGAGCGTGGGCTGCAGGCCCACGGGGGACCCAGGAGGGAGGCAGCCCGGCTTCCTGCCCTCAGGGAGATGAAGGGTCCGTGGAGTCTGAAGGGCAGGGAATGCAGGGCCCAGCCTGTGCTCATGGGTGGGGTCGAACGGGGACACCTCAGGCGTCTTCTGCAGGTCCCAGCGCACGCAGGAGAGCTCAGAGGTCCTGGGCTTTGCTTGCACGCGGTGGCCTGGCCTCCTCGACGTGACGTTCTGGCCAAAGAATCCAACGGCGGGCTCCAGTCTCCCTGGGTCTCTTTTGTCACAGTGACTAACAGGCAGGCCAGACAAAGCTCGCATTCAGGAGCCCATCCCCGCAGGAGGATAACACAGCCTCAGCTGATGAGGCAGGCACATTGGCATCTGGGGTTTTTTCCTCCTAAAGCAGAAGCAATATGATTGTTGGCATCGGACTCCCCTGGGGGAGGGCACGGCAGCCTCAGCCGGGACTGGGCGTCCAGAAGACAGGCCCAGAGCTGTCCCATGTGCTTTCTCGAGTTCACGCAGGGCCAGCAGGGAGCCTCCGATGGGGGCGGAGGGGAGAGGTGGGCGCGATTCCCCCACGTAAGACTCCCAGTTCCGGGCCTGAGCATTCCCATCTGTAGGATTTCAGACAGGGGAAATAGCACTGGTAGGCCCTGGTCAGATGGTCAGATGGTTTCCGGTGGGTGATGGTCTCCTTGGCAAGTCTTTAGGCAAAATAATACGTGGATTTACTCTGAGGCCACGGGGATGATTCTATCCTGCAGATGGTAGGTGCGATCCAGGAAGGGTTTCCCAGGCCAAGGATGGCTCACCTGCGCTGATTAGTGCCACAAACAGCTGCAGGGGCTCCCGGGGGCCTTCCTGTGCATCAGCTCGCCTAGCTTCACTATACACCTGTGAAGTGGGCACTGTTCTTTATTTTTATTTTTTAAAGATTTATTTACTTATTTGAGAGCGAAAGACAGTTGTGGGGGAGGCAGAGGGAGAGAGAGAATCTCAAGCAGACGCCTTGCTGAGCTTGGAGTCTACACAGGGCTCGACCTCATGACCCTGAGACCATGATCTGAGCCCAAACCAAGAGTCAGATGCTCAACCCACTGAGCCACCCAGGCGCCCCTAGGCACTATTATCTCTGTTTTAAAAATAAAAAAACCGAAGGTCAAAGGAGCCAGGTGAATTCTCTAAGGCCACACACCTAATAAGCAATGAAGAGATGATGAGAACCTGGGCCTTCCTTCATTTCAGGGCCAGGGTTTCCACACATCAAGCCCTGTGTTACTTTTGTTCTCCGCCCAGTCAGCAGGATAAGCATCCTGTCCCCCCACAGCCCTGCGGGCCACACAGAGGCTGTGTAGGCCAGGAGCCGGTGTGGCCTGGATTCAGCCGCCCTGAGACGGCACAGGCCGCGCTGGACAAGTGTCCTTTGGGCAGCTAGTGCCGTGGGGATAGCCAGCGATGAGCCCCACAGATGAGGAGGGCTGACTGGCTTCTTGGCTTTTCTTTTTCCCTGGAGTCAGCTGACTCCTCAAAGCTGCGGGATCTTCTGATCATCAGTGCCCATGATAACAATCAAAGGAAAGCTGGATACAAAAACCTCCAGCCACCCTGTCACCCTGGAGCAGTGCAGTTTCCAAGGTCGCCTGGCGTGTCCCCTTTGCTGACCAGTTACCCCCGCTGCCGGGGAGGGGCAGCCATGGCTGCAGGCCTCACACAGACGTTCTCAGGGCTGGGCTTTGTTCCAGCTTCTCAGGGCTGGGCTTTGTTCCAGCCCATCTCTGCTACACCCCCAGCCCCGCATGCACACACCCACACGCATGCGCATGCACACGGCGAGGAGTCAGGGGTGCCACCCCAGTCAACTGCACACGCCATTGCAAGGTAAGATTGCGAATGGACTCCCTCCAATGCCTCATTTCAGACACTCCTTAAGGATAAAATAAACAAAACAAAACACACACACACAAAGGATAAAATCAAAATATAAAAAATTCAATCACAAGATGATCCAAAAGGACCAGCGCCTTGCGTGTGCATTCCGCCGGGGGCGCGAGGGGGCATCTGGGCACGGAAACCCTGCATTTGATGGACGTTTTGTCCTCACACGCCCTCTTAGATGAACACGGGTCAAGGTCTTCACCCTCAGGAGCCAGGCTGAAGTGCTGGGGACCGGGGGTTTGGGGGAGGCGCTGAGCCGGAAGGAGAGAGGGAGACCAGAAGGAGCGCTCATGCAGAGAGGGAGGGACGAAGGCCAGCTGGCTGTTGAAGTGCGGCTGGGAAAGAGGCCAAGACCAGGACCAGCGCACCTCGCCCTGTGAGCGCCGCCTGTGGCGAAGGCGTCACTTCTTCCCCGTGGGGCATGGCAAGGGAAGGGCTCGGTGCCCGGGAGGGGTGGACAATGGGGCATAGGATTTCCCTCTTCCTTCCTGGTACCCGGAAGGCACCTTCCTGGGTGCCTCCCGCCCTGCAGGGGTCACACAGAGCCTCCTGCCTGGTCATGAGCTCTGGCGGGGCTGGGGGCTGGGGAAATGACCTGCCCAGAGAGAGACCCGCACACAGATTGCCTCGGGTTTAACCCGGGGCCCATCACTTCCTGGCCTTGTAACGTTGGGCGTTGGGAGACTTCCCTCTAGGGCTCCAGCCATCACCTGCTCCTGGCCACCTCCACAACCCCACCGTCACTAGGCCTGGATGCTTTCCAGAGTGGGTACACCCAGGTGCTTTTCTTTTTCTTTCTTTTTACTGACCAGCCTCTTATGCTGGCTGTGGTTATGGTCACTGGTGGTGGTGTGGCTAAGGTTCCTCCAGTCTGGCCTTCCTTTCCAGAGCATTAGAGACCTTTCACAGTATGAGCCCATCCAACCTTTTAAGGTGTGATTGTGGCCACCATGTCTTCTTCTCTATGGTCTTTTTTCTTTTTTAAGGATTTTATTTATTTAGTTGAGAGAGAGAGAGAGATCATGAGCAGGGACAGGGGAGAAGTGGGGAGGGGCAGAGGGAGAAGCAGATTCCCTGCTGAGCAGGGCTCAATCCCAGGACCCTGGGATCACAATGGCAGCCAAAGGGAGACGCCTAATGGACTGAGCCACCCAGGCGCCTCATTCTCCTCCATGGTCTTAAGCCAAGCAGTATTTGATCTTGATACGAGACTGCTTACTATCCCTGAATACCCTGCGTCCTTGCCTACCTCCCCGTCTTTGCTCAGGCCCTCTTTTCTGCCTCCCTCATCCTTGAACTCCTCCACTGGCAAAATGCAGTTTGCCTTTCAAGGTCAAACTTAAAGTTCTGTGAAGAGCATGGCCTTCACATTTTATGTCTTCCCACATTTTATGGGATTCCTTTCTGCCACTGGTCCCAGCTCCCCAAGAGAAGCGGCCACAGTAGTGGGTTAAAGAGCACAGGCCATGGAGCCAGAGCTGGAGCCGGGTTGAACCTTGAACCCCATGTCTGAGCTGCAGGACCTGGGGAAGGTTGTCTCGCTGCCCCATGCCTCATCTGTAAAATGGGCACAGCAGCACCCCCCTCACAGGATGGCTACGAAGATGAAGTGAGAGAAAGCTGGCTCCTGGGAGACACGCCCCAGGCTCTTATTGGCATGACCGGTGCCCAGAACACAGCAGAGCATGAATCCTGAACGGAGGGCTCTGGCGGCCATCTGTGAAGGCAGACGACTTGGATCCTGGGGAAAAGGTCCCTGTGCGGTGACTGGGGAGCATGATCAAAGGGCGTGAGTGTTTAACTTGGGGACATTTCAAACATACAGGGTAATAGTGGGATTACAAGCTGCGGGCATCCGATCTCCAGCTTTGCCAGACACTGATCCGCTGCCCATGCTTCTGTACGGGTGACTCGCTCCTCGCCAATGCCCCGCCCCACGTGCTGGATGGGCTTTAAGCAAATTGCAGGTGCAAAAAGAGCAATTTTATGCTTTACACTCTCAAAGGAGCTTTCAAAAAGAAAACACATAATCATGTATGGTTCCTCATGGATTATGGCTTTGTGACTTATGGCTTAGATGAAGGCGGCTTTAGTTTCAAGGGGAAGGTCGAAGAAAGGCTGGGGGGTCAGGGAGCAGCCAAAGGCTCTGGGCTGGGAGTCCAGGGCTCTTCCCAGGACATCTGGGAAAGCTTGTGGATCTCAAACACTCCCTCACTCCAGACTCTAGGTTTTTGTTTTGTTTTGTTTTGATTTTTGTTTTGAGAGAGAGCACGTGCGCATGCAAGAGAGGGCAGGGGCTGGGGAGGGGCAGTGGAAGAGGGAGAGAGAGACTGACTCTTGGGCAGGCTCCACATCCAGCACAGAGCCTGATGTAGGGGCTTGATCTCAACCAGCCTGAGATCACCACCTGAGCCAAAATCCAGAGTCCGGCGCTTAACCGAACTGAGCCCCCCAGTGCCCCAAGTCTGACTAGTTCTTAATCATCTTCGAGCCAGTCCAAGATATTCCACCTAAAAAAATTAATAGTAGTAGTCTTTTCCTCATTCAAAGACAAAAAAAAGTTAATGGATGGAATTCTCAATTGCAAGTTCTCCTCTCCTATTTTCCTTGAACCTTATGGTCTCTGCGTCCATTTGTCTGCAACAGAGTGCTGGTAGACCGCAGAGTGAATAAATAGTGAAATAAGATTAATGGAAAACCCTGGAAACAGCTGAGCAGTGTAATCTGACAGCTTTCTGTGGACACATCTGCTTGTGGTTGTGATTTTGTATTTTGCAGTATGAGACATGTTCCACAAGTGAAATTGCTCCTGCTTCATGACGACGTGATGAGCAACATCAGGTTCCGAGTCCTGTAAGTGGCGTGGTGTCCCAGGTGTTCCTCCACCTGGCGGGACATCTCAGCAGCTGTTCCAGGTGGAGGGAGGCAGGGCCAGAGTCCAGGTGTAGGGAGAACCTGCCAGGAGGGGCGATGGCTGACCCTCCCGTCCAATTCCCAAGAGCCAGTGCACAGTGGGCAGGAATTTCCAAGGAAGGGGGGCAGAGTGAGGTAAGCAGGTTGATCCCCTCTGAGGGTAGATGGATAAATGAGCTAAGCAGAAAACTAGTTCTCATACAACAAGTCCGCCCTCCCTCCCACCCCAGAATACTTTCTTATTGAGCATAAGGCCCAAGACAAATACCCACACTGGGGGATTTTCCAGCACAGGTTCTCTGGTTCCTTTATTCTTGGGGTTTGCTTTCTGTTGGCTGCTACAGCTCTCGCACCCCTGAGCTAACATGTCACGTACACCCCAGTGAAGACCGAGTCCAAGTCCTGTGTGAACCACCCCCTCCACCAGGCCCTGGCTGCTCCCCCCACCCCAAGCTCCAGAAACACAGTTCAATGTGAAATGGGGAAACTGGCTCCGTGTCTAGCATGTAAGGAAGGAGAAAGGGAGGTGGAAATGGACTTCGAAGAGCAATTACAGGGCTACCAAACCGGAGTTCAGGTGGAGACCTAAATCAGACCGACTCTTCTGAGGACATCACCCCGCCAAGGCCTATCAGGGCCCAGCCAGCCTTGGCTCCTCCATCCCTGCCTTCACCCCAGGCAAGCCTGGGGGTTCCGGACACAGCTGGTTCCTGGCTTACCTACTGTGGCGTTCATCTCTTGGAGGCCACTGGCTTCTCCCTGCTTTTCTGGCATTTGAGGACTCGTCTCACTTGGCTTATTAGACTGGATTAGACTCAAAGAAAGACACAGCACACGATTTTTAAATAACTTTATAATTTCCCGATGGATTTAGTTTGTGAATAAAAAAGAAAAAAAATGGACAAAGTGTTTACAATAATTATCAAGGCAAAGTTGACTATAACACAATTTCTTTGTAATGTCATTATCCTGTCAGTAACACGACTCCGGCCGTCTCACTCTCTCACACACACACACACACACACATGCACACACACACAGTTGAAGGCAGCAGGTGCATTTGCATCACAGACACCATCATTGCGGCTGCTACTGTCACCACAAGGAACTCAAGCTAAAAGGAGTGAGTGCCCAGGGCCCCCAGTGCCTCTCACTCAAGTGCTGCACTTGTCTTCAGGGGGGGGGGGCAGATCCCAGGCAGATGTTGGGTCTCCACCCTGGACAGCCCGGTGTGCTCTGCAGGACCCCGGGCCAGTGGGCTAGTCCTGCGTGGGCAGGCTGGCCGGCGTGGGCAGGGTGTGGCGCTCAGGTGGGTCTGGCTGCATCAGAGCACGAATGCAATACTGGTGTGGCATGGAGAGAAGGGCCCGGCTTGGAGCGCTTGTGCTGGCCCAGGGCGTAGTTCACCCCAGGCTTCGCAGGGATCCCGTTCTTGGCTGACCATGGCATCTCTGGGGCCAAAGGAACAGCCTGGGCATGGGAGATGTGGGGTCTAAAAAGCTTCAAGGCCAAGACTCTGGGGCCTGAAGCCAGAAGGAACTGAGATCTGAGTACAGTTCGTCGGCCTGGATTATGGGCTCCAGGCTGGCCCGGGCTGGGCCTGTGCTGGCTGACTCCCTGGCTGACATAGCACCAAGTGGGCGGAGAGCGGGTCTGTGGCCCGCACGGGGCTGCCGCCGGCTGCGCGGCTGCAGGGCCAAGCCCGGGTTACCACACAGTATTAGGCACACGGAGCTGGGACCAAGTGGGTCTCTGAGGGTGGTTATGGGGTCTCAAACTTTGAAACGTCTACCCAGAGGTCCTGAGGATGTAAAGGAGACCACTGGCACCAGTGGGACTCTGAGTCCCGGATTCCAATTCTTACTCAGTAGCTCTCTCACTCAGGCAGTCGCCAACCTGGAGGGTGGCCACTGGTGTTTTCCAAGGGACTAGCCCAGCTGCCACCTCGGCGAGCTTGGGAGGAAGCGGGGAGGAGTTGGGCTGCCCCATAGCTTGAATTCCTTTATTAACATGATATCGTTTTGCATTTCTTAAAACACAGATCTTTAACTTTTCAGTTCTACAAACTACTTTTTAATATCTTAATAATCTCAACAATGGACACAATGTAACTGCCCCAATGCTCTGAACCACACAGACAATATTGACAAGCAGAGAAACAAAAGAGGAGGTGGGGTGGGGCAAAATCCCTCCAAATCAATTCCTAAAACCACCTTTCCCCCAAGAGAGTCAGGAGGAGAAACACCTACAAGAGGGTCACAGCACTCGCCAAACACATTGGGAAAAAAAATCAGGAGACACTTGGTTACAGTTTTGACACTAAAAAGTCTGGAAACAGTTTTTGCTTAAAAAGATTAAGTAAAGACAGCCATTTTGTTCAGAAGGATTTCCCTGTAATGTGTGTGTGTTTTTTCTTGCCCAGACATTCCCTTAGTCCACGTGGGGGAAAACTCCAGGTTCTTTTTAAAACATTTCTTTGACCAGTTCAAGTTGCTGTCCTGAGAAGCCCAGGGACTGGCAGTGATGGATGGGTTGGCCTGGCAGGCTTGGCAAAGGTCAGTGGGCTCTGCTGCATCTACTCTGTCCTCATCTGCTTTCCCACAGCTCTGGACTCTTGCGGGTGGGACATGAGGCTGGGGAGGCAGACATGAGGTACTGATATTATGGACACGGCCCACTGTGACTCAGGAAGGGTGATGGGAAGGTCACATTCAATGTGGCATCACGTTCTTGATGTGCTCTTTCCTCAGAACCGCTGAGGGTAGCCAGGGGGCCTGTGCTTCATGACTAGGGTCAAAGGGGAGGGCAGGATGGTTCTGGGATCAGCAGAACTCTCTAGCAGCAAATCCAAATGCCAATCCTGAACGTCATGGGGAGGGATTAGCTCAGCAGTTGACTAAAACTTGATGATGACTTCCTCTTCTTCTCTGAGGAGTGGGTGAGCCAATGAGCTTCTCATGGAAAATCAAACAGACTTTTATTGACAAAAGGTACTAAGTCACACTGCCACTATTGACCCTGAAGGCAGTCTTGGGTCCCATCTGCTTTACTAGTATTTCTAAAGATTAAGTGTAAGGAAGACAGAGAAGCACTTAGCTCTTTGCTAGACTATAAGGTACCAGGGTACAGGTTAGAGCTGAGATGGATGTGGGGATTCCCATTCGTATTTCTTAACATATTAAAGCCCATTTAAAATCTTTTCCATTTCAAATGGTATCCAAGTCTTTGTAAATCTCAATTCAGATACTTCATCAAGAACTCAGTGAGTACCTTGGATAGAGGTATATGAAAAGATGAGAAAAATCACATTGTATTTTTCAGTCATGAGCCCCACGTTCAACTCCACCCACTCTTCTTCCTGTCCCCTTTTACAATGACCTTGATTTGGGGTGCAGATCTTCAGGTGCTAAGGGGCAACTAGACTTGCCAATAGAGTGGACAAATTTGGTGAATATAACAGACAACCTGCAGTGAGTGTTCAGACTACAGACCTTCCCCAGCAGCTGAGTGACCTTGTGAAACCATGAACACTAGAAGAGTGCCATGTACTGGTAAGTCTTTGTGTGACGGGCACTGCGCATTTAGTAAAAGGTGGCCTGATGAATGATCTCAACTCAATAAGATACTCTTAAGTGCTAGACACTGCAGTAATTTTGCCCTTGTAATATAAAATCTGGTCATGTGTGCTATTAAATTTTAGCCAGAACCTACTTTCATCTAGAACCCAGAAGTCCCCAGAACCATTTGAGGTGCTAGGATGGCCATCCAAGAGGAATCAAGGAGATTCACAGAAACCAGATGGATGATGGTGGCCCAGAAATTTTTCTTCTCAGAAACACTTGTCCAGAGGACTTCCAAGGGAAGCAACAGGAAGGGTTGAAAACAAAAGGGGAAGAAAGGAGGTACAGTGAGAGTCACCCACACAGTGGACAAGTGTGGCAGGTCCTGTATTTGAGAGCAGAAACAGAATGCGTAAGACCCGGGGAGACCTGCTTGCTTCGCAGGTCTGAGAACAGCAGCTGGAGCTGGGGCCACCTCTCTGGGCATGGCCTCTGCTCCTGCCTGCTCTGCTGCTCTGCAGGAGTCCTACCAAGGGTGTCCTCATCCCTCAGTTCTCTGTGTTAGGGTAGATAAAGTGAGATTCTAATACTCCAGGCCTAAAATACAGGGGGCCTTCTACAGGATTTACGGGCAGTGCATGGAATTGTGGTGACTGACCACAAACGACCACCACCAACCATCTAACCCCTCCATCTCCCACCTTGCCCGCTTCTGGCCAGCTGGGCTATCAGGAAGCATCGCACTAAGAAGGTTTTGAGCAGAGTCCATTTAAACCTTCGATAGGAAACATTCTACAGCTGTCTCACAGGGAGCCTGTTTGACAGCAGGGAATCAGGGCAGCTGGAGATATGACCATATAAGTTAATGGGATAGTCAAGGGCTGCCGGTGGGAAGATACTGGACTGACAGCCGTGGTGACTTTCCAGGCAGCATCAGATTCTTGGGGTGAGTAACTGGGGAGGGGGAAAGAGGGAAATGTAAGACAAAAACATTTAGCTCAGCAACTCTTATCAGAAGATGTGAGTGTCTGGTGGGAGTCTGGCCGGAGAGGTGGTCAAAGGGCTAGATTGGGGTTAAGTGGGCTCTTTCTTGCTGCCTGATTGTTTATGACTGCTGTTGTCCGGGCTTGGGAAGAACGCCTTTCAAAATGCCAATACCTTCAACCAGATTTGCAACTTTGGGGTCCATTTTCTCATCTGTGACACGGAGCTGGCCAAGCGCCACGTGGTGTGTGCGGATGTGTTAAGATAACACTATCCACTGTAGCCCCCCTAAACACTACACTCTTGTTGGGTAACAGCAACAACAATCCTGAACCACCCACCCAAAAAAATCCTGAAGGCAAGTAAATGACTCAGCCCCCTTCCTCCCAAACTCACTCATTCCATTATAATGAGAAATGAGAAAGGCTCATTTGTGAAAGAGTCTTCTGGAAAGATAACCTCTACTAAGACAGAAGGAGCGGGGAGGGTACGCCTTTGAGCGCTCTAACTCAAGCAGGTACGTCTCATAGAGTCCCTCACATTTCTCCCTCACTGAAAAGAGACTTTTGTCAAGGATGGGTACCCAGCAGTGAATTGCACATAGTAGGCATTTCATAAATATTCTCTGAATGAAAGAGTTGAGGAAGAGTGTGAGGGGATGAGAAACATTCATTTGTGCCAGAAGGAGGTTCCAGACAATGCTCGAGGCTACGGTTCTGGGCGTGCACATCAAGGGTAAAGGTAAAAGGGAGGAAGGTGGATCATGAACTTCAGCAAACACTGGGCTGCAAGAGCGTGGAACATGGGTGATGGGACGGCAGAAACATTCTTTTGGGGCTCAGGGGCCTAGAATGCCAATGAAAGATGTTTAGGAGAAACCAGCCCGGGCCTAGGGAGCCATCATTTTCCACAGAAGCAGAGCTGTCGGTGGTGAAGGCAGGCCCTCACGTCAAACCCTTCTCTTTCAGATCCAGATATGTGATCTGACAACTGAAGTATATTAAGGTCAAAGGTCTAAAGCCAGAGGGACCTGGGGGAGAACTGTCTGCACCATCCTCTTGTTAACTGGTTGAGAAGAGCAAGGATGAGTGAGACAGACAGGGCTGGGTAGTGACTCGCAACCTGGGGTATTAGTGTTCGCGAAGCCATCATGAGGCCCGCTCGCAGCTCCCCTGCATAAAACATTACACGTGAAAGAAAGCAGAAGAGAAGAGTCAGTTTCTCTTTGTCCCTGTTCTTTCTTTTCCCCTCTCTTTTTCAGATTTTTTTTTTTTAACCATTTTAGGAGAAAAGCACCTGTTGTGATATTAGAACACTCAGCTCTCTAGTCCACTGGGAAGTTTCTTTCAATATGTTGAACTCCAAGGAAATTCCTGTTTAGTTCTCATGTCAAGGACAGAAGGAAAAAGGGCTCTCCACTCCATGTCCCTCTGTAAGGGCAGAACCACCAGCTTCCAGAGTTCTCCACTGCTGATGACGGGATGGCAGTTCTTCATGGAAACCTGGCCACTTACCCACCCTGGATATCAGTGTAGAGACAATACCCAAGGTAGAAAGGCAGAGGTCAGATGCCAGCTATAGAGAGGCTGGTGGAATCACACTCGAAGGACCAACCAAAATAGGACAGAGTTTGTAGTGTTTGTTGGGTGCCAGGAAGTTTCTGGGTGCCCGTTCCTTACAGCTCCTCTTTCTTGGTTCCCGGGTTTACTCTAGCAGCACTGCCGGGCTGGCTGCTCCCCATTTAGCAGGGTCAGGACGACTCTTCCAACGCGTTGACCACCTGCTCCAGGATGTCGGGGCAGTGATCTGCTATCTGCTGGAGAATGGCATTGGCGAATTCCTGAAGCTCTGCACTGTCCCGTTCACCTTTCTCTAGCTCATTCTGAAGCTGAAAGGGAGAGGAAAGATGAATTTCAGATAAAATAAAGTGATGCTGTTTGCACTGGGCTAATGGTTATTGTTCACGAATAAGGAAATGGCATTTCCAACAACATGGGTAAACCTGGAGGGCATTATGTGAAGGGAAGTAAGCCAGAAAGACAAATACTACATGGTATCACTTCCAAGTGGAATCCGAGGGAGTGGGGAAGAGTCACACTCACAGAAACACAAAGCACAATGGTAGCTACTGAGGCCTGGGGGAGTGGGGGAAATTGGGAGAGATTGGTAAAAGGGTACAAACTTTCAGTTATAACCTGAATAAGGTCTGAAGCAGTTGATTAAATTGTACTGTATAATTAAACATGCTAAGAGAGGGGAGCCTGGGTGGCTCTGTCAGTTGAGTATCTGACTCTTGGTTTTGGCTCAGGTCATGATCTCAGAGTCATAGGATCGAGCCCCGCATTGGGCACCGCACCATTGAGCATGAAGCCTACTTGGGGTTCTCTCTCTCCTTCTCCCTCTGCCCCTCCCCCATCTAAAAAATATATTAATATGCTAAGAAAGTAAAACTGCAATGTTCTCATAAGGAAAAAAAAAGGAGTGATGTGAGATGACAGATGTTTTACCTTGAGTGTGGGAATCTTCACCAACGTGTATCAAATCATGTTATACGTTTATTATGTCTGTCTTATTTGTCAATTAAACCTTAATAAAGCTGAAAATGAAAAAAGAAATGACCAAAAAAAAAAAAAAAAAAAAAAAAAAAAAAGGCACTTTCTATGGGAAGTCTTCCTGCATCAGAGTTCCCAACCAGGAAAGGGTGTAAGTTAATATCAAGTGTTTGCTCATGAAGGGGTGACTAGTCCAAGTCCCAAAGGCTTGGAAAGCCAGCACCAGCGCTCTCATGCTGGGGGGAAGTTCTCTCTAGTGTGTCGCAGTATCATACCCATACCCAGCACAGGGACCAGGGCACACACGTAATCTCAGATCGGATCTTAATCTTGCATAATGGTCCTTTATCCTGGGGAAACATGTATTTAAAAGACCTTCCCCATTTGCTATAAACCACTTTTATTCAGTATGTCAGATGACCTGATAATTTAGTTAAAGAGATTATTTGGAGCAACACGTAAGATAGTCCTCTGTTTAGGAGTAAGTATAATTCTTGGGACGCCTGGGTGGCTCAGTTGGTTAAGCAGCTGCCTTCGGCTCAGGTCATGATCCCAGCGTCCTGGGATCGAGTCCCACATCGGGCTCCTTGCTCGGCGGGGAGCCTGCTTCTCCCTCTGCCTCTGCCTGCCATTCTGTCTGTGCTCGCTCTCTCCCCCTCTCTCTGATAAATAAATAAAATCTTAAAAAAAAAAAAAAGGAGTAAGTATAATTCTAAATTCCTATAATTTCAAATGCTCTCTTGGACATCCCTTCAAGCATTAAGCCAGATTTATCGAGGGCTTCCTGGGTGCTGGGTGCTGAAAGACGAATGCATTTGGTTCTTGCTCCGAGATCCATGCAGGTTAATGGAGGAGACAAACATATACACAGATAATTAATTACCGCAAGCGAGGCCTGTACACGTGCTACAGGGGAAGACGTGAGAATGACTGCTGCGTCCCAGAGGGGTCTGAGAAGACGCTACTACAGGCAGTATGTGATGTGGAGCCTGAGAGCAGAATAGGAGTCTGTTGGGAGATCAAACAAGAGGCTTTCAAGCAGATGAAAGAAATGCAGATGTGAGAGCTATGAAGGGGCTCGGCACAGACCTTGGGAAGATGGAACCTTTCAGTGTGGCTGGAGCGTAAGGTAAGGGCACTGCGCAAAGAATGACAGGCAATGAAGCTGAGAAGAGGCAGACCGGGGCCGGCCTGTGGATGGAAAGCTGAGGAGTTCAGATTTAATCTGGTTAAAAAACAAAAAAGGAAGTCTAAGAGCTTTTAAATAGTGCAGTGACATGATCAGCTTCATGTTCTCAGAAGAGAATCGGGAAGATAAAAACACGTTAGACTGAGTGGAAGGAAGAATCAGTCAAGGGAGGTTACTGTGGCAAGCCCAGAGGCCCTAGGGCAGGGCCAGGGGACATGGAGGGCAACAGATGGGCAGGAGACTTCCCAAATGTAGGACTGATGGGAGGTGAAGTTCAGAGAGAGGGGAGGGAGGATCATTCTGATTGCTCTAGCTGGGGACATTAAACAAGACTGAAAATAAGGCAGAGAAGGTTTTTAGGAAAGCAGAGAGATTAAAAATTGAGTTCCAAATGTATTAAGGATGCAGGTTCTGATTAGGTCCTTTGGGTCTCAATGTCAGCCGGCACGGTTTTCTCATTTATAAAATGGGGCAGTAACATTCAGGGTTGTTTTAAGGATTTAGTGGGATATTCATATAAAGTGCAGTACAATGCCTGACACAGAAAACATCTGACAAATGTTAGATGTTGTAATTATTGCTAAGTTGGTTAAGATTACCTTGACAGAGCATGTTGATTAGAGAGCACACAGAACCAAGTTCTAACTGCACCGCTGACAGAGTCTGCGTGCCCTGAGCCAAGAGTGAGCATGCCGCTGCTTCAAATATATCAAAGAGCTGGGGACAGATTTTGCAATCTTCTTTCTGTTAAATGTTGACTAAAACACCAGGACACGCAAGGACCAGATTAAGACTACCCTAAGTCTTGACCCATCTCAAGGTCTGGCTGTGTTGTGTGAATGCGAATCTCTGAAACGGGGAAACCAAGGAAAGCAGGTGCCTCTCAATCTAGCTGCACAGACGACAGCCCGGAAAGACTGCTAGGTGAGGACATGACGACTCTCAAATCTCTTGAACAGAACCAAAGTCAACCACGCAAAGTAATGGAGGAGACTGTATGGCTGTTCTGCCTCAGTTTCCCATCTCAGTCCTTCCCAGGAATACCCCAGACATCTTTGGTTTATTCAGAGCCAGGTGTCTGCACTCACTCTCTATAAGTCACATGTTTACTTCCTGTGAAATACTTTCCATTCCCATTTGGCTTCTGTTTGTTAAGTAGATAATAATGAAGTTTCTAACATTTTAAATTTATTTAAAATTATTATTTTTTCAGGTTTTTTCCCCCCTAATTTAAAAAGTACTACAGGGATGCCTGGGTGGCTCAGTGGGTTAAAGCCTTTGCCTTCGGCTCAGGTCATGATCTCAGGGTCCTGGGATCAAGCCCCACATCGGGCTCTCTGCTCAGCAAGGAGCCTGCTCCCGTCCCGCCTCTGCCTGCCTCTCTGCCTACTTGTGATCTCTGTCAAATAAATAAATAAAATCTTTAAAAAAAAAAGTACTACACTAACACTGTAGAAAATTTGGAAAACAAAAGCACCGGGAAAAAAAAGAATAACAATATTAACATCAAGAGATAACCACTGCCACTTATTTTGTTGTATATCCTTTGAGACATTCTTTTATTATATATACAGGTAATTTTAGAAACAAAATGGCAATGACAGTATATAGATTATTTGTGAACTGACTTTGTTTTCACCTAAAAATATACCACAAACACATTTCAGAAACCAAATCCTAAAGGCTCTTTCAGAGCTTGGTAATTCATTCTAAATTTATTCATATATATAAAAGGAGCTAAGAAAATATTTGAAAGGAAAAAAATGATGTGTGGACTGGCTTATCGATTATAAAACATACTGCAAAAAGCCTCTAATTAGAAGAGTATTGTACTGATAAAATTAGATCACTGGGATTTAGAATATGAGCAGGAGTAATTTGAAGTCAGTGAATTGTATTAGGTCAACTGGGCCTTGTGGTTAGATTCCTGCTCATACCCTATATAAGCATAAATTTAAAAATTACCTAAAGATCTAAATTTAAAAATTATGTTGCAAAGACATAGTCTTCTCATGCACATACAAAACATTCTCCAGGACAGATAATATGTAAAGCCTTAAAATGAACCTTAATAAATTTAAGACTGAAGTCACATCAAGAATGTATTCCAACCACAATGGTATGAAACTAGAAATCAGTTACAAAAAGAAAATAGAAATTCACAAATATTTGGAGATTAAACAACATGTGACTGAAAAATTGATGGGTCCAGAAAGAAATCAAAAGAGATACAAAAAAAATACCTTGGGCTGGGGTGCCTGGGTGGCTCAGTGGGTTAAGCCTCTGTCTTTGGCTCAGGTCATGATCTCAGGGTCCTGGGATCGAGCCCTGCATCAGGCTCTCTGCTCAGCAGAGAGCCTGCTTCCCCACCCTCTCTCTGCCTGCCTCTCTGCCTACTTGTGATCTCTGTCTGGCAAGTAAATAAATAAAATTTATTAAAAAATATCTTGAGACAAATAAAAATGGAGATACAATATACCAAATATATGAGATACAGTAAAAGCATTTTTTAAAAAAGATCTATTTATTTGGGAGAGAGGGGGAGGAGTGGCGGACGGAGAGAGAGAGAATCTCAAGCAGACTCCCCACTGAGCATGTAGCCCAATGCAGGGTTCAGTCTCACAAATCTGAGATCATGACCTGAGCCAAAGTCAAGAGTTGGACACTTAAGCTACTGAGCCACCAAGGCGCCCCTAACAGCAGTTCTTAAGAGGGAAACTCACAGATACTTACAATAAGAAGCAAGAAAGATCTCAACCTAACTTTACACCTCAGGGAACTAGAAAAAGCCCAAAGTTAGTAGGAGGAACAAAATAACAAAGATGAAAGTGGAAATAAATGAAATAGAGACTATAAAAAGACAACAGACAAGAATAATGAAACTACAAGCTAGTGTTTTGAAAAGATAAACAAAAGAGACAAACCTTTTAGCTTAACTTACCAAGAAAAAAAGCAAGAGAACTCAAATAAAAATCAGAAGTGAAAGAAGAGATGTTAACTTATACCAGAGAAATACAAAGAATCAAAAAAGACTACCATAAAAAATCATATGCCAACAAATCAGACATACTAGTAGAAATGGATGAATTCTTAGAAAAACACAGCCTACCAAAACTGCATCATGAAGAAACAAAAAAATCTGAACCAACTCTTAGCAAGGGAACGGAATCATTAATCATTAATCAACCTTTCAAAAAACAAAAGTCCAAGACCAGATGACTTCTGTGGTGAATTCTACCAAACATTTAAAGAAGAATGAATACCAATCCTTCTCAAATTCTTCCAAAAAACAGAAGAGGAGGAATACTCCCAACTCATTTTATAAGACTGGCATTGCTTGCTCTGATACCAAAACTAGGAAAGGACACCACAAAGAAAGAAAATTGCAGGCCAATATCCCTGATAAACACAGATGCAAAGATCCTCAATGAAATATGAACAAGCTGAATTTAATACTTCATTAAAGGGATCATACACCATGATCAAGTGGGATTTATTCCAAGGATGCAAGGATGCTTCAACATCTATAAATCAAAAATATGATACACCATAGTAACAAAATGAAGAATAAAAATTATATGATCATCTCAACAGATGAGAAAAAGCACCTGACAAAATTCAACATTCATTTATGATAACAACCCTCAACCAAGAGGGTACAAAGTGAATATACCTCAACAATAAAGGGAGAAAAGACAAAAGAACAAGTATTGGTATCGATGAAAGTGGTACTACAGCCTAATAACAGAGAAATGGGCAGAGGATCTGAACAAAAAACTCACTGAAGAAATGCAAATGGTGAATAAGCACATAAAAATGCTCTTCCATTTGTAATTAAAGAAATACAGATTAAATAAGGAAGGTTTTTTTTTTTTTTAAGATTTTATTTATTTATCAGAGAGAGAGAGAGAATGAGCACAGGCAGACAGAATGGCAGGCAGAGGCAGAGGGAGAAGCAGGCTCTCTGACGAGCAAGGAGCCCGATGTGGGACTCGATCCCAGGATGCTGGGATCATGACCTGAGCCGAAGGCAACTGCTTAACCAACTGAGCCACCCAGGCGTCCCTGGGAAGGGTTTTGTTCCCTCATCACACTGGCAAAAGCTTCTGAAAGACTGTTATCAGGGGAAGTGGGCAGTCTCACATTACTGTGGGAATATAGTGGGCTATCTGGACTCATCAATCAAATTTAAAAGCAAATATCCATTGACCAAATACTCCTACTTTTAAGAGATCGGAATTATTAAAAGTGGAATATTTTTATAAATACACCAGTAAGAAATTCAAGAATGTATACACAAGTTTGTTTGCCAAGCCAATTTGCAAGAACAAAAATTTATTAACAGTCTCAGCAGCAAACAAGAGGTCAGAGAGATTGGTATGTTTGGAGATCAATCTGCCTATCTAAAGAATATGTAAAGATAAATCCAAAACTATTAAGAATAGGTAGTTTGAATGGGTAGAAGGACTTCCAATCTTTACTACTTTTTTTTGTTTTTAAACTGAAATACAGCTGACACACACTATTACATTAGTTGCAGGTGTACAGTATGGTGATTTAACAGACCTGTATGTAATACTAAGCTCACCAAACGTGTATCTCCCGTCTGTCACCATACACCACTGTCACAATACCACTGACTATATTCTTTTGCTGTACCTTTTATCCTCATGGCTTATTCATTCCATAATTGGATGTCTGTATTTCCTGCTTCCCTTCATCCGTTTTGCCTAGCTGCTTACCCTCCTCCTCTGGCAACCACCAGCCCATTGTCTGTGTTTATGGGTCTGTTTATGTTTGTTTTTTTTTTTGTTTATTTATTTTGTTGTTTAGATTCCACACGTAAGTGAAATCATTTATCTTTGTATTTCTCTTTCTCTGTCTGACTTACTTCACCTTGCATAATACCCTCTAGATCCTTCCATGTTGTTGTAAGTGGCAAGAGCTCGTTCCTTTTTCACAGCTGTGTACTATTCCATTGTAGATATGTATGTGTGTAGATACATCTGTCTGTCTGTTTCTCTCACGTATCACATCTTTATCCATTCCTTTACTGACAGTCACCTGGGTTGCTTCCATAATTTGGCTAGTGTGAATAATGTTGCAATAAACATAAGGGTAGGGGCGCCTGGGTGGCTCAGTGGGTTAAAGCCTTTGCCTTCGGCTCAGGTCATGGTCTCAGGGTCCTGGGATCGAGCCCCGCATCGGGCTCACTGCTTAGCAGGAAGCCTGCTTCCTCCTCTCGATCTCTCTGCCTGCCTCTCTGACTACTTCTGATCTTTCAAATAAATAAATAAAAATCATTTAAAAAAATAAAAAAAAAAAACACATAAGGGTACATACATCTTTTCTGATTAGTGTTTTTATTTTCTATGGGTAAAAAGGCCAGTAGTGGAATTACCGGATCATATGGTATTTCTA
Organism: Mustela lutreola; assembly: GCF_030435805.1. Taxonomy (NCBI): domain Eukaryota; kingdom Metazoa; phylum Chordata; class Mammalia; order Carnivora; family Mustelidae; genus Mustela; species Mustela lutreola. Next base: position 43,297,181 of record NC_081297.1, read on the forward strand.
CTTTTAATTTTTTGAGGAACTTCCAGTATTGTTCTACAATCCCACCAAGTATGCTCAAGGGTTTCCCTTTCCCCACATCCTCACCAACACTTGTTACTTTCTGTCATTTTTATTCTAGCCATTCTGACAGGTGTTGAGGTGATCTCATCATGTCATCATCATTTTGATATGCATTTCTCTAATGATCAGTGATGCTGAGCGTCTTCTCATGTGTCTGTTGGCCATCTGTATATTTTCTTTGGAAAAATATCTGCTCAAGTCCTATGCCCATTTTTAATTGGATTATTTGGAGGGTTTTTTGGTGTTGAGTGGTAGAAGTTCTTTATATATTTTGAATATTAACCTCTTACTGGATGTATGGGTTGCAAATATTTTCTCCCACTCAGTAGGTTACCTTTTTGTTTTATTGATGGTTTCCTTCACTGTGCAAAAGCTTTTTATTGTGGTATAATCCTGATTTTGCTTTTGTTTTCCTTACCTAAGAAGACAAATCTAGAAAAATGTGGCCAAGGCAAATGGCAAAAATAAATTATTGCCTAGGTTTTCTCATGGGATTTTTACAGTTTCAGGTCTCATGTTCAGGTCTTTATTTTTTATTTTTTTTTTAAGATTTATTTATTTATTTGACAGAGAGAGAGAGAGAGAGAGAGAGATCACAAATAGGCAGAGCAGCAGGCAGCGAGGCAGGGGGAAGCAGGCTCCCCGCTAAGCAAAGAGCCTGATGTAGGCCTCAATCCCAGCGCACTGAGATCATGACCTGAGCTGAAGGCAGAGACTTAACCCACTGAGCCATGCAGGTGCCCCTGTTTATTTATTTATTTTTAAAGATTTTATTTATTTATTTGAGAGAGAGAGAGAGAGAGAGAGAGAGCATGAATTGGCGGTGGGGGGTAGGGTGGGCAGAGGGAGAAAGAGAAGCAGACTCCCCACCAAGCAGGAAGCCTGATGTGTGGCTTGATCCCAGGTAATGACTGAGCCACCCATGTGCCCCTCTCACATTCAGGTCTTTAGTTCAGAGTCACAAAGTAGATTTTAGTGGCTGCCTAGGGCTGGGGGGGGATGGGGTAGATGGAAGTGGTGGCTAAGAAGCATGGATTTTTTTTTAGAATGATGAAAATGTTGAAAACTGGATGTGGTGATAGTGGCACAACTCTGAGAATGTATTAAACCTGTTAAATTGTGCACTTCAAACAGGTGAATTGTATGGTGTGTGAATTACAGCTCAATAACACTGTAAAAAAAAATACCAGTTGAGTACTCTATTCAACGCACTATGAAGCAAATGCCCACAGACCCGTAGAGTGCTGCTGCCTTCAGGTTGGACGGAACAAAGGAGAGAAGGAAGGGAAAACTTCTTGAGGAATATGACTGTTGATACGAGAGAACAGAACAGAGGATCGTTCGAAACGGAGAAATATGAGCTCCCAAGGCATGGATGTGCACTTGGCTCTTCATGGGAGGTCAGGAATACAGGAATTACTGGGTCTTGACAGAAGCAATACCAGTCTTTGAGGGTGACAAAAGGACCCTCAGGCTGGCTAGGCCTGGGCATTACCCTCAGAGGGCCCTTGCTCTGTTCAGTGGCTCCGTGAAAACACACCTAGGGCACTGCGTTCCATTTCACACACCTCATTACCCGAAAAAATGGAGACAAACTGGACTAAGTTCAAAGGCAAATGGCAGGCATGACGAAGAAGCTGAAAGGATCATTTTATGAGGCAGGATTAGAAGAACGAAGCAGTAGGCCTTAACTAACTGAACGCGAAGGGGAGGGAATGTGATTACGACCTACAAATGTCAGGAGGGTGTACACGAGAAGCAGAAGGACTGATTTAGCCCTGGAGGAGGAATCAGAACTAGAAGTGATAGAAAAAGATCAGGGGGAAAAACCAGAGGCAGACTGTAAGACTATGCTTTTTCCAAAGGCTAATGAATGGTTTGCTGGGAAAAGGTGTTTAGAAAGAGAGGAGATCAGAAGAATCACAAAGTTTAGAGAAGGAAGTGTTCCTTCATTAGCTGAAGTTGCTTTCCATCTGGTGGGGCTTTCTCTGTTCTCCAGGGATTATGCATGGTTTGTGTTCTATCTGCAAGCAATATTAGAGGTGGGCACGGCTGAGCAGAGAGAGAGCTCACTGGCACTTGAGCCATTATATGCTAACATTTCCTGTCTTGAAAAAAAATCTCAAAGACCAACTTTTCTTATAAAACTGGAATTACATTAAAAATGAGGATTTTTATTTTGCTTTGAAAATGCAAAGCTTTCGGAAGTCAAAGGATTACAGGAATGTGTGAAAGAAAAAAAAAGCACTTAGTAAAGAAAGGCCATGTGAAGTTATCAAACTAAAAACATAGACAGATGTGTTATACAGCACAGGTGTAAAAACAAATCTTGGAATGTATTTGTACCTTGTTATTTTAAAATATTTCTTTAGCATGTGCATCACATGTTTAAAAAAAAGAAGTTTTTGTACGGTTACCAGTATGCAGCGTGTCCTATGGTTAAATTGGAAAAAGTGTGTTCTAGCTTCTGAAGTGTCAGTTACCAGATTTCACCCAAGACATTCTTGTTCCCTCTATCCCTTGCCCACTGCCCATGCCCTGCCCCCATGCCTGCCTACTCAACTCTCACCTTCTCCCCAAAGAAAGGCCACTTTAGACTTAACATCAGAAAGGAATTTCCCCAGAAGTACAAACATGTAATATTTGGGATTCAATGAAAATGCTTATTATATCCTAGCTGCAATGAATTAAATCCTTTTCTCTCCCTCTTTCCCTTCCTTGTTAAAGCTACCTATCCAAACTTAGTGGATATAAGGCTGAGTAATCCAACAAGATCTTCCACTTCCTATTCTCTACTTTCTAATATTGGCAGGCTAATTCCACCATTGCAAGTACTACAGTGAAAACACTGTCTTCTTGGTTTACATTCTTGAAAACACCATAATTATATGTAGCACGTAAGTTTATATAGTGCCCTCTCTAGATGGAAAGATACAATTTTCTGTGTATGTATTGAAAGCTTTGCACCTAAAGCAAACAACAGACTTAAAAACTTACTTCCAAAGTAAAATAACTTCCACTAAACTACCAAACAGATTTGTTCCTGTGAATCCGGCAAGCTCTTTCTAGAACTTAAGTATTAAATCCCTTATCTCAGCACCATCATTTCCTCCATATACAAAATCTCTACTACAAAATCTTCTTCAAGTCTCTCGGGCACCTCAAGATTTAGTGGAAAAGCCCCTATCTACTAAGCCTTAATTTAGCTAAGATACTCTGGAAGAAGGGATTATTGGAATAATAAATGAATGAGTACGCACAGTGGAGAAAATACAAAGTAATATGCTTTGCTCAAAGAAATAGGGATTTGAGCATGTGGGTTAGGGATGACTGGGAGGGCAGCAAGTCTTGCTGCTCCAAACACCCTGAATGTGAGTTCTGGTGCCATGAGTGACAAAGGGCACAGCACTCATGATGGCTCAGTACTATTCACTGTGTAAGCAACCAGTGAGTCTGAAGAAATTGTTATTAAGGTAATCCAGACATGAACACACTACCTCAAAATAACTTCACAACACTCCTTGCTCCTAATTTCTTCTCCAGGCTAACTTGAGCCACCCTTCCATGTCCCTGTCCCTTTAATTCATTCTGTGCCTCCAACCTCTCCTACCCCCGGGACTCTCTCCATGGTTTCTGAGGGCACTCTCTGCCGAAACAACCTTTCAAATCTGCTTCTCTCACAAACTAGTGCCAATTTTCCTCTTTCTTTCACTATCAAACATCTCAAAGAAACGGTTTACATTTGCCACCTCTGTTTCCCATTTCCCTCTTTAGCATCTGAGAATTTACATTTTGCTGTTCACTGAAACTGCTCTCTCAAAAGGTTACTAAGCTAAAACTGCTCCACTGAAAATTATAAAACATCATTTAGAGAAATAAAAGATATCTTAAATGGAGGAATACATGATGGCCATGGATCGTCAGACTCAGTAGCATAAAGTGTTAATTATGCCCAAACTAATCTACAGAATCAACGCAGGCCCAGTAAGAACTTTGGCTGGTGGATGCACGCATGCGTGTAAAGTGACAGCAACAGCCAAAGCAAACTCAAAGAACAAAGTTATAAGAATGTGAAGAACAATCATGAAGAAAAGTATTACTATGAAGCTATAGTTATGAACACAGTTTACTACTGGCACAACAGGCATACAGACCAATGGAAGAGAGAAGGGAATCCAGAAAAATAGCCCAAACCTGGGAATAGCCGAAATGTCCATCAACAACTAGGTGATAAACTGTGGTATAGTCATTCATACAATGGAGTATCGTACAGCAATGAGAATGAATGAAATATACCTATGTATATCATAACAGACACATTTCATTAACATGATGTTGAACGAAAGAAGCAAGACGCAGAAGAGTTCACACTGTTTGATTCCAGGGACAAACAGTTAAAAAAACAGGCAAAACTTATCTCCAGTATTAGAAGTCAGGTCACCCATGGAGGGCAGAGTAGTGGCAAGACAAGAGGCTTCTGAGGTGCTGGGGAATTTTCTGCTTCCTGTTCCAAAGGCTCATTACGTGAGTGTGTCAAAATTTGTTGAGTTGCATTTTTTCATCGGTGTATTTTTTTTTGCATGCATGTTATAAAGAAACCCAAAACCCAAAACTGAACCTCAAGGATTCCTGAACAGCATAATCCAATGGCTTTAACTGTCTTCAACCTACCTGAACTCCTCTGGGCTATTTGCTTTGATAACATCTCCTTCTAAAATCTCTCTGCCTCTTGACTTTCTGGCTGTCTTCGGCCTGTCCTTGTCTTTCTTCTCTTTCCTACCCCTGTTCCTCTTCTGCTTCGTCCCATACATGCAGGGGCTTCCTGGGCTCCAGTCGGGGGGAGGCATTCCTCTGTTCTTCCTCTTTTGTCCTTTGCTGGGGTAACACTATCTATCTTTAGCTTTATAAAGCGGTAATAAAAACAGCAAGTAACTTAAGGGACATTTATTATGGTCCAGGTATTATTCTATATTATTATTATGCTTTAGTGCATTAACACTTTCTTTGCAAATCTACTTTCTTTGCAAATTTAATTATTTCTTTTGAGGTGGGTTTTTGTGGGGTTTGAATAACTTTTAGCATAGAAAGTTTCAGACACATACAAAAGAAAATAGTAAAATAACCCATATGTGACCTAAACTTAAGGATTATCAAGGTATGTCAATATAATTCTAACTCCCTTCTCTTTACGGAGCTCGACCCACATTTTTCAAATGCTGAATAAACACTTTTTTGCGAATGTTCCACTTACACATCAACTCATACCATTCATACTGTTTAATAAACTCTTGTTTTCACTTAATTACTACTACAAATAGTTTTTCATGTGATTAAATATTCTTCTAAAACGTAATTTTTAGATAGGTCACACTGTAATCCATTTTATGGACATATCATAATTTAAATAATTCCATTATTAGTTTATTTTGTTTTCAATATTTCATTACTACAAATGGTAACATGTTGTTTGCTAGTACATAAATCTTTGCATATTTATGATCATTTTCTCAAAATTTCTGGGTCAAAGTGTATATACCTCTTTAAGCTTCTGACATGCTACCAAACTATTCCTGCAGAGCTGCACTAATTCTCAGATTCTAGGCAATGAATAAGGGTGCTCATTATCCCACCTACCCAATATATTGGGGCCACACACACACACACCCCAATCTTGCTGATATGATAAGGCTATTTTCATTTGTAGTTCTTTGTAATTCTTTTCATTTGTAGTGATGCCAAAAATTGAGACCAAACATTTATAAGTATATTTACTGGCCATTTCTTAATCTGGGAAATTCCTGTTAATGGCCTTTCCAGGCTATGTTTCTTTCTTTCTTTCCTTTTTTTTTTTTTTTAAAGATTTTATTTATTTATTTATTTGACAGACAGAGATCACAAGTAGGCAGAGAGGCAGGCAGAGAGAGAGGAGGAAGCAGGCTCCCTGCTGAGCAGAGAGCCCAATGCGGGGCTCGATTCCAGGACCCTGAAAGCAGAGGCTTTAACCCACTGAGCCACCCAGGTGTCCCAGGCTATGTTTCTTTTGATTTAAGTTTCTTTGCTGATCTCCTGGTCACAGCCCTAATGTAAGTTCTCTCATTCTAGTATCTTTTGCTTATTATAATATATTACACACACACACACACACAATATTTTTTTATATGGATTTTATTTGAGAGAGGGAGAGAGCACGAGGGGGGAAGAGAGGGAGAAGCAGACTCCTCACTGAGCAAGGAGCCCAATGCAGTACTCATCCCATGACTCAGATCATGACCTAAGCCAAAGGCAGACTCTTAACTGACTGAGCCAACCCAGGCACCCCTTGCTTACTGTAATAGCTTCACAAAAAGGATTAGCTTTGGCTTATGAGAACACTCTTTCTAAAAACAGGCTGGATTAGATTCTTGCCTCCTCCTCCAATATCTTAAATGATTTCCTACTTACAAAACAGAGTCCAATATGACCTTATCTTACCTTCCTAAATTCACCTCCTAGGATAGCCCCGCCATATGCATACAGCCTCCTGGTACATGCCCTCGTCTTTGCTTTTATTTTGATGTGTTTCCCACATCCTAGAATGCAGACAACCTTCCCTCCTACATATCCCTCTTCCCTGTTATTCACCCTTCACAACTGAGCAACGGGCTCTTCCCTCTGTGAAGCCTTCTCTGTTCAGAGGGAACTATTGCTGAAGTATTAATTTGGTTTCATGTTTCAACAGTTGGCTATTTGTTTAATTCCCCAACTCTTCTTCAAATGCTTTGACAGGTTTTTACATACCAATGCTGCCTAGCAAAAATATCCTGCCCGAAGCTGGTGACTGAGGAAAAACACGGATAACTCTCCAAAGAGCTTTTTAAGATAAAATGTGAATCATCTCAAAAACAAGACGGTGTGATGATGCAGACCTTACAGTGGGGCATGTAAACCGTATACGGTGGCATCTCACTTGGTTTAAAGTTCTCAGAAAATGGAATATGGGCCAAGTAAAGGATACTAAGGTGGTCTCTGGCCAGAGTTTTTTCTGGCTTTGTCTGCTGAATGTTATTATAATGTATTGTGTTCTTAGTAGCTATTCCAGCCCTCCCTGAACTCAGAGTAGTAATACAATTTCTAGAGGGACTCGAGCCAAGAATCACAAATGCAAAAGTTACTCACTCTGAGTGCTCGAAGCAACACACACTGAAAGTGTGTGAACACAAGGGGAGGAGAGAATGCTTCAGCCGCCATCACTGCTCCGGGGACGAGCGGACAGGGGAGCTCAGAAAGAAATTGAGGTATTTCAGAGATGATGTTCTACAGCCTCACACCCATCCAAAAACATTGTTATAAAAGGCTAGCAGTAAGAGGAAATAAACCAAGTTCCCTTCCTGCTTTCAATGCTAGGATGGTTGTCTGTCAGAGAACAGAGCTGAGGGTATGAAGAATAAGGAACGTAGCTGGGCTGGATGGACGACAAGAACGGCAGCTGAGGGATGGGCTGGCTGGTTCAGGGAAATTGCCCCAGAACATTCCCTGCCCAGCACAGGTCAGGATTTCAGAATAGCTACTATATGTCTCCATAGCCAAGTAAAGGCACAGGGAGAGCTAAGAGAAATTCACAAAATTAGTCAGTCTTAAAGGAGAGAAAAATAGCTTTATTTCAAGGTAAAGAGCTCTATTCACAGTCACAGTTGGCGGGGGCGTGGGGGCTGAAAGAAGAGAGTGGATGGATGCATATGAAGGAGGGATATGGTTACAGGAGATGTAACTGAATGAATTCAGTTGTGGCTGGCAGTGACTCAGATTAATTCCTTTCTGAGGATGGTTTTGCGGTGGGCAGGAAATTATACAGAGATGCTTAGTTTGGTCGAAGCAGACAAGAATCTTAACTTGAGGTTTTTAACAGCTAGGTCCCAGGATGCATAGGCCATGAGGTCTGAGGTGGTAACTGGCATGATAATTGGAGCCTTTTGGAGGTGACAGATCAAGCTGAAATGGTTTTCTACCCCAGCCAGACCCGGGCTAGAGCCCCCCAGCCCCAATCAGCAGGCTGTTCAACCACATCTGCTTAGGAGTTTAAAGACATGAAAGAACTTCTGAGTTTGGATTTTCGAAAAACTAGAATAAAATAAAATGCCTTTTGTCACAACACCTGTTAATAAAACATGAAGTGCACGTGGTCAGAGGGATCTGAGCACATGGTGAGTATTGCTTGTCTGGTCATTTACTTTTCGGCAGGCTTTTTCAGGCCATTGTTTCATTCTGTAGGGTTCCTCTAGCATTTAGTACCAGGGAGAATTAAAGTTACTTTTGAAGTATCTGTCCTATGATTATTTCCCACAGATTAAGACTAACCCCGAAATTCTTTCTTCCTTGATATTTTCAAGTCTGAGCTTGCAGGTTGAATCTCCTATAGTTTTTTTTTCCTGAGGTCTCCATCTGCCCCAGTTGCTTGGCATGTGGAGCCTGGAGCAACAGCCACCATGGCTTTGGGCTCTGTGCAATGCTGAGTGGAAGTGGTCATGATCATGAGGTTGCTATGGGGCTTTCTTCTCCCTAACTTGTAATGAGCTCCTTTGTCAGGCAACGTCTGATTTTGTTCTCATAAGAAATAAAGGCCAGGGGCACCTGGGTGACTCAGTTGGATGGTGGCCAATTCTTGATTTTGGCAGGGGTCATGGTCTCGGGGTCTCAGAGTCATGGGACTGAGCCTGGCATCGGGCTCCACGCTCAGCACGAATCTGCTTGTCCTTTTCCCTCCCACTCTGTCCCCCACTACTGCCTTGCGCTCTCTCGCATTTTCTCAAACAAGTAAATAGATTAAAACATAAAATCTTTAAAAAAAAAAAAAAAAGGAAGGAAAGGCTCTTTGTTGCCTTGGGCCAAAAGTAAGAAAGATGTTGCTGCTCCTCCATGATGAATCTTAAACAAAATGGCGTAATAAAAACAAGAGTTTAGCTCCATTCCACTAAGGGGGCCTGTATATACATGATCCACACTCAAAATTCCACTGCTGAGCAGTATGACAGAGATCTCCCCAAGACTCATTTGGTTTTATATCACCAAAGGGACTTCCTCATTTCATTCCCCCATGACTAAAGCATCAGGGTAGGAGGGAACCCCGGGTATTTAAGTCTCTTAGAGCAAGAAAATCATAAATGACTTTCTAGAATTTTCTAGTACTTTCTTTTCTTCTTAAGATTTTATTTATTTATTTGACAGAAAGAGATCACAAGTAGGCAGAGAGGCAGGCAGAGAGAGAGAGAGAAATAGGTTCCCTGCTGAGCAGAGAGCCTGATGTGGGGCTCGATCCCAGGACCCTGAGATCATGACCTGAGCTGAAGGCAGAGGCTTAACCCACTGAGCCACCCAGGCACCCCTTTCTAGTACTTTCAAGAGCATGTTATGCCTGGCACATAGTAGGTGCCCCCCAAATATTTATTGAATGAATGTATGCCATATGCCTTGGGGTAGCTAAATTTCTCTATGTGTTTTTACCTTTCCTTTTAAAAAGTTAAAAAGAAAATAATAACAAAAGCAACTCAGGAGCTGCTCTCTTTCTTAGCTGTGGCTCTGAAAATCCTTCAGGGCCAGAAGCTCCTTAGCTCTGATGGAAATAAGTAGTTAAGAATTTTAGTGAACCTGCATTAATATGAAGACTGTAACTTAGTTTTCCACACGAATCCCCTCCCCAACAAAACATCAAACAGTAGAACTACTGATTCTGAACCTGAGAATCATAAGCCTGGAAGTGAGCTAAGAACTACCAGTTCAGTTCTCTAGCCCTGCAAGCAAGTCAGACAATGAAGGCCTAAGAAGGTACAGTGGCCAGCAGAGTTTCGACCAACAGAAGTGTCTGCCTCAGGACCAGTCGTGTGTTAGCCTTTAAGTCCAACAAGCCAATTATCCATCTGGGTGGGGCGCTCACAAGAAGCAGACACCTGAGGCACAGAGATGGATGGGATAGTCTGCACAAGGCTTTACCAGTCCAAAGACTGAAGGAGGTAATTACTTGAGGCTGCAGAAAGTGTAGAGTGTTATAAACAAAGAACCGTATTTTCCAGCTAGGCAGAATTTTCATATGGTTGCCTTAGCTGATTGGTAGTATCTCACATTATCTCTTAGAATCTGTTAACTGACATAAAAAGACGTTAAAATTAAGGGCCTGTCATTATCAAAATGAAGAAATATTTCCTTCCTTGCCAAAGGGATCCATCAGAACAGCAGCGGAGTTCTGGGAATCGCAGACACATACAGGCTAGCTAGCCAGCCCAGCGTATTTGGTTTGGCTCTCAGAAAAGAAAAGTGTCAAAAGGGAGAGGGTGGAAAAAAAAAAAAACCAAACAACTAATAAGAAATCTAATGCTGAAAACTGTCAGGGCGGTAAGAACAAGGCTTTGTTGCAGCTGAGATTTTAATGCTAAACCAGCTTAAAGCCTGAGCCAGTTCCAGCTCATCGCTCTGGCAGAGCAGGAAGAGAGAAGGAAATTTCCTTCACCACAGTGGCATGTGTTCAATGCACACTCTATGTCCGGGATTGCTGTCTGCTGTTTCTAGCACCTGGATCTGATTCTGGGATGAGTGTGGCAGGGAGAGACTAGAAAGCCTCCCATAGGAAACTATGGATCTTGCTTGAGTATTTTTTTTTCTTTTAAATTGCCAACCTGAATCATTGCCTGGGTGGTGTTTCCTGACTCCTTAGTGAGATGACAAAATGACCCTGAGTATGGTACAAGTTGCTGGTCCAGTAATTCAGAAGGGCCTTGGAAAGGGTGTCATTACTGAGCAAGGCTCTGGAGTCATGTGGGCGGTTCTGAGTGGTTCCCCTGGGTATGCGTGGCCATCTTATGGAGGACCATGAGTAGCTGTGAGGGGCAAGCATAATACAGGGATACAGTAAATCGGGTCTCGTGACATGGAGAAGGATGGGGATGAGGTAGGGGTCTGGAGTTGTATGTAACTAATTTTGGATTGCTAAAGGGAAGAAAATATGTGATGTGATTCGAAAGTTCTTGGGGATGGTTGGGGTTGAAAGAAAAATATTCCCATAGACTCCTAATGCTCAAAAAATTTTGCAGTCAGTGTTTACTTAGGTGAAGAAGGGTGAGAATGAGAGACTCCAGGGACATTTCCAGCCCAACCTGGCTCAGCAAATGCTAAGGCTCACCACACTCATAAGCACGGCTCCCCAGAAAGTGCAGGCGAAGCCGCAGCAGTGCAGAGCTCCAGGGGCCTCACCCAGCTGCATTTCTGCATGGAAGGAATGACCAAGCCTGAGAGGGAAAGTCCACACCAAAGCAACTACTTCTGGGAAGTTTCACCCAGCTTACTGAAGGGGAGAAGGTTCACCAGGTCTTTCTGCTCTAAGTCTCCTCCTGAGGAGGCAGCTGGAGAGGGAGGGGAGCTCAACCTTCAGAAGTAGCCAAGTGAGAAAGCCAGTTCTTCAAGAGAAGATGGAGAAGTCATGGGATTATCTCACCACACAGAACCCAACAAGTCCCGCATGGGGCTCTTTCCAAGTATCCCCAGTGCCTACAGGACTGCTGCCTGCGGGCTGTACTACTCTAGATGGTACGTAAGAGCCACACGCTAAGGGTTCAGCAGTGTGTGCAGGGAGCAAGAGGGATGCTGGCAAAGCTGCAGCCCTGAGAGAGGTTACAGAAACTTCTTAGCAGATATATTAAGTGGTCTACCATGTACTTTTCTCCCTCAAAAAAAGTCACATCGCTGTGGAAGAATACGGTTATTAGCAGGGCCTCCTCTTACTGGCTGAGAGGGTTTTCTTCCAAAGGGTGCAATAGTGGAAAAAAGTCTGAAATGTCCAGTCCCTATGGTGCCACTTAGCTTTAGCATCTTGGGCAAGTCATTTCACCTCTCTGGCCTCAGCCTTCTCGTGTGCAAAAGAAAAAAGAAGGGCGGGGGGAGATTCAAAGATCTCTAAATTCTCTCCAACTTTATCTATGAATAACTATAGCTCACTCCTGACAAAATACCATTAGAACAGTGATCTCCAACTGGAAATCTGCAGGCTATTTCTAGTTAGAGGACTTTTTCAGATCTCATGAAGACTTTACATTGTCTTCTCTGTGTCTCATCACATAGGATGCTAGAAAAAAACCCAGTACCTTAACTTTTCAATGATTCCCTACCTTTCTGCTAGATGCTTCCTAATATCCATCTGTGGTAAATGTACTTTTAGGAATAATATCTAACGGTTCGAATTTACGCTAAATACGTGTAAAAGGTTGGTGTGATTTTCCATATACTCTAGATATATCAAATAGCCTAAAATAAGAGAATCTGAAGTACAGTGATGTTTTATCACCAGGCCTGGGTTACACTGAGAAGGAGATTAATCTAGTTTTTAATCTGGCAACTGGTCCTTTCTTGAACTTTCCCCAGTTACTCACTGTTCTTATTCTGTTGTTCGGGTACCCAGGCAGGCAAAGGTGATGATTTTAACATGCTATCCTTCCTAGAAATATCTGCATTTAGGGGCACCTGGGTGGCTCAGTGGGTTAAAGCCTCTGCTTTCGGCTCAGGTCATGATCCCAGGGTCCTGGGATCGAGCCCCACATCGGGCTCTCTGCTCAGTGGGGAGCCTGCTTCCTCCTCTCTCTCTGCCTGCCTCTCTGCCTACTTGTGATCTCTGTCAAATAAATAAATAAAATATTTTAAAAAATATCTGCATTTAAAAAAGCAATACTTTGGAGGGTAACTGGTTCAAAGGAATAAACTGAACAGTGAAATTTCAGGCACATAGGCAGGAGCTTTACCAAACCTTCCACCCTACTACTTCTAAGCCACTATCATATCCTTCTTTCCTGTTAAGTTAACAAAAGGATATTAGCACCTGACCTTTGGCTTAGGGATTACATCAAATGCGGAGAAAGGGGAACCCTCCTACACTGTTGCTGGAAATGCAAGCTGGTGCAGCCACTCTGGAAAACAGCATGGAAGTTCCTCAAAGAGTTGAAAATAGAGATACCCTATGACCCAGCAATCACACTACTGGATATTTACCCTAAAGATACAAATGTAGTGACTGAAGTAGTGACATGCACCGAAATGTTTATGGCAGCAATGTCCACAATAGCCAAACTATAGAAAGAACCTAGATACCCAACAACAAATGAAAGGATAAAGATGATTTTGTATATCTATCTATCTATCTATCTATCTACACACACACAGTGGAATACTATGCAGCCATCAAAAGAAATGAAATCTTGCCATTTGCGACAGCGTGGATGGAACTAGAGGGTATTATGCTTAGCGAATTAAGTCAATCAGAGACAGACAATGATCATATGATCTCCCTGATATGAGGAATTTGAGAGGCAGAGTGGGGGCTTTTGGGGTAGGGAAGGAAAAAAGAGGGAGACAAACCGTAAGAGACTCTTAATCTCACAAAACAAACTGAGGGTTGCTGGGGGGGTATGGAGAGGGTGGTTGGGTTATGGACATTGGGGAGGGTATGTACTATGGTGAGTGCTGTGAAATGTGTAAGCCTGATGATCCACAGACCTGTACCCCTGGGGCAAATAATATATGTTAATAAAAATAATTAAAAGAAAAGGGTAGGATTAGGGGCGCCTGAGTGGTTCAGTCAGTTAAGTGTCTGCCTTCAGCTCAGGTCATGATCCCAAAGTCCTGGGATTGAGCCCTGCACTGGACTCCTTGCTCAGTGAAGATTCTGCTTCTCCCTCTCCCTTTGCCCTCCCCTACTCCCTCATGCTCTTTCTAATAAATAAATAAAATATTTTTAAAAAAAAGAGTAAAAATAGGGGTGCCTGGCTGGCTCAGTCAGTGGAGCATGTGATTCTTGATCTTGGGGTTGTATAGAGACTACCTAAAAATAAATTCTCAACGAAAAAGTAAGGTTTTTCTTTAGTCTGATAACGTTAAAACCTAATTCATCAATCAAAACCTAATCTTTTTTTTTTTTTAAAGATTTATTTATTTATTTGACAGAGAGAGAGAGAGCGCACACAAGCAGAGGGAGTGACAGGGAGAGGGTGAAGCGAGTTCCCGCAGAGCCAGCAGCCCCATGTGGGACTCCATCCCAGGACCCCGGGATCATGACCTGAGCCGAAGGCCGATGCTTAACTGACTTGAGCCACCCAGGCGCCCCTCAAAATCTAATCTTTAGGGCTCCTGATCATCACTAAAATTACAGTGAGATCTCCGCTCCCTGTCACTCCCCCTGCTTTGTGCCTTTATGTAGATTACACAGGTTTTTAAGAACAGTCCAGTTACCAAGTTCTTTTCATACAGTATTCTGGACTGAAATCACCAGCATGCTCTGCAACCCCCTTGAGGGAGTACTCTGTAATTAGTGGATGTGAGTAACCAACTGCGCAGTACCCCCCTACCTTTTAATAGGCAGGGCCTCATGATTTATTTGGAATGCCGTTTCCAGAGTCCATTTGAAAGTCGGTTGTCTGAAAGCCAGAAACAATTACCTAAGTGGTAGTTAGGTTCCCAAGTAGTTCCCACAAGACTACTGACCATAATGCTTGTTATGGGCCAAATCATGCTCCCTCCCTCAACTCACATGTTGAAGCTCTAATCCCATAGCCTCAGAAGGTGCCTGTAGGCGGAGACTTAAAGAGGTGTATTTAAAGAGGTAACAGTTCAGATGAGTTTGGTAGGGGGTGTCTGGTTGCAACGACTGGTGTCCTTGTGAAGAAGAGGAGGAAATCTGGACCCAGAGACACCAAGGATGTGTGTACATGAAGGATGGCTGTGTCAGGGTACAGCGAGGAGGTGGCTGTCTGCCAGCCAAGGACAGAGGCCTCAGGAGGAACCAACCCTGCCCACACCTTGATCTTGGGACTGCTAGCTTCCAAAATTGTAAGAAATTAATTACTGTTGTTCAAGCAACCCTGTCTGTGGTATTTCGTTATGGCAGCCCTGCAAACAAATACAGTATTGTTGGTGTATGGGGTCATGGAACTTAACCACCATTCATAACATTTTACATGTTGGAAGATCCCTTCTGGGTTCTAACTCCAGACATTAGAAATACGTCTTTGCTTGCCGCAGTAGCAAGTGAGTGTGGCCCAGTCCCATCTCTGCTTGGCAGAAAACCTCATTCTATGGAGGCGGCTCCAGCAGCAGGATGTTCTATAAGGGGTGCAGGAGGTTCTCTTAGAGGCTCAGGGAGTAACAGCAATAGCTAGAATGGCAGCCAGTGGCTGCTGAGGAGGGCTGGCTCATTCACGTAGCAGGGACTCCTCAGATGAGTGACTAATACAGGAAGGGAGGTTGTGGCAGCATTTCCCCCTACTCTCTGGAAGTGGGGCATTATAAGTTATAGGGCACAGGAAACCAAGTCAGGAATGACAGTACTGCCTGTATGGAGACTGAAGATTGCTTATATTGCAGGGTACCCTTTTGATTTTACACCTAAGAGATCATGCCCCACTTGAGAGGAGTGCAGTCCTACACCTTTGTTTTTTCCTAAGTTTAAACAGGTTTCCCTGAGAGAATTATTGTTGCATCTAGCCCTGTTACCATAGGAGCCTTGTATCCTTTTGGGGTGTTGGGGCACAAACATGGCTGAGAGCCCCTGGCATACATCACAGGAGATACTACCCATAAAAAATTTAAGTTACTTCTATTTCTGGACTGTCCCACCAAACCACTGGTAAAGAATTAAATAGTTTGGAAGAAAGCTAAGGGCCATTTATTTCAAATGCTCTGACGAGACCAAAAAACTGTCATTTCCAAAGTTTCTAAGTTCCACTGGCTTTAAAATTTGCACTGTCTATGCTGGTCATGGGTTTTTTTGTTTTATTTTATTTTGTTTTGTATCCATAGGATTAATTTTCTCCTTGCTTAGTTGGGAGAGCATTACCTCTATAAGATGACACTGGAGACGACAGACCTGTGTTTAATATACTGGACTATAGTAATTGTCAAGACTCATTAAAATTCCAAGATGGTAAATAATTGCTTCTATAGGAGCTCTAGGATATCAGGAGTATTAACCTCTTCTCCCATGGGAATACTTTAAATAACAAAGGGGAAAATGCAATTAGGGCAGCTAGAAAACATTAGGATCTCTATAAATACAGAGGTTTGTAATTAACAAAATATTCCATATTCATATTTTAGAACTTTGAAGAGTCCAGCGCAAGACCAAGCTAATAAAAACGGGACTAAAAAAACGTTCTTGCCTTCTTCGCTGCAAAGCCAAGGACACATGAGGTGAACTCAGAGTAGGTGTTTTATGCTCACTTTTATTTAGTCCAGGCTTGTTGGGGTTAGGCCCCAGTAATGAGGACCAAGAGCTATCCTAGTCAAGAAGCAGAGGGAAAGACGTGCAACAAAACAGAAACAGGAGAAGTCCCCTTCTCTGAGACACGTTAAGAAAGGAAAGGGTTGGAGAGATCTTTTCTATCAAAAAAAGTTTTGGTCTAGCTGGGTCTCTTAATATTCTCTCTCTCTCTCTCCATAAGCAAGATTATTCTACATTCTGCACAGAGTTTGTAGTTTTGGGAGTTTGGGGAGCTGCAAATAAAACTTAGTAACTGTGTCCTTTCAGCTACATAAGAGGTCCTTACCACCTCTGTATTCAAATCCTCATTTCTTCTTCCTTTGCCCAACTCAGCTTTTGGGGGTTTTATCAGAAGTAAGGCAACAGTTTTATGTCCCGTAGTCCAGCTTAGCATCCTGTCTTCCCTATCTTCCTCCCTCCTTTTTTTGAACAAGCTTGTCTCTGCCAGATTTTCAACATCCAACTGGCAAGATACTCTGCTCTTTGCAGAAAAAGGTTAATGGCAGCTGTCAGAGGGAGGAGAAAGTGCCAGACTCTGTGAAAGCAGAGGGAGAGAAGCGGTGAGGCTACTCCACAGGGTGTTTCTCATAAATTTGTTAAGAGAGAGACACACACACACCCATTCTCAAGCCCAGTTCCTATACAGACACACATTTATCTTCACAGCTCTGCATTTATTTTTGCTGGATTGCTGGCCTTGCCTCTCTCAGCCTCTCACACTCTGCTGCTCTTAGTTTTTTGGACAAGAGTTCAACATCGGAGCTGAGGAAACAAGTTCAAACATCCCAGAAAGAAGAAAACCAGATCAGAAACAGTCAGGCTGGGAACCAGAACAAAGTTTGTTGCCCCACAAAGAACCATTCTTTTTCTTTCTCCCTTTATTTTCCCTTCCTGCTGCCCTCATCTCTTGTCCCCCAATAGCGCATAAGTCCATTTGGCTCACTTGTGTGGGACAACAATCTGTGCAAATGCATTCAAGAGAGAAGAATGAAATGTCATGTTGTGACGGGTGATTGATGCCTTCCCTGAGTGAGGGAGATGACTTCTAGGTTCTGTGCCCAATACTGCCCCAGCATTAAACCCCCCTGATTCACCACCTTGAAAAGAGAGGGATATAAGCCAAAGAGTGATTGATCAAAATCAAGAAAACAAATGGAAGAAGGAATCCAAGGAGAGGACAAGGTCTGAGCCAAGTTTTAGAACAATACTTCCCTGGAAATTAAAAAATGGGACAGAATGCTGGGAAAGGGAGCTGGAATCCAAAGCTCCATGACCCACAGAGCAGGCTGGCTGATACAAGTTCATTCCAGTGTGGTTGGGCCCCTGATGGGAGGCTGGCATTCATGGTGGAAAAAAAAAAATTTGCACTCTAAGGAGAAATTCCATTTTTAGCTTTTTAGCAGATGCTGCTTATCAGTCAAACTGCTTTAATAAGTTAAAAAGAGACTGGTAGTGGGGTATGCTTTTCCTGTTTTCATTTTTTATTAACTTTAAAAAAAAAGTTTATTTTTTAAAAGTAGGCTCCATGCCCAACATGGGGCTCAAACTCACGACCCCAAGGATCAAGAGTCACATGCTCTTCTGACTGGGCCAGCCAGGCGCCTTCTGTCTTCCTTTTAACTATCATTGACATATTGTGAAATGCATGGATCTTTAAGTGTACAATCTGGTGAATTTCGATAAATCCATATGTTCACATAAACTGTCTCCACAACCAAACATTTTCAACATCCCAGAAAGTCTCTCGTACTCTCTTTTTTAGTCAATTCCTTTGGTAATCAGTGTTCTAATTTTTACCACCATAGATTGTTTACCCTGTTCATAAATTGTTATATAAGTGAAATCATACATTAATTACATTTTATTTTGTAACTGCCTCCTTTTGCTTGAGAGTGTTTCTGAGGTTCATTTGTAAAGTTGCCTATATTGGTTCACTGTCGTTTATTGTTTAGTTTCCATTACATGACACACAATAATTAAAAATATCTATTTTATCAATGAACACATGTACTGTCTCCAGTTTTGGGCTTTTACAAATAAAGTTGTTATGAACACTCCTGTATTCATCTTTTTGTGGACACTTCTCTTGAGTTATAGGAGTATATCTAACTTAATAAGAAACTGCCTAACAGTTTCCCAAAGTCTTATACTACTTTAAATTCTTACCAGCAATTTCTCAGAGTTACAGTCACTCCACATCCCCAACTAACAACCAGTATTACCAGTTTTGTTAATTTCAACCATTTTTTTTGTGGGACTGTAGTTAGTACAATCTCATTGTGGCTTTCAACTGTGTGAGCATTTTTTATGTGCCTAATTTGTGTATCTTTTTCTTGTAAAGTGTCTATTCAATCAAGTCTTGCCTGCTTAAAAATTTTATTATTTTATCTTTTTTTTATAGACTTTTAAAATATCTTCTCATGGAAGTTCTTTGCTTAACACACACGGTGGATATTTTTCTCCCAGCATTTTGATGAACACAAGTTTAAAGATTTGATAAAGTCCAATTTTTAAAAAAATGTTCTGTTTAGTGTTTTACATTTCTATGCCTGCTAAAGTGAGGGTACTTATAGCTATATATATGCATGTGGCTAATACCTGAAATTAAAAGACATTTTTAAATTAAAGTCCTTAAAACAACTACCCATTGCTAATCCTTGTTTACAAAGGCACAATTTTAGAACCCAAAACACTGACTTTACCTAAAATTAAAATTAAAATTTTAGTTTTAATTTTAAATTTTAATTTTAAAATTAAAGTTTTAAAAATGAAAACTCCCGCTTTTTAAAAATATTCAATCATTCATTATATAGGCTATATATATTTACTGATAGTATGAGATGATCTGTATCAAATGGGCACAATATTGACAAGTATGATGGGGTTAGGGAGGGGCACTAAATGTCTAGACTCAACGTTAGTTTTTAAATCTCTCTGAAAGGAAATTCTAAGACAGCCCCTTGAAATTAATTCCATGTTCACAGATCCTTCCTTGTTTAACTGAAATATTTCTTTATGTAATTTAATATACTCTCTCATTTTGCTCTCAGAAGAAATAGAAAAAAGGAGAAACACAGGCTTCCTCACCATTTAGACAAAAGCCTTAACCCTATAATTGAGTTCTACATCTTTATTTTTTTCTATGTAAGCTGCCCTTTTGAAACAATTGTTTATTTTTAAAATATTTCTATTTTCCTCTTTTTAAGTCTTCTAATTATTTTATTTTTTTAAAAGATGTTATTTATTTATTTGACAGATAGAGATCACAAGTAGGCAGAGAGGCAGGCAGAGAGAGAGAGAGGAGGAAGCAGGCTTCCTGCTGAGCAGAGACCCCGATGTGGGGCTTGATCCCAGGACTATGGGATCATGACCTGACTGAAGGCAGAGGCTTTAACCCACAGAGCCACCCAGGCACCCCTAATTATTTCATGTTTTGCTTGAGCTACAATGTCACATTCAAATGCAGTCCTAAAATTTGGGGGGGGGGTGTTTATGTTAGAATAGACAATCAGGGTTGGGGGGGTGAAAAACCAACCTTACAAATAATCTGACTCAAATTCTCTCCCAATGCTGAATTCCTTATACAATCCAAATGAGCAGTTTCTCCTCCAGTAAAGAACTGATTTCATATACAGCTGTCCATTTTTTTTTTCTGACAGATCTAGTAAGATTTTTTTTTTTTAACTAAAAACTGCCTTCTTATGTCTACCCCACACTGAATCAGTCAATATACAAAAAGTTCATTCTGTAACTGATTGTATCATCTTGTTGCTGCCTATAGGTAATATTTTAGAGTTGTCTAGACACTTCTTAATATTTTCAATACTCTTAGGCATCTCCATTTTCACAAGATGATGAAAACTGAACCCCATATTTACTGACCTAAATTTTAATTTTATTTAAATTATTTAAAACAATTTTTCATTTATTTGTCAGTGAAAGAGAGAGAACAAGCAGGGGGAGCAGCAGCCAGAGGGAGAAGTAGGCTCCCCACTGAGCAAGGAGCCGGATGAGGGACTCAATCCCAGGACCCTGGGATGATGACCTGAGCCAAAGGCAGATGCCCAGCTGAGTGAGCCACCCAATTGTCCTCCAATTCTGTTTTATTTTTTTAAAAGATTTTAATGTATTTATTTGACAGAGATCACAAGTAGGCAGGGAGGCAGGCAGAAAGAGAGGGAGAAGCAGGCTTCCCGCTGAGCAGCGAGCCTGATGCGGGGCTCGATAGAAGGACCCTGGGATCACGACCCGAGCCGAAGGCAGAGGCCCCAACCCACTGAGCCACCCAGGCGCCCCCCTAATTCTTTTTATTTTGAAAAATTTCAAACTTACAGAAAAGTTGCAAGAATACTAGAACTGTCCAACCGTTCACCCAGATTACTTAATTGCTAATATTTCACTATCTTTGCTTTATCATTCATTTATTATATCTACATGTAACTTTGTATATGCTTCCTAATTGTTAAATTTAGATTACATATTGTTTGGCAGAAATCTGAGTTCTTCTCAGTGCATATTATCAGAAAACATGTAATGCTGATTTGTCCCACTAATGGTGACGTTAACTTTAGTCATTTGGTTTAAATGTTATTTATTAGATTCTTCCAATGTAAATTAACTAAAAGAGTTTTATGCTAAGTGAAATACTTTATTAATGAAGAGATACCTTCAGACTATGCAAATATAAACTTTTATCTACTGGTTTTCACATTTCTTGATGATTCTTGCCCAAAGCAGTTATTACTAAGATGGTTGCCAAATCGTGGTTCTCTAATTCCATCATTCCTTCTTCCTTTATTAGCTCACATTCTCTCACAGGATAAAGCTTTCCTTTCCCTCCCCTTTGTTTATCCATTTACATTTTTATACCAGTATAGATTTATAGATTTCTATTTTATTCAATGGGTTATAATCTATTATCAATATTGATTTTGTTGTTCACATTCTCCAAAATTTTTGCCATTGACAGCCCCATGTCCTTTTGATATATTCTACCACTCTTGGAACATTTCCTTACTTTCTGGTATAGTGAGATGTTCTAGATTTATGTTGTGCTATGCCACACACGGCGTTAGACTCAACATGTCTCCAAGGAGTCCTGAATATCTGAGTACTTGGGCAGCAATATTTAGGATCTCCTTAACGTCATTTCTATTTAAATGAACTCTGGTGTTATTATATTGTTGAGATGTTAAAAAAAAAAAAGCCTATAAAACTCACTGTTGTGTATACCGGAAGAAGGTTGAAGATGCAGCTTATAATTTGATCCTAGATGAGGACCCATGGGGAATCCCAGTTTGTTTTAATCTTGTGAGACACTACAGACTGTATAACCAATCAAACTCCTCTTTTGACAGTGCCTGAGAGCTCACTTCGGGATTTGCCTTATTTTTCTCTAACCTCATTTCCCCTTGATTATTAGAATCATGAAGATGGGAAGGCAGAGTTGAGGACAGTTCTTCAGGAGATTCTGATATCCTCTATTCCTTCAGAGAAGAATTGCTTTGAGACTACTCACTCAATTTGGAGTATTGTAAGATTTAGACTGAGTTCTTTTTTTTTTTTTTTTTAAAGATTTTATTTATTTATTTGAGAGAGAGAGAGAAAGAGCACAAGCTGGGGGAGAGGTAGAGGGAGAAAGAGAAGCAGACTTCCCGCTGAGCAGGGAGCCTGATGCGGGACTCGATCCCAGGACTCTCCTGAGCAGAAGACAGACGCTTAACCATCTGAGCCACCCAGGCGCCCTAGACTGATTTCTGATTATTCATTCCATCCTTTTGGAACATGGCTCCCTTTAACCTCAAAGCTGAATGAATATAATATTGTGAATATAACTTCTTAATTTTATGATAAGAAGTAAAAATAATGTGAGCTAGAAAAAATTATCTCAAAGATAAAATAATGGTTCTTTCATGTATACAAGATATTTAAAAACAAGCTTTCTCTGGCCACAAATGATCTCAAATGTGACCTGTTCCAAGTTTACGTGGTTGTCTGACCTTGACAAAATCGCAGCTGGAGATGAAATAGCCTTAAATTCATTATTTGAACAATGTATGCCTGGTACAGTGTAGAGACAGAAGCCCAAAGGAATAGGACTCAAATATGAAGTCCTTAAAATATAAAGTATGTATGCATGTATCCATTCACCTGCAAACCAAAATACTGAAAAGTGGGTACAATTAACTATAGGTATTCCCAATATAGTCTTTGGTGACTATATTGACTCTGGCCAGTGTGTGTACATCACAATACATACAATATCTTCAAATCAGGGTACTCTGACCCATGAATAATATTATGCTCCACCCTGGTCACCACATTCACTTTCTATGAGCCACTGTGCTGGTGACAAGTTGAAAAGTTGTTCATTGTTGCAGGGAAATCATGTTATACAACACAGAAGTGTATGAATAGGAGAGCCATTGGAGACTTGTAAATATTTCCTCACCTCATTGTAAAGTCTGATACAATCACTTGCAACTATGAGAAAGCTTACACATAGGGGTGTGGTCTTTCTAATATCTGCACCTGCAATTATCTGGAGTGTCCCACCTTGTCGTATTTTTCTGAAACCAAGGAGATGATATGTAGTGTATGTTCGATATAACCTTTTAAAAGACATATGTAACACTTGCGTTAAACTCATCAGTATCCATCCCAAATACATCAAGACCCAAATTCTTGAGCTCAATGAAAATAAGTCTGAAAATTTAAAGCCTCTAATTGTCTGTATACACTGACAAGTTTTAGGTGAAAATTCACCAATTTCCATGGTTCTGTAATACTTGCCCTAAGAACCAATAACCCAACTCCTTGAGTAGATTAAATTGTCATATGTTAGCTAGTGTCAATGCTGGACTCAGGGAGACACTAACAAGATTTCCTGTCCAAGAGGCGAGGTGGCAAGAGGGTCTGGCAAAGAAATAAAGGCACCTTATGCAGGAGAAGTGGGTAGAAGTGTAGTGTGGGAAACACAGATCTGGAATTGCCATTATGAGCTGTGATTCTGGAAGATAACAGACAGTGATCAAATATGGGGACTAAAATAAACAGAGAAGATGTTAAAATCTAAAACTGAACTTAACAAAACTTCTTCTTAGCACTAGCCACTTTGTACCATAATAGCATTCTACTTTGACACTACCTCAATCTATTTTTTCAAAGAAAGCTTCTTCGGGGCTCCAGAATTATATGTAAAATGGTGTAAGATTTATAGCCTAAGTAGTTTGGTATCATTCATTCCAAATTTGTACCACAGTAAACAATATTACATATTGTTTATAGAAACAAGTAAGTGTTTTTTATTAAAAAGGTAAAAATGTAGACTGAAAAAATGCACACCAGATTTGGATAGTGATTGCCACTATAGATGAAAAAGGAAAAATGCAACTGAGAAGGGGCATAAAGACTTTAACTATATTTAGTATTAAAAAACCCCTGAAGTAGATATAACAAAGTAATATTTGCTAATTCTGAGTATAAAGTTGATGTTATATTAATCTCTCTACTTTGTCTGAATGCTTAAGAAATTTCATTAAAAATAATTTGGTACAACCACACACAGAGAAGAACATATGGACCAAAACTGCAACCAAATACATATAACATAAAAAATGGCAACTATAGGTTTTCTCAATCTTCTGCAAAACATTTTTGTGATTCCTAAAATATGTATATTTAAGATTGCTCTCATAGATAACAACATGGACACAGTATGATAGGAAGCCTGAAATTAAGAAAGCCCAGATATGATTAGAGATGTAGGGTCAGAATTTTTCATGTTCAAGATTTTAGAACAAGTGAAAATTCCAAGGTTGATAGGGGCTCATGAGACAGAGTCTTAGTAAAATAATAACTGAAAATAATGAGGAACTAAAATCTACCACTTATCATCTCCCATGAGGCTGATACCAGTAGCACTAATGTATATACGCTTGCCTGTTATCCATGTACCTATCTATCAAGTTCAGTCCAATCAAAACTTTTAACTAAAGACAACTCCAGAGAGTATAAAATTTGGGGGAAGACTGACAAAATTCAGAAAAAGTCACTGTGTGAACTGTTTCAAGGCAGAGCCTAGAAAGAATTCATCACATTCTGCCATCTAGCTATCCTATAATTACGATTAAGCTACCAACCTATTAAGTCTGACAGGTTGAAAAAAAAAAAAAAACCTTAATAGTGCTATGGGCCTACACAATCTTCTACCTTTCCAAAAAGGACTAATCAGGGTAAGTCAATGCCAGTTCTGTCAATTTTATGCAACACCAAAAATAAAAATGGTATCAATCCTCATATTTCCTAATAATTCTACTGGATGTCACAGTATATTTGTTAGAAAGATAAGGGGCAGAGCAGGAATCCTGAGACAGTCCTCCCTCTATGATACAGGAATGTGGGGCCTGGCAAGGTTTGAGGGTAAAGCAGAAGCACTAGAAGTCTTTCCACACTCTGGGCCCTGTTTGAGCATAAGTGGTAATGGCTGCCATGAGAAGACAGGCACCCAAGGTACACTTTGACTGTGGACTCTTTTCTGATATAAATCGAAAATCATGTGCTGCAGAAGTGCTAGAGCCTAACCTTGTTTTGACAAGAAAAGCTGTGTGCTATGAGGAGCAGAGCAGGAGCCCCCATGACCCCTGTTCCTAGGCAAAGACTGGCTGCCACTATAGTAGTAAAAAATCCAGCCTACCTTCTGCATTGACACTAGGCAAAGAAATCTATCACCAGAGAAGAGACAGAAAGTCCACCATGCCCCCATTGTCTTAACTGATTCAAAGCAGAAGTCTGCTGCTACTGGGGAAGGGCAAGAAATCTTTCCGCAGTCTAGACCTTGCACTAAAGAGCAGGGAGAATTGTCTGTCACTGGAGATGGGGCAGGAACACTGAAACTGAGGCTGCCTAAGACTAAGTCTGGAGCAGAAAAATGAAGAAATTCCCCTGCCCCTCCCCCCATGAGTATTGGACTGAGAAACAAAAGCAGTCTGCCACCTGGAGAAGGGCAAAGGCATACAACAAGAGCCCTCTGTGACACAGGCATCAGGAACCTGCTAAAAGCTGAGAACAAAGTAGGAAAATAAAAAAAAAATCAATACTCTAGAATTTATGTTAAAGATGTGATGGTGGTAACTCAACAGGAAATGTGGAGTCTGTGATATAGTGAAGGTAACAACAGCAAAAATAAAACTCAAATCCAGCTCAATTACTGACTTAAAAAAAAAAAAGATTTATTTATTTATTTGACACACACAGAGAGACATCACAAGTAGGCAGAGAGGCAGGCAGAGGAGGTGGGGTAAGCAGGCTCCCTGCTGAGCAGAGAGCCCAATGTGGGGCTTGATCCCAGAACACTGAGATCATGACCTGAGCCAAAGGCAGAGGCTTAACACACTGAGCCACCCAGGCGCCCCTCAATTACTGCCTTATGTGAATAGTCTCCAATGCTAAAGGTCTTATGAAAGAGGAATGCCTATTTCCAGATAAAAATATTATTGACCTCAGTTTCAACTGTTCGTTCATATATATTTGCCATTTAATAAAAAAATTATGAGACACACAAAAAACCCAAGTGAGCTTGAAGACAGATCAATGGAAACTATCCAAAAGGATAGCAGGAATCTCTAAATATAATATGAAAGACAAAACAAAACAAAAGATGTGGGACAAGATTAGATGATCTAACAAATATGCAACTATAGTTATAGAAGAAGATGGAAAGGACAAAAACATATTTGAAGAAATAATGGCCAAGAATTTTCTAAAATTAATGAAAGCCAACAAAACACAGACTCAAGATACTTAGAGATCCAAAAGAGGGTTTTAGTTCAAACAGGAAATATAAAGAAAAATCCAAGTAGCCACATTATTTTCAAATGACTGAAAACAAAAGATAAAAAGAAAATCTTGAAAGCAGTTAGATAAAAAAGAAACATGACCAAGAAAAAAAAAAATGAATATAAAAGACTTTTCATCTGAAACTATGGAAGCCAGATGAAAATGTAACAGCATCTTTAAAGTATTAAAAAACAAAACAGACAACCTAGAATTCTGTACCCAGAGAAAGTATCTTTCAAAAAGAAGGCATATTTAGCAAAACTGCTAGACAAAGTACCACAGACTGGGTAGCTCAACACTCAGAAAAAAAATGCATTTTTTCATAGTTCTGGAAGTTAGAAGTTCATGATCAAGGTGTTGGCAGGGTGGTTTCTTCTGAGGCTCTCTCCTTGGCTTGCAGATGACTGCCTTCTTTCTGTGTTTTTACATGTTTTTTTCCTTTGTGATTACATATTCCTAGCATCTCTCTTTAGGTTCTAATCTCCTCTTCTTATATGGACACCAGTCACAATGGATTGAGGCCTACCTCATCAGCTTCATTTTAACTTAATTACCTCATTGAATGCTCTATCTCCAAATACAATCACATTCTGGGAGTTAGGGCTTCGGTATACAATTTTTGGGGAATGTAATTCAGCTCATAATACCTCATCTTCATACCCCCCAAATTCATGTGCTTCTCACATGCATAACACATCCCAACAGTCCAAAAGTCTTAACTCTTTTCAGCCTCAATTCTAAATCTGGAATCTCCTCTAAATCAAAGGCAGAGGAGACTCAAGGCATCATTGAGTCTCTGAGGCAAAAATTCCTCTCTAGATGTGAATCTGTTGAAATCAGACAAATTATCTGCTTCTAAAATACAATGGTAGGACAGGCATAGGTTAGACATTCCTATTTTAGAAAGGGTCATGGATCCCAAGCCAAGTTCAAAACTTCATAGGGTAAACTCCATTA
The DNA here is from genome assembly GCF_030435805.1 of Mustela lutreola. Taxonomy (NCBI): domain Eukaryota; kingdom Metazoa; phylum Chordata; class Mammalia; order Carnivora; family Mustelidae; genus Mustela; species Mustela lutreola. The sequence goes on from NC_081297.1 coordinate 43,324,299, forward strand.
GGTTTTAAGGCTCAAGAATAATCCTCTTTGGCTGGATGTTCTGTCCTCCAGGTCCACTGGGGTGGCAACTCCACCCCTCTGGCCCTGGGTGATAGCCTGGTCTACTGAACATAGGAGGTAGCCCTGCTCTCTGGAAACAAGGAGGAAGACATAGCCTTGCCCCCTAGACCTGTACCCGGTGCTGGTGGAATATATGCTATCTTCAAGAAACTCTTTTTATATAATAAAGACCCAGACAGCTTAAAAGCAAATATATGGAGAAAGATATACCATGCACATATTAACCTAAAGAAAGCTGGAATGATTATGTTACTGTCACATAATAATAAAATAATTAATTCATCAAGATGACATAATAATCATTAATGTGTATTCACTTAATAACAGAGCCTCAGGATATGTAAAACAAAAACCAGTAAGTAAGAAAAATAAGCAAATCTGTAAGTTAAGTTGGTATGGTAGCCATGTTCTAAAAAGGCAAAGGAAACAAAACAATTTCTGGTAAATCTTCAGATATAAGGTTACGTTTCTATAGGCTGGGCTATTGCAGATTACAGGGTTATGACTCAGGATGAGTCTGAATGGTTCCTGACATCAATAGTAAGCTTATCCAAAGCTACTGAAAGGCCTGGAGGAAACTGTCTTGGGTTGCCCAATAGATAAATAATCAGCTAAGTATATATTAAACATACACTGTGTATATAAGTACACACTAAGTATATACAAAACTTACACTGTGTGTATAAGTATACACTAAGTATGTATGAACATATATTGTGTATATATGTATATACTAAGTATATACATGAAACAAATACTGTGCTAGGCACTTTAGAAATATAAGACATGGTTCCAGCAGTGAAGATTTTCCTGGTTGGAGAAATAAGAATCTCAAATAGAAAACACTGATAACTACGCAGAACTCACTAGAATTCACTCACTCATTTAAGTTACTGCGCAAGTGGTACTTGTTGATATGGTGCTAATTTATATTATATAGTTCATGTCTTTAACAGAAAGGCTAGAATGGGAAGATGGATATAAAAACAAGTACAACAAGTTGTCGTAGGTACTACAGAAACGCCAAGGTGGGAGCAGCACATTCTGTCTAGGGTTTCAGGAATGCGTACATTGAAGAAATGATGTCTGAGCTGAACTTAAAAACTAAATAGATTCCTATTTAGGTATTGTCCGGGAGACAAGGTAGGGAAGGGCATATTAGGCAAAAGGGGAAAAGTATAAAAACTTTTAGTAGTTTAAAATTAAGTGGTTGGGTATGCTTCAAGGCTAGGATGAGAAGAGAAGTGCATTTAATAAACAGGCCAATGAAAGAAAGCCTTGTAGGATATAATAAGGAGTATGGAGTTTATCCAATCTGTCTTCTCTTATTCATTCAACAAATACTTACTGAGCAGATACTACTTGCTATGCATTATTCTGGGGATAGACAAGGCTCTTTCCTGTCCTCATGAGGGTGTTATTGGGTGGGGGGAGACACAGTGGCAGTGAAAGGCACTGGGCACACATAGTTGGATAACACAAATGTCAGCTGCAGAGGCCTCTACATTCCCCAAAACAAAAATGTAAACACACCACACCCCTCTACACAAAATAAACCAATGTGTGTATTTGGCAATGATTCGCGTCTTATGTTTTCTGGGCTTCAAAAACTATAGTAAACCTCGATCATAATATTTTCACAGACCAATCATTTTGCAGTGCTAGGGGGTCATCTTTCTCAAGAGCCTGTACTGTTCCCTTCAATTCTTAGTGTGGTGAGGTGGAAGAAAATTGGCTGGTTTCTCCACCAATGTTTAGCACCCAAGGAGAAGCTTACAGAAGGTGGTGTTAGTTGCTGTATTTCTTTACAGATAACTTAAGTCCTCTCTTTTTCAGGGTTCCCAGGGAAGCCTGCTAAAGAGACTTAGGCAATAACTTCAGTGACTGAAGAACGTTCTCAGTCAAGATGAAGCATATTAACACAATTCATGTATGTGAGCAAAACTCTTTTGATGATTATAGTAGCTTGATTGTAACATAATGTATAATGGCAAGCCTATTAATGAATTCTTGGTTTCACTGATTTAAAACTTTCCGAAAAATTCTTAGTTTGAAATTTCCTATTTTGGTCTCACCCTGGAGGTATTTTTTCCCTTAGAAAAACTACATTAAGTCCATTGAAGCATATTTGAAAAACAGAACAAAGCAAAAATACTTTTTTCATTTCAAAGACAAGCTGTTATACAAAGACATAATTTAATGTCAGTTCAATTTTGATACATTACTATGTCAGTGCTTTAAGAAGCACTGTTATTTTTTTTAAAAAAATATTTTATTTATTTATTTAACAGAGAGAGAGAGAGAGAGTGCACGTGCGCACGAGCGAGCGAGACCGCACAAGCAGGGGGACCAGCAGAGGGAGGGAGAAGGAGGCTCCCTGCTGAGCTGGGAGCCCTGAGGTGACTCAATCCCAGGACCCTGGGAGAGGAATGGATCTTGACCTGAGTTGAAAGCAAATGCTTCACTGAGTACTCAGGCGTCACAGGAAGCACTGTTCTTCTGTAAAATTTGGAAGTGAAAGTTTTTAAAATTAATTCGGCATGCATTCTGCTTCCAGTGGGCTTTCAATTACGTTTTTACTACATGGCTATTAATATCCTTTAGCTATTGGGAGTCCAACTTTATTCTGTCCTTTACATTCTTCCCTCTTTCAAGAGGGAATTCAAAATTTCTATGGCAACATGCTAAATTTGAGAGGTAGGTCTTACCTTTACTCATCAAATAGTGTAAAGCAGAAAACTATAGGCTATTAAATATGTCTACTATGAGGCAATATCCATATCATGGAGAAGTAAGTAGAGCTCGAAGCCTCTAATCTGTATTTCTTGATCTGTGGGTTGACTTTAATATTATACCATGGAAGTGTCTGTATTTAACATAATTTTTCTTCACACACTATGAGTAAACAAAGACTGTTTAACAAATCGCAAGGATTTAGCTGGAAAATAGCATATACCTTCAAAATTCTGGAGAATTTTAGTAAATTTACAACATGAGTGCAATTAAGTCTCTCTGTTGGTATGATCGTAGCCTAGTTAGGGATATCATCAACCCCTCTGTGAAGAGCAACTAAAGGAGCTCAGAGCTAATGTTTTAAAACTGTTTTCTTTTTCTGTTTATTTAGTTTTCTTTCCTTCACTCTCCATGTCTGCTCTTTATTGCTATTCTCATCAATTTTTATCCCTTTTTTCTTAAGATTTTATTTACTTGAGAGAGAGAGAGCACACTTGCAAGCATAAATCGGGGGAAAAGGGGCAATGGGAGAGAGAGAAGCAGACTCCCCACTGAGCAGGGACCCAACTTGGGGCTCGATCCCAGGATCTCAGGATCATGACCTGAGCTGAAATCAAGAGTTGGTCGCTCAACTGACTGAGCCACCAAACGCCCCTATCTATTTCTTTTATCCTCAGTTTTTATCTCCAGACTAGCCTTTCTTTATCAAACAACAACAAAAATCACTGGATTTTTACAGGCAATAGTATGTAGAAAATGTAGCATGCAGAGCACCTAAATTAATTCATCTAATGGTTCTTTCACTTAAAAACTTAGTCTGTTGTGACCCACTGTTCCTTATAGACAACTGAAAATACTTGCTACTGACTTGTCAAGACTCCTTTATCCGTGGGCACCTGGGTGGCTCAGTGAGTTAAGCATCTGCCTTCAGCTCAGCTCATGATCCCAGAATCCTGGGATTGATCCCCCCACCCAGGTCTGGCTCCCCGCTCAGTGGGGAGCCTGCTTCTCTGTGTCCCTCTGACCCTCCCCAAGGGTCTTGTGGTCTACCTCTCTTTTTCTCAAATGAATAATAAAAAAATCTTGAAAAAAATCCTTTATCAAAGTATCCTTAGCTCAGATTTTCCTTCAGTGGCCGTAATTATTAGTGGTCATCACTTTTATGAAATAAAGTATAGCATATTAACAGACTACCTTTAACCCTCTCCTTTTTTTTTTCCCCTCAAAGATTTATTTATTTTAGAGAGAGAGAGAGAGAGACAATGAGCACAGAAGGGACAGAAGGAGAGAGAAAGAATCTCAAGCAGATTCTGTGCTGAGCATGGAGCCCAACTTGGGGCTCCATCTCAAGACCCTGAGATCACGATCTGAGCAGAAACCAAGAGTTGGACGTTAACCAACTAAGCCACCCAGGCACTCCAACCCTCACCTCTCTAATCAGCCCTTTCTGATACTTGAGTAAGTCACCCTGAGGGTACTTCTTGCAAACGGTAATTCTTATATCTGTTGAAGAACTGCCCATTGCTAAGAATCTTGAATCTGAACACTGAACTTCTCAAGGGGCTCTAATTGCACCAACCTAAGTAGCAGCTGAATTTTTTTTTTTTTTAAGATTTTATTTGTTTATTTGACACAGAGAGAATGAGCTAAGTAGGGGGAGCAGTAGGCAGAGGGAGAGGGAGAAGCAGGCAGCCCGATGTGCAGCTCAATCCCAGGACCCCGGGACCATGACCCAAGCTGAAGGCAGACGCCTAACAACTGAGTCACCCAGGTGCCCCTAGCAGCTGAATTTTAACAAGGTCTTGTCAAAGTTCAAGTGAGGGCTTACCTGTTCCTGGGTCATCTTCTGCAGCTCATTCTCCCAAGCTGCCTGGTCATCGTCCAAATTGTAGGAAGCTGGTGGAGTGAGTCCACGAAGGATCAGGGGGTCTCGGTCATGGCAGAGGGCTGTCAGGTGTCCAATATACAACTTTAATTTGCTTCTATTTTGGTCAAGTTCTAAGAGGGGTTGGATGATCTGAAGTGAAAAAAATGAGGAAAGTCAAGGTCATTCTGAAACAAGAAGTTCAAATATCTTCATGCCTCCCAAGTCAAAGAAAGCTGACCAAAGACTAAAGCTCCTCTAAGCACCACTGAAATCTTCAGGATTATAAAAGATACTGTTCCACACACTTGCACATTTACACTGTCACACCCAACCGTTTCTGGAGACAGGTAGGGAATGTCGACTTAGTCTATCAACAGAGTTCCATATTTAGGCAGGGGATTAAACACAGGACTAACTTGTTTTTACAAAGATGACATTCCTGATACAGAAAGACTCCAGTTACCTCACGATTTCTCTTCCCATTTATTTATGAGTGGTTACAAAAAACTGCTAGTGAAATTTGCTCACTGAAAGCCTGGACAACATATACTTCATATGTTCCTTCCATTCCTGGAATGGAAGAAAAATTCTGTCTCTGGAGAAGGCGCATGTTTTTCTTGGCCATGAGATGTGATGAGTGAACTTATTACTAAATCTGCCTCAACCTGGCTTAAGCTCCCCTCATTCATTTCACAGAGCTATCCGATATTCCTTCTAAACAGTGATTGATAAATCCTTATATAACACTAAACACCTGACTCACAGCCAAGGACTTTGAAATTCTCTCAGTTGTAAGACTGGTTTGATGTTTTTCTTGAAAAACAGTCCTATGTTATTATTTTTTATTTTTTTGTATTTCCTTCACCCTGGATGATTAACTATCTCTTTGCTCCCTTTGGAAACACATTAAATGACAGATGGCTTCTGCCCAGAAATTCATCTGACGGCCCTTATGACAACATTCTGATTAGGTACTTGGTAGTTGGTCAAAGGCTGGTGTGCTTGGGAAGAGCTGGGCTGGATCTCACATCTCAGAATGCTAAAGTGTTAGAGCAGCACCTGCTTGACACACAGCAGTTGTGAGAGCTGCAAAGCCCCACCAAAATGCTGGCAATTCTCAAAATGTTCCCAGGGCTTACAGTGCACCTGTTGCATTTCACTAGGCTGGCGTTTTCCATGCACAGGACACCTCTGACCCACCTAATGAATAAGGAGCTCAGTAATCTTCATTTACAGAAACGAGGACTGGTATTACTCTCAAAAGTGACACTGATTTCTCCCTGGCCTCCTAAGAGGCTGGCTCCTGCTGCTTTCCTTTGTTTCTCTTTCAGAGTATTTAAATGAACAAAGTTTTAAATTTTTTATTATGAAATCAATACATATTTGACTCTGAAAAATATGGGGAAAAAGTGTAAAATAAATAATAAAATAGGCTATAAGTGTTCCAACAAGACTACTATTTACAACATTGATTTCCTCCACGTCTTTTTATAAACTTTTATAATTCAGCTTTTAATAGTATCACACTTTATATTTGCTTGATATACTGTTAATCTATTCAATATTATGAGTACTTCTCAAATATCATGTATTCCTAGAAAACATGGTTTTCAATGATTGCTTTATAAATAAATCACATTTCCTGTTTTTTTATGTTATTTCCATGAAGTAATTAAGAGAGCTGAATGGCTAAAATAATCTTTAGCTTACAAAAAGATGAGAGTTCAGAGTTTAGGCCTATCTAGTATTACACATTATAGAAATTGAGGCCTGGCTATATAAACCAGAGAAAGTAGATCAACTCAGCATTATTTTATTTTTTAAACTCATATACACAATTCTTTAAGGATAAGGTTTAACATTTAGGGGCTGATGTGGAAGGTTCTTGGGCTGTATACAAGAGCCCTAGCAGCAGGCTCATGGTACCAGTTCTTCATTAGCATTTCCTACCTATGATAGACATATGAACACTGCCAGTCACAGAAGGGATTGTTTCTTTCTTTTCCTTTTTTAAGATTTTATTTACTCATGAGAGAGAGAAAGAGAGAGAGGGAGAGAGGCAGAGTGAGAGGCACACACGGAGCCTGATGCAGGACTCCATCCCAGGACCCTGGGATCAGGATCCAAGCCAAGTGCTGATGCTTAACCAACTGAACCATGTAGGAGCCCAAGAAGGAATTGTGTCAAGAAAGCAAAGGATTTGGAGAGTGGTGAAGTTGGGTAATTTTCCACAAACATCACCTATCTCTCAAAAATAATTGTATTTTATTTCTGATCATAAATGCATACCCACTGCAGAAAATTTTATAAAGAATTCTAAAGCATAATCTTTAAAAGCAGTATTCCTTTAAATGAATGCACACTTTGCACCTTAATAACTAAACTCCCTAGTCATGGTTCTGTTACCACATACCACATCCCTGAGGCCTCCAAGCAATGCAGCCCCTATTTCTTTTTTCTTTTTTTTAGATTGGCCTTGTCTTCTTTCACTGACACACTGAAAACAAATTGGGGAGGGGGTTCACTTTTGGGATTTCCACTTATTCCCATTCTCTGTGTGTGTATCTATAGTTGTTATCACATCTGGACTGCAAGGCTGAAAAAGCTGGTATCTTAGGTAATTAATGTTTGTTTGAATAGGCAAACTGGCATAAAAAAGTATGACAAATATGACTACAGAGGAAGGGGACAATGTGATAAATGGCAGTAATGGAGAAGTCAAATTTCTTATGGGTAAATGGAATCTAGAAAGATACTACCTCACCACTATATGACTTCAGATGAAAAAATTTATGTTTTAGGTCTTTGTTCTTAATCAAAGATAAATTCCAAGTTAATTTAAATGCATTTCATGCTGAAGTGCTAACTGATTTTAAAAATGTAAGAGTCTTTTGCATTCCAGAATTTTTCAAAGTCCAAACTGAAAAGTTAAAAAAATGATGGAATTTGACATTTTTTCCAGGACAAAGATTCATTCCATGTAATAGCCCAGATGTCTGTCCTTTCTTTCCATGTCAAAGGGTATTGCTTTAAAAAAAACAAAACAAAACCCATGGAGTTTACTATGTGAAATAATAGGAAACAGCCCAAATAGCACAGTTCCCAAATCTATCCACTAAAAAAAAAAAAAAAAAAAAAAAAAAAAATCACTTTGGCCTCTTTGGGACATATTTAACCATGTCAGTCATGTGGGAAATGCCCTTATCTCTTTCTTTTCCTCTCTATCCGACTTGGGCAGGCCACTTAGAAAAGAAACTGCATTTCCCACAAGGTAGAACTGCCACTGCATAATCTCAAGAGGGAACGGGGACACTTGCCAAGTAGAATGAGGATGCCTTATAGGATCCCTAAGTTATGTCTCTGTCCACATACAACGTCAGCCCACTGGCAGAAGTCCTACCAAAAACTATGAGAGATGTGGTCTGGCTACATGAGTTCTATAGCTATGCAGAACAATCGTTATATACCTTTTCTGGCAAAAAGAAGTTAAAAAATGAACTTGTATGACAACTTCTGTTTGTATCAAATATAATGACAAATGGCAATGTTCTCCCAATCCCATATTTACCAAATAGTTAAGGAAAAGTACTTAAATTGTAAAAAGGGATGAGAGATTTTTGGTTGAAGTACTGATAGCTTTGTTGTGTCGTGTAAGGATTTATTTGCTTATGTACTAGGTTCTCAAACTGACTTCACAGGCCAGTGTTTGATGACATACGGTGACAGAGGACAGTGATCTTCTGAGGTGTTTATTTTAACCTCCTTTCCACTTAAGTAAGATTAGATGGGAAAAGGTCTTTTGGAAGACAGATGAGTTGCTCCTGTATTCAGGAATCTATATACAGGAACCTGTATACAGGAACCTGTATTCAGGTTCAATGTAGATTTTAGCTGAAAATTCCACAGTATTCCATTTCTGCGACCCATTTATCTATGGTATCTGAACATACTTTCTCAGACCATTTGACTCTTCAATACGAGGATGGATTGTGCAGAGTGAAAGACTCCTAACTAGTCCATTCCATAGCCTGCTTTTCTCTTCCTGTTCTATTGTTTCTGTGTCAGACATTTACTCTAAATATGGGTTAGTTGGTTGTAACACATTCTAGGAACTCATTTTGAAAGGAATGCTTTATCTTCATAAAGACTGAATGGGTAGGTACTGAGTATTATTTGGGACCTAAGGTATTTGCTTTTGGGGTAATTAATATTTTGTTGTTTGAAATATGCCATTTTTAAAAAAGCTAAGGTTTACTGATCATTTACTGTGTTCCTTGTAAACAATTTTAAATTTACTATGATTTTTCGGTGGTTAGTGCACTGCCTTTATTTAATTGGCTACAAAACCTTTTTGTTCTTTCTATTTGCTGCTGAAGCCTTCAGAGGCAGGTTCAACTGTCCATATATTAACAGCATAAATGCTGGTGGTAGTTCTGATTGTTCACTGGGTCACCATTATACTTCTATCCCCCAATGCAGGTACATCAAGAAAGTCGCAGAACAACTAACATATTATCTTTCTAGAGACATTACTCTCTTAATTGCATTCTTGTCCAGAGGTCCCAGCAGATAACTAACTCTGAAAAGTAAAAAAGGAAACAAGAAAATGAAATACATCAGTCTAATCTCAAAGTCTTTTCCCCCCCTCAATAACTAAGTTTATCTTCTTGACCATAACATATCTCAGGATCAGAAAGATGAAGGATAGTGTTAAGTCTCTTTACAAAGGTTTAGAGTAATCCCAGGATTACTGTATTTTTCAGACAACTCTATTCTTTTACCAAATTGCTGCATATAAGTGAGAACATAACACAGAGCTCTAAACCTTTGTAAAGAGACTTAACACTATCCTTCATCTTTCTGATCCTGAGATATGTTATGGTCAAGAAGATAAACTTAGTTATTGAGGGGGGGAAAAGACTTTGAGATTAGACTGATGTATTTCATTTTCTTGTTTCCTTTTTTACTTAATGAAATTGGACCATTTCCTTACACCACACACAAAAATAGACTCAAAATGGATGAAGGACCTCAATGTGCGAAAGGAATCCATCAAAATCCTTGAGGAGAACACAGGCAGCAACCTCTTCGACCTCAGCCGCAGCAACATCTTCCTAGGAACAACGCCAAAGGCAAGGGAAGCAAGGGCAAAAATGAACTATTGGGATTTCATCAAGATCAAAAGCTTTTGCACAGCAAAGGAAACAGTTAACAAAATCAAAGACAACTGACAGAATGGGAGAAGATATTTGCAAACGACATATCAGATAAAGGACTAGTGTCCAGAATCTATAAAGAACTTAGCAAACTCAACACCCAAAGAACAAATAATCCAATCAAGAAATGGGCAGAGGACATGAACAGACATTTCTGCAAAGAAGACATCCAGATGGCCAACAGACACATGAAAAAGTGCTCCATATCACTCGGCATCAGGGAAATACAAATCAAAACCACAATGCGATATCACCTCACACCAGTCAGAATGGCTAAAATCAACAAGTCAGGAAATGACAGATGCTGGCGAGGATGCGGAGAAAGGGGAACCCTCCTACACTGTTGGTGGGAATGCAAGCTGGTGCAGCCACTCTGGAAAACAGCATGGAGGTTCCTCAAAATCTTGAAAATAGAACTGCCCTATGACCCAGCAATTGCACTATTGGGTATTTACCCTAAAGATACAAACGTAGTGATCCGAAGGGGCACGTGCACCCGAATGTTTATAGCAGCAATGTCCACAATAGCCAAACTATGGAAAGAACCTAGATGTCCATCAACAGATGAATGGATCAAGAAGATGTGGTATATATACACAATGGAATACTATGCAGCCATCAAAAGAAATGAAATCTTGCCATTTGCGACAACATGGATGGAACTAGAGTGTATCATGCTTAGAGAAATAAGTCAAGCGGAGAAAGACAACTATCATATGATCTCCCTGATATGAGGAAGTGGTGATGCAACATGGGGGCTTAAGTGGGTAGGAGAAGAATAAATGAAACAAGATGGGATTGGGAGGGAGACAAACCATAAGTGACTCTTAATCTCACAAAACAAACTGAGGGTTGCTGGGGGGAGGGGGTTTGGGAGAAGGGTGGGATTATGGACATTGGGGAGGGTATGTGCTTTGGTGAGTGCTGTGAAGTGTGTAAACCTGGTGATTCACAGACCTGTACCCCTGGGGATAAAAATATATGTTTATAAAAAATAAAAAATTATAATAAAAAAATACAGTAATCCTCATAATACTTTTGCTTCATTGATTAGATGTTGCATATCAAATGACATATATTGAAACTAAAAAGTTACCACTTAACAAACCTTTAGTGAATGTCTTTGTGCCATGCCATGTCTGGTTTTAGCTGATGAGAATATTAAGAATAAGGTGTGGTTCTGGTCTACATTTTTAAAAAAATCATGAAATAGTGGAACTAATGTGTTCCCTTATGTTGAATGTACATAAGAATAAAAATGCATAAATTGCATTAAGTTTACTTTTGAAGTTTACTTCAGGTAAACACTTATATTGCTAAATAAACCTCTTTGCCTTAATTTGAAACTTAGCTTAACTTAGTTTTCATACATAAGGTCATAAAATTCAAGTTTTTAATTCTCAATGGTCTTTGAGATCCAACCTCTTCTTTCTTTCTTCTTCTTCTTCTTCTTTTTTTTTTTGAGAGGCAGGAAGGGGCAGAAGGAGAGGGACAGAGGAGCCTGACACAGGGCTTGATCTTATGACCTGAGCCAAAATAAAGAGCAGATGCTTAACCAACTGAGCCACCCAGCCACCCTTGAGATCCAACTTCTTAATCAGCCTTCTCACTTGAAGCCCAAGTGGACAATTAGTGGACTCCCTAAATATTTTTGGTGTTACAGTCCTTACCCATTTTTAACCTTATGAAATAGAATCAAATACATAAATTTGAGAATGGCCCTCATTTGATACTTCTCCTGCAAGAGACACACTGGACAGAAATATGCTTAGCATGTCTGTACCCTCGTAATAGCTTATAAAAAAGTAAAAATTCAGAACAGTTTATAAGATATATCTACATAACCTCCATCAAAAACCAAACCTTATTGTTAAAATTGAGAATCTGGAAAATTTTAACAGCTTTAGACTGAGTTTGTGCTTAGAGGACTAGTCACTTACTGAAGAACAATTCTGTAACAGCATAGCTGCCTTTCTTTTAGGGTAAGTCAATAGACTTCCAAAATTTCAGGAAAAATTAAGAGATAACCTAAAGTTAAAGACAAGAAACAAGGGCTCCAAATCCTGACCCTCACTTCGTAAGTGCTTTTCATGTAGATCTCTTTGACTCCCCATATTGTATAGAATGTGGCTGTCTTACATTTATCTTCCAAACCAAAAATAAAAATCACAACAAAAGCAAAATAATTCAGACTATTACTATATTATTTAGAATATTATACTATACTATACTATTACTATAACTCATGTTATACATATTTACTAAGTATCTCAAATATGAGTTCATCTCTACATTGTCCAGCTCTAGCAAGAATCCTGCTAAATTGGTTTATCAAGAATCTCTCATCCTTGATACTTGATTACCCTCAATGTCTGACCAGAATTCTCACCCTCCACCATTCTCCAGGTGATATCTGATCACTCTGGCCTGCCTTTAGCGAGGATCCTGTTAGGTAGGTTGAGCCAAAATGCGCCCTTCTCCCTAAAGTCTCCTCTTAGTAAGCCTCCACCTACTGACCCCTACCCTGCTCCTTGGCTATAATTTCCACTTTTCCTTGTTGTATTCAAAGACTGTTAAGCACAATCTTTCTCCCCACTGAAAAACTCCACTGCAGTGATCCCTATACCTATCACAATGGTCCTGAATGAAGTCTGTCTTACTGTTTTAAAAAGTGAATGGATAATTTTTTTTTCTTTAACACTGGGTAAAGTAGAGGAATAGTAAATACTTGGTTATCATTAGCAGTTCAGGTCCAGGGACTACTGGATAACTGAGATGAATAAATGTTCATCAGAAATCTTACCACAAATAGAAATATCTGGTTCTTAAAGTAAAAACTCTTTTCAAAGGTTTCAGATTTAAAGGGCTTTATGGTTTGTTAAAGTTTAAATGTGTCTATGAAAGCCAAAAAAGACTACGGGTTTTGAAGTACAAACAAAAGTGGGAGTAATTTTTTAAAATAACATGTGGCCATTTCCTCTTAGTCTTACAGCTCAGAAGTCTGTTGTCAATTTTTCTTTAAGCATATATTACCATTTCGGCAAGACAAAACAAAACATCCCTTACTTGTTGATCTAGACGGAGAAAAAAAATTCTGTACTCGAAGTCATAAGGAGATAGGAAATGGTACAGAATAAAATAAATCCCGAAATCTGAACCATAGAACTGCTAACTACATTTTGCCTATTTTTTTCTCCATTTTGTTAAGACCTATTTTATTTTATGCAGTATAATAAATGTTACTCAAATATAGTAGAGTATTGGGGGACTGCCCACTAGTGAGGGAAGAAATCTGCTGAGCACCTTTATTTATATGCTTACAGAGGATGTTAAGTCTGTAGGTATTTCAAGTACCTACTTCAATATTTGGAAACTTGTAAGATACATAAAAATATGGTCATTTACTATTAAGGGGGCAGACAAGTATGTACAGATGAAGAAGTACAGATAAATGGACATTAAGTGGAGAGAATGCTATTATGAGGACAGAAGCTACTATAATCTAACCCATTAAGAGGACACATATTTTAGGCTCCCAGAAAATGTAGTCAGATGAGAGAGTTCAATAATTAGAATAATTAAGAAAGCCATCCAGTTGGGGAGCCTGGATAGAGGTTTAGTCGGATAAGCGTGTGCCTTTGGTTCAGGTCATGATCCCAGAGTCCTAGAATGGATGCCCACATCAGGCTCCCTGCTCAGTGGGGAGCCTGCTTTTCCCTTCCCCACAGCTCCTGTCAAATAAATAAATAAGATCTTAAGAAAAAAAGATCTTAAGATCTTAGATTAAGAAATGCTAAGAGCAGGTGTGTGTTCCAAAATTCCTCTTTGCTCTTAAGAGCTAGTAAGGATGGGAAAGCATCCACCTTCAGTTCAGTTCTTGGCCACAACAAATCATTTACTGTATTTCAGTGAACAATGCAGGGCTTAAATATTTGTGTGTGTGTGCACCTAAAAGTGCACAAACAGATGAATGACTTCCCCATTCTACAGTTAAGTTCCACAGCTACACACTTAAGAATGAGAAATTATGTGGAAAAAATCCTAGGTATGGGGGAGAATAATGAGGCAGAAGAAGAGGCTCACATTCTTTAAGCAGGTGAGCCAAATGAATGCTGATGCTGCAAACTAGTTAGACAGTTGGCCACAGGCAAAAATGGCGGCTTCAACTCCTCGCATGCCTGTGCACATATCTGAGTGCTGAAATTTTAACTCACGTTCCATTCTGATCCTTTGAGGTCTGGTGCCTCAAGTACCCTTGCTATAATTGTTTGTTGCAGTCAAGCACACAACACTTCTTGGCATTATTACATGTCTGCTAGACAGATGGATCTGGAAAACAGCAACATGCTTGTTGCTTGCAGGGCAAACCACGGTAACAATCTGTCATAACATCTCATTTTCTTCTCTTTCTAATGCAATGTACCAATTGCACCAGAAGTGGAAGAGAAGGCCAAGTAGGTGTCCAGGTCAAACAAAAGGAACCTTCCGACCTTGATATATGTCAATAAATAAGGAACGACATAACAAAGGATATGAATCTACACTACAGGGAACACATCCACTGGCTCCTTCTCACAGTCTACAGGAATACAGAGAAGAGCCAAGTATGATTATCTAGCAATTACAAGATTGGATAGTTTACCTCTATAAGGGCTCCCAAACAGAGGCCAGTCTTCGGAGGAGTCTGTTCTGTCATTAGCTTATTTCAAGGTCAGGTTAAAAGTGCACGTGTGTGGTGTGTCTGTGTAAATCTAAGAGTTGGGAGGGGTAGAATGGGATAGTTTGCCACTAGTCACATTATTATTTCAACTCTAGTGTCAAAGCAAACACAAGGGGACCATGCAGATATTTAGAAGTTCACTGCAGAATGCTCACTGATAGACTGGGACCACTGAGGGGCTCATTCTGTGTCTGAAGCCTTTGGAAGATATGGCTCTTCATTAAACAGTGCTTAACAAGAACATGGCCTAGGAGGGGGCAGGTGGGAGAGAAGGAGAGTTTACTTCTCACTTGAAATGCAGGAAAATATAAATGGATCTGCAGCTGTGTATAAATATCAGAAGTGAAGTATCTGCACTATTTAGAGAAAGACTAATTATGTTCAGAAATCCGATCTCTTAATGTTAAAGTCAGAAATAACCAGGAAACAAAATGACAGGGTGGAGACACGTGATCTGGTGTGCATGAGAGGGCACATATATGTGCCTGCAGTGACAGGGGGGTGACAAGGGCAAAATGCAAGAAAAGACCTGTGTAAAATGGCCCTTAGCCATTATTTTCAGCTTGAGCACAGCTTCGAACTCGGCCAACTGGGAGGATGGGTGCGCTTCAGAACCAGTACCACAACAGGCACAAAGGGTGATCCCTTAACTTCTTTCTCTCATTATTATAAATTGAAATAAAGCTAGGATCCTAGTGAGCTTGCAGCGAATTCCAAGAGATTAGGATGTGCGGCCCCTCCTTCCACCCCTGCAGCATCCCTGTTCTCTCCTTTCCCCTTTACCTCTCTCTCCTCCTGACCTACCCGCATGGAGAATCTTTATTTCCACTCCATACACACACACCAAAAAATGTGGGAGGGCTCTTGGCTGTTCCGACAGAGCTGTCCTTCCTGGATTTATGTCTGCCATAGTCAATCAGGAAATCATATTTAAGGAGCAAATTCTTTCTGAAAATTTTATACACCATGAACAAATCCCACGGATTAACGATTTCCAGACATTACGACTTTTACCTTGGGAGCAATCCAGGATTTGGGTGGAAAAAAAAAAAAAAACACTAGGGAAAAACAAAAATTAGCAAGATGATTTTCTCTACTCATTTTCTTTATTTGAGAATAAAACCTCCCATACAGTCACTGAATTAATCTCCCCCCTCCTCACTCTCTGAAAGTTAAAATTTCTTAGCAAAACACAAACTCTGACAGATATCACCATTTCATTATGACTAGTAGCTGATGCTTTAGCAAAGCTTTATTATTATTTGAGGATAAAAACATTACTATGACAAAATAGGCTCAGCATAGAAGTGCCAGAAATCCTACAAGATGTGGCTGATGTTATGTGTTGTAAGGTAACAGCCAGGAGATTTCAGGATTAAGTAACGTGGGGCAAGCCAAGTTTTCTGTATGTATATGTGTGTGTGTGTGTGTGCGCGCGCGTACACACACACACACACACATACATACATATATCCATCCCCCAATTTTTGGAAGAAGGATCCATGTGCCCTGATTCCCTCTGATCCAACACAGGGCTCATTAAGTGCTGACTGAAGAACTGTGAAGTTCAATGGCAGAGTGCAGCAGTCCCACCAGAATGTGAGGAACAGAGTGGTCAGAAAGAGCAACACAAGCGTTCTGATAGAGCTGACAGATCTGGGGAGAAAAATGTTCGAGTGCTAGCAAGTGAAAAAATGGAGTGCCAGCAGACCAAGGGAGAAAGCTCCGAGGACCTGGAAATGGGAGTCTATCTAGACTGAAGCAGGTGAAGCTATGTGACACACCAGAGCAGGAAGGCTCCTAGTGACTTGACAGTGGGGGAAGAAGTTATGTTTGTGCAGAATCTTCAAATTTGTTTTATCTACCGGGCTCTAGCCCCAGCTTTTCATCCTCATGAAAGAGCTACCATATAAATGGACCCACATCCAAATTCTATAACAGTTTAGTGAGGAACTACGAAGGTTAGAGACTGTGTTCCTGATAAAATCAGATCCCTAACACATTACAGGTGTTTAGAAAATAGGAAATGGGATGGAAAAGTGAAGTAGCGGGGCGCCTGGGTGGCTCAGTGGGTTAAAGCCTCTGCCTTCGGCTCGGGTCATGATCCCAGGGTCCTGGGATCGAGCCCCGCATCGGGCTCTCTGCTCAGCAGGGAGCCTGCTTCCCCCCTCTCTCTCTACCTGCCTCTCCATTTACTTGTAATCTCTGTCAAATAAATAAATAAAATCTTTAAAAAAAAAAAAAAAAAAAAAAGAAAAGTGAAGTAGCCACTCCAACTCTAAAGATCACATAGAGGAAAAGCAAAAAGAGAATGCAAAATACACCTTTGCTTCGATGTGTTAATCTGTTCATGTCATTAGTGCTCTTCCTTGGTTTCTTTCCAGGGAGCACACTTTCAGTGCCACAGACTTTCACAGCAACTGAAAGGAGGAATAGCTCTCTCCATGTTTTAAGCAATCTGCTCAAATACAGTTTGGGGGAACTCTTCATACTCTATTGCTTTTAGGCTTTAGCAGCTGTAATCTTATATATATGAGATGTTACTGCTGGCAAGAAATCAGAAGCTTCAGATCATCCACAGGAAGCAAAGTCTCTGCCATCTTCATCTCAGCAGTAAGATCTCATTTGGTTTGGTGTATTTCTGTATTTGTCTATTTAATAAACCATCCACACATCATTTCCCAGATATTCCATTTCAAAGAATACTGCAAAGCTGGGGCACCTGGGTGACTCAGTTGGTTAAGCGGCTGCTTTTGGCTCAGATCATGACCCCAAGGTCCTGGGGCCGAGCCCCACATCAGGCTCCCTGTTCAGCGGAGAGCCTGCTTCTCTCCCTTTCCCTCTGCCCGTCATCTGCCCACTTGTGGAATCTTTCGTCAAATAAATAAATAAAATCTTAAAAAACAAAAACAAAGAATACTGCAAAGCCATCCTAAGGCTGACATTTGTGTCTCAGACTATCTTGTGAGTTCAGTATCATACATTTTATGGTACTGGGAGGTTCTTAGCATTCCTTGATTTCATTTAACAGGCTCATCTAAACAATCATACTTTTCTGTGCATGAGAATAAAGCATCAGGTT
Organism: Mustela lutreola; assembly: GCF_030435805.1. Classification (NCBI taxonomy): domain Eukaryota; kingdom Metazoa; phylum Chordata; class Mammalia; order Carnivora; family Mustelidae; genus Mustela; species Mustela lutreola. The sequence continues at coordinate 43,341,977 of NC_081297.1, forward strand.
CACGTGTTACTTAACACCCCCCTCCCCCCGGCAATGCACTATGTATGAGGTTTGATCAGCAGGGGCTGGGCTCCTCTGAGCTGGAACTCCTACATCTCTGTGTCTCTTGGAGCAATTACAACTTGTACCTTCTAGGAAAGCACAGTTGTTTACCTGGCTGCCTGCTTTACCTGCCTCATATTAATTACTTCACTCATGTAAGTTTTTGCTAGTTAACCACAGAATAAAAGTAATGTTGGTGGTCCTCTGTATCTTAGGATCTTAGTTAAGAATCTTATCGACTTGAGTATTTCTCTGGCAAAAGCTGCTGTGGCATCTCACGTCGTATAGTACTACACCCATAAACATGTAGCCATAAGCATGTAGGCCCTTGGCTGGTAATCATATTAACTACTGGACATCCAGTAGTTTCAAGGACTGGTGAAGAAAGGCTTTTTTAGGGCGCCTGGGTGGCTCAGTGGGTTAAGCCGCTGCCTTCGGCTCAGGTCATGATCTCAGGGTCCTGGGATCGAGTCCCGCATCGGGCTCTCTGCTCGGCAGGGAGCCTGCTTCCTCCTCTCTCTCTCTGCCTGCCTCTCTGCCTGCTTGTGATCTCTCTCTGTCAAATAAATAAATAAATCTTTAAAAAAAAAAAAAAAAAAAAGAAAAAGAAAAAAAAAAAAAAGAAAGGCTTTTTTACCCAGAGCCTGCCCTCACCGGAGACAGATTTGTATCACTTATATTACCTGCTCCAAAATATTTGCTCTGTATTGATGACTCTTGTGAGGAAGTGAAGAACTAGAGAGCAATACCATGTTGTTAAGAGGCATGGGCTCTGGAGACTGGTTTAATTCCAGGCTCTGCAACATTCTCGCTATGAGACCTAGGACAAGTTACTTTGAGGACAGTACATTTTATGGAGTTGTAATAATCTATGTGTCTACCAGATAGTAAGCTCCTTCAGTAATTATTAACAATTATTATTTTCAAGACTCTGTTTTATCATCTATAAAATGCGTCCAAATCCATGTAAAATACAAATTATTCTTGATAACTTTAGCTGACATTCTGACCCTGAGGACACTGTAACCCTATCATTTGCCCTTAGCTCCACCAACAACTGTGGATGGTAAGATAACAGCATGGGAAGCGATGAGAACAACAAAGAACTGGATAAGCAATAGACTCGAGGTTGGTAAATTACATTCAGTGGACCAAATTTAATACCACTGCCTGTTTTCTATAATCTAACATCTAAGAATGGTTTTTACATTTTCAAATGGTTGAAAAAAGAGAAAAGAAGAACCTTTGGTGACATGTAGAAATTATATAAAAATCAAATTTCAGGACCCATAAATAAAGTTATATTAGGTCACAGTTATACTTGTTTATTTACACATTGCCTACGGTTGCTTTCACACTGCAGCAGCAGAGCTGAATAGTGGTGACAGAGCACAGGGTTCATAAAGTACAAAATATTTACCATATGAACCTTCACAAAAAATGTGCCAATCCCTACAATAGATCAATTCCAGACAATGGGGTAACTGTAATATTAGTTAATTCTTATAATCTTCTCACAGACTAGTTAAGACATAAATAATAATTACCATTAAAAAAATTCAGTTAATAACTCCATAGGCACTCCTATGTTTCTTGCAGTGTTAATTATAATGGCCAAACTATGGAAGCAGCCCAAGTGTCCACTGATGGATGAATGGATAAATGGATGAATGGATGGATAAGTGGATAAAGAAGATGTGGTACACACAATGGAATATTACTCAGCCTAAAAAAGAATGAATTCTTGCCATTTGCAATGACATGACAGTTTTATGCTAAGCAAAATAAATCAGTCAGAGAAAGGTAACACTGTATGATTTCATTCATATATGGAATCTGAGAAATAAAACAAGTAAAAAAAAAAAAAAAAGAAGAAAAGAAAAGAAAAAGAAACCAGACTCTTAACTATAAAGAACAAAGAACATGCTGATGGTTACCAGAGAGGAGGTGGGTAGGGGGATGGGGGAAATAGAGGATGAGGATTTTTTTTTTTTTTTAAAGATTTTATTTACTTTTACTTATCCGACAGAGACAGATCACAAGTAGGCAGAGAGGCAGGCAGAGAGAGAGAGGAGGAAGCAGGCTCCCTGCCGAGCAGAGAGCCCGATGCGGGACTTGATCCCAGGACCCTGAGATCGTGACCTGAGCCGAAGGCAGCGGCTCAACCTACTGAGCCACCCAGGCGCCCGAGGATGAGGATTAAAGAGAATATACACTTATCATGACAAAAAAATAAAATGACAGATAAAATCAATTCATAATGAATATTATTTGCATCGACATCAATATCAAAACAAAATACTGGCAAAATAGATAACTGAATTTGGCAACAGACACAGAAAGAAAATTCCATTGCAGAAAACTGTAATTAGTAAAATCTAATATGGGCAAAACTCTGAATGATAAATAAAATCATTATACAATTTATTTATTATTTTTATTTATTTCTAAAGATTTTATTTATTCGTTTGAAAGAGAGAGACAGAGAGAGCACAAGCAGGGGGAGAGGGAGAAGCAGACTCCCTGCTAAGGTGGGAGCCTGACATGAGGCTTGATTCCAGGACCTGGAGATCATGACCCAGACACTTACCCAGCTGAGTCACTCAGGTGCCCCAATCATTATACAATTTAAATATGGAAAATAACTGATACTAAAATGATTCACTAAAATAAGAATATTGAAGAAGTTTAGGTATTTTCAATTATATGTGTAGAAAACTGATAAAGAAATTAAACCGGGGGCACCTGGGTGGCTCAGTCAGTTAAGAGGCCAGCTCTTGATTGAGGCTCAGGTCATGGTCTCAGAGTCCTGGTATTGAGCCCTGCTTTGGGCTCCATGCTTAGTGGGGAGAGTCTGCTTGAGATTCTCTCTTTCCCTCTCCCTCTACCCCTTCCTTGGTCACACATGCATATGCTCTCTCTCTCAAATAAATAATTAAAAAAAGAAAGAAAGAAAAAAAGAAATTAAATGGAATTAACTTAGTTTCAGCTCCAGCAAATATTCAGTGAAAATTCCCTGATACTAGTCTATTCTGATTTAAATATGGGCGAATAGGTCAAATATTTTTATTGAGTCAAACATTCTCAAGGTCAACAAAAATTAAACACTAATTGGATCAAAATGGCACCCGGTACTCATTTTCAGTACAGAACACAAGAGATGGGAGGAGTTTTTGAGATCATGTAGGTCATCTACTCCACTTCTCCTTGCCCTACTTTCTAAATGAAAAGCTCAAGGCCTAGAGAGGTAACCTGACCTGTAAATATGGTTAGGAGCTATGTAGCTCAGCTTAATGGCCATGTGTGTCACAGCTTGATGCTTCTCATCTTGAACAATACAAAACATGCAGGCTTTATTCACTGCTGTTTATCCAAATAGTTTCTCTGAACACACTAACTTTCTGGACTGTAATTGGGCTTTCAGACTGTGTTCTCTATTTTCTAAACCAAACTGGAAACAATTTAGGACATTTCTTAGAAGAACCAATGTTTCTTGATAATGAACATATTCCCAGTTTACTAACTATTCCGCAATTGTATCCATTCAGGCCTTTAGCATCACTCCCCAGGACAAAATAAGAACTTAATCTTAACTGCCCTTGTCTCCAGTATTCTCCCTATTTTGTCCATCTGTCTTCATGATCTACCTGAAGACTGCATCACCCTCATGGCTTGTCATCCCCTTATCCCTTGTTATTATCCTGTTGTTATCCCCTTGACACACCGTAATGTTTAAAATAAGTCCATGAATTCTAAGACATGCCTCCCTTCAAAAAGTAGAGCCCAAGATACTCTGTTCCATTAAATGTGGGATGGTCTTGGTGACTTGCTGCTAAGGAACAGAATATGGTAAGAGTGATGATATGTAACTTTTGATTCTAGGTTATAGAAGGCATTTGTGGCTTCATCCTTGTTCTCTTCTCCTGAATCATTTATTTTGGGTGAAGCTGGCCACCTTGGCCACCTTGTGGCTAGATCCATATGGCGAGGAAATGAAGGTTCTTACCAATAACCAGATGGACAGTGGATGAACCATCTTGAAACTGGATGCTCCATTCTCAGTCGAGTTTTTGGATAACTGCAGTCCCAACTGACATAGTGACTGTAACCCATAACAGACTCTAAGTAAGAACCACCCAGCTAAGTGGTTCCTGAATTCCTGACCCACAGAAACCATGGAAATGACAAAAGCTTATTGTTTTTCTATGCTGCCAAATTTGGGAGTAATAGGTTATGTACAAATAATTAAAATACATCTTAAGCACTATTCATCATGAACTATTAAGAATATACCAAATTTGGGGGTGCCTGGGTGGCTCCGTTGGTTGAGCCACTGCCTTTGGCTCAGGTCATAGTCCTGGAGTCCCGGGATCACACCCGCATCAGGCTCCCTGGTAAGCAGGGAGGTCTGCTTCTCCCTCTGACCTTCTCCCGTCTCATGTTCTCTCTCACTGTCTATCTCTCTCTCTCAAATGAATAAATGAAATCTTAAAAAAAAATTAAAAAAGAGTATACCAAATTTGTTATGCTATTTATATGTCTATGTCCTTGTCTAAAATTATATCTGCTTGGCAAAAGCCAACTGCTCCTTTAAAAGGCAGCTCAAGGGTCACTTTCTCTGTGAAACCTTGAGCCTCTTTGTGGAGGCCTGGGTTTTCCCACTATACCTTGTATAACTTTTCTGTTGGAGAATATGTAGTTTACTATTTATTTTACAGTGTCGAATGATGTATTTAAATCCATACACTTAACGCAGTATTTATGGATTGGGAGTAGACGCCCAAGAAGTATTTTTGAGTAAATTCTCTCATTTTCAGTCTGTTTTAACCAAATAATAAAAATCTCAAACCATACTTATGGAATTATTCTATATGAACTTAGGACCCATATGTCAATGATAAAGGTTTTAGAGAATGGGTGTTTTGGTTTGTTAAAACATGAAGCGAGGGTAAACATCCTGGTTCAATTTCTAGAAGATACAACCATATGAATGCTAGATTTTAAATAGTGATCCATCAACAAAATGACTATGAAAACTTAAACATTTAAGATGTTTTCATTTAATACCCCAAATGCCAAAAGCAAAATCTGAATAATTTATTTTATATTTATATGAAAAGGAACCCATACAGTTCAAGTGCTTTCTAGGTCTGCCAAATACCTCCTCATGCAAAAAGTTTGTGTTTCTAGTCTTGAAAATGAGGAAGAAAAGAGTGGTATATGTTCACTGTTGACTATTCTTTCAATGAAAAGAAATGAAGTCTTGCTAACAAGTGGTTTGCCTTAAAACCTGAATTTTCACCAAAAAGAACCAGCATCTGTTTCAAATATTTTAAAGACTAAGCCCCATTTTGTGCTCTGCTTTGATCTCCCAGGATAATAGGAAGACAGTGATACAGTCCAGCTACACCTCAATCAAGTGTGCTCATTTAATTTATCCCAGAAATGCTGACTGCCAGATCCAGCTGGAAACTTCAGCCTCGTCATCCTCAGATCAGGAGGAAGGGGGAAGACACATCAACAGAGAATGACTCTTTTTGTTTTGGTTGATGATACATTTTTATATCCAAGAAAATATTCCTTTAACCCAAAACAGACAGTAATCTTAAAGACAGAGAGAATGTACAGAAAATAACAAATTAGTGAGAAGCTGAGGACAAGTTAATGAAAGGAAGAATGTAGAACCCTATTGTAACAAGATTGTTGTTTGATAGTTCAGATAAAATGTGATTCAAATCATATCCTCCAAAACATAACCCCATAAAATAAAAATATGATCTAATAGGCAACTGCTAGGCCTGTCTTCCAAAACTATTAAAAGGGGATCCTATCATATGTTAACTGGTAGATGTGGGTAAACTTAATGGTATATTCTAGAAGGTACACCAGACATTGACTAGAGCTAAGATCAGTCCGAGAAACTGATACATGAATGCTGTCAGATTATAGGATAAATAACTTGTTAAGGTACATGAGGAAATTAAAAGATTAAAAATATCTACTACTAATGCATAAAACCTTAAATAAAATACATGCAACTCTATGGGGCACTTGCCCCGCTTAGTCAGTAAAGCATGCAACTCTTGATCTTGGGGTTGTGAGATCAAGCCCCATACTGGGCCTGGAGCCTACTGAAAAAACAAAACATGTAACTTTCCTTTAGGGTAAAAACTCACCAGCTTTTTCATTCAAATAAATATATATTGAACTCTGCAGGGCCCCCACATTTTCAGATGGCTGTAAAAATCAAGTAAGATGTGAAGAATTCTATTTTGTACAAAGTACAAGGATATTTTAAAGATTTATTTATTTATTTGAGAGAGAGAGAGAGAGTGTTAGTGGGGGAAGGGGCCGAAGGAAACCTCAAGCAGACTCCCTGCTGTGTGGAGAACCACATGAGATGAACCCCAGGGTCCTGAGGATCATAACCTGAGCCGAAATTAAGAGTCAGCCACTTAACTGAGCCACTCAGTGCCCCTAAAGTATAAGATTATTTTTATTGTCCTGGAAGAATGTCTCAATCACAAATGATACTCCAAAGAGGAAAAAGACAGCTTTTCCTCATTAGTCAAATACTCATAATTACTAAGGACCAATGGATCTGAGAGCGTATATTCCAGAGACATTTAAAACACTGTAATTTTGAGTCTGAGAGAGAAATCATGTGAGTCACAAGACAATACCACCTTAAATTATTCAGGAGAAACTACAAACACATAGGATATACCTGCAGAACACTATAAATGATGTCTTAAGAATACTTAAGAGAAAGTTCTCTCCAGCAAATTACAATTTTCTCACATAGTCTAAGAGGTCTCTGCCTCCATTGAGCTCAGAATTACTTTAGAACCAGTGTAGAGGTGGTGGCTTCTGCTTCTTACTACTGCCTGAAAATCACCCTCAGGTCAGAAAACTCCAGAAGCAAAAGTCACCTGCCACCAGGGGTACTTAATGAAAGGTAATTAGATCTGACAACGCCGGTGGTTAACCTCCCATGCCCTGAGGCCTTGGAGAGGTACCTATATTGTTTCTCAGGCAGTACTGGTGAACTTGGAACAATTCAATTAGAGATTCACGAAATAAAATAATTTATTTTGCTGCAGGAAAAATTAATTGCCAGGATTGTGGGTTACTTGTGCAATTAAAGTAATGTTAGAAGAAAGGAGTAATCTATATAATAAACAGTAGCATCAGTGGATCTCATAAATATTCTAGGGTTGTATCACAACCACTATAAATGTCATTGCCACTATCATTTATTGATTACCTCCTATGTGCCAAGCAAAGAGCTAAGTGCACTAAATACTTTATTATATTTAATCTGCACAATAGCCTTTGCTGCAGGTTTTATTATTGCCATTTAACAAATGAGGAACCTGACACTGAGAGAAGAGGTTAAGTGATTTGTGGGAAATTACACAGCTACCAAGTGACATTTAAATTAGGTCTAAAGGGGCGCCTGGGTGGCTCAGTGGGTTAAGCCTCTACCTTCGGCTCAGGTCATGATCCCAGGGGCCTGGGATCGAGTCCCGCATAGGGCTCTCTGCTCAGCAGGGACCCTGCTTCTCCTCATCTCTCTCTCTGTCTGTCTCTCTGCCTATCTGTGATCTCTCTCTCTCTCTGTCAAATAAATAAATAAAATCTTTAAAAAAAATAAAAATAAATTAGGTCTAAAGACAAAATATGCTATTTACCACCAAGCTAAAAGGCCATAAAAAGAATACAATGGCCTTATAAAGAACCGCAAGAGAAAATATAGTTTGTCAGTTTCACAGGTGGGAGGTAATACTACATTTTTAAGAAAGAAGAAACTTCTGGGACATCTGGGTGGCTCATTGGGTCAAGCTTCTGCCTTCCGCTCGGCTCATGACCTCAGGGTCCTGGGACTGAGCCCCGAGGCAGGCTTCCCCCTCTCTTTCTGCCTGCCTCTCTACCTTCTTGTGATCTCTCTCCTTCTGTCAAATGAATAAAATAAAATGTTAAAAAAAAAAAACAACTTCTAAGTGCACTAATGTGCATGTAACATAGCTATGACAAGAACACATACCAGAGGGGCGCCTGGGTGGCTCAGTGGGTTGAGCCGCTGCCTTTGGCTCAGGTCATGATCTCGGGGTCCTGGGATAGAGTCCCACATCGGGCTCTCTGCTCAGCAGGGAGCCTGCTTCCTCCTCTCTCTCTCTCTGCCTGCCTCTCTGCCTACTTGTAATCTCTCTCTGTCAAATAAATAAATAAATCTTAAAAAAAAAAAAAAAAAAGAACACATACCAGAAAGACAGTAATACTTGACTGTGAGACAACAAAATATTCACTGAGATTGCTTCAGGGTGGTGGGATTATGGGTAATTCTTTTCCTTTTCTATTTTCCAAGTTAAGTGGTTGGTTTTGACTACAAATCCTCTTCTCAATCTCCCTTCCTTAGGTAAAAGCTCAGATATGCATCAAGACATCTAGGTTTCATACAAAGAAGTCCTCACATACTCATTTCTGCAGTATTTGTGCATTCCAACAGGCAGAGAGAAGACAGTACATATAAATCTAGGAGATACAGTGAAGCCTACTCCTTTCCTGCATCTGGAATGGGAATATGGAATCGGGTATGACTCTATTTTGATGGTAATCCAGTTCTGGAAGACTCTGTCTAGGCTTTCAGAAAAAAAAAAAAAAGTAGTGAAAGGGAGTTTGAAGTATCTACTTCTAGGCTGGTGACCAGTTATGAGAGAAATCTTTTTGGGAATAAGATGTATAAATTCACCTAGAGTACCAGTGTGTTGTGGGTTCTAGAAGCCTAAATGTCCTAGTGGGCTATTAGAAGGAGGGCAGAGGAAGCTATCTCGAAGGAATCCTAACACTAACAACACCTCTACAGTGGAAAAATGTTTTTATAAGAAAAAGTGGAGCTCTTGGGTGATTGCTTCCAATATGACCAAGAAAAGAAGGAACAATAATCATGAAGAAAAGTGCTGTCAACCATGTGCAGCTTATTTATAGCACTAACTGTGCCTGATATGTACCTGAGGAATAGGCCATTAAGACATTCATTGTCTGAAACACAGTAGAGGACGCAGCATCGGGACATCTCTGAAGCAAGGGTCTTTGACACCTTTATGTTTCTCAAGCTGTCAGTGAAACTACATTACTGCAGGAATTGTGCCATTCACAGCAAGGTAGTCAGGGATGATTTTTGTGAAGCCCAGAAGAACCAAACACCTTCAACCATGATTTAGACCTACAGGAGCTGCCCCATCACCTCTGCCAAAGCCAATGTAAGGAGCTGAGTTTTTAAGGCTGAAAAAAAGCTATCCTCTGGGGAAAAAAAGAAAAAAAAAAAAGAAATTATATTTAAAAGAAAAAGATAAAGAAAATAAAATCTGGGGCACCTGGGTGGCTCAATGGGTTAAAGCCTCTGCCTTCAGCTCAGGTCATGATCCCAATCCCAGGGTGATGGGATCGAGCCCCGCATCAGGCTCTCTGCTCAGCAGGGAGCCTGCTTCCTCCTCTCTCTCTCTGTCTGCCTCTCTGCCTACTTGCGATCTCTGTCAAATAAATAAATAAAATCTTAAAAAAAAAAAGAAGATAAAATCTGGTTCAGTCACAGACCATCCTAAATTATGAAGGAAAAGAGAATGGTAAGTTGAATTAAGAATTACAAAGGCAGACAAAAGATGGTGAAAAAAACAGGGCATGATTATCATTAGGAAATAGAAGCCGCATTCTATTTCTACAATAATGTTGATAGAACTTTCAAATCTCATTAGTATGCACTACTTTATCTTACTGTATCAATGATTATAATCCACAAAGCACATAACATAGTTATAGCCTGAATTTGGCAAAAACTGTGGCCTAGAGCAAAGGTCCTAGAATTCTGAGAATATTTGTAAGCTATCACAAAGCATGGGCTTCATAAAATGTTGATTTTCTTAGGAAGAGTGACTAACCTTAAAAATACAGAATGTTGGTGTTAAAAATACAGAGATTTGGCAACGAACAATTATATTCTGCTCTCATCAGCATTCCTTTGATGTATCCATTAAAAATGTTCTAAAACTAAAAATAAAGACTGCCTGTATTATATTTCAAGTACCACACAGAAGCTATACAGAAGTGAGTGCTGGCTGTGTGTAGGTCACCAAATAACACCTATTGTTTGCATAGCAAATTACGGATTTACAACTTTCACATTCATTATCCTGCCTTAAGAGAATAGGATAGTTATCATCACACTCGTTTTAGAGATGAATAAACTGAGGTTCTAAGAGGTTAATGACTTACTTGAAATCTCTGACCTTCATTCAATGTTTTTTTAATTATATCAAACAGCTGTCTACATTTTTCTTGGACAGTTCATGTGAAACAGAAAAACAGACATATTTGAATTTTGAGGAATTTAATAGCTCAGTGCATTATGGCCAGAAAAATGATAGTTGATCCTAATAGTAAGTCTATCAGAGAAAAACAACTTTGGCAGTTGGAAGGCTGTACTAAAAGCTAAAAGCCCCCTGTCCAAGTCAGATAAACAGATCAACATGGTCCCTTAGTTATTCTGGAAAGCCCAAATAAATCAAGGAGGATGTGCATGAGACCTTTGTTCATAGAGGAATAATTATTTTTGTAACCAATTTTTTCTTCTTACTTCTTGCTGTGAGATAAGGCTGAATAGGTATAGATGACCGACACCTCTCTTAGGTGAGTAAAAGATTCAGGATCTGGTGAGGCTGGTGAGAATGCTGGTGCACAATGCTTGTTTCTCCACTCTGTTCATCAGGACTCTTACGAGTTTGGGGAAAAGAGGAAAGCAGAAAGTAGAAAAGGATACCACCCACTGCTGCAGGAAAATATTACTATCTCCACAAGAGATATACCAAAATCACATACCCAAAAGTATTCTCTTAGCTATTAAGCACAATCCAGCACCAGTGAATTGACAAAATCACACACACACACCCTTTATATAACAGAAATACAAATGTGAAAGTAACAGGTCCTGGCAGCCAAGAATCCTAGCTCTCTTCTAGTCTAAGCAGCAAAGTGCCATTCCAAAGCTAAAAAGATTAACAACCAAATGAACAGAAAGAAAAGACAAAAAAAAAAAATTCTTAGGTTTTAAAGATTCAAGTATAAGCTTCTTGAGGTCCCGAGCCATACTAGTATTTTCCCTGGCTATGAGTTAGTGAGTTACTATTGACTTGCAGAGTACATACATCATCAGCTCTTCTCAAGACCAATGTTTCAGCAGATGGTCCATAAAGAAAATCACAGGTGACTACTTCAGTGTTTGCTTTATTTCTGTTTAAAATGTCAAAACCAACCTAAAGGAAGTTCATAGCAATATATGTCTAACCTCAAAAAACAAGAAAAATCTCAAGTAAACAATCTAACTTTACACCTCAAGGAACTAAAAAAAGGACAAATAAAGTCCAAAGTCAGTAGAGGGAGGATACCAAAGATCAGAGCAGAAATAAATGAAACAGAAACTAAAAAGATAATAGAAAAAAATTCAATAAACTAAGAATTGTTTTTTTGAAAAGGTAAACAAAATTGACAAATAATAGCTAGACTTTCCAAGAAAAAAAGAAGAGAGGATTCAAATAAATAAAATCAGAAATAAAAGAGATGTTATAACTGATACCACAGAAATACCAAGGATCATGAGACTACTGGGCACAATTACGTGCCAAAAAAATAGACAACCTAGAAGATAATGATAAATTTCTATAAACATACAAAATACTAAGCTTGAATCATGAAGAAACAGAAAACCGAAACACACCATTATTGAGTAAGGAGACTGAATCAATAATCAAACCCTCTCCAAACAGAAAAGCCCTGGACCAGATAGTTTCACTGGTGAATTCTACCAAACATTTAAAGAATCAACAGGAATTCTTCTCTAACTCTTAAAAAAAAACAAAAACAAAAACACCAGAAGAGCCAGAAGAGTGGGATCTCTTCCAAACTCTTTTTATGATTAAAAAAAAAAAAAAAACAAACAGAAAAAAATGTCACAGGAAAAAATAATTACAGGCCAATATCCTTGATGAATATGGACATAAAAATACTCAAAGAAAATATTCACAAACTGAATTCAACAATACAATAAAAGGATCCTGATCACACCCCTGATTGCAATTTATTCCAATGATGCAAGGATGCTTTAACATTTGCAAAATTAGTCAACACAATACATCACACTAACAAAATGAAGGATAAAAATCACATGATTATCTCAAGATGCAGAAAAAGCATTTGACAAAATTAAACATCCATTTATAGATGGAACATACCTTAATATAATAAAGGTCGTATACGACAAGCCCACAGTTAACATATTCAGCGACCAAAAAATGGGAGTGCTTACTCTAAGATCAGGACACAATAAGAATGTCTATTTTTTTTTTTTTTTAATTCTTGTGATTTTTAAAAAAAATTTTAGATTTCTTTTCAGTGTGCCAGAATTCATTGTTTATGCACCACACCCAGTGCTCCAAGCAATACGTGCCCTCTATAATACCCACCACCAGGCTCACCCAACTTCCCACCCCCCGCCCCTTTGAAACCCTCAGATTGTTTTTCAGAATCCATAGTCTCTCATGGTTCATCTCCCCCTCCAATTTCCCTCAACTCCCTTCTTACCACACTTCTCCACCAAAGTATTGAAGTCCTAGCCAGAACAATTGAGCAAGGAAAAGATATAAAATCCATCCAAATCAGAAAGGAAGATGTAAATCTGTCACTATGTGCAGATGACATAACATTAGACACAGAGAACCTTAAAGGCTGTACCAAAAACTGTTACATCTAATAAATGAATTCTATAAAGCTGTAGGATATAAAATCAATACACAAAACCCTTTTGTGTCTCTATATACTAACAATAAACTATCAGAAAGAGAAATTAAGGAGCCCATTCTGTTTACAATTACATCAAAAAGAATAAAATACCTAGGAACAAATTTAACCAAGGTGGTATAAGACCTGTATACTGAATACTGTAAGACATTAATGAAAGAAACTACAGAAGACACAAATATATGGAAAGATATTCCACGTTCATGAATTGGAAGAATTAACATTGTTAAAATGTCCATATTACATGAAGTAATCTAATCTAGGATTCAGTGTAATCCTTATTGATTTCCAAAGACATTTTCCATAGAAATAAATAATCTTTAAATATGTATGGAACCATGAAAGACCATAAATAGTTAATAGTAATCTTGAGAAAAAAAAGCTGGAGAAAGTCAATATTCAAGAAATATTCATTGAATGCCTATTATTTGCCAGACAACATTTAAATGACCTCTAGTGTCACTTTATATTGCTCCTTATTGATTTAAGACTAGTAAAATAATTTTGAGAGCATTCCTAGAAATAAAGATATTTCCTAATGATAAGAAGTTTAGCAAGAGTATGAAACACTCATAAATGGTTATACAAATAATAACAGCTTCCAAATACATGAAGCAAAAATTGAAGAATTCAAAGGATGAATAGAAAATTCCAATTATACTCAAAGATCTTAGTATTTCTTTCTCAGCAACTAATAGACTGGACTCCCCCACCCTATAAGTTTTATAGTAAAGTCATGGAATATCTGAACAACTTTATCAACCACCTGGACCTACCTGATATTTATAGAATACTGTATGTAACAGCTAAACAATACCATTCCTTTCAGGAGATAAAGTATGTGCACCAAAATGGATGATATTCTAGGTCAAAACATAAGCCTCAGAAAATGTAAAATATTAAAATAATATAAAGTATATTTTCTGATCACAATGGAATCAACCTAGAAATCTATAACCATACAACCTAGGAAAAAACTCCCAAATCTGAAACTAGACACTTTTGCAAATCTTCAGGAAAAAGAGAAGAGATTTTTAAATAATAACAAAACTACTAGGAAAAAAGTTGGCAATGTTGTAAGGTACTTCCAGGTACTTGTGTTTTTATATATTAGCAGCAAACAACTGAAATAAAACACTGTAGATAAAAGTTAAAGATCTGGGGCACCTGGGTGGCTCAGTGGGTCAAGCCTCTGCCTTTGGCTCAGGTCATGATCTCAGGGTCCTGGGATTGAGCCCCACATCGGGCTCTCTGTTCAGTGGGGAGCCTGCTTCCCTCCCCCTATCCCCCACCTGCCTCTCTGCCTGCTTGTGATCAGTCCCTCTCTGTCAAATAAATAAATAAAATGCTTTTTAAAAAAGTTAAAAATCTAATTTTTTAAAAAAGATTTTATTTATTTATTTGACAGAGAGAGAGAGAGCACAAACCGGGGGAGCAGCAGAAGGAGAGGAAGAAGCAGACCCTGCTGAGCAGGGAGCCCGATGCGGGGCATGATCCCAGAACCTTGGGATCATGACCTGAGCTGAAGGCAGACGTTTAACCAACTGAGCCACTCAGGCACCCCAAAGAAGATCTAATTAAATGGAGAAACAGTATGTTTATGATTTTAAAGACTTAATAGTGGTAAGACGTTAACTGTCCCCAAATTGGTTTACAAAATCAATGCAATCTCTATACCCCTCCTGCAGGATTTGTCATAGAAAATGACAAACTGTCATAGAAATTGACTCCCCTTGGGAGGCTCAGTCAGTTAAGCATCTGCCTTCAGGTCAGGTCATGACCCCAGGGTCTGGGGACAGAGTCTTGCATCTGGCTCCTTGCTCAGCAGGGAGTCTGTTTCTCCCTCTGCCTGCCATTCCTCCTGCTATGCTCGCTTTCTAGAAATAAATAAAATCTTTAAAAAAATCAACTGACAAACTGAAATTTATATGAAAATGCAAACAACCTGAAATCACTAAAACATCTTTAAAAAGCTTAACAATTTGAAAGACTTACACTACCAGACTTTAACAAATTGCAAAACTATAGTAGTTGAGACAGTGTGGTAATACAGATCAACAAATTAAATAATGAAAAAAATAGAAGGCACAAACATAGATACATATTTACATCTTCGATTTTTTATTTTACAAAGGTGTACAGGAAAAAAGAACGTTGACCCCTAACTTAAAATACACTAGAATAAATTTGAGATGGATTACAGAACTAAATGTGGAAGCAAAACAATAAAGGAAAAAGGAAAAAAAAACCCACCAGGGTAATATTTAAGCTCTATGCGTTATGCAAAAGTTTCTTAGAAGGCAGAAAGCAATAACCATTAAAAACTGATAAATAGGGGCGCCTAGGTGGCTCAGTGGAGCCTCTGCCTTCAGCTTGGGTTGTGGTTCTGGGGTCCTGGGATTGAGCCCCGCGTTGGGCTCTCTGCTTGGCAGGGTGCCTGCCTCCCTCGCTCCCTCTCTCTCTGCCTGCCTCTGCCTACTTGTGATCTCTGTCAAATAAATAAGTAAAATCTTTAAAAAGAACTGATAAATAAGACTTGAATAAATTAAAGACTTTTGATAATGAAAAAACACCATTAAAATAACTGAATACACAAGCCACAGATTAGGAGAAAATATTTGCAAAATATTTATCTCAAAAACGACTGGTATCTAGGCCATATGAAGAATGCCTACAACTTAATAAGATAAAATTCAATTAAAAACACAAATTTGAGCAGATACTTCAGAAAGGACAGAAGTACTTTCTTCAGATACTTCAGGAAGTCATACAAATAGCCAGTCAACACATGACAGTGTTCATCACTTTGTCAGTGGCAGCATTAAAATGAAAACCACAATGAAATACCTTTCCATAGCCTAAAAATGGTCAAAATTAAAAAGATGGAAAGTATCAAATGTTTAGAAGGATATGGAGTACCACAACTCTCATCTGTTGCTGGTGGGAGCATAAAATGATACTATCACTTTGAAAAAGTAGCAGTTTCTTATAAAACTCAACATATAATACTAAGGCAAGTCCATTTGTAGGTAGTTACCCAAAGAAATAAAAGCATATGTCCACCAAAAGACATGTATAAGAATGTTCATATTAGCTTTATCCATAACTGTCTCAAACTAGAAATGAGCCAGATTATTCAAGAGGTCCAAATGAACTGTGCTCAGTCATCACACAATGGAATACTACTCAGCAACAAAAATAAACTTCTACAATTAAGAAAATGAATGAATTTAATTCCAGTGTAGTTAACAGTGTTGTAATAGTTTCAGGTATACAATATAGTGATTCAAAAGTTCTATATACGACTGTGAACATCAAGATAAGGGTGCCCTTGGGGGGAGGAGTCAAGATGGCGGAGAAGTAGCAGGCTGAGACTACTTCAGCTACCAGGAGATCAGCTAGATAGCTTATCTAAAAATTGCAAACACCTGCAGATCCATCGGCAGATTGAAGAGAACAACAACAGCAATTCTGGAAACAGAAAAACAACCACTTTCTGAAAGGTAGGACTGGCGGAGACGTGAATTCAAAGCGACAGGAAGATAGACCCTGGGGGGAGGGGCCAGCTCCCGGCAAGCGCGGAGCAATGGAGCACAAAATCAGGACTTTTAAAAGTCTGTTCCGCTGAGGGACATCGCTCCAGAGGCTAAACCGGGGCAAAGCCCACACGGGGTCAGTGTGGCCTCAGGTCCCGCAGGGTCACAGAAGAATCGGGGGTGTCTGAGTGTCGCAGAGCTTGCGGGTATTGGAACGGGAAAGCCGGCTACAGAGACAGAGCCGACAGTAAGATCACAGCTCGGTGTTACCTTGAACCGGTCACTCGGTGAGCTCGGAGCGCAGCCGGAGGTCAGGTAGACGGGAGTAACTGGGCGCTGTTCTCTGAGGGCGCACTAAGGAGTGGGGCCCTGGGCTCTCGGCTCCTCCAGGCCGGAGACCAGGAGGCCGCCATTTGTATTCCCGTCCTCCGGAACTCTACGGAAAGCGCTCAGGGAACAAAAGCTCCTGAAAGCAAACCCGAGCGGATTACTCACCCCGGCCCCTGGTAAGGGCGGTACAATTTCGCCTGGGGCAAAGACACTTGAGAATCACTACACCAGGCCCCTCCTCCAGAAGATCAACAAGAAATCCAGCCGAGACCAAGTTCACCTACCAAGAAGAGCAGCAGAATTCCAGAGGAGGAGAAAGCAAAGCACAAAACTCATGGCTTTCTTCCTGTGATTTTTTTTAGTCTTGCAGATAATTTAATTTTTTTCTTTTTCATTTTTTGTTTTTTTTCTCGCCTTCTGGTAAAATTTTTTTTAAACTTTTATCCTTTTCTTTTTTAACTTTTTAAACTAGTTTATCTAATATATATATTTTTCTTTTTTATATTTTTCTTTATTCGTTTTCTTTTTTTAAAATTCTTTTCCTTTCTTTTTTTTTCCTTCTCCCTTTTTGAACCTCTTTTTATTCCCTTTCTCCCCCCTCACGATTTGGGATCTCTTCTGATCTGGTTAAAGCATATTTTCCTGGGGTTGTTGCCACCCTTTTAGTATTTTGCTTGCTCCTTCATATACTCTTATCTGGATAAAATGACAAGACAGAAAAATTCACCACAAAAAAAAAGAACAAGAGGCAGTACCGAAGGCTAGGGACCTAATCAATATAGACATTGGTAATATGTCAGATCTAGAGTTCAGAATGACAATTCTCAAGGTTCTAGCCGGGCTCGAAAAAGGCATGGAAGATATTAGAGAAACCCTCTCGGGAGATATAAAAGCCCTTTCTGGAGAAATAAAAGAACTAAAATCTAACCAAGTTGAAATCAAAAAAGCTATTAATGAGGTGCAATCAAAAATGGAGGCTCTCACTGCTAGGATGAATGAGGCAGAAGAATTAGTGATATAGAAGACCAAATGACAGAGAATAAAGAAGCTGAGAAAAAGAGGGACAAACAGCTACTGGACCACGAGGGGAGAATTCGAGAGATAAGTGACACCATAAGACGAAACAACATTAGAATAATTGGGATTCCAGAAGAAGAAGAAAGAGAGAGGGGAGCAGAAGGTATACTGGAGAGAATTATTGGGGAGAATTTCCCCAATATGGCAAAGGGAACGAGCATCAAAATTCAGGAGGTTCAGAGAATGCCCCTCAAAATCATTAAGAATAGGCCCACACCCCATCACCTAATAGTAAAATTTACAAGTCTCAGTGACAAAGAGAAAATCCTGAAAGCAGCCTGGGAAAAGAAGTCTGTAACATACAATGGTAAAAATATTAGATTGGCAGCTGACTTATCCACAGAGACCTGGCAGGCCAGAAAGAGCTGGCATGATATTTTCAGAGCACTAAACGAGAAAAACATGCAGCCAAGAATACTATATCCAGCTAGACTATCATTGAAAATAGAAGGAGAGATTAAAAGCTTCCAGGACAAACAAAAACTGAAAGAATTTGCAAACACCAAACCAGCTCTACAGGAAATATTGAAAGGGGTCCTCTAAGCAAAGAGAGAGCCTACAAATGGTAGATCAGAAAGGAACAGAGACCATATACAGTAACAGTCACCTTACAGGCAATACAATGGCACGAAATTCATATCTCTCAATAGTTACCCTGAATGTTAATGGGCTAAATGCCCCTGTCAAAAGACACAGGGTATCAGAATGGATAAAAAAACAAAACCCATCTATATGTTGCCTCCAAGAAACTCATTTTAAGCCCGAGGACACCTCCAGATTTAAAGTGAGGGGGTGGAAAAGAATTTACCATGCTAATGGACATCAGAAGAAAGCAGGAGTGGCAATCCTTATATCAGATCAATTAGATTTTAAGCCAAAGACTATAATAAGAGATGAGGAAGGATACTATATCATACTCAAAGGGTCTGCCCAACAAGAAGATCTAACAATTTTAAATATCTATGCCCCCAACGTGGGAGCAGCCAACTATATAAACCAATTAATAACAAAATCAAAGAAACACATCAACAATAATACAATAATAGTAGGGGACTTTAACACTTCCCTCACTGAAATGGACAGATCATCTAAGCAAAAGATCAGCAAGGAAATAAAGGCCTTAAACGACACACTGGACCAGATGGACATCACAGATATATTCAGAACTTTTCATCCCAAAGCAACAGAATACACATTCTTCTCTAGTGCACATGGAACATTCTCCAGAATAGATCACATCCTCAGTCCTAAATCAGGACTCAACCAGTATCAAGATAAGGGTGCCCTTAATCTCCTTACCTTTTTCACCCATCCATCACCCATCTCCACTCTGGTGACCATCAGCATGTTCTCTATTGTTAAAGAGTCTGGTTTTTGGTTTTTATCTCTCTCTTCTCCTTTACTCCTTTATTTCTTAAATTACACATATGAGTGATATCATATGGTATCTGTCTTCCTTTCACTAGCTTATTTAGCTTAGCATTATACTCTCTAGTTCCACCCATGTTGTTAACAATGGCCAGACTTCATTCCCTTTTTTTTTTTTTTTAATTAAGGCTTCATTCTTTTTTTTTTTTTTTGAAGGTTTTATTTATTTATTTGACAGAGATCACAAGTAGGCAGAGAGAGAGAGAGGGAGAAGCAGGCTCCCTGCCAAGCAGAAAGGCTGATGTGGGGCTTGATCCCAGGACCCTGGGATTATGATCTGAGCCAAAGGCAGAGGCT
This sequence comes from Mustela lutreola, assembly GCF_030435805.1. NCBI lineage: Eukaryota > Metazoa > Chordata > Mammalia > Carnivora > Mustelidae > Mustela > Mustela lutreola. The sequence continues at coordinate 43,361,536 of NC_081297.1, forward strand.
TTAACCCACTGAGCCACCCAGGTGCCTCAAAACTTCATTCTTCTTTATGGCTGAGTAATATTCCATTTTACACACACACACACACACACACACACACACACACACACACCCAGGTGCCTCAAAACTTCATTCTTCTTTATGGCTGAGTAATATTCCATTTTACACACACACACACACACACACACACACACACACACACTTTTTATCCATTCACCTATTGATAGACATTTGGGCTGCTTCCATAATTTGGCCATTGTAAATTATGCTGCAGTAAACACAAGGGTGCATATATCCCTTCAAATTAGTGTTTCTGGCTAAATACCCAGTAGTGTTATTATTGGATCATAGTTCTATTTTTTTCCATGCCCAGTATGAAAAGAGCCTACGGTGACTCACAACACTGAGATTCAGACCTGAATTGAGATCAAGAGTTAGATGCTCAACAGTGCACTAGGTTAGGTTTCCTTTTTTCCCCACATCCTCATCAGCACTTGTTATTTCTTGAGCCAGGATCATGACCTGGGCCAAAGGCAGAGGCTTAATGACTGAGCCACCTAGGTGCCCCCTGACTGCTATTTTAATCTTTTGTAAAGTTCAAAATAAAACTGTTCTTGTGAAACATATTTGTAGTTTTTTAATTTGAATCATGGGTACCCTATATTAAAACAGAAATATGGGTAGGACGAAACAATGAAAAAATAAAAGGACAATGACATCCTTTGTCCTAGCACGGCTGGTTTCTGCACTGGCCCCTTCTCCTTCTTAGGGCCTTCCTTCAAGGTAGTTCCCATCTAAAATTCTTTTTCTTTCCTCTTCCGTCCACCCAAACTTTATCCACCCTCTAAGGTCCATTTCTTGTCCCTTTTTAATCTCTACAGTTCTAAATTTGTCACCAGATTCTTGGATAGTTATATTTATTTTTTAGAAAATCAGTGAAGTGAAGTCAGAAATCCACTTAGGTTCCTTTATTATAAGGAAAATCCCTTACTGGCAAAGGCAGTTTTGTTACTTTCATACACAGAAATACAATTCAATTCAACATACTTCTACTGAAGAACTGTAAAGTAGAATATTCCTTCTCTTTAAATTATGGTAGAGTGGAAAGGGCATGGGAATATGATGTCAGTCTTGGGTTAAAATGTCTGCCGCTTGTTACCTGTATAATGTTGGAAAATTACTTAACTTGTACGAGCTGTTTCCTCACTGATAAACATGTTCTCAGAGTGGTTGTGAAAATTAATTATGGGATAAGAGATATGAAAGTGTTTGGTCCATAGTGTTTAACAAATGTTACCTTTTCCTACAACTAGGATTTTCCTACTTCCTTAATTCTATCGGTCTTACCAAGCTTTTTAGGAAAGAAGCATCTTGCTAAACTCTCTGATCCACTTCTGAAAATACAAGGTCAAATTCTTTCTTGGCTGTTATGTCAAAAACTGATCCTGGTATTGTCCAAACTGTTTAAACAGTTGGTCCAATAAACAATTTGGACCACACTGACAAAATATTCTAATGCACTACCCCCAAAATTCTGTAACATCTTAATCTAATACCCCTCTTCTAGAGATACATTCTCTAGAGATTTAAGAGATCTCCACTGTAGTACTAACCAAGAGAATACTTTCAGGATGGTTCAAAGTGATAAGAAGAAGATTCTGTGGACAACTCAATTAGGACAGACAATGAGGAAAAGGAAATGCCTAAAGAAAGACACACTTGTTTTAAAACATTTGTCTTAAAAGCTTGTCTTAACACTGATATCATCTCTAATTAAAAAAGAAAAGTTTCATAACTTATTGGTTCAAATCATGTTTTGAGAGGCTATAGAGCTGATCTAATAGTCATTCAACTCATTTCTAGATTTTAGTGAGATGGTTTTATAACAAGGCCAACTGCTAAGCTTTTTGACAAGTACTTCCTTTACTTGAGGGGTCTGGTGCCAGTTTACACAAAGCGCTTCCCCAGAATGAGGTCCACGAAGAGCACATGGCCATGGTATGGCCTAGTATGCTGTGGGCTCTTCTTGATGGCTATGAACTACAGGTTATTTGGAGAAAAGTTTCCACCTGAAGGATATTCAGTTTTCAAGCAGAAAACTGTTTTCTACTTTAGGATGTTCAGTTTTCAAGTAGAAAAGATTTCTAAATTATACTGAAATTAAATTATACTAAATTTATACTAATTTAAATTAATTTATTAACTTATAAATTAAAACTAATTTATACTAAAATTAAATTAAACTAAATTATACTAAATTAAACTGAAAACTGAAGGATGTTCAGTTTTCAAGTAGAAAAGATTTCTAAATTATACTCAACTGTTTTTTATTTAGTATGAAATTACAGGGGCCAGATTCTATGACTTCATTATGACTTTCCTTTAAATTCTTAACATTTCTCTCTCTAAGTCTTTTGTTTATAGATATTTTTCCTATCTCCCCTTTCAAAATTTTCCTTTTTTGTACTAGTAATGCTGATATTAAAGGTAACAGCTAATTCTATGTTCTTGGTTTCAATGTAAACTTTACTGTTTCTTCTCTGGACTTCATGAATTCAGAAGTTAATTAATTCAATATATACTTGCGGGCGCCTGGGTGGTTCAGTGGGTTAAGCTGCTGCCTTCGGCTCAGGTCATGATCTCAGGGTCCTGGGATCAAGTCCCGCATCGGGCTCTCTGCTCAGCAGGGAGCCTGCTTCGCCCTCTCTCTCTCTCTGCCTGCCTCTCCATCTACTTGTGATTTCTCTCTGTCAAACAAATAAATAAATAAAATCTTTAAAAAAAAAAAAATCAATATATACTTGCTGAGGGCCTATTGCATACTAGTCATTATTTTAGATAATAGAAATACAAAAGCAAACATATTAAAGTCCCTGTCCCTACAGGGCCTACATTCTACTCTCAGGGAACAACAAGAAAGAAAACACAAATTAAGGGGATAGTCAGTAGCAGGGACACATTTCACATGGATTCTCTATAGGTTGAGAGGAGAGAGAAGGGACTCTCATGTTTTCTAATTGAAGCTAACACTTGCTTTATTCTGTGTGTCTCTGGAGGGTAATGACAGCAAATTCAATGAAAGTTTCAATGAATGAATTTCTTTTACAGAAAAATTCAAGGTGTTTTCTCAAGGGAAAAAATTCCTCAGGATATAAGAGATTACATTTTTGGTGATGAAAAGGGAGATATAATCACTAATATGTATGTCTTAGATTATCTCTTTCACTGTCAGCTATGAGCTCCTCTTTCCAGAGCACAGAAATGCCTGGGGACCTTAACATCACATCTAAATCCTTTTATTTATTTGCACCCTTACCTACAGAATGAGGGCACTGACTAGACATTAATAAAAATAGTTAACACTTACTAAACACTGACTACTTCCTAGAGATGGATTCAAGTTAATGATGACAATGGCAACAACAAATATAATAAAATAAACAGAGTACATGGTGAAAGCACTGTTCAATTCATTTCATATACGTTAACTTATTAATCTGTCCAACAACACTACAAAGTAGGCCAGTAATAAAACCATTTTTACCGGGGCACCTGGGTGGCCCGTTGCTTAAATGTCTGATTCTTGATTTCAGCTCAGGTCAGGATCTCCTGGTTGTGAGATCCTGTTCCATGTCGGGCACTGCACCAAGCATGAAAAGCCTGTTAATTAAGTCTCTCTGTCTCCCTCTATCCCTCCCTCTCCCCTCTTCTCTTTTTCTTCCTCTCAAAATAAATACATAAATAAATAAATAAAAACAAATAAATAAAATAATCCCTTTTTACAGAAAAAGTGGCGTTCAAAGAATGAGTTAATTTCCCCAGGCCACAAAGAAGGGGGAGGAGTCTAGGTGCAAAGCTGTGCAGTCTGGCTCCAGAGTTTATGCCTCTAACAACTCATCTGCTTCTCACAACAACCTCCGTTAGAAAAATGAAGAAACTGAAGTGCGGGGAGATTAAATACCTTGTCCAAAGTCACAAGCTAATACATGGTGGTGGTAGGATCTGACCAGAAGCATTCTACTCCAAAGCCTCCACTCTTAACTGTTATGTTCTACCACTTCTTGTGAAATTGCCTAGACCCCTTTCAGGTCTCTACTTCTGATTCTCCCTGTCTGAGTACTGATTATACCTAGTACGACTCATGCTTTGCTGACATATATACCGTGTTTTATAAAATATTTTAGTTGTAAAGCATTATTCACATACTTAAGTTTGGAAAGGGAAATCATCAATTTCAAAAATCTAAACTTTTGTTAAGAAAATCTGTTCTCTAGAATTAGCAAGAAAACAAGTGAAGAAAACTGAGATCAAGTCAAGACTTCTGTAATGTTCTAGGGGTCATTCATGAATTTCTTTAGGTAAAACCCTTATGATATTATGACATTTACAGACATATACATATATATAAACATGAACAAAATGTTTTAAGACATTTTCAAAAAAATTTTAATAGCATATCATAGAAACTCCAGTTATGGCCAGGTAATTGCAACCGTACTGTTAAACCACTGGCAATTAATATTTTAGTGCAGTAAGCTCAACAGTGCAATAATTAAAAAAAAAAAAACCAACAAAATCAATAGCATTTGAACTCTTACTAGCAGCTATTCTACTAGGGAAGATGAGAAAATAAAATGGAGACTTTAGGAACAAGTCTATGTGTAGGTTTGTTTATCTTTCAGTCTCCTGGTGAAGTTATCAATGCCCCTTTTTTCCTGTAACACTAACTTGTCTCTTCTGATTGGCTAGAAAAAGGGTATTCAACCAATATAATCGTATTCATATACATCAGGGATGTGCTTCCTGCTAAGGCATACCAAGAGGCTCCTATATTCTGCCAAAACAGACAAGGCAGATTCATTTAGAGGGAGTGGATTGGTATTCTACATTCAACTACTGGATGGCCCCCACATCCTTCATGATGACAAATAAATTCCCTTGCAGGGGGCAGTATAGATAAAGAGAATTAGCACATGAATTTTCTCAGCTTTAGCTTTGCCTGGCATGCAACACACTAACCCAAAGAGCTTTTTGGCTGATACACATTTTGCCTTGTACACCCTCAGGATAAAGTGATTTGGAGAGGTTCCCATCTTCACGGTATATGCCCCTTTCCACAACTTACCTCATCATCCTTCTTGGCTGTGTTTGCTAGTGAGAGGTCTATACATGTCCTCATCATTTTAAGAAGTGTAACACCAAGACACAGACTTTTCAGAGAGAACGGACTCCAAAAGAGTGAGATCACCAATAAGCAAGGGCAGTGAATCCAGGGAGTGCAAGGCCACCAATATGTGTGAACTTATTAATTATAATTATTATTTTTTCTAAGAAAAGGATTTCCTTAGTCAAACCTCCAGGGCATCAGATCAAAGGGAGATACTGCCACAGCTGGACTATATTTTCCAGCCAATTGGCCTGAAAAGGAGAATCTAGACAGTGTCCTGGCAACTGTTTAATACAGCAGCAATCAATAAAAGAGAGGAAAAAGAATTCTTTAAACCGACTTTTTCAAAGGTCTTCCTTTACTTCTTATTTTTAAGGACAGTTTGAGAGTAATGTCAAAGCTCTAGGGGAATGTCCTTGGTAGGCACTTTATAAGAACCACTGACCCTGAGAATTCAGAGCATCCTTTTACAGGCAGAAACAAAGGTTTTAGTTTACAGTACAATTTTTTTTAAAGGCATATATTTATAATTAATTATCATAAAAAGTATATCCCAAACCTACTGGCAGAGTATTTGATCAATTTTCTAGTTCCAGTTTGATGTAAGTCACTATAAACCTTACCAGGACACTGTAAAATCACGCTAGATAAGGTAGTTTATTAATAAAATCACAACAGGAGAAATTTAATTATATGCCCTGGAAGTTCTCCCAAAAATGTATAAAAAGAAATTATAAAAGTGACTATTGACACACAAAAAGAAAAACCCCACAAAACCCGATCCCACTATGTCAGAAGCAAAGAAATACACACAGGAATCATGTGAAAATGAGAAAACAGAAAGCACATCAAACAACTTCATGAATTACAGGGAAATAAGATGTGAGAATGATTGTGTAAAAAAAAAAAATTGAAAGCAAACAAACAAAAAACATATCTATAGTTAAGGAAAGGTGTTTCTCACCGTTCTGAACAAAATGGCTGAACTAAGAGCATCTGATTGGCTATGCCCATATACCCTCCTCCTCATCCTAGGGGAGAGAGATGACAAAGGGAACAATGCCCCAGAGCAGCATGGGAATGAAAAAGAGTTGGTTAGTATTTAAAACAAAGACATAAGCATAATGTAGTAGAAGAAAATGGTCTCTAATTTCCTGACTCCTTTTATTATTAGGTTCTAACTTTCTAAATTCCCTAACCTACCCAAATTAGTAATTAGTTTGTCATTACACTTCTACTTTCCTACCCTTCCAAGACACTGTGTCTATCCCAGGGCTGGATCTGGGCAAAATTATCAGGTTGGAGGATTTCTTTATTTTTGCCTTTTCTTCAAACTTTCCTCATTTCTGTTTTCCTCCCACTACTCCCAGGCATCCAATTTCTTGTATTTATTCATGATCAAAACCTGTTTCAAGGAAAGATCTAGTACTCATCTTATATACGCTGGCATAAATTTAATTCTGGGTCTCAAGAACAGGCAGAGATAGCAAAATCATTTTTTGGCAAAGAAAGATGGCTGACATCAGGCAGATTGTTCTGCATTCTGCCTACATTAAGATTGGTATTGTTTTCCCTCTAAAATATAAGACTAGCCTCAACAGGCTTAGTAAACGTCATCATACTGTGACTGTATCTTCTGAATCCTAGAAGAAATTGTAATTTGGGTATTATTGCTGTTTTCATCTGCAATATTTCTTCTTCTAAGACAATGTCACGGCTATCATTCAATGGAGATGTTTAGTGGGGGAGTTTCCCTTGGCTCTTTAGTCATATGGATGTAATTACTTAACTATTATTTTTTTCCCTTCAGCTATATATTTTAAGATTGAGTGTGATGGAGATGTTGAAATCTGATTTTTGGCAATGGGATATGAGGTAATCTGTTCACCACTCTCTCCCATCCATCATTTTCAAGATCTTGGGAGAGTTCCCTTCTTCCAAAAGACTGAAGTAGAGTATGGTTCCCTTCAGACTTATCAATGCCTCTTTTGCATTGATGAGAAGCTGAAGGCCAACAATTTTCCTCGAAGCTGAAGGCCAACAATTTTCCTCGAGAATAACATATACTTGAGGAATCAACCAAGGAAATGGGAGAGAAAAAATTTTTACTCTTTACAATAGGTGATGATGAGAGATATAAAAATTTGCAATTAAACAATAGTAATCTCTAAACAGAATTCTGTCTTACTGAGTCACAAGTTTTTTTTTTTTAAATAAGGCACTGTTTTAATAAGAAAAGTAGGACATTTACAAATTAGTATGTATTTCTGAGATTATTTTTTTTCTCAACTAATTCAAGGATTCCTTATGGTCCTCAGATCTTTTGAGTATCTCCTCTTAAAATATTCAGAATCATCTACCACCATCTTCCTGCACAGAAATTAAATCTGTGTTTAAAAATATGAGTGAAGGAGATTTTAGAAATTAATTATTTATTTTTATTTTTCTAACTTATACTCTGGCATTTATAACATGCTAGTATAAGATACATGAAAATAAAAGCACATTTGTTTTTATAAAACATTCACGAACAGTCTTACCTGGTCTGGGGAGGGTTTATGATTGGTTTGATTGGAATGGGATGATTTGAAGTGGTCATCCTCATAGTTGTCGGCCATTAGCTTCATTCGATTTTGTGTCTATGAAGAAATGATTCATGAAGTTAAACTGAGATAAAATTTCTATGATACACTGTAAAGTAACAAGTCTTTTAAGAATGTCATAAGAAATAATTAAACTAGTTCTGTCTGAAATAAAATTAAACATAGGATTTCTGAAGAGATCAGGGGAAAAAATTAGGCACTGCTCTGAACTGAATTGTGCACCCCTTCCCCGCCACCCCCAGTCATGTTGAAGCCCTAACCCTCAGTGTAACTATATCTGGCTCAAGTCTTTAGGAAGTAATTAAGGTTAAACTTAAATGAAGACATAAGGGTGGGGCCCTAATCTGATAGGACTGTGGTCTTGTAAGAACAGGAAGAGAGATCATTCTCATTCTCCCTCATTCTGTCACTCCACCCCTCTTTTTTTCCCTTTCTCTCTTTCTCTCCCTCCTTGCCAAGGGAAGAAACAATAAGGAGATCACTTCTGCAAGCCAGGAAGAGAGCTCACATCAGAAACTGAATCAGCTGGCACCTTGATCTTAGACTCCCCAGCCTTTAGACTGGGCTTTAAGCCATCAAGTCTATGCTTTTTTGTTATGGCAACCCAAGCAAACTAAGACAGGTACCTAAATTAGTACAGAAATTTTGAAGGAAAGAGTAATCTTCTCAAATCAAGCTCTCTATGCAGTGCTTGCTTTGTTTTTTAAAATAAAGACTGGATTATACCATACCTAGGATAGGACTATGTAACTCTGTTTTTTCATTTCATGATACATAGGTCTCATATTTCTACGTTATTTTAAGAACTACTCATTTTTTAAACAACTATTCCATTTTGGGGGATGTTATATAACATACAGACCATAAGTATTGTGGAAAAAAGTAATCATTATCTGTAAATGAAATGATTATATACCTAGAAAATCCAAGAGAATCAACTGAAAAACTATTACAACTTATAATAAAGTTTAGTAATATGATCACACAGAAGCTACATACATAAAATTCAATAGCTTTCTTAATTTAACACCATCAATAAACGTTTGGATTTTCAAAATAAGTCAGAGATTCTGAAATTCTTCTCTTCAACACTAGGCTAGAAGATTATTACACCATCGTCTTTTCTCCATGTTTACCGTAAAGGACTGGACTGGTGATTCTGTGTGATTGGTTAATACAAGACCTAAATAAATGAATGAATACATAAAATACACACACACACACACGTATTATATAAATTCAGGTATAAGGATAAATATAAATATAAATATAAATGCAGAGGCTGCTTTTAGGCAATAGGTTTGAGCAATGGAACTTGAGCAAGATGAAAGGGCCCACAGTGACCGCCAAGCTGATGTAAACAGGCTCATTAAGTGACCCAGCCAGAGGCCATAACTAACCAAAGTGCTATATAAAACCAGGCACAGTTAACCAAAAAAGAGAAAATTCAATACATTCCCATAATTTCTCACTCTGCGCTATAACTGGTCCTTCAACACTGCCTTGTTGCAGACAGTCTCTCCTTTGCTGTCTTGCCTGCCGTTCCCTTGCAGTGTATTTAATAAACTTCTAGCTCCTTTGTTCTGTCTTGGGTGAAATCTTTTACTGCTTATGCCACTGGCTCCTCATCTAATCAGGATGTCCCACAGTATGTGTGTATATATATCTACAGACACATTTTAAAAGTACACCAAGCAATTCAGAAACTGCAGGGCAGCCTATGCATAAAACTAAATAGCAATATACTGCACTAACAAAATATTGCTAAAACCTAAAGTTTTAAAGCATTGAAAAGAAAATGCCTAATACTGTGTGATTTAAAAATGTTCACTGTAGGTAACCTGAAAAATCACCTGTAAATCCCCGATAAATAATAATTCCTCTTATTATTTAGGTGTATCCATTCAGCCTCCTCCCTGTAAACATAAAAAGTGGCATACTCTTCTCATTTTCTCCTCTATTCCTTCCCTATTTCTTTTTAAAAAAAAAAATTTATTTATTTACTTGACAGAGATCATAAGTAGGCAAAGAGGCAGGCAAAGAGAGGGAGGGGGAAGCAGGCTCCCTGCTGAGCAGAGAGCCTGATGTAGGGCTCAATCCCAGGACCCTGAGATCATGACCTAAGCCGAAGGCAGAGGCTTTAACCCACTGAGCCACCCAGGTGCCCCTTCCCTATTTCTAATAGAATATGGTATTTTTTTTCCCCAAGACTTTTATTTATTTGACAGAGAGAACATGTGGGGGGCAGCTGAGGGAGAGAGAAACAAGCTCCCTGATAAGCAAGGAGCCCAATGTGGGGCTCAATCCCAGGAGACTGGGATTACAACCTGAGCTGAAGGCAAATGCATGCCCTTACAATATGGTTATTTAAAAAAAATTTTTTTTTGTTATTTATTTATTTGAGAGAGAGAGCACTTGCAAATGCATAAGAGGGGGGGGAGGGGCAGAGGGAGAGAGACTCTTAAGCAGACTCCATGCTGAGCCTGAAGCCTGATGCAAGGCTTCTCCCTCTCCCACTCTCCCTGCTTCTGCTCCCTCTCTTGCTGTGTGTTTCTCTTTGTCAAATAAATAAAAATCTTTAAAGTAGATAGATAGATAGTTTGGTAGAATTCACCAATGAAGCCATTATAGTCTTGGGCTTTTCTGTGCTGGGAGATTTTTAAAATTTTTAATTCTACTTTTATACAGACAGATTTTCTGTCTCCATTTCTTTCATTGGTCTAAGAAGATTTCCTACTTTTTGGATTCAAGTTTCATGATTCAATCTTGGTAACTTGTGAGGTTTTAGGAATTATTTGTTTTTATTTTCCCTAAGCCATTTGGCTTGTTAGTATATAATTATTTACAGTAACCTGTTATCACACTATGTATTTCTGTGGTTATCTGTTGTCTTATTTTCTCTTCCGTTTCTCATTTTGGTTTTTGAGCCTTCTTTTTTTGTCTTAGCAAATATAGTTAAAGCATTACCAATTTTATTATTTTTTTAATGGCCTTTAGTTTTAATGTTGTTATTGTTTTTCTGGTTTCTATTTCATTTATTTCTGATTTTTCTTTGTTATTTCCTTCCTGTACTAAATTTCAGCCAAGTTTCTTTTCCCAGTTCCTTGTGATGTAATGTTAGTTGTTTATTATACAAGCATTTATAGCATAAATTTCACTCTAACATCTACTTCTGCTGACCCCCCCCCAAAGGAGTACATTATTGTGATGAGCACTAAGTAATGTACAGAACTATTATTTTTAAAAAACATTTGTTTTGGCGAGAGAGAGAGAGAGAGAGAGAGAGCGCGCAAGCGCATATGTATGTGTGCACGTGACTTGGGGGGAGGGGCAGAAGGACAGGGAGAGAGAAAAGACCTGCTGAGTGCGAAATCCAGACGTGGGGCTCCATCTCATGACCTGAGATCATGACCTGAGCTGAAATCAAAAGTCAGATGCTAAACTGACTAAACCACCCTGCTGTCCCTGTACAGAATTATTAAATCATTATACTGAAATTAATGTAAAATTGTATGTTAATTATATTCAATAAAATTTTAAAGTATAATAAAAAAAACTGAACATTTAAAAACATAAAATGTATTTTTTGGGGCACCTGGGAGGCTCGGTGGGTTAAAGCCTCTGCCTTTGGCTCAGGTTATGATCCCAGGGTCCAGGGATTCCTGCATTAGGCTCTCTGCTCAGCAGGAAGCCTGCTTCCCCTTCTCTCTGCCTGTCTTTCTGCCTATTTGTGATCTCTGTCTGTCAAATAAATAAAAATATTTTTTGAAAAACTGTATAAAAATTAAATGTATTTTTAAAGTTTTTAAGATCTTATTTTTAAATAAATCTCTTTTTGAGAGAGAATGAGAGAGAAAGAGGAGAGTACAGAGGGAGTGGGAGAAGCAAACTCCCTGCCGAGCACAGTGCTGGACATGGGGCTTGATCCCAGGACCCTGAGATCATGACCTAAGGCAAAGACAGACACCCAACTGACTGAGCCACCCAGGCACTCCTAAATTTTTATGTTATGTTATGTTATGTTATGTTGTGTTATGTTGTGATGTGATGAATTTTATTTTATTTCATTTTTTCAGTGTTCCAAGATTCATTGTTTATGCATCACACCCAGTGCTCCATGCAATACATGCCCTCCTTAATACCCACCACCATGCTCACCCAACCCCCTACCCCACCTCCTCTTCAAAACCCTCAGTTTGTTTCTCAGAGTCCACAGTCTCTCATGATTCATCTCCCCTTCCGATTTCCCCCAACTCCTTTCTCCTCCCCCTCTCCCAATGTCTCCGTGTTAATCCTTTGCTCCACAAGTGAAACGATATGATAACTGACTCTGCTTGACTTATTTCACTCAGCATAATTTCCTCCAGAACCATTCATGTTGATACAAAATTTGGGTATTCATCCTTTCTGATGGAGGGATAATATTCCATTGTATATATGGACCATATCTTTTTATCCATTCATCTGTTGAAGGGCATCTTGGCTCTTTCCACAGTTTGGTGACTGTGGTCATTGCTGCTATGAACATTTGGGTACAGATAGCCCTTCTTTTCACTACATCTGTATCTCTGGGGTAAATACCCATAAATAATGTATTTTAAAAGAGGAAGAGGAAATCATAATGGAAATTGTAAACTATTTATAGTCAACAAAAAATGAATATACAATATACCCAAACTTGAGAATACAACTTAAAGTAGTCCTTAGACGAAAATTTATAACCTTGAACAACCTCTGAATACTCTTGCTTAAAGAAAAGTCAGAGGGTGACTGGGTGGTGCAGTGGGTTAAGTGTTTGACTCTTGGTTTTAGCTCAGATAGAGATCTCAGGATCATGAGATGGAGCACTGCATTTAGGCTCCATGCTCAATGTGGAGTCAGCTTGAGATTTTCTGTCTCCCTCTGCTCCCCTCCATGCCCACCCCCACTGCACTCACATTTGTGCACCCTCTCTCTCTCAAATAATCTTCAGAAAAATAAAAAATGAAAAATGTCAAGATTGAAAATAAGTAAGTTAAGCCTAAAGTAAATTGAGGAAACAAAGACAAAAGCAAATATTAGTGAATTTTAAAAAGATATAATTAACAACACAAAAATCAGGTTCTTTAAATTAATAATAAGTGTCCAGTAGAAAGGAGAACCATCCTACACTGTTGGTGGGAATGTAAGCTGGTGCAACCACTCTGGAAAAAAGCATGGAGGTTCCTCAAAAAGTTGAAAATAGAGCTACCTTACGACCTAGCAACTGCACTACTAGGTATTTACCCTAAAGATACAAATATAGTGATCCAAAGGGGTACATGCACCCAAATGTTTATAGCAGCAATGGCCACAACAGCCAAATTGTGGAAAGAACCTAGATGCCCATCAACAGATGAATGGATAAAGATGTGGTGTATATATATACAATGGAATACTATGCAGCCATCAAAAGAAATGAAATATTGCCATTTGCGATGACGTGGATGAAATTAGAGGATATTATGCTTAGCGAAATAAGTCAATCAGAAAAAGACAAGTATCATATGATCTCCCTGATATGAGGAAGTAAAGATGCAATGTGGGGTGGTTTGGGGGGTAGGAAAAGAATAAATGAAACAAGATGGGATTGGGAGGGAGACAAACCATAAGAGACTCTTAATGTCACAAAACAAACTGAGGGGGGCTGGGTAGAGGGGGGTAGGGAGAGGGTGGTGGGGTTGTGGACACTGGGGAGGGTATGTGTTATGGTAAGTACTGTGAAGTGTGTGAACCTGGCGATTCACAGACCTATACCCCTGGGGCTAATAATACATGATATGTTTATAAAAACATTAAAAAATTTAAAAAATAATAATAAATGTCCACCAAAACAGGTCAAGAAAAAAAGACATAAGCACATATTAGAAGGAACCAAAATATGAGGGCATAATTATAGACAGAGATTTTAAAAATCATCAAATACTATATGTACGCCAATACATTTAAAATACTTAGGTAAAGGGGATACTTTTCTTAAATAACATCAAAAATGATGCAAAAGAAATGTTAAATATTAATAAATCAACAGTTAATGAAGAACTCTCTCCTCATTTCATTACAGAGCAAACATCCTGTGAAATGGTGAAAGTTCTGAAGTGAAAACATTAAACTGAGGGACAAAAAGGCCTATCTTTTTTTTTTTTTAAGTTTTTGTTTTGTTTTCTTTAAGTTGTTAATTCTCTTTACAATGCAGGGAATAATAAGGAAAACTTTCATGGTTTCAATAGTAGAATGGGTTCTTTTTGTTTGTTTGTTTGTAAGATTTAATTTATTTGACAGAGAGGAGAATGCACAAGCACTCAAGCAGGGGGAGCAGCAGAGGGAGAGAGAGAAGCAGGCTCGCTCTCTCTTGCTTCAGCAGAGAGCCTAATGCAGGGCTCGATCCCAAGACCCTGGGATCCTGACCTGACCCAAAAGCAGACACTTACCTGAGTGACCCAGGTGTCCCCCAAAAGGGCTATCTTTAACCACTGCTCTTATTCAATATTATAATGAAAGTCCCAGCCTGGGCAATAAGTAAATCAAATAAAATCAAAGATACAGAAATTGAAAAGGAAAAGATACAACTTTCATTATTTGCATTAGCCTAAAATATCTGTGAAATCTATAAACTATGAGACAGATGACTGTTAAATACAAGTATTAACCAATTAAAACCGTAATATGAGAAAACATAACAATAGCTAATAATATATGAACTTAGAAAGATACATACTCTCCTATACATAAATTATCTGTGAGTGAAATCACTAACAGTCCCTCAGAGCACTGAAGAATAACTTCAGAGAGCTAGAACATATTCTTAAAATTCATGATGCCATTCACATAACGCTTAAAAGCATATGAATCGATTGTACTGGTTGCTTTGGAATATATACATACATAGTACAAGTGTCCATAAAAGTAGAAGTTAGTGGTGTGGAAGGTGGGAAAGGGGAAAGGATTGTTGTACGTTATCTGGAGTAGGCGACATGGTATATGTAGAGATTTCTCACCAAGTTTCAGAGACAGATTCTTTGTACTGTCATATTCCTATTTTATTTTATGTACCTTATTGTTCTCTAAGCTGTTATTATTTTACATATTTTATAATTTAAAAATATTCATGAGAACTGTGTGTTCCTTCTACAGGTTTTTTCAAAAAAATTACAAGCAAAAAAATGTGAGTTATGAAATTTTTAAAAGTCAGTAGGCTGAAATGCTAATTATATTAAACTTATTCTTGGAATGAAGGGGGAAAAATGAGAGAGAGAGAGAGAGAGAGTCAAGAAAGAAACACTCTTAACTACAGAGGACAAACTGATGCTTACCAGAGGGGGTGTGTGTGGAGGGAGAGGTGAAACAGGTGGTAAGGATTAAAGAGTACATTAATCATGATAAAAAAAAACAAAACGAGGGGCACCTGGGTGGCTCTGCCTTCAGCTCAGATCATGATCCCAGGGTCCTGGGATCGAGCTCCACATCGGGCTCTCTGCTTGGCAGGGAGCCTGCTCCCCCCCCCCGCCCCTCTGCCTGCCTCTCTGACTACTTGTGATCTCTGTCAAATAAATAAGTAAAATCTTTAAAAAAAAATTGAAAGAAAAAAAATTATTCTTAAATCTAATTTTAACTGGCTGCATAGTATTCAGTTGAATGGATGCTTAATGAATCTCATTTTTGGTCATTTAGGTTCTCCACATTTTCATCTGGTAATACATGCACGTTACTAAATTGTTTCCTCCCTACAAAAAATGATAGCAAAGAAAATACCAAAAATTGTCTGGGATAACCAAATTTCTCTTTTCAGAGATGACTTAGGGTGGCCTTGAAA
Source organism: Mustela lutreola (assembly GCF_030435805.1). NCBI lineage: Eukaryota > Metazoa > Chordata > Mammalia > Carnivora > Mustelidae > Mustela > Mustela lutreola. The sequence continues at coordinate 43,377,134 of NC_081297.1, forward strand.
ACATGTAGGGTAATTTCTCCTATGTCATGTGGTACTGAGTGACAAATGGAAAGTCTTTTTGCAAAGTGGGTCTTGGGGAAGGGGACAGGAGAGAGGAAAGGATAAAAAGGTGTACCTAGAAAGTAAGCAAAACATTTGCACGTAATTCATATGGTTGAGAAACTTTTCCATGTTGACTTTAGTAGTAATGCACAGTGAAAATATTCTTGGCTAGTTATTTTCCTAGAACATGTCATACTTAATCTTTAATATGTGATACCTAGTTTAAGTTTAAAAACTTAAAAAGAAGTAATTTGAGGTGCCTGGGTGGCTCAGTCGGTCAAGTGTCTGCCTTTGGCTTGAGTCATGATCACAGGGTCCTGGGATTGAGCCCTGTGTTGAGCTCCCTGCTCAGCTGTGAATTGGCTTCTCCCTCTCCCTCTGCTGCTCCCCCTGCCTGTGCTCTGTCTCTCTCTCAAATAAACAAAATCTTAAAAAAAAAAAAAAAAAATATATATATATATATATAGTGACCTCCAATAGGAGCCATTCATGTAAAAAATGAATAAAAATAGAAAGTTAAAAAGAGGTTCTAATAAAGCACACACAAATCCACTTTGAAGGTAGAAGGTATTTCAAATATTTGTTAGGAGTATGAAATCCTCCCAAAGGAACTGATCACAGCAGACAGATAAGACCAGAGACTACTTATTTGATACATATAAGTGAAAGAAAAAATAGTCATAAGAACTTAGTTCTCCATTTTCAGAAGACACGAAGATAATCAAAGTTTAGTGCTTCTATATCTAGTGTTCAGAACTTCAAAGTTTGTTCCCTGCATAGTCATGAGATTGAGCTCTAAAATACAGACCGCTCACAGAGCATTAGCGATTACAGATCGTATCAATGACTCTCTGCTCTTAAGGAGCTCTAGTACTCTGCTCTTCTGAAGATAAGACCAACAAGCAAAAAGAGTAAGTCCTTCATGTTTTACTGATATGAAAGGTAGTTTATATCCAGATATTTTCCCTCTTATGCCATGCCATGTGCATGTGCAGATAGCTGAATTCCCCTGATCCCAATAACATAAAGAATAAGACTGAAGAAAGGAAGGGAAAGAAAAAGGAAGAAACTTACTAAAATAATAAGCTTCTTTAGTTGTAAAGGCATATATCTATGTATACAGGTATACATACCCTCTCAGAGGAAAAGGAGTTCATTCTGTAATCCTTTCTTTAAGATGTCAGTTATAGTTAGATAAACTATATTTCACAGAAAAATACTTAGTTAAGGTAAAAGATGGTGTATGTAAGCTATCCAAACCCAGGTATTTAAAGAAAAGGTCTGAATTCCAATCTTTAAGATTTTCTCTAGTTCACTAATCTTTGCTTCATTTTGTGCTATTGTTACTAAACCACTTAAATAGTTTCAGACATAGTCATAGTTGGAAGGAAATATTCTGAGATATTTTAGAAAGCATTGTGAATAAATTTTACCTTTATTAATTTGGATTATTTCCAATTATAATTATTTTTTTTTTTTTAAGATTTTATTTATTTGACAGACAGAGATCACAAGTAGGCAGAGAGGCAGGCAGAGAGAGAGGGAAGAAGGCTCCCTGCTGAGCAGAGAGCCCGATGCCGGGCTCGATCCCAGGACCCTGGGACCACCACCTGAGCCGAAAGCAGAGACTTTAACCCACTGAGCAACCCAGGTGCCCCCAATTATAATTATCTTTAAGAAAATATTAAAATTCTTTAAAAAAAAAAAAAAAAAAATGGGGGCACCTGGGTGGCTCAGTGGTTAAGCCGCTGCCTTCGGCTCGGGTCATGATCTCAGGGTCCTGGGATCGAGTCCCGCATCGGGCTCTCTGCTCGGCAGGGAGCCTGCTTCCTCCTCTCTCTCTCTGCCTGCCTCTCTGCCTACTTGTGATTTCTCTCTGTCAAATAAATAAATAAAATCTTTAAAAAAAAAAAAAAAAAAAAAAAAAAAGAAAATATTAAAATTACTTCTGTATACATTTGTTAAACCTTGGAAATAATTTTATCATAGTGAATTATAATTAAACTTTAATTAGTTATATTGGTATTTGATATACAAAATGAATAAAGCATAATCCCTAACAATTTCAGTTAGGTGTGTCAGATTCAGTGCTCCTTATACATTTAACAAAATCTCCACAAATTACCTTTAAGCTTTGTTTTAAACAACTTCGTATCATAAAAAAATATAAATTAGTCATTAATTCTTTTTTTAAAGATTTTACTTTATTTTTTTATTTATTTTACTTTATTTTTTTAGTAATCTCTATATCCAATGTGGGGCTCAAACCTATAAACCCGAGATCAAGAGTTGCATGCTCTACTGACTGGCCAGGGGCCTCAGTCATTAATTATTCTTGAGTTGTGCTATATATTTGTGCTATATATTTGTCTCTGGACACAAATGACTGAGAACTATCTTTGTAGCCAGGAACGTTTGTATTCCACTGGTTGAACAGTTTTCAGAAGAACAATGTGAGGCAGTGCAGTATGAAGGGAAGGCAACAAGATTAGAAGGAGTATCTGTACTGAATTTAGCCCAACAGCTGTCCCAGTCAGATTACCTTCACATCCTATTTTATTTTCTCAACTGGTGTTCAAGTTCTAAAACAACAGAGTGTATCTTCCACTGATTTTGTTTTCATTCTTAAATAAATCAGTCTGGTAGTTTAATTTTGGTGGTCTTGATTAGTATTTTGAGTTAACTGATGAAATCTTGAAGCTTGTTATCCTGCAAACACTATTATACATCAAGAAAAATGAAACCAGGAAGAAAATCAGCTGCAGTGACCCGAACTGACCAATTCTCCCCATCACTGCCAAGCTATTTTAAAAAATTTAATTTTGATTCTTTTGAATATTTTTGATATTTACGTGGTACGAGAGTTTTTAACAGTAGAAGTCAGTCTATCTCTTATCCCTGACAGTTCCTTTTCAAGCGGCTACCAACAGTTAGCAGTTTCTTGTGTGTACCCCAAAGATTTCCTGACATTCCACGGCTATATAACTACACAGCCACATGCAGACACACACACATTTCCCTCCAACAAATGGGAGCATAGTCTAGTCACTGTCCTGAACTATTTTTTTCCATCTAACTCTATCTTGAAGAGCCTTCCATATCAGCAAATAAAGAGCTGTCTCATTCTTTTTGTTGACTTGTTGATGCAGATTTAGATTATTTCTAATATTTTGCTGTTACAATGTTATAAATAATAATCTTGTGTATATGAAAACCGATAAAACTCAACTGTTAAAACTAAGTATCATTAGTTTTCACACCACTCTTCCTCCAAATAACAGCTTTCCCCCTTAGCTGAAAGAACTAAATCTGGTCATATGGCTGGAATGTTAGGAAGTCCAGGTTCCTCAGATATATACCTGGTTTCACCCAAAGGTAAAGAGGGGTGAGAATGGATAAAAAACACCCATATATCTAGTAGACTTTTACCTAATTTAAACAAAGACCAATGAACAATGATGGCATCAAAAAATATATACACCTCTTAGAAAAATGTATTCCTATCTGACATAGAAAGGTTAATATATTCAAGTATCTTATTTGTATCCATTTTATTATTTCTGAGGTTTATGGAAATAATGACATAGGTATATATTATGTTCTCATTTTTTTTTAAAGGTTTTATTTATTTATGAGAATGAGAGAGAGTATGAGGGGAAGAAGTTCAGAGGGAGAAGCAGACTCCCCATGGAGCTGGAACCCCAATTCAGAATTCTATCTCGGGACTCCAGGATCATGACCTAAGCTGAAGGCAGCTGCTTAACCAACTGAGCCACCCAGGCACCCTATGTTCTCATTATTGATAAATCATCTAACAGTTATAGTTGCAGGCTCTGTTGCAGCCTAAAAAAGGTTTCTACATCCTTTAACAGAGATATAAAGGGACATCAGATTAAGTCACTGTTAAAGCTATTATACTTCTGACAAATAGGAGTAGGTTAGAGGTAGTTTGTGAGGCTCCTTATGAATCACAAATTGTTCTTTCTAACTGTTGTATTATTTCCTTATGCTGTTTCTTCACATCAGTGCGGGGACTTAAAGATGAAGACACAAAAAGGACAGCATATGTCAAATATATTACCATGCAGAAACACTTGAACTCTCCACTCCTTCCCCACCACTCCACATATAACTCTCCGCTTGCTGTTTCTTATCTCCATAAATGTAGTCATTATTCACTGAGTTAGTTGCTCAATCTAAAAAATCTCAGAATCATTCTAGACTCCTCCTTTTTCACTAATCCGATTACACCACAAAGCCCTAGTGATCCTGTTTCCAAATATTTCCCCTGTAATTAAGTGTACAGTTTCATCTGTATTATCACTGGCATACTATTTTTATTGCTTCTTCTAAATTGCTGTCACAGTTATCTTCCAAAAGACCATTTGATCCTAATACTATCCTGTTTAAAAAAAAAAAAAAAAAAAAAATCTATCCACTGGCAAGCACAGCCACAAGTCCAACTCTCACCATGAACTACATACCAAAGGCCTTCACTGTCTGATCACATCCTACCACTCTAGCCTCATTTTCCCAAGGCTTTTTCAGAATATATTGAGATTATCCTTTTTTCCCATTTGCTCTGAATCTAAACATTAAAACATCCCCAAATTCCTAAGATAAACTGTACTGTTGTAACTGTGTAATATTCTTATACATTATTGAATTTGCTCATATTTCATTTAGAATTTTTTAATCTACATTCATAGGTAATATTGGCCCATGATTTTTTTCTATTTGCATTTTAGCATCAAAATTATGCTAAACTTATGAAATGAATCAGGGAACTTTCCTTTTTTTTGTATTCTTTGGAATAGTTGTTTTAAGGTAGGAATTATTTGCTGTTTGCTGTCTGGTGGAACTGATGAGGGAACAGGAGGCTGGCTGAGGACAAAGCAAAAGCTGGCGCCTTGCACCCCCCCCCCCCTCCATCCGCTCCCCTCCATAGGTGTAGCATTCCTTAGGCACCCCTGACTGCCATAAAATGATAAATAGTTAACTTGCTAAGATCACAATCCTACAAGACAGGAGTCTCCCCTGGTTTGCAAATATCCTTGAGATTTACAAACAAAGAAGTTACCTTATCAATAGCCCAAATTCCAAAGACACAGAACTCAGTTTCTCAAGCCTAATGTCATCCTCCCCTCCATAAAAACGGAAGGAGGCGGAGGTAGAAGGAAAAGCAAATAAAGTTAAATTTATTCTAAACCTAAATCTCATTAACAAGGATGTTTGATGGCAGGAATGTAACATTCCACCAGGAGACTCTCAATTGTCTTTACTTAATAGTAACTAAGCCTTCAATATCCTGATAGTATTCTTTGCCCCAATAACCCTTTGTCCTCACCTACCCAACTCCTGCGTATATAACCAACCACCCCTCACAACCCGGGGCAGCCGCATCTCCGCCTGCCCACGGGCCCTGTCCCCGTGCTCTAATAAATCACCTTTTGCACCAACGACGTCTTAAGAATTCTTTCTTTAGTCGTCGGCTCCGAACCTCCTCACCCCACCGAACCTGACTTAGGTTCTGGGACTTCATCAGAACTAACCTCTAAAAACAAGCAGGATCTTTATCTACTACTAGGAAGATTTTAAGCTGATTTAAATTTGTTACTTCAAGAACTGCTCAGAGCAAAAGAAAAAGGTGGAAGGGCGGAGGGAGGGAGGGAGAGAGAGACAGAGAGAAACCAAGAAACAGATTGTTACTACAAGAGAACAAATTGCTATAGGGGAGGTGGTGGGGGATGGGTGCCCCGAGGTGGCAGGGACACATGCAGGGGATGGATAACCAAATCCCTCTCTGGCCTCAGGCCTCTGTCTCCCATCCTGCAGAGGGAAACAGGAGTAGGCTAAGGAGGGGCCCAGAGAGTCCCAGCCTGGGGCCCGCCCCTTAGGCTCCAGCCCACTGAAAGTCCGGCTGGGCCCTGAGCCAGTGGGCAGCAAAGAGTCAGGGGTGGCTGCCACCCTCCCTCCGCCCCGAGGCCAGGCAGGGCAGCAGATGGCAGCATGTCTTGCAACACTGAGTTCCTGGGCCAGCAGTCAGACCCCTGTGCCCTCTTCTTGGGTCCACTGGACTGTGCCAGAGCCATGACAGCCAATAAGCACCATCTCCAGGCTATGGGGTTCCCAAGGCAAGGCCAGGCCCCCGGACCCTGGCAGGGGATCTCCAGTGCTTGCAACCTCGGCCTGGTGCGTGGGCTCTGGGGGCCCAGTCCTAGCCCCTTCCTCAGCAGGTGGGGAGCCAGGGGTGCTAGGCTCGGGGCAGAGCCTAGGTGCCACCTAGGTGGGGTGATAGGGTTTAAAGAGCATCATTGTGATATGATCATTATTATGATGAGCATCATTGTGATATGGAAGTGTTGAGTCACACTATATTGTACACCTGAAACTGACAATAACAGTTTTAATTACACTGGAATTAAAACAAAAAGCTTGAAAAAAACCCAAACTTCTCAGGTTTGGTAAGCTACATATTGTCACACTATTTATCCTATTTTCCTAGGATTTTAAAAGTTTCTTTTATAGCTGTAGATGTGTCTCCTTTGCCTCTCTACATCTGGTCTTTTTCTTAATCTGTCCTCCTATCTTTCATTTTCAATAAAGTCATTAAATTCTATTTTGCAAGTCTTCTCCAAGAACCAGCTTTTGTTTTCATTAACCTTCTCTATGGTTTGTTTCCTGTTTCATTAATTTCTGCTTTTATTTCCTTTCTTAGGTTTGTGTGTGTGGGGGGGATTTAATTTGACATCTTTTTAATTTGAGTAATGCTAGCTCATTAATTTTTAATCTCCTAATATATGCATTTAAGGGTATAAATTTTCCCCCAAGAACTACTTTAACACCCCCACAAATTCTGATATGTAGTATTTTCACTGTTGCTCTAAATATTTTGCCAGTTCCCTTAGAACTGATTAAAATGAGCTTTAATATTTCCAAATGTGTGGCATTTACTATTATTGATTTTTAACTTTACAGCATTATATTCAGAGAACTTGATCAGAATAGTATAAACTCATAGGCATTTGTTGATCTTGTTCTAAGATTTAGTATGAGATCACTTTTATAAATGTTTCATGTGTGCTTCTAAAGAATGTTTATTTTCTAATTGTTGGGTCCAGGGTTCTACAGGCACACACAGGTAAAGACTGTTAACTGTCTTTTATGTCCTTTTTAGTTTTTTCATGTTTGATCTGTTAAATTTCTCAATGCCATTATAACCTTGGGAATTTCTCTTTTTAGGTGACATTGTTCTTAGGTCCATAGAGCTTTAGGTCTGTTATTATCTTTCAGGTGAATTATTCCATTTGTAACTATAATAAGTATTTTTATACCTAATTTTGCTTTTCTGCTTTAAAGCCTGTTTTGTCCAATAATCACAGAGCTCAACTCTACGATCAGTATCTGCCCTGCATATTTAAAAAAAATCATTTAACTCTCTTTCATTCTGTATCATTTTTAGAGATGTTTCTCAAAAATAGCATATTCATTCATTCATTCATTCATTCAACAAATACTATGTGTATGACATTGTTCTAGGTGCTGTGATAAATGAACAAAAGCCCCTTCCCTCATGGAGCTTACATTTTAAAGAGTATTGGCTGAAGTTAAAAACAGCCTAGAACTAGATTTTGATTTTTTTCATCTTCAATAAAATATAACTTATTTTCCTTTAATGTATTACTGATACATTTAGATTCATTTTTAACATTATTTTTGATAACATATAGGTATTTTGTTTACTACCTCTTTCTTGACTTCAGGTAGAGGATGAAGAAAATTTTTATTTAGTGCTTTCCTTCATGATTTTGAAGTTTTACACTCTATTTCCTTTTATTTTACTGCTTACCTATAATGCTAGCACGTATGCTTGCCAAGTACCACAAAGTTATTGCATCTTTATTCTCCTTTCTTAATAATATGAACACTTGGGGAAATCTATCATTGTTAACTAAATTAATGTTTTATGCTCAATGCTTATGAGGATTTGCCTACACAGTCATTCTTCCCACCCCCAAGTACTGCTTCTGGGATCTCACCTAATTTCTTCTTTACTGAAGTAGTTTATTTTTTAAATGAGGGAGCATGAGTGATAAACTTTGTCAGCCTTTGTCTGAAAATATTATTTCATCCATACTTTTGGGTGCAGAATTTTAGATTTGCAGTTACTTTTCCTCAACACTTTAAAGATACTTATCACCTCACTCTCTTATGCCTTTTATTGATTCTATTGGATCTACTGACAAATTCTTGTATCTTTGTGGGTAATCTATCCTGATTACTTGTAACAGGTTTTTCTCTCTGATGTTCTGCAGTTTCATTAAAAGATTTGTATGTGTGGTTACCAGTCTATCTCAAGACTTGCAGTGCTTCTTCAGTCTGAGGATTCATGATTTTCATCAATAATAAAAATACATTTTTATCTATTCTAATATTGCCTCTTTTGAATTTTCTCTATTGTCTTTCTCAAAACTCCTATTGGATGAATGTTGTACCTTTTCAGTCTAGCTCTTGTGTCTGTTAATCTCTTTCTAATTTTCTATCCCACTTTATCTCTCTGTTCTGTGATTTTTATCTCTCTGTTTTTTTTTTTTCTGATTTTATTTTTATCTCTGTTCTGTGATCACTCTGGGTGATTTTTGCAATGTTACCATTCAAAACATTAATTCTCTTTTTAGATGTGTTAATTTGCTCACCAAGTTTTTAATTAAATGATTAGATTTTTTGTTTCATTTCATATTATTTGGCAAATCTATATATACTTTTTAAATAGTTCCTCTTCCCCAACCCAATGCTTACTATGTGCCAAGCACTATTCTAAGAGCTTTAGGTAACTTAATTAATTTAATCCTCATAGCAACAACAGGAAGTAGGTACAATTATCATCCCAACTTTATATATGAAGAAGCAGGTACACAGAGCCTAGTGATAAATGTGATAAAGTTCATATGATGAATAATTCAAAGGGCTAGAAGCTAATAACAACAGTCTAGCTTCTAGACAAGAAGAAACTCTACCCTTTTTTATAACTGAAAAAAAAATACATTGTATATCGTGAATTTTAAACTTACACAAAAGGAGAAAAAAAGAAATCATTATATTGTTCTACTTGTTTCTTTTATTCCCCCTTCTCTTTATTTTATTTATTATCTCTATATTCTCTCTCTCTCTTTTTTTTAAAGATTTTATTTATTTATTTGAAAGACAGAGATCACAAGTAGGCAGAAAGGCAGGCAGAGAGAGAGGAAGGGAAGCAGGTTCCCTGCTGAGCATAGAGCCCTATGCGGGGCTCGATCCCAGGACCCTGAGATCATGACCTGAGCTGAAGGCAGTAGCTTTAATCCACTGAGCCATCCAGGTGCCCCTCTATATTCTCTTTTAACTTAATTTTGAAATAACTATATTCAATGCAGTTGTAAAAAATAATATAAAAACAGCCAAAACAATCTTGAAATAAGAGAACAAAGTTGGAGGATTCATACTTCCTGATCTCAAAGTTACCACAGAGCTTACAGAAGTCCATGTGATATCAGCATAGGGACAGAAACACAGACCAAGGAAACAGAATTTAGAGTACAGAAATAAACTTTTAACTTGATTATGGTCAATTTTTGACAAGGTTACCAAGACAATTCAGTGGAGAAAGAACAGTCTTTTCAACAAACGATGTTGTAACAAATCAATATCTATATGCAAAAAAAATGATTGGCCCTCTACCTCACAACATGAAAGAATGAACTTAAAATGGATCACACAGACCTAAATGTAGGAGCTAAGTCTATGAAACTCTTATTTTAAAAAAAAAGGAGTAAATACTCATGATCTTGTTATAGGATTCCATTTTATGAAATGCCTAGAATAGGCAAATTATCTCCCTTTCTTCCCTATGACCTTTTAACCATTTTCCCCCATTAAATTATTTTCTGAATTTTTAGCAAAGCTTTTTATTAGGGATAGTAGGTGTTTGTGACACAGTATCTTTTCTGTAGTTTCACATTTGTTTTAATTTTAAGAGCCCATACTCTTTACCATACTAAACTGCATCCCTTGTTCTTTCCTTGTACTTTATTTCTTGTTTTAAAGTCATTTAAAAATATTGCTCCTGGGGTACCTGGGGGTTGCAGTTGGTTAAGCATCTGACTCTTGGTTTCAGGCTCAGGTCATGATCTCATGCGTTGTGGTTTTGAGCCCCGAGTCAGGCTCCATGCTCTGCATGGAGTCTGCTTGAGACTTTCTCTCCTTCTCCCTCTGCACCACCCCTGTGCACGGGTACACACACCCTCTCAAATAAATCAATCTTTAAAAAACTAAAAATATTGCTAGTCTTTAAAAGAGGTGATTTTCCTGTTTCTTACATCCCCCTCATGGTGGACGGATTATGAACTCATCTTAAGGGGCACCTTTTCATTCTATGGCAATACTGTGAAGTCTGGGTTGTCGAAGGATCTTACAGTGATACTGTAATTGCTTTAAAGGAGCATATAAGTCTGGGATAAATTTTTAAACTAGTATTTCAGGTAGGTACTTCCACACCAACTGTAAATTTGTACTCTGAATCTGCAGGAGGTAGGATTCTGACATCTTATAAGGGACTTTGGGTTTCTTTTCAGAGGCATGGCAGAGAAAAAACTTGTTTGTCACCTACCAGTTATAAAAGTTTGACTGAATTAGTCTTTTTTTCCCTTTTATTACATTCCTCTGGCTGTCCTATTCTACAGCAGTTCAGTCCCAACTCCCCACCTCATGTAATCCTAATGTCTCTCCCCCTTTCCTTATGAAATCCAAGCTCCTAGTTATAACTGGGTCATAACCAATAATAATTCCCAGGGCTGCTGTTGCATTCATTCATATACATCCATCTCTGCGTTCTGATACCCTCTTTGCTTCTGACACCTGGAGACTTCGCTTTTTTTCTCTCAATGAGCTCAATCATGCATCACAAATTTTGAGAGGAGTTAAAGCTTGCATCTTTATGTTTGGAACAAAAGCATTTCAATGTTATCTGGAACCTCTCTCAGACTGCAATAATCTGTTTACATATATTTTCTTCCAATAGATTGTAAGTTTGAGAGTGGGGACACTCACTCACTAACCTTAGTATCAACTCAGTTCCTAGTTAAAAAAAAAAAAAGAGTATTCTCTGGTACATCACCATTTATAGCATTAAGTTTATAGGATATCTATTTTTTCAATGTTCTGTATTTCCTACCAAAATCCCACTTTTTTCTCTCAGTTGAAAGAAAAACAAACAAAACACCAAAAAACCCAAATCAACAACAAATGCCCACAAAACTGTCCATCTGCTTGTTTGTAGGAGCCAAAACTCTTCCATCACATTATGATCATTTCTTAATTCTTAGTGAGGCTTGTATGCGACTCTTGCTTCTATAACAGAGATACATAATATAGCTAGGAGAATTTTTAAACATAGTTAATAGATTTCACTAAACTGAAGATAATCCATCTTTGCTGTCAGAAAGAATATATTAATGGTTAATTCTGATTACTGTGTATATCTAACAGTTTCCTATATGCCATGCAGACATTAACTGTGGACGAGAGCAACCTATATTTTCTTTTTAATTTTTTTAAAAAGATTTTATTTATTTATTTGACAGAGAGAGATCACAAGTAGGCAGAGAGGCAGGCAGAGAGAGAGAGGGGGAAGCGGGCTCTCCACTGAGCAGAGAGCCCGATATGGGACTCAATCCCTGGACCTTGAGATCATGACCTGAGCCGAAGGCAGCGACTGAGCCACCCAGGCACCCCTATCTTATTTTTTTTAACCTATATTTTTTTTTGTCTAAAAAATTAACATGATAAAGATATATTCAGCATTTTTAAATTAAAAAATTTTTAAAGATTTTATTTATTTATTTGACAGAGAAAGAAAGAGAGAGCACAAGCAGGGGGAGGGGCAGGCAGAGGGAGAAGCAGGCTCCCCATGGAGAATAGAGCCTGATGAAAGACTCTTACCGTGGATCATGACCTGAGCTGGATGCAGATGCTTAACTGACTGAGTCACCCAGGAGCCCCAAATTAAAAAATTTAAATAACAATTTCTACTCTACTCTTAATTTTGACAGCTATGATGTTTTCTGGCAAGGTCTAGTGTGTAACTGCTGTACACTGGAGTGCTAAAGTCAGATCAGATCCATAAAGTCATTTCTAAAATTAGGTCACAAACTTAAGTTGCAGGAAATGAAATATTTTATAGGCTCCACTTGCCTCTACTGACCCAAACTAATGTCTGAAATGAGACTGTTCAAAGTACAATCGAAATTTTCTTTATGTGCTAGAAAGTGCCACCTTACTCTCTAACACATATTTCCTCATCCTTGCAAGAAGCCTAAAGTAAAAGGCGAAAGATTTATGCGATCTGCAGAGAGAGAGTGAGTGAGAGCGAGCACAGGCAGACAGAGTGGAAGGAAGAGTCAGAGGGAGAAGAAGGCTCCCTGCGGAGCAAGGAGCCCGATGTGGGACTCGATCCCAGGACGCTGGGATCATGACCTGAGCCGAAGGCAGCTGCTCAACCAACTGAGCCACCCAGGCGTCCCAACCCTATTCCGGTTTTAATATCATTAGGATCATTTCTGCCAGCTGTTTCCATTTTCAAAGAAATGGACACCCTACATTCTGGAAAGCAACCAGAATGTTTAAGGGAACTATTAGCTGGATCCAGTGAGAATCACCATCATACCTAAGGAAAGAAGAAAATGTAAGCAGGTGTTTTCTGTTATTGTAGAAATCAACAAAGGCCAGGATTTGAAAACATTTACCAGAGTTTTGTCTATGGCTAAGGCTATCTGAGTGGCTGAGTATACAATTATATAATTTTACCAATACAGAAAGCCAGGAGAAAAGAGGTGACACTAAATTTCTTCACATCTAATGAAAAAGATACTTAAAAAAAATTTTTTTAGAACAAGTTAAAAAAAATCATTTTCTCTAGGACTGTAAGACCATAGGTATCAGTTACAATCAGATACACCCTCCGCCCAACAACTTAGTGCTGCAAAGTGGAAAATTTTAGTATTCTCCCTTTAAATAAAAAGCCTTTTCCTTACTAAATACATAGAAATCAACTTAAAATTATTTAATGCTTTTGATAAAAATTTTTTTTATCCTGTTTGAGAATAACTAGGTAGACAGAGGAGTGGCTGTCAAGAATTCTGAGCATTTTGGGGTACCTGGGAGGCTCAGTGAGTTAGATCCTCTGCCTTCAGCTCAGGTCATGATCCCAGGGTCCTGGGATTGAGTCCCTGTATTGGGCTCTCTGCTCAGCAGGGAGCCTGCTTCCTCCTCTCTCTCTGTCTGCCTCTCTGCCTACTTGAGATCTCTGTCTCTCAAATAAATAAATAAAATCTTTAAAAAAATTTAAAAGAAAAGAATTCTGAGCATTTTAAATATACTCATACGTAAAAAAAAGACTAGATGACATGAATCAAAAATCCTTAAAGTAAGTTTTCAGGAAATTTAATCTTTCTTTTTCACAAAATCATGGTGCATGTGTGGGAAAGGAAAGAATGAAACTGACTCAGAATATGTGAGGTACAAGGGGTACACTCAAGTGCATGTGCACTGCAGTATCTTTAAATAAACCTAGGCACTTTGAAAGCATTCAGATATTTATTGAAAACCATTTATACTGAAGCAATGGACATAGAGCCAAACTCTGCAGTCCCACCTTTTCTCCCTACTCTGTGAGAATTCCTTATAAAAGGGTTTCTCTGTACCTATGTGGTTTTACAAACATTTATATGTGGATAAACTGTTAGAACTGGCATACCACCACCAGTACCTTCTTGGTGTTTTCTCCATTCCCCAAAGTTACTTCTTAAAATATAGAGAAGTACTTTAAAAGATTCATGGCTGGGGCGCCTGGGTGGCTCAGTGGGTTAGGCCGCTGCCTTCGGCTCAGGTCATGATCCCAGGGTCCTGGGATCGAGCCCCGCATCAAGCTCTCTGCTCAGCAGGGAGCCTGCTTCCTCCTCTCTCTCTGCCTGCCTCTCTGTCTACTTGTAATTTCTCTCTGTCGAATAAATAAATAAAAATCTTAAAAAAAAAAAAAAGATTCATGGCTATTGAAATAATTCACTTATCTATATGATAAACTCAAGTATTTAAAAAACTTTGATTTTGAGGAGTGGCTTGGTCACTAAACCATGAGACTCTCATAAGCTCAAGCCTCATGGTGGGTGTGGAGATTCCTTAAAAGAAAAATCTTTAAAAAAGACACTTTGGGGGCGCCTGGGTGGCTCAGTTTGTTGGGCGGCTGCCTTCGGCTCAGGTCATGATCCCAGCATCCTGGGATCGAGTCCCACTTCAGGCTCCTTGTTCTGTAGGGAGCCTGCTTCTCCCTCTCCCACTCTGTCTGCCTGTGCTCGCTTGCTCTCTCTCTCTCTCTCTGTGACAAATAAATAAATAAAATCTTAAAAAAAAAAAAAAGACACTTTGAATTTTAGAAATAAACAAGACACAGTAGGTATAGGCAGATTCTAATAAAGAATGGATACCCATTAAGGGCCATTAAAAATAAATTAGAGGGGTGGCTGGGTGGCTCAGTCAGTTAAGGGTCTGACTCTTGATTTTGGGTTAGGTCATGATCTCAGGGTTGTGAGATTAGGCTATGGTTGGGTGTGCAGCCCTCTTAAAATTCTCTCCCCTCACCCCACTCCCTGCTCATGTATACACTATCTCTAAAAAATAAAATAAAATAAAATAAAAAATAAAATAAACAAGATTAGAGACTGAATAATGATACTAGACAGCAAAATTTGTCCACTACTAGGGGTAAAATTTTCTAAACACATTAATATGTAACTGGGGCTGGAGGAATGGTAGTGATTGAAAACTGTGATTCAAAAAAATTGGGTTATCTAAAAATATAAGCAGTAAAATTTAGCCCATTGATTACTTAGGTATCTAAACCCAAGATAATTTATGTTTTCCTAAGTAGAAAATTTCCCAGCTAGAAAAACACTTTTGCCCGTCTTCCTTCAATAATAAATATTAGCTTTATTTATTTATTTTTAGATCTTATTTTTTTAATTTGAGAGAGTGGGGGAGGGAGAAGCAGACTCCCATGCTGAGCAGGGAGCCCAACTTGGGGCTCTATTCCAGGACTCTGGGATCATGACCTGAGCTGAAGGCAGACACTTAACTGACCTAGCCACTCAGATGTTCCTAAATGTTAGCTTTGATTTCCACTTTTAGAAGACAGAGTAGACATACCTTTCCCTAACCCTTTCAATAAGTACAAAAGTACAAGTTAAAAAAAAAAAAAGTAAAACTTACAACTGTGTATAAGCTAGGTATATATTCATATAAAACTACATCTGGGGTGCCTAGGTGGCTCAGTCTGTTAAAGGACTGACTCTTGGTTTTGACTCAGGTCTGATTTCACAGTTGTGAGATTGAGTCCCATGTCTCTCCAAACTCAGTGGGGAGTCTTCTAATTTAAGAAGAGAGAAATTTATCTCTCTCCCACTTCCTCTGCCCCTCCCCACTTTGCTCTCTTTCTCTCACTGAAATAAATCTTTTACTGTCCGCCCCCCACCCCCAAACTACATCCCCACAAACCCAACCCCCCACAAATATAAAAAGGGTGGTGAAAAGACAGGATTAGGGAAACTGGGGCCCAAAGAATGATACAAGTGGTAAATTCCCTGGATTTCCTCATATAGCCAGACTTGGAGCTGCAGAACCCAGCCACCTAGAAATGCCTACAGTCACAAACCTCAAAAGCTTCTGTTCTCTAGCCACAGAAGTCTAGAAAGGAAAGGGCCAGTGAAGCGAGACAGAAAAAAATTTAAGACAATAATCACTCGACTCCAAAGGCCACAGAAAAAAACTGTGGCCCTAGTGCTGTAGCTGAGTTCATCTAATCATCCAGAACTTATGTTTGACATTAGATCCATTTTGGAAGTAATTAAATGTCCTCCACACCCTTCCAGAAGAAGTGAAATACCTCTGGACTTTCTAAGCATGTTCAGGTAGGGACTTCCAGATTTCCTTCCTGTTTTAGGTTAAAAAAAGATTCCTTCCTTGTCACACATGCAGCTCCTTCCCATTTAGATTAGTGACAACAAATACTAATTAACTCAGTAATTTATCAATATATTATTTACTTTTACCAACTTGAAAAATTACTGATTTTTTAAAGTTGACTTATTAATCAATATTAATGGACATCTGGTATTTACTGTATAATTGATTTTTTAAAAACTTATAATTTATATTACAGGGGACTATACTGTTCTACAAATACACAGAAATTTACTGGCCAAGGATCAGTTCTAATGATATCAAGAGAGAGGTTCATTACTGAACAGGCTAATTTATTTCTGTTAAAATGCTTTTTATAAGCTAATTACTAACCATAATATAGAATTTTGTTATTGTGATTAGAAGGAAACAATTAACCAGAATTTATTTTAAAAACTCAAACTTCTACTTGTATTTTGAAGTACAACTCACTACCCAAATAGATGAAAGAACTAAATGGCACTTTAAATTAATAGGTTAACCTACCCAGAGTAAAAACAAACAAACAAAAGGATACTACATAGTTTTCCTAAGGAATCAAATATGTAAAGATTGAAAACTTCAGATGCTTTATAGGAAACAGAAAAAAATAACCTGCAACTGATAGGATTTGGACTGAATTATTTCCCTTAAGGAATTTTTTTTTGGCTTTCCTTTATTTTACCTCTTTGAAATATTAGTGTAGCATTTATACCCCCATCCTCCTTGTTTCCAGAAACATATTTAAATTTATAATGTCAAAACAGTAAAATGGCTAAGGAGTACATAATATATTACAACTGCCTGTGATACACTGTGCCATAAATGCTTAAAGCATTTAAAAAACTTGTTCAGTTTTTATCCACTAAAGCAAATTCTGAAATTAGTAAATAGTAAGTTGTATAGGGGGCATATGCTCATTATATTACGTAAGGATGAAAAGAATGGCATGAGTTAATTTTTTTTTTAAAGATGTTATTTATTTGACACACACACACACACACACACACACACACACACACAGAGGGAGTGCACATAAGCAGAGGCAGTGGCAGGCAGAGGGAGAAGCAGGGTCCCCACTGAGCAGGGAGCCCAATATGGGGCTTGATCCCAGGACCCTGGGATCATGATCTGAGCCAAAGGCAGATGCTTAACTGACTGAGCCTGGTGCCCCTAATTAATATTTTAATATGAGTCTCAGGAAACAGTAAAAAGTAAATAAAACTTACCTATATTTTCTCTTAAGATAATCTATTCCTGTGGCTTTAACTATAGGGACTTCTGTGATGACTCCAAAATCAGTATTTTTAGCTCTCACTTTTATCTGAAACATCATACTAATCTAATAGCCTTCTTGATATCTCTACCTGGGTATATCCTGCAGATACCTTAGATTCAACTTTAGTAAAAATGAACGTTTTCTCTTCTCCTCCACATATGGTATTTCTTTTGGAATAACTGTCTCAACTACTGAACTACCTCCACTCACACAAATCAGGTATCTGACAGGCCAGTGATCTGTGGGTGCAAATGATCTTGGGCCCAAGCATAGAAGAAACTGCACTGAACCCTCCAGCTGTCTCTTCCTTCCGCAATCACTGAGGAGACTTCAGAGTGACAGAGTTAAGCTATAAAAATGTAAACAGGCTGAGATCATTGCACTGGTGCAAGGGGAGCAATACGTCACAAGGCATCAAGACAAGCAGCAGATTCTGTGTAATGGGAGAAATTAACTTCTACAGTGTTAAACAACTGAGATTATGTGGTGTTTACTATCACATTATAGTATACGATATATACTATCTATTCATCTCAACTGCCCTGATATTTTCTTTTTTAATTTAACTTAAAACCTTTTCTTGGGGCACCTGGGTGGCTCAGTTGGTCGTCTGCCTTTGGCTCAGGTGTGATCCCAGGGTCCTGGGATGGAGCCCCTCAAAGGGCTCCCTGCTCAGCAAGAAGCCTGTTTCTCCCTCTACTACTCCCCCTGCTTGTCTTCCCCGTCTCTCTTCACTCTCTCTCTCTCTATGCCAAATAAATAAATAAAATCTTTTTAAAAACCACCTTTTTATTGTGGTAAAACATACATAAAATTTGCCATTTTAACTCTTTTTACATGTACAGTTCAGTGGTATTAAATACACAGTTGTGCAACCACTGCTACCATCTAATTTCGTGACTCCCTTTATCTTGTGACTTTAAAACTCTATACCTATTAAACAGGAAGTCACCAGTCTCCCTTCTCCCTTGTGTCTGGCAACCACCATTATATTTTGTGTCTTTATTATTTTGATTACTCTAAGCACCCCATTTAAGTGCAATCATAGGGTATTTGATTTTTTCTGACTGGCTATTTTGGCATAATGTCTTCAAGCTTCATTCATGTTGCAGCATATTGCAGAATTTCCTTCCATTTTAAGGCCAAATAATATTTCATTGTATGTACAGTGGACCCCTGAACAACATGGAGGTTACAGGCACTAACTTACCATGCAGTTGAAAATCTGCATGTAACTTCTGACTCCCCCAAAACTTGACTACTAGTAACCTAGTGTTGATTTAAAGCCACACTGGTGGGGCGCCTGGGTGGCTCAGTCATTAAGCGTCTGCCTTCAGCTCAGATCATGATCCTGGGGTCCTGGGATTAAGCCCTGCATCCAGCTCCCTGCTCAGCAGGAAGCCTGCTTCTCCCTCTCATTCTCTCCGTTTGTGTTCCCTCTCTCGCTGTATCTCTGTCAAATAAATAAATAAATAAATAAGTAAAATCTAAAAAAGAAAATTAAAGCCACACTGATAACAGAGTCAATTAACCCATATCTTATATGTATCATATACTGTAGTCTTACAATAAAGGAAGCTAAAAAAATGTTAAGAAAATCATAAGGAAAATACTTTCATAGTTCTAGATTTATTTAAAAAAATCCATAGATAAGTAGACTCATGCAGCTCAAACCTATGTTGTTGAAGAGTCATCAGTATATATCATATTTTACTTACCCATTCATCCCTTGATAGACATTAGGGTTACTTCCATATTTTAGATATTATGAATAAGGCTGCTATGAACATGGGTCCTTGAGACCCTGCTTTCAATTCTTTTGGGTATATACTCAAAGACAGAACTTCTGGCTCATATGATAATTCTACTTTTAACTTTGGGAGGGACACCCATATTGTTTCTCACAGCAGCTACACCATTTCACATTCCCACCAATATGTCACAAGGGTTCCAATTTATTCACATCCTTGGGAACACTTGTTTTCTATTTTTTTGACAGTGGTTGTCCTGATTGGTGTGATATGATACCTCACTGCACTTTTCATTTGTATTTCCCTAATATTTAGTGATATTGACATCTTTTCATGTTTTTATTGGCCATTTATATATCTTTGGAGAAATTTCTATATAAGTCCTTTGCCCATTTTTAAATTGGGTTATTTGTTTTTGTTGTTGAAGGAGTTCTCTATATATTCTGGATATTAATTCTTTATCAGACATATGATTTGCAAATGTTTCCTTCCATCCTGTTGCCATTTTACATCTTGGATAGTATCTTTTGATGTACAAACTTAAACATTCCCATTAAGTCTAATTTGTCTATTTTTTCCTTTTGTTATCTGTGTCATATCCAAGAAATCATTGTCAAACCCAATTTCATAAAGCTTTTATAAGAGTTGTATTGTTTCAGGTCTTAAACTTATCCTTGATCTATTTTCAATTAAATTTTAAGCATATAATGCTAGGTAAGTGTCCAACTTGAATCTTTTTTTTTAATTATTTATTTGACAGAAAAAGAGAGAGAGAGAGAGAGAGAGGGAGAATACAAGCAGGGGGAGCAGCAGGCAGAGGAAGAGGGAGAAGCAGACTCCTGCTGAGCAAGGAGCCTGATACGGGGCTCGATCCCAGAATCCTGGGAGCATGACCTGAGCTGAAGGCAGATGCCTAACTGACTGAGCCACCCAGTGCCCCAATCTTCATTCTTTTGCATGTGGATATCCAGTCTTCCCAGTATCATTTGTTGAAAAGATGGTTCTTTTCTCACAGAATGATCCTGCCACCCTTGTTAAAAATCATTTGGTTTTATAAGATTTATTTCTGTGCTCCATAACCCATTGGTCTGTATGTCTGTCTTTATGCCAATTAGAATACTGTTTTGATGACTATCGATTAGTAATAAGTTTTGAAATTACAAAGTGTGAGTTCCAGTTCTGTTCTTCTTTTTCAAGATTGTTTTGATTATCTGAAGTCCCTTGAGAGACGAATTTTAGAATGGATTTT
Organism: Mustela lutreola; assembly: GCF_030435805.1. Classification (NCBI taxonomy): domain Eukaryota; kingdom Metazoa; phylum Chordata; class Mammalia; order Carnivora; family Mustelidae; genus Mustela; species Mustela lutreola. Next base: position 43,397,481 of record NC_081297.1, read on the forward strand.
TCTATTTCTGCAAAGGCATCACTGGAATTTATATAACACTGCATTGAGGTTGCTTTGTTGCCAACATTTTAACAATATTAGGTCTTTTAAAAAAGAATTTATTTATACAGAGAGAGAGAGCAAGTGTGCAAGAGGAGGGGGTAGGAGCAAAGGGAGAGGGAGACAAGCAAATTCCCTGCTAAGCAGTCTTCTTAAAATTATATTTATTTTTCTCCTTATTTAAAAGTGAAGTGTAATTAACATACACTATTATTTTCAGGTGTACAACGTATTCATTCAACAATTCTATACATTACTCAGTACACATAAGTATAGTCACCATCTGTCACCAAAAAACATTATGATATTATTAACTATATTCCCTATGTTGTACTTTTCATCTCCATGAGTTACTTGTTTCATAACTGAAAGTTTGTACCTCTTAATTCCTTTATTATAGCAATACCCCCACTTACCTTACCTCTGGCAACCATCGGTTTGTTCTCTGTATTTAAGAATACACTTATTTGTTTTTTAGATTCCACATTAGTGAAATCATATGGTATTTGTCTTCTCTGATTTATTTCACTTCGTATAATATCCCCATCCATGTTGTTGTAAATGGCAAGATCTAATTCTTTTTTATAGCTGAGTAATATTCCATTATTTTTATATACTACCTTTTCTGCATCCATTCATCTACTGATAGACACTTGCTTCCATAATTGGGCTACTGTAAATAATGTTGCAATAAACACTGGGGTGCATGTATCTTTTGTAATTAGTGTTTGTTTTGTTTGGGTAAATATTCTTTTTGATGCTACTCTACATAGAACTGTTTTTGTAATTTCCTTTTAAGATTGTTCATATAGTTATAGTTCTCTATTTCCAAAATGATTCTTCTGTTGACTTTTTGCATCCTGCTACTTTGCTGAATTCATTTATTAGTCCTTACAGGTTTCTTTTGTGTGGAGTCTTTAGGGTTTTCTACATAGAAGATCATATTATCTGCACAATGATGTAATTTTCTTCCTTTCCAATTTGGATATTTTACTTTTTTTTTTTTTGGTCTAATTGCACTAGCTAGATCTCGCAGTACTATACTGAAGTGAAAGTGAGCATTCTTTCCTTGTTCCTCATCTGAGAAGAAAGATTTCATTTCACTCTTTCCCCACTGAGTATGATGTTTGTTGTGGGTTTTTCATATATGGCTTTTATTATGTGCAAGATAGTAGCTTCCTTCTATTCCTATTTTGTTGAGTGTTTTTATAGTGAAAATGTGTTTTTGCCAGGTCTTTGTTCTTCATCAATTGAGATGATCATGTGGGTACCCCCCATTCTTTCCCCACTTTCTGCTGATGTGGTGTTTTACATTGATAGATTTTTGTACTGAATCATCATTCTTGCATGCTAGGAATAAATCTGTTGGACATGGTGTATAGTCCTTTTAATATACTGCTGAATTTTTTTATGCTAGTATTTTGCTGAGGATTTTTCCATCAGTGTTCATGATAGTGGTCTGTAGTTTCCTATAGTCTCTCGCTTTGGTATCAGGATAATACTGACCCTACAGCGTGAGTTAGGGAGTATTTCCTGGACTTCACATTTTTGGAAAAGTTTGAGAAGGATAGTCATTAGTTCTTTAAATGTCTGTTAAAATTCAAGAGAGGAGCCATTAGGACCATGGATTTCCTTTGTTGGGAGATTTTTGATTATTGATTCAATCTTATTACTAGTTATAGATCTACACAGATTTTCTATTTCTTTGTGATTTAGTCTTTGTAGGTTTTGTGTTTTTAGGAATTTGTCCATTTCATGCATGCTATCCAAATTTTTGGCATACAAGTTTTCACAGTACTCTCTTATAATCCTTTTCATTTCTGTAGAATCAGTAGTAATGTCTGCACTTACATTTCTGATTTTAGTAATCTGAGTTTTCTCTCTTTACTCTTAGTCTTCTAGCTAAAGGTTTACCAATTTTGCCAACCTTTTCAAAGAAACAACTTTGTGTGTGTGTGTGTAAGTGCAGCATTTATTCAGGACCATACATATATATATTTTTTTTTCATTTTTAAGTTCAAGTCCATCTTTTTATTACATTCAGTTAGCCACTGTATCATTAGTTTTTGGTGTAGTATTCAGTGATTCATTAGTTACATATAACACCCAGTGCTCATCATAACATGTGCCCTCCTTAATACCCATCACCCTGATACCCCTAACCTCAGTCCCCTCCCCTCTGAAACCCTCAGTTTGTTTCCCCGGGTCCACAGCCTCTCATGGGTCGTCTACCTCTCTGATTTCTCCCCCTTTAGATATCCCTCCCTTCCCCTATGGTCCTCCGTGCTATTGGTTATGTTCCACATATGTGTGAAACCATATGGTAATTATCTTTCACTGCTTGACCTACTTCACTTAGCATAATCTCCAGTTCCATCCATGTCAATGAAAATGGTGGATATTCATCCTTTTTGATGGCTGAATAATATTCCATTGTATATATGACCACATCTTCTTTATCCATTCATCTGTTGAAGGGCATCTCGACTCCTCCCACAGTTTGACTGTTGTGGACATTGCTGCTAGGAACACTGGGGTGCATGTGCCCCTTCTTTTCACTACATCTGTATCTTTGGGGTAAATACCTATAGTGCAATTGCTGGGTCATAGGGTAGTTCTAAATTTAACATCTTGAGGGACTTCCACACTGTTTTCCAGAGTGGCTGTACCAGCTTGCATTCCCACCAACAGTTCCCCTTTCTCCACATTCTCACCAACATTTGTTGTTTCCAACATGTTGTTTTGTTAATTTTTGCCACTCTAACTGGTATAAGGTGGTATCTCATTGTGGTTTTGATTTGTATTTCCCTAATAGCTAGTGATGTTGAGCATTTTTTCATGTGTCTGTTAGCCATTTGTATGTCTCCAAGAACCAAATTTTAGTTTCATTGATTTTTTTTGTTTTTGTTTTTCTATTCTCTATTTCATTCATCTCCATTCTAATTATTATTTCCTTTCTTCTGGTCACTTTGGTTAGTCTGTTCTTCTCCTTCTGTAAGTTGTGAAGGTAGGTTATCGACTTGAGATCTTTCTTGTTTTTTAACATAAGCATTTACAGCTATGAAGTTCCCTCTTAGAACTGCTTTCACTTTATCCCATAAGTTTTGGTATGTTGTAGCTACATTTCCATTCATCTCTAAGTATATTCTAATTTTACCTGTCATTTCCTGTTTGATCTACTATTTAAAGGTATACTGTTTAACTTTCACAATTATTTAAAATTTTTCAGTTTTACTTTGTTATTGATTTCTATTTTCATTGTGTTGTAGTCAGAGAAGATACTCTATATGATATCTTTTAAAATCTACAGAGACTGAATTTATGATCTAACATATAGTCTGTCTGGGAAAATGTCCCGTGTTCACATGAGAAGAAGGTATATGCTGTTGCTGAGTAGAATGCTCTTTCTGTTTGTGTGGTCTAGTTGGTTCATAGTGTTGTTTAAATCCTCTATTTCTTTGCTTATGTTCCGTTTGGTGATTATATCCATTATTGAGAGTGAGGTATTAAAGTCTCCAACTATTACTCCAAAAGGATTTCTCCCATCAGTTCTGCCAGGTTTTGCTTCATGTATTTTGAAGTCAACAAGCATGTAAATGTTTATATTTGTTATATATTTTCTTGCTGTATTGAATCTTTAATAAATATATAATGTCCTTCATTGTCTTTTGTAAATTTCTGATTTAAAGTCTATTTGTCTGATATTAGTACAGCCATCCCTGCTCTTTTTGGATTACTATTTGCACGTAACATCACTTTCCATCCTTTCATTTTAAACTGTTTTTGTCTTTAGATCTCAAGTGAATCTCTTGTGGACAGCATATAGTTGGATCCTATGTTTTGCATCTACTCTGCCAATCTGTCTTTTGGAGAGTTTAATCCATTTACACTTAAAGTAGTTACTGATAAGGAGGGACTTACTTCTTATATTGTGCTATTTGTTTTTTATATGCTTTATAGCTTTCTTATCCTTTAATTCTTGCATTACTATCTTATTTTGTGTTTTTTTTTTTAATTATGTAGTGAAATGTTTAAATTCCTTCCTCATTTCCTTTTGTGTATATTCTATAGCTATATTGTTCATGGTTACCATAGGGATTACATTTAACAACCTAAAGTTGTAACACTCTAATTTGAATATATACCAGCTTAACTGCAGTAACATATGAAAACTCTGCTCCTTTTCAGCTGTGTCAATCTTTTCGGTTTTTAATGTACAAAATTATATCTTTACAGATTTTGTACCTGAAAACATAAACTAGTAATTCCTTTAAATTACTCATTTCCTAAGTACATAGAAAATGAGATATGCAGTTACAAACCAAAGTTAGAGTAGTATGAGGTTTTATGTTAATAACTGCTTTTTAAAGTGCATTAGCTTCTTAATCATACAGAAAAAGTAAAGTCACAAACAATTGTTACAATAACACTAGATTTTAAAAGTCCCCCCCCCCTTTTTTTTTTTTTTTACCTATATTGAAATCTTTGTTTCTCACAGGTTTTCAAGTTACTGTCTAGTGTCTTCTCATTTCACTGCAGGACTCCCTTTAATTGGGAATGTCTTAACTTTGCCTTCATTTTTGAAGGCCAGTTTTACCAGACAGAGGATTCTTTTTGTTTGTTTTTTCTTTTGGTGATCTGAATATATCAGCCTACTGTTTTCTGACTTCAAAGTTTCTGATGAGAAATCTGCTGAAAAACATATTGAAAACCCCACTGTATGTGACGATTCACTTCTCTTTTGCTGCCTTTCAAGTTCACACCTTATCTTTTGAAATTATTTTCTTATTATATATCTTTTGAAATTATTATATGGCTAGGTGTGGATCTCTTTGAATTTATCCTATTTCGAGTTTGTTGAGATTCTTGTATGTTTATGCTCATGTCTTTTATTAAATTTGGGCAGTTTTAAGCCATTATTTCTTCAATTAGTTTAACCCTTTTTCTTCTCCTTCAGGGACTCCTATGATGCATATATGTTCATCTACTTGTTGATATCCCTTAGGATATGCTCACTTTTCTGCAATCTTTTTTCTTTCTGCTCTTCAGCTTTGACAATTTCCATTGTCCTATCCTCAAATGCAGTGATTCTTCTGCTTTACTTTACTTATTACAAAAGTTATTGTACTTTCCACCTTCAGAATTTGTTTGGTTTCTTATTACATTTTCTATTTATTGATTGATATTTCTTTTATTCACACATTTTTTTTTTCCTTGACTTTTCCCACATCTTCCATTATTTCTGTGACCATCTTTAAGGCTGTTGTTTTAATGTTGTTATTTAATATATTTGCCAGTAAGTTTTTTTCTGGGACAGTTTCTGTTGATTTATTTTTTCCTTTGAATAGCACAAACTTTTACCTATTTCTTAGTATGTCTTGTGGGTTTTTTTGTTGAATACTGGCCATCTGAATTTGCTAATGTGGTAACTCTGGAAATAAATTCTCCTTCTTCCCTAGGATTTTGAAATTTTAAAAAATTTTTTAAATTTAATTCATTTAATTAAACTGATTGATGTAGGTTCTCTGTCTGCTGAAGCTCAGCCTGAGGTATAAACTTAAGGTCTTTTCTGAGCTTTTCCCTGAGCAAGCATGGTCATTTTCTAATTTTCCCTGAATATTCAATTATTTTTGAATGTCCTGGTCTTTAAAGTTTGGTTCCCAATAGTGGAAAATGCAAAGAATGAAAGGCGGGAGATGGGGCTAGCCTTTTAAGTCCCCTGGAAGTCATTTCAGCCAGAGGAGGAGGGCCTTACAATAATGGGGTGGGGGAAGAAAGGGAGGAACAACAACAAGGGCTACCTGCCTCTTTGCACCTCTGTGATCAGAAGCAGCAATCAGTGATCAGAGCACAGATCTCCAGAATTTGCAGGATGGGCCCTTTTTGCCAATTCTGCCTCTTGGAAGCTGTGTGCAACCTGCTGCAGGAACACATACACAGCTGCCTGCCACATGGCTGGTAGTGGAGGATGGGTAGCTGTTAGTTTGCTAAGAGCTGAAATTGACTGTAATTAACCGTAATTTACAAACCAAGTCTTCCCCCTGGAAACTGCAAGCCTTCAACAGATTCCAGAGTTCCAAAAATGTTACATTGGACAGATTCTGCCAGGACAACTGTTTTGGTGGGGATTCCTGGTACTTCCTTCAGTGCCATCTTACCAGAATCTTCTTGATTCTGCCCTGTATTTTCAGCTTCATCATTTTCATATCTAGATAATTGGAAGAGACTCTTCATCTTCCCGTCTTTCACCTTACCATACTTTTATCACTCCAGGCCCCCTCAAACTCCTATTAACTGCCAGAGTGATTTACCTAAAATAACACTCTGAAAATATCAGTGAGATTAAAAACCTCTCCACAGCTTGGCATTACCTATACAATCAATTCCAAACTAACATCAGCATTGTGAATGCAAGGGTTTCTAGGATATCATTCTTTTCTAGCTCTAGAGTCTCATGTCATTCCTATGAGCAGTATATACTCTGATCTCATGATGCTTTCTTCATGCTTTTTTTTCCTTCATGTTCATGTTGATGCCTCCACCTAAAAAGGATTCTTTACCAGTATTTTTCATGAAGCTACCTTTTTTTATTTTTTAAGATTTTATTTAATTATTTGACAGAGAGAAACACAGCAGTAGAGGGAACACAAGCAGGGGAAGTGAGAGGCTTCCCTCTGAGCAGGTAGCATGATCTGGGGCTTGACCTCAGGACCCTGGGATCATGACCTGAGCTAAAGGCAGATGCTTAACCACTGAGCCACCCAGGTGCCCCATGAAGCTACCTCTTATTACTCTTTTAGGATTCTCCTTTCTCAGAAAACATTATTTGACTCAGCTGCCTCCAGGCAACATTGCTTGTTGAGAGAATGCATATATCTATATCTAAGAATGCTAATCATTACATAGAAATGATCTATATTTCTCTTTCAAATAAAGAGCAAACCTAACACATTCAAAGAAAACAAATTTGTCCCATTTGTCTTCATATTCCTACACTTAGAAATACTTGGCACAAAATAAAAGGTTAAACCGAATTCTTACCCCACATCCCAGAGTAAACTTGAGACAAACAAAATTCAGAAGTATAAGAAGTTATATATTTTTATAACCACTTTTATTTATATATTATGGAACCCTGAAGATATAGGAGAATGAAATGGTTAGTATGAAGGACTCAAGAAGCTGTATCATCTACACCCATGTATCAGTTTCCTAAAGATACTGTAACAAATTACTTAAAACAACATGAATATATTTATACATGGTTCTAGAGGCAAGAAATCCAAAATTCATAGGGCATACTCCCTCAGAAGGCTCTAGGGGAGAATTCTCCCTCATCTCTTTCAGCTTCTGGTGGCTATTGGCATTCCTTGGCTCATGGCCACATCATTCCATCTGCCTCTGCCTTCATACTGCCTTCTCTTCTGAGTTGTCTTCTCTTCTGGGTCTTATAAGGGCTTGTTATTGAATTTGGGATCAACCCAGATAATCCAGAAAGATCTCATCTTGAGATCTTTAACTTAATTCCATCTGCCAAGACTGCTTTTCCAATTATTTGGAAATTATTTGGAACTTATGGTCATTTACAGATTCTAGAGATTTGGACATGGACATCCACTTCTAGAAAGCACCACTGTAGCATGTTCTCTAGCCCCCGAAATTTGTATCTTTCTCATATGCAAGATACATTCACTCTAACCCAACATCCCCCAATGTCTTAACCTATGAAAGCATCAACTCTAAATTTAAAATCTCATCTAAATACTGTCAGCTCAAAAAGTCTCAAATCTCACCATCAAAATTGGGTCAAGAATATTCTGGGTATGATCCATCCTGGGAAAACTCCTCTGCATTTGTTGACATGTGAAACTAGGAAACAAATTATCAGTTTCTAAACTATAATTCTGGGACAGGTATAGACAGGATAGACATTTCTATTCCAAAAGAGAAAAACTGGAAGTAATGAAGGGGTCATCAGTCTTAAGTAAGCTGAAATCGAGCAGAACAAATTCCATTATATTTCAAGGCCCGTGACCGAGCCTGTGTGGCTCATAGCTCTGCTCTCTGGGCAAGCACTTGCTCTACTGGTCTCTGTCTCTGGGCCTCCCTATCCCCAGTAGCTTCACTCACATAGTATCTTAAATTTAAATTCTTGATTTTAAGGTAAAACTAACCAACATTGTTAGAAGTCAGGAGAGCAGTTAATCTCCCAAGCCTGGGAAGTACAGTGCCTGAAAGGGAGCACAAGGGCTACTTTTTGGGGTGTTGGTAACTAATGATGTGCATGTTGGTTACACCAATAAGTTCTTTGGTGACAATTCACTGATATGTATACTTATGATGTGACTTTTCTATGTGTAAGTTGTATTTCAATAAAAAAGACTTTTTCAAAAGGTTGTACTACAAGAAGCTTTAAGCAACAGAGGAAATGATCTTTGATGGAAAGTCATTTCCTTCGATTATAGCTCATGTTTTATCTTTTCTATAATTACAAAATTATGGTAATGAAAAGATGTTAAGTTATGAGTGCTCTCATCAGCTGACATAAAGGTGAGAAACCCATCTCAATCTCAGATTAAAAGATATAATTTAGCTATCTTTCCTACTGTACATTAAAAGAAACATTTATTTCACTTTGCAGCCACCGGAACTGCTGCAAGGTGGTAGTCAGTAATATCATTACCATTCAAGACAATAATCAGGATTAGGAAATATTACTGTGACCACTGTTTCCACATCTAAATACAAATAGAGTCAATGATGGCAATCAGCTGAAGTAGAACCACCACTGAAAATTGGTTTCCTGTGCCATAATAATTCTGCTTGGCTATTTTTTTTTCCCTAAATAATAAGGCAAATAGAGAGGCAGTCATGGGAAAACCATTACAAAAGACAATTTGATTTTAAGAATCTTCCATTTAACAATGACTGATATTAGCAAATGTTAAACAGAGACTACAGGGATACGATACAACTATATTCTTTCACTGGATTCAGGCCAGTAACTAAAAGCCAATGAAGAATCAGCCAGGCTCCTAAGTATGTTCACTGTGAGTCTTAATAGACAGCTTGGTATTCATTTCAGGTATGCAATTTGGGAATACTTTTAGAGAGAACATATAGATATTTAAACAGCAATTCAAGCTCTTTGTGTATTTCTGATGAATCAGCTTGTTTAAAGCTAGGGAGGCCTAGAAAGTGCATGTCCTAAACTGTTTTCGGAGAACCCATAATTTTAGAATTGGCCATTAGTAGGCTGCAATTTTACACAAGTCCAGGGAAAACCTCATATCCAGTTCAGAATGCCTTATTCAGGAACATGATGGTTAAGACCATAAACTTTATTTTAGGCACTGTCTACCTTGAAAACCAATAATCACAATACTGTTCTTGTACTAAATCTCAACAATTTAGTTAATTAAATTCTTATGTTTTATAAAACATCTGGAATATGAGGGGGGAAAAACCATGAGCTCAGGTATAATCAATGCTCATTCTTTAACAGTCATTAATTTGGGGAAGCCTTCTAAATAACAGAGTTTCAATCTCTCATCTCTATGAACTTTTCCTGAGAATGCAAATCTACTGATTCTTTTTTTCTTAAAGGTTTACTTATTTATTTCAGAGAGAGAGCAAGCAAGGGAGCACACAATTAGGGTTGGGGATGGGAGACAGGCCAAGGGAGTGGGAGAAGCAATCTTCCCATTGAGCAGGGAGCCCGATGGGGGACTCAATCTCAGGACTTTGGGAGATCATGGCCTGAACCAAAGCTTAACTGACTGAGCCACCCAGGTGACCTGCAAATTTACTGATTCTTAAAACTAAAGAATTCTGGTGTCCAAAAGCTATCTTAATAAATGCCATGTCATATCTTGGTGTCAGATTTCCATATAAATATATATATATTAGCATTTTCATACCAGAATTATTTGTGATGGTAATTTAGGGTTACTAGCATATAGGTTTTCAAACTTGGCTGCTTATAAATCACCCTATCTGATTTCAGATATTTTTTTAATCAGAACTCTCTGACTTCTAACTTTCATTAATCCAGCCAACAATTTCTAAGATTACCCTGAAATGAGACATCTTTTGATATAAGATGAGGAAGAGTCCTGACCTGTCATGATTCTGAATAAATGGTGCCTGGGTGTCACAGTCAGTTGAGCAATATACTCTTGATTTCAGCTCTGATTGTGATCTCAAGTTCATGGGATTGAGCCCCAAGTGAGGCTCTGTGCTAAACATGGAGCCTACTTGGGACTGCCACCTTCCCCATCCACTGCAATCTCTCATTCCCTCTAAAATCAGCAAATAAATCTTTAAAAAGAGATTCTAAATAATTTTTCAGGATTGAGAGCAGTCTTTTATGATAATTTATGTATTTTCAGTATAATTTAAAGTAAGAGATGGTTACTCAAACAAACAAAAGTCCAGGATCAGACGGCTCCACAGGTGAATTCTACTAAACATTTAAAGAAGAGTTACTGCCTATTCTCCCCAAGCTATTCAAAAAATACTAGAGAAGGAAAGCTTTTGTATTTATTCTGTGAGGCCAGCACTACCCTGAACCCCAAGCCAGATAAAGACACTACCAAAAAAGAAAAAAAAAAGAGAGAGAGAACTATAGGCCAATATCTCTATCTCTGATGAATATAGATGTAAAAATTCTCAACAAAATATTAGCAAAACAAATCCAATGATACATTATAAATAAATCAGTGAGATTTATTCCTGGGATGCAAGGTGGTTTGATATTTGCAAATCAATCAATATGATACATCACATCAATAAGAGAAAGAATAAAAACCATATGATCATTTTAATAGAGGCAGAAAAAGCATTTGACAAAGTACAACACCCATTCATGAGAAAAACCCTCAACAAAGTAGCTTCAGAGGGGAACACAGTTCAACATCATAAAGGCCATACAGGAAAAACCCACAGCTAACATAGTCCATGGTGAAAAACAGAGCTTCTCGCTATGGTCAGAAAAAAGACAAGGATGTCTACTCTTACCGCTTTTATTTAACATAGTACTGGAAATCCTAGCCACAGCAATCAGAAAAGAAAAAAATAAAAGGCATCCAAATTGCTAAGAAAGAAGTAAAACTCATTATTTGCGATGATATGATACTACCTATAGAAAACCCTAAAGATTCGAACAGAAAACTACTAGAACTGATAAAGGAATTCAGTAAAGTCACAAGATACAAAATCAAAAGATAGAAATCTGTTGCATTTCTATACACTAATACAAAGTAGCAGAAAGAGAAATTAAGAAAACGATCCTATTTCAATTACTCCAAAAATAATAAAATACCTAGGAATAAACTTAACCAAGGGGTGAAAGACATATACTCTGAAAACTATAAAACACTGATGAAAGAAACTAAAAATGACACAAACAAATGGAAAGCTATTCCATGATCATGGACTGGAAGAACAAATGTTGTTAAAATGTCTGTATTATCCAAAGCAAGCTACAGATTGAATGTAATCCCTATCAAAATGCCAACAGTATCTTTCGCAGAACTAGAACACATAATCCTAAAATTGGTATGGAATCATCTAAGACCCTGAAAGCCAGAACAGTCTTGGAAAAAAAAAATAAACAAAACACAAACCTGGAGATATCACAATCCCGGAGATCAAAATATACTACAAAGCTACAGTAAACAAAACAGTATGGTACTGGCACAAAAACAGATGCACAGATCAATAGAATAGAATAGAGAGTCCAGACATAAACCTAATATGGTCAATTAGTCTTTGACAAAACAGGAAAGAATACACAATGGGAAAAAAATCTCTTCAACAAATGATGTTGGGAAAACTGGAGAGTTACATGCAAAAGAATGAAACAGGACCACTTTCTCATACGTAAAATAAATTCAAAATAGATTTAATATGGGCAAAAGGCATGAATGGACATTTCTTCAGGGAATACATACAGATAGATAGTCAATAGATACATGAAAAGATGCTCATCGTCACTCATCATCAGTTAAATGCAAATCAAAATCACAATGAGGTATAACCTCACACTTGTCAGAATGACTAAAATCAACAACACAAGAAACAACATGTGTTGGCAAGGATATGGAGAAAAAGGAACATTTATGCACTGCTGCTGCCCCTTGGAACAATTTGTTACTTAAACTGTAACCCCTGGAGGATTTTACTAGTTGCCAAGCACGTTTAGACATGGCCTTAAAAAAATACTGATACTGACAACAGGTCTTTGGGGAGAAGGACGATGTACTACCGTGAAGCTGGGCAGCTGGGGATGCCCGGCTCGCCCAGGGCGGAATGCTGCCTGCTTCAGGGAAGCCCAGCACCCGGGAACACCTGGTCAGCTCAGGGTGGAACGAAAACCACCGGCTTCCCTTTATTGCTTCCCTTTTTCGTTATCGCTCCTTTCTCTTCCCAGAAGTGCTCGTTGTTAGTTAGAAGAGTCCTTTGAATGTGCTTGGTTAACTATAAACTTTATCCTCCTTCTTGCTTCTCTGCAAGACGGGATTAACGTTTGACCTTCATCAGTCCTTCTGTTGGCTATTGTTTTCTATCTAATAAAAGTGAGACTGTGGAGTTGCTTGTGGCAGCAGTCCTTTTCGACTGTTGTCCCCTGCTCCCAGTCTTTTGCAGCTGACTTGTTTTGCCAAATTCTTCTCTTGTCGCCGACTGGAAGCAGCAGTGCACTGTTGGTGGGAATGCAAACTGGTTCACCTACCATGGAAAATAGTACGGAGGTTCCTCAAAAAGTAAAAATAGAATTACTGTATCATCCAGTAATCGCATTATGGGGTATTTACCCAAGGAATACAAAAATACTAAATCGAACGGGTATATGCTCTCCTAGGTTTACTGCAGCATTATTTACAATAGTCAAATTCTGGGAAGAGCCCAAGTGTCCAGTGACTGATGAATGGATAAAGAAGTTGTGGTGTTGGGACGCCTGGGTGGCTCAGTTGGTTGGACAGCTGCCTTCGGCTCAGGTCATGATCGCAGCGTCCTGGGATCGAGTCCCACATCGGGCTCCTTGCTCCGCAGGGAGCCTGCTTCTCCCTCTGACTCTGCCTTCCACTCTGTCTGCCTGTGCTCGCTCTCGCTCGCTCGCTCTCTGACAAATAAATAAATAAAAATCTTTAAAAAAACAAAACAAAACAAAACAAAACAAAACAAAAAAGAAGTTGTGGTGTGTATGCATTTATATATAATGGAATACAACTCGGCCGTAAAAGAAGAATGAAATCTTGCCATTTGCAACAATATGGATGGATCCTGCAGGTATAACGCTAAGTGAAGTAAGTCAATCAGAGAAAGACAGACATCTTATGATTTCACTCATATTTGAAATTTAGGAAACAAAACAAATGAACAAAAATATAATAGACTCTTAGATACAGAAAACAAACTGGTGGTTGCCAGGAGGAAGGAGATGGCGAGGGACAGATGAAATAAGTGAAATAAATTAAGAGTATACTTATCATGATGAGCACTGAGAAATGAATAGAATTGTTGCATCACTATACTGTATACCTGAAACTAAGGTTAACACTGCATGGTAATTATATTAGAAAATAAACAACCAAACAAATAAGAGATTATGAAAGTACTATTTATCACAAGACGGAATTATGGGATCATTAATAATGGTTGAAGACCACTGAAATCTCTAACCAAAAGCAGAGTGATGGCAACACCTTTTGGTGTAGTGATTAGTAGTGCCGGCACTGGAATGATAGGAGCTGTTAGGATTCCTAGCCCAGTCACTGACTAGCCATGTGACCTGGGGCAAATTATTTAACTTCCCTCTCCCAGTTTCACCGCAGTAAAATGAGGATTACTATACAGGGCTGTTGTAAAGATTAACTAATTCACATGAAGCACTCAAAACAAGGCTTAGCTCAATAAATGTTAGATATTATTATCTGTGAGATGAATAATGGCATGAGTATTGTTTTCTAGAGAGCCATGTAGTAGTACACATGATTTAATTTGGTTATGTAAACTGCTCGTGTAAAGGACACTCTGTGAAAGCAAATGTTGGAGTTTATCTAATATCACTCTTGCTGTTCTTGACTTATTAATAAGTATCCACGTTAGTTCAAAAGAGACAAAAAGGCAGTAGGAATATACTCTGTGGAATATACTGGTCTGACTGATTCCTATCAAGAAAAGTTTAGTGGAGGAGAGGGGAAACACCCTCAAACCAATCTTTCTAGTTTTACTTATGCTTAATGAGTTCCTCAGACCAAGGTCAATAAGCACAAGAAACACAGTTATAGATCATGGCACCTGACAAGACACAGAAGAAGCAGGAATAGGAGGGATACATGCATAGGGGCAGGAAACCTAGGCTGATTTATCTGCACTGAGACAATTCAAGAGGGATCAGGAAACTCAGAAGATTTATAAATTCCCTGTTGCATTATAAAAGGCAGCAGCCTGACAATAGGAAGGGCAAGTTAGATTTGATGCTAGAAAAGAAGGGAAGAAAGTCTTATCAAATTTTTGTGAAGAATTTTCCTACATCTGGAATTGATGACAAAGAAGATGGAACAGATGGATGAAAGGAGACTGAGAGGAATCCAGACTTCCCCACATCTTCCAACCTCTGGACTTCACTTAACTCCAAACAAACAAAAATCAAAAGATGATCTATTTTTTTTGCAAAATATAAAAAAGGTTTTCAAGGGATACTAAGTAACCAGAATTTTTTTTTTTTACTTCAAAATGCAATACTTTAATAAAATAAGCAAATTTCTATAGACAGGCATTTAAATAATCTTTATATATATATGTGTTTTCTTATGCCTTATAATTGTTTTTCTAAAAATATTCCTAATGTCAGCAATTAGCAGATAATATAGCTATAAGAAAATACATTAAGTGGTTAAAACATCGAAAAATAAAGAACTTTAGACTTCAAAATTCCTTTTATCTATTCTTCCAATATTATAGATAAGGAAGATAAAACCCAGTGAGGTAAGTTAGGCAACTTGTGGCCTGGCTTTATATGAAAAACAAACAAAAAGTAAATTAGATGCCAACATTTAAAGGATTTTGTTTTGTTTTTCTTTTTTTTGAAGATTTTATTTATTTATTTGATAGAGATCACAAGGAGGCAGAGAGGCAGGCAGAGAGGGAGGAAGCAGGCTCCCTGCTGAGCGGAGAGCCCAATGTGGGGCTCCATCCCAGGACCCTGGGATCATGACCTGAGCCGAAGGCAGAGGCTTTAACCCACTGAGCCACCCAGGTGCCCCAGATGCCAACATTTAGATATCAAGAGATTTAAAGGTGAAGAGGGTTAAGAAAGACAAACTTCTAGTTACAGGATAAATAAGTTCTGGGGATGTAATGTACAGCACTGTGGCCATAGTTAACAAACCGTACTGTATATTTGGAAGTTACAGATAGATCTCAGTATTCTCAACGTAAGAAAAAGATGTGTAAACGTGAGTGTGATAGATGTTAATGGTACTGATTGTGGTAATTATTTCACAGTACATACATATATCAAATTATGCTGCATACCTAAAACTAATACAATGTTATATGTTGATTATATCTCAAGAGATTTATGTAAAATTGTGGATTCTATGAGGAAAAAGTGGATCCTTGCATAACATGAGGCTCACATCATGCACGGCCCTAAATGGAATTAAAACTGGTTTTTTTTTTTTTTTAAAGATTTATTTATTTGACAGACAGAGTGCACAAATAGGCAGAGTGGCAGGCAGAGGGAGAGAGAGTAAATAAAGCAGGCTCTCTGCTGAGCAGGGAGCCTGATGTGGGGCTCAATCCCAGGACCCTGGGATCATGACCTGAGCCGAAGGCAGCTGCCCAACAGACTGAGCCACCCAGGCACCCGTAAAACTGGCTGCTTTTATAAAAAAAGCATGTGGCCCCAGTCTGTCTTACTGTTTTCCATACTTCACTCACTTCTTTAATCTACGCTATCTGCCTGGCTCATTCAGGCACAGGGTTAGGTGCTATCAAGTATCTGAACAGTACTTTGTAAACTATGAACTGTGCATGTTAGTTGATGGTGTTATTACTGCTTAAGATTATACTCCTAGTTATTAAAAGAGTTAGAGCTGGAGCTCAGGTCTCTTGACACTCACTTTTGTGCTATTTTCCCGTACCATTACAGAATGGGAATTCCTATATCTGAAGAAACAGCCATGCCAACGAGAATAACTTGGCTTGGAATAAATAAAATTAACAGCTGTAGTACAATCAAGTGAATAATTTCTCTTTTTCTTTCTTCCTCCACTCTCACATTTCAACTTCCACCGAAAGGAGGATGCATGCATGAGTGAAAAAAGGCACAGAATGACTTTGCTAATGAAAAAAAAAGAAAAAGAAAAAATCAAACTAGATTTCATGGCTAGGAAATTCCAAACTACAAAGATAAGTCTTGAAGTAAAGATTAAAGTAGAGATTAGATGAGGAAGTAGGAGGCAATTCCAGAGGTGAGGACAGTGAATGGGAAATGCTTTGCATCCAGTTCCTTTCAAATAAATCTGGATGCCATCAGCAGGAAAAATCTAGTTGATCTTAATGTTTGTAGTGGTTTAGAGAAAGAAATATGTATAGTGAAAACTTAATACGTAAAAATCTAGAATTGAAGAGAAGATAATTAAAAAGAGATTAATGTTTTTAAAAAGATTTTATTTATTTATCTGCGAGAGAGAGCAGAATGAGAGAGAAAAAACACATGATTGGGGAAAAGGGCAGAAGGAAAGGGAGAAGCAGGTTCCTCCCTGAGCATGGATCCCAGGCGTGGGGGGTGGAGAGTGGGGCACAGGACCCGATCCCAGGTCTCTGGGATCATGACCTAAGCTGCTTAACAGTCTGAGCCACTGAGATTAACATTTTTATCTGACCAAGTCAATAAGGCTGTTGAATCATTAAATACTGATTGAATTGCAATCTTCTATTCTGGCCACTTCTGAATATTACGTGTTTGACCTAGACAGATGGTTTTTACTTCCTGTGATCACAAAATAACAGTCACTCAGGAGATAATGTGCGCCGGAGAGCTGAGCGGTGGACACGTTATACGGCAAATAAAGGAGAAAGCAGGCACAGTCAAGTGCGATCATCGAGGAGTTGTCCAGTACTGCCTGCACATGTATTCTCGAAGAATGTATGCCCCATCAAGCAAAAGATACATGGCACTATATATGTGTGATGGACAAATGGAATGCTCTCCATTATTAAGAATTTACACTGCCAAGTGAGATGAACAGATGACTGCTAGATTTTACTTTGTACCAAGAGTTTCTGTAGGGCTCAATCTACTTCAACACTTGCTATTAACAACTCAGGAGTTCTTTGTAGCTTACCTTACTAATGTTCTCTTTCTAAAGAATGTAACATAGTTTTATTGCTCTCTCTTCAATTTTAGAGGTCACTTTTAAACTAGTGTTAATACTATGATTAATGGTTTTTTTCAGTGGTTCCAGAATTAGCGATTAGGGACCAAAGCTGGGGACAAAGAGTTAAACAAGCCATAATATATACATATACATATATATATGTAAGAAAGTTTTAAAAAATTATATATACACTTTTTCATGTGTCTGTTGGCCATCTGGATGTCTTCTTTGCAGAAATGTCTGTTCATGTCCTCTGCCCATTTCTTGATTGGATTATTTGTTCTTTGGGTGTTGAGTTTGCTAAGTTCTTTATAGATTCTGGACACTAGTCCTTTTTCTGATATGTCGTTTGCAAATATCTTCTCCCATTCTGTCAGTTGTCTTTTGATTTTGTTAACTGTTTCCTTTGCTGGGCAAAAGCTTTGCTCCATATCACTCGGCATCAGGGAAATACAAATCAAAACCACAATGAGATATCACCTCACAACAGTCAGAATGGCTAAAATCAACAAGTCAGGAAATGACAGATGCTGGCGAGGATGCGGAGAAAGGGGAACCCTCCTACACTGTTGGTGGGAATGCAAGCTGGTGCAGCCACTCTGGAAAACAGCATGGAGGTTCCTCAAAATCTTGAAAATAGAACTGCCCTATGACCCAGCAATTGCACTATTGGGTATTTACCCTAAAGATACAAACGTAGTGATCCAAAGGGGCACGTGCACCCGAATGTTTATAGCAGCAATGTCCACAATAGCCAAACTATGGAAAGAACCTAGATGTCCATCAACAGATGAATGGATCAAGAAGATGTGGTATATATACACAATGGAATACTATGCAGCCATCAAAAGAAATGAAATCTTGCCATTTGCGACAACATGGATGGAACTAGAGCGTATCATGCTTAGAGAAATAAGTCAAGCAGAGAAAGACAACTATCATATGATCTCCCTGATATGAGGAAGTGGTGATGCAACATGGGGGCTTAAGTGGGTAGGAGAAGAATAAATGAAACAAGATGGGATTGGGAGGGAGACAAACCATAAGTGACTCTTAATCTCACAAAACAAACTGAGGGTTGCTGGGGGGAGGGGGTTTGGGAGAAGGGGGTGGGATTATGGACATTGGGGAGGGTATGTGCTTTGGTGAGTGCTGTGAAGTGTGTAAACCTGGTGATTCACAGACCTGTACCCCTGGGGATATGTTTGTAAAAAATAAAAAATTTAAAAAAAAAAAAAGAAAAAAAATATATACATATACATGTATATTTATATATAAATTATATATATATTAAATATTTATTTATTTATTTATTTATATCTTTAGTTGACAGAGAGACACACAGTACGCAAGGGAACACAAGCAGGGGCAGAGGGAGAGGGAGAAGCAGACTCTCCGCCGAGCAGGGAGCCCGATGTGGGGCTTGATCCCAGGACCCTGGGATAATGACCTGAGCAGAAGGCCGATGCTTAACCGACTGAGCCACTCAGGTGCCCCTAAGCCATATTATAAAGAGAGCTTACTAAGAAATCGTAGAAAAGGGATGACTCTCCACCAGTCCAACATGTCAGCACGTGCCTGTTTCTCTTGAGACTGATGTGGGGGTGATGCTGGGACTGGGACAGGAAACTTGATGGCATAGGGATATATATTCATGCATGTGAGGGTCCCTGTGTCTGAGCTGAGTGAGAAGGCACAAACAGAAGTCAATCCTAAATTCTAGTATATTCGATCCTAAAAACTTGGTGAGAGTAAAAGGAAAGGAAATGGCTATCTCATTCCTGTGTTCCGTAGCTACTTAGGCATCAGACTTGTTGATTTGCCTTGTGCTTATCTGGGAAGGAAAAAAGACCACTGGAGACAAGTATAGGCTGGACAGAGAAGTACTCAGTCTGTAGGCTTATAGATTCTCACTATTTGATAGGCATAGCAAAGAAGCTTAAGTTTCCTACAGGGCAAGTGACATTACAGAAAGCAGCCAGGTTTGTGTCTTTCGGTTATTGCTCTTCCTCGAGGAACTGGGTGGGGGGGCGGGGAGTCAGTGTTGGTCAGAGAACTGTGTGAGAGGACTGCTACAGCATTCAAAGGCCCTGACACCAAGGAGGGGGAAAAAACAGGAATGAGAATAGAACCTGTCCCTTTCCTACTGTGAGCCCTGCTTGTGAACTGAGGTAGGGAAAAGAAGATGAAACCAGTTCTGCCTTGTTGTCTGATCTGCTTTCTGAGGTCATAAATTAAAACAGTCTTTTCTAGTGTTTAATATAAATACTGAATATTCTTCTGTCTGGATTCTTTTGCTTGCTCTGTTTTTGAGATTCATCCACACTGTCATGTGTGTGTTTGCAGTTCTTTCCTATTTAATGCCAAGCAGTATTTCACTGCATGTATATACCACAATTTGTTTATTCACTCACGTGTGGTAGCCAGTCTTTACTTGACCCCAGTCTATAGTTATTCAAACCACTGGGTTGTTCCCTCCCGCATCACAGGGGTTTGATGTATGTGCGCAATAGAATAAGGTTGAAGTGACGGTATGTCTTTTCTGAGATTACACTATAAAAGACATTGTGGCTTCCATCTTCTTTGCTCTCTTCTTCTCCCTTGGATCACATGCTTGGGGGAAGTGAACTGTCATGTACTAAATAACCTTATAAAGAAGCCTTCATGGTGTAGAGCCAAGCATCATATGAGTGAATTTGGAAGTGAATCCTGTAGCTCTAGTCAAGCATTCAAGGGACCCTGAGTTGGAACAACCAGCTAAGCTGATCCTAGATTCCTGACACCCAGAAACTATGTGAGATAACAAATGTCTGTGTGTGTGCTTTTTAAAAGATTTTATTTTTAAGTAATCTCTATACCCATTGTGGGGCTTGAACCTACAACTCTGAGATCAAAAGCTACATGCTCCATTGACTGAGTCAGCCAGGAGCCCCCAATGTTTATTGTTTTGAGATACTAAATTTAAGGTAATTTTTATGCAGTAATAGATAATTTTAGTAACTGCCATGACAAAAACTTAAAATGTGGGAGTGGCTTTGGTATTGGGCAGTGGGGTGGAAGCTGCTCAGCTGGAAAGATTTTGAGGATAGTGTTAGTGAAAATGTAATATGCCTTGAATAGACAGTAGAGATAGGTTTTGAGGAGGAGATGAATGGGGCCCTCAAGAGAAGATTATTTATTTATTTATTTGACAGACAGACACACACACACACACACACACACACACACACACAGGAAACACAAGGAGTAGGAGGAGGCGAGGGAGAAGCAGGCTTCTCGCCAAGCAGGGAGTCTGATGCGGGCCTCCATCCCAGGACTCTGGGATCATGACCTGAGCCAAAGGCAGATGTTTAACGACTGAGCAACTCAGGCACCCAAGGGGATCCTTGTTAAGTAGCAGCAGAAAGTTCAGCCACAACATTACCAGCTGTAATGTGGAAGGTCAAAAGCTGCACTTGATGAACTGAGTGATTTAAAGAGACCTCCAGCTAGAGGCCTGAAGGTGTGTTCCTGGTACCCTCTTGCTTCTTATATGAGAGGAAAGAAAAGCACTAATGTGTCCACCCCAAGGATAGCTTACCTTGGTCCTTTTACATGTTTAGGGGAACTTAACAAGTAATAAACTTATTGGCAACACACTTCCATGAAGAATTTCATTTGTAAGGAAAAGGCTTAAATGAATAAGCAGCCTCTGAAATGTCTATTTTCTTGGCTAGTTAAAAGGATTTTTTGTAAATTTTTTCCATTTATGAAAATAAAGGACAATCCAAAGTCATGACCTTCACTAAACTGGGTTCATACTGTTATATTATTACATTACATTACATTACATTACATATGCCCTCACACTATTTTAGCTCTGTTCAGAAAAAAACCTATGCATACTACAGAGAATCAACAATAAGTCTGGCAAGTAAAAATCCAATTATTTATCATGCTCCAAATTGGTAGTTCTAAATGTTATTCCAGGGGCTCCTGGGTGGCTCAGTGGGTTAAAGCATCTGCCTTTGCCTCAGGTCACGATCTCAGGGTTCTGGGATCGAGCCCCACATACGGCTCTCTGCTCAGCGGGGAGCCTGCTTCCCCCTCTCTCTCTTTGCCTGCTTCTCTGCGTACTTGTGATCTTTGTCTGTCAAATAAATAAAATCTTAAAAAAAAAAAGAAGAAGAAATGTTATTCCAGTAAGTGGGTCAGGGCCTGGGGCAATGAATATGAAAACCAAATGTGAGTTGTTGTGTTTGTTCTAATGTAACTATCCTATACTTTGAATTTTCAGAATGAAGTCGAGCCAGTTCTTCCCAAAACTTAGTAAATTTAAGAACCACTTACATTTTTACATACAAAACAAAAGATTTACATTGTTTACTCAAAACTATGAGATAGGTAGAGAAAGACACTTCAAACAAAATAAAATGATTTGAGCTTGGCTTACTTAGAATCAATACTGAAATAGCACTTTCTTTCATTGAAACTGTGATAAAAAAAAAACATGTGCACCAAAGTTGGGGCTGGAACAAAAATGATGTTATTGCGCCCTAACCGTCAGTACCAAACAAAAGGAATTTACTGAACTTTCAAAAATTTATTCTCCTTTGGACCATGAATAAGCATGAGAAATTTTAGTCCAAAGGATAATTTATTTGGAAAGCTCTAAGTGCCTAAATGGTTATGATAAGTGACTTTTTTCAACTCTAATTTCAGAGTTAGCACATCATGCTATTGTAATAGTAGCCTTCGTGGCTATGAGGAAAAGAGAGACGATGGATTTCTCTTTAAAGGTGGGCCAATGGTCAGCCCTATAACATGCGAGTAAAGGGTCTAAAGTCAAAATAAGAAGGGCATACATGCATTCTGCTCACAAACAACGGTGTAAAATAATCCAAAATAAAGGAAGTAAAAGAGAACAAATCCATATTACAGAACCGGTTGTTTCTGAATGAGACATGTGGACGGCACATTGTATACTGTCATTCTCAGTCACCAGCACCCTAACAGGGTTGAGGAAGCCCAAGAGAATATATATACATGTGGGTTTATGGATGAGTGAAGGTATGCTAAGCTGGCCTTTAGTAGGTGCCAACTCAAAGCAGAGGCCAGTTTCCTGGACCTTATCAGAGGCTGTCAAAGTTCTTAGCTCTACCTGATTAAGCAATAAACAAAAGTATCATACAAGGTATCATATATGCCATACATAGTTCCTTGCAAGAGACTAAAAAACTTGAGAGTAGGCAGAACTTGATAAAAGACAAAATATAATTCACTTCATTTATTTTTCATATTGTAGTTACTAAAAATACCTGGAGCAAGACTGAAGCAACCCATTTCCATCAGGGAAATTAGGGAAATAGTCTTATGGGGGTTAAACAAATAAAACAAATACAACAGAAAACTAAGAGAGAAAATGGTAACACTTAAGAGTACAGGGTCACCTCCAGTACCAGTCAGGGTCACTGGAGCATAACTGCAAGGAAACAGAAGTGGGGCAACTGGCAAAGACTATGTGAACAGAAAGGCGACATTCTGACTGAACAGTAAAAGGACACCAGGACCAGGCTCTGGTTATCTGAAAAATGTGCAGATGAACCTGACAGTCCGTGAGCTTCCCCATGTGACAGCTTTCTGCAGAACATACACCAGGAGATCCTGATGTATCACACAGCTCTATACTTATACACAGTACTTATATACTATATACAGATCTTCTTTTCTGGGAGATCTTGGTTCTTGGGTCTTTTTTTTTTCCTTTTTAAAGAATTTATTTATTTATTTATTTAGAGAGAGGAAGCGAGTGGAGGGAGAGGCAGAGGGCGAGAAAATCTCAAGCAGACTCCTTGCTGAGTGTGGAGCCTGACACAGGGCTCAGATCCTACAACCCCAAGATCATGACCCAAGCCAAAATAAAGAGTTGGATGCTCAACTGACTGAGGCACCCAGATGCCCCAAGAAGATCTT
Organism: Mustela lutreola; assembly: GCF_030435805.1. Taxonomy (NCBI): domain Eukaryota; kingdom Metazoa; phylum Chordata; class Mammalia; order Carnivora; family Mustelidae; genus Mustela; species Mustela lutreola. The sequence goes on from NC_081297.1 coordinate 43,420,862, forward strand.
GGTTCTAAATGATCTTCAAACTTCCTGAACAGAAACAGGAAACAGGTAATACTCATCCTGTTTGGGAGAAATGAAGCACAGATACACAGCAACTTATCCAAAGTTTTTTGGTATCCACCTTACTGGATGTGTGCATTTTTATGATTCTTTAGGCCCACTCAGCTAGTAAACTTGACTATCTTTAATCTACTTATAATTCTTTTATTTGAGCATTTTAGAAACTGCTAATTTATTCAGAATATATAAAGTAAGGACAAATTAAAATTAAAGTTCTCACAATGAAAAATTTTTGACAAAACACGAATAAATATTTTGGTCAATTTTTTGTATAGTATAAAAGAAGTACAACTTCTACGTCAAACTAGATGACCTGGAAATTCTTACGTGACAAAAATACCTAGAAAAGCTAGGTAAAGTGATTGAATGTGCAATAAAGAGAAGTCTCCAAGAGCCATGCTTATTTGCTTACCCTTTTATCACCAACACCTAGGAGAGGGTTGGTATATAGTAAGTACTAAATAATAATTTGTGGACAGTGCTAAATTAATTAATCTATGCTAAATTAATTTAGATGAGCGTCTGGAAGGGTCTGTTAACAGTAAAGGGTGTGGGTCAAGGAAGATTCCTGGACAGCAGGGGAAACGCTACAGCTGTCTTGAATTACAGCCCCAGAGTTCCAATTAGGAACACTGACAGGATGGTGTATGCTAACTGTGCTGAAGTGTGACCCTGCTCTTTGATACCTATAGCTGACTGTGCTATTAGCTGATCAGTGGCCTTGATTTTATCTTCTGTGAAATGGAACTCTATTATAAATAACCTGTTTTCGTTATAGGGGATGTTGTTAGAAAATGATGAGAGAATTTTCCAAACACCCAACAAGGAGCAAGACAATATTACAAAAAAAGCTCAATATTACAGATAGCCAAAGGTGTGTGGGTATAATAAAAATGTGAGGCCATCCTGACTTTCTAAAGATCTTTTTAAAACTCAACTGATTTTTGATGTCAGTATCACCACAGAGGAGAGTTCCTGATAGTTTTCTTAACATATCATCAATGAGAAGTAGTTCAGGTCATGCAGAAGAAGGGGATACAGAGGTATAAAGAAACAGGTTAAATGCTGACAATAATCTTCATAAAAAATTATGACTATAAGAAATTAATATTTGAAAAGAAAACATTAAAGCCTAAAACATCTTCTGAAAAGCAGTGATTTAAAAAAAAAAAAAAAAGCAACTAATCAAAATTTGGGGCTTCTCATTATGAGTGAATTGACTTATCTACTTATTTTACTTAAACCTAATTTAGCATTATCCTATTACAGAAAGTAGAGCATTTGCCTATGGAACTCAAGAGTTGAAAAGTTCACAGTGAATAACATCATCAAGAACTAAGTTTCTGGGGCGCCTGGGTGGCTCAGTGGGTTGAGCTGCTGCCTTCGGCTCAGGTCATGATCTCAGGGTCCTGGGATCGAGCCCCGCATTGGGCTCTCCGCTCAGCGGGGAGCCTGCTTCCTCCTCTCTCTCTCTGCCTGCCTCTCTGCCTACTTGTGATTTCTCTGTCAAATAAATAAATAAAATCTTTAAAAAAAAAAATAAAGAAAGAACTAAGTTTCCAGGGTAACCTCTGATTATGAAAAATTAATATTTTAGAGGTGGTTATTTCAGATTATTTTTTAAAAGCATAATGATTTTCTAATTTTAAAAAAGATTTTATTTATTTATTTGACACAGAGAGAGAGAGAGAGAGCGTATGAGTAGGCAGAGCAGTAGGCAGAGGGAGGAGAAGCAGGCTCCCTGTTGAGCAGGGAGCCTAATGCAGGGCTCGATGCCAGGACCCTGGGATTGTGACCTGAGCTGAAGGCAGGCGCTTAACTGACTGAGCCACCCCAGGTGCCCTGATTTTTGTTTTTTTTAAAAAGAAACTCATTCTGAAAAGCAACTAAATCAATTCAGTCTAAATCTCAAATGGGTGGTCCACTACATATTCTTTAGAACAGGAGTTTAAAACCTGTAGGACCCTGAAACGATTACTGTGACTGCCTGCTCTCAGGAGATTGTAATTGCTCTTTAATCCATGCACATCACGTTCATAGGTGATAAAGGTTCAGGGGGACCAGAGCTTAGGTGGGCAACTTTTTAACCCCATGTAAAGGCCAGACCGGGATAACAGGCTACTTGCTAGATAGCTACAAGGTTAGAATATCCCTTCACTATCTGTATACAGGTTGGGGGACCAGGGGACCAAACACTCCTCTATAATCACTTTGAAGTTGAAAAGTCTCCATATACTCGGGATGGTCAAAGTCTCTGGAGGCTGGCTCCCAGCTGGTGCTTTTAGGAATTGTCTGCAGATGGTTCAAAGAAGGCAGAATGAGAAGGCGCACTGTTAGAAAACAATAGCATGTGTAGTTCTGATACAGGACTGCCATCACCAAAGACATAAAAGAAGCTAATATACTTCACTGTAATTTTGTAGCTTGAAGTTCATATCACTTCTTTTAGTAATTTGAAGAACAGGAACAAATCCACCATTTGTTTTTTGTTTCAGGTTCTTCAGAGACAGAAAGGGTTTGGAATATAAACAGATACCCTTTCCTATGTCTCCGGGGAACAAAGAAGTGCCATAAGACTTGAAATAGTACTGTTTGTATTATTTTTTTTACTTAAATTTTTTTTTTTATTTATTTGACAGAGAGACAGAGTGCGAGTGAGTATAAGCAGAGGGAGAAGCAGCAGGCCCGGAGAGCAGGAAGCCAGACTCGGGGCTCAATCCCAGGACCAGGGAATCATGACCTGAGCCTAATGCAGACACTTAACTGATCAGGCCACCCAGGTACCCCTGCATTGTTTGTATTATTCTAATTCCAATACAACATTTCTAATTACCAATTGTCTGGAATTTCCACATAAGATGGTAGTAGTAAGAAGAGAACCAGCTCTTGGCCTACCACTTAGTCCTTGTGAAATCTACCCAAGAAATTTAATCTTTTGGGGTCTCAGGTGCTTCATCTACATAATAAAGATAATAATACACAGAATTGTGGTGAGGATTAGATATGATATATACAAAGCAACTGTGCCCAGCATAGTATGTATAGTCAAATGATAAGTGGTAGCCATTTTTGTAGTTATTCTATCTTCACATATTTCTGTAAAGTCATATGAGTCAGGGATAGAAGAGTCATGTAGGCAAGCAGAAAGTCACAGAACTAGAGAGTGAGTGAGACAGAACTCATGCTTGGAGTTATAAGGTTCCTAGTCCTGACAATTTCAGGTAGGTGGGCATTTAAACAATGTTCTTTGATGATGAAAATGCAAGACTAAAGAAAGACATATTACAATTATTTTTGAAAAAGGCTATACTATAGTTGTATCATTTTAAAAAAAACAGGTAGAATAAAGGAAGGATAAAATGTACCACTTATTCTCCTAAGTGCTCTGAGAAATATGTTCTTCCACACAATGCACTGGTTGGATAATTCTAAATACTACAGTCATAATGAGGGGTTCCTGGCTGGCTCAGTTTGGTAGCATGGGACTCTTGATCTTAGGGCTGTGAGTTCAAGCCCCACACTGGGTGTAGATATCACTTAAAAATAAAATCTTAAGAAAAATACTATAGTCATATTGAAAATTCAATAGTTTCAATAGTTAATACAGATGACTGAATGAGAGCCATAATTACTCATGTCTCCCCTTTTCTCATTGTAGCCTGTATCACCTATAGCATAGCGTTTACTGTGAAACAGAGATCCCTGAGAGGGAACAGAAGTGGGAGCCTAAATGTTTTGGATTTCTATACTTTTTAATTCCACACCAACCCTGTGAGGTAGGTAACGTCATCCAAATGTTACAGACAAGGAACATGAACCTCAGAGAAAAAATTTGTTTAACTGGTAAAAGAGAAAGTTAAAGGTACAACCTAGGTCTGATTAGCTGCCAGGCTGTTAACTAGAAAGAGAGACATTCATTTTCCATGAATACAGTATTTGACACATAGGAGATACTCAAAGAATCTGAAATGGACGGGCAAATAAATCACTTAATGCAGGGATGATCTGCTGTCAGCAGGAAAAGATGGTAAGGCTACTTTCTGCAGAATGGTTTTGCCAAATGTTTGGAATAGCTAATATTTTAAGCACTATACTGTGAGCTTCTTTAAGGCAAGTATTGTCTGTTTATATCCCTCATGCCTAGACAATGCTGGAATAAAGGAATATATTGTCTGACATTTCACCCTAATCCAGAAGATTCTACAATTACAGATGTAAATGAGATTATCTAGATTTGAACCAAATCAGTGTAAGTTTGTAGCCTTTCCTCTTCTGTTATCGCTGACCTTTAAAAAAACAGAGAAAGAACCAAACCAAACCAAACCATGCAGCTTGTCTTGAGAAGCCCAATCTGCCCATGACGCATTCTGTATAGAGCACATAGGGGCAGAGCCAGACTACACAGTAACAGCAAATATAATAGGGAGGTTGTAAAATTCTTGAGGTGAAAAGAAGAAAATACTGCTGAGAGAAAGGCCATCTTGTGACAGCTGCTGTGGCTAAACAGATTGTGTTAATGCTTTCCAGGGTTCCATGTGAGTTTACATTAAATCCAGTGTGGGTGCTTGACAATCACAGCAGGGGCTTCTTCATGACTTAAAATCCGAACATACTGGTTGGCACCCACCACAGCACATCTGGAGTTTGTTAGACAACCTTTATTTTTTACTTTCTTACATTGGCTCTGGCCCCTTCCTCTGATGCAGCCTCTCCAAGTGCTGCTTTGCCATGAATGAATCAAAGAGAGAAGTTACCCTGGGATGGGTATGCAAATTGGGCCCATCTCAGAGGGTGACCCCCAAATCTGTAAATCCCTTTCTGACAATAGGAACTGCACACAAATATCAAGAGCCCATCAGCCAGTGGCAGTTCCACTTACTGGAAAGCCTGGTCAATGCTGACTGCTTCCTTGTTAGGAAATGGCCTTTAGATTGAGGCACATTCCAGCAATTCAAGGACTAGAAGCTTTAAATTAAAACAATATTGATGCCGTATCCTCTTTCCAAAAGGCCTCTCCCTTGTCTTAAAGTTAGTACACACACTTAGAAAAATTAAAGAATCAAATATCTTTGGCAAGACCAGTTCCTTCTTGCTCACAGAATCCTAGACACTCTGAGAGGGCAGGAATGTGAAACTTTACATGGAAAGCAGACAGAAAAACAGTTAGGAAGGACTCCCCAAAACTACATTTATCTTTTTTCTTACATAGATCACATCACTACAGAATATTCAGGGCATATAGTGAGATGGAAAGACATTAAGATGCTCTTTTTTTAAGATTGCAAGTTCATGGATTAATGAATATCCTATTGAAAACATGTAGCCTTAAGAATGAAGTAATCAAAAGCCACTAAGAATAAGATACAGTACTCTAGTCTGCTAGACATTTTATTCTGTTTTAGTGTCTGAAAGTAGAGGGACCAAGAACTACTTAAATCTTATGTCTATACAGTTAGACCTAACTACTTAGGGGAACTGATAGTTAACTCACTCACAAACTAAGTGAACGCCTTTCCTCAACAATACCCTCCTTTTTCATTTATCAGCACTCACCCCTAAAAGTATAACTGACAAATATAAACTGTATATATTTATATATATGTATGTATTTAAGGTACAATGTGTTTTAATACATGTATACATCATAAAATCACCATCACAATAAAGCTAATTGACATTTCTATTACTTCAAGTTACCTTTCTTAAGAACCCTTAGAATCTACTCTTAGCAAATTTCAAATATTCCATAGGTTATTATTAACTACAGTCACCATGATGTGTATTAGATCCCTAGAACTTACTCATCTTGCATAACTGAAACTTCGTACTCTTTGACCAACACCTCCCCACCTTCCCCACCCTCTTAGGCCACTGCAACCACTATTTGGCTCATATTATCAGTTTTCATAAGCCAAATTTCAGTTTTGAACTACTGGACAGATGTCTTTAATATTAAGCACATTCTTCCTGTTTTACTTAACAGGTATCCAAATACTGCATGATGTCTTCTTCTTATGACAAAGTATTTTAGGACACTGGAAAAGATTCTCTGCTTATAAATGAGCAATGGGTTATTTTTTTGCTGGTTATTGATCTATCCTATAGAAAAGGGACATCTTTTGGTATTTTCTCAGCAAAGCTGGTCCCATAAATAAATATAAAATCTATTTCAAAGCAGTTTTAAGTACTGGTCTACAAACAGAAATATCTTTATTGTGTAAGTATTGATTTTTATTCATTTGAACATTAAATATTATGTTAAAAATGCTATCAATTGATGACTGATCCCCCAGCATAGGAAAGAAGAAATTCCTTCACTTGAAAAATTCTTTCCCAGTCTTATTACCTCAGGTAGAAAAGCAAATCTAGGCAGACACAATGCACAGAAAACGTGACCAAGAATGAAGGAGATGATACTAGAAGGCAGGACTTGTGGACACTGCAAATAGTGAAGGAATGACCAGTGAGGTGCATTAACATAAAGAAAGAGGCTTAGATTTTAAAATTCTACTTTCTCTTCACTCTCAAAGATCTTTTCCCCCAAGTTTTAAATTTGTAATAAGGTATACATAACACCAAATTTATCACTTTAACCATCTTTAAGTGTCCATTAAGTACATTTATACTGTTGTCAGACTATTAACAAAGGGGAAATGTTTAGCTTTTATTTTCATAGGTCTTACATAAACATTAAGCATGAAATTCAGGGAAAGATTAGGCTGGAAAAAAAAATGGAAAAAGAAAACTTTACTCTTATCTTCAAAGCTTACTCAGCTCTGAGTAGCTAGAAATTTTTAAATTAAAACTACACTTAGTAGGGGTGCCTGGTGGCTCAGTGGGTTAAAGCCTCTGCCTTCGGGCTTGGGTCATGATCTCAGGGTTGTGGGATCGAGCCCCTCATTGGGCTCTCTGCTCAGCGGGGAGCCTGCTTCCTCCTCTCTCTCTGCCTGCCTCTCTGCCTACCTGTGATCTCTGTCTGTCAAATAAATAAATAAAATCTTTAAAAACAAAACAAAACAAACAAACAAAAAACCCTATACTTAGTGCCTTCTTTAGTAGGAGTTTGGGTGCATGTAAAAAAATTAATAAGCCTTTTTCATTTTAAGTAGGCAGAACTTTGCTAATTTCATCCAGCTAAGTTAAAAAGCCCTCTCATAGCCGACCTGTAACATCTTCTAAACTAGTGCTTACCTAGAACACTCTCTAATTCCAAGATATAGCCAGAGATATGTCAAGAAGATTAAAGTCTCTGCTTATGGAAACTAACTAGAGGCATGCCTGGGGTGGCTCAGTCAGTTAAGCGACTGACCCCTGATTTTGGCTCAGGTCATGATCTCACGGTTGTGAGAGTGAAAGACTCCTCCCCTAGAAGATAGATAGGATAACTAACCGCTTGTTTGCTTTTCTGTAAACCGCTGGCTTAGGTATAGACCAGGTTATTAATTAGGTTATTAATTGCTTATTAATCGCTCTTTTGCCCTTCTGTAACCGCTTGGCTTATAGAAATAATAGAGACGCCATGATGGCATTTCTACCTTCCCCCTTCTTGTTCCCCTTTCCCGCCTCTCTCCTCCCGCGCGCGGGCCCTCAGAACCAATCAGCTTGTTCCCCCTTCCCGCCTCTCTCTTCCCGCGCGCGCGTGGGTCCTTAGAGCCAATCAGCAAACTCCACGTATGCCTTTTTCAAAAGTTCTAACTGTCAACCAATCAGTTGCGCCCCACCCAAAACTTGTTTGTACCTGTCTATAAAAACCCGGCACCACCCCAGCCGGGTGTGCTCAGCTAGCAGGAGCTGCTGACCACCCGCAGGCGCCTGCGTAACAATAAAGAACCTCTTGCTGATTGCATCCAGTGGCAGTGTTGGATTCTTGGGTAAGGGGATCCGCGGGTCTTTCAAGAGCAAGAAGCCCCGCAAAGGCCTCTGTGTGGGTGTGCTTAGGATTCTGTCTGTCCTGTCTGTCCCTCTCCTCCTTGAAAAACAAAAACCAAAAAACAAAACCTAGCTAGATACAAAGATCAGATGTCTAATAAGCTGGCAAAGACAAAGGTAGAGAATGGTGTGAGAGCTGGTCTTACTGCCCCTCTAGCATGGGCTCTCCCTGGTATTTCGTTATTACCTGCTGCTTGAGCTGCTGCACCAGACGATCCTTCTCCCGCTTCAGTGCAGCCACGTCCTCTTGGGTCTTTTTCTTAGAGGAGGAAAGCTCCAAAAGGGCTATGTTGGCATCTTTTTCACTAATGGCAGCCAGAAGAGCTTCTTGCCTATAAAATAAAGAAAATTCCAAGACTTTCATTTGTACTCAAAACAATCCTTTGAAGTTATTATAATCACCCCCATTTTATGGGTGATGAAACCAAGGCTCAGAGAGTCTATATAGCTTGCCCAAGTTCACACTTGAAGTAAATGGTGCAGCTAGGAATCCCACTCAGATTTCTCTGACTCTAAATGTCTTTATCATTGTGTTATCCTGACATCTTACTAAAGAGTTCCTATAGTTAGACTCAGAAAGTAAACAAAATTAATGAATTTTTAGAACTAAGACTAAAACTATCACCCATACATTTTACCCAATTAATTCATTCTTTTCATAAGCATTCTGTTCCTGCCAGGCAAACTGAGGCATTACTGAAACTGAAAACACTCTTATGTATAGAGTGTGTAACAAATTGTAAACATTAGGAAATAGGATTTAGAAAATCAGCCATCTGTTCTTGGGGCATTCTAAACATCTATAATTCTCTTTCTCTCATCAATGCAAATCAGTTTCCAGTCGTGGCTTTATTTGGCAAACGTTTGTGGACTTTGAAACAATAACTTGAACCTTAAGGATTCCTTGTGGTTTAGCTAACTACTTTTTGGCTCACATCCAGAAGGAAAAGAAGGTGGGATTTAGAAGAGGGTGAACACGAGATATTTACAAAATGATCTGAACGAAGTTGGTGAACAGTTAGTCTCCTTGGCAAAAATGCATTCCTCAATAGCTCATCTATTATTTAAGTCATCAGTGAGAATGCAGATTTGATTTACAGGAACTATTTAAGTGGCCTGAGCTTTTGTCCTGAGGAAATGCTGAATCTAAGAATGAACTGCCCAAGTTTAACCTTGCTTCTGTCTTTTGTTAAGATAATTATGCCTCAACAGCAGTCATCTGGAAGTGTTTTAGTTTAGCCACAAACTGGAAGACTATTTTTGCATATTCTGACAAGGATTTTCTGTGTTCTGGATGGGTAGGTCTGGAGAACTCTGAACAAGCAGTACCAACAAACGGAGGAGACAGATCAGCTTACATTATGGAAATGAAGATTTGTTTAACCAGTCTCTGCTGTTGGAAGGGAAGAAGATTCTCACTGACCCCACTGTAATTTTCCACTGTCCCTAAACTCTATACTTCTAAAAAATGGCAGATGGCTTATCCCATGAAGCTTTAGTCAAAAGCAAAGGGATAACAATAGTCTATATATACCCACTGACCACTTGAAAAAAATATGTTAAGTGGTGAAATGAGCTTAAAGGTGAAGGAGTTCAAGTTGGTCTCACTATGCACAATTTCCTGCTAATTGCCATCATCTATTCCCTTTGGGGAAGCTCAAAGACTGACAAAGCTGGAATGAGAAATGTGTTTTCTCAATAAGGGTGCTGCAGTATTTCTGTGCACTAACAGAATTACACATTTAGCAGCAGGCAAATAACACAAGATGAATGAAAGATAAATTATCCAATCAGATGAAGTAAGGAGCACTTTTGCAAAATGGAAGATACAAAGGTGATGGGATCTGAGTTCCATTCTGTGCTTAAGGAAAGTATCATAATGTGAAATAGTAAAAATTATTCTGTGTTGGTGAAGTATCTCAACTGAATTCCAAATTCTTTTATAAATGATATGCTTGGTCAGCTACTGTGGTACAGTTAATCTCTGGGGTAAAATGTCATATTCCCATACTGCAGTATGATATAACAGGTGACAATTCAGATTCTAAATTTTTAAAATAAAGGATGTAGTACTAGACTCTGAGCCACTGGAATAATGTCTATTTTACTAAGATATATAATTTTAAGTCTTTTGTTCTTTTTATATAAAATCCAAATAGAAATTTTATTATGTCATTTATTTTTTATTGAGCATTGATAAATACTACAAACTGCACAGAATCAAACTTTCTCTCCCATACCCATCGCTCTCAACCTCTAAATATATTCTAACTTAACACACTACTGTCTTTTCCATTTTGAAAGTATACTCTTGATAGTGATTTCTATGTGTGTATATGCCTAAAAAGGTCAATTGATAGGGGCCCCTGGGTGGCTGAGTGGATTAAGCCTCTGCCTTCGGCTTAGGTCATGATCCCAGGGTCCTGGGATTGAGCCCCGCATCTAGCCCCGCACTGAGCCCCACATCGAGCCCCCCCCAGTCGGGCTCTCTGCTCAGCGGGGAGCCTGCTTCCTCCTCTGTCTGCCTGCCTCTCTGCCTACTTGTGATCTCTGTATGTCAAATAAATAAATAAATAAAATCTTTTTTTAAAAAAAAAAAGGTCAATTGATAGTCAAGAGAATAAAATTTTTCATTACACACTGCACATATAAACATATAAACTTGGGGGAAATGTCAGTATTTTTTATGGATATATTAGCTTTTATGTTTTTCTTTTGTTTTTGAAAGAGAGAGAGTATTGTTCTCTTGCCTACAATTTTGGTAAATTTGAAATGGACAATTATAAGGGAGAGCAATCTCTTAGAAATCTGAAAGACCGTCAAGAATATTAAAGCTAATAAACAGTAAGAGCCATTTAATTTTGGGGAATAAGAAAACTGTTGTTCCCTCAATACTATTTGATAGAAAAGACTGTATGGTATAGTTGAACTTACGTGGTTAAGTTTCACAGAGAGCACTCAGAAGTGTCAAAACTAAAAAATTTTAAAGAATGCCCTGCTTTCCAGAGGGAATGGAATTCAGAGTGGAAAAAAAAAAAGCAAATTATTTTAGTAGGCACTTAACTCTTAATAAAATTGGTTCTTTGAAAAAAGAAAGGTATTTTCTGATAAAAAGAAGAAAATAAGAATACCAGAAATAGCTCCTTTTTAATCAGAGTCAATTGCTTGAGATGTGGAACTCACCTATTCTAACATGGCTATTTTAAAGAAAATGAACCTTGATAAGGATTAATAACTGACTTCAAGAGCTTTACTAACTAAAGTCTATCTATAGAAAAGGAAGACTTGCTAGTGAAGCACATTCTGACTTCATTTCCCATGAGCCCCTAGGGAGTAATACAAGCACGTATAATATGAAAGGTAATATATGTATGCCACAAGCCCACAGCAAAATAAAGAACTGCAATGCTCAACTGCTCTCCTTGTTCTGTTAATGTCTTTTCCTCAGCTAAAAAAATGAAAAAGAAAAAGAAAATGTATACACAGAACCTTTCAAAGTGATTAGTGGCCCCCTACTGCTTGACTAACATGCCATATTACTTGCATAATGAGTAGGTAGTAGCAGAAATCCAACTTTAAGTCATTAAAGAGGTCTTTTCAATCCATCCCTGGTGCTTTAAACTACATAACAGTTGAACCTGCCCTTTGACCTGAAAATTCTAATAGAATCAAGATGTCTCTAAAAGTATTCTACTGTGTCATTTGAGCTTTAAGAAATAGTAAGACCACCTCCTTTGTCCCCATCTCCCTTCTGAGAACCTTTAGAAATAGGAAGCAAACATCCAAGGCAAATGGAGCTCAAAATCTTTTCCATAATGCCCGAGTCTTTGAGGACAACACAACATTAGTCTGCTATCACTAGTAAAAAAGAAATTTGATCAGTGTTGGATTGATGGTGGTTAACAATTTAAGAGTGAGTCCTAAATATGTATGTGTGTGTGTGTGTGTGTTTGTGTGTGTGTTTAAAAATTTTATTTATTTATTTACTTGAGAGGGAGAGAAAGCACAAGCAGGGAGAGCAGCAGGCAGAGGCAGAGGGAGAAGCAATCTCTCTGCTGAGCAGGGAGCCCGAGGCAGGGCTTGATCCTAAGACCCTGAGATCATGACCTACGGAGAAGGTAGACGCTTAACTGACTGAGCCACCCAGGCATCCTTATGTGAGTGTTTTTCACTGAAATGACAGACAGAAAAGGGGTGAGAATGAAGGGATACCATCAAGATTTATTTTCCCTTCTTCCTCCAACTGGGTATTTCAAATTCAATGATTACACAATCATGTTTCACAAATTACATAATCCTGAAAACATCATGAGAGCTCAGATAAAAGTAAGAATAAAGTCAGTTGCTTTAGATATATTATTGTCATGGACATGTAAGCATAGTTTAATCAACTTCAATTTAAAATAAACCTGAAATCTAGATTCTCTTATTGATGCTTCCTTGATTCTGATGCCTCCTTTACTTGTTATTTAACCATTTAACTATCCAGAGTGACTCATAAACTACCGGGATATCTCTTCCACCTCATTTCCTGGAGAAATCCTTTTGAATGTTATTTTCTCTAATTTCACTTACAGAGAGGTCTCAGAGAGTATGGCAGACACACTACCTTAATTAAGCTCAGTGAAAACCAGCCTGTGGGTGAGCCTACTTGGGCATTCCTGACTGAAACGTCTGATCTTTCAAGCCTTGGTCTTATTATCTCTGTTTTAGGTACCCAAAAATATCTTTAATGTAGAATGCCAACACTAAATAAAACTTTTCATCTACCATAATTTTTTTCCATGTTAATTAAATCACTATATTCCTAGATCCACAGGCTAACATGTAAGTAATCTGACTTCTTTGCTCTCCATAACCAACATTCACATTGTCTGTTCTTCATTTCTAACAGTTTTTAATGAGCCTTGGGCTTTGTATCTATAATTATCACAGTCACTACCATCCTTTTATCATGGGTCTATACCATTTTTTAAATATTTATTTATTTGACACAGAGAGAGAGAGAGAGAGAGAGAGAAAGTGAGAGTGCACAAGCAGGGGGCGTGGCAGGCAGAAGGAAAGGGAGAAGCAGACTTCTTGCTGAGCAAGGACCCCATGCAGGGCTCCATCCCATGACCCTGGGATCATGACCTGGGTCCAAGGCAGGTACTTTACCAACTGAGCCACCCAGATACCCTGGGTCTATATCATTCTTAAGCCCATTCCGATTTCACCATTCTTCTACAATGTCCTACTCTCCCAATTCATTTTCATCTGCTTTCTTACCACATCAAGCACTTTGGCTTAGTATTTGACCAGCTACAATTTTCAACCTACTTCTTAAGGACCCTGTATCACTGAGTTACTGCATGTTTTCACTTAGATTTATGCTATGCTCTCTACCTGAAATGCCTGAAACTATCTCTCCTTTAAAACCTGACTCCTTGGGCGCTTGGGTGTCTCAGTGGGTTGAGCCTCTTCTTTCGGCTCAGGTCATGATCTCAGGGTCTTGGATCAAGCCCCAAACCAGACTCCCTGCTCAGCAGGGAGCTTGCTTCCCCTCCTCTCTCTGCCTACTTGTGATTTCTCTGTCAAATAAATAAATAAAATCTTAAAAAAAAAAAAAACAAACTGACTCCTCACCTAACTAATTTTTGTCTATTCAGTATTTCCTTTCAGTACGTTCAGTTTAAGTGATATTAATAGACATGCGCTCTGTAAATGCCCTCCAATTCTGCTACACATCCAAAGGTCTGCTTCCTCAACTATATTATGTTTATGGTTTATGTTTTTAAAATTTTCTTTTAAGGTTTCTATGAGTTTATTGGTCTTTCAATTTAGCTCACTATTTAAAAAATATTTTTAAATTTTTTTATTGTGGTAAAATACATATAATAGGGGCGCCTGGGTGGCTCAGTGGGTTAAAGCCTCTGCCTTCAGCTCGGGTCATGATCTCGGGGTCCTGGGATCGAGCCCCACGTCGGGCTCTTTGCTCAGCAGGGAGCCTGCTTTCCTTCCTCTGTCTGCCTGCCTCTCTGCCTACTTGTGATCTCTCTCTGTCAAATAAAAAAAAAATACATATAATATAAAGTTTACCATTTTAACCATTTTTAAGTGTATATTCAGTAGTGTTAAGTACATTCATACTGTTGTGTAACCTATCTCCAGATAACCAATCTCTTTATCTCGTAAAACTCAAACTGTACCTAATAAAGAATTCCCCATTCCCCACCCCCAACCCTTGACAACTACCATTTACTTTCTGTCTCTATTAATCTGATTATTCTAGGAACCTCATATAAAGGGAATCACACAGATTTGTCTTATTGTGTCTGGCTTATGTCATTTAACATATTGTCTTCAAGGTTTATCTGTGTGGTAGCATGTGTCAGAATTTCCTTCCTTTTCAAGGCTGAAAAATTTCCACTGTATATATACACCACACTGTTTATCCATTCATCAGCTGATGGACATTTGGGTTGCTTCCACCTTTGCCTATTGTGAATAATACCCCATCTTTAATTTTTAAAATATATTATTTTCCTTATAGAGTCTAAATTCATGGCTTTGCACACCAGAAGCTTACAAATATTAATATTCTGCATTGCATGTCCCTAAACCATTTACAATTTTTCTTTTATTTGGTATGAGGTATTCTCTGTACTCTATATACTCTGATACTATTTTCTAGTCTTCCTTTGTGCCTAAAGCCTTTGCTTCAAAATAGCTCCAAGAAAGCAAGATCTTCATCCGTTTTGTTCACTAATGTATCCCAAGTGTAAGAATAGTTCCTGGAATGGAGTAGGCACTTCACAAATTCATCTTGTGCCAATAGCTCCTCCAATTCTGTTTCCATTTCTATCCAATTTGGTGGCTTGGTTTCCAAACTGTTCCAATGTATTCCCTTATTGAAGCTATTCCCTATTTCACTTTAAAGTTTTTGTTTGTTTTTGTTTTGTTTTGTCCAGTAGCATGGCAGGCTAGTGAGCAGAGAGTGGGAAGAATTTGAAAACATGAAGAAAACCAAGACTGGAAAAGAGACCACTAACTTTGGCTAATTTATCTTTCACTTAAAGAAAAGAGTTTTGTTTTTTCTCTAAGAAGACAGATGACAACTGGAGTCATAGGTTCAATTCTAGATGTTATAATTTAATCAACAGTGTCCAAGTAGAGGGTATCCAAAGGAAGGTGGCAGAATGGGGTTATAAAAGGCATGTTAATCCAAAAAGATTTATCCATATAACATGATTGCTGTCAGAACAGCAGAAGTAAGACATTAGATCTGTGGTCCTCTAGAGGACACAAATGGCATTAAAGGGGGGAAAGTTACAAAGAGATTCCATCTAATGAAACATGTAACGTATTAACTTGTATTAATAAGTAGAATTGGAAACCTAAAAAGTGGTAGGGCTTTCCATGACTGGGTGTTTAAAGAGGTTATCAGAGATACTGTATAAATGGTGTTGTTTTGAGTTGGTCTATCCTCTTTAACTGTAATATTTCAATAAAACGAATGAGATGAGACAATAAATTGTAAGTGCCAATAAATCGCATGGACAATAGATGCTCAAGTCATACAGTGGACAAAGAAATCACCTTAGGCTGAAGACTTGGAACCTGAGAAGGACCCATTTTTTTTTTTTATTTTTTATTATTATTTTTTTTTAAAGATTTTTTATTTATTTATTTGTCAGAGAGAGAGTGAGCGAGAGCGAGCATAGGCAGACAGAGTGGAAGGCAGAGTCAGAGGGAGAAGCAGGCTCCCTGCGGAGGGCAAGGAGCCCGATGTGGGACTCGATCCCAGGACGCTGGGATCATGACCTGAGCCGAAGGCAGCTGCTTAACCAACTGAGCCACCCAGGCGTCCCGAGAAGGACCTATTTTGACAGAGATAGTGAGAAAGAGAAAGTGGCAAGTGTAAAAGCACAGGCATGTGTGAAGATACACTGCATAGCTGGATTCAAGGGTCTCCATGGGCAAAGAGAAACTGAAAAGGTGGCTTTGGATCAGAGTAGAGATGGTGTGGAATAATAGTAAGGAATACACTTAAGATTATGAAATCCTCGAGGATTCTGACCCAAACTTGACAAGTAGGGGTTACTCAAAATGTTGAATTAAGAATGATTTGATTCTGATAATATGGTAGCATCAAAAGTTCTAGGAAAGTAAAGCAAGGGTTTAGAAAGGACTGATTTAGAGGCAAAGAGAGGAGAATGAATGATTCTCAAAGCAGAAGGTCAGGATGTTACTGCTGGAGATGTATTATGAATAAAACTTACATTACAAAAATTATTTTTAAGGAATGAAGAATAAAATGATGCTATCTGAATTGCGGATTCAAAAGTCAAAGGTGGGACTATGATAAATTGCTATATCTTTCAATGAATATGAAATATAAAATATATCACATTTATGTTTTGATGCTGGAAAGTAGTCCCAAAGGTGGGACTATGATAAATTGCTATATATTTCAATGAATATGAAATATAAAATACATCACATTTATGTTTTGATGCTGGAAAGTAACTTTTTTTTTTCTTTAAAGATTTTATTTATTTATGAGACAGTGAGCGCGAGCCTGTGCACGCAAGCTTGGGGAGGAACAGGCATGAAGCTCTATCTGATCTCAGGACCTGAGATCATGACATGAGCAGAAACCAAGAGTCAGATACTTAACAAGAGCCACCCAGGCACCCTTGGAAAATGACTTTCAAATGTTACCAAATACAGACTATCTCAGGGCATTTGATCCAATAAGGCATGCTGGGGTCCTGCCTCATATAACCTTCCTGTAGCAAGGCCTTTGCCCAGAATAATTTGGAATCTTCTCCATCTTCTCTTGTTTAATGTCTCTCTATCTCCTGAAATCAGGGAAGAAAAGTGATTTATATTAAGATAAACACTGACATAAGAAGGGGCAAAGAAGTTATCCCAATATGGGCTGATTTATTTTTCAGAAGTCCTTGAAAAGAATCAAAGTTAACACAATAAAATCAGTAACTGTTGGTAGTTACAGCTCAGTAAGTGAAGCTGATTAAACAAAATTTTGCATGGAAAACCTGTGTTCATTTTTTCTCCTCATTTTTTCTGAACTATGAACGTTTTGGTATTCCCAAACCGGCAGACTGTGACACATTTGGAGGATATAGGTCTACTATGATATTGATACTTCTGTTATAAAGTTTCTGCCTACTTCTCAGACTGGCAAAGTTGATGTCTGTAGCTATATTTGTTAGAAAAAACAGAAGCTTGTATCTTTTCCATCTGTTTAAAAAAAAAAATTGCAACCTAATCCACAAAGAGACAGAAAGCAAATCAGTGGTTGCCAGGGACTGGAGCAGGGGCTTCAGAAAGGCTGGTCAGAGAAGCAAGAGAACCTTTTGGAAATGTATTATACTTTGACTATGGTGGGTGTAACACAGTGTCTACACTTGTCAAAACTCACCACATTATACCCTTAACGTGTATATATTTTATTGTAACAATAATATAATCAAATAATTTTCAAAATCATAAACATTTTGTGAATGAGGAATATTACACAGCTAACATGACAACAATAAGTACAATGCATCTTTTTATTATAGTAAAATATACGTAACATCAAATTTACCATTTTAATCACTTTTTAACATATGATTCTGTAGCACTATATACTGACAATGTTGTGCAACCAACAAAATCATGATCCTTTTCTAGAAGTTGTTTGTTTTCTCCAGCTAAAACTATGTACCCATAAAACACTAATTTGCCTTTCCCTCAACTCCCGGTCCAGGGCAACCACTATTCTACCTCCCATCTCTATGAATTTTTAACTACCCTAGTTTCCTTATAAGTAGAACCATATAGTATTTGTCCTTTTGTATCTGGCTTATTTCACTTAGCATAATGTCTTAAAATACAATGTATTTTTATTCTTCCAAATTTAAGTGATCTTTAAGTAAAACATACACTGTAAGTATTTTTCCTAATTAGTTTCCTTCTTTCAAACTCTTTTCCTTTATTACTGTTTTCTAAAACAGAAAATTACATCCCTAAAAACTATGCCTTTTATTTATAGTTATAGTTGGACAAGGAAGTGGTGGTGGGAAGAGCCAAGATTAGGATGAACTGAGAAGAGGAAAGGTCTGAGGTAGAAGTACTGACAGGACTTATTGAATGACACTGGCCTCCTTGGGGTCCCGATGCTCTCCCTTATTAAGTCTAGTTCAAAAGTATAATATAGAGGGGTGCCTGGGTGGCTCAGTGGGGTAAGCCTCTGCTTTCGGCTCAGGTCATGATCTCAGGGACCTGGGATCGAGCCCCACACCAGGCTCTCTGCTTAGTGGGGAGCCTGCTTTCCACCTCTCTTCTGACTAACTCTGGGCCTACTTGTATATCTCTCTCTCTCTCTCTGTGTTAAATAAATAAATAAAATCTTTTTTAAAAAAGAGTATAATACAGAAACATGGCTTCAGGGCTTCAGTGCTGCTAGACTGTACATAACTTGGAATTTCTGCAGTTTGTTTTCTTTTGGCATTAAATATCATTTACAGTGATACTGAATATCTCTTTAAGAAAGTGAGGGTGATATTTATTGGAGTTCTAATATTTGGTTAAACTTGATGTAAGTATTTGATTATAAAAAAGCTTGTCCAATTTTCTCTCGAGCTATATGAGATAATAACACTTAAGTACTAACAACAGAATAAAGCAATCTGGAGATAAGAAGTCTAAAATAAAGAACCTCATGCAAAAACAAAATGGTTTACTTTTAAGAAACAATGGAATTCAGCTCCTTTTCCATGAATATTTTAAGTAAAATTAGCTTCCCTGACTGTAGATAAGGTCCCAATAAAGTCTGGACATTCTTTCTACTCTTTACTCCCAAGTTATATACAAAGAGTCAGCTGTCAGTTTCATCCTTCATTGGACTGACTAGCTGACAATAAGCAAAAAGCTTTCAAAAACTACACTTCAACCCTATGAATAATCATAGTTTTACAAATGATGCATTATGTGGTCCAATGTTCCAGAGTTTTGCTTGTTTAAAGACACTTTTATAAAACCAATTTCAGGGGAGATTTTCACTCCATATTCATGACTGTGGAATGTTTAGATCTAGATCTTGCTTACAGTGCTCAAGATTAAGAAAGCAGCAGGGATCTGGTATTTAAGTACAGTACCAAGCTTCCCTAAAGAGAAAGTGAGGTTGTAATGCAAAACTCACCCAAGCACAGATTTCCATAAATTCTTGATTAGTCTAATACAAACAGACAACTTTTTCTTTTTAGGCTAGAGACTAAAGCAGCATCACCTCAATTTAATGGGTCTGTCTTTGAATACCTTGCCTTCTTTTAAAGTCTACATGTACCTTCTCAATAAAATCTTTTCAAGCTTCTTTATTTCTGACATCTTTCACTTGTCTAATCACAAAGAACTTTATCACCTATACCATATATATGATTTTGGAAGAGACATTACTGGTAAGCTGAGGAGGGTTATTTACTTATTTATTTATAAACAATTTTGTCAGAGCAAGCAAGCGCCCATGCCTGCGCAGGCACCAACAGGGGTGTGGCAGGCAGAGGGAGAAGCAGGCTCCCTGCTGAGGAAGGAGCCTCATCCGGGACTCCATCCCAGGACCCTGGGATCATGAACCAAGCTGAAGGCAGACGCTTAACAGACTGAGCCACCCAGGCATCCCTGAGGAGGATTTTTAAAAAAGGGAATTCTGAGGGGTACCTGGGTGGCTCATTCAGCTAAGCATCTGACTCTTGATTTTGGCTCAGTCATGATCAGGGTCCTGGGATTGAGCCCCAAGTTGGGCTCCCTGCTCATCAGGGGTTCTACTTGCGGATTCTCTCCCTCTCCCTCTCCTCAATCGAGATCTCTCTCTCTAAAATAAATAAATATTTTTTTTAAAAAAGGGAATTTTGCACATATTTAAATCCTGACTATTCAAGTAGGATGTAAGTTTCCTGAGTATAGAGACCATGTCTTAATTACAGTATATCCTCCATTTAGATATATCTACTTATCTATCCTCATATACGCTATATCCTCCACACACACACACACACACACACACACACACGTAAATTAGAGCCAACTGTTCAAAACTAAACTAGTCCAGAACTAAAAATACTTTTTGGTCAACTGTCTCTGAACCAATGGTAGGAAAGCCCATTTACCCAAACATTAGAGAAAAGAAAATGATGAATGACTAATTATAGCATTACCTATCCTATATGCAACAAGATAGACCCTTCAATAATCAAATAAACAAATTTTCCTCAATAATTACACAATTATGGGATAACAGAAAGCAAATAATTCTTTGCACAAGACTGCTATGTTCACTTTTCTTTATGCTGATCTTTTAAAGATGAAACTTTCTTGAGGAAGTCCTAATACATTAAAGGTGCATACTGCCCTACAGAAAACAGGATCCCGTTCTGACTCTAGTAAGAAACATCTACATAAAAACTGAATAGGATTGTAGAAGGAAAGCATGGTATGATTTCTAAGGAAGAAGACACTTTTGCATAAAGCCAAATCACTTAAGATTTCTGAATGAGAGGCTTTTGACTCAAGCTACTCTGCAATTTAATAACTTAATGATTTTTCAGAGGGGGAAAGTTAATTTTAGTTTGTCAAACACATAAGAAATTTATCCAACTCATATTCAATAACTGGCCTAATAAACAGGAAAGGCATCTTTAAGAAAATGCCTACAGTAAAATGAAAAGAATAGGGGATAAAATGTTTCAGTTACTACACACTAATTACAGATACTCTATTTTTTAAAAATTTTAAAAAAATATTTTTTAGTTTTCTCCATACTCAACACAGGGCTCGAACTCATGACTCTGAACTCCTGAAAACTCCATGGAGTGAAGTTATAATACCACAGTTTGGGCTATTACATGAAAGAGACACAAATCTATATGCAGTTTACCGTGCTATTTTTGTCTAAGCAGGAAAATATAAATCCTAAATGAGTTTTAATAGAATGTTTTACATCTCCTTAGTATTTTGCATACATGAAGTAAAATACATGAAAAGTCTACAGTAAAAAGTCTACAGTAAAATAGACAATATAACTGGAACCTAAAAATTAGAAGAGAAATTAAGGATCAGAATTAGTCTCAGAATACATTGCTTAAAAAGATTTTACCCACTTATTTAAGAGAGAGAGAGTGAGCGTGAGAGAGAGAGGGCATGAGTGGGGAGGGGCAAAGAGAGAGGGGAGAAGTAGGCTCCCCGATGAGTACAAAGCACGATGTGGGGCTCGATCCTGGGACTCTAGGACTCCTGAGCCTAAGGCAGATGCTTAACCAACTGAGCCACCCAGACGCTGCGAATACATTTTTTTTTTTTTTTTTTTTTTTTTTTAAGAGAGGGAGAGAAAGAAGGAGGAGGAGGTACAGAAGAAGAGAGTGAGAGAGAATCTTAAGCAGGCTCCATGCCCAGTAGAGAGCTTCACCTGGGGCTCTATCTCACAACCCTGGTTCGGATCTTGATCTCAGCTGAAATTAAGAGTTGGACACTTAACTGACTGAGTCACCCGGGCATCCTCAGAATACATTAAAAAAAAAAAAAAAAAAAAGAAGCCATAAAGAAAGGATTACTTTGTTAAGATAATATCTACTTATTGATGTGTCACTTTACTTATTGATTAAAGTAAGATCCACTAAAATTTTATAGGATCCATATTAATTTGTAAAATAATGGTACACAATACCTACCTTTAAAAAAATATAGAACTATAGTCAACTACCAAATTGTATATAAAATGCATCTATGCATTCTAATTAGAGGGTTCTAATTAGACGATGTGTTCATCATTCTAATGATCAAGTATTTTTTGTGACACCCAAATATATGGACTCTAAAAGTCCCTTCAATGTATTATGCAGGGAACTATAATTTATAATGAAACATCATATCAGAAAGGAAAGTAATATCATTTGGGTAAGAGCCTCAGACTGTTTTCTATATAGCCACAGTTAATTAGAGTAAGTTGTCTCTATCTCTGGTTCAGTATAGAAGTGATTTCTGATTCTACCTAATGCCTAGCTATTTCCAGACAGAACTCATAAAAAGCAAAAACGTGTTTTATTTGATCTAAAATGCCTGATTGTTCAGGCCCTCTCCATGCTACAATTATTTTATTCTTAAAAGAAAAAAAAAGCCTCCATAGGCCTTACTTTCCCCTAAACTGCTATGACGTCTCTTTTGCCCTCCTGGTCAAAATTTATTTTATTTTATTTATTTTAAAAAATTTTTTAAATTTAAAATTCAATTAATTAACATGTAATATATTACTAGTTGCAAAGGTAGAGATCAGTGATTCACCAGTCTTACATAATATTCAGTGCTCATTACATCATGTGCCCTCCTTAATATCCATCACCTAGCCACCCCATCTCCTCACTCCCCTTCCCTCCAGCAACCCTTAGTTTGTTTAGTATGGTTTGTCTCCCTTTCTGGTTTCAATGTGTTTTACTTTTTCCTCTCTTCTCCTATAATCCTGTTTTGTTTCTTAAATTCCACATATGAGTGAAAACACACGTAATTGTTTTTCTCTGATTAGCTTATTTCACTTAGCATAATACCCTCTAGTTCCATCCACATCACTGCAACTGGCACGATTTCATTCCTTTTGATGGCTGAGTAGTATTCCACTGTAGCCGCATACTGTATCTTCTTTCTCCATTCATCTGTCAATGGACACACCTGGCCAAAATTTTAAAAACTCCAATAGACTTCTAACTAAAATGTTGGATTTCTATTTCAAGATGACAGAACAAAAACCTCAGTTCCCTTCTACTTTAGGAAAATCATTCTCAAATATCAAGAGAAGAAAAAACAGAAACAAACCCAACCTTTGTTGATACAGTAAGATTTATGTTATGGCAAATGATAACATAATGAGAAAATGGATAGAAAATTCTTAGCACAGGAAAACCAATCCAAAGTGTCTGCTGAGGGAAACAGCTATGAGAGGGAAGCAGATTTACCTACCCAAGAAGAGCTCAAGAATGATCAGGTCAATAGCTATAGAAAGTAGTATAACTTACAGTAACATATCAGAATTACCTTACAGTGGTTCTCAAATATAAAATAAATTATTAAAAATGGAAGTCTGTGCTCTACTGCTGACCTACTATATTTGAATTTCAGAGGATGGGCATCTATAACTTTTAAGCAGCAGTCCAGATAATTTGAGATCCATTACTTTACAGAGGAACTAATTTAAAAGACCAACAGTAAGGTATTACAGGTATCTCCAACCGCCTCCCCCCCCCCCACCTTTGCCAAGACTGAGTTTTCATTTAGGATTTACATTTACTGTTTGTAATTCAAAAATACATAGAAAATATTCTAATTCTATAGTGAAAATGACCAGTTTTTTTAAACTCTTAAATTCTGATATTGTAGAAACTAACAATATTGACCATTACTGGATTTAGAAATCTAACACGGAGAGGACTTCTGGTCTACCCAACAGATTGTTTGAGAAAAGGTTTAGTTAAACACCTCATAATGCATTCATAGGTAAATTTCCTCCTTTCTTTATGGTAAGGGCCATCACAAGACAGATAGGTGAACTTAGGATATTCTGCTTTCTAAATCTCTGCCTTTAAAAAATAGATGGCAGCCAGGGGAGTTTTGTTGGGGATTATTCAAATCCTATCAAAATCCCTAGTGCATTATGTTCTTAAACCCACTGATTTCTGTTGGAGTTGGGGGGTGGACAGACAGCTTAGGCTGAGCCTCAAGAGATGAAGCTAAGTGGTGGGTTCACAGTAACATCTGGGGATGATGTGTACAAAATGATTTATACTGGTCTTTTCTTTCATTTTGTCTTTACTATTTCATAATAGTATGTCTGTTCTGCCTCAAGTTTAATGGCATAATATGAACAGAAAATTTCAGGATACAAATTCCCCTTATAGGGGCGCCTGGGTGGCTCAGTGGGTTAAAGCCTCTGCCTTCGGCTCAGGTCGTGATCCCAGCGTCCTGGGATCGAGCCCCACATCAGGCTCTCTGCTCAGTGGGGAGCCTGCTTTCTCCTCTCTCTCTGCCTGCCTCTCTGTCTACTTGTGATCTCTGTCAAATAAATAAATAAAATCTTAAAAAAAAAAAACAAAAAAACTCTTCAAATTCCCCTTATAAAGACATAGTCCCTTCAAAATAAGGCACACCTGCTGTTCTTCTACTCAAAAACTTTTGGGCTATACCATTTATTGTGTCTTCTTAAGGAAGCCTCTATTTCCAAAGGAAAATAAAGTCTTATGTTGTTTCTCAGAATTCAAACTCAAGAACACCCCCATTTATTTAGTTGTCTGTTTTAAGAATTATTGAATGCTTTAAGCAATTAATCCCTGCACTTTGTCACTGTCCCACTGTTTAGTTAACCTTTTCCAGTCATAGATGGATAACATGTTCATACCAGCTGTCCACACTGTGCTACCGTGGAGGCCAGCTTCCCTGTTTTTAAAGCTTCCATTGCATTCCAAGTCTGTTTGCTATAACACTTGTTAGAAGTGTCTTGGTATCATGGTACTCATTTCTCTATCTTGCAGCATAATCAACAGCTAAGTGTGTCCTGATTTTTAAAAAATCCTACATTATAGAGAACATGTAATGTTTGAATTGGTTGGTATACTGCCTGAAAAAAAGTGGGTAATGTTCCAATGACTAAATATCCACAATTTTCTTTAGGCTATATATGATACATATAAAATCTACAGGGATATATATGAGTAACTGTGGGGAGTGATGAGAGGGAACTAGAGATACTGGGGTTGCTGAAATCTTGAAGGTCACCAAAAGTACTTGGTGGCCAAAATAGATGAAAACAAATTCAGTAATTTATTACTTTTCTCTGTTAATGACTCAACAATTCTATCGTCCATCTGCTGTCAATTTGTTGGCAAAAATTATAAGAACAACTCCTCTCCTACACAGCTTCGGAATGAAACATCTGGTGGGGAAATTCTATAGGAATGGGTAACAAGCTGTGCTTGTATTTGGCAGATGAATTATTATTGTTGCCAGCTTGGCTGATTCCACCTTCTCTGCATCTTTTCCTAGATTCTCCTACTTACAAAATGCCAAACACAATTTGGGAAGCATGGTTATTACACCTATTTTTTCTTATATATATATAAGGGGCACATGGTTATGGTAGGCATAAAACAATGGGAAATGCAGAATCTTCTGGTGGTTTTTTTTTTTTTTCTTCTGAAGTTGCTCTGCATAGCATTCCCTATTATTTTCTATTATTCCCTATTATTTCTAGTATTTCTAACAGGGAAACTATGCTCAAAATTAGTAAAGCAATAACCATCACAGTCTACTAAGTCACATGTTTATTTCTCAAAAATACAGGAAAATGACAATTGAAAATATTATTTCAAAACAAGTTTTAGAATTTTACTGCATGGAAATTAAAATTTAAAAATATCTTTTAGGGGTGCCTGGCTGGCTCAGTCAGTGGAGCATGTGACTCTTGATCTTGGGGTTGTAAGTTTGAGCCCCACATGGGGTAGAGAGATTACTTAAAAACTCTTAAACTTTGCTTGTTATTTTAAAAAAAAGGAGTAAATATTTTAAAACTAGAGAAAATGATAACTATTACTGATTACATTTTGTTTATGGCCTCTGGATTTCTTCCTCCTCAACTGGATATTTTCTCTCTCTTAGAGCACCTCTATTTGTCTTACGTTATAACACTGTACATGTTTTCCCTATTTCTGAAAGCCAACTGATGGCATGAACCTAATCAAGTCTACCTTCAAGTCAGCCAATCTGACTCAGCTATAGTGTCTAACCAGTGCCTTCCTTCCAGGGGTAATTCAATTTTCCAAAGTGCATTCTCTCTCTGACTAGTTAGCTCACCTGATAAGAGGAATAATAAAGGCAAGATACTTTCTCTTACTTCCAGTCTGTTCCACAGCTCAAAATTTCACCTTTAGCACACACAGTTATTCTCTAGGTCAACACTTCTCAAAAGTGTATTCCACAGAAGTATGGACAGATACTAACATATGTCCCATGAAAAAAAGATTTCCATGGTCAAATAAATAGGAGGAACACTGGGCTAATCTAATAGCCCACTGATACAGAACTCACAAGAGCTTTCTATGGTGTAGATGACATATCTTTAATAGGATGTTATATTTTAAAGCAGGGGTAGCCAAACCACTGCCCACAGGCCAACCCTGACTAACCACCTGCTGATATAGAGCCTGTAGACAAGGAATGGCTTTTACATTTTTAAGTGGTTGAAAAGAAATTTCTTGTGACATAATATAACATATATATGACACATAGTTTATATTCTAATATATAAAAATATAGTATTTTATGAAAATGATTTGAAATGCAAATTTCAATGTCCATAAACAAAATATGAATGAGGCAAAACATACTCATTTGTTAATGTATTTTCTATGATTACTTTAGCATGGCAAGAGAAAATGTGAGTGGTTATGACAGACACCAAATTGTCCCCAAAGCTCAAAATATTTACTATCTGGCTCTTCAGAGAAAAAGTCTGGCAACCCTTTTATAAATTATTTCCCAAACTTAGTTGACCATGGAACCCTACTTCCTCAGTTTTCTGGAGAATACCAATTAATACCTGGAAGCATACTAATATTTCAAGAACACAGTTTGGAAAGTGATGACTTAACCAGAAGCCAATGGATCTTGAAAGAATGAATAAAAGAGTATGAATGTGCTGGGAAAAAAATTCACCACGATCAATACTGCCAACATGATTACTACAGAGTCGGCTACTATTAAGCATTTTATGTGGATTAAGTAATTTAATCCTTACAAAAACTCTATGAATTTGAGAAAGGACGTATCTAGTAGGCAGTTGTACTGATGGGCCTGGAGCCAGATCCTGAATTAAAGATGGATGTGGAAATGATCAGCAGAGAAGGTAGTTGAAATAACAGGAGTGCAAGAAACCACCGAGATCAGAAGGGAAGCACATAGCACTCACAGAATTAAAGTCCGTAAAGAACTGAGGGGGGACAGTCTTAGCAACAGAAGAAAACAAGGAGGCAGTGGTATCCTGAAAGCCAAAGAAATAAGTTTCAAGAAATAACCAAAGATCAAATACTTTAAAGAATTTATAGACAAAGTCAAAACTAAGACTACAAAATTTCCATTTGATTTAGCTTTTAGAATGTTTCTAGTTACTGCAGAAAGCAGCTTCAGGGCTGGTAGCAAAAGCCATACTGAAAAGGCTGAGGAGTAAACACACACACTCATACACACACACACACACTCTCTCTCTCTCTCTCTCTGAAATAATACTCAGCCACAAAAAAAGATATTCTGCCACAACACAGATGTACTTTGAAGATATTATGCTAAGTGAAATAAGTCGCACAGAGAAAGACAAATATAAGATTTCAGCTATATGTGGAATCTAAAAAATCAAAACAAATGAACAAAACAAAATATAGAAAAACTCACATAGAACAGAGGGGAAGGAGGCTGATAGGCAGGCAAAATGAGTGAAGGGATCAATTTTACATATATATGTATACGTGTGTGTGTGTGTACACAGACACACACATACACAATATTTTCTTTATCCATTAATCCATCCAGTACATCAAGTAACATTTAGGTTGCTATCATTTCTTGGTTACTGTAAATGATGGTACAGTAAACACATCTCTTTTTGGTATACCTTTTCAAATCAGCATGTATGAATTCTTTAAATAAGTACCCAGAGGAGGAAGAACTGGTTCATATGGCAGTTCTATTCTTAATTTTTTGATTAAACTCTATACTCTTCTTTCTGCTGGCTGTATTACCAATTTTATATTCCCACAAAGTATATGAGAGATCCCTTTTCTCCACATCTTCTTCAATGCTTGTTATTTCTAGTCTTTTTGGTAACAGTGATAACAGCTATTCTAACTGGTATGAGGTAATACTGCATTACAGCTTTAATTTGCATTTCCCTAATCATTAGTGATGTTAAGTAACTTTTCATGTCCCTGTTGGTCATCTCTATGTCTTTTTTGGAAAAATGCCTTTTCAGAACCTCTGTTCATTTTTATGTGGGTTGTTTTTTTTGCTGCTGTTGTGATGTGTTGTATGAGTTCTTTACATATTTTGGATTTTAATCCCTTGTTGGATATATGGTTTGCAAAAATCCTTTCCTATTCAGTAGGATTCCCATTTGTTTTAATGATGGTTTCTTTTACTGTGCCGCTTTTAAGTTTGATATAATCTCATTTATTTATTTCTGGTTCTGTTTCCCTTGCCTCTGGGGTCAGAGCCACAGAAATCTCACTGAGACCAATATACACATTTATCACCTATGTTTTATTTTAGGCAGTTTATGCTTTCAGGTCTAACATTCAAGCCTTTAACTCATTTTGAGTTAATTTTTGTGTACAGTGTAAGACAGTGGTCTAGTTTCACTCTTTTGCATGTAGCTGTCCAGTTTTAACCAAAGCTGTTTATTGAAAAGACTATCCTTTCTCCATTGGATGTTCTTGGCTCCTTTCATGTAAATTAGTTGTCTGTGCATGCGTGAGTTTAGTTCTGGGATCTCAATTCTATTCCACTGATTTATTTGTTTTTATGCCCAATACCACATGGTTTTGATTACCATAGCTCTGTAGGAGAGTTTGAAGCCAGGGAGTATGATTTCTTTAGCTTTGCTACTCTTTTTCAATATTGCTTTGGTTATTCAGGATTTTTTGTTTCCATAAAAGTTTTAGAATTGTGAAAAACACATTTGGAATTTAGATAGGGACTGCTGAATCCACAGATTCCTTTGGGTTATATGGACATTTAACAATATTAATTCCTGAAATCCATGAGCATGGAATATCTTTCCTTTATTTGTGTCTCCTTCAGTTTCTTTCATGAGAGTTTTGTAGTTTTCATTGTACAGGTCTTTCACCTCTATGGTTAATTTTTTCCTTGGGCATTACATTCTTCTTGTTGTAACTATAAATGGAATTGTTTTCCTAATTTCTCTTTCTGTTAATTATTACTGTATAGAAATGCCACTGATTTCTGTATGATGACTTTGTATATTGCTATTTTGCTCAATTTATTTATTGGTTTTAAAAGTTTTTTGGTGGAGTCTTTTTAATATATAATATCATGTCATCTGCAAATAATTACAGTTTTACTTCTTAAGATTTGGATGCCTTTTATTTTTTTCTATTTATTTATTTATTTTAAAGGTTTTTTAAAGATTTTATTTATTTATTTGAGAGACGGAGATCACAAGTAGGCAGAGAATCAGGCAGAGAGAGAGGAGGAAGCAGACTCCCTGCTGAGCAGAGAGCCCAATGCGGGGCTCCATTCCAGGACCCTGGGATCATGACCTGAGCCGAAGGCAGAGGCTTTAACCCACTGAGCCACCCAGGCGCCCCTCTATTGTTTTTATTTTTTTAGAAGATTTTTACACAAAAATGTGAGTAAGAGAGAGGAGGAGTGAGGAGGGACAGAGGCTGAAGCAGACTCCCCAGGGCTCTGATTCTAGGACTCTGGGATCATAAGCTAGGTCAAAGACAGTTGCTTACCCAACTGAGCCACCCAGGCACCCCACATTTTATTTCTTTTTTTGGTTAACTGATAATGGCTAAGACTTCCAATACTATTTTGAATACAAGTAAGAGTGGACATTGTTGTCTTATTCCAGATCCAAGAAGAAAAGCTTTTAGCTATTCACCAGAGTATGATGTTAGCTCTGGGTCACATGTGGCCTTTATTATGTTGATGTAAGTTCACTTTCTACACAGTTTGTTGAGTTTTTACCATAAATGGATGTAGAGTTTTGTCAAATCCTTTTTCTGCATCTACTGAGATGATCACATGATATTTCCCCTACATTTTGTTGCTGTGGTTTATCAAGATGATTGACTTGTGGCTACTGAACCATCCTTACATCCCGGGAATAAATCCCACTTGGTTATGGTGTTTGGTCCTCTTAACATATTACTGAATTTGGTTGCTAAGATGTTGAGAATTTGTCCATCAATGTTCATCAACGATACTGGCCTGTAATTCTGTGTATATGTATGCTTGCGCGTCTGGTATCCTTGCCTGATTTTGATATAATGGTAATGCCAGCCTCATAAAATATGTTGGGAAGTGTTCCCTCCTTTTCAACTTTTTGGAACAGATTGAGAAAAATAAGCATTAAATCTTTGAATGTTTGGTAGAATTCACCAGTAAACCTGTCTGATCCTAGATTTATTTTTTGTTTTTTTTTGATTATTGATTCAATTTCCTTACTTGTATACAGATTTTCTATTTCTTTGTGATTCAGGCTTAGAAAACTACATGTTTGTAGGAATTTATCAATTTCTTTAAGGTTGTACAATTTTTTCTTCCATATTAGTTGTACAATAATAGTCTCCTATGATTCTTTGCATTGCTGTGGTGTCAATTTAACTTTTCCTCTTTCATTTCTGATTTTATTAAAGCTTGTTCTGTATTTTTTTCTTGATTAGCCTAGCCAAAGGTGTGTCAATTATATTTATCTTTTCAAAGAACCATATCATAGTTTCATAGATATCTTTGTTTACTTTAGTCTCTATTTCATGCATTTCTCCTCAGATTTTTATTATTTCCTTCCTTCAACTGAAATTGGACTTTATTTATTCTTTTATTTCCTAGGTTTAAAGTTAGACTGAGAATTTTTTTTGATGTAGTGTTCACAGCTGCAATGTCCACAATAGCCAAACTATGGAAGGAGCGGAGATGCCTTTCAACAGATGAACAGAAAAAGAAGATGCAGTTCATACATACATTGGAATATTACTCAGTCCTCAGAAAAGATGAATACCCACCATTTTCATTAACACAGATGGAACTAGAGAGGATTATGCTAAGAGAAATAAGTCAAGCAATGGGAAAAGTGAATGCCAACTAATCTATTTTTGATGTCACATTTTATATCTTTTCATTGTAAGCAACCTTTAATGTCTAAAGTAAGCATCCTTTAATGTCTAAACTAATTATTGTGATTTAAGTTAATTTTTCCACTTTGTCTTTTAACCTTCATGTTTGGTTTATGTGACTGGTTTACTACTTTTGGTACATATTTACCTTTTCCAGTGAGGTTTTTACTTCTGTATGTTTTCTTGTAATTAATTAGTACTTCCTCCTCTAATTTAGAGAGGTCCTTTTATTATTTCCACTAAGGTCAGTTTAGCAGTGATGAACTCTAATGTTTGCTTATCTGGAAAACTTTTTTTTTTTTGCCAATTTTGTTTATTTAATAGGTATTAATAGTCTCAAAAATCTTTTTCTTCACCAGATGTTTGATCCCCTTGCAAAACTTTTGATCTCTGAGCTTGGACATGGAGCTTTACTCCATCAATAATATGATATTCTTGTTGTAGCGCATCCTTAAAAGTTCTTCTGAAGAAAACTGAATCCAATTCATATTCCTGTGAAATCCAGTATCCTTGTCAGAAGGTACAGTGTACTTTTGTTTCTGTTTTTGTTTTTTCTTTAAGATTTTATTTATTTATTTAACAGACAGAGATCACAAGTAGGCAGAGAGGCAGGCAGAGAGAGGAAGAAGCAGGCTCCCTGCTGAGCAGAGAGCCCAAGAGAGCCCAATGCCGGGCTCAATCCCAGAACCCTGGGGTCATGACCTGAGCCGAAGGCAGAGGCTTTAACCCATACAGTGTACTTTTGTACATGGCCAAACTGAGCAAAGAGTTTGCTGAGCTCAATTGAGGTGGCAGTCCAGGAAATTTTTCTGACAAAAGCCATGGGCTGGCTAGTACTCATGTACAGCACCACAGAGTCCCTCACTGGCAAAGCCAGCATCTTTAGATCTGTCTGGAAAATTCTTAATCTCTCCAAGTCTGAATGATACTCTTGACAGGTTGGGAACTGTTTAAGTTTTTGTTTTTTTTTGTTTTTTCCTTCCTGTTGGCATTGTGAATATGTTGTGCCACTCTCTCCTGGTTTGCAAAGTCTCTGCTAAAAAAATTGCTGATGGCCTTATGGAGTTTCCCTTGTATGCATTAAGTTGTTTTTGTTTTGTTGCTTTGAAGATTCAGTCTTTAACTTTTACTATTTTAATTATAATGTGTCTAGTGTGGATCTCTTTGTGTTCATCTTTTTTGGAACTCTCTGGGTTTCCTGGATCTGTATGTCTGTTTCCTTTCCCAGATTAGGGAAGTTTTCAGCCATTATTTCTTCAAATAAGTTTCTGACCTGTATTCTCTCTTCTGGGAGCTCTATTACATAAATATTCTACTTGACATTGTCCCCAGAGTGAATTTATCTTCATTTTAAAAAATTATTTTTTTGTTTTGCTTCTTTGTCTAGGTAAATTCTACTGTTATGTCTTCTAGTTTGTTGATCTGATCTTCGGGGTCATTCAGTTTGCTATTAAAATCTTCTTGTGTAATTTTCCAGTTCAGTTATTATATTCTTTAGCTCTGTAACTTCTATTTGAAACTTTCTTATGTTTCTATTTCTTTGTTAAGGATCTCACTGTGTTCATTCATTCTTCTGTTGAGCTTGGTGGGCAACTTTATAACCATTGCTTTGAATACTTTATGAGGTGGAGTGCTTATCTCCATTTCATTAATGTCTTTCTGTGATGTTTTGTCTTGTTCTTTCATTTGGGACATGATTCTCTGTCTCCTCATTTTGCTTAACTCTGTTTCTATGTTTTAGGCAAAAAAACTACCTTTCCCACTCTTAAAGGAGTTAGTCCCCCTTTTAAGGAGATGGTACATGGATCCCAGAAGTGTGATCCCCTCTGACTGCCAGAGCTAGGCACTTAAGCGGTGTTCCCTGTGTGGACTTTGTGCTCCCATATGTTACGATGGGGTCATATTTGCTGTGAGGGGGTTGGCACGGCTATCGCCCAGCCCAGCTGCAACATGTGATTGACACTGGAGAGTACATGTGGGCTAGGCTGTCACCCAACCTGGCTGTGACACATACTTGCACTGAGGATGTGGGACACTGACAATGGCAAGGTAGGATGAAATCACAAATATGGTATCTGTCAATGTCTCCATCCATGGAGAAAGTCCCAACAGTTTCCTACCTCTCTAATAGGTACTTTAAGTTTAGTAAGTGGGAGTCATTCACATCTGGTCTACATGCTTTTCAAACTGGTGTTTTTGCATTAGGTCCCAAGGGTAATAAATCTGTGAGTGAGCCCTTTAAGGGCGGGAGGGTGGGTGCTTCTCTGATCCCTATAGATCTGTGGCTTTCCTGGACATAGTCCTTGTTGTATTTCAAAACCCGGCTTTTAGGGGTCTTATTTCTTTTGCAGAATCCAAGGGCTGGCATGCCTGATGTGGAGGAGAAACTGCTCATTCATTAGGGAATAGTTCAGCATTTTTGAGATCTCTCATAATGGTGAACTGCTACAAAGGGGGTAGGTCTCCTACCCATCTTGATGCGTTTTTGGGGGGTGGTGGTGACTCTGCTCATCCAGTTTCCTGGTCTTTTTCAAAAGAAATTGTTCCATATACAGTTGTATATTCATTTGTATCCAGGGGAGGGAGTGAATTTATGAACTTCATATGTCACCATCTTCAACCCAAATCCCAATATTTCATTTAAAGAAATCTATAAGCTGTAAATTAGTAAAGTATATTCTTATAATCTCAGTTAAATAGTTAATTGATGTTGGAACTCCCACCTCGATTATTTGAGAACAAAGTGAATCTTAAGAAATTACCAGTAAGAGTAAAAACAACAAATGTGCATCTTCCATGGATTGTTCATGATTAGAATACTATTAAATTTCATAGGGATTAAAATATAACATTATCACAGAATGCTCTTGCTTGAGTCAAATGAAGCAAAATGAAATGACTTTCTGTGAATATCACAGCCAACGAGGGGCTTATTTTTTTTTAAATGATTTTTATTTATTTGAGAGGGAGTGCACAAGTCGGGGGGGGGGGTGGAAAGAGAGAGGGAGAAGCAGACTCCCCACTGAGCTAGGAGCCTGAGGCGGGGCTCAATTCCAGGAACCCAGGATCGTGACCTGAGCTAAAGGCAGATACTTAACCAAGTGAGCCACGGAGGCCCCCAACAAAGGGTCTTATTATCTACTAATTGGCTGGGAGTTCTGTTAACTTCCCTGTGGTAGTTTCTATGATACTCTCTGCAGAGTAGCAATTCTTAAGACACCTTATCTCTGCTATAGTCTAGGAAGTTAAGAAATTAAAAGCTTTTTGTGAAGGTAAAAACAGCACAACATAACATTATATATTAAGTAATAAAGTTGATTATCTCATTTGTCTGAACACATGTCTGGGTAAGAAGACTTGATTGCTTCTCTTACCTGAGAATTTTATCACACTGAGAACTGAGAGACTGATTTGAGTACACATACTGAACTGGCATTTACTATTACATTTGAAAAAGAAAAAAGGTACCTCAAATTTAAAACAGTCTTATTGCAAATACACAGTCTTACAGAGGAGATCATGAATATAAGAAGTTTTATTTGGATGTACTTTTAAAGAAATAAAAAGAGAGAAAGCAACAGAAAGAATAAAAGCAAGTGTTATCATCTAAAAACACACCCCAGATAATTTCTAATTTCATGTGTTATTTTAGGTTTTGCAATTTCTCTGAATTCTGTTTACATGTGCCAGTATTTGAGGATACCTGCTTTAACACTGAAGGTACAGGAGAAAGAGAAATTATTTGAGGATCTACTGACAGATCTCAATTTGATGTTTTTTGGATTAAGAATATAAATTCTAAATACTTTTACCTACAAAAGTTCACCATTCTATGTAAAAGGTAGGTGTATCAATTTACAAACTCTACACGACATTCCAACCGTTCAGTTTGGCTCCAACTCAAATTTTCCAGACTGATGCTTTAGTCATTTGAAAATTTTCACGTTTCCCAAGTCTACACTTTCTTAGTGCCTCTTAAACCCTTTTTACTTAAAATTCAGTGTTCTAATCCCTCTTGCTCCTGCTGGTTCAGCTCAGTTCAGTACACACTCATTAAATGTCTTGTATGTGATAAAGATCAAACTAAGCATTGAGCCAAGATAAGGCCTCTATCTTAATATGTTATCCTGAGAAATCTAGGTGACTAGAACATGGGAGCATTATGAAGTCTGGTGGTAGACTGAGCTTGGAGTGCCCTAAGAACCAAGGCAATAAGGCAGGTGAAGACTTAGGCCTTTTGAAGCTCTGGGGAGAGGAGTATGTTGTGCTGGGTTGCAACTGGTGGTCTAATGGATTTGGGGGCTTTTTGAGGCAGTATCTAAGTACTAATTTATCAATTGTTTAATCTTATTTTTTAAAAAAGGAATTGGTTGTTACCTTCTAAAAAAAAGTTATTTGTAAATGACACTTATAAACCTGGAAAATGATCCCTCTCCTATTTGGTTAAAATGTATATCTAAGAATTATTTTCCCTACATTTTATTAATAATATCTCACTATTAAAACAAACAAATCTCAAATTATTTAATTTACACACACAAGTCTTTGGATATGTCTGTTGTAAAATAAACATATACCATTATTTCATAAAGCATGTGCTTAAGAATTTCAGATATTGGGCGCTTGGGTGGCTCAGTGGGTTAAAGCCTCTGCCTTCAGCTCAGGTCGTGATCCCAGGGTCCTGGGATTGAGCCCCACATCGGGCTCTCTGCTCCGCGGGGAGCCTGCTTCCTCCTCTATCTCTGCCTGCCTCTCTGCCTACTTGTGATCTCTCTCTCTGACAAATAAATAAAGAAATAAGATCTTTAAAAAAAATTTTTTTTCAGATATCAAAAGACTGAGAAGAGAAGCCTTAAAAAATGGGAGAAAACATATGCAAAAGATACAAATGATAAAGGACTGTTATCCAGAATATTAAAAAAACTCAAAACTCACCACTAATAAAATGAATAACCTGATTTTAAAGATGGGCAAAAGACCTGGACATCTCACAAAGAAGATACATACAAAGAAAAGTTGAACATTGGATGTCATTAGAGAACTGCAAATTAAAACTACAATAAGGTATCAGTACACACTTAATAGAATGGCCAAAATCCAAACACAGACAATATTACATGCTGATGAGAATAAACAACTCTCATCACCACTGGTGGGAATGCAAAAGTATATAGCCATTTTGTGAGATAGTTTGGCAGTTTCTGCTCAAAAAACTAACTCTTCCTCTTACCATATAATCCAGCAATCAGACTCCTCAGCATTTACCCAAATGAACTGAATACTTATGCTCACACAAAACTTACATCAAGAAACCTGGACAGGGAAGTTTATAGCAGCCTTACTCGTAACTGCCAAAATTTGGAAACAATCAAGAGATCCTTCAGTAGGTGAGTGGATAAACTGTGTTACATCAAGACAATGGAAAATTGTGTGGCACTAAAAAGAAATGAGCATCAGAAGCCAAGATGTAAAAGAAACTCAAATACATATTACTAAGTGAAAGAGTGATTTTGAAGAGGCTACACTGAATAAAATTCCAGCTATATAACATTTTGGAAAAGACAAAATTATGGAGACAATAAAAAGATAGGCAGTTTCCAGGGGTTAGGGAGAGGAAGAGACAAATGAGCACAGAGGATTTTTAGGGCAGTGAAACTTCTATATGATACTACAGTGGCTGGTACATGACATTATACAGTTTTCAAAATATAAAGAATGTACAAAACTATGGGTGAACTCTGATATAAACTATGGACTTTGGGTAACAATGACAATGTAGGTTCATTGACTGTAATAAATATACCACCCTGGTACCCATCGTTGATAGTGGGAGAAACTGCGTATATATGGGGGAGATTGTGTATATATGGGGATTGCAGAGCCTGGGGACTCTGTAATTTCCATCTGATTCTGCTATTAACCTAAAACTGCTCTAAAAAATAAAATTAATTTAAAAGATACACTGAATTACTAAAGTCACAGTTATAAGTCTGTTTAGAGGATGAAAAGGTAACACACAGACTGAAGGAAAATACCTGCAAACCATATGTCTGACAAAAGACTGGTATTCAGAATAAAGAATTCTCAAAACTCAACAATAAACATTCTAATTAGAAAATGGAAAGAAAACATGAAGAGACATTTCACTGAAAAGAATATATAGGTGACAAACAAGCATATGAAAAGATAGTCAATATCATTCTCCCTCAGAGAAATGCAAAATAAAAACCACAATGAGAGGGGCACCTGGGTGGCTCAGTGGGTTAAAAGCCTCTGCCTTCGGCTCAGGTTGTGATCCCAGGGTCCTGGGATCAAGCCCCGCATCAGGCTCTCTGCTCAGCAGGGAGCCTGCTTCCCTTCCTCTCTCTCTGCCTGCCTCTCTGCCTACCCTCTGTCAAATAAATAAATAAATAAATAAAATCTAAAACAAAAACAAAAACAACCTACAATGGGATACCATTATACAATTATCAGAACTGCTAGAATAAAAACAGACAATACCAAATGCTAGCAAAAATATGGAAAGATAGGATCATTCTTACACTGTAAGAATGTAATATGGTGCCACCAATCTGGAAAGCAGTTTGGCAGTTTCTTTTTTCTTTTTAAGATTTATGTATTTATTCCAGAGAGAGAGGGTACGAGAGAGTGTGAGTTGGAGGAGGGACAGAGGGACAGAATCTTCAAGCAGATTCCCTGTTGAGTGCAGAGCTGAGGCAGGGCTAAATCTCATGACCCATGAGACCATGACCTGAGCGGAAACCGAGAGTTGGACCCTTAACTGACTGGGCCCCCATTTAGTTTCTTAACATATTAAATAGACAACTACAACATGGTCTAACAACTGTACAACTGATTCCAGAAAAGTAGAAACTTAAGTTACAAAAAAAACTATGCACCAATGCTTATAGCAGGATTTTTCCATAATAGACAAAAACTGGAAACAATTCCAATGTCCTTCTACAGGGGACTGGTTAAACAAGCTGTAGTATATGCAGACCATGGACCATCACTCAGTAATAAAAAGGAACAAACTACCGATAAATGCAACAATCTGGATTAATCTCCAGATAACTGTGTAGAGTGAAAAATAATCTGAAAAGATTACATACTGTATGATTCCATTTATAGAACATTCTTAAAGTGACTAAATTAAAAAATGGAGAACAGATCAGTGGCTACCATGAGATAAGGAAGGTGGGATGAGAGGGGAAGTGGGTGTGACTATAAAAAGCAGTCTCTGTGGTGACAGAAATGTTCTGTATCTTGACCATATCAATGTCCATATTCTGGTTGTGCTACTGTATACAATATCATATCTTGGTTTTGGCAGATGTTACCACTGGGAAAACTGCCTGAAGAGTACAATGGGATCTTCTATTATTTTTCACAACTACCTGTGAATCTATAAAATCTAAAATTATCTCAAAATAAAAAGCTTAATTAAAATAACAGATTATTTCATTCAGATTTAAATAAAAAATTAATTATTATCTTGACCATTTTGGCTCAATATTTGACTAGCCTAAGACTAGCTTACATCCTAAGTGCAATTTTAAGAGAATCTCTTTATTAATGCTGGGAATCAAATGAAGTTCAGACACAAGGTAAAATTCTAATCTTATTGCAATGCTGTCAATCACAAGCTTAGATACAAAAGATGATGTAAGTAATGAAACTAAGACTGGGTAGCCTAAAACATAGCACACAAAAAGCCCATGGACTCATTCCAAGAAGAATGTTAAACCTACCCATGCTAAAACTATATATCCTATAAAATAGGAAGAGATCTCTTGGACATGATGTGAGCTGTGGCTGGCTTTGCCCTATCTCACTTTATGGATTTATGGCAGTTTTCCTGTTAAGGAACCATCCCAGAAACCATGTGCGCCTTACATATTTGCCATTCCTACTATTATGACACAAATAAATCATGGGGCTTAGGTCAGTACAGCTAGCCTGTAAAGTGATTCATGAGGCCAGCAGTACCATCCCCTAGGACTATGCACTTTATTACAGTAAACCTCAGAACAAGATACAATTTCCTGACTCAAGAAGCAGCCTTTATTTTTTTTTTTTTTAAAGATTTTATTTATTTATTTGACAGACAGAGATCAGAAGTAGGCAGAGAGGCAGGCAGAGAGAGAGAGAGAGAAAGATGGAAGCAGGCTTCCTGCGGAGCAGAGAGCCCGATGCGGGGCTCGATCCCAGGACCCTGAGATCATGACCTGAGCCGAAGGCAGCAGCCCAAACCACTGAGCCACCCAGGCGCCCCAAGAAGCAGCCTTTAAATCAGGACACCTGGACAGCCCTGGAATCACTTAAAAAATACAATAGGTCTCAATCCACCATTGTTACTTAGTGCCGGCCCGCACTTGCCCTAGCTCTGTTCCCTTTAACACTAAATACTAAATTCAAAATGAATCCCTTTTGAGTGAATTATTATGGTAACAGAACTACAGAATAAATTTAAATGCATCCCATCCTTTTTTTAAACCTCCTTTGTTCACTGCTTTTCCTGAACTTCATTTACCCACTCAAAAAAATAATATTCCCTGTGTCAAATCTCCCAGTCTTTAAAACTCATAAACCAAGAAAAGCACCTTTTGGTGTGTAAAATTAAAAAAAGCAAATGACTATGAACCTGGGCTTCCCTCTTGATAACTTAATAAGGAGTACCAGTTAGAGCAGTCCTGGAGACAGTCATCAGGGCATTCTTTGGACTTGGAGACCTAATACTGCAATCAGTGCGATTTTTGTAGGTATCATATATACTTTAAATCAGGACTGGCAATAGTTCCATACCGTTGTTAAGGAAAACTGGAAATCTAACCAGCTGTCAAAATTATGTTTGTTGAATTTTTTTTTTAAGATTTTATTTATTTATTTGACAGGCAGAGATTACAAGTAGGCCACGAGACAGGCAGAGAGAGAGAGGAGGAAGCAGGCTCCCAACTGAGCAGAGAGGCTGACATGGGGCTCGATCCCTGGGCCCTGGGATCATGACCTGAGCCGAAGGCAGAGGTTTTAACCCACTGAGCCACCCAGGTGCCCCAATGTTTGGTGAATTCTTACGGGGTTTTTACATTAGGATCTAAGTATAATCATCAAGTTATCTTTTTATGTCCTCAACTTTTTGATAAAATGCTTAAAGCCACTGAAACAAACAAAACCACATTCCTGGTTATCAAAAAGAACTACTTTTAAGCCAAGACACCAGTTTTTAAGCTAGATGATCAATATCACTTTATGCATTTACTAAAGTCTCCAAACCAAAGGCCCATCACATATTAATATTATTTTTTTTTTTTTTTTTTTTAAAGATTTTATTTATTTATTTATTTGACAGAGAGAGAGAGATGACAAGCAGGCAGAGAGGCAGGCAGAGAGAGAGGAGGAAGCAGGCTCCCTGTTGAGCAGAGAGCCCAATGCGAGACTCGATCCCAGGACCCTGAGATCATGACCTGAGCCGAAGGCAGCGGCTCAACCCACCGAGCCACCCAGGCGCCCCAATATTATTTTATACTTCTTCTTGAAGAAAGCCTGGAGAAAAAGTATTGGGACTCTCTATTATGATGACCACAGAACTGACCCCCATGTCCTGATAAAAAGGAGCACCCATGGAGCCCATGACCCCCAGGTCTGGATATAATGGAGGCAAATTTACTTTTATCAATAAAGACGTACTTGACTGAATAGGTTTTGGGCACATGGAGCCAATAGACAAAAAGCTGCAGTGCTTTACTACATTCCTTTGCAATAAGAAACAGGCCAAGAGAAAATATGGAGTCTGACTCCTTAGCCGCTTTACAATTTCCCAAGTCATTAAAGTGACCGAACTGTACATATACATGAGGTGTTCAAATATTTTGAGCATGGTAACTGGAGATCAAGGAAAACTATAATAATTGAATCATAAACCTATCAAGGGAAAAGCTTTTCAGTGAATCAAAAAGAAAAAAATGACTATGGGACTTCTCAGCAACTATAAACAAACTATATATTGAGGACAATGGGATTGATTGCTCATAAATCTCAACGGACATAGGTTTTTGTAAATCTTGTCATATTATGTTTTAAGACATTATACCTTTTTTCTGTAAGAGTTGATACTTAATCATTGACTGTACAATCCAACAAGTTTCCTAAAAAGAATTCAGTAACACAAGTTCTTTAATTAATAAATATGAAAGCTTCTGTAAACAAGAGGGACAGGTATGTTTCTTCTTAATAACCTCTGGCTCCCTTCTTGCATCTGCATCTTACTAGAAAAGACACCCAAATCATGAAGAAGTGTCTGGCAAATCATTTACACTGGTTGTGGGTTGTTTTTTAAAGGAAATGCCACAAGCCTTTGCAGCCTGTAAACACTGCAGATAAGCTTTAAAATGGATCACGCTCTAGAGAATTAAACAAATTGGAGAGACATATGAAAAACTGGCATTAAGAAAAAAAAAAAATGCTCTTTTCTAGAGAAGCCTTCAATCCTAAACCTGACAGTAAAAGAATACTTCCTGGGCTAATGTGAAAATTGCTACCAATCACAAAATTTATTTAGTATTGTATAGGAAATAAAGCTTAAGGACCATCAAAATAGACATGTTTCAATTGTACAGAATTTCTCTACAAAGAAACTACTATATTATTTCAACTTTCCCCTTCAAGGTAGTTGATTTTGTTTTGGGCGCATTTTAAACTGATTAGTAAGTGAAGCACAGTTTGAAAAACTAAAATTTGACACTAGTACTGGCACTAAAATATATCCTAGTATTTCAGTGGCTATTCAAGAGGATACACTTGAAAACAGCCAAGAGTCTTGACTCAATTCTACTTATACAATGAACTAAAAAATATCCTCACTTGATTCTGACCCCCAGTCTAACAAACAAACAAACAAACAAACAAGCTAAAAACC
Organism: Mustela lutreola; assembly: GCF_030435805.1. Taxonomy (NCBI): domain Eukaryota; kingdom Metazoa; phylum Chordata; class Mammalia; order Carnivora; family Mustelidae; genus Mustela; species Mustela lutreola. Next base: position 43,462,694 of record NC_081297.1, read on the forward strand.
CCCATACAACAAAAAACCCAAAAAGGAAAAAAACCTCCAAAACCATCTATCTATAGTAAACAAATGTCACAACATACTGTTTCTTACATACTACAGAGGCTAACTGATAATATCTACTTACTCTGTTAGGGTCAATCAATCAGTGATTCGCCTAGAAATGAAAGGAAGGTTGTCAATTTTTTGAGTTGGGCCATAGCTGACTAAGGTTCTTAACTGAAAGATGAAGATTCTTCCTGCCATTAAGAACTATGGTTCCCTTTGAAGTTTACCAAGCTTTACCCTCTCAATTTCCTTCCTTGTAAAGAGGAACCTATATTAAAAAAATGAACATTAATAAATATTTGTAAATAGCCCTGAAGAAATGTAAATGATGTAATGTGAAAAAAGTACAGGTTTCTTCTACAAAAAACCCTTTGATGTTTTTTCCAGTATTAGTGATTTCTATAGACCGACATGAAGCCTTGTTTTCCCAGATTCTACCATGAAAATAAGCCAGTTACTGTGCAAAATCTAAGGCTGTTATTTACATGTGCAAAGAGAAAACATAAACATTTTGTGTATAAGATGAGCTCATTAGAACTGATATTTTTCAAAACTGTATGAATATAAAAGTCATTTAATGTGTAATGACAAAAATGTATTTTCTTTTTCCCCCTGTGATCTTTAGACATCATAAATGTGTTCAATTTGCAATAAAAAGTCAAACCAAGTACTAAATAAACATTAACCAGACTATGAAAATAAATATACAAGTAAATAGAGAACGATTCAAATTTTTAATTTCATTTGGCTATGCTGAGCTTCTGCACATCTTTAATAAAGCAGCTGTGTTAGATGGTATGGATTTAAGTTGAAAGAAACAGTCTCTGTACTCAAGAGTTTCTAGTCCAGACACTGGTAAACTATAACCCAGGAGCCAAATTTACCCTGCTGTCTATTTCATCGTTATTGTTGTTGCTGTTGTTAACTGTAGTAAAATATACATAAAATTTACCATTTTAACCATTAAGTGCATGATTCAGTCACATTAAGTACATCACAGTACATTAAGTACATCACAGTACATAAGTAAAAACCGTAATCCATTTTTAGAACTTGTTCATACTTTCATATAGAAACTTTGTACCCATGAAACAATAACTCCCCATTCCCCATTTGCCCAGCTGGTGTAACCTGTAGTCTACTTTCTGTCTATAGGAATTTGGCCTATTCTATCTACCTCAGATAAGTGGATCCATGTAATATTTGTCCTTCTGTGTCCAGCTTCTTTCACTCATCATAATGATTTCAAGGTTCATCCACGTGGTAGCACAAGCCAGAATTTCATTTCTTTTCAAGGCTGAATAATATTCCATTGTTTTTGTTTATCCACTTATGTGTTGATGAATACTTAGGTTGCTTCCACCTTTTGGCTGTTGTAAATAATGTTGCTATGAACAATGGTGTACAAGTATCTGAGTTCCCGCTTTCAATTATTTTGCCTATGCACCTAGGAGTAAAACTGCTGTCCCACTTGTTTCTGTAAATAAAGCTGTATTGTTACACAGCCACATGTATTTATTTACATACTATCTAGGACTGCTTTTCTACTACAATGACACAGCTGAGTAGTTCATAAGCTGAGTAGTTTTAAAAGAGACCATATGACCCACAAAACCTAACATCTTTTCTATCCGGCTCTTTATGGAAAAAAGTGTGCTGACTCCTTTTTTATTGGCCACCATAGTAAGATGTGGGAGGGGTGGAGAAGCAGCTAATTTTGTCTTATAAAGTCGTGTGGGCTCTGTGTGTGTGGGAGGGTAGATGCACATGTGCACACATGTATGTGTGTGTGTATTATGGAGGGGGGATCATTAGATCCTAACACTTCTATCCTGGAAAAAATTACATTTTGTTTTCACACTGAGGTTAGCGTCACCATACCAACTAAATTAAACCATTTAGTTTAGGCTTTTGAAACTATACTTCAGAGCTTCACTGAGCTTTGCATTCTAATGCTTATAGGTTAGCTATCCTTCCTTATTTTCTCAACACTGCATTCTCTCTTGGCTTCCATAAAATCACACTTTGCTGGTTTACTATCTAGCTCCTAACAATTCTTCTTCATCTCCTTTGCAGGATCATTTCCCCCTCATGCATGTGTTGAATTCCCTAGCGATATACTACTATAGGCCCTCTTCTCATTTTATTCTATTGTTCATTCCCTTCTGTTTGGACTTCAAACTTACAGATATCCAACTGTCTATTGGATAGATCTACTTTCCTGTCCTGCATCTCAGTGGACCACATCAACATCCGCTTAGTTTCTCAACCCAGACACCTAAAGGCATCCTTAACTCCTCTACTTCCTAATTCACCATATCCAATCAGCAACCAATAAATTATGTCTTTTTAAAGTGTTTCTCAAAAATTCTTACACCTCCTAAGTGCTGCTTTATTTCAGGGCCTCAAAAACTTGAGATTACTAGTGTTTTCATGATTTAATTTTGTCTCTACACTTGATTTTCCACCGCAGAATCATATATCTGAAATGCAAATATAAATGTCACTTCTACATTTAAAATGTTTAATAGCTCTTTACTGCTTCCATGATAGGACCCCACTGGTTCCCCATAACCTGGTATTCATAGGATTTATAAATTCATTTTATATCATACTGGTGGTGATCTGTGTGACCTATATAAGATAAGATGGCTGAAGTGATGTAAATTACTTCCAAAATCACGTGATAAAAAATATTGTGGCTTCTCTCCTCAGTGTCCTCTCACCCTGGAATCATTCTATGGGAAGCTAGCTGCCATGCTATGAGCAGCCTACAGAGAAGCCCATTCTGTGAGGAAGTAAAGGCTCCTGCAAATAGCCAATGAAAAATCGAGGACTCTTCTTGACAGCTATGTGAGTTAGTTATCCAGGTCATGGCTCTTGAACCCAACAGTCAAGCTTCAGATGGCTGCAGCCTGAGCTGACATCTTAACTACAATCTCATAAGAGGTCTGGGGTCGGAAGCACACAGCTAAAGGGTTCCCAAATTTCTGATTGTCGGAAGCTGAGACAGTAATTTTTGTTTTAGGTGACTAAATCTGGGATAACTTGTTAGGTGGAAATATAGGATAAAGGCTAAAATCCTTAGCATGGTATATGAGCTATGATTATGGTGTTCTCTCTCCCACAATTTTAATTTATGCTTTAATATTATTAATTACTTAAAATTCACATCTTATCAACTGCTGTCCCGCTTCTTTGATATCACAACCTCCTCAAAGCCATTCCCGCTCACCAATTCCCTTTATGTCTCAGATAATTTGGCCACTGTCAGAATTCTGTGCTACTTTTATATATGGCCAACTGCCTAGCACAACTTGAGTTGTAGTCAATATATGTGCAATATACATGGCTTTATGTATACACTTCCATTTTTTATCTTGATCACGCATTAATATATTTGTTCACAGATCCCTCTTTAGTATCTAAAATTGGTATTCAATAAACATTTATTGAATGAACACTTGTATTAAAATTTTAATATAACCAGAGTACATGGATACTTAAAATATGTAATTTTACTGATAAAGAATTAGCATCCATGGATGTGAGGGCGATCTGGCTGCGACATCTGTCACCCCATTGATCGCCAGGGTTGATTCGGCTGATCTGGCTGGCTAGGCGGGTGTCCCCTTCCTCCCTCACCGCTCCATGTGCGTCCCTCCCGAAGCTGCGTGCTCGGTCGAAGAGGACGACCTTCCCCGATAGAGGAGAGGACCGTTCTTTGGTCAAGGGTATACGAGTAGCTGCACTCCCCTGCTAGAACCTCCAAACAAGCTCTCAAGAATTAGCATCCAAAATATATAGAGAACTCATGAAACTAAATTTTTAAAAATCTGATTAAAAATGGACATGAGCAAAAAAAAAAAAAAAAAGGGCAAAGAAAAGATGCTCAACATCACTAACCATCAGGAAAATGCAAATCAAAATCACAGTAAGGTATCACCTCACACCTGTCTGAATTGCTATTATCAAAAAAACTAGAAATATCAAGTGTTGGTGAGGATGTAGAGAAAAGGGAGCCCCCATGGATTGTTAGGGGAAATGTAAATCTGGTGTAGCCATTATGGAAAATAGTAATGGGCATACCTGCGTGGCCCAGTTGGTTAAGTGTCCGACTCATGGTTTTGGCTCATGTCATGATCTTAGGCTCATACTGGGCTCCATGCTCAGCACAGAGTCTGCTTAAGACTCCCTTTGCCTCTTTCTCTGCCCCTCTCTCCACTCATGCTCTCTCTCTCAAAAGAAATACATAAAATCTTTAAAAAAAGATAACATCAATGGAGATCCCACCCCCAAATTAAAAATAGAACTACCATATGATCCAGCAATTCCACTCTCAGGTATTTATCCAAAGAAAATGAAAAACTAATTCAAAAAGAAGCATGCACTCCTATATTCCTCACAGCATTATTTACAATAGTTATGATACGGAAGCAACGCAAGTATCAATGAATAAATGAATGCTAAAGGAAATGTACACAATGTGATATTACTCAGCCATTAAACAAAAAAAGAAAAGAAATCTTGCCATTTGTAACAACATAGATGGACTATTGGGTACTATGGTAAGTGGAACAAATCAGACAGAGAACAAATACCATATTGGCTTTACTTACACATGGAATCTGAAAAGCAAATTAACAAACCAACAAGAACAAATTCATAAATACAGAGAACAACTGATGGTTGCAGAGGCAGGTACGTGGTAGATGAACTAGGAAGAGGAAATTAAGACGTACAATATCCTAGTTTTAAAATGAGTAAGATACAGAGATGTAATGTACACATTCAGGCAACAATACTGTAACAGCGATGTGTAGTAATATACGGTAAGGACTTAGTGTGGTGACCATTTGATAATGTATACAACTATTCAATCACTATATTGTACATCTGAAGCCAATGTAATACTGCATATCAATTATTTTTCAATAAAAATACACAACTTTAAAAAACAAGAATTGTAATTATAATTTTAATCTGCTATTTTTAATTACTCTAGTAACAAATCAAAACTTTTTATGCCTAGGAAAGTAATGGTCTATAGAGATACAGAGAATGTTTCCTAGGTAATCCATACCCAAAACAAAAAAAATTTTGTTGTTAAAAGAAGAAACCATGAGGATTTCAGGTCCTGTAGTTTAGATCAATGTTTCCCAATCCCTCCCGAACATGGAACACAAGGAAGTGATATTTGTTCAGAAAACTCAGGTAACACAGCACAGAGTCTGCTAAAGGTAACAAGATGAGGTTGCTCTTGGCCCACATCTGTTGCAATACCCTGCATAAATTCTCTATTTATTTATTTATTGTTATTATTATTATTATTTTTTTAAGATTTTATTTATTTGACAGACAGAGATCACAAGTAGGCAGAGAGGAAGGCAGAGACAGAAAGGGGGAAGCAGACTCCCTGAGGAGCAGGGAGCCCAATGAGGGGATCGATTCCAGGACTCTGGGATCATGACCTGAGCCACCCAGGCGCCCCTTAAATTCTCTTTTAAAAATATTTTTATTGGGGCACCTGGGTGGCTCAGTGGGTTAAAGCCTCTGCCTTCGGCTCAGGTCATGATCTCAGGGTCTGGGATCGAGCCCCGCATCGAGCTCTCTGCTCAGCCTCTATCTCTGCCTACCTCTGACTACTTGTGATCTTTCTCTCTCTCTGTCAAAAAAATAAATAAATAAATGATTTAAAAAATTTTATTATTAAAGTGTATTTGACATACTATGTTATATTAGCTTCAGTTGTACAACATACTGATTTTGACAATTCTATACACTACTCAATGCTCAATAAGATAAGTGTAGTTACCATCTGTCACCATACAATGTAGTTGCAATACTGTCGAATGGATTTTCTATGCTGGACTTTTCACCTCCATGATTTATTTTATAATGGGAAGTTTGTACCTCTTAATCTTCTTTACTTAATTTGCCCTTCTCCCCACCGACCCTGGCAATCATCAGTTTGTTCTCTGTATTTATGAGTCTGTTCCTATTTGTTTATTCATTTTTCTTTAGATTCCACATTAAATGAAATCACATATATTGCGTTTAATATTAAATAAGATAAGTTTGCCTAAAGGTGACAGATTTCAGAATGTCTTCTCTATTAGAAGAAATAAATAAAACACTGTAAAAGCCTGAAAATATTCACTTGCAGGAACCAAACAAGACAGAAGACACAACCTTATTTTAAGCCACATCTAAGGAAATGAAAGAAAAATGCTGGTGGGGAAGGGAAAAGTTCTTAAATGTGTTCTAAGGCCAGAAACAGTAACAAAGTTAGAAATGAGGTGACAAAAGGTGAGGATTCCAAGTAATAACCCCGAACTTGGAGAAAATAAGACTGAAAGCTGAATTGACAGCTTACAAAAAGACAATCAGGAGAAATATTTACCTACAGAAGCCTCAATATAGGCAAGAAAATGACCAGGTTAGGTCATTATCTGGGAATCACTAAAGAATTTCACAAATGATCTGAATCCTACTCACGCCTAGCAGGATGAACATGTGATATTTTATCAAATTACAGAGCACCAAAAAACTGAGCCCAGGAGGTGGTACAACAAAGACTGTGCATGGTCCTAGCTGAATACTGTCCCTTCTCCTCACCTCCTCAGACTATAGAAAAGCAGAGCAAAGTCATTTCAATGCTACATTATTGTCTAGAAGGAGGAAGCAACCAGGTTTCAGATAAGGTAGGGGTAAGGAAAGGTATCAGAGAATATTCACCCACTCCACATTAGAAGAAATATATCCAAGAATTTTATAACCAGCTAAATAGTTCTTTAAGTATAATGGCAAAATAAACATCAGACATGTAAAAACAAACAACAACAAAAAATAAAGAAAATAATTCAATATCCATAAATATTTCCTGAAACAGCCAATTAAAGATAAAATTCATGGGGCACCTGGGTGGCTCAGTTGGTTAGGCAGCTGCCTTTGGAACAGGTCATGATCACAGGGTTCTGGGATGGAGCCCTGTGTTGGGCTCCCTGCTCATCAGGAAGTCAGCTTCTCCCTCTCCCTCTGCCCCACCCCCCAACTCAACCTCAAGGGTGCTCTCTCTCTCAAATAAGTAAAATCTTAAAAAAAATTTAAAAATTATTTTAAAAGATGACATTCAATAAACAACAACAACAACAAAAGAATTCAGGAAAGAAAGTAATTACCACTGACTTCAAATGTAGAACCTAGATAAAGTAAATTTGGGAATTACAGTTATAATAAAATGTAAATGATACAAACCTCAGTGAAGCTGAATGAGGGAAATATACTTAAATATTGGTGAGAAGTGTAAATTTCCTAATTTTTTGGAGCATGGGATGAATTAACACTGATTATTACTGAAAAACATGACCCTAGTCTCGATCTTTTTTTTTCCTTGAGAGGAAGTCGTAGAAATTCTCGTGTGCAGTAAAGAAATATTTGAAATTCCATTTGTTCATTCTGTTACAATCAAGTAAAATGAAATTCAGTTTTCATTCAAAATGGCATGTTGTGGGGCACCTGGGTGGCTCAGTGGGTTAAGCTTCTGCCTTTTGGCTCAGGTCATGATCTCAGGGTCCTGGGATCAAGCCCCACATTGGGCTCTCTGCTCAGTGGGGAACCTGCTTTGCCTCTCCCTCTCTGTCTGCCTCTCTGCTTACTTGTGCTCTGTCAAGTAAATTTTTAAAAATCTTAAAAAAAAAAACCCCAAAATGGCATGCTGTTATGATTCTATTATTTCTTCATTTTCCCTTTTTTATATGTGCATAGAAATATGACAGGAATCAATACTCACTTCATATAATGATTATTTCCTAAGCACTTAACTTTTGAGCCTTTTTTGTTCCTGCTTTATTCTTTCTACTTCTGCTATTGATTCAATTTTTTAAAGATTTATTTATTTATTTTAGAGAGAAAGAGAGTATGCACATGAGTGGCGGGGAGAGGCAAGAGGAGAGAGAGAATTTTGAGAAGACCCCCTGCTGAGTATGGAGTCTCACCTCGAGCTTGATCCCAGGCCTCTAAGATCACGACCTGAGCCGAAACCGAGAGTTGGATGCTTAACTGACTGAGTCGCCCAAGTGCCTCTGCTATTGTTTAAATGTTTAAAAAGAATATAATAACAAACAGATAAATAAAACCCCCTGACTTGAGCTGTACTATCAGAAATAAGAACATGTGTTTTGGACTTCAATGTTACCATTTACTACCTGTGTAACTTAAGTGACTTCCTGAACTTCATTTTTCTTATCTATAAAATGGTTGTACAAATTCTTAAACTTCCCAAAGTAGTTGTTAAGATTGAGGCACTTAGAAACAATATACCTCATTACAGCTGTGAATCTGACACATGGAAGGCACTTAACAAATACTAATTCTCCTTAGAGTTCAGGTTGTGAGAACAGAAATACAAAGAAGAAACCCAATTAAACCCTGGGTTTTATATTTCTCTCCAACTATATCTTTTAACATCTAGTTAAGAATCCTTTAGTCATGGGTCTTACCTCCCTAGATTCATGTGCCTAAGGACGGTTTGCTTTGTTACAACACGATGACCAAAATGTACCGTAAAGGGGTTTCACAATACAAATTATCACGCAGTTTCAGAGTCTTTCCTCCTGCTGAGAAATTGGTATCTTCTTGACTCAATGCAAAGAAAATATTATATTTAAAGTCTATTAAAAGCCTATTTTCCCCACTGAGATGGTGACAGGATTTATTGCATCCTGAAAGTAAGAGCATGATTAGCAAAGAAAACAACACAAGAGTGGATTGGTGCTCTTAAATAGAAAAAGAAAAAGAAAAAGAAAAATAGAAAGAAGAAAAAAAGACCCTCCCCCAAAGTGGATACTCCCCTGACTGAGTCGCCCAAGTGCCTCTGCTATTGTTTAAATGTTTAAAAAGAATATAATAGGGCGCCTGGGTGGCTCAGTGGGTTAAGCCGCTGCCTTCGGCTCGGGTCATGATCTCAGAGTCCTGGGATCGGGTCCCGCATCGGGCTCTCTGCTCAGCGGAGAGCCTGCTTCCCTCTCTCTCTCTGTCTGCCTCTCCATCTACTTGTGATTTCTCTCTGTCAAATAAATAAATAAAAATCTTTAAAAAAAAAAAAAATAAAAAAAAATAAAAAGAATATAATAACAAACAGATAAATAAACACAACAGTCACATGTTGTTGTTGCTATTTTTTAAAAAGGATTTTATTTATTTATTTGACAGAGAGAGAAAGAGAGATCGCAAGTAGGCAGAGAGGCAGGCAGAGAGAGAGAGGGAGAAGCAGGCTCCTCACTGAGCAGAGAGCCTGATGCGTGGCTCGATCCCAGGATCCCGAAATCATGACCTGAGCTGAAGGCAGAGGCCCAACCCACTGAGCCACCCAGGTGCACCACAACAGTCACATGTTTTGTTTATGAACGAGGAAAATAATCCAGAAAAGAAATGGGCAGAAGACATGAACAGACATTTCTGCAAAGAAGATATCCAGATGGCCAACAGACACATGCAAAAGTGCTCCACATCACTCGGCATCAGGGAAATACAAATCAAAACCACAATGAGATACCAGCTCACACCAGTGAGAATGACTAAAGAAACAGATGCTGGCGAGGATGCGGAGAAAGGGGAACCCTCCTACACTGTTGGTGGGAATGCAAGCTGATGCAGCCACTCTGGAAAACAGCATGGAGGTTCCTGAAAAAGTTGAAAATAGAGCTACCCTATGACCCAGCAATTGCACTACTAAAGATAAAAATGTAGTTATCCGAAGGGGCACCTGCACCGAAATGTTTATGGCAGCAATGTCCACAATAGCCAAACCTAGATGTCCATCAACAGATGAATGGATAAAGAATATATGGTATATATATATACACACATACATACATAACGATGGAATACTATGCAGCCATCAAAAGAAATGAAAACTTGCCATTTACAACAATGTGGACGGAACTAGAGGGTATTATGCTGAGCAAAATAAGTCAATCAGAGAAAGACAATTATCATATGATCTCCCTGATATGAGGAATTTGAGATGCAGAGTGGGGGGTTTGGGGGGTAGGGAAGCAAAAAGTGAAACAAGATGGGATTGGGAGGGAGACAAACCATAAGAGACTCTTAATCTCACAAAACAAACTGAGGGTTGCTGGCAGGCCGTGTGCAGAGGGTGGCTGGGTTATATACATTGGAGAGGGTATGTGATATGGTGAGTGCTGTGAAGTGTGTAAGCCTGATGATTCACAGGCCTGTATCCCTGGGGCAAATAATACATTATATGTTAATAAAGATAATTAATAAAAAAAAAAAGAATACTTCCAATGCTTTCTTCTCTTAGTCTACCTTAATTCCAGGTAGATTTGGGCGACTCCCACTCTTCAAGCTCCCATTGAACCCTGTTCATATCTCCATTATATCTTTCATCACAATATATTATGATTTCCTGTTTTCCATGGCTTTCATCTATGAATTCTCCAAAAGACCAGTAATTGGCACAAACTGCTTAATATTTTGTGAAATATAAGAAGTTCTTAAAAATATTTTTTCAAAGTTTTGAATATCCATTCTGTGATTCAGAAACAAACTTGTTAACAGAATTACCTAAAGTATGCCGAGCTAATCTTAAAGTTTCACATTCCTGGCCTATTAAAAAAAAAAAGAAGTTGTTATATGCTACAACATGGATAAATCTTGAGGACATCATGCTAAGAGATATAAGCTAATCACAAAAAGACAAATACTGAATGATTCCACTTACACTTACCTAAAGTAGTCAGATTCATAGAAACAGAAAGTACTACCAAGTTACCAGGAGCAGAGGGGAAGGGGGTAAAGAAGAGGTGTTTAATGCAAGGTAAAAAAGATCTGAAGGTCAGTTTTATAGCACTGTAAAATACATAACACTAGGGGAACAGCACATTTAAAATTTGTTGAAATGGCAAATTTAATGCCTTGTGTTTTTTTATCTCTGTAAAGAAAGTCCTGAATTAAAAAGACAACTGTAAGCTAAAACATAAATATAAAGACTATGAAAGTCTGCTTCAGAGCAATGTTTGATATATAGCAGACACTCAATTAGTTTTAATGATTCATATGTTAAACAACTAAATTTCTCTACCTGATAAAGTATATTTCTGGGATCTAGTTTATGTCTCTGCAGTTCTTTATTCAATCTCCTAATTCTCTCACATATTTTGTATAGTATAGAATGAATAGCATTTCAAGGGAAAATAGGAATGTTAGTACCTAATGCTTTAAACTAATATGTATTTATTTGTTCCTCCAGAATAACAGTAAACACAGAGATGTTTCACTTTCCCAAAAGTAAAATGACAACATACTACTTACGGTTAAAATAATAGGAAATGGAAAACACGATATCCTTAAAAAAAAAGGGGCCAGAAAAATAATTTATGGTATATCATTCATAAGAGTATTATGTTAGCATTGAAAATAATGATAAAGGGGCACCTGGGTGGCTCACTGGGCTAAGCCACTGCCTTCGGCTCAGGTCATGATCTCAGGGTCCTGGGATGGAGTCCCACATCGGGCTCTCTGCTCAGCAGGGAGCCTGCTTCCCTCTCTCTCTCTCTCTCTGCCTGCCTCTCTGCATACTTGTGATCTCTTTCTGTCAAATAAATGAATAAAATCTTAAAAAAAAGAATGATAAAGATCAACATTAGTTGATTTTAAAAGATTTTTTAATGCTAAGTGTTAAATTGGAAAATTCTTTTCTTGAAGATACAGAGCATGAGGCCTGAACAGTTATATAATGATGAATTAGTTAGCTCTAGGTAGGATTACAAGTGATTTTCATTTCCTCTTAAAATATTTATCATTGAATTTAAGTACATCAGCATTCTTTAACAAAGAGAAAAAATTAACAGCATTATAGTCATCATGTTGTACACAGTACACCCCCAGTACTTATTAATCTTAAAACTGGAAGTTTGTACCTTTTGAACATCTTAATCCAACCCAATTTCCCCATTCCCCATCTTTGGAAACCACATATTTTATCTCTTTTCTATGAACTTGGTATTTTTTAGAATCTACATGTAAGTGAAATCGCAGAGTATTTGTCTTGCTCTGACTTAGTATAATGCTCTCAGGGTCCATTTATGCTGTTGCAAATAGCAGACTTCCCTTACTTTTTATGGCTGAATAATATTCCATTGTATATATCTACCATATGTTCTTCATCTATTCACCTGTTGGAAACATTGACTGTTTCCATGTCTTGGCTATAGTAAGTAATGCTACAATGAACATGGAGGTGCAAATATCTTTTTGATAGTGATTTTTTTTCCAGATATATACCCAGATATTAAGTTGCTAGATCATATGGTAGGTTCTATTTTTAATTTTTTGAGGAACTCCAAACTGTTTTCCATAGTGACTGTGACAATTTACATTCCTACTAACAGTGTACAAGACTTTCCTTTGCTCCACATCCTCCCCACCACTTGCTATTTATTGTCCTTTTGATGAAAGCCATTCTCTCAGGCATGAGGTGATTCGGATTTTATGGCCATGATGTGCATTTCTCTGATGATTAGTCTTGTTGAGCACCTTCTCATATAGCTCTTGGCTGTTTGGATTATCTTCTTTGGAACCATGCCTATTCGGGTCCTGTGCCCATTTTTTTTTTTAAACTTTATTTATTTTTATTTGGGAGTGAGCAGGCAGGAACGAGTGCAGGAGTTGGGCGATGGTTGGGGAGGAGCTGAGGGAGAAGAAGCAGATTCCCTGCTGAGCAGGGAGCCAGACATGGGCCTTATTCCCAGGATCTATTATGATGACCTGAGCCAAAGGCAGATGCTTAATTAAAAGAGCCACCCAGGCACCTCAGGTGCTCATTTTTAATTGGATTATCTAGGAGATTCTTTTGCAATTTAATTGCATGAGTTCTTTATATACTTTTGAAATTAACCCCTTATCAGATATATGATTTACAAATACTTTCTCTCATTCCATAGGTTGCTCTTCATTTCATTTATGGTTTGTGCTGCTGTATAGAAGCGTTTAAGTTTGATATAGTCCCACTCACTGATTGTTGTTTTCTTAGCTTTGGTGTCAAATTAAAAAAATCACCCTGAAGACCAATGTTAAGGAGCTTACTCCTGTTTTCCTTCTAGGAGTTTTATGGTTTCAAGTCTTATGTTTATGTCTTTAATCTATTTTGAGATGACTTTTGTGTATGGTACATGACAGTGACCAGTTCTCCTAAAACCTTTTATTAAGAGACTATGCTTTCCCCACTGAGTATTTTTGGCTCTTTTGTCATAAATTAATTGACTGTATATGTGTAAGTTTAAATATGGATTCTCAATTCCATTTCACTGATATATACATATTTTTGTATGCCTATACCATACTGTTTCGATTACTATAGTTTTGTAATGTCATTTGAAATCAGGGAATATGGTACTTCCAGCTGTGTTCTTTCTCAGGTTTGCTTTGGCTATTCATGATCTTTTGTGGTTCCATACAAATTTTAGGATTGCTTTTTCTACTTCTGTAAAAGATGCCATCAAAACATTGGTAGGGATTACATTGCATGTATAGATGGCTTTGGATAGCATGGACATTTAACAATATTAATTCTTCTAATCCATGACACAGGATATCTTTTCATTTATTTGTATCTTCTTCAATTTCTTTGATCAATGTCTGGTAGTTTATACTACAGAGATCTTTCACCTCTTTGGTTAGATTAATTAACTATTTTATTGTCTTGATGCTATTGCAAATATGATTGTTTCTTTTTCAGACAGCTCACTGTTAGTGAAAGAAATGCAACTAATTTTTATATGTTAATTTTGTATCTTGCTACTTTACTGAATTCACAAGTTAGATCTAATGATTTTTTGGTAATGTCTTTATGATTTTCTTTTTTTGAAGATTTTGTTTATTTATTTGTCAGAGAGAGAGAGCACAAGCAGTGAGAACAATAGCCAGAGGGAGAAGGAGGCTCCCCAGTGAGCAGAGCCTGGTTTAGGACTTGATCCCAGGATCCCGGGATCATGACCTAAGCCAAAGGCAGATGCTTAAACAGACTGAGCCACCCCGGCATCCTTATGATTTTCTATATTTTAAAACTATGTTATCTTAAATAAAGACAATTTTACTTCATCCTTTCCAATTCTGATGCCTTTAATTTCTATTTCTTGCCTAATTGTTCAGGCTAGGATTTTTATACTATGTCGAATAGAAAGGAGAGGATTTCCTCTTTTTCTTTTTTAAAAAGCTTTTATTTATTTATTTGACAGAGAGCGAGAGAGCAAGCCAGCAGCAGCAAAGGGAGAAGCAGATGCCCTCCCAAGCAAGAAATTACTAATTTGGAACTTGATTACAATGTGGAACTTGATTCTAGGACCCTGGGAACATGACCTGAGCCCAAAGCAAATGCTTAACTGGCTGAGCCATCAAGTACCCCAGCAGAGGATTTCTTTAAGTTGATTGTTTGTGACTTGCAAGGTTCATGAACTTGGATATCCAAAATCTTTCCCCAAATTTGGGAAGTTCTGTTTTTATTTCTTTACATAAGCTTTCTGTCCCCTTCTCATTCTCTTTTCCTTCTGGAACTACAATCATTCACAAATTGGTCCTTCTGGTGGTATCATTTAAATCATGTAGACTATCTTCGTTCTTTTTCCTGTGTGCTCCTCTGACTGGATAATTTTTAAAATTCCTGTCTTCGTTCTCACTGATTTCTTTTCTGCGTAACTAAGCCTGCTACTGAGGCATTTTTCATTTAATTCCCTGCATTCTTCAGTACCAGAGTTTCTATTTGATTCCTTTCACAGTTTTTATCTCATTGTTAAACTTCTTGTTTTGTTCATACATTGTTTTCACGGTTTTGTTGAATTGTCTTTCTGTGTTTTCTCGAGTTTTTCTTGTAGTTCAATTAATTTCCTTATAACAGCTATTCAGAATGCTTAAGTAGAAGTTGTAGATCTCCATGTTTGGGGGTTTCGTCACTGGAAGATTATCATGATTCTGTGGTGGTATCCTATTTCTTTGGTTATTGGTGTTCCTTTGAATTTTGTGTGGTCTTCACATTTGAAGTGGGAACCATGACCCACTCCAGGATGTACAAATTCATTTTTGTTTGCTCCAAAAGTGAGCTACATCCTCTGTGACCTAAACTTTCACAAAGGCTTTCTTCTTTGTTGGTGACTGTCTGAGTTAGTGTTTTCCAGGGACTCCAGACTTTGGTCAAGAGCTGATACATGGATCACTTCAGTGTCCACAGACAGGAAAAAGGTCTCTCTGCCTATCATATGTTGCATGGGTGGGCAAGATTCTTTCCAGGTCTGTTGGTGTCCAGTGGGAAATCCCATAGCTCCCACAGAGACACTCTTGTTTGTATGTGGATGCCAAGTATTTATTGTTGGGGGTTTGTGGGAAACGACTAAAATGAAAGATCTTATGTAGCCACAAAGCTGACATCACTTCTCTGTCTTTCCACTCCACCCCCACCTCCCACCTCAAGAACTGAAAAAAAAAAAAAAAAAATTGTAGAGTGCTATCAGAAATTGCTTCCTGTGGTATAAATATGGTTTACCATATTTTTATTTATCTGCATGGCATTTGTTTTGATTTTCAATGAAGTTGAGTGCCTCAGACTGTCCTACTTTAATCACTGTATTATGTTCCATTTCAATAATTTATATTACCTGTTTGATCACTGACTATATCTGATTTGCTTTTATAGGTCTACAAGATTGAAAAACTGGAGCAAACAGCCAAGGCAGAATCTTCTCACTTATGTGGACTTAACAATGTACTCCTCACACATGTACTTCTTAAAAATATACAGGTGTCTCATAAATTGAAAAACATGACACCTTTGTGGGAGAAGACTAGTTTCAGCACACCATACTGCTAAGCTCCTAAGTCTGTCTTTTTTTTTTTCTTAAAAGATTTTATTTAATTATCTGACAGACAGAGATCACAAGTAGGCAGAGAGGCAGGCAGAGAGAGAGGGGGGAAAGCAGGCTCCCTGCTGAGTGGAGAATCTGATGTGGGGCTCAATCCCAGGACTCTGGGATCATGACCTGAGCTGAAAGCAGAGGCTTTAACCCACTGAGCCACCCAGGCGCCCTGCTCCTAAGTCCTTCTGATTTTACACACCCTGGATATGCCAAATAACTGTCTGAGCATTTGAGTGTAAATTAGAAATCTTGGAACCTAAGTAGGGGTCACCACGGTGGCCACTGCAGAAATCTGAGCTACACAAGGCACAGCACCACAGCAAAATAGGAGTATCCCTAGAACTAAGCAGGATCAATTATTCAGGCCAAAAGCAAATAAGCCATTCTTGATCCCTCCATTTCCTTAACCCCCAATATTTAGTCCATGAGAATGCCAAAGGCTCAACCTACAAAATATACTCTAGGTCTATAAGCCTTAAAGACATAAACTGGACCATGTCAAACCCTCTTTAACATACTTCAATGGTCTCCTACTTCATTTAGAATAAAACTCAAACTCCTTTAAAGTCTTAAATGACCTGGGTGTTTCCAACGGTTTTGGGCACATTTCCTATGAATCCCCTCTTTTATTAGACTCAAGGTCTCTCTCTCTTTTTTTTTTTTTCCTATTTTCTAAGCTCAGTTCTGCCTCAGGGACTTTGTATTTGCACTATCTTCTGCCAGAAATGCTCTTACCCTAGATATTCGCCTGGTTAAATTTTTTTTCAGTATTAAGAAGATAAATTCAAGAAAAGCCTTAAAGATGGCTCAATATTTGCAAGTCAAAGTGATACATCACATTAATAAAAGGAAGGATAAGAAACATATGATTATTTTAATAGAGGCAGAAAAAGCATTTTACAAAGTACAGTTTATGTCCATTCATAATAAAAACCTTCAACAAAGTAGCTTTAGAGGGAACATACCTCAACATTATAAAGGTTATATATGAAAGACCCACAGCTAAAATCATCCTTAATGGTGATAAACTGAGAACTTTTCTTCTATGGTCAGGAAAAAGAAAGGGATGTCCACTCTCACCACTTTTATCCAATGTGGTACTGGAAGTCCTAGCCACAGCAATCAGACAACAGAAAGAAAGAAAATGCATCCAAATCGGCAAGGAAGCCAAACTTTCACTATTTGCAGATAACACAATACTATAAATAGAAAATGCAAAAGACACCACCAAAAATTGCTAGAACTGATCAATGAATTCAGTAAAGTCACAAGGTACAAAATCAACATACAGAAATCTGTTGAATTTCTATATAACAATAATGAAGCAGTAGAAAGTGAAATTATGGGATCAATCCCATTTACAACTGCACAAAAACCAGTAAAATACCCAGGAATAAACCTAACCAAAGGGGTGAAAGACCCATACTCTGCAAAACTCTAAAACACTGATAGAAGAAACTGTAGATGACACAAAGAAATGGAAAGACAGCTCACGCTCATGCCTTGAAAGAACAAATACTAAAATGTCTATACTACCCAAAGCAATTGATACATTTAATGCAATCCCTATCAGAACACCAAAAGCGTTTTTCACAGAGCTAGAAGAAACAATCCTAAAATTTGTATGGAACCACAAAAGACCCTCAATAGACAAAGCACATCAAAGAAGAAGCAAAGCAAAGCAAAGCAAAGCTGGAGGCATCACAATTCAGGACTTCAAGTTATATTACAAAGCCATAGTAATCAAAACAGTATTGTACTGGCACAAAAACAGACACATAAATCAATGGAACAGAATAGAAAACCCAGAGATAATCTCATGATTGTATAGTCAGTTAATCTTCAACAAAGCAGGAAAAGAATATGCAATGGGAAAAAGACCATCTCTTCAACAAATGGTATTGGGAAAACTGGACAGGACCGCTTTCTAACACTATACACAAAAATGAATTCAAAATGGATTAAGTCAGTTAAGTGTCTGCCTTCGACTTAGGTCATGGTCGCAGGGTCCTGGGATCCAGCCCCACACTGGGCTCCCTGCTTAGCGGGGAACCCTCTCCCTCTGCCTGTTGCTCTCCCTGCTTTTGCTTGCTCTCTCTGTCAAATAAATAAATTAAAATCTTAAAAAAGACAAAAAAAAAGGGCGCCTGGGTGGCTCAGTGGGTTAAGCCTCTGCCTTCAGCTCAGGTCATGATCTCAGGGTCCTGGGATCGAGCCCCATATCGGGCTCTCTGCTCAGTGGGGAGCCTGCTTCCCCCTTCTCTCTCTCTGCCTGCCTCTCTGCCTACTTGTGATCTCTCTCTGTCAAATAAATAAATTAAACATTAAAAAAAAAAAAACAAAAGCGTCTGCCTTTGGCTCAGGTCATGATCCCAGAGTCCCGGGATCCAGCCCCACACTGGGCTCCTTGCTCATCTGGGAGTCTGCTTCTCCCTATGCCTGCCTGTCCCCTTGCTTGTGCTCTCTCTATCTCTCTGACAAATAAATGAAACCTTAAGAAAAATAAACAAAAAAAACCAAAATGGACTAAAGACCTTAATGTTAAACCTGAAACTACAAACATCCTTAAAGAGAGCAGAGACAGCAACTTCTTTCTAGATATGCTTCCCGAGGCAAGGGAAACAAAATAAAAAATAAACTATTGGAATTACATCTAAATAAAAAGCTTCTACCCAGTGAAGAAAACAATCAACAAAATAAAAGACAACCTACGGAATGGGAAAAGATATTTGCTAATGACATATCTGATAAAGGGTTAGTATCCAAAATATATAAAGAACCTATAAAACTCAACACACACGGAAATAATAATTTAATTTAAAATATGGGAAGAATGGGATAGACATTTTTCTAAAGAAGACATATGGAGGCGCCTGGGTGGCTCAGTGGGTTGAGCCGCTGCCTTCGGCTCAGGTCATGATCTCGGGGTCCTGGGATCGAGTCCCGCATCGGGCTCTCTGTTCAGCGGGAGCCTGCTTCCTCCTCTCTCTCTCTCTGCCTGCCTCTCTGCCTACTCGTGATCTCTCTCTGTCAAATAAATAAAATCTTAAAAAAAAAAAAGAAGAAGACATACGGATAGCCAACAGAAACCTGATAATATGCTTCAACATCACTTATCATAAAAAAAGGATATCAAAACTATAATGAGATATCACTTCAAATCTCCCAGAATGGCTAAAAGCAACAGAAAAAGAAACAGTCCTTGGAGAGGATATGGAGAAAGGAGAACCTTCTTGCACTGTTGGTGGGAATGCAAACTGGTGCAGTCATTTCAGAAAATAGAATGAAGTTTCCTCAAAAAGTTAAAAATAGGGGTGCCTGGGTGGCTCAGATGGTTAAGCATCTGCCTTTGGCTCAAGTCATGATCCCAGGGTCCTGGGATCGAGTCCCACATTGGGCTCCCTGCTCAGTGGGGAACCTGCTTCTCCCTCTCCCTCTATTGCTCCCCCTGCTTATGTTCTTTCACTTTCTCTCTCAAATAAATAAATAAATAAAATCTTAAAAAAAAAAAAAAAGTTAAAAATAGAACTCCTGTGATCCAGCAATTGCACTACTAGGTATTTACACAAAGAATACAAAATTATTAATTCAAAGAGATACATAAGCCTGATGTTTATACCAGCACTGTCTGCAATAGTAAAATTATAGAAATAGCCTAAATGTCCACTAGCTGATGAATGAATAAAGAATATGTGTGTGTACACACACAGAATACTATTCAATCATACAAAAAGAATGAAATCTTGCCATTTGCAATGACGTGGAAAGGGCTAGAGAGTACTATGCTAAGCAAAATGTCAGAGAAGGACAAATGTCACATGACTTCACTCATGTGGAGTTTAAGAAACAGAAATGAGTAAAGGCATGAAAAAGAGAAAGAGAGAGAGAAGAGGCAAGCCAACAGACTCTTAACTATAGAGAACTGATGGTTACCAGAGGAGAGGTTTTTGAGGGGATGGGATAAATAGGTGACAGGATTAAGGAGGGCACTGTGATGAGCACCGGGAAATGTATGGAAATTCTGAATCACTATATTGTACATCTGAAATGAATATTACATACTATGTTAAATAATTGGAATTTAAATGACCTAAAAGCATTTCTTAACTTCTTTATCTAAAATTTTTCCCAGTACACCATCAAACTCCTCTAGCTGTCTACCTTTATGAAAAGAACTCTTACAGTTTCTTCCTGTTACTTAATCATTGTCTAAAACTATTTTATTTACTCATTTTACATCCATTTTCCCCACTAAAATAAGTCCATAAAGGCAGGGACCTTGTCTGTCTTAATCACTTGTGTATGTCTTGATATTAGAACACCTTCCAGCACACAAGGGATATTTAGTAAGTGATGAATGAATTAATTGCTGTTAAATAACTGTATTATTTGGCAGTAGCTGTATAAACTTTCCAAATATATCTTTCAGCTTGGCGTCTGAAAACTCTCCTAGTCTAATGGAGATCCTATGGAAATGATACTAACGAAATACAAGGGGATATAACTTCCCTTTTAGGGGTTTATTTCCTGTTTGTATTTCTATAGTATTAATATCAGATGGGGGAATTCAACACATTTCTGGAAGAAATAACATGAAAGCAAGAAGGCTGACAAAGAAACAGAAATAGAGGTGAACTACATCCAGGATTCATGCAGTAGAGGACTAATGTTGAAATGGGAGCAGATCTGCAAAACTCTGTGAAGAAATTCAGGACTCGAAACCAGCATGTGTAAGGAACATAAATGAGAAGCCAAAAATAAGGGACTTCACATTAAAGTTCTATCTTTTGAATAGCATAATGCTCCTTCTTACTTTCCTATCCTTTTATATAGGACAAGCAGTTTTTTATTTTCCCCAAACTAAACAGGCAAGTAAAGAAATCTGAAGGGATTTTCTCTATGACACTAACTAAATAACTGGGGAGAACAGAAGGCTGTTTATGTCAGGGTTGGTGGCCTTGAGTAAATTTTTAATTCTTGCATTTGGAGGCAGTCTCCAACCTAACAGCTGGATCTATGCCCATCCACTCTAAAGAGATTCCTGCTAGTTGACAAGTTCTTCTTATGTATATAAAACTATTTGTTAGCTTCAGAGGAGAGGGCTAGCAGAGAAGTAAACCTACAAACACCAACAAAGGAATCTCAATTCAGCCACATACTGTAATCAACTCTGTTCTTAAATACAAATGACAATTAAGGTTCAGCAGATATATGTGATAAACCTCTAAAATAAGAGAGGGGCATCTAGGTGGCTCAGTCGATTAAGCAATCCAACTCTCAATCTTGGATCTCACAGATCATAGGTTCAAGCCCTGTGTTGGCCTCCACCCTCAGTGGGGAGTCTGCTTGAGATCCTCTCCCTCTGCCCCCACCCTCACTTGCACATGAATGCTCTCTACCATTCAAATAAATGAATTAAAAAAAAATAAAACAAGAGAGAAATTTTTAAATCTTAATAATTGAGGTAGCAGAAAAAACAATTCAGGAAACAAAAGAAGTTTTTAAAAAAAGACTTAATTACTTTTCTCAGAGAACTTCATGAAGATTTTAAGGATATAAAACAAGATTTAGGAGGGCATGAAAAAGAACATTCAGATTATGAGAAAGTTGGAATCTCATTACCAAAATAAAACAATTCAAAAGGAGTGAAGATAAAGTCAAGAAAATACTCCTAGAACTGAAGGAAGAAGGAAACAGTTAAAAATGTAAAAGAAAGTGAGAAGTAATCTAGTGAGATCTCAAATCCAACTATTAGAGATTTTAGAAGAACAGTAAAAATAGAGAAAAGAAAATGGTCAAAGAACTAACACTAGAACTTTTCTGAGCTTACACAAATGAAGAAAAACAGACATGGGTATGTTCCTAAACCCAGGAGTCTTCAAAGAAAGACTTCTGGTGAAGATATTTTAGTAAATTCATGCTTTCAGGCATAAAATATATAGCAGTGAGAGATAAGAGAGAGAGTACTCTAAAAAGCTATAGCTGAGATTAAATATAATCTAAACATATTTGTGGATCAGAAATGGAGCAGAAGTATAAAGTGCTCTAGAAGCCAAAATTCCCTACCCCTCATCCTTCCCAATCATTAATTGCTCTCTAGGATTAGGACACAGAGAATCAGGAAGACAGTCTCAAGAACAGAAAGAGAAACAGAGCATTTATTGGCTCTGTGAGTTGATCTTTGTAAAAGCTTCAATATCACAGTGGGTCAGGAACCCCTGAAAATGTTCATGGTACCACTATTTTTAAGTGCCCTAAACAGTCTATGTCTCCATCAACACTACAGAAATTATTAAATGGATAAGTGGTAGATAAGTGAGTGATAAAATCACATGATGTAATATAAATAGCACGAGACTGAAAGAACTACATGTAACAAGTGGAATAAAAATATGAAGTTAAAGAACCCAGACACAGTATTTACTTCCTAATTCTATTTTATGTAATACAAAAACAGGTAAAACCAATATATGCTTTCAGAAGTCAGAATGCTGGTTACTGAA
Source organism: Mustela lutreola (assembly GCF_030435805.1). Lineage (NCBI taxonomy): Eukaryota > Metazoa > Chordata > Mammalia > Carnivora > Mustelidae > Mustela > Mustela lutreola. The sequence goes on from NC_081297.1 coordinate 43,485,168, forward strand.
GGGAGGGGAACACAAAGACGACCTCTGAAGATGGTAATACTGTATTTCCTGAACTGGGACCAATTTATTTATGTTTTTCAATTTGTGAAAATGTAGTGAACTGAACAAAATGCCTTCTCCTATAAGTGTAGTATACTTCAACAAAGAATTGAACTGAAATTGTTACTGAAATTAAAAACAAAAAACTAAATTAAGTGTGAGACTTATCACCGAACATAGTAGAAGAAAGAATAAATGAATTGGAAGACTGTAAGGAGATAAAAATAGACAAGAGAAATTAAGAGACACAGAAGAAAGACTGAGAGACTCTACTGTAAGTCCACTAGGAGTTGAAGAACTCTAGAGAGACTGGAGTAAGAATATTTGAATAGGTAACCGTTGCTCATTTCCCAAAATAGGAAAAAAAAAATTGAGTTTTCCATTTTAAAGCACCGCTGTGTGTCTTGTATAAAATGAATAAAAATAAAAATTGTGGCAACATTTAGGAGCTGAAGGCTAGAGGGGGAAAAGTAGAGAGAAGAGATACTGACAATTAGATTTTGCATAGCTGCTCATCAGAGAGCCTATGAAACGTTGAGAGAACAGCAACTGGTTTTAAGGATATGATTCAAAGTCACACAGGTAACAGATAGGAATACTGGGACAGTGAGGGAAGGCAAGCAGCAGTTTAAGTGAGCTAAATCTTAACATCTATAGCAAGGAGTCAGTAAGAAAAAACAGTACTGAAGCTAGAGTAATGAAGAAACTTCAAAAAGAAAAATTAATGTACTCTAGAAGGTCGAACATTGGCAGGAAAGGTAGTATTGTTGTTTTTCCTTTTAAGTCCCTTTGTACTATCTGATTCTACAACATGGTCATATAATATGTTAATTATATATCTCACAAAGAAGATAATAGAAAATGTTGGTCCTCTGAAAAGTGAAGTTGCTGTTCCTAGCTACGTAATAGAAAATATTGATTCTCAGTCATAAAACAAAACTATTACTTAGAATCAGCATTGAGTCCACTGCTGCTGGCTCTAGGATTCAAATATTCCCATGTCACATACATGCACCCCTATGTTTATAACAGCATTATTTACAACAATCAAATTATTGAAACAGCCTAAGTGTTTACTGATAGATGAATGGATAAAGATGTGATACACATACACACACACACAGCCACAAAAAAGAATAAAATCTTGCTATTTCAATGACATGGATAGAGTTAGACAGTACAATGCTAAGTGAAACAAGTCAGTCAGAAAATGACAAATACCATGTGATTTCACTTACATGTAGAGTTTAAGAAACAAAACAAATAGCTAGGCAAAACAAGGAAGGACACATCACACATTCTGTAAAGGAGCGAAACGTACATAAAGACATAGGAAAAAGAGGGCTTAATACATATCCAAGAATAGCACTATCCACTACAACTTTTACATAATGTTAGAAATATTTTTTATCTGAGTTGTCCAATATAGGAGTCGAGGAAAAGATCTTAAAATTTTGTTCAGTTTTAATTAATTCAAATTTTTTGGGGGAGGGGCAGCAAGAGAGGGGAAAAGAGAATCCCAAACAGGCTCCACAGCCAGTGAGACTGGGGCTCAATCCCAAAAAGCTGAGATCATCACCTGAGCAGAAATCAAGTCAGACACTTAACTGACTCAGCCACTCCAGTGACCCTAGTTTTAATTAATTTGAATTTAAACAGCCAAGTTTAGAGGCACCTGGCTGGCTCAGTCAGTAAAGCATGAAAGTCTTGGCTATGAGTTCAAGCCCCATGTTAGGCATAGAGTTTACTTAAAAATAAATAAGTAAAAAAGATAAATAAGTAAGTAAATAAAATGTGAAGATATTTAAAAATAGATAAATAAGTAAAAAAAAAAAAACTATGTCAAAGAATTGAAAAGTGTGGCTAAATAAGGACTGTGATGTGAAGAAAGGACAAGATGAAAAGCTGGAGAGATGAACTCAAGGCAGATACTAAAGGGCCCGGCACATGTTGCCACATAGTTTTTATCTTGAAAGTCAGAATGAGCAATGTGAGGCCTTTAGGTAGTCAACAGATAGGATTAGCTTTACGCTGAGAAGACAGCACTCAAGCAGCAAATGGCATATAGAACTAAATGGGAAAAGAACAAAGACATGGTAGAAAACTTGCAGAAATACAGCAGAGAAAGAACAAGGATGTAAGTTTACACAGAAGCTGACCTAAGAGAATGGCTTTGAGTAATATAATACAATTAAGTGGACATAATGATTAAATGGAGACATAGCTTCAAGATTTTGAGGTGAGACTGAGAAGAATACAGGTTTCTTGAGAAAGTAAATGAATAAATACTCACTGAAGATAGGAAAAAATAAAACATAAATAAGTAGTTCCGTCTCAGCTTTTATAATTTGCTTCCAGTGGGAATTGTTAAACTATTCTCCAGTATCCTTAAAGGAGAAACCAAGCATACCAGAAAATTGAGGTCAAAAGTCTTGGGAGCTTTTAGCTTAAATCATCATTGACTCCTCCCTTTCTTCAGAGTCCACATATCCCTTGGTCATTAAATCTTCTTTCATTCTACCTCCTCAAATTTTCTTCATTGTCTACCTCTAACATAACCCTAATTCATTATTTCTTCCCTGGATTACTTTAACATCTCCTTTTTCAGTATCTTAATTATTCATTTTCCCTATTCCTCAATCAGATAAGATTTATAAGAGTAGCATGAGGCAGCAAAAGGAAACCAAGGTTTTGTATCTGTTGCTTTCCATTTATTAGTATAACTTGCAAAATTACCCTCACTTTATTAGAGTCTCAGTCACCTCAATTATTATGAGTACAATGAAGGCAGTTTTCTCACAGGCTAATGAGGCTTCCATAAATTAACTTAATACCATATGTACTCAGAAAATGTGAAACAATCTAATAATACTATTATTATTAGTGGTGGTGTATTTGTTGCATCTTTTTGCATACCAAATAGGATTTCATTCACAGAAGGCTATCATTAAGTCTTCAGGAGTTCCAAGAATGAAAAAGGTGAGAACCCTCCTTTTCTCCTTAAGAACAGACTGTGCCTTATTCACAGCTATACTGCCGGAATGTAAAAGAGATCCTAACACAGCTTCAAGACGCTTATAATTTAATAGAAAAGAAAACATACACACAGATAATTTCAATTGGTGGCAGAAAATGACAAGCAGTAAGAGAGGTTCAGATCAAACTCAGAGCAAGTAGTGACTACTCCCTGCTGTGGTACCAAACTGACAAAAAAGTGTGGGGGAAGAGAGAGAGAAAAAAGAAAAACCAGGGGTGCCTGGGGGGCTCAGATGGTTAAGCGTCTGCCTTTGGCTTAGGTCATGATCTCTAGGTCCTAAGGTCAAGCCCCATGTCAGGCTCCCTCTGCCCTCTGCCTCTCCCCCTCTTTGTACTCTCTCTTTCTCCTAAATAAATGAATATTAAAAAAAAAAAAAAAGAAAGAAAGAAAAAGAAGAAGAAGAAAGAAAAACAAAGGGAGGAGTTAGGGAGGAAGAAATAAGATGGAAGTGAGGTACTAAGGCAATGGTGAAGAGAAGGTAAGGACAAGAGAAAGAACTAAGAATAACGTGCTAAGGAGCCTTAATTTTATTATGAAAGCAATGAATAGTCTTTGGAAAAATTTAAGGGGAAATGACATGCCCATATATGTGTTTTAAAAGGTAGTAATCTGCCAGAAACAGAAGAGAAGCACTAGAAGGACAAAACTACTCAGTTTTGTTTATTTAAGATGGTGTTACAAAAACAAAAGCAATAAAACATGAGAACAACTGCTATAGGGAGAGAAACAATATGATATGGAGACGTAATTCTAAAGATCAATAAGACATAACTGAAAAAGCTGGGGAAGGGGGAGTGGGGGAGGGCAAAAGAAAGTCAGCCATTAGTAATTGTTTATTGGCTTCTGCCTTGAACAACTGAATGAATGGATCACATTTATTATTATTGGATATACTAGATACACTAGAGTAAGAGTGGTTTCACTTGTTTGTTTTTAAGTAATCTCTATACCCAACATAGGGCTCAAACTCACAATCCCAAGATCCAGAGTCACATGGGTCCACTGAGCCAGCCAGGCTTCCCCATGTGTGTTTTTGTAAAAGAAAATGATGAGCATAATTTTAGCCATGTTGAGATTTTTGAAATGTCAAGGAGGTCATTTAAAGTTAGCTGCTGATATAAATGTTCAAAGCTGGAGAGACATGGGCTGGAATAAACAATGTATGTGTATCTATTTCTACTTGGAAGTCATCAGGACATATAGATGGTAGAAGCCATTAAATAGTTAAAATTACTTGGGGAGAAAATATCAGGGGCGGAAGTAGAGGAGAAGAGAAGGGAATTAAAAAATGCACTCATGGGGAGCATAAACCTTAAGGGAAAGAAAAATGAACCCTTTAAAAAATGGCCAAAGAGGTAGGAGGAAGATCAGGATAAGTAATTAAAAGAACTAAAGATCAATCTCCAAACAATGTGAAGAACTTTCTATAGAAGAATTATTTCAGCTAGATCCATTTAATGCTATATACTCATCAAGCCTCTAAATGTTGCTCTAAGCAACTAAAATACTTGAGTATACATTTATTCTGCTAAAAAATATAATTATATTATATATAATAGTTATATATTATATAATATATATAATAATGATATTTATAAGAAGCTTATTGTTAGAACATAAAGATATGATATGACTCTGAAAGGATTCTAAAGGGATGGGTCCACAAAGACATAGAAAATTCATTCTTGTTATTTTAACAGGAACATCTTACGGTTTCCAGCCCTTAAAAAAAGTGGGAAGTGGTGGAGGTGGGGGAGGTGGCGTGTTATAAATTTGAAGTGATACGGCAACTAGAAAACTTAGGACCGAAGATTTAGAACTAAAATCAGACCATAAAATAATTTTAAATTGTGTTGATTTTCAATGTTAGATATAAAAAGAGTAAACAAAAGCCTCAGAATTTATGGACCACTCACTATTAATGAGTTAACATGACATGTACTGTACATTTGATTACCAATAGAAATATTTTCATTTTGGGCGCCTGGGTGGCTCAGTGGGTTAAGCCGCTGCCTTCGGCTCAGGTCATGATCTCAGGGTCCTGGGATCGAGTCCCGCATCGGGCTCTCTGTTCAGCAGGGAGCCTGCTTCCTCCTCACTCTCTCTCTGCCTGCGTCTTTGCCTACTTGTGATCGCTCTCTGTCAAATAAATAAATAAAATCTTTGAAAAAAAAAAAAAAAGAAATATTTTCATTTTAGTGGAATGTGGGCAAACTTATTACATGTCATTATTTTAAAAAATAGTGAAATTATTTTAAAAAATAGTGCAGTGCAGGTACTGGGTGGCTCAGTGGGTTAAGCTTCTCCCTTCGGTTCAGGTCATGATCCCAGGATCCTGGGATTGAGCCCCGCATCAGACTCTCTGTTCGGCAGGGAGCCTGCTTTCCCCTCTCCCTCTCTGTTTGCCTCTGTGCCTACCTGTGATCTCTGTCTGTCAAATAAATAAATAAAGTCTTTAAAAAAAAATAGTGTACTGGGAGATTATCTAAAATTGAGCCTGGAATAATATGACTGTGCTGTATTCTTCATTTTGAAAAAAGACATGTATAAACAGGAAGTACTTTCTTCCTGTTAGGCAATCCCTAACCTTTCCGAGAGGAAGAAATAATTGTAAATGACTGGAGATTTATTACATAAATAGGAAACAAACAAACCAAAAAATACTTGGATATTTAACCTAAAACATTTGTCCTTATAAGCAGATCCTATAAACTCATGGGAGAGTTTTTGCTCTGTATCTAAAACCTCACATTTCAAACACAAAGAATTATGGCTCCTAGTCTGTCCCAAATTCTTCTTGCATATAATCTTTCTGGCTTTGATAAAAAAATGTTTTAACAAAGTTCAACTTGGAAACAGCACTATCAAGCAGGATCAAAACTTAGTTTGCATCATTTTTGGATACAGATTAATTGCTTTTCTGCTTCAAAGGCAGTACACTAAAGTGACCTTTTGTTATGAATACTTTCAGTTTTATAGATTCAGTATTATCCTAAGGCTCTCCAGAAGTTACCATCTATGATTAGGCAATTTAGGTGGAATAACGGGATTTAGTGCCGTTAGGTCTTCAATCTAATTTGTCAGGTCAAGGACTGTTAGGCCAGACTCTGACTTATCAATTTTTAATCAAGAGACTCTGAGTAAAATGTCTTGCTTCTAACCTTGCTCCACTTTGCCACAGGTTATTATCAGTATAGTGAGGCTTTTTCTACCTTGGCTTTGTTAAGGATTCATACCATATATGTAAAAAATTCTGATATTCTTTAAAGGAAAATAAATCAAAATGTAATTTAAAGACTACTAACACCAAACTAACTTGGCTTGTTTTCTCCCAAAAAATGAGAAGTTTTTCAATTATGAATATTCAAGTAGAAGAGTGATGGTTTCAGAAGGTCCCTGAAACTGATCAGGTTTATCTGACTTCAGTATGTGTTTGTATACTACCAAATTAAAGCAAATATCAAATTGAAATAACTGTGTCCTATGGTAACAATTAATAATAAAATAAAAAGAATACACAAAGAAGCAGGCATGGGGAAGTGAAGAGGAAACCGGCAGACAAATTACTCCGTAGGTTGTGTTATGGAAGAGGTAAGAGATAAGCTATATTGATGAAAGAAATTGACTCAGAACTATTATCTTTATATTATTCCCTAATGTTGCCACATTTTTGCTTTATCATTTTTTTTTCCTCAAGAAAAAGGAATAAGTGATTGGTAAGTATAATATTAAGAATAACAATCTTTAAAAATCAAATCTGAAAAGCAAATGTAAAGTTTAAATTGTAATTTTTTTTTTACTGAATTGCTTTCTCCTTCTAATGTTAAATTTACAGGCTTCTGTGAAACATGCCCTCATTTATATGATTAACAGTAAAATCAGTTGTCTTGGTTTCTGAGGGTTGTTCTCCTACAGCAGAAAATGCTAGTTAGAAAGAACAAGTAAAAAAGCCAAACTCAGGGGTTACTGGACAAGATCAGGAACATTGACCAAACCTCCAGACATAATCAGCTGGCATTTTTTTCATCCTCTAATCTAGTTTAAAAAGCACACTACTGGTTCCCTGAAATTTATCAATGGAAGTTACACAAGAAAAGACCCTGACATTTTGGAAATGTGCATCGATACAGTCTCCAAGAACACTGATATAAACTGCTTTTATTCATACTATTTTCTTTTTAAAAATGTGGCTGTTTCTAATCAATCTCCTAAACTACTGGGCCACTACTGTAGATAAAGAAAAAAGGGAAACCTGGATGGGTATTAATAAGATAATTTGTTAAAACTTTCTAAATTTCATGATCTGCCTAAAACTGAAAAGGGAAAGCTAAAGAGCTTCTTTGTCAATAACAAAACAGTAAGTTTTTCATTACATAATAGGACACTTTTCTATCAAATATTTCTTGCAATCAGTGGACTACTTTCAAGCCATTGATCAATCTTTTCATTAGTATGATCATGAATGCCAAAACCACAACCAATAATGATAATAATTTAATTTTCACAACAACCCAAAAAAGTAGATGTGATTATCTTCATTTTAGAGATAGGAAAGACACAGATAAGTTAAGTAACTTGTTCAAATTTACACAGCCAAACAAGTGACAGAGATTTTTGTCTCCATACTACTAGCAAAAATATGATTACTTGAAATGACAATTTAATGTGACAGGCCTATAAATCTAAGAATCAATGTATAGAAATACTATTAATGGAGGAATCTGTTAAATATCTTCACAGTGATACAATTAGCAAAATCTAAAATGCAGAGCTTAGTTTTTCAATAAATACACTGAAAGAGGTAGAAAAGATGGAGGGGTAACTTGAGAGTTGAGAGACCTGTAAACTAACAGCAATATGTATACTGAACTGGATGCCAAACTCCATAAGCTATAAATAATCAAAATGATAAATCATTCTGGGGTGGGGCACCTGGGTGGCTCAGTTGTTAAGTGTCTGGTTTTGGCCTTAGGTCACGATCCCAGCATCCTGGAATCCAGCCTCCTATCAGGCTCCCTGTTCTGGGAGAAGCCTGCTTCTCCCTCACCTACTCCCCTTACTGTGTTTCCTCTCTCACTGTCTTTCTATGTCAAACAAATAAATAAAATCTTAAAAAAAAAAAAAAAAAGAACCTGGGAAATATAAATATTAATTTTGATGAGAATAATTAATATTTTTTAGTTATGATAATGGTACTGTTGCTATGTTTTTTAAAAAGAATTCTCATTTTTTAGAAATATATACTGAAAGATTTAGGATAGTATCATATGATGTCTAAAATTTACTTCAAAATAAAAAAAGAATGGCAGAAGTAAGGATATAGATAAAACTAGCCACAAGTTGCTAACTATTGCAGATGAATGACAGGTAAGTACAGAGATTCACTATTCTATTTGGTCAACTTTGGAATATGTTTAAAATTTTCCACAGTAAAAAAAAAAAATAGCCCATGTCTTAAACATTGGAATCACATAATATATTATTATTATTTGAATTATAGACTGAGTATCAGAAATTTAAAAACTATCTTATACTTTTATTTGAGTGGTTAATTTAAAAAATGTTACAGAAAACAAAAAGTTAGTTGCCAAAGCAAAGGAAGAAACATTCAACTCTTGTCTAGTAGAAGGTAACATTTCCGGGACACCTAAGTGATTCAGTTGGTTAAGCGTCTGCCTTCAGCTCAGGTCATAATCCCAGGGTCTTGGGATTGAGCCCCGAGATGGGCTCTCTGCTTGGTGGGGAGCCTGTTTCCCCCCACTCTCTGCCTGCAGCATGCTCTACCTACTTATGATCTCTTTCTCTCTCTGTCAAATAAATAAGTAAAATCTTTATTAAGAACTTAAAAAAATTTTTTTTTCAGAAATCAAATAGGAGTAGCTAGGGGTGCCCGGGTCGTGATCTCAGGGTCACAATTCAAGCTCCACATTGGGCTCCAGCTCAGCAGTGTCTGCTGAAGATTTTCTCTTCCCTCTGCTCCTCCAACCTGCATGCACCAGCTCTCTCTCTTTCAAATAAATAATCTTTAAAAAAAGAAAAAAGAAATCATATAAGAGTACCTAATAATTCTGATGGCTAATGTAATATACAATATGTATCAGATAATTTTTTAATGGAAGGAAAAGACATATATAGAGATTTATATATATATCTTTTAAAAGATATGCACGAGATATCATATGGAAGCTCAAAGGAAGAGTCAGCTCATTAGAAATTTGAAGAGGGGGAGATCACCAAGATGACATATATATTTATCCCAACCACCTTGCAAAATATGGCCCTTGTTAATTCTCTGCAACTAATTCTCTCTCACACACAAACATACACACACGCATGTGCGCATGCAAGAGCACACACACGGACTTTGCATTCAAATCCTACTTGCAATGCTTTCTCTATTACTGGACTATCCCCAGTGACTGTGACTAAGACCTCTGACTTGCTACATCCAAAGTAAGATTACATACATTCCTCTTTGGTACCCATGAATGACATGTTACACTTCTGACAAGTATCCAGGAATGCCTACCTGTTAAGCTGGAAATGTATTCTATTAAAAAGTAAAAATCTTGGCAGGCTCCAGAGTGAAGCAATGCCTACTATCTGGGTTCCCTTCCCACTCAGGCACTGCTCAGACATATGAGTTCATTATCACCTCATCAGTATGTCTGTCAGCTCTAATGGTGAGAGAATACTAAACCACTCACTAACAACCAGACTTTCTGACTTCTCTAAAGCAAAAGCATAACAGATACTTTTTAAGTCTACAATGCCCATTTATTCATTTTAATTTATTAGATCAATTAACTCAACCAAGAAGAGGAAACAACTAACACTAGATATGTGACTAAATGGGCACCATTCAAATACTCAATTGTCAGAATTAAGAGCAGGTAAATCAAGATGTAAATTGGGGGACATAAAAGCACTAACCTACCTTTGATTTAATGCAAATACTTGGGTTCAAGTCTGGCAGATTCAGAAGGCAAAACAGCAGAAGTGAAATCCTGGTAAAAGCAATGAAGTGCCCAGGAAGTAGAAAAGCGAACAATATAAGCCTCAAGATAAGAAGTAGTTACATGCTGCACATTTAAAATGGGGAATATGTGTGGTGTTTTTGGTTTGTTTTCAGAGAACACAACAAAAGCAATCAATCCTACACAAAATATTTTCCCAGTGCCTTTCCTATTTTCGAACATGGGTTCAAGTCTTCAGTTTTTCTCTGGGTAAATTGTAGCCATAGTTAAGTCTCTACTCTAATCACTAACTAATTCGCTACATTTTCTGTCCATACTCAGAGAGAAAACTTACTTAAGATTACTGAGAACAGATTTTAGACATAAACATAAGAAACTGTATTCTAGATATGATTGTATTTTCCTTAGACAAATACAGCATTTGATTCCTGACTTACAGTTTACGGTATCCATAGAAAGGTAAGCTTTGAAGTCTTTTCCAAATGGTGTGATAATAAAAGAAACATAAACATTAAGCATTTTTATGCTGAAATATAATTTTATTTACATATACATCATTAGAATATAAAATTGCTTTCAAAAGTTACAACATGTAAATGTAAGTAGTTTTTATCTTCAAAGTTAATAGCTTACCTTGGCAGGAAGGAAAGCTAATACTCAAAGTAAAGGCAGAACACATTGTAAGTAACTATAAATGTTGTATCTTAGGATGTAAGCTTTCATTTTTCTATAACCAGCATCATATTTTAGGTCATCAAGCGTGCTGACATTAAAATCAGAATTATTCTACCCTACATACTTATGTCCAAAATTAATTATCAAAGTTAACTACTCATATTCCTCATTAAACATATACTATATATCAACTTGGGCCCTCTTTTTTATGATACAAAATTACTTTACAAATATAATTTTTCCTCTTGTTATGCTGAAGAAGCCTAGCAGTAAGAAGAGAGATGCAAAAGAGAGCAGGTTTCTCAATTCTTAGAGTTTTCTTTTTATCAATCTACTATTAAAGCATATTATTAATTTTTAATCAGCAAGACTAAGGAAATCTGGATGTGAAAAATTATATCAGAGATAACAGAATTGATCCAGCAAATTCAGGGATAGTTCGGCTGTTCTAAAATGGGCAAACTGGGGTGTGCCTGGATGGTTCAGTCAGTTAAGTGTCTGACTCTTAGGTTTCAGCTCAGGTCATCATGATCTCAGGGTCATGGGATCAAGCCCCACATTGGGTTCCATGCTCAGCAGGGAGTCTGCTTGAGGATTCTTTCTCTTCCCTCTCACTCTTCCCCTTACCTCTAAAATAAGTAAATAAAACTTAATAAAATAAAGTAAAATAAAATAAAATAGGTTAAATGAGTTTGGCAAACTGGAAAACTGAGTTAGAAATGAAAATTTAGAAAATGTAAACATATCCCAAATGCTATAGCAGCTTTTACTAAAAATAAAAATTCAGATATGAAAAACTTTATCACTTAAGAGACAAACTTAAAAACAACTGTTGATAATTGTGGAAGTATTAGTGAAGACGACTATACTGGAACTCAACACCCATCTTTCTGGAATGGGGTTAGTATAATGAATGCTTAATTCTTAGCAATTTCTTTAAGTACTAGATCTTATTATACCAAGGGGAAAAAAAGATAAAACAGTAGTTTTTGTTTTTTCTCACTGAAAACTGTATACTTGAGAATAAATGAATATGGATGTTGCTTGATATGGTGGAACGAATCCACGGGCAATCCAAGTTGCAGATCTAGTCCCAGTTCTATCACTAAATTGGTCTGACTGTGTACAAACTACTTAGCCATTCTGAATGCTTCTTTCTTTAAATGTAAACTAAGAGAATGGAAACGAAGAGAAGAAACCAACACGTACTAAGAGCCCACTATGTACACCATGCATTCTTAGTTATTTTCACTTAGTTGATAATAACATGTTATGCTTGTAACATCTTTGTGAATTAGTATTCTCACTTTCATAAGTGATGAAAGTCAATTCAAGGAGACTAATTTTCCCAAAGTAACACCTACAGAATAGACAACAGGACCAGAATATGTGTCTGGCGTACTGTCCTAGCTCCCTGACAGGTTCTTCCCATCCCAATCTCTATTCTCCCTCATCTACTTCTCATTTTGTGACCAGAGTGACCTGCCAAAGAGATACAAACTTATTTTTATATTCTTGCATAAGGGCTCAAAATATAGGGAAAATGCCAAAATCTTTGGAAATACATATGAATGTTTTCACAGCATTGTTTCCAACTTTTCCTCCTAACTTCATCATTCCACTCATAACAAGCTACTCGTTACTGCCCATTATCCAAAGGTTAAAAGGACTAGTAGAAGACAACAAGTACGAGAGTGAGGGATCATACAGTCAAATGGAGGAGACAGCTTTAAGGAAAAGAATGGGGTGGTGGGAATTAGTAGGGTATACTAAATAGTATAGAACATCTACACAGAATGAGGACCAACAGTTTGTTCCTTAACTTTTGTTAAGTAAACAAATTCTGCAACTTCATATTGAAAAAGGTGCTTCTCCAGTTAGGCACTTTCACTCAAATGTAGATTATAAATTCCCATAATTCCAAACACTGCATATGACAAATTCAGTGTGGGACCTGAGTCCCCCCACTGCATCAAGTAGGTAGATATTGATTCAAGTATATAATTCTATATGAGCAATTTACTCTCTCCTGTAACAAACTTGAAAGGGGAGGACTGACTGCTTCTCAAAGCATTAAAATACAGAAACTGCTTCCATCATTGGTTCTAAAAGGATTAGTACTGCTGAACATGATATGGAAAGAAATAATCCCTTATTTGTAGGAATATGCTATTAATGTGGGAGTGATTCTTAGTCTTTTATTTTATTAGCAAAAAAGGAGAGACGTGCTTAATACATATAGTTGGAGGCAGTAAGTTCAATAAACTTATGGAATAGAAGTAGGAAATGTTTAAGGAAGATAAATATTTATTATACAAATAGCCAAGAGTTACTTATAAAAGCTTCTAAAGCAACTGCATGCTTTCCCAGTGTATCACCTAAAACCTCAGGTAAAAGATACTCTATTTGAAGTGCCCACAGAGAACACTCACGAGGAAGAGAATACACTTTAGAGGTCTCAAGTTTCTAGGAATGAAGCTGCTTCCCCTTTAAATTATACTCTGAAGTGAAACTGATAATTCAAAGCAGAAGCAGCATTTTCTATACTGAGGATTCAATGTATAACTGATTAAATAAAAGCCATCATTGACAATCGGGTTCCACTGTGTTTATGTGACCAGACAGCTGCTACTTTTACAACAGAAACCTGTCTCATATGAGAATATGTAGCAAAAGAAATTTAAGCTTGAGATAAAGTTACATATATTTACAGCAAAGTGAAGGTAATTGTTTCATATTAAGTGCTAGAGGAAAAAAGACTGAGAAAATAGTAATAAATTTAGCTTGGTAACAGCAGGAGTAAAAGGCAATCAAATATAGTCAATAATTCTTATTTGTGGTAGTTAACAATGTATAAAGTAGCTACAGTAACTGAATTAGCAAATACCAAACTTCTGTTCCTAAGGACAATACCGTTGGGTAAGCCTCTGCTACAACATTTTCATCAACCAATCAATACATAACTGTATTTTATGTGTGTTCTTGTTCAATGTATCTTATTAAATATATGTTATTGATTCGTTAACACTGAACTCATCACTAACAGCCCTGTATCTCATGCCTGAATGGAGGTTCACTAACACACATATTTTCTCCATAAGGTCCATCACAGCTTTTGTGTCTTAGGAACACTAATGCAAAAATGTGAAAAGTGGCAAAAAAAAAAAAAAAAAAAAAAAAAAAAGAAAAGAAAAGAAAAGAAAAGGATACTGTTTGGCTTGGGAGCTAAAACAAGAAGGTAAAACATCACCTTGTTCAACCTCAGCTAGTGACCGGCATGTAGGGTGAGTCAAAAAGTTTCGCCATTCTGTCCATGTCCACAAATGACTCTGAAAGTGTCACGAGTATTGATTTTAGAGTTACAAGGGAATTTCAGAAAGTAGGTGAATTTGCAGAATCCATGAATAATGAGGGTTGATTGTACTTGTTTCTCAAATTTATTAAATGAAAACAAACCTTAATTTTCTATTCCGTTAGTCAATCCTAATTCCTCTTAGAGTGACTATGATCTGAAAGGGGCAACCATTTCACTTTTAGTGAAGTTTTCACTTTTAGTTTAGAAAATACGCAGGGTAGCTGCACATCAAGAAACTAAATGGACAGCAAAATACCTACTTACTATGCTTCAATCACATCACCATAAATTCCTGAATAAGAATATGTAAATAAAACTGTGGGTAAAATCAATGAAGACTAAGTTTATGAATGGATTCAAGATACTGGAATTTGTAATCTATCTTTACATCCTCAAATTATAATCCATGATAAGGATTCTCTCTTGCCAATTGTAAAGTAGATTCATTCCTTGTGGATTCTTGAGATGGAAAGTCTCAGAAAGGGTTAGGTTTGATTCCCTGTCATCTGTATTTTTCCAGCAACTTTAACAGCTTGACTGTATATATGAACATTCTACCACTGATTTCATGTAGACAACTTTGTCTCTAAGACTCAACAAAAATGTGCTCAATAGTCAGGGAAGAAGCGGAAGAATTTACTAAGTAGAGATATGGAGAAGTGGCATCTTAATAAATTCCTAAAATTTTTAAAAGAGATATGAGTTTGCTTTCCTATTACAAAGGCTTATGAGTGAACATAGCTACAAAAAGGAGCCTGAGAAATAAAGGGCAAATTTTTTTTTAAAAAAATACCATTCTAAGAAGGGCAATGGGTATTGTCTGTTGTGTTACAACAGCAGAGTAACTTCCTGCTCCCTCTCTCCATTCTTTCAAGAACATTTATATGCCATGGAATGTGCTAGCAATGTGCTAGAAATTACAAAGATAAAAACAATATATGGCCTTGATAAATTCAAGATCTATACGGAAGAGACTATAGGTAAAGAGGCAAATAAAATATAATGTGTTTTATCTGTAATATCTCCAAACTGCAAACAACCCAAATTTCTAATCTATGGTTCAATTGACAAATTGCTGTATAGTCATGGTCTAGAATCTACATAGCAATGAGAATAAATGAACTCAAACTACATGTAGGTGTAGCAGAAAGCAAGAAAGTGATCATGAAGATCTAAACATACCATATTAAGAAAAGTATTTTTGTGTGGGAGGAATATGAGGAGAGAGGAAACAGAGACACTGAAGAATTTTATGTCGAAGATTCACCATACCCAAACGATATGCCAAGCATTATGGCAGGCAATATGAAGCATGTATTACAATGAGACAAGATCACTTAGGAGGTAATTAAGGAAATTCAAGCAAAAATCGTCACGAAGGTACAAATTATAGTAGTGACAGTTGTGTTTAAAAGAAGAGGACAAGAGGGGTGGCTGGGTGGCTCAGTGAGTTAAGCCTCTGCCTTTGGCTCAGGTCATGATCTCAGGGTCCTGGAATCAAGCCCTGCATTGGGCTCTCTGCTCAGCGGGAGCCTGCTTACCCCTCTCCTGCACCCCCAGCTCCCGCCTGCCTCTCTGCCTACTTGTGATAAATAAAAATCTCTTAAAAAAAAAAAAAAAGAGTCTGTCTTCTCTCTTTAAAAAACAAAACAATAAAACAATCTCTTTAGTGTTAGCCACACCTTTCAGCTACATAAAAAAAATTCTGAAATAGAAATTGTAAAAGTTACCCCAAAATATTTTTGAATGTTCTATAAAAGTAGTTTTTCCATATCATATAAGTAGAATGGGATACAAACAGAACATTGCAGACCTACTGTATAATTGTATATGTTGTAGTCTACATGGAGATACTATATTTATAGAAAAGGCAGCTTATGGACAGGCTGACTTTATAAGAAAAATACCTGAAAATCACTGAGGTGTTACAGTATCTTCAAAGGCTTAGAAATGCTGGTCACCAGAAGAAGAACACAGTAATATCCATCAATTTAGTGCTGCTCTATCTATAGTAAAACAAATGAAATAATATAAAATACCAGAATGTTCTTCATTTGAAAATGAAAGTATTATTAAATGAAACTGTTTTCAGTAAGACAGAATGCAATGTGTGTGTCGGTCTGTATATGTTACATGTTTAGATATTTCAGTAGATTTAGCAAAGGTGATCTAAAGACTTATGGGAAAAATAGGTAGCAAGTTAACTCTAGAGTATGTTACAGTGCTTGAGTATGCTTGACTATGAATTCTTGTAACATTTCAAAGTCTAGAGAATAATTAGATTAATATCCTACCGAGTCAATTTAAATCACTTAAAATCATGTTCTATTCTCTTAAGCAGTAGATATAAAAAGAGGGACTTTCATTGCTACACATTTAGTAGTGTTAGTAAGTAATTTATCTTTTATAATTGCTGGCCATCCAAAGTGGCAGAGAGGGGGCTGGGTAATCTGAAGCACTGCAAAGCAAACTGATACAGAGGAAATAGATGAAAATTAGTGTACAGGATACAAAATTTTAGGAAGAGAGAGAGAAAAAAAAAAAAAGAATTGCATTTAAGACCTCTTTAATTCTTTGGAGTTAAAAGACTTTTGCCCAAGGTGTACAAACCTCTAGGGATAAACTTGTCAGCAGTCTTCTCTAATTTGACATCCTTTTTTTTAAAGATTTTATTTGTCAGAGAGAAAGAGACAGAGAGAGCACAGCAGGGGTAATGGCAGGCAGAGGGAGAAGCAGGCTTCCTGCTGAGCAAGGAGCCTAATGCAGCACTTGATCTCAGGACCCTGGGATTATAACCTGAGCCAAAGGCAGACACTTAACTGACTGAACTACCCAGGCACCCCTGTAACTTGACATCTTTGATAAGAAAAAAGTTTTATGAAGTCTTTGAGGTACAGATGATTTAGAAGTAAAACGTAGTGTAGTGAATTTGGAAGAAACATGAGACACTTAAATATACTGTAGTAATGTACTTGTTATTTTATTTATTTTCTAATATTTTTATTTTTTTAAGTGATCTCTACACCAAACGTTAGCCTTTAACTCACAACCCTGAGATCAAGAGTCACATGCTCTACAAAAAGCTGATATTCTATTGTGTACATACACATTACTAATTTAAAATTTCTTCACAGAATTTCCAAGGAGCTATCACTAGCTAAATTTTAGTGGCTTTTAAATACATCCCATTTACACACACACACACACACACACACCAATGCAAGACTTCAACATATACACCTGATAACATATGAACCTGGCTTAAGGACCGCTTGTATCAGTCATAGCTTCTGAGTAAATGTTTTACTCAGTGAAGCTCTGTAACAGCTCTTCTATGTGTGCATGTATGTGTGTATACTGATAAGTATTAGTTTCAAACTCGTGATCATTTTCTCACTGTCTGGTAACATAAGAGAAGTCACTGTCACAAAAATCAGGCCAGGAAAAAGGACTCCTTCCTGATAAACCAAATGGTTCACCTCTGCCTCTATAGTCACATGTACATAAAATGGAACAGATAACAGACATTCTTGTGATTAAGTTTCATCCCTTTAAAACATTACCTCTCAGGATTTCATTTTACAGGAATAACTCTGGCAGAAAGAATGAAAAAAATCTAAAAGAACTTACAATTACTATTTACTTACATGTGTCAAACACTGGCCACTATGTATATGCTTTCCCATACAATTTCTTATTTCAGTCTTCTAACTCTACATGACAGCATTTACCAGTTTCATACACATACATGAGGAAACTGAGATCCAAAGTGAAATAAATCCTGAAGGTCATGCAGTGCATGTTAAATTTAGTTTTAACTTGAAAGCTCAGGATTTTATCAGAACATTAAGGAAACACTTAAAATATCATATAGGTAATATGCTCTCACTGTTAAAATTTTAAAAAATTATTTAAAATTATGTGTATGTACACAGAGTGAAAAATATCCCTCTAACTCTTGTCCATCCTTTTGTCCTCCACTGATCCAAAAAATTATAGTGTGTGTGTGTAAGAGAGAGAGAGAGAGAGAGAGAGAGAACATATGTACATTCCTCCACCTCCCTCTTTTCAACCATTGGCAGCATATTATGCACACTGTTTTCCATTTTCCTTTTTTCATTTAATAATAACTAGAATTTCAGTTGCATATGCCATCTAACCCTACAACTCCACTTCTGGGGCTTTAATCCTACAGATATACCTGCATACATGCAAAATACCTTTTGTACAGGGTTATTTATATCTTTATACAAATTCTGTATTATTATAACCCAATTACTATTTTGTAGCATTGTATATAAAATAGCTAAGTATTAGAAGTGACTTCAATTCCCAAAAATGGAGAACTGAATATAGTGCCATGGAATACCATCCTACTGGAGGAGAAAGACTAATGATATGGAAAGATATTCCAAATATAAAAACAGGTCAGCAAAAATTTAAAAGATAATGTAGAGTACGCCCAACAGTGTGAGGAAATACACACTCTCGTACACAGCTGATGAAAGCATATGTAGGAGAGCCTTTTTTGTTGAGAACAATTTAACAACAGGTACCAAAATAAAATATGCAATATGCTTTGACTCAACAATTCCATTAAAAAAAATCTACTCTACAGAGAGATGCTTACATGTGAAAAGATGCATAACATTCCCTGCACTTTGGGTACAATACTGAAAAACTGGAAATAATCCAAATGGCCTTCAGCAGAGAAATAATTTTAAAAAATAGTATAACATGCATGTAATGGGACACTAGCCAGTTGTTAAACAGAAGAGAGCAGATCTTTACTCTGACATTAGAAAATAACCGTCTACGGCCATACCACCCTGAACGCGCCCGATCTCGTCTGATCTCGGAAGCTAAGCTGGGTCGGGCCTGGTTAGTACTTGGATGGGAGAAAATAACCATGACATATTCTTCAGTTAAAATACATTTTAAAATACATTGCAGAACAATGTAACTAACATTTCATTTATGTACATAAAATCAGAAAAACAAATGTAAAATAAAATGAAACAAGAACTGTACCCCCACCACAAACACATAAACAGACACACAAGTATCCTATATGTTTTCCCTTTTCTACTGAACAAAGATTTGCTATTTTGAAAATGAAAACTTATTGTAGTTAAGTAAAGACACGTAGAATTTAAACACACCAAGAACATCTTTGTAGTGGCCAAAAGTTTAAATGCAAGAATCAAATTATTAAAATTTCAAGCCCTTTATTTTCCAATGATAAAGCTCAATTTGTGATGTTTCAGTGGTGATTTGAAAATGTCATAAATGAAGACAAAACCTGAAATAATACCTCGTTATAATAATGCTTAGGATAAAATCCAAGTGATACTTTTAGTAACGTAAGTTTATGGGACTAACTAGCTGTAAGTATGCATGGATGCTAGTTGGTAAATTACTTGAGAGGAGAGAACAGGTATCCCATACAGCATCTAAGACTGTCCTGCACACACAAAGGGCTTAGAACATAAATGGACAAAAAAAAAAAAAGTTAAGAAATAGAAATTCTGTAATACAAAAACCCAGTCTGAGTCATGTAATAACAGGCAATCAATCATCTGTTTTGGGGCTTTTGAACCAGTAACCAGGTAAGAGATGGAATAAATGATTTAATTTTTTCTTTTCCGGATGTGAAGCAAAGCAGGGAGCTAACCAATAAAGACTCAATGCTATCCTTAAAGCACACATGCCGAACTATCCCCATATATAATATAAACGATATGGAATAAATTAACATCAAAATTGCTTCTTAAGTTATAATCTTAGTATAACTGGCTAATATCACTGTTGACTTTCTAAAATAGGCAAAACAGACATTGACTTGATACTAAGGGATGAAAAATAAAGAAAATAATCACTGTGGAATAGAAAATAGCAGAAACAGTAAGACAGCAATCATAAAGCAAGCATCAGTAAGTTCAAAAGTCAGAAACATAGAAGAAATGTGAGCTTAAACTTCTCTTCTTTGGGAATTTTCATCCTTTTGGATGGGAAGGACATATTCTGACACTTAATTACTCTCACAGAGGAAATGCTTTTCTATAAGTTCTTTTTTAAAATTACAAAGAGCTGAGAATTACACAGTAAATTTTTGGCAGTTAACCTTGGAGAGACTGTTGCTTAGAGCTGTTACACCCAAACACTAAGCTTCTCAGCAAACAGGGCCTGCCGCGGCCCATAAACTGATCTCTGTGGAGGGCCCCACTGAGAGACCCACATGTTCTACGGCTAGTGCCAACACCCTTTTCAATACTCCGAAGGTTCACTGGCAACTCTGCATAAATTGCCAGTTTCTCTTGGCTCCAGAGACAGCTTCACCTGCAGGGTTTCATTTTTCTGTTTGACACCTTAATGTTGATTTTCCTAGATACTACAAAAGAGCCCTCTCCAGTGCTTCTCACACAATTACACAATCACTCCATTGTAACTCGGGAGAGGATTAATGATTGGGTTTTATTTGATTGTAGTTTTGATTAATCCCAACTTTGTTTAATTTGTGACCTTTGCTGGAATCCCAAGGGCTGGGAATTAGAAAATGCACACTGTACCACTGTACTCTGAGTAGTCTGAGCTTGCCAATTTATTTCATGCCTCATTAGCCACAAAAGCTATGAAATTTTAGTCCAAAACAGCTTCACATTTTTTCAGGGTATGGGTACAAAATTCTGTAAGCTTTTCATTCTGATTTAAATAGAGTAAGCCAATAATTAAGTCTATCCTGATTATACCCATAGGGTCTCAATTCCAACTGGCAAGTATCTCAGTAAAACATCAAACCTAGGCAAGTCATATCATGATGTAGCTGTCTTGACTTCCCAAGGATTGGAATTAGTTTTTGTGAGGGTTGAAAAAAATTAATTTTTAGCATATAACAAATTAAAATATTTGTTGATCAAGTTGTCCTCAAAATTCAAAACAAATCTATATGAAAAAATTTAACCCAATTTGTATTAAATCTTGATGATATTACATCATAGAAAAGGTGCTGTAGGTTTTCCTTATTTATCACTAGAGAATCCGGTATTTATAACATTTTAATAAATAATTTATACTACACAGCACTCTGTATAAAAACTTTCTCTTTTGAGGTTCACAGAAACAACAGATTATTTGTAAGAAATTATAGAAGATGTCCTTTTTATGATACTCAATTCTGCTAGTTGATTAATTTTAAAAAAGCTGACTATAGTATGGAAAAATTGCACATATAAATGTATACCGTGTTACCAATTCTTGTTGCAGGTGAGGTCCAAAGCTCACCATATGACCCACTGACTTCAACTGTGCATTGTCTTTCTTGTACCCTGTCTAGGTCGTTTTCTTAAAGTAGGACTAGAATTTAGAGATTTTTGAAAGCAATTTCAGCCTAAAACATCTTCAGATTTAAAAAATTCCTCCAGGGCGACAGGGTGGCTCAGTGGGTTAAGCCTCTGCCTTCCGCTCAGGTCATGATCTCAGGGTCCTGGGATCGAGTCCCACATCGGGCTCTCTGCTCAGTGGGGAGCCTGCTTCCTCCTCTCTCTCTCTGCCTGCCTCTCTGCCTACTTGTGATTTCTCTCTGTCAAATAAATAAATAAAAATATTAAAAAAAAAAGTCCTTTCTTTTAAAAATAAATAAATAAATAAATAAATAAATAAATAAAATAAAAAATTCCTCCAATATTAAGGGGCACCTGGGTGGCTCAGTTTTTAAGGTCATGATCCTGGAGTTTAGGATTGAGTCCTGTGACGGGCTCCCTATTCAGCAAGGAGTCTGCTTCTCCCTCTAACCCTCCCCCCTTTCATGCTCTCTCTTTCTCAAGTAAATAAATTTTTTTTTAAATTCTCCCAATATTTAATAACTATCTTTTCACCTCATTCAACAATGATTTTTAAATGACTTCCTTGTATCCTCTTCTCATAACATCAACTTTCAGCTTCAGTTTCATAAAAATATTTGGTCTTACAAATGTCATTAGTTTCATCAATCATAAAAATACTTATTTTACTTATTCTTGATATTGTAATTAACAATATAATTATATTTTTGATATATATATTGAAAACAAACATAACTTATAGCAATCATACAACTCAAAAGATTAACTGAAATGGACAGGGTATATTTGAGAGTGGTATACTAGATGTTCTAGCATTCTTTTTTTTGCTTTTAAAGATTTTATTAATTTATTTGACAGAGATCACAAGTAGCAGAGAGGCAGGCAGAGAGAGAGGGAGAAGCAGGCTCCCCACTGAGCAGAGAGCCCAGTGCGGGGCTCGATCCCAGGATCCTGGGATCACAATCTGAGCCAAAGGCAGAGGCTTTCACCTACTGAGCCACCCTGGTGCCCCTAGATGTTCTAGCATTCTATTAGGATCTTTAACACAGTAAAAATAAAGCCTCAATTAATCTAACAAGTATGTTAAGGGTTAAGGAGAAACTGATCAGAAGGGCTTCTTATATAGCCTCAAAGTACCCATCAAAATAAAAAAGATGTTTACCATTTAAACTGTGTATCTGCCGATTTGGATGCCTTTAATTTCCTTTTGTTTGATTGCTGAGGCTAGGATCTCTAGTACTATGTTGAATAGCAGTGGTGATAATGGACATCCCTGCCGTGTTCCTGACCTTAGCGGAAAAGCTTTCAGTTTTTCTCCATTGAGAATGATATTTGCGGTGGGTTTTTCATAGATGGTTTTGATGATATTGAGGTATGTGCCCTCTATCCCTACACTTTGAAGAGTTTTGATCAGGAAGGGATGCTGTACTTTGTCAAATGCTTTTTCAGCATCTATTGAGAGTATCATATGGTTCTTGTTCTTTCTTTTATTGATGTGTTGTATCACATTGACTGATTTGCGGATGTTGAACCAACCTTGCAGCCCTGGAATAAATCCCACTTGGTCGTGGTGAATAATCTTTTTAATGTACTGTTGAATCCTATTGGCTAGTATTTTGTTGAGTATTTTCGCATCTGTGTTCATCAAGGATATTGGTCTATAGCTCTCTTTTTTGGTGGGATCCTTGTCTGGTTTTGGGATCAAGGTGATGCTGGCCTCATAAAATGAGTTTGGAAGTTTTCCATTTCTATTTTTTGGAACAGTTTCAGGAGAATAGGAATTAGTTCTTCTTTAAATGTTTGGTAGAATTCCCCTGGGAAGCCGTCTGGCCCTGGGCTTTTGTTTGTTTGGAGATTTTTAATGACTGTTTCAATCTCCTTACTGGTTATGGGTCTGTTCAGGCTTTCTATTTCTTCCTGGTTCAGTTGTGGTAGTTTATATGTATCTAGGAATGCATCCATTTCTTTCAGATTGTCAAATTTATTGGCATAGAGTTCCTCATAGTATGTTCTTATAATAGTTTGTATTTCTTTGGTGTTAGTTGTGATCTCTCCTTCATTCATTTACAATTGCACCCAAAACCATAAGATACCTAGGAATAAACCTAACCAAAGAGACACAGAATCTATACTCAGAAAACTATAAAGTACTCATGAAAGAAATTGAGGAAGACACAAAGAAATGGAAAAATGTTCCATGCTCCTGGATTGGAAGAATAAATATTGTGAAAATGTCTATGCTACCTAAAGAAATCTACACATTTAATGCAATTCCTATCAAAGTACCATCCATCTTTTTCAAAGAAATGGAACAAATAATGCTAAAATTTATATGGAACCAGAAAAGACCTCGAATAGCCAAAGGGATATTGATAAAGAAAGCCAACGTTGGTGGCATCACAATTCTGGACTTCAAGCTCTATTACAAAGCTGTCATCATCAAGACAGCATGGTACTGGCACAAAAACAGACACATAGATCAATAGAACAGAATAGAGAGCCCAGAAATAGACCCTCAACTCTACAGTCAACTAATCTTCGACAAAGCAGCAAAGAATGTCCAATGGAAAAAAGACAGCCTCTTCAATAAATGGTGCTGGGAAAATTGGACAGCCACATGCAGAAAAATGAAATTGGACCACTTCCTTACACCACACACAAAAATAGACTCAAAATGGATGAAGGACCTCAATGTGCGAAAGGAATCCATCAAAATCCTTGAGGAGAACACAGGCAGCAACCTCTTCGACCTCAGCCGCAGCAACATCCTCCTAGGAACAACTCAAAAGGCAAGGGAATCAAGGGCAAAAATGAACTATTGGTATTTCATCAAGATCAAAAGCTTTTGCCCAGCAAAGGAAACAGTTAACAAAATCAAAAGACAACTGACAGAATGGGAGAAGATATTTGCAAACGACATATCAGATAAAGGACTGGTGTCCAGAATCTATAAAGAACTTAGCAAACTCAACACCCAAAGAACAAATAATCCAATCAAGAAATGGGCAGAGGACATGAACAGACATTTCTGCAAAGAAGACATCCAGATGGCCAACAGACACATGAAAAAGTGCTCCATATCACTCGGCATCAGGGAAATACAAATCAAAACCACAATGAGATATCACCTCACAACAGTCAGAATGGCTAAAATCAACAAGTCAGGAAATGACAGATGCTGGCGAGGATGCGGAGAAAGGGGAACCCTCCTACACTGTTGGTGGGAATGCAAGCTGGTGCAGCCACTCTGGAAAACAGCATGGAGGTTCCTCAAAATCTTGAAAATAGAACTGCCCTATGACCCAGCAATTGCACTATTGGGTATTTACCCTAAAGATACAAACGTAGTGATCCAAAGGGGCACGTGCACCCGAATGTTTATAGCAGCAATGTCCACAATAGCCAAACTATAGAAAGAACCTAGATGTCCATCAACAGATGAATGGATCAAGAAGATGTGGTATATATACACAATGGAATACTATGCAGCCATCAAAAGAAATGAAATCTTGCCATTTGCGACAACATGGATGGAACTAGAGCGTATCATGCTTAGCGAAATTAAGTCAAGCAGAGAAAGACAACTATCATATGATCTCCCTGATATGAGGAAATGGTGATGCAACATGGGGGCTTAAGTGGGTAGGAGAAGAATAAATGAAACAAGATGGGATTGGGAGGGAGACAGAGCATAAGTGACTCTTAATTTCACAAAACAAACTGAGGGTTGCTGGGGGGAGGGGGTTAGGGAGAGGGGGGTGGGATTATGGACATTGAGGAGGGTATGTGCTTTGGTGAGTGCTGTGAAGTGTGTAAACCTGGTGATTCACAGACCTGTACCCCTGGGGATAAAAATATATGTTTATAAAAAAATTAAAAATTAAACATCTGAAAAGAAAAAAAAATAAACTGTGTATCTGTGCTTCTAGAGATAATACAATTATTATCAATTTTATCAAGTGATGAGAGGTAGGAGCCATGACTCACTTGCCTTTCTGTAAATTCCATTACACCATCTGTCTCTTATCTTTGCCTGTCTCTCAATGTACCAAATCTAGAATGTAAATGTATAGAATATTGTGAAGGTAGAACAGCACTAGAAAAGGAAAAATCTTCACTTATTATATATATATATATATATATATATATATATATATATATATTCTTATTGTAATGGGGTATTATCTCTGCTACATGTTTGAGAAAGGCATCTCTTAAATTAGATATTCTTTTTTCATAAGTGAGGCTTAATATTTTTTTTAAGTAGTTCTGCTGGACAAATGCATTTCCATTTTTGTGAGCTGATTATTTATATCTTTGGCCTCCTTTTCTATTAGGACCAATGTTGCCATCTCATAGATGAAGAAAACAGAGGCCCTGACAGGTTAACCTCCTCAAGGCTCTATAGCGAATTAATAATATCCCTAAAGTTAAAATCTGGGTGTCTTTCTAACATTATAGGTGTATGTATAGGAAGTACTGCGGAAATTCTGATCAGCAGTAAGCGTAGCGTGTAGGCTCAGGACATGCTCTAGCCCACGACCACCACCACAAACAAGGAAACAAAAAATGTTTTTAAAATCACATTTGTTATTTTTGGGAAAAAAAAAAAAAACCTGAAACAGTAATGGATACATCAGAACATTTTTGGTCCTCTTTACACATATCTTATTCAAGTGATAATAAAGTTTGAATTACATATAGAAGGCAAATAGTTTTGTTTTGTTTTGTTTTGTTTTTTGTTTTTCTCGCTGAGTAGCTTAGAGCCTCCAAATGCCTGACTCTGGTTGGTCTCTGGAGTTATTTTTCCGAACAAGAGACTTTGTCAGACACTATTCAATACCTATTCCATTACCCGTGTTTTCTTTTACTTTTTCTATTTTAAAAAAGATTTTATGTATTTGATAGATAGAAGGAGAGAGCGAGCAGGGAGGGACAGGTGGGAAGGAATAAAGAACCTGAAACAGACTCCACACCAAGTGGTGAGCCTGGTGTGGGGCTTGACCCCCCAACCTAGACATCATGACCTGAGCCCAAACCGAGAGTCAGACACTTAACCAACAGTCACCCAGGTGCCCCTCCATTTTCCTTGTTTTCTAATGGAATCTAGGCTTTGAATCACAGTGTCCCTCACCAACTAAAACAAGCACCTTTGTCAGTAAGAAATAAAAGGAAATCTAGTGGGTCAGTCTTTAATGAAAGAGTTAGACTATTTGGGCAAACACCTTTTGCCCCTTGTATGTGTCTTTGTCTGTAATACTCATGCAAATCTGTAGTAACCAGCCATTTTGCAGGCATAAGGAGAAAAGCCATGTACTAAAGAATAGTGAAAAAAAAAAAACAAAAAACAATGAGCCCAGACCCTCTGGTATCATAGAACCAAGCAAGTTGTACTAGACTGCCTTCCTCTGTATTTCTTGTTAGGTGAGAAAAATAAAACCTTATCCTATTAATATTTTCTTACACTTTTTTTTTTTGAATAGGGGCATCATTTGGATTTTAATTAAAAACGAAAACAATACTAAATTATATGAGAGTATCCTGTCAAAGTTGACTACTGAGAAAAGTCATTCTAGCATTTACATGTCAGATAAATTTACATGTCAGTTTAAAGTTAAGAAAAGAGTTAGGAAGACAGGTTGCAGTTATTCAGGGATAACACACTAAATGCTAAAATGCAAGTGGCTGCAGAAACAGAAAAGGTATGAAATCTAAGAGACTTTGCAAGAAAATATCTCAAAACAAATCCAACTCATGTGAAAAAATGGAACGATTCACAAATACGGTAGATGATTCAAGCCTAAAAATAAATGTAATTTAAGAAAGAGAATTATTTTAGGAGTGAGGAAAGAATCAACCAAAGTCAATATATAAATGTTTGTGGGTTACAAGCAAACATCCTCCCCCCACCACCAACTGTTTTTTTCCCTATAACCTTTCATGTTTAAGGCCAGGGTTCAAGTTCAAGGTACTGAAATTATATTCAGCAGTATACTAAAATTTTACTAAAAACTCCATATGGGGTGTGTGGTTATACTTCTGATTACAAATAAAGAGCCCCACTTATTCCTGTTATGGATTAAATAATACAAACTGTAGCCACGGACAGGAGAAAATACACTGCTAAGAGAAGAAAATATGCTATCCAACTCCTGAACTGAGATGCAAAAAACAAAATTAAGTTCTTGGGGAAAAAAAGGTACATAGTTTTCAAACAATGCAATTATATATTTTGGGAAGCATAAATAATACTTGGCTTAGTTTTCCATAGTACAAATTCAATCATATAAGCCAATGGAAAAGTTTTAAATTACTCGGACTTAATCAAACGCCATTCCATTCAACTGTTGAAAACACTTAGTTTTTGCTATATATCTCCACAGTAAAAAGGAAAGCATGGCTAGTTCAAGTGAAATAGCCAAAAGAATAATTGGTAACTCTGTACAAGAAAGCAATTGCTCTTTTTTGAGTAAAAAAAAAAAAAAAAAAATAGTGTTTGTGAATTTTCTGCCATGGATAACAACCATTTCTAGGAATTTCTGGTCTAAAATAAGATCATATATAAATTAATAACCACTGTCACATTAGACTTAGAACCACAATAATCTGCTATCCAGTATGTAGCTGAGAGCAGTAACTTTAAGGATCTAAATTCATTCCAAATAAAACCAAATACTTTTAACTGTGTTTCTTTCTTTCTCTTTGAAAGATTTTATTTATTTGACAGAGAGAAAGAGAGAGAGGGGACACAAACAAGTGGAGCAGGAGAGGGAGAAGCAGGCTTCCCACAGAGCAGGGAGCTAGATGCAGGGCTCAATCCCAGGACCCTGGGATCATGACCTGAGTGGAAGGCGGATGCTTAACGACTGAGCCAACCCAGAGCTCCTCATTGTGTTTCTTAAAGAACAAAGTCTCAGTGGAATAAAGGGGAAGGAAATAATAAGAAACTATTCAAAAACAGTATATCTGGGGCTCCTGGGTGGCTCAGTGGGTTAAAGCCTCTGCCTTCAGCTCAGGTCATGGTCCCGGGGTCCTGGGATTGAGCCCTGATGAGCCCTGCATCGGGCTGTCTGCTCAGCAGGGAGCCTGCTGACCCCGCCCCCACCACCATGCCTGCCTCTCTGCCTACTTGTGATCTCTGTCTGTCAAATAAATAAATAAATCCTTAAAACAAAAAAACCCAAAAAACCCCACAGTGTATCCGTAAGACACCACATTAAATCAAAATTATAAAATTTCATATTAAGGATGGAGCAGAAAATTAAAATTAAGTAAATTATGTGGATTTATGTGTAAAATCCTTGACTATGCTAAAAGATCGTGCATGATGTAAGTCCTGCCATCTTCACATATCTTGGATACTTTTACCCCATTCTCTATACTTAACAATACTAGTTTCTTTCAGATCTTTGAATAAACTAAGCTTTTTACCACCACTGGACCTCTGCTGATGTTGATTCTTCTGCTTGGAATATTCTTCTCTTCTAATCCCTTACTGGCCTCCTTAGTCATATGGCACTCCTACTCATCCCCCAGTTCATTTTTATCTAAATCTTTAGAAATGTAATTATTTTCTTCATTTTACCGAGATACTGGTATGCAATGTATGTAAGTTTAAGGTGTATTACATGATGATTTGATGTGTGTGTGTGTGTATATGTGTGTGCATACACACACACTTTAAAATTACCACAAAAAGGTTAGCTAATATCTTCATTTCATCAGAATGATGATTTTTATTTTTGGCAGAAACATTTAAGACATACTCTCTTTAACAACTTTCAAGTACATAACACAGCATTGTAAATTACACTCACCAAGCTGTGTCTTAGATGCTTGAAACTTACTCATTCTATAGCTGGAAGGTTATACCCCTGTACCAAAACAAAGCCCAAGTCCCTGGCAAACATGATTCTATTCTCATTTCTATGAGTTCAGCTTTTTTAGATCCCACAAAAAAGTAAGAATATACAGCATTTGCCTTTCTCTGTCTTATTTCCTCAAGGTCCATCTACATGGTCATAAAAGAATTTCCTTTTCTATGGCCGAATATTTTACTGTATATACAACACTTTTTCTATATCTATATCTATATCTATATATTGTATATACAACACTTTTTCTGTATCTGTTCATCCATTGATGGACATATTAGTTGTTTTCCATGTCTTAAATAACACTGCAATGAATACGAGGGTACAGATACCTCTTTGAAATAATGTCATTTCCTTCAGATACATACAAATAAGTGAGACTGATGATGATATAGCAGTTCTATTTTTAATATTTTGGGGAATCTCCATAGTGCTTTCTCTAGTGGCTGTACCAATTTACATTCTTATCCACAGTACAAAAGGGTTCACTTTTCTCCACACTTGTGAACACTCATTATGGCTTCTCTTTTTGTTAACAACCACTTTAGTAAATGTGAGGTAGTATCTCATTGTGGTTTTTATTTCCACTTTCCTGATGATTAGTAAGGTTGAACATCTTTTCATGTACCTGTTGGCCATCTGTACATCTTCGGAAAATGTTTACTTCAACTCCTTTGCCATTTAAAAAATCAGATTCTTTGTTATTGTTTTGCTGTACAGTTATATGAATTCCTGTATATTTTGGATATTAAGACCTTATTAGATAGATGGTTTGCAATATTGTCTCCTATTTTGTAGGCTGAGTTTTCATTTTGCTGATTGTCTCCTTAGCCATAAAAAAGCTTTTTATGTTGATGTAGTCTCAATTGTTTTTTTTTTTTTTTTTTTTGCTTTTGTTGCCTGAAATTTTGCTGTCACATTAAAAAAAAAAAAAAAAAAAAATCATTGGGGCACCTGGGTGGCTCAGTGGGTTAAAGCCTCTACCTTTGGCTCGGGTCATGATCCCAGGGTCCTCAGATCAAGCCCCACATCAGGCTCTCTGCTCGGTAGGGAGCCTGCTTCCTCCTCTCTCTCTCTCTGCCTGCCTCTCTGCCTACTTGTGATCTCTATCTGTCAAATAAAATAAATAAAATCTAAAAAAAAAAAAAAATCATTGCCAAGGCTAAAGCCAAGGATTCCCTCCCAACCCCACCTCATTTCCTACTAGTAGTTTTACACTTTGCAGTTTCAAAGTCTTTAATTCATTTTGAATTAATTTTTGTGTATGGCATAGGATAGATGTCCAAATTCATTCTTTTGCATGAGAATATCCAGTTTTCCCAACCACATTTACTGAAGTAACTACCCTTTCCGACTAGATATTCCTGGATCCCTTGTCAAAATACTAGCTGATTGTATGTGCAGGGGTTTATTTTTGGGATCTCAATTCTGTTCCACTGTTCTATGTGTCCACTTTTACACAAGTACCATAGTGTTTTGATTACTATAGCTTGACAATGATGTCTGGAGCCAGGAATTGTGAGGCATACAGTGTTGTTTTTGTTTCTTGGGAGCTTTGGCTATCTGGGAACTTTTGCAGTTTCATTGGAATTTCAGGATTGTTTTTGCTATTTCTGTGAAAAATGCTATTCTAATCTTAACACGGATTACACTGAACCTATAGACGGCTTTGGGTAATATGGACATTTAAACAGTACTAATTTCTTCTAATCCATGAAAATGGGGTATCTTTCCAGTTATTTGTCTTCTTCAAATTCTTTCATCAATGACATAATTGTTATTATAGAGATCTTTCACCTCCTTGGATAAATTTATTTCCAGGTATTTCATTATTTTTGATGCTATTATTAATGGGATTGTGGGTTTTTTTTTGTTTTTGTTTTTGTTTTTTCAGAGAGTATACCGTTAGCATACAGAAACATAACTGACTTGTTTTATCGATTTTTATCCTGAAATTTTAAGGAATTTGTTTTAGAGTTCCTTTTTTTTAAGATTTACTAAAAAAATTTAGGGGTGCCTGGGTGGCTCAGTGGGTTAAAGCCTCTGCCTTCAGCTCAGGTCATGATCTCAGGGTCCTGGGATGGAGCCCCGCATCGGGATCTCTGCTCAGCAGGGAGCCTGCTTCCTTCTCTCTCTCTCTGCCTGCTTCTCTATTTGTGATCTATGTCACTGTCAAATAAATAAATAAAATTGTTAAAAAATTGTTTTAACGATTTTATTTATTTGAGAGAGTGAGATAGACGGGGGGACATGTGAGGGGGTAGAGTCAGAGGGAGAAGCAGACTCCCCACTGAGCAGGGAGCCCAAGGCGGGACTTGATCCTGGAACTCCAGGATCATGACCTGAGCGAAAGGCAGTTGCTTAACCAACTGAGCCACCCAGGCTCTATTTTATAGTTCTAACAAAGTTTTAGTGTAATCTTTAGGGTTTTCTTTCTTTAAGATTTTATTTGTTTATTTGACAGACAGAAATCACAAGTAGGCAGAGAGGCAGTCAGAGAGAGAGGGAGTGGCAGGCTCCCTGCTGAGCAGAGAGCCTGATGCAGGGCTAGATCCCAGGACCCTGAGATCATGACCTGAGCTGAAGGCAGAGGCTTAACCCACTGAGCCACCCAGACGCCCCTCTTTAGGGTTTTCTATATATAAGATCACATCATCTGCAAACAGAGACAAGGTAACTTCTCACTTTCTGATTCAGATACCTTTAATTCTTTATTCTTGTCTGATTATTTTGGCTGGGACTTCTAGAACTATGTTGACTACAAGTGCTGTGAGTAGGGATACTTGTCTTTTTCCCAATTCAACTGGGAAATCTTTCAACTTTTCACCATTCAGCATGATACTGACTGTGGGTTTGGCATATATAGTCTTTATTATGTTGTGGTAGATTCCTTCTATATCCAATAGGTTGAGAAGTTTTATCATGAAAGGATGCTGAAGTTTGTCAAAAGCTTCTTCTGCATCTATTGAGATGATAATGTGATTTTCTTTACAAATGTGTTATGACATAGATTTGCATATGTTGTTAAACTCAATTTTTGTTGAATATTTTTATATCTATGTTTACATCAGAGATATTGAACTGTAATTTTTTTCTTTCTTTTTTGGACTGTAACTTTCTTTTCCTGTGGTGTTCTTATCTGATTTTGGTACCAGGAAATACTGGCTTTATAAAATGAATTTGTGAGACTTTTACCTTTTCACTTTTTTTTGAAGTATTTCAGAAAGACTGGTGTTAATTCTTTAAATGTATGGTAGAATTCAGATCAGTGAAATGATCTGGTCTCCAGCTTTGCTTCATTGAAAGGTTTGTGATTGCTGATTCAATCCCCTTAGTTGTTACTGGTCTGTTCAAATTTTCTGTTTCTTCATGGTTTAGTTTGGAAGCCTGCCTGTAGGAATTTATCCATCCTATGTTATCAAATTTGTGGCAAATAATTGTTCATAGTAGTCTCTTATGATCCTTTGTATTTCTGTATTGTCAGTTGTAATCTCTCTGCTTTCATTTCTGATTTTGAGTCTTTTTTCTAGCTAATCCAGTTAAGATTTTTAAATTTTATCATTTCAAATAATACCAAACTCTTAGTTTAGGTTATTTTTTTCTATAATTTTTCTTATCTCTATTTTGTATATTTCTGCTCTGATATTTGTAGTTTCTTTAGTCCTGCTAAACTTGGGCTTAGTTTGCTTTTTCTTTTTCTAATTCTTTAAGGTATGAAGTTAGGTTACTTATTTGTAATCTTTGTTTTTTTTTTTTTTTTTAATGTAGACATTAATTACTATAAATTCCCTCTTAGAACTGCTTCTGCTGTCCCATAAGTTGTGGTATGTTGTTTCCATTTCAGTTTGCTTCAAGATGGTGTTTTCTTTCTTTTTTTGACCTACTGGTTGTTAAGGAGTATACATTTAATTTCTACATGTGTGTGGATTTTGCAATTTTTCTCCTGTTGTTTATTTTTAGTTCCACACCAATGTGGTTGGGAAAGATGTGCGATATGATTTCAGCCTTCTCAGATTTATTAAGAACTGTTTTGTGCCCTAAAAATACGAACTATCCTGGGTAGTGTTCCATTTGCACATGAGAAAAATGTGTTTTCTGTGACCGCTGGATGTAACTATCTACAAATGTCTTTTAGGTCCATCTGAACTAATGTGTCATTTAAGTCTAATGTTTTCTTATTGATTTTCTGTCTGGATGACCTATCCATTTTGACATACTAAAGTTTCCTACCATTGCTGTATTGCTGTCTATTTCTCCCTTCAGATATATTATTAACTACCTTATAATTTAGGTGTCCCTACGTTGGGTAAACAAATGTATATTAATGTTCTGTCCTCTTAATGAAGTGACTCATTTTTCATTATATAATCACCTTCTTTCTCTCGAGTTACAGTTTATGACCTAAAACCTATTTTGTTTGATATAACTATGCCTACTCTCTTTTGTTTTCCACTTGCATGGACTATCTTTTTCCTTCCCTTCATTTTGAGCCTATGTGTGTCCTTAAAGCTGAAATGAGTCTCTTGCAGTTAGCACAGTTGGGTCTTCTTTTTCAATCCATAGGGCCACTCTAAGTCTTTGGATTAGAGTATTTAATCTGCTTACATTTAAAGTAATTATTGACAGGTAAGGACTTACTAATGCCATCTTATAAATTGTTTTCTGGCTCCTCCTTTTCTTTCTTACTATTTTGTTATCTGTCTTCATGAATTGATGACATCCTATAGTGCTATGCTTTGATTCCCTTCTCTTTATCTTCTGTGTATCTGTGTAGGTTTTTGCTTCAGGGTTCCTTTCCCCTTACGTTTTTGATGTCAAAATTTATCTTTTTATATTATGCATTCATTAAAAATTATTATAGCTATACTACACATACATTATAGTTATATTATTATATATATATTATATAGTTTAAAACTTTTGTCCTTTAAACCTTTAATCTTGAGTTAAGTGATTAACACACCACCGTATTACAGGATTTATATATTCTGAGGTTGGTTATATACTTAGCACTTACCAATATGCTTTATAGCTTCATATGGTTTTAATGTTACTAATTAGTATCCTTTTGTTTCAGCTTGAAGAACTTTCAGCATTTCATTTAAGGCAGGTGTGGTGGTGACTAACTCCCTCAGCTTTTGTTTGGGAAAGTCTATACCTCCTTCATTCCTGAAAGATTACTTTGCCAGATAGAGTAAGGTATCCTTGGCAGTTTTCTCCTTTATCTTTTATCCTTTATCCTGCCCCAGGGCAGTTTCAATGTATCATCCTACTCTTGCCAGCCCTGAAAGTATCTGCTAAGAAATCTATTGATAACCTTATGGGGGTTCCTATATATCTGAGAAACTTCCTCTTCCTATTTTTAAAAATTCTTTTTTTTCCCACTTCTCCAATTAGATTATTTATATTTACCTGTATTCCAGTTAAATAATTCTTTCCTCTACTGGGTCTAGTCTGCTAACAAAGTTCTCTACAGGTTCTTCAGTTCAGCCAATATATTCTTGAACTCTAGGATTTGTTTGATTTTTGGAAATGGTTTTATTTCTTCATTGAGCTTTTCATTTGTTCATGCACTGTTTTATGAATTTTATTTAGTTGTCTGTGTTTTCTTGTATTTCACTATTTTTCTTTGAGGGAATTGATTGTTTTTAATTCTTTATCAGAAAATACATTTCTTTAGGGTCAGTCATTAGAATTTTATTAGTTTCCTTTGGTGGTGTCATGTTTCCCTGATTAGTCATGATTCTTTTGGCCCTTGCATGGTGTCTGTGCATTTGAGGAAGCAGGTGTCTCTTCCAGTCTTTGCTGACTTTGACAGGGAAAACCTTTCACCAGACAGTCCATCCAAGATTCCAGGTGTACTGTCAGGTGGTGTCTAAGAGTGAGTTGGCTGCTGGAGTCCTTGGCTTGGCAGGTCTTGTGCTTGGGTCTGTGAAGGAAGGCCTAGTACGTGACTCTGTGGTGAAGAGCCTGGGACCTGGGTCTGCATGGGAAGACCTCAATCCTGGGGCCAGTCAGGCACCAAGAACCACTTGGGTTGGGCTCAGTGTCTGGATCTGTGGATGCTGGTCTAGTCCTGGGAAAGGCCAGAAGACTTGCTTTGCAGAGGCCAACCCGGGAGTTTGGATATGGGCAGGTGGGGCTGCGCGGGATTATGGTGTTAGAGTGAGTTTCAATCCTGAGTCTACAGGAGCTGGTCTGGAGTCTAGGTTGGCAGAGATTAGCCTCATGCTGGAGTAACTGGAAGTTTGGTACCATGGGAGTTGGCTCAGTCCCAGGATGGGTCAAAACATGGGTCTGTGATAGCTGGCATGGTGCTGGGCCCAGCTGGGAGCCTGGGTTCACAAGTATCCACCTGGAACTGGGTTCAGAGAAGCTAATGGAAATCCTGGGCCACAGGAGTAACCCAGTGCTAGGATGTGCTGGGACCCTGGGTTCACAGGAACCCATCAGGAGCCTAAGGCCACAGGAATTGCCTGCAGCAACAGTAGCCACCCCAGAAAGAGCCACCCATGGCTTCAGGAATTTTCCTAGTGCTGGGGTGAACCAACTTCAGGAGCCACGGCGAAGTTGGGTGCTCACTTCTCAATTTCCCTTTTCCATAGGGATGGTAACACTCACTGCACGATGTTGCCTGTGCTTGGAGAAGGGGTGATGGGAGTAGTGTAAATCTATCTTTTTTACCCTCCTCAATATATCTCTTTTCTTATTTCTGTACTTCATGCAGATGCTATAATCGCTCACACAAATCCCTGGTTCCTCTGAAGGTATTCTGCACAGAGAGAGTTGTTCAAACTGATGTTTCTGGAAGGTCCAAGAGTGCTAGAAAGTCCCACGCCCCCATTCTGGCTATCACTCTCATTTCTTAGATTTTAAATGCCACTTCACAAGGAAAATCATAGCAGATTAGTTCAAACTCTCAGTTACAAATTTTCATTTAATACTATACTTCTTGTTAGGCAGACATCACAATCATAATTATTTGTGTAATGTGTCCTTGCTTTACTAGGGTTTTAGAGAAAGGGACTGAATACATCTTATTCAAAATTATATCATTATTATCTGGTATCGTTTCCAAGACACAGGTGCTACTCTAGATGTTTATTAAAGGATGGAGGGGGGAGGACAAAGAAGCAAGAGGAAGAAGATGAAGAGTAAAGGAAAAGAAGTAGAGGGCAATCAAAACTCTCACCAGGAAAACTTCTTCACTGTAAGTATGTCTATAAAACAAGCCAAGATAACTCTACCACTTCTTATAATGAAAAGGTTAAGTTCTATATACTCTTAACATAATAAAACCTAATAACCTGGGCTAGGCATTATGTACTACTCTACCAGCTACAACCTCATGGAAGTATCAACTACAATTAATACAGGGGCAAAGTGACAGAACTATTCTATCAGAAGTAACTACTGATCAACTAAGGCTGGTCTCATGACTCTAACAGTACTGTAGATCAATCCGAAGTAAACACTGGGACGCCTGAGTGGCTCAGTTGGTTAATCGGCTGCCTTTGGTTCAGGTCATGATCCCAGGGTCCTGGGATCAAGTCCTGCATCTGGCTCCCTGCTCAGTGGGGAGCCTACATCTACCTCTCCCTCTGCCTGCTGCTCCCTCTGCTTATGCTTGCTCTCTTTCTGCCAAATAAATAAACAAAAATATTTTAAAAAAAGCAAACATTAATAAGCTTAATAGTATATGAATGGAATGGGGGAAGAGAAATGAGTGGTCAATTTTTCTGACAAACAAATGATTTGGGTCTGTTTTAGGGCTCCTAGACATTCTAGGTTGCCCAAACCAGTACAATTAAATGAGACAGGCAAGATTCAAATCCCAATGTGTCTATCTTTAAAGTTCATGCCAGAAAGGATACCTAACACTAAAAGTTATGAAACATAAACTTGATTATGGGCCCCCTGTATTCCTGTAAGATGTTCCCATTGTTAGGGTAACATGACTCATTCTCCACTTTTCTTTGCCTCTGTTTCCAGCCTCACTCCCTTGACAGCTTACTGGCAAGTCTTGAAGAAAAACACACTTGCTTGTTTCAGCCTCCTGTGCTCTCCTTTCCTCTGATTTGTCTATTTAGAAAGAAGATCTTGTTCTGCTCTCTGCCATGTAATAAAATGTCTGCACTTACTCGGTTGTGCTAGTTGGTAGATCTAAATCAGAAATAAAATATTAGAAGGGCCACTTGGCTGTAAATATGAAGTCATGTATTCTTATCAGCTTTATCAGTATAAAGATAACGTTTTCTTCTCGCTTGGTCTGATTTCTCTATCTCTCAACTGGATCCAAATACAAAGCAAAAATGCAGAAAATCTTTGGCAAGGGATACAAAATTCATCTGCCCAGGAGTAAAAATCCAGAAAATAATTGGGCCCTTTACTACATATATTACCCTTTTTAGAGGTTGGAACTATTATTTTTTTTCCAATTCCCAAAAGTCCTAACCTCATCAAGATACTTGGGGATTATTGAGATTATTGAATTAAGATTCTAAT
Source organism: Mustela lutreola (assembly GCF_030435805.1). Classification (NCBI taxonomy): domain Eukaryota; kingdom Metazoa; phylum Chordata; class Mammalia; order Carnivora; family Mustelidae; genus Mustela; species Mustela lutreola. The sequence continues at coordinate 43,522,970 of NC_081297.1, forward strand.
AATAAATAATACAGCAGTAGTTAACAGCTAAAGTCTGCTTTAAGTGATTCACATGTGTTAGCTTATTTAATTTCCTCAACACTGTATATTATTAATTCCCATTTTCTAAATGAGGAAAATCATCATTACACATGTTTCACTTATGTGTGCATGTATGAGAGTAAAAGAAAGAGAGAGAGAGAAGAGGAGAGGGAAAGAGAGAGAGAATGGAAAGCAGAGAAGATGTAAAAATGTTTTTCTTATTGGGGTCAAAGTTAAAGGAGTTTAAAAGTCATTATTCTTAATTAATATGTCTTGCAGTCTCCCCATAGGTAGATGAATAGTCAGTTAATTGCTTACTCTACAATTTACCCACTTTCCCTATGGTTTGGCAGGTCAATAATTATTCTTGAACTAAGATGCCACCAATACTTACTATTAGCTAATTTTAATCTCTACAATATTACCTCAGTTCCCAAATCACCCAGCGAACTCACAGGGGAACTGCAGAACATTTTAAATTCATGGGGGAAACTTAGTGACATCTGTCAGATGTGAAAATTACTTGCTCAAAGTAGTTTACGGCTTTACCACTGGGATCATGCTATGTTCCACTTCATGACAATCTCTTTCCGTGAAACTGAGTTTTCAATACTTGTGATTATAAGCATAGCCCTTGTGATTATAAGCATAATGCACAGAAATGTAGAAGAAGGAATCAGGTGGCAGTGTTCAATCTGATTCTAAGATTTGAAAAATTGCAATGTCCAACAAGCACACATCCCAGTAGTAAGCTGCAGTGGTGACTTAAGGATGAAATTTAAAAAATTATTTAAAGATTTTATTTATTCATTTGAGAGAGAGAACGAGAGAGAGAGAGAGAGAGAGAGAGAGCACTAAAGGGGGAAGGTCAGAGGGAGAGATGAACCCGCTGAGCAGGGAGCCGGATGCAGGACTCCCAATCCCAGGACTCCAAGATCATGACCTGAGCCGAAGGTAGTTGCTTAACCAACTGAGCCATCAAGGCACCCTAAAATTTGTTTTTCATTCAAATTACCAGGTTTTTTTGAGTAATTAGTAAATTATCGGAAAACAATTACTTAAATTGTATGAACTTAATCACTATCAGGAATTTTGGGGTATTTATCCTGGCTAGAGGTCATGAAAAATTTGCTGACTGCACTGGAACCAAGGAAGTTTGGGAATCTCTGCCCTACTGTAAATAAACGGATTTCCTTTAAGGAAGTTATAAGATAATATCTAGCAATAAGTTTGAAGAAATTTCACATACTCCTTCATTTTGTCCATGTGCAACAACATAAATGATTTTTGTTTTTCATTAAAAATACCTCATTTTAATATAACTGAAACTGAGGTTTTTTAAAAATTTCAGGTCTTTACCTGTTTCTGATCTGCTGCAATACTCTGGGATCTAAGGGATGCCTATGAAGTGATCTCTACTATACATGCAAAAAAGCTTATAGCTAAAACAGAAAAAGAATCTCAGCTGCATGAGTACTGTAATTCAGCAGCCACTCACACCTCTCATGTTACCTCTATCCCTGTCAGAGCCTATATGATATTACCCTACCTTACAAGCAATACTGCTGTTTTTTAAATAATGAAATAAGTTCTTACATATGTACAATGAGCATTCTCACAAATGTGACCTATGGGATTTATCTCTTGATATTTTTAACCATGTTGTCAGTATTCAGATGGGATTTACAATGAATCAAAGCTACTACTGTTCACACTACATTACACCTACAATAGAATGCAATCAGATACCATAATATTTTCATTTGGTACTTTTTATTAGCTTACAGTTCAGTTTAGTTCTAGTCAATGAAATAAACAGTGCTTTCTAAGCTGAATGCCTCTATTTATAGCACTTCTTTAAGAAGCTGAGATGAAAAAGGAATACCACAGAACATATGATTCCCCTGACCTAAAAAGCAAGTTAAAAAATGCTCAATTTTAAATAAAAAATCTTGGGTAGCATAAAGGACTCACTAACTTACCAAAACAGTGACTGATGACTACAGACGTACTCTGGTATTAGTTTAAAATAAAGATAAAACACAGTTCTGAAACTATCTTTTACTTTAAAATTGAGAAGAAAGATGTAATTATTAGAAAGATTCAACAAGTAAGCACCAAAACTAAAAAGCAGTTAGATGAGAAGGAACTCCTTCAAACTGATGACACCCAGAGTTAACTTCAAGGGGAAGAAGTTCTACTTAATCTCAAGTACTAAAACGTGACAAACATGATTCCTAGGCCTGTGGACTCACTAAAGCATTCTGTTCAAACCACAAAGCAGGGGATGCAGGATGAAAGGATTTGGGGGAATTGAAAAAAAGGAAGAAAATACCTCCACTCAGAGTCAAATCACAAAGAATTTATTTTATGTAACCCTTTTAAAACTTGACTATTCCTTCTGTATTTATTGGCTCAAAATTAAGTGACCTGATTAATTATCTGCAGAACAAAAACAGAATTTATTTACTTTCAATCTGAAGAAACTGACAACAGCTGCCATTTGCTAAAATAACCCTCAACTTAGTGACAAAAAATATGGGTTATAAACGGTCTCTAGGGCTGTTCTTGCTCTAGAGTCTAACAGTAGTTTCTAGGATGGTGACTGGGAAGAAGAGGGTATTTATTTACCAACACTATCCCCATATGAAATCTCCCCAAAACAACCATGTCAAAATATTTCTATTGTTTGCATGTGATAAATGCATAAAAGTTTGTGTGTTTAGTGCAATTACTTTGATATTTTCTAACAAATGGAATAATGACAAAATGTGAACAAAACACTCTTTTAATTAGCACACAGACCCAACTAGAAAATGTATATTTGTTTTGGTAAAGAAACACTCTGCTTAGGCTCTCTTCCACATCTGGAAATTATTGACATCTTTGAACAATATTACTTCTTCATATAAGCCTTTATCTGTAGCAAGAAGAGCTGTAGAGTCTATTTAATAATACAACAATTTAATCTACCTCCTGGTGTCTTACAATTCTAGTACTGAGGGTCTTAATTACATTTAGCCAGTCAAAAAAATAAAAATAAAATAAATAAAAAATCAGACCTAGAAATAACAGGAAGAGTCCTTAAAAACAATTCTACATGGAGAGATGGAAATACACAAGCACAGTGTGACTGTCTTATCTCTTCAGGAAATTAGCAGCCAAAAAAGGTTCACTCCTTCAGTTTTTGCTTCAATATTACCACATGGAACAAGTCTCTGTAATACCACCTGGTCTATTTCCCAGCAGTAAATTCCACTCCCAGGCTTGTCATGGCTCATTTAGATAGTATAGTAAGTTTCCTCTATAAGTCTGCTCCTAGAGCTTACAGAGTTTAAGATATAATGAGATACGAAGGTGTTTATCATGAGGTAGAATGGAACTCTGAGCCAAAGGAACAGGAGCTGGACAGCATGAGCAGGCTGGGAACAGAAAGGTTTTTTTTCTCTAAAGTATATTGGAAAAATAAACTATTCCCTAAGACACACAAAGTTTGGGAAAGATGAAAGTTTTTATGCAGAAGTAAATCTCTAACTTAAAAAAACTTAAAGAGAACAAAATAACATTTCAGAAATACAGATGAAGAGGGGCAAGCACATATTTCATCACTGCTTCTTGCTACCTTTCCACATAAAATTTTGGTTTAAGAGAGTTGTAATTTATCCCATCCCTTAAGAAACAGCAAAATTTTTGATACACATACTCTGTCTATAAGGTAGTAATCAAAACCCTTGTTATGGGTTTTGAAGATTTCAGGAATGAAAAGTATACACACACATACACACACACACACAAAGGCCACATATATATATACACACACACACACACACACAAAAAGGCCACCAAAAATTAGGAGAAAAGAGAAAAAGAAAAAAAAAAAAACTAACATACTGAAAATAAATCTAGTTTAAATGGAATTTATAATTCTGATAAATATTACCAACTATGCAAGTATAAAAACACCCTCCTCTCCTGCTCAAAACTTGTGAAAATACTGCATGAAATAGAAAATAACAATTAGGTATCAAGCATGAGCTAAACCAGAAGTGTGAGTAATGAAGATTGAACTCAAAGAGCACTGATGAGAGCTTAAGTGGAAATGGCTTATGAGAGGTAAAAAACTGGGCTATAGGTCTTAATAGCTAAGGATTAGGGAGAAGATTCCAGGATTCAGGCTTGGGGAGAGATGGAAATGATTATATGTTTAAAGCTAAAGAAAGTCACAAAGGTTGGCTCCTTTTGTAAAATGAGGACCAGAAAAACTTTGCCTACCAGGCCAGTGGAGCAGCAAAGAGTCTATAGTTAAGGGTGAGAAAACAATCATCCATAAGAAATCATTAGAGTCATGAAACACACAAGCACAGAGATCCATATAAAAATTGATCCAGAAACTTCTCAAGAATGTATTTGGTCCTTGCACCAACTCAAAGCTGATCTGAGTAAGACTCCCAAGAAAAGTAGTCCCACAGAAGATGAGCTCATTATCAAAAATTACAAACCATGTAAGAAAAATCCTCATGCGAAAAAGTTAAAAGTTCCCGCAAACCAAAGAATTTACATTGTTTCCCATCCAAGTACTTAGCTTCTGAGATCAGATGAGATCAGGCATGTTCAGGGTGGTATGGCCGTAGACGAGAATTCACACTATCAAAACTAAATAACTGAAGTGTGTTAAAGGGCAATTAACAGAAATAACAGAAGTTCTCCTAACAGAATGCCATGTATCAGACTTCTCCAGATAAATCAACATCCTCTTTCTCCCTTCTGATGAATTCACTGATGCTCAAGGCATACTGAAATATGGCAACCAGAAGGGAACTGTAGAAGACTGTACTGGGCTATCTAACCAACATTCATATTCTTACCTTCTACCTTCTTCTTTCTAACATTTTTCATATATCCATCTCTTTCACATTGTGACTTGAAGATAAAGACCCTACCTCAAGACCTCAGAAGTAGACAGTAATTAAAATAAGACAAAAATGGCAATCCCATTTTCCTTTCCCAATCACTTGTCATGTGACTCAGGCTGGCCACTTTGTGGTCAACCTTTCAAGTAGGGTTGAAGGGAACCCTACTATGGGAGAAGGAAGAAGACTTCTGAGAAAGTTGTTCTTGTATTTTAGGAAGTGTCTCAGGAACACCTGTAAATGCTGTCATCATCATGATAACAGGATACAATCAACATACAGTCTAAGGTCAGTATACTCAGTCAAAGGATAATTTTAAACATTTCTACATTAAATTGTAGTTATATTTATACCTCTTTGGCTTACCTTTTACAGGCTGTTTTCTCACTACAATGTAATACTGTGAAATCAACAATGAGTACTTTTCCTGCCAATTTCATAATACAAAACCACTGCACTCTGGATAACATATAAAGGAGAAAAGCTTAGGAAACTAAAAGACTTTATAATACATAAAGGAGAAATGTTTATATATCAAAATTTGGATATAGCTAATTGGAGTCTTAGAAAAAAATTTATAGCATTCAATAATAACTAAAAATATTCAATTCAAGTAACTTGGGAAAAAACCAAACATTAAAAATATAAGGAAAATAGAAGGAAGTCATTAACAGAAAAGAAACTAGTGCCTAAGAACAGAGATTAAACAACATCCAAATCTGGCTCCTTAAAAAGAAATATAAAGTACACAAACTTCTAGTGACAATGAACATGTAAAAAAAAAAAAAAAAAAAAAAGACACAAAGTATATGAATGAAAACAGGGCATAAATATAATACAGATTTTGAAAGGACCCACCAATCAGAAATAATAGCACCAGACTGTTAGGCAAGTGAGTATTAAACTTTTATTGTGTTAAGCCACAGAAAGTTCGGGGTGAGTTTTTTACAACAGCTCGTGCTACTCTAACTAATAAAAGTATTAAAGTGGAAATATGGTATACAATAGCAATATTTTCTTTAAAAAATAGCCTTTCTGCACACAGCAGTAAAAACCAGAGCATTTAACAGAAAAAAATATCACCCATCTGAAAACAGTAAGGGTTCCAACGATTCAAAGAACACTGAATAGAGATTTGTTTCACCATATACCAGAATTCAAAAGTAAAATGGTAAATAAAATAGTAATTAACTAGCATAGCAATAACAAATAGGTGAATGGAAAACTGTACAGAGCCCAGAAACAGAGTCAAGCACATACAGGAACTTACTATATTATATGGGTGACTTTCCATAACTGACTTTCCATAGGGGAAAAACTAAAACAACTTTCCTTACATTAAACAACTCAGATGTATTAAAGACTTATGTGTAAAAAACAAAACTTTAACACATATGAAACCAATTCTATTAAAGTATATTATCTCTTCCAGGATGTTTTATCTAAGGATGTACCCCACTCATATTGGCCATTTATTTTTATATTCACCCACAGAACCTTATGCTTCATTTTACAAAAAATTGTGCTTAAGTCTATGCGCTCTCTGAAGATTCACATATCATCTCAATGAAATGAAATGAAACGAAAACATTCACCATGTTTTGCATAGTTTCAGAAATGTAGTAAGTCTAGAAATGAGGCATAAATACTGTAAAATGCGCTGAAGGAACAAAACAAAGAACCAAGTTCAGGGTAATTAGTGACAACCATCAAGATTTAGGCAGGTTTCTCTATAGCCGATGTGATTTGATGTAAGCCATGAGAAAAAAGTAGAACCATAAAAGATGGAATTATGAAGAATGGTTTTAGCAAAAGCATTGGGAAGGAGAATATAAGGTAAATTTGAATAGTTAAATGTTTCTGGAGAATGAAGATAAAAAGTATAAAGGGATAAAAAGCCAGAAATTTATCTAGGGACAAAATTACAGAGGTTTAATTGATATATGGGCCTTCTGAAGGTTTGCAAACATGAGTACAACATAATCAGATTTATGTTACCAATGAAAGTAGGAATTTGTTAAAAATAAATGTTTCAAATAGAAGCCTGGATATTAGAAAGATCATGATAGTACTTTCAGCCAGTCCACATTTAATTCAGTGATATGGATTACACAACACCACTCACTCCCAAAAATGAAAAAAAGAAAATGAAAGCAGTAACATGACACTTCACTATATTTCATGTTACAGGAAAGGGAACCATGATATGAAATTAATATTTCTAACATCTGCCTTTCAACAACAATAACAAAGTAACAGTGACTAAAAATCTTGATTATTTTTAAAAGATAACAAACAATATCCATAAACATTTGAATTGATCAGATTTTTATGAGAAGAGAATCATCTTATTTTCACTGTCTGGCTCTTTTTATGATTTTAAACTCCAACTCTAGGTTTAACCATTTGATAATTCTAAGTACTGCAAATGTTTTATAAATGAGCTAAGAAAATGCAAATACAAAGAAAAAGAAGAAAGAAAGCAAAACTAAAGACTCCAAAAACCCAAAAAACAAAAAGCACCCCTCCCTCAAAAAACCAAACCCAAGAAATAACGAAGAAAAGGAAAGTTCTATGAAGTAGATGTACCGAAAGACAAAGGAATACTAAAGTGTTATATAGTTTTGGGTACACTGATCTTGAAAGATAACACCAAACATGATGCCAGAGCCCTGAATAGGGAGACATATTCTAGTAAGTCCACTCCAGATGTGTACACTACCACCTGGGAAACTCAAGCTCAATTTCAAGACCAAAAGTTTTTGCTATCTCTAGTAGCTAATAACCAATCACCTTGCTCGAAAAACAACAGTATCTCTAACCATAAAATGCATGACCACAAATACACTGAGAAGAAATAAATTTATTCTGGGTAGAAAATTCTGGGTCAAATATCTTGACCCTACAAAAAACTAGCTATATCTCACCAATTACTGAAAAGGTAATTGGTGGTTCCTCCATTGGTGCCTTTGACCATACATATGTATGTATATATATTATTTTTATACTCTGTATTTTGTTCCATTATTTTATATGCCAGTCTTCATACCAATACCATTTTTATTACTGTCGTTTTATAGCAAGAGTTAAAATTAGGTAGTGCAAGTGTTGATGGGGTGTTATAAGAATGTCACTATGTGAAAGAAAAGACAAAGATGAAAAAGAATGAATCCAGCCACAATTGCTTTCACATGCACAGCAAAGATACCCTCTCTTAAAATGAAAGGTTCATCTTTTTTCCCTCTGAGAATGACATATATAAAATTGATGAGCATATCACAAATATTTTCCATAGCAACAGTTCCTAACCAAATAAGCCTCTTTTGTTTAATTTCCTAGATTATTAAACCAGAGAGAAAAGATGAACTCTGGGCCTACAATATTTTATGTGTCTAACTTACAGAATAGACAAATACAAAGGCTATTTTAAAAAGTTATTTGGCTTTATATTCTCTTAGGATACTTACTTACACTTTGAAGATAAAAATACAATTCCAACATATTTACTGAGTGCCAATTATATGTTGGGTACTAGGCTTATTCCGACAGATTTAAGATGAGCAACATTTCTAAATGTCAGGTGTCTGGAGGAAGATTATAAAAACCTGCAAATAAATGACTGTAACATAGTGGGGTAAATCCTATAGAAACACACATGAAATAGATATTTAACTACCATTTTTTAAAAAAGATTTTATTTATTTATTTGACAAATAGAGATCACAAGGAGGCAGAGAGGCAGGCAGAGAGGGAGGAAGCAGGCTCCCCGCTGAGCGGAGAGCCCACTGTGGGGCTCAATTCCAGGACACTGGGATCATGACCTGAACCGAAGGCAGAGGCTTTCACCCACTGAGCCACCCAGGCACCCCTTTAACTACCATTTGATAGTTCTGTAGAGGGGGACCTGGGTGTCTCAGTCAGTTAAGTGGCTGCCTTTGGCTTAGGTCACAATCTCAGGGTCCTGGGATCAAGCCTCACGTCAAGCTCCCTGCTCAGTGGGGAATCTACTTCTCTCTCTCCCCCTGAATCTCCCACTGCCTCGTGCTCTCTTTCTCGCAAGTAAATAAAATCTTAAAAAAAAAAAATTTCTGTGCAGAATGCTTTTCACATAAATACCTTTTATCTTTAACATTTAATTATTTTAATTTTCTTAATGGTATCTTCTGAAGAATAGTTTTTAATTTCGGTCAAACCCAGTTAATCAATTTTTTCTTTTATGGTTAGTATATTTTGTATACTGAGAAATCTTTGCCTACTCCAAAGTTTCCTGTTTTCCTCCAAAAGATTATGGTTACCTTTTATGTTTAGGTTTATGATCCATTTTGAATTAATTTCTGCATATGGTCTGAGGTTTTTACTTTATCTTAACCCTACAAAAAACTAGCTGTATCTCCACCAATTACTGAAAAGGTAATTGGTGGTTCCTCTATTGGTGCCTTTGACCATACATATGTATGTATATATATTATTTTTATACTCTGTATTCTGTTCCATTATTTTATATGCCAGTCTTCATACCAATACCATTTTTATTACTGTCATTTTATAGCAAGAGTTAAAATTAGGTAGTGCAAGTCTTCCAACTCCGTTCTTTTCAGAACTAGTTTAGCTCTGCTACAGCCATTGCAATCCCATATAAATTTTATATTCCAATTGTCAGTTTTCTATCCCAAAAGTTCCCTGTGATTCTGGCTGTGATTGAGGTACAAATATAAATCAGCCTGGGGGAAATGGCATCTCAAACTTTCCTTATCCAAACCATTAACTAGAAGTACCTCTATTTAGATGTTTTTAAAATTTTCTCAGTAATGTTCTGTAGTTTTCCATGTAGAGATCTTATATATTTTTTGTTGTTTATTCTGAAATACTTTATGCATTTTGATGCTGTTGTTGTAACTGTCCCTCAGAACAACATACTGCTTAAAATATAATCCATGAGAAATTATACTAGCCACCAAGCACGCTTAGATATAGCCTTAAGAAAAAGTGGCAACAGGCCTCTGGGGGAGAAGACGGTATACATCCTTGAAGCCGAGCAGCTGGGAACCCGCCGGCTTCTCTTTTCTGTTAGCCCCTACTCCAGAGACCACCTTGGCTAATTAGATGATCCCTTTAAATGTGCTTGCTCAACTATAAACTTTATACTGCTTGACCAGATAGATGTTGCCCTTCTTCTTAGTTATCTACAAGACTCAAGGTCAATGGGTAACCTACTCCAGATTCCTTGTTGGTAGTTACCTACTTTCCAATAAATATGAGACTAAGGAGTTGTTCCCGGCAAGTCTTTTCTATTGTTGACCCCCACTCCCTTTCTCTGGCAGCTGACTTGTGTGTGCCTAATTCTTCTCCCATGCACTGTCAGGAAGCAGCAACTGTAAATATTTTCTAAAATATCAGTTTCCATTTGCTTGCTGCTAGTGTATGGAAATACAACTGATTTTTATACATTGCCCTGCTTAGATAATCATGTTGTCTGTGTATAAAGAAAACCGTACTACTTCCTTTGGAATTTTATTCTTTTCTTGATATACTACATAACTAGAATCTCCAATATAATTAAGAACAGAGAGATAAGAATGGACATCTCTATATTCTCTTCAATCTCAGAGGGCAAGTCTTCAATTTGCATCATTAGGCGGGACATCTGCTGTCAGTCTGTCACATGTGCCCTTCATTTAGCTGAGGAAACTGTTTTCTATTCCTAGTTAGTTAAGAGTTTTTAACATGACTGGGTGTTACCTTTTGTCAAAAGATTTTCCTCAATGTACTGATAGTTGTATCATTTTTTATTCTCTTATGTTGTAAACTTAATTCATTTTCAAATATTGAACAAACCTTATATTCCAGAAATAAGCCTCATTTGGTTGTTAATACATTAGCTTTCTCCTTATGTTAGATTCCATTTGCTAAGACTCTGATAGGGACTTTCACGCCAATGTTCATGAGGTAGATTGACCTGTAAAATTCTCCTTTTTTATGTCTTTGCCAGGTTTAGGTGTGGGGCTAACTCTGGCCTCATAAGATGAATGAAGTATTTCTTTCTCTATTTTCTGAGAGTCTGCAAGATTGTTATTATTTCTTACTTCAGTGTTTAGTATAATTCAGTGAAGCCATCTGGGCCTGGAGTTTCCTTTGTGGAAATGTTTTTTGATTATAAATTCAGTATCTTTAATACATATAGTCAATTTTATATTCCTAATTTTGAACCAGTTTTAATGAACTGTATTTTTAAAGGAATTTAATCTGTTATATCTAAGTTATCAAATTTATTAACTTATAAACTTATTCAAAATATTCTTACTATCTATTCAGATGCCCTTAGAATCTTGAGTGTTATGCCCTCTTCCCCTCTTTCATTCCAAAAATGTTAGTTCACATGTCTTCCTTCTTCCTTGGGTCAGTCTTGCTAGGGGGCTGATCAATTTTATTAATTCTCTGATAAACCATGGTTGACTTTGTGAACTTTCCATGCTGTTTTCTATTTCCTTGATTTTTGCTCTTATCTTTATTTTTTCCTTCTTTCTATTTACTTTGGTTTACTTTGCTTTTTCTTTTTCTAGTTTCATAGTGTAGAATTCAAATAACTGAATTTAAGCTTTCTTCTTTTCCAATACAGACATTGAAAGGTATAAGCACTATTTGAATGTATAACACAAAATTTAACATTTTTCATTTTCATTCAGTTCAAAATGACTTCTCATATTCCTTATGACTTCTCTGAGCCATGGTATTTAGAACTGTATTATTTAATTTCTAAACATTTGAGGGCTTTTCCAGATATCTTAATAACTTCTAACTTAATTACACTGTGGTCAGAGAACAATTCTGACATATTTAGTCTTGTGAAGTTAGGATTTATTATGGCCCAACATATGGTCTACACTGGTGAACATTCCACACATATTCAGAAATCAATATATATAATCCTTCGGTTTCAGGTGTACTATTCTATAAATATCAAATAGGTCAAGTTGGTAATCTTAAATATTCTATATTTTTAATGCTTGTTTTTTTTTGGTCACTTATTCTATCAAATCCTGAGAAACAGGGGTTATAATCTTCAGTGATGACTGATAACTATTGATTTGTCTGTTTTCCCCTTGAGTTCTTCCAGTTTGCCCTTCAGGAATTTTGAAACTCTGTTTTTTGTACCTACATTACAAAGAACTGTTATATCTTTCTGATGAATTATCTCCTCTATCATTATGATACATCCTTAATTCAGAAAGACTCTTTGGAAGTCTCTTTCATCTGATACTAATACAGCCATACCAGGTTTCTTATGATTACTGTTTACAAAGACCATCTTCTTCCATTCATAATTTAAATGTATTTGTGTTTATTACAGTCTGTGTGTTATAGACAACATTGCTTCTTTCAAAAATCCGTTCTGATAATCTCTGTCCTTTAATTGGAGTGTTTTAGATTTTGATATAAGTATTGATATGCTAAATTTCGATCTGTCATCCATTTATCCCTTCCATTCTTTGTTCCTCTATTGTTCCTTTTCCTGTCCTTTTTTTTCTGATTAAATAAAATAATTTTTAGTATTATGTTTTATTTCCTCTACTGGATTTTCAGCGGGGGGGGGGTGGGTTGGGGGTGGGGTGTGTGTTCTATTTTTGTTTTTCTGATTAACTTTTTGAAGTTGCTTTATAGCTAACAATATGCATCTTCAACTTACCACAGTCTGTTAAGATTAGAAATTATAAAACTTCCTGATTCTTCCTACTTTCTATTTCATAAAGGTAACAACCTTAACACAATATAGAGCTACATCCCCACCTCTTGTGCTAGTTTTGGCATATTCACTTTTTTTTTTTTTTTAAAGATTTTATTTATTATTTATTTGACAGAGAGAAATCACAAGTAGTCGGAGAGGCAGGCAGAGAGAGAGAGAGGGAAGCAGGCTCCCTGCTGAGCAGAGAGCCTGATGCGGGACTCGATCCCAGGACCCTGAGATCATGACCTGAGCCGAAGGCAGCGGCTTAACCCACTGAGCCACCCAGGCGCCCTTGGCATATTCACTTTTATACACATTATAAACTCCACCAAACAATGCTGTTATTTTTGCTTCAAATAATCAGTTGTCTTTTAAGGAGACTATGCGAAGAAAAAAACAAGTCTTCTATATACATCAACTAATTTGCCAGGTCTGATGTTCTTTATTCTCTCCTATAAATTCATGCTCCCATCTGGTTTCATTTCCTCTCAGCTAGAAGAACATCCATTCACATTTCTTATAGAGCAGTTTTTCTAGAAACAAAGCCTTTTCATGTTTAACTGAAAATGTCCTTATTTAACCCTAGTTTTTTAATACTCTTTTATTTGGCCATAGAATTCTAGTCTAACAATTTTTTCCCCAGTACTTTAAAAGAAGCTCCATTTTCTTCTGACTTCCAATGTTTTTGGTAAGAACTCAGTTACCATATTTTCCTTTTATGTAGTGTCTTTTTTCCTCTTGTTGCTTTTGTTTTTCTCCCCATGTTTTGTTTCCAGCAACTGAATTACAATGTCAACAGATGTGGTTTTCTTTGTATTTATCCTACTAGGTTTCACGAAGTTTCTGGGTCTATAAATACATGTGTTTTGTTTAGTTTAAGATATTTTAAGAGCGATTTTATGTTTACAAAAAAATTAAATTTCCTATAGACCTCTTTAAATCTATGTATTTAATCTATGTATTTAAATCTATGTACTCAAATTAGAGAAATATTTCAGTTATTATTTAAAAAATTTTTTTCTGTTCCTGTCTTACTCTTTTAATTGTTTTGTGTCCTAGTTACCTGTATGTTAGTCTACTATTTGCCATTACCCAACATATCATGAAGGCTCCATTCATTTTGTAATACCCCTCATTCTCCCTGCTCTTCAAACTGGATATCTATTGATTTCATTTAAAATTTATAGACTCTTTCTTTTGACAGCTCTAATCTGTTACTAAAGCAATTCAGTGAGCTTTTCATTAAAATTTCACTTTCCAAATTTCCATTTCTTAATAGTTTCCTTAGTCTGCTAAGATTTCCTGTATCATCATTTTCCTTTAAGTCCCTGAGGCATATTTATAAGGTGACTTTAAAGTCTTTTTCTGCTAAATATGATACATAGGACTTCTTGGAACCAATTTCTACTGCATGTTTTTCTTCATTATGGGTATATGTTACTGTTTCTTTGCATGTCTGGCAAACTTTAAAACCCAATATAGAATACCGTAGTTGATATACTATAAAGACTCTGGATTCTGTTATGTTCCTCTGAAGGGCAATACTTTTTATTCTAGAAGGTAATTTAGTTAACAGTTGACTTCACTGTCCTTTTGTAGGCTTATATTTATCCTTTGTTAGGCTAATCTGCTAAAAGTGCAGGATATTTCCCAGATCTCTCTATCTTGGTAAGATTCATTTTCCAAATTCAATCTTCCCTACAGACTTTCTTAGAACTTCAAGTTTTGTTGGTCTGGGTCTACAGTAGGCTTTATTAGAGTTCATGTTCCCTATTCTTGAGACAAACCATAAGAGACTCTTAATCTTACAAAACAAACTGAGGGCTGCTGGGGGTAGGGGGGTGTGGAGAGGGTAGTTGGGTTATGGACATTAGGGAGGGTATGTGATATGGTGAGTGCTGTGAAGAATGTAAGCCTGATGATTCACAAACCCGTATTCCTAGAGCAAATAATACATTATATGTTAATAAAAATAATTAATAACAAAACAAAGCAAACAAACAACCCCCTCCCCCCAGCTTCCTGTTACTTCAGCAAGATGCCAGACATTTTAACAAGCATTTTGCCACTCTGGACTGGATTAGAACTCCAAATTCCCCAGCCCTTCTCTACCTTTAGTATCACACAATTCCACTTTCATCCCTGTAGTAGTTAATCTCTGGTAAACCCTGGATAGTCTCATCCAAAGAATATGCAGCCTAGTTCTAGGTTAAGAATTCATGGACATCTGACCCCCAACCTCTTTTCAGTATGCTGTTTACATGTAAGTTACTTCCCAGATTTACTCAGAGCATTTACAACTACAGAATCAAGGGACTTCAAATGGTCACTTAAAGAACTATACATATAACTGTTAAATGATAGGGATCTTAGAGATTTAAGAAACCCTTTCATTTCAGAGTAAGAAAACTGCAGACCTAAGAAATTAGGAAAGTTAGGGAAAAGGGAGTTAGGAAAAAGAACTGGATCTTCAATTCTGAGTATCTTGCTTTGCAAATATTCAGCTTCGCTAATTTTAAAATGTTTCCATAACTTTACCTGATTTGATCCTCACAACAACAGCATGAGGTGGGTCTAAATATTATTATAACTGTTTTATATATAAGCAAACTGGCTTAAATGTAAACACACTCTTTGCTGCAGGGAGCATCTTTGATGTTTATAATACTCATAACTGGACCTTCTGATAGGAAAAACTTAGGATTAAATGGATGGATTACTACGATCTACATGCAAAGCCCAACAGAAGTTTTACCCATTTACAGAATGAGTAATTACCTAGGTAGGTACCTTCTGTAAAGCACCTTCTGAGGGCACAGTAAAGAAAGGTCATGAAAGTAAAAGTCTGTTTTAACTCTCAAACCAAAAAAGTTTTCATACTGTATATTACACAACAGATTTTCTCAAATAGGTATTGCAATTAGGTTAAGGCTTACCTCCCTGCAACAGTTAGTCCTTTAACTGATGCATTTATATTTAACAGAAGGGACCAGGATTGACCCCACATCTCCAGGAGAGGAGAAAATGAAAAGAAGATAGGATAATAAATCATACTCCTTTCTCCTTTGAGAGAAAGAAGATGACTTATATTCTTAATTTCATCCTTGTATACACAAGGACATTCTTACACACAAACCATATATATTGATGGGGCAGAGAAAGTACTATGAAGGATGAAAAAGAAAGGTACTTTGAGGGTCTTTATCTAAAAAGCTCAATGCTTTACTTGTTACTTAGAGATTATTCCAGCCTTTTGAGGCTCTTTACATGAAAAGATGATTAAGAAGCATGATTATTATTATTATTATTATTTTTAAGAATATGGTTTCTTCTATTTGGAAGTTATATGTGGCTTTAAATGGCTAAAAGATGGATTAAGGTTTAGGGAAGAGAAAGGCATGGGATATTTGGGGTTACTGGTAATTCATCCCAATTCAGGTCACAAGAAAATAAAAACATTAGAGAAAATCATTTATATTACACATCCCTATCTTGTGAAAAGCTGAGCATCATGGTCAAAGTTTAGGAGAAAAAAGAGGTAGAAAATTCTAACAATTATTATATTAACAAAGCCATTTCTTCCACTGTTCTAAAATAACTAAGAGCTTCAAGTAAACTATTAGTCTAATGAGGAAAGATACAAAGAACAGTTAAGATTACACCTCCTATTAGGGGGATACATAAGTGAGCTGGAGATAAGGGTAGAAGAAAAGGGGGCAGAATTAAGGAATTAAGATCAGAGAGAAAGACCCAAAGTCCCAAGGGAGAGTTGATTATAGACACAAACTCTACTTTATCATTTTATCAAGGACCAGTCCCAGCTCTGTCTCTTGTTTATAGTTATGCTATTCAGCATACTTTGCTTTCTTTTTCAAGTACAGGAAATTTTTATATTAATTTATGTGATTTCCTACAGAATATTTAAACTTCAGTATTTCAAGTCAATGTGAAAAATGCTTCCAGTTTCACTACAAGTCCTTTATCATATGTCTACTGCCTCTAATAAAGGTATGTGATAGACGTATAAATAAATGTGGCTATGCAAAAAGTATACATGTTCTAATGTTACTTAGAAAACACTTCAATTTGTTACTAGGGTATAACTGTTCCTATGATACATTTGCATGACTTTTCAATTTTGTGGTTAATTTAGAAGGCTGTCATAAATGCCCAATTGGGATTTCTTTTCTTTAATGTCCGCCACATTATAATAAATTTGAAAATGAAATATAGGATATCAGAAGATAAAACAATTTAAAATACAAACTCTCAAGCACATGGTGGCTCGTTCTGTTAAGGGTCTGCCTTCGGCTTGGGTTGTGATCCCAGTACTCTGGGATCCATCCCAGCATTTGGAGGGGGCTGCTGCTTAGAGGGAAACCTGCCTTCCCCTCTCTTTTTGCCCCTCCCCTCATTCGTGGTCTCTCTCTCTCTATTGCTCTCTCTTGTCTTCTCTCTCTCAAATAAGTAACATCTTTAAAAAAAATACTGACTTGGGGAGCCTGGTTGGCTCAGTTGTTAAGAGTCTGCCTTCAGCTCAGGTCATGAACCCAGGGTCCTGGGATCATGCCCCACATTGGGCTCCCTGCTCGGCAGGAAGCCTGCTTCTCTCTCTCCCACTCCCCCTGCTTCTGTTCCCTCTCTATGTCTCTGTCAAATAAATAAATAAATAAAATCTTTTAAAAAAATACAGACTCATTTTAATTATTCAAGGTGTAATAGATTGACACCTAACCTATACTACC
Source organism: Mustela lutreola (assembly GCF_030435805.1). Classification (NCBI taxonomy): domain Eukaryota; kingdom Metazoa; phylum Chordata; class Mammalia; order Carnivora; family Mustelidae; genus Mustela; species Mustela lutreola. Next base: position 43,540,369 of record NC_081297.1, read on the forward strand.
CCCAAATAGTCTGAACTTTTTCAAGTAAGCATTTTCAATAACTTTCTTAATTCTAAACATATTCTATTCCTTTCTCTTAAAAGATACTTTAAATGTCAGAATTTAGATTGTATTATATGACTCTTCCTAGGTACATGTGAAAATTTACTTTCTGTTGTGGGAAGTTAAGAGCTTTCTTTAGCCAAAGGCATCTCAAGAGTATATAATTTAGCCCAGAGAGGTTTGAATTTCTCTGCCAACTTTACTAATGGAATGCTACTTATCAAATGCCTCTGGAATCTCAAAGAAACAAAAGGGCTCTTCTACCACTTCTCCCAAACAAACCTGTTCTCAGGGTAGTCAAATTCATAGTTTCATAAAAATTTTTATTAAACATGAAAAATGAGTCTTTTTATTCAAAGTGCCAACATAGGGTGAGACAGCAGTAGGAGTGTGAATGCAAGGCAGTGGAGAATGAGCCAGCTCTCATCTAGAAATCATACTACTCAAACTCATGACCTGAGCTGATACTTAAAATTTATTACAGATATTATTAATTGTTATTTTATTACTTTGTCCCCTTCTCCAATTCATCCTCTCTTTCTTAGGGAAAGAGACTAATATAAAAGTGGAATAAAAAAATAAAGGTTAATAAAAGCATGGCATAGGGAAAAGAAGAACCAACAGGGGATCTGCCAATAAAAATGTTCCTTCAAGGCTGGTGAACCAACACAAATGTTTCTACTGGTTCACTAGCAGGCTACTAAGTGAGCAGTTTCACATGTCTTCAAACTCAGGGCCACCATTTGTTTGTAAAAGATGCTCAGAAATGACAATTATAAATGCTAGGGTTAGAGAAGTATGATTAGGTCATTCCTTTTGGTCTGACATGGTCAGGATTACTGTAGAAAACTAGACTATTCCTGTGCTTTGCTAAAAAAAAATTTCTATATTTTTAGAGGCGCCTGGGTGGCTCAGTTGGTTAAGCAACAACTGCCTTTGGCTCAAGTCATGATTCCAGGGTCCTGGGATCGAGCCCCACATTGGGCTCCCTGCTCAGTGAAGAGCCTGCTTCTCCCTCTCCCTCTGCCTGCCCCTCTGCCTATTTTTGGTCTCTCTCTGTGCCAAATAAATAAACAAAATCTTTAAAAAATTTTTCTATATTTTTAGATATATAGGTCAACTCTGCCTTCTTCTCAGGAGAGACGTTTCTTATTCTAGATTCTGACTCACACATATACGTGTCTCCGTCTCTTGCACACTGCCATTCCTCTTAAGTTTCTTCTACATTTCAAGTTCTCAGGTTATAATGAATAAATACTTTTACTTACTCAATTATCCATAATTAAGCAATGTGAACATTTAAAATATGGTGGGTCCTGCCATGAAACAATGAAAAAATGTCATGAATATTCTATGAAGCAGAACAATTATTATCGCTATTCTAAAAATGAGCCAACTGAGGCAGAGAGAGGTTAAAGAACTTGCTTAAGTCATAGAACTGGTAAGTTCTGATTCAGAGTCCTTCATTCCATGAAGTATGCTCTTACTAGTTGCCGTAAATAATTAGAGACAGAGATCATGTAGAACTAGTTGGAGGGAGTAAACTTATAAACTAACCAAAGAATGAAGTAAATTCGGAGCAAAGCTGTAGGAACTGAGACACCCCCAACCAAGGACAGGTGATTAGAAGAACTTGCTCAACATATAGAAAGGAGTCTAAAATATAGAAGAAAAGCTATTCTCTTGCTCAGTTTCATAGTGAAAAGGAATCAAAAGCTCGCTGTATGAGAACCCACAATATTCATAGAGTTTTGCATATAATTACACTTAGGTTACAGTTTTCAACTGAGGTTTTAGGAAGCATTACTTTGTATTTGTAAGCCATACATTGGAAATCTGCATTAAAAAAAAAAATAGGGAATTCAATTCACTGTTCTAAGAGGAAAGAACAAAATACTAGCTGCTTTCTAGACTTTGTAGGCCTACTGTGCAGTGAAAACAGAGCAGGCCAGTTAAAGAACAACCACACTCCCAACAGAATATGTGGATAGAGGATTATGTCTAAAATGCTGAGATAACTTATTAAAAGGGAAGTATTTGACCACTATTTTACTAAGATATGAAACTGAAAGACAAGGGGAAATTTAAGTGGAAATTAAAGCAAGGACAACTTTTAAAACTTTATGCTAGGAATACTACATCAAAAACTAATGATGTACTATATGTTGGCTAACTGAACATAATAAAAAAAATAAACCACAGACCAAAACATAAAACAACAATAACAACAAAACCTTTATGTTGGTAAATCTGCATGACACAAACTAATGAAAAATCTTAGAGTGTCATGATGCCACGGCATATACTATGGGCAACTGAAAAAGGTGATTTAAGAGATAGGTTGTCCATCAGAGCCAGGTTTTAGCACTTTATTTCTAGAACTTTCATTTAATGTCTGTTTTACTAAATTTCTAGACTACTTAAAAATTTCTCTACATATTTTAATTGTTTATCCCATGCCTTATTGTGTGAGTGCTTGATATTACCAAAAATAGTTTTGCTAATCATAATAGTTTTCAGAAATGTAATCCCAGTCCTGGTTTGGAAAGGGAAGTCCACAACAGAGTATAGCACGGTAGTACCGAAAAAGAAAAAAAAAATTACACACCACTCCCTTTTCAAGCATTCCTTTAAAACGTCTTTCATATCTTTTCAAAGTCCTAATGATAAGAGAAAATTCCCATACAAATACACCATGATTTTGCTATAAGCAAGTATCTGTACTTAGTAGGAAAGATCTGACAGGTAAAAATCAAGATATTGGTGTATGGAGCAAAAAAAAAACCCAACACTACTACTGTTACTTTAGTGAGGCCTGTTTCTGCTTCAGAACATCATGAGATACTCTGTTTTCCACAACATTATATCCATCCTTCTTCCATCTTCTTAAATCCTTTAGGCTGTGATTTAATTTGCTTCTCAACTCTATCCCCTACCATGTTTTAGGAATGGTTCCCAGACCTCTTCCATTCAAATAATTTCATGCTTTATTATTCAAAAGTTACCTCTACTACTCCATCTCCAAAATACCAAGCTTTCAGTTTCAACCACCAGTGACAAAACACTTGTCTTACATTAACTGCAGCATATTAACAAAGTTTATCCTCTTGATGATACTCAGAACACTAACCTCCCCCTATTCTCCCAGCATACGAATTTATTTGTGGCTTCAAGTACTCATCACTTCTAAAAGAAGATCACCTGTAATGCTTTCCTGAAAGATTAGAATCTCTTAACCTTACACTGTGGCCCAATAACCTATCCTACATGCAGGTGACACCCCAACAACTGCCTTCTCAACTCTAAGGCTGCTGTCAGGATATCACATGTGTCATGAAAACTCTCATGGCAAGATGCTCATCTGTTCTGTAATTTGAGTACTCAACACTTATTGATAGTTCCAAACAGCAGAAAAGAAGAGGGATATTAACCCAAAGTACTTGCTGAGCTGAGCAGTCTACTTAATGTAGGTCAGAAAGACTCAGTTTTATGCAGAGAAGAAGAAACTAAGAGAAAATGAGCACAGATTATGTGAGAGAAGACTAACAGATGAAGACCGCAGAGAAGGGGACGTGTGCTTAAAAGCTGTGATAGAAATCAGAAGCTAGCCTTATGATGGAGAGAGAGCATCTTTTCTGAAACAGAAGAAAAGACAACAAAAATGTAGATAACTGCTGAGGTAAAAAAGGTTGCTGAGCTGACCCAGGATAAATCTGTCTTTATAAAACCTGGAAGCAGGGCAATTCTGTAGGGGTGAGGGTTGGGCATGGTGCCACGATGAAGAAAAAGGAGCATCTGTTATGGACTAGCAGACATGCACATACCTCACAACAAATTATCTCAGGAAGCCACAAGATGTGGGACTAGTAGGAAAATGACGGGGGAAAATATGGAGGATATTTATGTAGGGATTCATTATATTATTCTCTCTACTTCTGTATACCTTTGGAAGTGTTTATAATAAAAAATGTTTTTAAAAAGTGCCTGGCTATCACAGGACCTCAGGACCAACAGTCATGTTTCTCAGGAAGCTCAGCAATATGGCTAAACTTTCCAGAAGATTTTAGAAATTTTAGAGATGCAACTGGATATGGTTATACACACACACACCTATACACACTCTTTATCTCTCTCTCTCTCTCTAGAGGAATTTAAAATTCAGTGAGGAGGCAAAAATAATTCGATTTGACCAGAATTTGTTTCAAATTTGTTTTAGGGAGTGAGAAATACAGGTTTGCGTTAAAATTAAGCTAATGCATTAGCGGTAATAAATTGGGTCCAATGATGAAAGCAATGAGAAAAAGGTTTTCTACTAAGCACATGCCTGAAAAATAAGATTATGAACACTTACTTCATCTCCAGAACTTCCTCTAAGTGTTTCCTTCTTTCTGCACGAAGATTGGTCAAATGAGTTTCCTTTTCTGCCAGAGACTGTTGAGTAGAGGACAGCTTGGCTTTCATGGACTCCAGTTCCTGCTTCACCTTCTCCATGGCCATCAGTAATTCCTCCACCTGTGATAAGTGTGGAAAAGAGAAAAACTGAGCATTTTGATCATTTTTACATTTTTGATCATTTTGGCATTTTGACGGAGGAGCTAAGTAACGGGCAATTTCCAGGTCCACAAGATTAAAAACACGCACATATAGCAAAAATCCTGTACTGTTGTTGGTTCAAATATATAAATCCAGACCATATACCAAATAAAGATATGCATCTCTGGTCTCTCCTCCCCCCTAATTCTTCACAAGTTACGCGGAAAAGAACTTCATTTTCTTTTTGATAAATACAACTGTATCAGTTCAAGAAGTCAAATTTGCCATAGTTATAATTTATTGGAAAAGGCCCACAAATTTCCATGGAATTCACAATATAACACAGATAAAAATATAAGGAACAAAATCATAGTAAATTTCTCTTCAAGGATTATAAGAAACAAAAGACATAAACTTGACTAATAACACTCTGTATAAACAAAATAAGTCATTTTTATTCATCCAAAGATTTTTCTGTTTACACCATTAAAAATAATTTCTTTTGGAGAAAAGAGCTGGAATTCAATCAGACAGCTTCTTGCTCTGAAGTAGAGTTTTCTCAAGGAAGGCAGGAAAGAGAAAGAAAAATACATGACCACAAAGAGAGGAGAGAGAATGCTTTAAGAAGACTTGAAAAAACTCCTGAGGGAGAAAAGACAGAACTCTACAACACAAGGAACTAAGAGAACACAGTACACACTTCATCAGTCATTTGCACTCACTCTGGGTGGCATCCAAATCAGAATTACTTAAACATGTACATTTTAATTCTGAAGCAAAATATATGTAGGCAAAAATGTGTTAATACCAGAACCAATCTAAACCAGGTAATCAACCAGCCAACTAGCACCAATCGTAAGAGTTTATGTCAGGCTGCCGCTTGCCAAGAAATAATTTTAGTGATGACAAGGCTTTTCAGAGGAAGAGATGGGTGTGGGACTTGCCATTCACTGACTTCTACATAAAATCAATTTGTATGATACTAAAACTGAGAACAGTTTAGAGACAAAACTGCAATATAACAAATCAGAGTTGTTAACAGACCTCAGGATGTTAGTGCCTCAGACCTAACCAAACTTTCCATATTGATTGGTAACAGCTGCTCAACACTGATAATAAACAGATACATTTAGTGTTTTGGCACCACCTGAATCATCCTACTTTGTGTATCTTTTCAGAAGTGATCAAGTTAATGTTCTCAGCTAACAGCTGTGAGAACACTGCTGTGAGAATATATATCATCATGCAGCTCTCCTTGGATATGTATTTAAATATTTACAAGCTTTATGTTATCATATATCATTATCCACACTTTGAAAACTGCAAATAAGGATAATCTCATTTTATAATTTTTTTTTAAGATTTTATTTATTTATTTGACAGAGAGAAATCACAAGTAGATGGAGAGGCAGGCAGAGAGAGAGGAAGGGAAGCAGGCTCCCTGCTGAGCAGAGAGCCCGATGCGGGACTCAATCCCAGGACCCCGAGATCATGACCCGAGCCGAAGGCAGCGGCTTAACCCACTGAGCCACCCAGGCGCCCCAGGATAATCTCATTTTAATAAGTTTAATTCATTTAAAATCTTATTTAAAATGAAGTAAAATGATATAATGATATATAATATGTTCTTATAACACAAATCTTATAACACGAAATCAGTAATGGATGGCACCATTTATAGAAGCTCTAATAAAGTGTGCAATATTTCTGTATCTTATGAACTCACCTTAAATAAAAAAAAAAATCTGCCTCCCAACTGTCTTTCACTACCCCAAGTAAGTTACGGTATCAATTTCTTATATAACTTAGATGTATTACAAACAATTTATTCCTTTTTCCTTTAAAAGGAAGCTCATTTTATATATACGCTTATGCATCTAAAATTTTTGGTAGGTGCTTTATGGAAATACAACGTACATACAGAAAACTACACAAATGATAAATGTGCAACTTGAAAATTTTTCTTTAAGTTGAACACACCTATGTAATGAGAATACAGACCAATAAACAAAACATTAACAGTCCCCCAGAAACACATCTCAAAACCTCTTCCTAGATTAAGACTAACCTTTATTCTAGCACTACATTAGTTTTGCCTATTTAATTTTGTACAGATGGAATTATGTATTATATAATTTTAAGTACAGATTTTCTTCACTCAGAGATCTATCCATATTACTGGGTATAATAGTTATAGTTCTGTAATTATCTCAACTATATAGAATTCTACTGTATGAAATTAGCAAAATTTATTGAAGGTACTTTTGATAAAAACAATTTTTAAAAAGCCCTTTTCCAGTTTCACTGAGAAAAAACTGACATACATCACTGTGTAATTTTAAGATGTACAGCATAATGGTTGGATTTACATATATTGTGAAATGATTGCCACAATATGATCAGCTAACATCCATCTTGTCATATAAATACAATAAAAAGAATAAAGAAAAAACCAACTTCCTCCTTTTCATGGCAAATCTTAAGATCTGATCTCTTAATAACATTCCTATATATAGTAGAGCACTGTTAGTTACAGTCCTCATGCTGTGTACATTACATCCTTACTACTTATCTTCTAACTGGAAGTTTGTACTTTTTGACCACCTTTTTCCAAGTCCTATTTGACCCACCCCCTACCTCTTGTAACAAGACTGATCTCTTTTTCTATGAGTCTGTATCTTTTGTTTTGTATTAGATTCCAGCTAGAAATAAGATCATACAGTATTTGTCTTTCTCTAACTTATTTCATGTTTAGATCTACAATATAAATGCAACTGAATAAATACAGTGTAATGGTCATAATTCATTTTTATCAATATGGGTATTGAACTAACTCCGCATTATAAATAGTAAGAAGAACTTTAATAGCCACAGTAAGAAGGCACTTTTGGTACAGTTGGCAAATGGTCATAAATTATTTTTTTAAGAATTATATACATATTTTTTTAAAAAAAATAATTCTTTACATATTTTTAGAGAGAAGGGAAAAGAGGGGAGGACAAAGGGAGAGAGAAGAGTGAGAGACAGAATCTCTAGCAGACTCCCTACAGAGCATGGAGCCCTGACACAGTGCTTGATCACACAACCCTGAGATCATGACCTGAGCCAAAACCAAGAGCCGGACGCTCAACCAAGCCACCCAGGCACCCAAGAACACAAATTATCTAAAGACTACTTACAAATAATAGGAAAGATAATTTCATAATGCTTTGTGCATAAAATACCTTTAAGTTTCATAAATAACCAATGTGAAATATATGTATATAAAGAAGGAATACACATATATTCCAGAACCAAGAACAATATACACATCTATATACTCATTATCCACAAGCTTTGTAGGTGCATCTATCCAACTGTATGGCCAAAAGTCCCCCATGACAGTTCATCACCATTCTAAATTTTTTTTTTTTTTTTTAAAGATTTTATTTATTTATTTGACAGAGAGAAATTACAAGTACACTGAGAGTCAGACAGAGAGAGAGAGAGAAGGAAGCAGGCTCCCTGCCGAGCAGAGAGCCCGATGCGGGACTCGATCCCAGGACCCTGAGATCATGACCTGAGCCGAAGGCAGCGGCTTAACCCACTGAGCCACCCAGGCGCCCCACCATTCTAAATTTGTTACTTAATCCCTTCCATTTCTTTGTTTTTGTCTTTGACATATATATTCCAAAATAAATCACTGGTTCATTCTATCAGTTTATGAAGATTTTATAATTGAATCTTCTGACTTCCTTATTTCATCCAACTTTGTTTTTTCATGTACATAAAAAGGGGCCTACACTTTATATATTCCAGAACCAAAAGGAAAAAACACACCTACATACATACTACCTAGGAGTTAAAAGCAGTGAGAGCCAACAACTCTTGAGCACTACAACACCCAGATTATAGTTTCCCACTAAACTGAACAGGCTCCATAAAAACACAGCTGATTCCAGATTTGGGGGAAGAAATGTACAAAAGATGAAATTTGCACAATTTATGCCAAAAAGTAAGAGAAATGGGAATCATGGCAAACAGGGATTATGATGCAGAAGCCCTGACAACAAAACCAGAAAAATCTAAAAAGAAAAAAAAAAGAGGAAATTACACAGGAGTATTCCTTCTGAATACAGAGGAAAAAAAGAAAAGAAAATCAAACCTAGGAAGATATAAAAATTGAGATTTATCCTAAGAATTCAAGGTTGGCTTAACATATAAAATTAAATGTAATAAACTGTATAAGTAGAACACAAGCCAAAAAACCTACATGATCATCTAAGTAGATGCAGAAGAGTATTTAACAATTTCCAACAACTTTTCATGATAGAAACAGTCAAGTAGATAGAGAAAAAGAAAAACTTTCTCGACCTGATGAAGAACATTTATGAAAAACTCAAAGCTAATATAAACTTTAACAATGAAAGAGAGAATGCTTTCCCTCTAGGACCAGCACCAAGAACAAGACTAGACTGTCCTTTCTCACCATGTCTATTTAATAATGTACTAGAAGTGATAGCCAGCAAAATTAGAATAGACAAAAAATTAAAAGGAAGACAAAACTTTCTCTGGTTGAAAATGACATAATCTTATATAGTGACAAACACCAAGAGTCTACTAAAAATATATATATATATATGGAGAGAGAGAGAGAGAGACAGAGAGACAGAGAGAAAGAGAGAGAGAGGAGTCAAGATGGCGGAGAAGTAGCAGGCTGAGACTAATTCAGCTAGCCAAAGATCAGCTAGATAGCTTATCTAAAGATTGCAAACACCTGAAAATCCATCGGCAGATAGAAGAGAAGAACAGCAATTCTGGAAGCAGAAAAACAACCACTTTCTGAAAGGAGAAGTGAATCCAAAGCGACGGGAAGATAAACCCCGGGGGGAGGGGCCGGCTCCCGGCAAGCGGCGGAGCAACCACGCACAAATTCAGGACTTTTAAAAGTCTGTTCCGCTGAGGGACATCGCTCCAGAGGCTAAACTGGGGCAAAGCCCACGCGGGGTCACCGTGGCCTCAGGTCCCGCAGGGTCACAGAAGGATCAGGGGTGTCTGAGTGTCGCAGAGCTTGCGGGTATTGGAACGGGAAAGCCGGCTACAGAGACAGAGCCGACAGTAAGCTCACAGCTCGGTGTTACCTTGAACCGGTCGCTCGGTGAGCTCGGAGCGCAGCCGGAGGTCAGGTAGACGGGAGTAACTCCGGAACTCTACGGAAAGCGCTCAGGGAACAAAAGCTCCTGAAAGCAAACCCGAGTGGATTACTCACTCCAGCCCCTGGTAAGGGCGGTGCAATTCCGCCTGGGGCAAAGACACTTGAGAATCACTACACCAGGCCCCTCCCGCAGAAGATCAACAAGAAATCCAGCCAAGACCAAGTTCACCTACCAAGAAGAGCAGCAGAATTCCAGAGGAGGAGAAAGCAAAGCACGAAACTCATGGCTTTCTCCCTGTGATTTTTTTTTTAGTCTTGCAGATAATTTCACTTTTTTCTTTTTCATTTTTTGTTTTTTTTCTCGCCTTCTGGTAAAATTTTTTTTTAACTTTTATCCCTTTCTTTTTTAACGTTTTTTAACTAGTTTATCTAATATATATTTTTTCTTTTTTATATTTTTCTTTATTCATTTTCTTTTTCTTAAATTCTTTTCCTTTCTTTTTTTTTTCTTTTTTTTCTTTCTCCCTTTTTGAACCTCTTTTTATTCCCTTTCTCCCCCCTCACGATTTGGGATCTCTTCTGATCTGGTTAAAGCATATTTTCCTGGGGCTGTTGCCACCCTTTTAGTATTTTGCTTGCTCCTTCATATACTCTTATCTGGATAATATGACAAGACAGAAAAATTCACCACAAAAAAAAGAACAAGAGGCAGTACCGAAGGCTAGGGACCTAATCAATACAGACATTGGTAATATGTCAGATCTAGAGTTCAGAATGACAATTCTCAAGGTTCTAGCCGGGCTCGAAAAAGGCATGGAAGATATTAGAGAAACCCTCTCGGGAGATATAAAAGCCCTTTCTGGAGAAATAAAAGAACTAAAATCTAACCAAGTTGAAATCAAAAAAGCTATTAATGAGGTGCAATCAAAAATGGAGGCTCTCACTGCTAGGATAAATGAGGCAGAAGAATTAGTGATATAGAAGACCAAATGACAGAGAATAAAGAAGCTGAGAAAAAGAGGGACAAACAGCTACTGGACCACGAGGGGAGAATTCGAGAGATAAGTGACACCATAAGACGAAACAACATTAGAATAATTGGGATTCCAGAAGAAGAAGAAAGAGAGAGGGGAGCAGAAGGTATACTGGAGAGAATTATTGGGGAGAATTTCCCCAATATGGCAAAGGGAACGAGCATCAAAATTCAGGAGGTTCAGAGAAAGCCCCTCAAAATCAATAAGAATAGGCCCACACCCCGACAACTAATAGTAAAATTTACAAGTCTCAGTGACAAAGAGAAAATCCTGAAAGCAGCCCGTGAAAAGAAGTCTGTAACATATAATGGTAAAAATATTAGATTGGCAGCTGACTTATCCACAGAGACCTGGCAGGCCAGAAAGAACTGGCATGATATTTTCAGAGCACTAAACGAGAAAAACATGCAGCCAAGAATACTATATACAGCTAGGCTATCACTGAAAGTAGAAGGAGAGATTAAAAGCTTCCAGGACAAACAAAAACTGAAAGAATATGCAAACACCAAACCAGCTCTACAGGAAATATTGAAAGGGGTCCTCTAAGCAAAGAGAGCCTACAAGTGGTAGATCAGAAAGGAACAGAGACCATATACAGTAACAGTCAAGTCACCTTACAGGCAATACAATGGCACGAAATTCATATCTCTCAATAGTTACCCTGAATGTTAATGGGCTAAATGCCCCTGTCAAAAGACACAGGGTATCAGAATGGATAAAAAAAAAAAAAAAACCATCTATATGTTGCCTCCAAGAAACTCATTTTAAGCCCGAAGACACCTCCAGATTTAAAGTGAGGGGATGGAAAAGAATTTACCATGCTAATGGACATCAGAAGAAAGCAGGAGTGACAATCCTTATATCAGATCAATTAGATTTTAAGCCAAAGACTATAATAAGAGCTGAGGAAGGACACTATATCATACTCAAAGGGTCTGCCTAACAAGAAGATCTAACAATTTTAAATATCTATGCCCCCAACGTGGGAGCAGCCAACTATATAAACCAATTAATAACAAAATCAAAGAAACACATCAACAACAATACAATAATAGTAGGGGACTTTAACACTCCCCTCACTGAAATGGACAGATCATCCAAGCAAAAGATCAGCAAGGAAATAAAGGCCTTAAACGACACACTGGACCAGATGGACATCACAGATATGTTCAGAACATTTCATCCCAAAGCAACAGAATACACATTCTTCTCTAGTGCACATGGAACATTCTCCAGAATAGATCACATCCTTGGTCCTAGATCAGGACTCAACCGGTATCAAAAGATTGGGATCATTCCCTGCATATTTTCAGACCACAATGCTCTAAAGCTAGAACTCAACCACAAAAGGACGATGGGAAAGAACCCAAATACATGGAGACTAAACAGCATCCTTCTAAAGAATGAATGGGTCCAGCGGGAAAGTAAAGAATTGAAAAAAATCATGGAAACAAATGATAATGAAAATACAACGGTTCAAAATCTGTGGGACACAACAAAGGCAGTCCTGAGAGGAAAATATATAGTGGTACAAGCCTTTCTCAAAAAACAAGAAAGGTCTCAGGTACACAACCTAACCCTACACCTAAATGAGCTGGAGAAAGAACAAAAAAGAAACCCTAAGCCCAGCAGGAGATGAGAAATCATAAAGATAAGAGCAGAAATCAATGAAATAGAAACAAACAAACAAAAAAAATAGAACAAATCAACAAAACTGGGAGCTGGTTCTTTGAAAGAATTAATAAAATTGATAAACCCCTGGCCAGACTTATCAAAAAGAAAAGAGAAAGGACCCAAATAAATAAAACCAGGAATGAAAGAGGAGAGATCACAACTAACACCAAAAAATACAAACTATTATAAGAACATACTATGAGCAACTCTACGCCAATAAATTTGACAATCTGGAAGAAATGGATGCATTCCTAGAAACATATAAACTACCACAACTGAACCAGGAAGAAATAGAAAGCCTGAACAGACCCATAACCAGTAAGGAAATTGAAATAGTCATTAAAAATCTCCAAACAAACAAAAGCCCAGGGCCAGACAGACGGCTTCCCGGGGGAATTCTACCAAACATTTAAAGAAGAACTAATTCCTATTCTCCTGAAACTATTCCAAAAAATAGAAATGGAAGGAAAACTTCCAAACACATTTTATGAGGCCAGCATCACCTTGATCCCAAAACCAGATAAGGATCCCATCAAAAAAGAGAGCTATAGACCAATATCCTTGATGAACACAGATGCGAAAATACTCAACAAAATACTAGCCAATAGGATTCAACAGTACATTAAAAGGATTATTCACCACGACCAAGTGGGATTTATTCCAGGGCTGCAAGGTTGGTTCAACATCCGCAAATCAGTCAATGTGATACAACACATCAATAAAAGAAAGAACAAGAACCATATGATACTCTCAATAGATGCTGAAAAAGCATTTGACAAAGTACAGCATCCCTTCCTGATCAAAACTCTTCAAAGTGTAGGGATAGAGGGCACATACCTCAATATCATCAAAGCCATCTATGAAAAACCCACCGCAAATATCATTCTCAATGGAGAAAAACTGAAAGCTTTTCCGCTAAGGTCAGGAACACGGCAGGGATGTCCATTATCACCACTGCTATTCAACATAGTACTAGAGGTCCTAGCCTCAGCAATCAGACAACAAAAGGAAATTAAAGGCATCCAAATCGGCAAAGAAGAAGTCAAATTATCACTCTTCGCAGATGATATGATACTATATGTGGAAAACCCAAAAGACTCCACTCCAGGGACGCCTGGGTGGCTCAGTTGGTTGGACGACTGCCTTCGGCTCAGGTCATGATCCTGGAGTCCCGGGATCGAGTCCCGCATCGGACTCCCAGCTCCATGGGGAGTCTGCTTCTCTCTCTGACCTTCTCTTCTCTCACATTCTCACTCTCTCTCTCTTAAGTAAATTAAAAAAAAAAAAAAAAAAAAAGACTCCACTCCAAAACTGCTAGAACTTGTACAGGAATTCAGTAAAGTGTCAGGATATAAAATCAATGCACAGAAATCAGTTGCATTTCTCTACACCAACAGCAAGACAGAAGAAAGAGAAATTAAGGAGTCAATCCCATTTACAATTGCACCCAAAACCATAAGATACCTAGGAATAAACCTAACCAAAGAGGCACAGAATCTATACTCAGAAAACTATAAAGTACTCATGATAGAAATTGAGGAAGACACAAAGAAATGGAAAAATGTTCCATGCTCCTGGATTGGAACAATATTTATTCTATGTCTATGCTACCTAAAGAAATCTACATATTTAATGCAATTCCTATCAAAGTGCCATCCATCTTTTTCAAAGAAATGGAACAAATAATCCTAAAATTTATATGGAACCAGAAAAGACCTCGGATAGCCAAAGGGATACTGAAAAAGAAAGCCAACGTTGGTGGCATCACAATTCTGGACTTCAAGCTCTATTACAAAGCTGTCATTATCAAGACAGCATGGTACTGGCACAAAAACAGACACATAGATCAATGGAACAGAATAGAGAGCCCAGAAATAGACCCTCAACTCTACAGTCAACTAATCTTCGACAAAGCAGCAAAGAATGTCCAATAAATGGTGCTGGGAAAACTGGACAGCCACATGCAGAAAAATGAAATTGGACCATTTCCTTACACCACACACAAAAATAGACTCAAAATGGATGAAGGACCTCAATGTGCGAAAGGAATCCATCAAAATCCTTGAGGAGAACACAGGCAGCAACCTCTTCGACCTAAGCCGCAGCAACATCTTCCTAGGAACAACGCCAAAGGCAAGGGAAGCAAGGGCAAAAATGAACTATTGGTATTTCATCAAGATCAAAAGCTTTTGCCCAGCAAAGGAAACAGTTAACAAAATCAAAAGACAACTGACAGAATGGGAGAAGATATTTGCAAACGACATATCAGATAAAGGACTGGTGTCCAGAATCTATAAAGAACTTAGCAAACTCAACACCCAAAGAACAAATAATCCAATCAAGAAATGGGCAGAGGACATGAACAGACATTTCTGCAAAGAAGACATCCAGATGGCCAACAGACACATGAAAAAGTGCTCCATATCACTCGGCATCAGGGAAATACAAATCAAAACCACAATGAGATATCACCTCACAACAGTCAGAATGGCTAAAATCAACAAGTCAGGAAATGACAGATGCTGGCGAGGATGCGGAGAAAGGGGAACCCTCCTACACTGTTGGTGGGAATGCAAGCTGGTGCAGCCACTCTGGAAAACAGCATGGAGGTTCCTCAAAATCTTGAAAATAGAACTGCCCTATGACCCAGCAATTGCACTATTGGGTATTTACCCTAAAGATACAAACGTAGTGATCCAAAGGGGCACGTGCACCCGAATGTTTATAGCAGCAATGTCCACAATAGCCAAACTATAGAAAGAACCTAGATGTCCATCAACAGATGAATGGATCAAGAAGATGTGGTATATATACACAATGGAATACTATGCAGCCATCAAAAGAAATGAAATCTTACCATTTGCGACAACATGGATGGAACTAGAGCGTATCATGCTTAGCGAAATAAGTCAAGCAGAGAAAGACAACTATCATATGATCTCCCTGATATGAGGAAGTGGTGATGCAACATGGGGGCTTAAGTGGGTAGGAGAAGAAACAATGAAACAAGATGGGATTGGGAGGGAGACAGACCATAAGTGACTCTTAATCTCACAAAACAAACTGAGTGTTGCTGGGGGGAGGGGGTTTGGGAGAAGGGGGTGGAACTATGGACACTGGGGAGGGTATGTGCTTTGGTGAGTGCTGTGAAGTGTGTAAACCTGGTGATTCACAGACCTGTACCCCTGGGGATAAAAATATATGTTTATAGAAAATAAAAAATAAAAAAAATAATATATTTATAAGATATATATTTTTTAATATATACATATATACATATATATCAATCAATAAGAATACAAAGTATCAATAAGTATACAAAGGTTGCAGAATATAAGATTTATATACAAAATCAACTGTCTATGCATGTCCAAGCAATAAACATTCAAAAATGAAATTTAAAACAATTATACTTAAAATAGCATCACAAAGAAGGAAATAGCTAGGTATAAATTTCACTTAAAATGCATTATATATATATACTGAAAATTATAGGATTATTGAAAGAAATTAAAGAAAATTTAAATAAATGGCAAAATATCATGTTCAGATATCTTAGGTTTTTAAGTTGACTATACATCCTAGAGTGATCCACAGATTCAATGTAATCCATGGAAAGATGCTAGCTGTCTTTTTTTACAGAAATTGACCAGCTAATCCTAAAATTGATATTAAAATGAGGGAGCCAGAATAAGTTATCTTGAAACAGAATAATAAAGTTGAAAATTTCATACTTCTTGACTTCAAAAATCTATAAAACTTCAAGGTAGTGTTGCCATAAGGATAGAAAAAGATATCAATGGAAAAGAACTGAGTTGAGAAATAAACAAATTTGAGTCATGTGTCCAATACAATGTCCCACATTTTGGATTCGGTGAATTATTTTTTTAATGGTGCTATTTACATTGCTCCTCTTATCTTCATGCTTCCTATAAAATGACAGTTATATCTAAAGTCTTCATTAGACTGAGATCTGAGTTGTCTTTTTAACAATAGTACTTCACAAATAAAGCTGTGTACTTCATGTTGTATCAAATGAAGAGACATATCAAGTGAAGAGACACGTATAGCAGTAACATTGATCAGATACGGGTTCAGAAAACAATCTGATTTCCTCTTTATAAATTTCTCAATACATATTTTATCAAGTTCTTTATTACTTCAATAATTATCAGTTAAGACTAAACATTTTTCATTTGTTTAGGAATCATTTGTGCTGCTTTTCCTTGAAGCTGAAATCTTTGCTTCCAACCTCCACTGGCTTCTCTTATTCTTGTTGATTTTGGAAAAATTTTAAACATACCCATAAACATATATTCTAGAGACCAACATTTTATCAATTAAACACTTAGCAAATTTCTTCTCCCAGCGTGTACCTTAACTGTCCCTTTTATTATGGTATCTTTGTACGATCAAAAATATCTTTTTTTTTTAAAGTGGGCTCCATGCCCAGCATAGAGCCCAGAGTAGGGCTTGAACTCATGACCCTGAGATTAAGACCTGAGCTGAGATCAAGAGTCAGACGTTTAACCAACTGAGCCACCCAGGTGCCCCCAAGTATCTTATATAAAGCCTTTAAGATTTGTGACTTTTATATCCTCTTTAAGAAATCCTTCCTATTCTCAGGCTCGTATGGTATTTCCTACTTTTATACTGCCTTTAGGAATAGACTGAATTAGTGGTCCCAATTATTCATTCCTCTATGGTATTAGTATTCATCCACATCCTTCCCATAGCATAATAATGGGAAGAAAATACTCCTCTGACCCTTGATTTTGGCTTGGCTATGTGATATGCTTTGAGTATTGGGATGTGAGCAATTCAGAAACAAGCTGAAGTTCATAATACATGTGGTTAGGCTACATTTCCACCATTGCCAAAAAAGCAACATTCTGAGTAGCTATTCCCTCTCAGTTGGGTTCTAGAAATAATCATGAGGGCACAGCCACCCCAGTCAACAACTAAAGCAAGGCCAACTACACTAACTCTCCAATCTATGTGATGAAGAAATAAATGATTATTATAGGTGTGTTAGGGTTCTCCAGAGAAAGAAAAGCAATAGGATATATTCTGAATACAATATGTATGTGTGTGTGTGCAGGCATACCTTGTTTTATTGCACTTCAAAGCCCTTGTATTTTTTACAAATTGAAGTTTTGTGGCAACCCATGTCAAGCAAGTCTGTTTCCTTATTTCCAAAAGCATTTGCTCACTTCATGTCTGTTACAATGTTAATTCTCCCATTTTTCATTATTATTATATTTGTTATAGTGATATATGATCAGTGATTTTTGATGTTACTACTCTAATTCTTTTTGGGGCACCACAAACTGCACCCATATAAGAGAGCAAACTTATCTGCCAAATGTAGTGTGTACTATGCCTTCTCCACCAACCCCTGTCACTCTCTTTCTCCTTGGGCCTCTCTATTGCTGAGATATAACAATACTGAAATTAGGTCAATTAATAATGCTACAATGGTATCTCAATGTTCAAGTGAAAGAACGAGTCACATATCTCTCACTTTAAATCAAAAGCTAGAAATGATTAAGCTTAGTGAGGAAGACTGGTCCAAAGCTAAGATACCTGAAAGCCAGACCTCTTGTACCAAACAGCCAAATTGTGAATGCAAAGGAAAAGTTCTTTTTTTTTTTTTTTAAGATTTTATTTATTTATTTGACAGACCGAGATCACAAGTAGGCAGAGAGGCAGGCAGAGAGAGAAGGGGGAAAGCAGGCTCCCTGCTGAGCAGAGAGCCCGATGCGGGGCTCAATCCCAGGACCCTGAGATCATGACCTGAGCCGAAGGCAGAGGCTTTACCCACTGAATCACCCAGGTGCCTCTGCAAACGAAAAGTTCTTAAAGGAAATTACAAATGCTATTTCAGTGAATACACAAACAATAAGAAAGTGAGAAACAACCTTATTACTTATATGGAGAAAGTTTTACTAACCCTCCATTCTATGGAATGACCAAAACAGCTGTAACATTCCTTAAGGCAAAGTCTAATCCAGAGCAAGGCCAAACTCTCTTCAATTCTGTGAAGGCTAAGAGAGGTGAGGAAGCTGTAGAAGAGAAATCTGAAGTTGTCAGAGGTTGGTTCATGTGGTTTGAGGGAAGAATTATCTCCATAACATAAAAGTACAAGATGAAGCAGTAACTGCTGATACAGAAACTGCAACAAGTTATCCAGGAGATCTAGCTAAGATCATTAATGAAGGTGGCTACACTAAACAACAGATGTTCAATGTAGATGAAACAGCTTTCTACTGGAAGAAGAAGTCATCTTAGAGTGGAGAAGTTAATGCTTGTCTTAAAAATATAGGCTGATTCTTCTGTTAGGGGCTAACACAGCTAATGACTTTAAGTGAGGTCAGTGCTCATTTACCACTCTAAAAATCCGAAGGCCCTTAAGAATCAAGCTAAGTCTACTTTGCCTATATTCTATAAATGGAAGAGCAAAGCCTAGGTAACAGCACATTTGTTTTTTTGTTTTTTTTTAACTTTTTTTTTTTAAGATTTTATTTATTTATTTGTAAGAGAGAGAGAGAGAGAGAGAGTGAGAGCGAGCACAGGCAGAGAGAGTGGAAGGCAGAGTCAGAGGGAGAAGCAGGCTCCCTGCGGAGCAAGGAGCCCGATGCGGGACTTGATCCCAGGACGCTAGGATCATGACCTGAGCCGAAGGCAGCTGCTTAACCAACTGAGCCACCCAGGCATCCCAATAGCACATTTGTTTACAACATAGTCTATTAAATATTT
Organism: Mustela lutreola; assembly: GCF_030435805.1. Classification (NCBI taxonomy): domain Eukaryota; kingdom Metazoa; phylum Chordata; class Mammalia; order Carnivora; family Mustelidae; genus Mustela; species Mustela lutreola. Next base: position 43,559,545 of record NC_081297.1, read on the forward strand.
TAAGTCCACTGCTGAGACCTACTGCTCAGAAAAAAAAATTCCTTTCAAAATATGATTGCTCACTGACACTGAAGAGTTTTGATGGAGACATACAATGAGATGATTGTAGTTTTCATGTCTAACGCAACATTCATTCTGTAGCCCATGGAGCAAGAAGAAATCATTTCAGATTTTAAGTCTTATTACTTAAGAAATACATTTCAGGAAGGCTACAGCTGTCATAGACAGGGATTCCTCTGATGGATCTGGGACAAGTAAATTGAAAACCTTCTGGGAAAAAAGTCTACCATTCTAGATGCTGGTAAGAACACTTGTGATTCATGGGAAGAGGTAAAACTATCAACCTGAACAGGAGTTTGGAAGAAGTTGGTTCCAATCCTCCTGGATGACTTTGAGGGGTTCAAGACTTCAATGGAAAAAGAACTGCAGATGTAGTGGAAATAGCAAGAGAACTAGAATTAGAAGTGGAGCCGGAAGACGTGACTTAATTGTTGCAATCCCATGATAAGATCTGAACAGATGAGGAGTTGCTTCTTTTAGATGAGCAAAGAAAGTGGTTTCTTGAAATGGAATCTACTCCCTCTGAAGATGCCATAAAGACAGTAGAGACAACAACAAAGAAATTTAAAAATTATGTAAACTTACTGGATAAAGCAATAACAGATTTGAGAAGACTGACTCCAACTCTGAAGGAAGTTCTACTGTGACTACAATGCTAACACAGAGAATCATATGCTACAGAGAAACTGTTTGTGAAAGAAAAAGTTGGTGTGGCAAACTTCATCGTTTTCTCTTTTTTTAAGATTTTATTTATTCATTTGAGGGACAGAGAGAGAAAGCAAGCATGAGTGGGGGGTGGGAGGCCAAGGGAGAGTGAAGAGAAGATTCCCCAATGAGCAGGTGGCCCGACATAAGGCTTGACCACAGGACCCCGGGATCATTACCTGAGCCAAAGGCAGATGCTTAACCAACTGAGCCACCCAGGTGCCTCCATTGTTGCTGTATTTGAAGAAATTCCAATAGGTAGTGGGATGGAGAGCAGACCTCAAAAAGCCTGGAAGAGCCCCACCAACTCTGGTCTAGTTACCATCATACCCCAGGAGGAGCTGCAGCTGCCTAAACCAGCCCCGTCACCATCACTACAACCATGAGCAATGAAGTGGAAACCTTCCAGTCACCCAGTCCCGGCCCGTGTCCCATCACTGCCGACACCAAGCCTGACCCCACAGTTGGTGGTGGAGGCCTCACATCACTGCCAGCAAGTGTAAGAAGATGTGGGAAAGAGTAGAATGGTCCAATGTGAGATATGGATATTGTGTCATCAACAGGAATAAACAAGGAAGATGTATTTGTACACCTGACTGTCATAAAGAGGAGTAATTCCAAGAACTACCTTCATAGTGTAGGAGGATGGAGGGACTATGGAGTATGATGCTGGTGAAGGGGAAAATTTAAGGAGGTAGCAGATGGTATAGGTGCTGGTGGAGTTCCAGTACAAGGCAGTAAATATGCAGCAGATCGTAACCATTATAGGCACTATCCATGGCACATGGGTCCTCCATGCAATTACTAGCAGAATTGCCAAAATAGTGAGAGTGGGGAAAAGAATGAGGAATTAGACATGCTTTCAAGGCCAGACCCAACAGTTCCAGACCTTCTGCAGGCAACAACTCCCATCTTACTATATGTGGAGACCATGGGGGCATCAACCACAGTCTTCCAAACCGCTTGGGCAGGGTGAAGTGCTGGAAGGTGCTGACAACCAGAATTCAGGAGCACAAGGTAGACCAGTGAGAGACAGTATGTATCAGGGTCACAGACAACAATTCTGCAGGGGCCTCCTTACCAGAGACAACATAGAGAAGACAGCAATAAAGAAATTAAGGAAAATCAAGGACATAAGACCCACGGTAAGCAGCCACCTCAACACTGGTACTTCCACAACTTCAATTACTGACATGAGTGTCAAGGAAACCCCAAACAACAAAGTGGCAAAGAGATAAAAGCAGCTGATCCACCAGCAAAGAATTCATCTGCCCCAATCCCCCAACTTCTGACTAGGGCAGGGCCAAGTAAATACTGGTTTATCAATTCTCTACCATCATCTGGTTCAGTCATCCAATAAGAAGAAATGAGTTTGATATTCCAGAAATAAATTAACAAAAAACTGGAGCTGAAGCTCTTAAGTGCTTGTTTTTTGCCCATCAACAAAATAACTAGAACTATCTGCATTATCTATAGCATGGGGTTTTTATTGTTTCTGCCTAAAAACATCCCTTTTTAGTAAGGACAAACTTTAAAAAAAAAAAAAAGCCTACTACACTTACAAGGGTTTTTAAATTGTTTCATATCTGGGCAAGATGAGATTTTTATTTTTACTTTTTTATGTTATTTATTTATTTATTAAAGATTTTGTTTATTTATTTATTTGACAGACAGAAACTACAAGTAGGCAGGGAGGCAGTCAGAGAGAAGAGGAAGCAGGCTCCCTGCTGAGTAGAGAGTCTGGTGTGGTGCTCAATCCCAGGACCCTGGGATCATAACCTGAGCTGAAGGCAGAGGCTTTAACCCACTGAGCCACCCAGGTGCCCCTTTTTTCTGTTTTTTAAAGATTTTATTTATTTATTTGACAGAGAGAGATACAGTGAGAGAGGGAACACAAGCAGGGGAACTGGAGTGGGAAAAGCAGGCTTCCCACAGAGCGGGGAGCCCGATGTGGGACTCGATCCCAGGACCCCAGGATCACAACCTGAGCCAAAGGTGGATGCCTAACAACTGAGCTACCCAGGTACCCCAAGATGAGATTTTTATAAAAGCCTCATTTCTATTTCTATTAAAAAGTTAACTTGATTTTTTTTTCAAAAAAGTCAACAAACAGCAAACAAATCTTACTAAAGGTCCTAAATACTTGTCAAAAAAAGCCCCAAAAAATGAAAATAGAGAAACTGCTACAGCTACCCCCACCTTCAGCAACTACCACCCAGATCAGTCAGAGCCATCAACACTGAGGTAAGAACCTCCAACAGCAAAAATATTACAGCTTGCTGAAAGTGCGGATGCTAGTTAGCATTTTTAAGCAATAAAGTATTTTTTAATTAAGGCATGTATGTCATTTTTTTAGACATTAATGCTATTGTACACCTAACACACTACAATACAGTGTAAATGTAACTTTTATATACGTATACACTGGGAAACCAAAAAATTCATTTGATTCACTTTATTGCCTTCTATATTTTATTGTAGTGGTCTGGAACCAAATTGACAAAGTCTCCTAAGTACGCCTGTATAGGCATGCATACACAAACATATACATATACACACATACTGTATTCAATATATATCCTATTAGTTTTGTTTCTCTGGAGAAATATAACCAGTAATTAAATATACTGTTAAATTAAGATAATCAGTTATATTAATATACCATAGCAATTATATCAATATATGAAGTACACTGTATATATTATATATTAAATGTATATTTTATAAGAAATTATACACAAAATGTAATGTATAATACATATTAGAAAACATACATATATATTTTTTAAAATTAACTGGCTTGTATGATTATAGAACCTGACAAATGCCAAGATCTCCAAACTGAATGAGCAAGCTTGAGACCCAAGAGAGGCAAGCAATTGTGAAGTTCTGGTCCAAAGATTGACAGACTCAAGACTCAAGACTCAGTATTGCAATTAGGGTCCAAAAGCAAGCAAAAGCCAACATCCCAGTTCAAACACAATCAGGCAGGATTTACTCTTTGTCAGGGGAGGGGAATTAACTGACTGGAAAACTGGAATAGAACAGAGGGCAATGTGAATTACTCAAGTGTATTGATTTAAATGTTAATCTCATCCAAAACACCCTCAAAAAAATAACAGTTTGTTGGACCAAATTATCGGGGCACTTTGTGGCCCAAGCAAGCTGACACATAAAATTAGCCATCACAACTTGTGTTATTTTGTGATTACTGTACAATACCTAAATGACAAGTTATCCAAGAGTGTTAAGTATTGTGTCTGACATCTAGTCTTTAAACTACCTGGAATTGCTTTTTTGTGTATGGTGTTGAACCAATCTCATTTTCCCCATAGGGACATCCAATGTCTCAGCGCACTATGGGGCTCAATCCCAGGACCCTGAGATCAGGACATGGGCCAAAGGCAGATGCTTAACTAACTGAGACAGCTATGCACCTCTAAATATAAACTTAAAAAGAAAAAAGAAATTTCCTTCTATTGCTAGTTAGTTAAAAAAATTAAAGTTTCTACATTTCTTAAGATGATCATACGACTTTTCCCTAACATCTTTTAATGTGGCAGATTATGGTAGTTAATTTTCTAAAGACACCAATCTTGACTCCTGCAACAGGCCTAAAATGTCTTCATGTTTATTTTTCTCTTTTTCATACACTAACTTTAAATTGGAAATATTTTGTTTAGGAATTTTTGCATTTATGTTCACGGTTTGGACAGGCCTAAACGTTTCTTTTCCTGTACTAACCTTGTAAATTTTGATACGAAGTTATGTTAATCTTATAAAGTATGTTTGTGATAAATTATTCCCTCTTTTTAATTTTCTGGAATTGTTTCTGTAAGATTGAAGTTATTTGTCCTTTTATGTCTACTAAAAAGTCACCATTGTTAACTCTTCAGGATTGAAATTTGTAGGAAAAATTTTATTACTGACTCATTTTTTCATGTTTTCTTTTTCACATGTAGTGAGTCTTGCTAAATTCTTTTGTCATATGTACTGGCGAAATATTCTTTTATCTTTTTAAAACTTGCAGGATTCATAGTTATAAGTCCTTTATCACTTCAAAAATTGTTTACTCTGCCTTTTTCAATTTTTTTTTAAAGATTTTATTTATTTATTTGACAGAGATCACAAGTAGGCAGAGAGGCAGGCAGAGAGAGAGAGAGAGAGAGAGTAGGAAGCAGGCTCCCCACTGAACAGAGAGCCCCATGCGGGGCTTGATCCCAGGACCCTGGAATCATGACCTGAGCTGAAGGCAGAGACTTTAACCCACTGAGCCACCCAGGCGCCCCCACTCTGCCTCCCCCTACACTTTTAATATCACCAAAAGCCACTTCTCTTAATGTTTTCAAAGGACCAATTTGGGGTATTGTGGATTCCTTTTGGTTTTTTAAATTTATTTTTGTGAGAGAGAGAGAGAGCATGCACATGTGCACACACATGAGCAGTGGAGGGGAGAGGGAGAAGCGGACTCCCTGCTGAGCAAGGGGCCTCATATGGAACTAGATCCCAGGAGCCTCAGATCATGACCTGAGTTATAAGCAGACAATCAACTGAGCCACCCAGGTGGCCATGGATCCCTTTTTAAAAGGGTGGGGAGGGGTGCCTGGGTGGTTCTGTCATTTTAAGTATCCAACTCCTGATCTCAGCTCAGGGCTTGATCTCAGGTCATGAGTTCAGGCCTGGTGTTGGGCTCTACACTGGGTATGAAGCTTACTTAAAAAAATAAAAAATAAAAAGGGTATAGGGAATTTGGTTGTCTGTTAGATTCTCCATTTTGGGCATCCATGGACCTTTTTCCTTCCAAGAAGTTTAAGTTTAAGAGCTAATGTTCAAGTTTAACAGCTCCTCAAATACCTGTATTTTAATTCCCTGTCTTATTCATCTCCTGAGATTTCCTTACTTTCTTTCCAACTTATGATACATATTTTATCAACCATCTTCAGTTCTTTCTGTGGAAGTTATTTTCCAAGCATCCAGTCTGCTCTGTTTACAGACATGTTTTAACTTTCATTCCATACTTCCACTTACAGAATCTTGCTTGTTAGCAAAATGTAATTTTCTTAAAGATTGCTTCATTTTCCCAACCATTTTAGTGCCAGACCCGCAAGGTATTCCTAGCTTATTATACATACATACAACCAAGATAATACATATGACCAAGTAAATGTTAAAGCATTTTTGTTTTTAAGACTAGAATGGTACCACAGGCAAGGATTTCCAAATAATTATCTCATTTGTGCTTGGGCTCCAGCCAGGGAAACAGTTTCAAGGTCAAAATGAACTACTCTGTTACTTCTCCACAACTCCAGAGTATACATCCAACTATCTCCATTTGGATATATATTCCATTACACGCCTACCACACATTAGTTATACAGTTTTAGGTATAGTCACTGAGAGATGAAAGTAATGAAAGCTGAACAGAAGAAATGAAGAACATTAAACAATGAAGAAATTCTCCACCATTTAAAAATGTGCTCCAGGTTACAGTATGATCTTTAAAAACATATGTTTCAAGATACAAAAAAAAAGCCAGGCCAGAGCTGGGATTCAAGTATGCAACTTAACTGCCTCCAGTAACATATTAAGAGAAAGCACAGGGCTTGATAGTGTGCAGTGCCAGCACGACCAGATGGTCTGCTTAAATCACAAGCTAATAAACTTTTACTCAGAATAAGAAGGAACAAATTATGATTTTACCACAGACCCATTTTCCTTAAGAAAGCAGACATTAGGTGCTTCAGGTGCTGGCAAAGACTGCATCTTCAAGTCTCCCACCTTCTTCCATTCCCCAACAGAGAGCAAAATACTTTTTTTTGTCATTTCCAAGATGCTTATGGAAAATCTTGTTATGGTTTCTTAGGAGGGTAAGAAGCATAAGTCTCCAAAAGATTGAAACAATTAGAAGAAAAAAGGAGTGTACAAAGGAAGATTACCTAGAGGTTAAGCATTCATCATAGAAGTCAAATTTTCATTTGAGAAGTCCACCAGTTCTCTTGATTTCAAAGAAATACTAGATTAGGAACCACTCTGCTACAGAATTACCCTCCAAATTTTTTAAATTAAAAAAAGTTTTTCTTTAAAAAGCTCCTGAGTTGAGGAACATTTCTTAAGTATCAGTGAGAACTTACACACATATATTCATATACACCTACTACCATCCTCTCCCAACAAAATCCTCTAGGTATCACACAATCACCACTACTGTGAATTTAAATTTACAGAATTACGCTGCATACTAGCCTACATACTAGAAATATTCTCTTTCCCCATTATACTCTTTTCATCAATGCATGGTAATTCTTTGACAGGATATATACCAATAGTACAGTATTTTATTAACAGGGAATAGCTGTAGCTATTTTAAAATAATAATAACAACAACAGCAGCAACTTACCTTGTCTGAAAACTTCAAAGTGTTCAAAGCACTTTACAGATATCATTTCATTAAATCCTCACAATAAGCCCGTAAGGCTAGATATTAAGTATTATTATTATCTCACTTTTATAGAAGACAATACTATTGGTTTGGAGAGCTTAAGTAACTTAACAGCTAGAGGGCATAGAACCAGGATTCTAACCTAGGCAGCCCGAACCCACTGTATTCAGAGTTAATTTTGCTTTGCTACAATGTATCACTGTTCCATAACAGCTTTCCACAATTATATCTAATAAATTGCTCCGCAGAGTGCTCCCATGCCCAGTTTTGCATCTTTCCTTCCTTCCTTTCTCCCCCTTCTCTTTTACCTTCTAAACCTTTCATTCCCACCCTGTGCCGGGTACTATGTGTTAGGCATTGAACATGTAACAGAAAACAAAACAGACATATTTCTCTATAGCTCTTGAGCTTTGAGTCCATATAGTCATTAATAAAATTCATAAATATTTAATTATAAACTATGTACAATGTTATGTAGAAAGTACATATACCATGAGAGTAAGTAACATGAGGTTTTGATCTATGTTTGGGGGGCCTAGAGAGTTTCCCAAAGAAAGTAAGAAGCAGGTGGGGCGGAAAATGGCATTCCAGCTAGTCTAATAGCCCTAAAATGGGAAAGCAGAGAGAGAAGATTAAAGATACAAGCCCTGAGAACAAGGAGAAGGGTACAAATGTAGGAGAGGGAGAAAGGGGCTAAATGTAGAATGATCTTGTAGGCTACATGAAGGATATGGGATTTTTCACAAATACAACAGAAAGGTACTAAAGGGATTCTGACTAAATAGAGGGGCCAGAAGACTCAGAATGTGAAAATGAGAGCTACTAAAATAATGGAAAAGGGATTCTAAGCTGAATATAGGAAGAGGCAAAGACGGGGAATACAAAAGGAAGGAAAGAGAGGACTAATGGATTAGATGAAGCAAAAAGAGAAAAAGTTGTTCAAATGATATGGAAAGATAGTACAAATGAATAAGAATGCTAAAATAATAGGCAATTGTGTTTAGAGAGAAAGATACTGTAATGAGTGAATTTGGAGGCAGGCTAGATTATAAGGTTTAGAATGCCAGATATGGGATGAAGAAAGTCAAAGGAGACAAAGGTAAAGAAACTGAAAGGATTAGAAAACAAATGAATTATCCACGCAGATTCTGAAATCAGTGAGATAAAAAATCTTCAATGAAAACCTTCCATGCTATATCAGAATGGCATGGGACTTGAAGAAGTAGGGGTTCTCACAATAACGTGATAGAATAATGGTCTGAAAGTGTAACAGGAAACAGGAAGGGTGAGAGTCCTACCTCTAACCCTACGGTTCAGGAGAAACATGCATCACCAGAAAGAGTTGCTGGAAGTTGTCAAAGGAGAGGCAAAATTACACTTCATGCAAAGAAGGTGAAAGATGGTTCAAGAAAGGAAAAAAAAAATCAAATATAGCATGATTTCACTCATATGTGGAATTCAAGAAACAACAGGAACAACAAAAATGAAGAAACACACAAAAGAGATAAAAAAGAAACAAACTCTTAAATACAGAGAACAAAATGATGGTTACCAGAAGACAGGTGGGTGGGTATATGGGTGGAATAAAGGGGATTAAGAGTACACTTACCATGATGACCACTGAGCAATATATAGAATTGTTGAATCATTATACTATATACCTTAAAGTAATATAACACCATATGTTAATTACAATTAAGAAAGAGGTTGGGGAGGTGGGGGAGGAGGAGTGAAAAGAAATTAAGAATGTATATGTCAGGGCCTGGAACAGAATTGAAACTCCGTAACTACCTGGTGAATTGGTGAATGAATGAAGATAATGAATCTGAATTTTGGTGACAAAGTGGGAAGATGTAGGAGTAAGAAGAATTAAAGAATACGTTGAGGCAAAGAAAGTACTGAACAGATACGGATAATGGTGCAGTACAGATAATTGGAGGCTTATTTTTTTGGACAATGTCTAATGAAATCTAGGATGAAAGGCACAGTAAAATTAATTCTACTAAGTTCTTTAAAAAGGGTGGAGGACACTGGCCCTACTGTGCCATAACTTCGAAATAAAGCAGATGATACCAAAGTAAGAATTAAGAATTACTTCCTTAATGTGTATGACTTACATGATAGCACTGCTTTAATTTTCTATTGTTTATTGAAAATAAGATATTGTGATTCCTGAAGTAACTTAATTTACTAAATTAACACTGAATTTAGCAGTATATTAAGATTAGGGGGGCGCCAAAGCCTCTGCCTTTGGCTCAGGTCACAATCCCAGAGTCCTGGGATCGAGCCCCGCATGGGGCTCCCTGCTCAGCGGGGAGCCTGCTTCCCCCTCTCTCTCTTCCTGCCTCTCTGCCTACTTGTGATCTCTCTCTCTCTCTATGTCAAATAAATAAATAAATAAAATCTTTAAAAAAAAAAAAAAAAAGATTAGGAATTGTAAGGTACTACTGCTATCTTTTACTCCCGACCTTATGAAGAACCAAAATATGAGTAGAAGTCACATACATAACACTGAAAAAGAAACCAAAGAAAACACATTTCTCCAATTCAACTTGGGAGTCATTAGATTTCTTAACTTTTTAAATAGAGTGGCATTTCTCTAATAAGTCAACAATGTCAAAAGTTTGTGAGTGTGAATAAAATCAGCAAGACACTTGAAATAATTAGTGTTCCACTGGTGAGGAATTTACAAAATGTTTTTACCATCTCTAAAAATATGGCTCACATTCCCATAGGACAGTTAATGATGCTGGGTATTTCTGTAAAAGCATATGGTTTATAAGAACCCACAGTTAAGATTGACTTGTAGAAGAAATAAATGTACACTGACTGGGCTGTGTTTCTTCATTGGCAATTCCCTTTAAGTTTCCAGTAATATTGTGCTGTGGTTACAAATCTTTAGCTGAAGATAAATATTTTTAAATAAAAATATAATTGACATACAATAACCTTTTGGTTTCAGGTGTACATCCTGGTGATTCAGTATCTTTATACATTATTGAATAATGACACAATATGTGACACAGTATGTCTAGTAAATAGTATCTGTCACCTGTCACCATACACATATAAAGTAATTATAATATTATTGACTATATTCCATATGCTGTATATTATAACCCCATGACTAATTTATTTTATAACTGGACATTTTTACCTCTTAATCCCCTTTACCTATTTCCCCACCCACCAATTCTTCCCTACTCTAATAACCAATAGTTTGTCCTCCGTATCTATGAGTTTGTTTCTGTTCTATTTGATCATTTGCTTTTTTTTGTTTATATTCCACATATAAATGAAATCATACAGTATTTGTCTTTTTCTGACTTACTTTGCATAGCATAAATACCCTCTAGGTCCACCCATGTAGTTGCAAATGGCAAGATTTCATTGTTTTTAAAATTTTTTTTAAAAGAGTGCAAACACAACAATGTGAAAGAATTGCTTCCCCCATCCCCTAAGTTATCTCAATTTTTCTTTATCAACCCAGAGGGCTTAGGTAGATAAACCCTCTAATATAACCCCTTATCATTCCTAAGTGGAGCTTTAAAAATCCCACACCAATAAAATGTGGGTGTACATTTTCAAAACAAAACAAATGTCCCCCTACTGCTATTAATCTCATCATTTGTGTCACCGAGGTTGGAAAGCAGGTTTAAGAAGGGCTATCTCATTGCTAATTCCACTTAAATGATTTTTTTGGTAACAAAGCATCAAAACGACTAAAAATCTGATTTAAAGCACTCAAAACTACTTTTTGTTTGTTTGTTTTCAGAAGACTGTTACTTGATTAATGTCTCCTATAATTTGCTTACTTCAGCAACCAAGAATTCATACCAGAATCAAATGAAACAAAAATTAGTAACTGCCTGGGTTCACATAGACTCCATGGCTCTTCTCTACTCCTGTAAGAAAAAAGGATAGAAATAATCTAAGCAACATCACATTTTTTCTCCAGCAGCAGTAACAAGATGTGGCAACCATCATTTTACACTCTTCTGCATCTGGGTCTGAGACCTCCTTATATCTCATTAGAGTTTGTGACAAATGAATAATTCAAGGAAATATAAACAGAGGTGGGAAGACAAGACTTTCCCTTGAACTTCAAGCTCTAGTAAATTCTCTTCTGAAAAATAAAAAGGTTATTTTGTGCATTACTAGAAAGTCAAGATGACAGACTAAAGTACACAACAAAAAACAAACAAACAAACAAAAAGAAACAAACAAAAAACAGACTAAAGTACAGGCTAGGAAGGCTGTACAAGATACCCAGCATTTGAAAAAAAATTTCCTTCATAGTTGAAACCATTTGGCCATTTCACATGGAGAAAATATTAATTCCTTTTCATGACAGAAAACAGCAATCCCCTCACTAGCATAAAGTTACCAACAGAGACCAGAGCATTTAGGTCTTAAGCCCTTTTTCTAAGATCAAATAAACAATTTGAATAAAACAGCTTCATACTCCTATCTTAAGTTTGCAACAATAAAAGATTACTGACACTTTAATGGAAAATTTTAATCCTTCTCATTTGCACTGCTGGAAAAAAGTCAAACAGCTACCTAGAAGTAAACAGAATGATATTTCATCAATTGCAGATGCTTTTTGTGGAGAAAACATATTATTTCAATATAACCCCTGAAAAAGGTTATAAAAAAAATACTGGCAAATGAAATAACAGTTATATGAAAATCAAAAATTAATATTATACTATTAAAAATAGTAACATCAAATACCAAAATTTTACTTATCACAAATTTACTATTAGTCAAAGAAGAAATCCAAAATGATGAGATTTAATGTCTGGCAACTCAAGGACACCAAGAGAGAACTCATAAACATCACATAAATGTGTACACACACACACACACACACACACACACACACACACACACATATAAGATTATTCTGGCCATAATGTTGAGCAATAATGCTCGACATTTGTATATTGTCTTTATAAGCTACCAAAACACTTGTGGGCTAATAATTACTTCATTCCACTACAGAGGCTTAGAAAGACTATGAACCTCACCTTAAATCACAGCTAGTAAACAGAAGAGCTAAAATCCACATCACTGGACTTTTGGGTCACTGCACTTTACACTAGCCCTTATTATCTCTTTACTCATTCATTAGAGAGGATGGAGATAAGAGGAGGGGACAAATGAGTGCCAAAACAGAGCATGGGCCATGCCACACACAAAAACTATCTGTTGTGTAGGATAAATCCTGCTGTGCATATTTCTCTAGGAAAATATGTTTACTGAAAACATCCAAGAAGGTGCAGCCAAGGAGAACATAAACTGCATATAAAAATCAGTGGGAAGCCATCTGGCTCTCATGACTTCACCTTCAGCGATATCTTGGATGACTGCCTCTATCGTCAATAATTTGGTTTATCAAACTTCTCAGTAGGAGATAACAGAATAAGGGCCAAACACCCCAAGAACTCATTACAAGCAAACTAAATATCATCTGTTACAGATCTGCCACATAGATTCCAAAAGTGCTTCCCAGTGCAGTAGTGGTTATATAGTTTAGTCAGAAGTATAAAAACATGTCTACTTTGAAAACCAGTATCTATAGAGTCTGGCACTCATCTCTGTGGTTCAATTTTAGGGTGTGCCAAGGTTTTATTTCTTTTCCACTGCAGTTAATTTTTCATTTGATTATAACTTTGGAAAACACAGATGTGGTCCTTTTGTTGAATGAAAAGGAAAAATCAAGCCAAAATTTAGAAACATAGATATTTCCTGAACTTCCAGAATAATATAATCATGTACTATTTTATCAAAAACTTTTCAAGAGCAAAAAGCTGTAATAAAAAAGGCATACCCAAATGCACTACTTTCAAAAGTACTGTTACAAACCACTCATGTGTAAAAAGATTATTATTTTATTATTATTATTATTTTTTTTTTGGTCATACCATCACATGTGGTTATTTCCTGGGAGCTCCAGTTTCCCTTCAGAATTTTTTTACTTGTTGTCTACTGACCCCATCTGGCAAAATTAAAGAGGAAGTTATTACAGTGCTCTAAAGCTTCTGCTAAGTCAACCCTTTTATTATATGTAAGCAGAAGTTTTAAGAGAAGAAAAGAACACAAGATCAGGGCAAAATAATCTAAGGATTCTTAGTTTTATCCTATAATACAGAGGATGAGAGAGAAAACATTGCCGTTAAAAAAGGTCATGCCATTGACTTGTAATAATTTGATTTCAAGCCAAGCCCTACTCTCGCTTCATACTACATATAAAATCTCCATATTTTTACTGCCCTGTTATTTATAAAGTTTCCTTTCTTCTTTTTCAAGTACACTACACATAACTCCATCAAATGAGTATCTTTCATGGCTATCAGTATTCTAAATGAAAATATTCATGTTGCTGCCTTTTCATTGTTATTCTTCAAGATGCCTGTTAGTATTTTGATCTTTTATTGGAAGAGTTTTATTAAAACTCTGAGATCTTCCCTTTGTTGAATACAATAAGGTAATTATATCAATATCGTATCCAGCATAACTGGATGAGTAACATTTCAAACAGTACAAGGTAGTTTAAAATTTCAAGTACAAAGTTACTAAAAGGGGAGGAAGAGAAATGTCTGTTTAAACCATGCAAATTGGACTTGAGACAACAGGTTTTAGTTGTCTGCCATTCCTACTATCAATATTCAGAACATGATTCTACTAAAGGAGACTAAAATTACCAGGAGAAACTGAAGGAGTTTTAAAAACACACTGAGAGCTCCATTTTATTCACCATCTGACTTACTCCACATTTGTGAAAGTGGCTACAACATTAATATGAAGTTTTGATTCCTTTTTTGAGCACTCATCCTCTGAGACATTTGAGTTTTTAGACCTACTGTTATTTGAACATATTTGGGTAATTTCCATTAAGAAGTAAATTGAAATGCAGAATAATATTGGGTTGCCATTGCTATAGACTATATCATTCCTTTAACTTAAAGAGCTTTTCATACATCTTTCTAAGATCAAAAGGAGGAGAAGTCTAAACATGGAGATTTCTGCTATGGCAGGGTATAGCCATTTAACTTCTTCTTTCAACAAGCCAGAGATGGCAGAATTCTCTTTGAAGTGGCAGCCCTGTTGGCCTTTGAAATCCCTTGTCAATTGCAGAATGGCTCTGGTGGGGTTTGTTTTGTAGCCAGCTGTCACCATGAAGGCAGACATGACGTATTTCCAGCAGTCTCACTTCAGGGTCTGTCAAGTGACTGATTTCATAACCAGTCACCATAACAAAGGAGATTCAAACTCACTGACATTAGAGCAAGAGTCTACAATGAAACTTACTAAGTTCCTCTTGACAGAGCTTGATTTAAATACTGACATGGTTACACAATGGCAAAGAGAAAATGATTGTGAATTTAACTGTCACCATACCAGATTCTTGGAATATTAAAAATGTAGTACTTTCCCCATGTTTACCAATAAAATGTTTGATAATAGCATCTTTTTAAAAGTGAAATCTTTGAACAAAGTACCTTCAATTTTTGCACTGACCAAAAATGATGACTTCTGCAGAAATCAGCAATCTCTTAAATGCAAAGTTCATACTGCTTATTTACGACTGGATTTTCTTCTAAGACACGTAGCTGAGAAACATGTTTGTATTTATAATACTTTGAGACCACTCAGCTACTCACCTCAAAAACCCCCATCACTACCAACACAGAAACTGACTTAAGGCATAAAAGGATAAATAGTAAAATAAATACATATATGTTAAGAAACTTCTATAAACTATAAATGTAGCCCATTAGAGTATTGTATAAAAGAAAACAATCTTAATATTATAAATCTCTATTTAAGGCAGGAGAGATGAGACAAATCTTGAAAAACCTAATGAATGAAATCACTGGTGATGATCATAAGTATTAGTCCCACCAGATGGAAATAAAGTAGAATCAAAAACATTTTCATCCTAATTTGATCACAGTTTACATCTGCTCTGTAGAGTGTTTTGAAATTTTACATGTTTTTATGACATGGCTTATTGCTACCTCAGAGTTGAAGACTAGATGGTATATAACATCACTTTCTGTTAGCTCCCACTATCTGAAAGATCAGTCACGGTGGGACAGAGTGCTACATATTCACTGCATGAGACATAGCAAGTCCTCTTACTTTCCACTGTAAGGATAGGTCAGGGATAATGAAGATTTCTAAATTTTATTTTTCCATTGCAGCTACCATGCTTTAATATCAAATACTCTTTACCACAAAAAATAAGCTTTCAAGTAATACTATCTAATTCTTTAAATCTACGATTGTGAAATCTTTTTTGAGTTTTTCCGGCAGATGACAAAGTACTTCATCAAATCCCATGGAAAGGAATTGTAAGTAAGAAAACAATTCAAAACATTTTTGTAATAATTCAATATATTTTTATAATAATACAAAATATTTTTTGATAACTAATGTAAGAGTCATAAAACTGCAATTAAATTTCACATTGTTTAGTAAATAAAGTGATGCTTCTGTTACCAGGAGTGCAGTCAGGAGGTCAGAATAAAATTTTATTCATTCACTCATTATTAACTCATTTACTCAACAAATATTCACTGAATGCCACTATGTACCAGACATGATGGCAGGAGTTACTAAAGATACGACAATAAACAAGACCCAATACCTGTCCTCAAGGAGCTTTCATTCTAATAGAGAAGGTGGAGATAAACTCTTAGAGTGACAGAGAGTAAGTAATAATAACACAGTGTCATCAAACAAACTGAGTGCTGCTGAAAAACATGGGAGAGACATGTAACTCAGACTTGGGGGGTAAAAGAAGGTTTTATGGAAGGAGAAGTAGGATTTATCCAGACAAGAGGATGGAATAAAGATGAAGACACTGCTTCACTGAGAGGGAACAAATGCAAACCTGTCTTCATTCTTCTGAAAAAGTACCCTATGAGCCCCGATGTTCTTTCTCTCTCCAGGAAACTAAGAATTTAAGTGATTAAATACTATTAATTATTTATCACAATGATCAGCAGTTAATAGGTAATCAATATGTCAGTATCTCAAGCCTTGTAATTATATTAAGAGTAAGATGCTATATACGTCCAGTGTGTCACATTTTCTAGTAATAATAAAGAGGTACTTTCTTAATTTATGTGCATTTGAGAGTAATTGGAGTATGTTTCTTTTTTTTTTTTTTAAGATTTTATTTTTATTTATTTGACAGAGAGAGATCACAAGTAGGCAGAGAGGCAGGCAGAGAGAGAGAGAGAGAGAGAGGAGGAAGCAGGCTCCCTGCTGAGCAGAGAGCCCGATGCGGGACTCGATCCCAGGACCCTGAGATCATGACCTGAGCCGAAGGCAGCGGCTTAACCCACTGAGCCACCCAGGCGCCCTGGAGTATGTTTCTATTTTAGCTCACAGCACATCTCTGAACTAAAGCCATATACCCAAGTCCCTAGTTGACAACACCTTCATGAGAAAGAGGGCACAAATATCTCACATACCACCTCCCTCTTCCTGATCTTCCACATGCAAAATATCAGCACATCCCATTATATCTATCTCCAAATAAATCTCTCCATCTCCATGGCTAACACCCTACTCTGTTCCTGGATTACACAATATATTCCTAACAGGTACTCTGCCTAGTGTCCTTGTTCATTTATTTTTTTCTTACTTATCCCTGATTTATTTTTCATATAACTGCCAGAATAATCTTTTTAAAACATGAAATGGTGGGGCACCTGGGTGGCTCAGTGGGTTAAGGCCTCTGCCTTCAGCTTGAGTCATGATCCTAGGGTCCTGGGATCAAGCCCTGAGTCGGGCTCTCTGCTCAGCAGGGAGCCTGCTTCCTCCTCTCTCTCTGGCTGCTTCTCTGCCTAATTGTGATCTCTGTCTGCCAAATAAATAAATAAATAAATAAATTTTTTAAAGAAACATGAAATGGATTTTTATCATTCTTCTTCTTAAAGGGAGTTAAAGGCTAGCCATTACAATTAACATAAAATCTAAAATCATTGACATGACCATCCTACATAATCTGGTTCCTCCCTAACTCTCCATGTCATACCATCTGTTCTTTCATTCCTTTATTCACTCACTCACTTACCTACCTACCCACCCAGCCACCAACTCACTTCTACTTAGCATTCTCCATTAACTGGTGATTTCCTTTTAGTTCTATAGCATAACTATACCATGCTCTTCCCATTATTAGGGTGTCCACACAGGCGGTTTCCATGAAGTAAATTTCCTGACATTCTAAATCTCATCAGTTCCTATTTACTTTTGATGTGTAAGTATCAGTGTCTTAGGGATGTCTTCCCTGACCATTCATTCTAAATAAGTTCCCCCTGTTATACTCTTTTTATAATTCTATATTTTCATTTATTTGACTGTATCACAATCTTAAAGAGTATATTTATGTATGTGAACATGTGATTAATCTTCCTAACAAATAAACACCAGGCGGAAAGGGTCCATATTTGTTTTGTTCACTAGTGTATTCCATTTCCCAGCATATAGTAAACTCTCAATAAGCATTATTGGAATGAATAACAGAGTAATGGAGTAAATGGTTATCTATGAAGCCATTAAACACTTAACACTAGGGTGGCATATTCTCTCTATGGACAGACACTGCTTTCTTGTTTCTATAACTTTTATATTCCTTTTTCCTATACTAATTCCATCATGCATGCTATAAACTGAAATGTCTACTACTCTATAAACATGGGGTAATACAGACACACAGACACACACATTATGGTATCTCTTGAAAGTGACCTTGTCTTTTACTAACCTAGTCTTTCACCTTTATTTCTTAAAGGAATAATTACTTTGAGTGCCTGGGTGGCTCAGTAGGTTAAGCCACTGCCTTCGGCTCAGGTCATGGTCACGGGGTCCTGGGATCGAGCCCCACATTGGGTTGTCTGCTTTGGCAGGGAGCCTGCTTCTCGCCCTCTCTCTGCCTACTTGTAATCTCTCTCTCTCTCTGTCAAATAAAAAAATAAAATAAAATCTTAAGAATAAAAAAGGAATAATTACTTTTGACAAATGCGTTTTAAGACCACAGATGTTTTTCCAAAAACAAAAACAAAAAAAGGATCAACAACATCAGGGAAGTGCTTGTCTTTATACAGCAGTACTACAACTCTGTCAGGCCCAGGAGGAAAAACTAAATGGTAGTTGCTAAGTAACGTATATGTCTATATAAGTATCCATCCATCTAACACACCGTCTAATACAGCAGCCACTAGCCAGATGTGCCCATTTAAATTAATATTAAATAGATTTTAAAATTAAATAGATTGAAAATTTGGTTCTTCAGGGGTTCTAGCCACATTTTAAGTGTTCATCAGCCACCATACTGAACAGAAGAGATTCCATTGGGTCAAAGTTCTATTGAAGAATGCTGCTATAAGGACTACAGAAATTTTGGTCACAAATAAGCACTTGTGAAGAAAAATGTGTATTCCTAGAATTCACTTTATGTGAAAAGAAAAAAGTAACTTCTATTTGGAACTCAAATCCTCTTAATACCGAGTGGTATTTGGATACCATACCTGGGCACTAGGAGGGTGCACTGCAACTGAAATGTTTTTGAGGTATTTTCAGTATGCAGGAAATGTGTATGTTTGTGTGTGCATCTGAGTGTTTGGTAAGAGGAAAAAGTCACAAATATTCAATCAGATATTTCCAATTTAAGATTATGAGGATCAAACACAACATTTTTTTAATCTTAAATTTTCTCTATCTTCTGACTTCTATGAATAAAATCTAAGCATAATATTCTCAAATTCTCATTTTGTTTTAAATTGTGCTAAAGAAAGCATTCTTCTTTCCCTCCCTACTTTCCTTCCGAAGGAAATCACAGAATAATACATAACTCTGTAAAACTGAAGGATAGCATTAGGATTGGATTTCACAGCACAAATTTGTAACCATTTACTAAAACTACTAAGACTATTTTTGTGAGAGGAAGCTAAAAGAATATTGGAAAATAATGGATAGAACTAAGATCCTGCATTGACCTAAGACAGACTCTCAGAGAAGGAATAACTGAATGATAAGAACGATACCCATTTGACTAACCTATTAGCTGGCTGTGGTATTTCCAGCAGATGCAGATACTATAAATTCTAGGCTGCGAAGTGCCAGGGGACAGAATTTCCTCAAGTCCCAAGGATTAAAACTTGATATATGCAAATGGTAACTTCTAAGAAAAAGCTGGTTATCACCAGTACTGAAGACACTAAGATGGGGTCTGTAGATACTAAGTTTCTCTGGGGCTGTTTGCTGATGACAGCAACCTCTTTCCTTGGTGCTATCAAGAGCCACAGTAGTAACAAAAGAAGCCTACGTAGCTACTTAACCTTAGCTACTAAGGTTTACCGGGTGCTTACTATATGCCAACTCTGTTATAAGTGCTTTATACATATAACCTCTCCTTGGTGTGGCAGTTACAGTAAGTATTTTTGACAACTCAGGGAATCAACACAGAAATAATTTGTTTGCAATTATAATTTTTAAGTGATTAAACCATAATTCCAATCAAGGATTCTAACCCAGAACCCACTTTCTTAGCCACTATGTAATACAGCTTCCCCAAACCTCTGGAGTAGCTTTCTGAACCAGAGTTTACAATCTCTGTACCTAACCTATCACTTCAGCCTTTCTTGGACTTGCTTCTCCTAACTCGCACCATGACTAATTTCAGATTTGTAGGATAAGAGTGTTTTCTCACATGAGATGAAAAGGCCTGGGGAAAAATTGGTTTAAGGCAAGGAATCAAGGGTTCTGGATCTGGATGGCTTCAGGCTGAGATGTCAATGAAATAGCTGAAAAAAGGTACAAAGTAAACATGAAGTAGACAATAGTTTATTTCAGAAGAGAAAACTGGGTTGATATATACATCTGATGTGGTAATAATTCCACTACTAATAATAATAACTATCTTTTTAGCATGATTTCTTTCTTATCCTCAAACAAGTATTTCCCTGAGGATTTCTCTTCTCAGAAAATGGAACCAACATCTATCCAGTTGTCTAGCCAGTAACTGGAAAATCATCTTTGTTTTCTCCTTCAGCCTTACCATATTCCATAGATGGAATTCACCAAGTCTTTTTAGCTCTACTTCCAAAAGACATTCTAAATCCATCTACTTGTCTCCATTCCCACTGCCACTATGCAATTTACCCACCTACATCCTAATTTACAGTTTCTTGCCTAGACCAGAAGCCTACATGACTTTGTTAGTATGCCTCCTAAAATAGTTTACATAACTATAATTTTAACCTGATATCTATTTTTAACTCATAAGTTCAAAGAACTGCAAAGAATGTGATTTCTTAGGTATTTTAAAATATTTTCAAAAAATAAAGTGTCATTCTTTTTTTAAAAAGAAAGTATCCAATTAAATATAAATACTATGGTGACTTTATATATATTTTTATCTATTTAAAAACTGTAAAGACAAACTGTTCTTAAGTGATTAAACATTTTACGTGTTCCTTTTTCTCTTTAACCTGGTATTTCTGTTCCATTTCTTCCTAAAATTTTATAATGATGTAATTTATTTTATGCTAGACTGTTTGTATAAATCCTCTCTCATACTTTTCTCCATCAAAGATATGTAAATAAATTTAAATTTCATATTTACAACATTTCCTATCATCATAACTTTATTAAAAATTCTTTCAAATTATTATATTATATTATTATATTATTATTATCAATCGATAATATATCGATTAATATATCAATATAATATTATATTATCAATCGAAACTTATATATGTGATATTTTGAAAGAATACATATTAAATGTGAAAAGTAAAATTTTACTAAAAATGTGTCATATCATTAAACATACTTATCTAATGAAATTAATGGAATTTTTATTTTATTAGTTTAGCTATTCCTTGATGAGTATTACTCATTCAGGGTTTAGTATCAATTCTATTGCATGTTTCCTTTTCATAGGACTAAGAAACCTTTATATAAATAGACAGGAATGGAAGGAAATGTTTTATAGCAGTATGTCCCAATATTTTGCACTCCTTCAGAATTATATGCACCAAATCACACAGTAGCCTATTATTAAAAATTATTTATAATTATCTATCAGCTGACAACTTAATTAGGTTATCCAATTCTATTGAAAACAAAGAATTATAAACAATCTGAATTTTCTGATCCATCTTCTTAATGCCAATATTTGCAATTATCTGTGTGTAACTGTTCCA
Organism: Mustela lutreola; assembly: GCF_030435805.1. NCBI lineage: Eukaryota > Metazoa > Chordata > Mammalia > Carnivora > Mustelidae > Mustela > Mustela lutreola. The sequence continues at coordinate 43,580,984 of NC_081297.1, forward strand.
GGGTTGTTTTGTTTTCCTCCCTAGAGGAATATAAAACACTAAGATTCAGGAGAGATGCACCTATTGTAAAGTGAGGGATGCACACTATGAAAAGGGAAGTAAAAAGAATCTGCTCATCTTAGGTGCCCTTTAAGGCAGACCAATTTGAAGGAAAAGGATGTTTAGAAGCTGGGCACCTGTGTCCATATATCCGTTTGGAAAATGTTCATGCCATCTCCAGATATATGTGTACCTCAGTTTGAAGAACTCTGGCCTAGGCTACTCTAATAACTCATCTGATCTTCTTGCTTCATTCTTAGTTTTGTGGAATCCATTTTCCAACTAGCAGTCAGACAGTCTTTTAAAAACATAATCAGTGGATGTCATGCACTGATTAAACCTCTTTAATGGCTTCTACCATTCTTAAAAAAATCCCAGATCGGGACATCTGGGTTGTTCAGGGGGTTAAAGCCTCTGCCTTTGGCTCAGGTCATGATCCCAGGGTTCTGGGATGGAGCCCGCAGAGAGCCTGCTTCCTCCTCTCTCTCTACCTGCATCTCTGCCTACTTGTGATCTCTGTAAAAAACAAACAAACAAACAAACAAACAACAACAAAAAAACACTTAAAAAAAATGCCAACTCCTGACCACCCCTTACCTAAGGCCCCGCATGCCTTGCGGTGCTCTTACCCCCCAAGTCATACCAGTCATCCTCACACATGTCCAGTTCTTTCCACCTTACTGCCGTCACAAACACTGATTCCTCCCCATTCTTCACATGGCAGGCTTCTCACACTTCAAGACCCAGGTTAAATGTTACTTTATCAGAGGACCCTCTCTGAGCACTCAATTAAAAATAAGTTCTATCCTCTCCAAATTCCACCAAATTATAGAAAACCTATTTCAATTTTTTACAGTACTTCGTGGTAACTTGTGATTAAATGGTTTTTTTGTTGGATTAGTGTCTGTGTCCCTCTGCAGACTATAAGCTTTCTCAAGGGAGAGACCACAGCTGCTTTCTACACCATGATATATTATCCCAGACTACCAGAGACCCCTGGATGCTCAATAAAGATCTGCTGAATGAATGAATGAATGAATGAGGAAGCAAACTCCTGATAAAATATTGTTACATACTTAAAATACTTCAATAGTTCTCCACTGCCTTGATCGTAAAATTAAATGCTGGAGCACAACATCTGACTAAACATGCTTCAGCATGATCAGACTGTAACACTCCCCTCCTTCCCACAGATTGTGGCATACATATTTATCCTGAACTATAGCTACTAACCGCTATTTAAAGATTCCCGAGGCTTCCAGCTTTCACATATATTGATCCCTCTATATGGACTATGGTCAATATCTTTCCACCTCCTTTTTGCTTAGTTCTTTCTTCTTAAGACTCAGCCCATGCATTAGTCACTTCCTCCAGGAAGCCTTCTATGCACCTCTCCGATCGGGCCTGTATGCCTGCTCCTCCTCTTCTACTGTTAATGCTCTCTATTCAGATCACTACCACGGCACTTATCAAACTGAACCATAATTATAGGTTCATTCTTCAGTCTTTCCAAATAAACAATTAACTTCTTGAGGCAGAGACTGTTTTTATTACCTTTCTATTTCCAGCACCTAGTGTAATATCTGCAAAACTACAAGGTAGCCAATAAATGTTTGCAGAAAGAGTAGCATTAGTAAAAGGATCATTATTTTATTTTCTGAGCATTACTGCCATTTAATTAAAAAAATGAGAAATATAGCTTACTACAAATGTTCAGACCAGTACAGGACTATGATTATATGGCCAAAGAATAAACTGTCAACTCTGGGAACAGCTAAAAGTAAGAAGGCAATGGGAAGTACTGGAGAGTACAACTATAGTTTTATTAGCACACATCATCTTCTACAGGCTACCCAGTTACTAGTGATGCTTCAGTAGTGGTAACTTGTTCTGTTTAGAAAGTATTTGGGTATCATGGTGATAAATGCTATAAAACTGATGGAATTGATTCGCAGCCAATAGAGAATTTAATGAATCTTTAAGAAGGAAAAAAAATGGGACACCTGGCAGTTGCCAGTTGCAGTCTGGACCCCACTCACTCCTGCACCTCGCTCCATTTCCTCCACGACTGTGTCTAACACACCAGACATGGCTGAGGATCAGAAATTTGATTAAGGTGAAACTGAAGAAGATAGAAACACAAGAAAAAAATCCACTGCCTTCAAAGGTAAAAACGGAACCGAGAAGCAAACAAGCGAATCATAATGAAGCATGTGCCACCAATATGCACCATACATGCCATTAGCACTGCCTTCTTATTTTACTTCTTTTTAGCTATTTAATTTTGTAAGATGCAAAGAGACTGGATCAAATTTAAGTGACTCTACTGCCCCTTTTCACAATAAAGAATCAAGAACTACTGGCAGTGAAGGCCAAGGGAAGGAAAAGAAGTTAAACACTAAAAGAAGCAGCTGAGTATTCTGTGAGATTCAGAATAAAAAATCAAGTGGGTCCAACATGTCCTGTTAAGCTATAATATGCCGTTTAATCAGATTGCCATTTTTGCTATTCAAGTGATTTTAATTATTGGAATGCACAATATTTAAAATACAGATGTGGGGGGGGTTGAGGATATAACCCTAAAAAATGCTCATTGTTCCATAACTACTTGCAAATCATAGGTAAAACCTTACTATCTTCTAGGTCAAAATTTATATTTAACATTCAAGCCAAATATCATCAAAAATGGCAATTTAAAAAATGAGTAACACTATTAAAAATGAGCTTTTATATAAAAATAAAAGTTAGAATTCATGTGCAAATTTCAGTTATACTGAGAGGATATATCTTTATCACTGCTCAAAAAAAGAAATACTCTTCAGGAACAGACAGAAACCCAGCTTACTGAGCCACAAAAAAATACCATATTACTTGAGAAGCATTTTTCAAAACTTTAGTTAGCAATATAGTTGGCAAAAAGGTTCTTCAAAAAATAAACTTACTCTTAGCGAAGATATTTAAACCATTCTTTTTAAGTAAAAGAAAAAAAAAGCATTTCAAAAATTTAAGGTTTTTTTTTTTTTAATTTTTAAATTTTATTATTTTGTTAGTCACCATACAGTACATCATTAGTTTTTGATGTAGTGTTCCATGATTCATGTTTGCGGATAACACCCAGTACTCCATGCACGTACTGCATTTAAATTTAAGTTGATAGCAACACTGCTGAACTACAGACGCTGCTCCCTACCTCCTCAGAATCCTGAGACTTTAGAGAACAGATTCTACTCTAGTCTCATTTTAAGAAAATGAACTCTCACGTTCAACAAAACACAAAACCTGCTAAAACTTAAGCAGAGGTAAGTTTCAGAAGAAGAAAATCCATGTAGAAAAGCACAAAGCTAAAGTAAACAGAGCCCCTGCGACTGCCCTCATGGGATTATTTACTTTCATCTCTCCATTTGACAACACAGGCTTTAGGACATCTTCCTTCATGGGATCATTACACAATTTCTCATTTGGGGCATGGGCTCAATATGGAGCAGCATGTAGTATTGGGAATAAAGAAACTATAAGGGGATCCTATAAGAAGAAATTTTTTTCTTTTGTGAGTTTTCCCCTCTCAAACTTTAAAAGGCTCTGTATTTTATTTTAGTTAAAAGAAATTATTCCCAAACAATTTTGCTTTGCTCTTCAAGAAATCAAGAGATATAGATATCCTCCTTCTATCACAGGGAGTTATTTCTTCTCAGAGGCTAAATTTAGATAAGAGATAGATAATTTCTGAACCTGAATAGATAATAAGAATAAAATCCCCAGCCAAAAAAAGCTTTACCCATTTAAGATATTTCAAAATAAGTATCTGTAGAGTACCTTGGTATTATATACAATTAATATGTATCATTAAAATTAACAGTGGAGTTAAAGGATGGAAAAAGATAAAAAGAACAGAAGATGACAGCAGGAGGGGACAGTGGATGAAGGTTACACGGCCTCAGAAATACAAACATGAAAACAGCTTCTTCATACCTTAAACCACCTAGAGCCCAAATGACTGGTCTCATGCAATATTTCATTCAACAGCTTCAGAAAGGCAGTGAGTAGCAGAATGGTGAAAAAAGATAAACAGGAAAGAGAAAAAGAAAAAGCATGCAATTAAAAGCAAATTACATATAGCCACTTTGGAAGACAGTTTCACAGTTCCTTACAAAGCTAACTATAGTCTTATCAAAAAATCCAGTAATTCCCAGGTATTTACCTAAAGGAGTTGATAATTTATGTCCTACACATAAATGTTCACAGAACCTTTATCCATAATTGCCAAACATTGGGAGTAATCAAGATGTTCTTCAACAGGTGAAGGAACAAATTGTGGCATGTCTATACAATGGAAAATTACTCAGAAGTAAAACAAAAGGAGTTATCAGGCCACCAAAAGACCTGGAAGAACCATGTGCAAGGCTAAATGGAAAAACTCAGTTAGAAAAGACTACATACTGTTATTCCACCTATATGACATTCTAGAAAAGGAAAAACTATGGAGACAGGAAAAAGATAAGGATTGGGGAGATGGAGGAAAGACAAACAAGTAGAGCACAGAGGATCTTTGGGGCAATTAAACTATTCTGCATGATACTGTTACAGTGAATATATGACATCAGACATTTGGCAAAACCCTCAGAACTGTAGGAGATGAAGAGCAGACCAAAATTTAAGCTATGGACCAGTTAATAATGTATCAATACTGGCTCATCAATTCTAATAAATCTATCACACCAATGCTAGATGTTAACAATAGGGAAAACTGAGGAGGAAGAAGGAAAAGATGGGAATTCCATGTACTTTCTACTCAACTTTTCTGTAAACTATAAACCAAAACAAAACAAAACAAAAAAACCTGATCTAAAATAAGTCTGTTTTAAATATTACATAAATGCATAAATATATAAAAATCAACCCCCCAAAAAGCAAATTATAACTAGTTCACACAAGAAGACATTTTAAAATTAAAAAGCATACTAGCAATTTATATGCCATAATGACATGATGTATAATCATCAATGGCCAACATTTCTACATGATATGTAAGACCTGTCACTAAATAACGATCCCCAAGCAGAAAAAATCTTTAAAGAAAAATAAAAAAAATAGGGACATTTTGAAAATAAAGGTAAGAATATAAAAAAGGTAAATCAAGATAAAAGAAAATCCCTCTTCACCCTGGATCAATGACTGTCCCCATCCCTTCTCTGAAGCTCTCTACTACCTAAGCTCTATTTCACTCTATTTCCGGAAATACTCAAATTAGAAGTGAATAAGGTATTTATGTAGGAACAGGGCACTGAGAGACTGTGAAAAGTTCCATTTTTCTTCAGTCTGACTAAAAATTATCAGTTTGTCTTTCTTTCTATATTTAGCACTAAAGAAAGCATATCCTCATCCTAACACAGTTATGAAGGGACTCCCTTATGGCACACACTACATCATGTCTCCTTTGAAAATGTACCCTACTTCCTTGCTGTGCAACTACCTTAACTCACAAGACCACAGGGGGCTCATCATGGGGGTTCCCCAAAAGATTCAGGTTACCCTCTCATTGAATTTTTTACCTTTTTAGCACATATAGTTCTCCAACAAAGAAATGGAAAGGAAACAATAACAAAAAATTACATGCCATGAATCTCTAAGGGACATTCAAAACCTCCAATCACACTCACACTAGGAACTGAGATCAGAGCCTTCTCTTGTTAGAACCATTTCTTCCATTCACATTTCCCAATTTTACTTATCCATCCTAACAAAAAGTCAAAAGCAAGTGTACAGGGATCTAAAAGACGTAAAAACTATATAAAGCAAACACCACACACACAGCAGCAGAAGTCTTTAGCAAGTCACTTCAGGGCTGAGACATGCTGCTCTGGGGCTCTCAAGTCCCATGATAACTATGTCCTTCATACTTGCTACTAACCTTGTCAATATCTTGTGATAACTTTAACTGTTCTTTTGAACAAGGCAGGGTATAAAATAAACTGTTATTTAAATTTAACATTTTAACTCAGAAATGTGCTTTCCCATTCAATTTAAAATCAGGATTGTGACCAGTCTCACAACAGACAAATTCCATTCCATCTCACCAGATACAAGAGCATATACCACACCCATATATGTGAAATAAGCCCCAATTTATTAATGCATTGACTCTTAACATGAGTCGTTCTTACACAATTCTTTTATTTCAATTCGTTCTTATGCAATTCTCTTATTTCAATTCTTTTTTAGGTTTAAGTACTTACACCTGATGAAGTGCTTTCGAAACCCTCTGAACATATGTACAGTTGACCTATACTATACTGGTTGGCTTTTACCTTGTGTTTAACCAGCAGCATTGCCAGTAACTGTATGAAATTGCAGACCTGTTTTTCAGCACTGGTCCTGGCTGACTCCTCTTGTGCCAGCACCATTTCTCGCTCTGCAGTTATCTGTACACTTTCTCTTAGTGCTTCTTCCAGCTCTTCAATCCTGTCATCCTTCTTACGGAGACTGTCCTGGAAAACGATGGAAGACTAGGTGAAGTAGACTAATTAGTTAACCCAAGGAGAGACTATTTATCAAGAAAGGACTATTTGCTTATTAAATATCCTTCCCTCCAGAAGTAAATCCAAGCCAGAAAGATATCTTCACAAAGCAAAGAACAAGGGAAGAAAAGAAGTATTGTAGGAGGTTGAAGTATATTATTAAGAGCAAAAGGTCAAGTTAGTTAAGCAAGAGAAATTAGTGACGGATTTGTTCTCTGTAAACAGAGAGACTAAAACTGTGTTAAACAGCATAGGCAGCAAGGGCTTGATTACTTAAAAACACAAAGCTGTTTCTGAATTACTTTCTAAACTGGGCTTTCAGCCAGCTTTGATGAAGCCTAAGTAATAAGACTTAATATCAAAACATTCTCTCCCTACAAAGTTCAGCCTTGATGAGAAAGTTAAATAGCATGATTTTTCAGATTATATTCTTCACACAGACAACTGTCAGCAAAATTAAGAAAAAAAAAATAAATGAAAAAGAAAGTAGTTTCCTAATGATTTTAAGACATCAAAGGTTTCTCTTAATCTCCTAGAGAAAACTAAAAATGGTCACTGGATATAAGTGATCAGGCTGAGGGTGAGTAATTTAGTTAGCCAACCAATTCCCACTAACCTTGATATTCTAAATAAGTTTAAAAATTAACTCCTGGGAAGGCAAATATGGATTCCTAAAAGAAAGACAAAATCCTACAGATTTTGAACATGTAAGAACATGTAAGAAAGGAAAGGTCTTAAAATAAAAAGGGTAAATGAAGCAGAGTTCAAGCAGTATTAAGAATTAGATGCATCAGGTTATTATTAAGCATTTTCTCTTGAAATTTTTCTAGAACCGAAAGATTCTAAAGTGCTATCTTTTACTAATACAATTAAATTAAAAACAAAAGAACAAGAGTTGCTGAAACACTCTCCAACTTTCAGAATACTCGTATCAGTAAAAGATATCACAGGATTTTGTCATTCATCTATGCAACTCTCATTTAATTAGACTGTAGTTCACTTTTTAAGTGTAAGGCACAGAAAGTCCTTTCTAACAACCTTGTCTTCAGAAATCCAGAACTGGAAATCTGTCAAAGGTAAATCAGACTTTTCTCCTAGCACTGAAAGAATATCTTACTATTTAACATCTTTCATAATCAAAAGTTGATAAAACTTTTGTTCTCATTTTTCTCAACTAAAAAAAATGAGATTAAAAAATATTCACATTTCAGTAATGTATGGCACTTTCATTTGTTAAGTGTTCATTTTTCTAGGAGAAAATGTTATAAAATAACCTGATTTAGCCCCAAAAGTAAGGTTCTCTTATAAGGGCAGTTTAGCTATATCAAAAAATGTTTTTTCTTGAAATCTTAATGCTTCCAGGTGGCCTGCTGTGAGCAGCAAAGTGCAGCTTCCAAAACTGCTGAAGTTACTGTGGAACATTTCTAAAACAATGCCAAGCAGAGAAGGACAATAGAAACAAAGTCCAACATAGTTCCTTTTGATTCAAAGAATATGAAATGTAACAGAAGGATTATGTGGAAAGAGACAGATGCAATTGTCAGTGAATTTAGTCCTCTCAAAAATTCTAATGAATAACTTTATTTGTAGTAACATGGGATTCTGAATTACAGATTGCTATAAGCAAAAAGAAACACAAATGCTTCCCATTAACAACTGGTTCTGAATAACACAATATTATTATGTTTTTGTCCAGTCTGTGATATTCTTTACTCTTAACACTGTCTTTGAGAGATCTCCTGAGAGGCTTCTGTTATTCTAACCTAAACTGAGGCTGAAAAACTTATCCCAGATGACTTCCCAGAACCTATTTCAAACAAACAGGATTATCTACTTTTCTGCACTGGCTGAAAAATAGCCTTGTGGCTTTATCAGTAAAACTTTTTTTAGAGAGAGGATATTTAGTAATCTGTCATAATCCAGAAAATCAGTTTTCATACTGAAAGTTTCATCAAAACCAGTACAAAAATTAAAGTCTATCCGATGAGCTCTGTGTACAAGGCCATTTATTTAAGAAAACTTTCTGGACTTAATGGTAAAGATGGCTCAAAATCCGTGTCCATAATAAGGACAAAGAACAAAAGAAATACCACAAATAAAAATCAGAAAACTGTTAAAATATTATTTATGAAATACTGTAAATTACATAACTTACAATACAATTTGAAATCAATGTAAAATAACATATGGAACCATGCAGTCCAAGAAAGCTGTATTAAACCAGGGTAGTAACAAAAGAATGAAGACATCACATTCAACACCAAGACCAACAAAGTCTATAACTACTTAATCCATCTAGTGAGTAAAATGTGGCTCCAGTCTTATTTTCAAAATCTTAATAGATACCTGCTAAGGTAAACCAAGGAAGTTTTCTTTGTACTGAATTACACACCTTGAATCTTTTTTATTTAATAAAATATTGAGCCAATGCCAGGAATGAATAGAATCATTTAGTTCTACAAATACTGAGGTCCTAAGCACACTGCTAGATCATATTTATAATGAGCCTTCCTTTTTCTTACACTTTCACTGAAGATTAAATACATTTATTATACTTAGACTATAATATGGGTATTCTACCTTTTTTTTTTTTTAAGTTTAGAATACTAGAGAAAAGATTTTTAAGTTTTAGAAAGGCCAAAAATGATTGTCCACAAAGAATAAAAAATTGGAAATCACTGGAATTTTTTATGTAAAACAAAGAATCAGAAGACAACTGAAGTAATGCCTTCAAAACTCTGAAGGAAAGATGCTTTCTGATCTAGAATTCTATATCCAAACTATCAATCAAATGTAAGGGAAAAATGCAAAATCAAAATCTTAAAATCACAGACTCTCTCAGAAAGCTACTAGGGATGTGGTCCATCAAACTTAAGAAGTCAACCTAGAAAGAGGAAGACATGGGACCCCAAAAAAAGGATATCTACCATAAATGAGTAGTGAAGGGAACCTCAGGGTAACCAGAAGCCTAGAGAATAAAGAGAATTCACAGGAGAGGATAGAAACCGAAGGAAAGATATTTCCAAGAAAAAACAGTGGATGAACTGATTATGAGGTTAATAAGTAAGGGTTTATGAATTCTGTAATTAGCAACATTGAGAGGAATGTTATAGTAGGAGAAAAGAATTTGGGAATAAACTGGAGATATGTATACAAATAAATAATAAAACAAATTAAAAAACCCAATGCTATTATTACCACCAGAAAAAACTAAAAGTACAGTAAAGGAAATGTAATCATAATATACTATGTGACTGAGACAGAATAATGTAAAACTTATATTAGAAAGACGGGGGACACCTGGGTGGCTCAGTTGGTTGGACGACTGCCTTCGGCTCAGGTCATGATCCTGGAGTCCCGGGATCGAGTCCCGCATCGGGCTCCCAGCTCCACCGGGAGTCTGCTTCTCTCTCTGACCACCTCCTCGCTCATGTTCTCTCTCACTGCCTCTCTCTCAAATTAAAAAAAAAAAAAGAAAAAGAAAAGAAAGACGGAAAGAGGGAAGTATGTATGTGTGGTGACTTGCTTAGAAAGGCTAATTCCTCATCATTCATAGTAAGAAGTCAGTATATAATTAATGTCCAAATAAGAAGACAACAGTCAAAAAATGTCATTTGGAGAGGTGGAAGTGTTAAACAGTATTAGAAACAAGAAAAAGGGGTGAAAGCATGCTTGTCTCAGGGGAGTAGGAATCTAGGTTAGACAAGAATGAGTTAGAGGACTATCACTTTTATAAGCGATGCAGTATTATGTCACTTTGTAAATTATATAAATAAGCACTGTTAGAAAAAAATTCAAAATCGAATTTTAAAATGTTGAGAAAGAAAAGCAGATAATGCAAATAAATAAGAATACTGAATTTCTGTAAATAGTTAAAAATGTGGTGACTATTTCAGGTATGGATACTCTAAACATATGGTCTAACTATTTACTGGAAAGAGAAAAGACTGGGCAAATGTATCTCAAGACAGTGCCAATGGTGAAAAGAATATATGAATTTCAAGTCACTCTCTTCCTCAGTTTTTTGTTCAAAAGTTGAATTTCGTCATGCAAATAATTTGCATAGCAGGTCAAAATTATGACAAATTCTTTTCCAGTCTTTAGGTAACCATGGAATATTCTAAATAAGAACTTTTTTTAAAGAGATAAAATATTCCAGTAAGTTCTGCTATTATTCTGAAAATACCTAATGCATAAATATACCAATAGCATATGTGTAAGACACAGCACCAAGCCAAGAGCTTTGAAAATTGTTCCCATCCCCCCTTTCTGTGCAAATAGTTTCTTCTTCTTCTTCTTCTTCTTCTTCTTTTAATACTTATGAAAACAGTAGTTGAGTAGATTTTGGTGATAGAGTTTGACACAAAATTCTAGTGACAGAACTGTTCATTTACACTACACTTGACGGTGTATTTTGGTTTGAACAAAGAGAAAAATCTCTATTCAACGCCTAAACTTTAAGTAGAAAAAGCGACAGTTATCACCCACTTCTCCAAATATGTGTAAGCCAATAAAATGTCAGTAAGGTATAGCACTTTCAGAAACTGCAAAACACAAAGGAGTTCCTTCTGCTTTTGTTAACACAAGGCTGGAGGAAGTAAGGGGATGTGAAAAAACTCCTGGGAAGTGCTTCTTGGTCGCTCAGATAGTGACAGTGATTGTATCAGATACATCCTAAGGCTCTGACTATATGCTATACACATTTAATTCTATTTTCTCTTTTAAAAAGCCCACAAACACCAGTCTTTAAGATAAATCATGAGGTAGTCCTGCCATTCTAAGACTTGCTGCTTTAGCCTGCAATAAAATCTTCAGCAAATGCATTATTTGAGTTGTCTAATACAGTTATAGCAAATACATAATTTGTGTTGTCTAATACAGCCACATGTGGTTACTGTATTAGACAACACAAATAATGAGATGTGCCATAAATACACAATAAATTTTGAAGATAGTACCAAAAAAGTCACGTGATAATCCTCACATTGATTATATGTTGCAATGATAATATTTTGGATATACTGAATTCAATAAAGAACATTATTAAAATTATTAAGTTTCCTTTTAGTTTTTTAAATGAAGCCATTAGAAAATTCAAAATTATATATGTACCCACATTTCTATTTTTGCTGGACAACACAGCAATAACTAGAACACATGTTATAAATACATCTCTTGGGGTGCATGGGTAGCTCAGTCAGTCAAGTATTTGCTTTAACTTGGGTCATGATCCTGGGATCCTGCAATTGACCCTTGCATTGGGTTCCCTGCTCAGTGGGAAGCCTGCTTCTCCCTCTCCCATTCCCCCTGCTTGTGCTCTCTTGCTCTGTCAAATAAATAAAAGTTTTAAAAGAAAATAAGTTCATCTCTTTCCTTAGCTCAGAGCCCATTAACATAGAAATACGAGTTACATAGGTAAGAATCCTTATGACAAACTGCCTAAAATTCTAACAATCTAAAGCACTGAAAGGTACTGCATTGGTAACATTAATAAAACAAATTCAAATAGCATTAACTTTCTCCCAACAGAGAAAAACAAACTGGATTTCAAGGAAAAAAATTCAATATATGGCATATCACTTTAATACATAGGATATAAAGTACCTGTATTAGTTGTTTACTGTTATATCACAAATTGCCTAAAAATGTAGCAGCTTAAAATAACAGTGAACATTTTTTTTTTTATCATGCACAGCTTCTGTAGGTCCAAAACTCAAAAACAGCTTAGCCAAACAGTTCTGGTTTCAGGGTCTCTTGTGGGGTCACAGTCAATATGTCAGTCAGGATTTGGTCCTGTTTCCACTTACATGGCTGGCAAGTTGGTGATAGCTATTGGCAAGGGGCCTCTTTTCTTCTCCACAGGGCTACTTGAGTGTCATTATGATATGGCGCCTGGCTTTCCTCATAGCAAGTGACCCAAAAAAACAAGACAGACGCAGCAGTATCTTTTATGATCTAGCTTCAGAAGTTACATACTTCTACTTCTGATGTTTTCTATTGGTCACAGACTAATCCTGATACAATGTGGGAGAGAACTACACAAGGGCTTGAACACCAGGAGGTAAGGATGATCTGGGGCCATCTTCGAAGATGATTATCGTAGTATGCTAGAGTATACTTCCAGCATAAGAAAACTAAATTATCAACAAAGCAATGGGGCATGAAAACAGTGATTATCACAACTGCGCCTGACAGAAAAATACCTGTTAGGATAACAGGGTCTTTACCAGAAAGAACATTTTTTATGAGGTTATATTGAAATGGAACCGAATTACACTAGATTACCTAAAATGTAAAAGGCAGAGAGAGATTAAAGATACTACACAAAATTGGGATACCCACTGGATATAAGATGAGCAAAATATGCCTTTTGTCACAAATTATTCAGAATAAAACTTGCAATTGGATTGTGTTCTAATGAAATATTTTCTTATGATTAAGGTAAAAATGATGAGGATTCCAATTCAATTTGTTAGTGGTTCAGTACTAAGAATACTCAATGATATACCAATCAATCAGAGGTCAACTAAAAAAAATTACTTGGTAGATGTTTAAAGAGCTATATATAATAGAAGTTATTTAATAAATTCAGTCTTCATATTTTAATGATGCTCTTTGAGGAATAAACCCATTTTTAAGGTAATTATGAGAATGAAGTATTCCTGGTCTTGTTGGCCCCCACTGACTAAAGACCCTCCTTAAATTGTTCCTTTATGAATTTTCATTAAAATTAAATTTACTCTTGAGAGGCAAAAAAAAAAATCATAAAATTTAGCAAAAACCAAGTCTAATTCAAAATTACAAAGAGGTGAATTATTTGTACTGTTTGGAGCTATCCAATTTTCTAGCCCTCATTATTTAGAAGAATATCAAATTGGCAGCATTGGATGGGGTGGGCAAAAACTAGATAGAGAAAGAAATTTGAATTTCATTCACCTACTGTAACTTGGAATTTCACTCTGTTTAACCAATTTAGGCAACCCAAAATTTAGACATGTACTGTAACTCACTTAAAATCTATCTGTAGACAGGAAAGGAACATGCTTCACCATTTTAAATAGTTCTTATCACCTAAAATGAAAGCAGTATCTTTAGAATTTTACTTCAACTGCTACAAATTATGTTTGCACTTATCAAAACTAACACAGACCAGTTTTCCTACACCTAAATTAGGTGCTGAAACCTACTTACTATGCCAACTACACTTACCAAATAAGGTTAAATAAGACCACTTCATTTACAGAGTATAGGGTTCAAAACAGGAGGTTTGTGTGACTAGTTCTGGGCGGATGGTAAAGGGACAGAGGAAGTGGGAAGCTACCAAAAAATTCCTCATATCCTTAAATAAGAAGACTCCTACTAGTCGAGAAATTAGGGCAAAAGCTGTGACACATTAACATACATTAACAAGAAGACCGGATTCTAGCAAATCCCATATGACAACTACTGACACTCAAGAACTTTGCTTCTTGGCATTAGCTCTGTTAACATCAACTACATACCACTGCAGCTGTTAGACTCTAGTCTCCACTGCCTTTCCCTCAAACCAAACATTCAATAAGAACAGTAAGGCAAAACAAACAAACAATGCAGCAGTTAAAAAATAATTGTTTGTTCTCTTCAAATATCACCATCAAAATTAAAAGGGAAAAAGGTTCAATACTACAGTAACCTAAAAAGAAATCATTTGATAATGACAGATCTTATTAAACTTTCCCTTTGTCAGTAGCAGAGGGAAAGTCACTGCAGATCTCCCACAGATTATCCAAGGTAACCCAGCCTCCCCTGTTCACCCATCCAACTTGAACTCTGCCATGATTATGGAGGTCATTTCTTTGGGTTAATATTAAGAGCTACTTCCTATGGAGTAAACACCACTTACCAAAAAGGCTTTAACATGTTCTGAAAGATATTAATGTTAACTGCTATCCACTATCCTTAATGTAAAGAGACAGTAATTCTTTATTACTCTCCACCCCACTGCTTATTCTTCCTCCCTTTTCCCCATCCCGCAAGCATTCACACATAGCAGAAGATTTCATTTAAATCATTCAACATGTCAGAATTCAATTACTAACTACTCATATGCTTACTGAGGGGAAAAAATTGAAGCCAGATGCATTGATAAAGTCAATTTTAAGAAAAGAAAGCTAGCCTAAAACAGAAACAGAAACTGATTATACACCAACTACTTTTTATTTTAAAGAAATGCTTGGGGTCAAAATTTAAAGATATTTTCTTCCCCCTTCTGTCCAAAGTCCCTCAAATATCTCCCCTGTTTTAGAGAACTCTGTTACAACCTTAATAGTTAAAAATCAAAGTCGAACAAGAGCAGATGGGTTTCATTAAAGAAACAGAAATATATACATATAAAATAATTTTTACAGAGCATATTGTACAAATATCCATGTAGACAAGCCAGGTTCTTATCTTAAAAATTCTGGGAACTGGGTATCAGAAACTTGAGCAAGGACATAGGCTTTGCCTGATCTTACTACACATCTCCTCTGATCAATAACGTTTATAAAAACAACAAGCAGGGGCACCTGGGTGGCTCGGTGGGTTAAGCCGCTGCCTTCGGCTCAGGTCATGATCTCAGGGTCCTGGGATCGAGTCCCGCATCGGGCTCTCTGCTCGGCAGGGAGCCTGCTTCCCTCTCTCTCTCTCTCTCTCTCTGCCTACCTCTCCATCTACTTGTGATTTCTCTCTGTCAAATAAATAAATAAAATCTTTAAAAAAAAAAAGCATACATTTTCAAAGCCTTTACCAAAAACCCAAAGATAATCTTTTACTTAAAATAATAAACAACTGATGTGGTCCATAAGAGAATGACCTTTGTCTTTGAGGTCTTGGCAAAGGGGATACATAATACCTGCTTCTGTTCTCTCAAAAATAAAAAGAATCTTCTCAGAGACTTCACTTTCCAAATATAAAAGAGGGGTTTCCACAACAACACAAAAGAAAGGACTAAACCATTCATTTCACTGAAGTGAGGACACAGTACTTGTAAGAATTTTAGTGCCAGATGTAACTTTAACTACTCATTATTTTAGAGAGAGGATTCTTGTAATAAGCTAAAAGGGTGTTGGCTAATGGTTTCCATAGAATAGGTCTAATTTAACAGCAGGAAGCAGCTCAGTAGGCTACCTACACATGAATATTATCAATAAACACTCCTTCTTACCTTCACTGGCTATCAAACAGAACTGAATTTTGGCCAAAGAAAAGTATCTATAGAGTCCATTTCAACACTGTAGAGTTCCTTAAAATGATTTTATGACTTGTTTTGCTTTTTTCTAAATGATAAAAAGCAGCACAGTTTGGGCTAAAAGCTTTAAAAAATCACACACATGCCAACAATTTGAGTAGGTGCTTCACCTGCAGAAAAACCAAATTTTCAAGTTAATTCCATCAACTATGCAAAAGGTTGTTAAAATGGATGCTATCTGTATGTATACTCTACCAGTGTAATCCCTAATTCTACTTAATATTTGCAGAGAACATCATAAAACCCCACCTATGCCCATACTCTAGACAGAAAAAAGAACTTTCTTGCCAAGAAAAAAAATTATTAATTAAAGAGGAAGAAATAATACAGGATTAAATATTTAAAGAGGCCGAGAATGTCTGTTAAGAAACCAAAATTGATTTTTACAAGAACATTGTTAATAGATCAGAGGTATCTAATCAGATGACGCATCCCATAGTATTTCTAGAAAGGTATCAGACACTCTTAATTTTTTTTAAAGGTTTTCTTAAATAAGTATCCCCATGGCCAATGTGAAAACCAAAGATAAGTAGTCTTCATTTCAGAAAGGAAAAAAAAAAATCTCTTGCTAAAATGAAAAAATTATTTTTGACAGAGCAAATCCAATCAAATTTTAAAGAAAAACACAAATGTTTCACTGATAATGCATCTAAAAAGAGAATGTGCCTAAATACATGTAAAGTTTCCCTATCTCTATTTCTGTTGTTTTCACTTTCTTTGAACTTTATTCTTAATATTCATTGGTCTCGGGAGAGCTGACTCACAAAAGCTGCAGTGTTCTTTCAGCAGCCCCATTAATCTCTGTGATAGTAGCCTCTCTCAAGGTTAAATTCAAATACTTTGTTATAAATAAAAACAAAGCACTAAACTACTACTGATAGGAGCTTCTCACCCCTCCCTGTTTCAGACTCCTTTGTCTTATTAGATTATGACTAAAACCGAAGTTTTGTCAAAAGACAAAGTGAGTGTTATTGCTTAAAGAAAAAAAATATTTAAGGTAAAAACCCGATTATTTCCTTTGTTAAAATATGAGAACTCCTTAAAGGGTAACCAATCAAATTTTAGAGAATACTAGGATGCTAAATGTTGTAGCATCATACAAGGTTTTTTAAAATTTTTAATTTTTCAATTAAATTTTTAAGAATTTTAATTTTTAATTTGTAACTAAATCTTTATATTTTATTATTTATAACAATGATAGCTGCACTTAATGATGGTTACCTACCTAAAACATTATTTCAATATTTCTGAAAAGAAATGTTTAAATAGCCCTTAACCTAAGGCAGATAGAAACTAGTCGAGAAGAGAAGTGATTAAATCACACAGGAATAATTATAACATTAAAAAGTAAGAAACAATATAGCACAATTAAACATACAGGTTGAGGAACAAGGAATAAAATAATAACAAAACAGAATGTAGAGATGATCAACAAAGGTTCATTTTAAGCCAGAATCTTTAGGTGGTAAAACTGGAAATCCAAAGAGAAAGGATTCTGTGTAAGAAAAAGAGCATAGATTAGAAAATCAATAAACCGTACTTAAGAAACAAACACTATCAGCTTCTCTAGGATACAGTAGCTATGCTAGTAAGTATCTCACCTAAAAATTAGGTTAGAAATAAAGGTTTGGCTGATGGGAGACTCCAAAGGCCAAGCTAAAATGCCTGTGAACAAGGAGGGTTCTGGACATCTCTTGATGCCACTGAAATAAATAAACACTTTTAGAGAGAATTGACTAAGTACAATGTACCAAAACCTGGTTCCCAAACTCAAATATGTGGGAGAAACAGCACACAAATTATTAGTATATAATACAAAGTAAGCGAAAATAAGCTCTGAAATCAAAGCAGAAACAAAGTCTAATAGATTTACAACACAGGGCCTGATTAATTCCAACTGTGAGGGTTTAGGCAGGGAGCACAAAAGGGAGGAGCATTTGATCTGAACCTCAGAAGATGGGCAGGCTTTCAACAGAGAGTTTTTCTAATCGCAACATCACCAACAGTCAAATCAGCAAAGATTATGCTTTCATATAATGTTTATTTAGGAAGGAAGAAGCCCTTGTTGGGGTTTGCCTAGTTTCAGATTTTTTATACAGCAATTACTTTAGTTCATAAACTGTACAATAACACTCCTTTTAACATATCCAGCATATCACAGCACTCAGCACAGTGACAATTCCATAATAGGCACTCAATAAATGTTTACTGAGGACAACTACAGATTATCCTGAAGTCTTATTTAGCCAAGTAAAGTAAAATACAGCTTACAAAAAACATTAATGAGGGCGCCTGGGTGGCTCAGTGGGTTAAGCCGCTGCCTTTGGCTCAGGTCATGATCTCAGGGTCCTGGGATCGAGTCCCGCATCGGGCTCTCTGCTCAGCAGGGAGCCTGCTTCCCTCTCTCTCTCTCTCTCTGCCTGCCTCTCCATCTACTTGTGATTTCTCTCTGTCAAATAAATAAATAAAATCTTTAAAAAAAAAAAAAACATTAATGAAACAACTCAGAACTAATTTAACACAGAGCTAAGATCTTGAGTAAGGAAAACAAAATTCGGCAAAATTAAATGCTGAATATCAAGGGAAGAGGCACTATAATTAAAAAACATGATAATAGGAAAGACTCATTGCGAATATGTACTGCATTGCTTTTATCATTCATGTCCTATATTTGTGAATATCAACTGGAATTGTAGAATAGTTTAAACATATGTATGGATCATACTAAAAACACCTTAACCATCGTATAATCAAGTCTTAACATTAGTTATGTATATACCCAAGAAAGACATTACAAAGACCTTGTGACCTTAGGACAGTAATTTTGGTGAGTGTGTGACAGAAAAATTGTTCAGGGGCAGTGACTGCATCAACATAGGACTATTTAACTATCACCAAGGTCAATACGGTATGAAGACATCTATTTACTTTAACCCAAGACCACCACTGCTCTTGACCATTTTGAATACACTGGACCACACCACTCAACTATGCTGTCCTCATTCTCAGCCTCTCAGCACCATTAGCAAGAAGTATTTACTCCCTCTCTGGAGACAATCTTCTCTCTTGCCTTCTAAAATGCCTTAGTCTCCTTTTCCGTCCCACCTCAACTGATCTTTTCATTTGTTTCCTTTCAAACACCACCTTCTCCCACCTAACCCCATCTTTATCTACTGAGGACCTTCAGGGCTCAACTCTAACTCCATGTTCTTCTGTTAATAGTTTACCTCTAGATGATATCACTGATTCTTATGGAGTTCAGAATTATTTTTAAACTCAAGTCCCCCAAATTAATTTACCATAATTTCTATTTATTACTTGGTTAGTTTTATCGTTATGGTGTATTGTCTTCACCATAAGACAATATGCTCCAGAAGGACAGGAAATAAGAAATTTCACTACTATAACCAACTCTAGCAATAGAACTTTACACTTAGAAAGCATTTGATGAATTTATATGGAATAAATAAAAGACAGCAAGGAAAATGAGTGAAAAGTAAGCTTAATATCTTAGAGGGATAGAGACTAATCAAAGTACATCAGCTTTAACAAAAGAGCCATATTATCGTATCATGGCTTTACAGTTTGGGTCGAATTTTCAGAACAATCAACTTGTTCAACTAAATTCTACATTAAATTAAGCCTTTAGGATATCAAACAATATATAGAACACAATAACATCTGCATTGCAAACATAGAAACACTATTTCAAAAAAAGCCTAATATATCTATCCTGTATCATTAAGCTTGGAGGTAAGAGGTTTTTGAAATTGATCGCTCATTTCTTTTAAGGGGATGGGAAAGTGAAGTAGGTAATTAAAATTGCTGAGAAAAGAGAGTCAATGACAATTTTAAATAAATTTTTTATTCTGAACTAATTATAAATATACAGAGAAGCTGCAAAATTAGTACACAGTTCCCATATACTTCTCCACCTAACCTCTTCTCATGTTAAGAGCTTACATAACCATGGTAACAATGATCAAAATTACGAAACTGACAATACTTTACCAAAGTACAATACTTTTTACCAAACTAAAGGCCTTATTCTAATTTCAACATTTTTTCCCTAATGTCCTCTATCTGTCTCAGGGTTCAATCCAGGATCTCACATTTTGTTTACTTAACATTTCTTCTAAGTCCCCACCAACCCACCTATAACAGTGTTCAGTTTTTGTCTTTCATGATCTCGATACCTTGATACCTTTTTTTTTTTTTTTAAGATTTTTATTTATTTATTTGACAGACAGAGATCACAAGTAGGCAGAGAGGGAGGCAGAGAGGGTGGGGGGAAGCAGGCCTCTCTGCTGAGCAGAGAGCCCGATGCGGGGCTCGATCCCAGGACTCTGAGATCATGACCCGAGCTGAAGGCAGAGGCTTTAACCCACTGAGCCACCCAGGCGCCCCCCTTGATATCTTTTTAAAGTATCCTGCACAGTTATTTTATTTATTTATTTATTTATTCTTTAAATAAATTTTATTTATTTATTTGACAGACAGAGATCACAGGCAGGCAGAAAGGCAGGCAGAGAAAGTGGAAGGGAAGCAGGTTCCCTGCTGAGCAGAGAGCCCGATGCGGGGCTGGGTCCCAGGACCCTGGGATCATGACCTGAGCCGAAGGCAGAGGCTTTAACCCACTGAGCCACTGAGGTGCCCCCTGCACAGTTATTTTATAAAATGTCCCAGAATATGAATTTGCCTGGTATTTTCTCATGACTGGAATACGATAATTTATTTTGGAGAAAGAGCAACACAAAAATGATACTGTCTCTTTCTCAGTATATCTGACTACTGGTAATGTTAACCTTGATCATTTTGTTAAGGTATCTGCTAGCTCCGTTCACTGAACCACTACAGTCTTATATTAGTAAATATCTTAGGGAATATATTTTGAAACTATGCCAGTCTTATGATGATTTAAATGTTCACCCACTAATTTTCACAAGCATCAGTGGATCTTGTCTGCAACAGTTCTTACTGAGGTGTTTGCTTCACGGTGATTATTTAAAATCTATTTCCTTCTACACTTACTAATTAGAAATATTCTTTGGAAAAGAACTATCCTTACTCCTGCACTAACTTTCGCATTTGATTACTTTTATCAGTATGGACTCATGAATATTTATTTTATACTATGAATTAAAATATTATCATTTTTTTTAACTCAAATTGTTTTAGCATGAGCTAGCTATCAGATGCTCCTTTAGGTTGGCTCCTATGTTCTTTCCACAAGCCCCGATTTTTCTATTGAGCACTTTCCTATTTTCTGGAACCACAAAGTTATCCAGGCTCACTGTTTATTTTCCCTGCCCTAGCCCTGAAATCAACTACTTCTCCAAGATGCCTTGGTCCACTTCACTGGAGAAAGGTATACAGCAAACAAAATCTGGGTGTTAGGTATGCGTATTGCTTCTAAGCCCTCTTAATGGATAGTTAGGAAATAAAAGCATATATAATAACCCCATACACATACACACAGCAGTAATATTTCTACATCTATCTGCATATAAATTAAATACCATGACTTCGTAGTAATATCTCTTGATTCCAGTCTAACACCACAAGGCTCACTTAAGCCTTCCCACTTTACTTATTTATAAATTCTTGAACAATGAAAACCTCAGCCCTCATTATCAATATTTATTTGAATTCTAGTACACATATCAAGTACTTTCAGAATGGCTAGCCTATCGTCTGTAAGAAACACATTCTAGATTACAAGATTTATATACAGTTCTATTTAGCTTAATAGCATTCAATCAAGAAAATATTTTCCAAAGCTACTTAGGTTAGTTCCCTTCCTCCCTGCCCCTTTGAGGGTGTTTGTATTATTTGTTTATAAAACAAGTTTGCTTGTTAGTGTTTGTATTCACTTTTGGTTACCCCCAATGCATCTGATTGGTTTTGTTTACTTAGGTTTTAGAGTATGTGAAATATTACTGTGGTTTGGAGAGTCAGAGCTATTCTCTACAGAGATACGCTAAGAGAAGGTTCTCTTCAAATGTACCACCCCAATTCCATTTCCCCCTTCTTTCCATTCTTCTTCCCAACACTCCCATAGATTACTAGTCTCTCTACTTTCTAGTTTACCCTTCCTGTTTTCTTTTGTAAAAAAAGATCAGATATGTGTATATTTTCTTATACAAAGATTAGCATACAACAAATGGTTTTTGTGCTTCTCCCCCTCCTCAACTTAATGGGATGTCCAGGAAATCATTCCGTATCAGCTCATTAGAGATCTTCCTCTCTTTTTTAAAGCTGCCAAGTCTCCAATGTGTGGGTATACCACAG
This sequence comes from Mustela lutreola, assembly GCF_030435805.1. Classification (NCBI taxonomy): domain Eukaryota; kingdom Metazoa; phylum Chordata; class Mammalia; order Carnivora; family Mustelidae; genus Mustela; species Mustela lutreola. The sequence goes on from NC_081297.1 coordinate 43,603,097, forward strand.
GAGATTCAAGCACTCTCTATCTATAGGCAGTTAGGTTGTCCAATAGTTCACACTTACCAACAACACTGAAAATAACTTTTTATGTGAATATTTTATATTGCTGGAGATGCATCTTCAGATACAATGAGATGAAGGATACCCAGGTCAATAAGCTAACTGTATCTGTATATGCTAATTATAACCCACATTAAAAAATCTTGTTTGAGACTTTACTAATTTTTAAGAGTATAAAAGGACTTCTAATACCAAAAAATTTGAGACTAGTTAATATATCTTAGTTATAACAGTCCAAAATACAAAGGTACAAACAGAATACAATGGTATACAGTCATATCTTAAAAAGGACACTCATAACTAAGGCCATGATAAACAATGGCTATGTTTATAGTTTCCAGGATTCCCAAGTTCCCTCCATTATCAGGTATGATTTTCATTTCATATGTAAGGAATCTGTTTAATCTTTTTGGAACATTTTTAATGTGTTGAGCCAAGGACAATGAGTAAAGTAACAACTTATTTCCAAACTCGTGCTCTGCCAAAAAGGAATACTTTAAGTTCCAACTAAATATTCAAAACATGGAAAACTGGGAAGAAATGAAGTTATCTTTTCAAAACACTTTCAAGATAAAACATAGAATTTTGAAGTTAAAAAAAAAACAGTACAGCAAGGACAAATGTGCAAATATTACACACAACTATCAAGAACAAACCTCACATATGATATTGAACAAAATAAGTCACAAAAGAATAAATTTGATGACTCCATTTATATAAAATAAAAATATGTAAAGCTAACTTATACTTTTTATTTAATATATAAACAGGTTGCAAAGAGCAATAAAAATCCAAGTAATAATTTCCTCTGGAGGAAGGGAGGAAATAATGATTGGGAAGGAATCCACATGTGACTTCTGGGATACCAATAATCTTCTCATTTCCTGAGATGATCACTTTGTATGTATTATTTACACTGTGTGTATGCATATGCGTTTTATTATGTATTTTTAAAAATATATTTATCTTTCAGAATAAAGAAAGGCAAATTTAAAAAGCGGCAAATTGTAATTTCTGCTAGGAAAATTGAAGCCACAATAAACTACCACAGCTGGCAGTCAATCACTGAATAACAAAACATGAAAATGAACCTTCTAGTTTTAAAGTAGGTTCAAATCTTCACAAACAAAACACACTATGTGCTTATTAACATGATCAAAAGAATTAATCTTTGGAAGACAGGTGGCATCTGATGAAGATTAAATAGTCATTATTCATAAAAGTTGAAAACATTAACTATACTTTTTAACATGATAGAGAACATATTATAATCCTAGAATTATTATGCCTATAGTGGAAATACTAAAATAATTCCTTCCATTTGCATTTCCTATTTCATAAAACCATCAATAGATGGGCCCAAATATATATGCAGAAATTTAAAACACAAAAAGATTCAGGTATTAAGAGCTACTGTTAATACAAATCTTAAATCAATTGCTTTTCTACTATTTTACTCCTATGAAAACTGTGATTAGCCATTTCTCCAAGAATCTCTAGCTTCTTTTAGTGGGGAATCCTATTCAGAGATCACAATCTGAATGCTAGCTACCACTAGGTTGTCATTTGCACTAAAATGGTTAAGAAGTATGTGGCAAAATTAGTAAAAGAGCTGAGACCAGATGCAAATTATCTTATTTGTAATACTATGCCCTTTCCCTATATTTCAATAAATTATATCCATGTGTATCTTGTAGATAGCTATGAACTATCATTTCTCATAAAATTTATAGCTATCACTTACTGAAACACCTTGGAAAAATCATTCATCTACTCTAAATTAGTTTTTCTATGTAATATATAAATAAATAATCTGACTTACTTCTTAAATTATACTAAAAGGAAATGGGATATTACACGTGAAGACTTCTTTGATGTTAACATAAAAACCGGCAAAAGATTAAAAGGGCATCTTTCCGTTTACACAGATAGATAAGTAACAAAACATTAAAGGGACAGAGGGCACAAGATAAATGAAACCGTTAAGGAGGTAACATAAATAAGGGCTTGTCCTATAAAATAAATATTTTCTGTAATTAAAAATAATGTGATCCTACTTCAACAAATGAGGTTGAAAGAAATCCTAGGAACAGTCTATTAAATAATTTCATCAAATATAAAGATGCCAATTCAAACTTGTGAGCAATGAAATAATTTCCTATCAATAACGTAGTAAAATTTAGCAATGAAGAAAAATAAGACCCTCATGACACAAAATACCTTAAAATAATTTAAATTAAAAAGTAGGGATGCCTGGGTGGCTCAGTGGGTTAAGCTTCTGCCTTCAGCTCAGGTCATGATCTCAGGGTCCTGGGACTGAGTCCCGCATTGGGCTCTCAGCTCAGCGGGGAGTCTGCTTCCCCCCTCTCTCTCTGCCTGCCTCTCTGCCTACTTGTGATCTCATGTGCTCTCTCTGTCAAATAAATAAATAAATAAAATCTTATTTAAAAAAAAAAAAAAAAAAAGGAAAGAAAAGAAAAAGTAAAGGTAAGGGGTGCCTGGGTGGCTCAGTGGGTTAAAGCTTCTGCCTTTGGCTCAGGTCATGATCCCAGGATCCTGGGATCCAGTCCCTCATGGGGCTCTCTGCTCAGCAGGCAGCCTGCTTCCTCCTCTCTCTTTGCCTGCCTCTCTGCCTACTCGTGATCTCTGTTCAATAAATAAATAAGATCTTAAAACAAACAAACAAACAAGCGTAAAGGTGAGGGAACCTGGTTGGCTTAGTTGTTAAGCATCTGTTTTCGGCTCAGTTCATGATACCAGGCTCCTGAGACTGAGCCCAGCATCAGGCTCCCTATTCAGCTGGGAGTCTGCTTCTCCCTCTCCCTCTGCCCCTTCTCCTGACTTGTGTATGTTCTGTCTCTCTTTCTCAAAAAAATAAAATCTTTAAAAAAATATATAGGTAAAAAGTGAAAGCCCAGAACAACTTAAAAATAGTTGTAGATAAATATTTATATGTTCCCTTAACAGGAATAAATGAACCAAAAAATGCTTGGGGAAAGGGCCAACACGGAGGAGGAATAATATCTGATTTACATTAACAAATGACAATTTAAGACATGAATAAATACTTAGCCTCACTGGTAATCAGAGAAATATAAATTAAAACAAAAATTAAATATTTTCCATCCATCAGATTGGCAGGGAGGAAGAGAAAATTGGCAGTATTGACTGTTGTTGGCAAGAGGGAGGGAAAATTGGTATGCTGCTTTATCAAAAGGTGCTGCATTTGAGAAAATGTATACTACTCCTATAAGCACTATGTACTTTATAATCAATAAATTTTATATAAAAGATAAATGAAAAAAGAAATTAAAAATATGTCTGAAATAGACTTTGTTGTAAGCCTAAAAATGGCTTCTACAGTAATAACTCCTCCAAATCTCTCTAGTAAAGATTTCATGATAATGCAACTGTGACAAAGTCTCTCATACCCAATTCGAAGTTGTAAAGAGAAAAACGAAGTGACAATGGCTTAGCAGCCTTGGCAGAAGTTTCAGAGGTTTCTAGCAAAGCTTATGATATTCTTCTCTAAAATTTAAACCTTCATTCTGATAGGCTAGAGATCCACAAAGTCTCAGTTAAAGTCACGGCTGAGCCACTTTGACAACTGTGTGCATTTAGGTGACTAATTCAATTTCTCTGAGTCTGTTTCCTTACCTATAAAATGTGTACAAAACCATCTGTCCACTGGATCACTGTAAAGGTTAGAAGCCGTGAATGACCAGGGCCTACGGCCAAGTACTGGGCACATATACACACTTCTCATATCATCACTACACCCTCATTTGTGAGTCATTAGGTCTACACATCAATTATCACTCTGTAGTTTATACATCCTGTATGACTGTGAAATATGCTCTCTACACTGAATGTTTAAAAAGGAGGGAAGAAAGAGGGAGAGGGCAAAAAGGAAAAGGCAGGAAAAAAGGGAAAAGAAGAATGAAAAACACAGGGGGAAGCTCAACAGACATGAACCAAGTTTAGCAACGTACTTTAATGAAGGAAGATGGCAAACTGTAACATGGACCACCCTGAAGTTTAACAGAACCCACTCATTAAACTGACATTGAACTTACCAATTAAATGTGATCGACTTGAAGCAAGGTGAACTTTCTCCTATGCTGGGATGTTCTCACAAAGCTGTGGAATAAAACTTGCCTTTTCTATTTAAAGCCATTCCTTTATTGCTAAACAGTTGGTCTCAGAGGAAGGCAGCAAGCAGGGTTACGAAGAGAAAAAAGAGGAGGATAAAGGTGAAGAGGAAAACAACATGCAATTATGGATCAAATCTCTTCACCTAATCCTTTCAGACTGTCCTCGTGTTCTAACCTGTAGTTGCTGGGAACTGTCGTTGAGATTGTCCTCCCTTCGTCGAGCCTCCTCAAGCATCTGTGCGCTCTTCTTCTTTTCCACCTGTTCCTTGTGCTTCAGATTTGCTACCTTCTTATTCTGGTCTTTCACTTGCCTATTGACAAAGGGGAGAAAAACGAAGCTTTTCATATATATGCACAGAAAAGAACATTTTCATTTACAAATCTATACCACTGACACCAAGTAACAGCTGAAAATGAACAAAGAATTCTTGCTGCAAGATTTTTCTAGCAATTCAAAATTATTTCCTAACAAAGGTAGCAAATTGGTTACAATGATATTTCAGAAACTAAGTTTAAGCACGTACTTTACGAAGCACAAAGCCATAAAACATGAGAAAGGGTAGTCTGAAGAAATCAATTCAGAGATTTATGTTGGAAACAGGGAAAGGCTACCAACATCAGTGCTATGAAAGAGTAGATTGGGGGCGCCTGGGTGGCTCAGTGGGTTAAAGCCTCTGCCTTCAGCTCAGGTCATGATCCCAGGGTCCTGGGATCGAGCCCCGCATCGGCTCTCTGTTCAGTGGGGAGCCTGCTTCCTACACTCTCTCTCTCTCTCTGCCTGCCTCTCTGCCTACTTGTGATCTCTGTCAAATAAATAAATCTCCCTGATGATGAGTGGTGTTCACCGTCTTTTATGTGTCTTTTGGTAATCTGTACGTCTTCCTTGGAGAAATGTCCATTCATGTCTCCTGTCCTTTTTTAAATTGGATTATTTGTTTTTTTCATGTTGAGTTGCAGAAGTTCTTTATATACTTTGTCAGATACGTTCTTTATATACTTTATCACTTTATCACCTTCATCAGATATGTCATTTGCAAAGATCTCGCATTCTTCTTGTTTGTTGATTGCTTCCTATGCTGTGCAGAAGCTTATTATTTTAATGTGGTCCCAACAGTTTACTTTTGCTTTTGTTTCCCGTGCCTCAGGAGACATATCTAGAAAAATGTTGTTACACCCGATGTCAGAGAAATTACTATCTGTGCTCTCCTTCCAGGATTTTCAAGGTCTTTAGTCAATTTTGAATTTATGTTTGTGTATGGTGTAAGAAAGTGGTCCACTTTCACCCTAGTGCACATAGCTCTCCAGATTTCCCAACACCATTTCTTAAACAGACTTTTTCACCACTACATATTCTTGCCTCCTTTATAGATTAATTGATGATGTAATTGTGGGCTTATTTCTGGGTTTTTTATTCTGTTCCACTGATCTATGTGTCCGTTTTTATGCCAGTACCATACTGTTTTGATTACTACAAGTTTGTACTACATCCTGAAATCTGGGATTGTGTTCTCTAGTTTTGTTCTTTTTCAAGATCACTTTGGCTATTCAGGGTCTTTTGTGTTCCACAGAAGTTTTAGGATCATTTGTTCTAACTCTGAAAAAAATAATGGATATTTTCATAGGGATTGCATTATATTTATACATTACTTCAGCTATATGGACACTTTCACAGTATTTGTTCCTCCAGTCCATGAGCATGGAATATCTTCTCATTTGTTAGTGTTATCTTCCATTTCCTTCGTCAATGTTTTATAGTTTTCAGATTATAGGCTTTTGACCTCTTTCGTTAAGTTTATTCTTAGGTATTTTATATTTTAGTACATCTGTGTAAGGGACTATTTTTTAATTTTCTCTTTCTGCTTCTATGTATACAAATGCAACAGATTCCTATATATTGCTTTTGTATACTGTGATCTTACTGAATTCATTTACCAGTTCAGGAAGGTTTTTGGTGGAATCTTTAGGGCTTTCTGTATACAGTATCTGTATACAGTATCATGTCACATGCAAATAGAAGTTTTATTTCTTCCTTGACAATTTGGAGGCCTCTTACTTCTTTTTGTTGTCTGACTGCTATGGTTAGGATTTCCAGTACTTTTTTTTTTTTTTTTAAACTGTGAAAATCTTTTATTACTGTCTCTTGTGGCAAAATAACATTTTGTACAAATAAGTCACCTAGTTTACTCTGGACATAAAGACAATACAAACAGGAATGATGATCTTAGGTGAAGGGGAAAGAGGAGGGAGGACAGACCTAGTCATTGATGTTTCTTATATTCTGTGAAAAATAGATTTACAGGGGAAAAAAAATAGACTTTCACAACTTCAATGACTTTACATGATCCTTGGAAAACAAGGGGTTAAATCTGCCTCCACCAGACCCTTCTTGGGGTGCAGATGTTCTGTAACATGGAATGTGAAGAAACGATGAGCCAAGACGAGCAGGCGCTCACAGCAGAGACCGCAGCAGCCTCTGCATCAGGAATGCTCGGGCCCTGGCAAGGAATTCGTGCTGTGGTTCTAGGGACACACTGTCTCCAGTCCCCAGACCTCACTGCCATCATGGTGACAAGAGCCATCAAAAGAAAGTGACTTGACAGAGAGAAAAAAAGAGTACCCTGGCAGCCTCCTTGGGATGGCAGGACACACTAAAGCAAGACTCCCCCAACTTGTCTGTTACACACAGCCTATTAAATCCAGGCTATTAACTTCCAGAATGAAAGGGTGAGAATGGATATCCTTGTCTTGCTCCTGAACTTAGGAGAAAAGCTCCCACCTTTTCCTCATTTGAGTATGATGTCTATGGTGGGTTTTTCATATATGGCCTTTTTTATGTTGAAGTGTGGTCCCTGAAAACCCACTCCGTTCAGAGTTTTATCATGAATGGATGTTGTACTTTGTCAAAAGCTTCTTCTCCATGTATTGAAATGATCATGCAGTTTTTTATCCTTTCTCTTGTTGATGTGACATATCACATTAGTTTATGAATTAAACCACTCTTCTATCCAAGGAATAAATCTCGCTTGGTGATACTGATTTTTTTTTAATGTATTGTTGGATTTGGTTTGACAATACATTGTTGAGGATTTTTTTAAACTACATTCATCAGAGATATTGGCCTGCAGTTCTTTTTTTTAGTAGAATCTTTAACTGGTTTTGGTATCAAGATAGTACTGGACTCACAGAATGAATTTGGAAGCTTTCTTTTCTTTCTCTTCTGTTTCTTTGAATAGTTTGGAGAAGAATAGGTATGGGTCTTCTTTAAATGTTTGGTAGAAATCATCTCTAAAAGTCTTCTAGTCATGAACTTTTATTTGTTGGGAGGTTTTGATTACTGCCTTAATTTCATTGCTGATAATCAATGTGTTCAAATTTTCTATTTCTTCTTATTTCACTTTTGTAAATTATACATTTCTAGGAATTTATCCATTTCTTCTAGGCTATCCAATTAGTTGGCATATAATTTTTCAAAATATTCTCATAACCCTTGTATTTCTGTGGTTTCAGTTGTTTTATCTCTTTCATTTCTGATTTTGTTTATCTGAGTCCTCTCTTTCTGTGGGGAGTCAAGTCAAGATCAATCCTGTTGATCTTTTCCAGGAACCAGCTCCTGAGTTCACTGATTTGTTCTGTTGGGGTCTTTTTTAGTTTATGTTTATTTCTGCTCTACTATTTATTATTTCCTTCCTTCTACTGGTTTTGAGTTTTGTTTGTTCTTCTTTTCCTAGCTCTTACAGGAGGGTTAGTTGAGGTTTGTCATGTTTCTTGGAGTATGCCTATATTGCTATACAGATTTTGGACTGCTGTCTTTATTTATGTTTGTCTTCATATTTTTTTTATTTCCTCTTTGATTTCACGGCTGACCCATTCATTGTTTGACAGCATGTTGTTTAACCTCCATGTATATGTAGTCTTCCCAGATTTTTTCTTACGGTTGATTTCCAGTTTCATAGTGCTGTGGTTGGAAATGACATCGTAGGACTTTGACCTTTTTGAATTTGTTGAGACTTGTTTCGTGGCCTAATATGTGATCCATTCTGAAGAACGCAACCATGCGCACTTGAAAAAAAGGTGTATTCTACTGTTTTAGGATGAAACGTTCTGAATATATGTTAGATCCATCTGGTCCAATGTGTCCTTCTCAAACACTATTTCCTTGTTATTTTCTGTTTAGATGATCTGTCCATTGATGTAAATTAGGTGTTGAAGTCCCTTCTATCAATTGAAGTTCAAGTCCCATTACTATCAATTATTTCCTTTATGTTTATTAGCTCTTTTATGTATCTGGGTGCTGCCACGCCAGGTGCATACATATTTACAATTGCCACACTTGCTATGCCTTCTTGAACTGTTCCCTTTATAATGATATAGTGTCCTTCTTTGTCTCTTGTTACAGTCTTAAAGTCTATTTTGTCTGATACAAGTATTGCTACCTCAGCTTTCTTTTAATTTTGGTTTGTATGATAAGTGCTTTTCTATCCCATCACTTCCAATCTGCATGTGTCTTCAGGTCTGAAACGAATCTCTGGTAGGTAGCACACAGATGGGTCTTGCTTTTTTTTTTTTTTTTATCTACTCTGTCACCCTATATCTTTTGAATGGAGCATCTAGTCCATTTATATTGAAAGTAATTTTTGATAGCTATGTATTTATTGTTATTTTGTTACATGTTTTATGGTTGTTTTTGTAGTTCTTCTCTTGCTTCTCTTTCTTTAGTGATACATTTGGCTTCCTTTCTCTTTATTCTTTGCATATCTATTATCAGTTTTTGCTTTATGATTACCATTAGGTTTATATACAACATCTTATGCATGTAACAGTCTATATTAAGTTGATGGTCACTTAAGTTTGAGCTCATTTTTTACTTCATCCCCGTACACTTTCCACATTTAGGTATACAGTACCATACATCTCTTTATTGTGTGAATCCTTTGGCTGATTTTTAAAGATACACTTAATTCTATTGTGTTTACTCTTTTATGTTATTGCTTTTACTCTTATGGTCTTTCTTTTCCATTCGGTCCCCTTCACCATTTCTTCTAAGACTGGTATAGTGGTCATGAATTTCTTTAACTTTTGTTTGGGAAAAACTCTTCATCTCTCCTTCTATTCTGAATAATAGTCTTGCTAGATAGAGTATTCCTGGCTGCAGGTTTTTTTCTTTCAGGACTTTGAATATATCATGCCACTCCCTTCTGGCGTGCAAAGTTTCTACTGTAAAGTCAGCTGAAAGCCTTAAGTGGTTTCCATACTAGTATGGACACTGAGCTTGTTCCCACAGGTGGCCATGTGTTTATGCTTGTGAGTTGGGTAGGGAAATGGTGTCCAACAGCTTCTTCATTCCTGGAGAAATCTCACGGGATGCTTCTCCTTCCAGCACACACTCTGAGATTAGTAAACAAATCTCCCTCCAGTATACCCCATGTATTTTTCAAACTGCTGCTTCTATGCTGTATCTCTAGGGAGCTATTTGTTGTGCTATCTCTTTGAAAGTGGGAACTCAGGTTCCTCTCGCTCTACTGGCTCTCCCAGGAGTCTGCTGAATTTCAGATTTCCAGATTTTTAAGCCCCACTGACTAGAAGAATTCAGCACCTCTGTTTTTCAAAGACAAATGATTTTGGAATTCCTAGTGTGAGAGTCTGTTTCTTTGATTTCTGCACATCTCAGGCATCCCTCCCTCCCACAGAAAACCCTGTGAGTCCCTTTAGCTGCTGACCACTTTTCCACCCTTCCTACCCTCTTCAATGTGGCCTCTTCTCTACATTTAGCGACAGAGAGTTTGTTCTATCAGTCATCAGGTCATTTTCTGGGTTATGTACAATTATGTGGCTGTTATCTAGATGTATCCATTGGATGAGGTGAGCTTAGGGCCCTCCTACTCTGCCATCTTCCCCAGTAGTTCTGAACATCTTTCCATATGGTATTTGGCCATTCCTGTTTCTACATCTGTAATATAGCTACTTATATCTTCTGCCCATTTTTTAATTAGGTATCTTTTTCTTAATGACTTTAAGTATATTTTCTGTATTTTGTATAATAATCCCCTATTATATGTTATACAAATATTTTCTTCCAATCTATGAATTACCTTTATGATATGTTTTTAATTATAAAATTTTAAAATTTTTATTGTATCAAGTGTACCAATCTTCTTTATGGTTTGCAATTTTGTGATTTTGTTCACAGTATCTTCCCTTTCCCAACCTCATAAAGATATTCTCTTAAAAATTTTGTAACTTTGTCTTTCACACTGAAGTCATTAATCCATTTGACACTGATGCTGTATATGATATGAACTAAAGACATAATTTCATTTTTCAGGTATGACATGAGGTAAGAATAAAATTTCATTTTTTACATATATTGATAGCTAATTGTCCTAGCAGCAGTAACATGCACTGTCACAACTGTCATATAGAAAGTTTCTGAAAACAAGTGTGCCTATTTTGTGGCTCTCTGGTATCTTTGCGAATTTCTATGCCAAATCTGTATTTCCTTAATTATTATGCCTTTATATAAAATCTCAATAGTTATTTCAGGCAAGCCTGCCTACCTTGTTCTTATTCAGGACCATTTTGTTGTTTCCTGGCCTTTAGACTTCTCATATAAACTTCAGAACCAGGCTATCAAACTGCAAAACCAGCCAATCAACCAATCAACTAGAGCAATCAAAACTCAGCAGCCACCTTTTGGGAATTTTATTGAAACTGTACTGAATCTACAAATCAATATGGGAAGAACAGACATATTCATGCTCTTGAACCTTTCAATTCATTGACATGGTATGTCTCTCTAGTTATTTAGTTATCCTTAACCTTTGTTTTCAAGAAGTGTTTGAATTTCTTCAATAAAAGACTTTATTTTATTCCTAGGGACCTTATATTTTTTGTTGTCATTTTAAGTTTCAGACACCATGTCATTACAAAGTTCCTTATAAAAAGTACTCCCCCCAAAATAGTTTTCAACAATGTAAGTATTGACAAAATTAACAATTCATTGTTATCTAATGTCCAATACATATTCAATGGTCCCCAGTCATCTCAAAATAAATCTTTTCACAGTTGGCTTGTTTGAATCAGAATTCATTAAAGGTTCACAGCATTGTGTTTGTTAAATCCTTCCAAGTTCTATTAATCTAGAGAAAAATCCCTCACTTCTTCCTCTGCCCCCTTTTTAAAATGCCACTGACTTCTTAAGGAAACAGATTTCAGTTTTTCTTATAAAATGACTTACATTTTGGGCTATTTGTCTGTTTCTTCATGGAGTCATTTAACTCATTTCCTGCTTTTCCTTTTCTTTAGATACTGAGATTTAGCCTGAAAGACTTGACCAGATTCAGTTTTAACTCTGTAAGTCATAATACTAAATAATGGCAGTGTATATTTCATATTGCCTCACATTGGAAAGCATGTAATGTCTGGTTTTCCCATTCTTAACAAAGCTAGGATTCATCAATGTATTAAGGTAGTAACAGCCTTCTCATCTGTGTATAAAATTCACCTTTCATCAACTTTTCATCTAATAGTCCCAAACCCAGATGAACCTTTCTTTAATCAATTATTCCAGTGATATAATTTATTAAATTAATTTTATTCTAATGTTTTCTTGCTGGCATGTGGACATGCATTTGATTTCAATATGTGGGTTTATATGGAACGATCTTGGTAAATGTTTCTGCTAATAATTTTTCTGTATATTCTTTTGGGTATTTCAGGATTTTTTCAATCTTTCATTCTTTTTATCTTTTCTCATTGAACTTCCTAGAATTTCCAGAAGCATGATGAAAAGGAGTAGTGAGAATGAGTATCTTTGTCCTTCTCTTGATTCAGCAAAATGCTTTTACATTTCATAATTGACTAGAATATCTGTTAACTTTTTTCTGTGGGAACTTTTTAATCTTTCCTTGTCTGCCAAAAGTTGTCATTTTAGTTGTGAATACATGAATGCTTATTTTATTGACATGTCTTTGAGATTTTCCAATGTTAAACCAATTTTATCACAAGACAAACCCTATCTTTTATATTTTGTGTATTTACCCCTATAAATTTCTTTATATTCCTCCACCTTAACTATACATTTATGAAATTAATGAAAGAATTCTGGCATTTTTATTGTTGTCTGTAACGAAGGTTTCTCAGAGAATATAGTTAATAATACTGTCAAAAACATAACTGTGGAATCCTCTCTACAAGGTTTTGAAAACACACATTCTCTTTTAGGTTGATCTGAATATGATCCCACCTACACACAACAAAATTTTTAAAAGTAATTTCTAAATGTTTCTTCAGCATAGAATTTTAACTAAAAAACTTATTCAAAATCAAATACTTTATTAATGACATAAATAGTAGGATAAAAAGTCATTCTCTAATGGAAGTACATACATAATAAGCTATGCCAAGGTCACATTTCAGATCTGTACTTTCTGCTATCTTGACTATTCACAGAAAGATTCAACCACAGAGAATATAATAAAAATAGTTACCAATAAAAGAAATAGAAACATAAGTCATGTTTATATTTCACCCTCCTCATTACATAATTTTCTATGCTAGTAATTCCATTTGTGTTAGTCTGATATCAATTATATCAACTAATGGGAAAAAAAGATTGGTACTTTGCATTTAAAAAGGCCAAAAAAATAAAGCAAAATTGTTTTCATGAATCAAATTGCTCTTTCTCAAAATTAAATTCCTCATAACATTGCTTTAATAGGTACAAACATTTCACTCTCTGTTTTAAGGGAGAAAAAAATCTCACCTGGCGTATAATTCTTCTCACTCTCTATATATGCATTATTCCAGATGGTGCTAGCAACCACTAATGCCTACAGCAACCTGGTGACTTGGTTACATAGAGTAAAAAACCTAATTAAAATTACCTGTGTATTTTTTGGTTCGAGGGCCAACTTTATATGCTTAACATTTAATCCAATTAAAACCCATTTCACTCTTTTTAATCATAATTATTATCCGAGAGCTAATGATTTTTTTAAATTTCTGACTTTACCCTTAAGTCACAGATCTATTTCAGGGTGTTTTTAGCTGTATTTCAGAAAAGAGAATAAAAAAATCCCACTGCCCCTACCCCATCCCAACAATATTCCAATCCAACTTGTAGTGTGTGTTTAAAAACCAAAAATGTTATTTCTGATTTTCAAAATACTGGTCACAGAATTTTAATGATTATCTCCATCAACTCCAAAAAGACATGATAAAATGCTAAGAAACAAATACAGAATACCAAGCTGAATTCAAAGCATGATCCTAAACATACATGTGTGCATGTACACACACACACGCAAAATCAAAAAAATTAAAAATTAAAATACTAAAAAGTTAAAAATTTCAGCTGTTTTTAATTTTTTCCTAATGGTTTTCTGTAGTTTCTAAATTTTCTAAAATAGACAAAATACTTTTTATATATTTTATTTATTTTGGAGAGAGAGACAGAGCACACAGTTTGGGTGAGGAACAGAGGGAGAGGGAAAGATGAGGCAAAGAATCCCGAGCAGATTCCAAGCTAAGAGTGAAGCCTGACTCAGAGCTTGATCTCACAACACTGAGACATGACCTGAGTCACCCAGATGCCCCAATAGACAAAATTTTTTAAAACATTTTAAAGTTATGTTTTTAAAAAATGAGACATGTGGGCACCTGGGTGGCTCAGTTAGTTAAGCAGCAGACTCTTGATTTCAGCTCAGGTTAGGTCATGAGATCAAGCCCTCCATGGGGCTCCCTGTTTGGCACCGGGCCTACTTGAGATTCTCTCCTTCACCCCCTACCACTCCCCCTGCTCACATGCACACACATGCATGCTCTCTAAAACAAATACATAAATACCTACATTTTTTTAAATGAAATACAGTTTTATCTCAAAATAGGGTCTTCTGTATCACACTAATAGAAGGTAGTCCAACTATGGCACATTTAAGTTTCCCTTATTTTTTTGATCTTTAATTTTCTACTTCCTAAGGTTTTCTTTTTATACTTTCAATTTCTTTTCTTTATCTTAGTTTTCTGGCTATTACTTCTACATTTTCACTGTACAGAATAAAGGATAATTAAATATGAAAATAAAATGATTTTATCTTGAAAGTCAGAGAACTAAAAAAAGTACAGAAAATTATAAGAGGATTAAATCAATCTCTCTCCTATTGTCTTTTCTACCCCACCTCCTTGTATTATGTATGTGTGCACACACAAGCACGAGTGTATGTAGAATTCTGAATTCACAAATTAACTAGAGGGAATGAATACACCCAATTTCTTATCTCACTAATATCCTTTTCAATACTGTTTCTTAGGTAAAGAATACAAAAGGCAGTATCATCAAAACATATGCTAAGAGTAAAAATAAAAGATGTTACTACAATGTATATTCAGAAATAAATATTCTGAGACAAAACAGAACCTTTGAAACATGAAATTACCTTTTCTTTACTTATAAACAGATCAATATATAATTTGATTTAAATCCAAATTGACAACAAAATCCAAATATGTTAGTAAATCCATACCTTAAAGTGCAAACAGAATGAAAAGGATTTAAATGGCTTAGTATAGATTTTTTTATAAACTCTCTCAGACTGCTATTATGCCTGAATTAATTAACTGGGATTAAATTCTAAGTGGACTTATATATTTATTATTTTTCAAGCAGGAAAAGGAGAAAGGAGATTCATAAATGAATTAATCCTTTAAAATCTGATTCTCAATTGATGAGTTCTCAACTATTTTAACAACGAAATGATGAATAATAGACTGAACACTCTCCACTCTCACACAAACATGAATAAATTAATGGGTAAGAAGAGAAAAAAGCAAAAATGGAAAAGACAATCTGATCTCTACTGGTCTCCGTCACAAGAAGTTTTATATGAATATATATCATTAGCATCATGTGGGAGCTTGCTGAAAATACAGAATTCTCAGGATCACATCAGATCTACTAAATCTGCCCCTATTTACTTTGTCATTGTTCCCTCAGTCTCTACCTCTTAAAATTCAAACCCAAACTTAGGTAAATCTGTTAGGCCATAACTACTACTGATCCCTTTCAGCTCCTGCATTCACTTTAACTAAATATAACTTATGACATGTTAATTTGTTCCTATTATTGCTGCTATATTACTGTGAACCAGATTTATATCTCATTGTATCTATGAAAATGTCTTCCTAGGGGCACTTGGCTACCTCAGTCAGTGGAGCCTATGACTCTAGATCTTGGGGTTGTAAGTCTGAGCCCCTCACTGGAGGTGGAGATTACTTAAAATTTTTTTTAATCTTAAAAAAAAAAAAAAAAGAAAAGAAAAAGGAATGAAAATGCTTTCCTAGAGTTCAAGGTCCATGTTTGCTACATTTTCCTAATTCTTAACACCTAGCATAGTTCCTCCTAGTGTACAGATGCTCATTAAATATTTGTTCAACACATGCATAAAAAGGAAACTAAGTACATCCCCTCAATTGATAAATCTACCCAAAACAATAGAGTTTAGGGAAAATACAGTTTAACATTACAATGCAATGAAAAATGAACACTTTCCTTATCTTTAAGCACCTAAGAACAACTAGAAAGGAATAATTCTTGCTCTTCAAAACTTCCATTTTATTAAGAAGCCATAAATACTTTTTTCAGAAACTACATGTCTAATGGCTTTCCCTTTGTCAAAAAGACACACATAATACATACATAATAGGTTACCCAACATAAAAATCTCCCACGCAAATTTAAGAAAAAAATAGAATGCTACTATTGTCAGGTTTAAAGAAATACCAAAAATCAAACCTGATTCAGCTATTTGTGTTTTCACTAGAAAAAAGAAGTTTAAGCTAAAAAAAGAGCTTAAAAGGGACACCTGGCTGGCTCAGTCAGCTGAGCATTCAACTCTTGATTTCAGCTAAGGTCATGATCTCAGGGGCATGAGACTGAACCCTGTGTCAGGCCCCACACTCAATGCAGAGTTCGCTTGAGATTTTCTCTCTCTCCTTCTGTCCCTTCCCCTGCTCATCTCATGCTCTCTCTCTAAAATAAATAAATCTTCAAAAAAAGAAAAAGAGCTTAAAAATATGCTACTTAGAAGCAAAATTATACTGACAAAGTATTACCTATAAAACATCTCTATAATGTCGAAAATGCTAGAGAGAGAGAGAATATACAGATATTGCATTTGTGCGCGCACGCGCACACACACACACACACTTCCTCTCCTTCTATCTTCCTGAGAACAGCTCCATTAACACTCAGTATAAAAACTAAGATGTGAAATTTCGTAATACTACCTAAACACCTACACTTGGCTTAAAAAATATCCCTTTCAGGAGTGCCTGGGTGGCTCAGTCAGTTAAGCGTCTGCCTTCAGCTCAGATCATGATCCCACGGTCCTGGGACTAAGCCCCACACTGGGCTCCCCACTTAGCGGGAAGCCTGATTCTCCCTCTCCCTCTGCCTGCCACTCCCCCTGCTTTTGCTCCCTCTGTCAAATAAGTAAATAAAACCTTTAAAAATATATATCAATTTCATATGATACCATCCCCAAAAGTATACAAGAAAATAAATAATAGTTTTATATGTTTTATGTCTAATGACAACGTTTAAGAGCTGCTTTAAGGAGGGACTTTTATTTTTATGGAACTGTATCCTTAACAATCTACAGATTGTTTAAATCATGATTTTAAAAAAAAGAAAGATTTTATGATAAAAATCATTAAAAAAGAATATAAAATCATTAACAATGTAGAGTTTGATATAAACACTGTAAAATTTTACAAAAAATGCTTTAAATGATCAAAAGTTTTTGTTTTATAAATAAAACATTTCACAAATCTGCCTGTCATCCTTTTGCAGGGGCTATGCTAATCTCTGTATTGTTCAAAGTTTAGTATATGTACTGCCGAAGGGAGCACCAATTCAACAGCTTTTAATCAGCAAGGGAAAAGCACCATGACTAATCCCATCTTATATTTAATTTCACTTATTTCCATGTTTGTTCTCACTACTACACTAGTCACCTTGTAGGCAAGGACCTTATATTATATATCTCCACATATCTGAGGCAAGGCCTAACTCACAGCAGTTACTCAAAGTTAAGAGAATTGATGTTTTTGACAGAAATCTCTTTTTAAAATATTTATTTATTTGTTTGTTTGTTTGTTTGTTTGACAGACACAGAGCATGAAAGAGCACAAGCAGGGGGAGCAGCAGAGGCAGAGAGAGAAGAAGTCTGCCTCTCCCTGCTAAGCAGGGAGCCCAATGCAGGACTCCATCCAGGACCCTGAGATCATGACCTGAGACAAAGGCAGATGCTTAACTGACTGAGCCCCTCAGATGCCCCAAAAGCTCTTTTTAAAATTTTGATCTCAAAGAAACTCTAATCCATTACCATTAATTCAATGAATATTTCATGAAAGCTTCTATGTGCTAGGTATTACTTTGGGAATATTCCTAATTCGTCTCTCACTCCCTACATTAAATCTATAAGGAAGTCCAAATATATCTGAAATTCAACCACTTCTGTCCATGCTCTCCTGTGAAGCATTATCTAGCTCAGACTACCAGAGTAGCTTTCTGACTGGTACCTTTACTTCTGTATTTTACTCTTCTACTAGTCTCTTCTACATAGTCAGCTAGACTGAACTTCTAAAGCTTACAGTAAATCCTGTCACTCCTTGCTTAAGGCCTTGCTGTGCTCCCCCCTTACACTCAGAATAAAACCCAAACTTCTCTTCCTTCGCTATGGGAAGAGAGAGAATATAAGTAAAATACACTGCATGTCAGCGGTAATAAATCCAGTGGAAAAAAAATAAGAGAAAAAGAGGGAATGGGGGTGAGACTGCAATTTTAAATGAAGTGCTCAGCGTATGCCTGGGTGCCTCAGTTGATTAAGCATCTGCCTTCGGCTCAGGTCATGATCCCAGGGTCCTGGGATCGAGCCCCCTATTGGGCTCCCTGCTCAGCAGGAAGTCTGCTTCTCTCTCTCCCACTCCCTCTGCTTGTGTTCCCTCTGTGTGTCTGTCAAGTAAGTGGTAAAATCTTTTAAAATTAAAAAATAAATGAAGTGCTTGGGAAAAGCCGCACTGTGAATAGAACATCTAAGTAAAGATGTAAAGGAAAAGGAGAAATAAGCCACAGCTATGCACCTATGAAGGAGAGAGTGTTCCATAGAGAGGAAACAGAAGATGCAAAAGTCCTGATGTTAAGAGTGTGCCTGACTAATGTGATCAAAGTAGATGGAGACACAGCATACTGATAGATGAGGTCACACAGGGAATGAAGGGCCAGACCCTCCAGCAAGGGTGTGCAAACTTTTTTGGGTTTTTTTTTTTTTTTTAAGATTTTATTTATGTATTTGACAGAGAGAGATCACAAGTAGGCAGAGAGGAAGGCAGAGAGAGAGAGGAGGAAGCAGGCTCCCCGCTGAGCAGAGAGCCCGATGCGGGACTCGATCCCAGGACCCTGAGATCATGACCCGAGCCGAAAGCAGCGGCTCAACCCACTGAGCCACCCAGGCGTCCCTTTTTTGGGGTTTTTTATTTTTGTTTTTTGGTTTTGGTTGGTAAAAAGCCAGAGAGTATTATGCACTTTGTAAGCCATTTATAATCCATGTCACATATTCTTCTCTGTTGTTTTTAACCATTTTAAATTCTTAGCTTGCAGGCTGTACAAAGGGTACACAGGGCCCATAGTTTGCTTATCCTTGCTGCATAAGTTTATAAGTCACTGAAAAGCCTTTTATTTTATCCTTTCTTAAGACTGATTTATTTATTTGGAAGGGTGCAGAGGGAAGGGATTAAGAATCTCAAGACGACTCCCAGCTGAGCAGTGAACCAAATGTAGGGCCTGATCCCATGATTCTAAGATCACAGACTGAGCCGAAACCAAGAGCCAGACACAACGAACTGAACCATCCAGGCGCCCCACCTTCTGCTTTAGGAAGTAATCCCTTGGTATCATAAAGTACAAAAGAATATCTCCTAAAAACTAATTAAAAATAACCTAATAAAAATTCAAGTTTCTACCAACTAAGATAAAGTTAAAATCAGTATGCATTCTGGAAAGCCTGGGTGGCTCAGTCAGTTGAGCAACCAAATGGTGATTTTAGCGCAGGTCATGACTTCATGGGTGGTGGGATCAAGCCCCAAGTTGGACTCTATGTTCAAGAGGGAGTCAGCTTGAGATTCTCTCTTTTCCTCTCCCTCTGCCCCTTCCACCACTCATGTTCCCTCCCTTTTTCAAATAAATAAATATATCTCAAGACAAAAAACAAAAAAATCCTCATGCCTGCTTTGGCAGCACATATATGGTGGGGGGGTGGGGGAGAACCCAGCATGCATTCTAAACCCAACTGTCAATTTTTTCCGAAAAGAGCTAACCTCCACTTATCTATTTAGCAAATACTTCCTGAATGCCAACCAAGGGCTGCACAGTTTTAAGAAAGAGAATAGAGTATAACCTCTCTGGTCTCATGGAACTTATTTTTGAAAGAGGCAAAACAACATAAACTGAAAAAGAAGCATCTCATAGCACAGTGGCATGTGCTATGGCAAAAATAAAACTGAGCCATGTAATAGAGATACTGAATACATGAATAGAGATGTAGTTTATTGTGCTACAATTGTCAGGGTAGATATCACTAAGGAACTGTCATGGAGGATGTGAAAAGTGCGCCATGTAAGGAACTGGAGGAAGAGGTAGAGAGAACATAACAAATGCTTTGAGCATAGCAAAAACTTGGCTCATTTTTTTTTTTTAAAGTTGATATAGTGAGGAGAAGTCGTAAGTGGTGGGATCACAGAGCTGGCAAGTAGTCAGAGATGCAGAATCTCATAAACCATGGTAAGGAATTTGGATTTTATCCTCAGTGTAAGCGGGGAGCACAGCCAGGCCTTAAGCAAGGAGTGACCACATTTACTATAAGCTTTAAGAACTCAGTCTAGCTAGCTATGAAGAAGAGAAAGCTACTCTGGTAGTCTGAGCAAGAGATAATGCTTCACAGGAGGAAAGCATGGACAGAAAAGGTTGAATTTCAGATATATTGGGACTTCCTTATAGTTTTAATGTAGGGAGTGAGAGACAAATTAGGAATTAGTTGGTGATTTATTCTTAAGCAACAGATGAATGTGATACCATTTATTAAACTGGGGAACTTGGCAAACAAGTTTTGAAAAGGCAGGGCAAAATGAAGAGATTCGTTCTGGGCCAAGTGAAGTCTGATATCTAATTAAAGATATCATGGAGAAATTATCTCCACAGTATATTATTCTGGAGCTTCTTACGTGTGTGTATATGTGTGTACACACATGTATATATACATGACAGATACGTCCCATATACACAATAGATGGGAGCAATAAATACATGATCAATATTGAAAGTCGTGAAGTCATAAGACTTGAAGACATCTTCTGAGAAATGTATACGTAATAAAAAAGACAAGAGGGCTGAAAATGGAGCCCTGTGAATTCTAAGGGAGTATGGGAGAGCCAGAAATGACAACAGAGAAGAAATGACAAATGAAGGACAGATGATATAAGTAGAATCTGTTGTCAGAAATCCCAAAAGAAAATAGCGTTTCAAGGAAGGGAGAAGGTAGAATGGAGTGGATAGAATGATGCTGAAAGGGAAAGTAAGGTGACAGAAAGTGACTTATGGACCTGGAACCTGGAAATACACCATCTGAAATCCTGGCAAAAGCAGTTTCAAGGAAGTGATTAAAAACAGTCTAAAATAAATAAATAAATAAATAAATGAACCAGAAGCCTGGCATGATGAACTTGAAGAAAGGTGAGATAATGCTGATAGCAATTATATACAGTCAATTTTTTAACAAAATTTACTGAGCAGGGAAAGAGAAAAAGGGAGAGCCAGCTAGAAAGGACTATCATGTCAAGGGAGGGACTTTCAAAGACAGAGGGTGGAAATGTTGAAGTATGCTTAAATAATGCACTAGGAGAGAGCAAATTTTCTAAAATAAAGGAAAGCACCATTCTTGAACTGGGGGACTAGGATAGGATTAAGAGAAAAAGTGGTAGTGTTGAACTTAGAATAGTGACACCACTGTAAAAGAACATGCAAAACACACCAGTACAGATGCACATAAACTGGCAGATCTAATGCTGGGAAGATGCAATGAGTGGCATCTGATTTGAAGTCAGCATCTGAAGTGAGGTCAGCAGCTGTGAGATAGGGGGAGAGAGAGAGAGGGGAGGGATTTTGTAGATTTTATAAGAGAAGAGAGAGTTGGATATAATCATCTCTGGAAATGTAGAATCAAATTTAATATGCATTTGCATTAGAATTGCCTGTATAATTGGGAACACATTTGAAATATGGAACCATAAATCTGAAGCGAGACCTGTCAGGACAGTTGTGTGTCTTTTTCTCCCAAGTTCTACTCAGCATCTCAGTGCAGTAGCAGTCAGGGCTGCACTGTATCTTGTAACAGCACTCAGCCAACATGCAGAATTCCAACAGATAATCATCATCTCCTCATACTTAAATACAAAGGAAAGGAAAGAGAGAAGGCTCTCTCTTTTTAGGCTGGCCAGAGCAAGCACACAATCCCCCACGTCTAAGAAAAGAGACTCTGCTTAGAATGACACCACAAGAGAAGAAAAGAAAATGAGAGAACCCATTCTCACATCTCAGTATAACTTCTGGAGTTGTTTTACTGCAACAGTTGATGCCTGTTACCCAAACTCTATAAAGGGAAGAACCCAGCACTGTTGGTATATTCGAAATCAATTTCTAAAGTCCAAAAACACCAGACCAAGAATATGACACAATGCTATGGTTGTATTGTGCCAAGAAATCTGAACATGTAATAGAGAAGCAGAAAATGAAAGAAAATTCCAGCCTTAAAATAATGACTTGACTTTTGGGATCTGTGGCAAAATAATTATACTGTCATTTGTTTTCATTCTTTAAAAAGAGCTGGGTCTGTATTGTTCACTCTATTTCTCCTTAATTTATTGATAATGACACAAGAAAGAACAAGCATTTTATGGAGAGCATCGATTTATTTTATGCATTAATCTTAATTTCTATCATTGTCTAAAACAAGACATATAACCTTAGACTTTTTTTTAAGCTTTTACTTATTTATTTGACAGAGAGAGAGAGAGAGAGAGATCGATCACAAGCAGGCAGAGAGAGACAGAGAAGCAGGCTCCCTGCTGAGCAGAGAGCCCGATGCAGGGCTCAATCCCAGGACCCTGAGATCATGACTGGAGCCGAAGGCAGAGGCTTAACCCACTGAGCCACCCAGGTGCCCCCTACATTAGTCTTTTGAGCAAAATGTTGGTACCAAGAGAAATAAACATATATATCCTCAAGCCTCACCTCTATTTTTTCTTTACAATTTTATTATTCTTCCCCAACACTCCTACTTTACTTAATTTTCTTCTCTCTTTCATATTTTTGTTTCTACGCCTCAGGCCTCACAGATTCAACCAGAGATAACAACCCTTCTTGGTGGAAGTCAGACCTAGGAGGCCTCATGACCTAGGAAAAGTAACATTCTAGCACAAAGAACAATGGAACACATATAGCTTTTTACTTCCTGCTCTCTTGTTTCCCTCTTTCTATCTCAAAAGTGCTTTGTAGATATTAAGGCATTTATTTTCATTGGCCCAAGGCTCTGCCAATGATAAGCACTGTGAATGCCAGTTTAATCACACCACAAAACAGTAAACCAAGCTGGTATGCAGAAAGAGGACACCTTTCATACTTCTTTGCTTGGTTTCACAGGGCTCAGCTTAAAAACTAATTTAACTTGGACATTTCTCTGTAACATGCACATGGACAAGTAATAGCTGGAGGCTACTATGGGAATCAAAGCATTAATACAACATTGATAAAAACAGATATATTGAGTAGATAATGCTAACAGTTTTTCTCTGGTGCAAATAAAAGCTAGGGATCAGCAAACTCACTAAGTGGTTTTCTTCATAAATTTTGGGTAAAATTCAATGAAAATTATTAAATCAATTGGGTAGAAGACTATCAATCACTAAAGCATTCCACTGAAATGGAGGGAAAGAATCAAGTTTAAAGTTTCTGATTTCATTAATAAAGGATGGCTAAAGGAAGAAAGGGAGGCAAAAATAAATAAAAATTGTAACTTATAAATCTGAAAATTTACATTGTATTTTCATTACAAAAACATTTAAATTCCTCTTCCAAGGGGTCTTTAACCAACAGAGTTCCAACTATACACAAAACATGATTTAATTTATAAAAATTCAGTATGCCACAAGTGAATTATAAAAGTTTAGTTTACATGCCGGTGTTTCACTTTCGAGACACGGTGACCTCATAATAAAATCTAAACTCCCTTAATTAGCACCAAAGGCCCTTAACGATCACCTACATTTCTATTCATGTGTCTGTAATTCTATTTCCTCCTGCAGTAAGTTTTTTGTTTTGGAGTGTTTTTGTTTTGGGCTCTTCAGATGTCTTTATGCCATTACCCTATCTCTGCTTAGTATACAAGTACTCATCCTTTAAAATGAAGTTGAAATGCTAGCATCCTGGCAAAGCTTTCCAGCACTCCCCACGACCAGAACTGCTTCATCCCCATGACTGAAGGGTCTACACCTGAACTAGTATGATATATTATAGCATAATGTGTAAAGGAAAATATTTTCTAGACTCTGTTCATAAATTATATTACTTGAAATACACAAATATTAACTCTAGACTTAGAGATTAAATACAAGAAAAACTAAAATACACAGTGAAATTCAAATTGCCAATATTGATTTAAGATGCAGGCAAATCACTGCTCACAGTGCACATATGGTACTTTCTACTATGGTCCAAGTGCTTTTGACTCATAAGAAGATTAAACTGTCCCCAAACTTTCCTTCGTCAAAGTGGTAAAGACAGGGCTGTGAGAACCCCTCATGAGAATATAATGATTAAGACTGGAGATCTCTGGATTAAATATTGGTTTACTATTCATTACCTAAGTGATCAAATGCTCTTTTTAAGTTTCAGGGCTTTTTGTTTTTTATATTTTAATTTGTGATATAGAGTTGTTATGTGGAATGTATGAAAAATGCATAGCATAGGATCTGGCACATGGCAAAAAGCTAGTGACATTCATTGTCACATGCATACATGCACATAAACACACATATCTACCTTATTATACAGGAATACATAAATGTAAATCCTAAATTCCCCATACATTAACCTGCAGAGAATTATGGAATTACAGAAATGCTCACCTACCTTTGCAGGTGGTGGGAAGGGCTAGGTGGGTTTGTGTGTGACTGAACATTCTATATTTGAATGTTAAGTACAGCACTATGTTAGATAAGTAAAATAATAACCTTTGTAAGTTTGTAAGTTTTTCATCATATAAGTTTTTCATCACCTTTGTAAGTTTTTCATCATATACCAAGCACCTTAATGTTTATCATCACATCATCTCTTTTGTCACCTTATTCAAAACACTTTCATGAGCTTTCATTTATTCTACTTTCTA
The DNA here is from genome assembly GCF_030435805.1 of Mustela lutreola. Taxonomy (NCBI): domain Eukaryota; kingdom Metazoa; phylum Chordata; class Mammalia; order Carnivora; family Mustelidae; genus Mustela; species Mustela lutreola. Next base: position 43,627,797 of record NC_081297.1, read on the forward strand.
GATAAAAGCCCAAACCCTCAATAAAATTTAGTAATTAGCCCAAATTACAGTTTTACACACAAAGAAATGATACTCAACTCTAGGGCTGTCTGACTACAAATATCATATACTTAACCAGTCTAATTATAAGCAAAAAATGATTATTTGGTAACATCTCTGAAACCAAATACTGACTAATACGGCTTACATGATACATACACAATAAGCGAAAGGTGGAAAGCTATAGCTTTATAGAGCTGTTATCTTCCATGGCTTCCTTTATTCTGAAGAAATTTCATCTTTCAGTCTTTTTTTCCTGTTTCCAGAAGAACCAGCACATTTTGGCATTCTCGAATGACTCATTTCAAACTGAACTCTTCAGAAAGTGAGCTTCAGCCCTGAAGTTGGGAGCATTTCTATGCAGACCTGCCTTTTAAAAATTACACTTTCCCTCCACTTAAAACGATGAGTGTAAAAAAATAAGCCTTTAGTTCTTCCATACATTTGTCTCTTACAAATTTACACTGGATGGTGTAAATGTGTGTATGGATGGTGTAGATGTGAAAGTGTACTGCGAACTATTAGAAACTAAACGTGGACAGACTTTACGTGGACAGACCAAAAAAGGAGCCAAAAGCTTCAGGTAGAAAGAGTCAGGGAATAATTCTACATCTATAAGACATTACCTCGGGGGACCTGGGTGGCTCAGTCAGTTAAGCAGCTGCCTTTGGCTCAAGTCATGATCCCAGGGTTCTGGGATGGAGCCCTACACTGGGCTCCCTGCTCAGCAGGGAGCCTGCTTCTCCTTCTCCCCCTCCTTGCCCCACTCATGTTCTTCCTTGCTCTGCTCTCTCTCAAATAAATAAACAAAAAATCTTTAAAAAGATAAAGATTCTCTCTTTCCCTCTCCCTCTGCTCCTCTCCTGCTTGCATGCATGCTCTAAATAAATAAGTAAATAATCTTTAAACTTTTAAAATAAAATTGGAGAACAGAGAAAAAGGAAGCTAAAATAAACAAAAATCAAATAATTACGTTACATTAAGCAAGGAATTGGCAGTTTATCCCAAATGTGTAAGACTTTATATAGGGAAGTGGTACAATCAGATTTCCAAAATTTAGGAAAACACACTGAAGGGGAATCATAATTTGGGGGACAGAGGGACAGTTAGATAGCTTTTACAGTAATGCAAAAAAGGATCAATTTGACTTTGCCCTGAAGTCACACTGATAAACTGAACTAGTAATGAGAACAGACAAGTTAATATACTTTATACTAACCAACCTCCCTTAAATCAGGTAAGGATAGCCTGTGCTGACTCTTCCTCTCAAAACACATATTCTAAGTTTTTTTTATTATCTCCAAACTAAATTATGACCACTTCTCTAAACCTATTACTCCTTGCTTTTAGCTCCCTTAGAAAGTCATCTGCAAAGAACTCTCCTTTTTACATCTCAATTAAAAGATCACATATGAAGGTAATAAATTTCTGCTACCTCTTTCAAAATAGTTAAGTTTAACAAACTTTAGTGATTTTTTAATTTAGAAACTCATAACTAACACCGAAATGCTTAATACCTAGACCAAAGAGCTAGCAACAACATCTTAACAATGTCTTTTAGGGCCAGTGGGGGTAAATATCCCAAGCAAAACAGAAACAAAATAATTCTCTCTAAAGAAAAATAAGTGAAGAAAATTTAAGCAGATACATTTCTTCCTGTATATGACAAAGGTCAAGTTCTTCCATTTCATTTTCTTGTATCATCTTCACTGACAAAGACCAACATAAACACTCCAACCAAAGACCACCAAATCACCTTACAGCTGCCCATTTAGACTCTTGATTTCCTCATCTTTATCTCCTAGTCTACAATCTCAAATTCTGAGACCTCGAAGTCATACAGAAAATAGAAACTGGAGGTTGGAAGGAAGGTTTCTGCAAAACTGTGACCCGCACCCAAGCCAGCCAACTTTCTTTAAGTTTTGTGACCCATTCCTTTCCTCCTGCTCCATTCTCAATTCTGTTACTCCATTATACTACTCAATGTGTTTTTATACATATAAATGACCAGGTAATAGGTGCTAATGAAAACAATGTTTTTGCTCTAGTATCCTGAAGAGTTTCACTTGTCTCTGTACCCATGCCAGTATAACACCCCAGAGGATCTTTAACAGAGGCAAAAGGTGGCATTACTACCTTGAAATCAATGAAGAATAGATTCCTGTAAGTTCAAATATGAGCTGATATAGAGAAATCAACAGGGATAAGGTTAAATGTGAAAAATTTTTTAAAAAGATAAAAACTAATTCAAGGGGCACCTGGGTGGTTCAGTGGGTTAAAGCCTCTGCCTTCGGCTCAGGTCATGATCTCAGGGTCCTGGGATCGAGTCCCACATCGGGCTCTCTGCTCAGCAGGAAGCCTGCTTCCCCTTCTCTCTCTGCCTGCCCCTCTGCCTACTTTTGATTTCTCTCTCTCTGTCAAATAAATAAATAAATAATCTTTTTTAAAAAAATCAATTCCAAAACTGCTCATTCATAGCCAGTGTTCTAAAGCCTTGCCAGTCAAAGCAACATCCGCAAATCAGCATCATTGACACTGTCTGACAGCTGTTATCAGCGTAAAAAGCCCAAGCCCTATCCAAACCCACACATCAGAAAAACATTTTAACAAACTCCAATATAATTTGTATGCTATTAAATTTACGAAGCAAGATTCTAAATTAACCTTACCAAACAAATCACACTATCTAAAATATAAGTTATTGTGGAGCTTTTCTTGAACAAAGCTGTAAGTATTGTATGAATCATCAGGGGAACACGCGGAAATAATCCCATCACTACTGAAGGAGTATCTCATACAGCAGGCTAGAAATGGTAAGAGAGGCAATTCTCACCAAAGGATAACACAATTAATCCAACTTCTGACCCCCATATTCCAAGGAAGTAAAAATATATATTTAAAACATATTATAATCTACAGATTGCATCTGGACCTCACAAGGATATACAAAACAGGAAACAGGAAAATTAAAGTATGTGGTAAACATGAAATCAGAAAAACCAAATTTGTACTAAAGACTCTGCCATATTGTAGCAATAACCCTAAGTAAGTCCACTAACTCCACTGAACCTCAATTCTCTCATCTGTAAAACAGGAAAATATCATCCAATTCCTAGAATTGTTATGATATGAAATGAGATAAAGAATGAGATTGGGAGGAATGATGTTTGTCAGATAAAATACTGAAAGTCCTTTCAAATTTATATTTCAGATATGTGACAATGTTTTAGTACAAGTATGTCCTGGTATTTACAACACATTAATACTAAAAAAGTAGTCATTGTTTACAAATTTAACTGGTATCTCATATGTGTATTTGCTAAATCTGGCAACCATATACAAATTCAAATTTCAACTAAGGTAAATTTAGACTTTCTTCCCTTCGCTATTGAATTTGCCATCTTTAGCTCATGTACAGAATGCCACGGAATTGTCTACAGCTCTACTAAGAAAAACTACGTTTACCACTTCTCAGTGCAAGATGGCACAAAACTCAATACTTTTCAGCAGAACAGTCAGGTAGATCAGGACAAGTATGTGTTCATACATTTTTTTCTACCAATGAATTATTCAAAATAATAACACTATATTTCAGGAGAAGTTAGTTAATGGAGGTGTGGCTACACTATGCTTGCGTAACCCATTAAAAAAAGACTAGGCAATAGTATTGCTTGAAAGGAAAAAAAATAAGGAGATACATTCTTGAAAAATAATGCTGTTTAAGAAAGCCAATAGAATGACAGGTAGGAACAAAAAAATGCAACTAAAAACAGGTCATTCTCCTAGATTTAAAAACTCTTGTCTATGAATCAAACTCCTTGTAAACAGATAAAACAAGGTCAGAAATGCTTTGGGGCCTACAAAATCCTGAACAGTTCAGCTAAAAACAAAAAAGAATGAAGCCTTGAATATATAGTTACACCTCTTTTTGTAAATGTCACCTTATGAGGTCTTAGAGCTTAGTACCAGACAATAATGAAAAAAAAAAAAACTCTTAAGATGGGCAATCAGAGAAATAGCTCCTGAATCATCACTCTAAATAAAAATTTCTCTGCTTTGTACTAATGGAAACAGGGACAGAAGAAAACAGAGAGAACAACAGAGGAGAAGAGAAAACAAATAAATCTGTCCAAACCAGAAATGCTTAAAAAACAAACACTACGCTTAAGTGTCACTATTAACACAAAACAGGTGGTTAAAACAAACACTTAAGAGTTAAGTATTTTGCCCAAGGTCCCATAATGAAGTTATACAAATTATCCAATCCAATCTTAAACTATTAATACTCTCTTAAGGACCTGCTCAATTGGACTTGGCAAAACCAAGTGAAATGCTTCTGTACAGAAAAAAATACTGCATAAATTCCAACCTGAAGCTAAGAAAGACTTTTTTTTACACACCACAACCAAAACGATCTTTGCCAATGGAGAAACAAAACCTGTTTTATTTTGTATTCCTTGGAAAATAAACTTATTTAGAAGTAAGTACAGCTTAATGGCATTTATTACTAGAGTAAAAACTACAAAAAACTAACAGTATGATAATTAGCACAATTTGTAACTCAGAGAATTATGCATACAACAATGACTTCCAAAGACAAATTCTTCTGGGGCAGGTTTTGTTTAGAGGTATTTAGATCAAAACCTGTCATACAAAAGGCAAAAGTGCTAAAACCTCCCCGTAAAAATATGTCCACTTCATGTTTAAGTTAGAGATCAAAGTTCTCCAAACACAAGCCTTCATGGTATTTTGTTACTAAAGGTGAACTGTGTTCAAACTGTACCAACACTTGGAATTACTTAAGTGGTACCCACACTGCTTTACTAAAGTATGTGGAGAAAACATTTACAGTAGATAATGGGAATAACACTGTTTAAATGCAGTATTTGTGCTTGCTACTTTTATTGCAAACAATGTAGGATTTGTTCTGTAGTAAGTACGGTTTGAAATAGAAGTTCCATAAAAACTTCAACAAAACAAAATAAATAAAACTGAGACTTTGGTAGTAATAAGGCAGGTAACCAATAATGTAAACAAAAATGAATTTTTTTTACAAGGATTATGAGAAAGCCCAAGGGTTAAGGAACATATAAAAGGGAGAAAAGCAGGGGTGCCTGGGTGGCTCAATTGGTTAAGAGTTTACCTTCAGGGTGCCTGGGTGGCTCAGTGGGTTAAAGTCTCTGCCTTTGGCGTGGGTCATGATCCCAGGGTCCTGGGATCAAGCCCCACATAGGGCTCCTGCTCAGCAGGGAGCCTGCTTCCTCCCTCTCTCTCTCTCTGCCTGCCTCTGTGCCTACTCGTTATCTCTCTCTCTGTCAAATAAATAAACAAAAAATCTTTAAAATAAAATAAAATTTTTAAAAAAAAAGAGTCTACCTTCAGCTCAGGTCAAGATCCCAGGACCGTGGGATCCACCCTACAGCAGCATCCCTGCTCAGCCTACTCAGCGGGGAGTGTCTTCTCCCTGTGTCCCTCTCTCGCTCAAATGAACATGTAAAATCTTTGAAGGAGAAAGAGAAAAAGGAGGAGGAGGAGGGAAGAGGAGGAGAAAAGAAAGAAAGAAAAGCAAGACAGAGTGAAGGAGGTCAAGGAGGTGTTAAGATAGCTAGTAGAAAACAATGTCACATAAATGACAAAAGACAGCCTTCTAAAAGAAAAGAGATAATAATATCTAACACCCCAGAAAGGTCAAAAGGCCCAACATAAACAAAGTCACCAAATTCGGCAACAGCCTATCACTGAAGCCATCTAGCACCCCAGTGAGAAAAGAGTCCAGATTACATTTGGAAAAGAAATACAAGTGTGGAAAGTGGAGGCAGGAAACAAAAATGATTTCTTCCAGAAACTGTGCAAGTCAGTAGAAAAAAAAAAAGGTAAAAATAAGAAGCTGTATTGAACTGAGGCCAAGGAAAAGATACTGAGAAGGATTACCTCTGTTTCTTTTTAAGAATGGGGGAAACTAGTATATGTTTTACATTTGCGATAATCGGTGGAAAGGAAGAGAATAGAAATAAGGAGAACACTTCACTTATGGAGCAAGGGTTTTAAAACTGAGAAGAGGGAAGGAATAAAAGAGGATAGGCAAATTTGGCCTTGGAAAAGAGCTGGAACATGAGTGAAAACATTATCCCAGGACTATGGATACCCTAAAGCTCTATTTACCGGGCAAAGGATGGGAAGTTATCTGCTAAGAGAAAAGGAATGGAACAGTGTAAATCGGATGAAGACACCTCTTCAAAAACTCGAACAGTGTAAGTATGAAAGGAGGGCTAATTTTGTTTTTTGTTTTTTTAAGATTTTATTTATTTGACAGGCAGAGATCACAAGTAGGCAGAGAGGCAGAGAGAGAGGATGAAGCAGGCTCCCCGCGGAGCAGAGAACCCGACAAAGGGCTCGATCCCAGGACCCTGAGATCATGTCCAGAGCCGAAGGCAGAGGCTTTAACCCACTGAGCCACCCAGGTGACCCAGGTTAATTTTGCTTTTTACTGTATTTCAAACCCACATAAATTGCTTTATACTTTTTAAAAATATTTTATTTATCTTTTTATATTTGAGAGAGAGTTAGAGAAAGAGGGAGAGAGAGAAAGCGCGAGCACGCACAGGAACACAACTAGGGGGAGTGGGAAAGCGAGAAGCAGGCTTCCTACTGAGCAGGAAGCCTGATGCAGGAACCCTGATGCAGGGCTGGATCCTAGGACACCGAGATCATGACCTGAGCAGAAAGGCAAATGCTTAACAACGAGCCACCAAGGTGCCCCCAAGCTGCTTTATTCTTAAATAAGTCAAAGGTAAGGGGACTTTTTCAGAAATATAATTTAGGTCATCAATTTAAACAATGAGAAGAAATACCAGGGAGCAGAAATGGGAAAGAGAACCTTTTTCCTAAAATGCCTCAACATCTTATCTACCCATAATAGAAATGTAGCACCTAAAAAGGTTAAGTGGAGTCTAAAAATATCATTACAGAAGGAATATGTCTCCTTTTCACATTTTCTACAGAAATACAACTTTGCCCTGAGATTCTACTTTGCACTTTCTATTAACTGTGGTAAGAATCAGTAAGAACAGTATAGTACTTTAAAGAACCTGAAATATTTCACACCATACTACCATACTATCATATGCTAGATCCAACAGGACTCCATGAAAAGGCAAAAAGAAATATCATAATAGCTCTATCTATTGATTGTTTACCCTGTACCAGATGCTGTTCTATTTATATGAACTCATTCAGTGTTGACAACGACTCTTTAAATTAGATAATTATCGCAATTTTACAGATGAAAACACCACAGATAAAAATCTACCAAAGAAGAATCAACCTACCTGGGACTCTATAGCTCATACTCTAATTCTGACATTAGAGTACAGAGAATACATAAAGTCCTGAGGTTGAAATGAGAAGCTCTGGCTTCAAATCTAATTCCACCACTTACTAGTTGGTTGACCCTGGAGAAATCATGTTCCCTAATCTTTCTTGCTCATCAGAATGATAATCTGTTCTGTGTAACCCATACACTACCTGTGAGACTCAAAGAAGACAACTGCTTTTACAAACAGTAATTTACATGATGCCATTACGATTAGAAAACGGCAGCCAGGTAAAGTGCATATAGTGTTAACCATATCAATTTTTGGAACCACATCAGAAATTCTCATGCCTTCATTTACATTTCCATGCTCACATGCAAAAGAGATAACTTCTAAAATTCAGGTTTCTGGGGTGCCTGGATGGCTCAGTCTGGTAAGTGTCTGACTTGATTTTGACTCAGGTCATGATCTCAGGGTAGTGAGATCAAAACCCACGAGGCTCCACACTGGGTGTGGAACCTCCTTGGGATGCTCTCTCTCTCCCTTTGTCCTTCCCCCTCACTCTTTAAAAAAAAATTTAGGGGGCGCCTGGGTAGCTCAGCAGGTTAAAGCCTCTGCCTTCGGCTCAGGTCAGGATTCCTGGGATCGAGCCCCACACTGGGCTCTCTGCTCAGTGGGGAGCCTGCTTCCTCCTCTCTTTCTGCCACCTTCTCTGCCTACTTGTGATCTCCGTCTGTCAAATAAATAAAATATATTTTAAAAATTCAGGTTTCCAATTGTACACTGTTAGATTCTGTTCCTAATAAAGATGGACAAATTACTTAATGGGCTCAGAATTTATGCTATCCACCTGAACAGGGGAAATGATAAATCTCTCTACATACTGGCTGGGATGAGCAACTGAAATGAACTATATAAAGATTCTACTGTAGTGCCTCTGGCACTTATAAATCGAAGTGGCACCGGCTGTTTTGATTATCTCTTGTTCTACCATTCAGCAGAATCACAAAACAAAACCAAAATTTCAAGGGTGTAAAGGATTGTGTATGTAAAATAATTTTAAGATTCTTCTAAAAATCCACAGACTATAGCAATTTTCCCTCCAACATTCATGCTGCATTTTCTATGTCTTTAATGAAATTTAAATCAAAACATTTTTTCTTCTCATTCCCCTGGTGACTCCTTTCATCTTTATTTCGCTCTCAGTCAAAACCTGCTCAGTCTGATTCTTGCTTTCTGACTACTTTGTCTTTGGAAGCACATAACTTTGAATCCACTCTTCTGGTAAACCTAGAACTTCCGACATTTTATGCACTCCTAACAAGATTTCTAGACATATCTTTCTTGGGGTAAGTGCTATCGTTTCAGTTCCTCATTAAATAAAGCTCAAGACAATGTTAGTATGCCATGCTCTTAATCTTTGTTTTAGTACAAGCATACTGACCTTGAGGTGAGACTGAAGAAAACAGCAAATCCAGGAAGGAAATGTGAAAGAGAAAGTTAGAAAGAATTAATAAGGACAATATTCAAGAAATAATGTTATTCATAGACACAGACAAAACATAAAAGCACAGGATTAGAGAAGGTAAGGGAGTAACAGATTCTGCACAGGCACTAAAAATTAGTAATTTCAGATTTTCAACTCTCAGCATGTGTTTTTTCATATTAGATTACACCATTGTATCTTAATATAAGTTTCAATGAAAACTTTTGTTTAAAATTTACCATTTCTTGAAGCAGGGGGAAGAAACAATTTATTAAACACAAAGGAAAAAGAGAGAAGGTCAACACTTCCCCCTTCTCATTTAAGTAGTTAACTGTGATTTCACAACTTCAATCATCTTAATTTTATACATACCCACCTTATAACTGACTACTTTACACACCCCCAACTCCATTTCTGGGATCCAACTTATCCACAACAAAAGCAGAAAAAGAAAAACATCAAGAGATTCAATCATTCTGTGGAACACAGAATTCTAAATGATGAGGAAGAACTTGAAATAATGATCCCAAATGTGAAAACAGTAACTTTTTCCTAATTAGAGCCTAATTTTTTTCTCATTCCAAATCTACCAAAATCTACCTGAAATGGTGCAATCTAAAAGCAATAATGAACAAGAATATACAGCTCTATAAACATGACCCCATTTCTAATGGTGCTCAGCACTTAGAGATGCAAAATTGCCATGCTCAATATTCCTACACAGCATGAAGCCCCGGTGGTTCATTATTGCTTTTTATAACAACAGGCAGTTTTTCCCTTTTAAAAATTAATCAATTTCACTGAAGTTAGTATTATCCTCCAAATACTTAGACTTCTAGTAGCTAGCACCATGCAGATCGTCTTTAGGATCTAAATTTTACTTTCAGAATCCAAAACAAAAGGTTTATTTCTTGAATGCAAGCACCATTTCAATTTGTACTTTAATGTTTTCTAAATTTTCAGTATTTAAAACCAGGGTTTTTAAAAGTCATTGTGAAAATAATGAAAGGTAAGGATGACAAAATTTATTATTCCAATTCTATAAGATAAAGAGAAATGAAAAACAGAGAATAAAAATTACTTCCTCACAATCACACAATGTGTAAGTGGCAGATGCAGGATAAAAATGTGGGTCTGCTGACATCTCCCTGAGCATATTTTATATGTTCTGTGATGCTTACAGATTCCTAAAGGGAATGTATAAAATGAATCCATGCATCTTTGGCATATTTAACACAGTAAAGAATGCAGACAATGTTCAAATCCAAAAATAGGCCAATCTCTAAATGACTGTTCTCAAGTATCTTTTCTATCTTTGTTGGTTATGACACAATAAATCAGAATAATTTTAGATCAACAATGACACTGAAATTTCCCATGGTTACAAGGCTTTAAATAAGACCTGGGTACATCCACCAGGAAAAAAATTAAGCTTACTCCTACCAACAATCTATTTCATTGTTCATGAATCATATTTCACTTTGGCATCAACCTATAACTCTTGGGAAATTGATATGGAAGAAAAAATATGCATATAGAATAATTCCATAGAATTCTAATGTTTGCCCCTTCATGTAAAAACTTTAGGTAACCACTAAACAAAAATTCCTATAAAGACTGTACTAAAAAATTACAAGGTGCTGTGCCCACAAGAAATTTTGGAAAAATGATCTAACAGAATTGACTATGCAAAGCTGTGTGATTTACTCTTCTCTTAAATAAAATCAGTGAAATTCATCAAGGAAGAAGAAGAAAGAACAAGCAGTTTCCTCAGAAAGCAAGCTGAAGCAAGCAGGATCAGATAAAGAACCAGTCATCTTCAGTTATCATATTCTTAGTATATTTCTTTCCTTTTTTTTTTAAAAAAAAAAAAAAAACCACAGTCAATTGTCCCTCAAGCAAGAACACACAACCCCTGCAGCAGCAATCACTTCTCTTCTACTCAAACTACACGAAGACCACATTTTCTGACACTGAACTTCATGGATCAAAGATACATAATCATGAATTTAAAAGAAAGGAAATTCTTCTCTAAGGATATATTTTCCTCATAATTGTATACAAGTTTATGCCAAAGCTATATACAGTTTAATTAAATTTTTAGACAGAAGATATCGGAAGACTTTAAGTTGAGTATCAATTTGGCATTTCTTTACGAAAAAAATTTGTAAGCATGAAGACTAAATATATAGGTTTACATTTTCAGGTTATACTGTGTAGATGGCTAAATATACTGTGAAACCAATATGAAGCAATCACAAACATAAAGTTCATTTTCCCAATACAAAGGTCAAAAATTTCAGGTCAACCTATATAAATAAATAAACAGGAAGTAGGTAAGATAATCAAGTATCTAATTATAATAGTAAATATATACATTTGGCTACACACACATTTAAAATGGGGTACATCAGAAAACAAAGTTAATCTAGAAATACTTTCTTCCACTTCCACATTCTCTGAAGCAATTTTAATTCACTCTCTTTGCATGCATCTTCAAAATCAATTCACCAAGGACAGAAGATGTACCATTACTTTATGTATCACTAAGATGAAAAAAAATACTAATTAAACTATGTGGTGCCATTATTTGCACACATATCCCAGATTCAGAGATGTTAGAATGTAAAAATAAAAGTTACAATTGGTATTTCATTGTGACAAAAGAGGTAGGAAGTTATCTACACCTCTATCTAACCTACAGATCGAAAAATAATCCCACAGGATTATTTAAATTATATAAAGATACTTTATAGATACGAATTTACTTATACTATTACAGAAGGAAAAGTATAGGCACAACTGTAAACACATTACAAACATATAGAAGAAATGAGTAAAAAATAATATTTGCAGTATCACTAATAAGTGTATAATAGACTAAAATCATCTATTTAATTGATGAAAGTTCTGAATACACAGTGATAGATAAAAATGAAAGAAATGTGGGATGATTAGACAGTGAAACAAGAAAGGAGCTCTTTTTGTATCAAACTATATACTGATTAGGCCCTCAATAACGTAGAGTCACAGAGCAGAACATGACAGACACTGTAAGAACAGCACAAATAAGAAAAGAGAAATTACTACCTCAGGGAAGTCAGTAAAACTGGCTTTTACAAAAAGATAGACGACGTTGTTCACTGTAGTTATTGTGGTGATTATTTTGCAATCTACACAAATACTGAATCATTATGTTGTATACTAAAATTAATATAATGTCATATGCCAATTATACCTCAGTAAAAACAATTTCTTTAATTAAAAAATGTTTTAAACCATTATTGCAGAAGTCTAAAAAGATACTAAATCAGAATTCTATCAGCCTACATTCCTCTTCTCTCAATATTTTAAACATTATGCCAAAGATCAACGTCTCTAAAATAAATCTAAATAGAAACTCTACTATGATCATTTTAGAAGCAAAATTCTTAATTACATTCAGGGTTCCTGAGGCTAATCTAAATTGATCTACTTATATAAGGACAGGTAAAGCTCCAGGGTTTGTTTATTTTTGTTTTTATTCTTCCTTAAATTGATTTATTAAGACTATCCAAAATCACCAGGTGATTACTTCTTAAAATGTCAACTTGGCTGGGCTAAAGTGCCTAGATACTTAACTGAACACTAATTTAGATGTTGCTATGAAGGTATTTTGCAGATACAATTAAATCCTCTAATCCCTTTAAGTAAAGGAGATTATCCCAGATAATCAGAGTGGGTATAACTGAATCCTTTGGAAGGCCTCTAAAAGCAAGGCTGAGGTTTCCCCAGGAGAGAAAAAAAAATTCTGCCTGTGGACTTGGCAGAATTTTTGCCCATGCCCATGGGATTTCTATCCTGCTTGATGACCTTCTCTTTCCGTTAGCTAGTCCCTCAGATTTCAGACTTCCTTTGACAGTCTCTCACAATCATGCAAGACAACTCCTTGTAATAAATTTCCAGACATTATATATAATATGTGTATTTTCTACTACTTCTGCCTCTCTGGCTGCACTCCCAACTTAATCACACCACAGTATAAAATATGAATTTAGAAGTAATACTTCTTATATTTAGTTGGGAAAATACTTTATATGTGCAGATATTTATATATATATATGTACAGATATATATATAAATCCTTTTAAAAACTGCAGAGTTGGGGCACCTGCGAGGCTCAGTGAGTTAAGCCACTGCCTTTGGCTCAGGTCATGATCTCAGGGTCCTGGGATCAAGCCCTGCTGGATCAGGCTCTCTGCTTGGCGGGGAGCCTGCTTCCCCTACCCCCTCTCTCTGCCTGCCTCTCTGCCTACTTGTGATTTCTCTGTGTCAAATGAATAAATAAATAAATAATCTAAAAACTGCAGAGTGGTACAACACTGAGTCATCTTCTAACAGCAGCTACTCTTGTTCTACAAGGGCAATGTAAGGGACTAATCATTTTTTATCTAGATCACAAAGAATAGGGTCTGGGGATTCTTTGTGAGTTCTTTAATCTTGAAGATCCTTATGTAAGAAATACTAGGAAATGTGCAAAATTTACTAAGAATTTTCTCTAGTTCAATTATGGTTTTTTGTTTGTTTTGTTTTGCTTTGTTATTTCATTTAGAAGGTTGCTGAACACCCTAGGGAATGAATTCTACATCCTGAATTATGGTGTGGCACTACCATCACCCTAGTAAAGGGACATTACTTAAAGGGCATTCTAGCATTAGACGAAGCTGGAATCGTCTAATGATAATCATAATCAAGACGACAATCAAAGATAACGACAATCATAATAGACAATACCAGAACCTTACCAGAGAGAACTCATACTTTTTCCACAAAACAAGTACCCAAGAATTACAGTTCAACTTGACACAAACTGGCTGTTCTTTAATTCTGATCAAGCAAAATTCCCAGCAAGCCTCAGCAGTAGCAGGAGCAGCAGGAGCAATTCAGTCTAGTACAGTACTGTAGCCTTACATAACACTCACTTTCCCAGGAAGTCCCAAACAAACCCCCCTGACGGTGCAGGGACAGAAACCTGGCGTGGAAGATACAAACTGCGGGAGAATGGCTTTCTGAGAAACAGCATGGCCAAGAGGGGAGACACACAGAGACCAAAACCCCAATGGATTAGGACCATGATAATACAAATTAAAAGAAAGGTGAAGAAATTCAAATGATAAATTATGGGGAGACAGACACCCACACATTAGGAAATAGTGGAATGGCAACACAAGAAGCAAATGGTTAGTAAGAAACATGGCAGCCACACAACACATGCACCTCAGTACTAAACAGGGGAACAAGAGGCATAATATAACCCTAACTGTCTCTATCATTCAGATCTTAAACTATATAGTTGAGCAACAAATTATGAACCCAGGAGCAAATCTGAGTTTTAAAAACTTTCCTTTTTTTGGTAGCCAAGAAACTTTGTGTCAAATCCTAAAACAAAATTACAATGCTGCCAGAAGCTAAAACTGTGCAGTGCTTTTCAACCTTTTAAGTTATATTCTGTGGAAAGAGTAGATCATTTACAACTTTCTCAAAATGTAAGAAATACAGTGGTTAATAAAAGCAATTTGTGTGCTTTGAGTATAAAATATAGATTTAATCCTATTTCTTACTGTCTTTCAAGTCACACCCAACTCCAAAAATCAGTATTAGGTCCAAAAATGAATCAAGAAGTTTTTCAAGCAAGCTGCCTGGAATAACAAACAGTAATTTCAATGTAGATTTCTAATACAAGAAAACAAACCAAAAAATGAAATGTGATCAAAGAATTTCTCTTCTGAAATATTAAAATATTTGGTGGGAAGTCACTAATCCATCAAAACTATTACATTTTAAAACCTGTGCAGCACTGCTGATTTCAGGCCAACACAAAAACAGAGAGGCATGTGTTCTTGTGAGTATGTAGTGTGTGTGTGCTGGGGGACAAACTGCAATACAAACATGAAAAGGGGCATACAAAAATTCAATAATCTCATTTTAAGATGGATAATTTTTAATTCTGATCTAAAGAGTCTATCCATTCGTCTTATCCAGAACCAGAAAATATGAATAGAGTTAATATCAAAAGTAAGAGGAATCTCATGAGTATGCAATCAGTATAGTGAAGAAAAATTATGAGGGTTAGACTTTATTGTTTTAGTTTCTTGGGAACAGAATAAGAGAAAAGTCAATCCCACAGGGGATTATCAAATCTCCCAGTCACCCAAAAATTTTAGACTTAATAAACAACTTATGAAAGTTGTTTCATATTTCCCAATCTTCAAGAACATGAAAACAAAATATTCCTAAGATTCAGCTCCATAGGTTAATGACTTCATTCTGCCACTGTTGTCTCTAGAAGAATAGAGGTGATTAATGAAATTCTACTAGAAGAACTACTTCTATGTACTTATAAATTTATGTTAAATACATGCTGTAAAAGAAGAGATCAAAAGGCATTTACTTAATCTTTAGTATAAAACACCCTAATTATGAAAGAAAGAAAGAAAGGATTGATTCCAAGAGAGCTGTAGGGCTAGATCTGTAAACACAGCTCATTTTGAAGAATTCAAAGTCAAGACCCATAAAAATCATATCCAAGTCACTGAAATTATCCTCAAAATGGCGCTTCTTCTAAATTTGACCTAGGGACTGATGTAATAGCTGGCTTCTCCACAATACAAACTGTGTAAAGTCTAAAAATTCACAGCCAAAAGGGAGCATCGGGCTCAATAAAAAAAAGTCTAAGCCAATGAAAAAGTATTACCTCCCTGAACTTGAGGTTCATTTACTCTGTGGATAATAAAGTAATTAAAAAGCAAGTAGCTACTTGCACTCTCATGATTAGCTAATAGAAAAGTTTAACTTCTCCACTGATGAATACTTTCTTACTTTCCAATCAATGATGCTGATGTCCACAACTTCTTAATATATCCCCATTTGTTGTTGCCTTTCAGATGTTGCAGCAATGAATTTACAATGACTCAGAATAAAAAGTTAATAAAATAATACAAGAACCTAAAGTCCAAGAGGCAGATATACCGAACAAGTATGTCCCCAGAAGTATAGTTTTAAAACCATACTTTAACCTTTCTAACATAGTAAATACACCATTCAGTTTGCCTATCCTTACCTTTCCAACTCTGCGATCTTCTTATCTTTGTCATTCTTCTCATTTTCCACTTCCTTCAAGATTTCCAAGAGGCGGTCAACTTCTGCCTGGGCCTTGCTAGATTCATCTTTATACCTGGCAATCTCTCTCTCCAACTGCTGTATTCGGTCACTCATCTCTGGACTGGCTCTGGCTTCCAGTGTTGCTTCATGTGCCTTCAAAGAAAAGTGTTCAGTATCAGACATATATAGTGGCAGCAGGCAAACCATGTCCCAAAGGACCATCTGTATTTCAATTTAAATAGAGAATTATCAAATATCTAATAGCTCATCTTTAATTTATGAAGTTTTTCTCTGCTTAAATATTACATAGACAAAATATTAGTAATAACTTGAGAAATAATTATCATGGATTTCAAATGGATTTGTGTTTAGATGTACTACTGTACATATCTGAATATCAGGCCAAAAATCATCATATGACAACACACGGGTTTTTTTAAGTCTAAGTGAGATATTCAGACAAGCCATTAGACTACTATTCATCTGTTATTGATCTCTCCAAGATAATCTTTCCAATCTCCCTCAAAAAGGCATTGCCAGAGATTCACTGTTGATGTTACTATAACCAATGTCAATGCTGAGCTCTAATTCCCACTTGACCCTTACTTCCCCCTTCCCTTTTCCTATATACTGCTTTACCAAGCATGTATGAATCATGCTTATGTATTAATGAAATATTCATATTCATACATGTATGACTACCCTGCTCTGCAGGAAGCCAGCTTCTCCCTTCCCCACTCCCTGTTTGTGTTCCCTCTCTTGCTGTCTCTCTATCAAATAAATAAATAAAATCTTTAAAAAATATATTAAAGGGGTACATATATATTGCTAGGAAATACTTCAGAAAGCACTGATGCAAAATACCTTAAGTAAAAGAGAAATGTTCCCATAAATTGGGCTAAATGCTTTGTCAAAGCAAAAGCTGTACTTCTAAGACCAAAACCTTTACCAACATCTTTTGTTTCAGGTTTAATCGGTTAGGAAAATCCAGTTACTAACAGTGGCCTTTAAAAATGATTCCACTGGCAGACATGTATTCTAATGTGTCAGCAAAATTCTAACCTAAACTGGTATGGTTAAAAGCCACAACAGAGTAAATCTAGAGGAAAGAGAGGCAGCCCTAATGAATGAATGAACTCATTTAAGAATAAAACAAGGCAAAAGCAGCAGAAATGAAACACTTCCAAGCCTGGGAGGAAATTGTGATCTCATAGAAACTTTCCCACTTTGTATTCATCCCAATATTCTTTGGAAAGGAGTCATTTTTTGAAAAATCTAGAGTTCCTAATTGAGGAAGGGAGAGAAAAGATCAAAGTGCCTTCATTTTCTACAGAGTAGTAAAAAACCACTCATACAAAATACAGAAAAAATACCAACCAGGACTTTATGGCACTACTCTGTCACATCACTTACTGGTCTAAATGGGTGGCTTAATACTATTTCAGGATCCTAAAGGGGGGGAAAGTGTCAGTAAGAAAAGAAGAAAAAACATAGAAGGAAAAGGTATGGTATAAGAAAAGAACAAAAAAGAGAAAGAAAAGTAAAAAAATAAAAATATGTAATTTTTAAAAACTTGCAACAAAAAAATCCTCCAGAAAGAGCTATTTTCCCCCTCGAAGGAAAAAAAAAAAGAATTCAGCACTTTTTACAGTTCTAGTAACTCAGAAGTTCAACTTCAAGGCTTTCCTTAATAATTCTGAGGTTATTATCTCATGCTGAAGGCATAAAATATGGAAATACACATAGAGGATATAAATTCCTAAGCTAGAAGTATTTCTACTCCATTTCTATTCTGTTCTATTTTTGTGCTAGTACCGTACTGTTTTGATCACTATAGCTTTGTAATAAAACTTGAAGTCCAGAATTGTGATGCCTCCAGCTTTGCTTTTGTTTCAAGATTGCTTTGGCTATTTGCGATCTTCCATGATTCTATACAAATTTTAGGACTGTTTGTTCTAGTTCTGTAAAAAATGCTGGTGGTATTTTTTTTTTTTTTTAGTATTTTATTTATTTGAGAGAGAAAGACCACAAAGGTGGGGAGGGGCGAAGGGAGAGGAAGAGTCAGACCCTCTCCCTGCTGAGCAGAGAGCCCCCTGTAGGGCTCAATACCATGACCCTGGGATCATGACTTGAGCTGAAAGCAGATACTTAACCACCTGAGCCACCCAGGTGACCCTGCTGGTGGTATTTTCATAGGCACTGCATTAAATGTACAGATTGCTTTGGGTAGTACAGATGTTCTAACAATAGTTGCTCTTCCAATCCATAAGTATGGGATGTCTTCCCATTTCTTTGTGTCAGGGGTTCATTCTTAAGGATCTTAACTGTTGTTGGTACAACTATAAATAGGACTGATTCCTTAATTTCTCTTTCCGTTACTTCATTATTGGTGTATAGAAATACAACAGATTTCTCAAAGTTTATTTTGTATCCTTGAAACTTTACTGAATTCATTATCAGTTCTAGCAGTTTTTTTGTGGAGTCTCAGGTTTTCTAAGCAAACTATAACATAATCTGCAGATAGTGAAAGTCTGACTTCTTTCTTACCAATTTGGATGCCTTTTTTCTTTTTGTTGTCTGATTGCTACAGCTACTACTTCCAGTGCTAAGTTAAATAACTGCAGTGAGTGTAGACATCTATGTCTTATTCCTGACTGTACGAAGAGGAAAAGCTGTTTTTCCTCACTGAGGATAATATAAGCTGTAGGATTTTTGTGTAAGCCTTTATTACACTGAGGTATACTCCCTCTAGATCTACTTTGTTAAGGCTTTTTACTCATGAATGGATGTTATACTTTGTCAAATGCTTTTTCTCCATCTACTCAAATGATCATATGGCTCTTTTTGTTAATGTTGTGTATCACTTTGATTGATTTGCGAATACTGAACCACCCTGCAAACCAGGAATAAATGCTACTTGACTGGGTGAATGATTTTTTTTAATGCACCGTTGTGTGGTTTGCTAGTGTTTTTTTGTTTTGTTTTTTTTTTTAAGAATTTTTGCATCCATGTTCATCAGGGATACTGGCCTGTAGTTCTCTTTCTTCATGGAGTCTTTATCTGGTTTTGGTATCAGGGTAATGCTGGCCTCATAGAATGAATTTGGAAGTTTTCCTTCCTTCTCTATTTTTTGGAATAGTTTGACCAAAAAAAAAAAAAAAAAAAAAAAAGAGAGAGAGAGAGAGAGAGAAAGAGAAATAAGTATGGTGGGGATGTATAGAAAAGAGAATTCTTATACACTGTTGGTAGAAATGGAAAACAGTATGAAGCTTCCTCAAAAAGTTAAAAACAGAACTACCATATGATCCAGGAATTCTGCTTCAGAGTACACACCCAAAGGAAACAAAATCACTATTGAAAAGAATATCCATACTCCCATATTCATTGCAGCATTATTTATGGAGGCTAAGACAGGAGTTAACCTAAACGTCCACTAATGGATGAATGGGTAAAGAAGTCACGGTGCATATACAGAATGGACTACTATTAACCCATTAAAAAAAGAAGGAATTCCTTCCATTTCTAACAACATGGATGAAGCTTCAGGGCATCAGGCAAAATGCAGTATGTCAGAGAAAGAGAAATATTATATGCTCTCACTTATACATGGAATCTAAACAATTGAACTCAGACAAATAGAGAACAGATGGTTGGTTACCCGGGCAGGGAGAGGAGTATGTGAAATGGATCAAAGTGGTCAAAGAGTATAAACTTCCAATTATAAAACAGTAAGTTCTCAGAATGTACTACACAGCATGGTGACTATGGTTAACAATACTGTTCAATTTGCAAACTGCTGAGAGAAAATCTTTAAAGTTCCCACAAACAAAAAATAAAATAGTTTCTATATATTAAAAAAAAGCCCCAAAATAAATAAACCTACAAATAAGCTATAAAACGAAACAAAACAAATGCTAATATAGAAAATAAAGACAACACAATCCTAGGCCTAATAAGCTCCTAAAGAATTAAAATTGTAGGAACGCCTAAGTGGCTTGGTTGGTCAAGTGTCTACCTTCAGCTCAGATCATGATCCCAGGGTCCTGGGATCGAGTTCTGCATCAGGCTCCTTGCTCAACAGGGAGCCTGCTTCTCCCTCTGCCTGCCTCTCCCCCTGCTTGTACACTCTCTCTTTGAGAAATAAATAAATAAAACCTTAAGGAAAAAAATTAAAGTTGTAGCAAAAAAAAACCCCAAAACCATGTGATGATATTTGGCTCTATTTTTTTATATATAATTGACATATAACATTATATTATTTATAGGTGTATACTGTAATGATGATTTGACAAATCTGTGGTGTACTGTAAAATGATCACCACAATGTAATTAACATCTATTACTACAAAGTTAGAAGTAATCTTCCTGTGATAAGAACTTTTAAGATCTACTCTCTTAGCAACTTTCAAATATACAGTAAAGTATTACTAACTATAATCAACATGCTGTACATTATATCCCAGGGCTTACTTATTTTATAACTGGAAGTTTTTACCTTCTGACCTGCTTCAACCATTTTGCCCACACACCACCACTCCCCCCACCTTCCTGGCAACCACCAATCTGTTCTATGTATTCAGGTTATTTTTGATTTTACATTCCACATATAAGTGAGATCATATGGTATTTGTCTTTCTCTATGTCACTGCCCTGCTTTTAAAATGTAATAGTGCTAGGGAAAAATTTATCTACTAGAATGAGCTAAAATCTGAAGCACAATATTTAACAATTATTCTGAGTATTATTACATCTTACTGCTTTATCCTTATCTCAATCTTACATTAGGAAATATACTCTCATTTATTCTAAGACATAATTTAAAGTCAAAGATTTTTCTCTTCTTTCTTAAAAGGCAATTTCCAATATAAATTAATGAGTTTAGAAACACTCTGATAATACAAAATACTCAAGTTCATCTGACATCTAGTAGAACTAAAAAAGCTATGTGAGACGTGTACTGAGGGTGCCTGGGTGGCTCAGTCACTTGCGCCTCCAACTCTTGATTTCAGCTCAAGTTGTGACCTCAGGGTCCTGGGTCAAGCCCTGCATCAGGCTCCCTGCTCAGCGGGGAGTCTGTTTATTGCCCTCTTCCTCCACCCCTCCCCGGAGTCATACAGATATGCACCCTGCCAATAAATAAATAAGTAAATAAATAGCCATGTATGTTGTTAATAAATTCCCTGGGATAGGTAACCTATTGATTTCACAAATATTTATGTGTTAATTAATAAAACTAAAGTTGATTCCCAGATATAGGCAATAATTATATTTTTATTTTAGGTTTTAGATGTTATTCTAAATAGCAAAATTCACATATACACCTTCACAAAACAAGAATGTATAGGCATGCTCCATATAAAAAACTGCTGTAACCTCAGCTCCAACATGTAAAAAGTCTGTAAGTCATCACTACCATTTTTAAAACAAGAAAAAGTTAAAAAACTGAAAATCAATTACTTTTCTGGGACCTATCAGAGAACTAAGGTCAAAGGGCAAACTACATCTTTGAAATCAAGAGTCACAGTTGAAATCTACCCAACTAGAGCAAAGCTGTTGGTAGAAACACTTCAATGGTGACTTTGAGGAATTACTAGAGGCTGAGTGTGGATGAGCATGACAGTGAGCATGACAGTCCTAGAAGCTGCAGTTTTAGGGCAAACTCACCTTATTTTGATGGACTTTAATATCCAGAAACCCCACCAGGTTCTCAAAGTGAAGAATGACAAAAATCCCTTTGGGTTCTGGTAAGGCTGTGGGCAGGAGTAATTGTGAAATATGCCCAAACTATACTCTACCCAAACACAGAGCCTCCAGGAGCAAAGATTTTAACAGAGTTTAATCCCACCTAGCAGACAGGCATTTCTCTCATTCTACCCCCTCTAAGGTCACAGCCAGGGACAAAGGCTCATAAAAGACCAAAGACTTAATCACGAGACTATAGAAAGTTTATCTTCCCCCACATCTTACCACCACACCAATAGGGCTCCAATATAATAACAAAGGATAACAGCTGAAAGAGCTACAAGATGCAAACTCTTTCTGAAGAGAGAAACCCAAAGTAAAAGAGATGAGAATACTAGAGGAATTTGAAGCCTCTGGCACCTATAGCTACAGCAAACATTAAATACAGCTCAACTCCTAGCCAGATTAAAACCTTACACATAGGCCTATTTACCCACTATCTAATACAACATACCTGCCTTTCAACAAAAAAATTATAAGGTGTGCTAAAAGAAAAGACACAGTCTGAAAAGACAGAGCAAACATAAGAACCTGATCAGATATTTGACACTGATGTTGGAATTAATCAGACATGAAATTTAAAATAACTGATTAACAGTTAAGGTCTCTAATGGGGAAAGTAGGCAATATAAAAAATAGATCGGTAATACAATCAGAGAGGTGGACACTCTAAGAAAGAATCAAAAGGAAATTCTAGGTATAAAAAACACAAGAAAAATTAATGCCTTTCATGGACCCTTTTAGTAGACTGGATATGGTTGAAGAAAGAATCAGTAAGCTTAAAGATAAGTCAACAGAAACTTCCCAAAATGGAGGCGCCTGAGTGGTCAGTTGAGTGTCTGGCCGCAGCTCAGGTCATGATCTCAGGGTTCTGGGACTGAGCCCCACATTAGGCTCCCTGCTCAGCAGGGAGTTCGCTCACCCCTCTCCCCCTGCCCCATCCCCTTCTGCGTGTGCTATCAAATGAATAAAATCTTAATGAAGAAAGGAAGGAAGGAAGGAAGGAAGGCAGACAGACATAGGGAGGGAGGCAGGGACTTCCCAAAATAAAATGGAAAGAGAAAAAAATAATAAAAAGAACAGTACAGAACATTCAGGAACTATGGAGCAATTTCAGAATGTGCAACATACACATAACTGGAATATGAAAAGGAAAAGAAAGAAGAAGAAATACTGTAAGTAATAATGGCTGAGAATTTTCCAAAATTATGGATACACACCAAATCAGGAAGTTCAGAACACCAGGCAATATAAATTCTATACATCTATACAAAGACACACCATATTAAAAATGCAGAAAGTCAAAGACAAAAAAGCTTAAAAGAAGTCAGAGGGGGAAAAAACATTTTATCTATAGAACAACAATGTTAAGAACTACAGTAGATTTCTCATCAGAAATCACTTAAGAAGAAAGCAGAGTGAAACGTTTAAAGTGTCCAATCTAGAAACCCACGTCCAGTGTTGTCATCTCTCAAAAGTGAACAAGAAATAGAGATTTTCTTAAATAAAAACTAAGAAATTCATAGCCAGGAGACCTACCCTGCAAAAATATATTAAAAGAAATTCTTCAGAGGGCACCTGGGTGGTTCAGTCAATTAAGCCTCTGACTCTTGCTTTCGGCTCAGGTTACGATCTCAGGGTTGTGAGATGGAGCCATGCGCTGGGAGTACAGCCTACTTAAGTCTTACTCTCCCTCTGCCCCTCCCCCACAACTCATGCACTCTGGCACGCGCTCTCTCTCTCAAAAAAAAAAAAAAGTTGTCAGGCAGAAATAAATTATATAGGTCAGAAACTCACATATATATATAAAAGGGAACTGGAGAAGGAAAAGCTAAAACTACATCTTATATAGAAAGCTATATAAATATATATTTATATACAGAAAGCTAAAACTAAAGCTTTTTATTATTCTTATTCTTCACCTAAAAGGTAATACTTTCAAGTAATAACAGTAATGTACTGGGTGATTATTGTACATGGATAAATGAAATGAACGATAACAGTGTTATCAGGGAAGGAAGGAAGGAGCTGGGAGTATTCTGTTATATGTACCTGCATGACATATAAAGTGGGATAACATTTTTTGAAAATGAATTTAGATTAAAAATGTTTTACTGCATTTTTTTTTGATATGACACCAAAAGCACAGACAACAAAAGCAAAAACAGGCAAACTGCATCCAACTAAAAAGCTTCTATACAGCAAAGAAAACTATCGACAAAATAAATGGCAGCCTACGGAATGGGAGAAAATATTTGTAAACCTTATAGCTGACAGGGGGTTAGTATTCAAAATATATAAGGAACTCATACAACTTAATAGCACAGACACAAGTAATACAAATAATCCCATTAAAACGGGTGAAGGACCTGAACAGATAGATACTCTTCCAAGGAAGACAGACCAATAGCCAAGAGGTATGTGAAAAGTAGTAGCTCAATGTCACTAACCACCAAGGAAATGCAAATCAAAACTACAATGAGATAACAACTAACATCTGTTAGAATGTCTATCATCAAAAAGACTAGACGGGCTCCTGGGTGGCTCAGTGGGTTAAGCCTCCACCTTCGGCTCAGGTCACAATCTCAGGGTCCTGGGATTGAGCCCCACATGGGGCTCTCCGCTCCGCAGGGAGCCTGCTTCCCCCACCCCCGCCCCGCCTGCCTCTCTGCCTACTTGTGATTTCTCTCTGTCCAATAAATAAATAAAATCTTAAAAAAAAAAAGTCTAGAAATAAGAGTTGGGAAGAGTATGAAGAAAAAGGAACTCTTGTACCCTGTTGGTGTGAATGCAAATTCATACAGCCATTATAAAAACAGTATGATGACACCTTCGCAGAAATTCTTGAATGGAGCTACTGTGTGATCCAGCAACTAAAAGAAATGAAATCACTATCTCAAAGAGATACCTGCACTCTCATGCTCATTGCAGCATTTACTCACAAGAGCCAAATACTGAAAGAATCTAAGTGTCCATCAATAGATGAATGGATAAAGGAAATACAATTTGTGTGTGTGTATACTGAAATATTATTTAATCATAAAAATAAAGGAAATCCTGCCATTTGTGACAACATGAATGAATATGGGGGACATTATGCTAAGTGAAATTGAGCTAGACACAGAAAGACAAATACTGCATGATCTCACTTATATGTAGAATCTAAAAAAGTGGAATTTATAGAAGCAAAATAGAATGGTGGTTGTCAGGAGCTGGAGGGTGGAAAAGTGAGGACATGCTAATCAAAGGAAGGGTACAAATTTTCAGTTGTAAGATCAATAAGCTCCAGGAATTTAACATTTAGGATGCCAGGAATTTAACATTTAGGATGGTGACCATACTTACTAATACTATATTATATACCTGAAATTTGCTAAGAGTATTAAAAAGTTCTCTCAACCCAAAAAAATAAAACAGTAATATGTGAAGTAATGAATGTGTTAACTAGTTTGACTGTGGTCATCACTTCACAATGTATACACAAATCATCATGTTGTACACCTTAAATATATACAATTTTTAGTTGCTAATTATATCTCAATAAAGTTGGAGGATAAGTCAAAATGTATATGGCAAACTCTAGGGTAATCACTTGAGAAGATTTAAGAAATATAACTGATATGTTAAAAGGAACAAGAAAATGGAATTATAAAAAATGCCCAATTAAAAGAGGGGAGAAAAGCACAAAACAAATGAAACATACAGAAAACTAAAGTAATAGTAATAACCTACCTATTGGAGTTGGGCATTGTGAAAGAAGTATAATAGGAAAATATCAGTAATGAATTAAAATGAAAGAAACAATAATCCAGAATGAAACAAGGGAAAATATGCAAAGAAAATTGGCCAATAGTAAAATAAATAAATTCAAGTAGGGGAAAGCCATCAACCTCCTCTACCCAAAGATAACTTTAGTTTTTTTCATAAGCTTAAATTTAAAGTCCAAGATATAAGAGACTATGGTAACAAAGAAGTTAAAAATAAACAAACAGAAGAAAATGTGGGATTGTCACGAACAAGGGAGTTTAGAATATTAATGAATAATATCACTCTTGATAGTTACTCCTCTGTTACATAAAATACATATAAGCAGCTTCATCTTCGATATTCAGGTATAAAATAAGAAATTACCTCCACCTTTTCAGTGAGGAAAAATAGCCAGCCATCAAATCTGAATTGGTCATAATCAAAATCTGCAATCTCACAAATAGAATTCTCCTACTTATTCACAAGTAACTTTAAGATATTAGATTTTCTTTCTTTTTCTTCACCTAAAAGTAACATTTTAAAGTAATAGCAGTTTAATATACTGGGTGATTATTGTTTTTAAACATGATTTTACTTTTGACATATCCTACATGTAAGGGTATCATGTTGAATACACCCAATATATGGAAGGAGAACAAGACTTAAAGTGTCGAGACTAGGCTGCACCCTTTCTCATTAGTCATCAATACTGAGTTGGCCTCAATAGTTGAGACTAACTGAACTGGCCTCAGTTAATGTAACTGCTCAAACTGTAACTATAAACTGATCACAGAGTTGGTAGCTCAGAGATTAAAAATATGAAAGTGTTTTGAAAACTATAAATTGCCATATAAATCTTAGAGGGAAATAAATCAAAGAAATTGAAAACAAATATATGTCCCACATCCTAATACTTGGCAGCATGGGTGACTATCATTGCTAAATTACCTCCTTCTAGGAGGCTTAGTGCTAATGGAGGAACATATCAGAAAATTAAGATTTTTACACTGTCTTATACTTTGTCCATAAAGGGGCTGCATTTTTTAATCTTTCTCTGATCTGTCAATTCTCTAAAATTTTGAGGATTCTCAGTAGTAAAATAAAACAAGACAAGAACATTAAGAGAACTAATGAAGGTATAAATGATATTTTGAACTAGGGGGGAATATTACACCATTGGCAAATTATTACACATTGAACACTGCAGAGCTCTCTACTACGTTCTTATTTAAAGCAAAGTAAGAAAAGTGGAAAAATTTTCTTTAACCTTTTTCAATTGTGATTCCATTTTCAGACACTCTTCCTTCTTCTGTTCCAAAGCAATCTCCAGTGTCTTAAGCCGTGAGTCCTTTTTCAGTCCTGAGGAAGCCAGCGAAGAAGCATGCTCTTTCAGATCCAGGAGTGAAGCCTGAAAGAAGCAAAACATGTCTAGAATACTCAGTACAAACAAAATGGAAATGTAAATTTTAAAATTTATTATCTTGGTGGCTTATAGTTGCTCTTTATTACTATATACTGACACTTCCATTTCAAGAACATTCATGAAATATAAAACAGCGTCAGCTTCAGCTTCTGAGTCCTAACTAAAGCTTAATTCCCAAGAAATACCAACTGAACTGTGATTTAAAGAGTTCTACCAATACATATTCATTCCCATAAATTAAATGAAAGTAGATCAAGTTTCATGAATGAAACTAGTCATTAGCAGTAGTACTCACTACTAGTTACTGCTGTAGCTACAGTGACTTAAATATAAAATACTTTTCCCTTTGAAAAGGAAAGTTCTACTAGAAACTTAAATATCTATAAACTGTCTTAAAGATAACCAGAAATAAAATCCAAGAGTGCCCCTAAAGCTCAGGCATTATTACATGATCACAGGCAGTATTTTTTACTATTTGGGTCACATTAACAGGACCTTCCAAAAGCAAGACCAAAATATACTAAGTAATCTAAATAGTCAGCAATTACTTATGATTTCTCTGCCGATACTGAGATGTACTTTAAGAGATATTATAAATACACAGCCCTCCATTACATAAAATTTTGTTTATCACCCTTCTTACCATTAGCATAGCATTTCCATGTGTGACAGCTTCAGTTATTTTAGGATCTATAAAAATGTCATTAACGAGTAAGAAACCAATATAACATATTGAAAAAGCTAAAGACTTAGGAAATGAATGATCCAATCTATTATGTCTCTGCAAAGCTTGCCATAATTCCCCTTAATATCTTCTAAAAAGCTCTGTTGTAAGAATATTAAGGAAAATCTTCCATCAAATACATTTTTTCTGCATTATGTAAATGCCAACAACATATACATACAATGCACTAAGCAAACCAAATCATTCTATTTTGGTGATCTTAACCTCTTTTTCTGAGAGGTCGCCTTGCAATAAGCTGACTTTTTCTTTCAAATCTTTAAGATCTTTTTTGTAGTTATCAATTTCCTCTTGCTTCTCTCGTTCATCTCTGTCCCGCTGCTCCTTTAAGCGTTCAATTGTCCGCTCCTGATGAGAGAACACATCAATATGTAAGAAAATTCCTTTCATACTTATATTATATGACCCTAATTCAGCTTTCAGCTGATAAAATTTCACATTTTCATGCTCCATTCAAAATACTGGGATAAGCTGTTAATAATCAACTTTTCAAGGAATTCACCCTTCCTACCTCTCTTGCAATAACAAAGATGTAGCTTTGCTCTTTGATTCCCCTAGGTTTCTTTTCCTATAATCTCAAATAGTATTAGAAGTCCTTTTGAAAAAATCCCCTTTTTTCAATTCCCAATAACAAAAACTTAACACACACACACACAGACCTAAGACTGATAAGTAACACATATTTTTTATATGTAACTCACATGTTGCCCACAGACAATCGAAATGACTCACAATTTGCATAACAAAAAAGGAAGAGATTTGGGAGATTACGATATGTTGAATTAAAGCGTAAAAAAGGGGAGGGGGGCAAGAGGGAGATGGGCACCTGGGTGTCTCAGTCAATTAAGTGTCTGCCATCAGCTCAGGTAATGATCCCAAGTTCCTGGGATCGAGTCCCACATTGGGCTCCCTGCTCAGTGGGGAGCTTGCTTGTCCCTCTCCTTCTGTTCCTCCCACCCTCCCCCTCCTCCCCCTGCTTTCTCAGTTCTCTCTCTCTCTCTCTCTCTCAATCTCTCAAATAAATAAATAATCTTTTTTTAAAAAGGGTGGAGGGACAGTCCATTAAAACTTCTGTCAACAGATACTCGGTAAGTCTGAAAGTTGAAGCAATTGAAGTATATTTCTGGTTATTATTTCTGACTATATCCAGGGATCAAGCCTTGATCCCTGGCACATACCCTGAAGCTTGTGAGTCCAAGAGACTTAAGGAACAGTGACCCTATTCCTTTAAAAAAATCCAATTACAATGCACCACCAAGATTCCTTAAACCTCCTTCTAATACATTAACACCTAACTGGCTGGGCCACTTCTTTATTATGTCAACCATTTCTGAAAACTTAGGTTTGCTCATAAACGTAAAATGAAGTAGCTGGGCCAAGACTAGAAAAACAACAAGTGTGTTTCTGTTGATAACTAAAATCCCAGATTTTATTAAGTACTACCATGGTACAGTAAAGGAGAACTAATTATATATTGCTTCCTAATGGTCAATGTCTGATATTTTCACATCCCCAAGTTCAAACAGATGAGATAAATAAAAAGTACTTTTCTTTTCGTTCAGGAGACAGTAAGTGGGAACTTATGGCTTAGTCTTTAGAAATTTCAGCCAATGGGGGCAGCTGGGTGGCACAACTGGTTAAGAGTCTGACTCTTGGTTTCTGCTCTGGTTATGATCTCAGGATGGTGAGATGGAGCCCTACATCAGGCTCCTAGCTCAGTGTAGAGTCAGCTTGAGTTTATTTCTCCCTCTCCCTCTCTGCCCCTCCCCCCACTCTATTAATATTTAATATTTACATTAGTAGATATTTAATATATCTATTAAAGTAAAGAGGAAGGAAAGAAGAAGGAAAGGAGAGGGGAAAACTTTCAGCCACTGCTCTCCAGTGTGAAATCCATTTTGCCTAGCAACAGATGCTTAAGTTGACAAAAACAAAATGGCTTTTCTATCTCTTTATACTATCTACAACAGCAATATTACAGAAAACTCTTTTCTCTTTTGCCCTAAGGGATTTCTTCTGCCTTTTAAATCCAAGTCTCATTACTAAATTTAACATTAATGAGAAAGAAGAGCAAATGTGTCTACAAAGGGTCCAAACCTGTTACTCACTTTCTCAGCAAGGGCCTCCTCCAAAGTTGTCAAGGCAGTGTCAGTGTTGGTAGTGTCAGCCTGCAAGGATTTGACCCGTTCTTTCAAGCTGCTCATTTGCTTTTCCTTATCTCTAAGTTGCTCTTGAAGATTTTCAATCTAAGTGTGGGGGAAAAAAAGGAAATTAAAAGAAATACAAATAGTCACAATAAAAATCATTTTACGTTAGAAATAGATCAGGGCTGTCTCTGAATGTGTGTTCCACAGAAATAATTTAATACTAAGGGTCTCCAAACTGAATGCAAAATTTAAAAGACAGAATTTAGAGCCAGAACACAGAAAAGACACACATGTAGCTATGGACATATATGCATATATATAAATCTCTCAAAAAATAAGGAAAGTAGCTAGAGAGAAAAGAGCCAACATTTAGAGATGGGATTGAGAGTGGAAAGATAGGAAAGACAAGAGAAATGGGATAACTTCGGGAGGAGTCAAGATGGCGGAGAAGTAGCAGGCTGAGACTACTTCAGCTAACAAACAATCAGCTAGATAGCATATCTAAAGACTGCAAACACCTACAAATCCAACGGCAGATGGAAGAGAAGAAGAACAGCAATTCTACAAACAGAAAATCAACCACTTTCTGAAAGGTAGGACTGGCGGAGAAGTGAATCTAAGGCGAAGGGAAGATAGACCCTGGGGGGAGGGGCCGGCTCCCGGCAAGCTACGGAGCAACAGTGCACAAAATCGGGACTTTTAAAAGTCTGTTCCACTGAGGGACATCACTCCAGAGGCTAAACCGGGGCGAAGCCCACACGGGGTCAGCGTGGCCTCAGGTCCAGCAGGGACACAGAAGGATCATGGGTGTCTGAGCGTAGCAGACCTTACTGGTATTACAACAAGGAAGCCGGCTAAAGAGACAGCCGACAGTGAGCTCACAGCTCAGAGTTACCTTGAATCGGTCACAGGCTTGGTGAGCTCGGAATGCGGCGGGAGGCCACGGAGACGGGAGTAATTGGGCGCTGTTCTCTGAGGGCACACTGAGGAGTGGGGCCCCAGGCTCTCGGCTCCTCCAGGCCAAAGACCAGGAGGCCACATTTTCATTCCCGTCCACTGGAACTCTACGGATAGCGCTCAGGGAACAAAAGCCCCCGAAAGGAAACCCCAGCAGCTTACTCAGCCTGGCCCGTGCAACTCCGCCTGGGGCAAAGATGCTTGAGAATCACTACACCAGGCCCCTCCCGCAGAAGATCAACAAGAATTCCAGCCAGGACCAAGTTCACCTACCAAGGAGTGCAGTTTCAATACCAAGGAGAGCAGCGGAATTCCAGAGGAGGAGAAAGCAAAGCACGGAACTCATGGCTTTCTCCCGGTGATTACTTAGTCTTGTACTTAATTTTTTTTTCTTTTTCAATTTTTTTTCTCTTCTTCTGCTAAATATTTTTTAACTTTTACCCTTTTCAACGTTTTTTTAACTAGTTTATCTAATATATATATTTTTCTTTTTTATACTATTTCTTTATTCGTTTTTTTTTAATTGCTTTTTTTTTTTCTTTTTTTTCTGAACCTCTTT
The DNA here is from genome assembly GCF_030435805.1 of Mustela lutreola. Taxonomy (NCBI): domain Eukaryota; kingdom Metazoa; phylum Chordata; class Mammalia; order Carnivora; family Mustelidae; genus Mustela; species Mustela lutreola. Next base: position 43,659,092 of record NC_081297.1, read on the forward strand.
TTATCCCCTTTTTCCACTCCAACCCCCCACGATTTGGGGTCTCTTCTGATTTGGTTAAAGGATATTTTCCTGGGGTTGTTGCCACCCTTTTGGTATTTTACTTGCTCCTTCATATACTCTTATCTGGACAAAATGACAAGGCGGAAAAGTTCACCACAAAAAAAAGAACAAGAGGCCGTACCGAAGGCTAGGGACCTAATCAATACAGACATTGGTAATATGTCAGATCTAGAGTTCAGAATGACAATTCTCAAGGTTCTAGCCGGGCTCGAAAAAGGCATGGAAGATATTAGAGAAACCCTCTCGGGAGATATAAAAGCCCTTTCTGGAGAAATAAAAGAACTAAAATCTAACCAAGTTGAAATCAAAAAAGCTATTAATGAGGTGCAATCAAAAATGGAGGCTCTCACTGCTAGGATAAATGAGGCAGAAGAAAGAATTAGCGATATAGAACCCCAAATGACAGAGAATAAAGAAACTGAGCAAAAGAGGGACAAACAGTTACTGGACCACGAGGGGAGAATTTGAGAGATAAGTGACACCATAAGACATATTGCCCTCGACCCGCAAGGACGACAAGAAGCCCCAGTTCAGATGTATCTTCTCTCTCTTTATTTCTGCAAGTCTACACACTTATATACGTTTACATGACCAATCAGCGAGCAGGGTACAGGAGGGAGCAAATCAGGCTGTGCACCTAAACAAACAACTTCGCTAGCAACCAATGCTGTTTACTTCCTCTTTGGGCGTTCCGCTTAGTCTCACGAGGCAATCCTAACCTGGCAACTAGCCAGGCGCCATCTTTTAATGGTGGAGGCCGCCCTGGCCAGGGGCCTGCCTCCGACATCACGAAACAACATTAGAATAATTGGGATTCCAGAAGAAGAAGAGAGAGAAAGGGGAGCAGAAGGTATACTGGAGAGAATTATTGGAGAGAACTTCCCCAATATGGCAAAGGGAACAAGCATCAAAATCCAGGAGGTGCAGAGAACGCCCCTCAAAATCATTAAGAATAGGTCCACACCCCGTCACCTAACAGTAAAATTTACAAGTCTTAGTGACAAAGAGAAAATCCTGAAAGCAGCCCGGGAAAAGAAGTCTGTAACATACAATGGTAAAAATATTAGATTGGCAGCTGACTGATAAGTCTCCACAGAGACCTGGCAGGCCAGAAAGAGCTGGAATGATATATTCAGAGCACTAAACGAGAAAAACATGCAGCCAAAAATACTATATACAGCTAGGCTATCACTGAAAGTAGAAGGAGAGATTAAAAGCTTCCAGGACAAACAAAAACTGAAAAAATTTGCAAACATCAAACCAGCTCTATAGGAAATATTGAAAGGGGTCTTCTAAGCAAAGAGAGAGCCTGAAAGTAGTAGATCAGAAAGGAACAGGACAACATACAGTAACAGTCATCTTACAGGCAATACAATGGCACTAAATTCATATCTCTCAATAGTTACCCTGAATGTTAATGGGCTAAATGCTCCAATCAAAAGACACAGGGTATTAGAATGGATCAAAAAACAAAATCCATCTATATGTTGCCTAAAAGAAACTCATTTTAAAACCAAAGACACCTCCAGATTTAAAGTGAGGGGGTGGAAAAGAAGTTACCATGCTAATGGACATCAGAAGCAAGAAGGAGTGGCAATCCTTATATCAGATCAATTAGATTTTAAGCCAAAGACTATAATAAGAGATGAGGAAAGATACTATATCATACTCAAAGGACCTGTCCAACAAGAATATCTAACAATTTTAAATATCTATGCCCCCAACGTGGGAGCAGCCAACTATATAAACCAATTAATAACAAAATCAAAGAACACATCAACAATAATACACTAATAGTAGGGGACTTTAAACTCCCTTCACTGGAATGGACAGATCATCCAAGCAAAAGATCAACAAGGAAATAAAGGCCTTAAATGACACACTGGACCAGATGGACATCACAGATATATTCAGAACATTTCATCCCAAAGCAAACGAATACACATTCTTCTCTAGTGCACATGGAACATTCTCCAGAATAGATCACATCCTCGGTCCAAAATCAGGCCTCAGCTGGTATCAAAAGATTGGGATCATTCCCTGCATATTTTCAGACCACAATGCTCTGAAGCTGGAACTTAATCACAAGAGGAAATTTGGAAAGAACCCAAATACATGGAGACAGCATCCTTCTGAAGAAAGACAACTATCATATGATCTCCCTGATGTGAGGAAGTGGAGATGCAACATGGGGGCTTTAAGGGGGTAGGAGAAGAATAAGTAAAACAAGATGGGATTGGGAGGGAGACAAACCATAAGTGACTCTTAAATCTCACAAAACAAACTGAGGGTTGCTGGGGGGAGGGAGGTGGGGAGAAGGGGGGTGGGGTTATGGACACTGGGGAGGGTATGTGCTATGGTGAGTGCTATGAAGTGTGTAAACCTGGCAATTCACAGACCTGTACCCCTGGGGATAAAAAATATATATTTATTTTTAAAAATAAAAAATTATATATAAAAAAAGAAATGGGATAACTTCAATAATGACACTGTAAATCACTTCACAGTGAATTAGAGCAAGATAGTAAAAGACAAATCAGCTCTATAAAGAAAAAGTGTTCTTAAATGCTAGTGTAAAAATATATTTTTATATCACCTTTTATGTAAACGTGAAGCATTTTCAATGAAATTCCTTATTGTAGATATTCATTCCTTCATACACATCTATATGCATTCATTTACTCAAGGAGGTATTTACCAAATTCTTTATTATATTGCAAGGCACTAGTGGGTACAAAGAAAAATGAATAGACCAAGTTTTATTATAAGATGGTAAGAGAACTAACCATTATGTAGCTGAATCCAAGCTAAGGATGGTCTTGTGTGCAATCTAAAGAGCACAAATTTTATTCTAGACAGATGGGAACCATTAGGTATTTTTAAGCAAAGAAATGATCTGGTCAGTTCTGCATTTTAGACAGATAATTCTGATGGTTCTGGAGAAAAAAATTTAAGGAGACTTGTATAGAGATGGCAAATAATTAGAGTTTATCAATCCCCCAAGAGATACTGAAGATTAAATGAGCTAAGAGAGATGGGAAAAGAAGGGTTGGTTTGAGAAACATTATAGAGACAGGATGTTATCATGGGAGGTTAAAGTACATATAATGAAAAACACTGAGGAAATAAACATGAAGGAATTGTAGCAAGATAGTCTTAATAAACTAAAAGAAAATAAGGTAATTACTGTAGATCTCACAAACTTCATTCATTCATTCAACACATACTTGAGCTCTTGCTATGTGCCAGAAACTTTTCTCAGTGTTGAGAATATAGAAGTAATCAAAACAGACAACAATCCCTATCCTCAAAGAGGTAACATCCTAGTACAGCAGACATTAAATGAATGAAATAAACACAGTATGTAAGCTAGAGATAAGTACTATAGAGAAAAATCAAGAAGAGATATAAATTAGTCCATTCTAAACTAATACTAGAGTGAGCTGGTATATTTTACATGGTTTTCAAAAAGGAACATAAATATTATCTCCTTTGAAAAGATCTCCTTTAGAATAAAATGCTCTTTATACTCAATCACACATATACATGTTACATATACATACACAGACTCTCTCCATTCTTTCATCTATCTATATGTATTTATCCCATCTACATTATAACACTAATCCCTGACCATATCGTAATTCTTTGATACGTGTCTCTACACATAGACTGGATCCTGCCCCTCATATCTGGCACACACTAGGTGTATGATAAATATCAGTTCATTAATCAGTAAATGAATAATATATAAGCTTAGACTTCTAGAAACTGAATTTAGGCATACACATAAACTCCTGCCAAGAATGGAACAACAAAAGAAGTCTAGATACTGGCTAACAGACACATAAAAAGATGCTCAATATCACTCATCATCAGGGAACTACAAATCCAAACCACATTGAGATACCACCTTAACACCTGTCAGAGTAGCTAAAATTAACAACATAAAAACAGCAGATGTTATCGAGGATGCAGAAAAAGGGCAACCCTCTTACACTGTTGGTGGGAATGCAAACTGGTGCAGCCACTCTGGACAACAGTATGAAGGTTCCTCAAAAAGTAAAAACAGAACTATCCCCCAATACAGCTACTGCACTAATAGGTATTTACCCAAAAGATAGAAAAGTACTGATTCGAAGGGGCACATATATTCTGATGTTTATAGCAGCATTATCTACAATAGCCAAATTATGGAAAGAACCCACATGTCCATCATCTGATGAATGGATAAAGAAGATGTGGTGTACGTACACACACACACACACACACACACACACACACACACACACAGAGGAATATTATTCAGCCATCAAAAAGAATAAAATCTTGCCATTTGCAATGTTGTGGATGCAGCTAGAGTGTATTGTGCTAAGAGAAATAAGTTAGAGGAAGACAAATACCATGTGATTCCACTCATATGTGAAATTTAAGAAACAAAACAGATGGTCATAGGGGAAAGGAAAAAAGAGAAAGAGAAAGGCAAACCATAAAAGAAACTCTTTTTTTTAAGATTTTTTATGTATTTGACAGAGAGAGAGATCACAAGTAGGCAGAGAGCAGCAGGCAGAGAGAGAGGGGGAAGCAGGCTCCCTACTGAGTAGAGAGCCCAACATGGGGCTCGATCCCAGGACCCTGAGATCATGACCCAAGCCAAAGGCAAAGGCCTAACCCACTCAGCCAACCCAGGTGCCCCTAAAAGAGACTTTTAACTACAGAAAATAAACTGATGGTTAATAGAGGAGAGGTGGGTGGGAGGGTGGGCTAAACAGACAATGAGTATTAAGGAGGGCACTTATCATGATGAGCACTGCATGTCATATATAAGTGATAAATTACTAAATTCTACTCCTGAAAATATTACACTATATGTTAACTAACCAGAATTTAATAAAAATGACAAACAAAACAGAAGTCTAGATACAACAATCAGATAACTTTCTGCACTAATCAATTTAATATAAGCTCATTAAGTAACTGCCTCATTCTACAGGGAAAGAGAAAAGTCTCTCTCTAGAGTGAATAAGAATTCCACTAGAAGAAAAAATAAGCTATGCTAAAAGATATGGTAACTTCAGACGAAGATATCATAAATGCTGTGTAAGGCCTAGATTTTTATTCTTTAACAATGAAATAATCATACAGGTAAACCACTAAAATGCCTGAAATGGGTTCCAGTCTTTTCAATGCCACTGAAAATTCAAAAGCTGCTGTCAGAGAAAACACCATCACAGAAGAAATCATTAGTCTTCATTTAATCAACATTTCTATTAGAGTCTCATGTGGATCAATCCTTAGGTAAACTCACAACCAGTAAAGAGAATTTTGCCACTCAAAAATCTAATACTTCATATACACAGAGAACGTCATGTCCTGCTGTTTACATGTTCAACCAGCTACACATGTCATTCCAGTTGCTAACATATAAGCCTTATTAGGCAAAGAAAAGATAAAATCACACTGCTAATTAGACTTTCTTGTCAAGAAAGAGCAATACAAGAGCCATTATTTAAAATAAAATTTCAAAGAACCAACCAAGTTTTACATACAAGAAAACAGATTTTGTTTTACAAGCCCACCTAATACACAAATAGCCCTTACATGCATCATAAGGAGAACACCCTTCTTCCCCCCACCACCATCTTCAGCATCTAAGAAAGAAATTAAAATAAACTACTAACAATACCAATCATACAATTTCTATGTAGTCACACTATTAAAGGAATCCATTCTTCTTTGCAGGCAAAAACTTTTCATAAAATACTCAGGTGCAGAAGCTGCTAAACTTGGTAAAATCCCCACTAACAAGTTCTCCCTAAGCTACTTTCTTTTTCAATTACCCAGCTGTCTAAACAGATTGCTGAGTTGGAGGGGAAGAAAAGGATGGCTATTCACGTCTAAAGAGGAGGAATGAACATTCCATAGTGAAAAGAACGGACAAAATGAAGGACAGTGGACAGTAAAATAGCCTCCTTTGGGGAAGCTGCCATCAGCAAGGAAGACCTGAAATAGACACCGATATGTGCAAACTAGCTACATAAGCACTGAATAAACGCAAAAGATGCTGTGTGTGGTATGTGGGAGGAGGAGGATGTACAAAACTCTTCTCTTTTAGTTTACCCAGCAACATGATGGATAACATGAGCCCTACGGAGAGCTGCTGTTAAATATCCTCACTGTGGTTGTGATTCAAAATCGTGCTCTCAACTACTGCTGATGATGTAAAAGCTGATCACCGCAATAGTGTCATATCATGGTATTTCAGTACTTACTATGCAATTTCTATAAAATATAGTTTCCTATTTCTGTACTAAATTCAATTATCAACAGGATCTAAAAAAAAAAAAAAAACTTACAAAGAGCTTTGAATATAATATCCAAGGAAAAAACTGGATCGACTGCATACATACTTGAATGTGAACAATAAAAATGATTTGGGATCGTGTTAAATGGGAAAACACTCTTTTAAATATGCTTGGGCTATCGGGGCGGGGGGGGGGGGAGCCCTCTCCATTTTGTGGGAACAGAAATCACAAAATCCCTAAAATAACAATGTAACAATAATCATAATGGTTGTGGTGGTGAGGAGGAGGTGGTGATAACTAACATTTAAAAAGAACACTGTATCTTCATGAGGCACCTGGGTGGCTCAGTTGGTTAAGTGTCTGCTCTTAGCTCAGGTCATGATTCCACGGTCCTGGGACAGAACCCCGGATCAGGCTCCCTGCTCAGCAGAGGGTCTACTTCTCCTTCTCACTCAGTCTCTCCTGCCCCCCCTACCCCAAATAAATAAAGAAAATCTTTTTTAAAAAATAATAGTGTTCTTTTTAAGTCAGGCATTGTTGTAAGAACTTTATATATAACAACTATTTAAGCATCACCAGAAGACTATGAATTACTAAGAAGACTAATTACTAAGTAATCAACCTTTAGAATCCTACTCTTAAATCACTATGCTATAAATTATGTTGTGATGAAAAAAAAAAAAAAAAAAAAAAGACAATAATACAAATGACTTACGCATCTTTACATAAACTATCCCTTATTTTTAAATACTGTTTACTAATAAACATAGTACATTTTACTATGGTCACTTATACTAAAATCATATCCCTTACTGAAGCAAAGAATGAAGGCTGGAGGTACCAAACCACTGCAAATGCAAAAGTACATCTTCCATGGAAGAAACATATATCCAAACGCAATACACTCAAGCTAGTGGGCAGAGCCAAACAGGCTTGATAATCAGGATTTCAGTATCAAGGTATTATTAAAACAGTCTGTGTACCCTGATGTCCAAGGGCTAGAAAGAAGTAGCTAGTTTGGACTAGAAAGCACTTGACAATGAAACAGTGGAAAAGATTTTAAAAGATTTTCCTTCTCTTACTTGTTTTATCATATTGAAAATTAATTGCTGCTACAGAAAATGACATATTTTATAATCCTACGGGCTTTTTTCCTACTTTCCATAAACCCCATCTGACACAGAAAGAGATCATAAAGTACCTATTAGTGTATATTCAACTTCTGCATGAGTATAATTTTGAAGAGATCAAAGTAATTGGAGCTTATTCTCTATGTCTATGTCCCTGATGATAAATAGAAAGGAGAGGAATCAACCAGGTTTACACATACAGTTTATTACCATAGAGTAGAACTTAGAATTCAAGATTTTTTAAAAAATAACTATTTACAGAAAAATGACACTTCCTTCTCTAATCATAGTATAGCTCTGATAACTGGGTTGTTAAAAAAAAATAGAAACAACATAATTATTATATTATATAAAGCCTTTTTCTCCTTGTATAATTTTTATTTTACAAAGAGAGAGAAAAATGTATGAAACCAGAGCAAGACTAATGCCAAATGCATGCTACATGTGAATTCATCAAAGCTGCATACCAATTCCATATTGGCACAGATTTTTTTTGACATCTTTTGTTTTGGTTTTTATCAGCCTTGCCAGTTGTCAGGAACTATCATGTTTCAATGTGGGTGATTTATTCCTAGTCAAGTGGAACTGATTACTCTGCCTTTGAGGTTCTAATCACTGAGTAAAGGTAAAAGAGACTTCCTCTAGGATATAGTTCTAAGGACAAGGAATCCCAAAACACTTCCTGCAATCACCTAGCTACCTTAAACATCATTTAAATAATATTATCCACAGTTGTTCTAAGCAGTCATCAGCATCAACTTACTATGTGGAGCAAATTATAGAGAGGCTCTGACCTTTACCTACTTTGTTAACGGTATCTTCCAATATCAATGGCAGAAGTACAGTCTGCATGAACTCTCCATAATCAGGGGCAAAAGGGAACTACAGTAATTAATAAAATAGAAAAAGGAAAAATTTGCTAAGCCCCCTAATTTCTAGGTAACTGTTTATCTACTACCCTATGCTCTGGCAAAAAAACTCAACTAGGCACAATTACAACTTACCAAAATGAGTTTCTGCCCAGACTATTTATATTGGCCTTTAAATATTATTTGTCCAGGGGCACCAAGGTGGCTCGTTGGTTAAGCATCTGCCTCTGCCTCTGATCCAGCCCACATCAGGCTCCCTGCTCAGCAGATAGTCTGCTTCTCCCTCTCTCTCTACTGTTCCCCTTACTTGTACACTCTCTCTCTGTCTCTCTCTCTTTCTCTCTCTCTCTGTGTCAAATAAATAAATACATAAAATCTTAAAAAGAGAGAGAGAGAGAGAAAGAGAAAAAGAAAGGAAGGAAGGAGAAAAGAAGTCTTACTTGTCCAATCATGTGCTTTCAGTTATGAGATAAGAACAACAAAATCATGAGAAACTCTAACCCAAAGTGTTAAACTCAGTTTAGGTTGTGAAAAGCTTTCACACCTATATTGGCAATTACTGTTTATGGTCGTTAATAAGCCCAGCAAGGATTATGGTTGGTAACCAACTATTTCTTTGGTTGAGTTTCCTTCTCAACTGTGCTATTCTCTTACCATGTAAGTCATGGAGTGGATTATTGTAATGAAAAACAAGCTGGCTATGTCATCTTGGGCAAATTACTTGATCTTTCTAACTACTTTACTATAAAACAGAAGAATAGGGCGCTGGGGTGGCTCAGTTGGTTAAGCATCTGCTTCCCAGGGTCCTAGAGTCCCAGAGCAGACTCCCTGCTCAGCGGTGAGTCTGTCTCTCTCCATATCCCTCCCTCCTGCTTCTGCTCTCTCACTCATGATCTCTCTCAAATAAATAAAATCTTTTTAAAAAGAACAGTAATATTCCTTTCAATTATAAATACAACTGCATTCTTAGGGGGAAGACAAGAACATTTAACAAGTAATAAACTTCATCAGAGCACCACTATATTTTATCTTAAAAACTATTTAATTTGAACAATACAGAAAGTATAGGTAAGACCTTTAGGACAAGACACTGAGAGTCCACTGCTCCTGACAGATTTTATAAATTGCTGAGAGAAAAGTAATTTGTTTGATAAACTTGCTTATGGGACAGATAATGGAACTAGGGACCACCTGCATTAAAAGGGTAATCTGAAGCAAAACCTGGGAAGACCAAAGGTCATTGTAAGTCAAGGTATGCTTGATAGACAATTCTATAAATATCTAAAATAACTTTTTTATCTGGCAGGCACACATAAAAATTTGCCTGACCTTCCAGTGCAAAACTCAAACAAAGAAGATCTACAAATTCCCAATGGCAACCCTTTGGAAGCGGTGAAAATGGGGACACTGCACTTAGGAACACAACTTACATCATCTGTACGAATGGTATCCCTTTAAGTTGCACAAAAGCAACGACTATCAAGATAGAACAGTCTTATATTTAAAGGTTCAGTACATTTAGTACTGTTCATTTAGATTAGTACATTTAGTATTTTTAATTAATTAATTAAAACAGATGTGCTAGGCTTAGCTTCAAAGAAAAAGCAACCATGATTATTGCTACCTATTAACATCAACCAAGCTGAGAAAAATCAAAGACATAACATCAGGTGGCTAGCTAAGTGACACATGGTCTATCCACTGGGGGAATATTATGCAGCCATATATAGTTCATTAACTAAGGGTATGGAAACTTGTTTATCATATATTACATGAAAAAGAAAAGTTATCAAAAAGTATGTACAGCATTCTAACAATTTGAAGGAAGGAAAAATTTAGTTTCACATAGAATTTTCCTGGTTAAAGGTTTTCCATCGTTTTCTAATACTTAAGAATAGAACTATATATCATTTCAATAAGAATGACAAAAGCGGGGAGAGGAGTCAAGATGGCGGAGAAGTAGCAGGCTGAGACTACTTCAGCTAGCCGGAGATCAGCTAGATAGCTTATCTAAAGATTGCAAACACCTGGGCGCCTGGGTGGCTCAGTGGGTTAAGCTGCTGCCTTCGGCTCGGGTCATGATCTCAGGGTCCTGGGATCGAGTCCCGCATCGGGCTCTCTGCTCAGCAGGGAGCCTGCTTCCTTCTCTCTCTCTCTCTCTGCCTGCCTCTCAGTGTACTTGTAATTTCTCTCTGTCAAATAAATAAATAAAATCTTTAAAAAAAAAAAAAAAAAAAAAAAAAAAAAGATTGCAAACACCTGAAAATCCATCCGCAGATTGAAGAGAAGAAGAACAGCAATTCTGGAAACAGAAAAACAACCACTTTCTGAAAGGTAGGACCGGCGGAGAAGTGAATCCAAAGCAACGGGAAGATAGACCCCGGGGGGAGGGGCCGGCTCCCGGCAAGCGGCGGAGCAACCACCCACAAAATCAGGACTTTTAAAAGTCTGTTCCGCTGAGGGACATCGCTCCAGAGGGTAAACCGGGGCGAAGCCCACGCGGGGTCAGCGTGGCCTCAGGTCCCGCAGGGTCACAGAAGGATCAGGGGTGTCTGAGTGTCGCAGAGCTTGCGGGTATTGGAACCGGAAAGCCGGCTACAGAGACAGAGCCGACAGTAAGCTCACAGCTCGGTGTTACCTTGAACCAGTCGCAGGCTCGGAGAGCTCAGAGAGCGGCCGGAGGTCAGGCAGACGGGAGTAACTGGGCACTGCTCTCTGAGGGTGCACTAAAGTGGGGCCCTGGGCTCTCGGCTCCTCCAAGCCGGAGACCAGGAGGCCGACATTTGTGTTCCTGTCCTCCGGAACTCTACGGAAAGCGCTCAGGGAACAAAAGCTCCTGAAAGCAAACCCGAGTGGATTACTCACCCCAGCCCCTGGTAAGGGCGGTGCAATTCCGCCTGGGGCAAAGACACTTGAGAATCATTACACCAGTCCGCTCCCCCAGAAGATCAACAAGAAATCCAGCCAAGACCAAGTTCACCTACCAAGAAGAGCAGCAAAATTCCAGAGGAGGAGAAAGCAAAGCACGAAACTCATGGCTGTCTCCCTGTGATTTTTTTTTTAGTCTTGCAGATAATTTCACTTTTTTCTTTTTCATTTTTTGTTTTTTTTCTCGCCTTCTGGTAAAATTTTTTTTTAACTTTTATCCCGTTCTTTTTTAACGTTTTTTAACTAGTTTATCTAATATATATTTTTTCTTTTTTATATTTTTCTTTATTCATTTTCTTTTTTTAAAATTCTTTTCCTTTCTTTTTTTTTTCTTTTTTTCTTTTTTTTCTTTCTCCCTTTTTGAACCTCTTTTTATTCCCTTTCTCCCCCCTCACGATTTGGGATCTCTTCTGATCTGGTTAAAGCATATTTTCCTGAGGTTGTTGCCACCCTTTTAGTATTTTGCTTGCTCCTTCATATACTCTTATCTGGATAAAATGACAAGACAGAAAAATTCACCACAAAAAAAAGAACAAGAGGCAGTACCGAAGGCTAGGGACCTAATCAATACAGACATTGGTAATATGTCAGATCTAGAGTTCAGAATGACAATTCTCAAGGTTCTAGCCGGGCTCGAAAAAGGCATGGAAGATATTAGAGAAACCCTCTCGGGAGATATAAAAGCCCTTTCTGGAGAAATAAAAGAACTAAAATCTAACCAAGTTGAAATCAAAAAAGCTATTAATGAGGTGCAATCAAAAATGGAGGCTCTCACTGCTAGGATAAATGAGGCAGAAGAATTAGTGATATAGAAGACCAAATGACAGAGAATAAAGAAGCTGAGAAAAAGAGGGACAAACAGCTACTGGACCACGAGGGGAGAATTCGAGAGATAAGTGACACCATAAGACGAAACAACATTAGAATAATTGAGATTCCAGAAGAAGAAGAAAGAGAGAGGGGAGCAGAAGGTATACTGGAGAGAATTATTGGGGAGAATTTCCCCAATATGGCAAAGGGAACGAGCATCAAAATTCAGGAGGTTCAGAGAACGCCCCTCAAAATCATTAAGAATAGGCCCACACCCCGTCAACTAATAGTAAAATTTACAAGTCTCAGTGACAAAGAGAAAATTCTGAAAGCAGCCCGTGAAAAGAAGTCTGTAACATATAATGGTAAAAATATTAGATTGGCAGCTGACTTATCCACAGAGACCTGGCAGGCCAGAAAGAGCTGGCATGATATTTTCAGAGCACTAAACGAGAAAAACATGCAGCCAAAAATACTATATACAGCTAGGCTATCACTGAAAGTAGAAGGAGAGATTAAAAGCTTCCAGGACAAACAAAAACTGAAAGAATTTGCAAACACCAAACCAGCTCTACAGGAAATATTGAAAGGGGTCCTCTAAGCAAAGAGAGCCTACAAGTGGTAGATCAGAAAGGAACAGAGACCATATACAGTAACAGTCACCTTACAGGCAATACAATGGCACAAAACTCATATCTCTCAATAGTTACCCTGAATGTTAATGGGCTAAATGCCCCTGTCAAAAGACACAGGGTATCAGAATGGATAAAAAAAAAAAAAAAACATCTATATGTTGCCTCCAAGAAACTCATTTTAAGCCCGAAGACACCTCCAGATTTAAAGTGAGGGGGTGGAAAAGAATTTACCATGCTAATGGACATCAGAAGAAAGCAGGAGTGGCAATCCTTATATCAGATCAATTAGATTTTAAGCCAAAGACTATAATAAGAGCTGAGGAAGGACACTAAATCATACTCAAAGGGTCGTTCCAACAAGAAGATTTAACAATTTTAAATATCTATGCATACAACGTGGGAGCAGCCAACTATATAAACCAATTAATAACAAAATCAAAGAAACACATCAACAACAATACAATAATAGTAGGGGACTTTAACACTCCCCTCACTGAAATGGACAGATCATCCAAGCAAAAGATCAGCAAGGAAATAAAGGCCTTAAGACACACTGGACCAGATGGACATCACAGATATATTCAGAATATTTCATCCCAAAGCATCAGAATACACATTCTTCTCTAGTGCACATGGAACATTCTCCAAAATAGATCACATCCTGGGTCCTAAATCAGGACTCAACCGGTATCAAAAGATTGGGGTCATTCCCTGCATATTTTCAGACCACAATGCTCTAAAGCTAGAACACAACCACAAAAGGAAGTTTGGAAAGAAGCCAAATACATGGAGACTAAACAGCATTCTTCTAAAGAATGAATAGGTCAACCGGGAAATTAAAGAAGAATTGAAAAAAATCATGGAAACAAATGATAATGAAAATACAACGGTTCAAAATCTGTGGGACACAAAAAAGGCAGTCCTGAGAGGAAAATATATAGCGGTACAAGCCTTTCTCAAGAAACAAGATAGGTCTCAGGTACACAACCTAACCCTACACCTAAAGGAGCTGGAGAAAGAACAAGAAAGAAACCCTAAGCCCAGCAGGAAAAGAAAAATCATAAAGATCAGAGCAGAAATCAATGAAATTGTAACCAAAAAAACAATAGAACAAATCAACGAAACTAGGAGCTGGTTCTTTGAAAGAATTAATAAAATATATAAACCCCTGGCCCGACTTATCAAAAAGAAAAGAGAAAGGACCCAAATAAATAAAATCATGAATGAAAGAGGAGAGATCACAACTAACACCAAAGAAATACAAACTATTATAAGAACATACTATGAGCAACTCTACGCCAAAAAATTTGACAATCTGAAGAAATGGATGCATTCCTAGATACATATAAACTACCACAACTGAACCAGGAAGAAATAGAAAGCCTGAACAGACCCATAACCAGTAAGGAGATTGAAACAGTCATTAAAAATCTCCAAACAAACAAAAGCCCAGGGCCAGACGGCTTCCCGGGGGAATTCTACCAAACATTTAAAGAAGAACTAATTCCTATTCTCCTGAAACTATTCCAAAAAATAGAAATGGAAGGAAAACTTCCAAGCTCATTGTATGAGGCCAGTATCAGCTTGATCCCAAAACCAGACAAGGATCCCATCAAAAAAGAGAGCTATAAATCAATATCCTTGATGAACACAGATGCGAAAATACTCAACAAAATACTAGCCAATAGGATTCAACAGTACATTAAAAAGATTATTCACCACGACCAAGTGGGATTTATTCCAGGGCTGCAAGGTTGGTTCAACATCCGCAAATCAGTCAATGTGATACAACACATCAATAAAAGAAAGAACAAGAACCATATGATACTCTCAATAGATGCTGAAAAAGCATTTGACAAAGTACAGCATCCCTTCCTGATCAAAACTCTTCAAAGTGTAGGGATAGAGGGCACATACCTCAATATCATCAAAGCCATCTATGAAAAACCCACCGCAAATATCATTCTCAATGGAGAAAAACTGAAAGCTTTTCCGCTAAGGTCAGGAACACGGCAGGGATGTCCATTATCACCACTGCTATTCAACATAGTACTAGAGGTCCTAGCCTCAGCAATCAGACAACAAAAGGAAATTAAAGGCATCCAAATCGGCAAAGAAGAAGTCAAATTATCACTCTTCGCAGATGATATGATACTATATGTGGAAAACCCAAAAGACTCCACTCCAAAACTGCTAGAACTTGTACAGGAATTCAGTAAAGTGTCAGGATATAAAATCAATGCACAGAAATCAGTTGCATTTCTCTACACCAACAGCAAGACAGAAGAAAGAGAAATTAAGGAGTCAATCCCATTTACAATTGCACCCAAAACCATAAGATACCTAGGAATAAACCTAACCAAAGAGGCACAGAATCTATACTCAGAAAACTATAAAGTACTCATGAAAGAAATTGAGGAAGACACAAAGAAATGGAAAAATGTTCCATGCTCCTGGATCGGAAGAATAAATATTGTGAAAATGTCTATGCTACCTAAAGAAATCTACACATTTAATGCAATTCCTATCAAAGTACCATCCATCTTTTTCAAAGAAATGGAACAAATAATGCTAAAATTTATATGGAACCAGAAAAGACCTCGAATAGCCAAAGGGATATTGATAAAGAAAGCCAACGTTGGTGGCATCACAATTCTGGACTTCAAGCTCTATTACAAAGCTGTCATCATCAAGACAGCATGGTACTGGCACAAAAACAGACACATAGATCAATGGAACAGAATAGAGAGCCCAGAAATAGACCCTCAACTCTACAGTCAACTAATCTTCGACAAAGCAGGAAAGAATGTCCAATGGAAAAAAGACAGCCTCTTCAATAAATGGTGCTGGGAAAACTGGACAGCCACATGCAGAAAAATGAAATTGGACCATTTCCTTACACCACACACAAAAATAGACTCAAAATGGATGAAGGACCTCAATGTGCGAAAGGAATCCATCAAAATCCTTGAGGAGAACACAGGCAGCAACCTCTTCGACCTCAGCCGCAGCAACATCCTCCTAGGAACAACTCAAAAGGCAAGGGAAGCAAGGGCAAAAATGAACTATTGGGATTTCATCAAGATCAAAAGCTTTTGCACAGCAAAGGAAACAGTTAACAAAATCAAAAGACAACTGACAGAATGGGAGAAGATATTTGCAAACGACATATCAGATAAAGGACTGGTGTCCAGAATCTATAAAGAACTTAGCAAACTCAACACCCAAAGAACAAATAATCCAATCAAGAAATGGGCAGAGGACATGAACAGACATTTCTGCAAAGAAGACATCCAGATGGCCAATAGACACATGAAAAAGTGCTCCATATCACTCGGCATCAGGGAAATACAAATCAAAACCACAATGAGATATCACCTCACAACAGTCAGAATGGCTAAAATCAACAAGTCAGGAAATGACAGATGCTGGCGAGGATGCGGAGAAAGGGGAACCTTCCTACACTGTTGGTGGGAATGCAAGCTGGTGCAGCCACTCTGGAAAACAGCATGGAGGTTCCTCAAAATCTTGAAAATAGAACTGCTCTATGACCCAGCAATTGCACTATTGGGTATTTACCCTAAAGATACAAACGTAGTGATCCAAAGGGGCACGTGCACCCGAATGTTTATAGCAGCAATGTCCACAATAGCCAAACTATGGAAAGAACCTAGATGTCCATCAACAGATGAATGGATCAAGAAGATGTGGTATATATACACAATGGAATACTATGCAGCCATCAAAAGAAATGAAATCTTGCCATTTGCGACAACATGGATGGAACTAGAGCGTATCATGCTTAGCGAAATAAGTCAAGCAGAGAAAGACAACTATCATATGATCTCCCTGATATGAGGAAGTGGTGATGCAACATGGGGGCTTAAGTGGGTAGGAGAAGAATCAATGAAACAAGATGGGATTGGGAGGGAGACAAACCATAAGTGACTCTTAATCTCACAAAACAAACTGAGGGTTGCCGGGGGGAGGGGGTTTGGGAGAAGGGGGTGGGATTACGGACATTGGGGAGGGTATGTGCTTTGGTGAGTGCTGTTTAGTGTGTCAACCTGGTGATTCACAGACCTGTACCCCTGGGGATAAAAATATATGTTTATAAAAAATAAATTAATGAAAAAAAAAATAATAAAACTTTTGTAGTTAACACCATCAAAAAAAAAAAAAAAAGAACGACAAAAGCAAGAATTTTCTAAATACTATCTAAGAAAGAAATCTTAGGATTTGTGATAAGTAACATGATTAGGATTATGACAAGAGGAGTTCTCTTATCATATGTACTTATCAACACGGGAAATCTCCAGGGATTTCTGTAGGACATGTAAGTAACCCTTCATATAACATATACCTTTCACAGTTTCATGCTGTGGGACCAAACAAATCAAGCTGTTAGAGACTTTGCGGGGTTTCTGCAAAGCTAAAGTAAGACTGGGAAACCACCAATGAATTCAAAGAAGCCAGATTTCCAAAAAGCATTGAAAATATAAGGCTAAAAGTAATACTGAGATGCTTCACGTATTTTGAGTCTAAATTCAAGTTCATCTCACTAAACTTTTATTTCAGCCAAGCCTAATTTTATGGCCTGAAGTAAGCTAACTTGTACTACTACTCAATACCAGTGTGACAAGGCTGGGTTTCTCACGAAGCAGACCTTGAGACAGATTTTACTATGCAAGAAGTATATTAAAGGTTGCTTTTAGGATCACTACTAGCGGAAAAGAAGGAGGTCGGTGTAGAACAGGATTGTGCAGAGGGAAAAAATCAGCTGCCACCAAGTTCCAAAGGATGCAGACAAATCCTTGAGGAGCTCTGAATCAGGATGATCTTTAAGAGCTGTCTCAAGTCAGGGCAATGAATTCAATCCCCTGTATCCTATAGAGATTAATTATTGGGATTTCAAAGGAAAGTGGTATGCTCTTATGCAAGGGACGTCTCTCACCCAGGCAATCTCCACAGGAGCTAACAACTAAGGACTATGTCAACAGCACTTCCAGCACTGGGGTGAATACATCCTCAACCCCCTGGCGGGGTGGGAGAGAGGTGGTGGTGGAGGAGGCACTCTGTGTCACTCATCATAGTATCCATTATACCCAGCAGCTATACACTTTGTAGTTAAATTACAGTTAACATGAAATTGTTTGTATTTGAACAATGTATCTTGTATTTGAACCACACACATAATTTAATGGCTTTGTAAAACCCAGGGGCTCTTCTTACAAACTTGTTTGTTTCACAGACAGTGAAACAAATAATTTTTGTTTCATTTTTAATCAGAAGCTCATGGACAGCAGAGTGTATGATGTCCAAGTCCACATAAATAAGCTATATACATTTTTATATGGAGAGAGCCCACAGTTTTCATCAGATTGTCAAAAGGGTAGGGGAAGTTAAATATCATTCATCAGTGGCATTCTTTTCAAATACCCAGAATGTCATTTAAAATCAACAGCCACTTCATTGAAAATTGCTCACTTAGCTACTTTATAAAAATACTGTGTTACCAAATTCACTGTGTCTAAAATAAGAGTCTGGCCTGGGTAAGACACAGGGAAAATGGATCCAAACAACAGTCCTTTGTCTATATATAACAGAAACCTAAGGATCTTATCAACTTTAGTATATTTTCTTTGGTAGATTTGGAAGAATTTCTTTCTTTTTAAGATATTATTGATTCATCTGACAGAGCGAGCACACAAGCACAGGGAGCAGCAGAGGGAAAGTGAGAAGCAACCTCCCGCTGAGCAGGGAGCCCAATGGGGGCTCAATCTCAGGAATCTGGGGATCATAATCTGAGCCAAAGGCAGATGCTTAACTGACTGAGCCACCCAGGCACCCCTGAATTTTCTAATCCAAAAAAATTCCACTAGGGAAAAAAGGGTTAGGAGAAAAAAGTAGGTCTGGCAATTACAGGAAGATGAAACAGATAAAGACAAAATACATGTCTGACATTTGAAGCTATATTCTGGTTAGGGGGCACATACTGGTGTAGCAGAAAGAAGAAACAGCGGAAAAGCTACTCCATCGAAGTCTGATTTAATAACTTCTTCAGGTGGCTAATTATTTCAACTTCGTAACCAGAGTTGACAGGTACCTGGGCATTTATCCAAATGCCCATTCCCACAGGTGAGAATGCAATGCAAGTTAATTCATGTCAAATTAGAAGCAGTTTTTAAGCCGAAGAAAATACTGACTGTGCTTCAAAACTTTGATCAGTATTTTTTTTTACTCCTTTGTCCCTTTCCAGATACTTATATGTATTTATTACTCTAACAATTTCCTGCTATGAGGTCTCCTGAGAGACCTCTCAGAACAACCTTTATCACAACAGGGATCTGACCCTTTCATATTTGCTTGCTAATTACCATTTTCAAGTTTAAAACATGTGCTCAATCAAAGCAGAAATCAGAGCACTCTGAACTAGAACTTGCAAGACTCAGAATATTTATATGGCATTCTATCAATAGAAAATGGATCCAGATAAATGTAAATCCTCAAGTTACTTAATAACTATTCAAACATAGTTTAAAGTCCAAGGAAATGATATTTTAATTAAGGGTCAAAACTACTTCTCTATTGTATAAGCATTACAATATAAGTCTTTGAATGGTTCTTACTTATATTATACCTTAGCACTTAAAAATAAGGCATTTACGGGCACCTGGGTGGCTCAGTCATTGTCTGCCTTTGGCTCAGGTCATGATCCCAGGGTCCTGGGATTGAGATCCACGTTGGGTTCCCTCAGGGGGAAGCCTGCTTCTCCCTCTCCCATTCCCCCTACTTGCGCTCCCTGTCTATCTCTCTCTGTGAAATAAATAAAACCTTTTAAAAAAAGAAAATAAAAAATAAGGCATTTGTCCAAAGGCTATGTTCTCTCAGATATGTTCCTATTGCCAAGATGCTAATGTTGATAGAACAAGCTTCCACATTCCTCCAGATGAAAACTGCAAGGCTATGTAAAAACACTCATCCCTACCCGAGGAATGCAAGGGTGGTTCAACATACAAAAAAAATCAATCAATATAATGTACCCTATTAATAGAATAAAGAACAAAAATCACATGATCATCTCAATAAATCTAGAAAAGCCATTTGACAAAGTACAACACCTTTTCATGATAAAAATACTCAATAATCTAGGAACAAAAGGAAACTTCCTCAACCTAATAAAGGTTATCTATGAAAAATCCACACTTAACATCACACTTAGTGGTGAAAAATGAAAGCCTTTCTCCTAAGATAAAAAACAAAATGGTGGAGGGGAGAGGGGGGCAGTGCCTGGCTAGTAGAGCATGTAAGTTTTGGTCTCACTCAGCCCCATGCTGGGTCTACAGGTCTCTTAAAATTAAAATAAAATAAAATAAAACTTTAAGTAAAAGATAAGGATATAGGCTTTCACTACCTCTATTCATCACTGTACCAGACATTTGGAATAGCAATTAGGGAAGAAAAAAAATAATAATAAAAGACAGCCATACTGGAAAAAAAGAAGTATAACTACCTCTTTGCAGATGGCATGATCTTATATACAGAATACTTAAAAATCTACTCAAACACTATTAGAAGCTAATAAACAAGTATAGCAAAGTTGAAAATACAAAATCAGTAAACAAAACATCAGTTGTATATATCTAAATATATATAGTATATATCTAATTATAAAAATAATAATCTGAAAATGAAATGAAGAAAACAATTCCATGTACAATAGCATCAAAAAGAATAAAATATTCAAGAATAAATGTAAAGAAGTTCGAGACTTAACAATTGAAAACTACAGAACACTGATAAAGAAAATTAATGACAACCTAAAGAAGGCAAAAGACCCCATGTCCATTAACTGAAAAACTTGATATTGTTAATATGGCAATACTCCCCAAATTGGTGAAAAGTTTCAACACAATCCCTACCAGAATTCTAAATGCCTTTTTTACAGAAATGGACACACTGATCTCAAAATTCATATGGAATTATAAGAGATCCATCCTACCCCCACAAAAAAACCTTGAAAACGAAAAAAGATAGATAATTTCCCAATATCCAAACCAACAAAATTCTACAGTGATCAAGACAGGGTAGTTCGGGGGTGCCTGCATGGCTCAGTGGGTTAAAGCCTCTGCCTTCAGTTCAGATCATGAACCCAGGGTCCTGGGATCGAGCCCCACATCAGGCTTTCTGCTCAGCAGGGAGCCAACTTCCCCATCTCTCTGTCTGCCTCTCTGCCTACTTGTGATCTCTGTCTGTCAAATAAGTAAATAAAATCTTAAAAAAAAAAAAAAAAAAGACAGGGTAGTACAACACATGGAGAGGCATATATTTCAAAGGACTAGAATTAAGAGTTCAGAAATGAGCACACATGTCCATAAGCAGCTGAGTTTTAGCAAGAGTCCTAAGACTATTCGATGAGGAAAGATTTGTCTTTTCAACAAATGGTATTGGGACAACTGGATACCCACATACAAAATAATGAAGTTGACCCCTACCTTACACCAAAAATTAACTTAGAATGGATCAAAGACCTAAATACAAACACCTAAAACTACAAAACTCATGGAAGAAAATGTGGGAGGAAATCTTTGTGGCCTTCAATTAGGCAATGTGTTTATTTGACATGACACCAAAAGTAAAAGCAACAAAGGAAAAAAAGATAAACTGGCCCTAATCAAAATTTAAAACTCTCATGCAGGGGCGCCTGGGGGGCTCAGTGGGTTAAAGCCTCTGCATTCTGCTCAGGTCATGATCTCAGGGTCCTGGGATGGAGTGCCGCATTAGGGGCTGCTTCCCCCACCTCTCTCTTTGCCTGCCTCTCTGCCTACTTGTGATCTCTGTCAATAAATAAATAAAATCTAAAAATAAATAAATAAATAAAATGCTGTGCACCAGAGTATGCTATCAAGTAAATGAAAAGATAACCCACAGACTAGGAGAAATATCTACAAATCCCTTATCTGATATGGGTGGAGTCTCCAATATATAAAGACTTTACAGAACTCAATCATAAAAAGACAAATAACTGAAAAATAAACCAAAAAAACATCAACAGGCATTTCTCCAAAGAAGATATACAAATGGCCAAGTACATGAAAAGGTGTTCAACATTATCAGTCATTATGGAAATGCAAATGAAACCACAAAAGATACCAATGCAATACCCATAAGAATGATTATTTTAAAAAGAAAAATAACACATGTTGATAGGAATGTCATAGAGCTGCTTTAGAAACAGTTTGGCAGTTCCTCAAAAAACCGTGACATTAACATCAATTCCATTCTCAGATATATATATAAGAGAAATGAAAACATACAAGTTCATACAAAAACTTATACATCAATGTTCATAAATCATTATTTATAATAGGCAGAAACTATAAACAATCCAAACGTCCATAAACTGATGAATGTATACATGAAATATTCATCCTAATGGAATATTATTCAGACATAAAAAGGAAAGAAGTACTGATACTTGAGTGAAGAATTACAACATGAGTTAACCTTGAAAACATTGTTTAAAAAACAGCCAGACAATAAAAACAGACACACAGACCAGTGGAAGAGAGTAGAGAGCCCAGATATGGACCCTCAACTCTATGGTCAAATAATTGACAAAGCAGGAAAAAATATACAGTGGAAAAAAGACTGTCTCTTCAATAAACAGTGCTGGGAAAATTGGACAGCTATATGTAGAAGAATGAAAAGTGACCATTCTCTTACACCATACACAAAGGTAAACTCGAAATGGATAAAAGACCTCAACGTGAGACAGGAATCCATCAGAATCCTAGAGGAGAATATAAGCAGTAACCTCGTCAATATCAGCCACAGCAACTTCTTTCAAGATATGTCTCCAAAGGCAAAGGAAACAAAAGTGAAAATGAACTTTTGGGACTTCACCATGATAAAAAGCTTCTGCACAGCAAAGGAAACAGTCAACAAAACAAAGAGGCAACCCATGGAAGGAGAAGATATTTCCAAATGACAGTACAGACAAAAGGTTGATATCCAGGACCTATAAAGAACTTCTCAAACTCAACATACACAAAACAGATAATCATGTCAAAAAATGGGCAGAAGACATGAACAGACACTTCTCCAATGAAGACATACAAATGGCTATCAGACACATGAAAAAATGTTCATCATCACTAGCCATCAGGGAGATTCAAATTAAAACCACATTGAGATACCACCTTACACCAGTTAGAACGGCCAAAATCAGCAAGACAGGAAACAATGTGTGTTGGAGAGGATGTGGAGAAAGGGGAACCCTCTTACACTGTTGGTGGGAATGCAAGTTGGTGCAGCCTCTTTGGAGAACAGTGTGGAAATTCCTTAAGAAATTAAAAATAGAGCTTCCCTATGACCCTGCAATTGCACTACTGGGTATTTACCCCAAAGATACTGATGGAGTGAAAAGAAGGGCCATCTGTACCCCAATGTTTATAGCAGCAATGGCCATCATCGCCAAACCGTGGAAAGAACCAAGATACCCTTCAACGGACGAATGGATAAGGAAGATGTGGTCCATATACACTATGGAGTATTATGCCTCCATCAGAAAGGATGAATACCCAACTTTTGTAGCACCATGGACAGGACTGGAAGAGACTATGCTGAGTGAAATAAGTCAAACAGAGAGAGTCAATTATCATATGGTTTCACTTATTTGTGGAGCATAACAAATAACATGGAGGACATGGGGAGATGGAGAGGAGAAGGGACTTGAGGGAAATTGGAAAGGGAGATGAACCATGAGAGACTATGGACTCTGAAAAACAATCTGAGGGTTTTGAAGGGGCGGGAGTGGGAGGTTGGGGAAGCCAGGTGGTAGGTATTATGGAGGGCACGTATTGCATGGAACACTGGGTGTGGTGCATAAACAATGAATTCTGTTACGCTGAAAAGAAATTTTTAAAGAATTAAAAAAAAAAAAAACAGCCAGATCCAAAATACTGCATATTATACAATTATATTTATACGAAATGTCAGAAAAAGCAAATTCACAGAGATAAAAAGTAGATGAGAGGCTGCCAGAGGACAAGGAGTTGTGAGTGCTAACAGGTATGGGATTCTTCTTGAAAATGTTCTGGAATTGAATAGTGGTGAGGGTCGTACAAACTTGTAAGTATACACAAAACAATGAGTTCTACAGCTTGAAATGGTAAATTCAATGATAGGTGAATAATAGCTCAATTAGGAAAAATAAAAATTTAACCTCTAGTGCTAGCTTAAAAATCTTAAGCCTATCTGTACCCCTGGGGATAAAAATATATGTTTATAAAAAATTAAAAATTAAAAAAAAATCTTAAGCCTAAGATTTATCCTGTTTTATTTCCCAAATAACACACACACACACACAAAAAAAAAAACTTAGCCAAGTTTCTCTCTTCTTTAAAGACTTTCAAATTATTTTGAATCTATGCACATACTCAGTCCAATTATCTTGTAGATGGCAGTCTCTTCCATCTGAGAGCACTAATACAAAAAGTTTTCATCTAGACAGTTGTGCTTCACCTAAGGTGAATCTCTAAAATAAAAGAGCATTAATTCACCTTCTGTTAGTCTCTCCTTTGTATCCTTTCTTTCCCTTTTATTCCTTTGTACTCTTTTTTTATATTTTTATACCCTGTGATAATTCCTGAATTGGGTAAAACAATCACAGACTGTTCAGAATTCCTTCTGATTTCAGGTGACTTCTTTTGGGAACTGTGGATGACTGTGGATGAACAGTGAATGACTGAATAAAGATTCATAATCTTATTCCTTTATTCAGTATTTTTATTGAACTGGAGTAGGTGTTTTTTTCCAAATATGTCCACCATAATACCTCCCAACTTACAGGCTCCTCTGCAATGTGGTTTGCCACAGCTCCATTAAGAAGTGAAGTCTGTTTCCTGAACCCCCTGAATCAAGATAAATCCTGTAACTATAACAAACAGAATATAGCAAAAGGAGTCCTCTGTCACTTCTAAACCCATTCATAGCATAAATCTTAACTTGTCAGGCACCTTCTGCTTCTAACATTTATGACTGTGGAGTTAGGTGCCACATAAGAAGTGTGACGACTCTCATCATGCTGTGGGATACCCAGGACATATGCAGAAGCCCTGAGGCAAAACACACCATGCAGCCATGTAGCCAGAGGCCAAGGAATACCTAGATGAATGTATGCAAGTGAAAAGTGATCCACAGCCTGGCAGTGGATCATACAACTGCTGACACCCCCAGCTGTCATCAAACAAATCAGGGACAAACTACCCAAGAGAGCCTTTCCTGAATTCATGACTCACAAATAAGTGAGCATTCAAAAATGGTTGTTTAAGCTACTAAGCTTTAGAAATAGTTCATTATGTAGCAGTAGGTTTTTCTCCATTTACTAGAAAGCAGTGCTATTGCTATTGTTGCTTTAATCACACATAACTGAAGTTTCTGGTTTCTAGATTATCAGATGTAGAGACAAGGGGTGTTGTGTTTGTTTTATTGCTTTTGTTTTTTGGAGAGATATGTTCTGGAAGTATAAAGGATGGTGAGCAGGAATCTATCATAATTAAGGCAATTTATAAAAAGGTCAACTTTTCTTAGGGAATAACTCATCACTCATTACAAAATGTCAATAGTATAAAACAAACATCATTTAAAAAGTTACCTATTGACAAACTAGAACTTAAATCAGACTGTCCAAATTCAGCTATTAATCTCCTTGAGGTTTATTTGAAAAGGAGGGGGTGGCGGGAACGAGATAGGAAAGATTATATGAAGCAAAGTAAATCTATACGGAGTATATTCCCAATAAAAATACCATCATCAATCAGACTTTATCTACTACACATTCTGGCTTTTGACAAAACATTTTAAGAATTTAGCTGTACATATTCTCCAGAAACAAAAAAGTTTAATTAAACTGTATTATATTAAAAAATAAGTAAAAGAATGAAAATAGAAAATTCTAATGCCTAAATATACTAAACTTCCAACTTAATATTTGATTAGAGACTGATTTGCTCTTCTTTTTAACTTCATTAATAGCTGGGTTGTGACTTAAAAATAACTGAGAAAACAATGCAATTAATCCTTATTAAAAATAAAATATAACAATTTTATATTAATTTTCTGAGTAAAATTACTAAGTACTTTTTTTTTAGTGATAAAACATAGTTTCCTTTCCATCTTATGATATGGAAAAAGTGAAGAAAATAACACTATCTAAACCAAGACTCACAGAAAACAAATAGGATATATAAAAAACGTACTCTTTCTGCCTTCCTACCAAAAACAAAATACCAGAAGAGACTTTTAAGAACCAATCTGGGACCAAACTAACAAACCAACTGCAACCTTCTAATTCTTATATCAATCAGCTTTCTGCTACTGTTAAATCTAAACTCTAAATACCCAAACCTAGGAAACTGGAGAAGTAAGCAAGGCAAAATCAACATAAGTTACAGAAGCATAGAAGAGACTGATGGTAACATCTGCATCAGCAAATTAAACTCCAAGCTACATTATCATTTATAATCAATCAAGCAAGAAGCTGTACAATTTTAACACAGATTTTTGAATGAAGCTAAGATTCAAATGCTCAATTACATTTTCCAGGTCAGTGATTTATTATAAAGATAAGAAATTTACTGTAACACGAAACTACTTAAAACCATAGGGGAGAACCCTGGGAAGGAGGAGCCCAATGCTAATCGCATTGTACAGCATGCTTGGCCATCTGCTCTGGTCCCATTTTGTTTTCTGAGCACAGGGTTATCCCAGTGCATACAAATACATACCCTGCCTAGAGACTACTGAGGAGATTGTGGGTGGGCAGCAGTGGCCAAAAGAGAGCCATAAACAGTGCAGAGTATGTGACTTAAAATCCAGCAATTATCACGGCTGCTACTATTCTCAAAAAACAATAATTTTTAAAAAATGCATATCCAATATACCCAAAGTAATATGTTTCCTGGTATTCCTCCTTAAATATTACTTAAACATATAATAATAAATGTTTGTGGAAAAAATGATTATAGAACTCTGATGTCAGAAAAATAAGAAAAGGATGAAAATAGAGTTAACCTATCCTTCTTCCTTATGGCTTAAGTCTGAATCAAGAAACAAAGTTGGTTAAGTGTGTGCAGAATTAAGCCATCTCCCCAGGAATACCTTAAGTTCTAACTGAAAGGTTATCTTAATACCCCACTGCAGATAAATTTTCAGTTTTTGAAAGAAAATCTTCAGGGCCAGAGAAAAGAAAAGCTGAATTCTCTTTATTAGTTTCCTAAATAAATTTAATAAAGATGAGTATACTCACTGAAAGGAAAATAAAGATGAGCATATTCACTGAAAACTTCCACATTATACAACGACTGGGAATAACCTTCCCAGAGACTAAGTAATAAGAGAGTTAATAATAAGAAAGAAAAGGCATTCACAGACAGAGCTCTACCAGAAACTTTTAAGAATTCCTATTACAAAATGTTTAAAAAGCAAAGGCAGAATTCCAAGGCATGACACTGGGGAAAGGAATTCCAAGTTTTCATTCACAGTGCTCTCTTGGCTTGGGATGTCTCAATCCTTCCCCATCTACCCGGCAAAAGTTCATTCAATTTCAAGACTTAGCTCCTTTCACACACGTTCAAATCGAAAAGTTCTTGCTTTGTACCTCACTGTACACCATGTATATCATCACTTCTTAACTCCCAGAAATCTAAGACTTTGAGAGCAGAAACCACATCTCATTTGTCTTTGTACTTAGCACAGTGCCTACTATATAGCAGAAGGTACTGAATGAATGAAAAAATGCAGTTTAGGAAGATGGGGAAGCCACAAAACACAGTCTGACTATGCAACTAGAAATGTACTCAGTAAGGGAGAAAAAGGAGAAAGACCAAACAACACTCCAGTGTATATAAATATATACATTGCTTAGAAAGCTAGGAAAATGTGTGGGTAGTTGTTCTGAAAAAGCCAAAAACAGCTGAGTATATCACTGGCTCATAATCCAGGCATTGCTGTAAGAAAGAATTACACAGTGATCTCTACAACTGACTCAGATTTTTAAGACAGGTTTGTAATGGTCTAAATGAAGAACACTGAGAAATAAGAATTTTTAAAAAGGCTAAACTGAAAACAAACTGAGCCTATAAGAAAAAAAATTCTACAGACAACAAAAAGAGCTTTGAGAACTATTTCAATAAATTATCAATCTGAAAGATTGCCTTTTCTGGTCTATTCAACTTTTTATCACTTATATGAAAGTATAAAGAATAAATGGGTAGAAGGCATAAAGTTAAAGATCCTCAAAGATTAATTGGCTGAATCAAGCAAAGTAAAATTTAGTAAGAATAAACAATATCAAGGAGCGCCTAGGAGGCGCAGTCGATTAAGCGTGCCTTCAGCTCAGGTCATGATGTCAGGATTCCAGGAACGAAACCGGCAGAGGGCTCCCTGATCAGCAAGGAGTCTGCTTGTCCCACTCTCTCTGCCTCTCCCTCAACTCATGTGCACGTGCTCTCTCTCTCAAATAAACAAAAATCTTTAAAAAATAATAATAAAATTTATATATATATACCTTATATCCACAGTATGCAACACTCTACAGGTTCCAAGGTATTTTCCTACACATGACATCATTTAACAAAAACCTCCTGACATAACTATTATACTGTTTATAGTTAAAAAAAAAACAAAAACAAAAACTGGAGGTTAGCCAGTTTCAGTGAGTTGCCCAATATCATACCAGTTAGGACCAAGAATATCAATAATGTTCTAATCTCTCTTGCAATTAGATCCAAAGTTCCAACTGTTAAAGTACAGTTGGAATTTTCTGCAATCAGAAAAATTAACCAGGGCAAATGAGAACACTGGGAGGAACAGAAATATACCATCTAGAAAAGTAAGATTTGAGGGCTGTCAAACAGCAAGTTCCCAATATCTAAAAAGTCATCCTGCTGGAGGAGGATTATACTTGTTCAATACAGCCCCAAGTTCATCTCAATCAGCAAATACTATAAATAGCTAAATTCTGGTTCTAGGAAAGTGGGTCAAACTGTCTAAGTCATCAGTTCATTATAATTGGACATACTTGACCATAAGCTAAATAAACCCTTTTAACAGAGAATTTAAATGAAGAATCTTAATCAGGCAGTTAAACGTTATCAAGTAAGACCCTACATCTGTATCAGACATTGTTTCAAAATGTATAAATGAACTTCTAGGGAAAAGTGATTCTAATTTTATAACTATAAAATTTTATAACTATAAAATTAGGAACAAATTTAAACTGAAATATATGAAAAGTTCTTTTTCAAAGAAAATACTAATATGCATATATATGGAGGCTTTTATTCTAAGCAATTTTTAAATTAATATTCAAACAGAGGAAAATATATAAAAGATATAATAATAAACACCAATGTACCATGCAAATTTAACAAAACTTAATCTGCCTCCAGTTATTTTAAATTATATTAAATACTATTTAATATATATATATGTTGTGAAGTATAATAAATATACACAAACTCATTAACTTATATATTCCTTATATATTATATATTCCTTATATATTCCTCCTTATCTCCCTTCACCTAGAAGAAATTACTTTGCTGAATTTTTAATCAGAAACATTAATTTCCCTTAAAATAACAGGTTCTATTGAGTGAGTATATCAAATTTACCTACACACTCTTCTCTTAATGAACTTTTGTATAATGTTTCCTCGGTTCTGTTTTGCTTTGTTTTTCTACAGCCAAACAAGGCTACTATGAACATTCCTACACATACCCTGGAGTTCATCTAAGGTGTCTGTATCAGGGAGGGTATACTTATGTTTAATTTCATAACTATTTTCCAAAGCAATTGTATCAATTTAAAAATCCAACAGCACTGTTCAGGAAATCCAGTTGCCGTATTTATGAACATTTGATACTGTCACAGACCTCTAATTTTTGACAACATAGCGTAAAAGGATAGGTAAAAAGTTGTTTCTTAATCTGGTCTTATTTTACATTCCCCTGATTACATTCAGATAAATACTTATCATATTTATTTGTAAGGTATACTTCCTCATATTATATATGTTTCATTAATAGATACATAGGTTATAAAAGTATAAAACCATGTATCCTGATCTAATATATGGGGGCATGCATAAACATCAAAATTAAATGTTCAACTCTGGGGCAAATAGAGGACAATAGTACCTAATCAAGTGAAGATATGCCAAGGAACATCAACTATATTTGAAATTTTCCTTTTTTTTTTTTTCCAATAATGTATGTATGTATGTGTTTGTTTGACAGAGAAATAGAGAACACAAGTAGGCAGAGTGGCAGGCAGCAGGAGAGGACGAAGCAGGCTCTCCACCAAGCAGGGAACTCGACACGGGGCTCAATCCTAGGACCCTGTGATCATGATGTGAGAAGAAGGCAGACACTTAACTGACTAAGCCACCCAGGCGCCCCTAAAATTTTACTTCTTAAGCTGAATAATTACCATTATTTATTTTATTATTCTCTATATTCTTCATATCTTTGAAATAATTGTAAAATATAAAAAGAATATATTAACACATAATTAATAAGCAGGAACTTAGGAAACATAGCACCTATGATTTTTCTTGAAATATTTTCAAAGGAATTCTAGAGCAACCAATAATTAAATAAAAATTTAAACCTTGGGGTATGAAGCAGGAAGATGGCAGCAGAGTAGGAGGACCCTAGTCTCGCTTTGTCCCACAAACACAACTAGATAACTATCAAATCATCCTACATACCCCAGAAATCAACCTGATGACTGACAGAACAAACTCTACAACTAAAGGGAGAGAAGAGGCCACATGGGAGAAGGCAGGCAGTATGAAGACATGGTTTGGGGGAGACAAAGATCTTTGCAGAGGGAGGAAGGTGTGGTCAGAGAAAGGTGAGAGAGAAAGAAAGGAGCACAAGGGAAAGCACAAGGAGAGTATTTCTCCAAAGTCACTGACTTGTAAAAAGAGAGGAGGTATATTTCATGAGTTCTTCCAAGCAGTGGAGTTTTAAAGCCTGGAGTTTTAAAGGTCAGCAGGCTTGGCTGGAATAGAGTCTGGAGGGCACTGAACTACTCCTGGAGAGATGGCAGGCAAAAAACCTGAGAGCAGACAGTGTAGAAACAACGATCTGAAGAGCATCTGGGGTACAGAGTGGGGAGATCACACTTCCCAGAGCACTTCCCTGAGAGATAGCATTCACAGAGACACATCTCTGGGAACAATGGAGCTTGCCAACACCATTTCCTTCCCTTGCCCCTCAGCATACATACAGAGCTAACTGTGGGAAACAGCATAGCACCCACACTGGCTGCTTAACTTATATTAAGCCCTACCCCACTGGGCTCTAGTGGAACTGCCCTTCTCAGTCACACCTGCCTCAGTCCCAGTGCAGCAGGACCCTGTCCCAGAAGACCAGGATTAACCCCCATCCATACCATGTCTCCAGACCATAAAGTTTTGCAGGGCCTCAGTTATGGTGGAGATGGTGACAAGTCTCATTTCACAAGCAGACCAGAGCACACCTAGCAAAAACTTGTCACATTCAGGCCAGGGACCAAACACTGACCACAGCAGGCAAGGAAAGCCCCTATAAATGACTGGCCTGAAGGACAGAGCAGCCAGAACACAAAAGCAGAGCACCTGTAGCACACATAGGAAACAGTCCTTGACAGGTCTCTTCCTGGGAAATACATGACCTCTTCTTTGTAAAGCCATTACTTTCAGGAAGATATATAACTGTCTTTTCTAACACTCAGAAGAAGGCAGAGACATAGATAAAATGTGAAGACAGAGGAATTTATCCCAAATGAAAGAATAAGATAAGTCCATGGCCAGAGATCTTTGTGAAACAGACATAAAGAACACACCTGATGAAGAATTTAAAGCACCAATCATAAGGATACTCACTGGCCTTGAGAAAAGAAGACATCAGTAAGACCCTTACCACAGAGATAAAAGAATTTTAAAAGAATCAAAAGAGATAAAGAGTGTAATAAATGAAATTAGAACCATGCTTGATGCAATGACCAGCAGGCTGGAAGAAGCAGAGAAACAAATTAATGACCTAGAAGACAAAGTAATGATAAGCAATGAAGCTGAACAAACAAGAGAAAAGAATTATGCCACACAAGAACAGATTTAGGGAACTCAGTGACTCCACCAAACATAATAACATTCATAGTATAGAAGTCCCAAAAGAAGAAGAGAGAAAAGGGGCCAGAATATTTACTTCAAGAAATAATAGCTGAGGGTCATCTGGATGACTCAGTCAGTTTAAAGTCTGCATTTGGCCCAGGTCATGATCTCAGGGTCCTGGGATCAAGCCCCATATCAGGCTCCTTGTTCAGTGGGAAGCTTGTTTTTCCCTCTTCCTCTGCCTGCTGCTCCCCGATTGTTAGCGCGCACTCTCGCTCTCTCTCTCTATCTCTCGTCAAACAAATAAATTAAAATCTTAAAAAGAAAGAGAGGAAGGAAGGAAGGAAGGAAGGATAGATGGATAGCTGAACACCTCCTTCATCTGGGAAAGGACAAAAACACCCAGCTCCAGGAGGCAAAAAGAACTCCCCTCAAAATCATTAACAGCAGGCTAACACCAAGACATACTGTAATTACATTTGTAAAGTACAGTGATTAAAAAAAAAATGTCTTAAGGCAGCAAGACAAAAGGAGTCACAACTTACAAGGGAAAACCCCATAGGCTAGTTGGAGAGTTCTCAACAGAAACTGAGCAAGTCAGAAGACAGTGACATGATCTATTCAAAGTGCTAAATGGGAAAAATCTGCAGCCAAGAATACTCTATCCAACAAGGCTATTATTCAGAATAGAAGGAGAGAGAGAGTTTCCCAGACAAACAAAAACTAAAGGATTTCATGACCACTAAACCAGTCCTGCAAGAAGTATTAAAGGGGACTCTCTGAGTGGAAAGGAGAAACCAAAAATGACAGTAATAAAGGTAGGAAAAACAAAACCAG
This sequence comes from Mustela lutreola, assembly GCF_030435805.1. NCBI lineage: Eukaryota > Metazoa > Chordata > Mammalia > Carnivora > Mustelidae > Mustela > Mustela lutreola. The sequence goes on from NC_081297.1 coordinate 43,691,831, forward strand.
TACAAATGAATACTTCCCTAAAAATCCATCAAGGAACTCACATAAAAAGGATATAAATATAATTACATATACCTAAAACATGGGGAGGAGAAGAAGAAAAAATGAGTTCAAACTTGAATGACAATCAACTTAATACAGACTGATTATTTGGGAGTGCCTCTGTGGCTCAGTTGGTTGTGTGTCCAACTCTTATTTCAGCTCAGGTTGTGATCTCAGGGTCATGAGATGGAGCCCTGCATCAGGCTCCATGCTCAGCAGGGAGTCTGCTTGAGATTCTCCCTCTCCCTCACCCTCTGCCCCTACCCCTCATGCTCACAATCTCTCTCTAAAATAAATAAATAAATCTTTTAAGTCTACACACACACACATATATATACTGATATTCACAGAAGAGGTTATATACAAACCAATGGTAACCATATCAAAAGCCACTAATAAACTTGCGAAAAATAAAGAGAAAGAAATCCAAATACAGCACTATAGCAAATCAGCAAAACATGAAAAAGACAAGACAGGATCAGAGGAAATCTCCAGGAACAACCACAAAACAAGTAATAATTACACACCTATCAATAACTGCTCTGAATGTAAATAGATTATATGTTCCAATCAAAAGAGAGTTCAGAAGGGATTAAAAAAACAACACCCAAAAAGACTCATTTTATTTTTTTTATATCTTTTTTTTAGATTTTTTAAAAAATTTATTTATTTGACAGAGAGAGATCACAGATAGGCAGAAGCAGGCAGAGAGAGAGGGTGAAGCAGGTTCCCTGCTGAGCAGGGAGCCCAATGTGGGGCTCAATCCCAGGACCCTGAGATCATGACCTGAGCCGAAGGCAGAGGCTTAACCCACTGAGCCACCCAGGTACCCCTATTTTAGTTTTTTAAAGATTTTATTTATTTATTTCACAGAAAGATAGCAAGAGAGAGAACACAAGCAAGGGAAGTGGGGAAAGGGCAGGGAGCCTGATTCGGGGCTCGATTCCAAGACCTTGGGATCATGACCTGAGCCAAAAGCAGACGCTCAACAACTGAGCCATCCAGGCGCCCTGAGATCTTTTTAGGCCTAAAGACACATCCAGATTGAAAGTGAAGGGGAGATGGAGAAACAATTACCACACAAATGGGTGTCAAAAGGAAGCTGAATACCAATACTTTATCAGACAAGCTAGATTTCAAGGACTGATAAAGAGAGACAAGCATACTATATAATAATAAAGGGGACAATTCAACAAGATATAACAACTGTAAGAATTTATGTACCCAACATGCAAGCACACAAATATAAAGAACAATTAGTAACAAACATAAAGGAAATAATTGATAGTAACAAAATAATAGGGAATTTTAATGCCCCACTTACATGAACAGACAGCTCATCTTAGCAGAAAATCAATAAGGAGGCATGGCATTGAATAACACACTGGACCAGCTGGACTTATCAGATCTATTCAGAACATTCCATCCTAAGACAGCAGAACAAACATTCTTTTCAAGTGCACATGGAACATTCTCCAGAACAGAACATGTACTAGGTCACAAAACAGGCCTCAATAAATACAAAATGACTGAAGTTATACTATGCACCTTTTCTAACCACAACACTATGAAACAAGAAGTCGACCTCAAGAAAGTCTGGAAAGATCACAAAGACATGGAGGTCAAACAACATGCTACTAAATAATGAATGAGTCAACTAAGAAATCAAAGAAGAGGGGCGCCTGGGTGGCTCAGTGGGTTAAAGCCTCTGCCTTCAGCTCAGGTCATGATCCCAGGGTCCTGGGATCGAGCCCCGCATCGGGCTTTCTGCTCAGCGGGGAGCCTGCTTCCTCCTCTCTCTCTGCCTGCCTCTCTGCCTACTTGTGATCTCTCTCTGCCAAATAAATAAATTAAAAAAAAAAAAAAAAAAAAGCACATGGAAACAAATGAAAATGAAAACACAATGATCCAAAACCTCTGAGATGCAGCAAAAACAGTTCTAAGAATAAAGTTTATCGCAATACAGGCCTATCTCAAGAAGCAAAAGAAACTTCAAATAAACAACCTAAACTTACACCTAAAGGAACTAGAAAAAGACCAATAAACAAAGCCTATGGCCAGCAAAAGGCAGGAAATAATAAAGATTAGAGCAGAAATAGAAACTTTAAAAAAATATATAGAAACTTTAAAAAAAAAAAAAAAAGAACAGGTCAGTGAAACTAGGAAGAGCTGATTCTTTGAAAAAATTAATAAAATTGATAAACCCCTACCCAGACACATCAAAAAGAAAAGAGAAAGGACCCAAATAAATAAAATCACAAATGAGAGAGGAGAAATACAACATCACAAAAATACAAACAATTATACAGGAATATTACTGAAAACTACATGCCAACAAATTGGACAACCTAGAAGAAATGAATAAATTTCAGGATTTTAAATGATCAAAACTAAAACAGGAAGAAACAGGAAATTTGAGCAGACCAACTACCAGCAAAGAAACTGAACCAGTAATCAAAAATCTCCCAACAGACAAAAAAAGTCCAGGACCAGATGGCTTCACAGGGGAATTCTACCAAATATTTAAAGAAGAGTTAATACATATTCTTCTCAAACTATTCCAAAAAACACCACACTTTACCTTCTTCTGAAGAACATTAACCTTCCTCTCTTTCACATCCAGCATGTCCTTGAGGTCATGTATCTCTCCAGCTTGTGTCCCCTTCTCCTCAGCCATATCCTGAATTTGTTTTGTCTTCTTATTCAACATAGTTTCCTTCTCTTCCAAACGCAATCGGAGAGCATCCACCTAAGAATGTGACATTTTTTACAATTGATTAAATGAAAAGAAAGGAACGTAATTCTTCCAAATACTTGTGTATAGTTGCCCAAATGATATTTATATAGTAAACTTTCATTAGAATGATAAAATGCTACTCTAAATATAAATATAGCTATTTAGAAATTAAATCCTAAAACCTATGAGCACTTTTGTAATAAAAATAAAATTTACATTAGTTAAATATACCATGATACCAGGATAAATAGATCTGAATCAAGAGACAAAACTGAGAACTGTCATAAAGAAATTGAGTTTTGCCACTTCTACTGGAGGCTTTAAACAGATTCCCAGGCCCAGCCACCTGAGTTCTGATTCAGTGGGTTTGGGGCTTAGGAATTAGTTTTTCTAACAAGTTCCCAGTGATGCTACACTGATTTAGAAAATCTAAAATTAGAAAGAAAACCATAAACATCATCAAGCATGACACTCGCTGTATCACATAATAGAAACTAGAGGTAGAATATGATGCTTTTGAGACCAACAATCCCATAATGCACTATGAAATCACACAAAGGAAAGCAAAGGTCCACTTTCAGGCCCAGAGACTAGTTAGCTAAAGTCTGGCATCAGTAAACTCTCTCCCCCAAGTTTAATAACAGCTTTGACTAAATAGAATGTTTAAATAATTAGAAATCTAATGAAATCAAGTAAGTCTAATGACAGTACTTATTTTTAAATCCATTCGAAGCAAATTTCATTAAGCATACTCATACATCAAATTTATTTGGGTTTCTGTTTTCGGGGGTGCTTTTTTTTTTTTTTTTTTTTTTTTTTTGCTTTTCCACTAATGATTTACAATTCAGCAAAGAGTTATACAATTATAACAAAACAGAGAGGTGGATTTCTTTCATCTTAAGACAGTGTTTTTCAATAGAAATATAATGTGAGTCATATATAAGCCACATATGAAATTTTAAACTTTCTAGGAGCCCTATTACAAAATAAGAAAGAAACAGATACAATTTTAATAATACAACTTATTTAATCTATCTAAAATATTATCATTTCAAACCCATAATCCATATTAAAAATAATCAACTATTTTATTTTATATTCTTTGTTTCATACTAAGTCCTAAAAGTCCAATGCATATTCTAATTTTTATATTTATATCATATCTCAATTTGGATTACTATATTTCAAGTGCTCCACAGTCACATATGGCTGGTGGCTGTTACACTGAAGGTGCAAATCTAAGATACAAGTATATTTCTATAAAACATCCTTAATCTTGAACTTGTCCTATATTATTTTTCCTGGCTGTCTGTAGATTAACCAACCCACAAAGAAAAAACCGGTAACATGGGTAATGACTCATATTTAGAGCACACCAAAACTCTCAGGGAAAATCTAATATTACATCTAAGCTGTAAGATGTCTAAGAACCCATACCGTGTGTATGGTAGTACTCACTGCTAAGTACTATGCAAAATTGTCCTACAAGATTAGTCTCATTTGAGACTGTATAGTTAAATCATTATGTACTTACAGATTATCTTGGACTATGCTGGAAAGGGAAAACATGTAAATAAACCAAGTTTCATTCTGCTAAACTACACTTCTATCAACCATTTCAATACCACTCGTCCCACCAAACCAGATACTGGGGAAATAATCTTTGTAAGTTCCATTTATAATTCTTCACCACAAGTTCTACCATGCTCCCTCAATAAATACTTTCCACTTCTGACTTTCCTCTATTCTAATAAATGATATATGGTAACCTTGTTATATTCTGGAAAGGCCCACCTAAAAATTTCCAAACATTTAAATTCTTATTTCTGAAACCACCATTTTTTTTCTTCTATACCTACTAAAACTACTCTTCGTGCATAGCATTACCTCTCATCTATCATCTCTTTTTCATCATTCATCCCTATTCTGGTTTGTCTTTTCTCCCAGTCTGAGCAATCCTTTCCAACACAGTGTCTTATCATCTCCTTTCTATTTTAGCCATACTTATTTTATAAATCTTTACTTCTAAATTAAATGGTTTTCTTCATTCTATCCTTAGATTTCTGAACCTTTCTGCATATGGTCATGTATATATAGCTTGCCAACGCTATATACAGTATATTAAAAATCCTCCCAATTCTGTCTTCAAGCACTGTACCTTCTTCACTTGCATCCTCCCTGTGGACAATTGCACTTTCCCATGGCAACCTGGGAAACTGACACTTAGGAAAGACAGATAAAAATAAGCAATAGAGTAGGAATTTAAGATTAACTGGACTGTCTCCAGATCCTACAATCTCAGCAACTAATTATATACTACTCCACTAAGAGCTAGACAAAAAAAAGTAAATATGATTTCATATATATATGAAATTCTAGAAAATATACACTAATTACAGTAATAGAAAAGAATAGTAATAAATCAAGGGTTGCCTGGGAAGAGGGAAAAGGGGAAAGTAGTGAAGAATATCAGGGAAAAGCGAAAGAAAAGGATTACAAAAAGGCGCAAGAAAATATATGGGGGGCATGTTCATTATCTTAACTGTGGTACTGGAAGAAAATACAGGAAAATACTTTTAGGACACAGAGGCATGTAAGGTTTCATGTTTAAAGAAACAGAAAAGATGTATCGTAAGAAAAAATAGTGGTAAATCCAACTCTGTTATAATTTAAAACTTTGCATCATGATACCATTTCATGGTGTTTGTTTTATTTTTTTATCTATATTTCATGTGCCTAAAACAGGTCTTAATAGCAATAATATTAAAGAAAATAGATGAATATTTACACTTGCTTTAAAAATGTAAATATTTTATAAACTGACAAAATTAAGTAAGGTCCAATACTGAACTTCAATTTTTTAAATTTATGACCATTTACAATCCCTCAAAAATATTTAAATATCTAGGTATAACAAAACATGTAAAGTATCTATATGCTGACAATTACAACTAATAAGAAAGACCTGTCTAAATGTGTTCTTTCCTTGAATACCTTATGAAATGCATGTCAAGATAGCCAGCCTACTTAAAATTTTCCTCAGGGACATGGAAAAAGAAAAGATAAAGTAATAAAAGATAAAAGTAATAAAGTAATAATAAATGTTTTGCTGACAAGCAGGAGAACTACAATAAATCAAGCCCAGTGAATCCACGAGATGTTACCACTAAAAATGTCCAGTTTGGGTGCCTAAATTCAGCACTAAAGATCTCACAGCAAGAATTAAAATCTAGTGCAAAACAAAGATGAATGATGTGATTTCCACAGAGTTCCCCAATAGCCCTATCTAAAGTGCATGATGACAAAAGTCTTTACATTTCCTTGGTTTTTCTTCACCAACCTATTAAAATCAGAAACAGGAACACCTGGGTGGCTCAGTTGGTTAAGCAGCTGCCTTCAGCTCAGGACATGATCCCAGCAGCCTGGGATCGAGTCCCACATCGGGCTCCTTGCTTGGCAGGGAGCCTGCTTCTCCCTCTGCCTCTGCCTACCTCTCTGTCTGCCTGTGCTCACTCTCGCTCCTCTCTCTCTGACAAATAAATAAATAAAATCTTTTAAATAAATAAATAAATAAAGATAGATAAAATCAGAAACACTCTACCATGCAAAGAAGCAAAAAGGTCCACAAGACAAATGTCAGAACTGAATACGGATTCAATTTGGAGTAAAGGACTGCCACCATAGAACAAGGACTTTTGTGGAATATGAAAATCAACAACCAGCCTACTTAAGATGCCAAAAGAGCCAACTGACCCTTATCCATTTGGCATTCAGGCACAGCTCAACTGGCCTGCATAGCTACTAATCCTATTTGACAGTATCAGATTTGGTTCCTGTTAGCTGAATCCATTACAGGGCATCAGTCACGGTTATTCAAGAGGGTGCTTACTGAACCCACTGACTCTTCTGCACAAAGAGGTCAAAGTCTTAGCAAAGTATACATGTCAAAAATTTTAAAAATAAAAAAATCCTATGCTAAATCATTTGTGCCTAACTTCTACATTCTAATTTGTATTCTGTATACTGTATATCTTACTTCTAACGTATCTACCACATATCCCAATAACCTCAAGCAAAAACCAAACTAACTCACCAAAAAACACTTCACACAATAGTCCCAAAGTGCATTATTAAATTATTTTTATAAAGACAAAAAGCCCAGATATTTAAACTTATAGGTAAGTCTTAAATGCCTAATTTCCTTGTCTCTCAGTTCTTCTCTGCATTAATTTCAAAAAATGAAATGTTTTCCATCTGTGGGTAAGGAATCAGAATAGAGCAGGAATACATCCCTGAGCATTTCCAAATGTTTCTCATTCTGATAGTACTAAAGTCCCATAGAACAATAACTGTAAGACCTCTTGTTGCTGCTTCTTTACCAAGAGAACCTAGATGGCCTAGCTGCATGTTTACATTAGATCCCTCACTCAGTTAAGTGACCCGTAAATGTGCCAGTGCTAACCAGTCATAAATACCTGCATGCCATTTTGAGGGAATGTCAGGTATGAGACCCACAGGAATTGGTGAGTGAAAAAGGCCAAAAATGAAAACTCTTGTTTTCATCTTACATCTTACATCTTCAGTGTAAGAGTAGCTGGGAATTCAGTCTTTCACATAAAAAAATCTCATATCACAAATATTAGGTACAGAAATTACTCAAGTCCATACTCTAATTACTAAGTGATCTTTCCTTTACTAGTTATTTAATCCATACTCTCTTTCTTGGTCTGCTTTTTTTGGGGGGTTTTTTGTACAATACAGAATTTAAATGTGCTGATCTGGAGATCTAAGATAAAAATAACCACAAAAACCACTCTGCTACTACTAGATTAATTGCTCTGAATTCTACACTGATCTTTTTGGTCAGTAGTGAGCTAAGTTCATAGCACAATTTTGCGTGGGGTCCATATTTTGCAAACCACAAAAAACATATTCAGGAAAGCCCCTCAGAGACTAGCAGGACACACAGTCATCACCCTAATACCATACCTGGCAGGAGGAATAAGACCTTGTTTATTCAATTCAAATGCACGGAAGAACAGCATCCACCTACCTTGCCAAGAGTCAAGGTCTGTGGCAAGCAGGTTATGCCAACTTCAACAAAAACAGAAGGTTTTTCTCTATAAGATTTTTCTACCAATGGACATGAGCAGAAAAATGGCTACCTTGCTCTTTTGGCCTCTCACTTCTGAGCACAAAACTATTATTTATCTTAAGTTATCTTAATCTTCTTTCATTTTACATCAATAAATACATCTATCTAAATACACATGAGCACTAAGAATTGCATGGATACAATGGCTTATTTCCTTTAACTCCTAACTTGGCTTTGCCAGTATGTTTCACTCCTCTTTAACTCTCTGACCCCACTGGATTAGTTTTCTTCACTGGATCCTCTATCATTTTCCCCTCTTCACGTCTTACTTTATATAACTTCCTCTGGAGGAACCAATTCAATCCTAGGCTTTAATCACCACCTCCATAATAACAACTTCCTCATCTTTACTCCCAACCCCAACAGTACAAAAATCTTGAGGTTCTAACAAAATAATCTTCCTAATCCAGTTCTCCACTGAATATTTAGTTTAGAATAAGATTTTTAAAGAACCTTTTCTTTTAAAGAACCTTTAAATATCACCTAATGTGGTCCAACATAAATGTAAGTTAAATCTTTTGGTATTTATTATATTACTTTCTGCATTTTTTTCCTATATTTGGCATTATTTCATAAAATTTTAAAAAATTAATAATCTAAGCAAATTTTGTTTTTTTAAAAGGTTTTATTTGACAGAAAGAGAGGCACAGCAAGAAAGGGACATAGGAAGCATGGGAAGTGGGAAGCAAGAGACCTGCTTCTCCTTGCTGAGCAGGGAGCCCAATGTAGGGTTCTATCCCAGGACACCGAGATCATGACCTGAGCCAAAGGCAGATGCTTAACAACTGAGCTACCCAGGTGCCCCTAAACTCCTCATTTTAAAGGTGATGAAATCAAAGCCCAAACTAAGTGATTTGCCCAAGATCACTAAGTATAATTTCCTATCACCATATTTCTCATTGTTCTCATCTAGAAAAGAGGCTGAATGAAGAGCATTGGGCCATGGGATTGACAACATCCACAAGTAAACCTTTTTAAAAGGCTATTTTGACAAACTGCACTGAGCTCTGTTTGAAGCTTCCTACCTGACAAAAAGTTGAAGAGCTCAGAAAAACATCAAAAAGGCCAGGGTTACAGATGTGCTATTCTACAGTACACAGTACAGTTTATCAGTACTTTGCACACCAAAAAAAAAAAAAAAAAAAAAGAGGCTACAAATTGAGACTTAAAAACCAATGTCAATATTGTCTCCACCCACTTTACCCTAAAAATTCATAATCTTTGTAAAATAATCAAGTTGTTTTAAAGACAACATAACAATGTACAATGTATACAATAACAAACTGTATTCAGCTATGTAGTCACAGTAGAAACGTTATATTGATCTCTGCAAATCTGATAAAGACAGCCATCATAGTTCTTCAACCCCGACCCCTCTAAGCCAACACATATGTAACACTTCCTTATTAAACCTTATACCCCTCTCTGTGTGGAACCCTTTGAATCACAGAAAGAGACAATATCCTCCTTAGAAGGACCTTTAAAGGTCACCTGATTCAATCTTTCATCTAAATCCCAGGTCTCTATATCCCCTTTATTTTTTTTTTAAAGATTTTATTTATTTATTTGATAGAGAGAGATCACAAGTAGACGGAGAGGCAGGCAGAGAGAGAAAGAGAGGGAAGCAGGCTCCCTGCCAAACAGAGAGCCCGATGCGGGACTCGATCCCAGGACCCTGAGATCATGACCCGAGCCGAAGGCAGCTGCTTAACCCACTGAGCCACCCAGGTGCCCTCTATATCTCCTTTAAACAGGCTTCTCTAGGGGCGTCTGGGTGGCTCAGTGGCTTAAAGCCTCTGCCTTCGGCTTAGGTCATGATCCCAGGGTCCTGGGATCGAGCCCCAGATCGGGCTCCCTGATCAGCAGGGAGCCTGTTGTCTCCTCTCTCTCTCTCTCTCTGCCTGCCTCTCTGCCTATTTGTGATCTCTGTCTGTAAAATAAATAAATAAATAAACAGGCTTCTCTAGTATTTGAAAACCTCTAGCAAAACCCAGGTACACAGTTCTTCTCTAGAGGCTGCCCATGCTCTGCTTTTACCAGGCATAAAAGCGATCTCTGATCTCGAAGTTTAAAAAATCATTTTTCTGTAATTTTATCGACTGGCCCAAGTTCAACCCCTCAAGCTAGATGTTCTTCCACATAACAGCCATTCAGATACATTGCATCTATCATGTACTCCCAAAAGCATTTCTTTTCCAAGCTACCCTTCAACTATTCCTTAATATGCCATGGTTTCAGACTCTTTATGTCTAAACATGCTTAAATATACCAATGCCCTTTAAATCATTATACCCAGAATTCAGTATGTTATGGCTGATTACTTCACCCTTACTTCTAGACACTTACAAAACAACTGAAGATTGCATATGTTTTTTTGTTTTTGAGGGTGTATTCTGGCAGTCACTACACAGATACTGAAGAATTACTGAAGTAGACTGTTTTGCTTTTGTCAGATTTTATGGGTTTGGTTGGGATTCTTTTGTTTCCTGGCTAGGGTTTGTTTTTTTTTTTTTTTTTTTTAAGATTTATTTAACTATTTATTTGAAAGAGAAGATGACATACACAGTAGTGGGGGGAGGGACAGAGAAAGGAGGAGACAAGCAGATTCCCTACAGAGCAGGAAGCCCACCTCTCAGCTTGATCCCACCCTGAGATCATACCTCAACCAACTGAACCACCCAGGCACCTCTACTGGCTAGCTTTTTTTGGAGAAAGGGAGGGAGAGAACTCTAAAGATTTTTACAGTTATCCTATTAAATTTTTTATCCTGCTTGGTTTAGACATTACTCTGCTCTTTAAAGATCTTTCAGAATGCTAAATTTCTTATCTAACATACACATTAACCCCCATATTTTTTCCATCCAATTCATTAATAAAAATATTTAACGAGGAGGAGTCAAGTTTAGAGAATACATAATATCACCAGAAGCTTTTACATAGGTTACCATATATTATTAAACACCATATTTGGGGAAAAGTCATTTTATAGTTATGAAAAAACCTACAGTTATGAAGAAACCTAATTATCACCTTAACTAGCTTACATTTCTCCATCTTACTTACACTGCCTTGCCAGTGCCTTGAAGAGGTAAAGGTCTACTGTATCTCTCATAAATCCCTGATCTTCCAAAACTAGAAATACTGCCAAAGAATAATATAAAATTAGCCCTAGATGACCTAGTTTTGATGCTGACTTTTAGCGATCACCATTCCAAATTCAAGGCCCTCCAACAATTCTACCCTAAAATAGCACTTAGGAAAAAGAGAACAAATAGAAGGTTGATGGAGGGATGTGGGTGGAGGATGGGCTAGTTGGGTGATGGATAATAAGGAGGGCACTTATTGTGATGAGCACTGGGTGTTATATGTAAGTGATTAATTACTGAATTCTACTCCTGAAACCAATAATGCATGTACATTAATGAATTAGAATTTAAATAAAAATAAAAATAAAAAGATGTTGTTTCAAGTTCTTAAGTGAACGGAGGCCGCTGGTCTTTGAATCACACTTTGAAGAGATCTCTTGAATGCTTTCTTAGAATTTCTCTTTTCACACATTTTGGGCCCTCACTTTCATTTTTCCAACACTAAATACACAGCCTACTCCTTTTAATTCTATGATAGAAAAGACAACAGCAATCTAGATGCAGAATTTCACCTGCTGTATCATTTAACAACTCTATACCAAGAACCAGAAGCAAATGACAAGCTCAACCTTTTATGATCTTCCTCCGAAAGTCTTCTCTTTTATTGGATAACATCAATTATTTTGAAGTTTTGATTTTTTTTTTTTTTTAAAGATTTTATTTATTTATTTGTAAGAGAGAGAGAGAGAGTGAGAGCAAGCACAGGCAGATAGAGTGGAAGGCAGAGTCAGAGGGAGAAGCAGGCTCCCTGCGGAGCAAGGAGCCCGATGTGGGACTCGATCCCAGGACGCTGGGATCATGACCTGAGCCGAAGGCAGCTGCTTAACCAACTGAGCCACCCAGGCGTCCCAAGTTTTGATTTTTTTTTAAAGATTTTATTTATTTATTTGACAGAGAGAGATCACAAGTAGGCAGAGAGGCAGGCAGAGAGAGGAGGAAGCAGGCTCTCTGCCGAGCAGAGAGTCCCATGCAGGGCTCAATCCCAGGACCCTGAGATCATGACCTAAGCCGAAGGCAGAGGCTTTAACCCACTGAGTCACCCAGGCACCACTGAGTTTTGATATTAATGGCATTGTTGTTATATGGACTATGCCAAATTCTTACATTGATATTTGATTTTCTTTTCCTGTCACATTAATCTCCCTTTTCTACTATTCTCTCTTGAATCTCACTCCTTTTTTGTAGAACAATTTTGTTTTTAGCAGTTCTTTATATGTGATCCATAGGTAGTAAACTATCAGTTTGTGTTAGTCTGAAAAATAAAAAGTCTTTATTCTACCTCCACTGATGAATAATAGTTTCACTGGGTTCAATTATGTGTTGCCAAAGTTTTTCACTAAATTTGAAGATTCCACTCTACAATATTCTCTCTTGCTCCTGTTGTTGCTCTTAGAAGACCTGCTGCTGGCCTGTTAATCCTTTGTAGGTACACTATGTTTCCTCTCTGGTGGTTTTTAAAATCAGTTTATCTGTGATTTATGGTAGTTGTGGATATCTTCCTGCTCAAGAATTATTTGCTCCTAAATTGAAGGTCCATTCCTATCATGTAATCAGAAATATTCACAGTAATTACATCTTCTAAAATTGCCTCCCATTCCCTCTAGCCTCCCCTTTTGAAACTCCCATATTATGTTAGATTTCTATTTCAACACACTTCTCTTTAATTCCTATCTCTTAATGTGCCTTATTGCTTTTTGGATATAATTCCTCAGATGTATCTTTCAATTCACGAACTTTTCCTATAGCATTCTCTCATCTGCAGTTAAACCGCTATACTATTCTTTCACTTTAGTTATTAGGTATTTCGTACCTAAAACACTTTTTTGGGGTGCCTGGGTAGCTCAGTGGGTTAAAGCCTCTGCCTTCAGCTTGGGTCATGATCTCAGGGTCCTGGGATTGAGCTCTCTGTTCGGCGGGGAACTTGCTTCCTCCTCTCTCTGCCTGCCTCTCTGCCTGCTTCTGATCTCTCTCTGTCAAATAAATAAATAAAATCTTAAAAAAAAAAAAAAAGTTTACAACACTTTTTTGTTCCTTAATAACCTGCCTGGTATTATTTGTAGTGTTTTTTCCTTTGCTCATATTTTAAATCCTTCCTTCATATATTTGATATTGATCGTATTTACTGAGCCCTAAAAGTACATGCATTAATTCATTTTACTCTTAAAATACTCTAGAAGGTAATTTTATTATTCTTCTCATAAATAGGGACATTAAAGCACAATAAGTATAAACTTACATAACAAGTAAATGGCAAAGCCAAGACTAAAAGACACTGAACAACTAGAGCTAGTGCTACCTTTATTACATTGCCTCAGGTTTTCCTCTCAACAGTCCTCAAACAATAGCCCAAGAAGCTGTATCTTCTCCATTCTAAAGAATGTGCCTATGCTTACTACTCCATCCATTATTTTAATCATTTCATTTATGGTCTCATTCTATTACCCAATGTTCCTAAGGGTCTAATCACTCTATTTGTTCTTACTTCTAATACTGGTTCGGGGTAGATTAAATTCCACAGGTAATTAAGTAATTTGGGATTGCAAATTCATTTAAGCAGAGCTCCCATCTATGGGATTCTGTATGAACTAGGCTAAAATCAGTGTTAACAGCAGCTGTGCAGGGCACCTGGGTGGCTCAGTGGGTTAAAGCCTCTGCCTTCGGCTCAGGTCAGATCCCAGGGTCCTTGGTTCGACCCCCGCATCGGGCTCTCTCCTCACTGGGGAGCCTGCTTCCCCCTCTCTCTCTGCCTACTTGTGATCTCTCTCTCTGTGTCAAATAAATAAACAAAAGATTAAAAAAAAAAAAAAAACAGCAGCTGTGCATATACAAACTCAAAGCTTATGAGAAGACACCTTTCTTCTGACCCTAAGACCAGGTAAGTTAGTTTCTCACATTGTCAACTAATAGTGTAGAAGGAACTTTTTCTAGTCCACTTATTCCCAGGAAAGTCCTGGATTTACACAGGAGTATCAGTTTCAAAACCCTACCCCATTTAGGGCCAAGGTCCACTATCAACATGTCACCATTAAAATCTAAGTCCCTCAGTTACCAAAAAGAATAACCCTTCAGAACATCCGTAGTTTAGAGTCCTTGCTGACAGATGCATAGTGTTGGAAGGGATGGGGAAAAACGGGGACATCTGCCCTGCCAGAGAGATCTGCCAAAACAACTCTGAGAATCAATGTGGTACATACACCATAACCAACACACCTTACGGTAGTTACACAGTCAGAATTAATGCTTTCAAACGCCTATCAACTTGAAGAAAGAACTAAATTACTCATAATCCTCAATTCACTTAGTTCTATTGTTGTCTTATTTTATTATTTTTCCATCCACATCCAATATCCACTCCTCATTCAATACACATCCATTCTGTGTGTGATGTTACTAAATGTGCATATAACTTAGAAATATAGAGGCTTATTTTTAAGCCTCTTTAAATTTAAAAATATGTACGTATTTTTAATTTATATGAATGCTTTATACCTCATTCTCTTACTTTTTTAAAAAATATGTATCTGTGGCCCTATGAATACTTCTAGATCATTGCTTTTGACTTTTACATAGTATTACATAGTATATATTCACTGTATTTCACTTATCTAACCCCTCCAGTAAAAAACCATTTGGACTGCCTTCAATCCTCTGTGCTATAGTGAACAACCATTTTTTTTTTTTTTTTAAGATTTTCTTGATTTATTTGACTGAGAGAGACACAGCAAAAGAGAAAATACAGCAGGGAGAGTGGAAGAGGGAGAAGCAGGCTTCCCACTGAGCAGGGAGCCTGATACGGGGCTTGATTCCTGCACCCTGAGATCATGACCTGAGCCAAGGGCAGACATTTAAATAACTGAATGATCCACCCAGGCGCCCCTATAGTGAACATCCTTATACATGTCCTCCTGTAGACCAGTGGGAAATTTTCTCTAGGGAACATATCCAGGAGTGGGATTACTGGAACCAACTATGCCATCTATGTTCCTGTTAGCTTCCTTACAAACACTGAACATTGACTCATTTTCTAATTTATACCAATTTGAACAATGGAATGTAGCTTTTTGTCTCTGAAATTTACATTTCTTTGTTTACTAATGAGACTGAGGATCCCATGCTATATTTATTTGTTAACCACTTAGGTTTCCTTGTCTGTTACTTGTCTATTTAAATCCTCTCTCTCCTTATAGTCTCTTTTTCTTACAGACTTACAAGCATCCTTTTTTTATTCTGTATGTTAATCTTTGTTATTTTGGGAGGTGTGAAAATACCTTCTCCCAATGAGTCACATATCTGTTAACTTTGTCAGTAGTGTTCTTTCTTGAACAAAAATACTTAAATTTGATGGTGTCACTTAAGATTTCTCACCTAAGATACATTTTCATTGATTAGCTATATGGTTTAGCCTTTCACACTGGGGTCTTTAATCAATATGGAGTCCACTCTATCTGGCACCAGGTAGGTGGCCAATTTTATTCTCCATATAGCAAGCCAGTTTTCTAACACACACTTAATTAGCACTAGTTTATGATGCTCCCCTCTACATACATGTTTAAACTCTTTATTATTATTTTTTTCACTGCTCTATCTGCCCATTCCTGTACCAGTACTATACCATTCTGGGGTGCACTGACTGGTTTAGTTAGTTATATGGCTCTGAAGTACATTTTCAGAGCTATTAGAGCAGATCTCCCTTCTTTTCCTCTTTTTCTTCACATTAATGTTAAGATAGTTTTATTTGTCCATATAATTTTTAAAATTTTTCAATTGTTGTAAAATATACAAAACATAAAATTTGCGATCTTAACCATTTTTAAGTGTACTGAACTCAGTGACATTCACACTGTTGTATATCCAATCTCCAGAACTCCCTTCATCTTGCAAATCAAAACTGTTCAATAAAAAAACAAAACAACAACAAAAAAACTCATTCCCCCCAACTCATAGCAACCAACATTCTCTGACTTCTTTAGAACCTTCTGTAAGTGAAATAATAATATCTTTTTGTGACTCGCCCATGTAAAACTTAAGGTAAAATTAGTTTCTAAAAATTTACTGCTGGGAACATTTCAGTTGATGTATACACTAACTTAGGCAGAACTGATATCCTCACAGTATTAAATTATACCACCTACTGATATCAACAGATCCTCTGAATTTTTTTCTTCATCCTCCTATAGAGTCTTGGGCTTTCTTGCTTTTTTTACTTTTTTGGAAAAACTTAAATGTAAAAATGATTATTTATCTTTGAATTTTTGATAAGCCATCTGAACATAGGATTTAGAAGGAAAAAGGGTTGAGACTGATTAGCAATTTAATTTTCATAATGATCATTATTCATATTTTCTATTACCTCTTGAACCTACTTTGTTACATTTTCCAGAAATGTATTTGTTCTGTATTTTCAAGCTTATTAGAATATAATAATCTTTCATTATTTTTAAATTGTATGGTACTAGTAGTTACTTCTTTATCATTCTATAAGAGATGATCCTATCTGATTAGCCTTTTTAAAACAACTAACAACTTATCTGATCCTCTAATGATTCCTGACTTAGTTTCTATTATCCTCCATCTTACTGTTTCTTTGGTTTTGGCTGTTGTTTTTTTCCTCGTCTCCTGGTTTGCATCCTTAGCTTATTTGCTTTCATTCTTTATTGCTTTCTGATAAATATAACAAGACATTTCCCTCTAAACACTAGAGGATTAGTTATATCCCACAGATTTTCTTTTACTTTCTATTCGTTTCTGAGATCAAGACTTGGGATAAGATCAAAAGGCAAACGCTTAACTGACTGAACCACCCAGGCACCCCTATTCTAGTCTCCCTTAACTCAAAGTATATTTTCAATACTAATCCAAAAGATATGTGCGCCCCTATATTTATTGCAGCAATATTTCCAACAGCTAAGATATGGAAGTAATATAGCGTCCATAAGTAGACAAAGAGATAAGGAAAACATGGTAGATATATAAATGAAATATTACACAGCCATAATAAAAGGATGAGATCATGGCATTTGAAACAACATTGATGGACCTAGAGAATACTATGCTTAGTGAAGTAAGTCAGACTGAGAAAGACAAATACCATATGATTCCACCCATGTCATCTAAAACAATGAACAACAACAACAAAAAGAAAAAAACAGAATTAGACCTATAAATACAGAGAACAAACTGATGGTTGCCAGAGGTCAGGGGAGGGGGGAGTTATGCAAATGAGATGAAAGAGAGTGGGAGGTATAGGCTTCCAGTTATGGCATAAATAAGTCACAGGAATAAATGAAAAGCATTAGGAATACAATGATATTGTAACAGCAATATAATAGGAAGATGGTAGCCATTCGTGTGTTGAACACAGGATAATGTATAAACTTGATAAATCACTATACCTGAAACTAATAAACACTGTGTATCAACTATACCCCCACAAAAAAAGTACTATATTTTCAGATTCCAGATTTATTTTAGTTTTATGTTGCAATTCTTCATTACTGATTTCTAATTTTGCTGCATTAAGGGTCAAAGAACACAGTTCATGAGACTTTAATTCTTGGGAATTTTGACATTTCCTATGTGGCCTAGCGCCTTTAACTATTATAACTATTCATTAAGTTCTTAAAATCAATGCATATTCTCTGTTTGTTAGTGCAATATTCTACAGAATACCTATTTGAGCTTATTAATGTTACTGAAATTTTCTAAATTATTTTTTATTTTTGCTTCTTTGATCAAGTTCTAAAAGGAACATGTACTAACGACCAACTGCAACTGCTGATTTATCTGTTTCTCCCACTGTTGTTTTATACACTTAAAGGCAATACTCTTAAATGCATAAATGTCTACAATCATTGTATTTTCTTGATCTACTGTTCTTTTTATCAGTATGTAGCATTCCTCTGTGTGCTTTATAACTTCTTTGCTCAGTCATTTAAGCATATGACTTTTGATTTTGGCTCAGGTCACAATCTCAGGGTCATGAGACTGAGCCCCATGTGGGGCTCCACAATCAGCATGGAATCTGCCTGTCCCTCTTCCTCCGCTCCATACCTCCGCACCCCCCACCCTCGGCTCATACTCACTTTCTCTTTTAAAAAAAAGAAAAGATCATTTAATTAGTGGTATCTGGATGGCTCAGTCAGTTAAGTATCCAGATCTTGATCTCAGTTCCGGTCTTGATTTCTGGGTCATGAGTTCAAGCCCCTTGTTGTACTCCACACTGGGCATAAAGCCTACTTTAGATAGATAGATGGATAGATAATTTAACTTATGTTAAAATAAATTAGATTCAGAAGACACATTTTCTTGATATACCTTTTATTTATAAAAAATTTTCCTGTTCTTTTATTTTTAATTCTACTATTTTTTGCCTTATGCTTAACTCTTATTGACAATATATTCTGCATCTTGTTTTTTAATCCAACTGAGGTCAGTATTTTAATCTAAGTTTAATATATTGCTTTTCTCATTATTCATACCATTTTGGTCAACATTTTTCATGGTGTCTACATATCTCTCATTTTTCCCTGCCCTTTCCCCTATTCTTTTCTATTCTCCACTAGATAAACTGAGAGTTTTATACTTAAGATTTGAAACTTATACATTGTTTTATTCCCCTAGCATATTAACAGCCATACTTACACTTATATTTTCCTGTCATCTTCTTAAGCTTATCATTATCTGTATCCCTTCAAAAGAAGACACTGCCCCATCACCACTATGAACAGTGCCAACTCTACCATTTGTAACTGGGGGACTGGTGGTGGTAGGCAGGAAGCCCCCAAATCTGAGAACCTCTAGTGTAATAATATGTATCTCTACTCTGCCAACACTTTTTCTGAGGTGATCTTCTACTCAGGTATAGGTAATGTGGAGGAAGAAGGGGACACTCAGAAGCTAATCAGTACCTCACCAATATTACACTACAGCACCTGCCTCACCACCACCCCATGACTCGTAACAGGCTAAGGACTGCTCAGAGTGGTGATGGAGCAATGATCCACCTAGAACAATAAGAGAGAAACAGTTACTGAAAAATAACCCAAACCACCTCATGATGCCAAATCCTCTTTTATACTGAACAGCTGTTTCACTCATACACATATATTCAGATTCCTCACAGGGAAGCATTATAGCATTATGATCAAGAACATAAGTTCTGGAGTTTCAACTGGTCAAATTCTAAATCCCAGGTAATCACTCAACTACTCATGTAACCTCAATCTCTCCAAGCTTCAATGTGCCCATCTTCAAGATGTTACGACAATTCTTATTTCTTAGAAGATTACTGCAGGGATTAACTGAGAAAACGGAAGAAAGTATACATCCCTGCATGACACACAGAAAGCATCCAATGTCAGGTATTATCAAACATGTTTTATGAATTTATGGAAACACTAGATCTCTAAAATGCACTTCTGTCCTAAGGATGTATTTCTAATTAGAATTAGAATGTGAATTCTAATTAGAATTCCCCAATGTGTTGGGGAAGTCAAAACTCTAGTTTGAAGAGCACAGCACACTGGGGCACCGCGTTGGGAATGCAAGTAGAAGGTGCATGGCAAACAACATCCAAGCTCCAGTGCCTAAACATCCTAGAGCCAGGGCAGCTGGATCAGCTATGAACAAAGAGCCACTTCCTATAAACTGTCAGTAAGATAGAGATAATATTCACCTATAACGAACAGAATTCTAAAATTCAATGTCCTGAAGAAGAAAAAACTGTACTACTTTGAGGCAGTAAGGTGTAAGTAAGGTATCAATTATTTTAATTTATTGAGAAAAATCAGCTCTGCACAGTATTAACTCAAACAGAAAATAAATTCACTGGTAGGTCCACAGTATGTCATCAAGACTCAGAAACAAGCCACTGGACATAAAACAGAAAATTTCCTGAAAATATTATAACCAATATTGAAAGTCCCAGGGTACTACTGAAATTGGCCTCAAGTACCAACCAAAAGTCATATGCTAATTAAAAACTTCACATAATTCCCCACAATGAAAGAAAAAAAAAACTTATCTTGCCTAATAAATACCATTAATCTGAGATCACATATATCAACAGAAATTTAAAAAATAAAAGGGCTTATAAACTATAAGGTAAGTAAAAAAAATTGAAACCTATTGATATTTAGAATTTCCCTCTCAATTCAGATGAGAGCTACATAATTAAACATCTATTCTAGACACAACCATTTTAGGAAGTCAATCCTATTATTATCCCCATTTACAAATGAGGAAATGAAGGATTAAAGAGGTAAAGTAATTCATCCAAGATCACATAAGTAATAAACATAGATAGCTGCATTCAAATTAAGGTCTGACTCCAAAGCCCAAGCTTTTAACCTCTGTTACTAAATACAGACTACCTCCGTGAAGATCAACAGATTAAAAGGGAAGTTCATGGGGCGCCTGGGCGGCTCAGTTGGTTAAATGGCTGCCTTCAGCTCAGGTCATGATTCCAGGGTCCTGGGATCCAGCCCCCCATCAGGCTCCCTGCTTAGCAGAGAGCCTGCTTCTCTCTCTCTCCCTCTGCCTGCCGCTCTGCTTACTTGCGCTCTCTCTGTCAAATAAATAAATAAAATCTTTAAAAAAAAAAAAAAAAAAAAAAAGCGGGGGGGGGGGGGATGTTCATAAAATAAGAGCAATTCCAGAAATACTATATATTGTACACTGCCCAAAACAAAAGGGCCTCAATCCCCAGACCAGGAACAAGAAGAAAATCAAGTCTTTTGCCATAGCCTATTTTTCCTTAAAGGATTCTTAAAAACTCCTTGATCCATGTTCTTTTTCATATATGCTTAACGTAGTGCTGTGAGAGTTAGATCAAAGTCTAGGGCAGCTGCAGAAATGAGGACAGTATGAGTTAAGAGCAAATTATAAAAAAAAATGTGAGAATTTTCCAAGAGCTGGTTCAAACTGCCTTTTATTGGGCTCTAACATGAGAAAGATGTTGGGAAAAAGTGACCCCTGTAAAATCTCACCAGAGTAATTTGGGGAAAAAAAAAAAAAAAAGCACATGCTAATAAATCACCATATCAATTTCATATAATTATCCTATACTCAAAAGATTATTGACTTTTACACTGTTATATTTTAGGATGAGATGGTCATACTAGAGCAGTTGTCCTAGTGACTCATAGGGGTAATCACTGAAACTCAGTTACTCCCACATGGCTAAAAACAAATATAAGAACCATTCAAGAATGACCACAAATACAGTTTTTACTTTCTATGGTACAAGAAATCAATCACAAGCCCATTTGTGATCGAATAAAAACACTACTTGAAAGGGGTACAAAGAAAAGGATGGACTTCCAAGAGGAAAAAAGTCATTTATTAGACTGTGACAAGCTTTTAAATGTTTGCATTATCATTAAACCAACTGCCTGGTTCTCCGATTCGCACACCTGCCACCTCTAGCCAACACTGTCACACTCCTAAACTTGGAAGTAGGCTCACCTCTAAAACACTGGCACCCTCTTCTGACCCTTGTGTAGTACTGCATGCACACCAGTTACTGGGGTGAAAAACTCTAATAAAGGCATGAGTTAGTAACTTTGCAAGTAACATTTTCCAGATAATTTTATACTTGCAATTCCCTGGATGAACATAAAACTAGCTGAATAAAAATAAGAAATAGCAGATCTTCTAAATAAAATGTATTCCAGTGGAAAGAAAACCAACTGTGTTCTCTTAATTATTTTCAGTGTGTGTGTGTATAATCAGCTGATTTTAATACAATAGCTACAATGATAACAATAACAGAAAAAGGCTTTACTGTGTGTAATAAACTAGTTTAATCCTAACAACAACCCGACGAGGCAAACACTCCTATTACCTTCATCTTACAGATGGAGGGAAAGTGAGGCACAGTGAACTTAAATAACATGCCCAGAATCATATACCTGGTAGTAAGTGGGAAGGCTGAAGTTCAAACTCAGCAACTATGACCCCAGAGCCAAAACCTAATTTTTATCTAAAATATCCCTGTGAGGTAGAATGAGGTTTATATTCTGATAATAAGAAACATGACTGAAGGAAAGTCTGAGCTGTAAGGAAAATTACAAATACATCATTCAAATCTCTCAACGTCTGAATCTCTCATTTTCAACAAAGTCCCAACCTATACAAAAATAAAATATTACATGAAAGAGTTTTGGTCATTTCCCCATTCCTCCTCACTAAAGGATTCTCATCTTCTGGGTCTATAATGTTTTTATGTGTTTTTACTTTTCATTCCTCTTTTCCATCTAAGTACACCCTTATTTACCTATCCAGTTCTTCAAAAGAAAAAGGAAGACAGGCTAAATAATCTACAATTTTTAACTTCATTTTCAAATAGGATATGAAGGCACATTGTCTCATGATCTGAAGTTCAAAATGAGATCTATTTAGAACATTTCTAGATTCTGCAGCTTGCCTACATAAAGCTAGTCATAATATCAAAACTCAAGAACCCTTAATAATCTAAACAAAGGGTAACCGAGCTCACTGCCATTCATGATACACCATGGGTGAGAACAAAAGATGGATTTGGATTTCTTTTTTACAACTATCTTTACAACATTTCATGTTTAAGTATACTTAGTAGTACAAACTTAGGGCAAGTTCAAAGAATTAAAGGCATATATAAGCTGCACCAGACTGTTAGATCTAAGAAATGAAACAAGATAGTTCTATTTTAGTACAGTATGACCACATTGCGAAACAATTATTCAGCACGTTATTCATATCTCCCAAATCTAAGTAGGACAAAAAACTGCACAGGTGATACACATGAAAAGGTGCCAAGGAACTGACTGCCTGCCAAAGCCAGAATTCTTCTTACCTCGGTCTGCAGGATGGCAGCCCGCTGTTCTTTAGCAGTCAAGGACTCCTTCAGCACTTCAATGTGTTGCTTACTGTCTGAGAACTGATTTGTGAGTGTTTCTAGCTTTGTCTGTAAGGCCAGTAGTTCTGTGTCCTTTCTGGATAGCTCCTGCTTCACCTGACCAATCTAGAGAAGATAATAAAATACTGTAAGGAAAAAAGAAATGAAACAACCACCTCTGATCTGGCTCTTTGACAGATCTGAGTCACAAAATATGAAACTAAAAGCATTAGTTTTCTGACAAAACATAATTCATCTTTTTTCCATCATCTAATCTTGGATAACCACCCCCCCCACACACACACACAGTTTTTCAACAAATAGGGAAATTCCAGTTTTCATTTTCTGCATCTCCTAAATACTCTTCAAAATCCCTTAGAAAAAGAATAGAGGGAAAGAAATCCCAATTCAATTAGATTACTATGCAATAGCAGGAAGCATCTAAATACCAATGCGCTGATGAAACAGTTTTCATTTTATTAAGTCAGACCTCTTAAAACATAAAGCGGAATTAGCGTAGATACAAAACAGAAGGGAAAAAGAAAACCTCCTAGCATTGCTATTTAAAGTTAAATTCGAAAGCTGCTGCCGGTATACTGTTTACTTTTTTCATTCACAAACAAAAGTTTATATAAAACCCTTATCTTAAAAAGCCACATTTAGCGTTAATGAGGCATTATAAACCTGTGCCTTTCAGAAATCATATAATTTTGATGAGTTAGAGATACTGACCTTAAAAAAGATTTCACCTACAAAGTTATATCATCTACAACGTCTATTAGCTAAAGGGATTAAAAAGCATATAACTTAAATGCATAAAGGCTCATTCTGTAAGAATCAACACGTGTAATTTGAAACTGAATTACTGACAGAGGAATCCATAGTCAAAAGATGCCAATCAATCTCCCATAAATTTCTCTCATCTCAACTTAAAAAATTTTTATTTCAAACATTTCATTTACATTCTACTGTTTCTAAGAATTTTCTAAATAGTCTCTTATTCTAAATGTACACCAAATAAGTAAGTAAGATTTGCTTTTACATTCTATTCTGTTTTCTGCCTAGCAAGGTAGCTATGCACAAGAAGATTAATTATTGGAAGTATAAATCTGACTGACAAGTTCAGTAATTTCAGTATTACTGATGAAAGTTCTCTGTATTTTTTCATTGACTGTACCTATAGTATTTTCACTATAATAATCTTGGGTATAAGGGACAGTTTGGGGAACATTTTCCCATAAGGAGGTATGAAATAAATATCAGTTTAATTAAATTAGACTTTTAAGGAGTGCTAAAAATAAGTGTCTAATTTACTCTTCTTGTTTAGCAAGAAGACAAGCATTTTCTCATATGCATGAAAATTCTATTTGCAAATTTCGTTATTCATTCATTCCACAAATATTTCTATATGCATACTGTATGCAAACTACTTGAGGGTACTAAGAACATCAATGGAAGATAACTATAAATGGCAGCTATCTTCACCCTATAATATAAATATGTACCTTGGAGTTACCTGTAATGTAATGCTGTGGCATCTTTCATGACATCCCTTTTCCAACAAAAAGTACATATTTATATTATTCCATCCTTAACATACAGGTTGCACTAAAAACATACTTGTGTATGAATGAATATTCAGGAGGAATGTTTAAAATGTTATCACTTCCTCAACTAAGGAACTACTATGGTTTAAAGATTACCTCTAATCACATAGTTAAAAATAGGTATAAAATCCCTGTTTCCTCATCATCTACTTTATTAAAGAATCATCAAAGTCGGCTATATTGACCACAGAGACTGAGAAAGGGAAGAAAATACTCTAAATGGAAAGCAGAGTTTAAAAGCACACATTTTCCATAAAAGTTAGGATCATGAGGCTTTGCAGTCACTCACACCTGGGGATAAGTGTATCTCTGAGTATTTACTTCTCTAAGCCTTCGTTTCCTGACCAGTAAAATGGAGAAAGTAAACAGACGCTACTGTACTGTTTGGAGATTAAATAAAATAATGTATGGAATGTACATAGCCCATTGTCTGACACAAGACAGAAATATTTATAATAGCTAAGGGGAAAAAAAGGTAAAGTTATGCATCAACTACTCCTCTAGAAAATACACAGTTACCATAAACCAAATAAGTGCCTTATAGACAAAATATTTCACTTTACTATCTGTACTATAAAGGGGCCCATAAATAGCAAAAACATCAAGTCAGCACAAATTCTGTTTTGGTTTAGTTTGGTTTGGTGTTTTTAATGCTGTGTTCCTGTCTTATCCCACAATTATTTTCAGAAGCAGTTTTTTCCCTGACACTGGTGTGACACACACGCACGTGGCCTAGTACAGGGCAGAAGATGGAAAAGCTCACCAGCACAGGTTCTGAAACCAGACTGCTTGTGTAAAAATCAAGCTCTACCTCTCACCAAGTATATCACCTGAGTACCACTCTGCTACCTCAGTTTCCACATCTATAAACTGGGGCTGGGTCATATACCAACCTTGGCAGGTTATAAGTGTTTGAGTGTTAGCTATTTTATTATTTTTTTGTTACATTTTGAAATGGAATTTTAAGTTCTTTAGACAGAAGATTAAAC
This sequence comes from Mustela lutreola, assembly GCF_030435805.1. Taxonomy (NCBI): domain Eukaryota; kingdom Metazoa; phylum Chordata; class Mammalia; order Carnivora; family Mustelidae; genus Mustela; species Mustela lutreola. Next base: position 43,717,379 of record NC_081297.1, read on the forward strand.
TAGATTTAGAGATTTTATGTTTCATGCTAATTCTAATTGACTAGCTAACTCTAAATAAGCAAATCACTTTCTACACATCTATTCTTTAAAAAGTAACATTTGTTGGAAAATCACCTAATGGAGACTTAAAGTTAAATACCTATGAACTTAAAGCACTTTACTCAAGAATTTCAAAATCTAGGCGAGTTGATCTTAAAAGTTCTCATCAAAGGAAGAAAAAAAAATTTTGTGATAGATATTAACTAGACTTACTGTGGAGATCATTTGTGTGTGTGTGTGTGTGTATCTCAAATCATTATGTTGCAAATCTGAAATATAAAGTTATAAATCAATTATATCTCAGTTTAAAAAAAAAAAAAAAAGAATTTCAAATTCAAATAATCCCTAAAACGGAGAACATCTGCATATTCTTACACCGAAGAAGAAATGGAGATCACCATTCATATAAAACAATTATCTACAAAAGGAAAGGAGAAAAAAACACGCTTCGAAGTCCCATCCATACAATGACAAAAGCAACAATAAACAACCAGAACAAGTGAGGGCTCACTGCACACAAAGTGAAATATGGGTCAAACTGGTGAACAGGAGTCAGTTAAAGAGCAGAGCAGGCTGGTTAGTGCTAGTATTGGGCAAAGCTGCCAACCAAAGAGAATGAAAGTATAAGCCACCCAGAAGCCAGAGCTAGCAGGGTCCCACTGTGGGATCACTGCACACAAAGAGTATATCTTACGGCAAAGACCTCAGCCTGAAGACCAGCCGCTCTCTTTTTCAGCTCCTCCCCTTGAGCCTCTTTCGAACTTAGTTCCTCCTTCAGTTGCTCTACCTGTCACGACATTGTTATTCTTTTTCACTTATGTGTCAATCTACGTCTTACTATCTGCTTTTCAGCCAGAGCAGTAACTGGAAATAACAATAACCTGTATAACACAATCAAATCTGTTCCCCTAATTCCCTCTTCAAAGAACCCTAGATAGTTTTTCACATTTTTTAATGGACTTAAATGTGCCAATCAGCAAATGGAGACTGTATGGTAGTTTATTTTCTTCTCAAATTAGCGTGAAAAATACAAACTAATAGAAGTTGAAAATGTGAATTTTTAAGTTCTAAAATTAGCATCGATTTTCAGTAGTCATTGATAACAGATTCTTAAAATAATAAAGGAATATTCTATTGACTTTTATGTCAGGTCTGAGTACCACAGCCAGAAGCTAGAAAGTGGAGAGGAAGTTAGAATAATTGTGTATCATGTCTCTACAGTTTTCTGTTCTGAGAAACTGAGGAACTAATACAATTGGGATGCAAGGGCTACTTATTTGTAGCTAATATTATGTAATCATAATTGTGATTTTTAATTAAACCAAAACAAACTTGGCAAATTGATAACTATAATAAACTAGATCCTCCAATTTGCCCAAATAGTTTATAGAATCAAACTAAATGGCTTTGGATCTAAGGAAAAAATATTGTGACTGAGTTTCTAAATATGGACTGACATGCTGCGCTGGTATGTGATCTTACTGTAGGTATATCTGAAGTGCACACGGGAAACAATAAACCTGATACAAACGCATCTTCTCCAAGGGACAGGACAAAGGGTTTTTCTTTATAGAACTGTATTTGAAGGGAAAATAGGATATTATTTAAGCCATTTCAGGAAAAAAAAATAGGTGGGGGAACTGGGTTCAGGATTTTGGCTGTTAAAATACTACACAAGAGTTAAAGAACTTGTCTCATGTAGTGAGAAAAATTCAACTTGGATAGAATTCTAAGAAATTTAAAAAAAAAGAATTCTAATAAATCATCTCAGAAGTACTGATAGATATAAATCTTAAACTGTGACAACACATATCAGGCTCATAGGAATAATTTTCTTTTAAGTGAAAACTTGAAATAACAATCATCAGTAATTCTGACTTTAGTTCTAGGAAAGTTGCATTTGAAAGAATTCTAATTATCCTTCCCTGAAGTCTGATAAAACAATGTGAAGTTCTTCATCATCACTAAGGAAATAGAAATATGCATCAATTTCTCAAAACTCTTTTAAAAACTATAGTATCACACACCATTACCTTATTTTTCATAAATTTAGAATGGCTCCGATAGACCTCCATTTGTTTCATTTCTTCCTCCCGTTCTTCCGTACTCAAGGCCCCATTTGATTTCAGCATCTGAATTTCCTCTTCCAAGTCTCGGAGCCCACGCTCCATAGAGGAAATTTTTGAATCCTGAAGACAATGGAAGATTTAGACATTAAAGTATTCACAACAAATGAGAGACGTTGAAAAACTAAGTCTTTACAATGTTGAATTTAATAAAGATAAACAAATAAAGATAGCATTTGGTGCCTTGCTTCTAAATTATATCCTTTATGGCCCCTTGGGTGAAAGGAGGAGAGTTCATATCTAGAATATGATTTTTCCTCTGTCCCTTCCTCCAGTCTATACCCTTTTGCTTAAAGTTGAGAGAATTATCTTCTTTAAAAAGTAAAAGAAATGGAAAGCTAGTTAAAGTTTCTTTGTGGTTGGGCACCTGGGTGGCTCAGTGCGTTAAGCCTCCGCCTTCAGCTCGGGTCATGATCTCAGGTTCCTGGGATAGAGTCCTACATCAGGCTCTCCGCTCGGCGGGGAGCCGGCTTCCTCCTCTCTCTGCCTGCCTCTCTGCCTACTTGTGATCTCTCTGTGTCAAATAAATAAATAAAATCTTTAAAAAGAAAAAAAAGTTTCTTTGTGGTCAACAAATTTCTAGGGAAAAATTCTATAATATTAACAGAAAAACCATTCCTAGCTACTCTATCATTCTACTCTGTGACCCCTAAAAGGTTTATTTCTCCTCCCAAAGGAAGGAGGAAGGTAAAAGTGTTTCAAAGACTTATGCAATAATGTGTATAACTATATTTGCAATAATATTTTATAGCATCTCATTGTAAAAATAACAAAGGGATGATTATGCTAACAATTATAGTTTATCATATTATTCTCTCTAGTTTTCTACACATTTTAAGTATTTTATAATAATTTTTTTTTAAATCACTGTCCTTATAAATCATCTCCACAAATATCATCTCCCAGTAGAATATTCTTCTATATTCAATTTCTTGGTTTAGCTTGTCACACTATCTAGTTTATCCCCTAGTTTACTTTAGATATTATCAATTGCAAAAAGATCACATTAGATGTCAATTACAGAAAAATTCCTACACAGAATGAACACTTCCTAAAGTTGTATATGTTTCATTCACCTAACAAATAAAGAAGTAGAATCATAAATTAAGTATAGTTTTACTTTATTTGGAACTTCAGAGAAACCACTCCTTTAGAAAGAATTTTGAAATTACTTCCTTTTGTACTTTACCTCAAAGATTTCTTGATTGATATTCTTTGTTATCATAAATCTTAGAGCATGAAGATAAAAGTTTTAAAGGATTTATCACGAGACAAGTACAACTAGCAATATTTAGGTTCAGGGGAGAGAAGGGGGATATACTACTTGTCCTGTGTAACCTTTAAAAATATCATAGCAAAAATTTTCTTTTACAAATCTACCCAAGTTAAACGTAGATGTAGTTCAAAATTAAATGCACCGAAGTAATGCAATCAAGAGATACAACAAACCTAAATTCTGAATTACTTGTTTAAAATAAGTGGGTGCATCCCATTTCTACCACAGCCTGAAAAAACACACACACAAAAACAGTGGGACACACTTAATCTCCTGGCCCATAAAGAATAAATACAACCATAACTTAAAGATATCTTGGGCTCAGCTCCAGACCACTGCAGTTAAGTAAATATCACAATAAAGAAAGTCAAATAAATTGTTTTGTTTCCCACTGCATGTAAAAGGTATGTTTATACTATATTCTATTAAGTATATAATAGCATTATGGGAAAAAATATGCATACCTTAACTTAAAAATAATTTATTGCTAAAAAATATTATCATACGAGCTTTCAGTGAGTCATAATCTTTTTGCTGGTGCAGGGACTCACCTACATGTTGATAGGTACTGACTGGTCAGGGTGGTGGTGGTGGTGGTAGCTGAATTTGGGGCAACTGTGGCAAATTCTAAAAATAAGGCAACAAGTCTGCTACATCAATTAACTTTTCCTTTCATGAACAATTTCTCTATAGCAGATGATACTGTCCGACAGCATTTTACCCACAGAACTTTCAAAACTACAGTCAATCCTCTTACACCCTGCTGCTGCTTTATCAACAAACATTCTATAGTATTCTAAATCCTTGGTTGCATTTCATGGCATCTTTACCAAGAGTAGATTCGATTTTAAGAAACGACTTTTTTTTTGCTCATACGTAAGAAGCAACTCCTCATCTGTTCAAATTTTAGCATAAGATTCAACACCTTCAGGCTCCACTTCTAATTCTAGTTCTCTTGCTATTTCTGCCACATCTGCAGCTCTTCCTCCACTGAAGTCCTGAACCCCTCAATGTCATCCAGGAAGGTTGGAGTCAACTTCTTCCAAACTCCTATTCAGGTTGATATTTTTACCTCTTCCCATGAATCACAAGTGTTCTTACAGGAATCTGGAATGGTGAATCCTTTCCAGAAGGTTTTTTATTTACTTGGCCCAGATCCTTCAGAAGAATCACTCTTTATAGCAGCTATAGCCTTATGAATCCATTTCTTAAATAATAATACCTGGAAATCAAATGACTCCCTGATCCGTGGGTTGCAGAATAAATGTTTTGTTAGTAGGCATGAAAACAACAATAATCTCTTTGTACGTCTCCATCAGAGCCCTTCCGTGAGCAGGTGCATTGTCCATGAACAGCCATATTTTGAAAAGAAACTCTTTTTCTCTGTAGTAGGTCCCAACAGTGGGCTTAAAATATTCAGTGATGTTGCAAATAGATGCACTGCCATCTAGGCTTTTACAGAGCAAAGGCAGAGCAGACTCCGTATAATTCTTAAAGCTCCAGGATTTTTGGAATGGTAAATGAGCATTGGCTTCAACTTAAAGTAACTACTGCATTAGCCCCTCACAAGAAGCTCTGAAGCCAAGCACTGACTTCTCCTCCAGCTATGAAAGTCTTGGATGGCATCTTCTTCCAACAGAAAACTGTGTCATCTACACTGAAAATCTGTTGTGTAGTGGAGCCACCTTCATAAGTTATCTTATGAGGTCTTCTGGGTAACCTGCTGCAGCTTCTCCCTCCATACCTGCTGTTTTACCTTGCACTTTAATGTCATAGAGTGGCTTCTTTCCTTAAACCTCATGAACTAATCTCTGCTGGCTTCAAACATTTCTTCTGCAGCTTCCTCACCTCTTTCAGCCTTCACAGAACTGAGAGACTTAGAGCCTTCCTTGGATTAGGCTTTGGCTTAAGGGAACATTGTGGTTGGTTTGATCTTCAATCCAGACCACTAAAACTTTCTTCATATGAGCAATAAGACTGTTTCGCTGTCTTACCATTCATGTCTTCACTAGAGTAGCCACTACTAATTTCCTTTAAGAACGTTTCCTTTGAGGCGCCTGGGTGGCTCAGTGGGTTAAAGCCTCTGCCTTCGGCTCAGGTCATGATCCTGGGATCGAGCCCCGCATCGGGCTCTCTGCTCTGCAGGGAGCCTGCTTCCTCCCCTCTTTCTCTCTCTGCCTGCCTCTCTGCCTACTTGTGATTTCTCTCTCTCTGTCAAATAAACAAAATCTTAAAAAAAAAAAAAAAAAAGAACATTTCCTTTGCCTTCACAGTTCGGCTATTTGGTGTTAAGAGGCCTCAGCTTTGGACCTGTCTTCCTCACTAAGCTTAATCATTTCTAGCTTTCGATTTGAAGTGAGAGACATGTTACTCTTCTCACTTAAACATGTAGAGATCATTGTAGGGTTATTAATTGGCCTAATTTAATATTGTTGTGTCTCAGGGAATAGGGAGGCCTGAGGAAAAGGAGAGTTACAGGGGAATGGCAGGTCAGTGAAGCAGGCAGATCACACATATTTATCAAGTTTACCATCTTACATAGGCACAGTTTGTGGTGTCCCAAAACAATTACGATAGCAACATCAAAGATCACTGATCACGGATCACCACAACAAATATAATAATGATGAAAAAGTCTGAAATACTGGGAAAATTTCTAACTTGTGACACAGAGACATGAAGTGAGCAAATGGTGTTGGAAAAATAGTACCCAAAGACCTGTCTGAATTATTATATGATCTCCCTGATATGAGGACGTTGAAATGCAGTGTGGGGGGTTTGGGAAGGGTAGGAAAAGAATAAATGAAATAAGATGGGATCAGGAGGGAGACAAACCATAAGAAACTCTTAATGTCACAAAACAAACTGAGGGTTGCCGGGGGGAGGTAGGTAGGGAGAGGGTGGTGGGGTTATGGACATTGGGGAAGATATGTGCTATGGTGAGTGCTATGAAGTGTGTAAACCTGGTGATTCACAGACCTGTACCCCGGGGCTAATAATACGTTATATGTTAATTTAAAAAAAATAAAAATAATTTTTTTTAATTTTTTTTAAAAAGACCTGTCTGACACAAGGTTGCTACAAACCTTCAACTTGTATAAAAAAAAAAAAAAAAAAAAAAAAAGACAGTATCTGCAAAACACAATAAAGTGAATCACAATAAACCGAGGTATGCCCGTAAACTGTTTTCATTGTACTATCTGAAAATTTACCTTCAAGATCACTATACATCTTCCTGGAAATATCAGGATGCAGTTCCTTAAGAATAGCTAAAATACCAGGCATATGCATGGGACTAACCTACCAATGAAACGTGGCTAACCTCTGACATTAGTTGGGGGCGGTGGGTGGATAAAAAGGGGCCAATGCCAAGAGGGACTGCAGAGCAGTCCATAGCACCACTGGTACTCCACAACTGGTACTCCACACAACACAAAATTGCCTCCAGCTATGAACTCAAGCTCTGCACATCACGTAGACAGCCTCTAACTCTACAAAGTCCCCACAACGCCCCAAGAAACATTATCAATCTTCTCCCCAAACTCCAACACAAATACAGAGGCAGTTCTTAACACAATCAGCACCCTCACTATCAAATCATGTCCCATAAAAGCTTCTCCCCAACAGGGACCAAACTATAACTCTGAAAGTCCTGAGGCAGCCACTGACTGCCCAGATAAGAGACCTGCCAGACTACTCACTGAAATCAGGCAGAAAAACAAGGTCTGATATGCTCAACTTGTTCTACCACAACTCAACCAGACTGGGTTTATGTGAGGACAGTCCTTCCAACCAAGTTTCCTACTCCTAGAATGTATAATAACTAAGTAAATAAATTATTTATCATCTTACTATTCTGTACTTCCCCCAGCCCTGGGTCTCCCATCATTAATCAGCCATTTCCAATGAGCCTACTGACATCCCCTGTTCCTTGCAAAATTTCTCAAATCCTCACCTTTTTCCCCCCCACAATTTTCTCCTCACCAAAAGGTAAACCTTTTGGCTTTCACAAAGGATATACTTTCCCTGCATTATCCCCGATGAAGGTTACTAACCCTCCAGTACCAGAAAAGAGCAGGGGGAAAAGTGTTGCCTCCCTTTATTTACAGCACACACTCCTTTTCACTTTACCCTCCTCGCTGCTGCCATCTAGGGACTTCCCAATAACTTCCGGCCACTTGAAAACATCTTTGGCTCCTGACTCACAATCAATCTTCCCTTCAAATACCACTCCTGCCATCATCCTGGGATTTCAATGTTCTAATTCCATGATGTCCTTAATTCCAATGACCTCATCTACCAGTCCACTTCACTACCCACTCGACAGGACTAAACTCTGGATCCTAAAACCAGGACTCTCTCCCCAGGCCTATGGCACCATCACTTTCTATTTGCTATTCGTAAACCTCATAGACATTCCCTGTCACATTTTCTCCCAACCTGTCAGTCCATTCTGAATTCTCTTTCTTACTATCCACACTACATTCTTTTCCTGATTATACAAACTCTCTCACCATGATCCTCAATTCATATGCATCCCAATAATTCTGCCATTATCTACCTGACAAAACTCTCACCTAGAGCAGCACAGTAATTCTTACCTGTTCCTCCACTGCTAAAGGAAAAAAGAAAAAAAATTAGAGAAGAAGGAAGGGGGAGGTAGAGTGGAGAGGGAGAAGATGAGGGGGGAAGAAGGCAAGAGAAGGGAGGAAGAACAGGAAGAAAAGGCAAAGGGAAGAGAAAAGAAAATTACATCACCTTGAAGACAGTGGGCTTTTTTATGGTCTATCAACCATCTTCCTTTCCTCTTCCCCCCAAGACTATTCTAGACCTTCATAATTCTCTCAAGTTCATGCTATACTTGCAGCTGTGATTTTAGCAAAGCATCCACCTGACCCAGCTGGGCCACCAGAATCTCAGAATCTCTTGTTTCTTAATCAAATGGCTAAAGGTTAACACAAGTTAAAATAAAGCCACTACCAATTAATACTATTATATTTCCCTATTCTTTTTTTTTAAATATTTTATTTGTTTATTTGACAAACAGAAATCAAAAGTAGGCAGAGAGGCAGACAGAGAGAGGGAGAAGCAGGCTTCCCGCTGAGCAGAGAGCCACTTGATTCCAGGACCCTGGGATCATGACCCGAGCCAAAGGCAGAGGCTTCAACCCACTGAGCCACCCAGGTGCCCCCTATATTTCCCTATTCTATCAAAAGGTGAGTAACATGATTTTGGAAACAGGTACATTCATGTGTTTTATTCTTAGATTTAAACAGGGCTCAGGAAATAAAATACACAAAGAGATTTGTGGGAAATGTGAACATACAATGAAACTTTTTAAGGCTCTTTGTAGGATTATGTTCAAGACTATAAACTAACTACAAACAGCCCAGAATTCTACTAATTCAGAATTTGTTTGGTAAATCCTTTCCCCACTGGAAATAAAGATATACACAATATTTTAACAGGAAATCATTTAAATTCAGAGAAAAGTTCTTAAAACTGTATTTGGGAAGCCTCTATTTACATAAAACCATATACCAATAACTAAATATTCTTGTTATATTAACAAGTATTAAATAAAAGCTCACAAAGTAAAAAGTGTCGATCTTTTTCAGGAATATGAAGAAGCTAAAAAAAAGAGAAAGACAGAGAGATCCTTATCTATAAGAGTCTTTCAGCTTTTGGAACAAAGAATACGATGTTCATAAAAGTAATAATAGCAGCAGCTAACAGTTTGTGACATGCCAGGTACTGTTCAAAGTGTTTTACTTGCTATACCTAATTTAAACCTCAAAACAACCTATGGGATAGCACTCTTATTACCTCCTTCTAACAGTGAAGAAATTGAGGTATAGGGAGGTCAGGTAACTTGCTTTGTGATCATGTAACTGATTCAAGGAAAGCCAAATTTTGAAACCAAGGAATCTGGAAGGCAAGCTCTTAATATAATACAGAGCTCAAAGACTTCTAATTATTCATTAACTTAAGGCAGAGTTTTTCAAAGTATGGTTCACGTTCTAAATTCTGGATCCCCCAGACCTTTTCAAGAAGTCTACATAGTCTAAGCCATTTTCATAATAATACTATGACTTTATTTGCCTTATCCACTATGTTAACATTTGCACTAAAAGTATATAAGCAATAGTGAGGGAAAAAAAACTGCTAGTGTCTTAGGACAACAGGCAGTAGCACCAAACCATACCAGCAGTCATCGCACTTTTCAGCATCAGACGCTCACAGAAAAAAAAGAAAGAAATATTAGAAATTAAAAAATTAATAAATAAATAAGCTCTAGGCCCAATGTGACCCTGAGGTCACACTGACCCCGATGGTCAAGAGTCACATGCTCTGCCAACTGAGCTAGCCAGGCGCCCCTAGAAATAAAAGTTTGGGAAGACTGCTTCCCTTGAGAATGTCCCTAATGAAGCAGTAAAAATTATTACTTCTAATTAATCACAACCCTTCAGAACACATTTTTTTAATATTCTCTGTGATGAAATGGGAAGGAGCTAGGTATTTCTGCCCACTGAAGTACAAAAGTTGTTCCTTAGGAACAGCACTTGTTTGCCTCTTTGCTGCATTAGGTAATTTTTTCATGTAACATCACTTTTACTTGAAAGAACAACTGACTAACTATGGTTACTAGACTTAGTATTAGGCAGGCATTTTCTAAAAACCAATGAATGAGTCTTTCATTTTAAGAGAAAAAGGGGTCCTGAGATCAAAAGTTTTAAGCACAGCTATTTAAAAGAAATTCTGGACAAGCCTTTTTGGTCCCATTTGAGTTCTCTATAACTAAAAGTGAATAAAACTGAAGTTCTTTTTAAGTGTCATTTTCATCATCTTACTATGTCTTCTCAATCTACAAAATAAGTGAAATATTATTATATACGATTTTCTAAAACTCACACAGGAAAATGTGCAATCACTTAGAAGTATAAAGTGACTCACAAGATTCTTTGCAGACTCTTACTTACCTTCATTTCAATAACAGTTTGCAGGGCTTTTGTTTTGGCAGAATCAGGAGCATTCTCAAATCTCCGATGCATCTCCTATATCAGAAAAGTAAAAATGAGAGTAAGTGTCCTCCTTTTCACTCTTGTTTTTTTTTTTCCTAAAGGGAGAGCAGAGAAGGATGGCGAGAGGGAATAATTGTGTAAAAAAAATGACTACCCCAGCCTTACAAGACACTCAGATCCCTGTCTACCAAACCTTCCCCAGTGGATCAGAGAACCACAGGTTGCATTCAGGCTAAAGGATTATAAGGGTCACACATACAGGCATATGAGCCCCTGTCAGTGAACACCTAGTTATTTAAAATTAGTCACACAGGTGAAATCAGTACAACAGATGGAAACTACAATGCAATCCCAGAGCAGTGTCAATTTTCCACATGACTCTAAGACCTATAAATCAGAACTCCACACACAGTCCAAAGGGAGATCAGAAATATTTCCTTTTTAAAAGGAGAAATAAAAGCAGACATCAGTCTGCACTGCACAAAGCTACTAAAAGCATTTGTTTTAATCACATCCTTTCTACAGCACCTACTCCAGAGTAACAACCTGGCTACCTGGGATGAAAATCTCTCTCTAGCAGGGTGACAAGTAGAAAGAAAAAAGAAGTTAAGATTGTTCATGTTAATAAAATGTCATAAAAACGTAACTATTCTTTTTCATCTAAATTTTAGTGATCTCAGAATCAGGAAGAAAGGAAGCAATGGTAGTAATATCATAATCAGGGTCTTCAAGGGTCACAGGGAAGTTATCGGACCACCTCAGGCTATTTCCTGTCAGATTTCGTGAATGCCTCCAACTTAACCAGTCAACATTTCCAAAGTACCCTGGCAAAGCTTCTAATAATCCCAGAGAGAAGTGCTTCTCGGCCTTTTGGCTAAGATCAAGTTCAGTGATCCCAGAGAATACACAGATGAATACTTTCCATCTGAACTATACTCAACCATAATGAAAGGAATGTATAATACTTTAATTATACCTTTCACCTAATTTATTCATTCCTGCCTGGCCAGGAAAAATGGTTTGAGAGAAAACAGAAAACAGAACGGTACACTTTACAGAGTTACCTCTTCCTGAAAGAGCAGTACAATTGAACTGACAAAAGTTCTAAATTATAAACAGTGAGCATTTAAAAACCAGTAACTTTTGAACATCCACATTTACCACTAGGCTGCTGAAACTATAGTGCAAACCACTATTAATAGATAACACTCTTTCTGCTACTTTTCTCCCTAACTCCAGGTGTTCTTAAAGCCTGCTCCATCCTTTCAGTCATTCAGGTGAAACACCTGAGTCTTTAATGCCTTCCTTTTGCTTTCGAGCTATAGTCAGTCAATCGGGAAATCCAGTAAACTCTACCTTCAAAACATATCCAAAATGCAAGCACTTCTTGCCATCTCTACTGTTACCACCTGGAATAAGCCACCAACAAAAATATATCTTTTAGGGGCACCTAGGTGGTACAGTTGGTTAAGCATCCAACTCTTCGTTTTGGCTCGGGACATGATCTCAGAGTCGTGGGATGGATCCCCACATCAGGCTCCACACTCAGCAGAGTCTACTTGGGACTCTCTGTCTGTCCCTCCCCCAGCACGTTCGTTCTTGCTTTCTCTCTCTCTTTCCCTCTCTCCCTCCCACTCTCTCAAAAAAAAAAAAAAAAAAAAAATATATATATATATATATATATATATAGAGAGAGAGAGAGAGAGAGAGAGAGAGAGTGTTTGTGTGTACGCACACATATATACATATACATCTGTAGGTATCTTTTAAACACAATAACAAGCTCCTAATTAGGGTCCCCACCCTTTGTCTTGCCCCACTGCAGTCTAAGACAGAGCACTCACAGTGACCTTTAAGCATGAATTTAATCTTGTCTCCTCTACTCAATTTAATCTTGTCTCCTCTATTCAATTTAATCTTGTCTCCCCTACTCAAAATTCTTGTCATGGTTCCCTATCTGACTCAAAGCACAGTCAAAGTCCCTTCAGTAGCCTACAAGACCTCATCTCTCACCACTCTTCTCTGTCACCAGGCTTCAGCCACAATGGACTCCTTGCTGTTCCTCAAATATGCTAGGCATTCTCTCATTCCTTAGGACTTTTACACGAGATGTTCCCGTTACCTAAACTCTCTTTCATCAGCTCATGGGGAGGACTTTGTCTCCTTCAAGTCTTGACTCAAATGTCTTCTCTAGATTATTAGGTTTATGAGTTGTGATAATCACACTGTGGTTATACAAGAAAATGTTCATATATTTTAGAGATCATATAGTAAACTCTGTAGAGGTAAATCACATCATGTTGAAAATTTGTTTTAAGGGTATGTGCTTTGGTGAGTGCTGTGAAGTGTGTAAACCTGGCGATTCACAGACCTGTACCCCCGGGGATAAAAATATATGTTTATAAAAAATAAAAAATTTTAAAAAATTGTTTTAGGGACGCCTGGGTGGCTCAGTTGGTTGAGCAGCTGCCTTCGGCTCAGGTCATGATCCCAGCGTCCTGGGATCGAGTCCCACATGGGGCTCCTTGCTCTGCAGGGAGCCTGCTTCTCCCTCTGACTCTGCCTTCCACTCTGTCTGCCTGTGCTCGCTTTCGCTCGCGCTCTCTCTCTGACAAATAAATAAATAAAATCTTTTAAAAAATAAAAATTGTTTTAAAATCTTTGGTGAAAAAAGAAAGAAAAGGAAAAAAATAGGACACATGCAGCAAGTGTCGCCAAAACTTTGGTAGTTGGTATATCTAAGTGATAAGTATAGGTTTGACATTTTTCATTAAAAAATTAACATTTAATGTCAGCACAACATTCCTTATTTTAAAACTTCAAACTGACAAAAAAAGAACCCCTTACTCTACTTTTCCTTCTCCCAGAGCATGTATCTTCTAACAACATATGAATGAATGATGAGTGAATGAATAACAAAGCTACCAAACTTTCAAGAATTGGCTCTTTGAAGAGGAAATCTTTGAACTCCTTTCTATTCCTGTGCTAAATCACATACACCCCCTCTAACTTCTACATAGCCCTCCTCTAACACTTACTACATTGTATTTGGAATAATCTTCTCTAACATACCAGACTGTAAACTCCTTCAGAGCAAAACTGTCCTTTGTATTCCTCAGACACTGTGTGACATGTAAGCAATCATTAAAAATTATTTCTCCTTCATATCCATTCTTCTTTTGTTAGATGAAGAAAAGACTGAAAAAAATGAATAAATTATTAGCTAGTTTTCTTCTTCACCTCTCTACTGGACGACTCTCTCTACCATATCAAAGAAAGGACCTCCTTGTTCCTAAATCTAATAGCTTTTGTCATCAGTCCACATCCTTTCTGAACTCCATGTAATAGTTTTTTTTTTTTAAACCATAGAGAGAGTAGGGGCGCCTGGGTGGCTCAGTGGGTTAAGCCACTGCCTTCGGCTCAGGTCATGATCTCAGGGTCCTGGGATCGAGTCCCGCATCAGACTCTCTGCTCGGCGGGGAGCCTGCTTCCTCCTCTCTCTCTCTCTCTCTGCCTGCCTCTCTGCCTACTTGTGATCTCTCTCTCTGTCAAATAAATAAATAAATAAAAATCTTTAAAAAAAAAAAAAAAAAAAAAAAAAATAAACCATAGAGAGAGTTAAGGGAAGAACAGCTATAAAATTATCGACTGCCTTCTATTAAAGACTATCCCAGCTCTGAAGGCTTCTTCTCTGTCCTTTCCCCTAAGCACAGACATTTTCTAAATTCCATCCCTGGAACTGTTCTATAGCCCCACTCCAGGAACACCACTAGCCCACAGAGAAACTTAAAATGAATTAGAAAAAAAGCAAACCCTCTGGAGTAGATGCAACCTCACCATGAAACACTGGTAGAGTTTTAGGCCCCACCTGTTCCATCAGCAGGAAGCCTTTGTTTGGTTGAACAACATGCACACCAACCATACAAAGTAGCCCTTCCCCAATCCCACAGATTCAACTACAGTTGACTCCTAAACAACATGGGTTTGAACTGTTCTGGTCCACTTATACATGTATTATTTTTTCTTTTTTTTTTTTCAGATTTTATTATTTATATTTATTAGAGGGACAGAGAGACCACGAGCAGAGGGAAGGGCAGACAGAGCAGGAGAAGGAGAATCCTCACTGAGTAGGGAGCCCAACACAGGCCTCCATGCCAGGGTCCAGGACCATGACCTGAGCCAAAGGCAGATGCTTAACCGATTGAGCCACCTAGGCACCCTTACATGTATTTTTTTTATAAATATAATACAGTACTGTAAATGTGTTTTCTCTGATTTGTTTTTGTTTTTTTTTCCTCTGATTTTTTAATAACATTTTCTTTTCTCTAGCTCACCTGAAGAATACAGTAAATAATACATATAACATACAAACTATATGTAAAATCAACCATTTATGTTATCAGTAAGGCTTGCAGTCAACAGTAGCTTATTAGTAGTTAAGTTCCAGGGAGTAAGACATTCATTTTATGAGGATTTTCGACTACACAAGGGTTAGCTCCCAACTCATTGTTCAAAAGTCAACGGTCATACCTTTCCCTGGATAACCTGGAAAAGCTATTTATCTAACCTTGTAGTGGACATCTATCACTCTTTCATGCCATGGTATCTAATCTCCCTTTTATGTTTGGGGATTCCACATTTTAAAATAGTCTTCCTTCCACATTAAAAGCTAAAAATGTCACATACTTTTTTTTCCCAGCCTTTCTTGCAGTTAAAGTCCAGACACAAGACCTAATCTCCCCTACCAGACACATACATCACTTCTTTTTAATCAGAATCTTTTAAACAGAAGACTTGGGGACATGAACAGTGACAACTCTGAGAATGAGTGGTAGAAGCAGCAGCAACCTCACGCTCCCAGTCCCAGGAATGAAAGAGGCTCTAAGGGTAGTGAGCAGTGTCAATGGGGCAGCCAAATAAGCTGCGTGTCTGCGCCTTGCACCAAGAGCAGCCCTGTCTTCACCAAACCCATAAAGGAACATGATGGACTGGAGACTGTTTTGGCTATATAACTTCTGCACCCAGTCTCTCCAGCCCTCCTAGAGATTCTGCCTGGATGATACCAACAGTCTTCCAAAGTTGATCTCCCTAGTAGCACCCTGAAGACTGTTGCTTTAATTATTTTAATTATTTCTTTCTCTACCTCTCCATTCAAACAATTCATCCACCACCACCAGTGAATTCCAGGGTGCCAAATCTAGTGGACATCTTTCTGTCCTCACCTTCCTAGAACTCTCAGAGGCATTCAAAGCAGTGGGCCACTCCCTCCTATATACACATTTCCTCTTGACTATTATGATACCGCACTCTCCTACTCTTCTTTCTCTCCATGTGCTCCTTCTATTTCTTTAGCAAGTTCTTCCTTCTAAATTAGACCCCTAAGTACTATAGTGACCAGGTTACAAGTACTAACCTCTTCTCTTTTCCATCTAAACTCTCTAATGCATAACATTGCTTAAAATTCAACTGAAACACTAGTGAATTCCTAGGCCCTCTCCTCTGATTTCAGACTCATTTATCGAATTGCCCATTTAATATCTCTGTTTAGATGTCTAATAGGTAATTTACATTGTCCCTCACTAAACTCTTGATTTTTCTCTTCCTTAATCTAACCCCTCATCTGCTAAGTGTGATGAGAGATTAAGTCTTCTCCACTCATTAAAGGGCACTATCCTCCCAGTGGCACAGCTAAACATCAGTGTCTCATTCTTCCCAGATCTTCATTTCCCACAACCAATTCAAACAGAAGGCAGGGATTGTTCCATCTTCAATCTATATCTTGAATTATTCTACTTCACTGCATTTCCAGTTCAGCTGAACCCTAGATTACTATGACAGCCATTAGTTTCCTTCTACTTCCTCTGTCCATTCTCAAGAGAGCAACAGGGTAATCTCCATAGAGCATCAACAAATTAAACAGTTTAGTCTTCTCTGATTCCTTCAATGAATTTCCCATTTACTT
This sequence comes from Mustela lutreola, assembly GCF_030435805.1. Lineage (NCBI taxonomy): Eukaryota > Metazoa > Chordata > Mammalia > Carnivora > Mustelidae > Mustela > Mustela lutreola. Next base: position 43,733,804 of record NC_081297.1, read on the forward strand.
TTCACTCTCTACAAAATCAACATGATCTAACCATAATGGATAGAAGACTGGCCCTCCTGTTGTGAGCTATTTTAAAATTAGATAAAATGCACAAAGTAACTTTTCAGACATTGGAAAACAAGCGCATAGGTCTATGATCCTTTGAAAGAAGAGAATCAAATATCGATGGCCCAGGCTTGCTATTCAGTATGAGAAACAAGGAGAGGAAGCCCATACAGAAAACAAGTCATACACAACTCAGAAGACAGATGAAAGAAAAGACTCCTAAGACAGTGGAAATTCTGCAGAGCAGAATATCACAGAGAAGGAAGCTAGCCATAAAAGCAGCAATATCTAATCTGACACAGGTCCCCCTGAGTCTCATTGTTCTCTGGCCAAACACTAAGTGTATGTGCACAAGGCAAGACTCCACAATGTCAGACAAAGAACAATTACTAGCGACAGAACAACTACCAGAGAGCTATGAGTTGAGCAACTACCTCAACTCACATGGGGCTGGGGAAAATTCTAGTTACAAATGGCCAAAGTAAGGAGAACATCAGAAGCTTTTCGTAGAGACACCAGAAAGGCCAAGTCTGGGTGCCTGGGTGGCTAAGTGGGCTGGACCGCTGCCTTCAGCTCAGGTCATGATTTCAAGAGTCCTGGGATCAAGTCCCGCATCCCGCTCTCTGCTCAGCAGCGAGCCTGCTTCCCTCTCTTTCTCTCTGCCTGCCTCTGCCTACTTGTGATCTCTGTCAAATAAATAAATAAAATCTTAAAAAAAAAAAAAAAGAAAGAAAGGCCAAGTCTTAGAAGTAAAGCTAATTTAGCCCTGAAAGAGGAAAGGCTATCTATGTCAGCCCTAACAAAATTTAAAAGCAAATCTTCTAAAGATCAAGCCAATCCACAATTAATTTTCACAAGGCAAAACACTTCATTAAGGAAGAGAGTAAAATCCAGAACACACTAATCCAGGACAAAATCTCAAACGCATTAGTTCAGGCAACAACATTCTCTCAGTTACATTAAAACAGCAACCTCATCCACTTCCTCTTGAGCCTCCAGTTTGTCCACATTTTATCTATTCTCCACACTGAAAGCAAGATGATCAACTGGGCACAGAGCAGATATTTAATAATATTATTCAATAAAATGAGTGCAAACCTTTAAAAAGTATAAATAAAAATAAAATGAATCCTGCTAACTGTAAATTATCTTCATCTATTAATAAAATTCTATAACATATACTTTACATTTTTCATTTGGTATTTCTGTAACAACTTGAAAATATTAAAACTGCCTTTCTTTGAAATACCTCACAATTCAGATAGTGAACTAATTTTATCTGACTTCTTTCCTACTACCTCGTTCCAACTAAGGTAGATCTCCAAATGTCTTAAGGTTAAATGATAATAATTTTATTTTAAATGCTAATAAGCACATAAGCAAAACAGAAAACAGAAATCCATTTGAACAAAAAAAATCCTCCTTTGCTAAAGAACTAGGATGCATTTTAAATCACTCAAAGACACAAAGTTTTACCATTAAGACACTTCTAAACCTATCACTTGTAACAAATTTCCATTCAAAGGCCTGCACATTAAAACTCACTATGAACATGTCTTCCAGTCAGTGAGCTGATAAACTCCCCTTTCCCACTGAGTACATCAAGCCTCTGACTCATGCACTGTTAAATAAAGAGAGAAGACTGGAAATAGAAATGAATGTACTGTTCAAATAAATATAGGAACTAGAATTTTTTTTTTTTTTTGCTAGTCCTATTTCACTCCTTTGGCTTGAAATTTTTCTTTCAAAAACAATTAACGTACAGGTAGGATTATCTGGATCTTGTTATACTGTCAACTATGGTAGACAACAGAAAAGGTGTTCTTTTTTCTGCCATTAATTTACCAAGGAATAATGAAGAGTTCGAGTTAGAAAACAAGCAAGTTAGGAATTCTCATATTTTTCTCTTTTTAGTAGTTTCTTTTAAAAAGTAAGTTAACTTTTACTTATACAACTGAGAGAAAGGAGTATTTGTGAATGAAAAGTAGTACTTATGTCTGAAATTTCTTTTTTTTCAAGTTTCAGGTTTCAGACCCCAGCACCCTTGGTTCAAGGGTAGAAGTTCCAGATTGCTTGTGAGATCCCTTCACAGATTCAATCCTCCACACAAGTTCTGGGTTTACTGTACTCAAAACAGAGGAGACAGGAATAAAGAAGATGTGGAGAATAAGCAGAAAGAATCCTCCTGGTTGTCTGTGTCAGAAACCATTAGACCTTAACCCTTTACCACCTCTAATAATGGCATTACTCTGAGAGAATCTGATCTTCTTGTCAAATTTTGAAATGGGCATAAATGACACAAGGAAAAGGGGAGGAATAAGTTGATTAAGGTATGCAACTGTCCATATTTTCCAAAATCACTCACAAAGCAGCAAACTTGACTTTTTTTATTCTTTTTTTAAATTTAATTCTTTTTAATTCTTCTAATTTTTTTATTTTTTAATTCTTTTTTAAATTTTTTAAATTCTTCCTATGTTTTGTCTATTGTTTCTACTTTTTCTCTTATTTTTTTTTCCCTCATATCTTCTCTATTTCTACCTTACAACTGCTAATGGCAAAAACAGGCATTCTTCAGATATACCAGTTAAATTCAGAATTCTTAGCCTAGAACCTGGTCAAATATTAGTACTTTTAAGCTCAAACATTTCTGTAAATCCCAACATGCTAACAAGGTTTGTTGATTGAAATATTACAAATACAAAAACTAGCATGAATATAATAATGTTTTAAAACAAATTTATATTTTATTTACCACAACAGCATCTACATTTCTAAAATTCAGAGCATATATAGGTATGAAATATTTATTTGTCCTAAAGATAATGTTTGGTATGCATATGGAATGAAGAGCCAAAAAATTCCATAGCCAACTTAGCTATGTTCTGCCAAACGACTGAGAACCCAAACTTGGGTCTCACACTTTGGTATATAACTCTATTACCAATAAAGCTTGTTAAAACTCTTATGCCCAAGTCCCCAAGACAAGTCCTGTGGTTCAACATTTGTTCAATAAATGTCTTCATTTTTCTATCAATCAAAGGAAAAGAATTACAGGAAACAATATAAGATCTAATAATAAATGCCCATAAAAATGTAATTTCAGTACAAAAAAAATAATGCTTAATTTAAATTTTTTTTTCTTCTTTGGCTCTTATTTAGGAGAATTATTTACCTCTTAGCTACAGGATCATTTTTATAAACAAAATGGAAAACTAATCACAAATGCTACTGGATATGAATGCCATTTTAATGTTATAGTACTTCATCAAATTTAAGATGCCGTTCATTGTAGTACATATCACTGTTTTATGTAATGGAAAGAAAGGGAGGAAATGCCTCCAAATAAATTATGACACAAAGCTTTATCATTCAAAATTTGTATTTTATACTGACTGTAAGAGTTCTTTTACTTTTTCCAAGATTAACTATATATCATTTTGAACTATTTTTGTAGCTTTCCCCTTGCCAGTAACTTTGTTTTCAATGTCAATTCTCTACATAATATAACCGATGACATATAGATCAACAATTAAAGTTAACATGTGAAATACCAACAATGCTCACACCCTCAACTAAAGTGGTAACAAAAGGAACAGGTACGACTGTGAATAATGAACAGGCAAACAAATCCAGCAGGACTACTGCCTCGCGGACAGACTGTAAGACGCCATCAAGGGTAAGACTTAACTCAATTCCATATTATTAAAGTATGAAAAACCGTGAGTCTTATAATTGATGAAATATTAATTTTTTTTAAAGATGGACAAAGTCCAATAAATAACAAAACCTATGGATATCTTGGTGTTGCCAACTCACAATTCTTTTGACTTTCTTAATCCACTAGTAATAGAACATGCAATGGCCATTTCAAGTTGCCACTCACCTAACCCAGATTAGAGCTGTTAAGTTCTTTATTAGACTTCCCTGCCCCATGCATTCTCAACACAACCAGAGTAAATTCTAAAAGGCAAACCAGATCTTTTTTTTTTTTTAAGATTTTATTTGACAGAGAGATACAGTGAGAGGGAACACAAGCAGGGAGAGTGGGAGAAGGAGAACCAGGCTTCCTGCTGAGCAGAAAGCCCGATGTGGGGCTTGATCCCAAGACCCTGAAATCATGACCTGAGCCAAAGGCAGACGCTTAACAACTAAGCCACCCAGGTGCCAAGCAGACCAGATCTTAACAATCCCTTGATTAAACATTGGAATGAACTCTTCTTGCACTTTAAATATAACAACTGCATTTCCTGCAAGGATCATAAAGCCAAGTACTTTGTCTTCTAGGATAGTTTTGCTCATTGCTATTTCCCTGCTTTGCACAAGGTTAGTGCCCAGTAAATATCTGATGAATGAAAGGAATGTATTTGGCCCTAGCTACCTCTTCAACCTGTCATCTGATGCCAGCCTTCACCTTAAACAATTTTGCCTTCTAGCCATCTTGTTCCCTCAAAATTCCTTCCCATCAGGCCTTTTGAAACTGTTAACCTTTCTTCAGGAAATGATTTTATCCAAATGCTCAGCAAGATTTTCTCCTTATCTTTCTTCAGATCTCCCTTAAGGGGCACCTCCTCAAAGATGCTTATCCTGTTTACAGAAATCCCCTCCCCCAACATAATTAGACATCACCCAATCATGTAGTTTATCTTGTAATTATCAGTTTACTGTCTCCCATCAGATTTCTAAATTCTAGGAGGGCCAAGACCACATATGCTGACATGAAAAATGGATACCCCATGACCATCCCAGGATCTAATACATATCAGAGACTCAACAGAATAAATGAGAAAGGAAAAGTGGTACCAAGGGCCTTTAGCCTCTTATTGTTTTAGAAGCAATCTTTATATATTAACCTAGCCATATATTACAAAGCTTTACCCCAAATTATCATTTTAACTTTTGTTAACTGTATTTTCTAGTTTACACAAATTTAATTCTTTAAGTAAAGGTTTCCGCTATGGCAATAAAAGATTCTTTCCTATCTCAAGACTATATAAAAAATTTTTTACTTATATTTTCTTCTAGTATTTTTATTTAAAAAAAAAAAAAGTAGCTCTTTATTTCATCCAGAATTTGATATCATGATGTAATTGTTTTCCAAATGAATGGCCACTATTTCAAAACATCTATCATGTACTGAAAACTACATTATTTCTAAATTCTATTCTGTTTCATTGATTTAGCTATCTATTGCTATGCCAATACCACACATTTTAATAACACAGGGTTTCAAATACATGCATCATGATCTGTTTAAGTAAGTGTTCTTGCACTGTTCTTGCAAATAAACTACATCTGTAGGGCATCTTTCAAAATCATTCCCATTGTGATTACATTGAATTTACAGATTTAGGGTAAAGTAACATCTTTATATTACTATTCCCATCAATACTGTAATGAAAATTTAGCCATTTCCTTTCCATTACCATTACTGATATTATTTATTCCATTTTCTTATCTAATTGCACCCCCTAACACTTCCAAAATAATGTTAAATACTGATGAACAAACACAACCATCTCTGACCACTTTCTAACTTCAATGGGCATTTCTAGTATGTCACAGTAAGCTGGATGATGGCTATTAGTTTCAAATATGTTTATAATATACATTTATTATGTTATTATTTATTTAAATCTTACCATAAAAGTAACATTCAATCCTTATTTTTAGTTCATTTTGTTCCATTTTCAATGAAAATACTTGTAACATTTTATCTAATATCTTTGAGACAGCTATCAAATACCACAAGGTTCTCTTTTCCTTTTACCTAATACAAACTATAACTATGTATGAGTCATTCTGCCATTCCTGGAATAAACCCCTTCTGATCAGAATATCATTTTTATTTATCACTTTTATTTATCATTTTATCATATTGCTGATTCTATCTGCTAATATTTTATTTATAATATGTATAACTGAACTCAGAAGCAAAACTAACTTTGGGGCTTAACTTGTTTTCAAACCTTCATCAGGTGTTAGTACCCAGTGGTCACACCAGGAGGGAAAAAAACTCAAAATGGTATCCTATATATAAGTTCCAGGTTTAAATTTTTTCCTGCACTTCAACTTACTCAACTAACATTTCTCAAGTATCCACTGTGTGTTTGTTAGACACTGGCAAAATAAAGATTTTTTAAAAACATATATCTTTGGTGGGGCACGTGCTTGGCTCAGTTCCTTAAGCCTACGACTCTTGATTTCAGCTCAGGTCATGATCTCAGGGTTGTGAGACTGAGCCCCAGGTTGGGTTTCCCACTCAGCAAGAAGTCTGCTTGAGGATTCTCTCCCTCTCTCTCTCTCCCTCTGCCCCTCCCCACATGATGTGTGCATGTGTGCACACACGCTCTCTTTCTCTCAAATAAATAAACGAATCTTCAAAGTAAACTTTAAGAAAAAAATGTATCTTTGGGAGCACCTGGCTGGCTCAGTAAGAGGAGCATGGGATTCTTGATCTCAGTGTTGTGGGTTCAGCCACATATTGGGTGTAGAGAGTACTTAAAAATAAAATATTTAGGGGCACCGGGGTAACTTAGTTGGTTACGTGACCAATTCTTGATTTCAACTCAGGTCACAATCTCAAGGTCGTGAGACTGAGCCTTCTGTCAGGCTCTGTGCTCGGCATGGAGCATGCTTAAGATTCTCTCTCTTGCCCTCTGCTCCTCCACCCAGCTTGCAGTCTCTCTCTCAAAAAGAATAAAATAAAATAAAACCTTTTTTTTTTAAATGTATCTTTGGGATGCCTGGGTGGCTCAGTCATTAAGCATCTGCCTTCAGCTCAGGTCATGATCTCAGGGTTCTGGGATCAAGCCCTACATCGGGCTCTCTGCTCAGCAGAAAGCCTGCTTCTCCCTCTCCTGCTCCCCCTGCCTGAGTTCCCACTCTCGCTGTGCCACTCTCTGTCAAATAAATGAATAAATTCTTTAAAATAAAATAAATAAAAAATAGAAAATGTATCTTTGACGCAAAAAAATTAAGTGAATAATGAAGAAACATACATGTAAATATAAATATACTATGACTGATTAATCTACATATATGTATAAAGCTGCACAAGGAAAACATAAAAGAACTGAAATTTGGTCTAAGTCCTGAAGGTAAATAGGAGAAACAGAGAGAACAAGAACTCTAAACATTTCCTTTTTTTTTTTGATATTTGGTTCCAGGGACACCTGGGTGGTTCAGCTGGTTAGGCACCCAGCTCTTGATTTCACTCATGTAAATCTCAGGGTTATGAGATAAAGCCCCACTCAGGGCTTCATGCTCAGCAGGGAGTCTGCTTCTTTCCCTCTCCCTCTAGCCCCCCTAACTCATGCTTGCTCATTCTAAGTAAATAAGTCTTTTGTTTCTGAAGCAATCATTTCCACTTGCTCTTGAGTAATTTTAATTCCCATGACTGTGTCTCCTATAAAATAATGCTGTGACTAAAGGCAACTGGAATTGTGTGTTGGTATGACTGACAAGGCCTATATTTCTTTACATATTATGTACATAAGTTGGACTTAATATTTGTAGAGCTTGTTGTTTGAAAAATCATTCTTAAATTCTTATTTTTTTCTATGAGTTTTTCAAATTTACCATGTTATTAACCGTGTGGCTTTTCACAGTCCTTCACTATTCATTACTTACTAACTTCAAAATTCAAAATTAAATAGGCATAATAAAAAAGAGTGAGATCTTGCAACATAGATGAACCTAGAGGGCATTATGCTAAGTGAAATAAGTGAGAAAAAAACAAATATCACATGACTTTACTTATTCATGGAATCTAGAAAACAAAATAAATGAAAAAACAAGAACCAGAAACAGTCCTATAAATATAGAGAACAAAAGGGGAGATGGGTTGGGAGGGTGGGCAAAATGGGTAAAGGGGAATGGGAGATACAGGTTTCCAGTTATGGAACGAATAATAAGTAACAAGAATAAAAGGTACAGCAGAGGAAAAATAGTCAATGGTATTGTAATAGCATTGTATGGTGACAAATGGCAGCAAATATTGTGGTGAGCAAAGCGCATTATGTATAGACTTGTCACATCACCGTACTGTACACCTGAAAACAACCTAACAACGCATGTCAACTCTACTTCAATTTAAATTTTTTTTAAATAAATAAATATGCAATGGTCGAAATATTCAGAAGAGAAGCCTTAAAAACCTAACATTCGAAATTCATGATGCTGCTGTTGCATGCTGTGTAAGATTACCACAACTTCTCTAACCATGTTCTATGGTCAGGTCATAAAGTAAAGTAAATTGAAAGCAAACTGAAACAAACTCAGGATGTTCCTTGACAAAGCACCTGGTTAACAATTTCCTAAAATATTACAGTCTGATAATCTGAAGAGAATAACGTGTACATAGTTGCCTATTAATCGTTAAGAACATATTAGATGCTGCTGGGAAGATAAGCCGGTGTAATCACTCTGGAAGATAAGAGTACTCAGTTTCAAAAATGTGCACCCACTTTGAGCAAATTCATTTCTAGAAATGTATCCTAAACATAAAAGCCAATGTAGAGAGATATATGGTTAAGGATATTCAGTGAAGCAGTTTTATTATACTGAAAAATTAATATGAAAATAAAATTTTCAGTGGTAAAAAGTATTCAAATAAATGCAATGGAACTTTATAAATTCATCAGAAATTACAGTACTCTACAGGTACCTAACAAAAGAAAAGTGGTCAAAACAAATTATTAAGAAAAGCTGGCAACACTGCATTATGCATACCTGCACTAATACAGCAGCCACTAGCTTCATGTAGACACTTTACATTTGATTAACTAAATTTAATTCTGGATTAATTATATTTAAATAGAATTTAAAATTCAGGTCCTCAGTCAACACATTTCAAGTGCTCAATAGGCACATGTAACTAGTGGCTACTATAACAGAGCAGATACAGAACGTTTCCATTATCACAGAAAGCTGTATTAGACAATACTAATAGATAGTATTCTATCTTTTTCTTAAGAGTTACTTATTTATTTACTTGAGAGAGAAAGAGCACAGAGGGGAAGGGGTAGCGGGAGCGACTCCCAAGCAGACTCCCCAGTGAGCACAGAGCCCAGGGACACAGGCTAAATCCCTCGATCACACAACCCAGAGATCATGACCTGAACCAAAATCAAGAGTCAGATGTTCCAGCAACTGAGCCACCAGGCACCCCTGGTATTCTATCTTTTTCAGAGAAAGAAATGTAGAAGATTCTATACATAATAAAAATGACTACAGGGGCACCTGTGTCACTCAGTTGGTTGGACAACTGCCTTCAGCTCAGGTCATGATTCTGGAGTCCCGGGATCGAGTCCCACATCAGGCTCCCTGCTTAGCAGAGAGACTGCTTCTCCCGCTGACCTCTCTCCTCTCATGCTCTCTCTCCCGCTCTCTCTCTCAAATAAATAAATAAAATCTTTAAAAAAAAAAATGACTAGAAACATATACATAGCAGTTTATCGCTAGGTAATGACACCTGGGGTTTTAAATTTTTGCTAAACTATTTCCTAACCTTACTACAATAATCTAAAGTGAATTTATTGTGTAATAAAATCATGAATTTCCCCTTTATCAAAAATAAAATATGCTCACTGTAAATAAATATTTCAGAATTTTTACAAAAGGAGAAGTCACAGAACTTCAAATTTAGAAGTATCCTTTTGAAGTTGTTATTTTGCCGTTTGGGGAATAGTCCATTTTAAAAATTTCTTTCCTCATACTTCATTCAGACTGGCACTAACACAGTTCTGAGATTTTTTTTTTCCCCCAACCAAATGGCTAAATTCTCTGACCACATGTAGGGAATTATATGTCAATTTTTTAAAATTCATTTATTCTTTCTCAAAATGACTCACTACTTAGAAAAGTGAAAAATTATAATCACAGTGGTCAGCTGAAGTCTGAGTTTTCTCTATAAAAAAATACTGCAGCATGCCTCTATATCATTCTTTCTCACTGTGCTTCCATGGCAGCAAATGATTTTTATTACATATCTTTTACAGCAAAGCAGGTTTCCATGGAAACCACAGGGCAAACATCCATTACTACTGCCAAGGACTATTTATATAAGCACACCTAAACTGAGGTAACCACTTACTTTCTCTTAGTAATATTCTAAAATTAAATAATAGGTACTCTGATTCTGGTTTTGTTGGGTGTGTCTCTATGAACAAATTAAGAGATATGTAACAAAGAAAATTCTGTGCCCCTCTAGCAACAAAATGAGTCTACAGAAATCAAACAGAGGCAGAAAAAGACACAGAAAGTCATCAAGCCAGCGTACATACCAATCAATGCCATCTCATGCAAGAGAGCAAATCAGAATAGAAATCAGTGAAGCACCTAAATAACAAAGAAGAAATTCTCTCCCACTAACTCAATAGAACATGTAAATTTATCAAAGCCAAGATGCTGACTAATCAGGGGGAAAAAGGACCATCAGTAAGTCTTAAGATGGAAAAGGTGGTCACTCACCTCTCTTAACATACTGTTCTCTTTTTCCTTCTGCTCCAAAAGGCTTTCTAGGTGGTGGACATGCATCTCTGCCTCTGCCAGTCGTCTTGTTCTCTCATGGTCTTCTTCAGTAGCCTTAGCAGAAAGTCCTTTGCTCTGCAACATCTCCAGAAGTTTCTTGATGGATTCATCCCGAGCATTTAGGGTTTGCTTCTGAGTCTCAATACGCAGCTCCATTTCCTCCAAAGTCTTTCGAAGAAGGAACAGCTCTTTGGCCTGCCGCTCATGCTCCGCATGTAACCTCTGGAAGTTCTCCTCAGTTAGCTCTGCCACACAGGGTTCACCAGTCCTACCGCTACTGTCTTGCTGAAACAGCTGGTTGAGGTCCCTCTGGATCCGCAATTCATCCTGAAGAGCCTGGATTGTCATTTGCATGTGCTAGAAGCAAGACAAAAAAGAAAACTCCAAATCAGCTTTCCTCCTCAAGAAAAAAAAAAGCAGACTGGGGAAGTCAGGAAGTAGCTACCATGGCTCTCAGAACCCCAAATTCAATAAATTCTGTTTTTTTACATTGTCTCAAAAAAAAAAAAAAATGATTGTGATAATCTATAAAGTCTCAGTAATTTAACATGTGTTTATTCCCAACAGGAAAGAGGACAGCTCCTCACTTTGCATGAGCCATAACAAAATAAAGAGATTGTTCAAAATCAGTAGGAGGTATTACAGAGAACCAAAGGGGAGGGGAGAGAAAGGGGAAATCTACAGGAATACAAACACATCATACAAAAGTTTCATCAAAAAGAGTGCCTGACTGGCTCAGTCAGATGAGCATGCAATGCTTGATTTTGGCTCAGTCTGCTTGAGATTCCCTCCCTCTGTCTCTCCCGCAATGCTCAGGCACTCTCTCTCTCTCAAATAAATTAATTAATTAAAAATGAAAAGTTTTAGGACCGCTGGGTGGCTCAGTGGTTAAGTACCTGCCTTTGGCTCAGGTCATCATCCAGGGTCCTAGGATTGAGCCCCATGTTGGGATTCATGCTCAGCAAAAAGCCTGCTTCTCCCTTTCCCTCTCTCTCTCCCCTTGCTTGTGTTCCCTCTCTCACTGTCTCTCTGTCAAATAAATAAATAAAATCTTTTCAATTAATTAATTTTTAAAAATTAAAAAAATTGAAAACTTTTTTAAAGTTTCACCAAAAAATACAAAGGATATCAAAACACAAAATGACTATTAATAAGTTAAATTCACATATTAAATAATTAATAATAAACAATAATTAAATAATAAAATATATAATAAAATAATAATTGTGTGTATTTATATAAATTAATTATATTAATTAAAAATAAATAATAAAATAAAGTAAAAATTAAATTAAATCTTAAATAAGTTTTAAATAATAGTAAACAATAACTAACATTTTTAGAATCATATTTTTAGAAATGAAGAAACAGTAATAACAAAATCACTCCTTGTATTGAAGGTATTTAAGGAATGGCAGTATGCCACAGTGGAAAGAACACTAACCCACAATAAGAGACATGAGTTTTAGCGCCAGCTCTCACACTAACTGCTATGCAATTGTGGACACAATGCCACTTTCAGCCTTTCAGACCCTTCATATTTAAAAATAAATAAGGATTTAAATACCTGCACCCTCTTTTCACAGAGTTAACAGTACCGTGGTAATCTTTGTAAGTTTATATTTTAAAACACAGGCTGTTAAAAGATTTTGGCAGACTGCAAAATACCAATGTAGTAAGTATCTCGAAGAAATGATCTGGCAAGGGTACAAAGGTGTACACAGGAAGATATTCATTCTTGTTTATAAAGTGACAAAATTAGAAACAACCTAAATAGATTTAATTAACAGGTGATGAGCTAAAGTAAATGAGAAATGTCCACACAATACCGATATTTACTGATTAAAAACTATGATCACAATATATTGTTTAAAAGTATAAAAAAGCTGACTACACAATACCAAGTATAGGATGATCTCAATTCTAATTTTCAAAAGAGCATATCAAACATGGAGAGAAAAGTCTAAAAGGATATATAAGCAATTGCCAATGACTATCACAGGTATGGACAGCTTCTACATTTTTTTCATACTTTTCTATACTATCTAACCATGTGATCCTTTTGTAATTAAAAAAACAAAAACAAAAACAAAACAAAACAAAAACCCTTTTAACCTAAAACCAAGAGAAACAGACTTCAGAGATGTCTGCTTGGGTACAGAATACCATCTATGTTCAATTTGCTACCACTTTGTTAAAAGGGAGAGAGTAATATTTACTATAAATAAAATATTCATAAAAAATAAAAATATTTCTGGAAAGTCACACGAGAAATAATTTTTTTTTTTAGAGGGTGCCTGGGTGATTCAGTTGGTTGGGCATCCAACTCTAGATTCCACCTGAGGTCATGATCTCAGGGTCATGAGATCAAGCCCTGTACCCTGCTCTCTGCTCACCATGGAGCCTGCTTGAGTTTCTCTCCCCACTCTGCCTTTCCCTCTCATTCTCTCTATAATTAAAAAAAAAAAAAAAGGAAGAAAGAAAGTAAAACTAGAATAGTTGAGGGACACCTTGTAAGAATCCTTTACTAGAAATGTATTGTATTCCTCTTAAAAATTTTTTTACCTGAAGTATAATATAATTGACATTGGATTTTTTTTAGTAACAGTCTTACTGAAATACAATTCACATACCATAAAGTTCACCAGTTTTAAGTACATAATTCAGTCATTTTTAGCATATAAAAAGTTGTACCTGGAACACTATCCGTTCTAGAACACTTCCATCACCCCTTGGAGAAATCCCATCCCAATTATGCATTCGCATCCCATCTCCTCTCCTCCCAACCATCCTCTTGAATTTGAACAGATGTTCTACTCACTCAAAAATTAAATTTTAAAGAAGTTTATATTTTATACTTAAAAAAGAATGAAATTCTGATGCATGGTACAACATGGATGAAATCTAAATAAATCAGTCACAAAAGACAAATATATGATTCCACTTACATGAAGTATCTAGAGTAGTCAAATTTATAAATGCAGGAAGTAGAAGAATGGCTGCCAGGGCCTGGGGTTTGGGGAGGGATGGGGAGTCACTGCTGAATAGGTACACAGATTCAATTTTACAGGATGAAAAGAGTTCTGGAGGTGGATGGTAATAATGTTTGCATAACATAATGTACTTTATGCCACTGAACTTGCAAAATAGTTAAGATGGTAAATGTTTCGGGGCATCTGGTGGCTCAGTTGGTAAGCATCTCCCTTCAGCTCGGGTCACAATCCCAAGAGTCCTGGGATCGAGCCCTGCACCAGGCTCCCTGCTCAGTGGGGAGCCTGCTTCTCCCTCTCCCTCTGCCTGCCGCTCCCCTTGTTTGTACTTTCTCTGTCAAATAAATAAAAACTTAAAAAAAAAAAAAAGATGGTAAATATAAGGTGTATTTTATAACAATAAAGAAAATGAGGAAAGATGATGTCTGCCATAAAATTCCAATGTATGGATATGGAAATAATTTATTTATGACTACTGATAAACATTTGGGTTGGTTCTCAGTTTACACTATTACAACTGGCACCTTCATATGTTTGTCTTTGTACATGTATCCAATTTTTTCCTAGGGATAAATTCTCAAAGGTAGAATTGCTTAACTGGGAGGATATGCAATTATAATTTTGATATATATTAAAATTATCTCTAAAAGGGTCTGTACACATTTAAACTTAACACCAAACCATATCTGGAGTGGCCATTTCCCACACATTTTAAAACTCTGGGCATTTTCTTTCTTTTACTGGCATTTCTTCAATTACAAGCATGGCTGAATATCTAGCCACATATCTACTGGCACCTTGCAGTCCTTCCTTTGTGACTCATCTATTCTTGTTCTTTGCCCATTTTGTTATTTTCCTAAGTGGATTAAATAACCTTCGCCTGCTGTGTATGTTACAAATATTTTTTCCAAGGTTGTCATTTTTCTTTTAACAATGTTTATGATGAGTATTATAGAGAATTTATTCATTTATTTAGTGCAAACATACAAACTGTTTCTTTCATAGTTTCTGGTTTTGCTATTATGCTTGGCGAGTAGTGAATTTTCAATTCTGATAATCTTCAAACTTCTGAAAAGCACTGCTTTTTTCTTACCAAGAACAGAATTATCAGATATTTTAATTCAGGAACAGGATTTCTTTAAATGCATTTAACTGTCAGCATCACCCTGTAAAGATTCTTAACAACTGTAGAGTTCCAAAATCCTTAGTAAAAAGATATGTCAAAATGCTAATTCTCTGAAGTCTAGGATCAATTCTAGTTTCCTTCTTTACCCCTGGAAATAAAAAAAACCCAGAAAAAGTCTGAGTGAATTTATCCCAAAGAGAAATATCAAAAGTAAAATTCAACAATGAAACTGATTTCTAGGTACAACTGTTCCTCGTTTTTTTGGACATTCATCACTATTCAAGTCAGGAGAAACAGACGTTGACCAGAATAGCTTTTGGTCTCACATATACTTTACCACTTGTGTTTATATCTAGTATAGCAATTATCATTTTGGTGAAGAAAAAATTAGCTACTAACTAAGGTCTACTTCTTCAGTTCTGCTTGTACACATTTTACTATGAAATATTTCCTAGGAAATACAAAATGATGGTCTGACTGGCAGTCTAGAAAGCTACAGAGCAATCTTCTCCATTGAAATAGGAATCACCATTCCTACTTAAGGCCACATTCAAGCTAGCTTTACTTAAAAAAAATTCTTGCCAGTTCCCTTGGGAGAAGCAGCAGCAGGCTAGAAGCCAGGCTACTCCTTCTCCAGCATATTCATACAGATGATAAAATGAGCAAACCTGCACATCTCACAGACATTTACAAGTGTCTTACACAGTGATCAACCAAAAACAGAGAGCAGCATCAGGAGAGCTTCTATTTGGGAACTCTGCTCATGACACTCCCCAAAACAAACTCACACTTCTCACATTCCAAATGTTATACCAACACTCACTAGTCTACCACTTTCCACTCTGACATTCAGTTGATCTAGAAAGACTGGAAAAGTAACGGCTTAAAATTTACTCCAAGGACTGTGCTATTATTACACCAAACTGTATCTCAATGAAATGGCAGCACACTGTGAACAACCGTAATCTCTGACAGGGACTATGACTTAATTAGAAAATTAACACATCTATCTGCGAAAACAATGAAAGATCACCCTTCATACAATATCTTTCGGGTACATATCAGAAACTCCTGTGAGGCAGAACTTCCCAAATATAATCATTAGTTTTCTTGGAACAACAGAACACTTTGATCCAGTTTATCCTGATTTCTAAAATGACAGAACTTTGTAGTCTAGAGCTACTTTTAATTAGGAAAAAAGAAAAAATACAGTATTGCTCCCCACCTTTTCCACGGGAATATGTTCCAAGATCCCCACTGGATGCCTAAAACTATGGATAGTACCAAATCCTCTATATCCTAAGCTTTTTCTAATACATACATATCTATGATAAAAATTTAATTTATAAATTAAACATAGTAAGAGATTAACAAAAATACCTAAAATAGAACAATTATAACAATATGCTGTAATAACAGTTATGTGAATGTGGTCTCTCTGTCAAAATATCTTGTTGTACTGTACTCAACCTTCTGATGATAATGTGAGATGATAAAATGCCTACGTGACAGACTGAAGTAAGGTGAATGACGCAGGCACTGTGAGGTAGTGTTAGGCTATAAGTGACCTTCTAACAGTAAATCAGAAGGAAAATGAGGTCTGCTTCTGGACCATAAGTGACCACCAGTAACTGAAACCACAGAGAGCAAAACCATGCAAAGGGCAGACTACTCTACTATAGATACAAGAAAATGGTCAACGTTAAAAACAATACATCATGGAGAACTCAATGCACCATTTGTCAAGATGATCCATTAGAAAAAGTACCAGTATTGCACCATATTATGTTAAATTAAAAACAGTTTTTTCTGAAACATATAAATGTATACATTAAGGAACCTTATTCATGTAAGATGCAAAAGAGCTTATAATAATTCCTATTGAAGTCGTCTGAGTCAAGCTTACAGCTTCCTCAGGCTATGTGATGGTCTGATCTGTACTGCCATTTTACTATATCCCTAAACAACAGCACCTACCAGACTAATCTGAAATGTATTTCTTTGTTTCTGCCTTCATTAAAAATTTTCTAGGACTTGGGGCAGTCATCTCTTTACTCTGGGGCATAGCATAGTGCTTGGTATAGTTAGTGCTCAATAAATTTTTGATGAAAGAATGACCAAAACAAATTTTGAAAAATTATTTTGAAAGTAAACAGCTAGTAGATAGTACATCAAATTTTCCTAGAAAGCTGTATCTTTCCCCTATAATACAATAAATTATTCATCTTCTCTAACAATTAGTTCTTTACCAACTACAACAAAAAAATTATATCTTAAATACTAACTATCCAAAATACAAACAAAATCCTATCAAAAAATGTTAACTATATACTCCGGATTTATTTGTGGTTTTTTTTTTTTAAAGTAACCTCTATACCCAATGTGACATTTGAACCCACCACCCCAAGATCAAAAGTCACATGCTCCACTGATTCAGCCAGCCAGCCATCCCTGAATTTATTCATGTTCAATCTAAAACAAACAGAAGCCTTTTCAGATAATCAACAGTCAACAAGAACTTTATACTTTTAGTACTGTACAAAGCACATAGAGTTCTTGTCCAAAAATAAAGCTTAGAAAATGATAAAACATAATAGTTACAGAGATACACTCACTCACCAGCACTATATCTTATCACAAATTGTAAATTAAGAACAATATTCAAGAGGCACGTAGGTGGCTCAGTTGGTTAAGCGCAGCTGCCTTTGGCTTGAGTCCTGATCCTGGGGTCCTGGGATCGAGCCCCATGTCAGGATCTCTGCTCAGTGGAGCATACTTGTCCCTCTCCCTCTGCCTACTGCTCCCCCTGCCTGTGCGTCAAATAAATAAATAAAATCTTTAAAAAAAAAAAAAAAAAAGGAAAGAAAGAAAACAATATTCAAGAGAGAAATGGGACACATACATGTAAAGCACTTCTTCTACATGCAATATAGTAAGATGAAGTTTGGAACCTATTAGAGATCACTTGAGCTAGACTCATGAATCCTTAATATGAAAAGAAAGTATTCTAATTTCTGTCATTTTAGAAGGAACTTGGTGAGTAATTTAATCAGTCTGAGTCTCAGCAACTGAAACAGTGGAAGTGCCTCTAAGGTAATTCATTTCTTCTTCTTCTTTTTTTTTTTTAAAATATTTTATTTATTTATTTCTATTAGAGAAAGAGAGAGCACAAGTAGGGGTTGAGAAAGAGGGAGAGAGAGAGAAGCAGGCTCCCCTCTGAGCTGGGAGCCTGACATGGGGCTCGACTCCAGGACCTGGAGATCATGACCCGAACTGAAGGCAGATGCTCAACCATCTGAGCCACACAGGTGCCCCTCATTTCTTCTAATCATCAGTTTACTATTAACACAGTTGATGACAAGGATTTATTTTCTGTGCAGCAAATATTAAACCAAAATCAAGTTCTCAGACTAATCTAAACATCAGCAAGAGACACACTCCAATGCAAGAAACAACCCCACAGAATTCAAATGGATAAATTAAAATTATCAGGCGCCTGGATGCCTTAGTTGTTAAGCAACTGCCTTCAGCTCAGGTCATGATCCCAAGGTCCTGGGATCGAGGCCTACATCAGGATTCCTGCTCGACAGGAAGCCTGTTTCTCCCTCTCTCACTCCCCCTTGCTTGCGTTCTCTCTCTGTGAAATAAACAAAATCTTTAAAAAAAGAAGAAGAAGAAGAAGAAGAAGAAGAAAAGAAAAAGAAAAAGAAAAATTATTTAACATTCTCACCCTCTAATTTGAGTTGATTCTCCTCTAAAAAAGAAAGAGTCAAGAAAATGAACAAGCAATTATACAGAATTCTAGCAGCTACTCTCTGCTCTTGAATCCAGTTAATATAAGAATATCTATCTTTATGGTAGTACAACCCAGAATGGAAGTTAAAGAATAAATGAAAATGCTATCAAAATAGGGAAACCCTAAGGTCAAAATACAGTTGACCCTCAAGAATGAACAACATGGGTTTGAACAGCATGGGTCCACTTACACATAGATTTTTTTTTTTCAATAAACAGTATAGTACTATAAATGTAACCACATTTTCTCTCTTTTTTTTAAGATTTTTTTAAAAGTTAACATATAATGTATTATTTGTTTTGGGGCATTTTTTTTTAAGATTTTATTTATTTACTTGACAGAGAGTAAGAGCACAAGCAAGGGGAGCAGCAGAGGGAGAGGGAAAAGCAGGCTCCACTGAGCGGGGGGCCTGATGTGGACTCAATCCCAAGAATGAACAGAAGGCAGGCACTTAACCAAATGAGCCACCCAGGCACCCCTTCCTCATGATCTTCTTTAAAAAAAAAACTTATTTATTTGACAGAGAGAGAGAAAGAGAGAGAGAGAACACAAGCAGGGGGAGTGGGAGAGGGAGAAAGCAGGCTTGCCGTCGAGCAGGAAGCCTGAAGTGGGCCTCCATCCCAGGAGGGATGATCTGAGCAGAAGACAGATGCTTAACAACTGAGCCACCCAGGCTCCCCCTCATGATTTTCTTAATAACATTTTCTTTTCTCTAGCTTGCTTTATTATAAGAATACAGTATATAATACATATACAAAATATGTGTTGTTTATATAATCAGTAAGGCTTCTAGTCAAGAGTATGCTATTAATACTTAATCTAGGGGAAGTCAAAAGTTATATGCAGATTTTCAACAGTATAGGGAACAGTGCCCCTAACCCCCACACTCCTCAAAGGTCAACTGTACATTTTATATTTTATGGCCTCATAATCAACAATTCAAGTAACAATAAACCACTTTTACTACAAGTCCTAGAAATTCCAAATTAGTTTTAGTTACACCCAAATTGCCATACTATCATCTACCCCTTCACCTCTATTTATGCAGTCTCTGCCCTTTCCCTCTATCACTCTCAGTAAAATCTTACTTGTCCTTTCACTTTTAGCTCAGGCATTATGTCCTCTAGAAAGCCTGTTCAGACTCCCCCAACTGAAAGAAAGACAGAAAAAGGGAAGAAGGAATTGGTAAAAGAAGTATAGAAAGGACAGAACCCCAAAACAGAAATTAAAATAGTAAAACTATCGTGCTAAGCAATACCAGGATTGAAGAGATTCATCTCATTGTAAATAACATCCAAGTAACTTAAAACAAACAAACCCAACACTTCAAAAGTAAAATCCACCAGCAAAGGGATCCTACCACAACCATTTCCATAAATGTTTAACCTGAAAACATTCAGCAGTTAACAACTGCAGTGGCAGAACTACAAACTACAAGAAAGATACTGTTCATTCCAGCTGCATTTCAAGTATCAAATTCACTTCTTTCTTCATTTTCTATAACCCAAAAGTTGCAAACACCTGCGACAAAGGTAAATGAGGTTAACAAAATCCCCAAACTTAGTCAATGAAATACTGGTATGTGAATCAAAAAGAAAGAAAAATAAAGAACAAAGAGTTAGGTGATATGCATCAGCTATGAGAGTGATAACAGCTAATCTTGCCAATGCTGCTTTGGGGAATAGATTTTGCTGAATGAATACACACAGGAAGCAAGAAGCTTAGCAATCTGAAGGGAGTCCCTGCTGACATTCAGCTGCAGCACACAACATAAAGCTGCCAGGGGCTGATGTCTGAGTGCCACAGAGCTATGTCAACACTGAAGTCACTGTGTGCCCACAGCTTATCAGAAACTATAGAATTTCTTTCTCCCTCCCCCACCACGTTCTCCAGAGAAAGAAGCAAGGAAGACTGATACTAAGAGTACAAGGAGATCATGACCTTAGAGCCTTAAAGAAAAGCATTCATGTACAGTGCTACTATTTAAAATACTTTGACAGGGGCGCCTGGGTGGCTCAGTGGGTTGAAGCCTCTGCCTTCAGCTCGGATCATGATCTCAGGGTCCTGGGATCAAGCCCCGCATCAGGCTCTCTGCTCAATTGGCAGTGGGCTTCCCTCTCTCTCTCTCTCTGCCTGCTGTTCTGCCTACTTGTGATCTCTGTCAAATAAATAAATAAAACCCTAAAAAAAAAAAAAAAGGAAAAAAAGAAATACTAAGAACAAGTGTAGTCAGAAATGAAAGGTATAAGAATCAGAAAAGAAGAAACAGTCATTATAAAGGATTATATGATAAAAACTCGGAAAAAAATTACAGACAAGACATCTGTATCAAGAGTTCAGCAACCTGGTAAATGTAAGATCAACATGTAAAAACCACATTTCTCTACAAAGAAACAAATCTTTCAAAAGTATAATTAAAAAGAGAGAGAGAGAGAGAAGCTTGATAAGAACAAAAAGGTACCTGGGGATAAATATGAACAACAACAAAAGAAATACAAATCTTTTATAGATAAAATCAAAAATCATTCTAAAAAGTAACTGAGATAAATATTTATTGTACACAATCCTTTAATATTCTCCATGGCAATCACCAAATAAGGTGTGACTAAGACTCTTGCACATGCTTCTATAAAAATAGAATAAAATAGCATAGGTAAAAGAAATCTTTAATAATTAATGAAATTTCTTGAAAAATTAATGAAGAAACAAAAAAAAATGAATTTGGGTAGTAAACAACAGTATAAAGATTGCCTCATGTTTTAGCATTGCTGTTAAGAGCAAATAAAAGCACCAGAATCTTCGTGGGGTATAAAAAGGAAAACTAATTTGCTGACTCTCACCAATTCTATCATATAAACCCCAATAAATACATTTGTTACCATTATTTTCAAATATTTAATTCCTGCACCCATATTTACCACATCATATTTGGAATTCAAATACTTAGACATAAGTCCACAAAATCTTTCACCACTTCACCTGACTGAATACTTTTAAGTAAAATATATTTAGACATCTATGTTAGAAAGCACACTTGATAAAATTAAAAACTGACACACTGAACTTAACCAAAATTAAAACTTTATCAAAACTTTTATCAAACTGACTATTATAAACTGGTAAGTCACATACTGGGAGAAATAGTGACTGTCCAAGGACTTGCATCCTGAATACATAAACAATTCCTCTAACACAAATAAAAACAAACACACTAATGCTTTAAAAATGAGTGAAAGACTTATATACGTTGTAAAGAAAGATACACAACTAGCCAATGTGCAAGTGAAAAAATGACCAATGTCATTAGTAATTACAGAAATGAAAATTAAAACCAGAATGAGATGCCACCACATACCCACTAGAAGAGTAACATGTTAACCACCAATGTTAGGAAACATGTGAAGCAACCAGAATGTGAAATTATACCAATACTCTGGAAATTAGTCTGCCAGGTGTTTTTTTTTTTTCTTTTTCTTTTTCTTTTTTAAGATTTTACCTACTTGTGATCTCTGTCAAATAAATAAATAATAATTTTTTAAAAAAAGATTTATTTGAGAGGGACAGCATGCAAGCAAGCATGAGTGGGGGGGTGGTAGAGGGAGAAGGAGAAGCAGACTCCCCAACTGAGCAGGGAGCCCAACGAGGGGCTCGATCCCAGGACCCTGGGATCATGAACTGAGCCAAAGGCAGATTCTTAACCAAGTGAGCCATCCAAGTACCCCAGCCAGTTTCTCATAAAGTCTCCTAGGTATCTCCCTAAGAGAAGTGAAAACGTGTCCACAAGCACATATGTATAAAAAGAACATTTACGGGGTCCCTGGGTGGCAGGGTCAGATAAGCATCCAACTCTTGGTTTCAGCTTAGGTCACGACCTCAGGGTCATGAGATGGAGCACTGCATCCAGGTCCGAGCTCAGGGAGGAGTCTGCTCAAGTTTCTCTCTTCTTCCCCTCATACCGTCCCTCCTTCTCAACAACAACAAACAAAAAATCAAGACTTAAAGGTATACCTTTGAAAAGGAAAAACTAAATATTCAAGATATTTTAACTAGTAACAACTTCACTTAAAAGAAACAACAGTAATTTAGTCAATTTAAGAACTCTTCCAGTTCTAACATGCTCTGTAGGATGTTCTATCACCTGACTCAGCGGCAACATTACATTCTTTTTTTTTTTTTTTAAAGATTTTTTTCTTTATTTATCTGACAGAGATCACAAGTAGGCAGAGAGGCAGGCAGAGAGAGAGGAGGAAGCAGGCTCTCTGCAGAGCAGAGAGCCCGATGTGGGGCTCGATCCCAGGACCCTGGGATCATGACCTGAGCCGAAGGCAGAGGCTCAACCCACTGAGCCACCCAGGTGCCCCCAACGTTACATTCTTAAACTGGTAAAAGAGAAAAAGGCAGAAGCTTAGGGTTTTAAAGACTGATTCAGGAGTTCCTGGGTGGCTCGGTCAGTTGAGTTACCAACTCCTAGTTTTGGCTCAGGTCAAGATCTCCGGGCCATGAGATAAAGCTCCTCATTGGGCTCTGAGCTCAACAAGGAATCTGTGAGATTCTCTCTCTCCTTGGCCCTCTGCCACTCTCCCCAGCTCACAAGTGTGCACACTCTCGCTAAAACTGGTGAATAAATCTTAAAAAAAAAAAAAAAAAACCCTCATTCAAATATGCATCAAAAGAAATAACCATCAACAATGTGCCTTAGTTTTCTTCAGATCTCTCTCTCTCTCTCACTCATACACACACACACACACACATACACACTCTGTTATGGGTTTATAAATCATATAAATGATGTCATTTGTACATGCTTCTCTTTACAACTTGTTTTGTTACTCTAGCTAATGTGCCTGAGAATGGAAAGTGCTGTATCCACTATGAAAAAGAGTAGGAAGCTCCTCAAAAAATTAAAAATAGAACTATGGGGGGCTCCTAGGAGGCTCAGTCAGTTAAGGAGCCGCCTCTTGATTTTGGCTTGGGTCATGATTTCAAGGTGGTGGATCAAGCCATTGAGTTGGGATTCTCTCTCTCCCCTTCCCTCTGATTTTCCACCCTGCCCCTGACCTATGTGCTCTAAAAAAAATTAAATTTAATTTAAAAATAGAACTACTATATGATCCAACAAGTCTTCAACTGCTGAGGGTGTTTACCATCTCTTTATCCAATTAATGTGAATACACCCAAGTTACACTACAGATATATTAGTATGCTGCTGCCAAACACAAAATACTACACACATACACACAGACACACACACACACACACACACACACACAGGATTACCTTTCAAAATCTGAAACAATCTAAATTCCAAAATACATCTGCCGTAAGTATTTTGGAAGAAGGGATTTTGTACCTATATTCCATTTTATGAGTTCCTCACAATTGAGTATGATGTTCACTGTGTGTTTTTCCTAAATGACCTTTATCATGTTGAGGTATGGTCCTTCTAAACCTACTTTGTTGAGGGTTTTTATCAGGAATGGATGTGGTACTTTCTCAAATGCTTTTTCTGCATCTATTGAAATGATCATATGGTTTTTATCCTCTTATTTGTGTGATACACATTGACTAGGATTTCCAAGTACTTAACCACCCTCTGAATCCCAGGAATAAATCCCACTTGATCATGGTGGTGATTGACTTTTTTAATGCAGTGTTGAATTTGTTTGCTAGTATTTTGTTAAGAATGTTTGCATCTATGTTCATCAGAGATATTGGCCTGTAGTTCTCTTTTTCAGTGGTGTCTTTTCCTGGTTTTGGTATTGGGCTGATATTGGCCTCATAGAATGAATTTGGAAGTTTTCCTTCTTCTTCTATTTTTTGGAATAGTTTGAGAAGAATAGGTACCAACTCTTCTTTAAATGTTTGGTAGAGGGGCGCCTAGGTGGCTCAGTTGTTAAGCATCTGCCTTCAGCTCAGGTCATGATCCCAGGGTCCTCGGGATCCCTCCTGGGCGAGAAGCCTGCTTCTCCCTCTCCCACTCCCCATGCTTGTGTTTCCTCTCTTGCTGTATGTCTGTCAAATAAATAAATAAAATCTTTAAAAAATAAAAAATAAAATGTTTGGTAGACTTCACCTGTGAAGATGTCTGGTTCAATTTCACTTTTGGTAATCATTGATCCTATTCAAATCTTCTATTTCCTCCTGATTCAGTTTTGGGAGGTTATATGTTTCTAGGAATTTATCCATTTCTCTTAAGATGCCAAATTTGTTGACATTTAATTTTTCAAAATATTCTCTTTTAATTTATTTCTGAAGTGTCAGTTGTTATTTCTCCTCTTTCTTTCTGGTTTTGTTTACTTGAGTCCTCTTTTTTTTTTTTTTTTCTTTTTAAATGAATCTGGCTAGAGGTTTACCTATTTTGTTGATTTTTTCAAAGAACCAGCTCCTGGTTTCAGTTATCTGTTCTATATTTTTTAATTTCTATACCATTTATTCCTGCACTAATCTTTTATTTTTTTCTTCCTTCTGTTGGTTTGGGATTTTGTTGTTCTTTTTCTAGCTCCTTTAGGTGTAAGCTTAAATTGTTTATTTGAGATTTTCTTGCTTCTTGAGATAGGCCTATATTGCTACAAACTTCCCTCTCAGAACTGCTTTTGCTGTATCCCAAAAGGTTTTGGACCACTGTGCTTCATTTTCCTTTGTTTGCATGTGATTTTTAATTTCTTTGATTTCTTGGCCAACCCAATTCATTGTTTAGTAGCATGTTATTTAGTCTTGATGTATTTGTGCTCTTTCCAGATTTTTTCTTCTGGTTGATTTCTGGTTTCACAGCATTGTGGTCAGAAAAGAGGCATGGTATGACTCTAATCTTTTAAAATCTGTTTAGACTTGTTTTGTCAATGTTCCATGTGCACTTGAAAAGAATGTGCATTCTGTTTTAGGATGAAATGTTCTAAATATATGTTAGATCTATCTGATACAGTGTGTCATTCAAAGCCAACATTTCCCTGTTGATTTTTTTTTGGGGGAGGGGGGTCTCTACAACCAACACGGGTATTGAAGTCACAACTCCAAGATCAAAAGTCGCACCCTCCCCCTACCGTGCCATGTCAGCCAGATGCTTCCCCTTGATTTTGTATGGATGATCTGTCCATTGATGTAACTGGGGTGTTAAAAAGTCCCCTACTATTATTGTATTACTGTCAATTAGTTCTTTTATGTTTGTTACTAACTCTTTTATGTATTTGCTTCCATGCTGGATACATACATTTTTACAATTGTTGTATCTTTTTTTATATAAGATATAAAAGATATCTATATAAAAGATACAATTGTTGTATCTTTTATTGTTATATAGTGTCCTTCTTCATCTTTTGTTACAACCTTAGTTTTAAGGTCTATTTATTCCAATGTAAGTATTCTATCCCGGCTTTCTTTGGACAATTGTTTGTTAAATATTTCTCCAACCCCTCATTTCAATCTGCAGGTGTCTTTAGGTCTAAAATGAGTCTCTTGCAAACAGCATATAGATGAATCCTGGTTTTTTTATCCACCCTGTTACCCTACGTCTTTTGATTTAGTCCATTCCTATTCAAAGTAATTGTTGATAGATATGTATTTATTGCCATTTTATTATTTGTTTTGTGGTTGTTTTTGTAGTTTTCCTCTGATCCTTTCTTCTCTTGCTCTCTTTCATGGTTTGTTGGCTTTCTTTAGTGATTTACTTGGATTCCTTTCTCTTTATTTTTTGCATATCTATTACTGGGTTTTGATTTGTGGTTACCATTAGATTTGTATACAACACTTTATGCACATAGTAGTCTAAATTAACTTGATGGTCACTTAAGTTTGAACCCATTCCTTACTCCTCTCCCACCCCATGTTTTAAATATATGGTGTCATATTTTATATACTTTTGTGAATCCCTTGACTGATTTTTACAGATATCTTATTTTTACCGTTTTTATGTTTCATACTTTTCATACTCCCACCTGTGGTCTTTCTTTTCTACTCAGAATCCCCTTTAATAATTCTTTCAGGGCTGGTTTAGTGGTCATGAACTCCTTTAGTTTTTGTCTGAGAAACTCTTTATATCTCCTTCTAATCTGAATGATAACCCTGATGGACAGAGTATTCTTGGCTGCAGATTCTTCCCTCTTAGCACTTTGAATGGATCATGCCATTTCTGCCCCTTTCTCTCTTCCCCGGAGATCCCTATACTGCAAATATTATGCTTGATGGAGTCACTGAGTCCTCTAAGTTTGTTCTCATTTTGCAGAGTTGTTTTTTCCCCTCATTTCCTCAGCTTGATTACTTTCCATTTGTTCCTCTGCTTCCTCCATTTATTTATTTATTTAGCCTGCTATTTATTCCTTCAAGTGTATTTTTAATCTCAATTATTATATTCATCTCTGATTTGTTATTTTTCTCTCTCTCTTATAAAGGTCTCACTGATGTTCTCTATTCTTCTCTCAAGTCCACCGACTGATCTTTATAATCATTACTTAAAATTCTCCCTCACATATATTACTTACCTGTTTCACTTGGGTCTCTTGCTGTGACTTTATCCTATTCTTTCATCTGAGACATATTACCCTGTCTCCTCATTTTGCCTAAATCTGTTTCTGTGAGTTAGGAAAGTTAGCTAGATCCCCTGCTCTTGAAAGGAGTGGGCAGGCACACACTTTATTAAGGTGGTGCTGATCCTCTTCCACAGGGGATACATAGCTGCTACTGAGACTGGGTCAGACAGGACCACTCCTGGAAGGGCGTACACAGAATGGGGTACAGCTTTAAGAAAATATGAGCGGCCTCTGCAGGAGGTCAAAAGAGGTAGTGCTGGCAAGGTTTGCGCAGGTCTTCTCTGGGAGTGGACCCACAGCACCAGGACTGACACAGGCCTACCTGGAGGGGGTGGGGAGTAGTGTAAGCAAGTTAAGTAGTGAATCAGCACTGAACTAGTTTAGCAGGTGGCCCTGTGAATATGCTGGGGGCTGGGGGCGGAGGAAGGAAACTGTGCCTGTCAGTTCCTTTCTTCTTAGAGAAGTCCCTCAGCAAACTGAGTTTAGTAACTAATTCCCTCTCCCTCCCACATATCCCAAGCATTTTTCAAACTGCTGCTTCCAAGCAGTATCTCTAAGGGCTATTTGTCTTTAAGAGTGGGGACTCAGGGACACCTCGGTGGCTCACACGTTAAGCTAAGCAACAGACTCTTGATTTCGACTCAGGTCATGATCTCAGGGTCATGAGAACAAGCCCAGCATCAGGCTTCATACTCAACATGCTTAAGATTATCTCTCTCCTCTCCTCTGTCCCTCCCTCCCACCCTGCTCACACACATCTCTCTCTCTCCCCACCTCTCTCTCTTAAAAAGAAAAAAAAAAAAAAAAAAGTGGGGACTCAGCCTCCTATTGCCCTCCTTCTCCTGGAGGTGAGCCTGCGATTTTTTAAAGTTACAGGCTTAAAGTCCTGCTGGTTGTTAAGAACTCATGAAATGTCCCCCTCTGATCATCAAAGCCAAATGTTTTGGGGATTCACCTTCACTATGCAGGCTCCCTGGTGTGCTAGTGTGTTCCCTGCCCCTTTCCACATCCACAATTCCCTCCCTCCAGAGGTCAGGCGCATGGGTTTAGGTTTTCACAGAATCCTTGACCTTCCCTACCCTCTTCAGTGTGGCCTGTTCTCTACATTTAGTTGTGGAGTTTGTTTGGCCAGTCTTCAGGTTGTTTTCTGGATCATTTACACCAAAGTATTACCTAGTTGTATGCATGGGACTAGGTGAGTTTAGGGTCCTCATACTCTGCTATTTTCCCAAGGTCAAAAATAAGAACATTTAAATGAGATGTTTACAAAGGAATATAAGGAATATTTAAGGACTTCAGCAAACCTAAGTTATTTCATATTTGTTCCTAATATAGACTTACGCAAAAGAAAATTTCAATTCCAATCTATAGACCAGCACCACAGAAACATGAAACCCCTAGCAACTCAAAATCAGCAC
This sequence comes from Mustela lutreola, assembly GCF_030435805.1. Classification (NCBI taxonomy): domain Eukaryota; kingdom Metazoa; phylum Chordata; class Mammalia; order Carnivora; family Mustelidae; genus Mustela; species Mustela lutreola. Next base: position 43,762,231 of record NC_081297.1, read on the forward strand.
TTTACCCTAGGAGGAAAAACTAACTCCTAACCTATTTCAATACCCAAAGAAAAACACAGATTCTGAGAGGAAAAAAATCTGGCCACCCTGGTAGATCTCCCCATCAATAACAAAAGCTAGTAATTAACATGAATGAGTCTACTTCAGACAGCTTTAAAGATAAGGCAGCAGTAATGAAAAAATAGACTTAACCAAATATTGAAGAATGAAAGAAAAAATACTAAAGTATAATCCCTCACTGATGGAAAAAATATTTTTAGTAGCTACTACGTACCAGGCATTATATTCGTTGCTAAAGACACAATGGTAGGTAGGCATAATAAACACGATCTGTGTCCACATAAAAATAGATAAGATAGTCATTAATCAAAATATATATACAATACACACAATTATACCTGCAAACAGGAAAAAAAGCTACAAATTCATGGAAGAGAATACATAACAAAAAGACCTAACCTACCTTGGGAGGGCCTCAAAAAGTTCACCCAAAAAATGTGATTTGGGGACTAAATGAGATCTGAAGAGTAAGTTAACTTCCATTAGCTATTTAAAAAAATGACACTTACTCTCTTGAAGAGAGGACAACATACAAGAAGAATCTAAAGGAGGAGGCATGACACATAATGAGAATTAAGAAGGAGATGGAAGCACCAAGAACTTAAAGGAAGTGTGGCAGGAGTTTTAACAGACTTTAAAGGGCAGCAGGGGGCCATGAAAAGTTCTGAGGGCAGTATTATTACCATCATCATCACTAATATATCAAGCGCTTACCACATGCCAAGCGCATATTATACCATTAAATTACAATCACAGGCAGTAAAGATTATTAGAACCATTTTACAGGTGAGAAAACTAAGCTTTGAAAAGACTAAGCAATGTGACAAAGGTCATATAATTAGTGAGTGTGAAGCCAGGACTCAAACATCACTAAAGTTAAAACATTAGAAAGAAGGAAAAGGATGAAAAAACTGGGAGACCGCTGCAATAATCTAAGCTAACAATGATGATGACCAGACTATGATGGTAGTGGCAATGGGGGTGGAAAAATAGATGGCTTAGAGAAATACTCAAGAGGGGGGAAAAAAATCACCAGGATTTGACTGACCAGGTGGAAAATGAGGGAGTGAAGGAATCAAGGAAGATTCTAAAGTTTCTGACTTGGGTACCTGGGTGGCTCAGTTGGTTGCATCTGCCTTCAGCTCAGGTCATGATCCTGGGGTCCTGGGATGGAGTCCCACATAGGGCTCCCCACTCAGCGGGGAGTCCGCTTCTCCCTCTACCCGTTCACCCCACTCATGACCTCTGTCTCTCTTATGCTCTCTCTCTGAACTTAATAAATAAAATCTTTTAAAAAATTTAAAAAAAAACAAAATAAGGTTTCTGACTTAAACACCCTGGACAAGCGGTGGTACCATTGATAAAAATGGGAAAATAGGACAGACAAGAATTAAGGGAAAATCATGAGCTGAATCTAAGGAGCCTTTGAGATACTGATAAAAGGTTTCAAGAGAGCAAACTGAGTATGTGGGTCTGGAGCTTGAAGGAATGACATGAGCCAAAGATACACATGTGGAAGTTTTGATAGACAGATGTGAACTGAAACCACAACAGTGAAGAAGCATCCCTAAAAAAAGAGAGTAAGACATAATAATAATAGTCTAATAATAGACATATAATAATAATAGTCAAACGACTAAGCCTACATTAAATGGCAGGTACAGTATGAGAGGCAAAGGAGACAAGAGGAGCAGCCAAAAAAATGGGGGGGGGGGGGGGATCAAGAAAACACATGTCACAGAAACTAAAAGAAGTGACAAGGGTGCCTATGTGGCTCAGCCAGTTAAGCATCTGCCTTCAACTCAGGTCATAATCTCAGGGTCCTAGGATAGAGCCGCATGTCAGGCTCCCTGCTCAGTGGGGAGCCTGCTTCTCCCTCTCCCTCTGCCTCTCTCCCCAGCTCATGCTCTCTCTTTAAAAAAAAAAAAAAAAAAAAGGGACGCCTGGGTGGCTCAGTTGGTTAAGCAGCTGCCTTTGGCTCAAGTCATGATCCCAGCGTCCTGGGATCGAGTCCCACATCGGGCTCCTTGCTCTGCAGGGAGCCTGCTTCTCCGTCTGACTCTGCCTTCCACTCTGTCTGCCTGTGCTCGCTCTCGCTAGCTCTCTCTGACAAATAAATAAAATCTTTAAAAAAAAAAAAAAAAAAAGGTAGGAGCAGCAGAAGCGATAGGACCTGTGAAAAAGAAAACCACAGGCCCAAAATGGAGTCACTTAGGGCTAGGTCAAGTCACCAAGCCAGGACTTAACACCTAACTGCAGTTTCCACCTCCCCCTAAAATGTATTCTTAACCCATCAGCTAATAACATTCTGGTCAGCACCAATGAGGTAATCTGTCATGTGGGCAATCTCTATCTTCCCCCAAAGGAAGATGAGGAAATGCAAGACTCCCTGCCTGTCCCTAAAGGAAAGGTGAGGATACCTAAAACAGTCCTATCTTTTCTTTTACTAAATGAGATGCCCATTTCTGAAATGCTTTTACTTTATACAGTTCCCAGAGTTTGCCTCTACTTGTTAGATGGGATACTGCCTGAAATTCATGAATTAATTAATAAAGCCAATTTAGATCTTTAAAATTCACTTGGTTAAATTTTGCTATTTAAAAGACCCCCTTCTCTAGGTTAAGGGAAAAACACAGACCAAGAAAGATCTGGCACTGTGTTTAACTCTTCGTTTCATTAGGATGACTTTAGCGAATTTACTTAAACACTCTGAACCTTAATTTATTAATCTATATTATGAACATAATGAAATTTAACTTGCAGAATTATTGTAATTAGCAATAACAGAGAGAGCATCTGTCACACTGCAAGTTATCAATAAATAATAATTACTATTTGTAGTTGTTTGTAAAATCAAGAAGTTGGTAGGTGGCTTATCAAACCACACTCTGTGAAGTCCTAGGGATTCTGGAGATCATCTTCAGGAAATGCCTGGCAGAATAATACTGGAAGAGGTGGACAGTCACATTCTTGTCTCAATCAGAACAGCTCTGCCTTCTTTATTTTACTGCTTAAGGTAAGTTTTGTTTATATCGGAATAATATTTATTTGAAAAAAGGTATCTGCAACTTTTAAAATTTTTCAAAAACCACTGACTGGATTATCTCAATAGTGCCTTCAATTGGATTCTAATCTCTAGTTCTTCTTCAAAAGTAAAATCTGTGAGAAAAGAACAAAACAACACATCTGATAACATAATCCCAATTTGAAACTTACAATTTATGAAAACTACTTTATTAAAATAATGGTTAAGAATCAACTAGCTGTTTCTCTACTGAAAAATTGATTTTTTTTTTTTAAGTAAGCTCTACACCCAATGTGGGGGTTGAGGAACTGTTCCTCAAAAGTAGGAGAGAAAATTAGTGGCCAGAGACAGTACACAAAACCCATGTTATCTATAAATCCTTAAAATACACACTTAAAATGGAATCTTTATATGACATGCCAAAGCATGGAAAACCAAGTTTTATTACCACAAATTTCAATAAGCCAATGTCCTATCAACAAATATTTCCTACCCTGCAGTATAAGCACAAATACACAACTTTTCAGAAGTCACTTCCCTTCATAGCAAATCTTCCAAATTCATTCTGATGTTCCTCATTATTAGGCTAGTTGTTAAAATGAAGACAACTATTGATCCACCCTGTGGATCCTACATAATTGCTCAAAATGTCCTTCACAAGCTAGGTCATAAGAATCCCAACAGCAATTCAAAAGAATACAATTTTGAAACACATTAAAAGAAAGACAAGATTAAAGCCTTCAAAAAAAAAAAAAAAATACAACCTGTCTGATACGTGCTGATTGATCTGTCACTGAAAATTCCTACTAGTAGGAAAGTAAAAAAGACAGCCAGTGTCTTGGACACAAAATCTGCAAGGCTCTATAAAACCTTTGTCCCGTTTTACAACAAAGTGCAAGGACGTTTGTAACTCAGAGTTTCTCAAACTAAGTGTCCCTGAGAATTTTCAGTTGCACCAGAGAAGCAAGGGCTCTACAGAATAAACTAAAGAATATGTGGGATAATTGCCTCAGAGAGGACCAGACATGATGATGACACGAAAAATAATTAATTATAAATAATTAACAGCAAAAGAAAAGGTTATTAAAAGAAAGTTTTTATAGGTACTAATTTCAGAGGTGCCTGGGTGGCTTACTCAGTTAGGCATCCGACTTTTTATTTTAGCTCAGGTCATGATCTCAGGGTCCTGAGATCAAGCCCCAAAAAGGGCTCTGTGCTGGCCATGGAGCCTACTTAATCTCTCCCTGTGCCCCTCTCCCCCTAGAAAAAAAAGTTAATAATTTCAAAAATAAAAAGCTGCAATACTTTTTTTGGTGCTCTAGCCAAGTGTTTTCCTTTGCACAGGCATATCTAAAAGAAACCAGAAGTAATCTGAGTATATTAACCAACCTTATTTTCCATGAAAAAAAAAAGCCCTATGTGATTTTAATGAAGTTTAACTCTTCAGTGTTCATGCAGTTGCAATCTTAAGGGAACAAACAACAAAACTGCTGATTCTAAGGCTATGATGCTCTGACGGCAGTAATGGCACTGACTGCAGTGCAATTAACACCGTGTTCTCAAACCCAAAGATTATAAGAAATAACAATGAACACCAAACTGCAGGAGTAATAAAAGCTCAGTTATCTCTGAGCATTTAAGTGAAGAAACTTATTAGGGTTAGGCACAAAATCAGCACCTGCAACAAAACATTTAGGAGGATGAGAAGTCCGAAATGAAGAAAAGCCACTGATAAGCTGAAGAACTGAGTTAATAAAATGTAGCAGTATTTCCTTACTCAACCAATATTAAAAACCTTAGGTTCTTTCATTATACCCACACTACAAAGAAAAAGCATATAAATATATATATGCATTAATAAGGGACACTGTGCACTAGGACAGAAATAACACCTCAGCTTTATAATATTTAAAACTCACTGTGTTAGCAATTTTAAGCTCAGAATTTTGTTTGTGTTGATAAAACAAACTTTATAGTTTGTGGTATAACATTCAGACACACTAGGGAGGGAGAGGGCCTCAGCAGACGTGGGACACAGTCACATATAGACTGATAAAATACGCAAATATATTAAGGATAATGGTAGCCAAGTTCCTTACTCTAAGAAAGGGATTTACAGAAACAGAAATTTAAAAAAAAAAAAAAAAAAAAAAGAACTAGAATGAATCCTGTGGTGTTGGGACTGGAACTCATGCTTTTTAGTGTACAGAGACAAATATATTTATGCACACACACACACAGAAATACCTTAGCTCTGTCCACTGAGATGGACTGGGACCAGTAAAATCTCAAGAGCAACAAGCACACCTCAAGTTCAGATCTTGGCTTCTAAATATTTTCCACTAAAAGGAACCAAGGCTCCTTAAAGGAATGTCTGATTGTAGGCTGAAGCATAGAAAGTTCAAAGTGAGTCTGGAATCTCGTGCTATGCCAGAAAGACAGTGCTCAAAGAATAATGGAAACATGTCAAACAGATACAGGAACTAGACTCAATGGACTATAACTGCCCAATTCTGGGACAAACCGAGCATCAAAATAATAAAGGTTGGGGGCACCGGGGTGGCTCAGTGGGTTAAACCTCTGCCTTCAGCTCCGGTCATGATCCCAGGGTCCTGGAATTGAGCCCCACATCAGGCTCTCTGCTCCACAGGGAGCCTGCTTCCTCCTCTCCCTCTCTCTGCCTGCCTCTCAGCCTACTTGTGATCTCTATCTGTCAAATAAATAAATAAAATCTTTAAAAATAATAATAATAATAAAGGTTGTATACAACCTACATGATGAGGAAGGGCTGCTTACGTAAGTCACAAAGTATCTCCTCACAAAATATTTATTACAAAAGGAAAGAATAACTGCACCCCAGAGAAGCCTGACAGTCATGACCTTAACTGAGTGGTGACCAAAGAGATTATCATCAGTAATGGGGCAAATGAAAATCATGTGCCACCTGAAAGAATGCAACGACAGGAACAAAACAACTTCTGTGCTATTCATTCCAATAATATACAACCTGAATATATCATGAGGAAACCATGAGACAAATCTAAACTATAATCTATAAAATTATGGGTCTATAATCTTTAGGTGTCAAGGTCATAAAAGACAAAGACTGAGCAACAGCCCTAAACTGAAAGAGACATGCAACCTGTGATTCTAAACTGAATCTTTTCCTATAAAGATTATCATTAGGATTACTGATGAGATCTAAGCGGGGTCTGAGAAAGAGATGGTAGCAATGTATTAATGTTAATTTTGTGAATTTGATTATACTAACATTTTGTAGGAGCGAATCCTTGTCAACTTTTCTCTAAGTATGAGGTTGTGCTTTTTAATTAGTCAAAAATATGATAGGAAAAAAAACTCCAAAATAGAAAAAAATTTGGGCAGGTCTGGAGGGATGGGGTAACTGGTTGATGGACATTAAGGAGGGCATGTGATAGAATGAGCACTGGGTATTATATAAGACTGATGAATCACTGAACTCTGTATCTGAAACTAATAATATATGTTAATTAATTGAATTTAAATACATTTTTTAAAAATTAAAAATTTTTAAAAAAGAAAAGAAAAATTTTTTACAAATTACACAGCAGCAACCTTGACAAGAAATGTGCATGACTTATGGGACGCTTAAGTGGCTCAGTTGGTCAAGTGTCTTTCTTTGGCTCAGATCATGATCCCAGGGTCCTGGGATAGAGTCCCCCATTGGGCTCCCTGCTCAGCAAGGAGCCTGCTTCTCCCACTCGCTCTGCCTCCCACTCCTCCTACTTGTGCTCTCTCTTTCTCTGTCAAATAAATAAATAAATAAATAAAATAGAATCTTTAAAAAAAGCAACTCTCTTATAAATCTTTTGATCCTCCTTGATCAACATATTTAATTTTTCAGCAATCTATCCCAGGAAAATATCAGAAATGTGAAAATCCATTAACAAATATGGCCAAAACAGTATTACATATAACAAAATTTGAAAAACCTGAGACGTCTAACAATAAAAGAATGGCTAAAAGTTCAATAATTTCATGTAGTCATTTAAAATAACATTTCTGAAGGATATTTACTGTCATAGGGGGAATGCTCAACTCATACTAAATTTTAAAAAGTTAACAGAGTGTATGTGTATGCACACACATAGACAAATAGACACACTAAATATACTCCCAACTGGATAAGTCTATGACAAATGGAACTACAAGAGTTTTCTTTCCTACGTATATTTATATACTAAGATGTTTTACCAAATGTATTTTACTACTTTATTTATTTATTTATTTATTTATTTAGATTTTATTTATTCATTTGACAGAGAGAGACACAGCGGGAGGGAACACAAGCGGGAGGAAGTGGGAGAGGGAGAAGCAGGCTTTCCACAGGGCAGGAAGCCCGATGCAGGGCTCAATCCCAGGACCCTGAGATCACGACCTACCTAGCTGAAGGCAGCCACTTCACCAACTGAGCCACCTAGGTGCCCCAGTATTTTACTACTTTTGTAATGAGAAATAAAGGTTATAAAAATGACTAGAGGGCACCTGGGTGGCTCAGTGGGTTAAGCCGCTGCCTTCGGCTCAGGTCATGATCTCAGGGTCCTGGGATCGAGTCCCGCATCGGGCTCTCTGCTCAGCAGGGAGCCTGCTTCCCTCTCTCTCTCTCTGCCTGCCTCTCCATCTACTTGTGATTTCTCTCTGTTAAATAAATAAATAAAATCTCTAAAAATAAATAAATAAATAAAAATGACTAGAAATTACTATATGACCTACCCTGCTCAAAGAAGCAACACTGCTAAAATATAAAGTCTGCTTCCTGAAGATGACACAATTGTGCTGTATAAAAGAAATTAAACACATATTCTTCTTGAAGAATATAAGATCAATATTCTTAACAGTACTACTCTGATAATATCTTTCCACATATACCAAAGTCAGTCTCTTGGGAATAAACTTAGTCAACAAACTTTAATTACAACCACGTGCATATTTAGTAAGCTAAATGTTTACTACAGTTAGTACACTAAAACTAAAAAATTTGCTGACCCTTCAAATATACACTGATGAGGGACATTTAAAAGCTATCTTAACTGGGCTGCCTGGCTGGCTCAGTTGGAGAGCATGTGACTCTTGATCTTGAGGTTGTGAGTTTAAGCTCCATGTTGGTGTTGAGATTACTTATTTATACTTACTTTCAACTTAAAAAAAAAGAAAAAACTTTATTAAGCAATACTTTTCCTTGAGATGTGGCCTATATGGAAAATCTGCTTCTCCACCTGGTGCTTCTCCACCTATGTGAAAATCCATTCTCCACCTAGTGTCATCAAGTTTCTAACCAAGCTCAAAATTCACAAAAGTGTATACACTTAGCAAATAACCTGAAGCCCATATATATAAAAGTTTCTTTTGGCAATCTAAATGTCTTTTCTAGACTCAAGTAAAACTCTCACTTAAGCCATATACACAGAGTTTACAGATACAGACAGTAACAAAGAAACTGTAAAATCATCTTATGCTCTAACAAAGCACTAGTAAGAGTTTGTGCCTATCATTCAGAAACTCTGAAGTCACTGCTTGACATTTCAAACAAGACTATAATAAGATCTTTGAAATCAAAATGTCAAGCTAACACAACCAGCTATGGCAATTACTCTAAAAAGCAGCAGCTAAAATGGAATACAGTCAAAATGGCAAACTCCAAAGGACACACATACAGGCTGTTTTGCCATAAAGTGTGTTTTTATATAATGTATTAGCTCCTACATAATCATGATAAATAGAGAACTATCATCACATCAAAGTTGTGTTGATTCATAAGTAATTTCTCCTAGGCAAAGAAACAACAAAGGGCAGAAGCAGAATTACAGCCTTCAGCGGAAAGGAAAATGCCCTCAGCTTGGCTGTTGCATAAACAGGAATCCTTTCAGCTCTATTTTAGGAAAATTAAAAATCAGCACCTGCAGCCAAGGCACTCCCTTCCTACAAGAGCACACCCCTAAGCACTCACGGCTCTCTGTTCAAGACAGGCTGCATTTCCTCTTGGGCTCAGAACTCCACTTCCATCTGCATTGTATCAGCAATGCAAGCAAACATTTCTACTCTATTATTATTATGAATTTTCAGCCTCTGTTGGAACAACCTCCAACCAAAATGACCTGCCATCCTGGAGCTATCCAAGTTATCTCCTGAGGCACCATTTATTATTTCTGTTAACTGTCATAGTCACAAAGTTGCATATATTTTGAGAGTCTCCCCCAAACCCTCACCTTCCTACAGGGAAATCTTACATAACCTGATGGTGTCCATGTGATAAAGAAACACAACACTAGCAATTTTCAAGCTAACTTGTTATAAAATGAGCTGTAAAATAAATTTAGTGGTTGACAACCAACATTATCTTCTCAGAAAAAAATAAAATTTAAAATATCTAAGTACAACTCCCATAAAGAGAAAATGTTTTAAGAAACTTGTATTTTGGTTATTGAGGCATATATGACATATTTCTATAAGTTATGACAAAAAAAGCATTCTGTGTATGCCAAATTAAAATATATATTGCTAAATTAATTCAAAATTTTAGATGTCACTAAATGGCTTAAAAATAATTGTTACTAAAATTTTTTGTAAAAAGTGACCACCAGGGGGCGCCTGGCTGTTTTGGTCTGTAGAGCATTTAACTGTAGATCTCTGGGGTTTGAGTTCAAGTGCCTAAGGCTTACATTAAAAAAAAAAAAAAAAATCATGAAAAAATGACTACCACTTTTTAAGTTCAAAGTGCTACTGAAGGATGCAAACCTTCGATCATATAATGTTCCCAATGGACCAGTCATGCCTAAAACATCAATATCTGGCAAACCCCAAAAAAAGTTTATTTAGCCAGGATTTAGAACTAAGTACAAAAAAACAAAACAAAACAGGGACAACTGGGTGGCTCTGTTGGTCAAGCATCTGCCTTCAGCTCAGGTCATGATCTCAGGGTCCTGGGATCAAGCTCTGTGTGGGCCTCCCTGCTCAGCAGAGAGCCTGCTTCTCCCTCTCCCTCTGCCCCTGCTTGTGTACTCTCTCGCTCACTCTCTCAAATAAATAAATAAAATATTTTTAAAACTATTTTTTTTAATTTTTTTAAAGATTTTATTTATTTATTTGACAGAGAGAGATCAGAAGCAGGCAGAGAGGCAGGCAGAGAGAAAGAGGAGGAAGCAGACTCCCTGCTGAGCAGAAAGCCCAATGTGGGGGCTCAATCATGACCTGAGCCGAAGGCAGAGGATTTAACCCACTGAACCACCCAGGCGCTCCTATTTTTTTAATTTAAAGCAAATAAACAAAAAAGTAAATGGACTATCAAAAAGGAAATTCCTTTCCTAGTTTAAAAAAAAAGACTAATTTACTATTTCTTTTAAACAAATCACTCATATATCGTTTAACAAACCATACAATACATATATTTTTACTATTTAACTGTAATTTTCATGGTTTCTTTTAAATAAAGAATATCCTACACTTCAAATACATGTGGTTGCAAATATACCTTTTAATGGGGAAAAAACACCTTTTCAACTACAATACTGAAAACTGGAAGATAAAACACAATTCAAAGAACAGTAAGTTCATAAGCAGATGCTGCCAACCATCAATTTTCAAAGCATCAAACTCATACAACAAATCTAAATTTATGACATAAGATGCTCTGCACATAGTAAGAGCAAGGTTAAGTAACAAGAGTGCTCCCTACTGGCCAATCTTTGATTTCAAAGTTCACTTTAAATCTGACTGATTCAAAATCAGTATTTTATTTTTTTTTTTTAAGATTTTATTTATTTATTTGACAGAGAGAGATCACAAGTAGGCAGAGAGGCAGGCAGAGAGAGGGGGGGAAGCAAGCTCCCTGCTGAGCAGAGAGCCCGATGCGGGACTTGATCCCGGGACCCTGAGATCATGACCTGAGCTGAAGGCAGCAGCTTAACCCACTGAGCCACCCAGGCGCCCCCAAAATCAGTATTTTAAACTGTAAAGAATTTTTTTAACCCACTAATATAGTTCTTTGTTTTCTTGTCCCGAATACCTATCTTGCAATGTTGCCATTAGAATCAATGTGAAGCCTTCAGCCTATAGTAAATAAATCTTCATCATCTTCATAGTGAACATGTTTTGTTCATGGCTATTCATAAACTTTTTTAAAAATAATTTAGAGGGGCACCTCTGGTGGCTCGGTCAGCTGAGTGTCTGCCTGGGGTCGTGATCCTAGGGTTCTGGGACTGAGTCCCACATGGGGCTTCCTGCTCAGTGGGAAGTCTGCTTCTCCCTCTACCCCTCCCCCCTGGTCTGATCTCTCTCTCTCTCTCTCTCTCTCGCTCTCGCTCTCGCTCTCGCTCTCGCTCTCTCTCACACACACTCTCTCTCTCTCTCAAATAAATAAAATCTTTAAAAAATTGTAAGAGGTGAAATTTACATAACATAGAATGAATCAACTCTTTTAAAGTGAACAACTCAGTGGCATTTAGTATATGAACAATGTTGTGCACCCACCACCTTTACCTAGTTTCAAAATACTTCCATCCCTCCAAAGCAAAATTCCTTAGTCATTAAGCAGTTCCCATCTACTCCTCCCTCCCACAGACCAACCACCAAGTCCTGTTCTAGCTCTACAGATCTATTACAGAGATTCCACATAAATGGAATCAAACAATATGTGACCTTTTTTTATATGCCTTCTTTCACTTAGTATAACGTTTTGGAGGTACCCCTGCATGTTAATATGTATCAGAATTTCATCCCCTTTTATGCCTGAATAATATTCTGTTGTATTTAGATACCACAATTTGTTTACCCAAATGATGGATATGTGTGGAACATTTCCAAACTCTGCTTATTGTGAACTATGCTGCTATAGAAACATGTATATATATGTACTGGTTAGAGTAACAGTTCTCATTTCTTTGGGGCATATACCCAGGAGTGAAACTGCACGGTCATATGGTAGTCCTATATTCAAGTTTTTCAGGACCTGCCAAACTGATTTCCACAGCAGCTGAACCCACTATACCTTCCCACCAGCAATGTAAAAGTGTTCTCTATCTCCTCACCAACACTTGTTATTTCTCTTTTTTTCAGTATTATTATAGCCATCCAAGTGGATGGTTTTGACCGGCATTTCCCTAAGGACTAAGAATGCTGAACATCTTTTCATGTGCTTATGCTTATAATCTTTCAAGTTGCCTTTCTACATACGAAGCAATCCCCTTGTTAGGGGGCCCACTTCGCCAAGGTAGGAATCAAACCTCAAATTCCCACATTCCCCTGTAGCTAGGCCCAGGCATGTGACCCAGACTCTGCCAATCAGATGTATGCATAGACTGTCTTGCAACTGAGTGACAAAAACAAAAAGGCCCTATTTCCAGTTTTACCGGTGTAGCTGATGACAGAGGACTCCTGTTCTGGGAGACAGAAACAGCAGCAGTCTCCCAGTGATCACAAGGTAAATTCTTCTATTAAGGCACCAAAGCCTCAACTACAGAATCTCCCCCAGAATCCAGTGACCCAACAGCAGCAGTGACAGTTTCTTCATCACCACAGCAGAGAACACTGGAGAAGCTAAGCCTCACCAGCCTACCAGCAATTCTGTAAGCTACTCAACATCCATTTGATAAACTTCTTTTCTACTACATCATTATCCTGGAAGAAGCATTACATGAGGTAGTTCTAGTTCAATCTAAGAAAATTTTCTAACATTTAGATGTCTATCAAAAAGCCCTTTTTTTTTTTTTTTTTTTTTTTTAAATATTTTATTTATTTATTTGACAGAGAGATCACAAGTCGGCAGAGAGTCAGGCAGAGAGAGAGAGAGAGAGAGAAGCAGGCTCCCGCTGAGCAAAGAGCCCGATGCGGGGCTCGATCCCAGGACACTGAGATCATGACCTGAGCCGAAGGCAGCGGCTTAATCCACTGAGCCACCCAGGCGCCCCTCAAAAAGCCCTTTTTAAGTTGAACAAATTACCTCGTAACAATCAGTCACTGCAAATTTAATGCTGATATTGCATCTGTCAGGAACATTCTGAAAGAGGTGGATGGAGAGTTGAACAAGACCACCTTTAAGAATTTCTTCCCATCCGTATTCCTACCAAGTTTCCTATACTAAATTGTGAACTTTATTTTTTTTTTAAAGATTTTATTTATTTATTTGAGAGAGATCACAAGTAGGCAGAGAGCCAGGCGGGGGGTTGGGAGGGAGCAGGCTCCCCGATGACCAGAGAGACCAATGCAGGGCTCGATCCCAGGACCCTGAGATCATGACCTGAGCCAAAGGCAGAATCTTAACCCACTGACCCACCCAGGTGCCCCTAAATTGTGAACTTTAAAAGATAAAATCATACCTTAATAACCCATTCAATACCACTCAAATATTTACTAATTTACTAGCAATTAATTCTAGCTTTTGTCATGTAACAATTCATATGAACATTCAGACTAAATCTTACTACCTTTTACTTCATTATGTAAGAAAAGCTGCCCATCGTAGGAGGAAAGAAGGAATTACAGATAAACAAAAAGAAAAAATCCATAATCCTACTCATCTGAAAAAAATCACTGAAAATATTCTGGTGAATATCCTTCAAAACATTTTTTCCTATGCTGAATTTCACCTTTTGAAACAAGATTATAATAAAAATAAAACAGCTAACATTTAATTACTGCCAGTCCATATATTTGTTTTTTAAGATTTTATTTATTTATTTGACAGACAGAGATCATAAGCAGGCAGAGAGGCAGGCAGAGAGAGAGGAGGAAGCAGGCTCCACGCAGAGCAGACAGCCTGATGCCGGGGCTCGATCCCAGGATCCTGGGATCATGACCTGAGCTGAAGGCAGCGGCTAATCCACTGAGCCACCCAGGCACCCCTGCTCTATGTATTTTGAACTCAAATAAATCTCACATTTCTCCCATAATGCACTATTATTATTTTCTTTTTACAAATAAGGAAACCAAGACACAAAGAAGAAAAGTAACCAGCCACAGGTTACCTTCCTATAAACCACTCAGCAGTCTGGCCTCATTTTTTGTGTTTTTAACACTATGTTATGACTTTATACTTCTTCCAAAAACTTGATCATAGTATATATACCATCTATGAGTATCTTTCCATTTCAATAACTTTTTTAAATCCTGAAATTGTAAGAAATACACTATGTATTTTAAGATAATGATTTTTTAAAATCCATAAATACCAAATTTAAGGAAATTCTTAACCTTAAATAATATTCCAGTGGTGCCTGGGCGGCTCAGTCGTTAAGCATCTGCCTTCAGCTCAGGTCAGGATCCCAGGGTCCTGGGATCAAGCCCTGCATCAGGCTCCCTGCTCAGAGGAAAGCCTGCTTGTCCCTGTCCCACTCATCCTGCTTGTGTTCCCTCTCTCACTGTTTCTGTCTATGTCAAATAAATAAAATCTAAAAAAAATAATAATAATGTTCCATTTACATGAACAAGTTGCACCTTAGTAAGGAAACAGCTTACTCTTATGAATAATTCAAATCTTGAAGCTAGTCTAAGCCAAAATACTCTAGAATTCTAGCATTTGTAAAATTCATCTTTCTGAAACCACAGAGCATATATACTTCATGACAACATGGTTTTAAACGCCTCACAAGCATGTCTGTTTCTCTTTCACCCTCTCCCTTTTTCTTAAAGAATCATTCAAAGCACCCAGCATACTATGGGGCATTCACAGTTGGCACTCAATAAATATATATTGATAGACTGGTTAGACAATGCTATGTTGAAGTAGAAAATATGCAGAAACAAAGGTCATCTTGTGACAGTGAATGCAGCTGGACCAGATTTCTCTCATCAGGAAACCACAAGAGACCCACAAAGCATTCCACAGCAGATAATGCATAGTGACATACCAGAGAAAAACAGTTAACACTGCCACCCACTTTGCCTAAATACTGAACTTTGACTGCACCATTTACGTTCAGGTAAATATACAAACAGGCAAGGTACAAACTAAGTGAATTATTTTTAAAAGGAGGCAAGAATCTGAGTGACACATGAATGACCGGCAAAAATGAAAATTCTAAGAGGCTTACAACATGCTGTTCCTAACCACCTGCAATTTTCTGTGATGTTCACCATACCATGTGTCTAGGTCCTGGAAAATCACCTGGCTTTAGAGAAGCCCTCTACAAGGGTCAGCTAATGATTGGCCTTAAATTTCAAAGTTTGGCTACTACTCAGGAACTCAAAGTGGTGATCGTTCGAACTTCGAATACCTGATTTTTACAGCACATAATACGGAAAATGATTTCCTCTTTGTGAATTTTCAGATCCTTATCCACAAACAGGAGAAATTCAGTTAAAAAAATCAATAACCTATTTTTCTCTGAATCTACAAGACCCAGACATCAGAAATAACATAGGTAGTGTGCTTTGATGTATTAGTTCTAATTACTGCAAACACTTGAAAGATGATCAACTACTACCTAGAAAGTCAAGGATGGCTTAAAGGCCATGCCTCGTTTGCCAAAGGAAAAAAGACAGACAAAGAAAGGAAGAACAGAAAGCAAGCAAGCAAGTAAGCAAGCATTTTTCCAGAGAGGAGAAAAAAATCCCTGGACTGTATGAAAACTGAAGCAAGCACCTCAGTAATTTATATGGTCTCTGCTTTTATCTACCTTCTACCACCTGCACATACTTACTATGTGAGCTGCAAACAAAAACAACTGCCCTCGCCTTAAAAGAAAAAAAGGAAAGGATTATTTTCCTAAATTCTACGGAAGATGTGACTTATGATAAAGAATTCTAGCAAGATGGAATAAATAATCCAAGAAAGAAAGCAAACAGGAAAAGAGTCTGGAAAGAAAGAAACAAGTTTGTCAAGAAGATACATGTAGGAAATATTGTGATACAAAGAATAAATGGAGAGATGGATGTACAAATGGGAGGGGGGAAGAAGGAGGAAAGGACAGAAAACTGAAGCTATACAAGGATTTTCATCACACAGTAAGTTTATACTTTACAAAGCCATGCACAAGTCTTCACTTCAAAAAGTGATGAGGGGCAACCTGGGTGGGTCAGTAGGTTAAGTATCTGACTCTTGGTTTGGGCTCAGGTCATGATCTCAGGGTCCTGGGACTAGGCCCCAAGTCAGGCTCTGAGATCAGCAAGGAGTCTGCTTGAGATTCTCTTTCTCCCTCTCCTTCTCTCTCTGCCTCTACCCCTCCCCTCCCATGCTCACTCTCTCTCTCAAATAAAAAAATCTTTTAAAAAAAAAAAAGTGTTGAGGAAGGGGTGTTTGAGTGGCTCAGTTGGTTAAGCATCCAACCCTTGGATGCTCCAGCTCAGGTCATGATCTAGTGGTCATGAGATCAATCCCTGCATAGGGCTCAGGGCTGAGCATGGACCTGCCTGAGATTCTCTTTCTCTCTGCCCCGACCCTCACCCTCTAAAAAATTTTAAATTTAAATTTAAAAAATCATCAGGAAAATTCAGAGGCTGGCAAGTTCAGGGAATCCTGACATTCGCTCCAAGATTAAGAAAAAGATACACAGAGGTGATTAATAATAATGTCCTTCAGAAGAATATAAAAACAGCATCATGGCTATCTCACAAAACTAACTTGGCAAGAGAGATCTGTACCAAAATGAAGCATCTATTTAAAGCATGACAGAGCGCCAGGGTGGCTCTCAGTCATTAAGCGTCTGCCTTTGGCTCAGGTCATGATCCCAGGGTCCTAGGATCAAGCCCCCACATCAGGCTCCCTGCTCAGCAGGAAGCCTGCTTTCCCACTCCCACACACCCCTACTCGTGTTCCTGCTCTTGCTGTCTCTGTCAAATAATAAACATAATCTTTAAAATATATATATTTAAAACATGACAAAAAGCTAAACAATCAAAACTACCTTAACTGTTGCAGAATCAAGTCATTGGCACTGATTATGAATTCACTGTTTATTAAATAATACCCATCAATATTCTTTCCCCTTAACTTGTATGTTTGTGCAGAATGTCAGTTACCCATAGGGAGAACATGCTGTTTTAGAACTGAATAAATGATACAGTTATTCCTTCAGATTCTGACTTCCTATGCTTTCACAACACTGTTACACTGTTTATACCACCCTACATTTAACAGCTTACCCTTTCTCCTCCCCAGTTTCTAGACACACAAATAAATACAGCTTATTAATTCTGTGAACTATCTGAAGAAAGGAACTATTTTTTTTTTAAGATTTTATTTATTTATTTGACAGAGATCGCAAGCAGGCAGAGAGGCAGGCAGAGAGAGACGGGGAAGCAGGCTTCCTGCTGAGCACAGCCCAATGTGGGGCTTGATCCCAGGACTCTGAGATCATGACCTGAGCCGAAGGCAGAGGCTTTAACCCACTGAGCCACCCAGGTGACCCAGAAAGGAACTATTTAAATAGAAAAATACAGTTTAACCTAAAGAGCACTGATCTTGAATCCAGAAAAGATGCCTTTATTTTATTCCTTGTACTCAAAAGTGCGAAATAAGATACCGACTGCCTATAATGACCAAGAAGGGAACATTAATTCATAATGAGTATTTCTCCACACACCATTAACACTTGCTAATTCTAGGTAACAGAAACATGGGTTTATGTTTACCATTTTTTAACTTTTCTGGATATATAGAGAAAAAAATAAATGTACGTCTAATGTTCTAGGTTTCTAGCCCAGATGGACCAGTGGCATAACATCACCTGGGAAACTGCTGGTACAAATTCTTGGGTCCCACCCCAGGCCTATTCAATCAGAAACTGTGAGGCTAGGGCCCCAACAATTTGTGCTTTAACAAACCCTCCCCATGTATTCTGATTTACACAAGTCTGAGGACCATCTGACTAGATTAAAAAATCTTACCATTCATCAAAAACAGAAGACAAGAGAAGGGGTTTGAGGCAGAGGAGATAATGAGGATAAAGAGTGTTGGTGCTTTAATTCACCTGCTTTCACCTCCTTCCTTACAGACCCCTACATGGCCACTCTTTCTAATTTCTAATTCTACCCAAATATATTCATTTAGCACTCATGAGTGGTATGCTTTTTAGTCTACTTACACTGTATTTTTTTAAAAATCTCTAAATTCTCAGCCCATAATATACATTACGATTAGATTACCTAAGAGAATGTTTTTAAAATACTGATGCCCAGCTCCTCTCCCAAACCAATTAAATCACATTTTCTCGGCATGGGGACTGGCCAAAAGTATCTTAAAAGCACCCTAGGCAACTGCAGTGTGCAACCAGAGCTGAAAACCACTCAGTCTAAATGATAGTTGTCTCTATTTGATATATTTCCAAGTATGATGAGAAAAACTACTTGTATGAGAATCAGTAGGCAGATATTCAAAATTACATTCAAGGTTATCTTCAGTGATAACATACATATAAGAAACTTTTTAAAATAGCTATGTATTTTCTTTTACGGTTTTTTGTTAATTCCAAGTGTTATGTTTTCCATGTGTGTCAGTAAGGATTTCCTAATAAATAAGATTCCATTTTCTAAAAGCGAGTCAATTTTTTTAAAAAATTAAATGAAGAATGGTACGAGAAATAAGGCAAACACTGCAAAGACGGTAGGCAATCAAAAAAGGTTTGGCTAACTTTGACCAAGGTGTTTATTAAAAACACAGATTCTGAGGCCTACCCCAGCAGTCCTAAACCATGAAGGTTGGAAGTAGCACCCATAAATGTAAGTGATTCTTATTCACTAAAGCTTGAGAAATGCTCTAATAAGAGGTCCTTCAGCTTTTTTGCCACTGGGCAGAGAACAAGTTGGATGTAAAAGGAAGCCCTCTCATTCCATTCATTTCATTACCATCACATCCTGGTCTCTCAGAAGGGTGAGCCCCAGCCACACCCACCTGGTGAGCAGAAGTCGTTTCTACTACAGAACTTAGATCCATTCCTGACTTCCCAGTTCATCCCCCTTTTTACAAGTCTCCAGAAGCTCATTCTGACTTTACTCCCTTCCTTTCACCTTTCTCATCTTCCTTACAAGGGTCCCCTGCCCTGAGTATCCCACTCCAACATGTCCACCTCTTCTTCAACACCTTTCCCCCTTTCCAGCTACCCAGTGAAGCTAATTCTTTTAAAATGTCACAGGATACCAGCACAAATTAATCACCCCCAGGCTATATTTGTACTCTCAATCCCCAAGGATAAACATTCTCGGTATCCATTCAAATTGAAATTTGTTTTTAAATGTTTGTAGACCACTCCCTGTTTATAAACCACCTAACTAGGCAGAGAATTGAAAAATAGCTTTCAGTTCTACCAAGTTTTATCCATTAGTAGTAACCAGAGGTTCTCAACCTTAACCAAACATTGGAATTATCCAGTGAGCTTTTAAAAATCTCCATATGAAGGCCACACTCTAGCCCCAGTTAAATCAGAATCTCTGGAGGTGAGGGTAAGACAAGGCATTTTTTTTTTAAAGTTCCTCAAATTATGCCAGCATGCAACCAAGATTGAGAACCACTAAGCTAGATTCAGCTGGAAAGATTAACATGATACATTCAAGAGGCTGTCTGCCATGGGTGGGCAATACTTTTCGCCATTACTGCACTAGATTCACTTAGCCAAATACAGGGGACTCTTGAGAGAACAGTGACTTCTGAGGACGGAAATTCAAATTCTGACACTAATGAGGGTAATATGCAAATATTTGTTTAGAGTTCTTTTTTGTCAAGAAATATCCTGTATTTGTTTACTCTGACCTAGAAAGTGTTTTTAAAGCCAAACACCATACCTCCAAATATGAACAGAATTTTTAGAGAATTAAACTAGCTTAGATTTAGACTTATAATTTTCCTCAGTGCCTATGCTGGTATCATTTATATCCACCAATGGACAAGAAAGATATTGAGCGGTAAACTATGAACAGATACTAGTGCCCATTTGTACCACAAAGAATATTCAAATATAGGTTCAAAGTTCAATACCATACATCACAAGCAATTTCAATTGTTTTTGGGGTCTCTCTGATATAAATCCCTTTCAAGATTATATTTACTATACTCAGTAAAATTAAATCTATTCAGTATCTTGTACACACTGCAATCTAATACATCATATACTTTTGAGTATGTGAAATTCAGGTTTAAAAGCCTATTTTGTAATAAACATGCCACCAAAAAATATTTACTATGTATCATCAAGTAAAAAGTATATTCTAAAAAAAGTAATAAAATTCACTTCACTCTTTTTTTCCACTTACACTTGGTATGACAAAGACATAATGTTTAATTTTAGGAAGCTACAATTCTTCTAATAAATGAACACCTGGCAAAGAGAGTCACAGTTGTATCCACTTCCTGCCTCAAATGCCAGCAGCAAGTACATCCAATTTCAAGTTCCTCTGAAGCCAATGAGTGGGCAGAAGACAATCACAGCCAAAATGGAGAACACATGGTATTCATTCTTTGAAAAAAAAATTAGCAGTGGATTATAATCAGGAGGGGAAGCCATCTGTCACGAGAAAAAGAGGTGGCAGGAGCTGTCAAGGGCTGTAACATGCCACCTTAACCTTGGTAGAGTCGAGTTTTAGGTTTTAATTCCAGCTAATTCTTATAATAAACATTTTTCAAACTTATTAGTGTCAAATTATGAATGGAATGGGTAAGAGGAAGAAAAACCACCAACACTCAACAACATAGCAGGCAGAAACCACATACGTGCAAAAATTCAAAAACAACTCAACACTTGGGCAAATTCAATTCCCTCTAAAGAATGCACAGCAGTTTTATTTGCATTACATTTAAATAAAAATTAAAAACAAAAAACAGCAACTTCCCAAATAAAGTGAACTACAAGTCAAAAATCAACCTTCACCACTGCCCTACCCTCCAACCACACTAATGACTCCTAATGCCTTGCAAAACACTGTAATGCTACATTTTTGAAGTCAGTCAAATAAGTAATGTGAGCAAAGCATCCTTTTTAGTAACATATATTTATGTAAAATTTCAGCTAAAAAGAACCCCACACAGCACAGAAATTAATAGCTTTAAATAAACATAATGGGGGCACCTGGGTCCCTCAGTCGGTTAAGCGTCTGCCTTCAGCTCAGGTCGTGATCCCAGAGTCCTGGGATGGAGCCCCACATCAGGATCCCTGCTCACGAGGAGCCTGCTTCTCCCTCTCTCTCTGCAGCTCCCCCTGCCTGAGTGCAGGCATGTGCACTCTCTCAAATAAATAAATAAAATCTTTTTAAAAAGATAAATTTTTTTTAAAAAGGTAAAATAAAATAAACATAATGAATAAATATAAGCATTCTGTGTTGCCCTTTTTTAAAAAATCTCCACTGTGTTGTGAAGGTTAAGTCTCCTTCACACAAAGGCACATAGTTTATTTGCGGGGAGTTTTGGGTCCAGCTAACCAGCCAGGAACTCCTTGCCGCAGAAAGAAAATAGAGCAGTGAAAAAAAATTTTTCCAGCAATATTACATTCCTTTTGGGAAAGCACTCTATAATTCAGGATGAGTCATTGTGGAAATAAAAATGTTAAATAATGGATACGACTGTAACTGAAAATTCTGAGAGCTAATTACCCTACTCAAGGTTCCTGGTAACTCCTTGAGGACTATTAAGGCTACACTAGTAGCGATTAGTTATCCAAATGAAACTTATTATCCATTGTGACCCACTTTCCAGGAAACCCATATAGATCCCATCCTACTATTTCTCTTCTCAGAGGAGACTCTAAGGTACATTACATACTTCAAAAAAATGTTATACAATATTATTTGTATTTATAAAATATCTGACTTATTCAATTAACCTCTATTGTAGTACATGTCGATTATGTCACGTAGGCTTGTCCATAGTTTTACACTTTTATTATTATACTTGTAATATCTCCTTTAATTTCATTTACTATCACAACAAACATAACAGCATCTTCTCCACTTGACAACTGATGAAACTCACATGAACACTCTCTTGCTTTTTATATAGAAGCATGGATTTTATGCTGCCTACCTTGGAAAGAAAGTCAAGTATTTCTTATTCCCAGAAGTACTAACTTGGTTATATGAATCAGTCTTGAATTAGGGCATTATAATCAAGGTGAAAAAACTACTAGAGAATGGCACTAGAATAGCAGACAAGGGGCTCCTGGGTGGCTCAGTGGGTTAAGCCTCTGCCTTCAGATTCAATCATGATCTCAGGGTCCTGGGACTGAGCCCCATGTCAGGCTCTCTGCTGAGCAGGGAGCCTGCTTCCCTCTCTCTATCTGCCTGCTTCTATGCCTACTTCGATCTCCCTGTCAAGTAAGTAAATAAAATCTTAAGAAAAAAAAAGAAAAAAAGAGTAGCAGACAAAACTAAAATCAGATCATCCTAGAAGAAGGAATCTCTAGAGACTACCTTGTCCAACTCTCTCGATTTTACAGATGAAAAATCTGGGTCCAAAAAGATTGAACAATGTGCCTGTGGTCTCACACACCTAGTCACTGATTAGCAAGACCAGGACCAAAACAAAAACGCACAAACCTCCCTTTTTAAAATTCAGTGTCCACTACACCAGTGATTCTCAAGCTCATCAGACCCAAAACCACCCCTCCCCTTTTTATAATATTTTGTAATGTGGCCTTTACTATTCTGAAGTGAAGTGTATAGATAATAAGCACATCCTCACATATAATAAAAAAGAACTAATGTAATGCTCTATGAAAAAAAGGGATTTTATAATAAAATGTGTGCTAATATGTAAATGCTAAATATGTGCATGTGTGTGTAAATGCTGTGGCACAGCTACACCCAAAGACACATGTACTCCCAAAAAGAGGCTGAAAAAGCGGCTATATCCAACAAGGCAATGCTGCTGTTAAAGTGATTTTCCAGTAAGAAAAACTCTAGGTAAGGTTCCAAAAATATACAATCTTCCATCAACTTAAACAGTACTCCCACTGCTAGAAAATTCAGCATATATTGAAGCCATTCAAAATATTCTAATCCATTTATGCACATTTATGTAGTTAGGATCTTAAAATAGGCATTTCACCTACACAAATTTCTGGCCAAGACATCTGAAAATCATGGAGTGTGGGGGAACTTATAAATACGCCCAGCCATTCTAAGCATTGCAGGATATTTAGCTACCCTAAGCCCTCTCTAACCTAAATCCAAAAAATACCTTCTGCCTCCAAGCTATTCTAGCAGCCAATGTTAGCACAACTTTCCAATAAATGAGAACCAACATACCTCATCTTGAAAATTCGTATCATCAGAAATACTAAGAGGAAATCAAGAATTTATCTGCCATCACTTGAACAGATTCTCTTTTATCTGCTTCATCTATTAAAAAATGTTCTGTACACTCTTAAGCTCACTAAACAAACTAAGGGTTGCTTGGGGTGGGGGGGGAGGGATAGGGTGGTTATGGATATTAGGGAGGGTATGTGCTATGGTGAGTGCTGTGAAATGTGTAAGACTGATGATTCACAGACCTGGAACCCTGGGACAAATAACACATTATTTGTTAATTAAAAACAAAAACAAAAATAAAACACTCTGTACCATGGGTAACATGCTTTCATAGAGAAACAAGAAATATACCCCCAGGAAATTACAGGAAAGACTGGAAATAGTCATTAAAGTATGTTTCTCTCCTAAGAATCTGGCATCTATTCTAAGTTCCTATTCCCATGAAAAAGAGCCATGTGGCAAGTTTAAGTTCCTTAGTATACAGGTTATCAAATCTATGAAAGATAATCAAAATTAAGAATGTTTTTTTCTGGGGCACCTGGGTGGATCAGTGGGTTAAGCCACTGCCTTCGGCTCAGGTCATGATCTCAGGGTCCTGGGATCAAGCCCCGCATCGGGCTCTTTGCTCAGCAGGGAGCCTGCTTCCCTCTCTCTCTCTCTCTCTCTCTCTCTGCCTGCCTCTCTGCCTACTTGTGATCTGTCAAATAAATAAATAAAATCTTTAAAAAAAATGTTTTTTTCTGGGGGCGCCTGGGTGGCTCCATGCGCTAAGTCTCTGCCTTTGGCTCAGGTCATGATCTCAGGGTCCTGGGATCAAGCCCCACATCAGGGCTCTCTGCTCAGCAAGGAGCCTGCTTCTGCATTCCCCCACCACCTGCATCTCTGCCTACTTGTGATCTCTCTCTTGCGGTGTCAAATAAATAAATAAAATCTTAAAAAAAAAAAAAAAGTTTTCTGAATATATTCTTCCAACTTTTCAGATTTTCAACCCAACAGTCTTTTCCCTTTGTTGCCAATAAGTTTATATAATGCAAACACATAGGATGTAACTGTGTAAAAAAATACTTTTAAAAGAGGCGCCTGGGTGGCTCAGCCAGTTAAGCGTCTGCCTTCCGCTCAGGTCATCATCCCAGGGTCCCGGGATCAAGCCATATATCGGGCTCTCTGCTCAGTGAGGGAACCTGCTTCTCCCTTTCCTTTTGCCTCTCCGCGTTTGTGCTGTCTCAAATAAATAAATAAAATCTTTAAAAATATATTTTTAATACAATAAATATGTATCTGTAAACAGCTAATCAAAGCAGTTTTTTCATTTTAATACCATTACCTCAGACCAATGACAGCAATGACACTTGTGTTCAAAAAATATATATATACGTATATATGGGCACCTGGGTGGCTCAGTGGGTTAAAGCCTCTACCTTCAGCTCAGGTCATGATCCCAGGGTCCTGGGATCAAGCCCCAAATCAGGCTCTCTGCTCAGCAGGGAGCCTGCTTCCTCCTCACTTTCTGCCTGCCTCTCTGTTTACTTGTAATCTCTGTCAAATAAATAAATAAAATCTTTAAAAAAAGAAAAAATATATATATGTATATATAGATGCCTATCTAAAACTCTATATTCTAAACAGATAAACTATAACATACCATTATTTATAATTTTTGGCAATGAAAACACCTAAATTCCAGAGAGATATCTCCTCCTAGATTTCACAAAATGTGTAATAAAAAGTCAATACGGAGGCGCCTGGCTGGCTCAGTTGGTTAAGCAACTGCCTTCGGCTCAGGTCATGATCCCAAGGTCCTGGGATTGAGCCCCATGTCAGGATCCTCTCTCAGCTGGGATCCTGCTTCTCCTTCTCCCTCTGTCTGCTACTCCACCTACTTGCGCACTCTCTCTGTTACTTACTTACTTAATTAAATGTATGTCAATACAGGGGTGCCTGGGTGGCTAAGCCAGTTAAGCTTCTGACTTCGGCACAGATCATGATCTCAGGGTCATGCCCCTCATTGGGCTCTGTACTCAGTGAAGAGTCCACTTGACCCTCTCCTTCTGCCCCTCCCTCTACTCATACTCTCTAGTAAATAAAGGTCTAAAGAAAAACCTCAATATAAACTATGAAAAAAATACTTCCTTCAGTAGCGCTTTTAAGATACTATGAAAATGGAAAACAAAGTTTCTTTATCAAAAAATTTTACACCATGAAGGAAAACTTACAAGTTATTTTGTCCAAATCCCTGCTTCGGCGGGGGGGGGGGGGGGGGGGGGGGGGGGGATGTACTACACTGACAACCTCTCTTCAGATCTTAGGCTAAAAGTTTCAAAAAATAACAATACTCTTTTTTATGATACAGAGAATTTAAAAACCAAATCAAAATGAAACATACAGAATTAACAGGCCTCTAACACACAATATAACTTCAGCAGAAGGCAACACAATTGCCTGTCATATTCTTAGTCTTTAAAACTGAACTCTCTTTCAAAATTTTACAATGCTTTCTAATAGTTAAGTAACGGTAATATAGATTCCAAATGTCAAGAAATTCTAGATGACTTGTTCTCTTCTTTTTCAAGGCAATGAATTATAATGTTCAAGCACTGCTAATGACATAATAATTTGGGGGACTTATCTATAGCTTGCCAGTCCCAGATTGCAATTTTCTGCTATTCCCAAATAAGTCCACCTTTTGCTGGTTAAAAAAAAAAAAAAAAAAAAAAAAAAAGGATAATTTTAAAGTATACAGTGATTCTTGAAGAGTTTGGGCCCTCCTTTTAGGGCTATGGATATGATTATATTAAATAGCTTCCAGAGAGTGGGAGAACAAAATTAGTATTAGTGTGAACACCATTCCAACCAAAAATAAATCAATATATCCTTTCCCTTTTTTAATTTCTTCACAGAAAAAGCTGGGTAATTGATGAGACAAAAAGGAATCCTTACCACAAAACACTCAATAAGGAGAATACTTTCTGGTTATCCGACTGTAACTACTGGCTATTTAAGAGCCTCCTAGCAAAACTCTAAGGACAGAAATACATGCTATCAACAAACAAGGAAAAAAGCACTGGTTCTTTTGGCCTTTTTCACTTTGTAGTTCTTACTATCACTGATGCTTCTTCTAAGGGTTACTACATATTTCTAGAAGTCTATTATCTTTAAATCCATTCTACTCTACAAAATAAGACAATATTCAAAAAATCCAAGAGAAAATGTATGTATTCTTTGTATACATCCTCTAAATCACTAAAATTAAGTTTAATGTGAATTCAGGAATCTAAAAACTCAAGAAAACAAGTCATTATCTTGTGAAGTTTTCACATTGCTTTCAGCTTTATTTTTACTTAGGGCAGTTCACCAAGAAAAATTTAAGGATAAAAAGAAGGTACTCAATATTTGTTAAATCAAAAATAAATAATAGAGGCGCCTGGGTGGCTCAGTGGGTTAAAGCACCTGCCTTCGGCTCAGGTCATGATCCCAGGGTCCTGGGATCGAGCCCCGAATCAGGCTCTCTGCTCAGTGGGGAGCCTGCTTCCTCCTTTCTCTCTCTGCCTGCCTCTCTGCCTACTTGTGATCTCTGTCTGTCAAATAAATAAATAAAATCTTTTTAAAAATAAATAAATAAATAATAATAAATATTAAAACTAGCAATTAGTAACAGATGAACACTTTCATAGCTTGTCAGGAAAAGGGTGACATCTCTAATCAGTTATTATCTGTGAATGTAAAACCAAAAAACATGATTGACAGATCTCAAAGCAGAATTTTTTATTCAATATGCATGGATAAACTCCCTCCAAAACTTTGAAGAAGTAGTTTTTGGGTGCCTGGGTAGCTCAGTTGATTGAGCATCCAATTCTGGATTTCAGCTCAGATCATGATCTCAGGGTCATGAGACTGAGCCCCACCTCAGGCTCTATGCACACCACAGAGTCCGCTTGAAATTCTCCCTCTACCACTGCCCCTCCCCCAACTAGTGTTCTCTGTCAGTCAGTAAATAAATAAATAAATAATTTTTTCTAAAAAGTGCTTTTTTTGGCTTTCTAGAACAGTGACACTTTCTCCTTTTATTTAATATTGCCTGGGCTATATTGTGGTCTATAAGGTTTTAGCCAATCTTTTCCCATTACTCACTATTATTGAAGAAATAGTGTACCTTCCTAAACCATGGCAAAGAACCAAAAGCCTTGTTGAGGTCAAAAACTGTGGCATCTTATTACAACACTGAACAGACAGAAGAGGAACATTATTAGCTAAAGAATAATCTAGTTAAGACCCTTACTGGCAACCTCTTATTAGAATCAAAAGATCCTAAGGCCTTTGGACAGTTAGTTTCTTCTGCCTGGAATATTTTATCCCAGTCACATCACTCAGGTCTCTCTTTGCTCAAGTAACATCTTCAAAGAGGCTTAAAACACTTTTGCTGCATATTGAAATATAATGGTTACCTCAACACCTTAAAGACTGAACTGACAACCTATAATTATTGTCTCATATATGACAATTTTTCTCAAAAATTAACAAAACAAACATGTCACTTCAAAGACAATAATGGACAGTATTTCTTGCTGGTGATAAAACTTGAATTTTCATGCAAAAATCAGAATTCTGGAAAACCTGTATCTCCCATCTGGTGAGATTATAGCCTACCAAAACTGAAAAAGACTTTTCTAATGAGTTAGGAATTAATACTAATGAATGCAAATTTTTTATTTGTCTAATGAAATATGGCAACATTTGGAAAATCTGCATAACTCAAATGAACCAATACC
Organism: Mustela lutreola; assembly: GCF_030435805.1. NCBI lineage: Eukaryota > Metazoa > Chordata > Mammalia > Carnivora > Mustelidae > Mustela > Mustela lutreola. The sequence goes on from NC_081297.1 coordinate 43,790,284, forward strand.
TTCCAAATGCAATGTTACAAATGTTGGAGAAAGTATATGTATTCCTGTATATTCTCTACATTTTACAAGATCTACTCAAGGTACAAGACGGACAAATTCATTTTAACATAACAAATTATGGAAAATTCATTGATAAGAGTTCAGATTCCACAGTGCAACTACCACTTGATGAAAATACTCTAAAACTCGATTATGGTTATGGTTGCACACCTCAGCAAATTTACTACAAAAACAAAAGTTAAGTCACTGAACTGCATTTACACTAAAAATCAACGAGTTTTAGGGCATATAAAACATCAGTAAAGTGTCAAAAAATAAATTTTTGTGTCGTTTCAAAATATCCATGATTATCTGAAAAAAGTCTTTAAAAAAAGATTTTATTTATTAATTTATTTTAGAGAGAGAGAACACATGAGAGCAGGGGGAGGGGCAGAGGGGGAGAAAGAGAGAATCTCAAGCAGACTCCCCACTCAGCGTGGAGCCTGAAGCAGGGCTCTACCTCACAACCCTGGGATCATGACCTGAACTGAAATCAAGAGTCAGATGCTCAGTCAACTGAGACATCCAGGTGCCCCCTAAAAAGGCTTTTAAAACACTTCTGCTTTTTCCAACCACATATTTATGTGAGGCCTAATTTCCTTCAAATACTTCAACCAAAATTTAAAAATGCAATAGATCATTGGAAGCAGCAGTTCTGACAATCAGCTGTCTTCTATTAAGTCAGACATGAGACTTGCAAAACTAGTTTCCATTAAAAATATTATTTTTGTTAACATTTAATGTGTTTATTATTTTTAAATGTTAATAAACTGTTTTAAATTTCTATTTTAGTCTCTAATATAGAAATATTGATGAAGTCCACATAAGCAAAAGCTGCTTGGGGCTCAATAATTTTTACAAGTGTACAACCTCCTGAGGCCAAAACATTTGAGACTTGCTGTTAAAGGGATCATACAGGTGCCTGAGGGCTCATACATCCCGGAAGAGTTATCCCAGAGTGATTTCAAAGCAACAGGTCTCTGCATATCACAAACTCTGAAAGTACATAAGCCACCAATTGCTGTTGAAGGATGGTACAATGTGCACATCAAAGTTGAACTGTTTCTCACGTTCTCAGCTCACAAGGTCTCCACAGATGAAATTAAGCTAGAAAGGTATCATTTCAATCCCATATTCTCCACCAATTGTCAAAACGTAACAGAACTTACCATGAGCCTATCAGGTAGGAAAGACTGCCAGAACAAATAGAAAAGGAGGTAGTTTCAATAAGCATTATTGCTAATAATATGAAAAAATTAAAGGAACAGATCTCTGCTAAAAACTTCCCAATTCCAGGAAGAAAATTATTTTCAGAGATACATATGGCAGCACAGAAAAAGAAAAATACAGTTCAAAAAAGCATTTCTAATCGTGTCCATAAGGAAAGAACAGAACACTTCCAATACAAAGTTAATCACTTCCTCCTGAAAGCACATTTTCTGCAATATTTCTGTTTTTGACAAATTCACTCCAAATTCATCACACAAAGGTACATGATCTTCGGTGAACTTGCTAACTAAAAGACATCTATTATCAAAGAAGTCCATTTATCACAGGAACATAAACCATTATTACCCCTTTTTAATTTAGAGATTAGAGATTCTCTCAAGCTGTCTGCATTCAAAGAAATGCACAACAAAGAAGACTGAAACACATAAATAGCTCGGTGAGAAAATACCAATCAGGGCGCCTGGGTGGCTCAGTGGGTTAAGCCACTGCCTTCGGCTCAGGTCATGATCTCAGGGTCCTGATATTGAGTCCCGCATCGGGCTCTCTGCTCAGCAGGGAGCCTGCTTCCTCCTCTCTCTCTCTCTCTCTGCCTGCCTCTCTGCCTACTTGTGATCTCTCTCTGTCAAATAAATAAATAAAATCTTTAAAAAAAAAAAAAAGAAAATACCAATCAAAGATACACCATTTAATGGTTTCTCTCTGCCTCTCCACTCCTTACTCCCATAAGCAGAGACCTGTAGCTTGGGATACTGAAATAACCAGGGCAGTAAATTTTCCAACACTCACAAGCACATATTTAATAATGTCTACGTACATGTACCTCAGGTCACAGTCATTAGTCCCTTATTTCTAAATGCTTATGCTTTCTAGTTCCACTTTCTAATCTCTATCCACTTTCCCTCAATAGCCAAACATTTCCCCTATCTCAATACCATGGTTCATCACAGTCTGCTCTTTTGCCATCACAGTCTATATCCAAATATTTCTTTGGAAGTATCTCATGATTGTGTACCTTCCTCTCCATTCCTACTACCCACATTAATCCAGGCCTTCTGCCACAAAATCAATTGCTTTTCCCCGCCTTCTGTGCTTCAATCCATTCTGCTGACAGCAACAAAAGCTGCTCTTAAATAGTATTTAATGTTATGTCATTCATTTCCTTGCTCAAGAAATCCCTAGGGCAACTTCCTATTACTTTCTTCAAATTCTTCTTCAAATAAAATCCAGATTAAGAAAGAAAAAATTACACACTTTTAAAGGATGAATTATATCTCAATAAAACTGTCAAGAAGGAAGAGAGGGAGGAAGCAAGGGACGGGGAGGAGAAAAAGAGGTGGAAGGATGGGGAGGACAACTCCCCAAATGGTTCTCTACAAAGTACCACTTTACTCACCACCACTTCCGACATTCTGAAAAGCTGAAAGACATTAGAACACCCACACCATTGTCAGAGGCATTCTGGCCTCCCTGTAACCAATTCTAGTGATGGCCAAGCATCATTTTCTGAAACTGACTCTTCCATCAGAAAAATATACCTTTGTTAGAAAATGGCAGTATATTCCCCCATGGAGCCAAAATCCATACCCCTATTATCTGCACTCATTTTTCTAGTGTTGGCCTTCCCTCGCCCCCCACGAAAAGAGAAAAAAACTTTCTTCTATATGGCTGCCCATTAAATACACACATTATAACTAAAATGTCACAAGTCTCCTCTTCTTTAGTTCCCGCAACCACTTATTATAAAGCATGCTTTCAAAGAGGCCCCTTCCTGGGCAAACAGGGCACCTATAATATGATGTCAAGTTCTAGAAGCAGTATGATTTTAAAAAGTAAAATGGAACTCTGTCACCCCTTAATATAACTAAAAACTAAGTTCATTTTCTGGCTTCCCTTACACAATAAAATAGTGGGTTTCCCAACTCATATTTAAGCTACTATCTATAAAGCTGCTATAAATTAGCAAATCCCTAAAAATTATTCTGTCATTGAGATGAAATCAGACAATAGACTGCACTGTGAAATGCAAGAAGGGGAGAGAAGGGGAAAAGCTGCAATACTCTGGCAAATTCTTATTTCCTCGCAAATAAGGCCTGTCAGATATTTGTACAATTTTTTACTGGATTCAACGAATCATTTTTCATAGCATTCCACTATATTCCAGGTAAAGCATACTTAACTCTGCAAGCAGCCAATTTCTCATACCTACCTATTTTACCTTCCTATGTGACAAGATCCAATGGAGAGGTAGCTTAAATTTGTAGAAGCCAAACATGAACAAATTTTGCTTCTCAAAATGACTGTTAACTTCCCAAAAGGAACATATCTACTTTACATCTGATTTAATATTCTCGGCTCATTCTGCATAGTTCCTTAACACATCTCATTTCTGAAACACCTAAAAAGATCACATCTATCTGGAAAATAAATTAGAACACCGACTTATCCACCATAGTGTGCTTTATCATTCATAACTCATCTCTATGTTAAAAAAAGAATTATCAAAAAGTTAAATAGTCCAAGACACAGATTCCAGATCTCAAGTTCAACTTAAATGAAAGTGAAACAATTAGCAACATCATGAAAAAGCTTATAATAGCTTTCACAAATGAAGGTACGACCTAAAACTGTAAAAATGTTAACAGCCACCCGTGTGCCAACAGAACAAAGAACAAAGTTTATCTTTTTGTATTTCTGAACTTGGAAATTCTCTTGATCCTTAAACAAATAAAATAAAAACCAAAAAATCAAATCCTAAATAAAATCAGACTCCAAAAACAAAAACAAAAAATACATAAAACATTAAACTCACTCACCATACTGAACTGTTGAACTGAATGTACTTTGACCACACAAAATCCCAATGATTGCTTTAAAACAGTTATTTTTAAAATTAAGCTTCCAACTAAGTTCAACATATAAAAATATTATGAAGGCATAATATAAAAAAAGTATGATAATAACTTGTTAAATCTTGGTTAGAATAAAATAAAACAGAAATCATTGAAAGCCTTAGCTTTGCAATTCAACCAAGCTCATACCTGGACTTTTATTTTTCAGCAAACACACACTAAAAACCTTCTTCACTCTCAACTTAAGAAAAAGAAAAGGTCTTTCCTGTTAAAACATGTATTGTTCCATCTCTTCAACCACCAGTATTTGAAACAACAAAAGGGGTATGAGACATAAAAACAGCTGGGTATTTATTTTAGAAACAATTTCCTAAAAGAACTCTGTAATAATGAACCACACATATTAGGCAATTCTAAGCAAATGTGTTTTTACATTTGATAGATTCTACAACAAACCTCTGTGGCCCAATCAGATCAAACATTTAGAATGCATCTAAATCCCCAGTCTCAAATTGGAATGGGGAAATTTGTTTAATTACTGTAAATCTTATTAAACCAATCTTCTTTGTAAAGTGGAAAATATCTGACCTCTGAGGGTTCTGGAGGGTATAATGAATGCAGAGTTTAATTAGGGCCCACTGTTGGCTCACTATAATCTATTAATTAGCATTCTCAGTTCTCTATATCTCATTGCAGTGTCTCACTTTACTTTAAAATTGCACCCTTTGCTTTTTGGACTAAAGTTATACAATTTTAGTATTGTGTGGTAATTATAGTGGGTGCAGGAAGAATATATTCCTGCCAGCACTGCTGCTTAATTAGGTCAAGGGGTGGAATCTAGATAAGGCTGTGTTCACCCTCCTTCAGTGCATATGGTTTTTTTGGCATCATAGTCCTGTGGACTGTTTCACTTCCACTGGACTGAAGTGCTGAGTTCCCCCTACACTCTGCAGAAGATTCAACTACCTTACTTTTGAATGTAGTTTAGTAACTACAAAGAATATTGTCATTGCTTTTTATCCACACAGCTTTCAAAGTATAGACATAATTAGCAGCCTCGATTATTTGAAAATAAAGACATATACCAATAATTTTTTTCCCTTGTTAAAATAGGCATTTCCAAGTTGCTTGATGATAAAAACCATCTTGGTGAAAGGCCTATTTTCAGCATCATCAGAAAGGTATACTGGAGGCTAGCTAAGTCAAGGATAAATCTAGTAATCTCAATTCCACTTCTACCAAAATCCACTTTAAATTATACATACACCTATACTGATACACATTACATTTATATACACATATACTGTCAATATACTCTTGAAAGGTAGAAACTTAAAAGGGAATTGTTTATTAATGTGTAATTTTTACACAATATTTATAATAAGTTACAGTTCAACCACTTTTCAGGTAAACCTAAGTAAACTGATTCTTATTAACAATATATTTGAGGGCGCCTGGGTGGCTCAGTGGGTTAAGCCGCTGCCTTCGGCTCAGGTCATGATCTCAGGGTCCTGGGATAGAGTCCCGCATCGGGCTCTCTGCTCAGCAGGGAGCCTGCTTCCCTCTCTCTCTCTCTGCCTGCCTCTCCGTCTACTTGTGATTTCTCTCTGTCAAATAAATAAATATAAAATCTTAAAAAATATATATATATATTTGAGATTGAATAATATTCAAGTATGATACACTATGATGCTTAACTATCTAAATACATACAAAGTACCTCATATTTGAACACTGAAACACTATCAGTACATACTCCAAATTTATTAATCTGATTTTTACAAATTAAAAAACCTAATACCTACTCTTGAAATACAGATAGTTTTTAAGACCCATGCTACACTAGTACCTTACCATAAGATTAAACAAAGCAGGGACGCCTGGGTGGCTCAGTTGGTTAAGCAGCTGCCTTCGGCTCAGGTCATGATCCCAGCATCCTGGGATCGAGTCCCACATAGGGCTCCTTGCTGGACTGGGAGCCTGCTTCTTCCTCTGCCTCTGCCTGCCATTCTGTCTGCCTGTGCTCGCTCTCTCTTCCTCTCTCTCTGATAAATAAATTAAGAAAAAATCTTAAAAAAAAAAAAAGATTAAACAAAGCAAACTCCTTTTTTCTCTCTTGATATTTACAATTCAACACCAAACTGTAAAAACTTTCAGAATGTATCAACTATTATTTCATATTTAGGAATGATAAACTTTTGGTGTTGTACTTCACCTTCCATGAACATAAATGTGAACTGAAGACAACGTATTTCCCCTTTCTACTGTCATATGTCATCTAAATATCTTATCTTGTACATCAATGATTCTCAAGGTGAGGAGACATCAAATCACCAGAGTGTTTTTTAAATAACCCTATCTAAGATCTTAAACACTTTTTTCTCTACACACACTCCTTCTACTAAAGGTCACTGTCACAGTTAATGATCATTATGTACAGGAGTCTGTCGCTACTCTGAAATGCAGTAGGCAGGAAAAAAAGGTTGAGAAACACTTAGCCAATGGTCCCTTGTTTATTTTCCCTTCTGTCACAATTAAGCTCAAAGGTGACAAGAAAACATTCATGAATTCCCTATGGCAGATGAGCAACAAACTAGTTTAAGAATTAGATGTACGACATTCTAAAGATTCCAAAATTAGTTTATCTCGGAACTACCAGAGAAGCTTGTTTAAATACAGGCTCCTGGGACGCCTGGGTGGCTCAGTTGGTTAAGCAGCTGCCTTCGGCTCAGGTCATGATTCCAGCGTCCTGGGATCGAGTCCCACATCGGGCTCCTTGCTCAGCAGGGAGCCTGCTTCTCCCTCTACCTCTGCCTGCCATTCTGTCTGCCTGTGCTCGCTCTCTCCCCCTCTCTCTCTGATAAATAAATAAAATCTTTAAATAAATAAATAAATAAATACATACATACATACATACAGGCTCCTGGACTCCATCTCCAGAGATATTTATGAAGCAAAAGGCCTGGAAATCTGTATTTTAAATAAGTAAGTGTATCAGAACTAACATTTAGGAAACTTGTCCTTACTTTTAAGATGTAACACTGGGGTCTATTTTAATTCTTCTCTTTCTTTTCACATTTTTGTTTTTAAAGTCTTAAAGATTCAAACTCAAGAAATTTCCTAAGGAATACTTTTTAAAGGCTATTTCCTCTTTTCTTAAAAAAAAAAAGGCTGGGTCGATAAGAGACTTAAGAGACATAAGATTTAAGCATACTAATAAAACATTCAGATTTTGTGTAATGACAAATTACATTTAATCGTTAGTTAAAAACTAGATGCAAAGTAGTTTGAGGTTATATCTGGGAAAAGAGAAAATTATAATTTCTAATTTTTTAAGATTTAATTTATTTATTTGACAGACAGAGATTACAAGTAGGCTGAGAGGCAGGCAGAGAGAGAAAGGAGGAAGCAGGCTCCCCACTAAGCAGAGAGCCCCCGACGCGGGGCTCGATCCCAGGACCCTGGGATCGTGACCTGAGCCAAAGGCAGAGGCTTTAACCCACTGAGCCACCCAGGCGCCCCTATAAATTCTAATTCTTTTTAAATCTCTGATTTAAACGAATTAAAGGTTTAGTTTTTGGTGGTTTTTTTTTTAAATTATTTTATTTATTTGACAGAGAGAGAGACAGTGAGAGAGGGACACAAGCAGGGAGGGGGAGAAGAAGCAGCAGGTTCCCCACCAAGTAGGGAGCCCGACGCGGGGCTCGTTCCCAGGATCCCAGGATCACAACCTGAGCCGAAGGCAGCCACTTAACTGACGAGACCGAGCCACCCAGGAGCCCCTTTTTTGTTTTGTTAAGATTTATTTATTTGAGAGAGAAAGAGAGGAGAAGCAGGGGGAGAGGGAAAAGAATCTTAAGCAGACTCTTCACCGAGTGTGGAGGCCAACGCAGGGCTCAAACTCACAACTCTTAGATCATAACCTGAGCCAAAATCAAGAGACAGATGCTTAACTGATGAGCCACCCAGGTGCCCCAATGTTTAGTTTTTAGTTCATACTGTACTATCAAATAAATTTGAAGATTTTTAACTCTGTGATGTTAAATTAATTAGTACAGACACAATAGTATATAGGCATTAAAATAATGATTCAGTCACATGGGGCTTTAATATACAGCAGATGTGTTGGCTAAGAAAGGTCATAATGTAACACCTATAATATTCCATTTGGATTAATTTTATGTGTGTATGTACAGAGATGTACATTACAGAGAAACAACAAAATGTTAACAGTGGAAAAGCAAAGTTACCAGAGATGGGAGGATTTAGGATAAATTTCTATTTCATATCTATCTTTTTCAGTATTATTTTTATGACTGAACAAGCTATTTTTATTACTGAAAAGGTAAGTCTGGGGCTTTAACATACAAAACAATGTAACTAGCACTCTTCTTCAAATAACCAAAACAGTAGATATGAATGCCTGAACTAAGTATTAGTAATAGAATGGTAAAACCATCAACAGAAATCTTAGATTTATTTCATCAAAGACAGGTCATTTCTAATTCCTTCTTTCTTAGCATCATTCAAGAACACTGAAGAAATCCAAATAAGTTGATTACTTTCTTCATAATTTTTATTAACTAACCCAAAATGAAGTATAAAATCAACAATAAGATGGCTGCTTTAAAATTCTCCTTGAAGAGTAGTAGAATTTTTTAAGAAGGCAAATAATTCAAACTCACAAGTTAAAGAAAAGTTCTAAAAGTCTCAAACAAAAAATATGATTAAGATTTTAATTGATGGAAGCATAAATATAATTTTTTCACATCCTTGGAGTCATATGTCACTCAATGTGACATGACAGTGTTGGCAAAACATCTACTATAACCTGGAGGAGTAGAGAAAAAAAGTGCTTCATATATCTAATAGGATAGCATTTAGCTCTCAAACTGCAAAGCCCTAATTAAAATGCCTAGCTATCGCACTTATTTTCTAGAAGCAACCAACCATACCAAGCTGCATTTCTTACACCTTATATTTGAAGAACTAAAGAAAAAAAAAACTTTTTTTATTTTTAAAAAGCTACATAAACATCCTAAAGTTAAACTTTCATGAATGCCAACAGAAAAAAACTGCTTCCCATTGTTGGTACTTAATATTTATATCAATATTCACTTCTTAAAACTAATTTTCATTCTGTGCTATCAATGTAATGATTTGCCTTACAGTAGTTTTTCTGGTTTTTTTCAAGACTGGTTTTTTGACACCTATTATGGTAAATCTTTTTCTTTCTTTCTTTTTTCCTTTTCTCTTTGTGGACAGCCTCTTGCCTTCTTAAGTCTTCCTGGCAGACTAGTGAGATGTCACAGGTGTGCAGCAGCCATTAACACTTATATAACTCTTCCCTCCCTTTTCTCTGCCCCCTCCCCCAAACTCTGCAGGCCTTGGAGATTTGGATACTTTACATACAAACAAATGGACCAATACAATATGAGCTAGGCCTGGCAATGACTAACTTAACATCACACAGGGAGCAGTGCCCAGGAATAGATTCCGAGTCAGGTGAAATGAGTCTCAGCACACCAGTCTGCCAGATAATTACATGACCCATAAATTGTACTAGGGGCATGATGCCTGATCGCCAAGTTCAACCAGCAAAAATATGGAACACTTCACGAATCTATGTGTCATTCCTTGCACAGGGACTATGATAATCTTCTGTATCATTTCAGTATTAGTCTATGGGCTGCCGAAGCGAGCACTATGGTAAGTCTTACTTCTACACCTCACACTTAAGATACGTAGCCTGAATAATTTTGATAATGTATCTTAGAGCAGATAAAAAAATTATACTCTCCAAAGAACGGAGAAAGGTAATACAGGTTTAAAGAAAAGACAGGAAGAGAAAGAGAAGCAGGAAAATGCAAGTGGAAAAAGCAAGCAACAATAGTGAGCAAGCAGACATGGCAACCAGAAAAAAACAGGTTCAGAATCAAATCCAGAGAAGGTTAAGAAATGACAGATAGAAAATACTCTGGTAAGTAGGAAAAGGAAAAATAAATGAACCAAGAAGAGGAAAACCTAACAAAGAAAGAAAGAGAACAGCTCATTTCACTTACATGAATTCAGTCAATAAAGACAAACACACATATAAAACTAACCTGGTTTTCCTCCTGCACAACTCTATACTGTTCCTTCCAAATAGTGATTTTGGAAGCTTCATCTTTTCTCAGGGCTCGTTCTTTCTTCAGCTCTGGGCTCCAGAAAGTCTTGATGCTATTCATTGAAGAACTTAATTTGCTCTCCTTTACTTCCACATCCTTCCGCAAGAGATCATTTTCCCTTAATACTTCTTTCAGCTGCGTCTGCAGATCCATGATTGTATTATCTCTTGCCTGACGAAGAGAATGAGGAACAGTGGATGCCATACTCACAGGAGGGAGGTGATGCTCTCCAAACGCTATGGTGTCACTAGCAACCCCACTGCTAGCTATATTGGGGCTACTGCCCATAGCAGTCATCCTGACACCATACGGCAGACGTCCCCCAGAACGGCCAAGTGTCATGGTGCTTTTAGGTGTTTCTGAACCCACATTTTCATGGTCACTTAGGTACATAGGGCCAGATGTGGCATAGGCAGCATTTAAGGACTGGATATTCTCCATTGAAAGGGTTTTCCCACTGCCACCTCCAACACTGCTTCCAGAACTCCCTCCTGTACTATTGGTTCGACGATGACCCAAGCGAGGGGAACGTGGAAGCCTAGGTGAACGCCCAGGGCTCTGGTTGCTCGGTTCCACCTTCCCAACTGAGCGAGCACTTCCATACATGGTTGCAAGATGAACTTCGGTGCCAAGAAAGGTATAAAACAGAAAGCAAAATATGAAATTCTGTGAGGTTTTTGATGGCTCTAAGTCTGCTTAAGGCTAATCAGAAGTAACACGTCTTCGGCTGTCCCGTCTTGAAGAAATACCTTACACCATATCTGTAATGAAAAGATCACACATTATATCCCCCAATAATAAACATTTGCCTCTCAGAAACTTTTCATTACCCCACCCTTTCTATCATCTATTTATTCATGCATTCAAAATTCATGCATTACAGCATGAATTTTACTATAAACATTGTTTTTAACAGTATTTTGCATGTATGTCTCAAAACTGAATACTAAAACCATGCCACGCAAGTGGAAAGAAAAAGAAATAAGAGGCATAAATACTAGCAACGAAAAGATAAAACTCAATGTTTGATCATACGATTTTCTAACATGAAAAGCCAAGATCATAAACTATTAAGTTAACAGAAATCTACAAATCGGTCAGATACAAGATCAACATATAAATATCAGTACTTTCCCTGCACATTAGTAATAACAATTAGAAAATGCAATTTAAAAAGAAAAATCCCACTCACAATGGCAACAAAACCATAAAAACACTTTGGTATAAATCTAATAAAAAGGTCCAAGTACGAAATACTTCATATCCCAATAAAAATCTCTATAGGATTCTCCAAATAACTCAACAAGCTGACTCTAAAATTTTAAAAAAAAAGAGTACAGGTCTAAGAATAATCTAAACAATTTGCAACAGAAGAACAAAGGAAGATGTTCCCTAAATAGCAAGATAAATTACAGGTCCGTGATCCTTTACTTGCAATCCAAAAATCATAAAAAAAAGTAAGTCTTGTTTCTTCTTAACCCATTTAGCAGCAAAACCTGACTTGATATGGTATGAGGTCACTTTATTGTTTATAGGTATTATTCATACCTTGATGAGAAAACAATGTATATGATTACAGGATACTACATAATGTCCACTGGGTATCAGGGGGAAAAATCTGGACTCCAAACCACATCTGACCGCCAGGATTTCTCATAAGGACTCACAGGCTTTTAAAGCTATAGTATTTAAAACTGCATAGCACAGGTTCAAGAACACAGCATAAATTGTATATATAAGTTTAGTATATCCTAGTATATGGACTTTCAAAAGAGTGAGGAAAAGTCAAATTATTCAATAAATGCGGTCTGAACAACTGGTACTCTTGGAAAAATAAATTACATCCCCACTTCACACAGTACACAGAAATAAATTCTATGTACATTAGAGATATAAATTTTGGGTTTTTTGAGAGTGTGTGTGCAAGTGCATCGTGAACAGGAGTGGAAGGCAGTGCAGAAGGAGGAGAGAGAGAATCCCCAGCAGGCTCCATTCCCAGCATGGAGCCCAAAGCAGGACTCAATCTCATCTCCCTGAGACCATGACCTGAGTCGAAATCAAGAGCTGGATGCTTAACTCACCGAGCCACCAGACGCCCCAAAGATATAAATTTTAAAACTATCAAAATTACTGGAGGAAAACTCAGAAGAACACCATTGTGAACCTGAGTTAAGGTAGGGCTTCTTAAGTAAGAAACAAAAAGCAAAAACCATAAAGAAAAACAAATAATAATTGGGGCGCCTGGGTGGCTCACTAGTTAAAGCCTCTGCCTTCGGCTCAGGTCATGATCCCAGGGTGCTGGGATGGAGCCCCACATCCGGCTGTCTGTTCAGCGGGGAACCTGCTTTGTCCTCCCTCTTTCTCTCTCTCTCTCTGCCTGCCTCTCTGCCTGCTTGTGATCTCTGTCAAATAAATAAAATTTTAAAAATAATAATAATAATATATTTAATTATGTCAAAAGGGCAAAGTATTATACCAAAAAATACCTTAAGCAAAATTACAAGAGAAACAAAAAACTATATCAGGAAGCCATGGAGGTCTAGTTTGTTTCTTTTTGAGAGAAGTGTGGTCAGTAGATAGCTGTGATATGTGTTTTTAAAATTGGTTTTAATTATTCTTGTAGAATATGAACAAGTTTTTCTTCAAAAAATTTTGAGGGCTTTTTTTTTTTTTTAACAGATTTTATTTATTTGTTTGACAGAGGGAAAGATCACAAGTAGAGAAGCAGGCAGAGGGGGAGGGGGAAGCAGGCCCCCGCTGAGCAGAGAGCCCGATGGGGGGGATGTGGGGCTTGATTCCAGGGCTCTGAGATCATGACCTGAATCAAAGGCAGAGGTTTAACCCAATGAGCCACCCAGGTGCCCCCCAAAATTTGAGTTTTACTGTATTATGAATATAAAGTGAACCTAAAACTTCCATAAACATTTTGGCCCCAACCCTGTCTTACAATACAGGTTCCCATCCTTCTTTTTTTTTTTTTTTTAAGATTTTATTTATTTATTTATTTGTCAGAGAGAGAGAGAGGAGCGAGAGTGAGCACAAGCAGACAGAGTGGTAGACAGAGGCAGAGGGAGAAGCAGGCTCCCGGCTGAGCAAGGAGCCCGATGTGGGACTCGATCCCAGGACACTGGGATCATGACCTGAGCCGAAGGCAGCCGCTTAACCAGCTGAGCCACCCAGGCGTCCCGGTTCCCATCCTTCTTATCATTGCTCTTTCAAAGCTGGCATTTCCCTATATGAATTCTTAATACATGTTGTAATGGATCTTTACACATATATGGATATATTTTTCACCTTCCTGATATAGTACCAAAGAATTGCCTTAGATCGAGTAACAGGCATCAGCACATTAAATACTTTCAAAAAACCCACTGTTAAGTAGAATTCTTTTTTTTTTTTTTTAAGATTTTATTTATTTATTTGACAGAGAGAGAGATCACAAGTAGGCAGAGAGGCAGGCAGGCAGGCAGAGAGAGAGAGGAGGAAGCAGGCTTAGCAGAGAGCCCGATATGGGACTCGATCCCAGGACCCTGAGATCATGACCTGAGCCGAAGGCAGCGGCTTAACCCACTGAGCCACCCAGGCGCCCGTTAAGTAGAATTCTTAAAAGCGTTTCTTCACTGGGGAATTCTTAAAAGTGTTTCTTCACTGGGGCACCTGGGTGGCTCAGTTGTTAAGCATCTGCCTTCAGTTCAGGTCATGATCCCAGGGTTCTGGGGTCGAGCCCTGCATCAGGTTCCCAGCTCAGCGGAAAGCCTGCTTCTCTCTCTCCCACTCCCCCTGCCTTGTATTCCCTCTCTTATTGTCTCTGTCAAATAAATAAAATCTTTAAAAAAAAAAATGCTTCTTCACTAAAAATACTACCCAAATAACTGACATGTCAAAAATAGGATTGTAAAGAAAATCCACACACTTCAGTCACACTCAAACAGGTTACTCTTCAGAAATATGAATACAGAATATGTTCACAGTCTCACCTTAACATTATTAAAGACAGCCCCAGTGTAACAACAAGCAGAAAAGAAAATACACAGAGCCTGAAACTTTAAGGTTCCATCTCAGAAACAGCAATAGTACACCAAGTTCGGAAACTGCAATATTCTACTCGTAACATTAGGAAATTCCTCTCCAGGAATAACCTAGCTTAAGAAGTAAAAGTTTCTTTCCATGCTTTTTTTTTTACTTTTAAAGTAAGCGCTACGCCCAACATGAGGCTTGAACTCACAAGCCCAAGATCAAGAGTCACGCGCTCTACTGACTGGTTCATGATAAATCTGAACTGTGAGGCAGGTGACAAGTAATAACCTACATATTACTGTTTGAATTTTATTTCAAGATCAAAGAGAGATGCAAAGCTTTTTCTTTTTTAAAATAATCTGAATGCTGTTAAAAATAAGAGAGCCATTCATTACCCAGAATACCTTAAGTGAGCTAACACTGAATATTTACCATATGTCAGGCATTGTGCTAAAAATTTTATAAGATCTAATTTAATATTTAAAAGCCTCCCATAACATAGGTACTATCATTATCTCCGTTTCAGAAATGATGCAGGTAAGGCTTATGGGTGTTAAGTGACATCTAAAGTCACACAGCCATTAAGTAGTAGGGTCAAGATTTGAATTAGGATGCCTAATTCCACAGCCCTGGAGGCTCTTAATTACTCTGCTTAACCAGGATCATCTGCTGATGAGAACATCTCAACTGTTCACAGGATATTAAAGTCTTCCACAGTTTTAAGGCAGTGTGTCCTGCTAATCTAGTACTCAATTAAGGCAATTATAGGTGTTCCAGGTATAAAGCTTAAATAATCACACTAATCTTTCTATTAAGGAGAAAGTCTTCTTTATAAGATGGTGGGCAAAAGAATAAAGTAAGTAAAACTAACAAAATAAGTAGTAATAATAATTCAGAGTCTCCGGAATCGTGACATCCGAACACTAAACCGGCACATTCAAGAAAAATATTCCCCACTGTGCTTTTGTGCAGAATTCTATTTTCGTGTAGTCAAGTAACTAAATCACACTGAATAGGCTAAGATCCAATAACAAATATTCCCTTATGTTTTCAACATTAGCAGGTGCACTCTAATGTTCAAGTCACTTTCAGATCTAAAATGGCATTTGCATGTGGAGTCTTTGCTATTATCAGAACTATAGCCATTTACAACAAAAGGAAGGAATTTACTAGCTCTGAATTCCTCACATTGACTTTTTAATCTCATGGGCTTCAGGGAATATAGTGTTCAAAAATTTTTTTTCTTTTAAAAATATGTCAGACACACAACCACAAAAATAATAACTCTTGCACTTTAAACAACTGACAAAAAAGAATTCTGACCAAAAAAAAGTTACACAGTATGATTCCATGTATGTAGAATTCTAGAACTAATTTATTATGACACAAAGCAAATCAGTGCGGGATGGGTTGGGGAAGGCATGGAAAAAAGGAGGAGGATGAAATTTTCAGGGTGATCCAAACGTTCATTATCTTGACTGGGGTAATGGTTTCACAGCCATATACATTTCAAAATCCATCAAATTATATATATATATATTTTTTAATATTTTATTTTTTTAAGTAATCTCTACACCCAATGTGGGGCTTGAACTTATAACTGCAATATCAAGAGTCACATGCTCTTCTGACTGAGCCAGCCAGGCACCTCTCGTCAAACTATATATTTTAAATACATTCAGTTTAGCATACATTAATTATATTACAAAAGTTTGAAAAAAAATTTCACATTCCAAACTCCCTTGTCCTTGATTAATCCAAAGAAACACCTTCACTGATTATACAACTGGAATCCTGATTGCTGCTAGATAAAATCATGCAGCTGTACAGTTTGAGCCCATAATGTTGTTCCCAGAGTCCTTTAGTTAGCTTCCTATCCATATTTTGTTAGCTCCCTATCTACTATCTGTTGTGGTGATTATTTCAAATCTTCTCCCTCTGCCTGCCAAACAGAACACATGAGTCTCCTGGGTCAGAGACCAAAAGCTTTATTACTCACTGCACAGCTAACAGTATGAGCATCCTGTCTGCACTGGATGTTAACCTGTTAACCCCAAGTCCAACAGGTGACAAGAGGGGCCCAGATAGATGCTACACATGCAGTGGGTTTGCACTGAAGCTAAGGATACTGAGTTTTGGGAATCCACCACTTTAAAAACAAGCAGTAAAAGCCTGCTCTGTCCCCTTAGGAAACATTACCTGAAGGTGGCTTGCTGCATACAAAATCCTAAGAAATGGCCCAGGTTAAGAGCACTCAGGGCCTTGTATTCTTAGCATACCCAGCAAGGCATGCACGAAAGAAAAGAAACATGAATGACTGCTCTCCTGACAAGTCTTTTGGTAGTTTTAGGGTATCGCCATAAATTCTTTGATACTGCTCCCTTTAGGAAGGAAAGCAAAATTCCCCTCTCTGTGTCTCTCTGAATGTGAACTGAACTTAGTGATTTGCTTCTGATGATGTTTCACTTCCAAGAAAACTCAGAAAGGACAATGGGGTTTCTGTCTTGGTCACTGTTTTGGATCCCTCATTTTACAAGGACCTAACTGCCATTTGTAAGGATATTCAGGCTACCCGACAGCTACATAGTAAGAAATTGCAGCCTCCTTCTAATAGTCATATGAGATAGCTTCAAAAAAGGTCTTTTATGGGGCGCCTGGGTGGCTCAGTGGGTTAAAGCCTCTGCCTTCAGCTCAGGTCATGATCCCGGAAGTCCTGAGACGGAGCTCTGCACTGGGCTCTCTGCTCAGCAGTGAGCCTGCTTCCCCTGCTCTCTCTCTGCCTGCCTCTCTGCCAACTTGTGATCTCTGTCAAATAAATAAAATCTTTAAAAAAAAAAAAAAAAAAGTCTTCCAACCCCAAACAAGCCTTCAGATGACTGAAACCTCACAAAGTATCTTGAGCCAGACCCTTGAGTCAGCCATGCTCTACATAACAACTGTAAGATGTTTGGGTTTTTCTAATCCAGTAATTTTTTTAACTTTTAATACCACAGAAGAAACTGATACAGAGTTGTTCCTGAAATCTTTGTTCGGGGTGAGGGGCAGCATATGTACACACTACATCACAATTAAAAGTGTATTTCTTTTTGTAGGCTCTAAATAATGCTCAACACCATTCCCTAAGATCCTTTCAGGAAGTCCATGAGTATTATTTTCATAATACTCTGATATTATTTGCCTTTTTCACTGTACACTCTTACAAATGTATAGTATTGTCTTTCAGAGGCTACAAGATATGTGATATATCCCGCTGACAACTAACAGAATGTATACTTGTATATTCTTGTGTTTTAAGTTTTTCTGAGTTTTACTTCTTTTTAGCTTTACTTTCTAAAAGAGTAAATAGTAATAGATATAGCCTACATAAACAAAAGCTATTTATAGTCCTCACTGATTTCAAGAGTGTAAAAACAAAAATTTAAGAACCACTGCTCTAAAATTTAAATATAACATGAGCACACCTACATACTTCCTTTGATGGCTTCCCAAAATAAGAATTTAAATTCCTTGGCAGTGCATGTAAGATTTTTTATGATTTCAGTCTTGCCTACCTCCCTAAGCAGTTAACTGCTTAACCACTCTTTTCTTTTTTTTTTCTTTTTTTTTTTTTTAAATATTTTATTTTTATTTACTTGACAGAGAGAGATCACAAGTAGGCAGAGAGGCAGGCAGAGAGAGGAAGGGAAGCAGGCTCCCCGCTGAGCAAAGAGCCCGATGCGGGGCTTGATTCCAAGACCCTGAGATCATGACCCGAGCTGAAGGCAGAGGCTTTAACCCACTGAGCCACTCAGGCACCCCTTAACCACTCTTTTCTCATGTGACAACCATGATCAAGTACCTGCAATTTCCTGAAATACCATGCTCTCTTTTTATTTCTATGACCTTCCTCTTCCCCAACAACTGCTAACTACTTACTGCTCATTCTTCCAAATTAAGTCCTACATAAACCCTTAAATACCTCAGTCCAATTTAGGTGCCCCACGGAACCAAGGGCTTTCAAAATAATGTACCCACTATGTTTTAATTAATTGCTTCCTTAAAGGAATATCCTATCTCTGAAACATAGCACAGGGGCGCCTGGGTGGCTCAGTCACTAAGCGTCTGCCTTCAGCTCAGGTCATGATCCCAGCGTCCTGGGATCAAGCCCCACAGAGCCCCGAATCGGCTCCCTGCTCGGCAGGAAGCCTTCTTTTCCCTCTCCCACTCCCCCTGCTTGTATTCCCTCTCTCGCTCTCTGTCAAATAAACAAATAAAATCTTAAATAAATAAATAAATAAAACCTAGCACAGTGCCTAATACAAATCAAATATGCAATGTTTGCTGAATCCACAAATTAAGCTAAATCTGAGTACAATTCATTAAAATAGTTCCTATATAAAGAAGGTGGTAGTAAGGTTGAAATTAGTTGAAGGAAACTGAATGCAATGTAAGACAAATATAATGAAAGCCCTTTTATCATTTCCTTCATGTTAGTAAACTTCATTTTTAAATTGTAACCAGATTCCTTACATTGACAACCTCCTTCTCTATTTTGTATAGCTATGTATTTTTGCCCTCTAATAAATGCCCTTGTACTGAACAGTCAAGATTTCAATTTCTTAATTAACAAACTGTTCTTCTTAGATGAACAAAAATGGGAAATCCTGTAGCTACATTTTAATTCCAAAAAGACACCATAAGCTCAATAAGAATAGACTAATACCTCTCATTTTATAAGAAAATTAAGAATTCTCTCTCCCCTCCCCAACACACACAGCAATCATCTGTAGAAAATGTGCCTATGGATACAACACTGCCTTTTTTTTTTTTAAGATTTTATTTATTTATTTGACAGAGAGAAATCACAAATAGGCAGAGAGGCAGGCACAGAGAGAGAGAGGGAAGCAGGCTCCCTGCTGAGCAGAGAGCCCGATATAGGACTCAATCCCAGGACCCTGAGATCATGACCTGAGCCGAAGCAGCAGCTTAACCCACTGAGCCACCCAGGCGCCCTCAACACTGCTCTTAATACTGAAAAATCTCTAATAAATTATCTGTCAAGTTAAACTCATTTAAGTACTTTAAATGAGTTTTCTTATCATATATTTTGTGTTTTTAAAAATACTAAAAAATATGAGGACAGCATTTAAATCTCTGCAAGTTTACCCAGGCTTATGTTTAGAAAAATGTTCTAAAATCTAATTTTGGGGGACGCCTGGGTGGCTCAGTTGGTTGGACGACTGCCTTCGGCTCAGGTCATGATCCTGGAGTCCCGGGATCGAGTCCCGCATCGGACTCCCAGCTCCATGGGGAGTCTGCTTCTCTCTCTGACCTTCTCCTCATTCATGCTCTCTCTCACTGTCTCTCTCTCAAGTAAATAAATAAAATCTTTAAAAAAAAAAAAAAAAATAATAATAATAATAATAAAATCTAATTTTGGGGCGCCTGGGTGGCTCAGTGGGTTAAGCCACTGCCTTCCGCTCAGGTCATGATCTCAGGGTCCTGGGATCGAGTCCCGCATCTGGCTCTCTGCTCAGCAGAGAGCCTGCTTCCTCCTCTCTCTCTGCCTGCCTCTCTGCCTACTTGTGATCTCTCTCTGTCAAATAAATAAAAAAATAAATAAATAAAAAAAATAAAATAAAATAAAATCTAATTTTGACAAGAACATTACTAGAAATGTGGTTTATCTTAAATTTAGTGTTTATTACTAACATAGTTTCATCATCGAATAGTATTTCCATGGTCCCATAAAAAATTACAATTTTTACTGAGTTTCTATTTTCACCAAACAAGCATTCTTAACTGAAAAACAGCCTAAAAAGCCTCAAAATAGTGGGTTTCCCTATCAAGATAAGGTTCAGTTTGTTCTCAGAAAATAAAATCAAGAAACCTAAAATTGATTGTTTTTGTGATATACACTTATAAGCAAAGAATTTTTTAGAAGTATACAAAACAATCAACATTTAAAATAATTACGTTTACTTTTAAAACAATTGTCATTTTAAATTTTTTTTTCAAAGTTCCCCAAATGAAATAGAATGACAAAAATTAAAAATACAATTCCACTCTAAAAAAAATGAATAAAAATTTAAAAATAAAAATAAAAATACAATTCCGTATCATTAAGCAATAATGCTCAGAATACATACACAGCTTTTATATTATCCTCCTTATCACTGTTGCTCTTTTAATTTAAGCATATTAATAACACTGTGTTCAAGTATAAAACCAAAAAATGTGACCTGAAACCTTCTGGGAAGTAAATATAAAAATGTGCAGTAACAAAAATGTAATGCATAGACCTTATATACATTTCATCCTAACAAGCTCCCTGTGAAATAATTCTTACTGTACTCCTGAAGCTTAGTAATGTAGGAACTAGTGGGAAAGGCTTGGGCTCCACTATTAAATGTGTAACATTAAACAAATAAATGAAATCTGTCAGAACCTCAGTATCCTCATCTATAAAATGGACATAGTATCCTCAAAAGATAGCTAAAAGGACCACCAAATCAGTGAGTAAGTATAAAATACCAATCTAGTTCTTAGTAGGTTTTCAATGTTAGTCATTACATTCTAGAATTCATCTTACACATGCTTTCCCACAAGTAGGAAAATTGAGTAAAGTAAACTGAATTCTTTGAAATAACAGGACTCTGGTAATAGTCTAAAATTATGGTAATACTTTAAATATATTAAAAATAATAACGTAAGTCTGCGGCCCCTGGGTGGCGGCTTAGTCGGTTTACAAGCATCTGACTCTTGATTTCAGCTCAGGTCATGATCTCAGCGTTGTGAGATCGAGCCCTCCACCATTCTGCACTGGGCATTGGAGCCTGCTTAAGATTCTCCTTCTCTCTTGGGGCACCTGGGTGGCTAAGTGGGCTAAAGCCTCCACGTTAGGCTCAGGTCAGGTCCCAAGGTCCTGGAATCGAGCCCCGAATCAGGCTCTCTGCTCAGTGGGGAGCCTGCTTCCTCCTCTCTCTCTACCTGCCTCTCTGCCTACTTGTGATCTCTGTCTGTCAAATAAATAAATAAAATCTTTTTTAAAAAAATAAAAATTAAAAAAAAACAAGATTCTCCTTCTCCTGCTCCCCCAACTCAAAAAAAAAAAAAAAAAAAAAAATCAAATCTGTATGTAATAAGAGATATAAGATATACAAGATACATTTTTTTAATTTGTAAGAAAAATATAAGGGGTGCCTGGGTGGATCAGTGGGTTAAGCCTCTGCCTTCACTCAGCAGGGAGCCTGCTTGTGATCTCTCTCTCTCTCTCTCTCTCTCTGTTAAATAAATTTTAAAAATGTTTTAATAAATAAATAGGGGAGCCTGGGTGGCTCAGTGGGTTAAAACCTCTGCCTCTGGCTCAGGTCATGACCCCAGGGTTCTAGGATCGAGCCCCCACTGGACTCTCTGCTCAATAGGGAGCCTGCTTCCTCTTCTCTCCCTGCCTGCCTCTCTACTTACTTGTGATCTCTATCAGATAAATAAATAAAATCTTAAATAAATTAAATAAATACATAAATAAATGTAATCTCTAAAAAAATTAAAAGAAAAATACAAGTCATGAGGAGAAGTGGGTTTTTACACTTTCTACACTGATTGAGGTTTTAACATGAATATGAATTACTTTCATAATTTAAAAAGTAATACAGACCCACACATATATGGACAACTCATTTTTGATGAAAGTACAAAGGCAGTAACAGTAGAGAAAATGAGGCAATTCTCCCCAGAACAGGAGATCTGAACAGTACATCCATATAGCTTCCACAGTCCACCCCCTACACTGCACAATTACTTCTCTGCACAGGAACAGGAAGCACCTTCTCCATGATTCTCACAGGCCTCTGTTTTTAAGGGGAATCACAAAAGAGGAAGGTACTGAATAAATTACAGATGCTGTCTCTCAAGAACACAAATGGTACTCTTCTCCTTCTTCCACTAATTTCATCCTATTTACAGGTCTTAGTGGCTTGCCTGATGGCAACCCAAACTTTTATTCCCAAGGCGCTAACCTCTTGAGGATCATGTTTATCTCAGGCCAGGGTTACTGGAAATGTCCATCCAGTTAAAATGGGGCAAGGGGAGGCCAGGACACCTCGGTGGCTCAACCGTTAAGTGTCTGCCTTCAGCTCAGGTCATGATCCCAGGGTCCTGGGATCAAGCCCTTCATAGGGCTCCCTGCTCAGCGGGAAGCCTGCTTCTCCCTCTCCCACTCCCCCTGCTTGCCGTTCCTTCTCTCAGTGTCTCTCTCTGTCAAATGAATGAATGAATGGATAAATAAATAAATAAATAAATAAATAAGATGGGCAAGGAAGTACCAAAAGGTGCCCAGCTGGATCACCTACTACATATATTATTCCCTGTCTCCAATATTTTCATAATAGGGAAAAATTACAATCTAAATGTCCAACAATGGGGCACTGACTATATAAGTTAAGGCAAAAATATAAAATGAAATACCATCTGCAATAGGTTGAATAGTGTCACCCCTAAATTCAAGTCCATTAGGAACCTCTGGATGTGACCTTATTTGGAAATACAGTCTTTGCATATGTAACCAACTTAAGATAAATTCATACTGGATTATGGTAGGCCCTAAATCTAATGACTGGTGTCTTTCTATGAGAAAAGAGAGATTCAGTCCCAGAAACACACACAGGAGATGGAGGTGGAGATGGAACAGTACAGCTACAAGCCACAGAACACCAAACATTGCAAGCAGCTACCAGAAGCCAAGAAGAAGCAACCAGTGAGTTTTCTCTCTCAAGCTTTCAGAGGGAGCAAGGCCTGCCTACACTGACTTTGGACTTCCAGCCTCGAAGACTGTGAGGGAATAAATTTCTGGGTTTTTATATCACCAAGTCTGTGGTAATTTGTTATAGCAGACCTAGAAAACTAATACACCATCTCATTATAACTGATGATGTAGCTCTATACTTAATGACAGAGAAAGATGTCTGTGATCCATTGTCAAACCAAAGAGAAAAAATAAACAGTTACAAACATAGACTCTACCTGAGTTTGTTTGGTTGGCCAGGTCTTTTCTGAAGTTTCAGCAGGATGTACAACTCTGGGTAGAAAGATTTCTACTGGTGATCTCACTTTCTTGCCAAACCACAGATTCTTTTCAAGTGCATACCATTTTTTATAATCAGGCCAAAAAATAAAACTTTTTCAGGAATGGGTGGTATAAAGATATCCAACAGAAATGGTATACTGGCATAAGATGAATCCCTAGGCACTAGAAATTCCACTACCACTTCTAGAATAAAGCCAGAATGGTTTCTTCATAGTCAAAAATCAATGGACTCTGTTTACTTTCACTGCATTTGACCCTACTGCCCACTTCTATCTTGAAAGCCTTCAGGGACTTTCAAGTAGTCTCTCTAATACTACTCTTCTGATTCTACTATCTCTCCAAGACAATCCTTCTTTCATACCTTTCACTGGCTCCTCTTCCTCTACCTATCCTTAAGACACTGATATGTACCTTATAGCTCTATGCCCAAACATGTTTTACCTCCTGCTATTTCACTCTCCCTGGGCAATCTTATCCACAGCCACTGTTTCAACTCACTTCAACTATCACCTATCTTAGTCAGGTACTTATTTTAGTTTAGGTTATCTCAATCAATATTGCCAACTCTGGCTTCCCCCCTGGCCTGTAGACTTCTATGACCAACTACTTACCATACAGATCTACCAAGATTTCCCATCGACAACTCAGCAGTTCTAATTAAGCATACATTTTCCCTAAAACATAAGCTTCTATGTTCCCTACTTTGACAGAATTCATTTTGATGCCTCCTTTTTCACTTCTCTATTCAATTCTCATTAACTAAATAATCACTGTGTACCATCAATTCTTACCTTTCTAATATATTTCCTTTCCATCCCCACAGCTACAACCTCAACCTGTTTGGCCAGTACTACTGCAACAATCTCCTAAACAGCCTACTTACCCACACAGTCTTGCCTCTTTCCAAGTTGCTGATGTTCCTTAATTTTATTTTCCCAGCCCAACATATTTAAGGGATATGACACATTACCATCAATAATAGTTTACTTTGATAGACATTATCAAATTGAGGGTGGGAGACATACTAAAAAGGCCAGGCAGTCATTTTTCATTTTGAGAAAAGCGCCATATTCTAATACCCTGTGTTTTCTCCCTCCATGCCCCACTGAGAATCAATACACTTTTCTTGGTAAGCCTTTTCATTTTTGCGTCAGCATTTTTAAAATGAGCTATAATTCACGTATCATAAAATTCACGTGTATAGTTGTATTTAACATGTATAGTTCAGAGATGTTTTTATATATTCACAAGGTTGTATACATTATACCAATAAGTGCAAAATACTTTCATCACTGCAAAAAGAAATCCCACAAACCCATAAGCAGTCACTCCCCATTTTTCATTCCCTAGGCCCTGAAAACCACTGTCTCCATATATTTGCCTACTGTGGACATTTCATATAAACAGAAACATACAATGAGGCCTTCTGTGTCTGGTTTCTTTCACTTAGCATTATGTTTTCAAGGTTCATTCATGTGTAGTATATCAGATTTCCATTCCATATAATGATTAGATAATATTTTGTTCTACGGAGGGGCGCCGGGTGGCTCAGTAAGTTAAAGCCTCTGCCTTCGGCTCAGGCCCGTATCTCAGAGTCCTAAGATCAAGCCCCACATCGGGCTCTCTGCTCAGGGGGGAGCCTGATTCCTCCTCTCTCTCTCCGCCTGCCTCTCTGCCTATTTGTGATCTCTCTCTGTCAAATGAATAAATAAAATCTTAAAAAAAAAAAACTAAAACTAAAAAAATGTTGTTCTTTGGAAATTCTATATTTTTCTCATCCATTCATCAGCTGATGGACATCTGGGTTCCTGCTATTATAAAAAATCCTACTATGAACATTCATGTACAAGTTTTTGTGTAGATATACTTTGCAATTCTCTTAAGTACATACCTCAGAGTAAAATTATTTGAGCAATATGAAAATTCTATGTAACACCTGAAGGAAATGTCAAACTGTTTTCCAAAGCATCTGCAACAGTTTACCTTCTCAGTGGCAAAGTATGAGGGTACTAATGTCTCCACATCTTCATGGACACTTTGTATTATTCATCTAGCCATCCTAGGTGGTGTGAAGTGTTAACTTAATGTGATCGTGATGTTATGACTTTTTATTTAAATAAAAATCTTCAAAAAATTATAAGAATGTTTGGACTCAAAAATATTTAGTGTCCATTTTGGTAATCTATGTTACTAATATGTTTATACTTATGGCATTAAATATTACTATTAAATAATACATGCATGTAGAAATAAAAATTCAAATAATAAAATTAAAGTCTCTCCCTTTCTGTCCTTCTCATTGCAGATAACCACTTTTGACCATTCTACATTTAAGTCTAGTTTAACTCTAGATAAGTAATTTAAATAACTCTAAATTACTTAACTTTTCCTTCATACCTATTATTACCATATAATATGCAATTTGTTCCACTTCTCCCTTTTGATATTGCCAGCCTCTTTCACTAGAGTGAAAGCTCCATGAGAACAGTAAAATCTCCACTTTTTGTCCACTGCTGTACCTCAGCACTTAGAATGGGGCCTACCATATAAAAGGTAGGTGATAAATGTATTAAATGAATGAATAAATATTTTTTTTAAGATTCTACTTATTTATTTGACAGAGAGAGAGAGAACATGCCCACACTCAAGCAGGGGCAGCTGCAGAGGGAGAGGGAGAAACAAGCTTCCTGTGAACAGGGAGCCCAAAGCAGGGCTCAATCCCAGGATCCTGGGATCATGACTTGAGCCAAAGGCAGACGCTTAACCAACTGAGCCACCCCAGTGCCCCCCAAATTTAAACTCTTAACCTCCTACCACCTATCTCAGTATACGATAAGGAATCTAGGTTTCCATTACACCCAACTTCCTCACATGAATCACTTTTTTTTTTTTTAAAGTAGGCACCACACCAAGCATGGAGCCCAATGCAGGACTTGAACTCTCAACCAAGACCTGAACGGAAAGCAAGAGCAGATGCTTAATCAACTGAGCCACCCAGGTGCCCCTCACATGAATCACCTTTACTGTTATTTTTACAATGCATACTGTCAAAATATTTTTACAATATGCATTGTAAAAATACATTTATTTTCTGATCTATAACTGTCTTCTTTTGTCTACCAATCAACTCTAAAAACAGAAAGCCAATAAATAGTTTAAAATACGATGACAATGTTAACATTACTCACTGCAGAACCAGAGAGTAACAGGAACTACAGAGCACATGTAATTCTGCCTGCTCCCTTCCTAGGATGCACTAGAATTTATGAATACTTCCTTTACGTGTTTTTTCTGTATTTCTTACTATACCATACACTCCACGAAAACAGGATTTGATTTTTTTTTTTTTTTTTTTTTTTTTTTTTTTGACAGAGAGAGATCACAAGTAGACAGAGAGGCAGGCAGAGAGAGAGAGAGGGAAGCAGGCTCCCCGCTGAGCAGAGAGCCCGATGTGGGCCTCGATCCCAGGACCCTGAGATCATGACCTGAGCCGAAGGCAGCGGCTTAACCCACTGAGCCACCCAGGCGCCCCGAAAACAGGATTTTAATACAAACACATACCTTAGTCATTAGTGCATCACAGCATGCATTCAGTCACTATATGGTTATAAACAGATGGACAGAGTTGTGGAAGGAAGGTGAGGGGAGAAAAGAAGTGGAAAGATCAGGCCATCAAGAATATGAAAGCCAATCTACTACAGACATTATGTACCTTTTTATAATATCCATTCACCAGCACCAACATGAGACATAGTTAAGGTGAAAGCATGAATCTATACATCCTATAAGATCTACCAGTCTAGCGACTATCAACTAAAGGTTAAATTAGAGTAAGAAAGTAGTATCCTATCTCTGTAATTTTACAATTTTTACAATAAACATGTATTGCTTTTACTATCCCATTCTCTTATTTTTAAAACCCTTCTCATGTATATGAGGGACAGGTTAGATTTGGGGTTTTCTACCATAAGTTCTTTAGTAAAAGCTCCTTCTGGAAAATTTCAATTTTCATTCCTATCAGGAGAAGTGGTTTTTTGTATCCCTTAGCCAGAACATACAGATGGCCATACAGAAGTAGTAACTATGAGAATAATCTACTTCAAAGCCTCCAAAAGGAACTAAAATGCTGCTGAAACAAAACCTTCAAGGAAGGTGATAGAGGCATAGCTTGTGGAAGTCAATTCTTTGTGACCTAGAGTTTTTCTTAACATCCTAAATCCTTCCCATATTCAGACTTCCCATAAACAGACTTCCCCCTTTGTGGAGACCAAATCTCCACAAAGTCTTAAAGTAAAATAACAAAACAGTTCAGACCTGGCCACTACTACATATTCACCCCACAAAACTTGTCAACCAGGTTAGGAAAACCATAAAAAAAATACCAGAAAATTCCAGAAATCATTTTTCCCCATAAGAAGAGCACTGGTACCAGTACCTACATACATACTGAGGGAAAACACACTCCAGTGCACCCTATCCCACAGACACCCATACACAGGTTCTCAGAATCCTGGAGTACAACCAGAAACCTAAAAATAAAAAGGCTTCCACACACAATGATTGTATGTCAGCCTTTAATTCTCACTCTTCCCACAAATAGCTACAAGCATAACAGGCAACTGCAAACAATAGTCTCAAAGCTTTCCTCACACATTAAAAAAGATAATAGCGCTCTACAACCTGAATCTCCAAAGGAACACCAAATATTCATAAATCTAAGGAAAGGAGAAAATCCTTTAAAAGCAACATAGTAACCTATTACAAATTAATTACAACTGCCATAGATGTGCTTTGCAATATCTGCAACATAAACTAGAAAATACATCACCCATTAGCTATTTAAAGCATTCTGTGTGAAATTGTGACTAAATCTCAAAATTACTAGTCCAACCTGCTGTGATGGGTTATATTCATGAGTAATTAGCATTTATAATCAGAAATGAACTGAATGTTTCAAATACTGTATTTCAACATTTGTAAGGTTCTGTTCATTTTGTCAGAGGGCTATAGAAGTCACTAGGGGCGGGGTGCCTGGGTGGCTCAGTGGGTTAAGCCGCTGCCTTCGGCTCAGGTCATGATCTCAGGGTCCTGGGATCAAGTCCCGCATCGGGCTCTGTGCTCAGCAGGGAGCCTGCTTCCCTCTCTCTCTCTGCCTGCCTCTCCATCTACTTGTGATTTCTCTCTGTCAAATAAATAAATAAAATCTTAAAAAAAAAAAAAAAAAAAAGTCACTAAGGGCAAGTATGCTGCTATCCTAAGTACTTCAAGCAAAGATTAACAAAACAAATTTTAAAATCCCATTCAAGTACAATTTGGCAGAAACAATCAAATGCATTTCAAGTGTGCATGCCCTCTGATCTACTTAATAGTCTCACTTTTAAAATACCACAGGTTTGGGATGCCTGGATGGCTCAGTGGGTCCGGCCGCTGCCTTCAGCTCAGGTCATGAACTCAGGGTCCTGGGATCGAGTCCCGCATCGGGCTCTCTGCTCAGGGGGGAGCCTGCTTCCCTCTCTCTCTCTGCCTGCCTCTCTACTTGTGATGTCTCTCTGTCAAATAAATAAATAAAATCTTTTTAAAAATAAATAAATAAATAAATAAAACACCACAGGTTTAAGCATATATGTGCAAGGATGTTCAATTATTGTATGATCTGTATGGCAAAGAGAGAAATCTCTCTTTAGTTTCTACCAAGAGACTAAAAAATGATATTTACAAACTAGAAAATAAAATACTGCTATTACAAAAAATTCCTTGGGGGCACCTGAGTGGCTTAGTCGGTTAAGCGTCTGCCTTGGGCTCAGGTCATAATCCCAGAGTCCTGGGATCCAGGCCCACATCAGGCTCCCTGCTCAGCAGGGAGTCTGCTTCTCCCTCTGCCTGCTGCTCTGCCTAGTTGTGGGCACTCTCTATGTCAAATAAAATCTTTTTTAAAAAATTCCTTAAATCTGTATCTGACAACCTCTATAAAGACATCTGATACTTTTTTTTTAAAGATTTTATTTATTTATTTGACAGACAGAGATCACAAGTAGGCAAAGAGGCAGGCAGAGAGAGAGAGAGGGGAGAAAGCAGGCTCCCTGCTCAGCAGAGAGCCAGATGTAGGGCTTGAGCCCAGAACCCTGGGATCATGACAATAGCTAAAGGCAGAGGCCTAACCCACTGAGCCACCCAGGCACCCCCATCTGATACATTTTGAAGGAGAAAAGAAGCTTACAGAAGAACTGTATAATACAATCCCATCAGTATACAAAAGGTTATATATATGTATGTTTGCATATACACAGAAATGATCTGGATAGTAAGAAGTTATTTCTGAAAGGTCAGATAGAACTATTTTTTCCCTTGCATATATACTTTTTTTAATCCTTTAACAGTGAGCATGTATTACTTTTACACACATAGACACACACACACACACACACACACACACACTCTCACTATAAACTTAAGGCTTAAAGTAAGGACCTCAACCATTCAGCACTACTGTATGGTAATTAATGGGCTAGGCTCCTGGCTGATAAAGTCTCTGTGAGTAGTAGTTTAATCACACACATACACACACACACACACACACACACACACACAAAATCAGTTAAAGCACATATGTCTCCACTTCCAACCTCCTATACAGGTTTTCAGGTTTGCTAACACCATGCATTGGTTTGTATGACCATAATAGGATTCTTGTAGAATACAAAAATTACAGAATTATGTGGCTACAGTAGCAAAGTTTTGGTGACACTCCCAAAAGAAAAAGCCCCTCTGCCAGGAGCAGCAATAACACAACACTTGTCATGGCTGCCATTCCATTCTTTTTTTTTTTTTTTAAGATTTTATTTATTTATTTGATAGAGATCACAAGTAGGCAGAGAGGCAGGCAGAGAGAGAGAGAGAGGAGGAGGAAGCAGGCTCTCTGCTCTGCAGAGCAGAGAGCCCGATGCGGGACTCGATCCCAGGACCCTGAGATCATGACCTGAGCTGCAGGCAGAGGCTTTAACTCACTGAGCCACCCAGGTGCCCTCCATTCTTCTTTATGGGAGGAAACGAAGGTGATTAACTCAGTTATAGTTAAGGTAATTATGGTTTTTAGTAATTCTTATCAATCAGTTAATCAAGTTAATTGTAAGGTCTATCAAAGTTCTCACCATGAAAAATATCTTATCAAGCAGTTACTTAGAAGCAAATACAAGTTTTAATCATAGTTGTTTTCTACTTTTAAAATAACCTGTGCCAACTTAGTTCAAGAGAGTCCAGCTGGAGCCTAAAATATTCAATTTTTTAAATTCTAGCTGTATTACCTTTCATTTTACACATTTCATACTACTACACTATGATCAATTCAACAGAAAGATGAACAAATCCTACCAGACTGATTAAACTGAACACAGTGACTAGATAAATGCACATGTTTATCACAAGCCATTATCCACAAACCTGAATTCCAAAAATCTCTGGAAACCAAAAACTTTTGTAATCAATTTGGTGGCAAAGCCACACCTTAAGTGATGCAGAAATACTTCTGTATTTGATGAAGGAATTGGAAGATGCCCCTCAATCCTGCTTGGAAAATTAGATACAGGGGCACCTGGGTGGCTCAGTCAGTTGAAGCCTCTGCCTTCAGTCAGGTGATGATCCCAGGGTCCTGGGATGGAGCCCCGTGCCGGGGCTCTCTGCTCAGCAGGGAGCCTGCTTCCCCCCTCCCCCTGCCTGCTTCTCTGCCTACTTGTGATTTCTGTCAAATAAATAAATAAAATCTTAAAAAAAGAAGAAGAAAATTAGATACATATAGTATATGCATCGTATCACTTTTCTAAAATCTGAAAATTTCTGAATTCTTGCTCAAAAAACTTAGGCCTGTATAATTGGAGAAGATCAAATATCCACATCATTGTTTGTCAAGCCATTTATAATCAGGGAATGATTTTAACCTCTAGCACATCTAAAATATTTCATAAACTTTAAAAGTTTAAGTGAAAAATTGTAGGTACCCAATGTTTGATTTTCTTCCCTAAAATAAAGGCATGTATATTCAAAATATCTGTTTCCTTTCTTAAAATACAAGAGCATTTGGGAAGCATCAAGTTTGAAAATGGTTACGTTCAGAGTCTTAAAAACATTCATATCTTCTGATACAATAATTCCATATGCAAGAAGCCTATCTACTTAAATGATCTAAAATGTACATAAATCCATTATATTATGAATTACGATATACCAGCTTTCTTATTACTCATACATTTGGGAAATATTTACATAAAATCTTTATAGATTTCATACGCCACCTACAAAAATACATCTACAACTGTCTGACATAAAAAATATTTACAATACAGTACATGAAAATGGATATACATTTAACATATAGTATACTCTAGAGTTTGCAAATACCCATATAAGCAAAACAAAAAGAATCAGAGGAAATCTGTCTACTCTGTTCTTAGCAGTTGTCAAAATTTTCCAAATGGATATATAATACTTATTTAAAAAGGAAAAAAATATTTTAAAGTTTTAAACAGAAACAAGAGTGAAAAGCCACTATAATTTAAGGTGATCATTTCTTCATTTTGAACCTGGTCTCAAAATCCTTCCCAATACACAAATATAATATCAAACCTATCTACTGGCCCTAAAGGTATCACAACTTTTTTTCATTATTTGTAATAATACAGATGCAAGATGTCTAATATTATTTTAGACCTGAGTGAGTATATGGGAACTACTGTGAAAAAGACAGCCAAGATTTCTCAGGACTTGCGAGGTATTCAACATATGGGGTAAGCATTATAAAAATGTTTGTCTTTACCAGCACACTTGAAAAATGGCACACTGCCAGATATAATGAGCAAGATAGGACTTCAGGAAAAGACTTGAGAGAAAGAACTGCAGAGCCAGTAAAAATTGTAATTCTTTTCTCTTTGAGAGTCCATTTTTCTCCTGTTACCACAGTTCTCTGAATAAACTCCACCAAGGTTATTTTTTTTAATAATTCTTTATACATATATACACAAATATAGAATTACAGACTCTTAAATAGTACAAAATCATAAGTTTAATTAAGAGATCCAAAGAGATTCAAACAGAATTCAATGGTTCCTGGACTACCTAAAAAAAGATGTAGACCATAATGTACTTCAAAGTCCCAGAATTAAAATGTATTTTCTATTACAAAATCTGGTTATGTGAAACTTTACAACAGAAATATGCTACACTGTACCTTTTTAAAAAAAAACTTTTCACATCATTTAAAGCATTCAACATAGTATGTGGATCATAATCAGCACTCATCAGTATGAACATAAGTATATTTCCTCTATTTTTTAGAGATTTATTTATTTGACAGAAAGAAAGAGTGCTTGCACAAGCAGGGGGAGCAACAGGTAGAGGGAGACCCACTGAGCAGAAAGCTGAATGCGGGGCTCAATCCCAGACACTGGGATTATGACATGAGCCCAAGGCAGACGCTTAACCAACCTGAGCCACTCAGGCACCCTAACTTCCTCTATTTTAAATTAAACATTCTTTCATAATTTAAAGTTCCTGAAACTAGGATTCAGTGTACATCAACAACATGTATATATTTTTTAAAAACAAATTATTAAGGGGAGCCTGGATGGCATAGTCAGTTGGGCATCTGACTTGATTTCAGCTCAGGTGGTGATATTAGGGTTATGGATTGGGTGCCCCATCAGTCTCTGTGTTCAGTGCACAGTCTGCTTGAGTTTCTCTCTCCATCTCACTCTGCCCCTCCCACTGCCCACACTCTCAAGATCTCTCTCTCAAGTGGATAAATCTTCAAAAAATAAAGAAATTATTAAATTGATGGTACAGTCCAAGAAAGAAATGGAAACTTAGAAATGAGACATGGTATTATACATGGTAAATACTTACCATGGATTCTTCCTATAACCCTTCCAGCAAACCTTTCAGAGAAAAAGATTATTCCATTTCTAGATGAAGAAACTAAGGCTTAAAAAGGCTCAGTAAATTGCCCATGATCACAAAACCTGACTCTTTCTTAACCACTACAATATGCTGCATACTCAGCTACTATTTTAAATCATACCAGAAGCATTTACAGGTTTTTAATGAAGCACCAAAAAAGTTAATACTTATTTGTCCTAAATCACAAATTTATTTCTCTCCCCATTCCTCACAGTCCCTGCCATCTAGCTGTCTGTTTCTATACCTCTTTCCTGAGCTCCAGACCTGAATTTCCAACTATCAAGGGAATGCACTTGGTTATTCCAGAACTGGATTGCCCAACATGGTAGTCACTAGCCACATGGAGTTAGTTGTTGAGCACTTAAAATGTGGCTAGTGAAACTGAGGAACTGAATTTTTAATTTTATGTCACTGTAATTAAAAGTTCAATTTAGGGGTACCTGGTGGCTCAGTCAGTTAAGTGCCTGCCTTTGGCTCAGGTCATGATGCCAGGGTCCTGGGATAGAGCCCCCACCCCAACCCTGTCATGCTGAACCCTGAGTCAGGTTACCTGCTCAGCGGGGAATCTGCTTCTTTCCTCCTTATTTCTCCTTTCCCCACCCCACCCGCCCCCATGGCTTATGCTTGCTCGCTCTCTCTCAAATTAAATTTTTGAAAAAAATAAATAAAAATAAAAGCTATCCTGAAAAACTGATAATTCAGTTACTAGAAAATGTTTAAGCATGTTTGGAAAATGTTGGGTATGTGAAGCCACTTTTTCAACTGCAAATTTTATGAAATCTAAATGTAGATTAAGTATTTCTGGTTAAAAAGTTAGCATGTAAATTAAGATGTGCTGTAAAGGGGGCACCTGAGCGAAACAGCATGCAGCTCTTGATCAGGGTTATGAGTTCAGGCCCCATGATCGGAATGTAGAGATTACTAAAACAATAAATTTATTTTAAAAACAAGAACAGATACGCTATTAAAAAGGTATACAACCCATTTCAAAAACTCAGTATGAAAAAATAATGTAAAATTGCTCATTAATAGTTTTTTAAATATGTTTTAACATGTTGAAAATGATATTTAGAATGTATTAAGTTAAATAAAATGTTACAAAAATTATAAGATCTAATAGTTTCTCTTTGTAATGTGAATACTACAATTTTAATACATGGCTATTTTTCTATTGGCCATATTTCTATTGGCCAATACCTTCTAGAGGTCCCTGCTGTCATATTTCTATTGGCCAATACCTTCTAGAGGTCCCTGCTGTCCTCCTCACCACAGCAATCAGTAGTTCAGTAAATGGCATGACAATCCCTCTAGTTCAACACTCCAACCAACCATCTCTAATTACAGAAATGTTCTAGATCTGATGACGACTGGTGCTGGTGGTGATGGTTACAACTATGTGAGACTCACAGAATCTCTTAAAATATTGTGGAGCCAGAATTCTTAGGAGATTTAGGCAAATACCACCTATTATTTTGACTTCCTTCTGGGGAAAAGGTAGTAGGTACAAAAACTGCAGACTAGTGCTGTACAACAGAACTCTCTGCAACAATGAAAATGTTCTGTATCTGCACTTTCCAATACAGAGTCCCATTTGGCTATTAAGCACATGAAATATGGCTAGTACAACCGAAGAACTGAATTTTATGTCTTATTTGATTTAAATTACTTTAAATTTAAGTAGCCATATATGACTAGTGGCTCCTAACTGGACAGCACTGTTCTTTGTGCTCCATGTGAAAGTCTGTAAGTCAACTTAGTCTCCTTCCTCCCCATCAACTGTCCTTTCCCCCATAAAAGCACATGTACACACACACACACACACACACACACACTCTGAATTAGAGTCCTGCGTTCTCTAAAGGTTTCCATTCTGTCTGCTTCCCTATTTCCACTTCTACTATATGGATTGAGGCCACAACCTCCTAGCTGGCCTCCTCACTTAGCTTCCTCCTACCTACTCTTCATAAAATGTAAATATAAACATTTCCTTTATTCATCTCCAAAGTCTTGCCATTGCCCCAAGGTAAAATTCCAGACTCTAACATGATTTACAAAGCCCTTCATGATCCAAACCCAATCACCAACTTCATCTTTCACCACTCCCTTCCACGACAGTTCTTGTCCTATCATTACCGCTTATCATACTCCACTAACACTGCCTGTTTACTTGTCTGCCTTCCCAGTCTACTAGCATCCTGAGGGCAGAGACAATGTTTCAAACATTATATTGCTAAGATAGAACATAATACACATAGTATACTAACAAAGTATACTAAATTGTCCATGTATCTTTTTTGAATGAGGGAAGAAAGGGAAAAAAAGAAAAAAGGAAAGAGATATGTACTACTTTTGAACAACTATGAAAATAAAAATTCGGTAGAGTAGATACTTTTGTTATATTATTCAAAAAATTTTAACATGAATCAACCCACTTTTGAATTTTTCAAGAAAATCTTGATTGGTACTTTCAAAACTATACACACATACTTGCAATGTAGAAATAAATATTTATATACTTACCTCACATTTGTGAATACAAACCTAAAGAATTTATATCATTTTCCACTAACTTGTTTTTTTAAGTATAATTAACCTTCAGTGTTATATTAGTTTCAGGTGTACAACATACTGATTCAACAATTCTATACATTACTCAGTGCTCACCACCATAAACATAGTCACCATCTACCACCAAACATTATTAGAATAATATTGCCTACATTCCCTACCTTGTACGTTTCATCTCCATGAGTTATTTATCTTATAACTGGAAGTTTTTACTTCTTAATCCCCATTATCTATTTCACCCATCCCTCCACCCATCCCCCCCCTCTGGAAACTAGCAGTTTGTTCTTCCCATTTAAACTAGCAGTTTGTTTTCAGTTAACTTTTGTTAGTAATAATCAGGGAAACAGAGAAAAATTGCTGCTCTATTAAAATTAAAAAATACCAAGCCTTACCATAACCAAATTATTTCAAAATGGGTTCAGAAACTTGGCAATACTATAAAATTAACCAGCAGACCATTAGAAAAGCCACCTGAACAAATTGAGTGAAACGGTCAATAACTCTCCTTTCAATCATTCTTTCTTCTTATTCAGGGAAGAAAAACATCAAGCAAAGGTTTGGCCTATATTTAATAAAGCAGTTCAGAAAAGGAATGAAAAACTATTTGAAATACTCAAAATGATCTGCCACTAATCAAAGTGAAGTCAATATTGCCATGAAGGCAGAAAGGTCACCTATGTGGCATCTGTAGGGATGTATCCTAAAAGATATGAAGGGATATACTCAAAGAGAGGTCAAAACATACCTACTTCTTTCATACAAATTTTTTATTCTCTTAGATCTCTAATAACTTACTGGCCAATTTTAAGTTCAAATCAGTCTCTTCCTTGAAAAGGTCAGCAACAGTAAATTCTATATGTACAAGGGCAAAATTATACTTAAGGGAGAAAAAAGGCAAACCGTCCAAGAAAACAAAAGTCTCTGTCAATAGTTTTTTCCTAAAGTGAAAGCTTATAAAAGCAATGTTAAGAAACTCTTACTCAGTAGAAATTCCATTTCAAAAATCCATGTAATAAGCCACAGTACCAGGTTAAGAAAAAAAAAAAAAGTATCTGTCTCAATAGATATGAAAAAGCATCAGGCAGATTTTTAGCATTTACTTATGATTAAAAACCTTGTATTAGGAATAGAAGGAAATGTCTTAATCTAATAAAGGACATGTGCAAAAGCAAATAAATATCTGCAGAGAAAGAGCTCTGCTGTTCCTTTTTTTTTTTTTTTAAAGATTTTATTTATCTACTTGACAGACAGAGACCACAAGTAGGCAGAGAGGCAGGCAGAGAGAGGGAGGAAAGCAGGCTCCCCGCTGAGCAGAGAGCCGGATATGGGGCTCTTGATCTCAGGATCCTGAGATCATGACCTGAGCTGAAGGCAGAGGCTTAACCCACTGAGCCACCCAGGTGCCCCTGCTGTTCCATTTTTTTTTGCAACTTGTACCATACTTAAGTCTGGGCAGAATGCCTCTTAATCCCCCCAGAACAGGAAAGGATGGGAGGCCCATAAGGAGCTACTACTAGACCATCTCCCATCGCTTTTCTATCTCTCCTAGAGGATGACATGAGACAGTTTCTCATTACGTGACTTTCAGCCTGCCCATCTCAGAATAGAGCTATAGAACACAAAATTGCTTTGTGGCAAATTTGAATGGGCTCTTCCATCAATAGGGTACCCC
Organism: Mustela lutreola; assembly: GCF_030435805.1. Taxonomy (NCBI): domain Eukaryota; kingdom Metazoa; phylum Chordata; class Mammalia; order Carnivora; family Mustelidae; genus Mustela; species Mustela lutreola. The sequence continues at coordinate 43,827,835 of NC_081297.1, forward strand.
ACTGTATTCACTGGCAAGGTTTTTGTTCTGGTATTGACTTTTTTGATGTGTGAAACAAGGGTCACAGGGAACTGGCACCTTTGGCTTATTCACTTTTCCACTGCTCATGTAAGATAAACTGCTTAAGTCTAAAGGGTTCACTGTATCTGTATCAGTTAAATCAGTCAGGCCTTGTCTTATGTGTATACCCTTGACAACATCATACTTAATAGTGAAAAGTTAAACCCCTTTGAGACAGGAAAATAACAAGGATCTCTCTTATTGCCCCTCCACTCAACAACACACCACAGAGCCTCGCCAAAGTAAGACAAGAAAAAGTATAAGAACAGCAAGGAAAGACACAAAACAGTCATTATTCACAAATGACATGATTACATAAGAAGGAAATCCAAGAGAGCCTACAGATAAAGTTTTCAGAATTCATAAGATTTGGTCAAAACCTGGCAAAATAGAACCAATACTCAAATTCAATTTTATTCCATATGTCAACAACAAACAGAAAGTAAAATGTATTTTAAAATTCCATTTAGGGACCCATGGATGACTCAGTTTGTTAAGCATCTGCCTTCAGCTCAGGTCATGATCGCAGGGTCCTGGGATTAAGACCCACACTGGGCTTCCTGCTCTGCAGGGGGCCTGCTTCTCCCTCTCCCTCTGCCTGCCACTCCCCCTACCTGTGTGCTATCAAATAAATAAATAAAATCTTTTTTTAAAAATCCCACTTATACGGGTGCTTGGGTGGCTCAGTTGGTTAAACAACTGCCTTTGGCTCAGGTCATGATCCTGAGGTCCTGGGACTGAATCTCGAGTTGGGCTCCCTGCTCAGTTGGGAGTCTGCTTGTCCTTCTCTCTCTGCCCCTCCTCTTGCTCGTGTATGCACACATACTCTCTCTCTCAAATAAATAAAACTTTTAAAAATAAATAAAATCCCATTTATAATGCCATCAGACACCTAAGATTAATCTACAAAAGATGTGTAAGAATAATGCACAACAAACTATAAAACATTACCGAGATGTGAAAAACAAATAAATGAAAATACCATATTCAGCGATTCAAACACTCCACATTATGAGGAAGTAATTCTACCCAAATTAATCTATAAATGCAATGTAACTTCAATCAGGACACTAACATTTCTTTCCCTTTCTTTCTCTCTTTTTCACCAACACTTAATTTTAACTTGACAAACTTAATCTAAAATAACCAAAACATTTTTTTTTTAAGATTTTATTTATTTGACAGAGAGAGTCACAATAAGAGAGGGAACACAAGCAAGGGGAAAGGGAGAGGGAGAAGCAGGCTTCCCGCTGAGCAGACAGCCCAATGTAGGGCTCGATCCCAGGACCCCAAGATCATGACCTAAGCTGAAGGAAGCCGCTTAACAACTAAGCCACCCAGGCACCCCAACCAAAACATTTTTTTTTTTTTTTTTTTAAAGATTTTATTTATTTATTTGACAGAGAGAGATCACAAGTAGACAGAGAGGCAGGCAGAGAGAGAGAGAGAGAAGCAGGCTCCCCGCTGAGCAGAGAGCCCGATGCGGGCCTTGATCCCAGGACCCTGAGATCATGACCTGAGCCGAAGGCAGAGGCTCAACCCACTGAGCCACCCAGGCGCCCAAAACATTTTTTTAAAGAACAGCTTCATTAAGCCAAAACTTACATACCATAACACTCATCCATTTTAAGTATCTAGTTTGAGGAGTTTAGTAAATTCATGCAGTTGTGCAACCATCACCACATTCCAGTTTTACATTTTTATCATCTCAGTAAGTTCCCTTATGCACCCTTGTAGCCAAGTCTTCATTTGCACGCCTAGCCTCAGCAATATAGGCTTTTCTAGAAATTTCATGTAAGTAAAATTATAAACTGGCAGTCTTTTCACTCAGCTAAACACTTTTGAGGTTTATTTTGTTAAATTAGTAGTCTGTTCCTTTTTACTGCTCAGTAGTATTCCATTATATGAATACACCATATTTTATCAACTGACCAGCTGATGGACATGTGGCTTGCTTCCAGTTTTTACTACCAAGAATAAGGCTGTTACGAATATATGTAGACAAGTGTTTGTGGGGATATATGTTTTCATTTCCCTTGGATAGATACTTAAGAGTTGAATGATACATAGTGTGTTGAAGATACAGAGTGTGTATGTGTAAATGTGTGTTCAACTTAAGAACCTACCAAACTATTTTCCAAAATTCCTGTGACGTTTAACATTCCCACCAACAATACACAAAAATCCCAATTTCTCTACATCCCTGATACATTTTTGGTATTTCAATTTTTTTATTTTAGCCATTCTAGTGGCTAAAGTAACACATTCTAGTAGCAGTAGTTACACATTGTAATTTTAATTTGCATTTCCCTAATGACTAATGATAATCAGTATCTCTTTCAAGTGCTTACCATTAGCCAATTTTCACTGATGAAGCTGTCTATTCAAATCTTTTGCCCATTTTGGGGAGAGTTATTTGTCTTACTACTTAGTTATGAGATCTTTAGATATTCTGGATGCAAGTCCTTTATCAGATAAAGTATTTGCAAATATTTTCTCTCATTCATGGTTTGTTTTATTTTCTTAATGGGTTATTTTGAAAAGCAAAATTTTTAAATTTTGATAAAGGCCAATTTATCAATATTTTTCTGAGTCATGCCTTTGGTGTTATATCTGAGAAATTATCTCCTAACCCAAGTCTCAAAGATCTTCTCCTATGAGGTAAGGTTTGAGTTTCATTTTTTTGGCATGCTGATATTCAATTGTTGTAGTACTTTCCATTAAAAAGACTATCCTTTCTTCCACTGAATTACCTTGGCACCTTTATTGAAAATTTATTAATCATAAATATGTTGATTCATTTCTGGACTCTACTCTGTTCCACTGTCGCATATGGCTATCCCTATGCTGATACCACACTGTCTTGATTACTGACCATGAGAGTCACTAACATTCAATGTGAAGACATTCTTCAGGTGCCTTGCTGGCTCAGTCAGTAGAGCATGCAACTCCTGATCTCAAGGTTCATGAGTTCAAGACCCTCTTTGGCCTAGAGCTTACTTGGAAAAAAAAAAAAAAAAGAAGAAGAAGAATTCTTGAAAAATAGAACAAAGTGGGAGCACTTACTCTACCAGGTATTAAGACTTACTATAAAGCTACAGTAATTAAAACAGTCTGGCACTGGACCAAGATAGAAACCAGTGGAACAGAATAGAGGGCCTTAATTTATTACGGAGCAGTTCTTCGCTTTCGTTTGTTTTAATTTTATTTATTTTTTTGAGAGAGAGCGCAAGAGAGAACAAGAGTACACAAGCTGGCAGGAGAGGTGGAGGGGGCAGGAGGAAGGGAAGAATCCCAAGCAGACTCCACGCTGAGCACAGAGCTTGATCCCAGGACCCTGAGACCATGACCTAAGCCGAAACCAATAGTCCAACAGTTGGATGCTTAACTGACTGAGCAACCCAGGCACCCCAACAAAGCAATTTGAAAAGGAAACAATTGTCAACAAATGGTGCTGAGAAAATCAGTTAACCATACAGGAGAAAAATAAACCACAACTCCTACCTCAGAGCATACACCAAAAAAATCAATTACAGGCAGACCATAGTGCTATATAACAATGACACTTCCAGAAAACAGTGAACGAGAATAACTTCATGACCTTAGGGTAGGGAATGATTCTGAATGCAGACCAAAAAAAGCACTAACCATAAAGAAAAATGTTAATTGGACTACACTAAAATTAAGAATCTTGTTCTTTAAGAGATGCTTCGGTGGCTCAGTCAATTAAGTGTCTACCTTAGGGTCATGATCCGGAGATCCTGGAACTGAGCCCCATGTCAGGCTCCCTGCTCGGTGAAAAGTCTGCTTCTCCCTCTCTCTCTGCCCCTCCCCCCAGCTGTGCTCTCTCTCTTGCTCACTCTCTCAAGTAAATAATAAAATATTTTTTTAAAAAATCTTGTTCTTCAAAAGACACCACTGAGAGGCAAAATACCAAGCAACAGATCAGCATGGAGTATTTGCAACACAAATAACCAACAAAGGGGTCATACCCAAAATATATAACTCGTATAAATTAATTAGAACAAAAAAGACATGGGGCGCCTGGGTGGCTCAGTGGGTTAAAGCCTCTGCCTTCAGCTCAGGTCATGATCTCAGGGTCCTGGAATGGAGCCCCGCATTGGGCTCTCTGCTCAGCAGGGAGCCTGCTTCCCCCTCTCTCTCTGCCTGCCTCTCTGCCTACTTGTGATTTCTGTCTGTCAAATAAATAAATAAAATCTTTTTAAAAAGAAAAAAGAACAAAACAACAAAAAAAGAAAAAAAATTTTTAAAAACAGAAAATTGAGCAAAACAGGAAATTGAGCAAAGTATTTTTTTAATAAGCACTTCATAAAACGATTCAAATGACCAAAAGACAAAGTTATTCAACTTCACTAGTTATCAATAAAATGCAAATTAAACCATGCGATATCACCATAAATCTACCAGAATAGCTGCTATCAGTAACACTGACAATACCAAATACTGGCAAAGATATAGAACAAAAGGAACCCTCAAATATTGTTTTGGGGCAGTTAAGTTTGCAGACTACAAAGGAATATTGTTTGGCAATTATCTACTAAAACTCCACTTAGACATACTCTATGACTCAGAAGTTTCACTCCAGGCTCTTACAGTCATCAGAAACATATGCACCGCAAAACCTGTACAAGAATGGCCACAGTGGCATAATTCATAATGACCCAAAATTGGAAACAACCTAAATATCCATCATTGATATATGGATAAATTGTGGTGTATTTATACAATGGAAGACTATTTAGCAATGAAAATGAACAAACTACAGCTAAAAACAACAAACCTAAATCTCACAAAATGCTGAGTCAAAGCAACCAAGCATAAAATACATACAATATGATCCCATAAATATAAAATGGAAAAACAGACAAAACTAAATATAGGTTTATGTAAGAAAGAAAAGCAAAAAATGTTTCCCATAAAAGTCAAGACAACAATTATCTTTATGTAACTGGGAAGAGGCAAACAAAGTCTGTGGAATCATGGCAAGGTGCTAGTGTTTGACCTAGATGATGGTTACACAAGTGTTTGTTTCATAAGTTAAGCTATATATTTGTTTTATACGTTTTCCTGTATGTGTGTTACATTAAAGAAGGACTTCAAGGAGAAATTAATTCCTTCACAATAAACTATACTACTACAATAAAATTATGTTTAAGGTCCAAACTTATTTCTTGAAATATTTTCACAATTTCAGAAATGTTTAACTGAGGTTCAGACAATTTTTGTCCAGTTACCTAATTTCCATACAAAGGTCTTTTAAACAAAAAAAAGTGATACAATAAAATAAGGGAAAATGTAAATAATACATATAAAGGACTATCTGATGAAAACCACTGTCTATTCATCGCATAGCCCACCATAATAAAAAAAACCAAAAGGAATACCAAGTTTAGTTTCCTTCTTGGTCAACCACTAAAAATGAGAGTTCATATGGACTTTGGGAGATAATGATGTGTTGATCAAGGCTCAACTGTAGTAAATATATCACTCTGGTGGGAGATGATAATGGAGAAAGCTCTGCATATGTGGGGTGGGAGTAGGGAAATCTCTGTACCCTCCACTCAGTTTTGCTGTGTACCTAAAACTGCCCTTATAAGTATTTTTTTTAATGAATTCAAGAGTTGCTACATTTCAAAGCACAGTCCGATCATGTGTCTCCTAATCAAAAATCTTCACTAGTTACCAACACAGTAACTCAAAATGGGAAGGAAACTTAAAAACCACCTAGCAAACATTCAGTCAATGCTTAGAATCTGAAAGGGGATGCACTACCTCATTAAAAACATTTACACCATCACTGAACACCAATGACTTTTATAAAGTCAATAGGAACAATAAAATGGAAGGTATAAGAATAAAGAGAAATCTTTAAAAAAAAAAAAAAAAAAAAAAAAAAAAAAGAATAAAGAGAAATCAAGAATACCAGCTTTGGATGTGCTGAGTTTAAGCGGCATCCAAATGGAAATACTGACTAACAATGGTCCTTACAGTCAGCAAAGAGGTAAAAGCTGAAGTCAGAAAAATGAATACTCAGCATGTAGCTGAAAAATGAGATAGGAGATGAGATCACTCACAGAAATTCACACATTTAATGAATGGCTAAGGAAGGATTCAACAAAGGTGACAGAAAAGAAAGCCAAAAACCAGGAAAAAACACAGAAGCATGATCTAAAGAGAGTAAAAGAAATGAGCATTACAAAGAAGGAGAAATTAGCTGGATCAAATGCTGGTGGGATAGGCAATCTTGACAATGGCTCTGAATTATCTCTGCCTCTTAGTATTCACACTTGTGGAACCCCTCCTTGCGTGTGTCGGACCTTGGAGAGTCCATTCTAAAGAAAAGAATAGAGCAAGTGAGAGACTGGCACTACCAAGAATAGGTTACAAAAAACTGGCTACTACCTCTGCTCCTCCTCCACAGAGTTCTCAATCTAGAAGCAAGGTGCCATGTTGCAGAGACCCAAATGGCAAGATTGATTTCTTCAGTAAACAACCAACAAGGACCTCAGGCCTGCCAACAGCCAAATGCTTGGGCTTGGAAACAGACCCTCCCCCAGTGGAGCTCTGGGATGACTGCAATCCTAGTCAACATTTGATTGCAGCCTTATGAGTGACCCTGAATCAGACATACCACACCCAAATGCCTGACCCACAGATACTGTGAAACAACAAATGTTTGTTGTTTTAAGTTAAGTTGGGAGGGTAATTTGTTGCATAGCAATAGAAAACTAGTACAGCTAAAATGTTAAATAAGAGGACAAAAAAATAACTATTGGCTTTAAACACATTAGTAACTGAGCAAGAAAGTTTTAATGAAATTGTGAAGACAGAAACAATAGGTTAAGAAGAGAATCACGGGCAAAGAAATGGAGACAATATAACAAATGTAGATAAGTCTTCTAAAAAGTGTGGCTATAAAGCGGACAGCAACTTAGAGAAAGTATGAAGATGGGAGACGAGTTTTTTGTTAAGAAGAGACAGATATTTTAAAGCTTAAATGATGGGGTGCCTGGCTGGCTCAGTTTGAAGAACATGCAAGTCTTAATCTCTAGGTCATGAGTTCAAGCCCCATGTTGGGTGCAGAGATTACATACACACATATGTTTTAAAAATAAATAAAGTTTAAGTGATGAGGAGTGCCTGGCTGGCTCAATCAGTAGTAAAGCCTACCTAAAATAAATAAATAAATAAATAAATACATACGTAAATACGTAAATAAGTTAATTTAACTGACTCGAAGCCAGGAAGGTGGAAAAATACTCTCAAGGAACTGTGTTCCATTATGAAGAAACTCTTCCGAAAGTTTTTACTGCCTCTCTGCCTTAACTGAAAACTGATTTTCCCAGGACCCTCTTTCCAAGCAGCCCTTTAAAGTGGAGGCTATTAAGTCTCTCACATTCCGCATTCAATGTTGGGAAATGAGACCAGTACCCTTCTTTCTTCCCATGCCACCTCCAGACCATGTAAAATCCTGAACTCCCATGTAAAATCTTTGTTTCTCTGATTCTCATGCTTTTCAGCAACACAGTCTTCTACCTCTGCCTTTTCAGCTAATGACCTGGACATCCTCCACACTCAGTGGGTAGATGGCTGGCAATTACTTCCCACTGCCACTGTCTTTAACATCACCGCTCCTGGGTTATCTCAATACACACATGGATGAGTCATCTAATACCGGTTCCTCAAACCCATCATTCTCAGTAAGCAACTCTATTCTCTGGGTATATCCATTCACAGCCAGTTGGGAATTCACTTAATTGTCTTACAATCATTCATTCATCAAATATTTAACAAGTATCTACTATTTGTTCAGTAGAGAACATAGGACAGTCCTTGTTCTCATAAAATAGCTCATATTTTCCACAAAGACAGCATGAAAAGATTGAGGTAAAGTCTAGATAAATTACAACTACATTTCCTTATCAGCTTAGGAACCATGTCAACTCTAGGAAATGGAAATTATTATCTGAAGTGACCTCATGAATCCACGCTATATTCCAGTGATCACTATATCCTTTAACAAGGCTTCTAAAACTACCTTTTCTTTTTCTTTAAGATTTGTTTATTTGAGAAAGAGCACAGAGGAGTGGAGGGATCTGAAGCAGACTCTGAGTTGAGTTCAGAGGCCAACATAGGGTTCTATCCTATGACCCCAAGATCATGACCTGAGCTGAAATCATGAGTTGATGCTTAACCAACTGAGCCCCCAGACACTCTCTGAAACTTTTTTTTAAAGATTTTATTTATTTATTTGTCAGAGAGAGAGATCACATGTAGGCAGAGAGGCAGGCAGAGAGAGAGAGGAAGGAAAGCAGGCTCCCTGCTGAGCAGAGAGCCCAATGCGCTGCTCAATCCCAGGACCCTGGGATCAAGACCTGAGCTGAAGGCACAGGCTTAACCCACTGAGCCACCCAGGCGCCCCTGAAACTACTTTTTAAATAATGTATGCTAAAACACTGCCAGAGTTTAGTATCATAGTCATCAATCTATAAACATACTGCCATGCTGCCCAATACACTAATCACTAGTTACAGTGGCTATTTAAATTAATCTTAACAAAATTAACAATTTTAATTATTTCTCAACACTTACACGAGCCACATCTGGAAGTGTTCAGTAAGCACACAGGACCAGCAGCTTCTGTACCGAATGGGATATAAAACGTTTCTATCATCACCGAAAGTTCTATTGGACAGTGCCAGCCTAAAGTTTTTAGTATTCATTTCATTCCTCTCAGAAAAAGTGTTAAAAAGACAAGTATCGGGGCACCTGGGTGGCTAGTCGTTACACGTCTAACTTCGGCTCAGGTCATGATCCCGGGATCCTGGGATCAAGTCCCTCATCGGGCTCCCTGCTAGGCGGTGAGCCTGCTTCTCCCACTCCTACTCTCCCTGCTCGCTCGCTCTCTCTCTCTCTCTCTCTCTGTCAAATAAATAAATAAAATCTTAAAAAAAAAAAAAAAAAAAGAAAGATAGGTATCATTTTCCAGTCTCCTGAGAACACCCTGGGGCTCCTCAATATCCTAAAGGAATTCCACAAATCAGGCCTCAATTACCACCATCACCATACCCTATCATCACCATCAGGGTGTTGATTTTTACTGAGTACTTAGTATATTCCAAACACTTTATTAAAAGCTTTATGAGTATTGGGGTGTCTGGGTGACTCAGTGGGTGAGAGCCTCTGTCTTCAGCTCAGCTCATGATCCCAGGGTCCTGGGGTTGAGCCCTGCATCGGGCTCTCTGCTCAGTGGGGAGCCCGCTTCCCCGTTTCTCTCTGCCTGCCTCTCTGCCTACTTGTGATCTGTCAAATAAATAAATAAATACTTTTAAGAAAAAAAAGCTTTATGAGTATTATTTCATTTATTCTACACAACAATCACATGAAGTAGGACTATTTTTCCCATTTTATGGATGAGAAAATTAACTGAGTTTTAAACAGTAAAGTAATTCACCCAAAGTTATACAGCTACAAAGTGACAGCAATCCATAGAGTTTAAGCAAATTAACAATGTAATGGTTTTGCCTTTCTCTTTTTATGATTTTACTTATTTATCTGACAGAGTGATAGGGAGAGAGGGAACACCAGCAGGAGGAGTAGGAGAGGGAGAAGCAGGCTGAGCAAGGAGGGGGCCACGGGGCTTGATCCCAGGACTCTGGGATCATGACCTGATCCAAAGGCAGACGCTTAAGGTCTGAGGCACCCAGGTGCTCCATGATTTTGCTTTTCAAGACAACATGCTACTGGGGCGCCTGGGTGGCTCAGTCGTTGAGCAGCTGCCTTCGACTCAGGTCCTGATGCCAGTGTCATGGGATCGAGCCCCGCATCGCACTGGGCTTCCTGCCCAGCGGGAAGCCTGCTTCTCCGTCTCCCACTCTTCCTGTTTGTATTCCCTCTCTTGCTGTCTCTGTCAAATAAATAAATGAAATCTTTAAAAAAAATAAATAAAAAGACAATACACTATTTAACATAAGGAAGGGAGGATACCTACACCTCACACTAGCACTCAACACTCCAGCAGACCAAACTATTTTCAAATCACTCAATTCACCCTAGAGCTTTCTGGTCTTCGGTCTTTACAAACCCTGTTCCCTCTACTTGCACCCTGTTCATTTAGCCTAATTATCCTTAAGATCTCATCTCAGATTCTCTAACAATGCTGTTTAGGAATTCATCCTATGAGCTGATGTAGAACCCTACTGAAGCACAGGAGCCCACAAACCCCTATTAATTACTCCTCTTCTCTCACCAGAATAAAACTCCTTAAGAATAAGGGACACTGTGCATTATTCATCATGGATTCCATCTGGCCTAGCCCAGGACTTAGAACACAAAAGGTACTCAATAAATATGTGATAAATGAAGGAATAATGAAAAGACACGTAATCAAGTCATTTCACAAGCATGTATTCAACCAAATAAAATGCTATCTAAGTTGACTTTTACACAAACCTATAATCCAATTCAGTCAGAGAACATTAAAAGTACACACTAAATGGCTTAACTGCCATTTAGTTGGTAAGCAAGTATTTCACAAACATTTTTTTCCCACATAATATATAAAAGAATACATAAACTAAAGGTCAGAAAATAACAGCTTCTCTTGAGGGTGAAGAAAATGCTCTAAAATTGATTGTGGTGATAGTTACACCAAAAAAAATGAATTATACACTTTAAATGAGTGAACTGTCTGGTGTATGAATTATCTCTCAATAAAGCTGTTATAAATAAAAACAAAAGGCCTTCAGAAGCTAGACTTAAATTATGAAAACAAATATTAAGCCTGCCAAAAAAAAAAAAAAAAAGATAAAATACATTACATTTATGCAATTTTAAAATAGCTAAACCATATTATTGCACAAAATTTCACTGGTTAGGAAAAAACAAGAACTTGGAAACAGTGACTGCACTGCCTTCAGGAATAATGTGATGGGGCAGGAAACTTACTTTTCCCTAAGAACTCTTGTATACTTTCTGATTTGGTATGTGCATTACCTTTTTTTTTAAATGAGTGTAAGTTATTAGTATATTAAAAAAACAAAATAACAAAAATGTCATATCTGTCTTTAATATAAGTATACTTATATAAGTATACTTATACTGCCTATTTTATTCTGAAAAGAATAAAAACTTTAATATATGTTTTTAAAAAATCAACCCAGGGAAGTAAAAAGCTGACAAAGTCCTACACATCTATTTCATCTCTCACTAAATAGCATTTATTCATACTTCTGTTATTAGACATTAGAACCATGAAAAATTCTTCCTTACCCAACACTCTGACACATCTTCAAACAATGACACACTCGATCATTGCCTTCTCCTTAAAAACTTCCTCTCCGTCACTACTAGTACCTCACATTCTCCTGCTTTTCCTAACCCAATGACCTTTTATTAATTTCCTTTGCCAGTTTTCTCCTCATCTCCCCAAAAGGTATCTGGAAGGTAGTTCCATGAAGGCAGGGATTTCTGTCAATTTTGTTCACTACTGTATCCCCAATGGCTAAAAAAGTACCTAGAACAATACTCAATAAAATAACCATTGAATGAATCAGTGCCCCCAAGGGTCAGATACTGAAGAGCTATAGAAATAAATTATATTCTATATAACCTGTATGCTGTTTACTTCATTACATTTGTCTGAAAATTGATAAAGAATGTACTGATTTTTTTATTATAAATATAAATATACTATTTATATATAATAGTATATATAAATACTTAATTCCCTGGTCTTCCATTGAAGTTTTGATAGGATATGTGTAAAACACACATTTAACAATCTGCTACTACTTCTAAAAGCATAAACCTAGAACAGAAGAGGAGTTGTTGCTGTAAGAACCTTCACTTTTATCTTGCTTCCAGTACTAATGTTGAATTAACAAACTGACATACTTACCTGACTTTAGTAATGGTGGGGAGGGGAGAGCTCACTAAATTCAACAAGAACATCACAGTAAAGACTAGCAAGCGACATTTCTTGAAAAATAAAATGTAGTATTTTTTTTAGGCACAAGAAATTCTAAAGAGAAACAGGCCACTTCTACCTGATACTTTCACCCAAATCCCATGACTTCATTCCCACAAAGAAGCACATCCCACTGTCAGCCATGCAAATGTAATTTTAGCAATATACGCAAAAATTTCACCTGGTATCTTAGTTCACATTTGTCCTCATTCATACCCAGTTAAAGTATAATTTAAAAGCCAAAACTAGGTAGGTGAATTTTCATTTTTCCTTCTAAGTAACTAATCCAAATCAAAAGTATTCATTTACCAACTTCTAATTTGATTTGTTTGAATACATTTAATTGAATCTTTTAGAATTACATACTGGACACTCTCACTTAATAGCTATTGTATCATCTGTTGCCTAAAGTCTGAAGCAGAAGTATTTCTAGAAGATCGTAGTTTGCTCATTAATTAAGCATGTTAAAAAAGGCAATGATCCGCAACTACTGACACTCACATCTGTATATTTCTCTCTTAGGTTACAGGAAAGCACTTCTCTGGCTCTGTTCCCAAATAAATTGAGTAAGCCTTGGGAAAGTCACTGCTTAAATTCCATTTCATGACGGCTTCTCTTCCTCCACAAATAAATTATTGAGAGTCATGCCTACTTCCATCCTTTACATAATACATGTCCATCACAGGACCGTTTTTCTGAGCAAGAAACAGCTTAAATGACACTAATTGATAGGTAAGGTCAGTGAATACTGTAATCTAATAAGGTGCAGGAATCGAGAAAAGATTCTGATTTAATGAATAAAGTTGTGAAACACTGATGTGAAGAACACTGAACACTGTTTACTCTTAGTAACATGTATCTACCTATCAATTGAGATACATGTCCCCAAAATGTTATTAAAGAGCATTTTAAAAGCACTAGACTCCAAGAATAGTTCTCAGAAATTGAGGGACCTCCCGGAAAAAAAAAAAAAAAAAAAAGGATTATTCCACTTCCATTTTTAAACTGTCTAATAACAACATCTGCAACTGAGAAATAAAAATAATCCCCAATAACTGAATTGAACACAAAATGTTTAAATGTCAAGGTCTGTTGAAAAACGAGCTGTAAAAGACAGCTGTGCTTTAAAACTTTAAGTATTTTTCATATAATTAGCTCCAACAGAACTGTTCAAATCATCCAGCCAAAGCAGTCAACCACAACCACCTGCAACTATTACTCAAAAACGTATCTTCCAAAGCAACCATCTGATTTTTCAGGCCTTCTCTTAAGGGGACAGGATAAAGCTTATAAGTCAGGTGATATAAAGAGATCTTTCAGGCACAGAGAAAAGACTGGACGGTAACACCTTTAAAGAACTAGGTGTAATGGGACCTATTCCCTTTTGCTGCTGCCAGAATGAAGTTGTCTTAATCCAAGATCTCACTCTTCTTAAAGGGTGTAAAACTTTAAACCCAGCCATCCTCACAAAGTACCCACCTGCGCCAAAAGCAGAGGGAGTCTCTTCCCTCCCGACTCATCTCGCCAGGAGGGAAAATATTAATAACCAAACCCTAAAGTAGAAATGTGAGACCTAGTGCAATAGCTTCTCCAACTATCTCAAAGGCAACATCCACAGCTCATCTTCCTTTTGAAATACAACCCTTCATCTCCTAGCTTACCATTTCACAGAAGGAAAAAAAATCCTCACCTCTTTCCACATTTTACATCAGTCGCCTAAACACACAGGTCTACCCTGACCGCACCCCAACCTCCTCATGGCTCCCCAGTTTCTCCATCTCGCCACTACCTCGCCCGCAACATCAGGCTTCAAACCCTCCGCAGCTCTCCAAACGCCCAGAACCCCTATCTCCCATCTCCCACCTCGGGCTCCCCACATCTACCGCCTCAGCTCCCGCCCATTCCTGGAGCTCGGTGGGGTGGAGCCCGCGGGGGGCTGGGGTGGGGTGGGGTGGGGTGGGGTCCGCTCCTCCCCGGACTTTCCCATCCCCCCTCCCGGTAGGGAGAGGAGGGGGAGGGGGTCCTGAAGCCTCACCTACAGCTCCGCCCCTCCCCGGGGGCGCGCTGCCCAGCCCTAGCCAGGGCCGTGAGGAAGAAGCAAGCTAAGAAAAGGCAAAAAAAAAAAAAAAAAAAAAGCCTCAGCGCCAGCGGCAGGCGGGAAGCTCTCCGTCCCGCCCGACTTCCGAGCTGCCGCCACGGCGGCCGTCTCACCCTCCTCAGGGCTGCCGCTATTGCTGCTGCTGCCGCCCGGACGCCGCCACCGCCGCCGCCGCCACTACCGCTGCTGCCGCCGCCGCCGCCACCACAGCCACAGTACGGCCCCAGCGCCCACCGACGTCACTGCGCCCCGCCCCCTGCGCGAGACACCTAGCCCCGCCCCGGGCCGCGAGACACCGCGAGCTCCGCCTCCTCCCGAGCGGGCCACCTACCCTTCCCGCACCCTCCAGGGAGTGCGAGTTGGCAGCCCACAGTCCTCCGGCGCCTTCAGGAGGAAGGCGGGTCACGGGCTGGGAGTCGGGTGACTCCAGGTTCCGGCGGCGATTGCGCGCCCAAGCAGAGCAACGGGCGCGGGGCGTCCACACCCCGCACGCGCGGCCCCTGCGGCCACGGGAAGGGAAAGCCGGAGCCCGCTCCGGGAAGAAGCGGTAGGTGGCAGCGAGGCAAGCCGGCGTTTGTCTCCTTCTGCTTGCCGTAGGAAGTGGACCGGCCAGGCCCGAAGAGCGGAATCGTCGCTTTCCCAAACCTTAGAGTCGCCCCACCCCCTCCTTGGCCCGTTACACAGGCCCCAGGATCGCCACTGCTGTAGGGGAGTAGGTCTAGCAGTGTGGTATACTCTGGGCTGCGCTCACGAGGCCGCGGGGGAAACCCTTTGTCCGAGGGAAATTGGATTTTTCCCCCACCCTTAGTTTTTGCGAATGTGGTCGCGTGGCTGTGCACTCGACCTTAGGGAAAGAACTTCGGCGTCGCAGAAGACCCACGCCAGTGTACGTGGTTTTTGTGTGGGAGCCCGGCGGGAGAGCAGAGCGTGGGCGGAATTTAAGATGCACATTCAGCTCCTGCGATGTGCCAAATGCGGAGCTACGTTGTCTTAGTTGGTCTTCACAGCAGCTAGGCGCGTCTACTAAGCAAATGGTACCTTCTTTCAGGAAACCCAATTTTCTTGTACTGAATTGCAGTCAGCTTTTCTTTTGTTGGAGTCATGCAGAGAGGGCAGCTACATCCATTAATTTACGAATGTAGGTAAACTATCCCTAATCAAGAAAGTAGGAGTGATGTGATATATATTCGCCCCAGTCTTTTAGGTTGTATCAGGTAATTTAAAATGCCCCTTAGAAGGGGTTGACTCATATTTTACCCCTCCTTATTCTCCACCACAATTAACCAATTTACACTCCTTCATAATCCCACTAACATTTTCCCGTCTGTCCTCAGTAGTCATATTCATTCATTCACCAAATTCTACAGTGACATCCTGCCCAGACTCTGCTCCCTTCCAGATCACCACGCACTTGGATTATTAAAGTTCCCCGTCCTGCTGTACCGTCGCCCCCTTCAGTACATTCAACATATGCCTACCAATTGTTGGACTGTGCTGCCAAAGAAGATTGTAGAGCTGCCAAAGAAGCATCCTAAAATACTTCATGTTTTTAGACATCTGGCTTTTTACCCTCCCCCCCCCAAAAAAAGCCATCTTTCTTCGACTGTTTTTCAAGATCTTTCTCATCTAACTGCTGATCTGCTCATCCTGTTACTCCCCAGCAGTGTGGGAGGTTTAAAAAACAAAGTGGGAGTTGTATCCTAGTTTCCATTCTGCCATGCTCTACTTGAATGACCTTGGCAAAATCACTTTATTTCTGGGTTCTACTTTTCTTAACTGTAAAATGCAGTGTGAACTCGATGTCTGAGATCTGCTATGTTGCTAAAATAATGTGGATCTGCAGAGTTACTATGTTAAGCACTAGATTATACATACACAGGGTGCTATCAATATCACAGACTGAGAATTGTGGTGGTTTGTTTTTTTGTGTTGGGGGGGTTATTTTTTGGTTTTTCTGCCCTTCTGCTGGTCGTTTTTTCTTATTTCCTACTCTGCCCCAGACGTTTTGTTTTGTTTTGTTTTAACTTACGCTTTATATTTTTTCGTTAAGGCCAGCTGAGTGCACCCTTGGGTAGCACATACACTAAAATTGGAATGATAGAAGATCAGTGTAGATCCTGTGCAAAGATGACACACAAATTAATGAAGCATTCCATAATTTTCAAACTAATGTAACATTGGTTGTCAACTATACTTCAATTACAAAAAAAAAGAAAAAGAAAGAAAGAAAACTAGGGGGCACCTGGGTGGCTCAGTCAGTTAAGCATCTGCCTTCAGCTCAGGTCATGATCCCAGGGTCCTAGGATCAAGCCCCATATTGGGGTCTCTGCTCAGAGGGGACTCTGCTTCTTCCCCCGCTCTTGCGTGCTCTCTCACTCTCTCTCTCTCTCTCTCATTTCCTCTCAAATAAATAAAATCTTTTAAAATAATAGTAATAAAAATAAATTAAAAATAAATTTTAAAAAAGCTAGCTAAGTACAGGCATGCATTACCTCTTCTTCCTGAGACCCATTAAAATGCTAATAAAGGAATTTTTAAAATGATACAAAACCCATTCATAATAGAAAATGGGAAGACCACCAAAACACATATATATATTTTTAAATTTACACCCCAAGTGAGTGCAGTCTGACTAAACAAAATGAAAGAAACCATAATGTGGAGCAGGTACAGGGGGTACTGAGGCCAACAGGAAGATGAAATAAAGACCTTGATACAGAACTGAAGAACCCTTCCTTATCTCCGATACAGTATGTAGGCATTTATCCCAGGCTAAAAATCAAGCGTTCTCATAATCTCTGGGGAGGATTTGGGCTGCTGTTTGAGTATATAATGACTAAGAATGAAACTAGTCTTCACTGGCACAATAGCTGGTTTTCTACCCACTCACCCTTGAGTGAAGTTGTGCAAGTTGGCAAGACCCTCCCAAGTTCACAAGATTCCTAATCAGCATTCCAATTACTTCATCTTAAACATGAACAGACAACCAAGGATTAGATTAATAGCTACTTAAAAGAAGTCTCCAATTTAGGGGGAGGGGAGAAAGATAAACAGAAAATGTGGCCATAGAGGAAGTAGAGAAACTTCAGAGAACTTAAAATATAATAATTAGTATGTTCATGGACTTTTTATTACACTTATGAAACAAGAATAACATACATAGTATACTTAGTATATAACAATCAAAGAATAAAAAGTAAGTCTTGAAATCATAAATAAGAAATTGCCAAAATTAGGGGTGCCTGGGTGGCTTAGTTGGTTAAGCACCTGTCTTTGGCTCAGGTCAAAAATCCCAGGATCCTGGAATAAAGGCTCCCTGCTCAGCAGCAAGTCAGCTTCTCCCTCTGCCTCTCCCCCTCCCCAGCTTGTGAGCGCACTCTCTCAAACAAATAAATAAACTCTTTAAAAAAAAAAAAAAAAAGAAAGAAAGAAATTGCCAAAATTATAAATTCACTTGACGTGTTAAAAGAGAAAGTGAATGAATTTTTTACAAATAGAAGAAATAGAGGGCACCTATCTACCTCAGTTAGGAGAACACATGACTCTTGATCTAATAAGTAAATAAACTTTTAAAAAAATGCAAAGAAATGGAAATTGCAAGAGAAAATATATGAGAAAGAATCAATCCAATAGGACTAATATTACAAGAGAAAGAGAAAACAAAGTAAATAAAGAATGGAAAATTACTCAAAAATAATGGAAGAAAATTTCACAGAGCTTAAAGTGTCTACTCACGCAGAGCAAAAACAAAGAAAAAACAACCTTGTAAAAATGTTAGAACTGCAAAAATAGAGATCTTTAATTTCCAAAGGGGGGGGAAATAAGTGACCCAAAAATAAGCTGACATTAGAACTCTTACCAGCAACTCTAAATATAAAAAGATAACAAAGAGTTTCAAGTTTCTTAGGGAAATACTTCTTGAACCTCACAACCTAAGGGAAAAAATATCAATTTTTTTTAAATTCCACTCCTAGCTAAATTATCATTAAGTAAAGAGCAGGATGAAGACATTTTTGGGTCTGCAGGGATTCATAAAGTTAAATTTTTTTTTATGATTTTATTTATTTATTTCACAAAGAGAGGAACAGAGAGAGGGAGCACAAACAGGGGGAGCAGAAGAGGGAGAGGGAAAAGCAGACTCCTGGCTAAGTGGGACTCTTTGGTGGGGATTCAATCCCAGGACCCTAAGATCATGATCTGAACCAAAGGAAGAAACTTAACAGACTGAGCCACACAGGTGCCCCTCAAAAACCCTTTTTATTTTTTTTTCCAATTTTTTTTTATATTTTTTATAAACATATATTTTTATCCCCAGGGGTACAGGTCTGTGAATCGCCAGGTTTACACACTTCACAGCATTCACCATAGCACATACCCTTCCCAATGTCCATAACCCCACCCCCCTCCTCCCAATCCCTCTCCCCCCAGCAACCCTCAGTTTGTTTTGTGAGATTAAGAGTCACTTATATCAAAAACCCTTTTTAAATAGAGTTCCTTGAAGACATCCTTAAGCAAAATGAGATAGAAAATAGGTCATTTGACAATATCATATTTAAGGATTACTGGATCTAATTCGGGGAGGTCCCAAGAACTCCAGACTAGACTGGCATGGAAAGAGAGGAGCTCTCGAAGAGAAATCCGAAAAACAAAGAATTCAACTGAATAACTAATTATTGTGATAGAAGGCTTAGAAAATGCTGTTTTCTGGTGTTCAACTTTTAGACCAACATATTAATAAATTATAAATAATCTTGCTATCATTAAAGCATAGTTTGTAAATTTATACCATGGGCAATATACAGGAAAATATACAGTAGATAGTTTAAGACATGGAACATACAGAGGCAAAAAGGTAGAAATAAAGCTAAAGCATTGAAGAGATTATGTTTATTATTGGCAGAACTTCTCTAGTTATTAAAACGTATTGTTCAAAGTAGGAAAAGTAACTAATGGAGGAGCAAGTAATTGTTAGTCTATACTGAAAGGGTAGGAAGACACAAGATACAAGGTTTATAAGTAAGCTAAGTTGTCATCGATCTAGGTAGTTCGTCAAGAAATGGTAGCAGAAGACTTAATAGTGTTATAATGGCAATATTTTGCCCCTATTTTTTCTGCAGATTCTATGCAATCCTATTAAAATCTCAGCTACCTTTTGTTTTTCCCCAAAAAATTGACAAGTTGTGTCCCTCACATGGAAGTGTAAGGGACACAGGATAGCCAAAATAATCCTTAAAAAGAAAAAAAGGAAAACCCATTCTTCTTGATTTCAGAACTGACTACAAAGCTACAGTGATCTAGATAGTGTAGAACTGGAAAAGTAATGAACATATCTATCACTGAAATGGACTTAAATGTTCAGAAATAAACCATACATTTATGGACAATTAATTTTCAACAAGAATGTCAAAGTAATTCAATGCGAAAAGAATAGTCTTTTTTTTAAGATTTTATTTATTCATTTGAGAAAGCATAAGCAGGGGGAGGGGCAGAGACAGAGAGAGAAGCAGAATCCCCACTGAGCTGGGAGCCCATGTGGGGCTTGATCCCAGGACCTGGAGATCATAACCCAAGCTGAAGGCAGCCACTTAACTGACTGAGCCATCCACACCCCCCAAGAATAATCTTTTTAACAAAGGATGCTGTAACAATTGTATATCCAAATGCAAAAGAATGAAACTGGACCCTTATATCACATTTACAAAAATTAATTTAAAATGGACCATAGACCTAAATATAATTAGTTAAAAATATAATACTCTTAGAGAAAAAACAGGTATAAATCTGTGTGACCTTCGATTATAGCTTTTTAGCTATGAAACCAAACATACAAATGACAAAAGAAAAAAAAGTAGCGAAACTGGACTTCACCAAAATGGAAAACTTTTGTATTATTTAGCCTTAAAAAGGAAGGAAATCCTGACACATGTTACAACATGAATAAGTCTTGGAGACATGATGCCAAGTGAAATAACCCAGTCACAGAAGGACTGTATATTGTATGATTCCATCTATATGAGATAACTAGAGTAGTCAAATTCATAGAGTCAGAAAGTAAAAGGGGGTTGAAGAAGGGAGAATACAGAGTTAGTGTTTAGTACTTCCCAAACTTCAGTTTGGGAAGCTGAAGTTCTGGAGATGATCATGGTCATGATTGTGTATCAATATGCATGCCCTTAATACCATACAACTGTACATTTAAAAATGGTTAAAATGGTAACTTTTATGTTGTATATATTTTACCACAATAAAAAAAAAAATTATCTCTTATACTTCAAGTATACTAGTTGGGACTAAATTGTGTCTCTTCAAAGTTCCTCACCCTTTCCCAAACCTTCAACATACTTGGAGAGAGGCCTTCAAAAAGGTAATTAAGTGTAAATGAGGTTGTAAGAGTGGAACCCTAACCCAATGGGACTGGTGTCCTTGTAGGAAAAGGAAGAGACACTTGGGGAATATGCACAGAGAAAAGGTCACATGAAGACACAACCTAAAGATGGCCATTTGCAAACTGGTCAAACCTGCAGACACCTTGATCTTAGATACCCAGCCTTCAGAACTGTGAGAAATAAATTTTTGTTGTTTAACCCATGATATTTTGTTAATGTATCCCTCCCAAACTAATACAGATTTTGATACTGAGAAGTGAGATGTTACCTGCAACAAATACCTTAAAAAATGTAGAAGTAGCTTTGGAATTGGATTATGATTAAAGGCTACAAGAGTCTTGAAGTGCATGTTAGAAAAAGCCTAGCATGCCTTGAAGAGAGACTGTTGGTACAAAAATGGATATCAAAGGTGATTCTGGTGAGCTCTCGAACAGAAATGAGCATGTTGCTGAAAACTGGTGGAAAGGTGACCCTTATCAAATGGCAAAGAAATTGGCCAAATTATGTTCTCATATTTTATGGAAAGTAGAATTTTTTTAAAGATTTTATTTATTTGAGAGAGAGAGAGAGAGCGCGCGAGCACAACCGGGGTGCAGAGGGAAAGGGAAATGCAGGCTCCCCTCTGAGTAAGAAGCCTGATGGGGACTCGATCCCAGGACCCTGGGATCATGTCCTGAGTCAAAAGCAGATGCTTAGTTGACTGAGCCACCCAGGCATCCCTGGAAAGTAGAATTTAAAAGTAATAAAGTTGAATATTTATAAGCAAAGTGCTGAAGTACAGCCTGATTTCTTCTTACTGCTTATAGTAAAATGCAGGAGAAGAGAGATAAATTGAAGGAATTAGGCAAAAAGGAACTAGAATTAAAGATTTGGAAAATTCTTAGCCTATCTGTGATATTATGACTTATATTTGGTCACTCAGATAACCAAACATATTTCTCAAATATATCTACTATTCCTGGCTCAGGGCTCCCAAAACCCTTGGAATTTCCTGAGCAATAAAAGCAATGGGAACATCTTTTGTCATGATATTTGGTGACATAAGTGAAACAGATGTCTTGTAACAAGCTCCTTTCCACAACTGGGCTTATGTTAGTAAAGTGACTTTTGGAAAGCCCCTAAGGATAGGGGCCGGTTGCCAGGGGAACCAAACAGGAATAGAGGTTTGGAACTTTCAGTCCCATCCCCACCCCCAACTCTTGGGAAGGGAGAGGGGATGGAGTTTGAATCAATTACCAATGGCCAGTGATTTAATCAATCTTGCCTATGTAATCAAGCCTCCATCAAAAATCCAAAAGGATGGGATTTGGAGAACTTCTGGGGTAGTGAACACACAGAGGTGAGGGTTAAGTGATGCAAGGGCGTGGTGGGAGCTCTCATCCTTTTACCATACCTTGCCCAATGCCTCGCACCCATCTGGTTGTTCCTGAGTTCTATCCTTTTATAATAAAACAGTAAGAAAGGAAGAACCACTGAGAAGGATGTGTCTCTAAGTTCTGTGAGCCACTCTGGGAAGTTTAAGGAGGGGGTCATGGGAATCTCTGATTCCCTAAGGAGGGGATCATGGGAATCTCTGGTTTATCGCCAACCGGTCAGAAGTACAGGTAATAATTTGAACTTGTATATGGCATCCTGAGTTGGAGGGGAACATTGGAACTTCCGATTTGTAGCCAGTTGGCCAGGGACACAGGTAATAACACAGACTTGCTTCTGGCATATGAAGGAGCAGAAAAGAGTGTGGGGTGACAGCACTCCTATGGGGCTGACCCCTTAACCTGTGGGATCTGATACCATCTCTGCATAGATACTGTCAGAATTGAGTTGGATTATAAGATACACAGCTGGTGTCTAGAGAACTCCTTGGTAATGTGGGGTAACCCACGTCCCTTCCACATGTTGGGATTGAGGGCAGTACTCAATGAATAGCCATATTACAAAAGAAGAAAAGGTATATTCTACAAAGCACATCAAAGGTGTGACTGGAAAATCATTTAATAAAGAGATCAGGGATGCTATAGGATCCAAGGGCAGGCTGCCCCAAGATGGGTCACTTTGGTGTAAACGTTATTTTGAACTAAAACCAGTTAAAACCCAGCTGATTCAGAAAAAGCTTTTTATCTCCCCCTCAACTCTCTCCTTGTATCAGGAAGAGAGCTATTAATAGAGATTCCTCTTTACCTAAGAAACTTGTCTACATAATAAGGCAACCTTGTTTTTCTAAACATCTTTCACCTTCCTGCTAATGGTCTTTCTCCCCTTTGCATTCTCTTTAACTCATGTAAGCATCATGTTGCCTGACTGTCTTTGGAATTTCCATGTCTGTGTAGATTCCCTGTATATATGCTATTAAATTTGATTTTCTGTTAATCTGTCTTGTATCAATTTGATTCTTAGTCCAGCAAGAAGGACCTTGAAGGTAGAGAAAATTCTTCCTCCCAACAGTGTGACTCATGGATTCAGTCAGCCATCTCAGAAGTATGCAGGAATAGAGAGGAGATTATACCAACAGAAACACTGCCAACTTTTAGTAATGGGGACAGAGTCAACAAAATAAAGGAATCCTGTTGGACTTCTGGGATTCTACAGGATGAAAAAAATAGAGCTCTGCCAGTCCCCATTATCCTTCAAGAAAAGGGAGGAATAGCACCAAAAGCTTTTCAGGGATCAGCAGAGCTGTCACTCCTACCATGAGCCCTGAGGATATATGTCTAGGGGTGGAGGACCAAGCTGTATCCTCAGTTTAAGTCGGTCAGGCTGCTACCAACCAGTCCTTCAGGAACAAAGCTACTGCCCAGGACCAAGAAGATGATGCTGCCACCTCCATAGCCCCAGAGGACAAAGTATTAAGCCAGAAAAGATTATACTAGAGCCTTCAAATCTAACGGAATTTGCTTTGCTAAGTTTTGGACTTCCTTTGGATCCACACCCTCTTTCTTCTTTCTCTCTTTTAAAATGAGAATGTTGAGGTCCTGGGTGGCTCAGTCACTAGGCGTCTGCCTTCAACTCAGGTCATGATTCCAGGGTCCTGGGATCAAGCCCCGCCTTAGGCTCACTGCTCAGCAGGAAGCCTGCTTTCTCCTCTCTTGCCTGCTGCTCTGCCTACTTGTGATTTCTCTCTCTGTCAAATAAATAAATAAAATCTTTAAAATAAAATAAAAGGCAATAAAGGTTAAATGCGGTCATATTCAGTCTGTGGTATTTTGTTATGGCAGCCCTAGGAGACTCACTAAGACACTGTCAGGAAAGTGGAAAGACAGTATATAGAATGGGAAAAAATTTTGCAAACCGTATATCTAGTATTATATCTAGAATATATAAATAACTCTTTAAATGCAACAATAAAAAGATAACCCCATTAAAGAAATGGGTACAAAATGTGAATAGATATTTCTCCAATGATGTACAAGTAGCCAGAAAGAAAATCTCCTAAAAATTGTGTACACCACCTCTGCTTATATCCCATGGCAAAAGCTCACTACATGGTCATTCTTTGCTCAAGGACAAACTGGAAATACAGCTTTTATTGTGGATGGTCATGGACCCATTGAAATTAAGTTCTATTACTAAAACAAAGAGAAAATGGCTAGCAGTCAACAATGAGATGCCTCATATCTCTATCTAGAAAGCAGCACAGAGGCACAAGGAGATGAAAATATGACAAGTTAGGCACATGAGGATAGAAAAGGCAGTTTCTTGATTTAAATCTACTT
Source organism: Mustela lutreola (assembly GCF_030435805.1). Taxonomy (NCBI): domain Eukaryota; kingdom Metazoa; phylum Chordata; class Mammalia; order Carnivora; family Mustelidae; genus Mustela; species Mustela lutreola. Next base: position 43,852,078 of record NC_081297.1, read on the forward strand.
AAGAGTCCCAGAAGGAGAATGGAGAGAATGGAGATGAGCTTATATCCATATAATGAGTGATATTCTTTCATACTGATAAAAAACATAAATCTACACATCAAAAGTCACTCAGAAGACTAAGTAAAAAGAAATCCAACCTAGAAAATTCCAGTGAAGCTGACAACATGAAAGATAATACCTTTTTTTCTTTCTTTTTTTTTTTTAACAACATACCTTAAAATCAGTTGCATTATTTTCCTAAGGGCTGCTATAATGGTGCCACAAACTGGGTGGCTTAATATAACAGAAATTTGTTGTATCACAATTCTGAAGTCTAGAAGTCCAAAAGCCATCAAGGTCATCAAGGTCATCAAGGTCATCAAGGTCATGCTTCCCCTGAACTGGTAGGGGAAAATCCTTTCTTGCCTCTACCTTGTTTCTGATGATTTGCTAGCAATCCTTGTCATTCCTTGGCTCACAACTGCAAAACTTCAATCTCTGACTCCATTATCATCTGTTATATCTTCATATAACTGTGTCCCTGTGTCTCTTTTCCTCTCCTAAAAGGACACCAGTCATATAGGATTAATGGGGCACCCTTCTCCAAAATGACCTTATCTTAACTAATTGTATCTGCAGTTGTCCTGTTTCAAACTAAGGTCACATTCTTAGGTACTGGGGCTTAGGGCTTTAACGTAACTTTTTGAGTGACACAATTCAACCCTTAACATCAGTTAAAAAAAAAAAAAAAACTCAGCTTATTTACAAAGGCACCATAATTAGATTGACAGCAGACTTGTTAACACAAAAGGGAAGGCAGAAGACAGAATAATATCCTCAAGTACTCAGAGAAAATAAGTCATCTTGAAATTACGTACATAGTAACGCTATTTTATAAGACCAAGGACATAATAAAGACATTTCACATAAACAAAAGCACAAGGTTTATTACCAGTTGATCTTCACCAAAGGACATAAGTGACACTTCAGGAAAAAAAAAAATCCTAGAAAAAAGTTCTGAAAGACAGGAATGTAGTGATCAAAGAAATTAATGAACAAGGGGAGATATCTAAATACACATGGCTGGGAGCACCTGGGTGGCTCAGTGGGCTAAGCATCTGCCTTCAGCTCAGGTCATGATCCCAGGGTCCTGGGATCAAGCCCCACATCAGGCTCCCAGCTCAGTGGGAAGCGTGTTCCTCCCTCTCCCACTCCCCCTGCTTGTGTTCCCTCTCTCACTGTGTCTCTCTCTGTCAAATAAATGACTAAAATCTTTCTTTTTAAAAGATTTTATTTAATTGACAGAGAGAGAGGGAGAGATCACTATAAGGGTCTGGTTGGCCAGAGGGAGCCATTTCCTTGTGGCCTTGGTTTGACCCTGCCCTTCCCAGAGGAACTTGCTTGCAGGCCCCCTGATATAGGGGCGGGCCAGTCCAGATGGAAACATCCAATCAGTGGGGTGCACATATATTTACTATGGTAAATTGAAATTTGGTCACCCGTATTGCCGACCTAGCATGACTGTGCAGTTTTCCCTGTGTATTGCAATCTCATTGGCCACCTGTGTGTGGGCGGGGCTCAACTCCTCCCCCCACCTCTATAAAAGTTAGTCTGTGAGGTTGGGAGTGGTAGTCGTGGGGCCGCATCCTCCGGGGTGTCATGAGCTTCACTGGGGAGCGGGGAGCATGGAGCGGTCCCGCTGGGTAGGGGAGTCCTTGGGGTCGGTGTCTCGTCATCACCTCTTTGTAAGACAACCCTGACTGGTCGATTTGATTTTCGATGCTTGGCACGAAAAAAAGCTTTGCTTGACTTTCTCTTTGTGTCTGTCTTGTTCCTTTGATCACGGACCCTAACAATCCTAAGTAGGCAGAAGGCAGGCAGAGACAGAGGGGCAAGCAGGCTCCCCAATGAGCAAAGAGCCTGATGCGGGGCTCCATCCCAGGACCCTGGGATCATGACCTGAGCCGAAGGCAGAGGCTTAACCCACTGAGCCACCCAGGCACCACAAATAAATGAATAAAATCTTTTGAAAAAAAATAAATAAATACACATAGTTTATAACTTTACAAAACTGATTGAAGAAGAAATAGTAAGCCTGAATATTTCTATAAAAAAGAAATTTGGTAGTAAAAAACTCTCTCACTTAAAAAAAACAGTTCAGAAGTTTTTACAAATCAGTTCTACAAAATATGTAAGGAACAGATAATTTTAAACTTATTTCCAACTCTTCCAGATAACTCATAGAAAAATAGAGTTAGAAAATGCCCCAGTCCAACTCATTTACTGAAGTTAATAATAAAATATGAATACCAAAACCAGACAAGGACAGTTTAAGAACATTAAGTTATAGAACAATTCTCATGAAAGGTACAAAAAATAGTAAGTGGCAAGCCAACACAATAATATATTTAAAAGATAGTGTGTAATAATTAGGTTGGGTTTATGCTGGATATACAAATGTAATTTAATACTACAAAATTATTGTACTTTGCCAAATTAAGGTATTAAAGAAAAAACATGTATAAAAAAATTTGATAATCCAATACTCATTTTATGATACAAATTCTAGCAAAACACCTCCTGTCCGGGGCGCCTGGGTGGCTCAGTGGGTTAGGCCGCTGCCTTCGGCTCGGGTCATGATCCCGAGGTTCTGGGATCGAGCCCCGCATCGGGCTCTCTGCTCGGCAGGGAGCCTGCTTCCTCCTCTCTCTCTGCCTGCCTCTCTGCCTGCTTGTGATCTCTCTCTGTCAAATAAATAAATAAAATCTTTAAAAAAAAAAAAAAAACAAAACACCTCCTGTCCTAGCGATGCATGTCACCGCTAAGGGCAGAGGCACCAGAGGCTGTGGAGTGTGGGAGCTGTGGACGCCCTCCACTCTGTGCCCCACCAGCCTCAGCTCCGTGACCTGCCAGCCGGCTGGAAACACAGAGATTAGCAAGTGGCTGCCCGAACTGTTTTCCAGAGGATAAACAGTACAAGTCATTGAAACAGCAGCTCACCAAGAAAATCCCATTAAAAAAAAAAAAAGATTTTGTTAATTTGAGGCACCTGGGTGGCTCAGTTGTTGGGTGCCTGCCTTCAGCTCAGGTCACAATCCCAGGGTCCTGGGATTGAGCCCCACATCAGGCTCTCTGCTCAGCGGGAAGCCTGCTTCTCCCTCTCCCACTTCCTCTGCTTGTGTTCCTTCTCTCGCTATTTCGAAAGAAATAAATAGGTAAAATCTTTAAAATATATATATATTTTTTTGTTATTTTAAAGTAACCTCTACACCCAAACTCAGAATCCTGAGATCAAAAGTCACATGCTCTACCAAATAAGCCAGGCAGACACCCCAAGAAAATCCTATTGGTCTGGGGGGGACACAACTTCCAGCAGCCACAAGGGTGCTGCTGTTCAGGTGCCCTCTGAAATGAGCTCTTTCTCAGAAGGTTTTATGTAGATTCTGTGCACTGATGGGGAAACTGCAAAGCAAACTCAAACACAGCACTTCTCAGTTAAAAAAAATAGAGGCCAGCAGAATTGCAGAAGAGAGAACTCGAACTAAAGCTTGTCAGCAGTAGAGCCCAGCCCCCATGAACACTGTCTCTGTTGTTGCTCTGAACTCAGACCTGGGTGTCTCCAGAGGAAAAGATAAGCCAGTCATGGCCTCTAACTTGAAAACTGGAAATGTGGTGAAAGGTTCAGAGAACAGGAACAAGAAATCACTAAGGTAGCCTGTATTTGCAAATCAAGTCAGTTCTTCAGCACCTGTCGTGAAAGAATGGTCATGATGTGGGACGTACATGGTCCTTCACAACCAAGGCCACAGTTCCTAGCCACACCCTGGTGGTCACTGCATTGGCTATGAGTCCAGACATGTCACAGCTGTGTCCTGGCTCTTGGGACAGCACCCTGCTTCTGTGGGATGTTGGGACTCGTGTACAGAGAGCCTCCGTCTCTAGGAATCCAGGCACTTAGCTGCGCTAGGTCCCCCAAGAACAACATACACTTAGACTTCTGAAGATAAAACCATCAGATTATGGACAGTCGGGGGCTGCAGGTGCCTCATGCATTTCCTACAAAGCAGCAATATTCAGACTTCTGCAAGGTCAGCAAGGACAGACACAAATATGTGTCCTGCAGCAACGGCTTTGGAGGGGAAGGCTGTGAAGCCACATTATGGAACATAAGGCAGACATGGAACAGAAAATGAGAATATAAGGGCATTTCCAGACTCTTGCATCCTGCATCTTTCTACCAAGAGCACTGGCCTCAATGCCTATAATTGCTACTTTATTACATGACATGATTGCAGAGTCACATTTTGGAACCAATATACTGGAGCCTGCTTGTTCACCTTGTCCCTGGATAGATTAGGACCTTTGACTTCCCTGGCTGTTGGTGACACTGTCTCCTTATAGTATGCAAGTTTCAGCAGAGGAATTCACCTGCTCAGAGGGGACCACATCTGAGGGCTGGAATTGCAGGAAGTGGCAGATTTCTGAGGCCAAGTGTCATTTCACTGAACAATATCAAACCATGGCCAGTCAAAAATAAAAACAAAAGCAAAAAAACCTTTTAGCAAAGCAATTATGGAGGAGAAATTTAATCTACTAGAGAGCTATTTTTGAGGGTCAGATTGTAATCTCAGGGTCGTGAGTTCAAGCCCCATGTTGGGCTCCACTTAGAAAAAAAGCCTACTGGTCTTAAAAATGATTATAGTAAAGAATAATAATAATACAAAAATTAATAAAAATGCTTATAGCAAGCCTTACCATTCATGGAAAAACATTAAAACCATTCTCTTTAAAATCAGTAATAAGGCAGATCCACTATTGTCTCTCCCATTCAACATCATATCATTGTCCTAACTAGCATATTAACACAAGAACAGACATTTATAAGGATCAAAGAGGAAGAGACAAAAATATTATTATCCACAACTGATATGATGGTCAGCTTTAGAGTTTCTTACATAAAAAAACTGTTAGACTAGGGGCGCCTGGGTGGCTCAGTGAGTTAAGCCTCTGCGCTCTGCTCAGGTCATGATCTCAAGGTCCTGGGATCAAGCCCCGCATCCGGCTCTCTGCTCCGCAAGCAAGGAGCCTGCTTCTCTATCTCTCTCTGCCTGCCTCTCTGCCTACTGATCGCTCTCTATCAAATAAATAGATAAAATCTTAAAAAAAAAAAAAAAAAGAACTGTTAGACTAACCACTTGAGTTAATAAAATGACTTAATAGTGTACCTAGACACAAAATAGATATACAAAAATCAAGCATATGCTATACCCTGGTTAGGAAATGTAATTTTTTTCCTTTTTTTAAGAAAATGTAATTTTAAGGGGCACCTGGGTGGCTCAGTCATTAAGTGTCTGCCTTAGGCTCAGGTCATCATCCCAAGGTCCTGGTATCAAGCCCTGCCTTGGGCTCCCTGCTCAGTGGGAAGTCTGGTTTCCCTCTCCCACCGCCCCCGCCCCGCGCTTGTGTTACCTCTCTCACCATCTCTCTCTCTGTCAAATAAAATCTTTAAGTAAAAATCTGTAAAAAAAAAAAAAAAAAAAAACTTTTTAAAAAATGTAGTTTTAACAGAGAAAAAGATATACAAATTACCCATAAAAATATGACAAAACATTCAACTTCATTTATGATTAAAAAAATGTAAATTAGGGCACCTGGGTGGCTCAGTGGGTTAAGGCATCTGCTTTTGGCCCAGGTTGTGATCCCAGAGTCCTGGGATCGAGTCCGATGTTGGACTCTCTGCTCAGCAGGGAACCTGCTTCCCTTCCTCTCTCTCTGCCTGTCTCTCTGCCTCTCTGTCAAATAAATAAATAAAATATTTTTTAAAAATTTTAAAAAATGTAAATTAAAAATACAATGAAATATTATCTCTCATTATCAGATTGCCAAAAATTCAAAAGTCGACAACACGCTGTTGGTGAGGCAGTGAGGAAAAAGTCACTCTCATACATTGTGAGAGAGAATGTATAATAGTGCAACCCCTCTAAAGGATTATTAGTTATTATCTAACAAAAATACATATACATGTACCCTTTGACTCAGCTATGCATTTTCGAGATATTTACCCTAAAAAAGTACCACCACAAACATTAAACAATATATATATAAAGTAATTCCTTCAGGCATTTTTGTAGTAGTAAAATATTGCAAATACAGTTTGACAATACAGGCGCCCCTAGTAGTAAAATATTGCAAATACAGTTTGACAAACTATGCTTCATACATATAATAAAGAAATGGAATTGTGAAAAAGACCGATGATTTCTACAGACTGATACAGAGAGATTTGTAGGTATGTTGTTAAGTGCAAAAGAGTCTATGATATGCTACTTTTTGTATAAGAAAGTAGAAATATTTGTTTATTTTCTGGAAAAGCAAACAAACAAACAAACAAAGAGGAGCACCTGAATGGCTCTGTCAGTTCAACAACCAACTCTGGATTTCAGCTCAAGTTGTGATCTTGGGCTCTGTGCTGGGTGTGGAGCTGCTTAAAATTCTCTCTTTCTCTCTTGTGCTTGCGCTGACGCGCACGAGCGCCTTCTGCCCCTCCCCATCTCTAAAAAAAAGTGAAACGAAGAATAAATCAAATCCTAATTAGTAGTTACTGTATAAATCTGCTGAGGCTACCCCAAAATACCACAGCCTGGGTGGCATAAGCAACAGAAATGTATATTCTCGGGGCGCCTGGGTGGCTCAGTGGGTTGAAGCCTCTGCCTTCGGCTCAGGTCGTGATCCCGGGGTCTTGGAAGCGAGCCCCGCGCTGGGCTCTCTGCTCAGCAGGGAGCCTGCTTCTCTTCCTCTCTCTCCGCATGCCTCGCTGCCTACTTGTGTCTACTACTACTGTCTGTCCAATGGATAAATAAAATCTTTTAAAAAAGAAATGTATATTCTCACAGTTCTGGAGGTTGAAAGTTCAAGATCAAGGTGCCAGGAAATTCGGTCTCTGTTGATACACGCACTCGGATGGCATCTCTTCCTGGCTTACAAATGGCTGCCTCCTCCTTGTGTCCCCACGTGGTCTTTTCTCTCTGCATGTGCAGAGAGAGAGAGAGAGAGAGAGAGAGATGGGAAAGAGATGAGAGATGGGGCTCCGATGTCTCCTGTTTTTCTTACAACAACACTGGTCTTACCTGATAAGGGCCTCACCCTTATGCTCTCATTTATCTTCTATTACCTCTTTAAATGCCCTATCTCTAAAAGCAGTAACATTGAAGGTTAGGTCTTCAACACACGAATTTGGGGGGAACAAATTCGGTCCATGACAGTTACCTCTAGGGAGTGAATGGAATGGATATGGATATTAATGAGATTTCTCTGAGCATACTGTTTTGTGAAGTTTACAATTTTATTTGTAAAGTTTGAATTTTTAATCACATCAATGCTTTATATGTTTTTAAGAAATTAATTACAAAATAATGAAATAGGGAGCCTGGGTGACTCAGTCTCTCTGACAAATAAATAAACAAAAAAGAGATAGCGCAAGCAGGGGGAGAGGAAGGCAGAGGGAGAGGGAGAAACAGGCTTCTTGTGGAGCAAGGAGCCTGATGTGGGGCTTTGATCCCAGGACCCTAGGATCATAACCTGAGCTGAAGGCAAACAGGCTTAACCAACTGAGCCACCCAGGCGCCCCTAAATAAATTTAAAAAAAAAAAAAAGAATAAAACAAATGAACTTGATCATATCAATTGGTACATAACCACATTGATGAAAAATTTCACTTGTTATTTTTGAACATAGTATTTAGATGATAATCCTTAATAATACCTAGTCTACTAACTACAAAGAAATTTTGACAGTTACTTAGATTTGTTATTGTTGGCATCAGTGGAATAGTAATTCTGGAACTATTTTGTCTTTGTTATAGGGTAGAGCACAAAAGTAAATGCACTGAGGTTATTGTGAGAAATAGTGCTTTTGACTGTTGGATAACAGTAACAGCAATCACAGATCATTATTTCCTTGTGCTGGTTTCCCAAGCCCCGGTTACCACCGGATGATACAAGGGCTGGGTAAGACCTGCACATTATGTGTATTCCTTAGGAGAGGAATCCTAAGCTTAGGATGTCCCAGTTTTTTATAACGGGCTGCAAGCAAACATGTCTGACTTTTGCCTTGCAGAGAGATTACCTTTATCACACTGGGTAATGGTAAATAAGCCCGTCTTGATGGAAGATGTTAGTTTCCAAGACTGTTCACTATCTAAAGATCTTCGGAAAGATAATCCAAAGCAAAAGGACTGTGCTTCTGCTCACAAGTCATGAAGAAATGTGAGACCATGGAGAACGATCTCCCAGAAGCCAGTGTGTAGAACATTCTACAACACAATTGTTCCAGAAAGACACCTGGCTGACTCAGCCAGTGGAGTGTACAACTCTTGATCTCGGGGTTGTACCTTTGAGCCCCACATTGGGGGTAGAGATTACTTAAAATCTTTAAACAACAACAAGATCAACAACAGAAACGATTGTCCTGGAATCATTAAAATGTTAATGTCCTAGCAAATGCTGTCAGAGTCCTGCTCCTATTTTTTCCTTAACTTTCCCACTTTAATGTGTTGCCCACTCCCAGTTTTTCATTTCTTTGTCTGAGGGCTTTTTTTCTTTTCTTTTTAAAAAAGATTTTATTTATTTATTTATTTATTTGACAGAGAAAGGGAGATCACAAGTAGGCAGAGAGGCAGGCAGAGAGAGAGGGGGAAGCAGGCTCCCTGCTGAGCAGAGAGCCGGATGTAGGGCTCCATCCCAGGACCCTGGGACCGTGTCCTGAGCTGAAGGCCGAGGCTTAAACCACTGAGCCACCCACACGCCCCAGTGAGGGTTTTTTTTTTTTTTTAAACCTCTGCCTAAAGTGGACCAATGGGGAATTAGCTTTCCCAGGAGCTGCCCTCAACCGATGTCTCATACAAGTTAGCAAGTGAGTGTTCTAGTTCCCTTGCCCTCTGAGCATGAAATCTGTGAGATACAAGTTTGACATGAATTCTCCAAGTTTCCCAACAGTATGGACCAGTTTTCTTCAGTGATAACTGGCTTAATAACACACCCATTGTTGTCCGCTTGCTTTCTCTGTCTCACTTCCCCATTACTCTGTTGGCACTTCTTGAGCTCATCTTCCAAGTAAGCTAACTTGTACTTGAATCCTTGCCTTGGAGTCCGCCTCTGTTAGAACCCAAAATTAAGACATGTCCAAGTGGGAATGTCAGATATGCGATTAAATATGAATGTTGAATTCAGAGGAGGGGTTCAGTCAATATGTCATCAGCAAAGAGATGGTTCTTTGTTCTGGTTGTCTATTGCAACAAGAGATATTAACCTAAAATTTAGTGTCTGAAACAACTTTTTTTTTTTTTTTTTTGGTAGCTCACAATTTTGTGGATCAGAAAGTTGAGGCTGTCTCAGCTGGGCAATTATTCTCTTTCACATGGCATCACCTGAGGTCACTCACTGCGTGGTATTCAGCTGCTAGATGAACTTTAATCCACCACAGCTGGTAAAACTGAGCCAAGATGAGACACCAAAGGTGTGAGTAGAGGCACCTCCATCCTTCCAGCTACTCAGCCAAAAGGCTGGAGTCCTCCTTAATTCCTCTCTCTCATCCCTCCCATTCAATCCACTTTCAGAGTACGTCCAGGACCCAACCACATTCATCACCCCATTACCACCATGACCCAACCCACGGGGGTTTCTCGTCCGGATTATTTTGATAGTTCCCTAACTGGTCTCTGTGCTTCTTTCCCCCTCCCCGTCATCCTTTTAAGAGCTAGATCATGTTATATCACCTTTGTGCTCAGAATACTCCAGTGGTTTCCAATCTTAATCACAGCAAAATGTGAATTTTTTAAAGATATTATTTATTTATTTGACAGATAGAGATTACAAGTAGGTGGAGAGGCAGGCAGAGAGAGAGAGGAGAGAGAAGAGGAAGTGGGTTCCCCGCTGAGCAGAGAGCCCAATGCGGGGCTTGATCCCAGGACCCTGAGATCATGACCTGAACCGAAGGCAGAGGCTTTAACCCACTGAGCGACCCAGGCACCCCAAAATGTGAATTCTTAGAGTAGCCTATAATTCCTACAAGATTTGGTCCTCTCTGACTCTTTGAACATAATCCCGTTCTCTCCTTCTAGTTCATTCTGCTCCAGTTGCACTGAATTCCTTACTGATTCTCAACAATGCCAAGCATGCTCTTGCCTCAAGACTTGCTCCTTCAGATGGGCACATCTTCTTCCTTCTTCCAGATAGCTTCAAGCCTTGTTTCCTCACTTCCTTCAGGTCTCAGATCTCTCAGATCTCACCATCTCTGAAGCCTCCCAGCTTCCTATACAGAACAGCCAGCTCTCTACCCTGAAGGGCAATAAAAATCAACAAATAAAGAACAGCCATCTTTTTATGTACTCCCTATCCCCCTATTGTTTCATTTATCTCGATCTAACATACTATATATGTAGTATATGAATTATGCTTGTTTGTTTCTTTTCATTTTTCAAGATTTTTATTTTATTTATTTATTTGAGAGAGGGAGAGAGAGAGAGCACGAGCAGCAGAAAGAGAAGGAGCAGAGTCCCTGCTGAGCAGCGAGCCTGATTCGGGGCTTGATACCAGGATCCTGAGATCATGACCCAAGCCAAAGTCAGATGCCCAACTGAGCCACCCAGGTGCCCCTTTTTTGTTTATTTTCTCGTTTTCTGAAATGTAAGTTCTATAAGGGAAACTTTCTTTTATTCTTTTATTCCCTATTTTACCCCTAGTGCTTGGAACATAGCTGGTGCTTAGAAAAAAATTGCTTAATGAATAAATAAATGAGAAAATAATCCTGGACATTTGGGTTGCTTCAAGCTTTGTGTGTATCAAGTTTTATGCATATTACTTCCATATTTTATGGCTCATTCCTTTGTATATATTTCCAAAATAAGACAACTGAAAAAAACATTTTTGGCTTTTAATAAAAGTTATCAAATTGCTGTCTGAAATGATTGATACAATTAGGTAGAGAGCACTAGCTATAAGATGCTCCTGCTAGGCATTACTCATTAAAATTTTCTACAAATTTTATAGGAAAGACTAGGAGATTTGATTATTTTTCCATATTTTTTTAAAGTTATTTTTTTTTTATTTGTTTGTTTGTTTTTTAGTAATTCCTACATACAGTGTGAGGCTCAAACCCACAACCTCGAGATCAAGAGTCTTTATAACCATCAATAGTATGTTTAAACAAATAAATATAATATAAATAAAAATAGTACTTTAAAAAAACTAAAATCTCATCCACAGGTTTTCTCAGCTTTATTCACCTTTGTGACTCTGACTAATCTTTGGTTAACTATAATTAAAGATGAATTTTATCACCTATCCTAAACACTGCTTCCTATTTTCCTCCATTAAGGGTCATACTGGTCCCCTAAGTGCAGGATTCTAAGTCATACTCATTAGATTTTATCTTACGTTACAGAATCTCACATTAGAGGGAGAGGCAGTTTATCTGCCTTCATGATTATGCCTTTAAAAAAAAATACCATGCCCCTCCCCACAATGTCTTCAGCACCTTGTAATTTATGAATGTATACTTATGCATTATATGCCTCTGCTTGAGTAAATTCATACAATTAATTACATTTTCATAGAATGAGAGTAGTTATTTATATACAGCTATATACTTACATACATATGACTGTATATAACTACATACATATACATATATATATACACATACATATATATTCAAATAACTAATCCAGAATCCTATCTAAAATAACTCAGTTGCTAGTTCACTTCTTTCAGATACCACCTTGTCTCATGAGCCACCTACTCCCAAATGTTATTCTAAATTACCATTTGCAATCATTTCCTCCTAATGCCCACTCCCACTGCCTTTCTAAATCAGTGTTTCACAGTTCCTACTTGGTTGCTGTTCTTTGCCAATTTTTTTTAAGATTTTTTTTTTTTAAGTAATCTCGACACCCAACGTGGGGCTCGAACTTGCAACCCCAAATTCAACCTCACCGCTCCAGTTGTTATTTTAACCTAACAGCTAATAATCTTTGTCAACCACCTTTCATAATAGGCCAACCTTTCAAACTACAAGAATTTCAAGAAGAATTTTGGTTTAAAGAAATGTTCTGGGGTGCCTGTGTGGCTCAGGGGGTTGAAGCCTCTGCCTTCAGCTCAGGTCATGATTCCAGGGTCCTGGGATCGCCCATGTTGGGCTCTCTGCTCAGCGGGGAGTCAGCTTCCTCCTCTCTCTCTACCTGCCTCTGGCCTACTTATGATCTCTGTTTGTCAAATAAATACAACTTTAAAATTTTTTAAAAAAAGAAATGTTCTTTCATTTTTGGTTATAAATATCTTGCTTTTTATTTTAATCTATGAATAACTTCCTGGTTATATTAGATTGTGCTACATAAGAATCCAATGTCCACATATGAAAGAATAAACCAACACCAAAGGACTGTGACTCCAGAGACAAAGACTAAATTAAGATTCTATCACTGGAAGTGTAGTTGGGATGTATGAAGAAGATATTTCTCAGTTTTCATTGAGGGACCCAACCTTGCATTTTCCCACTTTGCTACCTTTAGCCCATGGTTGCTAGTCTCAAGACCCCTTCCAGGTCAAGATAAACACTAGGCCTTTCATTATCACAGCCAATAAAAAGGTAGAAGAAAAGAAGAACACACTCTTCCATATTAAGGAGCTTTCCAGAAGTTTCACTCAACACTCCCACTTACATCTTATTGGCAGTGAATTAGTCACCTGTTCAGATCTAGATCCAAGGAAACTTAAGACATAAAGTGTTTTATCTGAGCAGCTAAAATTTGGAATTCTGTTCATGAGAAAGGAAACAATAGATTTGGTAGACAACTAGCAATCTCTGTCAGAAGGACAATTTGATCAGGAAGCAAAAAGACTAACCTGTATGTATCAAGAGTTGTTGAACACAGCATAACCATAATATATAACAACACTTACTAATAATAGGTGTTAATAATGCAGATCCTGAGACCTCATGAAATTGTTAAATTATGTGTACCAATATTTTGTGAAGAAAGCAAAGGTGTGTATGACACATTTTCTGTAGATACCTATCCAAAACATCAAATATTTAAAAATTGGGGCATATAGGTAAAAACTAGTAACCTACATAGCTCACACTGTGCTACAATGTACAAATATTTTTGTTCTTTTTTTCTATTTTTGGGCTCTGTGCCCAACATGGGGCTTGAACTCACGACCCAAGATCAAGAGCTGCATGTTCTACCAACCGAGCCAGCCAGGCACCCCTAATGTGCTAATATCTTTAAAAGAGACTGATCAGAAACTTTCACTCAGAATTTGCTCATATTCAACTTTTCAAAGCAACTATTTTTAATCCTTTCAGGAGTCATTTGTAGGAAAAAATGGAAAAGGTAGGAAAATCTGGTTTTGCCCCAAAAGAGGTCAACTTAACACAGCGGCAATATGAAAATTAATTTAATACAAAAAATAAATTTAGTTTAACAACTTTGTTTAGACTGATTTAGACGTTTCTCTCAAATGCCAATAACTCAGTACATTTTGTAGAACAGATGGCATATTCCTTAGTGAATCCTCATACTTATTAATGAAAAAAACCCTTGGCTTAAAAAAAATGTATTATTTATTTGAGAGAGAGAGAGGGAGAGAGAGAGAGCATGCACACGCGTTGTGGGAGGGACAGAGGGAAAAAATCTTCAAGCAAACTCCCTCCTGAGCACTGAGCCCAATGTGGGGTTCCATCTCATCCAAATCACAACCTGAGCTAAAACCGAGAGTCGGACACTCGGCAGGCTGAGCCACCCAGGTGCCCCAACTCTTTGGCTTTATAAACAATAAATGCAAACATTATTTCAGGAGCTCAGAAGTAGAAACCCAAGTGACTTGGATTGTGTTTATATTGACTACATTGCTTTAATTCTAATAGTTGAATAACTCACTCAACAGTTAAGAGTAATATTTATGATTAAAAGAGAGTCACTCTGAACGTTTTATAAAGTTAAAGAAAAATTCTTTTTTTTAAAGATTTTATTTTATTTATTTGAAAGAAAGAGAGAGAAAGAGAGAGCATGCACAAGCAGGCAGAGTGGCAGGCAGAGGGAGAGAGAGAAGCAGGCTCCCTGCCAAGCAAGGAGCTAGATGTGGGACTCAATCCCAGGACCCTGGGATCGTGACCTGAGCCAAAGGCAGCTGCCCAACCGACTGAGTCACCCAGGTGTCCCTAAAGAAAATTCTTGGGGCGCCTGAGTGACTCAGTGAGTTAAGCCACTGCCTTTAGCTCAGGTCATGATCTCAGGGTTCTGGGATCAAGCCCTGCATCGGCTTCCCAGCTCGGCAGGGAGCCTCCTTATCCCCTCCCACCCCCCCCCCACCGCCTCTCTGCCTACTTACGATCTCTCTCTCTCTCTGTCAGATAAATAAATAAAATCTTAAAAAAAAAAAAAAATTCTTGACTCTTCTCTTTTGCTCCCAGCCTGTATCCAATTCGTCAGCAAATCTTTTGAGTTATACCTTCAGAAGGAATTCTACTGTCCAACTCTTTCATTTCCAGCTCAGGTCATTATCATCTCTTATCCAGATTATTGAAATAGACTTCTAACTAGTTCCCTTGTATAACATCATTACCCCCTTTAGTTTGAGCATAGCAGCTAGTAAGATCCTTTTAAAACTTGTGTAGGTAACGTCGCTCTTCTCAAAATCCTTCAGTGGCTTTCCTTCTTACGAGGAGTAAACAGAACTACCATATGAAACAGCATTTCCCATTTCTGGTTTTTTTTTTTTTTTAAAGATTTTTTTTATTTATTTGACAGAGAGAGACACAGCGAGAGAGGAAACACAAGCAGGAAGAGTGGGAGAGGGAGAAGCAGGCTTCCTTCTGAGCAAGGAGCCCGATGTGGGCTCGATTCAGGGATCCTGGGATCATGACCTGAGCCAAAGGCAGACGCTAATGACTGAACCCCTCATTTCTGGGTTTTTATCCAAAGGAAGTGATAATACTAACTTGAAAAGATATATACACCCCTGTGCTCAATGCAGCATTACTTCCAACAGCCAAGACACGGAATCAACCAAGGGCTACTTATGGCTTCTGTGGCCTCCCCATATACCTAGAGGGCAGCAAGCCTGACCTCTGTGCCAGTCACCTACAATTTGTTCCTATTGAAGGAAGTTGTAAATAAATGCCTTGTGGCTTTTGCTCTCAAGTCTTAAAAAAAAGAAAAATCCAAATGAAAATAAGTGAAGCCATGCTGTTCAAACCCATGTTGCTCAAAATGAAATATTATTCAGCCACAAAAAGGAAGGAAATCCTGTGATTTGTGACAACACAGATGGACCTTGAGGTCATTATGCTAAGGGAAATAAGTCAGACAGAGAAAGACAAATACTCTATCATCTGATTTACATGGGGACTCAAAAAAAAAAAAAAAAACCAACAAACTAAACTCATGGAAACAGTGTAGCTTGGTGGCAGGGGGCATAGGGGGAAGGATGGCTGGGTGGTCAAAGGGTACAAATTCTAGTTATAAGGTAAGTTCTAGAGGTGTAATATATAGCAAGGTGATTTTGGTTAATATTTTATTGTATAATTGAAAATTGCTAAGAGAGTACATCTTAAAAGTTCTTATCATATACAAATGTCGTGATCCAAAGGGGCACATGCACCCAAATGTTTATAGCAACAATGTCTACAATAGCCAAACTATGGAAAGAACCTAGATGTCCATCAACAGATGAATGGATAAAGAAGAGGTGGTATATATACACAATAGAATACTATGCAGCCATAAAAAGAAATGAAATCTTGCCATTTGCAATGATGTGGATGGAACTAAAGGGTATCATGCTTAGTGAAATAAGTCAATCGGAGAAAGACAACTATCATATGATCTCCCTGATATGAAGAAGTGGAGATGCAACATGGGGGGTAAAGGGGGTAGGTGAAGAATAAATGAAACAAGATGGGATTGAGAGGGAGACAAACCATAAGTGACTCTTAATCTCACAAAACAAATTGAGGGTTGCTGGGGGGAGGGGGTGGGGAGAAGGGGGGTGGGGTTATGGACATTGGGGAGGGTATGTGCTATGGTGAGTACTGTGAAGTATGTAAACTTGGAGATTCACAGACCTGTACCCCTGGGGATAAAAATATATGTTTATAAAAAATAAAAACAATTTTTTAGAAAGTTCTTATCATACACACACAAAAGATGACTATGTAAGATGATGAACATGTTAACCAACTTTTGGGTGGTAATCATTTCCCAGTACATATGTATATCAAATTGTCACATTATACACCTTGAACTTGTACAATGGCATACAGTTAGAGAAAAAAAAAAGAAGAAAAAACCCCATAAATATAGATTGGTTCCTGTCCTCAGTTCCCAGCACAGAATTCGTAAAACCCTTGTATTTTCGTAAGTGGTAAGAGTTCTAGCAGTATCTTTTGTTCTAATATTTGGTCTTTGACTCTGGGTTCATGATACAAAGATTTAGAAAACATGGTATTTCCTGGGTAACAAGAATGTCTTTTTTTTTTTTAAGAGTTTATTTTTAAATAATCTCTACAACCAACATGGGACTGGAATTTACAACCCTGAGATCAAGAGTCACATGCTCTACCAACTGAGCCAGCCAGGAATCCCTGGAGTGTCTTTTGTTTTAAGTAACTCTTGGTGGGCTTCTGAATTTCTTCAGGATAGGGGCTGGTCACCAGAAAGATTTTTCATTCCACCCCTCATTCTCTGGGAAGGGGAGAGGGACTGGAGATTGAGTTAACAATCCATCATATCCCTGTGAGGATGCCTCCATAAAAAGCTCAAAAGTGGGGTTTGGAGAGCTTCTGGGTTGGTGAACACATCTATGTGTGGGGATGGTGGCACATGCCAAGATCATGAGCACATAAACTCCTGTGCTCGGGACCCTTCCAAACCTCTTTGTATGTAACTATCCATCTCACTGTTCATCAACATCCTTTATCATATCCTTTATTATTTAATAAAGAAGTAAATCTAAGTGTCTCCCTGACTTCTGTTGAGCTGTTCTAGAAAGTGACTTAATTCAAAGAGGGGTAATGGGAACCTCTACTTTTGTAGCCAACTTGGGCAAAATGGTGGGTAACTTGGGAACCTCCTACTTGCAGTCAGAGCTTGAACCAAGGGGCAGTCTCCTGGGACTGAGCCCTTGACTGGTGGAGTCTGCCTAACTCTAATTAGTGTCAGAAACTCTAGTTAGTGAATTGTAGAACACCCAGCCGGTGGTGTGAGTGTGAGAGTGTGATGAGAGTAAAAGAGACACACAACAGGAGGAAGAGTTTAGTTTTTCCTATACCCTCTCACTCATTTCATTTGTAAATGTCACCTTCTCAGATGCCTTCCCAAGGAATCACTCCATCTAAAATAGTATCACTTCAGGGTGCCTGACTGGCTCAGTTGGTAGAGCATATGACTCTTGATCTCAAGGTCATAGGTTTGAGCCCCACATTCAGTGTAGAGATTACTCAAAAAAGAAAATCTTGAGGAGTCAAGATGGCGGAGAAGTAG
Organism: Mustela lutreola; assembly: GCF_030435805.1. Classification (NCBI taxonomy): domain Eukaryota; kingdom Metazoa; phylum Chordata; class Mammalia; order Carnivora; family Mustelidae; genus Mustela; species Mustela lutreola. The sequence continues at coordinate 43,869,599 of NC_081297.1, forward strand.
CAAGCTGAGACTGCTTCAGCTAGCCGGAGATCAGCTAGATAGCTTATCTAAAGATTGCAAACACCTGAAAATCCATCGGCAGATCGAAGAGAAGAAGAACAGCAATTCTGGAAACAGAAAAACAACCACTTTCTGAAAGGTAGGACCGGCGGAGAAGTGAATCCAAAGCGACGGGAGGATAGACCCCGGGGGGAGGGGCCGGCTCCCGGCAAGCAGCGGAGCAACCGTGCACAAAATCAGGACTTTTAAAAGTCTGTTCCGCTGAGGGACATCGCTCCAGAGGCTAAACCGGGGCGAAACCCACGCGGGGTCAGCGTGGCCTCAGGTCCCGCAGGGTCACAGAAGGATCGGGGGTGTCTGAGTGTCGCAGAGCTTGCGGGTATTGGAACGGGAAAGCCGGCTACAGAGACAGAGCCGACAGTAAGCTCGCAGCTCGGTGTTACCTTGAACCGGTCGCAGGCTCGGTGAGCTCGGAGCGCGGCCGGAGGTCAGGCAGACGGGAGTAACTGGGCGCTGTTCTCTGAGGGCGCACTGAGGAGTGGGGCCCTGGGCTCTCGGCTCCTCCGGGCCGGAGACCAGGAGGCCGCCATTTGTATTCCCGTCCTACGGAACTCTACGGAAAGCGCTCAGGTAACAAAAGCTCCTGAAAGCAAACCCGAGCGGATTACTCACCCCGGCCCCGGGTAAGGGCGGTGTAATTCCGCCTGGGGCAAAGACACTTGAGAATCACTACACCAGGCCCCTCCCCCAGAAGATCAACAAGAAATCCAGCCGAGACCAAGTTCACCTACCAAGGAGTGCGGTTTCAATACCAAGGAAAGCAGCAGAATTCCAGAGGAGGAGAAAGCCAAACACGGAACTCATGGCTTTTTTCCTGGGATTTTTTTTAGTCTTGCAGTTAATTTGACTTTTTCTTTTTCATTTTTTTTTTTTTTCTCGCCTTCGGGTAAAATTTTTTTTTAACTGTTACCTTTTTCTTTTTTAATGATTTTTTACTAGTTTATCTAATATATATATTTTTTCTTTTTTACATTTTTCTTAGGTGTTTTCTTTTTTTAAAAATTCTTTTCTTTTCTTTTCTTTTTTTTTTTCTTTTCTTTCTGTTTTTTTTTTTTTTTCTTTCTTCCTTTTTGAACCTCTTTTTATCCCCTTTCTCCCCACTCACGATTTTGGATCTCTTCTAATTTGGTTAAAGCATATTTTCCTGGGGTTGTTGCCACCCTTTTAGTATTTTACTTGCCCCTTCATTTACTCTTATCTGGACAAAATGACAAGACATAAAAATTCAACACAAAAAAAAGAACAAGAGGCAGTACCGAAGGCTAGGGACCTAATCAATACAGACATCGGTAATATGTCAGATCTAGAGTTCAGAATGACAATTCTCAAGGTTCTAGCCGGGCTCGAAAAAGGCATGGAAGATATTAGAGAAACCCTCTCGAGAGATATAAAAGCCCTTTCTGGAGAAATAAAAGAACTAAAATCTAACCAAGGTGAAATCAAAAAAGCTATTAATGAGGTGCAATCAAAAATGGAGGCTCTAACTGCTAGGATAAATGAGGCAGAAGAAAGAATTAGTGATATAGAAGACCAAATGACAGAGAATAAAGAAGCTGAGCAAAAGAGGGACAAACAGCTACTGGACCACGAGGGGAGAATTCGAGAGATAAGTGACACCATAAGACGAAACAACATTAGAATAATTGGGATTCCAGAAGAAGAAGAAAGTGAGAGGGGAGCAGAAGGTATACTGGAGAGAATTATTGGGGAGAATTTCCCCAATATGGCAAAGGGAACGAGCATCAAAATTCAGGAGGTTCAGAGAACGCCCCTCAAAATCAATAAGAATAGGCCCACACCCCGTCACCTAATAGTAAAATTTACAAGTCTCAATGACAAAGAGAAAATCCTGAAAGCAGCCCGGGAAAAGAAGTCTGTAACATACAATGGAAAAAATATTAGATTGGCAGCTGACTTATCCACAGAGACCTGGCAGGCCAGAAAGAGCTGGCATGATATTTTCAGAGCACTAAACGAGAAAAACATGCAGCCAAGAATACTATATCCAGCTAGGCTATCATTGAAAATAGAAGGAGAGATTAAAAGCTTCCAGGACAAACAACAACTGAAAGAATTTGCAAACACCAAACCAGCTCTACAGGAAATCTTGAAAGGGGTCCTCTAAGCAAAGAGAGAGCCTACAAGTGGTAGATCAGAAAGGAACAGAGACCATATACAGTAACAGTCACCTTACAGGCAATACAATGGCACTAAATTCATATCTCTCAATAGTTACCCTGAATGTGAATGGGCTAAATGCCCCTGTCAAAAGACACAGGGTATCAGAATGGATAAAAAAACAAAGCCCATCTATATGTTGCCTCCAAGAAACACATTTTAAGCCCGAAGACACCTCCAGATTTAAAGTGAGGGGGTGGAAAAGAATTTACCATGCTAATGGACATCAGAAGAAAGCAGGAGTGGCAATCCTTATATCAGATCAATTAGATTTTAAGCCAAAGACTATAATAAGAGATGAGGAAGGACACTATATCATACTCAAAGGGTCTGTCCAACAAGAAGATTTAACAATTTTAAATATCTATGCCCCCAATGTGGGAGCAGCCAACTATATAAACCAATTAATAACAAAATCAAAGAAACACATCAACAATAATACAATAATAGTAGGGGACTTTAACACTCCCCTCACTGAAATGGACAGGTCATCCAAGCAAAAGATCAGCAAGGAAATAAAGGCCTTAAACGACACACTGGACCAGATGGACATCACAGATATATTCAGAACATTTCATCCCAAAGCAACAGAATACACATTCTTCTCTAGTGCACATGGAACATTCTCCAGAATAGATCACATCCTCGGTCCTAAATCAGGACTCAACCGGTATCAAAAGATTGGGATCATTCCCTGCATATTTTCAGACCACAATGCTCTAAAGCTAGAACTCAACCACAAAAGGAAGTTTGGAAAGAACCCAAATACATGGAGACTAAACAGTATCCTTCTAAAGAATGAATGGGTCAACCGGGAAATTAAAGAAGAATTGAAAAAAATCATGGAAACAAATGATAATGAAAATACAACGGTTCAAAATCTATGGGACACAACAAAGGCAGTCCTGAGAGGAAAATATATAGCGGTACAAGCCTTTCTCAAGAAACAAGAAAGGTCTCAGGTACACAACCTAACCCTACACCTAAAGGAGCTGGAGAAAGAACAAGAAAGAAACCCTAAGCCCAGCAGGAGAAGAGAAATCATAAAGATCAGAGCAGAAATCAATGAAATAGAAACCAAAAAAACAATAGAACAAATCAACGAAACTAGGAGCTGGTTCTTTGAAAGAATTAATAAAATTGATAAACCCCTGGCCCGACTTATCAAAAAGAAAAGAGAAAGGACCCAAATAAATAAAATCATGAATGAAAGAGGAGAGATCACAACTAACACCAAAGAAATACAAACTATTATAAGAACATACTATGAGCAACTCTACGGCAATAAATTTGACAATCTGGAAGAAATGGATGCATTCCTAGAAACATATAAACTACCACAAATGAGCCAGGAAGAAATAGAAAGCCTGAACAGACCCATAACCAGTAAAGAGATTGAAACAGTCATTAAAAATCTCCAAACAAACAAAAGCCCAGGGCCAGACGGCTTCCCGGGGGAATTCTACCAAACATTTAAAGAAGAACTAATTCCTATTCTCCTGAAACTGTTCCAAAAAATAGAAATGGAAGGAAAACTTCCAAACTCATTTTATGAGGCCAGCATCACCTTGATCCCAAAACCAGACAAGGATCCCACCAAAAAAGAGAGCTATAGACCGATATCCTTGATGAACACAGATGCGAAAATACTCAACAAAATACTAGCCAATAGGATTCAACAGTACATTAAAAGGATTATTCACCACGACCAAGTGGGATTTATTCCAGGGCTGCAAGGTTGGTTCAACATCCGCAAATCAGTCAATGTGATACAACACATCAATAAAAGAAAGAACAAGAACCATATGATACTCTCAATAGATGCTGAAAAAGCATTTGACAAAGTACAACATCCCTTCCTGATCAAAACTCTTCAAAGTGTAGGGATAGAGGGCGCATACCTCAATATCATCAAAGCCATCTATGAAAAACCCACCGCAAATATCATTCTCAATGGAGAAAAACTGAAAGCTTTTCCGCTAAGGTCAGGAACACGGCAGGGATGTCCATTATCACCACTGCTATTCAACATCGTACTAGAGGTCCTAGCCTCAGCAATCAGACAACAAAAGGAAATTAAAGGCATCCAAATCGGCAAAGAAGAAGTCAAATTATCACTCTTCGCAGATGATATGATACTATATGTGGAAAACCCAAAAGACTCCACTCCAAAACTGCTAGAACTTATACAGGAATTCAGTAAAGTGTCAGGATATAAAATCAATGCACAGAAATCAGTTGCATTTCTCTACACCAACAGCAAGACAGAAGAAAGAGATATTAAGGAGTCAATCCCATTTACAATTGCATCCAAAACCATAAGATACCTAGGAATAAACCTAACCAAAGAGACACAGAATCTATACTCAGAAAACTATAAAGTACTCATGAAAGAAATTGAGGAAGACACAAAGAAATGGAACAATGTGCCATGCTCCTGGATTGGAAGAATAAATATTGTGAAAATGTCTATGCTACCTAAAGCAATTTACACATTTAATGCAATTCCTATCAAAGTACCATCCATCTTTTTCAAAGAAATGGAACAAATAATGCTAAAATTTATATGGAACCAGAAAAGACCTCGAATAGCCAAAGGGATATTGAAAAAGAAAGCCAACGTTGGTGGCATCACAATTCCGGACTTCAGGCTCTATTACAAAGCTGTCATCATCAAGACAGCATGGTACTGGCACAAAAACAGACACATAGATCAATGGAACAGAATAGAGAGCCCAGAAATAGACCCTCAAATCTATGGTCAACTAATCTTCGACAAAGCAGGAAAGAATGTCCAATGGAAAAAAGACAGCCTTTTCAATAAATGGTGCTGGGAAAATTGGACAGCCACATGCAGAAAAATGAAATTGGACCATTTCCTTACACCACACACAAAAATAGACTCAAAATGGATGAAGGACCTCAATGTACAAAAGGAATCCATCAAAATCCTTGAGGAGAACACGGGCAGCAACCTCTTCGACCTCTGCCGCAGCAACATCTTCCTAGGAACAACGCAAAAGGCAAGGGAAGCAAGGGAAAAAATGAACTACTGGGATTTCATCAAGATCAAAAGCTTTTGCACAGCAAAGGAAACAGTTAACAAAATCAAAAGACAACTGACAGAATGGGAGAAGATATTTGCAAACGACATATCAGATAAAGGACTAGTGTCCAGAATCTATAAAGAACTTAGCAAACTCAACACCCAAATAACAAATAATCCAATCAAGAAATGGGCAGAGGACATGAACAGACATTTCTGCAAAGAAGACATCCAGATGGCCAACAGACACATGAAAAAGTGCTCCATATCACTCGGCATCAGGGAAATACAAATCAAAACCACAATGAGATATCACCTCACACCAGTCAGAATGGCTAAAATCAACAAGTCAGGAAATGACAGATGCTGGCGAGGATGCGGAGAAAGGGGAACCCTCCTACACTGTTGGTGGGAATGCAAGCTGGTGCAGCCACTCTGGAAAACAGCATGGAGGTTCCTCAAAATGTTGAAAATAGAACTGCCCTATGACCCAGCAATTGCACTATTGGGTATTTACCCTAAAGATACAAATGTAGTGATCCAAAGGAGCACATGCACCCGAATGTTTATAGCAGCAATGTCCACAATAGCCAAACTATGGAAAGAACCTAGATGTCCATCAACAGATGAATGGATCAAGAAGATGTGGTATATATACACAATGGAATACTATGCAGCCATCAAAAGAAATGAAATCTTGCCATTTGCAACAACATGGATGGAACTAGAGCGTATCATGCTTAGCGAAATAAGTCAAGCAGAGAAAGACAACTATCATATGATCTCCCTGATATGAGGAAGTGGTGATGCAACATGGAGGCTTAAGTGGGTAGAAGAAGAATAAATGAAACAAGATGGGATTGGGAGGGAGACAAACCATAAGTGACTCTTAATCTCACAAAACAAACTGAGGGTTGCCGAGGGGAGGGGGTTTGGGAGAAGGGGTTGGGATTATGGACATTGGGGAGGGTATGTGCTTTGGTGAGTGCTGTGAAGTGTGTAAACCTGGTGATTCACAGACCTGTACCCCTGGGGATAAAAATATATGTTTATAAAAAATAAAAAAAGTATAAAAAAAAAAAAAAAAAAGAAAATCTTAAAAAAAAAAAATAAATAAAATAAATAGTACCATTTCTGTCATCACTCTCTAGCTTCTGCCTCATTTTTAAAATTTTTATTTTATTTTATTTTATTTTAAAGATTTTATTTATTTAGTTGACAAAGAAACATCACAAGTAGGCAGAAAGGCAGGCACGTCTCTGGGATCATGACATGAGCCAAAGGCAGACACTTAACGACTGAGCCACCCAGGTGACCCTCATTTTTTTTTTAAAATAGCACTTACTTTACCATGTACAGCCATTTCTCTGATCACTTTCATGACTCTTCTTCAGAGGGTGGCCTTTAGCGGCCATTTCCACTTCCTCATTTCCCATTCTCTCGATTCTACTCAGGCTCCCAAAGAACTACTCCTTATAGAGTCATCAAGGTATCTTCTTGATCATTTCTCTTTTTTAAATATATTTTTAAAGATTTTATTTATTCATTTGTCAGAGAAGGAGACAGCGAGAGAGATAGAGATAGAGAGCACAAGCAGGTGGAGGGGCAGAGGGAGAAGGAGAAGCAGACTCCCTGCTGAACAGGGAGCCCGACGTGGGGCTCGATCCCAAGACTCCCGGATCATGACCTGAGCCAAAGGCAGATGCTCAACCAACTGAGCCACCCAGGTGCCCCAAAAGTACATTTTTAAATTTAATAGTAGAGTTAGGAGTTCCTATTCTGATACTCCCTAACCTTGCAAATTACCTCACCTCTCTAAAATGCACTTCCCATAACTATGAAATAGCAATGATAATAGTGCCTAGTTCTTAAGGAAGTTTTAACAATTAAATGAGATACTGCATCTTGAACACTTAGCATACTGTTGAATAAATGATTAATGTTAGCATTTTTATTTCTTCAGAATTTCTTTCAGAATAGGCTTAAAGACATCTTTCTTTGGTGAAGAGAGCCACAGTGCCTTGATAATCAGTCCAGCTGCCGCCATACAATAGACAAGGACAGGAAACAAAAAGAATACTCTGTCCTCTAGGGATCGTGGCGAATTCAAAGAAACAGAATGTTATTACCAGACTTGGAACCTGGCCAATTTACTAATACCCACATAGCGATGTTTGAGGAAAATGCCACCCAGTCTCCCGAAGCCAGACTTGATCCTATCACTGAAGCACCCCACCCACCTCCATTTTATGTAAAATAAAAGAACTTCTGAATCACCACATCCATTCCACACTGCCCAGATCCTTCCAATTTCAGCCTTACCCACCACTTCATGTCCTGGCCCAAATTGTTAGTATTCTGTGGCAGACAGTATTTGCCAAAAATGGCGTACCTTCCCTTTTGCATGTTCTTCTTACACTGTGACTTTGCCACTCTCTCCTGAGAGGTGAGGCTATATTTTCTCCCCTTGAATCTGGGTGTGTTTATGGTTTTCAGGGGGATGTTATGTGACTGCTAACACTAGGTCAAAAAGCAATACACTTGTCTGCTGTTCTGGAATGGTTGCTCTTAAAGCCCAGTCATAGGCTATGAGAAGTCCCCAGCCGTCTGTGAAAAAGGGCCATATGGAGAAGAACCTAGTCCCAGCCCCTATCAACAACCGAAATCTGAGCTGCGCCTCAGCACTTACCTGCCAGCTCCATGGATGAACCATCTTGAAAACCATTCCCACAGCCCCCAGTCAGGCCATCCAAGCAGATGCGCAAAGAGCAGAGTTGAAGCTGCCTTGCCAAACACTGCCTGAAATAAGAGTCGTGAGCAAAACAAAAGATGGCTCCCTCTCCAAACAAATATTATTTGTAACAGGAGAAAAATGAATGTGGATAAAGCCCATTTTTTGCCAATGTCCATACCAAAATGGTAACTCTTAACAAATAAAAATTGTATTTCACTCTTCATATTCTTTCAATTCTTCAATTTAAACAATGTTATCTACTTATTAATCTCTGAAATGCCTATTATTATTATTATTATTATTATTTACTGAGATCTGAAAACAATTTGCCCAAGCAAGGACTTTGGTCTGCATGGAATTCTTATGCTTCTCTCCTTTTATCAGGTGGGGTTATTGTAAAGTGTAGAATTGAGAAAAACTGCAAGAAACATTTCTGGAACATCTATTAAATGTAAGATATTAAGTTGTGTGCTTTATACGTCAACTCATTTAATCCTGCAATTCTCATTAAAGTTAACTATTCCCATTTTAAGAGAAAGGAAACAGATATTCAGAGGCTTAGAGCAAAATGCTGAAGTTTATAGAGCTGCCTGAATCCAAAATTCATGATCTTTACATAATTTCAGTCTTTATCTATCTGAGGGGAGAATCCAGTGATTTCTTTAAAAAAAGAGGGGGAGGGGAGTGGGGCAGTAAAGAAAAACAAAAAAATTTTTTTAAGTAAATGCTGTCCCAAACATGGTGCTCAGATTCACAACTTGGAGCTCAGGACTGGAACCCAGTGCTTTTACAGGAAGCATTCTTGACTCTTGTCTCAAGTTCATGTATTGTGTTAGAATGTGTTTCGCTACAAGTAATAGAAAACCCCAAACAGTGTACCCATCCTGAAGAATACGTATTGTTAGCAAGAAGTTTAGAAATAAGAGATTCCAGAATTTATACTGTCACACTAATTGGGACTTGCTACATAATTTGTGAGATCCAATGCAAAATGGTAATGCAAGGTCCCTTCTTAAAAATTTGTCCTAATTTTAGGACAGTGACAGCAGAGTGCTCAACCAAGTGTAAGGTTGCTCTAAGTGCTGAGGCCTGTGTGACTGGTCCTGTGAAGCTGAACTTAGCTCTGATGATGTCAGAACTCCGGGTTTGCATCTGCAATTTTCTTGTCCTTTCCCATTTGGACACAAGATGCCAAATCGAAGTGAATGGACAGAGAAGGACCCAAAATGCAAAATCCACTTGTGTTTTAGTTGGCCAGAACTGAGTCATGTGGCTGCCTTCCCTCTTAGTCAAGAGAATCTAGGAATATGAGTATCAGGCCAGGAGGAACTGAATTGCCACCATTGACTTAGATCAATTGAGATCCACTGGCATCCCAAATCAGGGTTCTGTTAGTGAAGATGTGGATTGGGGTAATTGCCATTGGGCAATTTATCCTTTAAAAATACCTTTTCAGGGGCACTTGGGTGGCTCAGTGGGTTACGGCCTCTGCCTTCGGCTCAGGTCTTGATCCCGGGGTCCTGGGATCGAGCCCAGCATCGGACTCTGCTCAGCGGGGAGCCTGCTTCCTCTTCTCTCTGCCTGCCTCTCTGCCTACTTGTGATCTCTGTCTGTGAAATAAATAAAAATCTTTAAAAAAATACCTTTTCGGAGTGTCAGAACACACTAAACTTTTTTTCCAGAGAAATTTGGCACATTTGTCCAATTTGGACACAATCCTAATTTCCAGCCCTTGAATTTTTATTATGCTTTTTTTTTCTACTTAAAAGTCACTACACATGTAATTTCTTATGTGTCTAAATCTTATTCATACTTAGTCTATTGAAAATGTCATTTCTGAGGGCGCCTGGCTGGCTCAGTTGGTTGAGCATTTGTCTTTGGCTCAGATCCTGATCCTGGGGTCCTGGGATGGAGGTCCTCATAGGGCTTTCTGCTCAGTGGGGATTCTGCTTCTCCTTCTCGCTCTGCCCTTCTCCTCCACTTGTGCTCTCTCTCTCTCTCTCTCTCATAAATACATAAAATCTGAAAGGAAAAAAAGAAAATGTCATTTCTTCTTCTTTTTTTAATGTCATTTCTGTCATGAAAAATTATCTGGTTCCCCCCAAGTGGTGCAATTGTTCTTACACTTGAAGTCTTAAGAACTGTTAACTTAATTAAATTCTAGTTAATAGGTATATTTACCTTATCACTTTTTGGGGAGGGGCAGACAGAGATCACAAGCAGGCAGAGAGAGAAGAGGAAGCAGGCTCCCCACTGAGCAGAGAGCCTGATGCCAGGCTCTATCCCAGGACCCTGGGATCATGACCTGAGCCGAAGGCAGAGGCCTTAACCCACTGAACCACCCAGGTGCCCCTATCTTATCACTTTTTTGATTTATTTATTTTAGAGAGAGAGCATGTGAGCAGGGAGAGGGGCCGAGGGAGGGGCTAAGTGAGAGAAAGATTCCTTAGACTCCCCACTGAGCACAGAGCATGGAGCCTAGAGCCCTTCGTGCGGCCAGATCCCAGGACCCTGAGATCATGACCTGAGCTGAAATCAAAAGTCAGCCACTTAACCATCTGAGCCACCCAGGCACCCCTATCTTATCACTTCTATAGTGACTATTGTTCTGTTAGCCTAGCAATTGGTAAAGCATCTTGCTAATCATTAGGCCATAATAATAGGTATGTGACTCAAGTTAGTCTATCAGTCTTTCTCTATAACTTTTCAAATTGGATCTAGAAAAAGGAATCCCTTGCCCTATTGGTGACAGAATTAAGAGGCTGTAAATCTAGAATGCTTCAGTCACATCCCTCATGGATCCCTAACCAATACCACATTTAAAGGAAAATTCTAGATTAAAGACCAAATATAAAAGATTACACTATCAATATTTAATTTATAATTTTGATGGAGATGTAAGATAAAAATAGCCAGGAAGGGATTTTTAGATATGATTTTAAAAGTAGAAATCAATAAGGAGAAATATCTATGGGTGTTATTACATAAAATTTAAGGATTTGTGTTTAAGAAAAGGCACCACGGACAAAGTTAATAGGTTAACAGAATAAACACAGATATTTACACAGTCAAAATCTACCAAGAGATTAAAACCCAGAATTTTAATAATACCCTCAAATCAACAAGAAAAAACTCATGACCATGTAGGAAAAAGAAGTATCAATAGAAGAATGATATGAACAACCAACTTAAAGAATAAAAAAACCAAAAAGCTTACGCAGAGCATACATAGGAGAAAATGTTTAAAATCACTAGTAATTAGGGACGCCTGGGTGGCTCAGTTGGTTAAGCAGCTGCCTTCAGCTCAGGTCATGATCCCAGCGTCCTGGGATCGAGTCCCACGTCGGGCTCCTTGCTTGGCAGGGAGCCTGCTTCTCCCTCTGCCTCTGCCTGTGCTCTCTCTCCACCCCCCCTCTCTGATAAATAAATAAAATCTTTAAAAAAAAAAAAAAAAAAAAAAAAAAAAAAAATCACTAGTAATTAGAAATGCAATTTTAAAAAACAATAAAGTATATTTTTGCACCTATTAGACTGTCAAAAGTTAGAAAGCTATGTAATGCCAAGTGTATAAATGTGAAAGGATAGAAAAATACAAGAACCCTCTCCTGCCCTGCAGCTATTGTGGAGCACAATCTGTCATTGCTTAGGCAAATGAAACCTGTGTCTATGATCCAACAACTCCACTCCTATATGTATATTCCAAAGAAATTCCCACACAGGTGTATACAGAGACATGTATGATTATATTCACTACAGTATTATTTATGGTAATGGGGAGATGGATGAAACCTGGATGTCTATAGTGGGGAAAGTAAATAGGTGAAATGTGGTGCAGGTTACACTGTGGAAAATCCTATGGCAGGTAGACACAATGAATTAGAGTATTATTTTCCTAGAGCCTGCATGATAAATTACCACAGATAGAATGGCTTATTCTCTGACAGTCAGGAGGCAAGAAATCCAAAATAAAGGTATTAGTAGTCTCCAAAGACTCTAAGGGGAAAGGACCCTTCTTTGCCTCTTTCAGCTTCTAGTATTATTAGGTGTTCCTTGGCTTGTGACATCATAACTCCAATGTTTGCCTCTGTCATTGTTGTCTTCTTTTTCATTTTTTAAAAAGATTTTATTTACTTGAGAGAAAGTGAGAGCAAGAGAGAGAATGAGAGATTGAGCACACACAGAGGGAGAGGGAGAGAGAAGCAGACTCCCCATTGAGCAGGGAGTCTGATGCAGGGCTCTATCCCAGGACCCTGGGACCATGACCCAAGCCGAAGGCAGACACTTAACTGACTGAGCCACCCAGGTTCCCCCTTCATTTTTTCAAAGTAGGATCCACACGCAGAGTGGAGCCTGATGCAGGGCCTGAACTCAAAACAGTGAGATTAAGACCTGAGCTGAGATCATGAGTCATACCCTTAACCAACTGAGCCACTCAGGTGGCCATCTGTTTCTGTCTTCATATGACTGTCTTCTTTCTTTGTCTGTGTCTGTTTTCTTTTTTTGTAAGTATACAAATTATATTGGATTAAATTCCATCATTAATTGGTTATGACTTCATATTATCTTGATTACATCTGCAAAGACCCTATTTCTAATTAAGGTCACATTCACAGATAGTAGGGGTTAGGACTTCAACATGTCTTTTTAGGGGACACAATTCACTCAACAAACATCAGCAGGAACAATCTTAAAAACATGATGATTTGCCAAAAAAAAAAAAAGAAGAAGAAGATGACGACGAAGAAGAAACAGAATGATATTCTATTCAATAACATTTAGAGAACTTTAAAAATACATAAACCCTCAAAACTTATATATCAAAATTTGTGGGATACAGCTAAAGTATTTCTTAGAAGGAATTATGTAGTTTTAAATGCTTATATTAGAAAAAAAGAAGTGTCAAAAAATCAAAGGTCTAGAGGCACCTGGGTAGCTCAGTTGTTAAGCATCTGCCTTCATCTCAGGTCATGATCTCAGGGTCCTGGGATAGAGCCCCACATCAGGCTTCCTGCTGAGCAGGGAGCTTCTCCCTCTCCCACTCCCCCTGCTTGTGTTCCCTGTCTCGCTGTCTCTCTCTCTGCCAAATAAATAAATAAAATCTTTAAAAAAAAATCAAATGTCCAGTATCCGCAATAGGAAGTAGAAAAAAGGAATAGTAAGTTAAAACTAAAGTAAGCAGAAGAAAGGAAATGATGAAGATTTTAAAATGAACAAAATTTAAGAATAAAAAATAATTATAGGGCGCCTGGGTGGCTCAGTGGGTTAAGCCGCTGCCTTCGGCTCAGGTCATGATCCCAGGGTCCTGGGATCGAGTCCCGCATCGGGCTCTCTGCTCAGCAGGGAGCCTGCTTCCTTCTCTCTCTCTCTCTCTCTCTGCCTACTTGTAATCTCTCTCTGTCAAATAAATAAATAAAATCTTTAAAAAAAAATAATTATAACAATTAATAAAACATGAGCTCTTTCTGGGAAAAGATCAATAAAATTGACAAACCTCCAGCTAGACTGATTGAAAAAACAGAAAAGACACAAATTACTAAAATCAGGAATCAAAGGAGACAACACTACAGATGCTACAGACACTAAAAGGATGATTAAGAAATACTATGAACAACTTTATGTCAATAAATCTAATAACTTAGATAAAATGAAAAAAACTCCTTGAAAGGCAAGCATACCAAAGCGCACTCAAAAGTAGATTAAAAAAGGGGCGCCTGGGTGGCTCAGTGGGTGAAAGCCTCTGCCTTCAGCACCGGTCATGATCCCAGGGTCCTGGGATAGAGTCCCACATCAGGCTCTCTGCTCAGCAGGAAGCCTGCTTCCTCCTCTCTCTCTCTCTGCCTGCCTCTCTGCCTACTTGTAATCTCTGCCTGTCAAATAAATAAAATCTTTTAAAAAAAAGTAGATTAAAATAATAATAATAAAAAATAAATAAATAGATAAATCACATATTTCTACATCTCTAAAAGAAATTGAATTTGTAGTAAAAACCTTGCCAAGGGCACCTGGCTCAGTCAGTCTGTAGAGCATGGGACTCTTGATCTCCGGGTTGTGAGTTAAAGCCCCATATTGGGTGCAGAGATTACTTAAAAATAATATCTTAAAAAAAGTAAAACTCAGAAAGGTAACCTATTGAATGGGAGAAAATATTTTCAAAACATATATCTGGTAAGGGATTAATATCCAAAGTATTTTTTTAAAGGTTTTATTTATTTATTTATTTGACAGAGATCACAAGTAGGCAGAGAGGCAGCAGAGAGAGAGGGAGAGGGAAGCAGGCTCCCTGCTGAGCTGAGAGCCCAATGAGGGACTCCATCCCAGGACCCTGAGATCATAACCTGAGCCAAAGGCAGCGGCTTAACCCACTGAGCCACTCAGGTGCCCCAATATCCAAAGTATTTTTTAAAAATTTCATATGACTCAATAGCAACAAAACAAACCAAACCAAAATAAAACAAAACCCAAATGTTAAAAAATGGACAGAAGAACTGAATAGACGTTTTTCCAAAAAAGACATACAGATGGCTAACACACACATGAAAAGAATGCTTGATATCACCAATCAATAAGGAAATGCATGATGAGATATCACCTCTCACCTGTCAGAATGGCTATAATGAAAAAGACAAGAAATAAGTGTTGGTGAGGCTGTGGAGAAAGGGGAACCCTTGTGCTCTGTTAGTGGGAATGAAAACTCGTGCAGCCACTATGGAAAACAGTATGGAATTACCTTCAAAAAATTTAAAGTAGAACATCATATGATCCAGCAATTCCACTTATAAGTATATATCCAAGAAGATGAGTGACACCTAGCTGGCTCAGTCCATAGAGCTTGTGACAAGTACTTGATCTTGGGGTCATAAGTTTGAGCCCTACATTGAGCTCCCTGCTAGGCAGGGAGTCTGCTTCTCCCTCTGCCCATCTCCCTGCTCCTTCTCTCTCTTGCTCACTCTCTCTCTCAAATAAATTAAATAAAATCTTTGAAAAAAAAAGCACAAACTATTAAAAATTAATAACACTTCATCAAAATTAAAAACTATTTTTCTGGGGCATCTGGGTGGTTCAGTTGGTTAAGCATATGCTTTTAGCTTGGTTCATAATCTTGGGGTTCTGGGATTGAGCCCCGCATCAGCTCCCAGGTAGGCGTGGAGCCTATTTAAGATTCTTTCTTTCTCCCCCTGCCTCTTATTTTCTTATTGAGAAATATTTGAAATATAACATTATGGGGTGCTGGTCTGGCTCAGTCAGTAGAGATGTGACTCTTGATCTCAGGGTGGTGAGTTCAAGCCCCACACTGAGTGCAGAGCCTACTTAAACAAAATAAAAAGAAATATAACATTCTGTAAGTTTAAGGTACACAATATGTTGATTTGGCACACTTATATATTGAGATATGATTACCCTTGCAGTATTGGCTAACACCTCTGTCATGTCTCATTATTATCATTTCTTTTTTCTGGTGAGAACATTTATGATGGAGTCTCATTGCAACTTTAAAGTATATAATACAGGATTGTTAATTATAATTACAATGCTGTGTATTGTAAACTTATTCATCTTCTAACTACAAATCTGTACCCTTTAACCAATATCTCCCTAATTCTATCCCCATCCCCAGAGTCTGGTACCCACCATTCTACTCTCTATTTCTACAGATTCAGATTTTTTAGATTCTACATATAAGTGATACCATGCAGTATTTGCTTTCTCTGTCTGACTTATCTCACTCAGTATAATGCCCTCAAAGTCCATTCACATCACCAATGGCAGGATTTCCCTCTTTTTTCATGACTGAATAATATTTGATTGTCTATCTGTCTATCATCTCTCTGTCCACCACATCTTCTTTATCCATTCATCCCTCAAGGGACACTTAATTTGTTTACATATCTTGGCTATTGTGAATAATGTTGCAATAAACACGAAAGTTCAGATACCTTTTCAACATTCTGTTTTCATTTCCTTTGGATAGATACCCAGAACTAGCATTGCTAGATTATATGTTAATACTATATATTTTTTTTTTTTTGAGGAATCACCACACTGTTTTCCATAGTGGCTGTGCCAATTTACATTCCCATCCACAGGCCACTAGAGTTCCTTTTCCTCCATATTCTTGCCAAAACTTGTGATTCCTTATCTTCTTTCTTGATAATAGTCATTCTAACAGGTATGAGGTGATGTCTCATTGTGGTTTTGATTTGCCTTTCTTGATAATTAGTGATGTTCATCTTTTCACGTATCTGCTGGCCATATGTACGTCTTCTTTGGGAAAAGATCTGTTCAGTTCCTCTGCTCATTTTCTTTCTTCCTTCCTTTCTCTCTCTCTCTCTCTCTTTCTTTCTTTCTTTCAATGGCAGGGAACGGGAGCATAGCGGGGCGGGAGACAGAAGGAGAGGTAGAAGCAGACTCCGCACTGAGCCAGGAGCCTGGCATGGGGCTCAATCCCAGGACCCTGAGATCATGACCAGAGCCCAAGGCAAACACTTAACCGACTGAGCCAGCCAGGTACCCCCTCCTCTCCTCATTTTCTAAGTGAATTTTTTCCTACTGAGTTGTATAAATTCATTATAATTTTGGATATTAATCCCTTATCAGATATATAATGGGCAAGTAATTTCTCCCATTCTATAGGTTGCCTTTTCACGTTGCTTCTTTTGATATTCAGAAGATTTTTAAGTTTGTTATAGTCCCATTTATCCTATTTTTGCTTTCGTTGCTTGTGTTTTTGGAAGTTGGTTCTTTTAAATGAAACATAACTACAGCATTAAAGGGACAATTTATGAGGACTCTAAGATTCTGGACTGAGAGATAAAAATAGTTACATTAGGGACGCCTGGGTGGCTCAGTTGGTTAGGCAGCTGCCTTCGGCTGGGGTCATGATCCCAGCGTCCTGGGATCGAGTCCCACATCGGGCTCCTTGCTCCGCAGGGAGCCTGCTTCTCCCTCTGACTCTGCCTTCCACTCTGTCTGCCTATGCTCGCTCTCGCTCGCTCTCTGACAAATAAATAAATAAATACTCTTAAAAAAAAAAATAGTTACATTAAGTCATCTATCCCAACCTCCCCATGCCCACCCCCCACAATAGCCATTTATGGGTCACCTGCTCTGTGCCTAGCACCATACAAGTTTCCTATCAGGAATTCACAGTTTTAAGGAGAATACACACAAGTAAACAGATAAATTACAGTAACAACACAATGAAAACTTTATATAGATAAGAAATTTGTCAGCAAGAAAGAAAGACTGAAATGATACCAGGCAGAGAGCCCAGATTCTTGCAGAAAATTTCTTTCAGAACTTAAACAATAGTGCCTGTTTTTATTTCTGCCATTGATATGCAAATTATTTCCTCCCAGACTTTCATTAGCTTAGGAACAATTGCACACAAACCAACATCTGATTTTACTTGGCAACAAAGGAAACTGATATTTCATGAACAACTAAAATCTACAGGAATTCCCATGTTACATTGAAGGCAATAATCTCAACCTAATTTACCTAATGTTTTACCAGAACAGCTATAACAAATAAGTTGCAGTTCTCTACCCAACGTTTGGTAGTATTATTAACGAGTTGTGGAAGGACCAAACTGTAGTCATTCAGAGGGGAAGGGAAGCAAGCCGCCTAAATAATCCAGCACTACATATCTATGAGTGCCAGAATAAATAAATAATGAACACCTCCTAATACATATGTAATAGATTCATTCAACCATAGATTTAAATATAAGAAATTGCTAATATTCAACCATTTTGGATGTGTAAAAATGTCCATTTCTTATGGTTCTAATATGTCAAACAAAAGAAGAAATTCATCAGAAATAGGGAAGAAGGGGCGCCTGGGTGGCTCAGTGGGTTAAAGCCTCTGCCTTCGGCTCAGGTCATGATCCTAGGGTCCTGGGATCGAGCCCTGCATCGGGCTCTCTGCTCAGCAGGGAGCCTGCTTCCTCCTCTCTCTCTCTGCCTGCCTCTCTGCCTACTTGTGATCTCTGTCTGTCAAATAAATTAAAAAAAATTTAAATAAAATATAAAATAAAATATTAAAAAAATAAATAAAATATTAAAATATTTTAAAAATATTAAAAGAAAGAAATAGGGAAGAAAGATGGGCTAGATCCAATTTGCAGAAGTCCTTCAATCTGTCTTCTAGGATTCATTTATATATATTGTACTATTGAGCACCTACTATGTGCTAGCCTACCATAATTTGGTCAGTAACACATAGCATCAAAGAAAACAGCATCATGGCTCAGCCATGGAATGATACAGGGACAAGAAGCACCAGTCCTCCCCTAACTTTCCTGAATTGCTTTTGTTACATCATGAAATGCCAGTGTTGGAAAGGGACTTTGGAGGACATTTAGTCTGAGACAGTAAATACAGAACAAGAGAAAATTTCTCAGGATACAGATTTTTCGGTAATAAGCGAGGTAATAAAGTTACTCTTGATCACTGACCCTCTAAAACAATGAAACCAAAGGGCAATCCTTTTTGACTATAAAAAACCTTCTCTCAGAGGAGCAATAATTGAGTTAATGGATACAGAACCAGACTTATTCTCTGTAGAAGCTATAAAAATGCAGTAAAAATAATTGTTTTACATTTGTAGAGAGCCCTATAGCTTATAAAGCTCTTTTCAGTAGCAATAATTATGTTTTACATTTGTAAGGAGACTTACAGTTTACAAAGCTCTTTCACTCACAAGATTTTATTTGATGTTTCCCAAAATCATATGAAGTGCATAAGCAGGTATTATCTCCCTTGTAAAAGCAATTCATTTTAACATAATTATGTCAGTCTGTCGCTCTCGCCAGCAAGAACGACACGGAGACACGCGTGGAGGCAAACTTCTTTAATGGCTTCTTTTTATCTTCTTCCCCCTCTGGCGCAGCACAGCACGCAGCTCCCGCCGCCCCGCTCGGGCGCTGCCGCCGCCTAACCCAGAGCCGCGCGCCGCCCCTCGGCGCCCGCCGCCACCGCCGCCGCCGCCTAACCGGAACTGTGCCGCTGCCATGGTCCGGGCTGCGGCCCCATCCGGCCCGCCCGCCCAGCGGCGCGGCCTGGCTCCCGGCGGGCCCGCCCCTCTACAAGTACATTCAAGCATATATACACTGGCAGCTTAGCCCGCCTAGCCAATCACCGCAGTGCTCATGCACCTCCCGCGTGAGTGGACCTAAATGAACAGCCAATCATATTCAGTCCCTTACAGCTCTTATAGTAGGCCTCCTGTACTGGCTCCCGACATCAGTCTTAAAGAAAAGTTGCAGAAGCACAAAGAATTTGCATATACCCTACTCAGATTTTCCAACTGTTGACATTTAACTACATTTGTTCATTTGGTTTTTTTCCTGACCTGTTTGGAAGTTGTGGTCCTTTACCTCTAAATGTTTCAATGTGTATTTTCTAGAAACAAGCATACTCTTTTTAGATTATCACCATGTAACTTTCAAAATCAGGAAATTCACATCAATATAATTCTATTAGCTAGTTTACAGACATTATTCAAATTTTGACAATTGTTCCCTACTGCCATTTATAGAAAAAGGAAATTTGAAATCACAGATTTTATTCAGTTTTCATTGTCTCCTTAGCCTTCAAGTCCTCAGTTTTTCTTTTTTTCTTTTTTTTTTTTTTTTTTTTTTAATTTTTTTTTTTAATTTTTTATTTTTTATAAACATATATTTTTTATATACATATATTTTTATCCCCAGGTCTGTGAATCACCGGATTTACACACTTCACAGCACTCACCAAATCACATACCCTCCCCAATGTCCATAATCCCACCCCCTTCTCCCCTCAGTTTTTCTTATCTTTCATGATCCTGGCATTTTTAGGCATATAGTCCATTTATTTTGTACAATATTCCTCCATCCAAGTTTTTCTGTTTCATTTCCATTTTTTTAGGTGAGGAAGATAAGACTCAAAGTTAGGCAATAAATGAAGATTTCAATATAATTGAATTCAATATAATTTTGACTTCAATATAATATCTTATACCTTCAAAATAATAACTTAATTCACTTATATGTGTATATATAACTCATTTTTGCATTTATTATAATAATCTGTCAAGACAGATGGTCAAACACCAGCTGCTTGACTATTTGCTATTTAAACTGAATCTTTGACTGGGGAGTGGGTTTCAAGGCAGAGAGGGCAAGCCTTTACACTCCCACTCTAATTTCATTAAGACAAAACCACTGCATTTTCTCTGTTGGTTATATCTACAATTTCATTTTTTCAAGAAGGATACTTTTTCTAAGATTTTGAAAAATATTAAATGAGATGACCCTTAAGTTTATTTCAAGTAGTGCTGAATAGAAGAATGGAAGAATAGGTGAGAGAAGCAGAGGTAGAGATCTATACAAGCAAGAGGAAGAAAAAGGAAAAAAAACCCCAAATTACTAAAATCCCTTTAGAAAAAGCAATTTCTAAAAATTCAGCAAACTTTAAAATAATATTCCTAAGATATTGCATTAAGTGCAGTGTCTAGCCTTCTACAGCCTAAGTTCTGATATCAGTTCAGACAGATACTAAATCCTAGTTCACATGCCGCTTCCTCCATGAAGTCTTCCTGCTGATTCTTTAGAAGTAACATCTTCATTCTTCTCAAATTCCATTATCTGGACTTCTTATCATATACCATTTTTAGACTCTATTGTAGTTCTTTCTTTCTTTTTGTTTTTCTTTTTGTTTGTTTTTTGATTTTATTTATTTATTTGACACAGAGAGGGAGAGAGAGCAAGAGAGAGAGCGCACAAGCAGGGGGAATGGTAGGCAGAGGGAGAAGCAGATTCCCTGCTGCACAGGGACCCCGATGAGGACCCTGGGATAATGACCTGAGCTGGAGGCAGGCACTTAACTGAGTGAGCCACCCAGGCACCCCTGTGTTGTAGTTATTTCTGTATGTCTTATTTCTCTACTATATTGTAAGTTCCTTAAGAGTAGGTGCTGTCTTTCATTCTCTTTGTATTCTCTATAGTTCCTTGCATGGCATTTTGCACACAATAAATGTTCAATAAATACTTGTTGCATGAATGCAATACAACCAGTCCCTACATTATTTGGGAAAATAAAACGAAAATACTGTCATATAAAAGAGGCATTCGGGGCACCTGGGTTAAAACCTCTGCCTTTGGCTCAGGTCATGATCTCGAAGTCCTGGGATTGAGCTCTACATCGGGCTCTCTGCTCAGCTTGGAGCCTGCTTCCCCCTCTCTCTCTGCCTACCTCTCTGCCTACTGTGATCTCTGTCAAATAAATAAATAAATAAAATCTTTAAAATAAATAAATAAATAAAAGAGGCATTCGATTTGTTCTTTGTGGTCTTAAAGGATGAATCAAGAGGGCAGAAGTTTGATATAGAAGCACTTTCTTCCAATTAGAGTTGTCCAAAAATAGATTTGCTGACTTGTGAGGTGAGGTTTCTTATCTTGCAGAGTCTCTACCAGTAGAAATAGGATGATTATTGAAGGTATATAGAGTGTAATCTTACTCAGCTCTGAAAGTCTCTTGGTGGCCAGAGCATTAACGCTGAAGCCAGACCACCTGAGTTCAAAGTTGGTCTGAGTCACTTGCTACATGAGTGGTTTTTGGCAAACCACTAAATCTCTGTGACCTAGTTTCTGTGTCTATAAAATGGGGATAATTTCTCTGAGTCTAAGACACAATTGTTTTAACATTTCTGAAATCAGGGTGCTTATTAGAATTACTGTCACCAAGATGGCAGTTGTGGCTTAATTGTCAGTTCATATTGTTCATACTTGAAATGAGCTATATGCAATCTTAGAACACCACATGTATTTAAAAATAGCTTTCAAAAAATTACAGTGTAGGGACGCCTGGGTGGCTCAGTCAGTGAAGCATCAGACTCTTGATTTTGGTCCAAGTCCTGGTCTCAAGGTCATGAGACCCTGCCACCCTGAGAGCCCTGCGACGGGCTCTGTGCTGAGTGTGGGGCCTGCTTGGGATTCTCTCTCTTCGTCCTCAGCCCCACCAAACCCCGTCCCATTTGCGCATACTCTCTCTCTCTCTAAAAAGAAAAGAAAAGAAAAGGAAAAAAAAAAGACAGTATAAACTGACATTGAAACTAAACTTTTTTGTGTATGCAAAAAGGCAAGGAAACAGAGCAATAGGTGTTAATTTCAGATTAGTGAACAGGTATGTATCATTAATTGGAAGTTTTTTCTTTTCTTTCTTAATGGTAAATAAAATATTGGTGAGTCTTAAACGTGACAACATCTTAGATCCCGTGAATCTGATATCTCATTGGTTATCTCATGAAGTCATTATAAAGATTGTAAGATTAAACATGTTAAATCACGGGACGCCTGGGTGGCTCAGTGGGTTAAAGCCTCTGCCTTCCGCTCAGGTCATGGTCCTGGGGTCCTGGGATCGAGCTCCACATCAGCTCTCTGCTCAGCAGGGAGCCTGCTTCCAAATCTTTCTCTGCCTGCCTCTCTGCCCACTTGGGATCTCTGTCTGTCAAGTAAATAAATGGAATCTTTTTTTTTTTTTTTTTTTAAAGATTTTATTTATTTGACAGAGAGAGATTACAAGTAGGCAGAGAGGCAGGCAGAGAGGCAGGCAGAGGAGAGAGGAGGAAGCAGGCTCCCTGCTGAGCAGAGAGCCCGATGCGGGACTCGATCCCAGGACCCTGAGATCATGACCTGAGCTGAAGGCAGCGGCTTAACCCACTGAGCCACCCAGGCACCCCAATAAATGGAATCTTTAAAAAAAAAAACAAAACATGTTAAATCACATAAACTGCTTAGAACAGGGCCTGGCACAAAGCACCATGTAAGTTCTCTTGTTATTACATTTTTATGTAAGGAAATAGTCAAGAGTTGCTCTCCCTAATCCAGCTTCTGATGGAGTGGCATAAACAGTAAAGTCATGGGGACCGCAAAAGGAAAACTAGGGGTTTCTCCAAGGTGAAAACATAGTCTTGGAAACTAGGAATTAATGCCATCAAAGTAGAGGAAAGCCTCTGATAATACAGTAAGTTCTTTGAGAGCCAGAGTCTTTAAACTTTTCTCAGTAAGAAGGAATGCAAATGAAGACTCCAAACGAAGGCGAGGTTGTGTTGGTAGCACTGGCCTTCTTTCTCTTTCATGCCCAACAGGCTCTATGCTGACCCACGTTTCCATTCTGCCACTTCACAGTCTGCCAAGAGGTCCACCATTTTGAAGATAAATCCCTTATCAAAGGCTTACTTCATCGTTTTTAAAGATTAATTAATTTATTTTAGAGAGAGACTGCAAGCAAGGAGGAAGGGCAGAGGGAGTGGGAGAGAGAATCTCGAGCAGCCTCACTGCTGTGCTGGGACCTGGGGCTTGGCCCCACCACCTTGAGATCGTGACCTGAACTGAAATCAAGAGGCGGGCCTTAACCCACTGAACCATCCCAGCGCCCCTAGACTCACTTCATTTTCAACACTTAGTGATACTACAGTGACAGGAAGAGCGAGCCCTGCATCTCCAAACTTCCTTGCCTGCCACTGCCTCAAGACCCTTGAAAATAGTTTCTCCCCCAGAGATTAGTAGGGAAAAGGTACTTTTCATTGAGGCAGGGTAGTTCTGATCCCAGCTGGCTCCAGGTCGGAAACGGATTGTTTGGATTTTGAGCCCAAGGTAGGCTTTGTGGAATGAAAATGATTGAAAGAATGCAGAATGGAGATTTCCACATGACAACTGATGGCGTGAGGGCTCAAAGCCTCTTCTTGTTAAGGAACAGGGAGGAGAATGTACGGGAAATGAAGGTTAATTCAGGTCCTGCTGTCCTGTTAAACCCTTCCCAGGGTCCCAGCTGCTGTTTTTCAACAAACAGCCGGTCATCTCTTAAAGTTTTGCTGCTGTTTCTCTGGGGTTAGGTTCACCTCTGCATCCCTTCAGTAGAGTAGGGTCACGCAAGGGGGAAGGCGGGGGTGGGGGGTAGCAGGGGAAGTATTTGTGGGACTAGAGACGTTCTTCCTTCTCTCTTACTCCAGGATACCCGTGGGCTCCAGAAATGAAGAATCTGTGAGCTCTGAAAATACATCAGATTGGTGTTTAGTCTATTTCACATCCCTCCTTTCAGTTCTCCTTACACCCCGGTGACAACTCAGGTAGGAAAGACAGATTTTTAGTATGCCT
This sequence comes from Mustela lutreola, assembly GCF_030435805.1. Taxonomy (NCBI): domain Eukaryota; kingdom Metazoa; phylum Chordata; class Mammalia; order Carnivora; family Mustelidae; genus Mustela; species Mustela lutreola. Next base: position 43,893,752 of record NC_081297.1, read on the forward strand.
GGTTTAAGTGTGTGCAGAGTCACAGAAACAGCGGTACGGGGAGGAGAGTGGACCACGGAGCTCACAGCGGGGTGCCCTAAGGTTAGAAGAAGTAACCTCCTTGTTACCAGGTATGAGTCAACCCCTCCTGTCTACCTCAAAGAATTATGCTTGGGGGAGGGGTTTAAAAATAAATAAAAAGAATTATGCTCAGGATAACGTAGAATTTTTATGAAAAATCCCAGGGGCTCCTGGGTGGCTCAGTCAGTTAAGCATCTGACTTTGGCTCAGGGCATGATCTCATGGTCCTTGGATCGAGTCCCCGCCCCCTATCCAGCTCCCTGCTGAGAGGGGAGCATGCTTTTCCCGCTCCCTCTGCTTGCTACTCCCCCTGCTTGGGCTCTCTCTCTCTGTCAAATAAATGAATAAAATAAAATAAATCTTAAAAAAATAAAATCCTGGGGCATGTTAGAAGGAGCTTGTTTGATAAACACCAGGTATATTAATTCATTAGTTAATTAATTAATTAAAAGTAGGCTCTGTGGCCAATGTGGGGCTTAAACTCAGGACCGCGAGATCAAGGGTCGCATCCTCTATGGACTGAGCCAGCCAGGGCCCCAACAGCAGGGGTTTTAATATGAATAACTTGGTTGTGGTGAGGCGAATTGAGGAAGTATCAGAATGCCAATCGGCAGCGCAATTGTGTAGCTGGGATGGAAGGCATAGACGGAAAGAAACAAAGAATGCCTCGGCTGCCATTCAGGCAACACTTTATTTCTGTTTGCTGGGGCTGGGGAAACAAATGTGCACATTTATTTAAAAAAAAAAAAAAGATAAAATCACTTATATTCCCATTGCCCAGAAAAATCCGTTGTTTTTTTTGGTCTTTTTAAGAAAATGAATACATCTATAATATATACGATCCAAAATTAGTATCACATTGCATTTACAGTATTTTAAAATATTTTGTTTGGAAATAATTCCAAACTTAACAGAAAGTTGCAAAAGTAAAAAGAACACACAGAATACCTGTCCACCCTTTACCCAGATATGGTTTCTTGTTAACATTTTACTCCATCTGCCTTGTCATTTGTTTTCTTTATCATCTGTCTGTATCTATCATCTATATCAATAAAAAGTGTAAAGGTGAGTTACTTACATCATGGCTCTATCACCCCTGAATACTTCTGTGTGTATTTCCCAAGACTAAGGAATTTTCTCCTCCATAACCACAGTTGTCAGCTTTATGAATTTATAAATTTACATTAATTTAAGAATTTCATCTAATCTACCAATCATATTCCAGTGTTACTGACTGAGCCAAAAATGTCCTAACATTTTCCCCATCCAGCACGGTCTAGGGTCAGGCATTACACATAGTTGTCAAATATCTTTAGCCTCCTTTTTTCTGGAACATTTTCATAGTCTTTATCTTTTCTGACATTTACATTTTGAAGAATGCAGTGCCTCATGCCCCAGCCCCTAACAGATACACTTTTTCTTGTAATTGAACCCTCTTCATTTTGTTTGTCTGATGTTGCTTTGTGATTAGATCGAGGTCACACATTCTCTCAGGAATACCGCACAGGTGATGCTGCGTCTTTCTCAGGATGTCACATTTGGAGGCTGGCTATCCTTCCTTGGTAATGTTAATTTTGATCACCTACTCAAGGTTTGCCCAATTTCTCCACTATACTCTTACTGTTTTTTTCCCTCCTTTGCAACTTATTAGTTTATGGGGAGACAATTTCTGATCATGCAAATAGTCTACTCCTCATGAAAATTTCCCCTTAAATTTACTACCCATTGATGATGCTTGCCTGCTGATGATGCTTGATGGTTGCCAAATGATCATTTTCCAAGGCTGGCATTTCCTCGACATCTGTCAGTTAGCCTTTGTCACTCTGCTAAAACACGAGACCTCCCTTTTATTATTGTTTTTTAATTCAGAAGGACTCATTAATTATTCTCAGTTCAATTTTTCCACATGTTAGAAAAGCCACGTTATCTTATCACATTCCCCCTGTACACATCCTCCCCCCCCCCCCCCCCCCCCGTATACATTCCATCTGGGGCTTGTCATTCTTCTCTCCACTCTGCACTGATAGGCCTGTGGCCTGCTGCATAGCTGCCTTCCAGAGATTTTTACTTCTTACCATCTGAGAAATTTCAGGCCTTTTTTCTGTGTTGGATCTTGTTTCCTAATTCCTGTGCTTTCTTCCTTCCTCATTTTATTTTTGTTTTTAAAGTAGGTTCTATCCCAATGCGGAGCTTGAAGTCATGACCCAAAGATCAAAACCTGAGCTGAGACCAACAGTCAGAAGCTCAACTGCCTGAGCCACTCAGGCGTCCCCTCTTCCTAAGTTTTGTTTTACATTTTGACACATTCTTACCTTTTTTTTTTTTTTTTTAAGATTTTATTTATTTATTTGACAGCGAGAGACTGAACACAAGCAGGGGGAGTCGGAAAGGGAGAAGCAGGCTTCCCACTGAGCGGGGAGCCTGATGCAGGGCTGGATCCCAGGACCTTAGGATCATGACCTGAGCCAAAGGTAGACACTTAACCAACTGACCCACCCAGGTGCCCCACATTCTTACCTTTTAAAAAAAGTTGGGCAACCAGTGAATTTTTTTTCTGAGAACATGTCTGTCTAGAAATATTGTTACTTTTACTCTCCCTTTATTGATAGTTTGGATATTTAATTCTGGGCTGGAAATTATTTTTCCCTCAGAATTTTGAAGGCGTCTCTCTAGTGTCATTTAGCTTCTATTGCTGTGCTAGGGAAGACCAAGGCCATTCTGATTCCTGATTCTTTTGATGTAACTGGATACTTTGTTTATAATGATACTTTTTTGGTATTCACTTTGGATATTTTCATTTAAGAGATTTCCTCCATCTATAATGATCTAAAATTTCTCAGCATAGCTTTTAATTAATCATGCAGAGCTCTACTGTGGGTTCCTTCAATATGAAGATCTATAGACACATAGACATCTTTTCAGTTCTGAAAACTTCTTTTGTGTTTTTTTCTTTGTTAATTTCTTCCTTGTGTTTTGTTATTCTCTTTTTCCAGAAAGCTATTTGTCAGATACTGGATTTCCTTGACTGACACTTTAATTTTCTTATTATTTCTCTTTTATTACCCATTGTTTGGATCAACTGTCTGGGAGATTTCCTTGACTTTCTCTTCCAAACCTATCAGCGAGATGTTCACATTAGCTATCATATTTTTAATTTCTAAAAGCTTTTTTTAAAGGTTTTTTTCTTAGAACACACTATCCTATTCATGAATAGACTATAATATCTTGTTATCTGAGAAAATTATTTGTTTTCTTTTTTTAAAGATTTTATTTATTTATTCATTTGTCAGAAAGAAAGAGAGAGAGAGAGAGAGCACACAAGCAGGCAGAAAGGCAGAGAGAGAAGCAGACTCCCTGCTGAGCAAGGAGCCTGGTGTGGGACTCGACCCCAAGACCCTGGGATCATGACCCAAGCTGAAGGCAGGGGCTTAAACCACGGAGCCACCCAAGCGTCCCATTGTTTTCTTGAAAAAAAAAAAAAAAAAAAAAAAAAAAAGTTTTTCCATTCACCTTGTCTCTTGGTTTTACTTTTTCATTTTTTTAAAAATTTTATGTCAAAGATATTCCTTGGTTCCTTTATTGCCCTCACACTTAAGAATGAACTATTAATCAGTTCATTGGAGACCTTGACAGTATGGAAGCTCTTTGATTTACTTTATTGTAGGCAAGTTTTTAAAGACCGATTTTATTCTAATTAAAAAAAATGTTTAGCGGCACCTGGAAGGCTCAGTTGTTAAGCATCCGCCTTTGGCTCAGGTCCTGATCTCAGGGTCCTGGGATTGAGCCCTGTGTCTGGCTTCCTGCTCAGCGGGAAGCCTACTTTTCCCTCTCCTCCTGCTGTTCCCCTTACTGTCCTCTCGCTCTCTCTTTCTCTGTCAAATAAAAAATTAAATCTTAAAAAAAAATAAAACTGTTTAATTGTGGTAAAATACACATAAAATTTACCAGCTTAACCATTTTTAAGTGTATAGCTCAGTAGTATTAATATATGCACATTGTTGTGCAACCAATCTCTAGAACTCTTTTCCTCTTGCAAAACTGAAATTCAATGTCCATTAAATAACAACTCTCTATTTCCTGTTTCCCTTAACCCCTGATAATACTCTTAATACTTTTCATCTTTATTAATTTGACTACTTTAGGTATCTCCCATAAGCAGAATTGTACAGTGTTTGTTTTTTTGTTACAGGCTTAATTCACTTAGCATAATGTCTTTAAATTTCATCATATTGTACCAGGTGTCAGAATTTATTTCCTTTTTAAGGATAAATCATATTCCATTGTATGTATTTACCACATTTTGCTTATCCACTTATCTGTTAATGGACATTGGGGTGCTTTCTCCTTTTGGCTATCATGCATAATGTTGCTATGAACATGGGTATATAAATATCTCTTTAAGGGGCACCTGGGTGGCTCAGTTGTTAAGCATCTGCCTTAGGCTCAGGTCATGATCCCAGGATCCTGGGATCAAGCCCCACACTGGGCTCCCTGCTCAGTGGGAAACCTGCTTCTCCTTCTCCCATTCCCCTGCTTGTGTTCCTGCCCTCGCTCGCTCTATCAAATAAATAAATGAAATCTTAAACAAATATATCTCTTTAAGACTATGCTTTCAATTCTTTTGAGCATATACCTGGAAGGAAAATTGCTGGATTAAATGGTAATTCCATTTTTAATTTTTTGAAGAACCATTAAGTGGTTTTCCATAGTGTTTGCCCCATTTTACATTCCTACCAATAGGGCTCAAAGGTTCTAATTTTTCTACATCTGCATCAAGATTCTAAAGTTACTATTAGCCATCCTAATGGGTATAGGCAAGCTATTTTATGTGTATAATTTTGGACCCTGCTTTTTCCACAGAAAAAGATCTTGGACAATTTTTGCATGTCAATGGACATTTAAACATGATTTTTAATGGCCATATTATTATTATTTTTTAAGGATTTTATTTACTTATTTGAGAGAGAGAGAGAGAACATGAGTGGGATAGGGGCAAAGGGGCAGAGAGAGAGAGGTAGCGGAAGAAGGAGAAGCAGTCTACTTACTAAGCAGGGAGCCCAGTGTGGGGCTTCATCCCAGAACCCAGGGATCATGATCTGAGCTGAAGGCAAGAGCTTAACTAGCTGAGCCACCCAGGTGGCTTAATAGATTCCCTAATGTGGTATTTTAATTTGTTTCCAGTACTTTTTAGGTTTGAAATCTTTGTGTGTACATCCCTGATATTTTCTTTAGCTGATAAGGTCCTAGAGGTTGAATTCCTGGGTCAAAGCCTATATATATATAGGAGATATATATATAGGAGATATATATATATATATATATATATATATATATATATATGATATATATATATACATATTTATATACTTTTTTTTAGATTTTACTAAAAATCTAAGATTTTTAGTAAAAAATAAGATTTTACTTATTTCTTAGAGAGAGAACAAGCCAAGGGAAGAGGTGGAGGGAGAGGGAGAAGAAGGCTTCCTTCCCAGCGGAGAGTTGGATGTGGGACTTAATCCCAGGGATCTGGGATCATGACCTTAGTAGAAGACAGACTATCAACCAACTGAGCCACTCAGGCATCCCTGAAGCATATGTAATTTTAATATATATTGTCAGATTTCTTTCCTAAAAGATTGCATCAGTTTATATTCCTACTAGCAGTGTAAGAGTATCATCTGCACTGAATATTATCAGACAATATTAATTATTATTATTTTTTAAAGATTTTATTTATTTATTTGAGAGAGATCACAAGTAGGCAGAGAGCTAGGCGGGGGGTTGGGAGGGAGCAGGCTCCCTGCTGAGCAGAGAGCCCAATGCGGGGCTCCATCCCAGGACCCTGAGATCATGACCTGAGCTGAAGGAAGAGGCTTAACCCACTGAGCCACCCAGGTGCCCCAACATGGGACTTTAATTTATGACCCTGAGATCAAGAGCCCCATGCTTCACCAATTGAGCCAGTCAGGCATCCTTCAGACATTATTTTAACGTATGATCATAAATACAAGGTCAGCAAGAATATACATAACTGACAACAATGGTTAAATCTGAGAATAAAACTGGTTCTGATGTATGAGTGGTCAAATAAAATGTTTTTACTTTTTTTTTTTTTTAAAAGATTTTATTTATTCACTTGACAGAGAGAGATTACATGTAGGCAGAGAGGCAGGCAGAGAGAGAGAGGAGGAAGCAGGCTCCCAGCTGAGCAGAGAGCCCGATGCGGGACTCGATCCCAGAACTCTGGGATCATGACCTGAGCCGAAGGCAGCGGCTCAACCCACTGAGCCACCCAGGTGCCCCAAAATGTTTTTACTTTTATTGTGTGTATTTTTCAATAAGAATGTGATCATGTAGTATTTATGTAAATTATTTTAATTTCCTAAATTAACACAGAAGTGAGTGAAACGACACACTTATTTTAATATGCGTATTTTTTACTTTTATTAAAATTAAAACTTTTTTCATATTTATTGTATTATCCTTTTGTGAAATATCTACTCATACCATTGGTCTGTTATTCTTGTTAGAACTTTTTATACACAAGCTCTCTCTACCATTCATGATTCTCCCCCTTTTTCATGTTTACTTCTGAAGTTTACTTTATTTTCAACTTCCAGAAGTTTAAAGTTTTATGTAGATAGTTACATTTTGTCCCTCTTTTACATTATGATTTATGTCTCATTTTTATACTTAGAAAGTCCTCCATTCTGAGGGATACTCATCTGTGTATCTTTTATTTTGTTTTATGTGTACCTTTGTTTATCATTTCACTCTTTTTTTTTTAAGATTTTATTTATTTATTTGACAGAGATTACAAGTAAGCAGAGAGGCATTCAGAGAGAGGAGGAAGCAGGCTCCCTGCTGAGCAGAGAGCCCGATGATGTGGGGCTCACTCCCAGGACCCTGGGATCATGACCAGAGCCAAAGGCAGAGGCTTTAACCCACTGAGCCACCTAGGCGCCCCTACCATTTCACTCTTGAATAAAACTGTAATTTATTTTAGTGTATGTTTTGATAAGGAATCAACCCAAACGGTTAATTAATCATCCCAACACCATTTTAAAAGTAAACCATTCCTTTCTTGGTTGATTTGAAATGCTACCTTTACCAAACAAATTGTTCATGCTTTGTATCTGATTTAGGCTTTTTACTCAGCTTCCGACGGTGTTACTGGGAAGAGTGAGTTAGTCATCCAGGAAATGACTTGTTCTGGAGTATTGCTGCTCAGATAATGAACGGTCTGGTTAAAGGGATGTATTGAAACAACCAATTTGGAAACGTAAGAGAATGATTTTGTTGGAGTCCTTAGTACTTAAGAGGGGCTGTGATGACTAAACATTTTAATCTTGTTTTTGAACACTGCTAATAGGGTGTGCAGTCATCACCCAGTTGCAAGGCACAGTTCCAAGGGCCATTCTAAAGAACTCCCTTCCTACATGCCGCCACACTCTCATTTCCCTCCGGTCCCAGCTAATTTAAGAAGCCATCAGGTGTGTGTTTGTGTGCGCGTGCGGCAGTAGCGGGAGAGGAAGAGGGCTTAATGAGCAAATGTGTCCACCCTACCTCGGTTTGCTGAGCCTGCCTGAGGTGGAATCTGTAAAGGACTGTGATGACCATTCTAAAGAAGACTTAAAATCCTGTTTTTCTTTTCCTGCAGTATCCCTCGCGTGCACGGACGGATCCGAGAAGTTCCTACCCACCCCATCGCTTCATTCTATCTGGGGATTGGGTTTGTGAGATCTCTCGGTAAGGCGCCGAAATGCTCCTCGTTAGCTTACCGAGTCCGCCAGGGGGCAGCAGAGACCTGGCGGCAGCAAAAGTAAAGGGAGTTTGGGGGAGATGGAGGCAGTAGGAGTGACTCAGAGAAATTGGCCTTGGCACGTCGTAGTCAGCGTCGCGCTGCCAGGTTGCTCTACGGCTTTCGGCAGATTGCCTTGCGGCTCGTCTCCCTTGACTTAATTTTTAGCTCCTCCTCCTGTCCTCCCAGCCCGCCCCGGTCTCGTACTCGATTTGGACCTTCTTCCCAGAGTTCTCTTGCAGTTCTTTCCCAGGCTCCTCTGCGCGGCTCTATCTAAACTCCCTTCTTGCATTTAGCCTAGACCGAGCTCCTTGCGTGCACCGCGCGCTGCCTGAGGCGCGTAAGTGGAGAGGAAGGGAGGGAGGACGGTCCAATTGGGGTGGTTCCGGCCCGGGGTTGTGGAGCGTGGGCGGCGCAGATTCTGAGTAGATCGATTGGGGAGGCGGTTGAGGTCGTCCTGAGGGCTCCAGCAGCGTGGTCCTGAGACCGGGGCCTGTACTAGTTAGAACAGTAGGAGTTCAGGGTCAGGGCTTAACTGAGAGTTTGGTTAGGAGGGACAGGGGTTCAGGAGACTTGGACCAACACCCCGAGACCCCACGACGGGGTGCAGGCGGCGTATTGTTAATTGTGGCGGTCCCATGCACGGGCGTGAGACCTCCCCAATGCTGCCTGTTGACAGGAGTGAAGGGTGCCGAAGTTTGTGTCCATAGCTAGGCGGGGTCCAGAGGAGTGGCCGCAGTTGGGAAGGAATTACTCATCTAAAGGAATCTGACATTGGTGTTTTGCCGCATAGTTAGCCTTCTTAGGCTTTTTTTTTTTTTTAATTGAGATGCAATTCATATACGATTAAATTCATCCATTTAAACAGTTCCGTGGGCTTAGTATATTCACAAGGTTGTGCAACCATCACCATTATCTAGTCCCATAACATTTTTATCACCCTGAACAGAAACCCACAACTCCTTAGCAGGCACTTCTCATTTGCCCCCATCCCCACCCCGCTAATCTGTTTTTTGCCTCTGAATTTGCCAATTCTAGATATTTCGCATAAATGGAATCCTACAGTTTTTGTGTGTTGGGCACATTTTCACCAAGCGTAACGTTTTCAAGGTTCATGCCTATTGAAGCATTGTCAATACTTCACTCCTTTTTATGGCTGAATAATATTAATAATCCCTTGTACGGATATACCACATTTTGTTTCTACATTAGTTGATGAACATTTGGGTTGTTTCTACTTTCGGCTTCCTAGACCTATTAAGGTCTATTCCTCCACAGAACTCACAGTCTGAGGCACGTTTTTAAATGTAATTCTCCTAAGCCAGCGTTTAACTCTGGGACTGGCTCAGGTATTTTAGTGGCCTCAGGTCTGGTATCTTTTAGGGAAAGTTATCTTTTAAAGTCCTCTCTTAAACCGCTAATTGTAGTGGTAACTAGCAGAGAAATATTTGTGTTGCTGCATGATGTGTGCCATGATCTTGTGATACAAACTGGGTGTAGGTGGATGAGTGAATGAAAAAGGTAGCTGATAGAACTATGGGAGACCGGTTTTATCTCAAAACCAAACAAAAAAAACCTGTAGTTGATCCTCATTATTCATAGACTCTTTTTTTTTTTTTTCAGAGATTTTATTCATTTATTTGACAGAGATCACAAGTAGGCAGAGAGGCAGGCAGAGACAGAGGGGGAAGCAGGCTCCCCACCGAGCAGAGAGTGTGATGTGGGGATCGATCCCAGGATCCTGACCTAAGCCGAATGTAGAGGCTTAACCCGCTGAGCCACCCAGGTGCCCCTATTCATAGAGTCTTTATTTGGGACGTACCTACCCATAAATTTTTGTAACCCCTAAATCAACACTCATAGTGTTTTGAGATATATTTAGTGTCACATTTTTCTCATTTTTGTACTTTTTGTTAGTGATTTCGCAGTTTGGAATGGCTTCCAAGCATGTGGCCGAAGTGCTGTCTAGCATTACAAGTCCAAGAAGGCTGTGATGTCTCTTACAGAGAAAAGAAAGCTTCTTTTAGATAAGTATTGTTCAGGTATGAGTTACATGCTTCTGGCTGTGAGGTCAGTATTAGTAAGTTAATATATATTGAGTGAGGTATCTTTCAGTAGAAACACACATAAAACAAGATTCTATATTGACTAGTTTAAGAAAATGTGACCAGAGGCTTACAAGGACCTAACCCTGTGTTTCTCCTCGGAGCAAATGGTTCAGTATTTGATAATTCAGTGTTCACGATGACTTCATAGAACTACCATGAATGAGAATTGACTGTATAACCAATGTAATTATTCAAGGACAGAAAGCCTAGTGTGGATATTCTTCTATCTCTATAACTTCTAACATTTTTCCACTCAAGGCATTCGTTTTTAATACCATACTGGCAGTTTTAAAGTGAAGAGAAGCTAAAATAAAAGTAAAATGCTCTAGTGCTGGGTCAGGACTATGTTAAGTGCTGGAGATTCAGTAATTAGTATATGGCCTTTCTGTTCTTGAATGCCTGAGTGTGGATTAGAGTGTAGTATGTGCCTTTTTTTTGGAATGTGTGTTTTGATGTATGTCTAAAATGCTAGAGAACATAGGATTGATTCTGTTTAGAGTGTAACCTGCATAAGGCTTCAAAGAGAAGATGACATTTGAAGTTTCACAAAATGTTACAGCAGCATGTACATACCTGAAAATAAAAGAAAAAAAACTTGGTCTCTAATCCTGCTGTTCTTTATCCTTGCAATCAGATCCTTGCTGTCACTGAGTTGCCAGTTCTGCCCCCTGTAATACATATCCAGAGTCCATTCTTTCTTCACATGGCCATGATCTTCCTTTATCAGTTTCTCTCTGGACTGTTGGAACAGATTCCTAACTTATCCCTCCCTCATTCACTGTTGACAAAGAGCCTTCTGATGACTGAATATAATCTCATCATTCTCAGCTTAAAATTTCCATTGCTGTCCCAAGGTTTATAAACTAATGTTTCAAACTTTTTAAGGTGACTAATATTACCCTCTATGCCCTGCCTATCTTGTCTTTTTTTTTTTAAGATTTTTTTTTAATTTCATGGAGAGGAGGGGGAGTGGTAGAGAGAGAAGCAGGCAATCCACTGAGCAGAGAGCCTGATGCTGGGGTATGTCCCAGTACCCTGGGATCATGACCTGAGCCGAAGGCAGACGCTTAGACAACTGAGCCACCAAGGTGCCCCCTGTCCTTTCTTTAATACATATGAGAAAAGGTCCGACAAAAGAGGAAAATTTCCTTATGTAACATGCCTCATTCCTTATTCCTTCCTTCTTCTCTCCACTTATAATTAGAAATGCTTTTAGGTGAGAAGGAAGTAGATCAGAATAAAAACATTTTTACAAATCTCATTGACCTTCTTAATATATCTCAAAATCATCCATTTCTCGCTCATAGACCCTGTCCTGGTTCAATCTCTTTACCTTTCCATCCCACACATCTTTTTTCTTTTCTTTCTTTCTTTTTTTTTTTTTTTGAGAGGGTGGTGGAAGGGCAAGGGAGATGGGAGAGAGAGAATCTTAAGCAGGCTCCATACCCAGCGCAGAGCCCAATGTGGATCCCAGCGTGGGGCTCAGTCTCACAACCCTGAGATGGTGGCCTGAGCCAAGATCAAGAGTCGGAGCTTAACTGACTGAGCTACCCAGGTGTCTCCATCCCACAAATCTTTTCTTGGTTATATGATTTTATTTCTCTAAGACAATACCTATCAGAATAATTCTTGGGTCATATGGCAGATGCATGTTTAATTTCTAAAGAAATTATCAGTTTAATTTCCAAAATTATAAAACATAATTCTTCTAGAAGAAAATCTAAAAGGATAGCTTCATGACACATCTGAGGGTGTGCAGAGCTTTCTTAGACAAGAAAATACCCACTTAAAATACCCACTTTCTTAGACAAGCAATACCCACTTAAAAAATGTGATAACAACAAATTCAAAACTTCTCATCAAAGACAACTCTAAGAAAATGAATAGGCAATCACCAAGACACCTACCTAACAAAAGACTGACCTCCAGAATATAAAAAGAGCCATTAGGGTTCAAGGCCTGGGGATAATCCTCTGTGGCCTGCTGTTCTACCCTCTGAACCCAAGTCATTAGTCTTTTTTCATGGAGGGTAACGTGCTTACAGCTGAATAGTTTTTTCATTCTTTTTCCAGCCAGCTGTGTATGAGAATTCTAGTTGTTTCACTTCCTTGCCAACTTTTGGCGCTGTAGTTTTTATTTTTAGCCATTCTGGAGGGTATGGAGGGGTATGTCATTATGGTTTTAATTTTAGTCCTTGATTACTAATGATTTTGGAACACTTTCCTAGGCTTGTTCACATTTGTGTATCTTCCTCTAAGTACTTGCTCAGATTTTTGACCACTTAAAGTTGGGTTATTTGTCTCTATTATTGAGTTGCAGGAGTTATATCTTTTTTATGTTCTAGATATCAGTCTTTTGTGGTTGCCTAATCATTTTCAGAGTGCTCTTTGGTAAGCAAAGTATTACATTTTGGTTTAGTCATATTTATCATTTTTTTTTAATTGTTACTACTTTCTGGGTCTTGTCTAAGAAATTTTGACTACCTTTAGGATGTGAAGATACAGTTCTATATTTTCTTCTAGAAATTTTATCATTGTAGCTTTTATATTTAGGCCTATGACCCATTTCTATTCTTTGTGAATTGTGTGAAAAATATTTTGTGGAAAATATAAAATTTTTTCTCCATATGGAGATCCAGTTATCCCACCACCATTTGTTGAAAATGTCATTGCATTACATTTGTACCTTAGCAATTCAGATTGCCATTCAGATGACTGTATAAATGGTGGTTGGTTTCTGGGCTTTTTTTGTGTGTTCTACTGATTTTTTGTTTTAATTTAAGATTTATTTGTTTATTTTAGAGAGAGAGTGTGTGCAAGAGTAGGGGGACGGGCAGAGGGAAAGGGAGAGAATCTCTAGCAGACTCCCCGTTGAGCATGGAGCTCAAGGCAGGGCTTGATCCCACAACCCAGAGACCTTGACCCTGAGACCATGACCTGAGCCAAAAACCAACTGAGCCGCCCAGGCACCCCACGACTGATCAATTCTTATGTCAGTTTTAATTACTTCTCTTTTAATTATTGTAGCTTTATAGTGAGCCATGAGTTTGACTGTGTGACATCAACTTTGTTGATGGTCTTTCAACTTTGTTGTTTTTCAAGATTGATTTGGACAGTCTAGTTCCTTTGCATTTTCCATATAAATATTAGAACCATTTTATCAATGTCTATAAAAAAGTCTTTTAGGGGGCACCTGGGTGGCTCAGTGGGTTAAAACCTCTGCCTTTGGCTCGGGTCATGATCCTGGGGTCTGGGATCGAGCCCCACATCGGGGTCTCTGCTCCAAGGGGAGCCTGCTTTCTCCTCTCTCTGCCTGCCTCTCTGCCTGCTTGTGATCTCTGTCTGTCAAATAAATAAATAAAATCTTTAAAAAAAAAAAGTCTTTTAGGATTATGACTGGGGTGACATTTAATCTTTAGGTCAACTTGGGAAAAATTAACATCTTAATGGTATTGATTATCGAAACCTATGAACATGATATATCTCCCTTTGCGGTCTTTTTCTTTTCTTTTCTTTTTTAAAGATTTTATTTATTTATTTGACAGAGATCACAAGTAGGCAGAGAGACAGGCAGAGAGAGAGAGGGGGAAGCAGTCTCCCTGAAGAACAGAGAGCCCTATGTGGGGATTGATCCCAGGACCCTGGGAGCTTTAACCCCCTGAGCCACCCAGGTGCCCCCTTTTTGCTAGGTCTTTATTTCTTTAAGACTGTTTGTAGTTTTTTTTTTTAAAACAATTTTTTATTTTTTTATTGACATATAGTGTATTATTAGCCTTAGGGGTACAGGTCTGTGAATTGTCAGGTTTACAAACTTCACAGCACTCACCGTAGCACATATCTTCCCCAATGTCCATAACCCCACCACCCTCTCCCTCCCTCCACCAACCCTCAGTTTGTTTTGTGAGATTAAGAGTCTCTTATGGTTTGTTTCCCTCCTGATCCCATCTTGTTTCATTTATTCCTTTCCTATCCCCCAAACTCCCCACGTTGCCTCTCAACTTCATATCTGTTTGTAGTTTTTAGTGGGAAGATCTTATATATCTTTCATTAAATTTATTCCTAATTATGCCTTTTTAACTCTAATGTAAGATGGAGTCATCATTTTTATTGTTATTTTGTATATAATGGGCCATTTTTCTTTGACTGCTTCCCAGATTTTCTCTTTATTTATTTTTTTCAGCAGTTTGCCTACAGTGTGTCTAGGTGTGATTTTCTTTGTTTTTATTCTTCTTGAGGTTTTCTAACCTTAAATCTATAAATTTATGCCTGTCACCCAATTTAGGAAATTCCAAGTCATTAATTTTTTTTGGTACTGTTTTGTTTTCCATTGGCTTTAACCTCTTTTTTTGGGACTTCAATTATATTTGTGTTAGCTGTTTTTATATTATTCTACAGGACCTTGAGACTCTCATTTTCAGTTTGTCTTTTTCTCCTTTTCAGATTATATAATTTCTATGGCACCATCTTTAAGTTCATTGACTCTTTTTTGTCTTTAATTTTGTATTTTGTGAACAGGATTGATAGATGGTTTATCAATTCCTAGTTCAAGAACAGTTCCTATTCTTTTGGAAGTGTAGTGAGTATGGTTTCTTTATTAGAAGGCAAAAAAGCCAAAAAAGGGACATGGTTATATGTCCTCTGATTTTGAATTTTCTCTTGTCTTGTAGGATCTATACTCTGCCCTCTCTGTTCTTCACAGTGTCATTTCAAAAGGCACCTCATTCTTTTTTGCCCTCTTCTCCCCGGAAATACGGGCTTTCCAAGATTGCCTCCTTGAGTAGTGTATATGCTTTTTTTCATGGACTGCTCTGACCTACCAGAACTCTGTCAGTATCTTCATTCTTCGTGTAGGTTATCTTCTGGAAGCAATTTTAGTTCCATCTTTGGCTCTCTATCCTCCTCTCTCTCCTGTGCATTTCTCTTCCCATCCATGTCCCTCCTTCCTCTCTTTGAAGAGTTAAGATGTGCATTTGAGAAATATCTCCACCAGAAGTTGGTGTTTATTTTTTCTAATTTCAGGCAATTTGAAGCTTGTAGTATTTTCAGTCTTCTCATTATATTAGAAGATACAGGATATTTGTGGTTTTATTTGTTCCTCTTTTTGGTCTGCATTGGTTGTATTGGGATATTTGGATTTATATAGGTGCCCTAACTGTGGCTGTGCAGAAAGTCTTTCCTAACATTTTATTTTGAAACATTTGAAGCTTTCAGAAAAGTTATACAAGGATTGCCTGCATATCCTTCACTTAGATTCATAAATTTGTTACTTTATCTTCCTCTCCTCCTCTTTGTGCATGTGTGTGCACACACACATTTTATTAGTTGATTGATTTGAGAGTAAGTTGCAGAAAACATGGCAATTCACTCCACTACTTCATCATATATCTCCTAAGGACAAGATCATCCTCTTACATAACTCTGATGCAAATTTAACAACAGTGCAATGCAT
The DNA here is from genome assembly GCF_030435805.1 of Mustela lutreola. Taxonomy (NCBI): domain Eukaryota; kingdom Metazoa; phylum Chordata; class Mammalia; order Carnivora; family Mustelidae; genus Mustela; species Mustela lutreola. The sequence goes on from NC_081297.1 coordinate 43,909,169, forward strand.
TTGAATAATATGCAGTCCATCATCCGAATCCCCTCTAGACTATCCTTTACAGTTTTTTTTTTCCCCGATCTAAAATCCTTTCAAAGAACCACAATGTAGTTGTAGTTGTTGTGTGTTGTGTGTCTTTAATCTCTTGATCTAGAAGAGTTCATTTGCTTTGTTTTATTCTATATTTTGCTTTGTTTTATTTATTTATTTTTTAAGTAATTAAAAAATTTTTTTTATAAAGATATAATGTATTATTAGCCCCAGGGGTACAGGTCTGTGAGTCACCAGGTTTACACACTTCACAGCACTCACCAAAGCACATACCCTCCTTTGTTTTCCTTTTTAAGACATTGACATGGTGTGAATCCAAATGTTAGAGGTTTCAACTTGTCTAATTATTTCCTCTTGATTAGAGTCATGATTAAATTGGTAGAAATACTCCTTAAGTGACGTTGTGACCTTTTTAGTATATCCATCAGGGAGCTTATGATGGGACTATCACTGGCAACATTATGTTTGATTACCTGATTAAGGTAGCATCTACTAGATTTCTCCATTGTAAAGGTATCTTTTGCTTCCTCTATATTTTTCTTCAAACATACGTAGCTTATCTGAGAGAAGAGCCCAGGATGTGCGGTAGAGGTGAGGGGAGTGAGACAGGAAAGAAAGGGCATTTATCAGAGGGTGAGGTGCATGGCCACGCCAGTTACCACTAGTGGGCAACCAAACCTAATTTCACTGGGAAACTCAAGCCAATGTAGAACTCACAGCTCAGTGTTATCTCACAAAGTGGGTAAGAGATCTAGGGTCTTTAAACACCAGCTCCCATCAGTCAGTAGTGGAGGGCTGCTCCCAAGGGCATCGGTTCTCTGGTGCTTCCAGTGTACCATGAACAGGCACAAAATGGGCCCTGGATGCCAAAAAAGGCCCTCAGATAAAGAGATACAAATGTTGGCATTTGGCAGTTAGGCCTAGGTGCACGATTGTGGTAAGAGCTGAAGGGATAGTTAGCAGAGTGTCCATGGTATCTCTATACCTGGGAACCCCAGAATCTAGACTTGAGGCAAAACCTTATGTGCTATGATTTCTTCAGGAAGCAGAAGTGAGGAAAGGGAGATTGAGGAGAGAAGGAAGATTAAGTCATTTCAAGGGGACATTTCCAAGCTGGCCACCCCTTGATTAACAAGTACAACTGACTGCTTGATCTCTTAATGCTGTCTCTCAGAAGCATGTATGAAGTCTGTATCCCAGGACAGCCCCCTGGGGGCTTCCCACCAAAGAAAGGAGGGAGAAGAATTTAACCCTCAGCTTCTGTATCTCATCGGTAAAAGGTTTGCCGCATGCTGTATTCCCTCCCTCAGATTTCCAGGTTGTGCATGTGTGGGCATCAGGTGGGTCCCACAGGTTATCACACCTTCAAGGTGAGAGGGGAGCCCCGGGAGGGAGTGAGAGGCAAATGGCATGAGCAGGAGGTGAGGGACTGGTGGACGTGCCTCTGTGCATTCAGTTAGAACTCAATGCGTATTTGGTCTATCTCATGGCAACCGGGGTAGAAAAAGTAGTCAAGGGCCTCAGATATCGGCAAGGCCAAGAAGATTTGAGGTGCTGCATAAGATATGCCTGATAAATGTGGAAGACTCCAGATTTTTGTTTAGCAAGTGTGCACATACACACACACACAAAACATACATGAACTTGATCACATACAGGAAAAAGAGTTTTCTGTTGTTGGTGGTGATCCAGTCAAATTTTACTTCCTTCCATATTTTTTGATATATGTGTAAAGCTTTCTATAATAAAGATGTTGTAATTTTATAATGGGAAAATGATTGTAGACAGTTTTAGAAAGGAAGGCAGTCAGCTTTTTCTCAAATAGTAACTGGCAGGGGAAAAAAAAATGATTCCATGTTTTACTTTGTGGGCAGAGATGAAATTGTCCTTTTCTGTGATAAAAGGTTGACTCTTCTAAGATATTGTTTAGAAAAATAGCAAGTTGCTTTTGAAGTGTGAGAAATATAACTCTTGCCTTATAAAATCAGTTTCTAAGGAATTAAAAAATATACTTTGTCTCTGTATCCTACACTATGTACTTCATCATCCATCCATCCATCCATTCATTCACTTAATCACTCACCCAATGAATGCTTCCCTTCCTGACCCCTTAGGGGGAACAGGTTACCATGCTGCTCACTGAGGGGCCAAGAAGAATCAAGAATCTCCTGCCTTCTAAGGGCTCACACTGGAGTGGGGAAAGCAGATGAAAGAGACAGTACTCACCAAATGCTTTCTTATACTTCTAGCCTCCACTGCCATTAAGTGGGAGCCTTGTGACAAGTTCTGTCCAGTGAACTGTGACCAGAAGTGATGCATATCGCTTCTGGCCTAAGGCAGCTATGAACCCGTGTGACTTTAACAACTCTTTCTTCCCTTGCAGTGATGACCTTGGAGGTCACATGTGCTTAGATGACACAGCCACCGGTTGGGCAGGGCCACCAGACTGGGTACCTGAAGGAATATAAACCTTCATTGTGTTATTTTACCTCCTTTTTTTTTATTGTGGCAAAATATACATAACAAATTTTTAACCTTTTTTTTTTTTTAATATTTTATTTATTTATTTGACAGAAAGACAGTGAGAGCAGGAACACAAGCAGGGGGAGTGGGAGAGGTAGAAGCAGGCTTCCCACTGAGCAGGGAGCCAGATGTGGGGCTCGATCCCAATCACCACCAGAGCTGAAGGCAGACTCTTAACGATTGAGCCACCCAGGCGCCCCATATTTTTAACCATTTTTAAGTGTGTAGCTCAGTGGCTTTGGGTATATTCCCAGTGTATTTCCCTTTGTTTTTTTTTAACAAATAAGTGGACAGGTGCTCATTTGAGACTTTATAAATCTCCCCTACAACTTTCTTGTATCTAGTGATGATTTCTGCTGGGTGCTGTTATTATCACATTTTATTTTTTAAAGATTTATTTATTTGAGAGAGGGAGTGAGTGAGAACGAACCCGAGCTGGGGGAGGAGCAGAGGAAGAGAGGGAAACAGACTCCCGGCTGAGCAGGAAGCCCAGCGGTGGTTGATCTGGGACTCCAGGATCGCGACCTGAGCCAAAGACCAGCACTTAACTGCCTGAGCCACCCAGCGTCTCTTATCCCATCATTTTAATATGATACATTTATAAGGTTGATTTTAATAATATTCCCCTTTACAGATGGGGAAATTGAAACACAGAAAGTTTGAGTAATTGTCCAACTTAACGTGTTGGATGGAGGGTGATATTGAACCACATCTGACTCTAACGTTCAAAGTGTGCTTTATAGCAGGGGTTGGTACACTGTGGCCTGTGGACCAAATCTGCCACTTCTTTTTGTGATAAAGTTTTACTGGGACACAACCACACCCATTTGTTTACATATCATCTGTGGCTGCTTCCACACTAAAATGCCAGAGTTACATAGGTGTGACAGAGACCATATAGTCTGCAAAACCTAAAATACTATCTGGCACTTTAAAGAGAAGGTTTGCAGACCTCTGCTTTATATAATAGGTCTTCAATTTTTTTTCTTTTTATTAAAGGCAGATGCGTAATGACTGAGCCACCCAGGGACCCCATAGTTGTGTTCTAAATATGGTCCTTATTCCACTATTTCCTATTGCAACAATTTTAAGTTTTGTTTTTGTTTTTGTTTTTTGTTTTTTAAGTAATCCTGTGCCCAGCGTGGGATTCAAACTCACAACCTGAGATCAAGAGTTGAGTGTTCTACTGGCTGAGCCAGCCGGGCACCCAACCTGTTTTAACAGATTGTGTGTGTGTCTGTGTATGTTCCGGTTTCTCCACATCCTTGCTAATGTTGGTTATTCTTTTTTACTGTAGCTATCCCAGTATGTGTGAAGTGTTTCTTTTTTTTTCAAGTTTTTATTTAAATATAGTTAGTTAACATACAGTGTAATATTAATTTCAGGTGTATAATACAGTGATTCTGTTTTAACAATTTTTTTAGAAGTTTATTTATTTATTTAAATAATCTCTACCCCCAATCTGGGGCTGGGGCTTGAACTCACCACCCTGAGATCAAGAGTCACATGCTCTTCTGACTGAGCCAGGCAGATGGCCCTGTTGTAACAATTTTAGACACTAATTATTAATTAACCTAGTATATGTCACTCTTCTACTTTCTTAGTGCCAGGTTAGAAATAGTTAATTGTTCTTAGTTGAAATGTAATGTTTTGTGATCATTTAAATGATTTTTTGCATTTTCGTCATACTACAGTAAGAAAGGTAAGACGCACTTAGCAATAGCTAACCTTTCAATACTTCCTGTGTGCACTATTCTAATGCAGTTTTCATGCAGTATCGTGGTAATCTCGACAGAACCCGTAGGAAATGCAGGTATTATTACTATGTCCGTTTTCTAGATGAGAGGACATCATTTAGAGAGATGTAGGATTTTTCCCTTGGTCAAGCACCTACTGGGTATTTGCCAGAAACCGACCTTTGGAACTTGAGCCCCCAAACGCTGTATTGTGGTGTGGTGGGGAATGTTCTGCCACCGGGCATTCCTAGATTTGTAGTTTTACTGTCAGCAAATAACCTGAAGACTACAGCATACTAGTGTGCTGAGGCACAACACTTTTTTTTTCTTTTTGTCAAGTACTGTTTATTCTGCACATACCCACAGCCAGTTTGCACCAAGCAATTTCATTTTACTAAAGGAGGCAAGGGTCAGGTGGTGTCAAGAAAGGTGACCTGTAGTAAAGAACAGGAAGGCAACTATTGGGAGCAAATAAATTTTCATTTTTTGTGAACACCAAAGAATCCTGCAGTGCTACCCCCAGCGGCTGCAGTCCCGGGCCGCACGTGTGTGCACTCCTTTGCAACTGGTCCTGTGAAAGCAGACCTTTCATTTTGCCTTTACTGTTTTCTGTGACCCCCATGTTATCTTCCAAAGAGAGAAACACACCAGCTTCTCACCAGTAGGGACTTCCGTTGTCCAGTTACCTGCTGGATATACCTTCTTTCTGAGCTCTGGTTTGCCTTCCTTCACTGTGGTGGTCACCATGTCACCCCCACCAGCAGCAGGAAGCCTGTTCAGCCCCTGATCCCCCTTGCCAAGATCATCTGCAGATTTTTTGGCTCCTGTGCTGTTAGCACAGTTGATCATGGCTTCTACTGGAAGAGCCAGGAAATCCGGAATTTCACACCGGAGGACCCACCATGTCCTCGCTTCCATGTCTTGAACTCTGGAAAGGGACAGAAAGGCTGGGGCCCAGCACTGAATCCATCTGATCTGAGACAGGTGTAGGGATAGTCAGGTAGTGGGTCAGCCAGTGGCAAATGCTGCTTCTGAGGGTAATTCTGTTTACTAATGGACTGTACATTTGCATAGTCTCAGTCTAATGCACTGGCTCCCAAACTTGAGGCGGGGTCAGAATCACGTGGTGGACTTGGGCAAGCACTAACTCCTCAGCTTTGCCTTTAGTTTCTGATCCAGGAGGTCTAGGGTAGGACCTGGCGATTTGCATTTCTAATAAGTTCCCAGGTGATGCTGATGCTGCAAAAGACCTAACTGGTCTAATGCTTTATTCTTCCTGAATATTAGGGCCATCCACACTGCCATCTCTTGCTCTTTAACTTTCCTTTTAGTCTCCTACCAGCTCCTGGAAAGCAGGTGAGTTATTGTGGCTTTTACTTTAAAAAAATATATATTTAATTTATTTATTTGAGAGAGAGAGAAAGAGAGAGAACACAAGCACAGGGAAAGTCAGAGGGAGAGGGAGAAGCAGCTTCCTTACTGAGCAGGGAGCCCAGTATGGGGCTTGATCCCAGGATACTGAGATCATGACCTGAGCTGACCTGAGTTAGGCAGTTGCTTAATGACTGAGCCACCTAGGCACCCCTGGCTTATACTTCTCTTTTTGACCCCACTGAAGCCAGAATCATGTTGTTCATATATGAGGTAGTAATGAGTTGATTGATTACTCTCCCTTGGAGTGTTTTTGTAATTTTGACTTTTTCAATTATAAACATTGCAATTATAATGCGTTATAATTAAAAAATCACCTTAAATAACACCTAATGAACATTTTATGGTTTGTTTTTCTAAGTAGGCTCCTTGCCCAATGTGGGACTTGAACTCATGACCCTGAGATCAAGAGTCGCATGCTCTGTGGACTCAGCCAGCCAGGCACCCCAACCCTAGCCAGAATTTTAACAGAAAGATAGAAGGATTTTTAGTGCCATGTTGGATGATCGCTAAGCACTGAGGAACTTAGTCCTTGATTGGGGCAGTGCTTACAAGAAAAGCATTGGGGTGCCTGAGTGGCTCAGTTGTTAAGCATCTGCCTTCGTGGCTCAGGTCATGATCCCAGGTTCCTGGGTTCGAGTCCCACATTGGGGTCCTGCTCAGAGGGAAGCTTGCTTCTTCCCCTCTCATTCCCCCTGCTTGTGTTCCCTCTCTCACTGTTTCTCTGTCTCTGTCAAATAAATAAGTAAAATCTAAACAAAACAAAACAAAACCCACATTAAGTGTTAAGTAAATCGACTTGTAGGATACTACATTTGGATGCTTTAGTCTGATTTTGTGTGGAGGCTCTTGCTTTTTACCTTCAGCATTCTTTGAGATCTTTTTAAATTTTCTCTTTTTATAGAGGTCACCTGGAATCAACATGTCTGGGACCGAGGAAGCAGTTCTTGGAGCCCGTGGCAACCATCCTTCTGTGGCTGGCGGCAACTCCGTGTTATGCTTCGGACAGGTAACTGTGTTTTCCATATCTGGGAAGAATGAGGTTAAGTGAAAAGGTAGGAGAAAGTAGTTTGTAGGGCATAATCATGTACGTGGAAACTATTTACGGTCAGTGGGTTTTCCATTCCGTGCATTATTTGGGACTCTGAGGAACTCTCAGGGCATCATGGAACTGTAGCATCTTGTAGTACTGGGGATTACATTGAGATTTACCTTTTGTTTATTTTTTTGATACATTACATATTCATATGGCATAGCATTCAAAATGAAACGTAGACTGTATGTGAATGCAAAGTCTTGCTCTTTCCCCATCACTCCTGTCTACATTTCACCCAGTTTCAAGGATTCCAGTGTCCTATTCTTTGTGGCAATATTCTGTACGTATAAAAGAGATTCTTGCTTTGTCCCCTCGAGTCCATCTTTGTCTTTACCATAGATCTGTTTGTGAAAATTTATTTCATTTATTTATTTATATTTTAAAAAAGATGTTATTTATTTATTTGACTGAGAGACATCACAAGTAGGCAGAGAGGCAGGCAGAGAGAGAGGGGGAAGCAGGCTCCCCATTGAGCAGAGAGCCCGATGCTGGGCTCGATCCCAGGACCCCGAGACCATGACCTGAGCTGAAGGCAGAGGCTTAACCCACTGAGCCACCCAGGCACCCCCAATTTATTTCATTTAAATAGGACAAGGGGGAAACTACCAAGGGAACAGTAGTCAAATAAGTAGTGGTATATTTATGTATGTATAGGATGGAAAAGTGTTGAACTAGAGAAGAGGTATGTCTCCTGCTACCTTTGGGCATAAATGTCATATACAGACTCTGAGGTGGCACTTTTCAGTTTACCAATTCTGACTCGAGAAAATTTTGTCAGGAGGGTGGTGGCACCTAGGGCAATGCCTCTCAAAATGGGGCCCAGTGACCCCTGGGGTCAACCAGACCTCTCCCGAGTCCACGGGGTCAAAAAGATTCCATAATAATACTAAAAAACTTCTTGCCTTTTCCTTTTCATTCTCTTACAAGTGAACAGTGAGACTCTCCAGAGCACACACAGCCTGGGGGGATACTGCTCTGATGGCTTATGGAAAGTGTGCCTTAGAAGTTTCTCAGTTTTAATTCCTAGTATTGGTAGATAAAACCCATGTAAACAAGAGCTCTTAGGGCCCTCAATACTTTTTAAGATTGTAACAGGGTCTGGATACTTGCTGGCATAGGAATGGGGTAATGTCAGTTTAATTTTTCCTTTTCTGGATTGCAGTATCAGTACACAGCAGATGAGTACCAGGCCATCCAGAACGCTCTGAGGCAGAGGCTGGGCCCGGAATACATCAGTAGCCGCATGGCTGGAGGAGGCCAGAGGGTAGGAGAGATGACATGCTTGAGAAGTGGGTGCCCCTCTAGCTGGCTACTCAGAGGATCTTTCTCCCTCTCTGGGTCCTCATGGATTCAGAAGGTCTCCTGCTCACTGTTGCTAGATGTTTCCTAGTGTCTTTGGGAGGGGATGGGTTCCAGCTGGCATTGTCATCTGAAGCCACCCAAGTGTTGTCTTCCATCTTGAGATATTTATACCATCTTTTAAAAATGTTTCTTTTGCCCTTTGCTTCTAATTTTATGTGTATATTTTTGGTCTCCTATAATATATGTCAGCCTGAGACTTGTACTTTTTTGGAAGCTGTGAGTTTTGGAAACTGCTAGGTGAGTGGGTATCTTTCTACTCTGAGTCTAATCCCTCCCCCAAGACAAAACACTAGTTCTAATTGGTTCCTTCTGGAAGATCTTTGAAATCAATTCACTGAGAATTTTCCTGGAATGTTAAAGGGCAGTTTTGCCAAAAAAGCTGGTAAGGAGTAAGTTAAGTAAATTTTGATTCTCATTTAGTATGGCAGGGACTTTTAACCAGCTCCCCCCCCTGCCTTTAATTTCTCTTCCCAGGTATGTTACATTGAGGGTCACAGGGTAATTAATCTGGCCAATGAGATGTTCGGTTACAACGGCTGGGCACACTCCATCACACAGCAGAATGTGGGTGAGTATGTTTCCTGGCAATGGTGACTTAATTTCCTTTACTTTGGTGCAAATTTCTGATGAGAGTATTTTGTGGGTGAGGATGTCGGTGTATTTTGTTGCTGGTAGGAGGAATATGGGTGAGGCACAGGGGTCAGTATCCTCTTCAATTGGTTCTCTTTCCCACTCCTAGATTTTGTTGACCTTAACAATGGCAAGTTCTACGTGGGAGTCTGTGCGTTTGTGAGAGTCCAGTTGAAGGTGAGGGTGATGGAGCAGACCCGCTGCCTCCAAGGGCCGGGTGGGTGGTGACAGAGAATGAGCAGGTAGAGAATTCTCTGGACTGGGCCTAGAGAGCTGGGGCTCAGCCAGTGTTCCTTAGACATTCTTACTCACGTGCAACCTAAATGAATGCTGAAAAATGCGTGTTTCCTGTACATTTTAAGTTGACACCTAAAAGGTTTCACCATAAGTACAAATGCACTGTAAGTCCTCTGCATTTCAAAAGTTTGCACTGCACCCCTTTGCTTTTATGAAAACCTATGCTGGTACCTGTTTTCCCTTAACTGAAAGCAATCTAGAGAGGATTTTCACTTCTATGAAAAAAAGCACACCTTGGTGGCAAGAGGGGCCCCGCTGAGTCCATCCCTGGGAACTACACTCACCATCTTGGCATCGAGCTGCCAGGGCTTTGAGCTCTGTCCGTGAGCATCTGTGCTCTAGCTCCATTTATTGTGTGCATCCATTAGCAAGATGTGTCCTTATGTTATCAGAAAAGCATAACTGGTTATTTTTTGGATCTGGAAATGCTGAGAGATTTTTCCATATAAATTAATGGCAATTCTTTGCTTTATACTATTTTGGCTTACGGAAGGTTTTATGAGAATGTTCGTTCTGCTTTCGGATAGCAGGGGAAACCTGTAGTTACAACGGTATGTTTTTTAGTGTATTGTAAAATTTGACACTCTAAAATCTGTTACATCTTTCTCTTCCTTTTTTTATTCAAGTGTAATTAACACCCAGTGGTATATAGGTGTCAGGTGTACAATATTGTGATTCAGCACTTCGATACATTTTTCACGACTCATCAGGATAAGTGTATTCTTAGTCCCTGTTATTTCACATTTCTTTTCTTGTTACATCTTTTTAAAATGTATCAATGTATTTTATTTTATTTATTTATTTGACAGATCACAAGTAGGCAGAGAGGCAGGCAGAGAGAGAGGAGGAAGCAGGCTTCCTGCTGAGCAGAGAGCCCGATGCAGGACTTGATCCCAGGACCCTGGGATCATGACCTGAGCTGAAGGGAGAGGCTTTAACCCACTGAGCCACCCAGGCGCCCTGTATCAATGTATTTTAAATATCATAAACGATTAAATACTATGATCCACTTAAAAAAATACATGAGCAAGCTATTCTTTAGTCATGAGAAATTTTACATTTTTTTCTTCTCAAACTGATATTTCCATTCTGTCTCCCCATTGGCTTTTGTCCATATACATGTATAAACAAAATATATGTTGGGAATATATATTATGTATATATATTACATGAACACATGTAATATTATTTTTATTAATAACCTTAGCATATTCCTGTGTGTGTGTGTGTGTGTGTGTGTGTGTGTATGTATGGGCATATAAATGTAATTTTGGGGGGTAAATTTTCAGTGACCTTAAGGCTCTAAATTTTAAAAAATTTCTTCTGGATTGAATTACTGTTACAGATATTACTAACACAATTGATCAGTCAGTTGGGTCTATGAGGGGGACAAAATAACTACATCAAAATTTATATACTTAATAAAAATAAATTTTTATGGAAAATGCATTTCTTAATGAGATGGATGAAGCTTTTTTTTTCTTTCTGGGTGGTTTATATTTCCATAGTTTAATATTACTTTTTTTTTTTTTTAAAGATTTTATTTATTTATTTGACAGAGATCACAAGTAGATGGAGAGGCAGGCAGAGAGAGAGAGAGAGGGAAGCAGGCTCCCTGCTGAGCAGAGAGCCCGATGCGGGACTCGATCCCAGGATCCTGAGATCATGACCCGAGCCGAAGGCAGCGGCTCAACCCACTGAGCCACCCAGGCGCCCTGATATTACTTTTTCCTAGATAGAACATTCAGCATTAATTCTATTCTCACTTCTTATTTTTATAAATAGTACTTGGGACACCTGGGTGGCTCAGTCAGTTCAGTGTCTGCCTTGGGCCCAGGTCATGATCCCAGGGTCCTGGGATTGAGTCCTGCATCGGGCTCCCTGCTCAGCGGGGAGCCTGCTTCTCCCTCTGTCTGCTGCTCCCCATGCTTGTGCCATGTCTCTCTCCCTCTGACAAATAAGTTAAAAAAAAAAACAAAACAAAACTGAGAAACCTTACTCACATAAATAAACTGGGAATGGAGAGAATTTTGTTGCAGTATCACCATTTCTTTGAATAAGCTTTCTGAGTTATATCTCAGAAATCAGAGTGCTATCCAAAATTACATTTGGTTCTCTGTCAGCTAATAATTTGATCAGGTATACCTTCATTTTTGATGAAAGCCAGGAAATGGATACCACCTGACCTGTGAAAAGATTTTTTGATTTGCTAGCCAATCGTTAAGAGTCTGTTAAATACAGTATTTCACATTTTTCTTTTGTTTCATGTCCCAGAGGTTTTTATACCTTGGGGCAGTGAACCTTAGGAAGATTTAGGGTGGGTTAGCTATGTACCTTTTTTTATGTGCACTTGTAAGTGGGTACAGAGAATTGTCTTGTACATTTCCAGGCAGATCAGGTCAAGGACATAGCACTAGAAATGAATTCTCTTCCAGCTCTCTGTGCCCGTGTGCCCTTTAGCAAGGCGCCCAGGTTCTGTGTGCCCTGGCGCAAATGCCCTTGAGGGTGAGGAGAGCTGTGGAGCCAGGACACAACTGCAGCTCTTCACGTTGGACTCTGAACTCCTTTTCTACCTGTAGGATGGTTCATATCATGAAGATGTGGGCTACGGTGTCAGCGAGGGCCTTAAGTCAAAAGCATTGTCTTTGGAGAAGGCCAGGAAGGAGGCCGTGACAGACGGGCTGAAGCGGGCGCTGAGGTGAGCACGAGGGCTGGAGTCTAACCTGCGTCAGTTGTGAGACAATTCATTCACGTGGTACAAAAAGTTGTAATAACCCAAGCCTCACTCCCTCCTTGTCCCTGTCAGCCCTGTTTCCTACACTTTGAATTTTCCCTGTGGTTCTTTATGCTTAGGTCTCACTTCTTTGAGAACAAGTGTTAGAATACTACATTCGCGGGGCACCTGGGTGGCTCAGTGGGTTAAGCATCTGCCTTTGGCTCAGGTCACCATCCTGGAGTCCCAAAATCAAGTCCCACATCAGGCTTCCTCAGTGGGGAGTCTGCTTCTTCCTTTGCCCCTCACCCCACTCGTGCTTTCTCAAATAAATAAATAAAATCTAAAAAAAAAAAAAAAAAAAAGAATACTATATTCTCTACTCTGTACTTGATTTTGCTCACCCCCATCTCAGTTGTGTGTCTTGGAAACCTTTCCACACGAGGACAGAGATCGCTTTCCCATTCTCTTTAAAACACCTAAACAGTGTTTCCTTGGGTATGTACAACTAAGGTGCATAGAACAGGGTTTTGTTTGTTGTTTTTTTTTACACTTTTTTTGGGAGGTCATACATGGCCTTTGAGAATTGACGTGAATTAAATCACACATGTAATGAACCTACATTAAAAACTTGAGGTGCTCTAACCTGTGCGGGAGGCCAGATGTTCCAAGTAAAGAACTTCAGGCATGGAGGATGGTGTGCCCTAAGTGAGTTGCCCACTATTACTGGGGAATTGGAACCGCCCCTGAAAAAAGAATGGCAGGAGGTAGCTCATGGGGTTTTGCAAATGTTTTCTTAGTCTTTTGGACTTCCCTGCCTCTTGTTGGGGGCAGAGACTGGTGACTGCTGTGCCACATGCTGTACTGAGACCCTCATACAGTGCCTGAAAGTGGCAGGTGCCCAAGAAGTGTCTCTGCATGTATATTGAGGTCCATCTCCTCTGCCGCAGTGGAGAAGCACCTTGCCACAAATGTTGTAACTGTTAACTATGTTCTCTGATATTGACACATAATCATTCTCAACCTGTTTCGTTCTTTCTTTCTTTCTTTCTTTCTTTTTTTTTTTCTTACCCTTAGAAGTTTCGGGAATGCACTTGGAAATTGTATTCTGGACAAAGATTATCTGAGGTCACTAAATAAGCTTCCCCGCCAGGTATGTTAGAAATGGATGAATGGAATGCATCACAGTAAAGATAGGACCAGTGCCCCAGGGGCATGGGTTGAGTATCTGGAGGGAGAAAGAAGAAGGGGAGACTCAGCCCTTTTGAGGGTCTGGAATGTGTATTTCAGACTTGTTTGCCTACCAGAGCCAGCAGGAACCAATCACCGAATTTTCCAGCTGAAGAACTTAAAGCCTAGAGAATCCATGCTACTTGTTTTCTGCACAGAGAGCTGTGTTCCAGAATGGTGTGTGAAACCTCCAAAGGAGCACAGAGCTCCCTGCAGCACCCCTCTGGTTCCTTAGAAACACTCAGAAAGAACCTCACCTTCTCAGCCTGCGTCTGCGCTCTAGGGGTCATGGCCTAGGTCCCCTTTTCTCCACCTGAGCCTGTCACATGAGCTGAGCCTTTGGAGGGGGTTCTGGGATTACGCAGCCCTGGACTTGCTCTTGGCGGGGGCTGTGGCAGGTAGTGGTGCATTCCGGTAGGTGGCGAGTGGCTGTTGTCAGAGCCTCCCTGCAGCGCTGCAGCCCAGGGCAGCATTCCCTGGCCTGTCCTTGAGGGCTGCTGGTGGGGGATGCCCTGGCAGAGGGGCGTGGCACTTGGCAGCTGTCAAAACGCCACACTTTCCCTTGTTAAAATCCTTTCTATGTGTTGTTGGCCTCCATTTGCTTATATCTTGTTAAGGACGTTTGTGTCTGTGTTTATGAGTGATATTAGGGATGTTTTTTTATTGTGGTAAAAAAAATAACAAAAGTTCACCATTTTAGCCATTTTTAAGTGTACAGTTCACTGATGAAATAGATCTCCAGAACTTTTTAATGTTGGGATTCTGCCACTCTATACCCATAAGGACAACTCTCCTTTTTCCCCCCTTCTCAGCCTCTTGTTACCACATTCTACTTCTGGTTCCTATGAATTTCCTGTCTGGTTTATGTTGTCTTAGCACAACGTCCTCAGGTTTCATCTGCGTTGTAGCCTGTGTCAGAATTACTTTCTTTTTTTTGGTGCGTCTGGCTGGCTCAGTAGAGTGTGGGACTCTTGATCTCAGGTTGCTCTACAGCCCCAGGTTAGCTGTAGAGATTACTTAAACATAAAGTCCTTTAAAAAAAAATTACCTTCCTTTTTAAGGCTGAATAATATTCCACTGTAGGTACACACCATATTTTTTATTTTTTTAAAGAATTTATTTATTTATTTGTCAGAGAGAGAGAGAGCGAGCACAGGCAGGCAGAGTGGCAGGCAGAGTCAGAGGGAGAAGCAGGCTCCCTGCCGAGCAAGGAGCCTGATGTGGGACTCGATCCCAGGACGCCAGGATCATGACCGGAGCCGAAGGCAGCTGCTTAACCAACTGAGCCACCGAGGCGTCTCCACACCACATTTTCTTTATATTTCCATCAATGGACATTTGGGTGGCTTTCATCTCTTGACTTGGGAATAGTGCTGTTATACACATGGTTTTGCAAATACTTCTTCAAGACTTTCCTTTCAGTTATTTTGGTTATATATCCAGAGGTAGTGTTGCTGGAGCATATGGTAGTATTTTTGTTTTTTTTTAAACAGAGCTGAAGCTCACCACCCTGAGATCAAGACCTGAGCTCAGATCAAGAGTAGGACACTTAACTGACTCAGCCCTCATGTGGTAGTTTTTTGAGGAATTTCCATAGTGTTTTCTGTAGTGGCCACACTAGTGTTCAACCAACAGTGCACAAGTGTTCCATTTCTCTACAGCCTTACCAACACCTGTTATCTTCTGGGTTTTTTGATAGCAGCCATCCTAGTGGGTGTGAGATGCTATCTTATTGTGGGTTTAATTTGCATTTCTATGATGATGAGTTTTGATGTTGAATGTCTTTTTATTATGCTTTTTGGCCATTTGTATATCATCTTTGGAGAAATGTCTGTTTCTTTGCCCATTTTTTAATTGGGGATTTTAATATTTTGTTGTTGGGTTGTAGGATTCTGCATATATTCTGAATACTAACACCTTATCAGAGACATGATTGCAGATATTTTTTCCTGTTTCATAGGCTCCCTTTAAAATGTTTAAGTTTGACATTGTCCCATTTATATATTTTTGCTTTGTGTTTTTGGTGTCATATGCAAGAAATCATTGTCAAATCCAATGTCATGAGCTTTTCCCCAATATTTTCTTCTCTGAGTTTTATGGTTTGTGTCTTATGTTTAAGTCTTTAGTCTGTCTAAACTTATTTTTGTTTATGATGTAAGATACCAGTCTAATTCCTTCTTTTGCATGTGGATATCCAGTTTTTTTCAGCATCATTTATTGAAGAGACTCTCTTTTTCCCATTAAGTGGTCTTGGCACGCTTGCCGATATTCATTTGATCATATACGAAAGGGTTTATTTCCGGGCTCTCTATTCCATTGGACTGTGTGTCTGTATTTATGACAGTATGACATTTTTTTTTTTTTAAGATTTTATTTATTTATTGACAGAAATCACAAGTAGATGGAGAGGCAGGCAGAGAGAGAGAGAGAGAGGGAAGCAGGCTCCCTGCTGAGCAGAGAGCCCGATGCGGGACTTGATCCCGGGACCCCGAGATCATGACCTGAGCTGAAGGCAGCGGCTTAACCCACTGAGCCACCCAGGCGCCCCAGTATCATATCATTTTGATCACAGTTTATTTTGAAATGAGAAGGTATGAATCCTTCAACTTTGTTCTTTTTCAATGTTGTTTTCACTATTTGAAGTCCTTTGAGATTCTATATGAATTTTAGGATGAAATTTTTTTTGTTTATGCAAATAATGCTATGGGAATTTGGATAAGGTTTGTATTGAATAAGTAGTTTGGGGATCTTAACCATATTAAATTTTATGAACATGGGGTGTCTTTCCATTTATTTGTTGCTTCTTTAATTATTTTCAGCAACCTTTTTGCAGTTTTCAGTGTAGAAGTCTTTCACATTCGTGGTAGTTAGGTTTATTATTAAGTATTTTGTTCTTTTTGATGCTATTGTAGATGGATTGTTTTCTTCATTTTCCTTTTGGATTGTTCATTACTAGTGTACAGACAGAAGTGATTTTTGTGTGTTGATTTTGTATACTGCAACTTTTTATTCTAACAATTTATTCTAGCAATTTTTTTGTACTCTCTAGGGTTTTCTGCACATGAGATCATGTCATCTGCATCTAGAGATAATTTGACTTCTTTTACACTTTATTTCTTTTTCTTGCCTAATTGCTCTGGCTAGGATTTCCAGTATGTGAGTATGAGTAGTGAGAGTGGGCATCCTTGCCTTGCTTCTGATATTATAGGAAAAGCTTTCAGTCTTTCACCATTGAGTATGTTGTTAGTGGTGCGTTTTTCATATATGGCCCTCATGATGTTGAGGTATATTCTTTCTATTCCTAGTTTGTTGAATATTTTTATTGTGAAAAGGTATTGAGTCTTACCAAATCCTTTTTCTGCATTAATTGAGATTAGCATGTGCTTTTGTCCCTTCTTTCTGTTACTGTAGTGCATCACATTGATTGATTTGTGGAGTTGAACCATACTTACATCCTATGAATAAATACCCCTTGGTCATGGTGTATAATTCTTTTAATGTGCTATTAAATTTGGTGTGCTAGTATTTGGAAGATTTTTTAAAAAATAATTTTTAGTAAATTAATTTATTTGAGAGAGAGAGAGTGAGCACACATGCATGAGCTGGGGGAGGGGCAGAGAGAGGGAGAGAAGCGGATTCCCTGCAGAGCATGGAGTCCAACCTGGGGCTTAGTACCATGACACCTGAGATCATGATCTGAGCTGAAATCAAGAGTCAGCTGCTTATCTGTCTGAGCCACTCAGGTGCCCCTGGAGAATCTTTGTATTAATATTCGTAATATTTTTCCATAGTTTTCTCAAAGTGTTTTTCTCTTGTAGTATCACTGGTTTTTTTGTTTGTTTTATTTTTATTAAGTTTTTTAAAATTTTAATTTCAGTCCAGATAACATATAGTGTTACATTAGTTTCAGATGTACAATATAGTGATTCAACAATTCTATATATTACTCAGTGCTCATCACGATAAGTGTTATGTAGTGTCATTGTTTGACTTTGGTATCTTAGTAGTAATACTGACCTTATAGAATGAGCTTGGAAGTGTTCCCTCCACTTTAGCTTTTGGAAGCGTTTGAGGAGGATTGCTGTTAATTCTTTAAATGTTTGGTAGAATTCTCCCACGAAGCCAGTTAGTTCTGGGGTTGTTGGTGGTGGTAGGTTTTGGAATACTGATTTAACCTCCTAACTAGTTATTGGTCTGTTCAGATTGTCTGTTTCTTCAGTCTGGTAGGTTGTATGTGTCTAGGAATTTGTCAATTTCTTCTAGGTTATTTGATTTGTTTGTATATAATTGTGCAGAGTATTCTTTTTTTAAAAGATTTTATTTATTGGGCGCCTGGGTGGCTCAGTGGTTAAAGCCGCTGCCTTCGGCTCAGGTCATGATCTCAGGGTCCTGGGATCGAGTCCCACATCGGGCTCTCTGCTCAGCAGGGAGCCTGCTTCCTCCTCTCTCTCTCTGCCTGCCTCTCTACCTACTTGTGATTTCTCTCTGTCAAATAAATAAATAAAGTCTTTAAAAAAAAAAAAAGATTTTATTTATTTATGTGACAGAGAGAGAACATACACAAGCAGGCAGAGCAGCAGGCAGAGGGAAAGGGAGAAGCAAGCTCCCTGCTGAGCAGGGAGCCCAACATGGGGCTCTGTCTCAGGACCCTGGGATCATGACCTGAGCCAAAGGCAGAGGCTTAACTGACTGAGCCACCCAGACGCCCCTGGTCAGGGTAGTCTTATAATCTTTTTAATTTCTGTGGCATCAGTAGTAATGTCCCTATTTTCTGATTCTAGTTATTTGAGTCTTCTCTCTTTCTTTTCTAGTTAATCTAGTTAAGAGTTTATCAATTTTGTGGATCTTTTCAAAAAATTGTTTTGTCCCTTATTTCTTCCTATTGCATTTCTGTTCTCTGTCATGTATCTCCATTTCTTTCATTTTCTCACTAGCTCATGTCCGCTATAAATCTACCTGTTAGCACTGCTTTTGCTTCATATCATAACTTTTGGTGTTTCTTATTTTCATTTGTCACAAGATACTTTCTAAATTCCTTTTTGACTTGTTCTTTGACCCATTGGTTATTTAAGAGTGTACTGTTAATTTCCACATTTGTGGATTTCCCACTTTTTCCTTCTGCTATTGATTTCTGGTTTCATACCATTGTGATCAGTCAGCATACTTTGTATGATTTCTGTATCCAATTGTTTAAGACTTGTTTTGTTGCCTAACATGTGGTCTCCCCTGGAGAATATTTCATGTGTACTTGAGAAGAATTTATAACCTACTGTTGTTGTGTGGAGTATTCTGTATATGTCATATATATATATATATATATATATATATATATATATATATATATGTATATTCTGTATATGTCGTTTAGGTCCATTTGGCTTATAATGTTCAGATCCTCTATTATTAATCTTCGGTTTATTCTACCCATTATTGGAGGTAGAATATTAAAGTTTTCTGCTATTATTATATTTTGTTGCTGTCTATTTCTCTTTCCAGTTCTGAGAAAGTTTCCTTTATATATTTAGGAGCTCTGGTGTTTAACAATTACAAATATTTGTAATTGTTATACATATTAAGTGAATTGACCCTTTTATCATTATATAATATTCTCCTTGTCTCTTGTTACAGTTTTTTTTTACTTGAAGTCTGTTTTGCCTGGTATTAGTATAGCTCATCCTGCTCTCCTTTGGTACCAGTTACATATCTTTTCTCATCCTTTCACCTTTAGCCTGTGTCCTTAGATCTACAGTGAGACTCTAATAAAAAGCATATAATTTTACATCTGTCCAGCCAATCTATGTCATTTGATTGGGGTGTTTAATCCATTTACATTTAAAGTATTACTGTTAGAGAACAACTTATTGTTGCCATTTTGTTGTTGTCTTATAGCTTTTTTTGTCCCTCTTTTCCTCCCTTACTGCCTTCCTTTGTGTTTTGTTTTACTTTTGGGTAGTGACATGATTTGATTTCCTTCATACTTCCTTTTGTGTATATTCTAGAGATAATTTCCTTGTGATTATTATTGCAATTATAAAATATCTTAAAGCTGCAGCATTCATTCTGTTTTAAACTGATAACAAGTTCACTTGCATACAAAAACTATTCCTTTTTTAAAAAAAAGATTTTATTTATTTGAGAGAGAGTGAGAGAGGGCACAAGTTGGGAGTGGGTAGAGGCAGAGAGAGGGAGAAGCAGACTCCCCACTGAGCAGGGAGACTGCCATGTGGCTGGATCCCAGGACCCTGGGATCATGACCTGAGCTGAAGGCAGTTGCTTAACTAGCTTAACTAAGTGTAATTAGTGGCTTCCCAGGTGCCCCCAAATCTATTCCTTTACAACTCCACACCTGCTCCACCTTATCTCATTGATGTTAGAGACTACATCTTTATATATTGTATATATATACAATATATATACAGAGATTTACAGTTATAAAAACTATAGTTGTTTTAAAAACTTCTATATTCATTATATAGTTTTAATAGTTTTTTCATTTAAATTCTGTGTACCAAAAGGATATTAATTCAGGCTTTATATTTATCTATGTATTTACCTTTACTGGAGAACTTACTATATTTGTGTAGCCTTGTATTAGTGTCTAGCATCTTTTTTTTTTTCTCTGAAGAACTCCTTTTAGCATTTCTCCTGGAGCAGGTCTAGTGGAAATGAACTCCCCCTGCTTTTGTTTTTATGTAAAAGTCTTAATTTCTCTATTTTTGAAGGATAGTTTTGCTGGATACAATATTGTTGGCTGAGCTTTTTTCTTTCAGCACTTTCAATATATTATCCCATTCTGTTCTGTCTGGTAAGAGGAAATCTAATAATCTTATGGAGGCTTTCTTGTATGTGATAATTTTCTTTTCTCTTGCTGCTTTCAAGATTTCTCTTTGTCTTTTGACTTTTTAGAAATTGAGATATAATTGCAATATAACATTATTTTAGTTTCAGGTATACAGCATAATGATTTGATATTTGTATATATAATGAAATGACCATTATATATAAGTCTAGTTAACATCTATCACCAAAGCTAGTTACAAAATTTTTTTAGAACCTCCAAGATTTACTTTTAGCGATTTTCAAATATATATTAGTAGCTGTAATCACTGTGCCGTATACTATATTCCCATGACTTACAACTGTAAGTTTGTACTTTTTCACATCCCCCACCCCTATTTTGCCTGACACCTGCCTCTCCCTGGCAACCACCAATCTATTCTCTGTACCTATGAGCTCTTTTTCTTTTTTTCCCCCAGATTCCACATATAAGTGAGATGATATGGTGTTTGTCTTTCTCTGATTTATTTCACTTAGCCTAATGCCCTCAGGGTGCATCCATGTTATGGGAAATAAAAGATTTCCTTCTTTATGGCAGAACAATATTCCATTATGTATTTACTACATTTTCTGCATCCATTTATCCGTGGATGGAGACTTAGGTTATTTCTGTACCTTGGCTATTGAAAATAATACCACAGTGGACATGGAGTACAGATAGCTTTTCGAGTTAGTGTTTTTGTTTTCTTTGGCTAAATACCCAGAAGTGGAATTGGTGGATCACATGGTAATTCTATTTTTAATTTTTTGAGGAACCTTCATAGTGTTTTCCACAGTGGCTGCCCCCATTTTCATTCCCACCAACAGTGCACAAGGGTTCATCTTTCTCCACGTCCCCTCCAACACTTCTTTCTTACCTTTTTGATAATAGCCACTCTGACAGGTATCTCATTTTGGTTTTGATTTGCATTTCCCTGATGGTTCGTGATGTTGAGTATCATGTGTCTGTTGCCCATCTTTGTGTCTTCTTTGGAAAAATGTCTGTATAGACCCTGTGCCATTTTTAATTGGATTATTTGCTGTTTTTGCTAGTGAGTTGTGTAATATTTTGGATATTAACCCCTTATCAGTTATATTGTTTACAAATATTATGTATATAATATTTATATTTATACAAATATTTATACAATATTTGTAATATTGTATATTTACAAATATATGTAATATATGTAAAATTTGTATTACCTTTTCATGTTGGCAGTTTCTGTTGCTGTGCAGAAGCATTTTAGTTTGTTGTTGTTTTTAAAGATTTTATTCATTTATTTGACAGAGAGAGATCACAAGTAGGCAGAGAGGCAGGCAGAGAGAGAGGGGGAAGCAGGCTCCCTGCTGAACAGAGAGCCCGATGCGGGGCTCGATCCCAGGACCTTGGGATCATGACCTGAGCTGAAGGCAGAGGCTTAACCCACTGAGCCACCCAGGAGCACAGAGGCATTTTAGTTTGATGGAGTTGCGCTTGTTTGTTTTTTGCTTTTGTTGGCTTTGTTTTTGTGTCAGATCCAAAAAGTCATCACCAAACCCAGTGTTACGGAGCTTATGTCCTGTATTTTCTTCTAGGAGTTTTATAGTTTCAGGTCTTAACACAAGTCTGTACTTCATTTTGAGTATATTTGTGTATTGTGCCAGATAGTGGTCTAGTTTAATTCTTTAGCATGTGCTGTCCAGTTTTCCCAACACCATTTGTGGAAGAGACTGTCCTTTCTACATTGTACCTTCTTGGCTTTGTCATAAATTTGTTGATCGTATAAACATGGGTTTCTTTCTGAGCTATTTTGTTCCCTTGTTTTAGGTTCCTGTATTTATGTCAGTAGCATGCTGTTTTGATTACTGTACTTTGTAGTGTAGCTTGAAATCCAGTAGCATGATGCCTTCCACTTGTTCTCAGGTTTGCTTTGGCTGTTCAGAGTCTTTTGCGGTTCCATACAAATTGTAGGATTGTTTGTTGTGTTTCTGTGGAAAATGCCATTGGATTGCACTGAATCTGTAGATTATTTTGGTTTGTTTGGAGATTCTAACAATATTAATTTTTCCAGTTCACAGCATGGAATATGTTTCCATTTATTCTTTAGTTTCTTTCATCAGTCTTATAGTTTTCACAGTTACATGTCCTTTACCTCCTTGGTTCCTTTATTGCTAAATGTTTTATTCTTTTTGTTGCAATTATAAATAGGTTTGTTTCCTTAATTTCTCTTTCTGGTAGTTTGTTTATTAGTGTACCATCTTTGACTTCTGGCCATTTGATTATATGAGCCTTTTGCGTTTATCCTAGGTTTAGTTTTTTGAGCTTCTTGAATTTGTGTGTCTTCTCTTTCCTCAGATTTTCGAAGTTCTAAGCCATTAATTCCTCATATAATCTCTCTGCCCCTTTCTTTTTCTTTTTCTGAGACTCTTAATACATAGTGTGACAACTGTCCTAGAGGCCCCTTAGGCTCTGTCATGTTTCTTCATTCTTCTTTTTGCTTTCTGATGAGATGATTTCAAATTATCTGTCTTCTTGTTGCTGATTCTTTCTTCTGTCAGTTCAAGTCTGCTGTAAAATCCCTCTAGTTACTTTTTCAGCTCTTACTATATTTTTCAGTTCCAGAACCTGTTGGCTGTTTTTCTTTGTTGATATTCTTCTCATTTCATTCATGCATAATTTTCTTGATTTCATTTAGTTGTGTGTTTGCTCTCTTAGCTGATTAGGCATCTTTATGACCATTATTTTAAATTCATTGTTAGGTACCACGTAGATTGCATTTTGGGAGGGTCAGGTCAATTTTTGGTTTCATTTTGTTCCTTTGTTTGGGCCACATTTCCCTATTTCTTTCTATGCCTTGTGATCTTTTGTTGAGATGTGGCATTTGAGGAAACAACCACCTGTCCCAGTTTTTATGTATTGCTTTTGTGGAGGGGAAGACCTTTACCAGTAAGCCCAGCTAGAGGTCCTAGGACCTCTCAAACCTTTTGTGATCTCCTTCTCCTTCTGGCATCTGACTGTGTCACTGTAGCTCCAGTGTGGTCTGGTGCTCATCTCTGTTTCTAGTGACTCTTAAACTCTGCTGGTCCCATCAGTGTGCTGAGTCAGGGAGACAGAAACCAGTGCCTCGGGCAGCTCCCAGACAAGCCACAACAGTGGAGGCATAGTCTACTCTTGTGTTTTCATCCCCGGAGGAGAGCTCAGGATGGGAAGTTTCCTCCTGGTTGTACTGCTCTATGCTGGGTGAGGGCAGGGGTGTGAGTGGGCGTGCAAAATAACATGAATTTTCCTACCCCTTTTACTGGAATCCTGTCTTTTTTTTTTTTTTTTTTTTTTTCCTTATCTTGGTTTTATGCTGGCCTGAGTCCTGTAGCTTCTCAGCTGGTCACTGGGGTTCTCACAAAGGTATTCTAGTCTGTGTCTAGTTAGGTAGTCTAACTAGATGCAGGGTCTACTCTGTAACTTAACTCAGTGTCTCTAGGAGGAGGGGGCACCTGGAGCTTTCGAGTATACCATTTTGATAACATCCTTCTCCTTTTCTCCTTTCCTTTTCTTACCCTATTATTTTTTAAAAGATTTAAAAAAATGAAGTGCAACATATACACAGAAAACTACATAATTCATAATAGCACAGTCTGATGACTTTTTAGAAGTGAACAGTTACTTATCTCCCAGATAAGAAACTAAAACTTACCAGCATCCTAGGGCCCCATTTGCCCCTCCCATTCACTACCTTGACTTCTCTTTTGAAAAGGAAATGTTGTCCTGACTTCTCTATTCTGACTTTCAGTGTCTTAGAATTTTTTTCTTTCTTTTCTTAAAAAGTGATCTCTGCACCCAATGTGGGGCTCCAACTTGCAACCCCGAGATCAAGAGTTGGATGCTCTCATGACTGAACCAGCCAGGTGCTCCAGCCTTGTAGATTTTTCCCCGTTTTTGAACTTCAGATAAATAAAATTGTTCTTTATAAAAATTCACTTAAGTATTAAAATGTACATGTAAACATGTAGAAAAGTACATGCATCATACATATTCAGTGTGATGAACACATCCACCTAACCAGCATCTAAATCAACATAAAACATTGCCAGCGTCCCTGAAGTCTCAGTAGCGTCCCTTCAAGTCATTGCCAAGGCCTCCCCTTGTCATTACTACTACGGGAAACCACTTTGAGCAGCATAAATTAGTTTGGATTCCTTGTACGTTTGGGAGTCCAAATATACGGACTATTTTGTGTTTGGCTTTCATTCAGTGTGTTTGCGAGATTCATTCATGTTGCATGTAGCATTTCCATTGTATACTTTTCTATCACATGAGCATAGCACAACTCATTTGTCCATTCTGACTTTAACAGACATTGGAGTTTTCTGGGTAGTTGTTGGTTGTTTTGAATTGAGCTGCTATTAGCATCCTTGTACACAGCTTTTGGTGCACCCACAACCACACACACACACACACACACACACACACACACACATTTGTCTTGGGGATTCCTGGGTCAGGTCAGAGGACAGCATGTTTCATTTTGGCAGATTCTTCCAGTTTTCCAGTGTGGTCGTACAAATTCACACGCCTGCATGGCACTGTACAACTGCAGCTGTTCCACATCCTTGACAGTACTTAGCATTGTGAGTCTTTTAAGCTTTTTTCAAAGCTCACTTTTTCCCTATTTTTCCCCCTTGCAGTAAAATATACATAACAAAATTTACTATGTTGGGGGTGCCTGGGTGGCTCAGTTGGTTAAGTGTCTGCCTTCAGTGCAGGTCATGATCCCGGGGTCCTGGGATCAAGTTCCACAAGATCCCACAGAGCTGGGATCAAGTCCCAAGCTTTGCCTGCTGCTCCCCCTGCTTGTGCTCTCTCTGTCTGTCAAATAAGTAAATAAAATCTTTAACAAAATAACAAAAAAACCACCCCAAATTTACCATCTTAACCATTTTAGGTAGACAGAGGTAGTGAATACCTTTGTCATCAGCACCATCCATCTCTATAATTCTTTTCTTGTAAAACTGAAACTGTAATGACAGCTCCCTGCTTCCTCTTCCCCGCGGCCCCTGGCAAGCACTATTCTACTTTGTCTTGCTTTTTTACTCTAAGTCCATCCCTCATATAAATGGAATCATACATATTTGCCCTTTTGTGACTGGCCCTAATTTCACTTAGCAAATGTCCTCAGTGCTCATTCTTATAGCACAAGCTCATTTATTTTATTTTTTAAGTAAAAATACATTACTATTATTTTTAATCTCTTCCCCCAACATGGGGGCTGGAACTCATGATCCCGAGATCAAGAGTAGCCTATCAACTAAGCCAGCCAGGTGCGCCAAGTTCCTTTATTTTGAACCTACTTACTTACTTTCCAATGTAGATAAGAAATTTCATAATACAGTTGTCATTTTTAGGTTGTCTTTATCAAAATGTGGTCATCTCAATTTCTCCTTTTCAATTATTCTATCAATATGAATTGAGGGAGAAGTTCTCCCAAGCGAAAAGCTCTGGGTTTCTGTAGTGCCTTAGGGCTTGGAAGTAGAGCACTGTGCCCAGTGCCATGAACTATCATTAGTTTTCACGTTTGGTGAGATGCAGGAATGAGCCCAAGTTGGAGATTCCCAGGAGCCTTAGCTAGCACCCTGCATCTGGGCTTTGCAAGTTTTCTTCCTCTCATTGGAAGCAACCCGAGGCTTCTTCAGGGATGAGTGTTGTATTTAGGGGGAGGTCCTAGGAGAAAGGGCAGAGAAGGGGTAGGCCTCCACAGATTACATATGATCATTTCCATGAAAAGAGTGAAAAAGTAGATAGCGTCAGACTGATCCAGCTGACGAGAGATTCAAATTAGGGTCTATCGACCATTTGCCCTGGATCATAAAGGTAATCCTTTTTATCAAAACTTGATCAATACAAAATGGTGTAAAGTAGAACATGAAATTGTTTTATTGTAATAAAAATACTAGGTGAAGTGTGGATCCATTGTCTGAGCTTTTCAGGACCTAGAGGGAATGATGGATCGAGGACTATCAAATGCCATTTTTCAGGAATCTAGATCATTGAGACAGGGCCAAGGAAGAGCAAGTGTGGCTGGAAGAAGTTACTTACCCCCTTTCTGTCCTTAGTTGCCTCTTGAAGTGGATTTAACAAAAGCAAAAAGACAAGATTTTGAACCATCTGTGGAACAAGCTAGATACAGCAGCTGCCGGCAGAACGTGGCTCTGGGGTCCCCCAAACCACAGGAGGTGACCTCCCCTTGCAGACCGAGCCGCTTGGGTGATCCGCACGCTGTGGGGCAGGAAGAGAAGGCCAGCGGCTCCCGGTACGGTCATGGTTCCCTCCCTCTCTTCTCTTCCCCGCGGGGTGGAACTACCTCCCGGTTCACCGCCTGAGCCGGCGCATTGGGTGCTGGTCGCTACGCGGGCCCCGGATCACCCCAGCTTGTTCTCTCGTGGTGCTCAAGTCTGACCGCAGCCGAGAGCGAGGCCACCTACCAGCGGAAGCTCCGGCAGAAGCAGCTGCAGCAGCAGTTCCGGGAGCAAATGGAGAAGCAGCAGCAAGTTCAACTGTCTGCTCAGGAGGTTGAGAAGAAGACTCAGGGTGTGTGAGAAGGGTGGGAAGCAGCAGCAAGTTCAACTGTCTGCTCAGGAGGTTGAGAAGAAGACTCAGGGTGTGTGAGAAGGGTGGGGGCCGGGGTTGGGGCCGAGCAGACCTCAGTAGGACTTCTCTCGGGTTCCCCGCAGGTTAGAGGAGTCTAAGCACCTAAGATCATTTCCCCATTTTTCAAGACATTCCTCTTTTTCTTTTTCTTTTTTTTTTTTTTTTTTAAGGGAAGGAAATGGCCCTTGAGGGAAACTAGAACTAGAAATTTCAGGGTAGAGAACATTTCTCTCAGGTACTTTGGCCGTGTCTGCTAGAATAAAGCCTTTCTGAGTGATCTGTGAAGAGAAGGCGGAATGGTTTGAGGATAGTGGGGGCTTTTGGCCATGCTTCAGCTGTGAACTTCAGTTTATTCGAGGCCAACTTAGTAGTAGCACATACTTTTTTGTCTTTCCCAGAGTAGAAACGAAGAAGGGGCTTATCCCAGACCAGCTGGATTTTTGCCCAGCTTCTCTCTAAGATTCAGAGGACTTTCTTCGTGTTTATGTCATTAATATTCCCCTCAGCACTGGCAGGCTTAAACTAGTGTAGGGGGAAGAAAACTTACGGTGGTGGGGATGTTCTTAATAGTAACCTTTATTCTGGATCTTGAGCTTCCAGGCCACCGAAGCTCCCGGCAGGAAGGCTGCAGGGAAGTGACCTCCCACAGCCAGAGCTGCAGTTTCCATTGGTTTTACATTTTGAATTTCTGCTTAAGATTTTTTTTGAGGAAAAAAAAAAGGACGAGATAGCTTCTAATAATAACCTATTTTTGCTGCTTAAGGAGAAATGAACTCTTTAACTCCGTTCCCCAATTTGGTGAGAAGAAAAAAGTCTTTCTAGTCTCGTAGATCTATCTGCAGGCGGGGACGGGATCAGGAATCTTCTCTGCTCCTCGCTGTGCTAGAAACTGGTGTGACTCCAGCAGCTTTGCTCTTCTGAGGCTCTCTCCAACAGTTAAGTGATTCTGTGACTTTGTCCTCCCCACCCCCCCACCCCCCAGTGACTCTGGCAGCACCTCCAGCACCTCCTCTGACGCACAGCACCCCTGTGACTGCCGTTTCTGAACCACTCGCAGAGAAAGACTTCCTTACAGGTCGGTAAGAGCTACGGGTATGACTTAAGCATTGATCAGTAAGTACCTACAACATGCGCTTTTGGCATAAAAAAAAAAAAATCTTCATTTTTATCTGTTTTATAGTCCCATGAAGTTTTGGGGAAAAAAGGGAGCCCAATGGACTGATGGCAGGTTTGAGGACACACACTTGGCTCCTCTATTGGCCTAAGAGAAGCTCCAGTGTACTTTCAGGGGTAGGGGAAGGAGAAATGCCAGGAGCTGTCCCAGTCCACATGTGACGTGGGATTTCTTAGGACCAGCTTTCCCCAGCGCTTTATGTGAAAACACTGGGCGATGCTGCATTTTCCCATGATCTTGGTCCTTGCAGACAGTCTTGGAATGTGGGATATGGATCCAGATGCAGGTGACAGTGATGTCAGGCCCTTGTCTAAACCAGAACTGCTCCAGACCTCTGCTATACCAGCTCTGAAGAACCAGAGGATGACTTGGGACAGGACCCCACAGAACATGTGCCACCGGAATCCACAAGCAAAATCGGGACCCTCCCATTTCCAAACTCACAACCTCAACCGAGATGTAACAGGTAGTGAAGTGTTTAGGAACAAAAATTAAAAGAACTTGGGCTTGATTCTATGCCTTTTAAAGGAAGAATGATATTCCATTTGAAGAAGTTGGGTACTGTCTTGCCAGAGGAACAGCGGTCTAAGAAAATGACAAGTAACTGGTTTGAGCCACAACTTTTCCTTTGAGTTCCTGACTAGAGGTGCAACCCCTCGTAACCCTTGATAGTAGTAGGAAGCTCAACCATGAACTGAATGAAGAGCTTTTCCTCATTAAAGTAGGCCCATCGTGTTTGGTTACTACAACTTGATCTAGCGTTGACGGAGGGCTCTGCCCTCGTAACAGTTTTCATTCTTGGCTTTTTAGCTTAAGTTAGGATTGTTAACTAACAGAGTTCAGAAATCACTAGCTGTCAGTTTATTTCTTACTTGGAAAATAATAGCAGCCACATTTAAATTATTTTTTCTCCCGTAGGAAACTGTGATATCACTGGGAAGAACCAGGACTTGAAGAAAAGGAAATTGGATCCATCCTAATGGAGGCTCAGGTCACATCCTTGACTTTGTCAGAAAGGAACTTTCAAAAACTACTTTTTCGCCATAAAACTGTTCATCGTTCCTAGGGAATGAGCTTTATTTCCAAGGATTTGCCTTGCTTCAACTTAACCAGAGGATCTGACTGTTGGAACTTGCCGCAGATAAAGCTGAGCAGTCAAAACCACGCTTACACCCTGCAGGGGAAGGCTCAGAGATGAACCACCTTTTCTTTGGCTCTTGAGGTTCTTCACTATTTACTGCTAAGGTGCTGTGTTAGTATGTATAGAAATTTTAGGAATGCCCAGTGGCTACCTGTCCTGTAAGCAACAGAAGCTGTACTACTAAGCACCAACTTTTACAACTGCCTACATGGAACTGTAACGTCTGCTGCCTTTCACCGTGGGGCCCGGTGTTACTGTTGTCCACAACTGTGTTGTGTATCCTCCTGAGAACAAAAGCTACAGCGGCGTTTAGCTACCTTGCAATCCTGGCTGCAGTCTTCATCTATGATAATCTCTCGTTTATAGGTTTATGGTGTCACTATCCTGCAGTTTTTTTCCTGATCAAGGAAATGATTGAAGGCCAAAGAAAAGGCATTTTAAGACAGCAAAATAAATTCTTTCCTCTGTAACAAAAAACACAAGTAGGTGTTTGTATTTCTCCATTTCAGATGTGAGATATAACCCATCTTAACTTGGGTTTTTTTCATAGTTTTAAATGTTTCATAACCCCCTGCCCCCATGATGAATTTGCAGGTTCTTTTTAAGATGCATCTTGGGCTGTGCCTTTCATCTAATCTTCAAGCTGTGGCTTTTATTAATTTTTAGATCACAGATCCATTTGTGGGAAGCTATGAACCCGAGGCAGGGCACTCCTTTAACCTACAGGAAGGCAGTCAGCCATTTCTATTCCCTTGGAAGATGAAAAGGCTGTAGCTTACCATGATTTCCCCTTTATCGTATCTCTCATCATGTGGATCTGGTCGTATGTTCATCTTTTGGTTTTGACATCCTTACCTTTTTTCTTCCCCCAGAAAAAAAATGTCTCCCTTTTCTGAAGCGTAATCTTAGTTCAGAACTGCTGCTTTAAAAAAGTTCCCGGAATCAGGAATCCAGTTATAAACTGTACACAACTCAAAACTGAGCTAATGAGATCATGCAAAAGGAATTTGCTGGAAATGAAACCCCACAGCTCAACAAAAGCAAGTTGGTTTATTCGAATGGTTTCATTAAATAAGTCTACAAAGGTAACAAACTGAAGCAGGAAGCGCAGTCTTATAAGAAGCGCCACACCCAGAGTTAGTGCAAAATGTACAATTAACGGCTGCTGAGAAACCCCCAAGGTTTGAATTCAGTTTATTTGTTTTTTTAAACAGTGTACATTGTTAAATAATGTAAGGAAAACATTTATAATTCAGAAAGATTTTTTGTAATGTGGAAAAAGATACTCAAAGTGTA
The DNA here is from genome assembly GCF_030435805.1 of Mustela lutreola. Classification (NCBI taxonomy): domain Eukaryota; kingdom Metazoa; phylum Chordata; class Mammalia; order Carnivora; family Mustelidae; genus Mustela; species Mustela lutreola. The sequence continues at coordinate 43,939,278 of NC_081297.1, forward strand.
CTATTAACACAAAAATAATTTAAACAGTTCAGTAGCACTAGTTCATTCCTCTAGGCTTTAGTTACTTCATCCACAGGAGGGAAAAAAAATCAACAGTAAATAAAACCAGTTCTTACTTTTTGTGTGTAAGTGAAGAGATCTCAAAATTAAACCAAAATAACAAAAAATAATGTGCTGCATTTGGTTCCCTCGTTCCTCTAGTAAAAAGTATGGTTTCATTGATCTTAGGTGGTCCATTTCTCATTTACTTGGCACCTTCTTTATTCTATCCTTACTCTTACCATCTCCCCAAGAATCTTAAGCAGAGAATAAATAAGTAAACAACTTTGAAGCAGGGCTTGGAACCCCTGTCCTTTTCATTTCTACTCTCCTAAACCTTCAGTGTTCTGTGCATCTCTGGGACCTAGGCTAACTTACGAAAACAGGGCCCACGAAGGAACAACAGGATAGGACAGCCAAGCAGGCTCCCCCTATTGTGGTGATTCCTGGGATGTGCTGTTGAGGTGGGTAAGAGACTGGAAATGTGTTAACTTCCCAACTCAAGAGTCAAGAGAAGAAGCACCCAAAAGATTAGGAGTCCTAGCTTCTTTCTGCATCTTCATAGATAACAGAGATCCCAGACATAGCCAATTAGGAGAGTTATTTTCTGAAAGCTCTGAAAATAACAGAATTGCCCATTACAACTAGGCGTAGCACTACATAATACTGATTGGTTGCAGTCATTACTTCGGGGGAGTATTTGTTTATATGAGGATGTGAGAATATCAGCTGCAGTTCTAGACACAGAGGTGGCACAACAGATGTATGATCCTGCAACCATCTGGACATCACCCAGGAAATGAATAGGAATAAGCACTCTGTCTTATGATGCTTCATTCAGATGTGGGTCTTCCACAAAATACAGTACCCCAAGCTGAGAAATGCAGGATATATTTTGCAACAAGAGGAAAGCAAAGTTTTTCTTAGAGCATCTTTCTCCATCGGTGACTTTCCACTATCAACGTTTCCCAACTTAAAAAGTAGCCCCCACCCCCTTCCCTTTCTATTCAGCCATTTCCACTAGGTCTTGTCTATCAAGCCTGACGATTAAGTAAGGCTCATGGCACCCCGTGGGCCAGGCAGCACACGGCTTCCCGACAAGTCTGTTCTCCTGTTCTTAAGTCTTTCTTTCATTTATCACACACCACCCTTAATCTTTTAAATTGCTCAATTTTGTTACCACACCCCTCCTTACTGTTCTTGAAACAGGAACTTTCTGCTTTCAACCACTGATGTCAACTTAACTTCTCACCCTGCTCATCTTACACCTGCTCTAGACAAAACTGAATGACTTCAAAACGAAGAAAACGAAACAAAAAACAACAGAACAAAACACTCAGTTTCCCTTTGGCATAATCCTCTGCTGGGGTCACATGGACCTAATATCCTTCCATATGCCCTCTGCTGACCTGGGGTCTGATGAGAAGTTGGTGCTAATGGCAGAAGCAGTAGAAGTCCAAGGCACTAAAATATCCAGCAAGCAATACTGGGAGAACAGAAGTATTCAAGTACAGTAATTTATACAATCTTACATTCACATTTATTTATCTACTACAATGAAAATACAAAGAAAAAAGCTAAAGTGTCTCAATAAGTAAAGGACAGAGCTTGCTTTTTTTTTTTTTTTCCCAACTTTTTAAACCTTTCATATTTTACTCTTAAAACTACTGTTGTCCAACAACATTTATATATCACAGTGTTTCCACATCAAAACTGATGGCAAAGTTACATGTCCGCAGGGGACTTAATTTTTTTCCCTAATTGCTAATGCTGCAGTCAAAAGCTGCTAATATCATTTGCTTAAAGCACTAATGACCTATTATAAGAAAGGGTTGAAACCTCAGTCCCCTGGTGTTTTTCATTGGGTTCTAAACCAAAAAAGAAAGAAACAAAAGTAGAAACAAAGAAAGGAAAATGGGAGGGGGAACAGGGTAGGAGAGAGCCCAACAGTTTTTTTGTTTTGTCTTGTGGTTTAGATTCTTGAGGGAATAAGGGATTTGGGGTGGGTACCAAAATTAAGAGCTCCACCCATTTGAATATACAGATGGGTTTGGTTTTCCACTGAGCTCTCTTGTTGCTTTCTGATAAATGATTCTCTTTTCTAGCCCTCACTATTGGGTGTAGAGAAACAGGAAAGCATAGTTTGAAGCTGCCCCATCACAAGAAAGCTGCTCTTTTCTTCTTGTTCCACTCCAATAAATGGTGAAAGGGGAGGGACAGTCTCAATTCTGAGGGCTCTAAGCGGTATTAAAAACATTCCTTTCTGGCAAAAAATAACCAGTTAAATGCAGCACTAGTAGTTAGTATATAGGCTACTTTCCCACTTCCCCCCTCCCACCCACCCTTCAGCATTCCATCTCCTGCCCCCAAATCTACTCAGTTAATGTCTCTAGGTCTAAGTGGTCCGCAGGTTGGAACCTGGGGGGTTGCTGATGGACTTCTGCAAATTGCTGATGTTGAAATTCTGTAAGGAGGCAGTTCCCACAGGCTGGAACTGGCCAAGCGGCTGTGGTGCCGGGCCACCTGTCCCACTCCACTGAGTGCCAAAGGGGGGAGCTGGAAAACCGTACTGCTGTGGGGGGCACATAGACTTGGTGAAGTGACCTAGAGAGGTAGCTGATGCTGCAGAGATGGGGGCAGAACCACCCAGATTTGAGGTCATGGAGATGCACAGCTGGCCGGGTGCAGAGAACTTCCTTGCCATTCCAGGGCCCTGAAAACAAAACAACTGCATGTCAAGTTTGGTGTGGGTATAGCCCAGAGGGGAAATGGGTGGTACCGAAATGTAATTCTAAAACTGGGGCTGTTTGAACCTTAGAGGGTATAGTAAAACCAAAACCAAACCTTTCACAGTTACTGTCTCTTTACACTTGCCAAATAAGGGTAGAGTAACTACCGTGCTTGGAAGTGGGTAGAGTCACGTGCATGTGTGTATATATATATATATGTATGCAATTCAGGGTGGTAAGAGAAAAGGGGAGAAAAAACCGAGTTGACAAACAGGGAGCTAGGGATTCAAAGGCAAAAGGGTAACTGGGTGTTAGAATTTCTGAGCTGCTAAAGAAGGCTACCACATGGAAGGCTAAGCACTAGTTAGGTCGTTGGTATCACCTCTGCTTCAGGTGTGTGCTAAGTGATACTCTGCTAGATCAGGGAAATGACAAATAGAGAAGACTTGCCTCGTAATTCATGTGCCCTTTGCTTCCTCTCCTGCCTGAAAGATTCATGGCATCTCGGGCCCAATTGTCCACCAGCTTGTGCAGGTCATCTGTGAATGTGCCCTTCCTGCTGGACGTCATGGTAGGAGGCTGAGCTTGGGCGGCTTGGCTGTTCACTGTTCCCCCAACGGTGTTTGTGCTGCTGGTCCCTAGAATTAGAAGAAGCAACAGAACACAACCATTAAAAGGAGCTTGGGTTAGAACTTCAGAAAGAGGGAAAACTTCACAGGATGATGAATGGCAAGCCACCGAATGAGGAGAGGATAAGCTGGGAAGGCATGCAAGAGGGGAAGGGTTCAAGGGTTTGTCTGGCCATATGTTCCGACATAAGTAACGGGGTAATGAAAACAGATTCTCTTTAGGAGTTGTGGCAGATGAAGCTAAAAACTCCGGATGAGGGCAGGCACAAAGGCTGGGGACTGCTTTCAGCCCACTCACATGGTATTTCAGCGTACTGAAACTTAACTTTCAGCACCCCATTCCCAGCATCACGCTGATGAGGGAGGTGCGCTAAGGTCAGTGAGGCTCTAGAATGCTGCAGAATGCAGGGCAAAAGAAGATGATTTCTTGAGCCCTGAGGCAGGGTTGAAAGCAGGAGTTAAAGGAACGCAAAGGTAGATTGCCTGGCCCGGGAAAAGATGGGGTTCCCAAACCATGTGGATACTATGCCACATCTTCAGCCATTCTTTAACAGAAAGAAGCGATAGGAGAGATAGCATGCTCTGTTCAAAAACCTTTTTCACGTGGACCCACACACACACATTCATAAACATGAACTCGGGAGGAATGAAGGCTTCAACCTCTCCCATTTGCCTATGAGTTAAGAACCAAGATTACTCCTGAGGAAGGTTCTCTGCAGTGCCTGAATCGTTCAACTGCAGGAAGACATGGTTTTCCTGAAGATGACCTCAGTTTCAATTGGTTCATGAATTCTCATCCCTCCCCCCTTCCCAGAAGAGCAAGCACTCGCAAGTGGAAGCAACAGGACCATTCAGCTGAGGTAGGAGTGCAAAGGGAAGGAGGAAGCTTTGAGGTTATGATGAACGAATTCTATTTCTATGGTTTGATGAGAAAGGAAGAAGGGGTCTGTGTCCTGCCTGATTTCGGCTCTGCTGGAGGGCACACTGAAGATTATTCGAAGAGGCAAGTTTTAGGGAAGAGGGAAAGAAAAGTCAGGATCTTGTTTTTCTTCCCTCACCCCCCACTTTCTTACCAGATCTCACATTTATTCCTGCAGAATAAATAGAAGCTACTAAGGTAAGTTGTGAGCTGCTAGGCCTTCAGATATCCAAGTAATGCTGGGGGCTCAAAAAAATGCATACATATTCCTGCTTTCCAGGTCCACGCAGCACCAGAGCACAGCGGCATGCCCCGAAGCAACTCTGCCACATAAAAGCCCTAGATAATTCATCACTGGACTCAGGTCAAGTTTATACCCCACCACCTTGGGAACAGCACACACAAGCATGTCTGCATTAGACTAACAGCTAATTCTGAAGTGAAGCTGCAGAGTGAGGACGGTCACATGCTTCTTACCACCAAGGCAAGACATGGATCTACTGCAGTGTGTGTATTAGCTTACTTCTTAGTGCCCACTGGAGCCACAAGGGGATAGCTACTGCACAGACAGCGTGAAGGGAAGTGTCAGTTCCCCTACGGTACAGGAGACCCAAGTGGAAAAGGATAAAAGCACAGGAAACAGCCTACCTTGAAAAGCAAGACAGACTGTGGTGGGGAAGCAGAGAGGAAGAAGCGCAAGCAGTGAGGGTGGCAGTTGTGCTAGTGATAAAATCCAGAAAGCAAGCATGTCACATGCATGAGGACTCTCTTCCTGTTTGAGTAATAATTGCTTGGTGAGCTTGATGATGAGTGAGACAATCAAAATGAAAACCACAAATAATCACAAGTGAGCAGAACTGGTAAAAGCCAAATTGAAGCAGCTCAGTAGAGGTGAACACTGCTCGTTCACGAGGAGCCATGCTGGGCGTCACACCTCTCTAGTCGCCTCTGATGCCGTGAGGTTCCTTTATAACCAAATCTCATTTTTCATTTTAATCTGTCTTACACAGGACTGGATTCTGAAGTGGGGTTTATAGACCATGATGCGGGAGGGGTCAACCATACAGTTAACCTTTTTATTTTGGTTTCTGAAAACAGGCTTTCCCATTAAGGAAATAAACACATCTCTCTCTGACCAGAAATAAATGCCTGGCAACAGCTGACTTGACTACGAAAGCTAGGAGAATGGAGAGTACGTTTAGCGCATTTAGTCCATCTTAGCAGTAAATGGGTTAAGAACACTACTTGCAATACAGGTATTTCTGAGAATGCTGACTGCCTTCCAGAGAGAAGTAACCTTGAAACCTTTCTCAGTTCTGCTGCAAAGCTCTAAGAAGTAGTCTATGTTTTACCACCCACAATCCATTTTTAAATTTTTTCCTGCCATAATACATTTCCCACACCCCACACCGCCAGATCCTAGGAACAATAATTTACTCTGAGTCACAGCTCATTGCCCAATATGCCAAATATACAGAGTTTTCTGACTGACCCTCTAGGTGGCCGGTTGGGTAGTTGAACTGTGCACGTTAATGAGAAGCCACCAGTCTAAGAAGCCAACTCTATAAAGTAGTGCTTCTCTCTTCACCAATCCACCAGATGTCTCCCACTAGGATTTGTGGATGTGGACTTTTCCGTGTTTGGATCAGTGCTGACTTCCCAGTGGGCGGAAGACCTGCTGACTAAAGGACTCCCTTTCCCCAAAGAGCCAGGCATCCCTCATCTCTCTCTATATCATGGGCTATCAACCTGTAATTGTCACAAAGTCAGACTCACAGAGGGTCATCACATGAGAGCAGACTATGAGGTGATTTCTTAATCTGCTAGTGGTCAGCAATTAAGCATGTTAAAAAAAAATCTTAGAAAAGGGTGCAGAACTAGATAGATGGAAATTGGGAATGAAGACGTTGTGAAGCTTCAGGGTTCCAAGAACTCATGGATAACACGCTTTGCAATCAAGGACCAAAAAGTAAGAGAAAGGAAAGATAATTACTACAGAGCTGGTTGCAAGGACAGACTTTTTTCACCATCTTCCCTGAAGCACAAAGAGAGAGCAACGTGTTAAAGATAAAGAAAACATCAATGTAAAATATTAGAAATCTTTAGAATCTCCAAATAGCACACAAAGTCCCAGCAAGAGAAAACAGAGAGAGAGACAGACTGGTGGGACCTTGGAGTTCCTGCCACAGGTAAAGTTCTATGGACGCATCTTACGTAGTTGTAACATGGGTGTCTGAAGAACGGAGGTACCTGGCTGACAGCAGAGCTTCCATACCCAATTTTGGATCTAAGAGTAATGCTCTGCACTAAGGTTCTGGGATGGGAGAGGAACTCCAGTCTCTCAGGTCTTACTGCTTGAATTGCAAATACCCAAGCAGTCTTTCCACTGACCCTGTCCCACTTTCTGTTTCTCCTGCTGGGTTGTTAAAAAGCACTTGATTAAATGCATTAGCAATTCTACCCCAGTAGACTGCCAGTACCACCATTATAGTTTTGAGTCAATTTAAACTGGCTGATACATTTCCAAATCCTAGAGATACACACTAACTGCTTCCCCTCCAGAAATCTTTAAATGTATCTGGAAAACGAGCAACTTTTGAACATAAATAAAGCATTAAGCCAAGCCGTGCTTCCAAACCATAATCTATTTTGAGAGCACAGAATAACGCATCTAAAACTAGAAACATCCCACCTCTGTTAAGTACCTGTTTTCCCTCCCATATTTGCTTAAAATCTACCTCCTGCAAATTTGTTCACCAAGGCTTATATGATGTATACTCAAGTGCCTTCAACAGATGTAGGGTCTCTTTTTTTAGACCCAAAAGGAAGTGATAAGATTTAATATTTATAGCCACTTTCACTTGATGTTACAAGTGTGCCACCTACCTTTAAGAGTGTGTGAGAATTTAATTAATTAATCTCAAGTGTATCTCTCATATTATGCTTCGCAAAAAAGCCTTGGTTCTCTTTCTTCCCTCTTAGACATCTCAGGCTGTATAATATAGGCCTGACATGTTACATCCTACTTTACAACTCTTGTCTCCTACTATTGAATTCTTTTCATCTTGCTAGCTGGACATAGAAATTAAATGCTTACTTAAGTGTCAAGGTGCTAACATGCTTGGTCCAGCCTGGTCTAAGCAGAAAAGTTATCCACCTGAGTACCCAAAAACCATACATGCTTTGGAAAGCTACCAAATTGGATAACACCTTCCACCTCTGTTCAGTAGTCCTGGACTGGTGATACGTGAGGCCCAAGGACCTGTGAACTACACTCAGAAACAGTGATGACCTTTGCACATGCATTTAAAAAGCACTTCAATAACCACATCAGAAGTTTGAGGCCTCAACAAAGAAGATCTTTAACCAAACTCTAATAAAGGTTTTCTACTGAGCCTTGTTTTTGTTTTTCAAATTTTTATTTCAATATACATTTAATGACTGCCTACTATGTGCCAGGTAGGCACTGGCTGATCAGAAGGAAATGACATGTGCTTCCCAAGTGCTGCCTGTGTTTGTGCATGTGATCTTGTTTGATTTGTACAAAAACCCTAAGAGACAGGCATCATCTTCATCTCACCTTTGGGACGACAGGCTGAGAAAATTGGGTGATCTGCTATTGCATCTCACTTTTAACATGAGAGCTGGGAAATCCTAGCAATCATGCTGAAAAGACGATTTTCACTGGCAGGTGCTGGGCTTTGGTCCTTTAAAGAATAAATGCTTAATCAGAATAACTATACAGAAACCCTTTTGGAAGTGCCGGTTTTACGGACTTAAGAGGGTGGGCACAAGGGAGTGAAAGGATCCAATGCAGAGACTCTAGCATCATTTCAACTGAGAGATGGTTAGGCTTAACTGAGAAGAAAAAAAGATTTCAATCTACTCGGAAAAAGAATTAAAAAAAAAAAAAAAAAAGGTTGTAATTCTCCCCTGGTGCCAGGATCTAAGTGTATCAGTGGTCAAGAAGCTCTCTGTTACTTCCAGTGCTAGAGCAAGGGGCGGAAGGGACTAGGGACGTCAGTTTTCACTTAATCCAAATGAGCCAGCAGTCTCTACAGCATTACCACCTTCTCTCTCTCTGTCACGGACTTCTGAAGAAGCACTTCTACCAGAAAGTTTTTTTGAAGTTTACAGAAACCTATTATTATCTCTGTATCTTTAATCGTAACAGAGACTCAAACTTCTGATGGCAACAGTTGTTCAGCCAAGCCACTGGGTAGATGATATACAAAGAGACAAATGAAAATGGACTGCATGAAACATCAGATCCAAGCAGCAGAAAAACAAGGACGAGGAAGGAGTAAAGGTGTTACACACAAAGAGCCAAGCAGGGCGTACTCAGAAATCGGGTCCTCCTGCCACCAGGTTTGAATGTCACCTGTTCAGATGCACAGTTAAACTTCGCACAGCCTGTGAGAGGGGAAAAACAGGGAAGAACAGAGAGAGAAGAGACAGAACACAACTACAAGATGTTAGAAACTTGAGGCTGGAGTGGTGAAATGCGCTAAGATGGCACACAGAAGAACACGCTTCCAGGGAAAGGTCAGATATCTAGGACAGAAAATACCAGGTCTCAATGCCCTCCCTCTGCCAAATGCTTTAGCTCCTCCCAGTGGGGATAATGCCAGCTAGTCTGCACTCTTAAGCAAGCAAGTATATTCATTTTGTGAAGAGATAAACTAATCTTTAATTCCTGTGATATTGTGACAAAAGCCCCTAGGCGAGTTACCTGTATCTTTTCCTACTCTTTTCCACCCAGATACCTAAGTCATTTCAATTGTCATCCTGCTGTTGCTAGCAGCTCTCTCCTCGACAGGAATGTTTCAAATGATCATTAATAAATAAAACTGTATTTAGGAAGCAGTTTACAGATAAATAACTGAACTGTAGGGCTATTTATCTAGTGTGCTACTCCCATACTTAAAAGTTTAAAAAGTCTGCACTGGCTAAGAAAATAGCTTTCAGAAACTACTAAAATTTCTTTGATTTTGATTCAGGAAATCTTGGTCTAGTATATTAAAGTGTATGTTCCAAATCCCAAATGAGCGGTTAATTTGGTTAAAGTCCTCATATAAGTCACAAATTCAACTTTCTGCTATAATCCTTTGAAAAAAGTGATTTCATCTGATAAAACAGTGAGTTCATCTAATCTAATCATTACCCAATTTCCCCCTTCCAGCTCAAGATCCATAAATGTACAACGGACAGGCTGTGTTCTGGTCAGCTGCTTTTCCAACTGACCTTAACAATAGGTTACTCTTCAGGCGTTTGCCATAGATATGGCAGTGTTTAGAAGCTGAAGGTTGCTTTGACTGCTTACCTTGACCTGGAGCAGAAAGGCTTGGTACTGAAATGGCACCATCACTGGTAAAGGCTGAATAGAGGTGGTCACTGGAGGGAGATGGCTTAAGGGGCTGTAACAGCTGATTCTGTCCAGTCTCTGGGATATTGCCAGGAGGGTGGAGGGTCTGCTGGGGGTGCAAAACTGAAGCGGCACTCTGACCAGACAGGTTACCTGCCAAAAGATAAAGCGGCATGAGAAAACATGTACAGCTTTCCCAGTGCCTAGAGAATAGGCACTATTCTCATTTCTCCACTGTGTCCCACTAAGTGACAAATCACAAGTCAGAAGCTGTAAGTGATGAAAAAAAAAAGGCCTCCCTCATGGGAGGGGAACTGAGGAATGACATGAGAATCAACAGGCAATAGGGATATAGGTAGCTTTAGATGACCTAGAAGGTTCCCAAGTCTCAGGCGAGTAGAACATTCCGTGGGTAGGAGAGAATTCCATGATCACTTTCCTAAACGCTATTATAAAACAGTGAGTTGCAGCATGACATCAACAGGTTTGGTGGGTAGTCTCTTTTTAGTCTTTTTCCCAAGTATGTGTCAGATCGAGTACAGAAGTGGTGTCAAAATTGATTCAAGTGACTACAGAATAATGCATATTTTAAAATTATTTTGTGGCAGGTGGCTTTTATTCCCTAGACAACTGTCTTGAAATTGATGAATGTGTCTGCTCCCTACTAATTTGTGGAATAGAAGGCCACTGAAAAAGTATGTCAAAATTGGGATCAGGATCTCAATTAGCTGATATCCCTTATAATCGTATTTCCACCACTGAATTGGTTCTAACGTGTCAGAGAAGAGGTTTGGGTTTCTGAAAGCTTCCAAGAAATGGAAAGCTGCTAAGAAGTTTGCAACTGCTTTCCAACATAAATTTACATTAGATCTGGAGAGAAAATACAGGTACAAACTTATTTCAGTTTTTTTCACTTTTCAACTAATTATCTGTTAACATTATCAAAATTTCACTGAAGGGTAAAAATTCTATCGCAAAACAGACAAACTATAGCTCATTACAAGATACTATAACTATTTTTAAAATTACAACCACTAGCAAGTTTATTTCAATATAGATAAATGAAATAATAACTTTAATAAAAAAAAAAAGTACCAACTAAGACATATATGAAATTTACATTAATTCCAGCTGCAATTATGAATAATTTGTTCACTGAAGGGAAAAATCTACCTGAACTTTACTAAATAGTGTACTTTCTTCCATTTGCCTGTGAGTTTGGTGAAATGTGAGTTATATGAGAAACCAGGTAATGCTAAATTATTTATCTTTAAGGACAACCAGAAATGACTACCAGTAGATAGTAAGATGGATCACAATGGGATAAGCCACTGTCCTCATCCAGTCTACTTTCACAGACTCAACGAAAAGAGGTACTATAAACAGGGGGAGAGGAAAAGTCAAGGAAGCAAGAATATTAGGAAAGTCAAACTCCTCTGAAATTTAACAAAAACAACAAATGTTCAATAGGTTACATACAGAGTTGAAGACAGAAACAAAGGATGGGAAAGCCAAGGCTGACCTGGTCCATGGCTTTTTACCTGAAAGCTGGGGGCTTTTATTCCCCAAGGAACTACTGCGACTAGATTTGCTGCCTTTGGTTTTAGTGGGTCGCCTTCTTCTCCCTGAAAGAGGGGCAGCTGGAGGAATAATGACAGCAGGTGGAACCTTTCCCAGTTTGGTATATAAAGATTCAATTTCATGCTTCTGGCGACTCTGCAGGTCTTGAATTTCTTTAAGATGTCTATGAAAGATAACCAAACATCATTCAAAAACATTATGACCACTTTTGTTCAATTAAGATTTAATAAAATATTCTTTAACCTCCATTCTAGTATTGACTTACTCATGAATTTTCCCAATATACTTAACCTAATCTCTACTACCTTGAAGTTCTAGTTCGTCATCTCATACTGTTGGCCTTCATTCCAATAGGCTCCTAACCACCAACAGATAGTTGATGATGTGTTAGGAGAAAAGGTTTCCTGACTTTTGAGGCTATACACAGGAGTACTGAATTGCTACTCTGATCCAGCTGATTAAATATGACCTATAAAATCTGCCAATATAATCTATATCCTAATGCCATTAATGGATTCATTTGGTAGATTAGTAAATAAATTAGATTAGGTTAATAATGATAAAGAGTGCTATTAACAAAAAAATATATAGTAACAAAAGGTGAAGAAGTTCTAGAAGTAGAAATGCTCTGGGTCCTTATAAGAGACGTAATGAGAACTACATTCAGATAACTAGCTTTTGCGTATCACCCTTTCTTTAAAAAGAAATGAGATATAAGCACATTGCAGTGAAAAGAATACTCATCTAGGCACCAGGAGCTAGGTCTTAACAGAGTTCTGCCATTATTCTTTCACAGAAGAAAATATACTTACTTTTCTCGTAGTCTTCGCAGCTCTAATTTTAAATCTTCATCTTCAATATCTGACTCATTGTCACTACTCATGTAAGAGGAGTTGAATGAATTACTAAGGCTTTGACTTAGATTCTGGATAGGCAGGCTCTTCGAGCTCAGCTGATGCGGGGAGTGTGGACTACCTGAACCATCATCAACATCCCTGCTAAGGAAGGCGGCCTCCAGGTCAGAAGATGGCCCATTCAGATGTGAAGGCTCTGACAGTTCAGGCTTTTCTTTCTTTGGTATCACAGCAGGGAGAACACCTTGTTCCAAATCCATAAAAGGAGGAGATGCTGTTGGTTCCTCTTTCTTTGCCTCAGTGATCTTGTCTTCAGTTCTTGATACAGAGAAACGACCTACTTTGTTTGCTGTAGTTGTCACCTGAAAACGTCCCACTTTGGTAGGCTGCCCGGTTTCTGACTTCGCTTCTGAGGCAGGAGTTTTGTGGGCACTATCTGGCATATCTGATGAGACGCCATGGATGGTTATCCCATTAGGCTCTGTCTTCACCAGAGTACTTTCTGGACTACTACTTGATAGCACTGAGGACTCTGAAGTACTGGATTCAAAATGAACAGACTTTGTTTCTTCTGACTTATTTTTACCCTCTTTTTGGACATCATCCATTGCAACAGAAACCTGATAGAAAGAGACCAAACTGAGATTAAAAAACAGTCTCCAATATTCAATTTTTCAAATGGACCATAATAAAAAAAAAAAAATTGAGGGGTGTTTAGCTGGCTCAGTTGGTAGAGTATGTCACTCCTGATCTTGGGGTTCTGAGTTCAAGCCCCACAGTGGGTGTAGTGGAGATTACTTAAAAAAATAAAATCTTAAAAAAAAATAAATAAAGAAAATCTTAAAAAAGTGAATTACTTTATTTCCCAGGATGTTTTTTACTTAAGTCTTTATGTATGTAAAATATGTCTTTATAGAAAGTCCCTCCATCTTCACTGTGAAAATAAATGGAATACCATTATAGAGAACAACATATCTGTACAGAGATTTATAGATTAGATATATAGATTCTCAGTGGCTCGCTAAGCTTATTAAGTAAATTATTTACTTTCATATCTCATGTTATACACAGGACTTACATTTATGTCTTTGTGGAAATAGAAAGAACAACAGGGAACAGAATCTTGAAGGCTGCTTGTGCATATGAAAACTACAAAGATTAAATCCAATAAATGTTAAATGCAAACTAAGCTTCAAGAATCAACACAACTAATTGGGACTTTAAGGAGATCCACTACTATCCCCAACTCCCAGTGCTATCCTGAGAATAACTGGAAAGCAGTTGTGAAACAGTTAAAAAAAAAAAAAAAAGAAGAAGAAGAAGAAAAATTCACTGGTTGGACCAGCTGGGAAAATATAATGATATGGTATCACTTGATGCACAGTCAGTATTTTCACTTCAGAAATTAATCCTAAAAAATTATCCTAAATATGGAAAGTGTTTTTATATATAAAAATGTTTCCTGTTATTTCACTATATTGGAAAAAATCAGAAACAACCTACTGACTAATAATGGAAGAATGAGTTAGGTAAACAAAAAAGATGGGGAGAAAAGCCACAAAATATCATTCAGAGAAGTAGCAGGGTCAATTGTAGATACACACATGTGCGCAGAAAAGGAACGGAAGGAAACACACCTTCCTAATCCTAGATGGGGAAGGGAGGTGGGGGGATGGGCAGATAGTTTACTGTTTCTATACTATACTAAGTACTTTATATTTTCTTTAATTGGCATGTTTTATTATTATTTTTCAAAGTCTACTTATTTACTCATTTTTAGTAATCTCTTCCCCCAACGTGGGGCTCAAACTCATGACCCCAAGACTGAGGCACATGCTCTTCTGACTGAGCCAGCCAAGGATCCCAGCATATATATACATATTTTTTTGCATGCATTACTTTTAAGAGGGGAAAATAATAAAGAGCTATAAAGAAGATATATCATTAAGTTGGCAACTATGGCCCAAATTAATAATTTTATTATATACCTATTCACCCCAAAGAGGAAATCAAGGCAAGGAAAAGTAGTTGTCTTACCTGAAATCGTCCCATCTTAAAAACCCCTGTTCCTGAACTAGTTGCTAGGACAGGACCTTCTGCGATCTGAGACACTAAAACAAGTACATGGAGGAGAAAAAGAACTTAAATTAGCATCTCTTTTTAGCTACTTTCCTTTCCCTTAGGCCAGAAATATAGCAAAATACAACTATGTATCAGGTGAGGAAAATTGTTTGAGGCCAGGACAACACAAGAGATACTATAAAACTATGGTTTACAGACAGTAAGAATTCTATTACTCATTCTTTAACTCAAAAGATAGATGTAAGTAAATGAAGAGAAAGCACGAGATTTTACCTAGGATATTAAAGACCCATTTTTAAATGAAAATCACTATGACAAACTGGTTTAGGCAATACTTAGGAAAAATCCTAGAACAAAAAGTACAGGTGTCAGAATCACTGATAAGTAGTTTTGAACTTTAAAGTCAAAGTCAAGGTCCTTCTCTCTAGGGACAGTCATTTGTTTGAGGTTCTTTTTATTCCTGGAGATAATGTCCAGCATTTTCTTTACGTTATACAACTAGTAAGTTGTATTTTATACAACACTAATTTTGATATTTTAACAATAGCTCTTACAGAACATTCCATATCGGTCTCATTCTCTTTCATGGCTGCATAGTGTTTTAGGTCTGTCTGCCTACTGTATGTATGCAAATATACCCTATTTTAAGCAGACTTCTGCTGATGGACATTTAAGGGTTTCAGAACCTGCTATTATAAAAGTGCTCTACCAAATATTTTCTTATAGATCTGTGGAATAAATACCTAAAAATGGACATGCTGGATTATACCCATTTAAAACTTCAACAGACATTACTAAATTGATCTCCAAAGAGGTTGTATCAAGTCACTGGTAACTATTAAACTTCTGAATTTACCAGTGAGAGGTAAGAAATGCTATCACTTACTAGTCTTTTTTGTGATACGAATATACCCCCCAACCCTGTTTTTCATTATTTGGACCTCATGGCACTTTTTCTAATGCAGAAAATTTTGAATCTATTATTGCTTCTGGGCTGAGTATTAAATGTAGTAATAACAACACTTTCCTCTCTATCAGGGATCAGCAAATTATTATCAAGGACCAAATTCGGCCCATAGCTTGTTTCTGTAAATCAATCTTATCAGATTACAGAGCAAAACTCATTCATTCATGTATCATCTATACTGCTTTTGGGGTATAATAGGAAATTCGAGTAACTGCAACAGAGACTATACAGCCAGCAAAGCCTGAAATACATACTTCTTGGCCTTTTACAGAAAGTTTGTTGACCCTGCTCTAAACAGTTAAAAAAAAAAAAAGAAAAAAGAAAAAAGAGAAGAAAAAGATTCCTTTTATGTTTTGTTACAGTATTATTTTACAATACCATTTTCCATCTTTGATCCATTTGGAATTTATTTTGGTTGAGACAGGTGATTTATTTTTTTGTTTTTTCCCCAGATGGCTGTCCAGTTGTCTATCCCAGCACTTTCTCACTGATATGAAAGCCCACCTTTTTCATATTCTACATTCTCTTACAGTTTGTCCCTTTCTAGACTTTCCTGGTCTGTTCCACTGATTTTCAAGTCACTTCTTTTAAAATGAGAAAGCTAATTCAGAATATAATTGTATTGAAAATAATTTAGAGAGGTTGGAAGTGAAATTTAGAATTTAAGGATGAAAGAAAGCTGAGCATTCCAAGTAAATCTTATTAATAGTTATACAGGGAAATCTATCTATGGAGGTGGTAGTGAGGAAAATGGATAAACTATATAAAAAGAAAAAATATTAAGCAAGTGCTCTACAAAATCACATAAGTACAGCTCACACTGAATTATTTCCACTTCTGAAAATAAATGGTTCTAAGGGAAAAGGCGACAGAAAATAAAAGCTTTAAATTTCCTAGTTTCTGGGGAACTGGTGATGTCATAAGTTGAGATTCACAACAAAGCTTTAGAAAAGAACTAGATATTATGAACTTATGACCTAGCGCATGCTCATGAAAATTTTAAATTGTTGGTATGGATTATTTTTACAAAATTTATTTGGAAATGTGACTTTCTAAAGAGACTATATATATGAACATGTCAATTTTAAAGACTCTAGAAATAGGTAAAAATGCTTGAACTAATTAAAATCTTACATTTTTATTTCTGCCATCCATGTTATTTAAGATTATCTCTATCTCTAGTGTCACAAAAGCCAAGAGGTTAATGTAAATTAACTTTTGAAAATACGCCTGAATTTCCTCATCTCTCTTAGCAAGGATCCGGCTCAGCTAATAACAAATGGTCTTATTCTAAGAAACTTTCATTACCCTTTGCATGTCCCCCTTGAAAACAAATAAAAACAATACAAAAGATTCATTAATTTGCTAATATGACATGTTCTAAATATTAGTATTGATGCTCCTCAGTTATGAAGTATATAAAAGTGTTTTTAAAAATTGTCTCAAATAACCTACATTCTTAAGAAAGTCTTTGAAACAGTAATCCCTATCTATACTTGATTATAGAGAGGACTGGGAATGGTAACATAAGAGGAAGAAGGATGCTCCTCACCATCCTTCTGAGGCTGTGCTCCTGCTTCCGTAACTGCTGTTGGAGCCACCACAGACACAGGCTGCAAAACATACACACAGATACCACAAAATCTTTAGCTTCAGTCACTCTTTAAACTTCTGCCATGCTGTCTTTCCTCTGGTCTTTATAAAGGGCAAAAGAAATATAGTATATGTGAAGAAACACTTATGTCCAAGGGAGCTTTCTATTTTTTTTTTTCCAGCCCAAAAATAAGTCTGATATAAAAAAAAGATTTTTAAAAGGAAGAAATTCTGAGTTGTTTCTATATTGTTTTCTTCATTTTTCTCATGGTTAAGAGTATAACTTCGATATTCATAGAAAAATAGTTTTAATCAGAACATTGTGTCACAAGCTTAAAATGAAGAAGTTAAAACTTTTAACTTAAAGAGTACAGCTTCCTCCAAAGCGTAAGAGCAAAACCCATAGGACTGATCTATGGTGTAATTCTAACCAGAGGTAAGACAAGAAAAGGATCTTTCAAATAAATGAAATCTTTTCCACAGTGACGCCACTGGGTTAGTTGTTAATCTTACATCCAACTGCCTCATTTCTGTTTGCTGGAATAAGCAAAGACTCTGAATTAATAGTTCTAACTCTGGTATTAATAGGTTACAGTATGCTCTGGGAATATGATATATTCTGATTATGGAAAGATGTCAAGATTTTCAAAACTTACACCAACTGTGGATGTCACTGCAATAGTCTCTGGACTAAGTGTTCTTCTCAGCTGAGCATCAAGATCTTCCAGAGGTTGCTGGGACTTAACAAAAACAAGCACAATAAACAGAAGTCTTCAGCATAGTCAGAGCCATTATATATAGCCAATCTTACAGAAATACTGTTTGATGCTTTAGATTTGTTTTTTTTTATAAATCACCCTTTTTTTTTTTTTTTTTTGAAGATTTTATTTATTTATTTGACAGAGAGATCACAAGTAGGCAGAGAGGCAGGCAGAGAGAGAGAGGAGGAAGCAGGCTCCCCGCTGAGCAGAGAGCCTGATGCGGGACTCGATCCCAGGACCCTGAGATCATGACCTGAGCCGAAGGCAGCGGCTTAACCCACTGAGCCACCCAGGCGCCCCTGATGCTTTAGATTAACACAACATATTATCTGTCTATTCAATGAAAATGAAACAATATACTAAATAACTTATATTGCTTGAATGACTTATGTCAATTTCCCAAGCCTTAGAGAAATTCAGTTAGATTTACGTTTTTACAGTTTTGAGGTCTTCTTACCGTCTATGTTTGAAGTTACTTAAAGTGACAGAAAAGTTTCTAATTGTCATCTCTTTAAAAATTCTGTCCTCTCTTTAAAAATATTCTGATAGGGGCAGCTGGATGGCTCAGTCAGTTAGGCGTCTGCCTTTGGCTCAGGTCACACGACCCAGGGTTAAGGGATAGGGCTCCATGTCAGTTCCCTGCTCAATGAGGAGTCTGCTTCTCCCTCTCCTCCCTACTCCTGTTCTCTCTTGCTATTTCTGCCACTTTCTCTGCCTCTCTCTCAAATAAATAAAATCTTAAAAAAAAAAACATTCTGATAAATGTATCAAGATCTATCAGTAGATTAACTGTATCACGCTCCCTATTTTCCTTTCAGTTTGGTACATTTTTCTGAGAACTGGTCCTTATAAATGGCATTAATATACCCTTTTACTATCGAGAGATATTATTCTTTTTTTTTTTTTTAAAGATTTTATTTATTTATTTGACAGATCACAAGTAGACAGAGAGGCAGGCAGAGAGAGAGGAGGAAGCAGGCTCCCCGCTGAGCAGAGAGCCCCATGTGGGGCTCGATCCCAGGACCCTGGGATCATGACCCGAGCTGAAGGCAGAGGCTTTGACCCACTGAGCTACCCAGGCGCCCCGAGAGATATTATTCTTTTAAAAAGTCCTAATAATATATACTTCTTATATGCTACAGATGGCAGCAAGAAGGAACTAGAGGTTTAGACAATCCATCCTTTTATCTGGGTCTTACTACCATCCACCCAAGGCCGTTAACTTTTTACCTTTGACACAGACTGTAATCCCACATGTCTTGGCTTCTATCAACCTATTGTCCTGCAGCCTTCATTTATCTTTCTCCTTCCATATCTACTTACCTTCATCCTACCCCTCAATCTTATTTGCCTTTCTTATCTTATTTGAGCCCTCTTAGGAGTCTGAACACGTTTTTAAAGAGAAAATAAGTGTAAAACCCCTAATTTACAGAATTGCACAATGTATATTTTTCCCAAAATTTAGTGGCTGATGGACTGAGTTCTCTTTGGAGTTATCACTTTATTCTAGCAAGTTCTTTAAGTTATGTTCTATTGTACATCTAGGATTATATAAGTAGGGATAAATTCAGCCTTCTCAAGTTAGAAATTTATCATGTTTTCCTTAGATACAATTTTAAAATAAATCACTGCTTAATTTCAATGGTTACTACTTTGTCTCAGGGCTGAAGTGTTCTCAGGGTTAAAATGAATTCATAGTAAGTACTTTCCTTATGGGAATTCAACTAAATGTGGGGTGGTGGAGTAGGGTGGGAAAGGGAAATGATCATTTAAATACTGCACATAGTTCTACCCAATGATCAGAACTGAGTGTGAGATAGGAAACTGACATTCATGTCACTGGTCTCAGTTCTTGTATGAGTAATCAATCTCATGTTAACTGAGCTGTGTGGGTTTTGTATTGAAAGATATAATACATATATCTTTCAGTCTTTTGTCCTATCTTTTATGAAAACTGTCCTATCTTTTATGAAGTAGGACACTTACATCCACCTACACATAAACCAATTACTTTGTTAGGTCATCAATGAAAGAAATGTCAAACATTCAAGAAAAAAACTAGTTGAACTCACAGAGAAGGGGCATGATCGTTATCAGTGTGGTATCTTTTCTTAAAGAACTTTCAAAGTTAATTTTGATTACTTTTAAGTTTTTACTTCCACAATAGTCTAGAACCTAATCTCAGTCCTTAGATACAATTTCATTCCACAAAACTGTGAATGACAGGAGTTATATCGGTCTGGTAAAATGTAAACCTTGCCATTTTTTCCCCTCATAAAATATGAAAAAGTATTACTATCAAATGTTTTCTAGATGACTTGAAGCAGTATTATAAACAAAAGAACTATGAAGCTTCTTAGTTTAAATAGGGCCTGGATAATTAGCTACACTGTGTGGTTTTTTTTTCTTTTTAAAGATTTTATTTATTTATCTGAGAGAGAGACACAGCGAGAGAGGGAACACAAACCGGGGGAGTGGGAGAGGAAGAAGCAGGCTTCCTGCCGAGCAGGGAGCCTGTTGTGGGGCTTGATCCTAGGAGCCTGGGATCATGACCTGAGCCAAAGACAGACACCCAACAACTGAGCCATCTTGGTGCCCCAGCTACACTGTTTTGAAAGAATGTTGTTCCTAAGTCAAAACCAAAGAGGAGCCAGAAGCCAAGATCATGCAGTGGAGAATTTAACTAAGCTTTGTGAAAGAAAAATAGGGATACAAAAAGAAATTTGCCAAGTCTTGGGGCAGGGCACCTGAGTTACTGAAGGTCCTGGAAAAGGTGGCAGCTGCTCGCTGGGTGGAGTACCAGCTGGAAGTTCAGTACCCCCTGGCAGCACCTATAGACAATGAAGGGAAATTCAAGTCCATGAGACACTAAGAGTAAAGACTGCATACTGGAGAGCAAATCAATTAATTTCTATGTAGAAATGTAAGAGTAAAATATATCTATAGTTAAGACATGCTTGTCACCTGGTATATATTCTGGTACCTATCTTAAATAAAGGACAATATGACCATGATACTGTTACAGGGGTTACTACTGTATACCAGTAAAACGAACAGTAAAATTTAGTAAAAGGTTATTCCCCAGGGGAAAATAGAATCAGAGGCTTTAAGGACACAAGCAGTACAGTTCAGATATTCTTGAGCCACTGTTTTGGTATAGTCTCATCAGGCTTTTCTTAAAACAAACACTTTTCTGAGAAAACAATAC
Organism: Mustela lutreola; assembly: GCF_030435805.1. Taxonomy (NCBI): domain Eukaryota; kingdom Metazoa; phylum Chordata; class Mammalia; order Carnivora; family Mustelidae; genus Mustela; species Mustela lutreola. The sequence goes on from NC_081297.1 coordinate 43,960,005, forward strand.
AGTTCAGAAACAACCAAAGGTCAAGTCTGATAACAAAAGTCATCAAAAATCCAATACTATTGAACAGTTTGTACAAAGCCTCTATTAATACCCTACTATAAAAAGAATTTTACAATCAATGGCAAAGCAGATAGATGAGTGTAGCACAGAACATAGTAGAAAAAAACACAGCCTTGTTATTTGGAGATCAGGGAGACTAAAGACAGCAGAACGAGAGGAAATCTACCACAGCAGAATTAGAAAACACATTTTAGTTATTTTATTCCTCTATATGAAATTTCATCGCCAACTTTCAATTTTTTATAAATCCCAAATTGTACATCTGTGGAATCTAAGCAAAGCAGAAAATCTGCTTCATTCTCAATGAAAAAAAGGCTGTGAACTTCTATTACTATGTATACTGGGTAGCAGAAATATTTAGCTTCCTTTTCGGACACAGATTTCTTTAGTTGGTACCAAACGGGAAGAAATGTCTACATTTTACCTACTATACATCCTTAGAAAATCAGGCAGTATAATTAACTCCCAAATCCTGCCATATTTCAAAAGAAAAAAGTATCCTGTGTTCAATGTACATATATCCTAAAATCATTTTCAACTTATTTAATAAATACCAAATGTCTAATATAGATCAGGCTATCTTTATAACTACATTTCTAATTTGCAAGGCTGAGTTGAAAAAACGTACTTATGGGCGTGGGGGGTGAATGATCATATTTATCAAATTATTTCAAAACAAGAATCTTACTGGAGCTTTAATTAAAGGTGGCTTCAATGGAGCAGTTCCAGCTTTCACTCCTGGTGTAGTGCTGACTGGGGCTGACACATAGCTGACTGGGGTAGAAACTTGCCCAGGTGTGACCACTGGCAGAACTGACAAACCAGTTGTGCCTAATGGCAAACTGGTTGGTGGTAAGCATGTACTTGTAGTGGAAGTCATGAGCTTGCTTGGTGCAACAGCAGTGGTTGGGATGCCTGGTGTGACAGTGGTCTCTACTACCAGTGAAGTCTCTAGTGAGACAGATGCATGTTGGGCTCCAGATGAGCTGTGTTCACTAAAGAGAGACCGCAGCTTTTCCTCTAGAGTCTTTATGTCATCAATTCCAGGCGCTTTGGGCTGTGAGTCAGGATCTATTTCAGGACAGTGAGTGTGGGGTTGGTTGGGAAGTAAAGCTGGTTGAGGCTGACTATGAATTAGTGTCTGCTGCACAGCAGGCACACTGGCAACAGGTTGTACCAAGGGTGGGATACTGGGTACTTGGGGTAATAAAGGTGTAGAAGTAGGTCCTGCTGCTTGAGGAAGAGCAGGAGTAGAAGCTATAGTTGATGGGGTGACCAAAGGATGTACCCCACCAGTCTGAGAAACAGAACTAGATAACCCTGCTCCAGGGGTGGAAGATGATGGTGCAGAGAGGGACAAAGCCAACCCAGTTGTACTGCTCTGAGATGTTTTATCTAGTAAGTGTGCACTAACCACCACTGTTTCGGCTAGAGTTGGAGCAGAGGTGCTACTGCTAAGCTGAAGAGATGGCTGTGGAGCTATGCTGGGGAATGGCGTGGTGGCAGGAATAGATGTTAATGTGGCTGCCCCAGTAGCACTGCTGGCCACCTGCTGAGATAGTACAGGTGGAGGCTTAGCACCCGGGGCAGCAGCACTGCCCACTGCAGAGGCTGAAGTTGTTGAAACTGGTGTAGAAGGCAAAGTGCCTACACTAGAAACAGTGCTCCCAAATGTGGGAGCCTGAACTGGCTGGGATGTTGCTGATATCGAGACAACTGTAGGTACTGTGATGCTCGAAACCACAGTGGAAAATACTGGTGATTCAGATACAGGTGGTACAGGGGGACCGCTTGAAGGTATCACGCCTGTGCAGGTGGCAACTCCCCCAATCCCTGTTTCAGTGGTCACTGGAATCTCAGATGGAATTACTGATGTGGAAATGTCCGTAAGAGGGCTGCTATTTGCAGGGACTGATACTGAAAGTGTGGCTGCTGCTGTGGTTGGGACTCCAGCAGTGCTACTCATGGAAGGAGGGACTACTGGAAATGTTGGTCCTGTATGACTGAAGTTGGGAGGTGCCGTGTTGGGCCCTTCTGTCATCTGGGCATGTCTAAGTTCAGAAAAGGCCTGCTGCAGGCTAAGAGATGAAGCAGAGTGAGACAAGTTCATTCCAGCGCCGTGAGAAGTAGAGGCAGCAACTGCAAAGGAAAACACAATATTCAGAACTAGTTCATTTTTAAAAAGCTGGGCTCAAAATTGTCCTAACAATCTATTTTTGGATTATCAACATTGCCACATACCAACAAGGCTTAAAACTCCTAAGGAAATGACAGGCTCTAAAACAGCAAAGTAAAAGAGCAGTTTGGTCAAAATAAGTTATTGGCTTGTGTGAATATCTATTTCTAGGTTCAAAAAAATTTGATAAGGAGGAAAAACGGAAAAGAAGTCACCACAGAGCATCTATAATAATCCTAAATGGAGGAATGAACACATACTACTGTACGGACATAGATTCTACGACACAGACTACATCTAGCGCAGTTCTCCTCTCCGGCTCTTGTCTTTCAATCCTCTCTATTCATCATCTATTTCCCTCCCCATATCTGTTGTTTATAATCTCAACTTTCTACTCTTCTTTATTGTCTATGTCATCATGTAAACTACGGCTTGATAACCAACCTTCCAATACAGCAGAGATGTTGTAGGATTAATAGAGGTTGTGGTAGAAGCAATTCCTTACCTGTATCTGATATTTCACTAGTGAAAACTTTTGATTCTCGTAATCGACTTTCTGGCACAGGACTCACTATAAACCGTCTTCCGGCAGAATGAACAACTTGGGTTAAAGAACTTGTAGGAACGCCTGGTTAAAAAGAAACAAATCACTTAATTGCATTATTTATATATTGTCACCAACATGAGGCTTCATTATTAGTATACAACTTCTTAGGTCAAAGGTAAGAGCAAACATGGAAAGAAAAGAAATTCACCTATTTGCTGTGGCATGGAAGATGCAGGAATTGGTTGTTTGAACTCTCCTTCCAACTTCTACAACAAACAAAAGTGATCAAATTCATTCTCAAACACAATCTTAGAGACTGGGCAAAGCCAATGGCCACATGCAGAGAGAACAAAAATGTCTGATAATCTTAGTCACAGATGTAATGTGGTATCACTGAATGCTGTGCGTGGAAGATTTACCACCACAGCATTATTCTGAATAAACACGCTTCTTTATAGGAATGGTGAACCTACTTGAGAACCTGCAAAGCCATAGTCATCCTTTCCCTGCAGACTCTCCAATCCCTGGTCACCCTCTGGTTCCACACTGACATCCTCACTGAGCATTTCATCAGCTTTTTCAATAATTTCTCGTACTTGATCCACAAATGACTCTCTCTCCATTGCTAGAATAAAGTCATTGTTCACCTGCAGAAGAAATGTGATGTCAGTCTGATTACTAGAGAGTTACACATGTTTTAGGTCATTCCAGTTGCCTTTTGTCCTACCTACATTCCACCTGAATCACTATTTATTTGCTACGTAAGTTAGTTCTTCAATACCTAGAGTTAGACATGTCCTAGACAAAAATATCTCTAAATCACATGTTTGGTGTACTAATTATATTCATGTTGAAATAAATATATAACTGTCAAAATAGATTATAAAATACTGTACATTTTCTTAGGGCAGTGGATATGAAAAAGTACTAAAGCAAAATCTGGAGCTCCAAATGCAGACATACCATAATTGTTGCTATCTCCTCAGGATTGTCACCATCTAAGTCGAATTTGAATGTAACCATTTTCCGATTATGAGTCTCTAACTGACATTCTACTACCCGGTCTCCTTTATTTGAAACCTAAAAAACAAAAGAAAAGAAAATGTACTTAGTATTGCAGAAGCCATATTCAATGCTGCTACTGAATTTGAGAAAGGAATGTGGATTATCACTTGAACTTAAGGTTAAGCCTGATGTTATCACTATTCCTTGAAGACCTGTTGGTACTTTACCTCTTAAACTGGCAGCAAGAAAACATTAAGAAATATCAGTCCTTGTGCTACTTCCTCATCTTCCACTGAAGGGTCTGAAAGGAATGTAAGTCTCTATTCTATAATTTATTTTAGGGTTTTGTTTATTTTTTGACACAGAGATAGAGAGATCACAAGTAGGCAGAGAGGCAGGCAGAGAGAGAGAGAGGAAGGAAAGCAGGCTCTCCAGTGAGCAGAGAGCCCGATGCGGGGTTCGATCCCAGGAACCTGGGATCATGACCTGAGCCGAAGGCAGAGGCTCAAACAACTGAGACACCCAGGCGCCCCTATTCTACAATTTAAAATTCTTTTTCTAAAAAGTAAATAATGCCTTACTATAAAAATATGGAATTTAACAATGTTACTGGGTGATTAGAAAATTCCAGTCTTTCATCAATACACCTGAGCCATAGAAATATTTAAATGATATTAAGATGTATAAAACCCATAAACTGGTTAACACTTACATTCAAAATTCTTAATTTTGGACGTGAAGTCTTTTCATGACGAGAGCGACTTCTTACAGATTTTCGATAATGCCGTTTTGTAGTTCTCCCTTCATGCCTTCCACTGGATGATGGGACATTCTCATTGCCATCACTCATTCCCGAAGCAACATCTGAATGTGCACTTTGAAAAAAGAGAAAAAGTTCAGTGCTTGAAGTTTTAATATTTTGAAGTTTTAGATGATCCTACCTACCAGTCAAGGAAGCAAAACTTTACTTTTACATACCTGTCTATAGAAGAGACCAAAGTGGTAGGCTGTGCCTGTGCCACTGGCACTGGCTCTGGAGGAGCAACTTGAGATACTCCCTGAGTACTCTGTAAATAGAAAGAATAATACATATCTTGGCAGTAATACATTTTATTTATTATTCATCATCTCCAATAAGCTACTCTTTTTTTTCCCCCCGTCTAAGTCCTAGAAGCACTAAATTTACTAGTAATTCTCAGTATTCAGCATCTAGAGACAGTGGTCTTAAAATTCCAAAGGAGGTTTCTAGAGCTAAGTCTGTGGTGTAGACTGCATGGTGGGACATCAGCCGACATAGCTGCTAGGTAGTGAGAAAGTAACTTGCATGCAGCCAGCATCTTCCTACAGGTGTGCAACAGGGCAGGCAGAGCGAAGTGCAAAGATGATTCAGATCTCTCTCCTAGCAGGGCAGAAATGATTACCGGGAGCACAGCAGGGTAAGATCCTTTTATGACTGCCAATGGCAAGAATTTGTGAAAGGATAAGAATAATGGCTAAAGTACTAGCTAGAGAAGTGAAGTGCTAATAGGGTTAATCTTCTCCAAGGCACACTCACTTCCCAACAGAACAGCCAGTGGCAACAAGGCCCCCACATTGGCATTTCATTCTGCTGGAAGAAAAAGTCATTTAGAAGTTAGTTTGAAAATAGTCTCTAAATGAGTTCTAAAACAGGGGCACCTGTTTCTTGTCATTTTTATCCCATGTGTTTGTATGTTTTATATATAAACATGCAGTAATTCCATTTACCTCCAGAGCTGCTTGCTGGGAGGATGTAGTGGGGGCTAAACTCACTGCTGGCTGGGACACTTGAACCTGTCCTCCTATACTGCCCACAGGAACCAAAAGGTTTGATTCCACAAAAGGCTGCACCACTGTAGGAAAGTAACCTGGTGTAGCCAGTGCTTCTGTAGGCATGGGAGGGGATAGGACTGTAGAAGGAATGCAAATAGAAGCCACGCTGGAAGAGGGAGCAATATTTGAATCTCCTGGGTATTGTGGTGGCAGTCGAGGTGGAAAACCCTGTGACAGAAATGAGGAAGGTGAGTTAGTGCAGGTTGGGTCATCAAATTAGCAAAACAGTAAGACATGCATAAAAAACCTAACAAACAAAACACCAAAAACAAAACAAAACAAAAAAACCCCAACAAAAAAAGAAAGCACAAAGCAAAGAAGAACAGTAGTAGCCCACTCTCTTTCTAATAATTTAAAGAAGATTTAAAGATGATTCTTGAAATGGTAAACTGGTTTCCATTTAGGGAACAGGACTCTACAACTATAAATTGCTGGATTTTCTCCTCCTGAAGATTAAATAGGAGGAATAAACGTAATTCCTTTTAGAAAAATATCAACTTTCTAGCTAATCTTAAGTGGGAGAATGCAAAAACTCTTCAAGGTATCAATCATTCTAGTCATATCATGACAGGACAATCTGAAGATTTTTAATGGTACCAACCATGTTGGCTACTCTAGCCTATTAAAAAAAAAAAGGAGTCACCTGATATCTAGCATTCAGTCAGCTTACATCAAATAGAACAGAACCATCTTTCTCCTAAGAAGTGTCTTGAGAAAAATGGAAATGAATTATCAGATCTCATTATCCTATCTTTTCTCTGAATTTTACTATATTAGCTTCTCTGGTTGAGATCAGCTACACTTTATTATTGCTAGTTATTCTGATATTCAGCTATTAGGTTTTCAAGTCCTTGATGGTTTACTAGTAGAACCAAACCCTCTGGTGCCCTCCTTTTGGCTAGCCAACACAATACCTGGTACAGAACATCTCCAGAGGGAAGTGGAACCTCAGCAGCTTGTCCAAGGTTAGCTGGTATTCCCATGGACTGAACTGCTGGTTGCAGAAGTTGTGGGTGAACCTGACTTGGCAGCTGGGTCACAGGCTGCAGAAGGGTTGGAAGCTGACTAGGAACCACAGTTGGTCCCCCTGGGATCCCGGCTGCTGTAGCAGATGAAGCCAAGGTGAGCAGAGGCTGATTAACGCCAGCTGCCATTGTAACGGGAAGGGATGAGAAACCTGTCTGAGCCGCAGACACAAGAGGAGTTGATATGGGAATTTGAGAGACGGGATACTGAGGGAGTAAGGAAGTAGAGAGTGGCTGTCCCAAAGGGAGGAAATGAGCACCAGAGTGGACTGGAACAACTGAGGGTTGTGTCGCAACTGGGATCTGAGGTTCGCCTTGGATAGTTGGTACTGGCTGGGAAACTGGAAGCTGGGAAGGTAAAGAAAAACAAAACAGACAGACTTTAAAAAAAAAAAAAAAAAAAAAAAAAAAAAAAAAAAAAAAAAAGCAAGGCTGCCTAAAGCAAGATTTATGAATTAGCCAAAAAGAAGGAAAAAACCCCCAAACCCCTGCATACATTAGTGTAAGTTAATGTGAAACACAAGAATAGGGAAAGGATAATAGGAGACAAAGAGGCTGACAGACTGGCTGTTTCAGATCTTCTTTTGTAGCAAACTGTGTTCATGCTTCATCATTTAACAATAAAAAGAGGACACTTCCATAGGCAAAGCCTTTTCTGTTTTTTTACAGTTTTATTTAGATGTATTTCACATACTCTAATCCTTTGTCATGTTTGTTGTCACTAAATGTATGACTGCTACTATAGTAGTTACTGGAATTAAAATGAATTCCTTCTCCCTGGAAGTAGATTCCAATTCATGTTGCTTCTACAATTCTAAAGTCTAATATTGGCCTAAGAAAGTAGGTAGGTAAGTACCATATTTCACTGATTCTAGGATGCAATCATCCCTTTCTACCATCTGGTCATTTTAACATTTGTGAAACTGAGACACAGTTTGTAATTAATGGTGTGTCAGTACTTGGTTACATAAAATAATGGTGCGTTTCATAATTTCAGTTATCTGTCTGAAATACGACAGAAACAATACACTGTGCCAAAATACAAGGACAAGCCCCAGTGTTAAAGTTAAAAAAAGGTCATTCAGTAAAATATACCTTCCAAAGTGATTAGAAAGATGACTTAAACACAATTCCATAAAAGGGTTTTTTATAACTTACGGTCAGTAGGCAATGGAGGAAACAATGCATAAATGTACATGAAAAATACAGCATAGCTGTAAACCTAGAATATTAGGTATAGTTGACACAATTCTACAAAATGTCCAGGTTCAGCTACCAAAGCAGTTATTTAACCCACCACGATTCAAATACCTGTCAAATGGGCTTTAGATTAACAAACCTAAAAGTTAAACATTTTTGGATTGTGAATGCTGTCAGTATGTACCTATTTACAGTAACCAATACATGTGCACAAAAGGAACAACTGTCAATTTATTTCTGTGGTAAAAATAACCAGCATCAGTATTTCACCATTAGAGAAGATGGAAACCTATCCATGAGAAAGTTATATGGAGATTCTTTTTTAGTGTCTATTTAGGAATTGAGAGTTTACCTGTTTTCCAGCTGATACTTGGGGCAAGACCTGTGGAGCTTGAGACTGACTGACTGGTTGCACAGTAGTGGCCTCACTGGAGGCTGATGTCTGTGAAAGTGAATACTGCACTGTCTGTTGAGGAGGTGCTGTCTGTTGTACTCCCTGCTGCTGAAAATAAAATAGAATTATTCAGTTTTATTTCAACTCATTAACAGCCTGGCTCTAAGGAAATATGTTTGCCTAAGGTCTTCTGCATGTGTAAATGACAATATTAGTAATAAAGACATGCATAAATCCAAATTCAACAATTCCCTTTTATATTTCTCTTTTTCCTCTGCTATTCTTTCATTGTGATGGTACAACCAAGAGCAATTAACCAATGTTTCAAAATCAGAGTCACCACTGGTTCTTCACCTATCATCCCTCTTACTCCAATAGTAAGTCATTCACAAAGATCTTTAGATAACATATCCAAATAGATCCTCTCTCCTCCAACCACTGCTCCCCATTTTTTTACCCTCTTTCCTGGTATCACCTCTTACAATTTGATCCTATATCAAACAAATCCAATCTCCTATTTTAATCTTTCTCTTACTGTATTTTATCAACTGTGTAACTAATTTGAAGAACGGTTCTGATTACAGCCACAAAATATTGAGAAAAGCATTGAATGTGGAATTTTAGCTTTACCATTTACTAGCTGTAACACCTGAGAGACTGTTCGTTTTACTGCCAAGAAGGTATTTCTTTCTTTAAAAAGGACATGATCACTTGATTCAATGTAGGGAAAAGGGAGTAAGTGACATTTAGGAATCAAACATGCGCTAGACATTCTGGTATAATACACTTAACACATGGCACGTAATTGTAAATTTTGTAATAAATTAATGGCTCTCTCGAGCCCAGCAAAAATCTGAACTTCATAGCTGACTTTCAAGACTCTCTAATACTTGTAAGTAATTTAAAATTATTGTTAACGGAGCACCTGGGTGGCTCAGTGGGTTAAAGCCTCCGCCTTTGGCTCAGGTCATGATCCCAGGGTCCTGGGATCAACCCCTGCATCGGGCTCTCTGCTCAGCAGGGAGCCTGCTTCCTCCTCTCTCTCTGCCTACTTGTAATCTCTGTCAAATAAATAAATAAAATCTTAAAAAAAAAAAAAAAAAGAAAGAAATACCCTGGGCCCCATATCTCAGAGGCAACCACTATTAATGGCTTGGTTATCTCCTTTATGAATTTTTTTTCTGTATATAAGTGGTCATTTCTTTAAAAAAGCTTTTATTTTATTTGACAGAGAAGGAGAGTGTATGCACACAAGCAGGGGGAGTAGCAGGCAGAGGGAGAGGTAGAAGCAGGCTCCCCACTGAGCAAGGACCCTGGGATCATGACCAGAGCTGGTGAGATGCTTAACCTACTAAGCCACTCACACACCCTATAAGTGGTCATTTACACACAATGACATATTTGTTTTTTGAAACAAAAGCATGCCCATTCTATAAATACTATTCTCTAATGTGCTATTTTCATTTAATTTATCAATGGCATCAATATCCTAATAATGAACATTTTGGTAGTTTTTTTGGGGGGGGCACTTAAAATAATGCTACAACCAGTATCTTTTTTTTTTTTTTTTTTTTTAAAGAAGATTTTATTTATTTACTTGACCGAGATGGAGACAGAGAGAGAGAGCACAAGTAAGGGGAGTGGCAGGCAGAGGGAGAGCGAGTGGCAGACTCACTGCCAATCAGGGAGCCCGATGCAGGGCTTGATCCCGGGACCCTGTGATAATGACCTGAGCCAAAAGCAGACGCTTAATGATTGAACCACCCAGGTGGCCCTTGGCTTTTAGTTTAAAACCAATTCTGTCAGATACTGTCTATAAACATTTCCAACTATATATACACTATTTTTTTTTTTTTAAGATTTTTATTTATTTATTTGACAGAGAGAGATCACAAGTAGGCAGAGAGGCAGGCAGAGAGAGAGAGAGGAGGAAGCAGGCTCCCTGCTGAGCAGAGAGCCCGATGCGGGACTCGATCCCAGGACCCTGAGATCATGACCTGAGCCGAAGGCAGCGGCTTAACCCACTGAGCCACCCAGGCGCCCTATATACACTATTTTAAGGTCCTTACAGGCACATGCGTTTTCACATTTTATTTTATTCCATTAACATTTTTTTGGTTATTGTTCAAAATAAAGCCTGTAATATGGAAGTACGATAAAGGTTCAAATATATGTTGACTCCCTTCTTTATTAAGGGAAAGAGGGAAATTTGAGGAAAAACTTCCCACCTTATACACAGGTATATGATTACCTCTCCCCGCTATTAATGCAGAACCAATATACACATTCACATTCTAGCTAAACTGAACTAAAACATCTGTTTCTGTTTACTTTGTGCTTTTTACCCCCTCCTTCCCTTTGGTCTAGAATATTGTTTAGTCTTAGCATCTGAGTATAACTTATAATCAGAGTCCAGTTTAAATGCTATCTCTTTCATAAAGTCTTCCTTAACCCCCTCTCCCTGCTTGAAAGTGATGTAATTTCTCTAGTTTAATGGCATAACTGGGAAGTAGTTAACTGGTGGGTTGTGCAGTTAGGCAACTTGGATTTAAATTCTGTTTCCACCTCTTATAAGTTGTTTAAGCTTGGATAAATTATTTATCTTTTCCAGATCTTATCTCAGCCTTCCCATCTGAAGGCTGAAAATAATAACAGTATACTTATAGGGTTCATACAAAAATTAAATACAAATACAGGCAAAGTGCTTTGCACATTGAATATAATCTTATCTACTACGCTTATTTGTTTTGTAGGAGTTGGCAGATATGTTAGATTATTTAGGCTCCTTTGAAAGTAGTCACATCTTATCAGTCCATCTTGATAGACCCTCAGTGCCTATCTAGCACATGGCCTTTGGGAGCATGAACTCAATTAGGAAATAATTTATATAGTTAGTGGTGTGTGTGTATGTGTATGTGTGTATGTGTGTGTAAACTGTCAAGAAAGAACAGTTTTATAGACATATACCATCACTCTGTGCTTAAATAAGAGTGAGAGGCACGTTTGCCAATTTTACTTTAGAGCCTTTAGGGAGAAGTGGCACCTCTGAGTAGGCCAGGAGAATATAGTGGTCTTTTGTGCACAATCCCACTGGCTAATATTCAGCACTTCAGCCAAACAGGTACTGTTGCACACAGCAATTCAGAATCATGTTTTTTAACCTGTCCCATGAAACCAGTTCAAATAGCCTATAAGGAAGGACTATACCGTGTATGTTGGACAAGGAAGGGTATTTGATGAAAAAAAAATGTTCATGAGCATTAGTTGAACAGAAAGTTAAATACATGAAGACTCTACATGGTTCTTTGGAAGAAATTATTAAGCAAGCTGGGTTATAGCCTGTATGGTGTATAGCAAAGAAATACTAAGTGTTCTAGTAGGAGGAAGTTACTTTTTGGTACCTCATTAATATACAGCATAGCACTAGAAAGGACTCTTGCTAAAAACATGAGAAAAGCAATCCCCTGGGTGGCTCAGTTGATTGAGCGACAGCTCTCAGGCTCAGGTCATGATCCTGGAGTCTCTGGATCGAGTCTATCAGGCTCTCTGCAGAGCAGGCGGTGTGCTTCTCCCTCTGACCTTCCCCCTCTCATGCTCACTCATTCTGTCTCAAATAAATAAATAAAATCTTAAACAAAACAAAACAAAACAGCAATCCCTTATTGTTTACATTCCAGAAACCCATGAAAGAAAGTAAATTTTAGCTAAGTACATTTCTTTCCTCACTCTAATAAAACTAGAGATATGGTTTTGTAAGATGGGGCTGGAAACTGATAGTCGGTAAAGTGAAACTCATCTCTAAAAATAAATTCCACTTGGGGCACCTGGGTGGCCCAGCTGGTTAAGCGTCTACCTTCAGCTCAGGTCATAATCCCAGGGTCCTAGAACAGAGCTCCAAGTTGGGCTTTCTGCTCAGTGGGGAGTCTGCTTCTCCCTTTCCCTCTGCCTGCCCCTCTGCCTGCTTATGCTCACTCTTTAATAAATAAATAAATTAATCTTAAAACAAAACAAAACAAAACAAAACAAAAAAACCAAAACAACTCCACCCATATAGTACAAAGGGCTTACAACCTTTAGGAAAAAAAACACAGGAAACCCCAGTAGCTTCTTAAGCACCTCTGCAGAATCAAAAGTCCCTGTAGAACTTTAATACAGAAAAAACTCTTACTATTTTAGAAATACTGAATTCTGACTTGTAGTTTTTAGTTCTATCCACTTACTGGCTATGTAATCTTGAAAAACTCAAGTATTCTAGACTGCATACACTTGTGTAAATTGAGGGCTCAGTTTTATGATTCTACTCAACTTAAATACCATCCTATATTTAAAATAATTCATAAAATAAAGCTACCTTAAAAAAGCATCACTGACATATAAATTTTGTATTACAGCAACAGCCCTATTTAGTTACATTTTTTCCCCCAGAAGAGTCAACTAATTCTTTTAACCTGTTATCTATGGAATTGCCCTCCTTTACTGCCACACTACCCACCTTTACCCCCACATATTTCTTACCAGTCAACTAATATCTTCATTTGTTAATAAGTATACACATACATGCCCACATATAAAATATATAAGGAAAAGGAAATTTAATCTTTTCCTTTGGAAAAGGAAAAAACAGAGTACACACTTAAATTTGCTCAGCTTTCTAATGTTGGGTGTGTCCACAGATAAACAAACAAGGACAGTGGTATCCATGATAGTGTTTCTGTCCTCAAACACCCTTATGTAACTTTTAATTTGTAAATTCTTTTTTTTTCAGGTTGGCTTGATGTCTACCATGGGGTTCAATGCAGAGCTTGAACTCATGACCCTGAGATCAAGACCTAAGCTGTGAAAAGAGTCAGACACTTAACTGACTGAGCCACCCAAAGGCCCCTTTGGTTGTATTCTTATTAGGGATTACTAATACAATTAAAATACAATCTGTTGGGTGCCTGGGTGGCTCAGTTGGTTAAGCAACTGCCTTCGGCTCAGGTCATGATCCCGGAGTCCCAGGATCGAGTCCCACATCAGGCTCCAGCTCCATGGGAAGTCCGCTTCTCCCTCTGACCTTCTCTCCTCTCATGCTCTCTCTCAAATAAATAATTAAAATCTTTCCAAAAAACCCCACAATTTGTTGCGGTTGGGAAAAATATGACTACTTAAATTTAATTACATACAGATTCGGCTACTTGTCTGAACGAGCAAGAGCAAGACAAAGCAAATTCTATGACAGGGCTGTTGGTCACCAAATAAATGTACATATAAGCAAACTAATCTTTTTTTTTTAAAGATTTCATTTATTTGTGATAGAGAGAGAATGAGACAGAATGCACAAGGAGGGGGAGCAGCAGGCAGAGGATGAAGCAGGTTTTCCACTGAGCAGGGAGCCTGATGTGGGGCTTGATCCCAGGACTCTAAGATCTTGACCTGAGCCGAAGGCAGATGTTCAACTGAGTCACCCTGGTGCCCCAACTAAACTAATCTTGTACAAGGAACATTTAATCTTAAACTAGTATCAAATGATTGTATGATCACATGCTGGACTAGGAGGGGACTATTTTGTAATAGGAAAAGCTCTGTTTAACAAATTAATAGAAAGAGAAACCAATTTATGATTTGGCGGTTGGAAAAAACACTTCGTAGGAAACTATCAAGGAAATAGTCCATCAGGAGGTTTTTATGATACATGTAGTGGCTAACAGTTAATAAATAGTCAATAGTGCCAAAAAAAGCATTATTCCCATGCAGATAATTACCATTAACTAATATCAATAATGAACTACAGATGTTTAATTTTAGAAATAGTAGTTTTGCTGTTCAATACATCAGCACAGTACTAATTTTTTGAGCTCCTTGAACACTGGGGAATTATATTCCCCAAATTAAAAGTTCAAAAAATGTTTAAGAAGCTCCTAAAATAGCTGTTCAGTTTCTCTTTGCTTAAAATCTGATACCCCATCTCACAAATTAGAAATAATTAAATAGGAGTTTAGCATTATTAGAGTCAAATACTATGAAATGGCAAAATGCTCATAAAAGGATAAGTCACAAATATAAAAACAAAATTGATATTCTCTGGATTGTTAAATTGTTTAGAATCATCTATTTCACAAGGCAGATGAATAATGTATCAGTTAACAATGATTCTTTTGAATTTCAATGCTGTGTCTAACTCAGCAGATAGTTTAAAAAGACTTAATGTCTTTTAGATTTTCTAAAATGTTACTGAACACAAGAAATGTTGTATCTCTTGATTTTTCTTTCAAAAACATAGCAAGCCTTTATTTACATCAGGAATGTAATTCATGAAAAGATATTAAGCAGTGTTTTGGTTACAGATAATCCATAAAATGTAGCAATGAGTTGTTCTTACCTGCTGAGAATGTTGTATGGGTAGGGAAGATGGAACGCCTGTTAAGCTACTTGAGGATGGTTGACCCTGGCTTTGCCCCTGTGCCTGAAGGAAAAAGTGAATACAACAAATTAGCGAAGCCCTAATTAAGTATATAGAGAGGTCAGGCTTTTGCAATAAATATATAAACTCCTGAGAGTTTGCTTGAGCAAAATAAAACAGCAGCTTGATTAAGCTAATCAATCATTAGTATGGGAGAGGCTGCTGGGGCATCTTTTATGAGAAAGGTTAGGGAAGGATTGTATCACAGATCATATTCTGATCCCACACAAAAACCACTGATGGTTAAAACCTAACCTACTACTGTTGTGCTCCGGCTATAATTTTACATGACAAAATACTAAAATTCATAATAAAATTCTTACTGAAATATAATAATCAGGAAAATAGTAGTATGGCTACCGATGTGAAAAAATTCCATATCTGAACAATCAAAGACAAAAGGGGATTTGATAGTGCTAATTTGGTTCCTTTTGCTACTTCTTGTAGTGCTGAGGTGACTTCTACCAAAAATGTAAAAAACCTGTTATCATCACTAACCTAGAGTAACGGCTGTCAAAACTACAAGTGATTTTGGCCTCCCAGGGATCATTTGGTTGTCACAACTGAGGGAGGCGACTGCTACAGGCATCTAAGGATTAGAAGCCAAGGATGCTGCTAAATAACCTACAATGCACAGAACAACCCACAACAAAGAATTATCCAACCTAAAACATTAGTAGTGATGAATCTGAGAAACCCTGATCTAGAAGGCGTCTAAGTCAAGTTAAATGAGGTGAGAAATCCTGTATTCACAGGATTTTATAAAGTAAGTTAAGGAAATGAAAAGGCCCACCTTTGGCATTCAATTTCAGTTTGGAGGGATTTCTCTTTAAGTTTACTTGGATCTGACATTCTACTGCATCTTAACCACTACTAAGTACGCCTTCTTCCTGCAGTAGGTTTGGAAATTAACCACCTGATATTTTGCTTTGGAATGTTTAAAGACGAATGGCTGGCAGTGCATTAGGATTTACAGTACAGGCTAACAACTGATGCACTAATGTGAGTATACTGCATGCCCGTGCAGCATAATTTTCAAGTTTCTGGATCTTGGCTTCTTAGAACTATTCTAAATAACTGATACTTTATGTACACTTTTGGGGTATTTATGCCTCTTATGAGGGAAGAACACAGGAATAAAGTATCAAGAACATACAATATTTTGTTAAGAGTGGAAAATCTAGAAGATCCAAATGATGCCTTGAATATATAATTGGAAGTCCACTAGATTTTATAAGACTTATACATTTGATAAAATATATGGAATACATGAAAATAGTTAATACTGATTCCACTTGTTGAATTCTATTACGTCCATTACTTTGTCTTTATGTGCAGCAGAGTACATATGCCCATATATATAAATAACAAATTAACTTGTTGAGGAAAGAATCAAGGCCTGAGATACCTGTTTCTTAGCTTGCAACATATATGAGAAATTTGTAAAAACAAAACCCCACATTAGATTGTAACTTTGCTACTAAAAATTAGAATCAGTCAATTTTATGGATTAACATTTTATTTGGACATGTAATTTACAGTGACTTGTTCAAATGATGCCATTTTAAAAGGCATTTTCACTTGTTCCTAAATTCTTAAGATGTTTCCTTTCTGTTTTTTAACTAGTGAAAATTTTGTCTATTCCACACTAATGAAAATTTTGTCTATTCTTAATACTCTAAATTTCCCTATTTTCCATTTTTTCTTTTTGGTTTTACAGAAAACAAGGTTATCTTTTCTTAAAAAAAAACAAAAACAAAAACAAAAACCAGTCATGTTTGTCTCCAGGGAGAAAAAAAATACTTCACATTACCATTTATAAATAATCAATACTGAGTTACAGCCATTTACATTTTCACTACAAGTTGAAATTATTCTATGTACAAATAGATTTTAACAAGTGACTAAAATTCTACTTTTTGTGTTCTCTTTCTCAAGGGTTTGTGCATATTATAGTTTGTTCTTATATACAAGTAGTTTATAAACCCCCCAAAAGGAGAAACTCTACTAATAAAATTAAAAATAATCCTTATAAATGGAAAGGACAGACAGAAAACTTAAATGTAATGATGCATAGTAGGGTAGTTTAAAAGAATTGTGGAAGTTTTCCTATAACCTGTGGATGGAGTGCAGATCCTCCTGAAGAAAATGAGGCAGATAAAACCTGCTGAGATGTGGTTCCTTGGGGGAAACAGAAGAAAAGTGGGGATTCTTGGAACACTGTCTGAGGCAGACGGATAAAGGGTAACGAGACGTCAGAGCCAAAAGGTGCAGCTGCTCCCCCTGTAGGGGGAGGTGACTGAAAATCACTGGGGTCTGAAGAAGTAATTTGTGAGGAATCACTGGAATATTCTGGGCTTCCTATTGGCCAGTTCTGTCCCATAGGCTCTACCACAGAAACGGTCAATTCTGGGGCATGGTAATTACGCTGTTCTTCAGTCACGGGCTGTAGGCGACCATGTAATCCAACTGATTGAGGAGGTGGTTCTTCCTGATTCAAGTCCACTGCAACCTGTCGAGTTCGGTAAGCACGCTGAGGTAAAACTCCTCCTCCTTCTCCTGAAGAGGAGCTTGGAGTATGAACATGAAACTCAAATACACAATTGCTTCTGCTCTCATTGTTATGAGTTAATACAGCGGGTGCAGAATGAGGAACAAAGACAGGGTGAAATTTCAAACGTGTAGCATCTGTACTGATAGGTGCAGAAATACTAGAGAGGGGAGATCCTGGACTCAATCCAGAATCTAATCTTAAATTCTGAAGGTGTCCTACCAGGAAAGCCTGTCCAGATGGAAATTCAAAGACAGAACTTGAGGTAGGGCCCCCTTGTACTGGCTTCTGTTCAGGTATCTGTTTCATAGGACTTGACAGTACTGGTGAGTTGTATGGAATACCCTCATACTGTTCTGTCACCTGGGCCTGGTAAGCTAGATATACCGCTTCCTGAGGAATATAATAGTGAGCTTCTTCTGGAAGTACTAGTCCAGGTCTATAATCACCGTGAACTTGAGTTGATTCAAACATAGGATGGACCTGTATCTCACATGGCTCTCCAGTTACTCTACTGGCTGTAGTGCCCAACATAACTACAGCCTCTGGTGTCCAGTTAGTTGGGCTGCCACCAGGTGGAAGAAGATTTTGGCCAACAGTCCTCAGCAGGGGTTGGAAGTGGCGAGTTTGGGCTTCCAAGAAGGAGGTGCTCTTACGCCGCTGGGCAATGGCCACCTTCGGTGGACAGGTGGGAGGTGGTGAAAAAGAAACTGGACGTTCATGAATAGTTGGGAAAAATATCTGTGATTCTGGGTATGTTGGGGTCCCCCCACACGGATGCGCCATGGACTGAGGCTGTATCAACATGAATAAGACAAGTAATTCATACATTCATATGTGAAATTACAGTAGACATGCAAAACTGGGTAGCTCTGTGTAACCCTATGAAATGGTTACACCAAATTTATAATTAATAAATAACAATGCTTTTGGAAATTATGTGCATAGTAAAAATCCATTAAATACATCCAGGGTCAATAAAGTTATTCTGTGGGACTCTTGGCATCAGATAGGAGCTGCTTTTCCACAACATCCTCTCTCAGGGGAAATGGAAGAACTTTCTAAGTGTTTATTGTTTTTACCACCAATAAGTATTCTTACTCTTAACACATAATGTAAATTACATCAATGGAAAAAGAGTTCAAATAGTAAGAGTTAAGGGAAGACAGTAAGACAATATAAGCCCAGGTTTTTAAAAAGGTAAGATACTTAAATTTAAGCTGCAATACAAAGTTTTCCTATACTCTGTGTTCTTATTATCCAGTGCTGTGTTACAGGCTCCAGTGTCATTTTCTTATCAATTAATCATATGCCTTCTAACTAGAAATCAAAAGAGGTATTTCTGGTGGACAGCAAAAAACACACTACTGACTACTGACAGTAAAGTACTTTTCACATCTATCCCCGACTAGATGCAGTTAATTTCACTACATGAAAAATGTTACAGATGCCAAATCACTGCATGTCCACTTTTCTGATCCTAGTTAAGGGTTGCGTAATTTGGTGTTCAAATCAAGTGAAAAGGATAATATAAATAACATGGACTTAACAGCACTTTTTATATACAGAGGCAGTTCTACACATAAGAATCTAAATTCAAAATCCTACCTTGCCAAATGCAAACAGTGTACTTTCATGGATTCTTTTTAAAAAGAGTAGATTGGTTTCATTCTTTTATAGGAATGGTCCCTATCAAATTAGTAAAATAGCTTAACTGTTACTTCTTCACAACAGCTAAAAGAGGGCCTCTATATTAAGCCAGAATGTTATATTTTCCTCTTTATTCAAGGAGAGTCCTGAAGTCATAAAATATTATATAGTTAATCATTCTCCTGAGTAAAAATCTGAAGATTCTGGTATTGAATATAATTAATCAAAAAATTAACTATATTCTCTATCTGAAAAAGCAGCAGCAAGGTCCCACAGTGTTTAACAAAACTTTAAAAGACGGATCTTTTACAGATATAAATGGGGCCAAAGAAAATCTTATGTACTACATGTATATCTAATATACTCATTACGGTCAAGATCCCACCTTCTTTAAGAAAAAAATTTCCACAAGGGAACATGTGGCCTTTTAGTTTGCCAACACACCATTTTAAACAGCTAACAAATTAAAAACCAACTTTCACTCTTTAATTACTCTTCACTATGGGGAAAAAAGGGACTCATACAGCTTCATTAATGTCTCTTTAGACTAAAGTGAAGAGAAAATGTATTTGGGTTATTTCTGATAAAGAGAAAATTTGCTTTTGATTAAGCCAATGAAGTAATATGTACTCTTTACTAATGTATGAAAATGCAAAGATTTGTACAAGTCAGTTGGAGAATATAATAAAAACCAAATTTTATTGTGTACATATTCCTATGTGCCCAGGGCATTATTCGCATTCTCTCTCATTACCTCCTTGCTTCCCCACTGACCCCCTTAAAGCCTTGTAACAAAAAAGTTTCCTATGGGAAGAACAGTTATTCTGAAAGCATAATATATTACTAAGTGTAGTCCTTTTATTTATTTAATTTTTATTACAATTCTTGATGCCTGGATGTATTCATTGGCAATAAATTTTCATTTGTCAGGAAGTTTATGATTACATACAGTACTGACAAAGAGGGAAGGCAGGCTGGAGCGTCGGTGCTTGCGCTGAGAGGCAGAGTGCATAGGCAGGACACTCTCCAATGCTTTAGAAAGCTTTTCGGCAAAAGTTTCCTCAGGGGCAATCCGAAGGAGGGAAGGAGAAAGAGGTGCAGACAGCACTGGTGGTGGGGTGGAAGGAGCACTGGGAGAGATGCGGGACAGAGAGGGAACAGCAGAAAGATGGGGAACACAAACCGACATGCTACGGCCACGACGAGGCTAAACAGAAAACAAACACACACATGAAAAACACAGTACTTTGAAAACAAAATAACCAAATGTACAATGAAAATAGGGCATAGCTGACATAAAGAAGTGTTCCAACCTCCCTTAATCCCACAAATCCAAGTTTTTTGAGGAGAGGTATAATTCCACAAAGCACAACTGGCAGATCACAACTATTCTCTCTATACTGTTGGTCAGATACAGGTTATCAACAACCATGATAATGATCAATTCTCTTCCTAAATATTCTGAAATAACATCAATTATTATGAATGTATGAATAAGAATGGCCGACTAAGGTAGTATAACAGGGAAAACAATGAATACTGGATTGCAGTTTTCTGCAAACTTATTAAAATTAAACAAGAGCGAAATGTTAGTTTAATGCACATTATAAGGTGTAGAAGATTTTAAGACTGGACTACTTTGTAGGAACTCTGGAAACCTCAGAAAAGGTTTTTCCATTTCTATTTTAGAAAGCATCAGCCTAAGAAAAGTTGCTGGCTCAGTATTTTATTTATTCCACTTCCTATCTTTATCTGTAAAGGGTAGAAAGTCATTTTCTGGTAGGAAAAGCATTAGCTTTCTAGAAGTAATTCACAATAGATACAGACACATTGTGTAGTTTTACTAAAGTAGTCAATGGAAAAGCATCTTATATTTGAATCTCTAAAGAGTAAATTGAACAATTTTCTGGCATATCAGAAATTCAAATTAAGTTTACAAAGTCTGAGGTGCCTTAACATAAAATTTTTATAACATAAAATTTTAATATAGCTACAAAGCAGTACACCTAATATTGTTAAGCTTGTCCTGAGCAAACTCGCCACTTTCTTTTAGGTACTGTGAGCTGTGTCACTAATCATATTTTCTTTTCCAAAATCGGCTGCATATTATTGTAAGCCACAATAAATTCTTTCTGGAATAAGAAATCATAAGGAATCATAAGATTAAAAAAATTCTCAATGTTTGATAACTCTTCATAGGCTACCTCCACATAATACTGTCAATAAAAGGCAAGGCTGTCATTAACAGTCTTTTAGAGCATCAATAAATACAGCTATGTTTGTGGCTCAAATATTTAAAATCTTCATAAATGATCATTCTATTCCCTTTTCTCAAGCTGAAATGCCTAATGTTCATTACCATGTGATAAGGGAAGCCAAGAGATTAAAAATAGTTTTTAAAAAATCTAGTTATTATGATCCAAAGAAAATAAATTAGAATAATAGAAGAAATGGACATGAAATGCTGACAAATTATACGTTAGGACAAAGAAATTCATCTATATAGTCTTTGTAAGTTCTTCTACCCTACCTAATTATTTTAAAGGTCAGAAAAGTAGACTGTTAAAACAGTATTAATAGTCTGTGTTACTGTGGCCATTCATTTTGAGACCTAGACAATACAGGACTGATGAATGGACTCTGAAACAAACAAACATCTTTTATTTCAAGCTGTAGGATAAACGAACAGAGCAAGCAGAAATTTTATTTTCTTAAGAGAGAAAGATTTTCATTTATTGCAGAGCAGAAATTCCATACATTCAGATTTAAAAGCTTTTTGAGAAAGAGAAAAAAAATCTATCTGCCTAAAGATCTCACTAAATAAGTGCTATACCAGTTATTCTCCAATTCTTTCATGAGGCAGATGATGTACTTTATTTACCTCTGAAGACTTCATGGAGTGTCAACAAAAGAAATGGGGTATTACCTGATCTATTTTAACATTTTCTGTATGAAAAGCAAAAGTTACTAATGTAAAACATGGGTCTGTGTGTGTGTGTGTGTGGGGGGGGGTTAATATATATATATAAATGCATACAATATTTCAAGAAATAATCTCCATAAATTGATTCTGAAAATAAATCTGTAATAAAACAACACCAACTAAAGAGAAAAAGCAAATGAACGTATACTGGGGAAGAAATTTGTGTCCGACACAGACTTTAAGGCAGGAACACGCATAGCAACTGATGGTTAACTAAACACAAGCGCTAAATTAAATGGTCATACAAATAAAGGATTTCTTCACTTTACTCACATGCAGCATTCTATAATGGTTTGAATGTCTTACCTGTGTTTTATACATTAAGAAATCTTACAAAAAATGCTCAGTAATTCTTTTAGTAAGTAACCTTTTGAAAAATCTTCTTGTGCCCATCCCCAAATCATCTGTATGTCCAACTTATGCTGCTTTGAACAGTTTCAACTCTAAAGTGCTAAAGAGAGCATTATCTTTAACCAAATGCAGATTACTCTAAATCTTATACATACTTTCTTCACATATGAATTTCAGCTAATTCTCACACAGTAATGTTTATGTCTTAGCCTGCCAGAACTATTCTAACTGTACTCTATAATAAACTTATTTCCTTCAGAAATATACCATTTATACTTTCTACTTCAGATTCCTGCTATTACTTGGGATAGTAGGAAGAATGTGAATTTAACACATTATCTACTGGCTCTGATTATAGGCTTACACTCTTTTATGCAGTTACTTACCACACTTGAGGGTGGATAGACCCCATGGGGCTGAGATTGTGCTTGGACAACAGAAGCTGTATGCCCTGGGAGTGTGCCAGTAGAATGTGCCTGTTCATGCTGGGACCCATATGAAACTGTCTGTTGACTGCTCACTCGAGATTCTGTGAAGACAGAAGATCCTTGACCACTGTCAACCGTCCCGTCAGCTAAAGGAGAAATACATTGTCAAAAAACAGAAAGACAAATCACAAAATGGAGATTTATATTTTCCCATTACAAACCCAAGACTTTAGGGTTAGTTAGTTTTTTCTTTGCAAAGAACTAATCTAAATAAAAGATGAATACTAGTTTTTAACTAAGTCGATTTCTATGTTTAAAAACATGAAGGGTCCATATGGAAAAAAAGGTTTAATGTCTTTAAAAAAGGAAACAAAAAACGTCATGGCTATTACAGAATCTTATTACCTGAAGAATGAGGGAAATAAAATGGAATGCTGTAAGCCACAAGTCTTAACTTTGGAGACCAGTGTGTTCTTTGTATTAAGCAGGCAGTTCAATAGAAAACTAACCACCTTGTCAGTTTCTAGTTTATATATCATTCAGCATTGCGAAGAAAAGCTGAACCAGACTAATGGGTTCAATCACAAATAGCTAGGATAAACTTGTTCATTTTTCATTATTAGTTACATTTCATTTTATTTTTGTAGATTGTAAGTTTTTAAAAACATTCTGTATTTAAATCCCAGTTAGTTAACGTACACTGTAATACTAGTTTCAGAATTACATTTTATTTTAAGGAATTGTGAAAAGTAAACATCTGCAAATTGGAACTTCCAAGATGTTGGAACCTGTAAAATTATTTTATATCCTAACCATATTTCCTTACTGTCCTATCCTTCTAGTCTATTAGTGATGGATATTAGAATAGAAACAAAAAGTAGACAGTGATCATTTCAAATTTCTTTTTATACGGTGGATTCATGATTCAAACCAAGAGCCTAGTGCAAAACGAACAAGATGAAAAGTCAATTAGGAGTATCCTGAGTATACTTGTGTGCACTTCTCAAAATACTTACATAACACAGATATACTAGTTTGTTGGTACTGTAGTTGTTGATGCTGATCTGCCTCAGGTTCTTCAGGTTCTACTTGTGTAGAAACTGAAGCTGAAGTGGTGGAAGCAGGAGGCATGCCAGTGCTGGCAGACGGGATCTGCTTGACTCCTGGCTGGGAAGTACTTGATTGTTGTTCTACCTGCTGTTTGAGACTGTTCTCTTCCTGCTTTCTTTTCTCTTGCTCCTCCCGCACCAACTGCCGCTGTTCTCGTTTTCTCTTAATTAATGACACTCTATCTTTGATGGCTTTTGCCATGGTCTTGTGATCACCTTCACAGACATACCCAGACTCTACCTACAAGATAAAAGAGTGCATTAGGAAGCAGTATGATATCAAAAGAAAACAAATTAAATATAAAACAAAAAAGGCACTTCTGGGGAAAGAAGTAGGAGTAAGGGAGAAGAGAAAGACCTCCACAACAACTGGTCTTAACCAAAATTGTGAAATTACTTATCTGCATTATGCATTTCTCATTCATTTTTGTAGATACTCAGAGAGTGGGTATCATTATTTCTGTAGAAACTCAAGTAGTTATACTCTCACTTCTTAAAATAATAAACAATAAATAAAGCCAATAAGGCTCCTTTTATTCTAGTCACTCTATCTTGCTCATATGTAACTATTAATATTAACTCAGGTTGTTTTTACTTCTTTTCCCTAAGCAACAACTTAACCAGATAAAACAACTGTGATCAATACATGAAAGTTAAACACACATATATACAAATCTCTCAAAGTATAAAAAATTAACAATTACAATAAATATGCTTCATACCTGACCCCTTCTCAGAGGCAACTTCTATTGAATAGTTATCATAAATTCTAGAAGAGATATTCTATGAGTATCTCTGCATATTAACTATTTTAGGCAAGCCTGATTGTTTTCTATAGTTAAGAGTCTCTTACAGTTTCTCTCCCCGTTTCCATCTTATTTTTCCTTCCCTTCCCATTTGTTCATCACTTTTGTTTCTTAAATTCTACATAAGAGTGAAATCTTTGTGATATCTGGCCTTCTCTGAATGACTTATTTTGCTTAGCATAATGCCCTCTAGTTCCATCCATGTTAATTTACCATTTCTTGAGCAACATCTTCTGGCACATCTCTTTCCAAGTCAAAGGAGAACTCAATAGCTTCATTGTCTTTGTATTTTCCCTTTAATTTCTTAATATCTTCAATACGTAGCCATAATTTAATGGCTATCTTTTCTCCATCATCTTCTTCTGCTAATTCTACCCGTACCCCTGTTTCCTCCTGGAAGAAGGCATGGTTCAAAAGGTCTTTGATAGAGTATCTTCCAAGGAGAGAGAAATGAAACAAAAACAAAACAAAACAAAACAAAATGACATTAGATTGAAAACACAATTTTTAAGTGTGGCTAATTATTCTAGGAATAATAAAGAAAGGCTGTAAAACATAAAAAACAAAGGAAATTTTATAGCTCATTTCTATATTGCTTCATGTGAATAGTGATTATAGCTTTACTCTCAAGTTATACAACATCACTTATAAATAAGAGCTGAGAGCAATACTTTTTAATCTAAGTGATCTAATCTTGTATTAGTTAACAATGTACTAACAATGGCAAGTAATATACAGAATGTCATAGCTTCAAAATACCACATAATTTATGTAGAATTTATAGTTAACAAATACTTCTCTTTTTTATGATCCTATCTGATCCTTGACCAATATCCAATGAGATATTATTTTCTGATTTTTAGGAAACAGAGGCTTAGAGAGGTGAAAATCTTGCTCATAGTTATAAGCCTCAAATGGTTGAATCAAAATTTGAAAGTAAGTTTTCTGATTTCTAGTTCTTTACCTTCTACTACAACTTTATTTACCACAATAAATTCTCTTTTAATACCTTGTTCGACAATTTGCATAATAGGCAAGAAGTCTGACTGTAGAATAATCTTTAGATAAATGGTTTCAAAATACCAGTAATCTAGTAAACTGTACCATCCAGAAAAGAAACAGAGTAGTATATTCTAAGACTGGAAACAAATATTCCTTTGTTTATAGTAAAAAAAAGTTCTTAAGAGAGATGAAGGACTCTCCTTTTCAAACATTGTGTATAAATTAGAAACCCAAACTAAATTTCTACTAAACAGCCTTAAAGATCATGATGTTAAGCTCTTCCAAATAACACAGTTATAAAAAGAGTATGAGACTGGAGAAGTGAAGATACTGAATTCTTTAATTTGGTTGATACACCTTATCACTCACATTGTTCAGGAGGTAGATTATGCTCAATTTACAATTTATATTTATACTTGCTACTTTTTCTTTTTTGGAAGGTGAGTGGGGATGGTAAGGGTAGATTATTTTTTAAAAACAGACACTGGATCTTTGCCATGCCTAGCGGGTGATGAATCAGCTATATGACAGATCAGATACCTGCCACTCCTCTGAGAAAAGTCCTGTTAGTACAAATGACTAAGCCAAATCTCCTCCTAAGCTTTGGGCAAAGGTGTCTCTTTTTACTGAAAGGAATGCTGATGTTTTGCTCTTCAATTCTGGCATAATGTCAGCAAATCAAGATGTGTAGTTGAGCTGATTTTAAAAAGCCAAGATTTTATTTCACCTTTTAGAATTCAAGGGGTAAAGAACTAAGCAACAGATCTGGCTAGAGAGAGATTGAACCTTACTGAGTTTTATAAATCATGCTAATGCTTTATAAGTAGTTTATGTTTTATAAGTAGGTCTCACTGAATGTAACAGCTATGTTCAAGGTGGTTTTGGTTCACTTAAACTCTACCATATCACATTTTTACATTTCACTCTATCAAATCTCAATACTATCTTAAATGGATAGAACTCTTCTTTTCTTTTTTATTACTTTTTTAAAAAAGATTTTATTTATTTATTTGACAGACAGAGATCACAAGTAGGCAGAGAGGCAGGCGGGGTGGGTGTGGGAGGGTGGGTAGGAAGCAGGCTCCCTGCTGAGCAGAGACCCCCCCAATGTGGAGCTCAATCCCAGGACCCTGAGATCATGACCCAAGCTGAAGGCAGAGGCTTAACCCACTGAGCCACCCACGCACCCCTACTTTATTTTATTTTTAAAGATTTTATTTATTTATTTGACCGAGAGAGACACAGTGAGAGAGGGAAAGTGAGAGAGGGAACACAAGCAGAGGCAGTGGGAGAGGTAGAAGCAGGCTTCCTGCTGAGCAGGGAGCCCTATGTGGGGCTGGATCCCAGGACCCTGGGATCAGGACCTGAGCTAAAGGCAGACGCTTAACAACTGAGCCACCCAGGTGCCCCTATTTTATTTTTCAAGTAAATTCTACACCCAGCATAGGGCTTGAATTCACCACCCTGAAATCAAGAGTAGCATGTCTACTGACTGAACTAGCCAGGCACTCCCAGAACTCTACTTTTAAAGATATTTACATGACATAAATAGAGAAATTAATCACAAGTAAAGTATTAAATACACTTTAGATTGAATATTGTATTCAGAGGATAATATTACATTTTAGGTTTTTAAGCAATACTTAAGTCCAAAGTGGCAACTTACCTTTCATCTTTGTTTTGCCGTATGCATCCTTCAATAATTTCCTTCACTTCAGGAATTGCTACTTTGTCAAAACTGGCAGGCTTCACCCCCTGAGAAACATGAAAATAGCAGCAGAAACAGATCAATAAAGGCAAGTTCTTTGAACTTTGATTCTGAATTGCCTCTTAAGGTTCTATTAGATTGTCTTTTCACCATCCTGGTTTTTTTCTGATTTGCCTGCAGGAGCTGGTCCACTGCAGGGACAGAGTTGGGTAGTGGCAATTTGGCTCCCATAAGAAAACAAGGAACAGTCAGATAGTGCAGTCACTTACTTCCATGGACTCCACATATAAGTACAGAAAAACTGAGGCTGTTGTCACTATCTTTCTGCTGTGTTTCAGGTAAAGGAAGTTACTGGCTAAAGAAGTCTAAATGTTCTAAATGGTTAGATCTTTTGTGCAGCCTTGTTCCTTAACACATTAATCAACACAGTATTTAACTACTTTAAATAGTGAATCCATGAATGGGCATGAATTCACATGCTTAGTTTGGCAGGTATTCTATTACCACAGTACTCCAACAAACTCAACAAGTATAGGAGTTAAGGATTTTACTGGTTTGGCATGATAAAAGAACAAATTGTCTTGTACATATGAAAACATAAAATGAAAAGTGATAGACTCAAAAGAGGATTTCTAATTAATTTCAGAAGAAAACTCAATACCACTATAATATATAATACTATATAGTATTCTAGTAGTATTTTAGAATCTTCATAACATAAATTTTTTGCAAATAAAAATTTCATCAATGTGTGGAAAATATATGTAAGATGTAACAAACAATCTTGAAAGGTGACATGGAGAAAAACATCTCATTTTCTCTACCCACCCTAAGTAACCACATGGATTGATGCAGCTGCACTAATATACTGCCCAAGTAGCACTGTAAGTCTCTAAACACATAAAACACAAGGACTGGGAAATAAGGGAGAGGGACTAGAAAAGTTAGAATATAGTATATAAAGTTTAATCATCTATAGTCTCAGTGATAAGATAGATTAAAACAGAATTAGTGATAATAACTTGGTAAATCATATAACCTCTCATAGACGGAAATGAAATGCATCAAATGGTTAGCACTAAAAAGTTTTTAAATACTGGAGTTGTGATGGGATAATTCTCATCAATTTTTTATTTTTTATTTTATTATTTTTTTAAAAAAGATTTATTTATTTATTTATTTGACAGAGAGAGATCACAAGTAGGCAGAGAGGCAGGCAGAGAGAGAGAGGAGGAAGCAGGCTCCCCGCTGAGCAGAGAGCCCGATGCGGGACTCGATCCCAGGACCCTGAGATCATGACCTGAGCTGAAGGCAGCAGCTTAACCCACTGAGCCACCCAGGCGCCCCTCATCAATTTTTTAATTGCATTATTCAAAACCCCTGATTTACCTCTACCTCTATCTCTAGGGCTAACTTTCTACACCAAGAAACTGTCAGTAGGGCTGGCCCTAAAGTTAAATCCATGCATTTAAAAGGTTAGTTTCTTTCTTTAAAAAAAAAAAGATTTTATTTATTTATTTGTCAGAGAGAGAGAGAGAGAGAGAGAGAGAGCGAGCGAGCACGCATGCATCAAGTCAGAAGAGGGACAAAGGGAGAAGCAGGCTCCCCACTGAGCGGGAATCCCAATGTGGGACCCTGGGATCATGATCTGAGCTGAAGGCAGATGCTTAATTGACTGATCCATGCAGGCATCCCTTAAAGGTTAGTTTCTAAGTACTGACTAAAAGGTCACAATTTTCTTCAATCTTCTTATTTTTCAAATCCAGCTAAGTTTTCCCAACTGGTCCTTGTCACCATACAATAATTCTAATGAGAACAAGAAAATAATGTTGTTGAAGCTAAAAAGCCGCTTTAATTGAGCAAACTGGTATGGTAGTTCAGACTAAGGCTTGAGAAAATATGAACTGTTTTAAGAAAAAAATGGATGACACAGTCTAAAAGTCCTCTGGTAGTAGAAACACTGGAGATTTTGTGTTTGTTCGTTTTTAATGTTCTACAACAAACATGTAAAACTGTGTAAAAGCAAACTTTAAAGATGCTATTTATAAACATAATGTGAAGAGCAATCTAAAATACCTCATATTAAGTCTGCAGAACATTCACTATTGAATGAATTATCTAAAAGAATGTTCTCTGGTAAAACTGGAACACTTATACATATTTGGCCTTTGCAGGTAGAGACAACTCAAGTATTACAGGAAAATGGCTAAAGAGAATATAGAATATGATTAGGAGAAATGCTTTTTCTATAAACATATATATTTTAGGGGAATGCAGTTTAGTCTTCTGGCAGTAAGACTACATATTAATAAAACACACATGCATTGATTATATTAAAAGACTTTCCTATTCTGATTTATAGGCATCTTGAAAAGATGATTTCAGATTCCTTGCCTAGCAAATGGGGATAGTATCTGTACAACTTATATTCATGGCAGCTAGAATCAGACGTAGTATCTAGATTGAAAGCTCTCTGAATTAAGTTTGCTGATGTAAGGCCACTTTTGAATTCAGAGGCAATCTCCAAGGATCAGAAAGCTTAGGGCTAAAAGGAACAAAAGAATTCTCTTAAAAAAGAATCACCAAGATCTATAGTGAACCTACTTTCATCCTTGGTTATCGTTAAAAATAAGTAATACTTAAAAAAAAAAAAGTAATACTTTTGTTAATCCTACCCATGCTAACATATTTACATTCACTGCTCTACAAACAGGAATTTCTACTAGCTGAACAAATGAGCTATATAATGTCATAACAGCAAAACCAGCAACTGTGAATCACATCTACTAGGTCAAGTTGCTTTCCTAACCTATCCAAGACTCAAATATAGAAAATTCCATACCAATGTTATGTAACATTCTGATGGCACTGCCAACTTAAAAAATGTATTTCAGGTACCAAGGGAGCCAATAAAACTGAGATACACCTTACCAGTAGATAGTATTAAAAGATTAATGCAGCTTACTGTTACCTACTTAGATAATGAAAAAGGTAGAAGAAATTTCAGCTACTAGTCAGCTACCATCCAGAAGCCAGGATTATCAAAATATCTGGCTTCTGAATCATTCGAGAAGCAAGAATATATGAGGATTGTATACTGAAAATGACCCTCAAAATGTAAAAATGAGCATGAAACCTCCATTAACCCTGAAAGTGATCTACAGAAAAGTTATCTGGGACATATAAGAGAAAGCTGCTTAAAATAAACAAGTACAGGTTTTGATACATTCATCATACTTACAGGCTTCTTATTCTTAAGAAATGAAAGAACTCAATATATTTAAAAATATTTTTGGTAACTGATGATATTTTAAATTAAAAAATGATCTAAAATTACTGTAAAACATGATTTTAAGCACCAAATGATGAGAAAATATTTGGTAATATAAAATTGTGTCTTAATCTTTTCCCCTTTTAGTTCATATACTTCAACAAAGATGATCAATTTGGAGCCTTTAAAATCCTCCTAATGTCCCCTCTTTCCTTTACTTCCTGATTTGACCCAACCAAGTACTATTCTAGTCCAGTTCTGACCAGTAAAGGCAAATTTTTGCTCACTTATTCTGAATGAGATTTAAAAACACAAAACAGAAGAAAAAAGAGTACTTAGGTAGATAAGTTAGGCTAATATTTTACACATAAGAAAAATCTGGTTAGAGACATACCCTCTTACCCCATTCTTCTACAGCCAGCAACCCACTGGCTTTAGAAATATTCTTGCTTACTTTTGTAATTCATAGGATCTCTCTTTAGGCATATTATGCTATGTTATGTTTTTTTTGACACGGGAGTAGCATGTTTCTCTGCACTAAACAAAAGTACTTCTTGAGCATCTAATGTATATCAATTTACTTTTGAATTTATATAAAATTATGTATTCTCTTAAAACAAAGGCCACTTGTGTGCAATTTTAGAGTATTAAAAAAAAAAAGAAAGAAAACAATTGTGGCTCTGTCCAAAGTCACATTAAGAGCTGATATAATTGTTTACAAAATGTTGATCTGAACTAAGAAAAATAAAGAAGACATACATGCGTCTTATACACTTAGTTTTTCTTTTAATTCTTATACTTATGGTTTGCCAACTAATCTGCAGGAAAAATAAAAGTGAGTCATAATATAATATTTTCTGTTTCAATATTCTAACTCTTAAGACAGACAGCACTTTTTTTTTTAAATAAAGATTTTATTTATTTATTTATTTAACACACACACACACACACACACACACACACACACACAGAGAGAGAGAGAGAGAGAGAGAGAGAGATCGGCAGAGGCAGAGGCAGAGACACAGTGAAAGGGAAAACAAGCAGAGGAAGTGGGAGAGGGAGAAGCAGGCTTCCCGCTGAGCAGGGAACCTGATGCAGGCCTCAATCCCAGACTCCAGGATCAGGACCGGAGTCCAAGGCAGAAGTTTAATGACTGAGCCACCCAGGTGCCCTGCACCTGCTTCTTAAAAGTTCAGGTTTCAAATGTGTCAGAGTAACATTTGTATTGTCACAAAAGTAAAAATTTTCCTAACCATTTAGAATTGAGAAAAGCCTCCTTCCTCCTCATACAAAATGTAGTGAAAGTTAACCACAAAAATTCAAGTATTTTAAAAAACATTCTAAAGTTTAATATTGCTACATATATTGCCAAATGGCTATAATATACCTTTTGTACACATTAAAAATTCTTACCCACCTCATTTATACAATCCTTTTGAGGGCAGCAGCAGCAATGAGAATTTACGATGACAAACACTGAGCAAAAGTCTTTCTTTGTAAAATCCATCACAAAAGGCAAAATAGACTTGTATATAGTTAGAGAAAAAGGGGGGGAACGGATAAGATGGAAATTAACAGTAAATTAGCCTACAGCATAAGCAAGGCAGACATCAAAATCAGACTGAAGCATAGTTTCTAGTTTAACACTAGCCATGCTTCTCCAACTCTCAGACATGAGTTTAACTATGCTCAGCCAATAGTTCTAGATTGGCCCTTTAAACAAACCTACATGCTGAACAGCAGGGAAACTGTTCTGCTCCTGCTCCTGCTTTTCCTCCAAAAGCAATGGATCCCAGGACAAGCAAAAAGAGATTTTTACTTGGTCAAAGCTCCACCCATTATGTTCACAGGTTCTGCCTCCTTGACATCAAAACCCACACTAGGAATCTATTTATCGAAACACTCCCTCACCCCTAATCATGTTCAAACTATGCTTTTAAAGGAAAATGGCTCAACAACCAAAATGTAAACTCTGAATATGTAGCCAAAAGAACACTGTTTAAGGAAATCACAATACCAGAGTTGGGTTCTCAGGTCTACTTCTCATATACCAAGTCTGTGTGTGCAACCTGGTTTATCCCCTAAACTCAGATGAAAACTTTGATAACAGTTTACCTAAATTACCTAATTTAAATGTTTACCTACTTGAAAAAGAGGGGATATTAAAACCTTACTACTCTCTCATGGTACATTAAAAAAAAAAAAAACCAGCTGTGAATTAATAAATAAAATTGGTAAGAATTTACTCTTCTCCCTTCCCTTCTATTGAAAGCCTCACTGTGCATTTATAACTAAAGATATTTGCATTTACCAGGAAGATCTCATGAACCCAAATAACTACTACTTTAGTGATTAAAAAAAGGTTTTTCTTCAAGGCATTAACAAAGATGACAGAAAAAGCACCTTTAAGTGCACTGTCAGTACGGGTAACAGAATAAAGTCTATCCCTCGTAATGTGGTAGGCTGGAATCCCCATCAAGACAGTGGGTATTAAGGTTTTAATTATTCAATAACAGTAACATAAGATAAGGGCTTAGAAGCTATTTGGTAGGAAGACTTCTACTCTAAAGACTAGAAATAACTATTTTTTTTCTAATGACTACTAATTCTAACAAGCCACCTCAAAGTAGTTGCCATTGATCTCTGGTTCAACATAATTCATCATTACTAAGTAGGTAGTCTAAAATGACAGGTATTGGTAAGAAATACAATAAATGTGGTCCAGCATTACTTTTAACTTAAATGTTTGAGTAAGCCTGCTTAGGACCTAGCTAAATGAAAATGAAAGAACTAGAAAACAGGTGATTTGTTGCTTGGCTTTTAAAACTGCTGGGCAAAACATAAAACCACGGTGAGATCACTTTTTTTGGATGAAGGCATAATACAGGCACAAATATCTAGATTTATAAAGACCAGTCTTTTCTATATTCAAAATAAGAATTTTCAACATATACAATAAAAATACCATCCGCATACAGACAACAGTTAACACATCTCAGCTCTAAGTCCTCTTTTATTTATTTATTTTTTAAAAATATTTTATTTATTTATTTATTTGACAGACAGAGATCACAAGGAGGCAGAGAGAGAGGAGGAAGCAGGCTCCCTGCTGAGCAGAGAGCCCCATGCATGGCTGGATTCCAGGACCCTGGGATCATGACCTGAGCCGAAAGCAGAGGCTTTAACCCACTGAGCCACCCAGGCGCCCCTCTAATTCCTCTTGAAGTCAGTGTTTTTCTCTACATTTCCTCATTTCTTTCAATGGTACCATCCCTATTTTCATGATTCAGAATAGAAAAATCATTTTTAGATGCTTCTTCTCCCAAAATATTTAAGTACTATTTTTCTCTATGAGCTCCTTAAACAAAGATAAAAAAGCAACTGGTAAAGACTTCTGCTACTAGCATTCCTAACTGTCCCTCCAATAGTCAAAGATCTCTGGCCAGGTAAAATTAGATTTTTACTCATTTCTTTGTTACCTCTCAAAGTCATTGCTTCTTTTAACAATTGTGACCACCAAAGTCCAGTCACCTCTTTAAACTTAACCAATTTAAGATGGGCTTCACTCTTTCCATTCTCTCCATCTCCTATTTGTACTTTATTTTGTGGCCAGCTCAGTCACTGGCTTCATTTAATCAACTAACATTTAGCTATTTCCAGTCACCTGACATCATTTAATTTACACCACACTACTCAAAACTGGTTAAAAGTTCTCCATATCTAAAGATGGCCATGGGATCACAGACCTAGGAAGACTAAGAGTGAGAGCTCCTACTTGTTCAAATGAGACAATTTTCAGCCCAGAGAGATTAATGCCATGTTAAAGCTAGAATTAACTAATTAATTCAACTGGCATCTGTGGAGTAACACATCTACCCTACTCTAGTCATTATTAGATACCTGCCAGATACACTGTATTATCTTCAGAACCTAGAATAAAACAGTCTGTTTCTGTGGGTAAGGGCCTCATCAACGGTAAAGTGAAACTAGAGACCATGCCTAGCTCAATGTTACTTCAGTTCACGTAACAGTCCTCCTTTATTTCCTTAATCTGGTGTGAAAAACCCTCACAATCCAACTTCCCACCTTCTCTACTCTATTTGACTGGACTATAAGTCCAGTCAAACTGGTTACTTTTTCACCAAGTACTTAGTGCACATTTTCACTGACAAGAATACTCTTCCTACTCCTCCCTTTTTTAGCCAACTGAGTTCTACGCTTCTTTTAAGGTATACCACAAATCATATATAATGAGAAGGCAGCAACTACAAAGCATCTATATATGAATCTTTTGGCATGTTAGTTATTTATAAAATACCAGGAAACCCATTATTGCTATAATGTACTTAAATATAGAAACCATCTCTCTCTATATAGACTATATATCTATTTTATTCTATAGTCTAATGCCTTATGAATTATAGACCAACATTCAGTGAGTATAAAAAACCCCAGCTTTTTGAGAAATTCTGAAATAAGAATTTTACAACTGTTCCTTAGTACCTAAAACATTAACAATGATGATCAGAACTGTTTGGTTTAAGATTAACAGATGGATTAAGAACCTTTAAAATTAATCAAATCACAGAAAAATGGGGCACCTGGGTGGCTCAGTGGGTTAAGCCTCTGCCTTTGGCTCAGTTCATGATCTCAGGGTCCTGGGATCGAGGCCCGCATCGGGCTCTCTGCTCAGCGGGGAGTCCGCTTCTCCCTCTCTCTGCCTGCCTCTCTGCCTACTTGTGATCTCTCTCTCTATTTCAAATAAATAAAAAAGATCTTAAAAAAAAAAATCACAGAAAAATAAAATGCCTCTGAAAATCATGCAAAATGCTCCTTAGAGCCCATGATGCACAAAGTTTTTTTTTTTACATGTATAATTCAAATTTATTGGATGATAACAGGAATAAAATTTATAAAGGAACCATTTTTCAGCTAATCCCAGTGGATTTAGAACTCTGGGATCCCATAAAAAATTCCAGCTGCTAAAGAAAAAAATACAAAGTTTCCCTCAATTTTTCAAACACGATCTAATCAGGAATCAGCCTCACTTGTTTCTATAAAAAAAAAAAAAAATGGAGTGAACTGTAATCTGTTATATAAAAAACTAAAAGGAATTTCACCCTAACTGCTTTAATTCTGTTTTTCCCAGACAGAATGTTCAAACCTTGCAATCCAATGGCTAATAGAATCAGTGACAAAGTCAAATTACACAAACAAAGTAATTAAAAATCCCCATTATTTCTAACTTGGTTGTTATGAGGCTGGATTCGGCCAGATTCTTATTGGTATGAACCATTAGTTTACAGGAATTTGAGCACACCTTATGATCCCATTGGAAAACAAACCTCTTCAAACTCTATACCAAATCTAGCTAGTTCAATCAAAGGAAATTAGTTTACCTCATGATTCCCCAAGGCTCATTACTCTCTGGATACATGAAAGCTTGTGTGTGGCTCCAACCTAAAGTGTACTATCCTTCATATAAAAAATTGATGCCATTGCTTACTGTAGTTTCTATTCTTTTAATAGCAGACAAAAATTGTGCTAAGGACATTACTACTCTTACTCGGATTTTCTCATTATCAATGGCAGATTTTCAAGATAACTGAAGTTTTTCTCCTTTAAACAGGGATCATGAGCCCTCTCTATTGGGCTCAAACCTGTAATAACAGCCTTATGCTGCCTGTGTACCCTAATTTTTTTATGCTCAGATTTTTTTCCCATTGAGGTCTAAAAAAAAGTTTAAAAAGCAAAAACAGGCCAAGAAAAAATATTAAGGTTTGCATTAATGTCATGCTAGATATGCTTGATTTCTGACACTACCATCAGCACCACTACTGCTATTATTATTACTACTATTTCTCCTTCATGTCCTTGGGACAAAACCCTTAACTTCTGATTCTATTATCTGTGAAATGAAGATATTATCTACTTACCAGGAAAAAAATAAGATAGTATATGTAAAGCACTTTCCAAGGTTACTGGCAAGAAGCAAGATTAAAAATAAACATTAGCTCATTCATTCTGTTCTAAAACTTGACTTATTTTAAGTTCATTAAACACATTTTAATAACTGCAAATTACTGAATGTCACTGGATAAAGAATGGACCAAGAGACAATACACTACTAAGCATGTCATAATGATGTTAATGCTAACAACAGCAATACCTACTAAGTACGGATTGATTAACTGTATGTGAGGCACGTGTCTATGTTCTACATACATTTCTCATTTAATCTTCATAAACCCCTTAGGTTCAGAGAAGTTAAATAACTTACTCAAGGTATCACAACTAGGAAATGACATGGCTGGGATTTAAACTTAAGGAGACACAACTCCAGAGACCTCCATAGGCAACGTAAAATTGGCTTTCACTCTCTACAATTCTGTATACATTTCACAAAATCTGAGCTCTATGACCGGTCAGTCTCTAAACACTAGGAATAGAGCAAAGAACAAGACAAATAAAACCCCCAACCCACAGAATATGTATTCTAATTGGGGTTTTAGATGAATGCTGTAAGGCTGTGATAAAAGCCATAAAGAAGGGGTGCCTGGGTGGCTCAGTGGGTTAAGCCTCTGCCTTCAGCTCAGGTCATGATCTCGGGGTCCTGAGATTGAGTCCCGCATCGGGCTATGCTCCGCAGGAAGCCTGCTTCCTCCTCTCTCTCTCTCTGCCTGCCTCTCTGCCTACTTGTGATCTCTGTCAGATAAATAAATAAATTCTTAAAAAAAAAAAAAGCCATAAGGAAAATAATAAAAGGAACAGAAATAAAGTGTGTATGCACTGAAAAATATTTTAGAGAGGTGGGCAAGGAAATCCTCTCTGAGAAAGTAACATTTCAGGTACAGACCTGAAAAAACTGCATGTACAGACAATGACATGAAACAATTTATTATCAGTGCACTATAGAACATAATTGTTAAGCCACAGTGTACATTTACCCCCTCCAAATCAGCACTTACACAAACAGGTTTAAATAACTTTAGATCACAGATTGACACTGTAATTGACCTGGATTCAGTATAGTATTTTGATATGAGCAAAGCATATAGATTCATACAGTATTTTGATATGGGCACAGGATCTGGGATCAGATAACAGAAATAACAGAATGCTCTCTCATCTTCTAGATATGTAATCTTGGGCTAGCCTTCTTGGGCTTCAGACCTTTATTTATAAAACGTTGATAAGAGTAGCAATTACTCACTTCCCACTCCAGGTTGTTGGAAGAGTTGCAAAGTGTTTTATGCAAGGTCTGGTACAAAAGGATGTTTATTTATTAATATTTACATTGCTATCACACATATTTGTATGACAGTGCACCACTGCAGGATCCGACATGTAGTAGTGGACTGATCTACAGAGGAAAAAAGAAACCTGTTCTTGAAGGGCTCAGTTCTAATGAGGGGACAACAGTTAGTATCAAATAATAATTATTATTTTAATAAAACAGAGGTAGAATATGATGGGAACATAGAAGAATGATATTGGCATGACTTTCTTCCAAGAATGCTAAAATATTTCTGATAAAAAGTGCCAGGGCGCTGAAGCTACTGGTAATTACTTCATATAAAATTTGTCTCACCACCTCTGTGACAGGGGGGCCAATAAAGTTCTCAACTTACTTTTCCAGGAATACTGTCTTTGACCCTCTAAAGGAGATCAAATACGCTACTTCCTTATGTCTATAAAATCCATCTGCTTTAGTGTAATTACTACTTCAATGTTTACTGATTACTAATAGGGTATACATAGTAGATCTGGGATGGAAACCAGAAATATGGAGCGATAAGGGCACTGTATGGTAGTAGTGGTAAGGGAATGACAGGGTGGGGGGAATTTGCATTAGGGAGGCCTATGATCTCTCAATAGATAACCAAGCACGCTTCCTTTATAAATGTGTAATAGTTATGCAGGGATGCTAACATTTACTTAAAAAAAAAAAAATTAGTTAAATTTATATCCAGGGCAGACTCAAGATGGATTTCATCACAACAGTCATCACTAACTGTTTACATAATTACATAAATCATTGTATAAGCTAGGGATTTACTTCAATCCCCCATGTTTATCTTAGCACCCAAAACATGAGAAAACCTTTAGAAAACTAAAAAAGGACACAGGCATTTTTAATTCTTGGCTGGAAGCCAGAATTAATTGGAAGCCTTAGAAGATGGGGATGGAGGTTGGTGAAATCAAGACATTTCCCAGATAAGAAATATAATGACTGATAGGACAGAATAAGGGACTATAGATAATACAGAACTAAATTTTCAGAGCTGAGAGGAAAATAAAGAGTGAGCATGGATGCGTTCTAGAGTGGGGGATGGGGACAGGAAGAGGGAAAGAGAGAATCTTCAGTGGGTTCCATGCTAGGGTTCAATCCAATGGACCCTGAAATCATGACTTGAGCCAAAATCAAGAGTCACAGCCAAAATCAAGAGTCACACGCTTAACCGAGTCATGCAGAAGTCCCTAGAAACTAAAGAGTCTAAAAGTTCCAACTGATTTAAAGAACTCCTCAAGCTTTTTATTCCATCTTTTCTACAGCTTGACTTATTTTTTTGCTTTTAAAAAAGCAATTCCTTAAAAAAAAAAAAAAAAAAAGCAATTCCTAAATAAGTCAGAAAAAAATGCAATTAAATAGGGTAAAATTTCTAAATCAGTCTGGTTACTTATAATGCTAGTAAAAAGGTCTCAAGAATGACAGAATAATAATTTTCAGTTAACGTTTTGGTATTATATTATTTAGTCTATGGTACATATAATTAGAAAGGATCTGAGGTGATCAGTTTCCACTCACACTTCTCAAACTTCAGTGTACACATGAATCATCTTTGGATATTGTAAAATGCCAGGTTTTGATCTGATTTGTCTGGGAGGGGGTTGAAATTTTACATTTTCAACAAGTGCCCTAGGATACCAAATCTGCTCGTCTGGGAACTACACTTTGCATAGCAAAGATCTAATCAGAGACTCTCAGTGTATAGTATTCAAAACTCTATCAGAGATCTACGAGGTGTCTCTTTTCCAATGACATATCTGCATTAGGCTAGATTTTCTTTATACATTTCAACCAAATAAAAAATATTGTAATTGATTTCATACAGAAACAGATACAAGAACCCAACTGTCTTCTTTCTGACCAGACATTAAAGACAGTTGCAAAAATGTAAAAATGCTATTCTTTTCACTAAATCTTTAAAATTAGTTTTGGAAAAAATCATATTTTGCAAAAATGTTATTGATGTCTCCCATCCAAGTACTAACCAGGCCCGACCCTGCTTAGCTTCCGAGATCAGACGAGATCGGGCGCGTTCAGGGTGGTATGGCCGTAGACTATTGATGTCAACATATATTGAGCTTTTTATATCATTAGTCAATACATTATAAAATTTGGTGTTAATTTCTAATATGGTAAAAGAGATATAACACAAATGAAAGCTCTTTGGGGTCTTCAGTAATTTTTATGAGTATAAAAGGGTCCTGATAAAAAAAGTCTGACAGTCACTGAACTAAATCATTCAAGTCTGGTAGCTGCTATCTTAATCTCCTCAAAAGTTTTTTTTTTTTTTTTTTTTTTTTTTTTTAAAGATTTTATTTATTTATTTGTCAGAGAGAGAGGGAGAGCAAGCAAGCACAGGCAGACAGAATGGCAGGCAGAGGGAGAAGCAGGCTCCCTGCCGAGCAAGGAGCCCGATGTGGGACTCGATCCCAGGACACTGGGACCATGACCTGAGCCGAAGGCAGCCGCTTAACCAACTGAGCCACCCAGGCGTCCCTCCTCAAAAGATTTTAATGGATAGAATCTCAAACCTCTGCAGGCCTTTGTAATGCTGTATAATCTTTTCAAGTTCTTTATCATGAATTATGATTTTTCTTCCTTTTTATTTAGTCTCCTCTAGGTTAAAGAAAACAATTGCTGAGCTCCTTCCTCTGTTAATTAGCATGTTAAGTCCCTTCACTCAAGAAATCTAAAGAAACAGGTATCCTTGCTTTTTGAAAGTTTGTATTATGCCACTTTGCTTTTATGAAAGACCTACATTAGTACCTGTTTTTACTAACCGAAAGAAAACCAAAGAGAACTTTTGCTTTTATGAAAAAGGGCAAAAAGTGAAAACAGAATTCAGGGCTTATTTTGCAGTGAGCCAGTAAAGACACAGTACATACCCCGAGCAGCAAGAATGGCAATGCCAAGCTCCGTCCCCTGGGAGCTACATTCAGCATCAAGATACTATAGTTTTGAATTGTGCCTATGAACACCTGTGCTTTATCTTGACTTATTTTATGTGTTTTTTAGCAAGATATGTCCTAAGGTATTAGAAAAAAGCCTAAGAGTGGTTATTTTCAGGGTTTGAGAGTACTCAAAATATTTTAATATAAATTCTTTCACTTTATGCCTTTGCAACTAATAAAAGATTGCACAGGAATGCTCTACTTATGGATAGTGAAGGAAACCTATAGCTCTTAAAAGTGAAAATGATGGGTCTCAATCAGAAAGGTCTCATGAATCAGGAACTGCCTGAAACATTTGAGTGTGTTTTTTTTTTTTTTTTTTTAAGATTTCATCATTTATTTGAGAGAGAGACAGAGTGTAAGAGAGCACAAACTGTGGAGAGGGAAAAGCAGGCTGCTCATCGAACAGGGTAACTGATGTGGGGCTCAATCCCAGGATTCTGGGATAGTGATGTA
Source organism: Mustela lutreola (assembly GCF_030435805.1). Taxonomy (NCBI): domain Eukaryota; kingdom Metazoa; phylum Chordata; class Mammalia; order Carnivora; family Mustelidae; genus Mustela; species Mustela lutreola. Next base: position 44,001,262 of record NC_081297.1, read on the forward strand.
AACCAAAGGCAGCCACCCAACTGATTGAGCCACCCAGGTGGCTGGAAACATTTGAGGTATTAATAAGTGAAATTATGATCTGGTTTTCCCTATGAAATCTCAGAAAAGAAAGTGCAAGTGATCACAGTGTTAAAAATAATGGTGAAATACTTCAACAAAATACAGACCTAGCCTCGTAACGGAAAGAGTTACTTATAAAATAGTTGTTTAGAAATTACAACTATGAGGGGAGCCTGGATGGCACAGTTGGTTAGCATCCAACTCTTGGTTTTAGCTCAGGCTGTGATCTGATGGTCCTGGGATGAGCCCTCCGTTCAGCTCCACACTCAGCACAGAGTCTGCCTGAAAGTCTATCTCCTTCTGCCCCTCCTGTTCATGCTCTCTAAAATAAATAAATAAATATTTTAAAAAATTTACAAATAAGAGATTTGAGAATCAATGGAAAAGTATGTGTATAGATGGCTTTCTTGAATATACTTCATATCCTGGAATTTTGATTTTTTCTAATTATTAAAGTCATTGTTTCCAGCTCTACTTGTATCAAATAGTTTTACTCATCCTATAATATGTATTGCTTTTATATGTGTATCAGCTTCTACTTGTTATGATTCAATTTCATTTTAGGATAATTTTGTTAATACTTCAAAGGTGGCCTTATGTTACATTCCTCTTTTGCAAGGTAAATTCAAACTTCCAAACTTACACAATGTCTGACTGCCTATATTTGGGATTCCTTAAGTTAACAATCATTTATTCTCAAAATATTACTAAGTGCCTACAATGTTCCATATGCTATGCTATCAATAGAATACGTATAAACAAAGACTTGATAAATCAGACTCTGGGACATTATATATGTCTTTTAAGACATTATACATTTCATCCTTTCGGTTCCCAGTCCCTCTCCAGAAGGGACGGTAGCTATAGGTTCAAACGGTTTAACAAAGAGAAAAGGAGGAAGAAATAAAATTTGTTGAACATAACAAATGTGGTATAGTTATACAATGGAATATTATTCAGTCATAAGAAAAGATGAAATGCTGATGAAAAGAATGAAATACATGCTACAACATGGGTAAACCCTGAAAACACTAAGCTAATTTTTTCAAAGCATAATATAAAAGACCTAACAGAAAATGTGTAACACAAAAGGTCATATATCATATGATTCCATTTGTAAGAAATGTCCACAACAGGCAAATCAAATCCAGAGACATAAAGCAGATTAGCGGTTGACAGGGCCTCAGTGGAAGGGGGAATGGAGAGTGACTGCCAAGAGGTACAGAATTTCTTTTTGGGGGTGATAGGTTCAATATGAATATATTAAAAAACTGAATTGTACATCTTAAACTATTTCAGTGATAAATTTATGGTATGTGAATTTTTTCTTTTTTTTCTTTTTTTAAAGATTTTATTTATTTATTTGACAGAGATGATAAGTAGGCAGAGAGGCAGGCAGAAGTGGGGGGGAAGCAGGCTCCACTCTGAGCAGAGAGCCCGATGTTCTCTGGGACCCTGGGATCCCAGGACCTTGGGATCACGACCTGAGCTGAAGGTGGAGGCTTTAACCCACTGAGCCACCCAGGCACCCTGGTATGTGAATTTTTTCTTAAAACATGGTGAAAAACTGAAAACAGGCTACATACTATACTATGAATATGGAACTATACTATACTAAGAATATGGAAAAGTGGTATTGGTCTTTTTCAGTTCTATTACATTAACATGGAAAACTCTCATTTAAGAAGGGGATTTTGAGCTTGGATCTGCATCTGCAAAAAAAGATACATTTGTGAGGGGTGTCTGGGTGGCTTAGTCATGATCCCTTGAGACATTTTCAATATCAACCTTGATTTAGAGAAATAATAAGTAAGTTAATTTGCAAGATTAATCAGAGAGACTTATCACTAAATAAGAGACAGCCCAGTCAATACCTATTTCGAGTCTCTAACAACAGGTTACAAAACAGCAGAGCCATTTTCTGCTGGTACATAACAAAATTTACCCCCTTTTCAAAAGAGAAATATTATAAGATCAACAAAGGAGGCTGGTATGTTAAGAGTGCTTAAATACATGGTTATCTAATGTGTATTTCATCTACCCAGTCTGTTTGATATAAGAAAAAAACATTCAGGGACACCTGGGTGGCTCAGCTGGGTAAGCATCTGCCTTCAGCTCAGGTCATGATCCCAGGGTCCTGGGATTGAGCCCCACGTCGTCGGGCTCCATGCTTAGTGGGAAGCGTGCTTCTCCCTTCCCCACGCCTCCTGCTTGTGTTCCCTCTCTTGCTTTGTCTCTCTTTCAAATAAATAAATAAAATCTTCTAAAAAAAATTTGTTGGATGAATGCATGAACTATTATGGGTTGAATTCTTGCCCTCCCAAAAGATACGTTAAAATTCCAACCCTCAGTATCTCAGAATCTGACCTTATTTGAAAACAGATCATTGTGATTACAGGTACAACCCCAGAGTGGGGTGGGCCCTTAATACACTCTGACTGGTGTCCTTCTAAGAAGAGAAGACACAGACAGAAGAGGAAGGACCACCATGTGAGACAGACACTGAAGTGCTGCAGATGCAAGCCAAGAAATACTAAGGATTGCTAGCTAACCATCAGAAGGTAAGAGGCAACAAAAAAAGTACTTCCCTCCACGTGTCAGAGAGCATGACCTTGCTATAACCTTGATTTTGGACCTCTGGCCTCAGAATTGTGAGACAATAAATTTCTGCCGGTTTAAACCATCCAGTTTGTGGCCCTTTGTTATGACAACTCCCTATGCTCAAATACTTGGTGAACCAATTTATACTTCAGGTGTATACAGTTTCCTGTGTCTCCCAAATCTCAACTCTTCCTTGAAAGTTAGCTAAAAAAAATTAATATGTGTGGATGTGGTAATGTAATATGATAAAATAGATGACTAAATTCACATATTTGAATTCAAAAAAGGATCTGACAGGACCCTATCAAAACAAGTGGGTCAAAAATTTAAAAGATTAACTAAAAAAAAGTAGGTGGTTCAAATTTGTTTTAGTGTAGTATTTTGTCACCTAGTCTGTCATTTCTAGCAAAATCGGGAGCGTTAATGAAAGGAAATAAAATCCCAGGCAATTTTTTAAAAAAGGGCAAATTACCCTTAGGAAATGTAACAAATATATATACATACATACATACATACATACATGTAATTCACTTATAAAATACTTATTATTCCTATAGTTAATTTTTTAAAAAAGATTTCATTTATTTATTTGACAGAGAGACAGACCATAAGTAGGCGGGGGGTGGGGTGGGGTGGGAAGCAGGCTCCCCGCTGAGCAGAGAGCCTGATGTGGGGTTTGATCCCAGGACCCTGAGATCATGACCTGAGCTGAAGGCAGAGGCTTAACCCACTGAGCCACCCAGGCCCCCCGATAGTTAATTTTTAAAACTAAACTCTTATTGGTTATTTCACTGAAAAAGTTGAGAACTATGTGTTTATCTTCTCTTATACAGATTGTGTAATTATCGTGGGGGGGGGAATATGACATATCAAGATATAGGTCTCTTTTTTCACATTAGAAAATTCCCAGAAACCAACCACTACCCAGTCTTTTGTTTTTTCAACTTTATCCCTAAATTCTGTTCATTAAACTAAGAGTCAGCCTTTTTTAAAAAAATTCTTTCTCACAAGTAAAGCATATACCCATACTTGCCAACCCTTATGTTTTTTTTAAGAACTATATTTGCAGATTCAATTATCTTGTATATAGAAAATCCTAAGGAATCTACTAAAAAACTATTATAAATTCAAGTAAGTTTGTCAGTTTCAAAACCAGTATGCAAAAATTAATAGTATTTGTAATGTGCAATCAAAAATTGAAATAAAAAACTCAATTCCATTTATAATAGAATCCCCCCAAAATACATTATTCAGGAATAAACATAATAAAAAAAGTAGAAGACTTATACTCTGAAAACTACAAAACACCACAGAAAGAAATTACAAAAGATCTAAGTAAATGGAAAAACATCCCATGTTCATGAACTAGAAGACTCGGGATGGTTGTCATGTGTCCAAATTCATCTACAGATTCAATGCCATATGTACCAGGATCCCAGCTGAACTACAAAAATTGACAAGCTGACTCTAAAATTTATATAGAGTTGCAAAGGACCAAGAAGAGCCAAAACCTGAAGAATAAATAGAAGGACTCACACTTAACGAATTCAAAACTTACTACAAAGCAAGACATACAGATCCATAGAACAGAATTGAGGGTCCAGGAGTAACTTCATGTGCCTATGGTCAACTGCTTCTCAGCAAGGGTGAAATCATTCAATGGAGAAATAATAGTCTTTTCAACAAAGGGTAGTGGGACAGTTGGATAGTTGTCATAAGCAAAAGAATCAAGTTAAAACCCTTACCTCACACCACATACAAAAATTATCTCAAAATGAAACAGAGATCTAATTATAAGAACTAAAACTATAAAACTCCTAGAAGAAAACACATGGGGTAAACGTTCATGACTTGAGGTTTGGAAATGGATTCTTAGATATGACACCAAAAGCATGAGAACAATAAAACATAACATACATTAAACTCGGCCTCATCAAAATGAGAAACTTTTGTGTCCTAAAGGGCACTATTAATATAATGACACTATTAAGAAATTACAACTGGGGTGTCTGGGGTGGCTTAATCAGTTAAGTGTCTGACTCTTTATTTCGGCTCAGGTCATGATCTCAGGGTCAAGAGAATGAGCCCCGCATCGAGCTCTGCACTCAGTATGGAGTGTATTTGAGATTCTTTGATTCTTTCTGCCCTTCCCCCTGGCTCTCTCTCTCAAATAAATAAATAAATCTTAAAAAAAAAATTATTCAACTGACAGAATGGGAGTAAATAATTGGAAATCATCTATCTCATAAAGGATTTCTATCCAGAATATATGAAGAACTCATACAGCTCAGTAATAAAAAGAAAAATAACCCAATTAAAAACCAAGTAAAGGATCTGAATAGTCATTTTTCCAAAGGAGAAAAGACATACAGTTAATAAGCTTTTATCAGCATCCTGTAATTAGAAATATTTGCTTACACATTTATCTTCTATATTGGAGCTAGTTTTCTGAAGACAGAGAATATATATGTTATTCATATTTAATTATTTGATGTCAGGCTCTGAACTTGGTATGTAGCATGTATTTGCATGTGAGACTTATTTTTATATTTGGGATAGTGCTAAAGGTAAAGAAAGAATTAAACAGAAATACTTTGTAGAGATAAGGCTACAAATCTTAAAGAAGAATATAAAGCAGTAAAAATAAACAGCAAGCACCTACATATAGTGCTTATTGTATACTAAGCACTATTTTAAATGCTTTATATTAATTCAATTTTTGAACTCCTAAGTAAAATCATCAATTACAAATAAAATGTTATGATTGAGATCAGTTGAGAAGCCTGGAAAAGGTGAAAATCCTTATGTAGTGAAACCCATCAGATAAAATTTTGTCGGGGAAGTCTGTTAAATCCAGTATAAAAACTGACTGGATAGCAAAAAAGCATGCATACAAGGTAAATAGCATGTACAAATGGAGAGGAAAAAAGGAAAGGATGTGGCAGATGTGCAAGATAATAAAGAGGACTGGCAGGGCGCCTGGGTGGCTCAGCGTGTTAAAGCCTCTGCCTTCGGCTCCGGCTCCGGCTATGATGCCAGGGATTGCTGGGATTGAGCCCCACATTGGGCTCTCTTCTCAGAGCGGAAGCCTGCTTCCCCCAGTACCCACCTGCCTCTCTGCCTACTTGTGATCTATGTCTGTCAAATAAATAAATAAAATCTTAAAATAAAAATAAAAAATAAAAAAATAAAGAAGACTGGCTTGACTAAAAAAGGTGTTTAGACAAAGATGAAGAAGAGCGAAGATTATAATAAGAATTTGTATATGCTTTCATAAGCAAACTGGTATCATGAAAGTTTCTTATACCAAAAAGAAATAGCAAGGAAATTCAACTAGTTCAAGTGGAGTAGAAAAACAAGTTCATAATGTTAACTACTTCAGGATGGCAGTGTAAGGTGTAAATTAAGTAAGATGTGAAATCAGAGTTCTGACAGTGGGAATGAAGAAGGACTATATCTAAGAGTTATTCTGAACCAAGAACCTGATAAATAGGATCTGATGAATAGAAAAACAAGGAATCGAATATACTTCTTGAGGTTTCAAGAATTCTAAATAAAATGCGGGGAGGATTTATTTATTTATTTTCTAGATAAAACACAGGGGTATTCATTCTAGTGACTGTCCCATCCTACTCCTCAAAGAAAAAGGGATAATGTAAATTATTAGGCACTGGGGGGAAACTGGGGATATAGATATAGAACTCAGATATCTAAGAAGCAAAGCAGATGAACTTTCTAAGGGCAAAGTACAATAGTGATTAGGATACTCATCAGAATTATCTGAAGGCTAAACAAACTACACTTACTACATTTCTGTTGCCCTCGCCCAGCCTGAGAAAAAGAAAGTAGGGGGCAACAGCTGTAGATTAAGAGACATACAATAAAGTACCTTCTGTGGACCCTGATAGGTCCTATTTTGAACACTGACTGTAAATAGACATCTCTGAAACAATGGGAGAAATATCCTAATAGGTGAGGGTATTCAGATGATCCAGAAATTACTGTTATGCCTTAAACCCTTGTGGTTACTTATAAATGATTTAATAAATTCATAAATCAATTTTAAACCACTTAGGGAAAGGTCTGTGAACAAAGCAACCTGAGTAAGAGCATTATTTTTAACTCAGATAATATGTTTTATGGTCAGAGGGAATGAGAACTTAGAAGAAGTAATAAGAGTATTTTTAAACATAATATATCTCAAAATAAAGCTTTAAATGTATGCAAGGAGAATCCAGAATATACCGGTACTTCTTTGATATTTATTTTTGCTCTCACTAAATCAGAAGCAATAAAATCTCTCAACTCCTTCTTTCCCCAGTGACTGAGTATGCGTTCTACTATTGCTCCCTTTTGCATGGTTCAATGATATCCAGCTTGGCATTCCTTTTTTTTGGTGTGACTTAAGCTCACTAATCAATCAGGGTAAGACTTACACTGGTCACTCGACGGTAGATCTGAGCAGCATTTTGGCATTCTGAGTACGGATATTCAGATGTGGCCATCTCAAGCATGCACATCCCAAAAGCATAAACGTCAACAGATTCATCATATTTTTCCTCATACATCTCAGGGGCCATGAACTCTGGGGTACCTTAAATTAAAAGAACAATTTAGACTCAATGTGAGCAGAGGCTACAGATGTTACTCACCTGGGGGAGAAGCAGAGGGGTTAACCTGTGAGATAGAAGCAAGTGGAAGGGAGGGAAGAGAAGAGAGAAGAGTGGTGGGGGCAGGGAAGAGGAAGAAAATCTTAGTATCTTCCACCAAGTATGTCAGAACTTCTGCTGCATGGCCTTCATAAAAGAAACCAGGACAGGGTCAAGTGTTTATTTTATTTACTGTTTCAAATGGATTACTGTTATACAATGTCAAAATAGAAACTTTGATAATAGAAAAACTGATATAATTCATAATGAAAACAAATGGAAGGAAAAGTAAGAGACTAGCAAGAAATAAAGAGGATACAATGGTATCTGCCAGTAAGACAAGATAGGTTAAAAAAGATCAAAATACTTGCCTGCCCCCTGCTGTACAGTAGTTGTAAGGTTAGTATTTATAGCTAGTCTTTGGCCATTAATTCCACCTGATCAGTTTCACTTTTAAGGAGGCCTTGCAGTGAAAAATCCAACATTCAATATGTTTTTTAAAAGAAAAAAAAAAAAAAAGTGTAATGGTCTATAAAGGCCACTCACCAGAAGCCTTTCTTTACATACTTACCATACCACCTGCAGTACACAAATAAGTCTACTGCAGATAACAAGAAATACAGTGAAGGACATCTTACAGATCTTACAGACAAAAAACAAATACACATAAATGAAGAACTCAAATACAGACTGAGTTACAAGCAGTATGTGATCCCACAGACCAGGTTCTCCAATGGTTCCAAAGAAATTAAGTCTGGATACCTCAAACTGTAGGACATTTCCAAGAATAGGCTTACATAGCATGGTTTAAGCAAAAAAAAAAAAGAGGTTGGGGGGACCTCTCTTGGGTTAGAGATTTTTTTTTTTTAAGATTTAATTTATTTATTTGACAGAGAGAAATCACAAGTAGGCAGAGAGAGAGAGGAGGAAGCAGACTCCCTGCTGAGCAGAGAGCCCGATGTGGGACTCGATCCCAGGACCCTGAGATCATGACCCGAGCCAAAGGCAGCGGCTTAACCCACTGAGCCACCCAGGCGCCCAGGTTAGAGATTTTTAAGGAGTCAAAGACAATCAAAGAAATGTTTCCTTTTCCTGTAAGGAAGGCAAAAAGGAAATTCAGCTTTAAATAACTCTTTCCCAATTCTTCTTGTTAATCTATTTTAAGAAAATCTAAAAATAGCATTCCAAATCCAAGTCACATAATATTCTATGGAGGACACTATTTTAGAAGAATGTACAAATTACTGGTGTTTTATGGTTTTCTCTTAATACATGAAATTCTAGCACACTTAAAAATCAATGGTTTCCTTGCTGACATCAACTTGGGGGGGGGGGGGGGGGACAGAATATCCCCAAAGATTTCAAATTTTCAAAGTGTCATATCCTCTTCAGAGAGTGAAAGCTTATCAAAATAATACACATTAAATTATTTTTCTAGCTGCAACTCTATAACATATAGTTGAAAGTCTGAAAGGACAGTCTTGTTCTTCAGATCACTGATTCTAAATAAGGGGTGATTTTGTTACCCAGGGACATTTAGTCCAGAGACATTTTTGGCTATAACAACTGTGGGGGGGCTGGAAAGGGGATGTGCTCCTGGCATCTAAATCATCTTATAATGCACTAGAAAGCCCTTACAACAAAGAACTATCCAAATGTAAAATAACACTAGGGTTGAAAAGCTCTGCTTCAGATACATCTTCTGAAGAGTAGGAATAAGAAAAGTTAAAACCAAGTACTCAGAATAAACTCATTTTCACATTTTAAAATAAAGTCTTAATAGGTAGATACTTTTGAATACATATAACCTAACACTTTTTTAGAAAGTAAACTACATAAAAATTCAATTTCTTTCATAAGAAAGTAACTCTATATTTATTATATAATTATTATACATTACTTATATAATTATATAAATAACTACATAATTAATACATATAAACGGAATGACCCAGTAAGATTGATAGTTACATAAGGTTTTGTCAACAAAATTCCCTTTACTTCTCTTCACATAACTTTATGAAACAGTTAGTCTTCCAGATGATTCCAGAAGCATATAGAGAACTCCACATCTCGTAAGTAAAACTGATCACTTCCTGAGTTCAAGCTAGGAATTTTTGAAAGCTTATTTCACATAATGAAAATTCTAACAGGGTCAGGTATCAAAATAAAAGGAATATCAGAAAACCAGTTAGGATGCAAGGTACACCTGAAACATACCTATCACACTCTTGGCAAAAGAAGCTCGCTTCAGGGTTGCCAGACCTAGGTCTCCAATCTTGACTGAGCCTGTAGGGCCAGTGATAAAGATGTTGTCACACTTAAGATCTCGGTGAATAATAGGTGGAGTTCGAGTATGAAGAAACTGAAGTCCTTTAAGGATTTGACGGCACCAGCTTCTTAGAACTTTGATCTTCATCACCTTAAACCTTTTCAGGTACCTAGAAAAGGCAAAGTACACCAAACAGGTTATCAATGATATGAGTTTACTGCTTTGAAGAATTCCATTAAATTCTAGCATATCTGAGATGGGAATATCAAATTTACAATATTAAGATTCAGGAACCTTAAAAGCTAGTGACACTTTTAACAAGGCTAAAAAGGAAAGAATAACAAGTGGTTGGTAAATGAATTCTAATAACAAAACACAAAAAACAAATTCCTTAAAACTGGATCACTACTAAAATAGAAGTTAAGAGACAGAAAAATAAACAACAAAAATTTTTAAAAAGTAAAGGGGTAGATTTTGACTTCTGGTAAATGGTGAAGTAATTCTTATTGGACACAGATAAAATTATAAACTATAGTAAAAAAATATAAAAACAACCACTTCAAGGCTCTTGAGAGCAATCAAAATTAGGCATGAATTGAAAGGGAGCTCACATGAGGGAAAAAGGAAGCACTGCTTGAGCTTCCTATTTTCTAAATCTTTTCAGTTAGGAAAGGCTCTAGCCTGAATGTACAGATCAGCTCAAGTCTAAATAGAAGCTTGTTAGCCTTATTAGCTGAGAAACAGAAAAAGTTCAAGAAGACCACAGCAGCTAGAACAGTGCTGTCCAAAAGAACTTTCTATAGTGACAGTCTGTTCAATATAGTATTCACTATACAAAAATAAATTAAAATTTAAAATTCCATTTTTCAGCTGCATCAGCCACATTTTAAATGTTTAACAGCCACATATATCAAGTGGCTACCATTTTGGATTATACAAATTATAAAACATTTCCATCACCACAGAGAGTTCCAGTGGACAGCAGAGATCTAGAAAGTAAAGGAGGGAAATCCCAGAAGGGTGGTAGAGAAGGGGAGTCCCAAATCCTGAATAGTCATTCTGCCCAAATCTCTTTTAAGATAACAAAAATGTTCTATACCTTAATCGGATTTTGGTTACTTGAGTGAATATGCCTTTGTCAAAACTCATAGAACGATACCATTACGACTAACTACACTTTTCATTGTATTTAAATTTTACTGTAAGGAAAAACAAAGCATATAAATATTAGAACTTTAATGAAATAAGCACTTGAGTGTTTACACGTGAAGCATACTGAGGTCTACACCTTTGGAATAAATAAAATTAGGAAAGATAGGGAAATGATTAGATGGACATATGTGGTAAAGTAAATGCAGCAAAAGTTAATAATAGAACCTAGGCAGTGAATATGTACATGTTCATTGGCAGTTCTTTCAATTTTTCCGTATAACTAAAAAATTCTAGGAGAAAATTTTGGGAAAAAGTTGAGTCTGGCTTGTATCTCTTTCACATTTACAAAATGATCAAGTATATAAAACATAATAGATAATTATATATTAACCTTGTAACTTATAATTTCATTAAATTTGCTTAGAATCACTGGAATTTTCTATGTGAACAATTACATAACCTGCAAACAAGGGCAATGGTATTTCTTACATTCCCATCTTTATGCCTTTTACTAGTTTTCCCTGCGTTTATGTCTTATTTAATGGGCGGCCCTCTGAAACAACAGTGAATGTAAGTGGCTAAAACAAGTATTCTTGCTTTGTTCCTAATCTCAGGAGCAATGTTTAAGCTTGACATATATAAGTTATAGGTTGGTGGATGTTGTTTAGCAGTTGGAGAAAGTTCCTTACCATTCCTAGTTTGGCTAAGAGTTTTTAGCCATAAATAGATAGATACTGAATTGTCAAATACTTTTCGACATATTTTGAAATGGTCATATGCTTTTCTCCACTATTCTGTTAATGTGATGAATAACATTGATTCATTCAATGTTAAACCAACTTTGTGATCCTGGGATAAACCCTCTTTGGTATTAATGTATTGTAATTGCTGGCTCCAATCTGCTATTATTCTGTAAAGGATTTTTACATCAATATTCATGAAGGACATTGTTCTTTAAAAATTTCTTTTTCCATAATATCTTAGGTTTTGATATCAGTGATATCAGTGTTATGCTGGCTTCATAAAATGAGTTAAACAATAATTGTTCCATCTCTATATTTTGAGAAAATTCAACATACTGTATTTTCCCAATTTATTAGAATAAAATATACATAAAATTTACCATTTTAAAGTGATACTAAGTAATTGATACTGTTATGAAATCATCACCACCAACTATCTCCAGAACTCTTTTTATCTTAAAAAACTGAAACTTCATACCCATTAACAATAACTCCCCAAAGCCACCTTCCCTTGTGTTCTGGAAACTACCACTCTACTTTCTGTTTCTATGAATCAACCACTCTAGGTACTTCACAGAAAGTGAAAGCAGTAGTGGTATCTGATTTTTTGCAACTGGCTTATTTCACATTGCATAATGTCCTCAAGGTTCACTCATATTATAGCATGTGTTAGAATTTCCTTGCCACTTCAGGATGAAAAATATTCAACTGTGTGTGTAGAGAGACAGACAGACAGGCACGTGCGTGCGCGCACACACACATTTTGCTTATCCACTCTTTCCTTGATGGACACTGTGCTGCTTCTTTTAGCTAAATAGTGATAAAATAATGGTCACGAACTTTCTAAATTTGACAAAAGACATGAATCCACATATCTGAGAAGCTCAACAAACCCCAAGAAGAATACATATAAAGAGATTCAGATTCATATATTACATTCAAACTGTTGAAAACAAAAGACAAGAGAATCTTGAAAGCAAGAGAGAAGCAACTCATCATAATCAAGAGATCCTCAGGAAGACTGTCAGCCAACTTCTCAACAGAAACCACAGAGGCCAGAAGCAGAGAAATGACATATTTAAAGTGTGGAAAGGTGTGTGTCGGGGGGAACCTGTCAACCAAGAATTTTATATCTAGCAAAAACAAATCCTTCAAAAATAAAGGCAACATTAAACAAAAGCTGAGAGACCATTATTAGTACACCTGCCCTACAGGAAATGCTAAAGCAAGTCCTTGAGGCTGAAATAAAAGGACACTGGACAGTAAACTGAAGCCATAGGAAGAAATAAAATCTCTGGTAAAGGTAACTACACAGCTAAATATAAAAACAAGTATTAATGTGTTTTTGGCTTATAACTTCTCTGTTCATTTCCTACATGGTTTAAAAGGCAAATACATAAATCAATAATTATAAATCTGTATTAATGGGGACACAACATATAAAGATGCAATTTGGATCTTTGCAAAATCTACAAAAATACAAAAGAGGTGCAAAGCTGTATAGGAGCAAGGATTTTGAAGCCACTAAGCTAATCAGGTAACCTTTCAAACTAGATTGTTAGAAATCTATGGTGTTAATTGTAATCCCTAAGGTAACCACTAAGAAAATACTTTAAAAATATATACAAGGGAAACAAGAAGGGTATTAAAATGGTTTATTACAAAAAAATTTTTTTTAAGAAGCAGTAATGATGAGAAGGAACAAAAAGGTGTCAAAACATTAAAAAAAATAGCAAAAGTGCTTCCTTATCACCAATTACTTTAAGTATAAATGAATTAAATTTTCTAATCAAAGAGAGGGCTAAATGGAGATAAATATGATCCAACTACATGTTGTCTACAAGAAACTCACTTTAGATTCAAAGACCCACACAGGTTGAAAATGAAAGGACACAAAAAAGATATTCCATGCAAATAGTAACCAAAAGGGAATAGGGTGGTTATATTAATATCAGACAAAATAGACTAAATCAAAAACTGATATGAGAGATAAAGAATATATATTGATAAAAGGGTCAATTTGTGAAGATTATAACAAATATAAACATAATATACATCAAAAAAAGTTCCTAAATACATGAAGCAATTACTGACAGAATCGAGAGGAGGAGTACACAGTTCTATAGCAATAGTTGGAGACTTAATAGCCCACTTTCAAAAGTGGATAGACTGGGGCACCTGGGTGGCTCGGTCATTAAGTGTCTGCTTTTGGCTCAGGTCATGATCCCAGAGTCTTGGGATCAAACAATGCATCGAGCTCCCTACTCCTAAGGAAGCCTGGTTCTCCTTCTCCCATTCCTCCTGCTTGTGTTCCTGCATTTGCTATCTCTGTCAATAAATAAAATCTTAAAAAAAAAAAAAAGTAGACAGACCATCTAGACAGAAGATCATTAAGGGAATAGAGGATTTGAATAATAAACCACCTAAACATAAGAGAAATATATGGAACATGATACCCAACAACGGATAAATACATATTCTTAAAAACACATGGAACATTCCCTCAAGAAACCTCCCAACAAAGAAAAGTCCAGGACTACATGGTTTCACTGTTGAGTTCTACCAAACATTTAAAGGGAAACCACTAATCCTTTTCAAACTCTTCCAAAAAGTAGAAAAGGAGGAAACTCATCCAAAAAGTAGAAAATGACTTCATAAGTCATTCATCTGCCCTGTCAGCAAAGACACCACAAGAAAACTATATACCAATACCTCTTAGGAATATAGATGCAAAAGTCATCAGGAAAACATTAGCTAACTGAATCCAACAACACAGTAAAAGGATTATATACCAAGTACAATTTATCCATGAAATGGAAGTATCTGTCAACATTAGAAAATTAGTCAACATAATACACCTTCGAACAAAGGTAAAAAGACAAAACCAAACAACAACCTCATGATCATCTCAACTGATAAAAAGAATTAGATAAATTCCAATACGTTTCCATGATAAAAATACTCAAACTAGGAATAGCAGAGAATATATGATAAAGAACATTATGAAAAACCCAAACCTTACATCATACTCAATAATGAAACACTGAAAGCTTCCTAAGATTAGAAATAAGACCAGGATAACTACTGTTATCCAACATTGTACTAGAAGTTCCAGCCAGAACAACTAAGAAAGAAAAAGAAATAAAAGTATACAAATTGGAAAGGCAGTAAAACTGTATTTGTAATGCCAAGATCCTATATAAAGAAAATACCAAAGAATACACACACCCTCACAACTAGAGTTAGTAAAACAATTCATCAGAGTTCCAAGAGTGCAAGATCAACATACACAAATTAGTTGTGTTCCATATACCAACAATTAACAACCTGAAAAGGAAATTAAGAAAACAATTGTTTTACAAAAGCACCCAAAAGAATAAAATATGTTGGAATAAATTTAACCAAGGAGGTGAAAGACCTATGCATTCTAAACTAGAAAACACTGTTGAAAAATTAAATAAAATGTAAAAACATCTTGTGCTCATGGATTGGAAAACTTAATATAGTTAGTTAAATGGCAATAAAAACCAAAGTGACCTATAGATTCAATGCATCTATAAATATATTTAATTCCATCTACAGATAGAGTCAAAATTCTATCAACCTTCTTGCAGAAATGGAAAACTAATTCTCAAATTCACATGGAATTGCAAGGGCCTCAAATAGCCTAAACAATACTGTTCTTAAAGATTTTATTTATTTAAGTGTGAGAGAGAGAGAGAGAGAGAAAGTGAACACATGCAGAGGGAGAGGGAGAAGCAGGCTCTCAATTGATCAGGGAGCCTGACTCAGGACTCGATCCCAAGACTCTGGGATCATGACCTGAGTTGAAGGCAAACCCTTAACTGACTGAGTCACCCAGGCACCTCTAGCCAAAACAATACTGAAAAAGAAGAACAAAATTGGAAAACTCACAATTCCTAATTTGAAAACATATTACAAACTACTGTAATCAAAACAGTGTAGTACTGGCTAGGGACAAATATACAGATTAAAAGAACA
This sequence comes from Mustela lutreola, assembly GCF_030435805.1. Classification (NCBI taxonomy): domain Eukaryota; kingdom Metazoa; phylum Chordata; class Mammalia; order Carnivora; family Mustelidae; genus Mustela; species Mustela lutreola. The sequence continues at coordinate 44,016,741 of NC_081297.1, forward strand.
GTATCAAGAGCCCAGAAATAAACCCATACATCTATGGTTAAATGACTTTTGACAGGAGTACCAAGACCATTCAACAGGGCTAGAACAGTCTCTTCAACAAATAGTGCTGGGTAACTGGATAACCAGTTACAGAATGAAGTTGGGTTGCACACCTCACACATACACAAAAGTTTACTCAAAATGAAACAAATGTAAATGTAAGAGACAAACCTGTACAAGTTTAAGAAGAAAGCTTAGGGGTAAATCTGCATGATCTCGGTTTTGGCAATAGATTCTTAGACCTAACACCAAAAGTACAAGCAACAAGAAAAGATAAAAGTAAATTGGACTTCATCAACATTAAAAACTTTACACATCACAGGAAGTAAAAAGACAACTTATAGAATGGGAGATAATATTTGCAAATCATATTTCTGGGAAAGGCTTACAGAATATATAAAAAAACTCTTACAACTCAACAATAAACAAAAAAAAAATTAAATATGGGCAAAGGGTTTGAATAGAGATTTGTCCGAAGACATGATGGAATAGACATTTCTCCAAAGACAGATAAACAGCCAAATGCACATGACATGTTCCTCAACATCATCAGTCACTATGAAAATCCCAATCAAAACCACAATGAGATACCATGTCACACTTGGTAGAATGGCTATGAAAATAATAAACAAGTGTTGGCAAGGACATGGAGAAACTGAAACTCTTATACATTGTTGGTGGGAATGTAAAATGGCTCAGTCACTGTGGAAAAGTCTGGTGGTTCCTCAAAGAGTTAAACATAAAATTAACATGACTTAGCAATTCCACTTACAGGCACACATCCAAAAGAAATGAAAATATATACTCAAAACTTATACACAAGTATTTATAGCAGGACTATTAGTGATAGCCAGAAGGTGGAAACAAATGTCTCTAAGTGAATGAATTGTGGTATATCCATAAAACAAAATATTATGTAGTCCTAAAAAAGGAATGAAGTATGAATATGTACAACATCATGAACCTTAAAAACATTATGCCAAACACAAAAGGCCCCATTATTTTATGACTCTATTTATATGAAATAGCTTGATCAGATAAAACCAGAGACAAAAAGCAGTTAGTGGTTGCCAAGGGCTGGGATTAGGGGGAAATGGTGAGTTGCTTACTGGGTTTGTTTTGCAGGACTGAAAAGTGTTAAAGAATAGTTGCACAGCAATGTGAATGTACTTAACATTACTGAACTGCACACTTAATAATGATTAAGATGGCAAATTTTATGCTATTTTTTTAAAGATTTTATTTATTTGAGAGAGAGAGAGAAAGAGAGAGAGACAGCAAGAGCTGGGGGGAGGGGTGGAGGGAAAGGGAGAAGCAGATGTCCAGCTGAGCAGGAAATCTGAGAGGGGCTCAATCCCACAACCCTGGGATCAGGACCTGAAGTAAAGGCAGACATTTAACTGGCTGAGTCACCCAGGCACCCTGCTATGTTTCTTAGTCACAGAAAAAATTCCTAACCATAAATTGTAGAGCTCAGTATAATTCCTCATCTTGCACATGGAGAACTGAGGCCCAGACATGGGGAGCTAGTTGACCCAAATCACAGTCAGGCAGAAACAGAGCTAGGAGTAGAACTCACCACTCATACTCTGTTTAGTGCTTTCTACTACACCCTCCTGCTCCCTTAGCTCTGAGGCTCGGAAACAGAAACAATGATAGGGAAAGAGAACTTTAAGCTTAGAAAGAAAATGCCAAGAACTTAGATGGTGTGCAGTTAAAAGGCCAAAGATTTATATGATCTGAAGAGAAACCAGAGTATTGATGGTGTGCAATTAAAGAGTAAATACACAGCATGGGAAGGAAAATGGAGAATAACTACTTAATGAGTACAGTGTTCCTTTGAGGTGATGAAAATGTTTAAGAACTTGATAAATCATGTAGTGGTTATACAACACTGTATAGACAAAATATCTATACCTGAATTATACTTTAAAAATTTTAATTTTATGTTGTGAATTTCATGTCAATTAAAAAAATCTAGCTTTATTCTATTTCCTGAATCAAATTTTTTAACCCATATTAATTTTCAGGTATGGGTACCAATTTAAGTATTAATAAATAAGCGGAACAAAGGTAGAAATCTAAAAAGCCCAAAAAGCATCAATGTTGGAACGAACTCCCATCCCTTTTGCCCCTTTTGCTTCTCTGAATGCTACCAACATTCCTAATTATTCTGTATTCTTCCAGTATGAATATAGATTTGGTTCTCTGTTATGGTCAACTTTATTAAGCACTGTGAAAGAAAACAACTTAAATGTCCTGCTATTCATTTGAACTGCTAACAAAGTATTAACAAGAGCAGCTTATAGGACTTGCTTTCATGGCTGTATGGAAGTCATATGTAACTATATGAAAATATGGATTTGTTTTAAATCCACATGCTTGGGTGGGGGGTGCACCTCGGTGGCTCAGTTGGTTAAGCATCTGCCTTCAGCTCAGGTCATGACCCTGGGGTCCTGGGATTGAGTCCCACATCGGGATCCCTGCTCAATAGGGGAGCCTGCTTCTCTCTCTGCCTGGTGCTGCCCCCGCTTGTGTGCTCTGTCAAATAAATTCTAAAAATCTTCGTTTTTAAAAGTGAATCTATTTGCTGAGAACTAAATACACATCCTCAAGTCCTTCCTTATTCTCTTGATTCTTGCCTTCTAGAATGATAATTAATGTCTTTTTACTCCATGTCTCATGTTTTTTTTGCTTTCTGATATTCATATTTATCCTTTTTAGTTCAATTTAGTCTGCTGTTTAACCTAATCAATGAAGTTTTAATTTTAAGGATTTTTTTAAAGGATTTATTCTTATTTCTAAAAGTTCTTTGGATCTTATTACATCTGAACTTTTTTTTTTTTTTTTTTTTTTTAAAAAGTAATGCCTATACCCAGCATTGGGCTAGAACTCACGATCCCGAGATCAAGAGTTGTGTGTTCTATCAACTGAGGGTCAATTCCACAGAAGCTTAGCCTACTATGTTAACCCAAAGTCTCTCAATAAACTTTTAAAAACAAATAAAAACAAACTTAAAACAAATGTCAGAGGGTAATCTTATAGGGTATGCCTGAACAGATTATTGACAGCCCACTAAAGTACCTAAACTGGTGAGAAGAACCTCAAGGTACAGATATACACATAACTAATAACCACAATTTTCTTTAATTCATTCAAACAGTTTTTAAATTTCAGGCATAGTGCTAGAGAGTACAATCTAATGGAAGAAAGAAATATATTAACAAGCAGCTTGGATGATGAGGATAAAGGTGTTACCATAAGTATTGGAGAAGCTGAGTGGGGAAACCAGAATTTGCAGGAGGGAAATATTCTGTTGGCTTTTCAATATGTTAATCTTGAGCATCCAAGAGCACATGCAAATCATTACATCCAAAAGATACAAAACTGTTTCAAATATCTGGGATGAATTAGCTCAGTAATATTAACTAAAGAAAGTGTACCTTAAAAAAGATACAATTTTTAAAGGTCCAATTCCTCCACAATAAAAAATTTAAACCATATAATTTATACTCCATTTGACCCTGGAACAACATCGGTTTGAACTGTGTGGATTTACTTACATGCAGACTTTTTATAGTATAGTACTGTAAATGTATTCTCTAATGATTTTATTTTCTCTAGCTTACTTTACTATAAAAATAGTCTATAATACATATAATATGCAAATAGGTGCTAATCAACCATTTATGTTATCAGTAAGGCTTTTAGTCAACAGTAGGCTACTAAGTAATTAAGTCTGAGGGATTCAAAAGTTAAACTTGGATTTTCAACTACATGGAGGGTCAACTGTCCCTAACTCTCACATTGTTCAGGGTTAACTGTAGTTTTCTCACTGTAGTTTCCTCTCTGAGTACATGTAATCCGAGAGACCTGGGATTCCAAAGGCAAACTCCCATTCCTACTTTAAAACTCTTTTAGGGAAAGGGAATACCTTGTTAGGAATTGTTCAAATGGAGAACAAGAAATTTCTGCATTTGACCTGCTTTCGTGAAAGAAACGATGAGTCTAGCTATTTCGGCTTTAATTTCTTTTTTTTTTTTTTTTAAAGATTTTATTTATTTATTTGATAGAGAGATCACAAGTAGGCAGAGAGGCAGGCAGAGAGAGAGGAGGAAGCAGGCTCCCTGCTGAGCAGAGAGCCCGATGCGGGACTCGATCCAAGGACCCTGAGATCATGACCTGAGCCAAAGGCAGCGGCTTAACCCACTGAGCCACCCAGGCGCCCCTCGGCTTTCATTTCTGATACTAAGGCAAATGTATTTATCTAGCAATAACTGTCACAGTACCATTTGAATCTGATATAATAATAGTTGCACAGATGCAGCAGAAACCGTCCAATACAAGGTGATAAAGTAAATGGGAGTAAATGGAGAAAGTAAATAAGCGTCAACCTCATTTAAACCACTAGAGGGCCACATTGTCATATGATTTCATGATCCCTCAGCTGCTGCTCAATTTTAGAAGTGCAAATCAACATGATTTAAAATAACTAGGTTTATTCTGTAATAACTTATTTTAATATTACCATTAAATAATTATAAAATTATTTTATACACCAGAGGACTTAGTGGGCAGGAAAATGTCCTACCAAGAGGTGGAGGGATTGTTCCCTCCTTGGTATGCTTGGAAAGAAAAGCAGGACTGATAAAATATGACATGAGAAAATTCAAGTTCTTTCAAACTTCTTGGTCAATTTTTATAACATTGATAGACTTACGTTTTAAGTGTTCCAGATGTCATAAGTTCAGTCACCAAAACAATGCACTTCTTCCCTTTTACTGTGGACTCCCAGGAATCATAGAATCGAACAATATTGGGATGCTGAAGACCCTTTAACATTTCAGCCTCTTCTTTAAATCTCTGCCTCTCAGACTTTGTTAATTTTCGATCCTAAAATCATGAACCAAAACAAAATGTGGTTTAAAATAAAAGAATACCAAGTCACACAGTCAAATTTAAATGCTGTTAAGAGTACACTTATCTTGATAAGAAATGTATAGAACTGCTGAAACTAATAGTTGAAACTAATATAGCACTATATGCTAATTATATTTAAGTAAGAATAAAATAGTTTAAATAGGGGGGGGGAACCCCCACCAAAAAATGAAATCTTGCCATTTGCAATGATGTGGATGGAATGAGAGGGTATTATGCTAAGTGAAATAAGTCAGAAAAAGACAATTATCATATGATCTCACTGATATGTGGAATTTGAGAAAAACACAGAGGATCATGGGGGAAGAGAGGAAAAAAGGAAATGGAACAAAACCAGAGAGGGAGACAAACCATGAGAGATTCTTAATCTCAGGAAACAACCTGAGGGTTGCTGGAGTGGAGGAGAGTAGGAGGGATGCGGTGGCTGGGTGATGGACACTAGGGAGGGTATATGCTATATGGTACCTGCTGTGAATTGTGTAAGACTGATGAAATACAGACCTGCACCCCTGAAACAAATAATATATTAATTTTTTTTAAATGGGGGAAAAACAAAGAAAAAACCCCATAAAAATAAGTTCAAATGCCAAACGTGTACTAAATTACAATGATCGATAATGTTTAAATCAGGAATGCTTTAACATTAAAGTTACTAATAACTAATAATTCTTCAGCCTTTCATGACTGTGAGAACAGGGTAAAGTATACTTAAGAAAACTGGATTATAATGTGCTTGAAATTATTTCAATGTCTTTATGTTAACATGTTCCTCAAATACAATAACATTTTGTGGCTACAGTTAATTTACCACTTCTAAAATAATGATTTATTGCTATGCAGTATATGCAATTTAATAACATGGAACAAGTATGAGATTTGGGGAGGCAAAAAGATCTAAATGTAAATTCTAATTCTATCTTTGCTTTGATTAGAATTTTCTTTAAGAAAATATTAAATAATAAACATTTAAAGCACCTGGTACTTCATAGGTGATGTGATGTTTCTGAGATGAACTAGGGCAAAGCACTTAATTTGTTGATCCTCCCTTGACAAGGTTCCATATACACATACTCTGAATTATTCTGTATATTACAACTGAAACTATCTCTGTCACACTAATATTCTGTCAAATCAAGCAATACATATTTTAACAAAAGATTCCAGGCATACAATAAAGTAATGTGTCCATCACACAGTTAAATAAACATAGACATAATTAAAAGCCCCCTATGTAACAGGATTGTCCTTCCCATCACTACTCCTTACCCCCTGAATAACTACTAGACTGAATTTGGACATACCACTTCCTATAAAGGTTTTAATACTTTTTGTTAACATTTTAAAATTTCATAAAATGTACACAGTATGTTTTCTTTATTTTTTTAAGATTTTTTTTTTTTTGGACAGAGATCACAAGTGGGCAGAGAGGCAGGCAGAGAGAGAGAGAGAGAGAGAGAGAGAAGAGGAAGCCGACTTTCTGCTGAGCAGAGAGCCTGATGTGGAGCTCCATTCCAGGACTCTGGGATCATGACCTGAGCTGAAGGCAGAGGCTTTAACTCCACTGAGCCAGCCACCCAGGCTCCCCTAGAGTATGTTTTCTTTAAAAACTTGTTTTTTTTACTCAGTATTGTTTGAGATCACCTGTGATGATATACCAGGCACTACAAGGTATCTACCATATTATTATAACTTGGCTTTGTTCATCATCACTGTTACAAGTTATAATAATATGGTAGATACCTTACCTAAATATATCATAATTTATATCATCTTCTATTGATTAATCTTTAGGCTAGTCCCCATTTTTTGCTACTATAATATTGCAGTGGTATTACAATATTAATCTCCTTGGCTATACATTTAAATGTGTCTCTAGGAAACAGGTTCTTAACTTATTACAAAGCTAAAGTAATCAAAACAGTGTGGTACTGGCATGAGGACAGATAGGTAGACCAAAGGAATAGCATTGGAAGTCTAGAAATAAGCCCATATATCAATTATGAATAATATATATACCTGAGAGTATTCAGTAATCCTGTGATTTTTGTCACCTACAGCCCTAGATATTTTGATATCTCTTAACAGTGGTTATAGATTACCTCAAAATATCATTTACATTAATCATTACTTTGAAATTGACAATGAGATCTTTCAGTTGATCTGATTAGTATACACTAACAATGCTCACTATAACACAACTTAAAAAATTTTTATAACTATTTTAGTACAATTAGTCTCCTTATAATCCTATGTATTTTACCATATAAACTTAAAATACTATTCTAGCCTTCAAAAGAGACATGAGGCACAAAAAATACTAAACATCTATTAGGATCATGTCTAGAATTACTTAATCATAAGAAATAGGCACTTCCAATATTCATTCATTCTTTCCTTCTTTCTTTCTAAGATTTTATTTGACAGAGAAAGAGAGATCACAAGTAGAAGGAATGGGAGAGGGAGAAGGAGGCTCCCTGCTCAGCAGGGAGCCCAATGCGGGGCTTGATCCCAAGACCCTGATATCATGCCCCGAGCCAAAGGCAGATGCTTAACCAACTGAGCCACCCAGGCACTCCACACCTTCAATTTTCATAGCTACCAACAAACTGCTTTTCAAGGGGACTATACCAACATACTCTCTTAATAGCATTGTATGAAGGTTTCCATTGCTAAACATGGTCACCAGTATGGTATTACCAGACATTAACTTTTATCAATGTGATGGGTGTAAACTCATATCCTGTTTTTTAATTTACATTTTTAGAGGCAAGAATGAGAAAAAGTTTTTATTTTCTTTGTAGACTACTTGAGTTTCTTCTTCTGTGAGATGCCAAATCATATCATTTGTTTTCCTTCTTTGTAGGAGTTCTCAATATATTCTGCATACAAATCTTTTATTAATTTTATGTTACAAATGTCTTCTCAATTTGTGGTTCGTAATTTCACTTTGCTTAGGATGTCTTCTGATTTTGATGTTTTTATTTCACTGCAGTTCAATTAATCTTCTACTTTATGGTAGGTAGGTGGGCTTTATCTCTTCAGTAATTCTTCCAGACACTGAGGACATACCTTTTCCTTTCCTTTTAAAAATATGTATGTTTTGTTTGCCACACTAGGGAATTTATTACTGAGGAATTTATTTGGTTGGATAAAAGGAGGATTGGCTGTTTTTTTTTTTTTTAATCAACCAATAACTTAATACCATTTGATGAATGATCCATCCTTTCCATATAAGTGTAATTTTATTTCTTGATTCTATATTCTATTCCAATGGTCTGTCTATTCTGCACTAATACCACAGTTTCTTAGCTGCTATAGTTTTAAAATAATTCATTCTTGGTAGAACCAGCTCCTATAACCCTTCCTCAACTTTATTTTCTAAATTATCTTGGTTATTTTTTTCTAGCAAGAAGACTGTTATTTCTATAATGTAGAAATTACAGCATAAGCCAACTAAAACTATCAGAATATTATCAAGAATTTTAACTAAAGGCATATAATTTGTAATGCTATAGAGACTATATAGATAATCTGTTCAACATTTTTTCCCAAGCGGTATAAATTAATTTTAAAGAATTTATTGTAAATTTACATGCCACTAAAAAAAAAAAAATCACTATTCTCATCATCCCCTCCCCATCTTATACATTATTTTTCCTACTACTTTAGCTCCCTCTTGTCCTGTTACTCCTTTAGATAACATTATAATTGTTATTTAGCAGTATTTGCTTACTTATATATACCCACATATCTTTTTGTTCACCCTTCTATTTTGCTCCCTGTTCTCTTTATCTCGGTTCATTTTTCTTTTTCTGTAAAATGTTTTTCAGAATTCTTTTAGTAAACGTTCCATTAGTGGTATAATCCTAGGTTGTTTGAGATGTTTACTTCATCATCACTCTTGAGTGATAGTTTAGATAGATGTGGAAATCCAGGCTAGCTTATTTTTCTTTCAGCATTTTCAAGATATTGTTTTGTGGTGTTCTGGTGTCTACTACAGCTGTCAGTATAAATGTCTTCCTTTGTAAATTTATCTGAATTTTCTCCAGTTGTTCTAAAGACTATTTTTAAAAAATTGTGTTCTGCACTTTCAGTACCATGCACCTAGTTTTATGTATTTATACATAAACATAAATACATAGTTATGTTTATACAAATGTTTATACATAAACATAAAATACCATGCACCTAGTTTTTATGTATTTATACATAAATTTTATGTATTTCTAATAACTGTGTTTCTAAGCCAAAAGTTTCCAGTATTTGTCTTCAAGTCAGGAGAATTCTCAATTATTATCTCTTGGATTACTGCCTCTTCCTATTTCCCTTTCTCTTCTTTGTAAGATTTATTTGTGTTATGTGTGAAGGTGTATGTACGTGTGTGTGTGTGTGTGTGTGTGCACACAACATAGCTCTATCCCTCCTATCTTAACTTATCTCTCATTTTCCATTTCTTATACCTTCTGGGCAATGTTCTCAGATCTACCTTCTTGTTCCCTAAGTCTCTCTTGAGTCATTATATCTAAACTGCTTATTAACTCTTTTAAATTAATCAAACTTTAAACTCCAAAGGAAGAAGGGATGCAGAAGACATGTGGCCAAGTCTCAGTCCCTGTTCCAGAAATAAGAGATAAATGAACACAAACCAGATGGAACACTTCCAACTGACCATACAAGTCTTGGAACCTAGGTATAAAGGTAAGAGGGCATATATTTGGACATCCGCAAAGAAAATAAAATTGTTAGTCTGTCACCAAAGGCACCCATCAAAGGGTGTGATAAAAGGAACTCAGTCACCACTCCCGTCCCTACTCTCCTAACATCATAAACAAAGCTAGGAGGGAAAAAAGAACAAAAAGGCTGGGCACTTAACTAATGGCTTCACTGGGGAAGGAATTCTGCTGCCATTTCACCAGGCCTAATACCTGGGGAAAAGATTTGCCCTCCCCATTCAGTGGCAACTCTAACACATGGGTTTTGAATGAGACATGATAACTGGTAGCTCAACTTGGAAAGAACCCCTTTAACCTCCCCACATTCCCTGCTTCATGACCATTAAGTTTTCTCAGCACCTTCCTTGGAATTTCCTCTGTTCCAGAGTCCTGCTCCACCTCCAAATTATCACTGCAAGCTTGGCTCCTCTCAAAGTTCCATAAAGGCCCCTTTTCACTGCCCTTAATCACTTCTATTCCCACTCTCAACTAGATGCTACAATTATCCACAAGTCCACTGAGACTCCGATCCATGGCAGCAGAGCTATTTTGTCCTGAATTATCCTCCTAAAAAGTTCCTGTTCTTGAGAGAACAGACAGTGAAAAGATAAAGTCAAAATATTTAAAGGCAGATACCTGAGGAAAGTACCATTTGTCAGTTTTTAATTACAATGCATTTTCTTTCTTTCTTTCTTTTTTTTTTCTTTGCATTTTCATTTCTTGAATCTCTTTCCAGGTCTTTATTAAATCAGTCATTCACTACCCCTTTCTAACACTAACTTGATGTTTTTAGTCCTTCAACTTTTTAAAATAACTTACCTTTAAAGGCTCAATTCAATACGACTTTTATCTGAGTTACTGGGGCTTTAATTTTACCTACTGTTTTGGTTCACTTGTGGTTTGTTTCTTCATGTGATTCAGAATACTGAATAAAATGGTTATCTTAAACGGTGATTTGACTGTTGGAATATCCTCAGTTACAGGTGTATCCCTGTAGATGGTCTGAAGTTTGTTTAGGTCTAGTGCCCTAGGGATATTACTAGCCTTGGCCATTAACTCCATGCAATCAGCTCAAAATCAAAATCACCTGTGTGAATACAGGTCCTTGTTTATAAGTTTCCAGGGTAAACTTTTCTTTCACCTGACCTGAAGAAGCTTGTCTTTTCCTGGGATAGAGCCCCATGATCAAGCTCAGCTGGGAGTTTGGTTCTTCCCGTCTGCCTCTCCCCTCGTTTGTGCTCTCTCTCTAAATGAATAAAAAAAAAATCTTAAAAAAAAAGAAAAGAAAGAAAGAAAGAAAAAGAAATGGATTTTTTCTCTAGTCTGTATTTTCATTAAAGGTGTAGCTTTCTTCAAGGAACAACTTTACTGCATCTCAATTCCACTACCTGCTTGGGCTTAAGACTTCATCTATCATTAGATATATGGTAAAACCATGCCTCTTAGTTATTAACAAGATTGGCAACTGTCCCAGAAAAGTTCTCATCGTGTCAGTTCACACTTCTCCCACTCTGGATTTTTGTTTCTTCTTAGTTTTTAGACCTTGGAGATTATCCTCACATTCCTACAAGCTTATACTTAAAAGGATGGTTTTTATTGTTCTTTTAATAAAAATTTTCAAAATATCTGGTGTTTTACAGTGGGTAGAGTTTTCAGTTTGATTTTCCATTTATCAACCTACAGTAGGGTTTCCCTACATAAATAAATAAATAAATAAACACAAACACACACACGTGTGTATATAAAAATATATAAACAAATCTTAAAATATATATATATATATGTATTTTTTTTAAAGATTTGTTTATTTTGGGGCACCTGGGTGGCTCAGCTGGTTAAAGATTTGTTTATTTTACAGGGGAGGGAGAGAGAGTCTTAAGCAGACTCCACACTGAGCATGGAGCCTGACAGGGGTCATGACCTTGAGATCACAATCTGAGGTGAAACCAAGAGTCGGACACCTAACTGACTGCACTGCCCAGGCACCCTTCCCAAAATACAAAATATCTTATTTACCATACATTCATTCCTAAATGTTCCTCATTTAAGGAAAATTTATACAGAAAACAGAAGAAAAATCTAGATCACTTATTGACTCCCTTATACATGACTAAACCTCACTATAGTTGAAGAAGACATTTTAAAGAAATTGTGAAGCTACTCCAGTCTCAAAGCAATCAGAAGACAGAAATCACATGAGCCAAATGAATTATGTTCTAGCTACAATTAAGACACTTTTAAAAAAAAAGATTTTATTTATTTATTTGACAGACAGAGATCACAAGTAAGCAGAGAGGCAGGCAGAGAGAGGAGGAAGCAGACTCGGTGCTGAGCAGAGAGCCCAATGTGGGGCTTGATCCCAGGACCCTGGGATCATGTCCAGAGCCGAAGGCAGAAGCTTTAACCCGCTGAGCCACCCAGGCGCCCGAAGACATTTATTTTTTATATTTTAATATATATAGTCTGTCTTTCTTGATGGTCTTGATAAGTGGTTTTTTGAAAGATTTACTTAAAGAGAGCAAGTGGTGGCACCGGGGTGGCTCAAGTGGGTTAAAGCCTCTGCCTTCAGCTCAGGTCATGATCCCAGGGTCCTAGGATCGAGCCCCACATCGGGCTCTCTGCTCTGCAGGGAGCCTGCTTCTCTCTCTCTGCCTGCCTCGCTGCCTACTTGTGATCTCTGTCTGTCAAATAAATAAATAAAATCTTAAAAAAAAAAAAAAAAGAGAAAGCAAGTGGGGAACAGGAGGGCACAGGGGCGCAGGAGCCCCTGGGGAGCTTGATCTCCCAACCATAAGATCATGACCAGAGTTGAAACCAATATTCGGAGGCTCAACTGACTGCACCACCCAGGAGCGCCCTTAATGAGTAATCTTATCTTCTGTAGCATGCAACATCCATTTTTGTTTTTAGCAATTACTCTACATCTTCATAAATGTTTGCTTAATTTTTTTTTTTTTTTTTTAGATCAGGCTTTTTTTTTTTTTAATATTTTATTTATTTACTTGAGAGAGAGACAGTGAGAGAGAACATGAACGAGGAGAAGGTCAGAGAGAGAAGCAGACTCCCCATGGAGCTGGGAGTCTGATGCGGGACTCGATCCCGGGACTCCAGGATCATGACCTGAGCCGAAGGCAGTCGTCCAACCAACTGAGCCACCCAGGCGTCCCTGTTTGCTTAATTTTAACAAATGATTTGAGTACCCTGGATCAGACAACAGGATATAATCAACATCAGGGACAAAGGTCCTGCTATATAGACTTTATAGTGTAGGAGGCAGAGGCATTAATTTTATTATGTATGATGAAGAGAAAAAAACTGGGTACTCTGAGAGCATATTACAAAAGACCCAATTCTGTGTACATGATTGTGTATAAGCTAGAGTTAATCATGTAAGAAAAGAAGAAACCCTATCAGCAGGATACTCTTAAGAATTAAATGAGATCATGGGTGTGAAAGTACCCACAGTTGTGGTCACGTAATACTTGAAATGCTTAAGACCACAAAGATCTGTAAAAAGTGCTAAAGGAAAACTTGGAAATGTAGGCTATAGATTGGGGTCGAGAAGATTCAAACTTAATAACAGTGAGCTTTGAAACTTCAACTTATTTTACTTAAATTTTATTCACCCATAGTTTGGAACTCCTAGGAAATATATCACTTACACCACAGTAGCCGAAACTTGGAATATGGAAAAGGGAGAATACTGCTTAAGAGTAATAGCTTAAATATAAATTATGTAAATATAATCACTGTAGTACAAATAGGAAGTTAATTTTAAGTCTGAATAATTCTCTGTATAGGGCTTTCACAAAATCTTTACACAGTTTAAAAGACATACTGAATCTTCAATTGTGAAGTGTCTTCTCTAAACTGATAGGTAATTTTAAACAAACTAGATGTGAAATACGACACTAACACAAGTCACTCTAATTGGTACTTAAAATTTAATTGTATTTAAAATCTAAAGACAGTTCTATTATATCTACAATTCAAAGTTTCAATAATGTTTAAAAGTACACAAGGCTTGGGACACCTAGGTGGTTCAGTCAGTTAAGCATCTGCTCAGGTCATGATCCTAGGGTCCTGAAATCAAGTCCTTACTCAGCGGAGAGCCTGCTTCTCCTTCTGCCTGCCACTCTCCCTGCTTGTGCTCTATCTCCCTCTTTCTTACCGATAAATAAATAGAATCTAAAAAAAAACAAGGCTTGCCAAATTTTCTGCTGAAACTCAAAGTAATTTACTGTTATTTTTCTCTACTACCACCATCTTATTTCAAGCCAGGATGATCTCTTCTGAAACCTACTAAATCGTTTCCCAATCTAATCTTACCCTTATATAATCTGTTCTCCATTTTGTCCATCTATAGCCAGAATGTTTTTAGTGCCAATTTAATCAATTCTATATAATTTTTAGAAATACCATTTTTACATTTTTTCTTATTTCTAAAATTAGAATGTGTCCCACTACTAGAGTTTTAGACTCAATGAAATATTGTAATGTCATGATACTGTTTAAATTGTTTAATAACTTTCTACAGCCTTTAGGACAAAGGGGAAAATCACTGTGACCTAAAAGGTCTCACATAATACCATCCTTGCCCACTCTTCAAGCCTAATTTCTTATCTAACCTTTTACACTCTTAAGCATGCTATGCTTCTTCCCATACAGGTCTTTCATACACTCAGTTTCCTCTGTATCTAGGACACCCTTCTAACAACGTTTTTTTTTTTTTTTTTAAACCTAGTTAATGCACAGTCATCCTTCAAAGATCAGTTCATTTCCTTAGGGACACCTCCCCTGAATGTCCTTTACTCTAGGTCATCATACCCCGCTACACACACACACACACACACACACACACACGTACGTATCTTTTCATAAACTATGTATATGCCTCTTCAGAAGTCATATTACATTGAGACTTACTCTAAAAGCAGTGACAATATGCTTTTTCAGTGTTCTATCTTTAGTATCTGACAACCTAACATAATGAACTTACTCAATAGCCATGTATTGAATGAATCCATGAAAGTGCTTTCCAAGAAAAAAAAATGTGTATATCCTTAACGTGCAATTAGCATTTCCCCAGGAATAAAAGAAATTTCTATGACTTAAAAGAAAGGTGAGAATTCGGGGTGCCTGGGTGGCTCAGTGGGTTAAGCCTCTGCCTTCAGCTCAGGTCATGATCTCAGGGTCCTGGGATTCAAACCCCCACCCCCACTGCCGTTGGGCTCTCTGCCTGCTGCCTGCTTTGCCTACTTGTGATCTCTCTCTTTGTCAAATAAATAAAATCTTTAAAAAAAAAAAAGATGAGAATTAAAATTAGGTCTCTGAGTCTCAGTAAGTCTAATACAATGACCAACTTATAACGGTCACAGCCATTTTCATTTTTAAAAACAACTTGTAAAAGCTCATTGTAAAAAGCTGCCAACTCTTTATCTACCACAAAGTACAAAAAAGGGGGGGGGGACCTCAAACAGGGACTTCTTCCTCACCAAAAAACTATAACCAGTTTCCTTGTAAACATAGTAAATGGCAGTGTTGAAATTCTATCAAAATATTACCTTTTCTCTACTTTTGCTATGTCATCTATACTGAAATAGAGGCTATTTGAAATATTTATTGTGCAGATTTTTATCCTTGAAAATTACTGATGATTTAAGAGGTCTGAGAACCATTAAGTCTTTAAAATTAGAAATATGTAACTACATGAGTACAGATTATCAACTACATGGGGAGAAAACCCAAACAAGTAACTTGGTGCTTCTTTCAGTTAATTTGTCAACTTTTTCTACCTATAATCATAAAATATCTAAGAATGACATTATTTTAGCACCCCCCAATTTTTTTTAAGACAACAGTAAAATAGATCAAAACCAACAAGCACACAAACCATTAAGAATAAGTGGGGTTTTAAAAATATTTGCTAAGTGTTTGCTACTTAGTAGCTGGTTGTTTAATTCTGTTCTCATTAATTCTCAGGAAAAAAACCTGTGAGGTAGTAGATAGTATGACTTTAACAGATAAGCAAACTCAGAAAAAAAGTTCACAGGAGAAGAACCAAGAATTAAACGAGGATTTGAATCAACATTGACTTAATGTTCCATTTACTGTACTAGAACAAACATTTTAACATTTTGTGAAGCTTCTAAAACAAAGTTCTCATAAAAGCCATGTTGATATTTCTATTACCTAGATAGAGATCACTGAAAAGGACTAGTCACTTTACTAAATTATAATTCAAGACAGAGTAAGAGAAATATATACTATTTAAATGTTACCAACTGTCAATCAAATTATCATGAAGATAATGATAAAATTAAAAAATAAAGAATCAAATGATATTTCAAACAAATTAGCCACTGTTGCTTTTTAGGACCTTCTCCCCAACATTATCAAGCTGGATATTCCTGGGGGCTTAATACACTATCATTCATTTACTTCAGTGTAAACTAGAGCTGATACATCTAACCCACTCTATTCATTTCATTCATTTCTTTCCACCTACATAAAATTGTTTTGACAGCCTAAATGAACAAAACCAAGGATCACTTTCACGTGACCTCCCATAATATACAGAGTTTCAGGCTGCTGAGGGGCGGAGGTGGGGAGCTGGGTAACAACTAAAACAATTGTTCATCTCAGTACCATCCAAATAACAGTGCTCAGTAGATTATTTGCTGATGTAATTTCTTCTTGGGTGAAAAACACAATGTTAATATTTGGTACAATGGCCTTTAGCAATTTGCATTTCTTCATTTGCTTGCTTTTAAGAAGCTTATTTTAAACATCCTTTAGAGGCATTTTCTCTTTATCCACAAATTTCACTATTTTCTGAAGTAACAACCCTATCCCTAATTAATGTTTATTTTATTAGCCCAGAAGCAAACCTTCCTGTTCAATGAAAACAGTGAGACTGGCTTTCATTAATTAAGTTTATTGGCCCTCCTGTACCCTGAAAATATCTGGCACTCAAGTCTTATTAACATTTAGCCTTCTGTAGCATTTTATTTTTAGCAATATTCAAAGTTTTACTGCTAAATTAAGACCACAGATGATAAGTTTACATATCAAAATATGGGTGGAGAGAAGTGCCTGGAATTCTGTGATTAAAATATTTTAGGTCAGTATTGGAGTCCTCCCTCCTTATCATTTTTTGCACCACTCTGACTTAGCAAAGACCTAGGCATCTATTACATCTTTTAAAGTGATGCTTAATTGTGGGTGTTGGGATAATGAAATTAAACTTGTCTTTAGGAGGAAAGCAGTTTGAAACACTGCCTTCCAGTGCAGCATGAGTTTCAGTTACCATTTAGTAAAGAAGTAATTTTTTAAAAGGTTATTCTATATTTTGAAAGAAAGGAATCATGTAAGTAATTATTTAAGTCTGGCATATCTATCCTGCATAGGGCTACATGGTCTAATAACAATTCCAAGACGACAGAAGTATTTTGTACTTCTAAATACTTCTAAGTATTTTGCTTTTTTTTTTTTTTTTTAAAGATTTTATTTATTTATTTGAGAGAGAGACAGTGAGAGAGAGCATGAGAGGCAAGAAGGTCAGAGGGAGTAGCCGACTCCCCATGGAGCTGGGAGCTTTATGTGGGACTCGATCCCGGGACTCCAGAACCGTGACCTGAGCCGAAGGCGCCCAGTATTTTGCTTTTTTAAACTATATAGGTAACTTGTGTTTTTTGTCTTGAAAATTTCAGAATAAAGACTGGAGGCCTGGGGAAAGATGGGAAAACAAATAATAGAAGCAAAATGATGATTCTCATGCAAAAACTCTTAAATGTTATCAACAAAAATGATTAACAGCGCTATTAAGGTGTTTTGAAATACAATATGAAAATTAAAACTGGATTTTAAGTGGCCAAATCTGTTGAGTAAATTCCTACTACAAATTTCTTTATGGCCTTCTTATCCGCACCCTTAGAGAAGAATAGGGTCTATCCCATACAGAAGTCTACGTTAGCTTAATTTTACTCAGTAAGTCAATAGATACGATCATTATGGGGAGGGGAGGGAGAGTAGAGAGTAAAAGGATATTTTTAGAATTACTTTGTATCACCTGCTTGTCCATGGAGTCTTTTTAGAACTATTCTGAAAGAGTGAGTACCAGCTTCAGAGACCAAAAAAGGTCATTAAAAGAATAGTAAAAAAAAAACAAACCAAATAAACAAAAAAAACTCCTGGTTGATCTAACTCCCAATCAATCCCTTCTTCCCAGTCTGGTTCATCTTTATTTTATCTCATTTTTTTTTTAAACAAAAAGGTTCTCTGTTTTATTTTATTTTATTTTTTAATTTTTTAAAAAGATTTTTATTTATTCATTTGACAGACAGAGATCACAAGTAGGCAGAGAGAGAGAGAGAAAGGGAAGCAGACTCCCCACTGAGCAGAGAGCCTGATGTGGAGCTCCATCCCAGGACCCTGGGTCCATGACCTGAGCCGAAGGCAGAGGCCCAACCCACTGAGACGCCCAGGCGCCCCAAAAAGGTTTTCTGTTTTAAAGCAGCAAGAAAAAATGATCTACTTACATAAAAAAGTTGAATGCTTTCTCAACCCAGACTAATTATTTATATAGTTTTATCATTAAGCATCCTCCCAATTCACCCCCAAATCTGGGCCACAAATATGTAAATTTGAAGCCTAAGAGATTCTCTCCACCCATCTCCTTATGGGAGAAGAGGGCACAAAAGTGAAATAATTCAAACGTATCCAGAACCTGGCACAAATAGAAAGCTTTACGTTAATGCTACAAATATAACAGATACAACAGATGAACCACACAAATTTAAGTAAGCACATTCAGTCCTATTAAGAAATAGCAAACCATTTTCACTAAATCATTTACAATATCCACTGTAATAGCAAAACTCAGAACACTATTTAGCCATCCATAAAAATTCAAAAGTTTTTATTAAAATAGATTAGATTCATTTGAACATGAGAAAACAATTAATGGAGAGAGCTTAACTCTAATCGTTATAGATAGGACTATGGACTAAAACTTTTTAAAGAAAGCAAAAGGACTGAGAAGGGGACAAGACGGGAAGTTGAATGTGGAAAGAAAGATTAAAAATATTCTTGCGTATTAAAGAAAGGATATTTTACACTTCGGAGATAAATGATACCCTGCAGTGGGTATGAGAAAGTTTCCAATTTTGGGGGGAACAAAGGGTTCCCAAAGGGGCGGCCAATAAAACATAACTAAAAACTCAAACAGTTATTAGCATTGAAACTTAGTATCCACTAAATTTTCTTCCTGTTAAGAATCCGGCACCACAGGAAAGTAAATGCTGTAGATGCACAATGCAAAGCAAGAATCTCACCGAAGTATTCACTGAGTTTGATATCCAAAACTTGTCTCATATGTCCATAAAAGAAATCAATAAAATTAAATCCAGTATATAAGAACACAACACATTAGCTTGTCAAAAGGCATGACCTAAGAAGTAAGACCAAAGCCACAACTTAAAAAAATCTTTTATTTATTTATTATTATTTTTAATATCTGGAGAGATTTTTATTTTTCTTAAGATTTATTTGACACAGAGAGAATGAGCACAAGTAGGGGGAACAGCAGGCAGAAGGAGAAGGAGAAGAGGGCTCCCCCCTACCGAGCAGGGAGCCCGAAGTGGGGCTCGACCCCAGGACCATGACCTGAGCCAAAGGCAGACACTTCACAACTGAGCCACCCAGGCGCCCCTAAAAAAATCTTTTAAAAGAGAGACACACAACACACAAATATGGAGACGTCTCTGAGTATAATATACCCATTCATATTATATTTAAATACTTGTGTATCACTTTTTCTTTTAGGATCCTTTCCTTATCAGCTCAATCTCAACCTCTCCCTCCTTCTCAAATCCACTTTGGGGGTCAGGAAATAAGTATTTCCACTTTACAGGGAGACCCAGGAATGCAGAAAGAAGTAACACTTAAAGAGCAGAGAAAAAACAAAATAAAAAAGCCCAATTTTTTGCACAAGTGCACCTGCCTTAATGAAGTTTTTTGTTCATGTGTTGTAGGGTCTATTTTAATGTAACGCTTTACTAATTCTGGAATTCAAATTAGTATTTACAAAGGTCTAATGCACACTTTATCACCAAAGACTCAATAAATCTCCAACCCTACAAAGCTTCTTCCACAAATTAGCTTATTAACAACTTCAATTTCCCACTTTCTCTTTGTCTTCCCAGGCCAATAAGACTGGAATTTTTCAATCCTTGTAATTCCACAATTCCATCATTCTCCATATCCCATTTCCATGCTGCTAAAGTAAAACATACAACTATCTCGTACCAAAACAACAATTACACGTTCCTTACATCAATCTTTGAAGGCAGATTCCTCCAAAACACTACTTTTATCATGCCAAGTCCCTTGCTCAGAAATAGGGAGTAAAAATTAGCCAACTCTGCCTAATTATAGGAATTTTCTGTGGCATTTGTCAACTAAGGATTCCAGGAGCATTAGCATAGCCCCAGTGAGTTAGTCACCAGGGGAAGTTCTTCTTATGACCAGGATGTTTTAAAAGCACTTTATTACATTAAATCCAAATTCAAAAGCCACTCAGATCTACCTCCCCCGCCAAAAAACTTTCCACCATAACCCACCAGATAGGAGGGATTCCTATACTTTCACAATGCCATGTTTATCTCTTCTTTTGTACTCATAGCTGAAGTAATTGACCCGAAGTTTTCTTGGCTGTAAAACGAAAACCTCATCTTTCTTGACTAGGAATTATTCTGAGAATTTAACACACTGCATGCAAGCTTCTAAAACTATTAAAGTAATTATATAAAGTAAGACCATTTTAAAAAAGATTTACTTATTGGAGAAACAGAGGGTAAAAACGCAAGTGGGAGGGGCAGAGCATATCCTGCTGAGCACAGAGTGCTGATGCCTGGCTCAATCTCACCACCCAGGAGATCATGACCTGAGCAGACTCTTAACGGACTGAGACCCCACCGAAGTATCCCTGAGAACATTATTTTAATGGCAGCTACTCCATTCATAGGGATTTATTATCCCATACATATTCCTGAATATAATTCACATTTGGCCATTTTTACACTGCAGAGAAAGAGACTGGTAAGAAAGTCATCAGAAGTAGCATTTCCTTAATTTGGGACTACAGACATAACAGGAATAGCTACAAGACTTCTGTGCTCTTAGACAATTAAATAAAATTTATATGTGTATATTCTGGCTCAACTAGATGACCAAAAGATTTCACAAGGCAGTTTATTTTCCAAATTACATTAGTAATCAAATGATAAGCTAAGTGGCAATTTATAAATTCCATGTATTATTAATTTTGCTAAAAAATTAATTTTGGCTGCAGGTAGACTGGTGTGTCCTAATGTCAGCAAATTTCCCCAGTCAACTATTTACTCTGAATTCCTTTACTATTTAAAGATAAAATTGCTGGGGCATCTGGGTGGCTCAGTCAGTTAAGAGTCTGCCTTCTGGGGGCGCCTGGGTGGCTCAGTGGGTTGGAGCCTCTGCCTTCAGCTCAGGTCATGATCCCAGAGTCCTGGGATCGAGCCCCGCATCGGGCTCTCCACTCAGCGGGGAGCCTGCTTCCTCCTCTTTCTCTGCCTAGTTGTGATTTCTCTCTGTCTAATAAATAAAAAATAATAATAATAATAAATTAAAAAAAAAAAAAAAAAGAGTCTGCCTTCTGGTCACATCCCAGAGTCCTGGGATTGAGCTCCATATTAGGCTACTTGCTCAGCAGGGAGCCTGCTTCTCCCTCTCCTTCTGCCTGCCACTCTCCCTGCTTGTGCATGTGCACACACAGGTGCCATCTCTCCCTATCTCTATCTCTGCCAAAAAAATAAAACCTTTTTTTAAAAAAAAGTTAGAAAGATAAAGACAAAATTACAAGTTATAATTTGTAACTGGTAAAGGCATTCTCATTAGACTAAATTATTTATAAAGGAAGATTTACTGCAATAATTTGATTCAGACTATGAAGTAAGCACTACTTTGATTTTAGTTGATTAGTTGATTTTAATTTGCATTTAAATCAAGTGTGTTTTGACTTTATAGTTGTCTATAACCTATAAAACACAAGAACTGTGTATTCTGTTGTCTATTTACACATGTAACATCTTAATAATTTAACTCACATTAAGGGTCCCCTAATTGGTTTTTCCTTTAAAACACACCTAGGGGCACCTGGGTGGCTCAGTGGGTTAAAGCCTCTGCCTTCGGCTCAGGTCATGGTCTCAGGGTCCTGGGATGGAGCCCTGCATCTGGCTCTCTGCTCAGCAGGGAGCCTGCTTCCTCCCTCTCTCTCTGCCTGCCTCTCTGCCTACTTGTGATCTCTCTCTTTCTGTCAAATAAATAAAATCTTATTAAAAAAAAAAAAAAACACACACACACACCTAACAACGAGATACCACTTCAAACCCACTAGGATGACTATTATTTAAAAAAAAAAAAAAAAGAAACCAACTTAGAAACTAACAAATATTACCAAGGGTACATTGGTAATATTAGCACCCTTGGGCATTATGGTAGGAATGTAAAATGATATAGCCACTGTGGAAAATATGACATTTCCTCAGAAAACTAAACAGAACTACATATGATCCAGTAAGTCCACTCCTTGGTATATACCCAAGAGCATTAAAAGCAGGGACTCCAATACTTGTACACTAGTATTTCTATAAGCATTATTCACAACATTCAATGGGCGAAAACAATGTGAAGTACCCATCAACAGATGAATGGAAAACAAAATGTGGTAAATATGTAAAGCAGCATATTAATCAGCCTTAAACAGGAAATTCTGACAGATGCTATGTATGACATGAATGAAGCATTAGGACATTATAGTAAGTGAAATAATCCAAATGCAAAAGGACAAATATTGTATGATTCCATTTCTATGAGGTACTTAGAATAGATAAGTTCACAGAGATAGAAAGTAGAAAAGAGTTTACCAGAGGTTGGGGGGAAGGTAAAATGGCAAGTAAGTTTTTAATGAGCTCAGATTTTCCGTTTGGGATGATGAAAAAATTCTGGATATGGATGGTGATGATGATTGCATGTCACTGAGAATGTCTTAATGCCACTGAAATTATATACACTTACAAAGTAGTAAGTTTTGTAAATTAATGTTATGTGTATTTTACATAAAGTTTATAGATTACCTGATTTTGAGAAACTCTGCTCTTGACACTTAAGAAAAATGAAATGTAAAATTCAGGACAGGAGAGTCAAGGGGATACTACTGGGAAAAAGCACACTGAAAACCTCAAAGTTATAGATAATGTTCTATTTCCTACATTAGGTAAGTCCTTGATGTTTACCTTGAAATATATATGAGATATTGTATATAAGTCTTTCACACTTAAGAGAAAAATACTCTCTGGGGCGCCTGGGTGGCTCAGTGGGTTGGGCCGCTGCCTTCGGCTCGGGTCATGATCTCGGGTCCTGGGATCGAGCCCCACATCGGGCTCTCTGCTCTGCGGGGAGCCTGCTTCCTCCTCTCTGCCAGCCTCTGTGCCTACTTGTGATCTCTGTCTGTCAAATTAATAAATAAAATCAAAAAAAAAAAAAAAAAAGAGAAAAATACTCTCTACTAATCATCTTATTAACTCCCTAAATAAGAGAAAAAATAAGTTACAAATCTCACATTTTCTTATTTCAAAGGCAAGTAAATAATTCTACCTCTTGATAATTTTAACTAGGAACTAGACTAGTTCTCATTACCAAGTGTCATTTCACCCAATGAACTGGTTTTAATATATCTTTTTTAAAAATCTGTTACAATATGATCAGTGTGTATGTGGAAAATTTAAATACACTGAAACTTTACATGAACTTTTTCAGCAGAGAGAAATGTAGAATATGTGTATGCACCTTCTCTATTTGCCGTATCGTAATGTTTTGCCACATTTGTTTTAGGTTATTTTATATGAAATAAAAATGTCATTCCTTCCCTCCCCTCCCCATACCTAAACACTGTCTGGAATATGGCATATTTATCATCCTAATGTATATTTTTATAATTTTTACAACATATGTACACATTCATGAATGATACTGCTTTATATATTTTGATTTTTTATGTATCTTGATATTTTTGATATTTGATTTTTAAATGCTATTCTGAATCTTTTCTAAATCTGGCTTTTTTGCTTAAGATCTTTTTTAATGAACTAATTTCCTATTCCAACAGAGAAGACCATCCTTTGAGTGTACCCAAGTAATATCCTTGTCAAATCAGTGGCAATTTCCTGGTCAAATCAGCAACAATAATTTTGCATTTTTAAAGTAACTGTTATTTACTTATTACAATTTGCAATACATAAAACTAATTCTTGAGTTAGAATACTTTTAGAAATTGTCAATTAGAAAAAAAAAGAACATGCACATTTTCTTTAAGCTACATCATTTTCAAACTATGGATACTGCAAAGGAAAGTTCTTATTTATTGAACATATCCACCTAATTTTCCAAATTAGATCTAACTATATTTTATATATGGCCTTGGGTTGGCTGGGAAGTTATTGTTATTTAATCCTAAGGTCGGCTCTGCAAAACCAAATTCTTACTGATATAATATACAAGATTATTAAGGACAATGCTAAAACACAAGCAATTCAAAGTATAAAAAAAGTGTGGCACTTGCACTTAAGAAACTCAAAGAGGGGTGGGGGGTTCAGGATTTTTTAAAAATGCAGAAATATAATTAACCATATTATAAAGTTGAACCAAAGAAAATCGTCTTTTTGTCAGTCATCTTGGTTGAATACAGGCTATATCATATAATTCAACCTAACATGATGGAATTACTTTCATTTTCATTCCCAGTGGTTCAGAAGATACCTTATTTAATTCTGTTAGTGCTTACTTTTAAGTTGTCCAACAACATTCTTAAACTTATATCTAGGATCAGGATCTTTGGAGTGCATTACATTTGAATTCAAAATATGTTTACCACCTTCCTTACCTACTTCTCAGTTGTTAAAGTAATCTAAATATTGACTATTGCTTCCTTTTGATGCCACAGATTGTCGGTCATGTGGCATTTATATTCCTTTCATAGCCATGTTTACAATTTTAACCATTTCATACATACTGTCACTCATTACAAAATGACTTTGATCTTTCATACCCTAATTCTTGTCTCAATACTCTAGTCCCTTTAAACAGAGTAGATGCCATGGTCTTCTAGCATATAATATTGAAAAATCTGATTTTATATCTTTAATAAATAATAGCACTTCTCTACATTAATATTAATAAGTTGCCCTTTCCCCAAACTTTAAAGTTCAATTATTTTGCTAGGACGTATCTCTTTCCTTGGTTTTTGATTAGAACTAAGTGAGTTCTTTGTGTCTGTGTACAAAGAACTTCTTTTTCAAACTCAGAAAAATTTTCTCCTAGTCTATCAATTATTGGCACTTTAAAATTGAATAAGCCATGGGAATAAAAAGGGACAGAACAGATCTTCCATGGTTTATGGCCTGTCACACACGTACAAGTCAAATTCCCTTATCATATTTATATTGTGATATACATAAATAGCAATACTAGTGCCAATTCCTAGTAAGCTTTTATCTACTGGAGATGTTTCTCAAACCTCTGTCACTTGCCCATCATTTTCACAATTTTTTTCTAAAACCAATACTAGCTATAGTAATATTTACTTGGTATTTTTATTTATAATATATCACTTTCTTTATTTAGTATATAATTTGACATCCTCTTAACCAATTAATTTTGCTGATGATTAAAACAAATTAATAAGTGGGGCACCTGGGTGGCTCAGCTGGTTAAGTGTCTGATTCTTGATTTTGGCTCAGGTCATGATCTCAGAGTTGCGCAATGAGCCTCAACACAAGCCCCATATTGGACTCTGCACTGGGCATGGAGCCTGCTTAAGATTCTCTCACCCACTCTGCCCCTCCTCCCCCTTTAAAAATTTGTAAGTATTCAAAGGTTCTTTCATGTATCACCTAAAAATATCTTTTTTTAAAAAAAAAGATTTTATTTATTTATTTGACAGACAGAGATCACAAGTCGGCAGAGAGACAGGCGGGGGGGGGGGGGGGGGAATACAGGCTCCCTGCCGAACAGAGAGCCTGATGCGGGGCTCTATCCCAGGACCCTGGGATCATGACCTGAGCTGAAGGCAGAGGCTTTAATCTACTGAGCCACCCAGGAACCCCCTAAAAATATCTTTTATCTCTAGAAGTATACATACCATATTTTGGATAACAATCCCAAGTATACTACATGTACAACAGTTACTACCCATACACTCCTCTCCCCTCCACCTCACTTACTAATAGGCTTACATACAGAAAATTTGTGAGAGGCACATACTAGAGGCATGAAAAAAGGACACTCAGTTCATCTCATGTAAGAATGGCTAAAGTTGATGTCTGATCAACGTTCTATAACTCAGGTCCCAGGTCAG
The DNA here is from genome assembly GCF_030435805.1 of Mustela lutreola. Taxonomy (NCBI): domain Eukaryota; kingdom Metazoa; phylum Chordata; class Mammalia; order Carnivora; family Mustelidae; genus Mustela; species Mustela lutreola. The sequence continues at coordinate 44,042,880 of NC_081297.1, forward strand.
ACTTTTGAACAAATAATGAGGATAGATAAGGGATTTTTTTTTTCCTGCTGGTGATCTTCATTTCAAAAAACAGTCAATACAATTATCATATGGTCTCCCTGATATGAGGAATTTGAGAGACAAAGTGGGGGATTTAAGGGGTAAAGAAAAAATGAAACAAGATGGGATCGGGAGGGAGACAAATCATAAGAGACTCAATCTCACAAAACTAACTGAGGGTTTCGGGGGAGGGGAGGTAGGGAGAGGGTGGTTGGGTTATGAACATTGTGGAGGGTATGTGCTGTGGGGAGTGCTGTGAAGTATGTAAGCCTGATGATTCACAGATCTGTACCCCTAGGGCTAATAATACATTATATGTTAATACAAAATTTTTTTAAAAACAACAATAACACGGGGCGCCTGGGTGGCTTATTGGGTTAAGGCCTCTGCCTTCAGCTCAGGTCATGATCCCAGGCTCCTGGGATCAAGCCCCGCATTAGGCTCTCTGCTTGGCAGGGAGCCTGCATTTCCCCCCCCCCCCCGCCCCCGCCCGCTTCTCTCTGCCTGCCTATTTGTGATCTCTGTCAGATAAATAAATAAAACCTTAAAAACAACAACAACAAAAACCCAGTCAATATAAACTCCATGTGCTGAAAACTACATAGTATTCCTATATGGCTGAATCTGCCTCATCATCAGTAACACTTAGTCCCATTCTGTCTTTATGTCTATCAATTGTCATTCCTGGTAATATTAGGAGTTTTCATTCATTCCTGATTTCATGATTATTTTAGTGAGAAAAATAAGAAAGGCTGTATTTGCAACTGTTAGTCAACTACCATCTTAAAACCCCCTACCCCCATACACCAATTTTTAAGCTCTGCTAAGCAAATAACCAACTAACATGAAGGAACAAGACTGTCATCTTCATATAGAAAGATGATTCAACATCATTGTTTAAGAAGTGTGAAACTTGAGAAGTTTCAAACTGAAACGGTAGTATAAACATCTTATCTTACTTTCATTCCAGACCCCATTAACATAGTAACCCAAGAAAGTTTGAGAAATAAATACTAAATGCAAAACAATGAAAGGATGGAGAGGAGCCTTCAGTAGATGATGTCTGGCATGCTGACATTCTGACCCAAAAAGTAAGAGCTGAGAATATAGAGGGTGTCTAAGGAGCGAGCCAATCCTTTCCTCAAAAACAATGAGGCTCACTAAAGCAGAAATGAGACATCGAATTAAAGAAAGAAAAAAGGGGGCGCCTGGGTGGCTCAGTGGCCTCTGCCTTCAGCTCAGGTCATGATCTCAGGTCCTGGGATTGAGCCCTGTATAGGGCTCTCTGCTCGGCAGGGAGCCTGCTTCCCCTCTCTCTCTGCCTGCCTCTCTGCCTACTTGTGATCTCTGTCAAATAAATAAATAAAATCTTAAAAAAAAAAAAAAAAAGAGAGAAAAGAAAAAAAGGAAAAAAATCTGTAGGGCATACTAATCAATGCCCATTCTCTTCCTTGTAAATGGCAAAATGCTCATTCAAGAGTTTATTTTTGGGTGGTAGGGAAAAAACTTAAGGTTTATTCTAAAGGAATCAAAGCAACTAGTGGGGCAATTAAACCAGGAGTTAGTACCCTAAACAAAACCTCTCAGTAGGTTCTGTCACTTCAGGGGCTCCCTGACTGCTCTGGGAGAGTGAAGTAGTGTGAAGTAGGACAGTTAAAAGGTCCACCCATTTTCAGGACTCACAGTAAGCCTTCTTCTTTTTTTTTTTTTAATTTTTTATTTTTTATAAACATATATTTTTATCCCCAGGGGTACAGGTCTGTGAATAGTAAGCCTTATTCTTTTTTTTTTTTTTTTAGTTTATTTATTTCAATATTTATTGAATATTTCAATATTCAATTATTTATTTAATTTATTTATGTCAAACAGAAAAATGGCAGACAAAGGGTTGGGGGTATAAAGCTGAGAGGTGCAAATTGTAGAGAGTACAGTCATTGTAAAAGTTTCAACATACAAATAAATATGTCTCAGAAAAAAACAACAGAGAAAAATAGAGGAGTGGGAATTATCCAAAAAATCAAACATTTCCTAAAGTATAAGCACATTTACAAGGGTCATTAACAAGCCAACACAATGGATGGTAGTGACAATAAAAAGCAAAGAGGAGGAGGCCCATTCCTGTAAGACAAATTTCCAAAATCACAGAATATCTAGGGGATAAGGAGGAATAACAGCAGTACTGTGAAAGAAAATGATACTAACAGAATCCTAAATAAATCCAGAATTTTTTTAAAAAATGTATTTTCATATGTGGAAGCACTCAAAGTTTATTATACATGCATACTTTCTTATTACCAAGACACTTAAGATGTATTCACAAATTAAAAAAAAAAAAAAAAAAGGAACACAAGGGATTCAGGAAACAGTAGATTCAATCCATGAGAGAAACAGAGACAGTTGTACAGTATATGTAAACAGAGTATAGAGAGATCAAGTCCAGAACAGGGTCATAGAAAACTCTGAAAGAATTCTCTGGGAGTGAGAAAACTCAATATACTGGATAGGATGATTTAAAAAATACTTGAAAATATGATCAGAAAAATACAAAGGTAATTGAAAACTCTAAGAAAAATAGCAGTACAAGGCAAAGGAACTGTATCCATACTATATGGCTCAAAGATAAACATGGACAGTCATCAAGTGTTTACTTGACTTTCATTCTAGATACTGTTAATGGACAGAACACAGGGTGTTAATATTAATCATTTTTATAATTTAGAATACATATAATGGAGGTATGATATTAGAACTGAAGAAAAGAGGGACACCTGGATGGCTCAGTGGGTTAAGCCTCTGCCTTTGGCTCAGGTCATGATCTCAGGGCCCTGGGATCGAGCCCTACATCGGGCTCTCTGCTCAGCAGGAAGCCTGCTTCCCTCTCTCTCTCTCTCTCTGCCTACTTGTGATCTCTCTCTGTCAAATAAATAAAATCTTAAAAAAAAAAAAGAATTAAAGGAAACAGAGTAAGAATGGTATTATCTTCATCTTACAAAGGAGAAAATAGAAACTGCCTGTCTTTGATGGAATATATAAAGGTTTGGCATGGGTAGATTATGAAACAGTTAAACTCCCAATCATTTCAATACCACCATTAGAATTGCTACTGTATTATCATAACCTTTTTAAACTTTCAAATCTCTAATCTTTTTATAAAACTTAAATTTATGGGTAAGAGGAAATTTTACATTACGGCTGACTGAAAACCAATGATGTGTATTTGCCTTATAGACAAGGCAATTATAAAACTGGGAAAATGTTACTAAATTCTAGCTAAACTCTGTTCAACCTTTACAAGTGCAAGTTACAACTGATACAGGGGCATCTACAGATGAAAATCAAGTGTGTCAAAGAATTTACTGTGTACCAGAGATAGAAAACAATCAATCAATATTGAATATTAGATCAATATTAGAATACCCAAGTATAGCAAAGAGACAGAAAAAAGATTAATTTAATTTAAGTCAAGTAATTACCTATTTTTACCTATTTTTAAACAAATACTAATTTATTAGTATTCATCAGTACTAATTTATTAGGAATTAGGAATTTATTAGGAATTAAAAAATAACATAAGCATGGAAATGAAAGAAGTATGCATATAGATAACTTCAAAACAAAAGTTGAGGAATTGTTTAAACATACAATTTTAGAATAGAAATGTTAAGAGAGGAGGATAGATAAACATCAGTAAAATCTTGGGGAGGAATTCATAGCCTAATAAGGAGATTTATATTTTGTAATATATTTATATTGTAAATTTACACTGTAGAGAATAGAACATCAATGAAAAATTTTAAATATGTCATCAGATTTGCACCCTCAACAGATCACATTGGCACTGCTATGAAACACATATTAGAGAAATGTACTTAGACTTCTTAGGAAAATCATTTTTGATGACAACTGCATTGATACAGAAAAGACAGAATCAAAGTATTACAAGGTGGTTGATTAGAAATGGGAAGTGGGGGCACCTGGGTGGCTCAGTGGGTTGAGCCTTTGCCTTCGGCTCAGGTCATGATAGGGTTCTGGGATGCAGCCCGCATCTGGCTCTCTGCTCAGTGGAGAGCCTGCTTCTCCCTCCCTTTTTCTCTGCTTGCCTCTCTGTCTACCTGTGATCTCTGTCTGTCAAATAAATAAATAAAATCTTAAAAAAAAAGAAATGGGAAGTGAAAAAGATATAAAGGAAAAAGAGAAGTCTAAGATGATTCTCAGGATGTTTTGCAACCATTTAAAAAAATATCAAAAGTAAAACACTTATTAAGCCAATGGTGGAGATAAAACAGAAATGCTCGGTTAACCCAAAGGCAAAAAGATTAAAAATAATAATAATAAATGAAAAAAAGAGAAAACAACTAGCAACAGAATTAGCAATCCTATTAAATTTAAATGAACTGTTTATGAGGGAATACTATGGAAAACTACATAGCAACAGATTAGATAATCTAGAGGAAATAAAAAAAAATTCCTAGAAGTACACAAACTATGGAAAATGTCACAAGAAGAAACAGAAAATCTGACTAGATGTACATAACAAGTAAACAGACTTAATTAGCAATTTTTAAAAACTTCTCTCAGTGAAAAGTCCAGACACAGATGGTTTCGTTAGTAAACACTATCAAAGGTTTAAAGAAATAACACCAATCATTCACAAACTCTTCCAAAAAATAGAAGAGAAATTCTAAGAGGGCAGTGTTAACCTAATGCCAAAACCAGAAAAAGACATTACAGGAAAACTACAGAACAATATATTTGTGAATACACACACAAAAATCCTCACCAAGATATAAGGAAACTAAATTTAGCAACAAATAAAAAGAACTCTATCCCATGCCAAGTGAGATTTATCCAAGGAATGCAAGATGATTTAACACCTGAAAATCAATCAATGCAATATACCACATTAACGGAGTGTAAAAAGCCTACAAGACTATCTCAGCAGACTCAGAAAAAGCACTGAACAAAATTCAACTCCCTTTCATGATAAAAACACTGAATAAACTAGATGTAGAAGTGAACAATTTTAATCCAATAAAGGACATCTACGAAAAAATCCACAGCTAACATTTTATTTAATCTTAATGGTGAAAGACTAAAGGCTTTTCTCCAAGATCAGGGTTAAGGCAAGGATGCCTGCTTTCACTAATTCTATTTGACATTGTTCTGAAAATTCTAGGTAGGGCCACTAGAGAGGAAAATTTTTTTTAAAGACATTTAGATTTGAAAGGACGAAGTAACTATCTTTATTCACAGATGAGATGATCTTTTATGTAAAAAATCCTAAGGAATCGACAAAAACACTACTAGAACTAATAAATGAGTTCAATAAGGTTGAAGGGTGCAAGATCAATATATAAAATCAATTATATTTCCATAGACTTGGAGTGTTTCCACACACTAACAATTCGAAATTGAAATTTAACAAAATTTCATTTATAATTGCATCAAAAAGAATATAATGATTCAAATTAAATTTAATCAAAGAAGCTTAAGACTTGTATGCTGGAAAGCACAGAAGATTGTTGAAGAAATTAAAGATGATCTAAACAGGTGAAAAGACATTCATGCTCATGGTTCAGGAAACTAAATACTGTTAAGATGACAATCCTTATCAAACTGATCTACAAAGCAGTCCTTATCAAAAGTACCCCCGAAAGTCTGTCTTTTGGGCAGAGATAGACAAGCTGATCATACGTAAATGCGAAGCAACCAAGAAGTAAAAACAATCTTAAAAAAAGAACAAAACTGGAGAACTCACACTTTCTGATTTCAGAACTTATTACTATAAAAGTACTACTACAGTAATCAAAACAGTGTGGGACTGCATAAAGAAAGACATATAAACTAAACAGAACAGATCAGAGTCCAGAAATAACCCCTAACATCTATGGTCAATTGATTTTCAACAAGGGTACCAAAGACAATTCAATAGGGGGAAAAAAACAAGTCTTTTGGGGAAGAAAATAAAAAGTTGCTGGGACAACTGGATACCAACTTGAAAAGAATGAAATCAGATTCCTCGCTCACACCATTAAAAAAAAAAAAAACAACCAATTCAAGTGGATTAAAGACCTAAATGTAAGAATTACAACTATCAAACAGTGAGAAGAAAACAGAGGAGTAAAATTATTTGTGATCTTTAGTTGGGCATAGTCTCTTAGATATGAAACCATAAGCACAAGCAACAAAATAGAAATCAGCTGGACTCCACTGAAATGAAAACTTCTTGTACTTAAAGGACACTATCAAGAAAGTGAAAAGACAATACAAAGAATGGGAGAAAATGTTTGTAAACCCTACCTCTGAGAAAGGATTTGTATCCAGCCTATGTAGAAAACTCTTAAAACTCTACAATAGAAACACAACCCAATATAAAAATGTACAAAGGATCTGAACAGATCTGCAAATGGCCACAAAGATGCCCAACATCACAATCACTGGAAACATAAAATCAAAACCACAATAAGACACCACACACACTTGAGGCTAAAATAAAAAAGGGTATGTGCTTTGGTGAGTGCTGTGAAGTGTGTAAACCTGGTGATTCACAGACCTGTACCCCTGGGGATAAAAATATATGTTTATAAAAAACAAAAAATTTATAAAAAAAAAAAAAAAACTGTTGACAAGGATGTAGAGAAATTAGAACTCTCATTCATTGCTATGGGAATGTAAAATGGTGCAGCCACTTTGGAAAACAGGCTGGCAGCTCCTCAAAAGATAAAAAATTAAGCTACCATATATTACCTAGCAGTTTGTATCTTCAGTATCTCCCCCAAGAGAAATGAAAATATATGTCCATACGAAAGTCAGTTCATTAATGTTCATAGCAGCATTATTCACAATAACTAAAAAAAAAGTGGAACAAATATCAATCAAATGATGAATGACTGAACAAAATGAGACCTATACAATGAAATATTATACATTCATAAAGAAATATAGCACTGACACATAAAGTATTGATACTGATTCATATATAACATGAATAAATCTTAAAAACATGCTAAAGGAAAGAAGCCAGTCACAAAAGACCATGTATTATATTATTTCATTTACATAAAATGTCCAGAACAGGCACATCTATGGAGACAGAAAATAAGTTTGTGGTGTCCCACAGCTAGAATAGTTAGAAATGGGGGAAATGGGGTTTCTTTGGCAGGTGATGAAAAGTTCTATAATGGACTTATAATGTCTACACCAACTCTGTGACTATATTAAAAAAAATCACTGGATTATGTAACTTTAATGGGTGAGTTGTAATATATGTGAATTACTTCAAGAAAGCTGTTTTTAAAAATGCAAATATCAAGCTAATAAAATAATACAAACCACCACCAAACAGATTTCAGAATTGCCATATTTAGTCACACTTATGGTCTCTCTAATCCATGTTCTCAGTGCCAGAAAGTAACATATATACTGTACAGTGAGAAGAAATAGTCTGTTTCCTTTAGAAAGAATTGTGGAGGGAGTCCTAACTAAAACAATACTATCACTCAATCTGAATCTCTATTATCTAAATCCTTTCAAAACTGTTATCACCCTCTTTTTGCTTAGAATTATTAGTTCCAGTTTTACTACCCACTGAATAGAGAAATATAATCCTTATTTTTGTCCTAAACTTACTATTTAGCTCTTCTGTAGGTGGCTACATATTTTAATATAGGACAATTAGGAAGACCAATATGTTTTCTCCTTTATCATTTTATAGACTTTTCAGGTCATCAAACTTTGGTAAGCTATGCTTTATAAAGTGCGTCTATAAACAGCTACCAATTTGGTATCTCAATGGTTCTAAAAACCAGAGAAAGGTCTGATTTGTTCTTCATGAAACAGTCCTTTAATCATTTGGTAACAGTCATCACGGCCATCGCTAGTAGGCCCCATAAATATTTTATTCTCTAGATTTAGAGGGTAGGTTGACTGAGCTTTATTGCCCTAAGTTCATTTCTTAAGTATAGGAGGATAATACAGAAATGTACTAGTCTTGTTTATTAATAATAATAGATACCACGTGTTAGTTTACCAAGAACTACCATGCTAGAGAGTCCATATATAGTCTCATTTAATCTTTGTAATAACCCTGAAAGGTAGATGCTATCATTAATCTCATTTCACAAATGAAGAAAATAGAGACTTAACGGCTAGCAGTATTTGAATCCAAAAATCATGTCTCTTTTCCTCAGAGTCCTACTGGACCTGATAAGATCTCCATGAATTAGAGTTAAGGAAAAGAAAAAGCATGTCAAAGGACAATATTTACAAGTGTTTTGATTTTGTTTTTTAATGGGAACATATTGGTATAAAAGTATGGAGAACTGGAAGCACACAAATATATGACTGCTTCTGGCAAAGTGAAAGCAGTAAGGTAGAGGAAAGAAGGAATCTTAAGGTTCTGCTGTCAACATTTATATTTGGCTTTAATATTAAACAATGTAAACCCTTTCCTATTTGTATGTTTTTTCTTTTATGAGAATAACAATATAACAAAAATGGAAAAAATAGTTTTATTAATCAGAACTAATACATATACTACTATAGTTCTGTGCCAAGTTCTCCATTTTTAAACTTCTGTTCTTCCTCAGCCTACGACATATGTATTTCCCTCCCCAACTTCTAGATAGCTAATTTCTCCCTCACAAACTTTAATGAATTCTCTCATATCTCACTTTTGGGAAACAGGGGATATAGGAGTAGTAGTGTTTAGGTCTAGGTGGGGAAAAAGGCAGACAGTTCGATGTAATGAGGAATCCCCTAATTTCTCTCCTCCATTGTGGGTACTCTAGCTACAGGTCCTAAGTAAAATAAAACTATTCACGAACGGGATCTGGAGGTAAGAGTGTGAGTATTATGAAATGTTTTAAACCTGGACTAAAAAATGTTTCTTGTATCACCATATGTACTTTAGATTTAAAAAAGCAAACATCCTCCCCCAATTAAGATTAGAAATGGACAGAAATTATCAGAAAAGACATCAATCATATTAGTGTTATAAACTTCAAGTACAATGCCCTGCACTAAGTAAACTGTAAACACAGACAATTTTATCTGCCCTCCTCAGGATCTTTCACGAAGTAAATCATTAATAAGTACTTGATGAACTAAAATAAAATGGGATTCCCACGTTAGGGTGGCAGGATACTTACAAAATATAATCTTTTTTTTAAAAAAGAAGCTCTCCAAGCGGAACACTTCTTCTTGGGTCAAGTATTAACTTAAGCCAGGAATATAGAAAAGCACAGATTTAGGGGCACCTGGGTGGCTCAAGGAGTTAAACCTCTGCCTTCGGCTCAGGTCATGATCTCAGGGTGCTGGGACTGGAGCCTGCATCCAGCTCTCTACTCAGCAGGGAGCCTGCTTCCCCCTCTCTCTGCCTGCTGCTCTGCCTACTTGTGATCTCTCTCTCTGTCAAATAAATAAATAAAATCTCAAAAAAAAAAAAAAAGTAAGAAAAGCACAGATCCAGGTTTTAGTTAAGGACCATGTTATATACAAAGAGTTCTTATCACATAGTTACAAAGAACCAGTATTTATAATAGCATTCTGATATCACTAAAATTAAGTGTATATACATGAAGATTTCCAGAAGAGCCTCACTATTCATGTAATTACCTATTTTTTCTCGTAAGAACAAGAAAGACCTTTTTCATATGTTCATAATTTAAAAATAGTAAAATTCTGTTCCTGACATTTCTAGATTTCTAAGGGTCCTACTTAATTACTATAAGATGGTACTATGACATCCACAAAATTATAATAACCCACCAATCCTAGCAAAAACAGTTTTATACCCTCTTTTAAATTATCAGGCTCTTTTGGAGTAAAAAAGATTGTAAGACAATTGTCTCTCAAGTCTTAACATAGCATATTTCTCCTAGTTTTGCACCTCAGCTGCATTTCATTTCCCTAAACAACTTGATTACTAAACCTAGGTCTACTAGCCAAATGATCTCAAACAAATCATTTAATCTTTTTGGATTTCTACATTTTCATCTCTAAAATTGAACAAGATCAGGCAGAGAGAACCAAAAGATGTACTCAAGTTATTTCATAAAGAATTCTCTTAAGGAAGAGAGGGAGAAAGAAGGGAAAGATGGAAGGATGGTAGGAAAGAAGAGAGACAGAATAAACATTAACAAAATAACATTTAGGCTGTAAACTCTTAATATCTTTCAAAGTTTTTTTTTTAAGTTAACATTAAGATCTGAAACATCATAAATTTTTTTGTCATTTTCATAAACAATGATTAGCAGTTTTCCTATAAACCCTTAATCTTACAGAACATATTTCATTCAACTGAATCAGCTGCTACATGCTCCTTTTAAATAAGTCCATGATACAGCTTTTACACACATATACACAGAAGGTCAAGATACATTCCTAGAGACATAGGTTAAACATGTTTGCTATTCTTAAAAAAGACAATACAAACAATAATAAAGGTGGCTTAGAAGGAAAAGGAAACGTCTCTCTATTGATCTCCCCTTGTCCACAAAACTCAGCTTAAAATCACTTTATGGAAAAAGTTGTTTCCTTCTACTCTACTTCCTACCCGTTCATTAAGACTGAGTTAAGTAAGAGGCATTGTGAACTGTCTACCAGCCATTTCCAAGCCTCCTCCTTCTTGCTAACCATAATCATTTATCTGGTTCAAGTACCTATCCTGTGCTGAAAGAAGGGTAGGCTCCACCTCCAGCGCAAGGGAACGTGGGCATGGCCAGTTAGGCATGAGACAATCCAAAAGAAAAAGTTACATCTGCTGTTGAATGCTGTCTAGGACGCACTATACACTTGGGAACAGGACCATAAGGACCACTGGTCTGAGATCCAGGCTGAGAATGGCAAAGAGATCTTTAATGACATAAATGAATCAAATTATATGGAAATTTCCCCTCTCTTATGAAAAACTATAAATCTTTATTGAGTAAAGTTGGATTTTCCACTACTTGTAGCCAAAAACATCTTGAAAGTTCTTAGCCCTTTCAGAAGACACTTAAACACAGAAAATGCTACCCCAAGACTTTTTACAAAAACGATTTGCAACTTGAGGACAAAGAACGGCTTCTTGATCTTTACAGTACCTTGAGAGTATATCCTCAATATTCATTCCTTGAATAACTTTATGTGTATAAGATAGAAAAGAGATAAGGCTAAAAATATTGTTTGGAACAAGACTAAAAACCTGAGAAAGCTAAGGAATTTAGACTTTATCTTGTAACAGGCCAGGACTTCCCAAAAATGGGAACACTGTTCTAGAATGTTAAAAGACATACCAACAAGAGTATAATGCAGGAAAATGTTGGCAGAACTAAGTTAAACTGGTTTCTTCAATGCAGGGCTTCTTGTGATCCTACAATATATATTCTCAATTTCGAAATTTCAGTCAGAAAAATTAAATTTTAGGCAACAGAAAGTAAAATGAAACATGAAGTTTTGTTTCATGTAAATGAGTCTGATGGCAGTACAGGAAAGGTAAGTACTGTATGTTTGATCTGTATGGATGGGGTGGTTTGGGTACTTGCACAGGGATGATACAGCTGTATGCTCAACAGTCAGCTGGATTACCAATACATCAAGACGACATGATGGGTTAAATTAAATTATTTAACTGTCTGTTAAATAAATAAAAAAAATTTTTTTTTAAAAAAGAGACCTTTGGAACAAAATTTTTTCAAATCTAGTGTTGTAATAAGAAAATATATCTAAACTAGAATGATTCAGAAAGAAAAAAGATACAAGGAGAAACTGATAAATTCACAATTATTTTATAGGGCTAATAAGTGTTTCTCAATAATCAAATGGTCTAACAAGGCAAAAATACATGCAATTTAAGCAATATGACAAACAAATGTAGAATATTTTCTCCTAACAGAAAAAACTTTAGTCAAATGATCACAGAACTTCAATTTTTAAAACACCCACATATTAGGCTATAAGTAGTTTTAATAAAATTCCTAAAGTAGGAATCACACAAACCATAAGCTGTTCTTTGGCCATATGCAATAAAGCTAGGAATCTAACTAGTAAATCTAACTAGTAAATGGAAAGATCTAAAAATTCTAACATTCAGGTTTCAAAAGATGCCCCAACAGTTACTCAACAGCTCAGTCAAATCACAGTGAGCCCACAGTAAAGAAGCCAAGCCATTAAAGCTGTTATCAGTTTTCAAATGCCCAACTCAAACATCAGCTTATAACCAAGACTTAGAGATACTTGCAAAAAGCCTTTAATATCAAAGAGCCAATAAAGAGGCACTTGGATAGTTTAGTCAGTTAAGTGTCTGCCTTAGGCCCAGATCATGATCCCAGGGTCCTGGGATTGAGCCCTGCAGTGGGCTTCTCCCTCTCACCCTGTTGTGTGCTCTCTCTCTCTTGCTCTTTCAATCTCAAATAAATAAATAAATAAATAAATAACTTTTTAAAAAAAATCTTTAAAAAAAAGGAGCAACTAGAATCAGTAAAGAAATGGAAAAAGCAGACACTATAAAAGGAATAGAAAACTTCAGGAAAAAAAGAAAAAGATTCTAAAATGAGAAAATCTTGTATACATGAAATAAGATGGTGCATTTGGTTTTTTTTAAGATTTCTTGGAAGTCAAAAAATATGAGAGGGAAAAAAAAAAAACCCTCAAGAGCATAGTCAAGTCAAGATCTTCTAAGAAGAAATCTAGAGAACAGAACTTAAAAATAAAGATATGAAAAACAAGAGAAATAAGAATAGGAAATTAGACCACTGGTTTAAGAGAAACAACACGTATATAAGAGGAACACCAGATGAAGCAATAGAGAAAACACAGTAAGAAATAAAGCAACAGAAGGAAAATTATCTGAGTTAATGACCAATGAATTTCCAGACACAAAGAGCCACAATGGGGTTTTCCATTTGGTCCTTTTCAAAAAAAGGACCTATACCAAGGTGTATCACTGAAGTTTTAAAACACAGGTCATATAGAGAAATCTAAAAACTGCCAAAAGGGAAGAAAAAAAAGATTTTACAGGAGACAGAGAGTCCTATTAGCATCAAACTTTAATAGTAACACTGGAAGTTAGAAGAAAACAGAGCAATGCCTTTAAAATTCTGTATGCAATAATTCGTTATCCAAACTCCCAATTAAGGAGGGGAGTAAAAGAAAGGTGAAGGAAGATATTTTTAGAAATGCAAGGTCTTAAAAAAAAAAAAAAAAAAAAAACTCTCTCTCCCAAATGGCTTTTGTCAAACAACTATGAAGTTATAGCTTCAAAAATGAGGGAAGAGGCTAGAAAGACTTGGAATTCTAGAATCAAATCAAACATCAGGCAGAAATAAAAGGACTTCCTGAAATGAATGATAAGAGACCCCTAATCTGGGTATAAACTAGAAAGCAATCAGTATAAAGTGGTAAAGTTTGGAAGTCCTTAAAAGAGGAACATCAAAATAGAAGTATATCTTGAAGTTTCCATGTATTGACAGGAAATTTAAACAACCAGGGGAAGAATTTGGGGAAAACATAATAAATACACAGGAAACTAAGCAAAAACTCAACATTAACTCCAGAGAAAACAAAAGGTTGTACAATAAAATAATCACATTTATTACCAGGCTGTTTGTACAGCGTTTACAGAATCATAATGATACAAACACTAAATACTTCAACTTCATTGGGGAAATGACAGACAAAAGTATGCATGAAAGAAGCTAGATTAACCCATAGGGAGTATTAAAAACTAATGTTGAAAACTGAAAAACCAAGAATTGTAGTATGTTACATAGATATTATATGGAAGTAAACACCAAAAGAAATAGCTAAAAAAATTGCAAGAAGGTACTTCTGGGGACTAGGAAATAGGAAAAAAACGGTGGGGAGAGAGAACAGGAGCACTACTATTTTCTGTAGTGAGCAACACAGAACTAATCCAAATTATGTAGGCACAGAATCTATTATAAAATTTAAAACTTAAGTAATAAATGTGCATATCTAATTCCCTAGCAATTCAAATGGGGATCCATCCTACACAAACACGTTTGCACTAAGCCAAGACACTTAATAAATTATTTATACTGCTATGAAAGGTCTAAGTCTGAATATATAGGGTAATGACCCATGTATTTTAATTTCCCTAATGAATAATGTAGTTCAGCATCTTTTTATGTGCTTATTTGCCATCTATATATCTTTGGTGAAGTGTCTGTTCAAATATTTTGCCCACCTTTTTTTATTGGTTTGTTTATTTCATTATTAAGTTTTGCAAATTCTTTATACGTTCTGGATACAAGTCGTTTGATGAATATATGAGTTTTTAAATATTTTCTTACATCCATGGCTTGTCTTTACACTTTCTTCACATGTTTTTCAAAGAATAATAGTTTTTAATTTTTACGAAGTCAAATTAATAATTTGTTCTTTTATAGATTATCCTTTTGGTGACGTATCTAAAAAAGCTTCACCTAGGGATGCCTTGGTGGCTCAGTTGGTTAAGCGGCTGCCTTCGGCTCAGGTCATGATCCCAGCATCCTGGGATTGAGTCCCACATCAGGCTCCTTGCTCAGTGGGGAGCCTGCTTCTCCCTCTGCCTCTGCCATCACTCTGTCTGAATGTGCTCATTCTCTAGGACAAATAAATAAATGTAATCTTAAAAAAAAAAAGCCTCACCTAACCCAACATCACAGAGATTATCTAAAAGTTTTGCAGTTTTAGGTTTGCATTTAGGTCTAGGAGTTAATATTTGTATATGGTATGAAGTGTAGATTGAAGTTCATTATTTTCTCTTATGACTATATAATTGTTACAGCACTGTTTGTTGAAAAGACTCTCTTCACTGAGTTGTTTTTGTACCTGTGTTGAAAATCACTTTCCCTCATTCCTTTCTTACATGACCCATGTATTGGTGAAGATGTCTATCAACTCGACTCTCATACACTGCATGCAGAATTGTAAAATGATATAATATTTTAGAAAACTGTTTGACAGTATCTCAAAAAATTAAACACACACCTAAAATATGACCCTACCTCTCCACTCAAAGTATTTACACAAGAGAAATGAAAGCACATATCCTTACAGAGACCTGCACACAAATATATATATCACCTTTATCTGCAATAGCACAAACTATAAAAACTCAAATGTTCAAGGACAAGTAAATTGATAAACAAATTTAGTACATCCATTCAATGGAATACTCCTCAGCCATAACAAAACTGAGGTTTTTGTTACACGCTAAAACATGGTTGATACTCTAATTATACTGAGTGAAAAACCAAGCAAAGGGGCACAAGGAAACTATTATCTTGACTGTGATGATGGTTTCACAAACTTGTATATATATCAAAACTTACAAAACTTAAACACACGCAGCTTTTTTGTATCATCAGTTAAACCTCCACTAAACTTTTAAAAATAAAATTAAAAATGTCATAAAAATATTCATGTTGGGTGCTAAACTATATATATTATCTTTTTAAAGATTTTTATTTATTTATCTGAGAGAGAAAAGAGCACGAGCAGGGGGAGGAGCAGAGGGAAAAAGAGAAGCAGACTCCCCGCTGAGCAGAGAGCCTGCCTGATGCAAGGCCCAGATCCCAGGACCCTAGGATCATGACCTGAGCCAAAGGCAGACCCCCAACCGACTGAGCCACCCAGGCACCCCACTAAACTATATATTATAAAGCAAGACACTAATAGTCACATGAAAAGCAAAATAAACCAAACCATAAGAAAAACCTGCACACAGACAACACTGGATGAAAATTCACTAAAATATTAACATAATATTTTTGGATGATAGGTAACAGTTTTGGGGTTTTTTACTGAATTACAACTGATGTATTAACATTATACAAGCTTCAGGTGTAATGACCCAGTATTTGTATATTTTGTGAAATCATCAGTCTAATTAAGGTCTAGTTAACATCCCTCACCATACATAATTTTCCTGCCATGAGAACTTTTAAAATCTATTCTCTTTACAACTCTCAAATATGTAATACAGTATTACTATAGTCACCATGCTATATGCTACAGCCCTAGAACTTATTTATTTTATAACTGGAAGTTTCTACACTTTGAGTCCCTTTACCATTTTCACCATCCCTTCACCTACCCCTCTGGCAACAACCAATCTGTTCTCTGTATCTATGACCTGTTTGTGTTGTTCTGTTTTAGATTCAACATACAAGGAAGAACACAAGTTAATTATCTATCAGACTTATTTCACTTAAGATAACACTCTCAAGGTCCATCCATGTTGTTACAGGAAGCAAGATTTCCTTCTTCTTTTAATGGCTGGATAATATTCCATTGTATACAAGAAAAAGCATTACTTTTTCCTTTCCTTCTCTAGATCTTCCAAAATATGCATAACGAGCCAGGATTAATACTCTAAACATGATGAAGGGGCACCTGGGTGGCTAGTCAGCTGAGCAGCCAACTCTTGATTTGGCTTAGGTCATGATCTAAGGGGTCCCGGGATCAAGCCGCATACAGGGGTCTCTGCTGAGCATGGAGCCTGCTGAGAATCTCTCTCTCCCTCTGTTTTGTCCCTTTCCCCTCAGACTTGCTGCTCGGCAAAATAAATCTTTTTAAAAAAATACTCTGATAATGAAAACCTTTAAAAAAATATTTTCTTAAACTTGAAACTGAGAACTCAGATACTTCATCGATGGCTGCAACCACAGCCCTACCACTGATACAGCATAATTTAAAACCATCACCAATTTCTTGAGATAATAGGAAAAGGTTACTCAAGAATAATTTAATGAGATTCTTAGCATTCAGAAAAAAAAAAACACCAAAACCTGGAAACCTCAAAACTGAGTTATCCAGTAATGGCAGTTACTGGCCAAATATGGCTATTGAATATTTCACTGAAACGTTGCTGGTGTGAATTCAGTTAAGGGTAAAACTGTAAAATATGCACTGGATTTTGGAGATTTAAACAGAAAAAAGGAATACAAAACATCTTTATAATTTTTATACTAATCACATGTTGAAATGATATTTAGAGATTATGGGCTATATAAAATGTTTAATTTCACACCTGTGGGTTTTTTTTTTTTTTAAAGATTTATTTATTTGAGGGGGCGCCTGGGTGGCTCAGTGGGTTAAAGCCTCTGCCTTCAGCTCAGATCATGATCTCAGGGGCCTGGGATTGAGCCCCACACCAGGTTCTCTGCTCAGAGGGGAGCCTGCTTCCCGCTCTCTCTCTGTCTGCCTCTCTGCCTACCTGTTATCTCTATCTGATAAATAAGTAAAATCTTAAAAAATATATATTTATTTATTTGACAGAGGGATAGAGAGCACAGGTAGGAAAATCGACAGGCAGAGGGAGAGGGAGAAGCAGGCTTCCCACTGAGCAGGGAACCTGATGCCCGGCTTGATCCCAGGGTCCTGGGATTATGACCTGAGCCGAAGGCAGCCACATAACCGACTGAGCCACTCAGGTGCTCCTCACCTGTTTGTTTGTTTGTTTGTTTTTTAACGTGAAAATTTACAGAAAATGTAAACTACATCTGTGGTACGTATTATATTTCTATTTAGGACAGTGCTGATATAAAAAAAATTTTTTTGGAAGATTTTATTTATTTGTCAGAGAGAAAACGCACAAGCAGGTGGAGTGGCAGGCAGAGGGAGAAGCAGGCTCCCTGCTGAGCAAGGAGCCCAGTGTGGGACTCATTCCCAGGACCCTGGGATCATGACCAGAGCTGAAGGCAGGTGCTTAACCGACTGAGCCACCCAGGCATCCCAAGACATTAATTTTTTAAACTACTTAACTTGTTATGGATAAATATAGTTAAGATAAAATCTCTCACTACTATTTTATTTCCATCATGTTTTCCTTGGATTTAGATTTCTAAATTCTAATTAATGTCATAGACCTAAGAACTCCAAAGTAATATATTCAATTATACATAACTAAGACCTATTGGAGGTTCCCTTATTTTACAAACATTATTCCACCAAATAGTTCCCTTGGCTTTCTCATCTATAAGAGAGATGACAACATACTATGTATGGGCTACTGAGAGAACTGAATGAAAAGAGGTACTACAGAACTAACTGGCATTGTTCTGGACTTGTTAGATTAAATAGACAGCTACGTAATTACTTCTACAGTATTTTCTCTCAGAATTCAGGATTTGAATTCAAGTTTCAGTGACCTGATAATTAGGTCATGAATTTGCTGGGTCACTTCAGATCAAAAAACTCAGAAGTTAAGTTACCAAAGTCAAGTCTATGTCAATGACTTACAATTGTATAAATTTTCACACTATGTTATGAATGTAATATATTTTTTGGTTATATTTTTTAAATAATCCAGTCAGGTACAGAAAATTGTCACTTTCAAATAAGTAATTTAAGGGAGTGGGATTGTTCAGAGTCATACAAGTATTATGTAATATTCCTAGAAAACTTTATTTTAATCCTTAGGTTAGAAAAAGTAAGCTACAAATCCTGTAAGGGGGTAGGGGAAAGAGATTAAGGAATCTCACAGAACTAGGAGTTCAGTAAATTAAAGGCTCAAAAAAATGTATCTAGATAATTAAAACACAAAAGCAAAAAACTCACTTAGAATAACAGCACAAGTATGCCAGAAAATTAAATGTGTTCTCCACAAAGTATCTTCCCAAAACTCAAATCCAAAAAGGTGCTGAAGATTTTTAGTACCACTAGTTGGGTGTTATAGCCAATGCTAGTACTGTGCCCACTGATAAGGAACTAAATAAGAAATGAAATAAAACTAACAGCTCGTTAAATTATCTGGATTGAAGAAAAGCAACTTTTGAATTTTACATGTGCCTAACTTCAGCTGTTACCCCAAATCATCATCAGTGTTCCTTCTTAGGAAGGAACAAGTATGTTCAAAGTTTGTGTTACGATTAACAAAGCAGGAGCTAAACTTCATATAGCCACTATATCTTCATTTTGTGGCAAGTATTTAACAACAATTTATTGCTTGATTTAACTTAAAAAAATCTGGCTTCAAGTTTATACTCTAAATAAAGAATTTTTCAAGGAGTGGTTATAGGGGCACCTGGGTGGCTCAGTCAGTTAAGCATCTGCCTTAGGCTAAGATCATGATCCCAGGGTCCTGGGATGGAGCCCCACATGGGCTCCCTGCAGAGGGAGTCCTTCTCCCTTCTTCCTTTCCTTCTGCCTCCTCTCCCTCTCCCTGCCGTACTCCCTGCTTGTGCTCTCTGCCAAATAAATAAATAAATAAATAAATAAAATCTTTAAACAAACAACAACAACAACAAAAGAGTAGATTATAAAGAGCTACCCCCCAGCTCCTCCTTTGCTTTTGGGGCACCTGGGTGGCTAAGCTGGTTGACTCTTGATTTCAGCTCAGGTCATAATGGGGAGGGGGGGGTCTGGGATAGAGCCCCAGGAGAAGTCCGCGTGGAATTCTCTCTCCCTCTGCCTCTCCCCTACTCTCACTCACACTAAAATACATAAATAAATGAAATCGAACAGAAAACATAATTCATCACTAGTATTTGGTGAAACTTGTCTTTTTATCTGTGAATGTGCTCAATCATAATGTAAAATGTATTTTTTTAAATCACTTTATTTATTTATTTATTTGACAGAGATCACAAGTAGGCAGAGAGGCAGGCAGAGAGAGAGAGAGAGAGAGAGAGAGAGAGAGAGAGGAGGAAGCAGGTTCCCTGCTGAGCAGAGAGCCAGATGTGGGGCTCGATCCCAGGACAGAGCCTTTAACTCCCTGAGCCACCCAGGTACCCTGTAAAATGTATTTCTTATAATGGATCTCAGTCAAAAAGGTTTGAAAGACAATGTATAGCCTGCATATAGCAAATCTACAACACGTTTACTAACTGGAGGACTGTTGGGGGAAATAAAACAATCAAACTAAAAATCTTCCCTTTTGATTGTTCAAGAGGATATAAGGCACATTTAAGGCAATTGCTTAAAGCTAAAAGGATCCTCAGCAATTCTACCACTCAATTCACTAATAAGACAACATACTTATCCAAGGTCAGACTTGTATTTAGCATTAAAACCAACTCACCATCCTAATTTTCAATGCACTAAACTAGACTGCAAAAAGTCACTTTTAAAAAAAAGTTATCAGCATTTAAATGCTAATTCTGAATTTCCTATTTTGGTCTAAAAGAAACTGCAGCTTAACACATGCAACTATTTCCTCAAATACTATTCTAACAGATTAATGACCTCACCAGCTCTCCCATTAAAAGCTTTTTTCCAGCTAGTTACTTGGTACTTAGCTTTTTATGGCACTTTTCTTTTCCCATTATGTTCAGCAGTGCATGCAATACACTGGTTAGGAATGCAACACACTGCTGTTGAAAATGCATGACCAGGACCATAACATAACTGAAATTTTCCTAAATTTCTATATTCTGTTCAAATTTTAGAAACAAAGTACAACTCTCACTAAATCAGACCGAATTTTTTTGTGATCTGTATACCTCACTCTATATAAAACATTATAAATATTTTAAGAGATCTCATTTAGAGTGAGAACCATATGCAAATATTTCATTTCCATCTCCTGACAAATAAATCTTCACCAATAACTAAGTCAGTAAGAGAAGAAAAATGTAAGGACTGATGACTAAACATAAGTGATCTCTACAAAGAGCTAAAAAGATTAAACATTGAAAATAGGAAGCAGATCATAACACTTCATACTATGAGCAAAGATTTATTTCTACATCCTCTCTACCAATATCCATAACTCATAATACTTGCGAAGAATGCCCCGCAATTCCTCAAGTTATTTCTATAAAGAAAAATCATTGTTTACACTTAATTCTGTTAATGATTACCAACAAAATGCAGATTTTAAAAATCACTAAATATTGGGAATAGCAGAGCTATAAAGTTATTTCGTCTGACTTCTGAGCCTTATAGAAGTACACAGTAATTGCAAACAATGTAAATACAGGGAAGGGGAAAGGGAAACTGACTGAGGCAAGTGTCCTTTACACCCTAAGAGAAATGTCCTATTTTTTATTTTTTTAAACCTGTACATGTACTAGAGACATTTAAAAATCCAATATTTTTAATCTACAGTCCAGCCAATTCGCAAGATTGAATGTGAATTTTTCTCTTAAAAGATTAAGGGAGGGACTCCTGGATGGCTCAGTCAGTTAAGCACCTGCCTTCCGCTCAGATGAGGATCCTAGGGTCCTGGGATGGAGTCCGACATGAGACTCCCTGCTCAGTCAGGAGTCTGCTTCTCTTTCTGCCTGATGCTCCTCCCCCCGCTTTGTGCTCTCTGATAAATTAATTAATCAAAAAAAGAAGATTAAGGGAAGAGGAATTTATAAATATGTGTACATCTGTATATGCTTAAATTATGCCGACCGCAACATAACAGAGATTGTTTCCCCAACAGGGAATTCTAACTCTGAAAGCAAGCACCAATCACATGCCAAATATAAGAGATGCCAAAGTTCATTCACTCATTTTTCTAAAATAAAATGAAAATAGGCAAAGCCCTAAAATCATGATGCGGTGTGAGCCAGGGCTATGCGGGCAGGGCGCTGGAGCCAATCAGCCCCCAGCCAGGGGTACAGAGTGTAAGGAAGACGACGTAGATGGTGGAGCTCAGGGTGTGTGGGGGGGAGGATGGGGGGCAAAATAAATTTTAAAAGATCATACTCACAGGTATAAAAAATCTAGATGTGAAATACTATTAGACAATAGTCCTGTTCTAGTTTCCCACAGATCAACTAAACAGTTTAAACAAAATTTAACCTTCATTTATAAGCAATGACATGAAATCACTTAGGTTGGAATGTAATTCCTCTTAGATAAAAATATAATTTAATTAAATCATTAGGATTAGGATTAGGATTTCCTAAATCATTAGGAAACCAGGAGCCAGCTACCACTTACAGAATTCTAGCTAGGGCACTAAATAAATGAAATCTGAAGTCTTTCTAAATCAACTAACAAGGTATCTATCCATCACCAAAACTTCTAAATTATGTTTGAGTCATATTTACCTGTGGCTACAACTCAAAATTAAATACTACTAAAAGGTCAAGTTTAATAATACAATCCTGTCATATATCTCAAGACACAAAGACATACCAAAAATAGTGTAAATTTTTGGAAGCCAAACATTCTAAAGTTTCCTGAATTTGTAGTAAATTGTTTTTAAAATAGATACATGTAATATTAACATTTGTTTCCTCGAGTAACTACAAGGAACTTTCATACTAAATATTTACCATTTATCATTTCAAAAGAAATACCATACTTATAAGAAAGTTTTGCTTTCACTGTTTCTCTTCAAATGCTTCTTAGCTCAGACTAATGAGAAATTATATAGCTGGTAATAGTTCTATGGTAGACCTTATCTAGCTGTATCTCAAAATTCGAACAGATTACGTTTGGCTCAGTAACAGGAGCATCTATGCTTCCATGATAAAGATTTGTCTTTCTCAAAGAAACCAATCTAACTCTTTAGCTATTTAAAAACTGCAAATGAGGGGGTGCCCGGGTGGCTCAATACGTTAAGCATCTGCCTTCAGCTCAAGTCATGGTCCTGTGGTCCTGGGATGAGCTCCGCATCAGGCTTTCTGTTGGAAGTGGTCTGCTTCTTCCTGTCCCTCTACCCCTCCCCCTTCTTCCTGCTCTCTTTCTTTCTCTCTCGCTCACGCAATCTCTCAAATATTTAAATAAAATCTTGAAAAAATAATAAAAAATTAAAACTGCAAATGAAAAACCACCAATGCTGACTGATTTTTATACACTGAGAATAACTAAAAGTCAAACTGTAATCATCAGGTAGGATAATCAGTCTCATAAAAGTCAAACTGTACATCATGGAATGAGTTTTAATACATGCACATAATTTTCAATAAATCACAGAACAGTGGTAAGAAAAGATCATCTCTCCAATCTTTTGTCTTCAACACTTCTGAAGAGGTACCCAATTCTGGGAGGCATTTGTAAACATTCTAATCAACAATTATGACACTAACACAGGTTTGTTGGTTAATTTCCTAGTTCATATTCTTACCTAGATCCCTATTTTATTTTATTGCCTCTTGGAAATCATTGGAATACCATACAATTTCTTTCTCAAAGCACTAGACCAGCTACAAATGCCATACACAGGAGGAACACATTGAGATCCAATTTTAATTTCATATACTTCAAACACCAGATAAAAAAACGGAAAAATTGGGGGCCTGGGTGGCTCAATGGGTTAAGTCTCTGCCTTCTGCTCAGGTCATGATCTCAGGATCCTGGGATCAAGTACCACATCTGGTCCTCTGCTCAGCGGGGAGCCTGCTTCCCTCCCTCTCTCTCTCTCTCTGCCTGCCTCTCTGCCTACTTGTGATCTCTCTCTGTCAAAGAAATAAATAAAATCTTTTAAAAAAAACTGAAAAATTATCAATTTGGTCTTTAGATCATACAAACAACTTGAGCTATTCCTATTAGTGTGTACTACAAGATAATTACGAAGTCTGAAGAGAAGCATGCTAGCTTTTAAAACACAAATGAAAAGGAAACAAAAAAGAAAAGTTCCATGCTCAACTTCCATTTCTACCATGTGCTACTTGTGATCTTGGCAAATTATTTAACTTTTATAGCCTCTTCACCTATAAAATGATTGAGTTCTATAAGAATTAAATGAGAATATATGTAAAACACAGGACCTGCACCATAAATAGTTCCAAATCCCCAGCCCTTTCCCAAGTCCTTTAAAAACAAATGCATATACACTTCAAATTTCTCATAAACCTCACATTGGACTCTAGAAGCAACTGGTAATAAAAACAGAATTTGTCACTAGGATGCCTTGCTGGCTCAGTTGGAAGCTCATGATCCTCTTCATCTGAGTTGTGAGTTTGAGCCCCTCACTGGGTATAGAGATTACTGAAATAAATAAACTTAAAAAAAGAAAATCCAATCACCATTAAAAAAAAAAAAGCCACAATCTGTCACAATAAGACAGAAATTTAAAGACAACTAAATTAAAAACTATTCTGTGTCACCAGAAGTCATCTTGCTCAATGTGCCATTTACCTCATCACAGTAATCTGTTAATTTACTCTCTAAATACTAATAAAAACACAGAAATGAGAGAATAACCATAATGTAACTGTAAAATTTTAAACACTGATGAGTTGGGAAAAATAAAAGGAAAAATAAACATTAAAATAATCTACTTCTGTGTTAAATTAAAATTTGGATCATAATACTCTAGCATAAATACACTCAAAAAGACAATCCAATTTTTTAATACGAAGATCAGGAGATAAGTTAGGAATTCATTTATTAACTTTAGAGTGAAGACTCACTATAATTAAATGTATGAAGAAAATAGAATCAATTACAATACAAAAGAACTGGAAGACATGCCACAGACTGATAAATTATTGCAAAAGATATATCTGGATAAAGGACTATTACCAAAATATATAAAGAACTCTTAAAGCTCAACAGTAAGAAGGGCACGTGGGTGTCTCAGTCATTAAACATCTGCCTTCGGCTCTGGTCATGATCCTAAGGTTCTGGGAGTCAGGCTCCCTTCCTCTGCTTCTCCCTCTCCCTGACCCCCCATTTGTGCTCACTTACTCGCTCTCTCTCTCTCAAATAAATAAAATCTTTAAAAAAAACCCTCAAAAATAAAAAAACAAATAACCTGATTAAAAAATGGGCCAAAGACTTAACAAACACTTCACCAAAGAGACAAATGGCAAATAAGCATCTGAAATTATATTCTACATAAGTCACCAGGAAAGTGCAAATTAAAATATTAATGATATTTATTTTTATATTTATCCATATTTATCCATAACTGCCAAAACTTGGAAGCAACTGAGATGTCCCTTAGGAGATGAATGGATAGACTGGTATACACATGCAATGAAATATTATCCAGCATTAAAAAGAAATGAGCTATCAAGTCATGAAAAGGTTCCATGGAATAACCATAAATGCAGATTACTAAGCAGAAGCAGCCCATCTGAAAAGACTATGTGTATTGTATGATCCCATGTATGTGACATTCAGGAAAAGACAAAACTATGGAAACAGTAAAATGATTTGTAGTTGCTAAGAGTGAGGGTGAAAAAAAGATGAATAGGGACAGCACCAAGGATTTTTTTGAGGAGTGAAAATACTCTAAATGATATAATAATGGATGTATGTAATTATACATTGTCCAAACCCACAGAATGTTTAACATCCTAAGAAAAAAAGCCCTAAGGAAAAACCACGGACGTTGGGTGGTTATGATGTCTCAGTGTAGGTTCATCCTCGGTTAAAAAAAGAAAAAGATACCACTCTGGTCAGTGATGTTGATATGGGGGAAAACTATGAATGTGCAGGGGCAAAAAGGTGTATAGAAAAATATCCATACCCCTCTCTCAATTTTATTATAAATGTAAAGCGGCTCTAAAAAATTAATTCTAATGAAGGAAAAAAGAGAATATCACATTACTGACACTCAATTCCCAGCACTGAAAAAGATTTTCCAAAAATATAACAAAGGATTATTAATTTTGCTTTGAAGAATTTAGGAAATTGATTATAGTAGTAAGGCATCTGAAAGTAGGCAAAATATCAAAAGACAAAAGAATATATAATTCATCATTAAGTACATGGGCAAAGTTCTTAAGAAATAAAATATAAAGCAATGAGAAGTTTTTAAGAAAACAGTATTGATAAATAAAATAGGTCTCACTTGGGGCACTGAAATATACATGAGCATCTCTCTTGGAAACAATCTGATTGTAGAAAATATTTAAATGTTCATAGCCTTAGAAACCAATAAATTACATTCTGAAATTTAATCCTAAAAAAAAAAAAAAAGTCTAAATAGTGAAATCTGAGGTATTAATTTGGGTTTTGCTCACAAGGCAATAGGCAGATTCCTTTCCTCCATTCCAAAGCCACTGTCTCAAGGTCTTTTATATTATTTTAGAACCAGCAGTTAGAAGACAAGTCCTTCATCTGGATTGTTTGAGAAACCCCAGGCCCAAAAAGAGAAGTTCTGCTGGAGTACTAGAGAGGGAGGGGGTGGAAAGAATGAAGAGTTGAAGAGATAGAAATTGGGGGGAAACAAGGGACTTAAAGGATTCAGATCAATACCCCTGTCCCCCACTGGGAGTGGCATGTGGAAGAAGAGGATGGGGATGCAGTGGAGATAAGAGAGAGACAATGATAGTAAAATTTGTTTTGGAAAATTTGATGAAAGATCCTACTACTCAAGGTTCTCTGTAAGTTGGCCTTCAAAAGAACCTTTCAGGCTTATATAAACAGCATGTCACTGACAAGCAGTGTAGATGCTAGAAAGCCCTTTCCTGATAGTGTTCTAGAATAAATGAAACTATCCAAAGACGGGGGGAAGGAGGAGTTATACAAGGGAATAATGACCAATGAAATCAGGTGAAGTCACAACACAACATGTTAAATTTTGGTAAAAATGGGAATATATTTCACGGTTACAACCTTAGCAGGTTAGACTCATGCCTACTGTATGTGTATAAGAAAAAACATAATAGCAACAATGGGGTTAAATCATGGTGTTTCTGCCTAAGAACTGCTGTTAAACGCCCCTGTCAAAAAGGTTTATATTGATTCTTATGTTCCAGTGAATTATAAAATTATCATGAAATAAAATTATATGTACACATACACTTACGATCCCAGCAGAACATAAATTCTGCGAGGGGCAGGGTTTTCCTCTATTTGCCAACTAAGATAGTACCTGGCACATAGGAGGAAATTAATAAATAGTTACTGAATAAATATAAAACCCATCTAGGGGAGAGAGAAAAGGAAAATATTCCAAACTGATATACTGGCATTGTCTTTTAGTGATAGAACTTTAGTGGGGTTATTTTGGTTTCTATTTTTCCCTGTCTTCTAAGATGTCTCTGACTATATATTACTTCCATAAAGGAAAAAAATAATAATAATTGGGAAGTAATTCCCTCTAAATGCATTAAAATTTTCTATATTTTCGAGGCGCCTGGGTGGCTCAGTGGGTTAACGCTCTGCCTTCGGCTCAGGTCACGATCTCAGGCTCCTGGGATGGAGCCCTGCATCGAGTTCTCTGCTCAGCGGGGAGCCTGCTTCCCTTCCCCTCCTGCCTCTCTGCCACAAAAGAAAAAAAAAAAAAAAAAGAAAGAAAGAAAAGAAATCCTGTATTTTCAAAACATCTTTGATAACCTCTAGAATAGATAGCTTAAAACTTAAATAAAGGAAGGACAGGAAGTAGAAAAAGCACACTAAAGCTGTTTCTCCTATAGTTTAGTCAATATACAAGACTAAACTTCCTCAAAGAACTTTCAGTGTACTAATACTTGGCTCTTAAAAACTGTACCAGTAGAATAACACTGTTCTAAAAACAAACTACTGATTTAAAATATTCTGACTATGCCCAAAATCATGAGGTAGTGAATGAACTTTCAGCAAATCTCTAAACAAAGGCTGACAGTGAAAAAATTAATCAGCTTTGCAATATATCAACAATGACTTTTAAACTTCTGTTCAGGGGGTGCCTGGGTGGCTCAGTGGGTTAAGCCTCTGCCTTCGGCTCAGGTCATGATCTCAGGGTCCTGGGATCGGGCCCCACATCGGGCTCTCTGCTCAGCAGGAGGCCTGCTTCCTCCTCTCTCTCTGCCTGCCTCTCTGCCTACTTGTGATCTCTGTCTGTCAAATAAATAAAATCTTAAAATAAATAAATAAATAAATAAATAATAAACTTCTGTTCAGAGTGATCAAATGCATCAATGACCAATATCCTAGATGTAGTTGTAACTAAATGTTAGCATTTGTGGGCAAAATATTCTAATTGACTTTCTCTTGAGAATTAAAAGAAATACACAGTCAAGTAGGAATTCAAGTGTTATTACTCTTAATTTAAGATCAGAACGTTAGTTCTGAAACTGGTATCACAACTGCATGTGCAGTAGTAGTACTAAGTCTCAAAAACAATTATGACAGTGTACAAATAATACATATTTTAATCTAAAATTTCTAGTTTTTAACATAAGAAATGTATTTTTCTGTGAGGAAAATCGGGCAAATTATACCACTATACATAACAATCACAACTATGGGAACACACACCCCAATTAGGAAAACAGTATACAAACAATACTGGTTTTTTGTTTATTTTTTAAGATTTTATTGATTTATTTGACACAGAGAGAGAGAGACAGACAGACAGACAGCAAGAGAGGGAATACAAGCAGAGGGAGTGGGAGAGGGAGAAGACTTCCTGCTGAGCAGGGAGCTAGCTGGATGCGGTTTTCGATCCCAGGACTCTGGGATCATGATCTGAGCTGCAAGCAGACACTGCAGTTTTGCTATGGTTTTGCTATGCAGTAAAACAGGCAAACTACCACCATACAGTATGATCACACTATAAAAACAAAAATCAAACACGTAGAAAGTAGACTGTT
Source organism: Mustela lutreola (assembly GCF_030435805.1). Lineage (NCBI taxonomy): Eukaryota > Metazoa > Chordata > Mammalia > Carnivora > Mustelidae > Mustela > Mustela lutreola. Next base: position 44,071,319 of record NC_081297.1, read on the forward strand.
CAAAATTGTAACAAGGCTTATCTCTGGATGAAGGGATTCACTGGTCATTTTTATTTCATTTTTCCTCTAATTTCCTAATTTTTATAACAAGAATATATTACTTCTATAAATGTTTTTCTTAAAAATCTTTTTTGTACATGATTTAAGGATGGTCACAAAACCCAGCTAGAAATAAGTGAAGTTATAACTTTGATAATAGGAGTCAAAATCAAATCAGCATTTTCTAAACAATGACTATCAAAAGAACTTTATATAAAGGAAAGTAGGCTTCTATGGTTATTAAATTACCATCTAGCTTTTGAACAGCATTACCTTGGCATCTCAGATATTTTATAATTTCATTAAAACAAAGCACCTAAGACATTTTCATTAATCTTTTCACCCTTACTTATTGTACAGGAAGAACTAGGCATGAATGAACTATTTTGGAAAAAGTTAACACAAATAGTTGAACTACAAATACTGCTTTTATAAGCAAAAGATATGAAAAATCAACTCAACTTTTTCCTCAGTGTCATTAAAATATGAATATGGGCACTAAATTAGTTAATAAGTTTAAAGAAACACAATGGCCAGAAATAATTAAAGAATATAAATAAAGCAGCAAGTTTATGTGTTTAGTATATATCCAAACATGTATTAGCAGTTTATGTGAAATAAACAAGAGTATTTACCAAATATTTCAAGATACTTGCAATAAAAACTGACTTTGAATATTTTTAGCAACAACTAAAATACCCAAAGAACAAGACCATAAGAAATATCATTTCTAATACAGCTATGCTGGTTAAGTAATAAAATATAAGATAAAATTTTAAAGGACTAAATGTCAATTTTCATAAAATAGATATTAAAAGCACCACAAACCAAACAGAAAAGACTTCAAAAACCCAAATTTCTTTGTTCAGCAACAGCAAAAGAATTATGGTTTGTAAAGGGTACTAATAAAAGAAACCACAGAAAGGAAGGCCCTAACATTTTTTTTTAAAGGAAGTAGTATACTTAATTTACTGTAGCATCAGCTCCTTTACATTTTATTTTAACAGACTAGTCTAGGTCAGAGATGGCCAGAAAAACAATGTGAACTATACATGCAATGTTAAATTTTCAAGTAGTCACATTCTTAAAAGTAATAAGAATCAGCTGAAATTAATATTTACCCAATATATCCAAACATGATCATTTCATGTAATCAATTTTTTAAATTGGAATATTTTAACTTTGTTTTTTACTAAGTCTTCAAAATTTGGTGTGCAATTTACACACGCACATCTCAAATTGGATGCTAAATATTCTGAAAGTTTTATTTACTTATATGAGAGAGAGCAAGAGTGCACACACAAGCATGGGCAAGTGGGGGGAGGGGCAGAGGGAGAGGAAGAGAAGAGAATCCCAAGCAGACTCCCTGCTGAATGTGGAGCCTGACCTGGGGCTCAATCCCACGACCCATGAGTTCATGACCATAGCTAAAATCACCAGTCGGACCCTTAATGGACTGAGGCCCCTGGATGCTAAATTTTTATCAGAAAAACCACAGAAAACAGATACTGAATTTGATAACTAAGACTCACAGAATTTATCTGCATTTATTAGGAATGATTTTGAATGCGAGTGAGGTGATTACTGCAAACTTCTCCTATGATTTCAAAGTAAAAACAGGTCAGTTTATATCACTTGTTGTCCTTTAAGGCTAAAAAGTGCACATCATATCCCCAAAGCAACAGTAGAAAGACTGTCAAAGTAAAAACAGTAAATTAATTTTAAAAAAGAGTACCACTGCCAGAGAGGAAGATATTAGAGGAAAGGATGGCAGCTCTGTTGTAGTGAGAAGGGTCCCAAAGGGGACTTCAGCCCGGTTGAGCTAAGAGGTTATATTCATATTCATATTTTTACTCTCAATACTTCTGACACCAACTGCATGAGATTTCTCACACCAGCAACAAATTTTTCAATTCTCTGGAAGTCATTCCTGACACTAACTACCTGAAGTTAGTGCAAAGCATACAGATTAAGGGCTCAGTCCCACAAAAGTGCCCCCACTTCAGATGATAGCTCCAAGTCCCAGGATAACTGCCACCTATACTTCTGACCAACGTCCTCACATTTGATAATTTGCTTGAATGGCTCAAAGAACTCAAACAGTTTACTTACTAGTTAATGCTAAAGGATACAGTCTAAAGTCAGCCAGACGGCAGATATCACTCTGGAAATTCCAAGTTTACAAGTTCTGTGTCAGGAGCCAGGGCAAAGATCAAATATATATTTCTTATTATGCCACTTCCATATAAACAGGAGCTCTGCAAATTCGTCCATATATTTAGCAAGATCAGAACTGAGTTTCTCACTACTGGAGAAGGGAAGCATACATGTAGGAAAAGGGGAAAATTATAATGAACTCTATGTTGAACTGGAATTAGATCTATCAATGTGAACTTGATATATACACATATTAAATGTGTATATACACATTTATATATATACACTTATAAGAAAAAGAGCACAAACACTCATGCATACATATAAATACTTCCTAACTCTTCACTAAAAAATCTCGTAACAGTGATGTCCCAGTAGCCGTGAGTACACACTGCTTTCCGAATCCTATTCTATACTATAAGGAACCTGCTTCCTTTGGAGAAATGGCTTCCTTTGGAGAAATGGCTGGTCCATTTTTTGTGCAAAAACTAAGAACATCATCAAAAAACGATAGGGGCATGTTAATAAAAAGGACACAGAAGGCAGCTTCTGGCCCAATCTGGGACAACTGTTAAATATTTCATAGTAAAAAGGCTTTTTTAAGGTATTAGTATATCTATCACATAAAGACAAGAGGAAAAAACTTCTGTTGTGTAATAGTTAGCTAAGTACTGGTTGTTAAAGAAGTCATCTTGTGACCAGGGTTAAGGATGACAGATGTTTAAAACATTAAATAAGATATTCAAGCAGAGTACATACACAGTAAGATCTGAGAAAGCCTGTAATAGTGGCATTTATGGCAAATAGGGAAGTTTCACTTCTATCCTTACAAGAGGGATAGAAAATGGTCAAGATTCTCCCCAGCAGAATATCACTATGCCCCACCCCTCCACTTAATGTGAGGCGGAGGAGTATCTCTAGAGATAAAGATGCCGGTACTAATGTAACACAGACAATTTGTCCAACAAAAGTAGTATCTAAACTAGTACCTCCATATAACAGGGTGCCTGGTCAAACAGAACAAATATTTAAGTTGAGATCCTACCATTTAAAAATTGTTGGTGGCTTTTTTTTTTTTTTTTTGGTCTAGCAGAAAAGAGGAATGCACCTGAGCATCAATCATCTTCTTTGTTCTGGGAAGAACGATTTGAATGGCCCTTCTCAGTAATGTAATCGAGGCAAATAGATTCTCTTTTGTCCTAGAGAAGGTCCATACCAGGCTCTATTTTGACTTGATAAAAGCATCCCTACCAATAATATTTAATGGTACTGAGCTAAGAGAAAGTGCATAGAAATATGCAAAAAAAGGGGGAGGGGGCTTTCTTAGGTAAGTGTGCAGACTCCAAGGCCTTTCAAGTTTGCCGTTATTAGAAACTGATAGACTTAAATGGCCCTAAAGGAGGTCCACTGGCTGGGAAGTTTCCCCCATCCTCAACATCTACAATAACGCAACTTACCTTGAAGGAAGACAACAAAAGCCTAAACCTATGCCTAGGATCAAAGAAGGAAGCTGAAAACCCCTACAGACCCAGTTACTCTAAACAAAACAAGAACATTTTGAACAATCTGCCACACTTTGAGGCGAGATCTTATGTGCCAAAACATGTATTACCCCTGGTATAAAAGGGGAAGGAACTGTCTGACTTCAAAGAACCATTTTAGTCTAAAGAATATCCAGGAATTCAGTCTTATGGGATGACACGCTTATTAGTCTATCTTGGTATATACACAGGCCAATAATATCAACTGATACACTTTAAGTGTTTTGCTAAATTAATACAAAGTTTTGATATTTCAAGAAGAAAATCTCACTTATTTGGAAATCTTACTAGAGGTGAGATAACATCTTATTCCCATAACAATGCTGAATAAATGAAACGTTCCAGGGGATTTCAAAACATAATTATGTAATTTAAATGAGACTTCTACTTGGAGCTCATACGGACAAGAGAGCCAAATCCTTCTCAACAGTATATGTAATATGTCAAAGTACACAGTGGGGAAGGGGAGGTAAAATTCTTTTAAAAAATCAAGGAAAGGGACGCCTGGGTGGCTCAGTTGGTTAAGCAGCTGCCTTCGGCTCAGGTCATGATCCCAGCGTCCTGGGATCGAGTCCCACATCAGGCTCCTTGCTTGGCAGGGAGCCTGCTTCTCCCTCTGCCTCTGCCTGCCACTCTGTCTGCCTGTGCTCACTCTCGCTCCTCTCTTTGACAAATAAATAAATAAAATCTTAAAAATAAATAAATAAATAAATAAATAAAAATAAAAAATCAAGGAAAAAAGTCAATTCCTAGCATCAGCATTAAGAACTAAACTAACAAACTATAACTTAAATCTCTAAAGTAAATAAAACTAAGTCCTATGGAAGTTTTACAATAACAATTAACAATGCTGATCTATTCATTACGTACTCCAATATCCTTAATTCTGCTTTCCCGGTTGAGTAAAAAAATCGCAATGGTGCCTAACAATTTTAGGAATTTAATTAATTTTTACTAACAATGTAATACTAGAATATGAACAATCTTTATACACAGAAGTTTCTAAAGACCATTGACAACACTATCTACTAACACTACAGCCATTCAATTTATCTGTTAGATGGAAATTTGATACTCACAGGCCACAGAAATAACACTGCTTTACCTTAAATACTTAAGTCTGTGATAACCAATGCATGTAAATAGCATCTAAAAAACTCTGAACGTTGGGACGCCTGGGTGACTCAGTCCTTAAGTGTCTGCCTTGGCTCAGGTTGTGATCCCACGGTCCTGGAATCGAGCCCCACATGGGACTCCCTGCTCCCTGCTTCTCTCTCTCTCCCACTCCCCCTGCTTGGGTCTCCTCCTCACTGTGTCTCTCTGTCAAATAAATAAATAAAATTTTTAAATAAAAATAAAATAAAGAAAATAAAAAACTCTGAAAGCACCAAGAAGTTAATTAAAAAGACTCTGTCATCTCCCTCCTTACAGAATCTACATATAAATACTGGCTAAAAGAACATTTCTTTCTTTCTTTTTTTTTAAAGAACATTTAAATAGAGATTTATTTCATAAAGTGAAATATAAAGGTGTAAGATGCTCAATGATGAATTATAATTAGTAAATAAAGCAAAAGGACTTAGAATTCTACAAGAATTCAAATTCTTCCTGATTTAACTGAAGTATTCTGCAGTGGAAAGAAGAAGATATGCCATGATCTTTGGTTATTAAACCTAAGTTAGTTTCTTCAAATATAAAATTAAGAAAATATCTGCCTTGTACTGTGCCTGTTACAAAAAGAAGCTCTCATTAGATAGTATTTAGTTATTATTAATACCTTTCCAGATTAATTAGCAAGGAACACTTTGCAAAAAAGGCCTAAAGAAAGGTATGCAGTATTTGGGGCTTTTGTTATAGAAAGGTCCATTTTTTACCACATTCTAGAAACAGTGCAGTAATTCAGAATCTTTCTTGTAATAAAATTTTAATTGAAATCTGGCTGTTTCTTCAAGTGAAACACAAAAATGGTCATTTCAGAGATGCTCACTTAAAAAATATATATCACCATACTATTATGTAAATGAAACATGAGGGCCAGTGATTATAGGAGAGAAAAAAACTGTTTAACCAGAACATTCCTTCCAATGAGTATTCTCATAAGTATTCTGGGCATTAGCTGATAAATAGCATGAAGTAAGAAAACATGAAAACTTATTTGGACTAAATCTAACTATCCACAAAAAATAACCAAAACTAAAATAATTAGCTTAGAACAAAACCTTAAGATAGATACCGAGGCAGAGAAAATACTTTATTTCAATGCTTCAAGTTTTAAAGACCTTTCCTTGCTTATCTATAAATCTCATCCTTGATCATGCCTTCCACTTAGCCAATTTTTCGTGCCCCATACTCATTCAAACTTGTCTGAATAAGAGAAATAGCCTACTCTGTTATCTCTAGTTCCTAACCTTCCTGAGCTATTCCCTTAAATCCACTGCAAATTCTCCACTATTCTGAAACTGTAAGAGTACCAAATACCTGGAGCAAATGTGACATAAATGTTAATCTCATAATTCTGCATGTAAATGTGAGTTTGTGATAACATCCTTTATATAGCTCTTCCCCAAAAAAGGAACAACCATTTTTACTTCATTAATACAGAATATATTTTTGAAATATGTAATTTAAGTTATAAAGGCAACATACTCTGCATGTGTGTGGTGTGTGTATTTGAAGAGGTGAGGGAACAGCAGAGGGAGACAGAGAATCTTAAGCAGGGTCCATACCCAGTGCACAACAGACCTCACAATCCTGAGATCATGACCTGAGCCAAAATCAGGAGTCAGACACTTAACCAACTGAGCCTCCCAGGTGCCCCCCAACACTGTATGTTCACGATGTGTAAATTACATCTCAATGAAACTGTTAAAAATACACACACACAAACACACACACACGCACCCTCGTGTTACCCCAAGATTTAGATACAACATGTTCCCATAGAATTTCCTGCAAGGATGTAAATGCTCTACATCTGTGCCGTCCAACAGGACAGGCACACATGGCTTTTGAGCACTTGAAATATGGCTAGTGTAACTGAAGAACTGAGTTTTAAAATTTTATTTCATTTTAATTAAGTTAAATAGCCACAGGAGGCTAGTGAACAGTATATAAATCAAGGATGTTACCAGTGACTTACATTTACCCATGTTCACATCCCCTCTCTTAGATAATACTGAATTTTGTTAAGGATTTAATAGCCAAATGCTATTAAATAGCCAAAGTCTAACTAATCTCTGTAACTCCTTTCTAGTTCTTCTAAAATCTGTTCTCCAAAACTACTACTATGCAAATTGGACTTCTCTACTACATTCTTTTCTTAAAATTTTATTCCCTTGATGCTACCATTCTTCTAGTGTTCTATTTAGTTCAACCCCTGGGTTCTTTTTTACCTTTGCCCACCCACTAATTATTCCTATTCTGCCCCAGGAAAATTATCCTCCCCTGTCTCTTACTCTGTTTTTCTCTGTATATTTATATGTATCCTCTCCCTAGATGATTTCTTATTATTTCAGCCGAATGAATGACTAACATAGACATTTGGGCATCTATAGCTTTACCTTGGACCTATTTTTTGAGATTCAGTGCCTAATGAACTTTTTCATGGAGGTTTCACAAGTACCTCAGGCTTAATGTATCAAATTGAATGTATCTCCATAGCCTTTCCTCTCCCCACAAAAATAAAATCCCTAATTCTTATTCCTTCCCTCAGCTGACAGCACAATCATCTATTCCTACCCTTTTATCTGTGCTTCATTTTTGTCTCCAAATGCCAATTCATCACTAAACTCTGAATATTTTATCTCCGAAATATGAAGATTCCTTTCTCTACTACTGCCCTCATTCAGGCTGTAGAAACCTCATACTCATATCCCTAACTAAACTCTATACATCCCTTGTATTCCTTAAACCCATTCTCCACAATTAGTACCATGCAAATCTACTTACCTTCTTCGTTTATAATTCTTTAGTTACTCTCCACTGCCAATAGCTGAGTTTATTTGTGTGGAAGGCGTGTGTAGAAGATTCAAAGAGCATGTAAATATAAACATGATAATGATTGCTAGGAATTCTTCAAAATGTTAAAGAGATGACCTGTGCATTCCAAATTTATCTTAATCCACAATGACCTAACAGTCCAAGCAAGGAGAGTATCCCCATAGAAATGGATATATCAAGTTATTTAGCACAAAACTACTAGCCATTAAGATGATCTTGTCAGGGGCTCAGTTGGTTAAGCGGCATGCCTTCGGATCAGGTCATGATACCAGAGTCCTGGGATTGAATCTCACATCAGGCTCCCTGCTCAGCAGGAAGTCTGCTTCTCTCTCTCTCTCTTTATATATATATCTGTCTCCCCTCCCCCTACTCATGCTCTCTTGCTCACTGTCTCTCTCTCTCAAATAAATAAAATCTTAAAAAATAAAATGATCCCGTCATTATCCCAAGCAAGTTGTTTACTTCTATTAGTAGAGAAAATGATCACCAATAATGATTTGATTTACTAATTAGTTTCATCTCTCACTGTTTGGTTTATGTATTTTTGTGTTAGTTTGTGTTTAATTAACACAAGACCATCCACTATGCACATACTGACCAAAAAAAAATCATTTGTCTCTGAGAAGCAGAACCTTGGCTGCACATTTCTATAGAAATAATTTTTTCTTAACTAACAGGAAAATACCAACTAGATTTCTAAACACTCTTTAAAAATTATTCCTAAATTCTTAAATTTCTTAAGAATTCTTGAATTCCTAGAAAAACTGTATTTGCTTTTAAGGACAGTTTACCTGAAGGTTCCTTCCTAAAAAATCATTAAGCACATTCATTTAGCATAACACACTTAATATGTCAATCTTGCAATGCCAAGATTCAAGTCACAATGCCAAAAAGCAAATTCTTCATGAAAGTCCATCTGAAAGGCACCTGGGTGGCTCAGCCAGGTAAGTGTCCAACTAGTAATTTTGGCTTAGGTCATGATATCAGGATTGTGAGGTAAATTGTGTGGTGGGCATGAACCCTGCTTAAGATTATCTCCCTCCCTCTGCTCCCCACTCAAAAAAAAAAAAAAAAGAAAAAAAGAGAGAGAGAGAGAGAAAATAAAGCCCATCTGAAAAATCTAAATTAATATAAATTAAGGTGGAGATAGGATCAATTATGTCAATCAAAAAACCAAGCAAATTACTGACATCATTCCTCTCATGTAGACTATCATTAACCAACCTTTTAAAAAGTACACACAAGGGGCGCCTGGGCGGCTCAGCGGGTTAAAGCCTCTGCCAAAACTCAGGTCATAATCCCAGGGTCTTGGGATGGAGCCCCCACATTGGGCTCTGCTCAGCAGGGAGCCGGCTTCCTTCCCCCCTTCTGCCTGCTTCCTTGTCCCCCTCTGCCTGCCTCTCTGCCTACTTGTGATCTCTATCTGTCAAATAAATAAATAAAAATCTTAAAAAAAAAAAGTACACACAATATTAAGTCTACACCTGATAAAGACAACACACTCTCCCAAATAAAAGCACTCTAAAGAAGAGCTTCTGGCAACTTCTCTTCAGTCTGAAAAGCTTCTCCCATTTGTCTTAAGATTTGATAAAACTCCTAAAATTGAAAAACCAAAAAGCTCCTAAAACTCAACTTTTTTTTTTCTAACTAGAAACTTTATTTTATTTTTTACTAACTTTTATTTGGGTTAATCCAGTTGAGGTCAATTAGGAAAGGGTGGGGATTGAGGAAAGAATCTGTCAATATTAGAATCTGGGTGCTATTCTCTTCCAGATTTTTAAAATTTTGCTTTTTAACTCTTACAGAGCTAAATAAAGTAGTGAAAAAAGGAATTATATCATCTTTCCAATGCAGCTTTTTTAAAACTCAATTATAATTCCAGTGCCTTTTCCCCAATTTTCTACTGCATGTCCTAAAGACCAACTTTAAGAAGTTTAAAATATCCCACCAATTTGTAACAAGTGACAACATAAGTCCTTTAAAATATGGATTTTTTAAAGCACCATTATCCTTTTATTATCTATAACACTTTACAAAATACCTTCACATAGGTTTTCAGTTATCTTCAGCAATCCAGTTAAGTCATTATTACTAATAATAAATCAGCATTACAAATTTAAGTTCCTTACTCAGAGTCAGATAATTGAGTAACAGAGAACCTAATGTTCTACAACTATTTCTAACTTAGAAAAGAACATAGTATTTATTAAAGTATATTGAGAATCTACTTATATCTTCAAAGAGCTCAAGAACTAGTTAAGGAGACAGAATATAAACAATTTCGAATCATTCTGAAGAACACCTTAAGAATCCCAAAAGAAAAAAGATCTCAGCAAATTCTGGAAGGTAATAATTCAAAAAGGCTGGCATTTGAGAAAGTGACAGGTCATAAAATTACAAAGTTAGGCAGAGTCAGGTAAAGCTAAAGAATTTCAAAGCACTGATGACAACATGTTCAACTCCAAAGTTCCCACAAAAGAATGATAGCAACAGTAAGAGTTTTGCTACATGAATTTTCAAGCTTAAGAATAGACAAATCAAACAAAATGTTCACAAATATCCTCAAAAGGACAACCTAAAAATATGCTGTATCATCACAGTTAATACTTATGTGCGAGGCCCTGTCCCTAATGTTTTACACTTATATAATTCATTTAGCTGTTACAACAACTCTATAAAGTAGGTACTCTTATTACATTCCATTTTATCAATAGAAAACTAACACAGAAGTTGCCCAGTGACACAATCATTAGCAGAGTCAGAATTTGAATTCAGGCAGTTATGTTCTTAATGACTAATGACTATGTTACACTGCAGAAAATAATGCCCTCTTCAAACCTAAATTTAGGTCAGGCATAGTAAGTCTCACCTATGCCTGCACACTACAGTAGTCCTGTTAAGAAAAGAGAAAAAAAGAAAAAAACAAAAAATTCCTCAAATAAAATGCAAGATGCAAAAAATAAATAAATACAAAGAACTGCTACAGCAAAACCTAGTAACTATTATGAGTTTTTTCATGTTATACTAACATTTTCAGAAATTATAATTTGAGCATAACCACTCTTGCTTTTACAGCTTTATCTAAAAAAACTTAAGAGCTACTAGAAAACCCAAATAACAGGTTTAGAGTAATTTCTGAAAACGGGAGCTCAGTTTTAGTTCAAAGTTTCCATAGAGATTAAGCAGAATGACTTTCAGTGACCGGAATCTTGCACTAAAACATAAATATCAAGAAATGAACTCAATCACCGTACAAGAGATTCCTCATTTGTTTTACACAAAATCAACCTTACACTAGGAATAACTGTGATACTTAAGATACTTAAGGTGAGGGGAAAAAAGTAAAAGAAAAGGAAAACATTTAAACCCTTAACACTAAGAAAAGCATTGAAAAGTCAACTTAAATATAATTCTCAATTCCTGTACCACAAAAATTACTTCGTACAGCAATAAATTTACATAGAGTTTAAATCATACCTAACCAAAATTATGCTGTCTTGAATCGCACTGTCTCATTAGGAGGGAAAAAGGATTACCTCAAACAAGTTACCAATAATTCTTTTTTTTTTTTCTTTTGCAACATTTTAAGTTACCAATAATTCTTTAATTTGCAAAGCAGCAACACTTGAGTTATTTCAATGTTGCCCATACTTATAAGTGATTGAGACTTTAAAATAAACAAGAAAAACCTCCAAAGACTATTCCCTGAAATCTTGTTCTGGGACTGAAAAATTACTGAAGATTCTTATCCTGAAAAACAAGGAATTTGGCACAAATGTAAAAAATAAAAGCAAAAAACACATCAATGTTCAAATGGAAGAGTCAGTTCAGGAGTTATGTTAAGAACTAAAGCAAAGAAATCACAGAACCATATCACATTTCTGTAGCATTGCTAAACTTTATAAAACATTAATAAAAACCTGTACACTTGAAACTAATGTAACATTGTGTGTCAACTACACTTCAACTTAAAAAAAGAAAATTAAGTTCAAAAAAATTAATATCATACTCATGATGAGACATGACCCTTAATTAACAACAACAACAAAAAGAACCCAGAGCAAAGCAAACACTGAGAACACTGGAGCTTAAACAAAATTTGACTTCCCCTTCCAAGTTGATCAGGAAACAATCTCATCAATATACAAAGTGAATACACAAAGTATCAAATTATCAAGCGAACTCTACAGAAGCAATTTGGGGAGAATGTACTTAAAGTGAAGTAAAATCATTTACAAATCTGTGTATAAATACATATTCATTAAAAAATTATGCTACATTTCTTAAAACTAAGCTCCGTACATAGAAAAGCAATGTAAACTCTGCAAAGTCCAGGAATAACATTTTCTGACCAAGGCAACTGAGTGTCAAAATTAAGGTACATCATTTGCCTAATAAAATCAAGTAAAGAAACCTACATCTTAAAAGACCAAAGTTAGGACTTAAGATCCTATGGTATCAAAGTATTAACTAATATTATTTACTAGGAATTGATACTTGTTTTAGTAGGTAACTATGCATACTGTGACTCTAAAAATTAGCCTGATGGAAACAAATTTGATTTGTATACCACATTCCCTCATTCTCCATCCCAAAAAAGTCTATTTACACATTTGAATTGATAAAATCAATACCCAAACCAAAGTACTGAATTTGATATGGTTATAGAATTCTGAAGAAATCTGACCGTGACTTCCACACCAAAATACAACTGCTTCATTTGAGATGTACTAATCAGCATCTACTAAACTACAAATGCTTTAACATTTCCCAAATCATTAGACCTTAGCCAGTTTTTTGGGGGGCTCCTAGGTGGCTCAGTGAGTTAGTTAAAAGTCTGCTTTCAACTCGGGCCATGAGCTCAGGGTCCTAGGATCAAGCCCTGAGCCCCATATCCGGCTCTCTGCTCAGCGGGGAGCCTGCTTGTCTCTCTCCCTCTGCCACTCCCCCTCCTTGTGCTATCTCTCTCACTGTTAAATAAATAAACCTTAAAAAAAAAAATCCTACCCAGTTTTTTTTTTTTAAGATTTTATTTATTCGTTTGAGAAAGAAAGAATACTGAAGGAGGAAGGCAGACTCCCAGCTGAGCAGAGAGCCCAGCTCAGGGCTCAATCACAGGACCCTTAGATCATGACCTGAGCCCACGGCAGATGCCCAATCGACTGTGTCATCCAGGTGCCCTGATCCTAACCAGTTTAAAATTTGTCTTTTACCAGTCTAAGTAAGTCATTTACCTGCTCCATGATTTCAGGTTCTTTATTTATCCAGTAAGTAGTTGGGCAGAATAACCTATGATTTCTTACAATTTCAATACACTAAGATTTTTAACTCAACAACTGAATACAATATTTCTCCTACCTTCCTACAGACAAGTATGTATGTCAGGAGTATACTTCCAGTGAAAAAAGCTTTGCTTTTTTCCCAATGCTTTAGTAATCCCTTGACTTGTCCTTTAATTTGTATCCGAAGATAAGAACTCAAATACTCACCTAATGAACACATCAGACAAATGTCCTGGGTCAAGAAACCAAAAATGCTGCCCAACTACTGCTATTAAGGATCCTGGGGCTAGGAAAACCACATTTTAAAAAACAAAACAAAAAAATTATATAAACAGGGTCAAATGACACATGAAAGTTTCTAAAGCAGGGTACCACTAAATAAGCTAGGATTTATTTGGTTCTACAGCCAAATCCTCAACTGGCTTAAAAATAATATGGTGATATTATACATAAGGCATCAGATATTCTTTAATTTGACCATGCCCAAGTCTAGATATAGAACAAAAATCCAAAAAGCAATGAGTTCAAAGAAAAACTGAGAAGCTTAGACAAAATTATTATGACATTAGACAAACTGATTTTTCCACTGTATCATTAGTTCCAAGATAAATGAACAATAAAAAAATGCCAGGTGAGGGGCGCCTGGATGGCTCAGGTGGTTAACTGGCTGCCTTTGGCTCAGGTCATGATCCCAGGGTTCTGGGATCCAACCCCACAACAGGCTCCCTGCTGGGGGAGGGGCGATGTCTGCAGGTCCCTCTCCCTTTGACCCTCCCCTCCACCTTGTCCACTCATGCTCACTCAAATAAATAAGTAAAATCATTTAAAAATTCCCGGTAATTAAGGAAAACACACACATTACATTCTGATGAATCTTCAAAGTTAACTCATTGAAACTAACAAAATTAATCCATAAAGTGCTCAAAATTTACTTGGGCCCAGTCTTAAGAAAGTAAGGTAACCAATTAAAAAAATATTGATCTATAAAGCACCTGTTCAAATGTAAAACCTTACAAAAGAATAAAATCCAGGGGCGCCTAGGTGGCTCAGTGAGTTGGGGCCTCTGCCTTCAGCTCAGGTCATGATCTCAGGGTCCTGGAATGGAGTCCCACATCAGGCTCTCTGCTCAGCAGGGAGCCTGCTTCCCCCCTCTCTCTCTGCCTGCCTCTCTGCCTACTTGTGATCTTTCTCTGTCAAATAAATAAATAAAATCTTTAAAAAAAAAAAAAAGAGTAAAATCCAGGGATCAGCAGCAATAGGCACCCCAAGTACAAAAGCAAAAAAAAAGTGTTCTCATGTAAACCAGAATTTTTGCCTGTAAACCAAAAGGAATCAGAACTACGTTTCTGAGTATGACTGACCTACAGGAATAAAGTTATAGTTTGACAAGATTTTTTTCAAAAAGGCCTGCACCCTTGCCCATATAAACCACCACAAAATTGATTAGTTTTTATTTCACAATGCCTTAGAAGTTCTATATCATTTACTGTAAAACTTAAGAAATTATTATGTTCCTAAAGAACTTGTCAGTTTTTAAGTTCACTTCCTTCCACACACTGACTTCCCTTCACTTTTGATATGGCCTTGGTCATTTGGAAGATGGCATTCAAAGGGTTAAGTGTTAACATATTAGTTCATGGATAAAATAAACTCCTAGATTACTCGGTCATTTTCATATCCTATTTTGATCCATTCGGTACATTTTCCTGACAAGAAGAATATGAATAATGGCATTTTTCCTGTATACAGTAACTGACTTTTTCATTCAGTCTAACTCTGATTCCTCCAATAACCTCCGTTCACTTCCAGATGAGGGCAACATTCAATCAAGCAGCTATAGGTCAAACAACAAGTTGCCCAAACTTGGCTATTTAAACATAGAATATACTTGTCAACCAGAATGACACACCATTATTTACACCATGAAAACCTCCCTGAGAGGTTAAAAGCAAAGCATTGTGAGTCCTTTGGACTCTTGGGAAAGACTGACTTAAAAACCTTTCATAACAAGTTTAAAATAACCATAGTGACATTACAACTCTCAAAGCACTTACACAGTTTTACATGGGCTCTTGTACTAGTCACTGTATAGTGAATGGGATGAAGACTTACTAGTTTTAATTTATGCTGTCAGAGAACTCTTAGCTACCAAAAAGCTTAAGCATCATCAAGAGGGACAATAGCAAACACTTACTGTACCTTTCTAGTACGAAGGCATTTATCCAGAGAAGAAAGTCTTTTTCATAGTTTATATTAAATGCCTGTGCAATCACCAACTAAGATATAGGCCAAGTAAGGTCATTCAGGAACAAGGTCGTTCTTTCTTTAAAAGTACAGCCTGATCTCAGGCATGGAAACTCGCATGTAACACACCAGCAGCTCAACAGTGCAGAGCCTCCTGTGAGACTGAAATGCAAACTCAGAAACTTTCCCACTAACTTCGAGTTTCCTGCCAGACACTAAAAGAGTAACAAGTAGGTAAAGCGTTTGTACTAAGAAGATTTTCATCACTCCCCTCTAGTAGCAAACCTCTTTTTGGCTACCAGTAATTCTTATCCTACGTTGGTCATGCCCCAAATTCTACTTTCAATTCTTTCAAAAGTTGGCCTCCCACCCCTCCCATCGCCCCCGCGGAAGCGAACAGTTAAGAGAATGACCTGTAGAAGAGAAATTCAATCAACTGGATTCACCGAGCCAAATGTAGGTCCAAACCACCGTAAAATAAAGAAGTGGGGCTATACCTGCAGTTCACACCAGGCGACCTCCACAGTAGTTTCAGTGTCCAGACCTTTGTAGACGGTCTTAAAGGAGCCTCTGCCGATCTCGATGTCAAACTTGAGAAAGCGGCCATCATTGGACATTCCCACGGCCTTGGTCTCCAGCTCTTCGATGTCATCCTGTTGCTGGCTCCGTTCCTCCTGCGGTTCCTTGGCGCTGCTGCCGCCGCTGCCGCTTCTGGCCGACGGAGGCTCCTCTTTGCTCCCCACATGGTTGGGCGGGGACACTTGGCGATCTCTGCTGGTACTGCCGGGGGCTGTCGCGGCGGCAGGGCCCGCGCCGGCTGGCTCCCCGGGGGCGGCAGAGGCAGGAGGGAGCTGCGCTACCTGGGCAGCGGCGGTGGCGGTCAAGGTCTCCTCGCGGTGCGGCTCCGGCGGAGTACTCTGAGGCGCGACCGCCGACGCGGTGGGCTGGGGGAGAGGAAGGGGAAGGCCGGGCAGTTCCAGCGCCGTGGCGTTGGAGTCGCAGATGACGCTGCGGCGGAAGAAGCGGTGCTCCGTGGTGGTCGTGGTCGCGGCCGCGCCACGGCTGTCCTTGTCCATAGTGTGGCGGCGACGCCGGTACTCCTCCGTCCGGCCGGTCCCAGCGTCCGACGCCGCGCTGCCCAGTTTTTCTCCCACCGAGGAATCGGAGCTGGAGCCATTCTTGGCGGAAGGCGCCGGCGGCGAGAGGAACAGGGCGCTCGGAGTGCTGCTCTGCTTCTCTGCGGCGCCGCCAGACATGGTCGGTCCGAGGAGCGAGGCGAGCGGGCTCGGACTTGTGAATGAAGAGACGGCGAGGGGCCGAGCCCGCAGAGCGGCGGCGGGGTGCGGCTCCCGCGACGAGGGCTCCGGCTCCCGGCGGGGTCGGATGCGCCCGGACGGCTCCTCGCTCAGCACTGACAAGCCGCCCCGAAGGAGCGGGCCACTGGGCCCAGTTGCGGCGGCTGCTGCGGCTCACGAGGCGGGCTCGTCGGCGGGCGGTCGAGGAGCTGAGGCACGGGGGTTAGCGCCTCACGGTCCGCATCCATCCTGCGGCGAGCGGCGGCCGGGAAGCCTGGAACAGCAGAGGCGCCGCAGTCATGAGGGGCAGGGCAAGGAGCCGGCACCGAGTCGAAGCGGATGCGGCGGATGCAGCGGCGGCTCCAGCTCCCCGGGCTGGGCAGGCTAGGCCCCGGGGGCGGCGGCAACGCGAGGAACGGACGAGCGCGGACTCCCGAGCGGTGGCAGTCCCAGAGCCGACGAGGGTGGGAGGGGCCGAGAAAGGCGAGGGAGGGCCGGCCCGGGGGCTCCGGGTCAGTCAGTCAGTCGGTCGCCTCCTCCCACACGCGCCCCCAGCTAAGGGGACCAGCCTCACAGGGCGCCCATCGCCCGGACAGGAAGGGCCGAAGCTTCGAAGCCTCGGTGCCTGAGGAGCGGGCCCCCCCTTCCCCGAGGCCTCCCCGCCCGCCCCGGGCCTGGCAAACCCCGTCTCCTCCCGGGCCGGTGCCGGGGGCTGACGGAGGGAGGGAACGGTGGGGAGGGGAGGGCCGCTCACCGCGGGGCCCGAGCTCCGCTGCTTCTCTGGGCCGAGAGGAGAGGAGACCGAGAGGATTGGGTGACGGGGGTTAGGGAGAGTAAGTAGTCACCCCCACCAGGCGCTTTCTATCACCGAAGATGGGGGTGCAGAGTGGCCGAGTGTGGAGAGCCGCGTCCGCCGGGGAAACTCTCCGCGCTAAATGGCGCCGGGAGTCTGCAGCCTCCACACAGCCCGCTCGGACCCCGCCCCCCGCCGCCCGGGGCGCCCCACCCCCACCCGGCTCTCGGGGCTCTCGCGCAGCCGTGCTAGTACCGAGGTTCTCTGGGATTTGTAGTTTTCGCCTTTGAAGCATGGAAGAGATTGGGGAGGAGGGAGCCTACGACTTCCGTGATGCTCTGTGGTTGCTTTAGCCTGATGCCTCAGGGGAGTTGTAGTTTTCTTTGGAAACCGCCCCCTCTGGAAGGCTGATGGGAGCGTCACCGTAGGTCGCTAAACCCCATCCTTAAACGCTAGCTAGGAAAATCATTATTTAGGTTTTAATTGTGGGAAAAGGGCCGGAAGGAAAAAAAAAAAAAAAAAAGAAGGAGGCACAACGAGAGGAGACACTCCCATCATGCTCTGCTGAGGCGAGAGAGCGCTAAGAGGTTGCCATGCGATGAAAGATGATCTGTTGTTCATCTTTAATGGAGAGAGCCGCAGTAGTGTTGAGTGACTGTAAGGGTGTGGGGGTGGAGGAGGAAAGCAAAGCAAAGAGAACCAGAACCTGAGCCCAGAGAGCCAGAGGGGCTGAAGACTCCTTCCATAAGGGTAAAAGAAATTTTGTGAAGATTGTGCATGGGTTTAATAGTGATTAAATGGGTTGGGGGAGGAGACAGGGAGTATTACCTCCTCTCCTCTTCCCTTCCATAACAATTAAGGCCACACTCTCAGCTGCAGCCCCAGGATAGATATTCTGGCTCTCAAAGACGGGCTGCCCTCCTGAAAGCCAGGATCATAGAGAATCCTTTGCTTTACCAGAAAAAATTAACGATGCGGTGAAAGAGGATTCGATAAAAGAGATCTTTGCGTCTTTTACCACAAACTTGAAAGAGCAGAGTTGACTTTGTTATGTAGTCGGTTGAGCTTCATTTCCATCTTTCATTTGCTTGAGGGCTTAGTAAAACAACATCCCGTTTCTCTAGATGTACATGAATGTACACATGTAATTTATACGTGGCTTTGGACATAGAAGAAAACTAGATCCAGGTGGTTCACAGTAATGGAATGCTTTTCTTGAAAGCATCCTTAGGCTATCTGGACCCCTTTGCTCCTCGCAACTACTCGAGATTGTACGGGTGATGAGCACCAGGGGGCACCAGACAGAGTGGGAAGCCCGACCAGTCAGATGGCAGTTAAAAGTAAAGCTCTTAGCCCACCGTAAGAGCGGGAAGATCTTAAACGAACGCAAACGCAGCAGAGCGTCCATAGGCTCCCGCCTATGATCAGCGCCCGCTATCGAACGAACTCAGAAGCACACTTCCTAGCCCAGCGCCCCACTAAGAGTATGAGTAGTTTGGAAGCAACCTGACAGAAGATTCGTTAGCACCAGCTTCCTAGAAAATGCCCACAACTTATCGGGATAAACTCCACCTAGAGAAGATTTGCTTTATAATTTATATTGATTCATCTGATATGTAAAATAGTTACACTATGTTTCAATTTTTTTCCTCAAAAGCTACACTTTCAGATTTACAAAAAGTTTGTTGGTTCTAAAAAGAAAGGTTGTTAGGTTTCATGAAGCTGACAGAATATGAACACCTTAAAATATGAATTCAGGAAGGGCAACTAGAGTACATACTATCAAGGTCCTTGACAGTCATGCCTTATCAAAAATTTTTTTTCAACAACAAACAACTAAATTCATTGTAAATAATTAGCTGTTGAGGTAAAGCCACCCTTGCCCACCTGACAACTTCTCCTACCAGTATAACATTAGCTTTACTATGAAAACAGGTACAACTTTATGTTGAATATAGCCATATTGTGTACAGTGGTTGGATTTAAAGTTTGAACTGTTTATCATTTGCCAAGTTCCTTTTTTAATGTTTACCATCTTCCAATTAACAAGATATTTTCTGTTACTTATTACTATAATATCCCTAATAGTACGTTCCCTTTCTCTGTCATTTCAATGATCAAATAAAGAATGGATCCCCCTGTAATCTATATAAAACATCAAATAAATAGAAGCAGCAGAAAAAACTCAAGATATCATGGATGTGCTAAGCTCAGAGATTTTAGCTCCTGACAGGTGGACCCCCAGTATTTTATTGTCTCTACCCATGTTCTTTGTTCACTTTAGTCCTTGTTCATTTTCTCAAACTGAGTCATGGTTCTATTTCCCATCAACTCACAATTTATGTAAACATGGTCCCTGCCATTGGTGTCTGGCTAATAATGAAATCAGAAACAGCTTTGATTTAGACAGTGGCTGAACATACAAAATCTACCTTATTTTTGTATGTGGCATAATCCACAGGGTAGCTTCTTGAAGTATAGGGGGAAAAATACCATCTTGAGAACATTTCTTTTCTTGTCTCCTTTCGTTTCCCATGCCTATGGAAATATTTTTTTAAAATTTTATTTATTTATTTGACAGAGAGAGATCACAAGTAGACAGAGAGGCAGGCAGAGAGAGAGAGAGAGAGAAGCAGGCTCCCTGCTGAGCAGAGAGCCCTATACAGGACTCGATCCCAGGACCCTGAGATCATGACCTGAGCCGAAGGCAGTGGCTTAACCCACTGAGCCACCCAGGTGCCCCCCTATGGATATTTTTAATTTTACCTGGCTGTCCTGTGGAACTCAAGGAAGAAGGAAGAGCCAGGCAGTTAAACAATGAAGAAGAGACTTTTTTTAAACCTTTTTTTATTAATAATGAAATATTGGGGAAGGTAGAACTTGCCCTATATCAAAGCACATTATAAAACTATAGACTAACTATATGACATTGAGATAAGCATAGACAATGAAACAGAAAAAATAATACAGAGTCTTATGTATAGATGGGAATTTTGCATATGAGGAAGATGGCATCTCATGTCAAAGGAGAAAGGTTAAATAGTGTTTGGATAACTAGTTATTCATTTGAAAAACAAGTTAGGTTCAATATCTACCCCTCACCCTTCACAAAATTAGTGTTCACATAGTTTAAAGACTCACTTTTCAAAATAAGCTCTGAGAATTTTAAGAGTCTAGGAAAACACAGGATAGGAAGGGACATCAAAGAACAACCCAAAAAACATAAAGAAAAATATTTGACTATTTCAAAATTGACAGTTCTGTTCAATAGAACACAAACAATGAGCTGACAAAAAAATTTGGAAACCTGTGTAGCAAAAGACTAACATTCAAAATATATATAAATAACACCTTAAATCACAAAAGAATACAATCCTATAGAAAAAGGGGACAATTGACACAGGAGGAAATCCAGATGACAAAAATAAGCTTTAAAAAAATGGTGGGAGCGTCAGGGTGGCTCAGTGGGTTGGGCCTTTGCCTTCAGCTCAGGTCATGATCTCAGGGTCCTGGGATAGAGCCCCAGATCTGGCTCTCTGCTCCACAGGGAGTCTGCCTACACAGAGAGATCTCTCTCTCTCTCTGTGTCAGTAAATAAATAAAATCTTTTTTTAAAAAATTAAATTAAATTTTAAAATGGTGAAACTCAGTAACTAAGGAAATGCAAATTGAAACAAGATATATACTTTTCCCTTATAAAATTGGCAAAATTTTTAAGCATTTAAAATATCAAGTACAGGTAAAGGTGTAGAGAACTCAGATGCTATTAAAGATAGCATAAATTAGAAGAACTTTTTTTGAGGGTAATTTGTTACTACTTACTGAAATGTACAATGTGCACAGCCTTTGAGCTAGCAGCTTCACTTCTTGGGAAACTTCCCTGTCCTGCCCTTCCCTTCCCTTCCCTGCCATCTAGAAACACTTTGCATATATGCACTAACAAATATCTATAAGAAGATCCACTATAGCTTTGCCTATAACAAGAAATTGAAACAATCTGCATGTAGTTAAACTATAGTATATCTAATTTTGGGAACATCATGCAACAGGAAAAGAGAAGGAGGTAGATATATATGTGGTGGCATAAAAATAGTAAGTGAAAAACTCAAGTTGCTGAATAATATGTACTAGATCATATGTTGTATTTTTTAAAAATTTTGTTTCTATATGTATTTCAATGCACACAATAAAAGTATGGGCAGTATACACCAACATGAAAAGCAGGATTACTTCTGGGGAATACTCTTATCTATATTGTATGAATTTCCCAATATATTCTCACTCATTGCAGACAATTTGAAAAATACAATAGAATATGAAAGGCAAATCCCCAGCAACTCTTTTAGCCTTTCAGATATCAGCTTTTGCATTTGACAAAATATAGCATTGGACATTATATTGGACAGCACTATATTGCATACAATACAGCATTACATTGGACAAAATCCATTTTTGATTTAAAAAAAATCAACAGAGTAGGGAGAGAGGGAATTTACCTCAACATCATAAAGGCCATGTACAAAAGGCCCAGAGCTAACACCATCCTCAACAGGGAAAAATTGAGAGCAAGAACAAGACAGGGATGTCACTCTCACCATTATTATTTAACACAGAACTGTAAATTGTAGCCTCAGTCATCAGGCAACAGAAATAAAAGACATCCATATAAACAAGGAAGAAGTAAAATTTTCACTATCTACAGATGACATGGTACTTTATGTAGAAAACCTGAAAAAGTCCAGCAAAAAAATTGTTAGATCTGATCCATGAATTCAGGAAAGTCACACAAGATACAAAATCAATGTACAGAAATCCGTTGCATTTCTATATACTAATAATGAAGAAGCAGAAAGAGAAATTAAGGAATCAATCCCATTTACAACTGCACCAAAAACCTTAAGATACCTAGGAAGAAACCTAACCAAAGAGGTAAAAACTTATGAAAGAAATTGAAGATCACACAAAGAAACAGAAAAATGTTCCATGCTCATGGTTTGGAAGAATAAATATTGTTAAAGTATCTATGCTATCCAAAGCAATCTACACATTTAATACAATCCTTACCAAAATACCACCAGCATTTTTCACAGAACTGTAACAGTCTTAAACCACAAAAGACCCCAAATAGCCAAAACAATCTTGAAAAAAAAAAAAAAGAAAGAAAACCTGGAGTCATCGCAATTCTGGACTTCAGGCTGTATTCAAAGCTACAGTCATCAAGACAGTATACTACCAGCACAAAAACAGATCATAGGTCAGTGGAACAGAATAGAAAACCCAGAAATGGATCCTCAACTCAATGGTCAACTAATCTTCAACAAAGGAGGCAAACTATGCAATGGAAAGAAGACAGTCTCTTCAACAAATAGTGTTGGGAACACTGGGCAGCAACATGCAGAAGAAAGAAACTGAACCACTTTCTTACACCATACACAAAAATAATCTCAAAATGGATTAAAGGCCTCAGTGTGAGATAGGAATCCATCAAAATCCTAGAGGAGAACACAGGCAGCAACCTCTTTGACTTGGCCATTACAACTTCTTACTAGACACATCTCCAGACTTGGGGAAACAAAAACAAAAATGAACTACTGGGCTTCATCAAGATAAAAAGCTTCTACACAGGGAAGGAAATGATCAACAAAACTAAAAGGTAGCCTACAGAATGGGAGAAGATATATGCAAATGACATATCTGATAAAGGGTTAGTATTCAAAATCTATAAAAAACTTACCAAAGTCAACACCCCAAAAAACAAATAATCCAGTTAAGAAATGGTCAGAAGACAAGAATACATAGTTGCCCAGAGAAAACATCCAGATGGCTAACAGACAAATGAAAAAATGCTCAAATTCACTCATCAGCAGGGAAATATAAATCAAAACCATGATGAGATATCGCCTTACACCTTTCATAATGGCTATAATTAACAACTCAGGAAACAACAGATGTTGACAAGGATGCAGAGAAAGTGAACCTTCTTACACTGTTGTTGGGAATGCAAACTGGTACAGCCACTCTGGAAAACTGTATGAAGGTTCCTCAAAAAGTTAAAAATAGAATACCCAGGACCCAGCAATTGCACTACTGGGTATTTACCCCAAAGATACAATAATACAGATTCAAAGGGGTACATGAACTCTGATGTTTATGGCAGCATTATCAACAATAGCCAAACTATGGAGAGAGAGAGCCCAAATGTCCATCAACTGATGAATGGACACACACGCATGTGTGTGTGGGAATATTACTCAGCCATCAAAAAAAAAGAAATCTTGCCATTTTCAAAGATGTGGATGGAACTAGAGAGTATTATGCTAAGCAAAATAAATCAGAGAAAGAAAAATACAGTATGATTTCACTCATATATGGAATTTAAGAAACTAAACAGATGAACATCAAGAAAGAGGGAGGAAGGCAAGCCATAAATGACTCTTTTAACTATAGAGAACAAAATGAGGGTTGCTGTAGAGGCAATAGATGGGGGTTGAGCTAAGTGGCTGATGGGCATTAAGGACGGCACTTGTGATGAGCACTGGGTATTATATATAAGTAATGAATTACTAAATTCTTCTCCTGAAACCAATATTATACTAATATGTTAACTAACTAGAGTTTAAATAAAAATTTGAAACAATAAAAAAAATTGAAGAAAGCCAGGCATAAAAGAATATATACTATATTATTCCATTATTAAATTTTTCAAAAATTTCTAATAATAAAATTATATTATGCAGCTATTAAAACATTTAAATATATTGGAAAGTGCTCATAATTTAATAAAGGACAGTAAAATTAAAAAAAAATAGATACCAGCCTTTGATATTTAGGTATCATTCTTTTCAGAATGGTAAAAAAAATCTATAATTATGTTATAAGCATTTCCAATGTCATTAAATATTCTTTAGAAACATTATTTTAAATGGCCACCTAGGATTCCATCATATGACATTACCAAGTATAAGTTTATTATATCATCTAGAAAGAACATAAGGGAAAATTCCTTACGAATACAGGAATCCCTATTATGTTTAGGCCTTAACAAGCTCTCACAGGAAGAGATTGATCAGAATCGCCTAGGAAGCTATTACAAAATACACCTCTTGGAGTTGTATTGTGTTGGTGTTACCACCACTACCCTACCCAACTCAGGTGAATATTTGGAGAGAGAACCTATTTTAAGTAGACCTACACTATAAGAACCGTTTTGTTTTTGTTTTTTTCTAAGTCTTCAGGAAAAGAAAATACTAATAGTTGAATTAGTAAATTAGGGTTTTTTAATTTTTTTAAAGAGTTTATTTATTTATTTATTTAGAGAACATAAGAGGGGCGGGGTTGGGGCGGCGGGCAAAAAGAGAGAGAGAAGTAGGCTCCCCACTGACCAGGGAGCCTGATGTGAGGCTCTATCCCAGGACCCTGGGTTCATGACCTGAGATGAAGTCATATGCTGACAGAGGCACCCTTAACACCCTTAAGGCACTCTTAAACAAGGAATGAGAGGGCCCCTGGATGGCTCAGTGGGTTAAAGCCTCTGCCTTGGGCTCGGGTCATAATCCCAGGGTCCTGGGATCGAGCCCCACATTGGATTCTCTGCTCAGCGGGGAGCCTGTTTCCCTTCCTCTTTCTCTGCCTGCCTCTCTGCCTACTTGTGATTTCTGTCTGTCAAATAAATAAATAAAATCTTTAAAACAACAACAAAATAATAATAAAACAAGGAATGAGAAATGGAAAAATAAATGGGTTGGGAAATAGAAAAGACATTTTATAGTTATATCTCAATAGATGCAGAAAAATCATGCAACAAAACTCAACAGATATTCATAAAAAACCTCAAAACTTCAGCTAACCGTAGATAAAAGGGAACTTTCTCAACATGGTTAAGTGCATCTACAAAAACATTGGCTCCTACAGCCCCTCCGCACTGCTCATGTTCACAATCTCTCTCTCAAATAAATAAATAAAGTCTTTTTAAAAAACCCCAAAACCAAACCTAGAGTAACATCATACTTAAAAGTAAAAGAACAAATGCTTTCTAAAATGGCAAACACAGTAAGAACATTCACTCTTTGGGTGCCTGGGTCGACTCTCAGTTTCAGCTCAGGTTTGATCCCAGGGTCATGAGATCAAGCCCCCCATCAGGTTCTGTCCTCAGCAGGGAGTCTGTGTGAGTCTCTTTCTCCATCTTTGCCCCTTTCCCCCTGCATGTTCTTTCTCTCTGCCTCTCTCACTGAAATAAATAAATAAATCTTTTTAAAAAAAGAATATTCACTCTTGCCATTTTTCATAACATGGCTGTCTGACTTGATGCGACAAGAGAAGGAAGAAGATGACTGACATGCAGACTATAAAGAAAGAAGTAAAACTGCCTTTATTCCTAGACCTCATGATGACATACATAAAAGATATCCCAAGGAAGCTAAAAAACAAACCCTACTAAAACCAGTAAGTGATTTAACAATGACATTGGATACAAGGTTAAAATACAAAAATCAATTGCATTTCTATATACAAGCAATGGATGATTTAAAATTTAAAAATATACCATTTGGCTTTCAGACATCAGCAGGTTTCCAGTGGTTGACCCCTCACAGATATATGAGTTTGAACAAATATTGACTCATCGAAATAACTTCACAAGAGCTAAGGATGCCAGGTGGGAGTTATGGCACCTGGGTGGAGCAAAGAAATAAGAAAACATGCATTTCACATTATTCCTGTCACTCTTTCCTCAAGACCAAGCAGTCCAATACAGAGAGATATACCTTCCCAATGGGAGAAAGTGAGTAAAGCAAACACTCATCTTCAGTGTAGATGCCAGGACTGGGCCCACCTCAATGACAGGTGGCCCCGTACTCCCTGATGGTTCCCCTCGCCCAGCCCCCAGACACACCGTAGTGTCAGAGGGACCCCCGAGGCCCCAGGTTCCAGCAGAATCAGGGCCCAGGACTGCACTAGCAGTCCTTGGCACTGGGCCAGGCCCATAAGCCTAGCTCTAGAACTCTCCCCATAGAATCAGGCTCCAGGAGCATTCCTCCCAATGACTCAGGCACCAGTCTGGTCCCTTTGGACCTAAGCACAAAGCCTGCCCAGCTGCTGACCCCAGGACCAGATTTGCCTGACTAAGGATTCCAGCAGCAAGCCCCACCCACGGACCCCACCAGACAACCCACCCATGATCTCTGGATGGGCTGACTGATGAAGGGCTTTCCCTGCTGAAGCCAGCCTGCACTTTTTAAAAGGCACATACACCAACATAGGGTCACAAGGATCACAAATAAGGAAACAGGGTACCACAAAACTAAACTAGTAAAGCTCTAATAACCGACCCCAAAGAAATGGAGATCTATGAACTATCTGACAAAGAATTGAGAATAATCCTCTGAAAGAAATTCAGTGAACAAGAAAACATGGGTGGCTCCTTGGTTAAGAGCCCATCTCTTGATTTTGGCTCATGGGTTATGAGATCAAGCCCTTCGTGGGGCTCCCTGCTCAGTAGGGAGTCTGCTTGAAGATTCTCTCTCTCTGCCCCTCCCTACACTTGTGTGCGTGCTCTCTCCTTCAAATAAATAAATAAATCTTAAGGAACAACAACAACAACAACAAACCACAAATAAACAACACAATTAGTGATTTCCTGGATATAACACCAAAAGCACAAGCACCAAAAGCAAAAATAAATAAGTGGGACTTAACATCAAACTTAAAAGCTTCTGCACAGCAAAGAAAATAATTAGCAAAATGAAAGGGCAACTTACAGAATGGAGAAAATACCTGCAAACCATATAGCTGATGAAGAGTTACTATCCCAAATATGTAAGGAACTCACACAAGTCAGTAGCAAAGAAAAAAAAAAAGAAAAAGAAAATATTTTAATATTAATTTTAAAAATTGGCCAAGGATCTGAATAGATATTTTTCAAAAGAAGACATCCAAATGACACACAGGTATATGAAAATGTGCCCAACATCACTAATCATCAGGGAAATGCAAGTCAATAGCTCATGTTAGAATCGCTATTACCAAAAAGACAAACGATAACATGTTGTTGAGATGTGGAGAAAAGAGAATCCTTGTACATTGTTGATGAGAATATAAATTGGTACAGCCAGTATGAAAATAGTATGGGAGTTTCTCAAAAAAATTAAAAATCGAACCATATGATCTAACAATCCCAATTCAGGAAAGGTAATGGAATTCAAAGGAAATAAAAATAGGATCTTGAAGAGATATTTGCACTCCCATGTTTATTGCAGTATTATTCACAAAAGCCAAGGTATGGAAACAATCTAAGTGTCCACTGACAAAATGAATGGATAAAAAAGATGTGGTATAAATATACAACAAAATGTTATTCAGCCATGAGATAAAAGGAAATCCTGCCATTTGTGACAACATGGATGAAACTTGAAAATATTATGCTAAGTGAAACAAGCCAGATAGAGAAAGACAAATATTGTATGATCTAAGTTATATGTGAAATCTGAAAGAAAAAAGAAAATAAGTCAAACTCTTAGAACCAGAGAGTAGTGGTGTTTACCAGAGTCTGGGGCAGGTGGCAATGGGGAAATGAGGAGATGTTGGTCAAAGGGTCCAAGCTACAGTTTCGTAGGATGAGTTGGTCTAGAAAGCTAATGCATAGGCATGATGACTATACTTAATAATACTGTATTAAACACTGGAAAGTAGAGAGTAGATTTCGGGTGCACTCATCACAGATGAAGAATGGTAATCATGTGTAGAGAAGATACATCCATTAGCTTGACAGTACTCATCATTTCACTATGGATATGTATATCGAATCATCATGTTGTATACCCTAGATATATACAACTTTTTTTAATGTAAATAAATAATTTTAAATATCATTTAAGATCGTGTCCAAAAACATGCTTCAGGAAAAATTAAACAAACTATGCACAAGATTTTTAAGTTAAAATCCACAAAATATTGCTGAGAGAAATTAAAGACCTAAATAAATTCAGAGATATTGCCCTGTTATGGATCAGAACACTCAATATTAAGATGTTAGCCCTCCGTAAAAGATTCAACACAATCTTAATCAAAATCCCAGCAGTCTTTTTAAAAAATGGAAACTGACAAACTTGTTCTAAATTTACATAGAAATACAATGAACCCGGTATAGCCAAAACAATTTGCAAAGAGAACAAAGTTGAAAGACTTTAACCGATTTCAAGACTCAACTATAAAGCTGCAATCATTGAGTCATCTGTGTGGTTCAGACATAAAGATTAACAAATGATCATTGGATCAGAATAGAGAGTGCCAAGACACATAGACAAATGTGCTAAGGTAATTCAATGGGAAAAGTAAATAACTTTACAACAAATAATGCTAAAAAAAAAATTGATGGCCATATAGGAAAAAATAAACCTTGATTTTTTCCTCGTGCTATTCACAAAAATTAACTCAAGATGGATCATATGCTTAAATATAAGAGTTAAGACTATAAAACTTCCAGAAGAAAACATAGAAAATCACTGTGACTTTGGGTTAAGTGAATAATTTTTTTAGAAGATTTTATTTATTTATTTATTTATTTGAGGGAGAAAGTATAAGCACAAGCAGGGGAAAGTGTAGAGGCAGAGCGAGAAGCAGGGTCTAAGGAGGAGCCCAATGCAGGGCTTGATTCCAGGACCCTGGGATGGTGACCTAAGCCAAAGACTTAACTGACTGAGCTACCCAGGAGCCCCTGGGCAATTTTTATTGTACAGAAGTTTACCTCAATAAAGTAGATTTTTAAAGTGGCACATAATTCTGCCAAGATTACTGAAACATAAATACTCTGCAAAGCATTTTATTCTGTTTACAATTAAACAGAATACTTAAAAGTCTACATGAACTTTATGGGTAAAAATGAAAAAATGAGATTACTAGTTCAGCTAGATAAACCCCTAGGCGATGGTATTGTTCATCCATTTCCATTGGTTGGAGGGACAGGGATAACTATGAGGAAAAATACTGAAAAGAATTATGAACATAATCACTGCTCATCTTCTGAGTATCTTTTTACCAATAAATTGGAAGATAAGCTTTACAATTACATATGATCTCTCTTAAGAGTTTGCTTGCATTATTTAGTAATCTATGATCAAAGGAAATCCTATGTACTACGTCAATATCTATAAAGTGAACATTCAGTGATAATTTTCTGAATCTAAAGGTGATGATTTTACTGAATATACTTTGGTTAGTAACCTTCACAGATTCATTCTGCAGCTAAAAAGAGTATTCGGTAAACTTCCTGACAACAATAATGTTATTGTCTTCCAAATATATCTGTTGAGGCCAATTAAAGATATCATTGTAGGGCGCCTGGGTGGCTCAGTGGGTTAAAGCCGCTGCCTTTGGCTCAGGGTCCTGGGATCGAGTCCCGCATCAGGCTCTCTGCTTAGCAGGGAGCCTGCTTCCTCCTCTCTCTCTGCCTGCCTCTCTGCCTGCTTGTGATTTCTGTCTGTCAAATAAATAAATAAATAAAAATCTTAAAAAAAAAAAAAAGATATCATTGTAAATGTGCTTTCCTAGAACATCTGAGAATTAGGGGAAAAGCGCCAACTTCTACATTGGGTAATACACTACAGTAGGCAGAAGTATACATTCTAAAACACTAATAATAGTCCTTAAATAGTAGTCTCATTTTTCTTCAACTTAATCACAAAGTTCATAAAATTATACACAATATAAGGAAACAATAGAGGAAAAAGATGAAGAAAAAGGAACCTGGGCCATTCAGGTTAGTAATGGATGAGACCTTAGCAAATTTCCTTTTGCAGAGCTGGGCCTTTCATTGAACTGAATTAATAATAAGCTGCTATTCCATTGTCAAGAGTGGCAGGTGACCTCAACCTACTCCCTTTGGGACTTCCTGTGAAGTTCCTTTATACGTTCTCTAGGAAAATTCTAAAATGATTATTTCTTTGCCACTCTACTGCTTTCCCTTCCTCCTCCCTCTTCCTAAGATAGTTCTAAATTTCTTTTGTGTGTGTATCTAGATTATGTGCCCTCTAGAGAGGAAGGACGTTGAACATCACATTTTGTATGCGTGTGATTTTAATTCTTTGATAAGGGTGCTAAGCAATAATAACAATCATGACGATAATCGGGGGCCAGGTTAGATAAGCATGTGGAATCTAAATTTAGAAGGTAGGGGTTTCCTAGAGAAAGACAAGATAATGTTGCCGTAAAGCTTAGTACATGCTGGGAGCAGCTTCTCAAAGTAGACATTTGCAACTGCCAGATTGAAATTTTAGCTCTCTATCTGAGCATCTTGCCAGCTCTTATCACTGAGTTTTGTCACATTAAGCTATGACAGAATAGGTTTGGCGAATCTTATCACTTGTCTCTGTCTGTAACAAACCAGGACAGATTGAAGTGTTGGGTTGGCTACCCAAAAGAATCAGAACACAAATGCTAAGTCTTGATTAGAAAAAATAAAGTCAAGGGTGCTAATTAGAAGGAGGCCCAAAAGGCTGAACCCTGGCCCAAAGACAAATTTAAAAATCCTGTAAAGATTTAGCTCCTATCTTAGGCTAAATCAATTCTGATTCAATTTTTTTAATGGAAAAAAAAAAATGTCCTGCCTCTTCAGATGCCTGTGATACATGGTGATTACCTAGAGATAGATAATATTCCCCCCCCCCCCACCCCACAAGAAAAAGATTAGCTAAAGATGTTTTCAACTGTACAGGTCCTCTCCAGAGGCATCTTTTGGTCATCAAGTTACATGAATGAAAACATCATGTAATGACTTGTGGAAAAACACATCAGCTAGTCATGACGATTATTATTGATATTTCTGCTGGCTTAAACCTTGTTTCAACAATCAGATGTAAGCCTTCCTATAAACAAGATCTGTGCCTCATAATGAGTCTGTCCTCTACAATATCTGTGAGGGGGCCCTGGTCATAGCAGATGTTATCTATTGATTAATCCAAAATGTTAAATTTAACTCTGTGTATCCAAACCACTCCCACACTTACAGTCATACAACAAACTTATAAGTTTTTTTTTTTTTAAGATTTTATTTATTTATTTGTCAGAGAGAGGGAGAGCGAGAAAGCAAGCACAGGCAGGCAGAGGCGGAGGGAGAAGCAGGCTCCCTGCTGAGCAAGGAGCCTGATGCGGGACTTGATCCCAGAATGCTGGGATCATGACCTGAGCCAAAGACAGCTGCTTAACCAACTGAGCCACCCAGGAGTCCCCAAACTAAGTTTTTTAAAAAAATAAATATTCTGTTCACTGTAACAGCAAAAGTCATATTTTAAATAATTACATTATTTTATCTCTTTAAAGGCAAGAAACATTTTTATTTATTGCAGTCTTTAAAAAATGTTATTATTTTATTAGTCGAACAGTATACATGTTCTTTTTTGAAAATTTAGAAAGTAAAAATAAGCAAAAAAAGTAAAAATCACTCATAATTCTATAACAGAGAGATAACCACATTATCTGATATTTTCCAAAAATATTATCTATGCTTTTTATATGGTACTTTATTTTTTTACCTAAGATATAATATTTGCATATTACCATCAAAATTATCATTATTTTTTATTTATAATGTTATTTTAAATAATAGCATAGTGTAAACCAAGACTTACTTAAATTCTACTTCATTGCTGGACTTTAAAATTGTTACTAATATTTCAGCATTATATGTGGTATACTTTTGGAAGATTTGTCTATAAAATGGAAACTGTGAACAGAAGGAAATCGAGTAGGAAATCAAAATCAGGTAAAATGTGAACTGACTGCATCCCCCAGAGGCCTTCTTCCTTTCCCCCAGGCCTGCGCCATCAACACACCTTCTTTAAGAAAGACTTTTTAAAATTATTATTTAAATACTAAATATAACATCTAGAGCTTCATTTGCTTTCCCTCTCCATTCCAATTGGACTCACCCAGTCATCTGATTTACACTAGTTCATCATTTTACTCATTCCTCCTTCCCAGTATTTGGTTTCTCTCTTCACACTAACACAATGACTGTTTATTTCATAAGAAGACCACTTCAAAGTCTATGCAACCCGATAATCCTGTTCATTTTAATCACGTGTAGAAGATATACAATCGGACTGGATGTTATTACTAGAACATTCTCTTGAGGAGTTTAGGGGGAAGGCCGAATTGAACATCTTGATGAGATTCTGTTTGTTGGTGCAAGCTTTGTGTTAAAGGTTTTTATTCTTACTGGTAGAAGCTCTGTAATGAGCACAAATGAAATACTTCAGTAAACGTATGTTAACTAGACTTGTTATGGTGATCATTCTGCAATATATACAAATATAAAATCATTGTGTTATACATCTCAAACTAATGTTGTATGTCAGTTACATCTTAAAAAAAGAAAAGAAAAATAGTTCAGTAAGAAGGAGAGATGACCTGCCAGTCTGTGTTGTTTTGGCTACATTAAGGCACTCAAACTAATGTATTTTTTCCATGACCATTGAGAATAACAAGAGTTGACAATGGGGAAAAGGTGTGGAAGGAAATAAGTAGGAAATTGTGACAAATAGACACGAGAGCCAAGCTCCATTTTAAAGGTCAACAAATCCATTTAGATATTATGATACCTTGTCAGCTTCTAACACACTATAAGCTTTTGGTATTTACTTAATATTCACTGGGATTTTAAAAAGACCTTCCCACTCAGTTTTTACATATAGTTTTTCACGTAAAAATAAAGGCACCAGAGACAGTGCATATTGTGTCCAAATAAAGTTTGATCTGCCTAATACTGACAACAGTCCGTTCCACAGTTAAAATCCCTCATCAACAATAATCCCTAAACTAGCCGCTGGCAATTTATGTAACTTGTAATTTAAATGAAGTCAGGAGTCCTAATCCTCACCTTTAATTTAAGATTAAATAGTTTTCTTTTTTTTTTTTTTAAGATTTATTTATTTATTTATTTGACAGAGAGAGATCACAAGTAGGCAGAGAGGCAGGCAGAGAGAGAGAGAGGAGGAAGCAGGCTCCCTGCTGAGCAGAGAGCCTGATGCGGGGCTCGATCCCAGAACCCTGGGATCATGACCTGAGCCGAAGGCAGAGGCTTAACCCACTGAGCCACCCAGGCGCCCCTAAGATTAAATAGTTTTCTAAGTGGAGGTGCCTGTCCGTGTTTTTAAAAGGTGATGACGCAATGGCCTACTCATACTGGTTATGATAATTGGTCTTTAAGGAGTTATTGTTCAGGACAGATCAATTTTAACAGTATTTTGTATTTTCCTGGTATCTTTCGAACTCAAAGCTCTTCTCAAAGTCATACTCCTATTTCCATTTTCCCACAGTCCCTCTGAGGAAGAAGAATGGGACAAAGCAGATGGGAAAACTACAACACAGAAAGGGAAGAGGTAGGCCACCCAGCTAGTATGTTCTCTGGTGTTCGCATTAGAGCTAGAGCCTCCATGTAGACCAAGTCACTGGAACTTACCGAATCTTAGCATGCTTTCTCCTCATATTTACTGGTTAGAAAGAAACTTGCCTGTCTTAAGACTACTTCCTGGGCAAAGAGCAAGTGTTAAGGATGCTCTATTCATTCTCTCTGACTCATTCGTACTGTGGAAGCAGGGTAGAAGTCATGAGAGAGGAAACTAAATTCACATGTAAATTCTCAAAAAAAGCAAAACAAAACAAAAACCTATCTGGATTCAAACCCTGACTGCCACTTAATAGGAATTTAACTTGTACAAGTTCCTGAGCTCCCTCAGCTTTCTTCCTTATCTGTAAGATGGGAATGACAACAGTACCCACCTCAGAGGTTGTTAGATCAAATAAACAAGTGAGTAGATTAAAAAAAAAAATTCAGAAGAGTCCTAGGCTGTTAGTTGTTATTGATACATGATTTGCATAAATCTTCTTAGGAGGGCCACTGCTGCATAAAATGGTAGATATGTATCAACCTTGAAACGAACTCCTTGTAATAATTCTCATTTCATTTCATTTTCCTTTTTTTTTTTTAAGATTTTATTTTTAAGTAAGCTCTACACCCAATGTGGGGTTCAAACTTACAACCCTGAGATCTAGGGTCACACGTTCCATCAACTGAACCAGCAGGCTCCCCATCTCTTTTCCTTTTCTGACAGGAGTACTACCTTGATAAATTAAAAAAAAAAAAAATGCCGTAAGACATAGTCTCATTTTATTTTTATCAAAGCTTATTACAAAATCCCTTAGGTTATTTTTACAGACAAAAGGGAGAAATGTGAACAGAGAGGTATCAAAAGAATATAGGTGACATGCTGAAAGGAGGTCTTCAGGAATATGCCACACAACTCCGTCCTTTGCCTGTACAATTCAACAATTTAATCAGTGTGTTCTGCAAACACTAAAAGAAACGGGAGCTAAATTTTCAGATGACATGAGGCCTGAAGAGACTGCCGATTAACAACAACAAAAAAGAAAAGGAAGAAAGGAAGGTTGGAAGGAAGGAAGGTAGGAAAGACTACTTGCCAAAATTGACAAGCTGAATGTTCATTTTTTAAAAAGGGTTGTATTTATTTATGAGGGGAGAGCGTGGGTGGGGTGAAGGGCAGAGGGAGACGCAGACTCCCTGCTGAGCAGGGAGCCCAATGCAGGGGACTCCAGGATCCTCTCCTGAGCTGAGGGCAGGTGACCAACTGACAGAGCCACCCAGGTGCCCCAACAAGTTGAATATTCAAATAAACAAACATGAGACAATAGAAACCTTAGAATTTATCAAATATTCAGTTCAGGAAGGTGATAGACCTATTATATTCCATAAATACAATTTAATAACTGGGGTCTGCAGATAAAGGCTTTAGACAATTCTCAAATTCACTGAACAGCCTGTGCAAATGATGAGTTTTTGTCTACTTTTTTTTAAAAGGAGAGTGTGTGTAGTTGTCAGTGGAGTCCCACAGGTGTGTCTTCGACTTCTCCGCCATCAGAGAAAAACAGCTTAAGAACCACTAATCTATAATATAGTGTTCAGTTCTGAACACTATTTTAAAAAAACCAATAAATCAAGTCCCAGTTAATAGAGGCCAGGATGGCAAAAGGCTTGGAAATCATGTCTTATAAAAACAGTGGAAACCTAGGAAACATAGCATGGATAAGAGACTTTTAGGGGGGACATGATGACATTCTTCAAATGTCTGAAAGGACTTCTGTGTGTAAAATGGATTAGATTTATTCTGTGTGGCTCCAAAGGGCAGAAGGGTAGAAGTTACTAGGAGACAGATTTCAGCTTAACATAAGCAAGAATTTGGTAATGATTAAAGCTGTACCAAATTAGAATCAACTGTCCTGTGAGCCAGTGAACTCCTTGTTACAGGAAATGTTCAAGCAGAAACTGAATGACTGATCTGCAGTCAGTGATATTGAAGGGAATTTCCACATTGGACAGTAGGTTAGCCTCGATGACCAGTACGGACTCTTTCAACTCTGAGATTCTTTGATTTTATCCTTGTCAATGTCAGACAAATTCCCTAGTACCTCTCCCCACCATCCCCAAATAAAAAAGAAAAGTGTTTTTAATCTATATTGTGGTTTCTTGGTTTTATTTAATGAAGCATAAAGAATATTGTCTTCCCAGAGGAAAAATATGGATTTAAATAGAATAATAGATTATGGACTATCTATTAATAGATAATGGACTTAATAGAATAATAAAATAATAAAACAGATAAATAAACTATGACCTAAGGAAACTAAATTACTTGTCCCAAGATTCTGATACTCTTTTACCAGCCAGGCATATTAAAACTACAATACTTTTTTTAAAGCTGGCAAATGCCTATTGAATACAGAGGACTCCCCAGTCCCAACAGGGAGTTTACTTTCCTGATGGTAGGAATTTCTTATAAAGGGACGCCTGGGTGGCTCAGTGGGTTAAAGCATCTGCCTTCGACTCGGGTCGTGATCTCAGCATTCTGGGATCAAGGCCTGCATCAGGCTCTCTGCTCAGCGGGGACCTGCTCCCCACCTCTGCCTGCCTCTCCGCCTACTTGTGGTCTGTCTGTCAAATAAATAAAAAATCTTTTTTAGATTTTTATTTTTAGATTTTTTTTGATTTTTTATTTAAATCTTTTTTAGATTTTTTATTTATTTGACAGACAGAGATCACAAGTAGGCAGAGAGGCAGGCAGAGAGAGAGGGCGAAGCAGGCTCCCTGCTGAGCAGAGAGCCCCATGTGGGGCTCGATCCCAGGACCTTAGGATCATGACCTGAGCTGAAGGCAGAGGCTTAACCCACTGAGCCACCCAGGTGCCCCAAATAAATAAAAAATCTTAAAAAAAAAAAAAGAAAAAAAAGAATTCCTTATAAAACTGGAGTTTTGTATACCAACTCCTTTTCATAATTCACATAAAAATTAGAATGTTTGTGGATTATTCAGCCTTTCTCCTCTCTTGGCTTACCTATCTTTTAGGCTACTTATATATATGACAAAGGAGACAAAAGGATAAAGAAGCTTTGGGAAAAAAAAAATGTGAGGAGGGATGCTGGGATAAAAAAACACTGTCTAAAACTTGAATTTTGTCTTATCTCTGGATTTTGTTTTTCCATATTATTCCTTCTCCCATTATCAGTTAACCTGCAACAACATGTCACATATTTATTGAGAACCTACAATGCGTAAGGCATTGTGATCATCCAAATAGCCATTCAGGGTTTATAAAAACTATGCTGTGCCTACCTCATATTTGCATTAAACTTAATGGAGGGGTGCCTGGGGTGGTTTAGTTGTTGGTCATCTTCCTTCAGCTGGGGTTGTGATCCCGGGGTCCTGGGATCAAGTCCCACATCAGGCTC
This sequence comes from Mustela lutreola, assembly GCF_030435805.1. Classification (NCBI taxonomy): domain Eukaryota; kingdom Metazoa; phylum Chordata; class Mammalia; order Carnivora; family Mustelidae; genus Mustela; species Mustela lutreola. Next base: position 44,108,460 of record NC_081297.1, read on the forward strand.
TGTGCTCTGCAGGAAGCCTGCTTCCCTGTCTCCCATTCCTCCTGCTTGAGTTTCTTCTCTATCACTCTCTCTCTGCCAAATGAATGAATAAAATCTTAAAAAAAAAAAAAAAAAAGCTTAATGGAGCCTTGAAGAAGGTTAATGTATGTTTTGGTCAAAATATCTTCTGCTGTTGTTGTTACTGCCAGCACAAAATGGAAATAAACTGGTAGCTGGGTTCGAGTGTTTGTACAACACATACTGGGGATAAAACTAGCTCTGTTCCTTCTAAATATTCAATAGGTGATTGAGATATAAGTAAATTCACAACTATATGTAAAATATTGGTGTATGACCAGGATGAATTTAGCAAGATGCTTAGTTAGAAAAAAATAAACATAATGCAGACCAATAGCTAACATCATACTTAATGATGAGAGACTAAATGCTTTCCTCCAAGATCTAGAACAAAACGAAAATGTCTGCTCTTGCCAGTTCTGTTCAACATTATCCTGGAGGTTCAAGCCAGGGCAATTAAACAAAAATGGATTGGAAAGGAAAACTATGTCTATTTGTAGATGGTGTGCCTTATATATAAAAAATCCCAAGGAATCTACTAAAAAAACTATTAGAACTAATACTGAGTTTAGCAAGTTTACAGGATATAAGATCAATGTGGAAAAAAAAGAGACTATCTATTTTTGCATTCTCCCCCTAAGATTGTGCTAATCAGGGTTCAGGTCGACCTATGGATTGGTCTGCAATCCAAGAACTGTGATAATTTTTTAGAAGGTTAAGCCTTGGCAAGAGCTAAAATGATTAGATGTCTGCCCTTGACTTATAGACATCTTCTTCTGTGGGGGTGCAGAGGGAAGGAGGGTCCAAGTGAAACTCTTGGCTGCTTCCAAATAATATCTGGGAAACAGGCTGGTGGTAAAGCCATGGTCCACCCTTCCTTCAGAGAGGGAGATCTGATTGTGACATTTCTGTTTCCTTTCTGGTCTTTCTCTTGGTTAGAGGAGGAAGAAGTGGAAAGTAATTCTGAATAATGTTGGTTCATATTACCTCCCTCTTACTTACTGGTTTTTGTTTTTTGCCCTGCCATTATTAGGGCAGTAGCCCTTGACCTGTCCTGGATAAGGTATGAAGGGGGCTAAGTCCAACAGGTGCCTGAGGGAATAACTAACTCCTTTCTTTTCTGGGGTGTGAGCAATCCTTACCATATAGTTGACATGGTTAGGAATTCTCTCTTTCCCTACCTATCTCCCCTCTAACAGCAGAATTCCTTTCTTTCCTTCCTTCCTTCCTTCCTTCCTCAATTAAGTATGTTGATCTCCCTGTAATTCTACTATGTATCTAAGTGTGTGTGTTTAGGGTGAAGGGGTTCTTTACAAATTTTTGTGGTTTATGGCTTTTTCTTCCATACAATAGTTTCTACCACTTCATGTCCAGGGGCCATTGCCTGGCATTATCACATGCTGGGACCACTGGGGAAGTGTAGTGAAGTTCACCACTGTCCTTTGTTATGGAGAATTTATTTTTGTCTAAGTATCCATCATATACAGATTGCTAACTAACTGGGTATTTCCCTTGCTCCTATGGCTGCTGGTGTAAATAAAGAGCATTTCTCCATTGGTAAATGGTACTAATTAAAATTTTTAAATGGCTTTTTTTTTCCACTTCAAGTTTTTATTTAAATTCCAGTTAGTTAACATATAGTGTAATATTAGTTTTAGGAGTAGAATTTAGTGATTCATCACTTACATCCAACACCCAGTGCTCATTACAACAAGTGCCCTTCTTATACCCATCACCCATTTAACCCATCCCCTTACCCATCTCCCCTCCAGCAACCCTCAGTTTGTTCTCTATAGTTAAGAGTCTGTCTTATGGTTTGCCTTCCTCTTTTTAAAAAATTATTTATGGGGTGCCTGGGTGGCTCAGCTGGTTAAGTGTCTACCTTTGGCTCAGGTCACGATCCCAGGATCCTGGGATCGAGCCCCACAACAGGCTCCCTGCTCAGTGGGGAGCCTGGACTTTTCCCTCCCCTCTGTTGTTCCTCCTGCTTGTGCTCTCTCAAGTAAATAAATGAAATCTTAAAAAAAAAAAAAAAAAAGAAAAAGAAAAAGAAAGAAATAGCGAGGAGCAAGATGGCAAAGGAATAGGAGACCTAAATTTCATTTGATCCCAGGAATTCAGCTAAATAGTTATTGAATGATTCTGAACACCAACAAATTCAACAGGAAATCAAAGAAAAGAATAGCAGCAATTCTATAAACAGAGAAGCTACCACTTTCTGGAAGGTAGGATGTGCAGAGAAGTGAAACAGAGGTTATATTTGGGAAGATAGACCATGGTGGGGAGGCAGTCTCCATCAGCCAGCTACTGGCAAGTGAGAAAGTAGCAGAGCACAAAATCAGAACTTTAAGAAGTCTGCTCCACTTTATCCATTCATCCACTGAGGGACATTGCTCCAGAGGCTAAGCAGAGGAGTGGAGCCCTCACAGGCACAGTGTGGTCTTAGGACCCACGGGGTCACAGAAAGACAGTGGTGTCCGAGCATGGCAGAGCTCCAGGTGTTGGAGCAGGGAAGCCGGCTACAGAGATGGAGCAGAGGAGGGGGCTCTCAGCTCAGGGTAACTTTAAAGTGTGATCCAAGGCAAAGTTGGGCCACTACTCTTCAAGCAGGGACCATACAACTGGCAGATCTGGGAAGACCACCTTCCTTCCTTCTCCAGGAGGAACAGTGGGGAGCTCACTGTAGGAATCTGCTGGCTTTGGAGACTCCAAATGGGGTCATGCACCAGAGATAGAAATGCTTGGTCACAGACTGGGTGAGCTCAGAGTGTGACCGGAGACCAGGGAGACAGGAGTGATTAACCACTTTTCTCTTAGGCTGCACTGAAGAGTGTGGTCCTGAGCTCTTGGCCACTCTGGGACCAGAGATTGGGTGGCCACCATTTTCATTCCTGTTCTCCAAAGCTGCACGGAAAGCATTCAGGAAACAAAAGCTCCCCAGAGCAAACCCAAGCAGATTACCTAGCCTGACCTCTGGCAAGGGTGGTACAATTTCGCCTTGGGCAAAGACACTTGAGAATCACTGCAACAAGCCTCTCCCCTAGAAGATCAGCAAGAACATCCAGCCAAGCCCAAGTTTACCTATCAAGGAAAAACTGCAAAATTCCAGGGCTAGGGGAATACAGCACATAGAATTCATGCTGTTTCCCCCAGGATTCTTTAGTCTCTCAAATTTAATTATATAAATTTTAAAAATTTTTTTTCTTTTTCTATTTTTCTTGAATTTTTCTTCTTTCCTTTTTCAACCAACATCTTATCAATTCCTTTTTAAAAATCTTTTTTAGAGCGCCTGGGTGGCTCAGTGGGTTAAGCCACTGCCTCCAGCTCAGGTCATGATCTCAGGGTCCTGGGATCGAGTCCCGCATCGGGCTCTCTGCTCAGCAGGGAGCCTGCTTCCCTTCCTCTCTCTCTACCTGCCTCTCCGTCTACTTGTGATTTCTCTCTGTCAAATAAATAAATAAAATCTTTAAAAAAAATCTTTTTTAATTTTCATTTTTACAGTCATATTCTATTATTATATTTAACCTATTTTTGTGTATATATATACTTTTTTGTACTTATTTTTGTATATATATATTTTTTGTATATATAAATTTTTTGTATTTATTTTTTGTATATATATATATATATATATATATATATATATATAAGTTTTTCTGTCTTTAAAATTTTGGGATACTGGGCACCTGGGTGGCTCAGTGGGTTAAGCCACTGCCTTCGGCTCGGGTCATGATCTCAGGGTCCTGGGATCGAGTCCCACCTCGGGCTCTCTGCTCAGCGGGGAGCCTGCTTCCCTCTCTCTCTCTCTGCCTGCCTCTCTGTCTACTGTGATCTCTCTCTGTCAAATAAATAAATAAAATCTTTAAAAAAAATAAAAATAAAAATAAAATTTTGGGATACAGTTTCTTCTAACAGACCAAAATATACCCTAAATCTAGTGTATGGCTTTGTTCTAGTCTCCTGCCTGATTACAGTCTCTCCTTTTTTTTTTTTTTAAATTTTTAATTTTTTTCTTTCTGCAATTCTTTTTAAATTTTCATCTTTACATATTCCATCCTGTCCTAATATTTGCCCTTATTTTTGTATATATATAAGGTTTTTTTTCTTTAAATATTTGGGAGGTAATTTCTTCTAACACACCAAAATACACCCGAAATCTAGGGTGTGGCTCTGTTCTATTTACCAGCCTGATCATATTCTTTTTTTCCCCCCTCCTGTTCACCCCCTGCCTAGTTTTGGATCTCTTCTGATTTGTGTAGAGTATACTTTTCTGGGGTCATTGTTACCCTTTTAGCGTTTTGTTCTCTCATGCATCTTTTCTTCTCTGGACAAAATGACAAAACAGGAAAACTCACCTCAAAAAAAAACAAAAAAAAAACAAAAAAAAAAGGGACGAGAAGCATTATTGACTGCCAGGGACACAATCAATATGGACATTAGTAAGATGTCAGAGCAAGAGTTGAAAATAACGATAGTAAAGATACTAGCTGGGCTTGAAAAAAGCATAGAAGAGACTGGAGAACCCCTTTTTGGAGAAATAAAAAAACCCTGAAATATAACCAAGTCAAAACAAAAAAGACTAGGGCGCCTGGGTGGCTCAGTGGGTTAAGCCGCTGCGTTCAGCTCAGGTCATGATCTCAGGGTCCTGGGATGGAGTCCCGCATCAGGCTCTCTGCTCTGCCGGGAGCCTGCTTCCTCCTCTCCCTCTCTCTGCCTGCCTGTCTGCCTACTTGTGATCTCTGTCTGTCAAATAAATAAATAAAATCTTTAAAAAACAAAAAAGATTAGTAATGAGGTGCAATAAGAAATGGAGGCTCTAACTGCTAGGATAAATGAGGCAGAAGAGAGAATTAGTGATATAGAAGACCAAATGATGGAGAATAAAGAAGGTGAGAAAAAGAGAGATAAATAACTACTAGATCATGAGGGGAGATTTTGAGAGATAAGTGATACTATAAGATGAAACAATATTAGAATAATTCGGCTCCCAGTAAAAGAAGAAACACAGAGGGGGGGGCAGAAGGTATATTGGAGCAAATTAAAGCAGAGAACTTCCCTGATTTAGGGAAGGAAATAGGTATCAAAATCCAGGAGGCAGAGAGAACCCCACTCAAAATCAATAAAAATAGGTCAACACTCCATCATCTGATAGTAAAACTTACAAGTCTCAGAGACAAAGAGAAAACCCTGAAAGCAGCTCAGGACAAGAGGACTATAACCTACAACAGTAGAAACATTAGATTGGCAGCAGAGCTATCCACAGATACCTGGCAGGAAAGGGCTGGCATGATATATTCAGAGCACTAAACAAGAAAAATATGCAGCCAAGAATACTATATCCAGCTAGGCTGTCATTGAAAATAGAAGGAGAGATAAAATTTTCCAGCACACACACACACACACACACACACACACACACACACACACACACAAAACCAACTAAAAGAATTTGTGAACACCGAACCAGCCCTACAAGAAATATTAAAAGTGGTCCTCTAAGCAAAGATAGAGCCTAAAAGTAACATATGCCAGAAAGGAACAGAGACAATATGCAGTAACAGTCACCTTACAGGCAATAAAATGGCACTAAATTCATATCTTTCAATAGTTACCCTGAATGTAAATGGGTTAAATGCTCCAATCAAAAGACACAGGGTATCAGAATGGATAAAAAAACAAGACCCATTGATATGCTATCTGCAAAAGACTCATTTTAGACCCAAAGACACCTCCAGATTTAAAATGGGGGTGGTGATGGAAAACCATTTACCATGTTAATGGACATCCAAAGGAAAGCTGGGGTAGCAATCCTTAATGTCGGACAAATTAGATTTTAAACTAAAGACCATAATAAGAGATGAGGAAGGACACTATAGCATACTTAAATGGTCTATTCAACAAGAAGATCTAACGATTTTAAATATCTATGTCCCTAACACAGGAATAGCCAATTATATAGCAAAATCAAACAAACACCTTGACAATAATACAGCAGCAGTAGGAGACTTTAACACCCTCTATCACGGAAATGGACAGATCATCTAGGCAAAAGATCAAGGAAATAAAGGCTTTAAATGACACATTGGACCAGATAGACTTCACAGATATATTCAGAACATTCCATCCCAAAGCAACAGAACACCCATTCTTCTCCAGCACACATGGAACATTCTCCAGAATAGATCATATCCTGGATCAAATCAGGACTCAACCAGTACCAAAAGATTGGGATCATTCCCTGCATATTTTCAGACCACAATGCTTTGAAAATAGAACTCAATCACAAGAGGAAAGTTGGAAAGAACTCAATTACATGGAGGCATCCTCCTTAAGAATGAATGGGTTAATGAGGAAATTAAAGAATAATTTAATTCATGGAAACAAATGAAAATGAAAACACAACTATTCAAAATCTTGGGGATGTAGCAAAGTTAGTCCTAAGAGGAAAGTATATAGCAATACAAGCCTTTCTCAAGAAACAAGAAAGGTCTCAAGTATACATCCTAACCCTACACATAAAGGGGCTGAAGAAAGAACAGAAAATGAAGCCTAAAACCTGCATAAAAGAGAAATAATAAAGATCAGAGCAGAAATCAATGAAATAGAAACCAGAAGAACAGTAGGACAGATCAACAAAAGTAGGATCTGGTTCTTTGTAAGAATTAAGATCAATAAACTCTTGGTCAGACTTATCAAAAACAAAAGAGAAAAGACCCAAATGAATAGAATCATGAATGAAAGAGGAGAGATCACAACCAACACCAGAGAAATACAAACAATCATAAGAACATATTATGAGCAAATATATGGTAGCAAATTAGACAATCTGAAAGAAATGGATGTATTCCTAGAGATGTATAAACTACCAAAACTGAACCAGAAAGAAATAGAAAACCTGAACAGACCCATAACCAGTAAGGAAATTGAAGCAGTCACCAAAAATCTCCCAACAAACAAGAGCTCAGGGCCAGATGGTTTCCCAGGGGAATTCAATGAAACATTTAAAGAAGAATTAATATCTATTCTCCTGAAACTGTTCAAAAAAATAGAAATGGAAGGAAAACTTCCAAACTCATTTTATGAGACCAGCATTACCTCAATCTCAAAACCAGACAACCCCATCAAAAAAGAGAGTTACAGACCAATATCTCTGATGAACATGGAAGCAAAAATTCTCACCAAAATACCAGCCAATAGGATTCAACAGTACATTAAAATGATTATTTACCACAACGAAGTGGGATTTATTCCTTTGCTGCAAGTTTGGCTCAACATCTGCAAATCAATCAATGTGATACAATACATTAATAAAAGAAAGAACAAGAACCATTTGGTACTCTCAATAGATGCAGAAAAAGCATTTGACAAAGTACAGCATCCTTTCTTGATCAAAACTCTTCACAGTGTAGGGATATAGGGTACATACCACAATATCATAAAAGTCATGTATTAAAAAACCCACAGCTAATATCATTCTCAATGTGGAAAAACAGAGCTTTTCATCTAAGGTCAGGGACATGGTAGGGATCTCTGTTACGACCACTGCTATTCAACGTAGTACATAGAAGTACTAGCCTCAGCAATCAGACAACAAAAAGAAATAAAAGGCATCTGAGCTGGCAAAAAAGAAGTCAAACTCTCAGTCTTTGTAGATGATGTGATATTTTATGTGGAAAACCCAAGACTCTACCCCCAAACTGCTAGAACTCATACAGGAAGTCAGTAAAATGTCAGGACATAAAAATCAGTGCTCAGAAATCTATTGCATTTCTATATACCAACAACAAGACACAAGAAAGAGAAATTAAGGAGTCAATCCCATTTACAGTTGCACCCAAAACCATAAGCTACCTAGGAATAAATCTAAGCAAAGAGGCAAAGTGTGTACTCGGAAAACTATAGAATACTTATGAAAGAAATTGAGGAAGATACAAAGAAATGGAAAAATGCTCCATCTTTTGTCAAAGATATGGAGCAAATAATCCTAAAATTTGTATGGATCCAGAAAAGCCCCCAAATAGCCAGAGGAATGTTGAAAAAGAAACCAAAGCCGGTGGCATCACAATTCTGGACTTGAAGCTCTATTACAAAGCAGTAATCACAAAGACAATATGGTATTGGCACAAAAACAGACACATAGATCAACAGAACAGAAAAAAGAGCCCATAAACAGACCTTCAACTCTATGGTCAACTAATCTTTGACAAAACAGGAAAAAATGTCCAATAAAAAAAGATAGTCTCTTCAACAAATAGTGTTAGGGAAATTGGACAGCCACATGCAGAAGAATGAAACTGCACTATTTCCTTACACCACACACAAAAATAGACTCAAAATGGATGAAAGATCTCAATGTGAGAGACAGGAATCCATCAAAATCCTTGAGGAGAACACAGGCAGCAAACTCTATGACCTCAGCCACAACTTCTTCCTAGAAACATCGCCAAACACAAAGGAAGCAAGGGCAAAAATGAACTACTGGGATTTCATCAAGATAAAAAGCTTTTGTACAGCAAAGGAAACAGTTGACAAAACCAAAATGCAACAGAAAGAATGGGAGAGGATACTTGCAAATGACATATCAGATAAAGGGCTAGTATCCAAAATCTATAAAGAAATTATCAAACTCAATATCCAAAGAACAAATAACCCAATCAAGAAATGGGAAGAAGATATGAACAGATATATCTGCAAAGAAGACACCCAGATGGCCAACAGACACATGAAAAAGTGCTCCACATCACTTGGCATCAGGGAAATTTATTTTTTTTATTTATCAGAGAGAGAGGGGGAGAGAGCGAGCACAGGCAGACAGAATGGCAGGCAGAGGCAGAGGAAGAATCAGGCTCCCTGCCGAGCAAGGAGCCCGATGTGGGACTCGATCCCAGGACGCTGGGATCATGACCTGAGCCGAAGGCAGCTGCTTAACCAACTGAGCCACCCAGGTGTCCCCCATCAGGGAAATTTAAATCAAAACCTCAATGAGATACCACCTCACACTAGTCAGAATGACTAAAATTAACAAGTCAGGAAATGACAGATATTGGTGAGGATGTGGAGAAAGAGGAACCTTCCTACAGTGTTGGTGGGAATGCAAGCTGGTGCAGCCACTCTGGAAAACAGTACGGAGGTTCCTCAAAAAGTTAAAAATAGAGCTACCCTATGACCCAGCAATTGCACTACTGGCTATTTACCCCAAAGATACAAATGTAGTGATCCAAAAGGGCAACTGTACCCCAATATTTATAAGAGCAATATGCACAATAACCAAATTATGGAAATAGCCTAGATGTCTGTCAATAAATGAATGGATAAAGAAGATGTGATTATATATATATATATATATATATGCATACACAGTGAAATATTACACAGTCATCAAGAAAATGAAATCTTACCATTTGCAATGAAGTGGATGGAATGAGAGGGTATTATGTTAAGGGAAATGATAAGAGGAATTTGGTAAACAAGACAGAATATCATAGGGAAAGAATGGGAAAAATGAAACAAGGTGAAACCAGGGAGGAGATAAACCTTTAGAGACTCTTAATCTCAGGAAACAAACTGAGAATTACTAGAGTGGAGAGGATAGGAGGGATGGGGTGGCTGCGTGATGGACATTGGGGAGGGTGTGAGCTATGGTGAGTGCTATGAATTGTGTAAGACTGATAATTCACAGACCTGTACCCCTGTAACAAATAATATGTTAATAAAAAAAGTAAAAAAAAAATAAAAGAAAAGAAAGAATGAATTATTTATTTATTTTGAGAGAGAGAAAGAGGGAGAGAGAGAGAGAGAATGTCCGTGCATGTAAGCAGAGTTGACAGAATCTTCAAGCAGACTCCCTGCTGAGCACAGAGCCCAACACAGGGCTTCATCCCATGATGCATGAGATCATGACTTTAGCCAAAATCAAGAGTTGGCCACTTAAGTGACTGAGTCACTCAGGCATCCCTGCCTCCCTCTTTTTAAAATAACTTAAAAAAAAAATCAATATAGAAAAATCAACTGTGGGGCGCCTGGGTGGCTCAGTGGGTTAAAGTCTCTTCCTTTGGCTCAGGTCATGATCTCAGGGTCCTGGGATGGAGCCCCGCATCTGGCTCTCTGCTCGGCGGGGAGCCTGCTTCCCCCGTCTCTCTCTGCCTGCCTCTCTGCCTACTTGTAATCTCTCTCTCTGTCAAATAAATAAATAAAATATTTTTTAAAAAATCAATTGTATTTCTGTACAATAACAATGAACAAGTTGAGAAAACAATTTAATTTACAACAGCATCAAAAAGAATAAAATAATTAGGAATAAATTTAGCAAAAGAAGTACAAAACTTATATATTAAAAATTATAAAACAGGGGCGCCTGGGTGGCTCAGTGGGTTAAGCCGCTGCCTTCGGCTCAGGTCATGATCTCGGGGTCCTGGGATCGAGTCCCACATTGGGCTCTCTGCTCAGCAGGGAGCCTGCTTCCTCCCCTCTCTCTGCCTGCCTCTCTGCCTACTTGTGATCTCTCTCTGTCAAATAAATAAATAAAATCTTAAAAAAAATTATAAAGCACTGTGAAAAGAAATCAAGGAAAACCTAATTAACAGAAAGACATCTCATGTTCATTAATTGGAAGAGTTAATATTATTAAGATGAAATACTCTCCAATTAAACTACAGGTTCACCATCATCCTTATTAAAACCTAAGCTGGCTTCTTCGCAAAAATTGACAAGCTGATCCTAAAATTTGCATGAAATCTCAAGGGAATAGCAAATGATCTTGAAGAATAAAGCTAAAGCACTTGCATTTCCTGATTTCAAAAACATAGTACACAGCTACAGGAATCATCATAGGGTGGAATTGGCTTAACAGATAATGTAAATCAATGGACTAGAATTGAGAATCCAAAAAATAATCCCTTACATTTATAATTAGTTGATTTTTTTAAAGGTTTTATTTATTTATTTGACAGAGAAAGAGAGAGAGCCCAAGCAGGGGGAGCCACAGGCAGAGGGAGAGGGAGAAGCAGACTCCCTGTTGAGCAAGGAGCCCAATGTGGGACTTGACACTAGGATCCATGATCATGATCTGCGATGAAGGCAGATGCTTAACTGGCTGAGCCACCCAGGCACCTCTGATTAGTTGATTTTCAACAAGAATCCCAAGATCAGAGTGCCTGGTTGGCTCAGTCAGTTAAGCACTTGATTTCTGCTCAGTTCAAGATCTCAGTATCCTGAGATCAAGCCCCATATTAGGCTCAATGCAAGGCGTAGAGCTTGCTTAAGATTCTCTCTCTACCTCTTCCCCTTTGCCCCCATATGCATGCTTTCTCTCTTTCTCAAAAAAAAAAAAAAAAAGAATGTCAAGACCATTCAATGGGAAGAATAGTCTTTTCAACAAATGATCTGGAACAACTGGATAGCCACGAACAAAAGAATGAAACTGAATATCTGCTTCACACCACACACACAAATTAAACCAAAATGGACCATACACCCAAATGCAAGAGTTAAATCTATAGAACCCTTACTAGAAGAAAACATAGGAGTGAATCTTTGTGACCTTTAGTTAGGCAAAGATTTCTTACATAGGATGCCCAAGCAACAACAACAAAAATGAGTGTATTGGACTTCATTGCTGGTAGGAACACAAAGTAGGGGAGCTGCTTTGGAAAGCTGTCACTTCCTCAGAAAGTTACACACCGAGTTATGATGCAATCCCCACAATCGGGGTGGAATTAGGCTACTTATATATTTGATAAATGGAGATCAGAAGGATAAAGAAGTTTACAAAAATTTCACTTAAAGGTACATAGCCAAGAGAAATAAAACCCATGTCCACATGAAAACTTGTACACGAATGTTCATAGCAGCATTGTTCACAGTAGCCAACAAGTAGAAACAATCCAAATGCCCATCAACTAATGAATAGATAAATTAAAAGTGGCCTATCTGTACAGTGAAATCTTATTTGGGCATTAAAAAAAAGAATGAAGCACTAATACATGTACAATATGGATGAAATTTGAAAACACTATGGATAATATACCATTAATTCCAACCAGTATAGTAATCATCTCATACATTATAGTTCTCATTTCTTAAAATTCAGTTTGGTCCTTTAAAAATATCTTTCATGTCTCTACTTGATATACCTGATTTTTCCTCTAGTCTCTTGAATCTACAGAGTACAGTTATAATAACTATTGTGATGCTTTTGCCTGCTAATTCCTTTTTTTTTTCTTTAAGATTTTATTTATTTATTTTTATTTTAGAGAGAGAGTGTGCACCAGTGGGGATAGGGGCATGGGGAGAAGGACAGAATCTCTAGCAGACCCAGTGCTGAAGCCAAGTCCAATGCCAAGCCCAATCCCATGACCCTGAGATCATGACCTGAGCTAAAACCAAGAGTCAGACACTCAACTGACTGAACACCCAGGTATCCCATTTGCATCACTTCTGGGTCAGTTTGATTAATTACTTTCCTCATTATGGTTCATATTTTCTGCTTCTTTGTATGTCCAATAATTATTCACTAATGCTATTCTTTGTGACTTTACCTTACCTTGAGTGCTGGATATTTTTGCAGTTCCATAAATATTCTTGAGTTTGTTTTGGAGCACAGTTATTTGGAAACAGTTTGATTCTTTCAAGTCTTGCTTTTAAAATTTGTTATGCAGGAGAAGAGCAGCCTTTAGGCTAGGGCCAATTTCACTCTACGATTGAGGTAAGGGCCTTCTGAGTACTTTACTTAATGCCCCATGAATTATGAGATTTCCAATCTGGCTGGTGGTAACAGGAACTCTTCGGTTCCTGATGAGTTCTAGTTACTGTTCCCACAATACTTTCAGGCAGTTCTTTACCTGGCCTTAAACAAGTTCCTCACATTCATGTGCTGGTGAGTATTCTGTTGAATACTTGATGGGGACCTTGTGAAGATCTCTAGATTTTTGTTGCTGTTGTTAGTCATTTTTCTCTTTGTGCATAGCTGTCTCCTAGCTGGTATTCTACCTTACAAACTCTAGCTGTCTTGATCTCCATAGACTCTCTGCTTCATCTCCTCACCCCAGGGAATCTGCCAGGCTCTACATAGATTCCATTTTTCTGTGCCACCATCTGGAAATTCTCTCAAAGCAGTAAGCTGGGCAATCATAGCGGCTTACCTCATTTATTTCCCATCTCTCAGGGATCATTGTTCTTCATGGCCTGATGTCCAATGTCTTGAAAATAGTTATTTAAAAGATGTTTTGTCTATGTTTTTAGTTGTTTTGGGTGAAAGGATAAATTTGGCATCTACAATTCCATCTTCACAGGAATTGGAAGTCTCATACAAATTTATCAAAAATATAGAATTAATTGGCTCACATAATATAACCACAGAAATGAAGAATCTATACCAGCCTTAAGGTTGACTGGATCTTTTGACTCAAATTACACCAGAATACTTTCACTTTCTTTCTCCCTCCATCTTTCAATCTCATTTCTACTTCTATACATTGACTGCATTCTAGTGGAGACATGGTCACTGTATACTCTCGAGCTGACCCAGAAGCCAACATGCCACAGACCAAGAGGAACTCATTTTCGATTTCCAACTTGGATAATTGTGTGAAAGGAGAAGCCTGACTTGTGTGTATCCCGTGTCTCTATACCAACCACTAAGCCCCGGAGGGTATATTATAAAGAATGACCCAACAAACAACAAACAAAAAATACATTTCATCTACCTTACCATTGTATACATAGGTATGGGCAGTTCAAAGAATTCTCTTAGAACAACTTCCTAGAAATTGCTGTGTCAAATAAATAAATAAAATCTTTTCAAAAGGGGTGTGGGGCACCTGGGTGGCTCAGCTGGATAAGCCTCCAATTCTTGGTTTGGATTCAGGTCATGATCTTGTGGTGGTGGGATCCAGCCAATCCCATGTAGGGCTCTGCACTCACCAGGGAGTCTGCTTCAGATTCTCTCTCCTTTTCCCTCTTGCTTGCACGCTCTCTCTCTCTCTTTCTCTCACTCTCAAATAATAAAGAAATAAAATCTTTGAAAAAAGAAATTGCTGTGTCAAAGGTTCAGACAAAGCTTTTTCATTTTGTCAACTTTCCCAGCAAAAAGTTTATACCACTCTACCCTCCCATCAACACTGGGTATTAGTTTTCATTGTTGCAAAGCTGACAGGTGAAAATGGCATTTCACTGTTCTTTTAATTGGCAGTTCTTGTTCAGTCCTGAAATCAAACATTTTTTAACAGACATGCATTCATGCAGTGGTTATTTACTGACCGACAACATGTGACAAGTACTATTCTAGACACTAAATGTTTATTAGCCTTTTGTATTTTTTGTGTTGTGACTTGCTTATCCTTTGATCATTTTTCTACTGAGGGATTTGTCTTTTTCTTACTGATCTGTAAGAACTTCTTATGTAATAATGATATCAATTCTGTCACATAGGTAGCAATATTTTAAAATTTAAGTCATCTGTCTTTAATTTTATTTTGACAGTTTTTGATGTACAGTTTTTTAATATGTTTACATTAGATCCTTTATGGTTTCTCCCTTTGATAATGACATAGTCTTCTCATTTTTTACCTGGTTACATCTTGCATGTTAGCCAGTGTCTGTTCAAGATTCACCAAATCGTATGTAAAAATCAGCTTTTGGTACGGATTTCTTCTAGAGCTTAATCTTAGCCTGCTTTGTTTAAGACTCCCAGGGCTGCAGGCAGCAATTCAAAACATGGTTTCTCCCAAAAGGCTAATTAAGGAAGGAGTACATCTGCTGTGTTCATGAAATTCATCACAGACTTGGGTTATAAACTGATGTTCTGGTTGATGATGTTCTCTGATTATTAATTTAGAAAAATCTCTAAAGAATGATATTAATAAGTCAGGTAGCAACACATTCACTTTTCTTCTAGGATCTTTTAAGTTTTGGTTTGCTCTTATCTGCTAGCTAGTTTATTCCCTGGTAGTCCCAGGAGAAAGGCAAGAACCACTGTACCTACAAATGTAGATTGCAAAAACTGCTTCTCTTATATAGACTCATTCAGCTAAAACAGAGATCCTTCTACCTTTTAATCCAATAACTTGCATATTTAGTGATAATAATAGCTGGAACATGAAGACTGTAGCTTCCTGGCTGTGTTAGAAGGGGCCAGCTGGGGTGTGCTGGCAGTTTTCCAGCCCCAAATAGAATTTTTTTAATAATCTATGAAATACACAAAACTTTCCTTCTCTTTTGTTTGGCAAAAGTGGAGTTCAATCGAACTTTCTGTAATGATGAAATGTTACCTATCTTTGCTGCTCAAAATGGTAGCCATTAGCCACAAATGTGGCTACTGAGCTCTTGAAGTATGGCTAGTAAGACCCTGAGATCATGACCTGAGTTGTATATTCTTGTTTCCTGTGTCATAAATTAATTGACCATATATGCTGGGTTTATTTCTGAGTTCTCTATTCTGTTCTGTTGGCCTATGTAGCTGTTTTTATGCCAATACTATACTGTTTTGATTACTATAGCTTTAAAATACAGTTTGAAATCAGGGAGGATGATGCCTTTGTTCTTCTTTCTCAAGATTATTTTGGCTATTTGAGATTTGTATGGTTCCATACAAATTTGAGAATTATTTGCTTTATTTCTGTGAAAAATGCTGTTGGAATTTTGATAGGGATTGCATTGAATTGTAGGCTACTTTGGGTAATATGGACATTTTTACAAAATTAATTCTTCTAATCCATGAGCATAAGATACTTTTCCATTTATTTGTGTCTTCTACAATAAATTCAAAGGTTCAAGCACCATACTCTATCTTTCTTTCTTTCTCTCTCTCTCTCCTTCCTTCCCTCTTCTTTCTTTCTTTCTTTTCTCTGTGGCATCCTTGTCTGGTTTTAGTATCAGGGTAATGTTGCCCTCATAAAATGAGTTTGGAAGTGTTCCCTTTCTTCAGTACTTTGCAAGAGTTTTTAAAAAAGGTTAAGTATTAAATCTTCTTTGAATGTTTTGTAGAATTCACCAGGGAAGCTTTCTGGTCCTGGACGTTTGTTTGTTGGAAGGTTTTTGACTACTGATTCAATCTCCTCACCAGTAATTGATCTATTCAGGTTTTTACATCATTATGATTCAGTCTTGGAAGATGGTTTGTTTCCAGGAATTTATCTACTTCTTCTAGGTTGTCAGTTTATTGGCATACAATTGTTCTTACTAGTCTCTTGCGATCCCTTGTATTTCTTTAGTATCAGTTGTAATTTCTCCTCTTTCAGTCTGTTTCTGGAGAGTCTTACTGAAAATGTAGGTTGCTGAAATATCTCTTAAGTAATCTTCCAGATTTTTAGGACAAACTTCTAGCTTTGTCGAGATGGGCTTTTCTATTGCTTGGGAAAAATGTGGCCTGAAATGCCTTTTTCCAGACAGATGGGGCAAACTTTGTTGAAACAGGAGACTGAGCAGTTTCTGGAATGTGAGAGGACTTTCCAGGCTTGGTTGCATTAAGTGGGATGACCAGACTGGCAGGTGCCTGCAATTAATCTTCCTATTCCTCAGTAAAATGCAGATGACCCAATGAGATACATAGATCTCTAAATAACCTTAGGCCAGTCCATCCTGGCCAACAAAATAGTCACTCATGATAGTGAAGGAATCCCAAGAACCAATTGCACCCTCTGCTAGGAATAATCACTTCCTCTTTCTTCCAGCAGGCCTCTCACTTATCCCTCTTCTCACCAACTTTTCTTTCAAGACTTAAATTTACTCTTTGGAATCTTGGGAGTGGACCTTGACACCTCTGATTCACAGCCATTTAATCCTGTGGAATTTGACTAACATCTCTCTATTGCCAGCTGTCATCCATTCATCTCTCCTTTGGCTTTGTGCCTTCTTTTAGCTTAGCTGCGAAGTGGGAAACAAGAGTAGAGAGGAAGGTAGTGCTTATATGCATGGAGATCTTACTGTGTACTAAGCACTGGATTAGGTACTTCACATTATCTCATTAAACCTCACAGTAATGCTAGAAGATAGATAGATAGATATAGATAAAGAGATGGATCTTGTAAACTAGTAAGTACTATCTGAAGTTTAAAATAATACCAAATAGCAGAGTCCTGGTACAAAGTCCTAGAAGATAGCATTATGAGGCTGGGTGCCCATTGAGCATGATAATGTGCCTAGGAGATCAGTATAGGTTAATATATATCTATCCCACAGATTCTGCTTTTCAGACAGATTCTCAAGAATCATTCTGATTCTTTTTTTTTTTTTTTTTTTTTAGATTTTATTTATTTATTTGACAGACAGAGATCACAAGTAGGCAGAGAGGTAGGTGGGGAGGGGGGAGCAGGCTCCCCGCAGAGCAGAGAGCCCGATGTGGGGCTCAATCCCAGGACCCTGTGATCATGACCTGAGCCGAAGGCAGTGCCTTTAACCCACTGAGCCACCCAGGTGCCCCTCATTCTGATTCTTGATGAATAAGGCAAGACTTATTCTACCTATGTGACTTTAATCAGGACTAGTTCTGGAAAAGACTTCAAATTAATGACTACCAGCCACAGGTTAAGTGCCTATATTGAGCCCTAAAATATAGGTGTGGGAAAGGATTAGAAAAAAAAAATGTGTGCCTCTCTCAGAGAATTTATATAGTTAGGAAGATAAGATTAACATACAATATACTTTCTATGACATTTATTGTTCTTTCTCCTGTTATAAAAGCAATATAAGTTCACTATACAAAATACAAGAAATTAAAAAGAAGAAAATAGGGAGCCTGGGTGGCTCAGTCAGTTAAGCATCTGCCTTCGGCTCAGGTCACAGTCCGGTGGGGGGGGGGGCTCCCTGCTCAGCAGGGAGCCTGCTTCTTTCTCTCTTCCTCTGCCTCTTGCTCTGCTTACTTGTGCACTCTCTCTGTCAGATAAATAAAAATCTTCGGAAAAAAAAAAAAAAAAAACAGAAGAAAATAAAAATCATCCCAAATCTCACTACCCAAATTAACCACGTTAAAATTCCAAATGATAAATCGTTACATACACATGCCCCTCACCAACCCTCCGCAAACAGACATATCACCTCTACTATCCCCTCACACTTAGTTATAGGAGGAGGTTCTTGTGCAAGTGGGTCATAAATTCTCCCATTTCCTCTTTGCCTTCTAGAGATGTCTGCCTGGGAATGTGATTTGGCTTAAAGTACAGAGAGAGGTTTTTTTTTAAGCTACTTCAGGTTCCCAGAGTATCCATCAATCAACTGACAGCCCTGCAAAGTCTCCTGTTTCTTGGTCAGGTAGACCTCTTAGGGCTTACATTACCATTTAAAGTGAGGGGGAAAGGAAGTGACACCAACAACATAAAGTTATTCCCGTTTGGATAGAGAAGGTCAGTCAATACTATGTCACATATGGGGAAACGGTTTTCTTCCATAAAGTAGCTCCCAGACCATATTTGGGAGTTAGCATTACTCGGGTATGCATACATCTATGTGTATGAGAAAGAAAGAGAGAGAGAGATTCTGGATGACTAGGAAGAGGTCCTCATTCTGCGTCTCTCAATGGCAGTATCTTAAAAGTGAGTCTCGCAGCCCACTTTGGACTCATCTGCTGAGGGAAGGCCCCCTGTGGCGGTAATCTAGGCCTAGGTAACCTAGGTCCTAAACTAGGAGCCTCATACAGTGTTGGCCTGTATAGTGTTTAAAATTTCAATTAGTAGTCAGTGTGAAACCACCAGGAGATATCACATAAAATGTAAGCTTTCCAGCTTTTGCTGAAGGAAACAGAAGTAAATAAATAAAAATAGGTCTGGCAATCTTGGGCTTTTTCCTTTTTTTCAACTAAGAAGATTAGCCCTTCTGGGTATCATATTTTTTTCCCAGATTGCTGTCTTTTAAATTCGGGTATTTTTTTTTTTTAATTAAAAAAGATTTTTATTTATTTATTTGACAGAGAGAATGCACAAGCAGGCAGAGAGGTAGGCAGAGGGAGAGGGGGAGGCAGGCTCCCCATTGACCAGAGAGCCCAACATGGGTTCAATCCCAAGACCCTGGGATCATGACCTGAGCCAAAGGCAGATACTCAACCGACTGAGCTGCACAGGCACTCCTTGGGCAGCTTTTTAATTATTGTTGTATATTTTTATTTCTGTGCAGAAAATTTAAATGGTTATGTAGTCAAACTTACCAATCATTTCTTTTATGGTTTCTGAATTTCATATCTTGATGAGAAAAATTTTAGTCCCCTGTATTAATTTGCTAAGGAATCATAACAAAGTACTACACACACTGTGTGGCTTAAACAAATTAAGTTTATTTCCTCTCAGGTCTGGAGGCCAGAAATCTAAGATTGGAGGGTCGGCAGCGTTGGTTTCCTCTGAGGCCTCTCTCCTTGGCTTGTAGCTGGTGGCCTCCTCCCTGTGTCTTCACATGGTCTTCCTTGTCTCTGAGTCCTAACCTCCTTTTTTTCTATTACACCAGTCAGATTGGATTAGGGTCCACTGCAATGACCTAATTTTAACTTAATTACCTTTTTAGACCCTACCCCCCCAAAAGAGGATATGAATTTATTTTATTTTCTCGATACTAAACTAAATGTCCCAACTCTATTTATTAATCATCTTTTTCTCCCAAGTCTTGAAATTATTATTTTTTTTTTTATCTTAAGGTCAGTTTGCATATATACTAGGGTCTATTTCTTGATACTATTTTATACCACCAATCTGTCTATTCCTGTGCCACTACCAAACTTTTAATTACAGTAATATTATAACATTTTAAAATTTTCTAGGGCAAATTTTACCCTGTCATTTTTGTCTTTCAGAATTTTCATCCCTGTTTTTGCATATTTGCTTTCAGCATTTACCTTATCATTTCTTTGACTTGTAAAAAAAAATCTGACAACATTTTATTGTGACAGGGACAAATATGTAGATGAATTTAGGAAAGACCTTATATGTTCATATTATTGAGACTTTACTTGTCTATATTATTTCTTAGCATTGTATACTTTCTTGTGCCGCTTATATTTTTAACCATGTATACGTATTATTTTTTATAACCAGAAAAAAGTTCATTTCCATTCTAAAAAAAAAAAATTTAAAAGAATACAACAGGGTAAACAATAATTAGCAGAGATAAATTTATCTGAAGAAGCCATTTGGGAGCTCCTTAAATCCTAAACCCCACAATTATGTCCTCCTTTCTGTTTATGGATGTCTTGCTTTCTCACGGTTGGAGTAGAAGAGATTCAGCAACACATTTTGACATCGTCGGCTTGTTGTACTAATGAGAAATGTTAGTTCTCCCTTCTGCTCTGTCTCATTTCTTCAAATTCAAAAGATATGCTACTCTCTCAAAGGTTGTCTAGGCTGAGAGAGGCAGACTGTAAACTTGGCAGGCTTCCCTAACATTCCCCAGCCAAGGCCGTCATTGTCTGACTAAACTGAAAAGGGTCAGGTTTCTAGTGACAAAAGGGCAGCTTCAGGTCCTGCTCCGGCCTCACCAGCAAACAGCTGCTTTTCTCTGGTGAACTCAAGTGTCTTCCCCGCCTCTCCTGAAGGCTCCCCAAGGAGAGACCTGTGGTGAGCGGTCAGGCACCTGAAGTGGGTTGTTATGCCTTTTTAACGCAGTGAGAATGTGGTCAGGTGTTACACTTCTTTTGAAGCGATCATTTCTGGTGTTGGTTCTTGGTTTCCAGGTAAGTGAAGGCCTCCTAGTTCTCCCATTTTCTTTCTGGCCCCATTTCCTTTCATTCATTCACTCATTTCAGCACACAGGTGAGAATAATCATTCTTAAATGTAAGTCAGAACCATGTCACTCCCCTCTGCTCATAGCCCTCCACTGACTTCACCCGGAGTAAAAACCAAAGTCCTTGTCTATCCACTGTTTGCCAACATCTGTCTATCCACTGTTTGCCTATCATTCACTCTACTCCAGCCACACTGGCCTCCTTGCTGGCCCCTTATTGCTGGAACTCTCTTACCTCAGCTGGCTACCTGGGTCACTCCCTCACCTTCTCACCTCTATGAGTGAGGCATTGTCTGGTCACCCTAGCTAAAATGCTAAGCCCTGTACTACCAGCCCGCCCTCTCCCGCCTTCATTTTCCTTCCTAGAGCTTACCACTATCTAACATAGTCTAAGATGAGCTTCTTACTTACTATCTATCTCGCCTTATGAGAATCTAAGCTCCAAGAGGACATGAATTTTTGCCTCATAGTTTTGTTGCATCCCCAGAACCTAGAACAAGGCAGGCTATAAAGGCATTCAGAAACACTTGCTGAATGAGTGAACACATTCATAATCACTCTGTGTTGGGATAAGGGCATTTCTCTGTCTTCCAGCTGCCTTTCCCCAAAGCCACAGAGGTTTTGGAGTTTCTGGTTCCGTCTCATAGAACAAGAGTTTAACTTTCATGAAGCCATTATATTAAGAGGTGGGGATTCCCAGAGGCACCACTGCCCTTAGAACTGTTTTCAGGGGAAATTGCTTTATTTGCAGAGTAAATAATCAAGACCTCTTAAAAAAGAAAGCTAATATACAGACTCTAACTTTGCCTACGTTCGAACCTTTCTTTGGTTAATGGGAAACAAATCTCTTCTAGCCATGATGTATTTATTTATCATGCATTTATTGTCATTTGATACACAGCACTACTGAAAACAATTTACTTCTTAGTTCCCTTAATGAGGGTGTGGGGGAGGGTGCCCAGATAATCATATATTCAACCAGTATTTATTGAGTATCAATTAGAGCCAGAATCCATATGCGGTGCTGGGCATAATTCTTTCTTTCTTAAAATTTACAGTCTAATAGGGGAGATAGACAATAAACTGATTAATAAATATATAATCAGAAACTGAAGAAAGCACACTGAAGGTAACAAGCAGAGTACTGTGTTAAAAGGTAACTACATGGACCTTCTCAGGTACAGGTAAGGAAGGCTTGTGTGAGGAGATACTATTTGAACGGCAATTTGAGGACCAGGAGCCGGCCAAGACATACATGGACACAGAGAGTTGGTGTGTTCTCAGAGCTGAAAGGAGGCCAAGGTGGCTGAAGTAAAATGAACAAAAAGAAAAAGGACCCAAGGACGTAGAAGATGTTGAAAAGGCATGGTGAGATCAGGCTGAGGAGCTTCGATTTTTTTTTCTTTTTTTTAGATTTTATTTATTAGTTTGTCAGAGTGAGAGAGAGAGCGAATGACAGCACTCAAGCAGGGTGAATGGCAGTCAGAGGGAGAGGGAGAAGCAGGTTCCCCATGGAGCAGGGCCTAAGGCAAACATTTAACTGACTGAGCCACCCAGGCGTCCCTAAGGAGCTTAGGTTTAGTTCCAAGTGCATTTTTTGTTTTGTTTTTTTTTTAAAGATTTCATTTATTTATTTCACAGATAGAGAGATCACAAGTAGGCAGAGAGGCTGGCAGAAAGGGCGGGGCAGTGGGGGTGGGGAAGCAGGCTCCCTGCTGAGCAGAGAGCCAGATGTAGGGCTCTATCCCAGGACCCTGAGATCATGACCCGAGCCGAAGGCAGAGGCTTAACCCACTGAGCCACCCAGGCGCCCTGTTCCAAGTGCATTGTGAAGCCATTTTGTAGTTATCAAGCAGGTGATGGGATGACCCAACCCAACTTACTTTAAAAAGACGCTAAGGGTGGCTCAGTTGGTTAAGTGTCTGCCTTCTGCTCAGGTCATGATCTCAGTGTCTTGGTATCAAGCCCCATACTGGGCTCCCTGCTCAGTGGGGAGCCTGCTTCTCCCTCATCCCCTGCTGCTCCCCCTGCTTGTTCTCTCTCTTTCTCTGTCAAATAAATAAATACAATCTTTTAAAAAATCAGTCTGGTTCCTTGAAGTATGATAGCCACTAACCACATGTGGCTATTGTGCACTTGAATTATGGTGAATCTGAATTAAGATAGACTGTAAGTGTAGAATATACATTATTTTCTGTATTTAAAAATTTTCAAAATTCAAAATTACATTAAATGTAAAATGTTTCACTCATGTTTTTATATTGATTGCATATTCATATATTTCATCAAAATTAATTTTGCCTGTTTCTCTTTAGTTTAATGTGGCTACTAGAAAATTTTAAATTACATATGTGGTCACATTATATTTCTATAAGACAGCACTACTCTGGCTATTTACGAAAAACGAGTCGCAGGGAGAGCAACAGAGGAAACGAGAAGACCAGGACTGGGACTATCATTGGAATTTAGAACTGATGGGTTGGGTTAGGGTCTTAATGTGGAGAATGGGGAGAAGCAGATACATCCGTGATATGGTATTTGGTGGGGATTTCTATAAAGTTTACTATGAATCGAGGATGATTTCCACATTTCTGAATTGAGCAATAGGTTACATGAGAGTACTATACACTGAGATGTATAGTACTGGCTTTGATGGAAGGACTGGCTTTGAGGGTGGTACAGGCATGTCAAGCCCAGTTTTGGACACACTAAGTTTGAGCTTACCCATGAGCTGTTCCAGTGGAGATGCCAAGGGGGCAGATACTGATCTGGGACTGGAGCTCAAAGGAGAGGACTGGACAGGACTAAAGAGAAAATTCTGAGTTCTCAGCACATACATGGTATGTAGGGTTCGGAAAATATTGTCAACAGAGAAGAGAAGAGGGCCCAAGGACTGAGCCCTGTCTGGGTTAGTTAGCTCATATGCCATAGCGACTGTTGGGGTGTAAGTAGGAGACAAGGAGCCTGCAAAGGAGAGCAAAAGGAACAGAGACCTGAGATCAACACAAGGAAGTAATGGTGTCATTGAAGCAAGAGAGGAGCTTGAAGAAAGAGTTCCCAGCTATGGCAAGTGCTGTTGAGAGGCCAGAGAGATAAGCACTGAGCAGTACTCACAGGTTTAAGGCACAAGGAAGCCATATACTAGGAATATGCATGACAAAAGCCATTTGTCCATGGCAGATGGGCCAGGAAGCAAGGTAGTAAATGGAAGATGAAATAGCAGTGTGTGAAGACTTCACTCTTTAAAAAAGTTTGGCTCTGAAGAGAGCAGAGACAAGGAAGTCACCCTGAGAGAGATGAAGAATCAAAGGGGAGACAGGAGTGTTGGAATGATAATAGATGGAATGAGTTTAATGAAGTAGGACAGGAAAGCCATAACCAGAGGAACAAAGTCCTTGAGAGTTGAGAGGAGTTGAGAGCTGGGACAGCAGTGAAAGGAGAGAAGGATTTACCCCAGAGCTAATGAAGCTGAAGCCTCAGGGCTCCTTACTTGCATGAGCCTCTTTCAAGACCTAGTTTGTATTTGTAATTTTGTATTCTTTCTCTTAAAAGAGGCCTTCAGCTCCCCCTTCCCAAACCTGGTTTTGCTCTGAAGAGGAAGGAGTAACTTTTGTTAGAAGGAGAGATGGGCCAGTGTTTCCCAAACTTGAGTGATGACTATAAAGTAAAACAATGAAACAAAGTCTCAAGACACCAAAAAATTTATCAGAGGAACTCCAGGAACTTGTGTTCCCAGTTTTGAGAATCACTGACCTGCTTGAGACATTCACATACCCCATTGAGAAATTGAAATCTGAGATCTGTGTCTGGCTTCATGGGTATGTGACCTATATAGTCACATTGGGTCACAAGCTTGGAAGGACCCTGTGCTTGGGTCTACTGTCACCATCTTGAAATTCCTCATAATATTTGAACAAGGAGTCCCACATTCTCCTTTTTTTTTTTTTTTTAAAGATTTTATTTATTAATTTGACAGAGAGAAATCACAAGTAGACGGAGAGGCAGCCAGAGAGAGAGAGAGAGAGGGAAGCAGGCTCTCTCCTGAGCAGAGAGCCCGATGTGGGACTCGATCCCAGAACTCTGAGATCATGACCTGAGCCGAAGGCAGCGGCTTAACCCACTGAGCCACCCAGGCGCCCCCACATTCTCCTTTTGTATTAGGCCCTGCATATTACATAACTGGTTCTGGCCAAAGGTTGCTACGTGACTTTTTCTAAAAATTGAGACATAATTCACATGCTGTAAGTACTTGACTTATTTGTGCCTTGGTTTCCTCATCTTCAAGTAACTGTCCTTCCTTCAAGTCGTTTATAAAGTTAATTGGGAGATGAAATCTATATAGTGTACATAGAAAGTTAAAAAGAATATGAGTTTTGGAAAAGAGTTTGGCAGTTTGGCAGTTCCTCAAAAAGTTAAATATGGAGTTACCATTTGATTCAGCAATTCAATTTCTAGGTATTTGCCCAGGGGGAAAGAAAACATATGTCCACATAAAAATTGTACATGAATGTTCACCGCAGTACTATTCATAATAGCCCAGGGTGGAAAAAACCTAAATGTCCATCAACAGATGAATAGATAAACAAATGCCGTATATCCGTAAACTGGAATATTATTCAGTCATAAAAAGGGATAAAATATTGCCGTACAAAAAGAAATGTAGATTTGATCTTTGTTCCTGGTTCCTAGCACAGAGCTCCTAATACCCTTGGAATTTTTTATGTGATGGGGTGGTAGGAGAGTCTTTTGTTATTCACAACAAACCCCTTTCAACCATACCTGAGTTCACACTGATGGGGTGACTCTTGGTGGGCCCTAGATAGCTTCACAAAGGGAGCTGGTTGCAAGCAAGATCAGCCATGATTAGAGTTGAAAGTTACAGTCCCACTCCCAACATTTAGGAGAGAAATAAAATCTTGTGTTTAATCACCAGGTGCTAATCACTTAATCAATTAGTAATGAACGGCCCATAAAAAAACCTTAAACAGCAGGGTTCAGAGGGCTTCCAACTTAGAGAACACATCAAAGTTCTGGGAGGGTGGCATGTCTAGAGAGGGTGTGGAAATTCTGTACCTTCACTCATCATACTTTCCCCATGCATCTCTTCCATTTGGCTGCTCCTGAGTTATATCTTTTATAATAAACTGGTAACAGTAAGTAAAGTGCTTTTGAGAGTTGGAGTTATTCTAGTGAATTATTAAACCTAAGACCTGTGTTCATGGAAACCCCTGAATATGTAGTTGGCTGGGAAGAAATATGGAGAGCCTGGGCCCATATTAGCAGCTAGTGCATGAAGTGGGGTTTAGTCCCACAAGACTGACCCCTAAACTTTGTAAGGTCTGATGCTAACTCCAGGAGTAAGAATCAGAATTGAGCTGAATTGTAGGACACCCAGTTGGTAGCAAGGAATTGGTCCATGTCAAGAAGAAAGAACTTCAGGGGTGCCTGGGTGGCTCAGTGGTTAAGCCTCTGCCTTTAGCTCAGGTCGTGATCTCAGGGTCCTGGGATCGAGCCCCAAATCGAGCTCTCTGCTCCGTGGGGAGCCTGCTTCTCCCTCTCTCTGCCTGCCTCTCTGCCTGCTTGTGATCTCTCTCTCTGTCAAATAAATAAAATCTTTAAAAAAATAAAAATAAAAAGAAGAAGAAGAAGAAAAACCTCAGAAGCACTGATACATGGATGAACCTTGAAAACATTATGGTAAGCAAAAGAATCCAGACAGAAAAGGCCACATAGTCTATGATTAATATTAAATGTCAAGAACAGACTGATTTTAGAGACAGAAAGTAGGTTCATGGCTGGCAGGGACTTGAAGGAAGGGGAGAACTGGAAGTGGCTGTTACTGAATATGGGCTTCTGCTTGGAGTGATAAAGATGTTTTGGAATTAGATAGTGGTGATGATGGCATCACTTGATGGATATACTGAAGACCACTGAATTGTACACTTCAAAAATAAACAAATAAATAAATGGTTTGAAAGAACTAAGGGAAGGAGTATGACACGGATATATGTGAGAAGTTATCACACCAGCTCTGCCTGCATAGAGCAATGCATTGTGAAGGAAGCACTATAATGACACACAGGACAAATTATAGCTTCCAGTCAACTGACAGTGACTTCAAAATAGCTGATTCCATAATGGCTATTTTCAGACTGTTGCCTTAGCTTAGCCTAATACAGAAACCAAGTGTTTCTATCTTAATCACATAGCCAAGTCTTTGCTGACTCCCAACATCTACTTTCCTCTTCGTCTTTTTTAACTGGTTTAAGAAATAATTTGTTATTTTTAGCTAAAAATAGAAATAAGAGATATCAAAAGACTGAGGTTGTCGTATTAGGCTGTGCTCTACCTGGAAAGCAAGGATTGAGACCAAGCCTCAAATAAAAGTATTTGGGGGTAAGGGACAGTGATCCCACAGAGTTAGGGAGAGTGAAATAGGGAAGGAGAAAAGACAAATATAGAGGTATAATCTCAAAATGGTTGTTATAGGAAACTGCATCTATGTCTCTTTGGGCTTTTTGAGGAGCCACATGAAATGACCTCAGGCTTTTCCACCTTAGATTGGGAAGGATTGGTTCCTGGTCACATTGGTCAAGGTTTGCTTTGTGGGGCACAGATTCCCCTGCATTTCTAGGCTGTGTGTGCCTGAGTGCTGGCTGGATTTTGTAGGAATTCCTTCATTTCAGTCTGAGTTCTGGGGCAGAACATAACAATTGTGCCAGAGAGAAGCTGGTTGCTTATCCATGGGACTTACATCACCTTTTCTCCTGGTTTTTAGGCCTTTAATGTTGACCTGGACCTATACCACCAACTTTCCTGGGCCCTCATCCTGAAGACAGTAGATAATGAGACCCCTCAGCCTCTATAATCATATATGCCCTTTGATGAAACTGTACTAGAAAACATCAAATGTATGTGACATCATGCTTAACATGCACCCTTAATTTGAACTTAATAACAATAAGCTGTCCAGCAACTGAGAGATCATAGGAACCTCTTTTTTGGTCTCTTAGTTTACTCCCCATCGGGATAGCTGGCTACTATATTGTGAGGACATTTAAGCAGCCCTATGGGGTGGAGAAGACCGTATGGGGAACAGCTGATGTTTCCTACAAAAAGCCAGCATCAATCTGTTAGCAATGGATAAGGTGCAGTCTAGGAAGTAGACCCTGGAAATGCAGGCACATGATCTTGAACTTACCACGCTCCAAAACTGTGAAAACTAAGTTTCTGTTATTTATAAGCTAAAAAAAAGGGGGGTGGGGGCCTAGAGTAAAAGGTGAGTCAATTAATATATTTTTTAAAGATTTTATTTATTTGACAGAGAGAGAGAGAGAGATCACAAGTAGGCAGAGAGAGAGGAGGAAGCGGGGTCCCTGCTGGGAGCCCCTATACGGGGCTCTATCCCAGGACCCTGAGATCATGACCTGAGCTGAAGGCAGAGACTTAACCCACTGAACCACCCAGGTGCCCCTCAATTAATAATTTTAAAAATATTGTAACACCTTAAATTTAACCAATGTTAATGTTAAATATATTTTGATTTAAAAATTCATGCAAAATTTAAAAAATATTATAGACAATGAAGACTAAGAGATCAGTAAAAGAATCATTTCAGGCTGCCGACATGGAGATTATAACAGAGGTGAAACTTGGATTTGTAACATTAATATAGCCCTTTATCATAGTTATCTGGCTTTGTTAACATATTTACTTAAGTAAAGTATATTTTACTTATATATTGCTTACAATTTAAATAGTTCTCACTCTCCCTACCATGCAGAAAGGATAAATAAATAAGATGGGGGAAGGACAGACTTTTCAACAATTAGAATTGGAAAAACTAAATGCACACAAACAAAAGAATGAAGTTGGACCTTTACTTTACACCATATATAAAAACTAAAAAAAAAAAAAAAAAAAAAAAAAAAAAAATCAAAGACCTACATATAAGTGCTAAAACTATAAAGTGCCTGAAAAAAACTTAAAAGAAATTTTCATGACATTGGATTTAGCAATGATTTCTTGTATTTGACACCAAAAGCACATGCAGCAAAAGGAAAAAAAAAATAAATAAATAAATTGGACTTCAACAAAATTAAAGCCTCTATGCATCAAAGAACACAATCAGAGAGTGAAAGGACACCCCATAGAATGGAAGAAAATGTCTGCAAATCATTTATCTGAAGGGAATTAGTACCTAACATCTGCAAAGAATTCTTACAATTCAGTAACAACAAAAAGACACTACCCAATACAAAAATGGTCAAAAGACTTGAACAGATATTACTCTAAAGTGGATATATAGATGGCCAGAAAGTGCATGAAAAAATGATCAATATCACTAGTCATTAGAAAAATACAAACAAAAAAAACAAAAGAAGAAAGAAAGAAAAGAAAAATACAAACCATATTAAGATACCACTTCACAGCCATTAGGAAAGCTACTATTTATAAAAATCCAAACAGCTGAAAATAACAAAAGGTGGTAAGGATGTAGAGAAATTGGAACCATTGTACTTTGCTGATGTGTATGTAAAATAGTGCAGCCACCATGAAAAACAGTTTGAAATAAAACACAGTTTGGCGGTTCCTCAAAAGCTAAACATAGAATTACCATATGATCTAGCAATTCCCCTTCTCTGTAGACACCCAAAGAATTGAAAGCAAGAACTCAAATAGATATTTTACATCCGTGTTATAGAAGAATTATTCACAATAGCCAAAAGATAGAAAGAACCATGTGTTCGAAGATGAATGGACAAACAAAATATGATAAAATATTATTCAGCCTTGTAAAGAAAGGAAGTCAGTACAAAAAGAATGAACCTTAAAGAAGTACTACATGAGCCAAGCCAGACACAAAAGGACAGATATTGTATGAATCTGCTTTTGTGATGTACCTATAGCAGGCAAATTCATGGAGACAGAAAATAGATCAGAGGTTACCAGGTCTGCGGAGGGAGGTATGTGGAGTTGTTTAAGGATACAGAGACTATGTGTGGGGTCACAAACACGTCTTGGGAATAGATACAGGTAATAGTTATACAACACTGTGACTGCAATCAGTGTCACTGCATTGCACACTTTAAAATGCTTAAAATAATGAATTTTCTATTACATGTCCTTTGCCATAATAATAAAAAAAAAGTACAGGAAGGAAGGGAGGAAGGAGGGAAAAAGGGAAGGAGGAAATAATGCAAAGAGTTCTTCAAAGGGACCACTTCGGTAACCTCCAGGGCAAATCTGTACCATCTTAAGTCAATAAAAACAATTTTCAGAGGTCTCTGGGAAAGGCAAGAAGGGGCATTTTTGTGCAGAATTCTCACAAATGAGTTCTTGCATTTTGTGCAGGTAATTCTCACTGTGTGTCAAATAGAACACCCATGGCTACAGGGGCTGGTAGTGACAATGTTTTGACAAAAGTAGTTTCAGGCCAGACAGGGTAGGGCTAGTGTTACTCTGAAATCGAACCCCTACAAGGTTTAGCTTTCCTTTCCACCTGTTTGTTTGGCTCCTCTTTCCCTGTCATGAGCCAAGGCCAAGACCAAGGCCAGATAACCACCTGGCACCAGGGAGACTTTGATGCACTGTCACAGCGTCTCTTCAGCCCCTGCCAGAAGCTGCCAGAACCCTCTGTCTGATACCCAGTCTGTCCTGCGCTGCCACCTTTGTTTTCAGAATGTCAGTCTTCAGGAGGCCTGGGTGGCTCAGTTGGTTAAGCAGCTGCCTTCAGCTCAGGTCATATACCAGCATCCTGGGATCCAGTCCCACATCGGGCTCCTTGCTCAGAAAGGAGCCTGCTTCTCCCTCTGCCTCTGCCTGCCGCTCTGTCTGCCTGTGCTCAATCTCTCTAATAAATAAATAAATAAATAAATAATCTTAAAAAAAAAGTCAGTCTTCGACTCCGTGCAGGCATTTTTCTCCAGAGCTGCCCAATGGGGCTCAAGAACTGTTTTTCTGGTTCTTCCTGTTTAGTACCTGCTATTCTGATTGTTCTCTGAGATTCACAACAAAAGGTTTTTCCAGCAGTTTCCTTTGGCTGTGGTGTACAACCAGATCCAGCTGGTTTGGAGCTGTGAACCCCGTGCTCTCTCCACTCTCCTCCTTATTCTGCGTTCAGATCTTCTTTGTGGGACCCAAGAAGTGCCTGTCCTGGCAGCCATTGCGTGTCAAAGCTTGTGGCGGGCCCCCCTGCAGTTGGCACCATTTCCCCTGAGAACTTCCTGCTTGTTCTTTTCCATGATTCTTCAAGACTTTGTCTTTCTCTACTTGTATCCTGTGGGGAAAGATTTACCTCTCTGCTTCAAAGGTTCCCGCTGCAGGATCTCAGACCTATGACCATTTTCAGAGAACTGTGTACACAAGAAAAGTCTGAGCAATGTTCTCTTCAATTTTCCCTTGCCAAAATTTAATTTTGACATCTTACCACATGAAAGTTTTCTTTAACTGATATAAAATTTATCATAAAAATTACCATCTTAAGGGTACCAGAGTGGTGCAGTCAGTTAAGCCTCGGACTCTGGGTTTCAGCTCAAGTCATGATCTCAGGTTCGTGAGATCGAGCCCCAAGGCCACTCCACACTCAACACAGAATCTGCTTAAGATTCTCTCTCCCGGGGTGCCTGGGTGGCTCAGCTGGTTAAGTGTCTGCCTTTGGCTCAGGTCATGATCCCAGGGTCCTGGGATGAGTCCTGCATCAGGCTCCCTGCTCAGTGGGGAATCCTGCTTCTCCCTTTATCCTCTCCCCCTGCTTGTGATCTCTCACTCTCTCTCTCTCTCAAACAAATAAATAAAATCTTTAAAAAAAAAAAAAAAAAAGGAAGATACTTCCTCTCCCTCTGCCCCTCCCCCCTCCTCTCTCTAAAATAAATAAATCTTTTCCAAAAACTACTATCTTAACCATTTTTTAGGGTACAGTTCAGTAGTGTTCAGTACATTCACATTGTTATGTAATCTCCAGAACTCATTTCATTTTGTAAAACTGCAGCTCTACCCTTTAAACAGCAACTGCCCTGTGTCCTCCCCACCTCCAGTCCCAGACAGCCACCGGTCTACTTTTAGTCTCTATGAATTTGACTACCCTAGGTACCTCATGTTAAGTGGAATCACACAATATTTGTCTTTTTGTCATTGGCCTCTTTTGCTGACATAATGTTTTCAAGGTTCATCCTTTTCCTAGCATGTGTCAGAATGTCCTTCCTTTCTAAGGCTGAATAATATTCCATTGTATGCATATACTTTTTTTTGTTTATCTATTCATCCATCAGTTTGGGCTATCATGACTAATACTGCTATGAACATGGGTGTATAAATGCCTCTTTGAGACCCTGTTTTCACTTCTTTTGGATATATATCCAGAAGCAGGATTGCTGGATCACATGGTAATTCCATTTTTAATTTTTTGAGGAATTGCCATATTGTTACATAAAAGTCTTAGAGGATAGCAAAATCACTCAGAAACGATGAATGGCAACTGGGCTAAAGTGATGCAAGATAAGCAGTGCCTGGGGGGCTCCCTTAGCTAAGTGTCCAACTCTTGATTTCCACTCAGGTCATGATCTCAGGGTTGTGGGCTCAAGCCCCATGTTGGGCTCCACTCTAGATGTGGAGCCTGCTAAGGATTCTCCTTCTCCCTCCACCCCTCCCCCCACCACTTGTGTGCACATGTGCTCTCTCTCTCAAAAAAAAAAAAAAAAGATGTGATGCAAGATGATAAGTCTGGAATCTTTAAAATTTATCATCAATGTTTTCTTTGTTCTTAGAGTTTCCATAAGTCTGCCTCTTTCCTTTCATTTTAGTCCACAGAGTGAAGATTTTACTCTTTTTTATGTGCCTGAGGCCTATGGCAACAATCTTAGTTTATTAGAGAGCGTCTCTGGGATCAGCAACTGAGGAAGAAACGGGAAGGAAGTAAAATTGAATAGAAGGAGAAGCTGAACTGCCACGCAGGTCTGACGACAGCCTCATCCCAACCCAGGGGGGGAAGTGTAGAACTAAGATGGCTCATCAAGTAATTCCATGTTTGGCCAACACAGCAGTCTTTATACTCTTCTTCATCTTTGGATATGGGCTGCCTTGGGAAGGACATGACCTTGAGCCAGGCTCAAAGGAGTTAGGCTCTCTGCAGTTGAGATAAGCTCTGAAACCTGTAGCTGCCTGCCACACTTTCCACAGTTGGGGCCATAAGTCCGTCCTTAAAGGGGGATCTGGGAGGCATACCACCATATCCATCACAGTAGTTTTTGTGAAAGCTTGCTGAGGGAAGTTTCAGAAGCACAGAAAATCATGGGCCACAGGGACCAGTGAGAATGTGGCAGTGGGGTGCTAATGGAAGGTATATCATTTACTGTAAGAGGGTCTATGTGTGGTAGTTAAGAGCATGGACTCTAGACCCAGAATACCTGGTTTGAATCCTTGGTCCTATACTTTCATGAGGTGAGCTTAGTAAGATTACTTAACCTCCCCGTGCTTCAGTTTCCTCCTGGGACTCGGGGTCCTACTAGAATCTATCTCCTATAGGTACTATAAGAATTAAATGAATTATTGTGTATCACGCGCTTGGGATAATGTCATGTCCAGAATAAGTACTCTGTGGGTAACTATTATTAAAGATACACAAAACTTTATAAAAACTTTGCGTGAAGACAAGGGTTTTAGAACCAACCGAAACAGTGGGAAAGGAAGTTGAGAGATTCAGAGAGCTGGTAAAAAAAAAAAATAACAGGAAGAACCAGAGGATGCAAAATGGGATACACAGAGAAAATAATAAAATAATAAAAATAAAAATAAATCAAAAATATAATAAAAATATAATAAAAACAATAAAATAATAAAAAATGAGGGAAAGCTGTCTAGTTGAATACTAAAAGGGCAACAAATTAAACGATTTCAGAACATGATTGGGAAGTTGGTTCTCTGAATACTCTGAATATTTAAAGGATGCTACTTTCAGCAAAATTGCTTCTAATTCCCACTCCCTCTTCGCAATCATCCCACTATATACTTCACCTTCCTCCTGCTCACTTTTCAAGTCCCAACCCCCTCCTGACCAATTATGAGGAACTGTCCTTGTAGGAATATTTCAATTGCAAACATAGTACACTCTATTAATAGAATGTGAATGTTGCCATGAAGCAGGTCAAGCAAAAAATGAGACAAGATCAACACATGAGAGAGGAGTATAAGCGCATCTTTCCATCAAGTGGTGT
Source organism: Mustela lutreola (assembly GCF_030435805.1). Taxonomy (NCBI): domain Eukaryota; kingdom Metazoa; phylum Chordata; class Mammalia; order Carnivora; family Mustelidae; genus Mustela; species Mustela lutreola. The sequence goes on from NC_081297.1 coordinate 44,142,423, forward strand.
TTAAGGGCAAAACAAATGTAAGAGAAAATGGAATTTGAACCCATGAGCATACGGGCACCTGGCTGGGTCAGGCAGTGGAGCATGCAAATCATGATCTCAGGGTTGTGAGTTTGAGCCCCAGGCTGGGTGTAGAAATTACTTAAAAATAAAATATTAAAATAAAATAAAAATAAAAATAAACCAATGAGCATAATGTTGAGGAAATAGGCACTCCAGTCCCTTTCACACTGAGCCATCGAGTAACCTGGAGGAAAAGCTGTACCTAGTAGGAACATAACAGAATGGCCAAGAGCCCACAGAATCTGTGTGTATATCCATCTGTGTTTATATACATCTGATGAGGTATACAAAAAATCACACATTTTTCAAGCTAGAACATAAAAAAAGAAGTACCTTGTATACTTAACTGACAATGATCTTTAGTTGTTCTGACTCAGTGACCGTCCCGTCACCGTCTCATCCACGTGGCTGGCCCACTCCTCCCCAGATATCTCAGTCCTGCTGTGCTTATGCAGAGGACCGCGGGATTACATAGAGCTAACTCCACCCAAACCTCTGAGAAGAGAGTTCTCTTTGTTAAGTACGGTCTGAGTTTTAGGCCAATTATTTGCATTTTTCATGTATCTATGATTCCGTGTTATATTGAATACTAAATTTCTCTCCCGAATAACAGCACAACTTTGAAAAGTGGCTAAGCTCCTGAGAAAACTCAGACCCAAAAGGCAGAAGCAGGACCTGATCCCCAAGTTCAGAGCTCCATCTTTGCCAACAATGGGAGTATTATTCTCATCCCTCACTCAGCAGGACCCATTGTTCTCTGGTTACAACAGGAGTGAGATAAATAGCAGCTGTGAGGCCCCTGCCTTTCCTCCCCCAGGCCCGGGTACTGAACGTGCGCGGAGCCTCGAATTAGTACAAACGGTTCTGACAATTCTCAAAAGACAGAGTTGATGAAGATGTGGGCATAAATTCACTCTTTAAACACCATATATTATCTGCAAGGGGAGAGGAGGAGAAGGCTGAGATATTACAATAACCATCATCACTAATATTTTCCTATATGCTGCATATGAAATAACCAGAGAAACAACATCATTTTGCCTGTAGTTCATATACCTGTATTTGCATTTGCCAAGCTTTACATAGTCTTTGAGCCAATTTTCAAGTTTTTCTCCTTTTTTTCCTTGTCTTGATTTTTATGGTTCCTTCCTGCACCTTACCACCTCAGATTCCTTACACTATATACTCAGTTCTCATTTTTCATGGTAGATACGCTCTATGAAGTCATTTTGAATGCTGAATTAGTGAATACTGAAATGTCGCTCCTAGGGAAAATACAGGGTTCGGTTCCTGCAAGTTTCTAGTCACAACATTTGCACTAACAGATCATTCATGTGTGTTTCAAGACATCTTATCTAGTATATATTATTGATTCATTAACATTGAGCTTATTGACAATAGCCACTATAACTCATGTGTGAATAACACATTTTTTCTCTGTAAGGCAAGTCATATTCTCCTTGCACTCAGATACACTAGACAGCACTTTAGCACTATACTTAGAAGCCTTTTAAAACAGCAAAGTCAGGGTGCCTGGGTGGCTCAGTGGGTTAAAGCCTCTGCCTTCAGCTCAGGTCATGATCCCAGGGTCCTGGCATCAAGCCCCCATCATGCGCTCTGCTCAGCAGGGAGCCTGCTTCACCCCCGCCACCGCCTGCCTCTCCGCCTACTTGTGATCTGTCAAATGAATAAATGAAATCTTAAAAAAAACAAAAAAACAACCACAGCAAAATCACCAACAAAGAGTACAGAACCCTGAAAAACATGGCACTACATGGAACTTGAATAGGACATTTACTTACAGAATGAGAGCTGAAACGAGGAGGAACATTACGTCATTTGACCCCAGCTGGGAACATGTAGCTGCCTCGGGCAGCTCAAATTTTTCACAGCTCTACATATATGTACATGTGAACTCAAAAACATGGAGAAAGGGGGTACCTGGCTGGCTCAGTCAGTAGAGCATGCAACTCTTGATCTCAAGGTCATGAGTTCAAGCCCCATGTTGGGTGTGGAGACTACTTTAAAAAAAAAAAAAGCATTGGTAGAATTGATTTGGAGGTTACAAATCAATTTTGGCAGATACACAAATTCATAAGGACTCATCCTGTAACTGTACACATTAGTGAATGAGAGCATTTTGTTGGCGAAATCTTGCCATGGAATCAGATATCAAGAACACATGGTGCTACATGCTTTCAGAACGTGGAGAATTGTATTTTACGTCCACTTTGGGATGTGTCAGCCCTCCTATAGGAGAATGACACTGGCACGTTCCTTAGGGGAGATGCTTTTCTACTCTTGGACATGTATTAACTCTAAGCCAATGATTCTCAAGCACTGCTCTGGATGGACTGGTGGCAGCATCATCTCCTGGGAATTGGTTAGAAATGAAAATTCTTGGGCCCCATTCCAAATCTGCGGAATTGGAATCTCTGGAAGAGGTCTAGCAACCAGCAAATTGTTGTTTTAAAAGACCCTCCAGGAGACTCAGCTGCACCCTCAAGTTTGAGGGCACTGCTCTAAGTTTTGCAGATTATCTGGTCTACCTCCCTAGCCCCCTACTGCCACCCCCCACCTTCTGGGAGCTAATGGCCCATTGTCATTGGTGTAGAAAGAGACAGGGTTTGAAGTCAGAAGAACTGGGGTCAAATACCACTTCTGCCTTTTGTTGTGGGGAAATATGAAGTTACTTAAATACTCTGTACCCCTCCTCCCCCTGCCCAGTTTCCTCATCTGTAAAACTGTGGAGATTAAAAGAAACAGTAGTAGATGAGAAAGTGCTTAGCACACAAAAGGCCCTCAATAGAGGTCAGCATTCTTTTCTTTTGCTCCCTTTATTATTCATTGCCGAATAAGACAAGAAGGGTGAAGAAAAAGAAAATCCCAGAGAGACAGTTTTCTTTCTTTAGAACAGAATAGAATAGAGCTTGGGGTTTTTATCTGAGAAAACAATGATCATTTTCACCATGCTCTGTCCTTCATCTCTCTGCCTTCCCTCCCGCCTCTCTTCTGTCTCCTTCTTACTGAAGGAAAGCTGGTGCTCTGGTCCCAGTGTAGCCACAGTGGGGAAATCACACAAAAAGTTCCTCAAAGAGAACCCGGACTATTTCACTGAGTTCCTGTACTTTGATATACTTACTTAAAAAGTAAGTCCTTTGGAACCATTCCATCCTTCTATTTCACCTCTATCTTCTACTTCCACCCGGAGACTTTCTGTTCTGCTCCCCCTTTAGCCTAAGACATGAAGGTTTCCTCTCAGTTGGTTTGGTACGATCACTTAAAGACTTTCTGCCGCCAACCAGCCCTCCAACTCCCCCCAGATACAGCTGAGGAACCACTTGTGGTTCAACCTGCCAGACCTTCATCTTGAGTCATGCAGTCATTAAAATCAAAACAGAGCCCAGCAAATTGTTGTGTTAGGGCATTGTAATTCTGCATATTGAAGAATTTTTTTCTTTGAAATTGCCTGTTTCACTTCCTCCCTAGAATTGTAGTTCATCTTCTTTGGCTGCCAGTGACATTATCTTCGTGTAGTTAAGGTCTATTGGAGTCATCTCGTAGACCTGCAGTTGTGGCCAATGCCTAAAAGAGTTTGTCCCAATCTTGATTCCTTTCCCCTAAGCAACTGATAATGTTCAATGGGTTCATCAACATTTATGATGAGGAAGAAAGGGCATCAATCCTGGAATTTTAATGGGAAAAACCAAGGAGAATTTAATGGTAAAAACCAACTACTCTGTCTTACGTCAGGGAAATTCCTTAGTGTGGGTTTCAAGACACCCCCCTTCAGCTTTCCTCACTCCAACCTACCTTAACTTTTTTAATCCTCAATTCAGACTCTGTTTCACCTAGACAAACCTCATTGCCATTTCCATTCCCGTGCAATTTTCTTCTTTGAAAAATGGAGCTGGAAGAAGCTAGGACCCAGAAAAGAGAAATGATTTATCCAGATCATATTTGGTCCAGGGCTCTTTCTCTGGCATAATACTTCCCATTCCTACTCCTAAGTCATTATCTTGGGCCTTCCTTATTACCCCAAAACTTGCTTTTTCCTTTCTACCAAAACCCGTGTTCAAACTTTTCAACTCTTTCTAAAAATTTATCTTTTGTAACCAACTAGACCTTTCTGGTCTTCATCTGGCTCTAATCACCCCATTTACTCTGAGATTTTTTTTTCTCCTCCAGTATAGAATTATAGACCATAGAAATAGGTCTATAGAAATAGGGCCATAGAAATTTCTGACTTAGAGGGCCATCCCAATTTTTATAGATGAGAATCCAAACTAGCTAAGTCATTAGTCTGAGATTGCTCACCTAGTTAAAGAACAGAGCCAAGTCTCTGAGTCCTTAGTTCAGAAATCTTCTTTACTACATGATAATATCTATTTGTGCTTCTTCTCCTCTATCCATATTCTTACGTCTTTCCATGAGGTTCATGCTTCTAATTTCTTTTGTCACCCTTACTATTACCATAATCATAATCATCATCACTCAACACGTTCAGAACTCTTTGCACAGTGCCAGTGGGTACTCTATACCCATCACTGATTCCCCAGCTCCTTAACTCTTTTTCTTTATATCCCAGATGATTATAGCTTTATCACCCTGTGAGTGACCGTCCCCCTCAAGCCTCAAGGAAACCAGAGTTGGTACAATGAAAGAAACATTGCTACTGATACAGGAAATCCTCTCATTGGAAACACCAAGTATCAAAATAGAACTAGCTGAACTGAAAAATCAGCAAATATGGGGACTACAGGAAATATAATTTCATGGAAGTTGACCCAGATCCTGTCTATTAGAATTCACAGAACCCAATAGCAATTACTGTGGAGATGCTGGATTTCAGAAGAGCCCCTTAGACCTTGGCAGCCATGAATACACTGGACACACTGGACAGCAATGAATTCCTGACTCAGGCTAAGCCGATCTTGTTCTCATATAACAATTTTTTAAAGATTTTTAAAATTTATTTGAGAGAGAGAGAGAGAGAGAGAGAGAAATCGAAAGAGATCACAGAGGGAGAGGGAGAAGCAGACTCGCTGCTGAGCTGAGAACCCAAAGCAGAGCTCAATCCCAGGATCCTAAGATCATGATCTGAGCTAAAGGCAGATGCTTAACCAATCAACAGAGCCATCCAGGTGTCCCTTTGCGGCAATTTGTAATTAAGACTTAGAATCACTGGTGTTTGTCCTTTAGGAGCCAGAATCGCTAAGGATAAAAGGCTAGAGCCCAGATGGTCTGATGATGCTCTGAGAGAGGGGGAATGAAGGAAAATCTCAAAGAAGCAGACAGCAATCCTGGGTCCTGCTCCATACTCCTGGTTCAACTTTTTTGTGGTCTCTAAAAAACCCAGTAAATCCACCAAACCCCCTTTGCTTGTATTTCTTCCTCTTTTTCCCCTTGGCTTGAACCAGTTGAGTATGTTTCTTTTGCAACCAAGAAGTCTGAACTAAAGGCTTCTTCATAGACTCAACTGCATGTAGTTGGGAGATACGCCAGGCACCTGCACGTTGTTGGGAGGTCAGGGAGAGGGTTGCCAAGGATTCGCAGGCGTTGTTTCCTTCTCTGTAGGAGGCAGTACTTGTCAGTGTGCGATTTTCTGTGATTCAGATCTCACAATCATAGATATTTTCCTTGACCCCACCCCCATCCCCATCCAGGTAAACACAGCAACTGTTGCCATCCTTCCGCATTCACAGAACTTCATTTCCTCTCATGCACTTCCTTCTGAAGAACTTCCAGGACACTTATGTTTGGGTGGAGACAGAAACAAGCTCGAAGCCCTGTTACAGTGAATCCAACTGGTCTTTGGCTTTTTGCCTTTAATGTCTCCGGGGGAGGTAGAAGGGGATAATGCAGAGATTGCCCAACTTCAGTCACTAGAACACTACCTTTATGATTTCTGACGTTTCCAAATACCACCTATAATTTCCTTAATATTTTTTAAAAATGTAACTTAAACTTTTTGGCTCTTCCTTACCTATAATATTCATTAAGGATACCATGGGTTTGCTACGATATTATATTTTTCTAATATACATTAAAATGCAAAACCATTGCAAAACAAAATATTTCTCAGTGCCCATGATCATCCTACGTGCACCGCTTTAGGGGACATCACTGGAGCATGGGCTCCGGAACCAGAAAAGTCTTTTTCAGGTCTTACTTAGCTCTGCTGCGTAATACCTGTATGACCTTGTACGAGTCACTTAATCTTTCTAAACTTCAGTTTTGTCATAATGAATTTGTCTTCATTAGGATTTTGCTGTGGCTTGAATGGGATGAGTTTAAATATAGTTGGTTTCAACTGCATAGCACAATACCCAGCACGGGGGAAGTACTCAACAGATGTTAGTCTTCTCGCCGTTGCCATACCCTCTACTTCTCGACTTTGTCTGCCCCTCTTTATTCCCCCCTTTTTCTCTTCTCCATAAGTATTTGAAACAGGCACCAGCATGAAATAAGTTTGCTTGTTGAAGTGTATGGAATTTCTATAAATCCCTTCAGAGACCAAGAAGGAAAGCTAAGTGTGGAGCATGGGCTGACTCCAGATTTGTTGTATCTAATGGTCTGACTTATTATTCTTTTGAGCTGATGTGGCTGAGATAATGGTATTGTTTTTATAGAACCTAGTTTCCAGGGTGTTCAAAGCCCTCACAGACGTTATCTAACTTCTCCCTGTTAAATGTGGACAAGTGTTGTCTTCCTCAGTCTTCAAGTGGAGGAATCAAGACCTCAACAGTCCTGGCCCTGTTACTCAGCAACACTGACAGGCCACACAGCAAGCGGCCAAGATATTGCCTTCACACAGCATTCCCCACCTGACATGGAAAGGGTAAGTGCCAGAGCGTTCTGTGCTTAAGTAAGATCTGTACAATGAATCTAGTGTTGAACAAATAGAACAGCTTTTCTGTAGGACCTGTCAACCTTTAACGCCCTATGTGCATTACAACTCTCCAGCAGAGATGCAGAGAATACTTACTTTTCTAGATCGACCTTTAGGTATACCTACTTAGCAATTCTTAAGATCGTTTTCTTCAGAGGACTAGCTTAGAAACAGGCCTTCGTTGATACTACCAGCATGAATTCTACTCCACTAATTCCTCTCAGTTATAAAATCAAGCTGCTCTTGGAATGCTGAAAAATAGCCATTTCTGAAATTATTCTGCCCCCACATCACCCTTGTCCCATCCTGGAGACTGAGATTTCATTCCTGTATCACAAGCCATTACATGCCCTGAGGAACTGATTTCCTCCACAGCCTGTCTTTGATCATGTGCTTGCTCATGTGTCATATTTTAACTCTTTGTTTCCTTGGTTCTTTCTGAAATGTGAATCATTTTTTAGATTTTGAGAACTTAGGTGCACCTGGGTGGCTCAGTGGGGTAAAGCCTCTGCCTTAGGCTCAGGTCATGATCCCAGGTTTCTGGAATCGAGCCCCGCATCAGACTCTCTGCTCAGCAGGGAGCCTGCTTCCCCCCGCCCCTGCCTACTGGTGATCTCTGTCTGTCAAATAAATAAATAAAATCTTTAAAAAAAAATTTTTTTTGAGAACTTCAAGTAATATAAGAAAGCAATTATTCCTAATTTTTTAAGATAAAATCCTGAGAGAAAGTTAGAATTAGAATTATATAGGAATGAAGCCAAATCCTACTGCAGCCAAGTCACACAATGAGAGAATCACAGTCCTAGAAATAGAAGTGAGGTACCCTGTCTCCTGGCACTAGGCTATTTGTCACTACTAATGTAGTGACTGCTGATTGCTTACATTGACGGGTTAGGTGTCTTACTGAGCCCTTTGAATTATCTTGATTCTGTGTTTCCCATTTGGATGTTTGGTATAAAATACTGTGTGAGGGGGCGCCTGGGTTGCTCAGTGGGTTAAAGCCTCTGCCTTCAGCTCAGGTCATGATCTCAGGGTCCTGGGATCAAGCCCCTTGTGGGGCTCTCTGCTCAACAGGGAGCCTGCTTCCCTTCCTCTCTCTCTGCCTGCCTCTCTGCCTACTTGTGATCTGTCACATAAATAAATAAAATCTTAGAAAAAAAATACTGTTGGGAAGGAAAGGAAGAGATAGTAGTAAAAACATCTGCTTAAGAAATATGAAGTAGACCCAAAAATATCTATCCACAGAAAGAACCCCCTTATTATACCCAAGTGAGAGACCAGAACTAATCTGAGGTGATAGACTCATCTTGGTTATATTGGGCTTTTACTTAGCAGAGTGGTCGTGCTAAGAATTGGTGAACAAACTTCTCCTGCAGTTGGGGTTCCCTTGCTGTAGAAGAAATAAAGCACAGTCAAAAGAAAGAGCCTATAAAGGAGGCAATCTGACAAAGAGAAGATTGTTGCCTTTTTTTTTTTTTTTAGGAAAAAAATCTTTTTTTAAAAAATGTTTTTAATAAAATCTTTTTAAAAGATTTTATTTAGGGTGCCTGGGTGGCTCAGTTGGTTAAGTTGGTTAAGCTGACTCTTGGTTTTAGCTTACGTCGTGATCTCATGGGTCATGGGATCTGGCCCCTCATCTGGCTTCCTGCTTAGTGGTTAGCCAGCTTGAAGATTCTGTCCCTTTTCCTCTCCCCAACTCGTTCAGATTCTGTCTCTCAAATAAATAAATCTTTACAAAATTTTGATAAAAAACAAAGATTTTATTTATGTATTTGACAGACAGAGAGAAAGAGAGTATAAGCAGGGGGACCAGCAGAGGGAGAGGGAGAAGCAGTCTTCCAACTGAGCAGGGAGCCCAATATGGGGCTCGATCCCAGGACCCAGGGATCATGACCAGAGCCGTAGGCAGAAGCTCAACCAACTGAGTCACACAGGCACCCCGAAGATTCATGCTTTAATCACTTTTTTTTTTTCCTGAAGAGGTTTGAGATAGCTTAAACAAAGGATATACATACAATAAAGTTAGTATCAGGATAGTTTTGAAGTAAGAGGAAGGCTTACTTTAAAACACCAGGAAGGTGACCATGCACACTGAGGACACAGTTGTCTCTGAGTTTCCTGGCAACCATAGTGAAAAGGAAAAACAAGTTAAAAAGAACAGTGGTTGCCTACCAATTATTCACAATAGAAAAATATTTTCCTGGAACTATTTTTTAAAAATTCTTTTTCTCAGGGCGCCTGGGTGGCTCAGTGGGTTAAAGCCTCTGCCTTCGGCTCAGGTCATGATCACAGGGTCCTGGGATGGAGCCCTGCATCGAGCCCCGCATCGGGCTCTCTGCTCACCAGGGAGCCTGCTTCCTCCTCTCTCTCTGTCTCTCTCTCTGCCTCTCTCTGCCTGCCTCTCTCCCTACTTGTGATCGCTCTGTCAAATAAATAAATAAATCTTTTAAAAAAAATTCTTTTTCTCATTTAGGACCTTATTTTAGGGGCTATAATGCAATCTAATAGGTGTTGTTGTGGATAGTAGCTTTATAATAAATGCAGAAAACCTTCATGGGACTATGAAGATTTGAGTTGGATTAGAGATTTGAGGTTTGGATTGGAGTCAAGATTATTTTTAGCAAGACCTAATGGTTTTGGCATTAGATTGGTCTTTTTTTTTTTAATTTCAAGTTTTTTATTTAAATTCTAGTTAACATACAGTGTAATCTTAGTTTCAGGTATAGGATTTAGGGATTCAACACTTACACAAAACACCCAGTGCTCATCACAATAAATGCCCTCCTTAACCCTCCTCATCCATTTAACCCATGTCCCAACCCACCCCACCCCCATCTTGAGTATGTTCTCCATAGTTAAGTTCTTCTTTCCCCCTGCCCCACAATGTTCATCTGTTTTGTTTCTTAAATTATACAAATAAGTGAAATCATATGGTATTTGTCTTTCTCTGACTGACTAATTTCACTTAGGATAATACTCTCTAGCTCCATCCATGTCATTTGTAAATAGCAAGATTTCATTCTTTTTAATGGTTGAGTAATATTACACACACACACACACACACACACACACACCCCACATTTTCTTTCTTTCTTTTTTTTTTTTTTTTAAAGAGAGCACAGAGATGGGTTGGGGCACAGAGGGAGAGAGAGAATTTTTTTTTTTAAGATTTTATTTATTTATTTGACACACAGAGAAAAGTCACAAGTAGGTAGAGAGAGAGGGGGAAACAGGCTCCCCGGTGAGCAGAGGGCCCAACGAAGGACTCAATCACCGGACCTTGAGATCATGACCTAAGCCAAAGGCAGAGGCTTAACCCACTGAGACACCGAGGCGCCCCACACCACATTTTCTTTATCTATCATCATTCAGTGGACATTTGGGCTCTTTCCATAATTTGGCTATTGTTGATAACTCTGTGAAGAGCAAGATACCTATTATTTCTAGGCCTCAGTTTTCCTTCCTATAAAAGGAAGAAATAGCCTTATACATCAGAGAAGAGGTAGGGAAGCAGTATCAAATTCGTCTGGAGTCCTTCCTTCCTTCCTTTTTAAGATTTTATTCATAGAGGCCAGGGTGGTTCAGTTGGTTAAGCATCTGCTTTCAGCTCAGGTCATTGTCCTAGAGTCCTGGGATCCAGCCCCACATCAGGCTTGCTGCTCAGTGGGCAGTCTGCATCTCCCCCTCTCTCTGCCATGCCCCCGCTTGTGCTCTCTCGTTCTTTTGCTCTCTCTCTCTCTCAAATAGATAAATACAGTGTTTTAAAGATTTTATTCATCCATATGAGAAAGTGAGCACACAAGCAGCACATACTCAGACTCAAAGTGAATAGCTGTTAACGCTTAGTTATATGGTCTTTAGACCTTAAAAGTAAAAAGAAGGAATAAAACATTATAGGTAAAGATGAAATCCCTGTACCAGTTAGGATGGGCTAAGCTATATTGCAGTAACATACAATCCCACACTTTTAGTGACTGAGAACAACAAAGCTTTATTTCTCAATTGTGCCTCAGGTTTGCTGTGGGTCATTTGGGAACTCTGCTCTGCATTGTTCTCACTCCAGGACCCCAGATAAGGAAGTAGCCTGAAACAATGAAAACTGAAAAATCGCTGGTCGCTTTAGCATAAGGAAAAGAACAAAGCAAATTCTACATTTGGTTCTTAAATCTTCCACATACAAGTAACACTCTACTCACGTTTTATTGGTCACGCCCATTTCAAAGAATGGGAGGAAGTACATCCTACCATGTGCAAGGTAGGAACGCCAGAACTTTCATGAACAGATGCAGTGACTATTGTAGTTCCCTATGCTTCTTTCCCCAGATAGATTTCCCTCTCTACTCAGAGGTGGCCACTCTCATGAGTTTGGTGCATATTTGGAACTTATTTTGTATTTTTACTATGAAATGAGCACTTAAAAATAATATATAGTATTAGTTTGTGCATTTTATGAAATATTTTTTAAAGAAATTATCCTTTTATAATGTCCTACAATTTTTTAAATCCACTTTTCCCCCCAAGATTTATCTAAGATGAATCATATACCTGGTTCATTTAGTTGAACTGCTGCATAGAACTCTGTACTGTAAATATGCTGTGGTTTATTTATCCATTCCTATACACATAAAGAAACTATATCCAATTTTTTATTGTTATTGGTAGTGTGGTATTGTAAATATGTCTGAGAGATTCCTTGTCAATCTTTCTCAATTGGATTTAACAAGATAAATTCCAATGTCATAATGTGTACACAGTATATAACAAATTAACTTTTCTCTTCTGCATCTAGAATGATACTAGTAATGTACTGTCCTTGGGAGAGTTGGTAAAATTGTTACTCAAATACTTATCTGTGTTTTGTAGTTCAGATGAAGGTTCTCATTTGAGAAAGGATGCTTGGAGTATAACCTAGAAGTAGATCACAAGGTTTTAAAATATGGACATTTTGGGGACACCTGGGTGGCTCAATCATTGGGGGTCTGCCTTCACCTCAGGTCACGATCCTGGGACCCTGGGCCCCACATCAAGCTCCCTGCTCAGCAGGAAACCTGCTTCTCCCTCTCCCACTCCCCTGCTTGTGTTGCCTCTCTCGCTGTCTCTCTCTCTGCCAAATGAATGAATAAAATCTTTTTAAATTTTTAAAAAATAAATAAAATATGGACATTTTCAATTTCTCTAGGTATTACCAAATTACTCTCCAAAACATACCTTGAAATTTCCATCAGATGTGTATGAGAGTTCTCTTTTCCCTACATCTTCACCAGCACTTGTTATTGTCAAATGTTTTACTTTTGGCCAATCCATGGGTGTGAAATAGTATCTTATTTTTGCGTTAAGTCACATGTCCCTGATTATCAGTGAAATGGACTGGTTTTTTCATAGGTAGCAACTGACTTTCTTTCTTTCTTTCTTTCTTTCTTTTTTTTTTTTTTTTTAAGATTTTGTTTATTTGAGAGCTAGAGAGAGAACAAAAACACAGGGAGAGTGGGAGGGAGAAGCAGACTCCCAGGAGCAGAGAGCCTAACATGGGGCTTGATCCCAGGACCTGGGATCATGACCTGAGCCAAAGGCAGAGGCTTAACTGCCTGAGCCACCCAGGTGCCCCAGCAACTTCCTTTCTTTTTCTGTTATCATCTCTTGAAATTCTTTGTCTGTTTACTTTCTGGGTTGTTTGTGTTTTTCCTGTTCATTTATAGTAGTTCTCCAATTTTAGTATATGTGCTGCCGAAGCGAGCACTATAGTAGTTCTCTATACATTTTGAGTCTAATGATCTATCTGTTACATATGTTGCCCTATGTAATCCAGATAATCCTGGTATATCTTCTACCTACATCTCCCCACCCCCCAACCCCCTCAACCACCACCTCTTCTATCTCTATCATTTTGTGTATCTATGTCATGCCTTGATAAAAATGTAATATATACCCAAACCTGGGAAATTTTAAACCAAGTTAGGAAGAGTTCTACTCAATATATAGATGCATTTTATATAGTCCTCTACCCCTAAGTAACCTCTTCCCTGAACAAAAGACATATTCTGAGTTAGCCTGAATGGCCAAGAACTTTTCAATGGTGAGATCTGGACAAGGCTGTGTTTGGGTAAACACAGTTATTGTTACCCCCAAATCAGCCAGTCCAAATGGTATCCTCAAAGAGGACTTCTTTTACCTAGGGGGCAATAGATCTGTTTAAAATAAGCTGACCAGTCCTTTAAACAAAACTGGATTTGTGGTTACTTTCTGACAGACCAAGACAGAACAGTCAATTCAGGAGCACAATGCCCTGTGCTCCTGAATTGGCTGTGGTGTCTTGAAAAGAGAACACTAGTTTAAAACATGTTCTAAATGCAAAAATAGTGTAATAATTATAGGAGTAAATGGAGAGTCAAATTTTTTCTAAAACATCATCATTATTAAAATAGCCTGTGTGCAGGAATGTATTAAGATCATGAAGTTAATTATGGTATTTCCCTCCTCCTCCCTAGTGCCTAAATATTCTATAATAGAATTATACTACATTAATAATTGAAAAATCATAATGAGAACCAAAACCAAAATGTAACCCACTGTGATTACAAGGATTCTCAGTTTCTCACGTAGGCGTTCATCTCAAGTTGGGGGAGACATCAAAGGCAGAAAAGTTTAAGGGTCTTTCCTATCTGCAAGCTTTTCAGAGTAAATTTGAAAGTGCTAGGCTTATCTAGGATCAGGGAGAGGAAGTGGCCAAATACTTTGACCAAGGAATGTAGAGACAAAATACTGGTGGTGGAGTGGGGAACAGAATGGAGTGAGGAAGGAAAATGGCGGCTCAGCCAAGTTCAGAGGGGCCCGCACATGGTCTTCCTTTAACCATGGTTCATATGTGAGGGGAAGTGTGTACAGTGATAGGCCTTACTCCTTCCCCAGTTCCTGACCCCAGTGACCACACACATGATGGAAGTTTTCATGGAGGAATCAGGACCTCCTAAGAAATTCTAATTTGTGGAACCTAAGCTTAGCTCTTGGTTTGGAAATCGCTGGCTCTGAGAAAGACCTACCTAGTATGTCTTTTCTTCACTACACTGTCAAAGGAGCTCTTGATCCCTGAGTTATAGATGTGGCTACTGAGACATATTGAGATTAAATAAATTTTCCGGACCACAAAGTGATATATAGTACGGTTGTTAATATTGAGCTCAGACATGTAGTTCAGTGATTGTTGAGTGGGGAGAGGGTGAGTACATACTCCCTATAGGGATATTTGAGAGTGTGTGTGTGTGTGTGTGTGTCTAAGAGGGAGGTTGAAATATGCAAAGGACATTCAGAGCAGGGAAGTAAGGTGTTCATATTCCGTTTATCTGATGGGGGAATATGGGTTAAGTCTCTATAGCCACATGTTTCTGCTTTGGCCCATTGGTGCTTTATATTTAATATAATCCTGCAATGGAATTATTCTTAGTGCTTTGCCATCTGGAACTTCACTATTTCTCATGAGTAGCCACTATTCTTCTTCTCTGTTTAATGTTAAGTCTATGATCTGAAAGTTTGTGTCCCCTGCCAAATTCATAGGTTGAAATCCTAACCCCCAAAGGTGATGGTATTAGTAGATGGGGCCTTTGAGGGGTGATGAGTTCATGAGGATGGGGCCCTTCTGGATGCGATTAATGCTCTTATAAAAGCACAACGCTCGGGGCACCTGGGTGACTCAGTGGGTTAGAGTCTCTGCCTTCAGCTTGGGTCATGGTCTCAGGGTCTTGGGATTGGGCCCTGCGTCAGGCTCTCTGCTCAGGGGGACAGGGGGAGCCGGCTTCCTCCTCTCTCTGCCTGCCTCTTTGCCTACTTGTGATCTCTGTCAAGTAAATAAATAAAATCTTGGGGGAAAAAAAAGCACAAAGCTCCCTAGCCCCTTCTGCCATGTGAGGATACAAAGAGAACTCTGTGGCCCAGAAGAAAGGCCCTAACCCAACCCTGCTGGCATCCTGATCTCAGACTTCCTGCCTCCACAACCATGAGCAATAAATTTCTTTTGTTCAGAAGCTACCCAGTCCGTGGTGTTTTCTTACAGCACCCCAAATAGATAAGATGCAGAAGGAGAAAAAGGCACTCATGTTATAAAATGGGAAATAATGCAATATAAGATTTTATATATATTATCATCTCAATTTATTAAAAACTTTTTTACTACTTTATGTTAGTACCAGAAGCAGTACACTGTAGTTGGAGAAAGCAAGGGTTACAATCAGAAGGACTAAAGTGTGAGTATGATTTCCACTACTGGCTGGCTATGTAAGTTCAGTGAGCCTTATCTGCCAGATTTGGGCGAGGAGAATTACATTTATTTTAGGAAAGCTTAATTAAATTAGAACTAATTCAACTAAAACACCTGACACATGGAAAGCACTCAATAAATGATTTGACTACTATTTTGAGGAGAAAGCCGAACGAGCCAGCTCTACAGTTGTATGACTGTGTAGTCACACAAGGTGTAAAGCAAATTGCGTGCCTGGGCTTTGGAAGGCGTCTGTGCTTTGCCTGAATGCTCAGCTGTTGCCTCCTTAAAATTCATCATAACTTTTGAACAAGGGGAGCAACATTTTCATTTTACAGTGGGCCCTCCAAATTATGAGGCTGGTTCTGGGAAAACACACACACATGCACATGCACAGGCATGCGCACACGCACACACACACACATACACACACAAGATTGAAAAGCAATAAAGCAAAATGTTAAGAGCGTTAACCTGTGGGGGTCTTACACGTTCTTTTTATTTCTTCCTTGATTCTTCTGTATACTCTACATTTTTCATAATGAACGCATACTACTTTAATCAGAAAAAAAGCAAATACATGTTCCTCTAGAAAACCGTTCTCCCCATTTTGCAGATGAGTGAAACCAAGGTAACAGGTAGGAAGTGAGTCATTGAAGATCACAGAGTGGTCGATGTCACGTTATGACAAGGGCTCAGGAAATTGCACTTCCAGTTCTGAGCCCCACTGACGTGGGTCTGAGTTACCCAATTTTTTCTAACAAGAATCTCTTTGGGCATCTGACTGCGTTTGGGGAGCCCAGAAGCAAGCACACTTTGCAGAGAGGGCCCCCTCTGAAGCCCAGGGTCACCCTCTCTGTGCTCATGGGCGTGGGCTGACTGCCATGGAGGTTCAGAAGGACAAGCCCCCACCCCTGTTCTAGAAGGGGTTATAGACTAGCTATATAGGAAATAGCGGTATCGATACTGTTGTGCAGATTCTAAATGTAAGAGGCATTGGGGGTGGGGGAAGGGGCAGGAACTGGTCTCAGCGGAGCAACAGAGAGCATTTAGCACAAAACCTTTTTTCAGTAGGGCTATTTGCTCACAAAGCAAACCTGAGGTGTGCTGGAGTTTTGCTCCTTTTGATTTTCCCCAGCTACTCTCTGTAGGGGTTTCCAAAGGTGAACGGTGTGAGGAAAAAAGGATCTAAATGTACAGGATAATTCAGTTGGTGCATTTCAAAGTTCACAGGATTAAAGATCTCTTTGACAGACTCCCACTGAAAAGGTCTTCTCATGTCCCATTCACAGTAGCTCAAGCTACAGCTCCCATTGAATTGATTTTTCCCTTCTGCACTTTCTCTTCCCCTTCTGTGTCTCCCAATCAGAGCCTTTTTGTTCTGTGGTCCACCTTGAGGCTTCTGTGAACATCCACGCATTTTATCCCTACTTTGCCTAACCCTTCCTCCTCCAAGAACCAAACTTCGTATTTAAGTTCCTTTTCGCAGCACAGAAAATCTACATAGCTGAATGCCTTTTACCGACCTCTAGAACTCACCTTTGGCAGAATTACGTAAGCCCAGACTAGAGGTTCTGGGCTGAAATAAAGGAGTTCAAGAGAAAGACTCAGAAGGGCCATCCAGCCAGGCTTATAAGGATGATATTCATACGAAATTTAATATTAGCTCCATTTTTTAAAAGATTTTTATTTTTAAGTAATCTCTCTACCCAACGTGGGACTCAAACTCACAATTCCAAGATCATGAGCCACATGCTGTACCAACCGAGCCAGCCAGGTGCCCCAATATTAGCTCCATTTAACGAGTGCTTCTCACTCTGTGCCAGAAAGGAAATCTGCTTTACATCTGTGTTCTGATTTATCTTAATCCTCACAATGATCTTTATAAAATAGATACTAAGGTCCCCATTTTTACCGGGGGAAGGGAGGCCAAGTGACTTGCTCAAAAGCACAGCTCGTCAAAAGCCATAGGACGAATCTTAGTGAACACTCTGGACTTGGAGAATCATGAATTATAGGTTCCTGAATTATAACAAATGTACCATTCTGGGCTCCCATGTTGATAGTGGGGGAAATTGCGTGTGTAAGGGTGCAGGATATTTGGGAACTTTCTGTATTGTCTCCTCGATTTTGCTGTGAACCTGAAACTCCTCTATAAAATGGGTTCTATACTTTAAAACACACCCAGCTAGTAAATAGCACGGCTTAGGGTAAAAACTAGGTCTGTCCCCTTGCATTGATGATACGTTTCTGTCATCAATGACATACTCAGCCCCACAGCAAGGGCAGCAATAACAATAGTGTGTGTGTGTGTGTGTGTGTGTGTGTGTGACAGTTATTGCACATCACACTGGCGTATCTGTGTGTGGGGCAGGGGTTGGAAGCGGTGTGTTAAGTGGTACCACGTAGAGAAAAAAGAAAGAAGAAATCTTGACTTGAGTCTTCACGCCATCACATGGTAGCTGAGTGATCTTGGGCAAGTCCTTTGATTTTAGGGTCCTCAATTGTAAATTGCAACCGGATCATTGGGAGGGTTAAATGAAATTACATATGTACAGAGTTCCTTGAAGTCCTAAACCACGACTCCCATGATTGTCATGCACACACTCAAATACACTCATACTTAACACTCATATACTCACCCTTGTACACACCCTTGTGATTCAAAGGGTAGCCAGGAAATTCAGTTTCTATATCTCTCATTTCACCTTCACCACCAAGCTGCCTCTGTCATCGGTGAGAGGAAGTACTGGGCCTGAGACCTTCATCTTGGAGGGCTGTTTCGGTCTCAGAGCTCTGATTTTCACACCACTCAGAATCCCACTGTTGTGCCCCCAAGCCGCCTGCCCCCGCCCCTTCCCCCAGTCTTCAAAGCGGTGTGTGCTGTCCTGGGGGCCCTTCCCCCATAGCACCTTCCAGCCTTCATCCTCCCCATGCCCCTAAGCCAAAGTCCTTTGTGCTCTTTGGGAAATGGCGTAACAGTGACTCTCAGATCTCACTGCAGAAACGTGGCTGTCTGCTGAAAAGACCGTGTGGGCCAGCATCCCATCTGCTGCTGGGATAAGTGGCCATAATTTGGGCTGTGCTTTTTAAATCTTCCTTTCCTTTTATTTTTTTATTTATTTTATTTTATTTTTTAAAAATATTTTATTTATTTATTTGACAGAGAGAGATCACAAGTAGGTAGAGAGGCAGGCAGAGAGAGAGGAGGAAGCAAGCTCCCCGCTGAGCAGAGAGCCCGATGCGGGGCTCCATCCCAGGACCCTAAGATCATAACCCGAGCCGAAGGCAGAGGCTTTAACCCACTGAGCCACCCAGGCGCCCCTCCTTTTATTTTTTTAATGTGGCATTTCATGTGACTTATGATTGCTTAGCCCCAGCTGACCCAAAGTGGTGCCCCAGAGGTCCCTTAAGGGATAACTTGAAAAATAGTGGGTGGGACAAAAGTGAATATGACTTCAGGATCTGAGCAGCTACACTTTAACCTGGTTTTTTGTTTGTTTGTTTGTTTGTTTAGGGGTGGGAAGGGGCAGAGGGAGATGGGGAGAGAGCATCTTAGGCAGACTCCGTGCTTGATCACACAACCCTGAGATCATGACCTGAGCCGAAATCAAGAGCTGGATGCTTAACCAACTGAGCCACCCAGGAGCCCCTCACCTGCTTTATATTACCTTCTGCATAAGATTTCATTTTTAAAAATGAGAAAAGGGTTCCCTTGCTTTAAAATATTGAAGACCAGGAGCGTCTCTCTCCTGTTACTGAGATCAGCCAGCAGCCTCCTTACGCCACCAAGAGAGTGCCAGGCACCTTTCAACTTGATCACGGAGGTGAGAGGTGGCAAGTGTTGCATAGCAACATGAAGAGGCTCCGTTCTTAATCATTCATCAAAGAGTGAGTCACAGTTAAAATCCCCCTACCCTGAATGCAAAAGCACGAAGGGAAATTTTACTCACCACAACCAAGAGCATCCCTGGGGCTTGTGGGGGCATTCCCATGAGAGCTGTGTGCCCTGGGTTCCTATTTATGTCAAATCAGGCTTTTGCTTGATGAACCTCTCTCAAGAGATGAGTGGCCAGAATGGGATTGTTAAATACGTGATGGCCAGAGCTAAGCAGTGTTTTAAATATACTGAATTTTGGCCTAGAGCTCCATTGTCCAATATGGTAGGTGTTAGCTATTTACATGTAAATCCATTAAAATGAAATGGAAGTTAAAATTCAGATCTTCAGCCACGCTACCACATTTCATGTGCTCCCTGCCTACATATGGTTGACAGCTACTTGGCTGAACTGAGAAGATGTAAATGTTCTTTAACACTTCAGTCACTGCAGAAAGTTCCAGTAGACAGGGCTAATGTCACCCAATGTAATTCTGAATTACCATTTGGCCAACCTGGGCCCCTCATCAATCCCTGAATGGGTAGCTCCCTCCAAGGTGCCCCAAAAGTTTCTCTTTCCATCCATCCTGGTCCTAGGGTTCCTGGAGCAGTGAGTCTGGAAGCGGGTGAATTAATGTGTAAATGAGCATAAAGGAATTTGTGTGTGAAGTGTGCCTTTACTCTCACTCCTATATCTTGTTTGTTCTAGATCTGCTCTGCCTGCTCTCACTAGCAGAGGTAACAGATAGAGATCATTTTTCCTAAAATTTTTCTAACTACATAGATATTCCATTAGTGATCCTTAACTTTTACATATCAAAATTCAGACCTGGATCTGGGATGTTTTACTGTCAGGCAGGAAGTGACTAATAGAGACACACATTAGAAACAGACTTTTAAGAGCTGAAGGCATCTTAGGACTCATCTTTTTTGACAGCTTCACTTTTCACAAAGGAGAACATAAATAGGACCCAGAGAAGTCATGTGACTTGCCTTAAGAACACACAGTAGCTCACCACGCAGAGAGGAACCTACATCACCTGGTTTTCACCCTGGGGTTTTCCTCATTATTTACCATTGAGGGATCTTCTTCTTGCCAGTATCTTCCGTCCATGGCCACTCTTTGTTCCTCCTACCTAGCAAGACACCACTAGGGTCCCATCGTAGGCCGTGCATTCCATGACCACTTTCTGAGTTGCTGTGAGTGTTTATACCTCTATCAGTTTAAGGATATTCTAAAAAATATCCTCCTCAAGAGGCAGTTTCCCTAAAAATGTCCCCTGGGCTTCACACTGAAAAAGTCACCCTCCCAGTGAAGAAAAACAAAAACCTTTCCTATCTAGATTGGATAATCTACAGGTAGGGAGAGTTCCAGTATCACAGCCAAATGTCAGAACACACTTCACAAAGGTTAACTTTCCACGCTTGTGTCTCACAAGGGCACATATTTTGTCATTTTATATCCCCATGGTTAGTGTTTAACATATTACCCTCACAGTAGTGGCTCAGCTGTGACCTCTCAAGTGGGAATCAGGTTTAAAAGACACGGTCTGGAAGACTGGACATGGCTGT
This sequence comes from Mustela lutreola, assembly GCF_030435805.1. Lineage (NCBI taxonomy): Eukaryota > Metazoa > Chordata > Mammalia > Carnivora > Mustelidae > Mustela > Mustela lutreola. The sequence continues at coordinate 44,163,072 of NC_081297.1, forward strand.
GGTAATTAGACCTCCAGATTCTCCTTCCATTTATATTCTAGAACAGAAGTCAGCAGACTATGACCTGTGGGGCCAAATCTGGCCCACTATCTGTTTTTGTAGATAAAGTTTTATTGGAACACAGCCATACTCATTTGTTTATATACTGTCTATGGCTGCTTTCGTGCTACAATAGCAGAGCTGAGTAGTTGCAACAGAAACCATTTGGCCTCCAAGGCTAAAAAATATTTGCTCTCTGGCCCTTATACAGTTAAGTTTGCTGACCCTTGGTCCAGAGTCACAATAGATAAACCACTTTCCAAACCCAAATTTACTTCCAAATGATGCTTACGAGGTTAGGAAAGGTACAAATCTGGAAAGGTCTCACCAAACCAAAACCAAGCTATTTCCTTTTGAAATCAATAGGAAATTGGGGGTAGGAAAGAATATGTTCAGATGATTTTCTGTTTGGCATTTTCTTGTTCTGATTTCCTCTCTATTTAGCCAGATGCACCCATATTATCTAAAGAATGATTGGGATTGTTGCAACGGGAATGTTGATATTTTGCTTCTGACACCCAAAATGAGATTTTTCCAGCAAGATGATATTTTGGTTGTGTTTTGTCAAGAATGAGAATTTCGTCAGGTTTTGCTGAGAATGGGGATTTTCTAAATTTCTTTATCTCCTCTTAGAATTATTTTAATAGAGCTCCATATAAGGCATGTCCCAACCAAACAGGAAGAGAAGGAACACAAAATCCGCCTTTTCTGATTCTAGATTATAGGAATCGTGGGAAGAACTAAAGTAGAGAAAGAGAAAGCAGGTATTCAGACATGTGTCTCCATCTGTCTGCTCTGAGCCAAAATCATGGATAAGAGCATAGGCTCTGAATCCTAATTGCCTGGGTTCGAACCTCGGTTCAACCTCAGGCAACTTCACCTCTTCATGCTTCTGTTTCCTTATCTGTAAAACAAGTGTAGTAATATTAGCTACCTTGCAGAACTGTTATGGGAACTAAGTAAGTTGAGTGTGTGTTAAAGCGCTTAGAATAGCACTTATCCCCTGGTGTTGTTTTGGGGGATGGGAGAGATGCTTATTACCCATATATCTTTGAAGGAATGCTGAGAAGAGAGTTGGCTCCATCTGTCACTCCTGCTTTGGAGTCCAGAAAGAGATCACCTTAAAGTCTGCCCTTGCACTAGTTGGAGCCGCCACATCAAAACAAATTCTCTACCAGAAATGGGGCTGAGCTTGTCTCTCCCCAGTATCTGTCCGTATCTCTCAGTTCCCATGTAGCCAAGTGTCTGGTGGGAGAGTTTAGAATGGATCGTCTTAGAGGGGTTGGGCCACTGAGCTGGTACCACTGGGACAGGAGCACATGTGAGCTATAGCAGGTCTTTGGATGATCACATCACCACGGAGAGCTGAGACGGGGCAAAGTCAACAAGGGAGCCCACGGGGTCCGGAAGAGCAGAGAGAGAATGGACCATGAGTTATCAGGCCACAGACAGCAGCAGGAGGCCCAGGAACAGACCCAGGACCAGGCTCAGTCTCTCCCCAGCAGTCCCCAACTCAGGGGGCAACACAGAGCCCACCCAGCAGCTCCAGAGGAGAAATTAGCAGAGGCTCCAAGGTACCTCGAAGAGCCATCACCCCTCCACCTCCAAGTATATATAAATCATACCCCTTCCCCTGTGCACCCTAGATGCCATCTTTGGGGGAGAGGATTGGAAATTGGAAAGGTGACGCATTCTCTCTAAACTGGACTGTTTACTGTTTAAATTAAATCCAACTGTGTTTATTAGACTAGACTGAAATGTGATCCTCATCCCATTGAGCGACCCTCCCACTCACCACATGTCTAGGGTGGTGGGGACATTACATCATTTAATAGAAACAAACAAATGCCCCCCCCCCCCACAAACACACCCTGGGCAGCACGTTTAAGTGTGGTGAGAGTAAATTTGTGACTGTTACTCTCCTCGTTTCCTTAAACTCTGAATTGGATGATTCCCATTTAACATTGTCCCTGTCCTGTGTGCTCGCAGACATACCCACACCCACATGTCCACAAGCTAGTGTCTAAAACTAGGTTCAGGGACCAGCCAGAGAGTTTTAGGCTCTAAGGTAAACAAGAGAAAGAAAAGCTTCCCCAAAAAAAGACTCACTCCTGGTAACTTTATTTTAAAAAATAGAGAAAAATGCAACCACTTGCCTAAACAGAATTTGAAGGTCTAACTTTCTCCTGCTCTCTTCCTGCCCGATGAAGGGAGAAAACGAGGACGTCAAATAACCTGTCAATCAAAGTTTATTGCTTACTCACTTTGTAGCACAAGGCCTATGTTTCGGAGCCTAATAAGTAAACTACAATCTTTTCTTTTTAACTTCTAGGGACAAGGGGACCAAGAGGAAGAGGTCACTAAGCCTCAATCTTGAGAATATGCTGGAGTCCACCCAACCCTGTGGACTGGGGACCTTACTCAGTTCCACCAATGCGAAGTCAGACAGCATCCTCAGGCTGTTTTTCAATTTCCTTGATAAATCCACAGGGTTTCTATGCCAGCAAGTAGAGCTACTAACTCAAAGCAGACTGAGTGAGCTCCGGCAGCCCCTCTGGGGCTGGGGGGGTATTGGCGCCACTCAAGAAAATGATGCTGTCACTACCAACTCAAAAGGCTACCTATCAGTGTGCCCCCGCCAGCCCCTGGAGTGCACACGCATGTGCGCACACACACACACATGCCAAGGGTATGCATGTGTACACTTCCTGCAGGGGCTGAGGTCAGGACAGGCTTCCCACAGCACATGGATGAATAGCAGGTCTGTCTTGCCAGCTGTGTGCTCTCTCCCACCCAAAGAAAGCAGGAGAGACTCAGATAGCAGAGCCTGGAGTAGCCCACGCAGTCGGTTAGCAGCAGCAGTGCGTGTGAAGGCCGGCGCTTGAAGGCAGCAAGATGGAATCAGAAACAGAAATCATCGACCTCCAAGTAAGTTCTCTCTGGGAGAGAGCATGAGAGGGTGGAGATGGGGAGCAGAGTGAACATCGAGGGAAGGAAGGATTGATATCTTGGTCATTTGATATTCTCCCCCTCAGCTCCCCCTCTCTTTCTTACTCACCCGCTTCTTCAAATGTCCCCTAAGCTTTGTCTCTTTACTCTCTTTCCATTTCCCTCTCTGGTTCTTTGCTTGTTTAGAAATACGCGAGAAAGGGATTGTTTAAATCCCTCTTGGCCTCTGCTTCCTCTTGTCAGTCAAAGAGCTAATTAGATGCATGTTACCAGAAGATGATTTCAAGTTCAGCATAGCTCTTTCCTCCAAACCCCAGGACAGTAGAGACTTATTTGAGAGCTGTCGGGTGGTTCTCTAGAGACATGAAGAGATAGGAGTTTCAAAGTTAAGAAGAGAGGCAGCTGGCCAACTTTGCATTTTACAGGTTGGAAAAAGCCAGAACCACTCCTTGGCTCTCTCCACAAAGCTCTCCTGTGTAGGGCAGAGTGTCTCATTTGGCCGGGGGTGGGGGGAAAAGAGGAAGTCAGTGTCATGTGTTAGGAGGAGGCAGAGATGTATGTCCTTGTCTACCTGGGACAGGCTTGGAGGGCATCTGAGGTTACAATCTATCATTGTAGGGGAAGGGGTTGGATTGTTCTGGTGAGAGGAGAGCCAGGACCCTGGAACCAGCATTCCCTGTCTGTCTAGTGGATGAAGTCAACCTTCTGTAGGGATCACAGAGATTGTATGGCAAAGTTTCATAGAGTTGGACGGTTACGGAGTGGAGAAGGGCTTCTGAGACCAAGGATTTTTGATCATGACATCTGTCCTTCAGGCAAAAGCTTCAACAACACCCTGGTGTGTGTTTCAGATGAAAAAGGAGTGCGTGGGGCGTCTGGGTGGTTCAGTCGGTTAGGTGTCTGCCTTCAGCTTGGGTCATGATTTCAGGGTCCTGGGAGCGAGCCCCACATCTGGGCTCAGTGGGAAGCCTGCTTCTTCCTCTCCCACTTCCCCTGCTTGTGTTCCCTCTCTCTCTCTCTCTCTCTCTCTCTGTCTGTGTCAAATAAATAAACAAAATCTTAGAAAAAAAGAAAAGAAGAAATGAAAAGAAAGAAAATCGAAAAGGAGTGTGTGTTGGGCAGGGTGTTGCGGGCCTGGCATTAGTCGAACCTCCACCCCCAGCCCCATCACCCCTGGTACACAGCCAGGGAAATCCTAGGATCAGCAGAAGTCCTGTTTCAAAGCTATTGGTCCAGTACAACCACAACACAGGTCCATTTTCCTTGATGGTCACACAGTCCCAAATGTGGTCCCGACTCAGGGTTTGCTGTCTTTCTGTCTTTCTGGTCTTTCAGGTCTGCTGTCTTCTGTCTTTCTCCTTCTAGAACATTCAGATCTCAGCTCAGATGTTTCTGCCTCAGGGAGACCTTCCCTTTACTCTCTGCAGAGGAACCCTCTTTCCAATTTGTCTTTATCATTTGTTCCATTTCTTCCATAGCACTGCTCACTATTTGAAGTTACAGTGTTTGATTACTTATCCAATCTAAGCAATCTCAGAACAGAAATGCCATTGGAAGAGGATCTCCTCTGGTTTTTTCCCATTGCTGTAGCCCTAGTGCCCAGGGCAATGCCTGGTACACCGTAGTTGCTCAGAAAATACGTGTATGTGGTTAACTTAAGGAAACCATAAGTTAGAGGGGATGAATAATAGGCAGAAGGTGACTCAGACCCTGACAGAGTCAGGCCTCAACCCAGGTCTTCTGATGCTAGGGTATATTTTGTTTTTAAGATTTTATTTATTTATTTATTTGAGACCAAAAGAGAAAGCAGGGTGAGGGAGGTTGAGGGAGAGGGAGAAGCAGGCTCCCCACTGAGTGGGGAGCCTGATGCCAGGCTCACTTTACAATCCCAAGATCATGACCTGAGCCAAAGACAGACACTTAACCAACTGAACCACCCAGGTGCCCCCTCGATGTATTTTCTTTTTACTTCCTCTAGTTCTTGTCTCCGTTGGATCCTTAGTAGCTAAAGAAGCAGTATTGTTCATTTTCAGTCTCTGAAGAACAAGTTTTTTTATGCACTGATGAATTAAACAATCCTGAGTTATGGGCTAAGGACTCTACATTTGAAAGAATGGTTCAGAAAGAAAGAGGTAGGAGAACTAAGGAGGAGAACATTACTGGCCAGGCCTTGATAAATGTCTTCATTTCTACCCGGTAACTGAAGTGTTAGGGTGCCCTTCTCTTCTTTATTAGAGTTATTCTCTCTTCTCCAATTATACTCTTTTATTCTAATATCTTGTTCACACCTGCCTTTGGTCATTTCTTTTTTTTGTTGGTCAGAAGATCATCCATGAGTTTCTGCATCTTCCTGACCAGCTCTCTGGAACTGATTAGGTCTTGGACCCTTCTCAGGAACAGTCATTGCTGTTCTGGGAAGAAGGCAAGTTTGGATTAAGGAGAGGCAGAAACACCTGTTCCCTAGTAGTATGATTTTACCCTCTCCTCACATGGCAGCTACCATAGGAAATCCAGAGGAAAGACATATATAAAGTCCCTAGAATATTATATACATAGTAAATATTAGTTCCTCTGTTTCTGAGGTTTTCCAGGGATGGTAAAGATACATGGACTGTAGCTAAGCCATTTCATCTACTGACCGGTATTTACTAATCAATGACCCTCTATTTCCCTCTGTGCTTGCTAGGTCTGGAAAAGTGTTCTTATTTTATGAGCCATTACGGTGGGATGAATTCTACATGAGCTAAATAGTATTACTCTGGTTTAAAGCCCCAAGACTAATTCTTAAACTTGCAAATGTATTATTTACCCCCAAGAAAAACAGCTAGAAAGTATGTGAATGATTTACTGTTTTCCACTCTAAACACCTCAAAACTCAAGTTCAAATAATGATGGCAGAGTATTTAAATTGGAGCAACTCTCTTTACCATATAAATATCCCTTATAATCCTGATCTTGAAGACATCATTTATATTATATATATAGATTGATTCCTATTCCTCACTACCCCATTACCAAACCAAACCAAACCAAAGGGAGAACAAATATTTATTGAGCTTCAGCACTGTAAGAAGCACCAAATAAACCATGGTGCCTAACCTTAGAAAGCTTATGATTAAGTGGAAGAAATATACACAACTATAATATAGAGAAACTGTTCAAATAAAACAGTATTTCCCAAAAATGGGGTATAATACCACCAATGGGTAGTAAAGGAACTACCACTGGCTGATAATTTTTTATTGGAAGGGCCATCTTTATAGTTATAGTGGGTGTTACAAAAAAGGGAACGGATCCATCAAACTTAATGATTTCAAAATTTGTATTGCTAACATGAAGCTAAAGTATTTTGGAGGAGATGTTTCCAAATGGAAATTCCAGAAAACAGTTTGATGGTGTATATCAAGGCACTTAAAGATGACCCAGAATGGGGTGCCTGGCTGGCTCAGTTGGTAGAGCATGTGGCTCTTGATCTTGGGGTTGTGAGTTCGAGCCCCAAGTTGGGTGTAGAGATTACTTTAAAAAATGAAATCTTTAAAAAAGAAAACTGACCCAGTAATTCCACTTCTAGAATAGTCAGACATGTGTTCAGATATGTAAGGATGTTCACTGAAATATTGCTTATAATAAAAAGGAGTATCCAACAATGAGGGGATGATTAAATACATTTTGGTACATCTGTAAGTTGATATCATGAAACAATTTTTTCCAGTGTTTGGGAATTATATTTAAAAGAGTACCAAAATGCTAATCATATGTAAATCAAAAAAGTAGGTTACAGAAGTATATAAACATTTTATCCCAATTCCTTTAAAAATCATATAGAGTAAATATGTGCACGAAAACTATTCACAAGAAATACAACAAAATGTTAATACTGGTTATTTAGGGGTTATGAATGACTTACTTTCTACCTTTACTTTACTTTTATTTTTACTTTTTATTTCCTTTGCACATTTTCACCAATGCATATATTTAGAATAGGAAAAAAAACCCTGTAGTTTAAAAAAGAAAATTAGAGAAGCAGATGTGCCTATATGCAAATCCGTGAATATGAGCATATATATACACACATATATATTTATTCCCAACTCTGATTACCATAGAAAATAAACAGCTGACTAGTCTTCTATGTAAGTAGGCATCTCCTTGTATGTAAGTGGCCAGCCCTCATTTTAAAAGTTTCATATAGTATCTCCACTCTTGTGTTTTATGTCTCAGTATGCTTCAAGAACAGACTTTAGGAATCTGAAATCCCAGGACAAACCTGCAGACCACTGAGTTTCTACGCAGTCCCTTCAGAGGGACACAAAGAGGAGGGGGTGAAGTGGTTGTATCCTGATTTAATTAGATCTTATACTTAACAACTGCAGTAACTTGTCCTTCCATCATTTAAAGAAAAATACAAAATCATTTGTCTTAAGTAGAGAGACAGATACAAAGATGATAGCTAGCTAGCTAGACAGATGACAGAAGGATTTGGGATGACTTCTTGGAAGAGGCAGTCATTGCTTAGACTGGGAAGGATGAGTAGGACTTTGACCAGTAGAAGATATTTCAGTGGTGAGAACAGTGACAACGAGGCCTGCAAGCAGAGCATCACAGGGTGTATTGGGGGAAGGATGAGTAGTCCCATTTGTCTAGGCTCTAAGGTGGATGGAGGGAAAACAGTGGCATTATAATTATGAAGGTAGGTTGGAACCAGATCATGATGGACAGTGAAGGCCACGTTACTCTCCTCGAGGATGAGCTGACCGGTCACTGATGTTCTTTGCTCTGCAGAAGCACGAGCTCCCAGGTGGAGGTCCTAGAAAGGGGTGGGCAAGGAAAAGGAATGAGGCTATGCCTCCCAAGACCTAAGGTCCCTCCCAGAATTGACCTTCTTTCTATATGGGACTCAGAGGGGCCATTAGTCTGGTAGACCGAAGGTCTTATTTTATTGGAGAGAAAATAGTCCAGAGTTGTGATGTTTAACTAGGTCTTAGAATCCTCACATATTATCTGCCCAAAGTCAGCCATGACACTGGGAAGAGTATCCAATGGACAACAAAATGCTCAATATATACTATATTTGTTGACTAATTCATAATTCAATTTGCCATGCACAATGAGAGGCTCTACCAAATACATGATGAAATCTAATCCTCTAATCTAGTCATCCAGTCCATTACTCCATCCAGTCATTACTCCACCTTTACTGGAAGAAGAAATGAAGCTCAGAAAGGTCAAGTACAAGATCTCAGAGCAAGAAAGTGGCAGGGCAAGAGATCAAACCTGGTTTTTCCATTTGCTATACTCTAGCTATACTCTATACTCTAGCTAAGTGGTTTTCTTTTCTTTTCTTTTTTAATTTTTGAATCTTTATTTTTTTTTTAAATTCAATTAGACGACATATAGTATATCATTAGTTTCAGATGTAGTGTTCAGTAATTCATAAGTTGCGTAAAATGCCCAGTGCTCATCCCATGCCATCCTTAACACCCATCACCCTCCCTGGTTTTCAAATGTTGCTGGAGCAGCAGTATACCATCACTTGGGAACTGGTTAGAAATGCAAATTCTCAGTTCCTCCTCCAGACCTACTAGATCAGAAACCCTGGGGACGGGGGGCGCAGCAATCTGTATTTTAACCAGTCTCTTGGTAATTTTGATGCCCTCCAAAGTTTCAGAGCCGCTGCCCAGATAGATTGCTGATTGCTGTTGGGGGGCTGCCATGGAGGCTCCAAGCCTGGGCCCCTTTCTCCCAGGCAATCGTAGATAAGCCAGGGAGTAGTGCTTGCGTTTGCGCAGGACCTACAGCAAGGCAGGGACCAGGATCAGGCAGGGTTGCTGGCAAAGCAAGAGGTTCAGGCTGGATGGGATGCCAGGTGAGAGGAGCTACCTGTCACCATCTGAGAGCACAAAGGATCTAAGTTTCTTGTAATATGGGGCCACCGCCACCCTGTCATGGCTACGACTTGCCTGCCACATACCTGTGGGGATTTCTACGCCCTCTGATGAGAGGTGGTGTGGGCGGGATCCAGCCTGGGGAAGAGTGTGTTAGACCAGCCTCGGGAGAGGAAGCATAAGGAAGGGCCCAGGTGAAGATGATGTCCTCACCCGGCCCTGCCTCACATGGAGGAAGAAGAGCAGCTGTGGGCAAGGATGGAACTTCCCCCAAGGCACAGGGGTGGAGCAGAGAGAGCTCAGGAATACAGGGCCTTGGGGATCGGAGGAAGCAGGGCAAGGGGGCAGCAGCCAGGTGGGAGCAAGTTGCATCCTGCAATCCAGAGTGTCTGGGCAAAAAGGCTCATCCGATTCCTAAAGCGGTGAGTCTCAAGAGTTGGCAGTCCACCAGGCTCTGAGCCGAGGCATGGGAAAACGCTGGGCCTCTGCAGAGGTGAACTCTGTTTCCAAAGCCCTATTCAGGGAACTGGGACTGTTTAGTCCCAGGTGCAAGAATCTGGCCTTGGTCTTTGCGTGTGTGAGCCAACCCAGTCTCCCATGCACCAAGGCCAGCGACCCATCTTCTGCCTGGGTACCCATTTTCAGCACTCATCTGTAGACAGCTGGGCTGGTGTCACTAGCTGACCACGGCCTCCTCTCCCACCAGGCTTCGGAGGCAGTTTCCTAGAAATGTGACCGCCCCTAGAAAGTGACCGCCAGGCGTTAGGATTCAAACAGGGCTCGCCCCAAGGGAGAGCAGGGCAGGGCAGGGCAGGGCTGGCAGTGCGGGACCATTAGTGCCTCACCCTGCCCTGTCTCTGTCTCCCGGTTTTCACTGCTGTCTCTGTCATTTAGCACTCATCGCGTGCCTCGTGGCAAGCTGCCTTCGATGGGGTTTGGGTTGGGAGTGGGGAAGCTGCTCTTCTGCGAGGCCCGGGACTTGTTCTGGTTGCCACAGCAGAATCTCTGGAAACCCGACCCTGGGCTGCTCCCAGCAATCGCTGCAAAGCCAGTGCCCTCCCAGCCCCAATGGAACCTCTAAGCTGCAAGTCTCCGTGCTTTCAACGCCTCAGGGAGCAGGAATTGGACAGGAGCTCCAAATCCTCTCTCCAAGCGGAGATCTCTCCTCTCCATATAAATGGAAAACATAGACTGGTGGTTGTGGGAGGACCTGAAGAGGAGGCAGGGTGGGACGGAAGGGAACGAAGGAAGACCCCAGCCTCGGTTCCTGCCTAAAGAAAACCCAACCAGGTCTCAGAATAATGGCATGCATGTGGTAACAGCTGCTTGGATTCCGGGAGGAATGTATTATGCCCAATAAGGGGTCTGAGGCTCAGAGAAGTTAAATCATTTACACAAAGTCACACAGCTAGCAAGGAGATGCAGTTTCCAGTTCCTGCTCACTGTGGTTTCCAGTGGCATCCCGGACCCCAAGAGTTCAGTATGCCCTATGGGATCCCCATAGTAGTGGCCAGCAGGGAACTGCCACTGAGACTGTGAGATGGAGAGACAGAGAGAAGCAGAGAGACAGAGATACAGAGAGGAGGCCTGTTATTTTGTCTTCCATTCTCCACGTGATGTGCAGTATTTTTCCTCCTTCCCATTAGAAGTCGGCCTCCTCCCCTACCATCTGATGTGACCTACTTATCTACTCCCTTTAAAGGGAGGTACTCTGGAAAGCATCCCAGTCTAGGGCGGTTCTGTCTGCTTCTCAAAGAGACAAGCTGTCTCTTTAATAAGGGAAATCCAGAAGCTGTAAAATCGGGGGTGGGGGCAAGGTAGTGGGGAGGTTAGGGAAGGTTGGGGAGGAAGGGCAATGGCGGAACTGAGGAGAGCACACAGTGGTGTGGCATTGGCCATCACGACGAATTCACGCCGTGACTAAGGGAAACAGGTTCTGGACCAGTCAAAGACTGGGATAAGACTGCAGATGCTGACGGCTGGAGAGAGTACACATGCAGAAGTAAACATAAAACAAAATTCCAGCTTTTGCAGGTCTCCAACTTTCTGCCCCAAGTTCATTGAGCTATCTAATCTCCGAGCCTGTTTCCTTATCTGCAAAGTGGGAATAATAATTTCTACTGCAGAAAATGGATGAAAAGATGAAATTAGTGACCCTAGCCTCAGTTCCCGCCTAAAGAAAACTTAACCAGGTCTCAGAATAATGGCACGTATGTGGTAACAGCTGCTTGGATTCCAGGAGGTATGTATTATGCCCAATAAGGGGTCTGAGGCTCAGAGAAGTTAAATCACTTACACAAAGTCACACAGCTAGCAAGGAGCAGAGCGGAAGTTCACACTTGTGGCTGTCTAATTCAAGGGTGGACTCTTAAACACACCTCCCCTAGACTGTAGTGCCCAGCCTTAATGAGAAAGGATTTGACAAAACTCTTGTCCCCGGATCTTAAGCAAATCTGGAATGCTGAGTCAGATAGGGGCTGGAGGAATCAAACAATAATTGGGTTGTATAAAGCTATCATTTTCCGCTAATCTTGGCACCGAGGAGAGATTGTCTTGCAGCCTGAAAGTCTATAAACGTCTATCTGTCTCCTGCCACTGGCCCTCCAGTCTGGCTTCCCTCCAATCCATTCTCTTCACTGAAGCCACAGGGAACATTTTCCTGCTTCTATCAGTGGTTCCCAGCTGCCCTCAGGATTACATCCAAACTCAGTGTGGCCAGGGCCTATCTTGTCCTTAGTAGGCCCTAGGCTTGGGAGGCCCTGCTCCATTTTTTATCAGACGTATTAAAAATACACCCCTGTTGTTCACTAAATATGAATTTTTTAATATAAAGATTTTGAAAGGATTTTTAATGATTTGAATGTTGAAATGACTCGCTTAAATGTTCAGTTTTCACATACAGGTGCCAAGACTTTTTTTTCAGATCTCAGATATTTGGGGTGTTTGGAAAGCTCATGAATACTATACACATGGTGCCTAAGAGGTGAAGCAGTCCTTTGCTGCAGCCCCTGGCCCCTTTCCCCGCATGCCAGACTTCTGTAAATACTATTTCCTTGGCTTAGGATTGTCTTTCTACTTCCACAACTGTACCTGCTCATACCATTCCCCCTTTCCTCATTGCCTTGCAGTTTATTTACTTGACCTTAGTTCATACGGGTTTAAACTCTCAGTTGCCTTGTGTATAAAACAGTAATAGTGATGCCTACTTCATAATGACTTTAAGAGGATAAAATCAATTAACACACAAAGCCTTGCTCTACAAAGTATGATTCATGCAATCACAGGGGAGCTGGTTACCAATCACAGAATCTCAGCACCCTCACTCCCCCCCCCCACCATGTACTAATCAGAATCCTCCAGGTAACAAGATCCCCAGGTAACTGGAATGCATATTTAAGTTTGGGTAGCACTGGACTACAGCACTTAGAACAATGCCAGCTTCGTAATAAACAATACATGCTAGCCATTGTTATTATTGTTATTGTTGAGCTTCTTAAAGGTCAGTTTTTTATAGTTGTCTCCAGTTTCCCTTTCGACCCTACTTCTAACCTCCAAACTCTAGTTCAGTGCTCTTCAAATGGAGCCCCTGCTCCAGCCTTGTGTCCTGGGAGCTGGACCATGCCTGGCATTTCAGCCAAATGCTGAGGTTTTAGTCAAGATCTCTTTCTTACACTCAGGTGGCTTCCCTCCATCTACAGAGGGAGATAGCTAAGGAAATTGCAACAGGCTGTGTCATAAGGACTACCAAAAAAAGGCATAGAGGGGTGCTGTCAGGGGCAGCTGACCTAGGCTTGTTGGGGGGCAGGGCAAGGAAGGTGCTCTCCACTCTTAAGACCTGAAAGGGGAGTTGGCTGGTGCTCTCTTCAGTGGATTGGCTGCTCCTACAATGTAAAAAGGGCCTGGAAAGGCCCATAACTTGAGGGAATATCTGCAGCCCTTGCTGTTTGCTCCCCCAAGCAAACAGGGAAACCCATGGGGGTTTGAGTCTAGACACTACTTGGCGCCCTGGTATGAAGCCCAATCACTTAGAAAAAACTAACTACGGCTTCCACTTGCAAACTTGACCTTCAGTAGTTGTACAATTCTTTCTCTCTCAGAAACTTGGTTTTCCCCGTTCCAGAACTAGGATAATGGTACCCCCCCTACACAGCGGGGGGGAAAGATTGTGAGGATTAGGAGAGAGAACAAAAGTCAAGTTGCAGGCACACAGTAGGGGCGGGATCAAGTGTCCCTTCCCGGTGATCTGAGTGGTGGCCCAGCGGATTTACTCAGGCTCGAGCTTCTGAAACCGTAAACACCTCCTAGTACTTGCAAATACCACCCTTCCCTCTGCTCCTCCAGCCGGGGCCGGAGACTGAGGTCCGCTGCAGGCGGGCGTGTGGTCTCCGTTCAGTCTCCCAGCAGCTGGAGGAAACGGGGTCAGTTAGGGTCGCAGGTGGGCAGGTTTGGGAGGGAAGAAAAGGCGCAGTGTTTGGGGGCAGCCCTCGGTGGAAGCTCGGAAAGCTCCAGAACAGAGCCCGCACAGTGTGGTCACCGCGAGCCTCGGGCAGCCGGCCTGCCCGTAAGAGGTGCGCCCACTGGCAGAGGCTGCCCAGGCAATGTGACTATTCCTTTCATAAGGAGACACCGCGTCCGTGAAGGGACCCCGGAGAGCGCAGTTCCCCAACCCAGACTGGCAGCGGCGGGAGGTGGGGGGGAGGGAGCTGAAGAGGCCGCGCGGCCAGGTGTCCGCTGATTGGCCGCTGGGGAGGCTCGCGCCGCGCGGACCCCTCACAACCCCCAGCCTCCGGCGTGCAGATCGCAAGGCCGCAGGGTCGAAAGGGCGGGGCCGAGGGGCGGGGCGGGCTCGCGACCGCGACCGCAGGTCAGCTGACTCTCACCGCGCGGGCGGAGAAGGGGGAAGCCGGCTGAAAGGCTTGCTTCCCGCTCAGGTCCGGGGGCCTGCTGGGGTGGGGGTTGGCCTTGAGCTTTTGTTACGTGGCTGTCCCTCTTCCTTCCCCCGCAGAAGGCCGAGGGCCGACCTCACCCTCTGCTGAAGCAAAACAGGCCCCTGCCCACCCCGGCCTGGCCCAGCCTCTGGCTCGGATCCTGACAGTCCGGCGGCTTCGGGTCGGGAAGGCCGAGGGCCCTCTTCCTGCTTCTCCCCCTCTTCGAGGCACTTGCTGATCTCGGTGGGTGGAGCTGGGTCTGGACTATTTCGGTTCCTTCTTCGCCTGGAGTCCTGGGTTTCTTGCTGAGTTTCCCCTAGGCTTCCCTTATGTTATTAATAATAGCTACCATTTTCTGAGCACTTTATATCAAGCAGGCACTTTACATATTCATTTTTATATTTCAGAGCAACTTTGTAGGTATCATTAACCCCATTTACAGATGAAAAAACTTAAGTTCAGATGAGTTAATCTGCTGAATGTCACAGCTATCAAGTAGTTAAGCGAGGATCCACTTCCCAGGCTGTGGAACTCCATCGCTGGTCACCGCCCCCCAACGCCCCCCACCCCGTCATGCTCCCCGGGCGAGGCCTTGCCAGGAGCGTGAAAAGACTAATGGTGGGCAGCTGAATTCTACCCTAAGGCCACATTGTCTTCCAGAACACTTTTGGGGGCCAGACTAGGAAATAACCTAGCTCTGGGGCAATATTAGAAAAGATTCCCCAAGAGCCTACTTCTTTAACATCGAGATCTAATCTAAGCTAGTGATCTGGAATTCTTTCCTGACTTCCGTGAGAGGCATCCTGGCTTAGGGCACATTCCTCCTCCCTTGCACATGCCTCTTCCTCTCCCCTTCATTCTGCCGAGAAAGAACAAGCCATTGCTTTTGTCCAAAGCATCTCCAACTGGAACTGACCTGTAAACTCAGCATAAACAGAACCAGTCTTGAAAGGTGAAAGTGAGGCACTAGGAGCAACTCTGTACAATCACCTTCAGTGCTCACAGTGCTTGAGAAGGATATCAATCTCCCAGGTCCTATCCTTCTTGTGCCCCCCAGAGCAGACCCATCTCATGTCCTCAGAACTACTCCCTGGCAGAGAGAGGGTAGGACTGTTTGAGAAGCAGCTTTGAAAGCCAGAGAGCATTTACACATGGAAGACAAGGATTTTTGTTTTGATGAGAGATCAATAAGTCAAGGACTGTTATTTAGTATTTTAAGATAGTACAAGCCAATTGTCGAATAATTTTACCTGGTAAACACAATTCCTTAAGAGAGAAGCCTGAAACCCATCTGGAGGACCTATCTCTGAAGATCCCTAGACTCAGAACATGCAAATAATTTATGAAGATCACTTCTCTCCCCCATTTCCAAAACTACAGCCCTCCATTCCTCTGCTACTGAAAGTGGAAAGAATGTGTAGCAGTGGAGCCAAGGGGGGGCGGGGGTATGATTTTTTTTTTTTAATGTGAATAAACACAATAAAAACAGGTCATTTAAAAATAAGGAATACCATTAAAAAGGGAGGATGAGTTACTGACTGTAGTTGAGCACAGAAGGTTCTGGAGCCATGAAAAGGGAAGTCTGAGCAGCCAGCAGGGCTGTTTCTCTAGGGTGTATTGTGCTAGAAGAAACCCACTTTAACTTTTCTCAGGTCAGAAACCCTGCTATCCATCCTTTCATAAAGCTTCAGTTTCCACATTTGGAAAATAAGGACTTTGGCTGTGAGGGTTCTTAAGCTGCCCCCAACTCTGGAAACTTCTGATTCTGCAACACCCAGATATTTTCATTAAATGATGCTCAACTCCTCCATCTCAATAACATGTTAATCATCTGACTAACTGCTCAGCTTTCCGGCTCTATGAGATCATCACTGCCAGTTCCAAGTGCATTTGGCTGCCAGAGAGCAAACATTCCATGTGTGAACTGGGGATACATATTGCTGTGATAATAGCTGGCAAATTTGAAGCATGCTGATTTAATCTGAAACAGCACTAAGCTTCAACACACAATTGGGGACCTGGGCCTGGAGCAAAGCCTCCTAATTTGCTTTTAGGTAACATCCGTCAGAATGCCTCAGGACTTTGAGAAGGTAAAACTTGCCTACCCATGATCCTCAAAAAAGTTACCCGGTCCACGCCCCACCTTCCATCAGGTAAGATTCATTACACCTGGACCAACATCAGCCTTGCCTATGAGGCTGGGGTCCCACGTGTTGTGTTCCACAGTTTGGACTACCACCGTCCTTAGGAGGCACTTGCTGAGGAAATCTATGTATATCGCATGACTAAATACAGACATGGCAAATGGTCATGATCTCTCAGTAACAGTCCATACATAGTTTCCAGAAGGCATCAGTAGCTCCTTATAGGTACCTTGAAATTTCAAATCCATAGATGAGGCCATAGGTTAAGGTGGGGAACGGGATTTTTTTTCTTTCCAGTTAATTCTCACACAGTGATCTGTATGTCGTCGTTGAGGCATACCAAAGATGTAGAAACACAGAGAAGGTAGGAGAGGGGTGGGGAAAGGGGCCATTAACTGGATACCTTTAGCATAGGGGTTAAGAATACAGGCTCTGGAGCTGGACTGCTTGGGTTTGAATCCTGGGTCTTCTACTTCTTTGGGGTGCTGTCTAACCTAAGGCAAATTCCTTAAACTCTCTGTCCCTCAGGTTCTTACAGGACTATTAATTCACATAGAACACAAAGAACAATGTCTGCTCCATGCCAATGCTACATAAATGTGACATTATTGCAGCAAGTCCCATGTTTTGTTTGGGTTTTAAAAGCTTTTTATTTTTTATTTATTTTTTATTTTTTTAAGATTATTTATTTATTTATCAGAGAGAGAGAGGAGCGAGAGTGAGCACAGGCAGACAGAGTGGCAGGTAGAGGCAGAGGGAGAAGCAGGCTCCCTGCCAAGCAAGGAGCCCGATGTGGGACTCGATCCCAGGACGCTGGGATCATGACCCGGGCTGAAGGCAGCTGCTTAACCAACTGAGCCACCCAGGCATCCCTGTTTGGGTTTTTTAAAGATTTTATTTGTTTATTTGAGAGAGAGGAAGAGGGAGAAGTGGACTCCCTGCTGAGCAGAGAGCCCAACGTGGGGCTTGATCATAGAACTCTGGAATCATGACCTGAACTGAAGGCAGACACTTAACCAACTGAGCCACCCAGGCACCTGCAGCAGTCCCATGTTAACTGCCTTATTACTCAACATTAACACGAGTTCTTTTTGAAAAGGAGATTACCGAATTCTGCTCCACTAATTATAACAATGTTTGTGACCAGAGGAATATACAAGGAAGGAAATAAACAGATAAGTGGACCAAGCCCTTGTTTCCTTACTAGTCCCTTCTGCATAAAGGGTTTCATACTGTACCTAATAGCTTCTTTTTTTGACACATTCATGTGAATTAGAAATCTCTCCATGTCGGAATATGGAGATTCGTCTCAGGACGGACATAGAATAGTTTATTTACACAGTCCTGTATATTTCTTGTGTATCTCATGTTTACTGTGTACGGTACAAGATGTGGGAGGAACCATAGGTGGTAAAGTAGCATAGAGCATAGTTTCTCCAAGAAGCTGGTGGGGAAACTGGGGACTTAGATGAAATAATCCCAGACTAGTACAAGAGGGTCTGTAATAAAATATTAAATGGAATTCAAACCCAAGTGTCAGAGCTTGCCACTTAATAGGAAATAACAATACATTGTATATAACAACAGAGCCTAGAGCCTGCCTCCTGGCAGCTTTGGCTGGGACAGAGAGGAAATTCACCCATTAGTTCTCAGTTCTTCCAGCCTCCTTGAAAAATGACTCAAGACAAGAAAGACAAGTCTACACTCCCTTAACAAGCCGCAACACAGCAGCGCACGGGTGTCTCAGCTGGAGCTGGAATGCGCCAGGCCTACGCATTCTCTTGCAACTCCTTGGGCCTGTGGGCAGCGCAAAGATTTGTTCTCACTTCCATTCTCAGGTAGAGAGAGGGTCACGTTGTTCTCCTTGATTCCCAAGTGGTGTAGATAAGCTCTTTAAGGCACAGCGACTCTGCTCAAGAAACCCAAATGAGAACTTTTTTTTTTTTTTTTTTTTTTTTAAGTAGGCTCCATGCCTGGTGTGGAACCCAGTGTGGGGCTTGAACTCATGACCCTGAGATCAAGACCTGAGCTGAGGAGTCAGACACTTAACTGACTGAGCTACGCAGGTGCCCCGAGAACTCCCTCTCTTGAGATCCTCAGTCCTTTTGTTTGGCTCTGCTTCCTTGGGAAGAATTCACAGGGCTGTGAGAGCAGTTGCCCTATGGGACCTAGTTAGGGACATTCTGTACTTAGGTATTCATCAGCTTTAGCCAAGGCTGTATTTCTTTTACCCCACCCCTAAGCACTAATCACTACCTAAACCAGTAACACCTGGTTGCCACAGAGAATTAGATTGTGTCAAAGCCCACAGTTGATGGGTAGGAGAAGAATCAATGAAACAAGATGGGATTGGGAGGGAGACAAACCATAAGTGACTCTTAATCTCACAAAACAAACTGAGGGTTCCTGGGGGGAGGGGGTTTGGGAGAAGGGGGTGGGATTGTGGACATTGGGGAGGGTATGTGCTTTGGTGAGTGCTGTGAAGTGTGTAAACCTGGTGATTCACAGACCTGTACCCCTGGGGATAAAAATATATGTTTATAAAAAATAAAAAATTTTAAAAAAAAAAAGAAAGAAAGAAAAAATAAATAAATAAATAAACAAACAAACAAAAAGCCCACAGTTGATATTCTTTCTGCAAGGCCCTAGCCGGCATCATACTAAGACCTTGGTTGGGATAAACCTTTTCCCTCTATCCTTGACAACCTATACTTCCATGCTTGCCTTTCTGTCTATATTGATGGGAGAATCAATAGTCAATTAATAGAAAAATATCAGGCATTTACTATGTATTTAGCTCTGGACAAAGCATGGGATCGGGAAAACGCTGGCAAGGCGAGAGTTCAAAGAAAAGTGAGATGGGGTGCCTGGGTGGCTCAGTCCATTAAGAATACAACTCTTGAGGTGCCTGGCTGGCTCAGTGGGTTAGGGCCTCTGCCTTCGGCTCAGGTCATGATCCCAGGATCCTGGGATTGAGCCCCACATCGGGATCTCTGCTCAGCAGGGAGCCTGCTTCCTCCTTTCTCTCTCTTTGCCTGCCTCTCTGCCTACTTGTGATCTCTGTCTGTCAAATAAATAAATAAAATTAAAAAAAAAAAAAAAAAAGGATCCAACTCTTGATCTCAGCTCAGGTCTTGATCTCAGGGTCATGAGTTCAAGCTGTGCATTGACCTCCCCACCAGGTGTGGAACCTACTAGAAAAAAAAAAAAAAAAAGAAAAGAAAAGTGAGGCATGGCCTGGTTTAGGGGGCTTAAAACCCTGAATGCCACACAGTAGTTTCTGAAACAGTGAAGGGCGATAGCACAGATGCTAAGTGCTATAGAATTTGGCAGGGAAAATGGGAGGGCAGAGAAGCAACCCTGGAAGTGAACAGAGGGCCCAGTATTACTGTTGTTGGGGCACCTAGGTGGCTCAGTTGGTTAAGCGTCTGCCTTCAGCTCAGGTCATGATCTCAGGGTCCTGAGATCGAGCCCCACAATGGGCTCCCACTCAGTGAGGAGTCTGCTTCTCCCTCTCCCTGCTACTCCCCTTGCTTGTGCTCTCTCTCTGTCAAATAAATAAATAAAATCTTTAAAAAAAAGGAAAAAAGAGTCACTGTTGTCAGGGGCATCTAGTCTCACCTCCCAAATACTCCTGCCAGCTTCTTCTGGCAAACCTGGGGGGTCAGTTCAGTAATGCAAGATGACCTGATGAGAAACAGATCAACATTTTGCTCATGGATTCACAGAAAGTCAATGTTTCCCTGATCATTTTGGAAGCAACAGGACTAGACTATGTTTTTCGTATAATATTTTATTTTCCAATAAAGAAAAGTAGAAAAACTAGAACAAGGAATATTTGGAAACTTCCTCTACATTCATCAATTTTGCTGTATATTTACTTGATCTCTTTCTACAGAGGCACCCTCCTCCCCACTAGAAAGGAAGTTGTAGACATCATCCCTAAAGCCGTCAGCATATATCTTCCAAGAAGTGTATTCTCCCACCTAATGTAATTAGAATGTAATTATCCCTCAGGAGAAATTCCACATTCGTGTACCATTTATATTCACTTTTCCCAATTGCCACACAACAATACCCTCTAGAGCTCTTATACAATCAAGGATTAGTCATTGCATTGGGCGTCTTTAATTGGCAACAGCACTCTACTCCCTTTTTTTGTCCTCTCATCTTGACATTTTTAAAGAGTGCAGCTGAGTCGTTTTGTAGAATGACCTACATTTTTTTTCTTTTCAAATTTTTAATTTAAACTCTAATTAGTTAACATACCATGCAATATTGGTTTCGGGAGCAGAATTCAGTGATTCATCACTTACATGTAACATACAGTGCTCCTCACGATAAATGCCTCCTTAGCACCCATCACTCATCTAGCCTGTCCCCCATCCACCTCGCTCCATCAACCCTCAGTTTGTTCTCTGTCATTAAGAGTCTCTAATGCTTTGTTTCCCTCTCTTTTTTCTTCCCCCACTTTCCCATATGTTCATCTGTTTTGTTTCTTAAATTCCACATATAAGTGAAATCCTGGGTATTTGTCTTTCTCTGACTGACCTATTTCACTTAGCCGAATACCCTCTAGCTCCATCAAGGCGTTGCAAATGGCAAGATATCATTCATTTTGATGGCAGAGTAATATTCCATTGTATAGATATACCACATCTTCTTTATCCATTCATCAGTTGATGGACATTTGGGCTTTTTCCGTCATTTGGCTGTTGTTCATAAAATTGCTATAAACATCAGGGTGTATGTACCCCTTTGAGTCTGTATTTTTGTATCTTTGTATCTTTTTGTATCTTTTGTATCTTTGATTAAATACCTAGTAATGCAATTACTGGGTCATAGGGTAGCTCTATTTTTAACTTTTTGAGGAAACTCCACACTGTTTTCCAGAGTATTCAGTTTGCATTCCCACCAACAATGTGAGGGGGTTCACCTTTCTTTGCATTCTTGCCAACACCTGTTGTTTCTTGTGGTGTTAATTTTAGCCATTCTGACAGGTGTGAGATGGTATCTCACCATGGTCTTGATTTGTATTTTTCTGACAATGGGTGATGTTGAGCATCTTTTCACGTGTAAAGATTTTTTTTAAAAAGTATTTTTAAGTAATCTCTACACCAAACGCGGGACTTGAACTCCAAGATCAGGAGCTGTATGTCTTACCAACTGAGCCAGCAAGCAGCCCCGGAATGACTCACAATTTGGGTTTGTCTGATTATTTCCTCCTGGTTGGATTCAGGTGCTATTTCTTTCTTTTTAAAAATTACTGAGGTAAAATATCTGTTCCACAACAGTAACCATTTTAACCACATTTAAGTGTACAATTCCGTGGCATTGAATACATTCAAAATATTGCACAACCATCACTACTGCCTATTTCCAGAATGTTTCCATCCACCCAAACAGAAATTCCATACCCATTAAACAATAACTTCCTATGTCCTCTACCCCCACCCAGCTCCTGGCAACCATCATTCTACTTTGGATCTCTATGAATTTGCCTATTCTAGGTATCTCATATAAAGAACATACAATTCTTGTCCTTTTGTGACTGGCTTATTTCACTTAGTGTGATGTCTTCAAGGTTCATCCATATTGTAGCCTTTGTCAGAAGGTCCTTCCTTTTTAAGGCTGAATAAGATTGCTTTGTATGTATACACCACGTTTTGTTTATCCACTCATCTGTTGACAGATGAATGGGTTTGCCTCTAACCTTAGGTTGTTGTGAATACTGAATACTATGAATACCAGTGTACAATTATCTGTTTGAGTCCCTGCTTTCAATTATTTGGGGTATATACCTGGGACTGGAATTGCTGGATCATATAGGAAGCCTATGTTTAACTTTTTGAAGAACCGCCATACTGTTTTCCATAGTGGCTGCACCATTTTACATCCTTACCAGCCTTCAGTTCTCATGTGGTCTCCAATCTCTCCACAACTTCACCAGTATGTTTTGTTTTGTTTTGTTTTAATAATAGCCATCCTAATAGGTGAGAAGTGGTATCTCAATGTGATTTTGTTTGTTTTTAGAGATTTATTCATTTATTTATTTGAGAGAGACAGAAAGAGCGAGCATGAGGAGGGAGGAGAGGGAGAGGGAGAAGTGGGCTCCCTGACGATCAGGGAACCTCACATGGGGCTCAATCCCAGGACCCCCAAGTCAGGATCCAAGCCAAAGGCAGATGTTTAACCAACTTACTGAGCCACCCACGTGTCCCCAATATGATTTTAATTGTATTTCCCAAATGACTAATAATGTTGAGTATCTTTTTATGTCTTCTTGGCCATTTGTGTATCTTCTTTGGAGAAATGACTATTCAAGCTGTTTGTCTGCATTTGAATTGTTTGTTGTTGTTGTTGTTGTTCTTTAAGTTCTAGAAGTTCTTTCATGTTTTGTATTTTAATCCCTTATTAGATATATGATTTGCCTATATTTTCTCCCATTCTGTGGGTTCTTTTTCACTCCTTTGATAGTATCCTTTGTACATAAGTTTTAATTCTGATGACGTCCAAATTGCATACTTTTCTTTTGTTGTCTATGCTTTCGGTGTCATATCCTAGAAGTCATTGCCAAATTCAATGTCATTAAGAGTTTCCCTTAGGTTTTCTTTTAAGAATTAGGTAGTTTTATCTCTTAAGTTTAGGTCTTTGATTCATTCTGCCTTAATTTTTGTATATGATGTAGATAAGGGTTCCATTTCATTCTTTGGCATGTGGAAATATCCTGTTTTTCTAGCACCATTTGTTGAAAAGACTGTCCTTTCCCCATTGAATAGTTTTGTACCCTTGACAAAAATCAATGATTTCTGGCTTATTATTTCTGACCCTGTTCCATTGGTCTATATGTCTGCTCTATTCCATTTTAAGAAGTAATATGGTTTCTTCTAAACTCTTATCCTTGTACCCACTCCATCAAGGGGGGAATAAGGAGGAAAAGTCTTAAGCACCAAAGGATTAAGTAACGAATGTTATGGTGCCCTGGATTTGAATGCTAGGAAGAATGCAACATTCTGGAGGTGCCCGATTTTCAGACTAGCATTCAAATTGTCAGTGTTGAGCAAGCATTTTGTTCTATTTTGAACCCATCCCTTGCTATCTTGGGCACAACCATTCTTTACATTTTTTCCCGTGTTACCAAACTTAGAGGACCCAAATACGCTTGCAAGTGATGCTGTTTTGAAATCCCACGTGATGGGAATGAGACTGATTCTGTGTGTGCATTCAGCCTTTAACTCATGAAAGAAGAATCGCTATTAGTCAGAGGTTCTTCATTGAGCACAATTTATGTGGGACACTGTAACACAAAATTTACATCCATTGTGGCTTCCAGTGCAATTAGGGAGGCAAAGTATATATATAAATGGATAATCATCTAGAGATGGGAAAGATGAAAAAGGAAATAGTCGCCCAAATCTCCAAATGTAGGATCTTTCCGGGATATTTAAAGAGGAAGAGTAAATTCTGTTTCAAGGGTTGAAGGGAAACAATATGGGGTATTAAGACGAAGGCAGATATGAATGAACTATCTGGGGACAGTGAGAAGGCCAGCCCAACTAGATCAGAGGGTGTGTGTGGGAGAGCAGTGGTGGATAAGTGGGGTGGGGCTAAATTATGTAGGGTTTTTAAATAACCAGACAGAAGAGTGTGCACTTGATTTAGTAAGACAATAGGATACCCTTAATAGTTCTTAAATGACATGATTAATTTTTAAAATAAAGGATGGTGGTACAGTTTTAGGTAGATTTGTTCAGGAGGGAATGTGGGGTAGGTTTTTAGAGAAGAGGAATTGATTCAGTTATCATAAGACTTCCCTGGAAAGAAAAGTAGATCTTTGCTCCAAGTCCAATGTCAGATTGAGGTGTGTTTCAGAACCCTTGTTAATTGAAATCCAGTGTTAGAAAATGCACTGGATCTAAAATCCTGTAAGATCTTGCCCAAGTTCAAGCAGACCCACTAATCTTTCGTGTTAATGGCCTAAAATTTCCACTCTGGGTTCTGGTTTGGTTTGGCGCTCTCCCCAGATTGCCTCACTAGGGTGCCATGTTTCCAAAGCTACCAAGCTATGGGCAGGGCTGTAATTTCAGTTTCCTCATTTTTACAAAAGATCAGGTTTTTCTAAAGCTCTTAGTGTATCAGCCAGAATTTGTGTTGAAAAGATACACAAAAACTGGGAACCACTGCGGTTGACTTTTAGCCCTTTCATCCCACCTGCATTCCCCTAAATGCTCAGCAGGACCTAGCACTTTCTCTCCACTCAGTGCTCTCCCTCAGCAGCCAAAGATTACCTGTTATGCACACAAGTGGTCCAAGCTGCTCTGTCCCAGAGAGGAATGTGGAGCCTTGCCAGTTGACATTTTGGGGGGGTCACAGGAAAAGAGAGGGTAAGCAGGAAGTGTTTCATGGGCTAGAATCATGGGATATGCAAGGACACCCCATGAACATTCCAGAGCTCAGTGCTAGACAATGGCATATGAGGAACCATTAGACTGATTTCCCCTGTGGTCAGAGGCTGGCTGCATTTTTATCCTTCCTCCCCTGCCTGAACACTCCCAACATTGGAATTTCTTCAGATGGCTACTGTGTGTGGTTTTCAACCAGGACAAACAAAAAAGAGAGAGAGAGAGAGAGAGATTTGTTTTCCTGTCTGCTTTTGGTCAATGGAATCTCTGATTCGACTTAACTGGTCATGCCTTGGACACCCGGCGGCTGGTTAGGACTTTAAGCCCTAAGCACACGGAACTAGCTTTACTGATTCCTTTCCATCGCCCGAATCAGAGTACAAACTTCATCCTACCCCTCACCCCCAGCGTCCCTTCAAACTATGGTAATTCTGCAGGTAATTCCCAGCTAATATTCTGCCCACAAATTGCTATTTCAGCTGAACTTCCCCATACTTGAGCATCCTTACCAAATATTTTGGGCTTCCTCATGGTCTAGTTACTTTCTCATCTGTACGCTTTTCTGATATAATTTTGAAGTGGTGAAAAATCTGCCCTCATTTTAAAAGGCATATAGTGGGCGCCTGGGTGGCTCAGTCAGTTAAGAGTCTGCCTTTGGCTCAGGTCATGATCCCAGGGTGCTGGTTGGGCTCCCTGCTCAGCGGGGAGTCCGTCTCCCTCTGCCCCTACCCTGGCTTGTGGGTGCTTGCGCACGCGCTCTCTTTCTCAAATAAATAATAAATAAAATGTTTAAATACATACATATACAAAGACATAAATACATAAACAAAGGGCATATAGTAAGCTCAGCTCCCCGCCCCCCAGGAGATATTGCAGAAATCTGGATTTATACTCCTTTATACCTAATTCCAGCCTTCCAGGACTTTCAGTATGGATTTCTCAAAACCTTTGTGCTTTGGTGTCTTGTTTTTCACCTTTTTTTTCCCCTAACTGAAAATGGGGTGAGGAGCAGGAGAAGGGATTGTGGATCACTGTGATTAAAAAACAAAACACACAGATGGCTCAAGGAGAATCCTGGCCCCTCCCATATCCAATCCCAGGGAGCAGGAAGTAGAAGCAACTCTCAGGTGAGTAAATTTGCAGATGCCCATGCATGTCCAGAACATTCCCCAAGGGTCATTAGAGACTGTCCAGCGGGGGCGTGGAAGCTATTCTTCCGTTTTGGTTTTCTTTCAAAACTTTCGTCCAGAGAGCATCCTGTTCTGTTATATACATCCCCAGCGCTTTCTCCAAATTGCTAAGTGGAGTACGAGACTCAAGTGCCTGACATTGGGTTAGAAATAGAAAATGAGCTGGCAAGACACTAGTCCCAAGCCTGGGATGGGCTGCTGCTGAGTCCTCCTCCACAAGCCCTCTGTACTTGGCCCTTCCTTCTTCCCCTCCACAGCCCCAGGGCTCAATCCTGTCCTTGTTCAACAGTTGAAGGCACTTTACGATATTTTCAAATATACCCTTGATCCCTGCACACATTTAAGAAGCAGCTGTTTTCCCTCCAGAACACTAAGCAGAAAGCCGACCCCCCCCTTCCTTCTCCCTATCTTCCCCAGGGCGGGGGGGTGGGGTGGGGTGGGGACTTGGTGGAGCTGGGACCTCTTTGTGGGGAGTCTGTGGCCAGAGGTGCACACACCAGCCTTTGAGAAGGAAAAAGCAGTGGGTTGGAAAGGCTATTGCATTTTGCAGGCTACAATTAATTAATTAATTAACTGGTTAATTAATTCACTAATTTGTTTTTATTTTATTTTTAAAATTTTTAAAATTATTGTTTTTAAAATTTCTTTTCAGTGTTCCAGAATTCATTGTTTATATCACTAACTAATTTTGAATTGAGCTCTACTCCCAACATGGGGCTTGAACTCATAACCCTGAGATCAAGAGTCACCTTGCAGGCTATACTTAGAAGCAGTTGTCCTGCTTGTAGAAAGCAGTGGCCCGCTCTAGCTATAATTATGTCCCTTTCTCTCTCTTCCTTCCTTCCGTTCTTTGTTTCTTTCTTTTTTAGTGACCTTCTTTCAGAAACTCGATTTTAAGGTGTTTACCATTTTCTGTAAAATGGAAAAAAAAAATGTTGCCTTACAGGCAGGTGGTCCCCAGTGCATTCTCAGTCTCCTGAGGAAGGAATGGGGAGCAGTTTGGTAAAACTTCACTTGATGTTGGAGTTACCGGAGGATAGGAACTGAGGTGAGGCTTTTGGGACGACAGAGTCAAGTTCTTGTTTTTATCACCTAGACATTGGTGGACTGATTCAGGATTCCTGGGTTCCCATTTTCCCCTTTATCAGACCCATGCTACGTCCATCCACGTAACAGCATGGTGACCAGGTTTGAATCCCACCCTACTGGTTGCAGGACCGGCTTACTAGTTATGCGAACTCGGGCAAGTTCCTTGATAACCGGATCTGCCTCCTAAGATTACCGTGAGCTTTAAGTGCAAGGTGGGTAGGCCAGGGACCAGCATATATCGTGGAAGCATTCCTGAGATTATGGGCTTTTTCCTCTCCTTGGCTGTAGCATGACGAAGTGCTTGTAACTGTCATGTCGGTCATTCTGCACTCCTGACAGGAAGAACATCCATTGTGTGCAAACACTCACTGCAAGTGTTGTTCTGAGGACCGGCAGAGGAAAGGAAAGATCTGGCTCCTACCCTCTGGGAGGGGAAGAGACTCCTCAGAGAGTTTCTCAGAGAATACGACTCACAAAGGGAAAGAATCTGCACCCAGCTTTCCCCTGTGGGAAATGTCAGGACATGGAGGCCTGTCAGAAGCTCTGGGACCGGGATCGTCAGCAGCGCCTGGGGAGCAAAGAAAGCTGTGGAGGTTATCTTCATACCTCGAGGCCTCCTTCTGGCACAGAATGTGAAAGAAGAGCGGGAAGAACAGACAGGACTGGGATTTGGCAGGGTTCCATGAGCAGCTGAGGAGCTCCGCCTCTAGGCCCCAAATCTGCCCCTAGGGGATTCAGGCTCCCCCTTCTGGGCCTAGCCCCACACTCAGAGCCCTGGTTCTGGGCACACTGGTGTGTCCTCCCTAGTGTGCGCGTGTGACGGGCCATGGCCATGCCCTTCCAGTCTTCCCCTGCCTCTCCTGAACCCCCGGCCCATTCTAGGCTTTATAATCAGAGTCCTCATTATTCTGCTTTGTCCATCCAAAGGCTACCCAATCTGTTAAGGTCCACTTCAATCTCATCTCCTCCCTGAAGCCTTCCCTGACCACCCAGCTCTCACTGCCCTAAGTTCCCTTGTAGTGGAAAGTTGAAATGTGGTTAATTACATTTGCCCCAAATATCTGAGCACCTGTTGGGTTGCAAGGCTCTGGGCGTGGATGTTGGGGAAGGTATGAAAGTAAAGGGCAGGATCGTCTTTTATCAAGAAGGTTAGACTCTAAGAGAATGGCCTGGAAAATCCCCATGTTGCTTTGCAGGTCTGTTTTTATTATTTAACTTAATAACAACAATAATAATAAACCATTGGGGGAATACTTGCTATGTGTCAATACTGTGCCAAGAGGCTTTCATGAACTATCTAATCCTTAATAGTTCTTCTGTAGGGGAAATGCTATTATTTGAGCCAGGCAGGCCGACTCTACTGTTTCCACTCCTCACACGCTGCCGTAATTTTCCCCATGTGTTTCACCTTTTCTGCTCAATGAGCATGAAACTCTTTGAGGCCAGGCACCTTGTCTCATCCTCCCTCAGCCCCTGCAGCACTAAACACACTGCTGGTTTTGGAGGTCAGCCGCACACGCCGCTGGTGAGTTGTCCGCCAGGATTCAGGGATGCCTCGGTGAGCAGGCCCGGCGGCGGCAGAGAGGAGAGATTGCCCTGGGTTTCATAGTTCCGGGCAGCAGAGCCAGAAAAATAGATGAGGAGTCCAGGGTCCACATACTGCTGGGGACCAACTCGCAGCTCACTCGCTGCCTCCAGGCCTAGACCAACATTACCACCGAGCCAGGCCTCTAGGTACTAGGTGGGCTTTATCTGAGGACCACTTTACAGCCTGCATGTAGGTCCATTAGGAACAGGCCCAGAAGGTTCATGGTTAATGATTACCAAGACCCGGAAGTCCCCAACATTGCCTAGAACTAAGAATGTCCTGTCTTGAGGACAGACTTGTATCATCTTCACATCTACAAGCCAACCTTAGGATTGCTTAGCATGTCTGCCGAGTTAGAGTGATTGTATGTCTGAGAGCAGGGGCACTTGAGGCACAAAAATATCCGTCCACATTCAAGGGGACAGATTCCTTGACATTTAATGAAAATCTTACTCCCGTTCTAGTTACTCATCTATCATGTTATCTCTTTCTTTCAGAGTTACTGATGGCCTAGATAGTATAATAAGCTATGCAGGGGAAAAAACAAAAAAACAAAAAAGGGACACCTGGGTGGATCAGTTCGTTAAGTGGCTGCCTTCGGCTCAGGTCAGGATCCCAAGGGTCCTGGGATCAAGGCCCATATCCTGCTCCTGGCTCAGCAGAGAGCCTGCTCTCCCTGCTTGTGCTCTCCCTCTCTGTTAAATGAATAAGTAAAATCTTAAAAAAAGAAAAAAAGAAGCTATGCAGAGGGTGCCCTGGTGGCTCAGTTGGTTAAGCATCTGCCTTCAGCTCAGGTCATAATCCCAGGGTCCTGGGATCGAATCCTACAATGGGCTCCCCACTCAGTGGGGAGTCTGCTTCTCCCACTCCCTCTGCTTGTGCGCTCTCTCTGTCTGTGTCAGATAAATAAATAAAATCTTAAAAAAGAAAAAAAAAAAAGAAGCTATTTAAGACTTAAGGGCGCACACCACAAAACTGGTTTCCCGCCCTCCAGCAGCTAATAATCTCATGAAGGAGATGATTTTAGCTCTATAAACACACGTATCTACAACACAAGTCATATGATGATTATCATATCAACCGTTTATTAATTGCTCACCCTTTGCTTCTATGCTAATAATGTTTTAGCAGATGTTATCACACTTAATCTTTATAACAAATCTAGATGTAATTATTCCCATTTTATGTATGATGGATAAAGCTCTGAGAGGCTGATTTGTAACAGAGCTATCATTCAAGCCAAGGTTTGTTGGACCCCAAAGTTGGCTTCTAACAGCTACGCTGTACCGCTCCTCTTGAAAGGTCCAGACAGTGAGTGCTAAGTGAAAACAGAGATAAGGTCACTTTGGCTCAGTTAACCAGAAGTCTTCTCCTCTAAATGATACTTCCCACTGCCATGGCCCAATCCTTTTTTTCCCTTCATTTTTTTCCCCTACCTAGCCTTCACAGTACTACCAAATTAATGTTTCTTTCTTTTCCTCTCTTTCTTTCTGTTCGTTCTTTTTCTTTTCCTTCCTTCCTTCTTTCTCCCTCTCATTCTTTCTTTTTTTTTTAAGTGGGAGAGGGGAACAGAGGGACAGAGTGAGAGAAAATCTTAAGCAGACTCCACTCTCAGGGCAAACCCAAGACGGGGCTTGATGCAGGACTCGATCTCACAACCCTGAGACGATGAGAGTTGGATGCTTAACTGACTGAGCCACCCAAAGCCTGACATGCAAGGTCTTCCACTGGCCAAGTATATCCTAACTTTCCAGCCTTTGCTTTTTCTACTTCTGTTCCCTATATTTTTGCCAAATAGAACTATTTGCTATTCAGCATATAGATCCACCACTATTGCTTCCAAGTTTCTTTCCATACCTTCCATCTAGAATGCCTTTTCCTCAGTTCGTGTCTCCAACTCTTACCCGTTCTTTAATGTCCAGTTTAAATGTCACTTGTTACATGACAGTTACCAAGTTTGGGATATATACAGATATAGATATAGATATAGATATCTATATCTATAGATATCGATATAGATATAATTTCCATGTATTATTTATGAGTCTTTTTTCCTCTACTAGAGAGCAAGTACTTTGAAAGCAGAATCCAAATCTCATTCATTCTTATATTTTCCCATATCCCAGTCCCTAGTATCCTAGTACTTCTTTATGTACCTAGAATATCTTTATTCTATATATCATATCCTCTATATCCTAATTAGATACAGTCTCCCATATCCTCCATGTCCTAACCTAATCAGAAGTCCATAAATATTTATTGGGTCAGTTAATTTTTTTAAAAAACTTTATTTATTTGACAGAGAGAGATCAGAAGTAGGCAGAACAGCAAGCAGAGAGAGAGGAGGAAGCAGGCTCTCTGCCAAGCAGAGAAACCGATGTGGGGCTTAATCCCAGGACCCTGAGATCACAACCTGAGCTGAAGGCAGAGGCCTAACCCACTGAGCCACCCAGGCACCCTGGATGAATTAATTGTTTAAATCGAAGGATAAACTAATTAAGTGGAAGGATTTGAATGTGTAGCACCTTCCTCTGCCAATCTTCTTTCGAAGTACCCATACCCTTACAGAAGCTGTGAAGATAGAGAGCTATAGTTTAGAGTCCTAGAAAGCCAAGATAGAATTGAACCTGGTAGGGTAAGAGTCTAGAGAACAATGGATCATTTGCATGCTACATTGTAGAGGAAAAGGACAGGACATAGAGTTCAGGGTGGCGGGTAGAGGAAGGGCTGTAATAGCAATGAATTTCTTTCTTTGAAATATTGTCCAACATCCTGGTATTTGGGGAATCTGCCTCCTTTGTCTGGTGCAAACTGTGGCATTCTAGCCAAGCCTAGCAGCGGGGACTCTCACTGGTGGACCTGTTGCTTCCCTGCCCCCAACCCCTACCCCTACCCAGCCCCTCCAGATGTATTGCCCTCCCTGTCATCCCAGAGCAAGTGTTAGGTGCAAACTAAGGCTAAGGTTGGACCCCCTTGGGCCAACTGAGCTTGGGCTCAAGTTGTGTAAAACCCATTGGACTTTCAGAATCAGAATCACATTTTAGGTGAATGGAAAAATCTTCCTTGATTTTGGCTTGCTTGTTCAGGGATTCACAGGACAGAGCAGGCTGGGCAGCCGACCTCAGCAGGATGCCTTAGACAAGGCATCTGCACAAAGGATGGGAAGGCAGAAAGACAGTCGCACCACCACGGAGAGGGGGCAGGAGGGGTGGAAGAGATGAGAGCAGCTTTCCGTTTCAAGGACTACAAGTCTGCAGGTCCAGAGTTCCTAGATAGGCACTTGTAAAAATGGCCCTGTCAGGAGGGATTCTTGACTCTTAGGTAGTCTCTGTTCCCAAGCCCCTTTTATGGTTCCATTCACCTTATTCCAGCTTCCCAGGGGAGCTAGTGCCGAGATGAGGTCTACATGAGCCACGCTCTGCCTTAGAGCTCGCAGCCTTTTTCTGAACCAGTCTTCCCGAGTCTAAGGAGCCTGTAATAGCAACTGGGAGATGGGACACTCAGAGGTCCCATTAAATGTCTGGTGAGACTTTTAGAACTCTGATCTATAGAAAGCTAAGAGAAGGTAAAATTAAACTTATTGAAAGCAACCCACACAAGAGCAGAATTTCCTGACCTGAAGTCTCCAAATCCCAAAGATGTCTGTGGTGAATTCAGGGTGTGGGGGACCCACTGAAGTGGTGTGTAAAATTATATATGTTATGAAAAAAAAATTATATATGTATGTATAGGTGTGGCTGCCTTTGTTTCTGGAACCAGGGCCTGTAACCTTTATCACATTCTTAAAGGGTCTGTGACCTCCTGAAGTTAAACAAAACAAAACAGCACATTTTTCTAGAGAATAAAGGTGGGAACTGGGTGTCAGGGGAATTTGGAGGACATTCCAACTCCTCCCACTTCCCATGTGATGCAAACATGTGTGCGCTGGGAAACAGTGACAAATACAGGGAAGTGACAGGTCACTTAAAAAAAAAAAAAAAAAGCCCTTCAGGCTGATAGAATCCTGAGGTCTGTCCTTCTCTTCTTAAATGATACGACTTACGTAGCTGTCCCTCCTCTCTTTCATTTTGTCTTCGCTGCCACGGGATTACCTGTTCTAGAGAATGCTGTTTGTTCAAGGGCATTGAGCCTAGAAGGGGAGGCCTCGTTTGTTGGGCTGGCATGAAGAGCCACGGTCTGGGCAAGGTTGAATGTGTCCTTCACCTGTTCTAGTGGAAGCCAAACTTGTCAAGCCTGTACCCCTTTAAAACTTCTAAAACATTTGTGGATTCCTCCGGGTAATTGTAATTGTACTTTCAGTATCCCTGAATGAAAAACTGCACGCTGATAAAAAGCAACAGTGTGGGTGATATTCCTTTAAATACGTATTTTTAAAAATGACAGGAGCATCTCTGTGTGTTTGAAAAACAGCTCAGCACTTACATGCGAGATGAATTATTTATCGCGTCTATAGGCAATGATCGGGAAGCCTCTGGATTCCGGAACCCCTCACTGTGGACCTCCTGAGGACCTTCTCCTCTTCCCTCAAAGAGGGAGTCCCTGGTCTCATTTAAGCTCTTCGCTTTATAGATGAGGACACTGTGGTCTGAAAATATGAGTCTCCCAGTGAGGCGGGTGGAGCTCATTCGAGACCTTCCTTACTGCCACTGGAGGTCTTTGCAGGAGGCCTGTGAGGCCACAGAATGTTCTCAGAGCCTCCAGTCTCCCACTGGCCCTGGAACTCTCCTCTCCAACATCCATACCTCCACGCCCTCCCCTCACTAAGAGGGCCACCTCTCCAAAGGGCACCTGAGGGAAGGAAGGACCCTGGCCCTCTGACAGGACTGCGTTGCTGCCATCAGGCACCCGAGCAAACTGTAGAATGGACCCTTTCGTGCGGTTTGCCATTAAATCAAGCAATCAGATTCTCCCCCTGCTTACCTGTGGAAGACGCTTTATTCCTTTCCGATTAGCAGACCTGAGAAACCATCAGACAAGAGAGTCAACTGAGGGGCACCAGGCCTTGGCAACAAACATAATGGCTGCCACTGGAGTGACTGAGCCACCCAGACAGGTTAAGCCCTGCCTCATGTGGTCCTTACCACACGCCTGTATTATTCTCATCCTCATTTGACAGATGAGGAGACTGAGGCTTGGAGAGGTAAATGGCAACACCACACACTTTCTAAGGGCTTCAGGGATGGGATTCAAAGCCAAGCCAAAAGCCAGAGCCTACAGGGGTAACCTCTATGCAGCACTCTGTTACGCCAGGCTGACTGGTCCCAGGATTCTTGGGTCCTCCTTAGGAGTAAATGATATTTTGACCCCTTTACTCAAGGAATCATTCTAAAGCCAGTCATAGTTACCCAGTAATGCAGAAGCCCTTCTCTTCCAAAACTGGGAACCTCTTTGCCACATCCTCTAGGGACCCAGATGGACTCCATAAACAGTGCTCATCCATGAGAACAGAGGCACTTGATCTTTAAAGTTCTGATTCTAGGGCACCTGGGTGGCTCAACTGGTTAGGCAACTGCCTTTGGCTCAGGTCATGATGCCAGAGTCCTGGGATTGAGTCCCTGATAGGGCTCCCTGCTCTGCAGAGAGTCTGCTTCTCCCTCTGACCTACTCCCCTCTCCTGCTCTCTCTCACTTTCTCTCTTAAATAAATAAATGAGATCTTTAAAAATAAAATAAAATAAAATCCTAATTCTAGCTCACAGCTCCTGCACAGAGGAGGTCAGAAAGGGTGAGTTCCTAGGCTTGTTCCCACCTCCGCCCAGGCTGTGCTCCACCCGGAAGTGCTCCCTGACAGATCCACTCACCAACTAAGGCCTCCAGGCTGACTCAAAGATTTCCCTGGTCCACGAAGTTCTTCAGAACTATATGAATCCACGCTGATTTGTCTCATTCTTTCTGGAGGAATTTTCTCTTTGGCCTAATTGCAGCTTCTGCCTTTTGTCTGTTTTGACTCGTGGAAGAGCCTTAGCCCCCAGCAAGCTCCCTGAAAGCAGAAGCCAAACATATTCAGTGTCGCCTGCCCCCAAGCACCCAGCACACGGTAGGACTGCTTGTCAGTACTTCCTACATGGAAGGCCATGGTCCTGAGAACTTCCTTCCTCCTGGACCATTCATTCTGGCTACAGCTCCTCTCCAAAGACATTGCTGGCTTCCCACCCCCTACCTAATTCCCCTGAGGCTCATGACCTTTGAAAGTGCTGGGATTTGTTTTGCTGCCCTCATCAGAAAGAAGCCTGACTTTTTCTGAGAATCTTTTTGTCTTTGGGGCCCAAGGGGCATGGCCTGGAAGACGTGAGACCAGTTTTTCTGCACCTGAGCAGGGCTCTCCTTGAGCTCTAAGAGGCCATTCAAGGCTTCGGCAGCTCGGACTTTTAAAATCACCTGAGTCCAGACAGGGGGTTAAAAAGGCAAGAATCAGAGGAAGGTGTGTGAGTTTTCTTCTCCGCTCGTGTCTCTTTCTCAAGGGCTCTTCTTAACTAAGTGTGTTTGCCTTTCGCTATTCTGGGAGGCTGAGAGCCTCTTTTTGTCTGTAGACTGAGACAGAATGTCTGAAGCAAGAGGAAATCGAGCTCCTGACCCAATCCCCCCACCGCGGTGGAGCCCAGCGCTCCGGCGAGGTGATGAGGCGCTGTCCTGACTGATCTTCACTGGGTCAACTAGGACAGCTCGCTGAAGCCTCCTGGCCGTTGAGCCAGCCATACCCCTCTCTCAACCTCAGTTTCTTCAGCTGTAAAATGGAGGGGCTGGGCATTGATCACTGAATCCCTTCCTGCCCTGAATCATCACTGCCTTCTAAACTTTTTCCTCCCAACCTCTACCCCCACTCTGCCACTGACTTCCCACAGGACTTTGAACCACACAGTGGTCAGGGCTGCACCTTGGCCTTGCCCAGCTAGGAGTTCTATAGGTTGAGATAGTCCTATTGACAGAACAGGACTGCTGCCATCCAGTGTCCTGGCAAACTGCAGAAGGGAACAAGGGGGTCTTTTAGGCAGTTCGACATTAAATCAAGAAATCATAGCGTCCCCTACTTACCTTTGGAAATGCTTGGTCCCTTTCAGATAACCAGTGTACTATTTTCCACTGAATAATTTTACTAACAATAATATCTGAATTTTTTACCCGTCCTTTACAGTTTATGAAATGGTTTTATATCTGTGATCTCTCTCTCCTTTTTTAAAAAAGATTTTGTTTATTTATTTATTTGAGAGAGAGAGGGAGAGCAGGGGGAGTGGCAGAGGAAGAGGGAGAAGTAGGCTCCACACTGAACACACAACCCTGAGATCATGACCTGAACCAAAATCAGGAGTCGGAAGCCCAACCGACTGAGCCACCCAGACAACCCAGCAATTGCTCTCTTTTTAAAAATGTTATTTTTAAGTAATCAATACAGCCTATGTGGGGCTCAAACTCAGAACCCCAAGATCAAGAGTCTGCATACTCCAATGACTGAGCCAGCCAGGCACCTCCCTACAATTCATTTTTAAATTCTCACCGACAACTCCACATAAAAGACAGGGATTATCATTCCTATTTTGCAGACCAGGTAAATGGAATGATTTACCTAAATTATTCAACCAGAATGACAAAGCTGAGAATGAATGTCCTACAGAGAAACCACAGGCCCCTAGAAGCCAGGAGCAAATGCAGACCTGTTTAAGGATGTTTACCTTACCACGATAGGACTCAGTGTGAACATGTGAAGGAGAAATATCTGTAATATAGAAAATATATGCAAATGATATGTAAATCTGCCTCTGGAGATTTTGAACCAAGAGTTTGCTTGGTGCTTTGCAAAGGAACACAAGAGCAGTAGTTCGATTCCTTCCCGTGAGCAAGAACCAGAGAAAGTAGAGGAGATGGTGACCGGATAGAGGGTATTGGGTGATTTCCAGCCTGCTTTTTCTTCCTTCTGATAGTTTTTGTTGTGGAGGCAGAGGGTGGGAAAGGAGGTAAGGAAAGGAGAAAAGAGCTCCTTATGTTTGGCCCCATCCCCTTTTCAGGTCACAGCTCCTGCTCAGAGCTAGGCAGGATGCGAGAGCCCTCTTGAGACCCAAGCTCCCTTCCTGCAGCCCCAGGGCCTCCCCCTTGGGGGAGGGCAGTGATGAAAGTGCACAGTGGGAGGGAGACGCAGGCTGTAATCTCTCCCACACGGTCCCACCTCTCTGAATCATGTAGGTCATGCCCTACTGCGCTCTGAGGCTCCTGGTGGAAAGTGGCAGAGTGTAATTATTCTCTCCAGAAAGGGAAGGCTTTGGAAATGGTACCCAAATTCAGCAAGATCATCACCCCTCAACTGGGCAAAGGAAAATGAGGTGATCCTTAAGGAGGTACAGCGAGAGCTTTGTACCTACAGCATGGTCCAGTCTGGAGAGGTCAATCTGCTGTGCCTTGGACACCTCTCCTGTCACTTTATAGCCTGTCCCCTGGGCTGGGTCAGAAAGTACAGCTCCCCCGAAGCAAGAAAGGCACCAGGTCAGGCAGGAAAAGCAGTTCATTTGGGCTATCCAAGGAAGACTCACAGATCAGAATCCAGGGCCCTGTCGACAGCATTTCTCAGAAAAGGAAACCACTTGGTCTGCGCTCACCAAAGCTGAGGCACTTTGGACAAATTCTCTCATTTGAGCCTCACATCATCTCTGTAAGAGGGGAACTATTCTGAGCCTCATTTCATGGGGGATCAAGGTCACACGGCTAGCTGATGGCAGGTCCAGGGTTCATGCACAAGGGTTCCGCACCCTTGATCAGAGCATGACACTATCTCTACCAGGGCTCTGGGTGCAGACGGAGGTGCATGAGACCTCTGAATGGCAATGCCCAGAGAAACAGCGCTCAGGGTGCTGGGGAAGCAAAGGCCCAGGCTTTGGGTGACCAAGGCCTCTGGAGAGCAAGTGACTTCAGATCAACTTGTGAGGGAGCAGCCCTTTCCCAGGAAGCTGGGCCCTGGGCCGGCTGCCCCACGGTCATTGCCTAACCTCTGTGGCTAAACAAAGAGAGCTGAGGTGAGGAAATCAGAACATCCTGTGGAAGGAGCAGAGAACAGAAAACACACTGACGCCATGGGGCCGGGGGTGCCCAGGGGCCAGGGAACCCTGTGAGCCTGGCTGAGGGCCCTGGGGTGGGAGCCGCCTCGCTTGGCCAGCCGTGGGAGCCTCCACTGGCAATAACCACCTTGGAGAGCTCAGGGAACCGTGAGAAACTGGTCCTTTTATCCCAAGGAGCTTGAGAGCTTCACAGAACCTCTTAATTACAAGCCCAGGAAGAAAGGGAGGAAAACGTTGCTTTGGCCGAGACACTTGCCTCATCAGCTATTGTGAATGCAGGGCTGGGAGGCCAGGAGAGGTGCAGAGAGGCAGGCATCAGCAAGAGGGTGGCTCAGCCCAGGGCCAGAGCTTTCATCTGAGGGAAGAAGCCTGCAAAGCCTCAGCCAGAGACAGTGTGCTCTGACCGCTGCGTACTCTCCCCCGGGGTCTTTCCGCTGATGTCCTCTTAGTTTGTGCCAGTGCCCACCACGACAGCCTTGATCGCCCCACAGCAGAGGGTGACTATACCCTTTTAATGAAATGCAGGCAATTTCAGCATCCAGCATGCCAGAGACTTGCAGCGTTTATTCTGGAAAGTAAAGTTTTTTTTTTTTTTAATTTTTTTTTTTATGGAAGTGTTGAATCTTTTTATTGCATACCCAAAACTAATGTAACATTGTCTGTTAACGAAATAGAATAAAAATTAAAAGTTTAGTAAAAAACAAAAGCGACAACAACAACAACAACAAAACAAAGCCAGTAGGTAATTGTAATGAGCTGTCATGGGAGAGAACCATGGAGAGAAATAATCCTTTAGACCACCTCTTCAGTGGACTGACAGGAACAGCTTCCCGGCATTGTGGGAGCAGGGCTGCACTTTGTTCAATGATTCCACTGTTTTCCCATTTGAGGTACCATCTGTCACTCACAGAAAGAGTCTTCCTGCCAGAACCACATACATACTGATATCTTTTTCCCCCTCAATGTCCCTTAACCTCAGCTGATACACTTTAGCATCTTCCCACTTCCCCCACCCCATGCACCAGTGCACATTATCTCTGCTGCCAAATACTACAGACCTCCTCAAAATTCATCTGAAACCTTAAGATTTCCCTGGTAGAATCCATACTCTCCCACTTCTACCTTGCATCTAAAGCAATCTCTTTGGGTTACTTGAGCTTAAAGGATTTGTAATCCTTTATTCGCCTAACTAGGAACACTGGTCTCTAGAATCAGGTCATCTAAGGGCTGCTGTAAGGAAGCGTGTTCCATTTCGGACAAAGCTTATAGGTATGAGAAAGGAGATCATTAAGCAGTTTCCTTGTATCACGCAGAAGTTTGGCTTCTAATTTATGAGCTGGTGTATAGTCCCGTTTCATAAATCCCCGCTCTTGGCATCTTGGCGTCCTGCCTATTTGAAGAGGGGGTGGGAGTGCCTTTCCTGATGAAACCCGTAGCGCTGTCCTTGTCATTGTCCCTCGGACCGGAGCAATCACGTGTTTCACTGTAATGATAAGAGCACCATGCAAATGTTTTCTGGCATTCCATCCCTTGAAAACCTTATGCTGCTCTCACCCAAGGGTCTGGACATTTACCTCCCAAGATCAAGACCCCCCAGCCTACATACGTTCCTTTTTTCCTTCATGCCATCTATAATTAATCAGCACAATGCAAAAAATCTTGAGGGATAAACCATAGAGAGCTGAGCAATTTATAGGTATGCAGTCTGGTTATTCTGGGCATGTTGACAGTTAATCCCAATGACCAGGTTATTACCATTGCCTCCTGGCTTTCCTCCTCTACCTTCTATTCCTGGTGAGGTCCACCTCTGCTCTTGCAGCTTTTTTGTTTGCCTGCCTTTCTTCAATCTAGGCCAGGCAACCAGTAAGGATAGCAGGGTGGTCTTGGTTTCCCACCCTCAGAAATTTCCTGGGACATCTGGGTGGCTCAGTCGGTTAAACGTCTGCCTTTGGCTCGGGTCACAATCTCAGGGTCCTGAGATAGATCCCCACATCAGCCTTACTGCTCAGCGGGAAGCCTGCTTCTCCCTCTCCCTCTGTACCTCCCCCTGCTCACGCGAGCGCGCTCTCTCTCTCCTCCCCTTTCTTTCAAATAAATAAATAAAATCGAAAGAAAGAAAGAAAGAAAGAAAGAAAGAAAGAAAGAAAGAGAAAGAAAGAAAGAAAGAAAGAAAGAAAGAAAGAAAGAAAGAAAGATCTCCTTGAATCAATCCTTTACCTTCCAAAGAAATTCCTCTGCTCCCAACAAATTCTCATTAGGTCTTTCTAACCAGTTGAGCATTAGCCCATTGAAAATCCTCCTTTCTGAAGCCCTTCACAGTAAATAAAATCCCCTGTAACCTACACCCTCTCTCTCAGAGAACATCTTCCATCCTCTTGTCCCACATGCTCTAGCCAGCACCATCTCTCTGCCAGTCAGCAGGATCTTCTCTTGCCTGTTGGTCGACCCTGAAATGGGTACAGGAAGTCACGTGAGGTGCATTTCCGGTGCTGGGGGTGGGGGCGGCGTGCAGCCCATGGGGTGACGGGCTCTCACGTAGCCCTCGGTGATAGCCTATGTACACGCTGTAGTCGTGGGATGAACCGGGTGCTTCAGGAGACCTGAGAAAGATAAATTTAGCCTATGGGGCTGAGGAAGACTTCCCAGTTGAGTTGGGCTTAAAAGAGTAGGTAGAATTTCTTCAAGCAGAGAAAAGAACGGGAAGCAGTATGGCCTTTGTGCGGGTAGAGTCTGTCCTTTAAAAAAATCATGCTCCTGGGGTACCTGGGTGGCTCAGTGGGTTAAAGCCTCTGCCTTTGGCTCGGGTCATGATCTCAGGGTCCTGGGATCAAGCCCCACATCAGTCTCTGCTCAGCAGGGAGCCTGCTTCCTCCTCTCTCTCTCTGCCTGCCTTTCTGCCTACTTGTGATCTCTCTCTGTCAAAGAAATAAATAAAATCTTAAAAAAACCATGCTCCTTTGGAAAAATACGACATGTTCCCATTGATTCCTCTGGTCCCTGAGATTTGAGGAAACTTCCTAGGGGGCCTGCACTTTTCCTCTGAGAATCTCTCGTTCATTGGAAGTAAGAGCTAACTACAGATTATTGTTTCTACAGTCCACAACAGATCAGGGGTTTCCCTGCACGGCCCCTGGTACACAGTCACATAACCGTGCTCTCTCGATTCTTCAGGGAGACCGTGGAATTGTGGAATCTTTCTGGAGTCCTGGCAGGGCCTCTGCAGGCACTGTCGGGGATGTGAACTTGTACACTAAGGGGAAAAGGTCAAGACCTCAGGCTTGCTTATGTTTTCCACAGCCTCTCCAGGCCTGGCAGCTTCCTCATCTGTGCATGACAGCTGTTTGTTTTCTAGAGGGTGCTGACCATGCATGCCACCCGGCATGTGAAGACACAGTCCTGCCCTCAGGCCTTTGGGAACCAGAGCTAGAGACTCAGCTCTGGGTGCAAACACAGCTTGAAAAGCAGACAGGCTGAGCCCGAAGGTGTGAGGCCTTTGTTCCCTCCTGAGAGAAAAAAAAACGAGCTGGCTAGACAAATTCTCTGAAGAAGGGAGCACACAGGGATACCCAAGAGCTCCCTTTGTGGAGGATAAGAGGGGAGGCTGGAATCCCGTTAGTGTCCAGGCACTAAAGAATGCCTAGGGATGGAGAAGGGCAACACAAGCCTGAGGCAAGTGGGAAACAGATGGAGGCCAGCAGTGAGGGAGGACCGGCCCCACAGGGGAAATGAGAGGCCACCCGGTGAGAGGAGTGCCATCTGCCAAGCCTCCCTTGGCCCCACAGGCCTCATCCGGCATACTGCCCCTCCCCACCTAGGGCCAGGGGCTCACAGCCCCACACCCACACAGATCTAAATCAACCCCTGCTGAGCAGGTGCCCATGGAGAAAGCTGGAAAGGAAAGGCCAAAAGAACTGGTAAAGATGAAACTTCAGGAGGCAGTATGGAGCCATGTAAAAGACACAGGGCTTTGACCCAGACCAGCCAGGATTCTTTCCTTCCCTAGTTCCATTCCTACCAGCTGTGTGTCTTTGGCCAGCTGATTAGTCCTTCATAACTTCACTTTCCTCTCTGGAAAATGGCGCCCTGTAGGGTTTCAGTGGCATAGCAGTAAAGTGTCATACAC
Source organism: Mustela lutreola (assembly GCF_030435805.1). Classification (NCBI taxonomy): domain Eukaryota; kingdom Metazoa; phylum Chordata; class Mammalia; order Carnivora; family Mustelidae; genus Mustela; species Mustela lutreola. The sequence continues at coordinate 44,204,449 of NC_081297.1, forward strand.
AAGTGCCGGGTACACGGTAGAGGTACACTCGTTACTCCTTCCATGGAAGAGAAGATGTTCATTCTTTAAAATCCACAGTGAGATTTAGAATTAGAAAGAATGAGTTATAAAGAAAGAGAAAAGGATCATTTTGCATTCTTCCTGGGAGCCACAGAAAGGACAGATCTGATAGAGCTGCCCTACGGAGTTTGCTCATCAGCACGGGGAAGCTGTTTCTGTGTGTCAGATTACCGCCAAAATCAACCAGCCTGATGGCAGGGAAGGTGGAGTGAGACTGGGGGGTCCAAGGCCAGGCGGGGTTCCAATCCAGGCTCTGCCACTAAACCTCCGTGGCCAAACTTAGCTTGATGCTTTTGACCCCCCTTCACCCCTAATTCTGAGATACTAAAAGGCCTGCTTAGAGTCCCTTGGAAAGTCCATATACACTGTGACCTGCTAGCCAATCAACCAGGCAATCAACCTAACCATCCATTTAGTTCACCTCCGATCCCTCTATTATAATGATTAAAGGATCTAACTAGCATGCCACGGAGTGGGCCACAGAGGAGGGGGCCCCTGGCTTACAAGGATACATAGGTTTTACAAGGATCAGAAGACACTTAGACACTTTCGGTTAGAGGTAACAGAAATGAACCTCAAGTATCTAAAACCAAAAGGGAGAATTTATTACAAGATGTCAGAGTCTCTCCTAGGAACCATAGGCAGAGTGATCAGTGAGGCCATACAAAGTAGTTCTGGAACCAGAAACCAGGAAGCTGGTACCAACCTAGGCAGCTTCTTTCACTCTGCCTTTCCAAGGCTGACTGGCCTTTCATTTCTGCTTCTCCTTAAGTGTCTTGTTTCATGCTATCATCACCGGTTGGATGGCAATAGTGAATCTCATTTGCAAATTTATAGGAGAGAGAATCTGATTGGCCCTGCTTGGGTGGGATGCCTATGCCTGGTCCACTCAGCCAACAGACAGACAAGCCAAGCATCCACAGACCACTAGGATAAACTCTCATAAATAGAACTCTCTAGGCTGCTCCTGGGTGAGTAGAGTTGAGGAATCTCAGAGAAGGGGAGGTTGTGACCGCCCTTACACCCCAAAGTGTGTTAGAATACAACTAACAAAGGTTAGTTAGAATACAAGTTTGGCAGCTCTGTCAAAACCCAATATAAGAAGGACTTAGACAAGATGGAAGTTTATTTCTCTCCGGTGGGAAGAGTCTGAGTGTATACACTGCAGGGATAATACGGGGACTCCCCAGTGTTAGGAATCCAGGCTCCTTCTAGCTTGTTACTATACTCTCAGGATATTTGTCTTAAGCACACAGTTGAGGATGGCTCACCATTATGTCCAGTCTAACTGGACTGGCCTTCCTTTTAAGTGCATAATTGTTCTTGCTAACTCTTTTTTTCTTTTTCTTTCTTTTTCTTTCTTTTTTTTTTTTTGTTTTTTTAAAGATTTTACTTATTTATTTATTGGGTGGGGGGCAGAGGCAGAGGGAGAGAGAATCTCAAGCAAACTCCTTGCTGAGCACAGAGCCCAACTCAGGGCTCGATCTCACGACCCCGAGATCATGGCCTGAGCTGAAATCAAGAGTCAGATGCTTAGCTTACTGAACCATGCAGGTACCCCTCCTGAAACTTCTTATTAGCTAGAACGTGATCACGTGGACATATCGCAAGAGAGATTGGGGAAGGTTGACTAGGTGGTCATGTGATAGGCTAGGTTGTCATGTGCCTGGTCAAAAATCCCACCACTCTGTGAGAGGATTAAATAGATACTGGGAGATGATCTCCTTCAACAAGAAAGAGTGGCCTTGGTTCCTGGAAGTTCATGGAAGTTTTCGTCCCTCCTGACTCTAGCCTGGAGAGGAGGTTCTTGCCCTGGGGGACAGATATGGCAGGCATGGAAGCATGGACATGGGAATGGCGAGGAGGACAGAACAGGACGAGTGTACACTAAGCAACATCTAAAGCCCTTTGCCCTCTTAATGCCACTTCGAGAAAGCGTGAGGGTGATGGGCCTCTTCCCCTATCCTAACTTAGGGGATAGAAGCGGAAGTTCTTGGGACAGATTGCAGAAGTGAGCTGTCTAACACGGAGTTCTTTAAAGAACACATCTTCAGAGCTGCGGTTCTCCTGGGCAGAGCTCATCTTGGTTAAACAAGATGGAGCTGAAGTCATTTCCTTTAGGCACTAGACCCACACATTATGCCCCAGCCTAGCAACCCCATCCTGCAGCTGTGCTGGGCGGAGCAGCTCAGAAGAGCTAATCCATCAGGAAACCACGCTGGGCACCTACTGTTTGCAGGGCACAGTGCTGGCTGCTGCAGGAGAGCCCACGGCAATGGTCGGGGTGCGTTTAGCAGAAGGTTGCGCTCACCAGCCCCTTCCTCTCTGCCACCAGACTGACCTTATCTTTAGCTGAGGACTTCCTGCCCACTGTCAAGTAATGACGGGGCAAGAGGCTTCAGTTCCGAGTCAGCGGGATGCTGTGGCTTTGCTGACTCTGCACTCAGACTCTCAGCTCTGTACTCTGCCCCAGAAAGGAGGGCTGCCAGAGGGGGCTGACTGTCAGCTACTCCATAGCATTGACCTTGTGTTTTTCGGGGGTCCAGCACCGAGCGTGTGTGTATGTGCGTGTGCATGTGTGTCTGCACTTGTCAGGATGGGGAAGGCAGAACAGAGGTACCACATGACTGGGGGAAGTTAGGAATTCAAAGTGGACTTCGTAGTTTTTAATCAGGAGCAGAGAGAGCCCCAAGCTAAGAATCGACCTGTGCTCACACTCTCTTTGGCTACGACTGAACTGAGTGTTCAAATATCATTCCCCCCATTTTCAAAAACAGGGGTAATGATCGCGTTGCTCAACTCCAGAGGATTTATAAAATGAAAGAGAATTGGCCCGGGAGCCTTGCAAAGACGAGGTCTCTACTTCATTTGTCTGTGCCCTTCAGCACCTGGCACGGCACCTGGTACCTCTCCAGTGAGTCTGGTCCAGACCAAATCACTGAATTCACTTGTTCCACCTGATGTGTAAGGAAACCAAAACCCAGGGAGGGACAGAGACGGGAGATCAAACATGGAAAGTGCCCAGTACCTGACCTTGTTGAGAACCCGATCCACATAAGTGGCCTTCCTTTTGAAACGGCGGCACCACGAGTAGACCCCAGATCTCTGACCTTTGACACCTCCACTCTTACCCCTCACCATGTTGTTCTGAGTTATCTGGCTAAAATCAGATCGTTTGTTTAAGGGCAAGGTGGGATCTGTTTGCAAGAGAGCCATTATGGACACCTGTGCCCATTGTCTAAGTACGATGCATGGTTAAGGAACAGGGTTAAACCCTGGAGCCAAATGGCCTGGGTTTGAATCTTGGTTCTGCCATCTACTACACGACCTCACTTACTCTCTTTCTGCCTCAGCTTTCCCATCTGTACAATGGAGACTGACATTGTATTTAAGATCGCAAGGTTGTAGTGAGGATCAAATGAATTAAAATATACAATACATTTAAAGTACATAAAATACACTTACAAAAGTGCCTGGCACATAGTAAGTATGTTCTCGCTGCCAGTCACAGGAAATGTTAGGCTTTGGTCACCATCATGGTGGCTGCAAAGTCAGTACCTACACTCAGTCTTCACAAAGACATCCTTTTAAGGATGGAGTTTGCTATTTCTGACTAGAATTAAGATTTCCATGGTTATTTTAAAGGACTGGAGACTCTGTTGTGTAAATTTTTTGAGGGCTGTGATGCACCTCTAGGAAGGACTCCCAAGGACTGAGTTCAGTGCCATACAATTGGTGGGCAATTAGGAAGCAGTGATCAGCAGGAACTCTCGGGGAGGTGCGGACCTGGAGTCATTGTGCTCGATCCACAGCACATTGATGGCTGAGATAGGACACGGGTTTTCTACAAGCACATCTCCTTCCCTTAATATCTTTCCAGTCCCAGGCTTCATTCAGATTTACTCAGCATTCCAAAGTCCCTGGAAGCCCCCCAGCATGAAGAAGGTGGCTAAATGCCAAAGGACCAGAGCCAGGAAAACTATGTGAGAGGCAACCTTGCTTCTGCCAAGAATGGGATGTGATTTCCTACCCCTACCCCTGCAGTGGGCCCCCCAACCTTCTGTCATTCCCATTCCCTATCCACCCCCAGCCCTATGGGCCACGGATTTCTGCCTGAAAAAGCAATTCAGCATTGCTCACTCAGGATATTTCCCCCTGACCTACTTCCTGAGTGCTGGGGCCGAAGGCTTGCCCTGCTGAGAAAGGCTGGGTTAGCTCAGCATTTCCCCTGCCAAACGTCACCCAGATGCTGAGTATCTGTCACTCACTCCTAGTCAATTGCCACACCTGAGAGGTGGCTTTTCTTACCGGTTTCCCATGTTGACACCTAGACTGACTAACCTGACAGGTTCCCGGAACAGAGCTGAAACCTGTTTCCTGGTAGAAACGTGCTTTTGCCTTTTCTGTTGTATGCCTGTTTTTGTAATTTGGTTCAGAACCACCGTTTATTGTGGACCCAGGGACTGAGACGGTCATTCCCAAGTGTTCCTAGTTCCTTCTTCTTCGTCTCCTTTTCCTCCTCCCCCCCCATCCTCTTCATAATCAATAACTTACAGGGCACCTACTACATTTTCAGGGATTCTACATATTACCTCTAATATGCCCAGTCCTTGACCTTGTGAAGTAGTTATATTAGGACAGTGTTTCTCAGACTTTAATATGTAGAGGGAAACCTGTTATGATGTGATTCTGTTGAGTAGGTCTGGGAGATGCATGGGAATCTGCATTTCTAACAAGATTTCTAACCAACATGATGTTGGTGCTTGCTGGTTCTAACTCCTTGAGTAGCAAAGGTATCAGGAAGGCTCTTTTGGTTGCAGGTGACTGAAATCCAGTGTGAACTAGTTAAGCAAGAAGAGGAGTTTGTTACAAGGATAGTGGAGTGTCCCACAAAGCCAAGTATAGGATTAAAAATGTGCCTCCGGAAGAGTTGGAGCCAAAGGAGACCCGAGACCCCCTTGGTCTTTTGCCACTGCTTTTTCCTTGCACGCACTTCATTGCTTCATTCTCCCTCCACCCCTCCTTCCTTACTTTCCCCTCCATCCTGGTTAGGGCTAAGGCAGCTTTCCCCACAGTCCTGTGGATTCCACATCTTCTGCTTCCTTGATTTCCTGCCTTGGTTAGGTGGTGCACATCTTCCAGTAACTTCCTAAGAAAGTGAGCAAAGGAAGTAAAATGTTACTTATTAATATAACTGAAAATGTCTTTATACTGGATCAATGGTTTCCCCAAGTACAGAATTCTAGTTTCCAGAGTGGCTGTTGTAATACTCAATGCCATATCAGCCCTCTGTCCTTTGTATCTCACGTCTGGAAGTTTTTCGATTCTTCTCCCTGACCTCTGGTATTCTGGAAGTTCACAACGCTGTGCCTTGGGATGGCTCCTTCCTCACTCATTATACTAGGTGTTTGATGGGTCTTTTTGACCTGGAAATTTATATCTTTCTGTTGTGGGAAAAAAAATTCCTTTGATTATTTCTTAAATGATTTCTTTCCCCCTCTTTTTTTGTTCCGTCCATCTGGACCTCCTGTTGTCAGGATGTTGGATCTTCTGACCTGATCCTTTGAGTTTCCTAGCTTCTGTATCTAATTTATCATCTCGTTATCTCTTTGTTTTACTTTCTGGAAGATTTCATAAACTATTTTTTCTAACTTTTCTTGTTGAATTTTAAATATTTATATTTTTAAATTCTCAGAGTTCTCTTTTATTGTTCGCTGAATATTCCTTTTTCTAATAGGCTACCATTCTTCTATGAGTGGAATAGCTTCTCTTCTGTCTCCAGGGATATGATTCTTTTCCTTTTTTTGAACTTTTCTTCTCTCTACATTCTTTTCTCTGCACTTCTTACTTCTTTAATTTGGTTTCTGTCTTTCATATAGACTTCCTATTTATATTAAAGAGTGAGGTGCTAAACAGTTCACCAGATGAGAACAAAGAAGTAGCTGATGGCACTCTTCATTGCACCCTTTTGAGTCTTTTGAATTCTGGACCATATTAGTATAAAACCTATTCAAAAACCAAAACAAACCTTTTAGAACTTTATTTTAAGCTTTAGGTGCATGGGTATAACTTATCCATTGAAGAACGTCACTGTAGAGATATTGATATGGGGTGTCAAGCAGCTTTTTATCTGAAGAGACTTCTAAATGTCAACGTTTCAAAGTCTCTCTGGACCATTAAGTCTTTGCTGATAAGAATCTTCTAGACGCCTCTCTGGAGATGGGTGTTAGGGGAGGGTGTAAGCCTACCTGACAATTTTCTTGAATGAGTGTGGGAGGAAGGCTGGATATCCTATTGTTGAGAATGAAGTTTGTTAACCAGGAGCCTCAACCCTCTCCTAACCACACATACAACTGGTCTGTCAGCCTCTAGGGGATGCTTCTCAAGCTATCTGTGGTGAAGGACCTGTTTTTAAATCTGATCTGTCAGGGACCCACATGTAGTTCTAGCGTGCATGGCTAGTCCATATCTCCTACCACACATGACTTCCAACTGGAGTTCAAACATCCAAACTGGTCTACATCCTGTTCAGCAAGAAAACTCCACTGAGAACTCACTTGAATGTTGAGGCAATTTTAATTTTCTATGGAAATTCTAAATACTTATTTGTATTTTCTGTACTTATCTTATTAGGGCCAGTAACAAAGTCTGTGGGCCTAAACCAGTTCATGAACCACGATTTAAGACTACTGCTCTAGAAAAGAGCAAATCTCTAATCTCTTGCCTGGAGGAGGAGCTGTCACAGGCTTTGAAGGGGTGTTCAGGGGACATCGGGAGTGTTGGACTTCTGTGAGAATAGACTTTTAGCTCATCCCCCATTTCAACTCTGCAAGTCACTCCCACGTTCCTTGGTACCCTGTGTTTCCAATGATGTTTATCCAACTGAGCCACCCAGGCACCCTGAGAAGCCAGCAAGATTTTGAAAAGCATTTTTAAAAAAGATTTTATGTAAGAGGACCTTCTTGAACTTCTCATGCCCCATTATTGGTTCCTTTCTGCAGACTTTGGGCCACAGCTTCTATTGCTTGGTCAAATCATTTACCCCTCCTTACTCTTTTTTTTTTTTTTAAGCTTTTTTTGCCTTTTTTTTTTTTTAAAGCAATTTATACTTTTAAAAATCCCTTTCAAGGGCACCTGGGTGGCTCAGTTGGTCAGGCATCTGCCTTTGGCTCTGGTCTCAATCCCAGGGTCCCGGGATAGAGTACAGAATCTGGCTCCCTACTCAGTGGGGAGCCTGCTTCTCCCTTTCCCTCTACCCCTGCTTCCCTGCTTATGCTCTCTTTTGCCCACTCTCTCTCTCTCAAATAAATAAATAAAGTATTTTTTTAAAATGCTTTTCAAAATCTTGCTGGCTTCTCAGGGTGCCTGGGTGGCTCAACTGGATAAACATCATACTCTTGATCTCAGCTCAGGTCTTGATCTCAGGGTTGTGAATTCAAGCCCGCATTGGGCTCCACATTGAGCATACTGCCTACTTAAAAGACAAAAAAAAAAGTACTGACTTCTTTGCACGGTTCATTGTAGAAATATGGAATTTTATGGACCCAGAATAGCCAAAATAATCTTGAAAAACAACAAATTTGGAGGACTTATATATATCCCAATTTTTAAACTTACTGCAAATCTACAGTAATCAAGCAATCAAGTGTGATACTGGCATAAGGATAGGCCTACAGATGGATGAAATAGAATTGAGAGTCATAAATAAACCTTTATATTGTGATCAGTTGATCTTTGATAAGAATGCCAAGACAACTCAGTGGGGGAAAGAATAGTCATTTCAATAGGTGGTGCCAAGATAACTGGAGATCCACACACAAAAGAACAAAGCTGAACCCCTACCTCACACCACACACAGAAATTAACTTAAAATGGATCATAGACCTAAATGTAAGAGCTAAAATTTTAAAACTCTAGAAGAAAATATAAGACTAAATTTTCATGAGAAAAAGCTTTCTTTGATGTAATACCAAAAGCACAAGTAACAAAGGAAAAAATAAATTAGTCATGAAGATTAAAAACTTCTGTTTCCAAATGACACCATCAAGAAAGTGAGAAGAGAACTTTCACAAGAGAAAATATTTTCAAATCATATATCTGATAAGGGACTTGTATCTGGGATATATGAAGAACTTTTACAATCTATAATAAAAAGGCAAATAACCCAATTTTTAAATGAGCACAAGATCCAAATAACATTTTTCCAAAGAAGATGTATCTATGGCCAATAAGCACATGGAAAGATGTTCAACATCATTAGCCATAAGGGAAAGACAAACTCAAAACTAAAATGAGATGCCACTTGATACTCAGTAGGAGGCTAACATCACAAACACAGATAGTAACAAATGCTCTTAAAGATGTGGAGAAATTCCCTCCAAAATATGAGCTCTTCTGAGAGCTCTCAGTGCTATAAAGACACTTTAACAGATGCCTCACTCTTTTATTTCCCAGAGAGTGCTGTGTCGGAAGTGGGTTCTGATACTTCCATAATAAGAGCAGAACTCATTGGAAACAACATGCCATCCTGATGCAACCAGTATTGCAACATAATTATCATTTCTGAGAGAGTATCTGTTCTAAATTTGTGATTTTCTCTTTATTAAGGAGAAGGGGCAAGAATCTAATTGAAGCATCTCAAGAGAATATTTTCATGTTGGACTGTATTTCCCCCCATCCTCTCTTCCTGTGCAAATTAAAATGCTGGTCTGATTTATCTCAGTCTTTACAAAAAAAAAAAAAAGATGTGGAGAAATTGGAACCTCACATTGTATTCATGGGAATGTAAAAAAGATAAACATAGACCATAGGACCCAGCAATCCCACTCTTGTGTATATATTCACACAATGAATGAATGTTCAAAGCAAAATTATTGATGGTAGTCAAAAAATGGAAACAGCTCAAACAGTCAACAGCTGAAGATGGATAAGTCAAATGTGGTATATCCATACAATGGAATTTTACTTAATGATAAAAAGAAATGAAGTACCCATACATGCTACAACATGAATTCTGGAAACATAATGCTTAGCAAAAGTCACAAAGTCACAAATGCTTCCATTTACATAAAATATCCAGAATAGGGGAATCTATACAGAGAGAAAATGGATCAGTGGTTATCTAGGATAGAGTCCAGGGGATGGGGTGGAAATGGTTAAGGAATTTTTTTTCAAGGTGATAAAAATGTTCCGAAATTGATCATGGTGATGGATGCATGACTCTATGAATATACTAAAAGCCACTGACTTTTGCACTTTGGATAGGTGAACTGTATGGTGTGAGTTACATCTCAATAAAACTGGACTTTCTAGAGTCAATGCAGCATGTCTAACTGCAAGTCTCCAGCATCATCACTCTTGAATGTGGAAGTCTCCAGCTTATCTTATGCACAGTGCTCTCACTTTATCAACGCATTAGATCCAACCTGAGGTGTCAACACTTGCTCTCGATCTGATCGTGACTCAAGGGATTGCTGTTGGCTCAAAGGATGTACTGAGAAATAGTGTTTATTGAGGCAGACAAATTAATAAACTGTGCCTAACTTGACACTCTTATTCCATAGAAAATAGTTTCTTTGCTTTTTAAAAAGATATCTCCTTTTATTAACATCCATTAGTACAAAAAGCCCCTTCCTACTGGCAAGGCTCAGAATGTGTTCTGAATGAGGGTACAAACCCAGTTTGCTCATTTATTCAACAAATATTTATAGAGCATTCACCATGTGTTGGCTGCTCTGGCAGGTTCTGCAAATGCAATAAATGGCAGGCAAATTACAGAGAGGAGAGCTGAATAACTAAGCCTTGGTCCATGTGGACCTAAACCAGTCTGTCCTGGATCTTAAAGGGCAGAGGAATAGGTGGTTGTTAACTATTGAGGGATTCGGGGAAATGTCCACATATCTTTTTTTTCTCTTTGGGAACTCAGGGTGGGTTTTTAAAATTATAACTATTACATAAATATTAGAACAATACTAACAGAAATGGGGAATAAAAGAAGTTTAACAACAGTTCTGCCCCCCCCGCCCCTCCCCCAACTGATCTCATTTCAACCCATTTCTCAGCTCCTACCCAAGGCTGAAGATTCTTCCTCCATCTCTCCCTAGCTTTGGCCACCTCCATTCTATGCCTCTCAGAGGACCCAGTTCAGAGGACCTCCTAAGGCTCACTTTGAGAAATTCAGACCCGAGGCGTTGAAGCTTCTGGCAGCCAAGACCTCCCAGTTGCTCAGGAGGTAAAGGAGTAGATGTGAGTCCCAGTGCCAGTTTGCTTCGGGGCACATTCCGCAGAGTTGGGCAGGGGAGGGCTGCTGAACATCAGGCCTCTGCTAGTCTGGCCAAAGGACGGGGGTGGGGTGTTTCCTCAACTGTGTAAACCTTGGCATTGGAGGTGTCCCATGTTCAGAGACTGGCCATGTGAACAGTGTCACCATCAAGTCAGTGGGTGACATCTTAGGAATGTGAGTCCCCCACTCAATCGTGTTGGGCTGCAAGGCTGACCTCGCTGATGAGGAGAGACAGCAGGCCAGCCCCAGGGACACTTTTCCACACTCTGCTGCGGAGAGTTGGGTCCAAATGCTAGCAAAGCCAAGAATGTGTTGTGAGATCTTGATGGGTCCCTTTACCTCTCTGAACCCATTTGTTGGTCTGTAAATGGCGATAATAATCCTCACCCTGAGGAACGCTGTGGGAGTTAGAGATGGCAAGAAGCCTAGCACAGCATCTTCCTCTCAGTGGGTTACTTGCCACTGTGTCTAGGACACCTACCTATTCTTGTGGGCTACGAGCCCCCCTGAATTTCTAGGATTCAGCTTTGTTATTCTCATCTCTCAGTGAATAGAATTTTTTCAATATTAAGAAGCTTATTGTACAATATGACTACAATGTAATACATGTTTATTATGGAATCTTTGAAAATTACAGGAAGACAACACAAAATCAAAATAAGCCAGTAATCTGACCCCTCAGAAATAAGCATAGCTAACATTTTCATTTTAACTCCCAGTCTTCTTTTTTTTTTTTAAATAGCTTGTAATTTTAATAGTGGTTCCAATGTAGTAATTACTTCATTACAAAGATACAGAATATAAGATATATCAATATCCTCTTATTCTAAAATGAAGCAAATTCAGGGGTGCCTGTGTGGCTCAGTTGGTTAAGCATCTGCCTTTGGCTTGGGTCCTGGTCCTGGGGTCCTGGGTTCAAGTCTGTGTGGGGCTCCCTACTAGGCAGCAAGTCTGCTTCTCCCTCTTCCTCTCCTGCTTTTGCTCCTGTTCTCTCTCTAATAAATAAATAAAATCTATAAAAAACAAAACAGAGCAAAAAAACATAGCAAATTCAGAATTTGGAACTTTTTTGTAGTTTCAGGGGTAGAATTTAGTAATTTATCAGTTGCATGTAACACCCAGTGCTTATTATTAACAAGAGCCCTCCTTAATGCTCATCACCCAATTATCCCTCCATCAGTTCCCTTGCCTCCAGCAACCTTCAGTGTGTTTCCTAGAATTCAGTGTCTCTAATGGTTTGCCTCCCTCTCAATTTTCATCTTATTTTATTTTTCCTTTTCTCCCCCTCTGTTCTTCTGCTTTGTTTCTTAAATTCCACGTATGAGTGATCATACATATTTGTATTTCTCTGACTGAATTATTTTGCTCAGCATAATACCCTCTAATTCCTTCCATGTTGTTGCAAATCACAAGATTTTGGTTTTTGATGGCTGAGTAATATTCCATTGTGTATAAAAACCAAGTCTTCTTTTTTTAGATTTTATTTATTTATTTGACAGAGAGAGAGATCACAAGTAGTCAGAGAAGCAGGCAGAGAGAGAGAGAGGAGGAAGCAGGCTCCCTGCTAAGCAGAGAGCCCGATGCAGGGCTCAATCCCAAGACCCTGGGATCATGACTTGAGCCGAAGGCAGAGGCTTTAACCCACTGAGCCACCCAGGCGCCCCCCATACCACATCTTCTTCATCCATTCATCTGTTAATGGACTTCTGAGCTCTTTGATTTATGTATGTAGTGTCATGAAGTACACACATTTAGTTAATGACTTGTGTTCTACTCTAAGTATCTGTCACCACAATTCTCATACAATAACATTTAAAGTAACTAGCATTTAAAATACTAATAGCGCATAGTATGATGATACCATAAGTCTTTAACCAGCCCCCTATTGTTAGTTATGGCCTGTTCTCGCTCTTATAATTCGTATCCTCGTGAATATTCGTAAAGCTAAATCTTTCACATATTGCTGATTATTTCCCTAAGATAAATTTCTAAAATAAAAGTACTACCTCGAGGGTGCCTGGGTGGTTCAGTGGGTTAAGCCGCTGCCTTCGGCTCAGGTCATGATCTCAGGGTCCTGTGATCGAGTCCCGCATCGGGCTCTCTGCTCAGCAGGGAGCCTGCTTCCTTCTCTCTCTCTCTCTGCCTGCCTCTCAGTGTACTTGTAATTTCTCTCTGTCAAATAAATAAATAAAATCTTTAAAAAAAAAAAAAAAAGTACTACCTCGAGGGACGCCTGGGTGGCTCAGTTGGTTGGGCAGCTGCCTTCGGCTCAGGTCATGATCCCGGCGTCCTGGGATAGAGTCCCACATCGGGCTCCTTGCTCGGCAGGGAGCCTGCTTCTCCCTCTGCCTCTGCCTGCCATTCTGTCTGCCTGTGCTTGCTCTCTGGCCCTCTCTCTCTGATAAATAAATAAAATCTTTAAAAAAAAAAAAAAAGTACTACCTCGAAAGGTAAACACATTTTTAAGGCTTTTGAGACCCACTGACAAATTAACTAGACAGGAAAGACTTTTTAAATTTATGTTTTATCTATTTTTTAAAAGATTTTTTATTTATTTGACAGAGAGATCACAAGTAGGCAGAGAGAGAGGGGGAAGCAGGCTCCCTGCTGAACAGAGAGCCCGACGCAGGGCTCGATCCAAAGACCCTGGGATCATGACCTGAGCCGAAGGCAGAGGCTTAACCCTCTGAACCACTCAGGTGCCCCTTATCTATTTATTTTAATATTTCTCTTTTTCTGCTTGTAAAACAAATACATTCTTGTCAAAAAAAAAAAAAAATCAAACATGATAGAGATATATACTAAAAAGGATTTCAAATTTCCCTTAATTCTGTTGTCCAGAGATCATTGCTACTAACAGTCTGGTGTACACTAGGAATACCTTGAATGAGTCCAATTAGATACTTAGATTCAATTGATGACCATGTTTTAAGCATCTGCCTTCCTTTCTCTTCATTTCTTACAAGCCCAGGCTGAGTCACAAGTGAGCTCCTTCTCTGAAGGTGGCCTGTGGCCAGGTCTACGCCATTCACACCCTTGGCACAGCCCAGTCTGGTTATCACAGGCAAGCTCGGGCAGCCACCTCAACCTCTCTCCGGAATCCACTGTGGGTCCCCTCTTCCTGGAGAGGAAAAGCAAGAAGGGGGTGCCAGAATGGGGCTCTAAACGTAGGTTCTAGCCCTCACCCTCTGGATGCCCAGGGGAAGTGAGTGAAAACACCTGGGATGTAGCCAAATCTAGAATCATCCCTGGGCATTCTAGAAACAGGTCATTAACAAAGGACTATCTGAACAGATCTACACACACAGGGAACAAACGTCTGTGAGCTCACACACAATTCGGTGCCTAGATTCGGTATGCCAGCAGTGGTCTCTGCATCCATGACCAAGCTCAGTTCTCTACGGAAGGCTTGTCTGCAGATGCTTGTGAGATGTGTTTATGTATGAGAGATTAAGTTGTCTCTGGAGGGGACCTCCCACTGCCATAGGAGACCAGAGTTACAAAGAAAATCCTGTTGGTGATAGCGGAAAGTCTCTTATGCTAGAAGGGTTCAGTGATCTACTAGAGGGGTACAACAAGTCAGCATTCCACCCAAGCTGACCACACCCCCAACCCACCCACACCTTCCATTCAGGGCTAGCTCTATTTTCAGAGACACAGGCTCCTACAACAGTTCTTACTGCTGACTATTCATGGTAATTCCAGCCAATAAGTTCTATTCTGTGGCTGCAATGATCCTTAAAAGAAGATCCATGAAATCTTCTTGGTCATTGGCAAGAGAAGTAAGAATTTCACTTGGCCCTATATTAGACCAATTTCACTTGGTCTCAAGGTCGGGGTTTTTTTTTTTTTTTTTTTTGAGACTCTGGTTCATCATGTTTGTATGATAACTACTAAACTTTACACAATGTGAATAATATGCATTATCTTTATTCTTTGATTTGTTGGACCTATTTTCACATGTCCTTTCCTGTAACATGTAAGTGTCAGTGTCAGTGTTCTCGTGCATTACAATCCTTAATATCCTGGGTCACCAAATAGAAGCTCCAACAGCCCATGTGTAAGGAAACATATGATATTAATAACAATACTGGGGGGCGCCTGGGGGGTTCAATCATTAAGCGTCTGCCTTCAGCTCAGGTCATGATCCCAGGGTCTTGGGATTGAGCCCCGCATTGGGCTCCCTGCTCAGCGGAAAGCAGGCTTCTCCCTCTCCCTCTAGTGCTCCCCCTGCTTGTGTTCCCTCCCTTGCTGTCTGTCTGTCTGTCTCTCTCTCTCTGTGTGTCAAATAAATAAATGAAATATAATACTGGGACTTATTGAGTGCCGACCACATGCAGGTCTCTGTTGTAAGCACTTCACTGGCATCAATTCATTTAGTCCTCACAACAATTCTGTCAGGAAGATACTATCGTTACTTTCATTTTACATATGAGGAATTTGAGGCACAGAGAGTTTAATGACTTGCTTAAGGTCATGCAGGTAGTAGAACCAAACAGTTCTCGTAAGCTCACGACCTATAACTGCCAACATTTTGCTGTTCAGCATTGTGGTTTTTTGCCCAGGGTATAGAATGGCACTTTGTTTTACTTTAGAAAACTGAGGTCATAAATATACTGAACACGTGTTAAGTAAGTCTTTGTTCGGGATATAAATTTGAAATATCTGTATGATGTACCTTTAGATTTTATTTGTTTGTTTATTTGTTTGTTTATTGAGAGAGTGCTCAAGTGCACAAGTGGAGAGAGGGGCCGAGGGAGAGGGAGAAAGAGAATCCCAAGCAGGCTCCATGCTCAGCACAGAACCCCCGCCCCGCCCAGGGCTCCATCCCACCACCCAGAGATCACGACCTGAGCTGAAATCAAGAATCAGAATCAGATGCCCAACCAACCGAGCCAACTGGGCACGCCATGTACCTTTAAAAAAAAATTTTTTTAAGATTTTATTTATTTATTTGACAGATGGAGATCACAAGCAGGTAGAGGCAGGCAGAGAGAGAGGAGGAAGCAGGCTCCTCGCCAAGCAGAGAGTCTGATGCGGGACTTGATCCCAAGACGGTGAGATCATGACCCGAGCCAAAGGCAGAGGCTTAACCCACTGGGCCATCCAGGCGCCCTGTACCATTTTAATTTTAAGAAGTTGTTCAAGTGGCAGAAATTTAACCTTTGTGATGTCTATTAATCTTTTCCTTTGTGATTTCTGTCACTTTTTTTTAGATTTTGTTTATTTATTTATTTATTTATTTGAGAGAGAGAGCGCATGAGCCGGGGTAGGCACAAAGGGAGACAGAGAGAGAGGACCTCAAGCCGACTCTGCCTTGAGCTTAGAGCCGACTCGGGCTTGATCTCACCACTCTGAGATCAGGACCTGAACCGAAGTCAAGAGTCAGATGCTTAACCAACTGAGCCACCCAGGTGTCCCCACATTTTTTGTTTGGAAAATCCTTCCCTGCTACAGGATCACTATCTCATCTTCTGTTTTTATTGTTTCTTTTTGACCTTTAATTATTATTTAAGTTATTTGAAATTTATTTGATGAATAACGTATCCGTTGCCCTGATAAGTCTGTGGTGTTTCCTTCACATTCATTACGTTCTTACTTATTCTAAGATCAGTTTCAGAGTTGACTGAGCTGCTTATTTAATACATGTTCTTTTCTAGAGCAAGCTTTCCCCCTTTTTTCCTTTTTTCCTAACTATCATGCCTTAATGTTCTGCCAAATAAACAGTACAATTATTGCATTAAGCAATATTATTGTTGGTTAACCTAACAACTTAATTTGAGAAGTTGATTTATTTAAGATATTCAGATTTCTCTTTTCTTCCATTTTATTTTATTTTTTAAAGATTTTCTTTCTTTATTTATTTGAGAAAGAGAGAGAGAGAGCACAAGCTGGGGGACCAGAAGAGGGAGAGGGAGAGGCAGGCTCCCCACTGAGAAGGGAACCTGATGAGGGGCTCAATCCCAGGAGTCTGGGATTATGACCTGAGTGGAAGGAAGACACTTAACCTACTGAGCCACCCAGGAGCCTCAAATGAAAGCATTTAGATTTCTTTAAAAAGATTTTATTTATTTATTTGACATACAGAGATCACAAGTAGGCAGAGAGGCAGGCAGAGAGAGGGGAGGGGAAGAAGCAGGCTCCCTGCTGAGCAGAGAGCCCGAGCAGGGCTCGATCCCAGGACCCTGGAATCATGACCTGAGCCAAAGGCAGAGCTTTAACCCAGCATTTAGCTTTAACATGGCTTTTACTGGGACGCCTGGGTGGCTCAGTGGATTAAGCCTCTGCCTTCAACTCAGGTCATGATCTCAGGGTCCTGGGATCGAGCCCCACATCGGGCTCTCTGCTCAGCAGGGAGCCTGCTTCTTCCTCTCCCCTCTCTCTGCTTGCCTCTCTGCCTACTTGTGATCTCTCTCTCTGTCAAATAAATAAACAAAATCTTAAAAAACAAGCAAACATGGCTTTTATTACATTCCATAATATTTTTTGATTCCCATAATTCCCGTAACTATGAAATCTATAATTGATTTTTTTAAAACAACTTTTTGGGAATATATATATATATATGTACATATATATATATATATATATGTCTTATTCGCCTGTTTAAAGCATATAGTTCAATGGGTTTTAATATATTTAGAAAATCGTACCCTGAAACAAATAATACATTATATGTTAATTTAAAAAAAATTTTTTTTAAAGAGGCTAAAAAAAAAAAAAAAGAATTGTGCAACTAACACCATCATTTGTTTCCAGAACATTTTCATCACTTTTAAAAGAAAACCTGAGGGCACCTGGCTAGCTCAACCAGAAGAGCATGTGATTCTTGATCTAGAGATCATGAGTTTGAGTCCCATGTTGCATGTAGAGATTGCTTAACTAAATAAACCTTTTTTAAAAAGCAAGAGAGTGGAGCATGTGGGTGGCTTAGTTGGTTAAGCATCTGACTCTTGATTTCAGCTCAGGTCTTGATCTCAAGGTTGTGAGACTGAGCCCTGTGTTGGGCTCCGCACTGGACATGGAGCCTGCTTAAGATTCTCTCTCCCTCTTCTCTCTCTTCCCCCTCCCTCAAGGAAAAAAAAAAAAAGACAGAAAAGAAGAAAAAGAAACCTACCAGGATTACTTATTCCTCACTTCTCCCAGTCCCTGGAAGCCACTACTCAACTTTCTACCACCATAGATTTACCCATTTTGGACATTTCATATAAATGAAATTCTATAATATGAGGCCTTTTGTGTCTGGCTTCTTTCACTTAGCATAATGTTTTCAAGGTTCATCCGTGTTATCCCTTGTGTCAGTACTCCATTCCTTGTCATCACTGGAAAACATTCCACTGTACAGATACACTACGTTTGATTTGGTTTTGAGACCAAACGGACTGATGGACATTCGGGTTATTTCTGCCATGGCTGTTATGAACATTCAGGTACAAGTTTTTGTGTGGAAATATGTTTTCCTTTCCTTTGGGTGGTATCCGAGAGTGGAATTGCTAGATCATACGGTTAACTCTATGCTTAACCTTTGAAGAACGGTCAAGCTGTTTTCTAAAGTGGCTGCACCATTTTTCATTTCCACCAGAAACGAGACTTCCAGTTTCTTCACATCTGCATCAACAGCTGGTATTTCAATGCTTTTTGTTGTAGCCATTCTAGCAGGTGTGAAATGGCACCTCATTTATTTGCAATGATAACTAATGATGATGGTTATGAGTATCTTCTCATGTGAACTGTGGCTGTCCATATAGCACTTTCAGAAAATGGTCATTTTTAATTGGATCATTTGTCTTCCTATTTATTGAGTTGAATGAGTTCCTTATATGGGCTAGATATTAATCCCTTATGAGATACATGATTGGTAAATCATGTTCTCCCATTGTATGAGTTCTACTTCTCACTTTCTTTGTTTTTTCACAGTCTTGAGGTCTTTTATTTTCTTTACGTTTATCATGCCATGAATTTTCTTTTCACTTTCTTGATGCTGTTATTTGAAACACAGAAGTTTTTAATGTTGATGAAGTTCAATTTATTGTTTCTTTTATTGCTTATGTTTTTGGCATTGTATCTAAAAACCCATTGCCCAACTCAAGGTCACAAAGATTTACTACTATACTTTCTCCTAAGTGTTTTATAGTATTAGTTTCTTAATTTAGGTCTATGATCCATTTGGGTATTTTGTTTGTTTTAAGTTGATTGATTGATTATTGATTGATTTAAGAAATGTCTACACCTAATGTGGGGCTTAAGCTCACGACTCCATGATCAAGAGTTACATGCTTGGGGCACCTGGGGGGCTTAGTGCGTTAAGCCTCTGCCTTCAGCTCTGGTCATGATCTCAAGGTCCCGGGATTGAGCCCCGCATTGGGCTCTCTGCTCAGTGGGGAGTCTGCTTCCCACTCCCCTCTTCCTGGCTCTCTGCCTGCTTGTGGTCTCTCTCTCTCTCTGTCAAATAAATAAATAAAATCTAAAAAAAAAAAAGAGAGAGAGAGTTACATGCTCTACTAAGTGAGCCAACCAGGCACCCCTCTATGATCCATATTGAGTGAATTTTTGTAAGTGGTGTGAGGCCAGGTTTCAACTTCATCCTTTTACATATAAATTTACATTTGTCCCTGTGTCATTTGCTGAAAAGATCATTGAATTGTCTTGGCATCCTTGTTAAAAATCAATAAATATGATCGTTTATTTCTAGACTCTCAATTCTTTATTATCAATCAATATGTCTATCCTTAAGTAAGTACTATGCAGTCTTGACTATTGTATATTTGAATTTTTAGTTTATCCTTTGGAATATAAATGTATATTGAAAGCATTATTTTAAACTTTCAAGTTTTTAAAAAAATTTTTTAGATTTTATTTATTCATTTATTTTAGAGAGAGAGAGACTGAGTGTGGCGGGGGTGGGGGGCGTGGGGTGGTGGTGAGAAGCAGAGGAAGAGGAACAAGCAGACTGTGCTGAGCACGGAGCCTGATGTGGGGCTTGATTCCACAACCTCAAAACCATGACCTGAGTCAAAATCAAGAGTCAGGCACTTAACCATCTAAGCCACCCAGGTGCCTCTAAACTTTCAAGTTTTTAGAGACTTAAGCTTTAGTATTCTGTTTTATGACATGTGGTCATTTAAGGCTTAATTTGCAGTTTCATTGCACTTTAGCTTAAAAAAAATAAAGGTAAGAATTTCATAAAGTACACTGCTCCATTTGTAATTATTAGGCTTATGAATTATAATATTTAGAATTGCCCTGTCCAGCACAGTAACCAGTAGCCACATGTGACTATGGAGCAACTCAAAATGTGATTAATGTAACTAAGGAACTGAATTTTAAAATTTCACTTGACATTTTCATCACCCTCAAAAATTTCCTCATGCCCAGTTGCTATCAATTTCCATTCCACCCTTGTGGCAGGCAATCTGCTTTTTGTTCTCAATAGATTTGCCTATTCTGGACATTTCATAATAATGGAATCATACAGTTTGCAGCCTTTTGAATCTGGTTTCTTTCACTTAACATAGTATTTTGAGGTTCATTCATACTGTAGTATGTATCCAGGCTTCATTCCTTTTTATTGTTGAATAGTGGTCCATTATATGGATATACCGCATTGTATTTCTCCATTTACCCATTCATGGACATTTGGGTTGTGTCAATTTTATGAAATTTTAATTAATTTAAAATGTAAATACTGAAGCCAGTAAAATAGCTCTCCTTCAACCACAATTTTATTGCATTGGGAAGACTACATTTCTCTTGAACCTCTGAAAATTTAATGTACGAATTGAGATGTGCTGTAAGTGTAAGTGTAAAATACACACTGAATTCTGCAGACTTAATAATAGGCTTAAAAACATAAAGTAAAAAGTTGAAAGACGGAAGAAGGAACAGAGACTATCAAGATAAATTTGAAAGATTAACAGAAATCACAAAATAGATCTGACTCTTGATTTTGGTTCAGGTCCTGATCTCAGAGTGATGAGATCAAGCCCGAGTCGGCTCTAAGTTCAATGCAGAGTCGGCTTGAGGTCCTCTCTCTCTGTCTCCCTTTGTGCCTACCCCGGCTCATGCGCTCTCTCTCTCAAATAAATAAATAAATAAATAAACAAAATCTAAAAAAAAGTGACAGAAATCACAAAGGAAAAGATTAAATGACATCACAAAGGTTAAATTTCTGCCACTTGAAAAACTTCTTAAAATTAAAATGATACAGGGCGCCTGGATGGCCCAGTGGGTTAAGCCTCTGCCTTTGGCTCGGGTCATGATCTCACCATCCTGGGATCAAGTCCCGCATCAGACTCTCTGCTTGGCGAGGAGCCTGCTTCCTCCTCTCTCTCTGCCTGCCTCTCTGCCTACTTGTGATCTCTCTCTGTCAAATAAATAAATAAAATCTTAAATAAAATCCGGAAAAGTCATCCTCAGGCTGAATCCGACTGGGGCAAGATTGCAGATTATGAATACACAGGAGTTGCTACCCTATCACAAACACTGATGTCAATTTTATCTTTATATCTCTAAATATTTTATCTACATTTAATTTTTACTTAATTTATTTAATCTAATTTGTTTTAGTTATTTAATTTATAATGTATATTTATAAAATATAATTATTATATATGATATTATAGTATATATTATATAATTACTGCATATTGTATATTATAATATTACATTATATATTATGTATTATTGTAATTATAATTATAATTATTGTGATTATATAACTTATAATTATATAAGATCATATAATTATACTATGATTATACAATTTTTCTGTTAATATAGTATATTGTATATACTATATTAATATTTATTGATGGATTTGATTACATTTTATCTTTACTTCTGTTTTTCCTGATTATAAAAGAATGACCTTCTGGTTGTTAGAAATTCAAACTGAGGGGGTACCTGACTCAGTTGGTAGAGTGTCCAACTCTTGATCTCTTGGCTAGTGAGTTCGAGTCCCACCCTGGGTATAGAGAGATTTCTTTAAAAATTCAAATTAGGAAAATATATAACTTAGGGAAATTCCTTATTGTGACACAAATTCCTTCCATATTTTTTCCTGTGCTTTACAAATGTATAGTAATCTAAAACAGATAGTCTGAATTTTTTGTTTAATTTGTATCAATACAAGATCATAATCATATTTGTAATGACTTTTTCCTCCACTAGGTATGTTTTATATATCTTGCCATGTTTATGCATAAGGTTCTAACTCATCCTTTTTCTTTTGATTTTTTTAAAGATTTTATTTATTTATTTGACAGAGAGAGACACAGGAAAAAGGGAACACGAACAGGGGGAGTGGGAGAGGAAGAAGCAGGCTTCCCGCCACCGAGCAGGTAGCCTGATGCAGGCTTGATCCCAGGACCCTGGGATCACCACCTGAGTGGAAGGCAGACACTTAATGACTGAGCCACCCACGCACCCTTAACTCATTGTTTTTTAAAGACATACATAATATTTCATTGGTGGATGAAATGCACTCTGGAGACCATTTTCTGTGAGAGAAATTCCCACAAGTGCACTTATTAGGTAAATGGATGAGAATATTTTAAATTTTAATAGATAATTTCCAAATTGTCCTTCTGAAAAGAGTGTAGGGATCTGGGTACATTTGGTAGTAAATTACGTTTGCATTCCACTACGTGTATGAAGATGCTTGTTTATTCACATCATCACCAACACTGAATGTTATCAAGCCAGTTAAATCTTTGCAACCAGCGTAATGGGGACACGCACGCACACACGCGCACACACACGGGCACACACACGGGCATGGGTGTGTGCGCACACTTCAGCCATCTGCTTCCTCAGTGACCTGTTGTTTAGCATCCTTTATTTTTCTGTTGGGTTCACTTTAAAGACCTCTGTGTATATCAGAGAAATCAGTCATCTGTCCTATGTGTTGCAATCGTTTTTCTCATTTGTCTTTGTCTTCTGACATTTATGGTGGCAATGCAGGGAGTGGCTGGCGCACGGGGTCTGAAGGCCAACTCCAGCTTCATCGCCAACAGACGAGCCAAATGACCATAGTTTCGTTACTCAACCTCTTGCTCCATGTCTGTAAACTGAAGAATCAGAACAACACTTAGCTCATGAGGTTGTTACAAGAATGAAATGAGTGTAGGCATATAAAGTTTCATCCTAGCGCTTGCGTGAAATAAGCACTAAAGTCGTATATACCATTATTATTATTATTATTATGCATTCCAATAGTTTTAATTTTATGCAGTCAAATTTATTGATCCTTTATGGTTTCTGGATTTCCTGTCATATTTATAAAGGCTTTTCACCATCTAAGATTAGAAAAATATTTGGGGCACCTGGGTGGTTCAGCGGGTTAAACAGTGGACTCGGTTTCAGCTCAAGTCATGAACTCAGGGTTGAGAGTTTGGGTCCCACTTTGGGCTCATGATCAGTGTGGAATCTTCTTGTCCCCCTCTGTCTCCCTCTGCCCTCTCCCCACTCTCTCTCAAATAAATAAATAAAATCTTTTTAAAAAAAGAAAGAAAATTATTCATCAAGCGTGCGATTGAAAGGAGTCTTCGGGAATCCATTCACAATATGAATTCCCCTCCCCCATTTTACTCTCTTGTAAATTAATTTGGCTGTTCGCATACAGGATTTTTTTCCCCAGAAAGATAATTTAATTTTACTTAAAATGGAGGCTAAAAGTCCAAAATCAAGGTGTCAGTCGGGCTTGCTCCCACCCAAAGGCTCTAGAGAAGAATCCTTCCTTACTTCTTGTATCATCCAGTGGATGCTGGCAATCTTTGGCTTTCTTTGATTTGGGATGGCTAAGTCCGATCTCTGCCTCTGTCTTTGCATGGCCATCTTACCTCTGTGCGTCTAAGTCCCTGTTACCCGTCCCCCTCCCCAGTTTTATTGAGAAATACTTGACATACCTCCCTGTATAAGTTCAAGGCATATGACACGATGGCTTGATTTATATACCTTGGGAGATGACCACCACAATAGGCTCAGCTAACAGCCATCCTTCCTGTGCAGTCTGTCTTGGTCTCTGTGGTGCAAGGGGGTGTTTCAGACATACCCCATGGTCTCGAATCCTCTCGGCGGTGTCTTACTCTTGAATAGTTGTTAGCTGTTCTTCTTGGGAGAGGGTGTGAAGTCGGGAACAACCTAGATCACCATCTTGGGGATAGCACAGCTCAGGAGTTTTTTAAAGGGGAGCCCTGTTGTATTCAGCATGTATGCAATGACCAAGTCGGGTTGTCTTTACAGTGTCTTGGTTTGGGGAATAGACTATGCTCACTTTGCAATTTTATGTCCAAACGGTGGGCCTGGCAAGTCATACAGCCCATCCCCCCTTCATAAACTAAACAACTTGTACTTGTCAAAAGTGCCAGCTCCGTGCCGAGTCCCCGCCCTGAAGGACTTCACAGTCCAATGAGAGAACAGAAAAGTCATCAGAGGGAAGGTGTCATCAAAGGCCTTATGTTAGAAATAACATCCCTGATGGAAGAAAAAGCTCATTGTGTCAATACCAAGGAGGGGAGCAGAGGACATTTCAAACAGTGGGGACAAGATGTTCAGTCACTACTCTACAAATCTGTGTCTGCCTCTAATGTATCGGACTCTCTTGCTACCCCCTCCACAAAGGCATAGAGAACAGGAGGATAACCTGTAGCACTGGAAAGAGGTGAAGGATGGAGAATAGCTAGAGGCCAGATCCCAGAGCTTCAGACTCAGACCTCTGTCCCAGTTACAGCCTTAGGAAAGCAGCTTCCCTCCTCTGGGGCTCACTTAGCTCGTCCCTAATGTGCAGCCTCAGCTCATGTCCTTAGGCAGCTATGGAAATCCTGTAAGATTACACATGTGTAAAAATTCTGTCCCGTACAATGTAAATATTTGACACCCTCAGGGTATTTTGAGCTGCAAATTAATAACTGGAGTGGTTCCTACTGAGGGGACTTCGCTGTGGGTTCAGCCTGTCTGCATTCCCCAGGGCTCCCACACCTGCTGCCCGCAGAGGAGACAGCTTCCAGTGGGGTCCCAACTCCCTGTCCACAGTGCGCCCTGGTCTCCTGAGTCTTGATTCCTGCCTCTCCTAGTCTTGTTGTTGACCCAGGTCAGGACTCCAATGCCCTTTAACCCTGACAAAGATATCCCACAGGAAGGTCGAGCCTCCTCACCTGCTAGGTTGTTCGTAGCGGGATGGGAATCTGCGCCCCCACTCCAGGTACCTACTGTGTTCTTTTGGCCTTGTTTTCCCCAGGCATTGGCACAGGCGCCTTCCTGTCACTGGCAATTCTACCATCTGCTTATGAATAAGAGCTATAGGCATAGAGGCAGGTCAGATGCACATCACCCAGCCAGACCTCAACTCCTCCCCATGCTGCGAGAGCCCAGAGAAGTGCATCATTCTAGAGATCTGAAGACCACTGCAGAGCACAGCACCCCGCAATCCTAATCCTGTGCAGAGAGCACAGAAAGGCGGCTGGCCGGCGGAGGGTCCCTAATGGGAATTAGGGAAACCTGTGTTCCATTTTCAGCACTGTCTAGTTATGGGAACTTGGACAAGTCCCTTCTTTGCTCTGGTCTTCAGTTTCTCCATTTATAAAATGAGAAGGCAGGCCACTGGGCTGTCCTGTTGGCAGAGGGACATGTGCATGGTTTGAGGTTGAATGCCTTTAGGTGGAGCTGACACTTCCCAGTGAGAAGCATTTGCCCCCACTTTTACCGCTGAAGGCACCTGAATTTGTGTTCTTTGCTGCTCCGCAATCCTGGCTCTTGGGAAAGGAGCCAACAGCTCCTGGGCTTTTGGGCACCACTATTTAAGAGGCAGAACACTGCGCTGGCCGCCAAAGGGAAGAGGTAAATACAGAACCAGATCAGGCTAGGTTACCTCACCTTTTGGAGGTCAACCTTGACCTAAGATGCAAACACTGAAGCAGTCACTGGGTTTCCCAAGGCCTGTGGTCCTCATGGCAACAAGAAATCTTTCATGCTTTTCTCCCACACTTACTAAGAGGCTGGCCTGGCTTCACAGCACCTGTTCAGAAGGACACAGTACCACAGAGGGTCCCCACCTGGTTTAGTGCTCAGCTGTCACCATCTTGAAATTCTCAATAATTTTGAACTTGGGATCCCATATGTCCATTCTGTACTGGGCCCTACAAATTACTGTGGGTTACATTATACCCATTTGGCAACCTTTTATCATGTGTCTATGAGCCCCTCCCATTAGGGTACTGGTTCCTAAGACAGACTCCATGATTACCAGAGGAAGAACATTCTGAAGGATTCTTCTTATCCTTCAAGGTCCAGCTGAGATGGCATTGAAGTCCATGAGGTCTCCTCTGACCTCCCCAATGGAGGTTTTCCTACTTTCCCACTTTATCCATATCTCACATGGCACCCATCACTCTCTACAATTGATCACAAACTCCCTGTTGGAATTAGTCATTTCCACAGTACGCCCTCTGTGCTCTGACTTGCCCCCAGTGGATGGATGCTCACTTAGTAAGTGTTTGCTGACTGACTGGAGAGCAAACAGAGCTATCTACTCAGTACAGAGTACGGGGCACTGCATACAGTGGGTGCTCAATCAATGTGCTGACTCATGCTCTGAGCAGGCCTGGTGGTTACATCCCGTGGCCAGGCCCTCCCCCAAGGCAAGAAGTCCCATGGACAATCACTGTCTCCTTTTCCTACATAGTGAGGCTAGAGCCCACGAGGTCCAGAGTGGGACTTCTCAGATACAGTGTCTCCTGGTACAGAGGTGGAGGCTAATTATCCTCCAAAGTGCCTGCGGGCGTAATTATATTAAAAACCCCAGACACTTGCAAAGCACTTCAAAGTCTGCAAGCCATTTTCATAAACATTATCCTCAAACTGTCCTATAAGTCAGGACAAACACTTCAACACCAGTGATGTGGTGGCTGTTTTAACATTTTTTTTTCTTTTACTATTCATTGTTCATTCTCTTTTATTGTTCGCTGAGGCTCATTGAGGAAAAATTTAAAAATACAGAGAAAGCAAAAAGGGAGAGAATACTAGAGAGGACACCGTTCCCATTTAGTCCATAGCTTCTCAGATGCACCTAAAAATCGGATAATGCTAGCACTGCTTTGTGATCATGTGATGCCCGTTTTTCATAGGTGGCTAACCGAGGTCCCCCGTCCCATAGTGAGGGAGGGACAGTGCTGAAGCCTGACTCCAGGGATTATCAGAGACCACTATTCTTATCCTGGAACCCGGCTGCTGCTCCAATTCCAAAGGGGCCAGAGAGACTGAATGCCCCTCTATTTGATGGCCGTAGGAAAGGAACCCCAGCAACAAAGTGATTGCTCTATTGGGCTGAGGGGAAAAGACATCACAAGTGTCCAGGCGCCCCACCATTCACCAGGGGTGAGGCTGGGCAGGGCCTAGGCTGCAGAACTGGACTTTGTCTTGCAGTAAACAGCCCCAGGGATGACCGGGGTCGGCTCTCGGGCAGGGGGCCCAGAGGAAGCAGGTGCTGGGTGGCAGGATCAAGACCGTGTACGACTGACCCCAGAGAGCAACTGGATATCTGTTTGGTAGCCTTGAACAGTCCGTGCCCTTTGTATTTTTAGAAAGGGAGTGAGGGCACAGCAGTGACCCAGCGGCTGCCTCACTGCCCTGGGGCATTGCCCCAGGCTCTGAAAGGGTCCTTCTAAGATGGGTCGGGGCCAGCGGCTGGGGCAGGGCTAGCCGGCCTGCCTGTCTTTGCCCCGCCATCCCTCCCTTCCTCCTGCCTCTTGTCTTCCTCCTTGCCCCGGCACACACTACTGCTGTGTCAGGCACCAGAGGAAGAATTTCCTCAGCGATCTGGCCTTCCAAAGCTAAGCAGAAGCTCACAGAACAACACACTGTTTAAGAGTTAGAGCTCTCTGGCCTCAGACAGACCTGGGTTCAAATCTGGGCTCCGATCTCTCAAGCTATGTGACTCCAGGCAACTTAGTCCCTCTGAGAGTATGCTTCTCCCATAAGGTTTCTATGAGAAGGGAGAAAATGCTTAGAAACACTCAGAAGAGCGACTGGAACACGGTGAGTTATGAACAGATGCAGCTCTTTGCCATAAATCTGGCAAACTTCTGGAATTTGGGCTGTTTAATCTGTTCAGCACCCACAGTGGATCTAGATCTAGAGAATGCCTGAGGGCGGGATGAGAACCGGCCTGGACCCACTGGACGTTTTTCCTGAGGGTTTGACAGAGTTTGGCTGAAGTTCTTTCCTTCCATGTCTGTAGACCGGACCAGGAGCTAGGTCATCACAATGAGGAAGGAGGCGGGGATCCTCTCGTTCTCCAAAGAAGGAAGCTGGAGAAACAGGGAGGTGGCACAACTGGCCCCAGGCCACGGAAAGAAGAAATGTCAGCCAGCCTCCATTCTGAGCCAAGCTCAAAGCCAACCATTTGCTCAACCTCCACTTCCCCAGCCCCCGGCCCCTGGTGTCCGAGCTGTCGCTGAGAGTGCAGGAGCTGGGAATGGTGAGAATGTGTGATGTTGGCTTCTCCCTTCTACATTCAGATCTTGAGGATGGAAGGGAGAGCAGGTATGAGAAGTCAGGCGCGGTCTGTTGCACCTGCAGGGCCTGAGCGGCAGAGCGGGGCTTCCTGGGGGGCTCGGGCTGTAGGTCTCCCAAAAGGCTGGGAGACCTCTTTGGACTGGCTGAAGCTATCTGGGTGCAGTGACGCAGGGCTGGCAGACCCCTGACGGTGGATCCCACCCTGGCTGGGGTCCCTAGGGTTCTGCTCTGGGGACTCCTGTCTTTATGCTGATCCCATCTGCCTCTGGGGCTGTAGGGAGTGTAACAGCATCGCTCCTTGCGAGCAGCTGTTCTCATCTATGCCAGGACCCAGGCACTGCAACCACAGGGACAGCAGACACGCACGCGCGCACGCCCGCGCGCACAAACAGAGGGTGTACGCTAAAGTTGTAGGGAGGACAGAGAGGGGTCAGGAATCGACATGCCCTTATAAGGGGCTCCAAAGAAGAGAGAGACCTATGGAGCACAATTCACCATGCTTCTGCCTCTCAAGCCCCACTGAATGAAGACAGGGGTGACAAGAGCATCATTTGTTCATTCGACACGCGGGGCTAGGTGCCAGGCTTGGGACACAGCTGGGAACAAGGCAGATTGAGTCCTCATTCCCATGACGTTGATCAGCTGGCGTGGGATTGAAAAGGTCTTTTTATCTCCTGGCTTCCCTGCCATCGCCCCCCACCCCACCCCACACCGCCTTTATTACACTTTACTCTCTGCTAAGCCCTGTCATTTTAGGGATTAGGAGAACAGGGATACAGGGAAGACAGGGATCTCTGCTGTGTCCTAGATGCCTGGCACGTGATAGGGGCTGAAAACATGTTTGTTGAACGGAACTGAGTAGGAATCTTGGCAGGCTCTCCCGGCAGGCCTGGGTGGGGTGGGAAATGCACCACCTTCCCTTTTCCCACCTCCATGTCAGATAGGATCTGCTTCATGAGGTCTCCTCACCTGGACTGTCGCCAGATTGTGGGCACAGCTTTTACTGCTTCTGACTCTAATCGCCTGAAAGCCCAAGGAAATCATCCTCACTTTTGGGAAGCTCCTCATCTAGTGGGGACAGGGGCGCCTGGGTAGCTCTGTCGATTCAGTGTCTGCCTTCAGTTCAGGTCATGATCCCAGGGTCCTGGGATCGAGCCCCAAGTCAGGCTCCTTGCTCAGTGGGAAGGCTGCTTCTCCCTTCTACCTCTGCCCCTCTCCCTGTTTGTGCGTGCTCTCTCTCTCTCTCTCAAATAAATAAATAAAACCTTTCTAAAAAATGTATAATCTAGTGGGGACCTTAAAAACGCACACACAGGGACGCCTGGGTGGCTCAGTTGGTTGGGCGACTGCCTTCGGCTCAGGTCATGATCCCAGCATCCTGGGATCAAGTCTCACATCGGGCTCCTTGCTCCGCAGGGAGCCTGCTTCTCCCTCTGCCTCCATCTGCCTGTGCCTGCTCTCTCTCTGTCTCTCTCTTTCTCTCTCTGACAAATAAATAAGATCTTTAAAAAACAAAAACAAAAACACATGCACACTATCATGTGGAATGGTGATATTTTGCTCTAGGATTCATGATTCTGAAAGCCATTTTCACTTACCTGTGTTTAGGCTTCCCATCCGGATATAGGACCTACCACAAAATCCAAGGTTCTACAAGACCAGGAAAGGCTCAATAAATGTTACTGAGTAAAGACATAAAGGGAACTTAAGGGTAAACGTATCAGACTCTTATAAACGGGCTCAGGAGGAACAGCGACTGGGCAGCAGTGGGCGCTGGGTAACAGTGGGCGCTGGGTAGCAGTGGACACTGGGTAGCCAGGAGCCGCCAGATATGCCAGCTGCCGGCGTGAAGGACAGTGGAAAGATCTAAATATGTTATGTCTACATACTTCAGTGTCCACTCTTGAGAGGTTTATAGGGCCAGTGCTGCCAGAGACTGCTGCTGTGGGTAAGCACCTAGACTCCAGAGCCTGCCTGGGTTCAAATCCCAGCTCTGATATTTAACGGCTCAGTGAGCCCGGGGAAAGTCACTGAATCATTCCGAGTCTCAATTTTTTCCTCTGTAAAACAGGTACTATTAAAAGAATTCAGTGGCAGGGGTGCCTGGGTGGCTCAGTTGGTTAGGCATATGCCTTTGGCTCAGACATGGTCTCAGGGTCGTGGAATCGAGTCCCACATCCAGCTCCCTGCTTGGCAGGGAGTCTGCTTCTCCCTCTGGCCCTCCACCTGCTTGTGTGCTCTCTCTCTGTCTCTCTCTCAAATAAATAAAAATAAAATCTTTTTTTTTTTTTTTTAAGAGTTCAGTGACAGAATCAGTACCGGAGGGTCCAGCACTGAGCTTAGAAGACAGTAAAGATATTTGGTAACACGGTGTAGACCAGTGGTCATCCAGCCTGAGCTCGAGGGGGGAAATCCTTTGAAAATACAGATTGCTGGGTTCTGCCCCCAAGTTTCTGATTCAGTCGGTCTGGACTGGACCCCAAGAATTTGCATTTGTCACAAGTTCCCAGGCACTGCTGCTGCTGCTTCCCCAGGGACCACCCTGAAAGAACCACCCGTACAGAAGAGATAATATGGCTTTAGGATTTTGACCATAGGACCATCCTGTATGTAGTATCTGGAGACTCTGGGCAGGTGACCTCGGGGAGCCTCAATGACTTCACCTGTAAAACGGAACTGTTCCCACCCACATCGCAGGGGTCATGTCTGGCCCACAGCATTATCGTTATTATTGCTCACATTTCAGCTCGATTTGTTGGCCCTTGAAAGATGAAGAGGCGTACAGGGAGTAGAGAGGGGCGGGGTAAGGCTGGGGAATGCTGCGGAGAACCCCAAAGTCAAAGTAGGACCTAGAGCAAATGTCTGGAAGCCCCAGAGCAAGGTGCTAATTCAGGAAGTACTCTCGTCGAGGGTATTGGGAGAGTGCAGAAAAATTCTTTGGAAATTTCTATGTGGCAAAGCCATGATTAACTTTGGACCCTAACTGAGATGACGGTGTTTCCTGAAAGCCACTGACAAGGTGACCTCTTACTAAGAAAGAGCAAACAGGTCACATGGGGTTCCTAACACAACCTCTGTGCCTTCCTGTCCCTCCCCGCACACTCTCTTCCTTTTATATATAGCCCCCTTTTGTTAGAAAGCAACCCTGTCACCTCCTGAACTCATAGATCTGCGCTTGGGCTCCCAGCCGCTAGCAGGTGGAGCTAGCCTGGCGCTCCTTGAGCTATTTTCTGGAGGGGGGGCCCTGGTGGTAAACAGTGGTACTGCAGAGCCAGGGGCGACATGGGGGGTGGCGGGGGGGGGGGGGAGCTCTGCCCACGTGGCCAGTATTTGGGCTCTAAAGCCCGGGTTTGCAGCCTGGGCCAAGGGCTGGAGCTTCTCAGCAAGCCTGCGCCCAAGGTTTGGAGGAGAATTCTGGGTCAGGGTATTATTATTACCGGAATAGCACGCAAAAGACACCCCACCAGAGGTGGTTTAAGAGACTGTTGATTTTTAAGAGTGAGAGCCACTGCTCTTGGTACAGGACGCCCTCAATCAGAGCGCTTGCCCCAGACCGAGGCCTCAGGGGTCTGAACTTTTGCAGTTTTGGCCTGAATATCAGTGGCAGCTTCCAATCTGAGTCATTCAGTCCCTGAGGCCAGATACCAGCCCAGGGGAAAGGGCTCTCCCTGGATTGGGGGTTTTCTTTTAAAGGCAGATTCACTGTCCAAACACTTACTCCTTTGCCCTCCCTGCCCAGAAGTTACTGCGCATGAAATCCCACCCTCAAAAAACCTTTCTTTTTACCTTTTAGGAAAAAAGGAACCAAACTCTTTCAAATAAAAAATTCAATATTATCATCCTTTATTGTGCATTGAATACAGGCAAGTCACGGAGCTAGGCCCAGGGGAGACCCATACCTAAGATGAAATCCCTACAGTAAAGTAGGTGGCCAGAGGAGCCATCTAAAAAGGTCTAAACAAACCCTAGGCCAGTACGGAGCAAGCCAGCCTTTGTCCACGGTCTGGGTAGAGCGTGCCCAGCGACAGGTTCTAGAAGGGAGGGGAAGCTTGGGTGGAGAGGGCATGGGAAAGAAAAGCCTTACGTCCCAGAGCTAAGCAGGAGCAGGCCGGGAAGGGTGGGGTGCGTTCAGGGAACAGTGAGTAATGTGGTGTGGCCCAGGGCTGCTGAACATCATTGTGCCTGGCACCAGCAGGCCAGCCAAGTGAGCGGTCATAAGTAAGGGTTAGCTCTCTGCCCCCTCCTGGGGCTGGGAGGAGAAGCAGGCCACCAGGCTAGAGAGAGGGGTAGAGGGAGGCGAGTGGCCAGGGCCTGCCCCACTGAGTCCCAGCAGAGACCCCAGAGACCCAGTGGAGGTGGGCTGGTCTGAGAATTCCCCTCCCCGATGGATGGGCCTGGGGCAGCTGGCAGGTGAGGCTCCTCTGGGTGAGGACAGAGGTTGCCAAGTGGGCAGAGAGAGGCATTTCAAAGACTTCAGGGGCGGCTAGGAAGAAGAGTGATGCCTTCCTTCGAAATTTGGGCTGGAACAGGCCCTGAGTCATAACATATTATTGAAAACGCCTCTAGGCCCACAGGTGCAAGTGTAAGCCTCTCCCACCTCCTATCTGACTCCCAGTTTCAAAGCCCACTCACCCACTTTATCTCGCTGATGTTAAAATTGTTGAAAAGACAGCAGCTTTGTGCTAAACAGGGAAGACATGACTCCCATTCCATAGAGGGAGAAGCTCCCCCTTTGTTTTAACCACTGGCCTTGTTAGGGTGAACATTCATTTTTGTCTTAAATTTATTATTATTTGTTCAATAGTTCAAATATGCAAATGGTTCAAAATTCAAAAGGTATGGGTACAAATCTCTCTCTCTCAACCCTACCTTCCCCCCCTGCCTGGGTCACCTCTTGCCAGTTTGAACCCAAGCCTTTTGACTTCTCCTGCACTGGGCCAAGGCTCAGGGACACTGCGGGTTCGAGAAAGCTGAAAGGCAAGTCTCACTTGCTAACGGTGCTCTACCTCCTCTTAGCAAGTATGCATATGTATCCTTAGGGACAAGTTGTCTTCTTTCCTCTTCATACACATCTTTTATCTTTCCAACCTAAACTCCTTGGAGGTAGGGAGTATGCCTTCAACTTCTGGGAGCTGGTGGAGTAAGGATTCACAGTATGGGGTCTGGCACATAGAAAACGGGGACACAAACTGTACTGTGTGACCTTGTGCAAGTTACTTTGGCTCTCTGAGCTTCCAGTTTTCAACTACACCGATCATGCCCTCACCAGCTTCCCGGGGTTCTCGTGAGGACTCAATAAGATGACTCAGGTCCCACGTTCAGCCTTCTGCCAGGCGCGAAGTAAGCCCTCTGTCAGTAGAAACAACTAGGGTCCCCTGGGGAACTGAGTTTGTGCACAGTTAAGATGGACCCAAGGCACTCTCTCAAACTTAATTCTGACAGAGGATTAGGGATCTTGGGCATCTAATTTAAAGCAAACTGGCGTAGTCGGCCACCCCAAGCCAAATGTTTACGCAGATCATTCTTCCTGGGCCGGCATCTGCTCTTTCCCAAACCAGCCTTCTAGCTCATTCCCATCTGCTTTTCAGGAGAGGCCTGGCCTTTCTGGACAGTCAGTCCTTTTGAGACCAAAAGAAGGGCCAACGGGCAAGGGCTCCTCTGGGCCTCTTTTGTCTGTAGCATTGAGTACCAGCGGATACACAAGGAGATGAGACACGCATATGGCTTTTCTCAGGGCTGACACTAATGACTCACTGGCTGGTCACCAGTGCCCTTGAGCTGCCTGGGGCAAAGTGACTCATTGGCTGCCTCTGGGCCTTGCTCCACAGCTGCCTGACCTTTCCCTCTCTCTCGGGGGAACGTCCTCAACCCCTGAGACTCTCCGACTGGGGGCTTCCCCACTCCTACATCACTCCGGGTTCAGAGGGACCCAGGAAATTGCGCATTCTAACCCTCCTCATCTCACTGATGGAAAAAAGCCACCCCATGGTGGCGATTGGCTTGCTCATACCTCCAACTTATAGTAGCACCAGGATTTGAACCCTGGGCCAGGGTGCCCTCTGTGATACTCTCCTGGTTGCCACAAGGCCCTACCTCCTGGCCCGCTCCTTCCCTGCCTCAGGCTCCAGGTCCCAAACATTCCATGGCTTTGTGGTGGGACAGTTACTTACCCCTTTGAAATCTTGTTTCTGTGAAAGGACAGAATGATCTCTTGGAGCCTGTGGTCCCCACTGACCATAACGCCAATGAACAATGTAAAAGTTTGTTTACTTTTCTGTTAAAACAGGCTTTCCTTTCCTATCCAACTCAAGTTTTGTAAAGAAACAAAAAGATAGGTCAACAAGGATGAAGGGACCCATAATTGTCTGGCAGAACAATGGAGCGAGCAGTCGGTGACTTCCAGGGCTGGAATCCACACCAGCCTCAGGAGCTGGACCTGGCAAAACAAGAAGGATAGTCCGAGTGGAAACAAGAGGGGAGGACAAGGAAGCGAGAGGATGTGATTGTGCTAAGGCAGGCCCAGGAGGTGGGCAAACTGGGAAAATTATGGAGTGGATCTGGGCTGACCCCCAAGCCTCCCTGCTCCATCCCACCTGGGTCAGCAAATCCATGTCCTCTTGGTGCCCAGACCCCCGTGGTGCTCCAGCATGGGACTCTGGATCTAACCCCATCTGTCCCCACACCCACCCCTGTTCCAACTTCCTACCAACCCCCATTCTCCTGGCGTTCAGGTGTCTTCGGCCTGATTTTGATGGGGTGCCTTTCCCACAGGTCTCTGCATTTTAAGCAGGGATTTTGTAATCTCTGGTTCGGTCTGCTGCATAATTTTCCCAGTTTGCCCACCTCCTGGGCCTGTCCTCAGGTTGAGTGGGGTGGGCTGGAATAAGACAGAAGATACTGAGGGTCACTAAAAGTCACTGAGAATTTTCAGACTGAAGGAAAACATGAGAAGAGCTTGGAGTTTTCTCTTTTCTTTGGGAAGAAACAAAGATAGAATGAGTTCTGTCTCCCCATAGCCTCCCCAGCTCCAGAGATGGGATTTTCCTCTTCTGTAATAGCGGCGGAAACTGAGGCCCAAAGTGCCAAGCCTCGAGGCAGAACTGGGCCCCAAGGCCGGGAGCCCTAACCCCCAGGCCCTGGCCCTGTGCTAAGGAGCCAGAGGAAAGGGGCCCAGTGGAGCTGGGTGGAGGTAATGCGGGGCTCGGGGCAGCCCCGCCTCGGAGGTTGCAGCAGGGGGCCAGGGGCTGCTTGGGGAGGGGGCTAGGGCTAGGGCCAGAGGACTGAGGAGGCAAGAGCCAGGGATTCCCAAGTCCCAAGAAATATAATGACTCACGCTGGGTGGCTCTGCAGGCCGGCCCAGCCCACATTCCCGGGTCTTTGTTCCCAGCCAGCCAAGGCCCAGCCTTAAAGGGCCAGCTCCTCGGGCCTGGCCAGGCCGCCCTGCACCGCCCCCACCCTCCTCTTTAACCCTGACCCTTCGCGGGGTTGCTCCTGGACTCCGGGCTGTGGGAAAAAAGGGTGGCGTCCCGCAGGATTTGGGGGTTCATCCAGTTGAATCCTCAAACTGTAAGCGAGGGCCGTCAGGTCATTTCATACATTCCTCTGCCTCTGCACCTGAACCAGCCAAGAAGGACTGTCCTGCTTTTTAAAGATGTTACCTTGAGGGGACCCTTTTCAAAGCAACTTTTCCAGAGTCTCAAAGCAACTCCCCTCTCACACCACCCCTCAGGCTGCAGCTTGGGCTAGAGGTCCCTCTGGGGGGCGGGAGGGTGGGGAGTGGGGGAGGGGACACTCTGTGCTTCCCCCACCCCACCCCACCCCAACCCCTCCCACCCGGGCCCTATCAGTATTGGTCTTTCCTTGAGCTCTCATTTCACACACGTGTTTGGTGACTTTGGGGTTAGCCCATCCAGACTTGTGAACCCGGCTCCCCGTTCTGGGCCCCCGAGGGCTCCGGGCTCCGGGCGGGTCCCGCGCTGCCCGCAGATTCCTCAGGGGAGAAACACCGTCCCGGCGCCGGCGCTGCCGGGGTGCCTCCAGGAACTTCTTTGGACCTCGTACGCCACCATGTGGACACTCTGGGGATCGGGAGCCTTCTGGGGCTTCAAGGGGGCAGACGTGCCCACTGCCACCTGACCAGACACTGGAAAAGCATCCTTAGGTAGAAAGTAGCCCGGAATTAGCACACATCAAAATAAAAGCAGGTTAGAGGGGGAAAGATAGGCCCGCACCCTCCTCTGACTCATACATCCTCTGTGAAATGGCTTTCTTAGAGCCATTTAACCACAGAAGCCTCGCAGCTCTGTGAAAACTTAGAGATAGCAGTATTTTTTGTTAAAGCTTGGGGAGATCTTTGTGTCCCCGAGTAAACCTTTTTATCCCCCAACCCCTTTTTATCTTTTTATCCCCCAACCCCTCACCCACTTTTTGGGCAAAGCTCAGAACACAGCACTAGATCCGTGTTGGGTTTAAGCTTTTGTCCTCTGTGTTCATAGGCAATTTTAAAAGAAGTGGGTCTCCCCTGAGGCTTTCACAGTAATTTTGAAGTTTCTCAGATCTCAGATTGAGAGCCAGCTGCGGAGGGAACAGAAAGTGCAAAGCTTGTGGCTACCGGGCACCCTGGAGGGTAGGATAAGGAGAGGAAGAGTAGACATGGCCCACAGGAAAATCCATGGGCTGGGAAGACGCACTCGCAGTTTTTCCCCAGTCAGAAGCACTTTGAGCAGTGGAGAGGCCTGAGGACTGCTCCACAGACTCTGTCACTTAGTAAGTGTTTTTGTACCCTGAACAGATCTGTAACAAATGGGCCAGAGCCACAGGCTGTAGCTTTGAGTCCTGGTCTTGGCATCCCTGGTCCTAATCAACCAGGCCAGCTGGCTCCAGACAAGTCTAGCATCCAGAAGGAGCTTCCAGAACCCTCTGAGACCTGCCCCATCCACCCAACTACCCATCCATCCACCCCACACACACACATCCACACACTCAATATATCACCTCTGTGGTCATCTGCGGGGTCAGTTTCCCTACCTCCAGTCTGTGACATCTTCCTAACCCCCCCTCTCCTCTCCTCTCTCATTTGCTCTGGTTCAGTTCCTTGTCACCGGGACCCCAAATCAGACCATAATCTTTCAATGGGTTTCCCTGCTTCCGGGCCCTCCCAGGCCAACCCACCCTGGGTACCACTCCTGAATTAACTTTCCGAAAACATACCCAAGTTCTCGTGGTGACCACAGATTGCCTGCAGCAACCCGTCTGAATTTCTGGGCCCAACCCTGAGGCCCCGTCCGTATGTTCTGTCTCGTTACTCCATCTTTCAGAGTGGGTGACATCTTGGGAACATGAGCTTTATTTTTCAAAGTCAAATCAAGGGTAAATTATGTCAATAACTCCTAGCAAAAAAATTTTTTTTTAAATTAAATGAGGCTCTTTTCACTAGTACGCATTGCCATGCATGTCCATACACACAGCCAGACATGCATTCTGACGAGCACAGCTGTGGCCTCAGCGCCCTTGGCCACAGAGTTGAGTGGGACCCAGGTACAGCTCATGACCCATGTGCTAAGCCGTGCACCCTCCCTTGGGGCCACAGCATTATGTGAGCAGAGGTGCCATTCCCATTCCACGGGAGCCTCAGAGCTCCTCCTGTCGTTTTTGAGATGCCTTCCTCTCAGAGGGAAAGAGAGGGGCCCAAGTGCCGGCTCGGACAAAATAGACAATGAAATGATGGTGCAACATCTCAGAAGCAGCTGAGAACTCACCACCGCCCCTCGCCCTTCCTCAGATAGAAGTGGGGAGACCCTTGGGGACCATAAATGACAACGTGCCATCATTTCAAAGGTCCTTTCTAGTCCAACTCCTCACTCTTTCAGGCCGCAGAACTGAGCAGGCTGTTACTTGTCCTCAGCTTCCCACCAGTTAGAGAAAGCTTGAGAACCTCTCTCCTCCTTCCAGTCTCTCAGTGGCTTCCCTGCGGGAGAGTCCCGGGTCAGCCTGCGCTTTCTCTGTTACAGCCTGGGAACCCCAACCCCCGGAGGAGCCAGCCCATCAACCTGAACCACTATGCCACCAAGAAGAGCATGGCAGAGAGCATGCTGGACGTGGCCCTCTTCATGTCCAACACCACGCGGCTGAAAGCGGTGCTGGAGCAGGGACCGGCCTCCCACTACTACACCACCCTCGTCACCCTCATCAGCGTTTCTCTGCTCCTGCAGGTGGCCATTGGAATCCTCCTCGTGGTCATTGGTGAGGATCCCAGGCCTGGAGGGGGCCTCAGGGCCCTCTAGTGGGAAGAAAATCCCCGACTGCCTCCCTGAGCCTCCCCTACTCTGGCACGCCAACATCCCAACCATTGGCTAAGCTGGTGGTAGCCCTCCACAGCTAACACCCAGCTAACAACTCCTACACAGTGAGAGCAGGTCCCTGTCCTGCCTCCTGGTCTTCCACATAGTGGTCCCTCCACGATACCTGCTAAACGACTCTCTTCCCTTACTTGTGGCAGAGGTCCTTATGGCCTTTAGTGTGAGCGTGTGTCCCACTTATAAGACCCAGTGGAAGTTTCCAAATCCCAGTGAGGGGGAAGGAGGCACAGCCCAATGCCTACCACCTCCCTTGCTTTTTGCCACACGGATCTCCACGGTGCCAGACTTTCTCTGGCCTCTAGTGGATGCTGCGGGAGAGGTTTTGGGCTGTGAACTCACACTGACCCTTAGCTCTCCACTTGGTCCGCAGCACGTTGGAACCTCAATGAGGTAGGAAAGCAGGGCCAGGTTAACCAGCTCAACAACACCGCCACCAGCCTGGTCGCCATCACGGTCGTCATCAATGTCTTCATTACAGCCTTCGGGGTACACAAGACAGGCTCCCTGGCTGCCAGGACCTCAAGGAATCCTCTCTGAACACAGCCTTGGGACCCAGGTGAGAGAGGAGGAGAGGTTCCCCCGGGTCCAAGAGTTCCAAATGACCCTTCTCCCGGCTCTGGGGATTTGGGGTAAGAGTGAGATCCTTTCAAGGACCAGGGAAAAGATAGATCTGAGGCAGGAGGGGGTCTGAGAGCACTTGGATTGGGGCCCAGAAAGGCCCCTCCTGCTGCTAACAGGGGAATCTTCCTCAGCGGTCAAGCTGGGGTTTTTCTAGAGCCTGGGATGGATGGGAGGCAGTGTGGTTAGTGCTTGGCTCTGCCCCTCTGGCAAGAGGAAAGATGCCGTATAGGATGCCTCTCTGGCACTGCCCAGCAGTCCCTGTTGCTCAAACTGGGGTCAATGGACCAACAACAACACCAGCTGGAAGGTTGCGGGACATGTGGGATCTCCAGCCCCACTTCAGATCTCCTGAATGAGCGCCTGTGTTTGGAAAAGTTTGCTAGGGGAATTGTGTGCACAGTAAATCTGAGGACCGCTGGTCTGGCCTGCCCTCCTCACCGTCTCGTCTCTGCTTCCCCCTACAGGTCCTAGGTCTGGAACAGCTTCCGCCTCTCCTACCCACTCTGCTAGGCTGAGGGGCCCTTTCCATAGCCCCTGGGAGAGCTTGAGAAGGGCAATGGAGGTGCCCTTCCTCCCCACCAAGAGCATCTGAATAAAGATGTGCTCTTTCACTGGTCTGAGTGAATCCCATCTTGGGCTGGAGTCCTGAGCTCAGAATGGGGTACTGCCGACCTTTCTTTCTGGTAGTATCTCCTGCACCTGAGGCGTGTCTACCTAAGGCCAAGCCCGCCCGGCTTCAGGACTTCTTACTCCACCTCATTCCTTTCCTCCATCCTATCCATTCCCTCTGCTCCAGGCCAAGTTCTCCCCTTTTGTAAAATGGAATGATCTCTATCTATAAAGTTTTCTGTAAATGCACTCTGAGTCAATCTTTATGCCTCTGGGCTAGTCTCTGGATGCCCTCTCCAGCTGTGTTCTGGTAAGGGCTCGACTCCCTCTTCTCTGGGTCCTGCTCTGAGTCAGCTTTTCTGGCCCCACATACCTTGGGCTAATTACCATCTGCTACATCAATGGCAGATTACTTAGTTCTGGATTGATCCATGTTTATGCACAATCCTTTTTGAAAACCTGTTATAGCTTTCAAATTAGCACCTTCCCTTAGGCATGTGCTTAAGGCATACAAACTCATTTTGATCTTTGCCTTAGCCAAACAGAATGAGGACAGTAAATTTGTACCTGTAAAGACCCAACCAGGTATCATACCTCACACAGGAATGATTTTTAGAGTGTCTGCTATTTTCGCCGAGCCATCCTGGCCTGCATCTAGCCTTCGTCCTCCAGGGCGTCCATCCAGGGGGACGTCCCCCAGGGTAGCCCTTCTCTACTGAAACCACCAATCTCCCACTAACTTGCTGAGCAGAAAATGCCCAGTCCGCTCTCAGACAGTGAACTCAGGCAGCTCCCCACAGGGCAAGACCAAACTGATGGTGAACAGTGGAGGGTGGTGTGGGAGCATCCTGACGACTGAAGGACGGAGAAGTGCCCCCTAGCCCCTCAGCCCAGCCCTCTCCCATCTTGATGGGGGATGAGAAGAACACATGAGCCACTTGGTTTTCTAAGAAGATGCTGTATTTAATCACTTCCCTCCCTCCCCCCCAACCCGACACATTTCCCTACAGAGTAGGGGCCCTCCCCCTTAAGGCAGATGGTGTGGAGGTAACAAACATTGAAGGAAAGGCACTGGCCAGAGTCAGAGGGGGTCGTGAGCAGGGCAGGGGAGGGCAGGGCAGGCGGGGCTGGCTCCTGTCTTTAAAAGCATGGAGGCAGCAGAGCTGTCTCGGTTGGCTCAGGCCTACCAGTGCCACGCCCAAGGGTGGCCCCAGAAAGCAAGCTGCCCACCCCAGCCAGCTAACTGGAGCTCTACCTATTCCATATAGCCCTTTCCCAAAGGCAGTAGGCCTGAGCAAGGGCCGTGTGAAAAGCCAGGGCCCAAGGGGCAGGAATGGCATCCAGAAGCCACAGCCCATTAATTGGAAAGTTTTGTCCTTCCTGATTTTTTAGAGGAGGATGAAACTCTCTTCAACCTCCAGAAGGTTCTCAAGGCTTGATTCTCCTTAATGCCAAGCGTGTGCTCTTGGTGAATGCAGGGCCCACCAGGTAGACCCTGGAGCTCTGAAAGCTGTGACTAGGACTCTACCACAGAATGGAGCCTGGGCTCAGCAGCCTGGCCTCCTGTGACCCGCGGCAGCCCCACGAGCCCTTCCTCACAGCAGCGAGCCCCGGGCTCCCCTCCTTCCATGGACGGGAGTGCCAGAGCCAGTGTCCAATGCACCACTGGTCAAACCAGCGGCGGCGGCAGAGGCAGCAGCAGCAGCAGAAAAATCCCCAGCCCTGAAGGCACCTGAGGACTTTTAGTGCAAGACTAAATGTATGATCAGCAGGTGTGAGAAAGGGCAGCCAGAGATTACAAAGGCCAAGGGCTAGCTTCCTGAAATGGCTCCACTCTTCAGTTCCTCCTGGCCCCACTCTTCTCCAATTTGAGGAAGAGATCTCAGGGCGATGCCCTTACCTCCCCAAGCCCATGGCCCTGCCCCTCCACACCCTGGTCCCTGTTCCTCCACTTTGTCCATACCCCTTCCTCTTCTTCCCGGCAGGCCAGGACTGGGGATCTCCCTGAAGGAGGCCAAGTCTGTTCGGGATCAGGACTGTGGGGAACTCCGATTTTCCACTTCCCTTTCTCCCCCTCCTGCTGGATGTCCACTCCCTCTTCCCGTCTAAGCCCAGGGCTTTGTTACATCTCCATCCTCTTTCCTCTCTGCTCCATGGTCTCCTCAAAGCTTCAGCCTGCAGGCAGGCCAGGCCGGGCAGGGCCAGGCCGGGGGCTTCTCTTCCCTCCTTCTCCACCGTGCCTGTCTGGCACCACCTCTACACCAGACACCCAGGAATGACGGGTCCACGGTCCACCAGCCCTCTGTCTCCCGACCCCGCTGAGGCACCATGATGATGCCAGTCTGTGCTGGGCTGGAGTTAGCACCACCCAGAGGAGAAGGTTAATGCCCTAATTGGCGGCCAGCTGTTCTGTGGCTCCCCGGGAGAGATGTGCACGTCTCTGGAAAGCACAGCCGGGGTAGAGCTGAGAACGGATCCACACTGTGCCAGCTCCTCTGGTTATAAATCAGCTGCCAGACCAAGGACTTGAAGGACACGTCGCGCTACACAGAAGTGGGTCTGAGGTATGCAAGCTGGGACATGCCCTAAATGCATGACTCCATCCCTCTCTCACAGTCAAGGCTGGGTCTGGACAGGTACAGTTTTGGTTTTCTGTTAGAAAAAATAAAAACCCCAATAGAATATGTCCAAGAGAAGAGCTTCCAGGTCATGGTCACTGCTCCCCAGGAGGAGCCTGGTGGGGGGTGCTGGAATGCACCTCACGGATAGGTCAGCAGCGCTCAAACAGGTCTTTCCTTCCTTGGCTGCACTGTGCTGCCTTTCCCAGAGGCCAGTCCATCTCTGTCAACTGAGTGAACGGCCCCTCTCGGTCCTTCTCCCAAGGTCCTCCCTTCAGAGACCCCGAGGGTAGAGAGAGGGGCCTTGGCAGCTGTCTGCGTGAGGCAACAGCTCTGGGTGGTGACGGTGTTAGCTCTGAGGCCTCTCGGGGCTCAGCCATGGCTTCTGCCCCCCTTCCCCACCCCCCAGCGGCGAGCAGGGGCACTGGGGAGCCAGCACAAGTCAAGGAGCAGGAAGCAGTCAGTCCAGCGGGCCACCCCTTGGGATCACGGCATCTTCATCTGGCGGCGGTTCCACATGCCTCGCTTGGAATGGAAGTGATGGAAGAAATTCCTGAGGGAGAGACGTTCCACTTCCAGGCCCGCTTGGAGGATCCTGAATGAGGGAGGGGCAGGGTGAGCAACAGAAGCACCAGAGGCAAGTGGGGAGAGGCCCAGGCCCCTGAGGACCCCACTTCCCCTGCCTACGTCACCCCTGCTCCCTGTCTTCCTGTTTCCTCCCCACAGGACGTGGGAGGAGGCTGCAGTTGGGAGCCAGCCAGCCTAGGTCTGAATCCCAGCCCCATATCTTATAAAGCATGTCACCTTTCAGAGTCTCAGTCTGCCAGTCTTTTCCTCCTTTAAGAGAGAGTGATACACAGCCAACCCTGGTCCTTTCTTCCTTTGACGTCTCTCTCCCTTTCTCTCCTCCGCCTCCTCCCTTCAATCCAAATCTCAAGGTATTATCCTCTTTCCCTCCCCATCTCTTGGCAACAAATTCCTCTCCTTCTTCTGTAACTTTTATTTATTAAAAAACCTCTACACCCAATGTGGGGCTCGAACTCATGACCCCAAGATCAAGACCTGTGTGTGCTCTCTCTACTGAGCCAGCCAGGCAGCGTGGCAGCAAATTTTTTTAAAAAAACAAACTTCTTGAAAGAGGACTCTCCTGCTAACACAGCTTCCGCGCCCTCACCACCCTACAGTGGGGTCCTGGCCCACCTGTGCCTGCCTCAACCCTGCTACTGCTTCCCAAGTCTGTGGTCTGTCCCGTGTTCTCCTTTCTTCTTCCCAGGGACTATTTCTTGCTCCCTGAAACTCCCTTCTCCCAGGCTTCCAGAGCCCCAGGACGTCCTGGATTATCTTACTGCCCTTTAATGGCCTTAATGTCTCTTACGTTGGCCCCAAGTCTTTCCTGACCCTTCATCTGTCTCTTTTGTCCATTCCCAGCCTCAGCTTCCCCACCGGGCAGTGGTGCAGAGGAGGAAGGCTCCGATCCGGAGAACACCGGGGCTGAGAGCATCAGCATTTACAAGCACACAGCTCGCGAGCTACTTTATCCTGACAGCTCACCATGCACTCTAATCTCCACGCCAACCTTGTGACACAGGTGAAGGCAGTATCATCCTCCTTCTAATAGACACAGAGACTGAGTCTTGGCTAGGCGAGTAATAGGACCCCTGGCGAGGGGCAGGGCTTGCTCTGAGCCCAGAGATGAGGAATCTGCTGCCCGATGGCCCCAGCCTCGGCTGATCTAGCCCTGTTCTCTCCCCGCAGTCCCTCTCAGACACCCTCCTCCCTCAGTCACCGGTCCAGCAGCTCCCAGTCTTCCCCGCCCCAGCGGTCTCGGAATTCCTTGGTGTTCATGCCGCCGATTCTGTCCAGGTCTGACTTGTAGATGCCGAGCAGTCCAAACCCATTCACCTCCCAGTAACCTGTGGCCAGACAAGAAGCCCCTGTGAGATGAGCCAGGGACCAGGAGGAAGCAAGGAAGGCTGCTGGGCTGTACTCCCAGAGCCTTCTCTGAAAGACAGGGGACGTAGGTGCCTGACGCTGAAAACTCTCATGCAAACAAGTCCCTGCCCACACTCAGATTCAGGGTCCGGCCAAAACTGCGGTCCTACAGGAGGGTGACTACA
This sequence comes from Mustela lutreola, assembly GCF_030435805.1. Lineage (NCBI taxonomy): Eukaryota > Metazoa > Chordata > Mammalia > Carnivora > Mustelidae > Mustela > Mustela lutreola. The sequence goes on from NC_081297.1 coordinate 44,248,625, forward strand.
GGCCCTAAAACAGGATCTCGCAATGGCAGCCACTGAAGACACAGCCGAACATGCTTTCCTTGTCTGTTTTCCTCCCAGAAGCAGGCAGCCTGTCTTCCCGTTTCTCTATGTGCAGAGGGCACAGAATCTGGCACAGAGTAGGTATCTGATGACTGAAAGAAGGGAAAATGGGGAGGAAATGCTCATCACTGCTGCTGTTGCGGGTGCTCCTAGGGTGGGCTGTCCAGTGGGCAGGAGGAACAGGAGGGAGACCGCCATGGTAGACACGGATGTTTCTAGCTCTGGGATAAAGAACCAAGGCCAGAGAGGGCTCGCCTACCCACCCCAGCCCAAGGCAGGGCTCACCCTCAGGCCATTGCGGGGTGGCTCCGCAATGCAGCCTCATCACTATGGGGGCGAAGGCCATCTTGCCCTCCACACAGTGCTTCCGGATGGTATCGATGACTCCGGCTGGGAAGTGGATATGGAGGTCACAGAGGAAGATGATGCTGTGCGGGTCCTGAAGACAGATGGGGGAGGCTCAGCAGAGCCCACAGACCAGGGCGGAGGGTCAGGCCACTCCCGAGGACAATCCTCAGGCTCCTTCCCACTCAAATGCTGGACAAACTTCCACCAAACTGTTGGTGCCAGACTGCCACGGTACTGGGCACCAAGTACACAGTTTTCAGAGTCAGAGAATGAATTCTGACACCTCCCCTTCCTCCTTTCTGGACCGCAAGGCCTCCGGACAAATGCTCCACTGTCAGTTGCTCAGTCTCGCCCACCACCCGCCCTGCAGCAGAACAGAGAGGACCTCCCGGGTCCTCATTCCTTCCTCCCTGAGGGGCTGACTGCCTCACACATCCCAGATGTCTCCATCTCTTAACCAGTCTGTAACCGTGTCTCCCAGGCCCCTCCCAGGATATTACCTTCACCAGGTCTATGCCAGCCTGAAGCCCAGCTGAGCGCTCGAAGTTTCCACTCAGCTTCATATACTGGTAGCTGCAGGGAGAGGAGAGGAAAGAGGGGCAGAGTATGAGGCTCGGCGGCAGTGGTCCCCGGAGGACACCAGTGGGCCCGGAGGAAGAGGATGTGGCTCCTAGGGTGGGATCATACCCAGGTGAGTCATCTGGAGAAAGCCAGACACTGGGACTCAGGAAAGCCAGCTGGGACTTCAGGCTCTGCCCAGCACCCAGCAGTCTTGGGACTCTAGAAAGCGGGTGGTTCAGGCTGGGCTCCAGCGGGGGAGCCCCCTCACCTTCGCAGCTTGGACCTCTTTAGGGCCATCTCGACGTCCATGTCCTCACTGCTATAGTCAGTGATGATGATATTGAAGTGTGGGTCACCGGTGGCCTGAAACAGCTTTTCCATGTCTCTGATGAACTGCTGCACCCAGCGCGCCTGGTTCTTTACTACCACAGTGGGCAAAAGGGAGAAAGAGGCGGTAACACCGAGAACGGCAGCCCCACTGCCAGCTCCTGCACGAGTCAGGGCCCCAGTGGACCTCCGCCACTACAGACCCATCGGCAATGCAGCAGGGAGGTGGGGGCGGAGGCAGAGGGGGAGCTGACCCGTGAACGGGGCCTCTGCACCCTGCCTCCCACAGAGCCTCCAGGCAGAGTCCTATGGGAAGTCCTGGGACAGGGGCTCGTCCTCAGCTCTCTCGTAGTAACCGGACTGTGCTCTCACACTCGGACCCCGTCATCTGCCCGTCCTAGTAGCACCCTTGCTCTCCTTTCTGTTCCCTGCTCCCCTTTCCCACTACAGATACCAGCTAAGCCACTCTATGTCTTGTTCCCAGAGCAGCTGCAAGCCCCGGTACAATGACGTGGCCATGATCGCACCCCACCCTGAAATCTGGAGCAACAGGGAGCACCTGGCCTGCTAGTCAGCATCTTTGCCAACCACAACACTCAGCCATGTGACCTCAGGTCCTCGACTGTCAAGTGGCCTCTCCCACAGGTTCTTGTAAGATCACACCAGTGAGCAGACACCTGGGTGCTCACGGTGAATTTTAGGATCCCCTCTCTGCTGATAATGGCCGGGCTCAGCATGAGGCTCACCAGGCACAACGAAGTGGACCACGGCTCGGTGATTCCAGGAGAAGCCCTGGGGCCAACACAGTTTGGGCTCCGGGGCCCGGACACTCAAGACATGTCTCCGGCGGTTGTTTGAGCCCCAAACCAGGCCCTGCAGGTTCCGGGCCTCGACCTCTTCCCCACCAGCTGGATCGATGCCCTGCCAGCCTCGTGTAGACACATACTCGGAGAGCCGCACTGGGCGCTGGCCTTGTTCCAGCAGCTCAAGCTCCAGGAGGTAGCGACCCCCGCGTAGCTGGTCCTGGCGCTTCTCCACATTCACGATGCGCTGTAGCTGGTACTTTCTGTGGCAGAAAGGGTGGGCAGCTTGAGTAACTCTTTCCCCACTGTCAGGGGTAACATGGTAAGCAGAAGCCTGTGAGGTCAGATGTCAGGGGACCCTGTTTTTTGTTCTAGTATTGCCATTAGCTAAGATGCAGGGGCACCTGGCTGGATCAATCAGTAGAGCACGTGACTTTTGATTTCAGGGTTGTGAGTTCAAGACCCACGTTGGGTACAGAGTTTAGTTTAAAAAAAATAATAAATAAATAAATAAATAAATAATAGAAAATAATTAATCAATTAAGATGCTTCCACCAGATGTTTAATTGCTACTGTTCACTGCCTCATCTTTAAAAACGCACCCATTGGGGCACCTGGGTGGCTCAGTGGGTTAAAGCCTCTGCCTTCAGCTCAGGTTGTGATCTCAGGGTCCTGGGATCGAGCCCCTCATTGGGCTCTCTGCTCAGCCAGGAGGCTACTTCCCCCTCTCTCTCTCTGCCTGCCTCTCTGCCTGCTTGTGATCTCTGTCAAATTTTAAAAAAACATGCACCCATTGACCTGGGATGATCTCTAAAGATCGTTATTAACTCTAAGATCCTAAATATATAAGGTGAATATTTCCTTCAGAAACTGACCCTCATCAATAAAGTACTCTGCTCATTTACAGTCCATAACATAGGATGGGTTATTAGAAAACTACTGACTGGGGCACCTGGGTGGCTCAGTGGGTTAAGCTGCTGCCTTCGGCTCAGGTCGTGATCTCAGGGTCCTGGGATCGAGTCCCGCATTGGGCTCTCTGCTCAGCAGGGAGCCTGCTTCCTCTTCTCTCTCTCTCTGCCTGCCTCTATGCCTACTTGTGATCTCTCTCTGTCAAATAAATAAATAAAATCTTTAAAAATTTAAAAAAAAAAAAAGAAAGAAAACTACTGACTGGTTAGCTCAGTATCATTAATCCACTAGGGAAATGTAAATCAAAACCGCCATGTGATACCATTTCGCACCCATCAGGATGGCTATTTTCAAGAAAGGAAAACAACTAGCACTGACACAAGAAATTAACACAGCTGTTGGGAATGTAGAACCATGCAGCTGATTTGGAAAAGAGATCCGCAGTTTCTCAAAATGTTAAACACAGAGTTTTATGACTCAGCAATTCTATTCCTAGGTATACCCCTAAGAGAGCTAAAAACCTGTTCGTGCAAAACAATTACACATGACTGTTCAGAGCACCATTGTGTTCCTAACAGCCCAAAGTGGAAGCAACCCGGATGTTAACCAACAATATGCGGAATATTATGCAGCAGTACCAAGGAACGAAGCGCTCAATACCTTCTGCAACCAGAAGCCTTGAAAAAGTTTTGCTAAGTGAAAGAAGCTAGAGACAAAAGGTCACATATTCCATTTACCTGAAATTTAACTCCATTTGCATGAAATGATTTTTACAGGTCAATCTATAGCGGGAGAAAGTCAGGTAGTGATTGCTATAGCCCAAGAGAAGGGAGAAATGGAAGTAATGCTAACACGTGCAGGAGTCCTTTTGAAAAGTGATGAAAACATCTGGAATCAGATAGTGGTGATGGTTGCACAATATTATGAATGAGCCTAAAAACCACCAAACTGTACACTCTAAAGCCGTACACTCTAATATGGGGAGTTAAATGTTACGCGAATCGTGTCTCAATTATAAGAATGTTGATTGGTTAAGCAAATGAATGCAAAACCAAGGAAGTCAGGCCCTGCTTTGCGCTCTCGCACTCCCTTCTGGCCCACACCTAGGGTCTTACTCTCTTAGACTCAGTTTTGTCTGTTTTATCTCTTTGCTACTAGCTCCTTCCCTGAGAAAGGGGACCCCATCTTCCCAGTGCTCAACACATGTCCTAGGCCAGGTACCAAGGGATGTGAGAACCTTGCCCAAGGCTAGACAAAGACCTGACAGGTAGAGCTCATTCTCAGGAATAAGGGGTCCCAAGTGTGTGATCATCCAGGGAGCCTGTAGCCGGGGAACAGGCGACTACCCCAAGGTTCCTGCCTCCCAGGCTAGACGGCTGGTGTGCCCCAGCCCCAGTCCCAGAAAAGCCCTTTACCTTACCCCCGGCTCCTCTGGTTGAGCTTCTTCAAGAAGACCCGTGTGACCTCGAGAGCCTCCTGCTCCGGAAGCAGCAGGTTGCCAGACGTGTTACAGTTCAGATCGATCCAGTCGGTCCGCAGGGCTTGGAAGTCAAGGTTCCGAGCACTGAAGGTCTGGTCCCAGTTTACCACTGGATCAAACACGGGCACGTACTCGAACACCTCACTCATATCCTCTTCCTCTTCTTCCCCCTCTTCTTCTCCTTCCACCTGTCCTTCCTGGCCTGCAGCAACCACGACGTCTTCCTTGCCATGCCAACCCCTCCTAGGGGCTAGGGGCTCCATCCTGTCTCCCCTCCTCTGCTCTGCGATGTATGTCTCAACTTGATTCAGCCACTGGGACTGCCCTAGAGTTTTCCTGGGACTGTCACTAGTGGGCCTGGGCCCCTTGACAGGAGGCAGTTTCCCTGCCAGATGCCCTGGGAGCCACTTTTGAGAGTAAGATGGATCCTGGCTGGGCTCAGGGCTGGGTCTTCGCTCCCTCTTTTCTGGCTGCTGGACTAGGACATCGCTAGTCCTTGCAGGGAAGGGAGCTGTGGAGTTCTGCTTAGAAAAGGGTGCCAGCAGACCCTCCCGGGGCTGAGCCAGGAGTTTCCGGAGGTGGTAGTCAGTGACATCCTGCCCAGGAGGAAAGGTAGGCACTTGTCTTCCCTCTGGCATCCTGGCATCCTGAACATTGGAGGCAAGGGTCTCTTCTGGCGCTTCTCCATACTGGGATTCTTCTAGAAGGCTTTCCTCAAAGCCTGTTGTTAATAATAACAACCATTGCTCACATCAGAGTTCCTAGCCTTTCCCAAACAAGATATACAAGAAGCAGTTGATCCTATGAATGAGACACTGAGTGTCAGATGGGGATTGCACCTGGGCTCCGCCACTGGCTTACTGTGGGACCTTGGGCAAGTTACCCACCTCCACCAATCCCAGTTTCTTCCTCTGCATAAAGGGAATAATCATGCATCTTCCACAGGGCTGTTGTGAAGATGGAGTGATATAAAATACCCAAAGTGCCTAGCAGGTGCCTGGCACACGGGACCCAACAAATGGCTCCTGGCATGCCCTAATCCCTCCAGAAGGGAGGCCACAGGTTGACAGTGTTTCTCTGCAGCATAACTTTCCCAGTGACACGCCAGCGAGAGCAATCCCTCCAGCACTCCAAGTAATCTCCTCTGGGGCTCTAATTCTCCTCCAACTGACCACAGCACGTTGTTAAAAACAGTATCACTTTCCACATGTGCGTGGGATGGAGAAGGAAGGAGTGCCACTCTCTACTCCTTTGGGTGTAGGGGAGGGGCTATGTGGGTCAGATTTTAAGCTCGTCAGGGACAGGGCTGGCCTGGTCTGAACTTCCTCTAGAAACAGACCATGCTCATCCCTCCCTGCCTGACCTGGAAGCCTCAGCGGTCACACTGTACCTGGCTGCTCTGGCCCCTGCTTCTCTGGCTGGTCAATCTTGATGTACTCCTGGAAGCTGAACCTGCAGAAGGAAGGGAGAGGCAGACTGGCACCCAGCGCCCCGCAGGCTGCCGTGTGAGGCTCTGCAGGGAGCGTCAACAAAAGCATGGAGTCATGCCCCACACTGGAGGGCAAGAGTGTGTGTGCGTCTGTGAGTGTGTGGCATGCCTGGGAAGGGCCAAGACTCCTCAGGCTAGAAGGGCATTTGTGGCCCCTCTAGTCCAGGCAGCTCTCCCGGCTCCTGGAGAGCCCCTCTGTAAGGCCATTCTCTTGCTCACCTATCCTGGTAGTACGAGTTTTCCTGGTAGAAGCATTTATTATGGGTCTCCATGTGGCTCAGACGGGTATAGTCATTGGGGTAAACGAAGGACAGATGCACCTGGAGGCAGAGAAAGTAGCAGGAATGAGAGGGTGGGATCTCAGTAAGAAATCAGCCAGCAGGGTTAAGCCTGAGCCTCACCAGGACCACACAGGGCTCTAAGGGCCCTAACCTTGGTGAGGGGAAAAGGGCTGCTTTGAGCTCCAGAAGAAAACATTTGTTCCACAGACCAGGATTTCCTTCTACTCTTCAGGGCTCCTCTCCCGGGCTCTCTGGACAAAATGCAACCCAACTCAAGCTCCCCAGTGCACACGCCCCTCCCCTCCCATCCTAGCTCCTTCTGCCTAGTCGTAGCCAGTACCATTCTCTCCTCCTCCTGCCAACTCACCCTCTCCTGCTGCCTCGAGGCCTTTACTGCAACCTTCCAGGGCCCTGGAACAACCTCCTTCTGTTACCCACCCCACTGCTTCCTGCCCTCCTTATAGCTTCAGGCAATGCCACCAACCAAATTCCAAGTTAGAGCCCACCCATTCTATGACCCAGAGGATGAGTCCTGGTCACCTCTTCCAGCCTCGAGCACCCAAATCATTTCTAGATCTGGATGTATAGTGTGCCTTCTGCCTCTGCTGTTTCCACCCGGGCTATAGGTTCTCTAGAACTAAGCTTCGCTCCATAGTTTACATCCCTCGGTGCCTCATCAATGAGTTTAAGAACTGCTGGCTGATCATCCAGTAGGACAGACACAGGTAGGACGGGGTTGTGTGGCCCAAGCAGCCGAGAGCATAGGAAGCCTCAGGCCAACCCACTTCCCATCATCCTCAACACCGTGGCAGAGCTGGAGCTGGAGGCCTTCCTAAGGCCAACCATTCATTCTTGCAGTTTATAGGGCGGTCCACCGGGCCATGGACAACTTGGAATGCAAGTTCACCCAGCCCATGGACCTGTGAGGCCATCCTGTCTGCTGCTATGTGGCCTGGGGAGGAGGAAGAGTCAGGGCCAGCACCTCTCTTTCTTAGCCCCAGGCCGCAAGCCCTCTTGACTCTGCCCCCACTGCCCAGCCTCAAGACTTACAAAGCGGAGTCCCTGGTAGCGCTGCAGGGGGAGCCCATCCACCAGGTAGCTGGGTTTGTAGGGACAATCGGGCAGGACGTGGCGGAGATGAGTCTTGGGGATCAGAGGCACTGAGGACAGTAATGGAAGAGGCATGAGGGTAGGGACAGGAATCTGGAACAGGGTGGCTTCAAGGCACAAAGCCTCTTGGCTGCGGGGGAGTAGGGGGGCAGGGGCTGCAGGCCTCTGCTCTGAACAGGCACTTTTTTATAATTCACTCATGGCAGCCATGGGCAGAGGCCAAGTTCATCAGCTGAGGTTGCCAAACTAAGGCTGGCACCACTCTTCTCGGCCAGGTGCGTTCAAGGAGCCTTGAAGGCCAAGGATTCGGACGCAATCCCTGGTTCATGGCATGGGATTGCTGTACAGGGCTAGCCTCAGGAAAGATTCACAAACATCCAAGAGGCCACCGAGTCTCATCCTAGTGCAGGGCCAAGAACTGAACTTCCTCTCAGTTGTGAGGGTTGCAGGGGGGCTGGGGAGGTTTTCTCAGCTTTTAAAATGTAAATGCTCCCAAGAATTTATGACTCCAACACCTTGGTGGGAACACACTTCTCTCATTGGATTAGAAGAGTTGGGGTCCACTAGGAAACTATGATATATGTGATTGTGAAGGGACACGCAGGGGATTTCTGGGCTCTAGTTCTACTTTCTGTCCTGGGAGGTGGTTACATAATGTTTAATGTGTAATGATTTGTGTAACTGTAAAGTTGTGCATATATATTTTTGTACTTTTCTGTATGCATATTATATTTTACACTCTTAAGGGAAAACAAAGATTCTCTGACTTTGGGATACCGTGGTAGAAGTGACAAATCTGCAGAGTCTCCTCTACTAATACCCATGGGCCTGAGTGTGTGGTCCCCAGACCTGGTGAGAAGTGTGTGGTCAAGGTCTTACCTCGATAGAGGGTGTCCCGAGGGTCAGGCCGCAGCATGTCTGCAAGGGGCAGCTCCTCTCTGGGAAGAGAGTCTCGGGAGCCTACATGGCTGGCTGCTGTCTGAGGGATATGGCCCACATCATCCATCCTTAGGACTGTCTCATCTGGGCTCAGGGAGGAAAGAACAGAGGCAGCTGTGAGTCCTGGAGTAAACCTAGAACCCAGACTACTGCCCACCAGAGCCCAGGCTTCTGTATCCAACCGCCCCCCAACTCCAGGGACAGTATGAGGTGTGTGTGACCCCTCTTCCCTCTAGCCCTGCCCCCTCACAAGTTGGGAGTTTGGCTGCTGATCTCCCCTAGACCCACTCTACCGGCCCCATGGCTACCACACACCAGAGCTTTGTGTAAACTGGGAAAAGACACCACTTCCTCAAAAGTGTTACTGCTTTCTGCCGGAAATCTGTCATTGTAAGTCTGCTTCCTTTGTCTCACAAACATGTATAGAGAACTTACAAAATAACCAGCCAGGCACTGTTCCAAGCATCTTATAAATATCAAGTCATTTCACCTCCATAAGCACCATATGCCTTAGGTACTCATTAAGTTTTCCTACTTTACCAGATAATAATTTCGGCAACAAGAACCTAAGTTACTTGTCAAAGATCACAAAACTGGTTGGGGGCAAAGCTGAATCTGGACTCTCAGAATCAAGACTCTCTGAGAATCTTGGAATCTCAGCCTCCAGGTTATGCCACGTCTCAGACAGACGAGCCAGCAAAGGTGGACCACTGTAGGGCACTCCCTCGCATTTTCTGCAGCCCTGTTCCTCCTCAACGCCCCCCCATCCGGAACCCCCACACTTACCCCTATGCCCCTGACCAGTATTCTCCCCTCCAAGTGGGACAGGCCTCCTCCGTCTCCCAACCACCCCGGCACTGGCTGCTCCCCACCATCTGGATTCATGTCTTCAGCTCCAGGTGGAGCTCTCCCTCTATACCCCGGGCCGGTCACCTCTGGCTCATCTTACTGGTTTCTTCCCTGAATTTTACTATGGGCCTCTTTCTTCTCATTTCACATTGCATTTGCGGACTCCAGCTCTGCCTTCTTCTTCTTGTACCAACTCAGCAGCTCACAATCTGCCCCTTCTGCCTTGACCTCGTGGCCTCTAGCTTTGTTCACCACCAACCTCCTCCCACCTGTGTGGCCCATGCCACACCGCCCCTGTCCAGCGAACCCATACTTTCCTGGCCTTCTTGTCTCTCACACACTTCCCACTGCCTTCCCAATCTCTTCCCAGCATTCCTTGGCTTTCCCTTCCTCCCTTGGGGTTAGGGCCCTGCCTGCTCTTCCTATACCTGGGCCCACATGGCCCAACCTGCCTGGTGGTGATTTCTCAGTGGGGCCTGCAAATGTATAGGAAGTCATAAGCAATACATAGTACAACTGAAGAGTTCATTTACTACAGATCTAAAGCAGCTAGAAAGTTTCTTCATGGCTGGTCATGGCTTTGCAAAGAACCACGGGACCCTCAACTGGGAAACAGAAAACTGGCCTCACTCAGAGGTTTTTCATCTGGAGTGAGCCTCGTGGTCTCTGGAGGCCCCTGAAATTGTACACAAAATATTGTGTGTGCATGGACAAGTGCATTTTTTCGGGGATGAGGTCTCAGCGAGCTTCCAAAGTGGTCACTAACCCTTGAAAGTTAAGGATCTCTGACTTAGGGTCCCTTTAAGTTCTGTTCCTTGTTCTGGACCCCCTTTCCACCTACGTTTCAAGCACCTTGAGCTTTAGCCTCCACCCCTCCCTTGACCAAACACCCCCGGCAGACTGAGCCCCACCTGCTGGCACCTGCTCGCCTCTGTCTCCAGGGGAGGGTCAGAGTCTACTCACTTGTGAAGAGGGAGAGAGAAGGGGAGTCAATAATGGTGAACTTGGCTCCAGGGTCATTCCGTCGCCACTGGAAGAGGAGAGAAGGTAGATGCAGGTTGGAGAGAGCTAGATTTATTTATTTATTTATTTTTGATTTTTTAATATTTTATTCATTTATTTGACAGAGAGAGATCACAAGTAGGCAGAGAGGCAGGCGGGGCGGGGGGAGAAGCAGGCTCCCCGCCGAGCAGAGAGCCCAACGTGGGGCTTGATCCCAGGACCCTGAGATCATGACCTGAGCCGAAGGCAGAGGCTTTAACTCACTGAGCCAGCCGGGTGCCCTGGAGAGAGCTGGATTTAGAAAAGGGTTCAAGGGACAAGGGGTGAGGAGTGGTTCTGAGCTGAGCTGGGGGACAGGAAAAATGGAGCTCTCACCGCAACTTCCACATGATCTGTGCCCTCATCGTTCTGTTTGTGCAGAACCTCAAAGTAGTATCTCTGGGAGGCCGTCAGGCTGGCAAGAGAGAGTAGACACAGAAGGCTATCTTCTTGGGTCCTGCAGTCACCCCAGTAACCCACTCTTCTGCCAGGCCACACCAGCTCCCACCTTGCTCCTGCCACCCCCAGACCCCCTTGACCTTTTCTCTCTGCTCCTGGCATTCCAGGAGCTTTGGTTTTAATGCTGGCCTGGAGTCCCCACTACTTCTTCTTACTCACAGCATGACCTTAGTTTTCTCTTCTGTAAGGTGGCGGTAATAACAGTATACACTTCACAGAGAAATCAGGAGAATCGAAGGATATACAGATCTTCCTCAACTTACGATGGGCCTATGTTCTGATAGACTCATCGTAAACTGAGGATATTATTAGTCAAAATGCATTTAATACACCTCCCGAACATGATCGCTTAGCCTGGCCCACCTTAAACGCGCTCAGAACACTTGGCATTAGCCTGCAGCTGGGCAAGACCATCTGACACAAATCCTAATTATAACGAAGTGCTGAATACCCCATGTCAGTTACTGAATGAAAATGGAAAAACAGCATGGTGGCATGCATATAGAATGGTTATAAGTATATCGGTTGTGGACTCTGTGCTCAATCAATCACATAGCTGACTGGGAAGTGAGGCTCACGGCCACTGCCTGGCATCACAAGAGACTATTGTATCCCTTACCACAGGCCTGAAAAAAGCTCCAAATTCAAAATCTGAAGTACAGTTTCCACTGAATGCATATCACTTCTGCACCACTGTCAAGTTGAAACACCGTAAGTTGAACTATTACAAGTCTGGCCATCTGTAATAATAATGCTTAGAGTTGTTACTATGTGCCAGGCACTGTTCTAAGTGCTTTACGCATACCAACTCACTAAATTCTTGTTCATAGAGGAAAACACTGAGGCACAGAAATCTTGGGTCATTTGCCCCAAAATCACTGGGGTAGTAGGTGGTAGAGCTGGGATTTGGATGTCCGTGTCCACAGGGTCAGCTGCCAGGCGGAGTTACCAGTAAAGTGCTCAGCACGGAGACTGGCTCCCGGCAACCGCTCTTCACAAGCTACACTGTCTTACTGCTACTGACCTCAAGGCTACCACCATCAAGCCGACGCGTGTTCTTGCGTGTGTGTGTGTGTGTGTGTGTGTGTGTGCGCGCGCGCGCGCGCGTGCCGGCCACCAGGTGGCACTCTGAAGTTAGGCTAAGTTCCCCTTCCAGCATGTTAAAGCAATTCCAGCAACTACAGGCTGGGAAAGGCCTGGTCTCCCTCCAGTGTCCCAAGGGATCACAACGGTGAGGAACTTTCCGCAGCACAGGCAGAGAGCCAGTGTACAGGCTGTACCCCTGTGGGCATCTCCAGAGATGGAGCAAATGGGAAGGGCAAGGACTAGAAGAGACCTATTTTGTTTTCTAGTCCTGAGTGTCACTAAATAGCTGTGTGACCTTCACCCAGTCACACCCTCTCTGAGTCTCAGTTTTCCCATCTGTAAAATGGGGAAGGATGGGCCAGATGGTTTCTAAGTCAAAGACTTCATTTATTCAGAATGCATGGGGTGCCTAGGCACACTGCACCTCTGGGATAAGGAAGGCTGGAGAGCAGGGAGGGTATGAATGGCTTCCCTGACTCTGATTTGGCCTCAGCACTTGAGGTACGTTGGTTTTTTTCTGTCGCTCACAAGAACATCACGAGACTCCCAACTCACCTCACTGGCTTAGAAATTTGGCTCCGAAATTTCCCAAACTCTCCAGGGGCGGTCCACTCTTTTCCAGTCTAGAGGTGCAGGAGAGCGAGAAGAGTCGGAAGGAGGAAGATGGACAAACATGAAGGAAAGGAGGTGGGGAGTGCAGAGACAGGAAGGAATGGGGAGGAGACATGTGGGAGCAAAGAAGAGCAAGATGAGAAAGAAAACAGGAGAGGTGAGGGGAGTGACAGGTGACCAGGGCAAGAAGCACCTGTGCTCTTCCTACTCAGGCCCCATGGCATGCATACTTGGGACCTTGCTAAGGACACTGGAACCCAAAAGGCGGATGTGGCCCAGTTCCCGCCCAGAGATGAATCTTCCTGAGGTCTTTCTGTGGCCTCAGACTAACTCCTCACTCCTCCCCAGTTTACACTCTTTCTATCCTTTTGTAAAATGGGGCATGTTGAGAGGGAGGATGCTTCTTTTTTACACCTTTCCCTGGCTGTCACGCCAGAGTGACGAAGGGTAATGAGGGTTTCCTGATGTGGGCAGGTGCCTCTTCCATGTCCTGGCTCCCGGGCTGGGCGGACCCTACCTTGCCCACACTGGCCAGCAGCTGAAGGCCTGACACCTGGTCGTCCCGGCTGAGCCAGAACTCAGCGTTGTCATCTGCAGCAATGGCAAACTGGATCTTTCCTGGGCAGTGGGGGAGAGAGTTTGCAGATGAGAGCAAGAAGGGCATTAGCATGCAGGACTGAAGGCCTGTTTTATGTCTTAGCAATTACATTCTCTTCAGGGGCCTTGGATGCTGTGGCTTCCCTCTCTGTAAAGTTGGGGGGCGGTCCTCAACCTAGGTGACACCACGAAGATGGGGAAGACTCACAGGGAGAGACAAGCTAATGCCAGACTCTGTAAATCAGAATGAAAGCGGGAGCTGGTGGGGGTACTGGATGAGACCTCGCCATGACGAAATTTCCCCTCTCCCCAGTGATGGACTAACAGGGTCCAGGGAGCCTAGTGTGGACTTACTTCTTGGCTACAGGCTTATGTTCTCTGGGTATCGTAAAGAACCTGGAGCAGGAAGCAGGAGGATGGGACTTTGGGGCTGGCCTCACCATCGGTGAAGGGGTGCAGGTAGCCAAAGATGCGGAGGCCATAGTTGGTCCATTTTGGGGACACAGCCAGCTTCCTCACGGTGGTGCGAATCTATGCCAAGAAAGGGGAGGGAAACCATTACCCAGAAGAGGGAACAAGAAACTGAAGAAAATGGTCCATTCAGGGCTGGTGAGAAGACGGGGGAGGGGGAGGGAGACAGAAGGGACTAGGGCATGACTTGGTGAGTGGCGTGTAGGCAAGATTTCCACTCCCACTTGCTTCTTTGTCCATGTGACCTTGTACAGTGTACAACCAGCCCGACTGTATGTGGTGGCTCTGGCTAACCTGTATCATGAGCCACAATGAGAGCCTAAAGCTAAAATGATGCAGAAGATGGCAGAGAACTCAAAGGAATCCTTGGGAAGGGAGCAATAGTAATAATCATAGGCAGAAGAAGAAAGGACCTAAGATATAAAAGAAAGAAAATGAACTAGGAAAGAAGCCAGGACCGATGAAGAATAGAGTAGACTGAGGGAGATGAGAGACAGGAGTGGGGCAAGAGACAGAAAAGAGGCGCGCCCAGCAAACACTCACATGGGGGTACAGTGGGAAGTGGAGGTTCCTCCTGAGCTGCTGAATGGAACTGCCACACCAGTCCTCAAACACATGCAGGTTGGCGCGGCCCCGGAACTGTGCGGGGCAGAGAAGCAAGCAGGTGAGTGTGCGCGCCCGGGAACCGGTCGGCCCCATGCTGCCCCGCAGCTGGAGGAGGCCGGGTGGAGAGGCGACACCCAGGTCCCTGCAGCCCCAGCCCTGGCGTTCCTTTAGTCACTGAAGGTTCACTTCAGACTCATCCCAGCCTCACACCCACAGCCTTTCTCCAACCTCATCCCCATTGCCCGGCCCTGAGGCCTGGGTGTTTTCGGCCATACTTTGTGTGTGTGCGCATGCGCGCTGGCGCTGCACTGGCTCTTTCCATGCAGGAAGGGGGCTGGTGTAGATTCTCCAGGCAAAGGGGAGTAATAGCCAAAAGAGAAAGGCAAAGATGAGAGAACTGCAAGGAGGGCCCGGCTGGGGTTTCAGCTAAGACTTGCTCTCCTCCCCTCCCCTTCTGCCTAACAGTAAGCTCCACAGCTGTCTGCTGGTGAAACCTTATCTACCCAGTAGTCTTCACGCTTCTGGCTTCCCTTGTGGGGAAGCAGCTGGGAAAGCGCTGCAGGAGGTCCTTGGGTGGCCCATCCGGCAGGGGCAGGACCACCTCAGACTGCTCCCTTAGGAGCTGGAAGCCTCTCTCTCTTGCTCTCACTCTCCTGCCTCTCCTGGCATTAACTACTGAGGTGCCTGGGACTTGGGCCCTGGGAAGGTAGTAGCAAAGGATGTATGCACTCTCTTCCCTGGCTGTGTCATCCGTGGGGCAGAGACCCAGCTTAGAGGCCAGCAGCAGAGGGCCCCCTTCACAAGACAGGGCCTTACAGCCAGCGCTGTGAGTGGGTGGGAGTGCTGGGAATTTGAGAGGGGAGGGGAAGCCTGGGGATCCTGTCCCAATTTATCCTGACAAAGAGTTTCAGATTACCCCATCTCAGCAATTTTCTCCTCCCCCTCCCCCAGAGCTTAATCTCCAGGTTGTGGGAGGTGGGGCCTCAATTACTCTATACAAACAGGCCCTGCCCTTCCCTCCCCACGTGGGCCATCAGATACCAAAATCTGAGCTGCCCAGAGGAAAACAGAGGAGGGACACCCAGACTGGAAGCCCAGATAAAAGGAAGTGGCACAAGGTCTTTAGCAAGAGATCTGGAGGAACGGATGGTGGGGGGAGAAGTCTTGCACACCAAGGCCAAAGATCTGAGGTGCGGCCTCAGAGGAAACAGGACCCCACAGCTGGATCCAGAAAGGAAGCAGGAGAGCCTGTCACTCCCTGTCCCTTCAGCAGCCTGGCACTTCCTGGGCACACTGGCCTGGTCAAAGCTGAGCATGTGGGGCCTTGGGAAGCAGCCATCACACCGGGGAATATAAGTTGGGGGCTGGGATGGGTGGGAGAGAGAATGTGGGCTGAGTAGGTGGGAGGCGGGCTGAGGCTTCTTGGAAGGAAAGAATGGGGACATTGTGCTACTTCTGGGGAAATTCTTTAAGTCCAGTTTACAAGACTCAGTTGTCTCCCACAAATGTCCTCCTCTCAGCCCCTCCCTGGGAGACTTTCAGGGCAGTGTGCTCAGATCCACAGCAAACTGCGGAAGGAGGGCATTCCACCAGAGAAATCTGTTGTGTTCAGCCAGAAGGCCAGAGGACACAGGGGGTTTGGGCAGGGGAAGGAGGAAGGAGCTGGGCTGGCTGCCTCCCACCTCCCACTCAGGTCCTTGCTTGCTATAGCAAGGGTAGCCTGGGATGCTCCAGGGAAGGGAAGGCAGGGAAAGTGGGGGTGAAGGAAGACGACTAGCCCTCTCCTCCGAGACCTAGGCCCTCACTCGGCATCATGGCAGCCCTCAGACCATGCTTCATCCACTCTCAGGCTGTAGGTGGGGTTCTCTGCAGGACTAGTGGCCACGGTCTTCCTCCCCAGGCCCGGAATGGCAACCCCTATCAAGACTTGCATCTCTCCAAGGTTTGGAGATTTTGTACACGGCAGGGATGAGGGACTCTCAGCTCACTAGCACCACCCTTTGCCCACTCCCTTCATGCTCCAGGTGGGGCTGAGACCCAGGGAAGGACACTTGGTTGCTCCCGTCACCAGGGTATGTCCACAGCCAGTGATGGATTTGGAACTTTCAGTTGTAAGTAGTGGAGAAAATATTTGTTGGAACCCTCTCATTTTAGAGGTGAGATTATTGAGGACCAGACAGGTAAACTTGACTCCCTCCAAACACACAGCAATTAACCCTAGGGAAGTGGGGAGGGTGTATGGGAATACGGATGCAGGAGGATAACGTCAGCCTGGTGGGTCCTCAGACGGGAATGTCCACTGTATTCCATTGCCACCACACTGCCTCTGCCTGGCCTCACTGGGCTTGCCAGACCTGCAGCAGAGCCTCCTCACTGGAAGGAACCTTCTCTGCCTCCACTGATTCTTTACACTGCCTGCAAGATTGTCTTTCTAAAGCATAGACCTGATTATGTCACTCTGTGGCTTCAAACCTCAGACGACTCCCAAGAGGCTTCAGAACAAAACCTTACCCTGGCAGGTGAGGTCTTTTCGACTCACCTATCTTCCCAGCCTCTCCTCCGGCAACTCCCTGTCACACACCTGCATGCCTCCCACACCCATCTCCTCGCCTTCCTCAAGCTCCGCCTCTCCAAGTCTTTACAAACACTCCTTCCCAGTGGGAGGGCCTTTTCCTTTCTCCCCTGCCTCCCAAACCGTGGCTCATCCTTCTCTGACTTCCTCCCCAGAGTTAACGGCTTCCCTCCTCTGTGTTCCCAGAACATCTTAATTATTTGAACGAACACATGCTTGCGAGCTAAGCTCGGAACCCTATGTTCCTTCATTTATTTGATAAGCACCGAATGTCTGCTTTGGACCAGTTCAAGATGAAAAGAGCTGTGGTCCTCCAAGGAGAGAGACGTGTTAACAATTGGTATCCCCTGTGCCAGGGGCTACTGCCGAGGAGTCGGGGGGGCACCTGGCATGAAGGCAGGAGCAAGTCACCTCTGTCCCCAGGAGAGGCAGGAGCTGAGAAGGGATACTTGAGAGTGGATAAATAAAATGTGGTACGGCCATACAATGGAAGAGTACTCAGCCAGAAAAAGAAATGAATTGCTGGTACAGGCAACTGCATGGAAAACGTCATGCTAAGTGAAAGAAACCAGACACAAATGGTCACATTGTCCATTTATATGAAATGTCCCGAACAGGCAACCTAGAGAGACAGAAAGCAGACTACTGGGTGCCCTGGCTGGCTCAGTCGGTAGGTCATGTGATTCCTGACCTCAGGGTCATGAGTTTAAGCCCCATGTTTGGCCTGGAACCTACTTAAAAATAATAATAATAAGGGCCAAAAAAAAAAAAAAAAAAGCATATACCTTAAAAAGAAAAAAGGAAGTAGATTATTGCTTGTGTAGGTCTCGTGGGATGGGGTGGTGAGGGCTGATGGCTAATGGGTATGGAGTTTCTTTCTGTGGTAATGAAAGTGCTCTAAAGTAACAGTCATGGATGCATAACTCTATGAATCTAGTAAAAGCTACGGAATTACACACCTTCAATGGATGACTTATATGGTATTTAATTTACATGCCAATAAAATTGCTACCAAAAAATAAGTAAGCCTGAGAAGATGATTCTGGGTCTCAGCCCTTTCCTCAAGAGACCCTAGCTCGCAAAGCCAGCGTGGCATGACCCAGGGAAACGCTAACTTGCTTCGATCTTATTTTGGAGTCACCAAATTTCTTTCTTGTAACTATTTTGGTTTTTCCAGATGGAACACCCTGGGCATCAGACAGTGTTTTTGGTCAATGGACGTAAATAATAAATTGGCACTGAGGTCTGTAGTCATCAGTGGGGTTTGTGAACTAGAGTCAGGATTTGGGGTGCTATAAATTAAGTTTCTGAGGGCAGTTACCCCATGAAGCCCAGCCCCACAGCCATCCACTCTGGCAGTCTCTCTGACACAGCAAAGAGAATGCCGATGGCTGCTTTGCTTTCCAGGGTGACTTCTGGCCCCAGAGACCCTGCACTGCTGGGTAAAGACTGGGTCAGAGAGAAAAAGAAGAGACAGCTGTCAGCTTTCTTATCCTCTGTCTTTGCTCATCTTCAGAGCACAGCTGTGTCCTAGTGAGGCCACCTGGAGTAAGTGAACAAGTTAACCCCTCTCTGAGCCATTACCTGCAGAAGGGGGATAACAGTACCACCTGATGCTCCTTGACAGCTAGATGTTCAATAAATGACATTTATCATTAACCTGCTGAAATGGTCTGTCAAAAGGGCAGGAGACAGGTAAGGAGATGGGAACGGAAAGGCTCCCGCGGTGGGGGCAGGGACCATCATGCAGCTCTGTGGGGCAGACGTTATTCAGCCTTTCCAAAGGGCCTTGTTTTCTTTCTTGGGGAAGTAAGATGATTGGGTCAGTGATTCCCTAAAGATCCATGAAGTTTGTAATGAGGACTTTGTAAGGTACTTTTTTTTTTTTGTAAAAGCTACTTTTTAAAATAATTTCTTTTAAAAGAATGTATGCTTTTTTTTTTTTAAGTTTTTATTTATTTACTTCACACAGAGAGAGATCACAAGTAGGCAGAGAGGCAGGCAGAGGGAGAAAGGAGAAAGCAGGCTCCCCGCTGAGCAGAGAGCCCCATGCGGGGCTTGATCCCAGGACCCTGAGACAATGCATGACCTGAGCAGAAGGCAGAGGCTTAACCCACTGAGCCACCCAGGTGCCCCCCTGTATACTTTTTTAAAAAAGATTTTATTTATTTATTTGACAGAGAGCAGAGCGAGAAAAGGAACACAAGCAGGGGAATCGGGAGAGGGAGAAGCAGGCTTCCCGCTGAGCAGGGAGCCTGATTCCGGGCTCAATCCCAGGACCCTGGGATCACAACCTGAGCTGAAGGCAGATGATTAATGACAGAACCACCCAAATGCCCCAAAAGCTACTTTTTAAAAAAGGATTTTATTTATTTGAGAGAAAGCATGAGAGAGCATGGGCTGGGGGAGGGGCAGAGGGAACAGGAGAAGCAGGCTTTGCGCTGAACAGGACCCTGGGATCGTGACCTGAGCCCTGAGCAGAAAGCAGACGCTTAACCAACTGAGCCACCCTGGTACCCTGGTAAAGCTACTTTTTTTTTTTTTTTTAAGATTTTATTTATTTATTTGACAGAGAAAGATCACAAGTAGGCAGAGAGAGAGAGGGAAGCAGGCTCCCCGCTGAGCGGAGAGCCCGATGTGGGACTCGATCCCAGGACCCTGAGATCATGACCTGAGCCGAAGGCAGCGGCTTAACCCACTGAGCCACCCAGGCGCCCCAAAGCTACTTTTAATATAAAAGAAAAAAGTAAGTAGAAATCAGTCATTTACCACCAAAAGGCCATACAAACTTATTTAAAAATCAACTATTTCTTTTAAAAAGTTCATCCTAAAAAAGAAAGTTAATCCTATTTTAATCACTGTTTACTACTTGTTCACTGTTTTAATTTCATATATATCTCTATCCTTGATTGGCCAAAAAATGTGGGGAAAATAATGATTAATAAATGCAGACTGTTATGCAGTCATAATCTTTTGAAATAATTGGGCTATTAAGAAAAATGATCTGGGGTGCCTGGGTGGCTCAGTCAGTTGAACACTGGACTCTTGATTTTGGCTCAGGTCATGGTCTTGGGGTTGTGGGTTTAGGTCCTATGCCTTGCTCAGCACAGAGTCTGCTTGGGATTCTCTCCCTCTGCCCCTTCCCCCCTGCCCTCATCTCTCTAAAATAAATAAGTAAACTCTCTAAAATAAATAAGTAAAATCTTAAAACACACACACACACACACACACACACACACACACACACACACCAAAACAAAAAGGAAAATGATTCCAATTATCCTCAAAGAATTCTAGGCTAGATCATCATTGGACCAATGGTCTTTAAGGTAACCGCTTTCAAAACACTGCAGGTGGGGTGGGGCATAATCACCTGATGACGTCAACTAGCACAGGTGTGCCAGTGTTGTAATCTGTCTCTCTCTCGAGGCTTTAAACAGAGGGGCAGTTTCACGGCATGGATAACCTAACACCATATTTGGCACGATACTGCCTCCTCTTCTCCTACCCCACAGCAAACAGGTAGACTGGAAATAAAATCACACAGGCTGAAGAGCTCAACCTGTGATAGGTAAGGATAAAGACTGGGCTTCCCAATACCACCCAGCCAAGAAAAGTAATACATGTCCACAGATTTTGGGACTAAAAGGCATTGGTTTATGGGCAGGATGTAAAATATGAAGCCCATAAACTTCTCACCCCCAAAGCACCATGCTACTTACAGAGTCTTGGCATAAGCATTTATTCAAGGAAATCTGGAGATGTCAATTAACTGCTCTACCCCTCAGTTTATTTACCGAAAGAAAAAGAATCCTTCAGATCCCATAAAAGTGGAAGGTATCGTAGCAACTCTTATTCACACATTAAACCACTTCCTATAAAATTTTCCTATAAAAAGCAGCATTTCCTAGAGTATGTTCCTTAAAACACTAGTTTCATAGAATATTAAGAGATAGTTCACGGGATTAAAAAGGCAGAAGACCTATAGCTTTGGTACCTGGGGAGCTAAACAAAGTTAAACAGCTTACTGTAGAACTTCTCAGAACCTTTCCTATGTGAATGTGTATTTCTACGAACTGGATGTAATATAAAGGTGTTTAAGCCTTCTTTGACAACAGACTCCTTTCTTCCTGGAATGCCTTATGAGGCTTACTAGTCCAAGAAAGACAGTTCGGTAAGCCTATCTTTTAAGAATGATGTGGGGGGTACCTGGGTGACTCAGTGGGTTAAGCCTCTGCCTTTGGCTCAGGTCATGATCTCAGGGTCCTGGGATCGAGTCCCGCATCGGACTCTCTGCTTGGCAGGGAGCCTGCTTTCTCCTCTCTCTCTCTCTCTGCCTGTCTCTGTGCCTGCTTGTGATCTCTGTCTGTCAAATAAATAAATAAAATCTTAAAAAAAAAAAAAAAAAGAATGATGTTGATGACAGGGCGCCTGGGTGGCTCAGTGGGTTAAGGCCTCTGCTTTCGGCTCAGGTCATGATCCCAGGGTCCTGGGATTGAGCCCCACATCGGGCCCTCTGCTCAGCATGGAGTCTGCTTCCCCCCCACCCCCACCCCCCCTGTCTCTCTGCCTACTTGTGATCTCTCTCTGTCAAATAAATAAATAAAATCTTTAAAAAAAAAATGATGTGGATGTAAAAGTCAGTCACGTAGCTTTCCTGAGTCCTGTTTTTTCTCACTTATAAAATGAGAACAATGACCACTACCTTATGGGTCATAAAACTGATAAGGGATGAGATGAAAAAACCAGCACACAACAGGCTTGGAGCAAATGCTCTCCTCTAAAGAAAGAAAACTGAATGAGCCTGAAGCACTTTTTATTTTTTTAAATTAGATGAAAAAAATTTTCAGGGGGCATGGGCGGGGGAGTAGAGAGAGAGAGAAAGAGCGAGTGCCTGCAAGTGGTGGGGGTTGTGGAGGAGAAGACGGGCAGAGGGAGAGAGAGAAAATCTTAAGCAGGCTCCAGCTCCAGTGCAGAGCCCAGCCTCGGTGATGGTGATCTGAAACCCTGAAATGATGACATGAGCCGAAATCAGGAGTCAGACACTGAACTGATTAGCCACCCAGGTGCCCCAGATGAGAATTTTTAATAATAACCACCAGACCAAAATTGTCTATGGTCTCTGGAATTATCTGTGAAAACTGTATTTTGACTGTCTCCAAGAACACGAACAGTGGAGAACCCCTTACCTCTGAGAGCCAGGGGACAGGCTTATTCCACTTCAGGTAGCTGCTATTACCACTCCCACCTCGCTCCAAGTCTTGGTCCTGGCAGAAGAGTGAAGAATGAACTTCGTGGGAACATTAGGATTGGGGGCCCCTTGAAAGTGCCTGTGGGGAGGCAGAGGGACGGGAGATACAGTCCCTGCCTCCAGGAAACTTATCAATATAAGGGACACTCCCATTTATTATTTACCCTGTACCCCTTACAGTTTCATCAATGCATACTCTCCTAGGGTTCTTTTACTTTCTTGAATTTTCTGTCTTCCCATATGGAAAAAAAAATTTTTTTTTTCTTCCTTTTCTCTCGTGGTTGGTTTTTTTTTTTTTTAATAATTTCTAATTTGATGAGTCTTCTGAGAACAGGAACTTGCCTCAGTCTTCCTCTACATCCCTCCAGGACTCTGCCCAGGTCTGTCACTCATTTGTCTAACAAGTGGAAGCCCCCTGGGGACATGCCAGTCCCTCCCTACCCACCGTGTAGGTTCATGGGTTCAGTCTGGTTCTGGCCCAGCCTTGGAGATCCACATCTGTTCTAGGCTCAGAGGCTCAATCTTAGGGTTCCAGACTGAATTAGACCACAATTACCCTAATTCCCACCCAGAGATCCTCCTGCCTCCATAGGGACCACTGACCACTGAAACACTATAGAAAAAATGCTCCATTACAAATCTGTCCTCCAGCCATTTGCAACTATATATGATGTCTATCTCCTCATCTCTGACTCTTAGCAGTAAGCATCTGGGATCATCACTAAGACATCAGGCTAGGCCTCAGGCCAGCAAGAGGCAGGATGTGTGGTTCTACCTTAAGCCCTCTGCTACTATTGGAGACAAAGGCCACATGCCTGGAGCAGTTAATTCTGGGCCTCTTGAGCTGCTTGAGGAAGGGTTTGAGGAGGACAGGATGGACAGCTCTACTCCTCCAGCTAATGAGATCCTATGATGCCAGAGTACAATTCCAGGAATTCTCTCCTTGACCTCTCTTACCACAGAAAAGTAGAGGAATGCCCTTAAGGCTTTAAGGTCATGGACAGCTGAGGGCCCATGCTAATACACTAGTAGGGAAAATGGGCTGGCCCCACCACATACCTGGGGGCCCAGCCTCGGGGGATGATAAAACTGGAGATTTGGATCCACTGCTGGAATGTTCCTGCTGGCCAGAGCCTTGGCCAGTTCTCTCCAGCTGCCATATCCTACAGAAGGGAACGAACAGAGAAATAAGGTCAACAGAACATGACGACCTCACAGGTCTGCAAGGTTTGAGGGGAATCAAAGAGGTAAGCTCCTTCCCTTCTGCCACTCCTCACATCTCTTCCTACAGTGGGCATGAAGTTGGGGGAAGGTCGAAAGATAGTTAAAACTTGGCCAAAGTCAGTAGCCCAGAGGGAAAGGAAATGAGCTCCTAGCACATTAAAATTTGCTGTCTTCCATAATCAGAGAAGGAGCCAGGCCAGGTGAAAATGGGAGCACCATCCGTTTGCCCATGGAGGGTGCCCCGCACTACAGGCTGACCCTTTCTCAACAGCCTTTTGAGGCCTATTTCTCCTGAAAGCTGCGGTGGGGAAATGGGCATTGAAGACAGTGGAACTAAGTTTGCTCCCTTGCCAGCTCAGTCCCCTTCCTCTGAGCCCAGGGAGACAGCAGGATTGCCTTGCTGGCAGGGAATGGGACATTGTTGGGGTGCCGGCAAAGAGTCACGAAGCAAAGCACTGTGCGGGTCAGAGCCCCCCACGCCTCAAGGGGGCCACTTGGCCATGACTGTCAGACTGAGCATGTGAAACCAAACCACTGCTGGTCAATGGACCCATATCACAGAGTTATCAGGAACTCGTAAAGGCTTTCAAGATCATCTGGTCCTCTTTTCAGATGAGGGAAATGGGACCCCAGCTGGCCAAATGATTTCTTTTGGCTCATGTAACAAACAGTGACAAGGCTGAGACTGGCACCCAAGTGTCCAGATCCTCCACTGGGCTACTACTCTGTCTCCAACAGCTCCATCAAAATGCTCCCAGTGTGGTGGGTGCCGCACAGAAGAGGTTAGACTCATGCTCACGGAGAGCATGGCCCAGAACAGAAGTGTTGAGAAACCCTATGTGAGCCCAGTCGAGACACAGCCAACCAGCCACAGAGGAAAAGAGCACAGTGTATGAACATGAGCCCGCACGCAAGCAGGGGGCCACCACCATTTCGTGTGAGTGTTTATGTAATTGACTCCAGGAGGGGGACTGTGGTGAGGAGGTCGGGGATGCTTTTCTTCCGGTTCTGTTTGGTGGGGCCCTTTAATGCTTACTTAGCATCTCCTCTGAGCCTTATAAGGCTCTTGTGAGAGAGGCACCTGGGTGGCTAAGTTGGTTAAGCATCTGACTCTTGATTTCGGCTCAGTTCATGATCTCAGGGTCATGAGATCCAGCCCTGCGTCAGGGTCCACGCTCAGCACATAGTCTGCTTGAGTCTGCTTCCCTCTCTCCCTCTCCTTCTGCTCCTCCCTTGCGTGTGCATTTGTGCCCCCGCCCCGTAAAATAAATAGATAGCTAGATAAATAGATAAATGAATAAATGAATGAATGAATCTTATGAGATAACCCAGGTCTGGTTACCCCCATTTTGCAGATGGGGAAAGAGCAGACAGACTTTAAAGTCACAGAGGGAGTTGTTTAGAAGCCAGGATCAGAACAGAGAGCCTCTCTGTCTCTTAAGCCAGCGTTTTCTCATTCTGCCTACATTTTTTCCTGTGGGCACTTTTTGGCACAAACTTTCAAGAGTCCCAGGGGCAGAGGCCTCAGCTGGGGATCTGTGCCTCTCTGGGCTTCTGCACAGACCTTAAACCTCTGCTCATGTTATGTTTATGGGGACTTTTGCGGGTTTATCCCTCTGCCATCAAGGTCTCTCCTGTTTCCATGGCTGGCCAGCCAGCAGGCAGGGACAGGTCAGACTAGTTCAGGGCGGAGGGGGATGTCCTGGGGAAGCAGGATTCTGGAGCCAGTGAGTGAAGTGAGGATATGGGAGGGAGGAAGAGAAAGAAAGCTCCCAGACCTACACCCTGCATTTCTGGATGAACTCAGGAGAAAGCAGTTTGTTCACCTGTTAACTCCAACTCAGACACATCTTATTTAAGAGCCCCCGCCCTTCCCAAGTCCAAGAAGCTCTGGCTAGTGGTTGGGGAGCTTAGGTGCTGGGTTATGAATGAGTCACACGGTGGGGAGGGGTGGGCAGGCTCTGCCTTGCTTCTGCCTCTGAATGATCAAGTTATCTCTTCCTTGACTTTGCTCTTATAACCAAAAGCCATCTACTTCTAGACAAAATTGTGGGGAAACAATAAAACACTACTTCCCCTTTCGGTGGGAGTTACAGCATGTCTCAGATGCACATTCTTTCTCATAGACTAGTTTTCAGCTCCAGAAAAATCCTTTGACTCTTGGAAGTCACACCAAAGGTGAGTCAACCCGAGGTCAATGAACTATCCCCGGCATTTGCTGGGAATTGATGAAGACTCTCCTTTTTTTTTTTTTTTTAAATTTTATTTATTTGAGAGAGAGAGAGAGAGAGAGATCCCAAGTAGGCAGGAAAGCAGGCAGAGAAGAGGGGAAGGAGGAAGCAGGCCTCCTGCTGAGCAGAGAGCCCGATGTGGGGCTCAATCCTGGGACCCTGGGATCATGACCTAAACTGAAAGCAGAGGCTTAACCCACTGAGCCACCCAGGCGCCCCGCCCTCTTTTTTTTTTTTTTTAAACTTTATTTATATGATGAAGACTCCTTGACCAAATTATAGACAGGCTCTTCTGAGCCCTCCTTCTGAGTAAGCCTGTTCTTGGGCCCTGTGCTTAGCTGGTCCAGCCCCATGCGAGGAAGAATCCTATTAGGTCTTTCTAAGACAAATCTCCCCCACCTCTGATACGTGATCAATTCCTCATCTTCCCACCCTTGATATATAAGTCCTCGGCCAACCTCTGACAAGAATCCTGTTAAGCCAGTTCAGCAAGAATCCCCCCCACCCCAATGTCTCCTCTTGGTAATTTTCCATCTCCTGGCCCCATCACTCTGCTTGCTAGCTATAAATCCCCAGCTATCTTTGCTGTATTCAGAACTGAGTTCAGTTCTCTCCTGAGATCTCTTTCCCATATCATGATAGTACTGAATAAAATCCATCTGTATCACCTTTAACTAGTGTCTGCCTCTATTTCTCTGTAAAGGAAGGTAAGAGGTGGTTCTCTCCGTGAACAAGCACAAATCCACTGATGGGGGTTTGGAGGGGGGCAGATATCCATGAGGTTAAAGCCAACCGGGTGCTGCACCTGGTGACAGGTGTTGAGATGGGGTAGTCAACAGCCCAGCCTTTAGTAAGTTCAGGAGTAGGAAATTCCCTGTGCAGACTTCAGAGTATAGGAGAAAGACAAGCAAGGCTTTAGAGTCAGATCTAATTATCTATCTATCACTTTTTTTTTTTTTAAAGATTTTATTTATTTATTTGTCAGAGAGAGAGCGAGCGAGAGCGAGCACAGGCAGACAGAGTGGAAGACAGAGTCAGAGGGAGAAGCAGACTCCCTGCGGAGCAAGGAGCCTGATGTGGGACTCGATCCCAGGACGCTGGGATCATGACCTGAGCCGAAGGCAGCTGCTTAACCAACTGAGCCACCCAGGCGTCCCTATCTATCACTTTTAAATGGTGACTGCTTGAGCAAGTACTCTGACACACTGTAAGCACTCCTTCCTCAATGAGTTTAGGGTTCCAGACCTCAGAGTCACATATGAGCTTAGGCCCCTTTATAATTTTGTAAACTGCAAATGGCCAGTAGTTCTCTTACTCTCTTCTTCCTTTGCTTACTGACCAGAGGAGAAAGCGGACTGTTGGCCAGCAGGGTCAGGGGTAAAAGAGCAATGGATAACACACTCTCCTTGTCTGTTTCCCAGGTATTACTCTCCAGTCCTCCCCTCTGTCCATCCATCCGTGTTGTGAACATTCACTGAATGCGTATCAGGTACGGGCCTGCTGGGCATCTGGTAATTCCTCTTCCCATTTCTCTGCCTCTGTTTAATCCTGCGAGTAGATCCCCAGGCATTGCTCAGCCCCTGGGGGGGAACTTGGTGCTAAAGAATGTGCTGATTTAACTATTGACACTTGTCACTCGCCCTCTGATAAGTGAATGCCTCCTGCTCCTGGTCAGACCTCTCCTCCCAGAGTGCCAGCTGCCGGGGCCTGTTTCTCCTGCAACAGGTGTCACATTTGTGCCAGGAGACAGACACCCCGATCTCAGGTGACAGATAAAGCACCACCATGGGCCTCACATTCTGCCCTCACAAAGCTGGGCTATCAAATTCACCATCAGCTGGAATTTCGCCAACATCTCTCTTCTGTGCAATGTGAACTCTTCAAAGGCCTGAAGATGATCACGTTGGCTCTTTGTGGAAAATATGGGCTACATATACCCCTTGGTGCTTTTTTCAAAGACTCTCACGTTCACCATTTCACTGGATCCTCACAACCTCCCCGTGGACTGTTGTCATCTCCGTTTTAGAAATGAAAAGACAGAAACAGACAGGTGGAGTCATCAGCCCAAGGTCACACAGTGAATAAGATAATCCACGTAAAGGACTTAGTACCTGGGACATAATCAGCAACCAGTCGGTAGCTGCTGATGGTTTTATTATTCATCACAATGGGGCAGGTCCAAAACCTACATCCATTTC
This sequence comes from Mustela lutreola, assembly GCF_030435805.1. Taxonomy (NCBI): domain Eukaryota; kingdom Metazoa; phylum Chordata; class Mammalia; order Carnivora; family Mustelidae; genus Mustela; species Mustela lutreola. The sequence goes on from NC_081297.1 coordinate 44,276,129, forward strand.
TCCTGACCTCTGGCTTGATTCCCTTGGCAGGGTGTCATGTGGCCAGCAGGGACATTTATACCAGGAGGAAAGGAAGTCCCTCAGGGCTCAGACAGCTTTGGGAGAGATTTTAAAAGTACAGCTGACTCACTTTGTTCATGGGTTGGATATAAGGAGAGGAAGCAAGAACAAATTGAAGATTCTGACCTGGGCAGCTGGAAGGCCAGAGTTGCCATTTACTAAGATGGGGAACCTGGGGAGCAGGCGGGGGCCATGGAAATAGTATTTCTGAAGCCTGTCGCCAGGCTGGAGCAGGGCTCACTCCACAAGAAAGGGCTGGCACCTTCCCTGAATCAAACACTCTTTGCAAGACAGGAAGAAGACGGACACTGACCCCCACTCCGGGGCAGTGGGATGTTGGGGCTGAAGGAGGAGCCTAGGAGGGCTGGTCCCATGGGCTCCATCAGATGTCAGGGACCCAAAGATCCAGGGTGAATGCAGAGGATTTGCTTAGAAGCCCAGCGTCTGTCCAGGGAAGAGGTGATGAACCCAGAGGACAAGAGGTTGCCAAGGGAATGAGAGGTCGTGCCACCCAGGGCACGCTTCCACAAATGCCAGCAACCAGCCCTGAGTCCTAGGACAAAAAGGCAAGACTATGGCTCTGTGGCTCTGACCTTGGAGTGTCCTTTAGGGCCAGTCACATGTCCTCAGCACAACAAAGCCCCTATGTCTAGAAGCCAGCAGGGCCTGGACACCCCTCCCCACCCCCAGCCAGAAACCTGCGGTGACACAGCCAAACAGGGATGAAACCCGGGACTGTCACCTGGGAGGCAGTCCCTGAGGCAAACAGAAAGCTCTAGTGACAGAGACAGAAGGCTGTGCGGCTTAATCTTTCCTTCCCAGCCCATGACACCATGATGCAAGAGAACTTATTATTCACGTAACCTTAGCAGTTAATATTGATGTGTGAGGCATATATATATTCATATTAGATGAAATATAGAGTATTTCAGGAAAACAAGACTTAGGGTTTAAAAGTTTTGCTGAAAGCCAGGGGTCATAAGTGGAAGGGGCCAGTATTTGAACCGAGGAAAAACAGTCCACGTCCTTAACTCCGCTAGTCCCTACTGACTACACTTGAGAATTTCCATCCACTTCTACATCACCATCATTATCACCTGATGTCACGCACTCATTTAGTCACCAAACTATCCCGTCCCTCATGACCTCCCCCTCACCACCCACACCTGCCAACCACCACCCAACCCCCCACCCCCGCCCCCCCAGACTATTTCCTTACTCCTTCTAACTTGGCCACAAACACCTCTCCATATAAGCCAAAGAAAAGCAAGAGGGAGTATAGAGACCCGGGTACCCCCAAACAGCTGAAAACTAGACATGAAAGCATCTTCATGTAGGCCTGCTCCCCTCTTCCTGGTTTCTGAGCCTCGTCCTTCCCAGCCTGAAGGTAAACAATCCAGCACTGTGTCTGCATGCAGGGTTTGGTTCAGAGGTTTAGAAGGTTAGAAGTGGTTTGCTCGGGCTGCTCACCCTCCCTCAAAGCACAGGTGTGTGCTGGGGGTGGGGTGAGGATAATGAGGACCAGGCACGAGGTGGGGCCCAGGCGTCTCCCCAGATCCTCCTTGATAAGCCTCTTCCCCCACTACCCCCTACCCTCAACACCCCCCCCCCCCCACCAACTGCCGCTGCTTAGAGCGGAGCACAGGAACCAGAACGGCCAGCTGCTCCCCAGCTCCCTGCCAAGCTAGCACCTGAGCTGCTGGAATGGTTTTGGCTGCTGGCAGGCTGAGGCTTGCCAGCAAGATGCAAGGGACTGTACCTACTGCCCTGCTGGGTGCCACCTAAAGGGGGCCTAAAAGAGGGCACTGGAGCTAAGCCAACTATGTGCTTGTGTATTTCAGCTCTGCTGTCAGTACTTCCTGTTCACTCAAGCGTCGAACAAACTCGAGCAAACAACTTTAAGGGGGTAGATGAGGAGAGGAGGCAGAGAGGGTAAAGGCCCTTTCCATGGCTCTGCCACTGCTCCAGGAACATAGGGTCTGTCTGCACACAGCCTAGCTTGTAACTTTCCATTCCCAGAGCCACAGATTTGATCGGTAGACGTCCCAGAAGGTTTGGCCAGGTCCCAAGGCACCCTTAGGATACCGTCATCATCATTATTATAAAACAAAAACAAAAACCCCGACAACATGTAAGGCCCTATTTGCTAGTCAGTGTCAACAGGACAATTACAGCCACAAACGAAGTTTATGGCCCAGGACTTCTAAGACTGGCCCAAGCCCACTGAAGAGGTGTTTTCATCCTCTCGTGGACCTAGACAAGGACCATTTAGGTAGTTTCAGGACCCCTCAGATCATGATGGACGTCACCGGGATTGTTTCCAGTCTTGATTCTGGACTGGGACACGGACAAGATTATGAACATGGAGGAAAATGGGGAACAATCCTTTTCCTTCCTGGCAAAGAGAAAGTTTAGTGGTGCTCAAGAAGAAGCAATTAGCAGGTTGGGAAAGAGTGAATAAATGAATCAGTGGACCAACAAATCAGTGGTATGTATTGAGCATGTTGTATACTCAGAACTCTGCTAACTGCCCTAATAGACAGAAAGGTATAAACTGAGGGATGCCTGGGTGGCTCAGTGGGGGGAAGCATTCGACTCTTGAGCTCAGGATTGTGAGTTCAAGCCCCATGATGGGTGTAGATTACTTCAAAATAAAATCATAAAAAACAAAACAGAAGGTAAAAACTGAGGCACGAGGACCAACATGTCTGTGGACTTGTGCGTGTATTCCGGCACTCACACCTGCGCATACACTCTGGGCGTGTACAGGCCAGTTCTGCTCTATGCAAACAGACCCACAGTAGAAAGCTGGGCTAACTGGAGGTGAGTGATGGGATAGGGCTTGATGATCTTCCAGATTTGCAAGAACCTCAGGCAAGACACTCTGCAAACCATTCTGGAATAAGGCAACTGGTCTTTAGGATCCCAGAGAGTTCAGGAGAAGCAGCACAGGTATAGGAAAACCCTGGTTCTGTAAAATGGCAATAAAGTCATTTTGGCAGAATTATCCCCAGGACACAGTTGAAGGCTGACATTGCCTATTGGAAGCCCTGACAGGTGGGAGCCGTAGTGGAACAACAGTCCAGGAGCCAGTCAAAAGACAGTGCTCTTTCTTCTACTTCTTTTCAGGAGGGAGGAGGGAGCAGCAGAGGCCCAAGATCCCTGGACTCTTTCCCAGCTGGGTGGAGGTGGCCCCTCTCCAACATAAGGGAGAGGCGTGGTTTCCATAGTTACGGGTCTTAGAGGACCTTCAGGCTCACGGAAGGTGTTCTAGAAAGAAAAGAGTTGGAACCAGAAGGAAAAAAACCCTAGCCCAGGGGCGGTGGGGAAGGCTAGGAGGGGAGAAGAGCTTTGAAAAAGAGAAGAGCGAGCCCACCCAGCCAGGTAATGAGACAAGAGGGGAGAAGTGGGAATATTTGATAATAACTATGTTAATTATAAAGACTCTGGGGTTACTACAGTAAAATGCCAAAAGGGACCTGGGAGGGGAACAACACTGTTGACAAAGCCCTCCTCCACGCATTAACCCACTCAGGCCACTAAATAGGTTAGTACCAAGTGCATTTAACAGAGAATAACCACAAAAGCTAACATCTGTGCACTTGTTTAGGCCAGTCAGCATGCTAAGCATTCATTCATTCACTCTTCATAACCATCCTTTCAGGTAGACAGTAATATTATTCCCATTTTACAGATGAGAAAATGGAGGCCATGGGCAGTGAGGAGGGTACATATCTGCCCAAACCTCACAGCCTCTAGATGCGGTGTGAGAGCTGAGATTTTCAAAACCCAAGCACCTGACTCATCAAAAAAAAATTCTCTTAACAATTCTCTCACACACACCCTTTGGTTTGGTGAGTGAAAAAACAATGGGATCCAAATGAAGCAGGAAGAGAGAGGAGCCCAGAGGCCAAGGAAGTTTTCTAAGGGCCACACAAGGACTGGGTTTGGGAAAAGAAGTCAGGAGCCATCTTCCACCTCCCCCCTCCACCCGATGTCTCCTCTTAGAACACCACACTCTTTTAAGCATCTCATTGAGCCCATTCTCTTTTCTGCACCAGGCCTGAAAATGAATCAGACACATTATCTGATCTGACAGACTGCCAGAGGCTGGATTTGGGAGAACTGATGAAGGTGACTGGCCAATGCCAAGCTGAGGTTGTTACGACCTGCTTGGGGGAAGGGGAGGTGATGAATGAGACAGGGAAGGCATGGGGGACAAGAGAGGAATCCGGGGACTCTACTCCCCTCCTTTTCACAACACATCACCATTAGCAGAACCTCACAGGTTGGACCAAACGACGGCAGAGGCCCGAGTTGTGTGTCCCCAACCCCGTGTCACCATCCCACCACAACCAACCCAGCTCACGTTTTGTATCAGAGCTCGTTCACACACTTGGTCTCATTTTTACTTTCACCCCCATCCTGGGAGGCATTCCGTGAGGCTGAGGGGACACAGACCCACAGATAGGTCAACAGACTTGTTTAATGTCAAATGGAAGCCAGTGCTAAGGCCAGGCTGGAGCCTGGGCCTTTGATTCTTGGCTCGAGGCTGCTCCTCCATGGCGTGGTGTGGGCTTGCAGCTGCTGGTGTTCCGTGGCACTCTGACGGAGGCCACGCGAGGAAAGGGCTGGAATTTAGCACTGTGCTGGCAGGGGCTAGGTCTTGTTCTTCGTTGTCTTCCCACTGTATAAATCAGCTGAAAGGAGCAGTTTTAACCTATGCCTGCTTCAGAGAGTGGTTAAACTACCTGGGCCTGATTTTATGTTCCCATTGTAGAGAGCAGGCACTTCACGCATGCGGAGTGACTGACTGGCCGACTGACTGGCTGGCTGGCTGGCTGGCTGGCTGATTGACTGAATGAATGAATGAACGACACAGAGGGTACAGGAAGGACCTGCTGTGTTTATCATCACAGAACTATCTAGGGGTCTTCTGGACTAAGGCTTGAATGAACTGACAGACACCAGCCCTGACATTCTGAGAAGCTGACCTGCTGAAGGCTTTCTCAACACCCGTGGGCACTCACAAAGGCACAAACCGAGGCTACCTCTGAGAAAGCTCTCTTAGGGTGCTCAGTCTCTCTTTTCAAAACTTCAACTTCCAAGTCTCTGTGTGTATGTGGTAAAATACAATTAACATAAAATTTGCCATCGTAACCATGTTTAAGTGTTTCATGGCATTACGCACACACTGGTATGCAACCACCACCACCATCTCCAATATTTTTTTCTATCTTCCCAGACTGAAACTCTGTACCCATTCAACACTAATTCCCCATTCCTCTCTGCCCCGGGTCTCTGGCAACCACCATTCTACTTTCTGTCTCTATGAATCTGACTCTACGTTATCTCATATGAGCAAAATCATACAGTATTTGGCCTTCTATGTCTGGCTTACTTAGCACCATGTTTTCAAGGTCCATTCAGGTTCTAGCATGTGTCAGAATTTTTAAGGCTGAACCATATTGTATTGAATGTACAGACCACATTTCATTTCTCCACACACCCATCAATGGACACGTGCGTTGTTTTCACGTTTTGGTTATTGTGACTACTACTACTATAAACACGGATGTATACATATCTGTGTGAGTCCCTGTTTTCTTTTCTTCCATAAGGCACTCTCTTTTGAACTGCTAAAAACTTTTTCATTCTTCCAGAGATACGCCAAAGGAGCCAGGCTGCTGTCCTCATAGTGGAGACAAGGCAGCAAACTTCTTGTTTGACTGAGAATATAAGAAGTCTGGAGACATTGAGTTGAAGGAGGAGGAGGGGTGGGTGTGTGGGATCAGGTTGGAGTACTCCCAGCCAACAAGTTAGGAGGAAAAGCAGAACTTCTGAGTGGGCCCAGTGTAGGGCTTTCTCTAGGAACTGAGTACGCTAGCCTATGTAGAAATTAGCAGCTTCAACACATCCCGACTTCAGAGTGAAGTTTCGTTTCCTGGGCTCCTAGATACCCCAGCTCTGTGCTGATACTAGTCCTCAGTAAGACAGGCACAGAAACTCAGAGTAAGCATTTAGAGCCTTTTTGAACATCAACATGGGATCATCACTGAACATGGTATAGGTCATTTTTGGATGTTTTGAATGCCACATCCTGGAAAAATGTAGCATGACCACATCAGTCAGTGACAGACTGGGAACTAAAAGCAAAAACTGGAAAAACTGGTCCTTCACCATAGTTTGTTCCGGTTACCTTCATAGACCTGCCTGTCTTCCTTCCTTCCTCTGTTCCTTCCTAACTTATGCTACAGGTAACTCTGGAAAAAACTGGAGAGTAGCTCACAGAATCAGAGAGAACGACACAACCGGATCCCAGAAGGGCCAAGAACCAGGGTAGTGGCTGGAATCTCAGCAGCCGGCCCAAGACTCTGCTCCAAACGCCTTCTGTGTGTCTCTGCTCAGAGTTAAATTCCCAGGAAAGAGAACCTGAGTGGTTTTAGCTTGGGTCCGGTGTCTGCGGGTGGTGGATGGGGGGGGGGCATGTTGTGTAGAGTAAAGATGAGACCCCAGCAAACTCTGTTAGAACAGGTAGAGGGAGGGGGCAGATATAGCATGGGGATTTTTCTGAATCTTCCACGTGAAAACAACTTAGCTCTGAACAAATGACTATTATTCCTTTATAAAATTATTTATTTATTTAAAGTAGGCTCCACACCCAACATAGGGCTTGAAATCACGACCCTGAGATCAAAGGGTCACCTGCTTTGCCAACCGAGCGACTTAGTGAGCCAGGGTCCCCTGACTGTTATTCCTAAGACAAAAGTGGAATTTGGGGCGCCTGGGTATCTCAGTCGGTTAAGCGTCTGCCTTTGGCTCAGGTCAGGATCTTGGGGTCCTGGGATGGAGCTGCGCATCAGGTTCCCTGCTCAGCAGGGTGTCTGCTTCTCTCTTTTTCTCTGCCTGTTCGCCACCCCTACTTGTACGCTCTCTCTCCAAAATAAATAAAATCTTTTTTTTTAAGTGAAATTTTAAAAAAATTTAAAAAATAAAAAGTGGAATTTGTCAGAGTCATTATATTTTTAAAGCAGGGGCACATAAAATGCAGAGATAGCCGAAAGTACACACATGGAGTTAGTTTTCCAATACTTAAGAGACTTTATAGAATACATAAAAATGGGAGAGTTGATTATTTAGAATATCCTCAGGAAAAGTTCCAGACTCATACAGAGAGACAATGTTCAAAAACACATTTCTCAGAAAGAGAGGTAAAACAATCATTCGTCAGAGCCTTTGAAAGTGATACTCCATCTAATTCATTTTAACCTCAGTTAAAAAAAAAAAAAAAAAAAAAACTAGGGAGAGAGAATGCAAGAGTTGTTGGCCTATGGGGGAGTTTAGAGATCATCATTGCTGGAGCCTCAACATTGTCCACTGTAGAGCGGGGAAGCCTTGAAGACTGGGCCACTGGCTGAAGTGGCAAAGCAAGTTAGAGACAGAACCAGGACTTGAATCCAGGTTTCCTCTCTTCTGGATCAGGAGTCTTCTGTTCAGACCACAGAACTAAGCTGCTAATGCAGGAGGTGGTTCCCAGGTTTTGGGCTTTCTGAACACACACAGCGGTAAGGATGCTGATGTAAGACCTTTGTTGTTTGGAATCCTAGGACCAAGCACAGCCACTCGTGCAAACAGGGATGCGCTCGAAAGAGACAACCTGGGGAACAAGTTTCTCCGAGTATCTGAGAGCCTGCTAGTTTGGGTCCAGACCATTCTAAATCCAGAATCTGTGGCTGTTCTATAACAGAAGGCTTTTGAGCTTTTCGGAAACAGAGGCTGTGTCACACTTACCTTTGTCTCTCCTGTAGGCACGTTTAAATATGGTAGATGTTCAATAAATGACTAATGGATTTCACTGAAATGCCTTTTGTTGCTTTTATTATATTTTGTTCTCTAATTTTAAAAAAATTTTTATTTATTTATTTGACAGAGAGAGAGATCACAAGTAGGCAGAGAGGCGGGCAGAGAGAGAAGGAGAAGCAGGCTCCCCGCTGAGCACAGAGCCTAACGTGGGTCGATCCCAGGACCCTGAGACCATGACCCAAGCTGAAGGCAGAGGCTTAACCCACTGAGCCACCCAGGTACCCCTGTTATCTAATTATTTTTGTTTTTATTTATTTGAGATTGAGAGAGAGCATGCACGCATGCGTGCATGGCGCAGAGGGAGAGGAACAAGCAGACTCCTCCGCTAGCAGAACCTGATGCAGGACTGAATCAGGACCCTGAGATCATGAACTGAGCCAAAGGCAGATGCTTAACTGACTGAGCCACCCAGGTGCTCCTGTTCTCTCATGATTAAAAAAGACTTAACCTACATACATATATAACCACAAGCACATTAAATATTACCTTGCCATGCTATCTATTAAAACTCTACATGGAAGGGAAAAAATGCTCTTCTCTTGGCAAACAACTACTTTTAAAATAAATGGAAAAATATGTTTGGGAACAGGAAAAAAATTTCAACTCAGGAAAAGGCTAAGTAGAAGCACCAAGAGCTCACTTGGTATTACCTGTCTTCTACCTTCACAAATAAAAATCTGCTCCCTGGACTGCAGTGTCATGATTGAAATATCTACTTTAGAGGAACTGAAATTGAAATATCTACTTTAGACACTATTGGTCATAATACCATAAAATACCATACAATTTCCACCAGTCTAACTCTTATCTCCACAAACGCAATAAAACACTGATGCTTAGGACAGCTGATTAAACTATTTAGTATATGGCTTTTATAGCCCATACAATCAAAGTACCAGCCCTATGTCTAAAGGGAAAAGTACAGTAAGTAGAAAAAAAAATGAATATTTGATTAAATCAACTGGTTATTTGATATGTCAGCGACCATATTTTCTGAACCCCAAATCAGGATAGGTGGTGTAACCAAGGCAACAGTATGTTTGAAACAGTTAATCTTTCCTGGAAATTCAGGCCAAACAGTCACATTGTTTATCTGACACTAAATCATCAGTTTCACAAAACTCTATGGTCCTTAGCCTCACCAAATTTGCTAAATTCACTAGTGAACTGGCCAAGCACGACTGATCCATACAATTCCATCAAGCCCACTTATACCGGATTAACAAGAGGGCTGTCTAGAAACGCCCAAACACTCGAGAGGATAAAAGGTCATTCCAAGGTCCTCCATCTCACATCTTGCCTGCCCTTGACCCTACCCCCCAACAACTTCTTTCACCACTCCCATTCCCTGAGCCAACAGGCCAATCTACCACCATATCCGGATACAAGTGACTTTTGACCTAAACTGTACACATTAGTGGAGATGACAGAGAATCACTGCTAAGCCAAATATATTTTGAAATCCGCCCCCCCACACAGAGGACTTATGGAGCCAAAAATATGAAAGGGACCAATCTGGCAAATCAAAGAAAACTTTCAGCATTATCACGAGCACTACTGAAAGTTGAGTGAGGGCTCGACTTACCCACTTTTTGCCGAGTAGACTGTGCTAAGAAGCTGGTCACTCAGCCTGAATTTGTGTGCCTGATTTGGCTCAAAGAACTTCAGTGAAAGAACCAATCAACAAGGTCTGGTGGAAACCAAAGAGGAACTCAAAGATAGCCAAAGAGATGAGCTGATAAAAACTGCTGAGAAATCTGGCAGACAACTCTGATCCTTTACCAAAAAAGAGAAAAGTAACAGAGCCCTTTGGAGAAGCCAATGCTACAAGAAAGCTCCAAAGATTAAAAAGCAAGAGGGAGACTTGCAACCACCAAGCCGCGTGCCGCTAACAGTTTAATATTTCCATCTTTCCCATCTGTGCAGCTCTCATTTTACCTGTGTGATACCCACATGGTTTCGGGAACATTCTCTTACTTGGACTATTTGTGAAGACAAGTGAGGCACAGAGAACTTAGATTATTTTTTGGCTTCCTGAGCATAAACTTTTGATATTTAATGACCTTGACCTGCGATAGAGGTCGGTATCCCGGTAATACATAAAACCCTTGGGAATCCATTAACTGTTTCGCATTCCCTGGTCTTAGGGGAATATGCTTTCCATCTTTCAAAGAGCCTGTTGTAGGCTGTCTGTGGAGGAAGATGCAAATATTCCCCGGAGCGGGTGGAGGCAGCGAGTTAGGTCTGCCTGGAGCTCACCCCTATACAGAACAGAGCCGGATTTCTCACAAAGCCTGCACAGTCTGCTGTTGGTTTTGAACTGGCTTCTGGGATCCGTTTATTAGAGTTGTGATGGCTGCACTAAATGGCTCGTAGCGGGAAGGAAGCCTTAAAAAGAGAGACCTAGGGATGGAAAGCGGAAGCTGCATGAGCAGTCTGTAAAACTAGATTTTACTGAGCATCTAGTATGGACATGGTGAGGCTTCGCCTGGCTCTGGGCAGGTGGCTGACCATGCATTCATTAAAGAACCATGTTCAGCGTCAGAAAGATCTAGAAATGGGGGCGCCTGGGTGGCTCAGTGGGTTAAGCCTCTGCCTTCGGCTCAGGTCATGATCCCAGGGTCCTGGGATCGAGCCCCGCATCGGGCTCTCTGCTCAGCGGGAAGCCTGCTTCCTCCTCTCTCTCTCTGCCTGCCTCTCTGCCTACTGCCTACTTGTGATCTCTCTCTCTGTCAAATAAATAAATAAAATCTTTAAAAAAAAAAAAAGAAAGAAAGAAAGATCTAGAAATGAATCCCGGCCCTGCCACCTTCTGTCTGTGGGACCTCTGGCAAGTCTTTTCACCTCTCAGAGCTTCAGCTGTCTCATCTCCCTGACACCTCCCTCCACCATTTCCGTTAGAAAGATCAATTCGCTCCATGAATGAATTAGGCATCTGTTCCTGCATTCAGGCTCACCGGCAGCTCCTTGAGTAACTGGGGTACCAGCTACTTATTGACTGACCCAGCACTGACTCTGCCAGGCATTTTACATGGGTTAATTTCCAAGGGACAATAACCCTATAGGGTAAGTACTATTTCCCCCATTCTCCTCATAGTACATCTGATGTTTAAAGAGTTTACATAATTCGCTCAAGATCCTGTCAACAGCTGAACTGGGGTTCATACTGGTTCTTTTGAGTTCCAAAGGCCACAGTCTTTCTCCACTGCTGCCCAGTTAATCCTCACCACCAACCAGCACAAACCAGTATTCTGGAGACCTATTTACAAGAAGGAAATGCAGGCAAATAAACTAACCCAGTCAGGAGTGAGAGGCCACTGCCAATAGTTCTGCCATTGAGGCTAATGTACCCTGAGGTGGATTTTCACACCCAGGTCTATGTCCCACCCCCACCGTGCTTTTTTCCATGACACAACACTGCTTTGCACACGCAGGAAGATTTGGTAATAGAACGTGACACGCTGTGAATCACCAAATAAGTCTCCCGTCGAGAGGAGGACTCTGGTGGTCAGGGAAGACTTGGTGACGAAGCAGGTCCAGAGCAAGTGTTTTGGAAGCAGGTCCAGAGCAAGTGTTTTGAGAAGCAGGTGGAGTTGCTGAGTCTGGGAATGGAAGTCAGTCACTGCCCCTACAGAGACCTAGATTTTACAAGACAATCTGGATTGTTTCCACTGGCCCTCTCCAAGCCCCACCCAGTTCCCCGACTGGAACCCAGAAGCGTTTTCTGAAATAAAAGTAACATATGAACACCATCCTCCCCCAAGGTCACAGCGTAGAAGTTCATGGAGCAGAAAGTGACCATCTCTGGACTCCCCACTCTCCTCCCTACAAGCCACCGCTCATTCCTCTTGCTAGGTGCTCCTCATTTGCCTACCTTTACACACCGTGTAAGTTACCCCAGGGCTCAGTCCATAGACGACTTCTTTTTTCTGTCTACAGTCCAACCCTTGCAAATCTCTTTTGATCTTTTTGAATACCATCAGTCAGTCTGTTATGCCTTCCTTAGTTTCAGCCCTGACCCTCCCCAAACTCCACATTGGTAGGATCTGACTCACTCATTTCCCCACTTGAAGATCAGAGAGGCATTTCAGACTTCACAAGTCTTGACTTTTCCTGCCAAACCTGCTCCTGCCCATTCTCCCCATTCCTCCCCATTTTAGTGAATGGCCAACTCCAGCCTTCCAACTGCCCAGGGTAGAAATCTGTGAACCATGCTTGATTCCTCTCCCCATACCCCAGTTCATCAGCAAGTCCTGTCAGTTGTACCTTCAAAAATGATCCCACATTGGCCTACTTCTGACCCCTCGACTTCTCCTGCCCCCATCATACCCACCTCTCATCTAGTCCCTGAGTGCACACCCTCAGACCCTACAGTCTAGAGCAGGAGGGACTCCACTAAAATGCAAGTCAGGCCATGGCAATTCCCTGCTCAGAATCCTGCAATGCCTTCTTAGCACACCCAAATTATAATCCAAGAGTCTCTGATCACCTAGAAGTGAAGTTGGCTAGGGACAGACCCAGGTCAGTGGCTGTCCTAGCAGTCTTATTAACAGCCAGGACTCACTGTCAATGGTGTCCCAGTTGCACAACAAATGATACAGTCACGCATCTACCGAGGCCCTACAGATGAGATTAAATCCTTGCCCTGATCTCATCTCCTGTATCTCTTCATCATCCTTCCACTCCAGCTGTTCCATGCCAGGTACACAGTACCTCAGGGTCTTTGCACTTCCTCTACCTGAAACACACTCCCTCACGTATCTACACGGCACACTTGCTCTCCTCATTCCAGTCCCTGCTCAAATATCCGAGGCCCTCCTGATCATTCTACCTACAACAGATGCTGTCTACCCCCAGCCCATCTTTCTCCCTTACCCTGCATCATCTTTCTTAATAGCACCTACTACTACTTGACATTTTATGCCTGCATATGTATTAAATCTACCTTCTCCCTACATGTATTTTGTTCATTATGCCTAACACAGAATAGACACTTAAGAGAATGAGTAATGTCACTGTTAATAGCATCCATGTACTTTCACACGAGGGTTAGAAGCAAGAACTCTCTAGGCAGACGTGATAGTACCTACCTAGCTAGGTAACCTTAACCTCTAACTTTGATTTTCTTCTCTAAAATAGTGACATTAGTAGGATTTACCTTATTGGGGTTATTATGAAAATCAAATGAGAGCAGCATACAGTAAGTGCTCAATAAATCCTGGAGGTAATAATAATACTAATAGTTAAGATATTTAGCATTGACTATGTGTCAGGCAGTGTGCTAAGCATTTTACAAATATTGTCTCACTTAATTCTCATAAAAACCCTTTGAGATAGGCACTATTATTACCTCTCTTTTACAGATTAAGCAAATTGAAATTCAGAGAGGTTAAGTTACTTCCCAAGGTCAGTTGTAAGTGGCAGAGGGAGGATCACAACCCAGGGTCTCTGGCTCCAGTGTCTATCCTCATCCTCTATTCCGCTCCGATTACAAACTCTATTGCATAGTTCCTGATTTCCTACAAATTCCAAGTGTTCACCACAAGTGAACTGCAGAAACATATTTTTTTTTAAAGTATCTCATCTCCTTCCATCCCTCCCCACCCTAACTGATGCTAATGGTTAGATAAACATCCATACCTTTCTACTTGTTCACACACTAATAGAATTTCTTTGTTTTTTAGTTTTAGAAAATAGGTTCATATTGCATACATACTACTCTGGAACTGCTTTTCTCACTCGCAAACACAGATATTTCTCTGGGCCAAAACATAATTCATTTTTTTAAAAACAGCTGCAAAAATATTCCATAGTATGGCTTTAGCCATACAATTTAGTAAACTAGTTTCCCGCTGATAGACATCCCAAATAATGCTTCGAGCATGTATGACTGCTATGGTTTCTACAGATAAGTTCCAAAGTGAGATCGCAAGGTAAAGTGCATTTTTAAAAGTAAGTAACTGAGGGCACCTAGGTGACTCAGTGGGTTAAACCTCTGCCTTTGGCTCAGGTCATGATCTCGGGGTCCTGGGATGGAGCCCCACATCGGGCTCCCTGCTGGGAGCCTGCTTCCCTCTCTCTCTCTGCCTGCCTCTCTGCCTACTTGTGATCTTGATCTCTCTCTCTGTCAAATAAACAAATAAAATTTAAAAAAAGAAGTAAGTAACTGAATATTATTTTTTTTGGTTTAAGATTTATTTATTTATATAAATAAAGAGAAGTGAGAGAGAGAGAGAGAGAGAAAGCACAAGCAGAAGGGGCAGAAGGAGAGGGAGAGAGAATCTCAAGCAGAGGCTGAGACATGGGCTTGATCTCACAACACTAAGATAGTGACCAGAACTGAAATCAAGATGCAGATGCTTAACGGAGTCATCCAGGCACCCCTGAGTATTACTTTCTAAAAAGGTCTGAAAACAACTCACGTTGTTGCCAGTGTTACTTACAAGTTTCGGGACAACTTCACCAGCACCACATATTAATTTAAAAAATTTTTGCCAATCTGATGGGAGTGTCCATTTTTAAAACCTAGATGGGCTTATACTATACATCCTATCCTGCAACTTGCTTTTTTCTCCTCAACAATGTATCATGGGCATCTCTTCAATAGCTTAAAAATGTCACTGTTTGTGTCCTTCAATTCACCTCTGTGACCTGGAGCACATTTCTCTCCCACCTGGAACAGTTGCTCTCTGGAGGAAATGGGGATGACAATGTTGACCTTCCTGCACTGACCAGAGAAGGTAGAGATTATTCCAAAACAAGTACAGAAGCACTCCATACCCACTAGGATAGCTATCATCAACAAGACAGATAGTAAGAAGTGGCAAGGATGGCAAGGACGTGGAAGAAATCGGGACCCTCATATATAGTCCTGTTGGGGATGTACAATAGTGTGACCTCTTTGGAAAATGGTCTGGCAGTTCCTCAAAACATTCAATATAGAGCTACCGTATTCCTACTCCTTGGCATATTCCCAAGAAAAAGGGAAACATCAGAGCACCATTCTTTATTATAGCCCCAAAGTGGAAACCACCCCACTATCCATCAGGTGACGAATGGATAAACAAAATGTAGTATATTCATACTAAGGGACATTATTCAGCCATTTTAAAAACTGCAGCACCAGTACCTGGATGAGCCTGGTAAACATTGTGCTAAGTCAAAGAAGCCAGACACAACTTATCACATACTGTCTGATCCCATTAATATGAGATGTTCGCAATAGGTCAAATCCAGAGAGACAGAAAGCAGAGTACAGGCTGCCAGGGGGGGATAGAGGGAGAGGGTTTGAGAGGGTGAGGGAAACAGGGAGTGACTGTTAAATGGGTACCAGGTTCTTTTTGGGAATAAGACTGTTCTAGAAGTAGAGGGTGATGATGGGAATATACTAAAACCACTGAGTTTTGTACTTTAATCAAATAACACCCCCACAGCCTTCAATTCTCCACCTCAAACATCTGGGTCTCTCTATTCTCCCTTCTTCCTCCAGCCCAGCCTCTCCACCCCCAGTTTAATTATCTTGATCCCTAGAGAGCAGGCAACAGGTTTCTTTTCAAAGCAGCCTAGGTTGGGTTTGTGCCCTGCCCCTCCCTCACAGACCCAACCCCCTCCTCTTTGTAACCAGATCGTTTACTTATTAAACCAATTAGATTAAATGACTCACAGTTGCACCCTTGGGCCCTAGGCGGGATAAACAGCTCACCAGAGTCCGACTTGCACTGGAAGGGCCTGTTTCCCTCTCCTTCCCGGTGCCACCCCCTGCCCACTGCTCAGACAGTCCGAGGAAACCAGAGGCTAAGGTGGTTGCTGCCACCCCTACCTACTGAGCTTTCTCACCCAAGGAAGGCCACACCAACCCCTCGAAGAGCTGACACAACAGTCTTCTTAGTTTATGGCTTACAAGGCCTGCAGGCAACCGGCTCAGCATCTGCGCAAATGTTTGCAGAGTTCCTTGTTCATCAAAGACTTGACATGTGCAAGATTGCCAGAAGGCTATCTGGAACCCTCCTGCCTGAGCTTTGCTGCCACATCTTAGCCTCAAACAGTGGTATCCCATCCTGGGGGCTCTGTGCCTGCCCAAACTCACTTGAGATGAATGCCTTGGAGATACCATGCAGCTAACTCCTGAAGTAATCTGGGTCTAAGTGAAAAATAAGGGTCAGGGTCTAGATTATTTCTCCAGGCTCTAAGACTGGTGAATTTTCAGTTCAACAAACAAAGACTAAATTCTCTAGGTCCTGGAGGGGAACGGAGGTCTGTGCAGGAAAGACTCGCTGGGCCAGGAGGGCAGGAGAGGACTGACACATAAGTAATCATTTTGATGTCATGCAGCAAGGAAGGAAATAGAGCACAGAGGCTCTCCAGGAGTGCGGAGGAGAAAAGGTTTCCGGGTGTCCCCTCGTCCCTGCTCCCACCACCCCACCCACAGTGCACGTTTCTGCCCCTGCAGCCTCAGGCGCTGGCAGGACACACATTATCAAAGCTGTCAGGAGCTTCTCTGGGCCACAGTTAGAACTTCGAACGACTGGCTCTGCTCTCACTCCTCCTTCCAAACACCACCTCGGAGGCATCCCTCCCGACAGCCTGGAATCCAGGAGAGAGGTGTGATTTGAGTCAGATCCTGTCCTGGAGAAGAACCACATCCTCCTGCCACCCCCCCCCACACACACACCCAGGCATTTCCGTCCATGTATATTTATAAGACTTACTTAAAATAGGTCCCAGCAAACAGGAGCAAAGACCTGATTTGGGTCGATGAAATCAGCATTTGGGAGAGTGAAGACTCCCTCCTGAGAGCAAAGTTGCTATTTTTTTCTCCTATCCCATATCCGGGTTTCAGTATCATCCAAATCCCCCAGGAAGCCTCCCCTTCCCCCTACTCAGTGTTGCTTCCTGAGTTTCTCCTGCCGTGGAAACCTCCCTTTCTCCGTCCTCTCAGTGCTGATGAGTCTCCTCAAACAGTGACCCCAGACTACCTTCTAATGCTCTATTATATTATTATCATTATTATTATTATTATTATTAAGAGAGGAAGGTGTGAGGGAGGAGGGGCAGAGGGAGAGAGGGAAAATCCTAAGCAGGCTCCACACGTGGGGCTTGATCTCATGACCCTGAAATCATGACCTGAGCCGAAATTAAGAGTCAGAGCCTTAAACCGACTTAGCTACTCAGGTGCCCCTAATGCTGACTTATTAAGCAATGACACTTTGCAAACTACTTGTCGGCTGTCAGCCCTTTTGCTCAACAAGCCCATCCACCCACTCCTAAATGAGGTCCGAGTACCACAGAGGAGGAGGAGAAAGGGCACAGCAGAAGGTCTGCGGGTTGCAGGGGTCCTGGACCTACACCATCTGCCCCAGCACAAGCTGTCCACCACTTTTGAAGAATTGGAAAGCAGGCAGAGATGGGGAAAGCAGTGTCATGGGAGTGAGTGTGTCCCAGATACCTGTGGAGACCTGGCAGATTCTGTTGTTGGGTGAGAAAAACCAGCTGAGTGTGTAGTATCTACACCTTTCCCAAGTGGAGGAACTCCTTTGCAAGGCATTTGGAGCCTAGCGCCTCTGCCCAGCTTGGGTCACACGCTATCCTGTCGGCCTCCCTAGGCTGCATGGCTCCTTTCCGAGAGCGGACTGATTCTAGTTTGCAGTGTGGGAAGCCAGCTCGGGGGCTCTGTGTAATGATACAAAGAGGGCCGTCTAGGGGTTTCCTTCCTAGGGGCTTCAGTCAGAGAAGGCCAGTCCCGGGAGTACATCTGTAAGCCCAGGTCCAGGGAGGACAGCCCTGGAGCTCTGTTGGAAACAAGGGGTCAGAGGCAGAGAACAGGGAGCCTGGATGGTGGTGAATGTTTAAGTCAGAAGGTGGGAGGCAGATCAGAGGCTATGATGTTCCCAGGGACGTCTGCAGAAAACCAAACCTCAGTGAAATAGGCAAAATGCTAAGACAAAACAGTTGTTTCAAAATAGGGACTAGCCTGGAGCGCCTGGGTGGCTCAGTGGGTTAAAACCTCTGCCTTTGGCTCAGATCATGATCCCGGAGTCCTGGAATCGAGCCCTGCATAGGGCTCTCTGTTGGGCGGGGAGCCCGCTTCCCCCTCTCTCTCTGCCTGCCTGTCTGCCTACTTGTGATCTCTGTCAAATGAATAAATAAAATCTTAAAAAAAAAAAAAATAGGGACTAGCCCTTCTGAGGTGACAGAACAATCTGTGAAGGGTATGTAAGCTTTGTCTTCATCAGCTCGTATTAATGGGATGTCCAGCCTGCAGAGGGGAGCCCCCCCCCCCCATTGACTGCAGGACTACAGGCTACATGACTTTGGGGATCTTTTCTGGTTATAATTGATCACCACCAGAAATTTCCCTCACAGGTTTATACCAGCCTTCTACTCAAGCACTCCTGACAGGTGGCCACCAGAGCCACTGCTAGAAAGAGCCAGTGACTGGGAATGTTCTGCCTGCCAAGGTAGCTGCCCCACTATTGGTTCACATTGTTAATCAAATTCTTGTGTTTTGTGGGGCCTCCCAGAACAAGACCTTCTTCAGCCCTTCTTCAGCCAGAAGCATCAACTCTCACCACCCCCACCATGCAGAGGCACGCGGTGTGGGGGGGGGGTGGCGCAGAGAGGCGGGTGCCTTTCTCTGAGCTCTCAGTCCATTCCACCCGAGTTCTCTGCCTTCGAGCATGTCAGAACTCTGAGACAGCAGGAAGTGTCTGTCTAAGTCACGAGACAGTACCTAGGCTCAAGGACACTGTCAGACAGATGCTCCAAGCCAAGGGCAGTGTAAAATGATGGGGTAGAGCCCTGCCAAGACCTCACTCACTGGCCCTGAAACATGTTCAAAACATATGGTTATGTGAAAAAAGTGGCCATATAACGTTACCAAAGCGAAGTCATCTAAAAAAAGTTGTGTGTGTGTGTGTGTGTGTGTGTGTGTGTTTTAAACTGTCACGGCAAAGAGACTAAAGAGACGTAAGCAAACATAATGGAATGATGGGGATGGGACCCTAAACAGAAAAAGGACATTTGAAAAAGAATAATAATGAACTATGTATTTTAGTTAATAACAATGAATCAATACTAGTTTATTAATTGTAACAAATGTACCATACTAATGTTAAGACATTAATAATAGGGGAAATTGGGTATAAGATAAGTAAAACTCCCAGCGGGGCACCTGGCTGGCTCAGTCAGTGGAGCATGGGGCAACTGATCTCAGTGGTGGTGAGTTCCTGCCCCACATTGGGCTTCAAATCCCATTAGGTGTGGAGACTTAAAAGAAAAAAAAGAAAAGAATAGAACTCCCTGTATGATCTTTGCAATATTTTGTGAATATAAAACTATTCTAAAAGAAAAGCTGTATTTAAAAATGTACTTAAGTCAGGGCACCCGGGTGGCTCTGTTGGTTAAGCGTCGGACTCTTAATTTTGACTCAGGTAATGCTCGAAGTGTCGTGGGATCGAGCCCCAAGTCGGGCTTCTGTGCGCGCTCAGTGTGGAGTCTGCTGATCCCTCTCCCTCTTCTCTGCTCCCCTACTCTGGCTCATGCTCTCTCTATATATACATAAATAAATAAAATTTCTTTTTTAAAAATGTACTTATATCTATGAATATAGGGATTTATATGTGTACATGTATCATATAGGCATAGAGGAAACTCAGGAAGGCGTATCAAACTTTTTATGGTTGTTACCTCTAGGAAGACACTGTTTACATTATACACTTCTAAATTAAAAAAAAATGGATTTAAGTGGTATAGACAGGAATGAAAATAGAGGAGAATCAAAACTGGAACATTCTGCCATATTCTGTTGTTCCTGTGATAGGAAATGCACGAAACTAGGTGTCAGGAGGCCAGGGGTTTTGGTCCTTGTTCTCCCTATAGCTTTGCGATCCCAGTGACCCTCTCAGAACCTCGGTTTTCTCACCTATAAAATGATAACATTTAGGGGCATTCCAAATGTTACCCTCTGTGATGATAAACACACACAAAGAAAAGCCTCGTGTGTTGCCAGCAGATCGGTGATGGTTTCCTTTAAGTAACAAAGCCCCCCTAATGCATTCAAAATATTTCAGCCCCTAAAAAAAAATCTGAACCACATAGAATTTTTCCGGGATGTACAGGATGTACAGGTACGCTGTAGCTTTTGAAGTTAGGGGGAAAAAAATGAGGGAGACAAACTGGGTTACAGACTGATTTTTTTTTTTTTTTTTTTTTTTTTTAAAGATTTTATTTATTTATTTGACAGAGAGAAATCACAAGTAGTCGGAGAGGCAGGCAGAGAGAGAGAGAGGGAAGCAGGCTCCCTGCTGAGCAGAGAGCCCGATGTGGGACTCGATCCCAGGACCCTGAGATCATGACCTGAGCCGAAGGCAGCGGCTTAACCCACTGAGCCACCCAGGCGCCCCATACAGACTGATTTTTAAGAAGAGTACTGGCTGATGCTTAACTGGCTCGAATCTATGCAAATGAAGGAAGACAAAAAAAGATGGATGGAGTTGCAGGTGGCAATGCTCCCACTTGTCATTGATCTAGGGCTCTTCATAGGAGAGGGTTGAAAGTCCTTGGCGGGTCCCACAAAGCTTTGTTTCCAGTTTGCCATTCACCTCCCCCAGCTCCTATCAACTCCAGATGCAGGACAATTTGAGAGGCAGACCTATTCAACCCCTATCTCTCTGAAGATAGCAATCATGGACCTGGTAATGTGAAACAAGGGTCTTCAGGACACCATCCCCCATGACAGCAAAATGTGCCAGGGAGACAGTATCTCACCCATTGCAAACATTCCGAAAATGGGATGAGAAGAATGAGAAAGGCCAGGAATCACAAAAGCCAAACCTAGAGATAGGGGCAAATTTCTCCCCCAGGCAAATTTCAGCAAGAGCCAAGTACTGACTTGGGGTTTATCCAAAGCAACTGTCCAATCCAAGAAGGATGGGGATGGAGGGGGCTGTGTAGACAGTACCCTCCTTTCCCTGGCTGGGCTCTTGGGAGCCCAAGGTTGGAGGCTGCAGTGGGAACCAACAGGGGAGGCCATTGCGAAGCCACTGGTGGTGGTGCCATTTTTCTGGGTAAAGTCGGCATGGTGGTCACGCATCTCTCTCTGTTCTTTCCCCTGATGTTAATTTATTCCAGGAAGACAGCCAAATCCCAGGTTGTCTCAAAGCACAGCTACCAAATAACTAGTTAATTCCCTGGTTACATAGTGTAGAATATCTGTTAAATCCTATGACAAAGCCTTCCTAAAACCAAAGGGATGTGTACATTCCTTTGGATGTGCAGGAGGGGTGTGGGGTTTGAGGGCAGAGGGTAAAGAGAGAAATAGAAGGTTTAGGAATTTATCCTAACTTTAAAGAGTTTTTATATCCTCAAATTTAAGAACACTAGACTAATACAAAGGAAAAAAATAGATTTTTACAAAAGCACCAGCAGATATAAGTTAACATAGCACAAACTAGTAACTCAGTGGTACATGTGGAATAATGGAGTGATTAGTATTGAATGGAAGTATGTGGCTTCTTGAAAGTAGTAAACTTTTATAGGAGCCCAGCCTATGCTCTCCCTGAGGTGAATGTCCTAACTCTGGCATTCAAGGCAGACAGGACTTTGGATCTGTGAGTCAGCCCCACACTTTCCTTCTGCTACTGCCACTCACCCATGCTGCCACTTTCAGTGAGTGCTGGGTCATTTTCCGTTTTGGCTTCATGCCATAAAATAATAACTATTGCCCTCTCCAGAATGTTACAAGAATCAATAAAATGCACGTGCGCACACACACACACACAAAACCATCACATATATAATTTGTGCTCTGAGGTCCAGGGAGGGAAAAAGTGCCAAGATCAATTCAAACCAGGTCTGCTTATTAGTTTCCAATATGAAATAAGAGAGATTTCAAAAGCAAACCCAACAGTAGCCCATGTAATGTAGTCCACCCTTGTGCGTATATCCAGCCTCTTCCTATGTCACACGCACATGTCAGCAAATACAATTCACCTATCAGTGAGCCACTACCTGGCACAAAGAAGGGAAGAGACCAGCTTGGCAGGAAGCCAGTTCTGCCCACTATCTCAATGAGCTTCTCCCTTATCTCAGCAGGACACCCACAGCCTACCCCTCTCCCCTCCCCCGCTGCCAATGATTTTACAACTGTGGCTGGACACAGCCTCTTATTGCCTCCTTCTTCCCATAAAAGCTATTGCCTTCCAGCAGTTTTTGGGATTTCAAAGATACCAGAGGCCAATAGCTATAGCAACAGCCTTCTCTGGAAATCCTTTTCCGTCTGTACTCCCGGTCTTCCTCAGCTCCCTTCTTTCCCCAGTTCATCTCCTTCTCTAATTGTCTCTCTTCACACTTCCTTCTTTTCTGGGGTGGCACAGAAGACCCCCCCAATTTCAGACTAAGGGGGTCCAAAGGACAGGGGTATGAGGACAGTGCTGTGGGCACGGAGAGGCTTTGTCTTATCATCTTTAGCTTCTGTGCAACACATTAATCTTCTGTACCTTTTCTCCATAACTAACTTGGCAGGTTAAAACTTCACTGTTCTGGGCGCCTGGGTAGCTCAGTCAGTTAAATGTCTGACTCCTGATGTCAGCTAAGGTCATGATCTCAGGTTTGTGAGATCAAACCCACGTAGGGCTCCACACGGAGCATGGAGTCTGCTTAAGATTCTCTCTCTTCCTCTCCCTCTGCCCCTCTCCAAAATAAACTTAAAATAAAAATAAACTTCAAATCTCAAATATAAAGTTAAAATCTCATTGTCTAAGGCCTGCCTGCTCAGCTTTAGGCAAGTGGTACTTGATAATACAAGGCAAGCTTAGCTGTCACCTTGGCCAAACATCCTAGGGTACGAAGAAATGGGCCACATTTAATGATCCTTGATTAGTGACCCAGTGACCGGCTGACAGGGCCTCCAGGCAAAGTGCCAGAGAAAGGGACTTGACTCAGTGAATGGGCTTTATAGTCATCCGGACCTAGATTTGACCCTTGGCTTTGCCACTTATCAGGTATACATCCTTGGACAGTTTCTGACTCTCACTGAGCTTTGGTTTTCGCAGCTGCAAACTGGAGTTAACAAGGCACAACAGAATGGAACTGAAAGCAAACTGCAAGTGGAATCATTAAACAAGACAGTATTTTTTAAATTGAGGATCAGTGGTCCATGAAATCAGTTTAGTGGATTGCAAACAGTATCTTTAAAAAATGAAAAATATCACAGTATCCCCCAATAGTCGCAGTAAGTATTGTGTCGTTAAATTTTCATTCCAGTTATAACTATGATGTGTAAGTGTGTGTGTTTGTACTGGCGATGTAAAGTGTACCTTTTTAGTGGATCATGGTAACCAACTGGAGTTCCTGACATGGAAGGATCAGCAGAGATCTGGAGAAGAGGCAGCCAATGATGTCCCAACAGCCTCCCGTATGGAATAACCTGTCTGAGCCTAGAAAAGTTGACCTAGAACTCATTCATTCATTCCCCCCAAACTAACAACCCAGCCTGTATCCCCAAATGTACTCCGGAAGCTCTCTTCCTGTGTCCTCCTCCATGTCCCTCTCCAAACACTGGGCCTTTGGTGCAGCATCTGTACTGCAGGTCCACTGGGTGGGGCTTGCTTACATCTCCCCAGTCAAACCAGAAGCTCCCCAACAGCAGGCTGGTAACTTTTTTTTTTTTATTAAAGATTTTATTTATTTAACAGAGAGAGGGAGATCACAAGTAGGCAGAGAAAGAGGGGGAAGCAGGCCGCCTGAGGAGCAGAGAGCCCGATGCGGGGCTCAATCCCAGGACCCTGGGATCATGACCTAAGCCAAAGGCAGAGGCTCAACACACTGAGCCACCCAGGGGCCCCAGGCTGGTAACTTCCTAGCCGTTAGGAAACCAGGAGTCCAAGCTCTACACAGTGGGCGTGTTCAGCGCCCACAGGGTGGGCCCAGGTTTGTGCAGGGAGAAGGGCAACAGGGTCCCTTTAGAATCTGACTCAACAAGCACCGAGCTGATCCTATTTCTGACATCATATTTAATTTCAAAGCAACCCCAGGGGTCAGCAGGGAGGTCATGAATTATTATTCCAATTTTATTTTTTTTATTAACATATAATGTATTATTTGTTTCAGGGGTACAGGTCTGTGATTCATCAGTCTTATTATTCCAATTTTAAAGGTGAAGAAACAGAGGTCCACCCAACCAGGAAGCAAAGATTTGAATGCAAGTCCAATTTTCTTAGTACGAACTCTTCCGTTCCTTCGTATGGTAGGCATTATGCCTGACAATGAAGACATACAGATGAACAGTCACTGACCTCAATCAAATAAGAGGAAACAGACATTTAACACTCGAATATGGTAAATGTTTCAAAAGGGGGATGAGAGAGGGGACCAATGGGAGACACATTTCATGACCATATGGGGGAGATGAGAGGACTAGTAGTTTTTATATTTTACTTAAATTCAACTCCACAGTCTTGGATTTTCTTTTTCTTTATTCTTTTTTTTTTTTTTTTAAATAATGAGCATGCATTACTTTTATAATCTTAGAAAGGAAGTAGGTCGTCAACAGCACCAAATGCTGCAGGGCTGAGTGGAAGAGGTTGGAGAACTGGGGTCTTCCAAGGTTCACAGACCTCAGGTGTCTTGCTTTGGTAATCAAGGGCTCACCTGCCTGGGAAACACTAAGGGAAGGGCAGGATTTGGTTCAGGGGTGAAGGGGAGGTATGGCGGGAGGAAGAAGAGTAGAAGCGGCATCTTTCATCTGACAAGCTCCAAGCTCCTGAAAGACGTTAATTCACTGCTCCACAGAGCAGGGAGGGTTTAGCAGTGAGCCTGAGGTTCATTTCACAGGTCAGAAACCTGAGACACAGGCAGGAAGGAAGCTTGTGCAAGACCTGCAAAGGATTTGACACCTGATGGAAGAGAAGTCATGGCTCCCAGGAAACTCTTTGAGGGAGGTGAAGGTTGGATGGGGGAAAAAAGATGGGTGTGTGAGTGCAGTCAGGGCCCTGCCTGGTGACAGAGGAAGCTCAGTTGAGGACCTCTGAGAGAGTGGGGCGTGGTCATTGAGTGGGGGTTGGATAGGTGCGCAGGTGAGAGAGAACAGGTAAGCGAGGCCAAGGCTGTAAAGCAGGGAGGTCTTGTGGTCATGTGAGTCACTGCACATACTCCCTGCAATTTCCAGAATCTACCTGCTGGGAAACATCAGCCAGAGCTTGCGAACCCCAAACATCCTACCTATTGCATCTGGTGAGTCACTGCACCTGTCTCGGGGTGCCTACTCAGGAACTTATTTAAACAAAAAGGAAATCATGCTCACAGATGTCACTCCTCCTTAATTAATGCCATTAAAAATAATGGCAAGGACTTTCACCCTCTGCACACATGTGCTAAGAATACTGCTCACCTCTTCACTGGCTTCCCAGATTTTAACTTCCCTCCTGAGGTCTTTTTGGCTTCTCTTCCTGAGATTTTTTTTCCCATCACTTTCCCTTTTTTCAGTCTCTGGTTTCTCGTTTCTTCTTCTTTGGATCTCTCTACATCTGTCTCTCAGCCCTCCATCCCTAGGCCGCTTTCCACATCCCTATCATTTGGAACCAGTGCAACATTGGGAGCAGAACTCTCAAGGTGGAGCTATGATACTCCACCTCCAAGGAAGCCCTCCACCCAGGGATACAATGATGAGGCACGAAGCGCAGCTGCCAGGCAAAAGGGGTACTCGGCGATGACAGCTGCTACAAGTCAGAGCATCTGATGAAGACAAGGGGGCAGGCGGGTGCTGGAGGCCCAGCTCAGGACACAGGAAGCCCTGTCAGCAGGTGGCCTGTACAAGGTCAGCCAAGTGGATCCAGGCCCTAAGGGGATGTGATGGGGAAAACACTCACCAGCAAGCTAATCTGCCTAGACCGGATCTCCACTCCTGGGATGGAAACCCAATCCTCGCCCTGTGTTTAGTTTATCTTGAAGCCCAACAAGATCCCTGGGCTTCTTCTCCCCCTTGTCCTTTGCTCTCAACCTTAGGGAATGCTTAGATCCCACTGGGGGGATGGGACAAGCTCTATGACAGAGGAAGCAATAAAGCATGGGGAAATGGCCTCCATCCCAACTGGCTGGAGTTTAAAGAGAGCACTCATCTCTTCCCAACCCAACCGCCCCATCACTCAGTCCTGTGCACTGAGCCCCTGATGCAGGTAGGCTGTGGCACTGAGTTCTGTGTGAAGAGGCAGAGGCAGGAGATGACACTCACCTTGATGACAGAATAGGATAGTTCCTGCATCTGGCTGCCAATCAGGATCATCTAAGAATACTTGAGAAAAACAATGATTCCTGGACCCCACCATATCTACAGAATTAGAATTTTATGGGAGGGAGGCACCTGGGTAGCTTAGTCAGTTAAATGTCTGCCTTTGGCTCAGGTCACGGTCTCCAGGTCCTGGGATCAAGCCCAGGTCAGGCTCCCTGCTCAGTGGGGAGCCTGCTTCTCCCTTTCACTCTCCCTCTCTCCCAAATGAATAAATAAACTCTTCTAAAAAAATGTCATGAGGGACCTATAGTTAACCTCTTGGTGATTAATTAGCACCACCAACTTTGGGGACCCCACAGTTCACACCACTGTGCAAACCTCCAGCCTCTAGTTTCTGACCTCTACTTCTCTAAGCTTTGTGTAAAGGTTAGAAAGGATGCTGTTTCCTGTTAAGAATATGGAAAACAATAATAATAGCAGCCTATCTCAGTTAATTTTCACAATGACCCCAACAATAGGGTAGTGTGAGTAGTAGTAGTATCCCCATTCTATGGATAAAGAAAATTAAGGGGAAAGAGGTTAGGTAATTTGTTAAGAAATACTCAGCTAAGTAAGAAATAGAGCTAGGATTTAAACTCCAGTTTACCTAGGGCTGAGTTCCAAATACTTGACAAGTGCTATGGCACAGGCTCATTACTGAGACTAGATGCTGGCCCTGGCAATGGAGCACAGTACTGGGGACTCGCTAATGGCCTGGTATCACCTTTTTGGTTGTTAGACTGCATGGAGGTTTAGAGAATTGGCGAGGGAGGTACGGGAGGGGAGTGGCATCCAGGGGATTCAGACCAGCATCTATTTACTTTCCAATGCATAAATATTTCAATATCGGTGCATATCAGCTGAATATCCATGCTCCAAATCCCAGGCTTCCTCCACTCCCATCATTCTGCCCAGTTCAGTTATCCTGGTCCCCTTCACCTACCACTGGAGCTTTTTTCCAGGCAGAACTTGATTCACACAGGAAGACATGCCAGGAACCCAGCCACAAGTACAACTTAAATGGTCAAAATCTTATATTCACCTCCTCCCATGAGTCTCCTCATTTAAATTTGCTCTGAGAACCTTTATTCAGCTTGACAGGTGCATGCTAACATTTTGAAGGGATACTTCTCCTATAACCTTGTGCATTTGCTAGATCAAAAGCTCTAAGTTGGGAGCTGCAAACTCCTTAGAGTTCACGGTGCTTTGAATAAATTTGAGCCAATACTTAAAACTTGGAAGATTTTACATAAACTCCGAATTTCTAATCTCTTGCAAAGTAGGATAAACTGGCAGAACAGGCCCCATAACTAAATGGAAATAAAGGGTTGGAGCCAGCTGGGTAGTGGCCACCTTCCTTTCTTTGTTCATATAACAAATGAATTTTTGAGTGCCCACCACAGGCAAGGCACTATTCTAGGTATAGGGAGAGAGGGCTCTCCATTGCACATGGAGTATGGCCCATGTAACTCACCCAAAGTGTATGTTTGTTTATTTACTGAAAGTCACCTGCTTGGACCGTAAGCTTCTGACACCAACCCCTACACCCTGAGCTAAATGGACAAAGGTCAGAATGGTCACCACCAGGTAGGCAACTCTCATGATACTATCCCTGCACCAGCTCAAGCTTCCTGAAGGGAGACTATCAGTCCCTAGAAGCCTCTCCAGACCCCTCAAACAGTACTGTCCTCAGATTTTACATTGTTGGGGTCTCTGGGCTCTGACCCAGATTCATACCAGATTTGTGGTCTTCTCTCCACACCAAAGCTCCACCATTGTGCCTCTAGATTCACCAAATTGCCATTTATCATTGGATTTCCCAGTTCTACTATCTAGGTGACACCATCATTGAGAGTCTTTTCAGGCCAGGGCAAGCTGTCCAGCTTGCTGGAGGGAGCCTCTTTAAGGACAGACTTGGGAATATCCAAGAAGACAAAGTTAGAAATGCTGCCTTAACAATATAAATTCCTCTACTTTGCCATTCTGAGTCTTCTAACCTAGCCCCACATCTCTGCTTTCCTCAGCATGTTATTCCAATCTGAAAATTTTATTTTTCTGTACCTGCCATCCAGTCATACCTGCCTCTTTGGCCTATCCCCAAGCATGTCGTCTTTCACATGTATGAACCGTTGCTTCCTGAGAACTAATAGAAACTGACAACATGGGTATACATAAACATACAAGGAATATACCAAGAACAAAGTAAAATCAGGAAGTCAACATTAAGTGGGACCATAGATACAGTTATATAAATTCAAGACGGGTCAGAGAGCTTCATTCTAGTGCCTAGGAGGGGGCAATGGTTTGGAGCATCCAAAGCAGTAAGGTGTAACCTTGCAGTGACCTGTAGCCTGAAGTGTCTACTCTTCGGATGGCAACTGGACCTGGGTAGAAATTGTGGTATGGGAGCTGGGGAACTCAGCATCTCATTCAAAGCCACCTCTGAGCGGTAAGAAACATGAAGGTTGGCTTCATGATATCCAATCAGAAGCAGCATCAAATAGGAAGAGGGAAAAATAATCTCTCTTCAGGTCAAATGAAGGGCACTGCTAAGGTATTAATAAGTCCAGGAGAAGGCACAGAAGACTTGGTAAACGGCCAGGGCAGTGGGGGTGAAGAGGGCAGAAAGCTAGAAGGTAGAGGCAGGTCTGTTTACTGTTTAGCCACTACAGGGGAAATCTGGGGTGGGTGTGGAAGAAGAGGGGCGAGGGTGGGAAGAGCTAAGTAACCCAACATGCACTGTCCCCAGGAGGGGACTTAAGGATCGCAGTGACTGGAAGCAAGCGAGGACATGTTTAGACTAGGAAATCAAAACACGTTGAGGATGGTTGTGCTACTGAACAAGAGGCACGACAAGAAGATGGCAAGAACAGCTTAGGGACACTGGGTTTGGGAATGCTGGTGATGAAAGCAAGAAAAATTAAAATGTCTACATCCGGACTTGGGAGATAAGGTGAGGTGCAGTAATGGAGAGGGAGATGGGTGCCTGGGTGGCTCACTGGGTTGAGCTCCCAATTCTTGGTTTTGGCTCAGGTCGCAATCTCAGGACGTGAGACTGAGCCCTGCACTGGGGTCCAAATTAGAGGTTGTCAGGGGCTAGGGGTAGAAGGAATGGAGAATGACTGCTTCATGGGTACAGAGTCTCCTTCGGGGATGAGGAAAATATTTTGAAACTAAATAACATTATCAATGTACTAAATGCCACTGAACTACAGACTTCATCATTTTTTAGAGATTTTATTTGTTTGCTTGTTTGTTTGTTTGTTTGTTTGTTTGACAGAGAGAGTATGAGCGGGGCTGGTGGGGAGGAGAGGGAGAGGGACAAGCAGACTCTGCACGGAGCATGGAGCCTGATGCAGAGCTCAATCTCATGACCCTGGGACCACAACCTGAGCCAAAATCAAGAGCTGGACACTTAACTGACTGACCCACCCAGGTACCCTCTGAACTGTACACTTTAAAAGGTCAATATTATATGAATTTCAGTTCAATTTTAAAAAATGAACGAATGAATCAATGAGTGAATGAATGAAGGCAGCAAGGGATTCTAGGGAACAAGGCATAGAAATATCAAAATAGAAAGGCAGGAACCAGAGATGGGTAAGGGACAGAAATACTACCATCTCGTCTTTAGTTCTGTAGCTCTCAATCCTTTCTCTGCCATGATCCTTGACAGGTGACTTGGCACGACACATCTATGGACATTTTGGAGTCCTTGGCAATTCTCAAGAACCTAACAAATTTCAACCTTTTCTCTACCCCTCAAGAAAGAGTTCTGGAATACACATGAGGGACAAGGATATAAAATTGCTTTTACATTTATGGATACATATACAAAACACAAAATGTATACTATACATTTTGTATACAATACAAAGGTATACAATAAATGCATACCTTTAAAATTTAAATCATTCATGGGCACCTGGGTCTCTCCATAGATTAAGCATCTGCCTTTGGCTCAGGTCATGATCCCGGGGTCCTGAGATCAAGTCTCACACTGAGCTCCTGGCTCAGTGGGGGGTCTGCTTCTCCCTCTGTCCCTTTCCTCACTCGTGCTCTCTCTCTCCCTCTCAAAAATAAATAAAATCTTTTATAAAAATATAAATCATTCATGAATGCTGATATTTCTATAATTCTTTTTTTCTTATTCCTGTAATTCTTTTTTTTTTAAAGATTTTATTTATTGGGGCGCCTGGGTGGCTCAGTGGGTTGGGCCTCTGCCTTCAGCTCAGGTCATGATCCCAGGGTCCTGGGATCGAGCCCCGCATCAGGCTTTCTGCTCTGCAGGGAGCCTGCTTCCTCCTCTCTCTGCCTGCCTCTCTGCCTACTTGTGATCTCTGTCTGTCAAATAAATAAATAAAATCTTTAAAAAAAAAAAAGATTTTATTTATTTATTTGTCAGAGAGAGAGAGAGCACACACACAAGCAGGCAGGGTGGCAAGCAGAGCCAGAGAGAGAATCAGGCTCCCTGCCAAGCAAAGAGCCTGATGCAGGACTCAATCCCAGTACCCAGGGATCATGACCTGAGCTGAAGGAGCAGCTTAGCGACTGAGCCACCCAGACGTCTCCTTATTCCTATAATTCTTAAAACCAAATGGTCCCTGCTTCCATTAATTCATGCAGATACAATTATAAGTAAAGATAAGATAGCTACCCAAGAGCAAGACTCAACCCTGAACAGCTCTAGCACAGTCAGGGCCACCATTCGTCTGTTTAGTGCCTTTGTGCCCTTCCTCCAGGCATGCAGCTTAGTAAGTGGAGCTCGTGCTAGATTTTGGTTCCCACTCACACCTTGGCAGGCGAATACCTATGCAGTATACAACCTGCACAACTGTACACAATAACCCCTGCGCACAGGCCTGGAAATACACTGGGTACTCCCAACTGCTGAAAATAGGAAGCAACACTAGAGGTAATCATATCTCATCCAAGGCATTTTCAAGGTCTATATGACTCTTCAGTTTCTTATCTCAGATAGCCTATTTGGAAAGGGCGCATTGATCAATTGAATTAAGGTTTACAATGAAAGTGAAAGTGACTAAGGGGTGAGAGAAAGTCCCCAAGAATTCAGAAGAGAATGAGGAAACTTAAAGAAGGAAACCAGAAATCCTCCCTTAGTAAGGTGAACCCCCAAACCAAAGGTAATCCAAAATCACTTTAGAAGAGCAGGTATACGGAAGTTAAGTAGGAGCATGGGTTCTGAAGTCAGACAGACCTGGTCTCAAATCAGGACTGTTACAGGGTAACTATGTAACTTGGAGCAAATTACTTAACCCTTCTGATTATCAATTCACTTAGCTGTAAAAGAAAAATAATACCTACTTTGCAAGGAGACTTTAAAGATTTTAATGGGCTACTACATGCAAAGTACTTCACACTGTGCCTGCACATAGAAAGTGCTCCACAAACAATTTATTTTTTTTAAGAGACAGAGAGTGTGTGAGTGGGGAGTGGGGGTGGAGCAGAAGGAGAGGAAATGAGAAAATCTCAGTCTCCACACATAGTGTGGAGCCTGATGCAGGGCTCGATCTCGTAATTCTGATATTAGGACCTGAGCCAAAATCAAGAGTTGGAGGCTTAACTGGCTGAGCCACCCAGGCACCCCCACAAATACTAATTATTACTAAAATTCCAGTACCATGTTTATGCCAGAGCCTGAAGCTAATTAAAACTCAACATCTCCTTTTATACCTCCAGATTTTTTAACTCCTAACCAAAGGGGCTAGGTAGGGGCTTTCACAATATCCTTAACATAGCAAGTAAAATCTGAGTCCAAATCCTGAAAACGCTCCAGTTAATAACTATCTATTAACAAAGAATAAAGACACTAGGCACTTGGGTCCTCCAAGGTCATGAGTTCAGGGTCATAGGACTGAGCCCTGCATCAGGCTCCCTGCTTAATGCGGAGTCTCCTGGAGACTCACTCTCTCCCTCTCCCTCTGTCCTACCTCCCACTCATGTGTTCTATCTTTTTAAAAATAAAATAAACTTAAAAATATAAAAAAAAAAAAGAATAAAGACACCCCACCAACATCAGGCCATAGCCTGTCTTCCCAGTGTACTCTCCCATCGCTGCTCTCAGGAGCTCTGTGTGCTCCACTTTTTGCTGTTCATGCTACTTGGTCATCGACATGCCTGGTAACAAGGGGCCAATCTGTAGGGTTTCCTACATCCCTGTACGAAAGCCCCAGCTTCTAATATTACCCATCAGTTTCTGAAACAGGAAAACCACATCCTTCAGGAAGTTCTCCCAAGCTGTACCTGGGTGTTGTTCCAATACCTTAACTATAGTCCCTTCCAATCCTACATGGCTGCTATGGAATGATGGAAAATGGGAGAAAAGAGAGCAGAAACTCCAGAGCCCAAACACTCACTCTCCTGAACTCTTGCCTCTTAAATTCAGTGGAGGGCTGAATTTAAGGTTAAGGAAAAATCAGTTTAATGTAAGGGTTTGGTTGTTTGAAATACCAGAGCCGCCAATGGAACTTTCTGACTGATGGGGCTAAGATCCTTTACATTTTAAGGAACAGATAATAAGGCCCTTTTCTAAAGATGACCTATACCCATGAAGTTGAGAACTTTATTGAGAAGGCCTTCAGATGAGTGATGTATGACCTATGAGGACTTAACTAATACTGAGTCGTCAGTTCCAAGAGATACCTAAAAGCTACCACCCATCTCTATGGCTACTGTTAACTTTTTATTAATTACTTCCAAATCCTGATGATTCATGTTTAAATGAGATGGAAAATGTACCCAAGGTTATATAAAAAGCTAGTGGATAGGGGCGCCTGGATGGCTCAGTGGGTTAAAGCCTCTGCCTTCAGCTCAGGTCATGATCTCAGGGTCCTGGGACTGAGCTCCGCATTGGGCTCTCTGCTCAGCGGGGAGCCTGCTTCCTCCCTCTCTCTCTGCCTGGCTCTCTGCCTACTTGTGATCTCTGTCTGTCAAATAAATAAATAAAATCTTTAAAAACAAAAAATAAAGAACAAAGAATACAGGAATACTCAAAGATCAAATGCAAATTGGTCTTTTGATGGGTAGGATTTTATTGGGAAAACAAGAAGGCCTCATGGAAAAAATAAGGATGTAAGATACACATAAATCAGACCAGGGTACCATGAATCCTCAAATCACTAGGGGACTGAATTCCCTGCCACTTAAACTTGTCTTGTTTTTTAGAAAGAGCTATCATATTTAAAGAATGGAATTTAGATGAGGTTAGTCTCAGAGTCTGAGAACACAGGTATGGTGCAGCCTAGGAGGTTTATAAGAGGATAGGTTAGGGAGGTTGAGGATAATGGCTGCAAAAAATGTCTATTAGGTTTGGTCAATAAGAAGCTTCACTTTCAGTTCACTTACATATTTGTAAAACACATAGGTTTGCCCAGATTATCTTTGATCTTCTTTCTGCTCCCAAATTTTTAACCTACAAGTGGAAATCCTAGCTGTGGATAACAATAATCCAAAAAACTTTTAGAAAATACGCTAAAGCCTGGGTCCTTGCCAGCCCAAATAAAGTATCTGGGGAATGGTGGGGATGGTAAACAGCAATTTTTTGTTAGTTTCTTTATAACTCTAGACCAGGAGCACACAACCCACAGACCCCTCCCACACTTTTTAAAGTCAATAAACTTATTTAAGAGGAATTTGAGAGTCAAAGCAAAATTGAGCAAACAGTACTGAGTTCCTATATACCCCCATCCAAAATACCCACAAACTCCCCGACTATCAACATTCTCATCAGAATGGTACATCTGTTACAATTGATAAACCCATATTGTTACCCAAAGTCCATAGTTTATAATAGGGTTACTAGTGTCTCTCTCGGCATTGTACATGTTATGGGTTTTGACAAACATATAATGACATGCAGCCACCACTGTGGTTATCATACAGAATAGTTTTACTGCCCTAAAAATCCTCTTTGCTCTGCCTATTTGTGCCACCCCTCCCCCCAACCCCTGGCAGTTACCAACTTTTTTCTTATGGGCTCCATAGTTTTGCCTTTTCCAGAATGTCAACTAGTTGTAATCATATAGCATGTGGCCTTTTCAGATTGGCTTCTTTCAACTTAGTAATGTGCATTTAAGGTCCCTCCAATGTCTTTATAGATCTTGATGGTTCATTTCTTTTCAGTACATTGTCTGAATGTACCAGTTTATTGAACCATTCACCTACAGAAGGACATCCTCACTGCTTCCAAGTGTTGGTAATTACGAATAAAGCTGCTATAAACATCTGTGTGCAGGTTTTTGTGTGGACAAAATTCTTCAACTCCTTTGGGTAAATACCAAGGAGCATGATTGCTGGATTATATGGTAAGAATATGTCTAGTTTCAGGAAAAACACCCAAAATGCCTTCCAAAGAGACTATACCTTTTTACACTCCCACCAGTACTGGATGCTCCACATCCTTGTCAGCATTTGGTGGTCTCCGTATTTTGGATTTGGGCTATTCGTACAGCATATCGAGTGATATCTCACTGCTGTTTTTACTTGTAATTTCCTAACATCACATGATGTTGAACGTATTTTTCATATGTTTATATATGTCATCTGGCTATCTTTAGTGAGGTATCTGTTCAGGTCTTTTGCCTATTTTTAAATCAGGCCATTCTTTTTCTTATTGTTGAATTTAAGAGTTCTTTGTATATTCTGGGTAGCAGTCCAGTATCAGAAATTATTTTACTTATTTTCTCCCAGTCTCAGGCTTGTCTCCCTATTCTCTTGACATTGGTTATTATGGAAGTTTTTAATTGTAATACAGTCCAGCTTATCATTGATTTCTTTTATGGCTTGTGCTTTTGGTGTTGTATCTAAAAAGTCATTGCCATACCCAAGGTCATCTAGGTTTTTTCTCTTATGTTATCTTCTAAGGGTTTTACAGTTTTGCTTTGCAGATTTAGGTCTGTGATTCAGACTGAGTTGATCTCTGTGAGAAGTGGAAGGTCGGTGTCTAGATTTGGTTTTATTTTTTGCATGTGGATATCCAGTTATTCCAGCACCATTTGTTGGAAAAACTATCTGTGCTCCATTGTATCACCTTTGCTCCTTTGCCAAAGATCAGCTGACTATATGTAGGTCGGTTTCTTTCCTTTTGTGTACATGTGTGTGTGCGCGCGCACGCAAAGCAAGGCCTACTGAACAATAGCAAAGTGATAGTACAAAGTTCCCAAGGAGGGAGGGAACCCTAGAGGGTTGCCTTATGTGGGTTTGTTTCTAAGATCTCTATTTTGTTTCACTGATTTGTCCATTTCTCTTTTTGTTTAAAAAAAGGGGGGGGGGCGCCTGGGTGGCTCAGTGGGTTAAATCCTCTGCCTTTGGCTCAGGTCGTGATCCCAGGGTCCTGGGATCAAGCCCCAAGTCCACTCTCTGACCAGCAGGGAGCCTGCTTCCTCCTCTCTCTCTCTGCCTGCCTCTCTGCCTACTTGTGATCTCTGTCTAATAAATAAATAAAATCTTAAAAAATAAAAAGATTTTATTTATTTATTTGAGAGAAAAAGAGAGAACAAGCAGTGGAGAGGGAAAGAGACAGCAAGAGAGAGAGAAACAGACTTCCTGCTGATCAGGAAGCCTGACTCGGAACTGGATTTCAGGACCTGGAGATCATAACCTGGGTTGAAGACAGACATTTAACCAACTGGGACACCCAGGCACCCCTGATTTGTCCATTTCTTTTCATCAACACCACATTGATTACTACAATAGCTTTACATAAAGCCTTGAAGTCAAGTAATATCAGTCCCCCACCTTTGTTCTTCTCCTTCAATATTAAGTTGGCTACTGTAGCTCTTTTGCCTCTCCATATAAACTTTAGAATCAGTTGTCAATATCCATAAAGTGACTTATAGGAAAAGCATACATAATCAAATATACTGCTGCTATTATTTTGAACTGCTATCTGTTAAATTAATGAATATGGAAAATTAAAATTTTTATCTTACCTTCACATATTCCTTCTTCAATGCTTTTCCTTTCTTTATATAAATCTGAGTTTCTGACTTATCTTTTTTCTTCTCTATGGAGAACTTTTTTTTTTTTACTTTTAGTTTTAAATTGTATTTGAGAAACAGCAAGAACAAGCAGGGGGAGTAGCAGCGGGAGAAGCAGAGGGACTTCCCCACTAAGCAGGGAGCCCAACATGAGGCTCCATCCCAGGACCCTGGGATCATGACCCGAGCTGAAGGCAGACACTTGGCCGACTGAGCCACCCAGGCACCTCTGGCGAACTTTTTAAAACATTTTTTGCAAGATAGGTCTACTGGCAATAAATTCCCTCAATTTCTGTTTGTCTGAAAAAATATTTCTCCTTTGCTTTTGAAAGATAATTTCACAGGGTACAGAATTTGGGTTTTTTTTTTTTTCACTTAACATGTTAAACATTTCACATCGCCCTTCTTGCTTACATGGTTTTGAGATGACAAATATAATTCTTATCTTTGATCTCCTATAGGTGAGGAGGGCCCCCCACCACTTCTTCCAGGGATTTTTCCTTTATTTTGATTTTCTGAAATTGGTATGTGATTAGGGTAGAGAGGCATTTGGCCTATATACTGTTCTCTAAGCTTCCTGGATCTGTAGTTTGATGTCTGATATTAATTTGGGGAAATTATCAGTCATTAATACTTCAAATATCTCGTCTGCTCTTTTCTCTCCTTGTTCTCCTCTGGTGAATATTATGCATGTGTTACACCTTCTCTAGTTGTCCCACGGTTCTCTGAGAGTCTATTCTTTTTTGTTTTTTTTTTTTTTTTTAATCTTCATTTGTTTGTTTGCTTCTCAGTTTTATAAGTTTCTATTGTCATATCCTCAAGCTCAGAGATTCTCTTTGGCCATGTCCAGTCAACTAATGACTCATCAAAGGCACTCTGCAGGGGTGCCTGGGTGGCTCAGTAGATTAAGCAACCAACTCTTGATATCAGGTCATGTCATGGACTCAGGGTTGTGAGAATGAACCCTATGTTGGGCCCCACACTGGACATGGAGCCTGCTTAAGATTCTCTTTCCTTCTAACCCTCCCTAACCTCCCTCTTTAAAAAAAAAAAAAATACATCTTCGTTTCCACTGCCATGTTTTTGATCTCTGTAATTTTTCAGTCTTAGAATTTCCATCTCTCTGCTTATGTTATCCATCTGTTTTTGCATGTTGTCTACTTTTTCCATTAAAGCCCTCAGCATATTAATCATAGATTTTTTTTAAGGTACTGGTCTGATACTTCCAACATTTCCACATATCTGACTCTGGTTCTAATGTTGGTTTAGTCTTTTCAAACTGTGCTTTTGCTTTTTAGTATGCCTTGTGATATTTTTATTGAAAGGTAGACATAATATATTCGGTAGAGAGGACTGCGGTAAATAGGCCTTTAGGGATATGACAGTAGGTGTGGGGGAAGGGGTAGTATTCTACAGTCCTGTGATTAGGTCTCAATCTTTTGGTGAACCTGTCCATCTGGACTGTGACCTTCACTGGTGCTACTCAATTCCCACTCCCTGCCCTTAGGTGGGACAGTATGACTAAAGTAGGCTGGAGCTGGGTATTTCCCTTCCCCTAGGTAGGTCAGGCCCTGATAAAATAGCTTCTTCTTAGGGCAGGCCTTGTTAAGAAGAGACTGCTCTGGAGTATTTAGTAGTTCTTTCTCTTCCCCGGGGTAGAAGCACAAGGGGATTTTTCTCTAGTCTCCACTGTGAGGGCCTGGTAGAGTTCCTAGAAGTAAAACACAAAAGTGGGAGGGCTCCCCTATGAATGGGTCCCCCTGAAATTTTTTGTTTTTAGAGATATAAATGGCTTACAACATTGTGTAAGGTTTGTTTGTTTGTTTGTTTGTTTGTTTTACAGATTTTATTTCTTCATTTGAGAGAGGGGGGAAGCACAAGTGCAGGGGAGACAGAGGGAGAAGGAGAAGCAGGTTCCCTGCTGAGCAGGGAGCTGGATGTAGGGGACTTGATCCCAGCACCCTGAGATCATTACCTGAACCAAAGGCAACACTTAACCACCTGAGCCACCCAGGAGCCCCACATTGTTTAAGTTTAAAGCACAGAACGTGTTGTTTTGATACACTTATATACTGCAATAGGATTACCAACACAGTTAGCTAATACCTCTGTTGTGCCACATAATTATCATTTTTTTTTTGTGTGGTGATAACAATTAAGATCTAGTCTTAGTAACTTTGAAGTTTATGACACAGTACTGTTGACTATAATCACTATGCTGTGCATTAGATCTCTCCCTTGATGTTTTTAACTCTCAGACTTGTCCACACTGAGCTTCTAGCAATTTGTCAATTACAGTTTGGGTTTTCCTGTGCTGGCACTGGTTCCCATGGAAGTTTCTGCTCCAGTACATTTTGTTTTAAAATTAACTATGCTTAAGGATAATTTGTATACAACAAAATGTACCCATTTTAAGTGGCCAGTCCTGTGAGTGGTTGACAAATGTACACACTTGTATAACCTCCACTCTTTTGTGTCAATTATTTTTTAAGCTTCCGGGATAACCCAGTATGCAGCCAGGGTTGAGAACTACTGCTCTGTCATTGTTCATTGCCAGCTGAGGCACTCGGACTGCGAATCCTGAGGTTATTCACTCATTTCTGGGTCATGGTTTCCTCACATCTTTTGTTTCTAGATGGAACACCTGTAAACACCAACCCGCCACAAGGGGTCTCAATTTGCTGATCGTTCATATTATAGAATTAGGCTCAAAATGGAGACAGAAAATTTATTTAAATGATCAAGTAATTCATCTATCCTTCATGTATCTATTGAGTCTGTCCCCATTTCCCACAGCTGGTTCCTTCCTCCCTCTCTCTCACCTTGAGCTGCCCTTGGACTGTGAGGACCTCTTTCCTCTCCCTGCCCACCTTCCCTAGGGAATACAGTAGCCTCTTTTTATCAGACCAGGCTCCTCTTCATGCCCATGGCACATCCTTGCTCACTCCCTCCATCTTCAAGCTCCTTTATCTCCATCTAAGCCCTCTGCACCATTTAAGTCCTAATCCAAAGCCCATCTCCCCCGAAGTCTTCCTCTCCTAGCTAGATTTTATTTCTCTTACTTCTACCAGGTGCTTGAGCACATAACCATGTGACCAATGCCCTTACAGCTCACCTTGCTTTAGCTGTTTCAGATAATCAAATTCATTAAACAAATATGGAATTTGTTGAGAGCTTTCTTTGAAGTGGGCATAATGCTAGGTTCTGGGTGATAGAGTGGTGACTAAGACAAAAAACAGACATGTTTCTTGCCCTTACATGACAGACTCTAAACAAGTGTAATAAGCTCTACCCAAGGTGAGAGAGTTTCTGAATGCTGGAGAGAGTACTGTTAAGGGAATGCATTATTTCTGATACATACATCCACCTGTGCAAGAACATCATAGCTCTTGGAATACCAACAGGGTGGAGCTGACACTTCTTTGTATCTCCTGCAGTTCACACAATCCACATGATCAAATATTTTTTGGGTGAAACAACTCATGAAACAGGTATCACTGGGAACATAGGGGGTCATGATAGGGGGTAATATAGCATCCTCCAACACCAAGCATTTTTTCCCACTTTCTCCTCTTTCCTTTCTACTTCATTGTCTCTTTCCTCCTCTGTTACTTGCCCCATTTCCAGTCTTCACTGGCCTAATCCTGGATCAACCTGAGGCCCAGGGCATTCTGGGTCACTGCTTAGCCATGTACTTCTTTATCTCTTCATCATCCTTTATTTCTTAGCTCATCCCATCTAGAGAGCAAGCACAGACCTAAGTTTTTTGTTTGTTTGGTTTGGTTTTGTTGGTTTTTTGTTTTGTTTTGTTTTGTTTTGTTTTGTTTTAACCTTGGCTACCCATGAAAATCACCTGGAAAGCTGATGCTTTGGTCCCCCTCTTCTCAGATCTAATTGATTGACTTGAGGTGACGTCTTGGTATGGATAGTTCTTAAAGCTCCCCAAGTGATTCAA
The DNA here is from genome assembly GCF_030435805.1 of Mustela lutreola. Lineage (NCBI taxonomy): Eukaryota > Metazoa > Chordata > Mammalia > Carnivora > Mustelidae > Mustela > Mustela lutreola. The sequence goes on from NC_081297.1 coordinate 44,316,267, forward strand.
ATGTGCAGCCAGACTGAGAACCACGGGGATAAATAAAGGATTTCAAAGCCTCCACCTTCTCAGCGCGATATCAATCACCCAGAGATAACCATAGGACCTGGCATGTACCAACAGTGGCATTGCTTGCACTCGGGGTGGGGTGAGGACAGATGCTTTGTAGCATCTCAGCTCTGGAATGACTGCCACTGACAAAGTGGGACACCCCGGGGAAGGCAGGGAGACACGATTTGTTAATGGAGGAGTGCAGAGAGCAAGGAGGCAAACGGCCCTGTGAAACAGCAGTCATAAGGTCTTGATGGGGTCAAGGGAAGATAAGAGTATACTGCTGGCATGGCATTCGTTCTCAATAGACGCCACTTTTTACAGTGATACGGTACTTTTATATTCATATTCAAACTGTTTACACAGAAGGAGTAGCAAGTAAAATGAGTTCCATTTTACAGATGGGAAGTCGAAGTTTAGAGAGATTACCCCAGCCCCTGCCTCCAGGCCAGCTCACTGAGCCCAACAGCTCACTTGCTTCACAGCGTGCACAGGCTAAGATGTGAGCGCTCTCCCTTAACTTGACTGCAAAGATTATTCACCACAAAACCCTAAACAAGGTCGGTAACCTATCTGAACCTCAGTTTCCTCATCTGTAAGGAGAGGACAGTTTCCATGCTTTCTGGGTTTCTTTTCAGTCTCCAGTGTGCCCTGGGGCTAGGACTTGGCACGCTGCTGACAGAATGCATTTCCTACCTGCTGCACCATGGCCTTCTAGCCAGCTTCAAATGGGTACCAGATGTGCTCAGTATCAACCCCTTGGGGTCCTGGGGCAGCGGAACTCCAGGGCTGGCTGCATTCACCCACAAATACCTTTATCTCTTTACCCTCCCATGGGACAGAAAAATACTTTTCTGTCACTCTCTCTGTGTACCAGTAAGAAAAAAGCTGACGAACCCTAAATCCCATCATTCACTTGGTGCTGAGTGGGAGGCTGGATTTAGTCTATCAACCCAAGACAGTCTGGGGATACACTCTTCTACACATTGCCCCCAGCTGCCCCTTTTCAGAAGCCACCAGCCCACTGTGGAGGCGCGATATCAATCACCTGGAAAGGAATAAAAGCTAGAAATATCTTATTGCAAGAGGACTTGGGAGAAAGTGGCAGCTTCAAGGCCCCACCCTACATTCGGAGGAACCCGTGTCCTAGGCTTTCCCGGCAGCAAAGGAAGAGGCAGGAATGTGCCCAAGGAGCAGACCTGGAGGGCTGTGTCCCATGGCTCCCAAGGAGACTGAGAACGCCCCGCAGGCGGCCCAGCCCAGCTGCCTGGGCCCAGCCACAGCTGCTGGCAGGGAGTCTCCTGGTCTAAAATTAGCCTCCGGCTCTCCACCCAGGCAGTTCCACCACTCACTCTGGCAGGCGAGGCCCTGTGGTGAGGTAATGACTGGGAGCCTGTCTGGCCCAGGACAACAAGGGGTTAGGAGAAGGCAGCATGGAGCCAAGTCCCACTTTCCCATCATGCTGGAACTGGGGAAACAGGGGAAGCAAAAACAGCCATGTATGTGGGACTTGACTTTTGCTTTGCTTCTGCTTTTCCTCCACGTCTGCACCTATGGGGTATACCCGGTCCTATTCTTTACTCAAGGGACACCAAGGAAAGGAAAGCAAACTTCCAGCAAGTTTAAGGTGTGCCAGGTTTTCAATCTGCCACCACAGCCTTCTGAGGTCAGGATCATTAATCCCATTATACTGAATCCAACAAGGATGCTCATCGAATTAGATGACCTAAGTCAGTGACCCTATGAGGAAGAATCCAGATGTATCAGTCCCCTTCTTTTGGAGGGAGAGTCTGCTTCCTGGAGGGGTACCTCTAGAGAGGACTCCCTCCCTGAGGCAGAGCCTGAGCTCATGACTCACTGACCCCCACCTCTAGGTCCCCCAGCTTCTGACGGTCTGTTCAGGAAGCCTGTGGTTGGAGCTGCCAAAAAAAAGCAGCTAAGCCCAGGTCCAACCCCTGGGCACAAGTCCCTCTCACCCTGGGCTGAGAGGGAGGGGGTCCGCAGCTCAGAAGTACACAGGAAGAGTAGATGGGAGGGCTATGGGAAAGATGACCACGGTCACTAGGGCTCATAGAGATGTCCCACCAAGTCACTAAGATTCTCCAACCAAAGGCTTCCCAGAGACCCCAACGATCATTCCCCTGGGCTCATACCTCAACTCAACCTCTCCTTCACTGTCCCCCCCATCTATGGAACCTGTCTTTCCCAAATCAGTGGAGGAAGAAAGAATGCTAGAAGAAGGTGGAGGTGAGCCTCGGTCTCTGGGATAGGAGCTGGGTCCAGGACCCAACTCCCAGCGCTAACTGAATGAGAAGGCAAGGTATCATACCTAGCAACGGGAGCCAGGATTTGAATCCAGGAATCTCTCTGAATCTTTTTTCCAATCTTTCTCTAGCCACATCCAGCTCAGATCCTCAGTGCTGATGCGAATACCACTTTCTGTGGAAATAATGCTGGAGCCAGAGGGGACCTCAAAGACCAAGTAACCAAGCCTTCTCATTTACAAGTAAGAAAATTGAGGCCCTGAAGCAGCTGGGTGGCTCAGTTGGTTAAGCGTCTGCCTTCGGCTCAGGTCATCATCCCAGGGTCCTGGGATGGAGTCCCACGCTGGGCTCTCTGCTCAGCGGAGTCTGCTTCTCCCTCTGCCTACCGCTCACCCTGCTTGTACTCTCTCTCTGTCAAATAAATAAATAAAAATCTTAAAAAAAAAAAAAAAAAAAAGAAAAGAAAAGAAAAGAAAGGAAAGGGAAAGAAAATTGAGGCCCAGATGGCAGAAATGACTTGTTCAAAGTCACAGAACCAGTTCATATCATAACCAAGACTAGAATCCAGGTGCCCTGACTCCCAGCCCAAGGTTCTTAGCCCTAACCATGTGCCTAAAAGAAAAAGACATCTAAGTTCTCTTCTGGCCCAAATGCTCCTGATTCTATAACCTGGCTTCTACCTTCCCCCTTCAGTTATGACAGAACTCAACTGACCATGTAGTTCACCAGTGACTCTCCCTGCTCCTTGGCCAAATACACTAGTTTCCTCTCAAGTCTCATCCTCCTGGATCTTTCATCTGCACCTCACACTGTTGTTCATCTTTTTCCTTATCAAGACTCCCTAAGAGTGCTCAGTTAAGCATCTGCCTTCAGCTCAGGTCCTGCATGATCTGGGGGTCCTGGGATTGAAACCTGCACTGGGCTCCCTGCCCAGTGGGGAGTGTGCTTCTCTCTGCCCCTCTGCCTGCTCATACTCTTGCTCTTTCTCAAATAAATAAATAATTTTTTTTAAAGGCTCCTTTGAAGAATGACCCTCTCCTCCACATTTCCTTAATTGCTCATTTTGTCTCCCTTACTGGCTAGTTGCAGGCAACCAAGGGTTGCCCCTTGCTCTGCTGATGACTAGATTCCAATGTGTGCTCTCTCTACCCCAGCTTTAACGGTCCAATGAATGCCAGCTCACTGGTCTAGGGCAGGGTTCTTTGGGAGGGCCACAGCCATGAAACAAAATACCCTCAGTGAAAGTTAAGTTACTCAAGAGAGATTCTAGACTGCCTACTGAGGCCCACTAGCTTCTGAGCCATCCTGTAGCCCCCAACCCTGACAGCCAGCGCACTTGAGTGAAGGCCCTTACTCGGCAGGCTTAATAGGTTTGTGTATACCTCTTGCCCCCTCTTGCTTGGTTTTCTCTCTATATAAAGTGGGCAGCAGGCTGCCCCTTCTGTTTTCCAAGTGAACGCCAGCACTCACGACACTGGGTGAATGTCATTTCCCACCCGCACTGCTCCATACGCATCCTTAGACGGCGGCAGAGGACACCTTCACAGACAGGTCGAAAGGAGCAATCTTCCTTCCAGGAGAAATAACAATCTCTGATCCTAAAAGGTGGGCGCAGCCTAACTTGCTCCAAGTTCCCAGGAGAAAAGTTCCTGGTGAAAACAAGGTACTATTGTTCTCCCTCACCTTCCACTCCTTCCCTCACATGATTGGATCACGAAACCCCTGCCAGCTGGGGAAAGTGTTCACTACTCTGGAACTTTCCAAACCTTATGCGACAGAAAGGGGCAGAAAAATATAGAAAGACAACCTTTTTTTGAGGGCTTTTTTTCTTGGTTTTAGAAGAAACAACTTTGGTTTTTTTTCTTACCCCTGCCTCTCAAGTTTTCCAATTTCTAAATATACCAAGCATAATCATTTTGAGCAAACCAAGTTATGTACGATATATGTTTATCTTGCTAAACTGACAAAATGGCTTTAGATCTGTAAGGGACACTAAAAAATTTCTTAACTGTTTCCCTTAACTGTTTCCCCAATATATTACAATATATTGCCATTTCCCAGACATTGAAGCTAATTTTTGATATCAACAAGTCTGTTAGGCACTTTATCATGCTCACTTCTTTTTCTCAAAGTAAATACCAACTTCCAATTTAATACCTCTTACTTTGATAAATGTTGTCCCATGACAGACAGCTGGTATTTCCTGAGAAACACAATTAAAGCTTCACTATTATAGAATGTTCCTTAGGCAAATATTTTTCCAACCTTCATGCATCAGAGCAAAGTTGAATTCTTATTCAACAGGTTAAATCAAACTTGAATATTAATTTTTTTGCCTCCTCTCTATACGCTTCCAAATGCATTCTGATCCCCTTACTACTATCTCTTTGCAATTTATGTTCAATTTGTCAACCATTTTATTTCCCTGCTCAGAATTCCTGGCAGTGGACTTCCACTTGCTAACAAGGACTAGAATTACAAAAACATTAGCCCTCATCAGCTTGTATCTTTCTCCAGAGATGAGAATAAAGGAGATGACAACATCTTTTAAAAATATGTACTTTTGGGGGCACCTGGGTCGCTCAGTGGGTTAAAGCCTCTGCCTATGGCTCAGGCATGGTCCAGGCATCCAGGGATTAAGCCCCACATCGGGCTCTCTGCTGGGCGGGGAGCCTGCTTCCCTTCCTCTCTCTCTGCCTGTCTCTCTGCCTACTCGTCATCTCTGTCTTTCAAATGAATAAAAAAAATCTTAAAAAAAAAATGTACTTTTTACCAAAGGATCTCATCATGATTTATATGTTTCAAGAGTCTTGATTTACCTTGATTTTTTTTTAAGCTTTTATTTACCTCTTGAGAGAGACAGAGTGAGAGAGCATGAGCAGTGAGAAAGAGAAGCAGACTGTTGGCTGAGCAGGGAACCTGACACAGGACAATCCCAGGACCTGGGATCATGACCTGAGCCAAAGACAGATGTTTAACCGACTGAGCCATCCAGGTGCTCCTGAATTTTTCTTTTTTTTTTTTTTTCTTTTAAAGAAGCTTTTTTTTGTTTGTTTTTTTTTTTGTTTTTTTTTGTTATGGAAGAATTTATTTTGCCTCTCTCCAACAATGCTAGAAATTTAAAACATCTTCCTTCTATGGACTCTATTAATTCTTTTTGTTTCTTTTCTATAATGCATTTTAATTTTCATATAATTGAGACCACAAAGAACATTACTATTAACATTTTACAAAGTCAGCATTTGTTTAAATTTTTCCATATATTCAAGCCTTATAATGTCCTTCAAATCAGTCTTGCACTTCCATATTTTTATCTGCTGAAAAATGTGCCTGATATTTTCTTTCAACACTTTAAAGATACCAATCCATTGTTTTCTTCAGGCTTCTTCCACAGTGTTTCTACAACGGTTTTTTTCTGTTTTCAAGATTTCTGTTTGTCTTTGGTTCTTGACAATTATTCCAAAGGGACCAATGCTCGATGTTACAAAATGAATACATGGATATAAGATAGATTCAGAGAGAAAGTTGAAAAAAAACAAAGTGGAAACAGAGTCAATGGATTTGAATGTAACAGAATACAAAAAGTTTGGTGATATTCTTTCATATCCCATATGATGACTATCTTTATAAACTACTGCTTGTCAGTTTTTTCATCAAAGAAAAATATCCCCAGCTATCCAAAAGGATTATCCTCTCCAATTCTTCTCCATTTTTAAAGAAGCTCTTTATTCCTTTCCTAGAAGGGGCTGTTCTGAGGATGAGAGGGTGTGGGGAACAAAAGGGCCTGCTGGATGAGAAATGTTACGTCTTCGCCTGCCCTTTGCAGTATGAAAATTCAGCATCAGCAAGAGCCTCTTTGCAGGTTACCCTCAGCTATTGATATCAACGCAGAGTGTCACTAGAGAAATTTCAGAAAACTCACAAGTCACCCCCACAGCAGCTGAGGTGGGCCCACGATCCACCCCCAGCTAGGTGACAGTAACCTCCACTCCTTCACTGGCAAGAACAGATAAACTTGAGAACAGGTTATATGCCTGCTTCATACACTGTCTGACTGATTGGATGGGTAGGAAAAAAAAGACATCATGAAACTTAGACATGAAAAGAAAGCACTCTCAGCAAACAAAATGGGGACAAGTAGTGGCAGAATGGTTAGTGGCACGGTGTGTGGTCAAGTGCACTGCTCAGACCTCAGGAATACTGAGCCCAGTGCTGTGCTGTAGACAGGTTGCTTAAACTCTCTAGGCCTTATACCCTGCATTGGTGAAATGCAGAGTTTGAGCAAACAGATTACACTTGAAGAGGCAACTCGCCACTGCCTGATGAGCTGTGTTGAGAAAGATGTGAGACTGCGTCTGGGCTTAGTAGAAGAATTCCATGTTCTACTGATGATGTCTGCCATCAGCCTGGAATAAGAAATACAGGTATTTTCCATCTCAGAATTTAAAAATCTCTGAGATCCATTCTGCCCCTGGATTCTCTATAATATGTGAAGGATAGCTCCCAAAAACCAAAAGAGAAACAAAGGGGCTTCAGGGACACCTGAAGCAAGGACTTGGGGTCAGGTCATGATGCTGGGGTCCTAGGACAGAGTCCCACACTCGGCTCCTTGCTAAGAAGGGAGATTACTTCTCCCTCTCCCTCTGCTGCACCCCCTGCTTGTCTCTCCTCTCTCTGCCAAATAAATAAAAATAAAATCTTAAAACAAACAACAACAAAAACAAAGGAGCTTTAAAGGCTGATTAAATGATTTAAAAAACAAGAATAATTTTAAAAATAAGACAATAATTAAAACAAGCAGCTAACATTTATTAAACATTATATATTCAGAACTGTTCTAAGTACTTTGTGTGTCTTATTTCACTTAACTGCCGCAACAAAACCCCAACAAGATAGAACTATTAATGTTCCCATTCCACAGACAAGTAACTAGGGCATCATGAAGCTTAGTACTCTGTTCACTAAAGCACCGATTACTGAGAACCGAAGCCAGGATTCAAACCCAGATGTCTGCCTTCAGAGACTGCTCCTGACAGCTATGCTACAACAAAGGAAGAAAAGGAGTTGGGGGGGGGGGGGAGAGACAATAGCAGATGGCACAGAAGACAGAACAGCAACCTCCAGAATTAAGGTAGAAGGGATGGCTGTGTCCACATGGAAGAAACGTGGGCACAACGAAGCCTGTGCCCACTCACTTCCAGGTTCACCTCCTGCCTCTTCCAAGCACTTCATCGATGCTTGCGGGGAGGGTGGAGCAAACCACCATCACCCGGTCCTCAGGACCCATCATCTTTGGCTTCTCTAACAACCCTAGCTGGAGTACATAAGGCCCACCTGGATGAAGCAGAGACAAAAAAAAAAAAAAAAACACAACTAAACTAACAAAAGAGGGGCACCTGGGTAGCTCAGCCCATTAAGCACCCAACTCCTGATTCCAGCTCAAGATCACTATCTCAGGGTCGGGAGACTGAGCCCCGTGTCCAGCTCCATGCTGGGCGTGGAGACCATTCAAGATTCTCTCTCCCCCTCTCCCTCTGCCCCTCCCACCTGCCTCTCTAATAAATAAATTATTTAATTTAATAAATAAATAATAAATAAATTTATTTATTTATAAATAAATAAATAAAACTAAATAAAATAACAAAACAAAATACCAACATGTGAGTTGCAGACAACTTAAGTGCAACAGAACCTCCAGAAAGGGTAAAGTAATCTGGCACAGAAATAACTGAGGAAGGCTTCAGGGAAAAGATGGGGCTGAAGAAATGGGCAGGGCTTTGAAAAGCAGGCCCAAGGAATAGCATGAGGCTGGACAGCAGCACTTAAAGAGTCTGGGAGAAGACCAGCCCGAGAGGAAGGAGACACCAACTCTGACTCTGCGGGGACAAGAAGCAACAGCGAGGCGATTGCTCTCTGGATGGCTACTTCCGGTCTGTACACACTCTTCTGGACTGCTTTTGCCAATCTCCCATGCAATATCCACTCCCTGCAGCCAGAGTAACAGGATTTAACTGGGCGTATGCCCCCAAATCAAACTCTGAGAACTTAGCTGTGTACCAGGTGTTGGGCAAATCACTCAGGCAGGGTTCCTGACTAGGGATCCACAGATGGGAGTCAGGGGCCTGGGTACTTCCCCCAAACAGCATGCAAAACAGATAAGAGGGCAGGCAAATTTCTGTGCAAATTTCCAGTTTCTTCTTCAGATTCTACAAGTGTATATGAGCCACAAAAGGTTAAAAACGTCTGCACTAGGGAGACAAAGGGAGAAAAATGCCCAGGTCCAGCACTCTAGAAATTCACTATCCCGTGGGGGAAGACAAACACAGACATAAATAACTTTGATGGAAGGCAGACTTTGATAAGTGCACTAATGGAACGTACAAAAAAAAAAAAATACTAAGTGAGGGAAAGGGGAACAGAGGTGGATTCCAACTGTGCTGTGCTTAGAACACCCTCTGCCCCCCCATTCCTGGTTTTGGGATCCAAGTTTGTAATGAGGAAAAGCAACAACTATTACTTCTCCTCAGGCCCAGACAGAGCCTTTGGCTAGCCCCTCTTTCTCAGGGACTCCCAGTGAAAACTGAGTCTAAGGCTGACCCTATTCCTGCCAGGGAGGTGAAGGAGAACATTGTTTTCAGGACAATGGGAGGCGGTAGCCAGGAGAGCATCTCCTGAAAATGAGCAATGACTCTGTTCTACATTTTTTCCCTCTTCTACCCAGTTCCCATTCTCTGAACTCCTGAGGTACTCACTCATTTCGGGCTTAATCATGTTCTTTACCCCTAGTCAGCTATTTCAGGTAAGTCACTTCTCAGAGAGTCCCCTGACTCTCTAAGCTAGTCTTCCCTCTCACCCCTCTGCCTAGAAATTTTGTGCCATCACCACATTTCATTTCCTTCCAAGAACTAATCACCATCTTAAATTCTTATGTTTGTTTACATGTTTATTATTACTTTTTTTCATGCAATGTAAGCACCATGACAACCCTGAATTTCTGGTTCCCTTCAATATTCTAATACCTAGAATGAGCATGCAATGAATATTTGTGGAATAAATGAGTGTCTGTCTCCTGTCCCTTTGTATTGTCCTTCAGAAACAGCGCAACATCTAAATCCCAGATACAGATACATGAAAGCCCCCCCCTTTTTTTTTCATGAGAACATCTTTTGTGATGCTGGCTGTGCAGGGCTGCCCTTAATTAAAATGATCACAGCAATGTAGACAGAACCGTGGGAGAAACTCACAACCCAACATTCTGTCACCTTCTACATCAACTCTACCACCAAATTCTGTCACTTCTTTCTTTGACAGGTCTCAGCTATTCTCTGTCACCCTTCTCAGCTAGACACTTGCTGCCTACACTTTAGGTCACTGTGATAAGTACCTGAGTGCCCCCACTATCTCCACGCTGTCCTGCAAGCTTCCAACGGATTCATCTACCTAGAGCCACAGTTCCTAGGATGTAAAAGGTATTCAACAAGTGTCTGAAGAATCAAAGTCAAGTCAGTGGATGAAAAATAAGAAAACACTGCCTTCATCATATCAAATCCCTGCTTTAAAAAAATATATGTTGTGGGCCGCTTGGGTGGCTCAGTTGTTAGGCATCTGCCTTCGGCTCAAGTCATGGTCTCAGGGTCCTGGGATCAAGCCCCACATCGGGCTCCCTGCCCCGTGGGAAGCCTGCTTCTCCTTTTCCCACTCCCTGTATATGTTCCCTCTCTCGCTGTATGTGTCTCTGTCAAATAAATAAATAAAATCTTTAAAAAATAAACAAATAAAAATAAATAACGGTATGTTGGGAGCACCTGCATGGTTCAGTGGGTTAAGCCTCTGCCTTCGGCTCAGGTCATGATCTCAGGGTCCTGGGATCGAGCCCCGAATCAGATTCTCTGCTCAGCGGGGAGCCTGCTTCCCCCACTCTCTCTGCCGCCTCTCTGCCTACTTGTGATCTCTATGAAATAAATAAATAAAATCTTTAAAAACAAAACAAAACAAAAACAAAAGACCGTATGTCACTCCACACCAAATCCAACCTCAGCAGCCTGTCACTTGGAGACAACACAATCATGTCACAACCATTGTCCCAACCTCATCTTCAGACCATGTGAGACTCTGTGCTACAGGACTGGCATTCCCTCAATGTTTACCTAGCTCCTACTAGATTCCTCAAATGGGAACATTCACCTTTGCTTACACACACAACTCCCAATAATTACAGGCTAGTGGGGCTGGAAATTTGGTCTTAAACATTCAAGCCAAAGTACTTCCTTCTGGGAAATACAGTGAAATACTAAGAAAGGCTGGACAAAATACAACAAACGTCTTTTTCTGGAAATCTCCATGAGCCAGAATATAAAGGAGTGAGGGGCTCCTGGTTGGTTCAGTCAGTAGAGCATCCAGCTCTTGATCTTGGGGTTGTGAGTTCGAGCTGCATGTTGGGTGTAGAGTTTACTTTTTAAAAAAGAACTGAATGTCAGGAGCACCTGGGTGACTCAGTGGGTTAAGTCTCTGCCTTCGGCTCAGGTCACGGTCGCGGGGTCCTAGGATGGAGCCCTCCATCAGGCTCTCTGCTCAGCAGGGAGCCTGCTTCCCCCTCTCTGCCTGCTGCTCTGCCTACTTGTGATCTCTCTCTCGCTCTCTCTCTCTCTGTGTCAAATAAATAAATAAATAAATAAATAAATAAATATCTTTAAAAAAAAAAAAGAGCCAAATGTCAGAGCAGCAAGCAGACACTAACACTTTAGCAGCCTCTTAGTCTGGGGCAACCAACAACTTTAGATAATAGATTAGAAAAAAAATTTTACATTAATTTTATGTCAATTAATTTTATGTTATTATAAACAGAAGAACAATGTAATTTCTAAGTAGTATGTTAAAAGGAACCAAATGTAAACTGAACCAGATAAAACTTATATCTTTGGGAGCGCCTGGGTGGCTCAGTGGGTTAAGCCTCTGCCTTTGGCTCAGGTCATGATCCCAGGGTCCTGGGATCGAGTCCCACATCGGGCTCTCTGCTCAGCGGGGAGCCTGCTTCTCCATCTCTCTCTGCCTGCCTCTCTGCCTACTTGTGATCTCTCTCTGTCAAATAAATAAATAAAATCTTAAAAAAAAAAAAACTTTTATCTTTGAAAAATATAGTCATTGAATCAACTGCGAAAATGCGATAATGTCTCTCTCCCACCCAACTTCTCCCCCTCATTGTGCTGTACACTTCCCTGCCTTCTGGAAGCTGTTCACCTGAGATCTGTTCCCCATTGTCCTCTCCCTTTTTCCAGGCCCTCAACTTGGCTGGAACAAAAAGGACAACCAAGAATTGGGATGCTCCATTAACAATTAGTCCCTGGTACGTGAAGAAATCCTCAATGTCCTCACTCCTCCTGCCAATCTTGGAGTCATAGGTGGTGGTGTGTGGTCAGGAGACCAGCTGTTTGGGACAGGAGGGTGTGTATGTACACATGCCTGCATGCTTCCATTTGAACCCGGGTTGGCAGGCAGGGTGGAAAGGAGTGGATCAGAGGATTTGTAAGAAGATCTCAGCAGAGAGGCCTTTAATCTTTGAGGCCAACTGCTTGTTCGGAGACCACGTTGTCAGAAATGACCTTGGAGACCAAGTAGCCAGAAGCCCTGGGATAGCTGCCACCTCTCAGTTCAAGGCAACTGAGTCATGAAAGACCAGTGCCAGAATGGCCAAGACTGACTGTCCCCTTGACATCTCAGTGACACTGCAGAGGTTCCAAACCTACTCCTGAGAGAGGCGTCTCCTTCCAAAGATTATGAAACTGAAGCCCTCACAAGAAAAGGCACTTGCCCAAGGACCCTCAATAAGTCCATTACAAAGCAAGGATTTAAACAAAGATGTGGGGCGCCTGGGTGGCTCAGTGGGTTAAGCCGCTGCCTTCGGCTCAGGTCATGATCTCAGGGTCCTGAGATCGAGGCCCGCATCAGGCTCTCTGCTCAGCGGGGAGCCTGCTTCCTCCTCTCTCTCTGCCTGCCTCTCTGCCTGCTTGTGATCTCTCTGTCAAATAAATAAATAAAATCTTAAAAAAAAAAAAAAAAAAAAAAAGATGTGTGCCCAGTGTTTCTGCCTTCCCGTTCCAGAAATGCTCAGAGTGTGCTCAGGGTCACACAGCAGAGGGACCAGCTACCATTCCCAAGCACAGAGCTCTTGTGCCCTGACTCATCCCCAACAGATCTGTCATTCTCAGCAAAATCCTTGACTTCTGATCCACCCCTCGCTCCCCCTAATGCAAATCTTTGCCTGGGATGGGGACAGAAAGATGGAGGCAGTGCTGAATATCAAAGAAAAAGGGTGGTTAAAGACCGTGTATTTGCTGGCAGGACATAGATGGGGACTGCTGAGGATAGGACACAGCTGTGTCACGGACTGAGAGCTGAAGAGACACTGGCAAAGGGCTAGCTGAAGAATGTATCTATCCCCTCCTTCCTGCCCAGCCATTTTCCAATTCCTACCAGTCTGTAAACTCACAGGGGGCAGAGACGGGAATCAACATTCAATGAGCTCTTAATATGTGCAAGGCTTATGTTAAATCTAACTGGGCACCTAATATGTGTTAGGCTCACTACATCTTACAAAATCATAAGAAAAGCTCTACAGGGCGGGCATTATAACCCAACCTACCCCCTCCCCTTACCCAGAAGAAGCATCTGAGTCTTGAAAAGGGCTAAGTCAAGTCCTGCAACCAGTGAGTAACTGAGCTTGGATTTGAGCCCTGCCTTGTCTTCAAAGTCCATCATTTTTTCCAGGAACCATCAACACTTTTTACCCCACGGAGTCCCCCACAAGCAAGTAAATGCTCCACGAACATTTTTAGTTTGAAAATGAATCACCTCTGTGGCCACTCAGGATTTGCAAAATAAATAAAAATGGAAAAATACACATCACGCTTCTGGGCATTGACAGATAACATCCTCGGTCTGTTTGCAGCATCGCTTCTCTCTTCCCACCCCCACTTTTCTTTCTCTTCTTCCCATCTGTGGGCCCTTTTCCCAGGTCCTGATACTGTTAAGCACAATTCTATCTGGGATAGGGTAGGATGAGCGCCTAGGCCCTGCTAGGCACCACAAGAATTCAGTTTAAAAGAAATTAGTAGAGGAGGCAGATAACATCTCTTCCCTGGGCCTGGTTTCTCATCTGTTAGTAAAGGGGCTGGCTTTCTGATGTTTGTGACGTTATGCACATAAGCCACACACAGGCTTGGGGACTATGGGTCTTCACGCTTATGGTCTCACTGCTGGCCTGGCAGGGCAGGAATCCACATGACCAACTTGAGGTTCCTGGCCTTCTGGACCAGTGCCCTCACTTACCTGATCAGTGGTCATGGGCTTCCCCAAGCTTTATTGAATTTTCCTTGTATTTATGTCTCTGTTCTCAATGACACTGGCTCAGGCCCCAACATCTGTCTAGTAAATTCTAAGTTTTTAATGGTCCTCATAAAGAGGTGAGAATTTATTTTTGAATGCCATTTGACTTGGACACCTAAATAAACTAAATACCAAGAGAAAAAAAAAAAAAAAGACTGGGAATATTATTTTTTGGCTTTTTTTTCTCCAGAATTCTAGTTTAAAGTATTCCAGAATCCAGCATCTGGTGATCACAGCTTATTATACTTATTATTTTTCTTTCAAACAATCCCTAGGTCAAAGTAGTGGGATTATAGGTGATTTTTAATTTCTTCTTCATACTTTTATATATACCATAGCATTTCTACTGATTTCTTTTATGCCTTGATTTGCTCCGATAAAGAATGTAAGATGACATAAACTGGAAGTCATTGTGGGGGGAGGGGCAGAATAAAGATATGGGAGGCATAAAATTAATACCAAGAGGCAGATCATAAAGCCTTTTACATTTTTTTCCAGATGAACCAAAAACTGAATTCTAAAGCTTTCTAGTAACCAATACAAAGGGGAAAAACCTGGTAGTTAGACAATTCACCATGGCCAATAAAAATTTAAACAAATTGCTCAAAAGAAGCACAGCTATTTCTAAAATCAAGACCAGAGAAGCCTTTTTGGACAGTTCTCACACACATGATAAGCAATGCTTCTCAACCCCACCCTGGTAGCAATTCTAATGGAGAATTTCACAGGGCTCTATCTCAGAGCTTTTAGGTCCTGGGTCTTCACTACCTACTCCTCAAGCTATTCTATCAGTTATTTGTGGGTACCCACAGCACGAAAATGTAATTTTACAGGGGTTAATGTGGTCCAGCTATGAAGCTGTCATCTAGTATAATGAACATGCATTATTTTTATAATGATAAATATCAACTTTAAAATAAAGCATGTATTTTAAACAAGAAGTATAAAAATAGGTAAAGCGTATCTGTCCTAAGGGTAGTGACTGAAAGGGAATTTAATGGGGGCTGCTGGGTGCTGGCAATGTTCCATTTCTTCATTGGGGCGCTCATTACACACGTATGTTCAGTTTCTGATCATTCAAGCGGTACACTCATATGTGCGCTTTTCTGAACACAAGATATTTCAAAGAAAAGTTACAAAAAAACAAAATAAAACCCACACGCAGCCAGGGACCTTTAGGATAATTTGTGGCTTTACTTTCTAAAAAAGTTGGTTAGTAGTTTTTTAAAAACTAGCATAAAAAATAAATCACATACAAAAATATCACAAGGATAAAAATAATATTCATTTTTGCTTGTCTCATGGATACTTGTAACACTGAAAGCAGCACTTGTTAGAACCTAAAAGTCTGCAAAATTTAAGGAGCTATCCATCATGCTTTGCTCAGAATATATAACATATCCAGCCCAACACCCCTTATATACACCCTCCCAACTTTTCTCACCTCCTCCAGTAGTATTTCTTTTTTAATATCGGGTAACACAGAAATCTATTAATTGTGGATCACAAGGTGAGAGGGCTCTGAAAGCAAACTACAGAGCTGGCCTGGTGAGCTGACCTTACCATCCTTGGATATAAAGCAAGTATTCGTGGAAAATAAAAACGGTAGATTTTGAGACCGGTGGAACTTGGTAGAGAACTAGGCTCCAAGAACAGCCTCTAGGCCCCCTTCCAAAGCAAACTCCGCTATGGCGGCTGCTCCGCTCTGCTCCATAAAGCTCAGTTCTAGAGGGCAGGACCAGCAGGCTCCATGGCCTGGAAAATTACTGCAGTGCGAGCACCAGCAGCTCCTAAAACCAGCACAAAAGTGGTTGCTTCGAAAGATCTGGTGCTCTGAAGCAGTTCTACCCAGGCAGGGCGTCTGAACAACTCCCTAAGCAGGCACCCCTAAGCAGGCGAATGGGGTGGAGGAGCAGGGTCCTCGACTCCAGACCAAGGGCCCCCAGGGGGTGTGGGCAGGGTAGATGGCAAGGTGTGCTCCTGCAGCTGTCCTGGCCACATCAGAAGGAGAACGGAAGAGACCAGGGAAAGGAGATGCCAAGTCTGGGTAAGGTCTCCTACTCCCTGTCACGCGTGGCATTCTGGGTCCAGCCGGTCCTGGGTCCAAAGAAAATACGCTTATGTAAAAAGGCATTGATGGCTTAATTCTTACCCTTTGCATACGTGTGGAAAGGCTATTGTTGTTTATATGTGCTACACTACAAGGAACAAGAATTCCTAGGTTCTATTCTTGGATAGGTCACTGATAAACAAAGTATCTGCCAGTGGAAAATATCAGGTGCTTGGAAATTCAGAGCTTACCATCCATAACGAGGAGGTATTTAGTCAAGTACCTAGTGTGTGCCCAGATCTGAATACACACACAGCAGCCAGGTGCCCAGGGTGGCAGCAGAAAAAGGGGCGTTAAGTAGGACACAGGAACCAAGGCTCCACGGGAAGGAGGGGGAGAGGAGACATGGTCCCTACCCACATGGAGCACAGAAGGAGGTGTGCTCCTCTCCAACACTCACATCTGCTCTGAGGGTCGGCCGTAAGCCACACCAGCCCCACTCTGCCCACACATCTGTCTGACTTGCTCTCCCTCTCTCTCTGCCTATGGCTCAGACTCCTACCTCTGCTAGGGAGGGTCTGTATCCTTTCCAAACCAACGTGACGTGGTGACCCCAGGAGGTGAGGTGCCTGGCTGCCTTCAGTGGGTATGCCCCCCTCCGCCCACTAAGGAGTCCATCGAAAGTTACAGGGGCCAACCGGGAAGGTGTGTTACAAATGTAATGCAGCAAAAGTCAATTCATTCCTGAGCCTGAGGACACTCTAGGGTTCAGCGGGTAAACCTGACACTGAGAAAGACGGACACGCTGGAACCAGCCTTGCGAGATCTAGAAAGGGGCCGCTGCATGCTATCATTCTGTCCTGGCTCTGGGCCCGAACGCAATCTCTTGGCTCCAGCACCAAGTTGGTCCCAGCAGCAGGTCAATTATAGAGCAAAGAACCTAGAAACCATTTTGGTCCAGACCTCTGGCCTCGGGCAGGATTTAGCTAATCCAATCTGAACAAATGGGTATAACTTGTTAAAACCTGCCAGGATGGAGAGTCTTTAACTTCCAATAATAGTCTGTTCCCAGGGTGCTTCTCAGCGGGTACACTTCAGTATGGCTGTACTAGTTATTCAACTACCGAAAGACTTCTGAACATGCTGGCATAGAGTGACTGCCCTAAGCCCTCTGAATGCCCCTGACCACCCTGACCTGTCCCCAGGAAAGCTTCATGACTCAGCAGCTAAAGGGCTTGTGCCAGCCACAGCAAGGGACCTTCAGAGCCCTATTTAGGCATCCTCCAGGCCAAAGTATCGCAAAACTGCTTGATCCTGGCTGGCTCCATTCTACACGGTTACCTACCCTATTCCCAAATTGCCTTCTCTTACCTACTGAATAAATGTCAGTCTTGAAGGTTGCTTTCAAAGTCTTTCATAATATAGCGCCATCCTATCACCTCCCTCCTTCTCTGCTTCATCAAACCCAGATGCTCAACATTCCCAAACACTAACTTTTCCCTGGTCTTTGTTTATACTGCCTTCTGCCTGGAATAGCCTTCTCTTTCCAAATCCATTAAAATCTTACCAACTTCTCAATCTCTCCTGAAATGTCACCATTTGCATCAAATATTAGTTGCAAGAGCCGTATCCCATTTCCAGGAGTGTCACAGCAACACCTAGTGTCCCCAGTTGTAAAACTTAATGACTGTTCCATATTACAGTTATTTTTATACACGTACCTCCACTCCCCTCCCAGAGAGGGGCAAACAACATAATCTGCTCACCATTATATCGATGTGACCTAGCACAAGGCTTTGCTCAAGGTATGTGCTCAATAAATATTTGTTTAAGTGAGTGAGTGAACAGTTCTGATTCTTTTGTCCAAGGGACCCATTTTCTATCTGTTAAAGATTTGGGTTGTTTTTCTCTGAGGTTACTCAGTTGTGGTTGTATCTCCTTCTACATACAGAACCCAAACTACACATCATCCATATCTTAAACTACTAGGTTATTCCATGGAGATGAAGCAGGAAGTTTGCTCCCCCTGTCATTACTTTACCACCCTGGAGTTTGGGACTGCCATGTCTCCATACACTTCTTACAGCGTCAGATCAATGTACCCATCATACAGGGACAGGCAAATGAAAGGTTCTTGGTAAAGGAGGCCGGCCTTACAGATGACAGGAAGGCTGATGGTAGAGTGAGTTGGCAGGGACTACTAGGGAGAGGAGGCAGGGTGGCTTGCTGGGAAGCAGAGCCAAACTGGGACTCTGGCTGCTGTGGTCAAGGCCACAGGAACAGTCCTGGGAGGGAAAGTTCTATTGCCTGGTTGCTCTTGGTACGTCGGGGTGTAAAGGAGGGAATACCAGGAAGCCTTTCCTTACCTCTATTCTTTAATTCCTCCTCCCCTGCTCTCCCTCCAGAGAAACAGCTCTGAGCTGGGAGTAAGACCTATAGGACAGGAGAGGACTTCGATGAAAGATGTCTGAGCTTCTTGAAAACAAAGAAGGATGGGAGACAAGGAGCCAGAAACCACAGCCACTGTCTAAATCTCATTCCAAAAGGAAATCCAGGCAAGAGTAGAATACAATGAGAATACAGCCCAGCACTAAAAGTCATCCTGCAGAGCAGATGGGTTTCGGGGTTTTAGGAGGCTGAGACAAGCAAACGAAAGACCCATCAGCGTCCAGGCCTGGGCTCTCATTAAAAATGATGATTAGACAAACAAAGACATTGCTGGAATTGGAAGCTGGGAACATCTTTCTGGAGAAGGGTCAGTTTGGAAAAAGACAGAATATGGAAACCCAGTCAGAGTTAAGATTCATCTAGAAGGGAAATCAAATAGCCCCACAAATTGATAGCTAAGGATGAGACAGCCAACAGGAGTCAGGGTAGGAGCCAGAGTGTGAGATTATGATGATGGCAAACTGGTTCTGGTCTCTGAGGAAAAAGCACACTTGAGGTAAAGGGCAAGTGTGTTGGGGTGCGGGTGGGAGGAAGAAGAAACATCACTAATTTCAGGATCACAAAGCAACTGCTTTCCTCTGTTTTTAATCTATGCAGAGGATCCCACTGGCTACCACATTAACAAAATGGTGGCCACCTTGAGAAGGGGTGTCCCAAAGAGGAGAGAAGGGAGCTCCCACCTGCACACACTCCAAGGGGCTGAGCGGCCACAGTATGGAAGAGCATTGTCTTTCAAGGCTCAGGGGAGGGAAGAACTAGCTATGAGAAGGCGAGTTTTGGTCACCATAAGGAAGAACTCTCCTATTTGGAGCTGTGGAGCTGTGGCTAAGCAAAGCCCTCCTCGAGCTCTCTGGCCCCGGAAAAGCCCAAGAGGTGAAATCACACAACCTAAGCATCCAGACTGAGGGACCTTAGAGATCATTCAGTCCAACTTCCTCCTTCCACCTGAGAAGCTGCCATTTTGCCTTTGCTCCCCCAACTCGTTAGTGGCAGAACCAGGACTGGCACCCCACTCTCCCTACTTAAAGCCAGAATTACTTCAACAGAGAGGTTCTGCCATAAGTATATGTCTCTACCCTGAACCAGCAAAATTACTGGCCCTAGTAATTCCCTCCCTTTGGCCACAGGAGGAGACAAGCACCACACCCAACTCTGGGCAGAGCAGTTGACAGGAGGACATGTCAAAGCATCTTCTCACCAGCAATTTCATCACCGCATATACCTTCAGAATTTCCTCAAAGGGGGAAGTGAAGGCATGGGAGACAATGTGCTCCAGTTATGAACCTCCACTCGTTAGGTTTGCGCAGGGAGCCTCCTCTCTGGGAGCTTCTCCACTTTTTCCTGCTATTGTTGACCTTTTACAGTCCCTGACACTCTTGAAATTTTACTTTGTTAGCTCCATCAACAGTAAACTGAAAATGACGTCGGAGAGCAATAGCTGTTGAAGGAAAACGAGAAAGAGACCGTTCCCTCCCATGTTCCTAGCAGGAAACTGAGGCACAGAAAAAGTAAGTGGCTCTGGCTACGTTAAAAGAAGTAGGGATGTAGCCACTGCCTGGTGCACTGTGCCGTCCATTGTCTCCATGCCCAGGGTCTGGTGAATTCAGTACGTTCCGAAGAGTTCCAAAAGGAGCTTAGGATAACTAGCTGGAGGGGTGGTCAGGACTAGGAGAGGGGCCCGGCTCAGTGAGGAAGAGGAAGGGACCGGGTGGGGGGTAGTGGCGCAGAGGAAGGGGGAGGTGTGGGGACTCTCGGAGGAATGGTTAAAATAAAGAACCGCAGAAAGCGCAGCGGGAGAGGAAACGGAGCGAGCCACAGAGAAAAGTTTGGGCCGCGCTGACCGGAGCGCGCCTCCTCGGGGGGCACACGGCCGAGAGCACCCTGGGCACAGAACCCCCAGCCCACGCCTGGACTGCGCGTTTCCCTTGCTGGGGGGCGGGGGCTGCAAGTCTAGCGTGCGGGAGGTGCCCCGCGTCTCCGCCCGCATTTCCGCGGGTGGTAGCCTCTCTCCACGCGATCCTCCGAGGGGAGAAGCCAGCAGCCCCGAGGATGCCCCGGCCCCACACGGCCCCGCGGGCAGGCGGTTTCGGAACTCGGCGACCGGCCCCCACGCCCCCCTTCTCTTCCCGGAGTAGGAAGCGGGGCGGCGCCGGGCACCTGGAGACGAAAAGGAGTTGGAAATCGGGTCTGAGGATGAGGCGGGTCTCCGCAACCCGGGAGCCACCGGTCCTGCCTCCTCCCACCTCCGCGCCCTCCCCGTGCCCCCAGCGCTCACTTACTCCGGTTCAGGGGGTTTGCGCCGACCTGGGCCGACGCCACCAGTTCCAGATAAAGAGTCCAGAGCCCCACGGACACCAGGGCGAGCGCCAGCAGCAGCCGGAAGCGCCTCCTCAGCAGCTTGACCGGGCGCAGGAGCAGCAGGAGCAGCGCGGTCCGGGGGCTCCCCATGGCTTGGCGCCCCGGCTGCCGCCGCCAGCGCTGGACGCTCGGCACCCAACCCCCGCCCCCCTGTCGGGCCCAGCGCCCCGGGCGCGCGGTGGCCCAGCCCCAGCACAGGGTCTCAGGGCTGCGCCGAGGCCGTCTCCCCCCGCCGCTCTCCAGCCGGCCGCCGGCTCATGCTCGGCGCACTAGGGGTCCCTCCCGCGGCGCGGGCGCGTCGCGCCGCCGCCTCGCAGGTCTCTGTCCGCGAGCAGACCCGGCGCCTCCTCCCCCGAGAGTCCTCGGCGCCCGGCTCTCCTCTCCACGCCTCTCCTCGTCGCAGGCTCGCCGCCGCCCGCCCGCCTCCTCGCCCGCTCGCCCGCTCGCTCTCACACTGCCCACAGGGAGGCTTCCCTAGGTGCGCGCCCGCCCGCCTCTCCTCCTCCGCCTCCCGCTCAGAATCCTTGGCCCAGCCCTTCGCGCGACCGCACACCCACCTGTCCCGCCCCCGCCCCGGCCCCGCCCCCGGGGCCCAGGTGGGCTCCGCCCCTGAGAAACCTCGGGGAAGAACCCCTTTTGGCCTCCTTGGGGCAGCAAAAGATGCGGCCAGAGATTGGCGCCTTCATTGACTCGGACAGTTGGGGTGTTGGAGGGGGCGAGTTCTTTTTTTTTTTTTTAAAGACCTTATTTATTAATTTGACAGAGAGAAATCACAAGTAGACAGAGAGGCAGCCAGAGAAAGAGAGAGAGAGGGAAGCAGGCCCCCGCTGAGCAGAGAGCCCAATGCGGGACTCGATCCCAGGACCCTGAGATCATGACCTGAGCCGAAGGCAGCGGCTTAACCCACTGAGCCACCCAGGCGCCCCGAGGGGGCGAGTTCTGATCCGAAATTTGTGTGACTGAGGGAAACTGAGGTACCCCCCAAGCACTTAGCGGCGTGGTGCCTCAGGCAGAAGTGAAATAGAAGCTGGGTTGAAGAGGGGCGCAGAGTGGGGAGTTGGGGTGCGGTCACTCTGGGGAAAAGCTGGGGGGCGGAGGGGGGTGACCGAAGCCTGAGGCTTTGACTTCAGGGCCTCTCGGGGCCAGGGACGGCCCTCCTTCCTACTTTAATAATAAGAGTAGACGTGGTGTTAGTTGGGAGGCAATGACCGCTTCACTCAGCCACAGATTCCTCGTCCGGGTTGGATTTGAAGACCTTTGCATCCCCGGCTTCAACCACCACGTCAACTGGAAAATCTGGGGAAGTTATACACACCCCAGATCGAACCCCAAGTGGTTTTTCCCAGACTGGGATGAAATAGCTATTGAGGGAAAGCAGATGTTGGAGAGTTCTGAAGAATTAAAAATGGAAAAGAGGGGTGCCTGGCTGCCTCAGTTGAAAGATGGAGCGACTCTTGATCTCCCAGTGGTGAATTGGAGCCCCAGGCTGGATGCAGAGATCACTTAAATAAATAAATGTTTAAAACACACACACACACACACACACACACACACACACACACAAGAAAGGTACTCAAA
The DNA here is from genome assembly GCF_030435805.1 of Mustela lutreola. Classification (NCBI taxonomy): domain Eukaryota; kingdom Metazoa; phylum Chordata; class Mammalia; order Carnivora; family Mustelidae; genus Mustela; species Mustela lutreola. The sequence goes on from NC_081297.1 coordinate 44,338,389, forward strand.
GAGTTGAAAAGATCATCAAGATATTCCGTACTCCAGCGCTCTGCCTTCTGGCAGGTAAAATTATGATCATCTGATTTAAATGAGATAATGAAGGTCCAGTGGAGCCCAGTGAGTTGCCTGAGGACAATCAACAGGTAATAGGGAAGTTTTCCTTCCACTTTCTTCCTGGGGAAATGAAGGAGAAATGAAGCAAGCAAGGATCAGAGAGGCATTCCCACATATTTTTAAATCAAGTCAGCAACATGCAGTGTTCCAAGACAGAAGTTCGGAGAATTGAGTGCTGTGCCTCCCATTCTCTGCTACAAGCTTAGTTGGATACTTCGTAGTCCAATAATCTGTAGGGACTATTGTAACTTTTCCCAGCTACCACCCCACCCCCACCATTGTCTCCCGTACCAATTCTTTGACCCATTCATACACTTGCTCACAAATATTTAATGACTTCCTAGTGCTTACTGATTAAAATGCAAACTGTAAATCTGGAAGTCAAGGTTTTCCAAAACCTTTTCCAACTTCATGTGAGCATATGAAACCTGCTAAAATGAAGTCATTTACTGCACACAATACATTATCTTTTTTTTTTTTTTTTTTTTGGTTAGTCAGATTTGACCCTTGCTTCAAGGTCCGTTTTAGGTTCTATGAAGTTTTTTTGGACCAACCACCTCTTGCACAACCCTATCCTGGTTGGAGTTCCTGTAGAACTGATAACCTGCCCCACCCGCGGATGTATACAGACTCCCCAGCCTCACCGCGAGGCTTGGAAAATGGGAACTTTGCTTCTTCAAGAGGTGGCACAATGTCCCTTTTAGCACTGAGTAATGTTTGAGGATGAAGATATCGCTTGGAGCAAACAGCTGCCAGAACTTCCGGTGTAGTTTTTTAACAAAAGTTAGATCTAAAGAGCAATTGTCTAATAGCCCCAAGGAAATATCTCTGCAAATTTCCAAACCAGAGACGTGTACATTTCCCATGCTCTTCTGACCAAGAGGCTGAGAGGCAAGAGCAGTCCGCATGGACAAGCTTGGTTGAGAAAGGTGCCAGGCGAGCCTGGTCTCTGTAAGTAGAGAGTCTCTCTCTCTCTCTCTCTCTGTCTCTCTCTGTCTCTCTCTTTCTCTCATTGAGAGCAACCAGATTGACTGTTAGCCTGAGTCACTCTCAGGTACTTTGTCATGGAAACATATAGCAGCCCCTACTACAATCCTGTCCCCAAGATAGTTCCTCCTTTCCTCAAAAAGTTGAAAATAGAGCTACCCTACAACCCAGCAGTTGCACTACTGGGTATTTACCCTAAAGATACAAGTGTAATGATCCGAAGGGGCACCTGCACCCAAATGTTTATAGCAGCAATGTCCACAGCAGCCAAACTATGGAAAGAACCTAGATGTCCATCAACAGATGAATGGATAAAGAAGATGTGATATATATATGTGTATATATATACACACATACACACATATATATAATGGAATACTATGCAGTCATCAAAAGAAATGAAATCTTGCCAATTGCACCAACATGGATGGAACTAGAAGGTAGTATATTGAGCAAAATAAGTCAATCAGAGAAAGACAATTATCATATGATCTCCCTTATATGAGGAATTTGAGAGGCAGAGTAGGGGGTTATGGGGGCAGGGAAGGAAAAAATGAAACAAGATGGGATCAGGAGGGAGACAAACCATAAGAGACTCTTAATCTCACAAAACAAACTGAGGGTTGCTGGGGCGAGGGAGGATGTGGAGAGGGTAGTTGGGTTATGGACATTGGAGAGGGTATGTGCTATGGTGAATGCTATGAAATGTGTAAGCCTGAAGATTCACAGACCTGTACCCCTGGGGCAAATAATACATTATATGGTAATAAAAATAATTAATAAAAAAGGGGCGCTTGGGTGGCTCAGTGGGTTAAGCCTCTGCCTTCAGCTCATGTCGTGATCCCAGAGTCCTGGGATCACGCCCCTCATCGGGCTTTCTGCTCAGCAGGGAGCCTACTTCCCTCCTTCTCTCTCTGCCTGCCTCTCCGCCTACGTGTGATCTCTATCAAATAAATAAATACATCTTTAAAAAATAATTAATAAAAAATTAAATTTAATTGATTAAAAAGATAGTTCCTCCTGAGAAGACACATGTAACCACTTCTATCAACCAAACCCTTGAAGTATCCACTATGTGGGAACTGGGAGCGAGATAAAACAAAGGGCATGCCATTTAGTTGAGGAGGAATGACATTCCACAGAAAGAGATCTGACAACATAAAGACTAAGTCTCTGGTCCTAATAGTAAATTCCAAAGAAATTCAGAAAGGGAAAGAGATCACTCTGCACATCTCATTTCTTTGCCCTTCTCTTCCCATTCTGTGTTCTTATACCTTAAACAGCTCATTTCTGGGATGCCAGCCTGGGTTAGTTGGAAGAGCATGTGACTCTTGATTTTTGGGGTCATGGGTACAAGCCCCATATTGGATGTAGCACTTACTTTTTAAAAAGTTAATAAATAAATTTTTTAAAAAATCTTTTCTTTCTCTACTTATGGTGAGAGGGTGCATGGATGACAAGGATAAGGAGGGCAGGAAACCCTTGTGGCTCTTCCTCTTCTGTCTCCTCAGCACTGAGATTTCCCTCCCATCCAGATGCTGCTTTCAGACAGCTTGTTCCAAATCCCCTTTTGACTCCTAATATCACAGCAAGGCAGCAGCATCCAGACTTTGAGACCCAAATTCTTTTTTTCAATCAATGGGAGCTAGCTGTCCTTCTCCCTCAGGTCCAAAGCTAAGTATATAGGTTAAGGTATAATTTTAGTGGCACAATATATCTGTTCATTGTCGTGTCAATGTTTCTGGATACTCACTGGTTCTTCTGATGATTTTCACTGTCTTTTCACTCTCCCACTTTAGTGCTGGCCCTTGTCCACAATGGCATAGGGTCATGTTGCACAATTCACACCTGAAAAGAAAGAGCATTTCCATCATGTCACCTGTAATTTGGATGGCATGGGCTCTGGTCTTTGGCTTGGCTAGGATGTCAGCATCAGGTCAAACCACAAAATCTCTTCTCCTGAATTGCAGAGGCTTTGTGAGAGAGGTCAGTCGAAGCTTTCTAAAATGGGCCGAGGCTAGCACAGGGACCAGGAAATTCTGGTTTGTAGAGAATTCAAAAGGGAAATGTGTACAGTGACCAGTAGGTGTGGTAGCAGAACTCTTGTGTCCAGAGCCATATGGATTCTAGTCATAGGGATGGCAGCCTTTACTATGTAACTGCCGTGATCCCAGAGTCTCCCCTTCCCATTTCCTCAAACCTGACACTTACACTATAATGTGGCACCTTGAACTTACATATTCATCATATGTGTTTTCTTTCTCATGACCACATGAGAATAGTAGGAAAGATACTCTCCTCTATTGACAGATGAACTGTGCAAACCTCAGTTTCTTCAAGGTGATCTGTGCCAAGATCAGATAACCAGTGCAGTGATGGAATCAGAACTAGAACCACAACTTTAGCCTCTGTTTCTCTTTCCATTGGACCCAAACAACTCCTCTGGCCTGAACTTCCATATTGCCCTCTGCCCATATAGACCCTCACTCTTGTCTTTTACTTCAGGAATTTCTCTGCTCTTCAAAGTATTTCATGGACATATATCTTGGTTAGTACAAATTCTGATAATAGTTCAGTGAGGGTTTCTGGGCCATTGCTAATTCAATGTCTTAGACTATGACAATGCAGAGGGCCGAGTTCCTTTATTTTGAGACAATTCCTAAGAGAGGAAAGGATAGTCATGAACCTATCTCCCAGTGCCATGGCTATGATGGCTAGCATTTATTTGTTTTATCTCTTTCAGCTCATGTATCACATCCACAGCTATAGATTCACTAGTTCCATTTTACAGATAAGGAGATGTTAAATAACTGGTTCAAGGTGATATAGGTGACTTGTATCTTAGATGACACTCACACTCAGGCTTTCTAACTTCAGATCCAATGCCTCCCCCCCCCTACTCCCCTTTGCACATATTTCCCTGGAAGTTTCCCTGGAGAAATATATTCACCCTGGAAACTCTGAGCTCACTCTCACACATCCATAACTCACGGAGCCACATGATAATACTTCTCCTCCTGCTACTCCCCACCCTCTTCAGTGCTGCTGCTCCACTCTTCACAGACGAGGTCGCTTTTTCCCCTCTCTATGGCTCAGTCAGTTAAGCATCTACCTTCAACTCAGTTCATGATCTCCAGGTCCTGGAATCAAGCCCCAGGGCAGGCTCCCTGCTCAGCGGGGAGTCTTCTTCTCTCTCTCATTCTTCCTCTCTGCTTTCCCTCTCTCACTCTCTCTCAAATCAACAAAAGATTTTTTGAAAAAATATCGTGTCTAGAGAAGAGTCAAAGGAAAGACGAACAGAGGGCAGAGATGTTATGAGTCAGAACAAAGCTCTTTAGCTTTCAGGAAAGGTTCCCAGGCAGTTCACAGACTGAGAGCTTATGGCTTCATCTTCCTCCCAAGCAAATGGAGTTGTTGATTCGATCTTCAGCAAATGCAAGGTATGACCCAGACTGGAACTATATGCTTTGAAGCTTAAACTTGGCGTCTATTGCTGGGTCTTGCTTCTCTTTCCAGTCTGCAGTGTGAATACCTCCAAATTATCACAACCCCTCTTCCTGCCTTCCTTCCCCAAGGAAAGGGATTCCCCAGCAAGTCAACCAACAATTATCTAAGTCAAAAAATTAACTTCGACTTGTTCAGGCTTTTCGGCTGAGTAACAGCAATTATTCCCCTCCACTCAGATTTGCTTTGTTGCTGGGAAACCCACAAGGAGAAAGGGTGAGCAGCACTCTCCATTGCTCATTAGTTGGTGCTGAAACAGAGGCGAAAAGAGCCTTCCCTGGAGCTCTACTTCCCTTTTCTCTGACCACTAAACCTCATGAGAAAGACATGCTCTCACCCTTCTGTCGAAAGACATTCTCTCTTGTCTACATGCTGCGATCTGCTACTGCAGGTAATGGTGAGGGAGCTTTGGAGCTAAAGCTAAAGCATGGTGACCCTCAGCCCCAAGAAGCTTCTTCCCCACTCCCACGTCCTGGCAGTGTTTGATGTCTGAGAGCTATGTGACTTGCCATGGCTTGAAACCCATGACCCACGTACCTCTGAGTGAACCCTAGGTGCTTTCTTCTCTTCTCCCAGGACAACACACCCCACAGGCTTGGTCCCCACAAGTACGCATACACACAAGGTGGACCCACACTGTCCAGAGGGTAGACTCAGAGGCAGCTGACTTAGCTCTCTGGCACCACCTTCTGCAGCACTGAGGGTGTTCTCAGCATTTTCAGAATAAACTGTGGGTCTCCAAGCCCCTGAGGGGAGCTGGATTTCTTACCTCTATTCTTTCATCCTGAAGAAACTCTTGCATACACATCTACCACTTCCCAGCTTCTCCAGTCACTAACAGGGCTTGTCAAGGACCACATCCGTTCTACACGCTACAAGCTGTACTCCTTCTAGAGCTTCCAGCCCAGAAGTCACTCTGTAAACACTCTGTCATAAGGGGAAGTGTTCTTACTCCTTATCCCAGGAGGCTCTGCCTCCTCTTCAACCCCCTCATTGAAGGATGTCTTCCTCTATTAAAGCAACAGTGGAAATAGGGACGTTCCTCTCCTTGCCACAAACACAATCAAATCCCCTCACCTGCTGGGAAAGTGGCAGGCAACCCAGGCCAGTGGACAGCAGGCTGGATGAACGTACCGAATGGCTTTGCTAGGGAAGAACAATGATCCTAACGGCTAGTACGTGTGCAGAGTGCCACAAAACAGCTCCAGGGCTCCAGCCCCAGACAGACTTTCTGAAAACCTTCTTTGTCTAAGTTCAGAGGTCCAGGCTATAAACTCTGGTGAGAGAACCCCAGCCATGCTACTTAACACTCAATCACTGTGGCATCTCAGCGGCATGTCTCCATTTCCAGACGGTGATGCTGGGCACCGAAGGGAGTCCAGGCTGTTGGTTTCAGGTTTCTCAGCTGTGTTATCTAAGGACCGGCTGCTTGGGATTTGATCAGGGCTAGTTTGGGAGAGAGGCAGACGCCGTCTTTTCCCCAGAACAGACTACCCTTTGAGCTCTGCCGCCACGCGGACTGGAGATGGAAGAAAGAAAACAAAAATCCTCACTGTATGTGGTTCTCCGGAATTTAACTTGGCTCTGGAGAGGGAAAATTTAAGAGCAACGCTGCTCATCCACTCTCAACGCCCTCTGCAGGCAGCAAACCCCGTGAATATTGAGGCTCGTCAGGAGCAGGAAGGGGTTAGGGTGAGGACAAGAAGGATTTCGGCCCCTCTTGGTGGCGGGGGAGGCTCCTACCACCTTCCATGGTCAATGCTAAGGTGTTGAGTTTGGGAGTCAGATTTAAAATCAGTTCACAAGAACCAGCCCTTTCATGAAGATGGCACCAGAGGTGACCAGGAAGCCCCTGCCCCTCCCAAAGCCAAAGCTAAAGCAAGGCCAGGACAGGGGTGCTGAAAGGTGCCCACAGTCACAGAGAAAAGATCTGCACATCACTTACCTATGACGGCCCAAGACGTCTCTGAAGGTAGCCCAAATATCTTCAACAGAGCACTCCCAGGAGAAGCAAGCTTGAGCAGTCTGCCATCATCAGGATCCCCCTGACCACCGAGTCAGCCATGAAGAAATAGAAGACAACAGCACACTTGCGTTCATTGTGGATGTTGCAGCCAAAAAGCACAAGATCAAACAGGCTGTGAAGGAGCTCTATGACATTGTTGTGGCCAAGGTCAACACCCTGATCAGGCCCAATGGAGAGAAGAAGGCATATGTTCCATTCAGCTGGCTCCTGACTAGGATGCTTTGGATGTTGCCAACAAAATTGGGATCATCTAAACTGAGTCCATCTGGCTAATTCTAAATATAAATCTTTTCACCATAAAAAAAATAATAAAGTCAGTTTCCAAGAACCAATTGAAATAGAACATTCTCATTGGGTAAAGCTATGAAGAGAGGAGCTAAAACCCATCTAGTGATTTGGGTCAAGGACAGCGCAACTAGTCACGTGATGGTTTTTTTTTTCTTTTGTTCTTCTCGCCCTTCATATATTCACCAAATACCCGGTGTGTATGTGATGGTAGTGGAGGGTGGTCAGGGTGTGTGTTGGGTATAAGGAACCACTCTTGGAGAAAGTGAAATGCTGAAGTCTTCCTAAACTTTTTTATTCCCTTGAGTTCTAAAAAAATTCTTCTACCTTGACAAAGATTCTGCTCTTCAGCCTGACATCCTACCCTCAAAAGAGGGCTGTCAGTGCAGGTCAGTGAGAGATATGCATGGGAACACCTTGCATTCCATCATCCCAGATCTTTTTAGGGGACATTTCATGCTCTCAGTTTTTCTTTAGATTATTAGAAAGTGAACTTGGGAACTTTAAATCAGTCTCTGAGGGGTGCCTGGGGAGGGGAGCCTGCTTCCCCCTCTCTTGTCTGCCTGCCTCTCTACCTACTTGTGATCCCTGTCCAAAAATATATATATATATATTTAAAAATAAATAAATAAATCTCTGATTTATTTTTCTCATCTGAGTTCAGTCACCCTTTGCTATACATTTTCCAACCCAGTGCAACCTTGGCTTACTACGTGGAAAGTTTTGCTTTCAACTAACTTTTCCCTTAAATTTTATACTGTTCTTGGGGTGCCTGGCGGGGTTGGTGGTTAGGGCATGCAACTCTTGATCTCAGGGTTGTGAGTTCAAGCCCCATATTGGGTGTAGAGAGTACTTTATAAAATAAATAATTTTTAAAAATAATAAAAGTTTCTTTTAAAAAATTCCATACTGTTCTCAAGGGAGATTACTCCTGCTTTTTGAGACCTCTAGGAAAAGAAATCCCATAACATTGTTGGCATGATAGAAAAGCACGATATCACCTAGGGAGGATCATGTGGGTCACAGAGTCCTGGGGATACTGAAATTGTGGGATAAGCAGAAGAGAATCAGACAAGGAGTGAGCAAACCCAGCAGACAGAGGAGCTGGGACAGAGATTGACAAAGCAGGGAGAACAGGCGAGGACACGGTAGCATCCTAAGACGCCAGTGCTCAGGAGGTAAAGCTGAAAGGCCAGGTATGACCCACAAGGAGAAGGTGCAGGATGAATTCCAGAGGGTTATGCCCAGACTAAGCAGAGGCGAAATACAGAATCCCAAAAACATTATAGAGGATTTGAGCAAAGAACATGCAGAGAAAGAGGAATTTTATGAGGTCGTTTTGGGGGGAAAGGAATTCATTGCTTTGACACAAAGCAAGAAAGAGAACACAGCTTTTGGCACATAGAGAACATAGCTATTTTCTGCAGAAGCTTATCAGGTGCTGGCCTGGCCTAGGGAGTGATGCAAGTCGTAGGGCTGAAATGAAGAATCACTCTAGTTTAAGTAAAACAACTTGAGACAGACCAGCTCAATCCTTACTGATTATGGAGCTTGGGGCCCAATGAAATTTTATAGAAATCTGCATGACAATACTATAATACTACATTACTCAGATTTTAGATTCCTCCATTTAACTTTTATTATCTCTTTCTAAATGTCAAGGCAAAGAACAGTCAACATAGCAATATCAAGATTGTACAAATTTAAAATTAGCACTGATATGGTTAAATACCAAGATGCTTAGTGGGTAGGACAATCATGAAGCAAAAGGGGGGGGGCAGGGCACAAAACCAACACAAGGCCCATCAGAAACCTTGTGGTCCTATTCAGAGTTTGCTAGGATGCAAAAACTGTGGTCTAGCTATGTCGGAATGGAGTACTTGGGGAAACTGCATATAAAAGGATCTCTCTGTATGATTTCTTACAACTACATGTGACTCTGCAATTATCTAAAAGATATTCTGGCATAGGGGGTGCCTGGGTGGCTCAGTGTGTTAAAGCCTCTGCCTTCAGCTCAGGTTATGATCCCAGAGTCCTGGGATTGAGCCCCACATCGTTGGGTTCTCTGCTCAGCATAGAGCCTGCTTCCTCCTCTCTCTGCCTGCTTGTGATCTTTGTCTGTCAAATAAATAAATAAAATCTTAAAAAAAAAAAAAAAAGGTATTCTGGCATAGATGTCAGCAGGTGGAGGTAAATGAGCTAATTTTTCAAGCACAAGATTTTATAATAAATAATTATTTAACTAAAACAAATACATATTTAGCAGACCAACTTGACTCTATGACAATAACCTAAATTCCAGTATTTAATTGGGCCTATTTCTCCACTTCATTTTCTGTGCCATTGGTCTGTTCATGTGTCAATACAACACATTTAGTTTAAAAAAAAAAAAAAAAAGGCGTGGCTGGCTCAGTTTTCAAAAAGAAGCCATGCAGTCCAAGAAGCAAAGAGGAGATACCAAAAAGATCTGCAAACAAAAGCGGTGATCACTGCTATTTGACGGGCCAGTTCCCAGAAAGCTGCTACGGCAAGGGCAGTGGGTTTCTTAGTAACAATCTTACTCCATACACTTAGGTTCCACTTAGGGTGTGAATATTATCATCTGGTAGCTTATAAGTAAATTATGTCATTTGCAAACTGAGAGCTACTCCAAACACGGTAACAGTTGAAAGACTGTGATGTCACCTTAGACTCAGGTAATCAAGGAAGTGAGTGCTCCAGAGGTCTTTGTTATGTTCACACTTGCTTTTTTGTAGGACTAACTGGGAACTAAGCTACAGGTCAGTCCAGGAGTGGACTCCTTCACAGCTGAGACCCATAAAGCTATGTAGAGGCTTAAAAAAAGACCTTTTGGGGGCACCTGGGTGGCTCAGTGGGAAAAAGCCTCTGCCTTCGGCTCAGGTCATGATCCCAGGGTCCTGAATCCAGCCCAGCGTTGGGCTCTCTGCTCAGCAGGGAGCCTGCTTCCTCCTCTTTCTCTCTCTGCCTGCCTCTCTGCCTACTTGTGATCTCTCTCTGTCAAAGACATAAATAAAATCTTAACAACAAAAAAAAGACCTTTTGGAGACCGGTTCATTTGGTAAAACATGGGACTCTTTTTTTGTTATATATAAAGATTTTATTTATTTATTTATTTTACAGACAGAGATCACAAGTATGCAGAGAGGCAGGCAGAGAGAGAGAGAGGAGGAAGCAGGCTCCCTGCCGAGCAGAGAGCCCAATGCGGGGCTCGATCCCAGAACCCTGAGATCATGACCTGAGCTGAAGGCAAAGGCTTAACCCACTGAGCCACCCAGGCGCCCCCAGATTACAGTTTTTTCACTAATAAATTCAACCCCAAATTCCCAGAAGGATCAGTCTTGGGCTTTAGAGGGACATATATAACGGATGGTTCTTCCTTTTGTGTTAACACTTAAGGAACTGACTTTTTATTAGTTACTGTTTTGATGCTAGGCATCAAACAAAATGGTTATTAAATCATAAAATTTCAGAGTAAAAAACCTTAATAATTGTACAAAACTACAGAGACCATGGAACAAGTAAGTAAACCGAGTCATTAACAAAGTTATAAATGTGGTTTTAACAAGAAGTTATAGAAACCAGAATCTTTTAAATTACATTTTTATTGAAAAGTAGTTGATTTATAGATTTTTTTTTTAAAAAGCATTTTATTGGTAAGATAATGATCTTTCATTTAAGGATGACTAAAGTTTCACTCGCTCTTACCAACGTGGCACCTTTATTTTCCTATATGAACATTTTACTTAAAAATAGCGTCTCTAAAAGAAAAAAAGAAAAAGAAAAAGACTAGGGTCTCTAGTGCCCTCTGGTGAAACTTACTGAGACTGGGTATCCAAAAAAGTAATTCGGCTCACAATGGAAGAGTTAAATAGTACAATTACTATCTATTTACATGTGATAGATTGTGATTTGCTGCCTTGGGCAACCTTAGAGGATGCCTTGATCTCAGGCAGAATTTCAACTTCCGACACCCAGTCAAGCTCATAGCAAAAAAATACTTCCTTCTGGAATTTTCATCATCACTGCCTTCTTAAAAAAACAAAAACTGTCATCATATTATCAATGGGAGAAATAGTGTGGGAAAGTCTCTAAGTGATTAAGGTTATAATCCAGACCCAAAACACAAAAAAGGTTAATTAATAGGACAGTAAAAATGATAGCTAAAGCTTAGCATACAAGAAGGGCTCTTTTAGTGGTCCCCAATTCCTAGCTCCATCTTCTTAATAACGGATACCACGATTCTAGCTGGCTTTGTGCATAGTTTCTGGGAGAAAAGAACCTTTTCCTCAGATTTTAGGAAGCAAACCTATTCCAGACAAAGGCAATGGCTAAACGTAAATGTCAACAGAGTCTAAGTTCATTCTCCAGACCAAAGACTTTGGACTTAAGGTTCTTCAGTTCTCCTTGCAGCTTATGTGCCCGTCTATTGCTGTCACGCACCTCACACAGAATGGCAAGATCCTGGTTTGCCTGGGCATTCAGTGTTGCCTAGAGATTGGGAAAAAAAAGAAGAAATGTTTATGGCACATTCCAGAAGAAAGAAATCAGTCATAAAGACTAGGCTATGCTGGCTTCTTTTTGGCAGACTTTTAGCACATAAGATAAATTCAATCCTTAGCTTGCTAATGACCAAAAGAAAGAAAATGTAGAGTAGAATTAAAGCAGAAAAGGCATGAGACTCTGCTTTTCTATACGATAGTAAAGAAGCCATAAGATAGAGGTCAACAAACAGAAATGAGTAAAAACAGAGGCCAATATAAATGTTACTGGTAAATTTGCCAAAGAATGGGAAAAAAAGCTTCTCTTCTGTAACTAACCTTGTTTGGCACATAGCAATCATTTAGGATATGTGAATTACTGCTTAAATCTAAGAAGGATTTGGGGCGCCTGGGTGGCTCAGTGGGTTAAAGCCTCTGCCTTCGGCTCAGGTCATGATCCCAAGGTCCTGGGATCAAGCCCCACATCAGTCTCTCTGCTCAGCAGGGAGCTGCTTCCTCCTCTCTCTCTGCCTGCCTCTCCCCCTACTTGTGATCTCTTCCTGTCAAATAAATAAATGAAATCTTTTTAAAAAAATATCTAAGAAGAATTCTGAGGCAACCTGAATTCTAAATAAAGCTGTGTTTGAGGGTTGAGGGGAGAAACTACTTCATTCCTTACTCACTCGCTCTCTCTCCATTGGTAAAATAGACACAGTTCTTTTCATCTGCTGCTTGATCTGGGAAGGAGGAAGCTTTCTTCTTCCTCAGTTCAACTCAGATGGAAGTACAATGGTGCAGACTAGCAATGATTTTAGTCTACTGTGTCTTCCCTCTGCTGTGTACTTAAGCTGCTTTGAATGAGACTTAAAGGATGTTGATCCGCTAGGGTCTACCACCAGGGAAACAGCCCATCTTTCTTCTGAGGAGCCCTCATGACCATGTTTCCTTACCTGCACCCCTTTTCCCCCCTCTCGGTAATTCAGGATCAGTGATTACCTTATAGAGGATTTGCTCCAAGTGTTTCAGCTTTTGCCGGAGAATCTTAATATCTGTCTTAAAGCCTTCTACTTCCAGGATGCGCCGATTCTCCAAGGCCTCATAGCGTCTTGTCATCACCTGTAAACGCTTCCCCATCTTGTTAGTGCGATCCTAAATATAGAGACATGGCAAGGCATGTGAAGAGAGGGAACACATTCCCGGAGCATCTGCGCTTCCTACCCCATCAGAAGTGATAGAGAATTTGTACCTTGAAGATCTCTCTCCTCACTCCCTCTTCCTCACGAATTCGGGCAAGTTCTTCTTCTAGGGAAATGCACTGCTCTTGATACATGTTGGACAGTTTTTTCTCTTGAACTAACTTATCCTTTAGGGACTGCAGGTCAGAGGGAAAATAAAATTACAATTTTGGTAATTCAAATAGTACTTAGGCAACAAAAGAAAGGAAAGAAATGATTTCCATTAAATCTAAAACGAACTAAGGAACAAGATGGCAAGGAATGTTGGAGAACATCTGAAAGCCTCCTATTTCTAGATGATTCTCTTAACCTTTTCCTGAAGTGTCCACAGTAGAAATTCTTTAAAATAAAACAAGTATTTTGGGCTCTGAGAAGGGTCAGATAATGGAGCTTAGAACTATACCAAGTAGGACATGACAACATATGTTTTGGCACAAATTTGCTCTTCTTTAAATAGAAACAACAAGAACACATAATACATGTTCCATTGAGCAGAGGGAATGGTGGATAAAAAACTTAATCAGCTCATGTTTCTTCCTTACACACAATCCTTCAAAGACATACAACACTTAGAGCTAAATATTCTTTCCAGGCGTGTAAAGGCCCTGGAAGGCCCTCCATGACTGGTTGCTACCCACCCTCCAACCTCTCTGCTTACCACTTCTTTCTTGCTTATCCCTCCATGACCACAATGATATTCCCTCTCTTCCCTGAACATACTTCAGACTTGCTCTTCCCTCTGCCTGGAATGTTCTTCCCCAGGTCTGTATGGCAAGCTCAGTACTGTTTTATAAGTCTCAGCAACAATATCAGACTTCACAGAGGGTCCTTGTGCTTCCCTATAAAAGCAGACTTTCAGCAACTATATAAAATCTTCATATAATCTTTTCAATTCCTTAACACCATTTTAAAAAATAAGCTATCATTTTCTCTGTTTTGTTTTTGTACCCTCTCACCCATGAAGGCTTTTTTTATTCATTCATTTATTTATTTATTTAAATAGTCTCTACACCCCATGAGGGGCTTGAACTCAAAAGACCAAGAGATGCATGCTCTCACTACTGAGCCAGCCAGTCCCATCTTCCCTCCCGACCCCGCACCCATTAAAATGTAAATGCTGCAAAGGCAGACCTGGTCTAATTTATCTATTGCTGCAGAGCCAAGCCCACAGTAGGAGTGCAATAAATATTTGTTAAATGAATCAATCAATAGTTCACTTTTCTAAATCCCTAAACACTATAATGATAAGCTACTCCTTGAAACCTAGTTCTTGAGGCTGCTGCTACAACAGCTTTCTGGACTGAATGGACCTTGTATTTCAATTCTCAGGTTCTTTGGAATTCTCTGAGTTCTTTCAACTTTTCCAAAAAAATTAACAATTTCTGTAGGACATAAGAAAACTACCTTAATATATTCATTTTGGTTATGATGAGTCTCATGAATGACTGGCCAAACTTTTCCAATTTTTTCTTCTTTCTTCTTACACTGCACGCTGTATTGCTTAATCTTCGACATCAAATGATCCTTTTCAAGCATCCACGACTTCTCTTTATTTTGGCTTTCAAATCTGAGTTGCAAAAAGTCTTTCGTGCTCTCATAGAGAAGTTCTTGGGTGTGATGGAGACTATGAAAGAAAGTACAAATGTGGACACCATGTTTAGGGGTACATATGGTACATAGTTACTCAAACAAAGGGAAGATACGAGTTCTTTAAAAATTGTGCAATACACAAATTCTATAAAATATCACTAGCAGTATTTAAAAGACAATCTAATCACTGGTAAACTTACATGTTTTACTGGACAAAGTGTAATGTACCTATCCATGCACACTAGTTCACAGACTGGTCTTTTTTTTTTTTTTTTTTTTTTTAAGATTTATTTACTGGGCACCTGGATGGCTCAGTTGGTTAAGCCTCGGCCTTTGGCTCAGGTTATGATCCTAGGAGCCTGGGATTGAGTCCAATATTGGGCTCCCTGCTCGGCAGAGTCTACTTCTCCCTCTGCCCCTCCCACCCTGCTCATAATCTCTCGCTCTTAAATAAAAACATTATTTTTTAAAAAGATTTATTTATTGGGGCACCTGGGTGGCTCAGTGGGTTAAGCCTCTGCCTTCAGCTCAGGTCATGATCCCAGGGTCCTGGGATCGAGCCCCGCATCGGGCTCTCTGCTTGGCAGGGAGCCTGCTTCCCTTCCTCTCTCTGTGTCTGCCTCTCTGCCTACTTGTGATCTCTGTCAAATAAATAAATAAAATCTTAAAAAATAATAATAAAATAAAATAAAAAATTTATTTATTTGAGAGAGAGAGAGAAAGCATGCACGCATGCATTGGGTAGGAGGAGGGGCAGAGGGAGAGAGAGAATCTCCAGCAGACTCTCTGCTGAGCGCAGAGAACAATCCAGGGCTTCATCTCACCACCCTGAGACCATGACCTGAGCTAAAATCAAGTTAAGTTGCTTAACTGACTGTGTTACCCATGTGCCCAACGTAGACTGGTCTTTATATTTTCCCAATGCTAATTCTAGTTTATATCATTAAAAGATTTACAGAAATATCTACACAGAGCCTGCACAAGTATGGAATATATTCCCTGACTGAGGGTGAACACAAGTTCTAAAATGTCAAAAATAGTTTTGGTTTTGTTATGCTGTAATCCACATGTAAACTGCCTGGTAGCAAAACTTGTCCTTTCCTCAACATCAGTTTCCTCCATGGAGAGATCGTGACAACTTTAGCCCATTTAGTTTCTCCATTCTCTGAAATTCTGTATCAGTTTAAATTTCTACTCCTGTGTTATAATTTGACACTTACTCATAGACTGTGTCATGTTTTATTAATTTTAATTTATTTTACTTTATTTTATATTTAAGATTATATTTATTTGAGAGAGTGAGTGAGAGAGAGAGAAAGCACAAACAGGAGGGGAGAGGGAGAAGCAGACCCCCACTGAGCAGGGAGCCTGACTCGGGGCCCAATCCCAGGACCCCAGGACCACAACTTGAGCCAAAGGCAGATGCCTAACTGATTGAGCCACCCAGGTGCCTTTGTCATGTTTTAACTGTCAACAGGCATAATTTCTTCTTTTCTTTTTTTTTTAAAGATTTTGTTTTTAAGTAATCTCTACACCCAACGTGGGTCTCAAACTTATAACCCCAAGATCAAGAGTCGCGTACTTTCCCAACTGAGCCAGCCAGGTGCCCCAACATGCATATTTTTTCTAGCCTGAGTGAAAGCATATCCCCTATTTATCATTTGCTTTTGCCTTGCTATCACCATATTGTCAAGAATAGTACCAAATGCTAAACATACACAGAGTACTAAACAAATTCCTGCTGACTACTGAGATTTAGGAATAGGCAAATGATGTTTCTATCTTTAAAAAAGGATATCCCTAAGAAGTTAGCAACTCATCAGTTTAATATCAATACTTTCTAGAAAAATACTGTACCAAATGATCAAACTGCTTAAAAAGAATATTAAATACCATGAGGCAATCACTGTAATTTTCCACTGGCCAAATAATGTCAGAGAAACTCAGTTCTTTTCATGAGTAATAGGATACACAGATAAGGAGAACATGAGAGCATAATGCAGGCACAAAGCAGAGTAACTGTCACCAGACGAATGTATACATATACTCAGGTATATATTTATGTATATAAAGAGAGACTGATTCAGTTACCACAAGATCTCTCATGCTTTCAATGAGTTATTTTATTCTATTTTACATTATGTTCTCGATTACAAACTGAGCAATAAATAGTCTTGTTAATGTATAAATGGTATGAAAATGAGACCCAAAGGACAGTCATTAAAGGCCTTGGATTTCATGCCATTCAATATCCTTAGGATGATCTATCAAATGTAAGGGACTGATTATATGCTCAGATGGGCAGATAATGCTAAACTAGGATGGTTATTAATCTGCTAGAAGACAGATATAAAATTACAAATTACTGTGACAATTTAAAAACACTGCTTTTTAAAACAATTAAAATCCAATGAAAAGTGAACATGCTATGTGTAAGCACAAAATACCAAACATGAAAATGAAGATGGAGATGTGCTGGCCACATGAAAACATATTATACTGTGTTAAAAGAAACAGAGTCTGTGAGGTGCCTGGGTGGCTCAGTGGGTTAAGCCTCTGCCTTCAGCTCAGGTCACGATCTCAGGGTCCTGGGATCGAGCCCCAAATCCAGCTCTCTGCTCAGCGGGGAGCCTGCTTCCCACCCCCACCCCCCACCTCTCTATGCCTGTCTCTCTGCCTACTTGTGATCTCTGTCTGTCAAATAAATGTGTAACATCTTAAAAACAAAAGCAAAACAAAACAAAAAACAAAAACTGAGTCTGTAAGAGGCAGAACGCATTTTCTAGCCTGTATTGGGAGATCTTAATTTACGAATCACATCCAGTTTTAATCATTACTTTTTTTTTTTTTTAAATAGACTCCACGCTGGGCATGGAGGCCAAAGCAGGGCTTGAACTCATAATCTTGAGATCAAAACCTGAGCTCAGAACAAGAGTCAGATGCTTAACTGAGGCCACAGCACGCCCCTGGGGAACAGACATAACTCCAATAGGTGGTGATTAGTGCCACCAGAGGCAGGCGAGGCATCAGAGGCATGCGGAGGAAGAAAAATTAAATTCTGCCGGGGGAAGTGTTCAGAGGAGAGATGACCATGCACAGCCAAGTGCCTGCCACACAGCAAGGATCCCATAAGCAATAGACATGAGTGGTCAGACTGAAGGACAGGTTAAAACACAGCAGTAGAGGAAGAGCTAAGACTGAAAAGGTTCATTTGGTGCCAGATGACGAAGATTCTAGTAATTCATGCTGAGGCAGCAGGACTTTATCATGAGATAAATAGGAAGCTATTGTATGTTTCTGAGCAGTTGGTAACTCCCAATGGAGCAGCTGGTAACTTCTAACTCATAGCAGCGAGGAAAAGTGTAGAAGGCGGTGGGATCAGTGATAGGAAGAACAGCTAGATTACTGCAGGAATGTAAACAATAGAGCTGGGGGATTCCCGACTGGCTCAGGAGGGGAGAACACCCAACTCTTGGGTCTCAGAGTCACAAATTCCAGTGCTATGTTGGGGGTAGAGATACTTAGAAAAATATAAAATCTTTAAAAAAAAAAAAAAAAAAAAAGAATAGGTTGAACCAATGTGAGAAGAATGAGAGGGAGAGAACGGCCTGGAGAGGCTTCCCAGGCTCATCATACTCATTAGGGCTCAGAATTCAGGAATAAGAGAGTGGGGAATTCAAGATAACTCTAAGGTCAGGGAGCTTGGGAAACAGGATGGATATCTTTAAAGTAAATGGGAAAAAGAATGTAGTAGTAGGTTTGAGATGGGACAATGAGATGTTTCTTGGGGAAGAAAAACAGTCTGATTCAGTTGCAGTAAATTGGAGGCGTTCGAACATTACGGAAGAGATCTGTACAGCACAGTCTGGCCACTGGAACCGTTAAAAAATCTGAGGAGGGTCAGACAGGTAGAAGCAAAGAGAATTCATCTCAAAGAAAGGGAGCTTAGCGGTACTGAATATACAGAATGATACTAGTATACTAGTTACAGCGGGCACTTTAAAGAGATAATGAAGTCAGTGATGACCTTAGAAAGGGCATGCTTGGTAAAACAGTGGGGATGAAATCCGACTGCAGAAAGGTGAGGAAAGGCAGGCAGGCAGGTGCGGAATTAAAGCAGTGAGGACAGAGAGTCTGTGGTTTTTGTACAGGTACGTAGTCATTTTTCCCACATTCGTGAAGGGCCAAACAAAAGAAAATGTCCCTACCGTATTGGGCTGCACTGGATAACCTATCAGTGGATAAGAGAATATTTCTTCACCACTAAGATCAAGCTAAAAGTCAAGTGGGTTAAACGGAGCATGGGGGATACTTGGCAGCTATTCAAGAAAAGAATCAACAGCACTCGTGGAGAAGCCCGGACACCCACCTACATAGAGGCAGGGGTGTCTGACAAAGACGAATTTTCCAGATCCCTTTCAGTTGCACAGTACTATGCTGCTAAAGGAGAGGACTGTTAACTTCCAAGCCACTCAGAAAAATTTACAGATCTGTCAGTGCAGCTTTCTTGAACACTCACTTTTTGGTAAGCTCTTTGATTTTGTCCTGATTTCTCTGGTGATGAACTTGTATTTCCTCAATGCGAATCCGTCTGTCCTCCATGAGCCCTTCAACTTGCTCTCTAGAAAGCTTGGTCTGCTCTTCCAGCTGAGCCTGCAGTGATTCCACCTGGACAGGCCAAAAGAGGTGAGGTATCCACTCCTGTCTCACTTCCACTTATTTCTTACCTCAAAAAGTGAGTCTTTCTCCAGAAAACTTTAGAAAACAAAACAAAACAAATCCACAAACAAAAGCACGGCAGCGAAACAAATAGAAGAAAAATCTTAAGTGTACTCCTTTTCATTTAATGTCTTATACATGGGGTTAGGCTACACAAGAGCAAGCTCTGTTCACACCACACAGGATCTGCGTCACACACAAAAAGCTGGAAAATCCAGTTTCCTCTACCCTAACATTTTCAGCTTTTCACTATCTCCCTTTTGGGATTCTTAGGACTATCTCCCTTCTAAGACCCCCTAGTTGCATAGAAATAGAATGACTCCTTTCTTCATCCTTTAATTTAAAAAGTGAAGAAAAATCAGTATCATGTTATTTCCTTCTCTGATTCTGGTTGTCATGACTCCCAGGGGAGATACTGGCCAAAGGCAGAAACTGTCATTTAAGGCAACAGACCCTAGTAAGGACAGGAACTTGAGCGCATGGTTGCAAGTGTTACACAACTACCAGGTGGTAGAAGGATAATTGGTGACTTTAGAACACATGCACTAAATAAATGGATATACCCCTACTGGTCAATCTTTCAGCAGAGACAACTGTAACTCTTTGCGTATCCCTTAAGCCACAAGGAAATTCTTACTATATGATAGTTTTGTTAGGTAGGGCTAAGGATAGTGCTTCTAGAATGGCTGAATAGAGAATAATGGTTTTAAAACATAAACTCTCAGAAATTAGGAACAACCTAAATTTTCGTAATCACTTGATACCTAGATATATGTGTGCAAGGCCGTAAAAAAAATGAAATCTTGCCATTTGTAACAACGTGGATGGAACTAGAGGGTATTATGCTAAGCAAAATAAGTCAGTCAGAGAAAGACAATTATCATGTGATCTCAGTGATATGAGGAATTTGAGAGGCAGGCAGAGGATCATAGGGGAAGAAAGGAAAAAAATCAAACAAGACTCAACTATAGAGGGAGACAAACCATAAGAGACTCTTAATCTTAAGAAACTGAGGATTGCTGGAGGGGAGAGGTAGGGGTTGGGGTAATAGAGTGATGGACATTGGGGAGGGTGTGTGTTGTAATGAGCACTGAGTATTATATAAGACCAGTGAATCACAGACCTGAAATAAATAATATATGTTAATAAAAAAAAAAGAAAACATATAGACACACACACACACACACACACACACAAGGAAAAAATAATATGTGTGCAAGGAGATACTTATATGATAACAAAGATATGTTACACAAAGCTAAACTTGTGGACAGAAACTGTTCTGGTCTGCTTTACCTGCAGGATAAGTGTTTGTATGTCTCTCTGATATTGCTCAGAACTTTCTTCCTTCTCTCTCATTGCTGGTTTTTTTTTGTTTACTTTAGAATCTAAAATAGAAAACAAAAATTAATCAAGACCTTTACTTAGTTTTTATTTTGGCTATTTGAACATCAGCAGACTTCTGCAGAGGAGTCTGATTTCATTTACCTAGAAGAGAAGGAAAGGAAGAAAAAGGAAAGCATACAATGACTATAGCAATACTTTTTCAAATGAGAATCTCTCTAAAGGAACTCTGCTAGGATGTCTCCTGAATAATAATATTCATCTTTCTAAAGGATATACTAAATTTTCCTTTGAAGTTGTATCTGTTTTCTTCATAAAATCATATTTAATCAGAAAAGATAAGGAATAAGGAAAAGTAAGTCTAAATATTTGGTTAAGATGGATCACCCAATTTTCAAAAGACAAGATTATTTTAAAAATAAGAAACACTAAAATTACACTGAACAAAATTCCTAGGATGATTCAAGAAGCTCACACTAAGAGAACAGATCTTAAAAGTTCTTATCACAAGAAAAACAAATCTGTAACCACTGTGGTGATGAATGTTATCTAGATTTATTGAGGTGATCATTTCATAATATATGCAAATATTGAATCCTTACATTATATACTTAAATGCAATGCTATATGTCAATTACATCTCAATTTTCTTTTTTCTTTCTTTTTTTTTTTTTTAAAGATTTTATTTATTTATTTGACAGAGAGAGATCACAAGCAGGCAGAGAGGCAGGCAGAGAGAGAGGAGGAAGCAGGCTCCCCGCTGAGCAGAGCCTGATGCGGGGCTCGATCCCAGGACCCTGGGATCATGACCTGAGCCAAAGGCAGCGGCTTAACCCACTGAGCCACCCAGGCGCCCCACATCTCAATTTTCTTAAAAAAAAAAAAAGGGCAAAGAAAGAAATAAAATTGGGATTTCCATCAAAAAAAAAGGGGCGGGGGGAGACTGAGGCTTAGAAGCTAATTAACATTCTGTGATCCCAGAAGTTTTCCCAATCTGTTTTATTACCTATAAGCATGTTTATTATGTATTATTTATTCTCCTTTATTAAAACATCACGGGAAGGTTAAAGGAAAAAAAGCTCAGTGAGATCTTAAACTAGCAGGGACATCAATATGAACATTCATTATTACCACATAGTAGAAACAAAATCTAATTATTTGACTGTGTTTTTGAATTCTGCATCAACGAGAATTTATAGTAATACAGCTGATACCTGCTCTGAAAGCTGAGGAAGATTCATTCTGTTCACATATACCTATAGCCTGGATAGTCTTGGAGTGAATGCTGACCTGAAGAAGCAAAAAAAGCAAAAAGTATAGAGTTAGCTTTCCTATAAATGTTGTATTTCACTTTTTAGCTTTACTTCTATAGATCAAAACACTACTCACAAATACAATTGGTTGAAATTACCATAATCATATAAGGATGTCATGTGTGAGGGACACTAAAGTGGACAAAACTCAGCGCTAGTGAAATAAGCTAAAAAAGTAAATTTCAGAGTTATTTCATACTATCTGCTAAAAGAAAGGGGTGGGGCATCTTTGGCAAGGACCTTTAGGAAAATAACAGGAACACAAAAGCATGCATATGTAGATATGCACAAAGATGCTCACTGAGGCAGTTTATAGAAAAGTAAAAATAAAAAAACTATATATACACACAAATATTTCTATATGAATGGGAAAAGAGCTTTCTCTCTGGGGATAAAAGAGACTGCCACTTTTATATGACAGATTTCTGAAATCTGTTTTTCATAAAGACCATGTAGTACTTTATCATCAGCATAAACTAACATAAAAAAGAAATCTGAGTATTGCGAATTTGCTCCCACACTAAGTCAGCTCCTGCTTTCCTCTCTAACCTCACCCAAAACATCCACTCCTCTGTGCTTTAAGATTTCCAAACAGTGAAATGATACCACCTCCCAAGGTTTTTTTGGGAGAAAAAAGTAAATGAAAGCACAAAGCTCTTTGTAATTATAGAAAATGCTTTGAAGACTTCGGGACTAAGACAGCTAATTCTCCTTCTATCTTCTTTAACAAGTACCAAAATTGCTCTTATTATAGACCCCAGCCTATTTTTTTTTTTTTTTAATAAAAAGTAATGCTTACCATGCCGTACCAAAGACTACTTACTTTGTTTGGAGGCTCCTTATAAAAATAGGTCACTTCTCCAGTGTCTGTGCCCACAAGAGCCAAGAGATTCTGAATCTTTTTCTTGTCTTCTATCTCCCTGCGATTCTCAAAGAGAATAACCACACATTGTGTTCAGAGGAAATAAACTTTTCTGTTTAAAGGATCTCCTTTCTGATTTAAGACAATGGCAACATCAAATTAAAATTGAATAAGATTTATTGAGACCTTGGCTCTAATTTTTAAAACATCAGATATTTATATCCAGAAATTGAGAGAGGGGACCACAAAATAATTTCTTAGTTGGTTCCAGAAGAAAGTTATAGTGGATGCTGGGGTACCCTGCTCAGATTTCCCTCTTCAGCACTAATGGGTTCATTCCTCCAATTGCCAGCAATGTTGCAAACTGGGGCTCACAGCTGAATATCTCTCCAGAATTGTCCTCAGTCAAGAGGGACTGCCTTAACCAACTGTATACCCAACGGACAGACTGGACCCAGGGCCTGGCTAATGAGAGGACAGAAAAGTCCAATTCCCTTGCATCAATTCAGAATACCTTTGAAGGGCCATCCCAGCTTCAGTGCACCCTGTGGCACTGGCTGAGGTCTTCTGTAATTAATTAAATAGTTCTACTGCTGCCCAATCAGACTTTATTCCTTCATTAGTGGTTATCCCTGAAGGGACTCTCCTAAACAATCTCCTGCAAGCAAATATCCATTACAAAGTCTGTTTTCTGGAGAACCCAACCTTAGACAGTTGATATCAGAAATGGACCAAGGAAGCAAACTCTAAAATGAGATTTCAGAGTCTGTGATATGGAGATGGTTTATAGAACATAGTGTTCTTGTGGTGCCTGAGTGGCTCAGTTGGCTGAGCACCTGACTCTTGATTTGGGCTCAGGTCATGATTTCAGGGTCATGGGATCCAGCCCTGTGTTGGGCTCTGTACTCAGCACAAAGTCTGCTGGAGATTCTCTCGCCCTCTCCTTTGGCCTCACCTCCCCTTGTGCTCCTTTTCTCTCTCTAAATAAATAAAATCTTTAATAACAAACACAGTGTTCTTAGGGGCAAAACAGACGGGTGGTTAACAAGGTACAGCTTAAAAAATTAAAATAAATCAAAGATGGGCTTCTGGGGAGCTCTGTTGGTTAAGCATCCAACTTTTGATCTCAGCTCAGGTCTTGATCTCAGGGTTGTGAGTTCAAGCTCCACACTGGGCTTCACATCAGATGTGGAGCCTACTTAAAAGAAATAAATGAATAAATAAAATAAAAGAAATCAAAGATGAAGGGAGGCTAAGGGCAGCACCCTAAGCAAAAGCACAATTTCTGATCCATTTTCCACACCTCAGCCAGCATAAAGATAATTACTTGACAAAGAAGCTGGGTCCCCAGGAGGTAAGACTTGGTGACACCACAGCAAGTACATGATAATGAGTCCCCTAGTCTTTCCCCAAAAGACCCATGGCCATTTATTTAATTAATTATACACTGGAGAAAAGGAAATACACAGGTAATTCAAGAACTGATGGGTCCAGGGTCTGAACTGACATTGATACCTGCCATTATCATGGCACTGGAGTATATAGGAACCATGTAATCAACACAATTTTGTACCAGGCCCAGCTCACAGTGGGTCCACTGGGTCCAGACCCAATCCATGGTTAGTTTCCCCATCTCTAAATGTATAACTGGAATAGCCATATTTGGTAGTTGGAAAATTTGGTAGTTGGTAGTTGCCTGGTTTCCTGGCATCTGGGTTAAGGTAAGAGGAAGACTCTGAAACTGCCCCTCCCCACCCCTGCCAAGATGGAAGATAAAGACTTAAAAGATGTGGGGTCAAAGTCACCATCAAATCCCCATTTAATTCACAGTATGAGCTATGCAAAACCAGAAGGATAACAGTGGACTACTACTGTTAAGGAGGTCCCAATTTCAGTCATTGTCCTAGAAGTAGTATCTTTGCTAGAGTAGATTTACTTGGTTTTAGGTACATGGAATATGGATACTGAGTAAGCAAATGCATTCCTTTCCATTCCTAACAGGACCAGAAATAGTTCTCATTTGTGTGGGGTGAACACAGTACACTTTTACAGTCTTTCCATAAAACCATGTTAACTCTTCAGCATCCTATCAAATAAGTCTAAAGAGACCTGGATCCCGCCATACCACAGATTTCATTAGTTCATTAATAATGATATCAGATTGGGGCACCTGGGTGGCTCAGTGGTTTGGGCTGCTGCCTTCGGCTCGGGTCATGATCTCAGGGTCCTGGGATCGAGCCCCGCATCGGGCTCTCTGCTCCGCAGGAAGCCTGCTTCCCTCTCTCTCTCTCTCTCTGCCTGCCTCTCTGCCTACTTGTGATCTCTGTCTGTCAAATAAATAAATAAAATCTTTTTAAAAAATGATATCAGATTAAATTAGATTGGCTAGACAAGAATGGTAGATGCATTAAAACCCTTGGTAAGATACATGGGCTTGAGAGGGTTGGAGTAAACTTTTCAAAGCATATCAGTGAAGTTTTAGGGATCTGATCTAGGCATGACCAGACATTTCCTTCAAAGTAAAAAACAAATTACTGTGCCTTACCCTTACCAAGTAGAAAAAAGGACTCTTCAAATCTCTTAGAGACCATATCCCATACTATGGGATACTGCTTTGACCCATATATCAAGTGACATGAAAGGTGAGCTTTCAGTGTGGCCCAGAGTTGAAAGGAAATTCTGCATTAGGTCAAGGCTAAAACTATTAAGGAGATTGAATCGATAATCAAAAACCTCCTGACAAAGACAAACTCTAGACCCGATGTCTTCACTAGTGAACCCAACCAAGTATCTAAAGGACAATGCCAATAATTCTCAAACTTTTCTAAAAACTGAAAAAGAGACAACTACAGACCAATATCCCTCACGAACACTGATGTGAAAATCCTCAACAAAATACAAGCAAACCAAATTCAGGAGCATTAAATGGATTACACACCATGATTAAGTGGGATTTATTTCTGGAATCCAAGCATAGTTCAGCATATGAAAATTGATCAATATAATATATCACATTAGCAGAATGAAAGGAAAAAACCCACAATCATAAATGATAAATGATAAAGAAAACTCATGTAACAATATTCAAAACCCTTTTATGATAAAAACACTCAACAAACTAGCTAAAGAAGGAAATAACCTCTACCCAATAAAAGCCATGTATGGAAAACCCATATCATACATATCATACTCAATGGTGAAAGACCAAAAGTTTTCCTCTCTGATTGAGAACAAGACAAGGATGCCCATTTTCACAATTTCCATTTAACACAGTACTGGAAATACCAGCTAGGGCAAGGAGGCAAGAAAAAAGGAAGAGACATCCAAAGTAGAAAGAGAGAAGTAAAATTATCTTTGTTCACAGATGACATAATCTTATATGTAGAAAACCGAAGGGTTCCATAAAAACAACAAAAGCCAACCCAAACAAACGAAGGAAATCCCATTAGAACTGATAAAAGAGAATTCAGCAAAGTAGCAAAATACAAATTCTTCATGCAAAAATCAGGTGCATTTCTATACACTAATGTGAACAACCTGAAAAGGAAATTAAGACAGTAATTTGCTTTATATTAGCATCAAAAAGAATAAAATACTTAGGAATTAAAAAAGAAAGTGAAAGACTTGTATACTATACATACATAAATGGAGAGATGCCATGTACATGGATTGGAAGACTTGATATTGTCAATATTACCCAAAGCAATCTACAGATTCAGAGCAACTCCCATCAAATCTCAATGACATTTTTTTTCAGAAATAGAAAAATCCACCCTAAAATTCATATGGAATCTCAGGATTCATATGGAAACTTAAAATAGTTAAGACAATATAGAAAAAGAACACCATTAGAAGACCCACACATCTTGATTTCAAAACTTACTACAAAGTTACAATAATCAAAATAGTGTGGTACTGACAATGACAGATCTTTAGACCACTGGAATCAAATAGCCCAGAAATAAGTTCCACATGTATGGTTAAGTGATTTTCAACTTTCAATGAAGAAAAGACAGTCTTTTCAAGAAATGGTGCTGGGAAAACTGGATATCCAACATGCAAAAGAATGAAGGTAGACCCTTACCTAACACAATATACAAAAGTTTATCTTAAAATGGATCAAAGACCTACCTGTAAGAGCTAAAACTCTAAAACACAGTTGGGGGTGCCTGGGTGGCTCAGGTGGTTGAGCACCTGACTCCTGACTGGGGCTCAGGTCATGATCTCAAGGTTTGAGATGGAGCCCTGTGTTGGGCTCTACGCTGGGCATGGAGCCTGCTTAAGATTCTCTTTCTCCCTCTGCCCCTTCCCTATATCCATTCACAAGTGCTCTCTCTTAAAAAAACAAACAAGCAAACAAACAAAAAACTATAGTGATACTGGATTTGTCAATGACTTTTTAAAATATGAATTTGAATATGAATATGGCCTTAAAAAGCAATGAAATTTTGATACATGCTACAACATGGATGAACCCTGAAAACATCATGCTCAGTGAAATAAGCCACTCACAAAGGGACAAATACTGTACGATTCTACTTATATGAGGTCAAATACATAGACAGAAAATGTAACAGTGGTGACTAAGGGCTGAGGAGGGGTGGTGATAAGGAGTTACTGTTTAATGGGGACAGAGTTTCTATAAGGAAGGTTAAAAGTTCTAGACCTGGGGCGCCTGGGTGGCTCAGTGGGTTAGGCCGCTGCCTTGGCTCGGGTCATGATCTCGGGGTCCTGGGATCGAGTCCCACGTAGGGCTCTCTGCTCAGCAGGGAGCCTGCTTCCCTTCCTCTCTCTCTCTGCCTGCCTCTCTGCTTACTTGTGATCTCTCTCTGTCAAATAAATAAATAAATAAATCTTTAAAAAAAAAAAAAAAAAAGTTCTAGACCTGGATAGTGGTATGGCTGCCTGATAACATAAATATACTAAGCGCCACTGCACTATGTCCTTGAAAATGACTAAAATGGTAAAATTTATGTTAAGTATATTTTATCACAATTAAAAAAAAAAAATTAGTGGATCCTGTGGAACACTGCTCAGATGCCACTTTCAGAACCTAGATCCATCACCCAAGAGTTCAGTCCTTCTCCAGGAACTGCCCTAGGCTGACAGGGGCTGCCTCTCCCAAATTTACATCCCCTCCTTGGTGACAGCCAACATCCAATGAGTGATCACTATGGGCTACAAATGGTCAACCGCTTTGCCTCTGAATGGCTGTCCTGGCCTCAGAGCTCCCTGTGCAGTTGGCTAAAGCCTCTCCACCATAGAATCACAGTTCAAATTCTCCCTCTGCCCAAATTTGCTCATAGATATTATTGCTGAGTCCCCCAACTAACCATCCTTGTATCCATCTCAGAGTCTGCTTCCTGGGGAACACAACCTAAGAGAAATGTATCTCGTTTAGTGTAATTTAGAAATAGAACTCCAATATTTCCCTTCTCCCACTGGGTACCTGATTCTCAGTCGGTCGTTTTCTGAGTAGAGGCGTAAAACATGTTCCCGTTCCTGGAAGAGGCAGACCTGTATATCGCTTAGAGCTTTCTGCAATTCCGCAATCTCTTCCTCCCTCTGCTGCAAATCCCATTCTAGTTTATGCTGGGGGGGAAAGAGGTATTGAAAAGATACTGCACTTCATGGGAGTATCTCTGATTGGATCAGGTCATGCAGAAATTACAGAGTGGGGGCACCTGGGTGGTTCAGTTGGTTGGGCATCTGCCTTTGGCTCAGGCCATGATCCCAGGGTCCTGGGATCAAGCCCTGTATCAGGGTCCCTGCTCAGGAGGAAGCCTGCTTCTCCCTGTTTCCCCTGCTTGTGTTCCCTCTCTCCCTGTGTGTCTCTCTGTCAAATAATAAAATCTTAAAAAAATTATAAAAAAGAAAAGAAATATTACAGAGTGAATGGTTTCACCAACATGGAATTCAAATGACAACAACAGGTTGTGTACAGACTTGAGTTTAACAGCTGCAGGGTGAGTGTGATGTTTGCCTATAACATCAAAGCTCTTGTATCTTCCTTTTACAGATTACAGAACCCTGTAACACCATATGATTTACCTGTTCTAGTCACACTTCTTTTTTTAATGCTTTCTATGTAATAAGGATTTCAAAATTTTCAAAAAACATGGATAAAAAGGTATGATTCTTGCCCACAGAGTTGAAGAATTTTGTTGGAGGGGAGAGAAATGCAAACAACTAAAATGAAATAGTTATTTCATGAAAGAGAATGCATAGTAAAATGGTTGATGGGAAAGTACAGTAGAGTAAAACCTCTGCAGGTTTTGGGAAGTCAGAGAACACAGGCAAAGCTGGAACTTGAAATATGAAGACTGCTACAGACAACCAGAAGACAAGTACTCTTGGGAAAGGGAGAGAAATACCGAACCATCAGAGCCCTAAGTGTCTGGGTAACCCCAAGTATTTCAGTATTGCTGGAGTGGACAGCGAGAGGCAGAGTGGGTAAGTATGATATCCAGGCTGGATACTGGTATGGAGGACACTTTAATAGTTCGGGGGAGACATAATGAGAGTTGGAACCGATGTTGAGGAAACAGTGATTAAGTTGTTGGAATGGGTGTAGTGACATTTAGGAAGCAGAATCAAAAGGACTTGCCAAGTGACAGAAGTAGGAGCTGGGGAGAATTGCAGGCAATGATACCATTTACGGGACATAGAATAAAGAAAAAGCAAAGAGATAAGGAATGGAAGGTGGGGAAACATCAGTGGTACACATCATGTGTGGATAGGGTAGGAAAGAGAGAGCAGTTCAGACACGGACATATTAACAAGGAACTCTGGAGAAAAGTGAGTCCACATTAGTTATTTGGTGTCATCACCTCATATGTGGTAGTAGAAGGCATGAATACAATGAGACCATATATTGTGGAATCTGGAACTTTGATACTTAAGACTAAGGAAGGGGGGGGCCGTTGACAGAGACTGAAAAGAACCGGTCAGAGAGGTAAGACAAACTGGGAAAGGAAATCAAGAAAGGACAAGTCTGCAGAAAGGAGAGATCAATAGCGACAAATACAGCCAAGGCCATGAAGAGAAGAGATCATTCTGACTAGCAGGTTCCAGGGACCACAGCGGGTGATTTTTAGTGGAGCAATGCGGACAGAGACCAAACTGCAGTCAAGAGGTCACTGAGTGGGTGACAAAGTCAAGCTATTCTAAAGGTATGGTTGAGAAAGAGCCACCTACATAAGAAAGAAGTTAGAGAGGAAAGTCAACTACTGAAGGGTATTTTTTTAAGTTGGGAAAGACTTGAGTAGGTTTATATACTGAGGACCAAAAGCCAATGTCAGGCAAGAAGTTAAAAATAGAACACACAGAGAAGAGAGATGATGAAGCAGGGTTTCTGAGGAGGAGAAAGGGTTGGGGGTCAGGGGGACTGCTGGATCAGTGCAGCTTGAACAGGCAGAGACAGCTCATCCCCAAAGCAGTAAGAGAGGAGACATGGACGTAGACGTAGGTAACTTGCGTGGACGGGCAGAAAGGGAGCACATGTATGATAGCTGGTGTTTCCTCCATGAACTCGGAAACAAGATGGCCAGAGAGAAGACGACTAAGAAGGGGTTGCAGGCTGGTGGAGGGTGAAGGTATGGCACAGGTATGCACAGGCCAAGAAAACTGCTGTATAGTGACTAAGGATATAGATGGACAAGTTTATCATGAATTTATTCTGTAATGATATGTAACTGTGTTAGGACAATGGTTCTCAACGGGGGTGATTCTGCCTATGCCCCAGGAGAAACTGGGCAACGGCAGGCATTTTTGATGGGTCATGAACTGGGGATGGGGGGGATGGGAGAAGAGGTGCGCTACTGGTATCTGGTGAGTGGAGGCCAAGG
This sequence comes from Mustela lutreola, assembly GCF_030435805.1. Taxonomy (NCBI): domain Eukaryota; kingdom Metazoa; phylum Chordata; class Mammalia; order Carnivora; family Mustelidae; genus Mustela; species Mustela lutreola. The sequence continues at coordinate 44,368,705 of NC_081297.1, forward strand.
GTGCTACTTCAAATCCTACAATGCACAGAACAGTCTTCACAACAAACAAATACCAAGCCCCAAATGTCAATAATGCCAATGTTAAGAATCCTGCTCCAAGAGAAGAGGTAGTAGGGAACTGGGCGAAATTCTAGCTAGGGCTTGTGCTATGCAAGCAAGGCAGAATAAGCAAGGGGTCCCATGTAGGTAGTACAGTTCCTGAAGTGAAGCCCAGGGGAGCCTGGATTAGAAAGGAAGGATGTGAATTCAGAAGCTGGCAGGCAATGCTTAGAAAACCGAACTGTCAAGGAGCTATAGAGCTAACAATGACATTAAATGAAGTCAGGTGTAAGGGGGTGAAAGATCTAGAAGTATACAAGAGCCCGAGATATAAGAGTTTAAAGGTCCAGCAGCTGGGGGAGATTATGACCTAGTGAGGGACCCAAAAGGTGTATAGGTAGCTAGGCTGAGGCAGAAAGGATAAAAAAATAATTTCTTAAATAAGATATCTGCTTATGGTTCGAGCTGGCACTGCTCTCAGAAAGGAACAGACTCAATCAGAGCCCTAAAAGGGTATAGCGTGTCATCCCTTTCACCTGCGCATCACAAGCTGCTTTGTAGAGTTCCAGTTTCTTCAGCAGGTCCTCATTTTCTTCCTCACACTCAGTCATCTTCTTTTGGTAATATTCCAGAAGCTCCTGAGAAGGGCAGAGGACAGCCAGACGATCTTCCGTGGAAGGCAAGGGAGTCGACTCCATTGAATCCAAGAAAGATATTCTCTTCCACTTGGTGGGACCACTGAAGCCACAGGGAACATCGTGTTTGGAGACAGTCGTTGGCCTGTGAGAAATCAAAAAGGACATAGTCATTCAATGATGTGAACAGTTATGAGACACTGTAATTTCTTAAAAAAAAATGTTTATGTTCTTGAAGTGCCATAATTAAGGTGCTCATAAACCTTCGAAGTTTGATGTTTCCAAGTATTAAAGGCTTACAGCTAGATTCAAAATACATGTTAAAAGAGTAAAAAGATCATTAAAAATGAAATATTACCCAAGCAAGACCCGGTAATAATCGAAAATTTAATACTATTAAGACACAGAGCAAAAGAACACATTCCACTGCTGGTGGAGTCTAACTTGACACTACATAGAGTAATTGACAGAATCTAGTAAAACCGCTATCCCTCTGTCCTAGAGAAACTCATGCATATGTGTACAAGGCAACACACATGAAAATGTTGGTAGCAACATTATTTGTAATAACAAAACCGGTAAACCTTCCAGACATCCACTCAATAGGGTAATGGATGAATTGTGGTATATTTATATAAATGGAACATTACTCAAAGTCATTAGAAACAATGGATTAGAGATATCCAAATATCAATGAATCATTCAAACAACATTAAGCGGTAAAAAGTAAGTAGATGCATATGTAGAAGATATTACCATTTAAGAATGGAACTTGCCAAATGAAACTGTTTTTAGGAACAGGTACATGTAAGTGGCAAAATTATTAAGAAAGGAAATGACAAATGTAAGATTCAGGATTAGAAGATATAGCCTTAGTTAGTAACCACACAATCACACCAGCATCAGAACGTTTAAATCACGCAGACCAAGACTAGACAAGACCAGAGGCTAATAAAAGGCTAGGCAAGAAGTTCTATTTGTTTGTTTTTAGCAAACAAGAGCGTTCAGCTGAAACAATGCCAAGTCAGAAAATACGTGGTGTGGAAGTACAAAAACCCTGTGAAAATTAATCCACTTTGGCTAACTCCCTGCAGAGACTTTATACTGGTTTCCCAAAGCTGTATTTAACAATGGAGATGGTCATCACCTTTAATAAGAATGTATAGAAGAGATATTAAAATTTACTTTCAGCTAGCACGAAGGGGGAAAAAAAATCCTACAGTTTTCTCAATAACTAAAAGCTCGTGACAGAAATGTTCTTTTACTTAATGTTTCATGTCTTCAAAGGGAAGTACTCTGGGAAATAGACCAGTGGATGAACTAAGAGGTCCTGCTGCGCTTTTGCAGTGGAAAGTTGTTGTGAAGAGGATGAGGAGGAGGATGTCTGTTGCGTGGGAAGCAGAGGGCAGAACCAGAATTAAAAGTCCCCTGCTTATGCATGCTGGTTGTCTCCTCTGTAACCCAGGATCCACGGGCACTATACCAGGCCCATTCAAACTGCCTGGATTCGGGTATCAACATTTAATATGTCCCAGTTTTGAATCCTAATGGCACTTAATAAGAATAGATAAATGACATGTAATATAGTTCAAATCCAGAGGTTGGAAACATGCTTCTAAAACCTTTCTAGTTTTTCAGCTAACTTATGCTTCTGGCTACAGAACTCTTGATTCTTTAACAACTCGCAAATAGGCAAATGTCTTACTTTCTGCAGACGGGGGTACGCACTGGGGTAAAGTTCATGCTGTCCTCTTCACACCTGTCAAATACACAAAAATTCAGAATGAAGGGTCAGGAACAGACCAAAAAAACAAAAACAAAAAAACAAAAACAACAGTACAGGATACACAGGTTCCATTTCCACCATCACATGCTGGTGAGAATGTGATGCTCTACAATGTAGGATTCTTTAAAGTGGTTCCAAATCCTGAAAATCTATGACTTTCGAATCTTCATAAGGCATTTATCATTACTATTTTTGAATAAAATCATCACGGCATCTAATGTTTGGATGGAGAAGCACACACAAAAGAAAAGCCTCCTTAACATGGAGGTTGTCTGCAGCAATGCAAAACGAATTGACAGTCCTTGTGCTGAAAGAGGAAGGAGATGCAGAAATGTTCCTAACAAGGTACGGTAAATGAAAATTAATTTAATTACACTAAATTTAAAATAAATACAAAGCCACTGACATCTGGTGAACTTTATTGTTTCATTTTAGAGAAAGAAAAAATTACTTTCAAGCTTTGTAAGGTCCACTTACAATCTCCATTCCAATTGCTAACGTGGGGCTTGGGATCCTCTATTTGAATAATCTTATCACAGAAATTTTCATGAAGATAACCTCACGGTCAGGGAGGGAACAGAAGAGAAGGAGAGAAGGGGGAGAGAAGAGGAGAAGAAAGGGAGAGGAAGGAGGAGAGAAGGAGGGACGGAAGGGGAGAGTTTATTTTATTAGCTTTGGGGAATGCTGGCTTATCAAGCATGCTTTGTCAACCCATTCTGATCTTGGGCATGATGATGTAATATTCTGTTCTTGTGCTCTTTTAATCTGTATGTATCTGTTTATAATCTTCAGTCCTTTGGAGAAGAATTTCATGAACAAGAGTGAAGAGACCATCACTCTTGTTAATTCTAGATCATTTTCCCGCTTGGAACCCCAGAATGCCTCTGCACCTCCTCCTTAAAACCTTTCTTCATTTGCCTTCTAGGACACCAGAGGTTCCTGGTTTTCTTTCTTCTTCACTGGTCATTAATTTTCAGTTACTGCCTTCCTTTTATAGGGCCTTGGTGACTGTATAAAGTGTCAGTTTTAGGGGCAACTGGGTGGCTCAGCCAGTTAAGTGTCTGCCTTCGACTCAGGTCATGACCCTGGAGTCCTGGGATTGAACCCCACGTCAGGTTCCCTGCTTAGCGGGGAGCCTGCTTCTCCTCCTCCCTCTGTCCTATCCCTCCCCTAACTCGTGAACTCTCTCTCAAACGAATAAATAAAAAATCCTTAAAAAAAAAAAAAAAAGTGTCATTCTTAAATACCACATACACACCAATGGTTTTCAAATTCCTACCTCCAGGGCTGACTCTGGCCTCCACTCCACTCATACCTATCTCATTGCCCTATTTCTTATCTCCACTTGGATGTCTAACAGGTCTCTCAAGCTTCCCAAGTCCAAAACCAAGTTCCTGATAAACACCTACCACCAAAACCTGCTCTTCTCTCACAATTCTACATTCCAGTAATTACTACCTCTATCTTGGCAATTGCTTATGACCAAAAACCTTGGAGAAATTTTACTCCTCTTGTCCTACATGCTATGCTCAATCCAAGAGCAAATCCCCTTAGCTCTACCACGAAAATATCCAGAATCAGACAGTGGCTTATGCCCATGCTGCCCTGGTCCAACTCACTACAATCTCTTGCTTGGAGGACTAAAATAGCCTCTTTATCGGGTCTCTTTGCTTCCACTTTCAAATTCAGCCCTTGCAGTCTATTTTCAACACAGCAGTTTGATTATCTAAAATGTTAAGTCAAGGGAAGCCTCGGTTCAGTCACTTAAGCATCTGCCTTCGACTCAGGTCATGATCCCAGGGTTCTGGGATGGAGTCCCACACCTGGCTCCCTGTTCAGCAGGAAGCCTGCTTCTCCCTCTCCCACTCCCCCTGCTTGTGTTCCCTCTCTCGCTGTGTCTGTCAAATAAATAAAGAAAATATTTTCAAAAATTAAAAAATAAAAAATAAGTAAAATGTAAGTCAAAACACAAAATTTCTCTGCTCAAAAGCCTCCTACGACTTTTAATTTCAGTCAGAAAGCCAAAGTCTTTAAAATGGCTTCCAAGGTCCTACATGATCTGGCTACCCCAGGACTCTGTGGCTTCACCTAGAACTCTCCCCGTGCTCAATGTGCCACCAATGCTGGCCTCTGCTGTTCTTCAAACACGCCAGATAAACCTTTACCTCAGACTTCCACCTTCTACATCATTTATGATGTTCTTTTCCCATTTACCTATATATGGCTTTCTCCCTCTCCTTGAGGGTTTTAATGTCGCCTTCTTGGTGAAGTCTTCTCTCACTTTCTGACATCCCCTTACCTACCTTCTCTGCTTCACTTTTATGTCACTGACATAACTAGAAAATCAGTTTCTGCTTCTGTCATTCCATTAGCTTCCTTCTGCCCACCAACCCTTCAAGCATGCCATCTCTTTTTCTCATTCTCTCCTTTAAAATGACTACTCTCCTCCTTTAAACTCACTTCCTTCCACAAAGCTTCTTCAAACTGGGTGAATTTGTCTCTTGTAAAAAACAACCTAGAAAATAAAAATGGTAATTGGGTTGGGATGGTAGGATTATGGGCAACATTTTTTTTTAACAGCTTTATAGAGATATAATTAGATAATTCACATTCCATAAAACTCAAAGTGTACAATTCAATGATTTTAGTATACTCAGATACGTGCAACCCTCACAATTACAGAACATTTTCATCACTTCAAGAAATCCTATAACCTTTAGCCATCAGCCCTGTGTTCCACCTCCCCCCAAGCCCTAAGCAACTACTAATCTACTTTCTATTACCTTTTTTTCTTTTTTAAGATTTTATTTATTTTTTGACAGGAGAAAGATCACAAGTAGGCAGGGAGGCAGGCAGAGAGAGAGGGGGAAGCAGGCTCCCTGCTGCACAGAGAGCCCAGTGCAGGGTTCAATGCCAGGACACTGAGATCATGACCTGAGCTGAAGGCAGAGGCTTAATCCACTGAGCCACCCAGGTGCCCTACTTTCTATTTTTATAGAGCTCCTTAATTTGGACTTCCATAAGAATGAGATCATATAGTATGTGGTCCTTTTGTGGCTGGCTATGACGGATTTCTTTCACTTAGCATGAGGTTTTCAAGGTTCATCCATGTTGTAGCAGGTGTTAGTATATATATATATATATATATATATATATATATATATATATATATGAATAAATAGTATTCCTATATATGGCCAAATAATATTCCCTTTTATAAATACAGGTGACATCTTAAAGATGAATGTCACTGTTCCTCAACTATTTAAGAGTAACTTGGAACTTTTTCTTTTTTTTAAATAATCTTTTGAGTCATTTGTTTGTTTGTTTTTAAAGTAATCTCTATGCCCAATGTGGGGCTCAAACTCAAGACCCCAAGATCAAGAGTTGCATGCTCAGGCCCCTGGGTGGATCAGTGGGTTGGCCAGCCAACTTTTGCTTTTGGCTTGGGTTATGATCTCAGGGTCCTGGGATTGAGCCCTGAGTCAGGCTCCATGCTCCGCGGGAAGTCTGCTCAAGGATTCTCTCTCTCCCTTTCCCACTGTTTGTGCATGCTCTTCCTCTCTCAAATAAATAAATAAATCTTAAAAAAAAAAAAAAAAAAAAGAGTTGCATGCTCAACCAACTAAGCCAGCCAGGCACCGCAGAATATCTTGGAACTTTTAAAGAGCCTTCTAAGAACCTGTAACTTCTCTTCTTCCTTATAGTAATTATCCTCATTCCTTCTCTTGCCTGTGACTACTGCAGGTCAACAAAACGGTATCTACATTCACATCTCATTTAGTTTTATAAACCTCTCACAGTCTGTCTTCTACAACATCTGGAAGGCAGCTATGCTCACCACTATACTACCAATGCCTACTATAACATCCGAATTGAAGTTATTTTCTTGGTCATTAGATACCCAAATGAATGAATTCAGCTGCTTTCTTGGTTTTCCATCCTCCACCCAGCAAGTCACTCCTCGATTTATTTATTTATTTATTTTAAAAAGATTTTTATTTATGTATTTATTTGAAAGAGAGAATACACAGGGAGATGGAGTAGCAGGTTCCCCACTGAGCAAGGAGCCCGATGTGGGACTCGATCCCAGGACCCTGGGATCATGACCTGAGCCAAAGGCAGGCGCCCAACCCACTGAGCCACCCAGGCATCCCCACTCCTCAATTTATATGCTTACTTTGATAGTACTGATCACCTTTTTAAAAATACTGTAGTTCAGGGACACCTGGGTGGCTCAGTTGGTTAAGCGGCTGCCTTTGGCTCAGGTCATGATCCCAGCGTCCTGGGATCGAGTCCCACATAGGGCTCCTTGCTTGGCAGGGAGCCTGCTTCTCCCTCTGCCTCTGCTGCCACTCTGCCTGCCTGTGCTCGCTTGCGCGCGCTCTCTCTCTCTCTCTGGCAAATAAATAAAATCTTTTAAAAAAATTTTGTAGTTCAGAGCTTGGGCTCTGAAATCGAAAAGGCTTGGCTTTCAGTCAAAGCTCTTTTCCTTATTAGATGTGTGATGAGGCAAGTTATTTCACCTCTCTACACTTGAGTTACTTATTAAAAGAGAGGGAGAATAGCATTTATAATAGGTTGGTGTAAGAATTAAATGAAATAATAAATAAAAGGGCTGAGCACAGTGTCTGACACGCCAGTGCTCAATAAATGGAGATCATTACTATTTTTACTGATAATTTTCCTCTCTTGGTTCAAAAGGTTCTGTCTTCAGCTTTCTTTTCTACTTCCTCTAATCACTTTTGTGGGAACATCATTATTCTCACTGCGTTTATGACTACCTCATTATCTAAAACACTACCTGGCACAGAGTAATAATTATCATTGAATAAACAAATGACATCTTTCAATATTCTGATTTGAATTTTCAATTATACACCCCCACAACAACTCTGTCAAGTATTTTTTATTATTCCTTAGTTCTACAAATGAGGAAATTGAGGGCTTAGACTATCCTGGAATGAGGGAATATTGGAACGCATTTCCAGGACCTCCAAATTCTACACCCCGTTTACATTTCATCCCGCTGTTGACTCCCTCTTGCTATGGCTCCCCAATCCTCCAACACCCCCCTGAAACCTTTCACTTTGCACGTCCTAGCTTCCTTCTTCCGGTCCCCGCACCTACTTCTCCCTCGCTAAGTATTTTTTTAGTCTATGGCCCCATTCCCTAATCCCAGCATCCTAAACCCAAAACTCCGTACTCACGCCACACTAAGCCTCCGAGTCAGAAACCCCAACCGAAAAACAAAACTTAAATCCGGTAGCGAAGCGGCGCCACTGAGTGTGCACGAATCTGTCCAATCGTCCACGAGTTTACACGACCCTTTGGATTGCGCACCAATAGGAAGGCTATTCACACAGAGACACGCCCCCCCCGTTCCCCGCCCTTTCTCGCTACGGGCCTAACCGCGCAGAGATCGCCGGGAAGTGTAGTTTTACTTCTGCACAGAGCTTCCCCGGTTGGAGGATGTAAACCGATTGCCGCGCAGGCCATCTCAGTACTGGCAGGGTGCTGTTTGGGGTCAGAACGCACTAGTTCTGGGCACACCCAGTTTAAGCTTGCTCAACTACTTTCTTTTCATGAAAAATTATGCAGGCACGCGATGCATAATTATGGAATGGATCACAGGATTACTATATGTTGCAATTTATAAGCTTATATTAAGGTGAATTTTCTAAGAAAATAGTTTCTTTTTCAATGACCTAGTTGCCTAGAGCCAAGATAGGACCTGTGGTTCACTTTCTACAGAGAATTATGTATATAATGCTACTAATTTTGTCAGATAGCAGACACTACTTCCTTTTCCTGAAATTTGTGAAAGACTGGCTTTAATCATATTAAGCTAGTTCAAAATCAATTGTAGTCAGGCACCTGGGTGGTTCAGTAGTTAAGCATCTGCCTTCGGCTCAGGTCATGGCCCCAGGGTCCTGGGATCCAGCCCTACATGGGGCTCCCTGCTCTGCAGGAAGCCTGCTTCTCCCTCTCCCACTCCCCCTGCCTGTGCTCCCTCTCTCACTGTGTCTCTCACTGTCAAATTTAAAAAATCTTAAAAAAAAAAATCAATTGTAGTCTCATCTTTCCAGAAGAGCAAGGTGTAGGGGTAGGGTAAAGGCACTTCATCTCAGAGCTGCAGCTACTGCTGTGGAAAAGCTGGGACTTCTCACTGGTGTCACTTGACGTCTTCTAATTTACTTTTTTCTGTCTTGTGATTTCTTATGATTTTTCTCTGTTAGTTACATCAAGTTCTTCCCAGACATTAAAAAAAAAAAAAATTAGATCTTCCCAGACATATGAACTCAGTATTTTTGCCTCTCTTTTGGGCCTTACATTTTAAAAAAGCAAAACAAAACCATGGTGATCTTATTTTCATACCAGCTCTTATATATTATATATTCTATAAGATATTCTATCTATTTCTACTCTGTGTCTCATTACCTTTCACTTGGGCTACTACTACTACAATAGGTTTCAAACTGGTGTTTTTTCCTTCTCCAATCCATTCATAAAAGGTGATTTTTTTTTTTAAAGCACACTTCTGAACATGTCACACTCCTGCTCATAAATTTTTGGTGACTCCCTAAGAGTAGAGAATAAGTCCAGATAGTAATATGGCATTCAAATACTGACACATTCTGACCCTATTTATCTCTATTATATAATAATTAACTGGTTATTTTCTGAGTGTAGTATGGACTTCCTAGTTTCGGTGCACACCCTTCCTTTTATCTGGATTGACCCTCTCCAGGAATCTTTACCCATAAACTTCCGGTGAAGGCCAGCACAAATACCATCTCCTTTACTGGAAGTAATCCTTTCAGTTTTGATACTCATTTAGCAATTCGTCAACTTATTTTTACTACATAGCTTCTGTTCAAATGTCATCAATCTTGAGTCCTTCTCTGACTATCCTAGCCTCCCTTACCATCCTTTCACTCCCTGCCTTCTCTACTTTCACAAGATCTTATCAGCACCTAAAATCATATTTATTGGCTTGTGCCTATTATCTTGAATCCCCTCAAGTTCTATGTCTTTTTGTTGTTGTTCGTGTCATATATCCAGCATCTGGAAGAGTGCGTGGCACAAAGCAGATGCTCAAAAGTTGTGGCCAAATGAATAAATGCATGTGTAACATTTTTCCCTACACATGTATTGCCTCTCCTGTTGAATTGCTCTTCTTCTTCCACTCTATGCCAAGGTTAATGTGTCATCATTCATTCAAATGCCAAAGGGTTATCCTCAGCGCCCCCTCCTCTCTCTCACAACCAACCACCTAACATCGAACTGATTTTTTTTCTTTAAAGATTTTATTTATTTATTTGACAGACAGAGATCACAAGTCAGCAGAGAGGCAGGCAGAGAGAAGAGGAAGCAGGCTCCTTGCTGAACAAAGAGCCTGATGCGGGGCTCGATCCCAGGACCCTGGGACCATGACCTGAGCAGAAGGCAGAGGCTTTAACCCACTGAGTCACCCAGGCACCCCTGATTTTTTTGTTTTCTTTAAAACACTCTGTTGGCAGAGGATCAATCAAGAACAACACCTGAAGATTTGGGAGGCTGCAATGATAATTCATGCGAAGGAAAAGGCCTAACTAAACAAGGAAGGCAATGATGGGAATATGAAGAGGAAAATGGGAGATATTTAAAAGTTCCAACTGACTGGATCCAGGACAAGGATACTAGCTGGAGTAGCTGACATTAATCAGAATGGGAAATACAAGGAGCACCTGGTTAGGTCAGTTGGTGGAGAGTGCAACTCTTAATCTTGGGGTTGTAAGTTTGAGCCACATGTTGGGTGTAGGGATCACTTAAAAATAAAATCTAAAAAAAAAAAAAAAAGAAAGAAAGAAGGAAAAAAAGAAAGAAAGAAAAGAAAAGAATAGGAAATACAAGAAGAAGAATATGTATGGAGACTATGAGAAGAACAGCCTGGCAAACTCTTACTTGGTATATTCTCCTGCTCTCAGGGGCACCTGGGTGGTGCAGTTGGTTAACCATCTGACTTTTGGTTTCCACTCAGGTTGTGATCTCAGGTTTGTGAGATCAAGCCCATGTCAGTCTCTGCACTCAGCAGGGAGTCTGCTTGAGACTCTCTCTCCCTCTCCCTCTGCCCCTCCCCCTGGTCACATGTGTGTGCACTTGAGCTCTTCTCTCATAAAATAAATATTTTTTAAAAAATTGTATGGTCTCTTACCTTAGTTGAGCCCTCAGAAGCAAAGAACAACACTTCTCAGGAAACATTTGCTCCTTCCCCTATTTCCCACAGTATTATGTGGGAATATATAATATTACGCCCATTTTGGGCTTTCACAATTTGCTTTAAGCCCTTAAGGAAGCTCTCCTAACTTTCTCTTTGTTTCCCAAAGTCACCAACTGCTTTAACTTCTTGCCTTCTCATTCACTTACTTAACAGCACTGTACTTGTACTTGCTTCCTTCCCCCCTGCTTCAGAGGAAGGGGTGTCTCTGTTTCCATCATGTGCTAGTTTCTTCATCTCTTTAGGGACTTCCATTTTTCTCTTATTATCTTCAACCACCTGTTCTCCATTAGTTATTCCTTCTCAGTACTGAGACCCACTTGTCTGTACTAGTTTCTGAAGACTTTCTTCCATTCTCTTTCAGGAACTTCCATCTTCCTGGTGCCCAACCTTTCCTCCACAGTCAAGAACCTTGAGTCTATGCTTTGCTTCTTTTCTTACCTCCCATTCACTTCTCAACTTCCAGAATTTAAGCACAACCCAGGAAAGACAGTAAAGGACTTTATAAACTGAAAAATACATTATATTATTAAATTTTATTTTGTTATGTAATCTCTAATCATGGAGCTCAAACTCACACCCCTAAGATCAAGAGTTGCATGATCTTCCAACTGAACCAGCCAGGCACCCTACATGATGTTATTTTAGGAGTGATTACAAGATATTCTTGGAAGGATATTCATGGTTTTAACTGCTGAAAAGAACAATTTACAATGCATCAAAGTTAATTGATAATCTTGTACCTTGCCTTACAGCAATCCTTTATCTGTAAAGTACAAAAGAATAGATGATTAAGAATCCATTAAAGGTCATATAAGTCATATTCAAATAAATAATAAATAATTCAAATAAATAAATATTTTGGGCAAAACAAACTGTGGGTACTTTGAGGGAACACAGACATAGACTAAAGAAGTGTGTACAAATAATCTGATGGAGAGTAGTTGTTGATACTTGAATTAAGGAAGGACAATAGAGTGTGATAATTTATAAGTAGTTTCTTCTTAAAGCAGGTCTCTTTCGGCTCTTTCATTATTTATGTTAATTCAAATGATAGGATAAACCAGCAGTCCCCAAAGTCTGGTCAAAAGATCTTGTTTGTCCCCAGATCCATGTTGGTCCCTGAGATACTTTCTGAAGGTCTTCAAGTCAAAATTTTCATATTAATACTAAGATGTTAATTGGGTTTTTTGTTGTTGTTGTTGTTTTACCAGTGACATTAGCACTGATAGTGCAAAAGCAGTGATGGGTAAGAGTTGGTTCTTTAGTGACACCAAACTGTACTTGCAACCATTGTCTTCATTATACACAGTAATGGTTTAAAAAAAAAAAGCCAGTTTCATTTAAGATTGCCCATGATGAGGCAGTAAAAGTGATTAGTTTTAATAAACCATGGCTCTGGAACATGTCTTTTTAATAGTCTGTGTGCTGAAATAGGAAGTACAAATAAAGGAGTTCCATTGCAGAGAGAAGCAGGAGGTTTTCCTCAAGGAAAAGGACTTACAAGCTAAACTAGCTGCTTTTTTCATGGATTGCCAGAGAGTCTAACAGATAAATGATGTCTATTTTGATCTTGATATGTGACATTTTTTTGAAAATGAACAATGTGAGCCCATTTATTCAAGGGAAACAACTGATGGAATTCGTTGACAATGAAAATTTGAGCTTTAAATGAAAATTATTTTTTGGAAAACTTGTTTCTCTTACTCTGAGTTTGACAGCCTCCCAGTTTTCTGAGATCATCAGTGGTGATATTGTCATGATTTTAAAATATTATATAATTATGTGCATCAACATTGGGAAGACCTGTATAACTCAGTTATAATATTGAACTAATATTTTCAAAACCATCAATGCGCGATATTACTAAGTCAGGATTGATTTAAAAACCTATTCAAGGGTCACCTGGGTGGCTCAGTCAGTTAAGCGGCTGCCTTTGGCTCAGGTCATGATTCCAGCATCCTGAGTCCCATAACGGGGTCCTTACTACGCAGGGAGTGTGCTTCTCCCTCTGCCTCTGCCTGCCACTCTGTCTACCTGTGCTCTCTCTGTCTCTCTGACAAATAAATAAATAAAATCTTTAAAAATAAATAAATAAATAAATAAATAAACCCATTCAAGGGCAATGTTGATTGCCATTTTAATGTAACAGAGTTCAAAAGTTCATGGATAAAGTTTTAGATTCTACATTGCTAGTCTTTAAGAAATTACAATTATCTGAAAAAGCCAAATTTTGGAAAAATACTATTTCCTTTCCTATTACATATCTATGTGATGCTGTGTTTTTTCATGTCTTTCAACCCAAACAACATATCATAGAAAATTGAGTGCAGAAACATGTATAAGAATCCAGCTTGATCCCACAAAGCCAAATATTAAAAAAAATTTTTTTTAAATGTAAACCAAAGCCACTATCATTAAATGTCTTTTGGAAAATATTGTTATTATATATAAAAATATATTTATATCAACATATGTGATGATTTGGGGATGAAATTAGTGTTTAATCATTGAACTTTGAGTAAAGCAGATTTTTCTTCATAATGTAGGGGGACCTCATCTCATCAGCTGGAATAGAACAAAAATCCAGGGGGCGCTTGCGTGGCTCAGTTGGTTGAGCGACTGCCTTCAGCTCAGGTCATGATCCTGGACTTCCAAGATCTAGTCCCACATCGGGCTCCCAGCTCCCTGGGGAGTCCGCTTCTCCCTCTGACCTCCTCCTCTCTCATGCTCTCTCTCACTCATTCTCTCTCAAATAAATAAATAAAATCTTAAAAAAAGAAAGAAAGAAAGAAAGAAAGAAAAGAACAAAAACCCAACCTTCCCAAGCAAGACAGAATTCTCCTTCAGAGTGCCTTCAGAATTCATCTGTATAATCATCAGCTTCTCTGGGACTCCAGCCTGCTAGCCCACACTGCAGATTTTGGACTTGCTAGCCTCCATAAATGGGTGAGCTAATTCCTCATACTAACTTTCTCTTCATATACACACATTCTGTTGGTCCTATTTCTTTGGAGAAAGTTGACCAATACGACATGTAATGAGTTTATTATTTTTATTTTTAAATGAGTAAATATTTTAAACACTTCTTAGTTTTAATTTCTAATATAGTAAATATCCATGTATACCAAGACATTTTGGGGGTTCTCAATAATTCTTAATAAAAGTGGTCCTGAAACTTGGGGTGCCTGGGTGGCTCAGTTGGTTGAGTGACTGCCTTTGGCTCGAGTCATGATCCTGGAGTCCAGGGATCGAGTCCCACATCAGGTTCCCAGCTCCATGGGGAGTCTGTTTCTCCCTCTGACCTCCCCTCTCATGTTCTCTCACTCTGTCTCTCTCTCCCTCAAATAAATAAATAAAATCTTAAAAAAAAAAAAAAGTGGTCCTGAGACCAAAATTTGGACCAAAAAGTTTGAGAACCACTGGTAAAAACTGTATTTGAAACAAAATAGCTTTTCCTTTAAAATTCAATAATTTTGACTGTTGGATCTCTGAAATTAGCCTTCCCTCTATTAGTCCGAATTTATGAACTTTTGTAATGTGTGTGTGTTTTTTTTTTAATTCAGAGATCACAGCCTAGCTAAATGATTATTAGAGTTGGGTGTTCGTTTTATCCACTTCTAATGCTAAGGACAGCAAATTTTAGATAACACCTAATACTTTAATATTATTTAATTTCTTTCTCAAATGTTTTTAGGAACTGCTTAGGTAATGCAAATAGCACTTTTAAACTCCAGAGAAACCGAACTGTTCTGCCCAGAGACCTAACTAAATACTACGAACAGTCAATTTAACAGCCTCTACGCAGAAAGCCCTCATAGGAGCTGATTAAACACAAGTCTGAGATCTTTACGATATTGATGCTTAAAGAGATGGGCATGAGGGGATGAGAGTCGCTTCACTTTCCTTTCCTGAGGGGAGCATCAGAATCTCCTGTGGGAGAAACTGGAGGAGTTTTTTTTCCCCATCCCGGTGGAGATATTCACTGCCCTTCTCTTATAGACACATTGCTTAAGGGACTGTTATAGATTACTTGGGCATATCAAAGTAAAGACATGATTGAGGATAATTTTTCTGTGATTTTATATTCTAGAGAGACAATTTAAAATAAAGTACTTGGTAAGTATAACTCAAAAGACTAAAAGGAAATAAAGAGAAACAAAGCTTTTAGGAGTTGTGCTTATTCTGAGGGTCAGTCATGGCTTTGTTGTTCTATTAGTAATATGAAAGCAAAACCATTATACTTTAATTACATATTTAATGATTATTTCAGTGTTACTTTACTTAGAGTTTCATTATTTCTCTTTTTTGGTTAATAATCTGGATTTTCGGGTTTAAATAGTACAAAATCTGACTTTGATGTGAATCATTATGATTGTATGCAATTAATTACAATGTGATATTATTGTTCTTCCCATGAAAACACTTAGCCTGTTTCACCGCCCTATTGAATCTGGGCTAGCCTTATGATTTGCTTTGACCAACAGAATATGACAGAAGTGATCTTGTATACTTTGGAGCCTAGGGCTTAGGCCCAGCCTTCTACTCTCATACTCTTAGAATGTTTCACCATCCTATGAAAAAGCACAGACTATTCTACCAAGCATGAGCAGTCATGCGGAGAATGGACCCAGCCAACAGCCAGCACCAGCTGCCAGAGATGTGATGAGGCCAATTTGGATCCTCCAACTTCAGTTAAGCTGTCAGATGTCTGTAGCTGCATGAGTGATCCCAGGGGAACCATGCAAACAACAGATTTCCAACCCACAAAATTGCAGTAATAGTTTTCATTTTAAGCCACTAAGTTTTTTTAGCCACTAAGTTTTGATGTGGTTTGTTACATAACAAAGACTAACTGAAACAAGTGTTTGTGTGGGGGGCCTGGGTGGCTTAGTGGATTAAGTGTCTGTCTCTGGCTCAGGTCATGATCCCAGGATCCTGGGATCGAGCCCCACATCGTGCTCCCTGTTTAGTGGGGGAGTCTACTTTTCCCTCTCCACTCCCCCTGCTTGTGTTCTCTCTGTCGAATGAATTAATAAAATCTTTTTTAAAAAGTGTGTATGGGGTGGGGCGCCTGGGTGGCTCAGTGGGTTAAGCCGCTGCCTTCGGCTCGGGTCATGATCTCGGGGTCCTGAGATCGAGTCCGCATCGGGCTCTCTGCTCAGCAGGGAGCCTGCTTCCCTCTCTCTCTCTCTCTCTGCCTGCCTCTCCATCTACTTGTGATTTCTCTCTGTCAAAAAAAAAAAAAAAAAAAAACTTTAAAAAAGAAAAGTGTGTATGGGGTTTAGACTGGTGGGTGTGAGTAACTGGGTGTGAATTTTTATGGATGCTAAAATCAAGTTAAGGGATATTACATATGCCACACCCTGGTAGAGTCTCAAAATTTGTTATATGTAAACGTAGGATAAGTCAGTGAAACACAAGGTAAATTTATTGGGTGAATCCATCTGCTCATTCAACAGATATTTATTTAGCAAACATTTATTGCATGCCTTTATACACCAACCACTATTTTAGGAATGGGGCTACAATGGTCCATAAAACAGACTCTGCACCTGCCTTTGTATAGCTTAAAGTCTGAGGAAAAAAGGCATTTAAGCAATTTCAAAAAAGTCTGATGAGGAAGTACAGGTTGCTGCTGAGTAAATAACTTTCGAGAGTTAGGGAAGGTTTTCCACAGAAGCAGTGATATTTGACCTGATAGATGAAAGAGGAGTAGGTCAAGGGCACATAGTGTCTCAGGTAAATGTCTGCCTTCTGCTCGAGTTATGATCTCAGGGTCTTGAGATCAAGCCCCACGCTAGGCACCCAACTTAGTACGGAGTCCGCTTGTCCCTCTCCCCCTGCCCCTCACCCCGCCCATGCTCTCTCTCTCTCAAATAAATAAATAAAATCTTTAAAGAAAGAGAGAGAGAAAGAGAAGTAGGTCAGAAAGGAGATATATGAAACTGTGGGGTGGGATCAGGAGAGTAAAACATGTTTCAGACAGAGGAAACATATCTGTGAAGGCTCAGAGATGAGAGAAAGCATGGTGCATTAAAGCCATCACAAAACTCTTGGTGTGGTATATGGAGAAGCATAGCAAGTGAAATTTGGGAGTAAGATGGATTTTAGACAAAGCAATCTGACTACAGAATAGAATGGGATTGGAGATGGGGGTAAGAACTGAGCTATCATAGTTCAGGTGGGAGAGAACTTAAATTAGGATAGAGATAATGAGAATAGGGAGGCATGGGTGAATTCAAGATTTTTAGGTGACGCAGTCTCTAGACTTGACATCTGATTATGCATAGTAAGGGAGCACTAGAGGATTTCTGGCTCAGGCAGCTGAGTAGGTGGATGAAGTCATTCATGGAAATTGGAAACCCTGAAAAAACTGTAGGTACTTGAATTAACCAAGTGAGCTTATCTAGTATCTAGCGAGATGTATTGGTTTGTAACACGAAAGAAAAATCTTGGCTGGAAATACAGTTTTGGGAATCATTAACTATAGTTGGCAATTTAGGTCCTGGGGTAGCTGAGATTGCCCAGGGAGTATGAGGAAAAGCCCTGGAAAGGAAGTCTTCCTTCCAGTAAATAATACTGGAACTACCACTTCATGGTTTCTTCTTTAATTCTTTCTACGTTATTTGCCCACAATTTGGAGTAAGTGGAGATGTACACTGGCATAGAAATTTTTGACAAGCAGGATCAGAAGGTTGCAATAGCTTTTACAGCATACTGACAAAGGTTTACGGAGCGTGTGGTAGCAGAGTGAAGTGCTTGCTGTTGAGATGACTTGGGATCAATTGCTGGAAAAACAAGGTCAAGAGCGGTTGCTTCCATGTGCACGAAAAGCAATTCCTAGATGATGGCTAAAATCGGCTGGCAGGATTTGGGGGGTTAGATTCGACCTGAACCTGTTGTCATGGAGATGAGGCGGCTATAAATTGGCCGAGTGAGAGTATTCAGAAGGGAGACTAACAATCAAAAGACTAAAGAAAGAGATTCCGAAAAAGTGAGTTACGTGGAAAGAGACAAGAAGGTTAAAACACGCCGCGGTACCCGGGCAGTGAGATAGTACCGCCTAGGGCTGGCTGAGTTTGTTTTCGTGTCATTTGTACACAAAGGGGAACCGAGCCCTCCTCACCGGAAGAAGAACCTCTGCCCTCTGGGACATTACACATTCCTCCGCGCCGGAAGAGTGCGTTCCCCCTGAGCTCCGGCTGTTTTCCTCTCAGCGCTCTCTTCCCTAAAGGAACGCTCGTGGAACCTCCGGGGTCTGCCGCTTGAAGCCGTCGGACAGCGCAGAACTTTCGCAGACAAGGAGATTAGGAACCACACCCGGCTGTCGGCAAAGGGAGGAAGAAGGAAGGCCCTACGACGAGGCGTCGCGTTGCTGCGGAGGGATTCTGTTTCTGTGGTGGCGGAGGGATTTGACAGTACGTTAACTTCCGGAAAAGTCCTGACCCAGAGAGGAAAAACCCCGAAGGAAACAATAACAAACGAGAAGAGGAAGCGATTGTGGGGTTCCTGTGTTGAGCAGTTCTTGTCCGAGAAGATGAGCTTTGGCCGCTGTCAGGAGACGTGAGAGGGTTCGGAGGGCTTCAGCCAGTCTTTCTCCACCTGTTCCCCGCCTCCTCCCCACCGGGGGGGCCCTCCGGGTATTGCCATGGCTGGCGTGGGGCCGGGGGGCTACGCGGCGGAGTTTGTGCCACCTCCCGAGTGCCCAGTCTTTGAGCCCAGCTGGGAGGAATTCACGGACCCGCTCAGCTTTATCGGCCGCATCCGGCCTCTGGCGGAAAAAACCGGCATCTGCAAAATCCGACCGCCCAAGGTACCGGAGTCCGAGGAGAGAGGGCAGGGAGAGTGCTTTAGCTTTACTTTTCGGGTCCTTCTGCCCTTTCATATTTACTCTCTTGTTTCTCAACAACTAGAAGCTAAGTTTCTCGATGTTCTTGCCTTGGTTTCTTTTGCAGGCTTTATGTGGTAGGTACGTCTGAACGCGAGAGTGGTGTCCCAGGGGCCTTTCCGCCTAGAACTTGGGAGCTGGTACTTCTCTTCTTGATTGTAGGCAGGGCTAACAAAAGACTTCAGGCCTTTCGTTGGCCGAGATGGTGTTTGAAGTGTTAGGGCATGACACGTCCTACCCTCCTGTACTGTGCTCATTATGGTGCTATAATAAAAACTGCCCTTGCATTTACTTTTTTATATTTATCCAACTTCTGTTAGTGCTTAATTTATTAAATATTTGCAGGCCTCGTCTCGAGGGTAAGGTTTCTTAAACGGTAATCTGAGATCTAATTGTCCCCTAAGATGGTATTTCCAAACAAGAACCCTAGATTCTGTTGCCGCAATGAAAGAGGCTTCCCAGGGGAAAAGGAAAAGCATTTATTTTAGAATTTGGTGGCTTAAGAGGAATTAGTCAACAATAGAGGTGGAAGAAAACGTTGAATCTTTTGACATAAGGAACCAAGATTCAAAGATTTATGAATTGCAATTATTGCAAATTACTGTTCGCCTGTAGGTTTTTATAATCTTATGTCTTTAAAGCAAGGAAAGCCAAGACTACGCCTTTGGGGGAATTAGTGCCCCAAGAGGTTGTGTGATTTGCTCAAGGTCAAAGGGTTTTTTTCTTTACCGGTTAAACCAGCATTTTCCAAATGCTATTCTTGGTCCACTTGCACAAGGCTCAACCAGATGCTTGTTAAAATGCAGATCTCTAGGCCCCTTTTCAGACTAGAATAAATTTCTGGATGTGGAAGTTCTAGAATGTGCTTTTCCAGCACGTATTCTCAGATGATGCTTAATGCACATTAAAGTTTGTGAACTATTGCCTTCGGTGCTTCTTAAAGGAACTCCTTGCTTTGTGTTTTGTCTACTAATCTGAATAAAAGGTGAAATACTGTTTTCCGTGTTGCATTTTAAAAAGTGTCTCTCACCACAGATAACCACAAGTGGTGGGCACCCTAGAGAATAAAAAGAGTTTAAGATAGGAGGGAGGAGCAGGAGCTAATTTAGCACCTACAGAGTATTTCACTTAATATTCTTTGAAACCTTAGTGGGTAAATAACATCTCATTTTACAGATGAGACAGGTTTGAATAAGTTACATAACTTATCAAATGTATGATCTTGGGTGAGTGGCAAAGTAGATTTTGAACCTAGATCAGTCTGTTTGATTCTAAAACTCAGACACGCTGCTAAACCTGTTTGTGCTTAATGAATTCGGTTAAGATTTATAAACTGTTAATAACAGGCAAAAGATTAAAAACTGATTGCTATGATAATTGATGGTATATGCATTGCCATCTTCCTAAAGCTTCATTTAACTGTTTAGCTATCAAAATTACTTAATACTGGCAAAACTTGAAGACTGAAGTTTTTCCTAAACCATGTTTTTATCTCCTGTCTTGCCTTTATGAATTAGAAATTGTACTAGCGTACCTTCAGGTAAAAAAAGTGTGTGTGTGTGTGTGTGTGTGTTTATGCCTTTTATTACTGAAAGATTGAAATAATATAGCTTTTCTTTGTATGTTATGTTATTATTAAAAATAAATCTTGTTTATAAGCGCTATTTAATTTCAATATTGGTGAGGTTCTTTAGTTTCCAAAAATAAGAAAAAATTTTTTGACTACTTCCCACATTTTTAGGTAGATTTACTCTTATTTAGGCCAAATCAAAATACGTTTTCTAGAACCCTACTTGAACTGTGCTATCTCATTTCATTTATACCATGGCTCCAATCTGGAAATTGCCCTTGTTCTGTGGATTTGCTTACTTTTTTTTTTTTTTTTTAATACTTGGATGCTGAGAAACCAGGCTTTGAACAAAACATTTATGTAACATAGACTATGAAGTGCTGTGTCACATTACACATGAACAAAAAAAGATTATATATGTATTATATAAGTACTTCAAAAATTATATAAGTACTTGAAAAAATTACTTTTTAATCCTCAGTTTTACCCTTTATAGTTTATTTCAGATTCTGTTTTGTTTTTAATTTGGTAAATTTAGATGTTTATTAGACACCGTTGTGATACATGAGTTCACTGCATTCCACTTGAGTAATTGGGGAAAACAGACTGGTGCAATTTGAGGAGGATTTATAGATAAAATAATTTTAATAATGGAATATGAGAGATGAGTGATTGAGATAAGTAATACTGAAAATATCTCATCTGAAAAATACTACTCTTTCTGTTTCTACAATGAAAAATACTTAAAAGTCGACTTCTTTTCATTATGATTTATGGCTATTCATCCCCTTAAACTAAGGGAGTGAATAATGCATTCTTTGCTTATACATCAGTATGTTTAAAAAAAATATATATGTATATATTTCTATTTAGGATTGGCAACCTCCATTTGCATGTGAAGTAAAAAGTTTTCGTTTCACTCCCAGAGTCCAGCGCCTGAATGAACTTGAGGTGAGTGTTAGATCAGGATTTCTTCCTCCTGATTCATTCTTTTTTTTTTTTTTTTTAGATTTTATTTTTTTATTTATTTGACAGAAAGAGAGAGAAGATCACAAGTAGGCAGAGAGGCAGGCAGAGAGAGAGAGGGGAAAGCAGGCTCCCTACTGAGAGAGAGCCCAATGCGGGACTTGATCCCAGGACCCTGAGATCATGACCCGAGCTGAAGGCAGAGGCTTAACCCACTGAGCCACTCAGGCACCCTCCTCCTGATTCATTCTTAATATTGGGCTCTAGCAGAGAACTTGGAGCAACTCATGTACCAGGCTTAGAATTAATGTTAGTTGGGATTGAATGGAAGGAGGTTTCTTCTTTTCCCTTTCCATTTTTTTTTCTCCTCTCCCTTCTTCCCTCCCTCCTTTCCTTCCTTCCTTATTAAATAGGATCCACTTCTGGGATGGAGCCCTACATGGGGCTTGAACCCACAACCTTGAGATCAAGACCTGGGCTGAGATCAAATTGTAAAAAATAGTTGTTAACAGTTTTTTTTCACTTAACTGGGACTATGGAAAACACTCTCTAGCTATGTGTTTCATAGTGGTAATATCTATTGCTTACCTGCAGAGACCTGGAATTCTTTTTTTCTTTTAAATTTTGAGATCCTGAAATTCTTTTTTTTTTTTTTTTTAAAGATTATTTATTTATTTATTTGACAGAGAGAGAGAGAGATCACAAGTAGGCAGAGAGGCAGGCAGAGAGAGAGAGAGAGAGAGAAGCAGGCTTCCTGTGGAGCAGAGAGCCCGATGCGGGACTCTATCCCAGGACGCTGAGATCATGACCTGAGCTGAAGGCAGTGGCTTAACCCACTGAGCCACCCAGCCGCCCTGAGATCCTGAAATTCTAAGTTCTACTTCCTTTAGCACTTATTATTCTACTAAAATTTTATGTTAATGTCGGAAGATTCTCTCTTGGGGTCTTGGAAGAATATGTTTTAATATTTTATGAAAGGTTTTCAAAGGTTATTTTTAGCTTTAACAGAACTTTTCCAAGACTGTTAATCTGATTTATTAACATGTCTCTTTAAGTATTACTGGTCTCTTTTAAATTTTCTAGATTGAAGTCTATTTAAATATTGCTGTTATACCTCTGCTGGGTTGTTGAAAGATATTTCAGTGTAGTAGAAAAGTGTTTCAGAGTACAAAAGAGAAATCTTAGCTAGCTGAGGCTTAATATGTCATGGTGAAGTTTTTTTTTCCTCTTGATGTTTCTGAGACATTTATTTTCTGGGATTTTAATCCTTTTTTTCCCTTAGTCTCTTGTAATTAGATACATGAAGGATTTTAATATCAGTAGGGTGGAGAATTGGTGTATCTGAGGTAGGCATATTTTCTATGGATGAGATGATAGAATGTTTAGAAACAGAATAATCCAATTTACTACATTTTCTGGTTAGCTAAAAGTTAAGCCAACTATTACCAAAAAATTGCTTTGGTTTATAAAATACAAGAACATTTCTGATATCTTAGAGTGATTTTTGGCCTTAGTGAATAAAGTTTCTTAGAAGTATTTTGTTTCTTGGTTGGACTAAGCAATAATGAGGTCTTTGGATTTCTTTAAAAAAAAAAAATGAGTACCTTTGTTAAGTAAAGCTGATTTATTTTCAATCATAATTTAATTCCTATTTCTGGTTTATGTTTTCTAAAAATCTTAGGCAATGACCAGAGTGAGACTGGACTTCTTGGATCAATTAGCAAAATTTTGGGAACTCCAAGGATCTACTTTGAAGATTCCAGTGGTGGAGAGAAAAATCCTGGATCTGTATGCTTTGAGCAAGGTGAAGCTTGTACTTAGTTTAGAAATTGGAGCAGGGGGGAAAAAAAAAAAAAAGAAATTGGAGCAGAGGCTAATGAATCTATGAAATTAGGAATTTCTAATAAACTTGATGGAAAACATTCCTTCCTGGGCAGGATTTGTGTGTTTGACTATGAAATGTAAATGAAAAATTTTGAAATTATCTTTAAAATTATTTTATAATTTATAGTTAAGATTTAACATATTTAGGGACTCCTGGGTGGCCCAGTGGGTGAAGCTATTGTCTTCGGCTCAGGTCATGATCCTGGGGTCCTGGTATCGAGTTCCACATAGTAGGGAACCTGCTTCTTCCTCTGCCTGCTGCTCCCCCTGCTTGTGCTCGCTCGCTCTTTTCTCTCTGACAAATAAATAAAAATCTTAAAAAAAAAGAAAGATTTAACATATTTAATGGCAAATTAGTAGGCTCTGTGATAATCAATATGCAAGAGAAATGATGCCAATCTGTTAATATTATCTTGTGTTGAGTGTATAATGTTTTTTGTTGACCTTGTCATCGTTTTTCTGTTTCTTAATTGAAAATTTGTTACATTAAAAGAAATTCATATCATTATTCTCATGTGTGATATGAATCCATTGTATTAATAGCTATAAGTAGTGTTAAGGGGTAACTGAAGCCAGCATTATCCAGAATGAGTAAGAGTTGAAAACTTAAGAGGGAAGAGTTTAGATTAATTTTTGCCTAAACTCGTTAATTTTGTAACATCTTATTTCCTAATGTGAAAAGAACTAACTGATCTGCAGCAGCATTTAAATTACGTTGAAAAATGGGGCACCTAGGTGGCTCAGTGGATTGGGCTCAGGTCATGATCTCGGGGTCCTGGGATTGAGCCCCGCATCAGGCTCTCTGCTCACAAGGGAGCCTGCTTTCCCGCCCCCCCACCCCACTCTGCCTCTCTGCCTACTTGTGATCTCTGTCAAATAAATAAAATCTTAAAAAAAAAATTACCTTGGGGCGCCTGGGTGGCTCAGTGGGTTGAAGCCTCTGCCTTCAGCTCAGGTCATGATCCCAAGGTCCTGGGATCGATCCCTGCATCGGCCTCTCTGCTCTCCAAGAAGCCTGCTTCCTCCTCTCTCTCTCTCTTTCTCTCTCTCTCTGCCTGCCTCTCTGCCTACTTGTGATTTCTCTCTGTCAAATAAATAAAATCTGAAAAAAAAATTTTTAAAAATTACCTTAAAAACATGTTTTGTTGATATAGTAATAAAAATATATGATCCTTCTGACTTGTGAGTGAAGATAGCTTGATTATCTGAGGAACTTTGAAAATATCTTTCTTTGTGGTCTTTCATATCCTCTGATTGATACATTCTTTTGAAATAAAATTGTTACTCAAATTATAGAGTTAATTTTGGAGACTCATTTTCAAGGAAAAACAAGACAAACATATTTAAGCTATTTTTTTGTGATACATTTTAAATTTAGTGTCAGGTCAGAATGCTGTGAAACAATTTTTTTAAAGATTTTATTTATTTATTTGACAGAGAGATACACAACAAGAGAGAGGGAACACAAGCAAGGGGAGTGGGAAAGGGAGAATCAGGCTTCCCGCCAAGCAGGGAGCCCAATGTGGGGCACGATCACAGAACCCTGGGATTATGACCTGAGCCGAAGGCAGACGCTTAACGACTGAGCCACCCAGGCGCCCCACTTTAAAAATTTTATATTAAATTTTGTACTGAAACTTAAAAGATTTGGCTGATAGCTGGTTATCATCTCTGGAGTTTGTGTTAGAGACATGATTTTGAAACACTTTGCTTTCCACTACTTTATAATGGGAAACAAATTTTCAGTCACCAGTCTGAGTCAGTAAATTCTCATTTTGATGGTTTCCTTGTTGATTAAATTATAATTTTGTCTTACTATTTTTAATAATAAAAAGTGATACTTGGAATGTCTATAATTTAATGGAGTTTTAAAATTAGCAATTACTGTTTACAATCAGTGCAGCAAGGAACATTCATTCTAGCCCTTAAAAACCTTGTTGGTTGGGTGCCTGGGTGGCTCAGTTGGTTGAGTGGCTGCCTTTGGCTCAGGTCATAATCCTAGGGTCCTGGGATCAGAATCCACATTGGGCTCCGAGCGTAGCTGAGAGCCTTGTTCTTCCTCTCCCTCTGCCTGCTGCTCTGCCTACTTGTGCATGCTCGCTCTCTCTTTCTGTCAAATAAATAAAATCTTCAAAAACAACAAACAACTTTTTTGGTCAGTGTAATACTTTGTAAAATATCAGGCTTAAAATAAAAACTAACATCCTTCCTCTCCACTCCCATTCCTAGTCCTCAGAACTAATTACTTTCAATTCTTTTAGCTGTTTCTGAGTTAGATCTTTGTATTTCCAAGTAATGTACTCACGCTAGCTCTTCACTTTTTAGTTTTAAATATTATACACTGATTTTCTACTGTTAGAGATGGAGAGGGGGTGTAAGAAACCTAAATCCTTACTTACTGCCCCTGTTCTATTTTAGTGTAGTTAGATCAAAAAAATTTTTTAAACCCCCAAATCAAGAGTTGCATGCTCCATGAATTGAGCCAGCCAGGTGTCCCAGATTAGTTTTTTATTAATCAAAATTTATTAGTTTGCCTGTAAATACAAATATTATTTGTACCTGAGCCTTATAGTATGCTATGATTGTTTTCCTTATACCAATTTTTATTTTCCTTGGAGTTAATAATCACCCTCCCTGTGGTCATTTTGTAAGTTTTCTTTGTAACCATCAAAAATTTATTTTCAGATTTTCCAGCAGCAGTATCTTTCCACATGATTTACCTGTCAGGTGATCTATCAGTTCCATTTTCTTCTTGAGGCCATTCCTTTGGAGCTCTTTTTTCCTGCTCCGATCTCTATTCCTTGTTTTTTAAGGTCAGCTGTCAGCTTGGAACCTCCTTATGCTGTATTGTTCTGGGAATTCCCTTTCCCTTTCCCCTTATTTCAAGTCCATATTACTTGGTTTCCTCCTATTTTGGTGAAGCATTTCTTGTTAGTTTCATGAAGAAGGTGGTGAATGGAATATAAATTTTTGCTCATCTCAAAGTGTTCTATTCTTACACTTTAGTGTTTAGAAGTCTAAATTTTAAATTGTTTTTCTTTAATATTTTGAAAGCTTTACTCAATCTTTCCGCCTTTAGTGTTGCTGTTGAGAAGAATGATGCTAAATTAATTCTTGTTCCTTCCTATGTGGCTTTCTTTTTCTTGAAGATGCAGAATCTAATCTTTATTCCCAGTGCCTTGAGATTTCACATCAGTATGTGTTTTTCATTTATACATAAATCTTTAGTTATTGTTTTGCTTTTTATCACATTTTTAAACAGTTCACAGGTGGACATCATGTGTTCCTTGATGTTTCATCTTTGTTCATCTGTCATCTTTAAAATGAAAGTCTAGAACTTTCACTAATTTAAAGTCCAGCTGAACATTTCATAATGAACAAAGCTTAATAAAATTTACATTTTATTTTTTACTTTAGAAATTTTTTTATTAACATATAATGTATTTTTTGGCCCAGGGGTACATGTCTGTGAATCATTAGGCTTACACACTTCACAGCACTCACCATAGCACATACCCTCCCCAGTGTCCATAACCCAACCACCCTATCCCTACCACCCCCTCCACCCCCCGCCCCCACCCCGGCAACCCTTAGTTTGGTTTGTGAGATTAAGAGTCTCTTACGGTTGTCTCCCTCCCGATCCCATCTTGTTTCAATTTTTTCCTTCCTGATCCCCCAGATCCCCGATGTTGCCTCTCAAATTCCTCATATCAGGGAGATCATATGATAATTGTCTCTCTATGACTTATTTCGCTCAGCATGATACCCTCTAGTTCCATCCATGTCGTTGCAAAAGGCCAAGATTTCATTTCTTTTGATGGCTACATAGTATTCCATTGTATATATATACCACATCTTCTTTATCCATTCATCTATTGATGGACATTTAGGTTCTTTCCATAGTTTGGCTATTGTGGACATTGCTGCTATAAACATTTGGGTGCAGGTGCCCCTTCGGATCACTACACTTGTATCTTTAGGGTAAATACCCAGTAGTGCAACTGCTGGGTTGTAGGGTAGCTCTATTTTCAACTTTTTTGAGGAACCTCCATGCTGTTTTCCAGAGTGGCTGCACCAGCTTGCATTCCCACCAGCAGTGTAGGAGGGTTCCCCTTTCTCCGCATCCTCACCAGCATCTGTCATTTCCTGACTTGTTAATGTTAGTCATTCTGACTGGTGTGAGGTGGTATCTCATTGTGGTGATTTGAATTTCCCTGATGCCAAGTGATGTGGAGCACTTTTTCATGTGTCTGTTGGCCATCTGGATGTCTTCTTGCAGAAATGTCTATTCATGTCCTCTGCCTATTTCTTGATTGGATTATTTGTTCTTTGGGTGTTGAGTTTGATAAGTTCTTTATAGATTTTGGATATTAGCCCTTTATCTGATAATGTCGTTTGCAAAAATCTTCTCCCATTCTGTCGGTTGTCTTTTGGTTTTGTCTACTGTTTCCTTTGCTGTGCAAAAGCTTTTGATCTTGATGAAGTCCCAGTAGTTCATTTTTGCCCTTGCTTCCCTTGCCTTTGGCGATGTTTCTAGGAAGAAGTTGCTGCAGTTGAGGTGGAAGAGGTTGCTGCCTGTGTTGTCCTCAAGGATTTTGATGGATTCCTTTCTCACATTGAGGTCTTTAATCCATTTGGAATCTATTTTTGTGTGTGGTGTAAGGAAATGGTCCAGTTTCATTTTTCTGCATGTGGCTGTCCAATTTACCCAACACCATTTGTTGAAGAGACTGTCTTTTTTCCATTGGACATTCTTTCCTGCTTTGTTGAAGATTAGTTGACCATAGAGTTGAGGGTCTATTTCTGGGCTCTCTATTCTGTTCCATTGATCTATGTGTCTGTTTTTGTGCCAGTACCATACTGTCTTGATGATGACAGCTTTAGAGCTTAAGTCTGGAATTGTGATGCCACCAACTTTGGCTTTCTTTTTCAACATTCCTCTGGCTATTCGAGGTCTTTTCTGGTTCCATATAAATTTTAGGATTGTTTGTTCCATTTCTTTGAAAAAAATTGGTGGTATTTTGATAGGGATTGCATTAAATGTGTAGATTGCTTTAGGTAGCATAGACATTTCCAATCCATGAGCATGGAACTTTTTTCCATTTCTTTGTGTCCTCCTCAATTTTTTTCATGAGTACTGTATAGTTTTCTGAGTACAGATTCTTTGCCTCTTTGGTTAGGTTTATTCCTAGGTATCTTATGGTTTTGGGTGCAATTGTAAATGGGATTGACTCCTTAATTTCTCTTTCTTCTGTCTTGCTGTTGGTGTAAAGAAATGCAACTGATTTCTGTGCATTGATTTTATATCCTGATGCTTTACTGAATTCCTGTACAAGTTCTAGCAGATTTGGAGTGGAATTTTTGGGTTTTCCACAAAAAGTATCACATCATCTGCAAAGAGTCATAGTTTGACTTCTTCTTTGCCAATTTGGATGCCTTTAATTTCTTTTTGTTGTCTGATTGCTGAGGCTAGGACTTCTATTACTATGTTGAATAGCAGTGGTGATAATGGACATCCCTCCTGTGTTCCTGACCTTAGCGGAAAAGCTCTCAGTTCTTCTCCATTTAGAATGATATTCTCTGTGGGTTTTTCATAAATGGTTTTGATGATATTGAGGAATGTACCCTCTATCCCTACCTTGTGAAGAGCTTTGATCAAGAAAGGATGCTGTACTTTGTCAAATGCTTTTTCAGCATCTATTGGGAGTATCCTATGGTTCCTGTTCTTTTTTTTATTAATATATTGTGTCACATTGATTGATTTGTGGATGTTGAACCAACCTTGCAGCCCTGGAATAAATCCTACTTGGTTGTGGTGAATAATCCATTTAATGTACTATTGGATTCTATTGGCTAGTATTTTGGTGAGAATTTTTGCATCGGTGTTCATCAAGGATATTGGTCTGTAACTCTCTTTTTTGATGGGGTCTTTGTCTGGTTTTGGGGTCAAGTACGTTTTATTTTTGTCAAAGTGTTTATGAAGTTTATTGTAAGTAGGTTCATCATAAGGGAATTTGTGAATCATTCCAGTCAGTGATCCTAAGACTTCAGTCTTTTTGCTATCTTTCTCAGTGTCACAATTGCAGGAAACCTCTCCAGGCAAAAGCAAAATTGTGATAGCCCTCAATCTCAGATCCAGTTTTAACTCCATGTAATGTGCCATGTTGTCTTCCTCCATATATACCCAAACTATTGCTTTCTTCATAGCTTTCCTGTACCCTTCTCTATGAAGTCACTTTTGAGGAGAGAATGTCCACTATCTCATTTAATACTTTGATTGCACTTGATAACTTTTCTTCTTCTTCTTCTTTTTTTTTTTAACTTGGTATAGGCACTCAGGCATGTATGTTTAATTCCTTTTTTTTTTTTTAACAGTAACATATAATGTATTATTTTGTTCAAGGGTACAAGACTGTGATTCATCAGTCTTACACGACACCCATTGCTCACCACAGCACATACTCTCCCCAGTGTCCTTCACCCAGCCACCCTATCCGCCCCCCACTCCTTTCCCCACTTGTTAAGTTTTCTTCTCTGAACTCATGTGTTTGAGGTCTTATAACTTTTCTTGTATTTTTTGTATTCTTTGATAATTATATCTCCCACTTATCTTTTCTCACTTTTTGAACTTTTATTAGTTAAATGTTAGACTGATAACTTGATTCTAGATTATTAGAGTATTTGATCCTAAGTTTGCTTACCTAGTTCTATTAGGTTAGAGTCCCTTCATTTTTTTTTTTTGAATTATTTTTATTAACATACATCGTATTATTTGCCCTAGGGGTACAGGTTTGTGAATCATTAGGTGTACACATTTCACAATGGATAGAGTTCCTTCTTTTCAGACTCCTGAGAGTAAATCTTTAGTCTTGTCCTGGGGTTAGAGAGCAATAGTTGCCTGGCTGTGCTGACTGGAGGAGGTCTAATTGCTTTTATACAGGTTTTCAACCAGTCCTGTTCTCTTTTTATTGCCGTTTCTGATTTTATTTTATTTTGTTTTTTTAGGATTTTATTTATTTGACAGAGAGATAGATAACCCAAACAGGGGGAGCAGCAGGCAGAGGGAGCGGGAGAAATAGGCTCCCTGCTGAGCAAGAATTCCCAACTTGGGGCTCTATCCCAGGACCCTGGGATCATGACCTGAGCTGAAGGCAGATGCTTAACTGACTGATCCACCCAGGCGCCCGCCATCTCTGATTTTATTTTTATTTTTTTATTTTTTAAGATTTTATTTATTTATTTGACAGAGAGAGATCACAAGTAGGCAGAGAGGCAGGCAGAGAGAGAGAGGAGGAAGCAGGCTCCCTGCTGAGCAGAGAGCCCGATGCGGGACTCGATCCCAGCACCCTGAGATCATGACCTGAGCCGAAGGCAGCGGCTTAACCCACTGAGCCACCCAGGTGCCCCAACCATCTCTGATTTTAAAGGGACTGCTGCTTCCATTTCTTAGGTCTTTCCAGGCTCTGATTCTCCGTGGCTTTCTTCTGTTGAAGGTGCTTGTTGGTTTTTGTTCTTGCCTGCTAGATTATCACTTAATGTATCTGCTTTCTCTTGGTCCTGTGCCTTTTTGTACCTTAACTATCTTTTCAGCGGAGGCTTGAGAGAGAGGTTTTAAGTAGGAGACTACTACTTAATTCTGTTAAGATTGTCTCCTACTGGCCAGACTTAGTTTTACATTGAATGGAAATTTTCACCTTGATTAACATTACTTTTCGCTCAACTTTTGGTTGAAGGGCTTGTTTCCATTTTGTTCGGTTTACCTTTGCATGTCATGTGCCTTTTTATAGGACATGGCTTACAAGTGATATTTTTCTGGTGATAATGGTGTGATATATTTCATGGTAAAATGTTAGGAGTAAATGGTTTTTATATTGTGAAATTATATGTGATAATTCTTGAATCTGTCAGCTAAAGAAAAATAAGTGTAAAATTTTGTGTGTTTTATGGTATCAGGTCCTGTTAGATTGTTAGAGTGTTATATACATGGAAACAAAGTCATAGTATTGCTTTCTTGGTGAGATAGTTTTATCTTATTTCTTAGCCATACTCTGACTGTGCTAGCTGTCATTTTCACAGCTGCATGCCAGTAAGCATCTTAACTGGGTGGTACAGCATGACTGGATCCATGCAGATATATCATTACTAATGTAAATTTAACTTAAGGTGCTTTGCATACAAACTAGAATAGTATGTAATGGTGATAAATGTATTGTATAATGAAGACTACTAAGAGGGCTTCTGTTTCTTTTGGACTCTTCCCCACTTGCTTCAACCACAGTGGTTTCCTTACTGTTCCTCAGACATTTGAGGTATACTTCTAAGATGGAGCCTGCGCTCTGACTGTTCGTGTATATCTGCTTGGGTAACTCTTTCACCTTGAAGAAGTCTTTGCTCAAATTTCACTTTTATAATGAACTTTTTTGTGACCATTTATACTTTGGTTAAACCCTCACTTGTGAGGTCTTTTAACTGCTTTTTAAAGTTTCTTCTATGGGGCTTATCACTTTAAAATTTACATACTATGTTTATTGGCTGGTTTTCCTGGTAGAATATAAGCACCATGAGGGCAGAGATCTTCATTTTATTCACAGGTGTATCCTAAGCACCCAGAATAGTACCTGACAGTATAGAAGCGCTGGAAAGATGTGAATTAAAGGCATCCTGATTCATGCACTTGCTTCCAGATAGCCCTCTAAAACACCCTCATTGTGTTTTCCTCTACACTACAAGATTGGAAAAATAAACTTTTTTCTCCTTATAATTTTCCCCTGGCAAGTCTTTTTTAACAGAAACGGCTTCTCTGAGGATGTGCTAAAAGAAGCTAAAGAATTAGAGATATGTTCAACTTTTGTGCACATGAACTTACATGTTCCCACCAAGCTTTGAGGGAAATTTTGCTTTGGTATAGGTTCGTTTTTGTGTATAAGAGCATTGTGGGAGTACAAGAGCTGAAAAAATAAACATGAAGTGTTTATTTACAGCATGCACAGACCTCACGTGCCTATACACACAGACATAATAACACTGCTAACGTTGACACTGTGCTTATTTTGTCCTGGTGCTTTTCGTGTTTTATTTCATTTTTCTTTATAACTGCCTCATAATAAATTGTAAGTGCTATTATTAATATTTTAATAATAGGGCTCCAAAGTGCAAATTATGATGTAACTTACCCAAGGTCACACAGTTACTAAGTAGTGAGGTTTGAACTCTGGAAATCTGGCTCCACAGTCCATGTTCTTAGCCTTTTTATTCAAAATTATGGTAAAATATGCATAACATAACAGTTAACCATTTTTTAAGTGTACAATTTAATGACTTTAAGTGCATTCAAAATGTTGTACAACCATCACTACTCTTCATTTCCAGAACTTTCCCTTTCCCTTCAGGCCTCTGGTAAAACCTCTTATTCTACTTCCTCTATTAAATTTGTTTATTCTGGGTATTTCATATAAGTAGTATCATATAATATTCATCTTTTTGTGTTTGAGCATAATGTTTTCAAGGATCCATGTTGTCACATGCATTAGTTTCATTCCTTTTTAAGGCTGAATAATATTCCTGTATATGTGTCTATATCAGATTTTGCTTATTCATTTCTTGATGGACCTTTGGGTTTTTTCCACCATTGTTACCAGCATTTGAGTATTGTGAGTAATGCCTCTGTGAACATTGGTTTGCAAGTATCTGTTTAACTCTCTGTTTTTAGTTATTTTGGGTGGAATTGTTGAGTCAGGTAATTCTATGTTTAATTTTCCTTTTAACTTTTTTTAAGTAAGCTTTACGCCCAGTGTGGCGCTTGAACTCACAACACTGAAATCAAGTTGCATGCTCCACCAACTGAGCCAGCCAGGCACCCTTTTCTTAACTTTTTTGATGAAGAGAAATAGCAGTAGTGTACAAGTGTACACTCAAATATTTTTTTGAGTTCAGGTAACTATGTCACAGTCCTTTTTATTTTATCATCAGTCACCTGAACACTGCCTGTATTTTAGAGTGTGAGAGATGTACAGTATCAGTTTCTGAAAGATAGGGAACCTTTATAGATGTATGTTCTATATAGTGCCTGGTTTGATGTGAGCATTCAGCCAAATTGTTCAATTTATCTTAACTCTTCCTATGTTAATACATTCTGTATTATGTTTTCTAGTAAGTTTACCACTGTAATCTCATCTTTCCTTTGTAATCTTCCATGTAAAACTTCTTTTGAAAAATTATAGCCTTTTCCAAAATAGTCTCTGAATCCACTGTTTCCTTGACATTTCTGTTAAAATTCTCTAAATTATTTGGTACATTTCCCAATTTTATTTCCTATGTTTATTTCATGCTATATAACTTACATTTATGTTTATTTTTGTTGTTTTAATTCTTACTTTATATTTTGAGTTCCTTATGGATATGGAGTACATAAAACTGTTTAATTCATTGAAAATAGGCACATTAAATAATAGAGTTTAAAACTTCTGAAAGTTGTTCTTTATTTCATGCTTTAAGTGTTGACAAATTTCAATGTCAGGTGTATGTGGAAAGGAAATTAGAAATCTAATTTCTTAAGCTCAGAACAAGTTTTCTGTTTAGCAGGCAAGATACAGAGTCAGAATGCATTAATCTGCCTTCTTTTTCTAAATGATTTTTACTTTCTTTTCAGATCGTTGCCAGCAAAGGAGGTTTTGAAATGGTTACAAAAGAGAAGAAATGGTCTAAAGTGGGTAGTCGCTTGGGATATCTGCCAGGAAAAGGAACTGGGTCTCTTTTGAAGTCACATTATGAAAGAATTCTCTACCCATATGAACTTTTCCAATCTGGTGTCAGCCTTATGGTGAGATGCATCATTTTTTGTTTTCAGGAGTGGATAAATCCAGTCCTCCAAATGAATGTTAGACTGTGTTTTCTGTAACAAGGTAGCAGTTTGCTAAGCATAGAAAGTTAAAAAGGTTTCTCTGGGTACCAAAATTTGGGGTAGCAAGGTGTGGTTTAAAAATTGCAGCTACTTTTGATGGTTTACAAGATAAAGGTCAATGGGAATGAAGGTTGTTTTCTTATTTATTTGAAATAAATTCTCTTGACTTAAGCTTTTTGAAGAAATCCTCCTCTTGATTTCATGTATTTTTTAAATAGCTTTATTGATGTTATAATTTGCATACTGTAGAATTCAGTCATTGTAGATACACAGTCAGTAAGCTTTAATAAATTATACATTTATGCAGTAATCACCACAGCTCAGTTTTAGAATATTTCCATCAGCCCAGAAAGTTCCTTTGTGTTTGGTTGTAGTTGGTTCCTGTTCATAACCCCAAACCCAGATAAACACCTGATTTTCTTTCTGGCTCTGTAGTTTTTTGCCTTTGTAGAAATTTCACATAGATGGGATCATACAGTATAATTTTGTGTCTGGCTTCTTTCACTTAGCCTAATGTTTTCAAGGTTCACCTATGTTTTAGCCTGTATTAATACTTCATTCCTTTTTATGGCTGAATAATAGTCCATTGTATGGATATACCATATTTGTTTATCCATTTACCAGTTGGTGGACAGTTGGATTGTTTCCAGTTTATGGCTATTATGAATAAATGCTATGAATATTCATGTATAAGTCTTTGTGTGGACATATGTTTTCATTTCTCTTGGGTAGATACCTAGGAGTGGAATTGCTGGGTTATATGGTAAGTTTATGTTTAACTTTTTAAGAAACTGCCAAACTGTTTTCCAAAGTGGCTGAACCATTTTACATTCCCACCAGTAATGTAGAGGCTTCCAGTTTCTTCACGTCTTTGCCAACACTTGGTATTGTCAGTTCTTTTGCTTATAGCCATTCTAGTGGGTGTGTAGTGGTATCTCATTGTGGTTTTAATTTTCATTTCCCTAATGACCAGTGGTGTGCATCTTTTCATGTGCATATTAGCCATTTGTATATTTTCTTGATGAAGTGTCTGTTCTGATCTTTTTTTTATTGGATTGTTGTGTCATCTTACACTTGTTTTAAGAGTTTGCTATGTAGTCTGGATACAAGTCTTTTATTAGGTATATGATTTTACAAATATTCTCTGCTAGTCTGTGGCTTATCTTTTCATTTTTATAATGGTGTCTGTTTGAAGAGTAGTTTATTAATAATTTCCTTTACCCCCCTTCTATGGATTGTGCTTCTGTTGTCATATTTAAGAAATCTTTTCCTAACTCAAGTCCCCAAAGATACTCTTTTTTGTTTTCATCTAGTAGTTTTATAGTTTTAGCTTTTATATTTAGGTCTAGATCCATTTTGGGTTTTTTTGTTTGTTCGTTTTTTTGTAGGTGTAAAGTATGAGGTAAAAGTGTAAGTTCATTTGTGGGGGGAGGGGAAATGTATATGTATATGAATATTCAGTTGTACCAGTATCATGTGTTTAAAAGACTACTACCCTTTTCCTATTGATTTACATTGGCACCTTTGTTGAAAATCAGTTGATTATTAATGTGGGTTTATTTCTGGTCTCTGTTTTGTTCTTTGGTCATATATTTACCCTAACACCAGTACTATACTGTCTTGAGTATTGTAGCTGTATTTTAAGTTTTAATATCCAGTAGTGTTAGTCTTCCAACTTGGTTCTTCTTTCTTCAGAATTTTCAAAGAACATGCATTTCCACATAAATTTTAGAAATTGACTTCTCAATTTCTGCAACAAAAGCCTGCTAGGATTTTGATAGGGATTGTCTTGAATCTGTAGATGGATTTGCTGGGTAGAATTGTCATCTGGTTTCATGTAGTTTTGGGATTTATTGGAAATTTATTATTTCTCTCCTGATTCTCCAATCTTACTTCTTATCAGTGAACCTGCTTTCTTTCTGTGCTCTGATTCTTTAGGGTATACAGATGCCTAATTTAGATCTTAAGGAAAAAGTAGAGCCTGAGGTTCTTGGCACTGATGTCCAAACTTCCCCAGAGCCAGGCACAAGAATGAACATTCTGCCGAAGAGAACAAGGCGTGTCAAGTCTCAGGTATCAACCTCCATGGATCATTTTTAATAGGAGTTTTAAATGCATTGACTGCAGAACAATTATGTGGTTATTGGAGGCATTCACATACTGTTGTTCTTTAGAATGTGAAGACACCTGTCTTTCATTTAACTTTAAGATGAACAAGGAGGAAATTGTAAAATTCAGTCTGATTTGATTTAGGAAGCTTTTTGTTAAGTTTGAACAGTTTTGATGAGGAGGACAAATCAGAGTAGGGCCAGTGTTATAGACATGCTGATGAACTGTAGTTTATTTTATTTTCATGGTTAGCAGAAATGAGAGGAGTAGGAATGGGTGGTTTTATTTTTCGCTCATTCCTTTAAAAGCTAGAGTATAAATTTTAGTGTTTGAACCATTCCAATGTTAACTTCTATAGTGTTCTTGTAGCCAAAAATAATTTCATCAGAAGAAAAATACCCTAATTTCTTCTTGTCTGGACCTGCCCTATCTTCCTTTCCCCATTCTCATTTGTGGTCTTCAAAGTGTGCTTTTAAAGTTGTTGTAAAGATAGGTCTGTAGGTTGGGACAGGAAGATGCTGCTTTCCTTGCTCTGAATTGCTCCTTAAATCTCCTCCATGGTAATTTTAGCTTCTTAGGTACTTTGATAACAGAAAGGTAGGTGTCTTGGATGGAGAATGTGAATTTAATGGAAATTCACTGGAAAGTGAATTATAAATTTATGTTCCTTTATTAGTAAGTTACCAGTATGTAATATAAATTGTTTGGTAATTTATAATTAAATAAGTATTTTATTGCATTATAATAATATAATTTATATTTAGCATAATGAGAATTCTTAGTTATAAACCATTATAAATTAGTAAACTCTGGTTTGGTCATTAAGTGATTTTTGTTACTGTGGCTGATCTCAAAAGTTCTAACCATCATTGGGTATATAGTGATGATTCTGTTTCAAGACCTGAAACACTTGAAGACTAGTAGTCTCTGACTTGGTGACTCACTAAGAGTTGCCCCAGGTGGCCTTGCTCCTCTCATCAGTTGACTACTTGTGATGAAAGTTCTTTTGATGTTCCTTCTGAAACCATAAAAAAGCTTGGCTGCTCATTGCCTGTATATAAGAAAAAGACAATATAGAATGTTTTTACTCGTTGGAATAATTGTTAATGTAGTCAGATTTGTTGATATGAGGTAGAAACTAGAACCATTGTAAGCTTTTCTTTGTTTTTTTGTTTTTTCTTTACTGTAGGCTTTTCAGTGAAGAATTTGTTCAATTCACAGTTTGTCCTTAATTTCTATATTCCTTAGTCTGCCTTATTCCTACTCTTCAATTTCAAAAAGAAGAGAAAGGCTTTCTGGTAGAACTCCTTTGACTTCTTGCCCCATACACAGAACTGATGGTATTCCTTCTGAATTTCTGCCAGTTTCTGTGGGCAAAGGGTACCTTTGTCTCTAAGGATAATCCTCCCACATCTGTCCTTTCTGGCTTCTTTAGGGATTTTAATACGCCACTTGTGAGATCTTTCTCTCTTACCTCCTTTGTCTGCTGAATCTCCTCCTACCCCCAATGTAAACATGTTTAAAGTCTCTGTCATCTTAAAACAAAAACTCCTTTCCTTGATAATGCCTTACTCCTTGCCTCTTTTCATGAAGTTTCTTGAAAAGCAGTCAATGTTGTCTCATTTTCCTCAGGATCGGTTTAGCTTTTGTACTCTGTAATCTGACACTGAGCTAAATTATTTTGTTGAAACTGCACCACCCAAGTTACCACTGAGTTAATAATTGTCAAAAGCTGAGGGCTTTTTATTTCTTCTTCATCTTTGAGGATATATACATTTAATAGGGTAGTTGACTCCCCTTTTTGAAATTCAGTTAACTTGATTTTTCTTTGGCTTCCGTGATGCCTCTCTCCTGTTTATCCTCTTCACTCTGACCTCTCCTTAGTTATCTTTGTTCTCTCTTCCTCCTCAGTCATCTTTGTTCTCTCTTCCTATTGCCCTTTACATGGTGGTTTTAAGTCTTTTCCTATCTTTGCTCTCCTTAGCTATCTTATCTACCCTATGATTTCAGTTACTACCTGTACACTCGAGACTCCTAAATATGTTGTAACGCTCATGTTTCTTTTGTGTTTACCAAAGATGTGTGTGTGCATATTGGTGGCCATTGGTGGCCACAGCAGGAATGCTGAATTCAGTACATCTCATACATGACCATCTTCTCTAAATCTGTTTTTTCTTTATTATTTTCTAGCCTGGTATCCATGACAAGCACAGCCATCCAATAGTCTTTTTAAACAAGAAACAGAAGTTACAGAAGTTATCTTATTCCACTTTCTTATCTCTATCACATCACTTGTTTTACTCTTGTTTTTATTCTTTTTTTTTTTTAAAGAATAGATAAATAATATTTATTTTGGAGAAAGAGGGGGAGAGAGAATATTTATTTTGGAGAAAGAGGGGGGGAGAGAGAGAGAGAGAGAGAGAATGAAAGTGCATGCAAGTGGGGGGAGGGGCAGAGGGAGAGGGAATCTCAAGTAGACCTGTTGAGCACAGAGCCTGAGGCAGGGCTCTGTCTCACAACCCTGAGATCATGTCCTGAGACAAAGTCAAGAGTTGGACACTTAACCAGATCCACCCAGGTACCCCTGCAGTGATTGTTTTTTTCATCTTTGACCTCACTAGTGAGCTTTTTGAAACCTGGAGTCACAGTTTGTCTGTATGAAGGGTTATTAGACCCTTAACACATTTATACATTAGTACGAAGCCCATGATGCCAGTATGTCTCATTATTATTATTATTATTTTTTAAAGATTTTTTTTTTTGTTTATTTGACAGACAGAGATCACAAGTAGGCAGAGAGGCAAGTAGAGAGAGGGGAAAGCAGGCTTCCTGCTGAGCAGAGAGCCCGACCGTGGGACTCGATCCCAGGACCCCGAGATGATGACCTGAGCTGAAGGCAGAGGCTTAACCCACTGAGCCACTCAGGCGCCCCACTTTGTTTCATTATTGGTGACCTTAAGTTTGAGCCAGATTTCCATTATACTTAACTTTTTTTGTAATAAAAGTAATCAGAGTACACTGAAAGACAGTGTGAATAACTTGACTTCCAGTTATGTTTTACCCAGTGTTCTCACATTCATTGATGATCCTTACCTGAATTAGTTATATTGGTGGTTGCAAGCTGGGTGATATTCTAGCTCTGTCATTTTCTATATTTGTTAACATTTTTCTTTAAAGGAGAACTCTTCTCCCACACTTTCTTGAGTTACTTCTTTCATACACTAAAACGTTTATATCTTAAGTGTACAGTTTTGTGAATTTCAGTAAATGTCTGTACCTGTGGAACCATGACTGACTCCCCCACTATAGTCACTACAGATAATGTTTTTTTAAAAAATATAATGTCTTATTATTTATTACCATCTCCTACTCCTTTTTGATAATACTGTTGTTCCAAATTTGCTCTCTAAATGGGAACCCCATCAAGCTGCTTCATGATACTCTTTTGACTTGTCTCTATCCTTATTTGAGCACTTGTTTAGCACAAAAGTTTTCTTGCCTTGCTTTAGATTTGGAATCAGTCATTTCTCCGTGGAATTCTGGTTCATTTTAGTGTGAAATAATATTCATTAACCAAGATCTGAGCACAAGGTGTGCTTGTTCCTACTGGGATGCCATTGCTTTTGTAGGTCCTTTTAGTGGTTAGAGCTGGGAAATAAAATTTAAAAACATTATGAGTTTATATTTTCAGAAATGGATTGATAATTTCATTTCTAATCTAGCATCTCAAAGTTCTTTTGGTTTATGTTATAGCTCTTTTCCTAGTTTTTTGAGTTGGCAGTGTAATTTATTTCTATTTTTCTGTTTTGACTGAGATGCTTAAGACTATAAAACTCCCTGTGATCACTGCTTTGATTTATTCTGGATATTCTGATTTATAGTCTTTTATTATTGTTGTTGTTACCAGTTTTTAATAGGAAGTTAAAGATTTCTGACCGGTCTTTTTATTTTTTATTTTTGCTACTTCTACCTTTTATTCCATTAAGATCAGATAATGTTTTATTATTTCTACTTTTTGGAACTTTATTGCCTGAAAAGGTTGTGAGGATCAATTGATTAAAATAGTATGGTACAATAGTATCTGCTACTGTATGTTTTATGGTACACAGTATCTGCTTAGTGTATGTTAGGATTTCTTATATACTGTGCATTAATAGTGGTGAATGTATAGTGTCATGTTTATCCTCAGACTGTAGAAGTTGATTAATATAATTAAATTGATCTACTAAATTTTAAATATATTAAAATGCTCTTTCGTTGGTTGATTCTTTTATGATCATAGACTCACAACGTATGTATTTTATCCTGATTCATTTTTATTCTTATTGACTCTTTTTAATAAGTTTTAGTTATTTACTTAGTTTACATTCAGAGTATATGGTTCATTTGAATTCATGGTGTAACACTTTAACTATCAGGATGTTCTCATCTTCAAATACTAGAGTGGCAGATAATATCAGCTTAAACATTAGGAACACAGTTTTCACATGAGGACACATTTTTCACATAAGATTTCCAGAAATAGGTAGTTCTAGGGTTGATGCAACAACTGCACATTGCCATGAAGGGCCTGGGCTCTTTCCATCTTTCTACTTTGCTTTCCTCAGTGTGTGGGGGTAATAGATATCTTCTTAGCTGCAGTATGGCTGCTAGGGTCCAGTGTAGTGCTTTCACCAGGCTTCATCTCCTAACAGTAGGGAAGGAGGTTGGGTAAAAGCCTTACTACTCTTTGAGAAGCTTTCTCTTTTATTAGAGACAAAAGTCTTTCCCAGAGGCTTCTAGAAGATGTTTCATTGGTCCAGACCAGATTAAGATTTCTACTCCTAGCTCAGTCATCACTAACAAAGAGGAATGGCATGATTGGCTTAGAATAATCATTATTCATCTAATAGGGTGGGCATATTGCCTTTTGATCAAAGATGGGTGTCCATTAGCAAGGTAGAAGTGAGGATTTCTATTATTACCAGTAGCACACTGGTTATAACCAGTAGCATTTGTTTATGGACAGAACCTAACTGACAACTGTTGTTTTAATTAAGATAGATTTCCTTTTGTGGAAATGAAGCTGGGTGACTATCCAGTTGTTGTAATAAGGCTGTGAGTAGATTTAGAGAGCAAAAATAAAATATTTTTTTCTTCATATTGAAGAGGATCTTGAAACTTCCCTTGGTAAGAAAGTAAATGTATGAATCAGAAAGATTAGATAATGCAGTTTTGTTTATATATTTATTTTTTTAGTCAGAATCTGGAGAAGTGAACAGAAACACGGAACTGAAGAAACTTCGAATTTTTGGGGCTGGGCCTAAGGTCGTGGGCCTGGCAGTGGGAGCAAAAGATAAAGAAGGTAAAATCTCTTATTTGGTCACGAAAAGAAATAAGGTCTAGCCATGTGGTTCCAATAAGATTCACATAATATTTGAATTGAAGTTTGCCTTGGGATTTTCTTAAGAGTGTAAACTTGGAATGTGGTTCCTAGATGGATCACCTTTTATGGCATTTAATCTTGAATTTAAGGCTTGAGGAACCATATTTTATTGAATTTTTGTAATATTTGGAAGAGAGAAATTTTCCTTTTCCATGTCTAATATATGACAGAAATTTTTAATTTCTCAAGGCTAGTTTAGGAGAGAAAGGTGGAATGAATGATTCTCACCTGGTGATCCATACCTTATAACTTTTAAATTTAAAGATCGATTTTCTGACCTTTAGTATCAGAATTTATTGTGGAGAGCTTATGATTAAAATTCCCATGATTAAAATTCTAATTCTGATTTTATTTTTCCATAATTGCCTTGATATATTATGACACTTCATTTAAATAAACTCTAGGTTTGTAGAAAGCCTTGTATTCTCAGCTTAATATGTTTGAAACTCTGAGTAAAATTGCTAATGCAGAGATCAAGTTCCATTATTCTCTCTATATACGTGTCAGTTTTAAAACTCTATAAAGATTGTATTGGATTTGTTTTTAATGTATATGAATTTAGTGAAATACTACAATCACGGGTTGTATTATTACCCTTTTCTTGATAATGAGAAATTACATCACAATTCAGATTGTGGACGAGAACTCTGGAGGGTCAGATGATATTGTCCCATCACTCTAAAAACATTCATTGTGATAGGACGCACTACATACATAGTGATGTTTATTATCACCCTTCTAAGAATTAAGCACTTTGATTATCTTTTTCATTCTCGTACCTATTGCATTGGCTGGCAGTGATCTTAAAACTAGTCTCAAATTAGTCCCTGATAAACACTACATACAGGCAGTATAGAATTAGTAGTTTAGCTCTCTGGAGCTTGATTGCCTGGGTTAGATTTCCAGATCTGCCACTGACTGGCTGTGTGATTTTGGGCAAGTTATCTAACTTCTCTAGACTTTAGATTCTTTATCTTCAGTGGGGATAATAGCATAACTATCTCATAGTGTTTTTGAGATTTAATATAAATTATTTTAAATAGTGTCTGGTCCATAGTAAGCTCTCAACATTAGTTTTTACTATTATTATATAACTATTTTTATTTCAAGATGAGGTCTCCCGAAGACGAAAAGTTACCAACAGGTCAGACGCATTTAACATGCAAATGAGACAACGGAAAGGAACTCTCTCTGTTAACTTTGTAAGTGTTCTGAGATGTGTCAGGAGGGAAAGGATTTATTTTTAGTTTTGCACTTTATATCTCGCTGTATTTTGGTATGCCGTTTAGTTAGTTCGTTTGGTTAGAAGACTAGATGGTAAATCTAAAGTTGCAGCTTTCGTTAATGTAATGTGAACCCTGCTTTGTCTGTTTACATTGACTCTTCCCCTGAGTTATACTCACATGTACCTTGTGAGTGAGAGAATGAATATGAATCTGTAAATTCTTGAGCTGTATTGTAGACAGTGCTCAGAATTCATTCTCTACTGAAGAGTGTTTGTGTATAGGATGACATGGTGTATTTTATTTATATAATTGACTTTCAAGTAACCTGGATTTGTGGTGTTTCTTTATTCCAATAACTTGATACGCTTTTATTAACTTGCCTGAGAAGCACTGAGGAGATTGAGGAAGTTTTATGAAAAGTTGTCTAAATACAGTCATTTAAAAAATATTCAGGATTTAAGTTATGTGTGCTCTTAGTGTACATTATTTTGTTTGTTTCAATTAAGGAGTTCCTGGTAAAAATTTAATATTATTAATATAGAAAATAGACTTCTATTTTATTTTGTTTGTTTTCTAACAGGTTGATCTCTATGTTTGTATGTTTTGTGGTCGGGGAAATAATGAAGATAAATTGCTTTTGTGTGATGGATGTGATGACAGCTATCATACATTTTGTTTAATTCCCCCACTACCTGATGTGCCCAAAGGAGATTGGAGGTGTCCTAAATGTGTTGCTGAGGTACAAGCCTAAACTTTACAGATCCTTTCTTAATTAACAACAGTGATGTTCACATAACACATACAGTAAATCCATTAAAAGCTCTTAATTTGTTCTTCAATGTTTAAAGTCTCTGGGATTTTTTAAGAGCAATATTGAATGAAAATATAATAATTGTATTGCGGCAGCTTACCTTTCATAAGTTCTTTTTTGACTGTTAGATAATTCTGTTTGTTGATGTAGATGAATGATACTTATATTCAGAACTTAGTATTCTTGGAAAATAATAAAAATGAAGAAAGACTGTAGGTTTTTTTTTTTTTTTTTTTTAAATTTAAAAATAAGTCAGACATGAAGCTCTAGAACTTAGGATTCATCCAGTTTTCCTGTTACCAGATAAACTGATGGTTCTATTAGTTTAATTTTTACTTGATTATCCTGAATTATTCTTAATGTCTAAAGACATTATTGTCCTGAAATACCTAATTTGTTTACTTATTTTAACTAAATACTGTGATAGTACATGG
This sequence comes from Mustela lutreola, assembly GCF_030435805.1. Classification (NCBI taxonomy): domain Eukaryota; kingdom Metazoa; phylum Chordata; class Mammalia; order Carnivora; family Mustelidae; genus Mustela; species Mustela lutreola. The sequence goes on from NC_081297.1 coordinate 44,412,641, forward strand.
AAGGGAAGGGCTTGACTGGGCTGTATGTGGGTGTATTCAGAGCTTTGAGTTATTATTCTCAAGGTAAGATGATTCAGCAGCAGTTCTGCTCTGAGAATTTGTGTTCATATACTGGTCAGGGTTATTGATGGTATGGAACAGCCTTTCCTATAGCTAGATATTCTTGCAATCCAGTGGATATCCCTTTATCCATTATATTTTCTTTGTCCATGAACATTTATTTTCTCTGTAGCTAAATCCACTGAGAAGCTGAGAATGATAGGTATCCTTGGACTTCATGGCATGGGAGTAGTTCTCCCAGTGTTTGTTTTGGTGCCAGAGCTTAATATCAACTATAGAGTCTGAAGCTGTTTTGTTACCACCTTCCTTACGGAAGGCTGTGAAATTGTAGTTGAGGTTCTAGAACATTATTTCCTGATTCTGTGTTGCAAGTAATTAATACTTGTTTTGCTGTCTAAGGTTGATTGGATTTGCTTCACCTAGGGAAATTATCAAAGAAGGTAATACTAATATTTTGTTAGTTCATTTTCAGTGAGTTAATCTTAGGTATTTCTTCTTCTTAGGAATGTAATAAACCTCGAGAGGCCTTTGGATTTGAACAAGCTGTACGAGAGTATACGCTTCAGAGCTTTGGAGAGATGGCAGATAATTTTAAGTCTGATTATTTCAATATGCCAGTTCATGTGAGTATCTATCATTTAGGTCAGTTTGGGGAGGGTATGAATATTTATCTGAGTCTAAAGCTTTTGGTTTGCTTTCATCATTTTTTGGAAAAACGGACAGCATGAAAAAGATGATAGAATATTAAATCTTGAAGATTAAGGGGCCTTGACATCTGTTTCTATTTCACTCACTAATGTGGCACTGTGTACTCTCCTGTTGAGAAATCTGCTTTGATCTTTGAATTGTTTATTAGCCTTCTGTGAGTAATCTTTTATAGAAAAACATGAAGTATATGACCGTTGTTCCTTTTGCTTGGTTATTTGTAATGTGAAGTTTGCTGCTTTTCCTAGGGGATCTTGGGCTTTTTAAAATCCCTATCCAAAAAATTTGGCAAAGCTATTAAAATCAGCCTTGAATTTTGCATTTCCTTTTTCCTCCTTGATGTGCTTGCTGGGTCATCTTTATATTTCTTAGCTGGGAAATAGCTTACACAAAAAGGCAGTGCAAGTTTATTATGTTTTTCTCAATATCTAGTTTGTCTTTAGCTTTTCCCTGTCCTTAGTGGGAAGAGCTAGGACCCTGGTCTTTTTCGCTCTGGAAATAGGACTTTTTCATTTTATCATGGGTATGTGTTCATTTCATTTGACAGGCATATAATGTGTTAGATGGTTATGGTTGAGTTAGTAATCTGTAATCTTTGTTTTCCCTGTGTAGATGGTTCCTACAGAACTAGTAGAAAAGGAATTCTGGCGGTTGGTGAGCAGCATTGAAGAAGATGTTATTGTAGAGTATGGAGCAGATATTTCCTCAAAAGACTTTGGAAGTGGATTTCCTGTAAAGGATGGTCGGAGAAAGATGCTGCCAGAAGAAGAGGTGCAGCAGATAGTAGTAATTCAAACTTATTCCAAGTTGATTTAGTCTTTGCATAGTAGAAAACTACCTTTCTCTAATCTTATGGGTTTATGTTAATTTAAAATATTAACTATGCAGGATTTGGACATTATAAGTAATTTCCAGTTTTAAAAATAATACATTCAAAGTATCTTTAAAAATTTAACTTTAGGGCAGCCCTCTTGGGTCCCTTCCTTTGGAGCTCTGTACTAGCACTCAAGCTTTAAAAGAAATTTAAAACAAAGTTTAACTTTGCATTTTAAAACCAATTTAATTAGTTTAAAACTATGATTCCAGTTAAAAGAATTTTTTGCCTCTTTCTGTTTGAGAATCTAGAAGGTGCTTTAAGAGTACTTTTTTATTTTAATTTTAATTTTTTTAAAGAATTTTTTTCATTGATAGGCCCCAAATTAAGTTTCTTTCAGTACTTGAGCAGGTAGGTTTTCAAATATGTTTAAGCTGTAACGTACAATGGAATCCTCTTGCATTAGTGATAAACCTCTATGTACAAAGCTGAATTAAGATGATCATTTCCTTTTCTCATTATTTCGGTTCTTTTTACTTTTTCTCTCCCTCTAGAATTGGCAGTGATTAATAGTTTTATTTCCTATTAAAAGAGTTACACATGGTTAAAAAAACAACCAAAAAAAAGGGTTATATAGTACAATAGGATATACAGTTAAAAGTATATCCAGCCATTCCAGTTCTCTTAAGATTACTGTTTGTAAGGTATATCTTTTCCCGTTCTTTCACTTTGAAGCTGTTTTTACCTTAGGATCTAAAGTGTGTCTCTTCTAGGCAGCATATGACTGGATTTGCTTTTTTTAAACCTAGTCTGAGGGTTGCCTTTTGATTGGAGTTATTTAGTTCATTTACATTTAACATAATTATTGATACTGATGTATGTCTGCCATTTTGTGATTTTGTATGTCTTCCTCTATCTCTCCTTTATGGCCATTTTCTAGTGTTAAACAGATACTTTTTATAATATCATATTAATTTCTCCATATTATTTTTTGTTTGGTTGGATCCTTTTAATTATTTAGTGATTTTAATAATTATAATATACATTTTTTAAATGGTTTTATTGAGAATGTACATCTCTATGCAGCCTACTTCATGTTAATATTGACTTAATTCTGGTGCATATAACAACTTAGAAACAATATCTTTTCATTTCCTACTTTCTTTTTGTGTATTGTTATACATTATATGTACATGTATAAATACAAAAACATAGCAGTATAATTATTACTCTAAACCATTTTGCATTTAAAAAAAAAGAAAAGGAAAAAATACACATACACCCTGTTACACATTTGCTCACAAATTTACCATTTCTGATGCTCTTCATTTATTTCTGTGGGATACAGGTTGCCTTTCGGGTTCATTTTCTTCCAGTCTGGAGGACTGCTTTTATTTTAGTGTGGTATCTAAGCAATAAATTCTTTCAGTCTTTGCTTATTTGGGAACATTTTTATTCAGCCTTCTTTTAGTCTTTTAACAGTAAATGGTTCTCAATTTTTTTTTTCTTTTTATTTCAAGTGCCTTGAAATGGTGGTTTTGGTAATTTTGTCCAGATTTATCTTTGTTGTCTGTGGAGGAGAATTGCCCAATCTCTTCATATTAACCACTGCTGGAAGTTCTTCACAATTAAAAAATCTCCCTCCTGGGGCGTCTGAGTGGCTCATTCATTTAAGGATCTGCCTTTGGCTTGGGTCATGATCTTGGGGTCCTGGGAATGAACCTTGCGTTGGACTCCCTGCTCAGCAGGGAGTCTGTTTCTTGCTCTCCCTCTGCCTTCCCTTCCTCCACTGCTCGCACTCTTTCTCAAGTAAATAAATAAAAAATCTTTAAAAAAGTACCCCTCATACCCAAGTCTCTAGTGTGACAGAGGAAGACCCTATTTTATCTTCTAGTGCATCCTTCCAGATCTATATCTATATAAGCCTTTATACATCATACATACAGAATTACATATTCCTTTTTACTTACTGTTTTTTTTTTTTTTTTTAAGATTTTATTTATTTATCAGAGAGAGAAGGAGAGAGAGCGAGCACAGGCAGACAGAATGGCAGGCAGAGGCAGAGGGAGAAGCAGGCTCCCTGCTGAGCAAGGAGCCTGATGTGGGACTCGATCCCAGGACGCTGGGATCATGACCTGAGCCGAAGGCAGCTGCTTAACCAACTGAGCCACCCAGGCGTCCCTTACTTACTGTTTTTTAAATATTTTTTAAAGACTTGTTCTTTTATATTTAGAGAGTGCACAGAGGGGGAAGGGATAGGGAGAGAACCTCAGGCAGACTTCCTGCTGTGCATGAAGCTTGATGGGGGCCTCCATCTCACAACCTGAGATCATGACCTGAGCTGAAATCAAGAGTTGAATACTTAACTGACTGAGCCACCCAGGCTCCCCTTACATACTCTTTTTTCTTTTTTTAAAAGATTTTATTTATTTATTTGACAGAGATCACAAGTAGGAAGAGAGGCAGGCAGAGAGAGAGGAGGAAGGAGGCTCCCTGCTGAGCAGAGAGCCCGATGTGGGGCTCAATCCCAGGACACTGGGATCATGACCTGAGCCGAAGGCAAAGGCTTTAACCACTGAGCCACCCAGGCGCCCGGGTCATAGAGTTTTTAAAGATTGTTTTCAGTGTCAAACCTCAGTGATTAATATTAATAATATAAATAATTTTCCATGTGTGAGTTTTGAATGAATATTCATTTATCTATTTCTGTTTTTGCTCTATTCACGTTCTTATAAGAATGTGGAGGGGAGCACTTGGGTAGCTCACTTGCTGGGCATCTGCCTTCAGCTCAGGTTAGGATCCCAGGGTCCTGGGATCAGGTCCCACGTTGGGCTCCCTGCTCAGCCGGAAGCCTGCTTCTCCCTTTCCAACTCCCCCTGCTTGTGTTCCCTCTCTCGCTGTGTCTCTGTCAAATAAATAAATAAAATCTTAAAAAAAGAAAAGGATCTGCAGAAATGCTGGGTTGTAACCAACCATAGTATGCAGAGACAGATGATACAGACTGGGTCATGGATTTGCCATTTATTTTCTAAGCAATTGTGTTTTTCTCAGGATATTATTTTTGTGTTATAAGATGGAATGAGAGAACCTGTTTATTACAAAGGGATTTTAAGGACTAATTAGACAATGTGTATGAAACTTTGGACTTTTTTTTTTTAAAGATTTTATTTATTTATTTGACAGACAGAGATCACAAGTAGAGAGGCAAGTGGTGGTGGGGGGAAGCAGGCTCCCCACTGAGCACAGAGCCTGATATGGGGCTTGATCCCAGGACCCTGAGATCATGACCTGAGCTGAAGGCAGAGGCTTAACCCACTGAGCCACCCAGGTGCCCCAAACTTTGGACTTTTTAGGGGTGCCTGGGTGACTCATTCAGTTGAGTGGCCGACTCTTGGTTTCAGCTTGGGTCATGATCTCTGGGTGGTGAGATTAAGTCCTGAGATGGGCTCCCCACTCAGCGGCAGTCTGCTTCAGGATTCTCCCTTCCTCTGTGGCATCCCCCCAACCCCCCCCACATGTTCTCTTTCTCTCTCTCTTTAAAAAAAAACAACAACAAAAAACTTCAGACTTTTTAATACTTATATCAGTTCATTACTCCTCTCTGAAAGTTACTGTATTAGAATAGTAGATAACTGCAGCTTTTCACCAGGAGTTGTACATTTATGTTGAACTTCTATATGGGTTAACTGTTGATATCTGATAGCATATTTCTCTGGTATCATAGTTTACTGGAAAAGTACTTCCAAAGTTAACATATTTATCTTATGAGTACAGTGTGCTTATCAACAGAACTTCTAAGAAATAAAAAGAGGTATAGGACTTGAAACCTTGGGAACATTTTTTTTCCTTCTTGTCTTTGCTCCATATTAAATCCTGTTAGTTCACTTTTCATTATTTTCTATAGGATTGCCTTCTTTTTCATACCCACTACCACCATCCTTCTCTAGGTCCTATCATATCATGTTGGGATGATTACCATAGTTTTACATAAATGACCACTTGTGTTGGGACTCCCTAAGACCATCTCCAGGTTCAGTGATTTTTCTGGGAGGACTCATAGCTATGATTTATTATAGTGAAAGAAGGCAAAGCAGAATAAACAAAGGGAAAAGATGCATGGTCCAAGTCCAGAGAAAACCAGGTAGAAGCTTCCGAGAGTCCTCTTCCAATGGAGTTACACAGGATGCACTAGTATCAAATTGACAGTGTGTATGAAGTATTAGCCTACCGGAGAAGCTCATTAGAGACTTAGTGCTCAAGGTTTTATAGGAACATGGTGACGAAGGCATCCTCTACTCAACACATACTAACACCGCAGACTCCCAGAAGGAAAGCAGGTGTATGTAAACCTCATTGTATAGCCTAGGCATTGTGAATCACTCTGTATTAGTGGAGGGAACTGTTGATGATGTAAGTTTGCATATGCCAGCTGACAGAACTTTAAGCAGGCTCTTTGAAGAAAAGCAGTCTTAGGCCTGTTATGGTAACCATTTTCTGCTTACTGCTTCTCTCTGCAATCTTTTTTATTACTGCTTTTATTTAAAATTTTAAGGTCGGGGGCATCTGGGTGGCTCAGTGGGTTAAATTAAGCCTCTGCCTTCAGCTCCGGTCATGATTTCAGGGTCCTGGGATTGAGCCCTGCATCAGGCTCTCTGCTCAGCAGGGAGCCTGCTTCCCTTCCTCTCTCTCTGCCTGCCTCTCTGTGATCTCTGTCAAATAAATAAATAAAATCTTTTTTAAAAAATAAAAAAAAAAAAAATTAAGGTCGAAAGGTCTTTGGGAGTTTAGTATGCAATTCTGTCTACTTTTTTTTTTTGTAAAGTAGTTTAAAAGTTTAAAAGTGGTTTAAAATTTTCCATAATCAAAAGTTTAAAAATACTGAAGATACTATGTTTATATTGCTTCATTTTTCAAATTCTGTCTTATTTCTCTTCTGAACATAGGCTAAAATCCAAGCTTCTTAGTTTGAAACACAAGATTAAAGGTCCAAGATTCTTCTTTTCTAATCTTATTTCCTGTATTTCTGAGCATGACTATTCTACTCTTCCCTTTCACCTGTCAGAACAGTATATTTTTGGTCCCTCCGTCATTTACTGTGAAAGCTTATCTGTTTTTTCCAAGCTGTACTCTGCTTCTTCCTTTTCATAGAAGTTTTCTTAATGATGCAAACCCATACTGATTACTATTGTCCTCTGAAGAATTAAAGAAATTGCTCTTTTATCTGTATTTGGAGTTTAATATATGCAGCCTTGTCTTTTTTTTTTTTTTTAAAGATTTTTATTTATTCATTTGAGAGAGAGAGAGAAAGAGAGCACAAGCAGGGGGAGGTACAGAGGAAGAGGGAGAAGCAGATCCCCAGCTGAGCAGGGTATTACTCAGGAATTACTCAGGCGTCCCTATACAGCCTTGTCTTGAAACTTTGTATGTAGGCCTTATCTCTTCAAGTGATTCATTATGTTTTCAGGCAATCAGCAGACCAACCAACTAAAAAGCATATGGAGTAGTAATTGTGGAAAGCTTTGGGGGCGCCTGGGCGGCTCAGTTGCCTAGATGTCTGACATCATATCAGGTCATGATCCTCAGGGACCTGGGACTGAGCCCTGTATCAGGCTTGGTGCTCAGCAGGGAGTCTGCTGCTTCTGCTCCTTCCCCCACTCATGCACACTGTGTCTTGCTCGCTCTCAAATAAATAAATAAAATATTAAATAACTGACAGCCTCTTTTATTTTTTATTTTTATTATTTTTTAAGATTTTACTTATTTGAGAGAGAGATAAAGTGAGAGACAGAGGGAGAAGGAGAAGCAGACTCCCCACTGAGCAGGGAGCCTGATGTGGGGCTCGATCCTGGGTCGAGATTGTGACCTGTGCTGAAGGCAGACACCTAACCAACTCAGCCACCCAGGCACCCCTGAAAGCTTTCTTTAAAAAGCCTGTTGAGGGTATGAATCATGTCTTTATTTTTTAATGGAATTCTTACTTAAACCTGTGCTGGACTTTCTTATTCTATCTTCTGCGACTCTTAATCACAAATATAGTTTTCATTGTTTTGTGCTACATTATGGATGATACTCTCAAATCTGAATTCTAGTTGACACATTCTCTCTTCACTGTTGTCGTTGGCTGTTAAATCCCTTACTTTGCAGGTTTTATTTTTCAACGCTGTATTATAGAAAGTTTCAAATGTATGAAAGTGTACATAATAAGGAATTTCCCTTCTTCCCTAGAGTACCTGGCATCCAGGTTCAGCAGGTTATCAACCTCCTATTAGAAGGCAGTTGGATTCTCTTACCTGTTTCTGCATTCAGTCTGTTGTCAGTCTGTTGTGATGTCACATATCCTTGTATCCTTTGGAAAACTCACACTATGTTCCTGCAAGAATGAGAGTGAAAAGGGCAAATAACATCTTACAGTTATTATGAAAATAGTTTGACTTTGCAGATTCCTTGAAATAGTCTTAGGTTCCCTAGACCCCACTTTGAGAATTGCTCTCCACAAGGACGATAAGCACTTTAAGGCTTTACTTCACGGCTTCAAGGATAGGTTTTTGGGAAACTTGGTGTCCCGTCTAATTAGAAACCTCAATGAAAACTCAGGGACAATAGCTTTCCTTTTTCATTCTGCCTTTCATTCCTTTCTTTGTTTCTGGAAACTGGGAATTCTTTACTCTTCTGAGTTCTTCTATGAAACAGATGTTTTTGTTATTGTTATAATTTATTTAATATTTCTGGACATGTTTGTAGTGAGGGTGGTAGTGGTAACTTTCTGCATCATCTTAGTCTTTGGTGTTGACATAAATGCAGGATTAAGTGTCTTACTATTTTTTGTTTTCATAGCATCTGACACCATTCTATAAACATAGTGGTAAACATTTTGGGAAATTACACTCCTGGGGGTAAAATAGAAATATAATACTGACCTATTAAAATGAGTCTTACATTATTTTACCAGTAAGGTAGGGAGGAATAGTGTAAAAATGCTTTTATCCTTCAGGATAAACCGGAGGGATCTGAAATAATTAAAGGGAAATGTGAATACCACCTGGATAAGATAGTTACATGAGTTATGTGTTACAGAGCAAAGAGCACAGATGGACTAGATTATTATAAATACTACATGCATTTTTTAGTTTTTTTTGAAGACTCCCTTGGAATTGGGGCACTTGTCGTTTCTGATCTTGCATATATATCTTTTTTTTTTCTTGATAGGAATATGCGCTTTCTGGTTGGAATTTGAATAATATGCCTGTCCTAGAGCAATCTGTTCTTGCACATATTAATGTAGACATCTCTGGTATGAAGGTGCCATGGCTCTATGTAGGAATGTGTTTCTCTTCCTTTTGCTGGCACATTGAAGATCACTGGAGTTATTCAATCAACTACTTACACTGGTATGTATGATTTTTGTTACATGCTTAGGAATCTTTTTAAAGGTGTAATGAGGGACGCCTGGGTGGCTCAGTTGATTAAGCCGCTGCCTTCAGCTCAGGTCATGATCCCAAGGTCCTGGGATCAAGTCCCACATCGGGCTCCTTGTTCGGCAGGGAGCCTGCTTCTCTTGCTGCCTCTGCCTGCCTCTCTGCCTGCTTGTGTGTACTCTCTCTCTCTATCTCTGACAAATAAATAAAATCTTAAAAAAAAAAAGTTGTAATGATATTAGGTGATATATTAGCAAGAACTGAATTTAAAATTATTCCTACCCAAAGGAGGGTAATATATAGAGAAGCATAGAAGGTCCTAAAGGTATGTATATCTCAGACACCTTCCCTTTTAAAGTATGTACATGGAGCATGCATCAGAGCCTGCAGTTTTAGGTCGTGTGATACTTAATTTGGTATACGGGGCAATTACCTTGGTATATCTTTTGATATGCAAGGTAGGATTTTAAAGTATGTATAGTTTAAAAAAAAAGTATGTATAATTGAGATCTGACTAAACTTTCAGGATTGGAAGTTATTAAAAGATTTTTTCTTTTTAATGCCATTTTCCCTAAAAATGCCTGTTATGTGCATATTTATTAAATTCTTTGGCTGAATTTTTCTGTGGCTCCCCCACAGCTTTCATTGACTTGCCCATGTAAATTATCATGACATCAGTTAAATGATTTTCTCCATTTGGAAAATACTGCTCAAATCACACTATGCAGTATTGGAAAACTGTAGTGATTTTATTTCTCTGCTTTATCACTGTGCTGTATAATACGATAACTCTTAGCTACATGTGGCTTTTTAAATTAGTTAAGATTAAGTAAAATTAAAAATGTACTTCCCCAGTTACAGGAAGCATTTCAAGTACTTTATGGTCACCGGTGACTAGAGCCCTGTGTATTGGCCGGCACAGATAAAGAATATTCTCATTATTATTGTTATTTTTTTAAGATTTTATTTATTTGTTTGATACAGAGAGAGAGAACACAAGTAGGCAGAGAGGCAGGCAGAGAGAGAGGGGGAAGCTCCCTGCTGAGAGAGAGCCCAATGCTGGGCTTGATCCCAGAACCCTGAGACCATGAGCCACCCAGGCACCCCAGAATATTCTCATTATTGCATTAAGTTCTCTTGGAGACAGCACTGGATTGTATTAGGATTAGGAAATTCAGCTGTTTTATAAATACTATGACTCACTAAATCTATTTCCTAGAAGTACAGCATCGTATTATAAATGAACTCTAGTTCACTAAAGTCTGGTGCATTAATGATGCCAAGTTTTTGGTTCTTAAGATTTGTAGATAGAACTCTTTTCAAGGTTTCAACAGTTTCTACTCTTGCTTTAGTTTTTAGGTTAGTAAAATTCAACTTAGTGAAGTTATGTAAAGGTATTCTACAGAGTGTTGACTTCAGATTTGATCATTGTGGGGATAATGGGAATGTCCAGGGGACTTAGGAAATAAGGTAGTATGTTAGTATCCTTTGGAATGATGTTTATTTTTCATATAGTGCCTTTCCTATATGAAGAAACTATTTATTGATCCACCTTAAAGAGTTCATGTGCTTTGAATTGCATTAAGTTGATTTAGAATTAATTTTAATAGTAGTGATAAGTATGTGTCTACGTATTTATGTACCTTGCCTTACTTCCTGTTATGAACAGATTCATGAATTGGTTTGCCAAGATTCAGGGTATATAATCTGTGACCATGGACAAGACAAAATTAATTGTAGTACAGTGGATTTGAATGAGAGACTCTGGCCTTGTTGGTAACATGCTCACCTAGCTAAACAATTATTTCTTTTTGCTAGGGGGGAGCCAAAGACATGGTATGGTGTGCCATCTCATGCTGCTGAACAGCTGGAGGAGGTGATGAGGGAGCTGGCCCCTGAGTTGTTTGAGTCCCAGCCTGATCTCCTGCATCAGTTAGTCACCATCATGAACCCCAATGTACTGATGGAGCATGGTGTGCCTGTGAGTCTTTTTGTGTCTCCTTTTAGTATTTTCATTTTAAGGTTCTGTTATCTTCTCATTAGACAGAAACACATTTGTTTTATAACTGGAAGCAAAAGATTTCATCTTCTAGCCAAATTATAATTTATATTCTGAAGGGAACAACATTTCTTGGTAAGAAAGAGGTGTTTTAAAGTATTAATCTTACTTTATGTATAGCAACCTATTCAGTAGGCTTCTGTTTTCAGTAAACCTTTATATCCTGGTTTTGACAAAAATCTTACATTCTTTATTGTCTATTGAAGTAATAATACTCTCTAATTTATTATCTGTATTATCTTTGTTTTGTCAGAGTGTAAAGTATTTTTTTTTTAATTTTATTTATTTATTTGACAGAGATCACAAGTAGGCAGAGAGGCAGGCAGAGAGAGAGGGAAGCAGGCTCCCTGCTGAGCAGAGAGCCCGATGCGGGACTTGATCCCAGGACCCTGAGATCATGACCTGAGCCGAAGGCAGTGGCTTAACACACTGAGCCACCCAGGTGCCCCGAGTATAAAGTATTTTTAAGTGATACTTGAAACTAATACTTACCCTTTGGAGATCATACTTCATTAAAGGTTTCACAGCTTTTTTTTTTTTTTTTTTAAATATGTGATAATCAGGGACGCCTGGGTAACTCAGTTGGTTAAGCGGCTGCCTTCGGCTCGGGTCATGATCCCAGCATCCTGGGATCGAGTCCCACATCGGGCTCCTTGTTCGGCGGGAGTCTGCTTCTCCCTCTGCCTCTGCTGCCACTCTGCCTGCCTGTGTGCTCTCTCTCTCTCTGGCAAATAAATAAATAAAATTTTTAAAAATAAACAAACAACAAATAAATAAATATGTGATAATCAAATACTATGAATACCTTTTTTGCTTTACCTTTTTAAAAAAGATTTTATTTAGAGAGTGAGAGAGTGTGCAAGCATGAATGGGGGGAGGGGCAGAGGGAGAAGGAGAGACAGAATCTCAGGCAGACTCTGCACTGAGCATGGAGCTTGATGTGAGGCTTGATTTCGTGACCCTGAGACCATGACCTGAGCCGAAATCAAGAGTTGGATGCTGTAACTGACTGAGCCAGCCAGGCGCCCAGTATTTGTGTTAAAAGATCTTACTTGTTTCAGACAGAGATAGTGAGAGAGAGCGCTTATACGTTATACACATGCCCACAGCGGGGAGGAGCAGAGTGGGAAGCAGACTCCCCACTGAGAAGGGAGCTGGATATAAGGCTTGATCTCAGGACCTGGGATCATGACCTGAGCTGAAAGCAGAGTGAACTTATACTAGAATCTGGGATATATATATATTTTTTTTAAAGATTTTATTTATTTATTTGACAGAGAGAGATCACAAGTAGATGGAGAGGCAGGCAGAGAGAGAGAGAGGGAAGCAAGCTCCCCGCTGAGCAGAGAGCCCGATGTGGGACTCGATCCCAGGACCCTGAGATCATGACCTGAGCCGAAGGCAGCGGCTTAACCCACTGAGCCACCCAGGCACCCCCTGAATCTGGGATTTTTCTAGAGACACATAGTATTGGGGTGGCTGGGTAGCGCACACATACTCTCTCTAAAATAAATAAATAAAGACACATAATCTTATCATAAAAATAAGTGGAATCCAGGAAAACTGATTTTGAGGTTATCGCCATATAACATGTGAGCTAATTACCTAGTTAATTTCCAAAAAATTATCTAAGAGTAGGAGGCAATTCCATTTTTTAATGTTACTGACAACATAAGGATGAAGGGATAAAACAAAAAGTCTCTCTTTTTCTTTTTTTTTTTTTTTAAGATTTTATTTATTTGTCAGAGAGAGAGCGAGAGCAAGCACAGGCAGACAGAGTGGAAGGCAGAGTCAGAGGGAGAAGCAGGCTCCCTGCGGAGCAAGGAGCCTGATGTGGGACTCGATCCCAGGACACTGGGATCACGACCTGAGCCGAAGGCAGCTGCTTAACCAACTGAGCCACCCAGGCGTCCCAAGAAAAAGTCTCTTAATTGTAAAAATTTTATCACATTTCAGAAACTAGTAGCCCAGTCAGAGTAACATTTTCTTTTTGAGAATTTGCTACTTTTTTTTAAAGTCAATTACAATTTTATTTTATTTATTTTTAAAAAAGATTTTAGTTATTTATTTTATACAGAGACACAGGGAGAGAGGGAGCACAAGCAGGAGGAGTGGGAGAGGGAGAAGCAGGCTTCCGTCTGAGCAGGGAGCCCAATTTGAGCTCTATCTCAGGACCCTGGGATCGTGACCTGAGCCAAAGGCACATGCTTAATGACTGAGCCACCCAGGCGCCCTGTCTGCTACTTCTTGTTGTGAATTATTGTAGCTTGTTATCAGTGACTGTTTTAAGAAGGTAAGAGTTCGGGGACGCCTGGGTGGCTCAGTTGGTTGGACGACTGCCTTCGGCTCAGGTCATGATCCTGGAGTCCTGGGATCGAGTCCCACATTGGGCTCCCAGCTCCATGGGGAGTCTGCTTCTCCCTCTGACCTTCTCCTTGCTCATGTTCTCTCTCACTGTCTCTCTCTCAAATTAATAAATAGAATCTTTAAAAAAAATAAAATAAAGAAGGTAAGAGTTCAGGCTGCTTCTTAAACCCTGATATTATTTTCTGATATGGGTAGGTGAATGCTTTACTGTTTTTAATTTTAGAAAATGCCTCTGAAAGTGACTGATAAAATCTCTTCCTCTTTTTTGTTGTTTTTATTTTGTTTTGTTTTGTATCCCTGTTCCCACTTTGCATTTAGGTGTACAGGACCAATCAGTGTGCTGGCGAGTTTGTTGTGACATTTCCTCGTGCCTATCATTCTGGATTTAACCAGGGCTACAACTTTGCTGAAGCTGTGAACTTCTGTACTGCTGACTGGGTCTGTTCTATAGCAAGTAGCTGTTGTACGTCTACTAACACCCCTGGAAAATGCATCTTAGTGGCCATATTTGCTTAGGTGGAGAGGGGAGGATTTATGAGTATTTTATTTTTTATTTTTTTAAGATTTTATTTATTTGAGAGAGAGAGAGAGAGCATGAGGGGAGAGAGGTCAGCGGGAGAAGCAGACTCCCTGTCGAGCAGGGAGCCCACTGCGGGACTCAATCCTGGGACTCCAGGATCGTGACCTGAGCCGAAGGCAGTCGCTTAACCAACTGAGCTACCCAGGTGCCCTTATGAATATTTTAGTAGAGACTGGAATGGGTGTTGTAATTTAGAGAATTCAGTTAGAGTTTCCATTGCAGTTTTTATTTGGAAGATTTTATAGTTCTCTACTTCTCATCCATTCATTCTTTTCCCCATTCTGTTTGAATTTTAAATGAGCACTTGTTAGTTTTTGAATCTTTCTTTTCTGAGAGACTTGTCGTGCCTCTAGTCTTTGCCTTCTCTGAGCAACTTAAGGATTTTATAATGACAACTAGATCTTTTCTTTTTGACAACTGGGTCTTTTTAAGAATTAATTTTACCTGTATTTTCAGGTATCTAACTTGGATTTTTATTTTAAAATACCCCTTTATTACTTCCCTTCTTATAGACAATTAAGTAATTTTATTCTTCCTGCCATTTTATGTTTTTTTGCATTTCTTAAAAAAAAAACTTAAAGAGTAGCTATAGTACTGAGATCTCTTGTGGGATATACTTGTGTTTAACTGATAATGCCAAGGGTGCTGGGGTGGCTCAGTCGTTTAAGCATCTGACTTCAGCTCAGGTCATGATCCTGGAGTCTTGGATGGAGTCCTGCATCAGGCTCCCTGCTCAGGAGGGAGTCTGTTTCTCCCTTTTTCTTTACCCTTTCCCCTGCTTGTGCTCTCTCTTGCTCTCAAAGGAATAAATAAAATCTTTTAAAAAATAAAATAAATGATAATGCCAGTGATTGCTATTTTGCTTTTTTGTATGAGGTAGATATCAAAACGTGACTAGTTATGATTATGTCATGTTGGTTGGGAAAAGACTGCAAATTTATAATACACTCTTTGACTTTAGTTTTCATTTTGTGATCTTTTTTTGGTCTCCTCTCAATATTTGGGAGTTTTTGTTTTTATATTTTAAGAGAGAGAGAGAGCACCCTGAAGGAGAAGAGATCATTGTAGCAGGTTCCATGCTGAGCGCAGAGCCTGACATGTGGCTTGATCTCTTGTTGAGTTCAGGACCCTGAGATTACGACCTGAACAAAATCAAGAGTCAGATGCCAACCGACTGAACCATGCAGGTGTCCCAAGGGGGAGATATTTTTAGTAATAGTGGGTCTTGTGTTTTCTGTGGGCACATTAATTTATTAAATTCCATGATTCATGATTTCATGAATTTTTGTTTCCTTGGTTAATGAATGACGTGATGAGTAATCTTATTTGATCTAGTAATTTGAAACATTAGGCTTAGGAAGCAGTATGAGCAAGACTGAGCTTAGGACTTTCCCTTAGGTGTGAGGTCTATTTTTTAAAATTCAGCTAACCTTTATTAAAATGTTTATGATTTACTTCTTGGCTGGATGTAGTATAGGAAATAAAGATAATTCAGAAATGAATTCGAGATGGTTTCTGCCTTTAATGTGTTTGCTGTTATTGATGTGTGGCCTTTGGCAACTCTTTTAATTTCAGTGTGCCTAAGTTTTTTACCTTGTCTGTGAAGATACTAAGATTCTCTTAATGACCTCAAACAATTGAGATGGTATATGTAGAAATCCTTGAAACTCTTGAAAAGAAGAGATATGCTAGATATGAAAAATTATAGTAGCTTTAGATTTGGAATATGGTGATTGATGGTACTAAGTTTATAAGCCACAACAGATAATCAGTTCTATTTTATGTGGCTTCTTTACAGAGTATAATAATTAAGATCTTCATATTTTCTTGCCATTGTTAATCTATATAAAAAATGTTTAACAAGTAAATATTTATGAATTAGGAAATGGAAGAGTTGTGTGTTAATAGGATAATGCCTAAGTTCAGTATCATTATTTTCTTTGGAAAGATTCTTTCTTTCTTTCTTTTTTTTTTTTTTTTTAAGATTTTTACTTATTTATCTGACAGACACAGTGAGGGAGGGAACACAAGCAGGGGGAGTGGGAGAGGGAGAAGCAAGCTTCCTGCTGAGCAGGGACTGTGCCCGCCCCCCACCCCGCCAATGCAGGGCTCCATCCCAGAACTCTGGGATCATGACCTGAGCCTAAAGACTCAGCCAGCCGGGCACTCCGAAATACTGTTTCTTTAAAAGAGTAGGTGCGCCTGGGTGGCCCAGTTGGTTAAACAGCCAACTCTGATTTTGGCTCAGGTCATGATCTCAGGGTCCTGAGTTCAAGCCCTGTATTGAGCTCTACACTGGAGGTGGAGCCTACGTAAAAAAGAAAACAAAAAACAAAAAAAGAGCATGGAAATAATGTTTGATTTAGAGATAGTCTTATATTCTCAAAATGTAATTCCTGTGATTGTCTTCTGCCTTTTTCAACATGGAGGTGAATTCTTAAAGGTTCTTAAAGGTCCATTTTCTTATTTTTTCTCTTTTATGTCATAGTTTTCAAATGTAAACTAAAACTCCCATTTAAACTACCCAGGTTTTCCTGCTGGACAGAAGGGTAGAAGTTGGTGAAAGATAGGAGGGAGGAAATGTGTGTGTATATATGTGTTTGTTTTTATGTACAGGCATACATTGTTTTATTGCACTTTGCTTTATTACATTCCACACATAATTGCATTTTTTACAAATTGAGAGCTTGTGGCAACACTGTTTTGAGAGCAAGTCAGTTGGCACCCTTTTTCCAATAGCATTTATTCACTTCACGTCTCTGTATCACATTTTGGGAATTCTGGCAATATTTCAAACTTTTTTGTTATTATTTGTTCTGGTCTCTGTGATTAGAAATTACGTCTTAAAGTTCCGATGATGGTTAGCATTTTTTAGCAAGGAAGTATTTTTGAGTTAAGTTGTGTACATTGTTTTTTTAGACATAATGCTGTTGCACACTAAACACTACACTATAATGTAGACATAACTTTTATGTGCACTGGAAAAACAAATCATTCATTTTACTTACTTTATTGTGATACTTATTTATGGTGGTCTGGAACCCAACCCACAGTATCTCCAAGGTGTGCCTATGTAGTATAACCAGTATCATAATTTGGCTTAAAGCTTGATGGTTAAAGAAGTTTTCAGAATTTATTCTAAAAGGTGTATCTGATGATTATGAAAAGTGAGCATCTAGTGATTTGTTTATTCACTTAGGGAGAATAAAGTGTATAATCTTACGATTTCACTTGGATTCTCTTTAGACCAGACTGATCCTTTTAAAAGAATTTCTAGATGCTTTATATAAATTGTCTTTTGGTTTGGTTCTTATAATAAAAGTTAATGTGAATTGTTGAAGGTAGTGCTTTTTTCCTCCCCTTTTCTTTCTTCTTCTTTTTTTTTTAAACTTTTAATAACATCTCTGCTTTTTGGTCTGTGGAAACTTCCATGCTGAAGCTATCCACTTAACCCTTTATTACCTAAATGTTTTTTTCTTTATTCTTTAAAGGCAGCTATGTTAAAGTGGTCTAAAAGAGTTTGCTTTTTCATTTAAGTATCAAGGAACTGTACTTCTTGTTGTACATAATGAGTAGAGTAGAAAATCAATAGCTTAGGCTAGAAGCTTAGCATCTCAAATTATAGAAATTTTCTGTGGGAAGGCCTTTGAAATTCCTGCTGGGCCATAAAGATTTTATATTTACATTTCCTTTTATGTTCAAATGAAATTTGTTATTCTACCTTTTTTGGTAATAAAACAGAGGAGCTGTAGACTAAGTACTGGTTTTTGCTCTGGAATATGTTATAAGCAAGTAATTTAATTTGACAATTTTGTTTACAGTTGCCCATTGGACGTCAATGTGTTAATCACTACCGACGGCTAAGGCGCCACTGTGTCTTTTCCCATGAAGAACTCATTTTCAAGATGGCAGCAGATCCGGAATGCTTAGACGTGGGGCTGGCTGCCATGGTGTGCAAAGAATTAACTCTCATGACTGAAGAAGAGACAAGATTAAGAGAGTCTGTTGTACAAATGGTGAGTTTGTGGACCACATTTTCTCTATTTGATACAGCTCATGGAATATACTAAAAATTGAACTTGTAGAAAGAATCCATTTTCATCTTTGATTCCTTTAGAAGATGAGCACAAAAATCACACGTTGGAAGAAAGTGTGTGTGTGTGTGTATGTGTGTGTGTATGTTTAAAGATTTATTTATTTTAGGGAGAGAGAGAGAAAGTATACAATGGAGTGGGGAGAGGGAGAGAGAATCTTAAGTGCACTCTGCTGCTGAGCACGAAGCTTGATACGGGGCTTGATCTCACAAGCTCAAGACCTGACCCGAAATCAAGAGTTGGGCGCTTAACCAACTGTGCCACCCAGGCACCCTGGAGAAGGTATATTTTTATTCTTGCTATTTTGGTTCTACAAAATGAAAGGTTTTAGAAATCTTTATGTCACCTCTAGATTTTAAAAAATGGAATCCTGTCATGTAGAATTTCTTAGATATATTCCTTTTTTAAACCTTTTACATACAGTATTATTTCTTTAAATAAGAAAGTTCAGATCCTTTACTCTGAGCTTTGAAATGAATAAAACTTGTGCTTCTGGTGATTCCAGCTGTCAGAGTGGACTGGTGGATTGATCTGTTTTTGTTTTGTTTTTCCCCTGGGATCCGCCCCCAGTTTGGAAGCCAGTTGAATTTCTTTCTTTCTTTTTTTTTTTTAAAGCCAGTTGAATTTCTGATGGAGTTTCTTACAATGATGGTGGCTGGGCAGTGGAGTGGCTATACCATTCCCACAGGTGTTGGGATTTTGAATGCCTAAAATAAACTAAACCTTTGTCACAATCAAGTTAATGAACATATCACCTTCAAAAATTTTCTTAGGCCCCTGTATGATCCTTCCCTCTTGTCCCATTCCCCCTCTTCACTACTCCCACTCCACCCTCTTCCAGGAAGACACCAATCTGCTTTCTTTCTTGTGCCTTTTTAAAAAGTGTCTTACTTAAATTGAGTCATACAGTTGATACTTTTTGTTTAGTTTCTTTGACTTAACATACTTTGAGATTCATTTATGTATTTATGTATTAATTGTTTATTCTTTTTAATTGCCAAGTAGTAGTTGTAGTATTTTTTGTATGGATATACCACAGTGTATCTTCACTTACAAATGAACATTTTAGTTGTTTTCAGACTTTTTCCTGTTACCAGTTAAGCTGCTGTGAACATTTCTGAACAGATTTCTATGTTGACATATATTTTCATTTTTCTTGATAAATACTAGGACTGGAATGACTGGGTCTTATGACATGTGTATGTTTAATTTTTTCTACAAACTGCCACACTGTATTCCAAAATAGTTTTTACAGTTCTGCCAGGAATATGAGAGTTCCACTTGTCCTGCAATCTCCCTGACACTTGGAATTTTAACTTCAGATTTTTTTTTAAAGATTTTATTCACTTATTGAACAGAGAGAGAGAGCACACAAGCTGGGGGGAGAGGCAGAGTGAGAGAGAGAAGCAGGCTCCCCAAGAGCACGGATCCCAATGCAGGATTTGTTCCCAGGATCCCAGGATCATGACCTGAGCCTAAGGCAGACACTTAACCAACTGAACCACCCAGGCATTCCCAACTTTAAGTAGATACTCTTAATAGGTTTGTTGTGGTAGTTCATTGTGGCTTTAATTTTAATGACTAATGATGTTGGGTACCTTCTAAGTGCTTATTTGCTGTCTGTATATCTTTTTAAAAAAAATTTTACTTATTTATTGGACAGACAGAGATCACAAGTAGGCAGAGAGGCAGGCATAGAGAGAGGAGGAAGCAGGCTCCCCACTGAGCAGAGAGCCCGAAGCGGGACTCGATCTCAGGACTCTAGGACCGTGACCTGAGCCAACGCCGAGGCTTTAATCCACTGAGCCACCCAGGTGCCCCACTGTCTATATATCTTTGAGGGAAGATTCTGTTCAGATCTTTTGGCCAACTTTTAAAACTTGGGTTCTTACTGAATTTTGAGGGTTCATTATATAGTCTAGATACAGATTCTTTACCAGATAGGTGATTTGAAAATATTTTCTTCCCGTCTGTGGCTTGTCTTTTCCTTTTCTTAATAGTATTTTTTTTTTAAATATTTTATTTATTTATTTGACAGAGAGAGAGAGATCACAAGTAGCAGAGAAGCAGGTGGGGGGGGTGGGGAGCAGGCTCCTCACTGAGCAGAGAGCCCGATGTGGGGCTCAATCCCAGGACCCTGAGATCATAACCTGAGCCGAAGGCAGAGGATTAACCCACTGAGCCACCCAGGTTCCCCTCTTAATAGTATTTTTTTGAAGAGCAGGAGTTCTTTGGTTTATCAATTCTTTCTTTTTTGGCTCATGGCTTTTGGCTATACCTAAGAAATCTTTAATTCAAGATCATGAAGATTTTCTCCTGTGTTTCCCAGAAATTTTTTAGTTTTAGCTCATACATTTATGTGTATGGTCTGTTTCAAGTTAATTTTTGTATGTGGAATGAGGTATGGATCAGAGTTTATTTTCTTGCATATGTCACTTATGATTTCAAGCCCACTTATTAGATTACTAACTTGAGATCTCCTGTTTTGGCACAATTGGTTTTAGCTAACTTAATAACCAAGTAACCAAGAATAATAAGAACAATTGGTAGGTTGAGAAGACACTTTATTTTTTGACATATCCCAAGTGGTAGAATGTAACAGAAGCCTTGTTTCCTCTCAGTAAAATCAGAATTTTCTTGAAAACACCATTTTCAGTTAGAAAAGTTTATATAATCACAAAATTAAGGACTTTGTCTATTTTTAAAAAATTTCAAATAATGGGCTATCTTAGATTTGAAGAGTTTTGAGGAAATAAAGGTTTAAGCTGAAGAAAAATACTGTGGTAGATAGGAATTTGAATCTGAAAAGTAAAAGAAAAATCAATTTCACCATTCTTTTTATGGGCGTAAATGGGGGAAAAATCTTTAAACCAAAGCTATATATAGCTGTTTAAAGCTGTATAAAGCTATACATACTACAAATGATGTAAATATTAATATTATAAGCTAATTATTTTTTAAAAGATTTTATTTTATTTATTTGACAGAGAGAGATCATAAGTAGGCAGAGAGGCAGGCAGAGAGAGAGGAGGAAGCAGGCTCCCTGCTGAGCAGAGAGCTGGATGTGGGCCTCGATCCCAGGACCCTAGATCATGACCTGAGCCAAGGCAGAGGCTTTAACCCACTGAGCCACCCAGGTGCCCCTAAGCTAATTATTTTTAAGAGTTTATGACCTTGGAAATTAGAGTTTTTGCTATATGGTCAGATTTTTTTTTCTAATTTGAATTACCTGTGATAAGAAACAAGAGGGTTGCCTTGGTGGTTCAGTCAGTTAAGTGTCTGCCTTGGCTCAGGTCATGATCTCAGGGTTCTGGGATTAAGCTCCGAGGTGGGCTCTCTGCTCAGTGGGGAGTCTGCTTCTCCCTCTTCTTTTGTCTCTCTGCCCGCTCATGCTTTCTCTCTCAAATAAATAAATAACTTTAAAAAAGAAGAAGAAGAAGAAAGAACAAGATAAAAGTGAATCTTTTTATTTTTTAAAAAATTTTTTTGAGAAAAATGAATTTATGACTTGATATAGTTAATATTATCATGTTATATCTATATTCTTAAAAGATTTCTTTGCTTATTTTTTATTAGCCTTTTATATTTTATTATTTTTTAATTTTTATTTATTATTATTTATTTTTTTAAGATTTTACTTATGTGGGGCGCCTGGGTGGCTCAGTGGGTTAAAGCCTCTGCCTTCAGCCCATGTCATGATCTCAGGGTCCTGGGATCAAGCCCCGAATTGGACTCTCTTCCGCAGGGAGCCTGCTTCCTCCTCTCTCCCTGCCTACCTCTCTGCCTACTTGTGATCTCTCTCGGTCAAATAAATAAATAAAATATTAAAAAAAATAAAAGAAAAAAAGAACTACCTGCTCTGCTAAAAAAGAGTAGGTAATTTAAAAAAAAAAAGATTTTATTTATTTATTTGATCGAGAGAGATCACAAGTAGATGGAGAGGCAGGCAGAGAGAAAGAGGGAAGCAGGCTCCCTGCTGAGCAGAGAGCCCGATGTGGGACTTGATCCCAGGACCCTGAGATAGCCGAAAGCAGCGGCTCAACCCACTGAGCCACCCAGGCGCCCCGCGGTTATTCATTTTTTTAATAAGACTGTCTTTTTATTTATTTTATTTTATTTTTTATTTATTTATTTTTTTAAAGATTTTATTTATTTCACAGAGAGAGATCACAAGTAGACAGAGAGGCAGGCAGAGAGAGAGAGAGAGGGAAGCAGGCTCCCTGCTGAGCAGAGAACCCGATGTGGGACTCGATCCCAGGACCCTGAGATCATGACCCGAGCCAAAGGCAGCAGCTTAACCCACTGAGCCACCCAGGCACCCAAGACTGTCTTTTTAGAGTAGTTGAAAGTTCACAGCAAAAAAAGGGAAAGGGGGGGCGCCTGGGTGGCTCAGTGGGTTGGGCCGCTGCCTTCGGCTCAGGTCATGATCTCGCGGTCCTGGGATCGAGTCCCACATCGGGCTCTCTGCTCAGCGGGGAGCCTGCTTCCCTCTCTCTCTCTCTGCCTGCCTCTCTGCCTACTTGTGATCTCTCTTTGTCAAATAAATAAATAAAATCTTTAAAAAAAAAAAAAAGGGAAAGGGTAGATTATAGAGATTTCCCATATGTCTTCCATCACTACACATGCAGTGCCTTCTGCATTATCAGTGTCTCCTGCCAGAGTGGTACATTTGTTAAAATTTATGAACCTGCATTGATGCATCATAATCACCCAAAGTCTATAGTTCATATTGCAGTTCACTCTTGGTGTATATTCTTTGTGTTTGGATGAATATATAATGACATGTATCCATCATTATAGTATAGAGTATTTTTGCTTCACTAAAATTCCTCAATGTTTCATCTGTTTATCTCTGCCCACCCCCTTCCATTGGCAAATACTGATCTTTTTACTATCTCTGTAATTTTGTCTTTATATTGTATAGTTGAAATCATACAGTGTATAGTCTTCAGATTGCCTTTCATTTTTTTCATGTGAATGTCTAGTTGTTCCAGCATGATTTATTGAAAAGAATATCTTTGCTTTATTGTGTTGTCATCTTTGTGAAAGATCAGTTGACTGTATTTATGTGAGTCTGTTTCTACATCCTCTGTTGTGTCCATTGATTGATTTGTCTATTCCTTTGTAATACCATGTAATCTTCATTACTACTGTAGCTTTATAATGTTTTAAAATTTTTATTGATTTTTTTATTTGAGTATAGTTGACACACAGTTTAGTGTACAATTTATCTAA
Organism: Mustela lutreola; assembly: GCF_030435805.1. Lineage (NCBI taxonomy): Eukaryota > Metazoa > Chordata > Mammalia > Carnivora > Mustelidae > Mustela > Mustela lutreola. The sequence continues at coordinate 44,435,970 of NC_081297.1, forward strand.
GTCTTAGAGTCAGATAGTATTAGTCTTCTGACTTTGTTCTTCTGCAGTATTGAACCATTATGAGTCTTTTACTTTTCCATATAAACTTTAGAATACTTTATCAATATCCATGGGGATTTTGATTTTGATTGTATTAGATTTATAGATTAAGTGGGTAGAACTGACAACTTGACAACACCGAACATGGAACACCTCTATCCATGAACATGGAACACCTCTCCATTTATTTAGCTCTTTATTTAGCTCTACTAGATCATATGGTGATTCTGTCTTTGATTTTCTGAGGAACCTCCGTATTTTTCCACAGTGGCTGCATCAGTTTTCATTTCCACTAATAGTGCATGACTGTTTCTTTTTCTCCACGTCCTTGCTGACACTTGTTTCTTGTATTTTTGATTTTAATAATTCTGATAAATGTGAGATGATATATTGTGGTTTTTTAAGAATTTTTAAAAAAATTTTTATTTCTGATATATCATGGTTTTAATTTGCATTTCTCTGATAAATGATGTTGAGCATCTTTTCATGTGTCTCTTTACCATCTCTGTGTCTTTGGAGAAATGTCTGTTCATGTCTTCTGCCCTTTTTTGGTGGGGGTGGTGTGGTGGAGCCTAACGTGGGGGTTGAACTCACAAACATGAGATCAAGACCTGAGCTGAGATCAAGAGTCAGATGCTTAACCCACTAAACCACCCAGGCACCCCTCCCCATTTTTTAATTGGTCAGATTTTTCATTATTATATTTGTTGTGGTCATTTTGATGAGTGATCTTTGATGTTACTGTTGTCATTATTTTGGGTGCCATGACCTGTGCTTATATAACAGTGAAATTATTATTATTAGATAAATGATAACTTATTAGATAAATGTTTTATCTACCAACTGGCTGTTTCCTCATTCTTTGTTCTTTGAGACACAACAATATTGAAGTTAGGCCAATTAATAACCCTACGATGGCCTTTTAAGTGTTCAAGTGGAAGAGTCACATGCCTCTCACTTCGATCAGAAACTAAAAATGCTTAAGCTTCATGAGGAAAGCATGTGGGAAGCCTAGATGAGTCAAAAGCTTGGCTTCTTGTGCCAGAGTTAGCCAGGTTGTGAATGCAGACGAAAATTTCTTAAAGGAAATTAAAAGTACTACTCTAATGAACACATGAACAATAAGAAACTAAAAGAGCCTCATTGCTGATGTGGTGAAAGTTTTAGTGATCTGGATAAAAGATGGAGCCAGCTACAGTATTTTCTTATGCCAAAGCCTAATCCATAGCAAGGCCCTAACTCCTCAGTTTTATGTAGGCTAGGAGTGGTAAAGAAGCTACAGAGGTTTGAAGCTAGCAGAGTTTGGTTCGTGAAGCTAGCAGAGGTTGGTTCAAAGAAGTCATCTCTATACCACAGAAATGCAAGGTGAAGCAGCAAGTGCTGATGTCGAAGTTGGCACGAGTTTATTCAGATCTAGCTGAAGTCAGTGAAGGTGGCTACGCTAAGTACAGATGTTCAGTGTATAAGAAACCGCCTTCTGTTGGAAGAAGATGCCATCTAGGACTTTGTTAGCTAGAGAGAAATGAATGCCTAGCTTCAGAGTTTCCAAGGAGAGGCTGACTATCTTGTTAGGGGCTAATACAGCTCATGACTTCAGGTTGAAGCCAGTGCTTATTTACTATTCTGAAAAACAGAGTCCTTAAGAATTAGCTGAATCTACTCTGTGTCCTGTAACTGGAACAACAAAGCCTGGATGACAGCACATTTGTTTACAAATGGTCTAGACCTAGTTTGCCATGCTGCAAACAGGACATCTGTTCTGCAACCTATGGATCAAGGAGTAATTCAACTTTAAAAGTCTTATTATTTAAGGAATATTTTGTAAGGCTGTAGTTGCCATGATAGTGAGTGATTCATGTGATGGACCCAGGCAGAATAAATTGGAAACCTTCTGGAAAAGGTTCACCATTCTAGATTCTATTAAGAATATCCCTGATAGGGGCGCTTGGGTGGCTCAGTGGGTTAAAACCTCTGCCTTTGGCTCAGGTCATGATCCCAGGATCCTGGGATCAAGCGCCGCATCGGGCTCTCTGCTTGGCGGGGAGCCTGCTCCCCTTCCTCTCTCTCTGCCTGCCTCTCTACCTACCTGTGATCTCTGTCTATCAAATAAATAAATAAATAATCTTAAAAAAAAAAAAAGAATATCCCTGATAGATGAGGCAAGGCCTGAATATCAATATGAACAGGAGTTTGGAAGAAGCTGATTGCAGTCTTGGCTTGGATGACTTTGAGTATTCAAGACTTCAGTGAAGGAGATAACTGCAGATCGTGGAAGTAGCAAAACTAGAATTAGAAGTGGAGCCTGAAGATGGGACTGAATTGTTACAATCTCATGATGAAACTTGAGCAGTTGAGGAGTTGCTTCTTATGGACAAGCAGAGAAAGTAATTTCCAGAGATGAAGTCTGCTGGTGAAGATGCTGTGAAGGTTATTGAAATGACAGTAAAGAATTTAGAATATTACATAAACTTAGTGGATAGTGCAGTGGCAGGATTGTGAGAGGATTGACTCCAGTTTTGAAAGAAGTTCTAATTGTGTGTAAAATGCTATCTGACAGCATTGTATTCTTCAGAAAAGTCACACGTGAAAGAAGCAGTTGATGTGGCAGACTCTGTTGTTATTGTTGTCCACCAATTGAGCCAGCCAGGTGTCCCAGACTCTTGTTTTATTTTAAGAAATTGCCACAGCCACCCCAACCTTCATCAACCATCCCCCTGGTCAGGCAGCAGCCCGAGTGACATGGAGGTAAGACCCTCCACCAGTGAAAAGCTCAAATGATATTGAGCATTTTTTAGCAATAAAGAGTTTTTAAATTAAGGTATATACATTGCTTTTTTAGGCATAATACTATTGCATATTTAATAGGCTGCAGTATAGGGTAAATATAACTTTTTTATATGTGCTGAGAAACCAGAAAGTTCATTTGACTTATTTTATTATGATACTTGTTTTATTATTGTGGTCTGAAACAAAACCCACAATATCTCCAAGGTCTGCCTGTACATTGGTGGAGACTCATGAAGTCGGTTTTTGTGGTATAGTCTCATTTCAGGTTTAACCTTCGTTATTAATGGGGTATCGTTTTTCCTTGTTCTGCAGTAATTTGAGTATTGCATCTCTTGATCATTTTATTTATTGTTTGATCACATTTCTTTAAGGACTCTTTTCCTGTAAACTCAACTTCTTCTTATGCCCTTGAGACTCTAATCTCAACCCTTTCTTTGCATATTGTGCCCTTGTCTTTCCTATCTTGAAGAAAGTTTTCATTTTTTTCCTACCAAAAAACTCGAGTGGTTTTTCTGTGGCCAGTGCCCTTGTTTCCTTTTTATCCCTTCATTGTCACTGTCATTCTGAAATTCTCAGAATTTGTTAGTGATTTTATTGCCAAAATCTAGTTGCTCTTTGTCTTTTATCCCCATGACCTCTTTGTTGCACTACATTTTGCTTCTTTGTTCCTTTCCCTAACACTTGCCTACTGTTTCTTGCACCTGATAACACTTGCAGTCGCTTTAAAAAAAAAAAAAAAAAAAAAAAAAAAAAGATTTATTTATTTATTTTAGAGAGACAACGAGCTGGGGGAGAGACAGGGAGAGGGAGCGAGAGAATCCATAAGCAGATTCCCTGCTGAGCATGGAGCCCAACTTGGGGCTCCATCCCAGGACCCTGAGATCATGACCCAAGTTGAAACCAAGAGTCAGCCTCTCAACCAAGTCACCCAGGTGCCCCTTGCCAGTCACTTTTAATTATTTTCCTCATCTTCAATTGCCAGTGTTTGCAGGGTGCAGCCTTTGACCTTTTATTGTTTTCTTTTCGTGCTACTTTAACGAGGAATTCTTAGCTTTCCTTAGGATTTTACCTCTTTTTCAATTACTACCTTGTGGTTTCATTTCTCAGGTTTTGATATTTCCTCCTAGTTTATGCAAACACAGGAATTATTGTCACTCTGAAAGAGGTGTCATATCCAGTCACCCATTTGTAATCCAAGTTTCCCTGGGAGACATTTCTGTTTAGTTTTTTGTCATCTTACTTTCAGCATCTGAGATAGAATATCATCTCCTCTCCATCTGTCCTTTCACAGACCACTTTACTAATTCCCAATAAGTTTCAGGATCATTATTTTAAAAACTTGATGTGATCCTTGACTCATCCGTCTCTTTCACAGTCATCTGCTATCTCGTTTGAAGTTTTTACTTGGGCAGTGTCTCATTAATTCCACTCCCACCCCCCTTTTCTTTACTGCTACCGTTTGGTTTCATTCCTTAATTTTCTCACCTTGATTATTTCAAATAGCCTTTTAATTTGTATCTCTTTTTTCTTCTCTCTGTTCTCTCCTAATAATTTATAATTTTCTGAGTTATATAATGTTGAAAAGTATTATAAGGAAAAATTGTTCTGTGATAGCAAAGCTTGGGAAATGGTAGATTAAGAAAAAACTACTTGGGGGGCGCGGTGCCTGGGTATCTCAGTGGGTTGGGCCTCTGCCTTCAGCTCAGGTCATGATCTCTGGGACCTGGGGTGGAGCCCCGAATCAGCCTCTCTGCTTAGCGGGAAGCCTGCTTCCTCCTCTCTCTGCCTGCCTCTCTGCCTACTCTCTCTTTGTGAAATAAATTAAAAATCTTCAAAAAAAAAAGAAAAAACTTGGGGATAAAGAAGTAATGATTCCTTACTGTAAAACTTCTATGATATGCTGGTGTTCATTGTTAATCTCTTAAATTGGGAGTATATGGGTAATACATAGCGTTTTCCCATAGACAATTTATTTGATTTTTTTGCAGAGTATCTTCTAGGGCTAGGGGTTACTGGAGCATACTTTAGGATCTGGTGTAAAATTTATTTGAGACAGAGACAGACAGACAGAAAGTGAGTGGCAGGGGGTGGGGGCCTCGGGGCAGAGAGAGGGAGAATCCCAAGCCATTTTAACCAACTGAACCATGCAGGTGCCCCAGATTTCTTGATGTATTAATATCCTGTTTGCCAGCTGTTCTGAAGCTGTGTAAATTCTTAGAAGCTCAGAAATACCTGCAGTGCATTTTGGAACCATTTTTACATGAAATAATTTTTAAAAAAGATTTTATTTTATTTATTTGTCACAGAGAGAGAGAGAGAGAGAGAGAGAGAGAGAGAAAGAAAGCACAAGCAGGGGAGCAGAAGGCAGAGGGAGAAGCAGGCTCCCTACTGAGCAGGGAGCCTGGTGCTGGATCTTGGGATCATGACCTGAGTTGAAGGCAGGCACTTAACTGACTGAGCCACCCAGGCTTCCCTACATGAAATAATTTTTAAAGCAAATATTAAAGGCTAATATCAGAAATAGGAAGATATGGGTGTATGGTTAAGAGACATGTAGATTAAAACCAATATCAAAAACAAGATCTGTTTTGTAAGAACTGAATTGTGTCTGCCAGTGAATAAATTATTGTGTTTTTACCTTGGGTAAAAGTTTGCTTTCATAGGGAAATTAGGTTTATAAGTACCTTGCTTACACAAGTAGTGACTCTAAAGAGAACCCTTGTATATTAAATGGAAGTCTTTATAAAATGCACTTCAAATGCTCTTATTTTCTTAAGCTGGCAGACTGAATTTAATTACCTTTCTTTTTGATGTCTTCCTGAAGTAGATTATATTTTGATTTGCATAGTTGAAGTAATTTTTACTACTTTATCTTTGCATATATTTGTATTTATCCAGGTTATTTTGAGATCATTGATTACTAATATATTTATATTCAAGATTCAAGGGTATATTATCCCTCGGACCAAAAAAAAAAATAGGGGGGTGCGGAGCCTGGGTGGCTCAATGGGTTAAAGCCTCTGCCTTCGGCTCAGGTCATGTTCTCGGGGTCCTGGGATCCAGCCCCACATCAGGTTCTCTGCTCGGTGGGGAGCCTCCTTTCCCTCTCTCTCTGCCTCTCTGCCTACTTGTGATTTTTCTCTGTCAAATAAATAAATAAAATCTTAAAAAAATTTTTTTAATTGATGTTTTTCTTGCTTTAAGGAGAAGACAAAATCATATGAAACAAAATATATAGCTTCATGAATTATTATATAGTAAACTTTGCTGTCATCACAATTCTAGTCAAGAAATAGAACTTTGTAAAAAAAAAAAATAGAACTTTGTTAGCCACCCCAAAATTGTCTCCCAATTACAATTTCCCTCCCTCTCCTCAAAAATGACTACTTTGACCTTTGTAGTAAGTTCCCTGAATTTAAAAAATAGTTCTATCAGTCAACTGTGTATTCTTGCACACAAAGGTTTAATGTTTCCCATTTTAAAAAAATTAAGAATGATTAATTTTAGAAAGTATTTTGATGATGTGCCATTGTACCCCTCGTGTTTATATCTTAAGTCAGATTTACCTGTAGAAGAAAATTTAATAACTCTTAAGTTCTGATGCTTGAGAGCTTGTAAAGACTTGATGTAGTGACATGAATTGTTTTTCAGGGCGTCCTGATGTCAGAAGAAGAAGTGTTTGAACTTGTTCCTGATGATGAGCGACAGTGTTCAGCGTGCAGAACCACGTGTTTTCTCTCTGCTCTCACATGCTCCTGTAATCCTGAACGCCTTGTGTGTCTCTACCATCCAACTGATCTGTGCCCCTGCCCCATGCAGAAGAAATGTCTTAGGTATCCTTAAGTTTCTTGTAAAACTTGTTACTTCTTTTAAAAAACCGAGTGCACTGTTCTTTGTAATTCCCCTTTCCCAAGTGTGCACTGGGAACTTTTCTTTGTCTCTGCTTCCCTGCTGAGGACCAATCCTTTAAAGTTGGCCCTAAACTTGGCAACTAATGTTAGATATTTTTATCCGTTGATTTCACATGTTCCTTGTCTCTCCCTGCATTAAAACTCTGTGAGTGGCTTTGATCTAAGACCCCATTTCCTTGGTCGTTTATTAAGCTGATTTTACTTAAAATTTATTTTAATGTTGTTGGTTTGCAACGTTTTTAATTTCTGTGTTTTTTGTTTATTTGTTTTGTTTTTCTTTGTGCTTAGATACCGCTACCCATTAGAGGACCTCCCTTCTCTGCTGTATGGTGTGAAGGTCAGGGCACAGTCCTATGACACTTGGGTCAGCCGTGTTACAGAAGCATTATCTGCCAACTTCAACCACAAGAAAGGTTAAGCTTTTGTGTGCATACACATTGAAAGAGGTCTTATTTTGTTTTATGTGCTTTTCCTCCAGTTAGGGAAAATTGTAGGCTTCATATGGGATTTGTAGCTAGTAGGTTGGTTAGTTTTCTATTTGAAAATTTTCTTTTACATAAATAGTTAATATAAAATGGGACAGACAACTAACTTACAGTAGATAACGTATTTTGGGGAGCCATTGTTATCAGTGGACTGCCACTAAAGGTTAGTTAAGAAAGAGGAATTACCTTCCTGGAGAGAAATTGTCTCTAAGGGTTAAGAATGGGCACCTGTTCTTAAGCTTTTATTGCATTGGTGAGATTTTCACAGCTGCAGTGTTTCCACTAATAGATTGATGACTAACTTGAGAGAGGTTGGTGAGTATTTTTAAATGCCTTTTTATGTCTGTGGTCATAGTATGTAGCTTTGTTTTTACAGATTTGATCGAATTACGAGTAATGCTGGAAGATGCTGAGGATAGGAAATACCCAGAGAATGATCTCTTTAGAAAACTCAGAGATGCTGTGAAGGAAGCTGAGACTTGCGCCTCTGTGGCTCAGCTGCTTCTGAGCAAAAAGCAGAAGCATAGGTAAGACTAAGAAGAGTTCTCCAGTGGTTTCCTGTGTATTTTTTCGTTTTGCTTGTTTGCTTTTCTTTTAGAGTAAAAGCCAAAAGTGTAACTGGCCCCTCCCAATCTATCTTTGACCTCTTGTTGTGGCCATTTCTCTCTCTTCAGTTATGTCCCAATTTTCTCTCCTACTGCTCTCCCTTTTTTCTTGTTCCACTCTTGAGTCCTCTTCCCCTTTGAGCTTTTTAACACCAGGCATGCTTCTGCTTAGCGCCTTTGCACTTTGCTCTTCGAGCCCTCTTCTATCATATCCAAGTGGCTTGTTCCCTCACTTCTTTCAGTTCTTTTTCAGATCGCTGACACATTCTTCTTGAAGAGGCCTTCTCTGACAACGCTTTATAAAACTGCAACCTTCTTATTCTTTTCCTGAGCTCTTTTTCTCTTAGCCCTGTCACGTCCCGATATACTGGTTTATTTATTATCTCCTCCTTTCTTTCCCAGTCCCACTAGACACCTTCTAGACTAGAATGTTGCAGACTTTTTTTTATCCTTTTTCATTGCTCTATTCTTGTGCTTAGAATAGTGTCCTGCAAATACTGGATGTGCAATAAATATTTGTAAATAAATAAATGATACTACATGCTGAAGGCAGGTGGCAGCAAAGACTAACCTTGGTGGATGCTGGAGAGGCTGTATTTTTAAGAAGTGTAGAAGTTAAAAAAAAAAAAAGTGTAGAAGTACGTACCCTTGATTTAATGGAATTCACATGTGCTAAATGTTCTGCGGTATTGTTTCATATACATGCCAACACTTTCCTGAATGGGTTTTGCTATGGCCCTTCATGTTGGGTTCTAAATCACTTTGTACATTTTTTATTTACCATTTGATTAGAGAACTTTTCTTTGAAGCATTGATCAGGGAATTTTCACCTGTCATTGGGTCACTAACCCCCTTGGGGAATCTGACAAAAGCATACGGACCCTTTTCTTAGAAAAATGTATATACACATACTATTCCGAATCCGTTTCAGAGGGGTTTATCATCCCCTAGCCAAGTTAAAGGCCCTTGTTCCACATTTTAAGGTTTTTGAGGTAGAAGATTTAATTTTATTAATAAACATAGTATTTTACTCTGAGGAATTTATTGATTGTTTAAAGTGCTCAATACTTGGAAGATTGGAGGAACTGTAACTTGGAGAGTTGAATCTTTGAGTCATTAACTAATGAGGGTAAAAACCTAATTTGGAAGTGATCGCCATTACAGTAGAACCTCTCAAACATTCGTATTCTGGGATTGCTTGGGTGAGAATTCTAGAGAGACTAGAAGTTCCTTTGCTATCAGGTGACTATGGATTTTTCTTACTTATGTCTCAATATTATTTCATATCAGGCAGAGCCCAGATAGTGGGAGAACTCGGACCAAACTGACAGTGGAAGAATTGAAGGCCTTTGTCCAACAACTTTTTAGTCTTCCATGTGTCATCAGCCAAGCTCGACAAGTAAAGGTGGAGTATTACATTCTTTTCTGGGGTAATATCCTTTGTAGTATGGGTTTCTGTTTTGGGTCAACAAAATAGTATGTCTAGACTAGCTTTTTGTTCCGTTTGTCACATAAATGGTGCTGTTTGAAGGTTTTCAGTAGGCAGTAAGAACCCCTGGTTTTGTTCTTAACCTTTTATTCTCCTTTTCAAGTTCTGGAACCAATGTAGTTAGTTTAGAATTTTTTCCTACATTGATTTTAGATCGGAATCCTCATTTAGCACAGATGTAATTGAGATGCAAGAAAATAGTTAAAAGAACCTGAATGTATCAGTAAGTTACTAGTTCATGAGCTTTTAAAAATGTGAGCTCTGAAATTACTAGGGCCCTGATGGCTTCTTGAATATGTACAGTCTTAAAAAGTATATATCAAATATATTAATCAGCATAGTTAGCAATCCTCTGGTAGTTTGTGGTGGTTTGTGATTTGGCCATGGGCAGGGTATCTAAAATGGTTTTTATCAAGGTTATCAGCTTAGGCGCACCCAGGTGGCTCAGTTGGTTAAGCGTCTGCCTTGGGCAGAGGTCCTAATCCTAGGGTCCTGGAATTGAGCCCTGCATGGGGCTCCCTGCTCATTAGGAAGCCTGCTTCTCACTCTTCCTCTGCCTGCTACTCTCCCTGCTTGTGTGCACTCTCTCTCTGTCAAATAAATAAAATCTTAAAATAAAGGAGGGGGGTATCCGCGCACAAAATCCAGTATCAGTTGTGTTTCTGCTGTTATTCTATGCCATGGGAGCATTTAGTAGTTGACCACTCTTTCCTTCCTGAGAGAACTTTCTTCTCTGAACATCTGGGACATCATCACACGTTCTGTTTTTCTTCGCTCATTCACAGTTCCTTCTCTTTGGTGTTCTTTGTCATTTGTTTTCTCCTTGGCTTGACTTCTGAGTGTTGGAGTATAATAGGAGTCTCAGCTCTTTTTTTAGATCCTGACATCTTACTTGTTCAGTGACGTCAATATCACCTGTATCTTATTGATACCCCAGATCACCAACTCTCAATGCTTTTGTTCTCTCCTACGGGCTTGTACATCCAGTTGTGTGCTCTGCTTATCCAGTTGTATCCCTCTGCCTATGACTAAAAGGCATCTTAAAAACCTTTTAGTGAATCAAATCCTTGATTCCTTTATTTCCCTTATAGCCCACATCCAGTCTCTAAACAAGTGTGAATATTCAGAATGTTTCCCAAAGTGAACCATTTGCCATCATCTCCATTGCTTAAACTGTGCTCTGAACTGCTAGATTCTGCCCCTTGGATTACTGTAATAGCCTCTTAACTCATCTCCCTTTTTCTTCTCTGGTCCTTGACAGTTTATTTTTCATTTGGTAGCCAGTGTGATCATGTAAAATGTAAATCAAATCATATCACTTCTCTGTGGTTAAAATTCTCCAGTGCTTCCCCAAAACCATTAGAATGAAATCTAAACTCCTATATGGCATTATGTAATCTGACCTCTGTTTATTTTTAAACTGCATTTTTCCCCTTTGCTTCCCATCATCCACTTTAGAGCAGGACGTTCCTCTGTGAAAGGTTGTGTGGTTATTATCCGCCCAGCCTGAACTGCTCTTCCTCCTAAGGTCCTCTAGCTCCTCATTTTAGTGTCAGTTCATCTCTTTCCTGTGACCACCGTTGCAAAGTAATATGCCCGCCTCTCTGGTCATTCTTTATTGTGTTGCCCTGTTTTATTTTCACAGCACTTAAAATTAACTGAAACATTTTCTATTCAGTGTCTGGCTGTGTATATGTTCCTTGAAGACAAGGACTTCCGTTTGTTTCAATGCTGTGTGCTTAGAACAGTGGCTGCATTGTAGTCCGCAGTCATTAAATACTGTTTGAACGAATTAATCATATTTTAAAAGTAAATGTGTAAGTAATTACAGAGAAGCATAATTATGTTCTTAACTAGTATATCTGGTGCTATAGTGGTGAGATTATTGGATTAGAATTATTAGTCTAGAATTTGATATTTTGCCTGAACTTCTATCTATTCCATACTCATTTTGTATCTTTTAAATTTGTTTTTTATTTTTATTTTTTTGACTTTATCAGAATCTCCTGGATGATGTGGAAGAGTTTCATGAACGTGCTCAAGAGGCCATGATGGATGAAACCCCGGATTCTTCCAAACTTCAGATGTTGATAGACATGGGCTCTAGTCTCTATGTGGAGCTACCTGAATTAGCCCGACTAAAGCAAGAACTACAGCAGGCTCGATGGTTGGATGAAGTAAGACTGACCCTGTCAGATCCACAACAGGTCACTTTGGATGTCATGAAGAAACTGATAGACTCTGGGGTGGGGTTGGCCCCCCACCATGCCGTGGAGAAGGCAATGGCTGAACTACAGGAGCTCCTTACAGTCTCTGAGCGATGGGAAGAAAAGGCTAAGGTCTGCCTACAGGCAAGGTGAACACATATATTGGTGACTGTTGCCTCTTTAATAACTAATGGTAGAACTGAAGGATGAATTTAAATATCTGTTTCATTAAATATTTAGTTAGATGTTTTATGCCTTCCCTGACCAGTCACTAAATTATCAAATAAGTCTGCATATAAACAGTTTCAAATATTGTGTGCATGTTCCTGCAAAGTACTTTGCTAAGTAGTTTAAGTGAAACAAAGTAGTATTTTGTTTAGAACCTTCTCATTACCTATACTATAGTTCAGAGCTAAGAAATATAATGCTCACTGCAATATGTTATTGTTAACTGAGAGGTACAGAAAAATGCTATAGGAATTCAGAGGAGGAGAGGTCATTTTTAGCTCTAGTGGTCAGGAGAGAAGCTTGAGAGAAAATAAAGAACTTAGGTAAAGCTTTGAAGCACGAGTGGGATTGAATGGAAGGAGAGTAAGAAAGATCCAACTAATAAGTTTAAAGAATACTTAGGGTGTGTTAGGTGACAGAAGTTAAATGGGCTTTGTTTGAGTAAGGATTTATGTAGGAAAGTAGTGGGAAAGGGGAAGCAAGAAAGACAGGAGACCATTACACAGTTGCATTAGCATTGGTACACTCATTGGATTTGCAAGATTTCAGTAAACCATTCACCGTACTTGATTGTATATCAGCTAATTAGACTGTAATGTTCTTTATGAAAGTATTTCTTCAGCTAAAATTAAGACCTATAATTTCTTTTGTGAGGATGAGAAACCTGGCATACTTAAAGCCCATAGTTACTAAATAACACAACTTTTCCTGTCAACTGCAACAAAAATAAGTGGCTGGCAAAGTACTTAAGTACACGAAGACTCCAGAATGAAGTGGAAAAGGCTTTAAATTTGAGCTGTGTTGGGACACCTGGGTAGCTCATTCGGTAAACCATCTGCCTTTGGCTCAGGTTGTGATCCCAGGGTCCTGGATTGAGTTCTACATTGGGCTCCCTGCTCAACGGGAAGTCTCCTCCCTTTGCCTGCTGCCCTCGCTCGAGCTTGCTCTCTCTCTCTTGCTCTCTCTGGCAAATAAAATCTTTAAAAAAAAAAAAAAAAGTCCATTGTAAGACCTCCAGAGAGATGATAAATAAAGAAATAGATTTGAGCTGTGTTATATAACAAACACAGTTCTGTTTAACCGAGAAAAGGCTGGATATATTTTTGCTGGATATTTTGCTGTCTAGTTGTCATGGGGAATACATACTAAAATGTATCTATAGCTTTTCCTGTTTGAAACCTTCAAATTATTCATGGCAGTTCCAGGAGCATAGTAAATGGGAAAAGCTAAATAACTGGAATGCAAAACCTGTTTTGATACACCTGATGCAACTTAGAGTAGTCTACAGAATGAGATTTTGTTGGTAGTAGTATTTGAAGACTTTTTTCCTCTCATTTTCCACATTTACCAGTCACTAAGTTTTAAGGAGCTCACCTGTAAAATGTCTCTCGAATCTGTCTTCCTCAACTCCATTGTCACTGACCTAAGTGTGGGGTTCTTGTATTTTCCCTTAATCTTTGCAATTCAGTATTTATGGAGTACCTACTACATGCCAAGTACTATTTCTTTTTTCTTTTTTTTTAAAGATTTTTATTTATTTATTTGACAGACAGAGATCACAAGTAGGCAGAGAGGCAGGCAGAGAGAGAGGAGGAAGCAGGCTCCCTGCAGACTCTGAGAGCCCGATGTGGGGCTCGATCCCAGGACCCTGGGATCATGACCCGAGCTGAAGGCAGAGGCTTTAACCCACTGAGCCACCCAGGCGTCCCCCCCAAGTACTATTTTTAAGTGCCGTAGAGATAGTAGGGGAAAAGACCCACAAAGTCCCTGCTGTACAAGAGAGCCAGCATTCTAGTGGGGAGAGACAGGTGAAAAGTGAGTGAATGAATGTTTGAATGAACTTCAGATAATTAGTGTCATGAAGAAAATAAAATTAGTAAGAAAATAGAGGAAGAGGGCTTGGTGGGGATAGTGGGAAGTGGAATCTTCTTTGTTTTCTAACTTCTGTTGAAGTTAGATTTCTGAAACACATCTACGTCACTTCTGGGGATCCTTCCATCACCTGCCAAGTCAGTTTAGGTCCCCCTGCTATTATATTTTGATAGATGTATTCTTGGCCTTTTGGATTGGTTAACTTCTGACCGCTGTTTTCTCAATATCCTGTTCCTCTGCTTTTGGCCTTCTCTCCCTGCCTCTTGAATAATGTCATTCCTCAAAATTCTGGCTTAGACCACTTCTTTTTTCACTCTGTACATCTCCCTGGAAATTTCTTCTTATTTTCTGGCTCAATTGGCCCTCTGTATGCTAATTAACTCCAAATTCTTATCTATAGCACTGATATTTTTCGTAGATACTGTCTGCCTATTTGGTAATTCCATTGGATGTCTTGTTGGTACCTCAGATTCCACATATCCAAAATTGGATTCATTAACTCTTTCCCATCATCTTGTCCTTTGTTCCTTTTTCCTTTGAATTAAACCATTGTTTTTTCTCCTTTAAACAAGCTTTGGAAATTACCTTTGACCTTTCCATTTCCATACCCTCAACCTTAGTTAACTACCAAGTCACATTGATTATATTTCCTTGATGTTTTTCACTTTCATTCTTCTTTGGGGTACTGTCATAGCTGGCCTAAATCATAGCCACAGGCTCTGGGACCTCACCCTGCTCTCATCATTCTCTGCACTGCAACTAGTATTTTCTTAAAAGACAGCTGTAGTTTTTTTTCACTCCTTTGCTTAGAGCCCTTCACTGTTTCCTATTCCCCTAGGGATGACATTTAGAGTCCTTCATCTAATTCATAAGGCCATCTTGTAATCTAGCCCTTTGCTTAAGCCTCATCCCTTGCTAGTCTTCCTTTGCATTCTGTGTTTCAAGTGTCATGATCACCCTGTTTTCCTCAGACATGCCATGTTCTTTCTTGTCTCTGGGCCTTTGCATGTGCTCATTTTCTCCTCTGGAACACTCTTCCCTTCTCCCTATCCCCTGTGGTATACACTTACCCAGCCTCTGGTCCCAGCTTTCCTGACTCACTCCTATTCAGAAAGGCTAAGAAAGCTTAGGCGTCACTTCTGGGAATCCTTCCATCACCTGCCAAGTCAGTTTAGGTCCCCCTGCTATTATATTTTGATAGCATCTTAACAGTGCTATGAATAATCCCCCTCTAACACCACAAGATTAAAATGTTTAATGAGGCAAGGGCTCTGTCACTCTGTCACTCCTGTGTATTAATAGTCTCTAGGAACTAGCACCGTGCCTAGCACGTGGTAGGGTTCATGGATAATGAAACTGTTCCCACCCTCGGTAGCTTCCTATTGCTTCCATGGTGAAATTTATGGCTCTCAAAATCTCTTACATCTTTCTTTCCTGTCAAAATTCCCCTACTTCTTGCTCTTACTCCTGCTCCTACCTCACTCCCGTCCTCACACTGGACTACTAACTTTTTTTTTTTTTTTAAGATTTTAGTTTTTAAATTAAAAAAATATATAATCTCTACCCCCCCCCCCCAAGTGGTACTTGAACTCATGACCCTGAGATCAAGAGCTACATGCTGTACCCACTAAGCCAGCCAGGTGCTCCTGGACCTCTAACTAATTTTTAAACATTTCTTCATGTCTTTGTTCATTATATTCCTGGGTTTTTTTTTTTCCTTTAACCTTTCACTTGAGAAAATCACACTTCTTTTTTAAGCTTTGGCTCAAAGCCTTTCTCAGCTCCTCTAAGCAGAATTAATCACAACTTCCCATAGTGGTGAGCCTAAAATGATTTGCTCTTTGTCCCCAGTACAAGTTTAATTCTTACCTTGTATTCTGATTCACTGAGGATAAGGTCTATTTTATTCATCTTTTAACTAGGTGATATTGAATGTGGTTGAATTAATTCCTGGACTTAGAGACTATTCCTGGACTCCTAGACTATTGCTTTCCACACTGCTGTCTGACACGCATCTCTGACAATTTCAGATATTGTGGAGAACTAACATAGATGCAATTTAGTGTAGTGAAAAGAGCAAGGTATCTGAGACTCATTCTGAATCAGTGTTTGAGCTGTGCCATTCACCGTATTAAATGGTTTTAGGAAAAGAAATAATTTTTGAGTTAAGGTTTTCTTATTTGTAAATTGGAAATTAAAGTAATAGCTGCTTTGCCTCTCTTATAGGATTGTGGTAAGAACTAAATGAAATCATATATATGAAATTTCTCTGCATGTTCTAATTTAAATGTTGGTAGTGTTTTGACTTTTCCTTATGCATCTGCCCTGTCTTTGTGGTTTTTTTAAGACCACGGCACAGTGTGGCAAGTTTAGAAAGCATAGTTAATGAAGCCAAAAACATTCCAGCCTTTCTACCCAATGTATTGTCCCTGAAAGAAGCATTACAAAAAGCTCGAGAATGGACAGCTAAAGTGGAAGCTATTCAGGTAAGGAGCCTCTTGAATTATCCTACAATTTTGGTAATGCTATCTCACAGATGAATCCTTTAAGCCTTTAATTCTTTAAAATAGAATAACCATAATAAAATAATGGTACTTAAAATTCAGTTGTTCTTCCATCTGATTCTGTCATTCAGAATAAATATTACCTATTTAAATGTTACTTCTCTGGACTCCCTGCTATGAAAGATGGCGGAATTAGCTATTTATTTAACTCCTAGCAATAGGGAGTTTATTCCCTGCTGTGTTCTTTGAATCTTTGCCATGTGTGCAAATAAATTTTAAAATAGGCAGAAAAAAGAAAATGAAATTAAAATTTACCAAACACCATAACACTTATAATAGATATTATTCTAGTTGTTTGGGAGTGGAAATGTGAGGGAAGGATGTAAAGATAGTACGCTGGCACTCAGAAAGACATGTATTATATATTTTAATTTAAAACAATATATAACATACCTCCTGAATTATAAAAACCTTGCAGCATTTCATTATTGAGTATGTATATACTTTTCTTTTGTATGTACTCTTTATTGTAGAACTATATCCAAAGAAAAGGAAACCAACTCTTTGCTGTCCCAAGAAAGAACATACTCTAGGTGTCAAGTTCTAATGACTTTTGTTTTAGTTTATTTTCAGTTAACTCTTTCTGGGAGCTTCTTAGATGTGCTCTTTCTATACTATTGTTAAAATTATCTGTATTTTCCAAACTAAGGATTGCTGGAGGGGAAATGGATGGATAGGGAGATAGGCTAAATGGATGATGGACATTAAGGAGGGCATGGGTTGTGGTGGGCACTGGGTGTTCTCTGTAAGTGATGAATCACTAAATTCTACTCCTGAAACCAGTACTATATTATATGTTAACTAACTTGACTTTAAGAAATATTGGAAGAAAAAAAATTATCTCTGTTTTCATCAGGACAGCTCCTCTGTTTCATCTTTTTTTTTTTTTTAAGATTTTTTCATTTATTTGACAGAGATCACAAGTAGGCAGAGAGGCAGGCGGGGGGAAGTAGGCTCCCTGCTTAGCAGAGAGCCCGATGCAGGGCTCGATCCCAGGACCCCAAGATCATGACCTGAGCCTAAGGCAGAGGCTTGACCCACTGAGCCACTTAGGCACCCCATTCTCTGTTTCATCTTTAACCCATTTCAGGAGGTTGGTTGTCCTCAAATATTTGATTACCCTTAGTTGGCTGTTAATTTATGACTATAGGACCAAGTCTACAAGATGGCTGTCTTGTGTTTCCTCTGTAATTTTGAAGGACTTGTCCTCCGCCAAGCCCTCCTTTCATTGGGAAGACTTGACTCATAGGATCTAAGTAAGTGGACAACTTCTGTTGACAGGCATACTCTAAGATACAGAGCTTGGGAACAGGCTAAGTCAAGCCTTAGCCAGAAGGTCTTTCGTAGTCAAATGGCTATAGTTGGGTACAAGAAGGGATAGCAGTAAACATGGTATTTCTCAGTTGTACCTATTTGAGCTTTCTTTTCTCTTTCATATACCTGTCTGTTCTTTAATCCTAGTACCACAGTGATTTAATTATGCCATTGTAATATCACTCAGGGCTAGAACTTTCCTATTATTATTACTGAAGATTCACTTAAGTTGGGGTGCCTGGTTGGCTCAGTTGGTGGAGCATGTGACTCTTGATCTTGGGATTGTGAGTTCAAGCCCCACACTGGGTGTGGAGCCTACTTTAAAAAAAAAAAAAATCACTTAAGTTTCTTGTCTGTTTTTCCAAATATTCCAGTATAACTTTCAAAATGAATTTATAGGCAAATGAATCAGTTAACATAGGAAATAACCTTTTATTGCAATGTCTGTTTATAGCATGTAACTATGCCTTTCCCTCATTCAGAGCTTCTTAATAACAATGAATGTTAAGGGCATGTATACAGTTTCTTAGACTATGTGTCTGTCTGCCTGGAGATTCATCCAGTCTAAGGTATTACTCTGAATTACTGCCTGTTGGCTGCCAACCCACTGCAGGTGTTCTTGCCAAATCCCTGAAATGGATTACTTGTTAACCCTCTCACCTCTTTATAATGATTTCTTTAGTGAACTTAAAGCAGTAATAGTTTGAAAAACAGTAATTTCATTATATGGAAATATTAAACCATTGTGACTTAGGCAAATATCTGTTCTCATCTGTATTTATATAACATAAAATGGAGGTGGCTATCAGCACCAAAATACTGCTCTGTAGTCATTGGGAAAGTTTGAAAGCCTTTGAAATAGGAGAAATTATGGGTGTTCTTTTAGTGGAGTACTGGAAGTTTTCTGGAGAACTCTCCAGGATCATCTTACTCTATGAGTGCATGCTGTGGATTTTTTTTGACCAGGCTATTTTACAACTTTGCAGTTATTAAAATTTAGAGTACTACAAATGAATTGTGTCCATAGAAAGACAGTTAAATTCATAATGAAATAGTTGATTTCTCCATGGTAGAGAAGATGAATTGTCCTATATGATATTAAGTATGTTTCCATCTGTTAGCAAATTTCCTGATTGTATTTATAAATGTCTTTTTTTTTTTTTTTAAGATTTATTTATTTATTTTAGAGAGAGAGTGTGTGTGAATGGGGGAGGGTCACAGGAGGAGAGAGGAAGCAGACTTCCTGCGGAGCAGGGAGCTGGACATGGAGCCTGATCTCTTCAACTCATGACCTGAGTTGAAACCAAGTGTCAGATGCTCAACCAGTGGAGCCACCCAGATGCCCCTGTGTCTTGTTCTTTAGATTATCTTTTGAACTGATTTTTACATCTTGACTGGCTCCCTCGTTGATTAATAAAAATCTTTGACAGAATGAATTTTCAGACTTTTAAAAAAGGACATTGGAAGCTCTATTAGTTCAAGAAATAGAACTAGGTTTAAAGAACAACATTTAATAAAAAAACTCAATGCTAAATTCTTTGTAAGATCTTCTGACCAATATCACTAGACTCCATAAGAAAGTGCAAGTCATGTGAGAATGCACTTTTGTGTTTCAGAGTGGCAGCAACTATGCTTACTTAGAGCAGCTGGAGAGCTTATCTGCTAAAGGGCGACCTATCCCTGTGCGTCTGGACGCGTTACCCCAGGTAGAATCACAAGTGGCAGCTGCACGGGCATGGAGAGAACGGACTGGGAGGACCTTCCTTAAGAAGAATTCTAGCCATACCCTGTTGCAGGTAAAGAACAGTTAGTAATTTAATACCCTTAGGTAGGAGTTTCATTGGTGAAGATTATTTTCAATTTATCTGGTCATGGTTTTATAAGTGATTCTTATTAAGTGATACCAAATGTTGACTGGAAATCTGTTGCCTTACACAGATTTATCCACAGTTCATCTTGTACTGCATCCAGAAAAAGGAATCAGCCTGGATCTTATCTCTGTTACTAATGGATTCTGTCCTTGAAATATCTTACATGTATTACCCTTTTCATCTTGAGCAGTTGAAACGCCCTAGTAGTTAAAGAGCATAGGCTTTGGAGTAAGGTACTTCATGTTGAGGACTGGCTCTCTAATTGCTAACCCTGTGTCCTTGGGCAAGTTGTTTCCTCTCCGAGCCTTCGTTCCCCAGTTTGTAAAATACAGGTGATACACCTACAAAAGAAGGTGGTTGTGAGGATTGCATTAGGTGTGTGTAGAAGGTACATAAGAAGGTGCCTAGGACAAGATGAGTGGTCAGTAAATGGTTCCTTTTTATTATTTTCAGTTTTAAGATTTTTTTTAAAGATTTTATTTATTTATTTGACAGTGAGAGATCACAAGTAGGCAGGCAGAGAGAGGAAGCAGGCTCCCCGCTGAGCAGAGAGCCCAATGCAGGACTCGATCCCAGGACCCCGAGATCATGACCTGAGCTGAAGGCAGAGGCTTAACCCACTGAGCCACCCAGGCGCCGCCCCAGTTTTAAGATTTTTTTAAAAGCCAGGACTCAGTGTTTGGTTTTATTTTTGTAGGTGCTGAGTCCCCGGACTGACATTGGTATATATGGGAGTGGTAAAAACAGGAGGAAAAAAGTAAAAGAACTAATAGAAAAAGAAAAAGAAAAGGATCTGGACCTTGAGCCTCTGAGTGATCTGGAGGAAGGATTGGAGGAAACCAGAGATACAGCTATGGTGGTAAGAAATTATGTAATGCATTCTGAGTCTGCATCGTGAATATAGAATTCTATAAAGCTATTAGATTCGCTGGTTTTATGTTCTTAACTATTTTTACTTTTATCTTTGGCTTTATAGTAAAATATTTCATTTTTATAGATTTATAATCCAAGTTTATTAGTCTGCTCATTCCCTGTGAAACTGTCTTTTCCATATCTCTATTCTTTTTTACTATTTTAATAGTCGTCTAATATTCCATCAGATTGTCCATAATTTATTGAACACTTCTCTGATACATCAAATACTTTATTACTCTTTGCTATTATGGATAACATAAAGTGAAAATTCTTTATAAAGTCTTTTCCTTTTTTCAAATTATTTTCTTATACTTGGCTCTTAGGAATGTGGTTACCGGGTTAGAATTTAATAGCATTTTATGACATTTAATACTGTGCTTTTAAAAGGAATTATATCCATTTAATGACACTAGCTGCTATTTAAAATATCTCCCTTCTCTTAGTCTCATTCACAGTGTAGTGGATGCTCAAGAAAATACTTGTAACTAAGTAGAATGATGGGTGTTTTTGGAGAGGAGGAGGAATGTGTGAAGATGACTAGGAGCCTGAGGATATAAAGAGAAATAAAAAATGAGTTTGGGCCTATTTAACAGTAGGGAATTACATACATTAAGTTACTTGATATGATGTTTCTGCCTACATATGATCCTGGGTTTTGGGTTTTTTTTTTTTTAAGATGTATTTATTTGAGTGAGAGAGCGCATGAGCAGGGGGAGGGACAGAGGGAGAGAGTGCAGGGAAGCAGACTCTCCCGCATAGCAGGGAACCTGATGTGATGTTCGATTCCTGGACCCCAAGACCACAACCTGAGCTGAAACCAAGAGCTGGATGCTAAATTGACTTAGCCACCCAGGCACCCTCAAATGATCCTGTTTTGAGGCCAGTGGAAATGATTTATTAGGGAGCCTGCCTATCAAGTCAGTCCTGTCAGATGAATAGAACTGGAAATTATTTCAAAATTGTTTCAGTGCTATCAGTTTAAAAAAGAAAATGCATTGGCAGTGTTCATGACAATTAAATTTTGTTTACTTTCACTTATTTTTTTAAATGAATTACATAAAACCTTGTTATATTTGGCCATCAGACTTTGTTATTCTACTTCTGCATGAATTGGAGAAGCTATTGAGAAAGAAATAAAAATTGATTTGTGTAGAAGTCATCCCCTGGGAAGGAATTACAAGGGGATGAGAAGTAATATTTATTGGGTGTTAACCTTGTGCGAGGCACCAAGTTAGGCACTTTCATGTGTTACCTTATTTAATCCTCAAAAAAACAAAATGGGGTTGGTTGGTATCCTCATGTTTCAGAAAACTGAAATTTGGAAAACTTGTGCCCCAGACCAACCATCTGTAAGTACAAGAGCCAGGCTTTGTGCTTAGGTTGCTTAACTCTAACGCAGATTATCTTTGTACTATACCCTACAGAAGAGTTCTAGGTACTCTACTGATAGAAATTGCCAAATATGGCAGCACTTTGCCCATTTCACAGATGAGGAATGTTTGCACCCAAATTACAGGAAATGATTGATAAATGCCTGTTTGTTAAAGACAGTGCTTGTCATAATGAGGGCACAGTGTGGAGATGATCTCTCAGCTCTGATTTGGCATTTTTGCACTATTTTTCAATGACTCTTAAATGTTTGTTGTGTACAGGTGGCAGTTTTCAAAGAACGGGAGCAAAAAGAGATTGAAGCCATGCATTCCCTCAGAGCAGCCAACCTAGCCAAGATGACAATGGTGGACCGTATAGAAGAAGTAAAATTTTGCATTTGCCGCAAGACAGCCAGTGGGTTTATGCTACAGTGTGAGCTCTGCAAAGACTGGTTCCATAACAGCTGTGTTCCCCTTCCTAAATCAGGTTCCCAGAAAAAAGGGTCTAGCTGGCAGGCTAAAGAAGTAAAATTCCTTTGCCCTCTTTGTATGCGGTCTCGAAGGCCGAGGTTAGAGACTATTCTTTCACTCCTGGTATCTCTTCAGAAGCTGCCTGTACGTTTGCCTGAAGGAGAGGCCCTGCAGTGTTTGACAGAACGAGCTATGAGTTGGCAAGATAGAGCACGGCAGGCCCTAGCCACAGATGAACTGTCCTCTGCCCTAGCCAAACTGTCTGTGTTGAGCCAGCGCATGGTGGAGCAGGCAGCTCGAGAAAAGACTGAAAAGATCATCAGTGCAGAACTCCAAAAAGCAGCTGCTAATCCAGACTTACAGGCAAGTTTAGGGTTTTCTTTCTTTTTTTTATTTCATGAGATTATGTGTATAAATTGTAAATCAAATATATTTTACCAGCTGACTAGGAAAACAGTAAGTTGCCAGCAGCTATGTTATCCATAACATCTTTCTTGTATATGCCTATAGAATTTTCTTTGGGTATATACCTGGTCATTTTAGTGAACCATTAACCTGGAAATATCATTGAGACAGACCTTGGCATCATAACCAAATAATTTGATGTGTACTAACTGTTGAATTCTGTTGGTCTTACATTTAGGTGTTCTTAAGTGCACATTAATTACCCCTGTTTATTTAGTTTTTCCCTCTGTTCATGTTGGAATTGTTTGTTGTTTAGGGACACTTACCTAGTTTCCAGCAGTCTGCTTTTAACCGGGTGGTGAGCAGTGTATCTTCTTCCCCTCGACAAACAATGGACTATGATGATGAAGAAACAGATTCTGATGAAGATATCCGGGAGACATATGGCTATGACATGAAGGTAATTAATGGACAGGCATACCTGATCACTGGGCTTGTTAAAACTACTGAACACTAATGTTTGAAGCCTGAAAGTAAAAGAGGAAGCTAGTCTATTTATCCTGCCTTTGTGGTGATAGCATTTTTTTCTAAGCCCCCCAGAATACAGACTGATAAAACAATTTTTTAAAAGGATGGAGTTTTTTTTTAAAAATCGGTGTTTATTTTCTTTATCTTGTAACTCCTTGTGGCCTAAAGGGACTAGAAAAATCATGCATTTAACATGGATGGGACTGGAAGAGATTACGCTGAGTGAAATAGGTCAAGCAGAGAGAGTCAATTATCATATGGTTTCACTTACTTGTGGAGCATAACAAATAGCATGGAGGACAAGGGGAGATGGAGAGGAGAAGGGAGTTGAGGGAAATTGGAAGGGGAGGTGAACCATGAGAGACTGTGGACTCTGAAAAACAGTCTGAGAGTTTTGAAGGGGTGGGGGGTGGGAAGTTGGGGGAACCAGGTGGTGGGTGTTGGAGAGGGCACGGATTGCATGGAGCACTGTGTGTGGTGCAAAAATAATGAATACTGTTACGCTGGAAAAAAAATTAAAAATAAAAATTATGCATTTAGATTACTGAAAGCTTTCATGGCTCATTTCAGAATTTTGTTTCCTTTGGGTAGCTTAAGTCTGTATAGTTATGTTTTAAGAATCCCATTCTAGCGGTGCTTTGAGTCTTGCTCTGATTTCTCATCTGGATGGTGCAAGATAGAATGTCCTAATCAGAGATGAGTTATACTTGGGCCCATGGTTCAAATTTGCAGTTACAGCTGCAGCTAGAACAAATTATTTACCCTCACTGTGATTCTTTTGATAATGACACTACACTGGTTTTGGCAAGTTTGTTTTGTGTTAGATCCTACTGGCCTTTTATTATTTTGTGTCAGGCCCAGGTGCTTTGTCTTTTACTTAGTAGTAATAACAGGCAGAAACTCTGTCAGGTTGCAGTTAATCCATTGATCTATTTTATATTAGTCTTTGTTGAACTGTTTAGAATTTGTGTCTCTAACCATTAATACCATCTGTCATAGATGCTTGTAAGCTATCTGCTGTAAAATACTTTTCTCAAGAT
The DNA here is from genome assembly GCF_030435805.1 of Mustela lutreola. NCBI lineage: Eukaryota > Metazoa > Chordata > Mammalia > Carnivora > Mustelidae > Mustela > Mustela lutreola. Next base: position 44,460,071 of record NC_081297.1, read on the forward strand.
AAAAATGGATCTTGGGAATGTTTTAACGAGGGAATTTTTAGTTTTATGAATTAAAGACTTGAGCAAAGTTAAAACTTGAATTAGCCTGTTATGCTAAAGAAGCAGCTGGGCAGGAATGCAGCCCATGCCACATATAAGTTCGCTAATGCTAGAATTGCCCATTTACTATGCTTAGAGGCCTTATCTGGGTTGTTCTCTTTCTAGCACAGTAAGTATCAATCAGTGCTCTAGAATTGCTAAACGGGATGGACTTTAGAAGCATTTTAGAAACCTGTGGAAACAAAACATCACAAATATTACATGATTTTAGGGCTAGGGATCAAAACTATGGTTTGATATGGTTGTACAGAGTAATCTTTTTAATGAAAATTATATAGTGGTGTTAGCTTATGAGCTCTCCTTTGGTAGGAGGGGACTTTATAATATGAATTAGGAATTTAGTGTTAGCAATATATTTGATAGCTTAGAAAAATAGAAGAATGGTAGGTGCAAGACTTAGGGTAATTAATTCTTGACAAATCAGGAAACAACAAATTTTGGTGAGGATGTGGAGAAAGTGGGACCTTCTTACACTGTTGGTGGGAATTCAAGCTGGTGTAGCCACTCTGGAAAACAGTTTGGACCTTCCTCAAGAAGTTAAAAATAGAGCTGTCCTGTGACCCAGCAATAGCACTAGTAGATATTTACCCCAAAGGTACAAATGTAGTGACCCGAAGGGGTACCTGCACCCCAGTGTTGATAGCGGCAGTGTCCATGATAGCCGGATTGTGGAAAGAGCTGACATGTCCATTGACAGACGAATGGATAAAGAAGATGTGATATATATATGTATAAATGTATATGTATGTATGATATATAATACATATATCATCATATATAGGATATATAATAATATATGTTATATAACATATCCATCAATAATATATATATCCATCAATAAATTATATATATATCTCTCTCTCTCCCTCGAGATGTCCATTGACAGAAGAATGGATAAAGAAGATGTGAGATAAATATATATATCATTGTATATATCATACATATGATATATATAAAATATTACATATATTATATGTAATATATACAATAAAATATATATCATATACATCATTATTTTAATATATTTTATATATAAAATATATAAATCATATATATAAATAATATATATTCCATATAATGGGATATAGTGATATCCCATTATATGATATATATCAGAAAGAGTGAATACTTAGCATTTATATCTGTGTGGATGGAACTGGAGGGTATTATGCTGAGCAAAATAAGTTAATCAGAGAAAGACAATTAGATAGTTTCACTCATATAAGTGGAATATAAGAAACAGCGTAGAGGATCATAAGGGAAGGGAGGGAAAACTGAATGAGAAGTCATCAGAGAGGGAGAAAAACCATGAGAGACTCTTTTTTTTTTTTTTTTTTTTTTGAGAAAGAGACAGAGAGAACATGAGTGAGGAGACGGTCAGAGAGAGAAGCAGACTTCCCGTGGAGCTGGGAGCCTGATGTGGGACTCGATCTCAGGACTCCAGGATCATGACCTGAGCCGAAGGCAGTCGTCCAACCAACTGAGCCACCCAGGCGTCCCGAGAGACTCTTAATTATAGGAAACAAACTGAGGGTTGCTGGAGGGGTTAGGTTAATTGAGTGATGGGCATTAAGGAGGGCATGTGATATGATGAGCACTTGATGTTACAGGCAACTGATGAATTATTAAATTCTGCATCTGAAAGTGATGCTGTAATGTATATTGGCTAACTGAATTTAAATTTTATAAAAAGGATAATTCAAGGTCACATTTACCTTGATGTAGGTTAAAAATATTTTAAAAAATTAATTAAAATGTTATTTGCTGATTTAGTTATAATTAATTTGGTGATTTTTTTTTCCATTTTTATGAAGTTCCTGATTATAACCATGAATTCATCTTTAAAATAGTTTGAATTTAGTATCTTGGCTTGAGAGAGAACCCTTAACGTTTAGGAAGAAGAGTAGAAAAATAAAATCAGTCATTTGATCCTAGTTATCATAGCATTTAATTTGTGCTTTATGTTGTTGGGTTACTTCATTTGCATGTAGTATCTTGTAATCACCACTGAATCAGGAAAATCATTACTTAGGAAAATATATGTTTAATGAAGGAAAGTCTGTCATGGATCTTTTGTATGTGTGGCTGGCATATCCTTTCACATACTCATATGATCATTTCCTTTTAGGGCATATTGATTTCCCTTTACTGAAACTGTCTGTCCATATCACAGTTTATATTTTGCAAATGCATTTAGTGCAGAATTGCGCATCAGAAAGGAGGATATGCAACAGTAGTAGCTCTTCTCTCCTGAGAAGTTCTTTCTTGCAACCTAGTAATTGCTTATTTTAAAAATGAGAAAGGTTGGGTTCCTGGGTGGCTCAGTTGTTAAGTGTCTGTCTTTGGCTCAGGTCATAATCTCAGAGTCCTGGGATCAAGCCCTGCGTTGGGCTCCCTGCTCAGCAGGGAATCTGCTTCTCCATCTCCCACTCCCCCTGCTTGTGTTCCCTCTCTCCCTTTCTGTCAAATAAATAAAATCTTTTTTAAAAAATGAGAAAGGCAAATAAAACACTTAGATTCTTTTAGGTTTTCCTCTTCACCCTTTTTAATGCTTGGACTGCTTGAGCTTTGGTGGAAATAGAGTCAGTTTTATTTGAGAGTTTAGTCCAGCATAATACCAAATAAGATAGAGTGACAGATCTGTATATAAAACACATTTCTCACCAAGAGTACATTCTACCTTTCTTCTATGTTTGCCATTAATGGGACTTAACTATAATTTTCCTCCTTAGGGAGAGTAATTTGTTTAAGCTTGTTGTTTGTCAGTTCTTTTACTTTCAGCCTGTTTTTTTTTTTTTTTTTTTTTTAATGTGTCTCTTGAAGATAGTATATATAGTAGGGTCCTTTCTGAACTGCATCTGTATGCATTTGTGTAATACTGTTGAGTCTTGTTTTTTGTGTTTTATTTTTTAAGTAATACTACAGTCTCTCTTAATTGTGGGTATTTAGTTCATTTTCATTTAATGTAGTTGTTGACATGGTTGTGTTTAAGTTGATCATTTTGCTGTTTATTTTTTATTAATTTTTTTTTCCTTTGTTGTACTTCTTTGGGTTACCTGAAAAAAAAAATGTAATGTTTGATTTCATTTCCTTTATTGACTTCTTGCCTTATAGCTCTTTTTGTTTATGTGTTTTCAGTGATTGCTTCAGTGATTTTGTCATGTCTTATATTTTTTTCTTTCCCTATGATCCTCTGCCTTATTTCTTTTTTTGTTTTTTAATTTTATTTATTTGACAGAGAGATCACAAGTAGTCAGAGAGGCAGGCAGAGAGAGAGAGAGAAGCAGGCTCCCTGCTGAGCAGAGAGCCTGATGCAGGGCTCAATCCCAGGACCCTGGGATCATGACCTGAGCCGAAGGCAGAGGCCTTAACCCACTGAGCCTACATGTGCCCCATATTTTAGGTTTTGTAAGCCACATATGGTCCCTAGTGGATATCCTTTTTTTCCCCCCAACTCTTTAAAGACATAGACTATTCTTACCTTATATGCCATACAAAAAATGAGCTGCCAGTTGGGTTGCAGTGTGCCAACCAGTTCTGCTCTCCACATTTGTTTTCTGCCTGCTGCCTGCCTTCTGCTAGAAGAGGACATTAGAAAATATTTAAAAGGCCTGAATAGTGAGAAGGGACGTGATCTTTCCCATGTTTTATTTTTCTCTATTCGTGTCATCATCTGAACTGCATGTTTTGTTTTTTTTTCTTTTTTCCTTTTTCTTTTTGTTTTGCTCTGGCAATGGGAACTGGGTCCAATTTGTAGTTGTTTTTTCACATCCGTGAAACCAACTACATCACATTCCGTTAGAGCAGAATGAACTGGCCAACACTTCCTTCTTAGAGATCTGGCTCCCATCTCTGCAGGGCCTCTTCTCTGAGCTTGTAGGTTCTAATAACCCCACTTCTTCCCTTTGTTACTACAAACTCTAGGGTTGACAACTTTTTCTTGTTGTTAGCTTGGTGCTAGCTCTGTGCTATTTTTGTCTTTTCAAGCCTTTAATATACATCTAACCAGTTCATTAAATTATCCTTGTTGAAAGGCCTGTGATTTCTGTCTTCCTGATTGCGCTCTACCATTAAAGCTCTACATGTGAGCTTCTGGAAACTAACTGCAGGGGAGAATCATCTGAGAACTAATTAAAGCTGTCAGAAGTACATAATTTGAATATTGCCAGTTAGGCTCTTCATTGTATTAAGAAAGAACAATCTAAGAGCAATTGATAAGCCTCTAGGCTTGAAAACCTTTGGAGAGGATTAAATGATTTGTGTCTTTCAGATGTCACATCTAAACCTTTCTTCCCTTCCTAAGTCCGAAAAGTGTCAAGGTTCTCTAACTTGGGAGTATAGGAGTTTTTTTTAGTTGTAGACTGTATAAGGTAGATTAGTTAGTAGTAATTTTCTTATAGGTTTATTATCTCTGGATTGTTTTTGAGGTTTACTTTTTCCATTTTGACCTAAAACTGTAGTCATTACTGACCCCCTCCACCATTCCCCCACACTGTGGGCATTTTCTGTCTTATTTAATACTGTGCATTTAATTTTAAAGTCATATTTAAAAATTTTTTAAATTTAATTTTTTAATATAAATTCAGTTATTTAACATATAATGTATTATTGGTTTCAGAGGTAGAGTTCAGTGATTCATCAGTCTTAAATAATACCCAGTGCTCATTACATCACGTGCCCTCCTAATGTCCATCACCCACTTACCCATCCATTCTCCCCACTCAGGCTACCCTATTTGTTTCTTATAATTAAGAGTCTGTTGTGGTTTGTCTCCCTCTCTGATTTTGTCACGTCTTATTTTTTCTTCTCTTTCCCTATGCTCCTCTGCCTTGTTTCTTAAATTCCACATATGAGTGAGATTATGTGATAACTGTCTTTCTGTGATTGACTTATTTTGCTTAGCATAATACTCTTTGGTTCTATCCATGTCATTGCAAATGACATGATTTTTGATAGCTGGTAGTATTCCATTAAAGTCATATTTTTAGTATATTACAAGCTTGAAAGCCTGCAGCTAGGTCCTTGTCACAGGGTAAATGAAGTGGTTCTAATTCTGAATACCCCTCTTCGTTTCCTCTTTTTTTTTTTTCCCCTTTTTTTCCCTTCTTTGTTTCTTCTTCAGGACACAGCCAGTGTGAAGTCCTCCAGTAGTCTGGAGCCCAATCTGTTTTGTGATGAAGAAATTCCCATCAAGTCTGAAGAGGTGGTCACTCACATGTGGACAGCACCTTCATTCTGTGCGGAACATGCTTATTCTTCAGCTTCTAAGAGTTGTTCTCAAGGTATTACCCTTTAAAACAGTGTAAAGAAGATATACCTGAGGGGTGCCTAGGTGGTTCAGTTGGTTAAGCGTCTGCCTTCAGCTCCGGTCATGATCCTGGGATCCTGGGATCGAGCCATGCATTAGGCTCCCTGCTCAGCAGGGAGCCTGCTTCTCCTCCTACCTGCTCTTATTCTCTCTTGCTATCTCTGTCTCTCTCTCAAACAAATAAAATCTTAAAAAAAAAAAGATATACCTGAAACCAGGGAGAAGAAACATTGTATTAAGGCTATGAATCCCTCTTTTAAAATTTTTTTTTTAATGTTATTTATTTTAGAAAGAGGGAGCAGGAGGGGCCAGAGGAAGAGGGAGAGAGAATTTCAAGCAGACCTCATACATAAAGTACACACAAAGACTTAGCTTTTCTTTTTTTTTTTTTTTTTTTTTTTAAAGATTTTATTTATTTGACAGACAGAGATCGCAAGTAGGGGGAGAGGCAGGCAAAGAGAGAGAGGGGGAAACAGGCTCCCCACTGAGCAGAGAGCCCAATGGTGGCTGGATCAGGGCAGAGCCTGACTCTGGGCGTGATCTCAGCAATCCTGAGATCATGACCTGAACCAAAATCAAGAGTTGGATGCTTAAGCAGCTGTGCCACCCAGGCGCTCCAGACTATGAATCCCTCTTAAATGTACATCCTGGCCATGAAATGCTTGTAAAACCTGAAAATGCGATTTTTATTAAGAAAAGCTAAGTCTCCGGGTGCTGGACGGCTCAGTGGGTTAAGCCTCTGCCTTCAGCTCAAGTCATGACCCCAGGGTCCTGGGATCCAGCCACCATTGGGCTCTCTGCTCAGTGGGGAGCCTGTTTCCCCCTCTCTCTCTTTGCCTGCCTCTCCCCCTACTTGTGATCTCTGTCTGTCAAATAAATAAAATCTTAAAAAAAAAAAAAAAAAAAAAAAAAGCTAAGTCTTTGTGTGTACTTTATGTTACTAGGTGGTAACCTAAAAAAAGTTACATGGAATTATTGAATCCTAGTAAGAACCTTAGAGGCCTTCTAGTGCTATCTCTGTTTATATAAAATCTCTGATAGGCCTCTATTTGTTCATTACCACTTGTCGAGGAGCTTGTCGCTTTTTGAAAATATTCATTCTTGTTTTGGAAAGTGTGAAGTGTTAGGGATTTCCTCTTCCTTGGTAGATAATTGCCCTCATATGTCTACTTTGCTTTTCCCCATTGAAAATATATCACACTGCTTTAGGTCACATGTCTGAGAAGTAAAGGGTGTTTCTCTTTTCATAGTAAAATTTAGGATCTTACGGAGTGGCATATTACTGTTGGTTTATCAGGAGGATAGCAGCTTATTTTTATAGGGCACCTCATGTGCTTAATCTTTTGGTCCCCTCTAAAGTGGAGAAAAAATAAGAGATTCTTTCCCATTCTCCTTCCACTGTCAGTCACAGACTAAAGAATCAATAAGGAACCAATTTTTTTAAAAAATATTTTTATTTATTTATTTGACGGACAGAGATCACAGGTAGGCAGAGAGGCAGGCAAAGAGAGAGGGGGAAGCAGGACCCCTGCTGAGCAGAGAGCCTGATTCGGGGCTCTATCCCAGGACCCTGGGACCATGACCCGAGTCGAAGGCAGAGGCTTCAAGCCACTGAGCCACCAGGTGCCCCCCAATTTTTTACTCTCAACTAATTTTTTAGAGTGGGCATTAGAATTCTGGATCTTTCTGTTTTGTATTTTTTTTGAAGATTTCATTTTCACTTTCATATGGATACAGTGAATTCAGATATCTAGAGTAAGTACTGGAGGAGGAGGGACCATTCTCTTAAATACTTACTTTCGAAACATGACATATTTTTTCCATGGTTTTCATTTTTTGTTTTGTCTTATTGGAAAGGTTCTAGCACCCCAAGGAAACAACCTCGGAAGAGCCCTTTGGTGCCCCGAAGTTTGGAACCTCCAGTATTAGAGTTGTCACCTGGAGCTAAAGCCCAGCTGGAAGAACTTATGATGGTTGGAGATCTCCTAGAAGTATCTCTGGATGAGACTCAACACATTTGGCGGATTTTGCAGGCCACACACCCACCCTCTGAAGACAGATTCCTGCATATCATGGAGGCAAGGAGTTAAAGCTTACTTAAACAGTGGTTTTAAAGTTTTTTAGAATGCCTTGGTTCTTTGGAGGTGCCACATATGCCAGAATGGGGATGGCTGAGTGGGTAGTACTATGGCTGTCCTCCTTTCCTATTAAGCCAAATGTAATTCTGCTTTATGGTCTAATTGCGATTTTATGTAATATTTTGGGGGGGAACCAAACGCCATTTCCACTAAAAAGAATGGAGGATACTGAAAACTCTTAGTTTTTCTCCTAAGGAAGGAACAACATCCTTAGCCCATACTCCCACTGTTGAAAGGCCCAAAAAAGAAGGTGGAAGAAAATTCAGGTGGAAAAAAAAAGGCAAGGGAAGGGCTAAATAGGGGAGGCACAAGGGAACAAGAGGGGAGGGTTAAACAGCAGATTGGGTGGGAAAGAAAGTCTGCATTCATATATTAATACTTAAAGAGCAGTTTGCAGTTTATATAGTGTTTTTATATCCATGATCTCATTCTATCCTCAGTATAAATAATCCTGAATGGATGAGAGAAAAGGATAGACCTATTTCTACATATTAATAAAGGGTCAGAGATGTGGAAACTTGCCTAGGCCACATATTTATTAAAAACAGACCTGGATTCCAACTGGGCATTTCACTTCGAGTATTCTTTTCATTATTCTTTTCCATTACTTACTTTGATGCAGTGGAATGATACGGTGTCACCAACAGTTGGTACAGATAAACTTGGCAGATGATAGTTAGCTTTTGGTTTGGAATTCAGATTAAAGGTAGCCTGATTTAGATACTGTTTTCCAAAATACAAAGGGTTTTCTTCACATCCATTATCTCATCTGATCCTCTTTATTTTACACATAAGCAAACAGACTATTGAGAAGGTAAATACGTAGTTTGAGATGTGGTAGACTTAAGACATTTATAATGCAGTGTTCTGCATTCTGCAGTTTCTTAGGTTCTCATCAAAGATTTTTCAGTCTCAAATATGTCACAAAATGAATTCTCAGGTGGTATTTAATTACAAACGTACATGTTTCACTATTTATTTTTCTACCTCCTCCTCTTCTGAAAGTGTGCTAGACACACTTTCACTATTAAAAATTTTTAATGCTGGGGCACCTGGGTGGCTCAGTCAGTTAAGCATCCTGACTCTTGTTTTCAGCTCAGGTTGTGATCGCAGGGTTGTGGGATCCAGCACTGCACTGGGCTCTGTGCTCAGGAGGGAGTCTGTGTGGGGTTCTTTCCCTCTGCCCCTCCCCCATTCTCATGCACTCCATCTCTCTCTCCCCTCCTCAAATAAATATAGAATCCTTAAAAAATTTTTTAAATTTTAATGTATATTACATCGGCAGATAGTAGAAATTGGAACAATATTAGAAAATTGAAAAATAAGGGTTTTTTTTGCTTTGTCACATCAACATCTCTAGCCCTTGCCAGAGTCACTATATGTAGTGAGATCATGGATACAGTTTTTTGTCTTGCCAACAATTTTAATAACTTCTTAGCCATTGGGAATTATGAGTTAATAAAGAACTGTCGTAGTGCTAAGTGAAGACCAAGAAATTATTACATTTAATACTTTTAGCTTTATATATATGTTTTATCTCAATTAGAGGTGCTACACATATACTGATATAGGCTAACAATGGTCTTTTTTCCCTATTAAGCTAAAGTCACATGTTTTCTACAGGCTTTTCTTTATTTTCTGTTTTTATTGAATATTACATTTTTTTTTTTTAAGATTTCATTTATTTCTTTGACAGAGAGAGAGAGATCACACAAGTAGGCAGAGAGGCAGGCAGAGAGAGAGGGAAACAGGCTCCCTGCCGAGCAGAGAGCCCAATGCGGGACTTGATCCCAGGACCCTGAGATCATGACCTGAGCAGAAGGCAGTGGCTTAACCCACTGAGCCACCCAGGCACCCCTATTACATTTGTTTTCTTAAAATGTATTTAAAATATCTTTATAACATTTTTTTTTTAAGATTTTATTTATTTATTTGACAGAGAGATCACAAGTAGGCAGAGAGGCAGGCAGAGAGAGAGAGGGAGGGAAGCAGGCTCCCTGCTGAGCAGAAAGCCCAATGCGGGGCTCTATCCCAGGACCCTGAGATCATGACCTGAGCCGAAGGCAGCGGCTTTAGCCCGCTGAGCCACCCAGGCGCCCCTCTTTATAACATTTATTGTGTTCTAATGTACCCAACATAAAATCTACCATTTTAATCCATTTTAAGTATATGGTTCACTTGTCACTAATGGCATTTACGGTGTTACACTATTGCCATTGTCCATTTCCAGAACTTTTGAATTATCCCAAACAGAACCCCCACACCCATTAAGCAGTAAGTCCCATTTCTCCTTCCTTCAGCCCTTGGTAACCTCTCTTGTCTTTCTGTCTCTGTGAAGTTGTCTATTCAAGGTACCTCCTACAAGAGAATAAAGCTTTTTTAAATGTCTTGCTTTAAAATTCTTTCTAATTTGATATTGTTGAAGGATGACAGCATGGAAGAGAAACCATTAAAAATAAAAGGAAAAGACTCTTCAGAGAAGAAACGGAAACGGAAGTTAGAAAAAGTAGAACAACTTTTTGGAGAAGGAAAACAGAAGTCCAAGGAGTTAAAGAAAATGGATAAACCTAAAAAGAAGAAATTAAAACTAAGTGCAGAAAAATCAAAGGAGCTGAATAAACTGGCCAAGAAATTGGCAAAGGAAGAAGAGAGAAAGAAAAAGAAGGAGAAGGCTGCTGCAGCCAAAGTTGACCTTGTGAAAGAGACTACTGAGAAGAAGAGAGAGAAAAAGGTGCTGGACATCCCCTCAAAGTACGACTGGTCTGGAGCAGAGGAGTCTGATGACGAAAATGCCGTGTGTGCCGCGCAGAACTGCCAGCGGCCCTGCAAGGACAAGGTGAGCTCTAACTGTATCCACCCCCCTGGGGGAGAGGCCAAGGAGCAGTAGTCGGGAGACAGAAGCCTGATGTCATGAGAATCTGGTTTTGATTCCAGGATTTGGGCTTCCAGCAGAATATGTTTTCTACAGTTTCTATAAACTGTTTTTCATTATGAGGCTCTTAGGTCAGTGTGCTTAATGGAAGAAATGTTGTGCTTTAAAAATCATGTACCTGGTGAACATAAGAAGACCAGAGCAGAGAGAAGCTATGTGATAACCCTGGGTAGCCGTGCATTTCATGTGTGGTTGGCATAGCGGGGTTCAGTGTAGTCCTTGAGTCCTTTTGCCTTCCCTGTAGGGTGACTCAGAGAACTAAATACCTTGTCAGTTAGTTAGTCACGGTGGCCTCAAAACATTCTGAGCCAGTGTTTTAAGAGCTCTGGCAAATTGTGTTAAAATTTTTGTTCTAAAGACCTAAAACTAAGGGGTTAAAGCTTCACTTTTGGTCTGTGTCTTACACACACTCAGGCCTATCTGCATTCTTCTAAAATGGAATGAGATTTTTTCCAGACACCTTGCAAAAAATAATTAAGACCTTTGAAGATACTATTTTAAAAGTTTTGGCCCTAAATTTTAAGTATAGTTACTACATGATGGCTGTTCTTTTAGGTAATACTGATGTTAAGAATTTTTGAGAAAGATGGATAGATTTTATGAAAAATCCCAGTTCATTGAATGACTGGAGACATCTGTTATGGTTCCCATCCAGATTAGTAATTCATAGTTTTAATTTTATTTTGCTCATTATACCACTTGATATTTAAAATTTTATTACCTCCTCAATTTGAATATATGAACAGAATAAATATAACTGCATCAGTACTCCCTTATTTCCCTCCTCAAATATGTGTTAGAGCTTGAAGAGGTCACCTTGTTCAGGGTCTTCATTTTACAAATGATGAAACCAGGACTCAGTGAAGATAAATGATGTGACCAAAGTCACAGTGCTAAGTAGTACAAAGCCAAAAGTAGAACCGAGGTTTCCCTCCTGAGACCAGGTTTTCTTTATCCCCATCCTACCGATAATTAAGATGTAAGTACAAAAACATTCCAAAACTAAATGACACTTAAGACTTAAATTATACTTACTGTTTTCCACTTATTTTTGGAAAATGAATATATGTTGGTAAGAAACATATCCCCATAGTCTAACCTTCCAGGGACAATACCTATACATACTTTAGTGTGTTTTCTTCTAGTCCTTTTTCCATATAGTTTATTTTATATCATGTCATACTGTCTCTCACTTTTGTATCTTTATTGATTTCATAAATATGTTTCTATTTTATAAACATTTTTAAAGTATTTTAGTAGCTACATTATATGTGTGTTTGTATTTTTCTTTCATTTTAAATTTATTCTCATCTGAATTTGTTCAGTAAAGAGGCTGATGAAAGGCTGTTTCTCTTTGGGTACTGAAGTATTGGCAGCTTAGTGTTGGCAGAACCTTCTCCCTTTGTTTCTTTTCTAACTGATTTTGTGGTAGTATCAGACTGGCAGCAAGAAGTGGTGTTTCTTTTTCAAGTTTTCCTGTCATCCTTCCTACAATGTTTATATCCATCATGAACCTTTTGCTCTCTCTTTTTTCACCTTTTCACTTAGTAATCTTTTCCCTCTCCTCTGCTCAGCATTTTAAATATCGCTCAGGTCATCTGTTATCTTCCTGTAGCATATAAACACTACAGGAAGTTTTTTTTCCTCATCTGCTATGAAATTGTTAACACATGCCCTGCATATTCTCAGGGTTATGAGAATAAGAGGAGATAATCTCTATGAAAGTACTTGCTAACAAAATGTTAAAATGTGATGGTTATATTTGCTCCTAACATTAAAGGTATCTTTTAAAACCTACAAAGTTTTCTTAATAGAACAAAAGGAGACTTAGCTGAACATGCAGATAAAATGTCTGTTTCAAACTGTTCAAGCACATGCAAAAGTGAGGAAGGTATATCTGAACCTGTCATCATCCTACATAAAAGAAACTTAGTAAATGTTGTATTTCTGTAATGTGTTTAATTTTAAACAAATTATTTCAGATTGTAAACATTTTGCCTATTGTTGCTGTTTTTGCAGTATTTATGGTTCTCTAGGTTTGTTCTCAGCACTAGTTTTACTAAATAAAAGGTGTATTTCTTTAACTGCTTTGTAAAAGAATCTTAGAACTTTCTCAATGTGAAGTATAGTATTTCTCTAAGAAAACATGCATGACACATATCTTCAGAACTAAATATAAGAAAAGAATGTTTTGAGAGAAGTCTATGCTCCTTAAATGTCATGCAGCAAAAATAACTTCTTGAGTTTATTCATATTTAGGTAAATGTACATTTATCATTTTTCTAACCAGTAATAATATTCCTTTTCCCCAAAAACGTGCAGACTGAGAAGACTTTGAAGGGCTACCTGAATATATGTAGGCTCAATTTCAGGATGTTTTAGAAAGAGAAAAGAAAAACATTTTCAGAATAATACTGTAAAGGGCTTTAGAAAAAGCTGTCTCTTCCATCATTGTCAAATTAACCTCAAGGTGAAATTAATTAAAAAAAAAAGAGTATTTTCAAAAAATTAGTTTTAAGGTTCAGAATCTTTTTCTCCCTGAGGTCTGCCCCTTTCATTCATTCTTAACTGTTACCAAGAGTAAAACAAGTTAACTTGAAGGAGCAAACTCTTTCAAGCTAATATTTAGGTAACTTTTTTTCTGTATAGAGTAAATACTTAATCATCTTATTTAGGAAAATAGACTTTTTTCCTTTTTTTTTTTTTTTTTAAACCAAACTCTTCCTGTGGGCCTTTTCCATACCCATTACCACTTCCGTAAGAAGTTTGGGATGGTAAATAGAGATTAAGTTTATAAGCCTGTGTCTCTCACATTTATTATTTGTTAGTCATTTTCATTTTAAAAGATTTTCATGGTGATGCCTCAGCTATAGTGTTTGTGTTACTAGTTCATATCTCTTTTTAAAAGCACAGATAATCAAAGGTTGGATTACACACAAATTATGGTGACATGGAAATAGGCTAACCAATTGTTCCAATTTGCCTGGATTTTCTTAATTTTAGCAGTGAAATTCCTGTGTCTTGGGAAATATCAATCTTGGGCTGGCTAGGAAGCTTGGTCCCTTAATGTTGAGAGCACCAAAAAAATAAACACAAGGATTCTGAACATTGTTATATTGTACTTTGAATAAATTGTTTTAGTTTTTTGTATCTGGTTTTCGCAAGGAATCTTGGGTGAAGTAGAGTTGAATGCCAAAATAATAAAAGCTCAGTAAGGGGAACTAAGCTAAGAATATCACTACCTCTCCAGGCTTGCTTTTTTCCCCAGTGCAGTAGTATGCTCTGCAAAGTGAACAAGATATTTTTAAGGATAAATTCCAAACCATATAGCAAAACATGCCAAATTAACATTATTTCTTGTATTTACCATATTTCTTTTTTAAAATTTCCCCAAATCGAGCTGCTATCTGTTTGTACTATACTTCTAAATCTCTTGTCCTTTGAGATTTGAACAACTTATAGCTTTGAAGTTTTTTAATTATTATTTTTGTGATTTGATAAGTAGCTCTTTTGAAAATAATGAAAGGGGAAGTGACTGTTAGAACTTAATATGCAGTCAGCCACATTCTGTGTTCTTGTGTCTTCAGGCACTATATACTCTGTTGCCCCTGTGTCAGAAATCATTAGTGGATTCCACTGACATTCCAGACTTCAGTTTGCTTTATGATCCAGTGGGCCTTTTCAAACAAAAATAGCACTGGATTTAGTTGTTAGTATGTGAATGTGATTAAAAATAATAATAAGGGGCGCCTGGGTGGCTCAGTGGGTTAAGCCGCTGCCTTTGGCTCAGGTCATGATCTCAGGGTCCTGGGATCGAGTCCTGCATCGGGCTCTCTGCTCGGCAGGGAGCCTGCTTCCCTTTCTCTCTCTCTCTCTGGCTGCCTCTCCATCTACTTGTGATTTCTCTCTGTCAAATTAATAAATAAAATCTTTAAAAAATAATAATAAGAAGATACTTGTAAGGGAAGAACTGGGTTTTTTTTCCCCCTGCTCGATTATTGAAGTGAACTGTTACGTAATCCATAGGCTGGGGTAGAATCTGTGTACTGGTGAATATCTCAAGAAAAGTTTATACTTTTTTGGAATGGTGGGAGAGCTAGGCTTAGGAATGGATCTCTAGCCAAAATCACAAAAGAGAACATGTCTTCCTTACTTGCGAGAGGTTGGCAGATTTAATTTGAGGAAACCTGGAACCCAGTGAGTGTAGTGAAGAATTAGATTTTAAGAAACATGGAACTGCTTTTCTTGGCAGCAGATAACTGATAAATTAGGAAATTTCTTATTCTGTGGATTAGCATGACTGAGGACTGGACTGGAGTAAGAGGGTTGGAGGTAGGAGTAGAGTTGTCTCTTGGTTCAGGGTGGCATCATAAAGAGGGCAATACCTGAAATTTGGGCAGCTCAGAGAAACAGATCATCTTCCCAGTTCTCTTTACCAGCTCAAAGAGCCAAAGCACTTACCATCAGATTGGCATTTTGTAAATCTTCATAGCTGTACTACCTGTAGTTTTAGTTTGTTGCCCAGAAGTCGTTTATCTCCCCTTTCTGTCTTTCACGTACTAGTTTGCTGCAATAGGAACATTTTGATCAATTTTCTTTACTACACAGACTTCAGAAGCTAAATATTACATAAACAACTTCAGAACAAAAAAAGGATTTGTTTTAGGACAAGTTGTTAAATGGCTGTGAATTTACTAGCAAACAGTATCACAGAGTGCCAGGGACGATCAGATTTAGGGTATATAATTACCTAGAATCTGACAGAAAATGTAGTCTTCTGGCTTGTACCCCTAAGATATTCTGAGGCTGTAGGTTTGGGATGGGTCTCAGCCACACTTCTAACAAACACAATAGGTAATTCTATGCAAGTGCTCTACACATTTTGAGAAACAGTGCTGTAGGCAGTTATCCAAGGTGCAAAATGCTTTTTGTGTAAGATAAGGTAATGAGCCATGAAATCGTGATCTTAAAAAATGCCTCCAGTGTCCTAGGCAGTGAACTAGCTGTTTTGCCATATACTATTTCATTTCTTCCTCTAAGTAATCCTGTAAACAAGATGTTATCTCCATTTTGCAGATGAAGAAATTGAGCCTTAATGAGATTAAATTATTAGCCTCAACCCATACATATCAGAACTCAAAACTTGTGACTGAATTCAGTAGTCTTCATTTGGCACAACACCATCTCTTAAGATCTGGAACTCTTGAATAAGAACAGTAGAAGCAGAAAGATTATTTTGACCAATGATTTTTCCCATGCTAAATCATAGTCATAAAACCACTAATATGAATATCATCATTTTGATAATTCTTACCTAATTTTGGAAACTACTCCCTTTCCCTGACACTTATTTACCTAGCCAAAACCTCCTCTTCTTTCTCATAAGCTGCACTGAGGTACCTATTATACCCTTTCATGCCTCTTTGTTCTGAAAACTGGCAGAGCCCAGTGTTGTAAGTGGCTTTGTAAGTTGCCAGTGAGATGATCCACTTCATACTGAGGAGTAGCTCTTTTAATCTTAAATGTTCTCATCTGCTGTGACATCAGCTATAAAAACTACCAACAATCACCCTCCAAATACAAAAGCCCCAGATCACTTTCTTGTTATCTCTAGGCCCAAGGCTTAAAGTCACCAAACTACAGTCGTTGTCTAGCCTCACAATATTCTCTGGAGGGTCAAAGTTTGCTTAGTGTCCACTACTGACCTATCAGTTATACAGACTCTAATTTGAAACCCCAGAGTAATCTATTGACCTGTGACTTTGACTGTTTTAATTGGATAATTTGTAAGATTTGACCTCTGATATTTGCTAACTTTTTATAGGGAGTTGTATTTGTAACGGAAGAAGAGAAGAATAAAAAATATTAGTTTTAAAAGTGGCCTATGTGACTGCTTTTCTAAAAAGGTATTTAATGCTCTTAGTACTTTGGCTTATCTCTTTGAAATAAAGCTAATACACAGGATTGCCTTCACATTGTTGTATTCTTCCTTTCTTGATCAATAATTGCATTGTCTTAGAGCCTAGAAATTGTTAATAGCTAAAACTACTTGGCTGCTCTATTAGAAGTTCCTTTTTTGTCAAGTTTTTCTCAAATATGTTTTTACCTCAAAAGGAGCCCCGGGTAATTATGAGGTAATGGAGTACCTAAGAGGCCCAATTTTGTGGACATACTATGGTAAAATAGAATTTGGGGGTATTAACTTCCCAATTTCTGTCTTTAAAAAGTAGCCCCATAAGAAGTCATTGTCTGTCTCTGGACGTCCCAATTATTTGCTATCATTTAAGCCAAGAAAGCTCTTTGTTTTTTGTTTGTTGTTGATATTTTTTTTTTTCCCCCTGAGGCTTAATGTTTATGTGACCTAAACATTCCCCAATCTTGTCTCCTACAGGTAGACTGGGTACAATGTGATGGTGGCTGTGATGAGTGGTTTCATCAAGTTTGTGTGGGTGTATCTCCAGAAATGGCTGAAAATGAAGATTACATCTGTATAAACTGTGCAAAGAAGCAAGGGCCAGATAGCCCAGGTCAAGCACCACCTCCTTCCTACATAATGAGCTACAAACTACCAATGGAGGATCTTAAGGAGAACAGTTAGCAGTTGCTGGGTTAGTCTGGGACATGGGGAGAAATGGACCACGTTGAGACCTTAGTCATCAAGTAGAGTGGTTTAGATCCACTCAGAATGTTGCTTCCAAAGACGAATGGCCTTCAGAGAAAGTCCTCTGAGCTGACTTCCTCTTTGCATGGTCTGTGTGATCTACATTCTCTTCAACACATCTATGCAGAGGGTGTCTTTGGTACAGCAGCCAATATTTCAATTTGTCTCCTCTGAGTATGGTTTGTTACTTTACAGCCAGACATGTGATTGAGCTCTAGAATGCTGGTTGGCATTAATATACTGGGATGCTATCAGGGCGTGTAGGATGTGGCTCATGGCCAGTTGGTATTAGTTAGTGGAGTACAACCTAGCAGCAGCACCATCTGGAGGTGCCGATGACTTGGCTCTCCTTAGGACAGTTGGAGAGGAGTGAGAGTACCACTCCCCTTCTGCTGTTACCTGGCATATAATGCCCTACAGATACAACGATGGGAGCAACAGGGCCAGAGTTAACTCCTGTTAATCATGGGATAGTAGCCAGCCAGAGTCTAGATCCAAGCTTGTTCATACCAAGAAGAAAACCCTAAGTGAGAGGCAGATCCCCTTATCTTCCCAAGGAGAGGAGTATGTCTTCTAGTTCAGAAATCTGACTAGATTGGATTCTGGAAAGAAGAGCTTTTCTCATTTCAAGTCAAGGAGCCCTTTTTTGGCTTTGAGAAGTCTTGCTGTCTTGGGTCTGCATTTTAGAGACGAGCAGGTACATGGATCCAGGCTCCTGCTAAAGAAGAGAAGACAAGTCAGAAGGTTTTACTGAGACACAGTGATGCATGCTTTTCGGGGAAACCTTCATTCACAAGTACCAGATACCACCAGGCTTCAGGCATGGCCATGAGCAAGACCAGCAAATAACAGCTTTTTGCCTTGCAGCCCTGACCCCAATGTCTGCTATTTCCAACACTGGCAATTTCTGATTGTGGCCCACAGCAGATGCTGTTGAATAACACCATGGCTTCATCAGAGAATGTGGGGTTGTAGCACCTCTGGGTGATAAAGTTGTTTTAGTAAATCCATTTTTAAAAAAAGAAAAAAGGACTTGTTTTTACTTTTTTCTAAATGTCTCTGACTACTGACTGTTCTATAAATAGATTATTTTTCCTTTTTTAATACACATATATGAATATATAAATATATATATTTACTGTTACCAGCAGCATATGACAGAGTTTCAGCATCAAAAATCCATTTGGGGGCTTGCTTTCTCTTTTTTGCTTTTCAATAAAGAAATCCCATTCCTTCCTTGTAGTACAAGGAGTTAGCACTTCCTTATCCGTCCTAACCTGACCAGATTTTCCATGTTGTTTTGTTCAAATAGATTACATTTCCTTTGTGTGTTAGAACTTGTCCCTATCTGTTGGGAAACTTGGTCCTACTATTTCTGTGGTGGCTGTTTTGTTTTGTTTTTGTATGTGAATGTTTGAAACTATGGTGCTGTGTTCTCTTTCCTCCTGTTGTGTTCTCTATTCTTGTTAAGGTGTTAGGTAAGCTGTATGGAAATGTTTATTAGAAGGGGACTCATCTTTTTTTAAAGGACAAAAAAAAAAAAAAAAAGAAAAAAGAAAAACCCTAAAAGAAGTGTTTGGTCTTCACTATCCTGTGTCCCAAATCTGTGGTTTGACTTAATTCATTGATTTTCTTTTTAAAAGGGAGGAGCAAGGTGGGCCTAGAGAACAGCTTTTCCCTTTTGGCCCCAATCTCTTTTAAAGAAATGTCTTCTAGTAACTAGAAGTGAAATGTACTGTCCAGTTACAGTTTGAGTGGGTATGAGATTTAACTCAAAAGGCATCTTACTACAAAAAAGCAAAAGCTTTCCTGTAAAACCCAGTTTCTGTAAATGCATTCTCTGTGGTTCATACTACCTAATTTTTAGTCATTCTTCCCTTAATCTTATATAACATTTTTAGTATTTTGACCTATTAAGAGGTTCATAAATGTCACTGTGCATGATCTCGTGTGTATATGATTTAAGATTTCAGTGGATATTGCAAAGTAACTGTTAACCAATTTCATAAGTTTTCATTTTGCCAATCTGTGTGAAGATATTACTTAGTTAAAAATTTCATCTGGTTATAAAAGAAAGCACAATATTGTTTGCCTTTTCATCCTCTCTGTAAAGATCTTCAAATACTTGTGAGTAAAAATATTGGAGTTTTAAGTGATGGCTGCCTGGGTAGACTACATTTAAAAATATTTAATTTTTCTTCCTAGTCACCTGTTAGCTTTACTCAGCCATCAGTGGAGGGGCATGAAGATGCTGAGAAAGATGGCTAAGGTGCTCTGCTTCTGGATTATGGTGGATGGATATAGGTGGCTGTTTAGGGAATAATTTATGTCCTTAATATGGTATTCACCTGCTGGAGATGTGAGAGAGATGCCAGGCAGTCTTCCCCCATGAGTAGCTCCCTGTTTACCTTCTGGTATTTTGAAACTTAAATCTATCATTTAGTTGATACTGTGAGCGTTTCTGTATTTATTTGAAAGTCAGAGGATTTGGTCTGACTCTTGACCACAGATTTAGACCAAGGCTGAGAAGAACAGATGAGAGAAATTAATTTTAAAAAATTTAAAAAGGGATAGAGAAGGAGGGAGGAAGAAAAATGAACATACACAAGTCTGTAATTTTAATGAACTAAGACTCATCTATTTAAAGTCATGCTGATGTCCTGATATAATATAAAACATTGTTTTCCATTAGAGGAAATTACTTACTTTCAACTTACTCCATTCTTCAGTGTTGTAACATTTTATATTAAAACTTGATTTAAAATGTTCCTTTACCCTTCTCTCCAAAGTTGCAAATTTTCACCATTGGTATTTTCACTTATATGTTAATTCTATCAAATGTATTTCTTACTACCTTCATTATAGCTATGTTGGGGAAGGTTAGAGAAAGAAAAATGAAAAAAATGCTATGTAAGTCTTTAACATTCTTAAAAGGGGTAGGTCATTGGAGCTATGCAAATCCCCAAGTTTACAACTGTAACATTAGTAGTTTGCTTTCTTGTTGGCAGAAGAGGGGACGTTTTCTTCCCACAAATGTTTTTTTACTTACTGATAGTTACTTCAACAAAGCCATGTTGAGATTTAGATGCTAAGGCTCCCTTCCTGAGTTGCTGCAAACCACCTTTGCACTGCATGATTCAAATTTGTGCCTCAATAAAATTACAAATTACTGTATATCATACTTTGAATAATTGAGAAGATGAGCATTAATTCTGTGAATGCCTACCATGTACTTATTTAATAATCAGAATCTTAGCAAAGGCTAGCAGGCCTGTAAGATTAGAATAATTTTACCTGTGCTTCACTTCTGTTCTTCTCTGCTTTTGTCTTTGGTGTCCAAAAAACTGTCAGTTTCTTTGCTTTTCTTAATTTTAAGATTCTGGATACAGTTTCAGTACACATAAAAGAAACTCCCTGCTTGTCAATATTTTAATTCTGTAGTACATTTGTGAGACTATCAGCCAGTACTTAAAATGGGAAGATGAAAGGAGAAATTGAGAAACCCCTTCTTTCAAACGATGGGACTATCTGCTTTTTAAAGGAGAAAGTGACAATTTGGAGTGGGATTTAAAAATTGTAAATTGTGAAAGAATTAAGCTGTTAAAGTCCCACATAAACCAGGTTCAATAAAGGTTTACATATGGAACTAGCTTCGTATGCGTGTAGAAAGTTGCTTTTGCAGTAGGTCTGTTAAACTAAATTTTTAAAAGCAGACAACTGATTTGTCTTTTACCTTTTGAACCCCGCCCCCCTTTTAAAAATTAAATCATATCATTACTTCTTTGGATATGAATGTGCCAAGTGATACTCAAAACATGAGAAGGAAAGAATGGGATGTGAATATGTTTTGGAATTGCAGTCTTCTCTTGGCCTGGATCATATCCAGTCACCACTATGCAATGAATAATGTGCACTGGGAAAGGAGATGCTGGGTTCAGATGGAGCCTGCTTATTCTTACTTTTGCAATACTCCAAGATGTCTGAACAGGAATGTCTTTTGTAAACCTCAAGACCCTCTACTGATTATTCTCTTACGTATTTATTTACCTGTTAGTGACACACTTAAATACAGACTCTAATTTACCAGGGTTTTTGGTGGTGCCTTATGAAAAGTATAACTTGATTTCTTGTTTTTTGAGCATGTTTTCCATTTCTTTTGTTTTCTGAAAGAATATTAGATACGGTTATTTGCATTACATCTGAAAAAATAAAAGAAGTTTTGTGTGTGTGCTCAGGTTCCCCCCTACTCTGTCATTTACATTGGTGGCAACTCTAAATGGTAACCAAGTAAAGGTCAATTTTGGTCATGAGTATTGATCCCTGGGGAAAACTAGCAAGTATATGAGAGCCGCTTTCAACCTGTGCCAAAGCAGTTTCTAATATTGCAATTGCTCTCTATAAAATAAAATACCGGCCTCAAATAATTTGATCAGTGGTGTGTTTAACCTATTCCTGAGAACAGTGTTTTCAGAAAGTGTGAAGTGGAAGAAGTGATTCCAGAAGATTTCAGCTCTCCTCTGTTTTCAGCAAGAATCCAGCGATGACCAATGGACATTTCCCAGCCTGTGATTCTTGAGCAGTTTGTTCCTTGCAGCAAACCAGTAATAGAGGGAAAATGAGGAAGTACTATATTTTGGTCTCCTAATGCTCTAAGCTAGTTCAAACTGCAGCTGACTTTAGAGATTGCATTTTTTACTCATTGCTGACGATACCAGGTCATACAGGCATTGCTGAAAATGTTTCTGCTTTCAGTGAAGTTGGCCTCAAATATGAAGTATGTGAGTGTGTATATGTATGTATGTATTGGTGAGGAAAATTGGTGGGAAGGAGGGGGAAAAATCTGGTTATCTCTTAAATTGAAAAATATTTTTCTTACCAACAAAAGAAGACCCCTGAAATTCTATACAGTGACACATTTTGTTTAAGAATTAATGTGGGATCCTCCCGGTATAGCAAATATTTCATGGGACCTTAGCATTGTGGTTGATATGAGTAAGTTGAAGAGGCTGAATCTTGGCCATTAGCCATTAATTGGGAAGTCAGCAGTTGATACAAGGAGAGAAAAGAGAAATAGAAAAAAAACTATATTATATGAATAAATTTAGAATAATTTTGGAATTTCTTATTTTTACCTATTTATTCTTTGAAATATATTTCTGCACTACTTTTAGTAGGAAGAAAGATTTAATTCACATTTCCATGTAGTAAAGTTCCATGAAATTTCTTTACCAAAGATTTTTCCTAACCTTGTCTTTGGAGCTAGGTTGAATATCTTATTAATGGGAAAGAAGGCACCACAGGAAGTCTAGAAAATGGCTTAATGGATCCAGCTCGTAAACCTTGTATTAAGGAACCCTGGTGGGTTTCCCAGAATATGAAGCCAGAATTCTTTGTAGTTTACAAAAACAAATGAACAAAAACTTCAAAAAGATGAGGACTTTAGGATTACATAAAGTAAAGAACAAAGATTTAGGAGTCAAATAAATAATGGGTTTTAGCTCTGCATATGACCTTATATTAGCTTTTTAAAAAAGATTTTGAGAGAGAGTGAGAAAGCATGAGAGAGGGGAGGGTCAGAGGGAGAAGCAGACTCCCTGCTGAGCAGGGAGCCTGATGCAGGACCTAAACTTGGGACTTCAGGGTCATGACCCGAGCCAAAGGCAGTGGGCCAACCAACTGAGCCACCTAGGCGCTTTTATATTAGTTTTTTTGAGACTGGGTTTTCTACCATGTGCGGGCTAGTTTGTGTGGATAGAAAGACATTTAAGTTACAGCTCCTCCCCTTAGAGTGAAACAGAAGATGATTTTTAAGGATGTTTCCTACTAAAACTTAAAGAATTTCAAAAGGCAGATGGACTTTGGACATGTCCAAATCTCTATTTATTGATAGATCTATTCAGTACTTCTAATGAGGGAATATACAGACTACAATGAGTATTCTTTTAGAAAATGTAAATATTACATACTTAGTCACTTACATATTAGAGCTTACCCATAGTCTTCACTTGAGTCTGAATTTTGCAGAGCTTATCAGGCACTTTTATGTAAGTACCAAGACTGGCACCTCGCTGTTCTATCCAGTGCCCAATTCTGCGGAGGGAAGGTGAGAGTATCAGATACGTTTAGATGGACCTAAGTGTACCACTCCTCCTCCTGAATTGGTAGGTCTTAGTATTTTTCCACCACTCAAAGCAAAGGCCTCTTCCCTCTCCCTACTAGGCTGCACTGTGCTGAAACCAGTAGGTCACTCACTGGTCTTTAGTCTTGGTACGCTGCTTTAGTCTTTCTGGCCTAACCCTGCCATCCTCTTGAGTTGGGGGCTAAGCTTTGTTGAGACACAAGATTGTTGTCACTAATACTCTTTGGAACCCAGAACAACCGTTCAAGCACACCTCGTCTTGATCAGGGCTCAGTGCTTCTATTTATTTTGTCATAGACACATCAGAGTTCCAGTTGGAACATTAAGGCTGGGTTAACACCCTTGGTTTCTCCTCTTTGTAATTCATTACTGCCATCTAAAACTGGTGTCTGGAGGGGGAGGGTGCTGGGGTGGTTCAGTTGGTTACGTGTCTGACTCTCGATCTCAGCTCAAGTATTGATCTCAGGGTTTTAAGTTCAAGCCCCATGTTGGGTGTGGAGCCCACTTACAATAAAAGAAAACAAAGGAAGAAGGAAAGAATAAATGATAGAAGCCTATCCAGTCATCAGTGTTCTCTCCTTGTATTCAATTGCCGTTACCTACTATCCCCAATTCGTGTTCCCATTGCGGCCCTTTCTTAAAATTTCCTGCTTTACAGAGGGACACCTGGCTGGCTCAGTTGGTAGAGCATGTGGCTCTCTTGGGTTTGTGAGTTCAAGGGTGCAGAGATTTTATATATAAAAATATATATATAAATGGAGATTTTAATATATATATTATATAGATATTTTATATAGAAAAAAATATATATATATAAAATTGAGACTCTGGTTTCCCTATTCTTTTGTGAACTTCCCTACTTTTTCATTAAGTGGAACTTGGCTCTCAGCCACATTTCCTTAGGGCTATTTCAAGTTGAGGGTGCTCATTTTCTCACTTTACTACTACAAGGTGTGAACTGGTAGGTTATAAGGGCTGTTGTGCTTATGCTGTTACTGATTGCCACTGCCACACATTGAGACCTCTGATATTCAGCTGCACCACCATCTATCCTCATTACTGTCATCACTGGTTATTCTTCCACATTTATGGAGGACTTTGATGGTTCATGTGCCTCTCTGCCTTCATTCCTACCGTTATTTGGGGCAGTATCATTGATGACTTCACCGTTTCTGGACCTCCATCTCCAATAATCATTTTCACTCCATTTAGCAAACAAATTCTAAGGCCATATGTTGGACTCTCAAAAATTTCTTTTTGGGGGCACCTGGGTAGCCCAGTCAGTTAAACATCTGACTCTTCATTTCCCTTCAGGTCATGATCTCAGGTTTCTGAGATCGAATCCTACATTGGGCTCCATGCTGGCTGTGAAGTCTGCTTAAGATTCTTTCCCATTCCCCCTCCTTCACCTCCACCCACTTCCCTCTTTCTCTCTCCCTCTCTCTAAAAATAAATAAAACAATTTTATTTTTTTTTTTTTATTTTTTTTTTTTTTTAAAGATTTTATTTATTTATTTGACAGAGAGAAATCACAAGTAGTCGGAGAGGCAGGCAGAGAGAGAGAGACGGAAGCAGGCTCCCTGCTGAGCAGAGAGCCCGATGCGGGACTCGATCCCAGGACCCTGAGATCATGACCTGAGCCGAAGGCAGCGGCTTAACCCACTGAGCCACCCAGGCGCCCATAAAACAATTTTAAAAGCCTTACTTCTGAAATGTTAATGTCTAGGATCTTAATCATACTAGTCTGATTTTTAACATCTTGTCCTTTGATCTCTTCCTCTCAGTATATTTATTCTATGACCTTGAGAAACCCCAGTCGCTCTTCCCTTTCCAATCTCAGTTCACTCTGATGAGGGAATATTCAGACTATTTTGAATATCCCACCCTCTATCTTCTCCATTTAGCCTAGGCTGCGTGGCCTATCTTCTCATGGTGTTTCCCCGTCACTCTGGCCCTGTAGAACCGATTTCTGGATCATTTCAGCCATCTGACTTTGCCCTTATGGGCTGCTGAATACTACCGAGTACACACCACTGATTGGTAGCACCACAAATGGACTCACGTAGGTGGGCTCTTAAAGCCCCAGTGGTCCAGCAACCCTTCCATTTTTAAAGACTACTTCCAACTTTCACTGAGGTCAAATCTCCACCCACCACCTCCTCCCTCAGCAGAGGCCTACCCTCCTAACACCTATTTGAGCAAATTAAAGCTAAGGAGAGCTCTGAGTTTCCCTAGTCACCTATATCATCAACATCTTAAAGTAGTTTCATCAGAGGCTCTTCTCTGTATACCCCTTTCAGATGCCCTAGTTCACTTCCAGTTACCCCTTACTACCCCTTACTACTTTTATTTGGATTTTTCCCAAATCAGTATCGCCCATGCTTGCCTTCTTTTGCTCCTTAACTGTCTGGTAAGCATTTCTATTTGTATTATTTCAATCACTTTAAACTCATTGTGTCAAAAATCAAACTTCTCTTCCCACCCCCGAATCACTTTGTCTTTACTCCCTCCAAAAGAATAGCTCCGTGCCCAAGCCAAAATTCTGTAAGCCATCCTATATTCTTTCTGACCCCTCCCTTCCTGTATGCAATTATCTCCTCTGTTCCCATTGTGATGCATTAACTCAAGCTCTCCTCCATTTTCACCTGGATTTCTGCACTAGGCTTTAGTCTGGTCAAGCTAGTTTAATCTTGCAAATTACTAGAATAAATTATCTAAAGAGCCAGTCAGTTCAACACATTGTCCCATGAAAAAAACAAACAAACAAAACTAAAAAAGAACCTACATTGTCCTATGGAATCTGCCCATTTGCCTTTCTAAGTTCATCTCTTTCCGCACACACCCTAAGTCACTGCTTCAGACACAGATGTTGGTTTCCTAAGCCTTTTCTGGAATGCTCTTCTAGCTCTCATTCTCAAGATGCCAGTTTAAACGCTACCTTTTCAGGTGCCTTTGTTCTCTCACAACAGCTTGTCCTACTCCCTTATGGGACTTGGCAATATGTATTATATTTGCTTATGAGTTCTGTGAGGCCAGAAGCTTTGTTTCCTTCATCTCTTTGTACACACCAACTAGAAGAACCCCCCGCATATGGCAAGCATTCAATAAATGACTTGAGTGAATGTTGTTTCGTGCCTTTGATCCTCCGTATATATTGTTATCTCTCAGTATACCGAACTCTATGTTTGAGTTGCCATGCCCTCATCCACATTGCCTCCCATTAAAGAACAAAAATTCAACTGAGTAAATATGAAGATCTGATTGGCTTATTAAATGATACATGAGGACAGCATCCTATCTAGCCAAGTTAAGAGGGAAGCTCTGAGGACCTGTACAAAATGGAAATTTTTTTATGGGAAGGAGGGTGGGGCAATGATGTTATTAGCAAAAAAAAAAAAAAAAGCATTTCAGAGAAGGTCAAACAGTTTCCCTTAGGGGGAAGATCAGGAGGTCTCAAGCTGACTACCATATCTTCTATTGGGGAGGGGGGGATAGAGAGGACCCATGTGACAGATTACTTCACTGATGCTCACCAGAAAACTCCTAACTGACTGATTATGACTACTTCTCTGAGGGAGGCTGAAACTGCATTAGATTAGGTATTAAGTCCCAGTTTGGTGATTTGGCCTGACACAAGTGACTCCATGTTGGGCCTATGGTTGTCTTTTGAAAAGTCCTCATTCTTTGAAATTCAGCTCATCCCCAAAACTCTTTTGAGAAGTCTTCAGATTAATCCTTTCCTCCTAATCTGATTTAGGTGTCCTTTCATGGAGCTGATAGCATTTTAGATTATACAGTGGTTCACAAAGTGTGGTCTCTGAACCAGCAGTATCAGCAACACTTGGGAATGTGTTTAGAAATCCACATTCTTGGGTGCCTGGGTGGCTCAGTGGGTTAAGCCGCTGCCTTCGGCTCAGGTCATGATCTCAGGGTCCTGAGATTGAGTCCTGCATCAGGCTCTCTGCTCAGCAGGGAGCCTGCTTCCTTCTCTCTCTCTTCTCTCTCTCTCTCTCTGCCTGCCTCTCTGCCTACTTGTGATCTCTCTCTGTCAAATAAAAAAAAAATCTTTATAAAAAATAAATAAATAAAAATTAAAAAAAGAAATGCACATTCTTGGGCCCTGCCCCAGACATTTTTAATCAAAACCCTGGGGGCAGGGCCCAAAACCTGCATCTTAACAAGCCCTCCAGTTTGTTGCGAAGTTTGCCAAAATTCGAGAACCACTAAACTGCATCATAGTCACTATATTTATATCTCCAGCTTCTAGCACAATGCTTAGAACAAGTTTATTGTAAAGATTTTCCTTATAGGGGCGCCTGGGTGGCTCAGTCGTGAAGCAGTTGCTTTCGGCTCAGGTCATGATCCCAGGATCCTGGATTCGAGCCCCACATCGGGCTCCCTGGAAGCCTGCTTCTCCCTCTCCGACTCCCGCTGCTTGTGTTCCCTCTCTTGCTGTCTCTCTCTTTCTGTCAAATAAATGAATAAAATCTTAAAAAAAAAAATCTTTAAAAGATCTTCCTTATAAAGAACTAAAATCCGTCTTCCTGTAGCCTCATACTTTAATCCTGATTCCTTTAAGGACATGAAAAACTAGTCTGACTGTCTCTGTTTTGGCAGCATTTCAATATTTGACAATGACCGTTATTTTTACCTCCCCACCCCTCACCATCAATCTTCTGGCTTAATATTAATTCTTTCTCATGTGCTATGACTTTGAGTCTCTTCAAACTCAAACTCACTGGATTTATCTGAACGAAGTCCGACTTCGTATCTATCTTAAATATATATTCAGAGCATCCTTTTAGCTTTCAAGCTACAATTCTAAAGGTGAAACTGGATATGTAGTGTCACCCCAACACAGTGGACTTCATGATCGATACGACTAACATTCCTTTTGCACAGTTGGACACGTACACTGGAAACCAGAGGTGGTCCGAAGCTCTGTCTGTTACCTATCTCAAAGAATCTGGCCTTGGTAACAGGAAAGTAATTCTCTAAGGTGGTCTCCTAGAACTGAGTTGGTGGTTCTCAGCCCTGATAGCACACTGGAATATTCCGGAGAGCTTTAGAAATCCATCCCTGCCCCTCCCACCCCCAAATCAGTTGAATCAAAGTGTCTTAGAGTAGAACCCAGGCGCCAGTATTTTTTGGAACAGATTCTTTGAGATAGGATACCATGAAATTCAAAGACTCTTAATAAATTTACAGTATTATGCAACCATCACCACAATCTAACTTTAGAATGTTTCCATTACTCCGAAAAGAAGCTTCATGCCTCTTCAAAGTCATCCCATTTCCACTCCCAACTCCCAGCAGCCGCCAGTCTACTTAATGTCTCCATAGCTTTGCCTTTTCTAAACTCAAGCATTAGGATTAAAAAAAAAAAAAAAAGTTTCCAGGTGATTTTAATAATGCAGCCAAAGGTTCAGAACCACATTTCTAAATGCATTGTAGGGAGTCTTAATTATTATTATTTTTTAAAAAGATTTTATTTATTTATTTGACAGACAGAAATCACAAGGAGGCAGAGAAGCAGGCAGAGAGAGAAGGAGGAAAGCAGGCTCCCTGCTGAGCAGAGAGCCCCATATGACCTGAGCCGAAGGCAGCGGCTTAACCCACTGAGCCACCCAGGCGCCCCTGTCTTAATTATTTTTAAGGGCTGTGTATCATAAGAATAGTTCACATATTTTCATGTGTGTGTCTCCCACCTACGCCAGTGTATTCACCCATCTAGTATGACAAGATCATTAATTTGAACAGAACTTAATAGACCATTCTATTGTTTTCCTTTTATACTTCTTAGAATCATAATTAAAATTGCTGAGAGGGGCGCCTGGGTGGCTCAGTGGGTTAAGCCTCTGCCTTCGGCTCGGGTCTGTGATCCCAGGGTCCTGGGATAGAGCCCCACATTGGGCTTTCTGCTCAGCAGGGAGCCTGCTTCCTCCTCTCTCTTCTGCCTGCCTCTCTGACTACTTGTGATCTCTCTCTGTCAAATAAATAAATAAAATCTTAAACAACAACAACAAAAAACAAAAAAAAAAACACCAAAAAAAAAAAAATTGCTGGATACCTGGGTGGCTCAGTTGGTTAAACATCTGCCTTTGGCTCAGGTCATGATCCCAGGGTCCTGGGATCGAGTTCCCATTGGGCTGCTTGCTTAGCTGGGAGCCTGCTTCTCCCTCTGCCTCTGCCTGTCGCTCCCCTGCCTGTGCTCGCTCGCTCTCTCTCTCTCTCTCTCTCTGGCAAATAAATAAATAAATCTATCTTAAAAAAAAAAAAAATGATTCCCATGCTTTCCTCCAAGCTATTTTAAAACATGTCTAGTCTGCTTTTCTCCCTTTTGCTTGTAAATTACCAGTGACAGAGGTGATCTCAGGAGCATTC
The DNA here is from genome assembly GCF_030435805.1 of Mustela lutreola. Lineage (NCBI taxonomy): Eukaryota > Metazoa > Chordata > Mammalia > Carnivora > Mustelidae > Mustela > Mustela lutreola. Next base: position 44,489,732 of record NC_081297.1, read on the forward strand.
TCCCTGAGATAATGTAGTCTCCAGAAATGACTACAACATACTGCTATTGATCCCATCCATGAACTTGTTTTCCTTTCAGTGTCTTTCACATTGGTGTTTTTTCATGTTTTTTCACTAAATGTTTTCTGTTTAACTTCTCTGCCAAATATAGATTTTTGCACTAGTACTTCCAAAAATGTTTTGAAGAAAATGTATTTCCGTTTTTTATTTTTTATTTTTATTTTTGTTTTTTGTGCTTTTTTTTTCCTAATAGCACAGAGGTGCCTGGGTGGCTCAGTTAAGTGTCTGACTCTTGATTATGGCTCAGGCCATGCATGATATCAGGGTCATGAGATCAAGCCCTGCACTGGGCTCTGCCCTTGGCATGGAGTCTGCTTGTCCCTTTCTCTATGCTCCTCCCCACTCCTCTCTCTCCAATAAACAAACAAATAAAGTCTTTAAAAAATTTTATTTTGTTATTATTTTTAAAGATTTTATTTATTCATTTGACACACAGGGAGAGCGAGAGAGGGAACACATGCAGGAGGAGTGGGAGAGGGAGAAGCAGGCTTCCCACTGAGCAGGGAGCCAGATGGAGGGCTGGATCCTGGGGCTCTGAGATCATGACCTGAGCTGAAGGCAGACACTTAATGACTGAGTGACCCACGGACCCCAAATCTTTATAAAAATTTTAAAAACATTAAAAATGGTACATGCACATTTGTTTAAGAAAAATATTAAGAATAAATGAAAAATGACCCTCCACCAAAAAATGAGTACTGTTAAGATTTAACCAGATTTACTTCCTGACAGTTATCTGTCCATATTTATATAGGGATATACACAAATATGTACAGCTTTACATAAATGAGGTCACACTCTGCTGCTTTGTAACTGCTTCTTTTACTTAATAATAATAGCATTCGAGCATTCGTAGAAGACAAATATACAGATTTGTATTCTTTTTTTTTTTTTTAAGATTTTTATTTATTTATTTGACAGAGAGAGAGAGAGATCACAAGTAGGCAGAGAGGCAGGCAGAGAGAGAAGAGGAAGCAGGCTCCCGCTGAGCAGAGAGCCTGATGTGGGGCTTGATCCCAGCACCCGGAGATCATGACCTGAGCCGAAGGCAGAGGCTTAACTCACTGAGCCACCCAGGCACCCCCAGATTTGTATTCTTTTTAATGGCTATATAGTTTTGCATAATATGGAATCTTAATGATTTTTAAGAGTTATGTATATTGAGGACACTATTTCTTTGTCTTGTGTTGCAAATTTTTGATGACTTTGTTATTAGTCTTTTATTCTTACTATTTTTTACTTTATAAAAGTTATTATTTTATAATGTAAACTTCTTTAGTTTTATAATTCCTGGTTTTCCTGACATTCTTAGAATGACTTCTACAAGATAATAAAAATACCTCTGTGATTTTGCTTACTACATTTCTAGTTTTATTATCTATACTAAATTTTCGTTCCATCCTGAATTAATTGGTGTGAAAAATGACAAATTTTTTTAGATTATTCCTCTGTCAACTACATTTCTTAAGTTTCTTACTGCATACTCATTCACTCTTCAAAGTACTTGAGCATTGGCTTTGCATTTCTTTTCTTTCTTTTAAAGAGTTTATTTATTTGTCAGAGAGAGAGAGAGAGCACAAGCAGGCAGAAGGAGAAACAGGCTCCCCTGCTGAGCAGGGAGCCTGATGTGGGACTCAATCCCAGGACCCTGGGATCATGACCCAAGCTGAAGGCAGATGCTTAACCAACTGAGTCACGCAGGCACCCCGCAGATGTTAGTCTTATGTAATCATGTACATCTAATCACATATGTCCCATCACTTTTGCTGTGATCTGTTGGTTAGAACTAAGAGGTCCAGCTCCTGCTCAAGGGGAGAGGCAGTGATTGTGTGGGGGCCACCTTACATCTGTCTGCCCCCCCCCCCACACACACACACAGTGAGGGTGAGTAATTCGCTGCATCAGTTTAAGACTGACATTGCCTGAGAAAAGAAACTTCCTTAGGCTAAGCAACATTCACAGTTTCCGTACTTTCCTATTCAAGTTAGATTGTAAAAGAAAAGCATAATGGCTTTGTTTTTCTAATGTTCATGAGAAAGAAAAGTAGTAGTTTTTTCACTTGGGCTTAACTTCTATAAGACTACTGCAATTTTAAGTAATTATAATTGCCCTTTGGCCAATCTCCTCCTGCATTCAGTGGAACAAATCTTTCCCACTTCTTAGAGCAGTAAAAATCTCCAGTTCACATCATATCTATTCCTATGTGTTCTGAGTTCCTCGACCCTCTTGGTAGTTCTCTTCTGAACACATTCCAGATTGTTCCTATCCTTTTTAATGTCTACGCAAAGCATTTTTTTAATCTTTAAGCTGTAATTCTGGAGGAAGGAGTCAAATCTCCTTGGATTTCTTAATTCATAAGATTCACAGGATGCATAGCAGAGAGTCTTTGCAAATTTGCCTCCTCTCCATGCATTTTCTTGTCTTCTGTAGCCTCGTGCTTTTGGAGGCTGTGAGCAATAGTTGCTGTACTTTCCATTCCTAATTTTCATTCACAAATATGGAAATGTGAGGATTCCCTCATCATTGTAATTACACTCCTATTTTCCTAAATACCCTGAGAGTTTCTATTTTGTTCCTAGGGATGGTTTAGTTGGGAGTTTCTTGTAAACTGCCTTCTTGAAGTGTGGTAATAAAAGATAGGAGACAAGGGACTAGAAGAAGAATTCAGACTTTTAAAAGTTCTCATCCCAAGTTTGAAAATTAATAGTAATTTCTTTTGAAGGTAGTAAGATTTCCATCTGTGCTACTGATGGGTGATTCCTTTATAGGAATCACCTGGAGAGCTTTTTCTACCTCAGCAAGCGCATGAGTCAGTGCTGGCTTTCTGTGTTGTTTTGTAGTTTTTTTCTGGGATATATTTAGTATTCTGCTTTAAATTCTATGCATACACACACATATATACATATATCCTAAATCATGTCTGAGAATGACATAGCCCTAACATTTCCAGGCATCCGAATGTCAATTTTTCCATGCTTCTAGTGCTAATACAATAGCATTTAAATCATTTCTAAACATGTTCTAAACAGTTCTAAAACGTGGCTACTGCTTGCATGAAAAATGTGTTGGGGAAATATTATGTATAAACAGCCTAGTTCCACCTTGTTTTTTCTAATATTACTAATTAAGCACCATTGTACAATGAAATATTTGTTTACCAAGCAAAGCTTTGTCTGGTGTGTAGGGTGTGTTGAGACTATGGAGGATGATGAATGGACAGGTGGAGGGAGAAGGAGATGCTGGCTTAAGTACACATGATATTGCCAAGTTTGAAGGTGTTTCTCTGTTAAGCTGTGTCTTTCCATAGCTGTATCTGCGCCTCCTCTGCTTTACAGAGATCTTGGACTTCTGCCTTCCAGGTTATCCATTTCTTTCATCGCACTAAAATTTGCTCTTCCCTCCTTCTGCATTAATAGCCTTTCTTTTTGCCTCCTTCATGCACCTGCCATTGGTCACCTGGTAGGACCTACCACCTGATTTCAACAGTCACTTCTTCAGGCTTCTGCTCCTTGGTTTGCGGGTGTGTATGTGGGATTCCTCCAATGCTGGATTTCTCTTTTGGTGGAAACCAAGAACTGAGCCACTGTTGACGCAAACACAATCCGAATGGGTCAGTGGTGATAGGGCATGGTGGAATCACGGGGACGTTTGGGACACTCCGGCTTCACAGATATGTTATGAACCTGGAGAGCTTCCAGAGGACAGCAGTGAAAACAGTGGGTGGAGTAAGGAAGGAGAGCTCTTGGAAAAGATGAAAGGATTTAGGGTTATTTATCTTGGAGAAGAAAGGGCTGAGGGTGGCTTTCAAAAAGATTTCAAATATAAGGCCAGCTGCAGAACATCTTTCTTGAGGGTGGAATGAGAAATAAGATCGCTGCAGCGAGGGGATTTTGGCTATAGAGGTTTTCAGCTTGCGCTGCCCATTAGAATCATCCGGGGAGCTTTAAAGAAAAAAAAAAGTCAATGGCTAAGGGGTGACTGGGTGGCTCAGTTGGGTCTGACTTTGGCTCAGGTTGTGATCTTGGGTCCTGGGAGGGGGTCCGACTTAGGAGTCGGAATCCCTGCTCAGCGAGGAACCTGTGTTTCCCTCTCTCTCTCTGCCCCCACCCCTGCTCATGTGCACTTGAGTTCTCACTCTCTTTCAAATAAATAAAATCTAAAAAAAAAAAAAAGTCAATGGCCAAGCTGCACTTCAGAACAATGAAATGAGAATCTAGAGTTGGGAACCAAGTGTCAGCAATTTTTAAAATGTTTCCCAGGTGATTCCAATGGGCAAACAAGGTTAAAAGTGAAGATAACTGGTCCTTACCTGATAAGACTGATGTGATTTGAGAGGGGACTCTGAGTGGAGTGTATGGTCTTCCTATTTAGAAATGGTTTGCGTATGTAACAGACGCTTAGCTTCTTTGGGTGTGGATAGATAGGTATAGATACATCTGCACAGGTATCTGTCTGTATCTACATCTATCTGTCTGTCTGCCTGTCCGTCTTTATATCCCTTAGAGGTAGGTTTTGATGGGGTAGCCTTCTTTAGATGCGGTAGTTCTCAATCAAGATCATCTTTGTGAGAATCAGGGTCAGTGAACAATAGGATCACATTGCAGAGCTTTAAAAATACAGAACTATCTGGAACGCACCCCATTCAGAAGAACAAATCAAAATCTCTTTGATGGAACCCAAACTATAAATTTATATATGTTATAGATAATATGTATATTATTACATGTATATTATGTATATATGTATATTACATATATAATATGTATATATAGCTAGATTGATATCTATATATCTATCTACATCTATGTAGTTAAATATAGCTATCTTCAAATTCATATAGCCCTATGGATGATTCTGATGTACAGTCAGTGCTGGGAATCACTTTTTTTGGGGGGGGATCACTTTCTAGGGAAGGATCACATCCTCCTGATTTCCACCTCTCATGAACATCTGCTGTGGGAAAGACACTGCAGATTTTTTTTTTAATATTTTATTTATTTATTTGACAGACAGAGATCACAAGGAGGCAGAGAGGCAGGCAGAGAGAGAGGAGGAAGCAGGCTCCCTGCCGAGCAGAGAGCCCGATGTGGGGCTCGATCCCAGGACCCTGGGATCATGACCTGAGCAGAGGCTTTAACCCACTGAGCCACCCAGGCTCCCCGACACTGCAGATTTTGATGGCATTAACTTTGCCCTGAAAAACACCCCAGGCTGTGCAACTGGGAAGAATTCTCCATCCACCTTCGGTTGCCTCCTTTCCCAGTTACACACCTGCTTCCCTGAAGTGGATCAGCCAGCAGGCAGGCATCAAGAACCTCCCGCGTGCCTAACACTATGTATTCTTTGAGAATAGAGAAAAAGAAGTAGTTCTTCCCACTTAAGGACTTCACAAACTCTTGCACTGAAACTCATTAGGAAACACACACAAGAGATTGTTGGATTAAATGGTACGGACAGCTGGGGGCGCCTAGGGGGCGCAGTCGGTTAACTGTCTGACTCTTGGTTTCAGCTCAAGTCCCCATCTCAGGATCTTAAGATCCATCCCCGCATCAGGCTCTGTGCTCAGTGGGGAGTCTGCTTGGAACTCGCGCTCTCCCTCCCACTCGTGCTCTTTCTTGCCCTCTCTCACTCTTCCTTGCGCTCAAATATATAAATCTTTAAATGGTACAGGCTGCCACAGAAGTCCAGTTCTGAGGAAGACTTCATGGAAAGTGTGGGATTTGAGCTGGTCTTAAAGAGCAGGTAGGATCTGGAGTGAATGTGGGAAAGTAGACCAGGCGAGACTTTGAGAAAAAGCATTTGCCGGGAGGGGAGGACCGTGTTTGAAAGGAGAGGGAGGCAAAGTTGGCAGGAGTGCATGGACCAGATTCTCACACACATGACTGTGGGCCACAATGGTAAACATTCTAACAAGCTGACACCCTCCTAGAGTGGTTGAGTTCTTAGTGTCAAAGAAGGATTTGCAGAAACCCCTTAGGGAGGTTATCCTCTCTTAATCCTTTCTTTCCTAGCTGACACAAGGCCCACGGAAGCAAGCTTTCTGATTCAGAAGATTTTACATATTAATCTTAGAAGAATCGAGAGGAAAATGGCCAAATGATGTCAGTCTATTCTAGAAATTTCTTTTTCCATTTTCTTAATGGAGGGAGTTGGAGTGAGATGTAACAAGAGTGAAGGCTGGGGTAGGGCTACTTGTTTGGAGGCTTGAGAACAGGGGAAAGTGCATGTGAGAAGCTGGGGCCACGGCCTCTGAGAGCAAACTCTTTTGGGTTCCCTTTCCCTCTCTGGATGAAGAAAAGAGTCCTCAGCTGTGAGAGGTGAGATCATGGGTGCATCTCTAGTTCTATATCCATCGGCAAGTGATCAGGGCATTGATGTACGCCCTTGCCTATCACAAATAAATGCCTGCAGTATTGTGGAAAAATGTTCAGCATAAAAGACTGTACAGAGGTTGAAATTGTTCTTTCTACACATGGTCCCTCTGCCCTAATCTCTCACCGTGGCTCTGGGCTATCGTGTGAGGGTGTCGAAGCTATGTTGAGAATTCCTCCATTCAGTCAGAGCCCCTTATCGCTCACTGTTCATCAGCCAGGAGTTTCCTGCTGAGGCTAGTTACCTAAATGTTGCAAACTCTCCTCTCTGTGTATTCTGAGGATCCGATGAGAAACCTGGGAAACGGGGATCAGAAGAAACTGGATACGATTGGAAAAGAACAATTTTCTGGAGTTAAAGAAGAAAGTCACGATTTTTCCTTCTTTGCTCAGGAAGGTAGAGCAGTGGGGGACGATTGTACACACAGCTGGGTAGGAGACTTGCCTCTAAGTAGATTGTTAAAATAGTTCAGGTCTGATGAAGTTTTCAGTGAAAGGAGTATTTTTTTTCTTGTCATTTCATTATCTACCTCTCTCCTAAGAGAGCTCTGTTTAATCCCCTGGGCCAGCGATAGCCCAAACAAACACAGAGCCAGAGCTGTGCTCCGTAGCCTTTTTCTTGTCTTTTTTTTTTCCTCCTGGAGTTAAAGTGTAGCCTGGTAGCTGTAAGTAGTGGACTTTGAAATCTCACAAGCCTGAGTTCAAATTCTGCCTCTAACATTTTTTTAGTTACATGAGCTTAATTAAGAAAGTCATCTCCTTTCTGGGTATTTAATTAATTGATTAATTTACTGGGTCTCTCTCTTTTTTTAAGTTTTTATTTATTTGACACAGAGAGAGAGAGACAGTGAGAAAGGAAACACAAGCAGGGGGAGTGGAAGAGGGAGAAGCAGGCTTCCTGCTGAGCAAAGAGCCTTATGTGGGGCTCGATCCCAGGAATCTGGGATCAGGACCCAAGCGGAAGGCAGAGGCTTAACAACTGAGCCACCCCAGCACCCCACTGGCTCTCATTTTTTAAGAGGTCATACTAGTAATCTCTGTTATCTCTCCTGAACAGATGGGGCCCCCAAATGTGGGGGCACCCGCTTGGGGGGAAGCCAGCAGCACAGGAGGTGAGGGAATTCACCAGAGGCGGAACAAAGAAGTTGGAGGTTTATTGAAGACAGGGGAAGGGAGCCGAGGGCAGGATAGCAGAGGAGGGGCGGTGTGGTACGAGGCAGTGGGTCGGGGCTGTATTTAAGGGGAGAGGGTGAGGAGGTATGGGAACCTATGGAATCCTCCTTTTTTGGTCCAGGTGTAAGTAACACATTCGTCAGCTTGGGCTTATGGGTATCTTGAGGTGGGTCACCCGATGGGCCTGTCTGTATTCAGCCAGTGTGGTTAGGGCTCTGTGGGGGTTCCCATCATTCAAGCCTCTTGCCCCAAAGTGGCATCTACATCTGTTTCAGAGGTTTATTCTGAGGATAAAATTAGATGGCACACGTGTAGCACTCACTCAGCACAGTGCCTGGCACGTTGGAAGCGTCCAATAAATGAAGAACAGCGACGACTGCTATTAACATTCTTCGTCTTAAGTTTTATTTCTTTAAGTCCTTGGGCTTCGAGAGTTCATGCTATCCTCCCTGGAATCCAACCCAGCACCTGAGAACGGACTTCCGCGTGTTCAGGACGCCTGTCGTCCCAGGGATTTCCCCAGCGGGATCCAGTGCTTGGGCAGCAATAGTCAGGGAGCAAAACATGAAAAAAAGCCTTTTTTATTTTAAATTAATTTTAGACTGAAGGAAATGTTGCAAAAATAGTACAGTTTCCGTCACCATCTTATCCAACCAGACCACGATTGTCAGAACAGGAACCTAGTGTGGGCGGAGCGCCATCAGCCTGAAGGCCTTCTGTACATGGCACTGGTTTTGACACTGGTCAGTGGCCCTTTTATGTTCTAGCATTCAGTCTAGGACCCTTGGGAGGATCCCAGGGGACATGTGAATGTTACTTCCCCTCGGTCTCCTGAGGCCTAAAACAATCTCTGTCTCCTTGTCAGTTATTTGGTCCAGTGTCCCCCTCTGGCTTTGTCTTAGGTTTCCTCATGACTAAACTGCATTTTTGGCAGGAGCGTGGTTGTGTTTTTCTTAGTACATCATTTCCTCGGTTCGTGATATGGATAGCAGTATGTCTTATTACAAGAGATGCTGGCCTGGGCCACTTGGTTATGGTGGTTTCTGTCTGATGTCTCCACCATGAAGTGACTCTCTCTTTGTAGATAATAAATATCTTGGAGGAGATGCTTCGAGACTATGTAAACTTCTCACCCATTCATTTTAGCAGTCATCGGTAGATCTTGTCTCCAACAAGGATTACAGTGGGGTTTGTCTAGTGGTGAGTTTCTATTTCTTGCTTTCCTTCTACTTTTATTAATTAGAATTCTACTGTACAGAAGAGCTGCCCTTTTCCTCCCATTCATTTATTTGATTGATTATTTATTTTATTAGCATGGGTTTGTGAATATATTTCATTCTTTGGGTTAAAATCCAGTACCATCCTTATTCACTTTGTGGCTTGAATTGTTCCAGTTTTAGCAAAACTATAATTTGTGGAGTTGATTCCACTTCTTTTTTTCTTTTTTTCTTTGAAAAATTTTATTTATTTATTTGACAGAGATCACAAGTAGGCAGAGAGGCAGGCAGAGAGAGAGGAGGAAGCAGGCCCCCTGCTGAGCAGAGGGTCTGATGCTCAATCCCAGGACCCTGGGATCATGACTTGAGCTGAAGGCAGAGGCTTTAACCCACTGAGCCACCCAGGTGCCCCTCCTCTTGTTCTTTTCTTCTCTTTCAGATATTTGAAAAGAGATCGAAAAGGTCAATAGGTTCCTCACCTCTGTGGTTAAAGAGAACTATGCCTATTAATTGTTTTTAAAGGATTTTATTTATTTATTTACTTGAGAGAAGAGGGAGCAAGAGAAAGCACAAGCAGGGTGGTGGCAGAGGGAGAAGTGGACTCCCCGCTGAGCAGGGAGCCTGATGCGGGACTCCATCCCAGGACCTTGGGGTTATGACCTGAACCAAAGGCAGACGCTTAACAACTGAGCCACCCAGGTGCCCCAGTGCCTGTTCATTTAAAGATCTCTCTCCACTTTCTTCATTAACTCATTCCAATGTTGAAACTGGTGTTGCTCAGAAATATTCTTTTTGAAATGAATCATGCTCATTTGAAAATTTTTTTACCCTTGTGCCACTCCTAGTAGAGAGAAAAAAAAATGCTGGCAGAGTATATAATGGCATATTGACATTGAAATATGCCGGGATCAACGGGCTAGAAGCCAAGACCTGCCAGGCCCACTTTCTCCATGGTTCACTCTATTTCTGTTTGAGGACCACATCCTTCCATTAACCTAACAGTCCGAGTCTTAGAACCATCACGGCCTCTTGAGTGAGAACTCTTGAAAACTGACTCTCATGTTCCCTATTTTCAGGTTTCCTGACCCGGGAGGTCAAAGGCTGATGGCTAAGTGAGGTAGAAGCAAGGCTAGTCCTGCCTGATTTGTGCTAAACCCCAGACAGGGAGTTGTGAGCAACTGTCACTCATTTACCAGCGATTTTCAAACGTTGTAAAAATTGGTCAACCTAAACAGGGCAGAAGACTTACAGCACCAGTTCCTACTTTACAGAGAAAAAGAAATTGGGGATAACAAAGATTTGGAGAGGAACAAAACAGCAATCAAAATGATAATACGTAGGAGTGCCTGGCTGACTCAGTCAGTGGAATGAGCGGCTCTGTCTCGGAGATGTAAGTTTGAGCCCCACGGTGAGTGTACAGATTACTTAAAAAATAAAATATTAAAAAGGTAAAATGTAAGTGGTTATGTAAAAACAACAGGATCAACAAGCAAAACTGAACATTCCTTTGTACAAGGACAGCAACTCTAAACGACTCTAATTCAAGGCTGAAGGAACTCAGCCTGATCCTGATGGTGCCCTGGTCACTGGGAGTCTTTCCTTGAAACAGGGAACCCTAGTTCTTGCACATAGAGGGCGTAAGAGAGGCTGTGCAACATTGCTGATGGCTGTCTGGTGTCCTAACTTAGAATACTATTCCTATATCCATCTGAGGTTCAGTACACTCCAGTTACCTGGTCATTTTAGAGCACAAATACTAGAGTTTGTAATGATTAGCAGCTCAGTTCATAGGTCATTAGTAAGTAGCACTTGATGGTAAGTAAAAACAGAAGTTAACAGCATTACCTTTGAAAATGGAATTTTTTGCATGAGTTTGCAACCTCTCTGGGAGAACACTTTTGGTCTCTTGTTTAACAGTTAAATAAGATGGAGGGATGGTCATAAGGGGAGAGAAGAGCAGCAGAAACACAGGAATAATTGTCTCTGCGAGGCTCCCTGGGCTTTTTTTTTTTTTTTTTTCATAGATTTATTTATTTATTTGAGAGAGAGAGAGAGAGCTGAGCTGGCAGCCAGGGGTGGGGTTCGATCCCATGACCCTGGGATCTTGACCTGAGCTGAAAGCAAATGCTTAACTGACTGAGCCACCCAGGCACCCCCAGGCACCTTTGTGTATCCCATTCAGTCATCCACCCCAAGCCCCGCCCCCAGCCCCAGACTCTTACTGTCTGGCCTGAGCCCAGCTTTGCTCAGGGGTCTCTGGATCTCATCTCCTTCAGGAAACCTTCCCTGCTCACTGTGAATGATTTCCTAAGGATCAATACCAGCTACCATTCGAAGGCTTGCTACCCATGGACTGGGCCCTTCACATATGCTCATTACCTGCCAAAACCTCACTCAACCCTGCAAGGTAAGGAGGAGGCACACCTTTTTATAGATTTTTCAAAAGCAAGTTGTGTTGTTGTTGTTTTTGTAACGTTAGTTTTTTTTTTTATTTTTTTAAGATTTTATTTATTTATTTGACACAGAGAGAGACTGTGAGAGCAGGAACACAAGCAGGGGGAGTGGGAGTGGAAAAGCAGGGGGAGGGGGAGAGGGAAAGCACACTGCCCACAGAGAACCTGAGGTGGCGCTGCATCCCAGGACCCTGGGATCGTGAGCTGAGCCAAAGGCGTTTGCTTAACCCACTGAGCCACCCAGGCGCCTGAGAACAAGGTTTTTGAGCAACAAGGCCACAACACGGAAAGTGATGGAGCGGGGACTCCGCTCTGGACCATCTGGCCTCGGCACCCAGGGCGCATCCGGGCCCAGCATGCATCCCACGGGGCGTTCGGTGTTGGGCCGGTGCTCTGCCGCCCCACTCTGCTCCTGCCCTGACGCGGAGTGCGAAACGCCGGGGACTGGACGCTGCCGCCTCCTCTTCCCAGCCAGCTCTTCCGCTTAGGATGAGTTTAGGGCTTAAGCTTGGCACTTTCTTCTCTTTATTGGTTTAAAAAATCGTTAAAAAAAAAAAATCGAAACTAGTACATTGTTTAACAATCCAAAAAATCGAAAACAGAAGTGAAAAATGTCCCGTACTTCATGTTTCATTTCCGGGCCCCAACCCTACTCTCCAGATAGAACTAGTATTAATTGTTTTGACTTTCCCATATGTATATAAATGCGCAAATGAGGGGCCAGGATGGCTCATTCCGTGAAGCCTCTGATTTGGGCTCGAGTCATGGCCTCAGGGTCATGGGATCCAGCCCCAGCTCCGCACTGGGCCACTGCTGGGGCGACCTACTCAGCGGGGAGTCGGCTTCACCCTCTGCTCCTCCTCCCAGCTCCTGCTTTCTCACTTTCAAATAAATAAATAAAATCTTTAAAAAAATCTGTGTGTGAGGGCGTTTTTCTGACTTCTCAGATTTCTATAATCTACGTATTTTTATTCCTTTTTTTCTGACAAAAGTCTCCCTTTATTGAATTTTATGCCTATAATTTTGCCAGTAAAACAAAAAGTAAAAAATAAATAGTAGCGTACAACCTGCAAAAATGATAACTGATTTTTTTTCATTCCATTAGTGTATTTTTTTATTGAGTTATAGTTAATTCACAACATGACATTAATTTCAGGTGCCCGTATATATCTTTATTCCTTTTTTTTTTTTTTAAAGATTTTATTTATTTGACAGACAGAGATCACAAGTAGGCAGAGAGGCAGGCAGAGAGAAAGGAGGAAGCAAGCTCCCTGAAGAGCAGAGAGCCGGATGCAGGGGCGGGATCCATCGTAGGACCCTGGGATCATGACCTGAGCTGAAGGCAGAGGCTTTAACCCACTGAGCCACCCAGGCGCCCCCATGTATCTTTATTCTTAATCATGGTCCACACCAAATCATAAACTGCAGAATGCTTAGAGAAATGCACATTCAATTTACTGGGCACCTGACCAAAGGAACACCTATTCCTGATGGGAGTATAGGAGCGCTGGAGCCAGAGAAAGGGTGGAAGGCAGAATCCCTCTAAGGAGACTCTGAGGTGGCCAGAAGAAAGAGCTTGTGAGGTCTGGGGAAGACTGCCTGCTGCCCGGCCTCTCAAGCAACTGGCCTGACCTGCCAGGGTGCGCTCGCACTCCCCGGGCTGTGAGTTGTCTGGTGCTCAGGGGAGGGAACGTGGAGGGGGGCAGGCAGGAGGCGGAATGTGGGCTGGGCCAAGTTTAGAATTACAAGTGCGGCAGAGGAGTTGGAACCACACTTTAAATAGCCAGCACCTTCCCCTTCCCCCTTAGATCATTCTTTCCCCCACCCCACTGGACCTCTGGCAGCAAGCACACTAAGGTTGGTGACATTTTCTTCTCTCTCTCTCTCTCTCTCTCGCTCTCTTTTTCTTCTGTTTCTGGGTCTCAGACTACAGGTTGGTAAGATCATAGTTCGTACAACCCAAGGATTTTTTGGTTCTCCTAGAAAACAGATCCTGCCACTTCTGTGTGCCTGTGCAAAGACTAGATGCTATATTCTGGGCTTTCTGAAGGTTCAGTGGCCATGGACTTGAGGGCCCATGGGCTTTAGAGGATAAGAACCCTAGACTGAGAGGAAAGAAAGCCTTTCTTTTCTGTGAGATGAGACAATGAACACCTCTTTGGCAATACTGAAAGAAAATAAAAATCTGAGTACTGTTATTCTACGAGGTGCTTTCCTTTATATATATCTAGTGCCTCACTTAGTCCTTCTTGCTTTCACAGATGAGTGAATGGAGACTCAGAGTAGTTAATTCACTTCCCCAGAGTCAGACAGCGAGTGGCACAGCGCAGAGCTAAGGTCTGTGCTGGGCTTGACCAGCTCATGACCTTCTAACTGCAGCACACTACCTCTGAGAGGCACCTTCATAAGGCCAGGGACCCAGGAGAGGCCTGCGGTTTCTTCTAGGGTCTGGGAGGATGAGGGAGGGAGGGAGATAGCATTCCACCATTGGAGGACTCCCATCGGATGGTAAAGAGAGGCTCAGGATGAGCATGAGGCGTTAGACAAGCTTCTTGAAAAGACTGAGGAACCTTCTCGGGACCAGCTGGTTGGGTTTCTCCTTCTTAGCTCAAGATCTCTGCAGCCTATTCCCTAATTTATCAAATGAGTGAAGGTGCCTACTGTTCCTTGACTTTCCTACTGTTCCTTGTTCCAGTCCCTGAGGTGGCCCCCCCCCCTGGGGAGGCGGAGCCATAGGGGAGCCTGGGCAAGATGAGGCTATCCCTGAGAAAGTTCTGTTAGCATGAATTTTTCCTGAGGTGTATGAAAAAGCCCATTTGCCTTCTTTTCCAGAAAAGGGAGTTATCAGGAGGGAGTTATCAGAAGATGCTACTGAGACATGCTGATCAATCTGGGTAGCCAATGTAATCGAGAGATTTAATGGAAAGAGCAGGGACAGAGTTGGTTCAAGTCCTGCCGATGCCATTATCTCGCTGTAGAGCTACAGACATGTTACCTAACCTCTCTGAGCTGCAGCTCCCTTATTTACAAAGCAGAACTAATACTGCTTACATTTCAGGGTGGCTGTGGATTAAAGGAACCAAATATCTGTAAAGTGCTTAGTAGTAATTGCTCACTAAATGTGAACCATGTCCAGTCTTATCTTTAATCCTGGTAAGAGTCTAGAATAGGGTAGGGAAGCATTTGGACCAGTGTTTCTTTATTTTTTTTTTTAATTTTTAAAATTTTAAAAAAGATTTTATTTATTTATTTGACAGAGAGAGAGAGATCACGAGTAGGCAGAGAGGCAGGCGGAGAGCGAGGGAGAAACAGGCTCCCTGCTGAGCAGAGAACCCGATGATACAATGCAGGGCTCAATCCCAGGACCCTGAGATCGTGACCTGAGCCGAAGGCAGAGGCTTAACCCACTGAGCCACCCAGGCACCCCACAGTGTTTCTTTACTAATTTCATGTTTTCTTCTCTACTGTAACAGATTCCTATGTGTAACATCACACAGACACACACACACACACACACACACACACACACACACACACACGAGCCCATAGTTCATCTTTCTTTTATGTTGACTTCTGAGAGACAAGGAAGGATAGCTGAAAAAATCAGCCCATCTTCTGCAGAATTCCAGGACCCCCTCAGCCTTTCTCATTCCTTGGGAAGGATTTTTTAAGAACTTGCTTTTATTTAAATAGTACAAAATAAATCATGTTCTTTGATGAAAATGTAGGAAATGGAAATAAGGAAAACATTCCTATATTCCAACCATGGAGAGAGAACCATTTTGGTGGCTATCCTAAGCTTCCAATGCATACGCTTTATGAAATATTTCCAAGCATAATGGTATCAAGTATGCTCTTTGATAACTTTTCGCTTCACATATTGTGAGCACTTTCGTTTCATTACCTTTTCTTCTGCAATACAATTTTTGATGATAGTATAAGGCTCCAGGGTCTGTATGTGCCATAATTTATTAACCTATCTATCGCTTTGGGACCTTACGTACTTTCTAATTTTTTTGCTGTTGTAAATAATGAACATCTTCAATGCCAAATCTTTACCCACAGTCACAGTTACTTTGCTAGACTAAATTCCTGCAAGGGAAATTGGTGGCCTTGAGGATCTTTTCAACTGTCCCCAGCATACAGAATATAGACACTGAAGGTCATGGTAACACATTCAAAGCGAGCCATAGGCTGGCAGAGAGGAACTTAGACAACCCAGGGGCCATGTGGATTCTTCCATATCCACAAGCCCCCACCCAAGAGGATCTGCCCTGTGTAGCACATGCCTGTACCTCAGTCTCCATGCTTTCTTTCTGAACAGGAAAGGAAGATACATTCTCTGCAGCTATTACTCAGCTGTTACCAGTGAGAGATGCTAAGGAGAACATGGGTCTACAGGCAAGGGGGTAGGAATCTACTTTCTTCTAGTGCACTCATTCCCTTGGGAATCTGCCGGTGAAGGAAGGGGAAGCCTTTCTTCCCAGGATTCCCAGCAGTTAATAGAGCACTTTGCTTCTTTTCCAGGTGGGATGGATAGCAGGGTCTCGAACACAACCAGTAATGGAGAGACAAAGCCAGCATACCCAGTCATGGAAAAGGCGAAGGAAGATGGCACCCTGGAAAGGGGACACTGGAACAACAAGATGGAGTTTGTGCTGTCAGTGGCTGGGGAGATCATTGGTCTCGGCAATGTCTGGAGGTTTCCCTATCTCTGCTACAAAAATGGGGGAGGTGAGAGCCACTGTGCCACCCCACACACCCCTGGAAGGAGGATGTCTCCATCTCCCACACGTACTGCCCCTCTGGGGAGTCCCATGGGTGCACAGAAATGCTGGAGTTGGAAAGACCCTTATGGGTCAGGAAGGACACTGCAGACCTAGGAGATTGAGACCTAGACACATTATGTGACTTTCCCCAGGGCTTTTCTATGTTGCTGTGGCACCCTAGGAGTACGAACGTAGGTTTGGAACCAGACAGATCAGAGTTTGGACGCTGGCTCTGCTACTTAATCTGTGTGTCATCTTGGGCGAGTCATTTAAGCCTCTCAGAGCCTCAGTGGCTCTCCCTGTAAATTAAGATAGCAGTACCTGCCTTGCAAGCTGCCGTAAGAATCAGTGGTCACGTAGGTCAGGAGCTTAATAAATGGCAGCGATGTTGGAGAAGATGTTGCTACTGAACTGTCCTGTGGTCCTGAAACTCCTTAGTCCGTGTCTCCCTGTATTCCTCTGGCCTGATGCCATTCCTGAAGGCAGTCATTACCCAAGCCCTCCCAGTGTCATAACCTTTGATACCAGCGGCTCTCCCTTCAAAATTCCCCACTGAACTTTGCGGGCAGGTGGCATTAACTCCAGGTTCTTTTTGGCTTCCTGCTCCCCCCACCCCATTCCAGCCCGCTGGGGGCAGCTCCGCTCCTGCCCGGCAGCGGTGGTCATTCTCTGACCAGTACCTCACTTTCAGGCAGTCCCAGCCCTCTGTGGGAGAGCTCAGAGGGATTTCTCAGGTCCTGAAGCATTCTGGGTGAGCAGTAGGTTAGGAAGATCTCCTTGTTGGTGGGTAAAGCAACCCCAGGTCCAGTTTGGACGTCTGGGCTGGAGGAAGGGGCAATGGGGAGGTAGGTCACGTGGGGAAACGCTGAGGGCCGTGGTTATTCTGTGGGCCACAGGATTGGCGGGTGCCCCAGCCTAACACCTGTCCTTTTCCTGGGGAGTCGGATCCTCTCAAATGCATGGAGCTCCGCCTCCCAGTGGTTTTGGACAGGGGAGGTGGGAGGGCTGGCTTGGCGCTCTGAAGTCTTGGAGTGCTGTTCTCAGGATCGTGGCAATTGGTGGCCTGGCCTTGGAGTTGGAAGTTAACTTGTATGTTTCCAGAGGGGAGGGATGGGCGGATATGTCCTTTCTCCCCCCGGGGGATTTCTGGCCAGCAGCCTGAAATCACAGGACTTTGTTCTGTGCGGTGTGTGAGGGAAGAAAAGAGGTCTTCCCACTTCCACCCCAGCCTTGGACACTCCACATGCCTCCCTTCAGTGAGCTGGGTGGAAGGACGAGGCTGGTCCAGGGCGGAGGAGGAGTCTGGAGGCTAAGCTGGGCTTTGGGGCTCTGTATCTGGAGCCTAGTAACCAGCTTAGCTCCTCACATGGCAGGAAGATTAGGAGGTGAGCAGCTTTCCCCAAGCCTCTCTGGAATTGGGTAAAGGTTGGCCTGGGAATTAGCGGGAGTGGCACGAAGACACGGGAGGGAGTGATTTTCAGTGATTTCTGTTGCAAAACCACTGGGCTGAGGAAAGGGAAGCAAAGGGAGCTGTGACCAGGAGCAGTGTGTGTGTGTGCATATGTGTGTGTGTGTGTGTGTGTGTGTGTGTGTGTGTGTGTGGTGAGGGGGGGCAGAGTGTGGGCTCACCCCATTGAGGGGAGCTTGTCTGGCCGTGTTTGGATCTGAGCTCTGCCTCAGGGCTTTGTGGTAAGTGCGTGCCGGCCCCGGAGAGTGTGAGGCTGGCTTGGGTGGAAATGCAGGCCCAGGAAGAGTAGGGGGTCCCTTGGTTCTTGCCATGGGCTTGTGAGGGAAGGGGGTGGGTGTGCCGGCTTGTTGGCGGCCTCTTCCCTGGATAGCCTTCCAGCGGTGCTGATTCTGACTGGGAGTGGAGACACCTTTTCTGTGTCCTGGATCCAGTCAAACTGTTTAATCCCTAACACTGCCACCCACAGTCTCTTCCCTTGATCAAACGTAGCGCCTTAGGACTCGTCTTTTCCTTGATGGACGACAGCAGCTGGAGGGAAGTGTTCTGAGGGTCTTTGGAGCTAGAGGCTGATGCTCAGGTTTACTCTGAAAGGCATGAGTCATCCAGGGCCACCGGGTAAATTAATGGAAAGCCTCCTTTGCCAAGGTAAGGAGGACTCACCTAGGATGTGTGGGGTCTTTAGACGGACAGGCCTGGTTTGTGGTGCTCCTTGTGGTTTAACCTTTCTGTCATCATTCAGCTCCCCTCGCCTTCCTGGGAAAGCAAGTTCCTCCAGGGAATGGACTCCAACACTTGCTCTTCTCACCCCCTTGTCTGGCAAGGAACAGACTGATGCCTCTTTCTGACAGGACCCTTTGTTACCCGTGTGGGGCAGGAAGGTGAGGAGAGTGGAGACTACTTACATGGATTCCACCCTTCTTCCTCCTGGTGTAGTGATTTTACTTAAACCCATGATTCTCCAACTAGGGATCCCTGGGGACTCCTAGGGGATGAGAGGAATGTTTTGAGCAAGTTCTGGAGAAAGATGCTGGGGGCACACTGGGGTGAACTGTGCTCAGGTAATGGACCCTATCAGACTGCTTACAGGCCCTTTCTTCAACTTCCCAGACTTAAACAGCCCCTTTGGGACTTGGGGCAGAGCGAGAAGATAAGTTAGGCGGGCACTTTTTATCCATATTTGTTCAGTGATGAGGTCAGGAATGAAAAAGTTCCCCAAACATATTTTTGTTCTAAACTTACATATTTTTTGTTCTAAGCCGACGATGTCTTCTTTGATTCCTTCCAGCTTTAACATCTGGTAGATCCCAATTTGAAGTGACTTCCCGAGCAGAGAAAGGGCTGAGGCAAGAATATGATAGAAAAGCAGGTGAAATTAAAAAAAAAAAAAGAAGAAAGAAAAAAGAAAAAGAAAAAGCAGGAGAACAGTGAAACACTATAGTCAAAAACCAGAGAAGCTGAGAAAGTAATAGAAAGAAGCCCATCTCAAATCAAAAGCAGCTAGTAGGCTCTTCAGGGAGATGGATGGGAGCCTTGCCTGCCTCAGCCGTCTACTTGGTGAGCACCTTCTCTGCTGTCCAAAACCTGGGGCCTGCCCACCCCTAATGGCTTTCTAGACTCTCCAGTCTCAGCCAGCCATCCCAGCACACAGCCCACACAAGCCCTGACCCTGACCATGTCATTTAAAGCAATTATTGGCTACATTCCATTTGCCCAGCATTCTTCTAAATTGTTGGCATCCGTGTATAAACAGAATAGAACAATTCCCTGTCCTTGTGGGGCTTACATTCTAGAGGAGGGAAACAGACAAGAAACATACTAAATGGGAAAATTATACAGTATATCAGAAGTTAAGGAGTGCTATGGAAAAAGACCAAGGAGAGCTGGGTAAGGGGATCAGGAGTGTGTGCGAGGGGTGGAGGGGAGGGGGCACTGAGAACATGTGAACCAAAGTTTGCCAGGAGTGAGAGAGTTGGCTGTGTGGCTCTTGAGGGTAAAAGTGCTCCGAGCAGAGGACACACAAGATTTAAGAGTCGTAAAGCAAGAGGCTGATTGGCTGGTTTGAGGAGTTGTGAGGAGGGGAGTAGATAGAGGCTGGGGTCAGGGAGTGGCAGATCGGGGAGGTCCTTGTCAGTTACTTTGAGACTTTGGCTGTGGCTCTAGTGACGTGGGGATTCAGAGCAGGGTTTTGAGCAGGAGTGACATGATCTACATTTTATTATTTTTAAAAAGATTTTATTTATTTGAGAGAGAGAGAGAGAGCGCGCACCAGGAATAGCAGAGAGCACAAGTGGGGAGGGGCAGGGAGAAAAGGGAGAGAAGACTCCCCACAGAGCAGGGAGCCTGCCATGGGGCTCGATCCCAGCACCCTGGGATCATGTCCTGAGCCGAAGGCAGACACTTAACCTATTGAGCCAACCAGGTACCCCATTTCTTACAGTTCTTACATTTTGAAAGAATCTCTTTGGCTGCTGTTGGGAATGGAGTGTATAGGTGTCAGGGAAGAAGCAGACCAGTCACAAGGCTGACAATGTTAGCGTCATCCTTGATTCCTCCCATCCCCCCCAACCCTCAAATCTACCTGACTACCCAGATTCTGGGTGCTTCTGAACATGAACCTTCAACTGGGTTCTCTACACCCTGGCTGCTGACAGGGTGAGTTCCTCAACACCCAGAATGCTTGGGACTGGTGACCCCCCCCCCCCCCATGATGTAGGCAGAATCAGATACTTCTTGTCACCCCCACTGATGCTTTCTGGTCTCAGCAGTCCCAAGGGGTACAGCCTGAGCACTGGGGAGGAAGGATGAGCCCTCCACTGTGATGGAGCAGGTATTCAGAAGAAAAAAAGGAGTTGCATTTTGGGAACACTGACTGGAGCTATCTCTTAGCCATCCAAGGGGAGCTGTCCACTAGGCAGTAAAACACAGAAGTCTGTGGTCTGTGAGGGAGATGCAGATGGGAGATATAAATTGGTGGGTGATTAGCCCTTTCATGGCGAGAAGAGAGAACAAGGAATGGGGGAAGGGGAGGAAAGAGCAGGGGGCAGATAAGGAGACAGCAGTGCAGAAGGATGACCACCAGGACAGTGAAGTGTTTTGGGAGGCAAGGGAAGTGATGAGGTCAGAGGGGCCGGGAAGGACAACGACATCAGATGCTGCAGAAAGGTCAAGAAGGTTACGGAGGAGACTGGAGTGTTGGCTTTGGTGGCATGGGGGCTGTTTGTTGGTGATCTTGTAGGAACGGTCGCTCCGGGAGGCCGGGGCAGTGACTGCTTCTGCTTGCAGTGGGTTCGAGGTAATGGGGGCAGAAGAGAATTAGAAATAAGAAGTACGGGTTATTTGGGCAAAACTTGGGAGTGGACAGAGTACATGTCTGCTGTGTGTTCTCCCTCCTGGTTAGGAGGGAGCCAGTGTGAGTGCTAAAGAGAAATGACAATGTGCCCTGTGCAGCCAGCGGTGCCGGTGCTGGGGCTGGGTCTCTTGCCTGGGAAGACCGGTGAACATTTGATCTAGCTCTCCTGCTCTCCATCCTCAGCCCCCTGGAGGGAAATGCAAACATGACTTCCCACCGAGGCTTGTCCCCTAAAGCTCTAACCATGGGGATGAGAAGTCTCCAGAGAACCCAAAAGGCGTGATGTTGGGGGGAAGGTGGTAGGACAGGGTTTTGGTAAGAGGATTCAACTCTGCCAGGAGGGAATGTAAATTACTTGCCCACCAGTCTCAGCCCAGTCAAAAACATCATCCGCCAACCATTTTATGCTTAATTTATTTTTTAGAAAAAATTGATTTTTGTATTTATTTTTACAATTTTATTTTTAAGTTGTCTCTACACACAATGTGGGGCTTGAACTTATGACCCCGAACAAGATCAAGAGAGCCATACGCTCCTCCGACTGAGCCAGCCAGGTACCCCTATACTTAATTTCTAAGTCAAGTTACTGAAAACCAGGAGCAGAGGTCAATCATGCAAGGAATCATTGGTTTTTGCTAGTCATAGAACACCAGCTGGAGGTCACCTTGTGTGAAGACAGATGCTTCCTTGATCCTTATCCCCCTCCAAGCCCTCCTCCCTTCTGATCTTCAGTCCCCGGACACCCAAACTCTTCATGGAGCTTCAGCTGAGCTCTCTCTAGCTCCCTGGACCCTGGCTACTGGCTGACCAAGTTCCTCCACCCCTGGAATGCCTGGACATCCCACATGCTGCTACAACAGAATGTCCCACAGCTGGATTTCTAGGAATAGGGATCTTAGAGCAGCAGGCTATGGAGGGAGGGCAGCCCTAGACAACAGGGACAGAGGCCATAGGGACACCAGGGATTAAATAGTACCTGGCCTCTGGGAGGACTGATCTCCTTGATGTTGCTTGTTAGTATAAAGAACAAAGGGAAATGATGAGTGCTTTTTTCTCCATATAAGAATAACGATTGTGATTTTACTAGTGTGTGATGGTTTGTTAACCACTGTCAGTTAATGACTCGGCTCCCAGCAGTGGTCAGAATAGTGTTGCTTCTGGCATGTAACAGGTCATGGATGCTCACCGCTGGGTAGAATCTTATCAGTTTAGGCTTTTTAAATATTTGCTGGAATATTACAGAAGATACCACAGAATGGGTTCCTTTGTAGAAGAGTGACCTGCAGAATGATTCCCTTCTAGGTTGGACATGGGGCCTCCCCCATCTTACAGGGAAGCATGCCAGGACCCTTCAGAATTTGGGGAAGGAGACTAATCTGCCGGGATGGGGGAGCAGATCACTGAGGTCTAGGATCTCTAGGACTAGCTCCATCTTCTAATCATGGTGACCAGGGCTTGGGTAGGGAAAGAGGCTGGGCCTCCATAGGACCCCCAAGTCTGCACCCGGGCCCTCTGGGGCCCATCACTCCCTTGACCCCTTCCCCTTGTAGGACCAGTGTCTCAGCTTGTCAAGTGTGGAACTTGCCCCTTGTGGCCAGCTGCCCACATGCTCCAAGAGGCAGAGGACTAGGGGAACAGAGCTGACCATGGAACCCTCTGTGGTTAAACATTGGCTCAGATTATTGGGAAAGATCAGGTAGCATAAAGGTGGGGAGGAGGGGCTTGAATTGGTCTGAAAATTCTCTTTCTCTCTGTCTTTCTATCTCTCTCTGCTCTCTTTCTTTTTCTGCCATGTTTTCAACTCTAAGCTGTAACTGTTCAAATTGGCTACTGAGTTCTCTCTTCTGGAATTTTCTTTTCCTTCTCAGTAAGTTTTGGATTGATTTATGGACTTATTACACCATGGAGTTTATGATCTTTATTTCTTTGCCCTGTGGGAATCAGGTGCTTTCCTCAGCGGGACGTATAGACATGTAGACTACAAACCAGAGATTTGGAAGGTGAGGGACTGCAGAATGCTAGTCCCCATTAACTTTCATTTTCAAACAGTTTTATTAAGATATAACTGATTTACAACAAAATGTGCCTATTTAAAGTGTACAGTTTGATAACTTTTGACATGTATACACCTATGAAACCGTTGCCACAATCAAGATAATGAACTTGTATTGTATTCATGACTCCCTCAAGTTCCCTCCTGTCCCTTTCTCTCACCTCTCTTACCTTTGCTGCCCTGAGTATAACCACAAATGTGGTTTGGTTTTTTTAAATGTCTTTCCAGTTTTATTGAGATATTACTGACACGACATATATTAAGTTTAAGGTGTACAATGTGATGATTCAATCCGTGTTATCTACTGTGAAATGATTACCACAATTATTTGACACTGACACTTCCATTTCCTCCCGTAATTATCTTTTCTTGGTGATAACACTCAAAATCTAGTCTCTTAACAGCTTTCAAGTATATGATATGGTGTTGTTCACTATAGGCACACTGCTGTGTACATTAGATTGCCAGAGCTTATTCATTTTATAGGTGCAAGTTTATCTCCTCATTTCCCCCATCCCTGAACCTCTGGCAATCACCGTTCTACCTTTTAATTCCACAGATTGGGCCTTTTTATTTTTATTTTTCTAAAGTTTGTTTGTTTTAGTAATCTCCTCACCCAACGTGGGGCTTGAACTCACAACTCTGAGATTACAGTCACGAGCTTTTCCAACTGAGTCAGCTAGGTGTCCCCAAATTTGACCTTTTCAGGTCCGCATATAACTGAGAACATACAGGTTTTGCTGGAGGCCTGAGCTCATGGTGGCTGAGGCCTCTGGTGCTCTGGTCTGTGGTTACTGGTTTGGGACTGGGACATGAGCAAAGGGACCCTGGATGATGACAAAGCTGGGATGTGAAGTCCAGAAGGGACCTGACATCACTTCTCTACTCCTCGCTTTGCTAATGAGAAACATAAAGGAGAAAGGACACTTGCTTAGGTTCCCCAGGAAGTTGGAGGCCAAAGGCAGAGGAGAGCCAAGTTCTCCTGCCATCCTGGCCAGCAGGTGGGGAATGCTGCAGCCCTTGAACATACAGTTTCTTATTCTCTCCCTGCAAACAATATCCTCGAGGTCCATCTACCTTATCTCAGCAGGCAGGATTTCCTTCTTTTCATGTCTTGATACTTAAAGCGCATTTCTTTTAAGAAACATATAGCAGAGTCTTGCTAGTTTTTGTTTTGAAGCCCCTCTGACAATCTCTGTCTTTTATTTGGGATGTTTAGACTATTTACATTTAAAGTAATTATCAGTTTAGTTTACCGCATTAAGTTTAAATAAATTATCTATTTGTTTTCTTTTTTTTAAGATGTTATTTATTTATTTGAGAGAGAGAGAAAGTGAGATCACAAGTAGGCAGAGAGGCAGGCAGAGAGAGAGGGGGAAGCAGGCTCCCCACTGAGCAGAGAGCCTGATTCGGGCCTTGATCCCAGGACCCTGAGATCATGACCTGAGCCAAAGGCAGAGACCCAACCCACTGAACTACCCAGGCACCCTACTATTTGTTTTCTATTTGTCCTATCAGTTCTTTGTTCCCCTCTTCCTACCTTTCTTTTGAATTAATTGGTTATTTTTTATTATTTCATTGTTGGCTTTCTTCTTTTGATGGCTTATTAGCCACAACTCTTTGTTATGTTAGTTGAATGATGGTTTTATTTTATTTTTTGAAAAGACTTTATTTATTTGAGAGAGAGAGAGAGAGAGAAAGAGCACAAATGGGGGAAGGGCAGATGCAGAGGGAGAACTAGGCTCCCTGCTCAGCATGTGGGACTCGATCCTAGGACCCTGAGACTGTGACTTGAGCCTAAGGCAGACACTTAACCAACTGAGTCACTGAGAAGCCCCTGAAGGATTGTTTTAGATTTTGTGGCATGAATCTTTTTTTTTTTTTTTTTTTTTTAGATTTTTATTTATTTATTTAACAGAGAGATCACTAGTAGGCAGAGAGCCCGATGCGGTGTTTGATCCCAGGACCCTGAGATCATGACCTGAGCCGAAGACAGAGGTTTTAACCCACTGAGCCACCCATGCACTCTTTTTTTTTTTTTTTTTTAAGATTTTATTTATTTTGTGGTGTGCATCTTTAATTTATCACCATTCACCTTCACGTGATATTCTATTGCTTTACATGCAAGAACCTTACAATAATGTATTTCCATCTCTCTCCTCTTGACATCTGTGCTCTTTGCTACACATTTTACTTTTTCATATGTTATAAACTCCACCTCATATTGTGTAACTAGTCAGTCATCTTTCAAAGAGATTTGGGTGATAAGAGAAAATTCTTAGATGTTTATCTATGTATGCAGTTACCGTTTCCAACATTCTTTGTTCCTTTGTGTAGCATCATATTCCCCTCTGCCTGAAGGTCTTTCTTTAAACTTTATTATCGTGCAGGTCTTCTAGGGATGGATTCTTTCAGGTTTTGCTTGTCTTAAGAAGCATTACTTCACTTTAGTTTTTGAACAGTATTTTTATTGGGAGTCTAGCTAAAAGTTTCTTCTTTCCTTCAGTACTGGAACTAATGTGCCCTCTTATTGCTATCTTCTCGTTTGCATTGTTTTCAGTGAGAAATTTGAGATCATCCTATCTTTGTTTCTCTGTACATATGTGTCTTTTTTTCTCTGATTAATTTTATTTTTTTTAAAAGGTTTTATTTATTTATTTGACAGAGATCAAAGTATTCAGAGAGGCAGGCAGGAAGATAATCAGGCTCCCTGCTGAGCAGAGAGCCCAATGTGGGGCTCAATCCCAGGACCCTGGGATCATAACTTGAGCTGAAGACAGAGGCTTTAACCCACTGAGACACCCCATAATTTTATTTTTATTTTTTAAGATTTTATTTATTTATTTGTCAGAGAGAGAACACAATTAGAGGAAGCAGCAGGCAGAAGGAGATGCAGGCTCCCCACTGAGCAAGGAGACCAATGTGGGACTTAATCCTACGACCCTGGGATCATGACCTAAGATGAAGGCAGATGCTTAACTGACTGAGTCACCCAGTTGTCCCTCTCTGACAATCTGCTGCTAAGATTTCCTCTAAAAAACTCTTAGTCACTGGTTTAAATAACTTGATTATGATGTGCCTTCTTATAGTGTTTTTTATGTTTCTTATCTTGAGGCTCATATAGCTTCTTGGATATGTGGATTTATAGTTTTCATCAAATTTGGAAAAAAATTTGGAAAAATTTCACCCATTATTTCTTCAAATTTTTTTCTGACCCTCCCTCCCCATCTTTTATCTCTTCAGGGACCCCAGATGCTAGTATGTCAGACTTTTTGAAATTGTTCCATAGCTCACTGACACTTTTTTTTAAACCTCTTTTTTGTTTTATTTTGGATAGTTTCTACTCTGTGGTTCAAGTTCACTAATCTTTTCTTCTGCTGTTAATCTGCCATTAATCCCATCCAATTTATTTTTCATCTCACACATTGTGGTTTTCACCTCTATTTTTTTTTTTTTTAAAGTAGGCTCCTTGCCCAACGTGGGGCTTCAGCTCACAACCCCAAGACTGAGAGTCACATGCTCTACGGGGTGAACAAGCCAGGTGCGCCAGGGGTTTTCATCTTCAGACATTTGACTTGGGTGTTTTCAGTATCTTTCACATCTCTGTCTAACATTTTGACTATATGGAACACAATTATAATAAGCATGTTAGCGTCCATATCTGCTTATTCTAACATCGGTTTAAGTATGGGTTGGGTTCCATCAACTGATTTACCTGCTCGTTATAAGTGATATTTTTCTGCTTGTTTTCCTGGTAATTTTTACAAAAGTTTTTATTTATTTCTTTGTGAGAGTGAGAGTGAGTGAGTGCGGGGGGAATCAGAGGGAGAGGGACAAGCAGACTCTGTGCTGAGTGTGGAGCCCAACATGGGGCTCAATCCCATGACCCTGAGATTATGACCTGAGCCAAAATCAAGTTAGATGTTCAACCAATTGAGCCACCCAGGCTTCCCTTTCCTGATAATTTTTGATTGGACACCAAACCTGGTGATTTTTGCTTTATTGGTTGCTGAGTATTTTTATATTTCTATATATATTCTTTTAAAAAAAGATTTTATTTATTTATTTGACAGAGGGGGACACAGTGAGAGAGAGGACACAAACACGGGGAGGGAGAGAGGGAGAAGCAGGCTTCCCGCTGAGCACGTAGCCCCATGCGGGGTTTGATCCCAGGACCCTGGGATCATGACTTGAGTGGGAGGCGGACGCTTAATGACTGAGACACCCAGACACCCCCTACAAATATTCTTGAGTTTTGTTTGGAGCTAGCGAAGTTATTTGATACTTTCGGGGGTTGCTTCCGAGATTTGTTATACAGAACCAGAGTTGTGCTCAATCTAGGGCTAATTATTCTCCATTTCAGTGGAAATGCCTTCTCTTTCCAATGCCTTGTGAATTCTGGGACTCTCCAGTCTGGCTGGTGGGAGTCAGCCCTTCTCCCAGCCCTCTGTGAGCGCCATTACTCTCCATCTTTTGAAATGGTTCTTTCCCTTACCTTGGGTAGTTTCCTCAGACATATGTACTTATTTTTTATTGGACCAGCCCTTAGTTGAAAGCTAGAAGTGGACACCCTGCAGATATTTGGATCTCCCTCTCTGTGCAGTTCTTTTTTCTCTGGTACTCTGTGAACTCCTCTGTCTACCTTGGCAACAGACAGAGGTTTACAGTGGAGAAAATGCCAGCATTTCCAGCATCAGCACTCTTGTCTCAGCAGAAAGCCAAGCAGAAAGGATTGTGAAAACCGAAGCAGAAAGGATTACTCAAGGGAAATCTGATTTCAATCTGCTCAAAGTCTCTATCTAGCATTCAAAACAGTAATTTCCTTGAAAAGAATTATAGTCTGTGGGCTATGTTAATGTTCTGGGATGTCCATTATTCAGTGAGCTCCTAGCTATTGGCACAGTTATGGATAATTGAAGTCCTAATTGATGTTTGATGGGGAGCAGATCATGGTAGGTATAGATTGAAACTTTCAGAGTGTAAGAAAGGGCTGGTCAGGTAACTCGGTGACTCTTGATCTCTGCTATGGTTCCAGATATCTGGAGGAATGTCCCCCACAGTTTTGCACATCCCGCGCCCCTGGGGATTCTAAATGGCAGTGCGGGGTGGTAATGGGAGGAGATGAATGTGGATCACAAGGAGGCTAGTGCTGGGTAATGGAAAACCTGTTTCCGACCCACAGGTGCCTTTTTCATCCCCTACCTCATCTTCCTCTTTACCTGTGGCATTCCTGTCTTCCTCTTGGAGACAGCGCTGGGCCAGTACACTAGCCAGGGAGGCATCACAGCCTGGAGGAAGATTTGCCCCATCTTTGAGGGTGAGTAGCCTTGTGCCTGATTCCAGGATATCTGCATACATGGTTACAAACTTTATTTGGGATGACTGAATGCTTTGGTAGCAGTGCTGGTTGACCTAATACTCTGTGTCTTTATGTTAAACCCTCCACTTGTAGGCCCAGTGCTGCACTGATCTATCAGAGAATGGAGAAGATGGGGCTGAGGATGGAGAAAAAGATTTCAGATTAAATAAGTAGAGTGCAAAGCTATTTTAGCTATATATTTTACAAATATACAACAAATGATTTTGTATTTTTTCAAAATGTTTAATTAATTGCAAGACATTTAAAAAGAGAATTTTATTTTATTTATATTTATTTATTTAAAATATTTTATTTATTTATTTGACAGAGAGAGACACAGTGAGATAGGGAACACAAGCAGGGGGAGTGGGAGAGGGAGAAGCAGGCTTCCCGCCAAGCAGGGAGCTTGATGCAGGGCTCGATCTGAGGACCCTGGGATCATGACCTGAGCTGAAGGCAGATGCTTAATGACTGAGCCACCCAGGAGAACCAAAAAGACAATTTTAAGTGACAAAAAAATACCAGTAACAATTCTACTGTTTTGACAAAATAGCTATTTAAACATTAGTGTGTTTTATTTCAAAATTTCTCTCTATATAGGATTTTCTTTAAGTTTCTATTTTGAAATAATTATATATCAGAGAAAATTGTCAAACTAGTAGAGAGAGGTCACATGTACCCTTCACCCAGTTCTCCCCAATGGTAATGTCTTACTTAACTATAAAAAAAATCACAACCTGGAAATTGATATTTGGCACTACCCACAGACCTTATTCAAATTTCCCCAGTTTTCTATGCACTCATTAGTGTGTATGTGTGTGTGTGTATAATTGTTATTTTTATCACATGTAGATTTATTTAACCATCACCACAATCAGTATACAGACTGTCCCATTATGACATGCCACTGTCATGCTTCGTCTGCCCCTTCTTGCCCCATCCCTAGTCCCTGGAAACCACTGATTTGTTCTCTATCTCTATAATTCTGTCATTTTGAGAATGTTATATAAATGGAATTGTGCAGTCTTTACCTTTTGAGATTAGCTTTTTTTAGTCAGTACAGTCCCCTTGAGATCCACTCAGGTTCTTGTATAAAGAGTTCATTCTTCTTTATTGCTGAGTAGTATTCCATGATATGGACATACCACAGTTCATTTAACCATCACCCACCTTAAAACCTTTGTGTTGTTTCCAGTTTTAGGGATTCATTTCATTAATTCTTTCTCTCTGTATAGAGCTTACATATGTATTAATCCAGGATATACACAGTTTATGTCCCCACTTTCCAGTTAGTGTTATTTTCCATTTTCTTTCTTTCCCTCCCTCCCTCCCTCCATCCCTCCCTCTCTCTTTCTTTTCCTTCCTTCCTTCCTTCCTATTACCCTTTCCCTCACTTCTTCCCTCTCTCCCTCCCTTCCTTCCTTATTTTCTTCCTTTCATTCTTTCTTTCTTTTTATTTTTTTTTTAGAGACAGAGGGTGGGGGAGGTTAAGGGGGAGAGGGAAAGAGAATCTTTTTTTTTTTTTTTAAATTTTATTTATTTACTTGACAGAGAGAGAGAGAGAGAGGATCACAAGTCGGCAGAGAGGCTGGCAGAGAGAGAGGGGGAAGGAGGCTCCCTGCTGAGCAGAGAGCTCGATGTGGGGCTGGATCCCAGGACCCTGGGATCATGACCTGAGCTGAAGGCAGAGGCTCAACCCACTGAGCCACCCAGGCACCCTTGAAAGAGATAATCTTCAACAGGCTCTACAGCCAGTGTGGAGGCTGATGATTCAGGGGTCCATCTAATGACCCTCTCATGATTCTGAGATCATGACCTGAGCCGAAATCAAGAGTTGGGATGCTTAACCAACTGAGCCACCCAGGCACCCTTATTTTCCATTTTCTATATAACAATAATTTAATGATTGCATAAGCTTCAAAGGAGTGGATATATCATAATTTACTTAACAGTTCTCTGTTTGGGGCTTTTGGCTTATTTTCAATTACTTATAAAGCTGTTATATTCTGCTGTCTTGTGAATTTGTTAAGATAGTTTTTTCTCTCTTTTCTCTGGATTATTTCATTGGGATAGATTTCCAGGATTAGGATCACTGGATCAAATGGACAATCAAGTTGATGTCTCCTGGTCTGGCTTATTAAATTGCCCTATGCAAATGTTATACTGATTTTCCATGTCATTATGCTTGAGTAAACACCTTTCCCCCGTATCTTTCACAACTCTGGGTATTTGCGGTTCCCCAACTTGTCTTCACATTGGAGTCACCTGGAGACCTTCAAAATATCTTGAGGCTTGTGCCCTGCCCCCAAAGATTGTGATTTAATTGGTCTCAGGTCTGGTTTGGGCTTTGAAATTTTTAAAAAATATTCTCAGGTAACTCTAATATGTGGACAAATTTGGAAATCACTGAGTTACATCATTTGTAAAAAATTTCACTATGGCTATCTATGCGGAATGGTACTTCACCATCGTTTCCTTTTGCACATCTGCAAATATTAGGGAGGATCTAGTTGTATTTTCTCCCATGTGAATTTTCTCCCATGTGAATACCTGCACTTTTTTTTTTTTTTCAAATAAGCTCTGTGCCAAATGTGGGGCTTAAACTCACAACCCTGAGATCAGCAGTTTCATGCTCTATGGACTGAGCCAGCCAGGCGCCCCTGTTCCTGCTCTTACCATGTATTTTTATATTTCAAAAAGACATCAGCTTAATTCCAGGGAATATTTACTATTGGAATCTTCAAGTTAGTCTTAACATTTAAAAAATAACTTTAAATCAGTGAATTTTCAGAACCGATAAAGGTGGAAGGACACAGGGAGCCCGGGTAGAGGGCAACGGAACGCAGGGAGAAAAGCCCCTTGTCACCTGCCAGGGAGGCAGAGGAGAGAGCCGGGCGCCTGGGCCCAGTGCTGTCTAGGGCTCTGACAGTGGAGAGCAAACCCCCTCCTGGACGGGGATGGGGGGGCGTGTGAGAACTCTGTCCATGGTCCCTAGCCCAATTCTGCAGTTTTGCCCTGCAGGCATCGGATATGCTTCCCAGATGATTGTCGTCCTCCTGAACATCTACTACATCATTGTCCTGGCCTGGGCCCTCTTCTACCTCTTCAGCAGCTTCACCATCGACCTTCCCTGGGGAAGCTGCCACCACGAGTGGAATACAGGTAAGGTCATCCCTGGCGAGTCCCCTTCCTCTTGCCGCTCAGCCACATAAACCAGGACTGGGATTATCCGGATATCCCCGGCATCCCATCCCCAACCTTAACTTGGGACATTCTAGATAATCCGCCAAGTAGGTCACAGAAATCTTGTATCAAAGATCAGCATGAGAATTCACCAGCATCACAGGCAAAATGTCACACACTAAAAAGAACGGTCTCTCAACTGTACTCAAATTTTAAAAAGTTAGTGTATTCAATTCATAGATTATGAAGTCACAGATTATGCAAATAGACCTGATTTCTTTTTATGTAGTTTAGCCATTTATTTCTTGCAGTTTGAAGTCTGATCACTTCGGTGTATGTATTGTCTGTCCGTTATCTTTGTTCCTCCCGTCTTCTTTCTGATACTATCTTGGGTCTTTCGATCTCACAGTCCATCTCGGTTTAACCAGGGAATAAGCTGTTTTGTGCATCTTCCTTATGATTTATAAACACGCTTGATTTCTCCTGTGCTTGTAAGACTGCTTGTGACTCTCTTAGAAGACAACAGGAGTCACCCGTGGCCACAGGCCTACTGAGTCGATTTGGTAGAAAGTACAAAGATTGAAAATCCCTAGGGTAGTGCTGTCCAAGAGAACTGTCTGCGATGAGGAAAATTTCTCGATACTCTCCAACATGGTAGCCGCCAGCAACATGTGGCTGTGGAGAGCTTGGCATGGGCCCAGTGTGTGTGAGGACCTGAGTTTTTAAGTTTTTGTTTAATTTTAAGTAGCTTAAATGTAAGTAGCCCTATGGGGCTGGAGGCCAACCCAAGGACAGCACAGGTGGGGAACTGTCCTGCCTGGACCCAACATTTCCACTTGCTCTCACGGCCCCAATATCCCTCAGTGCTCATCACGGGGGCCCAACCTGTGCCATGACTCCTTTTTTGGTTTGTTTTGTTTTGCTTAGGTGAGGTATTCAGTTCTGACCAGGAGTCTGAGCCCTTTGCTTGCCAAGGAGGCACACTTGGCAATGCTTAGCAAGGCCCCTCTGGCGCTCAGACACTTATCCCTTTCTAGGAGGTTCTGGTGCTGATCTCTGCCACCTTCATCCCACCAGCTGGCAAGCGAAGAGTCCAATCTTGGAGGCTCCTCCCCCTACAGACCTAGATTCCTTAGGTTCTTCTTTTTTAAAGATTTTTATTTTTTTTAAATTTATTTGATAGAGAAAGAGAAAGAGAGAGAGATCACAAGCAGGCAGAGAGGCAGGCAGAGAGAGAGGAGGAAGCAGGCTCCCTGCTGAGCAGAGAGCCCGATGCGGGGCTCTATCCCAGGACCCTGAGATCATGACCTGAGCTGAAGGCTGAGGCTTGACCCATTGAGCCACCCAGGCGCCCCTCCTTAGGTTCTTCTTAAACATGCCTGGTGGTGCCTACCCTGAGCCCTGACTCCACTGTGGCACTTACTTACTTTCTGGTGCTGGCTACATCATAAGCGCTCAATAAAAATATTTTGTTGGATGAGTCCAGTCTTAAAAATCGGTTCTATTCTAGTATTTTCTTTATTATTTTTTTTCTTTCTTTTTTCCCTCCTTCCTTCTTTCCTCCCCCATTTGTTCATTCTATTTATCCTGAAATCACCCTTGACAACCAGCTTGTCAGATGTTGATTTGATCCAGATCTCAGGGGAGTTCCTTTTGTAGAAATGTTGCAAATTTCTGGTGGCCTAGGGCTTTTGCTTCAGGGTATTGTGAGGCCTACAAACCTTGGGGTTGACTGGGGGATCTCTGAGACAATCTCAAGG
Source organism: Mustela lutreola (assembly GCF_030435805.1). Taxonomy (NCBI): domain Eukaryota; kingdom Metazoa; phylum Chordata; class Mammalia; order Carnivora; family Mustelidae; genus Mustela; species Mustela lutreola. Next base: position 44,522,947 of record NC_081297.1, read on the forward strand.
CACATTCCATACCCGAGTCTTTTGCTTCTTGATATTTTTGACATTTATCCTAGTGAGTCTGGTTTTACTCAGAGCCTAGCATCATTTGTAGCAGAAGACATCCCATCCTGTCAAGATGAAACACCATTTTTCTGGGCAAACTGAAGCTTCAAGGAGAGAGAGGGTTCTGTGGAAAGAAGACTCCATGGGCATTCATTCAACAGACATTTATTGAGTTCCTACCCTGTACCAGGCTTTGTTCTAAGCAACTGGGGTTATGATAAGGCACACAAGGGTCCCTGCCCTCATGGAGGTTTTGTCCTAATGGCGAGACACAGACCGTAAACAAAATTAAATGCCTAATATGTATTATGTTAAAAGAAAGGTTAGGGAGAAACATATAATGGGAAGGAGGAATTGGGAGTTTTAGGGGTGGCAGTTGTCATTTTCAATAGGGTCATCAGGAAAGACCTTACTGAGATGACACAGGAGTTGTGCTCTGAAGGAGGGGTGGTGGGGAGTCAGCTGCAGTGCAGAAGCCCTGAGGTGGCCTTGTGCCACACTCTGCTGTCCTGGGAACAGCAGGGTGTGGCTGGAGCAGGTATCGCCGGAGCAGGTCAGTGGGGACCCCCCCCCCCAGGGGACAAGGTCAGACATGATGGTGGTAGATTGAAAAGGGCCTCAGAGGCCATTATAGGGGTCATATCTTCTTTCTCTGCGTGGGGTGGGAAGCTCATTGGAGAGTTTCATGTCACAGATGTGATGTGGAGTTACTTAAATTTTAACAAAATCATTCTGGCTGCTGTGTGGAGATTGCACGAGGGAGGCAAGGGTAGGAAGCAGAGGGCAGCGGAGGAGCCACAAAATGGTGGGGACCCACAGGTGGCCGTAATGAGAATGGTCTGATGGCAGGTGTTGTGGAGGTAAGGCATACAACTTGCTGAGCTGGATTCCAGCCTTCAGTCAGTCATTCATGACCTGCAACAGGCCATTTCTAAGAAATGTGTACAGTGGGGAAAACTATCTGGTTTAAAGTTTTCTACGATTATTATGCTAACACGACGTAAAAAAGAATGCAAGCCCCCGCCCCTCATCGTGAAACTCCAAGGTTATTTACAAATAATTAAGAGCCACTACTTACCGGGTGCTTTATACTCAGGTTTTCATTTAGTCCCCCATCAGTCTCACAACTGGGTATCACTATGTGCATTCTAGGGTCGAGCAAAGTGACGTCAGAGAGCCACACAGCAAATGACCAGAGGGTAGGCATTCGAGCCAGAACTTTCTGACCTTGTATCTGAACTCTTGGCCACTCTGCTACATGTCTTCCCTAGAAAAGGTTATTATCCTTCAGAGATTGTGCCTTCATACAAGGCAGTGACCTAGAAATATTTGCAAACTTTGAAGAAGGCAGAAGCAGAGCTCCCTTTGTGATCCCATCTTATGATGCTTTAGTAAGAGTATGTCCCCAGACATTTAGAAACCCGCCCGTGAAGTCATGTGGGAGAAGGCGCAGTAAGCTTGTTGAAGTTACCTGTGTTCGAGGATGTTGTGTATGGACAACTTCAGCCGAGTTCCTTCCAGATCCCTTCCTTCCCATTGCCCTATAATTTCACACCCCTCTCTCTGGCCATGCCAAATAGTGAATGACCTTTCTCTTGCTTCCTTCCCTGGGACCCACGGGTAGAATACTGTGTAGAGTTCCAGAGGACCAATGGCTCCCTGAATGTGACCTCTGAGAATGCCACCTCTCCTGTCATCGAGTTCTGGGAGTAAGTGAGGCCCTCTCCCCATCCCAGTGTGGGCTGTGTGTTGGAAAAGAGGGCATAGGGATGAGCTCATGTGGTGGCCCTGTCACCTAAGTGGCTTCCCCTGCCCCCCTGCCCCCCCGCTGGGCTTGTATTCGTGATTAATGCAGAATGGGTTTCAGAGATGAGAATTTTGCAACTTTCCTTAGGCCACACCTGCCTTCCCTCCCCCCCATCCCCACCCCCATGTTAGATGGCGCACATGTGTGTGTGGACACTCCTAATTCCCTCTGCCCTGCAGCTGCGTGCAGGCTGCCTCCTAGCCCCCCTCCCTCACATCCCTGTTCACCTGGTGATTCCTAACATCAACACATCCTGAAACCCTGGTTGGGAATATATGTGTTTGCCCCTCCCTCTCTAGGTTAAATTGGTGCTCAGCCTCCCAGACCACACTTACCTGGGAACAGTTTCTAGTTGTCTCCCTTGCTATCTATCCCCATCTCTGGGCAAAGGAGAGCCTTGTGAATCTGAGCGAAAAGAGCTGACGAGCCTTTGGACGAGAGCCTGCAGGCATGACTCTGCTGCCTGAGACATGTGGGCCACAAAACTGAGGCTGGGGGCAAAGGCGGAGCCCAGCCCAACCTTCTCTCCCCAGGAGGCGGGTCCTGAAGATCTCTGATGGCATCCATGACCTGGGGGCCCTGCGCTGGGAGCTGGCCCTGTGCCTCCTGCTCGCCTGGGTCATCTGCTACTTCTGCATCTGGAAGGGGGTCAAGTCCACGGGCAAGGTCCGTGCTGGAGAGCTCCTGGCCCCTCTCTCTTCCCAGGACTCCTTGCCCTCCCTGGCGGCCCAGTCACCCAGGAGCTCCCAGAGCTGTAACTTGGTCGGGGATGGGAGGGAATGAGCCCCTCAAGATTGAATGTGGCTCCCTTGGTTCTGGGCCTCTCCTTGCTTCACTCCTGTGCACTCTGGTATGTGGGGAAATGGAATGGAAAGGCAGGAGAGAGAGAGGCAGGAAGGACACTTCCAAGGAACATGATCTAATAATTTGCCGTATGTGTGGGCACGTTGCAAATTGAACACCCATCGTGGCTCCCTGATTTATTCAACTGTTCTTTGGAAAAAGAATCCCACTGAGACCATTCATCTCAAAATGATCCACAACCACCCTGAGAACTTGGGGGTGGGCACTCTCTGCCATAGAGTGTATGAGGCATTAGAGGGCATTCTGAGTTCTTCTGGACTCTTGCCCTGGAGGCCTCTGACAAGGCTTCCTTCCTGATCTGGCTGCCCAGCTGCGCTAAGCATGTAAGCCCTGTGAGCACAGGGATCACGTGTTAGAGAGTTTTTGGTACCTGACAGCCCTTGCCAAAAATCTAAGCACCTTTGCTCGGAGCATGCTCGAGTTCATTCGGTCACTTAACAGATATTTACCGGGTACGTGTCAGGGGGAGGTGGGTGCGTTAAGCTGGAGGGAGAGAGGGCTAGGGGAGGCTGTGGCTTCGGGCCAAGGGCAGATGGAGCTGGAACAGCTGCAGGGGGGAGAAGGAGGGGGCAGAGACAAACTGTCTTGACCTCCTCTGTGTGCTCAAAGTGAGGAGCTCTCGCCTCCTGCCTCTGTAGCCGGTCTCGGTCTTGGTTGGTCTCAGCGTCCCTCCTCCCAAACTCACGGGTTCCTTGTCTTTCATCTGCCCTCTGGTTAGGTGGTGTACTTCACAGCCACATTCCCTTACCTCATGCTGGTGGTCCTGTTAATTCGAGGGGTGACGCTGCCTGGGGCAGCCCGAGGAATTCAGTTTTACCTGTACCCCAACCTCACACGTCTGTGGGATCCCCAGGTAAGAAGCCACAGACAGGGGCCAGCCATCCCATGGCTCTAGAGGCTTTTTCCCTGCTCCTGGCCCAAACCCTGTGGCAGTGTATATGGTGGCGTTGGGGGGGGGGGGTGTCTCTGGCCACGTGTTAGCAGCTGTCTGTGGTCCCCTGCTTGGTTCGCAGCCGCCAGGGAGCCCAGGCCTTGTCCTCAGGGGCTCCAGCCTGTTCCCACTCTCCCACTTTTCCTATTGGTGTTCTCAGCTTGATTTCTTACCCCTCCACCAGCCCCTCTGGTTTCCCACGTGGCCCATTCCAAGGTCCCTCAGTTCCCCAGCCCCTCCCACGGCTAGCTGGGTTGGTGTTGAGTTTCCCATCAGTTGTCCAGAGGCCCCGGCCTCCTCCCTTCTCTCCGGCCCGTCCCTCCTGTCCTGTGGGCTTCAGCCAGCTTCTTTGAGGCCTGGCCCTCCCCGGGGGTGCTGCTGCTTGTTTCCTGGAGAGGTTTGGAAAGCAGAACCTGAAAGAAAAGCCACCACCGCTGGCAGGTTTCTTATCTTCTCCTGTTTGGCAGCCATTTTGAAAAGCTGGCAAAGCCAGGAGGTATGGAGGGCCAGAGGGGAGCGTGGGTAAGCTCCACCCCAGGGCTCCTAAAATGCATTGCCCAGCTACGTGCCCCGCCTATGTGCTGTGGCTCCCTGGCATGGAGGTCACCCTCTCTTTGGGTGCTGGAGGGACTCTCTGTGTCTGGAAAGGGGCCCTGAGGAGACACAAGGTGGGAGGCTCCCAGCACAGAAGAGACCAGAACAGCCAATGGCTTCGCACACGTTGCAAATGCTGAGGTCCCTGCTGGACAGGGCCTGGAGTGGGGGTGGGGGCGGGATCCAGATGCTGCATTTTTCTCACGGTTCCCAGCCACCCTGGCGGAGCTGAGTCCTGCCATCCCGAGTTCTGCCCGCGACCAGAAGTTGCCAGAGCACTCGTCTTCCAAAGCTTCTCACGGAGCCTGGCAGCCTGGCATGCCAGGTCCTGCTCAGCGATCTGGGGGACTGTGGGCTTATCCTTCCCTCCCCTGTTTATTGGCCACAGCGGAGGTGCGGCTTGCCTTTGCCTCATCTCCACGCGAGGCACATGGGCCGTAGCCCGGCTAGGGAGCAAAGCGTAGAACTGTGGTCGTTGAAGCTAAAAGGCCCCCAGAGATCAACCAGGGCAAACTCCTCATTAAACAGGTGAGAAAACAAGGCCCAAGGTCACACAGCAAGTAAGGGGCTGGCCAAACAAAGTGTAATTTTATTCTGTGATTCGGAAGCTCTTTGACGTCTCTGGAGCCCAAGTGTTGTGGGTCGTGGCAAGCAGGAGGGTGTGGGGACCAGCTTTGAAGGTCAGGGCTATAGAGGCTGGCTTGGGTCTCGTGAGCAGGAGGGCTCCAGTGTTGTTCTGGAAGAGCAGAGGGATGATCCAGGGGCTAAGCTGCCGTCTGCCTTTATCTGGGGGGTTGGGCTGGAAAGAGAAGCCTGTGTTCAGGCAGGGGACGGGCAGGGAGGCTGAAAGAGAAACAGGAAGGAAGGCTCTGGTATTTCTTGAACAGATTTTTGGCTTCAGTGATCAATGCCTCATTTGTTCTGATCAGCTGTTTGTAGTCAACAGTGACTGAGCCCTAACTATGTCCTATCGTCATTACGTGCAGTGTCACAGCTAACCCTCAAGGCTGATCAGTGAGGTGACCCCATTTTATAAGAGAGGGAGGCCTAGAGAGCTTAATGCATTTTTCATCCTCACATTTGCAGCTGGAATCTGGGTCCGAATGATGACAAATCCCATATGCTTTATGATCTCTTGAGGGCAAAGTCCCCATCTGCTCATCTTTGTTTTTCTCAAAGTTCATTCATTCAGCAAAAAGTTTACTCAACATCTATTTATTACGTGACAGGTTTGTTCCAGCAAACGCAAAGGAGGTGGACCAGATGGCCTTTAACTCTGAGCGTTAACAAGGCCTGATTCTGTGTCTGGGTCACTGCGGGGAGTAGAACCTCTTTTCACTGCCATCCAGGATACCACCCTTCCAACTCCAGCCAGCTGTAGGCTGCGCAGAGAACATGTGCCTTCCACGTCCCCTGAGGCCATGAGGAGGGAGATGTTTCCAGAGCCGGATTTGGTCTGTGCTTCCCAGCAGCCTTCTTGGCCCCTGGGTCCCCATCTCTGGCTGCAGCCAGGCCTCTATTATGAACAGAGCAGCAGCCCGCAGGTGTGATGGTCCTGCCAGAGCCCTAATTGAATGTAGTTGGCACTTCCCAGGAAGTGTGAGAATTCCAACTGGCATTTGCCTGGCCCTTGAGAAAGGTGCGAAATTCCTGCCAGCCAACACAAAGACCAAAGACATCTCTGTCTGCCAAGCACTCAGTCTGGGAGCGGGGAGGTGGGCAGAGACAATGCTGGGTTCATCTGGCTCCCTCCTCTTCCTGCCAGGCTTGCTACAAGTCCAGCAGGTCACTGCCCCTCCCGGTGTTCCCTGGGGCTCATCCCTTTCACACGCCGGAGGGGCTCCTGGAGACCAGGACTCTCCTGGGCAGTCCTTTCTTTCCCTTGCTTGGCCCTTTGTTCTGTTGCCTTTGTTCGGTAGATGGATAGGGACTTAGGGTGTCCAAAGAGCCCTCTTGGAACCTTTGAAATCTCAACGTTAAGCTCTTCTAATGAAGGGCTTGTTTAGGGAGGTAGTTAGAACATTGATTAGAGTGGGTCTTTTTATTTTGACTTCTATGCGACCTCATGATCACTGGAAGGCCAGTTGCCTTTTGGAAGTAACCACAGTAATCACAAAGAGCAGCAGGAGCTGACACATTTATTAAGTGCTAACTGTTTGCCAGGCACTTTTACTGAAGGCGTGACGTTGGGGAGGCCCCACGCAGCCCCACGAATGCCTGTCGGCTTCATCTTACAGATGAAGAAACTCAAGCGTAGAAACCTTAAGAAATTTGCCCCAAATCCACAAGAACTAGCACGCGGGGGAGCTTGGGTTTTATGAAGTAGTCTTACAAGAGTCTGCTGTCCTGATGACCATGATATACATTTTCCAAAGAGTATGAATGTGAAAGTTTTCAGGGCTGCTTTTCACTATTCCAGAAGGTGGGACAGGGAACTAATACTTATTTATGTGCTGAGGATTTTGCATATATTATTTTATTTCTTATTGTACCCATTTTCCTGAGGAGAAGAGTGAGGTTCGGAGAGGTTAAGGGACTTGCCCAAGATCACACAGCTAGGAATTAATAGAGTTAAGAGTTGAACCCAATTCAGTGCGACTCTGAAGCCCAGGCTTTTTCCATTACACACTAGTGCCTTCCTAAAAATAGTGAACATAATCATCCTTGGGATTGAGCTCAAAGTCAAAAACCTCCTACCTGGATCTTAGAGGTCTCTGTCCTCTGCTCCCCGCAAAGACCTCACTCTCCTTTTGCCCACACTCAACCAGGTGTTTCTCACACTTGTTTTATTCTTGATCAGTCTCCTGTCATAGCCAAAGACACACTGGGGCTTTGTTTTAGAAACCAGAACTGCTGGCGTGGTCAGGGAGCAGGTCGCCTGTGGTGGGGAACAGAACAGCCAGCTCTACTTGTTCCTGCGGCCCTTCCTCTGACCCCTTTTTTCTCCCCATCCCAGCAGGCTTGTCAAGCCACAGCTGGGCCAAGAGCGGGGGGCTTGCCAAGCTGCTGGGGAGCGGGTTTTAGTCAGAGGCTCTAGGTCTGACCCTCACCCTCTGAACTCTCAGCCCTCCTGCTGCATTTTCCTCTGTTCTCATTAACCTCTGCCCCCAACCCAGTCGTAGTCTGTCCCCCTCAGGGCAGGGTGAACTGCCAAGTCACAGTCTTTCTTATTTTTTCTTCCCAAGGCCAAGTTCGTGAAACTTCATCACCATGGGGGTTGCGGCCCCTGCTTATGTGTGGGGAGCCACAGAATGTCTCTGAGGGCAGCGGAGAGTTTCCCCGGTAACTCACGGGCACTGCCAGGCCCGGGAAGAAAACTTCCAAGACCCGAGGCTGGGCAGGCTCCTGGGCTATCTCCTGGATGGCCCACTGGGGAGCGGTCACTTGGGCTGGCGGTTGTGGGTCCCCAGGTAGAGAGGGATGTCTCCCAGGCTTCCCTCTCTGGGCCTAGGTCAGACCTTTGCCCAAGTTCAGAGCCTCCAGCCACAGGGTCCCACCAGTAACCCAGTGAGAAGGAATGAAACAGAACAGAGGGACCCGCAGTCACTGACTTCCTGAGGTGACTCTCTTCACAGCCTCTGTGGGGATGGGGTTCACAGTGAGCAGAAGGGATAGGAGCCTAGAGATGATCTCCCCTTTTCTTCACCGTCTTTCCCCACTCTGCTCCGCGTCCCACAAAAGTGGAATACAACGAGAGGAGTGGGTGCCCTGGGCGGGTTCCGGGCGCTGGTTCTCAGGGCCTGTAGGGCCGGGATTCCCGCCTCCGGCTGACACTAGGATCATTCAGGAAGCTCTGAAAATAATGCAGATTTCTGCAGTTTTCTTAAGTCCTAGAGACCTGACATCACAACTAGGGCTTGCTATTGGGTCCCCGGGACCCACCCCAGTGCTGGGAGAAATGGGCAGTTTAGCAGGGGCGCGCGTGACAAGACCGTGAGGGAGGCCGGGGGCGGTGGTGATGGTCAGGGAAGCAGGGAGAGGCGGGCCAGCAGCTGAGGCTTTGGTGGATGTGGGTACTGGGAGTTTGACATGAAAGGAAGGAAAGCAGGGTTCTGTTTGGGGGCTGTTAGCAGAGGGCGAAGCAAAGGCAAGAAATGAAAGGTTAGGCCCAGTGTTTTCTGCGCCCGTAGCTTAGTGTTCCCTTGTGGTGCTGCATCCTCTGAAGACAGGAGGCACCTGGGAAGGGTCTGCGGCCCAGGGACCCTACCTCCTGCAGATCAGCAGGGTTGCCTAGTCCTGCTCGCCTTGATGTGCTTTCTCCTCGGGATGTTATTGTAGCTGTTAAATCTAAATCATAACATGTCCGGGCCGGCTCGGCCAGCTGAGACAATAATGGTCCTCACCGGCCCCGGGTTTAGCTTCAGAGCTCATCCCCCCAAGGAGTACACAGCACGTGCGTTCCTGTTCAGCCTCTTGCTTTTGTGAGCTGAGGATGACTCTCTCTGCTTTCCAGATAGAGGACTTTGAGGGGCGCGGGGCAAAGATATGTTCTCGCCATGGCGCTGATATGAAGGACCCCCTAGGTCCAGAGATCCTGTCCTCTGGGTTCCTTCCAACCCCGTTGCGAGGAGGACCCAGGAAGGGAGAAAGTAGGGGAAGAACCAGGACCTTATTTCTGTTGCAGAAAGTTGGTGCCAGTCCTGGCTTAGTCCTAGAACTTTTTCTCAGACTCCTCTTCCCTGGGTCCTCCAGGCTTCTCCCAGAGCCTGCTGCCCACGCCATTCTGGTAGTGCCCAAGAAATGCCCTCCAGGGGCCTGTTGGGATAGTCGGGTTGCAGGCTGAGCCACTGCTAGCCAGCGCTCGGCTCAGCCACAGGCCTGTGTGTGCCATGGAGCCCTGACAGCCTGGCTTTACTGGGGTGCAACGTTCTTGCCTTTTCCCTGCATAGGTGTGGATGGACGCGGGCACCCAGATCTTCTTCTCCTTCGCCATCTGTCTGGGGTGCCTCACCGCCCTGGGCAGCTACAACAAGTACAACAACAATTGCTACAGGTGATTGGAGGGGTGGGGCCCGGGTCCCCGTCCCGCCTTTCCCCTGCCCCGCCAGTGTGCTAGGTCTGGGTGCTTTGAAGGGTGCAGCAGCTCATGGATTTGTCTCCCCCCTACCCATCTTCACCCCCACTTTCCCGTGCCCCAGGGCCACCAGTTGCTGAAGGGGAGCCAAGGATAGCATGGGCAGTGGGATTTCCTCCAAAGGCTGGGGTGGTTGTGGTTGGCTGGGAAGCCACCACGGGGTCCAGCCCTCTGGCTAATGGAGAGGTTTGTGGGCTTGAACCTGGGAAGTCATTCATTGTGCCATGCAGTGGAGCCTCATTTGCCCCAGCCAACGCTGAACCCTCACCTACTTTTACCTCATTGCTCCCCATCTCATGCCTCCCCCCGTCCCAGGGTTGCCTCCAGCCTCCTGGCTTCATATCAGAGCATCTCAGCCAAGTTCAAGCTAAATAAAAAATAAAAAATCAAGTCCCGTCTTTCAAAATCAGATTTGGGGGGATGAGAATCACATGTTGCTTGGGATTGCCCACGTCCATAGCCTCCACATTAGCATGCCAGACTGAATTGTGTCTGAGCGGAAGCGTCCTGAGAGGGGTAGTGGCAATAGGGCAGGGGTGGAGCGGGGAAGCTCTGCAGCAGTTCCTAATTTTTAGATGAGTATATTACTTCCTTAGAACCTTATTCTTCTGGGACCACTGTGACTGAGTCCAAGTCTTAGCTAATAGATTGAGGAGTGTGTGTGTGTGGGGGGCAGAACCCAGGCCTGGAATGCTCATCGGGATCCTGCTGGCAGCCCCGCTCTGGCCTGCGCAGAGGGCTGAGGCTGTCTGTCCACCTGAGGGGCTTCCTGCTGGCATCCTCGTGATGACCCGGCCCATCTCTGTCTCCCGCCTGCCCCGCAGGGACTGCATCGCCCTCTGCTTCCTCAATAGTGGCACCAGTTTCGTGGCCGGGTTTGCCATCTTCTCCGTCCTGGGCTTCATGTCCCAGGAACAGGGGGTGCCCATCTCTGAGGTGGCCGAGTCTGGTGAGTGCTGGGGGCTGCGTGCCAGGGCTGGGTTCTGGGAGCTTTGTTTGAACCTTCGCCAACTGGGGTCTGGACATGTTTCTAATGTCACCTACCCTGGGATGCTCACCCTTCGGTGGCCGCGTCCCTGGGAAGACCTGGGGGAGCACATCCACACTCACCCCAGCTTCAAAGGGCAGAGGGGTGTATGGGGAGCATTGCCCACACCTGGCCTCCACTTCCTTACCCTGGAGGCAGCCAACATGGTCAGGCTCGTGTTTCTCCTTGCAGAAACATTTTAGGCATCTTTGAGAAGAGAAAGGCCCACATACACATACGCACGTACGTGAACATTCATGCAAGCTGAGCACGTAGTACTATTTCTATCTCTTAACCCCCCTTCTAGAAAACCAACTGATATAAAACTATAGATGCTGTTCTGCCCTTTGTCTTGTTTTGCCCCCTCCAAAATGTATCTGGAAGATAAGTTTATGTTGGCATGGAGTTTCCTCCTCTTCACCATGCCGTATTTAACAAAATATGGTTGTTGTTGCTTTTATATTTTTTATTATTTTTTAAAAAGAGTTATTTATTTATTTTAGAGAGAGAGAGAGCAGGAACAGGGGGAGGGACGGAGAGCAGAGGGAGACAGAGGGAGAATCTCAAGCAGGCTCCCTTCTGAGCCCAGAGCCTGATGCAGGACTCGATCCCAGGACCCTGAGATCATGACCTGAGCTGAAGGCAGACACTCAACTGACTGAGCCACTCAGGTGCCCCTGTTGTTGCTTTATTTTATTCTTTAAAAGATTTATTTGCAAGAGAGACAGAGAAAGAGAGAGAGAGTGTGTGAGTGCTCACACAAATGGGGAGAGAGGGCACAGGGAAAGACTGTCAGCAGACTCCCCACTGAGTGCGGAGTCCCATGGGGTGGGGGGTGCTCAGTCTTGGGACCCTGAGATCAGGACCTGAACTGACACCAAGAGTCTGCGGCTCAAGCCACTGAGCCACCCAGGCGGTCCCTATTATTGCTTTTAATCAAGAACCAGTCCCCTACCTGAGTGAGCTGTCAATGTCTCCTGCCCTTCCCTACTCTTGAGGACCACCCTCTTGCCCTCTGCCTCAAGACAGTGTTCCATCATGGCCTACCCAAGCGTGCCCTGTTACACAGAGGGCCAAGCACTGGGAACTGACATCACTGATTCTTAGGAAACCTGATATTTTTTCACTTTTTTTAAATAGAATTTTTAAAAATTTATTTGTCAGAGAGAGAGAGCACAAGCAGGCAGAGCAGCAGGCAGCGGCATAGGGGAAAAACAGGCTCCCTGCGGGGCAGGGACACCCCCCGCCATGCAGGACTCTATCCCAGGACCCTGGGATCATGACCCAAGCCAAAGGCAGACGCTTAACCTTAACTGACTGAGCCACCAAGGCATCCCCGTATTGTTTCACTTTTATAAAACATTTGCTCAATGCCAGGCACTGCAGGAAGCAGTTTGCCTGCACCAGCGATGGAAAGCTTTGAGGCGGGACTGGGATTATCCCCATCCCTCCAGTGTGGTGAGTGGGGGCTCGAGGAGGTAAACGACCATCCAAGATCCTAGTCATACTGTTTCTCCGAGGAAGCTTCTGTTGGATGAAGCCAGGCATGGGCAGGTGTATCAGCTCCCGTCGTCTGAGCCAGCTAATCTGAGAGACTGTTACATCAGTGGTACTCTGAAATGAATGCCCGGTCACTCCTAGCCTTTTCTGAATGACAGAAAAGGCTCTGGGTGCAGAGGTGGCAGACTGGTGGCCCCGGGCTCAACCTAGTCCTTGGAGGTATTTTCTTTGGGAGTGTCTTCTAGAAAGAACTCTCCGATTGCCGTGGTGGAGTCATGACAGCGGCAGGTCTCATCAACTCCCGCCTGCGCTCATTTGACTCTGGGTCAGCGGCACAAATGCACGTGGCCGGGGCGCCTGGGTGGCTCAGCGGGTTGGGCTGCTGCCTTCGGCTCGGGTCATGATCTCAGGCTCCTGGGATCTGGTCCTCTGCTCGGCAGGGAGCCTGCTTCCCTCTCTCTCTCTCTCTCTGCCTACTTGTGATCTCTCTCTCTCTCAAATAAATAAAATAAAAATCTTTAAAACAAACAAACAAACAAATGTATGTGGCCTGCCTGGCCTCTAAGCTCTTTTTAAGGGTGAAACCTCTGGTTTGGGGCAGTAGATCCCAAGAGTGAGCCCTGAGGATCTGGGGTAGAGCTCACAGAAATGCAGGTGATCTTCCCCCTTTGTGTCTCCCAAAGCCCCTTATAGCCACAGCTTCTAGGAGGTTCTGCTCTGTTCCTGCCAACAAGAACACAGTGGGGGGTGCCTTGGAGATATGGGCACCAGGTGGAGGTTGGGATGGCTTCTCCCAGGCTAGGTGGGGGCGATGATGGAAACTTGGGGTGAGGTTTCCTCTGGCTCCTGTGATTCCATCACCCGCACCGGGCAGCCTTGGGATCTCATGTGGTCTGGAGGCAGCCCAGGCACTGGGCCGTGTTCTTCTGCTCCTTGCTGTAGGCCCTGGCCTGGCTTTCATCGCCTACCCCCGGGCCGTGGTGATGCTGCCCTTCTCTCCTCTCTGGGCCTGCTGCTTCTTCTTCATGGTCGTCCTCCTGGGACTGGACAGCCAGGTATCAAGAAGCAGTCGTGCGAGAGATAAGTGGATGTGTGCAGGCCGGGGGTGGGAAGGCGTGGACAGGAGGTTGAGCCCGATGTCCCGAGGGACCTTAGGAAAATTGGGGACCGGATGAAGGTCTCAGGTGGAGGCCCGTCTAGGGACCAAGAGGGTAGGTCCAGACCTGAGCACACCAGGATGGTGCCGGGTACGCAAGCGCCGGGGCAGGCCTGAGCCTGGGAGCAAGAAGCCAGAGGTGGCTGACGGCAGCAGCATATTTTGGGCGCTCTCTTTCCCTCCAATTCTTTTGCCCTCTCATCCAGTTTGTGTGCGTAGAAAGCCTGGTGACGGCGCTGGTGGACATGTACCCCCGTGTATTCCGCAAGAAGAACCGGAGGGAGCTCCTCATTCTGGGCGTGTCTGTCACCTCCTTCTTTGTCGGGCTCGTCATGCTCACAGAGGTGAGGGTCCGGGAGCTGTGGAGGTGGGGACTGGGGGAGGAGGAGAAGCCAAGCTCCCAGGCTTCAGGGACCTGGGACTCTGTCCCTTCCCAGCCACAGCCAGCACCCAGTAGGTGAGGCCTTCCTCTGCCCTGGGAACACCAGCCACCCACCTCTGGGGGCAGCTGAGGGGTGGTTTGGCTCCACGGTAAGCTAAGAGGTATGAGAAGGATGGTCAGGAAGTTCTGGGTTAGGAAAAATGGCCTCTCCAGCAAGCTCCCATGACTTCTCAGGCAGCTGAACCACGTTCCCGGGAAAGACTTCAAAGGCAGAAAGGGAGCCCTGGGGATGGGTGCTATTCTGTGTTTTGTCTCAAGGGAGAAGGAAGGAGATGGAGTTTGTCGTCTTCACAGTACTGATGATGGCCTCTGTCCTGATCCTCCGCCAAAAAGTACACACGTCGTCTCGGACTTCTGGGTCAATCCTTAAATGTTCTCAGGGATGAGCTAACAATAGCCGTCTGTTTTATCTATCTTCCCTCTGAAAATAATAAAAAAAAAATTATTGTCTCCTATTGGCCCGAGTGCCTCCCAGCTCACAAACTATATTCTGTTTTAATATCTGTCTCCCATGATCACCAGGTCTGCTCTGTGCCTGTGGGTGTGAGGCTGGAGGCCAGGGTGGGTAAATCTGTCTGTTTCCTCCGGATACAGTTCTGGTCTGTTCTCTCTCCCGGCAGGGCGGTATGTACGTATTTCAACTCTTTGACTACTACGCTGCCAGTGGCATGTGCCTCCTGTTTGTGGCCATCTTTGAGTCCCTGTGTGTGGCCTGGGTCTATGGTGAGTGACCCTCCCCCCGGGGCCTAACCCCAGAGCTCACCGCCACCTCATGGCCCTTGGACTAAGAGTCATCTGCTGTTCTCACACACTTTTTCCTGGAACGCCCCCTCTGCTTGACCTCAAAAATCTCAAGAATCCTAAATCGCTACCATTGGAAGGGCCCTCTGGAGGTTGCTTCGGCACCCTCCTGGTCATGGCCGCATCCAGACTGCCCCGAGTGGGCCCATCCTAGCCTGTCCTAGCCAAACCTCTTCAGCTCTTGACCTTGATGATCAGAAAGTCATTGTCTTTGCTATGCTAAGGCCTGGCCCCTGCCATGTATGCCTATGAATCCCTGGGGAAGAGAGTCTCCCAGCAGTCATTGGAAAGACAACCATGTTATCTTCTATTTCTTGGTCCTTGCCCATCTGGCCCGTGCCTTGGATGCTGAAGAATGTCCTTTCTCCCCCTTTCCTTCCTTCTCTTCTTCCTGGTAGGAGCCGGGCGCTTCTATGACAACATTGAAGATATGATTGGATACAGACCATGGCCTCTCATCAAATATTGCTGGCTCTTCCTCACCCCAGCTGTGTGCACGGTAGGAGAACCTCAGGGGTAAAGTGACATGAAGGCAAAGAGAAATGGTGGTGGTAGGAGGGTAGATAGGCTGTTAGCTCTAGAAGGGACTTCTCCACAGGGACTGAAAACCATTTTACATTTTCACTCCTCCTCCTGTTGGATTCTAGAAAATGGTTAGCAGGGGGACGCCTGGGTGGCTCAGTTGGTTAAGCAGCTGCCTTTGGCTCAGGTCATGATCCCAGCATCCAGGGATCGAGTCCCACATCGGGCTCCTTGCTCGGCAGGGAGCCTGCTTCTCCCTCTGCCTCTGCCTGCCATTCTGTCTGCCTGTGCTCGCGCGCGCTCTCTCTCTCTGATAAATAAATAAAAAAATCTTTAAAAGAAAAAAAAAGAAAATGGTTAGCAGGGTAGATGCTTCCTTTCCAATTCACAGAAGGTCAAACCGAGGTCCAGAGCTACCAGAAGGTTTGACCAACACCACGATGTGAGTCGAATGTCACAGGCAGGACAGCAACCCAAGGGCATTGGGCTACTTGTGGTGGTACTAGTAACCACAGCAATTATAAGAACACTATTACAGAGCTCACACTTTGTGCCAGGAATAAGGTGCTTTGCACGTTTTAACCCACTTGATCTGCACAAGGACTGCATGAAGAATTACTCTCATACTCATTTTATGGATGAAGCTAAAGCCAAAGAGGGTCAGCCATTTGCCCTATCGAGGAAATAGCAGTGAGCTGGGATCAAGTCCAGCAGCTTGGCTGCAGATTCTGAGCAGTAAGCCCTGGGGTGCTGTCTCCTGGGGCTTTATCTTGTATGTCTGCTGCTCCCCAAGTGCCCACTTACAGGGTGTAAATGCGGCCCAGGGGGAAGGAGGTATGAACCCCTGCCCTTGAGGACCTCGCAGCCTCACCTGATGGTGCTGGAGCCGTAAGCACCTGAAAACATTAACAGTCTCATGACCATTTCCTAGCTGAGGGCCAGCTCCGGTAGAGGTGCACAGGGGGCACGGGGCCCTGCAGGGAGAGGGGAGGCGCCCTGGATGTTCTGTTGAGAATGTGTGGATTTTTAGTAGACTGTGGTTGAGGGTTGTGGTTTGATTGATTCAGATGAGCCTGGAGGCCAGTCCAGGCTTGCAGAGTGAAGGATCTCTGCCAGCTCTTCCAGGGGGTGTGGAGGGCACAAGGTTCCTGCTCTCCCAGCCCCTTTCTCTTCTCCTCTCCTCCTCAGGCCACCTTCCTCTTCTCTCTGATCAAGTACACTCCGCTGACCTACAACAAAAAGTACACGTACCCGTGGTGGGGTGATGCCCTGGGCTGGTTCCTGGCTCTGTCCTCCATGGTCTGCATTCCCGCCTGGAGCTTCTATAAACTCGGGACCCTCAAGGGCTCCTTCAGAGAGGTAGGGAGTTTGTGGGGAGGGACAGGAACACAAGACAATGACATAGGGCCCCATGAGGATAGACCAATATCCACCAGGGTAGGAGTTGGGACACGGGGGTAACACCACGCCTGGAGAGGCTGCTTGGGAGGGACAAAGTGAGTTCTTACAACTCTCAGAAAGAGACTGATGCCTCCAAGACACAGGCTGGGATGTGGGGGTTGGCACCCGGCCACCTGGAGGGCATGTGTGTGGGGGGGGGGGCAGGCAGACACTGATGAGCTGATGAAGGCGGCGGGCAGCCATGCCCCGACACCAGCTCACGAGAGCCACCTCCACTTGCCTTGCAGAGAATTCGCCAGCTCATGTGCCCAGCTGAGGACCTGCCTGGATGGAAGCGAGCAGAACCCTCAGCCCCTGCCACACCCAGGACGTCGCTTCTCATACTCACAGAGCTAGAATCTCATTGCTAGGGCCGTGGGGCCTGGGATCATGCCCATGGGCCTGGCTTGGGGCCAGTTGCAGAAGCCACTCTGCTGGGCATCTCTGCCTCCACCTGTGGTAGATGAGACACAAGGGGGTGGTTTGGAATCTGCTTGGGGCTGGGCTCCTTCTTCCAGAACTTTCCTGCTCCAGGGCTGGCCAAACAGGTGTGAGATGCTGGTATCAAGAGCGCCCCCTTTGAGACAGGCCTTGGGAGGCCAAGTGAGGGCTGGTGGGTGGAGCGGGAGCCCTGTCCCTCTTACCTTTCATTCCATTAAATCCATGTTCTTCCCACCAACTGCCGGCTGTTCCGCCTAGTTCCTGCTTTGGCTGCCTTGAGCACCATCTCACTGTAAAGTTGTGGCTTTAGAGTACCCCCCTCTGCCCCCTCTCGGCCCTGTCTCTGCTTCTCTCCCTGAGTTCTTGTGGCCCAGGAGCAGAGAGAAAGGACAGTGGGACCTAGCTGAGACCCTCCATTTCAGACACTCACACCAGAGGGGTCTGTCACACTCCATCCATGCTCTCACCTCCCCGGAGCCCTTTCCCTCCTCCTCCGGTTCACGGACTAAGCAGGGCAATGGAGGGGGACATGAGGGAGAGCTGAGCCCTAGCTGGAGGAAGGAAGAGGAAAGCGTGATGCTTGGGCTTCTTTCCCCCCACATTCCCCTTGCCCCCTCCCTCCCTGATCCTGCCTGCCAAAACGGTGTGTGCACGCGCACGCCCGCCCAGGTCCTGAGACCCGAGCACGCACGCGAGGGACAGCAGTGACTGCAGACCTGAGGCGGCA
This sequence comes from Mustela lutreola, assembly GCF_030435805.1. NCBI lineage: Eukaryota > Metazoa > Chordata > Mammalia > Carnivora > Mustelidae > Mustela > Mustela lutreola. The sequence continues at coordinate 44,540,315 of NC_081297.1, forward strand.
GGTGCCACCAGCCCTGGCAGAACGGGTCCTACCCCAGCTCAGCCAGCAGAGGGACCCTACTTCCTCAGGACCACCTCGCTCTTCTGCTCAGGGCGGATGCCAGAAGCGGCACCGCTGGACGTGGCCACAAGGGGGCGGCACTGCCACGACCAAGGCTTGAGGTTTAGGCCAGAGCTCTTAGGGTCAGGCTGCAGAGAGGATCCAGGTGGCAGGTCCTTCCTGGGGGGGTGGGGGAGGGGGGTGGCAGTGGCCGTGGTCTGGGCCCCAGATGATCACACAGGTGTGTCTGCAGCCTTTAGGTGTGGAGCTGGGGCACACTTATCTCTTGGTGTATAGGTATGTGTGTGTGTGTGTGTATGTGCCTGAACACAGTGCTTTCTTTCTCCCTGAACGTGTGGAAGCTTCGGTGTCTGCCTGACCCACCTCTGCTCAGATGGTTCTTCTGCTGGTGTTTGGGGGGAGCGTCTGCGAATCTCAGAGCTGCGAACTAACGACAGTATTCCTGGGTGATTTCCCTAGTTTGTTTTACAGGTCAGTTAGTGGGAAAGTCTGCTGAAACTGTTGCCAGTCTTCAGGTTTTGGTATTTTTTGTTGCTGTTTGGAGAAATTATCAAAGTCAGTGGTCACGACCCTCCCGCTTGTTGGTGTCGGCTACTCCTTCCTGCACCGTGCCTGGCTGGGCATCTCCCGAGTGCGCCAGGCTCAGTCACGGTCATAAGGTGGGAGGAGAAAATGACGATGTTTCCAGAACACTGCTGTGTTCTGGCGCAGAGTTGTCACTGCTGTGACACTGTGCTATCTTCATGATGGTACAAAATAGATACATTTCTGCAATGACAAATTGTGGCCGATGCTATGGAGGAAAAGCAAAATGCCATGAGAAGGAGGGATGGGGTCTGGGAAGCAGGCTGCTGGTTTAGGGGTGGGCAGGGGTGGGGAAGGCCATTCTGAGGGTGTGCTGGCTCTCCAGCCAGCCATCTGACCACAATTGCAAGCAGCTGTGAGGCCAGGGAGGAGGATGCCTGCCTGCAGTCCGGTGATGGCTATTCGAATCCTAGATGGGAGATTCATTAATACAGGCTGAAAAGAATCCATTGGCCCGAGGCTCAGGAGATGCAGAGTCCAGTCCTGACCTGCCTCTAACTTGTCTTTGTGGCAGTCCCATGCAACTGAAGTCTTCACGTGTTTCTGACGGAGGGAATACCGTGCCCCCAGCTAAATGCGGTCCTGTTGTAGGGCTCAAATGCGGTCATGGGTGTGAGAGCCCTTTCAGTCATTCAGTGCCAAGCGGTGTGAGGTCATTAAACCAGTTGGAGGGGATGAATGAGGGCGATCTGCTCTAATAACCCCGGGGGAGGGGCAGGGACAGGCAAAGGTGTGAGAGAAGAGCCACTTGTCAGCAGTCAGGGTCGGAACCGGAGCAGGAATACCTGCACTTGGCTTTAACGGAGATGGTGGGGGAGGGGCTGCTATCTGTCCCATTTGCTTTCTCTGCCTGGAAGGACAGAAACTGGATCCTGCGGTTTTTCGAGGAGGAAGACACAAAAGAAAGGGGACCTCTCTGACCTAGCAGCCTCACCTGTTAGAGAAGAAAGGCAGGCACAGGAGAGTGTGGGTAGCTCTGTCAGTTAAGCGTCCCACTCTTGGTCTCGGATCAGGTCATGATCTCGGGATAGTGGGTTTGAGCCCTGAGTCGTGGTCATGTGGCTTAGCGCTCGGCATGGAGTCTGCTTGAGGCTTTCTCTCCCTCTGTCTCTACCCCCACCTCCTTGCACGTGCACGCTGTTTCTCTGATATAAATAAATCCTAAAACAACAACGATGACAATAAAAAAAATCAAAAGGCAGGTGCAGGGGTGCCTGGGCAAGTGATTATAGAATGGAGAGAAGCGACACAGTATCCCGGAGCTGAAGGCAGAGGCTTGCAGACAGGGAGGAACCGACAAGGCGCTGAGCCCACCGGGCCGCCTTGGAGCCTTGGGTCACACACCGCAGACCTCGCACACGCCTCCTTCCTCACCCTCAGATAAATGTGCACCAACTCAGACGCTTCACAGTCAGCCCAATGTACTCCTTTATAGGAGCTTGCCGTCTTGGCTTGGGTCCGAGCCCTCCTACCTATTTGCTATGTGACTTTGGGTCAGTTCACCTTTCTGAACCTTCATTTTCTCCTCTATAAAATGGAAATAATAAGACCTAGATCAGTGTGTTGTTGGAGGCCAGTGGAGAGTGTAGGGAGAGCTGCCCTGAGAAAATCCACCTTTCCCCCCCATGCTCTAGCCCCACAACATTGGGTCATCCATGAAACACAAAAGCCCAGGAAGAGTTCAGAGGCATCTTGGCAGTCTGCTGACCTCCTCAGCCCCTGGCATCAAGTGGCCTTGGGCCCAGAAGAAAGGCTACCCATTTCCTGAACGAGGCATTTGGGGGGTGGTGGGCAAGGGAGAAGTAGGCGCAGAGTAACTCTGCATCCTGGGGTCCCAGGGTCCTACCCACCACAAGCAGTATTGTCCAAGAAATGCAGGAGCTGAGTCCCCCAAGCCCTAATCTATCCCCTGAATCTGGGAGGGCAGTGCCTTTCCAAGAAAATGGAAAACTGGGTCAATTTTTTCCCTTCAAGTTGCATCCCTCCTTCCTTCCTTCCATCCATCCAAGAAGCATCCAGTGCCCGCTCTGAACCAGCACTCCATTAAATGCTGAAGGCAGAAACAAAGAATTGGGAAACACGTCCTTATCCTTTAGACATTCCTGGTCTGGGAAGCAAAGACGCTGCAGTGGGACAAGAAAGAGTTGGATGCTCAGGAAGCGGGTTCCATGCCAGGCTCTCAAAAGCGTGGGCTCAGATGAAGGTGGGGGAGGAGAACATTTTATGGGGTTCACGGTTCTCACAGCGGCAAGATAACTGAGTCACTTAGCCATATTCCTTCATATTCCTTCTTGTCTCCAGAAACATCCCAGTTTGGAAACCATCTTAGGAAAGCTTTCCACGTAATGAAGGGATTTCCACCTTTTGCAAAGACGGGGTCTCTAGCCTCCAAGAGTTGACTAATTGGTCTGAATACCCACTAGGGGTGGGAAGCTGCAGGGGCTGGGGTGAGGTTTGAAGAAGGGGGGCTCAAAGTCAAAAGGAGTCCAGGGCCAACAAGGCAGCTATTATCTTCCAGGGCAAAGGAGAGGAGATAAGACTGCTTGTCCCTCTATAACCCGAGGTCCTTGTGGAAAGCCCAACACATTGTAGGCATGAAATGCCATTTTTGAATGAATGAATGAATGAACCAGGAAATTTCCCCTCTGCCTAGTGTGATTCTCTTTCCTCTCGCTCCCCTTCGTGGAGAGGCTGGGTGTTTTGTTCCAGAGAAGCAGCCGCTGCTGTCCTGTATCTCATGGACTTTGGTGTCCCCACTGCACTAGGCTCTAGGGCTGACACGTGGTGGACCCAACATGCAGGGACATATGCGGCAGCGCAGGTCACATTGTCCCAGCTGAGCGCAGGGGTAACCGCGGTATGAATTCTGCTGGGGGCCATGGGCAGCTCTGCCAGGGCTGACCCTCTGTCTGCCTTCTGGTTTCACAGAGGCAAGGAGTCTGAGAACTGAGACTCGCTCCGGCTTCCTTGCGCTGGGGAACCCCACGGGAGATGCTGCCAGGGGCCTCCAAGGCACCCAGTGGGTCTGCTTGATGGAAAAGTACAGACTGAGATTCTCGCTTCACACCCCAGCCCTGCTGGGAAGGTCGAAAATACAAAGGGGAAGCTCATGCAGAGGGAAATTTCCCTTTCTCCCCACAACTTCCCCTCTCTCCACACCACTTGGGGCTTAAAAATCACCGTCATTGTCTTGAAAAAGGCCCTGGGGGGCCATTCTGAATGAATGACCTGTGGGACAGTCCTGCACCCAGCCCCATGAGGGGCCTGTGCAGGACCAGAGATGAGGACCTCGCTCTGCATAATCTCACTGAGCACAGAGCAGGGGGCACACAAATTCATTCAGCAAATACCGGATCGTCACTGTTGGTGGGCTGGGTGATCGGACAAGTCCCAGTTAGGAGCCTTAGTGCTGAGAGGTCACCAGAGCTTTATCGTTGCTGCCGAGGACCAGACACCACACCAACCCTGCTCCCGCTTCCAGAGGACACACAACAGACACCACTGACCCTCCGACCCCCTACTGAAGCCCCCCACAATCTCCTAAGCAGTTTATCATTTTGTCTTTAATTGTGAAAAGTTAAGTTGGTCTTGTTTTGTCCTTTTTACAGATGGGAAAACTGTGGGTTCGACCCTTGCCTAGCTGACCCGACCAGTAGAACAGAGGAGAGGCTCAAACTTAGGTCTTGTCTGACTATAGACCTGTGTCCTTTCTAGATTAGGCTCCTTGAGGTATGCTCTGGGCAGTTTCTCTAGGAAAATCCCAAGGCAAAGGGTAGTGGTTGTGAAGGTCCAGAGCCTTGCCTTGAAACCACAGAGGGCAGGTACTTGGTGGAAAACTCCAGAGCGTGATTCACCCTCCTCCTGAGCCCTCGTCAGTGAGGCCAACTCCCCTCCTGAGGTTCTCAGTTTCCAGCCTGGGGCTTGGTGCCTCCCATCCTACCGCTCTGGTGAGAGAAGCCTACACCCTGCTTCGCACACCCTCATCACCTCCCTCGGAAGGAGCTGGCACTGGAGGGGCAAGGTGAGGAGGGGGAAGGCGGGAGGGACAAAAGGAGGGAGATGTCAGATGAGAGTCCGAGCCGTTTGGAGGGGTCGTCTTGGGACAGCGTCCACTGGGACAGTTTGGGGGGCACCCACAGAGGGAGGGAGCTGGGGGTGGGGGACTGGGGACAGAGGACTTGGCTTCCTGAGGTTGGATGTTGTAATCCTGGTGCACAAACTTTTGGCTTCAGTCCCTCCTGTTGCTTGTGGTGTTTCTCTGTCCCTTCACTTCCCAATACACTGGCGTATGACTGAGCACACACACACACACACACACACACGCACACGCACACGCACACACACAGCTGCTTTCTGTCTGGGAGTCCCGGGACGACAACTCAGACGGGATTCTGAGCTGGGAGGAACAGGAAAAGGAGCAAAGGTGGAAGCTGGTTCCCCTCTCAAGTCCCGGCGGTGTGGGCATTCTTGTAAGCAGCGTCCCCCGGACTGTGCCGGGTACTGGAGGCATGGAGCTGAGCTGACCACGGGAGCCAAGATCGGGACTGAGGTGAGCAGGAAGTGGAGGACAGGCTGTGCCTTCGCAGTCCCTTAGAGGTGCCTCAGAGGAGCTGGAGGGGTGAATCTTGGGAGGCAAGATTTTGTAGGATTGTGTGTATCTGTTGTATAAGAGACTGGGGCAGAAGGCAAGTGGGATGTTGGGGAATCTTAGGACCAGAGGCATCACCTCAGCTCTCCCAAGCCACCCGCAGCTTCTACGTTGCTCAGGGACGAGCCTGGGGAAGTCCAGAGGTTGGGGGCTGGTCCCAGGGAGTGGGGGAAAGAGGGGTGATCACCTGACTCAGAGAGGGAGGGAAAGCAGACAGCGCCCAGCGAGATGGGGCGAAGAGCAGACGGGACAAACCTTGGGCATTCCCGAAGACTCGTGACCTGCAATTAGCCATGTGGATGCGGGGTTCCCTCCCTCCCCACGGGCCGAGCAGGGCAAGCAGGACGCCAAGTGTCTCCCAGAAGGAGGAAGCTGCCCCAGCTGAGGCTATGGGGAGGCGTGGGCACGCTTGTGCCAGAGGAGGGCAACAGGGAGCCCTGGGGAGGGGCGGGCGGCCACAAGCTGAACCAGGCAGCCCACAGGGTGTGAAGGACTAGCCGGAGTCAGGTTTTGGTGCCATGCACACAGGTATGTGTGTGCAAAGGGACGTGACGGGAATGGCACCAGTGTGTGTACGGAAATGGGAACTGGTATGTGGGTGTGGGCTGAAGCAGGGGCTGGGGCATCCCGTGCCGCCACCCCACGGCGGGTCTGGGGCTGGGCTGTTCCTGTGCTGGACTGGGAGGGAGATGGGGCCAAGCTGGGATCCCAGCGGCATGGTGGTGAGCAGCATTCCTCCACCTGTCTGGTCCTCCGCTAGACCCTGACCGGACCTCCTCCTCCTAGACCTTGACCCATGCCCAGCTCCTGTAAACGGTTAATTTTAGACTTGCTAGTCTCCTGAAGATTTCCTCCATGGGCAGCACTGAGCCCAGTGTGGGTGTAGGTGTCTTTGCTTCTGGAGGGCACTGACATGTGGTGAGCTCCAATGCCTGTCCCCCCGCACCCTGCTCCAGCTTAGCAGAGGTGGGAAGCGGGTTCTAGGGGCTAGAGAGGTGGCAGGGCTGTGACGGGGGAGATCTTGGGAAGGGGGAGATCTCTGGAAGTCACCTTGACTGTAGATAGCACTTGTTTATTCCTCGCAAGTGGGCTAGGGGCAGAAGGGCACAGTGGGGACGGAGTGAGAAGGGTAGGGGGGCAGGCTGTCCTTTTGGCTTTTAAAAGTAACCCCCACAAGAGATCTCTGACCTTGTGTTTATGTCTGACCTCTGCCTTGACATTTCTTCCCTGAGTCTAACTTGAATCCCACTTGCTGCACTGTTTCCCCTTGACTTGCCATGGCTCGGGGCCAGCTTCCCTTTCCACAGGCTCATGCTTTCATTCTGCCATTCCGGTTTTTCACTCTAACCTATAAATTATGATCTTTCCAGTAACCTTAAAAAAAAAAAAACGTTCCATCAGTATCAGCTCATCAATGTGTTCTCTTCTGGTCTCCCCCATCCCGACACAACCCAAACCCTGTGCTCAAACTGGACTCTGAGATCTGCTTCCCACTCTGCACTCGCTTCTGGTCTTCCCTTCGCTCACTCTTTGTCCCCACCAGGTCTCCCCTCCTTCTACTGTTGCAAACAGCTTGGCCCTCACGTGGTGCTTCTGGTTTGATAACAGGAAGGCTTGTCCCCTGACCTCCCCCTTGGAGACCTTTGTGCTTGGGCTTACCCTGAGCTAAGCTACACTATGGCTTGGCAAGAAAAGGCTTATTTTTATCCCCTACCCTCCCAGCACCCCTGCTGAATGGCTCATTCTCTCTTCCAGGGAGACTGAGAGCCCAGAGAGAACCTGTGAGTTGCCTAAGGTCACACAGCAAGTTAGAGACTCGGCTCCATCACTTATTGGATCTGTAAGTTTCTTCAAATCATTCAAAAGTCGTTTTTACTGAACACCTGCAGGGGATCGAGTCCTGTCCCTTCATCTCCCTGAGCTTCATTTCCTCATTGATAAAATGGAATTCGAAGTAATACCTACTCAAAGATTTTAATGAGGATGAAATTTAATAATGTATATGAAGAAGTGTAGATTTTGGGCACAAGGATTAGTCAAATGTTAAACTTTTATTAATGTTATTACAGGCTAGGAATGGACTAGACCTTGGGTTTCCTGTCCGGTGCTTTTTTCCATTAATGTTTTTGAATTCATTCATTCATCCATTCATCTGCCTGATAACGATTCCGGGGCCACTCCTCTGGGTGCCTAAGCCCCAGTTCTGTAGCAATGTCTGCCGTCTACCATTGGTTCAGGTAGCAACAACTCTTTTCCCCGGGGCCAAACTGCCTCGTTCTTCCAAACTGACACTCTGGTTCTCAAAGCCTCCCCCAGCCTCCAAGGTCCGACGGTCTCCTCTGAACCTGGAAGCCTTCTTCCCTCCCTCCTCTCTTACATGGGAGGCTGGACACCTCTGATTTCCAGTAGGTGCTTCTCTCTTCATCTTTCTTCCTGGGCTGAACTTGCCATGGAAGCCTGTGAGTGGGTCCCCATACCAGAATCTAACCCCGACAGGCTTTCCCGTTCCTGGGATAACCCGTACCCTCCAAGTCACCTTCAAAAATTTCCATAACCTCAAATGGCTCCTGCCACGCCCTTCTAACTGACTTGGGCTTGGGCTGTTGCCTGGGTTAAAAGGACCAACAAATAAACACAGACGCTTCTTTTAGTAAAAAGAATCCCTTGTGTTTCCCTAGAGCCTTGGAGGAGCACTTGGTAGCTTCGGGTCACTTTGATTCCCCCAGCGCCCCCCGGAGGTGAGGGGCGCTGGGTGGGTACTTGCCCCTGGAGCCCGGACCCCTCCTCCTGGCAGCTCCCTGGGAGCCAAGGCGGCGGAGGTGGCCTCAGGGTGCCTGTGGGGGGGGGGGAGGGGGAAGGCAAACAAGGACTCCAGGTACAATCCCACGGTGCCGCAATTTGTCTCCTGGAGGTTGACAAATGGACAGCGATAGGGGCAGAGTAAAACCGAGGGAGGCCACGTCATTTTCCTGGCAGTTCAGGGAGCTCTGGGCTCTTTAGGAGAGCAGGGACTCAGGAAGGTCAGTAACCTACTGTCATGCTTAGCCACATCTGGGTCTCCCTTGAGGAGACCACCCAGCCCAGTGAGAGTTGCTCTGGGGTCGACCGCCAGAGCCCCTTGCTTGTTCTCAGGACAGAGGTACGACGGGGAGAGAAGAACCAGGTTTCCCTCGAAGGCCTGTGCTTGGTCCTGGCACTAATCCCAGGTCTCCTCTGACCTTATTTAAAGACCCCACCTTCTCCTTCCCTCCCAATCAGACGCCCAGAGCTAGCTGGCTCCCATGTTTACCCGGAGCTGATCGATTCCCTGGCACAGGGATGAGCACACAACCGGCCAGAGGAAGACCATGCTGTCAGCTGGGCCACACCTGCCCTTTGACCTCCTGTCACCCCTGGCAGGCTTTGATCCCTTCTGGCCTGGAGGCTGGAGGCTGGGCAGGTGCCACAGCTGGGCAGACAGGCAAGCAGGGATGGTGGCTGGCTGTTAATATCAGAAGGGGACTCGGAATAAAAGACCTCAAGCCTTTTCCTCCCAGTCTACTCCTATACGGTCATCGGCAAGTCCCTTCATCTGTCAAGGCCTGGATTTCCCCCTCTGCAAAATGGGCAAACTAAAATCGGCTCCTTATTTGCTCTCCGAGTCACAAGAGCAAAGTGTAACTTTCGGTGTAAATGTCATTAAGAGTTTGGGAAGAAAAGCAATACCCCGACGATATTAAACCATATTCTTACAAAGGGAAATGTGACCGTCATGTTCCAACAATAATGAAAGCCTAGGAGGGAGAAAGCAGGGGTGGAGGGTGCGCATCGGGTTGGTACAGCTCACCCCTTCTCCCCCCACCTGGCAGTACCTGTCTCACCGTCCTGCTCTGCGGCCTCCCGGTCCATCGCGTCGCCATGGACAGAAAAGTGACAGTCCCCGCGGACGGGCCTCCTGTGGTCTCCTGGCTCCCTGAGGAGGGAGAGATGTTGAACCAGGAAGGCGAGGACCAGGTGAAGGATCGGGAACAGTGGACCAACAAGATGGAGTTTGTGCTGTCAGTGGCCGGGGAGATCATTGGGCTGGGGAATGTCTGGAGGTTTCCCTATCTCTGCTACAAAAATGGAGGTGGTGAGTTCATTTTGAGGTAGGCGTGGTGGGGAGAGCTGTGCCTTGACCGCCAGGCAGGGCCTACCTGGGTGCCTCCTGCCTGGCGGTGTGATGAAATGGAAGGAGGCTAGATGGAGTCGGAGGGCCGGGGTCTGAGCTCTGGCTGTGCCTTGGGGGTCCTCCGCCGTGAAGGAGGGATGCTATCTCCCAGGGCCACGGTGAAGGGTAAACGGAGGTCATGGGCAGGACCGAGGAATCTGAGTATGTAACAAGACAGGATAATAATAGTCCTTCATGATGGTGTACAACGTCGGTTGCTGATAGGAGCCATTCATTTAGCCGGTATTATTATGGCCCTGCCCTGTGCCAGGTGCTGTTCTAGATCCAGTCCAGAACACATTCTGTGTGTTATATTCTAGATCAGGGTGCAGACTACAGCCAAAGAAGTAAAATGCATGATATGCTGAATAGTGAGGAGTGGAAGGGTGAGAAGCCAGGCAGGGATGGGGGTGGGAGAATGCTGGGTCGCTGGCGGCGGGGGATGTTGGGGGAAAGGTCTGAAAGGTGAAGTAAGGTGCCAGGAAAGCTTGCGTTGAGGATGTGACTTGAAGGAGGTAAAGGAGTGAGTCTTGGGGATGGAGAGCAGGTGAAGACCATTCCAAAGGGAGGGGAAGGCAAAGGCAAAGGTCCTGCGGTGAAAGTGCACCTGGCCTGCTTGCAGAACAGTGAGGAGGGCAGTGCCCGAGGGGGAGAAGAGTAGGAGAAGAGATCAGAGAGGTAACAGGGCTCACATCCTGTAGGCTCTGCTCTGAGAGAGATAGGAACTGTTGAAGAAGTTGAGCACAGGAATATGACCTTCTCTCGGATTTTTTTTAAATTAAAGAAACATAACTTCATTATTTTTCAGCACTGATTGTAAAAATGAGCAGGGGTGTGGTGGGAAGGGGCCAGCTCAATCTTTTTAAGGGTACAATTAAAGGTTTTTCGCATATTCATAGAATTATGCAACCACCACCACAATTGATTTTAGAACATTTTCTTCATTCTAGAAGGAAGGCCAGAAGGCATTACCAGTCTCTCTATTCCCTCTCGCTGCCAGCCCTTGGCAATCACTGATCTACTTTCTGTGACTACAGGTTTACCTATTTGGCATTTTCATGCAAATGGAAGTGTCCATTTGTATGAATTTATTTGTGACTGGACAGATTCATCATTGCTTTTTGAAAATACCTTTATTCTTTCTTGTGGGAATTGTACACATTTATTGGGAAACCTGAAACTTTCCTGAAAAGTAAAAAGAAGAAACATTCCTACTTAAAGATAATCATTGTTTACAAAGTCCTAAACACTGTTCATATTTAATTTTTTAAAAAAGATTATTTATTTTGGAGAGGGGGACAGGGGCTGAGAGGGAGAGAATCTCCAGCAGATTCCCTGTTGAGCACAGAGCCTGACATGGGGCTCAGTCCCATGACCAGGGGATTGTGACTTGAGCGGAAGTCAAGAGTCAGATGCTTACCCAACCAAGCCCCTCATATTTACTTCGACAGGTATTTACTGAGCATCTACAGGTACCTTTCTGTATTTCAAAGCTTTTAGTTGTTATTACCAAGTGTTTGAACTAATGGCTCCAAAGAAATAGGAATGGGGTTTCTTGGCAGGTGAGGGCTATGGGGCGAGGTTGTGGAGTGCGGGTGAATGCTGGCCAGAGATTAGGGGAGGTGAGGAGAAGTGGTAGGGTCAGTGACTTGTTTCTTTGTCTCAGGCCAATTTCACGGACATGCAAGGCATTCATGTTCCAGCTAAAGATGATGGAGGCTGAGCCCTCATTTCACAGAGCACACAGAGGCTCCTTGGGATATTTTGTGACTTGCCCAAGATCGTAGAAGTGGTTGGGAGCTGTGTACCCTGGCTGCCTGGCTCCCAGCTCGCCCATCACTCGCCCTGCCATCTGAAAAGGAGGGAGAAAGAGGGTCCAGGGGACAGGTTTTCGGGTTCAGGTACCTGCCGGTGTCCCGCCTGGTGGCTGCCCTTGGCTGTGACCTCGGTCCTGGCCATGGGGTGGTGTGGGGAGACGAGCGCATAGGACAGTGAGCAGGGACACGGGGCTGAGCTTGGGTGGTCTGTGAAGAGGCAGTGCCAGAACGCAGCTGCTGGGCGGAGTCCAGGTACTCGTGTCAGCTCTGTCCCAACCTAAGTGCCCGGGGAGGACACCTCACCACCCCTCTCTCCTGTCTCCTTTATTTCCCCACACATGAGAGGCCGAGCAAGGTCAGGGGTCCCAATCTGAGGTCACTGGTCTTTGGGGGTCCAGGAAAGTAGGCATGTAGTTTTCCTTATTTCAGACAATGTAATGATGGATCTACATGGGAACATGACTTCACCGACCAACTCAAGTGTCGACTTTTTGCTTTAGGCTAGAATTTTATGAACTCGCTGTGATAACAGGGTTTCTCTCGAGCTGACCATAAATCCTTAGTTAGCAGTTAGGATGTGAGGGCGATCTGGCTGTGACATTTTTCACCTCATTGGTCGCCAGGGTTGATTCGGCTGATCTGGAAGGCCAGGCGGGTGGCCCCTTGTCCCTCACCACTCCACATGCATCCTTCCCAAAGCTGTCTGCTCGGTCTAAAGAGGACAACCTTCCCCAAGAGAAGAGGGCCGTTCTTCTGTATAGGAGGATATAGGAGTAGCAACGTTCCCCTTCTAGAACCTCCAAACAAGCTCTCTGTTTGTTTGGGTCTGTTTGTAGGAGAACATAAGGTAGTCAAGCGTCCACATGAGGAACTGCAGGGGGCACTCTAACTGGCTTAAAAAAAAAAATTTTTTTTAAGGTTGTTATATATAGTTTTTGCTGATCTATTAATCAGTTCATAATGAATTGATAATTAGTCAACCAACGGTTCTATAGAGGTAAATCTTTCAAGAGGGATGAAAAAAATAGTGTTATTGGTGTAATCATGTCTTTGGTTACAAAAAAAACAGGGTGTCACCAAACTAGGTCATCGTCAAAAAAGGGTTCACCCCAAAAGAGAATTTTACGACTCCTGAGTTTCAAACTGTTTGTGGTTCAGGAGTGAGTGCTTGGCAGAGATAATAAGGCATACCTTAGAGCAAAGGGAGGGAGACTTTAAACACGTCCCGAGTCATCATAAACACTCAGGACGTGTTTAAAGTCTCCCTCCCTTTGCTCTATGTTCACAGATCCCTGGGGGGCCTCACCCGGCTGCTCGGGCCCAGAGCCTGGGCATATGCCAAGAGAACTGTGGGCCAGGTCAGCCTCCCCGAGTGAGGATTCTCAGATGTTCATTGGAGAGGAAGATGTTTGCAGTGATAGTGTGTTGAAAACCCAGGGAGAAAGCCAAGAATGGATGCCTGTAGGCGCTGGAGGACCAACTTCCTCCCACTGCCTGCCATGGCCCAGGCCTGGGCCGACTCAGCCTGAGGGTGGCCCGGCTCCAGACCTCCTGAGCTCTCCCCAGTTTCAGTGGGGCAGAAGTCTACGTAGCCAAGGGTAGGGCTGAGGCCCTCTCCTTCCGGAGAGGGAAGGACCTCCACACAGTCAGCAGGAAGGGGCCCATGAGTCACATGCCACCACAGACTTCCGGTAAAGCACCCTCCGGGAGAACCCCGCACACTGCCCCTCAGCCTCACCCCTGTAACCCACTAAGCCACATAACCTGGAGTGAGGGGTGTTGCTCCAGGCAAAGCTGGGGTTACAAAGGACTTCAGGACTTGGAGAATTACTGGCTGCTGTGGCTCTAGAGGGCCCAGAAGGCTCACAGATCCTTCTTCTTCACTTTCATTCTGCTCCTGGTGGTGCAGATGGGTAGGAGAGGCTTGGAGGGCCATTTGGGAATGCACATCAAAGACTTTTAAATAGTGTTCAAGCCCCAAGGGTAGAGGCAACCCAAACGTCCATCAATGGACACAGGGATAAACAAAATGTGATATATACACACGAGGGAATATTACTCAGCCTCAAAACGTGGAAAGGCATGGAGAAACCTTGAGAACATGAAGCTAAGTGAAATAAGCCAGACAAAAACATAAAAACATAAGTACTGTATGATTCCTCTTATATGGGATATCTAGAAAAACAATAGAGAAGGTGTAGAACAATGGTTACCAGGGGCCTGGGGAGAGGCGGGGAATAGGGATATAGTGTTTAATGGCTACGGAGTTTCAGATTGGGCTGGCTGAGAAAGTTCTGGAAACCGATGGTGGTGGTGATTGGATAACAAAGTGAATGTACTTAGTGCCACTGTACCGTACACTTAAAAATGGTTAAAAAGTAAAATTTATGTTGTATGTATTTTACCACCAAATAAAGCAAAAAAAAAAAAAAAAAAGTACATTCCCTCTGACTTACCAATTCATCTACTGGAAATTTATACGAAGGAGCCAGTTAGCTAAATGCACAAGGATGTGGGCCGCAGATCACAGTGGAGTTTGCAGTGAAACAACCAGAGGCCAGTGGAGGTACGGATGAAATGAGCTAGGACAGATGCTTATGTTGGAATATAACACGGCCATTGAAATGATGCTGTCTACATTTATTGATATAATAGGTTCATGATATGTTTTTAAATAATTATCAAGAATGTATGGCAGGTACTCATTTTGGCCAAAAAAAGAGAAATGTGTGTGTGTGTGTGTGTTTATAAGAATATTGGAAGGCTATACAATGTTTTTTTCCTTTTCTCCCCTTCGAACTTTCTATTTTTCCTACAAAGGAAGGTGGGTGACTTGGGTAAGAGCACAGACTCAGGATCAGACCAGCTGGCTTGGTGTCTCAGTTTCTTCCTCTGTAAAATGGGGATAACAATGGTACCTGCCCCGTGGGAGGTGGTTCTGTGAGGATTCGGAAGTTGGTGGAGCCTCACATACAGTAAGCACTCCATAAGTGCTAAGGGTTATTTTGGTGCAGAAAACAATAATCTGTTCACCCCCGGCTACTCTTCTGAAGTGACGTATATGTCTTAGAGACTGAAGTGGGCATTGGTGGCTTAGGGTTGTCTCCAAATTCACTACTTTGCTGGATGCTTTTTCAGCCTGGCCTTCTGTGAGTCAGCACCTAATCACAGGACTGCCGAAACTCCCGCACCCGAGAATTGGCCTGAGCAGAAAAGCCTTCTCTGCTGGGACCCCAGTTCAGATCCGGGCCTGGTGGAGGGGGAAAAAAAAATCTGAAAATTATTAGAGGAAAAATAATTTTTCTGAGGTGTCTCTGTTTGTTTTTCTCTAAAATGTAACACACTTGATAATTTAACAGGCATATCAAATTATACAGAACATATGTTTTGGTTCCAAAAATAATAAATGGACTAAGTTTGTGAAGCACACTGAGAAAATAAATTGGGCATCTATTAGGATTTCCACCTAAATATTCACTCCTTTTTCTTCAAAGGTCTTTCCTATCCCGGGGGTGGGGTCAGACTGGAAAATTTCTGCCCGTCCCTGTTCATAGACAAGAGGAAGCCGACACGGGCCCCTGGGAGGGTGGGGAGGGAGATTACAGGTGCCGAGTAGTGGGACACTGGTCTCCCAGATGGGTCGAGGACTCAGCCCCTGCCCCCCTTCTTCCACAGGAGCCTTCTTCATCCCCTACTTCATCTTCTTCTTCACCTGTGGCATCCCGGTGTTCTTCCTGGAGGTGGCGCTGGGCCAGTACACCAGCCAAGGCAGTGTGACAGCCTGGAGAAAGATCTGCCCCCTTCTCCAGGGTGAGTGTTCCCCTTTGCCCTCCTACCTGGGCCCCCAAGAGAATCCATCCCTCCGCTGCTCCTCCCCTTTCCTTCCCTGCCACCACCTTCTTATTCGTCTATTGTGGGGGACACAAGGAAGTGTCATCAGACTTTGGGGGGCCCCAAACTTAATAGATCCTGGGGAGGAAGGCACTCCTCAAGAAAGACAATACAAAATCACCAGTACAAAACTAGATACAGAGCCTGGAAGGGGTCCTTGCCAGTGAGGAATTGTGAAGGTTCATCTTCCTCAGCTTCCTGAAAAGTTGTTCCGTGTATATGGCACGGCCGCAGACATGCCACCGAAGCCCATAACCATAGTGACGATGACAATGACGATGGCTAACAACTACTGAGCCCCTGTTGGGCTTTATGTGCATTTCCTCATAGGATCCTCTAGTAATAACTCACTTAGTTATTTGTAGATGAGAAAATGAGATCATTCACTGAGGATTTGAACCCAGGTCACCCTGAGCTGAAAATTCACGCTATTTCCTGTGTTAGGTTAGGGATTCGGTTAGGCACCGCTCCTGTTCTCTCTGTGGATTTGCTGGCTAATGCGAGCAGCTTGGGGTGTCTTTCCCCCACTCCAATTTTAGTTGATTGGGCCAGTCCCCTGGGGGCCATTGGGAAACCCAACCTTTGTCTCTGAGGGGTTCCTGGCCTAGGTGAAATGAGGAGAGGACTCTTCCCCTCACATCAGTCTCTGAGAGAGCCTCGGGGACTGGGCTATCTGCGGTTACTGCCCAGCTTAGTAGGCTGGGCAGAGGCGGGCATGTGGGGAAATTACTGGTTCCTGAGCAGGCTGGGAACCTGACCACTGACTGGGGGTTTGGCTGCAGGGACCAGGCTAGTTTGGGGCTAGCTGATTCCTCTTGGGGCACCCATGGGACCTCTGGAGGAGCAGCAGTAAGTGGCTGGGGCAGGGCAAAGCTTGGCCTGCACACCTTTCTACTCATGAGGGCTGGGTCCTGCTGGAGTGCTGTGGCTTCAGCCAGAGTAGTTTCTCAGCATTCTGCTCTGGACCCCAGGAGTCGCCCAATGTCCCACACAGCTGGGCTCTATCCCTAGGACCCAGGGATGAATCTCCT
Organism: Mustela lutreola; assembly: GCF_030435805.1. Taxonomy (NCBI): domain Eukaryota; kingdom Metazoa; phylum Chordata; class Mammalia; order Carnivora; family Mustelidae; genus Mustela; species Mustela lutreola. The sequence continues at coordinate 44,556,536 of NC_081297.1, forward strand.
ACAGGTATCGACTAACTCTCCGAGGGGATCACTGCAGATAGGGTGAGCAAACCGATCATTAGATGCGGGTTGGAGGGAAGGATTGCTGCTCCTTCCCTCTTTTCCAAGTATAAGAGACAGACTCTGAGGCCTAGGGTCTCAGGGAGAGATGCATTCAAGGTGTGTGCACCTATTTTGGTGGGAGGGTCCAAGGCTGCTTACTACCTTGCCCTCCATCTGCGTAAGGGCGCCCACCCCACAGATCACCCTCCCCATATGGGAGGGCACACCCTGTGCTCACCCACCCTCCCCCTCAATTTACACACAGGCACAAGCTTCCTTCTCCCCCCCCCCCCCCCCGCCCCAGATCATCCCTCCCTTCAGAGATGGGGCAACCCCTCCCCATACACATCAGCTCTGGCGCGCTGCCTCCTCCTGGGTCAGGTCGGTGTTTACTGGGTGGTGGGAGCATAGCACGTTCTGGCAGCGGCAGAGACGAGTGGCCGCACAGTGGCCACTTGTTTGGGAGTGTCTGTGTGTGCGCGTTCAGAACTGCAGGGCTGAGGGGCTCCCCGGGGACCCTCCGCTCCATCAGCAGCCCCCGGCCCCACCCCTCCCGAGGCCCCAACCGGTTGCTTTAGGGCGCCCTCCCCCACCACGCCTACATGCTGTGCGGAGACCCAAACGCAGGAAAACATGGGGGGGCCTCCAGTCGAGGTGGCCAGGCCCATGGGAACAGACAATCAGGGTGGGCTCGCCCGGCCAAGGGCAGGTTTTGTGGACAGTTGGCATTGATTTTCCGACCTGCCTCTGGGCTTTGCTTCATTAAATCCTTCTGGAGCACCGGCTTCCCGGGCCGCCAGCCGAATCTCCAGGACTTGGGGCCCGGGGGCGGGGTGCGGTGCTGGGACGCAGGACAAACAGGCAGGCCCTGGCAGGGCACAGCGCCCACTTCTCCACCAGTTTTCGCACCTCGGGACTAACGGCCGCTCTGGCAACGTGTTACTTTTAAAATGACTGTGGAAAAGATCCCACGTTTGCAGGAGCAGGCGGGGCAGGAAGGGGGGGTAGGGGTGGTGCACTGTGCCTGCCCTTGCTCCTTCCCAGCCCTGATAGGTTTGAGCGCGGGAGGGGTGCCCCACAGCCAGCCTCCAGACTGCTCCCCTGTGTCAGACCTGGGTGCACAGGTCGCGCCTCTGGGGGACACTCTTACCCCTCGCTCCCCTGTGAGCTGGCATTTTGAGATCCACTCAGGCTCTCGGTTCTCCACGGTGACCACTTCTCCTTTTTTCTTTTTTTCTTTGCTGGTTTCTTTTGGTCTTTGCTCTTACCTTGAGCAAAAGATAACTCCTCTGTTCTTCCTGCCCCTTTTCATTTTACAAGTCATGCGTGACTGTCATAGAAAAACTAGAAAATGCAGATGGACAAAAGGAAAAAAAAAAAAACTTTAAAAAAATGAACTGAAATCTTATCACCAGAGAACCACAGGGAGCTTCTGGATGGCAATCCTTCCAGAGTTTATCTCATTTAAAAAAGGGGGGATATAAGTTAAGTAAATTATGCATAATGAGAAAAAAAATTAAAAAGAAGATATATGTTCAAACATGTATTGCAAAACTGGAAGAATGCAAACTGTGGTATTCTGTAGCCTGGGTTTCTTAGAAAAATGTGCTGTCTGTGGCTTCTCAGGCCAATAAACAGATGTGGTGAGTCTCTTCGGGTAGCTCCCAGTCCCTGGCCAGCCACTGCAGGAGGCTTCCGTGCGGCTCTGCTGGACTAACTTGATCTCTTGGATTTTCCTTGCTGCTTCCCCATTCCCTGCCCCCCCCACACACAGGCATCGGTCTGGCATCTGTGGTCATCGAGTCCTATCTGAACATCTACTACATCGTTATCCTCGCCTGGGCCCTCTTTTACCTGTTCAGCTCCTTTACCTCTGAGCTGCCCTGGACAACCTGTACCAATAGCTGGAACACAGGTATCCATCGTTTCGGCCACTGGGCTGGGGCCTCTCCCAGCTTGGATGTACTAGACACCCAAGGGCGAGCAAAAGCCACGTGGCCCCAGCCCTCCACGAGCCTATGGTCTCGTGAGAGAAACAGACCAATTAATCAAATAATTAATTACAAATTGCACCGGGTGAAAGAAGCAGCAGAAACCCGACAACAGCGGGAGGAAAATTGATGGCTGAGGGCTGAAGGGTGAGAAGGAACCGACCATGGGAACAGCAGCCCGACTGGGGGGAAGAGCAGGCGTAGGACACAGTCCCTTTGTGTGTCGAGTGGAGAGACAGTGGGCCAGTCATGGGGGTGGAGGAGGGATCTGAAGTCTGTGTCAGAGGTTGGTGGGTGGGGTGGCCAGGGCACAGCCAGATTCCCTGGAACAAGAGCTGTATGAGGCACACGGGGAGGGGGGCTGGTCCCATGAACCACCTGGGTGGACAACTCCTAAGAAATGGGGGCTCTGAGGGAAGCTCTTGGGATTGGGAATGATGGGGACCGCCAGGCTGTAAGGTCAGAGGGTCAGAGGGGACCAGAGTGTCAGAGCATCTCTCCCCATCTGGTCCCTAGCTAATGCCCAGCCCCCCTTGTCCCCAACAGAGCACTGCATGGACTTCCTGAACGGCTCGGGAGCCCGCACAGCCACCCCCTCCGAGAACTTCACCTCGCCTGTCATGGAATTCTGGGAGTAGGTGCTGGGTTTGGATGCCATGTGCCAGGGGCCCCAAGCGGGAGATGTGGATGTCCGAGACCCGGGACTTGGAGGGAGGGTTTAAGCCTTTCTGTGCACACTTTCCAGTGCTTACCCACCTCCCCGACCTGCACACCACTGGGACCTGGGGGCACACTCGCATCTACCTGGACTCATCCACTGACACACTCCCAATGACCTTGAGTCCACCCGTGTCCGCCCAGGCCCACACATTTACCCGTGTCATCTTGTTGCCTTGCACCAATCCACCCCCACCCCCACAAGGATCTACCTACACCTTCATTCCTACCGACATGTGTCCCCTGGTGCCTGGCCAGTGGTCTGCCCCGGCTCGCAAGAGCAGGTGGTGCCCATCACTCCCCAGCTCCGTGTTCAGGGATGTCATGTGGGTAGCTTGAAATGGGCCAAGGTGAGCGTATTGGTACCGCAGAGATTGGCCGACCCCATACTCGCACCTCCACCCTCCCATGTGACTACGCCCGTCCATCTGCCCACGCCCACATGTGTCCAGCTTCATGCCCGCAAAGGTCCGCCTGTACCCTTACGTATTTACCAACACTCACACGTGTCTGCCTGCACCCGCACGCTCGTATGTCCCCATGTCACCCAAAGCTCACACATCCACCAACACTTACGTGCACACATTTCCACTGCTCCCTGCGCTCTTCAGGGTGCTAAAACACAGTCAGCCCCCCTGTTTGATACCCATGCACTTGTATCTCAACCTGCCCATGTAAGTATCTACTCTCCATCTGCTCGTCCATGCCTTACTTACCACCCTCACTCTCTCTCTCTTTCTCTATCTCTCTCTGTACAACAGAGAAAGCTGGATGGTTAGAAAGACAAAGATACCTATGGGATTACGTGATTTGGTCTTCTAACAGCAGGGGCATACAGACCACAGGTGGGAACATGGCATGGCCATGGGAGAGGGGGTGCAGTGGGATGGGGAGGGGAAGCCTGGAACATGAGATCTGTGGGGTCAGCGCTAAGAATCAAGAGACTTGAAGACAAACACCAAGTTGTACCCTTTCACCTGCTACCTGGTTAATTCTTTTTCCATCCTCAGGAGACGTGTTTTGGGCATCACCTCAGGCATCCACGACCTGGGGGCCCTGCGCTGGGAGCTGGCCCTGTGCCTCCTGCTTGCCTGGGTCATCTGCTACTTCTGCATCTGGAAGGGGGTCAAGACCACGGGCAAGGTGAGGTGTTCTGGCCTCTGGTAAGCTCTCTCTGGCCCCCAGAAGCCCTGGGACACTCAAAGAGGCCCCCTGGAGAACTGAAAGAAAGAGTAGTATAAGGGAGAGGCAAGGTGAGAACAGGGGAAATGGTAAGAAGAGTTTAACTCAGTCCAAGGTAAGAAAGGTAAGACTTTCTCTTTCAATATGATTATAAAAGATCCGTTTACGTAAGTAACATACAGATTGAAATAAGAAACCTAGAAGTCCCCTTAATCACTGTACCAGCCAGCATGGCGGCCATTTGGATCTACGAGTCCCCGTTAATGTTTCATTGTATTGTCTTCTAGTTTCCTTTATGTGTATGTCTGTGTCCATCTGTATTAATTATGTGTGTACATGACACAATGAGCATCGTACACTTTTATGACTTGCCTTTTGTAGTATGTGGTATGAACCAGCAAACAGAACTGTCTTTGAGGTGGTGAGTTTCCAATCGTCAAAAGGGTTCAAGCCAAGAATGGACAACAGTGCTTATTGTGTGTGTAGAGAGTTCAAATTAGAGCCATTATTTCCAACCCAGGAAATCTGAGGTTGAGGTTTCATGCTTTTTTAAAAAGCCAGGAATAGACAGGATACTGACTGCACCGATTAGCCTGTTCTGGGGGCAGCCCTCCCATCCCCAGGATTGTTGTAATATTAATAAAACTAGTGATGGCGATAATAACACAGATATCGCCATCACCTCTGACAAGGAGCTGAGCTCGGTCAGGGGCAGAGTGGACCCCTTGGAGTGTCTCCATATCTCAGAACTCAGGCCACTGCTGCTCCCCCAAACTTAAGCCTGGAAAAGCAGTGTAAATTTTGTCACAGGTCACTGTGAGGATCTGCTCCCCCTCTGTCTCCGAGACCTACCCTCACCAGGGGGCATAAGGAGAACAGCCAGGATGAGGGATTCCGGGAGACCAGATTCCAGATTTTAAAATAGCCTTTGAAATGTTGTGGCTGGAAGCTTGTGCCTCTCCCCGTCTTTCTTCTGTCCTTGCCCTGCTGGTGTGCATCTCACACTCTACTGGCCTTGCAGCCCAAGACCCGCTAGAAATTGTAAGGAAGCTGGGGCGAGTTACAGGTGCTCACCCCTCTCGGCATCTCTAAGGAGGCATCTGACGCTGAGATGGGGGCCACTCTTGCTGCCTGAGGAGGGGTGACAGGAGGACAGCCGAAGGTTCCCTGGCACCTCCTGGCGTCTGTGTCCCCTGCAGGAGTGACCTGGGGATGCTTCCCTGCAGGTTGTTTATTTCACGGCCACATTTCCCTACCTGATGCTGATTATCCTTTTGATCCGTGGCGTCACCCTTCCCGGAGCCTCTGAGGGCATCATTTATTACTTGAAGCCTGATTTGCTTCGCCTCAAGGACCCCCAGGTAGGAGCTGTGCTGGGGACCTTTCCCTGCTGTCTCCCACCCCAAACCACAGCCGTACTTTTGAAAATCTCTGGTTGCTTTTCTTTTGGTTTAAAGGCAGTATATCAGGAACTCAGTTGGTTAAGCCTCTGCCTTCGGCTCAGGTCATGATCTCAGGGTTCTGCTCAGTGGGGAGCCTGCTTCTCCCTCTTCCTCTGCTGCTCCCCCTGCTTGTGCTCTCCTTCTGTCAAATAAATAAAATCTTTAAAAAAATTTTAAAAAAAATAAAGGCAACGTATTGAGAACAATTAAAGATCTCTTGAAATCCCACCACTTAGCTGTTTCTCTATGAGCATTTTAGATTTCCTTCCAAGTCTTTTTCTAGTTGTGTGTGTGTGTGTGTGTTTTAATATAGTTGAGATAATTTTGTAGAAATATGTCTTTTTTCATTTAAATTATATTGTAAGCATTTTCCATATTATTAAATTCATTTGTAAATGTCATTTTAAACACTTGCCTATACTGTGTCCTCCATCTATCAACCGTTCAGTCACTCATTCATCCAGAATGTACTGAGGACCCATCAAGGGCCAGGTAGTGCTCTAAGAATGGAGCCAGCAGTGGGCATGACAGACCAGGCTCCGTGTCCTCTGAGCACTTACATGTGGGGCAGGTGTCATCAATCTGCTCCTATTCTTGGACAGTTAGGTCAGGCATTTTTTTTTTTAAGATTTTATTTATTTGACATACAGAGATAGGCAGAGATGCAGGCAGAGAGAGAGAGAGAGGAGGAAGGAGGCTCCCTGCCGAGCAGAGGGATCCCTGGCTCGATCCCAGGACTCTGAGACCATGACCTGAGCCAAAGGCAGAGGCCTAACCCACTGAGCCACCCAGGCGTCCGGACATTTTTTTTTTTAAATGATCACATATACAGCTGCAATGGACACCTTGTGTTTAAATCTTGGACCACATCTCTGATTATTTCTTGACAGTCTCTGGAATCACTAAGTCCAAGAGGATGTGCGTTTAAGTTTCTTGAAATGTACTGGCTTTAGAGAAATGGAGACTTTCTCCACCAGTATTGGAGGACACCCTTTTTTCCTCCAGGGCCCATGAGAGATTACATAATAATTTGCTTTAAACTTTGATCTAATTTGAGAGATCAAAATAGTATCATTTTGTTGTTTTAATTTAATTCCCCCCTCCCCTTCCCCACAGATTTACTGCGCATTTTGATTTCCTCCTATAGGATTTGTCTGAGCACATTCTTTGCACTCCCCTATCCCCTTCCCCAAGGAGTCCTGGGTTTTTTCCTTATATTCTAATGAAGTGGCTCTTGGCCCCATGTGTTGGCTGCCTAAGGCACTCAGTGCTGTGGAGTGAGCCTGATGCTCTCAGTTCTGCCCTGCCTTCTCTGGGCCCTGCCTTCTCTGAGCCCAGCCCCTCCACTCAAGAAATCCTAGTGTGGGGGCCCCCTGGGTGCCCCCAGAACCGCATTTAAATGGCCCTGCCTGTGAAGTGACATGTGAGTGGACGGTGATGAGTGTGCAACTCCAAGGGCACACCCAGGGGACCAGCAGGGTCTGAGGGGCCAAGGCTGGGCGCCCCCCACCCCCTACCACTTTCTTGGGGTCCCACATAGGTGTGGATGGACGCAGGCACCCAGATCTTCTTCTCCTTTGCCATCTGCCAGGGGTGCCTGACCGCCCTGGGCAGCTACAACAAGTACCACAATAACTGTTACAGGTGAGTGAAGGGGTAGGGGTGGGGTGCCGGGGACCGCAGGTTGATGGGGGGCTGGCCTTCCTGGAGTGTGGCCAGGGAATCACCGCGTTAGTTCCTAGACTGAATTTTTATCCTCCCTCCTTTTCTCCCTCCTTCTCCCTCTCTTGCCTTCCATGGTCCCTCCCCGTTCTCTCTCCCATACCTCCCCATGTGCATCTTTGCTCCCCCTTTTCCTCCCCACTCTGCTCTCTCCGCTTGCTCCACTGCTCCACTGTCTTTGGCTCTCTCCTCCCTGGTGGCTCTTCTTCCTCTCTTTCCCCTGGCTCCTCGCCATCCCGCCCTGCCCCACAGGGACTGCATCGCCCTCTGCTTCCTCAACAGCACCACCAGCTTCGTGGCCGGCTTTGTGGTCTTCTCCATCCTGGGCTTCATGGCGCAAGAGCAGGGGGTTCCCATCTCCGAAGTGGCCGAGTCCGGTAAGTGCCACTTTGCTGCCTGGGCCCTGAGGGGAGGACACAGATCCATCCTCCAGGGTCCCAGGCAGGGGTCCCAGCAGCTGGCTTATGGGAACATGTTTAGCCTCTGGGGGGCCTGCTTGGAGCAGAAGAGGGCCTTCTTAACGACGGGTGGGCGAGGGAGCATGGACTGAGGGGGCGTGGGCAGACCCACAGTCAAGCCAGCTCCTCAGAAGCAGAAGAGCAGAGTAACGGAAGAAACTACTCTTGAAACACACACACACACACGCACACATGCACGTGCACACACACACACACATTCCCCTTGCGCATGCACGTGTGTACATGTGCATGCTCGCTTGTGCGCTCGCTCGCTCTCGCTTTCTCTCTCTCGCATGTGCTCTCACACAGGGCCTTGGGAGAAGGCTCTTCCCTGCGGGTAGTGAGAGCCCGTACAGAGCTCTCCTGACCTCTGTGTGCCTGGCAGGTCCTGGTCTGGCCTTCATCGCATTCCCCAAGGCTGTGACAATGATGCCCTTATCCCAGCTGTGGTCCTGCCTTTTCTTCATCATGCTCATCTTCCTAGGGCTGGACAGCCAGGTTTGTCACCCCACCCACCCCACTGCACCCCTCCCTGCCCTGTTGACCCTATTCCCAGCTTCTGCGCTTCTGGGAATTCCCCCCCCCCAATCTCTTTCCCCCCTGACCATATATTCCAGATCCCCCTCCACTTTCCAGGGCTTGTCCTTGCAGTTGGTTGGAGGACCCTGGGCCTTAAGACCAACCTATTCTGTGAGGGGGCCATCTACCTTCTCCCCCTAGGCCTGATCCTTCCCCATGCATGGACACCTCCCTCCCAAATGGCCCTTCAGCCTCCTTCTGGCTATCCAGCTCAAGCATCCCAGCCCCACTCCTCAGCCTTGGGGACAGAACATGTCTCATGCTCTGGTCCCCATGTTGGGACCCTTGGTTGTCCCAGGGCAGGACTGGCACCCCCACTTCTGCCCTTGAACCCCCTCCTGTGCTCCTGTGCATCAGCATGGGTGAGTGCCAACTCCCCTCCTGCCCACAGTTTGTCTGTGTGGAGTGCCTGGTGACAGCCTCCGTGGACATGTTTCCCAGTCAGCTCCGGAAGAGTGGGCGGCGAGAGCTCCTCATCCTGGCTATTGCAGTTGTGTGCTATCTGATAGGGCTCTTCCTGGTTACGGAGGTGAGTGTGTGGGGGTGTGTGTGGCCTGCAGGATGGGCTCCAGGTTGAGGGAGCCAGGGGCCACACCTTCCTTATCAGCTACTTGGGGATGCTGATACAGGCTCTGCCCTCATCACAGTGAGGATGTAGGGAGAGTTAGCTCTTTTGGTGTCCTGTGACAGAAACCAAATGCTAGCCAGTTTGAGCAGAAAAGAGAGTTTTTGGGGGCCAGGAAACTGAAAAGTCTAGAGGGTATTGGTTTCAGGTATAGTTGGATCCAGCTGCTCTAAGGACATTGTCAGGAATGCCATTCTTAGCCAGATTTCCTTCCCAATATTAAAGAGCACTGGCAGAGCTTCAGGCTTACCTTCTGGCACCCACCCAACACCCGAGGAAAGAGAGGGACCTTTTCTTAAGAACACAGTGAATGTCCAGCCCTAGCTCCGCTTCAGGCCTGTAGCAGGGAAAGGAGCACCCTCAGAGTGAGGCGGTGACAGCTTCTACAAGAGAGGATGCTGGGAAGATACAAAGTGTATGTCCCACACTTCCCAAGAGTCAGAAATGGTGGTCCTGATGTTAAATGAGGGGCCTGGAGGCAAGGACAGGAGAGGAAAACTCCCTTTAGTTAGTTGTAAGGAATGGGCTTGGGCAGGAGGGGTGCCCAGACGAGTGGTTGCGCCTTCGCTGTGGAGCGGGTACCCTGCCCGCCCTGGCCAAGGCCCTACCCAGCTCCCCGGCTTCTCTGCAGGGCGGGATGTATATCTTCCAGCTGTTTGATTATTACGCATCTAGCGGTATATGCCTGCTCTTCCTGGCAGTGTTTGAAGTGATCTGCGTCAGCTGGGTGTACGGTAAGTGGAGAGAGGAGTGCGTGGGGGAGCCTCCAGCCCCCTCCTCCAAGAAGGACATGATCTGCCCAGGAGAGACGGGATGTGCCAACCCTCTGGTTTCTATAGGTCTTTGTATTGCTGCCCTGGGAAGTTCATCCACCCCTGGGAGCCCAGGCATTTGTCATTATGGCAGACAGAGCTGGTGTAAGGACAAAACCGATTTCCCACAATGGTGAGAGGAATTAGAAACAACGGGGAACAGTTTTGTTGATACAGAAGCAGCTGGAAGCCCTTCGCCAGTGGGAATCCTAGCTTTAGGGCTGCTTCGTCCGAGCCTCCGTACATCCCCACATTCCCTTTCTGGGTTATCACCCAGACTTTGCTTGAATACTTCCCCAAACAGGAAACTCATTCCCGTGTTTTTGAGGGGGCTTTTCTCCTTATGGCTATTACACATTCCTTTCTTAGACTGGAGTGAATTCTGCCTTCTGTTGACTTCTACCACCACCACCCCCCACCCGGGCTGGGGTATCCAGCCAGTGATGCTGAGCTAGAACGTCCTATCTGGTGACAGTGGAGGGAGGAACCTTTATGCATTGAGTCAATGCACTGTTAAATCCCAAGAAACAAGCTGACTATGGCATACCTTATCTCTCAGCCCACACAGCAGCCCTTTGCAGGGGGGAGGCAAGGCTCAGAGAGGTAGTTCTCTTGTCTAAGCCCACACAGCTAGTATGCGGAAGAGGCATCATCATATCCCAGGACCCTGGGGCGGGGGGACATGCTGCCAATGTAACAAGGCTCTGGGCAGAGGTGGGGAGCTGGGTCCATTTAGCGGGACTGAGGAGGAAAACTGTGAGTAGGAAGGTTTTTATTTTGCTACCTTGAGCCTTCCTATCTAATGTCCTTCCTCTCCTGGGACATGTCTCCTATAGTCTCACTTCAAACATGTGATGTCTTTCTGATTTCTCTCTACTGCGTCTCGGAACTTGTTATCAAAGAGAGTCTGATAAACTTCATCACAGTGAGTTCTAAAAAGCTGAGGAACTATAATAGTTTATGCCTCCCCAGCATTAGCTGGTATCCGGGGGAGAATTTTGGAAGTCAAAGCAATGACGCCCTAATGGGACATTTCGTGCACCCTGGTGATGAGTGGGGAGTCATTGCTTTGCTGAGGAAGGGCTTGGGGGGGACCATCCCAGGATCTTTCCCGATCGGTGGCTATCTCCTTAGAGGACTGGCTAGGCCTGGATCTGGAGCAGACGTGGAAACAGAAGGATAGTACATAAAACCAGGCAGGGTTTCCACAAACCCAGATCAAGCCTCTTGTCGGGCTTTCCCGAGAACGTGGTGTGGTTCCTCCAGAGTCTAGAATCTAGACTGTTGTTCCCTCCCAAGTGGCTCTCTGGCCCCGTGTGAGTTTGGCGTGCTCCGCAGGCATAGCGGGACCCTCGCCATTTTGTTCTTTTGACTTGAAACTGAATTCATCTCTGCGGCATAGATAAACGAGCATGGATGTAGCAATGGTGCCATTTTAGGCCCACGCCGTCCTCGGGGTTTAGGATTTAGGCTCTTCATTCCTAGACAAGGGGATAAAGGATCGCACTGGGAGGTTGAGTAGCTCTCACGAGGGCTCCTGGGTTTTTCATGGCAGCCCCTTCTCCCTCTCCACTCCCTGCTTTGTGGCTGCGATGCCAGTGACCCTGCTCATTCACGTGCCCTGACCCAGTTTCCCCTGACAGGGTGGGGGGCAGAGGGCAAAGCCAAGTGAGTCCTCCCCGAATATCTACAAGCTGTCTCCCTCCTCCCGTTCTCACACTCTTCTCCCACTGCCCTGGGCAGGAGCAGACCGTTTCTATGACAACGTTGAGGACATGATTGGCTATCGGCCATGGCCCTTGGTGAAGGTCTCCTGGCTCTTTCTGACCCCTGGACTTTGCCTGGTATGTGCCCAGCCAGCTACCCTCCTGCCGCCAGAGGACTCGGGGACGAGGAGCAGGACGCCTGAGCTCTGGGCTCCTTCCCTGCCTATCCAGTTACCCAGGGAAGCTGGTCCATTCTCCCTTTCTGGGTCGGTTCTCCCTGCACTTGCTTTCAGTTCTCCTGCCTCATTCCAGTTTCTGCCCCATTCCTTTTTCTCTGCCCAGCTTCCCAGTTTTAGTGGTCTCTTTCTGTCTGCCGATTTAGGGCTCCTCCACCTCCCCTCCCTTCCTCAGAGCTCCTCCTATCTCAGTCCTCGGGGGAGCCATGCCTTGGCTCACAGCTTGTGATGGCTTTTACTAGTCTACCTCTGTATGTACCACAGTGCATTAACTCGTCCTCTGTCCCTGGACATTGAAGTGGGTGAAGAGAGAATTTCAAGGACTCTGTGTCTCATCTGTGTCCACCTCTCCCTCCTTCCAGGCCACCTTCCTCTTCTCCTTGAGCAAGTACACCCCTCTCAAATACAACAACATCTACGTGTACCCTCCCTGGGGCTACTCCATCGGCTGGTTCCTGGCTCTCTCCTCCATGGTCTGCGTCCCACTCTTTGTCATCATCAGCCTTCTGAAGACCCAGGGATCCTTCAAGAAGGTAGGGGCCTGGGGAAGGGGTACATGGAAAGGGGTTCCTGAGAGATGGTGTGGGGCCCAGCTCTGAGTGTGGGGCCATCCTTTGGTCTCATGGAATCTTTGAAGACCAGTCCCATGGCTTCACTGCCAGAAACGTTCAAGAGACCTCGGGTTCTGGGCATTCAGAATCTGACCTCCAGCAGATCATGTGGGCAAGCTGAGCAAGAGTAAACTGTCAGAGGCTTAAGGAGGAAACTGAGTCACAGCAAGAACTTAAAGAAGTGCCCAGGCAGAGATTTAGAGAGTACAAATCCCTTGCTCCCAGGAAACTAATAACCCGTTGCCATGGTTCATTTCATACACAGGCTTCCGGCTTCTTTTCTTCTCTTAATTCTGCCTGGGAAACCAATGCAAAGACTCCCTGTTTAGAATTTAAGACATGCCTTCCTAGAAGGGGATAGAGCATGTCCCACAAAGATATTACACTTGTAGAAATTGATCCGGCCTATAAGTAACAGAAAACCCAACCTGCAATAAGCAAATTGGCTTATTTTCTTTTACATCAAGAAGACCAGAGATGGATCCTGTTGACATTTGGTTCAGCTGCTCGAAAGAGGTCATTAGGGACCAAACTCTTCCTATATTTCTGCACCTCTGTCTGAGCATGTCTTTGTCATCATGCTCACCAGCCCATGGTCACAAGAAGGCTGTCATGACTCCAGTCATCACATCTGCATTCAAGGCAAGAAGGAGGGGGAAGGAGATGGTACCAATAGCAGTAATAATAGTAGTACTACTACTCATATAATAGGGACCTATTGGTCACATCATAATAGTAATAGTAAGAACAAAAATAAGCACTTATTGGTCAACTTACTTTGAGCTGTGTACTATTAATATCTTTGTTTTACAGATAGGGCACATAGGGGTTAAATGGGTTGCCTGCAATTGCACAGGTAGTTAGTAAGAGCCAGGACTGGAACCTGGCCAGTTTCTGGTCCTAGTCACCACGCTACTGTGTCTTCTCTCTTCTCGAAATATTTATTCCCATATTCACTCAGATTCTACCAATGGCCCCTATGTGTCTGGCTCTGGGCTGGGCCCCGGGGACACAAAAAGGATGAAACATCTGTGCCTTACTCACCAGTAGCACCCATCTGTCCCCTCTCATCTCCACAGCGCCTGCGACAGCTCACCACCCCTGACCCCGGCCTGCCACAGCCCAAACAACGCCTGTATCCAGATGGTGGTACCAGCCAGGACGGCGGGCCTTCCCCAGCAAAGGAGGGATTCATAGCTGGGGAGAAGGAGACCCACTTGTAGGATGTGGCCAGCAGTCAGGTGGCTATGGAGCCAGGAACCTCTGTTAGGGCCACGACGGTGGACAGCCTTCACCTCCGTCCCCTACCGCAGTCCAGCTGGGGACCTCTGTGATGTCCATGGGTGCCCCCAGCCAGAGGCCAGGCCGCTCGCTCCTCAGCTGGGGCAGCTCCTTCTGTGGGCGAGAGGTGGTCTGCTACACCACACCATAGATGTTGGAACACACCTTCTTATTTATAAAGGAGGGTGGTCTTCTTTGAGTCTACCATCTGATTCAAACACATCATGCTGTATGGGAGCTCCCGCTGTAGGGATGTTCCAGCTTCCTGTATTTGTGCTTTGGGAGGGTAACGCCGATGGTGATACGTCTCACGCTTGGACTCGGAGAGCCTGATGGAACATGGTGGGTTGGAAGTGACAACAGAACACACCATATTTGTTCTGACATTCCATTAGAGGAGGTTCTTCACTAGGCTTGGTGTTCTGAAGTGCCCGGGGAAGGAACTAGAGATACAAAAAGCTTTCACGAGCCATCAGGGTCTCAAGTTTTCCTGGAGGCTTCTCAAGGTGCCCCTGGTTCCCCACGCTTCCTGAAATCTGTGTCCTCGGCTCATGGAACATTGGAATGGAAGGAACTTAGAGATGATCCCTAGACTGTTCAAAGGCAAGAGTGTCTGTACCTTCCTGTGCCCAAGGCAGACATTGCTAATCGATAACAGAGTCTTCCCACCACACAGTCCTTCCAAATACAGAACTCCAGGCAGCTCCATTGGCCACCCTGCTTTTGTCCCACCTCCTGACTTCATGGGTAAGAAAACTGAGGACCAAAGAGAAAGTGACTTTTTCAAGCTCACATAACTATGCCCAAAACCTAGTCTCCTTTTCTAAGGCTGAGGTTCTTCCCATGATACCCTCCTGCCTTAGTTAACAAGTATATATGGATTGTCTGCTATGGTGTGCTAGTCTTCTCTGCCTCGACCCGTTCCTGTTTAGTTCTAATGTCTTGGGGTGGGAGGGAGAGGGTCCCCTCTCTAGAGAGGTGAGCGACTTTCCCCACATTGGCATCCCTATCTTGGCATTTCCTCTGCCGGCCCATACTCCTCTGGCCAGATTTCCTCTCTCGCTCCTTTTGTTCTTGCCCTTTTCTATCTCCTCTTCCTCCAGAGATTCCTTGGAGTATGTGAAAGCCCACCGGTCTCCCACAGAGTGGGAGGTGTTGCATGTGGGATGCTCCTCTCCCCAGGTCCTTATCAAATGATACCAGAGCCTCCGGAAGGCAAGGGAGGGGGAGGAGTTGGGGTGGGGGAGGCCACTTCGGGACAGTGGCCTGGGGCAGGACCTGGGAGCTGGAAAAAGGAAAGCCACCTGTATACACCTCTGTATCTACAGATAGCCATCTGCAGGGATGCAAAGATAGATGTCACCCAGAGCCAGTGGCTGGTGGCCGGAGCAAAAATCTGTGGTCCAACCAGGGTGAATTTCATCTTCAGAGCACCCAGTGTTTTTCACCCAGATCTGTCAGGGCTTCCCTGCTGGGCACAAGCAGATGTCTAGACCCCTGGGTTCAGCCTCCCTTGGACTGCTCTGCATATCCGTGCTCGCTTTGGTCAGACTAGTTAGTGGGTGAAGAAGGAGGTCCAGGAGAAAGCCATAGAGAGAAACTGCTTCAGCCTGTCAGCTCTCCTGAATGACCCCGGGGGACCTGTGGAGCAGGTGTGCTGCTTTCTGCTGCCGCCTGGTGGCAGATGGGAGCAGTGCCCCCTTCCCTGGCCCTGCCAGCCTCTGGAGCTCCCCATAGGAGCAGGAGGAAAGTGCTGGCTAGCTGAGCATTTCTTTCCTGTGTAAGCTCACGCTGCCTGGAAACTAAATACTTCTTATGTCCTCCTCCCGTGGCCTCAGCGGAGCTCCCCAGTACAGTTGGCTTGGTTTGGGGGAGCCCAGCTTCAAGGGCATGGGTGCTGAGGCCGGCCAGGCTCCTCGGCCCCCAGCCTCCTCCCCAGGGTGTGCTGTGCTTTTTAGCCTGGCCCCCTTTTAGTCTGGGCTATGGCATTGTCTGTTGTGGGTGGTTGTCCTGTTCTGCACAGCGATGGGGCACCAGCTCTCCCCAGCTCCCTGGGCCCTCAGCCTCAGTATTGAACTCTGCAGACGGCAGACACCACTGTCCTCTCCCCACATCAACTCACCAGGACTCTCAACTGCTCCAGATCCCCTGGCTTTAAGCTCACCAGCATGTCCAGGAAAGTCTCTGCTCTGGCATGGGGGTGAAGGAAGTGGTGGGGGCGGGGGTGGGCCTGGTTGCAGCTGGAGAGAACATCAGCCAGAGAAAAAGGGACTTCAGGGAAGCCACTCATTGGGCCCACAAGATGGGCAATGAGCACGAATTTGACTCAAAGTGCCCAGAGCACTACTTCAGCTGTGCGTGCATGAGTGTGTGTGTTTACATACACATGTATGCTTAAAGAGCATAGCTATGCCTCTGTGGGTTGTAGGGTCATAACTTGGGGTCTGTTTTCATCTCATCGAGACTATTTAAGTTTTAAACTGGTGGCCCGATCAGGCAACCATGACTTGTTTGGCCACTATGATATTTAAAGAACAACTTTTTTTAAGGCGGACGCCTCCAGGCACTCTCCAGTTTGCCACTGACCCCCCTCCCAGCCAAGTCCCTATTACTCATACCTGATCTTTTCACGCATTCATGCCTAAATGCATTTGCCTTCATAACCAGTGCCCAAGCAGAACAGAGAATTCTGTGCAAGGGAGGTCACCGGAACCCTCGCTGGAGCAGGACAGAGACCCAACACAAGTGGTCTCAGGAGTCCCAGTGCCTCCAAAGGGCTGGAAGTTCATGGCTTGTTCATGAACTTCCCACTCTGTAGACCCTCTGATGCAATTTATTAAACCTGGGTCACCTCCCCCTCCCACCTAGACTCTTCTCTTGCCCAAAGAAAGATGGTGGCTGAGTTTAATTGCGAAGCTGGATCTAAAATGTCAGTGCACGGCAGCCCCTAGGGGCAGGGTGGGCTCCAAAGCAAAAAATGTGGCTGTGTTTTCTGAAGTCTGGGGTCTCTCCTGCCTCCCAACCCCACTAGTGCAACCAGATGTGCTTAGAAATCACCCTCCCCCTTCCTTTATTTTAGGCAAAAGCATTTTTATCTGACTGGCACTCCTCTATGTTGTGAGGCTAAGACTGTCCCTGCTTTTCCCTCCCCACCCCCAGGCTGGGATTCTGGGGAGCCCACCCTCTAAAGCTGGGGTTTGCTGTCCCCAGCTACTCACTTTGTCTTCCCTGTATGTCCGCCTTGCGTGGCTGGGTCTTGGTTCTGGCTTGGACTTGGCTCTCCCCGTCCCATCTCCCCTGAGAGTCCAAGACGCTGCTCGGTGCAGGAGCTGAGGAGGGGGCTCAGGCGAGCTCAGCCCCCTCCGCCCCATCCCCCTTAGCTGGGAGAGCTCTGGGAACTGAGAGGGGCCTTGAACTCTGCTGACACTGGAGCCTCTGACCTCAGGGGAGCTGACTTCCCATTTCAGGCTGTGGTCTGTGTGTGTTGGGCCAGAAGGTGCCTGACTAGGGGAAACTGTTCCCCTATCTAGCCTGGCTTCTCCCTTTTACAGCTTCCCCACCCCATCCCATGCGGAGCCCCAGAAGAGGATAGCTGGCCCTGGTTTGGGGCCTCCAAGAACTATCTGGGCTTCACGTCCAGCTCTTTGCCCAAATCCACCCTTCAGGTATGGGCCACCTTGAGGTTGACCCTTGACTTCCGGCTGGTCTCTTGTCTCTGCTGTCACTGTCAACAGGAGGCACAGCTCTGCCCTTTCTGCTCCATTCCAGTGCTGCCCAGGACCTCAGCTCAGAACTCCCCCAACTGGGTCAGAGAGAAAGACAGACAGAGAGAGAGAATGTAATGTCCAATCTCTCAGCCTTGTAAGATTTTTGACTGTGGAGGGGGAGGGGACAGGGTTACAGGAATGGGGACTGGGGCAGGAGAAAGAAGCAGAAGCAGATGGCATTAGGGGGAAGCATGGTGGGGCAAAGGGACCTAGACTACATGCCCTGGAAGAGAGCTGTATGAAGTTTTGGAGGAAAGAGCCAGGATGGGGCTTTGTGGGGAGGTATCATAATCACAAGGCTTGAGGTCAGCTCACTGGAAAGGCTAGCACCTTGTCTTCAAACAGCCAGGGGATAGAAGGAGCTCTCTGAATAAAGTTTCCAGTCTAGTGAGGTATCCAGCATCCAAGATGGCTGTCTGTGAACCCCACCTCCTGGGACCCACGCCCTTGATCCACAGTGTGTGTGACAGAATGGTG
The DNA here is from genome assembly GCF_030435805.1 of Mustela lutreola. NCBI lineage: Eukaryota > Metazoa > Chordata > Mammalia > Carnivora > Mustelidae > Mustela > Mustela lutreola. Next base: position 44,574,184 of record NC_081297.1, read on the forward strand.
GCAAGTGACTTCTTCTGTCTTGACCTCTTGGGTCATTCGCTCGGGGAGGGGAGGGGGAAGCCAGTCACCATGCCACGTAGACACTCAAGCACCCCAACAGAGAGGCCCATGTGGGTGGAACAGAGGCCTCGGACCAAGGGCCCTCATTGACATGTCAGCCACGTGACTGAGTCACTGTGGAGGGGGGTCCTTCAAAAGGGACCAAAGAAGGGTGGCTGATGTTGCAGGCCTGGCTGGTGTTGACTGTAACCTCACGAGGGGCTCTGTGCCAGGAAGGTCCAGCCAGGTGGGCCCTGAATTTGGAGCAGTTTATTATGCACCAGCAGGTAACCAATATGAATCCTTGACTCCCCTGCACACCAGAATCTCCCTGTTTGAGGGGGTCGGGTGCCACCCCTCATCAGAGGCGACCCTCAGTACTCCCTGGGATTCCTCCCGTCTGAGCCTTTTGCCTTTCTCCCCCATCCTCACCACCTCTGGCCCTCCAAAGCCCTGCCCGGACCCTGGGCTTTGCCCTCCTCTCCCTGCTCGGAGGCAGGGGAAGCCGGCCTGCCACCCTGGTCCTCACGTGTCCACTCCCCGGTGGCCCAGGGCACGTGGCTTCCCTGTGAGTTTAGCTGCTCAAGAAAGTGACACGGGCTCATTAGATGTGACAGGGAGGAAAAGCTTGCTAGCCAGTGGTTGGCAGAGAGGTCAGGAGGACAGCAGGGGGCTGCGGAGGGCCAGGCTCTGCTCCCAGCCCACAGGAGTACATGAACATGGCCTACACCCAGCCTGTCCTCAGCTGGAGGGGGTCTGCTGATGAAAGGACCGTCCCCATGAGAGGAGCCTCAAGGCTATGACTTTTCATCTTTTCATCTGTTGCTGTTTTTTGTTTTTTTTTTTGTTTTTTTTTAAAGCTTTTATTTATTAATTTGACAGAGAGAAATCAGCAGAGAGCCTGATGCGGGACTCGATCCCAGGACCCTGAGATCATGACCTGAGCCGAAGGCAGCGGCTTAACCCACTGAGCCACCCAGGCACCCTGTTTTGTTTTGTTTTAAATCAAGACCTTTGAGTTGGTGGTAGGACCTTTCTTATCTGTAGGGGTGATTGAAATGTGACTTTTTGTGCAAATTAGATGGCTAAATTATTTCTTTTGGAGCAAGAGGGTCTACTTTTCTCTCCACGATACACAGTTGTATACCCCCTTATGGTTTTCCAGGAAATTTAAAAAAAAAAAAGTTGAGTTCTATTGATTGCTTTTTCTGCATCAATTGAAATGATCATATCGTTTTTCTGCTTTAATCTGTTAATGTGGTGAATTATATTAATGGGTTTTTTCCTAATATTTAACCATCTTTAATTCCCGGGAACCATCTAAGCTGGTGGTGATCTACCATAGTCTTTGTTATTCACTGCCAGATTCAGTGTGCTAATATTTTGCTTGGAGTTGCTATATTCTGGCTATATATACGCCCAGAAGCAACAGTGGCTTCTAGTTTCCCTTTCTCATGTTGCCTTGTCTCCTTCCGTTTTTGTTTTTAAGATGACTTTAGCCTCGTGAAAAGCCATTTGGGCATTTTCTTTCTTTTCCCCCTCTCTGAAGGAGTTAATAAAAGGTTGGAACTTTCTGCTCCCTTGATGTATGGTAGAATTGTGTAGAACCATTTGGCCTGGTCTTCTGTCGTTGTTTCCGTGGAGGGAGGTGGCAGAGAGATTTTTTAACATGTGCTCAAATTTCTTTAATGACCATTCATCTCAAATTTCCCATTTGTACTCGAGTGAGTTTTGGTAAAGTATTTTTCAAAGATTGTACTCATCTTACATGACAATTTTCAAACATGTTGTTCTAAAGTGTGTAGTTTATTTATAGCTGGTTTGTAGTATTCTGTTTATAAAAACATTTCTGCAGGATTGGTAGCTATGTGCCCCTTCCTGTCTCAGTTTATTTATCTGTGCCAAATCTCATTGTCGTGATCAGTCTAATTGGAGGCTTGTCAATTTGATTAGTCTTTCCTTAGAACTAACTTCTGCTTCTGTTAATCCTTTCTGTTGTGTGTATCTTTTCTGTTTCTCTGTTTCTGCTTTTGTCTTGATTAGTTCCTTTTTCCTATTGCCTTTAAGATTATCCTGTTTTGTTTTGTTATTTTTTATTTTATTTTAATTTTTTGAGACTTTAACTTCTTAATGGGAACAATCCTGTCAGAGATGGCAGTTGGGCTGACTAACCTGTTGCTTCCGGGTCGGACATTCGGGGACTCTGTGTCTCTCTGAGATGGTGGACTAGGCTCCCTCAATCCTGGGGGGTTGCGAGGGAGGCCACTTCCAAGCCTGGACGTCTTAGAAGGAGAAAGGATTGGGGGTTCTGGGGGAAGGGAAGCTGGGAATGTGGAATAAGAGCCAGCTCTCCTGGAGGCTTCCTGCCTTTCTGCAGCTGGTTCCCACAACTTCTCCACAGCCTGCCTTGAGGTTCCTTAGGGTCATGGAAGCAGGAAACTCAGAGGTGCTCAGGGCTAGCTAGTGGGTCTAGGGCGCCTGGTTCTCTAGGGAAAGGAGCCACCCAGACCTGCGGGAGGGATGGGAGGAGAGGGTGAGGAAAGAGTTTTCATCCGACCCCTTCATCTCCTGAGCCCAGTTCCCTCATCCTCCAGCCTCTTCCAGAATGGAATTTTCCCAGTGGGACCGGTTCTGTCTCTAGGCTGGAACAACATGGGTCTCCCTGGGTCTGGCTCCTTCCTGGGAAGGGGAGAGGAGCAGATAAGAGGTCAGGCTGCCACTACAGGCCACGTGCTCTTGTCGGGCCCCACATTCTCCTGGAGGGAACACGTCACCCTGCCTTGTGAAGACTTGCCTGGTGGTGGTGGCCTCTCGGGGCCATGCTTTGTCCTGATGGAGAGCTCTCCTGAGTTCCCGTTCCCCGGACACTCCCTGTCTGTGACCCTGGCTGCTCTCTTGTACCTCAGTGGCTCACTCTGTGGGTCAGAGGAGAGAGGGAACTGATGGCAGCTGAGTAGAGCAAGTGAGGGGACCTCCTGGGCCAGGGGTCAGTAGGGTGCCAGAGCAGGGTGGAACCAGCCCTAAGAGGGAGCAGCCATGAGCATCGGCCTGGCACCGCATTGGTGAGCTATGGAACAGTGAGGCGTCCTCCTGAGCCATTTTCCACAAGCAATCTGACAAGAGTGGGCACAAGCGTCTGCTGCCAGGCTTCCTCCCTAGGTCCCGGTCCTTCAGTCCATAGAGTTTGCCTGTGCCTCCTGCTCTAAAACCACCTCCGTCCCAAATAGCTTCCTTCAGGGCAGCTCAGGAAAGACACCTGGGGTGGGCGGCCTCTTCATTTCATCCCACGGGCCAACGTTTGTTGATTGATGGGGACTCCTGCAAAGCAGTGGTCAACAAGCCCCATCTGTCAAGGCTTGGGGAAGGAAGGGAGGCGTACCAAGGTCCATGGCAGCCTTCTGCCAGCCCTGCGGGACGAGAAATTGACCCTACCACAGTTTTGGGTAATTCATGCTGAGGTCAAGAAAGGTTGCCAACCCAGGTCTTGTGGGTAATGGGCCATGGAATCCATCCTGTTATTTTAAAAAGCAAATCTGAGTTTCCTTGGCATGGGGTGACAGGGACGAGGTGGACAGAGGGCTGTGAGGTGGCCCACTGGGCCCTGGGTGGGGGGGCGGCAGGCGGCTCTTCCGCACCAACTTTTGCTCTGGACAGTAGCTGCCCCCACCTGGCCAGCCCCTGGAAGTGCCTGCCAGCCTGTGTCCAAGCCCTCTCCTTCCCCACTGATGATGGTGCCCCGCCAACTGAAGTTTCCCAGGAGAAGCCCAATTTTATCATTTCCTCAGTCGAGATGGTCCTTTCATGTAAGGACATTCACAGATTAGGAGACAGTCCTGTGGCAGAGCGTCTCTGTTTTTGCCTCAGGAAGCTATGGTCATTCCGCCCCCTGAACTGCTCCCCTGTCCTCGGAACTGGTCTTGACCTTGCTGTGTCTGGCTCCCTGCAGAGGCCTTCCTTGACTGTTCACCCCCTCCCCATCTCCCCCTCACCTCTCCTGCGCCACCACTTGCTCTGTGAAAACAGCTGTCCCTTTGTGTTTCTGTGACAGCACCGCTCAGTGCGATCTCCTGGAGGGCAGGACCCTTGTCTGTCCCATTCACTGGATGCCCCCCGCCCCCGTACCAGTGCCTGGGGCATGCTGGGCTTCCTAACCTTGCTAACTGCTCCCTGAATTCTCACGCTGCTGTCCTGTTCTGGGCCATTGCTCTCAGGTGCCCCTTATTGGAAACATTCTGAATCAATGGCTGAGGAGTTTCTCCCCGCTCAAGGGTCACTATAGGGAGAGGCACTGGCCAAGGGACCCAGGGGGCTTCCGTTAGAGCCCGTGGTCTCCCTCTCCCACTAGAGAAAGAGTGTTCCTTCCAGACGACCTCAGGGGCCAGAAGGCTTGGAGGATGGCGCCGCCCTGTGTTCCCACACAGCAGCAGCCCTTTTGGCCTTCAGCCCTCTCCCAGGCCTGGGCTGAGCTGGGTCCCCTCAGGGGTGTTCTCCAGGGACCCGTCCTCAGATTCCTGGGTCAGAGAGTTCCCAGGATGGGACAGGTCATTGCTGGCCCCAGACTTCTCCTGGAATTTCCCATTTCCTGGAAGGAGGGTGAGGTCACGTTCCTTCTTACTTGAACTGGGGATAACGGGCCCCAGCCTGGGGAGCTGCCTGGATTTCTGGTTGTTCAGAGTTCTGGTCACCAGGAGAGTGGGTCACCCTCTTTACAGGTGTCCCCGGACCCTCCACCCAGGCCAGTCACTCTTATCCCACAGTGCACTGACTCTGAAGCGTTGGCTTTGCTGCAAGGCTCTGTCCTCTCTCCCCCGCCAGGGGAAATCACTCTCTGTGAAGCCCCTGTCCATAGCAGTGAATGCTTGCTCGAGCCCCTTGTCTCTCCTCTCCGCCCTGATGCTGTTGTCGTCTCCTGCAGAATTTGGGGGTCCCCTCCTGCAACCTGCAGATGTCTGCCCCACACACTCCATGGTTCGGTGCAGCTTGTCCTTCCGTGCCCTCGGGCCTGTTGACCTCCACCTCCGGAAGGGCTCTCTACCCCAAGGCTGGTCAAAGCAGACCTGTGATTAGAAGGTCAGACATTCAGAGGCTGATGATCAAATGTGCTCAGTGGGACCTGGGAACCCAAACACAGCCCCGCTCTCCATGGCATAAGGCCAAGCACAGCAGATGGGGTCCTGACCCCTCCTCTCCCTCTCTGCGGGGAGGCACACTGGAGGTCATAGGGCTTCTTCCCTCTAACGTGGCCCCGGTCTCCACTGTTAGCGGCTCTTTTACTTGGCTGAAAGGTGCTTGTGGGAACGCGTGTATCCGCATGCGCGCTGTGTGGCAGCGCTGAGTGTTGGGGTCAGCTGCCCGGCCCTGCACCCGCAGCTCTGACCCATCCTATGACTCCCGCACAAGCCCCCAACTCTTTTTTATTTCGGATGGGGCTTCCTAACCGTGTCCTATGGTGGCACCGAGTTACCCCATCCCGGGGTCAGAGATGACACCGCTGTGGCCAGAGGAGAGCAGCCTGGCAGTCTAGCTGCCCCCCAAAGCCCTCGGGGCTGAGGGCTGCACAGCAGCCTCTGGCTTCGGACTCTGGCCAACCGGACGCTTGGACCCAAGGTAGGACCCCACTCTGAGAGAAACGGAACCAACGCAATTTGCTCAAGTGACATATTTCAATATAATCTCTAAAACTCTATGAATTGAACAGATAAAATACCTCTGGGCTATTTTGTTACAAAATATTTGCCATTTGGATTCATCGCTGGGTGCAGCCATCCTGCCTTTCCCTAGAGAGGTTTCTCTCCAACGAGGAGAGGGGGCAGATGCGGGGGGCTGGGGCGCGGGTGGGGGGATGTTCAGCAAGAAGGTCTGTACAGCAGGACACAGGGACAGATGGACAGATGGCTACCAGGGAAGCCTATTGGACGCAAAGAGACATTCTGGCAGGTTGTGGGGGAACAGGGTTCAGTCGGCGGGGGGTGGGGGGGTTGTCCAGGGCCCAGGTCTGATTGATAGGTATGTCTTGGAGACTAGCAGGCTTCCAGGCCAAGCTGCCAGGGTGGGGGCGGGGGCTTGTTCCAGCTCCAGTGGGGGACTTGCTCAAAACTGTGTGGGAGGGGCGCCTGGGTGGCTCAGCGGGTTAAGCCGCTGCCTTCGACTCGGGTCATGAACTCGGAGTCCTGGGATCGAGCCCCGCATCGGGCTCTCTGCTCAGCAGGGAGCCTGCTTCCTCCTCTCTCTCTCTCTGCCTGCCTCTCTGCCTGCTTGTGATCTCTCTCAATAAATCTCTCTCAAATAAATAAATAAAATCTTTAAAAAAAAAAAAAAAACTGTGTGGGAAAACTATTAATCATTCCCATTCCTGCTTCTGAAGCTGGGACTGGATGGATACCACTGAGAGGGAGCCCAGGTCCCCTAAAGTAAGGCCTAGAGAGCTGATCCAGTGGGCCCATCCTGGGGTCATGGGGGATGTGCTCAGGACACTGTGTCTGGGGGCCCAGTCAGCACTCCACTGCACCCCCGCCCCACTGCCTCGGGGAGCAGGGAGCCCTACTGCACATCCAGCCAGGCCCTCTGGGAGGGCTGGGGCCTGACGCTGCCGTGGGGAGGAGCAGGAGGCTTGTCCCACCTCTCTGGGGACAGGGAATGAGGTGGGTCCCAACCTCAGCTTGTTGGCTGATCGAAGGAGGGCAGTTAGAGCCAGTGGGAAGTCTGGCTTTCCTGACACTGAGGGGGGCCATCAGGAATTAAAAGCCCCTCAGATCCCAGGCTTGGCTCCAGGTGCCGCTGACCCAGGCTGATCTGCCTCCTAGGCCAGGCCTCCCTGCGCTGCCAGTGGGGCCCAGGGAAACCACCCCAGTGAGAGCGGGTAAGCCCCTACCTGGGGAAGGGACCCTGTGGTGCCTGGGCGTCTGGTCTTCAGAGAGAGGCTCCAGGCATGGTTTCAGCCCTAAGACCTTTGCTGGGCCCGGCCTGGAAAGTCAGGGCCACAGCAGAGCTGGGACGGAGGTTGTGTGCCCATCAACAGAGAGGAGGGCACTTTCCAACCAGAAGCACTGGGTGAGCAGGTAATAGGAGTCCAGCAGTTGTGATGGTGCCCCTTCTCGGCGGTCCCTGGCACTCACGGTCCCTACCCAGTGAACACTGCCATCTCAGAGCTCCTGTTCTGTCCTAAGGCAGCTTCCCTGCCACCCAGTGTAATTATCGCTCTCTTTCGGCCTGGCCCCTTTCAAGGTTCATCCACTCCCCCCACTGAGTCCCCCCAACCGTGACTCCTGTTGTCTAGGCCTGCATTTTTTTAAGGGCATTCCCTGCCTTGGTCAAGGGCACCAGAGGTGACTGAATCTGTGGGCTCCATCTGTCAGCCACTCTGCTCCGAAGGCTAGGACTGTAGCCACCTGTTACAGGAAAGGCACGGGGCGGGGGGTTGGGGGGTGGCAGGGAGAGACAAGTACAGGAGATCAGCTGGGCAGCCACCCGGGGAGGCGGCAGCAAATTGGTCACAAGTTATGAAAACGGGGCTGACAAAGACAGAGCCAGAAATAAACTCACTGGGTGACATCATGTGACGTCTGGGTGACCGCACACACACATTAGAAACTAGGTCATCTGGAACCTCTGAGAGTGGGGGAGGATGCTGCGTCTCCTAGCTGGCTCGGGGCACTCCCTCTGGGGCACGGGGTAGGCGTCAGGGCAACGCAGATTCACTTTAGCCCTAGCCAATAGTCCCTTCCTTGTCTTGGCAGGCTTTGCTAATGGGCTTCAAGTGAGAGGGGATCTTAACGAAGGACAGAAATGAACTCTTGGCACAGTACTGGAGAGCCCGGCCTGACTCGGGGCAGATACTTCCTGAAAGGGCTGGGATGGGGCAGGCCACTGTAGTGCCCAAGGGCTTTGAGTGCCTCGGCTCCGCGGGGCCTCACAAAAGCAGACACTCTGATTCTGGTGGGCCCTGTTCAGCAGTCAGTGAGCCCTGCTCGGCTCTCCTGTGCAACTGTGATGGTGTGGGGGATCTTTCAGCCACGCCTCCTGGAGGCAGGTCTGAAGCCTTCCTGGAGGAGGCACAGGGAGCAGGATTTAAAGGCTGCCGGGCTGGTTGGGAATGGCAGCAGGAGGAATGCCGGTGCCTTTATAGCACCTGCTTCTCTCGCCTGCTTCTGTCTCCAAACCTCTCATGGGGGCCGCGACAGCCATTCCAGAAGGAACCCTGACTTAGGTCTGAATTCTACCTCTGCTGGCTGTATCCGTCCCTTGGGCAATCACCACCACTTCTCTGTGTGTCTGCTTCCAGGCTGGAAGAGCCTGGTTCAGATGAGTATGTTTAAGTCTTCACCTCTGCACTTCGCCTTGGCTGGGCACTATCTGGGACTAGAGAACTAGAAAACTCTTTTAAAAGGTGTGTTTGGTGGCTGTATGGCCTTATGATTCCACAGCTCTGCTGACGGGCTCCCTTTCCCTTTCCCTCTTAACTTCAGAACTTTCCTGACGTCAGAGAAGCCCTAGACAGGCAGGGCCCAGCTCCTGAGAATGTGGGAGAAGGCCCTGGGAGGAGGGGGAGGATGTGACCAGGACAGCCAACATCCCCCGGGGGTTAGGGGGTCCGCTTGGGGGCTGCTGAAGAGGAAGCCTCCCACCCCTTGCTTTCCCCACCTGGCCTGAAGCCTGGGACCCGACAGACTCAGTCTGGGGCCCAAGGAGCCAGAATGGTAACAGGACGAAGGGGTCCCTTGCTGTGTCGGGCCCCAGGAGTGAAGTGGTGTGCCCAGATTAGGGAGAAGGGGTGCTTAGGACCAAGGGAAGCATGGTGGGCGAGGCCGACCCAGGCGCCTGGGATTGAGAATCTCTTTCCAAAATGATGGTGAACAGTAGCCAGGAGTGCATTGTGCCGGAGTGTGGGGAGCAGCGAGCGAGGGAGTGTTGGGGCTGCTGGGGGCAGCTAAGGGTCCCCCACCCCCACTGGCCAGCCGTTCCAGGACAGCAGCGCAGTGGGGAACAAAGTCTACACCAGGCTCCTGGAGCCGCTGGAGTAGCGGCGCCGGTGCAGCAGGGAACCTGGTGGGCAGTACTGGTGGGGGTGGTTGTATGGGGGTGGGGGTGGGGGCAGCGGAGGCTGGTGGATGACCTTGACGGGGGAGCCTGGGCCACCCAGGGGTGTGGAGCCACAGGAGTCGGAGGAGGACGAGGCGTAGCAGGAGAGGGCCTGGCTCAGCAGGGGCTCCATGCGGGCCAAGCAGGGCTTGTCCAGGACAATGACCTTGACAATCTGCTGGCACTGCACCAGGGTCCCAGGGGGTGTGGGTGGCAGCGGCGGCAGCAGCGGGGGCTGCTCCCTCAAGGGGCTAGGCTGCGGGTCTGGCGGCGGCGCTGGCGCTCCCCTCTCGGCCCCCAGCCCGGGGTTGTGCTGAGACGTTTGAAGCCTGTTGTGAATTGACACCTAGTTTAGAAACAGCCAGAGAAGCATGAAATGTTACAAGACTAATTCCCAGCTGCTAGGACTGGCTACCCTGAGCCTCCCTCCCCAGCCCTTTCTCGTCTCCTGGGCCCCTCGGCAGCTTCCAGCCCTCACCTCGAGCCGAGCTGGCTGCCTCCCCACAGGCCTGGAGGAACTCCGGCTGCCATACAGAAGGGCCGCCCCCTTTGTGGTCCAGAGAGCTCGGCTCTCAGGCCTTTCTCCTCACCTGGGGCTCTGCAGGCCTCTGCAGTCACATCTCACGGGTAAACCTCTCTCTACTTCCCTCTCTACTAACCTCTGAGCTTAGAAAACAGGACAATGGTCTTTGCCTTCTCCCTGCCTCCCAGGGCTATGGCGAGGACAAACAGAGACCAGACACAGGGACAGTCCATCATCTTTGAGCCTTTCAAGCCCCCTCCTCCCTTTGTTAAAGGGGAAGCTTCACCAGCCCTGTTGAATCACAAAGGAGCCCAAACCCAGAACACTGGGGGCCTCTGAAGGGACGATCTGGACCTACCCTGTCCTCCTAGATTTCCCCAGGGCCAAAACCATGAATCTAAAAGCAACCCAGATAGCCAAGGCCAGAGCTCAGTCCCCAGCTGCCTTTCTGGGCCAGCCTGCATCCTGGTTAAATTTGTCCGACTGCAGGAGAGGATCCTCAGAAAGGACTCTAATCGTTATGCCCTCCCTCGACCCATGGAGGTCACTCTGAACCAACCTGGCCTTCTCTCCCTAGCAGGGGGAGGTTGGGGAAATGGGAGAAAAGAAGCTCAAGCCTTCTGGGGGGTGGGATGTGTTTAGTTCCTCACCTTCCAGCTCCCCATGGGGAATGTGTGGCAAATGTTGCCACACAAACCCCTTCTAACCCCTGGCCCTCTGAGGTGGCTGACACCCTTCACTCTGAGGCATCCTACTGTCTTTGGGCCACCACCACCCAGGATGGGCTCTCAGAGCACAGAGGGGGACATCAAGGCTGGAGTGGAGGAGTCCTGATTGCCAGGTCTAGACCAAGATGCCCATCTCGGAGCTGTACACCAGGGGTTCCTAACCGAATTTATTGGCACAGGAAACAATTTCTGGAACCCCCCCCCCTTCTGGGCCCAAGCACTCCCCATGGGCTGCTTCCCTCTCCACAGTCCCCCAAGCCCCTGCTTTGTCTACCCTTTCAATAGCCACAAACCCTGCTGTGCTCAGCACATTGGAGGCTCTCCTCTTCACTCTCAGCCTCCAGCCTTGGCAGCATTTTCTAGGCTGAGATCCATCTCCCCCCAGTCAAATGAAGGAGCCCCCCCCCCCAGTCCCTCAGTGCTCTGCTGAGACACAGGGTAGGCAGAGGGCATAGCTGGGGCCCACCTTCTTCTTGGGGAGCCCTCTGCCTCTGCCATCCCCACTCTGGCAGAAGGCTTCTGCCCTCCACTGCTGGAGGGGACCAGCTCCTTTCTCCACCTGCCTGTATTCTGAGTTACTCCCCAAGAGAATAGTGGCCTAGAGAGTGGGGGCAGGCCTTCTGCTCTCCTGCTCCCCCAGATTTTACAGCTGGTGTCTAGTTGCCCTAGTCCAGACCCACTGGACTTCCTTTTCCTCCTCCCGGCCCGCACCCCTCCCTCACGCAACCCACAGCTCTTGGCTCATCTCCGCCCCCTCATCACCTCTTACTTTCCGGACCCCCCCCCCCCCCCACTGCCTGGCCCTCCCTTCTCTCCACCTCAGCCTGGATTCCTTATCTTTAATGGTAAGTGAGAAGCAGGAAGTGACAGCAAAACATTTCATTCTGACCCCCTTCTTACCTCCCTGCTAATGGAAGAACAGAGAGAGAGCGGGGGAAGAGAGAGAGAGAGAGAGAGGATGGATCATGAGTAGCAGGTCAGAACAGCTCGGAGAAGATGGAGAAGCGCCTGCCAGAGGGGCTCGGCCAGGCAGTGCCGGAGAGAGGGCAGAGGACGAGAGAGCTTGGGGTCCAGCTGAGAGGCTGGGGGCAGCGAGGCTGCCCTCAGTGCAGGGGAGCAGAGGCTGGCAGGGCCCCGGGCTAGCTGGGGGTGGCAGCCTTGCAGATAGCCACGTGGCCCTCTGGCAGGTGGGGGGGGGGGGAGGACCGGCCATCAGATGGCTTGTGCTCCCTAGGCAGCCAGGCTAAGGCAGGGCAGAGCTGGGAGAACAAACCCGACGGCTGGGAGCCTTGTGTGTTTATCTGCAAGGCTAGAGAATGGGCAGCTGCAGGAAGATGGGGAGAAGAGGGGGCACGGGATGGGATACCCACCCTGGGGGCTTGTCAGCTGCTGGGGCAGGAAGCTCCTCCGTGTAAAGGTGCCTCCTCCAGACCCAGGTGTGTGGGGGGTGGGGGCCATGGGAAAAGAGGGAAGAAGCTGGGCTCCCCTGGGGCATCATGGTGGGCAGGCTCCTCCCTCCCTCTAAGTGGGGGCTCCTCCAGCTGGGGGTGGGGCTGGGAAAGGAGGTGTCTGTGTGTGAGAAGCTATTCATCCCTAGAGGCCTGGCAGAGGAGTGAGGGGTTCACTGGGGTGGGAGGGGAGAATGGGGGAGGACTGGGGCCCAGGGGAGCTTATAGGGGGCTCTAAGTAGGCCCCCCACTTGCGGGCTTGGCAAGGACTAGCTGCGGCGGCTACCTCCCCAGCCTCTCCCTGTGTGGCTTGGGAGGGAATCCCCCTCCCACGTGGGGAGTCTTCGGATACCTCTGCTGTCCCCCCAGGGAAATCCCCAAGGTGACCCAACCCTGCTCTCCCTCACTGGCTCCCACATGCACCCCTACGCCATGGGCCGCTTTACAAATGGACGGGCGGGTCCAGGGAGGAGATCCCCACTCTCAGCTGCCCCCTGTCTCTGTTCTCCAACTGTCCCAAGAGGCAGCTGGGCGGGCAGGGTCCGCCCCGGAAGTGGGCCCTAGGGCTGGACGTGAGGAGTGAGTCTCCAGAGGGGCCCAAGCTCCCTCCTGTGGGGGACAGACACCCCACGGGGAAGGACCGGTGGCTTCCCTGCTAGAGCGTGTATTAGGGGATCAGTGAGCAGTCTGCTGGGGAGGTGGTTTGGGGGGCTGTGAGCAGAGTCGCTACGGAGGCATCATGGGCATCGTCTGCAGGTGTCAGTCTGGGAGCTCGGCCTCGGAGAGCACGCGGCCGGGGAATGGGCAGAGAGGGCTGTGGTTTAATTAGGCGCTGGAACAGTGGCATTACCCATGCTAGCAGTAACTTTTAATTGTATCTCTTGAAATTGGTAAAATGGTGAGTCGGGCTGGGGAGGCATTGATTAATACCTGAGAAGAGAAACAACAGAGACAGTGAGAAGAAGGACAAGCAGGGGTTCGGAACCACTCACCTGGGCGACCAGGCGTCCACTTACCTCCACCGTGCTCTCCACTGGCTTCTCCCCCAGCGCCGCTTCCCTTTTGGCTTTGAATGCAAAGAGCACAGGGCTCACTCTCTACCCAACCCAATACAAATTTCTGCCTTTCCCAGCCACCGCCCCGCCCCGGCCCCCCACAACCCGACCTGATACCAAGCATCCTTGCAGTTAGCTGGTGTGGACAGAAGACTCCGGGTACTGTGCCACTCCTGACTGGGACGCAGCCCCAGGGCGGTGGACCTGAAGGCAGAGCCCAATTCTGCCCCTTGGTTGCTGTGTGCCCTTGGGCATGCAGACTACAGGATCTCTGATGGTTTTTATGTGAGCATTGTTGAGTCTCGTTTACCCATGGTCAAAGCCTCCCCAATAGGGACAGTGAAAGTCAGCTTCATGGTGCCATTGGCTCTCAGTAACACAGGGAGGCTCCGCTGTTAACCTGTCCCTGACCAGTGCAGGCCCCTTGAGGGAGAGGCAGTGTTCCTTTTGTGTTCCTATCCCCGCTACTTAGCTCTGGGGTGGGGATTCAGTAAACTGAGGCCTGTACAGGGCCTGGCGTGGGAAGCGTGGCTGTGTGAGCCCTACAGGGCATTCTGACTGGCTTGGCACAGCACCAGGAACCCTGCGGGCCTCCAGGGACAGTGTGGTGGCTTTCTCTGGCTCAGTCCCAGCTGCCTCCCTGGCCTTCATCAGGTCTCCCACAGCCCCTTTGGGGAGCCCCTCTGACTGCTGTGTGCCCATGTGTGTCTATGTGTGTGTCGGTGCATGTGCGCTCCCATGTGCGCAAGTTCCCTTGCTGGGTCCATCTCTCTGCTCTCTGTAGCATAAGAGGGAGCTATGCCATTGTTTGGGACCAAGAAGAACCCCAAGCAGGAGGTGACTGATGGACCAGGCCCTGGAGACAGGCATCCTGGCCTGACCAGGGGGTGCAGCTTCCAAAAGAGGCAGGCTGAGCTGTAGAGTGGGGTGGGATGTCAAGTAATTAATCACAGCTGAGGTTTGGCTCTGGAGTTTACACAGCTGTGCAAACAAGCAGTGACCCGTGTACTATGACCTGATAGAAATGGAGGGGCTGGCTGGACACTCAGGCCGGGTGGAGAATTATGAATGCGCGATGTCAGGCCAAACCCACACAAGGAAGATGACGTCACAGTGAGAATCCCCGTGCAGCTAAAGGAGCCTCAGGTCTTGCTTGGGAAAGGAATCCCATCTCCAGAGTGACCAAGGCCTGCAGTACCGTCTGGCCCAGCATCGTGGTGTCACAGCTGTCACCGGGGGCCGGGGCCCAGCATGAAACCCACCAGAGTGTCTCGGCTCAAGCCACGGTCTTGCTGGACCTGGTCTTCTAGTGCTTGCAAGGGGCACACGGCAGGCACTTGATAAGGGTTTGTTAAATGTAAGAATAAATGGCTGAATTAATTAACCAGTGAACAGTTCTGGATGGTTTACTGGAGGTCTGTTCATGGATGGAGTTCATTCTTATGCCATCTTGGCCTCTGATTTTTATTTGGGACTGCAGAGAGGGGGTGGCGGTGATACTTCTCCCTGCGGTGGGGGACGGTAAGGTGAAGGCCAAGAGGTAGAAAGTAGGAAGATGTCAGTGGCAGAAAGGAAGCAGATCTAGAGAACATGGCCTGAGCTGATAACAAAATCTGAAACCGGCTTGAGTCGTCTGGAGTGAATAAGTCAGTCTGAAGAAACCACGGGGGAAAACGGGTTTGAAGGTTTATCTGGATGTTGGGGTGGGCTGACTCTGGCCTGGAGCACTTGTGGCTCATTAGGAAAAAGACTCGACTGGCAGACCAAGATTTCCAGATCCTTCTACCGTCCTCCTCACTGGGCTCCCATCATAGGCAGTAATTTTTCTCAAGCTGTTTTACTTTATTACACCTCCCACCCCCCAGTGAACCCCAGCAGTCCCCGGGGAGTCTGGATGCAGGGTGGGTGCGTGCATGGGAGGCTCCCCCACTGGGGCCAGGCGTCTGGGCTCTTGGCCCCACTTCTCTAGGGAGGATAGTGACATTTCACAGGGACCCAGGGCCTCAGGGCAGCATGTAAATGGACACGTTCCTCCCTTGTTGTCCTCCTCACTCCCACTACTAAGGCCCGTGAGATTAGCCTGGAGCTCTGAGTAGAAAGAAATGACCATGGGAATGAGCACTTCCCTCATCCCAATTCCCCAGGAACCCAGGGCTGGGGGCGGAGAGTGGCCTCCCTGTGGGCCCAGGGCCATCACAGGCCTGGGGTTTGGGACTCTAGAGTGGAACCAGGGCTCACCTGTAGGCGATCCTTGCTTCGACTGCGGGTCCACCTGCGCCCCGCTGGACTTGAAGGAGAGCGTCTTTGCTCCCTGCTGCTTCTCCAGCTCCCCTAGAGGATGGAGAGGAACCCAACCTCAACCACAGTGAGATGGGAGAGGAGTAAGGAGAGAACAGGGAGAGGGGCTGCTCCCTGACCGAGGCTCTAACATGTGACCTGAGTCTGGCACCCTCTTCACAGCAAATTAGAGACCCACCAGAACCACAGTTTCTTGCTCTGTCTGTGGGGATGCTAACGGCGGCTCCAGTGTCATAGAGGCAGCATAAGAGGCGGAGAGGGCAGCGGGCAGTCTGGGTTTGAATCCTGGTTCTAGGACTTCTTAGCTGTGCGACTATGGGTAACTTACTTAACCTCTCCATGCCTCACTCGAGGGGACAGCAGTACCCACTTCCAAGTGTGGGTAAGCGGATTTCAAGAGGAAATGCACCAAAGCCCTTTAGGAGGCGGCCCGGCTCATGGCAAGTGCTCAGTGAATATTAGCTTTTATGACAACACGGACGAATCACCTGGCACAGAGGACCTTAGTGACGGTTGGGGCCAGCCTGCGTCCCTTGCACCTGATGGGAAAGAGCCTGCCCAGCTGGCTGAGCTCCCCCAGGGAGGAGATTCCCCACCTGAGAATGTCGGTGGCTGCCCAACCCCCAGGACATCCGCCTTGCCCTCAACCTTGATTCCTCTCACTACACTGTAAGCCTGGTCCAGACATGATTCAATCACTCCTTCAGGGTCTCTCTTCCAGGAGATACAACTCAGGTTCCTTTTATTAAAGCTGCTCTCCTGGGTCCCATTTCCTGTGTCCCTAGTTGTCTATAATCCAGGGCCTTGGACTGCAAACCTCCAAGCCAGCACAGGTTGTCCTGACTGCCTGAATCACACCATCAGTCCATACTTCATACTTCTGCTGAGCGGAGGGTTGTCGCTCCCCGGAGAGGGGCTGTCTTGGCTTTGGAGAAATTAGCATTGTAATTATAGGAGTCCGAGGAACTTAGTGCAAATCTTGTTTTTTCACTGACTGTATGAACTTGGACAACTTCCTTCAGCTTGGTTCCTTATTTGTAAAATGAGGACAAGCCTCCCTGACTCATGGGCAGTGGCAGCAAGGATCAGATAACAGAAGAGGGCCAGCACGCAGCCCAGCGCCGGGCATGGAATAAACGGTGGCTCTGCTGTTTCCATTTTCCTTTGTCTATTTCCTTCCCTCCCTCCCTCCCTGCCCGTGCTTCATCTTTTCTTAGCTGTTGCTTCCCCTTCTCTGCATCTGAAGAGGAGGAGCCAGACGTGAGTGAGCCTCTCTCCCTGCTCCCCTGCCCTCTGGGCAGCAGGGAAGGACATTGCTCTTGATAGACGGATTCTGGCAATATCTACTCCTTTGTGCTTTGGGAGGGCTGGGTATGCTGCTCCCAGGCGGGTGGGGGCAAAGGGGCCTCTTCCAGCAATGCACTGTGCCTCCCCGGGGCGGCGCAGAGCCATCTTTAACATTTCGACAATGACAGAAGTGACCTTTTAGGGTGTGTCCTTGAGAATGTTCAAGATCAGCAGCCAAGGTGGCATGTCAGAGCCTCCGGTCCCGCCGCTGAGCTCAAGCATGCCAGCAGAGTACAGCAGGGGAATTTACACTCCACCCCCCCACCTCCGAGCCCTACAGTCTGGGCTGGTCGGCTCCTCTTCCAACCTGACTGAGCTGTTTCCTTATGCTATTATAAACGGAACCTCTTTCGTCAATGTTAGAGTAGAAAGTACATGAACCTCAGAAGCAGACCTAAAATGCAAGTGCCACGTTTACTTCTAAGATGCCCGATGTTAAACACATCCCTTAACTTCCCCGGAAGCTGGTCTGTAAACTGGGGACGAGCACCACCTTGCAGCATCACTGTGAGCGCTGTAAGCAAACTGCCCCGGCATGTAGTAGGTGCTCCAAAAACGCTGTTAAAAAGCACTGGCCTGTCCCGTTGCTGCCTTGCCCCCAAAGTCCCTTTGCTTTTCCTATTGCCTAATGGGTTTAAGTTAATTTAGAAGCACTTTCCAACAAACTGACCATAGAAGGCAGACCCGAAATCTATCTGATCTTTTCGTTTCTGAATCCACGGTTGTTTGATTTCCCATGAAAGGCAGTCTGAAGCCAAGGGCGATGTTCCTGCAGGAAAAGCTTGCAAGTGGGCACAGCTTGTGGGCCCTTGCTGCTCCCTTCCTCAATCACCAAGTTACCTGGCAAACCACCTCCCCCTTCAGAGAGGCCCATGGAGTTTCTAAAACGCCTGAATTGGAGTACTCAAGAATCCAGGCATTCCTTAGGGGAATCAAAAGACAGCTCCTAGATGAGGGAGAGTCAGAAAACCAGGCAGGACCCTTCAAAAAGACCATATGGTGAAAAAATAAAGTTGGGGGACGATTCTAGATGAGAAGAGATGAACGAAATGAAGCAGACAGATGTAAGGTGTGAGCCAGACTGGATCCAGAGGTCTCTGTCTCCCCTGGGCACACAGACCATTGAGGTTGGCATGGCTGCCTTGCTCGGCTGGCTCAGCCGCGCTGGCCAGACACAGCCGGTCCTCCGCTCCGGGGGTCCACATGCAGCCCCACAGCCTGGTGGGTGTGCACACAGGTGTGCGCGCTCTAGCGAGCCCCCACTTCAATTGTGAAGAAATGGGAGCAGATGCAGTGGGCCTGGAGCAGGGCTCGGAAGACGGGAGCGGCCAGCTCACCCCACTGCATTCACTCCAGGGCAGGGGCAGGAGTCAGACTCCTGCCACAAGCAGCCTCCATTCCCTGCTGACAGGGAGCCCACCCGCCCTCCCCGCCCTCCCCGCCCTCCCCGCCGTGCCGCCCCCCCCCCCCCCCCGTGGCCCTTACACTCTATCCGGATCTGCTCGAGCTCCGTCACCTCAGCGATGGACTCCTTCAGATCTTCCACAAACTTCTGCATCTCGTCCGAGCCCAGGGCACAGAAATGCAGCACTTGCTTCTTCTCAGAGCCCGAAAGTGGGGTCACCAGGGTGATGCCGTGAGAGTAGTCTGGAAAGGAGACCCCAGGCCCGCGTGGCCGTGAGCAACAGCAGGGGAGGCTAGAGGCAGCCCCGTGGGGAGAATGACCAGGGACTTTGGGGCCCTTGTCCCCTCCTCCTCCCTCCAGCCTCCAACTTTCCCCTCCAAAACTGCCTCTGCCACGTCTCCGGGTCTGCGGGAGACTTACACTCGTTCTCAAAGAGATGGAACTGCATGCCCAACAGGCCGACTGATTTGCAGAAGGTGTATGTGGAGGAGCTCTTCTTCTTTGGGCAAAGTTTCAGAATCTGTTCAGAGAGGGACAGAGACAAGCACTGACAGCGCACGGGTGTGTGTGTGCTCGGGTGCACACACGCACGGGGCACTGGGGAACACACGAGTGCATACAAAGAAATGTGAACACGCTTGTACACTTAGTTTCATTCACACATATTCACATGTTTCTATATACACACACGCATACACATTGCTATATATGTGTCCACACACATACACATGCGTGTATACAAATGTATATAAATACACACTATCTCAAAATATGGTGTTTTTTTTTTAACTTGCTAAACTCCTCAGTGGCTCTTCCCACCGCAGTTAGAAGAAGCCAGCCCACACTCCCTGCCTCTCCCCATCTTTTCCAGGCCTCACTCTGGCTTTATGCTGGGTCCTACTGTCCTCCTTTCCGTGGCCTGAATAAGGCAAGCTCAGTCCCCCCGCAGGCCCTTTGCACATGCTATCCCGGGGCCGCAACCCTCCCTGCAGCTTTTTGCGTGGCTGGGCTACTCTCATTACTTACATCTCAACTCATGTGGCCTCCTTAGGAATCCCCTCCCTGAGTAGCCCAAGTAGCAAACAGAAACAAACTGCACCAAATCCCCCCTCACCGTTGCTTGCTTTTATCCCACCTTCTTCCCAATTTGATAATATCTTGTTAATTTCTTAGTTATTTCCATCTCCCTCCCCAAGGAAAATGGAAACTTAGCCAGTTGCTCAATACACAAATGCTTCCTCAGCGCCCTTCCTCCAGCTGGGCCCTGGAGACACTGGAGCCACCAAAAGAGAGAAATAACTACAGCATTCTGAAGGAGGTCCCCAGGGACAGGGCTGAGGCTGAGGAGGGGCCGCAGGGTGTCCCGGCCCGGCCAGTCCACTCACCACCAGCAGGTCGTTGAAGAGGAACACCTCCCTCTGATGCGCGGCCTGTTTCTGCAGCTTGTTCACATCTGTCACCTCAAAGAGACGGCTGCAGCAGACCAGGCGGCGGTGGGGCACAGACAGCACCTGGAGCAGGGGCGTGGCCATTGAAAAGAGCTTCCAGGTTGTTCAAATATGGCCGCCGTCTACCCGTTTCCCTCTAAGACCTTCTGGAGGGCCCCCCCACGACCCAGGCTGCCCGCTGCAGGGCTGCACCTCCGTCCCCTTGTCCCCTGTACACCAAATCCTAGTATGCCGGAGGGAGGGGATGGCCGGGAGGCCTTGGATCTGCTGTGTGTAACAGTCTACTGCAGTGGCACCTGCAGAGCAGGCAGATGCTGAGACCTCAGCAATGGAGGTGCCTGGGGAGCTCAGTCAGTTCAGCGTCTGCCTTTAGCTCAGGTCATGATCGCGGGGTCCTGGAATAGAGTCCCACATTGGGCTCCCTGCTCAGTGGGGAGTCTGCTTCTTCCTCTCCCACTCCCCCTGCTTGTGCTCTCACTCTCTGTCAAACTAATAAATAAAATCTTAAAAAAAAAAAAAGACCTCAGCAATCAAGGGTCTGGGCAAAAAGGACCATCCCAGTGCAGAGGAGCCCAGTGCAGAGCTCAGATGACATCCCCATGTTGCTTCTGGGTCAGCAATTTAGGAGGAGAAAGTTGAAAGAAATACCAGAACCCACTCTACATCCTTTATATTTATGGCATGAACAGCCTCTGCTGATGTGTGAGTAGTAATCTATAAAGCATCATTACCAGCATGGACCATATTGCCTGTGACATAGGTCATAACTGAGGGGCAGCCAGTGGTTGGGACACCAGAGTCTAGAAGGCTTTTTAGCTCTTTCCTGTCTTCTGTTCAGTAGGACCATTCAGGAACGCTCAGCATCCCGCCCATCCTTAGTCTCCCCATCGGGCCATCCGGATGCTTCAACCCTAGATCACTGGCCAGTCTTTCCCAACACCTCAGCTCAAGCCCTCATGCTGTGGTGGCTGGTAGCCACGAGGAAATGAGGCAAGAGGAAATGGTGTGGGTGTGGGGGTGCCACACAGTGGGAATTCAATCACTATGAAGTGACCAAATAATGCAAAAGTGTTTCTGAAAGGGAAGGAGGAGAATGGGAAGAGATGTCACACAGGAGACAGAAGCAGGCTCAAGGTGGGGGGCTTGGCAGCCATGGGAAGCGACCCCCATGGGGTGAGTGCTGTTCTGTGGGGGGCACTTACTGTCTTCATGCCCACGATGGACTTCTCCACCTTGGTGACATACGTGACGTGGTCCTCATTGGACTTGAGCTCCTTCTGCTGTATCCTTTCATAGATGCCTACCACCAGCTCCCTGGGGATGTCGGCACCATCATCCACACCTACCAGCAATGGACAGGGAAGGGAAGGTCAGGGAGGCAGCGGAGGGAGGGTGGGCGGTCGTAGAGGCCAGGAGCCAGAGAGGGGAAACCCTACCAGACTGAGTCTCTTCAAGGGTGGCCTTGATTTTGCCCCTGTCCCTGTTCCAAAGCCTTCAGTGACAACTCCCTTTACCTACTGAATTAAGGACAGGCTCCTGAGCCAGGCACCAGAATACTATAATATAACACACACTGCAGCCTCATCTCCTGCTGTTCCATGACCGGAACCTCCATTCCCCACTCCCGCCTCTTTCCCCATCCCCAAATACAGCCTCCATGCTCCTGCTCAGTGCCTTGCTTCTGTAGTTCTCTTATCCTCCGTGCATTTGTCTACCCCCACCCCGCTCCCTGTCCCCACCATGAGAGTCTCTTGACAGCTGATGTTCTAGCTTGTTCTCTCTTGGATCTCCTCCCTCTTGGACCCTCCGCACCCCTCCACACAGAGGCCTGGTGCCCCATGATTAGTTGCTGCATGTATGACACAATTCTTCCCTCACTGGGAGCGTGGGAGGTGGTGGTGGTTAGACATCAGGTGAAGAGAAGCGGAGGAGACCTGACATCCATCTCCTACTTCACAGTCATTACACTCTGGCAACAAAAAAATAGTAGCACGAAATTGACCAGCATGGAAACAAATTTCTTCCGGAGGTAGAAAGAGAGGCAATAAAAAATTTCTTCTTTCTACCTTTTCTAAAGCTTTTATTTTTTTTTTAATGACTATATGTTTCTCTTACAAGAGAGAAAAGTGGAAAATAAAGCAACTTTGGCAAGTGTGCTCAGAGATTTTCTAACTTAGTGAGAGGATATTATACCTTCTACCAGCAACTCTTTGTATCAACCTTGTTTCTTCTCCATCTGACCTTGGTTCTTCAAGTCAGACACATTAGCCATGCAGCACCCCTGAGGGCCTAAAAGACATCAGGCTGGGGGCAAGAAAGAGCAGGGACCAAGACTGAACCCACAGAGGCTCCCAGCTGAAGACAGCAGGTCATACACCGCTGTTCCTCCTCAACATTCTGGTCAAAGGGAGGATTTTTAAAAGAGGGCAGGGAAGAAACAATGGCACCACGTGACCTGGGAAGTGGACTAATGAGCCGGACTGGCAAACGTGAGAGAGTGGAATGTGAAGCCAGCAGCGAGGTTAGAAGCCACTCCATACACCACAGAACCACCAAAAGGCTCTGGAATGTGGCAACAGGAATCCTTGAAAGTAGAGGTAAAGTCGGGCTGGACATAGGATCATAGCTCGATCATCAGTCTAGAAAGCATTTAGATCTCCCTGTCCCTTCTTCCACTCTGGCAGCCGACTGAGGGTTTGTCCTCTGCAAGAGGTGAGATAGGAACTCTGTTGGGGGTGGGGGGCAAGCCCAGCCAAAGGTGGGAGTCCGTGCTGAAAACTAGGGCATGGAGTTGATGTCTATACATTAAGAGACCCTCTTAGTCCTATTGACCCAGAAGATCTCAGAACGAAGGCAGCCAGACTCATACCCTCTGGGCAACAGATCAGACGTTTCTCTTCTGAGAAATCAACAGGCAGATGAGAAAAATCTGAAGATGCTGCCGTAGGGGTCCCTCAGTGAAGCAGCTCAACTAAATCACCCTATGAGAAAGCCCACTGGTCAGCAGCTCCCGCCTATACATATATATATATATATATACATATATATATATATATATATATATGCATATGTATATGTATATGCATATATATATATATATATGTTTAAAGATTGAATTTATTTGTTTGACAGACAGAGATCACAAGTAGGCAGAGAGGCAGGCAGAGAGAGAGGAGGAAGCAGGCTCCCTGCGAAGCAGAGAGCCCAATGCGGGGCTTTATCCCAGGTCTCTGAGATAGTGATCTGAGCTGAACCCACTTAACCCACTGTGCCACCCAGGCGCCCCATACTTATAGTTTTTAATCAGCCTTTTAGCTCATTCTTAAATATGAGAGAACAGCCAAGTTTCATCATGTATATATGTAAAGTGTATAAAGCAAAAGAGAAAAAGGACAGGGAATCAGAAAAAGGAAGCCAGAAGAAATAGAGACAAGCAGGGAGAAACAACTTAATAAATACCATCAGAGACATGTAAGAAGATACCACATCTAAAAAACAAGAGTAAAATCCCAGAAAAGAGGAACATTTTGAGAACAAAATGTTCTTGAAAATGAAAAACATGACAGGTAAGGTGAAAACCTTAAGGAGGAGACTCGGAAGACATCTTCAAGAAAGTCCAACAGGGGGCACCTGAGTGGCTTAGTGGGTTGAGCATCTGCCTTCAGCTCAGGTCATGATCCCAGGGTGCCAGGATCGAGTCCCACATTGGGCTCCTTGCTCAGCGGGGAGCCTGCTTCTCCCTTTCCTCGCAGCTCCTGCTCTCTCTCGCTCTCTCTGTCTCTCTCAAGTAGATAAAATCTTAAAAAAAAAAAAAAAGTCCAACAGGAAGACAAAGATGGCAAATAGAAAGCTGTAAAAATTAGAAGATCAAACTAGGAGATCTAACATCCTTACAATAGGCATTCCAGAAAGCACAGAGAAAACAAAATGGGGAGATGATCAAATACTATATTTAAGAAAACTTCCCGACAATTGGAGGACATATTTCTAGACTAAAGGATCAACCTAGTGTTAGCACAAGAGATGAGAAAAGAACTATAAAGAAACTCACCAGTTTGAAGAGATATCTGCAACCCCAGGTCCACTGAGCATTGCTT
Organism: Mustela lutreola; assembly: GCF_030435805.1. Classification (NCBI taxonomy): domain Eukaryota; kingdom Metazoa; phylum Chordata; class Mammalia; order Carnivora; family Mustelidae; genus Mustela; species Mustela lutreola. The sequence goes on from NC_081297.1 coordinate 44,597,650, forward strand.
ACAGTGGCCAAGATGTGGAAGAATTGAAATAAGGATCAATATAGAAGATGTAACATATATATAAAATGGAATATTGGTCATAAAAGAGAATGAAATCTTGCCATTTATGACAGCATTGGTGGACCTAGAGGTTACTGTGCTAAGTGAAGCCAAGTCAGAAAGAGAAAGAAAAACACCATAAGATTTCACTTATATGTGGGCTCTAAATATGAAACAAATGAGCACACAAAACAAAAATAGAAACAGACTCATAAATACAGAGAACACCTCCAGAGAGGAGGTGGGTTGGGGGTGGGCAAGATAAGTGAAGGGGATTAAGGGGTACAAACTTCCAGTTACAAATAAGTTAAATCACAGGGGTGTAATATATAGCATAGGAAACAGAGTCAATAACATTGTAGTAACTTTGGGCGGTGCCAGATGGTAACTAGACTGCTTTCGCAGTGTATAAAAATCACTCTGTTGTTTACCTGAAACTAACAGGATGTCAGTTACACTTCAGTTTTTAAAAAAAGAACCAAATGGAGGTGAAAAGTCATGAAAATTTAGAACACAAAGGACAAAGAGAAGAGCCTGTGAATTTTCTGAGAGAGAGAGAGAGAGAGAGAGAAATTAATATGCAAAAGGAGACAAATTGGAATGGCAGAGAAGCACCATCGTGAAAAGACAATGGAGCAGCACCTTAAGAATTCTGAGTTCCCTGTTTCCAATCTGGAATTCTTTTCCCAGCCAAACTCCCAATCAAGAGTGAGGGTAGAAAAAGCTATACTCAGACACACAGGTTCTCAGAAAGTTTGCCCCCTGTGCCCCTTTTCTATGGAAGTGAATTAGAAATGAGCAAACCACTAGTGGGTATTTACAACTAAAGATACAAACGTAGTGATCCGAAGGGTCACGTGCACCCAAATATTTATAGCAGCAATGTCCACAGTTGCCAGACTGTGGAAAGAAACCTAGATGTCCATCAACAGATAAATGGATAAAGAAGATGTGGTATATATATATACAATGGAATACTATGCAGCCATCAAAAGAAATGAAATCTTGCGATTTGCAATGACATGGATGGAACTAGAGGGTATTTATGTTGAGCGAAATAAGTAAATCAGAGAAAGACAATTATAGTATGATCTCCCTGATATGAGGAATTTGAGAAGCAAAGTTGGGGGCTTGGGAGGTAGGGAAGGAAAAACAAGATGGGATCGGGAGGGAGACAAACCATAAGAGACTCTTAATCTCATAAAACAAACTGAGGGTTGCCGGGAGGAGGGGGATAGTGAGAGGGTGGTTGGGGTTATGGACACTGGGGAAGGTATGTGCTATGGTGAGTGCTGTGAAGTGTGTAAGCCTGTATCCCTGGGACTAATAATACATTATATGTTAATAAAAAATTAAAAAAAAAAAAGAAATGAGCAAGCCATAAAATCTAGGAACTATGGACCGAACATAGAAGCAAGGTGAAGGGGGGCCCCAGATGATGGGGGAAGGGATCCCATACATACTGGAGCAGCTAAAGGCTCTGGGAGGGAGACTCCAAGAAGAACACCTCCCTGGGCTCAATGGGTTGAGAGGGACGTGATACTTAGGATGGGGAATTTGGAGAGAAATCAGTAGCGTGTACCTAAAGAGCTAAGCAAAGAGAAGAAGAACACAAGTGCTCACTTCACTCCAAGGAAAGCAGAAATAAAAAGACTTTGTAATCATGACATCCTTCCAGACTCAGCTTTGGACTGTGTTTATGTCTTAATAATATAAACGCAGTGTCGTCTTAGTGGGGTGGGCTGGGGATGGTGGATGAAAGAGAGCTAATCCTTGGATTCTGCAACAGGAGATGGCCGTGGTCGGAATGTTCGTGTCCCCCTTCCCCATGCATAGGCTGGAATCCTAAGCCTCAAAATGGATGGTATGAGGAGGTGGGGCCTTTAGAAAGTGTGGAAGTCATAAAGATAGAGTTGTCATAAGTGGGATTAGTGTCATTAAAACAACAACAACAACAACGAAGAGCTCCCCACCCCTTCCGCCATGTGAGCACACAGGTGGATGGGCCCAGCCAGAATCAGGAAGTGGGTGCTCACCAAACACCAACTTGGTCAGAGCCTTGATCTTGGGTGGCCTAGCGGGCAGAACAGTGTGAAATAAATGTCTGTTGTGTATCAGCTACCCAGTCTGTGATATTTTGTTACAGCAGCCTGAACTGATTAAGACAGAAATTAATAATACTTAAGATTAAAAAATGAACAAGTCTCATATAAAAAGAACAAAAGTATAAAATGAACCAAAGTGTGTGTACTATTTAATCCCACCTGTAAGAAGTTCAAGAACTGGCCCAGCTGGTCAGCGGGGATGGCAGTTAGGAGAGCTGTCCCTGGGCAGGGGTGCTGAATGGGACAGGATGGGAGAGACGGTCCTGGGATCAGGGAAATGATCTAGATCGTGAGCTGGCTATGATCACACACATGTATATTCATACATTCAAGCATTCCTCAAGCCCTCAGATTTATACACCTTACAATCGGCTTTTATACTAATTAGAAAAAAGGCATAAGAAAAGAAGCAAAAGTATGTTGTTTAGCGCTATAGAAGACATATAATATACAGCAAAACAAAATTGAGATTGGTTGCTTCTGAGGAAGGAGAGTGGTGACAAGGGCAGGGATGAACTTTGTAGCAAGCCTTGTGGAATTATTTGACTTTATTAAATTACGTGCATGTATGGCTTTGATTTCTTAAATGCTAGAAAAGAAAAAAAACCCAGTTGAGCACACATCCCGTCCTGCCAGCTTTGCTCTGATCCCTGCCAGGGGCTGCACAATGTCATTTAGGGAAGGACTTGGCTGGTGGCTGCATGACATCTGCAAGGCGGACATAAGCAGACCTAAGACCTAAATGTCATTGTATGTTGTGCAGGGGAAGGGCTGGTATACCTTGGCACTGGCTGTGGTGCCCGCACCTAGAGGTCAGCCCATGGAGGGCGTTCCGTGGAGGACAAGGGGTACCCGCCCAAGGTCTAGGATGGTGGCAATGGCTCCTGTAAACTGACCAGATGCCTGGCACTCAAGCAGCCTTCCCAGATTGCTATGTGTGACCAAGACCAGATAGCAGCGTCCCCGTGCCCTTGGCTGCTGGGGTGACCATCTCCAGTGGAATCAGGCTCACAGAATTAAGGCTGAACAGACGGGGGTCCGAGTTGTGGCCTCACCCCTGCTCCCCCTCCTCCTCACCTCGCAGGTTTCGGATAAAGTCCTCCAGCATCATCTTGCGGTCAGGCTTGATGTTGGGACTGTACATGTCGGTGTTGAGGAGGATGATGGCGAAGGCAAGAATGAAGATTGTGTCGGGGTTGTGGAATTGTTGCACCACCTCGGGGTTGCACATGCAATAGCGCTGGCTGTCGGGGGGACATGGAGCGGGTTGCCCAGTTACATCCTCTCCCCCCAACCCCTCATCCCCCGGTCCCTGAACTCCAGAGACTGGGGGCTGTTGGGGCCGTAAGCTGGTTCCCCAAGGGCATCCGGTCCGTAATGGTGGTTAGCTTCCCTCTAGACTGGTCCTCTTCTCCACTGAGAGGACGGGGCAGGTGTCGCACACCCGTGGAGCCCATCACCTTGCACAGAAGCAGGATGAGGGAGAAACCCGCAGTCCACTTGGGGAGCCCAGCGCTACTCCAGCCTAACGACCTCAAGGGCTGAGGGCTCCTGTCCCTTTTCTTCCCTTCCCTCCATCCCACGCAGCCCACCACCCCCGCTGCCTCACCAGGAGGGCTTCTCCCCAGCCCTGCACTAACCGCTGCCCCCCCCTCCCCAGTATCTCCGGTCCCACGTGCCCCCAGGCATGTGTTCTGAGGGCTGGGGGAGGGGAGGGAGGCTACAGAAGGGGGTCCTACCTGAAGGCCTCTATGAGCCGCTCCACCTTCTGGGCCTCCCCTTGCACGCGGATGTGAGCCTGGAACTTCCGCAGGGCCTCGTCCAGCTCCATGCTGGAGAAGTCCATCTCGTCCACCACGCAGCTGGGGGCGGGGGAGGGGTGGAGGGGTCTTGAGGAGAGGTGGGCCCCTGAACCTCCCTCAACCCAAGGAAACTGAGGAGCAGTGTGCAAGGTGCAATTCCCTATCCCGTTGGACAGCCCGCCCTGCTGGGGGCGGGCCTGGGGTCCCAGTGACCAATCAGGAAGGGCCTTCTAGGCCAAATACCCCCCCCCCCCCCGCCACCCCACCACTCCAAACACCCCCCCCCGCCCCCGTCCTGGGGGCTTTCCTTTGAAAACCCCCAGAGGGCAGCTGGTAGTGGAAGCCTCTGGGTCTAGCCCTGGGAGAGGTCACTCTTGATTTCTCAGCAGCATGTTACCTCTTCCCTAGGTCCTCCCCAGGTGGCAGGTGAGCCCTGAGAGCAGCATCATGGGACCCATATCCACGTGTCCCCCAGCCCAACACAGTCAGGAGTTAGGGATCGTGCATGATTGACCCAGACCACGAGGCTGGTCCGAGGAGGTGAAGCGGTGGGTGCGGACTGGCAGCGAGGGGACCAGGAGCTAGAGCCCGGGAGGCAAGGGCAGCGTGGGGACAGGGATGGAGACAGTGAGAGACGCAGAGGATACAGAGTCTGGTGAGAAAGACAGGGAGGACAAAGACATAGAGACAGAGAAGGCAAGAGAGACAGAAAAAGTGGGGCAAGGAGGTGAACAGGGAAGCAAGAAAGACCCACAAAACAGGGAAGAGACAGACAGAACAAGAGACAGAACTGGGGAGAGACAGAGAAAGAGACAGACAGACAAAGAGGAAGGAGAGGAGAGAGGCAGAAAGTAACAGGACATGGAGGTGGAGAACAGCACGGACTGGACAGGGTGGCCCGGGTGTGTGGGGGGAGTGGGCTGCACAAGCTCATCTCTGCCCCTACTAGACGTGTGGAGACCACCAGGGAGGGTGGTGTGCCCCAGGCTGGCCAAACCCAGAGGACCCCAGGCTGGCCCCTGGTGCCCCAGCCAGGCGCCCAGCTGCTGCCCAGGACTTGCCCCGTCAGTCTGTCCATCCCACTGCTGCGGGGCCTCTGAGGCCCTCTGTGGCGTCTTTCCCAGAGCCTCTGTGCCTTCTGTCCCACTGCTCTGCGGGGGTGGGTGCCTCAGGCCTCTGAGGGGGTGGGAGGCCCCAGGCACCATGGCAGGGGGCGAGGGCAGCTGAAGGAAGCAGTGGAGCAGCTGGGAGAAAGTGGGATCTGCTCGGCCAAGCACGATGGCCTAGTTTCCCGGCCTTCACTCAGGTGACCGGCAGCCTGCTCACTGGCTCTCTCGGGGCTGCGGCTGAAAGCTCCAGTAATGAGCCCAGAGCCTGAGACTCAGCCAGGTGGAAATGCCAGCCGCAGACTGGGAGTGAGGAGTAAATCTGCCACAGGCCACCAGAGAGGCAGGGCGGGGAGGGGATGGGTGATGGGGTGGGGGAGGGGGAGGGCATGATGGGGAGGACCTTGTGAGAGGTCACCTGGGCCGTGGGGTGGGGAGTCTACACCCCAGGTCCTCGAGGGCCCCTTGTAAGAATTGTGAGATGGCTTGGTAAAATGCAGACCCCTGAGGCCTATCCCAGATCTACAGACTAGAATATGCAGAGGCGAAACCTGGCAATCAGCATTTTTCCCAAGCTCTCCAGGCAATTCTTAAAAACCTGAAAAGCCATGGCTGAGAGCTGAGGGCCAGGGTAGGAGCGGGTCCAGCCTGTGTGGAGGCTTTTTGGAAAAGGCGAATCCAGAAACTTATGGGCCACCAGACAGCAGCGCCCGGGGGCACACAGATCCCCTGTCAGGCTGTCAGAGGCTCCTTTTGCAGGGTGGTGGTGAGGGGGCAATGGAAGGAGGAAGAGACAGATGCAGAGCCCCCTACACACACACACACACACACACACACACACATACACACGCACACACGCACACGCATGTGCGCACTTATTTCGCGCCTTCCTCCCGGGAGGAATGCCACCATGGGGCATCAATGTTCGATGGGCTGATGGTGTCCTGGGGCTCTCAGATCCCGAGGGGAAAAAAAATCTCAGTGTGTTCTGCCAAACCCCAGATGGCAGGGAAGAAGCTGTTCTGAGTGGTGGTAGGGTATTACCATCCCTGAGAAGACAAATGCCTTCCTCTCTGGAGACTCGGGGTCCAAGCCAGGTAAGCGCTCAGGACTGCCCCCACTCTCTAAGAAAGACCCAGAAGCAGAGACGGCCACAGTCAACAGCAGCATTCCTGGGGGGCGTTGGAATACAGAATGGGCAATGACGGGCTGCTTCGCTCCCTCGCCCCAGGGGACCACCGGGGGTCTTCCTGGTGGGGACTGTGCTGCCCGGGACAGCTGGCAAGGCCAGGCTGTGCTCTCTCCTGACAAGCCTGCCCCAGTGGATCCTCACCTCAGATGCCTCGGCCATCCTGCAATCACCCAAACCTTCGTCCTTCCACTCAGCATGATGCTTTTTTCTCTCCCGAAGGGCCAGCTCAGCTTTGCATGGAGACCTCCTCTCCCTCTCCTCTTCTCTCCCTCTTTCCCACGGTTTCTCTTATTTTGCTGGGTCCACCGTAAAATCACCCCTTCCCCATCCTTCTTTGCCACCCCGGAATCTTTGTGGGGTGCAGACTGTTTGACAGTTTTCCAAACCCATCCTACTGTGTCCACCCAGCAGGTGTCCACCCATGACTGTCTCTCCTCTTAGAGGATCTTTAAGGTCAAAACCATCACACATTTCTGCGTGGTCTTGTCTGGCGTATAATCTCCCCGTTTTGCAGAAGGCAGAACTGAGACCACAAAGGGGCTTGCCCCATGCTTCCTGCTCCTGTGAGGCCTCTTCCCCCAGCAGGACCTCTCCACTCTAAGGGGAGGGTCCAAGACCAGTGGGGGACACGGCCTCTGCACTAACATTTACTAAAGACTGTTCTTAGCTCAGAGCTCTGGCTTGAGCACCTGAGGGCTGGTGGTGCTAATTTTTAAGTGGAGTCCAGATGGGGTGGACTCAGAGGCAGGAGGAGAGATTGAGACGGCCAGTTGAGACCCATTCAGTCTGAGATGGTCTTGCCGGTAGTACCAACTTAGTGTCTACTAAATCATCCCCCTTAGTACCCCGAGCCTTGTCTTTCCTATTTCACGAATTAGGACCCTGCCTTGACTCTTCTTTGCCTCTCGTCACTACCCCTTCTCTCTACTCTTCTTTGGAGCCAAAATTCTAGAAGGTGTCCCTACCCATGCTGTCTGTACTTCCTCAATCCCATTCACTTTTCAACCCACTCCAGCCAAGCATCTACCCCAGCATTCCATTAAAACTTCTTCTGTCAAGGCCACGCTGGCTGCCTCGTTGCTGAGTCCAATGGCACCAGCTTCTCATCCCACCAGCCTCTTGGTGGCACGGACACAGTTCATCGTTCCCTTCTTGAAACACTCCTCTCTCCCACTCTCTTCACACCACCCTCCCCTGGGTTGACTCTTTCATCTCTGGGGGTGCCCCTCCTCCATCCAGAGCCTCCCTCCCTTGGCCTCCAGCTTAGGGCCGGCCACTAGTCTCGCTTCTCCCTCTTAACACCTCTGTTGAGGTGGCCTCATCCATCACTGTGGCTCTGAACGTCCCCTGCCACCACTCGTACGTGTGTATCTCTTGTGATGAATTCCCCCTTTCCATGTTATTATTCATCACTAACTAGTTAATTTTCTTTTTGGTTGATTTGTATTGTTAATAAAAGACAACATTGCTGAATCCAGAGGGGCCAAGTAAACAATCAACTGTGCGTTTGATCGAAGCCAACCAACTTCTGAGTTCTCACTGTTGACCTCATGGGGGTGCTCTGGTCTGAATGGCAGTCAGAGTGGTCTGGGCACACTCACAAGCCCACAGGCTGCGCTGGCATGTCTCGCAAGGAAGTCACCCTGCGCACACACGGCATGTTTCAGTGGCTATTTAATATTTCAGCTTGTTCCCGGTAAATATTTGATAATACCTGGTTTGAGGGATTCTTCAGATCAAATGTTCCCGACCCCAGCATCTCCCTTCCCAAACTGAAAATATGCACATGTTTATTTGGTATAATTTCACAAATTACCCTAGAGAGCTTGAAGCACAAACAAATTCATATGCTAAGAGGGAGGGTTCTGAAATCTCAGCCGCTATGGAGGCTGTTCCTTGGATCAGCAACCCCCTACCACAACAGCGCACCTGCCAGGCCACGCCTCCCCGCCCCACCTACTTCTCCCTTCCGTGGCCACTGCTTGAGCTCAGGGTCTCAACATTTCTCCCCAGGACTGTGCCTGCGATGGCCTCCTAACCAGTCTCCCTGCCTCTAAGTCATGTTCCAGTACAATCCTTCAAGGACACCCATTTAGTCCTGTCACTCACTCCTCTGCTTCTACTTTTTTCCCAAGGCTTCCCACATCCGTAGTCTGAAGCCCCAGTTTCTGGGCCAAGCAAACCCCAACTTCTACCCAGCTTCTCCTGACCCTTCCATATATTGGCTTCCCCTCCGCAGTCTGGGTCTCAAGCCTGACACTTTTGTACATGCTGTCCTTCTTCCTGCTGCCCAGCCCCAACCTCAACGTCCCTGGTGAGCTATCCATCTCTCCAGGACCTCCCGGACAGTCCTCTGTCGACCGCCGCGGTTGTCCCTTGTGCCATAACATTTATCTGCCTGTCTTCGCACCCGGCTCTGCGCTCCTTCCAGCAGAGGCCTCTCACTCTCTGCATGCCTGGCATGCATGTGAATTCAATAACCGTTTCTGGGATGAATGAATGCGTGAGTGAGAGACCAGCTGGGCGAATGAATGGGACCTGGAGCGTGTGCTCAGCTAGGGAGGGAGACCAGTGGCCTGAGCCTCTGGGAGCTCTGCCCAGTGGCTCAGGATTGCTGGGCCTGCTTTGCCAAGATCATCGAGAGCTGCCCCCTAGACGGGGCAGAGCTGCCTAGGAAACGGCCCTGTGGATGCCAGACCGCAGGCAGTCAGGCAGTGTGGCAGGCACAGGCTTCCCACTGCCTTCAGCCGCACGCACGAGCAAGTGAGTGACAAGAAGCCGGGCAAACTGGTGCCCATTAAGCCGCTTCCAGCAGGGCCTGCCTGCACCTGCCCAGGGTGGGGCCTCCGATCAGCGAGTGAGTGGATCATGAAGAGTTGGAGCTTCTACTCGGGCCTCTCTCCCTCTCTTTCCTGTGCAAGCCCCTTCCAGGGGCTGTGGGGAGCAGAAGCACAGATGTTCCCTGCATCTGTATAAACAGGTACAGCCTTGCAGAAAATGGTTTGTTAATACTGATCTGTGCGTGGAAGCGGTTTGTGTTGCAAGGAGGTGAAGCATCGTACACGACTGTGAGCAAAATGAATTTCGTCATCTCAACTTTTTTTTATTTCTTTTACGATAGCAAGACTGTGTCTGGCAGACAAAGGAACTGACTGGGAGCTGAAAATAGGTAATGATAGCAGCAGGGATTTTTAATTGGCCAGAAGAGACAGCAGAGATCTGGAAGGTGAGGCTCGGGCTGAGCTCAGAAGAGGTGCGAGAGTGCAGCGCCCACCGACAGCAGGGGGGGCCCTGGTGCTGGAGGCAGGGACTGAGTCCAGGCTCCAGGATTAGGATGGAAGATGAAACCGCCCACTGCCATGGGATGTAGGAACCTTGGTTTTATTTCTGCAGTTCTTGGCTCATACAATTCAATTAAAAATATCCCCATCCGCCAGAGAGTTATTTTTGTGAGGCAGAACTCATAACATGCTCAACAAAGGTCAAGGCTTTTTGGAAAAGTGTGATGTGGCTCAGAAAATAGAACAGAGGGAAGCTGACGCAGGAGGACCTGCCAGCATCCCTGGTGACGACATGGGGACAAAGAGAGTCTCATCTGGGAGGTCCTCAAAAGGGATGGCTGCCGGTCACACGTTGGGGACTCAGGAACCAAAAGAACGAAGTCGAAACTACCCGAATGAACTCAAAGCCAGTGTGGATGCCTGGAGGGGACTCTCCCTTCACTGGGCCGGCCAGCATCCCCGCTTGCCAGGGATTCTCCAACTTGAGTGTGCCTCCGAACCACCCGGCTGGCTTGTGAACCCACTGTTGCTGCCCCCGGAGTTCTGACTCCGTGGGTCTGGGGTGGAGTCTGAGAATTGATATCTCTAACAGTTTTCCAGGGGCTGCTGCTGCTGCTGCTGTTCCGGGGACCCCACTTTGAGAACCACTGCTCCAGGGTATTAAGAATGGGCAGCATGGGAAGTCAGGCCTTTGGTGTCAGACACCCTCGAGGCTGAATCTTGCTTCCATCATTGAGCCTCTCAGTTCAGGTCACCTAGACTCTCCATGCCTCATTTTTCTCCACCTATAGAATGGAGCTGACTCCTAGGACCTCTAGTGGACGGGTGGTTCTGAGTTTTAAAAGAGACTGTGTATGTAAAGCTACATAACAAAGCTTCAGAGATGACGGTTTTCATTATGTACCTGGACACCCAATCTGAATTGACATATGAAGTGAGTAAGTGAATTTGAAGTCCCTTCTAGCATAGGGATTGAGACCTTTTCCATCATCAGCAGTTAACTCTGCCTGAAATTTCACCTCTAGATGTTCATTCACTAACTCTTGAAAATATCCACCTATTGGGGAGAGAGGAAACTTGATCCAGCTCAGACCCGAGATGTATGGATCCATTTCTCAGTTTTGCTTTCTTCTTGAATGAGCAGAGCCAACAAACATGGGTCAAGGGATGTAGGAGTACCCGATTTTGTTCAATTTGCCACTAGCTAGGGGACTAGTCATTTCTTCTCTCTGGTCCTCTCTTCCTGCTTGGGTGAAATGAGAGGGCTGGACAAGCAGGCCATGTAAGGGGCCTTCCTGCACTGCATTTCACAACTGAGGTCATCTAGACCACACCTGCCTTGAGATGAGGCAGAGAGGAAGGATGGTGTCGGGCTCTGGGCTCAGGTTGTAGACCCATTCTGCCTGCCTTCAGATCTCAGCCATTGGTTAGCTCTGTGACTGTGGGCAAGTTACCTACCCTCTCTGTTCCTTGGTTCCCTCATTTGGCACAGATTAATAGCACTCACCTAATAGAGCTGCTGAGAAGATGGGATGAGATTTTCAACGTATGGGTCTTGGCCCACTGCCAACTGGCACACAGTGAATGCATGATATATGTGAGCTGTCACTGTTACATCTCACAGCCTACTCACTCACAGCTGACCCTCCTACAAGCCCCAGAGTACTGTAATCCTAGGAAGCCCCTTCCCTAGAATCCTACTCCCTAGAAATCCCACTTAAAAGAGTGGCCAGGTGAAGGCACACCTGAATGTCACACAGGGACTGAGAGAACATTCCAGAGCTAGGGCCCAAAATATCATGAAGGGACTAGGTGGTAGATCTTTGTGTGAAAGTCCAACTTATACACTAATGTGACCAAGCCAAAGGGAATCTCAACATTGGACTTGTTCACCCCACACTTAAAGTCCAAAGATCTCTACACACAGGAGCAAGTGGGTCTAAAACGTTCATTACTCTTTATTGTTAAGGAAAATCTCTTGTCTGTGTGTGTACGTGTGTAATGGTGGGGGGGGGGGGAGATCAGGGGAAAGGGCACTGGAGAGGTGAGGGGTCAAGGCCATAAACCTAAAGCCTTCTCTTTTAGAAGAGACCCCCTTCCACAGAGCTGGAACAAATAATCCTAAAATTTATGGAACCAGAAAAGATCCCAAATAGCCAAAAGAATGTTGAAAAAGAAAACCAAAGCTGGGGGCATCACAATGCCGGACTTCAAGCTCTATTACAAAGCTGTTGTCATCAAGACAGTATGGTACTGGCACAAAAACAGATAATACATCAGTGGAACAGAACAGAGAGCCCAGAAATGGACCCTCAACTCTATGGTCAACTAATATTTGAGAAAGTGGGAAAGAATATCCAATGGAAAAAAGAGTCTCTTCGACACAGGGTGTTGGGAAAATTGGACAGCCACATGCAGAAGAATGAAACTGGGCCATTTCCTTACACCACACACAAAAATAGACTAAAAATGGATGAAAGACCTAAACGTGAGTCAAGAATCCATCAAAATCCTAGAGGAGAACACAAGCAGCAACCGCTTTGACCTCAGCCACAGCAACTTCTTGATAGACATATCTCCAAAGGCAAGGGAAACAAAAGCAAAAATGAACTATTGGGACTTCATCAAGGTAAAAAGCTTTTGCACAGCAAAGGAAACAGTCAACAAAACCAAAAGATAACCGAAAGAATGGGAGAAGATATTCACAAATGTCTTAACAGATAAAGGGCTAGCATCCAAAATCTAAAAAGAACTTAGCAAACTCAACACCCAAAGAAAAATAATCCAATCAAGAAATGGGCAGAGGACATGAACAGACATTTCTCCAAAGAAGACATACAAATGGCCAACAGACACATGAAAAAATGCTCAACGTCATGTGACATCAGGGAAATAGAAATCAAAACCACAATGAGATGTCACCTCACACTGGTCAGAATGGTTCATGTTAACAAGTCAGGAAATGACAGATGTTGGCGAGATTGTGGAGAAAGGGGAACCCTCCTACACTGTTGGCGGGAATGCAAGCTGGTGCAGCTGCTCTGGAAAACAGTGTGGAGGTTCCTCTAAAAGTTAAAAATAGAGCTCCCATATGACCCAGCTATTGTACTACTACCCAAAGATACAAATATAGTGACCCAAAGAGGCACCTGCACCCCAATGTTTATAGCAGCAATGTTCACAACAGCCAAAGTGTGTAAAGAGCTCAGATGTCCACCAACAGATGAACAGATAAAGATGTGGTATAAATAAATAAACACACACACACACAATGGAATATTACTCATCTATCAAAAAAATGAAATCTCGTCATTTGCAACGATGTGGATGGAACTAGAGGGTATTATGCTAAGTGAAATAAGTCAATCAGAGAAAGACAATAATATGATTTCATTCATATGTGGAATCTAAGAAACAAAACAGATCGCTGAGGAAGGAAAGAAAAAATAAAATGAGGAAATCAGAAGGGAGAAAAACCATCAGAGACTCTTAATCTCAGGAAACAAACTGGGGGCTGCTGGAGGGGTGCTGGGTGGGGGGATGGGGTAATTGGGTGATGGGCAGTAAGGAGGGCACATGATGTAGTGAGCACTGGGTGCCATACGTGACTGATGAATCGCTGAGCTCTATCTCCAAAACGAATAATACACCATATGTTAATTAACTTAATTTAAAGAAAATACAATCAAATTAAAAGAAAAAAGAAGGACCCTGTCCTTCTATCCTGCTGGGTGGTGGCAGTGTCGAGTTTTTAAAGCAGTGGAAATCAACACAGAGTCTATCCCGGCCTGCCCTGGGCCTCTTCCCCCCTCCTGCAGACCTATAAGGGCCAGCCTGGGCCCCAGCCTGCGCTCTCCTTCCTGGTGGAATTCCCCAGAAACAAAGTAACCATTCTGAGGTTACCCATGGCAGAGTGGGCAAGACATTCTCAAATAATTTCTTCCTAACCACGAAAGGCTAGCACCTCCCAGCCTGTTGAGTTGGACAGGCAATCTGTCTTCATTTCTGAATGTCCCCTCAGAAGAACAAATCTGTTACACTCTGGCCAACACATTTCCAAGGAAATGAAATAATGCGATCTGACTAAAATGTCAAATTCTAATATTGAACAAGAAACGGAGTAGACGCAGCGAGAGAAGGAACATCCAGGAAACCCTTCTGGCAATTCAGCCCAAAAGCTGCCCTCCGTGCACTTCCACGGAAATGACAGATACCCACACCCGCCATGCACCTGTGATTCCCCTCAGAAAAGATCACCCAGCCCAGAAAAGAGCCTGCTCACAGCCAGCATGGAACGCTCCCCCCTCCACTGGCCTTCAAACTGCTGAGGCGAACATTTCAGAAGGGAAATAGAGCAGAGCCAAATTTCCCAGCCATGTGAAAACTGAGAGGGAGAAGCTTCCAGCGCCCCAGGATCCTAACCCCAGCTGATGTCTGGCTCCTTAGGCCAGGCCGCCAGGGCCCTTCTCTTCTCAGCACCAGAGAAGATTTCCTTAGAGTGCAGGATGGCCCCCAAATGAGCTCCTCTCCCTCCCTAGCAAGCTCCAGCAATTTCTTGCTGTCTGGGGAGTGGACCTGATCTCCAACCAGACCTAAGGCGTCTGAGGGATCCCCCCACCGGGCCGGGGCCAGGCTAGGGAGGCGTCTACCGCCCTGTGCTTCCAAGTGAGAAAGATAATAATGGAAATAGCTAATATTTGTAAAGAACTGACTTAGCCTCAGTCACTGACGTAAGCACTTTACATGCATTTTAAAACTGTAATTTGCATGACGTGGGTCCTATTGTCCCCATTTGACAAGCGAGGCAACAGGCCCTTTTCTCCTTTATAAAAACCAAACCCTTCCCAGGTAAACAGTGGAATGGACATGGCCTCTGGAGCTCAGGATGCCTCCTACTAATTCAATACACCCTGATTCAATACATTTCTTCTTGGAACGGATCTGCTATGGAATCAGGGCACTAAGGGACGAAGAGATCAGCTTCCTAGAGCAGCAAGGGCCCGATTCCGGAGGCGACGTCACGGCGTAGGCCAGCAGCTGAGGTGGATTCTGCTTGGCCCCTTCTATCTTCCTTTTCTCCACAGGCCCGTAGGTGGTAGGGGTTGGGGTCCCGCCCCATCCCCTCCTAGAAGCTTCCACCCTCTCCCCTTCCTGCCCAGCTACATCTCGAAGAGTGCAGTGGCCGGGGCTGTCTCAGTCTCCAAGGGGATGGGTGATTTATGTCCTTTTATTCAGCAAGCAGCTTTGTACAGAACGGACGAGACATGCTGAATGTCACCAGGCGGGGGCAGGGATGCTGTGCAGAATCCCAATGAAGCCTTTTCGGCCTGGGCAAAATGGCACTGGTGACTTTGTTATTGTGTGTGTTCTCTGGGGGGCGTAAGGAAGAGGCAGCAGATGCCCAGAGGTGGCGGGAGAGCTGGCTTGAGTGGCCGGGAACCCCCCCCCCCCAGAACCCCAGCATCTGGCTCCCCTGTGAGTGCCTGCCCCCTTCCTGCCTCCCATCTCCCACGGACACCCTACAGGAGACAAGCCAGGCAGGCGGAAACTCGGACTTGGGTGAAGAGGTTCCCTTCGGTGCTGTTTCCGTGCGGAGGCTGGGTGTGCCGGCAAATAAAGCACAAGGGTCCGAGGCACCCACAGCGGCGGAGGGGGCTCAGCTCCGCACTCCACTCTCCTGACACCCCTAGGCCTGCGGGAGGTTCCCTGTCTCCCTTTCCGCCCTCCTCTGCTCATCTCTCCCACTGACACCAGGGTTTGTGAGTTCCCCTGAGGCCACGGCCACGCCTGCTCCTCCCTGCCCCCATCCTGTACTCCCAGGGATGCCCAGCACAGCCTCATTCCCAGCCTGGAGCAGGCACTGCGTGTTTGTGGCAGGAACTGTGAGCTCCCGGCTCTGGAGCCCCCAGGCTGCTCTGGGATGCCCCGGTGGCCTGACAAAGCATGGCCTTGGCCTTTAGGGCGAACGATTCTGCAACCATCCCAGTGGGAGAAAATGACACCGAGGAATACGTAAGATCTCAGAGTCACAGGAGTTGAAGGGATTTTGGAGATCGCACCGCCCGACCCTCTTGCTCCCTTTTCTGGTAAGGAAACCGAGGCCCAGAGGAGGCCTCCCAGCACGAGAGGAGCAGAGCCAGGGTTCAGAGCAGGCCCTGTCAGGAGCAGCTCTGTCTTGCCACCACACTGCCCCCTCATCCCTAGCCTGCTCCCCACCTCAGCTGCCAGCCTGGTCCCAGGCTCCCAGCGGCGCCCCTCCCCACGGGGGCTGCCTGTCTCCAGCCCACACACTCGGTCTCCCAGGGAGGATGGCAATTAGTTAGCATTGTGCTGCCGGGCGCCCGCACCACCGGGGCTGCCGGAAAACTGCGCGTTCCCAGTGTGCCAGGTCACCGTGGACCTAGCAGGTCAGAATTTCAGGGCCAGGCCATAGGGCGACTGGGGAGGGCAGAGGAGACAGTCAGTCAGGGCTGGGAGTGAAGCAGGAAGCCCCCCGAGCAGAGAGACAAAGCAGGGTCCCCCAGGGCCACAGGGAGCCAGGAGAATGAAGCACTGAGGAGAGCACACCCCCATTCACCCTCCCACGGAAACAGGGCGGTGGGGGGGGGGGGCAGGAGTGGAACGGGGACAAAAGCAGATGAAAAGGCCAGAGAGAAGAGCTAGATGGAGGGAAAGCCTGTGCGAAAGGAGACAGAGAAAACTTGATCTTTCTCCTCTTTGTATCATTTCCTCAGGGCATCCCTTCAGCCTTCAGGGCACCCTACCCAGCAGGGCTGATGCTGAGGAGAAGTGGGGGGGTGGCGAGGGAGAGGGAGAAGAAAGGAGGAGGAAGGAAGCAAACTTATCTGTTCATTTTCCTCTGCAAGACCCTCAGAGCATCTTAAGCACTAGTGGGGGAGGGTCTGATTGTCCAAATAGGGGGGGACTGAGTTCTGTCAACTAAGGGGCAGCCTGGGATTTCAAGGTCCCTCAGATGTGTCCAAGCCCCTGCTCTTCGGACTGTACTCAGTTAGACTGAGTGGATTCAGGAACATGACAGGGATTCTAAAGGACCATGGGACGACCCCTCATAATCCAGCCCCCTCCAGTCCACGGGCAGGGAACTGCAGGCCCCCAGGGCAGGGACTTGTCCAAAGACACAGCACCAAGACCACTGCATAAACAGAAGCCAGGTCTCCGAGCTCCCGCTCCAGGCACAGTGACAATCTTGCCAGTCAGGCTGCTCCCAAACCCTCGGGCAGGAGACCCCTGTCCCTCCTACAACAGCCCCTTGCTGCTCCAAGAGCAAGACGAAAGGGAGAGATTGTTTCAGAACCCCCGAGAAACACGTCTGCTGACTTCCCAGGGAGAGGCTTCCGACAGCATGATGACCTTCAAGAAGGGGGTCTGGAGCAAACTTTATGGGGCCTCACCCTCTCTCTCTGCCAGGGGCAAGGTGGCTTCGAGGCCCCAAGGATGCCACCCCAGACCTGGGGGCTCTCACCTGCCCACGCCTCCACGTGAACAGAGCCAAGAGCACTAGCGAAGCCAAGCCCACATCCTGCCCACATCTGTTGATCTTGGTGGTAAACGTATGTTTATGGAATCACTGTATTTTCTTGCTCTAAAACCCATCTAACTCCCTTCTCCTGACTTGTGTTTGCCTCCACCAATATGAAACTGAACCCACATGGGGAGCAAGCCAGCCAGTGGGGGCTCAGGGGCTGGGCAGACGGCAGCAAGGGGTGGGCTGAGGGTCTGTTCACCAGGCAGAGATAGTCCCCGTGTAGACCCAGTCCTCCTCTCTGGCCCCACAGGGTAGCAGGGAGGGAGGCCTTTTCGTCTCCTTCGACCATTTCTATACCCCTGGCGCCTTCAGTGGGACCCAGCCCGGAGCCCGCTCAGTAAATGCAGGACCCCAGGAGGGGGAAACAGAGGCTGGTCAAGATACAGCGACGGGCCCAGACTCCAGGGGTCCTGTTCCCTCCCCTGTGTCCTGTGGGACCCCGGGCCATGCGTGGGGAGAGGGGCACTCACTCCAGCACATCGCGGTTGAACTGCTTCTTGCTGTTGCCTAGGAACTCCCCGATCATTTGCCGGCTGAGGCCCTTACGCTGGAGCAGGAAGTGGGCCACTCCGATGGGGGTGTCGGGGATGAAGCCTCGGGAGATCAGGAACTGGATGCCTTTGTCTGGGTTTCTGGGGGTGGGAGTGGAGGTGGGAAGAAGAAGTAGAGAGTGAGCCAAGGCTATCCACGACTTCCTTCCTCCCTTTCTTCCAGCCCAGGGAAGCTACAGAAGTGCCTGGACGTTTCTGGGAAGACTTCCATCGAAAAGCCAGGATTCCTTCTGCTGCAGACGGGCTCCTTGTCCCAGGGGCTTCACCTAGGAACCTTGTCTTCCTGAACACCCCCACCCCCCACCCCAAAACACACACAGGAATGAAGATTGCATGGGGAGAGAAGGAGTTAGAGAGGTCTGGCAGACGAAGAGAATTCCAGAGCAAGTGGAGAGGTTTCTTTTTGTCTTCCCTGAAAGGCCCGGAGGCTTGCCACGAAGGCCCTTCCACCCTGTCTGTGTTCTGTCGTCTGTATGCAGTACTCGCCCCAGAAGCAGGGCTCTGGGGAGCAGAGGGGAGCTCTCCTACCGCACTGGCCACAGGGACACAAGAATCCTGCTCTCCATCATTCACTTTCTCAGGCTCTGGTCTCTACGTGTGGATGTGGGTGCTGTGTTTTTAGGCATATGTGCTCACAGTATGGCCTGCAAATCCATACTGTTCCCTGAACTGTATCTGACTGGTTCAGGAGAAGCTAAGTACAGAAACAGAGGGCAAGCGTTTAGAACCTTTTATAGCACTCTGACATTTTCGGGATAACCAAGCATGTGATTGTTTTTCTAGCAACTCATTTTTATCGCATTTCACAAAAGTATCAGCCACCACTTGGTGGGTGAAAACCCAGACTGGTCCTTTACTACAGAGAGTTTGAGAACCACTGTCTTGAGGGATCCCAGGGTCTGCGTGAGTGTGAGCGCACAACTTGCCTTACTTGTGTGAGCCTGCTTCTTTTCTGTAAAATGGCATAATAGATATTGTTAGGAAGTTTGCAGATGTTTTATGTAAGGTGAGCCGGGAACAGTAGCTGTTCCTCCCTGGAATAGAAGTTTCTGGAGACCAGGGCATGTGTCCTGCTCATCTCCATGGTCAACGTGCCCGGCATTCAATAAGTAACAGTTGAGTGAATAAGTGAAGGGACACGTGGCTGGGAGAGATGTTCAATCTCCTGGCTCGGGGCTCTGAAGGAAGGGGTGAACGCAGGGTGGAGATGGGGTTTCCACGGGAGGGGTGCGTGTACACTGCTGGCCCCGGCTCTCTACATTCTAGTTGCAAGGACAGTTCTGGCTGGGGCTCTGGCTGGGGACTCTGAACCAAAACCCTTGTTCATTTTCCTGCTTTCCTTCTCCTGTTCTCTTCTGTGCCGCCTCTGCGTCCTTGTCGCCCCCTTTATCCCCGCCCCTCTCCTGCCTTTTACCTGGATTCCTTGTGCTCCTTCTCTTCCTTCTCACCCACCCAGGCCCTCCCTTGCCTTTCCTCCTTTTCCTCCGTGCTCCCTCCCTGACGTCATCCCCCTGAGACGGTGCTGTTTCCCTGGCTTCCCGTCTGCCTGAAGGATTTCGGCTCAATCCTCATACGACCTGGACTATTACTTAACACTGCATTTTCTTTTCAATTCCCTCGCTTTTCAAGCCCTAGTAAGCAGGAATAGTGTTGAAAGCATGGCCTTGATGTGTTGTTTTGTCCCTAATCCTGAACATAAATTTGTGAACCATTAAAAAGAAAACGTGCCCCCCTACCCAGCACCTCCAGGAGCAGGTGCGGCACAAATGTCACCAGGCAGGGCGCTGGGATGATGCGGGAAATCAACCCATACCCTGCTCACCTGTCATTGTAGCCCCTGTCCCTTCCCCGCCGACCAAGAGCTTCCCGGGTCTCCCCAGAGCTCTCGAGTCGGTGCTCACTCACATGTTGAAAAGGTTGAGGCCGATGCGGTAGAGCCGTTTGCGCAGGGTGTCCGTGGAGAGCGTGGGCGACTTGCAGCTGGCAGGGTTCTCGCACTGGTAGCGCGGCAGGCTCAGAATCATGGCCTGCAGGGCCTCCTTGGAGGCTGAGGCTGACGCTTCCGAGCCCGACTTGGCCGACTTGGTGGACGTGCTGCTGCTGCTCAGCGGCTCCGAGTTGTCGCCAGCTTCGGCCTCAGTCCCTTTCCCCACCTCCCCCACCTCTGCCTCCGCCGCCACCGTGGCCCCCTCCACCAGCGCCTCCACGACAGCCCCAGGAGGGTGGGTGCTCGGGGCCCCGCTGGCTCCGGCCTCTGCGCCCGTGTTTTCGGCGGGCACGTCCCCCTGAGCCGCGGTTGTGGCCACCGAGGCCTCCTGCCCCGGCGCCTCTTCCTGCTCGGCTTTGCCCGCCGCGGGCTCCGCCGGGGCCTGGGCGGTCTGCGTGCCCAGACAATTGGCAACCGACAGAGCCGTGGCGGAGGAGACAGAGATGTTCTGGTTGGCGATCTGCACGGTGACGTCCCGGAAAGCCATCATGAGGGTACTGCCGTGGCCCTGGGGCAGGCCGGCGGCCTCGGCGGTCTCTTCCCCTGGCGCGGGCGCGGGGCGGGCACTGTCGAGCTCCCGCATCTCGGCCTCTAGGCCCGGCGGCCCCGTGCCCGCGTGCAGGGCCTGGTGGAGCTGGTAGGCGCCGCTCTCCTGCAGGGAGCACATGGTCTTGAGGCTCCAGGTGCTGAGCGCGTCGTCGATGGACTTGGCCAGGGACTGCACCTGCTCGGTGAAGGAGTCCTCCAGCTCGGTGAGCGTGCCCGCGAAGGTGGGCGGCAGGGAGGGCGAGCGCACCAGTGGCAGCCCCATGAGGCCGTAGCCCTCCATGAGCGCCTTCTCCGCTGCCAGGCTCTCAGCAGAGGGCGCGCGGACTTTGCGCAGGGAGATCCGTCGCGGCAGGCGGCTCTCCAGGAGCGAGTTGCGGATCTTCTCGAAGTTCTTGCTGAGCTGGTACTGGCGGAAGGCGGTTTGGATGGTGCAAGCGGCGCGCCGGGACACGAGGTGGCCCCCGTACTTGTGTTCTAGCATTTCAATCTGTGGCAAGAACAGGTAGGAGGAAGAGCGCGGTGAGGCCTGGGGCGGGGGAAGGGAGGGGGTGCGGGGGGGACTAAAGGGCCAAAGTCTGAAACTCCAGCATGTCACGGCCTGGGATACCAGATCCTTGTCAAGACTCCTAGATGTGTAGGATATAGGACTGGCTTCCCAGCGGTTGGCGATTTCCGGGGGGCGGGGGGTGGAGCGGGCAGAGGTCAGGGCGTTGCATTTGGGGATCAGATAGCTGTTTGTTTTAAAGCGTTCATATCAGAGATCTGTATGGAAGTCCTTATGGGTGAAGTACACGGGATCTTGAGTTTGTATTAAAATACTCCACCAAAAAAACTGGAACCGTTAGAGGAAACAATATTAACAAAAATTGTTGGAACTGGGGGGTGGTTATCTGAAAGTTGACTACACTATTCTTTCTACTTGTGTGCACATTTAAAACAATAACAAATTAAAAATTAAACAGGAATGTTTAAAAAATAATGCTGCTCCTCCCGTTCACCTTTCTTCCTCATCACTGCATTGCGGAAATTCCCAACCCTGGGATCATCATAAGGGGATGACTGGGGATTGATCAACGTGTTCCTGATACCCAGCCCAAGGGCTGGCACATAGTAGATGCTCAATAAATGTGAATCTAATAGATGGAGGACAGAGGAGTGGGTGGACGGATATTTTAAGAGTGGGAGTCCCTCCAGGCTACCATAATTTGGGCGCCCCATACTATGGGTACCCCATAATCTGGGCCACCTCTGTTCCCAACAACAGGAGCTGTACAATCAGGGCAGGGCTGGGTGGGGCTGGTGGGCACATGCTACCTCACATGGGCAGTGTGAACCCAGGAAAACTTGTGGCAAGGGACCGGTGTTTCTTCTAGGCCCTTACTCGCCTCCTTCCAGCTCTGTCCTCCTGCTGTGGCCATTTCTCCCCGTCATGTGGCAATGCTCTCACTCTTTCTCCCTTATCGAAACCTCTTAGAAAAGAACCAGAGAGACTTTCCCCCTGTGGCCAATAACCTTTAGCCACATTGGCTCACCAGCCACTGCAGGTGGAGTGACTGCCTCTCACAACCTCAGCGATCTGCTGGGTTCCCTCCCCATGGGTGCCCCCCTACCCCCGGACCAACAGAGGCATCCTATTCTAGCCCAGGAAAACTGACAGGCACAACCCCAACCCCCAGGGACAATCCCGGGTAAGATGGCATGACATCAATCCTATCTTCGGTTCTTCTGTCTCACCATTCAGGGCCTTCCCCATCCCCAGACCTAGTGGCCTTATGCTTTCTATCTTCCTCAGTCTGCCTGTCCTCTCTGAAAATAGGGGGTAAGCTGACTCTCACTAAGATTTGAGTGGCCAGTAGGTATCCTGAGTTCAGCTGCTTGACATTCCAAGGCTGAGGCTCTTAGTCACAGCTACCCAATGTTCTCTGCCACATGGTAGTTTGGCCCTTTGAGGCCAACAGGAGAGTGACTCTGATACTTCACCTTCTTTTAAAGGGTTCACCTGATTAGGTCAAGCCACCTGGGGTGATTTTCCTTTGATTCACTTAAGGTCAACTGAGTGGTAACCTAATCACAGGAGGGATACCTTATTATGCCCTCTAGTCCCATGGCACTTCCCATGGAAGGGAATTATACGGATGTGCGCACTAGGGGGGGCGGGAATCTCGGGCTGTCTGAGTTCTGTCTCCTGGAACGTTCAGACAGTTGCCTACAGGGTTTCATCATGTACACAGGATCTCCAGAGAAAGAGAAACTCCTGATATCTCAGAGGCATTTCGTTGTTGCTTTCACAGAAATCACATCAGAGGGGAGAGATCACTGTGGCTCGGCTCAGTGTCCCCACAGAACTCTGGCAGGTTCCCTGAGGCCTGGAATGGCCAATTGGCCTTAACTTGCAGGAGAGCCCTCCAAGGTGCAAACTGAGGGGAGGTGACCACTTAATTGCCTCCTTCTATCAATTTCTGTCTGGAGGACCAGGAGAAACAGACACCAGGCAGAAATTCTTACTTCTTTATAACCTGGCCTACCTATGCTTTGAGGGAAACGCTAGGCCCAAGAGCATTCTCTTTAGGTTATGAGATGCTATTGACAACAGAAGGAAGGTATGAAACCCTATTGCCTGAAATGCTTCCAGAATGGGAAAGATGTCCATTTCCCTAGCACAGTATCATCCTACCTGGACACAGAAGGCTGAGCTAAGCCTAGGAGACTTCTACCAGCCAGTGTCCTAGTGTCACCCAAGCAGAGAAGAAAACCAGATTTTTAATATCTTGAATCTATTCCCATCAAGTTCTCCACTAGACTGTAAGCCCCACGAATGCACATACTCTGCCATGTTCACTCCTTTATCCCCAGTGCTTAGAGAGCACCCAGCACACAGTAGGACTTCAGTGGATATTTATTGAATACATTAAAGAATTAATTGCAAAGTTATCTTTGTGACTCTCAAAAACCCCCGTAACCTAACCCATAACTTTCTTCTCCTGGAACTGATGTATTTCACTTGCATTTTCGAACTCTACTGTGTCACTGGCTCCTTTCCCCCTGCCTACAGACCCTCCCAGATCTCCCCAGGCTAAAACATGCCTCCTCTTGACTTCACTGCTCTGGGGCACTGGCCCAGGCTCTTTTTCTCTGTTTGTCACCAGACTTCTTGGAAGACTAGTCTATACCCTCTGCCTCCTTCCATGAACAAGTGCCAAACAGTCAACCCAACCCTGTATGCGCCGACTCCCCAGGGTCTGCCTCCTGCTCCCACCAGTCTTCTAAAGTGACTCTCAGGAGGGTCACCAGAGACCTTTAATCATGACAGCTGATGGTCCGTCCTCCACTCTCCCTCTCCCCCTTTTCCACAGTTCTTGGTGTGTTTATCACCTTGAGACTCTCTCCTCAGCTCTCACGACCCAGTCTACCTTGGTCTGCCTGCTTCCATAGCCCTTTCATCCTATATTCTGACCGCGAAACCCCTATGCATATCGGTTATGAGTCCCATGTGGGCCATCATCCACTCTGCAGACACATCTGAGCCCTTCTGGACATTCCGTGACTGCCATGTTGGACGTCGTCAGAGCAGCCTCTGGTAACTGATAATTAGGCACTAATTAAGAGGGAAGCTGTCTCAGGCAGAGCCTTTGTGGCAACATCTACAGGCTAATGTCTTCTCGCCTCTTATGTGAGAACCTTGTTTCCTATCATAACTTCAATCTACTTTAACGGACTGATGAACAAGCCTTAGGAGAGATACTCAGGCCCAGATTTGCTTCTTCCCTGCTGGTTGACCTTGAGCAAGTTTCCTAACATCTCTGATTCTCCACTTTCTTATCTGTTAAATGAAACTAATCCTGCTTACCCTGTACCTTGTTATGAGATTTGAACTGTTCGTATAGCACTTGGCACATAACAGGTATAGAGTAAGTGGTAACTATTTGATGACAATGATGATGATGGGAATGACTCTCAAATTTCCATTCCTAGGCTTGATCCTAGACTTGCATTTCCAACAACCCACGGATCCCCCTGTGCACCTATACAAAGCGCCTGTCTTCCCCCACCTCCCTAAACCAGCTCTTGATGACTTCTTTTTTTGCATACAGAGCCTTGGCTGTTACATTCTCCAGGCTGGGAAACTTGCATTTGACCATGGGTTCTCCTTCACCCCGGCCTCTGCATTTGTCAGCCTCAAAGCCTTTATTCCATGCACCCCCACCCCAATACCTTTTGCATCAACCTGACCCTACTGTTGCCATGTG
This sequence comes from Mustela lutreola, assembly GCF_030435805.1. Taxonomy (NCBI): domain Eukaryota; kingdom Metazoa; phylum Chordata; class Mammalia; order Carnivora; family Mustelidae; genus Mustela; species Mustela lutreola. The sequence goes on from NC_081297.1 coordinate 44,622,055, forward strand.
AGGCTGTCTTTGGCTCCCCACTTGGACCCTCTGGCAACCTCCCCACTGACTTCCTGCTTCTTGTTCACACCTACCATCCACCCTACATGACCCTGATCAAGGGTCTTGAAGAGCCGATGTGAACACAGGCTTTGCGTTGCTTGAGAGCATCACCCAAAATAAGTAGAAGTGTTTCCTGCTGGCCTTCCGACCCTGAGCAATCTGGCCTCAGCCTCCCTCCCATCTTCTACTCCTATGCCAAGCCTGCGTACACACTGGCTGGACTCCTGCGCTTCCCCCAGCCCACGCTAGGCTTTCCTGCCCTGAGCATTGGCTCAGCCTTGTCACTCAGTCTGCAACATTCTTCCCTTTCTTCGAGACCTGCCTCCAATGTGCTTCCTCTGTGAAGCCTTCTCAGTCCCCCAACCCGACGGGGAGCTCTCCGTTTCAGGGGCCCATGGAGAACGCTGTTTCTTACTTCTCTCTGACGCTCAGTTCTCTCCACTCACCTTTGGGATATTTATCTAACCCATCCTTCTCTCCACCCCACCGACCCCAACTCGAACAGAGCAGAAGTTATTCGAGCCCTCTGATCCATGCCCAGCACCCAGCACAGAGCCTGGCAAGGAGCAACTGCTCACTGTGGTGTTTGAATTCAATTTTTGGATCTTCTCCATTTGTTCTAGCGCATTTAACACAACCATCTCCCATTTATCCCAGCCTTGTGCCTGCTGCAAACCCCGCCTGCACTGTCCCCCACTGTTTCTTTCCCGTCCTTTATGGCCTGCCCTCTGTAGCCCCACAGACTGTACCTTACAGACAGGGTGGTATTATGTCTCTACATTCCTGGGGCCCAGCATCGAGCCGGAGCCATGGCTGGGGCTTAATAAATCTTTGCAGACAGGAGCTAAACTGAACTCTCTCCTATATCCCAGGGAAAATAAAAATCTAGGCTCTCTTCCGGATCTGGGCTTGGAGTCAAATGCTGCATTCTCCCCTTTCCCTCCACTATTTCGCCCCCAACCAGGGCTCGGGAACTTGGCAGTGTCCCAGATCAGCTCTGTCTACCCAGCCAGGTCCTCGCAAGCGCCCTAACACTTTTCTTTTCTTAACCGGTGCCAGATTAGAGAGCTAAAAGAGATGGACACGGGGGTGGGGGAAAGTGGGGGGTGGGCCCAGGGAGGGAAGGTCTCTGGGCCCACCGGCCTAAGAGCAGCTCAGCTCACTTCTCTCTAAACCCCATGAATCATGGGTAATTGTAGCCTCGCCTCCTCCCAAGAGAGCAATCTCTCAGCTTCTGCCGGGAGAAGTGGTGGAGGGGGGCTTGGGGGGCTCTGTCTGTCTAATGAGCCTCTCAGTGTTAATTAGAACATGCTCCCTCTTTTCAGGTTGCTGCCGCAGCCGGGCCCGAGGAAGGCCGCAGAGAGAGGGCCACCAAGTCAGGCTGGGGGAGGAAGAGCAGCTAGCTGGGGGGGCGGCAGTGCTGGGGAAGGAGGGAGCCAGCCCGAGGTGGGGGGTGGCTTTCACATGTGAGCGAGGATTTCCTCTGATCCAAGATTTCCCAGCTGAGAATGTTTAAGCATTACGTGGAATGAGCCTGCAGAACTTGGCAAGGGAAGGTTTCCAGGAGGCTTAGGAGCAGACAGTAGGGGTGGGAGCGGGGAGGAGCTCGGAGATGCTAATGGCGGCCCCCAGGGGAAGCTGGCCTGCGCCCGGCACCTGTTGGGATGGGACCCCTGCGTCTTCCCTGTGTTCCCACCTCCCTGTCCGCTGTCCAAAACACCGAAAGTGCTTGACACAACAGGGCACTGAGGCTTGCCTAGGAGTAAGGATGCTCTTGGGAACCTCTCTGGGCCCCAGCCAGCTAGGGTTGGGGGCTACTAATGACTCTGCTCCTCCTCAGTCACAGAGACTGCCTCAGGGAGAGCTGCTGCTGTGGGGAGCCTGCTTTGAACCCCAGATTGGGCTCCTCGCTGTCACCAGTGCTCCCACAGCACGCCGTCCACCGCTTCCTTGGAACCTACCCCTTTGCTGCTCTTGTGAAAGACTTGGGATAAAATCAAAGACTGTGAGTCCCAGTCTTGGCTGGACCGCGGACACACACTTAGGGACGTGTCCTTGGGTGAGTTACTTGTTATGGCTAAGCCTCAGTCCCCTCATTCCTCAAATGGGGGTAGCAGTAGTCCCTAGCTCACCGAGATAGCCTGCAGATCTGGGGAGATAATGCATAAGAAATGCTTAGAACCTCATCTGGCCCAGATTAGGGCTGTTAGTGTTACTTAGTACCCGCTACATGTCAGCGCCCACCCCTGGAGCGAGCTCCCTGAGGCCTGGAACTGCGTCTTTTGTAGCACAGTGGCCCAGGCCTTGCACATAGCAGCTGTGTGATAGCGCTCCCTGAATTGGATGCAGGTGGACAGAAGGACTACCCTTGACTGGCATTGCCTTCACTGTCATCTGTAGGCTGGCCCCTGATGCTGTCCAGGGCCATGGTGGGACTCTCACCTTCACAGGAAGAACAAGTCTTAGATATTCCAGAATAACCTCTTGTTTCTTCAATGGGGAAACTGAGACCAGAGAGTTGGAAACATAATCAACCACCTCTCCCCTTGAGAGGGTGATCACCTCACCGATGAGGCTGGACCCCAAGGCTCGGGTAGGGGAGATCACTTGTAGAAAGGACTGCTGTCCTTGGGGTCAAGGTCTGGCTGCCACATGGACCCCTGGCTTGGATGGCACAGAGACCATGCCATTTGGACATCCCACACGGGCTCCAACAGGGTCCTCCTCAGCAGAGGCACACAACAGGATCCGAACTCCCTCAAGAGCAAGGATGAATGTGGAACTCACTCGGCTGCCCTATGCATCCTCCCCACAGCACTTTCCTAAAGGACCCCCCAATAGGACCTGCATGTTCTTTGTCCCCGGAGGTTGTAACCTCAAGAACCACTGTGAGATAAAGCGACAGAGCTGAGGGCGGAGGGAACAGAGGACGGGAGAAGCCAGACTGGAGGACCTCCCCACTGTGTGAGTATGGGGAGAGGCCTTGGGGGCTGGGAGGCAGGGATGTCCGGGGGGCGGACTCATTCATTCTTTCGTTCATTCATTCATTCATTCTTTAATTCATTCATTTGTTTGTTCTTTCACTCCTGTGTTCCTCCAGTGTGAAGCATGTCTCAGGCACCAGGGACTGTGCGGGGTGCTGGGAAGCAAAAGTGGGCAAGAGCTGTATATCATCTAACACACAGCTCTGAGCAGTGCTCAGTCCCCACAGAGGCTACAAAGGTGTTCTGTGCACAGTCTGCTCGACTCCGTGACAGCCCTGAGAACGGCATAGTCCCTGCCTTTATGGGTGGGACAGGTCTCAGGTGGCACAGAGTCATCAGAGGGGCACTCCGTGAAAGCACACAGCCAGGCTCAGGGATACCGAGCTGAGATGCGGAGTATGAGCAGAGATCTCCCCAGTGACGTGTGCTGGAGGGACAAGTGGGGAGTATTCCTAGCAAAGGAAATAAAATCTGTCAAGGCCCGGAGGCAAACGATAGCACAGAAGTCTGGAGCAAGGCAAGTGGGAATGGCTGGAAACCCACTTGGGAGCGGGGCAGGAGATGGAGTTGTGTCTGGTGGTAGGAGACCTTGGAGAAGTCTTTGTCCTGCACATGGAGAGGAGCCATGCAAGGCTTTCAGACAGATACCGTGATCAGATGTGCTCTCCAAGAGGGCTCAGTGGCAGCATGGAGATCAGTTTGGAGGAAGCACAGCTCCAAGTAGGGGAACGTGTGGCCTCCCCTGCCCAGGGGCTCAGGCAGGAGATGATGGTGGCCTGCCCTGGGGTGGGAGTGGTGGGGGTGGCAGGAGAGGGTGGGAATTGGAGAAATAGTTAAGATGTAGCAGCAGTGGAGATTGGGTTGGAGCAGATGTGGAGGAGCGAGAAGCCACAGAAACTGCCTAGGATTCTGGACTGGCTGATGGAGCAAGACCAGCAGTTGGTGGGCTAGGGAGATAATGACTGTCCAAGATCCTTCCAGTCCAAGTGCTACAGTATTTGTGCAACTGGTGGGACTGACAGAATCAGAATACCATATCCTAGATCTCGAAGAAACCCAAAGCAGAGCCAGGTCCTGGCCCCAGGTCTCATGCCCCTCTCCCTCTTCAGCTCACTTAGTATTTTCCCCTTTTCATCCCTGAGCATCTTCTTCATGCCAGGCACTGTGTCAGGCACTGGAGATATAATGATGAGTAATAAGTCATGCGTCCTGCCTTCAAGGCGTGGTCAAATTAACAGGGAATGAGGATATAGGACTGAAGGGCTATGACTGGGAATGGCTGGGTGCGGGAGGGTCACAGAGAAGGGACATCCAACACAGGCTTGGGAGGGCAGGGAAAGCTGCCAGGAGGAGGAAAGAGAACCACAATTCTGTCTCAAAGTAAAATAAAGAGTAATTGAGGCCAAGTGCCAAGTGAGGAGGGGAGCATGAATGTTAGTGGTAGAGGCAGAGGGAACAGCATGTACAAAGCCCCAAAGAGACAGGAGGCAATGGAGGCCCAGGGAAGTTAAGCAGCTTGCCGGAGGTCACCCAGTTCATTTGCAGAAGAGACAGAAGTTGGGTTCAGTCTCTTATGAATGTGTGCCGCATTTTTAATCACTTTTCTCTAGCCCCTCACTTTTGCCCTCTTCCTACCTCCCTCCTGTCTATGCTTGACCCAGATACTCAATCCAGGGGAGTGGGCTGTTCCCCGAGGCTGGGTTCACTCAACACAAAGGCTCCTGTCGCACCCTCTGCCAACCCTCCCGCACCTTTCCCACCCCACTCCTGTTGGTCCGATATGCAGAACCGTCTATCAGAATGATGTCCACTATAAAAAGGTCCATGATACCGATCAGAGCAACTCTCCATCTGCCATCGTCGCTCAGAATTAAACTAATTCTCCCGCCCAAGTTGAAGCACAGGTTTCCCTCAGTTTTATTGGCCCGATACTCCTTAAAATGAACTACACTCTCTTTGGGGGCCAGTAGGGACCATTTTCTTCTTGTTACCTCACTCTCTTGTTGCTTTTCACACCATAGTTATCCAAATATTATTCACTCAATGAGCTCTTCCTATGTCCAAGACCCTCTGCTAGGTGCTGGGGGAACGGTACGAAGATGGATGGGAGATGGTCTCTATCCTCACGGAGCACAGTCATGTGGAACTGAGAAGACGTCTTCTCTGGGCCAACTGACCACCCACATCATACTGTAGTGTTCCAGATGGACTGTCTGCCAACCCCTGCCTGGGCATTCCCAGTAACACAAACTCACTACCTCACAAGCAAGGCCTTCTATATTTTTAACAGCTCTAATTGTTAATTGAGCCAGAAGCTTCCTTTACTGTAGCTTTCTTACGTTAGTATCACTATTTTTGTCTGGAATGATAGAAAATATATCTAATCCCTTTTCACATGCCAGCTCTTCCATATTTAAAACTTGTTTTCGTGTCTACAATTTCTCCATATGAATCCAGTCAATCCTCTTTTCCTTCTTGGGAGAACCTTGGAATCCTTGGCATTCTTACTTCCTTCTTAAACTCAGCCCCAAGAATCAAGGACGGGCTCCAGATAGGCCCTGACCAGGAACCAGTGTGGGGCTCTAGCCAGCTGCTTCCTTATCCAGGGGGCTTTATCTACCCTTCTGTGCAGGCTGCTGGACTCACTTTGGCACTTGATTTCCTGGTTATTGACTCCTTTTGAACTTACAGTCAACGGAAGCCCTAAGGTCTCTCTCCCAGGACCAAGCCTGCCCATCTTGTATGAATGCTGTGGGCTTTTCAAAGCTAAGAGAACTTTAGATGTTTTTTCCCTATTTCATTTGGACTTTTTCATTTAAATCTTTATGTCTGGATAAGATTTTTACAAAATCTTGGATTCTGTCACCGAGGTATTTGCTGTCCCCTTTCAGCTTTGTGTCATCAGAAATTAGTGCCTTGTCAAAACCCGTCGAACAGAACAGGACCAAGGACAGCATACCACTCACCTCCCCCAGGAATTGGCCTTGATGGAAAAACCAACTTTTTTTTTTTTTTTTTAAGAATTCTGTTTGAAAAGAACCCACTTGACTATATTGTCATCTACTCTGCTTCCTCTCTTGCCCACATATCGATCATGGGGGATATTTTAAATACTTTGCTGACAGCCAGATGTTCCACCTACAGCTGACCTTGATGCAGAAGGAAAGAAGTGAGGTTGGTATGGCCTGATTCAGTCTTAGTGATCTTCCTACTAGCTATCCTTCCCAAGACTGACTTTGCCCATTGAGTTAAAGAATGCTTCTTTAGAACCTACACACTGTAGAGCTAGAAGGGACCTTGGAGATGATTCAAGGTCTAATGCCCAATTTTGCTGATGAAGAAACCAGTGCCCAGAGTGCATAACTGGCATTCCCAAAGTCACAGAGTTAACTAGAGCAAGACCAAGGATTGGATCCCATGTCTCCGGCTCCAAGTTCAATGCTCTTTCTTAACAATATCTAGTCATGAGGCACCTGGATGGCTCAGTGGGTTAAGCCTCTGCCTTCGGTTCAGGTCATGATCTCAGGGTCCTGGGATCGAGCCCTGCATCAGGGCTCTGCTCAGCGGGGAGCCTGCTTCCCCTTCTCTCTCTGCCTGCCTGTGATCTCTCTCTCTGCCAAATAAATAAATAAAATCTTAAAAAAAAAACCAAAACAATACCTAGTCATGATGTTTTTCTCTAAGCATATACACCTAAGTACACACACACACACACACACACACACACACACACACACACGGGATTTGTTCTCCAGTAGGGGAGCTTTGGTTAATCCAGCGAATCCTCAATCTCCTTGGAGGAGACCATTCTCTTGGCACCTCATTTTAACCTGTGTGTGCCTACACACGGAGCTTGTCCTTTGCATGGACACGTAAGCGAGGCTCTCTCTTCTTCCCCAGAGAACAGTGGGCCACCTGCCTCAAGGTCTGGGGGTGGGGCAGTTTAAGCTTCTGGCTCACGGCGAGAGGAACAGGGCCCTGAATACAGTACCGAGGGGACTGGCATTGCAAAGGTGTGACCCCTGCCATGGAGAGGCTGGTTCCTGACAAACTGGGCTCCAGGGAAGGGCTGAAGACAGCTCCATCTGGGAGAAGTCGTGGCGAAAGAAGTGTGCCTACAACAGAGGTGGGCCCAAGTGGGGAGATCCCTGGTACCCTGGATAGCCCCCGAAGGCAGGGCCCCCTCACCACCCTTCCCGCCCCCCTCGGAGGCCCTGGGTACCTGTTTATTCTTTAGGTCAAGGGAGAGCTCGTAATCGGAGGCGTTAGGGGCGTGGGAGCAGAGCGCCGTCGCCAGGGCAGGCTGCTGCCGGCCGGGGGAGGCCACGCGGTGGGAGCCAGCCCTCGGGGAGGCACCCCCCGCCCCCGGCCGTTCCTCCTCCTGCTGCAGCTCCTGGGCTTGAGCCTTCGGGGCATGGGCACTGGGTCTGCCGGCTGCCACCGCCGCCGCTGCCACCACGGAGTCCTCCATGCCCCCACCGGCCTGGGTGCAGGAGCCATCGCTGTGAACAAAAGGCAACGGTGCTCGGTTGGGGGAGAGCGGGACAGGGTGCATGTGGGTGCGGGGGTGAGGAGAGAAACTGGGCGCTCCGGCCTGGCCTTTGGGGCACTGATGGGCCTTTCTGGCGGTGGGGACTCGTGGGGATGCCTCCTGCCATCGCCTCTAGGGAGGGGCTGCCTTGGCAGGGGAGAGCTGCGGGCAAGGAGAGAGAACCTACATTTGAGAAGGGTAGCCCAGGAAGAGGGAAGAAGCAGTGGTGCTTAGAAGCAGTATGGCACAGTAGGGAAGAGCAGACCACCTGGGCTGGGATCTGGACTCTGACTTATCAGCTGTGCGAACCTCAATAGGCTATTCGACCTCATCGTACCTGTTTCCCCATCTATAAAATGGGCACAATGATAGTACCTACCTCATAGGGATGTTGGAAGGTCTGAGTTAGTTAAAGTTCTCAGAACAGTGCCTGACTCATGGTCCCTCCTATATATCAGTGTTAAGGATCATCATTATCAGTCATCTAGCTCCCGGACCAGTGGCTTAAGCAGCTGGAAAGAAGCTGGTTTACACTGAACCCCCTCCGTCTTTACACCGTCCCAGCAGCTGTGGGGGAAGGAATGATCCTTACAGGCATGATCTGGGCATGAAGCCCCTCCGGCTGGGTGGACGGACGTCAGCTCTTTGGGGCTGAGGCTATGAAGAGGAGGGTGCTTGCCCTGCAGGGTCTGGGGCAGCAACTGTATTTGACTCCTGGCCCCTCCTTCCTTCCCATGGAAATACCAGCAGGCTGGGCCGTAGCTGCTGTCCACCTCCCTGCTCAAAGCAGGCTAGTGCCCCCACACCCAGCCCATCCTGGAGAACTAGCACCCTTAGGTCGTCCCCCTCCCTGACTGGTCTGCAGGTCCTGCCCCTCCCTCAAGGCCAAGTGTGAAGCCCCCTGTCCATGAAGCCTTTCCAGGTGACTCTAGCTGTAACTACTTCCTCTGTAAGCACACTAGGAGCTGTGCTTAGCGAGTCCCTTCCTGGTCCACAGGGGGGAGAAGCATTATGGCTACAGCATGGGCTCAAATTCAAGCTCTACCACCACCCAGCCTCAGTTCAGTTGCTTTTCCTCTGGGCCCCTCTCTGGTTTTCTCCTCTGTCTAGTGGAGCTACGCTTGCCTACTCTATGAGTTTATGGTGAGGGGCAAAGGAGTCAGTATGTGTAAGCTGTTTAGCACACTGCCTGGCACAGAGTCATTGCTCAGTAAGTATTAATTCTTTTTTCTCCACATCCATCCTGCCCTAGAGGCCAGGGCCTGTAGTCCGGTTTATCCCTGCTCCCCACTCAGTACTGGGCAAGTGGTAGGTGCTCAGTTCACACCTGATGATGACTGACCTGCAGGGAGGACAAGGGCCGTAGAGATGGCCCTACAGCAGACGGAGACAGAAGATCAGGACGGGAAGGGACCCTGAGGCCCTCTAGTCCAGCCCTCCAATCTCCCTTTTTCACAGATAAGGAGCAGGTGCTCAAGAGGTGGGGTGGCCCTGGTCGGAGAGCCGGGTAACCTTAGGGCTTGCTTCTTCTGAGGCTTTGCCTCCACGGAAGGTGCCCCAAATCATGCCAAAGAAGAGACCTCTTCCTGTTGCTTCCACCCAACTTCGGAGTCTCTGGTACTAGAATAGCCACGGGTGGGTGAGAAATCCTGTGGCTCCATCTCCATCTCTCCTCCCAGCACTCCCCGGCCTCATCGCCTCCATAAAGGAGAGCTCTTTGGCTGGCCCTAGCCATAAGGAGCCTCAAATCCTCTAAGGAAATCATCCTTGTGCAAGTTTCTTGGCTCCATCATTTCTTGTATGGCCACTAATCAAGGTGCATAGCTGAATGGGCTCCAGAAGTCTGATAAGTCTTTTTCACCAGTATCACCAAGAAATTCTTTTTAAGAACGGACTTCAACTCCTGTCATAGGACTTCCCTATTCTTTCTGCAGGGCACACAGAAATAGCTCTTGCCTTTCCTATCACAACCGGCCTCCAGGGGGCACCGTTCAGTCTCATCCATCTCTCCTACAGACTGTCCTTGGTCTTCATGCCCAAGCCTCTTCACCTGAAAAGTTTTCCAGACTCTATAGAGAACTGGTAGCTACTAGGGGCTACAAACGCATTTAAAAGTAGCCCTTCGCTTTCTTTTATTGCTGGAGTGTGCTTGAGAAAAGGTTCTGGGGAGCTGAGGCCCCCAAGTAGCAGTACTCAGCAGATGGTAATGGAGGCAGGTGGATAACCCCCCCGGGGTTCCTCTTCCCTTGAGGAATAACCCAAGGCACATTCCACACCATCTCCTGGAAGTGCCCAGCAGTCAAAGCAGTGATGAACATGTATTGGCTTCCTTCTCTTCATCCCCTACTCCTACATTGGCGCTTCTTGGAGTCACCTGTCCGAAATAAACTACTTGTGTTAAACCAAAACAAATGTTTTAAAAATAGCCTTTTTTATGGTCCACCCCTCTGGGTAGAGACGGACTCCACGGCCTTCTCCTGAACTCATTCATAGGACCTGGGAATTAGGAGACCCCTTATACTGTCATCTCCAGCACACACACATACATGCATTTGTATACACACGTGTGAGTGTGCGTGCACACACACACACTCTCTCTCTCTCTCTCACACACACACTCACACACACACTGACACATACACAATGCTTCTAACTAGTTCTGTGGCCTTGGGTAATTTGTTCTTCCTTCTGGGTCGGTTTCCTTACTTGTCATTTGATGGGAGCTTACTTATCCCTAAGCTTAGAATTCTGGGAGCTTGGATTCCAGTGCCAAGGCCAGTCTACCAAGGCCCACCAGCCCCAAGGTTCCAGGCTCTCTGGCTGGTAGAACCAACTCTGCCTTTGTCCACTTCCATGCAAAGGGACTGAGAGACTGTGGCCATCCCAAGTATATGATGAAAGGTATTAGAAAGGGGATCTTGTCCTTGCCTACTCTCCTTAGACTTCTTCACAGACTTGTGTGGTACAAGGTGGCTGGCTATTGGATACCCAGAGCTGCTGTCATCAATATGGCAAAGTTTAAGGTCATGTAGTGGAGGGTAAAGAACATGGGCTTGGTGTCAGGAAGACGTGGGTTAGAATCCTGGTTCTCCTAGTTCTGCTACTTATTATGTGACCTTGGGCAAGTTACCTAACCTCTTTGTGGCTCTATTTTCCCAAAATGGGCATCTAAATAATTCCTTGCAAGGCTTCTGTGAGGAATAAATATAACTTACAAAGAACTTAGTGCGGTGTCTGGCACACAGTAGTCCTTGATAAGTCATCTGCGGTGACTGTTCTGAGCTGGAGACCTACAGCGTGGAGTCCCAAAGGAGTCCCCAGAAGAACAGCATAGAGAATTCCTGCGGAAGGGGTTCTCAACATTTAGCCTACCTCAGTCTTCACAAAACCGAAACAGTAGGGTTTTTCCATCAGATCTCATGGTCTTTCCGAGACCTCCAGGTCAGCTTTCACAAACTTTAGGGAGAGAGATGAAGGCAAACTGGCTTCCTGAGGCTTCCTCCTACACTTGGTCTCCACCCACCAGAGCAACAAAAGAGCCTCAGTCTTGTGGGGGGAGGGGGGTCACCAAATCATGGGATCTGTGACCTCTGAGGAATCCATACATATTTACCACCTACAGGCAGACCCCTCGGAGGTACCAGCCACAACATGGGGCATGCCCTAGGCAGACATTTGTCCAGTGCTCCTTGTGTAAATTTGTCTTTTAGTTACTTTGTCAGGGAGCAGTAGAAGCCTGAGTACTTAAAACCTCTAGGATGGCTGAGCATCAGAAGAATGTTCCTAGCCACAGTTTCCCTGTTTGTACCCCATCTGTAAACATGGTCTAAAGAAAGAGGTTGGAATATTCATCCTGGCTGTCATAGCTTGGAAGGACCGTCTATTTCATGTAGAGACCATCTACTTCAATCCTAGTCCCACACGGAATAGAAGGCTATTGTTCCAGTGCCCAGAACATGACTCTGCTCAAGATACAGGCTGTGATCCTTAAGTGTCCAGAGCTGGCTGGGCTGACCTTACATCAAGAAACTATTGTCCCTAGAGGGTCAGATTTCAGGCAGCCTGGCACTTGGACAGGAATTACATGAATGGGATTCACTCTGTGACTTGCATAGCTTCCTGTAAAGAGAAGGGCAGGGGAGAAGGGAGAGGGATCCCGGTGATCTTAGCTCTCTTGGGCTCACTATTCAGCTGTGGAAGCAGATTCCTTGAATGGCAACCCACTAGCCTAGAGAAACTTAGGGTCGCTGATGACACAAAAGACACTAGTTTCAAAAACCTGTCCTGGGTTGGGATGCCCATTCAAGAAGGTAAAAAGAATGTGGGTGGCACCAGAACAAGGGGGTCCAGTGAAGGCTTGGGTTGAGGTCACATGACATTAGGCCAGTACACACACAGGGACCCAGGCCATCCCCAGGGCTTATTTCACCCATGAGAACACAGGATGTGAGCATGACAAACAAAAGTCTTTGGGAAGTAGGGGGAATAAGTAGTTGCTCAGAGGAAATACTACATGTGCCCAGGACCAGAGCGACCTGTGTGTAGGAACTGAGCTTCACATCAGAGAGGGTCGCTTATGTTGGAATCTGACTTGTGCTCAGAGAGATGATAGGGGCTTGGGGAGCATGGTGTATATATAACTCCCTTGGGGTTCCAGTGACCACTCCCTCCTATCATCCCTGCTTGACTTCCTAAAATGTAGATACTTTCATATCAGTCCTTGGCTCCAAAAGTATCAGTGACTTCCCAGTACTCCTTAGATAAAGTCCACTGGCGTGGACTCCGGAGCACTGGTGATCTCACCCCAACCTCCTCTTCCAGCCACATTTCCACCAAGTGACCCACCCACACCGGGCACACTGACACTCTCCCCAAATCTCCCATGTGCTCTCGGACCACCGTGCCTCTCACGTGACCTCCTTCTGTCTTGCGATGCCTTGTCCTATTCACGCTCCGCTCCCGCCCCTCCTTTCCCTGCCTCATCAGCTCTTTCAGGACTCACTCATTGCCCCTGGAAAGAGTCGGTTCCACCCTCCAATGTGCTCTAATAACTCTTGGCATTTGCCTCAATTTCATCAATGACCACTTTGTGTTCTAATTATTCATGGATGTGTCTCTCTCCACTAGACGATGCCATCTGCACCTTTTTATCACCGGCGCTTATCACAGTGGGCTGGCTCCTGATACGTGTTTAATAAATGTTAAATGAAAAGATAGATGGCTGGATGGGTGGGTGGATGGGTATCGTTTAATTTCTCCTACTTGCCCAAGGGCAGAGGTACTGACCCTCCTTCAGGAAATGACTTGTTGCCCGGCTCTGGCAGTGTTGCTGGGGACTGCCCTCCGCCCTCAGCCCCAGCAGTCCCATCAGAGATGGTCTCAGCTGCAGGGAGCTCCTTGGCCCAAAGTCACGTCATTCCTGGGGCTGTCCAAATCCAGCGACTGACTGAAGCGGGGACTATGAAGGTTTGGCCATGTTTACCCAACTTGGGGCAAGTCTGATAGGTCGTTCTCACTCCAGAGCCCCCCTGGGATTGGCTGAGGCCCCTGTTGGCCCTCCATCACTAGGACGTCTCCCTTCACCCCATGCTGGGCTCCTGCCTTCCCTTCCCTCGGTGGTGATCCCAAGCGCATCCTCTAGGAGACATTTAGGGCTCTCGAATCTGACTCTGCTTCCCGGAGAAGCCAATCAATGACAGATAACCGGCTTCTCTTTATTCTTCCTTTTGCTCTCGACAGCCAGAATTATCTGGGTCCAGCCTGCCAACCACCCTGTAGAACCTTTGCTGGTTCCGAACACCTTTGAAAAACTGTCTTTCCAGAGAGTTCATGCATGCCAAATTTTACCTCCACACTCAGAGGCTTTATAGACCCCGTAGGGCCCAGGCTGAAAACACCATTCTGGAGAGAAGTTCATGGCTTATCTTCCCTATGCGGAGGACTAGGTCAAGGGCTATAGGCAACCCCGGCCACCAGGCTATACCACCCACCTCTGAGCTTTCAGACCCTGCTTATTACTATCCTAACACGGATGACACCCTCCCTCACAGGCAGGACAGCGGGCGTGGAATGAGGCCCCCGGTCCTCCAGTTCACTATTTGGCTGACTCGGGCGAGATGCCTAACTCTTCGGCACCACAGTTGACTCCAGAGAGTGAGAAGGAGAAAGTGAGCTCGTAGATGGGTATGCTGGCCATGACAGGAGCTATGGCCTTTCCACGAGGACAGAGTGTGAAGGAGGGCAAGGGACCCCGGTGTTTGTGCTCACGTAGCCCCTGCCAAGGAGCTGACTCAGGTCAGCGAGTGTCCTCCCTGGTGACTGGGGGAAGGCCATGTTGCCCACCACCAGGAGCTGGAGAGACAGGAGGAACTGGAGTGCTGTGTGAGGGCTGGGAGAGGGCACCTCGGCCCACGCTGCCCTGCCAGAGGCTGGCTTGGGTGGGGGCCCCTGGCAAGAAGGTGTGGTAAGGAACAGGAAGGGCCCTGGAGACCTAGCTCCCGAGGGGTTTGTTGGTGTTGAGGGTTGCGGGGCTGCTGGAGGAGGCTATTTTCCCCTCTGTGCAACAGCTGGAACAGTAATTTCTAGACGTTGTGCTCGGAGGGTGTGGAAGGCTGAAGGACTCCTCAGGCAGGAAGAAACCCCAGAAGGCCTGATTGATTGCACTATATTCGCCCAAACTCTGCCAGGCTTTCTTCAAGCACTTCTGGAACAAAGAAACTAGGCATTTGGCCGACAAAAGCTAACAACACTCCTCACGTCTGAAGATTTCTCAGCCGCTACTAAAACACTCCTTTTTCCTCCTGTGTTTGAATCAATAAGGCGGTGAGGAAGGGTCAGAATAAAGGCGCCGAGCAAGGGAAGCCGAGGGTCCTCCGTGTCCCAGCTGCCCCTGGGGAAAGCTGGGGTGAGCAGAGGGCCGGTGCTGCAAACGAAGTCACTCTGTGCTGAGTCTAAGGGCGATCTAGAGCACGCTGCTCGGGGTGCTGGGAAGAGCGCGAGGCTGGGAGTCAAGGTCCAGTCTCGCCTCTGGCCACGCCCCCTTCCCTCTCTGTGGGCCCCAGACCCTCACTGCACCATCCCTGCTCAATGGCTGGGCTCTGGCTCCCCCGCCCTCAATACCCACGGACACAGCAGAAGCCTCCCCTTGCTTCTCTGACGTCATCAACTCCGTGCCCGCACCTGCCCCAGCCCATGGCTCCTTGACCTCCATTATCCAAGCTGGAGGCCAGGTCTCAGAATAGAAAGCCGCGGAGGGAGGCAGCTGTGGCTTTCTGGGCCCATTCCCTTGCAGAAGCTGCCCTGACTTCATTGGCTGTGACAGATGCTTCTCCCTCCCCTCTCCCAAGGGCCCTGAGAGAGTAAGTTATTCTCTCTCCCGTTGGCTCCTCGGAGACACCAAGCTTTGATCTCACAGCTATTCCCAAAAGGTGTTGGCTGGTTCTGTTTGCTGGTGGGGGTTTCCCATCCAAGAAACCACAGTCCTTCCCTGGACTCGCACCTGCCCCATATGCAGGCCCCTGTTTGCTCCACCCTCTCTCCAGGCTGGTCACAGGAGCAGCTCCGGCAGACCGTCCCCAGACGTCTACTGTGGAAACCTCCCCTGCTCAGCCCACCCCACAACTGAATTGCTGGGCACGTCAGAGCCCGCAGTCATCCAGGGAAGCCTCATCTAGAAGTTTCCGCAGTACACCTTCCTCACAAGCTCCCAAGCCGGCCACATTGACTAACGCCATCTTAATGCCACTGGAATCCTAATAGTCTTGAGCATTTTATTTTCTCACAGATAGACGTAGATCTGGTAGCAACATCCAGCTCTAAGGACATCTTCCCCGCTCCCTGTCCCTTCCCCAAGACACAGCACACAACTTCACAAACGCACATTTCTCTTAGACCAAGCACAGAGAACTCGCAGTGGCCCCAAACGCACTTGGGATCTCCTCACCTTTCCTCACGTTCTTGTGTTAGTAAGAGAACAGGGTTCCCACGTCTGGCAGCCCCATGGCACCCGGCCCTGCTGTGAAGCTCTCACTGCCTCTAGAACCGTCTCTAAACTACGCGGCCCGAAGTCACTGCAAAGCTGGTGCAGACAACTCTGGAGATTTGCAGCCTCATAAAACTCGGGGTCTTATTTAATTGTTTCTTTTTTTTATGAGCCACTTTATAGATGCAGATAGGAGTAACCTACATGTAAAGTCTAAAGAAAATTATTCCCTTGTACCCAGCTCGAGAAATGGCACAGGAGAAGCCTTCCTACCCCGTGTATTTCTGCTTCTCTCCTCAAAGGAATCTTTGTCCTGAATTTGTGTTTATTGCTCGCTAGCTTTTCCTCAGGGGCAGATTCCTTCCCTGTCTTTACGTAAGCAGTGGTGGCTGCTTGGCAGGGAACCGTGTCTGCAGAGTGAGCTCAAGGGGGAGGCTCAGGAACATTCAAGATCCTGCAGACTCCAAGCAGGTCAGGAAGCCTCTCCAGGGGGTGATGCCCACAGCTCCATGCTGGTGGGACAGAAACACTGGCAGGGATCTGGCCACAATCCCAGGGATCCGGGAGCTGGGCGATACCCATTATCTCAGCAAGGAAGGCTTTCAGGAAAGAGAATGGACTTGTTCTTTAAGGAACCCCGCTGCCCCCCCGGCCCTTGTGGTCTGGATGTGTCATCATCTCCGAATGGAATGTGGTGACTTCGGGAGCCACACAGATGATGCTGGGAGAGGCGTCCTCGAGAAAGGCAACAGCCCACCAGCCAGCCGGGAGCCAGGCCTGGGGTGCATGTGCCTTTGGGGTCCCTGAGAGGAGGGAGCACAGGAGGCCGCAGCAGGGTTGGCCTGTGTGTCATCTGGGGTTGCAGCGCAGCAGGTGTAAGTGTGGACTGGGTTTGAATGTTGACTCTGCCTTGGCTTGCTGTGTGGCCTTGGGCAAGTTGCTTCACCTCCCTGAGCCCCACTTTCTTCTCTATGAGAGAATTGAGGTAGGAATGTGTATGCAGTGCTTAGCTTTGTCCTTTCTTGGGATTTCCCACAAGCTACTTTTGTTTAAATAAGAAAATAGAAAGGAAAGTATCGTTCAGTTTCCTTATAATATTATAAAAGAATAAGAAAAAGTAGGAAGGACGTGACTTCGGAATAAAGAACCGTCCTTGAACTTGAACTATCCTTCATGTTCTTGTGCCAGCGTTCTTGAAATGGAGAAGTATTGTTCTTTTCTGTATGGTATAATTTCTGAAGCTCAGAGTTAGAGATGATGCCAAGAGAAGCTCACCAGAGGTATAGGGGCTGGGAGGCAGCAGAACATGGTAAGTAAGAGATTAGAAACCAGACAGACTGCCCGTGGTTTCAAATGCAGCCACTCACTCGCTGCGTGATATTGGCCGGCACCTTGATGTCTCCAAGCCCATTTCCTCAGGTGTGAGGTGGAGGACCTACCACATGACTCTGCGGCGAGAGTTACTAGAACAATGTCCACAAAGCCTAGGGCACCTACTGATGCTCAGTCCGTGTAGGTTTCCTTCCCTAATCTGGGCATGTCCTGCTTCCCCAGTTTCTGGCTCAAGAGTGATTACTCCCTGGAGAGCAAAGTCCTCATCCAGTTCCTCTTGGGTCCGGCAGAGAGCCCTGTGATGGTGACCTACACACACCGTGTGTGAGCACAGTGCATGCCAGAGGCTGGGCAAGAGACCATGCCTGCCTCTTCTGTAACCTCATGGCTGTAAAGCCCCTTTATTCTATCCTCCTCCTGTCCCACCCAGATCGCCCTGCCTCACCCCAGCAGAGCGGATGTTTCTTTGGTCTTGAGCCATTTCCAGGGAAAGATAACCACTTGGCTTCTCACAGGCTCAATACTGCCACGTGCCAGGGGAAGGGTCTCTAATGGCCAACAGGTACATATGGTAGTCAGGCGTGTGCTTTGCCAAACACAGGAGTCTTAGGACACGAGAGATGGAAATGGGCACATGGCCAGCAGTGGAGGACACTGCTCCGGGCACCCATGAAGCTGCTAAGGAGCATGATTATTTCCCTATTTCCCTAGAGTCACCTTCCTTATCTTTTGCCTTCCTACTTAAATTTCTTCATGTCTAACTTCAATCTTTCTTGCTGTAAGTGTATAGTCGCAGAATGGCCATGTGATTTCCCACATGCCTGTGGGTTTCGCACGTCATCTCCAGAAGTGTTTAAGATGAAAGGACTATGCAGAGCACGCTGGCTTTGGGAGGAAGCCTTGGAGATCCCAGCATGGGGGACCACCCACCCCTCTGGGAAGAGCAGGGGTCAATGCCAGGCTAGAAACCTTTCCCCAAAAAGGTTCAATTGTTTCCTCCTCTTAGGAGGGCAGTCAAACTGTCAGCTGGCAAATAATTTTCTGATAAAATACCTCTGCTTTTAATCTCATCTTAGCCTGCACTGTGACAGCTTGGTGGTGGGTTAAATCATTTCCTCTCCTGCCCTGATGTCTAGAAAATCTCCTCCCCAGACCCGTTGGCCCTATTGGATTGGCATTCATGGGAGCCTCTAGCTTCTTTGATCTTTCGCCCAAATTGGTCTCTTAATTCTCAGAGTCCTCTCTCTCTCTCACAGATATTGGGCTCTTTCTAGCCAACACTCCATACGTCCCAAGCTAGGCTTGAATAGAAAGACCTGAAAAACCACCTCCTTCCCATGCCCATCACCTGCCATCCAGAGGAGGGACTAGACCCTCTCTCTGAGGGGCATGCCGCATGCCTCAATGTCCTGGGTAGTGTGTCCCCTCCTATTTGCCATCTCAGAGGCTCTACCATTAGGCCCTCATCCCCCAAAGTAGTCAGTCCATTCATTCCCTCTAAATTTTTCCTGGTCATATCTGAGTTTCTAGGTGCCTTCTCTGGGACTCCTGAATCTTGATAGATTTCTCCCTCTCTACTCTTGAAAAATCCAGCTTTAAAATAGTTAGCACTTATTGAGGGCTTCCTAGGTGCCAAGAACATTTCCATGTAGCATCTCATTTAATCCCCTCAACCTCGAAAGAGGCAAGTGCTCTTGTTACCCCATTTCACAGGTAAGTAATAATAACGGAGGATTAGAAAGTTGGAAGCAGATTAACCGAAGTCACAGAGTTTGTAAGTAGCCAGGTCAGGATGCGAACCTGGATTTGTGTCTGTGCTCTCACCTGCTCCACATTCTAGAACTTCCTTAAAATTTTCCTGAATTCATCTTTGAGCCCAGGGTACTACCTTTCCACTTCTCTCTTCCTCTCCAATGTAGAAGGGAATCCACGAAAGTGCTCATCCCTCTGCCCTTGGAAAAGAAAAGGGACTCTCGTATTTTTAAGTTCCTTATTCATCAGTAAATATGTGTAGTACCTGTTCACCGATACTATTTCTCATTATGAATTCATAAATTCACACTACTCTATCAATCTCTTATAAATTTGTATCTGGTGAGTCTGTTCTCCTGAAAGCCGGGGACCTCAGGGTAGACTAATCACTCCTCCAAACCTGCCAACTCGCAGCCTCGTTTAGAACACGGAACCACACCGAGATGCTGCCAGTTTGCATGGGTGGTGGCACCGGGCACGTGGCCGAGGCAACACGTCCCAGCGGTGACAAGCAGGACAGAGGGCATTATGTCACTGCTCGTTGCAGCCCCTCTCTGTATGCGGGCTTGTCTTGATCTCTGTCCGTTTCTACCTTCCTACCGACACTTCTCATTTCTTGCATATGCTCGCACTAGTTTGGATGTGGCTGTTCCCATCTGCTCCTTAGGGTCCGCTGTCTTCCCACCCCTCCACCTCTCACTTTGTAAATGCTCCCAGGGGCTCCGTGTGTAAGCCTATGCTGTCCCCGGCCAGGACAGAGTGTCTTCTTACAAAATCATGGTACAGGGGCCTTGGGGATTAGATGGTTCACCCCTTTGTGTGGTAGCTAAGGAAACTGAGGCACAGAGACGTCTGGGGGTGGAAAGCACCAGCTTTTCGGGAAGCCCGAGTTCTAGACCCTGTTCTGCACTTAAGCAGTTGACAGACCTTGGGACTCTGGTCCCCCGTCTCCTATCTCTGTGATAACGGGTAGAGCCTCCACAGCCTGGGGTTCAAAAGCAACAGCCCCTTTCTTTCTGCTGCTGTTGGCGCGTCTCCCTGCTGGAGACAGCAGCATATGCAGGTCCTCCTTCACAGACAGCTGTCTTTCCTGTTTTTTCGGTTTTGGGGTTTTTTTTTTTCATCATCACAAAATAAATCTCCAAAAATCTCTTTTCTCAAGCCATTCCAAGGCCTCTGTCAAAGGCATTAAAGTTGTGAAGAATGTCTGATCTGATTAAATCACTCTTGCTGCAGAGGAAGATAATTTCCTCTCTTCCGGTGTGATGAGACAGACTTAAAACCCTTTCTGTCATATATCAGAAACGCTTATTGAAATTATAAATTATTTTTATGGTCGTGTTATTGGTTGAAAGATAAATGAATAATGAACGATGACTTTTCAGAGGCGAAAACCAAACCAAACCAAACAGCATAAGAAATGGTGAGGTTAGAAAAATCTCTAGGACTGCAAAGAGAGGTTATTCTTTCCGGGAGTGGAAAAAGAATACCCAGAAGACTCAAACGAGAAGTTTCCGGTAATCGAAAAAAAGAATCTGTTTCCCCCAATTGGATAAAACTCTGCATTAATGGGCACCAACTGAGCAGAGATAGTCAGACGTGCCTTGTGGTAGTTTTCATTTTGTTGTTCTGGGAGTATTGTCTTTAGTTATGTTTATTTCTTTAAAATAATAAAGCCTAAATCTTTTCTCCCCCCATAAAAATCCTCTCTCTGCCACTTCTTTCCTCAGCTTGGTTGCTCTGATGTGTCTACCTCCTGCTGCCTGGAGGGTGCAAACAGCCTTGTTTGGAGGGTAGCAAGGAAAGGCCAGCCTTCTCGGTCCCTGAACTACAAACCAGGGTCTCTGCGAGGAGCCCCCTGGAAGCAGCCCCCTGGGGAAGTGGGAGTCAGATGGTGACTCCACCATCACGCTTTTACTTCCCATGCTGAAAACACCTCCCTTCTTGTGTCCTCTGACTCTGGTAGCAGAAACCCTCATAGATGCTTGGTTCAAATCCTGGTTTCGCCCTTCACCAGGTATATGGCCCTTGGACAAGTCACTTATCATCTCCAATTCTCACTTTGTCTGTAAACCTGGGACTAATCACAGTTCGAGAACTTTCAGCAGGAATTAAGTAAGATCCTATCTGCCTAGCACATAGCAAGCGCTCTATCCCTCACAGCCAGTATTTTCTTTCTTTCCCTCTCTCACGAGTAAGGGACACGAAACAGAGCGAGGAGGATTTCTCTAAACCTCTCTAATCACACTGCTGACAGCAAGTTGTCTGTCTTAACTCGCAGCTCTTTGGAGGTGGACCCAAGCCTGGCCTCGCTCACATTCCACGGCCCCAGCGCAGGCCTGTGGACGGGGAATTTTCCCAAGCACCCTCTGCTGACAACCTACGTCTCCTGGAGAGACTGGTCTTAGAGAGTGACTGGGACGGAACAGTACGTAAGGAAATCGGCCTGGACAAATTCTTGACTCCAAACATGAGTTTCACATCGCAGCTGAGGGAAAAAACCCTCTGAATAGAAAGTCAAAAATCACAAGACAAAGCTTCCCTGATACTTTCTAGAATTAGGGGGAGCGGGTTGGGGAGGACATCCCCTACCAAGCTATCAAAGCATTTTGACATCTATTTTGTCTTTTGTGCCTCTGGCTGGGAAGATGCTGGCGGGACAAAAAGCACAGACGGGTGAAGAGACTGGCCATGTGGTTCGTCAGGGGACAGATTCCTCTAGCTCCAGGACTGAATTCTTCGGCCATCTTCCTTGTGCTTATGCTCAGGTATAAAGCCCGCCCAAGGTGGATTCTGCTGGAACTCCACAGAAATCCTCCACCGGAGAACTAGGCAAACCTGCTCAAACAGCCCAAATAAGAAGAAGCAGCCCCTCTCATCCCCCCGCTGCTAGGCACTTCCTACCAGGTTTGCTGCATCCCAGGCTAGACTGAGGTCCTCAGTCACCAGGAATCCCACCTGAATCCCATAGTTGGCAGCTGCTCCATTCTAGGGCATCCTGGGAAGTGTCACAGCATGGCATTAGGTCGCATGATCCCGACCCTTGCAAAGGCCTTTGGGAACTAACCACTGGACAATTTCCCCTTGGACTTGTCTGCCGTCCCACTGCCTGCCTAGTGTGCTGAGGCAGAAACCCCTGACCCCAGAGACCCCCCGACCCCAGGCCTGTGAGGGAGGCCGAGTCTTCTCAGTGCTTCTCCAGGGAAGAGGGATGCAGTTCTGCAGCGCCAGAATGAGCCCTATCCCCTCTACCACGGGTGGGGCAGGTTCCCCGGTAGCCTCAGAGCTTGGGAGGTGACTGATGGAGCCAGCACGTGACGCCGAGGCTCCCTAGCCCGGCTGTTTGAAGACTGAACTGTATTGATCGGGAATTTAATTGCTCCATAATCTCTGAGTAAACACTGACTGGTCCATTGATCACGCCCCAGGCCAGCTGGGGAGAGCTGAGAGGGAGAGGCCGGACAGAGACGCCAGCAATGCTGACGAAGAGTTTTCCCTGACAGCATCCTCCAAGGGAAGTCCCTTCCTCAAGGGTGGCAAGGAGCGCGGCCTCCAACAGAGCCCATGGCCAAGGGCACACACCAGCTGGCCTAGGTGGTAGGTGCAGACCGGGGCCCCCAGGACAGGGTGGGGGATGGGCTGGGCTGCTCCGGGGCTGGAGCGCTCCTGGGACGCGGGATACTAAGTGGGAAGTGCAGGCTACAGCAGCTTTTTCTCTTTTCTTTTCTTTTTAATGAGGGAAAATATAAAAGCCCATGCCTAGAAACATAAAATCCTGGGAGGTTGTACCCTAATATGTTGACAGTGGTTAATTCCATATAACGGGATTCAATTATTTTCTTCTTTACATTTCTGTATTTTTCCATATTTCCAACAACTAGCAAGTATAACTTATAACCAGAGAAAGTAGAGGTTATTTAAGATAAAAAGAAATGCCTGGAAGGATTTCTTCTGTGCTCTTTAAAAAAAGAAAAGAAAAGAAAAAAATTCTAGCAGCAGCTCAGTGGAGAGATGTTGCATTTTGGCGGTAGACCTGAGCTCCACCTGCGCCTCCAGAACTGACTGGCGCGGTCCCTCTGTCAAGACACGGGACTTCTCTCCATCCCAGATCCCCTATCGACAAAGGGGAATAATAGCTATCTCCCAGAGCTGGGATGAAATCTTGAGAGGGCTTAGTGCAGCATCCCCGGTACGTTCCATGAATCATACTTTCAAGAAATATTAGTGTCTCTTCCATCCTGGAGTAAGGGGTACACGAGGAGAAAGGACTGAACACCAAGTCAGTTGAGACTGCCGGGGGGGCCCCCTTCAGATCTGGGGGTTGTTCCGTTTCCACCCTAGGCGTCGCCTTCCTGAGCCCCCACGCCCACCCCAACGAGCCTCCTCTCATGACCCTATTAGAGACCATTCTTCCTCAACTTGGCCCCGTTGCCACCCAGAGAGACAAATGGCCTGCCGTCTTGCGGGATGCTGGGAGGTGGCTGGCCAGCCCAGGGTCATTGTTCCGAGTGTCACTGAGAGAGCCTGAGAGGGAGGAGAGCCACGGGATGGAAAGTAGGGCTGCAATTACTAGCCTATTCAGTTCCCTAGAATAAAGCCCTTGTCATTAGTGAGCAGCAGGAGGAGGCAGGGAAAGGGGATGAAAGAGCTGGCAGGCACTTGCTGCCCCTGGCTGGCTGCTGGGGGCTGCACCACCCCCAGCTCTCACCTGAGCCTTGCTACCCAGCAAGCAGAGGCCGTTTGCCTATGGGTTTGCGAGCCTCGGCACCTTTCTCCGGTGGCCCAGCCTCAGAGGCCTCTCCAGGGCCACCACTGCACCCCTGCACCCCAGTCCCTTAGGCCCAGCCCTTGGCCTCCTTTCTTGGGGACCCCCCAGCTTCCTGGCTTGCTGTACTTTTGGTCTCCCCACTTCTTGGAGCATCACTCCCTGGAAGGCTCCAGGTCCCAAGAGTTTCTCCTGACCCCATTCCCCAAAGGCTGCTCTGTAGGTGTCTGGGCAAGCTGTCCCAGCAGCACCCCTTCTCCCAGGGCTGGGGCTTGGCAGCCTCTTCGGGAGGCAGGAGCATGGCTCCTGGCCAGTCTCTCCACGGGGCTGAGGGCTTGCCTCCGGCGGTGGCGGCCCCTCTCCACAGGTCTGACCGGTGGGGCTGTGGGTGACCAGCTGCCAAGCAGCCCCGAGGGGAGGAGTCCAGGGGCTCAAGGAAGGGATTCCTGTTCAGTCCCACAGCTTGTGTTCTGCAGGGAAGATGACAGACATCCCAAACTTGGCAATTTGAGGAGGGAGTCAGCTGTGAGGTCACACACCAAGGACGGCGGTGACCCTGACACCTGAGTGACTGGTGTAGCTTTCTTATTGAGGTCTCCTGTAGAGGCCAATGGACTTATCCCCAGAGAACTCTGAGGAGGCTGATTGGGCTGGAACCTGGTTTGTCTCGGAGCCCTGTATCCCAGCCCAGGATCTCCCAGGGTGGCCCAAAGGGCTTTGTGACTCACTGACTCTGCATTTGTCTTCAGCCCAGTCTCTGACCTTGGCACATTCTCATACAGAAATTCACAGGGAGGTCTGGGCTATGCCCTGGAGGGAGGGCACCTGGGTAAAGGAAAGGGATACGGGGCTGTGAAGGGGTCACGGGGGATGTCAGGGATCTCGTGGAAGAAAACTCTCTCCGGATGGGATTCCCCCAGAACACCAAGAACAGACAGACTTGACTGACATATACACTGTTGGACTGTCAGAAAACTTCCAGTAGGCCTCCTCCCAGAGAAGACAAGAGACTGATGTCACAAACACAGACAGACCGACAGACAGACAGACAGAAATATACTCTAGGAAACTACAAACCAAACAGACGGGACAATTTGAAATGACTGGGAACAGAGGCAGACAGCAGCTGAAGGTCTGGACCGGCGGGGGGCAGGTCTCCCTGGCCCACAGAGAGGGGAAGGCTGCGGGGAGCAGTGCTCTCAGACCCTCCACCATCAAATGTTCTCCCACCCTCCTTCCCAGAGCACCCGCACCCCAACTTCGGCGCCTGTCCCTCCAAGGGGAAACAAGGAAAATAGATTTCGTACCCTCCCGCCCCAAAGCCTGGAGGAAAAAGCCCCTTCCCTTGGTGCCCCAGCCCCCATAAGGGGGGAACATCCCTCCCCGGCCCCCAGCTCCCACCCCTCTCTCCCACATATCACAACAGCTCCTCCCTCCCCTTCCCACCAGAATCCCAGGCCTCAGGGTGGCCCCAGCAGGCAGAGGAGTGAGGGCACGGGAAGGAGTGGGAAGGATGAGAGCGAGAGGGGGAGCATGGGAAATGCTGGGGAGGATTTCTGTCGCTGGTGCCCCCCCCCAAGACTGGGCTTGAGGACACCCGGCCATCTGTCTTCACCGATGCCTGGTGCTTGGGTGGTGGTAATTAAACGTTCCTGAATTGAGCTGGATTGATGGGGTGGGAGGCAGAGTAGACAGCTTCCCTCTCTTCTCCCTGCCCCACGAAGGAGGACATGTGGAAGATTCTGCTGTGTGTCTGAACGGTGAGACCTCATGGGGAGGGGCCAGGGTTCTCCATCTCCATCCTTGCAGACCACCCCGATGCCACTCCACTCTTTGTCCTCATGCTTTTCCTCCTCCCCCGACCCCCTGTCTCATTCTCCCATTTCTTTCTCCTTCCAGTCAGTTTCCAGGCGAGCCAGCATCCATTTGGGGGCATTACAGTACCCCACTAGATGGGGAGTTCCTCCAGAATCCAAATGGCCTTCCTTGTGCTTCTGTCCCCAGCACAGAACTTGGCCTCCCAGGCCACCCCAGGTGCCGGCACAGGGCTCGGTCCTTCCCTTTCCCTTCCATCCTCCAATCTGGTCAGCCTCGGGGAGCAATCATGCCTCCCTCAGCCTGGGATTGAGGGATCCTGAAGGTGTGCCACTGGCTTTGGCTTCACTCCTCCAGTTTCCTTCTCAGAGTCCTACCTCCTCCCTGACCCTGATTTCCCGGTAGTTACACCTTTCTTGGTCTTATGTCCATAGCTCCCATTCTGATCACTATGGAGTTACTTTCCGAGGAACAAAGGAGGAAAGAAAGACCATGGAATCATTGAGTCTTAAACCTGGAAGTGCTAGCAGTAGGAGTCACGTGCCCTCGGGGCAAGTCTGGGCACTGGGACTTCCTGGCTGTGTGATTGTGGGCAAGGCCCTTGAGTGCCCCGAACCTCCCTCTGCTCTCACATGAGGCAGGGATAAGAAAACCTGCCTGGTCTAACCTCTCAGAGCAGCTGAGAGACTCCATGAAACGTTATGTCAACGTTCCTCCCCAGACAGATCACCCTCTTGATTCTACAGATGGGGAAACTGAGGCCCAGGGGAGCTAAGCAACTTGCTCAAACGAGTCCCAACAATAGAAGTCTGTTGATGGGGCAAATCCTGGCCAGAATCCAAGTGTCTTGACTGCCAGTGAAGTCAGAAACAAGTAAAGAAGAGAGAAATGTGCAGAACTGAGACAGAAAACTCGGTGGAAAGAGAACAAAGCTTTAATGAGCGACCCGGAGCGCAAGGATCAAGACTGAGCGAGCCAGAAAAGAGGAATCTGGTGTTGGGGAGGAAGAGGAGAGCTGGAGGGACAGGTGGACGTGGAAGAAAGCAGACGAGAGCACGAGGAGGACGGACGACCAAATAGCAGGCGGGTGGACAAGAGGGACCCTGAGTTCAGCTGCTCCGTGGCTCTCCTCCCCCTCCCCTCCCTGAGGAAGTGACTGGCATGGAACAGAAGTATTTCCCTACACTTACATTTCAGGAAAGTCTTGAGCTTAAGAAACCCAAAGAAAGAATCAAGGCGTCAGTCCTGAGATGTAACATATCCACAGCAAACAGCCGGGAGCTGATGTGTGGGGAGGAGGGGTCAGAGTGTGGGAAGCTGACCACGCCGAGAGCTGCCTTATGGGGCTCGGGCACCCACATTTCCACGTCAGCGTCACAGGCAGAGCACTTGGGGACTCCCCGCCCTTCTGCCAGGGTAGGCTTTGCAAACGTGATGACAATGATGGACAGACACTTAGATGAATGGGGATGGACTCCCTGGTAAAACAAAAAACTTATAGTACATTTAAAAGCTAAATAGCTTTTTTGACCACTGTGACTATTTCCCACTGAAGCTGCTATGTTGTTGACAATATTGGAAAGACACCAAATATATGCTATAACACCCCTATTTTCTGTCTCATTAGATTGGCATGCTGTGCCTGTGCCAATCAAAAAAATATGTATGTATATTTAGTTATATTACCCTAAGATGTCATCAGTGACTATTAAATGACCTGAGGGTTCACTGGTTTAAAAAAAAAATTAGTTAATTTTTTAAAAATAATAAAAGTAAGAGGGACCATGACTAACCCACAAGTAGGTGAAGAAAGCCCGGGACAGTGACACGGACCCTCGACCTAACACTCCCCCTTCCTTCCCAGGTCAACAGCTATCTTAGTGAAGTGTTGAAATCCTGAGAATTAAACGTATTCATCTTGGCTCTTTTATGCAAGGAGAAAGAAAGGAAAGCATCTATCTTTGCTCTGATAGAAAGGATGGGTGCTACCATTGGTTGAGCCCCTCCTGAGTGCCAGATGACCTATATGATGTTTTATGTATGTATATTATACTCTGCATAATCCAATTAATTACCCTGGACGTTTAAAGAGATGCCATTTTATGTAGGCTGTTTGGGGGAAGGAGTCTAAGTTTGGAGTTTAAACCCAAAGGGTATAATAACCTCAAGAGTTGGGAATGGCTCATCTGGGGTCCAGAGGTCGGAAAGAGAAACGGAGGCAGGAGGTAAAAACAGACAAACAAGAACACAGGACTCAGAGGAAGAGGCGCTGTGTGGTGTGCTTTGCTCCGAGGGGAAGGGCAGTGGGGGTGGGGGAGGGAGAACAGTCACCGCGGCATTCCCACCTTTGGGAGGCCAAGTCAGAGCAGGCGGGCTTCTGTTCGGCATCGGCGGCGGGACAGCAGAACTGGTGTAGCACAGTCTCATTCCTGAGGACAGAGCAGAGGGACAAGGTCAGAGGTGGCCTCAGCAGGCGGGGCCCAGCCAGCACTAAGGCATCCCTGCCCTGAGACCCCTTGCCACTGCTTGCAGCCCCGGACCTCCCAACTGCTGCCTCTTCCTCCTTCTGAGCACCCCCGCCTGACGGTAAGTTCCACTGCACAGGATTTTCCATTAATTCCGGACTATCTTTTATCATTATAGTTCTTGAAACCCTGTTCCCCGCTTCGGTCCAGCAAGGCGGAACTAGGTCTATTCATCTGTGATGCCCAGAACTGAACGTGTTTAAGCTGATCATAGGCAAAGATACAAAGCGCTCTCACCGAGAGTTCAGTGCTGCCGGCTGAAAACCCAAGGCATGGTGCTTGATG
This sequence comes from Mustela lutreola, assembly GCF_030435805.1. Taxonomy (NCBI): domain Eukaryota; kingdom Metazoa; phylum Chordata; class Mammalia; order Carnivora; family Mustelidae; genus Mustela; species Mustela lutreola. The sequence goes on from NC_081297.1 coordinate 44,650,067, forward strand.
AGGGATTTGTTTGATGCAAATGAAAAAGCCAACCGAGAGGCAGAGATAAAGGTTCTAGCGTCAACTCTACAGCTAGCCAGCAGTGGGACACCTCGTTCACCGTTCACCGTTCCCAGGTCTCAATTTATTTGCTAACGAAGTAAGGAAGTTAAGCTACAGAAGTGGTCTTCAACCCCGGCTGATGATTAGAATTACTAGGAGACTTTCCCAAGCATCAACGCCTGCCCTCCCCCCACCCTCCCACCCCCCACCCCCTGCAGCTCCCCCACCAAGGGACTGATACTCTTGTTCTGGCCCTGGTTAGGGGCTCCAGGCCTTTTTATAAGCTCCCAGGTGATTTGAATGGTAGCCAGAATCGAGAGGCACTAGACTTGATGATTTCCAAGTTGTCTTCCATCATCAAAACTCCGGGATTCTAATATTTACTTTGAGCCACCTTGGGATTTAATATTGAAATTACATTTGGATAAAATTATATTGACATGTTGTTTCACCATCGTGGAGTCAGAGAATGCCAGACCTGGAAGGGCCCCCAAAGATGACCTGAAAGAGGTGTTTAAACTCCTTTTAGCCTCAGAACACTTTGTCCAAACCCAATCTTTCCTGGGATCCCATTTTGGTTTTCGTGGGGTTCTTTTTTTTTTTTTTTTTTTAAGATTTTACTCATGTATTTGACAGAGACCGTGAAAGAGGGCACACAAATGGGGGAGTGGGAGAGGGAGGTGGAAGCAGGCCTCCGGTGGAGCAGGAAGCCTGTCTCAGGGCTTGAGCCTAGGACTCTGGGATTATGACCTGAGCTGAAGGCAGACACTTAAAGACTGAGCCACCCAGGCACCCCTGGGATCCCATTTTGTAAAGCAACCAAAGCGGAAGAGCTCAATAGGGGCAGGAAGTGGGAGATCTGTGCCACCCCCTCACACCCCTGTCTTGCTAGCCGCAAGGTTGGTAGCCACCTCCCAGGTGTCTCTCGGGGGCTCCACAATTACAACAGCATAGATTAGAAACTGCTGAGCCTGGCTCTTCTCATGGGAGAAGATAACATTGGAGCTTACCTTAATTTGACAAAAGTAATTCCAGAAAGATTTCAAGTTTCAGTGAGAAAAAAAAAACAAAACAAACAAACAGAAAAAAAAAAAAAAAAAAACGGGCAAATTTATAAGGAAACTTAGAAAGACAGCTTATGTGTTTGGGAGACTTTTAAAACAAAACAGGAAATTGAAAAGCCATTAAGAAGAAGAAATATATCTGACTACGTAAAATGAAAGCATCTTGCGTGGGAAAAGATAATCTAGTAAGTCAAATGACGAATGATCGAGTGGTAACATATGTTTGCAGTACGTATGGCGGAAGGCAGGTGCGTCTCCTACACCGAGATCCCACAAATTCATAATGTAAAGACAGACCCCGTAGAAAAAATGGGCAAAGGATATGAATTCCGGTTGCGAGAAGAGGAACTCCAAGAGCCAGATGGAAAGACGCTCTATCTTGCTAGTAAACAGGAAAGTACAAATGGAAGCAACACAGAGATACCGTTTCCCATCCATCAGACTGGCAGGCATTAGAAAGACAGTAGCTACAGTGGCTGGAGAGAACACGGGCAGAGAAGTGCCCAATCTACTGCCTGTGTGTGAATCACTCATTGTGAATGTTTACAGCTGTTTTTTGGAAATTGAAAGGAACACAGGTCTTCTGACCTGGCGATCCCACCTCTGGAATTTTATACCAGAGAAATGCAAGGAACCTGTTCATAAAAATATTTGTACAAAATATGGCGACATTGTTTTTAGTGGGGGAAACAGAGCGGCTGGGAATAACCCGAGTCCCCATCAGTCAGGGACTGATTGAAGATACTGGGACAGTTTCATCCATCCCATGGAGTTATGTGTTCTATCTCTACATGGAATTATGCGTGATATCTCTTGGCTGGGGTTGATTTCCACAACATGTGGCTAAACAAGAAAAGCAAGCTGCAGAGAAATGTGTATCATTTTGTAAAACAAGGACTCTTCTCCCCCAAATGCATATTCTATACAGTGTACTGTTTTTCCATAGGAGCGCATGTATAACTAAGTGGTTCACGTTGGCTACCTCAGCAAGAAGAGAGATAAAAAAAGGGAAAGGAAAACATATGCTTGGTGTAATGTTAGCTGAAAATGTTCACTATAAATTCCTACTTATGGTATTACTGTAAATACATTAAAATTGAATATATATGTGAACAAGGACTAGAAAGTGTCAGAAACCAATGGAAATATTAATGTCATTTCAGGATGGATCATGGGAAATTTTCATCTTGGATTTTTGTTAATTTAATAAATTATTGATTATGGATTACATATAATCAATAGATTACAGACTAATAATTAATGCATCTAATATAGTTTCATAAAAGGACAGTAAGGAAAATATTGACTCTGAACCCTCATTTCACACAGGAGAAAACTGGACCCCGAGTGGAGAAGTAATTGGTCTACAATAGTTACCTGACCAAAGCCCCAACTCAGTCTTCCTGATCCTCTCACCTCTCCTACTCCAGCTCTGGAGTTCCTGGGGCAAATCAGAGCCTTTAGAGAATTTTCTGGATCCCAAATGTCACATGATAGCCTCTAATTACTGCCCAGCCTGAGGAGAAGGGGAAGGAGGAAGGAGGAGACAGGACAGGAACCAGAAAGGCTCAGAGCCCCAACCATGGGGAGGCAGGTAGACCCAGGGATGCAGGTAGCAGAGAACCTACCCCCCAGTTCCTGCCACCAGATGTACCTGTGCCCCAGGGTAGGTTCAGAATTCCAGAAAAGACCCCGAGATCGTAGGCAAAGAGGCAGAGCTTGTTCACCACGCATGGCACTGGCATTTCAGGATGGAGAGCTCACTTGGATACAACCATAAGCCAAGTGCCTGGGGGCTCTGTCCTGACTCTGCCTCCAATTCTTAGAGGCATCCTCCCAGAGCTGGGAGCTGCTTCTCTGGCCAGGCACTCGGGCAGACTCCAGATGGTCCTCCCAGTTCCCCAGATTCAGCTGTATTGGCACATGCAATGGGTGATGTAATCCTGGATGTCCCCAAGTCCTTCCGTACCTTGGGCTTGGGATAGCAGTGCTATTGGTGTTTGCATTCTCCTTTGGGGTTCCTACTGATGAGGTCCCTCAAGGCAGTCCAGCTGAGAGGGGAAGCTTGCCTTCAGCCTTTTTTCTATTTCTCCTCTATCCACCTCCTCCCCCACAGGTCTCCTCAATCTGGGCCAAGGGTTTCCCCATTAGAACCTCCCTTCTTGCCTTCTCTTAGGGTTTAGTTCATGCTGAGTTATAAGTCCTGCTCTACCCACCTCTGACCAGCCTGGCCTCCTCCCTTGCCCAAGGTCAGAGTCCAAGTCCCCACGGTCTTAGTATAAGTTGGCCGAACGTTGATTTTACACTCCCAGACGTCCTTCCCTCTACCCCAAAGGAGAACCCAAGAAAGCGATCCAAAGAATTCATTCCCATTAAAAATAAAGTTGGGGTACGATAAGAAGAGCACTTCACCTCTTTGGCATCTTTCCCCCAAAACTATAACTCCAATCTACCCACGAGAAAAACACCAGACACACCCAAATTGAGGACCTTCTACCAAATATCTGACCAGTACTCCTCAGAATTGTCAAGGTCCTAAAACCCAAAAAGAGACAGAAACTGTCATAGACCAGAGAAAACTAAGAAGACAGGACAAATTGTCCCATGGTACCCTGGCTGGGATCCTTGAGCAGAAAGAGGTTAGTAGTAGAAAAACTAATAGAATACAAATAAGTCTAGAGGTTAGCAGATAGATAGATAGATAGATAGATACAGGTAGATGATAAATTTGGGGTAGCAGAGTACTAATAATTATATTTTAGTACTTCATAATGTTTACTATGTGGCACGGACTGTTTGAACACTTTGCATGTATTAACTTTTTAATTCTCACAAAACACCATGGAGCAAAACTTCCTCATCACTCTACAGATGAGGAAACTGAGGCATAGGGAGTTTGTGGACCACTGATGACATGTCATGCATTCAACCTATGCCTTAACCCTTAAGACAATTTTATAGTGTGTGTCATCATCCTCTCTTTTATAAATGAGAAAATCAAGACTCAGAGCAGGTAAATGACTTGCCCATGGTCACACAGCTAGTTAGTAGGAGAGCCTACACTCCAGGCAGGCAAGTTTCAAGGATCATGTCCAATTCTCTATTTCATGAGGGTTTTGGCCAATGGTCATTCATGGGTCCAACCACTAAACCCTGGACTGGGAGTCCCCAGTGTCTGGTACACTGTTGGTGCTCAATGTATGAAAATACAGAGAAGCATCACAGCAGGCCCTGCCTCAGGGAGCCCACCAGCTAAGAGAACATCCAAACAATAAGTTCCTGTTTGATTGAAGACATAATGAGAATGTGGGCAGAGGGATCATTGCCTAGTTTGCTCCTCCTTGCCCAAGTCCAAGGCTTGTCCTGACATTGCCCTTGAGCTATTTCCCAAATCCTTAGCCCACAGGTCATAGCCCTTTGTCCCTCGCTGCTTCCTTCTTTCCCAGCTTTCGCTGGGAGCACTGCCACCACAGCAGATGGACCATGGGGCACAAGAGGCTGCAAAGGGGGGTGGGAGCCAGGGAGGAACAAGACAGAGTCCCTGGGGTAGGACCGTCCCAAGGCTATTGCCAGCATGTCCCATTATAGTTTGTCCAGGTGTGAGGTGGGGACATGGGCACACTGGGCCTCTGTCCACAGAACCCAGAATAAAGCTTTCTTCCCAAAGAACACCTGACATAAGGCCTTGGAACACTCCACTCCGGGTAAGGTTTCAGGGTCTATGCCAGGGCCATAGACTCCACAAGGTCATAGACCCCACAGATGGGCCACAACCCTTGTGTAAGTTCATCCTAGTCCCTTGCCTCTTGAAGCCTCGGCTTTCTCACCAGCAAAGCTAGGACAGTAGCAATACCTGAACCTGGGGTGCTTTTAGGAAAGCAAACACAACATTGAATGTCAGCTCATGTAGGTCCTCAGAACCTGCGTCTTGAAGGCTCTACACTGGACAAGCTCAGCTCCCTGTACCTGAGTCATCATTCCAGGACAACATTTCTGCATCCTCATTCCATCATGGTGGAAACTAGGACCTAGTGTAGAGTGAGACGAGGGCCCAGCAGGTTGAGCAAATCCCTAGGAGACTGGATGATTCAAGCACCTAAGATCCAGACTTCATCTGTCTCCCATTGCTTCTGGAGAAGTAAAGAAAGGAGAAAGGTCTGCACTCATAGGCCTAAGCACAGTTGCTACACTTTGGGGTGAGAAGGACCCTTCAAGCTGCATTGAGAATGTGATCCAGGCCTTGGAATCAAACAGTCCCCAGCCCACTCGGGAGCATGAGCCTGAGAGGGACTTTTTCAGAGCCACCACATCATGCAAATCCAGAGGCACACTTCTTATTGGAGCCTGTGGGACCTGCCGCCCAGGGCTGTGGCCCTAAGAGTTCTGGAGCTGGAGGGACCCAAGGAATAGCAATGGAAAAGGAACATGACCCAGCCTCAGTATATGGTTCTTGGAATTCCAAATGAGGGAAGCCAGTCGTATCCAGGCCAAACATTTATTTCCTGTATTTTTAATTCCATGGCCATGACTTTAGGCAGAATTCAGTTCTACCTGGCTTTAGCAATCCAAAAGTGCCCCAATCTGATGAGTATCGGTGGGGTAGCTGGACCATGGGGTGGTCCAGACCCAGAATGAGAATTTTGATGTCTTGTCTTATGCCATGAGCCTGGGATGGGAAGGAGCTTGGAGGACTCAGGAATGAGAGGTACAGAGTAGGGGCAGCTTGCTTCAGGAACTTCAGGATATCATCCAAGCAAGACAGGGGTTCAAGGGTCTTCATAGAAGGCAGCATGGACCTGAAGGAAGAGGAGAGCCTCAGGTTTGGCCAGAAAAGTTCCCTGTTCTTGAAAGAACTAGGAAGGAAGCTAGGGAGAGAGTGGTGGTGCTATCAGGGGAGAACAGGGGTCAAGCGGCCAGGGCACTAGGAGGGGTAGGAAATGGCAAATGCTGACAGGAGCTAATTAAAGCTTTAGCCAGGGCCACACCCTTGAAGTTCTGGGGAATTGTGAGCCTATAACTTCCCACATCTATATTCAGTTTGAGACTCAGGATTCCACTGCTTGGCCATAAAAATAGTCGAGTGGCTTGGAAGAACTGATGGTATGTATAGCACCGCAGTAAGAGAGGCTGGCCAAGGGATTCCCAGCAGGAGACTCAAAAAGGCAAAACCAGGATCTCAAAGGGGCAATTTTGAATGAGGAATCCCCTTCTCTTCTTCCAAGGTGAAGACAGCAGATTTAACCACCAGTCCTTGAAATGAAACAACCAGGAACCTCTCTAAAGGACCTGCCTTGAGCTCCAGGAAAAGAGAGAAATCATAAAATCATTTCCTGTTACCTTCTTGACCCCCACCCATCCTGGGACCACCATCACCAGGGCTGGCAGAGCCTGAAGACCAGCCTCTATTTTTTTTTTTCCTCTCAACTCCTCCAGGAAGACTTCTCTATCTAAACATGATGAATAGGAGGAAAATGTCACTCTTTTTTTTCAGAGGTCACTCCTTTTCCCGGGGAGTGGGAAAATAGCCAAAACAACTTTGAAAAACAAGAACAAGTTGTAAATCTTACATTATGTGCTTTCAAGACTTTAAATAAAGCTACTAAAATTAGGACAATTTGGTGATGGCAGAAGGACGGACATACGGATGGATTGAACCAAATAAAGAGGCTAGAAATAGACTCAAACATGTATTAATTCTAATAAATTAACTCATGGTAAAAGTACCAAGGTAGGGGTGCCTGGGTGGCTCAGTGGGTTAAAGCCTCTACCTTTGGCTCAGGTCATGATCTCAGGGTCCTAGGATCAAGCCCTGCATCGGGCTCTCTGCTCGGCAGGAAGCCGGCTTCCCCTCTCTGTCTCAGCCTGCCTCTCTGACTACTTGTGATCTCTGTCAAATAAATAAATAAATAAATTTTTAAAGTACCAAGGTAATTCAATGAGGAATGATAGATTTTTTTAATAGATGGTGCTGAAACCATGGAAAATCCATATGCAAAAATAAAGTGGACCTCAGGTCCTGTACCATATTTATATAAAAATTAATACAAAAATGGAACATAAACCCAAGTTAGCAGATACAATTATAAAACTTCTCGAAGAAAACATAGGAGAAAATGTGTGACTTAGAAGATGCAGAGATTTCCCAGCTAGGACACAAAAAGCACAGACCATAGAAAAAAAATTGATAAATTAGGCTTCATCAAAATAAATATTCTCTTTGAAAGACACTGTTTTAAAAAAAAAGAATAATCCTTATAACTTAATAATAAAAAGACAAACAACTTTATAGAAAAATATACAAAATATTGGCAATAGATACTTCACAAAAGAAAATATATCAATGATATGATTAGTTATTAATGAAATACACATTAAAACCACAATAAAATGCCAGTACACACCCACTAGAATTAGCAACATTTTAAAGTCTGACAATATCAAGTGTTGAAAAGGATGTGGAGCACCTGAAACTCTTATACACAGTTTTCCACTTGTGGCAGAAATGTAAAATGGTACAACACTTTGAAAAGCAATCTGGCAGTTTCTTACAAAGTGAAACATACGCTTACCACATGCCCCTGTAATTGCATTCCTAGTTATTTACCCAAGATAAGATAAAACATAGATTGGCAAAAAACGATTGAGAGCAACAAATGTTGACAGCAAGAAAAAAACCGCCACCAACAACAGGGAATTCTACCCATATACATTCAATTAATCTTTGACAAGAGTGCCAAGAATGCACAATGGGGAAAGGATATTCTCTTCAACAAATGGTGTTGAGAAAAGGGGATACCCACATGCAAAATAATGAATTTAGACCTATAGCTTACAGTACACAAAAGCAACTCAAAATGGATGATAGACTTAACCTAAGACCTGAAACTATAAAACTCCTAAAATTAAAAAAACAAAACAAAACAAAACAAAAAACACAGGGGGAAAGCTTCATGGTGTTGGTCTTGGCAATGATTTCATGGATATGACACCAAAATCCCAGGCAATGAAAATAAAAATAGACAAGGGGGACTACATTAAACCAAAAAGCACCTACATAGCAAAGGAAACAACAGAGTTAAAAGGCAATGTACTAAATTGGAGAAATTATTTGCAAACCATAACATCAGATAAGCAATTAATTTCTAAAATGTATTTTTTAAAAAATTCCTACAACTCAAGAATACTAATAACCTTGATTAAAAATGAGCTAAAGACTTGAATAAAACACTCCTCCAAAGAAGACATATATAGGGCCAACAGATATATGAAAAGATGCTCCATGCCACCTATCATCAGGGAAATACAAAACAAAACCACAATGAGGTATCACCTCACACCCATTATGATGGCTATTGTCAAAACATATGTGTATATGTGTGTGACAAGTGTTGAGGAGGATGCAGGGAAATTGGAATCTTTGTACACTGTTAGTGGGAATGCAAAATGTTGCTATGGAAAACGGTATGGAAGTTTCTCAGAAAATTAAAAATAGAACTACCATATGATCCAGAAATCCCGCTTCTGGTTATTCATCCGAAAGAATGAAATCAGGATCTTGAAGAGATATTAGCACTCAAATATTCAGTGTGACACTATTAACAGAAGCCAAGATTCATAAATGATATAAATGTCCATCAATCGATAAACAGAGAAAATGTGGTATATATATTCAATGGAATATTATTCAGACTTTTAAAAGAAGGAAATCCTGTGATACGTGACCACACTGATGAACTTAAAGACATCATATTAAATAAAATAGTAAGTAAAATGGAAGGACAAATACTGCATGATCCCACTTATATAAGGTATCTAAAATAGTCAAACTCATAAATTCAGAGAGTAGAATGGTGGTTACCAGGGGTTGGGGGAGCAGGAGGGAATAGAAGTTGCTAATCAGTGGGCACAAAGTTTTGATTCAGCATGAATAAGTTTTAGAGATCTTCTGTACAACTTTGTGCCTATAGTTAACAAGCCTATATTGTACACTTAAAAACTGAAGAGAATGGGGGCACCTGGGTGGCTCAGTGGGTTAAGCCTCTGCCTTTGTCTCAGCTCATGATCTCAGGGTCCTGGGATCCAGCCCCACATCATACTTTCTGCTCAGTGGGGAGTCCGCTCCCCCCCCAACTCTGCTCTGCCTGCCTCTCTGCCTATTTGTGATCTCTCTTTCTCTGTCAAATAAAGAAATAAAATATTAAAAAACAAAACTGAAGAGAGCAGATCTCATAGTAACGGTTCTTACCACAATATAATAAAATATAACAAATAAAGTTAAATACCACATTTTGGTTTGAATATTTATTTCTTGAGTTGCATGACTACAATGAGTCGTTCCCACTCTGCGAGAATCTGCACCCTGGTCAGAGGAGTAGGAGTGGGACAGAGCTGGCCCAGAGTTAATACAAGGAAGGTCCAAGTACATGTTTGCCAATCATTGTCTGTAAGTTGAGTAAACAATATATCCATACAAAAATGGTCCATGTGTTCTAAATGTATATAGAGACAATTATTATCAATAAAATAAAGATGCATGCAAAAAAAAAAGCAAAACAAAACAAAACAAAACAAAACAAAAAAACCCTGGTAGCAACCTAAAGGTCCACAGACTGGTAAATGGATAAACAAATTGTGGTATATCTATACAATGGAGTACTACACAGCAATAAAAAGGAGCAAGCTTACTCATACATGTGCCAACGTGGATGAATTTCAAAAGAGCATCATACTAAATGAAAGAAGCTAGACACAAAAGTCTACATGCTGTGTGATTCCATTTGTATGATTTTCTAGAAAAGGCAAAAACTATAGTGACAGATCAGTCTCAGTGATATGGGAGGCGAGAGTTTAAACTGAAAAGGGGAACAAGTGGTTCTCTGGGGGTGATGGAAATGTTCTATAGCTTGATTGAGGTCATGGTTACAGAACTGTAGACATTTGTCTAAACTCATATGCTTAAAATAGGTGAATTTCATTTATGTAATTTTACCTTAACATGGCTGATTTTTTAAGACCAAAATCTTTTTCTCACCCTTCTCAATCTTGATACTTCATCAAGAAGCTTTAGAGTAATTTTTTTTTCTAACTTCCCTGCTCTCATTGGCCCCAGATCACCTAATTATTAACCCCCCTCCAAGCAGCAAATAAAAATAACGGATTGTTCCTTCCCTTCAACCACTAGATTGGATTTTCAGAGACCAGATGGCTCATGACTGAGCCAAAGGAGTCCAGGGGGCCAGAAACTAGGACAATGAGAAAACTGGGGGTGGGGATGGTTGAATGGGGGAAATTTTGGAGCTGGGCCTGGGGCCGAGAGCCCCTGAGAAGTTCTGGAGATGGAGACCCAGCTTACCATTCACTACTGTCAGCCCACAGAAGGTCAAGTCATGGTAGAGGAGGTTCTCAATCCTGCCCATTTATGTCACTGAATTATAGGGATTCAATAAGATTTTGAATGGGAAACCGCCTCGGGAGAAACATAATAAACCCTGCACAAATGCAAAATCTTATAATGACTATTATTGGTATTATTAGACCTTGCCCCCGGGGCACTCAGCAACCACCGCGCTATTGCAAGAGGGGACCTACCAGGATGTCATTTCAATGGCCTCCTCCCCAGGCCCCCATCCCTTCCTCCCGTCATGGAGGAAGGGGTAGATTTTCTGTGCTCACTCTTGCAATCTGCCACTGCAGTCTTCCATGGGAAGCTCTGGAAAGATCTTAATAAGGCAAATGCTTACCGATGTTCCAGCAGCCAGGGGCAGAGAAAGGAAGTGGCTTATACCTACTTACGTGCGGATTTGGTAAGTTTTCCACTCCTCCAACTAGAAACAGCAGACCCCACCTCCTTTCATGCTTCCTTCTAAAGACAACACTCTCTTCCTAACGGAAAGGGTCATCTCTCCTCCTTGCTCCCCTCCACAGAGCTCAGAAGGTCACAACCCTCCCTAACTGCTTGCTTGTTCATTTACTTTTTGAGCACTGATTGCCTGCTAGGAACTTGATGTGTAATAATCATAAAACAATAGACCGGAGAGATAGATATTGTTATTCCCATTTTACAGATGGGTAGAGAAATTTGGTCACATGGTCAAGAGTCACACTGCTAGGAAGAGGTTGAGGTAGGACGTGAACCCAGGGCTGGTCCCCAGCCTCCAAGTTATTTTATTGCCACGGGAAAGGCATGGTAACAATCCCTTGTTGGAGAGCTGGGAGAATTCAATGAGAAAACATACCGGAGGAATTTAGCCCACAGCCCACAGTGGTATATAACAAATGGTGGTATAAAATAAAATTAATCCCTGAATGTATTATGGCATATCCCAATCAAATGGCAAACTCCGTGTCCTGTGTGTCTCTGTAGCCCCACGCGCACACACACACACATACACACACATGCACAGGGCCTGTTCGTTGTTTGCTAACCTGAGGACAAAGTCTGCCTGAGGCTGGTACCTTCCTTTTCCCGTTGTTATTCCGTTATACAATTCAGTATTACCAACTGTAGTCACCATGTTTTCCCTTCGACCCCGCAGGCCTTCATCTTGGAGCTGAAAGCGCATGCCCTTTGGCCAAACCTTCCCTGTTTTCCCCAGACCCAACCCCCAGCTTCTCTGAGTATGACTTTGCATCCATGCGTGTGTGTGTGTGTGTGTGTGTGTGTGTGTGTGTGTGTGTGTGTGGTTTAAGGGATATCATACAGTATTTGTCTTTCTCTGCCTGGCTTCCTTCACTCAGCATCAAGTTCCATCATAAATGGCAGGGTTCCCTCCTTCCTCACGGCTGAATAATATTCCCATGGATATACACAATTTCTTCATTCATTCTTTTGTGGGGGGACACTTAGGGCGTTTCCAGGTCTTCAGCCACTACAAACAGTGTTGCAGTGAGCGTGGGCGTGCGGAAATTTCTTTCTGATTCTGTTTTCATTTCCTTCAAATAAATACCCAGAAGTGGGATTACTGGATCCTATGGTAGTTCTATCTCTAACATTAAAAAAAAAAAAAAAAGACATTATGTATTTATTTGATAGAGAGAGAGAAAAAGCACACAGAGGTGGTGGGGGCAGGGGGTGGTGGGGACAGAGGGAGAGCAGACCACCCGCTGAGCAGGGAGTCCCCATGAGGGACTCCATCCCAGGACCCTGGGATCATGACCAGAGCCCAAATCAAGAGTCAGATGCTTAGTTGCCTGAGCCACCTGGGTGCCCTTGCTCATTTTTCAACCAGACGCTTGTTTTTTTGCTACTGAGTTGTATGAATTCCTTATATGTTTTGGATATTAAGCCCTCACCAGACATATGATTGGCAAGTATTTTCTACCATTCTGTAGGCTGCCTTTTCACTCTGTTGACGGCTTCCTTTGCTGAGCAGAAGCTTTTTTGTCTGCTGTGATCCCACTTGTTTATTTTTGCTTGTGTTGCCTAGTGCCTTCCTTATCGCATCTACCGCAGTGGTGGGCACACAGTGCGGCTGTCTGTTCCTTCCATTTCAGCACTTCACAGTTTATATGGCATTTTCTGACACGTTGTTTGACCTTGGTACCACCTTGTGGGTTAGGTGTAGTTATGCTTCGAGGTCACACAGCTGGTAAGGGGGTGGAACCAGCCTTGACCCAAGGTCCTCTGGTCCCGGGAGCATACCGGTGTGGAGCAGTGAGGTTGCCACATGATCTAGGGAGGAATTCCATCCAGGACCCTTAAACCACAGGAGGCAGCGTGGTTCCATGGACAGGGAACAGGCTTGAGGTTTGGGAAGGTGTGCAGTCAGGCAGTACCTTTCCACTGAGTTGGCTGGGGGGTCTCAGACAGATTATCTGACATCCTGCAGCCTCGGAGTTCTCAGCTCTGAGCAGGGAGGGTCATAAAGGAAACCACCCCATAGAGTTATTGCGAAGATCCAACAAAATAACCCATGTCGGGGGGTTTGATAACCCATGTCTGGGGGGTTCAGTCTGTTAAACATCTGCCTTCGGCTCAGGTCATGATCCCAGGGTCCTGGAATCGAGTCCTGAGTCAGGCTCCTTGCTCAGCAGGGAGCCTGCTTCTCCCTCTGCCTGCGGCTCCCCTTGCTCATGTTCTCTCTCTCTCTGATGAATAAATAAATAAATAAAATCTTTAGGAAAAAAAATATCATGCTAGTGTCATGCTTAGCACGTAGCAGGGGTGAAATCAATGTCGCTCCCACACAAGGTTTTCGGGGCATGGAAAGTCCAGAGTCCAAAGCTGGTTTTGCCACTTTCTAGTTAACAGGTTGGCCTGCTTGAGCCTCAGTTTCCTCACTGGTAAAATAGGATCCTAATGGCATCTACCTCAAGGATTATGGTGAGGACTCAATGAACCAATATATCTAAGGTGTCGGGAGCTGTGCCTGACTCAGCCGGTACACCCCTGCTGCTCCCAGACCCAGAGGGCCCCTTGCCCGGCCCTAGGTTTGCATGCTCCAAAGACTTGCGGTAATGTTGTAGGGGAACGGCACAGCCCCTATCCAGCTCTGATTTATACCGTTAGGAAACAGGAGGGAAACCTCATCCCGAGATCCCAGGTTGCTTCAGTCTCGAGCAATCTCCAGATTCTGCCTGCCCTCTAGAGCCCAGCGGCGAGGCGTGACCCTGCCAAGCCTTCCCTTGCTGTTCTTGTGCCTGCCCTCCAGCTCCGCTGGCCTCAGCCCCTGCCCCTGTCCCTGCCTGGGCTGGACCCGCTTGCCTCTGGATTCCCACACCAACCTCTCAGTTCTCTCCCAAGCTGTATCCCCTATCCCTGCATCTCCCTACGCTAGATGAGCTCTTCGGGACAGAGCAGCACCGGTGACCCGTTCTCCTCTACCTCCAGGACAGAAGGCAGCCTGGCTCGTGGCGTATAGTAGATACCGTTTGATGACTCGATGCACGAATTGAGTCCCTATGACTGAGGGCGCTGGAGAAAAATGGGGAATTAAGCCCGCATGTTTTTGAAAACACGTGCATTCATGGAAACAAAGACCTAAGTACATGCCTCAGAGAAATGTCCACCACCATTACTGTCTATGCAGGAGTACTGAGCCCTTTCCAGACATTGCCTCATCTTATTTTATTTTTTTAAATTCTATTTATTTATTTGAGAGAGAGAGACAGCGAGCACAAGTAAGGGGGCAGAGGCAAAGGGAGAGACAGAGGGAGAGGGAGAAGCAGACTCTCCACTGAGCAGGGAGCCCGACGCAGGACTCCATTCCAGCACCCCGAGATCATGACTTGAGCTGAAGCCAGATGCTTAACCGACTGAGCCACCCAGGCGCCCCTCACTTAAATCTTCATTTTACAGATGAAAAGTTTCAGAGAGACAAGATATTTGCTTAATATCACACAGTCTCGGCATCAACCTGGTAACCTTCGGGAAACTTAACTCAGACTAGGAAACTCGGTCTCTAACTTGAGTGCACCACGAGGCCCCAGCCTCCTCCTCCGTCCACACACCCTGCCCTGCCCCCGGCCCAGTCCTGGAGCCCTCAGGACTTCTTCTCAGTCTCCCAGCCTCCTGCTGCCCAGCAGGGTGGCCCAGCCCGCAAGTCCACAGCCATTCAGTGGCCAATCTTGAAGCCTACTTGTTTGAGGTCCAGCTGCCTTTGCGAGGAGCCAGGAGAGCTCCAGTGCCAGGCGGGGTGGCTCAGAGGGAATTACAGAGCCGGGCGCTCGGCTGCATCATGCCAGCTTGTGTTACGAGAGATCTTTATTACCTAGAAGACAGGTGCCTGGCTACTGGGCAAAGCCAGCTGGAGAGGATGGGATCAGGGCCATCCAGCCCATGCCTGCCACAGAGAAACATGCCTGCACGGTGTTACTCCCCAACCCTTAGTCAATGGTGGGCAAGCACTGCTTTTCCCGGAAGGGTGAAGGCAGATCCTGGTCGATAATAATGACTGCATTGGTCAGTGTTTCTGATTTACAAAACATTTTTGAAAGTCCCGTGAAGGGTCTTAGTGGATAATGGTAGTAAAAGTCATAATGCTATATATTATAATTACAATAATTAATGTTAATATTGATGCCATATACCTGATGAGGAAATTAAGGCTAAGGGAGTCTTCATGACCTCCTACAAACCCACAGCTAAGACTAGCTCCATGCCATGTCCCACAACCCCATGGCAGGTATGTGCAGGAGAGGTGGCCTCTGGGCTGTGAATGGAAGAGCCTTGATCTTGCCCTCCATGGCACAGTCAGACTCAGAGTTACACAGCAACACAAAACCTCAGACAACCTCAGCCAGTTTCCAATCACACACTTCAACTATCTCCTCGCCAGCCGCTCTGTTCATATGCACCAACCCAAGTCACATACCCACAGCAGGAACCACTGCTACACACTAATACTCGATGTGTTTGTAGACACTGGTTTGGGAGAGCAAAGATTCATACATGTAACTATACACACATGCCCCTCACTGCACACACACCTAAGTGTACACACTCCTTAACACGCATTCTTCATTCTGTGAACACATCCAGCACCCTTATAAAAATGCATGGGTCCTAACTGCATCCCAAGTCACTCACTTAGTAGAAATTCCCCAAACCTATGCACACGCAAATACATGAATGCACACACACTCCCCCTTGGATATCGAGACATGCATTACACATGTATCTACAGCCCTCCAAGAGCAGTCATGTGCATGCACGCGCGCACACACACACACACACACACACACACACACAGAATCAAGATGAAGGATGTTGTACCACCTCCTGACCACGTGGGCCCTGGAAGGATATGATGTCCCATGGGGACCTACAAATCCTCCATCTGTGGCTACATGTGGGTGGCATTCGGCCAGTCCTCTAGCCCAGTCCTGCCTGGCATGACGGAGAGGAGCGGGCCAAAGGCCAAGTTCAGAGCTGCAGCAACATGAACAACTGTCACATGGGCATGGTGCCATCAACCTTTTTGTCCCTGAACACTGAGCCAGGTTCCTGATCGGACCTTGCTGAGGGCAGACACTTCCGACACTGCAGAACACTCCCCTAGAGTGGAGAAAGCTATGTCTGGGTATAAGAGGCTGAAGCTTGCACGAGGAACTTGAAGACCCCACTTTACTGTGTGACCTTGGGTGGGCCACCTCAACATCTCTGAGCCTCAGTCACCACATCTGTGAATGAGGAATAATAATACCTTCCCTTCAGGATTCTGTCAATCAAATGAGATGATAGATGTACATAAATGCCTCGCACACAGCAGAAATGAGTACATGCTGTTGAAAGACAGAATGAATGGGTGAATAGCAGATAATTGTGAACGGCACTCTAGAACTCTCTGCTGAGATCCCCTTCCTCTTCTGCCTTTTGAACCTCCCACTCTGGTTTCCAAAGTAGGGCATTGCATCACTGCCCTGTCTAAAGTTTTGCCCCTATGACTTCCTATTAGCCTCCCACTCCACAAATTTTTCTGGAAGGCCCATCTTAACCTCCAACCCCACCTCCCCCACTCCCTTGCCTTCTGGTCACACTTTCCTTCTTATATTATTTGAACACATCCATTTCTTCCAGCCCCGGGGCCTTTGCACAGGATGTTTTCCCTTCGTATCTTCATGTGGCTCTGTCCCTAGCTTTATTTAATCTCTCTGCTTAAATGTCACCTCCTAGGTGAGGTCTTGCCTACCAAAACCACCTTCCCCCCTGTCATCCCCTTATTTTCCCTCTGAGCCCTTATGAATGTATATGCACATATAGTCTTGTTTAATATCTGTCTTCTCTTGAACGTGAGCTGCACGATGATAGAGTCTTTGGCCATGAATCCCCAGCACCTACAGCAGAGCCTGACATACAGTAGGTGCTCAATAACTACCGGCTAATGAACGTATAGATAGGACTCGAGCCCTTGAGGAACCTAAATAAATTTTCCATCCTTAAATAACAATAAGGTACTGAGCTCCCCTCTCTCCACTTCCTTGCTCCTGTACAGCATAGCTCATTATATTTTCATTTTTCCCAGCCCCCAGCTAGTCTAATTATTCACAGCACTCATGTGAATATTTGTGTATGCATGTTGATAAATGAGTGAGCTTGGGCCGATCTATGCTAATAGTTCTTAGGGAGCAGCATTCTGAGCCCTTCATGTAAATACCCTTGGTCGCCCTCCTTCCACTAACTCCCAAGTGAATGACAGTCTCCAAGGCGAAGTCCACAGCAAGTGCATTCTGAAAAACTTCTCTTGGCCGCCCGATGCATGTTACCGCATCGTCTGGGGGAAGGCAGTGGAGAGTGGAGGTGAAGACACCAACTGTCGCAATCACCCTGCTAGGGCTTGAATGTGGGCACCACCTCGAGTCACCTAACCTCCTCATGCCCCACCCCGCAGCTGTAGTGGGTATCAGAACACGTATCAAGAGAAGCTTGTAAATCACTTAACACAGTCCTTGCCCAGTGTAAGCTCATGATAAAATATTTGCTTCATTAAGTTATTGTGACTTTTCTCTAGTCAGTGATGCCACCTTCCTCAGTTTCCCTATAGGACTTTCTGTGGCAGACGGTCTGCAAGTGGAGTTGCCCATCATGCTGATGGAAACACATGTGCTATTCCTCCCACCTTCCAGAACAATCTTCTCTCTTGAACTCAGGGCCCCCTCCAATTATCAACCCGCTCCTTTACTCTTCCTTATAGGAAAATTCATCAAAGAGTTTTCTGCACTCATTGTCTGCAGTTCCTCTCCTTCTCTCATCCTTACACTTATTAGGGAAATTTCAAACATGCATTCTACTAATCTCCTGCCCCAATATTTTTTGCTGGGGTATTTTAAAACATACCCCATTTTAGATTATTTTAGCTCGAATGTATCTCTAACAGGTAAGAACTTTAAAAAGATATAATAATGGGATCATTATTATGCCTAACTGAATTAACAATAATTCTCCAATATTGGTGCTCACATTTCCCTGATTGCCTTAAAAATGTCTTTTTATAGTTGGTTGGTCTGAATTAGGACCTGCTCAAGGTCCACACATCACGTTTGGTTGGTTTGTCTCTTTTCCCTTCTCTCCTAACCCAACACTAATCAGGCTTCTGCCCTGATTGTGTTATCAGAGCTAGGTCATTGATTACCTCCACGTTGCTAAGGCTGATGGGCAGTTCTCCCGGTCCTTGCTCTACTCCAGGGCTTATCTCTCTGTCCCTGCCCTCCTGGTTGAAACTCCTCTTTGCTAGGACACCACATGCTTCTCCAGCTTTTCTCTTGACACCGGTGTGCACTAAGTCTCCACCTCTGGTCCTCTTCAGTCTTCTCACTCCTTGGTGATGATATCCAGTAAGGCTTTCAAAGCCTCCCCAAATGTATATCTCCAGTCCATTCCAAATGCCTACCAATCATCTCAACCTTGAGTGTCCAACAGGCATTCCATAAGAGGCATTTCAAACTTAACATATCTGAAACTCCTCCTGAAATCTCCCCCCACCCAGATCTCCCCATCTCCCCCTTCCAGTAACTTTCGCCCAAACTCTTGAACTCACGTCCAATCCCCCTTTCTCTTACATGCCACACTAATCCTTGGTCTGACCACTCATAGCCACCTTCACTGTTACCACCCCAGGTCCTCGCCTGGACTTTGCAACAATGTCCTGTCTTCTCTCCTTGCTTCTAGCTTTCTTCCTCTTCGGGCTGTTCTAAACAGAAACTCAACCCAGCAGCCAAGGTTCCTTTTAACCTAATTTTTCTTTTTCTTTTTTTAAAGATTTTATTTATTTATGTGAGAAAGAGCATGTGAGTGGGGAGAGGGGCAGAGGGAGAAGTGGACTCCCTACTGAGCAGGGAGCCCGGACCCTGGGATCACGACCTGAACCAAAGGCAGATGCTTAACCAACTGAGCCATCTAAGCACCCCTTAGCCGGGTTTGTCTTAAAGTCAAAATCAAACTCAT
This sequence comes from Mustela lutreola, assembly GCF_030435805.1. Classification (NCBI taxonomy): domain Eukaryota; kingdom Metazoa; phylum Chordata; class Mammalia; order Carnivora; family Mustelidae; genus Mustela; species Mustela lutreola. Next base: position 44,669,054 of record NC_081297.1, read on the forward strand.
CACAATGGACGTCAAGACCCTATCAGCGTGTCTCAACAAAGAACACTGGTATTTTGGACAAGAACATTGTTCACTGCAGGAGCTGTCCTGTGCTCTATTGGCTGTTTGGCATAGCCTTTGCCCCCAAATGCTGGGGGAGCGACACCTCCCCCTCAACCTAGCCAGCCATTGTGGCAACTAGCATATCCCCACCCATTTCCAAACACAGCCTGGTGGATCCCATTTGTAGCATCTCTTACAAGATTTGCTGCACCCCTGCACTCTCCCACTTTGCAACCCTCCACCAACATTTCTGATTTTGCCTCAGACTATTCTCCCTGGGTTCCCTCCATTCCTGTCTTACTTCAACAACCAGGCTGTTCCCTCAGTCCCTCAAGGGGGCTTTGCCTCTGCCATCCTCACTCCCCCACCCAGATTTCTCAGACCCCCCAACCCCCAGGCTCTGAGTCTTTGCCCAGATGTTATCTTCTCAGTGAAAACTTCCCAGGACTCCCTGTTTGAAGCTGTGATTCCCCTTTACTCCCAGGTCCCCTTCTCTGTTTTATTTTTCTCCACGACACTCACCCCATCAGATGCAACCCATGTTCTCTTTCTTAATCTTGCTGATTTTTTTTTTTTTCTGTCAGCTTCCTGACGAGAGTTGAGGGTTTTTTTTTGTTGTTGTTCACTACTGTACCCCAGTGTTTGGAACAGTAGGAACGGGCTCATGGTAGACGACCGAGTATTTGTTAGGTGGAAGAACAGACATATCATGACTACATACTTACACAGAGAAGAAAATAAGCACTTTTAAACCAAGGAATAAAGAATTGACTTTATTCTTAGCCAGGCCTGGATTAGGCTCAGCCTGAGGTGGGAAGTAGGGGGAGAGGTAATGGGAAACTCAGTTTCCTCCTCAGATCAGTTCAGGAAGACTTCCTGAAATGGGTGGTGTTTCCCGACTCATCTTTGGCTGGTGGGAAGGAGACTATATACCTTGGCAGCTCCCCCAACCTTGATGTCTATGGGCAACAAAGGGAGCCAAGCTAAAAGAGTGGCGAAGACTCTTCAGGGAAGAAGGCACGTTTCCGGAGTCTTCTTTCTACGGCAACTGATCTGTGTCTGGAGGAGGCTGCAGGAGCACACCTCAGCAACTGGAGGGCCAAGTTCAAATGGAACTCCTAGGTCATGTCTGCCTACCCACCCACCCCTCAGAGAAACACCTCCGAATGATTACACGGCTGGGCTACCCAGAGCTTGCCTTCCAAACTCTCAGTAGGCAAGAAGGAACCTAGATTCACAGCCAATGGCATACTTCACAGCTATTAAAAAGAATGAGGCAGCTTTCTTTATACTGCATATGGAAGGATCACCAAGACATATTATTGGGGGGGAAAAGCAAGGTGTAGAACAGCATGTAGTTTACTGTCATTTGTGTAAAAGATAATACACACACATACACACAAATATATACATATATTTGTGTGTGTGTGTGTGTGTGTGTGTGTGTGTGTGTGTGTGTTTGCTTGAAGGCACATAGAATAACCCTGGAAGGTTGCATGAGAATTTGTTAACTTTTCTGGGGAGGTGGTTTCTGGGGAGTGACAGTGGAAATAAGTGGGTTGGAGGGATTGTCAATGAGAAGTCTTTCTGTTCTGAGCCCTCTGGAAGACAAGGGGGATAAGGAAGAGAGCCCTCTACCTTCGAAAAGCACTTTCTGGCCTCGAAGGTCCCCAAAGAACAGCAACTAATATACCTCCTTGAGTGCTCACTGCCCGCAGGCACTCGCCTTGCCTGGCGCTTTTTTGGCCTGACCTCTTTATTTCCCTGCAGTCCTACTAGGTTAGGAGTATGTGCATCCCCGTTTCAGATGAGAAAACCAAGACTGTCACTGCTGAGTATGGCAGCGAGCACGTGACCGAGTGCGGGTTCAAACCCAGTGCCACTTTCTGAACGATTATGCCTCATCATAGGTTGCGCCAGAATTCTAAGGCTAAGTGATTCTATAAAATACAATATAAACCATGGAAAGGCTGAGATACAGCTGGGATTCTCTTGCCCACGTGTCTGGGTATGAGGGAGGCTTGTACCCAGGGGAGGTGGATGCTGTGTAGAAGCTGGACCTAGGTGACACCGGCCTGATCCCCGAAGTCGCCCATGCCTTCTTCTCCCCTTCTTCCCCCAGGTGAATGCACGCCCACCAGCCTGGGTTGGGGCCTACGGAGGGCTGGGAAAGGATCCGCGCCAGAGGGGAAGGGGGCGTGGAGCGATCCTACTCTGGGGCTGGGGGCAGGCAGCAGCGGCGGCGGCAGGAGCATCAGCGGCCGGGTGGTGACGCAGCACGGAGGCCCCGACCTCCCCCCTTGGCTCGCGAGAAGGCGCGGGCGGCAGCGGCGCCGGGGGGCGCTCCCAGACGCCGTGGGCGGGCGGCGGTGCGCACGCCGGGAGCAGTCGGAGGGGGCCGTGGGGCTGGGGCGGGGCCGGACCGCGGGGAACCGCCGCACTCGAGATACGGGTCGAGGAGCGCGGCGAAGCAAGAAGGGAGAGGGGCGGGGCGGCCCAGCGAAGGCCCGCAGCGCGAGCCCGGCGGGGGCCCCGGAAGGCGGGCGGAGGGGGCGGGGGTGTGGCGAGCGCGGCCGAGCCCGAGCGCACAGGTGCCAAGGCTGCGCCTCCGGAGCGGGTGACTCAGCAGCAATGCGCCGGGCGGGGGCGGGCCGGGGGCGCGGGGCGCGTGCGCGCGGGAGGCGGGGCGGAGGGGGGGGCAGGCGCGGCTTCCCCCGGTCGGGGTGCCCGCCCCCGCGGGGGAGCGTGGAGCTCGGCGCAGGGCGGGCGCGGTGCGGGGGCCGGAGGTTCCACCGTGCTGTGAGCAGCTCGCCAACTCGCCCACGCAGCCGAAAGCCCGGCTGCGCGCACCCTCCCCGCGGAGAAGCCCCCGGGGAAGCGGCCAGGGGAGGAAGGGCTTTCCCCAGGCTTTCCGAGCGAGGGGTTCCTGGTTCCCGACTTCTCCCTTCCAGCCTGCTCCCAGTTGTCACGCGAAGTCCGGAGGGAACCCGGTGGAACTTCCTGGCGTGCTTTAAGCTGGAAACCTCTACAGAATCCACCTTGTCCCTCCCCCACCTGCAGGGCAGGACCACCCTACATTGCAGGGGTCTCTTTCTCTCTCTCTCTCTTTTTGAAAGGGAGCGTGAATTCTCCCTTTGTCCCCCATCCTGACCTCCCTTCCTAAGGCTCTTACCATTCGGAAGTCACTTCGTAAGTCTAAGCCGCAACCTCTCAACAGCTCTGCCTCTCGTGGACTTAGTGAGTCTAGGGGAGACAGTCCAAGAGTGGGGCAAAGAGTGATGGTCCCCCCTTGATCGGGGGGGGGGGGGGATCAAGGCCCAGAGAAAGGGAGGGGTTTGCACCAAGCTTACATTTGGGGTCTGTGAGGATGGTACAGCCACCAGGACTGAGGGGCCTGGCTTCTGGGTCAGGGACCTGCCTAGTTCTGGAATTCCCTTTAGCCTTCCATGACTGGCTCATAGGAGGGAAATAGCCCCAAGAATGTCAAAGATGCCAACCTAGCCAATTTGGAAGCATCCGGGACATCTCTGTAAAGACCAGTCTATGCCAGGATACACTGAAACTAGACACAAGCAAGAGCTTCCCAACCGCTTTGTAGAGTTTTTGTCGCTGTTGCCGTTTTAAAATAATCATTGTGTTGAATTCATGTGTTGAATGAAAATTGTGGTGCATTGGAATCATTTATCAAGGAAGAGATTGTGGAATTCCCTTGCCTCTCTGCCTGGGGTGGGAGTGCATTCCTCATAGCAGGGAGACAGCTGGTAGAACCTGACAGCTCCAGAGCCCAGAGAGGTCATATGGTGCCACTCCCTGGCCAGAGATAGGCCAACTCTGGTCCAGGGAAAACCACAGCGCAGCTTTCCATGCATCACCCTGCTGCTGGGTGTCTGAGCTTCCAAACACAATACCTTAATAGAGAGTCTCTGATCCCTGACCCCTGCCCTTGCCCACCCTTCAGGCAACCTTCTTCCCAGGAGCTGGCAGCTTCCAGAAACCTGGTCCCTTTCACACCTGCAACGGGGTGAGGGTGGGAGCATGTAGACTCGCCCCATTTTACAGAGGGGAAGACCCAGAAGGAACTCGCTAGCCAAGAGAGACGAAATGAGTCATGCAGAGAAAGGAGAGAGAACCCAGAGTCCTGACTGTGTAACCAGACCATGGAGTCATGGGGAAGCAGAAGGAAGACCTATGCTGAGTTTTGCCATAAGGTCCACACATCTTTTTATGGTGTGTGCTGTGATCCCTCTCCCCCACCCCTAGTAACACATTCACCTCTGCACAGCCGTAACCATGAACACATCTGATGCTTATACACACCTGCTCACCCTCCCTTCGGGGTCCTGACATTTCCCTGAACAGAGCTGACACTGCCCGGTCAAGAAATAGGAGTAAGAGGCCTGGAGCCTGAGGCTGGTCCCTGTTTCATCCCTCAGGCCAGAATCCAGTTCTCTCTCTCTTCTCTTTCCACCTGGAGACATGGCCACATCTTGGGCTTCCTTTCCTTCCCATCATCATAGACCGATTGCCTATTCCTGGTTCAAGCTTCTGACAAGGCCATGGGCCTGGGGCAGGGTCACTGAGATGAAATACTCAAAGGGCTTTCTCATGCTTAATCCTTAACACGGTTTCCCACACGAAGGACTGGACTGGTCTAGGGTTAGAGGCTGGCGGCAGAGGGAGAGGAGACCTTTGCAGGCTCATGGAGAGGATTGGGGTGGGAGAAGCCCTGATGTGGCCCTCACTCCCCAGCTGGCCTTAAGAGCTGAGCCTCTCATCCAGCTTCTCTCTTGTGCTCAGCTGCAGACTCCGGGCTTTGGGGCCTAACTAAGCACAACCTCCTCCCCCAGTAGAGATTCCCTCCAGCTGAGATCTTCTTCAGCCTGGACACCTTATGCTTACCTCCCTCCACCCAATGATTGCTGAGCCTGCCTGGGACCTACATATTAGGAGATTGTTTCTTCAAGCAGTATTTATCAAGCTCCTACTAGATGTTGAGTTAGCCCCTCACCCCCCATTCTCTCCAGGCCCAGGTAACCCCAACCTCTACCACCTGTTAACGCTCTCACCCACCTCTTCCCAACCTCACAGCAGACCCCAATAGAATCGTGTGAAATTTTGCCATCTAGAGAATTATTCTAAGATCCTAGAAAGGATCAAAAGAGATTACCCCGTATCAGGATGCTCCTTAAATTCCTGCCGAATGATTTTTACCCATGAAGCTCATTGGGCAAGTATCCCTTCTACAGCCAAGATAATCACTTTTCCGAGGCAAGCCAATGTGGGAGTGCCCTGGGTCCCCCTGCCATTCAGCTTGCCAGGTCCAGGCCAGGCAATTCCAAATCCCTGCAAAATATGGCAGAGATAAAAATCATTTAGGCTTTCAACAGCCTCCCCTGTGAACCTTTCCACTCCTTCTGAGCCTCCTGCTCTGTCTCTTAGTCAACCAGTGCCGCCATGGCACCCCCCCCCCCTTATCAAATCCTTTCTTGGACACTGCTCACATCAGAACTCTTTCATGCTGAAGTGTAAAGGCTGATAGAGCTAAATGTTGTTTTTCTCCTGTCCTAGGAGAATTTGCATCTTAACCAGGGGGATAAACTTGAAGTATTGAAAGGAATCTCTAATTGTGGAATTTCTGGCAGAGGCGAGCTATTCTGGAAGGTAGAGACCTCCCTGGGACCCCTGAGTTCCCATAACTAGCTGTAGGTCTGGCCCCGTACATCCACGGGACAGTCCTGACCAGCTACGGGGGCCCGTCACTGGATAATGTCAAGTGCTAGGTCTCTTTCCACCACTAACTCATCTGGAAACACCAGTCACTTCTCTCTCCAGCCATAGTTGCCTCACATGCCACAGTAAGTTTGGAGCCATGGCCCTTTCTAGCTCTGACCTTTGCTTGACCTCCCAGCGGGGCTGGAGGACCTTAGCCCAGCTCCAAAAGCTCTCCCACCCCTGCAACTGTGGCCTGGAGGGAAGGGCCCAGTGCCGGCACAGAGCATGGGGAGGCGCTCGGACAGGCGTGCGTGGCCTCAGTCCACAGTCGCCTGCCTGCCTGCTGGGGACAAAAGGTACCACTCAGCATATACACCAGGCCTGCAGAGTTACATAACCCTCCCAGATGGGATATTCCAAGGAACCACCGCAAAGCAGCCCGGGCCTCTGCTGCTCCCAGGGCCACCCGTGGCCGCCTTTGCCTGTGGTGGCCTCATAGCCACAACCGCCCTGGGAGGGAATGTCAGAAGCCCATTGTCTGTTCTGTTTTTGTTTTTTGCTTTTTGTTTTTTCTTAGATGGCATTTCATCTAAGGAAGTCTTAGGAGAAGAAACTCTTTTATCTAGCCTTGACCCGAGAAAGTAGAATCCTCCCGTAACCTCCCTGCCTTCTCCCTCAACCCACCACCCCAAGTCCCACGACACATCAGGCTGTTCTTTCCTCAGGCAAACCCTGCTGGGCTTTGTTTTTTGTTTTTGTTTTTGTTTTCAACTTTCGAACCTCAGAAAGAGCTGCAAAGAACAGGGCTGCCCTTTCAAAATTCCCAGGATGGAAAAATTTGGACAAATGCATGTAGGTTTCATTCCAGGGAACTGGGACACATTCTCCTGGCCCAGACTCCACTCCCCTCACCTCTTACTTTTATCCTCAACAGGTTCATATACTAGAGGAGACTGTGGCTTCCCCATTTAGAAAACGGGCAAGATCATTCTTATCACCACGGGGCATTGGGTGATCCCTTTGATGTCCTTAGGAGAAGTGCAAATCATCTTAAAATGCAACAGAAGACATTTCAGTTGAGCTTAAGGAGGCATTTCTCAACAATAAAGTTGTGAGACCCCATCACAGATCACTAAGGGATGGTGGATTTGTCCTGCTTGGCTGTATTCGAAGGTAAGCTCTACATGCGTGCAAACGAAATAGCTTGGGTGCGCACTGTCCGAAGAGCGAGGGGCAGATGAGAAAAGGGCACATGTAGGAAGCTGGCTTGGAAGCAGGAAAGGGATCTTGAACTTGGTTTCAGGTCTTTCATTGTGGTCTGACTGGGGATGAGCCCTGGGTTCTTTATCTGTAGAAATGCTATAATATCTTGAGCACTTATTAGGTTTCCAGAACAATATTTTTTAAATGATACCATTTAATTTTTAAGCTTTACAGCAACCCTTCAAAGTATATGTTACTTTTCATTTTATAAATGAAAAAACCAGAGGCTTAAAGAAGGTAAATAATGACTATAAGATCTCACAGCTGGTAGGGGATAAAGCAGGACTCACACCCAGAGATGCCTGACTCCAAAGCCCATGTTCTTAACTACCTAGATCTTGAAAATTCCGTGATTCTTTAGTTCCTTAAGTTCCCTTTGAAAGACCCCCCCCCCCCCCGTCGTTAACTAATTAACTGCTCTTTTGCCTTTCTGTAACCGCTTGGCTTTTAGGGCATGACACTTGACTCCTGTTTGAACAAGATACCCTCTCCTAATAGCCGGGGCATGGTCATGTAAGCAAGGGGGCTGCATGGTCACATAGGTCACGTAGACAGGATGCCTTTCTGCTGAGTAATAAGGTCAAACTTCCCCTTTGTTTCACCTTCCCGCCTTTCTCTTCGCGCGAGGGGGTCTTCCAAAGCCAATCCGCTAACACCAAGTATGCCTTTTTCAAAAGTTCAAACTGTCCACCAATCAGTTGCACCCCACCCAAAACTTGTTTGTACCTGTCTATAAAAATCCTGCACCACCCCAGCCAGGGGTGCTCAGCTAGCAGGAGCTGCTGACCACCCGCAGGCGCGCGCTGACCACCCGCAGGCGCCTGCGTAACAATAAAGAACCTCTTGCTGATTGCATCCAGTGGCAGTGTTGGATTCTTGGGTAAGGGGATCCGCGGGTCTTTCACCTTCAGCCTGAAAAGTCTAAAAATTTCTCCCTCCTACTGCTCCTCACCCTTTTTGTTTGTTAATGCCCTCACTCCTTGACATGGAGATGACCGCCATTCTCCTCCCTCAAAACAAGAAACCCTTTGCAGCCTGGGTGAGAACCTGCCCTTTGTGCTTTTCCAGGAGCTGAGGAAGAAGGTGCTGCAGTGGCCCAAGGCTTGGAAATCCTGCCAGATGGCCTTGCACTTGGGGGTCTGCCAGGTGCAATGAGAGTGTCCCCAGGACCTCTTACTAAGAACCCCCACACCAAGCTGCTGCTTAGCTAATGTCCAGGGCCACTGAGAGTATCTTTGGGCCCCAGTGAGAAGTGTTGAGGCTCCCCAGCAAGGTCAGTCTGTCTAAAAATCTTTACCTGGGATTTAAATTCAGGATCCAAGTCTCTTTCCAGACCACATGTCCAGCTGTTGGACCCAGCTCTCCCCTCTTCTTCAGGATCATTCTCGCTTTTGTTGGCTCTCCCCCCACACCTGACTCCATCTGCCTTGTCTCGTAAGTGACCTTTGAAACTCGGGCCACACAGATATCTGCTGCATCAGCAGAGCCAACTACTGCTCCTCTTGTTGGGTTTCAAGCCAACAGGAGAATGTTCCAGGATGGTCTCATGGGGCCCTTATGGTGTTCGCTATGTGGGCTCGGGAAGGGCTTTGGAGTGAGGAAGGAGAACTCGAATGGAGCAAGGCACTGGGAGCTGGTGAGGAGGACAGAGAACAGTGGGTTTTCCCAGAGGCAGGGGTGACTCGTTTCTCTTGAGCTGTGTTCTTTTTGGATGAAAGGGAGGAAGGTCTGGGCTCTTGGGCAAGCAGGGAACAGAAAATCTTTACAAGTGCCCACTTTGTGCCAGCTTCTAGGTGAGCAAAAGGATGCATACTCCTTCCGCTCGGTGAACCTTCCTTCTGGCCCCATTTTCCAGCTTCCCAGCTGGAATTCCTCTCCTTGCTGGGGGTAGAGGAGAAAAGGAGGGTAGGCAGGTAGTTTGGTGAGCACTGGCCTTCATGTTGCTTCTTCAGCAAGCAGGCCTTCCAGCCACAGGTAGACAAGGACTCTGAGTGTTAAGGCTCTTCTTACTCTGCTGATAGGGTTTAGCCTGGTGGGAAGTGATTAGGGTTGGGGGTACTGTACTGTCCGAAGAGGGAACGATATGCATATGCAGCACAGGTCATGAGTTGAATCTCTGGGTCTCCATCCTCCTTCCAGCTGCCCTTGGCCCTTACTCCTCCTGACATAAACCCTTGACTCCATCCAAGAAAACCTTCTCTCTGGGCTCTCAGTATGCTCCTCCTTGTCACCTTGTTCTGTTCTGATAGACTGAGCAGCAATCTGCTTACACTTGCTTGGATGATTCTAGATATATGTTTCAGGTATGTCGACAGAGACTGCTTGCTTCTTTCCTGTTTTTCCACTGACAGACAGACATTCACACTCTCTTAGTAGCTCTCAGAATGGGCCACATAGGAGCCACCATCTCTAGGCGGACGAGCCTGACTCAGTGGGGACAGAGACACCTGCTCCGATCAGCATTTTAGACAACAGGCTAAAAAGCGCATCTAATGATTGTCTGTCCTTCAGCCTGCAGTCATTATGACACCGTGGAACTCAAAAAGTGACCCAAGATTTGTTTTATGCTTAAAGGGTGAGAGCAGCGAAAAGGAGACTTCACTGGGCTGCGGAAGTGGAATCAAAGGAAAGATAGGAGGAAGAAAATATGGGAGAGAAAAGGAGTTTGAGGGGAGAGAAGAAAGGGGAAAGAGAGAAGGAAGAACAAAGAGAAGGGGAAAGGTAGGGAGGAAGAGAAAGTAGAAGAGGAAGATGAGGGACAAAGGAAGAGAGGAGAGGACAGGAGCTACTGAGCCATTCAGACTTCCTGACTACTTGGAGGTGGGGGGGGTTGAAGTAGGAGCTGAATGTGAATTATAATTCAAGAATCTTATCCAGCCTCCAGTAATCCCCTGCCTCGGGCTGGAGAACATGGGCTGTAAATGCATGGCTGGCTGGGTGGGCATACGTGTTCAGACAGAGAAGCTGTGGTCCCAGGGAAGCCAGTAGCCTCCGGTAGGGTCATGTGCTTCCACGGCACGAAGTAGGCTTTGCCAGATCAGGCTGAGGCTCTGACTCCAGCCAGGAAAGGGATAATCAATTCTGTAGATGCTGTGAGCCTTGATTGAAAAAATAAAGAGGAGGAAGCTAGATAGCTGCTTTCATTAAGAGGCAAAAGCAGTGGGGGCTGGAGCTTAGCAAAAGCCAGGAAGCATGCAGAGAAAGAACGTTAACCCCTCCAGCGTCTTTCTTCCGTGATATCTTTGCACTCACCCACTCCTTCATCGTCACTTCCTTGGCCTGACCTCTAAGGCCACCACCTTCCTATCGCCCTCAGCTGAAGAAGAGGAAGAGAGAGAGGCAAGGCTGCATAATAATGCAGATCTGATGACAATTAAATGATGCATTGTTTCCTGGGCCCAGGTTCCCTGGGGCTCTTGCCTCTCCTGGATTTGGGCAGGAAGAGGAGCTCTGGGTACAAGAGACAAACTGTGTGGGAAGATAATGCATCTAACACAGTGCCTGGCCCCATGTAACCCTCGCCCAACCCTCAGCAACCTCCCCAGGGCCCCATCTTTACTATAATGAGGCCAGAGAAGGGCAAGTAAAAAGTGAGAAAGGATTTCAGTAAAATTATGATCAGAAGACCTCATCTGCCATGTCTTCTTCTTACTTCAGCGTGCCCAGTAGAGAACTGATTCAGCAGGGAGCTCCCCAGAAGAAACATCAAGGAGAGGGCTGCTGGCTCTGTTCTTCCTCTCATCAATTCACTCTACCCGTAAAGATCTCTGCCTGCTGGTTACATCCAGCCCTGCACCACTGAGAGATATGGGCAGAGGAGAATAGCCATAAAAAATGGGGATCAGGGGTAGAATCTAGATGGGGCCAAATGTAATCAGCAACAGTGAGTCATTACTGAGGTTCTGTGGGGGAAACTTGGGTTGAAGTTCAGCGAAACAGTGGGGAGGAATGAGTGGCACAAAAGGCACAAAAGGTGTTCAGCCAGCCAAGATGTCCATGATTTCACATCCAAGGGGAGAGAGTGTTGCAGACAGGAGGTAAGATGCTCTCTCTGTTTCTTGGTGTCCAGGCTCCGAGCAAGGGGAGACACTGGAGGAGCTGGAGGAAGGAGGGGGCTACTTGGGGTATTAACCTCTTAGTGCCTGGCACAACTTCCTAGGTGAGAGATTTTTAACAACTTTCACTCTCCTCTACCATTCTAATTATTTCTTATTTTTGTTTTGCTCCTATGGGAAGCAAAAACAGGACAAAGGAGAAGGAAAGATGAAGACGCTATGGGCAGAAGAATTGGGGCTCTTCAAGCTACTTTGGGGGCCACAACAAATTCCTTTTCCCAGAAAAAATGATCTTTCCTCAACCCTTTTTGCTCATGGTTCCCTGAAGAGATGCAGAGAATGTGGGGAAGAGAAAAGAGATACCAAAGGGCATCAGGAGAGGAAGCAGGTGAAGAATCATAATTATCAGGAAGCTGTAGCAACCCCCAGAAAAACAAATGAAATAGGTCTTTCCCCCCTATTTAGGGGAAAGCCACATAACACCTTGTAAGAACATTGTCTTATTGAATCCTGGGCACTGAGGGAAACCTGACTTTCTGCTTTTTATGTCAGATAAGGAAAGAAAACTGAAACTGAAAGAAGGACAGATGAGCCATTGGGGGAGCTGGGGAAGAAGGGTGCACCTTTTGGGGGCTTGATGCAATTGCTATAGGTCTGCCAAGTCAGATCATCCTGGGTCTTCACCCCTAGGAGACCATGGTTCCAGTCAAGTCTACTCTCTATGAGTTAACATATCCTTCCCCAACTTCTCTAACTACATAGATATGAGGAGAAAATGAGTTTTGAAGGAATACACCAAATCCCCACAAGTATCTGCAGACTTGAAACATGCAGAGACTAGATGAGATGAGATTCTTGGCTCTCCATCCTGCTACCCCCACCCACCTCCTCCTGTAACATCACCATTGTCAGTGTCAAGTGCTGACTAGGTACTGATTTCCCCTGAGCCGTTCTTCCATGCAGTTCTCCCATCACCTGTATACTCAGAGGAAGGAAGCTGATATGTCACAGCATGCCCAATACAGAGGAGAGAACATTCCAGTCCTCTTTCATCTCTTTTTCCCATGTCCCTGGTTCATAGACATTGAAAGTAAAGAAAGAGCTTGAGGTCCTAGAGTCCCTCACTGGGGGCTAATGAGTATCTTTCTCTCAGGACCCAACATGAGATTCCTAATATCACCAAATAACCAAGTGGAAACAAGAATGCAGTCACCAGCTATAACAGAGAGAGACTTAAACACCCAAATGCCAACAACTCCGTTTGCCGACTCTCTCTCTCATCATTGTTCCCCTTCCACAATTGCCAACCATCCTGCACAGAAATCCTCCTTGAGTCAGAGGGAAAGAGCTATAGCCAGATTGAGTCCTCATGCTGTAACTGAGTCCTCCATTGGCTTGGTGCATTGTGTCTTCTGAATCTGTGGGGATTCAGAAGAAAGATGCCCACTCAGGTCAGCAGAGTAAGCTTTCTCTAAGAGCCACTCCTGGCTTTGATCCCACTGCATCAGTGAAAGAGCTAGACTCATTCCCCTGGGAAATGTTTTCTCCCACCCTTTCTTTATCCCCAGCACCCCTGCCTCCTCACATCATTCCTTCTTTTCAGCCTTATCCCCTGCCTCCTAAATTTTCTCAGACCCCAATTCTACTCTTCCTGGACCCTAGTCCTTTTAAAGCTCTTAACATGCATCTTTGCCAAACCTCTGTCTCTTTCCATTCAAATAATTTTACTACCTAAACTCCCTTCCAAATTCTTCTTAACTTAAAAAAAAAAAAATTCAGCTCTTCTTTTTTCTTTTTCAGTGTAATCTTCATCACAACTTCCTTCTGATCTTGTCCCCTTTAAAATCTGTCAGTTTCTGATATCCCCAATCACTTAAAAACCCATTTTTTCCCTTCTTTGCCCCTCCGTAAGGGTCTGGATTCTCTCTTTTGCTCCAACATCCCCTGAAACCTCTCAAACACTGATATCAATCCCTCTTTCCCCCAAAATCTCCTTGACACACTTCTACCTCCAAACATCTTCTCATCTCTTCACTTCAGGTTGTCCTAGTCCTTCAGACTCTTAGGGGATCCCAATTTCCCCCTTATCTCCTTCTTACACCCATTTGCTTCCCTTTCTATCACTACAATCCGCCTCCCTTCTTCCCCACTCACTCGGGTCTCCTGCTCAGGACGCCCTTGCCGAGGGCGGCGGGGGATTTATGCTGAAGGAGGGTTCCAGCAGCAGTGCAACAACTCGGGGGCCGCTCCTTGTCTTTGTCGGCGACGGCCCCAGGCGCCACTGGGTGCTGGTGGGGCGACTGAGGTGCGTGAGCCCTGGTGCTGGGGCCCGGCTGGGGCTGCGCCAGGAGCTGTCCGTGGTGCTGAAGCGGTGGCTGCTCCGGCGAGGGCTGTGGCGCTGCGGGAGAGATCTGTCCGTGGTTCTGGAGAGGTTCCTGGGCCCCGGCGGCGGCAGCGGTGGCCGGGGTGGCAGGCGGCAGGGCTGGCGACGGAGGGATGAGCCCGGGCGGAGGCTGGGCTTGCAGCAGCTGCTGGTGCTCCCACAGGCTGCGGTTCTCGGCGCTTAGCTCGTCCAGCCGCCGCTCCAGCTCGTCGATGCGCTGGCGCTGGGTGTGGATGAGGCTCTGCTGGTTCTGCACGATGGCCGTGAGCTCCTTGAGGTAGAGCACGGCACGCACCGGGTTCTCCAGCAGGCTCTCCATGCCGCCCGCCGCCGCCTGCGCCCTGCCTGCGCCTCGGCGGGCGGCGGGGAGCGCGAGGGCGCGCAGGAGCCGAGCAGCCCCAGCAATCCGCTCGCCTCCCTCTCCAGCGGGCCCAACCTCCCTCCCCGCCGCCGCCGGCGCCGCGTCACGGCCACACAGACATTCACACACGCACCGAGGGGCGGGACCGCCGCGCCAGGGTCCACCCACCCACCCTCCCACCTCCAGGCTTCGTGAGGAGTCTCAGGTTCCTGCAGGGCTGACAGAGAAGGGAGATGAGCGAGGGAGTGGATAGGGGAGCAGGATAAACGAAGGGGACCAGAGATAGATAAATCGGGAGACCAAAAGAAAGCGGGTGAGGTGGACTTAGCGGTACTGGGAGAGTGCCGTGGGATGGGTAGAAGAAGAAAAGCAGATAAGGAAAGAGGAAAAGAAGAGGAAGAAGCCGGGAGAAGGGGGGGGGGGGAGAAGGTGGCAAAGGGAAGAGAAATATATTTGAAACGAGGAAGTCATGGGACTCTGAAAGGTCGCATTTTTTTTTCCTGTGTCCAACCATCCCAGAGGTTATGGGTCATCTTAAAGGCCTTCTGAGAGAGGCCACACTTGCCTCTTTTGTACTCAACAACCTATTCTGCTAGGGAATTCCCTGGGACACAAGGATCACAGAATTATAAGGGACCCTAGAGATCATCTAGTCCTTCTTTATTCAGCCAAGAGGGAACTTAGAGTGCGAAGTTTGTTTATGCTGGGTTTTCTCAGGAAATGAGACCTCAGGACAGTCTCAGCCACTCTACTATGAACATTAACTAAATAAACCCAGGTCCTGTGTGTTGGGTTGGCGGCTCTGGGAATGCAGGAGAAACAATAGAAATGATCGCCGGTCCACCATCTTCGAGGCCCCCCCTTTCTTAAACCTTGACTCTCCCGCCATAAGGATGTATGCCTAGGTCATGTCTCCACAAGTAACCGGATACCTATGCAAGAAACCAGAACATCAGGACTCCCACAACCCTCCAATCCCCCCGAATACCGTACCTTATATGGCTGTGAACCTATTCCCTCTCTTAACCCAGATAAAAGACCCACTCGACCCCCTCCCAGCGTGACTTCCCCACTCCTCTTTCCAGAGTTGGGGTGCCTTGCCGGAGGCTGCCCACATCCTCCGGATGCAACTTTTCTGGTTCCCCTTCTCCTGAGCCCTGAAACTTCGCAGGAGAGCGCCTTTGATAAATCGTGCCTTGTGCCTACCTCGCCTGGTGTCGTGTTTATCTCGCCTGTAAAACCTTACACCGTGTGTCCTGGCTCAGGCTTCCAGAAACTTCTGAAGAGATCGTTCTATTAAAAAAAAACAAAACAAAACATTTATGCAGTGCATTCTCCTACAAACACTGGGCTAGGTGGTGGTAAGATCGAGATGACTAGGATGGAATCTTTGGATTCTTGAAACTTACAATTAAGTAGGTGAAACAGGTAGTAAATATTTAACTTCGATATATGGTTCTGGTTGTGTGTTATAAGATAGAAATATGCCCAGAGTACTACAGGAGCCCAGCAGCTTGGGATCTGGGAAGACTTTTGGGGGAAAGTAACACTTGAAGTGGAAAGGATTTTCCTGGAAAGAGGAACAGCAGGAGCAAAAGATCAGAGATATGAATCAGCATGGACTGAATCATTCATTAATTACTACAACAAATGTACATGTAACACCCACTAATTGCTAAGTAATGTACTAGGAACTAGGCAGGCCATACCCAGCATAGATAATAAGTTATGATTTCCATAACCAAGGAGATTATAATCTAGTACAGTAGATAAGGCATGCACCTAAATAGCTAAAATGCAAATCAGAATTTCTGTTAGAGCTCTTCCAGCCAAGTTTCATAGGAGTTCAGGGGAGGGAGCAGTTGTTTGGTGGTCTGATCAGGAGAGGTGTTACTCAAGCTAGGTTCTGAAGAATGGAAAATTTCACCAGGTAGACAGAACAGGAGAGCAGAAGATGAAGAAGATATGTCAGACAGAAGGACAAGACTAAGGGATGGAAATAGAGAACTTTGATTTAATCTAATTTGACAGAAGAATGACCTTTTCCTCTGGGCTGTGAGTGCTCTTACCATTATCTGTTATTCTCCTGTTCTATTCTCCACATGGTTGTTGTTTCCCCAGGGTAGGTGTATCTGTGGATACCACGTGTCCAGCGAGCTGGGTTAGCCAAGTCCATCTGGTGCCAGACTATAATGCCCTTATGGGAAAGGATAGGTGCTCTGCAAATACATTGGTTTTTCTGTACCAGTGTGTGTTTTTATTTTGTTTTTCTCCCATTTATTTTCTGAGGAAACTTCCTTCTATAAAGAATGAGTGAAAGAACCTATCCATAGCTGAGCCAACAGTTGGGAGAGGATCCTTTGGTAGTGATCAGTATTCCAACTAAAGAATGAAGGTTGGGGGATGGAATGGGGGGATGGAATGAGGGCACATAAAAATTCAAACACTTTTCTTTTTTTTTTTTTTTAAAGATTTTATTTATTTACTTGAGAGAGAGACAGTGAGAGAGAGCATGAACGAGGAGAAGGTCAGAGAGAGAAGCAGACTCCCCATGGAGCTGGGAGTCCGATGCGGGACTCGATCCCGGGACTCCAGGATCATGACCTGAGCCGAAGGCAGTCGTCCAACCAACTGAGCCACCCAGGCGTCCCAAATTCAAACACTTTTCTTCTGAATTTTCTTTACTCGCCTAGTCAGTTTGTTTTCCATGAGTTGGGTGCCCATAGAGACAATACTAATTCTACAAATAAAATAGCCTGCAGCATAATTATCCATAGGACTTGTTTGAAATGCAGGTTTCAGGCACCCATGCTGCTATGTTGAAATCACTAGGAATGGGGCCCAAGTACTTTCATTTTTTTTTTTTGGCGCTTTTTTCCTGTTTATTAAAAAAATCAATTGTATTGAGTTACAACTTAAATGTAATACTATGCATCCACGTTGAATGCAAGATTTAAAGAGTTTTGCCAAATACATATACCCATGTGATCCAAATTTGCATCACTATAAAAAGTAACCTCATGCCCCTTGCAGTCAGTTGCTTTTAGCCTCAGCCTCAGTCCACCATTGATCTACTTTTTGTCAAGATAAATTAGTTTTGCCTATTCTAGAATTTCTTATAAATGGCAATCATAAAATATATACTCTTTTGTGTATTTTTTTGCTCAGCATAATGCTTTTGAGATTCATCTATTCTATTATGATATCAATAGTGTGTTCTTTTTTTTTTTTTCTGAGTAGTCTTGTGTGGTATGGATAAAAACCGTAATTTACCCATTCACCTAAATGTGGACATTTTGGTTGTTTCTAGGTATTGGTTATTTTGAAAAAAGTTGTTGTGGATGAGCATAACGGACAAGTCTTTGTGTGGACCTATTTGGCGGGGAGAAACTCTGGAATTGGAATTGCTGAGTCATATACTAAATATATATTTAACATAATAAGAAACTCTCAAATTGTTTCCCAAAGTGGTTGTACTATTTTTTATCTTCACCAGCAGTGTATGAAAGGTTCAGGTGTTTTTACATCCTCACTAACACTTGGTATTTTTAGGCTTTTTAAGTTTTATCACTCTGAGTGGGTAGTAGTATATTAATATGGCTTTCCCAAATATTTTTCTGTTGACTAACACTGTTGAGTTTCTTCTCAGGTGCTGTTGGCCATTTACCTGTTTTCTCTGCCCACTCATTCTATTGAATTGTTTTTCTTATCTATTGATTGTAAGAGTTCTCTATATATTCTGGAAAGCAGTCCTGGTCAGATGCATATATTACAAATATTTTCTCTAGTCATTGGCTTGCCTTTTCACTTTCTTACCATTGTCTTTTGAATAGCAAAGGTTTTTATTTTGATAAAGAAAATCTTACTATTTTTTTCTTCTCCTAGCTCATGCTTTTTGCATCCTACCTAAAAATTCCTTGCCTATCTCAAAGTCAAAAGCATGTCCTCCTGTGTTTTCTTCTGAAAGTTTTACCATTTTTGTTTTTATGTTTAGATCTGTGGTCTATTTTAGGTTAATTTTTGTATTTGGTATGAAGAGTCAAAGTTCATTTTTTTCCTTAAACATTTGACAGAATTCATCACTGAAGCCATTCCAACCTGGAGATTTCTTTGTGAGAAGATATTTAAATACAAATTCAAGTTCTTTAATAGATAGGGGGTTTTTCAAAATGTGTATCCATTTTGGTAATTTGTGTCTCTGGTAGGCAGAATGATCACCCCAAGATATCTGTTTTAGTCTCCCAAACCTGTGAATGTGCTATAGTCTGTTTTAGTCTCCAAAACCTGTGAATCCTTACGTGGCAAAAGCAACTTTAAATATGTGATCAAGTTAAGGATCTTTTTTTTTTTTTAAGATTTTATTTATTTATCTGCGAGAGATAGAGAGGAGTGAGAGAGAGCATGGGAGGGAGGAAGGTCAGAGAGGGAAGCAGACTCCCCATGGAGCTGGGAGCCTGATGCAGGACTCCATCCCAGGACTCCAGGATCATGACCTGAGCTGAAGGCAGTTGTCCAACCAAATGAGCCACCCAGGTGCCCTAATTTAAGGATCTTTAAATAGAAAGAGTATACTGGATTATCTGGATGGGTCCAATGTAATCATAAGATCCTTTGTAATGGGGATGTGAGAGTGTCAGAAAGGAGATGTGACAACAGAAGCAGAGGTCAGAATGAAGCAATTGCTATCTGGGAAGCAAAATTCAGAAAATGCCGGTGGCATATAAAAAATAGAAAAAGGAAGGAAACAGATTGTCCTCCAGAGCCTCCAGAAGGAATGCAATCCCACCAATACCTTGATTTTAGCCAGGTGAAATGCATTTTGGACTTCTGGCTTGTGGAACTGTAAGATAATGAATTGTGTTGTTTCAAGTCAGTATGTGTGTCGTAATCTAATGATGTATCCATTTCATCTGAGTTGCCATACTTTTTGGCATGAAGTTGTTTATATGTTCCTATTAGCCTTTTAATGTCTGTAGGCTGTGTAATGATGTCTCCTCTTTCATTCCTGATATTGGTAATTTGGGTGTTTTTAAAACTCAGTCTGGCTAAATATTTATCCATTTTTATATTTTCATATAACTAGTTTTTAGTGTCATTGATTTTTCTCTATTGTTTGTCCGTTTGCTATTTCATTGATTTGCTCTCTTATCTTTCTTTTTTTCTACCTATTTTTGTTTCCATTTGCTTTTTTTAAACTAGCTTCTTAAGATAGAAGCTTAGACTGTTGACCTTGAAACTTACTCCTTGTTTAGTATAAGTACTTAAAGCTCTGAAGTTTCCACCAAGCACTGTTTTATCTGCATCCCAATTTTTCATATTTATTCAATGCAAAGTATTTTTAAATTTCTCCTTTTTTTGCAAATCTTTCTATTATTCATTTCTAATTTAATTCCTTTGTGGTCAGAGAACATATCTATATGAGTTCAATCTTGTAAGATTAATTGAAAAATTTGGAACTTTTATAGGGTCTAATTTATGGTCTATTTTGATGAATGTTCTATGTGCAGTTGTCTGATAGCTATTCCAGCTTTCCCGTTATTAATATTTGCTTTTGTGGTAGGCAGAACAATGGCTCCCCAAAACATCCATATACAGTCCCAGTAAACTGTGATTGTATTACCCTACATGGCAAGAGAAACTTTGCAGATGCCATTAAAATTAAGAACAGTGAGATTGGGGAGATTGTCCTGGATTTTGTCCTCAGCACACCTGTGCCCATTCTAACCACATGATTCCTTAAAAGCAGAGAACCATTTGTGGTTGTGGTCACAGGGAGGTAGGACTACAAAGGAATGGTCAGGGTAGTGTGATGTGAGAAGAACTAGACCTGCTTTGCTTGCTTTGAAGATAGAGGAAGGAACCATGAGCCAAGGAATGTGAGTGGTCTCTAAAAGATGGAAAAAGTAAGGTAACCAATTCCTGCCTAGAGTTTTCAGAAAGGAAGGCAGCCTTACTGACACATTGATTTAGCCTAGTGACCCACGTTAAGTTTCTAACTTACAGAACTGTAAGATAATAAATTTGAATGGCTTAAGCCATTACATTTGTAATCATCCATTATGGCAGCCACAGAAAACCAATACAGCATGTTACATTTTTCCTCATTCTTTTCCCTTTAATCTATGTATGTCTTTAAATTTAAAGTTTGTTTTGGGTTTGGTTTTTTTTTTTTTTCCGTATAGAATACATTTAGTTGGATCTGACTTTCTAAAAATTTAGCTTGAGAGGCAACTGGATGGTTTGGTTGGTTAACCGTCCAACTCTTTTTTTTTTTTTTAATGTTCAGTTAGCCACTGTATAGTAAGTGCATCATTAATTTTTGATGTAGTGTCCAGTGATTCATTAGTTACGTATAACACCCAGTGCTCATCACAACATTTGCCCTCCTTAATACTCATCATCCTGCTACTCCCTCCCCCCACTCCCTTTCCTGAGAGCCTCAGTTCTTTTCCCAGGGTCCATAGTCTCTCATGGTTCATCTCTCTCTCTGATTTCTCCCCTTTCAGATATCCCTCCCTTTCCTATGATCCTCCATGCTATTGCTTATGTTACACATATGAGTAGAATCATATAATAATGGTCTTTCTATGCTTGACCTACTTCACTTAGCATAATCCCCTCCAGTTCCAACCATGTCGAGCATCCGACTCGTGATTTAGGTTCAGGTCATGATCGCATAGTTGTGAGGGCATGGAACCTGCTTCAGATCCTCTCTCAACCCCTCCCTCATCCTCCCCCAACCAAACCAAAAAAGAATCCAGCCTGACATTCTTTTAATTGGAGTGCTTAGATTATTCACATTTAATTTATTTATAAACATGTTTGGATTTAAATTTGCCATCTTGCTGTTTTATTTTTGTTTCATTTGTTTTCTGTTCTTTTTCACCTTTTCCTGCCTTCTGTTTGCTTGAATAGCTTTTTTAGCTTTTCTGGTCCATCTCACCTCCACTAGTGTCTTGTTGACACCACCTATTTATCTATTTATTTAGTGGTTGCTTTGGGTTTACAGTATTTGTTGTTAAATTCTCATTGTCTATGTCCAAATGTTGTATTTCATATATAATATTAAAACATTATAGCAGTTTATTTCCATTCCTCCCATCCTCTGTGCTATTACCATCATAGATTTACTTCTACATCTATTGTAAATTTCACAATACATCATTATCATTTTGCCTTAAAAAGTCAATTATCTTTTTTAATTTTTTAAAATTTTATTATCTTTTTTATTTTCATACAAACACACACACAAACACACACACCATTTTGGCCACTTGCATTTCTATATAGATCCAGGTTTCCATTTGGTATCATTGTCCTTCTACCTGAATAATTTTCTTTAACATTTGTTATAGTCAGGTCTGTTGGTAACATATTCTGTCAGGTTTTTTCTTTTTGTCTGACAAAGTATGTCCTCCCAATTTTTTTTTCAAGATTTTATTTATTTGAGAAAAAGAGAGAACACAAGCAGGGGGATTGTCAGGGGGAGAAGAAGTAGGTTTCCCACTGAGCAGGGAGCCTGATGTAGGGCTTGATCCCAACACCCCTGAATCATGACCTGAGCCAAAGGCAGATGCTTAACTGACTGAGCCACCCAGGCACCTCCATATCTATCTC
Source organism: Mustela lutreola (assembly GCF_030435805.1). NCBI lineage: Eukaryota > Metazoa > Chordata > Mammalia > Carnivora > Mustelidae > Mustela > Mustela lutreola. Next base: position 44,690,487 of record NC_081297.1, read on the forward strand.
CTCAATTGTTAAAAATTTTCCTTTTCACGAATATAGAATATTTTACTTTGCTTTCTTTTAGGCACTGAAAGATATCATTCCAGTATCTTCTGGCTTGCATTTTCTGGAAAGAACTCTGTGATCAATCTTCTCATTATTATAACCCAAAATGAGAAGAAAAATATTCAGCAAAACAAGATATGAAATTAAAGGTGAAGTTAGCAAGGATTTTAAAACAGCTGTCATAAATATGTGTAAGGATTTACAGAAATATAAGAATACAATGGGGAGAGAAATGGGAAATATGAAAAAACTAAATGGAACTTCCAGAGATAAAAATATAATATCCAAAATGAAAGTTTTACACGGTGGGAGTGACAGCATATATACAGTGCAGAATTAAAAATCGGTAAGCTTAGCTATACAGCAACAGAAACTCTAACCTGATTAATATCAATCCACATGTTCCTGAGCATCAGGATTTTTTTCCCCAGTCTTTTTTCTCTCCATGCTTCAGTTTAGATAGCTTCACTTCTAGAAGTTCCATTTAGTTCCTTTTATATATTCCACTTCTCACCTCATTATGTTTATGTTTTCTTCTAGTTTGAGGTCTTACCCCCCCCCTTCTTCACATGTCTAGTAATTTTTTCATTTTATACTAGACAGTTTGAGTGCTGTCTGTTGAGTGCTGACTTTTGTTTTGCCTTCAACAGCGTGGGACTGTATTTTTGCAGGTAGTTAAGTTACTTGTGGATCCATCGATGCTTTTAAGGTTTGTTTTAAGCTTTTTATAGGGCAAGTCTAGAATAGTTACCACTCTTGTCTAATCTATCCTTACTACTATGGCGAGATCATTTTGTCATCTGATTGAACGTCATCAAGATCTTTGCAGTCTGATGGGTCAGAACTCTAATCTTTTCCAGCCTGTGTGAGCCCTGAACTTATTCATCTTAAAGCCCCACAGTCATTATTTACTCGGTCATGTAGAATTTCACTCTCTCTATATATATATGGCTTAGTGTTCAGCAACAGACTCAAGGAGGGTTATCTGCAGATTCCTAGAGCTTCTTTATATAACTCTTTCTTTTCTGATATTCTGTCCTGTTAATCCAGCCACCTGAGCCTCCTCCAATTGCTGTGTCCTTAACTCAGAGAGACCATCATGTTCTGCTTTGGCTCCCTCTTCCTGCCCTGGAATCTTGAAGGTTTCTCTAGGCAGTGAGCCAAGGTGATTGTAGAGCTCCCTAGTCTGTTTTCCTTGTCTCAAGAATCATAATCTTGTGCTGATAGTTTTCCAACTCCAGAAATTGTTTTTTTTTTTTTTTTTTAAGATTTTTAAATTTACTTGACAGAGAGAGAAAGTACAATTAGGGGGAGTGGCAGGCAAAGGGAGAGGGAGAAGCAGGCACTCTGCCAAGCAAGGAGCCTGATGCAGGGCTCAATCCCAGGACGCTGGGATCATGACCTGAGCTGAAGGCAGATGTTTAACCAACTGAGCCACCCCGGAAGCCCTGGAAATTGGTTTTTAAATATATGTTTTATTAGAATATAACAATTTTCTAGTTGTTGATATAGGAGGGCAAGTGCAGTCCCAATTTTGGCTTCTTGCTTTAAAAATTGGCCAGAAGACAAAAAACTACATTTGATATATTCTAAATGTGGAGAACTGGCAGAGGGAAATAAAAGAAATGCCTTACTTTTGTGTGGCATTTTCCAGCTTGCAAGTCCCCTTCATATGCAATATCATTTAATGCTCACATCTACTCTCTGAAGAAGGAAGGGGTGGGATTATGATTCCCTTCCTAGGGTATAAAATTTGAGGCCCAAGAATGTTGTGATTCCATAACACGGTTGGTATATAGGACAGCTGAAGCTGGAATTCTACTCCTCAGAACCTAACGCATAGACTCATCTCCCATAGGTTGTGAGAAGAGAGGAGCCCTGGAAAAGACAAGCCTAAGAGTAAGCTTGGGCTTACCTTTCCCTGAACCATGCCGTCTGTTTGCTCTCCAGTGCTCAGGCTGTTCTTCCTCTGCCACTGCGTTCTAGACTGTCTTCCAGCATTAGGTCCCATCATTTCTCCTAATAAATGTTAGGTCCCAGCCAGACTGGACTATTTACTCCTTCTGAAATCCAACGAAACTCCTCTATCTTTCTTGTACTTTCTACTCCGGCTAAAGTGGCTTTCTCACCCTGAGTCCCTGCATGTCCAAATCCTGTCCCACCAGGGCTCAATAAAAGTGCCACTTATTCCATGAGTATCTCCCATTTGTCCTTCTTTCTTTAGATTCTCAAAGCACCTTATCTATGTGTCTTTCCCTGGCATTCGCTACTCTCTTTGTTACATAGTTACCCATATAGGTGTTTTCTCCTCCTACACTGCAGTCTCTGAAGAGGAAGAGTTAATATCCCTCTGAAATGAATAATATGCTATATCTTAATTAATTACATTTAGATAAAATAAAATTTAAAGAAAGTTAGTGCCTTATAAATCTGGGCACCCACCCCACATCCCTACCTACACTAATCCCAGGGCCTTGGACGCAATGGATGTTCAAAGAATATATGTTTAATAAAAGAAGTGTGGTGGTGGGGAGAGAGATTAATGAGCAATTATACTTAGTTGTAGGGAAGAATTCAGCCATAGAAAATGGCACTTTACCCCTCTGGGCCTCAGATGTCTCTCTTTTAAAATGACGTGGTGGCGCCTTGGTTATACTGTGTGTGTGTGTGTGTGTGTGTGTGTGTGTGTGTGTGTGCTTTTCTACATGCATCTATGTAATCAACAATAAAATGTTCAAAAATGATTGTAGAACAAAGCCATTTCTACATTTCCTCCTAACTATGACATATACATCTGTAAGGTCATAATTCTAGGGCAATTTTATGGAAGCAGAAGGGATATTAACGATGCCTTTGATGGCCAATGGCTCCCTGCAGGAATAGCAGAAAGGCATTTGGTTTTCTGGTTCAGGGTACGGATTCGGTCGGTACCTCTCTTCTTCCCCCACCTATTTGACAAGAACTGAGGATCGCTGCCCACAGGCTGCATGACCCTGGTGGGAAATCCTCTCCCATCAGCACGGAAGGTCCACAGATGTCACACCTCACTTTAATTGGACAGTTCTCCAGACAGGCAGGGGAGGGTAGGGGGGGATAGTGGCAGATGCTTCTGCCCAGATGTGATGGCTTCTAAACCCCTGGACCAGGCATTCAGGATCGTTTCATCTAGCTCTCTGCCTCTGGGCAGAACAGCAACAAAGCCCCATAGGCGAACAGAAGTTCTCCTGGCTCACACATATTTCTTATGTATACTGTTGCCAGGACTGGAAATACATCAGGCTATCAGCCTATAGGGAAATAAAGCAAATACAACCTCTCCTTTGCCTTATTGTTGCCTTATTGTTGTATGACAATAGCAATGATAATCCTAGCCAGCCCTTGTATTTCACTTAATGCTCTTAAATATCTCTGGGCCTTGGTTTCCTCAACTATAAATTGGAGATAATAACCAAATCCACATCAAAGGTTATTTTAAGGATAAATAGGACATGTGAAGTGCAATCACAGGTATTTATTTTATTTGCTTCTCAGTGAGTGGTAAGCAAGATTTTTCAGATATGGCAAATGAGGCTCAGAGAGGGTGGGTAGTGTTGGACGAGACTGAGACAAAGTGAAAGTTACGCAAAGCCTTATTCTATGCCAAGCACTGGAAGTTAGACTGACCGGCCAGGGGAATGAGACTGAAACAAAGTGAAAGTTATGTAAAGCTTTATTCTATGCCAAGCATTAGAAGTCAGACTGACCGGCCAGGGCCGCCTCCGAAGAGAGCCGACCCCCCTTTGGTCTTACAGGCTAGTTTTATAGGGCACAACCACAGACCTCTATGTGGGTTTGGCTGATTGGATGTCTCCTACCTGTGTGTTTGAGTAATGGTTACCCGGAACGGATACTAGTAACTGCTGAAGTGTTTATTAAACAACAAAAATGGCCTTGTTTTAGGTATGTTTTTAGCAACAATTACCTGGAACTGATATCAGTCACTGCTGAGGCACTTATTAAACAACAAAATGTCTACCTAGGCAACATGGAGTCACTATGGCTAAGTAGGCCCAGGCAGGCCCTAGGGGTTTAACAGGTCTTAACGTGGAATCGGCCCCAACAGGTAGCTCTCTTAAAGTTACACAGCCAGCCAAGCCAGAACCAAGACTGAAATCCAAGTCTCCTATTCTAAGCCTGTACCCCTTTTTCTTTGCACCACATATTAGGGCATAAAACATAGAGGGAATATTTTGGGGGAGTGTTGACCAGCAATGACCTTGTACTTGTATGTGTGATTAAATGAGAGAAAGCATGTAAAGCTTCAGACTTAGACTTAGAACAATGTCTGGCACAGAGCACATGTCCAGTAAAAATCAGCTTTGTTACTGAGTGGTTACTGCTGTATTACGTATAAAGTACTTTCACAGATCCACGATCTCATTTAGTCCTCACAAAATGCCCATGGAGTATTTTTATTAATCCCATTTCACAGGAGAGGGAAGAGGGGCACAAAGAAATCATGACTTGCAGGGCGCCTGGGTGGCTCGGCTGGTTGAGCATCTGACTCTTGACTTTGGTTCAGGTCGTGAGATCAAATCCCACATCAGGCTCTGTGCTGGGCATGGGATTCTACTAATGATTCTCTTTCTCCTTCTACCCCCGCCCCCTAAAAAAAATAGTGACTTGCCCAGGGCTAATAAATATCAGAGCCAGAAATCCCACTGGCACCAGGCTGCTCGGGGGCTTTCAACCTGAGCTTCCCTGAAATGCAACCTGGGAGGTGACTCTTTTATTTTTTTTTAAGATTTTATTTATTTATTTGTCAGAGAGAAAGAGCACAGCAGGGGGAGCAGCAGGCAGAGGTAGAAGCCGGCTTCCTGCTTAACAAGGAGCTGGATATGGGACTTGATCCCAGGACCCTGAAATCATGACCTGAGCCAAAGACAGACACTTAACCGACTGAGCCACCTAGGAGCCCAGAGGTGACTTTATCCACATCTCACATAGCAAAGGTCAGTTGAGGGGATACAGTTCATACTATGGGCCTCAGAAGGAGTGTCTGAGGCCTTCTTGCAGTTGGCCTTTGGGCTAGGGAAGGCCTATCCATCCCTATTGCCTACCTGATGGTTTATGTCAGTCCTGCCAGGTCTGAGACATTCTGAAGGCATCTCAAGCCTTCTGGCTAGAACAGACCCCCTCAAGCTCCCCCTCTCCCAAGATACCATTTTCTTGGGCCTTCTCTAGATTTAGGAATGGAACAGAGTCATGGAAAAGAACATGAGTTCTAGAAAAGGCAGATGTGGGTTTGAACCATCATTCTGCCCCTTCCCGCCTATGTGAACTTGGGGAAGTTATCTAACGGGTCAGAATCTCTAGGAGATGGGTATTGTGGGTTGTTGTAGAAGTACAATACCTGCCAAAGAGTAAATGTTCAACAGTTTTTAACATTTAGGAGGAGTGGTAAAGATTGTCCTGGAGTTGGAAGTCTGGGTTTTTAACCTTCTGCTCATGGTACATGGGTGAGGCACTTACTCTCTTCGAGCTTCCCATCCTCATCTATCAAATGGGTGCATGTTGGTATCCCCTGAGCTCACATCCATGAATGTTCTATATGAGCTGGAAGGTAGTAAACAAATTTGGGGGGCAGTAGACCCAGACCCAAACAGAACTCGCAGGCCGGCTGAAGGTAGAGCACCCCTCTCTCACTGTTCCTCATCTCTAGCCCCAGCAAATGGCCTGTCTTGAATTTGGAGAAGGTCGTAGCCTCCATGAAAAACACACTGAGACAATCCAGAAAGACCTGTAGTGAGAAGAGCATAGGAAGAATTTTCCTCCTTCTTTGACACTCTGTGGGGGGTCATTAACAATACCTGAGAAAGCTTCAAGCTCCAGCCACATGTCTAGAACCCGGGATACTGGTCTCGCTTGTTCTCTCTCCGCCTGAAAAGCTACCAAGCTAGGGCCAGCATCTCGCCTTCTCTGGACCTTAGGAGTCCGACATTCTGGAGGTATAATCACTGGATCTAGGAGAAAGGACCCCAGAGCTCATCGACCCTAGGACACCCTAACACCCAAGTGCAGGCATTGCCCCCATCCACATCATTCTTGGTCACCAGGCTCTGCCCAAATTTTCTGATATTGTTTCTGATCTTGAGCTGTGATCTGCCTTCCTTTCCCTTTTCTCCCATTGGTCTGAGTTCAGCCTTCCGAAGTCTCAATATCCAAGTCAATCCCTAAACCCCCTCCAGCTTTGTTTTCCCTGGAGGAGAGCAAGAGATGAGAGAGAGGGAAGGAGGGGGAGACCAGATCCAAACTGCCTGAGCTTTCCTACGTAGCGTCTGTCTACATACAAGCTGTGGGTGTCACATTTGACAGATTGTTTTAAAATATTCTGTTTCTGATTGCTGCCAACTCTTCATCACCCCCAACCCACAGAAACTGCTCTAAGAATGACCCAGGAAGTGGGAAGCAGTCACAGCTCCCCACCCCCTGGGGTTTCTCCAGTTTGAATGGTGATATTTGGTAGTTTTTAAATTTTTATTATCTTTTTTATAATTTTTTTTCAGCAGAATCCTTTTTATCATATGAACTCTTACACAGAACCCAGATGGTGGGATAGATGGATGGTTGTATGGATGGATTGGTGGATGGATAGGCAGGCTGTTAGATAAAACGGGAAGAGTGTGTTTAAGTAGGTGCATTCTAGAGCCAGGGTTCAAATCCCTGCTCCATCATTTATTAGCTGTGTGACCCTGAGCAAGTCATTTAATTTAGTTCCTTGTTTTCCTCTCTGAAAATGGGTAAAATCCATCTTATAGGAATATTGTAATGACTAAATGAATTAATGCACACAAAGCACCTAACCCTTGGAGCAGTGAGTCCTCTCTAAGTGTCTGCCGTCATTATTTTTACTGTTCTCATTCTTATCATTATTTTTATTCCCACTGACTGAAGTTGAGGAGACTCTCTCTTCCTCTAGCCAGTGAAATGTTTGAGACATTGGAAGTTCTGGGAACACTGCTTGTAGACCACTTATCTAGTTCATTTTCTCACTCAACAGAGGAGAAAATCCAACCCAGGAAGGAAACCTCACTTGCCTAAGGCCACACAATGGAGTGCATAGAGCAAAGCCGGATCTTGAGCTGAGGTCTCCTAACTTTTGGCCTTTGAAGTCCTCAGAGATTTTTCTGCACATGCCAAACAGTGGAGTGGAGGCCAAGGACAGAGGTAAGGAATTGGAGCACCCTCCAGCAGCCTGTGGGTCTGACCTCGGCTGAACTGCTCTGCTCCCCATCCCCAGCAGGATGGGTCCCAGAGGCCCTCTGCTAATGAAGTAGCACCTTCAGCTCTCTCTTGCAGCCAGGGAGGAGGCTGAAAGGCAGGGAGGAGGTGGATGAAGGCAGTGAGCTGTGAAGCTTAATTCACACTTAGGCTGTGTCTTAAGAGCACAGGCTACAATATGGTACACACTGTTGGTGCAAAGTGCAGTGATTAATTGACAGGCGAGTCTCGTCAGGCTTCCTCTGCCCCTCACTCCCTTCTCTCTTACTCCACTTGAAATATTAGAGGAAGTGTCTCTCCCCAGGACAGGGAATTCTAGGCACTAGTGTCCCCCCGAGTCTCCAAGGTGTTAGAAGAGGGAGGGTTTTATTTATTTCATTTATTTTTTTGAAGATTTTTATTCATTTATTTTCCAGAGAGAGAGAGAAAACATAAGCAGGAGGGAGAAGCAGACTCCCCCTTGAGCAGGGAGCCCCATGTAGGACTCGATCCCAGCACCCTAGGATCATGACCTGAGCTGAAGGCAGACGCTTAACCGACTGAGCCACCCAGGTGTCCCAAAGAGGGAGGTTTTCAGTGTTCATCAAAACCAAGTGAACTGTCTCTTGTACAAGTGACAACCCTTCAATCATGTCCTGTGTATTTACTGAATTCTATGAGTGTTCGCCAGGGCCACCTTCATGAGTGTGGGACCTGGGCAGCCCCACAGGCTCCCGTGCTTTCGAGAGCCTTGTACTTGATTTAATGCTCTGCTGTCACCATCTTGAAATCATTAATAGTTTTCACTGGAAATGTGTGTTTTCTAACTGAAGTCCGGTGAGACAAGGGAGCATGCACACAGAGGAGATCTGTGCCATTCCTAGACATCCACTCCCGTGCAGCTTTTTCAATGACTTGGGAGCACAGAATTGTGGCGGGCCCCATGCTATGGAGGGAGCACAAGGAAGGTATTTGGTCTATGACAGAAACATCCAAAGATCCGAGAGGCCACACTGTCCATCCAAACCAGAACTTACACTTACAGAGAAAGAAGGCAGTGACATCTGAGGACACACAAATGACCACAGGAGCCTATCATATCCTTTCCAACTGTTGTTACATCCTTCTATTAACCAATGCTTGGGCTGAAAATGACGCAGAATGATGGGGAGAGACAGAGTGACCTACACCTCTTTTTCCTTTCAGTCCTGCCTGACTCATCAGTAACCCAAAGGCACAGCATGTGGGTAGAATGTGTGTGTGTCAAGTAGTGAAATAAAAACATTTGAGTTTTGTGCCGCTTTTCCATTGAACTGTAAAAACAAAATCCATACACGTGTACAAGCTATGAAATGCGAGTTGTGTGATTTTAATGACTTCATATATGACTTAAATGCTCACATTTCCATTTAAAAATTTACATCATATACTATAAATATAAATGGTGGGTGCCTGGGCAGCTCAGACAGGCAAGCCTCTGCTTTCAGCTCAAGACATGATCCCTGGGTCCTGGAATGGAGCCTTGTGTGAAGCTCCCTGCTCAGTGGGCAGTCTGCTTCTCTCTCTCCCTCTGCCCCTCCCCCATGCTTGGACTCTCTCACCCTCTTTCTCTCCCTCTCTATCTCAAATAAATAAATAAAATCTTGGGGCACCTGGGTGGCTCAGTGGGTTAAAGGCTCTGCCTCCGGCTCAAGTCATGATCCCAGGGTTCGGGGATCGAGCCCCGCATTGCCCTGTCTACTCAACGAGGAGCCTGCTTCCCCCTCTCTCTCTCTGCCTGCCTCTCTGCCTCGTGTGATCTCTCTGTCTGTCAAATAAATAAATAAAATCTTTTTTTAAAAATTTAAAATAAATAAATAAAATCTTAAAATAAAATTTGCAGGGACGCCTGGGTGACTCCGTTGGTTAAGCGTCTGCCTTCGGCTCAGGTCATGATCCCAGGGTCATGGAATGGAGTCCCACATCGAGGCTCCACAGGGAACCTGCTTCTCCCTCTCCTTCTACCTGCCTCTCCCCCTGCTTGTACTCTCTCTGTGTCAAATAAATAAGCAAAATCTTAAAAAAATAAAAATAAAAAGAATAAAATTTGCAGCCGTGCAAAAGGCTAGAATAGGCACTTTACCAAACAGATTATCCAGACAGCCAATAAGTAAGTACACAAAGCATGCTGGATATCATCAGTCATTAAAGAAATCCAAAATCAAGGGGCACCTGGGTGGCTCAGTGGGTTAAGCCTCTGCCTTCACCTCAGGTCATGATCTCAGGGTCCTGGGATTGAGCCCCGCATAGGGCTCTCTGCTCAGCCAGTAACCTGCTCCCCCCCCTTCTCTACCTGCCTCTCTGCCTACTTGTGATTTCTCTCTCTGTCAAATAAATAAATAAAATCTTAAAAAAAAAAAAAAAAGAAATCCAAAATGAAGACAACAATGAGATACCATTTCACTAGAATGGCTAAAATTTTAAGAGCCCAGCAGAACAAAATGTTGGGCAGGATGCAGAATGACCAGAACTCTGGTATAGTATTGGCAGACATGTAGAACTGTACAACCATTTTGGAAAACAGCAAGGCCATTTCTTCCAAAGTTAAATGTATACTTACCATACAACCCAGCAATTGAACTCCTCCCTATTTACCCAAGAGAACTAAAACATTTGTCCTCACGAAGACTTGAAAAATAACGTTCACGGCAGTTTCATTCACAACAACCCAAAATGGAACCAACTCCAATGCGTATCAGTTGCTGAATGGATGACAAGTGGCACCGTACGCATCCAGTGGAATCCTGCTTTTTAACAAAAAGACACAAACTACAGGTGCACATAACAATGTGCATGAACTTCAGAAATATTAAGCTTAGTGAAGGAAGATAAATGTATTAGGGTGCATAGATATATTTCAACCTAGGTGATGTTCTAGAACAGGCAAAACTAATCATCAGTGGTGGACATCAGATGAGCAGGATGGAGAGCGGAGGGGGGTGGACTGACTTCGAAGGGGTGGGGAGACGCGGATTTGGGGGTCGATGAAAGTGTTCTCTGTCTAGATTGTGGTGGTGAGCACTTGACCACACCCATGTGTCAAAACTCAGAAATCCGCACTAAAAAATGGGAGAGTTATACTTATGTAAGTTATACTTTAGCAAAAATGTGTTTAAGTTGAAGCCATGAGTATCGAGAAGGTTCACTAAGTGAAGAAGGATAGAGAGAAGCAAAGAGAACCAGGGGCCATTGATCTTACCAATGGCGAAGAGATGTGGTTATCCCCAACTTACATGTGAGGAAAACGGGGCTCAGAGAAGTGAAACGACTTTCCCAAGATCACATAGCTACTAAGCAGCAAAAACTGAAGCTGGAAGCTAGAACTATGTGGTTTTAAGGTACATGTTCTTTTTGGTCTGCCCCGTCCAGGGGCCTGGCCCCGGGGCTGAGCATAATGACCCCAACTCCTATTCTTTGAGGAAGACAGGCAGCAGCCTGAGGTTAGAGCCTGGGTTTGAAAACCATGTGCTGTTCTTTATGGGGAAGAACAGAGAAGAGTGTGCACTTAGAATGGAGGGGATGGGGATCCCCCTGAGAATGGCCTCCTGCCAGAGTTTCTCCACCAGTCTTCACTGTACCCAATGGAAGCCCTTGCAAGATGACAGGCCCAGGTTGGGGGTTCTGCCTGGGCCTACCGGACACCAAGGGAGCCACCGTGAGGTCTGTTCCGGGGGAGAAATCGTCCCCTGCCTTGATTTTCCAGGGAGCTCATCATCACCGCAGACAGCACTTTCCACTTCCCATCTCCAGAAGCATTTGCTGAGGACAACTACATTTAGAGCTCTTCCTGGGGCTCATTGATCAGTCCTAGTCCTGGTGATGGATGGGCTCTCTCTGGACGGTGACTGCAGCTGTGTGATGGCTCACTCTGCCTCTCATCCCACCCCTTCTCCCCACTCCCCTCCCTGCCGCAATAAGGGCTTCTCGGACCAAGGACGCTGTGCCACTACCTTCAGAAGATCTTCAGCGGTTTCCCATTGCCTAGACAGTGCTTTGTAAAACGCAGGCAGTAGTAGATCATGAGATCAGTGTAATGGGGTTATTTAAAAATATGAAATCAGGAGCGCCTGGTTGGCTCCAGGGGTTAAGGATCTGCCTTCGGCTCAGGTCATGATCTCAGGGTCCTGGGATGGAGCCCCACATCGGGCTCTCTGCTCGGCGGGGAGCCTGCTTCCTCCCTCTCTCTCTGCCTGCCTCTCTGCTTACTTGTGATCTGTCTGTCAACCAAATAAAAAAATAAAATAATAAAAAAATAAAAATAAAAATATGAAATCAAATAGAAAAGAAAGTAGAGTATATCACGTGTGCGAAGGTTAAATATTATCTCTTCAAGTATCTGATTCAGTTAGGTCTGTCCAGACATAGGTGTGTAGATGGATGTACTGACCAGAGATGGGACTTGGATTTCTGGCCGTGCATTACCATCAGAAAGGTTTAAAAGGCTAAAAAATCCTGCCGTGATGGGACAGCAATTATCTTTCTTGCCTCTCGCTGCATGTATATGTCCCCACATCCTACATCCCTGCCAAAGCGGGACATTCCTCCAAACACCATCCCTCTTCATGCTTACAAAGCTTGACTCCAATCCTTTCCTCCACCTTTGTCTTTCCCTCACCCCTTTGCCTGTCGCGATTCTGTCTGACAGTACACCTCTGAAAAATCTCAACTTTCTTCCCCATGAGAGCTCATCGCATATTCCTTTTTGGTCCCATAGTACATTTTCCTACACCTCTCTTTAGCATTTTTTATTCTGCTTAAATAAAGGTTAAGACAAATGTCAGTTTCTCCCAGTTGCCTTGAGTTTTGAGCACATATATAACCCATCTTTGTTTTCCTCTGCAACTAACTCCGTGCCTGGCACACTGGAATCGCCAGGGAAATGTTGATTGGATTGAACTGAATCCTCAAAAAAAACCAACGAGGTAGGTATATTTATTTCCATTTTGCGCATAAGGAAGGTGGGGCTCAGAGAAGTTAGGGGACTTGCCCCAAGTCACACAGCTAGGTTAGGACCAGTTTTCTCACACTGCACTCCCGACCTCTGGCTCTACCTGGTCTCTGGAGTGTGGACCCCAGGGCAGACGTCTCAGTCACTGACCTGGCCAGAGAGAAACCTGAGCAAAGCACTCCCCATGCACAGGAATTACTTCAGTCTGTGCACACACTCTCCACAGAGTTGGTGGAAACTTCCCATAGACCACACCCAGCTCTGGGGTTTGGGGAGGGGAGTGCTGGCCTCCAAAGGCTGGGCTGGAGGAGGCTGAGAAAGTCAGGAACAGGGGTTCTGGAAGGAGCAGGATGGAGGCAGAGGCGCTGAGAAACCAGACAGGTGAAGATAAAGAAAAGAGGAAACGAGAGAGAAGGAACGGCGCTGCAGAGGAGGAGGTTGTGCAGAAGGAGGAAGAAAGGGGAGAGAAGGAAGTGCACAGGAAGACCGACAGAGAAAGGCCTGTAGTTTCTCCAGTTTCCTGTGTCTGGCCAGCTCCTCTGTGGATCAGGGTCCACCAGGTGCCTCCAGCATCCGGCAGAAGGCAGCTCCCTCATCTTCTCTGTGGGAAAGTGACCCGCCTTCAGCTCAGTGAATAACATCAGCTTCTCCACCAGGTGGACAAAGCTCGCCCGGGATATGTGGTACTTCGGTGGCCGAGCTGGATTTGAACCCCCAGCTGCTGTCTCCCACTCCAGTGGGTGACTCCTCCTAGAAAAGCTTTCATGGTAAGCCCCTTCTCCAGCTGTGACCTGTGAGTTAGGAGACCTCCTTTCTGGTTCCTAGATCCAGAATGAAATGAATGAGTGATCTTGGCCAACTTGACTGACTTCACTGGACCTGGATGTCCTTGTGTGTCTAATGGACCAGATGAGAAGCAGATCCATCACCGCTGACCACTTACTAGGAGTTACTCCCTTTACATGCCTCAAGTAATTCGATGTATATAGTCGTTGCGATTTTGTAGAACATAGGGGGAGACCCACAGCTGACTCTGACTTGCAGGGTCAGATTTTCTATAATAAGGAGTATGTCTGGGAAATGTATCTTAGAAGTTAGACTCCACAGAAATCTACCAGCCAGAAAATGTCCCCCAGCCTTACAGGCTCTTCCTCTTCATTATCCTAGCCATCCCCAACATCTCCGCATCCCCATGGTTCATTTATCTTCTCTGCTGGTATTTAATGAGCACATCCCGTGAGCTGGGAAGGCAATGGTAAAAAATAAAACAAGCAAGAATGATGATAAACACACCGGAGAAAAATAAAAGAGAAAGAGAGGTAGGGGATAGGGGGAGGTGTGTGCAATTTTTAAAAGGGTGACAAAGGAAGACCTCACGGCAATGGCAAAATTTAGGCAATAATCCGAAGGAGGCAAGGGAGTGAGTCGTGCATTTGTGTGCAGGGAGAGGATCCTAGGAAGAGGGACCGCAAGTGCCCACACCAGGACACAGGTGCTTCCTTGGTGGTTTCTAAGGCCAGCAAGGGGCCAGGTGGCTCCAGAGAACCAGGGCAGAGTGGCAGGGGACGAGCAGGTGGGGAGGCTCAGACTGAGGAAGGCTTGGGGGCTGTGTCTGCGCTCCATCGCTGGGTCATGAATACCACAGATTTAGCAGCTTCAGATGACACACACTGTCCCACAATTTGTGCAGGCTGGAAGTCTGGGCACGGCTTCACTGGATTCCCTGTAAGGTCGCGGTCAAAGTTGAGCCAGAGCTGGGTTCCTGTCCAGGGTTCAGCCGGGGTGGGATCTGCTTCCAAATTCATGGGGCAGCCTTCAGTTGTTTGCAGGCCACTGGATGGAAGGCCTCAGGCGGCTGAATGTCAAGGGGAAGCATCTCTTAGCTGCTTACCACAAGGTCCTCCCCATAACGGTGGCTCACTGTATGGCACCCCGCTTCTTCAAAGCCCCCAAGTGAGACAGTGCCCTGGCAAGATGGGTGTGACAATTTTATGTAACCCAATCATGGATGCGTAATCCCAGATAAATGGTCTCCTTTGCTGAACTTTGTTGATTAGAAGCGAGGCACAGACCCGCCCACACCCCAGGGAAGAGGATTATGCAATGGTGATTTGCAATGTGAGTACAAAGAGGTGGGAAGTCATGGGGGTCACCTCAGAGTCTGTTCACTCTGCCCTCCATTCCCCACCCCTTTGACTCATGTTCATTGTATTTGAGAAATAAATTCACCATCAGCCCCGCAAGGTCAAAGTCCAGAAAGTTGCCTGAATCAGATTTAAGTATTGATGAGCTTCCATTAGGTGTTCCTCTTACTTGATTTGTAAAAACTAAAGATATGAGTTATCTGCATCTGTTAAACAGACAACAGTGGGATAACAGCTACTGATATTCCTGTTCAAAAGGCAACAGAAGGGCATCTGGGTGGCTCAGTTGGTTGAGCGTCTGCCTTCAGCTCAGGTCGTGATCCTGGGGTCCTGAGTTCGAGTCCCACATCGGACCCCTTGCTCAATGTGGAGCGTGCTTCTCCCTCTGCCTGCTGCTCCCCCTGCTTGCACTCTGTGTGTCTGTCTCTCTCTGACAAGTAAATACAATCTTTTTTAAAAAGGGTATCATGGAAGGTACAGAGGAATCCCTCATCCACAGCCAATTCTGAAGTCCAGCCCGGCTAAGGTTGGGTGTTCCCTGATTAGGTTTTAAGACCTGAGAATACTTCCACATCTCTTGGCTCTGCTTTCTGGCCTTCTGCCCTCTGGGTCATCCTTCTTTTTCCATGAAAGATAGCATGTGTTTGCATCTGAGTAGTTTAATCAGCATTTGTCTGCCAGCAGAATTTGGAGACCCCTACAACCCCCTCTCATTTTGCACTCTGTCCCTCTCAATTCAAGCTGGCAGTGCGCTTGCTGAAATAGCTTTTGATGAAGTCCCAGAACCTAAGTCAGGTTCAGTGGGGTGAGGAGGTTCGGAGCCGACGACTAAAGAAAGAATTCTTAAGACGTCGTTGGTGCAAAAGGTGATTTATTAGAGCACGGGGACAGGGCCCGTGGGCAGGCGGAGATGCGGCTGCCCCGGGTTGTTAGGAGTGGTTGGTTATATACACAGGAGTTGGGTAGGTGAGGACAAAGGGGTGTTCAGAAGGGCTATTGGGGCAAAGAATACTATCAGGATATTGAAGGCTTAGTTGCTATCAAGTAAAGACAATTGAGAGTCTCCTGGTGGAATGTTACATTCCTGCTATCAAGTATCCTTGTTAATGAGATTTAGGTTTAGAAGAAATTTAACTTTATTTACTTTTCCTTCTACTTCCACCTCCTTCGGTTTTTTATGGAGGGGAGGGTGACATTAGGGCTTGAGGAACTGAGTTCTGTGTCTTTGGAAATTGGGCTATTGATAAGGTAACTTCTTTGTTGTAATCTCAAGGACATTTGTAAACCAAGGGAGACTCCTGTTGTGCAGGATTGTGATCTCAGCAAGTTAACTATTTATCATTTTATGGCAGTCAGGGGTGCCTGAGGAATGCTACACCTATGGAGGGGAGCGGATGAAGGGGGGGGGGTGCAAGGCGCCAGCTCTTGCTTTGTCCTCAGCCAGCCTCCTGCTCCCTCATCAGCTTTCTCAAAAACTTTGTGTGTCATCTGTGGATTTCAGTGGGGTTTAGTCCATTAGGCAGAAGCTACACCCCAGATCTTTGTGAAATAAGCCCTTCTCTGCCCAGCTCCTGCTGAGATGACCAGGGGATAACTCACACTTCCTAGAGGTCCAATGATCAGATTAAGAGGTCCTGGGAGGCATATCCCTAATCTCTTGAAACAATCCTTTGTACGACTCAATACTTACCCTGATCCTTTGATATTCATGATGTTTTAAACAAAAGATGATATCATCACACTCTCTGCTTTTATTTCTTTTTTTTTTTTAAGATTTTATTTATTTATTTGACAGAGAGAGATCACAAGTAGGCAGAGAGGCAGGCAGAGAGAGAGAGAGGAGGAAGCAGACTCCCTGCTGAGCAGAGAGCCTGATGTGGGACTCGATCCCAGGACCCTGAGATCATGACCTGAGCCGAAGGCAGCGGCTTAAGCTTAATCCACTGAGCCACCCAAGCGCTCTCTGCTTTTATTTCTAAACCAGGATTTATCTCTAGTTCTTGTGTGTGGAGCCCATTTCTTAATTTTAGCCTCTTTTGCTAGGTATGGAGACTGAGAATTTTCAAAATCGTCAAGTCCTGAGGCACATGGGTGGCTCATTCATTGAGCGTCTACCTTCGGCTCAGGCCGTGATCACAAGGTCCTGGGATTGAGTCCTGCATCCGGCTCCCTGCTCAGTGGGGAGTCTGCTTCTCCCTCTCCCTGTGCTTCCCCTTCATGCTCTCTCTCTTTTAAATAATTACATAAAACCTTTAAAAAGATCGTCAAGTCCTCATGCCTATTTAAGAGTTTTTAAACCATTTACCCCCTCAACGTATCTCTCACCTCTGACATTTGATTAGAACCAGCAAGAAGCAACCTGGAGGCATCTCTGTGCTTTCCTTGTTCATCTCAACTATGGGAGCCAAGTTATCACTTGCATGTTCTACTCTCCACCTAATGAACCGCAGGAGACAATGTTGCTAAGCTTTCTGCCCCTAAGTAACAAGGACCCATTCCCGGGGTCGCTATCAGTGAAATCCTTGCTTCCTTTCAGTCCTTGGTGGTAAGTCCACATTGCAGCTAAAAGTCCACTCCAGGCAATCCGGGCTTTCTTGACCACCTCCTCAGAATACCCCCCAGCTCTGCCCACCACACCATTCCAGACCCACTCCTATATTCCTTGGTATTTGTTACAGGAGTCCCCTATTTCCAGCACCAAAATCTGTATTACCTATTTATTGCTGTGCAATAACTTTACCACAAACTAAGAGGTTTAAAACACCACACATTTATTATCTCACAGTTCCTGGAGGGCAGAAGTCTGGGTGTGAGGGGACTGAGTCCTCTGTAAGGCTGTGGTACAGATGTACCCAGAGACAGGAAGGAAAGGAGTGCTTTCCGGTGGCTGGGGGGAGGGGAGAATGGGTAATGACCTGGAATGGGTGTGGAGTTGGTTTCTACTGTGATGAAAATAGTTTGGGATTGGGTCATGGTGATGGTTGCCCAACTTTGTGAATATACTAAAAACCACTGAATTCTATACCCTGAGAGCAAAAAAAATTTTTAAAGGGCCAATTTTATGGTATGTTAATTATAGTGTAATTAAAAACAAATGCGTTGTCCAGGGCTGGGTTCGCCCCCGGGGCCTAACAGGGGGAGGGTCTGCTTCCAGCCTCACAGGGCAGCATTTTGTTCATGGCTGAGTGGAAGGCCTCCATTCCTGTGGAGGCAGACGGGAGGCCTCTTAGCTCTTTGCTGCCCGGCCCTCTCCACAAGGTGCCTTACAACACTGCAGCCTACTCTTCCAAAGGCAGCAAGGGCTTGCCCCTGGCAACCCGTTATTACGATTTTGCATCTTTTTTTTTTTTTAAGATTTTATTTATTTATTTGACAGAGATTACAAGTAGTCAGAGAGGCAGGCAGAAAGAGAAGAGGAAGCAGGCTCCCTGCTGAGCAGAGAGCCCGATGCGGGGCTTGATCCCAGGACCCTGAGATCATGACCTGAGCCGAAGGCAGAGGCCTAACCCACTGAGCCTCCCAGGTGCCCCAAATCTTTTTTTTTTTTTTTTCAAGATGTTATTTATTTATCAGAGAGAGTGAGAACGTGTGCATGAATGGTGGGGAGGGGCAGAGGGAGAGGGAGAAGCAGACTCCCTGCTGAGCAAGGAGCCAGACACTGGGAACGATCCCAGGATCCCCAGATCATGACCTGAGCCTAAGCAGATGCTTAACCAACTGAGCCACCCAAGCACCCCACAATTTTGCATTCTTATATAATAAGCACATCCATGTGGTCACACCTGTCCTGTCACCTTTGCTGTATTCTCTTGGTTAGAAGCAAGTCACAGGTTTGGTCCACACTCAAGGGACAGGAGTCACACATGGGTATGAATACAAAGCAGTGGGGATCCCGGGGGTCACCTTAGAGCCTGTTGCCACATAGGCAATTTTAAGGGACTAGGGCTTTACTCTGAGAGAAGGGTTTTGGGCGGAGTTGTCACCTGATCTGACATGCTTTAAAGGACACCTCTGGCTGCCATGTTGAGAACAGATTGAGGTGTCTACAGTGGAAGCAGGAGACCAGTTAGGAAGCTACTGGAAAAAAAAAATCCAAACGGAAGATGGGCTGGGGAGCCGTTATGGGATTGACCCAAACACTTCCCCAGGGGATGAGGTCAGTCTCCTCCAAGCAGCCTCTAGGCCCTCCCCATCCCCTTCTCTCAGGGCCTGTCCTCTCTCCTTAAGATCTCTTCACCCCAGCACCTACTTGTTAGCCCGCTGAAGTGAACAGCAATTGGGCTGTCATTCCATCTGTCAACAAAATACTTGCTAAGTGTCTTTTGCACCTCTGGCATGATGTTAATACTCTGAATACAAGGAGGAAGAAGACCTGCCCCTCTGCCTGCACGTGAGCAAAGATGGCAGCGCAGGGGTGGGGGGCGGGGGGAGGCAGCAGGGGACACTGAGGGGTACAGATCCAGGGGTAGCTAAGAGACACCTAAGCCTCAGGATATAAACTAACAGACACGGCCTGCCCCCCGAAACACATTTTTAACACTGCCAAGTCAAGTCGTCTCTGTACTCTCGTCTCCCCTAACCCCTGCTTCTCCCACCAGGCTAGCTTTGTCTCTGTCCTAGAGAACCTTCTGCCCTGCCTCGTGAATCTCTCTCTTCCACCTCAAGCCAGAGTCAGGTCCCTCTTAGCAGCCTTTATTTACATCTGGAGAGGAGCTGTCCAATTGAAATATAAGGTGAGCAACATATATGATTTCTAAGTGTCTAGTAGCCACATTTTAAGTATTTTTTTTATTTTAATGAAATTAATTTTGGAGTGCCTGACCGGATCAGTCAATGCAACATGTGACTTGATCTTGGGCTTGTGAGTTCAAACCCCACATTGGGCATAGAGATTACTTTAAAAAAAAAAACTGGGGAGAAAAAGAGAAATTAACTGAAACTATATTTACTTAATCCATATGTCCAAAATGTTACCATTTCAGCGTGGAATCACATAAAAAATCATAAATGATACTTGAAAAAATTCCCCTTCCATTCTAAGCCAAAGAAGTTTACTGTGTATTTTACCCTTCCACACATTTCAGTTTGGATGCTAAATTTTTATTGAAAATACATGGTCTGTATTTAGATTTTGCAAAATTTATGTCAAAAAAGTAAATTCACACACCCAAGTTGTCTCACATGTATTTAAGTTTTCCAATAACCGACTCAATTTTAAAATTTCTTTTTAAATGAGTTTAAGTTAACAATTCAGCTCCTCAGTGGCACACAGAAGTCTCATTTCAAGTGCTCAGTGCCTACAAATGACCAATGGCTCGAGCCTAGTCCTCTCCAGTCTGGGCCCCAGTTCAACCACTCAGCTGCTGCTTTCTGCAATTGCTCAGATCCTACTGCCCCCGGCATGTCCACCCAGACCTTCAAACAACAGCCTCCCTTCCCCCCTGCACCCCCACCCCCAGTCCTGAGCCACCCTGGATTCATACCCATCCCTGGTTCCCCTGGCCCACTTTTCACCTGGTCCTTCTATCAGGATTCTTATGTCTATGCATACACATTAGCATGCCAGAGAGCTAATTTGCATACTGATTAAGCAGATTTACACACTTGCAGGATCAGGAGGTATTCTCCCCTGACTGCAGCTCCGGAAGAGTCAGGTCTTGCCTTCTTGTCACCCACTGGAAGAGACAGGATTTCAATATTGGCTTGGTTTAAGAAAAAGGAAAGAAAACAGAGAAGCTACCTAACCATGGACAGTAGCGTGGTGCCTATGGTTGGGGGGGGGGGGGTGGGGGGGACGTTTCACATATGGTTCATTGTGTCAGAATGATTTGGTGGTTAAATAAGCACTTTAAGAGATATATCACATTCCGTGCTTTAAATTTTTTATAGTTGAAATTCTTTCCCCCAGGCTGGATTTTTTTCAAGCTTCAGATCTCTGCCTGGAATTGGCTTGATTTGCATAATCCCACATCTGAGATTTAGTCCCACCCCTCAGGAACCCCCTCCTTGCCTCGTGGGGGCTTGGGATCTCTGCTGGATATTCACCTTCCCCAGTCTTCCCACTTTGGGCAGCCACTCCGCTCTGGCCTCCTCCTCCCTGGGAATGAGCCTGGCTGTGCTGCCCCTGAGAGGCTGGGATAATCCTCCCTGAGCTATTTCAAGGATTAGTCCTGCTGCCCTGTGCCCAGCTCCCACACAAGTGGGATTTCAGAGCTATGGAGACTGGGCCAGGAAGGGAGGGATGCAACTCCTGTGATGCAGACCCATACAGGGCAGGGACCCTGGGGGCCAGGTTCCAGGTTCTTAGAGCCTGTCATATGTGGAGTTCAGCGGGATGGACAGTGGCAGCCTGCAGCTCTTAAGTATGACCATAGTAAGTCCAAAAGCTGGAGACATGAGAACCCAAAGTCCTGGGGCCTCAATCTGTGGCTTGAAACACACACACACACACATACACGCATGCACGCGCATGCGCTCACCCCTCCCCATCTCCCCATCACTTTCACGTACCAGCCTCCTTATTACTTTCATAAACTGAGCACTTTTGCCTTCATGAGGACCTTACTCCATAAAAAAATATTAAAAATTAGATTTTATGACTGTTGGCATATAGATGAACATATTCATATGTATTAAAATACCTTCCTGGATCTGCGGTTCATTTTTCTCTTCTGATTTCAATTAAAATATTTTTGCAATCCCTTGAAAATATCGTGTTACTGTGCCTAATGGATAAGTGGGCCTTTCCTGTGGCCCCGCTTCCAGTCCCCCTCTCTCTCTTCGCTGGTGAGGAGGGGCTCCATTTTCAGAAGGAGGGGACGGACGGAGAGCTTCAGTCCCCCTCTCTGAGCCCAAAATGACCCACTTGGGGACATTACAGCTCTCCTACCGCCCCCCATTCTGGCCTCTACAGTCATGGTTGGCAAGAGAGCTACCTCTTGGGTTCAGAGAGGGGCACTGAGGCTCCTTGTCCCCTCCCTCTGAAAAGTAAGCCCTCCCTCCCCTGGAGAGCCAGGGGAGGGCTGGCTCCAAGGGGAGAAGCGCCCAGAGGAGGGCGTCTGCCCTAAGAAGAACGCATTCATGGTTTTATGAAAGGCTTCCTGCCCGGCTGCCACGGATTCAGGTAAGCCTGAACAAATCTGAGGGAACCCAGATTTGGCATTAGAAAGGGGCGGCTTCTTCCAAATCTACTGGCTATGATCCCAAGGTTTCAACACATGCTGGCTCAAGTCCAGACTCCTCACTAGGACGCATGAGACCCTCTTTGAAAGGTAATATAATATAGTGGATGGGAGTGCTCATTAAGAGGCGGATTTGCCTGACCTTGGACAAGTTCTTAAACCTCTCAAAGCCTCATTTTTCTCCAACTCTACATGGGGATGATGGGAATATTTTCCTCACCAGATTCTTGTAAGTATTCAGTATCATACATGTACTTTTGCTTTGCATACACTAAAGCTCTATACACTTGCTAGGAAATAGGATTGTTATTCGAGGGGTGCCTGGGTGGCTCAGATGGTTGGGTATTTCCTTCGGCTCAGGTCATGATCCCCGGGGTCCTGGGATTGAGCCCTGCGTTGGGCTCCCTGCTCAGCAGGAGAGTCTGCTTCTTCCTTTCCTTCTACCCCTCTCGCTGCTTGATCTCTCTCTCTCTCTCAAATAAATGTTTTTTTTGTTTGTTTATTTTTTAATTTTTTTTTTTATTTGACAGAGATATCACAAGTAGGCAGAGAGGAGGGCAGAAAGAGAGGGGAAACAGGCTCCCCGCTGAGCAGAGAGCCCGATGCGGGACTTGATCCCAGGACCCTGAGATCATGACCTGAACTGACGGCAGAGGCCTTAACCCACTGAGCCACCCAGGCGCCCCTCAGATAAATATTTTTTAAAAAGAAGAAATAGGGGGTGCCTGGGTGGCTCAGTGGGTTAAAGCCTCTGCCTTCAGCTCAGGTCATGATCTCAGGGTCCTGGAATTGAGCCTCGCATCTGGTTCTCTGCTCGGCAGGGAGTTGGCTCCACCACCCCCGCCCTGCACCCCCTCGCTGCCGCCTGCCTCTCTGCCTACTTGTGATCTCTGTCCGTCAAATAAATAAATAAAATCTTTTTAAAAAATAAAATAGAAGAAATAGGATTGTTATGTGAGACAAACAGAGGTGATCCCTCACCTCGTCTCCGCAATTCAGATACCCAACATAATGGAGATTATATATGTAAAGTACCAAACGCATTGCCCAGTATAGAGTAGGAGCTCCAAAAATGGTACCTAGTATTGTGATCTGGTTCCCACCTACTTCTCAGTCTCATCGAGACCCCCCTCTCTCTCCCTTGAACTTTGGCAACATCGAACTGCTCACGGTCTTGTCTCCTATTCCCCATTCCACTCCTCAGTGTACATTTCCTCACCTCCTGACCTCTGTTGCACAAACCAGCTAGCTCTTGCTCCTGGGAGTATAGACAGACCATATTTCCCAGCCTCCCCTGCAGTTAGATGTGGTCAATGGAACAAGCTGTAGCCAGTGGAACATGCCCAAGAGCCACGTACGCCACTTCCATGCACGTTCCTTCAAACCTCGCACAAGGTCCTCATGCTCTTTCCCCTTCCAAGGAGAGCAGCCAACTTGCAAGCCCCGTGCTGAAGATGACAGAGCCGCAGGTGGAAAGCACCAATGTCCCTGAGTTAAAACGTGAGGGAGAACCATCCAGCTGATTTGGATGTCCCATCAGTGAGATGTAAACTTCTATCATGCTCAAGCCATTAGATAATTTTGGCTTGATGTGGCAGCTAGGGTACTCAATTAGTACCCCCTGCTGTCTCATGTTCCTGGAATGCCTATAACTGCACCCTGCTTCACTGGGGTAACTCCTGCTTTGCCTTTAAACTTCATCTCTGGCATCACATCCTCCAGAAAGCCTTCCCTGAGCAACCCCCCAACTCCTAGACCCAGGCCGAGGTAGCTCTAGCAGATGCTGCCTTTTGTTCCTTCTCCCTTGTTCCCTAGTAGAATCTCAGTTTTGTTCAGGACAGCAATACACCCAGTTAACAACACCCATTTGTCAAGACTTCCTTGGAGCCAGCAGAGTCATGCGATCCAGTCCTGGCCCATAAAATGGAACCGGAAGTTGCTGGATCGAGATTCTCAGGGAAGTTGGTTTTTTGTTGTTGTTCTTTAATGTAGGCTCTACGCCCAGCCTGGAGCCCAACTTGGGGCTTGAACTCACAACCCTGAGACTGAGATCTGAGCTGCATCAAGAGTCGGATGCTTAATTGACTGAGCCACCCAAGTACTCCTTTAGGGGAGCTTTTTAAAAAAAGAGTCAGGGGCACCTGAGTGGCTCAGTCATTAAGCGTCTGCCTTTGGCTCCGGTCATGATCCCAGAGTCCTTGGATCGAGCCCCACGTTGTGATACTTGTTCAATAGGGAGTCTGCTTCTCCCACTCCCCCTGCTTGTGCTCTCTCTCTCTCTCTCTCTGTGTGTGTGTGTGTGTCTCTCTGTCAAATAAATAAGAGAGAGAATTAATTGGGCTCTTATCTGCCCTTATAACTTTTTCCTTTATGCTTCCTCTCTTCCCACCTAGAACTCAGACGCAATGCTCAGGAACAGAGCACACATTTTACAACCATAAAGATGACAGCCATGTGCTAAGGCAGCAATGAAAGATTCCAGTTTCCTCAAGGAACCATGAAGCCTCCGTCCCAGCCCTGTGCTGCCTCCATCGGGTTCTCCTATAACGTGGAAGTAGAAACTCCTAACGCTTAAACCCCGGAACGAGGTTTCTACTGGCACAACTGAAAGCCATCCCTTCTGAATGCTCCGAGCTCCCGTGCCCTATGCTGCCCTCACTGCTTGTAAGGAAACACGGCCACGTTCTGGCAATCATCTGCTTCAGAGTCACTTTCCGGACTTGTTTGAAGGCCTGGGGGCCAGTGCTGCTCGCTGGGAGGATGGGGAAGGAGGCCGTTGTGTCTTCCTCAGCCTCCACTGACACACAGAAAAGGCCTGAAGCCTGTGGCACTGGCTCTATGACCTCTGAGGTGATTTCAAGCTCTCAAATTCTCGGATTCCATCCCACATCGGTGGTCCGAGGAGGCCACCGAAGCGTAGGTAAGACTCAGGCTGGGCCCTCCGTCCGGGAAGTCCAGGAATGCATTAGCGGAATAATCAGCGCTTACACAGCATTTCTTTGACACCACATTGTTTCTTTTTAAGTAAGCTGAAAGTCATATAAAATGGGCCATTTTAAAGCGAAAAATTCAGTGGACTTTGGTACCTTCATGAGGCTGTGCAATCACAGCTTCTGTGATCAAACCTTTCCATCACCCCAAAATAAAACTTGGTACCCATAGGCAGCCACTTCCCTTCCTCGCCTGCCCCCAGCTCCTGCCAGCCTTTAGTCCCCTGCTGTCCCTGTGGTTTCCCTATCCTGGGCATCACGAATCAATGGAGTCCACACCACAGGCCAGCAAGGGCAGGGTGGGCCTCAGCGTTCCCACAGTAGGATGACATTTAGCTTTTCTTTGCTGTGAGGTCGAGGATTCCACTGCAACTTGAGTGACTGAAGTGAAAGGTCTTTGCTATCTAGCTGCTAGGAAATCTTTTAAATTAGGTGTGGGATGAGCCTCTCTGTGGATTAGGTAAAGAACTATGTAGTGGAGGGTAAACTGAGGGTGCACTGGGTGGTCTGGGTCGGGGGGCAGCGGCCTAGCAGCACTTTTGTGAGAAAACAGCCAGTTTTGGTATGTGGTGGCAGCATGTGCGTGCACATGTGTGTAAACAAACATCTTGGGGCACATACAAATTTCCTTCTGTGTACAAATCATCCACAGAGTGCTTTGATAGCCTCTCTTTGCAGCTCTCAAAAGGAAGCAGGCCACAAGCATTCCAGTCTCCAGAACTTTCTCATCATTCCGAACTGACGTGTCAAAGAAAACTAGAGCTGCACAGTTAGCAGTAAGAAGAGATTTTATTTAGGACTTTGCAACAGAGGGAGAAAGAGACCTCGGTACAGAAGCAGGGTCCCTTGCAAACACAGCATGGCCGAGGGGGATTTCTAGCCAAGGTGGGGAGGCGGGGGTCGGGGCAGCGGATGGAAAAATCCCTAAGAGGGTAGGTAATTCTTTGCTGGGCCGACCAACAGGATTCTTGTTCAGGGGAGCAGGAACGAAGGGCAAGCCGCGGGGGGATCGTGGGGGATGAGGCGCGCGGTCGAATACGGAGGGTGATCTGACGTAGAGGCCGGGGGATTCCGGCTATAGCGACTTGCTAGGGTTCTCGCTACCGCCGGCCGATGCAGCCCGAAGCCTGGTTGGGCAGAGGATTCAGGGGAGCCTGAGTCCAAGGCGGTGGGAGAAACCGCAGAAAGAAACCGAAAGTCTGTACGCACGAAACCACCAGCCCAGGCGCCGCACACCCACCATTCTACCTTCTGTCCGTCTGTGCGCCCCGGAGGCCGAGCCGGGACCGCCGGGCGCACGCGGGCGGAGGGAGGGCGGGGCCAGGACCCGTCCCGGGTCGGGGTCCGGCGCGGGGGCGGCGCTGAGGGGCGGACGGACGAAGGGGGCGGGCAGCGCGCGGCCGGGTCTGAGCGGAAGGCGGGGAGGTGACGGGGCGTCGGGAGGAGTGAGGGCTCCCGGCAACCTGGCGCCCCGCAGCACGCGCGAGGGGTGCGGCGGGGGGACGCGGGCGGCGGCCTGTTCTGCGCGGGGGCCCGCCACTGGCTGCGCAGAGCTCCGCCAGCGGGCCGAGCGTCCCGAGAGGCCGAGCGGCGGCGCCAGGACCCGGCGGAGCGCGCGCGGCGGAAGCGCGGCGGCCGGGGCGGCCGGGGCGGCCGGGGCGGCGGGCGGCGGGCAGGTGAGGTGCGGGCGGCGGGCCGGGGGAGGGCGCGGGGGACCCCGGGGCTGCGCGGGGTCGTGCAGGGGCGGGATGCGGCGTGGAGGCGGGCAGGGAGGGGCTCCGAGAGGCCGGGCAGGGCCGGGCCAGGCGGCGAGGCCTGGGATACGCCGCGCTCCTTCCTCTTGGGAGGCCCGGCGCCGAGCCGCACAGGCCTGCGACCCGGCTGCCCTCCCGCCGCGCCGCCCGCCCGGAAGCGGCGCCGAGCCTCTGCCCCGAGTCTGACGGGCCCCTCCCCGCTCACCAGCACCCCTGGAGCCGCTCTCCTCCGCGGCGTGAGGCCGAGGCCGGGGTGCGGGGAGGGCCCTGCCGGCCCGCTTGACTCGGGGCCCGGGCTCCAGCCCGCCCTCTCCGTCGCGGCCCGCCGGTCCCGTGACCTTCACGGGTCTTTGCACACTCTGCTCCGTCCTCCTGGCACTTGGTCCCTCATGCTCTGGGCCCTGCAAGCGGGCTCGACCGAGTCCTCGGAGACCCCTTCAGCAGCTCCCTTCCCTCCCCGGCCCCTCTTAGGTGACCTGTCTCGCTGCTTTCCCCGCGCTTGCTTCCTGACTGCGTCCGGCCTTGCTGTTTAACCTGGGCGGCTGAGGGCCCTGGGAGTGGGGGCCCCGGGATGGTTTGCGGGAAGGAGTCCGTGCACTTCTGTGATTAAACAGCACTGAGAGGCGGGTATGGTGTCTTATGGTTTTTATCATATTCTGTGAGGTGGTGTCATCAAATAGAAATACGGCGTGAGCCCCACGTTGTAATTTTACAAGTAAGAAGAAACAGATTGGGGAGCTTGGGTGATTCAGTCGGTTAAACGTCTGCGCTCACCTCAGGTAATGATCCCAGAGCCGTGGGATCGAGTCCCGCGTGGAGCTCCCTGCTCAGTGGGGAGCCTGCTTCTCCCTCTCCCTCTGCTCCTCTACCTGCCTGAGCTCGCTCTGGCGCGTGCTCTCTCAAATAAATAAGTAAAATATTAAGAAAACAAACAAACAGATGAAATCGATTTAGTAATAGATGTTCTTTAATTCTGTGTATCTAAAATACGGTCATTTCATCCTGTAATCAATATAAAAATTTTAATGGGATATTCTACATTTTTTTTTCCCTACTAAGTCTTTGAAATTTGGTTTACATTTTGCACTTAACACCACCCTGCACTCCGGCAGATCATGTGCAGCTAGAGGTTAGCATATTGGACAGCTTGGGCGTAAGGGCTTCGGAGTCAACTTCTTGCTGGGGTATGCAGTGTTTATCACAATCTGGCTTTTTTAAATTTTTTCCTGCTAATGGCCCAAGGATAGTTGTACCCTTAACACTCAGCACCACTTACTTGCCCTTCCCTACACACCTTTGTTCAAGTCTTTCTACCTGGAATGCCCTCTCCCCAGTGCCTGGCTGGGCCTGGTAGAGAGATGCCATTTCTACTGAGAACCTTTTGCTGACTCCTCCAACCTCTGCGGGGATGATCACTCCTTCCTTGGGGCTTCTCCCCTAGCCACTAGTATTGTGAATTAGAGCACTTGTCATGTGGTGTTTGTTTGTGAGGCTGTCTCTGTGGCTAGCCTAGTGCCCTACTCATCTTTGTTGCCATCATGGCTGGCACCTAGTAGCTGATCCCGAGATGTCTGGAGACTGAATGAATAATAAACAACTAACCATTAGTACTCAGTCTCTTTGTTCTTTTTCTTTTTTCAAGATTTTATTTGAGAGAGAGCATGTGCATAAATGAGCAGTTGCAGGCAAAGGGAGAGGGAGAAGCAGACCCCCCACTGAGCAGGGACCCTGATGTGGGGCTTGATCCCATGACCCTGGGGTCATGAGCTGAGCCAAAAGCAGATGCTCAACTGACTGAGCCACCCAGGCACCCCTCAGTCTCTTAATTCTTGAGTGGACCTGCTACTTCCTTGTTGAGATTTGTCCCCGTACGACCCCCTCCTGTGCACACACACACACACACAGTTGGGATAATTTACAAGGAACTATCTCAAAATGTGCACAGAAGTATCTCCACCTTTTACCCTCTCCTGAGCTTACAGATAGGAAAACTGAGGTACAGAATTAGGTTAGAAAGGCCAGCAAGTTTGCATCAATATGAATATAAATGGGGGGGGGGGGGCTTCTTGAAAGGAGTGCAGTGGTCTCAGAGGGTTAGGTTCCTGGCTTCCGGCATCAGCTGGCCCCACTTGGGTCATGTGATAGGAGGGAAGAGAAGTGGGGAAGTGAGGAGGGACTCTGCAGCCCAGAAGAGGATGCTAGGCAGCCTCGGGTCTGACTGAGGATGTCACTGCCCAAGAAGAAGTTGAAGAGCTGACCCGGAGGGCTGGTAGGAGGAACAAGCCCCCGGAGAAGGAAGGGCTGGGGAAGCCAGAAGAGGGAGCAAAGGAGTAAGCTCCAGCTTGGAGAAGATGGTGTGAAGAACCACTTCTTGGAGAGTGGTGCCATGCTCAAGACTGCAAAATGGGAAATGGGAAAAATCAGAGATTCAGAGAAGGCAAGCGACTTACCCCAAGTCAAACCATTCTTTAAGCCCCCGTGAGGCCTCCTCAGCCCTCCCTGTTACACTTACTTTGCCCCACCTCCATCTGTGTTGCACTCAGGGGCCCCAACATGGGGCCAGAGAGAAAAGGTCTGTAGCACAGTGCCAGCTCTGATTAATGTCTTCCTCACCGTCTTCTACTGAGGGGCTGTGATTAGGCCTATTTATAGGGGCCCGGAGCCTTAATATTCTGCCTGGTACATCTCTTGCAGATCAAATCAGTGCCGTGTGCAGCATGATTGCTGCTTTAATGGCACCAGGGAGCGGAGTTAATTAAACCCAGTATAAATAGACTCTGCCCTCATCCTGCAATTGGAAGGAGTGTTTTTCCTCCTTGTCCCACACCCTCCCATGCCCCTCCTTCCTCCTGGCCCCCCTTAGCTGTAGCCTGGGGGAGCAGAGCCCAGTCACCAGCCACTACCTGTCCTGTCTCAGGAACAGGTCTTGAGTTCCTCGGGGCCAGAGTGAAAAGAACCCAGGAGTCTGCATTTCCTGTGCTTTTCCAGACCTGGGTATCATTTGGCAGTTGACACAGACATTCTCTGCCCCCCACCCCTCAATCCATCCCTCTGCTCCAACCTCTTTTTCACTCTGCAGCCATGGTTTCTTTCTTCTTTGTCTAGGCTTGGGAGGTAGAAATGACATAATGGATGGAAAGGGTGCCTAGCAGAGGAGTGCACTTCTGACTGCTTCTCTCTGGTCTTTGTTGTCATTACCACTGGCCCTCCCTCATTGATGCAACAAGCATCAACAGAGGACCAGCTCCAGGGAGCTCCTGGCCTCCCACCCATTGCTCTGTCCCCCACTCCCCACCTCCAGAGGTGGGACCTACAGCAAACAGTTCTACAGCTAACAGTTGCAGGAGGGGGTGGGTGGGTTGGGGGGGTGCTTAGGTTGGGGGCTGGGCTCCATCCTCCTGGCACTTGGTCCCTCATGCTCTGGTTCCCATCCACAGGCACCATGACTCCCATGAGGACCCAGCACTCGTTGGCAGGGCAGACCTACGCCGTGCCCCTCATCCAGCCAGACCTGCGGCGGGAGGAGGCCATCCAGCAGGTGGCCGATGCCCTGCAGTACCTTCAGAAGGTCTCTGGAGACATCTTCAGCAGGTGGGTGCTGCCACTCACCCACACCTGACTGAGGGCTGGGCGGTCAGCATGCGCCCTCCGGGAGCAGCCCTTCTGCTCCTCCTCCGTGAACTTGCTATCAGTAGTTTCGGAAATGTGCCCTTTCTGCGCTTATGTCTGTGCTAACTATGCCCAGGGACTACATTAGCAAGAGGACACGGGCCTTTAAGAGCCATCAGTCCCAGATGATAGATACCCCCTGCCCAGCGACCAAAATAGAGGCAAAAAGCAAACCCGTCAGAAACATTTGTGTTTTCTCACCAGGATTGTGATTGTATGCTTGCCTTTCTCTACGGGGGGCACTGGAGTTTTAGCACACTGGCCTTTACTTTCCTGGCATTTGGCACCTGTAGACAGTTTCATGTCCCTGTGCCCAGGGATGGAATGAGGAAAGGGCAGGAAATCTATCTCCTGGGAGCCTTGGCGTGGTCCAGGGAGCTTAGGGTGCCTTTCGGGAGCCTGGTGCCTGGTCACCCCACTGACCTCCCACCCTGGGCCAAAACTGCTGGACCCTGAGGGGTCCCAGCGATGGTTCCTGTCCCGAGGACCTTGTAGTCTAGAATGGGGGAAACACCAAGTTGAGATGGATTGATTCTTCACTGTGTAGCATGAACCGTGTCAACTTCTAGGGATCTAGAGAAGAGACGATAAGTAGGCCTCAGAACTCCCCAAACCCGCTGAAGCAAATAGTAACCAGTCCGTGGAGCAGGATATGGAGTTTCAGGGCTTAACCAATGTCGTCAGTACCTAATTTTTCTTTCATTCCATCCCAGCTTGCTGTTTCTCTGTTGGCTGCATTCCCAGAAAGGCCTTGGCCTCCAGCAGGGCTGATACTCCTGCACTCAACGATC
The DNA here is from genome assembly GCF_030435805.1 of Mustela lutreola. Lineage (NCBI taxonomy): Eukaryota > Metazoa > Chordata > Mammalia > Carnivora > Mustelidae > Mustela > Mustela lutreola. The sequence goes on from NC_081297.1 coordinate 44,721,284, forward strand.
AGGTCCAATAGGAAAGAGGGACACTAGCCTGGCTGGGTTCTCATGTCTATCCCAGAGCGCCATGACACACTGATGGGCTTAGACCCTGTTACCTGCATTACTCCCCTGGCTTTAGCCCCACCTGAAGTGCAGGGCCTGAGCCTGTGGAGCAGTGGGTTCCCCAAAGGAAATGAGGGCCCCTACTTGAGTAAGGAAGAAGTGGATGCTGGAGAGGAAACCTGCATGCCTGCTATGTGGTCAGGGGAGGCCTCCTGAAGGCCGTAGGAGGGCTAGGTTGTGGTTAGGCAGGGGTAGGAATATGGGTGTGCAGGGCCTCTGCTGGGGTCTAGAAATGGGTGTGAATGGATCAGAGGCCTGAACAGGAGCATGGTGTATTCCGGGCTCCCCAGGGGAGGCTGGCCTGAACGGGCCGTTTTGTACTGGGGGTGCAGACATTGCTACTTGCCCCGCATTCAGCTCCTGCACTGTGGAACAGGGTGTGAAGAGTCCGCTTTCTCTGGGTCCCTGGGCCTTGCTTACCCCCCTCTGATTGCATGCCTTGGGAGCCAGACTCTCAGGGCCTCTCACTGCTTTCTGTGCTCTGCAGTGCTTCGGGAATGTGCCTGGGCTGAGGGAGGGGGATGGACGATGGGGCAAGTGAGCTGTTAGAACGAGTCGGTTAGGGCCCGTGGGGGCTTCCCCTAACAGGACAGGGCCTTTTGCTTTATTTGGGCGTTGGAGGGAGGCTCTGGAGCAGAGAAGGGTGCCACAGAAGGGTTTAGAGACAGCTGAGCAGGCAGCACTCAAGAGTGGCCAGGAGGGGAGGGAGGGGCTTCGAGGAACTGTTGGTTGCAGTCCAGGCATGGGAGGGGTGAGGCTGCAGTCCAGGGGAGCTCAGGGAGGGCTGGAGAAGAGACATTTCAGAGGAAGTAATGAGGGGACATGATGACAGGTTGGGAACAGGATGAAGGAAAGGGAGGGGTCAGGGATAGTGGGGGTGGGGCAGGCCCAGACCCAGCCTTATTCCCCTGCTCCTCCCACCCTCCAGCCTGCAGCAATCCACACACCCCGTGGGCTTTTCATGTTTCATGGGCTTTTGTCCTGGGGAAGGGACCCCGGCTGGCATCTTCCCCTCAAGCTTACTCCACCTGCTTGAAACCTCATGTAAAGAGGCATGTGGGTATCTGTGTCTCCTCCTCACCGCTTCCCTATTTCAGGCCCAGGCCCCTCAGCCCAGGGGCTCCTGGGCCCAGTTCCGCAGATAGGTGAGCTCATGGGAAATTAGCATTCCGAGCTGGCCTTCCGCCTCTGCCGCTGCGGAGCCTGAAGAGAATGACAAGTGTCTCCCCCTGTCCGGGCGTCTGCCTGTCCTCACCTGGGAAAAGCCAGGCCCCAAAATAGCCGCCCAGAGACGTCACCTGTCACCTGCTTCGCATGACTTAGATGATGAGGCAGAGGGGGTTGGGGGGCGGAGGGAAGAGGAGCTGGACAGCTTCCGTGTGTGGAAGTTTGGGTGCTATCGCTTGCCTTTCCCGTCAGCCCTGGGGAAGGATTCCTTTTCTCTGCAAAGCTTTTCCCTTGCCTCTCCTTTGTCTTTCCAAGCCCTCCTTTCTCCCTTCTTTTCCTGGTTTCCCTCCCTCTCTTTTCTCCCTTCCCATCTTCTCCCCTCTGCCCCCCTTCCTCCCCTCCTCCTGTCCTCTCCTGGCTCTGATTGGCACCTGGTGACTCCCAAGGTTAGGAAGCTCAGTCAGCTGCCTGCATAATTAGCAGATCATTCCTAATCATGCTGGGGGGGGGGGGGCGGAGGTGGTGACACAGGAGCTTTCAGTGTCCTCAATGCCAAGGGATAGGACCTGCAAGAGGAGGACCAGCTGGTGCTCCCTCCTCCCCAGCAGCATCCGTGGGCAGGTGGGAAGGTGTGCTGATTGCAGGGGGTGGGGAGGCTGTGGCTGGAAATCATCTGTGAGGGGGTTGGGGGGTCAGCATGGGAGGTGGGGCCCGGGAGCCCAAGTGGTGGTCCCTGTGGTGCTCCGGGAGGAGGAGTGGCTTCCCATCACCCTGCCTTCATGGTGTTCCCTGTGAAGTGCCTGTTTCCTGGGCCTGGACCGTCCTTCCCCATGTCTGCTCAGCACCGCCTCTTCTTGCTTTCCTCTGAGCACCTGGAGCCCCTCATCCCTACTAACCTTGTGGGTGGTACTAACACCTGATTCAGCAGCTAGCGCGGGAACATGGCACACCGCTGCTCATTCTTCCGTGCTATAGAAGTCACCAGCCCCATGTCGCAGCTGAAGAAGCCCAAGGCATAGGCCAGTTCATTGAATTGCCTCGAATTAGATGGTAAACGTACCTGCTTCTGTCGCTGGGAGATGTCTGCTCCCTGGTTCATCTCTGTCCCGGGCTCTGAGCAGACTGGCTGAGCCCGTTCCATTCCTGACACCCACAGAGACCACTCTGGGGTTTTGGGGACTTGGCTTTAGTGATAAGCTTGGAAACTGACCTGCCATGAAGCAGACCTCCGAGTGAGGGAGTGTAGATTAGGAATGGCAAACAGATCACCCTCTTGCCACTACTCCCCCAAACCCTCGTGGAGGGCACTGCTAATCAGTCATGGCTTTCCGTCCCAGCTGCATGTGGCCTACTGGTCCTTCCTGTTGCCACCTTCGGCACTGCCACTCCCCTCGTGAGAGCCCTTTCACCCGTGCTCTGTGTTCTTGGCACCACGGCTCCTACTGTGAGAGGTTGGACAGCCTGGGGGCCGTTACTTAGACTGGTAGGCTCTTGGATGACTCTGGAAATCCTGTCTGCTTTCCCCTTCCCCCCACAGCAGCCTTCCTTGGAGCATTTCTGATGGGTGCTCATCCGCAGGAAGCCGATTTGCAGAGCTCTCCTAGAAGGAAAGTTTACTAGAAAGTTCTCCTTGTGCAGAACTGAGAGCTGGTTCCTTGTAACTCCACCCGCTGGTCCTCATGCTGCCTTTGGGCGTAACAGGATAAGTGCAGTCGCTTTCCACCCGCCAGCACTTGTGACAGTTTTGACATATGGAGAGAATTACTGTATTGTCTAAGTCACCTCACCTGTTGCCAGAACACTCAGGACGTGAGTAGCTCACTCCTCACCATCACCCTCCTTTGGACGTTCTTGAACTTGTCACTTTTCTTTCACCCAGTATTTGTTACGTGTCAGACACAGTGAAAGGTGCTAGGGACACAGCAGTGACTAAGACAGACCTATAGTTAGTCTAGAAGGAATTCAGAGTTCTCTTAAATTGTGGATCCGGTTTAAAGGGGACACAGCTATAGAGAGGTGGGTGCCCAGCACAGATTAGCTCACTAATCTGGGGTCTGTTTCCTCTGTAGTGCCCCCAAGAGAGTGGATGTCCCTCCCCTGTTTACTGAAAGAAGGGAGAAGGGACAAGGAGCTGTGTGCGCCAAGATCCCGTTTCCTTTTTAAGCTGCTTAACACACTTTTAGCTCATACTGAGCTCTAGTTAACCAAAACATCAGGCCTTGCTGCTAACCCTCCATCCTCTGCGTTTGTGCACTGGACTTCTTACACCTGCTTACACCTTGTCAGTTTCGTCTTGCTGATTACAGTCCATCTTTCTGGACTCTTGAGATTTGTGAGTCTTGATTCCCCATGCAGACCATGTTGACCCTCCTCCATTTGCTCTCCCCAGTTTACTAACCCAGTGTTGCATGAGCTGGACAAGGCCCTGCCAGAGAACTGCGTGCAAGGCTAAAATCAGTCCATTGCTCAGCAGTGCACTTCGGGCGCTGTTCCTCATCTGGCTCTGAGTTTTTCTAAATGTGTTCCAACCCCCATAGCTCCATCTCGTCCACAGGATTTTGTGAGAAGCTGTCAGAATCGTTGCTGACTCAGGATGCACTATGTTTAAGGTTTTCCCCTGCTACACCAGTCTAATATCCCTGTCAGAAAAAGAAAGGCTATGAATTTAGAACAATGCTGACCCCTGGGAGCTGCCTCTTTCTCTTCACAGGGCTTACAGACCCTCGATTTAATAATCCATTCTGGAAGTTTGCCAGGGTTTATGGTTAAGCTGTGTTCACAACTAAGAGAGATCAGCCCTTCTTTCCTTGGTGGAAGAACGAGAACAAAATGTCCTTTGTCCCTCTCCAGTTCTGCTGTCCCTCCCACTCTCCGTGTGGACTTCAGGCTGAGCTGTCATATAACCACTGAGGTGGCTTCCGCACCCTGGGCAGGATGGCTGGGCTGGGAGCTGGAGGAGGTGACTTGCGCACAAGTACCCTTTCTCAGCAGACACAAATCCTTCTTCCTGTCAGAAGAGATGGAGCTCATGCAAGTCTGGTGGTTCTTCGTCCTCTCACTGGAAGGCAGCTCTGCCCTCAGTCCTCTGTCTCCTTCGCCACCCACTCAGCCCAGTCTGTCAGAGAAGACTAAGCAGCTTTGCGTGCCTGCTTGTACCCCAGCCCCCCGCCTCAGTGAGCCCCTGTACATAAGGGGCCAGGAATAAGCAGGGAGACTGCAGGGAGCCAAGACCCCTGGGCTGTGAAATTGGCTGATCCGGCAGGTTCTCTGGGGGGCCAGAATCCTCTAGAGTTGGTGGGGTTTGATTTAGGAAGATGGGTCCAGGGCCTTGACCTTTAAAGAAATCCTGGTGTTCTGTGACCCCAGAGACCGTGGGGGCCCCCCTGCCATCGCTGTGGCCTCTGCTCTTTCCCGGTAAACTGGCGCTGGCAGTCCTGCCTTTCTCACCTGTATGCTCCCTCTGGCCAGGTGGGTGCCGACACGCACCCTCTCTGAATGGGAGGCGTGGAGGTCATGGGCAGGAACTGGGGTTTTTGCAGGTGGCGGAGCAGCTGGGAGGAGGATACCCTGGCCCATGTTCACCCAGTCCACTCCGCAGGGAGAAGAACCTGGCCGTTGCTCAGGAACAGGGGCAGCGAAAGTGAGGCTCCTGAGCATCTGCGTTGAGGGCGCATGGGTGTTAGTCACTCATGGAGCTCTCCAGGTGTCGGTGCTGGGAAGACAGTAGGGAACAAAGCCCAGCCGTCTCCCCCTTGGAGAGCAGATAGGCGATAGATGCATGTCAAGCGGCTCCCCATGAAAGGGGGGATTGGAAAGTGACAGGTGCACATTTATAGAGGCAGTGGTCAGGAAGTCTTCAGTGAGGAGTGTGCTCGGTGAAGCAAAGAAGCCAGTCCCGGGGCTGTCCGCAGGGTTGGCACTCCATTCGGTGCAGAGGCCACACGGGAACATGTTTGGCCTGTTCAGGGCCTTGGAGTCCCTGGAGCCCGATGCGCCAGGAATGGTGGGTGGAAGCCTCTGAGCGAGCTCTGACCACACACAGGAACCATGGTGAGGACTTTATCCACAGGAACCGTTTATTGTGTGTCAGGGCAGTTCCACATGAGTGGGTCTGGGACTTGATTTAGACCCAGCTTTGCCCACCCTCCCTCCTCCTTGGGAGCTCAAGTCTCATCTGGAAATAGGCAGTTTTGTACAGGAATCATGACTGTTTTCTCTCCGCTTGCCCCTGCTTGAGGCTGTAAATTCCTGGAGACAGGGGCCCTGTCCATGACAGATGGCAAGTCCAGGCACCACCCTGGGGCCAGGGTGATTGCCCATTCATACCCAGAGCTCCAAGAACTCAGTAGAGTTCATCTAGACCCTTCAGAGTAGAGATCTATGCCGATCTATCACCTGGACAGTTAAAGGTCAGCTGTGACAAGCAGGTAACACTGTATTTTAAGGGACCCTATGGAAGCCCTTGCCTTTGCAGTCTGCAGATAGAAGCAGGGGTGCAGGAGACTACAGGGGCTTGGGGAGCAGCCCTCAGCTGCTGAGTTTCTTTTTTTACCCCCATGGCAGAATCTCTCAGCGAGTAGAGCTCAGCCGGAGGCAGCTGCAGGCCATTGGGGAGAGAGTCTCCTTGGCCCAGGCCAAGATTGAGAAGATCAAGGGCAGCAAGAAGGCAATCAAGGTAGACCATGTGACCCCGAGTCCCCCTGGCTGGCAGGCAGTCCCAGAAATCCCATCCCTGTTCCCTCCCATTGCTCCTGAAGTTTCCTAGGTCTCTGCCCGCCTTACCCAGCCACACCTCAAGCTTTCTAGTCCAAATTGCCACCCCCCCCAGACTTTCTGGAGCATCTCGGACTCCCTGTGTCCCCAGGTGTTCTCCAGTGCCAAGTACCCAGCTCCAGAGCGCCTACAGGAGTACGGGTCCATCTTCATGGGTGCCCAGGACCCTGGCCTACAGAGACGCCCCCGCCACAGGATCCAGAGCAAGCACCGCCCCCTGGACGAGTGGGCTCTGCAGGTCTGAGGGGCTCACACACTTACAGGGGGTGATCAGAGGTGGTCCTGGGTGTTGGGGAGGAACTGAGGGCTCTATTCCACGAGAGGACTAGGACTGGGATGGGTGGTCACTTTGGCCCAGTCCCGAAGCCCACCAACCTTGCGCTATTGCCCCTGCCAGGAGAAGCTGAAATACTTCCCTGTGTGTGTGAACACCAAGCCTGAGCCTGAGGATGAGGCCGAGGAGGGGCTTGGGGGCCTTCCCAGCAACATCAGCTCCGTCAGCTCCTTGCTGCTGTTCAACACTACTGAGAACCTGTACGGCACACAGCGGGGCCCTGGGAGGGTGGCTGGGTGGCCTGGCCTGGCTTTGTGGGGGCCCCAGCAGTCTGATTGCTCTTTTGAGGTGTTGGTGTCCACAATATAGACTAACTGGCCTGGATGAAGTAGGAAAGCTGGGTCAGGACCCTGGGCCTCGAGCTGACCATGGGCTGCCCGACATCCCTTCCACCTCTGTAGGTACAAAAAGTATGTCTTTCTGGACCCCTTGGCTGGTGCTGTAACAAAGACCCACGTGATGTTGGGGGCAGAAACCGAGGAGAAGCTGTTCGATGCCCCTTTGTCCATCAGCAAGAGGGAGCAACTGGAGCAGCAGGTAGAGCCCATGCTGCCTGCCGGGGAGGGGGGACAAGAAAGCCTGGCGGCGTCCTCTAGGTGAGCGGTCTGTTGAGCCCCTGCTCCCACCCTGCTGTCCATGGGTATGCACTAGGCCCTGCTGACTGCCCCAGGGTCTAACTGCAGGGCCCAAGCCCCAAGCCCCCGCTTGTGCCCCCACCTAATCCTGCAGGTTCCAGAAAACTACTTCTATGTGCCTGACCTGGGCCAAGTGCCTGAGATCGACGTGCCGTCCTACCTGCCTGACCTGCCAGGCATCGCCGATGACCTCATGTACAGCGCTGACCTGGGCCCCGGCATCGCCCCCTCCGCCCCTGGCACCATTCCAGAGCTGCCCACCTTCCACACAGAGGTGGCCGAGACTTTCAAGCCAGGTGAGCAGAGAGCAGCAGTTGGGCAAGAACCCCCTTACTTGGCCACTTGCATTCCTGGGCACCTCACACTTTCCCACACTTCTCTTTCAGACCCAGAGGATGGGGTGCTAACAGCACCCCCCCCACCGCCACCACCACCACCGCCTCCCCCAGCTCCGGCTGTGCTGGTCAACGCTCCCCCACCCCCGCCACAGCCCATGGCCTCCCCGGTCCAAGGTGCCAGGGAAGAGGACAGCAGTGGCGGCATGACTCCTTTAGGTAAGAGCAGCACTGGGGTATGTGGAGGGTCAGGGCGAGGGGGCGTGTGCTCTTTGAGGATGCCTCGAATTTCTGGATCCCGGGAGGGTTTCCTGTAGGTTTATAGGACCATAAATTCTAGACCTTCAGAATAGTTGTTTTTAAAATCTTGTTCCCCTGGGTTCATGAAATAGTGGCTTTCAAACTCCGTAGCCCCCCAGAATTCTTATCTCCAGAATAGAGGGAGCCTGGACGTGGACAGGTAGAGCCGTTGTCCCCCATTTCCAATTACACCAGTGGGAAAGGGGCAGCTACTGGAAACAGTAGAAGGCTTCAGCAACAAAGTACTCCTATATGTAAATGGCAGGATTTCAGTTTTAGCAGGACATCTCCCCAGCTATCTCCAGCACCCAAAGGTGGCACAGAAACCCCATGTTGGCTCATGTGTCAAGTTCAGACACTGTCTCCATCAGTAGATTCCCACAGTCCACCTCTGCAGTGGCCCCTAAACTAGGTGGCATTAGGAGAGGGACCAGGGGTGCCTGGACATAGGACTGGCTGAGCTCAAGCAGATGCAAACAGCATCCAGGCTGCACACGGTCTCCCAGAGCTCAGACTCACTCACTGGCTTCCTCTTTCAAAAGGAAAGACCCACAGCCAGGCTCAAGGGGAAGTCCCTGGACCCCCAGAACCTCAGGCTGGGCAAGGCTGTCCTGCAGCCCTCTTCCTCACACCCTGCCCCCCCCCCCCACAAGCTGCAGTCCAGGGAGCTCCCAAGGAAGTGGTGGACCCCTCCAGTGGCCGGGCCACTCTGCTGGAGTCCATCCGCCAGGCTGGGGGCATCGGCAAGGCCAAGCTCCGCAGTGTCAAGGAGCGCAAGCTGGAGAAGAAGAAACAGAAGGAGCAGGAGCAAGGTGAGAGGATCCTCAGCCCGCTCTGGTAGGGGGGCTCTCAGTAAAGAGCCCCTGCTCCCACCCTGCTGTCCCCTGTAGCCCCCACCAGACTCCCAAGAGGTCAGAGGAGCAGCACCCAGCTCACCTGCCCCATGCTTTCCCCAGGCAGTCTGTGGGAAGCCCTGGGCAGCCGTCCCTAACATTCCCACCCTTCCTGCCTAAGCTGTGGGTTCCTTCCTGGTTTTGTAGCCCGCTTAGAACCTTCCTCTCTAAACTCAGGAGCCAAAGCCTCCCCCAGCTCAGATTCTGCCAGGAGCTGTCTTAGGACATGGTTGGGAACTTGAGTTGCTGTAGGGACTGCAGACCTGGAGGGATAGCGCAGTCCTGCTTCTCCAAGCCTCTCGAGGCCGCAAGTTCCATGCCCTGCATCCTGAGTGTAGCACGAACAGAACATTCAGGCCCTGAGGCGCCTGGGGGGCTCAGATAGTTAAGCATCTGCCTTCGGCTCAGGTCATGATCCAGGATGCTGGAATCAAGCCCCGCATCAGGTTCTCTCCCTAGTGCAGAGCTTGCTTTTCCCTCTCCCTCTGCCATTCCCTCTGCTTGTGCTCTCTGGCTGTCACATAAATAAAGTTTTAAAAGAAAAGAACACCCGGGGCCAAAGCCGTAGTGCCTTTGAGTCCTGAGCTTGAGCTCGAGCTAGATTTCTGAGATTTGTGCTGTGACTTCAGGCAAACTGCCCAACAACCTCTCTGGGCCAGTTTCCTTGCCTGTACTGTGGGGCCCCTCCTCCTTGCCCACTTTGTCTCACAGGGCAGCTCTGCCAGTTTAATAGTACTCCGATGCTGGCTCCAGTGACCGCCTGCAGCTCTGGGACCTGGCAGTGATGCTGTGGCTGGGGGGCGGGGCTGGCAGGTGTGGAGAGTGAGCAGAAAAGAGGACCAGCCCTGAGAAGATCACCTCAGGGGCAGATTTTTCCTTGGTCCCCTCATCCTTCTTGACCTGGGACTTCTTCCTGCTACAGTGAGAGCCACAAGCCAAGGTGGGGACCTGATGTCGGATCTCTTTAACAAGCTGGTCATGCGGCGTAAAGGTAGGACAACGGAGCCTGGCTGCCTTCCCTGGGCTGCGAATCTCAGGATGTTTTGTATCCTGCACATTCTGCTTTTTTCTTCTGCTTTTTAAGTCTCCAGTGGCTGGGTGAACCGGTGTCCCAAACTAACTCCCTCAACCTCCATCTCTGCCCTCCCAGGTATCTCTGGGAAAGGACCCGCGACAGGGGCCAGCGAGGGGCCAGGAGGAGCCTTTGCCCGAATGTCAGACTCCATCCCACCTCTGCCTCCCCCACAGCAGCCACCTGGAGAAGAGGATGAGGACGACTGGGAATCCTAGAGGCTCACTCCTTCCCCACCGAGACCCAGATTGAGGTCTCACCCTCACATGGACACAACCAGGATGAGATGCCTGGCCTGTGGGTCTCTCGACCCCTGCTGCCCATGGAGGAACAGGGACCATGGAGGACTGTCCCAGACCTGCACCTGGACCTTCTTCAAGGAGTGAGGTAGCCAGCTTCTGAGGCCAAGTGGCTGGGAGCGGGGAGCCCTTGTGCTCTCCTCCAGCCACAGACTGAAGTGAGTACGTGCATCAATAAAGCAGTGTCACACAGGAACCGAGCATAAAGCAAGAGCGCGCTTTTACTTAAGGAACCCTGGCTGTGCAGGGGCCGAGCGTCTCCTCTGAGCTGGCACCTGTCCTCCCTCTACCCCTGGGCTCAGGCATCGGGTGGGGGCAGAGCCCTGGGTGAACTGAGGGCCCTTCCTCTGGGTCAGGAACAGCAGAGAGGTGCTGTCAACAGGGCTGGCTGTTGCGGATGGAGGGAAGGAGATTTTCACACAGGGAAAAATGTCTCGGAGGTGTCACTGGCGTGGGAGGAGGACATGGAGCCAGGCCAAGGGAGCTAGACATGCGGTGGGACAGGTTAGGGGCCAGAGAGACCAGCAGGTGGGGGAATCGGCACAGGGCTCTTCCCAGTTCTTCGTAACACCGAGAAAGGTGGTAGGATTGAGGTGGTCAGAGGGCCCTGGGCAGAAGGAGCCCTATGGACTCCAGGGACCTGGGGCTGGAAGTGGGGAATGTTCTTGGTTTTGAAAAGAAGGTGAAGGTCTAGAACAACAAATTGTAGCCAGAAAAGGGAAAGCCTAGAGGGCATGTTCCACCTCACCTGTGAGAGAATGGACACCAAAGGGAGGACAGAGATGCTGCAGTGGAAGACTGGCCGCAAAGCAGGGCAGAGAGCTGGACTCTGGACCACGGTGAATGGACATTCAATTCCAGGGAGCCAGACTGCCCTGGGATGGGTCCCAGGATGGCCAGGACCCACGGTTTCTTCAGGATCGACCTGATGTTCTCTTACTGGCTTTTCCACCTGTGCCTAGTCCTGGCAGCCCACTGATTCAAGAAAGGGGCTGGTCTGGTCTCCAGCTGGGCTTCACCTTCTTAGCCTGAATCCCCACAAAGCAGGCATGAGGCAAACATTTCACGTGAGCAGCTGGAAGGAAGAAGCTGGCATCTGGGCAGTGGTGGGCCATCCATCAGGAAGGGACAGACTTCTCACGATGAAACTGGGGAGACAGGGAAGAGCAGTGAGGCACGAGATCTCAGGGGTGGGGGGCTCTCAGAGAGAGGGAAAGGCAGGACTGACCTTCCTCATAGCAGCAAAGGCAGGACCAAAGGTGGCTTTGACCTCTACACGGTCTCGGATCCAGGCTGGCAGCTTTCCCAGGATAGGTGGGCGGGCATACCGCTGATCCAGAAGCACTATGCTGGCAAAATCCTTCTGGTGCCTAATGGCCCTGCCTAGGTGGGGACAGAGGTTGGGCTCTCCGCTAAACTAGCCTCCCCCACAGTGTATTTCTATTGTGTTCCCTCCTTCCTGTCACCCCATTCTCCTGCCAGGCATCCCAAGAGCCAGGAACAGTCCCAGGCCTACCTATAGATTGGTTGACAGCCTTCATACACAGATTCTCCACCAAAGCCTTCCCTGGTGGTGGCTGACCTGGGCCTCTGGGCTGGGGAGGGCAGAGGACAGCACCTGTCAGCATTTTCTTGCCTCCCCCCGCCCCCCACTCAGTGTTCTGAGAAAATGACACCGCTCAGTGTGGAAGAAAGAGCAGCAGGCATCACGGGCACGAGGCCAGCAGCAGCTGCCACAGAGGAGATTGGCAGAGTGGCTCCAGAGGGTAAAGGGTGCGTCCACGCCCTGGAGCTGACAGGTGACACGGGCACACATCGGGGGGCAGTGGGGAAGGCACAGCACTGCAGCCCCAATATTGCAGCCCCAGGGGCAACAGCACCTCCTCCCAAGCCATGCCTCCCAGCCTCGGGACACTGGAGATACTCACTAGGGTCTGGTCCAGGTAGGCCATCTTCTCCTGCAGCTCTGGTGACCTGATGTTTGGGTAGGGCATGCCTACCATAACCACGCACCTAGGGCCGAGGAACACGAGGCTGTGGTGCAGGGGCAGTCAGGCCCCCAGTGTGTTTGCCAAGGGCCAGGCCTCACCCTCCTGTCATCAATTGCTACATCCAGCACTCTGTCACCCCCCTCAAGCTGTGCTTGCTGCCTCTACCTCCCTCCACACCGGGAACAGGTGTGCTTGGCCAAGAGACCCAGTGCGGGACACATGAATGGAGTCCCCACAAAACTATGCTCTGCCTAATTTCCACCTGGAGCTAAAGGGCCAAAGTTACCTCCCCACAGAGCTGAGTGACCTAAGCAGCCAGCCCAGGGTGCAGACTCCTGCTGGCATCAGCTTGCAGGCAGGGACCTGGCCATTCGTGGAGTGAAGGGTGAACACAGCAGAGCCCAGAGATGAGAGGCCCACAACTTACCGGCCAAGGTTGTCAGAGAAGTTAATACCTTCACTCATCTTTCCTCCAACCACAGAGAGGAGCAGTGCACCTGTCACCGTGCCTCCCGCCTGGTCACAACACTGCAGGAAATACCAGTCCAGGTTGTACAGCCAAAGCTTGAAGGCCACCCAAAATGCTGCCGGCTGTTCTCTGGACCCAAGGCCTCAGAGTTACACTTCTCACCTTAATGCACCTGGAATACTCCGCCAGCACCTGTTCCACCTGGTTTGCTTTCTTGGGTTCCTGAAATATCTGAAGGAAAACAATGTCTCCCAGGAAAGAGTTTCAGAATGCATGGGCCCCAGGTCTGCTCGTGGCCTTTATGTTTTCCAAACTGGGATCTGGAGAGGCCCCCAGAGTCAAAGGGTTCTAGGGAAATCCTCCAGAGGTGATTAGGGGTTCCAAGTGGGGGGAGTAAGGAGCCAGCCGAAGTCCAGACAGTTCTCTGACATGCATGAGAAATCCTAGCAGGAACTCTGGGTGCCACTGTCCTAATAAGTGGGAGTTCTAGCTGAGAAGTCACTCACCTTTTTCCTGACAGCCAGGCGGGCGAGCAGCCCACTCTTATCCCAGTGGGCATAGACCTGGCGTTGGTACTCATAGGAGGGGAAGAAACAGACCACCCCTCCAGGGACCACAGTGCACAGGTTACAGAGAATGCGACCAGTCTCCTCCATCTAAGGAAGGAAGACAGACAGCCCTCCCTGGAGTCATTCCCGAGGCCATATCCAAACAGCACTTCCCGACTTTGAGACTCAAAACCACATACAGAGATCCAAGTGTGACTGCAGTCATGGGGGAGACCTGTGGCCGGAAGCGCTCCCTCCCTCGCCCCCCTCCCACACACATCACGATGCTAACGCACCAGAGCTAAAACTGGCTAGCATTCGAAGCCTCCCTGCTCAACTCCCGATGCCTACGGGCCACTGGGGACAAGTTCCACTACAACAAATCGGACACTGAAAACCCCATGTGTGCCTCTCATGACAGGCCGCAAGCCCCATGTTCCTGCACAGGGCAGGGAGCGATAAAACCAAATGGCAAAAGAACCAAAGGAAACAAGCAGATTTTCCTCAGGTTCATCCTGAAGGAATGGCCCAAGGCTCTAAGAAAACATTATTTAATGGTCGAAGCGGTGAGGGGACGGGGGAGCTCAGACCTCCCAAGGAGCATGCAGATGGGACACTATCCAGCCTGGGCCGCCTCCGTGTGGAAGATCCCAGCACTAATCTCCCTAACACCTGAACACTAAAAGTGCAGGCCAGGGTGCCCAGCACCCCAGAAATCTCTCTCCTGCCCTGGCGAAGGCGCTGGTAAGGTGAGCGGGCTGGTACTAACCATCTGTGGCAGCTCTCTCTTCTGGTATGTGAACTCCAGCTGCTGGCTGGAGGGGCCGCTGCAGATGACCAGGGGCAAGATATTGTCTGGTGGGATCACATGACCTGCAGAGACCCCAGGGAGGGGCTGAAAACAAGGGGCTGACGAGTCCGTAAGGCAGGGCCTGGAAAGCGTGTTCCCCATCCCGGTCTCCATGCCAGGAAGAGCAGTTCCCACACTCGCCCACGCGCCTGCTCCCGCAGCACAAGTGGGTGGTACTCAGACCTCCCCACGGTGGTGGAGGCCACCGTGCGGGAGCAGAGAGATGTGAGCCCACGCGAGAGTTGGCAAAGGACTGAGCTCCCATCTCACAGGCTCCTCAGTCCCTGGGGCCGGATGAGAGCACAGGGTCAAACCATGACGACAAGGGGCCGGAGAGTGACCCGTGGCCCATTCCACCCTGGACAGGGATTCTCACCACAGGAAAACTCCACCACTCGCTCAGCTTCCACCCCAGCACAGGCCAGCAGCTGCTCCCGGAAGTCAGACACCTGCAGACCACAACAGTAGGGCTCTGTGATCCCTGAGAGGACCGGGGACCGCAGGCCTGAGCAGGCAGGGGGCCCTGGCAGGGAGGGAGAGCGAGCGCGCCGCACTTTGGGGAAGACAAAAGTCTGGCCTGGCACAGTATGTACATAAGAACAGGAAAAAAGAGGTAAAAGGTAAGCAGATAATAAATGGGCAAAAATAAATAAATAAGTAACAATAACCCAGTGTTGGATAGTTTCAGTGAGCCTGTAGGAACAGCACGGGAAATCTGGTGAGCTGGGCACAGTGCTTCTCACCCCTGACTAGGCAACCGAGAGCACCTGTGGGAATTCAAGACAAAATCCACACGTCCAGGTCCCAGCCTCAACTACCGGAGAAGGACCTCTGGGGGTTGGAGGGGTGGGGCAGACATATACGTTTGTAATTTTAAAGCACTCTGGATTTTCACCTACTGAATTGGCAAGAATCCTAAGGCGTGACCCCTCCATGTTTCCTGGACAGTATTTTGTAAGCTGGATGTATTTTTTACTTTTTAGCCTGGCAGTGCCCCCTGAAGGTACAGCTCCACAAGCCAACACCTGCGCAGGGATACTCCTGCATGTGATCTCTGAGCGTACAACTGCCCTTTGGGAGAGCCCAGCGCATGCGCTCACCACACTCTTGCAGGGTAGAGTGCCCGCTGGCAGGCAAGACACACACCCGCAACGGCTACCAAACGGCGTGAGCGCCACAACACTGGCGCCACAGCCACTGACAGAAGAACAGGGAGAGAGAGAAGTGAGTACATGTATTTGCTCAGTTCTGCAGAGAAATGCAATGAAAGCAGGCAAGGACAGACCCGTAGTCGTAAAAGTGACTGCCTCTGAGCACAGACAGCAGCCTGCAGACGCGCAAAAGTGGAACTTTCTGAAGGCACCTTCCAGACAGTTTCGACTTCTGAACCATATAGGTGTTTACATATTTTAAAAACATATTAAATCAAAAATTAAAAAGCAAACGCTAAAACTGAAAACAGACGGCAGTAAAGAGGACCCTTTGTCACAGTCACAACAGAAGCACACAAGGAGCCTTAATTCCAGTGACTTCAAATCCTTAGTGAGCAGACATCCTTAGTGGGTACACTCTCAGAGCAAAAATAAACGCAAAGAAATTAAATTTCAATCACTAGTTTACTGTTAGACTATCCGTAGTATAGGAAAGTATTTGAGGTCTCCTGTGCAAGTAAGTAGTAAGTAAGTAAGTAAGTAAATAAGAGTGCAAGTAAGTAATAAGATAGAACAAACATCTTAAAAAACCAAATGTTCAGCTCAAGAAAAAAGATATACAGTGTAAGGTCAAACAAATTCATGGATTTTCATTTAGAAATACTCATGATTTTTTAAAGCTCTATCTTCCCCAGTCTGTCTACAGAAAAGCAATTACAATCCAGGAGCACGACCAACACCCCCCGCACCCGGACGCTGGTTTCCACATACCAATCCCCAAATAAGGAAGCCAGGTTACTTGGAGAAATGAAGGATTCCAGATCTGGGGCAAAGAAAGGTGGCCCCGGACATTCTGCATTCTGTTGTGCCAAAAAGCAAGAAAGCATCCCAAGGCCAATAAGGGCCTTGTCAAGGACCAAGGGCAGCATGTGGGGGCTCTGAGGGGCCGAGCCTGAAGCACCTGAGCATCAAAAGCAACAAGGACTAGAGATGATTTTAATTTGTTGACAAAAATCTGAGTCTATACACAAGAAAAATGGAAAACTAACAAAGTGGCAGGAGTGGTTCCAGTGGCAGAGGAGAGGGACCAGAGTGTGCGGGCACTGAGGACCCTTCCACTGGCTCAATCCCGCGCCACACATACCCTGGGGACAGAACCGCTGTGCAGAGATGTGGTTCTCTGTGCCTTCATGTTGCTTAAAACAGAGAAAAACTGGAAATCACCCAAATACCTAACAAAAGAAGAGTGGTTCTACAAAATATAACATATTCACATAACAGAGTAGAGCCGGAGTGTGGTGGGATAAATGCACACTACTGACAAGGAAAAATGTTTATGACATTCTGTTGCTGGCTGAGAAATCTGAATCGTAGCAACAGCATGTAGAGATGGAGATTTTTGTTTTTAAAACATGTATGTGTATTTGTAAAAATTACACACAAAGACTACTATAATGATATACACTAAAACAAATCTTTTGGTGGTGGAATTATCTTTTTTTCCCCCCTGCTTTTGCTGGTCTCTGCTTTCTACAATGAAAGCAAAATACTTGTGTGTGTGTGTGTGTGTGAATTTGTAAGAGAGGGAAGGTGGTATCCCTGGTGGGTCCAAGAAAGGCACGGCACTTAGGCACTGGATGGAGGCCTGCGATTCCAGAACAGCTGTCTCTGGGAGAAATGTGGTCCTGTGGCTCCAGAAGCACCAAATGCGCAGCAGTGCCCTTACACCCTCGCCCACCCATGGCCCCGGGCTAAAGGCCCAGGCCTGAGACCGTACAGAAATGCCACCTGGTGGGCACTGCTCAGCCTGCTCAAGCTGACCCCCTTCTGGTTTGGGGGCCCACTGGACAGGAAGAGGGCTGACAGTGCAGCTGTCCCATCCCAGCACCTGGAGCACAAGAGGCGGGCTCTGGTTCCCTTACCGGCTGCATAGTGCCCCCCGCGATGACCAAGGCCCGGCATTCCTTCACCACCTGGGCAAAGTGTACGGCTGGATTCAGGAGCAAGAATTTGAGGCTACTCTGACAAAGACTTCCTGAAAAAAAGAAAGACAGCTCTGTGGGGCAGGGGTGTGGGCTGCAGGCCCAACAAAGACTTCCATGAGTCTGAGGCAGAAGGGAGCTCGGTTGTGTCTATGGTCATGTCTATGCAGGAACCACAGGGATATCACTTTGCTCTTTGATGAGGTCCCATTTAATCTCCAGGATAACCCTGTGGTAGAGACATCTACCCTTGTACATTGATCTTCAGAGAGACAATGAAATAAAGCTTGGAGGTGAGGGAATCCAGACTCAAACCACCTAACCACAACCACCAGGCCACATGGCCTCCCTCGCAGCCTGGCCCAAGGTGCCCCACTGTCCTAGTGCCTCGCACCCCCCTCACCACAGGCCAGCAGACCAGTCACCAGCACCCGCTTCCTGATCCTCGCCCAGGAGGCGTCACGAGTCTCTCCATGCTCTGGCTTGGCGGCCCACGCCGGCTCTTCCTTGGGATTACCTTGGCGGCTCAGGATGACCCTGCCATCCTGGTTGGCAGTGGTGAGGGCTGCTAAGAAGGATTCGATGTGCATCAGCGGGGAAGCTGGCCGTGGCAGCCTGGCCTCGCCCTCCTCCACAGGGCTCACAGGAGCTGTACAGAGCAAAAGGAAGAGGGTCTGTGACCACAGAGGCAGTGGGAAGGCCTCCTGTGGCAAGCCTAAAGCCATTCTTCCCAAGAGTAGAGTCCAGGCACGAGGAATGGACGTTCCTGTCCCCTGCGTGCAGCCCAATCTCCCGCCTCCTAACTCACTCTCGGTCACTGTGGGCTGCAGGGTCTGCAGGAAGTGCTGGAACCCAGCCAGTCTGGGCTGCTCCCTGGAGGGTGTGAGGACTGCGCCATACCTTTCTGTGAAGCCGAAGAGCTGGGACGGAGTAAGAGAACACAGGGAGGAATAAGGGTGCAGCAGTGAGAGCTCTGGATGGAGGCAGGTTCTGCCGTACCCCAGACAGCCCGCACCTTGCCCCCTACCCCCACCTGCCATGAGGCCTCTAGCACCCCCACCCCCCACCCAGCGAGCCATGCAACAGGAAGGGAGCAAAAGTGACTCTGAAAGGCAGGGGGCAGCACTAGGGTGCTGCAGACTCTAGCCAGACCTGGGAAGGGGAGGGCACACCTTTCTGCTGATCATGCTCCTCTCACAGTAGCGCCGCACCTGTGAAAGAAAGCCTACTGCAGGTATCTGGCCACCATTTGCTGGAAAAAAGAAACCACCAGCTTCCCCAACCCCAGGGAAGCAGGACTCCCTGCTTGCCCTCCCCCGCCCCAGGAGCCCACAGCCTCCTTGTTGGCCAAGTGGGTCACCCTCCTCTGAGGTCCTGCCTCTCCTACCACCCCCACACAGCATGGTGGAAGCCTCGTGCAGGCAGTCCCCTCACACGTGTGTGCATGGCTCCAACCCTCTAGAAAGGTCCCCTAATCTCCTTCAATGTGACAGCACCTAAGCTTAACCTTGAAAGATTAAGTCTTAAAAAACCTGTAAGAGTAAAAAAAAAAACCCTGTAGGAGCAAAGGCACGAAGGAGGTAAAGCTTGGGTTTGTTCAGGCGTGTCTGGTGCGTACACTATGTGTAGCCTGGAAAGGAAGACAGCGAGTTGAAGCCTTTGAAGATTTCTAAAAAGGGTGCTATCTTTCAGCGGAGCTCCACTAGACCATAGTGTGGGAAAGAGAGCAGAAGGGAGAGGGAATGCGAGCAGGGAGAGCAGGGAGAAGGCAAGAAGAAAAGAGCCTCTCCTGATGTGGCAGCCATGGGAATGGAAAGGCTCCAGAAGTTCAAGAGCTATTTCTGGCTCTGGGAGCCGGTGACCATTTAGATGCAGGACCCAAAGGGAGAAGAAAGGAGTCAAAAAGGGCTAGACTGACAGCCTGTCTGATGGGGTCATGGCAGTGACGGGGACCAAAACGGGTAAGTTGGGTGTGTGTGTGAAGACAAATGGGAAGGCCGGAGGGAAAGCAAAGGGTCTGGAGTCCAGGCAGGGGGGCTAACACGCCAGGTACCATCTGCTCACTTGTGTGTGACCTATGCCTGTCCCTCCGGGGGTGACCTCTCCCAGCCTCGGGTCCCTCTGCTTCTGAGCAATGATGGTACATCCTACCCTGGAGTCACAAAACCTGGTGCCCTGCCGTGAACGCAGTAAGTGCGCTGTATTGTCAGTAACTTAGAATCCCTGAGTCGTGAGTCGAGCAATGGCGGTGGGATCCTGCACAGCAGGCCTGGAGCGAGCTCCCACTAGAGGCTGCACACAAGTCCAAGGCCTTAGGGGGCGGAGGGGAGGCAGTTCACAGCCACCTCAACCCAACAGCAGGATCATGCTCCCGAAGGCAGGGCAGAGACTGTGCCCGAAGAAAGATGGAACAAGGCAAAGGACCTGGGAATTTCTGTTTGTGCTTATTTGGGACAATGAAAGGCACCTTTTCTCCCTAGTCCCTAGGACCCTTCAACCCTGGGTTAGAGATTACTTTTTTCTTGCTGATGCAATGCCTTCAGGGGTAAGTGATTACAAACACCTATGCTGTAGATCCTCAGACTTCTAGACTGCCTGACATTAGGAATTTGGAATTTACTTTTTATTCCTTCGTCTTCACACAGCGTTCTGCTCACAGATGGTGAGCAATATAAGCAAATTGGACACAAAAGGATGAAAATCTCTACCTTGAACAGGTTGATGTTGTCAATCTGGCTCTCAAAGAGGAAGTCATTGATGGTCTTCAGCTCTGTCCCTTAGGGGTAAACAAAGGGCCTTGAAATCCTTCCTCGGAAGAGGGGAAGACCAGACGTGGTCCCAGACGTGAGCTCAGAACTGGCTCAGAGCAGCTCTGGGCCTCTGAAGGCAGTCCTCTTACCTGTCTGTGAAAGGCTCTGTGTGTTGGGATTTTGCTTAATGTTCCCTAAAATAGAGAATTCAAGCTGGTCAGGATGGTGACTCTCTAACCCCCAGCTCCTCACACTGAACACTGGACTCCTTAAATAAGAGCATTCGTAATTAACAGATTTTTCTGCCATGTATAAGCACCCAAAAACCTGCTGAGAAGACAGGAGGCTCAAGGTAGCCTCAGAATCTGACCCGTGTTTGCACATGGAGCCCAAAGCCTTGTGGGTTTCATTCTTTTCACACCTCCTCCAGAGAGGCTGGGACCAAGTGACCACCCTACTTTAGGCAGACCCAAGGAGCTGCCCAGGGGCAAAGTAGAGATGGAAGGGAAGAGCACCAGCGCTAGGCAAAATCCCTCCAACAAAATGGTCCCCTGGCTTCCTAGAACTCAGCTTGTATGTAAGCCTTCAGGTAGACAGCCATGCAACAAAAGAAAAGGCAGGTGACACAGAATCGTGAGAGCCACATGGACCTGGAGCCACAAGAGTCCCGCCATTAGGATCACGAAGCAGAGACAGTTCACACCCCTGCTCTGAGCTCTAGTTTACTTAGCTGTCCACAAGGGTGAGCTCGCCTGTGTTCCGTGCTTTCCTCAAAGGTATGCTCCAAAGTGACTTCACACGGTCCCATTATACTACGCTGTTATTACTACCTGGGACCGAGTAGGGTCTGGCAAAATAAAAAGGAATCAGAACAGGGGGAAATAAACTAGGAATCTAAAAAAAGATCTAAGGCTAGACAATTCAACTAAGCTGTAAGAGAGAAGAATCTTGGCGAAGATAATTCTTGGGGATGCAGAAAACCCAGGTGTCCTGACTGGCATCCAGGGAACAGACCACACAACCTTAGCAGGCCAGGGGTCAGGGAGGGCACAGGGCTCCTTACCACCCAACACAGTCACAAACTTCTCCAACAGATACAGGATCTGTTTGATGTACATCAAGTTCTTGGCCTTCAGACGCTTCCTGAGGAGACACGAATGGACATCAAGTGGTAGTACTCCACAAGCAACTTCCCTTCCAAGTGCCTCAAACTCAGGCCTTTCTGTCTAGTGTCTTCCAAAAGCAGGCCACGAGCAACAAATACACCCCCAGAAGAGAAGGCTCGCCATGGCCCAAGGCCTTGTAGCCAGCTGTGGCATCCTGAGCATGCTCGACCTGTGTGGGATACACACCATCGTGAACAGGAGGGGAACAGGGTCTCCCTGGCGCTGGGCCCAGGCCAGAGGTGGAGACCCCAGTGCTTTCTCTGAGACTGAGCAGGACTTTCCCTTCCCCTCAGAAGGCAGTGTCTTACCCATATCGTTCCATATACTGGAGCAACTGGGAATGGGCCTGGCAGAGCTGGAGAGAACAGAGAATGGGCGTGAGGGCAGGCCAGGCTCTATCTTAAGATTATGCCTAGAAAATGCCAGCCATGCCACATGGGAAGCAGTAAAGGGAGTGGGCCTGGGTAGAGACCAAAGGCCTTGAGGCTGCTGGGAGCTGAGAGGTCAAGGAAGGGAAGTTCTGCTGCAGTATCCACTTTAGGTCAGTGAAAACAGCAAGAGGCTAACTCTTTCAGGTAATGAATCTCCCTGTTAGTTTTTACTACTTTGGGCAAAGATGTATTTTCCACTAAGCAGAGAAGTGGTTCGAGGTAGCCATTACACTCTGGCCTAAGGTCAACCCTGGCCTAAGGTCAGTAGAAGTGGTGGGAGGCACGTGGGTGACTCACTCAGTTAAGTGTTTAACTTCACTCAGGTCACAATCTCAGGGTCCTGGGATCGAGTCCAGCATCAGGCTCCCCGCTCAGCAGGAAGCCTGCTTCTCCCACTCCCTCTGCTCCTCCTACCCCATCCCCACCCCCCACCATGCACATGTGCTAATAAAATAATAAAAAAAAAGGGGGGTGGTAGGAATACCACATGAGCTTCAGGGTCAGAAACCAGTGGTCAAGTTCCAACTCCACACTCCTAAGCTGTGTGATTTTCGGCACACTGCTTAAAGCCCCCCGAATCTGAGTTCTCAGTGTTAACTGGGAACAACAGCCCATGCGGAGGCAGTGTGAAAATTCATGATACTGCACACAGGCCATGGCAGAGAAGAGGTAATCAACAGTGGCCCTCGGAAACCCTGAGCATCCCTCAAAGCAAGGCTAACAATGCCAAACTACGTGAGGACCCCTGCTTCCTTCGCCGTATCATCCTGGCTTACAGAGAATAGGATACTAGCACCTGGGCTGGAGGGACTCAGGATGACTGACCTAGGACAGTGAAGAGCAAGGACATGAACCACTTCCCCTTAGCTGGGTCCCCCATAGTTCTACTATCTGCTGAAAAGCCAGTTAGCCCCCGACGAGTCCACTGCCCCGACTCAAGGCACCCTCTCCCAAGCCACCTCCAGACCAATTCCAGGGCTTAGAGAAAAATGATCCACGTCCCTCCACATCCCTCTGCCCCATGGCAGGCCCTGGCCCAAGACAGGAGAGGCTGACCCACCTGAGAACCGCTGACCTCTGCACTGTGGATGCCCGTGATGGTGTCGATCAGGTTGTGTGCCTCATCGATGAGCACCACCTGGCCCTGTAGCCGGATGCCCGCAGCCTGGCGGGTGGCCGCGTGCAGCAGCATCTGGTAGGGCAGCACCACGAGCTGGGGGGAAGAGCGGCCGCCTGAGCAGTGCTGGGGGAGGTTGGGGGTGGGGGGGTACTCCTTGCTTTGGCAAGTGTTCCCCGCCTACTCTAATTGTCTGATGCAAATCGTTTTAGCCAGTCTGATTCTGACTGAACCAAAAGTGGGGGTGGGGAGAGGGGGAGCAGAGAGGAGTGTGGAACCCCTGCCCAGCCTTATCAATACCCCTGAGGCACCCGAGGTTCCTCAAAACACTGTGAACACCCCTGGTGTACTAGAAGGTAGCCCTGCACTCTGGTCCCAGGGCTGTGACTTCTTAGCTGTGTGACTTGCGAAAGTCATTTAACCTTTCTGAGCCTTAGTTTCTTCATGGGAAAAATGGACTTAATAAACTCTATCTCAAATGAGGGCCAAGGGTCAGAGGTCGGGGCAACAAAAATAAGAACTCTGTAAATTTTTCGGTGCTACTTATGAGACCGATTTCCCAGTTAAAAGAATATTGATAAAGTGAAACTCTAGAAAACTGGTAACTTAAGGCCCAGCTTTAATCTGGCACCATTACCCACCTCCTGTGAGAAAACAGGTAAATCACTTAGCCTTTCTGGGCCTGTGTCCTCATGTGTACATATGGATAATACCTGCCTTAGCGTTTTCTGTGGGATACTACAAAGCAAAAATGAGGTGACAGCTATCTCAAAAAGTCAAGATCACGAAAATCTCAGGGCACCTTATATTTGCACACACGTATCTATGGCACTGATCTTGTGACACAGCAGACAGACCCCAGGAAATCATGCAACAATGGTGGAGGCTGAGAAGGTTCTAGAATTTCCCTCTGAGCATTTACGCAACATAGTTCAGGGTAGTATACTAACGAGCATTTAGCTGCTGTAAAATCATTACTAACATTGTTCCCTGTATTTCTGAAAAGCTACCTAATCTTTTTTTGCTTGTATGGAATTCTCCACAAATGAAACTCTATTTCCAAAAGTCACTTGAATGAAACAGTGGCAAGAAGACAGTAAAACCATACCAAATAACAATATTTTGGATCTGTCAAATGGGCAGACGCAAATGCCCATCCAAATGGGCAGTGTAAAGATGAGCCTCAACATGGCGAGTCGAAAGAAGACAGCCTTCTCCCACACCGACAGGCAGGTGCCTATGTCAGGATGGTTGGTCTGAAAGGCTGTTTGGAAACACATTTCTGTCTGCAGCACCCTGACTGCATCTTCTCAGCTTCCTGCTGCCCGGTGCCCCCGGACTCTGGTTTCTTTAGGACTGCACACCCTTATCAGTTCTTATCTGCTGTCCCCAGTAAGGCCATCTGTTCCTGCAACCTAGAGCCACAGGACACCCCCACTCCCACGCACTGGCTCCTGGGTGCTGTGTGGTCATCCATCCACAGCCAGGTACATCCTCCCAAATTAAGAGGAATGAGGAAATCCCTTGTGGCAGAGCCCACAGATGGAGCCAAGAGTTACTGTCCGACCCTCTAAGGTCTTTACCTGGGCTGCTGGAATGGCAAACCGGCTCCCGTAATAGGGACAGGCCCGAGCCTCCTTCCCCAGTGCCACCAACTGCTCAATGTCCTTCACCCCCACCAGGACCTGGTCTCGGAGGAGCTGCAGCTGCTCGTAGCCATAGAAGGGGCATGCGGCCCGGTGCTCCTGCCTTCTCCTCTTGGGCTTCTCTTCCTCAGCTCTGTTCCTCTCTGAGGGGGCAGAGGCACAAGGAATGACACCAGTCGACGGGGCCAGCACTGGGTCTAAAATGTCAAGACCCAAGTCCATGACCCTTCCCACTACTATTTAGGAAGGTCTCACCATTTGGGCATTTAATTTTATGTTCTCTAGAAAAAGCCAATAAAACCATCTTAGAGCGAGGGTTCTGGACTAGACACTGACCCAAAAAGCAAAATGCCTTTCCCAAGGAGACGACCTTAAGGAAAGACCCAGCTGCAAGCTCCACTGTCACTGCCACTTAAGACACTATCTCCCGGGCGCCTGGGTGGCTCAGTGGGTTAAGCCACTGCCTTCGGCTCAGGTCATGATCTCAGGGTCCTGGGATCGAGGCCCGCATCGGGCTCTCTGCTCAGCAGGGAGCCTGCTTCCCTCTCTCTCTCTCTCTGCCTCCCTCTCCATCTACTTGTGATTTCTCTCTGTCAAGTAAATAAATAAAATCTTAAAAAAAAAAAAAAAAAAAAAAAAAAAAGAATCTATAAGACACTATCTCCCGCGTCCCGGGTCCACTTCCAGCCCACTCCCCACCACTTCTCAGTACTGCCCCAGGCTACACGACCACCCCAGGGTCCGTGCACGGCTCTAGTGATGGGGGCTACCGTGTTTGCTTCTCTGCATCTCCATGCAGCGGTCATTGATGAGCTGTGCAGAACCCAGGGTCTTCACATCATCATTTATACAAAGATTCTAGAAGACAGAGGCAAAGAGAGAGCCACAGCAGTCACAACATGATATACAGCAACCCTCTGGGGCCTGTCCAGCACCCTGCCAGGAACCAGAAGAGGCCGATCCTCCCACTGCACGGCAAGCCCTGGGCCTGGGCGCACCATCCTTCCATGCCTGGAAGAGGAAGATGAAGGCCCAGGAAAGGGAGCGGGATGGCACCCAGGTCAAGACGCAAAGACTGCATGTACCTGCCGAGAGCCGAGGGTGACGAGCCGGGTGTCCTTGCCAAAGGGGCTCCTCCGTACCTCGTGCACAAACTGAGCCAGCTGGGAGTGTGTCCGACTGCAGTAGTAAATCTGCTCCGTGGAGGAGCAGGGGATTTCAGAAACCAGACTACAAGATCTCCATTCTCTGCACATCAAGGAATGCACGGCCCAGTAGGCTGAGAAACTGGGGACAGTGGCCACACACACACAAACCTAAAGCAATGGGACTCTGTCCCACAGCAGATCTCACTAACGCGGGGCCCAGGCAGTCCCCACCTCCCCCACTCAGCTCCAGAAGTTTACAAGAACACCCACAACATGGAGTTCCTCCCATCAGTCCTGCTCAGCCATGAATCCGGCCACTTCACAGGGCTTGGTCATCTCAGGACAGGCTGCCTCCCTGAGCTGTGGTTCCCCAGTGGGAAAGAACAGATTCTGGTGAGCGTGTCGGGGGTGGGCTGTCCACACACTCCTCCCTAAAGGCTGGGGGGTCAGGCTCGCAGTAGGACAAGGGGAGCTGAGCTGTGCTCTATGCTCCTCCAAGCCTAAGAGCGAGAAGAGATGAGAAACAGGGAGAAAATATCTACTTTTAACAGAGAAAACCAAAGTCTTACACAAATGAAACCAAATGTTTTTAATCATGACAGATGTCTGAACCCTACATACCTCCCAGCGCTCCATGCCAACGGAAACCCAGACAAGAGAAGAGGGAGCCAAAGGGCAGGGTGCTCTTGCTCAGGCCTGGCCTTACCCCCTAACACCTCCAGACAGACACCACCGGTCCATGGGCCTGCCAAGTGAGCACCCCAACACCGAGGTCTGGATCTGGGGAGCC
This sequence comes from Mustela lutreola, assembly GCF_030435805.1. Lineage (NCBI taxonomy): Eukaryota > Metazoa > Chordata > Mammalia > Carnivora > Mustelidae > Mustela > Mustela lutreola. Next base: position 44,747,230 of record NC_081297.1, read on the forward strand.
CCAGAGTCAGGAGACTGGAGGCTCTTTGTTGATGACAGAGCGAGAAGAAGCCAAGAGCAGACACAGAGCCCTGGACTCAGGACCAAGCCCAGAATACCCACGACACAATGTCTTACCTTAGTTACATGTTCTTCCTCTGGGTCATCCTCATCCTCGTCCACTCTGAGAGAAAAGAACACAGAAACTCAGAGAACTCAGGTCACCTGAAGACACACTTGAGTGAGCACCTACTGCATGCCCACAACGAGCCCTGGACCTAAGCCAGACTCCGTCCCTGTCGTCGGAGGCCAGCAGAGCTGAGCTGAGCCAGAGACAGACAAGACACATCCCAGCAACAAAGTTCCACCAAAGCAAGTGCCTGCTTGATTGCCCACTGGGTCAGAGAGATGCACGGAGCTAATACCAGCCCGATCCTCCCCCCGGCACTCACGAGGGAAAGGAGAAAGGGGCACAGTATTCCCAAAACCTCCATTCGCTGTCTGACTCTGTCCATCATCAAAGGCTACTCCGTCCTTACTGTGCACGCCTCCAGCGAACTGGAGTTCTCTCAGTCCCCGCAGAACTATGCACTTAACCATTCGCAGCCTCGGACACGCTGTTCTCTCTGCCTGGTAGGCGCTCACCCCTCACTTCCTCTTTTACCTAGCCAACTGTGTCAACCTTGAGATGCCCACATAAACACGGCTGCCTTCCTCCACCTCCCCGAGAGGTTCGGCCAGCCCCTCCCTCGCCACACTGCTGTGGCCCCCTGCACCTCTTCTTTGCAACACCCATCTCCTTCCAAGGCACTTATTCTGGGTCTGTCCACCTCTCTAGACTCATGTCCGCAGGCAAGACTCTGGGGTGTCTTGCTTCTGAGAGGGCCAGGGGACTCACCCTGGCCTTGGCACACGGCAGGAACTCCAAGCACATTTCCTGAGGGAAGCCACAACTGACTGAAAAAAGATACTCTTGCCCAGAACCAGACAAACCTCTTCTCTCCTTGGCACCTCACCCCTCCCAGCAATGAAGGAAGAGCCCACATGCACTGAGGGACTGGGAGGGAGGTCAAGTCTGCATTACGAGGCGGAATGGTTAGCTGACATTATTAGTCTAGGCTCTCCACCAAACAAAATCTTTTACAGACACAATCCTCCTACAGGGCCATCACTGGGATTCTTTTTGTTCACCTGGGAATTTTTTTTTTCTTAAGCAAAAATGCTAATTCCCATGGGCAATTAGAAAAGGAGTTATTTATAGGGTTGCCTTTCCAGTCAATAAATAATTGTTCAGAACCCTTTGTCTGACAGGCTTTGATTTAAATCATGTAGCACAAGGTAAGCAAACTCAACAGGATCTAGATAAGAAGCAGGATGTGTGAAGAAAGGAAGAGCAGAAATTTTAAGTTCAGAACTGGTTGGGGCACCTGGGTGGCTCAGTCAGTTAAATGTCTGCCTTCGGCTTGGGTCATGATTCCAGGGTCTTGGAACTGAGCCCCACCTCAGGCTCCCTTGCTCAGTGGGGAGTCTGCTTTTCCCTATCCCTCTGCTGCGCCCCCTGTCTGTGCTCTCACTCTCACTCACTCTGTCAAATAAATAAATAAAATCTTTTTTTTTTTTTTTTTTAAGATTTTATTTATTTGACAGAGGGAAACACAGCGAGAGAGGGAACACAAGCAGGGGGGAGTGGGAGAGGGAGAAGCAGGCTTCCTGCTAAGCAGGGAGCCCGACCAGAACTCCAACCCAGGACCCTGGGATCATGACCTGAGCCAAAGGTGTCTGCTGACTGAGCCACCCAGGTGCCTCAATAAATAAAATCTTAAACAAAACAAAACAAAACAAAAAACTGGTTGTGTTCTCAGAGAGGGTCCTCCTCCCTCTCCAAATAGCAAGGCATGGAAGCTGCAGGAGTTAATCTGCAGGATTAAGGGCTCAGGCCAAAGCCCTGGGTAGTTGCACTTTGTTACTCTAATATTCACAAACTCCACTCAAGTCCTTTCTCTTGTCCCCGGGGGGCGGCTCTCGAGGAGAAGTCCAGGAGCAGGCAAGTAATCTCGGAGGCAGGTGGCAAAGGGTTTGCAAAGCACTTCCTATCTCCCCGAGGTGAAATGCCTAAAGAGGTCTGACCATCTCAGCCCTGGGCAGGGTCAGAAGTTTTGGTTCTAATCCAAGTCCTGAAATCTGTGCTAAGGGCAGGCCTCTAGCACCAACAAAGAAAAGCGCAGGGCCAGATAATTTAACTGGCCAGACTGATGATGATTTCAATATTTAAAGAAATGATGGTAACCCTTCTCCAACTCTTCCAAAACACAGAAGAGAAGGAACACTCCCAAACTCATTTTATGGGGCCAGTATTACCCCAACACCAAAGCCAGATAATGACACTACGTAAGATATACAAGCCACTATATCTCCGATAAAGACAGAGGCAAACACTCCCAACAAAATGTTAGCAAACTGAGTTAAATAGCACACAAAAACGATCATGCCCCATGATCAAGCGGAGCTCCTGCCTGAAAGACAAGAATGGCTCAACATATGCAAATCAGTAAATGTGACACATCAGTCAACAGAATGATAGACAAAAGTCACATGATCATCTCAGTAACACAGAAAAAACAAACGACAAAATCCAACACCCAGTCATGATAAAAACTTTGCTGTATGAGGTACAGAAGGAACGTCCCTCGACAAAGGCTATCTGTGACAAGCCCACAGCTAACACTACTCAGCAGTGAAAGCTTTCCCACTAAGACAAGACTAAGATGAAGGTGCTTACTTTTACCTCTTCTCTGCAATACAGTGGAAGTCCTAGCCAGACCCATCAGTCAAGAAAAAAGAAGAAAAAGCATCCAAACTGGGAAGGAAGAAGTAAAACTACCTGTTAGCAAATGACATGATCATACACAGGAAAAGCCTGAAGATAGCACCAAAAAACTGTTAGAACTAATTTGCAAATTCAGTGAAGTTGCAAGGTACAAAATCAACACACAAAAATCAATTTCATTTCTGCATGCTAACAATAAACTATCTGAGACAGAAATAAAGAAAACAGTCTAGTTTACAATGGCATCAAAGACAATAAAATACTCAGGAGGTAAACACTTACACACTCACAGCTACAAGACTTCAGTGAAAGAACCTGAAGAAGACACGAACGACAGACTGTCCCATGTTTGCAAGTCAGAAGAATTCATGCTGCTGAAATGTCCACACTACTGAAATCCATTTATAGATTCAGCGCCATCCTATATCAAGAGTCCAACAATATTTTTAACAAACATAGGAAAACAAAGATCCTAAAAATCATATGCAACCACAAAAGACCCCAAATAGCCAAAGCAATCTTGAGAAAGAAGAACAAAGCTGGAAGCATCACATGTTCTGATTTTCAACAGTACGATTATCAAGAGTACAGCACTGGCACAAAAACAGTAGAATAGGGACACCTGGGTGGCTCAGTGGGTTAGGCCGCTCAGGTCATGATCTCAGGGTCCTGGGATCGAGTCCCACATCAGGCTCCCTGCTCAGCAGGGGGCCTGCTTCCCTTCCTCTCTCTCTGCCTGCCTCTCTGCCCACTTGTGATCTCTCTCTGTCAAATAAAAAAAAAAAAAAAAAAAAAAAAAGTAGAATAATCAAGGCAGGAAGGTACTGGCATAAAAACAAACACATAAGACTCGTGGAACAGAACCCAGAAATAAACCCATGCATATACAATAAAGTAGTATTTGACAAGGGAGCCAAGAATACTCAATGAGGAAAAGACCTTCTCTTCAGTATGTGCTGAAGAAACGGAAGAGTCACATGCAAAAGAATGAAACGCAATCCCTATCCTACACCACTTAAAACTCAAAAGGGATTAAAGACTTAAATGTGAGGCCTAAAACTCCTAGAAGAAAACACACAGAAAAAAGCTTTATGACACTGGTCTTCACAGTGATTTCTTTCGCTATGACATCAAAAGTATAAACAAAGCAAGAATAAACAAGTGGGACTATGTCAAAATAAAAAGCTTTTGCTACGGCAAAAGAAACAATCAACAAAATAGAACAGGAATCAAAAAATGGGAGAAAATATTTGCAAACCACCTATCTGATGATAAGGGGCTTATAACCAAAATATATAAGGAACTCCTAAAACTCAACAGCAAAAACAAGCAGAGGAACGGAACAGACATTTTTTCCAAGTCCTACAAATGGTCAACCGGTCCGTGAAAAGATGCTGATCCCCCAAGGAAATGCAAATCAAAACCACAATGAGTGGGGCGCCTGGGTGGCTCAGCTTTCAGCTTAGGTCACAATCTCCCGGTCCTGGGTTGGAGTTCTGCATCGGGCTCCCTGCTCAGTAGGAAGCCTGCTTCCCCCTCTCGCTCTGCCTACTTGTGCTGTCAAATAAATAAAATCTTTATTAAAAAAAAAACCACAATGAGCTATTACTTCACACCTGATAGAATGGCTATGATCAAAAAGATTAAGTGTTGGCCAGGGTGCCTGGGTGGCTCAGTCAGCTAAGCAGCTACCTTCCGCTCAGGTCCTTCTACTCAGGTTGCGATCTCAGGATCCTGGGATGGAGCCCCATGCTGGGCTCCCTGTTCAGCAGGCACAGGGAGCCTGCTTCTCCCTTCCCCACACCATGCTGGTGCACACAGGTGCACAAAAGCGCACGTGTGTACTCTCAAATAAATAAAATCTTTAAAAAAGAAAAGAAGAAAAGGTAAGTGTTGCCAAGAACGTGGAAAAAAGGGAACCCTGTGTCCTGTGGGCAGGAACGTAAATTGCCACTCTGGAAAACAGCATGGATGTTCCCCCCAAATTAAAAATATTAAGTAGCATATGATTAGGCAAGTCCACTTCCAGGTATATACCCGAAGGAAACAAAATCCGTATCTCAAGATCCCTGCACCTCCCTGTTCACAGCAGCAACTAATGAAAACCACCGAAGCATACTCGGACCGAAGAATGCATGAAGAACACGTCACACACACAGTAAAACAGCCATAAAAAGGCGGGCAATTCTGCCAGCTGTGACAATCCAGATGAACCCTGAGGGCATTGTGGTTAAGTGACATAAGTCCGAGAAGGACAAATTCTGGGTCATCTCATGTGCGGAATTAAAAAAAAAAAAAAAAAACACCCATCCTAGAAGTAGAAAGTAGATTGGTAGGGGCTCAGGAGTGGGTGAAGGTAGCCAAAGGGTATGATCATTAATAAGTGATTAATAAGTAATAAAATTATTTTAATTAGTAAGTTTTATTAATTAATAAGTGACCATGTTAACAACAACGTATTGGTTAAATAGCTGGAGGCGGGCCGCCGCCGCTCTCTCGGCCTTAGCGCCATCTTCTTGGAAACCTCTGCACCATGAGAGCCAAGTGGAGGAAGAAGCGAATGCGCAGGCTGAAGCGTAAAAGAAGAAAGATGAGGCAGAGGTCCAAGTAAACCGCTAGCTTGTGCACCGGTGGAGCCACAGAAGCAGAAATATGGAAAGCCAGAGGCCAGGGACGCTGTTACCAATTGTTGGGCTGCATGCCTACTCTCTAGAGCTTGATTCAATGGATCTAGACCATCCATCGCCGTCTGATCGCAGCTACCACCTTTGAGAGACCCACCTTGTTCATACCAAAACCGACTCTTTTGGCCCTTTGCCCTGGACCTGTGACTTTTCGGGACTAACTGTTTTCATTTGTGGCTGAATGTAACACGTGTACAATAAATCATCTCTTCTGCTGTCTTAGCTGAAGGAAAAAAAAAAAAAAACAACACCGTATTATTTGAGAGGTGCCAAAACAGCACGAAATACTACGTATGTGAGGTAATGAATTAAGTGACCTCATCACAGTGGTCCCTTTGCAATACAGACGCCTATCAAACCCTCATGGTACACAACTTCAACTCACACAGTGTTCTATCCTGACTGTAGCTCAATAAAGCTGAGGGGGAAAGAAGGAAGTCAGGGCAGCCGGGACGAGGAGCATCCTCGGGTCAAGTCAGATGGTGCACTGCAGCCCAGCTGTGAAGGTTTTCTCCATCACCCGTGGAGTTACACTCTACACTGACTCGGTCACCACAGCGTCAATGACAACGTGGGACACATGGGACCTGGTGTCACCTTTAGAGAAGCAGGAAACCTCCCTTCCAAGCTGGGAGCCCAAGAGGAATGACCTCTAGGGGCACTCATGCCTTGGGGCATGATGTCAAAATGATGTCAAAATGACCTCAACGCCCAAACTCTTAACAGGTCGCTCCCCCACTTGTAATGGCCCACAGCCCCGCAACACGGAGAAAGACACCCAGCGTCCTCGGTGGAACTCCGAGGCCCACACAAACTGACAGCTGCCTCTACTCTACCTCATTTGCTTTTAGCCGCTGGACCTTCTGTGTGTCCCTCAACCCACCAAACCTGCTCCCCTTTCCAGACCAGGGCACCAGCAGACCTCTGACTAGCCCTGTCCTCCAGGTCTTCCCACGGCTCCTTCTCACCCTTCCTCACGTCCTCGGAGGCCTCTCCTGGCTTCACCCAGAGGAGCAACCCCACACTCCACCTACTGCCCCCGGTTTTATTTTCCTCCTGGGCAAATGCGCTCATTCTGCGCAGTTACCATCTGTGTGTTTGTCCCACCCCCCCAGCTCCAACCACATGCAAGCTTGCCCAGGGTAGGGGGCACATCCGGCAGACTTGGCATCAGGGACCATGCTGCACCTAGAGCTGGCCCTCAAAGGGCATCTGTGCAACTGAACTGTGAATGAAAGAGGAGGCCCCGACAAGAGGCAGCTGTCATCTTCAGGGTCTTCTACTCCACCCAGCAGCTTACTACTCATAAATCAGAAACTCAGACAGAAACCGGACAGTGGAGACAACAGCTTAGGCTAAGGATACGTTGATGGTTTACATCCTAAAGCTCCCACGGTGTCGTCTGGGAGCAAGGAGCACACGACTAGAGCCGGCCCAGCTGGTTCCAAGGCCCACTGCTCTGTCCCCAGCCCTGTGGCTTCGGCTAGGGCACAGCCCCCGCTGGGTGTGACAGGGAGACGCAAACCTGGTGAGGGCAACGGAGCTCAGACGCACAGAGCCAGCGCCAGCAGATGCAAGGGCACCGTCTCCAGCCTTCTGAGTGCTCCAGAGAAGCCTGGATGAGAGCTGGGGCAGGGGGCTGGCACGCCATCCCTTCGAACACCTTGTGAGGGGCAAAACCACCTGCCTCTCTTTGGGCACAGGAGCCGCCCCCGTGGGAGCTCCCATGGCAACGCAGGCAGGGGCAATGGGTGAAGGAGAAGCGTCGTCTCACCCACGAGCTGCTCCCTTCTCCTCATCACTCTCATACTCGGCGAGGACCAGCTCCTCCTCCCCAGACACCAGTGGCTCCTGAGGCTCGGCCTCTGCTCCCGCCGCTAGCATCTCCCTGCTGAGGCAGAGGAGACGCTCCATCTCTTCTTCCTCTTGTCTCTGCCGAGGAGCATCGCCAAGCAGGAAAGAGAAACAAATCTCAGGACTGGACCCCCGCCCCCCAGACCAAACGGCCTCCGGGCAGCTACCACTGAGGATGACACACACGTCACTACCACAGGCCTCGCTCTCCTCCCGGTGTCTAAGGTATCAACACCTCAGCTCAAGCTGCAGCTACTGGGGGATGAGAACTCAGCTAGGGGGGTGGGGGTCGGCCCTGGCCACTCACCCAGGGAAGCAACAGCACCCACGCACTGTCCCCGCCACCCCCGCAGAGGTCGCTCACCACACGCTTGGCTGCATACTTGAGCTGCGCATTGTGCCGAATCTGCCGCAGGCGCTCCTCTCGCTTCTTCCTCCTGACATGTTCCTCCTAGAGGGTGAAACAGCCAGAAAGAAAACCCCTGCCGAAGTCCCCAACCATGCCCTTCTTAAAAAGTCCAGGGCAGAACGGTTCTCCCTTCCGTGGGCAACACTCCAGAGGGGCAGCAGCATCTCTGACCCTCAGTATGGGAGGTCCACACACTTCGTCCCAAAGCCACATCCTCTCAATCAAATTCATTCCCTTAAAGGAGTCAAGGAGTCTGCAGCCGCAGAACCGTGTTGCCAAGGGCAACGGTGAGGCTCCTTCCCTGGTTGGGTAATGAAGGGAACCGTCCACCCCATCTAGAAAAGGCCTGTTGACATCAGCTTTGAAAAGACAGCACAGGTGCAGCACCACTGACTCAAGGAGGCACTGCAAAGGCAAAGGACATGCTACCCCCAGAATCAACCCCAAATCACCAGCCAAGCCCTGTTTCCTGGATGGCTCCCAGCTCCTATCACCCCACAGCTCACCTTCAGACGGTCCACCAGGTCCCTTTCTTCTTTCTTCTGCACAAACTGAGTCACCCAGTCAGGCTCTCCTGCAGGCCTCGGGGTGTCTGGGGTCTCTTTGCAGGAGGATGAGAGAGTCAGGGGCTGCTCCTTCCCATCACTCAAGGGGACAGTTCCAGTTTCAAGGAGACGTGCCTCTTCCTGATGTTTTCTCTGCTCAAAGTCACGGAGCCAGGAAAGAGCCCCACAAATAAGACTTAAAGATTTTCCCTACAAGAAGAAAAAAAGTCTTCAAAAATAAGAACAAAAACCAAAGTTTTCCAAATAACATTTCTCATTTTAATAAAGCCTTCAAGGAAGGTCTAACTTTAAATATTAGAAAGCACTCTAAGGCCAATCTGAGAAAGGACAGGAAGGGATTTAGCAAAAGGACAGCCAGAAAAGATAAGAAAAAAAAATAAAAATAAAGTTCCTGGCTTAATTATATAGCTCACTATTCCCAAGATAATTTAACGTGGCTTATCAGGTTACATATAAGTACTGCAAGTTAACATAATTAGAAGCTGAGGAATTAGATAAAGTCCCAAAAAAGAATTAAGGCCAAAAACACATAGCTTGAAATCCTATATACTCGCAACGGGGAGCCACATTTGGCTCTATGCTTTAATACAGCCATGTGCAGACAGAACAGGATCAGTCCCATGAGATCCAGTCTTCAAAAAAATTTTAAAGCAAACTAATTGCTCTGGAGAACACAATTCTTAATTTGAAGACTAGAATATTCCCTATGGGTCCTCCCTGTGGGTTGAATTGTGTCCCCCACAAATTCATATGTTAAGTCCTAACCATATGTCTCAGAACGTGACTTTATTTGGAAAAAGGGTTACCGCACATGCAAGCAGTTAAGAAAGAGGAGGGCCCTGATCCACTAAGACTGGTGTCCTTAACACAATGGGGAAATTGGGCCACCACAGCAAGCCCAGAGGGCGAGAAGCCCAGAGGGAAGGCAACAAGGTGAGACACAGGGAAGGCTGGCCTCGGACAGACTGAGGAGAGGGCGGGAACAGTCTGCTCTCAAAGCCCTCCCTGCGACTCCCTCATCTGCACTTCTGGCCTCTGGAGCTGTGGGAGAGAATGCTTCTGTGGGTTAAGCCCCCAGCCTGCGGAGCTCTGTCAGGGCAGTGGGAGCACTAACTTCCGGGAGGCTGCCGCATGGGCTCCTTCCCTAAAGCTGCTGCTTCTGGGGTCCAAAGGGCAGTTCAGTTCGGGCGAGCCTCTGCAGGAGCCAACACGCTCTGGTCAGGCAGTCAACTATCCGAGCCTGCTTAACCCAAGGGGGTCTCAGAGCATCCAGAGGGGTCCTGAACCTAATATGGGCTTGAACGAACCGTAGGTAAAATGCACAGTGTGTAGGGTTGGGGATAGAGTGGAGCACAGTAACTACAGCTTCAGACTTCAGGCTGCCTGGCTGAACACTGGCTCTTCCACTCACCAGCTCTGTGACCTGAGGCTAACCTCCCTAGGCTTGTGTGCTCCACAGAGGCAAAAATGGGAACAGTTAAATAAGATAAAAAAGGAGGCAATGTATATGTGTGTGTATTTGACAGAGACAGAGAGAGAGAGAGAGAGAGACAGACAGACAGTACCTTCCTCAGAATTGCCTTAAGCATTACGTTCATACTCCTAACAGCTAATACCTACACCAGGACTAGAACAACACCTGGTACATAAAAAAGCTAGCTTCTGTTACTCTCTCTTTTTTTTTTTTTGGCTTTTGTTAAGTAATAAATTATTGTGACCTTGAATAAGAACCCATTTCATGAAGTTCCCTTGAAGGGAACTTGAAATAAAATCCCATGAAGATTTTATTTATTTGTCAGAGAGAGAGAGAGAACGCACACAGGCAGGGGGAGCAGGAGAGGGAGAAGCAGCCTCCCCGCTGAGCAGGTAGCCCGATGCAGGACTCGATCCCAGGACCCCAGGATCATAACCTGAGCCAAAGGAAGGCACTTAACCGACTGAGCCACCCAAGCGTTCCCTATTTCATGAAATTCTTAAAAGGCCCTATGATAGAACAGCACTTCTGAAGAATGAATGGATGACGTATCTTTGGAAAAGCCCATATATACCATTTCTCTCAGCTTTTGATGAATACAGAATGGGAAAGCCTTCTAAACAGCTCTCCCCAGCAGCAGCTGGAGAGCAGCCATTCTGTATTGCCAGTAAAATGGAGAGCCACTGGCTTTAGCCATCAGCAAGCTAGGGTCACGAGAGCCACCCCCTGTAACAGTGGCCAGGGTCAGACAGCTGGTCAGAGAGCCAGCACCCTCCCCTAAAAAGGGAGCTGAGGACCTTCCTTAAAGGAATGTCAGAGTTACCTTCCCACAACCACTGCGGGCACACTCTATCACAAAGAGAAAGGAGAACTGAGGCCTGCAATTCTATATCCTCTAGTAAGACAACAAAATTTTAAATTGGAAAATGCTAAAAGGATACATGACCAAATGCTCATGTTAGGAAATAAATTTAATAAAGTACCCACAACATACCTAGCTTTGAACAATGTTATTTCATGGGGTACCATCCAAGATATCACAATTCTAAAGTTTCCGCCAAGTACATTCATGCATTCTAAACACCCACACTGTAGCGAGCACTGGGCTTGATGCTGGGAAACAGAGTTCTCTAGAAAATACCCACAGGCACAAACTTAACACACGAACCATGGCCATGGGGCGTCACATTTCCCTGTGAAGCATGGGCTCCATCCCGGTGGAGAGGTCAGCACAATGTGGGGGCCTGATGAAAAGCTATAAAGGGGACACGGACAAGGGAAGCAGCAGCATCTAGAGCTAAGCAGGGAGCTCAGCCACCGAGGCAGAGGTGAGGCACTGCATGTAACAGTATGGGGTGCCAATGATGGGGAGAAGAGCTTACTACAGGCGTGATTTAGACAGTGTCAGAATGGGACAGTAAATGAAGTCACAAGGACAGGAGGCCCTGGAACCAAGAACATCTACAAGAAAGGGCTGAGCAGAGGAACAGGTTACATGGAACTGGCAGAGCGCGGAGATGGGGAACAGCCTTCAGGTTAGACAGGACAGAATGAACACATGCTCTTCTGTGTTCTTTTCTGAAACATGCTAAGATTACACCAAAGGAATAAAAGAGGCTTAAAACCCACCAAAACAAAGAAAGCGGAAGAAGGGAAAGTAACGGGTTTTAGGAGAGATGGAAAGCGGACAACCGGAACTGAGAGGAGTAAAGGATGCTAAGCCTGAGTGCCTGCGGAGATTCCCTGATAGTCGTGCTCAGAAGCCCCGAAACTGCCAGGGACGTCCCCACCCTGCAGGAGACAGGACGTGTACCCTCTGGAGGGGCTGAGCCAGCAGGGCTCTGGAGATGGTGGGTTGCGTGAAGGGTGGGAAGAGGGTCAGAACCAAATCGGGACACACAGTGAAAGACCATGCACCTAAAGCCACTTCCCCAAGACACCCTCAAGAATACTGGCCATCAGGCTGGGACCAGAAGGCAAGGGTTTAAAGGAGCCTACTCCGGAAAAACTGGATGGCTTGAGCGACATCACACAGACGCTAATCACTAGATGCCCCAACAGAGAGGCTAGCCCATCAGCCCACAGCCAGCCTGTCAGCCAGCCCTGTGGTGGCTTTTTCTTGAACACCAACAGGAGACAGCCAAGGGTCACCAGACGTTTGAGGAAAGCCTCTCAACAAAGCACAGAACCCAAACTGGAGGAAGGAGGATGGACGATGAGGTGATACAGGGTGGAAAAAACTCAAAAATGCACTTTAATCGATATCCTCAGAAAGATATTACTATTTCAGGGACACTAGAACAGGATGCTATTTTTAAGAAGCAGAGAATAAGAACAAGGTCCTAAATATTAAAGACAGAATAACAGAAATAAACTGAAGAGAAAGACTGGACAACAAAGTCAAAGGAATCTTGAAGAAGTGGAATTCAAAGCAAAACAAAACAAAAACAAACCAGTATGCCCAACGAGACAGGCAATTAGAAGACAACATAGTAACAGGATTAACCAGAAGGTCCAAACTCAAAGCACGGGAGTACCAGGAAGCTTATCGAATGTGTAAAAACATCTGAGGATGGAAAAAGAGAAGCTTCCTGTTGCGAAGTGCCCATCAAGAGGCCAAAACAAAGAACTGACAGCACTCTTCCAAACCACCACCACAATGTTTCAGAATACAAAGGACACAGGATATCCTGAAACTCTGGAGGGCGGGGTGGGTGGACCAGGACACCAAGGACGGAGGTGCAGGCCGCACTGGACTTCCCAGTAGCAACAATGGAAACCAGAGGGTGGAGGGAGCAACTGGGAGGGAAAAGCACTCTGCCGCTAGAATTATACACCCGGGACGCCTGGGTGGCTCAGTTGGTTAAGCAGCTGCCTTTGGCTCAGGTCATGATCCCAGCGTCCTGGGATGGAGTCCCACATCGGGCTCCTTGCTCAGCAGGGAGCCTGCTTCTCCCTCTGCCTCTGCCTGCCATTCTGTCTGCCTGTGCTCGCTCTCTCCCCCTCTCTCTCTGATAAATAAAATCTTAAAAAAAGGGGCGCCTGGGCAGCTCAGTGGGTTAAAGCCTCTGCCTTCGGCTCAGGTCATGATCTCAGGGTCCTGGGATAGAGCCCCGCATCAGGCTCTCTGCTCAGCGGGGAGCCTGCTTCCTCCTCTCTCTCTGCCTGCTGCTCTGCCGACTTGTGATCTGTCTGCCAAATAAATAAATAATCTTTAAAAAAAAAAAAAAAAAAAAAATCTTAAAAAAAAAAAAAAAAAAAGAATTATACACCCAACCAACCAATTGCTATCGAGCAAGTGAAAAGGCACATGGACACATTTGCAGACCAGCTAAGTCTCAAAATCTTACCCCTCCATGCGACCCTTCAGGAACGTTCTCTTCCAAAACAAAAGTGAACCAAGAAGACATGGAATCCAGAAAACAGAAAATCCAACCCAGAAAAGAATACACACAACAGGGATGAATCCCCAAAATATATACTCAGCCAGTATAAGAAGCCAGTCACCAGACAGGACTTACAGTAGGATTCCGTTCCCATGAAACTTTACAAAGACAGAATGCATCTGCAGAGACAGGAGGTGATCACGGGCTGCGAAGCGGATGTGCAAGGGGAAGAACAGCAGCCAAGGGTACAACAAACCCTGGGCTGATGAAAACGTTTCCATCTTCACTGCGGTTGTGGTTATATGGGGGTTTACATCTGTCATTACTTACTGACTTGGGGATTTAAAAGAGGCATGTTTCATTTTATATCAATATAAAGTTGGTTTTTCTTTATGGGGGTTTACATCTGTCATTACTTACTGACTTGGGGATTTAAAAGAGGCATGTTTCATTTTATATCAATATAAAGTTGGTTTTTCTTTTTTTCAAGGAGAGAAAGGAAATTCCTAGTATAATAGTTGTGAAGTAGATCTTAGAAGAACATAGAGAAGAAAGTCTCCAGGGTAGAATGGCGTAACTACTACAAACTGAACTGTGTCCCTCCACAAATTCGTATGTTGAAACCCTAACCCCCATGGGACTGTACTGGAGAAAGGGCCTTCAGGGAGGGGATTACAGTTAAATGAGGTCCTAAGAACAGAGCCCTGATCTAATAAAACTGATGTCCCAATAAAAGGAGGAGAAACACCAAAGATCTCTCCCCCATGTGAAGACACAGTAGGAAGGGGGACCCCTACAAGAAGGAGGAGTCCCCACCAGAAGCCAGAAGCTGCCCAAACCTTGCACTTGCCAGCCTCCCTAACTGCGAAATAAATTTCTGTCCTCTTAGCGCCCAGTCTGTGGTATTTTGTTATGGCACCTGAGCAGCCTGAGTAAGCTATAATTTTAAGGATGGACTAGCATACGGAGAAGCCCCTGGATGGTGTGAGAAAGTGATGCAGGTGTATTAAAAACTAGACAAATTTTAAAAGGCAATTATCAACTCTGGAAAACAAAAATTATTCCAGAAGAAAACCCATAATCAGAGCATCCTGACTTAGCAGAGGCTAAAATTTTCTAAGCTACATCGGGAGGATGGGGCACAGGAGGGAAAGGAAACAGTTACAGAGCTACATCTTAGCTATCACAAGAGGAAGGCACAATGACTAGAATAAATCAAGAAATAGCCAAGCTTAGAATTTCAGATATGCTATGCAAGTATATTTCTTAGGAACCAGTTAAAAGAATTCGAAGTACCTGTCCAAAGAACCAAGTTTGATAAATTTAACTTTTTAAATGACATGCATGCATTATTCTTTATTAGATTTTTCATATGACTTTAAACAAAGGAGAGGGATATGTTCAATGACACAACTATTGCAGAGAGGTCAAATAAGGACTCAAAACACCCAAATCTACTAATGAGGAAGTCACTGCTGATACTAAAAGCCATCTCAGGGGACTGGTGGGGAAGCAGGCCTGCTGCACGAGCCTGAGAGCCTCCTGTGGACGGAACTTGCCAAGCTCCACGGGATGACAGGGACATGGAGGACCTCCAGGAGGTTGCAGCCTGGCTGGGGGACCTTCCCATCAACGCTCACTATCACACAGTACTTTCTAAAGGAGAGGCAGGGACTGCTCGCTATAGCTCTAATGCTCTTCCTGGCCACCCTTGGATAAATCCCTCTGTCATTCCATTCCTGGAAGGAAAAGCTCACAGGCCTCTGACTGGATCTCTCCAGCACTGGGTAACCTAGTTCCTGAAGACTAAACCAGTATGTTTAACCTGTGAAAAAGCCAAGGTAATCCGTTTCTCAACATCAAAGCACTTGTGTGCCCAAAGCAATTTGGAAAGCTTGGGGGCTATAGGTCTTGGTTCCTATAGGCATTCACATTCTCCTTTGTCTTCAGCCTAATTGTTCCCAAACCCTGGGGCTGCATTTAATCTTAAATAGTGGAAGTGACTGTTACTCAGAAAGATAAACCTAGGGAACAACTCTGCCCAACTTCAAACCATGAAAATTTCTGCCTAGGTTAACAAGCATGCTAGGGGGCTTCTACGGTGTCATAATCAGGGTCTCTCGGAACCTTCCTGATGATTCATACTCACAGTGCCGGTCGGACTCTCAAATATTCCAATCTTGCCAGCCTCCAACACCCGATACAGCTCTGCCATGAAGTCTTTCTGGATGGAATACGGTGTGAAGGGAAAAGGGAAATGGATGCCACCAACCTCCTGGGTTTTATTAGCCATGGTCCTAAGGGGGGGAAAAAAAGGGCTTGAAATCTAGAGCAGTTCCTAAGAGCAGTCTCAGTACTAGTTACGGAATCTCTCCTCAGGCTGTAGGCTTTTTTGCAAACAGAGACCATGTTCTCCCCTTGGTGCATGTCCTCATGAAGTCATACCCAGCTCGGGCAACCCATAGAGTGACATTTGTCAAGAATGGCTATGCAGAACACAGCCCAGCAGAGCCCCGAAACAGAAACCACTCTGCCATCTTACCTGGGATTCCTATGCTTCTTGGACACCCTAATGCCTCCAGGAGAGGCGTGGAGACCTTGTCTCGAGGACTGTGCCCTGGAGGTCAGGGATGTTGCTCCCGACTACCAGTGCAAAATGGTTGTGCACATGTCCGCAGGATAGCCTTCGCTGGGCAAAGCTGTCACACGTACTCCTGCTGCCAAGATCTGTAAAATTATGACACACGGGCAGAGGATCACTAGTATGGTTCTTTATGTGGAACAGGTACATGCATACATCCGTATCTCAAAGGAATCTTCAGTTTGCCCTGACCTCCATTTCCAGAATATATCAGAGCTGCCTCCTAAAGCCTTCCCAGCCTCAATAAATAAGCGCTTCCTGTCAGGTTGCAGACTGGGAGAGCTCTGCTGACGAGGACTAAGTCCTGGCTGGAATTCCAGAGCTCCCCAACACTGAGACTGATGTGTAAAACAAAGGCAAAAGAAAACTTACTAAATTTCCTTACTACCTACAGCCCACTGACAAGTCCCTGAAACAGGGAGAGTGACATTCTCTAGGGACTCACTGCCTCAATGTTCATACTTTGCTAAGGGCAAAAGGTGATCCTAGCCTGACTACCCCACTGCCCCTCCCATGTAAGTCCACTTCAACATATAAAAATTCCTCTGGAGGGACGCCTGAGTGGCTCAGTCGGTTAAGCCGCTGTCTTCGGCTCAGGTCATGATCCCAAGGTCCTGGGATCGAGTCCCACATCTTCTGGCTTGGCAGGGAGCCTGCTTCTCTCTTCACCTCTGCCTGACACTCTGCGGCTTGTGTGCGCGCACGCTCTCTCTCTCTCTGACAAATAAATAAATCTTTTAAAAAAAAAATTCCTTTGGAAACTTCTTTTATCTCTAAACACCCCAAGATATGTGTTGGCAATCATCCTCCAAGCATATGGCCCACTGATACACATCTAAAGGGGCTCATGACTAAGGTTTTATTAGACAGTAATAAATGACCTTTTCCAACAACAGTTAGCCCTCTCAAGATCCTGGAAACCTTGCTTCCAAAATTCCTTAGAGACTTACATTATCACTAGTCCCCTCCCAGCTTGAAATTATATAGTGGGCCACTCCTCATGACCCCACTGCAGCTCTTTCTGCCCACAGGTCCTGTCCCTGTGCTTTAATAAAATCACTTTTTGCACCAAAGATGTCTCAAGAATTCTTTCTTGGCCATCAGCTTCAAACCCTAATGTCATCTTTCCTACCTCAAGACCACAGCGTTTCTTTCCTTGCCAGGCCAAGGTCTAAGAACTTCTCAGCTCCATGTTTGATCTTTATTCCCCTCTTCTGAACCAAATTTCTCCAAGATAGCTTCTGCATACCTCTTCTTCCTTTCGATTTTTTTTTTAATCTTTATTTTAATTAGGCTCCATGCAACATGGGGCTTGAATTCATGACGCTGAGATCAAGAGTCACATGCTCTACCCACTGAGCCAGCCAGCTACTACAACCCTTTCTTCCTTTCATCACCATGTGGAGGACTGACCCTTCCATTCTGGTTCCCACACTCTCTTTAGAAGCCACTACTCCAAACTATTTGGAAGGCCTATCTCTTCTAAGTACAAGTACTAATTGGTCTGAAATCCACCTACAATTGGCTACATGACTGGCTTCAATAAGACCAGTGAGTGTCACAGTACATTTATGAAAGGAAAGGTAATAGCCATGACACTCTTCTGGTTATAATTTAGGAGCACCTAACAGGACAGAGGTCAAAGAACTACAAGGGTGACTCTTACAAACTAAGACCACTTAATACTGAGAGGGAGGCATATAGTTAAAAAAAGAAGAAAAAAAAAAAAAAACAGGAAGAAAAGAGGAAGGTATCTAACAAATTTTGATCACCTAATATGCATTAAACACTGCACAGGCCTTTTTACTATTATTACCCTGGTTAACTTGTACAACTTGTAAGAACACAGTTGTCGGGTACTCGTGCTTCCAGACACTAAGTAATTCTCAAAGGCAGAGTTAAGAGAAAACCCAGGAATCCACACCAAAGTCCATATGGGTCTCTTTTAGTTACATTCATATGGAAAGAGATAACCAGCAGAGGCAGAAGGGAGATCTAATAAAAATACACATATTGAGAAATTATGCAAAACCTGCAAAAACCTACAACAGAAGCCACTGCAGAGTGGGATTTCTTGCAGACTAGAATTACAAGGAATCCAGATCCTAAGAGAGCTCCAAGAACCTCTCTAGCAAGTAAATACCCAGACTGCCCTTCTGCGGCTCAGGCACACGCCAGATGGAGCCACTCACTGACCTCCTCCGCTTACTCATAGCTTCTGCCTACCCTAGACTTGCACTGGCACAGGGCCTCTTCAGCACCCTCTACCTTTGAGCTTCAGAAGGGGATATTCTTTTCACTCTTTTTAGTTCTAAAATCCCAAGGGAAAAATCTCATCAGCATTGCCTGTCCTTTTAAACTAGATCACTGGTCAGCCTACAGACTGGTGAGGTTCCCAGCTTGATCTAATCGTACTTGCTGCTTCCCACCCCTTTCCACCACTGTCTGGGAAATGATAGACGTTTAGGACTCTGCCTTCTCGGAGAAGCCTCCCCCTCTATTTGGCCACCCAATCCAGGTCAAATACCACTCCCTACCCAAACACACATACACCACCCTGCTTGAAGTCACGCTTTTCTCTCATTACCCTCTATTTAATTTCTTCATAGCTCTTAGCACTAGCTGCACTTCTTTTATTTATAATCCTTTCCTACCAGAATAAACGTGGCATAAAAGGAGGAACCCTGTCAGTCTGGTTCTTCCCTGCCCCCCTGCACCAGAATAGGTACTGTGGCACCTAGCAGGCAGTCAAATAAATTCTGATGGAATGAACAGCCAGCTTGACATGGTGGCTGTTAAGTAGAGGTTTCTGTTCTTCAGAGGTGTGGGCAGAGGAGGTTCCACAACTAAAATATCTAGTCCAAGGGCCCATTCTTTAATGGTTTCAAACTGCTTTCATAGAACTTCACAGCAACCCTGTGTGATATTTTCATTACTCTATTTTATAAATGAAAACACAGAGACTCAGATAGGTTGAGACCTGCCCAGTCACTCAGCAAGTGCTTGAACCCAAGACTTGAACCCCCATCTGTCAGACCTCCAAGCCCCTGGGATTCGCAGTTCATCCCTCTTCCTTCCACCAGGGCAAGCTGACTAAAAAGAAAGACTTGGTTACTAAACATCAGAATGACAACATGAAACAATACAGAGGAAAAGTAATTATTATTTCACTTCCCTGTGGGTGGTAATTATGGATCTCATTATTCCAGAAGCAGCACAGGCTAAATCACAAGTTAAAGAAGCGTTTGCATAAAGGCTTGAATAATAGATTGACTGAGTGCTATTAAGGACATTTGATGGGAGTTTTTCTCACCTCTTCAGGGTGGTTGTGTGGTGGACAACCACGACCCCAGGTACAAGTTCTCCCGAGAATTCCCCAAGAGTGCTAAGGCATACACCAGATACTTATTAAAGCAGATAAAATACATGAAAGTATCTCAGGTATGTTAGTTCTGAAAGCTCATTTTCTTAAGTTCTCAATTATCACTCATTATTTGTGTATAAACTATTGCTACAGAATGAATTGGGTCCCCCCAAATTCACGTGTATTCATGTATATACTGTATAAATATGTGAGAGTCCCAAGGACGGAGCTGGGAGGAAGGCTCCAGCAAGGGAGAATGAGCAGGTTGTAGGCCAGGTCCTGGAGGACTGCTGTTGTGCTCTGAGTTAGCAGCACAGTATAGACTGTATTTGAAGATAGGGCTTTTAGTAGGAAACTGAGGTGAAACAAAATCATTAACAGTGGGGTCCTGGGGTGCCTGGGTGGCTCAGTTGGTTGGGCAACTGCCTTCGGCTCAGGTCATGATCCCAGGGTCCTGGGATCGAGCCCCATGTCGGGCTCCTTGCTTGGAGGGGTGCCTGCTTCTCCCTCTCCCTCCGCCTGCTGCTCTGCCTGCTTGTGCTCTCTCTCACTCTGTCAAATAAATAAACAAAATTAAAAAAAAGAAAAAAAGAGTGGGGTCCTAATCCTTATAAGGACGGGTGGCCTTAGAAGAAGGGGAAAGAGGACTCTTTCCACACCATGTGAGATGAGGAAGTGGGCTGTCTGCATGCAAGTCAGGAACACGGCTCTCACAAGGAACCAAATACGCCAGCACCTTAGACTTCCCAGACTCTGCAACCGTGAGAAAACCAAACTCTGTTAAGCCCCCAGTCTAAGGTACTTTGTTATGGTAGCCCAAGAGAACTTGAAGCCAGCGACGATTGTTTGGTTATGTTCCTAAAACACTTTAAGTTCACACACCTGGGAAACAACACAGCCCAGAAGAAGAAAAGCTTCTCCACACCTGCTGCCAACTCAGAGCACAACAGCAGCGCTCCAAACCCGGGCCACAACCTGGGCCACCTTGCTGGAGCCTTCTGTCCCCCTCCCAGCTCCACCCTCGAGGCTCTCACTATATCTAAGAACCTGCTACATATTAATATTTATTTCCACATTCAGGGCACCTCCTCCAACATTCTGGTCAATCCATTCATCCCAGTCCTCTAGACTGACCCCCTACTTCACCTCGATTCCCTGACGGGCAGTAAAGCACAGCTTTCAACATTATGGGAGCTGGGCTCCAGGGGCCAAGTACGGGATCCCAGCTCATGTTAATATCCCTAAGCCTCAGTCTGCTCATCTGTAAAAGAGAAACAGGTAACAACACTCACTTATAGCGTTGTGGTGATCACTAAATAAGGCAATTGATGACAAGTGCCTTAGCACAGCCGGGCTAAACTGAAGCCCCCCACGCGCGGTAGCGTTCTCAAGCCCAAGCGCAGCTCCACAGCCACTGCAGGTCCCGCCCTCATTAGTCCGCCCTTTCCCCTCGCACTGGCTCCTAGCCTGCCAATCACATTTTGGTCCCACCCCTTCGGCTCCAGAACCGAATTTTCCCGCTCCCTGCTCGCCCAGCCCCTCTGCACAACCGCCCGCGGTGTCTGCGCTTCCACTGGCGTCTACCGTCTATCCTCTCACTTCGCTTCATCCTCACGCGGCACCGCACTCACCTTCTTCGCCGGCGGGACTGCTTCGCTGAAGCCTGGCGGACGACGAGCCGGAGCAGAAGGTCCCGGAATTTCAAATCGCCGCGCACCTCCGTCAGCTTGGGCGCCCGGGAGGAGCGTGCTGCGTCGCCACGCCCCCACGCTAGTGCGCCTGCGCAGTCCGGAACTCGGAAGGGCGGGTGGGCTGACTCGCCTTTAGTACGTAGGCACCTGCACAGCCCATTCAGCGGGAATTTTTGTTTTTTTCCCCACTGGCGCCGGAAACGGTTGTCATGACAGCACCCTAGAGGCTGGGGTCAGGATTCTGGGCTTTCTCCCTTTGCCCTCCTGCCAGATGCAGGATGTTTTAGTGATCTTCCACTGACTGGCACCAAATGTACTGAGCTCAACAGTTGCTTGACTCGATCAAATTGGCCAGTATTGATCGAACACCCGAAGGACGACGTGCTGTAACCAAGAATCAGAAAACCCGTATTCTGGTCCCGGCTCTTGTCAGGCCTTACAAATGAACCTCAAGTTATTTTACCTCTAAAATGGACGGCATCTGCCTTGGTCACCTCGACAGGGTTGTGCATGGTCTTGGATATCCTGAAATCGTGTCGATTAAAGCACTCTAGGAGAGTGTAGGTTATTGTTCCCACCGAGTGCCAGGCACTACCCTGAAGGGAAGAAAAGGAAATCTAGAAAAGCACCAGACTGGCTATCAGGAGCTTCTAGGTAGGAAAACAAACGTCACCTTCACATCTCTGGAATTGGATTCTCCTTTGTTTAGTCTGGGAAATAAAACTACACCTGATCCCTATCAACTTTCTGAAAGTATGTCCAGTGATACTATCTGGAGATAGCATTAGATCCTATGGGTTAAGGGCTCAGTCCTACAAGACTGCTCCTGCCCCCACGTCAGACACCAATTGCAGGTCTGGGTTGTTACCTATGCCTCTGACCCACTGGGCTATAGATGATGGGAGGTTCCCAGGACCCCACCCTACCCCCAGTCAGATTGATTTGCTGTAGAGTGTCAGGGAAACATTTGCGTACTAGGTCACCAGTTTATTATAAAACCCAGATGAAACAGACGCATAGGGCAAGGTTATGTGGGAATCTTCCATGCCTTATCTAGTAGTACTGATGAAGTTCTAGAACCTGGGTGAGGTTTGGTGGGCTGAAGTCTGGAGCCGATGACCAAGAAAGAATTCTTGAAATGTCTTTGGTGCAAAATGGTGGTTTACTAAAGCTCGGGGACAGGAACAGCTGCTGCCCCGGGTTGTGAGAGATGGCAAGTTATGTACTTTGCGGTTGGGGGAAGGTGAGGGGAAGGGAGGTTTCAACGGAACTTTCATATGTTAAAGAGGCCCTACAAGGTGCGGGGAAACCGGAGGCCTCGCGGCTTGATCAATGTTGTCTTTGGGCAAGCCATTCACATTTCTGCTATCAAGTGTCTTTGTTATTGAGATTTGGGTTTAAAGAAATTTAACTTTATTTAGGGCTTGAGGAACTGAGTTATTTGCCTCTGGAAATTGTGCTATTGATAAGGTAACTTCTTTGTTTGTAGATCTAGGACATTTGTAAACCAAGGGAGACTCTTGTCTTGCAGGATTGTGATCTCTGCAAGTTAAATATTTGTTTCTCGCATATGGCAGTCAGGGGTGCCTGAGGAATGTCACACACGTTACCGAGGGGAGCGGGTGGAGAGGGGGTGCGAGGTGCCAGCTTTTGTTTTGTCTTCAGCCAGCCTCCTGCTCCCTCATCAGTACCACTCTCCCAGGACCTGCATGCATTCACTAACAGAAGATCTCTGAACCCACTACTTCTGGGGTTTTACTGAAGTTTCATTATGCAGGCATGATTGATTAAATCATTGCCATTGGTGATTGAATATTTTTATCTCCAGGCCTTCTCCCTTCCCAGGAGGTCTGAGGGTGGGACTAAAGTTCCAACCTTTTAATCTCCTGGTTGGTTCCCCTGGCAACCAAGCTCCATCCTTTGGTTACCTAGGGGCCTTCCAAAAATCACTACATTAACATAACACACCTCCATCTATCTCAGTAAATTCCAAGGATCTTAGGAGTTCTGTGCTAGGAATGGGGACAAATACCAAATACATATTTATTACCACAATATCACAGAATGATCCTAAGAAATGATAAAGGAGACATTTTATACTAAGTGCTTCTGCGGAATGACATAGGTAATTGGTGTGATTTCCCAGCAGGATCAAGGGATGTTAGGGATAGTTTGCTAAAATTTGAAGACAAGGCTTTCAGGAAGAGGAACGAGTGTTAAAAACTGCATAAAATCATAAAAGTTAAAAACTGCATAAAAGTGGGAGTTTATAAAAGGTGATTCTGATGTCAGAAAGAACATTTGGGTTCGAAGCCCATGCCAAGAAAGAATTACTGAGACATCTTTGGTGCAAAAAGGTGGTGATTTTATTAAAGCATAGGGACAGGACCTGGGGGCAGAAAGAGCTTCAATGGAGTCCTGAGGAGTGGCCCATTATATTCTTTTAAGCTGGAACGGGACTAGGGATAATTGAAAGCGAGGTTTCCAGGACCTTGAGGGGGCTGGCTATTGTTGGGAAAAAGTCATTTATTACTGTCTAGCAAAACCTTAGGGGTCACCTGGGTGGCTCAGTGGGTTAAAGCATCTGCCTTCGACTCAGGTCATGATCCCAGGGTCCTGGGATCGAGCCCCACATTGGGCTCTGCTTGGCGGGGAGCCTGCTTCCCCCTCTTTCTCTGCCTGCCTCTCTGCCTACTTGTGATCTGTCAAATAAATAAATGAAATCTTAAAAAAAAAAAAAAAAAACCTTAGTCATGAACCCCTTTAGTTGCATATTGGTGGGCCATATGCTTGGGGGATGATGGCCAACATGTATCTGGGGGGGGGGGGGTTAGAGATAAAGGAAGTTTCCAAAGGAATATTTATATATTAAAGAAGGCTTACAGGATTTGGTGGTGGGGGATGGCTAGGATTGTCTTTGCCCTTAGCAAAGTGTCAATATGGAGGCAGTTGAGTCCCTAGAGAAATGTCATTCTTCTGTTTCAAGGACTTGTCAATGGGCCATAGGTAGTAAGGAAACTTAATAATTTTCCTTCTTCGTTTCCCACATCAATTCCGGTGTCAGTTATTTTTGAGTACTTCTGACTACTAGTGACTGGGGGTAGTTCGAAGTTACTAAGAAAGTAATGGGTTATTGAGATGTGGCCCACCAAAATCCCAAAAAGGTCTCTGATGCCCTGCTTTTAGCTTTAAAGTTGATGTAATATTGTACTCTATAGCATGTTTTAGAAAAAAGAAAATTTTTTTAGAGTAACTGTCATCTGGTAAACTTGACTCTTAAGAGATAATGCTCACTAGGTTTTGGCCCTATTGCTTCAAAACTCCCTCTGTCTCTAGACACACACACACACTCCTAGGGAATTGAAGCCTCTGATTTAAGAAGCACCATTGAAGGAATTGGAGAGGATAAGACTCATCAAGGTAAGTCAGGGTCTGGTTGCAGAAAACTTTAAATAGCAAGGTGATACATTTAGACTTCATACTTGTAAAAAACAAAACAAAATTCAAATAAGTAAATTTGAAGATCTAATTGGCTTTTTTAAACAATTCACTCATCCCATCTAGGAAGCCAAGAGGAGCTCCACTGATTTAAACAAAAGTAAGGTTTTTGAAGAAAAAGAAGGCATTTAAAAGGAAGAAAGGAATTTGTTAGGGAGGAATGAATTGTTTAGGCAAGGTTGACCCCTACCCCAACCTCAAAGGGAGTGGAAGGGATATATCAGTAAATTTCCTGCTCATTGTTGACTGGTTAAAGGTTAAATTCTTAGGGGTTCAAACTGCAACTAGATTAGATATTGATTCTTGGTTTACTGATTTGGCCTAAGTGACAACATTTTGGACCTCCTTTATAACATACTGTAAGCAATTTGCAAGTCACTGAAATATTTTTGAATGGAGGGACAAAATTGAAAAAGCAATGTCTTGGAAATATTAAGCCGGAAGCAATGTGGAAGTGTTGCCAACAGACTAGATCCCAGGACTCAGAGGGGGATCCTGCTGGACCAGCCAGGAGGGCCCCTGGCTGCGCATAGGATAGTAATCAAATGTGAGCCCAAGAGGAGGTGAAAGCCAAGTTTATTGGAGATATTAAAAGAGTGCAGATACAGAGTGTCTGGGAGACTCAGGAAAAGAGAGGGTCTTGTCTGTTTGGGGTCTGGGGTAAGCATTCTCTCAGGCATCCAGGAACCAGTTAAAACAAAGATGAGGGCCCAGCTGTTATTCCTTGGAGGAAGGGGATCTTGGTGTCAAGATATCTAGGGCTCATGGTCTGGAACACACATAGGATGACTTATTCCGGTCAAGTGCACCTGCTCCTTCCTTAGATGTTAATTACTCTAAAGAAGTGATAAACTCCCTGTCTCTTCCAAAGGAGGACCTACATTATTTGCACTATGAGGCGAGGGTATACTTTACCTTATACTTTATAGGCCTTTACCCTACTTGCGTGCTGGTCCTAGCAAAGATAGAAGCCAGAGAAGACGCAGAAAGTAGATTTCTTAATCAAGTCCTTCAGTTTCCCTATCTCAAATGGTGTTTTGGAAGGGAAAGAGACCAGAAGCAAGCACACAAGCCAGGTTGTGCAATAAACCTGACCATGCAATAGGGATCTGCACTTCCAAGGGTGGCAGCAATAGAAATGAGAGGATGGAGGCAGTTACTATGAGGCTATAAACCTGCAGGTCACCCTCTATCCTCCCCTCATCCCCACCCCATGGATCATCTATAAAATACACACCCCTAACATTAGACCTTGGGCTTTGTCCTGAGGGTAAAATCAAAACTGTTAGACCTATGTGGTCCACTTCTGCATTTCTTATTAAACAGCCTCAGATAATGTCATTCATTGAATTAGCTCAAAGACCTTAACAAACTCCTCCCTAAACTCAAGGCCAGGGAGAAAAAAAAATATCATGTACAAATGTACTTTCTATAACTCAACAGTGAGAGCTATTGTGATTTGATGGGGTCCAGGAGCAAACGGTCACGGAAAAATTCTTGAGATGGTTTTGGTGCAAAAAAAGGTGGGTTTTTTAAAGCACAGGGACCAGGACTGGTGCAGAGAAAAGCTGCACTGGGGTTATGAGGAGTGATGGATTGTATACTTTTAAATTGGTGTGGGGGGAAGGGGTAGAGACAAAGGAAGTCTCTAAAAGGATTTTCATTATGTTAAAGAAGATTAATGAAGATTTAGGATCCTGGAGGCCTAGCTATTGTCAAGCTAAGGTAGTTTTCCTCTCTAGCAAGGCATTAACATTAAGAGTTGGGGGTTGTGCAGGAGTGTTAATTTCTGCCTGTCTCAAATATTTGTCAATGGGCAGCAAGTTAGAAGGAAATTTAATTGTATTTATATTTCCTTTTGCCTATGTTTATCGCCCTCGGCCCACAAGGACGACAAGAACCCTGGTTTGGATGCATCTTCTCTCTCCTTATTTCCGCAAGTCTACACACTTATATACGCTTACATGACCAATCAGCGAGCAGGGTACAGGAGGGAGCGAATCAGGCTGTGCACCTAAACGAACAACTTCGCTAGCAACCAATACTGTTTACTTCCTCTTTGGGCGTTCTGCTTAGTCTCACGAGGCAATCCTAACTTGGCAACTAGCCAGGCACCATCTTTTAATGGCGGAGGCCGCCCTGGCCAGGGGCCTGTCTCCGACATCTCCCCCTTTTTTCTTTTATGGCAGGGATCGTGCCTGTCTTAGGTTGTCAGTGGCGGGGAATATCCTTACCCGTCATCAGACGGCAGATATCAATGATCTGCGTCCTGTCTTAGGTTGGTATATTTCCCCCACCAATCTTACCCGTCGTTGACTACCGATCCAGCATACTTAGCCACACTTGGGGGGATGTTCCAGCCTCGATGGCTAACAAGGCCTGCACCATGGCTTGCTGTTGCCTAGGTTGCTGTCGCCTCCAAATTTGCAGTTTCCTTACTAGCAGAATCAAGCTCACTACAAGGATTGTCATCAGACCAATTACGCTAGCCCATTGTTTCGTAAAGGTTAACACATCTTGCAATGTTTTGATTATCTCTGGGAGGGTTGCAAGCTCAACTCTGGTATTATTTATCCTTGTTATTCCTAGTAGCAGGTGCTGAGTATAGTTTTGGAATTCTGCGGACTAATTCCCCTGTAAGTATTGGGAGAGCTGTCAGGAGACATTCTGTAAGTCACTCATATTAGTATAGGCTATGGGAGTTACACAAATTGCCGGGAAGGGTGCTATACATCCCAGTCCCAATAGGGCCCCCCATATATCCACTTGTTCTTGAACCAAATCCACTCTCTGGTTGACTATCAGGATTCCTGCTTGCAGATGTGCATTGATCTGAGTCTGTGTTTGAAGGGCAGCCGCGTTCCTTCTGCAAGAGTGTTCACAGCTTCAGCAGTGGGTATAGTTGCAGCAAGCGAGATTGCTGCTGCCGTGGCAGCTGCTGTAGATATAGCCAATGCTGTCACAATGGCGGCTGTGATACCAAAATCTTTCTTCTTTCTGGATAGCACCACCTGTAACTTGTCCTCTGGAATGGAAACTGAGATAGGAACATGGGTAGGGATACGCATAATCACAGCCAGCTTGAAGGGAAAGATAACAATTCCAGCACTGGGAAAGATAACAATTCTTAGTGCAATCATTCAGCTCGCTAGCATTTGTTATGAGGAAAAGGAACGGTGGCCAGACGCATATGGGAGTGGGCTGATAAGTAATATTATTGGGACAAGACACATTAACTGTTGTCTCAAAGGTACTAGAGTCATTTTGTTTATAAGAACAGTTGAGGAATTTGCCACCATTTAACATGGACACTGCTGAGATATCAGTACATGCTCCTAGCAAGTTACAGACCTGCCATGCATCAAAGGGAGAGGAGGGAAGATGAGAGAAGAGTTAGTCACTGGTGAAGGATATAGCCATGCTTTAACCACTGCTCACAGCTCTCTGGCTTGAGTCTGCCACAGGAGGTATAGCATCCCCAGAGTTATCATCAGCATCTTCAGCATCATGACTGGTGTTCGGAGGCAAGGCTGCATGCACCAGCCGCTCTGGGATCCAAACTGGAGCCTCCTTTTCCTCTGGAAAAACACATACAGACCCCCTACTCCATACTAACACTGGATCTGGTCCATTCCACTTTCCTGTGAGGATGTCCATCCAAAGTACTAAAGGCTTAAGGGAAGGAGCAGCATCACTTGCCTGTCTGTCTGCAGCTGATTTACCCATTTTGTCCAACGTTAAAAAATTCAAAATAAAGAGAATGGGGTCGAGCTTATCTTTAGGGGACCTGAAGGTGTCCCCTATTCCCCCTTTTTGTTTATAAAGCGCATTTTTTATTGTAAGATGCGCGCGCTCCACAACACCTTATCCTTGTGGGTTATAGGGTATTCCATGTATCAAGTGAATGTCAGGTTGTTGTAGGAAGGCTTTAAAGGGTTGTGAGGTGTAGGCTGGACCATTATCTGTCTTTAATTGGCATGGCTTTCCCCATGCCACGAAAGCCTGTAGGCAATGGGCGATAACATCTCTGGATTTTTCCCCCGTATGCACTGAGGCAAAAATTATTCCAGAGCAGGTATCTACAGACATGAACATATCTTAACTTTCCAAATTCTGAAACATATGTGACATCCATATGCCATATATGATTAGGTAACAAATCCTTAGGATTAACCCCCAAGGATGGGGCAGGTAGTGGTAAGATCACGCAATTTCTGCAGGAGACTACTATGTCCCGTGCCTGTGCTTTTATTATGTTAAATTTCAGGCGAAGAGTTAAAGCATCCTGTTTCTTCAAATCCTCCCCTAAATGGTCCCATTGAGGTATGTTTAGCAAGCCTTCATCTAGGAACCATGGAGCCGCCTTTTCCACTGTATTCAAAAAGGCCGGGGCAGTTTTTGCTTTTAGTGGAGTTCCATTGGCTTTCAGCAGGTCTTCTAAAGACCCTTCCAACACACTTTAGATACTTCAGATCCCATTATGAACACACAGATAACAGACGCAGACGTTAAAGACTCGCTGCTAAATTCCGGCTCTAAGGCCGCCCCGCTTCTTGTTGTGGTCTTGTACAAGTTTCCCACCACCTTTGTCGTGGTTTTACCCCGCATACCTGCGGACTTCTCCCTTGCAAGGTTTTTCTATTTTTACTCCCCGCTTTACCGTGGAATTCCCACTTTTGAACGTGGCTAATGTCCCCGCTTACCTGCGGACCTTTACTCCCCGCTTTCCTGCGGATTACCTTGCAAGATTCCTTTTTTTAGTTCCCGGGTGCCGGCGCCATTTATCGCCCTCGGCCCACAAGGACGACAAGAACCCTGGTTTGGATGCATCTTCTCTCTCCTTATTTCCGCAAGTCTACACACTTATATACGCTTACATGACCAATCAGCGAGCAGGGTACAGGAGGGAGCGAATCAGGCTGTGCACCTAAACGAACAACTTCGCTAGCAACCAATACTGTTTACTTCCTCTTTGGGCGTTCTGCTTAGTCTCACGAGGCAATCCTAACCTGGCAACTAGCCAGGCGCCATCTTTTAATGGCGGAGGCTGCCCTGGCCAGGGGCCTGCCTCCGACATATGTTTTCTGCATCAAGAGTTCCTTAAGCCCATTATATGTTCCTCTTTGACTTTGCTAATAATCTCAAAACTAAATGTGCGTTGTTTTAGTTTTTCATTGGCCAGTGTTTTTTATTTTTTTTAAGATTTATTGATTTATTTGAGAGAGAGAGAGCGCGCGCACAAGCTCACGTGTCCACCCATCCAAGTAGGGGGAGGCGCAAAGGGAGACAGAATCTCAAGCAGACTCCCTGCTGAGCACCCAGCCTGATGGAGGCTTGATCTCAGGACTCCTGAAATCATGACCTGAGCTGAAACAAAAAATCAGAGACAACTGACTGAGCCACCCAGCTGTCCCTCCATTGGCCAGTGTTTTTAGATACTTTTTTTTTTTCCTTATTACTTCTTGATCATTTTAAGTACATGCTGTAGTAGTCAGACCATCTGGGTTCAGATCCACAGTTAACAATCTCGGTGACTCTGGCAAGCTGTTTAAGGCCTCTGGGCCTCAGTTTTCTCAGTTATATAATGGAGATAATAGCAAGACCAACCTTCCAGGAGTCTTCTGAGATAAATGAGATCATCTTGGTAACATTGAGAGCTTAGCTCCAGGCATCCCATGTTATAAAAGCTCAACAAAGATTAACACTAATATGAATTGGGTTTGGTTTTATTATGTTTTTATTTATAAAATATAAAATGCTTTTATTATAAGTTTTCTTAGATCCCCTTTAGATAGAGCTGTAACATAAATCTAACAAAAATAAATAAAATTTAATAATAAGTAAAGCTGGGTTCTAGCTGTGAATCACATTTTGAGATTTAGGCCTTTGGCCATTGCAAGAGCAGAAATGAGGTCAGGAGGAATAATGCACTTTGAAGGGGGATAGGGATATTCTACCTTTGAGATATCTGAAGTTATGCAGCTTGATGGGATACACATGAGTTACATGCCATGTTACAAGCAGGACCAGGGCCTCTCAAACGCAACTTTTTCCAGGGTAAAGCCTGGTGGTCCTATTCATTCATTCAATGGATACCAACAAAGCCTCAGTCCAGAAGCTGAATTCTCTTAGTAAACTCAGAAAGTTCATATCATACAAATGCACAATCACTAAATTTACATCTCTGTCATTGGACTCATTTATAAAGGAGCCACTTCCAGTGAGGGAAAAAAAAAATTCATGTCTTCCTATTTGGGAAGCCAATGTGAACTGGAAGATTGCTTGGTAAGCATAGAATCAGAACAAGGAAATCATAGGAATCCGAGTGAAACATCACCACCTAGGCAATAGGAAGCTCCATGAAATGCACCTGTCATATCAGAGAAAACCTCCAGGGGCACCGTGGTGGCTCAATCCATGAAGTCACTGAGTCTTGATTTCAGCTCAGGTCTTGACCTCAGGGTTGCGAGTTCAAGCCCCATGCTGGGCTCCATAGCGGGTGTGGAGGCTACTTACAAAAAAGAGAGAGAGAGAACCTCCAGAGAGCAGATTGGTCCCATCCCCCCACCCCGACTCCATGTGCCATTCCCTGGTACACAGTGCAGGATGCACTCTAGTAATACTTCTCCAAGCCCTGGTGTCTTTGAGTACTAGGTCTGGTATATATCTAGGTATATAACTTTTCCTCACTAAGCCACACTCTAGTGGGCATAGGATACATTCTATTTCCTCATATAATAGGTTGGTCTCAGGGATACCGGGGTGGCTCAGTTGCTAAGCATCTGCTTTCAGCTTAGGCCATGATCCCAGGGTCCTGGGATTGAGCCCCACATTGGGCTCCTTGCTCAGTGCGGAGCCTGCTTCTCCCTCTGCCTGCCGCTCTCCCTGCATGTGTGCTCACTTGCTCTCTTTCTGACAAATAAATAAATGAAATATTTTTATTTATTTTTTAAAGATTTTATTTATTTGACAGAGATCACAAGTAGGCAGAGAAGCAGGCAGAGAGGGGTGGGGAAGCAGGCTCCCCACTGAGCAAGGAGCCCGATGTGGGGCTCAATCCCAGGACCCTGAGATCATGACCTGAGCTGAAGACAGAGGCTTTAACCCACTGAGCTACCCAGGCACTCATAAATGAAATATTTTTAAAAACAAAATAGGTCAATCTCATTTGTCAGACTGAATTTACAGGCTGCCTCCCTCCGCAATGTTTCTATGAGGTCTTCAGTGGTATTTGAAAATGGAGGACTAGAGTTCCGGAAAAAGGCAGAGGCTGGGTATATGAATTTGATCACCTCTGGGTAAAAGAATTAAAGCCATGATGAGTGATAAAATTTCTGAAGATGTGAACAATTTTTAAAAAGAGGGAGACATGCGGGCGCCTGGGTGGCTCAGTGGGTTAAAGCCGCTGCCTTCGGCTCAGGTCATGGTCTCAGGGTCCTGGGATCAAGTCCCACATCGGGCTCTCTGCTCAGCAGGGAGCCTGCTTCCTCCTCCTCTCTCTCTCTCTCTCTCTCTGCCTCTCCATCTACTTGTGATCTCTCTCTGTCAAATAAATAAATTAAAAAAAAAATCTTAATAAATAAATAAATAAATAAATAAAAAGAGGGAGACATGCAAAAAATGAAGTCAGACCCTTACCTTATACCAAATAAAAAATTAACCTGGGGCACCTGGGTGGCTCAGTCAGTTGAGCTATTGATCTCAGCTCAGGTCTTGATCTCAGGGTCACAAGTTCAAGCCCCACATTGGGCTCCATGGTGGGGATGGAGTCCACTTAAAAAAAAAAAAAAAGATTAATCTAAAATGATTTAAATGTAAAAACTAAAAGTATAAAACTCTTAGAAGAAAACATAGGGGATTTGGATTTGGCAATGATTTCTTGGATAGGATTCCAAACGCATAAATGTAACAAAGGTAAAATGGATAAATTGGACAACAATAAACTTTAAAACTTCTCTGCATCAAAAGACACAATCAACAGTGAAAAAGCCTCTTAATGAATGGGAGAAAATACCCGCAAATCCTACATCTGATAAAAGGCTAATATTTAGAATACGTAAAGGTCTCCTACAACTCAACAGCAGCAACAACAAAACCAGCCCAATTAAAGAATGGGCCAAGTGTCTGAATAGACATTTCTCTGAACAAAGCTATTCGCATGGCCCAAATAGCCAACAAGCCCATGAAAAGTTGCTCAGTGTCACTGACATCACTCATCACTAGAGAAATGCAGCCAAAACTGCAATGAGATACCACCTTATACCCACTGGGATGGCTACTTCGAGGACATACAGAAAATAATGAGGCTTAGTAAGGATGTGGAGAAATTGGAACCTTATACACTGTTGGTGGGAAAGAAAATGGTGTAGCTACTACGGAACAGTATGATGGTTTCCGAGACAATTAGATACAGAATTACCATATGATCCAGCAATTCCACTTCTGGGTATCCACCCAAAAGCAGTGAACACAGGGACCTGAGTAGGTGTTTGTACACACGTTTGTGGGCACGTTATTCACAATAGCCGAAAGGTGGAAGGGACCCAAGTGTCCATCAACAGATGAATGAATGAACAAAATGGGATATTTACATAAAACAGAATATTTTCCAGCCTTTGAATGAAAGGATATTGTGACATATGTTTCAACATGGGTGAACGAGGACATGACGGGGTTATCCAGAAAGACAGGTTCAATAGGATGTAGAGAGAGAGAGAGGTTTATCTTAAAGAATTGGCTCACATAGTGGAGGTTTGGCAAGGCCAAAATCTGATGAGGTAAGCCAGCAGGCAGGCTGGAGACTCAGGGAAGGGGAGCATTTCAAGTTCAAAGGCTGTGGGCTGGTACAATCTCTTCTTGCTCTGAAGAATCTCCCCTTGTTCTGTTAAAGGACCTTCACCTGATTAAATGCCGCTGACCCACATTAGGGAGCATAATCTGTTCTACTCAGAGTCCACGCATTGCAATGTCAATCCACCAATCCAATGTCATTGCAAACCACCTTCATGGTGCACCTAGGTGGCTCAGTCAGTTAAATATCCGACTCTTGGTCTCAGCTCAGCTAATGATCTCAAGGTTGTGAGATCGAACCCCAAGTCAGGCTCTGTGTGGAGTTTGCTTAAGAGTCTTTTCCCCTCCCTCTTCTTCCCCCTCTACTCCTCCCATCTCTTGCACACGCTCTCTCTCAACTAAATAAATAAATAAAATCTATTTTTAAAAAATCTTCATAGAAACATCCAGAAAATGTTTGACCAAATATTTGGTCAAAAATAAGCCAGTCACAAAAAGACAAATACTGTAGGATTCTACTTACATGAGGTACCCAGAGTAGTCAAATTCATAGAGACAGAAAGTAGAATGGAAGTTACTAAGGGTTGAGTTGAATGGGAAACTGGGAACTGTTGTTTAATGGGCAGGGTGTTTCAGTGTTGTGAGAGGAAGGGATTCTGGACATCAGTTGCACAACAAAGTAAATGCAGTTAACACTAAGCTGTACGCTTAAAAATGGTTAATAGAGTTAATCTTACATCATGTATATTTTAACACAATTAAAAAAACAAAAGAGGATAAAAACAAGGAATGACCTTCAAGAAATGACCCCAACCAAGGAAAGGAAGTGAGGAATTGACTCATTAGAGCAGCAGAGGGCAAATTAGGGTCCTCATGAGAGCAAAAGAGAAAATGATAAAAAATACTGCATATGGGGACGCCTGGGTGGTTCAGCTGGTTGAGCAGCTGCCTTCGGCTCAGGTCATGATCCCAGCGTCCTGGGATCGAGTCCCACATCAGGCTCCTTGCTCCGCAGGGAGCCTGCTTCTCCCTCTGACTCTGCCTGCCTGTGCTCGCTCGCTCTCTCTCTGACAAATAAATAAAATCTTAAAAAATATTAAAAAAATAAAAAAAAATAATGCATATGGCAAGGTCAGGGAGAATAATAACTAGAAAAAAATTCCCCTGGTAACTTAAGCAGGAGAGTTGGTACAGTAGTTGGAACAAAATCACTTAGTATGGTTTAAGAAGAGCCTAAATAATGAAGAGGTTGGAGGAGCAGAAGTACTGCGTCCATTTCAAGGAGCTGGAGAGGAGAAGGGGAACAAGGGAGGGATGCATGCTAGAAGGCAGGAGGAGGGGAACTGTGCAAAGGAAGACAGGATGCTGACATCGGACCAAGTGAGCATGTAACTTCTCCCCCTGCCGTTGACCACTTCTTCAGCTGGGTAGCCTGATTTGGTCAAGGCCCTCCCCAAATACAAGACTAGGGGCCCTACGAAAACCTGGATCTGGAGAGGGCAGCTATCTTCGTACAGAATGTACAGCCAGGGAGCAGTGATAAGAATTAGAGGTCATGACAAGGTTGGGGGTATCCTGAGAAGTCCACATTTGAAAGAAATTAAAGAGAAAGTCAGAAAGTCAAAGATGGAGCATACAGCTAGGCTGAAGGCCAGTGGAGCAAATGCCAATATACAAAGCACTGAAAGTCTCAGTGCTTTGGTTTGGAAGCTGGGTCACAGTAGTGTTTCTCCTTTAAAATTCAGCTTTCCTACCAATGCCCACCAACTCCCCCCTTTGTCATCCCAAAGAAATGACACTTCTCTGTTGACTCAGAGAAAGCAGCCTTATACCTACTGTATTAGTCAAGATTCTCCAGAGAAACAGAACCAATTGTGTGTGTGTGTGTGTGTGTGTGTGTGTGTGTGTGTGTGTGTGTATAGAAAGGGTAAGGGAGAAAAAGATTGATTTAAGGAATTGCCGATTATGGAGGTCAGCAAGTCCAAAATCTGCAGGTTGGACCATCAGACTGGAGACACAGGGAAGAGCTCATGTTGCAGTTCAAGTCCAAAGGTCATCTGCTGGCAGAATTCTTCTTGCTCTCAGGATGTCAGTTTTTTCATTCCATTCATGTCTTCAACTGATTGGATGAGGCCCACCCACATTATAGAGGGCAATCTGATCTACTTATTTATAATTGCAATGTTAATCTCATCCAAAGGCATCCCTATAGAAACATCCAGAATAAAGTTTAACCAACTATGTGGGCACTGTGGCCCATCCACCATGACACAAAATTAACTGTCATACACAGGTAATAATGAGAGCCATTTATTAAGCCATGTACCAAGTACATGGCTATTTCATTTCATTCCATAAAGCCTATAAAGTGAGTTCAAACATTCTCATTTTTAAATATGAGGAAAACAGTTTTAGAAGGATTTTATATAAAAGTTCATAAAATTTAGAAGCAATCAAAACCATCCTGATCATGGTTAGCTTCAAAGTTAACTTCAAAGTCAAATTAATCAGTTTGACCAAAGTGGGAACTAGTTCTTTGGTCTTTCCATACCTTTCCCCCCACCCCAAACCTATTATGTTTTTAAGTAGGCTCCATGCCCAGTGTGGAACCCAGGGTGGGGCCTGAACTCATGACCCTGAGATCAAGACCTGGGCTAAGATCAAGAGTCAGAGTCTTAACCAATTGAGCCACCCTCTTTCCATATCTTTCAAACTTTTCAAAATGGAGTTCCCATAGCCTAAATGTCAGGGCTCTTGGGGGGGAAAAAAAATTATTGCCCTCAGGGCACCTGAGTAGCTCAGTCGGTTGAGCGCCTGACTCTTGATTTCCACTTGGGTCACATCCCTGGGACATGGGATTGAGCCCTGCACCAGGGTCCTTGCTCAGCAGAGAGTCTACTTCAGGATTCTCTCTCCCTCTCCTTCTCCCCCTCCCTCTGCTCCTTCCCCCTCTCTCTCTCTCTCAAATAAATAAATGAATATTTAAACATTTTTTTTTTTTAATTAGAATGGACTCAAAGTTATCCCACCAAGAATGTTATCCATCACAATCCAAATGCACTTTCTTCAGTGAGAGAGATCAGGCTGGAGTTATTGCCACTCCAGTGTTCACACCCACAGTCTGCCTTTTTCTTCTCCAACCTGAAATCTGAACATAATGTGTCAGGCCTGGGGATTTCATCCAGTGTGTGTGGCGGGGGGAGAAAAAAAGAGATTGGACACTAGGGGCCACACTGTTCTGGCACCCAATTCTGCCTCCCTCTTATCATTCAAAACTTTACCTGAAGGTTGAAGGAGATAGTTCCAGAGCCGTCCCTGTCACTTGAGTTTCTCCTCAGCCCCCCAAAACCAAGATGAACATCATCTTGTCTTAGGATGAGCAAATAAGTTTTATTGACAAATGAATATGCTGGTGGCCAGAAATCCCCAAGGGAGACAAAGGACCAGAAACACACTGTGTCTTCTAAGATCAAAAGTGCCTCCTTGGGTGTAATCCTAAAGTAGCCCATCTGGTGGGACTATGGTCGGAGAGCTACTGGGAGGCAAAGTCCTGACATCTGGACAAACAAATGGAAAAGGCTTTAGTTCCAGAGCAGTTGGAGCAACTTAGTTTAGGCGGCCCCGGCCTCTGCAGGTGGACTTCCAGACGTCGGGATGTGTGATCTCTGAATTGCCTATTATGACTGGACTATTTTTCACCCTCCTATTGGACCGCTTGCGCAGTGGATTCAGAGGGCTTTGAAGCCACTTCCAGATTTTCTGATTGTCATCTCTTTCCCATTTGACACTCTTAAATAGCCGCTTCTTTCTTTTTGGGGTTTTCATGCCTGTGACCTTGAAGATGTTATTACTCAGCTGGCTCAACCTGGAAGTAGCGACAAACCCGGGGTTAACATATTCATCAATTTTTTTCAGAGTTGTATTGACCAAAGACTGCACAGACTCCACAGGATCATTCCTCAGACTTCCAACAGCTGAAACCAGAAAGGAGGTCAACTCAGACTCTTGATCTCCAAGGGCTACCTATCCAAACCCCATTATTTTCCACCCCACATACCAGGATATTCTTATATAACTTCATTTAGAATAACTTTTGTCACCATTAAAGTAATACTTGTTTTACTCTAGAAAACTGTTTACATAAAAATCATTCCAAAAGGAATGAGAGAAAAATCACTTAGCTGTCCCCCTGAGATAATACTATTAATATTTTCATACCAATCCTTGCAGTATATATATTTTTAAGTCATCTCTGTGCCCAACATGGGGCTTGAACTCACAGCCCCGAGATCAAGAGTCTCATGCTCTACTGACTGAGCCAGCCAGATGCACCTGTGGTAGTTTTTTTTTAATACCAAATATAGATACTTCTTTTTACAAAAATAAGATTTCCATTTTTTCGTCCCATAAAATATTCCTCTATAGAAGGTGCTATCCAGTCACGTGATCCTATCATAATCTCTGTGATGAACCCTCTATTAGTGAATAATGAGGTTGTTTGCAGTTTTTCACTGTTAGAAACCATAACCATTAATTCATTCGACCGTGGTTATGGAGTACTTGCTAGGTGCTAGGGTTGCAGTGGTGACCAAGAAAGTTTCCCCACCCTCGAGAACTTGACATTGCAGTGGAGGAAAGACAAAACAAACAAGGAGGGGCCCTGGGTGGCTCAGTGGGTTAAGCCTCTGCCTTCAGTTCAGGTCACGATCTCAGGGTCCTGGGACTGAGCCCCGCATCCGGTTCTCTGCTTGGCAGGGAGCCTTCTTCCTCCTCTCCCTCTACCTGCCTCTCTGCCTACTTGTGATCTCTTTCTTTCTGTCAAATAAATAAATAAAATCTTTAAGAAAACAAACAAACAAACAAGGAAACACAAATGAAGTACAAAGAAGGACATTTAACAGAGTAATGAGAATGAACAACCAGGAAAGACCTCCTTAGGCCGGTCAGGGAATTGCTCTCTGAGGAGACATGTGAGCTAAGAGGTAAGAAGCCACGAGAAGAGCTTGGGCAGAAGCATTCCCAAAGGTCAGAGAGGGGGTCACCTACTCACAGTGTAAAAAGTAACCAGTGGGGCTACAGCTTCTCATGAGAGGGGAGGTGTTAAAGGCTCAGGGTGGAGAGAGATTCAGAAGCCGGCTCAATCAGGGCCTTGAGGCCAAGCATAAAGGACCAGACTTTGACCCAAAGAGCAGTGGAAAGCTACTGAAGGGATTTAAGCCCAGGGGTGACATGATTCAGTGTACACATTTCAAAGAGAATCTGGCTGCTCTGTAGAGAAGTATAGAGAAGCAGGGCGTGTAGGGGTTGTTCAAGCCATCGGATTAGGGAATGGCAGCCAGGGGCTGAGATTCTGGTGGGAACAGAGGCTGTTAAATTGCTTGACATCCAAAGGATGAAGAGAAAAGGAAGAACCTTGGCTCAAAAGGGCCTTCAAGCCCATCAAAGTCTACAGTTCCATGCTGATCTCATTTATACTGATAACAGGAGAAAGCACCTGGCTTTGGCTACGCAGTGAATATGGAAATCCCACGAAGAACTATTTCTTGACCACAAGGCTTGTTAGGCACTGGATACGGATATAAACGTAACTAGAATTACCTTCCTTGGGAAAAAGTCCTCCTGTCTAGGTAAGGTAGGCAGTCTTTCTTGGAGGCTGGGTGGGATGAGGAAGGCAAGGTGAATTCTCTGATACACTGAGGAGCCTAGGGTTTTCGTTCTAGAATACTTCTGCTGAAATTCTCTGGTTGCTGGGAACAGGGGTTCCTTACCCTGTAGAGACTTGTTGGAAAAAATGAGAAGGCAGAACAGGTACAAAATGTCAGGGTCAGAAGCCAGGATTAGAAGCCCAAAGGGACAGAGGCTACTACCTAGTCACTAGAGGACTGGAGAGAGCACAGCTACAGTCAGCAGCAGCTAACAAATTCATTCTCCCCTGACCAGAGCGCCAGGTGCCCTCCCTACCTGCCACTGCCAGCACCTTGCCCCATCTTGGCCCCGAAGCTGGGTCAACTCAACATTTGTTGGTGGGACACACCCATTTGTATTCGATACTTAAACAATGTTTAAGGCCAGCACTGTTATGCCCATTTTACAGACAAAGAAACTGAAGCGCAGAGGCAGTGACGTGCCCAAGTTCACACAGCTCATTGCGGAGAGAGCTAGTATTTCAGACCGGGCTGGCTGACACTGGAGCCCGTGCTCGTCATTACACACTGACTTGGAAGAAAGGACCCTTTAAAGTCATTCACCTCTTTTTCTTTTCAAGATAAAAAACTGTAACAAAGCATAAAGGAAACAAGAATGTGTCCATCTCCAGGTGTCTGCTGGGCATTTCCTTTGAAGTATGACGCCACCATTCCTTCAAAGGCAGCGTATCCAGCTTTTTAGCTTGAAGCGGGTGCCAGGAAATGAAGTGGGCTCCAACCAGAGGGTAAGTGCCTGAAGACAAGCACGTGCAGGACCAGAATGGCCCCAACAGCGAAGCTGGAGCTTGGGCATTCTGACATACACGCCCGCTCTTTTGCCCAAAAGCACAGGCACCCACCGGCAGGGCGATAAAAGCCAACATTCTCTCCATCATATCTCTCTATCAAAGGAAGCAAACTGTGTGGAGATGGTAAACAACAAATAACTCAAACATCATTTCTATTGGGCACTGGAATGAGTCACCTATCCAGCACCTATCTCAGACACCCCAAACCCTTCCTGCCACCACCCTTTAGAGAAGTGATGAGCTCTGTTTCACCAAGTACCCTTACCACCCACAGCAAAATCCTCAATCTTCACCACAGCTGAAAAGCCCAGTAGGATCCTGGCCCCACTGTGATCCTCTGAGTCGTTATCCTCCTCTTCCTTTGGTTCACTCCATGCCAATCACATTGACTTCTTGTTCTTCCTTGAACTGCTGAGTGCTCTTGTCTCAGATAATCAGCTGGTTCAAGCCCTCACTGCATCCAGGTCTCTGCTCCCATGCCACTTCTCAGAGGGGCACCCCTGCCCTGCCCTCCGACCCCCAACCATTGGCCTTGCCTTACTTTCTCCATAGTGCCTGCTTACATATATGTACTTGGTTAGGGCCCTTTCCCTCCCCCGCTGGAAGGGGTGGGGGTGGTGGGTATCCCAGTGCTTTAGGAGAGTGCCTGGTATACGGTAGGTTTTCAATAATTAAGAAACTCAGTTAATCGAGAGCAAGGGCAGAATTACCAAGAATAACAAACATAGGTGTGGCTGTTCGGCTCTTTGAGGGACCAAAGAATTCTGAAGGGGAAGCAAAATTTCTCTTCTGATATACACTGGGAACACCAGATCTTCTTCTGCCACACCCCCGATTCCCATTCCCTTTTTCTCAGGACTTTGGTCAAATTAAAGGACAACAGAGTGAGCATGAGTTGGTGCAAAGACCCCTGAAGTGGCAAGTCTAGTTCTGGCTCGCCCAGTAATTCACTTCTGTGACCTTGGACAAATGACTCAGCCTCAGAAATGAGGAGGGTTATAGTTCAGGAGGAGGAAATGCTTCTCTGAGGGACCCCTAACTTCAGAGGCAGACGAGAGTGAATGGACAACCTCAGGGGTCTAGATGAGTTACCTCAAGTGCCATATAGTCTACAAATCCTTAGGCTCTCTTTTATCTTAAAAATTCATGCATCATTTGCCTTGTACTCTAAAACATGTCTATTATTAAAACACTTTTAATGTTATAATTTAATTTTTTTTTAAATTTTATTTCTTGAAAGTAGTCTCGCCATCCACTGTGGGGCTGGAACTCACAATCCTGAGATCAAGAGTTCATGCTCTACTAACTGAGCCAGCCAGGTGCTGGCTCAGTTTTAATATTAAAGGAGTTTTAATATTAAAAGGAGTAGCATTTATAAATGCATACTAAATTTTTATAGATGAATAATATGAAGTCTGAAGTTTGGTTCAGAATAATCTGGCAGGGAGGGGTGCAGGTAAAGAAATAGAGAAAATAAGGTAACCATTAGTTGATCCTTGTTGAATCTGGGGGGCAGGGGGGTTATTATACTATTTTCTAGACTTTTATTTTTATTTATTTTTTTAAAGATTTTATTTCTTTATTTGACAGAGAGACACAGCAAGAGGGAACACAAGCAGGGGGAGCAGAAGAGGGAGAAGCAGACTTCCTGCCGAGCAGAGACCCCAACCCAATCGGGGCTCCAACCCTGACCTGAGCCAAAGACAGCTGCTTAACCAACTGACCCACCCAGGCGCCCGATATTCTAGACTTCTAACGAATGCTACAAATGAAAAATCTTAAAACAGCCAGCAAAAAGGGCTAGATTACCTGCAATGGAACAAAAATTAGAATAATAGCAGGCTTCCTTTTAGCAACAAAGAGAACTAGAAGACAGTAGCATGGTATCTTCGAAGTGCTCGGAAAGAAATTGTGGTCTAGAATTATGTCACTAGTAGGGGCCCCTGCTGTCTCAGTCAGGGGAACATGTGACTCTTGATCTCGGGGTTGTGGGTTTGAGTCTTACCTTGGGTGTACAGATTACTCTAAAAATACATATAAGATCTAAAAAAAAAAAAAAGAATTGTGTGACTAATAAAGCTACCTTGCAAGAATAGGCTTAAGAAAAAGTCATTACAAAGGAACAAAAACCAAGAGAGCATAATAGGAAGATACCCACACTAAAGAGACTTTCAGGATGAAAAAAAAAAAAAAAAAGAAGGATAGTCAGAGATACAACAAGGAATGGGGAGCATATGACATCGCAGGTAAATCTACATTGTTTGTATAAAGTAACAACAATAATCACAGTATCTAAATTGTGGGTTTAAAAAAGAGAATTGAAATATTCACTAACAAAAACCTGTAAAGTGAGAGGGGTGGGCATCAAAATTCATGTTAATACTGGAGAGAAAGTTAAAATGTTTCACTTTAAACCCTGTTAAGCTCAAAGTGCATGATGAGGAGTCTACTTTCTGGACAGATACCATATGATTTCACTCCTGTGTGGGATTGAAGAAACAAAACAGATGAACAGAGGGGAAGGGAAGGAAAAATAAAATAAGACAAAAACAAAGAGGGAAACAAACCAGAAGAGACTCTTAACTCTGGGAAACAAACCGAGGGTTGCTGGAGGGGTGCGGGGTGGGGAATGGGGTAACTAGGCGATGGGCATTAAGGAGGCCCCTTGATGGAATGAGTACCAGGTGCAACTGATGAATCACTAAATTCTACCCCTGAAACTAATAATACACTATGCATTAATTAAATTGAATTTAAATTTTAAATGTTTTTTAAAAGTCTACTTTCTGGCTAACTCACCTGAAGAAATACTTACACTTATATCCTTACATACAAAGAGACATACATAAGAATCCTCACGTAGCAGTTTTTGAATAGCAAAAAATTGGAGATGATTTAAATAATGATCTACCAAGATTGTAGCAGATCTGTATGTACCGACATACGGAGTGGGGAAAAAAGCAAGTTGCAAAAACCGTGTATCTATATCTATATATCTATCCATATGATAAATATCACAAATTATATATTACATAACATATATTCTATGTGTACAGCAAAAGAATACAAGACTAGAGCAAACAGACAGGGGGAATTGGGGAGAGGAACCAGACTTGGGGGTGAATAGAACTTTACTCTAAAAACAAAAACTTTATCAATAATGTTTCTACTTTTTTTGCACAGACTATATTCATGTACTTTTTCTATAAATATAAACAAATTTAAAAATATTTTACTGCAATAAAAGAGAACACAAAACTGCAAGTTCTTCAGGGGACATGAATACCATTATAGGTAGCAGCGGACAACACATGATAAATGTTGAGTGACTAGAACATTTTTGTAAGCTGTGTTTTTCTCTAACTAGCATGATAATAGATAACTCATTTTCTTCCTCTTAGTCCCATTTTCTACTGTTTAAAATTTAGTCTTTCAAGGTTTTATTTTATTTATTTTTAAAAATATTATTTATTTATTTATTTGACAGGCAGAGAACACAAGGAGGCAGAAATGCAGGCAGAGAGAGGGGTGGAGGGAGGCAGGCTCCCCGCTGAGCAGAGAGCCCATTGTGGGGCTCAATCCCAGGACCCTGAGATCATGACCTGAGCCAAAGGCAGAGGCTTAACCCACTGAGCCACTAAGGCACCCTTCAAGATTTTGTTTTTTTAAGTGATCTCTACACCCAACATGGGGGTTGAACTCAAAACCCCAAGATCAAGAGTCACACGTTCCTCCAAATGAGCAAGGAAGGTGCCCGATTTTTTACTTTTATATATAACATTTATAGTAGTAAAAATATACTTTATTTGAAGTAACAAAATAGGTCCTTAAGGAATTCTTTCCCCCACTTTCTGTCCTGCCCTTTTGCCTCATGTCACCCAGATCTCAGGGATAAGGCTCAGACTCGCCATTCTGTATGACCTCCACATCATCATCATCTATTTGAGTCATGTTTAGCTTCTTAGTTGTTAATCCTAAAGATAGGACAGATGCAAAGTCATTCCAGGATTCCTGGATCTTTGGGCCACCCTTACCCCTTGGTCCCAAACACAGAAGCTTGTAAACCAGTTCTAGCAAAAAACGTTTCTATGAGATGCCTTGTAACCTACATGTCAGTGTTCTAGTTGAACAACCCTCAGAGAAGCGGTGACCCAGAAAACTGTTGTTGGCAGGTGACAAGTAGGGCATGAACCCAGGACGTCAAACTCCATAGGGTTCACACACCAACAGAAAAAAGGACAAAAGGCATGAGGCAATTAATTTGCAAAAATAAAATTTGCTTTTCCAATAAATGTAGGAAAAAAATATTTCACCTCACTTCTTTTTTTTTTTTTTTTTTAAATTTTATTTATTTACTTATTTGTCATAGAGAGAGAAGCAAGAGCAAGCAAAGGCAGACAGAGTGGCAGGCAGAGGCAGAGGGAGAAGCAGGCTCCCCGCCAAGCAAGGAGCCCGATGTGGGACTCAATCCCAGGCCGCTGGGATCATGACCTGAGCCGAAGGCAGCTGCTTAACCAACTGAGCCACCCAGGCGTCCCAACCTCACTTCTTTTTTTAAAGGATTTTTTTTTTTAAGATTTTATTTATTTATCAGAGAGAAGAGGGAGAGAGAGCGAGCACAGGCAGACAGAATGGCAGGCAGAGGCAGACGGAGAAGCAGGCTCCCTGCTGAGCAAGGAGCCCAATGCGGGACTCGATCCCAGGACCCTGGGATCACGACCTGAGCCGAAGGCAGAGGCTTTACCAACTGAGCCACCCAGGCGTCCCTCACCTCACTTCTGATAAAAAAAAAATATTAATCCAAACAACAACTCTTTTCGCCTATCAAATCGGTAATGATTTTTAAACTATCACCGAGAGTTGGCAAATATCCACAAAATGGATACTTGCATATAGTACTGGTTAACAATGGAAAATGATTCACTTTTTTAAAAAAGATTTATTATATTTATTTTGAAAGAGAGAGCATAGGGGAGAGAGGCAGAGGGAGACGGAGAAAGACAAGCAAGCAGATTCTGTACTGAGCATGGAGCCCGACATGGGGCTCAATCTCACAACCCAGAGATCAGATCTGAGCCCAAACCAAGAGTTGGATCCTCAACCAACTTTGCCACCCAGGGGTCTCATGACTCAAACTTTTTAGAGGGCAGCT
Organism: Mustela lutreola; assembly: GCF_030435805.1. NCBI lineage: Eukaryota > Metazoa > Chordata > Mammalia > Carnivora > Mustelidae > Mustela > Mustela lutreola. The sequence goes on from NC_081297.1 coordinate 44,792,037, forward strand.
GAAGCACCAAAATCCTTAAAATTTTACATATCCTTTGGTCCCAGCAATTCTAGTTAAGAAATTTATCTTAAAATAATCATGATGGCAGGTAGAGATTTTATCCCTGTTTATAAAAACAAAAGATGAGGTAGCCTACTTTATTTTTTTTTTTTTAAAGATTTTATTGATTTGTCAGAGAGCGAGCGAGCACAGGCAGACAGAATGGCAGGCAGAGGCAGAGGGAGAAGCAGGCTCCCTGCCGAGCAAGGAGCCCGATGTGGGACTCGATCCCAGGACGCTGGGATCATGACCTGAGCCGAAGGCAGCTGCTTAACCAACTGAGCTACCCAGGTGTCCCGAGGTAGCCTACTTTAAAAAAAAAAAAAAGGCACAGTCTCAATATTCAAAAATAAACACAGGTTAAATAATCCCGAAATCCACCCATAGTGGAATTAATATTACACAGTGGTGAAAAGCAATGCTGGAGGGCACGTAAGGGCATGTATTTGTGACCTAGCAAAGGAAAGCAACAGTATACCAAACTTCATGTTTTTAAAATGGCTGTATGTGTGTGAGTGTACGTGTGTGTAGAAATTCTAGAATGTTAACAGTGGTTAAATCCAAATGCTTAGAATTTCTGGCATTATTTAATTTCATCTTTTTTGCCAACCTGAATCTTTTACATCAACATATAACATCAACACATCAACACATACTGTACTACTACCCTAGTTTAAAAGAAAAATATTTTTGTTTTAAAATCTAAAAATTTTTGTTTTAAAATGCACAGGATTCCCATGGAAGCAATAGTTTTCCCCCTTTCAAATGAATACGGTTCCCTTCTGAACGCTGCAAAGTGCAGACAGCTGGGGTGGACTTACCCAGAGTGGGGCAAAGGCACATAGCCTTCTCTTCCTCTTCTGGCCTAACAGGGACTCTTGAGCCTGGCCCCAGGACAACCTCTCTAATTACATCAGAGCTAAGGAAGGAGGTGACCCAGTTCACAGTACCATGTTTTTGGCTCAGTCCTTGAAGAAGGTTAAGGAGGGCTCCCCTATTGAAGAGGGAAGGGTTGCCAGGAGGAAGCATCTTACCTATTAAGTTGATGGCAGCTGCCCTTAGGAAGGACTGAGGGCTCTTCAGGAAGTCAAAGCTCTGGGACAGTAAGTCCCTCACCAGCTGGGTTTTGCTTGTGCTCACCTGTGAGGCCAAAGAGGGGGTGGTGCTGACCAGGAGCTGGGGGTGAGGAGCCCTGGGAACGCTCCTAATCCTCTCACCCTGTCCACAGTCCCCACTGTTCTGTCTTTACCCAGTGGAAGGTGCTTGAACCTATAGCCTCAGACACCCACACCCCAGCAACAAGGCAGACTTAGCAGAAAGGTCACAGAGAGAATTTTGCTCCTTCATACCTACATGGTAAGGGAAGAAACGACAGATGTGGAACCAGGAGACCCAGGATTGAATCCTGGCCCTGACACTAGCTTCAGTTTTCTGAAATAAAACCTGTCCAACCTCTTTCACATAATGGAAATGGGATAATGGATATAGAACTGCTTTGTGAACTCTAAAGTGCTCTACCTGTGGAAGGTAATAAGCATCAAAATCCATAGTATTAAAATTATTAATGGTGGTTCCTAACCTACTTGCTTAGCCCTTAAATATTTACTTTTCCACCAGGATTCCTGATCCTGCCCTATCCTCAGCATCATAGGAGCCACAGACCCTTAATGCCATGACCGATGTAAAGCCTCAGTGGCTCCTGCCACCATTTTTTCCTACCAGCTGTAACCAGAAAACCTCTGTTCCATTGCATTCTGCTCTCCTCCCTTGACCTTCCTCACCGCTGAAGGCAGAGACTGGGCTACTGCTAAGAGAATCGGATATGAAGAACGAGGGACTGGCCCAATCCATGTGCATTCCAAGAGTTTGCTGATGATAAAGAATGAGAATCAAAGAACAGAAAGAATGTATCTTCTTCTGTCAGCCCTCCCAAATTTAGCCTCTCAGCCTGCCTTTGAGCCCCTAACATGAGTACAGTGGGACTGGCTTCTCAGAGACACTCACCAGGTACTTGCATGTCTCTTCCAACACCTGGATGTGATCGCTGAGGGTGGCATGCTTGACTATCTGGGTGAGTGATGACCAGCCGATCACAGTGGTCCACTTAGGGCCCCTCCGCAGGCCTACAGGATGGAGGGAACAGAATTCCCGAAGCCTCCTTCCTATGGCTCTACAGAGCCAGGCCATGAGGCTAAGGGGAAGACCATGAAGCTAGCCCCCAAGGGCTTGGGTGAGGGTTTGAAGCTGGGATCAGGTGAGATACGGGACCTTGGGCACGACATGGGACATAAACAGCTTCAGGGAGGAGAACCGTATCAGGATACGGTGCGGGGGAAAGTGCTCAGAGCTAGCCTGGAGGACGACACCAAAGCGGTGGGTGTATAATGTACAGCCAAGGCTGGGCTCATGAAAAGAGCCCAAGGTGATGCTCTACCAGAAAGAGAAATGAATCACGCTGATTTGGGGGACCGAGGTCATCAATACCTTGACTACCTCAGGGTTGTTATCCTGAAAGCTAAGCAGCAGCGGGACTAGGAAACTGTAGATCTCTCTTCTGGTGGAGAGTCCAGGCTTGAATTTGTAAATGTGACGCAACATGTAGCCCAGGGCAGAGGTGGCCGAGATCTTCACCTGGTCCCTCTCCTGCCCTACAGAGTGACATGGAGCTAAGGCGGCTGTGGTTTCCTTCTAGCCCCGCCTGGCCTGGTTTCCATACTCCCACATCGCACTCCTATGTCCAAACTACATGGATGGCGTCACGTTACGTAATGTAAAGGCATCGTGGTTTGTGTATCTCATTAGCGCCGCAGAGCTAACAAGTCCCTCTGTTAAGGCCCAGAACTACGGAAACCACGACCATAGTTTCAGCTCTGCCCTGGACTGTATCTACAGCTTGTAACTTAATCTGTTCCTAGGGATTTAGCTTTAAAATCTATGTATTTTAAAAATACATACAGTTGGGCGCCTGGGTGGTTCAGTGGGTTAAGCCGCTGCCTTCCGCTCGGGTCATGATCTCAGGGTCCTGGGATCGAGTCCCATACCGGGCTCTCTGCTCAGCAGGGAGCCTGCTTCCCTCTCTCTCTGCCTGCCTCTCCATCTACTTGTGATTTCTCTCTGTCAAATAAATAAATAAAATCTTTAAAAAAAAATACATACAGTTATCCTAGTTATGCTATGAATAAACTTGCTTAATCTATATTGGTTTGTATTAATTGTCAATGATCATGAACAGCTAAATTAGACGCTTTCAAGAGTGTATTATATAGGGGCACCTGGGTGGCTCAGGTGATAACAGCTGCCTTTGGGTCAGGTCATGATCCCAGCGTCCTGGGATCAAGCCCCACATCAGACTTTCTGCTCAGTGGGAAGCCTGCTTCTCCCTCTCCCACTCCCCCTGCTCGTGTTTCCTCTCTCTGTCAAATAAATAAATAAAATCTTTAAGAAACCAGAGTGTATTATATACTAATTGAACAAACGTTTACTGAGTAGCTGTCATGAGCTAGGCGTAGTGTCAAATAACAGAGACATGTTGGGACAATCAGCCGCTGAAATTGTAGGATTTGGGAAGCGGACATTTTAACAAACTGGAGGCACACATTTTTTGCCCAGTGAACATAACAGCCAAACAGAGAGATGATTCAAAGTTAGTACATTAACTAAAAAGTATCAATGGGCAGATCAGCTCAAGATCAAATATTATCACTTCAGTTATCCCTCCCTGCTCCAAATCCCTGAAAGAAATAGTAGAGATACAGTTTGTTTTTTTTTTTTAATCTGTTATGGATCTGAAATAGTAGAAGGGATACCCCTACAGAGAACTAGAATATCCCTGAAAGACAAACAGCAGACAGGATTGGAATTAAAGTTGAAACCACAGCCTGAAGTGTGGGCAAGAACAGACTGCTGGAGGAGGCGGGTGTGTTCTGGGAACGTTCCAAGCCTAACAGCTGTGAACACCGGGAGCAGAAGGGGAGGCTGGGCAACTGACAGGGTGGTCACTCGGAGTGCCGTAGCTCCGGCATACACTTTCCTTCCACCTTCTCCGTGCACTCGCCCTCCCAGGGTCCTCCTTACTGAATAGCAAGCAGCAGAGGAAGGTATCCCCCCAACACAGCAGGGAGCATGCTCTCTAAACCAGAGAGATTGGATGGTGCCCTGGGTTTCTGGCAATACCCAGAAAGAGCAGGGAGCCCTATAGTCAAAATATTGACTATTGGCACATCCAGCTGTCCACATAGCTCTGGCCGCTTCCCCACAGTTACTGAAGTCAGACTGCAGTAATAGGCATTACTTTCACAGAGGGCTGGCCAAGAGTCAGTAGTGCAAAATTTCCAGAACTCTACCAAGACTCACCAAATGTTTAGGAAATTCAGCACCATGAGAGAAACTAAAGACCCCCACCGCCACCCCGCAACATCCAAGGGAGCAATTAGTAATATAATCCAAACAAGACTTTAGAGAAAGTATAATTGAATCCTCGGGAAGATTATGTAAAAAAAAGTTACCGAGTCAGAAAGTTGAAAATAGAGCTACCCTACAACCCGTCAATTGCACTACTGGGTATTTACCCTAAAGATACAAGTGTAATGATCCAAATGGGCACATGCACCCAAATGTTTATAGCAGCAATGTTCACAGTAGCCAGACTGTGGAAAGAACCCAGATGCCCATCAACAGATGAATGAATAAAGAAGGTGTGATATATAAATATAAATATATATATATATATATACATATATATAGTGTGTGTGTATATAGTGTGTATATACAGTGTATATATATAATATATTATATATATAATATATATATAGTGTGTGTGTATACACATACACACACACACACACACACACACACACACTCACAATGGAATACTATGCAGCCATCAAAACTCACAGAAATCTTGCCATTTGCAATGACGTGGATGGAACTAGGGGGTATTATGCTGAGTGAAATAAGTCAATCAGAGAAAGATAATTATCATATAATCTCTCTGATATGAGGAATTTGAGAGGCAGGGCAGAGGGTTGTGGGAGGTAGGGAGGGAAAAAATGAAACAAGAAGTGACCGGGGAGGGAGAGAAACCATAAGAGACTCTCAATCTCACAAAACAAACTGAGCGTTGCTGGGGTGGTGGTGTGGAGAGGGTGGTGGGGTTATGGACATTGGGGAGGTTATGTGCTATGGTGAATGCTGTGAAGTGTATAAACCTGATGATTCACAGACTTGTACCCCTGGGGAAAACAATACATTATACGCTAATAAAATTAATTAATTAATTAATTAAAAAGAAGTTACTGAGGACACATTTTAAAATGGTTGAAAATCCAAATTTTGAAATTATAGATAAATAAGTAAATAAATAAATACAGGTAGAGGTAAGGCACTGTCCCTATAGAATAATGTAATAGCTATTCAGATATCACACCATCAACCAGAAGAAAAAAAAGAGAACCTGTGTCATTAAAAAAAACAAAAAACAAAAACCCACAAACAAGCAACAGCAAAAAAAAAAAAAAAAAAAAACCTAAAAATTCAATAGGTGGGTTGAGTAGCAGAATAGCCACAGCTAAAGTAAGAGGAGAATCAGCCCAGAAATTGTTCCAAGGTAGACAAAGAATGGGAAATAGAAAATAAAAATGAAGAAATACAGAGAATAAATCTAAAGGCATTCCAAAGAATAGAACAGAAAGAAGAGAGAAAAGAGGATACACTAAGAAAATAGTAGAAGAAAATTTATAGATGATAAAACTACTAAGATTTGCTTAAGTAAGTTCCTATGAGTAGGTGAGTGGTAAAGCAGAACCAGGAACCCAGAAGATTAATATCTTCTTTTCATTCAGCCAGGTTAGCATTGTGTAGATGACATTTTACTATTTCTTGATTAGACCATAAATTGACTTTCCATTCTAGCAGTATGGAAGAAAAGATAACCTGACAACTTTCCCACTATAAATAACTTTGAATGCTAGATAAAATATACAAAATCCTTTTTCAATGCATAGCCGAGCTTTAAGAAAGTAAGATCCCCAGAGGCCAAAGACAAAGAGGTTGCTGACCCTCAGCTACTGTGGGGGCAGGCAGGCGCCACTGGTCTCAGTAACCCGGATCACACAGATCTCCCCTGCTTGTCTTACAAGGCAACCAGAAGCTGAGAAGCAAGCACCATGGACAGACAGACAGCTCCAAGAGAAGTCTTATTGGGCTTCCTGCTCAGTGGAGAGACTGATTCTCCTTCTGCCCCTCCCCCAACTTGTGCTCACACTCATATGCTCGCTCTCTCTCAAATAAGTCTTTTTAAAAAAAAAAAGAAAGAAAGAAAGTGGAGAAATACCTCATTTCTTTTTTCTTCCCTCTATTCTCTCATATCACACTTCCAAAAGAATACCCTGGGGAGTCTACAGAAGCCAAAACTCTTACTCTTCATTTCAAGGAGCTGAGGTCCCAAGAGGATGGACAAACCCCATTGCTCTATTTCCTCTGCCCTCATGCCACTTGGCCCAGTTGTGGGCACAGTCACAGAAGTGCCTGACATTGCAGAGTAACTAAAGCACCAGCTTTTTTGCAAGACAACTGGAAAAAGTGAACCCCAAAGAACAGTAAAACCAGGAAAGCAACGGAGAGGGAGAAGCCAGAGAAAGTGACCCTCTAAAGTTGTTTATGAACTCCTGTGCTCACTCCATGCATATCTGACCCTAAAACACATACCACCAACTTTGAAAACTGAACTACAGCAGAGACAATGGTTCAGATCTCAGGCTGGCCAGTGGGTGGCTCAAACTCAGAATGGCAAAGACTAAGAATTCAAGACTGACATTGCAATCACAGTCCACACACAGAGAAGGCTAGTCAGAACTTGCAGCCCGAAGTTAAACAGGTCAATTGTTACTAATGCAATTAATATCAACATTCTTGGGTGCCTGGGTGGCTCAGTGGGTTAAGCCACTGCCTTCAGCTCAGGTCATGATCTCAGGGTCCTGGGATCGAGTCCCGCATCGGGCTCTCTGCTCGGCAGGGAGCCTGCTTCCTTCTCTCTCTCTCTCTGCCTGCCTCTCTGCCTACTTGTGATCTCTCTCTGTCAAATAAATAAATAAAATCTTTAAAAAATATATATCAACATTCTTCATAGGATTTAGGTGACACCCAGAGTCATATACCTAATACTCATAGTGTCCATGATACAATCCAAAATTACTCAGCATGCAAAGACAAAAAGCAGTTACTATACAAAATACTCCAAAAAAGCAACAATGGGCTCTCTTGAAATAAATACAGAAATAAAAATTTTCAGCAAAGAAACAGAATATATCAAAAAGAAACTTGAGAACTGAGAAATACAAGACAGGGTACATTCATTGACAAAACAGTGTCACAGGAAAGAATCAGTGAACTTGAAGGCAGAGCAATAAAAAGTATCCAGTCTGAACAAAAAACGAAAAAGTGATTGAAAATGCATAAAACCCTGGGACCTATGGGTGAATAACAAAAAGCCTAAACATCTGTGTATCAGATTTCTAAAAGGAGAAGAAAAAGTATAGTGCTGAAAAAAACTTGGAAGAAATAATGGCTGAAAACCTTCCAAGTTTGGTGAAAAACATAAACAGAGATGTCAAGAAACTCAGAGAACCCCAACCAGGGTAAACCCAAAGTAGTCCACGCCAGCACCTACTAAACTACTTAAAGCTAAAGACACTTGTGAGGCAAAATAAAGACATTTCCAGACAAAGACTGAGAGTGTTTCCGATTAACAGAGCCTTGAGAAAGAAAATACAAAGGAAGAAGGAAAAAATGTATCCAGAAGGGAAGAGAGCTGGGAGAAGAAAAGGACGGCAAAGACGTTTGTCCATGTTTATAAATCAAAATAAATATTGACTGTATAAGACAATAATGATGATGCTGGTAATGACACAAAGCCCAAATCTGGGGATTTTAAAAGACTGTGGAAATGGGGTGCCTGGGTGGCTCAGTGGGTTAAAGCCTCTGCCTTTGGTTCAGGTCATGATCCCAGGGTCCTGGGATCGAGCCCTACATCGGCTTCTCTGCTCACCAGGGAGCCTGTTCCCGCCTCCCCCTGCTCTCTGCCTACTTGTGATCTCTGTCAAATGAATAAATAAATAAATAAACAAACAAACAAATAAATAAACAAACTTTAAAAAAAAAGACTGTGGAACTAAAATCCTAGACAATGTTAGTCTATGATATGGGAGGGTATCATTAAAGTTAAATCATTCTTTTTTAAAAAAAATCAGGAGGGTCTGGGTGGCTCAGTGGGTTAAGACTCTGCCTTCGGCTTGGATCATGATCTCAGGGTCCTGGGATCAAGGCCCAAATCGGGCTCTCTGCTCAGAGGGGAGAGATCCCCCTCTCTCTCTGCCTGCCTCTCTGCCTACTTGTGACTTCTCTCTCTCTGTGAAATAAATAAATTAAAATAATAATAATAATAAAAATTTTAAAAAGAATCATTTATTTATTTTAAAGAGCTAGAGAGAGCATGTGAAATGGGGGGAAGAGTCAGGGGAGAGGGAGAGAGAGAATCTCAAGCAGACACCCATTGAGCAGAGAGCCTGACACAGGGCATGATCCCACAGTGCTGAGATCATGACTGGAGCTGAAGACAAGAGCTGGACACTTAGTGGATGAAGCCACCCAGGCACCCCAGAGTTAAATCATTCTAAGGTCCTTTAATTGTTTGGGTGGAAGATAAAGATATTATCTTCAGGCTTTGTTAAGTATACATGGTGAACTTTAAAACATGTAAAAATGGATGAATCAGGTGTTGCCTGGGCAGCTCAGTCAGGTAAGCATCTGACTCTTGGTTTCGGCCCAGGTCATGATTTCAGGGCTGTGAGATAGACTCTGGCATCCGGCTCCACTCTCAGAGGGGTGTCTGCTTGAGATTCTTTCTCTCTCCCTCCGACCCCCCTCACCTCAAATAAATATATAAAATCTTTTTAAAAAAATAAAAAACTAGATGAATCAGACATCGTCCCTGCCATCATGGAATGTCCAGGCTCACAGAAGATAAGAGACCCATATAAAACTAATTCAGATCCCAAATTCAAAAATGGAAGATGCCAGAATAGGGGCATTGAAAACATGCATGTCTGTTGTCAAGTCTATTTTGGCTCTAAAATTCTGCCATCTGTAGGGAGACCAAGACACAAGGTGGTATTGCTCTGGGCAGTTCAGATTCCTGAACCTTTGGGTCCTTTCCACAAGGCTGCTAGCCTTCTGGGGCTCCTGTGTTGTCTGGAAAGAGGGTAGAGCTGTGAGTTGTCTCCCCACTCTTTTTTTTTTTTTTTTTTAAAGATTTTATTTATTTATTTGACACAGATCACAAGTAGGCAGAGAGGCAGGCAGAGAGAGAGAGGGGAGAAAGCAGGCTCCCTGCTGAGCAGAGAGCCCGATGCGGGACTCGATCCCAGGACCCTGAGATCATGACCTGAGCCAAATGCAGCGGCTTAACCCACTGAGCCACCCAGGCGCCCGTCTCCCCACTCTTTACTCCAGAACCAGTTTCACAGCAGCATGTCATTTTTTTCCCTCCAGTGGTTCCTGGTGGAAGAATAGGTAGATGAGTGTGTCTGGGGCTGTAATAGGGAATGCATTGGGGGCAATCTTATACACGGCTTCCAGTAGCCAAGTCTCCTTCTGGCTGCCCTTCCATGACCTCAGCCTTCCACCACTGCTCCACAGCCCTGCCCAGTGCCCTTGACTCAGTTTCCAGGATTCCTTTTCAGCCCAGCCCATACGTTCCCAAATGATCCTAGGGATTTAGGCCCATACGTTATTGATGAGTGGACGAAGTTGCTTGGAGATGCTGCAAAAAAACCACCTTCGTGTCCTCTCCCTTCCCATGACAGATGATGTTCCGTAGGCTCTTGACTGCTTGCACTGTTACTCGTGCTTCATTCTTCTGCAAGTCTCGCAAAAATGGAACCTGGCTCTTCAGCGATTCTGACTGTTTGGAAGAAGGCAGAGATCACTCACCCTGGGAATCGTGCAACCCTCTGGGAACAGGGTTTTGAGAAAACAGATGGGTGTTGAAGAGAAACAGACATGGGCAATCCGGGGGCTGGATGTGCCCAGGAAGTAGAAGGCCAGTGTTCATGGGGTTTGGGAGGCCCAATGACCAGTCTATGTAAGTCTACAGGCCAGATGTTGTGCTGCCCTAGGATGAGAGGTTGGGGAACATGCTAACCCCAAGGTCACTAAGAGACCCCAGGGAGGTAAATTAAGTACTTCAAGGACTCAAACTTGACTCCCATTTGGTCCTCCCCACTCTTACTTGTCCTGGGTACAGTGCCAGGTTACTGATTCCACGAAGCCCGACTTCTTTCATAATGAGGTTGGGGTCTTTGACCCACTTGATCAGATTGCTCAGCAAGTCTTGTCCCAGAGTCTGAGCCACTGACCGGTGCCAGAGGAGCTGTGGGTATGAGGAGACAACTGCTATGGATGGCGAAAGATTCATGATACCCTGCACCCACCTCAGTCCTCCCTCGGTACCCCACTCAGGTAAGGAGTATGTCCGGTTGAGAGCAATGGCAGATCTGTACAAATGGGCTGGAGACTAAGATAAGGAGGGAGGATAATGCTGGTAAAGTTTGAATCTTGAGTCAGATGCTAGGATCCACAGATCATTCTGGAGGCTGAGCTACTGGCTCCCTCCTCAGGCTTTCTTGCCTCCTTTAACCAGGCACCTGAAGTGCCAGAGAAGGAAATCTCACTTTAAATGGCTCAGTCTTATTCTGTCCTAAGTCCTCTTTCGGGGACTACTTATTTAACATTTCTGTTAAGTACTCCTCAGCCCAGGAAATGAATGGCCCAGGCTGTGGGCCCTTCCCCAGGCTTCACCTGTGCATAGAAAGTCCTGGCCAGGATCTTCCGATGGTAGCTGGAGCTATAGAGGTAGTTCCTGACAAGGTTGAGGACCCGGTGCAGGACGGCAGGCTCACAGGTCTTCACAATGCCGCTGGGGTGGGACACAGGAAGCCAGCAGTTGCTGGGGGGCAGGGAGGTAGCAAGGGACCAGTGGGCATGAATAGGGAAGACTGTGAGGGCTGAGGAATCAGGAGACCAGAGGGCTGGGAGGTGGGGAAGGGACAGCTGAAGGCTGGGACTCGGGATCTTGGGGTCAGGAGACTAGAGTGGTGCCAGGGTCACTGGGGAAATAGCCTCACCTTGTCAGGTCCATGATCCCCATGTTGTAAAAACCTGGGGCAGAACAGAAGGTCCCAGCAGTGATGCTGATTTGCATAGGTCACCACTCCATCATATGCAGCAGCCAAGAACACCAACTTCACGACCTCCAGGGCACAACTGAAGGTCATGACCATTGGTGAAGAAAAGAAAGGGACAAAAGGGTGGACAAGGCATTATGCCTTCATTTGTATCCTGTGCTGGGAAGTCAGGAGACAGTTTCCGTTCTGGTTGCTGTGTTCTGCTCTCCTGCTGACAAAAATCCATGGTTCTTGTGAAATCCATCTCTGACTCCCCATCCACTCCTTCAGCTTTGGCCCTCATCCAACCACAGAGTCCTCCAAAAAAAACTATAGAGAGATCTCAGTGCTTTGGTTTTCCACTTCTGCTCTCCAAGGGCACAGAATGGAGTTAGGATATAGATTTACCTCCACACCCATCTCATCAGAAAATCTCTGCTTATTGGGTCTATTTGTTTTCATTTAACATAGATTCCATTTGAGTAGAATATCCTGAGGTTTAATAAAAATTTTTTAAAAAGTGTGATAACCACACATTTAAGAGTCAACCCCCATTTTCTTTTTCTTTTCTTTTTTTTTTTTTTTTAAAGATTTTATTTATTCGTTTGACAGAGAGAGAGATCACAAGTAGGCAGAGAGGCAGGCAGAGAGAGGAGGAAGCAGGCTCCCTGCTGAGCAGACAGCCTGATGCGGGGCTTGATCCCAGTACCCTGAGATCATGACCCGAGCCGGAGGCAGAGGCTTTAACCCACTGAGCCACCCAGGCGCCCCAAACCCCCATTTTCGAGATGAGAAAATGGAATCCCGCTCGTTGACTTGTGCAAGACAACAGAACTAGTAACAAAGCCAAGCCAAAGGTCAAAGAGATTCGAGTGGCCCCAACCACATGGAGAGAATGACCTAGATATGGGCTTGCCCTGCCGCCCACCATCTAGTTGACTCTCTTCCTGTGCAGTTACAAACAGGGACATGATATGTCCAGTGAGTCAGCTGAAGTGTGCATACAACAAGAGAAATGAGAAGCTTGAATATATGTGAGAATATTCTAGCACACGGGTTGCCCAGGGCCCTCTGGAACTGGCTAGTCCCAGCCATCCATCATGAGGGGGTTAGGCTTACCTCGTGGGGTCAAACGGCTTGCTCTTGCTGCCTGGGCCCCCTCCTTGCTATAGACCACCATCTTCTGGGGGACATTTTGCTCAATCACCCAGCAGAGATGACATAATATAGCCATCAAGAGCCAGGGATAGAGCTCCTGGACGGCCTCCTGGCATAGGGACCCTGAGAGCATCTCACACAGGACACATGTCACCTGGGAGACAGCAGAGGAAGACGTAAGATGGTACCATGGCCCCATACACTGAGTCCCACCCTGCCCTCCCCATCACTGCCCAAATGGCACAGTCACTCTGACTCAGGCTTGTAAGAAGCCCTTAGGGACTGAAAGCCCACCACACTTCCTTAGGGAAATGAGATTGCACACAGGCAGCCTGCTTTCTCTTCACTCCCCTGACATCAAAGAGAGAATGGGAAGCAACTCGAACTTTTTAGCCGAAAATGATGTCGGGACTACTTTGTCTACTCCAGGCAACCAAATCTCTTTTGCTTCCAACCCTTGTGCTACCCCCCAGGCCCTGGAAAAAGGAGTGCCAGCCCCAGAATCAGGAGACAGAGAAAGCTGCTTAGCTCTAAACATCAGTTTCCTTGTCCAAAAATGGGATCAATCCTCGTTCTCTCTACATCACTCAGTTCTTAGATATACAAGCGGAAAAAGGAAGTAAAGTACAAATCGAAAGTATAGCACTTCCTTAAAGGTTTATCTATTTATTTTAGAGACAGAGAGAAAGCATGAGCAGGAGGAGGGCCAGAGGGAGCGGAAGAGAGAGAATCTCAAGCCGATTCCCCGCAGGACACGCAGCCCAACAGGGAGCTGGATACCACAGCCCTGAAACCAGGACCTGAGCTGAAATCAAGAGTGGGATGCTCAACCGACTGAGCCACCCAGGTGCCCCTCGAATGCACAGTATTAGTGAATGCTCCTCTAAGACCTGCTCCCACCCTGCAGCCCTTGACCTTCAGATCTGCCCCTAAGTCCCAGAACAGTAAGTCGTTGAGTCCCCCCTTCCCTCATGCTGACCGCCACAGGCTGGAAGGCCATCTCCTCGGTCTCCTCTCTGGAGTGGGTTTTTTCCAGGATGCCTATGAGCAGCTGCAGGACGCTGATCGTGGTCTCTCGCTGGGTGCCAAATGCCTTCCATAGGGCCAGACTGGTTCTGCAGGACCCGGGGACAGCTATGTCATGGGCCCTGGTGACCAACCTCCTAGGGCTAGTCTGGTCTCGGGCCCATGAAGGGCTGGTTCTCAGGGTCTAGACTTGGCCAGAGAACACAGAGATGAAGTTCAGTTGGTGTCAGAGGGAAAGCATCCCAGAGGAAAAGTCATTTTTGTGTGGAGCTCGGGTAAGGGAGGGGAGGGTTTGCTGGGCTGGAGAATGTATTCCCAAGCCCTGGGAGAGGTACCTATCCCAAGGCAGGGACTTGCTGAGAAGCAAAAGCACAACACTCTGGGTGTTGTTGCTGGCCAGCAAGCACATGCACCGCACAACCTCCTCCTTTGTGCTGAGCTCCAGCTGGGAGTTGAGCCGGTCCAGGATCCCCTCCACGATTTCCTCAATCTATAGGGAGGAGCCACAGGAGTCTCAGTGAGCCTACCCGCCTCCTCCCTATCTACCAACTCCCAGACCCAAGGCATCCTTGTAATCCTGCCAGTGATACTCTTCTTAAGGCTGAGTTCTAGGGTGCCAGAGGCCAGACCAGCAGGGGTCACCAAAAGAACTCCAGAAGCTCATGGAGGCCTGCTATGATGGAAGGCCTGCCCACAGCCCAGAGTTCAGAGAGTCGCTCCAAGCTTACTTGGGAGACACAGGAGACTCCAGGAAGGAAGGCAAAATCCCTGGGGACACTTCAGGTCTTTGTCTCCCCACTGAGATCAAGTTTCAACCCACGAAACTGCAGGGGCAGTTAGCACTGGAGGTGGGTGTACCACAGGACTCTGACTTGGCCCTCAGATTCCTGATATATGGGTCTCCAGGAAGTCCATTTTATTCTACTACTTCAAGGACACACCTCCATTTCTGGTACCTAGACCAGGCAAGTCATATAAATGAGTGAAGGCAATGGGTGTCAGGAGATTCAGAGAGAGGAAAGCCTGGAGAGCCCATGCCACATATAAAAGGGACCTTGGCTGCCCATAGAGTTGCCCTATGTGGCCTCATTTAAAAAATTTTTTCAGTGGAGTGGGAAATGTGGACTTCTATATGTTATTCTGAAAGAAATTTTACTCAACGCTCAGTCATTCCATGAGCTTACTGGTTTGTAATCCGCAGCCTTACCCTTCCCAGAAATTGAAGCCCCCTGACACCCCTAGGCAATCAGGGTGAATCCCCCCACAACGTTTTCTTGTGCTCTGGCACTAGGCCTCACGGGGCTCATACCCCCACATGTGGTGGTAGTTAATTGATAAGCCAGCCCACCAGATCGAAGGCAGAGCTGTTCCAAGTACTCAGGAGTGCAGCTGTCAGAGCTCAGGGGATCCCAGAGAAAATCTAGCCCAACCCTATGTTTTCTTTTTTTTTTTTTTTTTTTAAGATTTTATTTGTTTATTTGAGAGAGAAAGAGAGAGTACAAGCAAGGGAGCAGCAGAGGCAGAAAGCGAGCAGACTCCCTGCTGAGCAGCGAGCCTGACAGGGGCTCTATCCCAGAACTCCGGAACCATGACTTGAGCCAAAGGCAGACACTTAGCCGACTGAGCTACCCAGGCACCCCCCGAGTCTACATTTTAAAAGAGAGTGAATCAAGGCCTCCAGGGGAGAGGGACTGCCCAGGACTCTTTGGCTGGTTAGGGACAGAGCCAGGGGAGAGCCCAGACCGGTGTGCTGGTCAGAGCTCCCACCACAGCCCCACGCTACCTTAATCATGTCTCCGCCACGCTCTTTCATGACCACGCTCATCAGCTGGGCCGCGCCAGAGACACCTTGACCTTGCTGTCGGTCAGGCCCTCCATGGCCGTCAGCACCAGGGTGGTGAGCTGCACCTGCGTGAAGTACTCTGCAAAGGCCTGCAACAGGGTGGTGTCAGGCTACCTGCCCTGGGGCCTCCTGCTGGAGAGAGCCTGCCCCACCTTCTTGTTAGCACTGGTAGAGAGAGCCTCTCCTGGGAACCTGGAGTGCTTTGTCCCAGGCCTGTGCCGTCTGCCTAGCACCTAGAAGACCCTTTTCCTGGGAACAGAGTCTTTGGGGCTGGGAGGGAGAGAACACTGACCTCAGCTGCTCTGAGGGGCTCACAGATCAGAGGCCCCAGGGGCAGAGTGCTGGGAGAGAAGGGCTGAGACCAGGATCAGAGTGATGGGATCTTTGAGGCAGGGGCTGAACCTACACATCACTCACAAAGCATTCTTAGCATGAAGCAGATGCTTCTGGGGGAGAACAGATAAGGAAGGCGCATTAGGGTCCAGGATGTTTAGGGGAGGGTGGTGGGAACAAGCGGAAAACATCCCCCAAGGCAAGAGTTCACAGGCCAGGCGGCAAAAGAATAGAAAGGAAGTTGGGCTGGAAAGGACCACCCCCCTCTGCACCTCGGGGTCTAGAACCTAACGCGGATGAGAGGCTGAGGCTCTTCCCACAGTCTCTGGCACCGCCCTCTCACCTTGGCAATCTCAAAGGTGTTGTTATAGAACACGTTGGGGCTATAGACTTCACTCGTGCCCTCTTCTTCCCACAAGCCCTGTTTTTTCCTTCCCATCTCTGAAACAAAGACACCCGACCCCACCCCTCAGACACTCAGAAGGTGTCTCAGGTTGCCCGCTTTCCCATCTGCCCAACCCAAACCACCCACTGAACTGAGTCAGCTTGGCATAACTTGAGGCTCGTAGGGAAGGGAGTAGAGAAATGGGCAGCAAGATCACAAGGAACAGTGAGAGCCAGTGTCAAAGGAGCCCCTGTGTTGCCTGCCTCAGGGCAGAGACAGAGGGGGGGGGGTCAGGGTATAGGGCTTAGCCAGAGGAGGACAAACTAATTCAAAAGAACTGTTTGCTTAGTAGCTATTTTGTCCCAGGAGGGAATATGCTGGGGTCTAGGGGCAGGCTCCTCGTTGGAAGGAAGATGCTCAGGGAACTGCTTAGCTCTCACTCTTCTAGGACAGCATGTGAGAGAATGACCAAACGGAGGTGGGAGGCCGGAGCAGAAGTGAAAAGAGGAGATTCTCCCTACGCTTTTGCAGCAGGAGGATGCAGTAGAGGTTGTAGACAGCCTCTGCAGACAGGAAGCAGATGTTGTCCACTGGGTCCTGGCAGCGCATGGCCAGCAGCCTTACCAAATTCCCCAGCCCAGTGAACTCGATGTCCATCTGGGGAGGAGAGCTGGAAGTCACAGGTTACCCCAGCCACTCTCTCTGGCTGAGTCAAAGCAAGAAGAGAAGAAGAGGGGATGCATGAGAGATAGAAGAGGTGAGACTAGGTGAGGTTAATGGAAATGGACTTAGGTGTGTTGGGTCATAGTTTTGGAATGACCTTACACTGTCCCTCTTCTTTGCCTCTTGGCACGGCACTCATTCTTGGAGCCTAGCTCAAATGTCCCCTCCTCTAGGAAGATTTCATTTCACTTGTACTTCATTTGTGTTGTGATCTTTTATTCCTACTGTATTTGGAGTTTTTACAATCATTATCGCCTTCTATTTAAGTTTGTTCTATGCATGCCTCTCTCCCCAGTTGGACCGTAAAGCTCCACGATGCATAAATATCTCGGTCATCTATGCATCCACTGTAATACCTGGCATGGTGCCTGGCACAAGGTGAGTATTCAGTGACTGCTTGTTGAGATGAATGGAATCAAACTGAACCCAGTGGAATGGAACCGAATTGGTGAGTAGGGAAAAAGTCCAAGGGAGAAAAGAGAGACAATAGGATGCACAAAAGAAAATAGAGGGTGGAGCCAAGGAAATGGAGGGCAGGATGAGTACTTGAGGCTAGGTAATATGTGATGAAGTTTGAGGTAAGGGTAGGAATGAGGCCTAGACTCCAGGGCAGGCTCACACTTACTCCAACGTTTTCATTTTTGCAGTGAAGCCAAGAATACGGGCAGCACACCACATGGCCCGTTCCCTCTCATTGTCCTTTTGGGAATTCAGCCATGTGTCCAGAACCTAAAGGAAGAAGAGAATGAAACGAGGGGTGAGGGGTCTGTTCAGCTGTGTTCCAGAGGGTAGAAATGTAACCTGAACTTCTGCAAAGGATCAGGACAACACTTTTGAGAATAGGATTTCTTTTGCTTATAGGCTGGTTATATATGGCTTTGACACCAGAAGCTTCATTCTTCTAGCCCCCAATTTTGCCTTATCTAGGTGCTAGAAACATCTTCAATTAGTATCTCCTTTCAAATGAAGGCAGTGGCTCTGAAATAATATTGACTGTAATTCATTTTAATGGGTCAACATACCCCAATGCCTCCCCTACTAAAGTTTTCCCATTCTTCAGTAGAAAGGGAACTTGGTAATAACAAATTACAAAAATAACAAATAAATAACAAATATAACAAAAAATAATCACTGTATTCACAGACTTCTGGCTGAATTATGTATAAATATGTTTAAGAAATATAATTTTGGATGATTTCTACTTGGAACACAATCTGTAAGTGTCTCACCATTGGTAAATTATGGGCCCTAAATACCACTGATCCAAAGATGCACTAATATGTCCACCTACAGCAATCCATCTGGCAATGATGCGTCTAACCAAACAGCAATTCATAATTGAAAAAGAAGAGTAGCAGATGAAAAGTCTACAACAAATGGAAGAGAAGACTAATGCTGCATTGATAAGAAAACACATTCTTCCTGAAGATATAAGCAATTCTAGTGGGAGGGCCGCAAGTCTTCCTCATAGCCAGACTCTGACGAAATGTCCCAGCACAAAGATTGTGATCTCTAAATGCCATTTTTCTCTAAGAGCAATCATTGCTCCTTGGAGTAACAGTTTGTTCCAGGACTGAGACAGGAAATATACAAGATATTATACTGGAGAGCAAGTTTATGGAAGACTATGGAAGTCATGTTAAAGGGATTCAGGAGCCAACCTGAAGAGGCTCTCATTGACCAAAGATGGGATCATTAAGAATAATAGTTGTAACTGATCAAAATATATGAAGCATTTCAAAATTCATTTTAAATTCAAATGATACTAGAGAAACAACCCTTGGTAGTCATCCTTGGAGAATATTAGGAATTACTTCATTACTTTGATAAATGATAAAGAAAAATGATCCAGCATTTATCTTGTCTTTCTTAGATGAGCTATACCTCAAACTAAACAAATAACTTATAAAGGCAATTTCTCTTTATAGAAGAATTCCTGATAAAAATGAGTAAGGAGTGAAAGAACTACAATGTCATCATTTTGCAAAAATAAGTAGAGGTATGTTCATTCAACAGAATACTACATAGAAATAAAAAATGATCTGATGCTACATGTAACAACATGGGTGAGTCTCACAGATAAAATATTAAAGGGAAATAATATAGGCACAAGAAAGTACATATTATAAAATTCTATGTATGTGAAGTTTAAGAACAAGCTAAATTAATCTATGTGATAGAAGTCAGAATACTGATTATCAGTATCAGTGGTTATTCAGTGGAAGAGGAACCTTTTGAGGTATTGGAAATGTCCTATATCCTGATATGATATTTATACATATGTAAAAATGTATCTAAGTATACACACAAGATTTTTACACTTTACTGTAGCAAGTTATATCTCAATAACAAGGTCTTTCTTTAAAAAGAAGATCCCCAATTTTCAGCCACTAATGAATGAATGAATCAAAGCAATGATCACCAAAAGTAATGAACAGTAATGCTACAATACTTTATGTGGAAAACCCAAAAGAGCCCCCCCCCTCTGCATCCTCTCTGCCTACTTCTGATCTATCTGTTAAATAAATTAATAAATTAGTAAAATCTTTGGGGTGCCTGGGGGCTCAGTGGGTTAAAGCATCTGCCTTCGGCTCAGGTCATGATCCCGGGGTCCTGGGATCGAGCCCCACATGGGGCTCTCTGCTCAGCAGGGAGCCTGCTTCCTCCTCTCTCTCTCTCTCTCTGCCTGCCTCTATGCCTACTTGTGATCTCTCTCTGTCAAATAAATAAATAAAATCTTTAAAAAAAAAAAAAAGACTCAGTCCCCAAACTGTTAAAATTCATATAGGAATTCAGTAAAGTGGCAGGATATAAAATCAATGCACAGAAATTAGCTGCATTTCTATACAATACCATCAAGACAGAAAAAAGAGAAATTAAGGAGTCAATGCCATTTACAATTGCACCCAAAACCATAAGATACCTAGGAATAAATCTAACCAAAGAGGAAAAGGATCTGTACTCAGAAAACTACAGAATACTCATGAAAGAAATTGAGGAAGACACAAAGAAATGGAAAAACATTCCATGTTCATGGATTGGAAGAACCAATATTGTTAAAATGTCTATGCTACCTAGAGCAATTTACACATTCAATGAAATCCCTATCAAAATACCATCAACTTTTTTTCACAAGAATGGAACAAATAATCTTAAAATTTATATAAAACCAGAAAAGACCCCGAATAGCCAAAGGAATGTTGAAAAAGAAAACCAAAGCTGGTGGGATCACAATCCTGGACTTCAAGCTCTATTAGAAAGCTGTTATCATCAAGACAGTATGGTACTGCTTCAGAAACAGACAAATAGATCAATGGAACAGAACAGAAAGCCCAGAAGTGGACCCTCAACTCTATGGTCAACTCATCTTCAACAAAGCATGAAAGAATATCCAATGGAGAAAAGACAGTCTCTTAAACAAATGGTGTTGGGAAAATTGGATAGCCATGTGCAGAAGAATGAAACTGGACCTTTTCCTTATACCATATACAAAAATAGACTCAACATGGATGAATCACCTAAATGTGAGACAGGAATCCATCAAAATCCTTCAGGAGAACACAGGCAGCAACCTCTTTGACCTCAGCGGCAGCAACTTCTTCCTAGACACATCACCAAAGGCAAGGGAGGCAAGGACAAAAGTGAACTATTGCGACTTCTTCAGTATAAAAAGCTTTTGCACAGCAAAGGAAACAGTCGACAAAAGATAACCAATAGATAATCAATAGAATGGGAGAAGATACTTGCAAATGACATATCAGATAAAGGGCTAGTGTCCAAAATCTATAAAGAACTTAGCAAACTCAATGCCCAAAGAACAAATAATCCAATCAATAAATGGGCAGAGGAGGGTGCCTGAGTGGCTCAGTGGGTTAAAACCTCTACCTTTAGCTCAGGTCATGATCTTAGAGTTCTGGGATTGAGCCCCGCATCGGCCTCTCTGCTCGGCAGGGAGCCTGCTTCCCCCTCCCTCTCTGCCTGTCTTTCTGCCTACTTGTGATCTCTGTCTGTCAAATAAATAAATAAAATATTTTAAAAAAGAAAATTAATAGTAATTATAAATATTTTTTTTAAAAAAAGAAATGGGCAGAGACATGAATAGACATTTCCACAAGGAAGACATCCAAATGACCAACAGACACATGAAAAAGTGCTCAACACCACTCAGCATCAGGGAAATACAAATCAGGACCACAATGAGATACCACATCAAACCAGCCAGAATGGCTAAAATGAACAAGTCAGGAAATGACAGATGTTGTGAGAATGAGGGGAAAGGGGAACCCTCCTACACTGTTGGTGGGAACGCAAGCTGGTGCAGCCACTCTGGAAAACAGTTCCTCAAAAAGTGGAAAATAGAGCTATCCTATGACCTACTGAATATTTACCCAAAGATACAAATGCAGTAATTTGAAGGGGTACCTGCACCCAAATGTTTATAGCAATAATGTTCACAATAGCCAAACTATGGAAAGAGCCCAGATGTCTACTGACAGACGAACGGATGAAGAAGATGTGGTGTATATATACAATGGAATATTATGCAGCCATCAAAAATTGAAATCTTGCCATTTGCAAAGATGTGGATGGAACTAGAGGGTATGATGCTAAACGAAATAAGTCAATCAGGGAAAGACAATTATCTTATGATGTCACTGATATGTGGAATTTGAGAAACAAGGCAGAGGATCATAGGGGAAGAGAGGAAAAAAACTGAATCAAGATGAAACCAGAGAGGGAAACAAACCATAAGAGACTTTTAATCTCAGCAAACAAATTGAGGGTTACTGGAGGGGAGGGAGGTGGGAGGGATGGGGTGACTGAGTGATGGACATTGGAGAGGGTATGTGCTATGGTGAGTGCTGTAAATTGTATAAGACTGATGAAACACAGACCTGTACCCCTGAAACAAATAAAACATTACATGTTAATTCTTTTTAAAAAGTCTGAATACCACCAGA
Source organism: Mustela lutreola (assembly GCF_030435805.1). NCBI lineage: Eukaryota > Metazoa > Chordata > Mammalia > Carnivora > Mustelidae > Mustela > Mustela lutreola. The sequence continues at coordinate 44,813,724 of NC_081297.1, forward strand.
AGACAACTAGACATTATGTGCCTCTTAAAAGAAGACAAGACTACTTCTGAAGTAATCTTGCCAAAAATTCATCAGATTCATGATCTAGGTCTGATAATCAAAATCGGAATATAACATATCCTAGATTTAGCAATTTATAGGAAAGATTTGGGCAGAGGAATTTGTTATGTGGCCCCTAAAGAATGTAATCTGCACAATCCAGAATGTGGAAAATTCAGAGAACAAATGTCTAGGTTTCTTCAACAAATAAATTTCAAGGAAAAAATGATAGAAGGACGATCTATAGATTAAGAGAATTAAGAGAAAAACCAATCAACTGGAATGTCTGAATATTTAATGACATTAAGAAATGAAATTAGTTTCTTTCTTCCATGTTTTATAGTTTTCAGAGTACAAGTCTTTTTACTTCATTTGTTGATTCCTAGTTATTTTATCATTTTTTTGGTGCAATTGTAAATGAGATTGTTTTCTTAATTTCTCTTCCTGCTACTTCATTATTAGTATATAATAATGCAACAGATTTCTATATATTAGTGCATCCTAAGACTTTACTGAATTCATTTATCTGTTCTGTAGGTTTTTTTTTTTTTAAATGAAATCTTCAGGGCTTTCTATATATAGTATTGTGTCATCTGCAAATAGTGAAAGCTTTACTTCTTCCTTATCAATTTGGATGTCTTTTATTTATTTTTCTTGTCTGATTGCTGTGGCTAGGACATCCAGTAATATGTTGAATACATGTGGTGAAAGTGGATATCTTTGGATTATATCTCACAGATACAATCAGATAACACTGACTTCATTGTACATAACCCTGAAAATGACCCAAAGGCTGGCAGAACTACTCCACAACTACCTGTAAAGAACAGCCAGATCAAAGAGGATAGGAACAGGAGACATATGGTGGGGAGCTAAACAGACCTGGGGGACTGTCTACTGGAGGAAGGGATTCCTGGACAGAGGAGGGAAAGGAATAGACTATCACACCAGGAAGCCCACACAGAGAAGGCAAACCGCATAACATTTGGGTTTGAAAACCAGAGAGGCTAAATTTCCTCAGTTCTTACAACCAGCAGACCTAAGACCTGGAATTTTAAGCATCAGCAGGACTTGCCTGTGGGAGAGCTAGAAGGGTGCTCTTAAAGGGACAGCACAAAAAACAGTCCTGCAGAGATGGAGCTAGAAGCAGCAGTTTGAAAAATGCCTGGGACACTTGGGAGGGAGCGTTTACTAATCTCAGAGTGGGTCCTAGAGGGACAGAGATTGTTGGGAAATTTCTCCAGGAACAAAGGAGTGGACAGGTGCCATTTCTCTCCCCTGCCTCCCCCCATCCCAATAAACACAGAGCCATCTGTGGAAACCAGTAAGGCACCACTACCTACCTCACTTGCTAAAGTCACACATTTTGCTCCCTCCCCAAAGGGTCTGCAGATCCATTATCTCCAGCCACGCCTGCCCCAGTCCCAGTGCTGTGGGTCCCCTCCCCCAGAGGACCAGTTCACAAAATCTGTGAACACTGCACTTCCTGCCCTGAGCACATTTCAGACCCACCTCCTCCAATGTACTCTTGGCCTGACCCCATCCAAAGTAGTGACGCAAGCTTGGCAGTGTACAAGCAGCTACAACAGGGGCCAGCACTACTCCAAAGTGACTTCAGCCCTGGGAAGAGGGAAAGATCAGCACACACACCAGTCAAACTGTTGCCCCAGCTGTGGGTGGCAGGCAGGCAGCTGGTGGGACTACAGGCCCTACCCATCAACGAAAACTTCTTAGGGACAACACAGGGAATGTACCTTGAAGTTTGGTGCTATTGCATGTCTGAAAAATGCCTGGTCTGATTCAGTTCAAGGCCAAGGTGGAGCCAGACTGGTGTACTAACCAGACAGGGGCCAAACCCCACCCACAACAGGCAAATACCTATCTGCCATTGCAGAGGACTGGATTGAAGGCAAAAGCAACTCAGCCACGACAAACAGGTACACACATCACACATAGGCATCTCCTATGTGTGATGTGTGCCAAACATTTATCACCAGATTCTGGTGAACAGGGGACTACAGGGCACTGCAAAACACTGCAGGACCTTTTATTCATAAGACCACCACTTTCAAGAGTAGGGGACATAGCTGACTTTCCTAACTCACAGAAACAGACATAGCAAGTTACACAAAAGGAGGGGACAGAGAAATATGTCCCAAATGAAAGAACAGGAACAATCACAGCAAGAGACCAAAGTGAAATGGTGATAAGTAATATGTCTGATAGAGAATTTAAAGTAATGCTCATGGAGCACCTGCCTGGGTGTTTCAGTCATTGGGCATCTGCCTTTGTCCTGGGATTGAGCCCCACATTGGGCTCCCTGCTCAGTAGGAGGCCTGCTTCTTCCTCTCCCACTCCCTCTGCTTGTGTTCCTTCTCTCACTGTTTCTCTCTCTGTCACAAAACAAATAAAACCTTTCAAAAAATGATACTAATAAAAATAAAGTAATGTTCCTAAAGATAGATTTGATGAAAGAGTGGAGGACATCAGTGAGACTCTTAACAAAGAAATAAAAAAGAATGAATTAGAGATGAATAATATAATAGATGAAATTAAAAATACACTAGATGGAATTAATAGCAGGCTAGAAGAAGCAGAACAACAAATCAGTGACCTGGAGGACAGACTATTGAAAAGAATCAAGATAACGAGGTGAAAGAAAAAAAAATATACAAAATGAAAGTAGACTAAGGGAACTCAGTGACAATACCTAGTATAATAACATTTGCATTATAGTGATCTCAGAAGAAGAGAGAGAAAAAGGGGCAGAAAATTCGTCTGAATAAATAATAACTGAAAACTTACCAATTTGAGGAAGGAAACAGAAATCCAGATCTAGGAGGCACAAAATCAAAATCAATCCAAGGAGGTCCACACCAAGAAACATAGTAATTAAAATGGCAAAAGTAGTGATAAAGAGAGAATTTTAAACACAACAATAGAAAAGTTATATACAAGGGAAATCCCTTACGGTTCTCAGCAGACTTTTTAGCTGAAACATTGCAGGCCAGAAGAGAGTGAGTGGCATGATAGACTTAAAAATGCTGAAAGGAAAAAATCTGCAGCCAATAAGAATACTCTATCTAGCAATGCTACCATCCAGATTAGAAGGAGAGATAATTTCCCAGACAAATAAGTGTTAAAGGAATTCATGGCCCCTAAATCAGTTCTATGAGAAATGTTAAAGGAAACTCTTTGAGTAGAAAGGAAAAACCATAAATAGCAAGAAAAGTAGGATACACAAAAGCAGTAAAAATAAGTACATGTGGGGGTGCCTGGGTGGCTCAGTGGGTTAAAGCCTCTGCCTTCAGCTCAGGTCATGATCTCAGGGTCCTGGGATCAAATCCCACATCAGGCTCTCTGCTGAGCAGGGAGCCTGCTTCCTCCTCTCTCTCTGCCTGCCTCTCTGCCTACTTGTGATCTCTGTCTGTCAAATAAATAAATAAAATCTTTTTTAAAAAGTATATATAAAAAAGTATATCTGTAAAACTCAGTCGAGGATCTCATAAAGTAAAAGGATGGAGGAGTTCAAACTTAAGTGACCATCAACTTAATATAGACTGTTATAGGGGCACCTGGGTGGCTCAGTGGATTAAGCCACTGCCTTCAGCTTAGGTCATGATCCCAGGGTCCTGGGATCGAGCCCCGCATCGGGCTCTCTGCTCTGTGGGGAGCCTGCTTCCTCCTCTCTCTCTGCCTGCCTCTTGCGGACTTATGATCTCTGTCTGTCAAATAAATAAATAAAATAAATCTTAAAAAAAAAATAGACTGTTATATGCAGAAGATTTTATATACAAACCTAATGGTAAACACAAATAAAAAACCAATAATAGACATGCAAAAATAAGGAGAGAAGAATACAAGTATATCATGAAAGAAACCCAACTTATTATGAGAGAAGAAAGGAACAGAGAAGAACTACAAAAACAACCATTAAAAAGTGATAAAAATATAGTAAGTACGTAAGAGTCAACAATTACTTTGTATGTAAATAAACTAAATGCTCCAATCAAAGACATAGGGTGATAGAACGGTTAAAAAATAAGACCCACCTATAGGCTGTCCACAAGAGACTCATTTCAGACCTGAAGATACATGCAGATTATAAGTGAAGAGATGGAGAAACATTTATCATGCAAATGGATGTGAGAAGAAAGCTAGACTAGCAATACTTACATTGTACAAATGGACTTTAAAACAAAGACTGTAACAAGAGGCCAAGAAGGACCTTTTATAATCATAAAGAGGACAATCCAACAAGAGGATATAACAATTGTAAACATTTATGCACCTAACATGGCAGCACCCACATACATAAAACAATAACAAATATAAAGGAAGTAATCACTAGAGATACAATAGTAGTAGGGAACTTTAACACCCCACTTATATCAATGAACAGATCATCCAAACCCAAAATCAACAGGAAACAATGGCTTTGAATGACATATTGGACCAGATGGATTTAATAGATCTATTCAGAACATTCCATCCTAATACAGCACAATATGCACTCTTTTTAAGTGCACATGGAACATTCCCTAGAATAGATAACATTAGGCCACAGAACAAGAATCAACAAATTAAAAAAGACTGAAGTCATACCATGCATCTTTATTTTTTTTTCTTAAAGATTTTATTTATTTATCTGAAAGAGAAAGACAAGAGAGAGGGTGCACAAGCAGTAGCAGGGGCAGAGGGAATAGGAGAAGCAGACTCTCTGCTGAGCAGGGAGCCTGACATGGGGCTTGATCCCAGAACCCTAGGATAAGGCAGATGCCCAGTTGAGCCACCCAGGCATCCCCCATGTATCTTTTCTGACCACAACGCTGTGAAACTAGAAATCAGTTACAAAAAAAAATCTAAAAAGAACACAAATACATGGAGGTTAAATAAGATGCTACTGGGGCACCTAGCTGGCTCAGTTGGTTAAGCATCTGCCTTCTGCTCAGGTCATGATCCCAGGGTCCTGGGATTGAGCCCCACCTCGGGCTCCCTGCTCAGCAGGGAACCTGTTTCTTCCTTTCTGCCTTCCTTGTGTGCTTGCTCTCTCTCTCAAATAAATAAATAAAATCTTAAAAAAAAAATAACATGCTACTATGTATGACCCAATGAAAGGGTCAACCAACAAATTGAAGAAATCAGAAAACACAGGGGAACAAATGAAAATGAAAACACAATGGTCCAAAATCTTTGGGATGCAGCAAAAGCTATTTCAAGAGGGAAATTTATAGCAATACAGACCTACCCCAAGAAGCAAGAAAAATCTAAAATAAACAAACAACGTAAACTCATACCTAAAGAAGTTTGAAAAAGAAGAACAAAAAAACCCCAAACCAGTATAGGGAAGGAAATAATAAAGACTAGAGCAGAAATAAATGAAATAGAAATAAGAGATAGTAGAACAGATCAATGAAACCAGGTGCCAGCTTTTGACAAGATTAACAAAATTGATAAACCTTTAACCAGATTCATCAAAAAATTTTTAAGTGAGAGGACTCAAATAAACAAAATCAGAAATGAAAGAGGAGAAATACCAACCAACACCACAGAAATACAAAGGACTGTAAAAGAACATTATGAAAAATTATATGCCAACAAATTGGGACAACCTAGGAGAAAAGGGTAAATTCCTAGAAACATATAACCTCCCAAAACTGAATCAGGAAGAAATAGAAAATTTGGACAGACTGAAGGCCAGCAATGATATTGACTCTGTGAAAAGACAAACAAACAAACAAAAACAAAAACAACAAAAAAAAGTCCCCCCCCCAAAAAAAAGTCCCAACAAATGAAAGTCCATGACCAAATGGCTTAACAGGTGAATCCTACCAAATATTTAAAGAAACTATTTTAAAAAATAGAAGAGGAAGGAAAACTTCCAAATTGATTCCCTGAGGTCAGCATTACCCTGATACCAAAACCAAGAAGGACATTACAAATACAGAGAATTATAGGCCAAAGTCACTGAACATAGATGTAAAGATCCTCAACAAATATTAGCAAATGGAATCCAACAATACCTTAAAAAAAATAATTCACCATGATCAAGTGGGATTTATTTTGGGGATGCAAGAGTGGTTCAATATTTGCAAACTTAATCAACATGATACATCACATCAATAAGAAGAAGGATAAAAACCATATGATTATTTCAACAGATGCAGACAAAGCATCTGACAAAGTACAACATTGACTCATGATAAAAACCTTTCACAAAGCAGGTTTAGAGAGAACATACATCAATATAATAAAGACCATATATGAAAAACCCATAGCTAACGTCATACTTAATAGTGAAAAACTGAGAGCTTTTCCCCTAAGGTCAGGAATAAGACAAGCACTTTTATTCAACATACCACTGGAAGTCATAATCACTGCAATCAGATTAGAAAAGAGAATAAAATGCATCCAAAAAGGTAAGGAAGAAGTAAAGCTTTCACTATTTGCAGATGACATGATACTATATATAGAAAAACCAAAAGACTCTACCAAAATCAAAACAAAACAAAAAAACCTACTAGAACTGATAAATCCATTCAGTAAGATTGCAGGATACAAAATCAATGTACAGAAATCTGTTGCATTTCTATACACTAACAATGAAACATCAGAAAGAGAAATTTTTTTTTTTTAAATTTTATTTATTTATTTGAGAGAGAGACAGTGAGAGAGAGCATGAGCGAGGAGAAGGTCAGAGGGAGAAGCAGACTCCCCATGGAGCTGGGAGCCCGATGCGGGACTCGATCCCGGGACTCCAGGATCATGACCTGAGCCGAAGGCAGTCGTCCAACCAACTGAGCCACCCAGGCGTCCCCAGAAAGAGAAATTAAGAAGAAAACAACTTAATTGATAATTGTACCAAAAAATAATAAAAAAATAGAAATAAACCTAACCAAGGAGGTGAAAGATCTGTACTCTGAAAACTATAAAACACTGATGAAAGAAATTGAAATAACACAAACAAATGGAACGATAGTCCATACTCATGGATTGGAAAAACCAATATTGTTAAAATGTCCATACTACCCAAAACAATCATACTACCCAAAACAATCTATAGATTTTATGCAAGTATTTTTCATAAAACTAAAACAAAAGATCCTAAAATTTGTATGGAACCACAAAAGATCATGAATACCCAAAGCAAATTTTAAAAAGAAAAAGATTGAAGTATTATAATACCAGATTTCAAGTTATGCTGCAAAGCTTTAGTTATCAAGACAGTATGGTTCTGGCACAAAAACAGACACACAGATCAATAGAACAGAATAGAAAGCCCGAAAATAAGTCCATGATCATACAGTCAGTTAATCTTCTACAAAGGAAGCAAGAATACGAATGGGGAAAGATCGCCTCTTCAACAAATGATATTGGGAAAACTGGACAGCTACATGTGAAAGAATGAAACTGGACCACTTTCTTACACCACATAGAAAAATACACTCAAAATGGATTAAGGACCTAATGTGAGACCTGAAACCATAAAAATCCTAGAAGAGAACACATGCAGTAATGTCTCTTACATTACCCATAACAATATTTTTCTAGATATATCTCCTGAGGCAAGGGAATCAAAAGCAGAATTAAAATATTGGAGTGACATCAACAAAACAGAACAAAAAAACAAACTTCCACACAGCAAAGGAGACAACAAAAGGAAAAGGCAACCTGTGGAATGGGAGAAGATACATGTAAATGACATATTCCATAAAGGATTAGTATCCAAATTTTATAAAGAACCTATACAACTTGACATACACAAAACAAATAATTCAATTAAAAGAGGGGTGCCTGGGTGGCTCAGTCATTAAGCATCTGCCTTAGGTCATGATGCTCAGGTCATGATCCCAGGGTCCTGGGATTGAACCCCACATCAGAGTCTCTGCTTGGTGGGGAGCCTGCTTCTCCCTCTGTCTGTTGCTCCCCTTGCTGTGTTCCCTTTCTGGCTGTCTCTCTCTGTCAAATAAATAAATAAAATCTTAAAAAAAAAAAAAAAAAAAGAAAAGACATGAACAGACATTTCTCCAAAGAAAACATGCATATGACCAAAAGAAATATGAAAAGATGCTAAAATCACTCATCATCAGGGAAATGTAAATTAAAACAATAATAAGATATCACCTCACACCTGTCAGAATAACTAAAATAAAAAGATAAGACACAACAAAGTGTTGGTGAGGATGTAGAGCAAAAGGAACCCTCAAGGACAGTTGGTGGGAATGCAGACTGGTGCAGTCACTTGGAAAACAGTATGAAGGTTCCTCAAAAGAATGAAAAATAGAACTACCTTATGATCCGGTATATATACTGGGTATATACCCCCCAAATACAAAAACACAAGTTGGAAAGGTTATATGCACCCTATATTTATTGCAGCATTATTTATACTAGCCAAATTATGGAAGCAGCCCAAGTGTCCACTGATAGATGAATGGATAAAGAAAATGTTAGATACACACACACACAAACACATGCACACATGCACAGTGAAATATTATTCAGCTATAAAAAAGAATGAAATTTTGCTATTGGCTATTTGCTATTTGTAACAACATGGAAGGATCTAGGGCATATAACACTAAGGAAAATAAGTCAGCCAAAGACAAATACCACACGATTTCACTCACATGTAGAATGGTATGTCTATAAACCAAGGGACACCAGGGGCTGCCAGGAATCACCAGAGTCTAGGAGAGAAGCTCATTCACAGCTTCCAGTAGGAAGCAACCCTGCTGTTACCTTGATTTTGGACTTCCATCCTTTACAGCTGTTAGAGAATAGATTTCTGTTGTTTGAAGCCACTCAGTTGTGATACTTTGTTACGGCAGCCCTAGGAAACCAATATACTGATTTCAAGGGCTTCTTCTCACTGACCTCCAAGAAGTACTGCATCCAAGAAGTCATCTCAAAATTAAGTGTCTCTAATAGCTTTAGAAGGGATTGCAGGGTCTCCCTGTACAAATCTTGAGGGGAGAAGAGAGAACTCAAAGAATTGCGGAGATGTCAGCCCCATCCCTCCTTCTAAACTTTAGCTCAGTGCTCTAGCTCTCCCAGGAAGCTTTTCCTTGAGAAATTCTGCTCCACAGTTTCCCCTAAAATTTAAAGTGCCATTTGCCTCCTATTAACTTGAACCAATTCTTCTGTTGTTTTCAGCAGAGCACAAATGTCTGCCTGATGTTCAGTTTGTCCTAGTGGACTGGGAGTTCCCAGCTTACCCCAAACATGGGCAAATCCTGTCAAAATACCTTCCCTCTCTAACTATACCTACACTGAGGAAGACCTCATGGGAATACAACCAGAGGAAACCCACCTCAGCCTTCTCTATATGTACCATACAGAGAATGGTACATAATATAAATAATACAACATAAATAAATACGAACTTCATAATATAAATAAATATGAACTGACAAAGAAGGATCACCAGACAGCTGAAGAAGAGGCCCAAACAGACCAACTGACCCTCAAAAAAGCTAACCTAATTCAGAAAATAGAAACTTTTATTTTTCAAGATTCTTACTAATACCCTCAAAAAAATCAAGAGTTTGTGGCATCAATAAAACAAGCACAACCAATCAAGATAAAGGAGTAATCAGAGAACATGAAAGAATTCCTAAGAATTAAACATACAAATGCAAATTAGTAAAGTGAATTGCTCTTCCTTCCCTCAAGGAAATACTAGAGGCTCTGTGGGAGATGGATTCAGTTCTCTTGCACCTGGGATTCTCTAAACGTATTTATCCATGCGCCTTTAGTAAAATCATGTCTGAACCTTTCAAACTGGTTTCAATTGTATAACAGTTAAAAATTAGATTTGAGTGTCCTCTTCTGGGCCAGAATTTTAAAGTATGACAGCAGTAATCAATGAGTGCTCTCAAGAAAGAAGTACATATCATGAGGAACATTCAGACTATATGACCTGGTAACCTCTTCAGATGATCGCATTTTTATCAAAGAAGGTAGAAGAGCCTTATGTGTAACTGCCAAATCTATATTTCTCATCCTCTCAATAAAACAACAACAGCAACAACAACAAACCACACAACTTACAAAGAGACAAACATCAAAGAGACACCACAGTGTCTTTGGCCTCCTGGGAACTGGATGCCTCCTTCAGCAAAACTTCTGTGGGTGGCAGGCAGAGCACACTCTTACAGCATGTTCGGAGAAGATCTGTTCTTTCTTCCACCTCTGTGAGGGGACTGAGATTCCTACGATCCAGGAGGAAGTAGTAAAAATGTAATGAAACAGTAATGCCCAGGAATAACAGCTGAGGAAGGTTCAGAGAGGGACAGGTGGCAGTAAGAAGTTACCAGAAGAAAAAGAAACAAAAGAAGAAAAAGGAAATTAAATAAAGTTTATCAATGCCAGGAACAGCCTTGAAAGCAGAAGAAAGCCTGAACCAGAAGCAACAGCAAATGCCTGTGAAGATGAGAGAGGTGGTCTCTGCCAGGAGCTCCAAAATCCCATCCAAAAAAATCTTGGTGAAAGGAGGTGGCAGATATTGTATGGTGGATGTATACTACTGCCTGGGGCCCCCTGTGACTAGAAGCAGAAGCAGAAAATGAGCTGGGGACAGACTAGGGAATAAAGGACTGAAATCTACTCAAAGCATGAAGACAGAGTGGCTCGAACACCCATTACCTGAAGTCAGTGATGATATTCATCGCCTTCAGCCTAAGGGAGCTGGAGATGGAATTCAATGGCTCCTCCCTGATTAACTCCTGTAATACACCCACCCAAAGAAGAGAGACCAAGAGGATATGAACATATTTTTCTTGCCTCCTTCCGCCTCTTCTCACCCCACACTGTATTCACAAGAAACTAGAACCTAGAATTTTCAGGGACTTCCAAAAACTCAGAAGGATAGGCCTTCTCTCCTACTCCCAAGCATACCTTCCCCACAGTACTCACACCCACCCTGAGGATAGGAAAAGGAACAATAAAGTAGGAAAAGGACACTAGAAAATCTGGACTTTTCTCCTCCAGGCCAAGCCCAGGAACACTGCCCATGGTTTCCCTGAGGACCCACTCTCCCTCCTCCGTGCATTTCCACCATCATCCTCCTGAGTTGTACTTACCACCATGAAGGTTACAATTTCTAGTTTCTGAACGAACTTGAACTGAAAGGCCATAGACTGGCTGCTAATGATGTTTGTTAGCTTGCTTAAGGGGCCCAGGTACTCCAGCTTCAAGTTCTTATCCTGAATCAATCGGTATGCTCAGGGGTTTCCAAGGTAGGAATGATCTTGGGTTAAGGGAAAACTACCTACACAAAATCTGGGAGACAAGAAGCTGAGGCTTCCATAGCTTTCTCTAGGTTGAGATCTTGACTCTTCCCTCTGAGGACCGCTTAGGAAAGCAAAGCCTGTGGCCTCTTTATGGGGAAGAGGCCACCCCTCTTACCAACCTCTTTCTGGAACTTCATACTTACTCTTAAGTTAGGACCAACCTAGCTAGATTTCTTGTCACTCAAGTTATTGTCTTTTTACCAAGTAAGTTCTCCTGAAGGATGTCTAGTTGGATGGTAAATGAACAGGAGTTGGGAAAGGCTTCTTCTCCTACCCTAGGGGCACATTCTCTGGACAAATGAAAGAGGTAGGAAAATTCTTTAGGGACTCCTTCTTACCTCCCCTAAAGGAACTGCAATAGTCCCACCCCCCTTGTTCCATCCAAGGCCAGGCATTTTCTTGGAGGGGAAGGGTAAAGAAGGCAGGGAGGGGACACTGGAGAAGTAGAGTAAACAGGAAGTACCTTTTCAACAATGCAGTTGCAGTAGTGTTGGAGCGCCAAAGCCAGGATGTTGTCCAAATGCGTGACGATGCCTCCCTTGCTCTCGAAAATAATCTTGCTACAGCTTAAGTAGATGATGTTACAGACCAACCCCCATTCCCTTTGCTGATGTATCAGCAAAGGGAATGGGGGTTGGTCTGTAACATCAGACAACTAAGTGGAAGGACAACTAAGTGAAAAATACTGTAGGTGGATACTGAGCATCTCCACCTGGTTCCCTACCAGGGGCACCCTGACGTCTCCCCATCAAAATCTGAATGCGTCATCTTCCTCCCCATGCCAATGTAGGAGGAAGGGGGAAACTTGCCTTCTCTTCCTCTTAACCTCCTTGCCTGATGGGGAAATGGAGGTTCAGAGAGGAATGGATTGGCTAGATGGTCCAGAAGGGAAGCTGGGGTTGTGGAATGGTGAACAGCTGGGAGGAATGTGGTGCCTCTGGTGATACCAGGGCCTGAAGCATGAGCATAAGGGAGCACAGGAAAGGGAGAAGAAGATGAAACTTCCCCACGGTTGATCAGAGGGAAATACAAGCATTTATAGGTGAGTCACAAGTCCTCAAGTGGGAAGTCTGGAGTGATGGGGATGCTTCAGAAGGCTCTGTGTGGGAGGCTGGCAGAGTTCCCAGGAATGCCATCACCTTCATTAGTTTGAGGATGAATGATGAGCCCTTGTCCGTGAGGATAGCACTGTACTCTTGAAGTTGGTCCAGGACTATCTTCAGATACTTCATGGACACGATACTCAGTGCCGTAGCAATGCCCTGGAATGGGGATAGCCTCAACCTCGTGCCACAGCTAAGAGTTAGCCAGGCACCCTTTATGCTCTCCCAAGGGATTTAGAGAGAGGAAGGGAGAGAGAGGGGAAAGAAAAGAAATGGAAGGAAAATTGGTTCCCCTGACTTGAACTACTTAAAATCCAGATGGAGAACCAAACATCCTTTCAAGAAATAATTCAAGAAGCAAATTACAAGAAACAGACTCTTAAATGCAGAGAACAAACTGATGACGACCAGAGCGGAGGTTGGTGAGGCAATGGGGGAAATAGGAGATGGGGATTAAAGATCAGACTTATAATATTTTTAAAAAACCTCCAGAAAATAGATGATTAGATAGATAGATAGACAGACAGATAAAGAGGCACAGGGTATGTCAAAATTAAAGAGTCTGATTTTTTTAATTTTTCATACTAACTGACAACATCCAGAAAAGCCTTTCCTGAGTATCATGGACCAGAGGAGAACCATGCCCTGCATAACGTTTGTGAACAGTGGGTCCTTGTGTATATGAATTCATCTGTGAATTCAGTAGAGATTTGTTTGGTACTTAATGCCTGGGGGCGGGAAGAAGCAAATTATCCCAGACTGTGAAAAATTAGAGTCACAGATTTGCAAAACCTTAGGAGTATCAAATCAAACACTGCAGAATAGAGATTTATATGCACTAGCAATTCAGAGAAGGGTTTTGAGGAGGGAAGAACAAAACCAAGGCACGTTACCGACAGGATGGATGGATAATCAGAGGAAATGGAAAAGAGAGAAGACATACAGATAATGCCAATATTTCTAACTCAGGAGAACAAGAAATAGCAGTAACTGACCAAAAGGGGCAGGTGAGAGAGGCTGGGGAGAGAGGAAGGAGGGAGTTCCTGCATGTGTCTTGTGGGATATAGTGGAAGGACAACTAAGTGAAAAATACTGTAGGTGGATACTGAGCATCTCCACCTGGCTCCCTACCAGGGGCACCCTGACGTCTCCCCATCAAAATCTGAATGCGTCATCTTCCTTCCCATTATGTCTTCCTTTCCTGATCTCGGTGAAGGACACCACCTCCCAGCTGAGCATGCCAGAAACCAGGGAACTATCCTGAACATCCTCTGCCCTCCTAATCATTACCCTCTGTATCCAATCTGTCCCCAGGTGTTGGCAGAGATGTCGTTTGTACTTCCCTGGTATAGTCCCATTATATCACTGACTATTCTGTAGACATGCTCCCAAAAGTTCTTGTCTTGGAATATTATGTCAAGTAGAAATACCCACTTCCCTTCTCCTAATCTAGACCCAACTAGCCCAAGTCCTCACCCTCCCATACATCAGCCACTATATGTCTCTGTTACCACTCATGTTGCCTTTAGTAAGGCTATTCTGTGTAGCCAGCTCTCTTCTTCCTATATAAGTCTGTCTCCTCAGTGACACTGTTCCAACCTTGGGCTTGGAATATAACTGATGATAGTCATGATGGTGATGGGTGCTTCTGTGAGAATTCTGTGAGAATCTGGCGGGGAAGGGGCTTTGGAGAGGGGATGCTTTAGAGGATGGCCACCAATTCTACCAGTAAGCAACACTTAGAGAGGGCTTGTGTCCCAGGCATTGTTCTTGGAGCTTGTACATTTTTAATACTGAAAAACACCCCATGACACACAGATTCCATAGTATTCCCACACGAAATAGATAATCTAAACCTAATCATGAAGCAATAGGAGACAAACAAAAAATGAGCTACATTCTTCAAAACAAATGGTCCATACATTTTTAAATGTCAAGATCATGAAAAGTAAATGTTGAGGAGTGGTTCCAGATTTAAAATATTAAAGCTAGCCAATGAGGTTTATCCGAGGCGCGATTATTGCTAATTGAAAAATATTAAAGCTAAATGATAAATTGATTCTAAATTGGATCCCAGACCAGAGGGAAAAAAATGTCTTTCTTTTGCTCTAAAAAAAACATGGGCAGGACAATTGGCCATTTTCAGATCAGTAGATAATAGTACTGTAGCAATGTTAACTTCTTAATTTTGATCACTGTGCTTTGATTATGTAAGAGAATATCATTACATTATTTTTACATAGTACACCCTGAAAATGGGTAAATGCGCATAACTGCAACTTCCTGAAATGATTCAGAAAATAAAATAATAATAGTAAATAGCTTGCCCAAGGGCACACAGTGAGAAAGTGGCAGACCTAGGATTCCAACAGGTTTTCTAGCTTGCCAGATCTCAGCTTTTAACTACTTTGTCATCCTGCCTTTTAAAGGAAAAATGTTTCTTTCCCCTTTGTCAGTTCCTCCACCTCACCTCCCTCTCCTGCAGGTCTTCATGGACACTTTGTAGGATAGAGGAAAGAATCATCTTCACCAGTTTCATATTCCTTGAGGTCCGCAAGGTAAATCCAAAGAATTTATACAGAAAATCCTAGGAGGGGTGAAAGGGCAGGGTCATGCATAGCTTGGAATGAAGTTAGGGTAGCTTGGGGAATAGCCATTACCCAAACTGGTTTTGAAATGGTCAACCAGCATCTTCCCCAGTGCCCTATCCTCCACACTGGCCCTCCTGTTCTCTGGGGGTCATCTGGATAAGACAGTAACCCTAACAGCAGGGGCTAAAGCTAGAGATAAGAAAAAGCTATATTTCTAATTTCTTAGCATCTTAGGGTACAGATCATCCCTTTAGGAACTTTCTCTGATCCATATAATTCCTATTTCCAGGTAGGAAATAAAACGTTCCTTACATCAATGTTTTACCATTTTCAGAGTACAGATCTTTCACCTTCTTGGTGAAGTTTATTTATACGTATTTTACAATTTTTGGTGCAATTGTAAATGAGATTATCTTCTTAATTTCTCTTTCTGATGCTTCATTAAGTGTAAAGAAATGCAACAGATTTCTGTGTATTACTGTTGTATCCTTCACTGAATTCATTTATCAGTTTCATGGAGTTTTTAGGATATTCTGTATATAACATCATGTCATCTGCAAATAGTGGAAGTTTTATGTCTTCCTTGCCAACTTGAATGACTTTTCTTTCTTTTTCTTGTCTGAGTGCTATGGCTAGGATTGCCACTACTATGTTGAATAAAAGTGGTGAGAAAGGACCCCCTTACGTTGTTTTTTGATCTTAGGGGGAAAGCTCTAAGTTTTTCACTATTGAGTATGGTGTTAGCTCTGGGTTTTTCATGTATGGATTTCCTTTTTTTTTCTTTTTTTTTTTTTTTAGATTTTATTTATTTATTTGAGAGAGAGACAGTGAGAGAGAGCATGAGAGGCGAGAAGGTCAGAGGGAGAAGCAGACTCCCCATGGAGCTGGGAGCCTGATGCGGGACTCGATCCTGGGACTCCAGGACCGTGACCTGAGCCGAAAGCAGTTGCTTAACCAACTGAGCCACCCAGGCGCCCCCATGTATGGATTTTCTTATGTTGAAGTATGTTCTCTCTAAACTTACTCAGCTGAGAGTTTTTATCATGAATGGATATTGTACTTTGTCAAATGCTTTGTCTGCATCTATTGAGATGATCATATGGTTTTTATCCTTTCTCTTGTTAATGTGATCTATCATGTTGATGAATTTGTGAATACTGAACCACCCTCTGAATTAAATCCCACTTGTTTATGGTGAATGATTTTGGATTCTGTTGTTAATATTTTGCCGAGCATCTTTGCATCTATGTTCATCAGAGATCTTGGCCTGTGGTTTTCTTTTTTTATAATGCCTTCATCTGACTTTGATCAGGGTCAGGTACTAAAAATGACACTAAAATGACACTAAAAAATGACACTAAAAAATGGAAAGATAGTCCATGCTCATGGATTGGAACAATGAATATTGTTAAAATGTCCATATTACCCAAAGTAATCTACAAACTAAGGCAACTCCCATCAAAATACCAACAACATTTTTCACAGAGCTAGAATAATCCTAAAATTTGTCTGGAATACAAAAAACAGACAAATAAAAAAACCAAAAAAGTAAACAAACAAAAAATCCAAATAGCCAAAGCAGTCTTGAATAAGAAGAACAAGGCTAGAGGTATCACAGTCCCAGATTTCAAACTTTATTACAAAGCTGTAGTAATCAAAACAGTATGGTACTGGCCAAAAACAGACACATAAATCAATGTAACAGAATAGAAAGTCCATAAGCAAACCCATGCTTTTTATGGTGGGTCAATTAATCTATGACAAGGAGGCAAGAATATATAATGGGAAAAAGACAGTCTTTTCAACAAATTCTGTTGTAAAATCTGGATAGCCACATGCAAAAAAAAAAGAAAAGAAAAGAAACTAAACCACTTTCTTACACCATACACGAAACTAAACTCAAAGTGGATTGAAGACATAAATGTCTCCATTTGATGCATAAATTCTTTTTTTTTCAAGATTTTTATTTATTTGACAGACAGATCACAAGTAGGCAAAGAGGCAGGCAGAGAGAGGAGGAATCAGGCTCCATGCTGAGCAGAGAGCTCGATGCAGGGCTCCATCCCAGGACCCTGAGACCATGACCAGAGACGAAGGCAGAGGCCTTAACCCACTGAGCCACCCAGGTGACCCTGGAACCATAAATTCTTAAAAGAAAACATAGGCAGTAATTTCTTTGACTTCAGCCATAGGAACATTTTTTTTTTTTTTAGCTAAGTCTCCTCAGGCAAGGGAAACAAAAGCAAAATTAAACTGTTGGGACTACACCAAAATAAAAAGCTTCTGCACAGTGAAGGAAACCTCCAACAAAACAAAAATATAACCTATTGAATGGGAGAAGATATTTGCTAATGTTATATTTGATATGGAGCTAATATCCAAAATATATTTTAAAAAAAAAACTTGTACAACTTGACACCAAAAAAAGCAAATAATCCAATTAAAAAATGGTCAAAGGACCTGAATAGACATCTTTCCAAAGGGGACGTATAGATGGCTAGTAGACACATGAAAAGATCCCCAACATCATTAATTATCAGGAAAATGCAAATCAAAACCACAATGACATATCATTTTACACCTGTCAAAATGGCTAAAGATAAAAAATGCAAGAAATAACAAGAGTTTGTGGAGATGGAGAGAAAAAGGAAACCTGTGTCCTGTTGGTGGGAATGTAAGCTGGTACAGCCACTGTGGAAAATAGTACAGATGTTCCTCGAAAAACTAAAGATAGACTAACCACATAGTCCAGCAATTTCACTACTGGGTATTCACTCAAAAAAAATGAGCACACTAATTCAAAAAGATATATGCCCCTGATGTTTATTGCAGAATTATTTATTTACAATAGCCAAGAAATGGAACCAACCCAGTCCATTGACAGAGGAATGGATAAAGAAGTGGAATGGAATATTATCAGTCATGAAAAGAATGAAGTCTTGCTGTTTGCAACCACATGGGTCAATCTAGAGGGTACAATGCTAAGTGAAATAGAAAAAGACAAATACAACACGATTTCACTCAGATGTGGAATTTCAGATATGAAACAAACAGAGAAAAAAAGAGGCCAACAACAACAAAAAATCTTAAACAGAGAATAAATTGGTGGTTGCCAGAGGGAAGGTGAGTACGGGGACTTAAGAGTACACTTACTTTGATGAGTACCAAGAAATGTATAAAATTGTTGAGTTACCATATTGTACATCTGAAACTAATATAACATTGTTGGTTATACTTGAATGAAAAAATAAATTAAAAACAAACAAATAAATAAATAAATTTTAATAGCAAAGATTTCACTTGAAAAAATTAAAAATAAAAAGTTCCGGGCGCCTGGGTGACTCAATGGGCTAAGCCTCTGCCTTTGGCTCAGGTCATGATCTCAAGGTCCTGGGATCAAGTCCCTCATCAGCCTCTCTGATTGGCAGGGAGCCTACTTCTTCCTCTCTTTCTGCCTGCCTCTCTGCCTACTTGTGATCTCTGTCAAATAAATAAATAAAATCTTTTTTTAAAAAAGTTCCTTAAATTCGCATAATTTAAAAATCAAAATAGCATAATCAAAAAAAGTATTTTTATGTAGTCTTTCTGTTTCCCTCTTCTGAATTTTAGCAGCCTTGACTCTTGCTTACTGTGCATTGCCCTGTCTACCTTGTAATATCCATATTTATGCACTCAAACACTTTCCTGCCTCACGATTTCCATATTTCCCATTTCCCCTGTCTGGAATCTTCCCTGGGTTCTTCAAAATGCTGTCTCACTCTCATCTTTCTGATCCTGGCTCAGTGAACCTTCCTTGACCTCCTAAATCCTCTCTAAGCTCACCATCCTGATACTTTCATTCAAGGCTTCATCACAATCACTAGTCATCTTGTTTATGCATTTGTTTGGTTAATTCTTAACTCGCCCCAACCTCTCATCTCCAGTGATAAATAAAGCTCAGGAGCAGTGTACGTCTTGTTGTTTGCTCTACTCCAGTACCTACAGAGTGCCTGACGCAGTAGACAAAAAGGGTATACCACATGTTCAAGGAACGTTTCCGCTCTCGCCCTAGAACCCCCTCTCGTCTCGACGGGCACTTTTTCTTCCTCTAGCAGATGCTCTTCAAGCCTTATCCAGAGCCAAAGTTTCCTTTCCTTCCCTGGCTGTGGGCACCATTGTGAGCAGTTCCCACCTGCAGTCTTTTTGGGTCCCTTTGTCTGGAGACGCCTGAGAGTTATAATCTTCTCTCTCCCATCCCTGCCCCTTAACAACCATAGAAGCCTGGCACTGGTGACAGAGAGGTGGAGGGGTGGGGAGGTACAAAAGCCATCCCCTCTCACTTGTCTCTAAGCAGGATAGACTCTACAGTGTAGTTTCCATCCAGATCTCCCCATGTCCTTTCTTGGCCTCTCCTCTTCTATCCTGCGTCCTTTATCTGACCACAGCTTTTTTCTTGCCAAATCACTTGACAAGGACCCTCACCTTGGGCTCTGCTTCTATGAAACCTGACCTGAGGCACTTGTCTCTCTGCTTAGCTGGCACATTACTCATCTTCCCAGACTTAATCATTTGTCTGTAGAGTGACAAATCTTCCCAGTTTGCCCAGTACTGAGGCATTTCCTAGTATGCTGGACTTCTGCATCTGCGTCTTCTTCTTCTTCTTTTTTTTTTTTTTTTTTAAGATTTTATTTATTTGACAGACAGAGATCACAAGTAGGCAGAGGCAGACGGGGGGGGCACGGTGGAAGCAGGTTCCCTGATGAGCAGACAGCCCAATGGAGGGCTCGATCCCAGGACCCTGAGATCATGATCTGAGTCGAAGGCAGACGCTTTAACCCACTGAGCCACCCAGGCGCCCCAGTATGCTGGACTTTTAAAGCTAAAACCAGGACAGTCCTAAGTGAACTAAGATGGTAGACCACCTTTGAGAAAGTTTTTCTGGCCAGTCCCATCGGGCCAAGAAAATAGCTCTCCCCTCTGCTCCCAAGCATACAGTGCACATTCCAATCTCGACAATTACCGCACTTATAATAATCCACTCTCTCCTCTGTTCACTCAAGCAGTGATTTCCTGAAGGCAGAGTCTGTGCCTTTTATGTGAGTACCCTGTGCATAGTCCATGCCTGCTATGCCATAAGCATTTGTACATATTTTTAATAACTTAATTAATAAGATCAGGATCCCTGCTTGCTTCATTCTTCTATCCACAAAGCCTTGCACATAGCAAGTGCTTCATAAATATTTGTTAATAATTAGAGAGCTAATATTCAGTCTTGGAAATAAGGCCTCTTCCCTGGAGATCCCTCAAAGCCCAAATAAAATGTTGCTTGGCGACAGGAAAACAAGATTAAAAATGAAGAAACCTGGATTCAGTTGCCAATTTTACCAATAAATTGCTTAAGGCTCTAAATCCCTCTAGATTATGTTTCTCCATCTGGGAGTCAGGATAATGAGTTGTCTGTTACTTGGTCTTTTGACTTTTACAAAGCAACTGCACAGGTGTCTTTGTCTATCCTCACCCACTCTCCTGTGATCAGAAGTCATTTCTGCCACTGTCCAAGTGAGGTGACTAAAATCTCACAAAGGCTAAGACAGTTGACCCAGACTGCACCAGGAGTGCAAGAAAAGCCAGGATGGGAACGAGGCCTTCACCAGAACAGACCTTGAGGTCTGTGAGCAAAGGAGCTCCTTCCCTAGTCAACTCTGCAACCCCAACATCACATATACTCCTGAATCCATAGTATGACCTCAAATATTACTTGAACTAACTTGCTTCAATCTGACCCGTAGGTCAATGATCTTTCCACTGCACCAAATTACCAGCTCTATTCTTTGACCTCTGAATGACTGGGAGGTTCAGTTAAGACAACAGATGGCAAAGTTCTTGATAAAACCTTAAACAGGGGATGCCTGGGTGGCTCAGTTGGATGGGCAGCTGCCTTTGGCTCAGGTCATGATCCCGGCGCCCTGGGATCGAGTCCCACATCGGGCTCCTTGCTCAGCCGGGAGCCTGCTTCTCCCTCTGCCTCTGCCTGCCATTCTGCCTGCCTGTGCTCTCTCTCTCTCTCTGACAAATAAATAAAATCTTAAAAAACAAAAACGAAAACAAAACAAGACACCTTAAACACTAAGCAAATGTTAAGATATTGATATTTTTGCGGTTTCTGTGTGACCGCCAGCTCCTGGTACACTCCATCCTTCCATTCCCCGGGGCCCAGAAACATGGGCTGGCTTTTCCCACAAGTCCTGTCCTTCATGTACATTTCTGTATTCCTTCCCCACCAAACTCCTCCACACCAGCCTCCACCCCCACTTCCCTCCTTGCAACTACCACCAGCTGCCTGATATGCCCGCCTGCGTGCGCGCATGCGCACGCACATACACACACCTTCTCCTCACCATCGCTGAAATAATTTATCCTCTCCAAGACAACCTTGATGAGTTGCTCCAGCCAGCTGTCATCATTGATGGCCACTAACGACTGACTTGAAAACTAAGAGAAAGGGAGAAGAGGACCACACAGAGCAGTGGCTGGGCTTTTCTGCCTCATGGAAGTGGGTCAGAAAGAAGCAAGAGACAAGGGGGCATGGTCTGTGAATATGAAAAAAGAGCTCAAGAAATGGGGAAGAGCTGAAATACATAGGGGGGTTAGTCAGGGCTGGAGAATTGGGACATATGGGACAATGATGGTAATGCCAACTCTATGTGTGAAACCCTTTACAGTTTGCAAGGCTCTCCTTTTCCTGTATTATCCTATTTAATTCTGGGAGATGGAAGTTATTTCCATTTTGCAGATGAAGGAGCTGAGGCCGGCAAAGGCTAAATTACTTGCCCAAGGACACAAAGCTAGGGCCCCATTCCCATACTCTCTCTTGACAGTACAATTTTGAGGGTGTGGAAGGTAAGATAAAGTCTAGGATATAGTCAAAGATTCCAATGTAGAGGCCGGGAGTCCTCTCAGAACCTCCAAAAGAGGTTCTCTTGAGTAGGGAGGTCCCTTGATCATGTCTCTAGCTCAGGGGGTCTGGGGCCTCCTCTCCTTAAGGATCCTAAAGAGGGGAAGGAAGGCAAGTGTGGAGAATGGTATGTCTCTTAGAGTGCGTACCTGGAGCAGCCTGTCCTCCCACTCCTCCTGATCCAGATTCTTCTCAGTGTGATCTAGGAAAGAAGAGAGTTATAGGGACCTGCCGACCAGAAGGCCCCAGCCAGGGAAAAAGAACCAACATTGGAACACCATTCCAAGGGGTTTTTGCCCATCATCTCATTTAATTTGGATTGTGATCCTACAAGATAATTGTTCCCCCTTCTTTACAGAGGCTCCAGGAAATGTTTGACTTTTCAAAGGTCAAGCATACCCCGCTGGCAAATGTTAGAGCAAGGATACGAACCTGGGTCTCTGGTTCCAAAGCCCACACTCTTTGCCGATCCTCTGAGCACAAGAAAGAGTGTTCTGGGAAATCTGGAGGCACAGAACTCTGGGCTGCATATCTGCTCAGTGCAGAACATGGTCCAAACAAACAGACCTACCCAAACGGCATCTCAGAAAGAGAGAGAGACTGGTCTTGGTTCTCCTCACCCCAGGGAAGATCTATCCTGCACCTCAGGACTTCATCTCTTCTGGATTCTGCCCCAATGCCCCAGCTCCATTCCTCCCACCTCGCAGCCAACCGCTCACCATCCAGAATCTGCAACATCTGGGGGGATCTCCTTCATCCACAGCTGGCCCACATTTGAGTTGATAACAGGGTGCAAGGAGGTGATAGGATGCAGGGCATGTAGTAGCCTTAGAGAGCTTATCCCAAGCTCCCTTTCACTATAGGACTTCAGGGCAAACACCTGGGAAACAAAAGAAGCAAGGAGGAGGCAGAGAAAGGATTGAAGGGAAGAGAAGGAAGAAAATCAGAACTAACTCATAGAATGGTAGAGCTGAGGCTTGGACCCTTCCTATTCTTTTCCACCTGTGAACTCCTACATGTTCTGCATGGTGCTCTCAAAACGTTGCCTCCTCTCTGAATCCTGGAGACCAAGTCTGCCCCTTGCTCTACTAAGATCCCATCGTAACTTACGTGTTCCTCTACTAGCATCTATCACACTGCATTCTGGGTGGTTATTCCCGGGCTTGTCTTTCCCACTAATTCTGTGAACACTTCAAGGGAAGTTCTGTACCTTGTCTTTCCAAGTGTTCATAATGTCTAGAACATTCTCACAGCATTCTTGCTGAGAAAATGAGATCTGGAAAGGCATGCAGACTTGCCCAAGATCAGCAGAGAACAGCTCACTATAAGGCCATGTAGGACACAGGTCAGGCCTTCCCCAGCCTCACCACTTCCTCACTTCAGGTCTCAGCACTATGGTCCCAATTCCCTGCTCCAAGCTGTTTGATCATCTCTCTCCAAAGCCCCTATGCTCTTTGACCCTACCCCTTATTACATGCCCAGCTCAATGCCTGGAATAACCTAGTACTCAACTATTTGTGGAATGAAGAGATGGAGGGATGGATGGACAGTATTCATCCTTACATTTATTACTTACCACAAGATGGGTCAGAAGTTTCTGTGGGGAGATGAACTGGGTAGCTAAATTAAAGAGAGAAAGAGGACAGAGTCAGTATCAGCTCCAGGATGCCCAACCTTCAGCCCCTTCTCCCACCCAACAGCCCACCACCCATTCTTCAGGGCAGGAGAAAAAGCAAAGTGGAGAGTGATTATTGGTGATATTGCTCTGGGGATTGTGACATGCTGACTTACCCTAAAAACAGACCATTTTCAGTATTAACACACACACACACACACACACACACACACACACACACACACCTTCTACCTGTCAGAATGGCTATCATCAAAGACAAAAATAAAAAGTATTGGCAAGAATATGGAGAAAAAGGAACCCTTGTGCACTGTTGCAGGGAAAACAAACTGATGCAGCCACTGTGGAAAGCAGTACGGAGTTTCCTCAAAAAACTAAAAATAGAAATCTCATACAATCTAGTAATTCCACACTGGGCATTTACCGAAAGAAAACAAAAACACTAATTTGGAAAGGTACAGGTGCCCTTCTGTTTACTGCAGTCTATTTACTGCAAGAGCTAAGACATGGAAGCAGCCCAAGTGTCCATCAATAGATGAATGGCTCCAGAAGAGGTGGTCTGTACACACAGACAAACACATACAAGGAATATTACTTGGCTATAAAAAGAATATCTTGCCATTTATGACAACTTGGATGGAACTCGAAAATGTTATGCTAGGTAGAAGTTTGACAAAGACAGACAAATACCGTATGATTTCACTTATGTGTGGAATCTACAAAACTAAACACATGAACAAACAAAAATAGAAACAAAAAACCCCATAAATATGGAGAACAGACAGATGGTGGTCAGAGGGGAGGGATGGGCAAGACAGGTAGAGGGGAGTAAGAGATACAAACTTCCAATTATAAAATAAATGTCATGGGGATGAGAAGTACAGAATAGGGAATGTAATGAGTAATCTTGTGATGACACTTGTGGTGACAGAGGGTGACAACACTTACCATGGTGAGCATACAGTAATGTATAGATCGTCAGATCACTAATATTTTTAAAGGTTTTTTTTAAAAGATTTTATTTATTTATTTATTTGAGTGGGGAGACTAGAGAGAGAGAAGAAAAGGGAGAGGCTACCTCCTTGTTGAGCCAAGAACCTGACACGGGGCTTGATCCCAGGACCCTGAGATCATGACCTGTGACAAAGGCAGACACTTAACTGAGTGAGCCACCCAGGAGCCCCCATACAGAACACTGTATGTCACTTATACCACAATAAAATGATTCAAATAGAGAGACAGACTAGGGAAGAAAGGCATTGTCCAGCGGAAGCATGGTAAACAGTCACCACTCGTGAGTGTGTCCTATTAGTTTATACCTTGAAAGGATCTCCCACTATCCTGAGAAGTTCTTATCCAGGCACACATTTTCATGCCTTTCATATTTGAAAATCCTAGGTTGACCTTTTAAATGTCTATTGTTTACACTGATTATAATCAGGACTCTCAACACTGGGAAAGTCATTTGCTACCTCTCCACCTTTTAAACCCTAACAGAGAATGCTTATTTTCCAAACACACAAACTCCTGCACATCCCAAGTAATGTGCCAAACAGATAGCCTCACCCCGACTCTGACTCTCCCTGGAAGTAGCGGTCAGGGATCGGGTGAGCAAAGAGTGAGGCTCAGAGTCGGGGCAAAGAACTAAGGGTCAGGAATATCTGTGCATGCATTACTTTGTAATTAACAACAAAGTTTGTGCATCTCTACTCCAGTGTTTCAAGACGAGGAAAAAGGATCTGTTGGGGTGGGGGTGGGGGGCGTGGATCTTGCCTCTCTTCCAGAAGAATCCCCTTTTCATCCATGTGAAGAGCCAAATGGAATCAAGCTGCTGCCTTAACCCTTTGCCTTCCCCTCCGTCCAGGCCCAGGCTCACAGCTGTGCTCTCGTGGCCCTCCCAGCAGATCTGCGCCCTTTCCCCACACCCAGGACCCCTCCAGAGTCCCAGTCTCTCTCCCACCCTCCCCTCCTGCCTGTGGCAGCCTGTTTCACAACTGCCCCCTCTGCACGGTCTCCTCGACCTGTGTACTTACGGCTGAGGTGGAAGCTGCTTAGATAGGGAACCTGGCCCAGGGACCGGGCCTTCAGAGACATGTTTGTGGCTATCTTACTCAGCAGCACGAAGGCCAAGGTGTTGCTGGGCTGGCATGCCAAGGTGATCAGTTTGGGCAAGGACACCTGGCAGAAGAGGTGGCAAGGGGATTCGATGTCAAGCTCCAAATCAGTCCCAATCATAAGTTCTCTAACCCTATGGCTTTGTCCTCCTTTCTAGGAGGGGCATTTGAGACCTGTATACCCAGCCCCCTCCATCTCACTGATAATCCCCCTTCCCTCTCCTCCTTCCCCCCACATGTTGGTAAAACACAACCAAGGTCCTGATGAAAATTACAACAGGATGGACTTGATTAAATAGAGGGGCTTCTTGAAATGTGGAATTGTGTGACTTGTCATCGCCTTCACAGGGGGGCATTCCGGGAGCAAAAGACATGCTAGCCGTGGGGAGACAGCTTGCTGGGAGGGAGAGGGGGGTGTCTGGGAAGAAGAGTAAATCACAGCTGTCCTTTGCTTCTCATGGCCCTTGACTCAGCTCTGACCCACACAACAACTCGTAGAGTCTCCAAGAATCCTTAGAGGCTGCTAAGAGCGGGCAGGGTGGATAATTGCCCGTCTTTTTTTATGGGAGAAACTATAGCCTGGAGAGCAATTTACTCGAGATTTTATAGCCAGAAACTGGCTGAGCAAGACCCAGGCTCAGGCCTCCAGGTTTACCACCCAGTGACCCTCTGCTCCACTGAGCCACTCCTCAGAGGAGCCCCAGACACTCGAGTGGGAACAGACAGAGGGGGGAGGGTAGAAGGGACAGTACAGGGGGTTAGGTGGAGTCGGGGGAGGGGGGAGACAGAGAGAATGCAATCTGGGGGTCAGGGTATCTGGGCACCAGGAAAGGAGGAGATGAAGGAGCCTCTTTGACCCTAGCTGCTTGTACCATCTGTAGGATTTCGGAACACATTCGTTGGATGTCCTCTTCATTCTGGAATAGGAAAAGATTTAAATCTGAAACCAATGCTAGCTGAGTCTTCTGATTCAAGGCCTCCCCTGGCTCACTGCTCAGAGTTTTAGACACCAAAGCCCCTTCCCACTGTGCCAACGATACCCTCTTCTTCTTTCCCTCGTGCTCCCGAACCTGCCCTTCTCTTGCTGCCACCCTCTGTCCCCTCCCTGCCTGATGAGCTTGATGACATAGTTGATGATGATATTCCCCTGAGGCATGGCCAAGTAGTCATGCCGGCCCAGCATCTCGATGAAGTGCAGGAGGGCCTTCCATACCTGCGGGGGGTAGTTTTGAGGGGGGAGCGTCACCTATCATGTGACAAGATAGGAAGGCACACCAGTATGACCCTTCATGTTCCAGGTAAGAACACAGAGGACAAGAGCCTGTGACAGGAGACTTCAAGGGACTCAGATCTCCCAACTTCAAGCCCAATGTGACTCTTCATTGGTCTCTAGGTGATGACAGACAACCCTACTCGACCCTGAAGTTCTAGCCTATTTCAGTTCTTACCATTCTCCTGAAGAACTGTAAGCACTGAGCTTGCCCACGCCTTACATAAGTAATGGACAGAAGAGTTGGGTAGGGAGAAATCAGAGTCCAGGAGAAGTCCCATGTTCTGGCCTTCATAGGGTAAGCCAGAAATGAATCCCACAAGTCTGAGGGCCCAGCCCTCAAGATCCAAGTCTCTCCATCAACCTTCTGAAGATTTAGGACTTGGTTTTTAGGGATGGTGCCATAGTTGTCCACCTGGTCCCAATTCAGAGCTGGGAGCAGTATTTGCTGCCTCCAATCCTGGCAGAGGTTGCTAAAAATATGGTGCCATGGACCCCATGCTAGATATGATGTTTGAGGTCTTCTTTCCCCAAGAAAACTGAATATTTAGGGGGAAGAATTAGTATGCAGCGTGCCTGGGTGGCTCAGTGGGTTAAAGCCTCTGCCTTCAGCTCGGGTCATGATCCCAGGGTCCTGGGATCGAGCCCCGCATCAGACTCTGCTCCGCGGGGAGCCTGCTTCCTCCTCTCTCTCCCTCTGCCCACCTCTCTGCCTACTTGTGATCTCTGTCTGTCAAATAAATAAATAAAATCTTTAAAAAAAAAAAAAGAATTAGTATTCTTTAGAGCTCTGTGTCCCCATTGACAAGGCTCAGAAAATAGGTAGGAACCACCTGTCCACTTCTCAAATCCTTCTCAGGCTCTGAAGAGCTCACATGTAACCCATGGGCAGAGTCTGAGGCCAGGGCGGGCTTGGTAAGGGGATGCCTTACCTCTCTCATCCATGAACAGCTTCCCCTCTCCATTTTACACAACTTCAAGGTCTCAAGAAAGCAACTCCCAGCTCAAATGTCCTGCCTTTCTGCTCACTGGTTTGAGATCGTCCTGAATCATGATGATGATGGAATGCATCACTTCATTCTTCAGTTGCTCTGTCTGGGGCACTAGAGAAAAGACACACACGCAGCTGGGGATCAGTCTCCTTCCGCCTCCTCTGTCGTACTGGGAGGCACAAAACAGGTGAGAGGAATTCCAGGTACTGTCCTGGTCTTCGAGGACCAGATAGAGTGCCCAAAGATTATCTCCACCATCCCACTGCTTCAAACCAGACTGAAGAATGACAAAAAAAGGGATTTTCATCAAGCTGGCTTTGGAGCCCCAGCTCTTTTCAGTCTCCTACGAATGCCCACGACCCCAGTCAAGCTGTTCCCGCAACCCCCACTGCCCCATACACCACCACCTTTAAAACTATGACAACTGTTCTTCTTTATGTAAATTCCCTCTCCTAACTCACCATTACAATCTCCTTCCCTGCTCCAGAGCCCATCCCATCTCCCGACTGACCCCTTCTCTATATTCCTATTGCAAATAACCACGGTCACATTTGAACAACTTTTCACGTATTATCTTTCATTGTTTCACACTCCACACTCTTTGAGAGCAGGGACTATGTCTTATTTGAGTGTCTGTTTTCAGTGCCTTGCATTCTGCTAGACACAGAGCAAAGGTCTAGCAAACGCTGGATTGGAGTTGATGCTTGTTCCCCAAGATCATAATCACAGACTAAAGCACTACAAAACTCACTGCATATTGGGGAATAGTCTAAGTACCTCACATCCATTTTCTCATCTAACCTTCACGAAAAAATCCTAAAGGAAGCATTACCTTCATTTTCAGGTGAGGAAATAGAGGCACAGACTAAAAGCAATCTGCCCGTTTACACAGCTAATAAGAAGTGAAGCCAAGATTTAAACCTACTGAATTTACTTTGAGTTTACATTAAGTTTAAAACTGTGACTTGAACTATACATGGGACTGTTTCCCAGACAAAAGAACTCTCATAGGAAAAAAGATCCCCAAGATTAGGCCAATGGTCACTCACCTTCTGGGAACACATCCATGAAAACTTGAAGGGCTGATACTATCTTGGCTGGATCACTGGTTTTCATGGTCTTTTGTATTAAGAATACCACCTGATCATTGTATAACTTGGCTATCAGAAGGGGGCAAATACAAGGGAATCAAGAGTATGTTTACCTAGCGAGTGGTAAGCAGAAGTAAATCATGCTTACAGCAAACCATGATGTCATGAACCAGATAAATTAGGGTCCTTTAGGCTGGAGAAAAGGAAGAGGATTGGCATCTAGCTAGATGCTTTCCTTGAGCTAGGCTCTGTCCCTCCCCTGCCCCACCATGTGCCCTCCCATAGGTCAGCTTGCCTCACATGATCATTAGTGCTGTAATGACAAGATCACCCTTCTAAGCTGGGATTCATTGAAGGGGAAAGGGAAGCCAGCTTCAGGTGAAGGGAGTGGAGCAACGTCTTTGCCCCTCAAGATTCCTTGAATTTCAAGCAAAGCTCACATGGATTATTTTGCATCTGTTCTAGAAGGATGGAAGCCCCTAATGGGAACCTAGGTCCCTGCTCTGGTCCAGGGAGACACGAAGATTACTCTAAGTGCCCACCCACACAAATACCTAGGGTTAGGGAACTGTGTTAACTTACAGAGGATGTAGAAAGCCTTCAGGGTAAGGATATGGTTCCATGCAGAGTGAGGATCTGACTCCTTGACTGTTTCACTCAGCTGTGGGGAGACAAAGGCCATCAGACCCAGGAGGACTGAAATTAGGGGCCATGAGTATGGATGGAGGAACCAAGGTACCATGGAAAAGTGTGGAGCTTAGCCATAAAGGGGAACAGGAAAACAGACCCAGGAATCCACATTCCCAGCCCCAGAGAGAAGACAGTGGCAAGCAAATTAAACATACAGAAGGTAACACCCATTTGCAAAATGTTCAATTACCTTCTTCTTACTCTAGGCTGCAACACAGAAGCCCTGACATTTCCCACAGACATGATGGGGTGCTTTGAACCTCTTGCCCTTTAGCAAGAGATTAGGGGGAGCAATAAAGTTCTGTGACCTTCAAGGAACACACAGAACGTACCCAATTTATCTCATGGAGAATATTCGAGTCTATGCCCAGAATCCAGACAATTTATCTATTCCAGGGAAACCTGAGATGTGTATGGTTAAGGTTCCCATGTGAAAGACACCTGCCTTTATGGGCTGTGGGAGCCATCACCTCCAAAGAAGAGAGAAAAAGCAAGCCCAGGATGCTTCTAGCCTGACAGCACTCACCTGATTGAACAGCATTTCTGTAATATTTTCCAGCTGGGATTCCAGGTTTATACCTCCACAGCCACTAAGAGCCAGAGCATCAATAAGTTGGTAAATACACTGTGTGCATAAAGACAGAGTAAGCATAAGTTAGCCCAGACTTGCCACAGCCTCTGCAGAAATCCTCTGTCCTCACAACTTCTCTTCAAGGATGGGCCAAGTCATCATGATTTCACACTGCCCTCTTGGATTCTTCCAAAAAAGGTTCAGGGTCTAATTCTTTCATAGCCAAATACAGCCATGACCTGCCCTTCCCCCTGACCCAGTAAACTACACTTACTTCCAAATAATCTCATTACTCCACAGAAAACTTTAGAAAAGTCAACATTTCGAGTATTGGCTGACTTCAAGGGAGCAGGATAAATTAATCAGAGCCAAAGCAAGAACTAATTCCATGGTTCTACGACTTTCAAAGTTCTGAAAACTGAGTCTAAAAGACTACATTTCAACTCTCTGCCTGGTGGTTTCTTTTTTTTTTTTTTTTTAAGATTTTATTTTTATTTTATTTGACAGAGAAAGAGAGATCACAAGTAGGCAGAGAGGCAGGCAGAGAGAGGGAGGGGGAAGCAGGTTCCCTGCTGAGCAGAGTCTCAGACGTGGGGTTCGATCCTAGGACTCTGAGATCATGACCTGAGCCGAAGGCAGAGGCTTAACCCACTGAGCCACCCAGGTGCCCCTACCTGTGGTTTCTTATTATTTTGTGAATTCTTCTTATCACTGATATACAAGAGTTCTACAGATAACCTTAGTTTTCACATGTTTAAACATGCCATTTGATTTTCTGAAAAGAGGTTTATTAACATCTGATACCAAAAACGATATATATCTAAAGTGTCCAGGGGTGCCTGGGTGGCTCAGTGGGTTAAGCCTCTGCCTTCAGCTCAGGTCATGGTCTCAGGGTCCTGGGATAGAGCCCCTCATCAGCCTATCGGCTCAGCAGGGAGCATACTTCCCCCTCCCACTCTGCCTGCCTCTCTGCCTACTTGTGATCTCTCTCTCTGTGTCAAATAAATAAATTAAATATTTTTTAAAAATAAAGTGTTCAATTTATTAAGTTTTGATAAATGTATACACTCAGGAAACCACCACAATTAACATAAGGAACATACCCACTACACCTGAGGTTTCCTCTTAGGTCTTTGTAATTTCTCCTTCCCTCCCCTTCCAGCACATTTCCTTTCCCCAGGCAAACATTGGTCTGCTTTCTGTCATTACAGACCTTCACTTCCTTTTTAAGAAACTGCCAAACCGTTTTCCAAGGTGGTTTGGCAGTTTACATTCTGACAGATGTGTAGTGGCATCTCGTGGTGATTTTAAAGTCCCTCACATCTATGCAATGTTGAGCAACTATTCCCGTGGTGGCTGTCTTGTCATCCTCATATCTTCTTTGGTGAAGCAGCTGTTCAATTTTTTGGTCTGCTTTTTAAATTTTTTTTAATGGGTTTTGTGTTTTTCATATATTCTGGGTGTGTGTGTGATTTGCAAATATTTTCTTCCAGTCTGAGACCTGTCTTTTCATTCTAACAGAAGTTACTCACTTTGATGAAGTCCACTTTATTCGTTTTGTTCTTTAATGGATCATGTTTCTGGTTTGTAGCTAAGACATCTTTGCCTACCCCAACTGCACACTAATTTCTCCTGTTCTATCTAGAACTTTGATAATTTTAGGGCTTACATTTAAGTATGAGCCATTTTTTTAAAAAGATTTTATTTATTTATTTGACAGAGATCACAAGCAGGCAGAGAGAGAGGAAGAAGCAGGCTCCCTGCTGAGCAGAGAGCCCGATGTGGGGCTCGATCCCAGAACCCTGAGATCATGACCTGAGCCGAAGGCAGAGGTTTAACCCACTGAGCCACCCAGGTGCCCCAAGTGTGAGCCATTTTGAGTTAATTTTTATACATGATATGAGGTATGGATTGAAGTTTATCTTTTTGTGTATAGATATACAAATGTTCTAGTGCCATTTATTTGAAAAGACTATCTTTTCTCCAAAGAATTGCCTTTTCACCTTTGCCAAAAAAATCACTTGGCAGTAAATATGTAGGTCTATTTCGGGAATCTCTATTCAGTTCCATGTATCCATTCATCTGTCTTAATACCAATACTACAGTCTCCACTGTTGTAGTTTTATAAGTTGTCATTCTTTCTCTAAACTGTTTTGGCTGTATTGGGTCTTTTTCATTTCCATGTGAGTTTTAGAATCAGGTTGTCAATTCCTATTAAATAAAGTCTGCGTGGGGGGCCTGGGTAGCTCACTTGGTTGGGTGACTGCCTTCAGCTCAGGTCACAGGCTCCACATCAGGCTCCCAGCTCAGTGGGGAAGTCTGCTTCTCCCTCTGACTCTCCCTCTCTCATTCTTTCTCTCTCAAATAAATAAAAAAATAAAACCAGAAAGAAAACAAGCAAGACTGCTAGGTTCTTTTTTTTTTTTTTTTTTTTTTTTTTTTAAAGTAGGCTCCACACCCAGTGTGGAGCATAATATGGGGACTCTGAACTGACTGACCAACCCAGGCACCACAAGGCTGCTAGGATTTTGGTTAGACTTGCAATGAATCTGGGGCACCCACCTGGATCAATCAGTGGAACAGGTGAGACTCTTGATCCCAGGGTTGTAAGTACAAGCAAGCATCATGTTGGGTGTAGAGATTTTTTTTTTTAAGATTTTATTTGACAGAGAGAGAGATCACAAGTAGGCAGAGAGGCAGGCAGAGAGAGAGGAGGAAGCAGGCTCCCTGCTGAGCAGAGAGTCCAACGTGAGGTTCGACCCTAGGACCCTGAAATGGTGACCTGATCTCAGGGTCCTAGAAAAAAAATAGAGACCTGAGATCACCTCATGATCTCAGGGTCCTGGGATGGAGCCCCACATCGGACTCTCTGCTCAGCAGGGATCCTGCTTCCCCCTCTCTCTCCACCTGCCTCTCTGCCTGCTTGTGATCTCTGTCTGTCAAATAAATAATATCTTTAAAAAAAAAAAGGCTCATACTTAAATGTAAACCCAAAAATTATCAAAGTTCTAGATGAAAACAGGAGAAAATGTTCTTAAAAATGTTTTTAAAAATGAGATTTTTTAAAAAGAGGATTGCAATGAATCTAGATCAACTTCGGAAGAACTGATAACTTATTAATATTGAATCTTGAGGCCCCTGAATACTGCACATGTTTCTGCTTACTTAAGTCTTCTTTAATTTCCTCTAGCTATGATTAGTAGTTTCCAGTGTACATGTATTACCTTTTATTCAGATTTATTCATAAGTATTTCATATTTTTATGCAAATGATCATGTTGCCTGTGAATAAAGACAACTGTACTTCCTTTCTAATCTGTGCGCTAATAGGGTCGAGTTGTTTGATAGTCCTCAGATCTTGTGTACTTTCTGATCATCTACTTGTTCTATTAATTGTTGAAAGAGGGATGTTGAAATCTGATTGTAATTATGGGTTTTTCTGTTTCTCCTTGCAGTTCTATTAGTTTTTGCTTTATATAGTTTTAAAGCTCTGTTATAACAACAGACACATAATAGCAGGTACATAAACATTTAGAATTGTTAGGTACTGTTGATAATTGACCCTTTCATCATTATGAAATGACATTTTTTAATACTTGATGATATTCTTTGCTCTGCAATCTACTTTATCTGATATTAATACTGCAGAAACAGCTTTTTTCCATAAATGTTAACATGGTACAGCCATACTTTGTTTTATTGCTTTACTTTATTATGCTTTGGAAAGTTGTTTTTTTTGTTGTTGTTGTTTTTTTAATAAATTTAGGGTTTGTTGCAACCCTATATCGAGCAAGTCTGTCCACACCATTTTCCCAACCGCATTTGTTGACTTTATGTTTCTGTGTCACATTTTGGTAGTTCTTAAAATATTTGAAATTTTTTCACTGTTACTACTTTTGCAATGGTGATATGCTGTAACTGATTATAACTCACTAAGGTCTCCAATGATGCTATCTTTTAGAAATAAAGTATTTTTTAAAGCACTTATATTGTATTTTAGATAAATGTTATTGCACGCTATACTACAGTGTAGTGTAAATGTAAGTTTTATATGCACTGGGAAACCAAAAATTTCATTTTACTTGCTTTACTGCAATATTCATTTTATTGTAGTAGTCTAGAACCAAACCTGTAATATCTCCAAGATATGCCTAAATATTTTTATTTATCCTTTTACTCTTAATCTATTTGTATCTTTATGTCTGAAGTGCATTTCCTATAAAAAATATAGGATATAGGTGGGTATTATTTTTTTAATCCCTCTGACAATTTCTGCCTTTAATTGGGGTATTTAGACCACTTATATATAATATGATTATCTATTTATTTACTTACTTATTTATTAATTATGGTTAGGCTAAAATCTATCATCTTGCTATTTGTTTCCTACTAGTCCTAATTATCTGTTCTCCTGTCCCTCTATCTCTGCCTTCAAATCAATTGAATATTTTTTATAATTCCATTTGATATCCTTTGTTGGCCTATTAGCCATAACTCTTTGTTATTTTAGTGATTGCTATACAGGGTTTGTAGCACATATTTTTAAAAAAGATTTTATTTATTTATTCGTCAGAGAGAGAGACAGTGTGTACAAGCAAAGGGAGCAGCAGGAAGAGAGAAAAGCAGTCTCCCCACTGAGCAAGGAGCCTGATGCACGACTCAATCCCAGGACTCTGGGATCATGACCTGAGCTAAAGGCTGGCACTCAAAGGACTGAGCCACCCAGGTGTCCCTATAGCACACATTTTTAATTTATCCCAGTCAATCTTCAAGTGATATTATACTACTTTATGTACACTAAGTATAGGTATACTAATACTACACTTTGTGCTATTGTTATTTTACTTCTACATACAACAAATTCCACACTACGTTGTTATGTTTGTTAAAACAGTTACCTTATAAAGAGATTTTTAAATAAAAAAATATATATTCGTTCAGATAATTACCATTTCTAATGGTAATTTCTTTCTTTTTTTTTTTTTTTTTAAAGATTTTATTTACTTATTTGACAGAGAGAGATCACAAGTAGGCAGAGAGGCAGGCAGAGAGAGAGAGGAGGAAGCAAGCTCCCCTATGAGCAGAGAGCCCGATGCGGGACTCGATCCCAGGACCCTGAGATCATGACCTGAGCCGAAGGCAGCGGCTTAACCCACTGAGCCACCCAGGCGCCCCTCTAATGGTAATTTCTTAACGTTTCTTATAATATGGGTCTACTGGTGATGAATTCTTTCAGCTTTTTTAATGTGTGAAAATGTTTTTTTCTCTTAGTCTGAAAGAAATTACCACTAAGCACAGAATTCTAGGATATAGTGTTTTTCTTTTAGTGCCTTGAATTTTACTATGTTTTCACTTGCATTGTTTCCAATTAGAATCTTTATTCCTCTCTTTGAAACATGTTGCTTTTATTGTTTCATTTTTTTTTACTTTCTGCATTTAAGATTTTCTCTTTTCCACTGGTTTTGAGAAATTTGAATATAATATGGTTTGGTGTAGTTTTATGTTTCTTGTGTTTGGGGTTCACTTAGTGCCTTGGAACTGTGAATTTATCAATTTCTTCAGATTTAGAAAATTCTCAACCACGATTTCTTCAAATATTTTTCTGTCTTTCCCCTTTTTGGTGGAACTCCAACTGAACATAAATGAGGCTGCTTGAATTTGTCCATATTTCACTGAAGCTTCCTCTTTCTCCTTCTTCTCCTCCTTTTCTCCCTCCTCCTCCTCCTTCTACTTCTTTTTATCTTTGTTTCATTCTGTATAGTTTTTATTGCTATGTCTTCAAGTTAATCAATCTTTTCCAATCTAGCTTTCAAACCTACAGAATACAGTTATAATACGTGCTTTAGTGTCCTTGTCTACTATTTCTGTGAGTTCTGGGTCAGTTTTGATTGATTTTTCTCCCTATTATACATCATAATTTCTTGCATCTTTGTGTGTCTGGTGATTTTTTATTTAACGCCACTCATTGTGAATTAACCTTATTAAGTGCTGGGTATTTTTGTATTCTTATA
Organism: Mustela lutreola; assembly: GCF_030435805.1. Classification (NCBI taxonomy): domain Eukaryota; kingdom Metazoa; phylum Chordata; class Mammalia; order Carnivora; family Mustelidae; genus Mustela; species Mustela lutreola. Next base: position 44,850,056 of record NC_081297.1, read on the forward strand.
TTCTTGAATTTCTTCTGGGATTCAGTTACTTGAAAATAGTTTGATTGTGGGGGGAGGGTCTTGCTTTTAAAATGTGTTAGACCACGTGCCTGCGTGGCTCAGTGAGTTAAGCCACTGCCTTCGGCTCAGGTCATGATCTCAGGGTCCTGGGATGGAGCCCCGCATCGGGCTCTCTGCTCAGCAGGGAGCCTGCTTCCTCCTCTCTCTCTGCCTGCCTCTCTGCCTGCTTGTGATCTCTCTCTGTCAAATAAATAAATAAAATCTTTTTTTAAAAAATCAAGGACATATTTTTTAAAAATAATAATAAAATAAAATGTTAGACCAAAACAGCATTCAGCCTGCTCTTAATTTTGCCACACCTTCTCAGTGCTCTCTACCCAATGCCTGTGAGTTATGAAGTTTTCAAGCTGATTGGTGTGAACAGGTACTATTCCTGGCACCATGTGAATTCTGGCTACTGTTCTCTCAATTCTTTGTTCTTTTCCTCACCTGAAACAGTTTCCTCATATTCATGGACTGTTTAATATTCTGCTCCATAAACTCTAGCTGCATTGGTCTCCCTGGATTTTCACCGCCATCTTGTCACCTCAGGAAGTCCACTAGACTCTTCCTGGGTTTTCTTTCCCTATGCCACAACCTGGAAACTCTCTTAAGAAAATTAGCTGGGAGAATAAGAGGGCTCACCTCATTTTTTTCCTGACTGTCAGGAATCACTGTTCTTTGTTGCCTCCTATCCAATGTCTTAAAAACAATTATTCCATATACTTTGTCTAGCTTTTAGTTGTTTCAGGCAAGAGAGTAAATCTGCCCCAGTTATTCCATCTTCACCAGAAGCAGAAATCCCTCCACCGGATTTTGAATATTCAACATTTCCTCCTTTCCTTCCCCTACCTGATGGATTCCCATTAGGGACAGTTTGCTTAACTAGGGCTGGTTAGTGCTGGCTGATGTCCAACCAAAATTATATTATAGGCTGATAAATATCTTGATTCTCAATCACTATGCCCTGGAGTGAGAGAGGAGGAAGAAGGAGAGGGGAAAAGGGAGTAGTCAAAACATTTCCACTGTCGGTCAAGATGGAATGGGGTGGAATCGACACATGAACAATCTGCGGACTAGTAGTTGGGGAAAAAATCTCGTCCTCCAACTGACTAATTGATTACATAGAGCAAACCTTTGTTCCAAATTCACAGACCCTACCCTAGGCAACATGCAGACACATGCCAGGAGGGAGATCAAACAAGAGATTGTGTGGGTGGTCCACTAATCGGCAAAACTAGAGTAGCTATGTGAGAAAGTTCATCTCTTTCTATGACAAGGGAAGTGCATTTGAGATGGTGGTGTAATGGTAGACTGCAAACCGTAGTCCCTGGAAACTCGATGCTAACGAGTGTTGCACTTAAAAAAAAAAAAAAAATTCTCATCTTGGAAATTCACAAATGTACATTAGCATATTTAGCAACCCTGAAAAATGGGCCTCTCAGATGCCTATTCTGAGGTGCATAATTAACCAATATCTCCAGCTTTCATGCTCTAAAATCCTCACTGTGTTAAAACTGAAACCAGAGTCCCTTAGGTTTCTTCTAGCCAATGACTGAATATGGCAAGTCCACTAAGGCAGACCTACTCCTTCAAGATATGGGACTTTTCTGATGGGTGGCTTTGGTTCAGGGACTCCCTGTTGGCCTTACTGAAACTTTTTTAGAACCTCACTGTCATCTAAGGCCTTCCTTACTTTTTCCCTCCTTCCCTTTCCTTCCTCCTTTCCCTTCTCCTTGCCAAGGTTCAGACATACATCGCCATCTGAGTGCTCCCAGCCTCCTCTGGCTCCCTCCCTATTTTCCCTCACAGATGTTCCTCCAATAAATCTCCTGCAACTCTAACACCATGTTGGTGTTTACTTTTTGGAGGACAAGACTAGCCTATGTATTGAAGGCTCTAAGGAAATTCTACATTTAAGATACTAATTTTAACTCAGTATTTCCCACCCATTTTGCCAATTAACACAGCCTATTTTTGTGAAATACCCATTAAAAGTCGGATGGAACTTGGTTGGAGGAATGCCACTGAAATGGAAGGACTAAAACAACAATTAGAAATTTTTGGTTCCAGTACTCTGTCCTCTGCTCCTAAAAATACTTAACATTAGTATAATAATTCTAAGGTAGGCAGAATTCTGTGATGGCTCCCAGATTTCAGGCCCTCTTTCCCAGTTATTGAATCAAGCAGCAATCTAGATGTTGATATGAAGGGATTTTCACAGATGTAACTAAGGTCCCACATTAGTTGACCTTAAAACAGATTATCCAGGTGGGCTTGGTCTCTCTCATGAGCCATTTAAGTCTGAATCTAGAGGTCAGAGATGGGAAAGTCAGAGAGATTCAAAGGGCTATTCAACAAATGTGCAGAGTGGAATTCCAACAAAACCTTATTTTACAAAAACAAGCTTCAGGCTGGATTTGGCCTGTGGGCCATGCTTTGCCAACCCTAGCATTAATTATTCAATAAATGTGGAAAGCAGGGGCGCCTGGGTGGCTCAGTGAGTTAAGCTTCTGCCTTCAGCTCGGGTCATGATCCCAGGGTCCTGGGATCTCTGCTCAGCGGGGAGCCTGCTTCTCCCTCTCTCTCTGCCTGCCTCTCTGCCTACTTGGGATTTCTCTCTGTCAAGTAAATAAATAAAATCTTGAAAAAAAATGTGGAAAGCAAAAACTAATTAAATTATCTTTTCACCCCATTCCAATCACCTGGGAAATGTAGAAAGGTGTCACTTTTGCAGATACCAAAGTCATAAACCATCGGGTTAACCGGTTCACTTGGTTCTTGAGTTTGGAGGATGGCATGAGGAAGAAGAGGTGACCAATTATCACCATAGCTTGCTCTGTCACCTGTGCCCAAGGAGACACAACAAACTTGCCTCAGCTCAGGGATGAAGACAAGACAATCCCTTAGGGGCTTTTCCTTTTTCATCTTTGTATCCCCTGGGCCTAGCACAGTGCCTGGCTAATAATAGTAATCAGTAAATTTAAGTTGCTTAATTGCGTATTTAACAAATATGGAGCTGGACAGTGGCATTTTCTGACATACCCTTTTCTGGAGAATGGGAAGCAGAGCCCAAGGAAAGTCACCCTGCTCTTCTGGAAGAGCCATTTAAGTTATCCTTCCACCATTAAATAGTCAGACATGGCCCTGCCCCATCTTTGGCTCAAGACTTACTCCTGCAGCCATCCATTCAATCCCACTACCTCCAAATCCCACCTTGTTGCTGGTCTTTAGGGACCAATGATTGAAGAGAAGCCAGAGGGTGAGATAAGCCTTGAAGGACACGGCCTCTTTTGTGATGTCCATCATCTGTAGTGGACAAACCCACATGTTTCCGGGCACTGATGACCAGTCCTTTGAGCACTGAGAGGAATGCAGGGAGTATGAGTTGCCCATCACCTTTCCCTTCCCATAATGGGAAACAGACACACATTTGGGCATAGTCTTCTTATCTCCAACCCTAAAAGTGTTTCTGGGGTCCTATACTGGGAAACACCAACCCATTCACCATGACCCCAACTATTTTTCCTTTGTGACCACACCTGGAACACCCAGCACGGAAAGGAAAAGTGGTTGAGGGTATCAACGTCCATAGCATCCTATCAAGCTTGGTCCTTGCCCCATCCAGGCCAAGAAGTTTGATGCAGAAGAGCAGCTGTTCACACCTGGTCTGCTCTCAGTCATTTCCTGGCCCTCCCCAGCCTTCTTGGATCCCTACTTAGAGGGACCAGCCTCTTTATTTGCCCTTCTTTCCTCCCTCCCTGATTCCAACAGTGTCTTTCCCAGACCCTCCTGACCCTTACCATGACATAATGCCAACATGTCATCCTCTGTTTGGGCCATCCTGAGAAGGCGCAGGATGTATTCCCATGTGACCCCAATGTATGAAGCTGCATCTAAGAGGGAAAGTACAAGAAAGACATCCCTATCCCAGGGAGGGGAACATCCTTCACTAAGGCCAACTTTATAGACTGGAGGCCAGGATACCCGGGTTCTGATCCTAGTTCTACCTCCAGAGTCTGGGGAACCCTGAACTAGTTACTTAATTTATCTGAGTTTCAGCTTCTTTTTTTTTTTTTAAGATTTTATTTATTTATTTGACATAGAGAGAGCACACACAGGCAGAGAGGCAGGCAGAGAGAGAGAGAGAGGAGGAAGCAGGCTCCCTGCTGAGCAGAGAGCCCAATGCGGGGCTCGATCCCGGACCCTGAGATCACGACCTGAGCCGAAGGCAGTGGCTCAACCCACTGAGCCACCCAGGCGCCCCGAGTTTCAGCTTCTTTAACTGTTAAATAGGAGTCCAGTTCCTGATGTGACCACTGCGCAGGGATGCTGGGAGGATCAAGCTCGATCATGGATATTAGCATAGCACAGAAATGCAAATTATTAGGACAAGCTACACATGAACACTCCTTTACAAAAACCCTTAGGAAATAGAGAGCTATGCTGTCTGAGATGGATGTGAAGACATTTGCCCTGATTAGATCAAGCGACATGTTTCCAGCTTCTGTTGCTGTGTCCTCTGTGCTGGCTGGGTCATGCCTTGTCATTTTGAGCCTAATGCTCAGAAGGCAAACTTACTCCCCCCAGACTCTCTTTCCCCCAGTTCCAAGTGGTGGAGAAAAGGTCACTAGTCCTGTGACTTGACTGCCTTTTCACACTTTGCGATAGAGAGAGGGGAGCAGAATGGGTAAGCGAGCCACCACCATCACCACGAGCCACTAGGGCAGAGACTGAATGGTGAGTCTCTGCCTCCTCCTGCCTACTCTATTAACTTCCAAGACTCTAACCAAATTCAACACTGCAGGTTCCCTTAAGTAAAGCCCTCCTTGCTTTCTCCTTGCCCCTACCCACCACTGCTGAATGGGGGTTTCTATTCTGCCTTCTCTCTTCACCTGGAGTCTTCTTTCCAGCTCTGTGGGTCTCCCATGCCCTAATACATCCTATCATGCCATTCTTGGTCTCCAGAAACTCCCTCCTGAGGTCCCAGGAGCCCAGTAGGGATCCTAGTTTCTTCTCCCACCTACACATACACACCCATGACTGAAATAAGTGGAGATGTCCAATGAGAGAAATCAGGAGTATAAAGCTGATCTAGAGCCTATACAATGTCTCCACCCCCTGCTGCCCCTGTTCTCTTCTCAGACTAACTCAGGCTATACCCTGGCGGTGGATCAGTCTCCCCACTGCAGTCAGGAGGCAGTTTGGGGGCAAGGTATTGTGCCATCAGTCCCACAGCTTGAAGATGACTATTCCTGGAGACTGGAACCCCAGAGCCATTAGGACCGTAGTACACAGCTCCTCCAGTTCTCCCTCCGGCTTCTGGAAAAGAAAGATTAACTATTCAAAGGCTAATCCCCAAGATGAGTCCCGTAACTTCTTTTTTTTTTTTTTTTTTTTTGAAGATTTTTATTTATTTATTTGACAGAGATCACAAGCAGGCAGAGAGAGGCAGGGGAAGCAGGCTCCCTGCTGAGCAGAGAGCCCGACGTGGGGCTCGATCCCAGGACCCTGAGATCATGACCTGAGCTGAAGGCAGAGGCTTTAACCCACTGAGCCACCCAGGTGCCCCTCCTGTAACTTCTAAGAATCGGCTTTGGTCAATAAGTGATTCTCTTCCTTCTAGAAGGCAAGAACCCCACTATCACCCCATCCAACAAATGCCTTCCCAGTGATGGAGGGCAAGACCTTCCTAGAGCATGCAAAGAACAGATAGACAAAAATCTGCAAAGTCTCTGTGTTGGGGACAGGGAGGTTGTGGGGATTGAAGATTTTAGAGCAGAAATTCCCCTACAGCACCTAGGGAATCATCAGGAAGGTGGGTAGATTATGGAAGCAACTTTGGAAATCTCTGGCTGGTCAAGAATCTTGATCAGAAGACAGGCATGCCAAGGAAGGCAGGTAAACCAGAAGAAAGATAATTCATAGGTAACCAAGAAAATAAGAAACGAGATTAAACAGTGTCACAAATGTGCATGTAAAGTACGTGGTTAGATGGACCGGTAGACATTATGAACGTTCAGTCTAGAGGTGGGCTGGCACACAGGTAAGTGGATTTGAAAGACAGTGAGATGATTAGTTGAACTGCAGAAACAAAGCTGACTAAGGACACAGTCTGAAAACCAGGTCAGACTTGGAGCCCAACAGTCCAAATCCTTCCCCCCTTTCCGTCTCCCTTCTCCTGCCTCACCACTTTGCTTCACTGCTGTAGCTTGCAATTCTGTCTAGGTCATGGTCCCTGAGATATGCTCAGAGTATGGGTACGGACTCCAGCAAACTGTTTAGAAATGAGACACTCACATCCCAGATCCCAGTTGGTTTCCAAGTGTCATCATCCACCAGAAAGAACTACTGGGCTCAGACCTGCTGTTTTCTTCCCCCAAAGTCCCCAGCCCAGAGGCAAAGGCTCCTCACCATGGTCCTCAGGTAGTCAACGAAGATATCGGTCACCTTCTAGCATAGTGGAGGTACCATCTTGTTGTTTAGGATTTTAACTTTCAGCAACTTGAGAGTTTTAAAGACATTGTCTGTTGACAGCTACAGGAGAGAGGGGACTCAGGAAGAAAGGAAGGTTGAAGGGTAAAGATTATAAAGAGAATAAAGGGCCCGTGGTAGAGAAAGGAAGAGGAGGAGTGAATCCAGGAAGAGGGTTAAAGCTGGATCAGGGATTGAGGGGATGGAGGGAATATGGGTCAGACTAGGGACACGGGTTTCAGACCTGGAGCTATGATGGCCTGGACCAAGTAGTGCTCTGCTAACTGGAGATTTCTCCTACTCTCCTGGCACAACAGGTATGTACCCAACCAGCTCCCTGGATGGAGATGGCCCTGTGCTCGTTGGAGCCAGTAAAATGTCTGAGATGTCCTCACCTGATCAGCAGCTTGGAGTACCTCCATAATGTCCTCAATGTTCTTTCCTGAAGTATCCCATTCCTGGTTCCTCTCAGTGATCTCTGAGGACTGTATCATAGCTATAAATATCTCTGTAAGAAGTAAAGAGCATGAACTGGAGGAGTTGTTTTTCTCATGCTGCAGGCGGGTATTTCATCAGAGGGGGATACCATGCTACAAACAAAAACATACAAGGGGCACTGGGTGGCTCAGTGGGTTAAGCCTCTGCCTTCAGCTCAGGTCATGATCTCAGGGTCCTGGGATGGAGCCCCACATTGGTCTCTCTGCTCAGCAGGGAGCCTGCTTCCCCCTCTCCCTCTGCCTGCCTCTCTGCCTACTTGTTGTTTCTGTCAAATGAATAAATAAAATCTTAAAAAATAAAAAAAATTTAAAAACATTTTAAAAACTATAAAAGTTATAGTTTTATTATAATATTATATTTTATATATTTTTATTATATATTATATATTACATAATATTATAATATTTAAAATAGTATATTAATATTATATTATATTATACTAATATCATAAAATGTTATATTATAAAACAATATTATTCATATTAATATTAATCAAATATTAAATTAATATTATTAATATTGTTATATAATATATTATATATTACATAACATAAAATATTATAATATATATTATAATATTATAAAATATATATTTTATTATATATTATATAATATGATATATTATATCATATTATATATATTATATATGATATATAATATATCAAATATATTATATCGATAGATATGATATATATCTATAGATATAGATATCATATCGATAGATATGATATATATCTATAGATATAGATATCATATCGATAGATATGATATATATAATATATATCTATCGATATAATATATATTTAATAATAATATATTTATAATATATTTAATATTATATTTAATATTTAAATATATTTAATTTATATTATAATAATATATTTATAATATGTTTAATAATAATATAATATTATAAAATATATAATATTTTATTATATGTATCATATAATATATATGATATGATATATCACATATACCATATATATGATATTATATTATTATTATATTATATATTATATATAAATATTATATATTTATATATATAAATTATTATATATTAATATTATATATTATATATTATATATATAAATATTATATATAATATAATAATAATATAATATCATATATATGATATATGATATGATATTTATATATATCAGGCTCCATGCTCAATGGAGTCTGTTGGAGATTCTCTGCCCCTTTCCCTCTGTCACTTTGGCTGACCCCCTCAAATAAATAAATAAACCTTTGAAACTGATTATGGAACTATAAAGAAGAGTTATTCAAGTAACTTTTAAACATAATATTCTAAGTGTATGCCTTTAATGGGATATCTCCTAAGGATAAAAAGACCTGCAAAGAAGTCCTGAAATTTATCTAATGAGTTTGTTATTGGTAGTGTTATTGGGGAGGTAGTTATGAAACCATTGCGTATGTTGTAGTAAATATACTGTTTTTCAGCAAACAGGATTGTTACCATGGAAGAAGGGAGATGCAAATATGGAATGGGAGCCCATGATGTTTAAATTTTAATTAATTTTAAATAAATTAAGACTTCGCGATTTAAAGTATTTCTGTCCATTGAAGATGCCCAAAAACCAATGAGCACACCTGAAACATACCATTTACACTCTGCTCTTTTTTTTTTTTTAAGATTTTATTTATTTATTTGACAGAGAAATCATAAGTAGATGGAGAGGCAGGCAGAGAGAGAGAGAGGGAAGCAGGCTCCCAGCTGAGCAGAGAGCCCGATGCGGGACTCGATCCCAGGACCCCGAGATCATGCCCCAGCCGAAGACAGCGGCTTAACCCACTGAGCCAACCAGGCGCCCCTACACTCTGCTCTTTTTTTTTTTTTTTTTTTTTTTTTAATTTTATTTATTTATTTATTTATTTATTTATTTATTTTTTAAAGATTTTATTTATTTATTTGACAGAGAGAGATCACAAGTAGGCAGAGAGGCAGGCAGAGAGAGGAGGAAGCAGGCTCCCTGCCGAGCAGAGAGCCCGATGCGGGACTCGATCCCAGGACCCTGAGATCATGACCTGAGCCGAAGGCAGCGGCTTAACCCACTGAGCCACCCAGGCGCCCCCACTCTGCTCTTTTTTTAAAAAAAAGATTTTATGTATTTATTTGAGAGAGAGAGTGTGTGCAAGCACAAATGCGGAGATGGGCATTGTTTTTTAATGTTGAAATCATACTTATATTATTTTACACTACTTTCCCTCATTACATCCATGTCTTTGGCTCTCCAGGCCTTATGTGTCCATGAAATGGAAGCTTTTGCTTCCTTAAGAATGTCTTGTCTGTCCTGCTAATGTGATTATCTCTGAAACTCTTCTCAGGCTATGTAATATCCATGCCACTTCTTTGCAGATGCTTGGGAAGTGGTGGTGGATCTAAAAACATTCAGTTAAGAATCAAGAAAAACATAAGGCTTCAAGCCATGCAAGTTCTCTGACTCTTCTCCACATTTCTGTTACCATCACAAAGTTAATTAGATGATTCTTTAATTCCCTACAGATACATTTTATTGCTAAAACGTTTAATTCTACCATTGCAATTTAAGTTTAAAAAAGTTACTTTTAAGCTGGAGGGCTCTGGAGTGGGGGGATGGTGGCGTCAAGATTGCCTTGATTCGAAACTGAGATTAGCCATTCTCCGGTTATGTGTCCTGGTGAGTTTCATCATTGCCGGATGTAATATGGGGCTGGATCATGACCTGAGCGCCAGGACAAAGAGTTGGATGATCATCTGACTGAGCCACACAGGCATCCCTATAACCCACTCTTTTAAAAAAGGAAAAAAAAAAAAAAAGGTCTTCTTGAAGAAATGGCAGATTTCTGGTCATAAATGATTGGGAATAGAAAGAGTACAAGAGGGGCGCCTGGGTGGCTCAGTGGGTTAAGCCTCTGCCTTCGGCTCAGGTCATGATCTCAGGGTTCTGGGATGGAGCCCACATCAGGCTCGCTGCTCAGCAGGGAGCCTGCTTCCTCCTGTCTCTCTGCCTGCCTGTCTGCCTACTTGTGATCTCTGTCTGTCAAATAAATAAATTCTTAAAAAAAAAAAAGAAAGAAAGAAAGAGTACAAGATAGGTCCCTATACTTTTGTGCCAAAAACAGACACGTGCTCAAAAACCCAATGGGTATACCCTAATAAGGCAGAAGACCCAGATGAAAGGGGTCTCCCATTGGTCAAATGAGCAACATTTTGAATATCAAAAAGAATGACAATAATAATTTAAAATCCACTGAATAAAAAATAAAGAAGAAAAAGAAAGGAACCCCTGGCCCCAAAGTGGAACTTAAAAATGGTAGTGGTACACCTGGGCTGCTCATTCAGTTGAGTGTCTGCCTTCAGCTCAGGTCATGATCCCAGGGTCCTGGGATGGAGCCCCATGTCAGGCTCCTGCTTGGCAGGAAGCCTGCTGCTCCCCCTCCCACTGCCTCTCTCCCTGGCTTATATCACTCTCTCTCAAATAAATAAATAACATCTTTTTAAAAAATAATAAGATAAATTAATAAATGCTTGGTAGTTATAGTGGGGGAGGAGGGATTCCACTTTAAAAGATGCCAGCTAATAAAAGAGAAGGAATGACAGAATTGCAACTATAGATGAAATAACTGTTGCAGGCAAGAAGCACCAATGATATTGACATGGCCTGAAGCATCACCACACATATTATGCATTAAGTTACAATAGGAGAAAAGCTCTTTTACAACAGAGAGATGTGATGAATACCCCCTTCACCAAGCTATCAAGCGTAAAATCACCAATAACAGAACTGACCGATATTTTATGTTTCCTGATGATGCAATGGAAGACATGCTTCCCCATGCAGTATTTATGCCCACTACGTTTAATTTAAATCTAAAATGAGGAAGTGATCAGTCAAATCCAGATTATAGGACAGTCAACATGACCACTAAAGACGAAAATGGTGGGTGGGCTATCTTAGATGAAAGGAGAACGCAATGGATCATCTTTGATCAGATCTTAGGTGGGCTGAAGAATAGCTAGAAAGGAAATTTTAGCTAGAAAGAAAATTTCAAGGACACTTGGGGAAATTTGACCACAGGCTATGTGATAATGATAATATTGTATCAATATTATGTTCCTTGAGTATAATAAGGTTATAAGAATTCTCCTGGAACACTTAAAGCCCATAATATAAGTGTGAACTTACTCTGGAATGTTTCAGATCTATGTGCATGCGTCTGTATATGGATTGAGAGAGACAGAGTATGAGATGAGCACAAACATGGCAAAAGGTTTAGCAAATTGGAGAATGTAGGTTGAAGAATAATGGGCGCTCACTGCACTATTCTTTTAACTTTTCTATAGGTCTGGTATTTTTTTCAAAATAAAATGTTAGGAGAGAAATCAAGATTCACCAGTTATCAAAAGACACCATTAGTTGAGTAAAAAATGGCAAAGCTCAGAGTACAAAAAGATATATATCACCCATAAAATCAACAAAGTATCCATATCTAAAATATATAATAATCCCCTGCAAATCAAAGAAAAATGGGTAAGAGACGTAAAGGAATTTATAAAAGAGTATATCCAAATGGCTCATAAACACATTTAAAGGTTTGCCTCAATCTAACTAGGAATTAGGGAAGTAAAAATTAAAACCACAGAAGTATATTGCAACACACCCACCAGAAAGGCTTAAACTTAAAAGGTTTACAATAACTAGTGTGGAAATGATGTGGAACAGTGGGGATTTTCATATACTAATGGGATATAAAAGAATACAGCCGCTTTGGGAGACAACTTGGTATTATCTACCAGAATGCTTAAGATACGCTTACTCTTTGATCCTTTTCCAGGTAAACACCTAATGGAATGCATGCTTACTTATGATAATAGACATGTGCATGAATGTTCACAGTGTCATTATTCATAACAGCCCTAAACTGCAACTCCTATGTCCAATATCACCATAATGGAGAAATTGTTATTATTCATACAATAGTCATATTGTGGAATACTATATAGCAATGAAAATGAACAAACTATAATGTCCTGCAACAATAGGGATAAATCTAACAAATATGAAATAAGTGAAAGATGCCAGAAATAATAGATATTTCATGATTATATTTATTTTTTTAAAACCCTCAAAAATAAGCAAATATGAACTACTGTGTTCGGGGATTCAAACTTAAGTAGTAAAAGTTTCAAGAAAAGCAAGAATATGATTTTTATTTAAAAAATGTTTTTTGGGGGATGCCTGGGAGGCTCAGTGGGTTAAAGCCTCTGCCTTCAGCTCAGGTCATGATCTCAGAGTCCTGGGATCGAGCCCCCACATCGGGCTCTCTGCTCAGTGGGGAGTCTGCTTCCTGCCCCGCCCCCCCCCCCCACTGCCTCTGCCTGCCTCTGTGCCTACTTGTGATCTCTGTCTGTCAAATAAATAAATAAATCTATAAAAAAAATTAAAAATAGAAATGAAAAATGGTTTTTTACTTATATGTGGAATCTAAAAAACAAAATAAATGAACAAATAGAAACATACTCATAAATACAGAGAGCAAACCAGTGGTTGCTAGAGGAGAGGGTGTAGGGGACGGATAGTGAAGGGGATTGAGAGGTACAAACTTCCAGTTTTAAAATAAACAAGTCACAGAAATGAAAAGACAGCATAAAGAATATAGTCAATAATATTGTAATAATGCTGTATGGTGACAGATGGTAACTACACTTACTGGAGTGAGCATTGTATAATGTATAAAATTGTCAAATCACTCTGTTCTGCACCTGAAACTAATATAACATTGTATGTCAACTATAAATCAAAAGTAAATATTTTTTAAATCAGTGGTTATCTTGAGAGGAAGTAATGACTAGGAAGGATCACAACAGGGAGAGCTGGATGGTGGTGACACAAATATTTGCTTTGTGGTACATCATTGAGGTCTACATACTTGTTGATGCACTTCACTGTGTGTCTTTAACAAAACAGATGTTTTTTAAATTAAAAATAGAAAAAATAGGAACTATAAGAAAAATATAGGATTTTATGTAAAAATACTATAGGATTTTATGTAGAAATACTATTTTTAGGGCACCTGGGTGGCTCAGTTGTTAAGCGTCTTCCTTCAGCTCAGGTCATGATTCCAGGGTCCTGGGATCAAGCCCTACTTCAGGCTCTTGCTCAGTGGGAAGCCTGCTTCTCCCTCTCCCACTCCCCCTGCTTGTGTTCCCTCTCTCACGGTGTCTTTCTCTGTCAAATATACAAATAAAAAATCTTGAAAATAGAAGAAGCTATATTTTTAAAAGATAATACAGAAAAAAAAATTAGAAATTGAACAACTCAATAAATAGGTTTCAGAGTAGACTAGATGCTGCTGAAGAATGAATCAGTGAATTGGAGGACACACTGGCAAAAGTGACCCAGAATCTAGCACAGACACATGGAGAAGAAAATAAAAGAGAGACATTTAGAGACATGGATGAAAACCTCCAACATATGCTTAATGGGAATGCCAAAGGAATGCAGTGAATGGGCAAAAGGTCATAGATGAAGGGATAGTGGCTGCAGATCTTTCAGAATTCAAGCGAACATGAATGCTCAGATTGGAAAAGCACACCAAGTCTTTCACAGGATAAAGAAAATCAATCCATTTCTAGATACACTGGAATAAAATAAAAGACCAAAGAAAACAAGAGAACTTTAAATCACTCAGAGAAAAAAAGATTACCTGCAAGAAAAAGACCACCAGACCAACAGCAGACTTGCCATCAGCAAGAGTAGAGAAGACAATGCAATAATAGCTTCCAAGTTTTGAAAGAAAGTAACTATCCGTCTAGAACTTTATACCCAGCTCCATCATTCAAGAGTAAGAGTTTGGGCCCCTGGGTGGCTCAGTGGGTTAAGCCTCTGTCTTTGGCTCAGGTCATGATCTCAGGATCCTGGGATTGAGTCCCGCATCGGGTTCTCTGCTCCGCAGGGAGCCTGCTTCCCCCGTCTCTCTGCTTGCCTCTCTACCTACTTGTGATCTCTCTCTAAGTGTCAAATAAATAAAATCCTTTTTTTAAAAAAAGAGTGAGAGCAAAATGAAGACATTCCAGATAAGCTAAGAAATTTATTATTCATAAGCCCCCACTGAAATAAATACTAATAATCTTCCTTCTTTCAGCAAGAAATGAAATAAACCCGGAAAGGAGGAGAAGAATGCAAGAAATGTATTAATCATGTACTCAGAATTAGTAAAACACTTGGTATCCTGAGTATCTTCTGTTGGCTCTCCAGATGCTCCCTACCTTCTTCTTCATTCTGTTAAATGTTTTGGAGGTCCAATAAACCCCCTTGTCCTATGGCTCGCAGTTAGGTTTTGCTAATAGGGAGCCCCGATAGGAAGCTGCAGAAAGAAAGGATGGTCAGGTCACAGTATATATTCTGGTTCCTCCTGGCCGTGTGATTCTTGGCTGGGTGCATACCTTGAGGTCACTGCCTCTCTCAAGATAGCTCTGTATGCACAACGCTCCTTTCAGCTTTTCACGACTTCTCCCTCCCCACATCCCTTCAGACCTAGGGGTGCCTCAACTCTGGCTGTTACTGGCTCCAGCATATTTACTATCTCTTGTGGGTTTCTTAATCTTTACTCACAAATACTCATCCGAAATAGTTGCTTTAAATCTGTTAAACTCTCCTCAAATATTCCTAATTTGAATGTGTAGTTTGTTTTCTGGTAGGTGCCTGGGAAGGTGGTAAATTTAAGGGAGTATTGTCGGTGAAATATAATAATCACCACTAAATCGAGGGAGTTAAAGCCCTGATGGAATGAGACCGTTAGCACAGCACAAAAGATGAGCAGGCTGAGGTTGAAGGGCAGGGATGGAGTTTGATATCATTATTTTCCTTAGAAGGAATATAGAGAATCAGTGCACTTTAAACTTTATTTTTTAGAAAAATAAAGAGGATAAATGCTTATTATTTTTCGAGTAAAAAAATCTCTCCAGGTGTTGAGTTGCAGAACCTTATTTCAATATTTTAGACTTCTTCATTTCTTATACTATTTAAATTCAATACATCCAACATTGAATATACTATCTTTTCTCCTTCCCTAAATTAATCCCTAAATCTGTGCAGTTCTTGAGTCTTGGTCATCTTTGACTTCTCTCTCACACCACCCACAGCCCTGCCAAGACAGAGGATTTTACTTATTCAAGGTCCCTTGAACCCAACCCTTTGCTACCCTTATACAGCCACTGTTCGACTTCATTTCTCATGTTCAGACTCACCTCCTTTTTAGGCCTGACCCTGCTCCAGTCCCTGTTTCTGTCCTTCCCACTCACACCAGACAAACAGCAGCACTACAAGGAAGAGGTTGAGATGACACAGAGGTAACGTCTCCTGGGAATACGACCCAACTGTTGAGAAATAATCATATCTTAGCAACCAAACTGAGAATGCTTACATTAGAACTAAACCACCAGCTCCTTAATTCTAAAGAACCTAAGGTGGAATAGAGCTTCCCCTCCCCCAAAGACAACTCCTGGAGAGAAATGGCTTTATTACAACTTCTTCTTTAAAATACCTGCTGCAGGGACGCCTGGGTGGCTCAGTGGGTTAAGCCTCTGTGTTTGGCTCAGGTCATGATCCCAGCGTCCTGGGATCGAGTCCCACATCGGGCTCCTTGCTCCGCAGGGAGCTTGCTTCTCCCTCTGATTCTGCCTTCCACTCTGCCTGCCTGTGCTCACTCTCGCTCGCTCTCCCTCTGACAAATTAATAAATAAAATCTTTTAAAAAATAAAAAATAAAAAAAATAATATACCTGCTGCAGGGGCGCCTGGGTGGCTCAGTGGGTTAAGCCTCTGTGTTTGGCTCAGGTCATGATCCCAGAGTCCTAGGATCGAGTCCCGCATTGAGCTCTCTGCTCAGCGGGAAGCCTGCTTCACTCACTCTCTCTGCCTGCTTCTCTGCCTACTTGTGATCTTTGTCTGTCAAATAAATAAAATCTTTAAAAAATAAAAATAAAATACCTGCTGCAGAGTAGCTATTCAACAAATGTGTTGAGAAAATAAATGAGTGAATGAGTTATATTTTTTAAACTTGTTATGTTGACGCAAAGGTGTGCACAGGGTTTATATATAAATATATTTACCATGGCACTATTTATCTATAAGTAAAAATTCAAAATTCTCTTGACACTCAACAATACACAGATACTTACATTACAGTTCATACATATGTGCAGTTGTTAAAATTAATTTTGTAAAATATTTAATGATATGACAAAATGTTCACATAGATTAAGTTAAAAAAAGACAAGTTATAAAGTGTGTATAATACTGTTTTATATATATCCAACTATATATTTTATATATATATACATATATACACATATATGTGTGTATATATATACACACATATATATTTTATATATATACATATATATTATATATATATACATATATATACATATAACCAGACTATTCACATATACACACACACACATACGAATGCACAGAACATACATCAAAGTGGTAACATATCCAGATGGTAGATTTATAAGGAATTTTTATTTTCTTCTAAGGACTTCTCTATAAGTTCCATGCAGTTTAAAATAAACATATGTTACTTTTGTCATCCCAAAAGTGTTACTTTTAAGTATGTTCTTTTAAAAATGTAAACTGATGATTCAGAAAATGTTTTATTAAAAGAAAGGAGGTTTATAGAAAAAAGCCTAATTCAAGTGACGTCAGCAAATTTTTTTTAGCTTTGTCTGTATGATGGGTGTTGTGAGGGTATTCGAGATAAAGGTAACATGATTGCTGACCTCAAAGAACTTAGAGTGAGAGTAAAGAACATATGACAGTTATAAGAGAAGACAATACATACAATATTGTAGGCATGTACAATGTTCTAAAAAACAGAGATGAGAGTATATAATTAAGTCTGTAAGAGCTAGAGAAGGTTTCCGAGAGAATGGGCTGATGAGTGTGGCTTTTCAGGATGAAAAAGGGTAGAGGGCATGATGTGGAGGGAGAAGGAACCTCTCAAACAAAGAAACAGGATATACAAAAAGCACTCAGCCATGAGGCAATGCATGAGACATCATGTCAAGGGACGTACACACAGAACCAGTCAAATAATGTAGTGATTTCAAATGATGGACGTGTCATGTAACTGCTAAAATTAAGATTTTATTTTAAGATTTTATTTATTTATCCGACAGACAGACATCACAAGTAGGCAGAGAAGCAGGCAGAGAGAGAGGAGGAAACAAGCAGGCTGAGCAGAGAGCCCGATGTGGAGCTCCATCCCAGGACTCCGGGATCATGACCTGAGGCGAAGGCAGAGGCTTAACCCACTGAGCCACCCAGGCGCCCCTAAAATTAAGTGCACTTGTGAGTTCAATATTTGGTAGAAGTGTACAGAATGCAAGTGAGGAAGAAAGGACTTGTCACCATGCTGTGGCAACAGGGAGTCCTTGAAAGGCTCACATATCAGAGGGTCTGGGATTTGTGATTTAGAGGAACCACTCTGTAATGCAGAAGATGGGCCTGAGGAGGACAAGACTGCAGGCAGGGGGGAGAAATGATAGTTACCTGACCTGAGGTAGTAGCACAGGAGATGAAGAGACAAGAACAGATCACAAAGATACTCTGGAGGATAAAATAGGCAGAACTTGGCAATGGATTAGAAGAGGTGAGAGAAGACGCCAAGGAAAAGCAGGCACGTGGGATCTCTCCCAGGTTCAGAATTGAATACGGTAAATGGAAGAAACATTCGATATTGAAAATACAGAAAGAGGAACCCATGTGAGAGGACAGGGGATAATGGGAAGTTTTAAGAACATGATGGGTTTGAGATTTCTCTAGATATCCAAGGGTAAAACTTGGAAGCATTAGGATATACTAGAGTTTAAGGGGAACTGGAGATGTAGATTTTGTAGCTCAGAGGTGATGGTCAAAGCCATTCTTTTGCCTCAGAAGAGAAGAACAAGTGCAAAGGGCCAAGAATCCTGAAGAAGATAAACATTTAACAAAATGAGCAGAAGAAGGTGAGAATATAGAGGAGGAGACCGAGTGAAAATAATGAAGTGGAAGAGTATGCTATAGAGAGCTAGCACAGTGATTGAGAGCTTGGTCTTTGGACAATTATCATACGATCTCACTGATGTGTCGAATTTAAGAAACAAGGCAGAGGATCATAGGGGAAGGGAGGGAAAAAGCGAAACAAGACAAAACCAGAGAGGGAGACAAACCATAAGAGACTCTTAATCTTGGGAAACAAACTGAGGGTTGCTGGAGGGGTGGGGGTGAGGAGATGGGGTGGCTGGGAGATGGACATGGGGAGGGTCCATGATGTGGGGAGCACTGGGAGTTGCTCAGTGTCACAGACCTATTCCCCTGAAACAGTTTCCTTATTCATGAAACTGGATACAGATAACATCTCCGCATTCGTGAAAAAAAATCCTCAACAAACTAGCAATAGGAAGTTACTTCCTCAATATGGTAAAAAGCATCTGTGAAACCTACAGCTAGAGTATTTAATAGTGAAAGACCAAGAGTTTTCCCCCTAAGATTGGGAGGAAGGCAAGGATATACATGCTCACCAACCCTATTCAACAACGTACTGACTATTCTAGCCAGGATAAGTAGGCAACAAAGGTATAAAAGGCATCCAGATTGGAAAGGAAGAAATCAACTATCTTATCCACAAATGACATGATCTTGTATACAGAAAATCTGAAGAAATCCACTAAAAAAAAAAAAGCTAGAATTAATGAAGGAGTTAATTAATGAAGGAAATTCACAAAATCGACATCTAAAAATCAGCTGTACTTCTATACACTAGCAATGAACAATACAAAAATGAAATTTAAAAAATTATCACATTCACAATAAGATCAAAAAGTAAAATACTTAGGCATAAACTGAACGAAATGGGCGTAAGAGCTTTACAATGAAAACTATAAAACATCGCTAAAAGAAATTAAACAAGACTTAAACAAATAAAAAGACATTCCAGGTTCACGGATGAGAAGACTAAACATAATTAAGATGGACAATCTCCCCTAATTGGTCTACAGATCCAACATAATCCTTATCAAATTCCCTTCTGCCTTTTTTGTGGAAATTGGAAAGTTAATTGTAAAAGTTATATGGAAATGCAAAGAATCCCAAAATAATTCTAAAAAAGAAAGGATGGAGGACCTATACTTCCTGATTTCATAACTTACTACAAAGATAATCAAGACAGTGTAGTACTGTCATTAAGACAGACATACAGGTTGGGGCACCTGGGTGGCTCAGTGGGTTAAGCCGCTGCCTTCGGCTTGGGTGTGATCTCGGGGTCCTGGGGTCGAGTCCCGCATCGGGCTCTCTGCTCAGCGGGGAGCCTGCTTCCCTCTCTCTCTCTGTCTGCCTCTCTGTCTACTTGTGATTTCTCTCTATCAAATAAATAAATAAAATCTTTAAAAAAAAAAAGACAGACATACAGGTTGATGGAATATAATTGAAAGTCCACTAATAAACACTCACATTTATAGTCAATGGATTTCCTACAAAAGTACCAAGAAAATCCAGTGGGAAAGAAATTGTCTTTTCAAAAAATGGTGTTGGGGCAATTTGGATAACCCAAAGGACAAAAAAATTAATTTGGGCCCCTACCTCAGACCATACAAAAATTAGCTCAAACGGATCACTAACCTAAATGTTAGAACAAAAATTTAGGAGAAAATCTAAGAGTAAATTTTTGTGGTCTTACGTTGGGCAAAAAGCAAAAGCACAAGGAGAAATCAAAATGGTGAATTTAAAACTTCAGCACTTCAAAAGACACAATCAAGATAATGAAAAGATAACCATAGAAGAGAAGAACATATTTACAAGTCATAGAGATATATGCGACTTACCTCTTACAATTTAGTAAAAAGCACAAATAACTCAATTTAAAAATGGGCAAAGGAGGGGCGCCTGCGTGGCTCAGTGGGTTAAAGCCTCTGCCTTCGGCTCAGGTCGTGATCTCAGGGTCCTGGGATCCATCCCCAAGTCAGGCTCTCTGCTCGGCAGGGAACCTGCTTCTCTCTCTGCCTGGCTCTCTGCCTACTTGTGATCTCTGTTTGTCAAATAAATAAAGAAAATCGTAAAAAAAAAAAAAAATGGGCAAAGGATCTGAACACACATTTCTCCAAAGAAGATATATTAATGACCAATAAGCACATAAAAAGGTATTCAACATCATTTGTCACTAGAAAATGTAAATCAAAACCACAATGAGCTACTACTTCATATCCCCTAGAATAACTATAGTCAATAAGACAATTAACAAGTGTTGGTGAGGATGTGGAAAAATCCTCATACATTGCTGGTGGAAATGTAAAATGGTACGACCACTTTTTTTTGAAAATAATATGACAGTTTCTTAAAAGGTTAAATATAGAATTACCATAAACCCAGGAATTTTACTTTGGTTATCTGCCAAGGGGAAACGAAAACATAGGTCTTCACAAAGATTTATACATAAATGTTCATAAAAGCACTATCCACAAGAGCTAAAAGGTGATAATAATTCAAATGCCCATCACCTGATGAATGGATAAACCAAGTGGTATTTCTATGCAATGGAAGAGTATCTATCCAACAATACCAAAGAAGGAAGTACTGAGACATGCTGTCATAAGCTCTATGAAAGAAGTAAAACACAAGAACACACATTGCACGATTCCATTTTTAACAAATGTCCAAGATAGGCAGATACATAGAGACAGAAAGTAGGTTAGTAGCTGCCTAGGGCTGGGGGTGAGAATGAGGGACTCTAGTAAGATAAAGTTCTTTTGGGGTGATAGAAATGTTCTAAAATTAGATTTTGGTGGTGGTTGCAAAATTCTGTAAATATGCTAAAAATCAGGGTGCCTGGGTGGCTCAGTGGGTTAAAGCCTCTGCCTTCGGCTCAGGTCCTGATCCCGGGGTGCTGGGATCGAGTCCCGCATCGGGCTCTCTGCTCCGCAGGGAGCCGGCTCCCCACCCCCCACCCCCCCGCCTGCCTCTCTGCCTACTTGTGATTTCTCTCTCTCTCTGTCAAATAAATGAAAATTTGGAAAAAAAGAAAAAAATATATGCTAAAAATCATTGAATTGTACACTTAAAATTGGTGAATTTTGTGGTATTTAAATAATACTTTGATAAAGCTATTAATTTTTTAAAGTATTCTTTTAAGATTTTATTTACTTATTTGTGAGAGAGAGAGGGTGAGCTTGAATGGGGGGAGGGGCAGAAGGAGAAGAACAAGCAGACTCCTCGCTGAGCAGGGAGACCGATCCAGGATACCTTCCAGAACCCTGATATCATGACCTGAGCCGAAAGCAGATGCTTAACTGACTGAGCCACCCAGGTGCCTCAATTTTTAATTTAAAAAGAAATATGTCTATCACTGGCACCAAGATTCTGGCCTCCAGATACCCTTTCCCACTAAAAGGAATGAGGACTTCTTAGAGAAACTGTTGATCCCAGGTCTGGGGACAATAATGTTTAAGATGAGCCTGGAACGTATTGCCACCCTAAAGAGCAAGGAATCTATCAAAGATTATTTGTTTCAAGAGACAATTTGAAGAACTCCTTCTGGCCAAAGATGAGACATTTTAAACAGTAATAAAGATAATAATTAAAATATATTGAAATATATCAAATGCATTTACACACCTGAGTTCATAATGATTCTTTTTTTTTTTTTTAATTTATTTGACAAACAGAGATCACAAGTAGGTGGAGAGGCAGGTAGAGATAGAGGAGGAAGCAAGGCTCCCCGCTAAGCAGAGAGCCTGATGTAGGGCTCGAGCCCAGGACCCTGAGATTACCACCTGAGGCAAAGGCAGAGGCTTTAACCCACTGAGACACCCAGGTGCCCCAGTTTATAATGATTCTTTTTTTTTTTTTTTAAGATTTTATTTATTTATTTGACACAGAAAGGGAGATCACAAGCAGGCAGAGAGGCAGGCAGAAAGAGAGGGGGAAGCAGGCTCCCTGCTGAGCAGAGAGCCTAATGCGGGGCTCGATCCCAAGACCTTGAGATCATGACCTGAGCCAAAGGCAGAAGTTTAACTCACTGAGCCACTCAGGCGCCCTGCATAATGATTCTTAAAGGGGAAAAAAATTGGTCATATTTGAAAAAATGTATATTATTTTGAAAAATGATAAATAAACAGAACAAATCAAGCAATTATTCAGTCTCTTCTATATATATTGTACCACTGGATAACAAAAACAGTTTATTAAGTGGCAGTATCTCTTTACAGAAGTATGCCAGTTAATGAAAGAAGAAGCAATGATATAATAATATCATGATTTTTGAATTCATAGTTGATCAAAGGGTGCTAACATCTCCCCGCCAAAAAAAACCCAAAAAACCTCTAATCTGAATCTGATCAAGCCTCCAGAACGAACTAGTAATTTACAGTAAATACAAAGAACAGAGGAACATGTTAAACAATTCATGAGGCTATAGTTAGCAAAACCCAAAATGTGGGAAAACAGCCTTGTTCCTTCAATAAATAAATCTCAAGAGAGTAAAAAGAGATGAAAGGGGAAATCAAAGGTCAAAAAAGCTAAGAGACAAATCAAACAGTCATAAAGTAGGACTTCACTTGGATCTTGGTCCAAACAAACACACTGTAAAAAGAAAATATGAAATAATTGTAAATTTCAGGATAGCAATATTTGATGATATTGAAGAATAATTGTGTGGGTGGTTAGTGTGATAACGGTATTTGCTTGTGTTCTTTTAAAGAGATCATATCTTTTACAGATATATACTGAATATTTATGGATGAAATTATATGTCTGGGATTTGCTTCAAAATAATAAGGGATGGGGAGAAATGGTGGGAGTAGATGTGAAACAAGATTGGCTTTGAGTTAATAAATAGTGCATTTGGAGATGGGTACAGGAAAGCTCATTGTGCTATTTTCTTGACCTCTGCATATGATTAAAATTTTTTGCAACAGAAACTAAGCTCTCCCAGGCACCCTCTATTATATTTCATTTCCCCTTCTTCATAGCACTTATTACTCTCTGAAATTATCTTATTTGTTTATTGTCTGTTTCCTCCCCGCAAACAGGTAAGCTCCGTGAGATGAGGAAGCTTGCTCATCTCGTTCATTTCTGTATTTCTGGCCTAGATTAGGTCCCCAGTCCCCACGTCTTAAACAAAATGAACAAATGAATGAGTTGCCCTCTTTGCTCTGGGCTTCCTTCCCCGAACTACCCTTCTGCCTCTGCCCCTTCCAACTTCTCCCCGAAGCCTTCAGAAAAGCCTCTGCACTGCAAAAACTTCCCTCCATCCTCAACTCTTCATGGACTGTCCTTTTCATCTCGTTTCCTCGGTGGAAACGCGACACCATGGTTTCTCCTGTGTACTCTGCCGTGCAGCCTGCTTGTTTCCTCCTGTGCTGCGTGACTCAGGGTCAGGCCCCGCACAGCCTTGTTTAAACACTTAACCCCATCCCCAGCCCCACTGCCACCCACTCCCGCTGCAGGCAAGCCTCTACTCATCCAGCGGACCCTTAGTGTCATTGCTCCGGGAAATGTCTTTTGGTCCTCTGGCCCATACTGCCGCTGTCCAGGGTATACGTGCCACCCCACTGAACGTCCTCACCTATGAGAGCATTTTTCACACTACATCGCAACTATCAGCTTCAGTTACATGTCTCATCATTCATCCCCATCCCCGCCCCGACCATAAGCTCTGTGGGTGAAGGAACTTCTCACAGTGCCTGCACATAATGGGCTGTCCGTAGACATGTATTAAATGAAGGAAGTCAGGACATTCCAACAGTGAGAGAGACTAAACATGGAGAGACCCAACAGGAAGTCTCTGTCACAGAACCAGTGGGAAGTGTTAAGAGTCTAGATTGGGGGAGTATGGCAGAACCAGATGGAGACCTGGACATGATGCCGCATAATTATCAATAACACAATCTTTCTTGCTAGATCACCACTCCTCCACCGCACCCACCCCCACCACTGGAGCCAGAAACCTGGGAGACCTCTGCCCTCAACCCACTCCATCTAATCAGAGACCAAACCTCATGTCCAACCTTCCTTCCTACCCCAACTGCTTCTGCTTTCGTTCAGACCGCCATCATCTTACATTCTGCTTGTTTCAAGTAAATCTTATGGGGCCATCCACCTTTAGGTCTGCCATCCTACATCCCTATGCTATCTTTCCTCCGCACGGCTAGAAGAGTGAACTTTAAAGCGCCAATCTGTGTGTTATTCCCCTAATTAAACCCCTATGATGGCTCCTCATTGCCTTCATGGCTTTAGCCCAGGCTCCTCAGCATGGCGGCCAAGGATCACACTCCGTGATCCATCAGCTTCCTGAGGCTCTTGCCCTGCCCCTTCTCTAGGGGCACTTCCCTTACCCACAGTGTGTGTCATGCTCATCCTGGTTTCCCTCCCTGGGATGTGTTTTCTATCTGTGTACACTGCAAAAAAAAAAAAAAAAAAAAAAAAAAAAAAATCATCTTTCTTTTTGGTTTTGTCTTATTTTGTTTTGACAGGAAGTAGGATTTATTGGTGAGCATGAATGGGAAGGGTGCAGTGCCGAGGTTTTCATGAGTGCAGAGCCTGCCATTTGTCCTAGGGACCATGATTTGGTGGCGGGGGTGGGGGGATGCACAGAACTCTCTCTTTAAAGATATTTATTTATTTATTTATTTATTTGACAGACAGAGATCACAAGTAGGCAGAGAGAGAGAGGGAGAAGCAAGCTCCCTGCTGAGCTGAGAGCCTGATGCAGGACTCAATCCCAGGGCCCAGAGATCATGACCTGAGCAGAAGGCAGAGGCTTAACCCACTGAGCCACCCAGGCGCCCCCCAAGGGACCATGATCAGGGATATATCTGACCCACGGCCATCTGTGATGAACCACTTTTCAGCTCCCATGTCTTCATATTCTTCCCCATTAAACTTAGTAAGGCCACTTCTTGGAAATGTGGATCTTCTGGAGGCCAGGGAACTTGACCTTGGCCCTGCATGGGGCCTCAATCCATGCTCCTTGTTCTGCAGCTTGGTATGGATGGACACGGTGACTTGGCCAATATGGACCCTGAACACTGTGCCCTGGGGCTTTCCAAAGGCACCCCACATACCTGTCTGGAGCCTAGATTAGAGATAACATGAGGTCAGACATCAATGTCCACTGGGAAGGGCTGTCTCCAAGGTTCCTTAGGGCAATCCTTAGGGCAACAGGCTGCATATACTACCAAGGAGGTTCCTGTTTGCAGCCATTGTGCACTGGGCCCCCATGGGAAAAGAGCACAGTCAGCTTAACTGGCTGCAGACCCATCATCTTTCAAGACCCAGTTCAAGCCTCTCCTACTTTTTTTTTTTTTAAAGATTTTATTTATTTGACAGAGAGACAGCTAGAGAGGGAACAGCAGGCTCTGCTGAGAGCCCGACTCTCAACGGGACTCAATCCCAGGACCCTAGGACCATGACCTGAGCCGAAGGCAGACGCTGAACAACTGAGCCACCCAGGCGCTCCTTATGAGGTGCTTTTTAATGCCCCTATTGTCCCCACCACCCCTCAAGACACAGCAGTCCCCCAAGGAGCCTTCTGCCTTAGCACCTCACCCCATTTGGCACTGTATGTGTTTCCAAGGCTGTCTCACTCAGTTAAAGCTTGGGGTCCTCCAGAGCAGGGACCATATCTCAGTCAGTTTTGCAATCCCAGTGCCCAGCACAGAACCTGGCACATAGGAGGCCCTCCCTCAGTAACCATGGAAAACTGACTGGAATCCTAGAAACTCGAGGGTACACCTGAGTGGTGGGGGAATGATCTGCTGCCCTCTCCTGGCAACGTGAGGCATTGTCCTAACCACAGGCACCACCCCTGGGAGGAAGGGGAAGCTGCAAAAAAGGATGGAGAATGGACTGGATTGAGGTCTTGGGGGGACACCTTTATCAGCTCCCACGCAGTTCCC
Source organism: Mustela lutreola (assembly GCF_030435805.1). NCBI lineage: Eukaryota > Metazoa > Chordata > Mammalia > Carnivora > Mustelidae > Mustela > Mustela lutreola. Next base: position 44,876,006 of record NC_081297.1, read on the forward strand.
AAGACCATGAAAGCTAGGATGCACAAGCCAAGTCAGTGCATCCAAAGGACGGCATATCCTTAGAGTGGGTCTATCCCCCACACTAACTATAAATTCCCCAAATTATACCATATTTGTCTCCCACTCTGTCCTGTTGTCCTTGTGGTGGTTCCTATTCCTGCTGCTTTCATTCACTTTAGCAGGCGATCACTAATTTCTTCCTCCAACGTTATAACAGCGTGTTTTTTGTTTTTTGTTTTTCTTGTGCATAGAAAGGCTGAATTTGACAACTAGTTTCTCTTGATTTTAACTCAGCTTCCCACTGATAGGAGGTGGTCTCTAGTGTTCTGGGTGTCTCAGCTTTCTGCCAAAATCCAACCACCAGCTGGGATCCCACAGCCCTCATTCCCTCCACAGCTTCAATAAGCCATGTGACATCATGGCCGGGGAGGGCGGTTCCTGGCAAGGAGAGTCATTACCTCACTCCTTTGGGGGCTGCAGGCTTATTGTCTGTATTTTGACATGTGGGAAACTGCCTAACACCTAACATGAGAAATGGGCTTGGGAAGGAGCTTGGGGCTGGAGATAGAGGTTTGAGAGTGACATGCCCCCAGGTAGGTAAAAACTCAGAGCAGTAAGATAGTCCACCTGCAGAGAAAGTTCACCTATTACTTATTTAGAGGCCTTAACATTTATTGTACAGGATACTCACTAAACATCTACTGTCTGTTGAGCTATTGAGAGTACACACACACACACACACACACATACACACACACACACACACAAAGAAAAAAGGGACTAGGGTCCAGAAGCCCAATTTTTGACAGTGAAAAATACTAGAGCTGCCTGAGAGGTTTGCCCTAAATTTAAAAATTCATACCATTAGAAAGGAAATGCCTTCTTCACTAAACAAATGCTCTCCTCAGGGCTCCCAAAGAAGTCCTCCTCACCTCTTAATTCCATTCCACTCATCCAACCCCTCAAAGATTTACTGAACAACTGGGATTGAGCCCCGCATCGGGCTCTCTGCTGAGCAGGGAGCCCGGTTCTCCCTCTCCCTTTGCCTGCTGCTCTGCCTACTTGTGCCCTCTCTCTACCTCTCTCAAATAAAAGAAAAAGTCTTAAAAAAATAAAACTGATTTTAAAAATCAGTTGCATGGAAATAAAACCAGTTGCATGAGAGAAAGAAAAATAGGAGAATAGAAATGGAGAAAACTTAAGTGTTTTCAAGCAGCTGCTGAGTGAACCAGGGAAAGGCACACCATCGAGGAGGACATGGTGTTGGGGTTGGAAGAACCCACCAACAAGAAAGAGTGGCTTTGTTTGCCTTGATGGTCAGAAAGGGAGGGTGACAGATGTTAGAGACATACTTCTTTGTTTCATGAGTAAGAAACAGAAAAGAAATAAAAAGCTAAGAACTGAGCAGAGAAGCAACGAAAAGAATACAAGTGTCTAAAAGACTGACAGAGGGGCACCTGGATAGCTCTGTCGTTAAGCATCTGCCTTGGGCTCCAGTCATGACCCCATCATGATTCCAGGGTTCTGGGATCAAGCCCCGCATCAGGCTCCCTGCTTGGTGGGAAGCTGCTTCACCCTCTCTCCCTCCCCCTGCTTGTGTTCCCTCTCTCGCTGTGTCTCCCTCTGTCAAATAAATAAATAAAATATTTTTAAATTTTTTAAAAAGTAAATTTAAAAATAAAATAAAATAAAAGACTGACAGAGTCCAGGAGCAGATAAGACATCTATCTACAGGAACTCTTCAAGCATTACCTGCAAGGAGAGAGGAAGCTCCAGCCATTCTTTCAAACCTCTCACACACCTGCATTGTGAGAAGGGAGTAGATGGCCAGAAAGCAGATGAGCGGCTGCCAGAGGCTGGGGCTGGGGGCTGGGGAGCGTTGGGAAGTGATAACTAAAGGGTACAGGGTGTCTTTATTGGGGGGGATGAAAATACTCTAAAATTGGTTGTACTGATGGTTGCACAACACTGTGAATACACTAAAAGCCTCTGAATTTGCACACTTTAAAATGGTGAATTACATGGTGTTTGAATATTATCTCAATAGAGTTGTTACCAGAAGAAATCATTGTAGGTTTACAATGTGAATGTATTTAACACCCTTTATTCCTTACACCTAAAAATGGTTAAAATTGTAAATTTTGTTATCTATATTTTACAATTAAAATACATACAAACCAAAAAAAAAAAAAATTGCATTAGAAATACACAAACGATTAGAAAGTAAGCCTTTTTTTTTTTTTTTTTAAGATTTTATTTATTTGACAGACAGAGATCACAAGTAGGCAGAGAGGCAGGCAGAGAGAGAGGAGAAGTAGCCTCCCTGCTGAGCAGAGAGCCCGATGCGGGGCTCGATCCCAGGACCCTGAGATCAGGACCTGAGCCAAAGGCAGGCTCAAACCACTGAGCCACCCAGGCGCCCTGAAAGTAAGCCTTTAAAAATTGCATTTGCAACAGAACCAAAACCCAAAAAATGCCTAGGAATAAATCTAATAAAAGAAGTACAAGACCTCTACACTGAAAATGTGGAACACAATACATTACTGAAAAGATTAAAGAATATCCCCCCAAATGGCAGAATATATCATGTTCATGGATGGACAATTCAGTATTTGAAGATGTCAATTCTCCCTAATCTGATTTTTTAAAAAAGATTTTATTTATTTATTTGACAGACAGAGATCACGGTAGGCAGAGAGAGAGGGGCAAGCAGGCTCCCTGCTGAGCAAAGAGCCCAATGTGGGGCTCCATCCCAGGACCCTGAGATCATGACCTGAGCCGAAGGCAGTCGCTTTAACCCACTGAGCCACCAGGCGCCCTCCCTAATCTGATTTATAAATTCAGGTGAATCTCAACGGAAATCTCAGCATTTTTTAAAGATATTGACAAGGTAATTATAAAATACATACGAAAAAAAATCAAAGAATGGAAAACCCAAGGCAATCTTGAAACAAGAATAAAACTGGGGGTGGGGGGAGGGACTTTTGCTACCAGATATCAAAACTTATTTCAGAGTCAGAGTAACGAAGACAGGAAGGTACTGGCACAGGATAGATTGACAGACCAAGGGAACAAAATAGAGTCCACAGACATCTACATATGGTCCTATGGGACAGGTGACAAAGGAGCTCGGAAGCTGCAGCAGTAATCAGGGCAGTGCAATATTAACAAAGGAATAAACAAATAGATCAATGAAAAACAGCAGGGAGCCCAGAAACAGATCCAAGGAAGTACAGCTGATCTTTCACGAAGGAGCAAAGGTGATACAATACAGCAAAGACAGGCTTTTCGGCAAATGGTGCTGGAAGAACTGGACCCACGGGGACACCTGGGTAGCTCAGTGGGTTAAAGCCTCTGCCTTCCGCTCAGGTCATGATCTCAGGGTCCTGGGATCGAGCCCCGCATCAGGCTCTCTGCTTAGCAGGGAGGCTGCTTCCTCCTCTCTCTCTCTGCCTGCTTCTCTGCCTACTTGTGCTCTCTGTCAAATAAATAAATGAAATCTTAAAAAAAAAAAAAAAAAAAAAAAGAACTGCACCCACATGCAAAAACATGAAAGCCAGACACAGACTTTCACCCCTTCACCAAACTAACTCGAACCGGATTCACAGACCTTAATGTAAAAAGCAGAACTACAAAACTCCTAGACGGTAACACAGGAGAAAACCTAGAAGACCTTGGGTATGGTGATGAGTTTTTGTACAACACCAAAGGCACAACCCATGAAGGAAACAATGGATAAACTGGACGTCATTACAATTAGAAACTTCCGCTCTGCAAAATCTGTGTCAAGAGAATGGAAAGACAAACCACAGGCTGGGAGAAAAATATTTGCAAAATGTACATCTGATACTGGACTGTTGTCCAAAATATGCAAAGAATTCTTAAGACTCAACAATAAGGGGCATCTAGGTGGCTCAGTCGGTTAAGCATCTGCCTTTGGCTCAGGTCCTGATCTCAGGGTCCTGGGATCGAGCCCCATATTAGGCTCCCTATTCAACAGGGCCCTCTCCCCAAACTTGTGCTCTCTCACTCTCTTTCAAATAAATAAATAAAATCTTTTAAAAAAAATGACTCAACAATAAGGAAACAAATCTATTTTAAAATGAGCCAAAAACCTGACAGACACCTAAGATACACAGATGGCAAATTAGCATATGAAAAGATGCTCCACATCCTAAGTCACAGGGAAAAGAAAATTAAAACAGCAAGATAGCACTACATACCTACTAGGATGGCCAAAACCCAGAACTCTGACAAAACCAAATGCTGGTTCGGATATGGGACAATAGGAAGGGAATTCCTATTTGTCGCTGGGGGGAATGCAAAACACCCACTTCGAAATTTAGTTTGGCAGTTTCTTACAAAACTAAACATACTCTTATCATACAGCAATATACTCCAAGGAGTTTAAAACTGATGTCCATACAAAAACCTGCACATGGATGTTTATAACAGCTTTATTCCGTATTCAATAAATTGCATACTGTTATCCAATAACAACATCATTGCCAAAACTTGGAAGCAGCCAAGAAGTCCTTCAAGAGTGAACAGATCAACAAGCTGTAGTACATCCATAGAAGGCAAAATTATTCAATACTAAAAAGAAATGAGCTGTCAGCCATGAAAAGACACGGAAGAAACTTAAATGCATATTACTGAGTGAAAGAAGCCAGTCTGAAAAGGCTACTGTATGATCCCAACTATATGACATTCTGGAAAAGGTAAAACTACAGAGACAGAAAAAAGATCAGTGCTTGCCAGGGGTTACCAGGGTAGAGAGGGACGGACAGGCAGAGCACAGAGGATTTTTAGGGCAGTAAAACTACCTGTAGGTTACTGTAATGGTGAATACATGTCATTACAAATTTGTCCAAACCTGTGGAATGTACGAGTCCAAGAGTGAACCCTAGTGTAAACTATGAACTTGGATTGATAGTGATCTGTTGATACAGGTTCATTGATTATAACAGATTTAGTCCTTTGGTGAGGGGTGTTGATAATGGAGAGAGGCTACAATAATGGGTGTGAAGGTGCCGGGTCTATGCAAAACCTCTGTGCCTTCTGCTCAGTTTTGCTTTGAACCTAAAGCCACTCTAAAAAGTTAAGTTTATTAAAGAAAATCACTAACCATAAAAAATACACTAGTAAATTGAACTCCATTAAAATTAAAATGTTCACCAAAACATACCATTATGTGAGAGAAAAGGCATGCTACAGACCAAAAGAGTATTGTGATATCTGTCAAAGCAAATCTTACCTAGAATATAGAAAAGAAACTCCAAAATTAATAGCAAAAAGATAGACAATGTAATCTCTTTAAATGAGCCAAAGATAAGAATAGATAAAATTTGAATGAGTTATCCTGATGGCCAAGAAGTATATGAAAAGTATTTGACTTCATTAATTACTAAGGGAATACAAATTACATAGCACTACACCCCCCAGATAAGCTAAATTTAAAAGGACTGACATACCATGTTTTGGCAGGAATGTGCTGGAAGTGGAATTCTCAGACACTCCTGGTGGGAGTGTAACTTGATACCACGATTTCAGAAAATTGGCAGCATTACCAAAGCTAAGTATAAGAAAAACCCATGACCCAGCAATTCCATTTCTTAGGTACATATCCAACTGAAATGAGCACTTGTCTCTCTAAAAGTCATGTATAAGAATGTTCATAGAACAGGGCACCTGGGTGGCTCAGTTAGTTTGACATCTGCCTCCGGCTTAGGTCATGATCCCAGGGTCCTGGGATGGAGTCCAGAGTCGGGTTCCCTGCTGACACCTTCTCTCTCTCCCTCTACCGGCCACTCCCCCTGCTTATGGTCTCTCTCAAATAAATTTTTTAAAAATCTTAAAAAAAAAGAAAAGAATAGTCATAGGAGCTTTGTAATAACAGCTGAAACCTGGAAACAACCCCTGTATCATCAACAAAGGAATGGATAAGAAAATTGTGATATAGTTATACAATCAAATATTATATAACAATGAAAGTTAATGAACTCCTCCTACATACAATAAAATGGATTAATTTCTCAGACATAATGTGGGATGAAGGAAGTCAATCCAAAAAAAGTACATGCTATAGGATTTGTTTTGAATGATGTTCAAACACAGAGGGAAATAATTTATTGTGATGGAAGTCAGAAGAGTGGTTACTCCTGGAGATAATTACTGCCCAAGCAGGGGACGTGAGGGAGGCTGGTGGGGTGCTGAAGTGTTCTACCTTGATGTGATAGCTAGAACATACATATACATGTAAGAATTCATTAAGGTATATATTTATAAGTAAATACATATTATTATCCATCTTTCGGAACGCCTGGGTGGCTCAGTCAGTTAAACACCTGCCTTAGGTTCAAGTTTATAATCCCAGCGTCCCGGGATGGAGTCCCACGTCAGGCTCCCTGTTCAGCGTGGAGCCTGCTTCTCCCTCTGCCCCTCCCCCTGCTTATGCGTGTGCGTGCTCGCGCGCGCGCGCTGTCTCTCTCTCTTTCTCTGGAAAATAAATAAATAAAATCCTTTAAAAATAAATAAATAAAAAATATTACTATCCATCTTTCAAGATCTTTCTCAAGTTCTAGTTCATTCTGAGGACTGCCCAGCATACCCTACCCCTTACCAGATCTGGGCATTTTGTACTCTGAATCAGTGCCACACTGGTCAGCCCTTGGTGTTAGTCTAACTTCTCTGTGTAAGCACCTCAAGCATAAGATAATTCTGTGGTAGACTCTAGGCACCCCGTAATCCCTACTGCTGAACTTGGAACCCAATGCATTCTCAGGATATCTCTTTAACACCAACTGGCCATTTTGAGGAAGCTGTGGTGGCGAACATTAGTGGGAATTAGTGGGCTGAGGGATGTTCTCCATAACCCTATCTTTCCTTCCCATGGGAAAGAGGCTAGCTGGGATGTCAAGTAATTGATCAACAAAGGAGCAAACCAAGAACCCCTTTACAAAAGGACACCCTTCTCCCCAAAGGTATATGAGGCTCTCTCTGTCTGGTCTACCCTAGACACTGTGTGAGTATTCCCACCCCTGGCTAAAGCTCCATGAGAAAATAACACCTGAGGTAGTAAGCCCGAGGAAATATCAGATAGTTCTCCAGCAGGTGGCTAGCTGTGGAGAGGGTAAAGGTCATCAAGTGCAAGGTTAAAGACAGAGACGCTGTGAGTACACATTTTGGATAACTGTTGAATAAATAAATACTAAAGTCAGTATTTGACTAAACTAAAGCTATTACCAACATAGAATGAACTTCTGGAATAGAAGAATAAATCCAAACTCTCATACAAACTTTTTATTAATACAACTTAAACATTTAAAAATATTAGCAGACCCATTATAGAAGTATGATCCTGTACTGAACAAAAAATTATTTAATTTCTCAGTAATGACAGCTGCTGCATTGCTCCTGTGGTCATTAGGTGCACATTCACAATCTTAAATATACATTTACTTTCAACCAAGGACCATGGAGGGCAAGATTTTATTTTTCTCAAACAACAATCCTCATTCTAGTTATGTTAATTAGACAGATGACAACCTTCACAAACACCTAATCTTTAATTGCACTCAAGTTTGAGAAACTAGAAATAATGCCAAAGTAAGTATTTGGCTATATGATCCCCTGAAAAACAAGGCCAAAGCCATATTTCAGTGCATCCCTAGACAGAGAAGGATAAAGACTGGCTGCTTTTGGTCACCCTAGGAGCAAAACAAAAAATATATATATATATATATATCTGTGGTGGAAAATTAGACTTTTCTTTTTAAAGATTTTATTTATTTGACAGAGATCACAAGTAGGCAGAGAGGCAGGCGGGCAGTGGGGCGAGGGGAGAAGGCTCCCTGCTAAGCAGAGAGCCTGGTGCAGAGCTTGATCCTGGGACCCTGAGATCGTGACCTGAGCTGAAGGCAGAGGCTTAAGCCACTGAGCCACCCAGGTGTCCCAGGAAATGAGACTTTATGTTTAAAAAGAACAACTCTTTCACTTAGCAGGACAACCAATAAATATTCTGTCCTCCTGTCCCCAGAGAGATCAGATAATGGTGGAGCCCACAGAAATATGAAGACCAAATTCTTACCTTCACAGGGCTCCCAGGCTTTTTAGAATGACAAAATGTCAGCACACAAAGATACTGTGAGGTATAATAGACAGTCAGATTCATCATTGAGTGTTAAAGAGCAAAAAAATGTATAGATATGATTTAACATCAGGAAAGATGCACTCCCCTCGAAATGACACCCCAAACCCTTGTCTAGACCAGCAGCTCTCCACTGAAGGGCCAAAGACAGGGTCCTCCGGGGCTTTTATTCCATATTCCAGCAATCATCGGGCTGAATAAATAAAACGTGGTACCCAGAGTAATTATCACTTACCTACTTACTACTTGTGCCATGCCCTGCTTTAAGTACTTCACACCTAATCATTCATATAATCCTCAAACAAAACCCCTCTAAGGTAGGTACTAGCATAATTCCCATTTTTAGAGCTCAGGAAAACTTGCCCAAGGGCCCACAGAGTGTTCAACGCTGAAACTGAGAAATGTGAACCCAAGCCGGAGCTCAAGAGCTTAGCCTTTACGCTATGCACTCCGGCATGCAAACCTCCCAAAAGTCTACTATTTTCAAGTGTATGAAAATGGACTGGGGGTACCTGGGTAGCTCAGAGGGTTAAGCGTTCAACTCTTGATCTCAGCTCAGGTCTTGAGCTCAGGGTTGTGAGTTCAAATCCTGCATTGGGCTCTGTATTAGGTGTGGAGTCTACCTAGAATAAAAACATAATAAAAATGGCCAGTAACTGCTAAAATAAGTAAGTAAATAAATGTATGTTTCAGGAACTATGCAGTACTTGTTTTAGTCAGTAGTATAGCTTGCATTTTCTCAGTCAAAAGACACCAAAAGTAGAAAGAAATTATGTAAGTGTCCTTAACACTTTTGGTATTACATTTTTTAAAAATTCAGTTTAGTTTCTGTAGTAGTTTTATACTAGTTTCAAGTGTACAATATAATGATTCCATAATTCTCTGCATTACTGTTTATTAAGTGTTTATTAAGTGCCCTCTAATCCTCTCCACCTAGTTCACCCATTCCTCATCCATCTCCCCTCTGGTAAGCATCAGTTCGTTCTCTAGAGTTAAGAGTCTTATTTTCTTTGTTTTGTTTTGTTTTGCCTTTCTCTGACGGACTTACCTCACTTAGCATTACACTCTCTAGATCCATCCATGTTGCTAAAAATGGCAAGATTTTGTTTTTTAATGGCTGAGTAATATTCTATTATATAAATACACCACATCTTCATCCGTTCATCTATCAATGGACCGTTGGGGTACTTCCAGAATTTAGTTATTGAAAATAATGCTGTGGGGCACCTGGGTGGCTCAGTTGATTGGGTGTCTGCCTTCAGCTCAGGTTATGATCCCAGGATCCTGAGATCGAGACCCACACCAGGCTCCCTCTCCCTCTGCTACTCCCCTGGCTTATGCTCTCCTGCTCTCTCTGTCAAATAAATAAAATCTTTAAAATAGAAGGGGGGTGGGGTTATAGACATTGGGGAGGGTATGTGCTTTGATGAGTGCTGTGAATTTGTGTAAACCTGGCGATTCACAGACCTGTACCCCTGGGGATAAAAATATATGTTTATAAAAAATAAAAAAATTAAAAAAAAATCTTTAAAATAAATAAAATAAATAAATTAAATTAAATAAAAATTAAAATAAAATCTTTAAAAATAAGAAAAAGAAAATAATGCTGTAATAAATATAAGGGTGCACATATCTTTATGAATTAGTATTTCACTATTCTTTAAGCAAAACCCAACAGGGTTTGCTATTACATTTTTGACACACTTCATAGCAGTAATGTTGTGATCCTTGGGCTCGGCGGCATATCCCAACGTTCATCATGTAGGTATGTTACATACTGTGTGTATGTCCACATGTACAAGCACACACACATACTCATTCCAAATACTTTTTTAAAATTTTTATTTATTTTTTTAATCTTTCATTGTTCCAGAATTCATTGTTTATGCACCACACCCAGTGCTCCATGCAATGCGTGCCCTCCACAACACCCACCACCAGGATTACCCAGCTCCCCCCACCTTCTCCCAAATACTTTTGAATGATTCAAATATATTTATTTTCTAAATATTTAAGAGCATGGGTAGTCAAAGAAGTTCAAAACAACAACTTTAAAAGACAGGAGGGTCTTCATGTCTGAAGGATGGGCCCAGCATTAGGGGGATGAAGTAGATGAGCTCAAGAAGGCGAATTTTAGCAATAATAAAACTTCTGGCCACAGCATGAGTCATCTACAGAATAAGGGGATTAAAAAAAAAAGTTATATTCTCTTCTTGTAGCAAAAAGAAAAAAAAATGGAAGGATTTTGAATGAGTGGAAATTAATACCAGTGGAAATAAGTACAGTGTTAAACATCTTTAATGGGAATACTAATTTAAATAGCTAGGAACGGGTTCAGTCAAGGGAGGGAAAGAACAAAATATCTGGGAACTTTCTGCATTGAGTATGTATAAGTTTTACAATCAGAAAAATATAATGTAAAGAATGGGGGAGGGGAATCTAGAAACAAGGTTCTGGTCTGGGAATTCAAGAATCCAATGCCTACTGCCCCTTCCCCCTCCCTTCCCCCTCCCAGCCCCTCCTGTATTCATCCACTGAACCTGGTCAAAAATTTTCACTGGAACCCTTTTCCTCCTGTCCTTCTTTCCCTCCCGCCCTATCCTTCCCCACTCTAATAGACTTCCGTGTTCCTGGCACTCTGCCCCCACCTCCACCACATTAGAATAAGGATCATCTTTCAGTAACCACCAGCTTGAAGGGGGGTACTGTGCTAGATACCTGTGTTCCGTTCCTCTTTCCCCGCCATCACACCTCCTCTCATTGACAAATGTTACTACCTCCAGCACCTGCTCCAGATCAAAAGGTACCAGGGTGACCCAACTCGCAGTGGCACGTGGGACCGAGCTAAGGGTAGCATCAAAAGAAACTAACACATAGGCGCCTGGGTAGCTCAGTCGGTTAAGGCTCTGACTCTCGGGTTTCGGCTCAGGTCACCTTGAGATTCTCCCCCTTAAAATAAATTAGTAACCCAAGAAACCAACCAACCAACCAACCAACCAGCACACGCTGGGTTAGCCAAGTGCACAAAAATCAACAGCAAGGTAACTGACAACCCATTCAGCCAGCACCTTATCCACCAGCCATCTCCTGGAGTTTTGGAAAACCTCCACATTGTTACTTCTTACTCTACCAAGGGATGCATAGAAAAGTAATGGGTTTATCCCTCCATACCCTCTGGGATATCCCCAGTCATCTAATGAGACATGTGTTAGTTACGACTAATGTCATTTGCTGTAAATTGCTGGAGGAAACGGTTTTATTTCTTCAGCATCCCTTCCCATTAGGCTCCATCAGAAAGCACTATAATGAATGATCCAATTACATTAGGGTATTGCAATTTCATTTATTATAGGGTAAATTTTGTACCTAAACGGGACAGCTTGTGTACAACAGCAGCACAGTGCCAGGCACGTAGCGAGGACTCAAAATAAAAAATTACTGAAATACAAATTAATGCAGCCAGTAAGTATTTGATACCACTCACCAGGCACTGTGTTAAACCGCGGTTAAGCGCTGAGCAAAATCAATTCTCTAGATGGTTCTTCTTCGTCAAAGGCTATTTGTTTAGGTATCCAAGTGCTGCAGAGCTGACTTGCTGCCCAGATCCCCTGCACGCCACAGGCAGTCGAGAAACACTTGAGAACCAAATACTTCCCGTGGGGTCTTTGGTAAAATGGAATGACTTTTCTCGTGACTTGAAACCATTTTACTCTTTAATATTAATCTAAACTGGTCGATTTATTACTGCCGGAGAAGGTCCCTTTAATATGCGCCCCATTTAAAGAGTCCTTAGCTCAGCGGGTCATTTCTTGCAAACCGGCTGCCTCTAGCATTTTAAAGAGCTAAAGGTGGCACGTGTTCCCGGCTCTGGGGAAATCAAGGTTGTTTCCCCCGATTCTGTGCATTACCGCTTTTCACTCGTTTTCTCCCCACCTGACTCCCCTTCCCTCTCGCTCCCCAATTCGTTAAGTATATATACGCCAAGTACAGACGGGGAGGCCATGCGGTCTGCGCTTACGACCGGCTTTTATAAAAATGCGCGTCTCGGGTGCGGGGAGACGGACGCGCGGCCACTCACATCCGGCTAAGCAAACCACGCTGCAGCCTGCAATGTGTAGGGCGGATCTGGGGCGGCTGGCCGGCTCGGTATTGGAGTGATGTAGGGGGATGGAGAAGGATCTGGAAGAATCCGGTTAGACCGGGCAACGGGCGGGGGAGGGCCCGGGAAAGGCCCCGGGGTGGCGGGGGGCGGTGAGCGGGGGAAATCCCCAGAGTCCGAGGGTCCCAGGAGTGGGGGGAGGGAGGCCAGGCAGCCAGAAGGGGTAAGGAACCCCCCAAAAACCAAACCAAAACACACACACACACATTCACAGAAGCACCCTTAGCACTAAAGCCCGAACTGGCTTAGCGGCCGCCGTCTCTAGAAAGTTCTCCGCCCCCTCCCCCTCCGTCCCTCGCTCCCGCTCCAGCTCCTCCCAGCCCCTCCCTCCGCGGCGGGGTGGGACCAATCGCTCCCCGCGGCCGCTCATTACCCACCTCCTCCAGCTCCCGCGCCCCATCGGCCGCGGGCTGCGAGCGCGCTGGGCGGCAGAGGTGCTCAAGCCTTCGACCGGTTCACAGCTGGGCGGCAGCCCCAGTGCCCTCCCGCCCGCACAGCCGTGCAGAGAGGCCCGGCCGAGAGGGCTTGGCTCGCGCCCAGTGCCTGGCTCCCGGAGTAAACGGCGCACCGAGCGGCGATGACCGCCGAGGAGATGAAGGCGACCGAGAGCGGGGCGCAGTCGGCGCCGCTGCCCCTCGAGGGGGTGGACATCAGCCCCAAGCAAGACGAAGGCGTGCTGAAGGTAAGGGCGGCGGCGCAGGCGCCCCTCGCAGCCGACCTCCCGCCGAGCTGGGGAGCTCCGGGCCGCCTCTGCAGCGTCCGGGCGGGTCGTTGAGCCCGGCGGCCGGTTGCATCGTCCTCCTGGACCCGGCTGCGTCGTTCGGGGGTGGAAGGGCCGCCACACTTTCTCAGGGGGCGGCCTGGGTGCGCGGGCCTCCCCGCGGGCATTCTCCGGCCCCCTGGGGCACCCGCGGTCCGGCGGAGGCCCCGGCCCCCTAGCCCCTGCGGCGCCCGGGCCCGGGACTGCGGCGCCAACTCCGGCGTGCGCGGTGCAGCGCGGAGGGAGGGGCGGGGCCGCGCCGCAGCACGCGAGCTGCAGCTAGGGGGCCCGGGCGGCGTGCACCCGGGCTGGAGCCGGCAGGGGCCCACTCCCGCCCCGACGCCGCCCCTCCCTCACGTCACCTCTCCCCGACCCCGCGACCCGGGCCGGGCCGCCAGCGCCTTCCCCGCGGGCCGCAGCCGGGAAGTCCCTGGCGGCCCTCGCCGGCCGTGCGGCGAGCACTCGGCTTCTCCGGGCGGTTAAACATTAGCTAGGACCTGAAGCGGGCCACCACAGTGATTTCCTGGCCCAGAGGCCTTTGTACGACTTGGCGCCCGGGGCCGGGCCGCGAGAGAGGTTCTGACGCCCTTCGTCCCCTTGGTGACCCCCTTCCTAAAAGCCGGCTGGACCCAGCTAGGTCACCCGCTCAGCCATGCTGGCCCCCCTTCCCCCGCCCCGGGAAAACCAGGGAGCGGTGCATGCCGGGACTTGTAGTTCCCCCTCCCACCTCGCCCTCCCCCTCATGAGTTGGGGCAAAGGGGTGTGGGGCCGGGAGGAGGTATTTTGCTGGGAGCCTCGTAGAAGCAAAGCGAAGGGGCAGGGCGTCTTGACCTGGTCGGGACGACTGATGGTGCTTCCGAGCAGGTTCTGCAGAGTGCAGGATGGCGAAATCCTAGGCTGGATTTCATGCCTCTTCCTCATCCAGTGTTCTTTTTACCCTCGCTCCCACTCCGTTCCGTGTGTGTGTGTGTGTGAGGGGCCTGTGCAGAGCTAGAGACCTCGGGGAGCCCATATCTGGTCCAGAAACGGTCCTAATTTTGTCCCAGATCTTAAGCTGTTCTTCAGGGGGCATGTGGCTTCTCCTAATCTCTCCAGCTCCCTGGAGATTTCTACAAGGTTATTATTCCCAGAAGGGTCCTTTCTTCTTTAATCTTCCACTCCTTCCCTTTTGCCTTTCTACTCCTCGAGTCCTCTGTCCATTCTGTCCTGTAGGTAACCACATACCTACCAGTTGACCCACAGAGTCTCCTTGTCACTTTTTATAAAGTTCAGAAGAGAAGCAGAGCTTGTTGAAATTCCTGAGAAATGCTCCAGCCCTCAAAAGACTTCAGTAGCCTACCAGTCAGAAATGTTCATGCCCCAAGCCAGAGTTTTAGGGCCTGAGTGAGCTCCCCTATGCTCATCAGTGACCTGGTACTTTCTGAACCTCTTCTGGGCTGTTGCTATTTCTGTTTTGTTACTCATATTCTTAATTCTTTTCTTATCCACAAACCAGATCCAGACCTAATGACCACCAGCATTTAGGAAGAATGAGGAAACTTAACATAACTGCTTCCCCCTTTGCTGCTGATAATAATCATCTTCAGCTTTCTGCCAATTTAATTCTCCAACCCTGATAGAGGTTATTATTACTGGTTTACAAATAAGGTCTAGAGAGCTTGACTTGTGCGAGAACATACAGCAAAAACTTGAGCTTGGGTCTTTCGTCTCTAGCTTTTAAACCAAGTCCTGTTGCACCTCAAGAAAGATGGAAGAGAGCAGTCAGTGGGGGTGTCTGTTGGCATCTAGCCAAACCTCACATTGGAATCATTTGAGGCTTGGTCCTTTTGCTTCCAAGGAAGCAGAAAAGTCCCCGTTTCCATCAGAGGTGTGCAAACAGCTTCGGGGCCTCTTTCTGCCCCCACACCTGGGTACACTCATCTTTGCTTTCCTCCCAGGTCATCAAGCGAGAGGGCACTGGCACAGAGACGCCCATGATTGGGGACCGTGTCTTTGTCCACTACACTGGCTGGCTGTTAGATGGCACCAAGTTTGACTCCAGTCTGGACCGCAAGGACAAATTCTCCTTTGACCTGGGCAAAGGTAGGTCCACGGTTAGTGGATTGGTAGCATTAGTCCTGAGGAGGGTGTAAGCTGTCACAAGCAGAAACCGTATTCTCAGAAGCGTGAGGAGCAGTCTCTTAGAATCCGTGAATTAACCCTCCCATAGCTCTTTTTTTTTCTTTTCCTTTTTGGAACCATATTGATCTCTATCTCACCTTCCCTGATCACCTCTGAACACCTCAAATTTTCTTCGGAGGTGGATTATCTTGTTCCTAGAACTCCTGTGTTCCAGGGTTGAGTCTTTTATAAAGAGGTCTGAGACCTGACAGTGCTTACTGCAACCAGGTCCTCTACCTCCCTGGTCTCGTTTCCTAAGAGTATATAGCTTCCCCGTGAGTGTGGTCTGATGAAGGTCCCTGGAGCTGCTCTCTGAGCCGGGGGTCTGATCCCTGTCAAGCAGGACCGGTTTGCTTTCTGTACCTACAGGGGAGGTCATCAAGGCTTGGGATATTGCTGTAGCAACCATGAAGGTGGGAGAGGTGTGCCACATCACCTGCAAACCAGAGTATGCCTACGGTTCGGCAGGCAGCCCTCCAAAAATCCCCCCCAATGCCACGCTTGTATTTGAGGTGAGTGTCCAGGCACAGAGAGCAAGGCAAAGAGCCAGGCTGATCTCAGCCCGGGGCCTGGCTGCCCTCCAGCACTTCCTGCCGCTTAGAGACAATGTAGCCAAGGCTAAGGGCCTGGCCTTAGGGGAGGAAGGGACCTGGAGAGGGCAGCTGGCTCTGCTCTTCACAGAGCCTGCTGTTGCCAGAAAGCGGCTGCTGGCGGAGATTTCAGGGGAAGAGAGATGGCCACAAACCCTTCCCCAGACTTGAAGCGGGGTAAGGGTTGAGGCCTGTTCTATTTCACGAACTGCCCGGAGATGGGTTATAATTTTGACTGAGAGGAGTCAGAAGGTCAGAATCTGTATGGTTATAAATGACAGTATAGAACGTCAGTGCTTCAGAGATCGAAGGAGGAAAAAGAATGCCCCCCATGGGTTGAGGGGGTGAGAAAAGCCTTCACTGAGAGGGGGAACTTGACACCATTCAGGATCAGAGTGTCTGAGCCCTCCTGTAATGGATGCTTGGAGAATGTTGAAAGTTGCTGGGTCATTTCCACCGCCTACCAGATTGGCCTTGTGAGACGGCTGGGTTAGGCCTGGCTGGAGCATGTCCTTCCTGGGGGAGCAGCTAGTAAGAAGATTGATCTTCCGAGGTCAGCAGACTCTGTGACCTGCCCACTGCTACCAAAGTTGAGACTAGAGCTCTCCCGGAACTTACCAGAAGTGCCACTTTGTCCAGTCTTGGTTTGGCTGCCCTTGTGCTCAGGCCTGGTCTGGCAGTGACCAGGGACTCTTTGGCTGATAGGGTAATGCTGAAAGGCATCGTGTCATCTTGCGTCTCGTCCCACAGGTGGAGTTGTTTGAGTTTAGAGGAGAGGACCTGACAGAAGAAGAAGATGGGGGGATCATCCGGAGAATACGGACTCGGGGCGAAGGCTATGCCAGGCCCAACGAGGGTGCCATCGTGGAGGGTGAGACAGCACAGTTTGTTCCGATTCCAATTCTGGTACTTAGTCCCTGGGTGGCTTTGGGCAGGTCACTTCCTTTTCTGATCTGAGTAGCTCATCTGAGAACTGAGGGATGGGACCGTACCTTCCTAACATGCCTCTAGTTCTGATAATACAACAAGGGCACCTTGGGCATGCAGTGGTGAGGTCATGGAGGGAGGCTGCAGTGGCCTCCTTCCTCAGCCCCTTGCCTACTCACATCCCTGGCATACTGCCTCCTTCTCATGCCAGTTGCACTGGAAGGGTACTACAAGGACCAGATGTTTGACCGGCGGGAGCTCCGCTTTGAGGTTGGCGAGGGGGAGAGCCTGGACCTGCCTTGTGGGCTGGAGAAAGCCATTCAGCGCATGGAAAAAGGAGAACATTCCGTTGTGTACCTCAAGCCCAGGTAAGGAGTGGACACTTTGTAGAGCAGGTGGGTGACGCAAGGTCAGAGATCTACATGTCCACAGTGAGTAGTTGTGTAACTAGGCACTTGACTCTGTTCCTCTGTGTGCGCTCACCCACCCCCACAGCCTCAGTGGCAGTCCCTGTGAGTCTGGCACGCACGTGATCTCCGTGTTTGGGACGTGGTCACAACTGGCCACGTCTGGAATCATAGCCTCATTTTTTCAGTTCTGGCCACTCCAGGTCTCCTCCTCTACCAGGGTCAAAATTGTTGTCTCCTACTAAACATACTCCGTCATTCATGACATTGATTGAAACCCATCTGTTATGTGCCAGACCGGGGGGGGGGGGTGCTGGAAATTCCGTTAGTCATCATTCCAGTGTTAGTATGAGTTAGAAGGATATGGAAGATGCTAAGAGACCAACTAATTGTGTGAAGAGGTCAGGGAAGATTTTGCCCAACAGGAAATATTTGAACCAAATCTCAGGGGATAGGGAGGTGCCTTGCAGGAAAAGGACAGGAAGCCTTTTCAGCGTGGAGCAGGTTAAACGTGGCCACAGTAACCTAGTTTTGTGGGCCCCCCCCCCCAACAGCTATGCTTTTGGTAACGTGGGGAAGGAAAAGTTCCAGATCCCGCCGAATGCTGAGCTGAAATACGAAGTACACCTCAAGAGTTTCGAGAAGGTGAGTTTGCTCAAGGTCCTCTCCGTCCTGAAGTCAGTTCCCAGGACATAGCTCGGGGTAGCTGATGACTTTGTTTCTCCCTTGGGGTACGGCAGGCCAAGGAGTCTTGGGAGATGAACTCCGAGGAGAAGCTGGAGCAGAGCACCATAGTGAAAGAGCGGGGCACCGTGTACTTCAAGGTGAGCCAGCATTGGGGTCCTGAGGACACTCCCCAGGACAGCACAGGGAGCACCTACAGTCTTCACCCAGCATATTGGAGCTGGCTGGTCCTACCAGTGGTGGTGTGCAGGGGAGGCAGGTCTCCCTCACGGCCACGTGTCCCTGATAGCTACCGAGGATGACAGCCCAGTGCCTGAGCCTCCCTCCCTTTTAGGAAGGCAAGTATAAGCAAGCTTTACTGCAGTACAAGAAGATTGTCTCCTGGCTGGAATATGAGTCCAGTTTCTCTAATGAGGACGCCCAGAAGGCCCAGGCCCTTCGGCTGGCCTCCCACCTCAACCTGGCCATGTGTCACCTGAAACTACAGGCCTTCTCCGCGGCCATTGAGAGCTGTAACAAGGTGAGGCCCTTCCCAAGAGGGTTGGGGAGCAACATTCACAGGCTCAGCTGGGTAAGCTGCCGGCGGGTCTGAAACGGCCTGGGTGACTCAGGTAGGGATAGGGTAGCAAGTGGGACCAGTGGGAGCCTGGAGGTGAAGGGCCCCAGAGGGAGGGGCTTCAAGAAGCCAGCACCTTGGCTTTCGTGGTAGAAGGCAGCTGACATGGAGGTCGAGGAGCCACAGGGAGGGAAGAACAGCTACAGCAATTCCTTTGGTTCCTAGCCGGGCTCTCCTTAGTACCTGCTTTATTCTGGAGAGAATGGAAATGTTGTATTGG
The DNA here is from genome assembly GCF_030435805.1 of Mustela lutreola. NCBI lineage: Eukaryota > Metazoa > Chordata > Mammalia > Carnivora > Mustelidae > Mustela > Mustela lutreola. Next base: position 44,894,678 of record NC_081297.1, read on the forward strand.
GTCTTGTCTTTCATCGAAAGCCCAGGACGAACGGTTCCTTCCTAGACCTTGGTCTTTCCCATGTCATGCCCCAAGACCCCTTCCTGAGGTGGAGCCGGCGGTGTGTGTTCTGCCTGACCTCTCAGCACTGCCTCTGGAACCCTGTCTCGGCCAGAGAGGCCGCAGGGGCTCAGGTCTCCCTGTTGCTTCCTCTCTGTGTCCTTAGGCCCTGGAACTGGACAGCAACAACGAGAAGGGCCTTTTCCGCCGCGGAGAGGCCCACCTGGCGGTGAATGACTTTGACTTGGCACGGGCTGACTTCCAGAAGGTCCTGCAGCTCTACCCCAGCAACAAAGCCGCCAAGGCCCAGCTGGCCATCTGCCAGCAGCGGATCCGCAAGCAGCTTGCGCGGGAGAAGAAGCTCTATGCCAACATGTTTGAGAGGCTGGCCGAGGAGGAGAGCAAGGTAAGGCTCCAGAGGGGGACAGTAGGGACAGACTGGAGAAAAGGCGCTGCCTTGTCCCGGTGCCTGACCCAGCTGTTGTGGCTCCTCGCCTCCGGTTGTGCATGCCACGCCTGGACACCCGGTGCTGCCCTTGTCCCTGGAGCAGTGACATGTCCCGTTGGCAGAAACCGCTATGGTGTTGGGGGTGGGACATGGTTCCCTTGATCACACCTAAAAACCCCCCTCGAGAGCCCTACAGGTGAGGAGTTTGTTGTGCTGGGTGTGCCTCCCAAACTCTGTTCTGTGTGCCTGTTCAAAACCCAAGTCTTAAAAAAAAAAAAAAAAATAGGTTTTAAAAGCCTATGTTTAAATAGGTAATATAATTACCTCATACTGTTGAAACCGCACAAAACAATATATAATAAGAAGCCTCTCTCCCACCACCCAGAAGTGGTTGGCTGTGTCCAGTGTTCAGATGATTCCAGTAAACGATGCACATGCACAAGTAGACAGTCTTCTTCCTCTTCCCTAGTAAAAGGCAACATGTCCTGCCAGTTCTGTACATTATACTCTTTTCATATCATTCCTGCAAGACTGTCTTACATCGACAGCTCTCACGTTCTTCACTGTGCTGCTGGAGTCCCATAGTAAAGCACATGGCCTACCGTATCCCAGTCCCTTTAGTCTCCAGTGTTCAAGACCAGCACTGTTGAACAGAAACAGAACGCAAACTGTACAGTGATTTTCAGTTTTCTGAGTATCCGTGCTAAAACAACCAAGTGAACAAGTAAGGTTAATTTTAATACTTAGTTGACCCAAGGTGTCTAAATACTGCAACATGTAATGTTTTCAGATTGTTCCTCATCTTTCAGACCTAAGTTGGTCTCCAGAATTCTACCGTATTACTTTGTACTTAGAAAACATCCGTTTGGCCTAATTGTTAAGTGCTCAGGAGTCACACGTGGTCCTCGCTACCATGTTGGACGAGTGCGGTTCTAAGTAAAATCGCACTAAGGGATAGTTTAAGTGTCTACTTGTGTGTGTGTGTGTCTTTAGGACACACCTGGAGAGGGAGTTGGCTGTGTCGGCGTTCCAGTGCGTATCTTTTCTTCAGGGGATGAGTGTGCGTGGTCCGGAGTTGACGTGGTATCCGCGTGGTACATGCACGCGGCTCGTCACCACCTTGGCTCCGTGCTGGCAAGTGGGAGTGGGGACGTGGAGCGAAAGTCCCCTTTCTCCTCAGAGGCCTGGACCAGATGAGAACTGGAACTGAGCCCCTTCCTCTCCCTTCTCCCAGGCCAAGGCAGCAGAAGCCGCAGGAGACCATCCTGCTGACGCAGAGATGAAGGAGGAGCAGAAGAACGAAGTGGCGGGGAGCCAGCCTCCGGTGGAGACAGAAGCATAGCCTCTGCCCGGCCCTCCTCCCACGGCTGCCTGCCTCCCTTGCTCCCTCCCCTCCTCCACCCTGTTAGTTTTGTAAAAACTGAAGAATTTTGAGTGAATTAGACCTTTATTTTTCTACCTGGTTAGATGGTGGCTTTGGGGGAAGGGGGAAAGGAGTAGGCTGGGGGATCGTTTTAGGTGGTGTCACCCCCTCGTCCCTTCCCCCATCCTCCATTACATGTGAACAAATGTCCATCCACACGCACACTCATCAGAACGTTAATTTATTTTGCTGCTTCTGTTCGCTGTGTCTATTTTTCAAATGGTAGAAGGGAGTGAGTGGTAGGGATGCTACGTGGGCTCTGATGTGAAACCAGGGTGGAGAGGGAGACTCCCAGGCAGCCATTTCCTCATCCTTCCCTCCTGCCGGTCCGTTCCCAAACACGAGGCCTCCATGTGGGTGCTAGGGGCATGGGAAAAACCACTGCTATGCCCGTTACTGCTCTCTGTTCCCATCCCCACCCTCGATGGTATAGCTGAGCTGTCTTCTGGTGTCCTGATGACCACCCCTTGTCCCCCCCACCAGTATTTCCCTTTGGATCAGTTTCCCTTCTCAGCCAGGTCGTGTCCCCAAACCCCTCAGCCTCTTCTCTGCACGTTGCTGAAGGTCCAGGCTTACCTCAAGTTCTGTGCTTGAGCAATAAAGTGGAACTCAAACCTGGGTATCGGGCAGCCCTTTCTGTCTGGCCTCGAGGGTGGGCATGGTGGCTTACACATGGGGGACAAAACTGAAGGAGTGGCCTCCCCTCCTCCCCAGCCCTGGCTGGAGCGTGGTGGCTGATGAAGCCTGTGAGCGTGGCCAGCAGCAGGGCGATGCCTTCAGCCTCCCACAGGTTCCCAGTGCCCCTCTGCAGCCAGGCGGCTTTTCATAGCTTTCCTTTTCTTTCCTAACACCAAGGAAGCAGCAAACACAAACATGTAAAATACTGGGACCACTTGTCTTTGGGACAGATTGGTCGACCACCTAACTGATCGAGTAGAGGCATGTAATCTAGCCAAAAGCATGAGCTTTCTTGGATTCTTAAGGTAAAAATCCCCATGAGCAATCCTCCCAATTAGACACCTTTCACACAGTTACAGAAGAACCACCTCCAGGCCAGGGAGCTTTGGCACTCACTCGGGCCTGCTTTCCAGCTTGCCTCAAGGCCTTCATAGGGAAGAGCTTGTACTTCTGTGTGTTGACCTTTGGCTCCTATAGGCACTTCAGGGCCCTGGGAGAAGCCAAGGAGGCATAAGTCTAGCTAGTGTTTTCTCTGGATGGTCATAGCCATAGGCTAGAGGCTCGCTCTGGGGTCTCAGCCATCTTCCCTCCTATGAGAGCTGTCCTTTCTGCCTGGTGGAAGAGGTAGTCTGTCAGCCCACATCTCTGTACAGTTCCAGAAGACATTTCTCCATGCTTTTGCTGAGGAAGATGAATTTGTGTCAGAGTTGCACCTCGTCCTACAGCATGGCTGGTGTGTGAACCAGAACTAAGATTTGGTTCAGTCCATTGCCCACTCAGGCTCTTGAGCTCACACAGTCCTGCACATCTGGGTCTTGCTCATACTTCAAAGATCCGTCTTGCCCCTGCAGCCAACGACAGCCGCTTACCTAGGATGTGAGCCTGGGATTCAACCAAGAGCCTTGTGTGAATTAACCTTAGTACCTGGAACCGTCCTATGAAGGAGTTAACACCCCTACTTCGCAGATGAGGAGAATGAGGCTCAAGTTAAAGAGGGGTCTGCCTGGAATATGAGCAAGCTGGAACAAATATAAACTTGCTGGGAGGCTCATGTGACCTTGGGCAAGCTGAGCATATTTCCTTAGCTGCAAGAACAGGGGAGCAGACAAAACACACTTCTTTCTAAGGTTCCTTCCAGCTTCTGTGGGATTCCAGGAATTTAAAACACACACTTCCATAGAATCCTGGAGCTGGATAAGCCTTGGTTGGTGTAACATTAAAGCCATACCGTCAAGATGTTTTATTTAAGGGGCCAGAAGTCTTCAGGGTTAAAACAAGACCTGTCACGTACTTCCACTCTGCTCTGGACCATGCTCAAGTTAATAGCCTCGTCAGTTGAACATTTCCTCACCAACACTCAAAATCCTCCTGGGTTGAGAGAATGTGCTTGGATAAGGGAAACGGGTAGCAACCAATACACTGCTAGCTGTTACTGCAGATTTGGACATTTTCAGATTGGGTTCATCTTGTCCTAGTGCTGATCCTCATGACAAGTTCTATAAATTCGATCTCCCAAGTCTTTCCCATCTCCGTTCTAGCAGCCCCTCCCCAACATCACCAGATGCCTCCAGCCAGGTCTCCTGTCCAACAGCTTAAAACCCATTGATGACTTCCCATCCCAGAACCCATACTGAGGTCCACAAGACCCTGTGGGGCCTGGCCCTGCCTGCCTTCCACCAGCAGTGAAAAGCTTGACCCCCCTCTATACCAGCCACAGTATCAAGTTGGGGTGGGTGGCGGGGAGTGTGCATCTCCCTTCATTTAAGAGTGGAATCCCTCTTCTGTCTGCTGTGCTTCTTCCCTTTCCAAATCTAGGGCATCTCAGAACCTTAGGACATACTGAAGTTGAAATGAAAAGGGGTTAACGGCAGTGCTGAATAAAGCTAAAGTCAAGAGATTCTACGTAAAAGAACTTGTCCTCTTTCTGGAAATCATTATTGCTGTTTTCTGGCTGTAGTTCCCCAGCTGCTTGCCAACCTCAGATAACTTGAACGCACTACCACTGACCTCAATCAAAATCTCAGGATCATAATAAACCCTCGTTTAGCATGTAATGAACAATACTAAGGATCCCAATTTGGGAGGCAAAGTAAGAATGAAAGAGTCACAAAGTGGTTCTGAGGAGGGACAATCAAGAAAAAAACTCCTTAATGAACTTGCAGACTTCTCTGGCTAGATGAGGGTGCTGGTCCTATCCTGTGCCCCGCCCCGCAAGGCTATAGGTTCCAACTGTCATTAGTGCTTCACACATAAAATTATTTGTATTTTTTTTATTGAGGTGGAATTCACATAAAATTAACTATTTTACTATGGACAACGCAGTGGGATTTAGTCCCATTATGTCGTTGTACGACCACCACCTCTATCTAGTTCTGAGCCATTTTCATCATCCTTTGTTTCCTCATGAAACAGTGAAGGACTAGCCTTCCCCTTCAGTTAACGAGCCAGTAAACAGCCAGCCATCCCGGGGCGCCTGGCTACCTCAGTCAGTACAGCATGTGACTCTTGATCTCCGGGTTGTTGAGTTCAGCCCCAAGTTGGGTGTAGAGATTACTTAAGTCTTTTAAAACAAAAGAAAGCCAGACGAACAACCCGGACAGGCTCTAGGATCAAAGCTTCCCAGAGTGGGCAGTGCTTTGTGACATAGCCAGACGTGTGAGGAAGCCAGTGGGCCTCAAAAGGAGTGCTCTGAATAACAGCATTTCACTCAGAGCAGGGCTGCCCACAGTGTCATTCTGCCTAATTTCTGGGTCAAGGAAGTCTGAGAAACAGGTTTCTGTACTTGGGGACTTTGTGGGACCTTTAGTATGCTAAGGTACACTGTAGCTTAGAGAGGGAAGGGGAATGAGGAAGTCTCAAACAACCCATTAGGAAGCTAGGCCCTGCGCCGAAGATGGTGAGTGGCTCTGGGCCCAAGGTGTAGAAAGTCTTAAAGCTCTTGTTTCTTGCTTAGCCATCCTAGGCAGACAGAACTTGGACCCCTCTATCTACTCTTGGAGAAAGAAATGGACAAAGAATCTCCCTGGAAATGCTTCCCACTTAACACCTCCCTCCCTTCCCATAGCAGGTTTCAAATGAAGCTGTTGTTTGGCTGGTTTGTAAAGAATATGCCACCCAGGGGCGCCTGGGTGGCTCAGTGGGTTGAGCCTCTGCCTTTGGCTGAGGTCATGATCTCAGGGTCCTGGGATCGAGCACTGCATGGGGCTCTCTGCTCAGCGGGGAGCCTGCTTCCCCTCTCTCTGCCTGCCTACTTGTGATCTCTCTCTCTCTCTCTCTGTGAAATAAATAAAATCTTTAAAAAAAAAAAAAAAAATCTGCGACTCACACAACTTTACCCATGTCATCTAATGAAGAAGATGGCCTGATGAGGCTGTTTTGGAGACTAAGCCAACACCCATGTTCAAAGAGTGCTTGGCTTAAAAAAGACAAGCTCTAGAGATGGTGTCAGTGGAGACCCACCAACCATTCCATTAGGAAGGGCCAAAAACAAGAGTGTTCTTGTGGAGCCTGGCATCTGTCCACACAGCTCTGGGATGCCTAGTGTGTTCCACTTACGAAGAATGTAACATAACACATAATGCAGTTAAAGTTAATTGATGCAAGGTGGGAAGAATAGAAAGATTGGATTCCTGTTGTATTTTTTGGAGCTCCCTTTCAAAATTTATTGGGTTCTCTTGACAAAACCCAAAAGGTATGGTATCCAAATTGTCATATGACATTATGTCATCATGACAGGACCTACAGGACAAACATTAACAGGCAACCCCTGGCCCAGAAGAGTCAAGTACAAGAAATGCAACCACTGAAGAAGATCAAACTAAGGCACCGAAATTCTGGGCCAGGGTATGAATTCAGAGAACTGGATCAGGTGAGGACACTTAGTGGCAGAAGATGGGTCGTCCTCGTCTATTTTGTCCTGGGTTATTTATGAATTCATTTTTATTTATTTTATAATTTCATTCAAAATACTGGAAAAAGAGGAAACAATAGAAATAACATTGAAAAGAAACAGAATTCAGTAACAATTTGACTTTACATTTAAAGGTAAACATTTTTTAAAAAATATTTATTTTTTTGGCAGAGAGAGACAAAGCGAGAGAGGGAATACAAGCAGGGGGAATGGGAAAGGGAGATGTAGGCTTCCTTGCTGAGCAGGGAGCCTGATGCAGGGGTTCGATCCCAGGACCCTGGGACCACGACCTGAGCCAAAGGTAGATGCCTAATGACTAAGCTGCACAGGTGTCTCTAGAGGTAAACATTTTTTTTTTTAAAGATTTTATTTATTTATTTGACAGAGAGAAATCACAAGTAGATGGAGAGGCAGGCAGAGAGAGAGAGGGAAGCAGGCTCTCTGCTGAGCAGAGAGCCCGATGCGGGACTCGATCCCAGGACTCTGAGATCATGACCTGAGCCGAAGGCAGCGGCTTAACCCACTGAGCCACCCAGGCGCCCCGAGGTAAACATTTTTAAGTTGGCTTTTTTGTCTCCATCCCTTATTTGTGTCTCCATCCCTTAAAATCTATGCTGAAGCTCAAAGTGTGAGCTAGAATAGAGGACAAAGATATGGTAGAGCAGGATAAGGTTGCATGCAACCCCTCCATGAGATCGGAGATAGAAAGCACCAGTATACCCGTATGACACAGAGCCTTTGAATGGGCCTGGCCTGGCCCACAGTATGCCACCAAAACCAGAAACTTGAGCGAATGTGCAGATCCCAATATTTGTCTGGACAGCTTCCTGTTTACCGTTCTGTTTGATGTTCCTTGTTCTCATCTTACCTGGCTGTCAGGTCCACTGGGACCTCTGGGATAAAATGTGCCCCCCGCCACCCAACCCCCAAGCAAAACGGTCCTGGCCTCCAGTGCCTTCTCCCACTATGTTCAGACAGAGAAAGCAGGACCCTCCCCTAGTCCAGCCTCCCCGGGGGGAGAGGTGGATATCCTTATTTTCACAACATGGACTCCTGAAAAACCGTGCATAAACTGGCCTCGACCTGCAGACCTAAACTTTAAAATGTATTGAACACCTAAAAAATTTTACAACTCTTAGACTTCTGATGCTCTGATTGATGAGGCACCCCAAAGAAAGACTGGACTTGATTCAGCACGAAAAGTTTTCCTAAGAGGCCAACCACGAATGATGGTGATGTCCCATTTATACTACAGAGTAAGGCCACTGAGGCAAGGAGGCAACGGCTTTGTCTGGAGTAGGAGGGTAGAGGGCAGAGCAGATCCAAAATTTCAGCAACCCTGACCTCCAGCCTGAGGACTTTCCTAGGAACTGTGGCATAAATGATAGAAAGGAGCTGGGGTTTTGGATCAAACGATCTTGGTTTGTGCCCCAGCTCTACAACTTTCTATTTTGTTACTTAATCTTGCTGAACCTGTTTTTCTCATCCAAAACCCTTAATAATAATACAAGCACCCAGGGTTGTGCTGATTACATGAAACAGTATATACGAAATGTGCTTCGCTGCCAGTGGTTTTCAAACTACTGACCACAAAAGCCTACACACACCATTTAAAAATCCTTTTTCACATAAGTCAGTATATAAAATATACATATACAAATATACACAATTGAAACAAAGATTTCACAGAAAGAATAATTACTACTCGAAAATACCAAGTGGTATTTTCTATTCATTCTAATTTGTTCTTCCAAATACCGGTTCAATTCACTATATTGTTTCCAGGTTTCCTAACCGCTAACTATATCATTAAAACAAAAACAAAAACAAAACAAAACAACAACAACAAAAACTGTTGGAAAGCATACAGTTGTCCGTAATTACGATTACTATGATTCTCTGGTTTAGTCTGATGGCTGGGAATCTTCATCACTAGGGCAATAAAAGAAGAGGTCAAGGTTATTGGGTCAAGCCCCGGAGAGCCCGTTGCCTGGGGAACAGATCTGCCCCCGTCGGGGTAGGCCTACCCCTGCCCTGTGGAGCTCTGGAGGACAGGAGTGGCCCAGGCCCCTGTCACTCACATCCGTAGCTGGGTAAGCCCGCCCCCACGCCCAGAGGGCTCAGAAGACCCACCTCCTCTTTAAGATTAAGCGACGAAGGCCGCTATTGGAGGCTCGGGCGGTGACGTAACTTTCCGCGTTGGCCGGCCTTCCGCTCGGAAGGGGTTCGGGGAACATTTAGCGGGGTTCCCCGGTCCCTCGGCCCTTGGAAGCGCGATGAGGTCGGTTAGCTACGTGCAGCGCGTCGCTCTGGAATTTAGTGGGAGCCTCTTCCCGCACGCGATCTGCCTCGGAGACGTCGATAACGACACGGTCAGTGCATGCGCACTGCGAGACGCGGCCGGGCTCTGCAGCTCCGTTCCGGGTGGGGCGGGCCTGGGAAGTAGAGGAGCCGCCCGCGGCGTGGGCGTGCGCGTCGCGCCTGCGCGGTGGGGCTGGGGCGGTGGAAGTCGGGGGCTAGGGGAGAGCGTTGGGGGCTAGGGGAGAGCTTCCGGGGAGGTTTCCTGCTGAACGTCGGGATCGAATTGCTCGGGTTCCCTGGTCTGGTGTTCTTTTAGGGGCATACATAACTGATGCTTTGCCTAAGTTAGTAACTTCTTCACAGTGGGAGCCTGGTAAGCTGGTGGCCAGAGGTCCTGGTTCATTGCTTCTGTCGTGACATCACCTCTCAAGTCATTTTACCTTCCGAAGCCTCAAAAATCAGCTTGCAGCGTGCCTTTGCTGCTCTGACACGTGCCCCTTAGGCTGGGTTGCACAGTTGTGCTGTACTTTTCTGTCTCTGCGGGCCCCAGCCTGGCAGGGTTTCTCTAGCCTGCTCCGTAGAACACAAGGGCCTGGCAACTTGAAGGCGCTGCACCTTGGTTGAATTACAAAAGCAGTTTACATCTACTGTTTCATCTCTCCCCAATCGTTGTTTTCCTCGTTGTTTAAGTGAGTTAATACAGAAACGCATCTATTAGCGTTGTTAATATTTGCTTGTTTTTCCGCAAATACTTATTCAGCTGCCCATCGTGTGCCAAGGGCTGTGCTATATTCTGGGAATTCCAAAATGAACTAGACAGTCCCAGCCCTTAGGTGGGGTGATGGTCACAAGAATGACAAAATGTAAGGAGGGGCAGTGATTAAAATATGTAGAGTTTTGGCGTGGAGTATCAAAGGAGCTGTTGCTGGTGTGAGACGCTCTTTTTTAACAGACTATGTTTTCATTCATTTTTTCATATGTTTTTAAAAAATTTTATGTATTTATTTGATAGAGAAATATCACGAGTAGGCAGAGAGGGGGGAAGCAGGCCCTTCCCTGAGCAGAGAGCCCAGCTCGGGGCTCGCTCCCAGGACCCCGAGACGAGGACCCAAGCCGAAAGCAGAGACTCAACCCACTGAGCCACCCAGGCGCCCCCATTATTTCATATTTTTAATGCAAAGCACCGTATTGCCATCCTGCCCTACCCTCTGATCCATCTCCCTATTCTGCCTCCTTACTTATTCTCACCCCCCTAACTGTTCTGTGCTCTCTTTGGAAAAAAACAAGGCCTAAAACATGCCCCCCCCCTTTGTGTTTTGATAGAGAAGATATTTTTTTTTTTTAAGATTTTATTTATTTATTTGACAGAGGGAGAGAGATCACAAGTACGCAGAGAGGCAGGCAGAGAGAGAGGAGGAAGCAGGCTCCCCGCCGAGCAGAGAGCCCCAATGTGGGGCTCGATCCCAGGACCCTGGGATCATGACCTGAGCTGAAGGCAGAGGCTTAACCCACTGAGCCACCCAGGTGCCCCGATAGGGAAGATATTTTATGAGGCCTCTTTTGGCTATCTTCCCTGGAGGAAGGAGTTATTCTCATAAATTTATATTGTTTTCTGGGTTTTCACATTTCTTCATATGCCAGGCATTACAATTTTATGAGAAAATCAAGAGAGAGATTTTCAAATAATAAATTAACAGAGTGACTTTAGATGTGCATTATTTTCTGTGTTATCTGATTTTCCTTTTTGTTTAAAAGGGAAAAATACATGCCCTTTTTCATAGCTTCACAACATCAGCTTTTTTTGGAAATTGAACTTTTCTAAGTGGATTGCACTAATACACTTAGTTATGCAATATTAGATATATTGTACTACCGTTTTGTTTTGTTTTGTTTTGTTTTAATCTGAGTTGTTAGCTTCATAAGAGTAGGAAATTTTTTTTTTTAACATATAATGTATTGTTTGCCCCAGGGGTACAAGTCTGGGAATCATCAGGTTTACATATTTCACAGCACTCACCATAGCACCTCCCCTCCCCAATGTCCATCCCCCAGCCACCCTAGGATGGGAAATTTTTGTTTTTTCACTGCTATATTCCCAACACTTAGAATAGTGCCTGGCACATAGTAGGCACTCATCAAATGTTTGTTGAATAAATGAAGGCAGTTATGGAAAGCAAATGTGATTATGTCTCTGGAAGCAGTTTGAAGGGCTTTGCTGGTTATTGATAAATATAACTGAAAGAAGGGCAGTAGTTGAGATAGTTGCCTAGTGACTGTATGTGGTACATTCAGCCTGCGTGAGTGTGGATAGAAATTCTGTTACTGGTTCCCCAGGCTACCATTCGGAGATCTGGGGCAGGAAAACGACTTATTTCATCCTGATAAATCAATAGCCTAAAGTTCTTTGAAAACTAATTTATTTCCTGGTAAGTTGCGGGGAGGGGAAGGCAGAAATAGAATGCACACCCTCTTGGACTGCCCACAAAAGCCTGGCTACTGGAAGGCTGCAGCAGATCAAAGACCTTGCCGCCTCTCTCCTTGAGTATTTCTGGCGATGGCCCTCTTCATCTGGCTTTAGTGTCAGTAAGTGATCTCCAGAAGCCAGATCCAGGATCAGCCACAGAGAAGAGGAACTGCTGGGAAGCATTATAACTCCAGGAAAGCAGATGGGCCACTTTAGAAATGTCCCCTTCCAGGAGACCAGCCATTACCTCATTGTCATTGCCTGTCATTGCCTGGCTGGGTCACATCTATTTGCTCACTCTACCTACTGCACCGCGTTTTTATTTTATTTCTGTGTCTGTGCCCTTGTGAAACGGTGAGGTGCGGCAGGGAATCTACAGCATTTATCTTTGTACCCCTATCTCATTGTCTAGCTTTACCTGCGAACTCAACGACTGGCTGAGCATTCTCTTTCATCCTGATTTTTCTTTGTTTCTTAAAAATAAAACTTCTAAAAATTTATTTATTTATTTTTAAAGATTTTATTTATTTATTTGAGAGAGAGAGTGAGCTTGAGCTGGGGGCAGGGGGCAGATGGCAGGGGGAGAAACAGACTTCCCACTGAGCAGTACAGACGCAATCCCAGGATCTACCATCCCACCCACCCCCAGCCCAGGGATCATGCCTCAAGCCAAAGGCAGATGCTTAACCAACTGATCCACCCAGGCACCTCCTCCAAAACCTTTTTTTTTTTTTTATTAGTCCATTAAGTAAACCTTTATTGAGGCCCTCTTACGGACTACAGCATTTGCTGCATGAATGAATTAAAAAGAATGGATTGTAGGGTCCCTGGCCTTGGAGGGATTTAACTAGAGGCTGAAAACCACCTGGTGTTAGTGCTCACACTATGCTAGTCACTGTTATAAAGGCCTTGTGCTGTCTGTTAGCTCGATTCTCGCAACAACCTTATGCGGTAGATAGCCTTATGATCCTTGTTTTATAGATGAGAAACTTTAAGCATAGGCAGCGGTATTCAAATCCAGGTAGCCACACTGAGCCTCTGTGCCACGCAGCTGCTGTCCTGTGTGTGTGCGCAAGTCCTCTGGGGCAGACGTAATGGAAACATGTGGTGGAGAGAGTTTAATGTAAAAAACACTTACTTTATGCTTCTGTGATCAAATGTTCCCACCAGAAACTCCCGTAACTATTTAAAAAAAAATCAAAGAGGGGCGCCTGGGTGGCTCAGTGGTTTAAAGCCTCTGCCTTCGGCTCAGGTCATGATCCCGGGGTCCTGGGATCAAGCCCCGAATCGGGCTCTCTGCTCAGCAGGGAGCCTGCTTCCTCCTCCCTCTCTCTCAGCCTGCCTCTCTGCCTACTTGTGATCTCTGTCAAATAAAATAAATAAAATTTAAAAAAAATTAAAAAATCAAAGATTCAAATCAAGTAAATTATTATTAATAAACACCAGTTCATTTTCAACTCTTCCTTATTGTTGATCTGTTATGTCTGTGTTGCCTTTAGAATGAAAGCTCTTGAGAATCTAATGTTCACTCTGTTTTGAGAATAGGAAAGAGGCGTTAGCTGGTCCTGCCCCCCACAAGGGTAAATCAGGAAGCTATTTGTGAAAAAGGGTTTTGGTGCTACCTTGCTCTCATTGATAGCCCCTGGAAAGGTAGCCAGCCTTCTGGCAACCTCTGGGAAAATGGAGTACCCAGATACAAATAGAGAAGAGGCTTGGTACAGGGCGCCCCCTCCTAAGAGCTCGGCCACCACTTGAGGGCGCCAGAGGCCCAGAGCGTGGAGGCTGAGGCCTGCAAACCCCTCATGCTGTCCCCTCCAGCACCTCCACCCGCTCCACGTGCAGCACCTCCACCCGCTCCACGTGCGCTCATACACACTGTGATCAGAAAGTCTTGCAAGAAGGAGGAGGACCCCCAGAGCTGACCTTGTTTTCTCTTTTGGCGTGCGATTAAATACGTGGTCTGATGTTCAGTTTTCCAAGAGTTAAATATCTTGGGTTGTTTTCGAAACATGTACCATTGATAGTCAGGCACGCAGCCCCTGGGGCTGTTATGTTGTCAGACTTCTGGATGGGAAGGGTCATAGATTTCTTTCTCTCTCTCTCTCTTTTTTAAGATTTTATTTATTTATTTGACACAGAGATCACAAGTAGGTAGAGAGAAAGAGAGAGAAGCAGGCTCTCTGCTGAGCAGAGAGCCCAATGCAGGGCTCCATCCCAGGACCCTGAGATCATGACCTGAGCCAAAGACAGAGGTTTAACCCACTGAGCCACCCAGGTGCCCCAGGGTCATAGATTTCTATATTGCCGCATTCTACTAACTTCCCCTGACACGCACCCACCCCTACAGGGAATTAAAGAAACTCTAAGGAAACTGCTGTTGTTGGTTGCAGAGGACTTTTTTTTTTTTTTTTAACTAAAACGTTAGTGAATATGTAAATTGAGATCTTGTGACCTCCCTAGGAGGGGCCCCGTAGAGAAAAGTTTGAGGTGGTTCCCTAAGATCCCATCCTAACTAATCCTGTCTTCTCTCCCTGTTCGAAGTTAAATGAACTAGTGGTGGGGGACACCAGCGGGAAGCTGTTCGTGTATAAGAATGATGACAGCCGGCCGTGGCTCACCTGCTCCTGCCAGGGCATGGTCAGTGTTCAACTCCCTGGGGTTTGAGGGGCAGAGGGATCCTTCCTGTCAAGGCTGAGCCCCACAGGAGTCCACCAGTGTGTCCCCAGTTCACCATCTCCTCAGCCCAGCTGTTCTTTCGGGGTTCATTCAATTCAGGGAGGGGAGCCACCAGGCGACGCGCTCCCAGCTTCTGGGCTGGTTTTTATTTTCTGTTGTGGAGTTGCTTCCTTAGTACTCCAAAGCTGCCAAGGTCATCTGAGCTTATATAGTAGAAAATGGGGGGTAAGACTTTGAAGAAGTCTAGAAATAAACTGGCTATCCTGATGTGAAACTTCTGTTCAGCCCAGACCATCTTTACCACTTTAGGTCTTCCTGTTGGTGTCTGGGGTAGAACCAAACTCATCGCGTAAGAACTCCATTAGCGTGAACTATTAGTGTAGGTCACAGGGCACAAGTTTTCAGCGAAAACTGGTAACAAACCTCTCCTTGTTTCCTGGAGTTTAAGGAGTACTGGCCTCCCTCAGTGTGTCTCCCCTTTTCTTTGCAGCTGACTTGCGTTGGGGTCGGAGATGTGTGTAATAAAGGAAAGGTAAGAACCCTAGGGGATGTTGGGACTTCGGTAGAACTCCAAGGCTTTACCTAGATTGACCCCCATCTCCTGGTGGAAACCAGTCGAGAGTTAAAGGCTTCAGCCCTCTCACTTCTGTGCTTTAGTGACGAGGCTCATGCCCCAACTTCCCTCCCCAGCTCATCCCTCCCATGCCTCTGTTTCTTCCAGAACCTGGTAGTGGCGGTGAGTGCAGAAGGATGGTTTCACCTGTGTGACCTGACACCTGCCAAGGCCCTGGATGCTTCTGGGCACCACGAGAGCCTGACGGCAGAGGAGCAACATCCAGTGTTCAAACAGCATATCCCTGCCAACACCAAGGTCATGCTGATCAGCGACATCGGTGGGCATGGCCGTCTGCAAGCAGCCGGGGGAATAGGAGTCAATGGGTAGTAGAGCTGATCTCAAGGGATTCGGGGAGGTAGTTAGCGTTCATGTGCGCAGTTATTATGCATTTTATGTTGAGTTACTGAGCTCCCATTATAAACTAGGTGTTGTTCTAGGCAGTGGGACTGCAGCAGTGAAAAAAACAGACAGAAGTCACTGCCTTCTTGGACCCTTACTGGGAAAGGGCACAAGAGAAACAGTGTAGAACACTGTAAGAAAATGGAGTCCTATATGAGAAGGTCGGATGTGCCATGGAGAAAAGAAACCATGTAAGGGGGCTAGCAAGTGTCAGGGCAGAGAAGTAGAGGTACCAATTCTAAATGGAGCTGGTGGGGAAGCCATTGCTGGGAAGGTGACATTTGGCCAGACACTGAAGGTGGCAAGGGAGCCCGCCCTACAGATACAGGGCTTGATGTCCTGGCTGGAAGCTGCCCGGAAGGCTGTGGGAGGTACGTGGCGTGATTTGGGACACTCGGGTTGTGTATCTGACAGAAGCAGCAGGAGGGAAGCCGTGATAGGACCCGCGGAGCAGTTGGGTCCGGCGGGGGTGGGGGTTAGTGTTCCATGCAAAAGGCAGGCAGGGGAGCAGGTGCAGACACAGAGCTTGCGGGTTCACATCAGGTGTGAGGTTGTGGTGGGTGAAAGTGCCAATAGCGGTGGTGGTAGCAGAGGAGCAGGGAGGACACATGTGAAGGATGCAAGCTCGTGACTACACATTCGGCTCCAAACGCATCTGTCTTTCTGGATCTGCAGATGGAGATGGGCGTTGCGAGCTGGTGGTAGGTTACACAGACCGCGTGGTCCGGGCTTTCCGCTGGGAAGATCTGGGCGAGGGCACTGAGCATCCCATGGGACAGCTGGTGTCCCTCAAGAAATGGACGCTGGAGGGTCAGGTGAGAGGCTGAGTGTGGGGCTCAGGGGCCTCAGGGGGCAGGGAGGAGGCCCCCTCCAGGAAAGGGAGCACAGTCATGGGCCTGGGTTTAGGGTGGGAGAAAGAGAACATGTCCTTGTTGAGAGAAATCCAAAGAAGCGAGTTTCAGATCAGGGTGTGAGGGGCAAGTGACTAACCATTGGCAGAGAGAGGGGAGCACTGGGTAACGAGGGTGCAGGTGGTGTGATGTGCTCTACGGCACGGCCATAGGACATATTCCCGTGGAGAGCAGGTGGGTTGTATGGAGAGAATGGAACCAAGTAAGAGCCCTGTGAACTTGCATTCTTCCTCCTGCTCCTGCCCTTGAAGCCCGGGGCACTCTTTCCAGGGCCCCTACCCCACGCTCTCCCCTGTTCTCTGCAGGGTCCCACTTCTGCCCCAGCCCTCTGTCAGCCCCTGTTCCCTGGTGCAGGTGGACAGTCTCTCGGTGACTCCCGGGCCCCTGGGTGTGCCAGAACTGATGGTATCTCAGCCGGGCTGTGCTTACGCCATTCTGCTGTGTACCTGGAACAAGGACACCGGGCCCCCCCCCCCCTCAGAGGGAGCCCTGGAGGGCAGTAGGTAAGGGAGCAGACCTGTGGACAGCGTGGGGTGCATGGAATCCAGAGGGGCTCCCGGATTTCCATGGCAGCAGATGGGTCTGTAGTTGACAGAGCTGCTTCAGCTGGGTCCCAGCATGGCACCTCTTCCCCACTACAGAAGATTCTTTGGGGACCCAGGGAATCCTAGGCTTTCACCTTGTAGCACCTGCAGGAGATTCCAAGATTCTAACTTGGCAGTTCTGTCTCTCTCTTTTCTTCTACTTGCCACACGGGCCAGACAAGGCTCAGTGATCGGTGTCCAGGCTGATTCACATCCTGGGAGATCAGGGCTAGAAAAGTACTGGAGAACTAGGCTCTCCTGATCCCCATTTAGTATCCCCCTCCACCCCACACAGGGACACCCTGGCTGCCCGAGATGTCATGTTGCACCAGACTTCTGGCCGCATCCACAACAAGAACGTCTCCACCCACCTCGTTGGCAACATCAAACGAGGTGAAGGTGGGCTGGGGGCGTGAGAGGGAGCCGAGGGGAGGGGCCAGCATCAGTCCTGGGAGAAGGGGGCTGCAGGGCCCTCCCTTTCTGCCTGCCTTGGACCGCCCCTCCCTCTGTACCCTCTGACCTTGCCTTGCCCTTCACCTTTTCTTCTTCCCGTCCTTCTGTCGCACCCACAGGCCACACCGCTGAGAGGGCTGGCTCTGGCCTATTTGCCCTCTGCACTCTGGATGGTGAGTTCCTGCTGGGGTTGGGGGCTGCGTGCATGTGGGGTCTGCTCAGGGGTCCTTCATGCCCACCCTGGCCTGCCTGTCCTCCCCTCCTCCACCCGCAGGGACCCTGAAGCTGATGGAGGAAGCAGACAAGCTGCTGTGGTCAGTGCAGGTGGATCACCAGCTCTTCGCCCTGGAGAAACTGGATGTCACGGTGAGAGGAGCAGCCTTACCTCCCTGACACGGAGAGATGAGATTTAAGCGAGACATCCTCCCTTCTCAATTCCCTCTCCGTCTCTTCAGACGGACTCTAATGCGTCTCAAGTGCGTCTGTCTGCCCGTATCCCTCGGAGCTCAGCCCCGTTCCCTTCCCAGCAGCACAGTGCCTGCACCAGTGGTTTGGCAGCAATAACGGGTCTAACGAGAAATAAGTGACTAGGGTCCAGAAGTGAGTTCTTCGCCCCCCACTCCTTCTATCATTTTTTTCTCGTCTGTGTCTGAGCCCCTCTTGACTAAGGCTGCGGCCCCTGCAGCCTGCATGCGGGGCCAGACTTGTGCACATGTGATGGTTAGGCGAAGAGGCCCAAGGCTTTAAAGCCGGGAGACCAGGCCGGGTTTGAGCCCTGATTCTATGCCGTCTCCCTTCCCTGCTGCGTGACCTCGCGTGAGTGGCTTCACTTCCATCGACTGAAGCTTCCTCCGTAGGAGACTGGGAATATTGTTGCCCCCGTGGGCTGTGTGGCCACAGACGCGAGGAGCAAGGTCAGTAAGAAACTTAGGCTCATTTTCTTCCCAGCTGGCTGTTGAGCACACAGGGCCAGGTGCGCTGCTCCTTCATTTTTCACCCAGGCCCCATCACGAGGGCTCTTGGCACAGCAGCTGCTGGTCACCCCTGCAGCCTGGTCTCTGGCCTTTTGCAGGGCAATGGGCATGAGGAGGTGGTGGCCTGTGCCTGGGATGGACAGACATATATCATTGATCACAACCGCACCGTTGTCCGCTTCCAGGTGGACGAGAACATCCGAGCCTTCTGTGCAGGTGGGACCCTGGCCCATGGCCCCTCTCTCACCACACTTGTCCACCCTTGTGTCCACTGTCTCCGCCTCCCCTAACTTGAGTCTTCATAAACAGATGAGTTCTTTGGCACTTGTGTTAGAGGGTGACGGTGGGTACTAGGTTGCCATCTGTACAGGTTTTTTGTTTTGGGGGTTTTTTTTAAGCGCAAGCAGAGTGGGGGCAGAGGGAGAAGCAGGCTCCCTGCTGAGCGAGGAGCCCAATGCAGGACTCAATACTAGGACCCTGAGATCATGACCTGAGTCAAAGGCAGACGCTGAACCCACTGAGCCATTCAAGCACCCTTTACAGTTTTAAATAAGGAATAAAGGAGAGTGATAGACCTACCTCTGATTATCTTCACAAATGTGCTGAGTTTGGAGCATCTGGGTGGCTCAGTTAAGCGTCTGCCTTATGCTCAGGTCATGATCCCAGGGTCTTGAGATTGAGTCCCATGTTGGGCTCCTTGTTCAGCAGGAAGTCTATTTTCACTCTGCCTGCCACTCCCTGACTCATTCTCTCTTTCTTTGTCTCTCTCTGTCTCTCTCTCATCAAATAAATAAAACCTTAAAAAAATAGAAGGGCTAATTTAAAAAAGAATGGGCTGAGTTCTTATCTCTCTCTCTCTGTCAAATAAATAAAACCTTAAAAAAAAAAAGAGAGAGAGACTAATTTTAAAAAGAATGGGCTGAGTTCTTATCATCTCTCCGTCTGGGATGTGTGAACACACTGCAAAGTTCTTTCCCATCTGAGCGTGTCAGAACTTGGTGAGGAACATTCTAGAGCATTGGTTCCAAATCGGGGACTTGAAAAGCAGTGCTGGCTCTTGCAGGGAACATGGGGATACCTTTGGTTGCTGAGGTGCTAAGAATTACACAGTGCTCTGGGGTTCATTCTCCAATGTCCTGAAAGGTTAAAATGCCTTTGAAGAAGGAACCGTGGCCATCTAAGAGAAGCCTGAGTTTCTGATTGTTTTTTGCTCATCTACCCCTTGGACTACCAAGACTCCCCTTCATTCCTCCAGGGCCATCACTCAGATGAGGACATCAACAGCTATCACTTTTAGGGTGCTATTCTGCCTGGTACTTTTCCATGTCTGAAATAGGCCACATATTTTACGTGGTTTTTTTTTTTTGTTGTTAAGATTTTGTTTGACAGAGAGGGACACAGCGAGAGAGAGCACACAAGCAGGGGGAGTGGGAGAAGCAGGCTTCTTACTGAGCAGGGAACCTGATGCGGGGCTCGATCCCAGGACTCTGGGATCATGACCTGAACCGAAGGCAGCCGCTTAACTATTGAGCCACTCAGGTGCCCCCTATTTTACCTATTTTTCTGAGTTCCCACTACAGAGAGAATAGAAAGAGGGCCTTTGGTTTTTGGCCTGCCGTCTATGGGAGAGTGGGAATGGCTGACTCCAAGGTCTGCGTCATAGGCTCTGCCCTTCCCCACTGGGACTGGAACCCCCTGACCTCCGTCCCACCCCCCACACCCCTCAGGCCTCTATGCCTGCAAGGAGGGCCGCAACAGCCCCTGCCTCGTGTATGTCACGTTCAACCAGAAGATCTACGTCTACTGGGAGGTGCAGCTTGAGCGGATGGAATCGACCAATCTGCTGAAACTGCTGGAGGTTGAGCCAGAGTTCCAGAACCTCCTGCAGGAGCTGGGCGTGGGTGAGTCCCAGGAGGGCTCGCAGCTGGGGCAGCCCTGTGCCAGGTGCCCAGGAGATCCCCAACCTCTGACCCACCCCTTTCCTGTCCTCAGATCCTGACGATGTCCCAGCCGTCCGTGCCCTGCTTCACCAGACCCTCTACCATCCGGACCAGCCACCCCAGTGTGCTCCTGCAAGCCTCCACGATCCCACCTAACCGGACTTGCCCTCTTAGCTGAAAAAGGAGCCTCCTGAACCCCCCCACCCCACCCCCCAGGTATCCATGGCGCTGGCAGAATAGGAAGCAAACATCACAGAGGGACATGGAAGGATGGCAGCCATCCTAGGGGGGCTGTGAACTGTAGCCTTCTTGGTCTTCTCAGTGAAAGAAGAGACGAGTTGGCCTTCTGTTCATTTCTTCGTGTACCTTACCCGTCACATCGGCAGGATTGTAGGACCCCAACCTCATTCCACATATGAGGGACCTCCCCCTCCCTCCTGGAGCTCCCCCTTCTCCTTGTGTGGCAAACAAGCATGTTTGTGAGCCAGGTGCACAGGTCTTTTACATGGCTCCAACGCTTATAACGAAAGCAGGCTTTCGGGCCAGTGGAGCAATGAGTTAAGGGCTCTCCCCCGTTCCAGGCTCCATCTCCCCTGGCACAGCTCTAAGTCATTGGTATCCATGGTGATTACAGGAATGGCCCAGTGTTTTGCTTTTGAAGACGGTCTTTCCAGACATTTTACACTCTGGTCTTCACTGTTCCCACAACCCTGAGATGATTTTCTTCTGTTTATCAAAGAAGCCAGGTTAGCACTTCCTCATTTTGCCATGTTCTTTAAGTATTGTGTGGTTTCGTAGGCCTTGGTCCCTTTTTCCCCCCAAATACTTTGTCTATGAGACAACAGACATTCGAAATCTGGTGCAAGTTTAGGAGCCAGACCACAACCAGAATTGTATCTTGGGCCAATTTTACCCCTTCTGCTCTCGATTCTGCACACTCCCAAGCCGGTGTTTTTTCACATTACAGGTTGCCATCCTGTGGTGCGTTGTGGTCAGCATTTTTTGGCTGAACGAAATAGGATAGAATAAAGTAGTGTGAGAAATGTCAGAGTATATTGCTCGCAATAGGAGAAGTATTGTTTTGTTACAATTGTGTGTGTGCTCTGAGTACAATGTAAAATGCATTTCCGGCCATGAGTTGTGCCTCAAGGAGTTTGAAAGACCTTGCTCTCAATTATCTCGACCCCAGCTAGATGGATCGAGCTGGGGAAAGGCCCACATTCACATCGCCTTTCTGTAAGGAAATCAGGGCAGAGTTACCAGTGCAGACGCTGATCAACATGGAGGAAGTCCAGAGGAGGAGACTGGCATAGAGAAACAGGTGTTTATTCAAATGGACAAGCAGCTGAGCTGAAGGCCAGCCCCTGGGTCCGGGGTCTGCAATTATAGAAGCAGCAAGAGGCAGAAGAGAAAAGGCAGCGCCAGGAAAGCAGAGGTGATGGGGCGGGGCAGGAGGCCTGAGGGGATCCTTATTACACATGTGCCCCCTCTGCTGCTTCTGAGGGCAGGGGACGTAGCTGGGAGAGGCGCGACCGGAGGTCAGAAGGCAGCTGGGTGGTAGCCGGTAGCCTGCTTCTCTGATCTACCCCGGGCTCCAGATTGCGTTTCCACTCCAAGGACTCTGGTTTCCCAGCTGAGGTTAGTTAGACCACTCTCTTCCTCTACCCTGAACCCATGACCCGAGAGACTGAAACGAGCCCAAAAGGCACTCAAGGGTCCGGCTTCTTAAGGTCTGAGTTCCCCTCTTCACACTGAAAACAAAAAGCCTCCTTGTCCTTTCCCTTTGGGTCACAGCCAGGTGGTGGATGGAAAGCCACTGGTTCCAAAATCGGACAAGCTCAAGCCCAGGAGGCAGACATGAGGGGAAGGGAGGTCTAACGAGGTGAACAGTTCCAGAAACAAGAAGGAATCCTGGTTAGGTGGAGGCTGAGGACTGAGCACCTGCCCGCCTTTCCACCTTGTGGGGCAGTTCCTGACAGGGCCCCTCCACCCCACCCCCCAGAGTTCAGGGTCCCGAGGTGTAAAAAAGCGAGGGGAGGAGGAGAGCTGCGGGGGGAAGTAGTGGAGGTCCATCCGAGGTCTCGCACGGGGCGATTACTCACTTCAGACGTTGGCAGCCCCAGAAAAGGTAACTAAGGAAGCCCCCAGCCTGGCCGTCCTCCCCTTCCGGTGTACCGGAGTACTCGCTTGCCCTGTGAGCAGTCATGTGCGGAATCAGAAAGGTGGGCGTCAGCAGGGACAGGACCCCGGGTGAGGTGCGGCAGTCTAGCTGGGAGAGGTAACGAGCCCCTGAAGCCGAGGTGGGCAGGATGCAGGAGTGAAGGCCACTGAGGGGTGGGAAGCGTGGACGGCGGGGAACGGGAAGGGTGGTGCAGGCTGCGGCCTTTGACTCGGGCCAGTTCCCACCACGCCATGCTTAACGTCCTTTTCTGCAGTCCTAACTTGGAGGAGAACAGGGAGAGAGAAGCCAGGCCCCTGAGGTCACGGGCCCTCTCTCTGGAAGACTCCTGGAGGATTGGGCAGTGGCTGGGAAGCAGAGAGGAATGTGGTCAACCGAGGGAAACGGCGCGGCAGGGGACAGGGTGGCGACAGGAGGGACAGACTCAGTCATCCCCAGCTACTTGGCTGTAGTGATGCCCCATTCCTCCATCCAGCAATTCCCCAAGGCAAGGTCCTTCCCCTTGGGGACAGACTGGTTCAGCAGTCACTGGCCAGGCTCTTGGTACAGAGGCAGGAAGGGCAGCTCTGGGAAGGGGGCTCTCAGACGTAGTACTCCACGATCCAGGTCTATGCAGCACTGTGGGGACAGGGAGGGGACACAAGCGTCTCTCAGCAGGGAGCCCCTCTCGGGGGGCCCTCCCACTTCCCACAGGCTCCCCCTACTCCTTGCTCTTCCCCCTGGCTTCCATTCGCCTGGAGTCCTGGGCTGGGGGTGGGGGTTGGGTGGGCAGTGGGATCTGGTTCTTATTTTTTGCTTGTGGGCAAATGAGAAACCTCTAAGGAAGCAAAGGTGAAATCAAGACATCTCTAGGTCTTCCTTATCAGAAGCTGACCACACCTGTGCCTTTTAACCTCCTTTTCCCAGCCCTCTGGGTGAGGCCCCCAAGTGGGAGTCAAGCGCTAGCATCCTCCTTACCTTGAGAGAAAGTAGAGTCTGTAGTCCAAGACAGAACTCGGGACTCTCCACGTCTGCCAGAATCGTTTGAAAACAGAAGAGGCTGGAGGGGCCCCCAGCGGTCCCGGTGCCCTCCTGCCAATGCTCCCTGCTGTCTGCCCTCCCCCTCCCGCAGGTCTGAAGATCCAGACCCAGGGACTGGGGACACCCCGTAGGGTGCCAGCCTTTGCCCCAGCCGGGAGAGGAAGGTGGGAGAGGACGAAGAGGGCTGGGAATGAAGGGAGGACTCACCCACCACCTGGGCCGAGCAGGCCACTGTCTCCTGGCCCAGCTGTAGCTCTAGCTGCTCCACCTGGGTGGGGGGCCCAGGTGCCAGGCCCCCACCCGGGGCTTTGAGGACCTTCTTCCCTAACCTGTGATTAGGAAGCAAAGGTTATGGCCCCCACAGCCCCCAGCCCCAGCCCCAGCTCCAGCCCCTTAGTCAGCTGATACCCCTCCCCACCACACTTGGGTTCTCATCCAATAACCTGGCCCCATGTGGTGTCGAAATCCTTGTCTTTGCTATCAGAGCCCCCCTCATTTTTTAACTACAGCTTTCTTGATATATACTAGATATACCCTAAAAGTCACCCTTTTATAAATGCAGTGGTTTTTAGTGTATCATAGAGTCATACAACTACTACTATGTCATTTCAGAATATTTTTTGAATTTTTTCCGCCATCCATTCTTTCGGGCTGGGCCCTTACCCCAGGCGGCTGAGGCATCCAGCAGAGATCTGGTTGTGGTGGGTGCCTGTGTCCACGGCCACCCGAAGCTCCTGGTCTCGGCACTGAGAAAGAGGGTCATGGGAGACTCCATGAGCCCCCCGGGAAAATGGATCGGGCTTGGATCCTTCACCTTTCCCAGCCTTGGATGATTCCCTCTCCGAAACGAGTGAAAGGAAAGAATTGAATCTTTCCAAGTGATTTTTATGGCACTTGTCCAGTTGAGGCCACACCAGCTTAGAGGAAGGAATCCAAAAAGGAAGTAGAGCTGCCCGTGGGGAGTCCATACTCTTGGGAATAACTTGGCCAGAAATGGAGATCTGCTCATGGAGAGGAATTCTTGGGAAGCTGAGGGCCTGGCTTAGAGAGGTCTGGATGAGGCATAGAGGAGGGGGTGAGACCAGGCCGCCCTGCGGGGAACTTCAGATGTGGGTAAGCGCCAAGCTTACCACGGAAACGAAGACTGGTTCGCTTTCTTCTGGATATACACAGACATATAGGGTGACGATTGGATACCCCAAATGCACGTAATTTTCTCATCCCAGACGTCTGTTGAGCACCTGCTGTGTGTGAGATTTGTGGCTGGGAGGCACAGGGGTAAAGGCTGAGCTTGCGCGTGAGGGAAGTGTCAGTAACTAGTGCACACTAGCGAGTGTTAAGGTCTACGAAAGGACTGGGTGTGAAGTGCCCTAGACAAGAGGGAGGAGAGGCTGTTTCCTCCTGGGGAAGTCAGAGAGGGTTTCAAGAAGGAGGGACCATATGAGGCTGTCACCTTGGAACGCACGAGCTTTTTCTGAGTGTGTAGGTTGGGGGTGGGGTTGCAGGCTGCCTACATGCACGGTGGTCCATGGACATACAAGACATTGAAGAGCATTTACACATTCACATTCGAAGATTATATTTGATAAAAGGAAGGAGGAATGACCATGACAGGTGGAACAGCACGGAGAGAAGAGGCAGAGAGTAAAGAATGTACAGGATTCCATTTTTTGGTCCAAGCCGCGGGGAGAGGTGCCTTTTCTCCCTCCCTCCTTCTCCCACCGCCCAGGGGAGAAAAGGGGCTGGCAGAAGTGCGCCAGTCACAGGCAGGACTGTTCGTGAAAGCCTGTGCCGTGGTGGGTTGGGGGGGCCTTCTCACCTTGCAGTTGACCAGAAGAGCCAGAGTCTCTGTCTTGCTGGTCTTCCTCCTGCTCTCCTGGCCGTGAATCTGGGCCTGCACCAGGGGAGACTCCCCCTGAAGCCGACTCTGGTTTCCTTCCACCAGGCGTCTCTGGATCACGCTATGCGGCTGCTGGCTCCGTCCCAAAATAAAGAAGGCAGACGGGTCTAAACCCGAGTATCCAGGCCACTCAGTTCTCCCGCCTGGGAGTCATCCCACAATGTCCCCCCTCCCAACCCCACCCCAGTCCTGCATCTCACTAGAGTAAGGAACCAGCAGTCAGAGCGTTATAGCAGACTCAACCCCAAGATCACATCATGCCAGTTTCAGGGGACCCCAGGGGATGGCTCAGCAATGAAGAAATGGGAACAGGAGAACAGTCCATTTTAGATTAGACTGACCTATAGGTGACAGGACGTCTCAGAAACTAGTATGATTGGGGAGCTTTTATCGCCGGTCTAGAACATTATTTTTTACTTTTTTTCTGTTACCCCTTTGACCTCACCCTTCCGTGTACTGCAGATCCCAGGGTTGGTGATGTGATGAAAAAAAAAAAAAAAAAATCAGTAACAACAACAGAAAACAAAAGAAGTCACATCCTCAAAACTAGGATGCTTGAACTCTTCCCCACCTGAAACCACCTTTACTCTGTCTGGTCACTTCACTTCCTAAGTTCCGTCAGCTTTGTCTTCTGTATTTATCCAGTCCACCCCTGCTTTGTCTTACTGGTTTTGTTCAAGCCTCACCCCAGCTGTCTGGGTCACCAGACCGCCCTCCCTAAATTCCCAAGAAACTGCCTCCAGTACTGTTTCCTCCCACATACACCTGCTCAAGGCCAGTGATGAATCTAAAACCCTCACGATTCAGAGTGTGATCCTCAGATCGGTAGCCTTAATGTCACTTGGAAGCGACACTTAACTGAATCAGAAGCTTCCTTTTAACAAGATGCCCTGATGATTTGTGCATATAAGTCGAAGTCTGAGGAGCTCCAAAGTGAAACAAAACTAACTCTGTTACTCCTGTTTAAAATCAATCAAAGCACAGCCGCGTATTGTCGCTTACGTGATAAAGCCCAAACTTTCTTTTTTTTCTTTTTTAAAGATTTTATTTATTTGACAGAGATTACAAGTAGGCAGAGAGGCAGGCAGAGAGAGAGGGGGAAGCAGGCTCCCCACTGAGCAGAGAGCCCGAGGTAGGGCTCGATCCCAGGACCCTGAGATCATGACCTGAGCTGAAGGCAGAGGCTTAACCCACTGAGCCACCCAGGCTCAGGCGCCCCAAGCCCAAACTTTCTAAGGTGATGCACAGCCCAGGGGACCTGGCCACTGCTTGGTCTTTAGCCTCATCCCCCACTCGGCACATCTGCTGCCCCCCTGCCCCTGTTTGTACTGCTCACAGCACGCTGCTGTTTGCCTCCACACCTTGGCTCCTGCTCAGCACCCCCACACCCCGAGACTCCTCTTTGTCCTCTTTTTCTAGCCAGCCTGGATAACTGGATACTTTTTCAGAACTACTCTTTATTTGGGAGAGAGGTTTGTATTTAAGTCTGAAATTCCATACATATCCTGTAATTAATGTGCGGTTTGCCTCCTCCAGGAAGCCCTCTCTGACTTCTTTGTACTTTTTTTTTTTTTAAGATTTTATTTATTTATTTGACAGACAGAGAGTACAAGTAGGTAGAGAAGCAGGCAGAGAAAGGAGGAAGCAGGCTCCCTGCCGAGCAGAGAGCCTGATGCGCGGGGCTTCATCCCAGGACCCTGGGATTATGACCTGAGCGGAAGGCAGAGGTTTTAACCCACTGAGCCACCCAGGCGCCCCTTCTTTGAACTCTTCATTCTGCACACTGGGCTCAGCCCAGCACCCCTTCCCTTAGCTCCCTTTGTAATGTTTCTCACAGATGGAATTTGTGGATTTTAATTCCCCCATTAGCCTGGAGAGCCTGTGAGGTCAGGTCTTTGTATCCCAAGGCTTAGCTTTACATATAGTAGGCACTCAGTAAATGTTTGTTGAAGAATGACTATTTCTGTCCAGGCTGCACACGTGCTTCTCCACCTATCCTCACTTCTTGGGAACCTGGGACTGTTTCTCTGCCCTTGGTTTAATGAGGCCCTTGAGGCCAGCTGCTCCTGCCAACAAGGCTGCCGCCAGGAGACCCATCTCTGGGAAAAGGGCAGTGAACCCTGGGACTGGCCAGAAAGAGCAGCCTTGCCGTTCCCAGCTCTCCTCCCGCCTTTCCCACTAGGAGTACAGGCTTCAGGCTCCCCAGTGCTGTGCAGTTTGCTCCAGAGTTATCCTAGGGAGGGAGACAGTGGGGTCCTCCCAGGCTGCCATGTCTTCACTCCCAAAGCCACACAACGAAACTGCTTGAGATCAATCCGGGAGGTCCTGAGGCAGATCTCAGGACCCAGCCATTCTGGGATGGTAGTGTTAATAAAGCCTCTTCTCCAGGGCCAGAAATTTGTAGGATGGTCTCCAAACCATAGAGACTTTGAGGTCCTCGCCACCGGGAGCCAAAGGACCAGCTCCCCCTTTGCCCTCTTTCTCCCTATTTCTCAGCTGTGCTCGCCATGTCCGCCAGGAGGGAGCAGCTCTGAAGTTCCCTGAACTGAGATCTTGGTCTGGTCACCTTTCCTCTCTGGGAGCTGCTGGGAATCAGATGGGAATCGGTGGCCTCTCGGCTGGGTTCCTGGAGGGGGACCGTTCGTCTAGGAGGAATCTGGTAGGGCTAGGTCAGGAAAGGGAGTGAGGGGCTATGTTAGCCTCCTGGCTAACGCTGGGCTGAGACCCCTGGGGTTGACTTTGTGCTCTCAGGTTGTAGGACAGGCCTCCTTTCAGATCCTCTGACGAGGAACTGAGTGAGGTTACAAGGGCTTGGAAGCCTTCCTTTCTTTGAGCTTATTTTCTCTCAAGCTAAATGGAGTAGGAGCTGGAGGAACAATACAAATTAGACCTCTGATAGCAATTTCTATTCTCCAGGCACTCTTCGAAGCTAGTTATATGCGACTCCCACAGCAACCCAATGAGGGAGATACTACTAATTTGGTTCTCGTTTAGCAGATGAAGAAGCAAGCTCAGAGCCATTAAGCAACCTATCCAAGGTAGGAAGTGGCAGAGCCAGGATCTGAACCCAAGCAGTTGCCTGGCTCCAAAGCCCACGGTCTTCACCACTGTCCCAGAGGGACATGAGTGTAGGCAGCTGTCCCCTGGCCCACTCACCTCCTCATTGTTACACACACACCCTCCACACGCCCCCTCCCCTCTGAAGGCCATAGCTGCTGCATGGAGATGGAAGGAAAAGAGCCTGGAGGGGCCTGTTTCCCTACAAGGGAGTGAGAGGGTACTCAGGAGGCCAGTGGCCCAGCCAAGAGCCATACAAAACCCTGGGGCTTAGGAAAGGACAGAGGCCCTTACTGCTTCCATTGTGCAGGGAAAAGCCCAGTGAATGGCCAGAGCTGGTAGGAGAGAATCTGTTGTTTTGGGATAGGACAGAAACCACAGCCCTGAACCAGCCAGGCCTCCAGGCCCTTCCAGCAGCAAATGAGTGCTCCAGAAGGTTCCTGTGTCCTTGCAAGCCTCTTTTCCTAAATAGCATAGCTCCTCATCACCCCAGGATAAATCTTGGACTATTTGGGAGAAGCTGAGCAATGCCAGCAGGGTCTCCCGGAGCCCCCAAGCCCTGGGAACATCCCCAGTGAAGAGTCTGAGAACGGTCAGAGTGGAGCCCCTCTAGCTGGGACGAGCTCTGCCCCATTCTCAGCAAGGGAGAGGGGATCTGAAGGCTTAGGGACTGTCCTTTCCAGCCCTCCACCCCCTTCCCCAGGACAGAGGGAGGTGAAGAGGAAGGGTGGGGGAGAGGGCTGCCTCACCAAGTCCTTGGAAGTGCCGAGCCTCTTGAGGCTGTCCAGGGGGAGCAGGTCGGCAGAGTCCTTGTGCAGGAACTGGGTGGCCTGTCTGAGCCGGCGCTGCTGGCTCAGGGGGGCTCGGTCCCCCAGCGCTGCCTCCTGTCCTCTCCTCCTGGAGTCTCCCTCCTCTCTCCTGGCCTCCTGCCTGGTGCTTATGGCCCCTGCGGGGCTCGGCGAGCTTGATGAGCAGGGTGGGGGCTGCCGAACCGTCCTTCCCTCCATCCCCTCTGCCTCCTGTGGCCCAGCCTTGCTTCCCGCCTGCCCCAGCTCCCGGGGCGGCAGCTCTCCTGAGAGGAGGGTCTCCCCGGGGGCAGAGGAAATCAATAAATAATGGGCAGGAGCGGCGGCGCCAGACACCAATTTCCAGAGATTGCAGTAGAGGGAGTGAGGCTCCAGCTGGAAAAACCCAGCGCTCCCAGAGATGGGGGGGCGGGGGTTGACAGGGCCTGCAGGTGGCAGGCTCCACAGCACGGCCAACTCTGGGGTCCCGAT
Organism: Mustela lutreola; assembly: GCF_030435805.1. Lineage (NCBI taxonomy): Eukaryota > Metazoa > Chordata > Mammalia > Carnivora > Mustelidae > Mustela > Mustela lutreola. The sequence goes on from NC_081297.1 coordinate 44,923,927, forward strand.
GGAGTGTGTGTGTGTGTGTGTGTGTGTGTTGTATGTGTGCGCGCGTGCATTCCTGCAAGCGCGAGGGGGTGTAAGAGTGTTGTAAACTGTCAGGGTGTCCGTGCCAGCTTGTCTGAAAACCAGTGCATGTGGGGGTGTGTGTGTGTGTGGGGGGTCAGCCTGCATGCTTGGTGCGTGCGTGGGATGGAGGCACATGTGCCCACGTGCATGTGCCTTCCCCTCTCCTGGGGCTGCCCCACTGCTTTCTCCCCTGGGCTTCTTTGCTGTTTGGAGGGGGGGGGGTGTGGGCCAATAACTAGGTTCAGAACAAAGAGGGGCAGCCTCAGAATGTCCTTCCCTCCTCTCCTCCCTGTCAACAGGAGAGGCTTCCCCTTTCTGGGTCTCAACCTCTCAGTGTAGCAGGTGTCCGATGTACTAGGGGTCTGGGTACTCTGGGGTCCGGATTCTGGGGCCAGGGCTGGCAAGAGCTGCTCTGAATCTCCCCACAAGCGCCCCAGCTTCTCCCCTCCTCTTTAGGCAAGGCTGATTGAGTCCTGGTTCTTTAAGAAGCATTGTAATTCAAACACTCAGGAAGTTGTCAGGGATAACCGATACCTTTTAGTGGCCACCTCGGTGAAAAAAATAACCGAACTATTAGGACTCTAGTTGAAGCACTCCCGGCACCTGTCCTCCCCAGATGAACTCTCTTCCTCAGTCTGGTGTTTCACCATTCCCAGCCTTGTCCTTCTTCTCTTTATGCACATGCGTATATATGTATCCTAACAAACACATCATTGAGCTTTGCCTGATCCATTGCATATATCCTTCTGCAATTTCTTCTTTTTTTTTTTTTGCTCAATATTTATTCAGATTTATATTTACTTATTTATTTATATTTAAATATTTATTTAAATTTATTAGAGGGATTCATCCATGAGATATGTATTGCCTTATTAATTCTCTTTAACTGCTGTATATTATTCCTCTGTGAATACATCACGTTTAGGAAATTTAGGTTATTTTTTGTTAGATTTTGTTTTTGTTTTAAGTAGGCTCCATGCCTAGCGTGAGGCTTGAGCTCATGACCCTGAGATCAAGAGTCACGTGCTCTACTGACTGAACCAGCCAGGTGCCCCTTAGGTCATTTTTCACTTACAAACAATGGTACTATGAATATATTTTTTCTTTATCGCATTTATTCACGTTCACAATACTATGAACACTTTTACACATACCTCCTGGGCACAGGTGTGAACATTTCTCTAGAGTACATACCTGGGTGTGGAATGGCTGGGGCATCAGATACACAGCTTCTCCCCCATTAGCATAGTGCCAACTTACCCTCCAGAGTATTTATATCAGTGTGCACTCCAGTGATCAGTGTTCAGGGGTTCCTTGCCCTCCACTTCCTCCCCAGCCCTTGGAATCAAACCTTTTTCAGCCCTGGCTCATCTGTCATCAGATTTTTCTAGCCAGTCTTTTATCTTCACCATCATCAAAATGCACTGGGTCAAACATCTGCTCACATGTGTTGGACACGTACAGGATGGGAACTCCAATTGAGCCCTACTCCCTAGGGGCTCAGTCTAACCCAGATATCACCAAGACGTACACACACATTCAGACAGATGAGATTTCCAACGGCCTCCTGCAGACCTACCCTGTGTGAGGCATTCTCCCAGCCATGACAATTATATGAGGAAGAATTGCATTGTGATCCCTGTTTCTAGATAAGAGAAGTAGCTAAGTGTTATGGGTCAAATTGTGACCCCCACAAATTTGTACATGAAAGTCCTAACTCGCAGCACTTCAGAATGTACCCTTACTAGGAGTTAGGGTCTTTAAAGAGAGAATCAAGTTAACATGAGGTCACTAGGGTTGGCCCTAATCCAATATGACTGTGTCCTTACTGAAAGGAAAAATTTGGGCACAGAGGTGCACACAGGAAGAACGCCACATAAACATGAAGGCTGAGAATGCATGCTGTATAAGCCAAAGGATGACAAAGATTGCCAGGATCCACCAGAAGCTGGGAGAAGGAGCGCCTGGCCAGATCCTTTTTCAGCATCTTCAGAAAGAACCAACCTTGCTGACACCTTGATCTTGGACTTCCAGCCTCCAGAACTGTGAGACAATACATTCCTTGATTCAAGCCATCTGGTTAGTGGTACTTATTATGGAAGTCCTGGGAAGCTAATGTACCAAGACTTAGAAATCTCACCTAACGGTCAGTTACTGCATGGCAGAGCCAGGAATCAGACCCTTGTGTTCTGTCTCCCAAGTCTTGCTCAAGGTCCATCATGCAACTGTATACACTGATAGATCAGGGAGTGGTCTCCATGCTACAGCACAGGATGGGCCCAATACTGAAAGGCATCTCCTTCCAGTATCAACTTTGTTTTTGGCAGTTTGTTCCTTAGGTTTGAAAATACTTAAACAGCTTCAAGAGGTTGTGATTAATTCATTTTTTCAAAGAATAATGCTATTAAGGAACAAGAATGAGATGATTCCCGAGCACTTAGCAAAGTTGCCTCGGGCCAGGCACAACGTGGATGAGATGCCTCCAAACTCTTTGGTCCACTTCCATCTGCAGACAGAACCCCAGGGAAGCATGAACATACTTTGGTGTAGAATAGAGACTTGGAAGTTTGCAGTTTGAATGAGGTGAGGTTGGGGACTGCATCACCTCATCTCCAGCTGCTCTGACAAGGCCTTTGTTGCCTGGCACTGGGAAGCACTGGTGCTCAGGGAATGCCATTCTCTGGAATGGAGCTGCAAAATAGTCAAGTTGGTCTCTGGGTTCTGTGACCCAAACTAACGCTCTCTATTCACTATCTATCTCACCATCTTGGAGTGGGACTAAGGAAAAGGTCTTTTGCCTTTTTGTGATCCTTGGTTTCTTCCCTTGCAAATTTGTTCTTTCCCCAAATTGTAGGCAGAATGGGAATGTTCTGGCAATGCAAAACTGTGAGTTCTTCTTTCTTGGGAGTTAAAGAGCTCACCTTGATAAGATGATGTGCCCCATGCAGTCTACTCATTCAGTGCAATCCGTATCAAAACACCGGTAGTGTTTTTCACAGAACTAGAACAAAATTGGTGTGGAACCACAGAAGAAGCTGGGTAACCAAAGCAAGCTTAAAAGAAAGGCAAACCTGGAGGCATCACAATTCTAGATTTCAAGTTATATACAAAGCTGTAGTAACCAAAACAGTATGGTGCTGGCACAAAAACAGGCACGTAAATCAATGGAACAGAAGAAAGAGTCCAGGAATAAACCCATGCAATATAGTCAGTTAATCTACGACAAAGGAAACAAGAACAATGGGGAAAAGTCAATCTCTTAAACAAATGGTGTTGGGAAAACTGGACAGCAACATGCAAAAGAATGAAATTGGACCACTTTCTTTTATCAGACACAAACATAAACTCAAAATGGATTAAAAACATAAATGTAAGACCTGAAATCATAAAAATTCTAGAAGAAAATATAGGCAGTAAACTCATGGACATTGACCCTAGCAACACTTTTGTGGATCTGACTCCAAAGGCAAGGGAAACAAAAGCAAAAATAAACAATTGTGACTACAGCAAAATAAAGAGCTTCCACACAGCAAAGGAAACCATCAGAAAACAAAAAGGCAATCTACTGAATGGGAGAAGATATTTTTAAGTGATGTATCTGGTACGGGGCTAATATTCAGAATATTTAAAGAACTCATACAACTCAATACCAACCCCCCCCCCAATAATCTGATTTGAGCAGAGAACCTGAATAGGCATTTTCCCAAAGAAGACATACAAGGCATACATGGCCAACAGACACATGAAAAGATGCTCAACATCACTCATCATCAGGGAAACACAAATCAAAATCACAATGAGATACTACCTCAGACCAGTGAGAACAGAGTGCTGGTGAGGTGCTGGCAAGGATGCAGAGAAAGGGGAACCCGCTTGCACAGTTGGTGGGAATGCAAACTGGTGCAGCCACTCTGGAAACAGCATGGAGATTCCTCAGAAAACTAAAGCTAGAGCTATCCGATGATCCAGTAATTCTACTTTTAGGTATTTACCTACAGAAAATGAAAACACTAATTTGAAAAGATATATATGCCCTTCTGTATATTTCAGCTCCAGTTACAATAGCCAAATAATGGAAGGGACCCAAGTGTCCATCCATAAATGAATAAAGAAGATGTAGTGTACACACGTGCGCATGCACACACACACACACACACACACAGTGGAATACTACTCAGCCATACAAAGGGTGAACTCTTGCCATGTGCAACAACATGGATGGACCTGGAAGGTATCATGCTAAGTTGAAATAATTCGGATGGAGAAAGACAAATGCCACATGATTTCACTTATAGGTGGAATCTAAAAAAAAGGAATAAACAAAAGGCAGAAACAGATCCATAAGTACAGAGAAAAAACTGATGGTTGCAGGAGAGGAGGTAGAGGGAATTAAGAGGCACAAGCTTCTAGCTATAAAATAAGTAAGTCATGGGGCATCTCGGTGGCTCAGCGGGTTGAAGTCTCTGTCTTCGGCTCGGGTCATGATCCCAGGGTCCTGGGACCCAGCCCCGAATCGGGCTCTCTGCTCAGCGGGGAGCCTGTTTCCACCTCTCTCTCTCTGCCTGCCTCTCAGCCTACTTGTGATCTCTGTCTGTCAAATAAATAAAATCTTTTAAAAATATAAATAAATAAGTCATGAAGGTGAAAACTACAGCCTAGGGAATATAATCATTAATATTGTAATAACTTTGTAGGGTGACTGATGGTGACTACACTTATCGTGACAAGCACTGCCTAATGTATATAATTGTCAAGTCACTATATAATACATCTGGAACTAATATCATATGTTAAATATATTTTGACTTAAAAGAAGAAAATCTAGGCTTGTCTAACTCTAAACAAAACAAAACAAAACAAAAAAGATGGAGAAATGCCAGGGAATGTTCTGAGGCCAGTTTGTATCCTCAGCTGGGTGGTCTGTGTCTTTGCCAATAACTTACCTCACTTCCCTCCCCTGGTCATTTTTTTTTTTAAGTTTATTTATTTTTAGGACTCTCTATACCCAATGTGGGGCCCAACCCCAGGACCAAGAATCATGTACTCTTCTGATTAGTCAGCCAGACATCCATCCCTGGTCATTTTTAAACCTGAATTTTACAGAACTCAACAAATTAATTCATTAACAAGGAGTAAATACATTGAACTCTAACGATGAGACACAGGAAGAAAACTTCCAGGAGCACTACTGAGGAAGATTAAATCAGTCTTCCACTGTCAGGAATAGAAATGGAGATTTTCCCTTCCAAGACACTTGGAAAATATCTCTCATTATTTTCATCTTGTGGTTCACATAGATGTTGAAGTGAATGGATCCAAATTCAGAAATTTCATGAGAAAAAAAAGGAAGCACGAGATTCGGCTGTCTCACTGCATTGGTTCTCTTCTAAGTTATAGCAAGTTTTCCTTTCATTCAGTCAAAAAAGGATTTATTGAGCACTTACTATGTGTCAGACTCTGGGATAGGCTCTGGGCGTGCAATGGTGAACGGGATGAAAGACCCGTTCTCATGAAGTTCACATTCTAAGGAGGAAAGCAGACCGTGAACAACTACATTTATAATGTCAGGTAGTGGTAAGTGCTGAAGAAAAATAAAGCAGGATGAGAAGAGAGAGAGCCGTAGGGGTCAGGTGGTGGGTAGATGATGCCAGTGCTTGTACGCACACATACCCAGACGGGGTAGAGCTGCACCTCTCCATCCTCTCTGTCTGGCCGGTGACCAGCTCCTCAGGTGACCAGTCACTTGGACCAGGAAGACGCGCTGGGGTTAACAGCACTGTCTCCTGCTATAGAGAGAGTGGAGTTACCTCATCTACTCCAGGATGGAACCCTCTTCCTGGCTCTCCTTGGCACAGTGTCCTCCCACCTGGGTTAATAAGCCATCAAACGCTGAATCCGACAGACCTGAGAGGGCCGGGATTCCCTCTACTGGAAGAGTACACAGAACACTTGCTGTGAGTTCTAGAACAGCCAGAGGACTATGGTTTTTGTATTTCTAGTGATGAGGAAGGCAGAGAAAACATAAGGTTTTCTTGATCTTCATGCTCTCTGGCCCTGGATCTTGTAGAGAACTTTCTGCCTTTAGATGAAACCAGGCCATACGTTATACTTGCCGTTAGGTATCCAACAGTCATTAGCGAGTCTAGCTTTGTGCTGGTCAGGAAAGCAGTCACCAGCTATAGATGGCTATTGGCCATTTGGGATGCGGCTAAAGAGACCTCTGTCGTACATGTAAACTGTATACCAGGGTTTGAAAACAATACAAGAAACGATGTGAAATACTTCCATTTTTTGTACAAAGTTTACATTATTTTAAGTTGATAATATTTTGGATCTATTCTATTAAATAAAATATGTCATAAAGACGGGTATTTGGGGGCCACCTGGGTGGCTCAGTGGGTTAAGCCTCTGCCTTCAGCTCAGGTAGTGATCTCAGGATCCTGGGATCGAGCCCTGCATCAGGCTCCTTGCTCAGTGGGGAGTCTGCTTCTCTCTCTCTCTGCCTGCCACTCCCCCTGCTTGTGCTCTCTCTCTCTGACAAATAAACCAATAAAAGCTTTTTTAAAAAAACGAACTTCACAGTTTTTTACTTTTTTACGTTTTATTTTTTAAAAATTTCTAAATTTTTTTATTTCTTTATTTGAGAGAGAGAAAGAGAGTGAGAGTGCAGGGTGGTGAGGAGAAGCAGAGGGAGAGAGAGAGTTTCAAGAAGACCCTGAGCCACTCTTGGGCCACGAGCAGGTCTCAATCGCATGACCCTGAGATCACAACCTGAACCAAAGAGTCAGAAGTTCAACCAACTGAGCCACCCAGGCACCCCAACTTTTTACCTTTTTAATAGGAAAACTAGCAAGTTTAAAGTCATATACGGGCCTATTACATTTCTACTGGATGACACTGGTCTAAATAGATTCACAACTTGTTTCCTTGAACCTGATATAATCAATGTCAGCAGCTCTCGCCTATTTCAGGAAGTTCTTCTTTATATCTACTCTAAAGCCCTGTAGCTGTTATTCAGAAGCCCTGTCCAAGCCTCAGTGGAGATGGCCATGAACTGGTTCCCACCATTCCCACCATCCTTGCGATAAGCTTTCATGCCTCTAAATACAAGTCTTCTTTTTAACCTTTTTTCTTCAGGGCTGAGTAATGCCGATTCTCATCTCTGATGGCAGGGATGGGGAGGAGAGCTCCTTTGGCACGGTGGAATCACCCAGACATTGCACTGCCACATAAGGAAATTCCCAGAATATTCTTCATAGAATGGGTTATTCAGAGCTAGACAAACAGCTCCCTTGAGCCCATGGAAGGTGAAGGGCAGCCAGTTCTATTTCGGGCCTTCTCCTCTGGCCCTGTCAGATATGCTGAGCACAGGAATGAAGTTGTTTTCTAGAATTCTCCTGTCCGGCAAGGGTCCCAGGAAGTCTGTGCCAATTTTGAAATTTATCACCCTACCTCTACTCCAAAAATTACCAGACTATGGCAACGTTTTCTATTTGACACTTGGATGATCTTTTCCTATTTTACGGATGGTAAGACCAAGGCACAGAAAATTCTGAAACAAGATGGAACATGGTGTTTTGAACTCAGACAAAGCTTGGTCAAGTATTCCAACTTGGTCATTAGCGGGTGACTCTGAGTGACGTGTTTTAAGTTTTAGAATCTACTGCCTCTCCTGGGAAAATGGGAAGACATGTAATTTGTAGAATTTCTGTGAAATTTAAATGAGAGGCAGAATAGCAAACTGGTTAAGAGCTCCCTGTGCCTCAGTTTACTCCTCTCTAAAGTGGAGATTCTGGTGGGACCTATCTCCTAGTGTTGTGAGATTTAAATGGGGTGATTCTTGGAATGTTCTCAAAACATTGCCTAGCACGTAATGAGAGCTGAGTAAATATTTGTTGTTATTTGGGAACTGTATGTGCAAATACACACAAGTGTGCTTGCACACATGCACACTCCTAGATGCCTCTCCCCTTTGCTCCCATGTTACAGCTGGACTGGTTATCTCTGATATTATTTCTCACACTATTTTTACTTACTTGTCCACCTTCCCACCAGCTCCTAGGCTTTCTGAAGGTGGGTCTTTTTTTTTTTTTTTTCCCTGTCTTTTCTCTCTCTTCTTACCCAAAATTAGTTGAACGAATGGGTCAGCAGGACTCCCGTGGATGCAGGAGGAGACATGCCAATATTAACCCATCTACCTAGGCGATGAGACCCTAGAACAACCCATTGAGTTCCCCACCTGAACTTGACGGCAGACTCCGACCAACACCCTGAGCGCTCACTCCAGACCCCGGTCTATTCATTCCCCTTTCCTATTTGCCAATTCCTCTCACCTGCTGGGCTCCGTGTCAAAATCTGGATACCACAAATGCCCTCAAAGGATCTGACAAGGCTGCCCTGTGCCTCCACCCATGCTCAATCTCGTTGCTTCAGAGAATTCTGCTTTGCCTTTCCTCTGGCCTCAGCACTTCTCCTCCTCCCTCCTGTGTTTACCTGCTTTCCTTCCTGCTTCCGTTTTCCATCATTTTCCTCTCTCTCCTCCCCGAGGCTTTGGGCCGGCTCTTAGCTCCCCTGGCCATGACCTCCAGAGAAGTCATGGATTATTCACCAGGAGCCATGTATGATAGCTTGGGTCCACATTCAGTGAACATCCAGGCAGAATGGTGGTGGACGAAGGGGAACCACCTGGCGAAACCTTGACCTTTGGCCTGGAATGAGGGCAAGATACAAGAGCGTGGAGGCCTGTGTGAGGTTCTGTCCTGAGACCTTCAGAGACTGTCGCTTGAGATTACCATGAGAGGGGGGACTCTATGAATGGCCACCGAAACCACTAATTATCATAATAAATTGGAAGAAGCAACTGTTTGTGTTGTAAATGAGTAAATGTGTGTGGTTCAGTGAACAGTATACGGAGGAGAGGGCTTGCAAAAGGAAGAGAAACAAAAAGATGCAGGGTTTGGAGCAAGTGAGTCAGCGACAAGTCAAAATGAAAAGGACAGAGGGTCCTAAGGAAGGTAGGAAGTGAGCCTGGGGAAGAAGGGAAGTCTGATTTGTCACCTCAGGGAGCAGCAAGTTGTGGTGAGAGAGTAGATCTTTAAGGCAGGCCCAGGGGAGAGGAATCCTCCATTCCACCCCAACAAGGGCTTTCGAGAACTCCATACTCACTAGTGTATATGGGGGCTGGGTGGGGAAGGTGGTGTTCTTGGGTGCGAGCAGGCTGAGCTGGGGATCACCGTGGAAGAGTCCCCAAGCCCAGGAGGGGGTCTGGATACCATCGCTGTCCCTCAGGTCTCCACGCCCCAGTGCAGCTCAGGAATTTTGGGGGTCTTGCTTCTGCATCTCAGACGGGCCTGTGGACCAGAAGACCTCTGATGATGCTGTAGTCCGCAAGAAGGAGATTGCTCTCCAGAGAGCAGAGCAGAAAGGTGGTGGGCTGGGTGGAAATCCTTCCGATGGGAGGCTACCAGCTTCTGGAGGGGTCTGGATCTGCCAAGGCAGGAGTCTGTGTAAGTTCCCCTTATCTTCCTGCCTTCCAGTAGCTTCCAGGCCAGCAGGGAGGAGACATTCTCTGAAAAATCCCAGTGGCCTCCTTTTTTCCATTTCCCAACTCTTCATATTAACCATCCAGCTTTCCCCCGGGCCTCTCACGGTGGAGGTGAGAAAACCCAGGCATCAGCAGGTCAGTTGTGGAGATAGAATAACGGAAGAGAAGCAGGACGGGAACACGAGCCCTTGAGCCCAAGCCCCGAGTCCAGTGCCACATATCTACTACCAGGAGGGCGGGGATGCCTGGCTGTGTAGCCCGGAGCGAGCCCCTTCTCCATGGGTCCTGGTTTGCCATCTAAACCCTGCAGCTCCCCCTGCTTGTGCTCTGACAAATAAATACAATTTTTGAAAAATAAACCCTGCCACAGTTCATCTTGTGTCCTCATGGCCCGCCCAGTTCTGACCTGTTAGGACCCTAGGTAAAGGGACCCCCTGATTTCCACCAGGGTTCTTAACCCCCAGTGGGAAGGATGGGCACATTCCCAGAGCTGTCACTCCCCGGGAGTACTCAAGTGAGTCTCCTTCCCCCTGGGCTCTGGTCCCCACCTAGTCCCTACACATATCCTGGAGAGAAGTGTTAAGGAGAAGGACTACTGAAGAGTAGTCAGGACTCAGCTATTGAGCCCTACTGGGTGACTGCCTTCGGCTCAGGTCATGATCCAGGATCCTGGGATTGAGACCCTTGTGGGGCTCCCTGCTCAGCAGGAAGACTGTTCTCCCTCTCCCACTCCCCCTGCTTGTGTTCCCTCGCTTGCTCGCTCTGTCCAATAAATAAATAAAATCTCTTAAAAAAGAGAGAGAGAGAGAACCATAGATTTGGAACCAGAAGGAAATTTGAAAACTATCACACCTTATTTACTGTAATTATTTTTTAACATATATTTATTTATTTAGCAGAGAGAGAGAGAAAACAAGCAGGCGAAGCAGCAGGCAGAGAGAGAGGGAGAATCAGGCTCCCATGGAGAACCCTGGGATCATCACCTGAGCCGAAGGCAGATACTTAACCGAATGAGCCACCCAGGTGCCCCTGTAATTGTTTTTGAGAATAAATAACAGCATAACAAATGAGCATAACAAAACAATTGCCTTTTTTTTTTTTTAAGATTTTTTATTTATTTATTTGAGAGAGAGACAGTGAGAGAGATCATGCGCGAGGAGAAGGTCAGAGAGAGAAGCAGACTCCTGGTGGAGCTGGGAGCCCGATGTGGGACTCGATCCCGGGACTCCAGGATCATGACCTGAGCCGAAGGCAGTCGTCTAACCAACTGAGCCACCCAGGCATCCCAAAACAATTGCCATTTTTAAAGCATACAGTTCAGTGGCATTTTGTTCATTCACGATGTCATGTAATCACTTCTGTCTAGTTTGAAAATATTTCCCCCACCCTAAAAGAAAACCCTGTACTCACTGAGCAGTCAGTCCCCGCTCGCCTCTCCCCCAGCACCTGGCAACCACCAATCCATCTACTGTCTCTATGGATTCGCCTTTTCTAGATGTTTCATAGAAATAAAATCAGCGTCATTTAAAGAAAAAAATATTTATTTGAGAGAGTGAGAGAGAGCAGGTGCGAGCAGGGTGGGGAGGGGTGGGGAGGGACACAGGCAGAGGGAGACACAGGCCCCCCGCTGAGCAGGGAGCCCAATGTGGGGCTTGATCCAAGGATCCTGGGATCATGACCTGAGCTGAAGGCAGATGCTTAGCCAACGGAGCCACCCAGGCACCCCTCAACGCTATATTTTCAAGGCTCATCCATATCGTAGCACGTGTCAGTCCTTCCTGCCTCTTTGTGACTGAATAATATCCCTCCCACCCCCCACCCCCACTGTCTGTAGTCTATGAATAACTACTGGCTGATGGCTTCATTTACGGAGCGCCTACGCTGAGCCAGACACTTCCCGGGGAACTTCACTTACATTATTTTCTTTATTCCACCCATTTCTACCCTAGTGGCTCCTACCACGCCGATGAGGAAGCTGAAAGGCAGAGAGAGCCGATGCCCTTCCCAAAGGTTGTATAGCTGGTTAGCAGCCAAACCAGGGCTAGAACCCCTGGTGGGGTTTGAGCTCCCAGGTACCTAGGGGGCTGGAGAAAAGTGGGCAAGAGGGCAGTGGCCAGAAGCCCAGGAGAAGCCACAGTGAAGAAGATTACCAACTTGGGGTGATCTCGGGGTGATCACAATGAAGAAGATCACCAACTCGGACAGGGGCACATGGAGGCCTGCATCACACGCATTCTCCCCTTCCAGCCACCTCCCTGCTGCCCCTTCTCCTGGGCCACCCACACCAAATCTTCACCCCAGCTTGGGGGGCAGCCCTTTTCTGACCAACAGGATTTGCCTTCCTGCACTTCAGGCTCCTTATCTCTGACCTCCCACCACCAAAGCTGGGCCAGCTGGGGTCACCTGCCACGCAGGCCCAAGGCTCTTACATCATGCTCTGAGGTGACCACCATTTTACCTTGAATCTCTACTTTGCCCTCCTCCTATCCCTCCGCAGAGCGCTGGCCAGCCGTCCTCAGCCCTGACTTTTCCACCCTCTAGCACCAGCCTTGGCCTGACCTCCACTCCCAGACCCTGTGTGGGAACCACAATCCGGCAGAGTTGCTTCTGGTCTTTGTTCAGACATCCTATGTTCTAGGGAGGTGGGGAATCGAGGTTATTTTGCCTCAGAAGCTTCCTGTACCCCTGAACAATCCCAGTTATGTTGCAAATGGGTTATGGGAGTCAAGGTAAGTTCTTAGCCACGTTGCTTACTATGCCTCGTTTCCCACCCCAACAAGTGCACACGCACGCACGCGTGCACACACACACACACACACACACACACACAATTCTTCCTCCCCACTCCTCATTCTGTCCCTAAAAACTTGATCTCCCTCCGCTGTCCCTGCTCTACCTGACTCAATCCTCCCTTTCGCTATGAGAGAGTCCTCCAAGGAAGACAGAGATTAATTTAGGGTTTCAGTAGAGTTTCCACGAGCCTGGGGGACAGAGGTGGCTTGCAGTTGGAGGGATGGTGGTGAGGCTCTGAACCAGTCCTCCACCACCCCAAAGGCTTCTTGCTGAAGGTACACTGGTAGAGGACACTGTTGCCCCACACGGTCCTCGCCCAGCTGGAGGCTCTTTAGATCTGTCCGGGTTTTCTCTTCGTCTTCCTTGCTTCTTTCCTGGTTTTATCAGGTGGTGCCTTGGAGAGATGACAGAGGGGCAAGGCAATCCGGTTCTCTATCAGCGTTTGATACCTCCTCACAAGGTCCTGGCTCAGGGGCGCACTGGGCAGCAAGGCCAGTTTTAGCGCTTTTTCCTGGTAATGAGGCAGAGGGTTCGGGCAGGGCCAGCCCCTGGCAAGATCACTGGGAAGTGGGTTGGGCAGGAGCTGGAGGCGTCGGGGTTCAAACCTTCCACCAGCTGAGATGTGCTGGTACCTGTCGGGGGAAAGGGGTGTGCAGAGGACAGAGAGGTCAAAGAAGAGGGGCAGGCACTGGTGGGAGGAGTAAGAAGGGAAACACGATGCTCTTCTCATAGCTTAATAAACGCTTATGTTCACAATGCTACAAAGGTAAGCCCTCCCGATTTATAATTCTTCGTGATCTTCTCAAAAGAAAATTTTTTGAAAAGCCATCGTATTAAACACCAAACAGTGCTTAAAAGTTCTATAGACTTGGGGCACCTGGCTGGCTGTCAGTAGAGCACCCCACTCTTGATCTCAGGGTGGCAAATTCAAGCCTCATGTTGGGTGTAGAGATGACTTTTAAAAAATTCCATAGGGGACGCCTGGGTGGCTCAGTTGGTTGAGCAGCTGCCTTCGGCTCAGGTCATGATCCCAGCGTCCTGGGATCCTTGCTCAGCAGGGAGCCTGCTTCTTCTTCTGCCTCTGCCTGCCATTCTGTCTGCCTGTGCTCGCTCTCTCCCTCTATCTCTCTGATAAATAAATAAAATCTTTAAAAAAAAATTCCGTAGGCTTTTTAAAAAATCAGAATTATTTCAAATTACGATAATGATGAAATGCCAACCAAGCAAGGTCCCAAACTAATATTGTTCAAAATAAGAAAGGATCATCACTGGGATCCTGCTGTTTTATTTTATTGTTTTTTTTAGAGAGAGAGTGAGAATGAGTGCAAGCGAGGGGAGGGTCACAGGGAGAGGGAGAGGATCCCAAGCAGACTCCGCGCTCGGTGTGAAACCCAGTGTGGGGCCGGATCTCACAAGCCCGAGATCATGACCTGAATGAAAACCAAGAGCCAGACATTAACTGACTGAACCACCCAGGTGCCCCAAGTAGGGGGAACCTGTATATTCTGATAGTCGTAAAGGCTGACCAACTGTCGTCATTCACGTCAGTGCCATAAGAAAATAACGCGTTTATGTTCTGCAAGTATATTTGTCATGCACATCTTGAGACTGAGGTATAAAGCCATGTTTAGCTAACATTTTTCTATTACTCTAACATAAGCTAGGGAGTGAGCTGGTGGGAGGGAATCCCCTCTGTCTCTCTCTCTCTCTCTCTCTTTTTTTTTTTAAAGATTTTATTTATTTATTTGACAGGCAGAGATCACAAGTAGGCAGAGAGGCAGGCAGAGAGAGGAGGAAGCAGGCTCCCTGCTGAGAAGAGAGCCCAATGTGGGGCTCGATCCCAGAACCCTGGGATCATGACCTGAGCCGAAGGCAGAGGCTTTAACCCACTGAGCCACCCAGGCACCCCTGTCTCTCTTTCTTATTGGATATTGGTCTATGCCAGAGAGCATGCACACCGTGTGAGTGTTTGGCGTCAGGATGGTGAAATTATGTTGCTTAGATGGTCAATCTCCTATTCCTCTTCTTTTAAATTTATTTTTCAGAGAGGAGAGGGTGAGCTATAAAGCAGAGAGAGCGGCAGGCAGCGACGGAGAAGCAGATTCCCCACTGAGTCTAAGGGTCTGCCTTAGGCTCAGGTCATGATCTCAGGGTCCTAGATTCGAGTCCCGCACCAGGCTCCCTGCTCAGTGGGGAGTCTGCTTCTTTCCCCACCCTGCTCCCGCTAGGGCTCTCTCTGTCTCTCTTCCTCAAATAAATAAAATCTTTAAAAAGTAAAATAAAATAGGGGCGCCTGGGTGGCTCAGTGGGTTAAGCCGCTGCCTTCAGCTCAGGTCATGATCTCAGGGTCCTGGGATCGAGTCCCGCATCAAGCTCTCTGCTCAGTAGGGAGCCTGCTTCCCTATCTCTCTCTCTCTGCCTGCCTCTCCAACTACTTGTGATTTCTCTCTGTCAAATTAATAAATAAAACCTTTAAAAAATAATAAAATAAAATAAAATAAAATAAACAACAGCGGTTGAATGGTGGCAAATTTCTTGTGCTTCAACATACTTTGCAGCTCATCCAGCTGATGCTTGCTGTCTTTGGTTTACAGCAGACATACTCAGGCCTGGCTGCACATTAGACTTTCTCCCAGGGAGCTTTTTAAAATCCCTGTGCTCAGGCTGCCCCTCCACCCAGGCCAAGTAAGTTAGGATCTCATGGGTGGGGTTCCAACCACAACGTTTTCTTTAAGAGGCCCAGGTGATTGTAATGTGCTATCAGAATTGAGAACAACTGGGTTTATGTATCAGTGTTCTATTTCTCAGCAATGTTGTGGGCGTCGTAAAGCTTAGACCTGTCTGAAGTCTTTTCTGGGTCTCTCACGCTCAAAATGTGCCCTCTTGCTGATCTAGAGACTTTTTTTTTTTTAAGATTTATTTGAGAGAGAGTAAGAGAGAAAAAGCATGAACAGGGAGAGGGGCAGAGAGAGAGGAAGAGAGAATCTACAACCAGATGTCATGCTGAGCACAGAGCCTGACATGCGGCTGGACATGGGGCTTGGCCCAGGACCCTGAGATCGCAACAGAGCTGAAACCCAGAATTGGCCATTTAACTGACCCAGCCAGCCAGGCACATCTAGTGACATTTTATTTTATTTTTTTAAAAGATGTTATTTATTTGTCAGAGAGAGAGAGCATAAGCAGGCAAAATGGCAGGCAGAAGCAGAAAGAGAAGTAAGCTCCCCCCTGAGCAAGGAGCCCGATGTGGGACTCGATTCCAGGACCCTGGGATCATGACCTGGGATCATGACCTGAACTGAACGCAGCAGCTTAACCAACTGAGCCACCCAGGCGTCCCTCCAGTGACATTTTAAAATGTATTTTAACCCCTTACAGAACCGCTCAAAAGGAACAACAGGACGGGATGGGCCCTTGCTCTCACCATTCTGTCTTGTTTCCACCTGGTGAACTTGTACACATTCTTCAAGTTTCAGCTCAAGGACCATGTCCTCCGTGAACAGCAAAACCTTGTCTGGGTCTCCTTCCTTCCTGGCTCCAGGGACTGGGCCTCCAGCAGCAAACAGAGGGAAACAAGGATCCTCCTCTCACGGGGATGATGGACTAATGACACGACTTACTGAGCCCCCTCTCTATGCCAGACACCATGCCTTTGCATCTTCCAACAACCCTGCAAGGTACCAGGTACATCTCCAGTACATACTGGGGAAAGTGAGGCACAGAGAAAGTCAAGGTGGTGTGGCAAGTTTGGGATTGAGCTGAGTAGATTGCTACCTAGATCTGGGTGGCTTCTAAGTCCTCACACACACTCACTGAATGCCTGGCATTGCACTCAGCTCTCTTTGTGGATAACTGTGTTTCTCTTACGCCGTCTTTATGAAACGTTATCTCACATCAGAAGTAGCGGTGAACATGTCCCATTCCCCAGTCGGGCCAGAGTGCAAGTGGTTGGGAATGCAGATCTGGCTCTGAGCTGTCTAGGATTGAATCCCAGCTCCCCCACTTTACTAGCTGTATGAATTTGGGTGAGATAAGTGACTTCTGCTTCAGATGCCCAATCTGTAAAATGAGGTTGTTAGTAATAGCTTCGATTCGGGGTCGTGGGAGGTTATAAATAGTATAGCTCAACTTATTACAACACCTGGCACTGTCATTTCACTGAAATTTATTTTTATTGTTAGTTTTGCGGGGAGTGATCTAAGTCTCAGCACCTTTGTATGTCCTAGTGTTAGTTAGCACATACTAGCAATCAACAGTCCGTCCCGCAAGGGCTGTGGACAGAAGCCAAAAGGGTTGACATTTTTTGAAAGGATTAAAAATCTCCACAGCCTCCCCTCCAACCCCTCACTGCTTCTGTTAATGCCCTTGGCATTGGAATTTGAGATACTCTATCCTTATTCCCCGCCCCCTTTCCTGCCTTATCCCCTTGGGGACTCTGTACAGGAGATAATGGTGCTGAGTTCCCAGTTCCCACGGTGGGCAGCGGGGGGGGGGGGGCTGCCGGGCACTCCATTAACCCCTTCCACACTCCTGTCTCCACTCGGACCAGTCAACCCTCCATGCCCTTCTTTGTACCTTTCTGAGGGCTTCCTGCCCGTCCAGCCTTCTCCTGGTACCTGCACAAAGCCTTCCTGCCGGGACGCTCCAGCCCACAGCAACCCCTCCCTCCTCTGCATTTCTGTAATAACATCTTGTTTTTTGTGTAGTGCTTTCTTAGCTCCGTTAACCCATTTTATCTTCTCCCATCGAGGCAGATGTGGTGTTTACGGCCCCCATTTTATCAGTGATGGAATTGGGGCTGGAAAAACTAAATACGTTGCCAAGTCTGGACTTCAGTCCAAGACTCTGACGCCAGCTCTCAGCTCTTTCCACTAGTAACTGATATTCTTACAAGGCTCACTGTTTCTGTCACACTTTGGACAAGTGGCATGCATGGGCTTGCGTGGTCATCTGCCTTTCCAAGCCTGTGGGTCGGTATCTGCCTTTCCTAAGTTCCCTGGATGATATTTGTCTGTACCCCCAGGGCCTCACAGGGGTTAAGCACCTAAGTGTACTCGGTGCATTCTAGTGAAATGGCTAAGCAACCTCCCCTAGCTGTCCTTCCCTTGCCTCCACACCTTCCAGCTACATTCAGAATGGATGATCAAAGGCGGGAGGGCTAGAGTACTGAGGTAGACATCAGAGACAGGGACCAGAGAGAGAGAGGGTCACCTGAACACGAGTAGGTTAGGTGAGGCCACTCTCACCGCCGCCCACCCTCCCCACCCGGCCCAGGAAGGGGCTCCTCTTACTTCTTGAACTTCTTTGGGGGCAGGATGTTGCCCTTGGTGTCCAGTGGGGGTGCCCTGACTTCACTCCTCAGCTTGAGTCTCTCCAGCTCTCTCAATTCCTGTACCGTCCTGACAATCACCTGGTTCTTCCTGTTCTCATCCACGAAGATAGGAGTACAGTGGATGAAGGTCAGGAAGCTGTTCTGGCCCATCCAGGTGGGTGGGGGGATGGGGGGTTCTGCTGGGGGGCAGCCGTGGGCCATGGAGTCCGTTAGCCAGCGCCACACGTTGCTATCGTAGGGCCTGTCGGGCCTGGTGGGAAAGGTGGCAGGCAAACGGCCCACATCGAGCCACGTGTGAAAGCCCCACGTGTGCTGTGGGGAGTCCTTCCAGGGGTAGATGAGTCGGCGACGCACCTCAGACTTGATTTCCGTGCAGGGCGGCGGCCTCAGCGCCAGCCGGTGTTGGGCCTGCTGGGTGAAGCCGGGACACTCCCAGGACTTGTTGGGGATGAGGAACTCACGTTGAGCCCACGTTTGGGGGGGCAGGAGGGGCTCGCTGGCATGGGCCATCTAGGGAGAGACAAAAGGGAGTCTGGGGGACTACTCTGCTTCTCTCTCCCAGGAACGGCCGCAGAGACAAGAGGCCGGATTCTCATCAGGAGCCTGGTGGTCTGGCCAAAAACGGTCTTTATTCCTGCCCTGCCTCAGAAGTTCTGTCTGCTCTGTAGGAGTCCCCTGGGTTTCTTATCTTCTGCTCTCCCTCCCACCCTCTCTCCTCAGCTTCTGTCTTCCTGCCCTTCACTCTTTACCTTACCCGTCCTCTCCACTCTGCCTGCCCGCTCCCACCCTGCCAGCCCCTGCCCAGGACTTGTGCTCCTAACAGGATACACCAGGCCTGAGGAAACTGTGAGGGGGAAATGCCCCTTACCAAGCAACACGGAGAAGGGAAATCCTTCTCCAGAGAATGCAGCCCAGAGGCTCTTCTCTCCCAGACTCGTCCTGCTACTTGTCTGTTGTGGGTGCATCCCTCACTTCTCATCCAGACACAGGCATGTATGGAAAACATCTAGAAGGCTGGTTCCTTCCCTTTCCTGTGTCCCACCTCCCGTGAAATGAACACAGTAGCAGGTGTGTCCTGACACTGTGCTAAACACACCCACAACTCAATTAACCCTCATGATCCTAGAGCAAGTGTCGTTAACTGTCCCATTTCAAGGAGGCAAGAAGCAAGACACAATGTGGGTAAGTAACTCACCCAAGGTTGCCAGGTTGGTGAGTGGCAGAGCTGGGACTTGAGCCATCGACCTGCACTACTCAAAATGCCTCTCCCTCCTTTCCACCCTAGGACTTTATTGATTCCCAAAACTCACCTGTCTCTTGGGCCCACTCCGCTGTCATTTCTCCATGACCACCCCAGGAGGCATCTCCTTTTCTCTGGGCTGAGCTCTGTGTTCACAATACCATATGGCTAAGAGAAGAAGATGGTAGGAGAGCTCTGGGCCAGATCAACTGACCAAAAGAAAGTATGGCCCACCCCAGGGCACAGCCCTCAGCCAAGCAGGGTGTGGAGGCTGTGGAGATGGGGCCCCACCTCCTACCTGCAAGAAAGGTTTTTGGACATGGGGTGGATCTTTCTGCCCTCTGGGTTGTCTTTGTGAGCTACTGGCCATTCCTCTTGTGGGGCCGATTGCCAGGAGGAGCCGCTTTGTAAGGAAGACTTTTCCCGGCAGCATTGTTTGCTATTGGGGTTGCTATGGTGATGCTTCCTGGGTGATGACACAGGAGGAGGACTTACCCCTCCACCCCCGTGGGAGAGACTCATCAGTCCCTTGGGCCCTGGCTGCTTTCAGGTGAGACAGGCAGGCGGATAGGACTCCTACATTTTTAGCAAAAGATGGTGACCAGAGGAGCTTCTGGGGAGGGACTTGTCTAGGAGGGCAGGAAGAAAAAAGCAGGGCAGACTGGCTCCCACGTCCTGGATTGGGGTAGAAGTGGTCCTAAGGCACCTATATCTCTGCCCATTCTTCCCTACTGCTCCGGGAGGGGAGGACCCTGCCCCTGGGTAGGCCTTTCCTTACAGGGAGCACTAAAGGGCCAATTAACCATCAGGTTCAGAGGTGCTGAAGAGGCTGGCCATGCAGGACCAGTCCAGGAAATCTGCCAGGTTCTGTGCTAGGAAGGATGTGTGCCTGGGCAGGGAGTGCCCTGTGTGGGGCAGGCAGTGCTTTCCTCCTCGCACTTCATGCTGGCTGTGGGCCTTACCTCTTCCCTGTCACCACCATCTCCATCGTCTCCCAGTCTCCTCCAACCCTTCCCTACGCTTCAGAGACCAGACACCGACACACCACAGAAACCACACTTCCACCCTGGATTTTATTGACAGTCATGGTAGTGTTCTTGAGCTGGCTCACATGCATGAGGTCAGCTGGGGCCTAGGGTGGCTCGTAGCAAAGCCAAGGTGTGAGCTAAGGAAGCTAGGCAGGGCAGGGCCCTTTCAGTCTTCTCAAGCCTTGGGCCAAGTTCTTGGCAATGGCTAGTCTCTCTGGCATGATTAGGGACATTATCAGAGAAACGTCTCATGGGAGCACATCTGGGCACCCATTCTTTGCTTCAGATGCATCCACTCCCCCACCCCCAATTAAACTCCTGACCCAACAAGAGACCTTTTTATCAGGATTTCTTCTTGCAGGAAAGCGGACTTGGAAACATGGGAAGGTGGGAGGGATGGGCAATGAGAGAGACCCTAGGAAGCAGATCTGCTTGTCTGGGTGTCTACAGTAAAGGGTCCTTGAGGCAGGTCTCCTGGGCCTGGAAGAAACCGTGCACGGCATGTCCTCCCTTCTCTAGGAATTAAAAGCAAGGAACAGAAGCAAACTGAAATCCCTTGTCATCCCACCCACTTTCTGGCAGTCTCTAGATAATGATCTAAGGAAATAAGCTTACATTTATAATTAGAGGATAATTTGGAGAATATATACTATTTACAAGGGCCACGCTGCAAGGAGCAGGGAAGGTGGGAGACTGCTGGGCTCAGGTGTAAACAGTCTGGGAGGTTTCCTAATCTTTTTTCACCCTTGTTTTTGCTCTTCCCACCTTTCAGTTCCTAGCAGGGAGAGTGAGGAACTGGATTCTCTGGGGGAGCATTGGTGGCACAGTGACCAGTCACCAGGGCCTCGCTGCTTGCAGAGGGCTCAGTAGTGGCCATGGTGTGACCAGGCGAAGTGGAATTAGAGGAGTGGATGGTCCCTGCCTGTTATTCTCACTCCAGATGAGGCTTGGATGGCCCAGCCTCACGAGCTCCTGGAAGTGTGGACAGCTTGGGCAGCAAGGGTAAGGCCAGACCTCTACCGCAGCTCAGGAATGAACTGAGCCCAGTTGACGCTGTCAGGGCCCAGAGGATCTTCCTCCAGGCCAGGAAAGCTGATGTCCAGCAGGATCTTGCTGAGGCTGTCATTCATTGTGTCCAGAACCAGGCCTTCTGTCAGAGAACGGTTGGCTACAAGGCTGGTCACCTCTGGCCCAGGGGAGTCTGGCTTGGGGACTTCCATATCTGAGGGAGAAGAGGTGCTGAAGGGGTCAGCAGTGAGGTCAAAAGGCTCCGAATTGAGGAGCTCTCGGGGTGAGTCAAAGAGGGGGATACTTTTCAGCGGGGTGGTGCTAAAATCCGTCAGCCCCAGGGAATCAGGCAGGGGGCAAAAGGCAGCCTGGGTGGCTTGTACTGGGCTGAAGTCTAGCCCCCCTACTTTGGCTGGGGGTGTGAGCCTCCAGGATTCAGGGGTCACGGGGAGGACAGATTTGCTCGGGGTGGAGGAGATGGGCAGCATCTCCTTAATGGGTGTCTTGAAAGGTCCTCCCTCCTCCTGGGAGTAGCCAAGCTGAGAGGCAGGCTCAAAGGACTCTGCAGGCAAAGGGAGCTCTGTGGCTCGCTGGGAAGCTCCAGGGCCCTCGAAGAGCAGCTCGGGCTCGTCCAGACAAGGAGGCAGAAGGTGCTGTTTCCTTCGAGACCGGCTCATCTCCCTCCCCTCCCTTCGTTTAATCACGAGCATTTCCGAGACACACCGGGCTGGGGACTTGAGCCCACCGTAGGACTTCTTGGACCTTGGAGTGGGAGAGTGGGACGAGCCCTCCCAGGAGTGAGACGATTCCTCTTTGACAGACGGGTATGGCGAGGGCCACTCCTCCAAGGGTGGGCTCTCTACTTTGATGGGTCTCCCCAAGGGCAGCATTTCTTCCCCAGGCTGGGGTTCTTCCTCCTTGATGGACTGAATTGGCAGCAGAGGAGACAGCCCTTCTCCAAGCAGGAGCTTGTCTTCTTGCACAGGCCCTGTGGTGGGCAGAGGGGCCACCCCTTCCTCGGCTAGCAGCACCTGAAAGGAAAGCAGGTGTGTGGTGAGAGGGAGCTCTCCAGGCTTTGACACTCACCCCAGTCACCAGGCGGGACACAAGATTATGACTAAAATAAGCCACATGCTGGTACTGGTCCTCTTTTTGGTCTTTTTAAAGTCTTACAAATTATGAAATATGAGAATATATGATGAAGGGCATAGTTCAATTCTGGGGGTCAAAGGTAGAATGTTGTTTAAATATGGCGTTGGTACAATTAGTATGCAGCTGAGAGACCATAAAATTGGATGCCTGTTCCATACCATATACAAAGACTTCAACAGAAAAATTAAAACCATACGAATCCTGAAAGAGAATCTAGGAGACTACATGTACAATCTGAGGGTGGGGGGCGAACTTCTTAAGCAAGACTGGAAACCCAGAAGCTGTAAAAGAGAAGAGAGACATAGTTGACTATATAAAAACTTAAAATCTTTTACTGTGGCAAGAGATTCCATAAACCAAGAGATAAACAACGAAAGTTAAAAAAAAAAACAAAACCCAACTTCAGCACCAAGGACAGAGGTTAATATTTTAAAAGCAAAGAACTTTCACACATTATTATCAAAATCCCCTAGAAAAATGGGCCATGCCTCAACATAACAACCTCGAGGTGAACCATTCTAAGTGACCCAACATAACGAGAAGGTACTGGCACTTACTGATAAGCAAAGAGAGATAAAATGAAACAAGGAGATATCATTTACACATAGCAAATGGGCAAATATGTAAAAGACTATTAATATCAATTGCTGACAAAGATACAGATCTTGTCACATATTGCTGGTAGAAATGTAAATTGTCGTATATTTTTTTGGAAACCATATCTATTAAGATTTAATAAAATGGAAAACACCTTTCCCCTGGGCAATCTCTTGTCTGGTTTTCTAGCCCGCAGAAATAAAAGCACTTGTAAGAAAGGTACCTGCAAAGACATTTATTGCTGTTGTTGTTCATAGGGCAAAAAAGCCAGAAACAAAATGTACCCATAAAAGTGGAATGCTAGAAAATTTATGGCCTAGGCACACGGTGGATTATTATGTGACTATTAAGAATCAATGAATTAGAGCCAATGTCAAGTAACTTGGAAGACTCTCCCTGTGGCAGGAAAGTGTAGCGTGATCCCATTTTGAAGGTTCTGGGTGTCGTATGTACATATATAAAGTGATTATGGCTGTGTGTGTACCTATAGTACGCGAAGAGCGAGGACATATGACAAAAGCAAGCACACTATGCGGTCAGCAACGGGTATCACAGGCAGCAGGGGGATATGAGTGAAGGTTGGGGAGGGGAGGCAGAAAGAAGAAAAGGGGAAAAAAAAGACTGTAAATAAAATGAAAACAGTATATGGGCTATAGTCACATGGATACATTTAGGTAAAATTACATATGGTGGTATGTATATGTATAATTTTATGTATATTTAAAAAATATTTTTTCAATTAAAAAAAAATAAAGCAAACCCAAGTCTCTCTAAACTCTAGAGCCCATGCTCTTTCCATCTCAGAGAAGGAGGCAAGGGGGCCCTTTTCTCTGCTTTGTTACCAGTCGGCTTTCGCTCACAAACCCTTCTCTACAGAGTCCAAACTTGGTAGCTCATCACGAGATGGCCTTCACTTAACTCTCCTCACTTTCTCCCCCAAATAGGTCACTGATGCTCAACCAAGGGGTGCTATCCCCACCCTCTCATCCTCTAGGGGACATGTGGCAATGTCTGGACATGTTTTAATTGTTACACCAGGGGAGGCTCCTGGCAGGTAGTGGGGAGAGACAAGGGATGCTGCTAAAAGATCCCTCAGTGGGTAGGACCTTACTTGTCCATCCCCAACAAAGAATTATCCAGCCCTGAATGTCAACAGTATGGAGGCTGAGAACCTCCGGAGCTAGACTGACCCAATTGCTCTACCGTTACTAGGTATAAACTGGCATCTCCTGCCTCCACGGCACTTCCCATCAGAATGCTATTGCCACACATGTTTGCTTACCCAAAGGTAGTTCTAATAAACTCATCAGGTGTCTATGGGCTTCTGACATCACTTATACCATAATCCAAGTTCTTCTTTAGCTCTTATAATGCTCTTGAATTCTCCTTTGCCATACAAAGGGAAACGCCTTGTTCTACCCAACTAGATTTATAAGCTTCTCCCGGAACACTTAGCAGAGTGCTTGCAAACTATAGGTTCAACACTTTTAATGGACTGGAGTGTCTCCTCAGAGCAAAACGGAAGCCACTCACCTTGGGGGCGATACGGACTCGCTTGCTGTGGCGGGCAAGCTCTGAGCTCATGAGGGAAGCTGCTAGGGGCAGTGGCACCTTGACCGAGGGCTGCAGCACCAGTGACTGGTTCACTGGGAACTGGATGGGTACCAGGTACGAGCTGACCCGTGGGAGCAGCGGCTTCATCTTCCGCCCTAGGAGGACACGGGAGAGATCAGGAGCAGGGGTCCAGGAATACCGCCCTTCTCAATCCCGGGAGCTCTTTCTCATTCTCTGGACTCAGCGCCCTTTGAGCTTGGCCACAGACTCCTGCAGCCTGGTTGTCTTTAAAATATGCCCCCAGAGCAAGGACTAGCCTGATGCCCACTGTCCCATACTAACGTGCGCCCAGTGGGAGTTCAGTTTTGATGGTCACGTTCCGGCGGAGTTCAGGATTGGGTCGTTTCTGCTGCTGCTTGTGGCAGAGAGGGAGAGAAAGAAACCTGGGTTAATGAGGCAGGGGGAGAGGGCAGGAGAACCCGCCAGCTGCTCCGGTACTGTGCACTGAGCTAACCGACAGCCCAGAAAGAAAAGGCTGGTCTGGGGTGGATGCAAGTGAGCACTGTCTCCAGAGCCTGGTTAGTGGGAACAGGTGGATGGCACACAGACCTACCATGGCAGGACGATCCTACCAACTCATCCATGTGTCCTTGCCACCCCCAGGGGATGCTAAAGCATGGAGCTCTACTAGTGGCAGAGAAAAGCCAGGTAGGAAAAAAAGAGGGATAACTGCTGCCTGCCAGGCCTACACCATGCACTTGAGGTTGCCGTCTTGCACAAAGCCTGTGGCACGTCCTCTTGCCACACTGTGCTCTGCTCCATGACCTTCATTGTGCCCATTGCTGGGGGGAGGAGAAGTGGGCAGGAGCTGGGAGGAACGGGGGCATGAGGTGGCGGCCGTCAATTTCCTTACTCCCAGGAGCTCAGGGTGCTCTGTGCTTAGGGCTGGCAGTCACACAAGCCACATAGGCTCCCTTCCCCTGTCCACTAAAGCATGCTGCGCGGTGAAAGGAAAACAAGGCCAAGCCCCGAGCCGGGAGGAGAAGAATCTTACTGATTCCAAGTGCTCAGGCGATTGTGGAGACCCTGGGTCCAGTGGCTGGTGGCGGTCAGGCATTGTGGGAGAGAAATGAGATGAAGTTACCACCAGCGTGGTCAGTCTGCCCAGGTTGGGAAAAACAGCTAGTCCTGTTGGATGCTGAGGGTCCCAGGGGACAATGTGCCAGCCCAGGGGAACAGGGATAGCTTGCAAGCTGCCTTGTGGGGACTCTGAAATCCCCAAACAATCACTTCTGAAAAGGTGTTCTGGTGGCTGGTTTCTGGTCTCCAGGCTGAAGAAGGGCTCTTTCAATGCAAGGTTTCTAGACTTTCTCTGTAGGAATCACCTGAAAGGCTTGATAAAAATGCATATACCTGGTCCCATCCCAGACCCACTGAGTCAGAAGCCCCACGATCAGGGCCTGGGACACTCTGTTTTAACAAGCAAGCCCGGGCAATTCTTATCCACAAAGCAGTTCGGGAAACACTGCCGGGGGAAGTCATCTATTTGGATCAGAGCAGCCCTCCCCAAGGCCTGGTATAGCCTAGAAGTGTGTCATTTGGTGTATGTCAACTGTATTTAATTCGGCTAGTTTTATGTAGTTCGTCTCTAGGCTGTCTGGCTTCTAAGTCTGCCCTGGCCAGGTAAGGGCATCACAAGGACAACCTGTTTCCTTTTGAGATGGATACTAGGACGACCAATTCTGGCCTATTTAGAGGGAACCAGGATACTCACCTTAAACACCTGGTCCAACGTCAAGTAGCGATTGGCACTGGGGTGGATAGTCCAGAAGGAGACCTTGCCATTGGCAGACGTCTCCCGAACAAACATGTCGTGGAGAGAAAGGTTGTGGCGGATGGAGTTCTGCAAGGACAGAAAGACAACTACTAGTCAGCTACTTTAGCTTCAGAGTCGTCCCCGAGGGGACATCAGCCTCAGGCCTCCCCCGTTGTAGCCAGCAGTGTCCTCCTCGTCCTCACGGTCTTGCCTAGTGGAGCTCTCTCCCTGCTGTTCCACACCGAGGAGCTGCCAAGCCGGGCCATTAATCCATCAATCCAATGGCTGATAGTAAAAGAAAAGACCCGGATAGGTATCAGCGGCTAGGAAAGAGGACCGAGGCTGTGAAGCAATCAGTGGCAAGTAAAGTGAAGAAACTAAGAAACCAGGAAATTTCATTGAGGTAAGAGTGTGAAGAGTTCTACCACGGAGGAAACAAAACAAAAGAAAACCCTTGCTTGGAGCTGGGTTTTCTGTCTGTCAGAAGCCCAATGCTGTGGCCCTGTCAGTTAGTATGAGTGACAGCAACTCCAAGGGACCTCAGTGTCCCCACAGGTACAATGAAGAGAGAATCTCTGCCTCCTGGAGAAGACATGTGACATTAGAGGAGGTGAATCTTGGGTCATGGACAGCATTTTTTTTTTTTCATTAAGGTCTTTTCGTAAAGCTACTTAGTCACTCCAGCTGAGAAACATACACTTGTTTACAGTTCCAGCTTTCTCGGCATTGAACTGTTCCTCAGAGCACTGGACACAAGGCTGCACACCTGTGTGGACAAACTGCTGGACAAACTGTCGCTACGGGTTATGTACCTTCCAGCCTGGCTTGGCGATGTGTTTGAAATAGGGGAAGTGGTCCTCGATCCAAGTATAGATGTCTTTCAAGGTCATGCGCTTCCTCTCGGTGCTATTGATGGCGAACTGTATCATGGCCATGTAAGAGTATGGTGGCCGCTCAGACACAGAGTCCTGCCAGGATGTGGATGCTCCCGGGGGCTCCTCGACCTGTGGGTTACGAGATGCCAAAGACAAGGAGAAAAAGAAATGACATGGAAGAGTTCATAAGACCTTCCCGGGGCCCCCTCAAATAACACCCCCTAGAGAAACCTTTTAACTGATGGAATTGTGCTAGAAACCTACTCATCTGAGACAACTATTCCATAGAATAAAATTTTAGGATCAGGAAGCTTAGCAATGATCTAGTCCAGTCCCTGGACAATGTGGAGCCACTTCTGTGTCATTGTTCATTTCGTTGAATATGTTGTCCCATAATAAGTGGAGGTCCAGTCTGCTAGTGGAAACCTCTCAGGTAAGTTTGGGTGTACATGAGGAATTTTTTTTTTAAAGATTTTATTCATTTATTTGACAGAGAGAGACAGTGAGAGAGGGAGCACAAGCCTGGGGAGCGGGAGAGAGAGAAGCAGACTTCCCACGGGGCAGGGAGTTAGACGCAGGGCTCGATCCCAGGACCCCAGGATCATGACCGAACCAAAGGCAGATGCCTAACGACTGAGCCACCCAGGTGCCTGTACATCAGGATTCTTCGAGCATTGATTTTATCCTAAAATCATGCTCATTTTTCAGACTTGGGAGTCAAGAGACCAACATCTTCATCTGCTCTCTACTACCAATGGGATGTGAATAAACCCATGTCTTTTGGGGGTTTGTATGAGATATTTTTAGGAATATAGGATGGACAAATGTCTGCAAAGCATACATTTGGCTAAATCTTGGGCAAAGAGCTGATCAGTCACAGTTGAAAAAAACTGAGCTCTGGGCTGCCTGGGCGGCCCCGTCAGTTGAGCCTCTGACTCTTGGTTTCAGCTTAGGTCATGATCTCAGGGTCATGGGATCGAGTTCCGGGTTGGGCTTGGCACTCAGCTTGGAGATAGCTTGAGATTGTCTCTCTTCCTCTGGCCCCCCGCCCCTCCGTTCGCCTAATCTCTCACTCTCTCTGGAATAAATAGATGAATAAATCCTTTTCAAAAAAATAGGGGCGCCTGGGTGGCTCAGTGGGTTAAGCCTCTGCCTTCGGCTCAGATCATGATCTCAGGGTCCTGGGATCGAGCCCTGCATCAGGCTCTCTGCTCAGCAGGTAGCCTGTTACCCACTCCCTCTCTCTGCCTGCCTCTATGCCTACTTGTGATTTCTCTCCCCATCAAATAAAAAAATAAGTAAATCTTAAAAAAAAAAATCTTTTTTCTTTTTTTTTAAGATTTTATTTATTTATTTGACAGAGAGAGATCACAAGTAGGCAGAGAGGCAGGTAGAGAGAGAGAGAGGAGGAAGCAGGCTCCCTGCCGAGCAGAGAGCCCGATGCAGGACTCGATCCCAGGACCCTGAGATCATGACCTGAGCCGAAGGCAGCGGCTTAACCCACTGAGCCACCCAGGTGCCCCTTAAAAAAAAAATCTTAAAATAATTTAAAACCTGAGCTCTAATTTTAGAAAGTGCACAAGTTTTAAGTTTTACTTATGCACACATTCATGTAAATTGTCACTTTTAAAGGCTGTGGAATGATAGATTTAAGGGCATATGCAGCAATACGGTAAAAACCACCACCAGGCCGCATAGTTGGGTCAAATTGAATCTGCTTGCCAGACTATTTAAAATGCACATCTAGGGGCGCCTGGGTGGCTCAGTGGGTTAGGTCGCTGCCTTCGGCCCGGGTCGTGATCTCAGGGTCCTGGGATCGGGTCCCACATCGGGCTCTCTGCTCGGCGGGGAGCCTGCTTCCCTTCCTCTCTCTCTGCCTGCCTTGGCCTGCTTGTGATCTCTGTCTGTCAAATAAATAAATAAAATCTTAAATAAATAAAATGCACATCTAACAACTTTATTTGCTATTAATGTATCTTCTAATAGAACTATCTTATTTTTTAAAAGATTTTTATTTTTTTGACATAGACACAGCGAGACAGGGAACACAAGCGGGGGAGTGGGAGAGGGAGAACAGGCTTCCCGTTGAGCAGCTAGCCCAATGTGGGGCTCGATCCCAGAACCCTGAGATCATGACCTGAGCAGAAGGCAACGCTTGACTTAGCCATCCAGGCGTCCCTAATAGGACTGTCTTGTTAAAAATCCTCTATTCCTTCCATATTGTTGGGCTGCCTCTTTAAAGCTCAATTTCTCCCAACTAAGGAAAGATTTCAACTTCATCATTTCCCGAATATCTACCCAGTACCTGCTAAGCGCAGAGACTAAACTTAGTGCTCATGGAATACACAGTGAGCCAGGAACAGCCACCCTCAAGGAAATGTCACAGATGGGGCCAAACAGATGACAGGCACAAAGGTAGCTCAAATGTTATGCAGAATAGCGCTAAGCGCAGGGCTAATACCAGAGCTTGGAAATTCTGCTCTACAGGTCACTTGATCCATTTCCCTTCTTAGAAGTGCCCTGCCCTGTCCCCGACTTCCCTAGTGAGAAGTCACCTTTACCTGATTCTGTTCCAGGTGACGATTCTCCTTTTCCTCCATCTCTTGCTTGATGCTGCTGGAACCCAGCCCGTCAGAACTCATCTTTCCAAGCCACTGGATGTTGGTCAAGCTGTTGTCGAGAATGCAGCCTGCCGCCTCGCCACCAGCTAGAGAGTAAACAACCCAAGATGCCACTTAGCTGCCTGATCCCTGTGCCTGGCAGGCCCATAAAAATTGGTGGGTAGGGAGCATCTCTCCAAACCTCTACCCGTAGGGACAGGGAACACGTGCTGTATCTATTGTGGTCCTCAGGTACTCTGCCCCATTACAGATCTCAGGAGAAATTCAGGAGCCACACTGAGCCTGAGAGATCAGTCAAGGCAACTTTACCAAAGCGTTAGTATTTGTGCAAAGTCACTTTTCCTCCTCATGCTTCCATTTTCTCCTTTATTAAAATGGAGAAAGATTCCTATTTCCTTATATGGTCAACAGGGAAGAGAACAGCAAAAAACAAAAAAACAAAAAACAAATCCTTTCCTAATATAAAGAAAAATAAGAGAAATGCTAAATTATAATTTGGGCACTTTCGATGGTGCCCAAAGGATCTGGGTCAAGGATTTGGGATGAAGAAAGACAAGACTTTCCCCTGGTTCAGGCTAGGTGCCTATCTGTTAAGTACCAATGTGACGGACTGCAGTCCTTGCTACCAGAGAGGAAAGGCTGGGCTCCTCACCCCTTTGCCTTGCAGACCACATACCACAGCTCTCCCATCTCTGCCTGGGAAGGGCTCCAGGTGGTCTAGGAAGATTCACATCCCTAGCTGCAGGCTTTGGTCCCAGGGTCTCGGTGACCACTTCTGTCCTCTTGGGATCATTGCTGGTTTGGGCTTGAGGCTGGGGTCCTGGAGGGTGAGTGGGGGCTCCCCCACAGCTGATGAGGATGAACTTGTTGGGCCCACTGCTGCCACTTTCTTTTCCTTTGGCGGTCAATGCTGTGATGATGCTCTGGATATTGGCATTGTTAGGGACGGCCACCACTTGGGTGTTGGGCATGGTGGGGTGGTTAATGATCTTGATCCCAGCTGGAAACTTGCAGGAGTTGGACTCTGCCGCCTCCTTGGAGGCCTGTGCTTGACCAGGCTCTTGTTGGGCAGGGGGCCTCTTAGGTTCCTCTCCTGATGTTTCACCTTGGGCATTTTGAACAGGAACGGGCAGCCTCCGTCTTTTGAGAATCAGTGGCCGACGGGGGCTGGTTTTCATTATGAATCTGTGCTTTCACTCTCCATTGAGAATCACAAGCACAGGCCCTGGAAAGTGCAAGGAACAGCAGGATGTCAGAAATCTGTTAGGCTGAGAAGGAGGTACTGCTAGAGAGAGGCATTCCTCTTTCCATGACCAAAAGCATGAGCCCACAGGCCCAGGTTAATGATCCCTGGGCCTCTGTTAAGACCTCAAACAATAAGGAGATGAATTCTACGACAAAAGAAAGCTAAAACTGAAGCATTTCAAAAGGGGAAAGCAGGGTTGAACAGAGGTCAAAATGACCAAAGGTCTTCCCGAAGCTTAAGAATGTCTGGCTACAGGGGCGCCTGGGTGGCTCAGTTGGTTGGGCAGCTGCCTTCGGCTTGGGTCATCATCCTGGAGTCCTGGGATCGAGTCCCACATCAGACTCCCAGTTCTACGGGGAGTCTGCTTCTCCCTCTGACCTTCTCCTTGCTCATGCTCTCTCTTGCTGTCTCTCTCTCTCTCAAATAAATTAAAAAAAAAAAAAAAAAAAAAAAGAATGTCTGGCTACAGAAATGAATGGGACAGTTACAAAAATGTGGAAATTTTTATGATTGTTTATTATAGTACAGATCACTTTCAGTGACTCTAGGGACAGGGATGCTGGAATAGGAGGACATTTGGCAATTTGAGGACCAAACTCTAATCCCATAATGTATTTTAGGATTGAAAAAGCCTGTATATTTTTATATCATCTCAGTCTATAAATAAAAGGATGTGTCCATAGGATCAGAGGAGAAAGGCAGAGTGCACTACTGCTCCCTTGCCATCGCCTCCCACTTCACAAGACCTCAGAAGAAAACAGAAACTGCTCTATTCAATGAGGCCCATGGTGCTATTCATCTCACAGGCTATTATCCTTGCTGGTAAAAGCAAGAGTACACTTTTCTTTCACAATTTGCAAAATATTTCTATAGTGACATTTTAGTACTTGCATGTGCTTATTCATATTTTAACCTTTCTAAGCATGTCACCCGATTGCTTGATTTCTCTTCCAAAACCAAGACTACATTCCCTATCTCTCGGCCAACAGAATGTGCTGTCATCAATATGCTAAGTTGGCTTTGTCATGTTAAGGAAAATAGTTTTATCTTTTTTTTTAAGATTTTATTTATTTATCAGAGAGAGAGAGGGGGAGAGAGCGAGCACAGGCAGACAGAATGGCAGGCAGAGGCAGAGGGAGAAGCAGGCTCCCCACCGAGCAAGGAGCCCGATGTGGGACTCGATTCCAGGACGCCGGGATCACGACCCGAGCCGAAGGCAGCCGCTCAACCAACTGAGCCACCCAGGCGTCCCAATAGTTTTATCTTTTTAAAAAAATGTGTTGGGGCACCTGGGTGGCTCAGTGGGTTAAAGCCTCTGCCTTCGGCTCAGGTCATGATCCCAGGGTCCTGGGATCGAGCCCCGCATCAGGCTCTCTGCTTGGCAGGGAGCCTGCTTCCCTCTCTCTCTCTACCTCTCTGCCTACTTGTGATCTCTGTCTGTCAAATAAAATTTAAAAAATAATTAATTAAAAAATTAAAAAAATAAAAATGAAAAAATAAAAAAAATGTGTTTATTGGGCGCCTGGGTGGCTCAGTCACTTAAGCATCTGCCTTCAGGTCAGGATATGATCCAGGGGTCCTGGGATCAAGCCCCACGTTGGGTTCCCTGCTCAGCGGGGGAGTCTGCTTCTCCCTCTACTCCTCACCCTGCTCTCCTGCTCTCTCTCTCAAATAAATAAAATCTTAAAAAAACTTTTTTGTGTTTGTTGACTTTAATAGACACACAGAATACTCTGCCATCCTGTAAAATCATGTAATCCTCTTTAAAGGTACTTTGACAGAAAAATGGGCTGTGTTAGGAAATCCAGTATCTCCCTAAAAATGTCTGTCACAGCCCAATGACATTTGTCACCTGCTTTGAGTTCACAGGCTCTCTCCACTCGCCCCCTCCCTTTCCTTTATAACTAGGTTTCCTCTACTTCCAAATCTCAGTTTTATTTCTACCTCCGGTCTCTTTGGGCCTGCCTCCCTCCCTCCCTTCCTCCCTCGCCCACCAATGAGGAAATACTATTATTCCTTCCCCATCCCCAAAAGGTATCTTCCGGGTCTAAGGCTTAATTTTGTTTTCAACTCTCTGACCAGTCTCTTCCTATCATGTCCAACTCTTTAATCTAAGCTAGGGGACTTCCAGAGTGACCCCTCTGACACCACTGCCCATCCTGAACAGGGAAACCTTGCAGGTTCTCAGGAACCGGGAGAAGGGCCCTGGAAAAGGATGGGTGGAGGCAGTGCTGCTCAGTGGTGAGAGCGCTTGGGAGGAGCGGAGGGTGTCGACAGTTTTGTCTTTGACTTAATGCAGAATAAGCTCAATCTTCACGCCAGCCACGGCCGGCCTAGAAAAGTAGGCCAGCAGCAGCAGCAGCCCCGAGGTGATGGGCAGGACGCAGAGGTCAAACTTCCAGGGAAGGCCAAGAGGTGATGTGAGGAAGAAGCAAGGACAAGGCCAGGAGGTTGGAGGCAGAAAAAGTTTGCACCCTCTCCCAGCCCTCCTTCCCGTGGGGCCCCAAACCTCCACTCCGGTCCAGCGCCCTGCCGCTAGACCCCCTGACCTCGACGCCCGAGCCCGGGCTCCCTTGCCTCTGCCCCGGCCCCGGCTCAGACTCCATTCCTCCGCGCCCCTCCACCCCCCCCCCCCCCCGCCCCGCTCACCTCCAGTCTGCAGCCGCCGCCGCTGCTGCTGGGCTGTGGCTCCGAGGGCGGGCTCCGGGCTCCTCCAACCTGGGGGCCGAGCCAGGGGCCCGGACAGGGACTCGCGCCAGGCCGGCCGGGTCCCCGGCGGTGCGGGAGGGGTGGGGAATCCCGGGGGATCCCGGGAGGGGAGGGGTCCCGGGCCAGGAGGCCGGGGGTGGGGTCGGGCACCGGAGCTTTCAGTTTGTTCCGCTGTTTGAAATTGGCGCCGGCGGAGCGTTGCGGTCACGTGACGGAGCGTCGCCAATCGGCGGCCGTCCTTGTCTCAGCGTTCCGGGCTCGAAAGCCGCTGCGGCCCTGGGGAGCGGCGGCCGGGACGCCGCCGGGCGGGTAAGGCGGGCAGGCGGCCGGCTCGTGGGGAGGGGGGCGGCCGGGGGCGGCCTGGAGGGCGCAGGAGGGGCCCCCGCGGCGGGGGGCGGCCGGGCCGGCGGGGGCGGCGGGGAGACGGCGCTGCCCGGGCCGGGGCCCTCAGCCTGCGCTCCCTCGCGCGTTCCGGGTCGCTGTCCTGCGCCCGCCCCCCGGCGCCACTCTTCCCGCCTCTCTCGCGGTCCTCCGGCCCTTTCAAAGCCTCCCGGGTTTGACTTCCCTCCTGGGGGGAAACGACTCCTTGCCCAGCCGACGAACAATCGTCTGGCCGCTTCGACTAGTCAACCGGCGTGTCATCTTGTTTAAGCTTCCTCCATCTTAAAGAAAACTCCACGCCATGATAATACTTGATTAACTTGGGCGACACATTTTGTTGAGCACCTACATATGTGCCAGGCCCAGCTAGGATAACAGTGGTAGTAGGGGAGGTTCTTTCTTTACCCCGTATACAGTCTGACGGGAAGAGAGGAGACAACAGCCATTTCTGAAGAATCGAATTAAGCAAGAGCAGAATTATAGCTGTGAAGGGATAAATTAGAGAGGTCATTGATGACTGAGTATCTACGATAAGATTTTGCCTTCGGTAGGTCAGGAAAGGATTTTCTGAGCTTTTCTGAGATGGTGTGCAAAGGCTGTGTGGCAGGAAGAAAATTGGGGGTGTACAAAGACTGAAGAATAGCACAGGAGTCAGGGCTGAGAGACCTGAACAGAGTGTGGTGTGAGACGAAGCTGGAGCTTGAGGAAATAGGATCTTAGCCATAACTGAGGGAATTTGGGCCTTATCCAGAAATCAGAAATTTTAAGCTGTGAGTCAAGATCAGATTTGCATTTTTAAAAGCTTCCCCTGCAGGGGGTGCTGGAGTGGATTAGGGTAGACCCGTTTAGGCTACTGCAGTACTCCAGATCAGGACTGTTGGAACTTCAAAGGTGGTGGGGAGAGAAAGAGCAATGAGTGAGAGGCAAAAGGGGCATTATTGAAGACATGCTTAAGAGGTAAGATTGTCAGGGCTTGATGATGTTGGATGGGGACAGAGGTGGGACAAGTCAAGGTTTCTGGCTGCGTAACTAGATGAATGATAATACCATACCCCGAGCAAGGGCCTTGGAAGATAATCACCTGTGGAGCGGGTGCAGGGGAGATGATAATTAATTCAGTTTTAAATATATTGAGTTATGGGGCACCTGGGTGGCTCAGTGGGTTAAGCCTCTGCCTTCTGCTCAGGTTGTGATCTCAGGGTCCAGGAATTGAGCCCGGCATCGGGCCCTCTGCTCAGCAGGGAGCCTGTTCCCACCCCCTCTTACTACCCCCCTCGCCTGTCTCTCTGCCTACTTGTGATGTCCATCTGTCAAATAAAGAAATACAATCTATAAATTTGTTGAGTTTGAGGGCACCTGGGTGGCTTTGTTAAGTGTCTGCCTTTGGCTTGGGTCTTGATCCTGGGGTACAGGATCAATCCCTTCATCTGACTCCCTGCTCAGCAGGGAGTCTGTAACCTCTCCCGATGCTTGTGTGCTTTCTCTCTCTCTGTCAAATAAGTAAAAAAATAAAACCTTAAAAAGGAAAAAAAAGATATTTAGAGTCAACTGGAAAATTTAAAATATATAAATAAGTTGAATTTCAGCTGTATTTGAGACAGCTAGTTGGTGTCAAGTAGGCAGTGGGTATGTGGGTACTGAGTGTAGAGAATTCTAAGCTGAGCGTATAAATACTTAAGTCATCCACTTGTAGTTGTGAGCCGATAATTGCCTATGAAAGGTGTGTAAAGTAAGAAGAGCTCCAAAACACAGCCAGACGGAAAGGTTTTAGAGAGTAAACAGGACTGACCTGCGACTATGGCATGAAGAGAATGGATGCAGATATATATAGGTTTGTATGTTCGGTATCTGGAAAGTGAGAGTATTTTCTTTGGTGTCTCTTGCATTCTTTGTGGAGCAGGAAGTAAGGTCATTTGTTAAGAGGGATGGGGAGTTTTAAGGTTTTAAGAAAGTGGAAATATCTTAAGATAATCTGCAGATAATGAGTTGATGAAGGAAACATAGTAGGATTACTGCCGAGCAATGTCAGGTCTATTGGAGGCTGGCTAATGTCAACACTTTGACTGGAGTCATTGCTATTGCTGTCCTCTCTCCACGGGACTCTTGCAGCAGCCCTTTAACCGGGCACCCTGCTTCCTTTCTCCACGCCTGCTCTCCCAACCCACCTGTTCTTACAGACTGTCTGAAGCTATCATTGTAAAATATAAATGTCGCTTCCCTGTCCAGAGCCTTGCCGTGGCTTCCTGTCACACCAAGAATAATTAAGTCCAGAGTCCTTCACCTTGCCTGTGAAGCCCTGTGTCACTTGAACTGGTTCTCCTCTTCTCTCCTTTCTTCATTTCAGGTCTTTGCACAAATATCACTTTTTCAGTCGCCCTCCCTGACAACCCTGTCTAAAAGAACAGAGTTGGGTCAACCCCTTATCCTGTTTGGTTTTTCTCCATAGACACTTCCCAGCTAGGATGTAAGCACCATGAGGGCAGGGATTTCATTTTGTTCTCTGGTTTATATTTCCAGCCCCAGGAACAGGGCCTAGCACTGTTGGCACTCAGTAAGTGTTGGTTGAATGGCTGAATGAACAAACAAACAGCTGGGTGTATTACCTGTGTTCTCCCTAAAAATGTTAGTTCCTGAGTTTTGTCCTTTCTTTTTCCTTTACCTGTATGTCCGCTGCCTAGTGACATAAGTAACATAAGACTATGTTACTTTTTATTGTTGACTGACTGAATGAGTCATGAATGTGTGGTGGGACCCATCTGCC
Source organism: Mustela lutreola (assembly GCF_030435805.1). Lineage (NCBI taxonomy): Eukaryota > Metazoa > Chordata > Mammalia > Carnivora > Mustelidae > Mustela > Mustela lutreola. The sequence goes on from NC_081297.1 coordinate 44,960,644, forward strand.
CTGTTGGGGGACTTTGCTAGATGCTCAGCTGTACCTCCCATGCAACTCTCTGTTGCATGCAGACTTCTCTCCCACGCTTCCACTGATGAAGCTCTTACTAAAGTCGATCTGGTTACTAGATCTGGCCACTTTTTTCAGACTTTTTATTACTCCATAGGCCTGTTGATCCTGCTTCTGTGTCTAGTCCCCATTTCCACTGACATAGCCCAGATTCAGGCCTGATCATTTCTCACTTAAGTAACCTCCTAAAACCTGACCCCCTACTTCCACAGTACTCCCTCTCCTTCCACACTGTTGCCAGGATGACCTATCTAAAAGACAAAAACAACTAATTATGACATTTATGAAACAATTGAAAATTTGAACAGGTCTAGGTATTTGATAATACATTTTTTAATTTGTCAAAGAGAGCACAAGCAGGGGGAGTGGCAGGCAGAGGAAGAAGCAGGCTCCCCGCTGAGCAAGGAGCCCTATGCGGGACTTGATCCCAGGACCCTGGGGTCATGACCTGAGCCAAAGGTAGAAGCTTAACCCACTGAGCTACCCAGACATCCCTGGATATTTGATAATATTAAGGAATAAATATATACACATACATATATATATATATATATATATATATATATATATAAAATTAATGGAGATGATATAATGGTTGGCAATATCATCTTCATAATACAGGAGTAGAGGAAGTGGATGAAGGGTGTGATGGATCCAGATGGCTATGGGTTGATGATCGTTGCAGCTGGGTGATGGGTACATGGGGGCTCATATTATTCATCCTCCTTTTGTGTATGTTCAAAATTATCTGAAGAGAAAGTTAAAAAAAACAAACCAAGTGTGATCACATCGTTCTGCTTGAAAATCCTCAGCAACTACTTAGGCTAGAGTCCAAACACGTATGGCACACCTGCTTTTTCTTTTACTTTTCTTTTCTTTTTTTTTTTTTTTTAAAGATTTTATTTATTCAGTTGAGAGAGAAAGAGAGCACACAAGCAGGGGGAGAGGCAGAGGCAGAAGGAGAAACAGGGTCCCCTCTGAGAGCCGGATGTGGGATTCGATCCCAGGACCTGGAGATCATGACCTGAGCCGAAGGCAGCCACCTAACCATCTGAGCAACTCCCCGGCACCCCACACCTGCTTCTTCTGACTTGACCCTGACACGGGTCCAGCCTCTGAGGTCTTGCATCTGACTTTGCCTATGCTGTGTCCTGCTTCATGGAGTCTATGATACCTTTAATTCACGGTCTTGTCTCCGGGCCTCTGTATGTGCTGTTCCTCAGCCTGGAGGCTTTCCCTAGCCCTTCTGTACTAGGTCACGTATTACCCTCTGTAGAAGGCCTCCCCTACAGTACGTGGAAGCATTCTTTATCATAATCTTCTGTCTCTCTCTGCTAGCCTCTCAGTTCTTTGAAGACAGGCACAATCTTACCTTTGTGTCCCTACAAGCACTTGGCACTTGATAAATAATCATAGAATCAATGGTTATGCATCTTTAAATTCCCAACACCCAGCATGGCATCCAACACACGCTGGATCAGTGTGCACTGAATGAACGTTGTTGAACGGGAACTCCTGTGTTTTTACTTTGGTGGTTGTAGGGATAGGAAGCTGTGCTCCCTGCAGTGTGGAGGTAGGGGTGGTAGTTGATAGTAGAACTGGTTGACAGAGGATGAGCAAGAGCTGGGGACGTAATCCTCAGAATTGTCCCCCACCTTTTGTTTTTTCCCCCTCTGCAGGCATGGGTTGGAATCGGAGCCTGAACTCCGACCTGACTACAACCAGCATCATGCGGTTACTAACTGCTCTTCATTCACCTATTGATGCCTCCCAGAAAAAAACGCCGCCAGCGTTCCCAGAAAGGCCAGCTGCTATTCCAAGAACCACCACTGGAGGGCCCCAAACACCACTATGGCTCTCCCCAGCTTACCATCACCCACACGAGACAGGTGCCCAGCAAGCCCATTGACCATAACACCATCACTTCCTGGGTAGGCCATGGAATTCTTACTTTGACTTTTGCTTGGTTAGGCTTTTCAGAATGCTGCCACTTCTGCCCCTTAAGCCAGGGCCTCCAAAGGTTCCTGGGGGCTGGGATAAGGAGGCAATGTATTCTTTTTGTTATCAGCCATCTTTGTATATTTTCTTTTCTTTTTAAAGATTTTGTTTATTTATTTGACAGAGAGAGAGATCACAAGTAGGCAGAGAGGCAGGCAGAGAGAGGGAATAGGGGAAGCAGGGTCCCCACTGAGCAGAGAGCCTGACAAGGGACTTAATCCCAGGACCCTACGACCATGACCTGAGCCAAAGACAGAGGCTCAATCCACTGAGCCACCCCGGTGCCCTGTATATTTTCTAAGTTCAAGCTGAGGCAAAAGCTGCTTGGAGTAGGAGTCTTTCCCTCCACATTCTTCTTAAAGAGTTCAGTATAAAAGTTTCATTACCCAGTAGGTCACTGAAGCAGCCAGATAAATGGCAGAATGAGTAAAAAATGAGATTGTTCCCCAAGCTTCACTTGAGAGGTAAACTATTTAACTAGGTATGGTATTTACAGTTTAATAGAGTAAACCTGGGAAAAAACCCACAGAAATGACATGTCATATTTTGACATGACATATTTTGACATATTTCAAGGCTCTAGGAAGAGAATACAGCTACTGTCAGGGCAGTAGTATAGCCAGAGGGCCAGACAAAAGCATAAACTTCACTTAAGAGTGCTTAATAAATATAGCTTGTTCAGGATTAGTTGGAAGAAACAAATACTTGCTTCAGAATTGTAGAAGAAACTGAAATGTTAGAATCCCGTGGTTGAGGAGTGAACATTTAGAGAACTCTTCATGTGTTGGGTGTTTTTTTTTTTTTTGGTTGTTTTTTTTTTTTGTTTTTAATTAATTAATTAATTAATTAATTTGACAGAGAGAGATCACAAGTAGGTAGAGAGCCAGGCAGAGAGAGAGGAAGGGAAGCAGGCTCCCTGCTGAGCAGAGAGCCCGATGTGGGACTCGATCCCAGGACTCTGAGATCATGACCTGAGCCGAAGGCAGTGGCTTAACCCACTGAGCCACCCAGGCGCCCTGTTGTTTTTTTTTTTAAAGAAGAGTTGTGTGGGTTTTTTTTTTTTAAGTTTATGCAGAGAAGCAGGCTCTCCACTGAGAAGAGAGCCTGATGGGGGCTCAATCCTAGGACACTGAGATCATGACCTGCGCCGAAGGCCGAGCCTTAACCCACTGATCCACCGAGGCACCCCCATGTGTCAGGTCTTAATGCTAGCTGCTTCCCATACATGATCTCATTTCCTATTCTTGAACTCAGCATTCACTCCACTGGGGGCCTTCTTCGTGCCAGGCACTCTGCCAGGTTCTGGGCATCAAAGGTGAGGAAGATTGCTGGTCTCTATCCTCAAAGTTTAAAGATTGTTAAACAAGTTGTGGTGCTATAAAGTAAAGGAGGCATTGTCCCTTTTCTTAAACACAAGGAAGCAGAAAGCCAGAGAGATCGAATTACTTGCCCAAAGCTCATATCACTTTATTTTAGTATCCTTTTAGAGGGATATTTTGTTCTGTGGCCATTACTATAGTGGGCCCCCATTTAGAATTCTGGTCCTTTAGTATAGTTTCCACCCTCAGGTTCCTATTTGATAGCTGGCTTGCCTCACTTCTTTTTGGTTTTTGTTTTTGATCCTTAAGGTATCACCTCAGTTTGATACGACAGCAGAAGGCTGGTTCCCAGTGAACCAGAAGCGTCATCATCGAAACCAGGCAAGACATTCAAGTCGAAAATCCACCACTTCCAAATTCCCACATCTAACATTTGAGAGTGCGCTGCCTTCCTCCGGTTCAGCCGCACTTGGGATGCCCTTGGCCAGGGAATGCCCTGGTCAGTCAGAAAAGCGCATTTCTGGAAGGTCCTTAGTTCCAGTGCTCAGTCCTCAAAGCTATGGGGAAGTGTCAGCACACGTGCTTCAAAACTTACCTTACGTATTCATTCCACCTGATATCCAGACCCCAGAGTCATCGTTTGTGAAGGAGGGGCCCGTTTCCCCCAATCAGAGGGAATGTAGCCTTCTGAGCGGCTCCTTCCACACTAGTACTCCCAAGAGCCCAGAGGCTGGGCCTGTTCTAGTTAAAGACACCCCTGAAGAGAAGTATGGGATCAAGGTCACATGGAGGAGACGACGCCACTTGTTTACTTACCTCAGGGAGAGAGGGAAGCTGAACAAAAACCAGTTCCTTGTGAAGAACTCACTGGATTCCTCAGACTCCAGCAGTCTTGAGAAATTTTCATGAAGTTACTAAAGTACTTTTCTGGCTCGCAGAAGAGTACATTAGGAGAATAAAATGGAAATAAAACCAATAACCTCAATAGAAAAAAGATGTCTTAACCAGAATTTTGGAGTCATAAGGGAATTCAATTCCCAGATTTGCTTTTTAAAATATCTTTCCCTAGAAAGTTTTTAGTGTCAGAAACAGTTCATATTTTTCTTACATTAACTGTTTAAAATTTTAAAGTATTTTGTAACTATTTAAAATGTATGTAAATAAATGGTTGCAGAAAGGTTTTAGAGACTCCTGCTTCTGATTACCAATCACTCAGCAATACTGCCTTCTCCACAAAAGGTCTGTCTTCATTGTTTTTTAAAAACCACTAATTAATCCTCTAATCACCTCATTCAAACTAATTCATTCCACATTTTTGAGTACAATCTCTGTGTCAGGCTCAGCAGCAGCTTCCTTTATGATATGATGGGTAGGGAAACATTAAAGCAAACTCTGCAACTTTGTAGCTGAGCTGTCCCCTCTGCAACCTTGCTCCTCTGCTCAAAGGCCAAGGTGAGGAAAGGCAGCAAGCCCTAACTGAATACAATGGGGTCAGGGGTCATAAAGGGGATGTAGATAAGTTGCTTAGGTTTGCCGTATTTTGTTTTTTTTTTATTTGCATCCAAACTAATCTGTAAATATCAAATAGGATGGGAAAATGATTTCTTGAAATGTATGTAATTAAATATGGAAACTTCTCAGAGAAGACTACTTACTGTGACTAGAGCATGTCCACCCAGTCCGTTGCCCTTTCACCAATACAGATAACATCTCTTTCAACTGCATCTGTTCAGTTTTAAGCATCTACTCTGTCTGGTTTAGCCGGAGCTAAACAAGCAGGGATTATTCTGTTTATTTCACAGATGGGACTCTGAAGCCCCCATAATCAACTGTGTTTAGGGTCCCCCAGAGAGCGGAGGCTGACACATCAAAGGGATGCTCTGCTCTCCCAGCTTGTGCCAACTTCTGTGCCTCTTAGAAAGGCAAACCAGTGTGGAAACAGCTGACCTCCGAATGCTATAAAGACAACATGCAGTAACTTGTGCCAGGGTGTTTTGTAGGGCTTACAATAATACGTACGTTGGTGGTGAGAAAGGAAGTGGCGACAAGATTTATTGGAAATGAGAGTACATATTTGGATAGGGAATCTCGTGGGATATGGATGTTTGAAGATCATCCACAGAGAGGTAAACGGGAAAGGTTCTTAAAATCTGTAGAATTGATCCAGCAATGCTGTAAAGGCTTGGGCTGGAGTAGGGAAGGCGGAAGGAATTTTGTGCAGTTGGAATGCGATACCAGATAACTATGAAAGATGCATTCAACGGCAATGACTGCTGTAGAGGGTGCAAGTGTGCTTCCCGGAAGGCTCTGGTGTCGGGAGGGCCCGGACTGTGAGGGCGCCGGCAAAGGTCTGTGAGTGAGTTCTAACATTACAGACTTCCAGAGAGCGCTGTGGGTGGTCTGTGGGTACAAACGGCGGCGACTCGGGGAGGCCGCTCAGTGGGTGGCGGTTAGGGGGATGGGCCGCTCCTCCGACAAACTGACTTCCACCCCGCTGGGAGCCACCGCGACTGACGCGGACACATCCCTCCGCCCTCCACCCCATCCGGGAGAAGCGCTCGGGGAACCCAGCTTTACCCAGCGCGTCACCAGAGTTCGAGCGCAGGCGCCTTTAACTCCCGGCGCCTCCGCCCCCTAGAAACCCTCCCGCATCGCCGGGCGGCAGCAATAGCCAATGAGGTACGAGCGGTGCGCACGAGGACCAATAGGCAGAGGCAACAGTGCGGGGTGCGGTTGCCAGGGGGCGGGGCCCGGCTTCCTGCCAGGCTTGCCACCCTAGCAGGGGCGTCGGGGGTTCTGGACTTGGTTGCCACTTCCTGAGCCGCGGGGATGGAGGCGTCGCGCTGCCGGCTCGGACCCCGCGGGGACAGGTCCGAGAGGGGTGGTGGCTGGTCTCGTCTCGAGCGGGGCGGAAGGACTGAGTGAGACCATGACGGTCCTCTCTGGGAGCTCTGAAGAGAGGGTGGTGGTCTCGCATCGGGGAGGGAGGGACGGATTTGGCGGCGGGAGGCGAGTTTGGGGCCCCCCGCTTCGCGGTGGGGGGATCCCTTTTTCCCGGTGAGCGGTAGGAGGCAGAGGCTCTGCAGCCCGCACCGAGAGCGGGGACTTTGTGTTCAGGTCCCTGCTTGGGAAACTCTTGGCGTTTTCGTTATGAGCTCGTTAGGAGCTCGTCTTGCTCTCTGTGGGCCTCGCTTACTCAAAATGCGTTAGCCGTGCTCCTCGCGCACTGCCCGGCAGGATCATAACTGAGGTGGATGAAGCCCTTCCCGGGGGTGTTGAGGCGGAAGGTTGTGGGTGGTATTTAATCATTTGCTCTAATGCCATTGCTTTTGGCAGGCGGTGCTGAATTCTGGAACGGAGTCCGAGGGCTGAAAGTGCGAAACTAATCTTTTGCTTCTATCTGCTTCATAGTAATTGTCTTTTATTTAGGATTGTTCGTCTTATTTGCAGTGTACCATACCCCTGTTTGCGCCCCTCTTTCCTGCCTCCGCCAGAGGGAGAGTCTGGGAAATAAAACAATCCGAAATCTCAGTCTGTCAATTTCTTGTTAGCTAGGTTAATGGAAAGTTAAGGGGGAGCGGCATGAATTCATTGGCTTCAAACTTCGGCATTGTCGAAGAATTGAACTCATACACGCCAACAGTATTCCCCGCTTTTTATGCCATTACCATGGCAAATAAAGATGTAGCATGTAAGGATTTAGTCTGATATTTAAATTAGTAGATATTTAGACGATTCTAAACAATTTAAAAACGTCACAAGGAGGTGTTGGGCATAGAGAACCCCTGTTTTCCCCTTTCATCACATTTTATTTATGTGATAGCTGCTATCTGAAAGATTTGTTCTCTGCACTTTCTTTTTCTCAAATTGAGAGAAAATAACCCACGTTTACCAGTATACCATGGAAATGCTAGGAAGACGAAGATAAAATTCAGCGTCTTTGTTGAATTCAGATGGTGTATGTTCAGTGTGGTCATTCAGTAAATTAATTGAATGAATTTATGGCAATAAATTTCTTGGGTACCAGGTATTTGATATATGACGTGATTTTTGGGGGGTGGGGTGAGGAATTGACTTTGAAACTGAGACCAGGAGGCAAAGTGGCTTTTAATCTATTGGATCTGAAGTTTAAAGGGATGGTTTTAAAGTTTTCCCCTCTTTTTCTTTAACATCAAAGGAGAGCGTGAGTCACTTAATGTTTCTACTGCCCTAGGTAATATTAAGTGCTGTTTCTATGACTGTTTAACTCAGTGGTTGCTGAGGAGTGGAAATGTCTCTTCTATTTTGGCTTCAGGTTGCGTGTTTAATGTTTTTGGTGAAATACATTGATACATTTTTTGGTATTAATACCTTTCGATGTGAAGTATAATATCTGACTTTTAAGTTTCCTGTGATTTTTTTTCCTTTAAATTTTACCATGTTTCCTTTGATTGTTTACCATGAGGAAGATTTCAATGAAGTGGAAAAATTACTAACAAACTTCAATTATTTTTCCTATTTCTGAAATAGTGGGTGAAAATTGGGGATGGAATTTGAAACATCACTCTCAGGACCTTTGTTGAAGCGAGGCATTTTGTATTATAGATTCCCTGGAGATGACCATGCCTGGCTAGAGCTAGAACTTGAGCTTTCTCTGGCCTTTGTCCCTGATAGAGAATTGAAGGTATGGTGAGAGATTTCTCCATGTGATGTGACCTTGTGACCCAGTTGACTAAGAATGTTCTAGTCTGTGGTTTACATTAGGAATAAAAACAGGCATAGTAGCTGGAGCTTATGTATTGTCCAGGCTTGTTCTCCTCTCTCACGTTCTCTCTTTTTGAAGATTTATTTATTTTAGAGAGTGTATGTGCACGCGAGAGTGAGTGAGCACGGGGAGGGGCAGAGGGAGAGAATCCTGAAGTAGACTTCCCACTGAGTTGGATCCCTGGACTGAGACTACGTGACCTGAGCCAAAATCCAAGGGTCAGCCACTTTACCTTCTGCAACAGCCAGGTGTGCCCCTTTCTCTTTTTTGAATGGTTCATCAGGTCAACTAATTGTTGGCAAATAGACTTACCCAGTGCTTAAATATAATCAGAATAACTAATCCATGACTGCAATATGTTTGGCGGATATTAAAAGCTCCTAATACCATCAGACTTGCATGTATTTCTCCAAATGCAGACCTAGAAAGGAGAGACTAATCCTCTGCAGTAAATTTTATTTTTTCTGAGACCCTTCTGTTCCAAGCAGACAGACTCAGACATTTTTTGGAATAGTTTTCATTTCTGACTTTGCTTATTCTTTCCTATGGAAACTCTGCTGTTTTTCCTGCATCTGTGCCCATTGAAAGAAGATGCTAACATTTATTCTTACTAAGGGGAAATATATGCTTGAATTACTCGGAGGCAGAGTTGAAGTTGCCTTGCTTCTCTGTATTTGAGGACTTTGGGACAAGAAGGGGCCTTGATCATTCCTTTCGTTCTCCTGTTTGAGAAGAGTGGAATTATTATGGCTTCTTTCAAACTAGAATTTCCTGTGCTCTGCTTTTGCTTTATCTCCTCCAAATCCATTCACTAGAAATAAGCCCTTTGTTCTGCTAAATTTATTCTGCCTCATCAGATGTCCTTACTGTCAGAAGTAATGAAGGCTGCAAAATTTTCCTGGCCTGCTTGAGGAAGACGCCATGGCCACATGCTGATTGATGTGCTGTCTTTATTTACTCATTTTAATACCTGTCACGAGGGCTTGATAATGAGGATTGCCATCTCTGTCTTGCTGCCTTAGAACTTCTGCAAAAACATAAATGATGAGTACTGTGTCATGTGAGTCACAGAACCCCTGGAAGACCATGGTTCTGAAGAGGGTTACAGTAATACTTTTATTGTTTATAAGATGGCATTTGCTGTTTTACCACATGGCATTGTGGGAGACACTGGAAACTTCTACTGGGTTCTTGAGTTCTGGTCCCAGCTTTTTTACTCTCTGGCAGTGTGATTTGAGCAGCTCATATACTTTTTTTTTTTTAAGATATTATTTATTATTTATTTGACAGACAGAGATCACAAGTAGGCAGAGGCAGGCAGAGAGAGAGAGAGAGAGAGAGGAGGAAGCAGGCTCCCTGCTGGGCAGAGAGCCCAATGCGGGGCTCGATCCCAGGACCCTGGGATCATGACCTGAGCCGAAGGCAGAGGCTTTAACCCACTGAGCCACCCAGGTGCCTCAGCTCCTTTACTTTTTTGGCTTTAGTTTTCTCCTCTGGAAAATGAGGGCTTCTTTGGATTCCCTCAGAGATTTATAACAAATTTATAAAATGACATATATATTTTAAAATAATGCATGGCTCAAATTTCAAAAGATACAAAATAATATTCAGTGAAAAATATGTCTTGCTGTCTCCGTTCACCTTGTTCATTCATTGATGGACATCCTAGGGGACCTTCCAAAGATATTGTGTTAAATAATCTATAAATTTTCCTTTCCCCCTCCTAAAGTTGATGATTTTAAATTTTAGGGTAAAATAGAACACTTTTAACCCTACTGTCTACTTTCATCATTGACGAGGTGTTTTTAGAATACAAACTATAGCTCCTGGAAAATTTTTCCTGTAGTAATTAAAGTATAGAAAATAAGACCGTAAGAAGAAAACAAGTATTATTTTTCAGACAGGCTCCTAGAAGAATAAATCTTGGTATTCAGTGTTTCAGGAAAAAACTTCAGTACATCTGTAGTTTGCCTTTGATTTTAGGTTTTAGAATGCAACCAATTTTTCTTTTAAGATTTTGTTTATTTATTTGACAGACAGAGATCACAAGTAGGCAGAGAGGCAGGCAGAGGGCAGGGGGTGGAAGCCGGCTCCTGCTGAGCAGGGAGCCCCTTGGAGGGCTCCATCTCAGGGCCCTGAGATCATGAGCAGAACCTTAACCCACTGAGCCACCCAGGTGCCTCTAGAATGCAACCAATTTGATAGATAATTGACTTGTTTCACTATTGAAACAGTGTAGGGGGCCTGGGTGACTCAGTCATTAGCGTCTGCCTTTGGCTCATGTCATGATCCCGGGGTCCTGGGATTGAGCCCTGCATCGGGCTCCCTACTCAGTGGGTGGAGGGGGGTGCTGGTCTCCCTCTCCCACTCCCCCTGCTTGTGTTCCCTCTCTCGCTCTGTTTCTCTCTGTCAAATAAATAAATAAAAATCTTAAAAAAAAAAAAAAAGGAACAGTATAATTTGGTTATGGCAATGCCATATGAACTATAGATAAGGTAGAGAGGAGTTTGTTTATTTATTTATTTTTGGCTGAGTAAAGGTCTTAAGTGTGCTGTTTTAAAAGGGAAAATCTAAAAAAAAAAAAAATGAAAGGCAAAATCTGAGGGGCGCCTGGGTGGGTCAGTGGCTTGGGCCTCTGCCTTCGGCTCAGGTCATGATCTCAGGGTCCTGGGATCCAGACCCATGTTGGGCTCTCTGCTCCGAGGGGAGCCTGTTTCCCCACCCCCCCACCCCGCCTGCCTCTCTGCCCACTTGTGATCTCTCTCTCTCTCTTTCTCTCTGTCAAATAAATACATACATACATCTTTAAAAAAAAGAAAAGGGAATATCTGTCAAGATAAAATGTTCGGTAATAAGGCTTACGTTTGAGTATCCTTTGCTGCCCTCATAGCATGTCACTAATTTGATCTCTCTTGAGCTTCATACATCCAAAGAAAGCAGGGCTGGTATTGTGATCTTCATGTTATAGATGGGGAAGTTAAGAATGAGAAAGGGTATGATATACCTAAGGTCACATGACAAGTAAGTGATGCAGTCAAAAGTAAAATTCAGAAGTAAAATCCAGGCTTTTGATTTCTAGTCTCTACTTCCGCCCCCCACCCCCTGATCATGTATTATCAAAATATCTATTCCAAATATTCTGGATGCCATTTTTACAAATAAATGATGACAGTGGGTACTGATTACATTCTAATTGTTTTTAGCATGAGCAGTTGAAGAAATCAGACATTTTAGTGAAGTATTAATTTCATCCAATGGAAAGGGAGTGGAAATATTTCCTTGGTATTGTTAGGCAAACAAATGCACTTTCATCTTTATCCAAGAACTAGAAGGAGAGTAAGAAATATTCCTGAAGAGAGAAATGTAACCCTGAGGAAAGGAGAATCAGGCAAAAGGCAGAATGAACTTAGATTCTGAGTAACATTCATTTTACATCCAGAAGAAATGAATTCTTTGACTTCTGACTCAAATTATACATTTAAAATAATCTTTCTGTTTGGTTCATTCAAAAGGATGTTTTTGCTTTTACTCTGTGGAACATGCAAATGAAGAGGGTTTCACTCTAATTTTTCTTGCTGCATTATTTGGGGCCAAATGAATGATTCAATCAGTTACCAACTTTTCCTTCTCATTGCCTCTCTCCCCGCAAACAATTTCTCCTTCTTTCTGAAGAAAAGAAATAGACCCACTAAATGGACCTCTTGGGAAATGGATTTTCATTCCCTGGCTTCAATTAAGTTAGTTGCAGATTGTGGCAGTCATTCAAGTAGAAAAGGGCTGAGCCTAGAATACTAACATTTGTCCTCAGATGAAGAAGGATAGGTTTCAAAGGAGTCTTTTCTGGCAGTTCTAATTTGATCTTCCTATGCCTTTTCCCAGGAGCAGCGTTCTGAGCTAGCCAGAGGTGTTCTTGGCATCTCAGTGCATGTGAAAACATAGCCTTCTAGGACTGACATTTGGGACTGGGACAAAGTAACTCTGTTTGTCAGTTGACTTAGAGGAAATTACTTTAGTAATAGCTATTGCCCACTTATGACACCAGAATCAGTCCAGACGGTGAAACCTGATGACTCCTTTTCACTATATACAACTAACCAACTTCTCTCATGGGTTTCTTCAGAATCCACTCACTGGCTTAGAAATTCTGCTACCTAAAAATACCAAATGAATGGGCATCCTGACTGAAAAGATTCTTGGCAGACTTGTTGAAATACCATAGTAGTGCAGTTCCAGACTGCTGACTGCTGGAGTGTGTGTGGTCAGTGGTGCAGGTTAGCATGCTAAGTTGTTTCACTTTTTGGCTATTTTTAATAATGCTGCTGCGGACATTAGTATCCAGGTCTTTGTGTGCACATATATTTTCATTTCTTTTGCATATATACCTAAGTGGAGTTACTGGGTCATATGGTCACTCTTGTATCTTACAACTTGAGGAACAGCAGGCTTGTTTTCCAAAATGGCTGCAACATTTTACATTCCCTGCAGCCAGGTGCTGGGCTTCTTTTCTCTACCTCCTCGCCATTACTTGTTATTGTCTGTCTTTTTGATCATAGTCTCAATGTGAATGTGATGTGAAATAGCATCTTACTGTGCTTTTGATTGCATTCCCTTAATGATGAATAATTGAGCTTTGTTATATGCTTATTGATTATTCCTATATTTTTAGAGAAATATCCATTCATTTACTTTGCATTGTAATTGTTTTGGGTTGCCATTTTATTACTTAGTTGTAAGAGTTCTTTATAAGTTCTTTATAAGTCTTCTGGTACAATTCCCTATCAGAGAAATGATTTATAGATATTGTCTCTGTCGGTAGGTTGCCTTTGCACTTTCTCGATGGTGCCTTTTGAAGTGCAGATGTATTTTATTTTGATATAGTCCAATTTATTAGTTTTTCTTTTTATCTCTTTTGTTTTTGGTGTTGCACCTAAGCAATCATTGCCTAATCCAGGTTTATAAAATTTGGTCAGATGTGTTTTTCTAAGGTTTTTAAGCCTTATATTTAGGTCTTTGATTCATTTTGTGTATGCTGTGAGGTAGGGGTCCAAATTCATCCTTTTTGCATGTGGATATCCGGAACCATTTGTTGATAAAACTATTTTGAACCTATTTTTAAAACTGAAGTGTAATAGACTACTTTCCAACTTAGTACCTCTAGATCTACCTTATTCTTTTGAATAACCACAAAGTATTATTTTCATAAATGTATCTTATTAATTGCTCACCTGTTGACCAACATTAATATTATCTTAGGGGGGTTCTATTAAAAACAATGAAAAATAGCATCCATGTTACATGATATATTTGGCCTAGTCTTTTGTAAACTTTGTATGTTAGGGGATGCAGAGTTTAATTTTAGTAGAGGCTGCTAAATTTCCCTCCATAAAGGTTATGAACTTTTTCTTCAACAGACTATGAATGCTCATTTTTTTTATTTTAAAAGATTTTATTTATTTATTTGACAGAGATGACAAGTAGGCAGAGAGACAGGCAGAGAGAGAGAGAGAGAGAGAGGAGAGCAAGCAGGCTCCCCACTGAGCAGACAGTCTGATGCGGGGCTCGATCCCAGGACCCTGCAATCGTGACCTGAGCCAAAGGCAGGGGCTTAACCGACTAAACCGCCCAGGCACCCCTGAATGCTCATTTTAAAGTGGAGCAGTTACTATTCTTTCTTGTTGCTTAGTCCCTTATGTGTACAGATTGATTACATAGTAGGCACTCAGTAAATATTTACAGGTGATAAAGATGAGGGTAAAATCGAGGAGCTGCCTGCAGTTTGGATCAGGGTCCCTTTAAGCTGGTCTTTGAGATAAAGAATATAAAGCCAACTAATGCAAAATTCAACAACTAAAAATCTACACATTAAAGTAGGAACAAAGGTAGCCAAGATTAAGGAGGTACTATTATGTTCTTTACAGATGAAACAAAGCATATTGTTTGTAGAGTCCAAAATGTTTACTGGCAGTTGCCATAGGGAATTGCCACAAAAACTGTTCCAGAAGTATATAATAAAAGAAATTTTGATTGACAGGCATAAGAGTTGTAGTTAGCAAGATATAACTGAATGTGTGATGGGAAGATGTGTCACCTTGGAGGTGCTAAGATTATTAATCATTGTTTGTCTCTCAAATGTGGTTTGGTAAGAGAATTATCAGTGTAAGTTCAAACTTAAGAATCTTTAAAAATCACTGCTTCCGGGGCACTTGGATGGCTCACTGAGTTAAAGCCTCTGCCTTTGGCCCAGGTCATGATCTCAGGGTCCTGGGATCGAGCCCCACATCGGGCTCTCTGCTCAGCGGAGAGCCTGCTTCCCCCTTTCTCTCTGCCTGCCTCTCTGCCACTTGTGATCACTCTGTTAAATAAATAACAAAATATTTTTTAAAAAAATCACTGCTTCCAGCTTTTCCGATATGGAGTAATGATCTCAGATCGACTAATCTTGGCCAACAGAACTGAAGGTCGGTTATGTGATATAAATGATACTATGGTATAGTGTGAAATGCTGTCCCGTGTAAGCTCATAGCTGACACAGAAAATAAAGGAGAAAACCAAAGAGCAGAGGAGAAGTCTCCATCATCTTTTGTAATGTGTATGCCAATAGGGTGGATACTATTTTATTAAATCCATGAAAGGTACATCCACAGTTTTAAACTAAAAATAAAGTTTTTTCTTTAAAAAATGATTTTAGGTTTACAGTAACTTCTGTTCAAATTATTTCTCATAGTTAGGCAGTGATATTTTATCGGTGTCTTCATTATTTTCCATAGCTGTACAACTATAAAATGGGGACAAGTACTATCTAATTTTTACCTACTTTGGAAAGTCCAAAAGTAAGGGATGATGAATTAAAATATTTCTTTAAGGCATAAGTCAAAGGACTTTTTTTTTTCACCCAACTTTAAAGTTCATTTGTTTTTCAGACATTTGTTTCACATCTTCCCTGTTCTAGGCATCACATGCCAGGAGCAGTGGTGAGTAATGTTAGAAAGTACTGATGTTTGTTAAGCTTCTTTTGTAATTTGGCTTTTCTTTTGAGTGTTAGACGTTTGTCTCAAGAGTCATAAAAGAAATGACGATGCATGTCACTTGGCTTAGCAGAGGCACTGTTTTGGCAACTGCTCTGCTGTAGTGAAAGCAAGAGAAGCCCCAGAGAAGCCTAGAGTACATCTCCTGACACCACAGCTATGGCAGAAATGCCCTATAAAAGACACTGATGTGGATACATTTAGCTTCATTACCCACAGGCTTGCACTTGAACCAGAGGTATGCACATGGTCCCTTAATAGAAGTTGCTCCTGTGGGTATTCCCGGGGTTCATGTTACTAACCGGGATAATGGCGTCAGTTTTGATTTCTAGTTGAAAAACAATCATCAGACGTTCTCAGGGTTGTGAATTCAAGACCTACATTAGGCATCCAGATTACTTTTAAAAAAAAAAAATTTTAGGGCCGCCTGGCTGGGTCAAGTTGGTAGAGCATGCGACTCTTGATCTCGGGGTTGTGAGTTAGAGCCCCACATTGGGTGTAGAGATTACTTAAAAATAAAAGGGGTGCCTGGGTGGCTCAGTTGAGTGTCTGCCTTTGTCTCAGATCATGTTCTCAGGGTACTGGGATGGAGTCCTGTGTCCGGGCTCCCTGCTTGGTGAGGAATCTGCTTCTCCCTCTCCTTCTGCCTCTCCCCCTTGCTTGTGCTCACCCACTCTCTCTTCTTTCTCTCTCAAATAAGTAAAACCTTTTAAAAATTCTAAAAAATAAGAAAAATAAAATCGACAGTTTTCCCCCCTTATTTTATTTTTTTAAAGATGTTATTTATTTATTTGACAGACAGACGTCACAAGTAGAGAGGCAGGCAAAGACAGAGACAGGGGGAAGCAGCCTCCCTGCTGAGCAGAGAGCCCAATGTGGGGCTTGATCATGACCTGAGCTGAAGGCAGAGGCTTTAACCCACTGAGCCACCCAGGCACCCCTCCCCTCATTTTAAAATGCAGCCATTTAAGAGCCTTCACATGCTTGCGTCGGCAGCACATATACTAAGCCTTCAAGCATATTTTGAGTGAGCACATGTAGCAGTTAGTGGAGATCAGATAAGTGTACTTATAACAGGCATTGGGTTGATTAATACATGGCTCCTATATTGATTCCAACCATTTATAGTTTCAACTTGTTTTATTCTTAGTTACAGTTTTTAAATTTTTAAAAAAGATTTTATTTATTTGACAGATCACAAGTACGCAGAGAGGCAGACAGAGAGAGGGGGAAGCAGGCTCCCCGCTGAGCAGGGAGCCCAGTGTGGGGCTTGATCCCAAGACCCTGAGATCATGACCTGAGCTGAAGGCAGAGACCTAACCCACTGAGCCACCCAGGCGCCCCCATCTTTAGTTTTAATGGGCTAAGAAGTGACTTTTAATATGTGTATTTTAGGTCTTTACATGGTACTGTTCTGAAAAAAAACTCAGCTTTTCCTTTCTAAATAGGGGAAAACCCAGTCCTCTCCTACTGTTTCTTTCCTGCTATGTGTTTCTTGTGTGTCTCTTTCACTTCTTGCACAGAACACTTCATTTCTGACATTTCCGGTCCCCAAATGTGTAGGGTTTTGTCCTCACAACAAGCAATTCTCTGTGACACCAGCTGGGTGTCCCACAATTCAACTCAATTCTGATACCACACTAGTATGGGATCCCACAGGTTAAGGGAGAGGTCCCACAAGACTGCCTCTCTCCTGCTACCCCCATTCTTCAGACATCATTTACAAGCCTGGTTATCACCTGTGCTTCTGACCAACTGGCTGTAGACAGTAGGTTCACAGATCCCCTTCTCGGGTTCAAGAGCAACTCACAGAACTCAAGGGAACACTTAGCGTTTACCAGCTTATTAAGGGATATGATAAAGGATGTGGGAGAACACCCAGATAAAGAGATACATAGGGCAGGCCTGGGAGGGTCCCAAGCACAAGAACTTCTGTCCACATGGAGTTGGGGTGTGTCACCCTCCTAGTATGGGTGTGTCCGTCAACCTGGAAGCTCTCTGAGCTCTATTTGTGGGATTTAATGGAGGCTTCATCAGATAGGCATTATCAGTCATTTTCAGCCTCCCTTTTCTCTTTCTTTCTTTCTTTTTTTTTTTTTTTTTAAAGATTTATTTATTTGACAGAGAAACAGTGAGAGAGGGAACACAAGCAGGTCCTGGGAGTGGGAGAGGGAGAAGCAGACTTCCTGCCGAGCAGGAAACCCCATGCAGGGCTCCATGTGGGGCTCGATCCCAGAATCCTGGGATCATGACCTGAACCGAAGGCAGATGCTTAATGACTCAGCCACCCAGGCACCCCATCAGCCTCCCTTTTCAAGAGAATGGGGCACAGGGCTGAAAATTCCAGGCATCTTGTCATGGTTTGATCTTTCAGGTGACCAGCCCTTCACAGGTACAAAATTCAAAAGGATTGAAACAGTCTGTAATGAAAAATAATATTGCTTCTGGTTCCCCTACCTATTTAGTTTTTCTCCCTGAAGGCAACACTGATATCCTCCCAAAGATACTCTGCATTGTAGATGAAAGATATGTATATATTTTTTCCTTTCATAAATGGTAGTAAGTACTTCCCAGTTCCTGTACCTTGCCTTTTTCAATTGGTAAAACATCTTGGAAATTATTCCAAATCAGTATCTCTATATTTCTATATTCATGTGTTAGTGATTTTTTTTTTTAAACAGCTGCAGGGTATTCCAGTGTGTGGATATGGTATCAGTCCCTCTTGATGAACATTAGAGTGTGCTATCTTGGTATTATAAACAGTGCTACAGAGTCATGTAAAGTTTATAATCATATGGGGCGCCTGGGTGGCTCAGTCAAGAGACGACTATTGATTTCAGGTCATGCTTTCAGGGTTATGAGATTGAACCCCGTCCTCTATGTCAGGCTCTATGGCAGCCTGAGTTGGGTTCCCCACTGACTGTGAAGCCTTCTTAAGATTCTCTCTCACCATGGGGCACCTGAGTGGCTCAGTGGGTTAAAGCCTCTTCCTTCGGCTAGGGTCATGGTCCCAGGGTTCTGGGATCGAGCCCCACATTGGGCTCTCTGCGTGGCGGGGAGCCTGCTTTCCTTTCACCCCTCTGTCTGCCTCTCTGCCGACTTGTGATCTCTGTCAAATAAATAAATAAAAATCTTAAAAAAAAAAAAAGATTCTCTCTCACCCTTTCTCAAAAAACAAAATAAGTTCAACTCATACTGGACAGTTGGCTAAAGTTGGGAAATCGTAAGTTAAAAAATTGCTTAAAGAGTTTCTCTAAGAATGTAGGTTGCTTTCATTAGTGGTCAGAAATTTTATATTTCATACCAGTGTATTTTTAACATTTCAAAAACTAATGTTAGAGCAAATATGTGATGATTATACACGACTGAACTTATTTGTTGAGAATAAAGATGTAATGAAACCGTGGGAGCTATTGGAAGGTTAGAGTGGAGAGAGTGGAACTTGTGTTTGTTACTTTTTTTTTTCTTACTTCATCGATACTATTTCTGATAATTCCTTATGGAAGTTTCACTGTAGAAATCACTGCCTCGTCTTTGATGAATGATGCTATGAAAGGCCACACATCTTATTTGTAGCTGCTTGAATGTAGCGGGTGCCTATTATTATTTTATAAGTAGTAAACCATTTTATTTTGACACAGAGATTTAACATTTATTAATGTATCACTAATTAAATATAAGCTACTTGAGCAGTAACTGTATCTCTCTTACATAACACATAGAAAAGGTAGAGATTCAGAAAACAATACAGATTTGAATGCATGCTTACTATGTACCTGACGTTTTTCTAATCATCTTCTTAATTTGTTCAAATGTTATATAGTCATATGAAATTATTTATGCTGTGCGTGGTGGGCAAAGGTTAAATACCTTGTCTGAGAGAGAAAGTAAAGGATCCAGGTTATTAAAAAGCCAGGGAACCTGGATCCAGAGCCTGTCCTTGAAATGATTCCTCTGTAAGGTTGATTGACTTTACTTTCATTCTTAGATATTTTATGAGATCATTATTAGGATCCCTTTTGTTAGGGAACGAAAATGTAGAAAAGTAGGATTGTTTGCCCAGGGTATGTTTGTGGAAGGCCTAAAGTTAGAGTTCTCAGTTTAAGGGTATTGATAGTCAAAGACGCTAGGGAGGAGAGGATAGATTTTATCTCCTGGACTTGGAATGGCATGGCTACTGAGCAATCATTGGTTTTACCATAGTTAAGACGGCAATTTGTATGTTTTACAAGTAAACTGTTCTTATCCTTTCTACTTACTTTATCTGTCCACATAGTGGCTTTTTTATCTTTATATAACAAAACAATTCACAAGGAAGGGTGTGTTGTTTAAAAAGAAAATAGAATTGAGGCAGCAGGAAACAGGAGTGATTATTCCCTCTGCTCTGTAGGGAGGGATTGTGTTATATGTCCGTGTCAGTGCCTGAAGTCGAAGGAGTCATGAACCGTACAGTCTGCTTCACTTACTGCATTTCACTGGTTTTTGCTCAACTCCGCGTTGTGCAGGTCGGGGTTCTGCTGCGCCAGGCGCTTGCAGAACCACGACTTGCCCAGCATCTTGCTCAACTCTGCGATTCACTGGTTTTTAAATTCAATTTTAGGATTCTTGTAAATACATTGTGGTCTTGCAACGCCCTTTCTTTTTGATATTTTGTCATCTGACATCCATAGGAAGGGGTGAAATTCAGAATGATGTTCTTTGAAAGAACTGATCAGAAAGAAACAGAAGGAAGTCTCAAGAAACAAAGACCACGCCCTGTATTTGGGGGGAAAAAGGAATCTCTTCATTGAGGTTAGTAAAGTTCTGATATTTATTGTAGTAAATCTTTGCTGAACAACTCCAGGGATGTGAGTCAAGTGGGGACTTGGGGGTAGAAACATGTGGGGAGGGAATGCTTCCCTTTTCCCTTTTCATTGACTTTTCTGGTCTCTGATTCATCTGCATCTTTTCAGCATTATCAATTCACAGCTATAATCACATTTATAAATATTTATCATGTGCATATAAAATAATGAAATAGCTTATATGTAGTTAAATGAAGTTATTCTGATTTCTTTATGACAGACGCTTTGTGACAAATCTCACAGGTACACATGCCAAAATTTCTTGGCAGTGGGAAATGAGGAAGTGAAGAATTGCAAATTTGTCATATGACAAAATATTATGACTCAGTAATTGGGAGTAAATGTATTAAAATTTCAGGTGCATTCCCTTGAAAGGCATATCGGAAATTAAGGCTTTTCACAGGCATTCTAGAGGAAACATTTTTAAAGGCAGTTGTATTTTGAAAGGTCTTTAAAAATATGGAATACGAAACATTACTTTGCACTGGTTGGTGGTATAGTCGAAGGGTATGCTAAGAGGGTGAAAGGCAATGTCTTTTCTCCTACATAAAGTTACCTGTTTGTGGAGTGCTTATATGCATTCATATTTTTTTCTTAGATCCCAACTGTTTGTCCTTTCTAAAAGAAAGTTTGAATTAGAGTTGGCCATTATAACTAACCTATCGATTTGTGTCAGTATCAGCTTTAGGTGTCTTAGTATTCTTGGTCCCAAGTAAAATATAAAGCACAATATCCTTCATATAGTGATTGAGAGTATAAACTTTGCAACTAGATTTCCTGGGTTTGGATCCTAGCTCTACCATTCACTGATTGTGTGACCATATAACTTAGCTGTGCCTCAGTTTCCCCACCTGTAAAAAAAAAAAAAAAAGTTGAATTACTTTACTTCAACTTCCTGAACTCAGATTTCAGATCTCTCAGAGCCAATTAGAAATCCCAGGAGAGGGGCGCCTGGGTGGCTCAGTGGGTTAAGCCGCTGCCTTCGGCTCAGGTCATGATCTCAGGGTCCTGGGATCAAGTCCCACATCAGGCTCTCTGCTTAGAAGGGAGCCTGCTTCCTCCTCTCTCTCTCTCTCTCTCTGCCTGCCTCTCTGCCTAATTGTGATCTCTCTCTGTCAAATAAATAAAATCTTTAAAAAAAAAAAAAAAGAAATCCCAGGAGAGTTTGATTACTTCTTCTTATATCAGTGTCTACAGCAGTCTCTTAGTTTATGGCCATGGAAATAGGGCCATCCAAAATAAGTAAGATGTATAGATATGGTCCAGACTTTCCATCTTCTCAGAGATAGGGGATTATTTGGGGCAAGGCAAAAGCTTAAAAACACAGTATTGATACTGTGTTTTTTTAATGAATAGATTTTATTTTTTAGAGCAGTTTTAGGTTTATAGAAAAATAAATGTAAGTACAGAGAGTTCCCATATTGTCCCTCATCCACCCCTCCCCACCTTGTCCCCTATTACTAACATTTTGCATTAGTGTGGTACATTTGTTATCATTGTTGAGCCAGTATTGATATGTCTGTACTTTACATTAGGATCACTCTTTGTACATATATTCTGTGGGTTTTGACAAATATATAGTGGCATGTATTTACCATTACAGTATTATGCACAACAGGTGTCATTGCCATAAAAATCTCTTGTGCTCTACTTACTTGTTTCTCCATAGATTTTTTGTTGTTGTTTATTTTTTTTAATCCAAGTATAATTAACATACAGTGTTTTGTTAGTTTCGGGTATACGATATAATGCTTCAACAATTTCGTACATTTCTCTGTGCTCATCAAGATAAATATATTTAATCCCCTTTATCTATTTCACTCGACCCCCCCATCCACCTCCCGGATGGCAACCACCGGTTGGTTCACTGTATTTAAGAGTCTGCTTTTTCGTTTCCTTTTTTGTAGTTCATTTGTTTTGAGTCTTAATTTCCACATATGAATGAAATCATATGGTATTTGTTTTTCTTGAACTGACTTACTTAACTTAGCATCAGACCCTCTAGGTCTGTTTTTACTATCTCTATAGTGTTGCCTTTTCCAGAATGTCGTATGGCTGGAATCATACAGTATATACAGTATATACAGCTTTTCTTAGATTGGTTTCTTTCACTCCTCAGTATACCTTTAAGGTTCCTCCATGTCTTGTGTGTGTGTGTGTGTGTGTGTGTGTGTGTATAGCTCTTTTCCTTCATCACCGAATAATGTTTCATGGTATGGACGTACCACAGTTTATGTATCCATTCACCTATTGAAGGACATCTTGGTTGCTTCCGGCTTTTGGCAATTAAGAATAAAGCTGCTGTAACCACAATGAAAATATTCATGTGCAAGTTTCTGTGTGGACAAAAGTTTTCAGCTCTTTGGGTAAATACTGAGGAGCACAACTCCCGGGTCGTATGATGAGAGTAGGTTTACTTTTGTAAGAAACTGCCAAACTTTCTTCCATAGTTGATGTGCCATTTTTTGCATTTCCTCCAGCAATAAATGAGATTTCTTATTGCTCCACATCTTTGCCAGCATGTGGTGTTGTCAGTGTTTGGGATTTTAGCCATCTAATAGGTATGCAGTGGTAACTCATTTTTTTTCTTTTTTTAATTTGCCATTCTGTAATGGCATATGATGTAGATCATCTTTTCATGTGCTTATTTGCCATCTGTATATCTTCTTTGGTGAGGAGTTTGTTTAGATCATTTGCCCATTTTTTAATTGGCTTGTTTTATTATGGTTGAGTTTTAAGAGTTCTTTGTATATTTTTGATAGGATTCCTTTATCAGATTTATGTTTGGTAAATATTTTCTCTCAGTTGACACTGTTTTTCACCTTCCCTGGCCTCAGCTTTTCTTTTATTTTTAAAAGATTTTATTTATTTATTTATTTGAGAGAGAACAAGCAGGGAGAGAGGGAGAGGGAGAAGCAGGCTCCTGGCTTAGCAGGGAGGCCAATGTGGGGCTTCATCCCTGGCATTATGACCTGAGTTCAAGGCAGATAGATGCTTAACTGACTGAGCCAGTTGCCCCTGGTCTCTGCTTTTCTACAGGAATTTCCTAGTTGGCAGAGCTGCACATGCTTTGTACTTTTTGGTCAGTGAGGTTGAATGTCACTGTGGTGACACTCACGTAAGCTTCCCAGCAAGATTCTCACATATGTATCATGGAATAGGAAATTTTAACCTTGCTTTTTCTAATATTCTCACCCTCCCCTTATAAAGATGTCTTTATAAGGATACAAATAGTTCCCCAATTTATAGCTGTACTGATGTTCCAAATGTTGGTATGAATTGGTTGGTTGGCATTTAGGATGTTTTCCCAAAGAAAAATCTTTGTCTTGTTCCTGATTGTAGAGGAAATACTTTCAGTCTGTCACCGTTGTGTATTATGTTTGCTGTAGGCTTTTCATATATGACTTTTATTATGTGGAGGTAGTTTCCTTCTATTTCTAGTCTGTTGAGGGCTTTTATCTTGAAAGGATCTTGAATCTTGTCCAATGCTTTTTCTACATCAAATGTTTTTGTTTTTGTTTCTTTATTTTGTTGATGTGTGCCTGTTTTTGAGAAGCAGGGTGACAGAGGGAAAGAACAGGAACTTTGGTGTCTTACATATAAAAATGTGGCTTTGTTTTTTTAATTTATGTGAACTTAAGCTTGGTTTAGTAAATTACCTAAACTCCTGGAGCCACCCTTTTTCATCTATAAAATAACTAAAATAATAGCAACCTGGGGCACCTGTGTGGCTCAGTGGGTTAAGCCTCTGCCTTCAGCTCAGGTCATGATCTCAGGGTCCTGGGATTGAGCCCCACATCGGGCTCTCTGCTCAGCAGGGAGCCTGCCTCCCCCTCTCTCTCTGCCTGCCTCTCTGCCTACTTGTGATCTCTATCTGTCAAATAAATAAATAAAATATTTTTTAAAAATAGCAACCTTACATGGTTCAAATGAACAGTAAGTAGATTTTTATGTATAAAGGCCTAAGCACTCTCCCTAGCAAATAGAACCTTTTTCTTTCCTTTTATCTCAATGACATGTGTTTATTATTATTGTATTTCTGTTGTTGTTGGGCTTTGCATTCATATTAATATTATTGGTTGGGTTCATATTAATATTACGGTTTTGGGGTTTTTTTTTACTTTTAAGGAGAATTGTAAGGAAACTTGCAGTAGACTTAAAAAAGAACAAGATAGATAAATTCAAAGCTATTTTAAAAGACAAAGGTAAAATATCTGTGGTGTTAGAATACATATGATCAAGGGATAACTAAATTATGATAACTTATTCAGAATATGACTCCAGTATATCAAACAAGCAAAGGATTTAGATTATTGAAGAGAGACTTTGGACATTAAATAGTTTTTTATACCCTTGAGCAGGTTTATCTAAATGTGGACTACCAAGAGAGAGAATTTCCACTTTATGTATGATAGGCACTGATCATACTGCTGGTGGAAGTATGAATTGATGTAGTTTGTTTGGAAAGTTAGTTTGGCAATAAAACTAGTCATACCCTTCGCCCAGTCTTCTTCCAAAAAGGATTTAGATCTACCCTTAGTAATCCTACTTCTGGGACTCTGTCTCAAGAAGAAGCCTTGAAATGCAGACACAAGCTTTATTTAAGTTTAATTATTAATGAGGTATTACCTCTGTACAGTAAGTGTACAGTGTGATGACTATTTTATATATGTATATATCCCTATGATACAGCTATAGAACATTTCTATCACCCAGAAAGTTTCCTTGTGCCTCTTTCCAATTTTATCTTTCCTCTACCCTCCGCCCCACAATGGTAACCATTTTTTAAATTTCTATCATCAGAAATGCTTTTGGTGGTTCTTGAACTAATACAAGTGAAACCATACAGTATATACTGTTTCATGCAAGGCTGTTTTCTTTTCTTTTCTTTTTAAGATTTTATTTACTTGAGAGAGAGAGAGAGACAGAGAGAGACAGAGATAGCAAGAGCCAGTACAAGCGGGGAGGAAAGGGAGAGGCAGGCTCCCTGTTCAATCTCAGGACCCTGGGATCATGACCTGAGCCAAAGCCTGATACTTAACCGACCAAGCCACCCAGAGGACCTGTAAGGCTGTTTTCTTTCTTTCTTTTCTTTTTTTTTTTTTAAGATTTTATTCATTTATTTGACAGAGAGAGATGACAAGCAGGCAGAGAGGCAGGCAGAGAGAGAGGAGGAAGCAGGCTCCCTGCTGAGCAGAGAGCCTGATTCGGGGCTCCATCCCAGGACTCTGAGATCATGACCTGAGCCGAAGGTAGCGGCTTAACCCACTGAGCCACCCAGGTGCCCCTGTAAGGCTGTTTTCAATCAGCATAATGTTTTTGAGATTTAACCATATCGTTGTGTTTGTTACCAGTTCTTTTTATTGCTGAATAATACTCCACTGAATGAATATACCACAGTTTGTTTTTTTGTTCTTCTGTTCGTAGACATGTGATTCGAGTTTTTAGCTTTAAGAACATTCTTGTACAACTTTTTGTAGGTATATGTGCTAATTTCTTCTGGATATAAATCTTATTGTTATTAAATTAGCAACAACTATGAGGGGTGCAGAGCGTGAGAGCTGTGGTGTACAGCCACGGTGCCCTGGTGCACCCTGCCGGCTCTGGCCTTGGAGGGCGGGGTGGACGGCAGGGGTGGACGGCAGGCCCGGTCTGACCATCGGCAAGCTGCCTGTGCCCTCTCTGCTCCACGTGCATAAATTCATACACAGACGTGAATGGATAACAAGAGAAAATGGTTTTGGAACTATGGACATCAGAAATTTTACACAGGAACCTTTGGGAGATGTTGTGATGTAGTTTACTGTAGTCTGTCTAAAGTTGGGACAGAATTGAGCAAATAATGTGAGTTTGGTGCTTTAAAAAGTATGAAAGCTGCTAGTGAGCTCTGTTCTTTATCAGGAGAAATAACTGAAATTGATAAAGCCTTCCAGAAAATCCAGGACTTGCCAACAAATCATGTTATGAACATGGTTGGCTGATCAAGATAAACTTAGTAATCCTTCAGAACTGGATGAATTAATGAGTGAAGAAGCATCTGAAAAATTCATAAAATCTACTGAGGAGTGAAAATGGAACCCCTAAATCAAATACTATGAAATAAAAAAATAAATGAATATGCAACAGCATAAATATCCAACAATAGGGGAATAAATTGGTATAGATAACATATTATGCAGCCACTAAAAATTGTGCTTATAAAAACAAAGGAAGGGGCACCTGGGTGGCTCAGTGGGTTAAAACCTCTGCCTTCGGCTCAGGTCATGATCTCAGGGTCCTGAGATGGAGCCCCACGTTGGGCTCTCCGGTCAGCGGGGAGCCTGCTTCCTCCTTTCTCTTTGCCTGCCTCTCTGCCTACTCGTGATCTCTTTCTGTCAAATAAATAAATAAAATCTTAAAAAAAAAAAGTTTACGATATATGACTTGGAAAAAATAATGCATTATTATTATGTAGTTTAATTTATGTTTTTTTTATTTTTTTTTAAGATTTTATTTATTTATTTGACAGAGATCACAAGGAGGCAGAGAGACAGGCAGAGAGAGAGAGGAGGAAGCAGGCTCCCTGCTGAGCAGGGAGCCCGATGCGGGGCTCGATCCCAGGATCCTGAGATCATGACCTGAGCCGAAGGCAGAGGCTTTAACCCACTGAGCCACCCAGGTGCCCCTATTTTTTAATTATCCTACGATGGGAGTAAGTTACTTTCCTAATAGAAAAAAATACACTTTAAAAATCTGAGTGAGGATCCTCGTGCTTTAGATTCTGTGAACTTTGATTATGTAGACAGTAGAGGGTAGTCAATTGAACTTCTTTTGTATCTTTCTTGTACAACTTAGCTTGTATGACTTTTATTTGAATTACAGATGTTTCCCAGTTGTGGATCAATTATGTATATCAGATGGAATAGTCGTTCGTTATGTGGTAAAAGATTCATTTCCATTAGTAATTAAAAACATGCAAGTAAACAACTTTAAGTTACTTTTTAAAAAAAGATTTACTTATTTTATTTTGGAAAGAGAGAAGGGGAGTGAGCACAAGCAAGAGGGGCAGAGGGAGAAGGAGAGTGAATTCTAGCAGACTCCATACCCAGCGCGGAGTACAACCCGGGCTAGATCTCCCTTGAGATCGGGATGGTGAGATCAGAACCTGAGCGGAAGTGAAGAGTCGGCACTTAACCGACTGTGCCGCCCAGGCACCCCTTAAATTACTTTAATATATCATTAACCTAACAGAGATAACATACCAAATTGGCCAGAGCATAGAGAAATAGGTTTTTAACTTGCTGGTAGCAATGTAAGTTTATAAAGTTCTA
Source organism: Mustela lutreola (assembly GCF_030435805.1). NCBI lineage: Eukaryota > Metazoa > Chordata > Mammalia > Carnivora > Mustelidae > Mustela > Mustela lutreola. The sequence continues at coordinate 44,987,944 of NC_081297.1, forward strand.
TTTTGGGGAAAAACAATTTAGAAGAATTATAGGTAAGGGCTCAAAATAGTATAGTTTATAACTTTTGACTTGAAAATTCCACTTTGAAGAATTCATTGCTGTTCTGTAGTGACACAAAGAAGTTCTGCATTCAGAAGAGGGAACAAATCCATCTTATCAGTGGGGTAGGACACTTTAACCATAAAGATATGATGTGTATATGAATTTTGTCAATAAAAGTGGACATATACATAGAAAAAATAATTGAAAAAAAAAACCCAAAATGAGTTTTCAGAGTGATCACTGGCAAATCTGTGCATGTGCTGAATTTATAATGCACTTTAAAAAGTCAATTTTACTGTATGATGATTTAAAAAATTAGTACAGACAAACTCAGTTTGAGGAAAAGAAAAAAGTAGATGAAGGTACTGATAAGAATTAGAAATTGATTGTGATGTGAGAGTCTGTAGTACATTGGGACTTTTTCTGTAAAGTTTTCTTTTTAAGATTTTATTTATTTGACACAGAGAGAGAGATCACAAGTAGGCAGACAGGCAGGCAGAGAGAGAGGGGGAAGCAGGGTCCCCACTGAGCAGAGAGCCTGATGCGGGCCTTGATCCCAACACCCGGAGATCATGACTTGAACCGAAGGCGGTGGTTTAACCCACTGAGCCACCCAGGCACCCACTGAAAAGTTTTTTTTTAAAATACTTTAAGAGATCACCTATAAATACATTTGTATTATGTATGTATTATGTGTGTTTGTATTATGTGTGTGTTTGTGTGCTAAATCACATTGAATCATAAAGTTCTTACTCTTTGCCAGTTTTTGAATGACTGCTCTAATGGGGGATAGGAAACTGACATAAACATACTATCAGGATATTCAGGGTAAGTATATTTAAAAATGTTCAGAGCACTGTTGAAGTAGAACAGAGGAAATTATTATGGAGAAATTGAGGACTTTTGCATAGAAAAGGTGTGTGGTTCTGTTTTAGGTTTTGTTTTTTAGATTTCAGGGGCTGTTCATTCAATGTTAGGTCATTTATTCCCATAGAGAGGATTCTTTTTACAGTGACATTTTATTTTATTTATTTATTTTTTTAAAGATTATTTATTTATTTATTTGCCATAGAGAGAGATCACAAGTAGGCAGAGAGACAGGCAGAGAGAGAGGGAGAAGCAGGCTCCCCGATGAGCAGAGAGCCCCATGTGGGGCTCGATCCCAGGACCCTGGGACCATGACCTGAGCTGAAGACAGAGGCTTAACCCACTGAGCCACCCAGGTGCCCCTACAGTGACATTTTAAAAGAGATGTTTCATTTATCACAAATTTACTGTGAACCTGTACCAAGATATTTATTTATTTAATCAATATATATGTTTTATTTAAAGAGCATTATTCTATAGCACTTTTATAGGCTGTGGAACACAGCCAAAGTGAGAGCTCAGTGTAATAAGTAATGCTCATCACAAGATTCCTAAGTCAAGAAGGGAAGCATGGACTAGGCCCTCTTACTAAGGCAGGGATATACTTAAAACTTTTTTTTATCCAGAAAATGGTTCCTCTCTCTTCATGTTTTAAAAAATAGTTTTCCTCCCTGTTCTTCAATTTGGATAATTTCTACTGATATATCATGTTTTTCCTTTTTCTTTGGAAAAAACAAATTTCTTTAGAATCATTTTTAAAATATATTTTTAAAAGATTTTGTGTATTTGACAGAGAGAGAGAGAACAAGCAGTGGGAGAGGGAGAAGCAGGCTTCCGACTGAGCAGGGAGCTTAATGTGGGGCTTGATCCCATGACCCCAGGATCATGATCTGAGCCAAAGGCAGATGCCTAACCGACTGAGCCACCCAGGCACCCCAGAATAATTTTTTATTGTGTTCTGAACATTATGCACAGCACATTGTAAAGACTCTAGATTCTGTTATTTTTCCATGAAGACTGTTCATTTTTTTCAGTTGGTGTAGATTACTTATTTGAACTGCAGATTGGGCTGGAAGGCAGCCCTGAGATCTCAGTTTGGTTCTTAGTCTTACCAGGATCGGTTGGAGTCAGCCCCATGCATATGCATGCTTTGTTTGGGGTCAACTAGATATTAGGGCTAAATTTAGTGTGCTGCCAAAGATAAAGATTTGGGGTTCTCAGTCATGGTGATAGATAGTTGACATAGGGTATGGCCTGTAGATCAGCATGTAATCCCAAATGGAATAATGGTCAACAGAAGAGGTCGGAAAGTAAAGGGGTATAAGTATCGTGATGGCTGGGGCTAATTCCTTGTTCATTCCTGTATCCTTAGTGCCTACCTCAGTGCCTGGTATGTAGGGCACGCTTAAGAGTTGCTGACTGAATTTAGTGAAAGGAACAGTTAGGTAAGAGTAGAACAATGGGGATTTCAAGAAAACAAGAGAGGAGAAAATTTCAGTAAGGAACTGGTGGTTATTTTTGTTAAATACTTCAAGCAAGTCAAGCAGGAATGAAAGGTGAAAACAAGCTATTATTTTTGGCAATGGGAGGAAAAGTTTCAGGGGAATGAGGGAATAGAGCCAAACTGCAATGAGTTGAGAAGTGAATTATAGTTGGAATAGTGACAGGAAGTGTTGGTTATCCTGAAGTTATTTGATGATGATGGGAAGTAGAGATAGATAAGGTCTGGGAAGGCAGCTTTTTAAAGAGTAATTGTGAGCCGAGGAAAGAAGCTACTAGAGATGGAGAAGCTGGAGAGGGAGGAGCAGTATTCGTTGTAATTCTAGGGAAATGGGCCAGAATCAGTTCTCCAGTATCAGAGTTTACTTTATGGGGAGGAACGTCTTCTGTGATAGGAAGGGAGAGGAAGCACGTGTATTTTTATGAGTATGGTTGGAGAGGAGAATGAGAAAAGGCCTCTGTGTGGCCCTTGGGCCCTCTTGAGAGAGGAGTAACAGAGTAGCTAAAATCTAATTCATATGATATGTTTTATTCTCCAACTTACATGCTTTTTAAAAAAAAAATTTAAAGTTTATTTATTTAAGTAATCTCTACAACCCAATATGGGGCTTGAACTCACGACCCAAAGATCAAGAGTCACATGCTCTTCCAACGGGGCCTGCAGGGGCCCATCCAACTTGCATGCTTGTTTATTGTGCATATTTTTGAGGCAAGCCTGATCTTAGATCTTTATTTCCAAATATTTATAAAAGGCCTGAAGAATGTGTGTGGGAGCACATTGCAGTTAGATTTAACATTGAATATGTTGGAGACTTTTCATCATTATAGTTTGTAAAAGTTTAATATATATAGTTTGCGTTGGTGTAACATTATGTTGACACTCATGCTGTAGTCGGAACTGGACTGAATTAATTGTTTAACTCCCTTTGTAGGTGGATTTAAAAAACACTTTTATTGAGGTGTAATTGACATACATCAAACCGCACATTTAAAGTGTACATGTATGGGGCGCCTGGGTCGCTCAGTGGGTTAAAGCCTCTGTCTTTGGCTCAGGTCATGATCCCAGGGTCCTGGGATCAAGCCCCACATCACTTTCTCTGCTCAGCAGGGAGCCTGCTCCGCCCCCTACCCCCATCCCACCCCTGCCTGCCTCTCTGCCTACTTGTGATCTCTATCTGTCAAATAAACAAATAAAATTTTAAATGGTACATGTTGATGAGTTTTGACATACGTATACCCCTGTGATACCATCATTACAGTCAAGATAATGATCCCCCAGATTTTCCTTTTGCCACTTTATAATCCGTCCTTCCTTCTCACTGTCAGATACCCCCTGCTTTTTGTCACTGTTGATCAGTTTGTGTCTTCTAGAATTTTACGTAAGTGTCATCCTACAGTGTGTTCTCTTTCTTGTCCTTAGCAGAATGGTGTTGGTATTCATCCATTTTTGTCATGTGTATCAGTAGTTTTCTCCTGTTTAGGGCCAGATAGTATTTCTCATAAAATTTATCTGTTCATCCAATGATGGACATTTGGGTCACTTTCACATTTTGGCTAATAAAAATAAAACTGCTTAAAATATTTAAAAATAAAGCTGCTTTGAACATCCATAGATACATTTTTTCTTTTCTTTCCTTTTTTTTTTTTGTGTGTGTGTGTGTACATATGCTTTCATGTCTCAGGTGAATTTTGGAGTGGAGTGCTTGGATCAAATAGTGGGTATATATTTGACAGTTTTTCAAAAGTAGCTGAAAGAGGTTGCACATTTTGCACACACCTGCCGGTTGATGCCACGTGAGTTCACGTTGTTCTACATCCTCACCAACACTGGTGGTCAATCTTTAATTTCTAGCCTTTCCGGTGGTTATGTATTGACATTTCACTGTGGTTTTAATATGAGCTGAAGGCAGACGCTTAACCAGCTGAGCAACCCAGACGCCCCTTTTGTCTTTTTGATACTAACTGTTCTGACAAATGTGAGGCAGTATCTCACTGTGGTGATGAATTGCATTTTTCTCATGATCAGTGATATTGAGCACTTTTTCATGTACCTGTTGGCCATCTGTCTGTCTTTGGAAAAATGTCTATTCAGATCTTCTGCCTGTTTTCTTTTCTTTCTTTTTTTTTTTTTTTTTAAAGATTTTATTTATTTATTTGACAGAGAGAAATCACAAGTAGATGGAGAGGCAGGCAGAGAGAGAGAGAGGGAAGCAGGCTCCCTGCTGAGCAGAGAGCCTGATTCGGGACTCGATCCTAGGACCCTGAGATCATGACCTGAGCCGAAGGCAGCGGCTTAACCCACTGAGCCACCCAAGCGCCCTTCTGCCTGTTTTCAAATCAGATTCTTAGGGGGGTGGTTTGCATACAAGTTCTTTTTATATTTTGGATTTCAACCCCTTATCAGCTATATGATTGCAAATTTCTCCTCCCATTCAATAGGGAGGAATGTTCTATTTATTCTGTTTTATTCTGTTTATTTTTTCCTTTGCTGTGTGGAAACTTTTTACTTTGATGTAGTCTCACTAAAGCGTTTATTTTTATGAAGTCCAGTTTGTTGATTTTATTGATTTTTGGTATGTATATTTAAGTAAAAGACATAACCAAACCTACAGTTTTTCTCGCAGAAGTGGGAGTGGGAAAAATAGAGCCTAGGTGGCTCAGTCATTAAGCGTCTGCCTTTGGCTCAGGTCATGATCCCAGGGTCCCTGGGATCGAGCCCCATGTCAGGCTTGCTGCTCAGAGGGGAGTCTGCTTTTCCCTCTCCCTCTACCCCTCCCCCAACTTATTTACTCTTGCTCTCAAACAAATAAATAAAAATTAAAAAATTAAAATAGAGCTTCTATATGATCCAGTAATTCTATTCCTTGGTATTTATCAAATACTTAAGTCAAATCTTTGATTAAGTATGAATAATGACTAGATGTAAGAATTAAAAAATGACATTGCTTTATGTAATTACTTGTCTTCAGTTACTCAACCTTTTCCCCTCCATCTTTACTGTAATATCACCTTTTTAATAATTCATTATCACACATAATACATGTATTTCTGATTGAGTTGGACCAGAGTTTCATAAATTGTTTTTATTGTAACTTCATACAGGCAGCTAATGACTAAAGATTTACGGTTAGGAATTTCTCAAACTAAAATAAATGAATTGCCTTCCAAGTTGTCCCCTTTATCAATCCACATTGGCATTTATTGCATTTATTTAAATAAAATAGGGGAAGCCTTTCTTTCTCTCTTCTTAACTAATTCCTGAAACTAAAAAGTATCATTTGTGATGTTATGAAGCCATAATATAATCAGTAAAGGAAGTGCTCACTCAAGTTACTATGAGAAAAGCCATGAGCTGTTCACAGCCTTCAGTTATGCAAGTCTTAGCAGGCTGCATTCCTGGCAGGGACAGTGTTTACTCCCTCCACAGAAGGAGGCTGTTTCGCTTCCTGTATCACTGGCCAAATTGCAGCTAAGTGCTGATTACAGCATCCTTATTATCTGGCCCCATGTAGGAGGCAGCAAGAAGCCTCCCCTGACTGGATAGCAGCAATGGATTTTTGTGTTAGAAAAATTTATTCTTTTTTTTTTTTTTTTTTTTTTTTGGCATGCTGAGAGAAATTGACAAGAATGTTAAAAATGTAAAGTAATCATAGACTCTAGTAGGTCATCAATACGTTATTAAATGCTTCAAACTTGGGGCACCCTGCAGGGCTCAGTCGGTTAAGCATCTGCCTTCCACTCAGGTCATGATCCCAGAATCCTGGGATGGAGCCTGCATTGGGCTTCTTGCTCAGCAGGGAGCCTGCTTCTTCTCCCTCTGCCTGCTGTTCCCCCTGCCTGTGCGTGCTCTCTCTCTCTCTGTCCGATAAATAAATAAAATCTTCAAAACCAAATGCTTCAAACTATTTGGCAACATGGTTTGTTGTGTATAGCTCTAGACTAGCAATTCAGTGTTTTAAACTAATCTCTAAGTGTCTTAGGCATTTGTCTTGGGCAAATTTCATTATTGTTCCATATCATCTCCTTAGAAATTCCACACATACTGTGTGTGCAAATTAGGCACTAGATTAAAGGGCATGTGGATTTTTAAGTGTGCTGTGAAATGCACATTACACAAAATGTCTGATTCCTTGTTTTTTTCCCCTCTAACTTCTTATTTTGAAGAAAGTTTAATATGCTGAAATCTAGAAAGAAAAGTATATTGATAACCTATGCCCTTCACCTACAGTCACTGCTTACTAATGTTATTTTTTAGTATCTCACTTTAAACAATCTTTTAAATTAGATGTACAAAGAAGTTGTAAAAATGTAAGAGAATTCCTTGACCAAGTTTCCCCTGTTGTTAATATCTTACATAATCATAGTAATTTACCAAAACCAGGACGTTAATACTGATTCAGTACCATTAACTAATCCACCGGTCTTTTTGGGGTTTTGCCAGTTTTCTCACTAATGTCTCTTTATAGTTTGGTATCCAAATCCAGAATCCTGTAGTCTACTTAATTGTCACATCTCTTTAGTATTCTCCAACCTTCTTCAACCTGCGTTGTGTCTCAGTCTTTCTTTCTCTTTCCTGAACCTGAGGCTTTTTAAAAAAATCAAAGTAGAGTTGACACATAGTCTTCCGTTAGTTTCAGGCATACAATATAGTGATTCAACAACTCTGTGCTCTGCTCACCACCAGTGTAGCTCCCGTCTGTCGCCATACAAGGCTGTTTCAGTACCATTGACTCCATTCCCTATGCTGGACCTTTCATCACTTTGACTTACTCATCCCCTAACTGGAATCTGTAACTCCCACTCCCCTTCCTCCCTTTTGATCTTCACCCTTTTGAAGAGCACTGGCCATTTATTTTGTTGACGGTTTTCTCAGATTGGGTTCCTCTGCTCTTTGCTCTTGATTAAATTGAGGTGGTACATTTTTGGCAAGAACTGCCAACATGATTCTGTGCCTTTCTTGCCACATCATATCAGGAGGAAAATTGTGTTGTTCTGTCTTCTTACTGGTGATGTTAATCTTAATCCCTTAGGTAAGGTCCTGTCTTCCAGGTTTCTCCACTGTGAAGTTTCTAATGTTTCCCATTGGAATCAGTAATTATCTTATGGGCAGATACTTTGAGACTATGCAGATATCCTGTTTCTCATCGTATTTTCACCCACTAATTTTAGCAGCCATTGATGATTCTTGCCTGTAGTAATTATTACTGTGGTGTTTGACTTTGGTGACTTTCTATTTCCATCATTCCTTTTATCTTTTTTAATTGGATTTTTTTTTTTTTCTGTAAGGAAGAGCTGTACCTTCTTCTTGGTTCATTCATTCTTTCATTCATTTTATTTATCTGTATCATTATAGACTCATGGATACTCCGAGACTTGTGGCTCCCCTATCCATACTACCCAGTTCCTGTTCCCTCATTATTTCTACCTTATTCGCTCTCCTACAAGACCACAATACTATTATCACATGTGGGACACTTCACGTGAATATACTGATAATCCTGGTCTGATGTGCCATTCATAGTCAGATATCCCCAGTGCACCCACAGTAGTCTTCACTGTATGTTTTGATCTGTAATTCAAAGATTCTGTATTATATTTTCTTGCCAGAAATCTCTTAAATCTCTTCCACTCTAACCTAGAGCTGTTTTTATTGTCTCTTTCAATAAGGATGCTTTTGAAGAATCGTGAGAGTTGTCTTGCAGAATTTCCCTCCACTTAGTTTGTTTCCTCTTGAATAGATTTAGAACAAACATTGTTGGCAGGAATGTTGCATATATTATATTGTATGTATTCTTTTCAGTACATCACATCAGGTGTGTCAGTGTGTCAGTGTGTCCCCTCATAGTTGCTGTAGCCCTTCATTTGGTTAAGGTGATACCTGCCAGATTTCCTCATTGTAATGTTACCTTTTCCTCTTTGTAATTAATATAATCTGTGGGGAAGATACTTGAGATTGTGTTGACTACCCTGCTTCACTCAGTGGTAATAGAATCCATCAATGTTTCTTGCAAGAGTCAATTATTAATATGGTAGTTATAAAGTCATGATAGTCTACTTCTATTATTCATTCTATATTTATTAGTTGGCATTATTCTGTAATGAAGATTTTTGTTATACCATTTATTTATTTAGAATTAGTTTAGACTCATGGACTTTTTTATATATAAAAAATTTTGTATATATAACTTTTTTATATATAAAGCTGTATAATAACAGCTTTATTAAATGTAATTCATATACCATACGATACATCCCTTTAAAATAGACACACTTCGGCGCCTGGGTGGCTCAGTGGGTTAAAGCCTCTGCCTTTGACTCAGGTCATGATCTCAGAGTCCTGGATCGAGCCCCGCATCGGGCTCTCTCCTTGGCAGGGAGCCTGCTTCCTCCTTTTTCTCTCTGCCTGCCGCTCTGCCTACTTGTGATCTCTGTCAAATAAATGAAATCTTAAAAAAAAATAAAAGAGATATACCTCACTGGTTATTAATATATTCACTAAAGTGTGCAGCCATTACCACAGTTAACTTTAGGACATTTTCATCACTTTAAAAAGACATTCCATGCCCTTTAGCTATAATCCCCCAACTTTCATCCCCCCAAGACTGTAAGCAATCACTAATCCACATTCTGCCTTTATAAATTTGCCTGTTCTGGACATTTCAAAAAACCAAATCATATAGGGGCACCTGGATGGTTCAGCTGGCTAAGTGTCTGCCTTCAGCTCGGGTCATGACCCAGAACCCATTTCCCTCCCTCTGCCTGCCCCTCCCCTTGCTCATTCTCTCTCTCTCTCTCTGTCAAATAAATAAAATCTTGAAAAATAAATGGAATCATACAATATGTGTGGTCTTTTGTTGATTGGCTTCTGTCATGTAGCATAATGTTTTCCAGGTTCTCCCATGTTTCAGTAGCTATTCCTTTTTATGGCTGAATAATACCCCATTGTATAGATAAACCAGATTTTGTTTACCTGTTCATTAGTTGATGGACACTTGAGATGTTTCCACTTTTGGGCTCTTGTGAATATTGCTGCTATAAAAATTTGTATGCAAACAACAATGTAAATGTACTTAATACCACTGAACTTAAAAATGGTTAAAATGTAACATTTTATGGTACCTGTTTTTACCACAATAAAAAAATGAAGAAAAAAAATTTATGAAATGTCCGTGTGATGGACTATTATATAGCGGCTTAATATTATATTTCAAAAACCTAAAACATAAAAGATGCTTATGATATAATCTTAAGTTAAAATAGTACAAAAAGATGTTTGTTTCCTTGTTAGCAGGGATTGTATCTCAAGATGGTAGGATTATGAAGAGACTTTCATTTTCTTTATAAATTTTTTCAAAATATACAAAATGAGTATGCATTGTTTTTATAATCAATGAAGAAAAACACTAGCAAGAGAAAAAAATCATACAAAAAGGGTTTGGCACCAACTGTCTTCTTAACACATGTATTATCTCAAAAATCCTTTCAATTAAAGAAATAATAGGGTGAATAGGTGAAGAACATTCACAGATACAAAATCCTGTTATAAAATAAGGCATGATGATAAGTATAGCAAAGGGAATATAGCCAGTAATATTGTAATAATGTTTTATGGTGACTATCCTTACTGTGGTGAGCCTTGCATTATATATATGTTAAATATATATTATGCTACATGATATTATATATATGATGCTCCTAAACATAATGGAGACTAGTAGTTCAAGAGAATGATATTCTTTGGGCATAATTATGTGCCACACTTGAATGTTGGGTCTGTTTTTCTAGCATGTATGTTTAGGACTTTCCCTGATGTGTGAAGTAAGTGGGAAATTTTCCATGAGAAAAATGGGAGGAAACATAGTAATTCCATTTCTTTTACTCTGTAGGGATTCTTTCTGTTTTGTGTTGATTTACTAACCAGGCTCGCTTAGGCTGGCTATTCAACAACTTTGTTTGAAAGAAAGGAGAGAGTACTAAAGGAGGAAATGGAAATTTAGTAAGATCATTTTCCAGGTTAGACTAGAAATTCTAGTTTAGATTAATATAAATATATAAAATATATCATTTCTGCTAAATTATAATTGAAAGGAAGAGCTCAAAGAAAGTGTAGCTTTGATGTATAGTAGGTATCTACCTGTTACAATGATGTAGCATCTTTTTAGTGCCTCTCTTGTTCAGGTCAGAACAAAACCTGTTTATTTAAATTGTCTGTTCAGCTTGCCCAGGCTTGATGAAAGGAATTAAGTGGTGTCAAGATAGGCATTGAAGATACACCTGATTTCCTCACTATTAGAGGCCTCAAGAGAAATGTTTGAGGACTTCAGTTGTGTGTCAGAATTTACCATAATTGAGGTTTTTAACATTGTGTGTGTGTGTGTGTGTGTGTGTGTGTGGGCTAAGGTGGTGGGACAGGATGATTTCTTTTCCATGCCAGGGGATTTTGCAATTGTGATGTAGTATTGAGAGCAGAGTGAGGTAGAGGAAAAACAAAATTCATAGCAGTAACTGTTGAAAATACTAGTATATAAGTGCATTTTTATTCTACCTTACCCATTCCTGTATATTCATATTTTTTCCTATACATATGTATATTCATAATTTTTTGTCCTGGTCATTTTCTTTAAAAAGAAAAAGGTTATTTTATTTTATATTTATTTTAGGAAGAGAGTACAGGTTGGGGGCAAAGGGAGGGGTAAAGAGAATCTGCAGGAAGATTCCCCACTGAGTGCAGAGCCCTGATGCAGGCTAACAGGTTCTCACGGCGCATGAGATCTTGACCTGAGCCCAAACCAAGAGTCAGACGTTCAAGCAACTGAGTCACCCAGGCTCCTCATCTTAGTTGTTTTATGTAGAATTTTTTCAAATTTATACTGATGTCCACTGAATACTAATAATATTCTAGCACTATATTCGTAAAGCTAGGATTTTAAAATATATGAATGAGGATTAAAAACACTAAGAAAAACAGGAACATATCTAGGAGAAAGGTTAGGAGCCCACAGAGTCAAGGCATGGTTATATAATATCTGTCATTTTTATTTGTTTATTTTTCCCTTTTATTTTTTTTAAGTAGGTTACACACCCAGAGCAGAGCCCAATATAGGGCTCAAACTCATGACCCTGAGATCAAGACCTGAGCTGAGGGGTGCCTGGGTGGCTCAGATGGTTAAGTGTCTGCCTTTGGCTCAGGTCATCATCTTCAGGTCCTGGGATTGAGGCCCACATTGGGCTCCTGGCTCAGCGAGGAGTCTGCTTGTCCCTCTTCCTCTTCCCCCCATTCATGCTCTCTCTCTCAAATGAATAAATAAAATCTTAAAAAAAAAAAAAAAAAAAGACGAAGCTGAGCTCAAGAGTCTAATGCTTAACTGATTGAGCCACCCAGGCACCCCTGTTTGTCTGTCTTTTGAACTGGGAAAAGGAGATGATTTATTTTGAATACCCAGCTTTTTTTTTTTTTTAAGCATATAGTTTATAAGGAAATTAATAGAGGGGAACTGTCAGAGAACCAGAATGTCATCTATATTTTTGTCTAAGGGGTTATTAAATCTGTTTACAGGTTAGTAGGCAGGAGGAGCCTTGGAGATAGTATGTATCTAAGTTGCTACGCATTATGAAAATGCACCTTCTAAAAATATGTGAAGGGAGTGGTAAACCATTAAGCCACGGATAGACGCTTTGGTATTTTTTACCTCAAATGCAGAAAAAGCCATGCTTCCTTCTGTAGCCATGGAATCTGTCTTCTTAAAAAGGAGCTAGTGTTTATAGTTTTTCTGACAGTAAGCTCCCAGTAAAAATTTGTAATACAAATCATAGTTATTACAAATAATAATAATTGAGACACATTTCTGCCTTGTTTCATACTTTACTCTTTCCAAAAATGCTGAGTCACAAAATAAAATCTTAAATTAGAAATTTTTCAAAAAATAGAACTAGCTTCTGAGAGAGTTTTTGGAAAGTTCAAAAGGATTTGGAGACAGTAATTTGATTCTATTTTTGTCGTCGTTGTTTTCTTCCATCAAACAAATCTGTCTCCTGGTGGTATTAAGTCTTGTCTGTTCATCCATACTTAGAGTGTCTTTGCGTGACTGGCATCATGTTTTATTAATGGCAAACTTGAAAAGTAAATTAAATGACTTTCCTAGATCTTAAGGGAATCAGTGAGCTGTAGTAAGATACTATACATAGTTGTTGGGGTAGGGGAGATTTTGACCCTGTCCATCTTGGTTCTGCTGGCTGATCTCATAATTAAATTGACATAATTTAACAGGATTAACAGGAGAAAAAAAATTTTATTTTGTAGGTATGGAGCTCTTATAGATGGGCCTAAGAAATAACCAAAGCGGGTGGTTTATGTACCTTTTAGAAACAGAAACAATAAATTTGTGAAGAACTGACAAGACAAAGAAACTTAGTCTTGGGTACTAATGTGTCAGTGTACACTGACTTCTGGGCTTCGAATTCTCTCTCCCTGGTGATAAGGATGTTTCTTTACCTCCTGATGCAGGGAGGGCACCTGTCACATGGGAAATTTATTTCCTGCTTTCAAGGGGACAGAGAGGAGGGTCAGAATGTGCTTGGACTGGTTGTTTTTCAAGTAAACTTTCTTTCAGAATTATCAGTGTGCCACTTTGACATATCTGGGAGCAGCTCTGAGCCCCATTGTAGTTCTCATTCTCTCTTTCCTAGAACTAGCTGCAAAGAAGGAGACAAATGTATTTCAATTTTATGTGGACTTTAAACTCTGGAAAGAGACCTGGATTACGGTCTCTTTCTGCTGTTTAACCTTATGTATGACCCTCCAAGTCTGTTTCTCCAGCTTCAAAGTGTGAAAAATAATAGTACCCAATTCAGAGGGTAGTTTTGAGGAATTAATAAAATAATGCATATAAGATACTTCACTGTGTCTGGCCTATAGTAAGTACTCAACATATCGTTTTAAAAAAAATTCCTGCATGCATGGGGGTCTGTGTCCTACATCCTTTTATTTATTTATTTTTGGTTGTTTTTAAAGATTTATTTAATTATTTGGGAGGGGGATGGGATTGGGAGAGGTGGGGAGAGAATCTTGAGCAGGCCTCATGGCCAGTTTGGAGCTTGATTTCACCAACCTGAGATTTCAACCTTTCACCAACCTTGATTTCACGTGGGGCTTGATTTCACCAACCTGAGATCATGACTTAACGACTGAGCCACCCACGTGCCACACACATCTGTTTTTTTTTTTTTTAAAGATTTTATTAATTTGACAGAGAGAAATCACAAGTAGACAGAGAGGCAGCCAGAGAAAGAGAGAGAGAGGGAAGCAGGCTCCCTGCTGAGCAGAGAGCCTGATGCGGGACTCAATCCCAGGACCCTAAGATCATGACCTGAGCCGAAGGCAGCGGCTTAACCCACTGAGCCACCCAGGCACCCTTTTTTTTTTTTTTTTTTTTTTTAAAGATTTTATTTATTTATTTGACAGAGAGAGATCACAAGTAGACAGAGAGGCAGGCAGAGAGAGAGAGAGGAGGAAGCAGGCTCCCTGCTGAGCAGAGAGCCCGATGCGGGACTCGATCCCAGGACCCTGAGATCATGACCTGAGCCGAAGGCAGCGGCTTAACCCACTGAGCCACCCAGGCGCCCTTTTTTTTTTTTTTTTTTTTAACTCTTTGGGTACTTCAGTCTCCTGAGGTCCTCTGTGGAGTAAGTGTGGCATTAAGGATGGCAAGTCCTCCTTCAGTCAGTGTGGGTAACATCTAGACACGATGCTGTCCCTAACGTAGAATCAGTTGGTTCCAAACAGCCCAAAGGAGTAGATACTTGGAAAAGATGAAATTGACATAATCTTAACAGGGTTTTCTCTTTACATACTCCTTTTTTCTTCTTCTTCTTTTTTTTTTAAACAGTGCCTTTGAAGATGAGACCATGAAGCTTCGACAGCTGAAACTAGATAATCAGGTGAGTGAATCAGGAGTCTCCCTCCTGTTTTGAAACATGTGGCCGGTTGTACTGACTGTGATGCTAATAGTCTGGACTCTGAAGTCTTGGCAGGGTCCTGGAATGGGGGCAGGCAAGGAAAAGGCTTTGATGTTACTAAGCAGTGTCTGGAGGTTATATTTGCTAAACCAAGGCCCTGGGCTCTGGCAAGACCAAAGTGCTTCCAGGAGCACAGCCATAAAACTGGCCTTGGATTTCTAATCACTGAAAATTCCTTGGCACCTTTCCTAAGAATTAGAAGAATGTTAACATTGTGTTTTATGTAGTAATGGTCCTGCTGCCTTGCATACCTCTCTGCACTGTAATTTCGGTTAAGTATAAGATTTTTCTTTTTATTCTAAAATACAGATCTGAACATGCTGCTGGGCTGCTTAGAGACCTCAAGTGTTTACAGCACAATTTTCTTCACAACACTGGTCCCAGTTTTCAGCTACACATTAATTCTGTTTTTCAGTGATTTGGTTTATGTTTGTTTCCTCCACTAGGCTAAGCTCCTTGAAAACAGAAGCCAAGTTTGTTTATGATGACCATTATATCAGAAGTTCCTAGCACAGGGCTGGGCACGTACTAATCCTTCCCTAAGTATTTGAACGAAGGAAGAAATAAATGAACAGTCGTATGTTATTATTTGCTGTGATCGTCATTGTTGGTCAGCTTAGAACCTCTACATCTCTTGCTTTCTTATTTGCAGTTTCATGTGCATGTTACCTAATTCAGGACGTTCTACAGCTCGAGTCTGTCTACATAGGATCAAAGTGTCTAGGCCCTGTAGGTGCCTAAACATACCTCTAAAGTTTTGTCTTATTTATGCTAATGTTGGAATGACTAATGGGACTTGTAGTGTAATAAGTTGCTTTAAAGGTGGGAGAGAGGTCTGTGCCTGGCGGGCAGGGAGGTATAGGGACACCCCCTGTAGGGTGAGGCCATGGCAGGTTGGAATGCCATGCCCGCCCTGGGAAGGCTTTGGCGCTCGCGCTCATGTGTGGCCGCCCCTGCATGGCACCTTCGAAGTCTTCCATGATGATGGTACTAATGTGGGGACTGTCACTGCATTCCACTGCCACTCGTCACCAGCTGGTGGGGTCCAGCCTCCTCACCTGCGCCTAGAAGGGGAGTGTTGAGTACAGGTCTCCCCTGTGTGCAAGTCTGTGCCACCAGAGGACACCTCTGGCTTCTAGGTGGCTGGTGATGGCCTCCATCATCCTGCTCAGGTCCCTGGCCCGCCTCATGTGTTTGTGGAGAGGAGCAGCTGCTTAGGTGTGGCTCCAGCTGCCTAGCTTTGTTGACTGAAAGGTCTAAGTAACAGTACCAGTGGCCATGGCCAGTCTGGAGCCCTCTGGAGCCTCCTGGCTGGGCATATGACAATCACAGCTTTTCCCCCTCGCCCACCTCTCTGTGAGGGGCTCAGAGGAGTGACCAGTGTGGACAGGGACCTGTGGGCCCAGCCCTCTGGGCCCTAGCTGCCCCAGGCTCTTCCTGCATCCAGTGACACATACACGTAAGGCCTTGCCTGTCCATGAGCCCCTACAGAAATGCCTGCGCAGTCCGGTGTGCAAAGCCCACTCTTCATGCCTGGAGGGCCAGGAGTCCCCACCACCCTGGCGCCTGCATCTTGGTGTGTGATGAAATCCTCTTAGGGATCCCCAGGGTGCTTGGGCTCCAAAGGCTGTAGACCCTGGCATGGGTGACCTGTCCCAGGGAGCCTGGCCATAGTGCTTTTATAGATAGACTTCCTTGAAACCACTGCCGAGGGTAACATAGCAGCTGTAGCCTCCCTCCTCCTGGCTTCCTTTAAAGAGACTGAGGGAGGGGCACTTGGGTGGCTCAGTTGGTTGAGCATCCAACTCTTGATTTCATTTCAGGTCATGATCTCAGGGTTGCGAGATTGAGCCCCGTGTCAGGCTCCATGCTCAGTGGGGAGTCTGCTTGAGATTCTCTCTCTGCCTCTTCCCCTACTGCACTCTCTCTCTAAAAATAAATAAAATCTTTAAAAAGAGACTGAGGGACATTTTAAGCCAATCTAGTTTTTCATAGCCTTGCAGGAAAATGGCAACAAACTTCTTAGCAATTATAGGTCTCACCGTTCTCCACAGGTTGGGATACCTGTAAGCAGAGAACCATCTAGCATTCTGCACACATTCTCTGTAAAGTTGTCAGGTGGAAGGTGTGAAGTAAACAATCCTTTCTAACACTGGAAAAAAATAAAGGTGGCTCAGATATTTGGTAATTTTTATTCTTTTTAATGAGCGTGCTACGTGTGATATGTTTACGGTATATGTGTTGGGATTCTGTGGGCCTTTTTATGGCACAGATTTTTAAAAGTTATGTTTTTTTTATGGGCAATAAAAGCATATGGTAAGGATTCCAATAATACTCAAAAGATATTTTATGAAAAGTCTCTCTTCCTCTCCTTGGCTTAGTTCTTTACTGGAGACTCACTAACTCCCCCCCCCCACCCCCCTCCAAGGTTTTATTTATTTATTTGTCAGAGAGAGAGAGAGCAAGTGAGCTAGAGAGAGAGAGAGAGCACAAGCAGGGGGAATGGCAGGCAGAGAGAGAAGCAGGCTTCCCACTGAGCACAGAACCCAGTGAGGGACTCCATCCCAGAACCCACCCACGTGCTGCAGACTTTTTTTTTTCTTTTTTTGAGGGAAGGAGTTTAGGGAAGAGGAGGAGAGACAGAGAGAATCTTAAGCAGGCTCCAGGCTCCATGCCCAGTGCAGAGCCCGATGTGGGGCTCGATCCCATGACCCTGAGATTATGACCTATGTGGAAATCAGGAGCCAGACGCTTAACTGACTGAGCCACCCAGGCACCCCCAGAGACTGTCACTAACGTCTAATGTACTCTTGCAGAGATAGTTAATGAATATACAGATATAAAATTTTATAGAAATTTTTTTTAAATTAAAAAAAATCTAGGGGGGCACCTGGGTGGCTCAGTGGGTTAAAGCTTCTGCCTTCGGCTCAGGTCATGATCCCAGGGTCCTGGGATCGAGCCCCGCATCGGGCTCTCAGCTCAGCAGGGAGCCTGCTTCCTCCTCTCTCTCTCTCTGCCTGCCTCTCTGCCTACTTGTGATCTCTGTCTGTCAAATAAATAAATAAAATAAAATCTTTAAAAAAAAACCTGGGGACCTGCTGTGTAAATGCGGGTATTAAATAGCCTGTGAGAATACTGTGAGGTTCTGAAGCACTGTCTCTGCCTCGAGAAGGAGGTTGCTCAGCAGGGGGTAACGGAATTTCCACAAACACAAACTGAGCATTCAAATCGCCTGGGAAAAAAAGGCAGCACTACAGGATGAAGGAAAGGTTGGGCTGGGAACCGGAAGACTCTGGTTCCCATTCTGACTCTGCCATTAATTAGCTGGGTGATTTTAGGTAAGATTCTTAAACTCTGTGGGTCCCACTATTTCATCTGTAAAGTGAGGTCAGATAATAGAAAGTGAGGATCTGAGAGTATGGACATTAGACCTGAGATGAGGTACACTGAGGAAGGCTAGGTTGCTGCTCAGTCTGGGCCTCAGAGGCCAGTAGGATCTTGGTGGAAGTCTGTCTCTCAGTCCAGGACATGCCACCCTACCCAAGACCATGCACTCCATATCCGTGACTGGCTTAATCTAGCAGTGATTGTCAGGCGAGGTGGGAGAGGCTAGGGAACGTTATTCTCCCCACCGCTGCCTGAAGTATACGGTAGATTAACCTCTTAGGAATCCTGTTTTGGGAATGTCCCCAGGTTGAGAGTCATTGGTCATGAACTTTGTAGGCTGAGAAGAGGTTTGCTAAAAGCAGCCAAAGTTCATAAGTCTCACAAGGATTGGTTCATACTAACCAATATCACAAGTGATGAATCTAAACCTGGCGATTAATTTACTAATTTCTAATGAACCAGAATCAGCTGATCACCACAATCCTATCAGATAAGTGTGTGGGAAGTTTACAATTAGAAAAGAGGCGTGATGACTTTGAAATCCGAGTGAGTGCAGTTTGTAAAATGATATTTATGGTAAATATCATTGTGTGATCATATAATTAATTCATCGCTACTAAAGGGATACACCTGGCAACAAATGAGATAGGTGACTGTCTGGTTAGGCCACTTCCTGCCTTGGGTGGCCCTAGACACACAAGGTAGCTCTTGCTCTAAGTTTTATCTTACCTTATTTCCACACAGACATTTCCCTTTTCATACCTCACTCATCGTCCAGGTTTCAGTAGTACTGAGTAGGTTAGTTTCTTTCTTATCTGTCTTTTTTCCCCTGATACTATAATCTTAGGATTTAATATTTAAAAAATCCTAGATTTACAGATAATTTACATAAGACTTCTTTTGTCCTGTGTTTCTGTTCTAGGTTTTGAACAGCTTTACTGAGATCGAATTCACTGACTATAAATATACACCCAGTTAAAGTGCACAAATGATTTTGAGACCTTGTATCAAATGAAACCATATGCCACGTGGTCGTTGGTGTCCAGTTTCTTGACTTAGGAAGAGGTTCGTCCATGTTGTTGCCTCTGTCAGTACTTCTGGTCTTCTTATTGTTGAGTGTGATTTTCCCCGTTGTGGCTACACCACATGTTGTTTATCCATTCATCAGTTGACGGACACTGGGGTTGTTTTCACCCTTTGGCTACTGCTGATAGTGCTGCTCTGAGCATTCGTGTACAAGCTTCTCTGCGGACGTGCTTTCATTTCTCTTGGCTGGTATATCTAAGTATAGGTACCCCAAAGCCTACCTAATATACCTCAGGTCATTGGAACAGAGTTCCTGGGTCATCTCGTAACATGTTAAGGAGCTGCCAGACTGTTTTCCAATGTCCCTGAACCATTGTACACATCCCACCAGCCATGTCCTTGGCCTTGTTTCTATACATCATTGTCAACACTTACTTTATTGTCTGTCTTTGACTGTCGCTATTTTAGTGGGTACAAAGTGGTATCTGACTGTGATCTTGATTTGCATTTCCCTGATGACTAATGATATGGAGCCTTAAAATGTGCTTATTGGCTCTTTGTATGTTCTCTTTGGAGGCATGGAGAAATGGAGAAAACCCATTTTTAGATTGGGTTATTGTCTTTTCATTGTTAAACTGTAAGAGTTCTTTATATAGTCTAGACCCAGGCTCCTTATCAGAAATATTATTTGGGTGGCTCAGTCGTTAAGTGTCTGCCTTCGGCTTGGGTCATGATCCCAGGGTCCTGGGATCGAGCCTGGCATCGGGTTCTTTGCTCTGCAGGAAGTCTGCTTCCTCCCTTCCCACTCCCCTGCTTGTGTTCCTTCTCTCGCTGTCTCTCTCTGTGTCAAATAAAAATATATATATATATTATTTGTAAATATTTTCTTCAATTCTGTGGGTGGTCTTTTTACTTTCTTGATGGTACCATTTTCAACATAGAGTTTTAATTTATTTTTTCTTTTTGTCTCTTGCACTTTCAGTATCATATCTAAGAAATCATTACTTCCCAAGGTTATAAAGACTTGCTTCTGTGTCATCTAAGAGTTTTCTGATTCTTCTAAGAGTCTTCCACTTCCTATGAGTTCTTTCGAGTTAACTTTTATATATAGTGTGAGGTTCCAACTTCAGTCTTCTGTGTGTGGATATCCAGTTGTCCCCGCACCATTTATTGAGAAGATTCTCTCACTGCATATATTTTGCTTTTGTTTTTACTAGCTTCGTTAGGGTACTCGTTTTTTCGGGGCACTTGGTCACCTTAGCTGGCTACAGGTCATGAAGATTTTTAGACTCCTCCGGTGATGGGCCTTAGACCCAAATGCCCATTAGGTGGAGAACCTTTGTGCCATCTGGTGGACAATGGATTAAAATACAACATACTCCTTTGGGGTCAGGTTGCCCATCTATTTGTACCTATCATTCTAAGAGAGGTGGTCATTGGTGTGTTGAATTGATATTTTAAAAAGCGTGATTTAAAAATTTTAGCCTCACCGCCTTATGATCTCACTTTGTGTGCCAGAAAGATTTGGTGTTTTTAGCCAAACTCTTAGATTGCTGGCAGCCACTCTGATCTTGCTGGTTCTACCTTGTGGTCAGCCAGGTCAAGCCCACGAGCGTCAGACTGTAACCTACCCATTAGCTCTAGGGATTCTTTCTGGAAAATTGAGAAATCAGTGATGTCAGGCTCATGAATTTGAGGCTTGCCTCTGCTTTATTATTTTATAAAACGAAGCTCTTTGTGGGAATCCCTGCCCCCCCCATCTAATCTCCTTTATTTCCTCACTTATTTTGGAATTAGCATTCAGTATTTTGCTCCCAGGGAATGATAATAGGATTTACCACCACATTCTGGAGAAGATGGATTCTTGGAGTTACTGTTCAGTTTCTGAGGGAATTGGGAAATTTACAGGCTTATGTGCCACTTAAAAACAGCCACGAAAGCAACATATTTCGATTGCATTTAGGGCATCAAACAGTCACCTACGGCTCTCTTCCTGACAGCCCGTCCTTCCTTTAACGTTGTTTATGCAGCCTCACTGACAGCTTTTTTGGGGAAGGTAAAATGTGTATGAAAGCGAATTGACATGGTTGCATCTTAGCTCAATTAACACCTCCCTCCTCCCTCATTCAAACTATGTGAGAAAATGCTGAATTCAGGGGACACGTTTCACCAAGATGGCAATTTGGTAGTTACTTTATTTTTTTTTCATATTTACAAACTTGGACAACAGCAGGATATATTTAGTGCTGTAATACAGCCCTGTAGCCCTGGGCTTCACAACTCAGATCTATGGTTGGTTGGTGGTTGTTTTCCCTCAAGTTGTTGACCTAAATGAGTTTGATCAGTGTTGATGTTGATAGAGAAAGGCTTTGCCAGATGCAGTCACAGGATCACTGTGGCTGAGAGTCTGTCTAGTCTGCCCTTTGCAGGTCTAAAAACTTGGTTTTGTCAGTGAACCCAAGTGTAACCAACCAGGTCCTCACACAAACTCACGCTAGTCAAATTCACAATGATCAGTTATGAAACCAGACACTAATTTATTAATTTACAATGAGAACTCCAGCTTTTCCAGAATACATCCATCTCTGCTGGTCATGGTTCCCTGTTCCCGGAAATAGGATACCTAAGAAGTTAATTGACAATTAGAAGGCTGATTAGTAAGCAGGGAACCTGAGGAAATGAAATTATCCTGAGGGATATTTCATCAAGGCCACAAAGAAGTCTTACATAGTTTCCTGTCCACAAAGAGAATAAGCTCTCCCAGTAAATAGAATTGTCTTCTAGATTCAGCATTTATGTTTTTGGACAGGTTGGATAAACTCTGCCAAATTCTTGTTCTTTGGCTTTCCTTTTCTGGACCAGTACCCCTTCCCCTCCCTCCCCTCCCCTCCCCTCTCTTTTTTCTTTTCTTTCTTTTTTTCTTTCTTTCTTAGATGGAGGGAGGAGGGAGTATGAGTGGGGAGAGGGGCAGAAGGAGAGAGAATCTTAAGCAGACACCCGCCTCCCCAGCTGAATGTGAAGCCTGACACTGGCCTCCATCTCATGACCCTGAGATCGTGGCCTGAGCTGAAATCAAGAGGTGGGCACTTAACTGTGGCACCCAGGCAACCCAGATGTCCCCTTGTTCACAGAACATTGTTCTTTATATACGTTAAAAAAATGGGTTAGCTGTGGCCTGTGTTTTTGCTTCTTCAGTTGTTGCCGGTTATGAGACTATCGGAGGCTAGGTAACTGGCCACATGAGCAGATGTGGTTCTCATGTCTCCTTGTTTGTATTTCCCATCTCTTCAGCATATCCCCTATGCAAAACTTCACAGTTGCTAGAAGAACCATATCAGCAAGCTCTTTGGGGAGAAGCTCATTGTAACCAAATATGTATTCTGTGTTCCATCTATATGTTAAGGTCCATCTATTCATATTAATTCACGAGTTTCAAAATAATCTCAGAAACTTCAATTACTGGGGCACCTGGGTGGCTGGCTTAGGCTCTGGTCATGATCCAAGGGTCCTGGGATCAAGCCCCACATGAGGCTACCCACCCTGCGGAGAAGCCTGCTTCTCCCTCTCCCATTCCCCCCACTTGTGTTCCCTCTCTCGCTGTGTCTCTGTCAAATAAATAAAATCTTAAAAAAAAAAAAAAAGAAAGAAAGAAACTTCAATTATTCCTTCCCAGATTGCTCTAACCTTTATTCTTTCTTTCCCTTCCTTCCTTCCTTTCTCCCTCCCTCCCTCTCTCCCTTTGTTTCGTTTTTAGATTTTATTTATTTATTTGACAGAGAGAGAGAGGAAAGAGAGAGAGAGACAGCAAGACAGGGAACACCAGCAGGGGGAGTGGGAGAGGGAGAAGCAAGCTTCTCGTTGAGCAAGGAGCCTGATAAGGGGCTGGATCCCAGACTCTGAGCAGAAGTCAGATGCCTAATGACCAAACCACCCAGGTGCCCCACCTTTATTCTTTCTTGACAGGATAGTCCATTTGGGCACATTATTAGCTCCCTAGTCTTTTTTCTTATTCACAAGGCTGGGCAAAGAATAGTTCTGTTTCTTCTATGTCCTCTGAATTTAACCACAAGCTTTCACCAGCCCCATTGTGGAAAAATGTATTTTCTTTCCTACTGATAGTCTTACCCCTTGTAGGGACTCTTCTTTCTAGTAGCACGTTTAAAAGCTGTATCAATGAAAAGAAGTAAATAGTTTTTGCCTAAGGAACAATAATATTTTTGGTTTGGAATCCTGGCTTAATTTTTTAGCTAGGGGCTTGGCATTTTCCTATTCTGAAATATCCCAGATCCATAATTAATTTCCAGGTATTATAAGCTCTTATTTGCCAAAGCATAAAAATAATATTTGTGCTAGTTCCTTCCTTTTCATCTTGCTGGATTTTTTTTTCAGTCTCTCATGCTTTTTTTCCTGACTTTCTTTGATACCATATTCTTGATGTCACTTTAGCCACAGTGCTGATTACTTTCTATTTGGAATGTTCCAACTGTAATTTTTTTTCCCCTTTTTATGCTTGGCCCAGATTTGTTAGATTTCTAATTATGTAAAAATGAGCAAGAAAACAAAACTTACTGCTCTCTAGCTGATTAAAATAGGAAAATAATTTGAGGTTTAGAGGATAATACGTTTTATTTTTTTCTTTCAATTATAAAAGTAAGAAAGTTTATGGGGCGCCTGGGTGGCTCAGTGGGTTAAAGCCTCTGTCTTCGGCTCAGGTCATGATCCCAGAGTCCTGGGATGGAGCCCCACTTGGGGCTCTCTGCTCAGCGGGGAGCCTGCTTCCTCCTCTCTCTGTCTCTGCCTGCCTCTCCGCCTACTTGTGATCTCTGTCTGTCAAGTAAATAAATAGATAAATCTTAAAAAAAAAAAAAATAAGAAAGTTTACAAAAAACATAGAAAACTAGAAAAAGGAGAAAAATCCATATTCTGCCACCCAAAGTAATCACCATTCATGTATTTCTTCATCTTTTCCCTTATGTATAACTGTTCATGTATTTTAAGCTTGTGACCATGCTTGGATAATTATATAATTACTGTAAATATTTTATTTTATTTTTAAGATTTTATTTATTTGAGAGAGAGAATGAGAAAGAGAGAGCATGAGGTGGGGAGAGTCAAAGAGAGCAGCAGACTCCCCACTGAGCAGGGAGCCCTATGTGGGACTCAGTCCTGGGTCTCCAGGATCATGACCTGAGCTGAAGGCAGTTGCTTAACCAGCTGAGCCACTCAGGCACCATACTATAAATGTTTTAAGTAAACTTGGATCGTGGACTCAGCTTGGCTAGAAATGCATTTGTATCATTTTAAATAGACCTTTAAAGGTGTTTGGTAAATATTTATTAAATGAAATGAGTGAATCCTTGTCCCTCTCTGTGCCTCAATTTTCTCATGTCTCAAGTAGGATAAATTAGTTTACAAGAGGTTTGTCAGAATTAGTGAAAAACAATAAATATTCAAAGCAGCTAGGTCTTGTTGTAACTCTTCTAGCTATAGTATTACTTCTTTTTTTTTTCCCCCTAGAGAGCACTGCTGGAGAAGAAGCAGAGAAAAAAGCGCCTTGAGCCACTCATGGTACAGCCAAATCCAGAAGCAAGGCTTCGTCGATCAAAGCCAAGAGGTAGCGAGGAGCAAACTCCTTTGGTGGAACCTCATACCCCACAGAACGATGTCATCTTACATGGTATGTGTTAGGCCGCATCTCTTCCCACTAGGGCACAGTTTTCATAAAGATAGGAGAAGGCAGAAAGATTCTCAGATGGACCAAAGGGACAATATTAGCATCATTACTAGGTACCTTCTAAGACCCACATTCTGGGTCTTAGAGTGAAAATAAAAGCAATGGTTTAATTAGTGGAAGATACCCTGATGTTTGTACTTATCCTAGAGCTGTTGTTTTCATTGCCAAATGGTTTAGTCCATTTGTTTGAGGAACTTACGGTCTTGAATGTCATGTCATGTCATGGCAGAGTTAGCCATGACACCAGGAGTAGTAGAGAACACCCAGTCTTCCAATAACTAGGACTCAACGGACCGCGTGCAGTGGTGAGCTGTTGACTTGGACAGGATCTGAACTTTGGCAGACCTACTTTGTTTTCACGGTCTTAGTCTTTAGTTTCTAAAGCATGACATCAGGTAAATTTTATTTAGTAACAGTCAGAACATGTTAATAAAATGAACACCAGTCTGAGTTGCTCTATTAACAAACATCCACATGGATGTTAAGGAAAGAGAAGTGAAACGCTTGGATGGTTCTTAATTCTGATCACATATACCAAAACAACCCACCAAATAACAGATAATACTTTCCTCTTTTCTCTTCTCTTTTGGACCCTAGGCATTGATGGTCCAGCTGCCTTCTTGAAGCCAGATGCTCAAGATTTGGAAACCAAACTTCACGTTCTCTCAGTAGGCTCCTCTGCTACAGAAGAAGATACTGAAGAAAGTGTTGATGGAGAAAGCACTTTGGAGACTGTGTCTAAGCCAGATCTCCAGGAGATTCTCCAAAAACATGGTAAGGATTGGTAACGAAGGTAAGGCAGTTAATCATCTTAGCCACGTATAATCTCTTCCTTTCCTTGCTTTCATTGTCGGTTAACAATCTAGATGGTGATGGTTCAAAATTGCTTGGAATGTGGCTTATGGCTTTACAGAGATGACAATATTAGACATCTTTGACATCTGAGAATTGATTATTGTCAACGACAATAATATTTACCCTCTTGCCTGAGAAAAATAAGATAATTACATATAAATTATCAGCAGCATTAGCTACTACACGTGACTATTTCTTTTTGACATCTTATTTTTAGTTCCCACTCCCTTCTTTTGACAGAGTTGCCACTCAACACCCCTACTCGGCCTCCATGTCACAGATTTATTGATCTAGTGATGGCTGACGAGGAATACAAATGGGATCAAAATATACTTAAGTTAATACTTTCCTCACTAGCGCCTACTTTCTGCCAGTTGGAGTTACCACTTCCACAAATATTCCTGTACACCCTAGAGAGCTCTTGTATTTTTCTTTCCTTCTTAGAAAAATGATTTTCTATGGGAAGAAATTAAGTGTCCCCTTTTCAGGTGAGAAGACAGAAACCCGGTCATGAGTAAGTATTTATTGGGTGCCTCCTTAGTCATAGGTAGGCATTATAGGCCTGGGATGTGTGAATCAGGAGGTTCTATCACAGAATGGTAGACCAGATGTACATTCAAACACAGTCACATATTCATTCATTTAGAAAATAAGTGTTGAGTATATACTAAATACTGGACATTGTTATAGGCACATAGGCTACAACAGTACACAAGGGGTCCTGCCCTCCTGAAGTGTTTATTCTAATTGAGCCATCATGTACTTAAATAGCCAAGAGAGCATTGAGAGGGGTACCAACCCAGAGCTGAAGGTTTGGAAAGCTTTCCAGGGAGAGTGATGTCTAAGCTACAACCTGATGTAGGAGATAGAGCTGGCCAGTCCAGAATGGCTGGCCAACACAGTATGAGCGGATAAGGTGGGAAGAGGGACTAGCGAGGTGAGCCTGGAGGGGTGACTGGGCTCTGATTATATAGGCCAGTATAGGTCATATTAGGAACTTGGACTTTATTTGAAAAATAACTAAAACCTATGAGGGAATTTGATCTGAGGAATATTATCACCCAATTTGGGCTTAATGGGAAAACTAAGAAGAATTACGCTGCACCATAAGGAATTAATTGAAGGTGGGGGCAAGGCAAGTGTAGAAGCAGGAAGACTTAATGGAGAGATGGTTTGTCTGATGGGACCTGGAGTTATAATGTAGTATATGCAAGAGTAAAAACCAGGGAGAAATAGAATTACATTGCTGGGGCAATGAGAAGGGACAAGAAAGGCATCAAAAGAGAACAATTAAGCTGAGCCAGGAAGGATGTGTGGCCTCCTGTTTACTGGAACATCTGTCAGCAGCTGCAGACTGACATTTTGAATGTCTCTTGTATGTCAGGCACTTGCCATACATTATCTCAATTAATTTAAAATTTATAGGGGCACTAGGCTGGCTCAGTTGGAAGAGCGTTTGACTCTTGATCTTGGGATCATGAGTTCAAGCCCCACATTGGGTACAGAGACTAATAAAAAATAAATAAACTTAGATATTTATAACAGTACTTTGCAGCATTTGTACATATTAGTCTCTCCATTTACATGTAAGAAAATTCTATATATTACATTTGTAATTATACATAGCCTCTCAGACAGGCTAGATAATTTGTCCATGGTCACATTGCTGGTAAGGTGACACACTTGGGTGGAAGAAAGAACATGTGCAAAGGTATTGGGTATAAAATCATGATATGTTATGAAAACCAGAACAGATGGCAGGAGCACAAGGTGTGGCAGCAGCCATGGTAAAGGGGGTCAGAACATAGCTCTGAAACCCGGGTTCTTGCTGGGTTCTGAATCTCAACTCTGCCACATCTGGCTGGGAAAGGGGGAGTACAGCTTTTCTTTCCTCTGCCTCTGTTTCCCTGTCTATAATAGGAATGTGATTGTGGCATTTCCCTATTATTTTACTACCACTATTGTTATGACAAAAGAAAGTGATTGATGTGGAGGAGTCAGAGCAAAGACAACCTTCATTTAATCAGAAGCTAAGTTATCCCAAGTCATCTAGCTATGTAGTGGCAAACCTAGATTTTCTGATTCTTAGTCTAGTTCTTTATCCCTTACTGTAGATACCGAGTTCTCCCCTTCTACACTGCCCTACGAAGTGATGGCTATGGTTGTTTTGTTTTGTTTTGTTTTTCCTGAGGACTGGCCCTTCTGAGAAACCAGGTGGTTTAATGCCTTTTTACATCCCAACAAGTTGCATCTTGACCATAAAACCCATTAAACACTTTTTTAAAAAAAAGATTTTATTTTCTTGGAGAGAGACAGAGAGAAAGAGAGTACGTGAGTAAACATGAGCAGGGGGAAGTCTAGAGGGAGAGGCATACTCCCCACTGAACAGGGAGCCTGATGCAGGACTTGATCCCAGGATCCTGGGATCATGACCTGAGCTGAAGGCAGGCACTTAACTGAGGCACCCCATTAAGCACTTTCTTGACTAAGATCTAGGATGTGTCAGTTTGGCAGATTATATCCCTTTAGTAGGTCCAGTTTATTTTTTCAACAAGTTTGGGAGAAATCTTTGAACTCCATTGTAAAACATATATTAATATAAGCTGAATTTTTGGCATAAAAGTGGCATTTGCAAACATACTACCAAGTGAAAATATCCATGATTGTGATGTTTTATGCTTTTTTGCTACAAAAGAAAAAAAGGTTAACATTTTAGAAAACAAAGAAAATACATCCTTCACAAACCAAAGAATTTTTTTAATAGTAGCTTTATAGGCATATAATCAACATACCATACTATTCACCCATTTAAAGCGAACAGTGGGTGTAGGAGGGGAAGATGGCAACAGAGTAGGAAGATCTTGGGTTCACCTCACCCCACGAATACAACTAGATAACTATCAAATCATCCTCAATACCCCAGAAGTTGCTCTGAGGACTGGCAGAACATATTCCACAACTAAAGGTAGAGAAAAGGCCACAATGAAGAAGGTAGAAATGTGGAGACATGGTTTGGGGGAGAAACGGGTCATGGCTGCTGTGGTGAGGAGGGAGCTGCATTCATGGAGAAGGGCAAGAGACAGATTAACACACAGGGAAGTGCAGGGGTAAACAAACCCCCATAGCAGTTGGTTTGGAAAGCAAGAGGTGCTGAATTTCATGAGTTCCTGCAACCAGCAAGGTTTAAAGCCTGGAGTTCTAAAGGTCAGTGGGCTTGGTTCAGGGAGAGCCTGGAGAGCACTGTGCTGCTCTTGGAGGAAAGGAGGGCAAACAACCCATGGACATACAGAGTGGAAACAGCAATCTGAAGAGTGCCAGAGCACACAACGAGGAAGTTAGTTGTTCATCTTCGAGCATTTCCCAGAGAGACAGTGTTGGTGGAGACACCCCTTCAGGAGATACTGGCAGGCACCATTTCCCTCCTCTGCCCCTTAGTATAAGCGCACAGCCACCTGTGGGAACCAGTGCAGCACTGACACTTGCTACCTAACTTGCTTACACTAAGCCCTGCCTACCCTCACTGGGATGGGCCTACCCCTTCCCAGTCATGCATGCCTAGTTCGTTTGGAGGCTGCTGCCTCTCCTCCAGATGACCAAGGCAATACTTATATCAGACAAAATAGACTTTAAAACATATATTGTTAACAAGAGACAAAGAAGGACACTATATAATCATAAAGGGGACAATCCAACAAGATGATATAACGATTCTAAATATTTATGCTCCCCACCTGGGAGCACCCAAATACATAAAAACGTTAAAAGCAAACATAAAAGAACTAATTGAAAATAATACAATAATGGTAGGGAACTTTAACACCCTACTACATCAATGGACAGATCATCTAAACACAAAATCAAGAAGGAAACAGTGGCTTTGAATGAGACCGTGGACCAGATGAAATTCAGAATATTCTGTCCTAAAACAGCAGAATACACATTCTTTTCAAATGCACATGGAACATTCTCCAGACTAGATCACATATGAGGCCACAAAACAAGCCTCAACAAATTCATAAAAATTAAAGTCATACTGTGCATCTTTTCTGATCACAACACTATGAAACTAGAAGTCAGCCACAAGAAAAAAATCTCTGGGTTTTTTTTCCTCTGGAAAAGACCATGCATACATGGAAGTTAAATAACATGCTTCTAAATAATGAATGGATCAACCAGGAAATGTAAGAAGAGATTAAAAAGTGCATGGAAATAAAATGGAAATGGAAACACAGTGTTCAAAACCTTTGGGATACAGCCAAAGCTATTCTAAGTGGCAAGTTTATAGCAATAGCCTACTTCAAGAAGCAAGAAAAACCTCAAATATACAACCTGACCTTATACGTAAAGAAGCTAGAAAAAGAATAGCCATATAAAACCCCTAAAACTAGCAGAAGGAAGGAAATAATAAAGATGAGAGCAGAAGTAAATGATAAAGGAACTAGAAAAAACAATAGAAGAGCTCAATGAAACCAGGAGCTGGTTCTTTGAAAAAAAAAAAAAAAATCAATAAAATTGATGAACCTGTAGTCAGACTTGTCAAGAAAAAAAAGAAAAAGGGTTCAAATAAATAAAATCACAAATAAGAGGAGAAATAGCAACCAACACCACAGAAAAACAGTGAAAAGGGAATATTATGAAAAACTGCATACCAACAAATTGCAACCTGAAAGAAGTGGATAAATTCCTAGGAACATGTAACTTACCAAAACTGAAACAGGAAGAAATAGAACATTGAGCACACCAATTACCAGCAAATAAGTAACCAAAAAAATCAGTAATCAGAATCAATAGCCCAAGAACTCCCAACAAACAAAAATCCAGGACCAGATGGTTTCACAGTGTTCTACCAAACACTTGAAGAAGAGCTAATACCTATTCTTCTCAACTATTCCAAAAAATAGAAGAGGAAGGAAAACGTCTAAATTCATTCCTAAAGACCAGCATTACCTGATATCAAAACCAGATAAAGATGCCACCAAAAAAACCCAAAACACAAAAAACAAAAAACAAAAAAAACCCCTACAGGACAATTATCTCTGATGAACATAGATGCAAAGATCCTAAAAACAAACAAACAAACAAACAAACAAAAATAGCAAACTGAATTCAGCAATACATTTAAATAATTATTCACCATGCTCAAGTGGGATTTATTCCTAGGTTGCAAGGGTGGTTCAGTATTTGCAAATCCACATAATATATCACATCAATAAAAGAAAGGCTAAAAAACCATATGGTTGTTTTAATAGAGGCAGAAATAGCATTTGATGAAGTTCAGCATCCATTCATGATAAAACAAAACAAAACCCTCAACAAAGTGGGTCCAGAGGGAACATACCTCAACATAATAAGGGCCATGTAGGAAAAACCCCTGTGGAGCTAATATCATCCTTAATGGGGAAAAACAAAGAGATTTTCCCTTAAGGGAAATCTTTTTTCCCTTAAGAAAAAAGAACAAGGATGTCCACTGTCACCCCTTTTATTCAACATAGTACTGGATGTCCTAGCCACAGCAATCAGATGACAAAAAAAATAGAAGGCATCCAAATTGGTAAGGAAGAGGTAAAACTTCTCTGTTTGCAAATGATATGATACTATATATAGGAAATCTAGGGGCATCTGGGTGGCTCAGTTGTTGAGCGTCTGCCTTAACCTCAGGTCATGATCCCAGGGTCCTGGAATTGAGCCCCTCACTGGGCTCCCTACTCGGCGGGAAGCCTGCTTCTCCCTCTCCCATTCCCCCGCTTGTGTTCCCTCTCTCGCTGTGTCTCCCTGTCATGTAAAAATATAAAATCTTTGGGGCGCCTGGGTGGCTCAGTGGTTTAAGCCTCTGCCTTCGGCTCGGGTCGTGATCTCAGGGTCCTAGGATCGAGCCCCACATAGGGCTCTCTGCTCAGCGGGGAGCCTGCTTCCCCCTCTCTCTCTGCCTGCCTTCTGCCTACTTGTGATCTCTATCAAATAAATAAATAAAAATCTTAAAAAAATATATAAAATCTTTAAAAAAGAAAAAACCCAAGGACTCCACCAAAAATCTGCTAGGACAGATAAATGAATTCTGTAAAGTTGTAGGATACAAAATTAATGTACAGAAATCTGTTGCATTTCTGTACACCAGCAATGAAGCAGCAGAAAGAGAAATTAAGAACGCAATCCCATTTACAGTTGCACCAAAAATAATAAGATACCTCGGAACACACCTAACCAAAGGGCTTAAAGATCTGTACTCTGAAAACTGTAAAACACTGGTGACAGAAATTGAAGATGATACAAAGAAATGGAAAGACATTCCATACTCATGGATTGGAAGAACAAGTATTGTAAGAATGTCTATACTATCAAAGCAATCTACACATTTAATGCAATCCCTATCAAAATACCAACAGCATTTTTCATAGAGCTGGAACAAGCAGCCCTAAACTTTGTATGGAACCACAGAAGGCCCTGAATAGCCATAGCAATCTTGAAAAAGAAAAGCAAAGCTGAAGGCATCACAATTCTGGACTTCAAGTTGTATTACAAAGCGGTAGTAATCAAAAGGGTATGTACTGGCAAAAAAAAAAAAAAAAAAAAGACACATGGACCAATGGAACCAAATAGAAAAATCCAGAAATGAACCCACAATTATATGGTCAATTAATCTTTGACAAAGCAGGAAAGAATATCCAGTGGGAAAGAGTGTCTCTTCAATAAATGGTGTTGGGAAAACTGGACAGCAACATGGAAAATAATGAAAATGGACCACTTTCTTACACCAATCACAAAAGTAAGTTCAAAATGGATTAAGGACCTAAGTGTGAGACCTGACACCATAAACATCCCAGAAAAGAACACAGACAGCAGTAAGTTCTCGGATACCAAATGTAGGAACATTTTTCTAGATAAGTGCCCTGAGGCAAGGGAAACAAAAGCAAAAATAAACTGTTGGGCCTACATCAAAATTAAAGGCTCTGTACAGCAAAGGAAATTATTATTATTTTTAAAGATTTTATTTATTTACTTGACAGAGAGAGCACAGGTAGGCAGAGAGGCAGGGAGAGAGATGGGGGGGGGGGAAGCAGGCCTCCCACTGAGCAGAGAGCCTGATGGGGGGCTCCATCCCAGGACCCTGAGATCATGACCCGAACCTAAGGCAGAGGTTTAACCTACTGAGCCACCCAGGTGCCCCAGTTCAGTGATTTAAAATCTATTCATTGACATCTGCAACCATCCTTACAATCAGTTTTAGAAAATTTTCATGACTCCCGAAAGAAATCTCATACCCATTAGCAGTCACTTCCGATTTCCTCCGACCCCTTCAGCCCAGGCAACTACCAGTTTACTTTCCATCTCTGTGGATTTGCCTATTCTGAATATTTCATGTGGTCCTTTATGAGTGTCTCCTTTCACTTAGCATGTTTTCAAGGTTCATCCATATTGTAGCACTTCATTCCTTTTTATTGCCAAATTAACATTCTATTGATGGATATGCTGCTGCTGTGTTTCTGTCATCAGTTGATGGCCCTTTGGGTTGTTTCCCCTTCATGCTATTATGAATAATGTTGCTATGAACATTCCTGTGTAGCTTTTGTGTGGACATATATTTTCTTTTTTTAAAAATATTTATTTATTTGACAGAGATCACAAGTAGGCAGAGAGGCAGGCAGAGAGAGAGGAGGAAGCAGGCTCCCTGCTGAGCAGAGAGCCCAATGTGGGCTTCATCCCAGGACCCTGGGATCATGACCTGAGCTGAAGGCAGAGGCTTTAACCCACTGAGCCACCCAGGCTCCCCTGGTTGGGAGCCTTTCACTTGAGATTAATTTTTTAACTGGCCTTTGTCTTATCCGTGGGTGTCCCTGAGCAAAGCTAATATCAGTGTATTTCTGAACTGTGTAAAAATAGTTCATAGTTGTCCCTTCTCTGAGATGGCTGACTGTGGGAAGGAAATGGTTTGGAGGAAAAAACCCACACTGCTTGTTGCTAAGTCTACTTGTAAATTCATGATTTAGATATGGGGGACAACTTTATCCTATAAAGAGAAAAGGAATTTAGTTTTGCTGTTGGGCAAATGATTCTTCCTGAGCCTGATATTACCAAATGTAAATTTGAGTACCATACTTCTCTTACAACACACAACATACTTTATTTTATGTCTCTGTTCTAGCCCTAGATATATTTCATAAACAAGAAACAAAAGAAGAAAGACTAAAACAAACAAAAAAACAAGAAAGACTACCACAGACTCCTCCTCAAACTCACGTAAATGTGAGGATAAAATGAGAAAATAGTTTTTAATCAGTTAGTTTTAAATTTTTTATAAAAGGTGCTTCATAAATCCAAGGTAATAGCATTTTCAACATTCCCAACTCTAGTTAACTAGCCTAGAGATGAACAAAATGCTGGAAAACAAAAAAGTAACTGATATAGAGAACAATAGATTATTGAATTTTTTAAGTTGCAGTGAACTATACCATTTTAGCCATTTTTAAATGTACAGTTTAAAAATATAAATTTTTAAATAAATATTTACCGTTTTAGCCATTTTTAAATGTACAGTTCAGTGACATTAAGTACATTCATGTTGTTATGCAACTCTCACCACACAATACATCTCCAGAACTTTTTCATCTTCCCATAATAAATCTCTGTATCGCTAAATAATAACTCCCCATTCTTCTGTCCCCTGCTTCCCTGGTAACCACTATTCTACAAAATTTCTGTCTCTGTGAATTTGACTACTCTAGATTTCTCATATAAGTGGAATCATACAATATTTGTACTTTTTTAAAAAAATATTTGCTCTTTTGAACTGGCTTATTTCACTTAGCATAAGGTCCTTCAAGGTTCATCCGTGTTGTAGCCTGTGTCAGAATCCCATTTCATTTTAAAGCTGGTATGTATATACCACCATTTGCTTATTTGTTCATCAGTTGATGGCTATTTGGGTCATTTTCACCTTTTGGATATTGTGAATACTGCTGCTGTGAACATTGGTACATAGATATCTGTTTGAGTATGCTTTAAGTTCTCTTGGTATATACCCAGAAGTGGAATTGTGAGATCATGTGGTAATTCTATATTTAAATATTTTGGGAACCACCATACTGTGTTCCACAGTGCTTGCACCATTTTACATTGTCACCAGCAATGCACAGGTTGCATTGAGGAAGGGTTCCAATTTCTCCACATCCTCGCCAATACTTATTTTCATTTTTTTGATAATAGACATCCCAGAGCTTAGGAAATGGTATCTCATTGTGATTTTGACTTGCATTTCCCTTAAGATGAGTGCTGTTGAGCATCTTTTCATGCGCTTATTGGCCATTTATATGTCTTCTTTGAAGAAATGTCTGTTTATGTCCTTTACCCATTTCTGGGTAAACGGTTATTTGTTTTGTTGTTGTTGAGTGTGTTTAAGGAGTGCTTTTCTATTCTGGATATTAAGCCTTTATGGAAAGGGAAAGCAAGGGATAGATCTAAGTGAGAATATGAAGAAAGAATTGTCTTAAGTCAGAATAGCTGGACTGTTTTAATCAAGAAAGTTGAAATTATATTTGGTTCAACAATTTATTTTTTTAAACCAGTGTTGGCAGTTTTTGACAGTTCTTCCTTTCTGCCAGGTATCTCAGGTAGTTTGAACTTCGATGAAGAGGAGACCGATGGGGAGGAAGAAGGGAAAAAATTATGTCATTCACCATATTCAGAGGCAGAGAGACCCACTTCTGCATCCAGCCAGAAATCAACTACAGTACGTAGTTCAGAAATTTCTTCCTAGGCAACTAATTTAACTATTTCCCAAATGTATCTCTAGTATTTAAACACAATTACTGAATGAGGGTTCATTCAAAGATTGAAGCTCTAATTTAGACTTGAAGTTCATGACCTCCCTAATTTCTTGTGTCTCAAGCCAGCTCTTGTGAAGTCATATCCCATTTTTGTACTTAGCTCCTTCATTACTCCCAACAGTCACATACTTATTTAACTTCACAGAGTTTCCCGTTATTTCTTCAGAAAACTAGATACACTGGGCTGTATCATGAAATAATTTTGCCCATTAATTAATTGTTCCTGGAAGAGAACAAGTTGTTTTGTGATCCCACCTCCTCTTGCTCATGTGTATGGCTCTTCTTCTAGGATACAGGAGCTTCGGGAACTGCAGCCCAACAAATGGATAACCAGCTGGGGGAAGTGGAGAACTTAGAGGACTTTGCATATAGTCCTGCCCCTCGGGGTATTACAGTCAAGTGTCGGATAACCAGGGATAAAAAAGGAATGGATCGGGGTCTCTTCCCCACTTACTATATGCACTTGGAAAAGGACGAAAATCGAAAGGTATGAGAAGTAACTCTTAAGACAGATGTTGAGAAAGAGAGGAAGAATGTTGTGGGAACGGATTGTTGAAGGGTCATAGGATAGGAGAATAGCACTGGTTTCAGATCAAGTCAGCAACTCCCAGTTGCTGTGTTCTGTCTTCAAAGACCTCAGAGTCTCAGAGGTAAAATCTGCCCCACCCCAAAGAAAAAGAGTTTGATCCAGAATATAAGAAAATGGAAGAGAATATCTGAATGTAATTATTTGCCTCTCTATCCTATTTTTTGGTGGGGGGAAGGTGTTACTGTGTGCTCTTTGGTTTTTATTTTAATTATGGTAGGAACATGACACTGTGTGAGTTTTAGGGAATAGGAGGAACTGGAAATAGAGAAGGACATGCAACCGGAATGCCTTATTTCTCACGCTAGAAATTCTAATTTACTTCATTTCAAACACAAATTTGAGGCAATTTAATACTTGCCAACGAACACTGTATTTTGTTTTGTTAACGGGTCTAAGTGGATGATTTAAGAACATGAAAATGAGATGATGATTGATACCATTGTTATTATAACCGCTAATTTATTAAGTGTTTATGATGTAGCAGGCATGTGCTAAATGCTTCGTGTATATATTATCTCCTATAATCCTTACTACAACCTTGTAAGATAGGCTTTCTTACCCCTGCTTTATAGATAAGTAAGTGGGACTTAGGGAATGTCCTGTTTCCCCTATAGTTGGAAAGACCCTTCCTCACCAAATTGGATGAAGTTTTTTTGAAAAAGCCACTGGAGGTTTTGGAGATAAAGCTGCAATAGTCCCCCACCCCCAATTTTTTGCTTTCTGTGCTTTTAGTCACCTGTAGTCACTGACATCTGGAAGCAGATTGGTCCTTCTTCTGACATCGGTTCAGCAGGTCGATAGTAGCCTAATGACCCCTCTCTTCAGTCTCATCACATAGGCATTTTATCATCTCACATTGGCACAAGAAGAAGGGGAGTACAGTACAGTGAGATATTTTGAGATGGAAAGACCACATTCATAGAACTTTTATTACAGTATATTGTTAGAATTATTCTGTTATTGTTGCTAATCTCTTGCTATACCTTATGCATAAATTAAACTTTGTCATAGGTACATACAGAAAAAAACTTTGTAGTGTTCAGTAGGCATCCACCGGGGGTTGGTGGATAAAGTGGTCTATTGTATGTGGAGAATCCAGCTAATTTTGGAAAGTTGTACAGTAGGGAAACCCTGATAGTGAATTCTGAGAGGCGTTATAAGGGTGAGAAAAGGAGATAAAGCCCCCAAGGTTGGTCTCCAAGAAAACACCAAATGGCAGATGACACTGTTGCCTCCAGAGGCACTGGGATGGGAGGCCACATGGCCTCCGCAGCCGTCAAGGCTAAGGAGCTCATGGCAGCAAGACCAAGGATGAAGAATGGATGCCTCTACCAGCCTAGATTGTCTGGTCAAGCACATGAAGTTCAGGTCCCTGGAGGAGACCTATCTCTTCCATCTGCCCATCAAGAAATCAGATCATTGAGGTTTTCGTGGGATCGTCCTTCAAGGATGTGGTTTTGAAGATCATGCCCATGCAAAAGCAGACCCATCCTGGCAGGCAGACCAGGTTCAAGGCATCTGTTACCATCAGGGATTACAGCAGACACATCGGTCGGTGTTCAATATTCCAATGAGGTAGCCCCTGACATCTTTGGGACCATCATTCTGGCCAAGTTCTCTAGTCCCAGTGCAGCGAGGCCTCCGGGAGAACGAGATCAGCAAGCCCCACACTATTCCGTGTAAGGTGACTGGCCGCAGCAGCTCTGTGCTGGCGTCCCACCCACGGCTCTGGGGCCCTGGCATCATGTGGGCTGCTCTACCTCCACGGAGGGCTGTCTAGCTACCCCGAGCAACTTTGCCAAGGCCACTTTGGATGCATCTGCAAGACCGAAAGCTGTCTGATCCTGAGCTCTGGAAAGAAACCATGTTCATGTTCACCAAGGCCCCCTCTCAGAAATTCACTGACCGTCTTGTAAAGACCCACACCAGAGGTTCTGTGCAGAAGACCCAGGCTCCAGCTGTGGCCACCATGTAGTTTGTACAGAAGAAGAATGAAGGCCAATTAAGCCTGTTAAAAACAAAAAAACCCGAAAGAGTGACTGCTTGGTACCTGATAGGCACTTGCTAAACATTTGTTAAGCAAATAGAAGATGGTGGTGGTTCTCTCAATATTCTTGAGTGACACTTTTTTCTTTTTCCAGATATTTCTTCTTGCAGGTAGAAAGCGGAAAAAGAGCAAAACATCCAACTACCTTATCTCCACTGATCCAACAGATTTATCTCGTGAAGGGGAAAGTTATATTGGCAAACTCAGGTGAGAGCAGCATTGTATCATACCTGCTCTTTCTGATATTTTTATTCCTGTAATTTCAGAGGAATCTGTATCTCCTTTACAGTGAACATGTACTGATTGTGTACTTTCAAGAAAAAAAAAAGAAGTTAATAGAAAATTTAAGTCCCTTCCTTATTTGAATGAGAAGTCTTTGAAACAGTGGTGAACATTTGGAGAACAGGCAAATGGGCCTCCATTATGTTCCATACCTGTACTAGATTTGTATTTGTGTGGGGAACAAAAATATAGATCATTAATGGTAACTTCTTCCTCTTGATTCTAGATCCAACCTCATGGGGACCAAGTTTACAGTTTATGACCATGGCGTCAGCCCGACCAAGGCCCAAGGTCTGGTGGAAAAGACCTATATCCGGCAGGAGCTGGCAGCCATCTGTTATGTACGTGCCATCCTCATAATGCAACTTTTCTTGAGTCTTTTTCCTAATTTCCTGGGTGTCCTGCTGGCACTTTAAAAGTAACCAACACTGAACTCACACTCTTCCCTCCCAAGCTTGTTTCTATTTCTGTGACCCTCCTTTTCTGTTGCTGGTTGCATTTTTCTCTGTATATTCAAGTTTTAATTATTACAAATTGCCAAGTTTGGTTCTGGCCAGAGGTTACAACAAAGCAGACTGATCTCTTTTTTCTTTTTTTTTAAGATTTTTAAAAATTTATTTGAGAGAGCATGAGCTTGGAGAAGGGTAGAGGGAGAGAGGAGAGAAGTGGGCTCACTGCTCACCGTGGGGGGCTTGATCCCAGGACTCTGGGATCATGACCTGAGCTGAAGGCAGATGCTTAACTGACTGAGCCACCCAGGTGCCCCCCCCTTTTTTAATTGAGGTGTAATTGGCATTTCGGTTTCAGATGTACAATGTAATGATTTTATTTTTTAATTAAAAAAATATTTAATTTTTAAAAAAAGATGTTATGTATTTATTTAGTTGACACAGAGAGAGAGAGAGCATGCACAAGCAGGGGGAGTGGCAGGCAGAGGGAGAGGGAGAAGCAGAGCCCAATCCTATGACCCCAGGATCATGACCTGAACCAAAGGCAGACGGTTAACTGACTGAGTCACCCAGACGCCCCCAGATTTACTTACTTATTTGAGCAGGAGAGCATGCACATATGTGCATGTACACACGTGAGTGGGGCGAGGGGCAGGGGGAGAGAATCGCCAAGGAGACTCTGTGCTTCGTTGGAGCCCAATGCTAGGCTCCATCTCAGGACCCGTGACATCATGACCTGAGCCAAAACCAAAAAAAAGTTAACCAAGCTTAATCAACTGATCCACCTCAGTGCTCTAATGAAATGACTTTATATATGTATGTATTGCAAAATGGTTATCCCGGTCAGTCTAGTTAACATCCAACAGCATACATGGTTACACTTTTTTTCTTGTGTTGAGAACTTTTAAGATCTCCTCTCTTAGCAACTCCCCTATATATAGTACTGTGTCATTATTATTTTTATTTGCATAGCTGACACACAATGTTACATTAGTTTCAGGTATATGGCTTAGGGATTTGACAGGTTTATCCATTATGCTGTGTTAATCGGGGGAATAGCTATTATCTGACTGTATTCCTTATGCTGACATGGGCATTTGAATTTCTTACCTCCTGGTATAGGCCCTATGTAATTTAATTTAATTTAAGCTAATGTAAATTAAGCTATAATTCTCACTGTATATCATATAATGCCATGCCCTCACTGGGAAATACATATTTATTGATGATAACAAATTGGGCAGTTTGCTCATAATTGTCAGATTTCACTTTTAAGACTAAAGAATAGGGGCACCTGGGTGGCTCAGTGGGTTAAAGCCTCTGCCTTAGGCTCAGGTCATGGTCTCAGGGTCCTCGGATTGAGCCCCGCATCGGGCTCCCTGCTCAGCAGGGAACCTGCTTCCTCACCTCTCTCTGCCTGCCTCTCTGCCTACTTGTGATCTCGCTATCTGTCAAATAAATAAATAAATAAAATCTTTTTAAACATTAAAAAATAAAAAAGACTAAAGAATAAGAATAAAGTTTCAAGCCAGTAGTATCTCTTTTAAATTCAAGTGTTCACCTTAGGTGTAAAAGGAGGTACCGTATTACTTTTCTTTTTTTGATTCCCTCTCTCTCTTCGTTTACCTAAAGAAATCAAATTGGTTTTGACGTCATTATTGGATATTTTACATGCCCAAGAAAATCTTGTGTTAAGCATGTGGTCTCTTCGTTAGAACAAGAGCTTGGTTTGGTGACTATTACATGCCTGCACTGATGTGTTTGTTATGTGTTTTACTCCATTTTGCATTAAATCTGTACAGTTTCCTGTACAGGAAAAAAAAAAAAAAAAAGAATGTGGTCTCTTTTTCCTTTCTGTTCCTAAGTCCCTGCCTTTATTCTCCTATCTTCCAGGAAACAAATGTACTTGGATTTAAAGGTCCTAGGAAAATGTCTGTGATTGTTCCAGGGATGAATATGAATCATGAACGGATCCCATTTCGGCCACGAAATGTAAGTAAGAACAGATTTAATCAGCAAGGGAGTCTGAAGGACAAAATTACAGTACGAACAAGACCAATACAAAAAAAGTATTGATTCTCGGAGAACCCCCAAGTTTGAGTAGGGCTTGTACCCTTCTTTAGGAGAGAGATCACACCGGAACGGCAGGGTAAGTACAATTGCAGAGTATTTGCTAAAGTGGTTGATCCAAAATTGCTTAGCCTGCAAAGAGAAATGCTAGATAATCCATCAGAATTTTAAAATCTGCTTAACTTTTGGCTTTCTTTTTTTCTGCTGTACCCTTTCTGAAACGGAGAAAATACTCCCCTTTTCCACCTTCTACCTCACAGAGTTGAGAGCGAATGATTTCCTATGGTTCTCAGGACAAAGCAGTGATTTTCTCTTCAAACAGGACCACGAGAGCTTGCTTTCCAAATGGCAAAACAAAACCATGGAGAACTTGATTGAACTGCACAACAAAGCCCCAGTCTGGAACGATGACACGCAGTCCTACGTCTTGAACTTCCATGGCCGTGTCACTCAGGCATCAGTGAAGAACTTTCAGATAGTCCACGAGAATGACCGTAAGCCTGCAGGAAGGGTTGGGCGGAGTAGAAGGAAAGATGTTCTTACACAGCAGGGAAATGAGTGCTTCCTATCATTGACAGGAAGTCCTATTCAGGGGAGAATTATTTTAAAAAGAAATAGTTTCTTTGAAAGACTCAAGTGCAGTTTTATTTATTTATTTATATTTTTAGAAAACTTATTTATTTATTTGGGGGCAGAGGGAGAGAATCCCAAGTGGGATCATGACCTGAGCTGAAATCAAGAGTCAGACGCTCAACCTGCTGAGCCACCCAGGCGCCCCTAACGAGGCAGTTTTATTTTTGTATTTATTTTTTAACTTTTTAAAAAGGATTTTATTTATTTGACAGAGAGAGACACAGCGAGGGGGGAACACAAGCAGGGGGAGTGGGAGAGGGAGAAGCAGGCTTCCCACTGAGCAGGGAGCCTGATGTGGGCCTCAATCCCAGGATCCTGGGTCCATGACCTGAACCAAAGACAGACACTTAATGACTGAGCCACCCAGGTGGTCCTAAGGTGGCAGTTTTAAAGTGAAACTTCTGAGCCCCTGTTTGGGAAGCAGAAGCAATGGCTCTCAGTAAGGCTTCCTCGGCACCTCTAGCCCTTGGAGTTTGTGCTGTTCCCTTCTGATCCTCTCATGCTAGTCCAGGAGTTATCTCCTGCTCCCTGAGAGGAATAGTAATGGAAACTTGGCTGCTGGTTAGCAGATGCTCACTCTTGTTCAGTGCCTCTTGCCATCCTCTTCAAGGTTTCCCATTGTAAAGGGACCCAGTGACCTATTTGCAGGACTTTTCTCTGTATCGTCAGTAGGCTTTCCCCCAGTATAGCCCCATTCTCTTCTAACATCCTAATTTCTTTCTGTTTTTTTTTCTAGCTGACTACATAGTCATGCAGTTTGGACGCGTAGCAGATGATGTGTTCACCCTGGACTACAACTACCCGCTGTGTGCACTTCAAGCCTTTGCCATTGGGCTTTCTAGCTTTGACAGCAAGCT
The DNA here is from genome assembly GCF_030435805.1 of Mustela lutreola. Lineage (NCBI taxonomy): Eukaryota > Metazoa > Chordata > Mammalia > Carnivora > Mustelidae > Mustela > Mustela lutreola. The sequence continues at coordinate 45,030,118 of NC_081297.1, forward strand.
GGCCTGTGAATGAGGAAACAGCAGGCGCCTAGCTTTCTCACTCAGAGCTTTCAGGAGCCGATACTTGTCTCCTTTGCTTTTGCCCCAGGCCATGAAGAGCACCAGCCCGCCCCTTTGGGAGTAATCCCCGAATGTATGTATATGTGTCTATGTGCATGTGTACATGTGTATATGTGTATATGCACACACGCACATACATACCACTCAATTTCTCTGGGCTCCACAGACCAGGTCAGGGGTCACGGCTTCACCTGGGTGAGGGGTGGTTCAGAGCACAGAAGGTTCCTTTCCAGAGCACATTGGTAACTCCCGAGGGGACTGGCCAGCACATTCTGTGCCTCTGCGGTCAGATTTCCTACACTTGGGAACTTGCAGATAGAATCAGGTTCTAATGATTACTTCCCAGGATCTTTTTTTGGGGAAGACCTTTCCAGAGTGAGATAGTTGCCTAAATTGCCTTTAGTCTTCAGGTCTGCAGACTTTTTCTGTAAACGGCCAGAGAGTCCCTTACAGCTGCTCAGCCACAGCCAGTTCAGAAACCCGGGAGTGTGGCCGTGTTCCACTGAAACCTGGTTGACAAAAACAAGCAGCACGCTAGATTTGGGATATTGCTGTACGTGATGGGCCTGGGCATCTTCCAGAATGAGCCCGTGGCTGTGACATCATATGAGTGGAACATATGAGTGGAACATGGATATCTCTAGGGAGCAGACTGGGGGTCCAAAGGTACTCTACTTCATCCGCGTAGCTTTTACATTGTTTTTTATTTTTTATTTTATTTTTTAATTTTTTTTAAGCAAGCTTAAACTCACGACCCTGAGATCAGAAGTTACACGCTCTACTGACAGATTCAGCCAGGTACCCCTCAAAAATTTTTTATTTTATTTTATTTTTTTCAAATAAGCTTTATAGCCAACATGGGGCTTTTTAAAATTTTTACTTTTATTTCACTTTTTTTTTTTTTTTAAGTAAGCTTTGCTTTTAGCTTGTTTTGGTGATGATGGCTTCTAGAGCTTCGTTTACCTTCAGAACTGGGAAAACCCCACATGAGTGGCCATTTTGAGTGCACACAGGTAGCTTCATTCTGCCGTCCTACCCGAAGTACCCATGGGGGAGGACCACATCAGCCACTTTAGCACCCCACACGAAGACCTTCACGCTCACTTGGAAACAAATCTAGTATTATGTCGTCGTTATCAGAGCAAGCGTGGTATTAGAGCGAGCTTGCTTTCCTCCTGGGGCTTGGACGGTACTGACGTCATAGTCCCCCGCTGTCCCCCTTCCCTCGGAGCAGGCTGGCTGGCAGCCATCTCAGTCAAAGCGGCTCTGGCCAAATTTTGTGATTAGTGATGTGAGAAATGTATTGTCTCATTTCAGTTTAGGAGGACAGCATAAACTCTGGGGGTGACTTAGTCTCATTAAGACTGAGAGTAATTCGACAGTTGCCTTCATCTTCAATCCAGGAGTGCCTCCTACAGCCATAGGGCTGTGGAGCCATTAGTATAGAGGGACACACACACCTGTTCTTACCATGTAAGAGGTAAGAACATTATGTATGGAAACTTACCACTGACCAGCTAGCTGAACAAGCTCCACGGACCTTGTTAGGCAGAGCTCTGGGTCTTTCTTTTTAACACAAATATTATCAGCCCCCTAAAGCCTGGCTCATTGGTACAGATCACGCTCCTGTCACTTTTCCTCACAGATCATAAGAGTTTTGCCAAGTCTTTCAGATTATTAGCACCTCCCAACAAATCCTAGGACTCTGCTTGCCACCAGCTCACCAGTCTCAGAATGCATCTGACTCTAGACAATGCAAGAGTGTTGTGAGTTCTACGTTCAGCATTGTTCTGCCCCCAAGCCTTTGTGCGCCTGAGCTTTTTGCCAGCATGGGGCAAGGAATCAGCCGCTCTTGTTCCATTATGTTTCCCTTCCGTGGACTTCCTTTGCGTCCCTGCTTCCTGTCGTTCCTTGCTCCACATCAAATAGCGACGAAGGAGAGAGCTGGGAGATGAAAAGACTCTTCGCTCGTCCCCCACGGGCGAGGCCTATCTGTTGTTTTGACGTGATTGGTTTCCATCTCAGGCGTGTTTCCTATCAAGTGCTGGTTTCCATCTCAGGCGTGCTTCCTATCAAGTGCCTCATTCATAGAAGTGCCCTAACGCACCCGACAGACCTCTGGCACCACCACTGACGTACTGTCTGATCCGCCCTTGTTGAAAACGGAAAGCTGTTCACTTCTCTCCAGTTGCAGTAGATGACCGCGTCTGGGGATACGGAGCCTGACAGGATGGCTGGATCTAATCCTGCTTCCTCCTGCTCTGTCTGGCTCTAAGACATCCATCCATACCCCAGCTTCAGGTACTCTCTGCTTGAGTGTGCAGGCGATTGGTTTTACAGAAATCATATTTATAACTTTTGTATGCTACAGAAATAAAAAATAATTTATATAAAAATGTGAATGTCACCAGTCTTCTGTACAAAGTCCCATCCCTTATGGAGTTCCCATTCTGGAATGTTCCGGAATAACCATTTTCATCCTGTGAATCAGGATGCTGTCATCCCAGGATAGCAGGAGTCTGCAGACTCAGAAGTCTGTCTCATCATGTTCGTGACACCAGGGATTTTCTAGATAGATGATGGAGCCAAGAACTGAGCAAAGGGAGGGGGCCACAGAAAGGTGGGGTTTATACTGTTCTAGATACCTGCATCCGTCGGCCTCCTGGATCTTCTTTGTTGGCATCAGTTAATGATTCAATATCTAAAACTGAAGTAGACCCTGTCTCTTGCCTCTGAGCGTTCACATTTCAGAGCTACCTTACAGAGAGAGACAAGTAGAAAAAAAATTATGTGTTCACAAATCTTTACTAGGCCTTCCCGCTCTTATCAGTGTCACAGTGAAAATGAGTCACATGGAAGGAAGCAGGAAGAGCGTAAAAGTCAGGATGAGAGCTGGAGTCAGAGTTAAATTCTTATGCCTTGGTTTTTCTTTTTCACATGGTTCTTTTTGGCTACGGTGCACGACTGGCTAAACGGATAATTTATGACACAATTCTTTGTATACTTTTCAGTCATTGACGTGAAAGATATCAGCAAGTGGTTTTTAAAAATCTAAAACAGGCCTACAAAAGGTTCTTTTTGGTCCAGAAGTTTAGCAGATCACACAGCTAGCATCAATCCAGTTCCTTTAAACAACATTATAGGCACAGGAATAAAGCAACAGTTTGAGCCAAAACCCAGGGTTTGACCCCTTTTATGCTGGTGATTTGCCATGTGCCTCTTTCCTCCTCTCTATATTGAGAGGTCTTGAACTATATGATCTTCAATTCTTGCACACAGTTCTCCCCACTCATGCTGACAACAATGTGGAATTCCTCTACTTGCATTTGGAACTGAACTCTCTGGTTATCTTCTGGACAGCATCATGCTGTCCATAGCTGAAGATATTGCTGGCAGGGGTGCCAGAGACCCTAAGAAAGGATCACGGGTGCTGACGCTAGGGAACTGGAGAGGGCAGATTCTGAGTATGTCTTTGGTGGGGGATTCTGGAATGCCAGGAGTGCACAGAGTGGGAGAGTACTCACACCACATGCTTAATGGCTGCTTCCTTCCAGTCTGTAGCCTGTTTTAATTTTCCCCATGTGAACCTCAGCTAGAGGCTTGCCAAGGACTGGCCAGGTCCTGTCCCACCCCTCAGACACATTTCTTGACCACTTGGTCGTTTTGCCTTCTCTCCCCACTTTGATTGCCTAGTTGTCATAGTCGATATATGTTCCTTAAAAGTCTCACAGACTCTTATCTGCAAAAAGCCAGGGATCCCCGCAGTAAATGAAGGATTTGCCATTGGTCCTCAGAATTTAGGGAAGCCTTTATTAAACCACACATGGATTCGTGGCGCCACCTACCAACCTAGGATGAGCATTACAAGTGCATTAAAATGAAAAGCGCAGTTTCTGTAAATCAGAGAAGTCACAAAGGGCTCAGGGACTTCAACAACTGGACCAGGTTATATTTACAAAGCACCCTTGTGCTTCGGTGTGACTCTCCTGAAGGTCCTAGAATAGTAATGTTTCTGGAGTTTGGAAGCCAGTAGAGGTATTCCAGGTAAAATGCCGGCATTTGGCATAGGATTATGGCAAATACCAATATCACTTTTATTAACATCCTTTTAAAATGGAGCAACCTGGGTGCCTGGGTGGCTCAGTCGTTAAGCATCTGCCTTTGGCTCAGGTCATGATCCAGGGTCCTGGGCTCGAGCCCCACATGGGCTCCCTAATCAGCGGGAAGCCTGCTCCTCCCTCTCCACTCCCCATGCTTATGTTCCCTCTCTCGCTATGTCTCTCTGTGTCAAATAAATAAGATCTTTTTTAAAAAAATGGAGCAACACGTTTTGGGTGACATTTTTATCCCTTCAGTTATAGAAAATGGTTTATATGCACTCATAAAGAAATTCTAGATGGTTTTCCAGGGGCTATGAGAGGAAAGAAAAACAGAATAGTTTAACTGGGAAACTAAACATTCGGGTTCTAGTCTCAGCCCTGACCCTACCTCACATTCCTTACTTTGTACCCATCTCTCTATTTCTACATGAAGGAGCAGCCTAGGTAAAAAAATGCCCCTGCTGTTATGGAAACTTTGGAAATATTTCAAATGTGAAATGGGCCTCCATGATTTTTTCTGGCTCTGCTTAGTCTTTTGGTCCATCAGGCCCAAGCTCCTTTCATGAGGTTCTAGAGCTATGGCCCAAGAGTCTGGAGGGCAAGAAAAGAGAGAAGGCCCCAGGAAGGGCAAAGCTGGTGGGGGCCAAGGTGGGAGTGGGAGTTGGAGTGTTCCTGGTCTATTATCACCATTTATTACACATTTTAGTTTAATATGGTGGTTCTCAAGCCTCAGAGTTTTAACAACTAGTTAGGTACTATCTACCCAGATTTTGTCCCTTATTATGATTTCCAAAGATTCAAAAAGGATCCAGTGGTTCTTTTTTGTAATCTCGGGGCAGGAAGGCTAAAGAGGAAGAATGACCTGAGAGGAGAGTGGCAGGCAGAGGAGGGCTAGGAATTAGATTGAAATTTTAAAAACAGGGCAAATATGTAATTTCTAGGGTATAAATGCACATCAGGACACACTATATCCGTATAGAAATTTGACCTTAAAAAATATGTCCTTTCTTTGCCTTGAGTCAATTTTATGCTATTCTGTATCAGGTATACAGAGATACAAATTCTAAATATTAATAATTTCATATGGTCTAAAAGAAATTTTAGGGGCGCCTGGGTGGCTCAGTTAGCTAAGTGTCTGCCTTCGGCTCAGGTAATGATCTTGGGATCCTGGGATCGAGCCCCACATCGGGCTCTCTGCTCAGTGTGGCATCCACTCTCCTTCCGGTTCTCCCTCTCTCTCAAATAAATAAATAAAACCTTAAAAAAAAAACCTTTAAAAAACTACAATAAAAGCCTATTCCCATATCTGTCTCCTTCTTTTTCCCTTGCCCTCTTCTCCTCCTGTAGTTAACTCTTTTTAGTTTCTTTCTAGTGTTTCATTATGCAGAAATAAATGCATTTGTAATTCCCCAAACTTTGTGCACAAAATATATATAGCATACTATGTACTCAGTCCTGTAGCTTGCTTACTATACCCGGAGATAATCCCCTCTTAGTAAACGCAGGCTTTCCTCATCCTTGTTTAGGCGCCACAGTACTTCACCATAGTGTTTTTTAACTAATCTCCTCTGTATGGATAATTTGCGCATTAAGAAATTTTATCAGGGAAGAAGGGGGAAAAGAAATTCTATCAGTGTCTTTTGAATATATGCAATGTTCCGGGGACCGTGTTACCTATTTTATTTATTTATTTATTTATTTTTTAAAAAGATTTTATTTATTTATTTGACAGAGAGAAATCACAAGTAGGCAGAGAGGCAGGCAGAGAGAGAGGAAGGGAAGCAGGCCCCCCCGCCGAGCAGGGACCCCGATGCAGGACTCCATCCCAGGACCCTGAGATCATGACCTGAGCCGAAGGCAGCAGCTTAACCCACTGAGCCACCCAGGCGCCCCGTGTTACCTATTTTAATCCTCTTCTTTTTCCTTCTTCATACTCAGTGACTGCCACAATGTGACACCTTTACGCTGGGCACTCCCATGGCCCTGAATCCTTCCCTTGGCTCTGCAAGTGTTTCCCCCCTCCCCACCCACCCTGGCCGCTGAGCGGCTCCCAGAGGATGGTCCTCCGCTGAGGCTGCAACGTCCAACACCGTAAGGCTGCAACGTCCAACACCGTAGCCACTAGTTGTGTGCAGTTGTTTACATTTAAATCAAAATAAAATTCCATTCTTCTGTCTGGCTAGCTGTGTTTCAAGTTCTCAGTAGCCACATGTGGCTAGTGTCTACCGCACTGGACGGCGCAGATAAAGAACGTTCCACGTGGAAGTTGTTCCTTGCCCAGCTCCCTCATTTGACTGTTAGTCTCTCCAGGGGCAGGGATGGGGATTTTTCTCTGTTTCTCCTTTGTGCCTCCCTAGCACAGTGCCAAGGACATCATCTGTGTTCAATGAATGCGGAGTGGGAAGATGAGTGACGAGGATGCTGGGCTCATGGTCTAAGTGTACCCAAGGTTACAATCGGCATGTGCCTGAGCTGTCATTTGAACCCAGACCGTCTACATTAATTTTCAAATGATTGCCTCAATAGCTACTGATAATAACACTTGTAACTGAATTAGAGTGGAGAAAGCTTTTCCTTCCTTTTGATTTTTTTTTTCCTGGAAGTCTTAGATAACTGATCCTAAAGATCCCCCGGGAACCTCAGAGAAACTCTCACGTGAGAACTGGGTGGGGAAGGCCCCAACCTCCGGCCTCTGGAAAGCAATGGTTTGTCTTGTTTTGGGCTGTAAATACACTGCGTGAGTTTGCAAGGGCCGGGCTGGCATAGCAAACTACCACGGACTGGGTGGCGTAAACGGAAGTTGACTTCTCACAGTTTGCGGGGCTAGAAGACAGAGATCAAGGGGCTGGCATGTTTGGTCTCTCCTGAGGCCTCTGTGCTTGGCTTGCAGATGGCGGCCTTCTTCCTGTGTCTGCACATGGCCCCCCTCTGTGGTGGCCTGTGTCCTTCCTGACCTCTCTCCTTATAAGGGCATGGGTCAACTGAGATGTGAGCCCACCCTAAAGACCCCCTTTTAACTTAATCACCTCTGTAAAGACATTATCTCCAGATCCACTCCTACTCCAAAGTACTGAGGATGAGGACTTCAACATGTGAATTTGGGGGAGACACAATTCAGTCCCTTGCCTCTCCGGTTCCCTAAATAGACCTCGAGTCCATCCTTCCACATTTTTCTTTGATAAAGAGATAACAGAACTTATATTCTGCTTATCAAATTACAGGCTACTTTCATTCAATAGAGAAAGAAAGATGGCAAACACCTTTGGTAAAGGTCTGCTTTGTTCTTCAGAACACAAGATGCACTTTGGTTGATATGGAGTGAGAAGTCTTCTTACGGAAAAGCAAACAGAAGTATGAAGAGGTTGAAAAAGGAGAAGGAGGGGCGCCTGGGTGGCTCAGTGGGTTGGGCCTCTGCCTTTGGCTGGGGTCATGATCTCAGGGTCCTGGGATGGAGTCCTACATCGGGCTCTCTGCTTGGCGGGGAGCCTGCTTCCTCTTCTCTCTCTCTGCCTGCCTCTCTGTCTACTTGTGGTCTCTCTCTGTCAAATAAATAAATAAAATCTTAAAAAAAAAAAAAAAAAGGAGAAGGAACTCAAGTTCCAGGGACCCCAACCACAAGAGGAGTCAGGCGCATTAACAGCGTTGCAGGTGGGCGGGGGGCTGGCTCCGGAGATATTTGAAAAGAGTATAGGTGCCTTTTACCTAGCAGCCAGGGAGCCATCTTCTCCTTGTCACTGTGTTCTTAGGCCATCAAATCCAGTTGTGGGTGGTTTTTTAAAAAAGGTGTGACGAAATTAGGGAAAGGTTCTAGTCACATTATTTCCCCCCTCCCCACCATAAAAGTACCAGTTTGTTGCCTATAGAAGGCATTAGACTGAAATACAAAAGACTAAAGAAGGAAATAATAACCCCCGAAAGGAAGGTAACATTGTATATCAACTCTACTTCAGCAAAAAAAATAGTGAAAATGAGAGGGCGCCTGGGTGGTCAGTCTGTGAGCTTCTAACTCTTGGTTTCCAATCAAGTCATGATCTCAGGGTGGGGAGACTGAACCCTGAGTCTGGCTCTGAGCTTAGTGGGGCAGTCTGCTTGAGAATCTCTTTCCCTCTCTCTCCCCCCTAATGCTCCCCCTTTTTGCTTGGGCACACATTTTCTCTCTCTGATACATAAAATCTTTTTAAAAAAGGAATGAAAATCAGGGCACCTGGGTGGCTCAGTGGGTTAAAGCCTCTGTCTTAGGCTCAGGTCATGGTCTCAGGGTCCTGGGATGGAGCCCCACATCGGGCTCTCTGCTCAGCAGGGGGCCTGCTTCCCTTCCTCTCTCTCTGCCTACTTATGATCTCTGTCAAATAAAAAATAAATAAAATCTTTTAAAAAAAGAATGAAAATGAGAAAATAAAAAATCCAATTAATCTTCAACCTGTCAGAGATAATCACTCTTTTTAGAGTATTTTTACTTCCCAATTTATTTATTTATTTATTTATTTTTAAAACGATTTTATTTATTTGACAGAGAAAGACACAGCGAGAGCACAAGCAGGGGGACTAGGAGAGGGAAAGCGGGCTCCATCCCAGGACACTGGAATCATGACCTGAGCCAAAGGCAGATGCTTAATGCTTAACGACCGAGCAACCCAGGCACCCTCGATTTATTTTTCAAAAACAGGATTATCCCACAAACTGCTCTTAGAATCTGTATTTCCATTTATATCGTGAACAATGTCTACTTTGTTTCTGGTTTACTTTGAAAAGTCTTGTTATTAATAACTGAAAAGAATTCCATCACATAGATGTGGTTGAACTTGTTTAAAACATATAGATAATTTGTTTAACCACGACCATGCAGTTTCGAAACAAAAAAATGTATTAAAGGAGTGGAAATAATACCAAACGACATCTGATAAAAATAATATAAATTTTTACTGTAATTTTGGAGTGTAGACAACTCAAATACCCTCGACACATGAAGCCCAGCTATGACGGCAGCCCTGCCCTCCTCCTGCACCATTCAGCATGAACCCTGGGTGAGATACAGTTGTAGGACAGGGTGGCGTGGTCTGGTTCACTAAGAAGTGAGGTGAGTTGTGGATTATAAGGTGTCATTTGAGGGGAGCCATATGTATCTCTTCCAGCTTGATTCAGACAGATGCAATACTTCCACCAGCAAATTCATTCCTGAGGGTCACTGAAACCTTAAGAAAGGTTTTACCCTAGTAGGGGCAGGGCATGTGTATTAAGATCAGTCAGTCTTGAAACTTCACAGTTTCCAAGTCTGAGAACTTTAGCCAAAGGAACCACGACAGCCTAGGAAATGAGATTCCTGAAGGTGTAGGACTTTCTAGAAGCCTGTAAGGGTATGGACCAGGAGACCAAGCTTCTGAAGGCACAGTATTCTAACCTGGATCATTTAGGATCTCAGAGACTTAAGATTTGGAGAGAGGAAGCCAGTCTGACCTCTGGATTTCCTCTCGCCAATCTGGGCTAGCCGTGACACTCCAAGGTTGCTTTATCGTCTCCCGTTTGGACTCTGCCTTGCCTTCCTCAAAACCTCTGAACCTTGGCTGAACTCAGCTCCCAACTAACCTGTTTCTCCTGGTATTTGAATTTTTACCTCCGTGAATGGCACCACCAATCGTTCAGCTATGAAAGCTTAGTGAGTTTGGTTTCCTCTCTCACCCTCACAGACAACCTAGTTACCAATTCTTGTTGATTTTTGCCTGTGGACTCTTTCTGAGACCCTTTCCCTCACGGTCAAGCTCAGGAGCACAGCCTGAGCTTAGGGCACCCTGACTCTCCAATCCACCGACACCATGGCCAGAGGGGTCTTCTAACGCTCCTACCTATTATGCCACACCTGCGTCAAAATGGCATTCCCAATGCCCAAACTCTTGAGCACGGGATTCAATGGTCCCCACAACCTGGCACCCACTTATTGCAATCTATTCTTCCAGCTCACCAGTTTACAAGACTTTTCCTGAACACCCTGTGTGTACGCACTGCTCTATTTTTGTGGCTCTTCTGCCCTCTTAAGTTCTTGTTTATCCTTCAAGAGCTGGCAAATGTCGCCTCTGTAACTGGGAATTCGTTGTTCTTTCCCTCAGGTTCCCTTTGAGCTCAGTATGACTGTCCTCACACCTAGACTGCGAACTTCTTGAGGGTGGGGACCTATCCCTTGCACTTAGCTTGGTGCTCAAAGTCAAAGAGACACTCAGCAAATAATTATTGCATTAGATAGCCAGTGTTTACAGTCTGTACTTCCTTAGGTGCCTATATACTGCCCTGCAGTCTTTTCATGTATGTGAGGTGTGACCGAGCCCTGATGTGACTCATTATTGACTAAACATACCAGAATTTATGTAATCAAACCTGAGCTGCTTCCTTCAAAATATTCACCTTATGAGATGGGATCCTTCATCCAGCGATGCTGTCATCCCTCCAAACACCTTTGGAGCACTTCTCTCTTGGAAACAATTTTGGCATCTATAGTACTTTCTTTTCAATCTCCTCTGTGGTGGTTTTTTTGTTTTCCTATTTATTCAGCATTGATTAAGTGCTTATCTTTCCCGGGCACCAAGCTGGTGGGGGTGAAAGATAAGATTAATCAGACACTGACTCTGTCTTCAAAGAAGTTTCTGTTCGCTTACGGAGATAAGATCTGGACTACCAACGAGATGCAAGGTGAAGTGATAATGTTCCCTCAGGGTTGGATCTGATTTTTGGAAAAAGCCAAAAGTCTTTTGGTTTCAGCCTCCCAGCAAAGAGAAAGACAGAGAAGTCTGCGATAACACGCTGCTTTGAGCCAAAGTGTTCTCAGCACTTCCGAGAAGGAGCCCAGCGAGTTTCCAGCACCCCTCTGCCCAACCAGACTAAACTGACTGGCACGTTCGTTTCAAACCCAGATCCCCACCTGTGGCAATGCTCTTCTACGTACGGATTGTTCCCAGCTAAAGCTAAGCTCTTTGAGGTCTTATTTTCATTTTTGTTTTCACAGCATCTGGGTGACAACCAATATATGTCGGATAAATAGTCATTGAGTTACTGAGCCCAAGAGGTGTCTCCCCGTGCCACACGGACTTCACACCGAGGGTCCTCTCCCCATGAGTTTTACACTCGTGGTAGAGACAGACGATAACGACCGAAAGGACCAACGCCGGGGAGGGCACGCGTGGGGGGCACGGGCGGCGGATCTGGGACCAGAGCCCGGGAGTTCCTGCTTCCTGGTTCCCCGGAGCGAGTGTCCTTTGGTGGGAGCCGCGGGGAAGGGAGCAGCCCTTCCTGCGCGCTGGGCGCCCGCCCCTTCCCCGGCCTCCCAGGGACTTGTGCGGAGCGGCGGCGGCCGGGACGCCGAGCGTGGCAGGGCCACTCACATGAGCCCCCCCCCCCTCTCCCGCAACCCGGTTATGAGGAAGGCTTTCAGCTCCTGGGAAAGGCAGTCGGAGACTGGGCCAGGACAGGCCGGAACCCGGAGGCTCCGGGACGAGGAAGAGAGTCGCGGCCGGGGGATCCAAGGGAAAGTCCGGGCGCCGGGGAGCGGCGGAGGCAGCGTCCAAGCCGAGGGGTCCGAGCCGCCCCGCCGCCATCCTGCAGCCCCGCCGCGCGCGCGCCTCCCCTCCCCCGCCGGCCCCGCCCCCGCCCCCGCCTGGCCGCCCCCTCCCCCTGCCGCCCAGTCTCCTCCCCGAGGGGCCCGGGGCAGGGCAGCCCCTCCCTCCGGCTCCCTCCCTCCCTCAGCGAAGCGCATCTCATTCCAGCCCTCATTCCGCACATTCCGGGCGTCCTCCTTTCAAACTCCAGGCCAGGGGGCGGGCAGGGCCCGAGCTCCCGGCTCCCGCCGCCCGCGGCCGCGTCCCCCAGGTGAGTGGCGCCCGCCCCGCCGCGCGCGCCGCCCCCCCGCAGCGCGCCGGCCCCAGGGCCGCGTGCGCCGCCCCTCTTTTCTTCCCCCGTCGCCCTTCCCGCCCCGGACCTCTCGGCCCGGCCGGCGCCCCCGCTGCTCTCCCTTCCGCCGCTGGCCCCCGAGCTGCCTTCCTCTAGCCGGTTGACTCACTCCTCCAGGAATAGGGAGCTCCCGTGCTTTCCCGTCAGTCCCATTCTGGGAAAACTCCTCCCTCGGCGCGCTCCGCTCCGCTCCGCTCCGTTCCGCTCCGCTCGGCTTGGCGCGCCAGCCCCCGGCGGGAGGGCTCCGGCCGCCCGCCCGCTCTCCCTTCTCCCCGCCGGGCCGGTGGTCCCCCGGGCCGCCGCGGGGCTCGGCGCGCTGCCCTCTGTCGTCCCGCAGTGCCGTCGCCGCCCCTGGCAGCTCAGCGGAGCCGCGGCGACGAGTTGGCGCGCGCGGGGGACCCCGCGGAGCAGGCTTAGCGCCTCGGCCCCACCTTCCCACACCCTGGGACCGGTAAGGCTGCGGCGCGGGCGCTCGAGGACCTGGCCGGAGGGCTGGCATCGGGCGGGGCGTGGGGAGCTCGCCCGGCACGTGGAGGCAGCGCGGACCTCGGGCTGGGGCCGGCCCGAGGGTGGTGGATGAGAGGGGCTTAGCGCGAGGGGGGTGCCGGAAGCCGAAGGCCCCCAGCACCCCTGCCTCGTTTCTGCCGGGCCCTTTTCTGACTTGGGAGAGCGAGTCCTGAAGGTAGTGGGTGGGCTGGTGTGAATGCCGAGGCTTTGCGCAAGTGGAGGAAAGCCCTCCGGAGGGTCCCCTGCTCCCCGGGGCTGGAGAATCCTGTTGTACTCCACGGTGGGGACCAGCCCGAGGGAGGAGAGCTCCCAGACCCTGCGCGCGCCTTTCCCAGGGACACAGGCTCCCTGCAATTGTGTGGAAAGGGGATTCCGGTCACACACAGTGGCTGTCTGATGCGTTCACGTGACCGCCCGACTGTCCCCTCTCCCGAGCTTTGGGTGTATGTGACGGTGCCAGTAGGCGTATTTGTTTGTGTTGAACGTGAGTGTGTTTCCACTCGAGAAGAGTGCTGTCTGAAAGTCTGAGTGTCTCTAAGTTCCTGTGCAGTGCCACGTCTGTATGTACGTGTATTTCTCTGGAGGATGTTGGTTCTGCAGGACTGTTTTTCCTGCCTGCATGACCATGGGCAAGAGACCGTGTCTCTGTCGCATGTGTACAGGGATAATTGCACTGTGGTTGCTGGAGTGTGTGGTCCCCAGGCTCCATTCGCCCTGGACTGGACAGAGCTGGAAGGAAGCCGTTCACACCTGCCTTCTCCAGGCAGCTGTCTTTCTGAGGGCAAGTGGGTTCTGTTCTTGCCTGAAACAATCCAGAGAGCAAGGTGGGAGAAGACTAAAGGAAACTGAGATCTTTGTCTAGCGGTGATGGGATGGGCTGTTGATAGAAGTGGAGATGTTTCCGGAACTGTCTTGAATCTTGAGAGGTGTGTGGCCAGCGCTTTTCAAGTTGGCCCTGAGGACAAAGAGAATGGGTGTATACCAGCCTGAACTTATTTTCTGCTGGTCCACTGTCCTTGGAGCTAGCTACCCAGCAGTCAAATGAGAGAATCCTAATTCTTTACACTTTGCGGTGGGAAGGAAAGGGAGGAACTGTGCGCATGCTTTAGTGCCCGGCAGGGGAGGGAAGGGAAGGGCTGCCTCTCGTTTGTTAGTGGACCTGCGGGAAGACACTTCTGCGTGTCTTTGGTGTCCCCATCTCTTCCTTTCTGTTTTGCTTTTCTGTTGTTGTTGTTCTTTCTCCATTTGGGTTTTTTTTTTTTTTTTTTTAAATCATTTGAAATTAGAGGCAGAAACTGGGCAGGGAGGGAGTCTGTCCGGCTCTCTGGCTGTCCCGAAGATTGGCAGAAGTGACATAGTATGTGATGGTGTTGGTAGGGGGGCACTGGCAGATGGGGTACAGAGTTCTTTCTTCATTCCCACAACAAGGTGATGGGTAATGTAGAGGACTCTTGGAAGGAAGAAACACAACACTCTCAGAGGGGTGGTGGCTGGTAGCTGCTCCTTCATGCTCCCCCCCACCAGCCAGGGGGGCGGTGCAGATGATTCAGTGAGAGTCACCTCACCTGCTTAGACCAGGTGTGCACCTAGAGCTTTGAAGGCATCGGGTCTCAGGGCAGCATTGATGGGATAGAAAAGATACAGATTTGGGGCTGGACATACTGGGGTGCAAATCCCAACAGTCAGTTGACAGTTGTTAAGGCCCTCAGGCTAGTTTCCTGATGAGTAATATGGGAGGGGGGTAATTAATATCCATCTCAAGCATTTGTTGTGAAAATTGGGTGTTTGCCAACTACCCAGCATACTGTATGTCCCATTCTAGACTCGGTAGCCGGTATTTCCTAAGCATATTTCGGCATGGAACCTCTTTTTTTCCTAAGAACTTCTCTGAACACTCTTTGACAAACCCTGACCTGTTCATTTGTTTTTACTTAGCAAACAGGAATTGAGCCTTTGCCATAGGCCAGACCCTGTCTGATATTCTTCATCCTTAGGAACCAGGGTAGCTGGTGGCCCAGGTGGAGGTGGAGGCAGGGCTTTGTCCTGGGGAGCACAGGGTCTGCAACTCCTTTGCTCTAACTCCAGTTTTGCCTTGTCCCCCCAGGGTGAACCTGTTGAATGTTATTGGACAATCTGATGTTAGCATCTAACTCCCTCATTTTAAAAGACAAGGAAACTCCTGGGTGGCTCAGGCAGTTAAGTATCTGCCTTGGGCTCAGGTCATGATCCCGGGGTCCTGGGATGGAGTCCTGCTTCTCCCTCTGCCTGCCGCTCCCCCTGCTTGTGCGTGCTTGCTCTCTCTCTCTCTCTCACTCTGACAAATAAATAAAAATCTTTGAAGACAGGGAAACTAGCAGGTCAGTAACTTGCTTAAGATAGCACAACCAGTGAATGACAGAACTGGGACTAGAGTCCATTCTGTTCTCACTTCACATTCTGTCTTCTCTGTGGATCCTAATGCTCAGACCCCCCCACCCCGGCCCCCTGCCAGCCCCCTTCATCTGATAGGTGTGGGGGCTGGAGCTGTCTGGCTTGGTCTCCCGTCTTGTGGCTCAGATGGGAGGCAGAAATACTCCCTTTTGTCTCAGCAGAAAGCACAGAACTATAGAATCTGAGAATGCCGACTTGGGAAGGGGTCCTCTGGGGATACTTAAATGCACCCTCCGTTTGCCTCACTGGTTTGTACGTTACTTGGCCAGGTGGAGAAGGGTTTCCCTATCTTTCTAGATCTCCCGGGATGCAAATGTCGCAACCTCCCTCGACTTCCATTCTGGAGTCTTGCACTGGTGACCGGCACAGAGCGGTACCTGTTGCCTAATCAGCGGCTCCTCTCCTCCTCAGTGCAAGTGGAGGACAGGGGTCACCAGCTTTGCTTCATGGCCTTTCCTGTAGTTGAGGTCAGTCTGGGGGCAGTGGGAAATTCAGGGCTTGTGAGGGTGGCTTTACCTTGCTTGTCTGGCTTTGCCCCCCATGACCCTTTGTTGGCAGGGGTTGGGAAGACAGCTCCCTTTTAAAGCTCTGAAATTGGAGCTGAACAGCTGCTCTCTGGTGCCCCCCTCCTTCCCCCCCAGGGGTTTAGCCAGCTCAGGGGCCCAGGTGGAGGTGGGGGCAGGGCTTTGTCCCTGGGCAGTGCGGTCTCCAACTCTGTGTTCTAATTCCAGCTTTGCCGTGACCTCTTCTGAAATGACAGTTCTCCCCTTGCTTTCGGTTTTTCTATTTAGATATTAAGGGGATTCTAATCACCTCCTGGGTGATAGGGTCCTGGAGCCTTCAGCTGATAGCAACTGGATCTTTGGGAACATTTCCACTGGAACTCCAGTCCCTAAGATGGGTGCCCACATCCTCCTGTCTTTAACACAGGCAGGCCTCTGGAAAGGCAGGAGGACCAGCCCGCTCCATCACTGTGCTGAGGGTGGGCGGGCCCCCATGGGTGGGGACCTGGCTTCCTTTGACCCAAACTTCACGGGAACAATAGACTTCAGAGGAGTCACCAGAGGCAGGAAATGGGAGCTGTGCTAAGGCAGGGTGACCCTCCTGTGAGATGAGATTGCATATCCGGCCCCGAAAGGAAAGGCAGGGTGTTGGGGGCAGTGCAAAGGGCACTGGGGAGGGCTGATGACACATAGGGTGGGCCTCTCCTTCCCAGGGGGGCCTTTACTTAGAGTGAAACCAGAGCTGCTTAGAGCCCAGTATTTGGCAGAGCGGTCTGCTTTATGCCTTACCAGCAAAGGTACTGTGGTGTCTGCCAGCGTCCGCGTATACCAGGCTCACTCCTGCCAGAACCACGAAGTCCCCTGCCCTTCAAGCCCTTGAGAGGTCTTCGTGAATTGTCCTGGCTAGGATAAAAGGCTAGTTTTGTTTCTTTCTGGCTGATCTCCATCTTGGCTTTGAGCCTTGAGTAATAGTTGCCGAGGGAGGCAATTTGTTCAGTAGGCAGAGCTCTGGGTAGGGAGGCGACAGGCCTGGGTCAGCTGGACAAGAACGTAAAGGGATTTTTTTTTTTTTTTTTTTTTTTTTTTTTTTAAGCTACAGTCAGAGCACAAGATAACCAGGACAGGCATGTGGTGGATGATTCTGGGAGGCAGAGCACACTTCTGTTGCCTTTCTCTCTGTGAAGGAAGAGCGAGCAGACTTGGTGAGAGGGCTCAGGAGAAGGAGCGGGCTTTGGGAGAAGGGAGACACTGCACCAACTTGCCTTTTGTGAGTCCCCGTGGCTGGGTTCTTACACATCAGGTTTGGGGGTCCTGCTAGCCACCGCAGGCATTAAGCAGAGACTCCCTCTAGGATCTGGGGAGGAGCCCTGTGAAATCAGAGGGGGAGGTGGCAGGGGCACAATGATAACTGCTGTTACCATTTTTCCTTCATGTGGGCAAGAACTGGAAATGGCAGGCTGGTAAGCTTCTTATTGACGAAGGGACTCCAAAATGGCATTGAGAGAACTGCTCACCGACACGGTCACCCCACCAAGTCTTGGAAACGTCATCTAGTTGAGGTTGGCGGAATGCTTAGAAAGGACATGGAGTCTCGTGATTTTTCTTGGGTCCAAGAGAAATGAATAGGTTTGGGCTGCTGCAGCAGTGATGTGGATTTATAGCTGGTGGAAGGGCCACGCTGGCTGCTCATATTGAGCTCATGTTGCCGTTGTGGGGGGGTGAGGGGGGAGGTGGAGGTCTCCAGTGATAGGCCATGAGGCTCTCATTTTGGCTTTGTCCTCTGTCAGTTCTGTGGGTGTCTAGGACAGCAAGCAAGCAAGCAAGGAGGATGGAACCAATCATCTTAATTGTCTAAATGCTGAGATTAAGCAGAAACAGGAGATGAAAAACCATTTTTTTCTGTTAAGATTAATACATGCTCATTGTAGAAAAATTTGTAAATTAAAGAAGGAAAAAAGGTACGTAATGCCACAACTCAAGGATGAGCATGGTTAATATTTTGGCATATATCCCTCCAAATTTGTGTTTATGCAAATAAATTGATATATATTATATAATTGGAATGCTACTCTATCCTGTTTTTTTCTTCCTGAATACTATATAGTAAGTAATATCCCGTATCATAAAAAATAATTTAAAGGCATAATTATAAGGATCTGGATAATATTACCTTATATGAATACACGTTAATTTCTTTAACTGCACACTACCAAACTTTTTTTTTAAAGAATTGAATTGCTTTTTAATTTTTAAATTTTTAAATTTTTTTAAGTATATGCAGGGGGCGTGGCAAAGGGAGAGGGAGAAACAGGCTCCGCAGTGAGCAGGGAACCCCATTTGGGGCTCAATCCCAGGAACCTGAGATCATGACCTGAACCAAAGGTGAACGTTTAACCAACTGAGCCATGCAGGCACCCCCCCTCCCCGCTTTTTAAAAAGATCTTATTTATTTATACGGCAGCGCACAAACGGGTAGCAACAGGCAGAGAGAGAAGTGGGCTCCTCGCTGAAAAAGGAGCCTGATGCAGGACTTGATCCCAGGATCCTGAGATCATGATCTGAGCCAAAGGGGAACGCTTAACTGACTGAACCATCCAGGCATCCCATATTAAATGTTTTTGTAAGTTGTGTTCAATTTTTAGCCATTAAAAAATTACTTGACATTGAGTGATGTTAAATCTGTATAGTTCTCTCAAAAAGATTTAAATATAAAATCGTGCATTTAAGTATGTACAGAATAGGAACTTACTATCAATTCTTGGGGAGAAAAACTTGGGACTTTGGCTGATGAAGGAAGGGGAAGGGAAACGAGCATTTATTAAGTGCGTATCAGGTGCCAGTTCTAGACATTTCTGCCTGTATCACCGTGTTTAATTTTCATGGCAGCCCCGTGAGATAGGGTTTGCTGGTTTGATTTTGTTTTGTTTTTTAACCTCTACAGAAGAGGAGGAAAATTACACAGAGATTAATTCTGGGGTTGGAGTTTGAACCCAGGTCAAACCGACTCTTCCGACTGCCCTGTTAAACCCGGGGCCTGTGTGGGCCAGTGGGGTGGCGGGGTCTGCGTCAAGAACCCTAGTCTGGGAAACTCTGGTGTGCTCTGGCCACACTGGAAGTCACGTCTGGTTTTGGGGGTGAGTACATCCTGACCTGTTAAGTACTGAGCTTGTGGATACTGTCAGTGTCTTAGTAGAGGGGCGATGGGGGGGGGTGGAACCTGGAACCTGTCCTGCCCTCAGGGTGCTGTCATATCTCAGGGCCAGAGGGAAGGCCCTCCTTGCAGCAAGGCTGTTCAGGTCTGTATGACCGTTTCACTCCGTGGCACAGCATGGCCCACATGGGAATTCATGATTCAGGATGATATGCATAGAGCTTGCTGTAGCTGCTTTGGAGGAGAGGTTTCCCTAGTGGGTAGGAAATAGTGCCTCAAGGGCTTCTGCTGCCTCCATGTGGCCCTGGGCAGCAGGTGGGGCTTGCCCTAGGCTATGAGGGAGGGATTTTCCCACCTTGTGCTTTTGGGATTCCTGCTGGGAGGAGGTAAAGATAAACTAACGGGAGCTGGAGGCAAGGCTAGAGACTGTGGGGTGGGTAGTGGCCGTGTCTGAGGAGTTGGAGGAGACTCTGGCTTGGGTAGCTGTGGGAGCTCCTGCCTGGCTCCCATCACGCACCAGCTGAATGAGCAGGTGTGAGGCTGGGTCAGGGGAAGGTGGGTAGTGGCCACAAGCACACACTCCAGAGCCATACTGCCTAGTAGAAATATAGTGTAGGGGCGCCTGGATGGCTTGGAAGGTTGAGCATCTGCTTTGGCTCCGGTCATGATCTCCAGGTCTTGGAATCAAGTCCTGAGTCGGACTGCTGGTTTAGTGGGGTGTTTTCTTCTCCCTCTCCCACTGCCTCTCCCCCTTCTCATGCTTTATCTGTCTCAGATGAATAAATAAAATCTTCAGAAAAAGGAGAAAAGGGGCGCTTGGGTGGCTCAGTGGGTTAAGCTTCTGCCTTTGGCTCAGGTCATGATCCCAGCGTCCTAGGATTGAGCCCCACATCGGGCTCTCTGCTCGGCAGGGAGCCTGCTTCCCTTCCCCCTCTCTACCTGCCTCTCTGCCTACTTGTGATCTCTCTCTCAAATAAATAAATAAAATCTTAAAAAAAAAAAAAAGGAAAAAAGAAATATAATGTAAGCCAGATAAGTAATTTTAAGTTCTCTAGGAGCCACTTTTAAGAAGTAAAAGGAGGGACGCCTGGGTGCTTCAGTCATTTAAGCAACTGCCTTTGGCAGGTCATGATTGCAAGGTCCTGGGATCAAGCCCCTGCTCAGCAGAGAGCCTGCTTCTCCCTCTTACTCTGCTGCTCCCCATGCTTGTGCTCGCTCACACTCTCTCTGGTAAGTAAATAAATAAAATCTTTTAAAAAAATGCTCCCCACTATTAAAAATAAATGGGTTCCACACTTTAAAATAATTAAAAAATGTAAAAAGAAGGGATGCCTGGGTGGCTTAGTCTGTTAAGCATCTGCCCTCAGCTGAGGTCATGATCCCAGGGTCTTGGGATGGAGTCCTGCTTCTCCCTCTGCCTGCCACTCCCCCTGCTAGTGCTCTCTCTCTCTCTCTGTCAACTAAAGAAAGAAAATCTTAAAAAAAAAAAAAAAAGAAATTGGTAAAATGAATTTTTTTTTAAAGATTTTATTTATTTATTTGACAGAGAGAGATCACAAGTAGATGGAGAGGCAGGCAGAGAGAGAGAGAGGGAGGGAAGCAGGCTCCCCGCTGAGCAGAGAGCCCGATGCGGGACTCGATCCCAGGACCCTGAGATCATGACCTGAGCCGAAGGCTTAACCCACTGAGCCACCCAGGCACCCCAGTAAAATGAATTTTGATAACATATCAAACAACTGTCTTAAATATTATAGTTTAAATATGCTATTGATAGTAAAAAAAAATTAATGAGATAGTTTGTATTTTTTTTGTACAAAGTGTTGGGAATCAGGTGTGCGTTTTATACTTAACAACATATCTCAGTTTGGACCAGCTGCTTTTCAAGGGCTCAGTGACCATATGTGGGTGGTGGCAGGTGTTTGGGCAGCACAGATTTACAGCCAGCCTGCCTGGGTTTGAATCCCTTTTCTGCCAGTTATCAAGCTATGGGGCCTTGGGCAAGTTCTCATCGGCACTGTGTCTTACTCTCCCCCTCTGCCAGTATTATTATAGAACCAACTTCATATGGTTAATGTGAAGATTAAATTAGCTAATATTTGCAATAAGCTTAGTTTTTTAACCTGGCACATACTAAACACTATCTGTGTAAGTGTCCATCAAATAAATGACCCATAAATGGTCCTTAATCTCTTGACAGGCTAAGTTTGTAAGAGGAAGAGGCCAGGGATATGCTGGGAAGAAAGTCCTGGAGTGTCCCTGTGTTAGGTAGGCCATGCCTCTAGCCCGTAGTTCTATGTAATGAAATTGCCTTCAGATCAGATGGGCCTAATCTACTGTTGCTGAAAAGGAGGCCTGCCTTCTGGAAGTGAGAAGAAATGTCAGCATCCCTATGATAAGACATGTTCCAATCCAGCAACAGGTGTGTCCTGCTTGAGGCTTGGAACTGTGCTGGGTGGCACGGAAGAGGCAAAAGCATCCTCCGAAATGCTCCATCGTAAACTGCATGATGTCATGTTGGAATGGGGGTGAGGTCACGTCCAGCACTTGGAGGTTTAAGCAATAGTCGTGCTGCTTATGCAAGAGAGGAAGCAGAGCTCTATCAGTGGCTTCTGATACCCTCCTCAGAGCTCTGCCAGCCCCAGCTCTGCCAGCATGCCTATGTTGGCATTGGCCCCCTCCGCCTGTACCTGCCCTCAGCCACTCCACAGGGGTCACAGAACACCCACTGTGTGCCTCACACTGTGCCAGGTGGCAGCGGTAGAAGCGTGGAACAGAAGACCTGGTCCCTGTCCTCCAGGGGCTTGCAGTCCAGCAGGGGAGACAGTCTGAGACACTGAAGACCTGCGAGAGTAAAGAAGGGCCGGTTAGACGCCCAAACTAGTGCTGAGGGGATGTCTGGAAAACGTGATTCATTCGATGGGGCTGGGAGGGGTCAGGGAAGGCTTCTCAGAGGAGGAGGCACTTGAGCTGGTTTTGAAGGATGGGTAGGGTTTCGACAGCTCTGCGTGTGCGTGTGCGCTCACAAGAGCAAGTGTGTGTGAGCGGGAGCAAGAGGTGGCAGGGGGAGAAACAGAGAAAGAGATACAGGTGAGAAGATAAGGAAAATGGTGATTTCAGAGTCATGGACATAAAATTAGGGGAAGGGAGATAACTAAGCTTTAGGAGTGAAGTAGATTTGAGTCAGGTCTTCTGGGCAAAATGAGGAGGACTTTTTAAAAAAACTTATCTTTAAATTCACATAGAGTAAAATTTACTCTTTCTGGTGTACAGTTCTGTGGGTTTTGACAAATGCAAAGTGTTGGGTATCCCCCAGCACAGTCAAGATACAGAATGGCTCCCTCTCCCCGAAAGAGTCCCTCATGCTGACACCCCTTTGTTATCTGTCCGTCTGTCCCCATCCCCCTGTCCCCACCCCATGCCCGTCCCCTGACAACACAGATCTACCCACTCTTGTCATTGTGCCTTTTCAAGAATATCAGGTGGACTCATACAGTGTGTAGCTGTGGTGTCTCCGTGTTTCACTCAGCGTGGTGCCTTGGTTCATCCAATTCTGGGCATCAGTATCTTGTTCCTTTTTTTTATTACCATGAAATGTATTATTTGTTTCAGGGGTACAGGTCTGTGAATTGTCAGGGTTATACAGTTCCCAGTGCTCACCATAGCATAGCACACACCCTCCTCAATGTCCATCACCCAGCCACCCCATCCCTCCCCGCCACTCCCCAGCAGCCCTCAGTTTGCTTCCTGAGATTAAGAGTAGCTTGTTCCGTTTTATTGCTGCATAGTAGTCCATCATGCAGAGATCCTGCCGTGTGCTTACCCCATCACTGATGGAAGGCCTTTAGGCTGTCTCCAGGCTTTGTTGATTTTGAATAAAGCTGCTGTGAACATTGATGTATGGGTTTCTGTGTAAATACAGGCTTTCATTTCTCTTGGATAAAGAGCAAGGAGTGGGATCGTGGGGTCACATGGTGGTATATGTATGGTGGGTTAAGACGTACATGCCTAGCTTTCTGCGCAAGCGTGCCACTCTGCATTTCTACCAGCCACGCAGGAGAGCTCTGGGGCTCTGTATCTTCGGCAGCGCTTGGTATCACCTGCTATCTTCTTGCTTCTGTCTTTGACATTCTAGTAGGGGTATAGTGGCATCTCATTGTGGTTTTAGTTGAACATTTTCACGTGTGTGCTTATTTGCCATTTTTACAACTTCTTTGCTATCCAAAGAGACGCCTATCCAAATCTTTCATCTGTTTCTTTTTTTTGATGGTTCTATTTTGAGAATTCTTTAGTATTCTGGATACAAGTCCCTTGTTGGACATACGATTTACACATTTTTGGAGAAAATTCATTTAAGTAGGAAATCTCCACAAGAAGACAGTGGGTGTGAGGGACTCAGAGCAAGGGAAGGGTTTGGTGTCCTGAGCCTTGGCCTTTCTTCCAGGGGTGGGGAACACCTGAGGAATGACCTTTGTGAAAGTAGAGAGGAGGAGGAGGAGGGAACAGGGTCTTCTATGAAGTTCTTTTCCTGGCTGAGCACCTGCCCTTGAGTATGCTTCCGAATAGGAGGTACAGGTGGTTTATTGCTTTGCTAAGTACCTGGTTTTCTGCTCATGGCCCCCAGCTCAAGCTGGGCCAGCCCCATCCAGAACTTGTGGATGCTTGTGCCCAGTCTGGGATCCAGCCATTCACGAGGCCTCGTTACCAAACTGGATGACCGAGTATTCTGGAATGGGAGGTGGGGTGATTATTGGGCCCTCAGAGTAAGCCACTGGGTAGGCGTGTGGCTGTTGCAAGAGAGAATCCATGTGGTGAGATTTCTGGGTCAGGGTGGGTCCTCTGTGTTAGTGACCTCAGCCTAGGGTCTGAGGGCTCTGGGCCATTAGAATCTCCAGAGCATTGCAATCTGCGTCTCTGTCCCTGTTCAGGCAGGAGGGCGCCAAGGCAGAGGAACCTTCTATGAAAGGTGACCCAGGGTAGAATAGGTGATGCGTCCTGCCTCTTGTCCAAGTCCAGGCCAGCCTGTTCCCTGCACGGGTGACTTGGCAGCTGTCCACATGCTGGAGCCTCCATTCTTGCCAGGGGCAGGCCTTTTCCAGAGACAACAGGCCTGAGAGTGGAGAGAGGCCTGCAGGAGCCCTGTAGGTTCCCTGCAGCTCCCTGGTGCTCTGGACCTGGGGGGCTGTTCCCTAGAGCTGAGACCTCCTGCCTGGCTTCTACCTGAACACAGTGTGACCCCAGAGGCCCCTCCTCCCTGGTGCCTCATGCTGCATGGGGGTCCAGTGTGGGCACACCCTTGGGTCTTGGCAGGGTGGGGTAGGGTCAGGGGTCTGTGGGAGCTGCTGACTGGGCTGGGGAAGGCAAGTCTTTGTTGAGAGCACACTGGGCTCCTGGGAGTAATCGGTTCAGGCAGTGTCCGGAGTGCATCACTGTTGGATGGGACTCAATGACAAGGCCTGTTAGGCAAAGATGCCTGAGTTCTGGGATCTACTTTGAGATCTGAATTTTCACAGGACAGGCCCACTTAATGTGAAGTCAAGTAGTTTGGTTCAGTACTTTTGCCTCTCTAGAACTTCCGTGACTGTTGATTTATTTTAGAATCCGGAAAAAAGGCCCCAGGGAGAAAAAAGTGCAAGTCTCACTCTCCTCATCTTAAAAACAAACAAAAACTAATAGCCTCACCCATCTCATGCCTTTATTATTATTATTACTATTATTACCTTTAAAGCAGGGTTGGGTTTACAGAAGAATTGAACAGGAAATACGGAGTGTCTTCCCTTTGCCTGCTTGCTTACTCCTCTTGTTGACGTCTTGCCCTGGTGCAGTGTCGTAGCCACGCTGGTGAGCCAGTACGGATCCGTGGCTTGTAACTGGAGTCCCTAGTTTACATTTGAGTTCACTGTTCAGGTGTGCCTTCTGTGGGTTTTGACAAATGTGCATGTCATGTGTGCACTCTTACAGTATTGTATTGAACAGTTTCACTGCCCTAAAAGCCCGGCGCTCCATGTATGCCTCCATGATCTTCTCCTGTGTCTGTGCTGCTGCCTTTTCCAGAACGTCCCGTGGTTGTGGTCATACAGCGTGTAGGCAGCCTTGCAGGTTGGCTTGCACTTAGTGAGATCCCTGTAAGATTTCTCTGTGTCTTTTAGACACTTGATAGCTCATTTCTTTTTATTTCTGAACAATACTCCAGTTTCCTACCTTTTGTTTGTGTGAGTGGGGGCACTGAGGTCCTGACGGGGGAAGTGAGTCCATGGCCAGGCTGAGCCTGGAGCCAGGTTTGCCTTCCTTCGAGAACCTGTTTGCAGGGGCTTCTGTGCAGCAGGCACTGTGCCCAAAGCCCCTTCACCACTTCCTTGGCCCCTTGAGTGGCTCTGGGGCCAACCCTGGGGTGGGGTGGTGAGAGGAGGTGGTGGACACCCACCTGCTGTGACACACTTCCTGGATATATTAGGGCCAGGCCCACTGACACCCACATCTCTGGGTGCTTGCGAGCGGTGGCTGGGGCAGAGCGCAGGTCTAGCTCCTGGGAAGCTGGATCCCTGTCCTCATTTACCCTGCTGCCCTCCCGGGGTTGGGGGTCCTGGGGAATGGGTGGAGGGCTTGGGGCTGTATCATTCTGTATCCTCTTCAACTCTGAGTTACCGACTGCCTCTCCCTGCTGAGGCTCCTCCCACCGCCCACTCCTGTGCCCCTCCTTCCTCCTGCCCCTTTCCTCTCCACTGCTCCCCAGAGGGAATCCTTCCTTCCTCCCGTAGCCCCCTCCATCATTCTGCCAAAACCACGAATGTTTGAGGAGCCCTCCTGAGAGCCAGCTGCTGTGCCTGCACGTGGGAGGCAGGATTGAACTGAGTCCTCACAACAGTCCCATGAGGCATTACTACCTCTGGAATGTATTTGTGGGGACAGGCCGGGAGAGGTCAATAGCTTGCCCAGGGACACTGGCCAGTTGGAGGCCCAGCCAGGATCTGAGCCGGCCTCTGACTCCTGAGCCCAGGCGGGCACCTCTGCCTCTTATCATCCCTCTCCTGACCTGGCAGGTTGGCTCTCTGTGGCAGGTTCCTCACGACACGCTGGTGGGGTGGTGGGGTCCTCCTTTGCCTTTTCTCTCACCCCTCCCCACCCCTGTCCTGCCAAGAACAGGTGTGGTAAGTGTCTTCACCCTGCAGGGTCAGTGAGGTGGTGGGTGGTGCGGACCCATGCGCTGTGGTCTGAGTTCCTGACCTGTCTTGCCTCTGCCCTTCATCTCTGCAGGCCAGTCTTTTGGTTTGAGAGATCAGAAGCTTGGGGGAGGTTAGACCCATTCCTGACCAGCCACACAGCTGCTAAGAGGTAGAGCGCCCTTCAAGTCACATGACCGAAGCTTCTTCCCAGTGGACGGGACCCGTGGTGTGCTTTCCCCGGAGCCTCGTGTGTGAGCAGAGGAAGAGGCCCTGCTAGGGCGGCTGCTCTGGGTGGGATTGGGACAGCTAGGCTTTGTGTGGTTTTTAAACTTTTTATAATAAAAATAAGATGTGTTCTGTATACTTACTATAACTTACTATATACATGTATTTCTTCAGGCCTCCAGCAAGCCCTGGCCAGCTGTCTGAAGTCCCATGGGGCCAGTTTTGTTCAGCTGAGTACAAGGCTCAGCTCAGCCCACGGCGGTCCATTTCTCCACTGGGTGCTTTCTTCTTTGCTCCCTCTTTCCTCTCATTCCTGAGGACTCGCTGCCCGTTACCCAAATGCTGCTTTCTTGGCTTTTCATTTCTAGCTATAAGTAGGTCATTTTCCTGTGTCTCCTGTTTTGGGCCCAGGTCCCTCAGTCCCCTTCACTGCCCACATCATTCACCTGCTCTGTCTCCTGGTGTGCTAAAAAAAAAAAAAAAAAAGCATGAAGTAATTGGATGCATAAAATATCTGTCATTTTGTGACTGGCTATTTCACGTAATGGAATGTTTTCTAGGTTCATCCCTTTTGCAGCATGTGTCAGAACTTCATTTGTTTGTTTTGAGGCTGAGTAATATTCCACTGTATGCATTTGCCACATTTTGTGTGCCCGTTCACTAGCTGATGGCCATTTGGGCTGGTGCCACCTTTTGACATTTCTGTCTCCGTTAGCTTTTGAGTTCCCAGTGCCTTGAGCTCTGGGTCTGTGCACATCCTGCCCCACCCCCAAGGTATTCATCGACAGTTGTCGAATGTGTTACCCTCCTGGGTGCTTGATTCTTCAGACTCGTGCTGCTCTGTCCTGTCGCCAAGCATCCTGGGTGAGCGGGTGCTAGACCATGCGCCTCGGGGACGGGGGTGAGGTCCCTGCGAGCCTCTAGTGCAGTTTTCAGCTGATTCATTCACAACCTTTGTTTTAGTGTTTCAGTTCAGAGACACCTCATTTCTTTCATAGATGTTACTGACGGATTACCGTTGACCTCACAGCCCACGGTACTATAAGTCGTGCAGGCTGGAGCTCCTCTGTCTCCTAGGCCACGCCGTGGCCTTCTCGAGCTTGGGGACACGGGCCAGCACCGCACCCCTGTGCCTTGGGGCCATCTTCCACCGCGCATTCGGGGACAGAGGGCACAGAAGGCACAGACGTGCCAACCAGGTGGCACAGAAGAGATGGTGCAGAGGCCCCTTATTTATAGCGTGAGCGCGGGAGCCTGAAGGCAGAGTGCAGCCTTGCTCCACGTCCTGGGAGGGCCTGCTGCAGCCGATCACACCCTCAGGGTGGCGAGGGGCAGCGCATCTGTGTCTGCCTGTGACCACGGGAGCGCCGCGGGGTGGCTCTCGGGCTTCCGAGTGTCACTTGGCCCGTGTGCACACACAGGATCTGTGACTGTTCCGTGAACTAGGATAGACTGTCCTTGCCTCTTCTTGGGGAACGCTGGACACCCACTGCCACGAGGCTGAAGGGTGCTGAGAGCAGGACTGTGTCATTTGTGACCTTGTACCCGATGCCTGGCATATAGCAGGTGCTCAGTAGACGGCTGTGAGTGAATGAATGGAAGACTCCGAGGGCTAAAGCCGTAATGGGTTGAGGCAGGAAAATAGGCAGGAGGGGTCTTCGTGGCTGGGAAACCTGCTTATCCACATATGTGGGTTGCCTGCTGCGCTCCTTCCCTGGGAAGCAGCTCTCTCTTCCAGAGGCATCCAGACAACGGCTGTGGCAGCTGCAGTTGTGGAGCAAAAACGTACAGGGCTGAGGCTGTGTTCTGGTGCCTGTTTGAACTAGCTGTGGGGCCTTTTGGCAAGTCGTTTTACCTCTCAGGACTGTAAGCTGGAGGGGAACTTTCTCCTCTAGGGTTTTCCTCATTCACACAAACCTTGGGATGCCCATGTCTCCCAGCTGGGACCTTCGCGAGAGGCTGTGGGGGCAATGGCGTCTGTGTGCCTCAAGCTCCGCTTCGCTGGTCTGTCCTGGGCTGGAACCCAACCCTGTTACCCTTCCCATTTAGCTGAAATCCTGCATGCTATGGAATGAGACCACTTCCCCCTGCTGTGGTCTGATTGTCCACAGAACAGTGTGGACATTGTGTTGTGTTTCTGTGGTCCACAGAACCGTTGGCAAGGAGGTCCAGGCAGCACTGTGGTGGGTGAGGGTGGCTTGCTGAGGGGAAGGGACTGAACCTCGCCCCTTCAGGTCTTGGAGCTTGGGTGCAGGGCTGCACCTGGGGTACCCCCAGTGTCATCATCTGCAGTGAGTGTGGGGAGAGTAGAGGAGATCTTGTCAGGGTCTCCGCTCAGTGCCAGGTGCCGAGTAGGTATGTGAAATGGTACCTCCATTTAGTCTTACGTCTAAATGGTACCTCCATTAAGTCTTACGTCTTAATGTGAGAACAGTTCTCTCTTTGGTGAGCTGAGTGTCTGTGCCTCAGTGTCCTGATACTTCCTTGACAGCTGGGCCTCTCTCCCACGAGTGCTGGACCCCCTGAACTTGTCCAGCAGATCATCTGCTCAGTACACAGGGGCCGTGTGCTGGGGGAAGAGGCGGTACCGTGTGTCGGGGAGGTGGGCCTTCCCCCCACGCCATGACCCAGCCTTTGCCTGGAGGAGAGGTTCTCCTCTCTTCCTCTTTCTGTGTCCCGGCCGTCTCCGTTACAACAAAGGAGCCAGTCGTCCAGGCACCGTGGGGGATGTAAATTGGACCTGATCCTCAGACATCCCTGGCTATTGATGGCAAGAAGACATCAGCTTAGGATGGAGGATGGAGAGCTCTGTGGCGGCCCAGTGAGCAGTTCAGGCAGTACATGGTAGAGAACTAAGGCCTCTGCGGCCTGGGCCAGGGAGCCCATCTGGACGCAGGTAGACCCCAGTTTGAGCTGTGTGCCGTGTACCTGATCCAGCGATCCACTCAAACTGTGCACTTAGCTTCCTGTCCCCCATCTAAAGTCTAAACCCTTGAGGGCCCGAACCCCTTTCCTCAAAGTATAGTCCAAGAATAGCTACTCAGATGGTTTTTATTTTAAAGTATAGTTTTTCTTTTTTTAAATTTCAGCTTTACTGGGGTCAATGAAATGAAATGAAAATCGTAAGATATCTTCAGTATGCATTGTGGTGATTTGGTACCCTTACACATGGTGAAAGGGTCCCCCCCGGCTAGTTAATGAACACATCTGCATTTTCACGTCTTTCTTTTTTTCAAGATTTTATTTATTTGACAGACAGAGATCACAGGTAGGTAGAGTGGGGGAGCAGGCTCCCTGCTGAGTAGAGAGCCCGATGTGGGGCTCGATCCTAGAACCCTGAGATCGTGACCTGAGCCGAAGGCAGAGGCTTTAACCTACTGAGCCACCCAGGTGCCCCCATCTCTTTCTTTTTGTGAGAACATTTAAGTTTTACTCTTGTAGCTTTCAGTTACACAGTACAGCATCACCAGCTCTAGTCACCGTGTCCTATAGCACATCCTCAGGCCTTGCTCAGCTTGTGGTTGAATGACCTCCCCCCGGTTCTCCCACCCCCAGCAGATGTTTGTTGATGGACTGGTGTCGGGAAGGAGGTCCACCCTAAGCAGGAAAACAGTGTGTGTAAACTCAGGCTTCAGGGGCTGCTGACGAGTCCAAGGGGGCTGGAGGGGAGAGTGGGAATGAGTCTGGGGTCCACTGTTCCTGATTTTCCCTTCTGCTCTTACTAAGAAATGAGGTCAGGGCAGTGAAGGCTTCGAGATACCCCAGCCCCCCAAATCGGGGAGTTTGCACAGAGATCTGTACTTGTGCTTCAGCATGCGCAGTACCTTTCGGCACTTATCTGGTTGGGCCCAGTCTCCAGAGTCTAGTCCAGTGGGAAGGCCAAGGTAATGATGGGAGGGGCCGTTTTCGTCTCCACTTGATAATGTGTTGATTCCGGAGAGCCACGTTCCATCCAATGGAGATGGTCTGTGGGCGCAGCTTTGCTGGACTGGGCAAAGCACCTGGGGTGCGGAGCCATAACTCCACCGGCCTTGGTAACCAAGCCTTGCAGATAAGTCTGCCAGCAGGAAGGACCTCGTGTTCCAGGATTGAGGCAGAAGGGGACCTGCTCCCACCCTGAATTACTTTAGTTACTCCCCATGCCTCCTCTGTCTTTATCTCTTTGAGACTCCTGTAGTGGAAGATTAGAATGGATCCCCTGGAAGGAAATCCCGTTTTCTCTTTCCTCCCAGCTTCCCAGTTAAGGAGCTGTTGGGATGAAGGTGGTTGTTCTTTCCGAGGGCCCCAGCGGGGAAGCATCAGATGCTGAGGCATCACAGGTCATGAGGAGCCTGAGATAGTTGGAACCTTTACTTGGATCCCATAGCTCTTGGAATGTGAGCTGGGAGAGGAGGGATAGAGAGAACCATTGCTACCTATAATTGGACAGGAGAGTCAGGCCCCTTTTGAACCATCTCTCCTTAACACCGGATGACACCAGCCGAGTCTGAGAAACCTTCTGAGTTTCAGTTCATCATTTCTGATTTGGGGTCGGGAGCTTAGGGAGGACGTTATAACATGGGTTGACCCTCAACAAGTTAAAAGATTTTGTGGTAAAAGGAAATGAGTGGTAGATTCCTGATGGAGGAAAGGGAATCAGTGGGATAACTGATCGTATATAAAGTAGGATAACATCTATCTAAATTCCCGACATCAAACCAGGAGAGTTGGGGCAGGTGCTGATGTGTGAGAAAGAATCGTGTGCTCAGGTAGCTCCGGGGAGGCAAGCAGGTGAACACAGACCAGCCGCTGTGCTGTGCAGACTTGCATCTTGGGGATTCTGTGGCTGACGGGAGAAGGGTTGAGCTTGGTGATCACTGGTGGCCCTGGAAGGGTCCTGAAGGGGTGGGCTTTGGGAGCAGGACATGGAAGTCTTGACGATGCAACTCTGGACTAGGCAGGGGACGGGACTAGAGGGGATGAGGTCTGGGTCTGCTGCTTCCTCAGGGCAAGTCATTTGCCCTCCCTGAGCATTGGTTTCTCCGTTTTATAACCTGGGGATCATGGTTCCCTTCCCGTCCTGAAAGTGTTTTTGAGGAGTTTATCGTTCTTCTTATTAAAAACTTCTTATTAAAAACAAAAAAAATAAAAGCCTGTAAGTTCTAATTATTCTGAAAATTCCTGAGTAACTGGCATCTGGGGACGCCAGGGTGGAGCCGAGTGTTGTTTGAGCCTGGAGTTTGCTTTGGGTGGGCCATCTGGTGGGCTTTGGGTGGGGCTGGGGGCAGAACCAGAGGCCTCCAAGCCAGGCCCCGGAAGCCAAGCCGGGGATTATTTTTATTCCTCTGTTCATGGCACGTGGCCCACGCTTAACTATGCCATCTGTCTTCCCCTCCCGCTCTCGTCCTGGCAGGCCCACGGGGGTCATTGTGGAGGGTTTGGGGAAGTAGGAGGAGTGGGCATCCTTCTCTAGGCTGGTGTTGGCTTACCCTCCATTCTGCTAGCTTGCAGGCCTAGGCTGTGTGGGAGGTGTGCTTAGGGGAGGCAGCTGCCAGGCCTGGGGCCGTGGGTGGTGAGGCTGGGAGAGGCCAGCCAGTGAGAGCTCTGGCCTGGGGGCAGCAGGGCCACACAGGGCTGGGAGCAACTCCACTTCAATAGCAAATCCTGTGGCCTGGGGTCTTGAGTGACCCCCTGCCCTCCTTCCCTGGAATGGACCCAGTTTGGGGAACACGAAATACAGGTCCTCAGAGACCTCATGGGTCTGACGTGAATCTGTGGTTCTCCCCGGGTCTGGTGTTCCGCTGGGTTGCCCTGGGCCTGGCTTCTACAGGGACCGAAGGTGCTTACTTCAGCCAGCTGGTCTAGCTCAGCTCGGGTGAAGGAAGGGCCCAGACACTCTAGTATTCAGAAGGGTTCATGTGGTATCAGGGACATTGGGCCTCCCTTCTTTCCTTCCCTCCTTTCTGGCCTCCCTGTCACCCTCTGCCTGGCTGGCGGGTATTTATCTGTGTTCAGTGCCAGGTCTCAGAAAAGAATCTGGGCCATAGCCAGGACATACAAGACCTTAAGTATTAATATTTTTAATTAACATTAGTCAGTACTAGACACTAAGGCTTAAGATATATGTGCCTGTTAGGTCCATTTAGGACTTTAGACCTTTCCCGTGAGGCATTATTTGTAAGTAATGATGGTGACAATACAGCTTGTACTGAGCACTGACTGTGTCAGGCCCCGTGCTAATTAACATCTGATCTTGTCGACCAGCATATGGGACATCTTGCCATGGCAGATCAGTTCTCCAGCCTTCTTTGAACAAAGCCCCAGGTGAAAGTCTATGTGGTATGTGCAAAAGCTACGTAGAGCTCCCAGAGGAAGTGGAGGGTCTGGACAGGGAGTGTGAGCAACAGACACCGTAGGAAAAAAAGGACCTGAGATCCCAAACTAAGAAATGGACCAATTTGGCCATGGTCACGGCTGCTTGTAACGCTGGAACCAGAATCAGTCTCTTGACTCCCAGACATCACACTTGCATTTTACAAACCTCCAAAAACTCAAGCTCTCTCTCTGGTGTGCCAAAGTCCAGACATTTACTGATATTTTCTTTGGTTTCCTGACACTAAACATGGAACAGTTCATTCTCCCCACGGAGAAATCATTATTTCACAAAGGACACTTAGCAGATATCCCCTCATTTGTTCCCCAGCTTTGTGCAGTGCACTGAGGACTTTGTAGAGAAAGACAATCGTGAAATCTGAGGAACGGTGAAGGACGCCAGTCATTCCTTGGAGCTGGTGGGGGTCAGATATGGAAAGCATGGGGAGCTGCTGGAGGCCAGAGAGAGAGCTTGAGTTTTTGGAGGTTTGTAAAATGCAAGTGTGATGTCTGGGAGTCAAGAGACTGATTCCAGACTAGAGGTCTGGGTCATCTTCCCAGAGGAAGTGATGTGGCTGGACCTTCAGGATGAGTCGGAGTTCAGTGAAAGAAGGACGGGGAGGAAGGCTGCAGGCGGCACTTCCGGGTGTGGAGAACGAGCTTGGCATGTCAGGGGTATCGTTTGGATAATGGAGTTTGGGGGTTTGGGGGTACAACCAAGGGAGTATAAGAGGATGGTGCAGTTGCCTGGCAGTGTGGCAGGAGAGCAGGAATCAGCCTTACAGTATCCTGTCATGGGGCATGTCATTTTATCTAAGGCCAAGGAAGGATTTAAGTGGAGGAATCCCATGATCCCATTTATATTCTAGAAAACTCACGGTGGCTGCAGCGAGAGATCACGCAGTCTGCATGGGGTTGGCACAGTCACGGGGGAAGCACTAGCAAAAGCTTGGATTAGGGCTCTGAAATGGAAAAGACGGGGTTTCAGGAAGACCTTCTGGAGAGAGGATGTGGTTGTTAATTATTTATGGGAGATAAGAGGGAGAAGTTAAAATACATGCTTAGGTTTCTGGCCTCTGGGTGATTGGTGATGTCATTTCAGGACTCAGTGTCCTGCTGAAAATTTGATTTTGGACATGTTGAATTTGAGGAGCTTTTGAGAAGTCTGATTGGAGCTGCCTGGTAAGCAGTTGCCATATGTAGCTAAACTCAAGAAGGACATACAGATTTGGTAGTCAGAAATACACAGTGGGGGTGTAAGCCATGGGTGGGGAACCCCCAGGGGTTATGTATGGAGGTTTCAAAGGAGAGGTCAGGACAGAGCCCTGAAGAAAGCACTTAGGGAATGGTCTGGCCAAAGAGAAGGAAGGAAAAGTAAAGACAGTGGATTAAGACAACTTGAGAGTGGTCTTTGTTCTTCATAATTTAGAAATCAGCTTGTTAAGTTCTACGGAAGACCTTGTGGAATTTTTAATCATAATTTAATTGAATTTGTGATTTTTTGGTAGAGATTCAACATCTTTGTGATATTTTCCCATCCATGAACACAATTTCCTCTCCTTCAATTTAGATGTTTTTTTTTTTAAACTTAGATTATTCATTTTAGATGCCTTTTCCCCCAATATATGTACTTAATTCTATAAACTTCCCCCTTGAGCTCTGTTTTAGCTAAATGTCACAATTTTTTTTTTAAAGATTTTATTTATTTATTTGACAGACAGAGATCACGAGTAGGCAGAGAGGCAGGCAGAGAGAGAGAGGAGGAAGCAGGCTCCCTGCTGAGCAGAGAACCCGATGCGGGACTCGATCCCAGGACCCTGAGATCATGACCTGAGCTGAAGGCAGAGAGGCTCAACCCACTGAGCCACCCAGGCGCCCTAGATGTTTTATGTCTTTCAAAACAGTTACTGTTTTCTTTGTAAAGTCCTCATTTATTGTTAATCAGGAGGTAAATAATGACTTTGTTTCTAAATGCAATATTTTAAAACTCTGTATTGTGTAATACCTTATTTCTGGTATAAGACAATGTAATTGTAATTTGTCAAATCCTTTCAGTCTCGTATCTTAATGCCTTATAATGACAGTTTACTTCTTTTCTTTGAATCTTCTCATCTCTTTTTCTTATCCTACTGTGTTGGCTAGGACTGTGTTGGCTAGTTTCTTGGTAGAACCAGACTTTACAGTGTGAATATAAATGTTGAAAGTGGCATTCTTTATTTTATTTCTGACTTTAAAGGTAATGCTCCCAGTGTTTAATCAGTCAGTAAGAGTTGCACAGGTAAAAGTTCTGGTCACCATTTCCAGTGTAGGTGTGAGTGCGGTTGGGGTGGGGGAACGACAGTCACACACTAACCAGTGAGTCTCCAGCACCAGCCTGGTGTCCTGCAATTCAGTCCACTTCTGACACTGTCTACATGGAGGTAGTCATATCCCACAGGTTAAGAACTTAGTTCCACAAGACTGTCTGCCAACCCCAGATACCAGTGGCAAGATTGGGGGTTCCAGTGACACCTCCTTGGGTTTGATTGATTTTCTAGAATTCGGAGAAACACTTTACTTGCTAGATTATTGGTAGATTTTGAAATGATTATTTTATCTCAGCACAGCCAGATAGAAGAGAGGCATAGGGCAAGGTTAGGGAATGGGTGTGGAACTTCCAAGCCCCCTATAAGTATGTACCATTCTTCCCACATCTCCATGTGTTCACCGGCTCACCAGCTCTCTGAGCCCTCTCCTTTTGGGTGTTTATGGGTTTCATTACATAGGCACAACTGATTAAATCCCTGGCCACTGGCAATTAGTTTAACCTTTAGTCCCTCTCCCTTCCCAGAACTTTTTGGGAGGGGAGCTGGTGGTGTGGGACTAAAGGTTCCAACCCTCTGATTACACGGTTGGTTCTCCTGGCCACCAGCCCTCATCCTTAGCTGCATTCCAAAAGTCACCACATTCACATAATAAGACATATTTATCGCTCTTATCACTTATGAAATTCCAAGGGTCTTAGGAACTCTGTGCTAGAAACCAGGGCAAAGACCAAATACAAATTTATTATAAATCATAACATCACAGTGGGTTTTGGGAAGATATCTTCTGTCACATTAAGAAAGTTTGTTTCTAGAGTTTGCTAAGCGTTTTTATTGTGACTGGGTCTTGGGTTTTAGCAAATGCCTCTTCCCACGTTATAGTTCAGAAACATGGTTTTCCTTCCATGTGCATGTGATTACATGTGGGTGTTGCATGACCAGACTTAGTCATGGTCATTGTTAATTGTTTTTATAGAGTTAATTTTTATTTAAAGATTTTATCTATTTATTTGACAGAGAGAGCAGGAGCACATAAGCAGGGGGAGCGGCAGAGCAAGAGGGAGAAGCAGGCTCCCCACAGAGCAGGGCGCCCAATGTCCGGGGCTTGATCTCAGGACCCTGGGATCATGACCCAGGCCAAAGGCAGACGCTTAACCAACTGAGCCACCCAGGCGCCCAAGAGTTAATATTGTTTAGATTCACTTTTATTTTTACCACTACTTTGTTCACCCCTCTTCCATGTGTGTAATGTCTTCTTTTTCTAGAAGTTCCTTTTTAAAAAACCCCTCCTTTCCTGTTTTTTTTTTTTCTTTTTTAGTGAGAGTGTGTTAGTAGTAAGTTTCTCCATCTTTGTCTGAAAATGCCTTTATTAAATGTTTACTCTTGAGTGATATTTTGGCTCAGCTTTTAATTTTAGGTTAACAGTTATATTTCTCTCAACAGTTTGGAGACATAACCTTGGGTCCTCTAATGCTACTGTTGAGAAGTCCACTATCCATATATATGTTAATGTCATAGTTCTTCCTTTTTGGTAATTTGTCTTTTTTTACTCTTGATGCTTTTAAGATCTGTTCTTTGTTTTTGGTATTCTGCAGTGTCCTTTCAGTATGTGTTGACTTTACTTGAATTTTTCTTGATTAGGATTCAATATAGCTCCTTAATTGGAGATTCATGTGTTTCATTATTTCGGGAAAGTTTCCTTGCCATTATCTTTTCAAATGTTCTTCATTTTGTGTATTCTGTCTTTTAGGAATGCTAATTGAAGGTATGTTGAACTGCCTTATTTTATTGTCCTTGCTCTTTATCATTTTAAAAAAATATATTTCTGAGTAATATCTTCATATCCATCCTCCAGGTTGTTAATTCTTCATTTAGCTCTATCTAATGTGCTATTTATCTTAGTAAAACCATTGAGTTTTAACTCCAGTAACTAAAATGTTCATTTCTAAATGTCCTATTTGATTCTTTTTCCAGTCTGCTTTGTGTTTTTTGATAGTGTCTAATTCTTTCTCATGTTTCCAATTCTTTGTTTAAGAGAGTAATTATTTTAAATATCATTCTATAATAATTTTTATCTGATAGTTCAGTTATCTCTAGTTCTTGGGGCTCTAGTCCTGTTGAATATTGATCATAGTAGATTGTTTCCTCTTTCTTAAATGTTGCAACTTTGGATTTTGAGATCATTTTTTAGTAAGGCTTTCTCTTTGGGAATTCTCTGTAATATGGGTGAGGACTGTCAGGGATTTTTCAACCATGGACCACTACTTATTGTTATGAATTGGCTGGGAATTCCTGCATAAGGTAAAATTCAAATCTCAAATCCACTTAAGGTCAAGGAAAGACAGTTTTCTTTTTCCCTCCCTTCCTTTCTTTTGCTCTCTCTCTCTTTCTTTCTAAGAATTTTATTTATTTGACAGAGCACCAGCAGGCAGAGTAGCAGGTAGAGGGAGGGAGAAGCCAGCTCCCACCTGAGCAAGGACCCAGATACAGGGCTTGATCCCAGGATTCTGGGATCATGATCTGAGCCAAAGGCAGTTGCTTAACCAGCTGAGCCACCCAGTCGTCCCCTTCTTTTTCTTTTCATTTTCTTTTTTCTTTTCTTTTCTTTTCTTTCCTTTTTCCTTTCCTTTTCTTTCTCTTCCCCACCCACCTTCCCCTCTCTTCTCTTTTTTACCTAGGACTTAGGCCAAGACAGATAATTTTCCTCGTCATATTTTGTCAGTATTCTTCCTTTTCTATGAGGATTGAGGTATGATTCCAAGTTCCAACTCCCCATATCTGTCAGGTCTAAGCTGTCATCTGCGAGGCTATTAAAACCTAGCAGCATCCCAGGGCTTTTGTAGTAATGGCTCATTTACAGATTCCTTTACTTGGAGTTCTTTCATTTGGGGGCCTCTAGGTGTTTACTTTCTTTTGAAGACAACTGTACATTTAAAAGTATTATATTTGTTAAATTTTATTTATCATTTCTAAATTTCTTTTAGAGAGTGAGAGTTTTCAAGTCATCTTATCTACTCTGTTGCCATCAAAGTTTTTTTTTTTTTTTTTTTAAAAGATTTTATGTATTTTAGAGAGAGAAAGAGAGCAATAGTTCTCACCTCTAGGATGCTCTGAGAGAAGACTTCCAGAGCATTCTTCACTTTCTTTTCCTTCCCTGTACACGAAGCCCCACAGTTCTTCACAAAGAGGTGGATATGAGTGTCAGTATAGTCAATGTCCACAGTGAAGGAAAAGGAGGAGCTGAGTGAGGGGTGGGGTGGGGGTACAATCTCGGAGGGAGGAGAGGTTGCAAGGAACTTGGCCAGCCTGCAGGCACTTAGTCTCCCAGCCTGTATTCGGGCTAGTGGTAAAGGGCAGCACTGTGTTGTCAGCTTCTAGAGACACCAGCAAATCACCCTTGCTGTAGCCCCCATATGTGAGAATCTCCCAAGGCTAAAATCTTCCCTTTATTTATTTATCTATCTATCTATCTGTTTATTTTTAAAGATTTTATTTATTTATTTGACAGAGAGAGACAAAACAAGAGAGAGAACACAAGCCTGGGGAGTGGGAGAGGGAGAAGCAGGCCTCCTGCCAAGCAGAGAGCCTGATGCAGGGCTTGATCCCTGGACCCTGGGATCATGACCTGAGCTGAAGGCTGCTGCTTAAAGACTGAGCCACCCAGGCATCCCTAAAATCTTCCTTTTAAAAGAGCCCAAGCTGAGGATAGAATAGGAGTATGGTAACCTGCATTTTATTTTGTATCCTTTTTTTTTTTAATACAAGATTTTAATTATAGTAAAAAACATACAAGATTTGTCATCTTAACCATTTTTGAGTGTATTAGTTCGGTTATATTGAAAGTTAATTTTCACATTGTTGTGCAGCAGATCTCCAGAACTTTCTTATCTTGCAAAACTGAAACTGTATACCCATTAAGCAACAGTTCTCCACTTCTTCCTCTCCCTGGGAACCAGCATTTTACTTTCTGTCTGTGATTTTTACTATTAGATACATCTTATAAGTGGAGTCATATAGGGCGCCTGGGTAGCTCAGACGGTTAAGCGTCTGTCTTTGGCTCAGATCATGATCTCAGGGTCCTGGGATCAAGTCCCGTGTTGGGACTGTATCGGGAGTCTGCTTCTCTCCCTCTGCCTCCTGCTCCCCCTTCTTGTGCGCTGTCTCTCTCTCTGTCAAATAAATAAACAAAATCCTTAATTTAAAAAAAAAAAAAGATTTAAAAAAAAAAGTGGAGTCATACATCATTTATCTTTCTGTGGTTGGCTTTTTTCACTTAGCGTAACATTCGCAAGGTCCATCCAGGCTGTAACATATGACAGACTGTTACTCCTTTTTAAGGCTGAATGATATTCCCTTTTGGGTTTATACCACGTTTGGTTTATCCATTCATCTGTCTTATTGTGAATAAGGCTGCTGTGAACACGGGTGTACAAATATCTCTTCAGGACCCTGCTGTCAGTTTCTTTGGATATATACCCAGAAGTGGAATTGTTGGCTTGCTTGGTAGTTTTATGGTTAATTCTTTGAGGAACCTCCATACTGTTTTCTATAGTGGTTACATTTTTCATTTCTACAAACAGTGTACAATAATTTGCATCCTATTTGTCCCTTGTTGATTTGATGTCAGAACATCTCTTGGTCCTTGGTCCTGGTGTCCTACCTCTCAGTCCTGTCTTTGGATTCTTAGAGCTATGCTCCGAGAGTGCCTAGACCACAGGGTGGGAAGCTGGGGTCTACACGGGGGGAACAACCTGCCCGAGATTCTAGGCCTCCTGAATTCTCCCAGACCTTTCACTTCGCTCTTTTCCTCTTGGTCCCTGGCCTTTTCCCTCCAAGCTCCTGTGCTGTTGGGGGCCGAACAAGGAAGAAAGAGCAACTGATTCTCGGGCTTGGCGTTTCCCGGGGTGCCCTGTCCCATGGCTGTATAGTTCTTCCTCCGATGCTGTGGTCTCTGCCCAAACAGGTCCAACGGGCGCTCCTCCAAGCGGAGCCTTGGAGGGCAAGGCCGGCACCATTACCTCCAACGAGTGGAGCCCTCCTAACTCCCCTGAGGGGAGCAACGTCTCTGGGGGCAGTCAGGCGTTGGACAAGCCCATCGACAATGACGCGGAGGGAGTGTGGAGCCCCGACATCGAGCAGAGCTTCCAGGAGGCCCTGGCCATCTACCCACCTTGTGGCCGGCGTAAGATTATCCTGTCAGATGAGGGCAAGATGTACGGTAAGGAGACTATTGGGGCGGGGTGGCAGGCCCCTGCCCTCACGGTTCAGTTCTGGAAGTAGGGCCTAGGCACGGGGGGGACACAGAACCCTCGGGTTTCTCTAAGTAATGGAAGGGGAGTGCCCCATTGGGGAACTTAAGGCGGACACTGCTTCCTTCTATCTGGGCTTCCCAAGGGGTGGGAAGGTATGTGAGGAGAAGCCTTTGGGTGAGAGGCTGTGGTAGTAGACTTGGGAAAGGGAAGAACACCCCCCAACCCATCTCCCCAGAGCGGACTGGGAAAATCCGATAAGCTGTCCCTCAGGCAAATGCCCCCTCATTCTCAGCTCCCCACTCTGGGCTGTGAAGGGAGGTTAGGAAGGTGGCTCCTGGACTCATTCATTCCTCATTCATGCACACACGTAGCCGTGAACCTTGTGTGCCAGGCCTCGGTGGGGAGGGTCTGGCCCTTGCTCACAACATGGTGAAGGGTGGGAGAGGTGAATGAACACAGAGCTGGGCTACAAGGCAGATGTGGGGTGTCCCAGGAGAGAGGCAGGCAGGGTGCTCTAGACCTTCACTCAGGAAAGGTTCCCTCCAGCTCAGAGTCATCTGGAAAGGCTTGGTCTTTAGGAGGGGCTGAGAATGTGGAACATACAGAGATCCTTCATGTCCAGTAGCCAAAGAACAAAGCAGTCTACCTGGGGGTGTG
Organism: Mustela lutreola; assembly: GCF_030435805.1. NCBI lineage: Eukaryota > Metazoa > Chordata > Mammalia > Carnivora > Mustelidae > Mustela > Mustela lutreola. Next base: position 45,070,749 of record NC_081297.1, read on the forward strand.
CTGACCTTTGGATGGAGGAGAGGGTACGTGGGAAAGTAGAACAAAACCAAAAACCGAATAGCTGTCAGAAGACCCCAGTCAGGCCTCCATTCCCAGGACTCCCAGCTTGAAACACGGGGCTGAGGAAGGCACTGGGAGGGGTTCTGTAACCAGTGGGTCCTCTGACAATAGGGGGCCTTGCCCTGGCTCCCAACAAGATGGCTCAAGGCCAGGCACCCACCCCCAGGGCTTTCCACTGAGGTTCTCTCTCCCCCATGCAGCGCTGGTTCCCCCTCGATCCCTCAAGACAGAGACTTTGTCAGCTGTCTGAAGTGTGCTGTGTGAGGGGCTCATGGGGGCTGGCCGTATTCGTCTCCTAGGGCTGCTGTAAGAAATGGCCACAAATGGGTGGCTTAGCACAGCAGAAACATATTTTCTATTTCAAGAGAAGTCTCAGGTTAAGGTGTCTGTAAGGCTGGTTTCTTTTGGGGGCTCTGAGGGGAGGGTCTGTTCCAGTCTCTTAGCTTCTGGTGGTTGCTCACAAGCCAGAGTGGGAAGCTGGGGTCACATGGGGCTTGCAGCTGGATCACTCCTATCTGGACTCTGCTGCCACTCTGTTGTCACATGGCCGTCATCCATGTGTGTCCTTGCCTCTTCTTATAAGGATACTCGTCACCCCTAATCCAGTGAGACCTCATCTTAGTACAACTATAAAGACCCTGTTTCCAAATAAGGGCACTTCTGGGGTTCTGGGTGAACAGGAGCTCTGGGCGGACACTCTTCAGCTTCGTTCAGTGAGAGCAAACACGTGTCCAATTTGTTACCATCTTGGGGCACCACGGGGCTCTCACAGCCCCTGGTGCTCATCTTTTAGCTGCAGCCTTCCCTACAAAGCCAGTGATTCCTCTTTCTTTCACTTGCTGGGGAGACAAGGTCCATGCTAGCTGGACCCTGGGTCTCGTCCTCAGGCTCTGGTTGTAACTGTGCCTCTCTCCTCACCAGCCCCACTGCTGTGGCTTTGCTGGGTCCGCACAGAGTCTCTCTGATTTCTGTGGGCATCCGTGCCCTGTGTCGCACCCCCCCCCCCATACCACCCTTGCTCTAACCACTTCCTGCTCTGGTGTTTGCTTCTTACTTCTGGCCCCTGTGGAAGCTTCGTGGAGAAGACTGCTGATGTGTATGAGGCACCTGGTTGGGGTGCCAGGTGTGGGATCAAGTGCTTTACATAGTTTATTGCCCTGGAGCTGGAGAGGAATGGAGAGCCGGTGTCTTTGGCTCTTTCTACTACTCTGGTGGAGAATGGGATGGGTCCTGATGCAGAGCTGAGGTGTGAAGGTGAGAAGGGGTGGGGAGGGTAGTTGTGGACAAAATGTTTAGCTGGAGAGCTGTCTGGGTCTCTTGTTGGGAAGCAGCATACATCCTGGTGCTTTAAGGAGCAACTTTTCTGACAAACACAAGGGGCCAAGAGGCGTTCAGCAGAAGGAGAGAGCCGAGGGTGCTGCGGTATCCGGGGGGCCAGGGAGATGACAGAACGTGGCAGATTCAGCAGACATTTGTTGGATTGCCGCTGGGGACCGGACTCTGAATGCTGAGATGTTTCTTTGTGTGTGTGTGTGTGTGTGTGTGGTAAAATATACTTTACATAAAATTTACCCTTTTCACCATTTTTAAGTGTACAGTTGAGTCACATAAAGGACAGTCACGTTGTGGTGAAGCCACCAGCACCATCCTTCTCCAGAACTTCTGCGTCTTCCTAAGGCCCCCATACCCATGCGACACCAACTCCCATTCCATCCCCCGCCCAGCCCTGACAGCCACCACTCAGCTTTCTGTCTCTGTGGATGTGACTGCTGTAGGGACCTCCCGGAAGTGGAATCAGACAGCGTCTGCCCCTTTGTGACAGCCTTCGTTCACTTAGCATCGTGTCCTTGAGGGCCTTCCCTGTTGTAGCCCAAGTCAGAACTTCCTAACGTTGCGTGGTATGATAGACCACATTGTGTTTTCTAGTCACCTGGCGGTAGACATTTGTGGGGTACGTAGTTTTATTTACTTGTTATGGATATATATTTCTCTCCCCACTTCACGTGTAAAGGAATTGGGTTAAGAGACTTTTTTGTCAGTCGGTGGACATTGTGACTGAGCCAGTTTGGGAAGTGCAAGCCTGCAGACCTCTGAAGTTCTCTCTGGCCCAAGGGGAGCTGTTGAGTGGCGCGGGGAGCAGGATGAAAACGGTGTTTGGCAAACTGTCCTGGCTATGTTGTTGTCCCGTTTGTGGCTCTCCGCCTGTGCAGAGACACAGGGAGGGGCAGAGGGTGGGGGGATCACACAGGGGAGGACCTGGAGGAAGAGAGGGGAGTGGGGCAGGGGCCAGGAGCCTCTTAATTATGCCAAAGAAGACAGGAGCTGTCAGTGGCCTCTGATGTCGTCTAGCTCTTCGATCTTTTCAAGGGTTGGGGTTAGGGTTAGGTTAGGGTTAGGATTCGTGTTTTATATGCTTAGAGAAGCCGAGAGTTTCTCCCAGATTCTCTCAGGTGGTAAGTGGGAGAGCAAAGGCTAGAAGCAGTTCCCTGCCCCCAGGCACAGTGCTCCCCCATCACCCCAAGTGGCCTTTGTGCGCTCCGTGAAGCCTGGAGCCTCTCCTGCTCCTCTCCCTCCTGCCCCCGCCTGCGGCTTGGCCTGGCTTGGCCCGGGCTCCAGGTGGGTCAGGCTCCGGGCAGGGCCACTGGAGGCTGCTTCTCAGTGTCCGATGACTCACCCAGCCCCCAGGGCACCTGTCCTTCGTGAGCACAGATCCTGCTGGGGTCCAGACACTGGCTTATCCCCATCTCCTCTTACCAGGCGCTGGGGCTGAGCCAGGGCAGGACCGCGTAGGGAGTTGGTGAAGGGGCCCTCGGCAGGGGCTGCCGTCCAGCTGGGAGGTATATATAGCTCTGAGCTCAGCCCCGGTGTGTGGGATGGGACCCCGGGGAGGTGGAGGAAGAGGGACAAGCTGCCAAGCTGACTCAGACCTTGTCTCGCTCTGGCTCTTCTCCTTGATCTTCTCCTCTTCCCTCGGGGGACCCACTCTTGCCACCCTTCAGTGCCATAGCTGCATCCTGCACCCCCGAGTGCCCGGTCTGTACACACCCCACTTACTGTAGTCAGCGGCCATTGGTCCTCTTGTAGGTGGGCCAGCCCAGCGGGACACAGGGTGGGAGCTGAGAACAAGCAGGCAGGAAGAGGCCTTGGGCAGGGAGAAGAGCCAGCCGATGTCGGGTGCCCCGAGGAGGAGTCTAGACCTCAATACAGGACAGGGATTCAGCCTGCTCCCAGCTCTGGCCCCAGGACAGCCAGCGCAGGACAGGCTGAGGAGGGCCAGCAGACATGCAGATAATATGCAGAGCTGCAGGACAGATTAGCGCCTGTTATTTCTGAGCTGAGCCTCCCACGCTTGTGGATGGGCTCCCGCAACCAGGGCTGCTGGCCGGCTACTGCCTACGGCTGCCTTCAGTTTTGCCCCGTCACTCTGTGACCCTCGCCCTGGCACTGCCATGCTGGTCGCTCTGACCACCTTTGGCCAGCCTGGCCTCTGGCCCCATGGGCAGGTGGTGGAGAGGTGAGCGTAGGGCAACTTCTCACCCCTATCTGCCCGCACACTCTTATCTTTCCCTCCCCTCACAGCTCCTTCTTGCCTTCTCTGTTCTGCCTGCACAAGAGCTGGCTGGCTCTGTCTTCTCTGCATGCTTTCGTTCTGCCCACCATGCTCCTGAGTCTCCCAGCTCTCCTGGTGTCCCCCCTTTCTCTGCATCTCCTCTCCTTGCATCCTCTGTTGTCTCCCTGGGTGCCTTGTGGCCCAGGCTTCCAGTTGCCATTAGCAATCCGGCAGCTCTTACAAGCGAGCTCCTCCACTGCCCTTTGCTCTCTTGCCCTGTGGTTTCTAGATCTTCCATGTCCCCCGCTCTGGCTCATACACTGACTTCAAACTTCTGAAGGCCTGATGGCGTGACTCTCAGTTCGCACCTGGTCTGTGCCAGGAGCTGGTGTGGCCTTGGGCTGGTGGTCTAACCTTTTTTAGCTTCAATTCCTCGTTTGTAAAACTAGGGGCAATGATAATAATGCCGCCTTTCTGTCTGGTTTTGGTTCCATTCATTTATTTCTTTTATTGTGGGAAGATAGACACCAAGGAAAATTTACCACTGTAACCCTGTTAAGTCACAGTTCAGTGGCGTAAAATTCATCTTGTGGCACCTGTCATCGCTACCCTCCATCTCCAGAACATTCTCATCCACCCAAAACTGAAACTCTGTGGCCCTTAGACACTAACTCCCTGTCCACTCTGCTGTCCCCAGCCCCTGGGAAGCTCTCTTCTGTGTTGTGTCTGTACGGATTTGCCTCTTCGTGGTAGCTCATGGAGGTAGAGCCAGTCATACAGTGTTTGTGTTAGCACAGTGTCCTCAAGGTTCACCTGTATTGCGGCCCGGGTCAGGACTCTGTTATTTTTTATAGCTGCATAATACTCCTTTGCACAGCTACACCGTGTTTTGTGTATCCATTGAGCTCTTGGTGAGCACTTGGTTGTCTCCTTTCCCCTGTTGTGGCTAGCGCTGCCATGAACACACGTGTATGGGTATCTGAGTCCCTCCTTTTCAGTTCTTTTGCGAAAATACCTAGAGATGGAATTTCCGGATCACGGGGTAATTGCACTTCACTTTTTGTGGAAGTGGCAGACCGTCTTCCAGCGGCTGTGCCATGTTTTGTTCTGCCAACAGACTGCAAGCGTCGCGGGGTCTTCGCTTCTTTGCCAGCAGTTGTTACTTCTCGTGGTTAGTTGGTTTGTGCTTGAATTGTCATCCTTATGGGTGTGAAGTGGTAGCTTGTGGTTCTGATTTGCATTTCCCTAATGATTAGTGACGTTGAGCATCTTTTCAGCACTGCCACAGGGATGAGAGCGCGTGGGGCCCTCCTGGTGTGCAGCACTGGGGTGTGGAGCTGAATAGGACATGTCCTCTGTCCTCAAGAGCTTGAATTTTAGGGAGAGAGGAAGGCAGGAGCTCCAGTGACTTTCAGCCAAAGAGTTCGAGAAAGGCATAGACCCCTGTGCACCGGGACTTGGAGGTGGGAGTGAGCACACCCACTTGGGTGGGGATCAGGGACCACATCTTGGGGCGGTGGCCTTCAAGGTGGGGTGGGATTTCACCAGAAGCCTCAGAGCGCTGCAGGGACAACAGTGATACGAGCTCAGGTGTCAGGCCTAATCTCTGCCTTCTGAGGCTGCGGGCAGAAGTTTCTTATCCACAAATAGCCTCCTCCTCCGCTGCAGGTGTTTATAGCTTCAGCTGGTCCCTGGACAGAGAGGCCCCCAGGCCATCAGGATTAGGGCTGGTCCTAGAGGACGGGAGGGCTTACTCCTGGGAGAGGCCTCTAGGAAGCCAAAACCCGGTGTGTGCATGTCCGTGCATGTCCGTCTTCTTTTCAGTGGGGGGCTCTGCCCTCAGGTTCTCAGCTTTCTCCACTTTTTTTTTTTAAGCTTTTATTTATTTGACAGAGCAGGCAGAGAGGCAGGCTGAGAGAGGGGGGGAAGCAGGCTCCCTGCCGAGCAGAGAGACTGATGTGGGGCTCAATCCCAGGACCCTGAGATGATGACCTGAGCTGAAGGCAGAGGCTTAACCTACTGAGCCACCCAGGTGCGTGCTTCCTCCACTTTTGAGGACTCCTAGCCTTCGTGGTAACAGGGCCTTACGAGCAACACAGCAGTAGCGGCTGGCTTTGCTGACCTTCCGCTAGGCAGTAGGTGCTTTATGTCCTCGATGCTGTTTAGTGTACTTATGGCCCCAGGGAGAGCTGGTGCAGACAGGGGAGGCAATATAGGCAGAATGAGATGCAGCAATGGCCGTCCCAGACCGGCGTGTTCGGGTAGGATAACGATGTCAGCGGTAGTGTGTGGCCAGCGAGAAGCCTGGGCTGGCTGATGGGCACGTGTGACATCGAGTGTGGGGTTAGGAGGAAGTGGTGGTGGTCACGTGAGCCCCGAGGGCTCCACCCTCAACCTGTGGTGAGGCCAAGGCTCCCCTTTGTCCCTCCGCTGTCCTTGCCTATGGTGGGGTGGGGCCGTGGGTGTGAGTTGGGGCTGTTGGACACATGTCCTCTGACAGATGGGCCACGGTCTGGCGGGGGCGTCCTTTCCAGCCACACCCAGGCCCTCTCTAGGGTTGGCCAAGGCCACCTGCCACTCTGTAATGCCCAGCTGCCCGACTGGCCCCGCCGAGGTCCAGGCTGGCCTCCCACTACCCCAGCATGCGGTCTCCGCCCTGGAGGGGAGAAGACTGGCCTGACTTCGAGCAGCAGATGACAGAGCTGGGACAAGGATGTGGGTCTCTTTCCCTACCACTGATTCATCTGGACTTTGCACTCATTTCTTAACTGCCCTTGCTCCCTGCTGGCCTGCCGTGTGGTTTCAGGGCTCTGCCTCTTAGCATATGCTCCCTGCTTCTCTCCACTTCTCCCTTCAACTGTGGCGTTCTGATATCTTCGCCATTCACGGCATGTTGGTGTCTGTCAGCTGGGGGAAGCACAGTCCATGAGTGAAAACACTGGGCAGGTTCCTGGGGTCCCAATAGTCGGCTCTTCCTCTAGGACCTGGGTCTGGGCGAGGGGAGTCGGACATAGCCAAGGGCTTGCTTCCTGCAGAGAGCCAGGTGGGGATCGGTCCCGAGGGAGGAGCCCCATGATGTCTTGCGGAGGCAGCTCCCAGCCCTGCCTAGGGAGACAGCCATCCTAGCACCGTTGTGAAGCCTTAGAAGTGTCTGTTCTCGTGGCACCTGGGACACTTAACAAACCATGTGACTTTGAATGAATCACTTCCCCTCTCTGGGCCACAGTTACTTCTTCCCTAGGCAACATCAGACCTGGGGGCACCAGGTATGACCCTCGCTTCTGAGAGAGGATGGCCCTCACTTCCATGTTAAGTAGAAGACATGCTGTGCAGTCCTGAAGAGACAAGTTCTGGAACCAGACTGGATGGGTTTCAGTCCTTACCATTTGTTGGCCTGTGACCCTGAATGGCTTCCCGAACCTCCATGTGCTTCGATTTCCCTTTGTGTAGAAGGCAATGGCAGTAGCAGTGGCACAGAGTAGCTGTGAGGATTGAAAAGGGGGACGCAGATCCGACTATCCCAGTGAACAGTGTATTTGCACAGGTCCTTTTGCAAGAAGGGGCTCAGTAAATGTTCACGACTGTTGCTCATTACGAGAGCGAGAGAAGCAGTAGCAACTCCCCACATAAGTGTAAATAAAGCCTGGATTAGAGGCCAGCTGGCCCCGTGGCAGCAGTGTGACCGGGTGGCCTCCGGAGCACCCCGCTGGCAGGAAGGAAGCTGGTTGGCCCCTCTTGGCTTGACACACCCACAGAGAACCTGCACTTCGCTCCTGCCTACGGGTGCTCTCCACCCTGGCATCACCTCTGATCAGCAGAACAGAACTGGGTGGAATAACGGCCTGAGATGAGCTGGTGGGGGGGGTGCTGTTCCAGAGATGGGGGTGCTGTTCCAGAGTGGAAGGTGCTGTTCCAGAGATGGGGTGCTGTTCCCGAGTGGAGGGTACTGTTCCAGAAATGGGGGTTGCTGTTCCAGAGATGGGGGTGCTGTTCCAGAGTGGAGGGTGCTGTTCCAGAGAAAGGGAAGGGAAGATGCCCAACTTGGAAAAACACTGACAACTGAGTTGGGTTTGGCTCCCGTGGCTCCCAAAAACGGCCCGTGGGACGGCAAAACTCCTGAGCCCAGTAGCAGAGGGCAGAGGGTGCTGTGGGACTAGGAGGGGGCTGTGTCTCCATGACCTGGGCCTCCTGGCATCTCTGATGTCTGGAGTAGTCTCTCAGCCCCTGCTGAGCACGAGCCTCCCTCTGTGCTGCTGCTTCTGTGCTGTGGAGAAAGGGCCACTGTGCCTGGGCTCAGAGGGCAGTGCTGGTAACCAAGCATCTTCTTGGTGTCCTGCACTCGTGGTGCCGCCAGCCCAGGTATTTCTGCCAGATCTGTGGGCGGGTGCTTGGGGTGGGCTCTTCCAGCTTCAGTGTCCTCGGCTGGTACCAAGAGTGGTTGCCGCCTTCTTGCAGGCCCGAGGGAGGTCTGTGAGTTTGGGCTTCAGGACCATCCGTTGCATGTCCCCCTTCCAAGCCCCTAGTCTGCTTATTTGTAAAGCAGTTTCATTGGAGTTTAATTGCCATATGGTGAACTGTACGTATTTGAAGTGGACAGTTTGGCTAAGTTTTGACAGATGTACACACACCTATGAAGCCAGTAGCTACCGTCAAGAGAGTAAACATGTTCATCTTCACCTGAAACGATCTTTACTTCACTTTGCATTTATTTTTTAAATTTTTAAATTTTTAAAAAAGATTTTATTTATTTATTTGACAGAGATCACAAGTAGGCAGAGAGGCAGGCAGAGAGAAAGGGGGAAACAGTCTCCCTGCTGAGCAGAGAGCCCGATGCGGGGCTCGATCCCAGGACCCTGAGATCGTGACCTGAGCCAAAGGCAAAGGCTTTAACCCACTGAGCCACCCAGGCACCCCTCACTTTGCATTTATATGTTAAGTTCTTTTTCTCAAAAAGAGCCTTCCAAGTTTTAGATGCTCAGGCTCCGTAGAAATAGGGATTTGCTCCTGCAAATCAAATGAAATCAAATCAAATCAAATCAGGCCGGGATAAGGAAGCACTTTAATAGCTATGTTGGACTAGTTGGAAGTAAAAAGCGATTTGTTTTTTTTTAATATGTACCTTACCTGTTGGAGGCCAAAATACCTTGTGGGACATCTTTCAGCATCTTCTCACCATTCCCTTATCATTCATTTAACACGTATTTACTGGGAGCCCACTACAGAGGACGGCAGGCAGTGTTCTAGGTGTTGGGTGTGGACAAGTGACTAAACAGACAAAACCCTCTCTTCTCAGGAGCTTTTCTTCCATTGGAGGTGAGGGTGGGGGGTGGTGCTCTGAGTGAGCAAGCAGATCGTGCGGTGTGTCAGAAGGTGCTGGGGAGAACAGCAAAGATGTGAGGCCGTCACAGTGGGGTGGGTGGGGGCTGACATCAACCATCAGCAGAGAGTTCGGGGAGCTGTCTCTAAGACAGAGGCACCTGAGCAAAGAAGGCCTCCAGGGTGGGAAAGGGAGGCAGTGGGCCGTGTGCAGCAGGGCTGAGAATGAGGCACATGGAGGCCCTCAGGTGGGACCTCAGGTGGGAGTGGGCCAGGCATGTCTCAGGAGCGACCAGGAGACCCAGTGGAAGATGCTGCACGGTCAGAGTGGCCAGGCTGGGGATGGAGTGAACAGGCTCTGGGGGCTTCCAGGCCATTGCAGGGGCTTGAACACTTGCAATCTGAGTGAGATGGGAAGCCATTGGAGGCTGTTTGAGCCACGAGGTTGCTATGGCTGCTGTGTTAAGAATAGGCTGAGGGTTGGGGGGCCTGGGTGGCTCAGTGGGTTAAAGCCTCTGCCTTCGGCTCAGGTCATGATCCCAGGGTCTTGGGATTGAGCCCCGCATCGGGCTCTCTGCTCAGCGGGGAGCCTGCTTCCCACCCCCCTCTCTGCCTACTTGTAATCTGTCAAATAAATAAATAAATAAATAAATCTTAAAAAAAAAAAAAAAAAAAAAAAAACAAGAATAGGCTGAGGGCACGGGGTCCAGGTAGAAGGCCACAGAGGATGGGAGCGTGGACCATGGAGGGTGAGGTGGTGGGAAGTGGCTAGATGCCAGATATACATTTGACCTTTGAACAATGTGGGCTTTAGAGGGGCCAACCTCTACCCCACCCCCACCCCCATCACAGACACAGTGCACAATCCACATAGAACTTGACTCTCCCAGAGCTTGACTACTAATAGCCTACTGCTGACCAGAGCCTTTCCAGTAATACAAACAGTCTATTCCCCTGCCTTTCCCAGCAGCAGCCCCTGCGTTCTCCCGCTCACCCTTCCCTGGAGTGCGCCTTCCTGCTCTGTGATCAGTCTCCTGGTCTCAGGAACCCTCCCTCCTCCCTTGTTCTTCTCCTTGCTCCCAGGCTGGGCCCCGAACTCGACTACTCGCACAGGCCTCTTCCTTTAACAGGAAAGGAAACTGAGCTGCAGAGAACTCTCATTGAGCTCAGGGTAAAGTCTGCTTCCGAAGTCTGTAAACGTTTGCTTAGAATCGTCTGGAGGAGGAACCTTAAAAGGGCTTGGTTTAAGAAGGGAAGTCTGGGTGAAGGTCCAGGAGGAATGGGACGTGCGAAGATCCCGTATCTTGTTTTTGGAGCCACTGGACTACACCCAGCTCCCAACTCCCAGTTCTGGTGATGACTTAGACCCTCTGGCCAGTGATCAGAGCGTTTCCTAACTGCAGCGTGAGTGTCTCTTGTTAGACATGGTGTGTGACTGCTCAGCTGTCTTTTTGGACATTCGTTTAAAGGAGCCCATGGAATACCTCTCCGTGGAAAGCTTTGAGAAGCGACGCACCCCCGGCTCCCTGTTTTAGGTGCAGACCAGCCCACAGGTGATAGCCTCAGGGTCTGGTCCTCCCCCACCCTTTCCCCTGACACAGACTGTCCAGTGCTTCCAGGCCAGCTAGTCTTCCTGGCAGACAAGTCCTCCCGAGGGTGGCCTCTTAGTTCAGTTTTGGCAGTGAGGAAAGGTCATCTGGGGGGCCAGCTTGGCCTTGGCTGTGCTCTCCAGTTACAGCGGGGTGGCGGACAGCCCACTTGTCTTACCCCTGCCCCCCCGCACCTCCTGACTCATAGCCACAGCCCTCCAGGCTCAGCAAGGGCCGGCAGGATGGGGCGGGCTGGTGGCTGTGCTGCTGGCCCCAGAGCTGGCCCCAGAGCGGGCCCAGAGAGGTGACAGCTCCTACTCAAACCCCCTTGCCCTCCCTCTCCCTAGCCCAATGCCCTTCTTTATAGTCTAATCCTACCCAGTGGTCAAGGTCCAGCAGAAGGCTCACCTGACCACCCAGCCTGAGCTGACCCCAATGCTCTGAGCACACTGTGTTCAGTGGCCCGCACTGTCTGTGGCCCACACTGGGGTTACAGCATAGGCACACGTCTCTTCTTAGCTGTGTGTTTGTTGCTTTGAAAACAGAACTGCCTTTCATAATTGCATTTACAATAGTAGGGGACGTGGGTGGCTCCTTACAGTTTTTCAGGGTCCCTTAGACACAGCCTCAGCCTCTAGGAGACAGCTCCCTTGGCGAACACTCAGTACGACCTGGTGACTGGTCTGGTCAGAGCCATGCAGCTGGAGGTGTGGGCTGCCCCGGTCTTCTTGATCTGAGTTAAGGGCCTCAGGCCTTCTCCGTGAGGATGCTCAGGGTCTCAGCACTTAGGTCTCTCATCCCCCCTGCTGCCCACAGACAAGGCAAGACCTCTCGTGAGGTACTGCTCATCTCTGGAGATGGTGGAAGCTGTGTGGGCAGGGGGCTGCATGGGCGAGTGTCAAGGTCCAGGCACTTCCCTGCAGCCTCCCAAGTGTGCAAAAGACCCCAGGAGGAAGCAGGACAGATTGGCAGCTGTCCCACTGTTGTAGAGTGGGGGGAGGAGGTGGCCTCTGAGAGGGCTCCTCAAGTTCATATGGGGCTCACAGCCCTGTCACCTCCTTGCTCTCAGGTTACCAGTCCCCCAGCAAGGCCTGTTGCTGCTGGGAGATCCCTGGGATCCAAGGAGGGCGGGAGGGAAACTGCAGAGTCCTCAACCCAAGTCCCCACTCAAGGTGGGCAGAGGGTGAGGGAAGGGATCCCCAGATCCTCTTGTGTTTCTGCCTTTTGTCCTTCACCCGCTGAGAGGCTGTTGGTGTCTCTGTAGGTCGGAATGAGCTGATAGCCCGCTACATCAAGCTCCGGACAGGGAAGACCCGCACCAGGAAGCAGGTGGGCCCTGGGGGATGAGTGTGGGTCCCAGGGGCAGGTACCCCAGTTCCAGCCTGCTCCTATGGTGGGCCAGGCCCTCTGCAGGACCAAGGGTGGCTTCTCGGTGGGGCTGGTTCACAGGGGTTATCTCTTTCTGGTGTGCCACAGACCGTTCAGTTTCCCTGTAGTCCCTGCTGCCGTCAGCTGGGAGAAAGTGCCCCCCTCCTGTCCCCAGGACACTGGAAGAACAGAGAGCGAAGGACTGGCGCTGCACTTTGATTTATCGCCAGACTCTGGGTTAGCTGGATGTGTGGGACTGAGGACCCATCACTGACTGCCCCTTTCACTCACTCATTCCACAGACGTGGCTTGAGGATGGTGCAGGGCTGAGGGTCATGGAGCCAGCATGGGGAGCACAGGCCTCCTGGGAGATAGGGACAGGAGCCTTCTCTTCTTGCTACAGGTCTCCAGCCACATCCAGGTGCTGGCTCGTCGCAAAGCCCGCGAGATCCAGGCCAAGCTAAAGGTAAGGCAAACCAGCAGTGGTGGGAAGGACCGAGGGCATAGGCGGGGCCAGCTTCCTAGAAGTTAGGGCCCTTTTTCCCTTTGGGTTCAGGGACTGGCTGTTGGTGTGCAGAGCCAGCGTGCTTCTTGGTGTTGAGAAGAGTGGTCAGCCTGTAACTGCTCTTGTCTGCACCGGGAATGACAGTTGAGCTGTGTGTGTGTGTGACCCCAGGCCCTGCAGCATCCCCCTTCCCGGGCAGTTTACTCCCCAGGTCCCAGCGGGATTGTCCTCCACGCCCCATTCCTTGAGGACCTCATGGAGGCCCTGACCCCTTAGTGCCATGCCCTGACCCCTTAGTGCCATCCCCTGAGCCTGCAAGGGTGGGCGTGGTCAAGCTTGGGAGGCCCTGCTGTGGGGGTGGGGCGGCTGTTCCCCCGGAGCTGGGGGAGTACCCCCCTCACTCCACTCGCAGATGGTTGGTTCTCTCCCCTTTCCAGATCAGCCTCACCTGATAGTCCCCAGTCCCCAGTTCCCAGAGCAGTCCCCAGCAGGGGACTGCTCCAGGGAGGCCCCGCTGCTGACAGGACACCTCATCGGGTGGTCTGTTCCCCACAGGACTCAGGCCTCCTGGATGCCTGAGTCAGGGGACCCTTTCAGGGACTTCCAGGTGGGGGTGAGTGAGCTCACTGTCCTAAGGGGTGTGTAGCAGAGCTTGCCCAGCTACCAGGTAGGAAGAGCTGACTTTTAGGGGTGTCAGACTGAAACCAGCAGTTAACGTACTTTTTTTTCAGCCCTTTTCGTTTTTTCCCCCAAACAGAATATCACATCAGTATGTAACCACAGGAGCTGCCCTGGTCAAAGCTAGGTTGGTGAGGAATAGGCCAGACACCCCTTGCTCCTATCTACCTCTCAGGCCCCGTGGCTCTTGAACCCCAAAGTAGCTCAGAGCCCAATTAAAAACCTGCACTAGATGAGCTTGCAGGTCCCTGCGGCTCTGGTTGTCGGTGATCCTGACGCTGGAGCCTCTGAACGGGTGGCGGGGACTCCCAGGAAGCCGCGCCCCACGGCCCACTTGGCCCAGCTGTCCCCCGCCCCCACAGCTGCAGCCCAGCACCTCGCTCCTTTGTCCCCTGGACAGCTGGCTGGGCCTCAGCTGTCGCTCCCTCCCTCTCAGGCCGAGCACACATACTCCTGGAGACCCCCCGGGGTCTGGAGTCCAACTTGCTCACTTCCCCTCTCTGGTCTGCCTCTGACTTGCTGGGACCCTGGCAGAGAGCCAGATAGAGAAGAGACTTTCCAGTGTTCTGTTTATGGCCATCAAGGGAAACTTTTAATTCCCTTGGGGACCATCCGTATGGCCCCCATTTACTTCAAGGAATTGCTACCTTTGTCTATACGCTCTAACTTAGAGGCTGGGGAGAGCTCTGCTAGACCACTGGACGGACATTGAGGGAAACCATGAGCCCCTTAAATAACACACAGATCTTTGTGTGCATGCGTTTTCTTGGAGAGGGTGGTCTGAGGATTTTTTCGTATTCTCAGAGGGGTCTGGGACCCAGCATAATTTGTCTCCCTGGACAGACTTCTTATTTGGTAGAAATCCCCCAGGACTTGGGAATGGGTGTACCTGGCTCTGCCCTTGTGCCACGGGGGCGTGGTGAGTCACTGGCCTTCCTCCAGCTCTATTCAGTTTAAGATGTAAAATGACAAGGGGAAGCAAGGTGGTGTCTGAGGTCCCCTCCGGTCCCCAAATTCAGTATCTCCCTGGCCTTGTTACCTGGGCACTGATGTCACGCCCCATAGCATCTTTCCCACTTCGCCCTGATTCCTGTTCCACCCTGGTGACAACGTGCTTTCCCGAGCCCCAGTCGCCTGTTTAGATCAGCTATCCGGGAAGGGACGTAAGTTACTGACATCGAGCGGATGGAGCTCTCTGGCCTCACGGGGCAGTTGTTAACCACAGAGGTCCACGGGCTTTCTGAGTGTTCAGCCTCTTGCATCACACATGTCCTCCTGGAGGGAGAGGCCTGGGCCGGCTGATGTGGCACGTTTGGCTTTTCTCTCCTGAACTGGTGCACGTGTCTTCGGGAAGAGGCCCTCTTATGCTGAGAGCTCCCTCTTTGGTTATCGAGAGCCTCTGAGAACAAAGCCCAGGTTTGCCCCGAAAGGACAATGGCTTGAGGATGAGCCCTCCTCTCAGAATGGTCTCCTGTGCCTTCTGTGCTGTGTGTACCCTTCTCTCCCCTATCCCCTGTCCTGGGCCTGCAGAGGCCAACCTGGACCAAGCTCTCGGACTAGCCACCACCACGGTCAGTGCCCTAAATTCTCAGAGCCTCTGTTTTCTGCCTCTTAAAATGGGGATCCTGCCGGTATTGCCAGCCTCACAGGAGTGCTCTGATGTTCAGAATCAAAGTGAAGTCGTGTTCTTTTTTTTTTTTTTTTTTAAGATTTTATTTATTTATTTGACAGACAGAGATCACAAGTAGGCAGAGAGGCAGGCAGAGAGAAAGAGAGAGAGAGAGGGAAGCAGGCTTCCTGCTGAGCAGAGAGCCCAACGCGGGGCTCGATCCCAGGACCCTGAGATCATGACCTGAGCTGAAGGCAGCGGCTTAACCCACTGAGCGACCCAGGCGCCCCTGAAGTCGTGTTCTTGACCTTCTCTGGGTCATCTTGTGCCACATGAGTGCACATGGTCCTGGAGAAGCTGAGTGGCAGGGCCCCTGCAGTTCTGGCTCCACAGTCTGAGGTGCTGGGATGCTGGTTCCCTCACGGTGGTGCGTGCTCCACAGGGCTGTTGTGGGGGCCGAGGGAAACTGTCATGGGGGAGTGTTGGGAGTGGCAAGGGCCTGTGTCAGTTCTCCCTTGTCTGGGACTTAGAATAGATCTGGGTCTATCATCTTAATTATCAGATAATGGCTAATTTATTTTTCCCATTTAAATATATTCATCATAAAGACAGAGTTGACATAATCCAGTCTCTTGGCCTCAGCTAAGATACACACACTGAGTAAAACTTGCCATCCTAGTCTATATTTTGGACAAAAACCACAGTTCCCATTAGGCTTTTTGAAGTACAGAAAACTGAATACAGAAATACTAAAATACGTGTCATCATTTTGAAGTCCTGTGGGTTTGGGGCGCTCTGGCCCAGAGCTGCTGGCTTATATACGCATACATGTTACTACTGTGACTGTTCTCGTCCGTGTCACACATGCTTACAGATGCTTTCCTGTGCACGTGTTAGTTCAAAGCCTCTGCAGGGAAAACCTGTTCTTTGGTGTCTTTGGACCCATGGAGGGGAAGTAACAGGTGTTGACACCTGCCACGTAAAAGGCGGGGGTGCCTTGGGTGTCCACAGTGCAAGGGGAGACCCATGGGGCAGGACTGGGACAGGTGGGACCAGAGGAGACCGTCCCACGCCTGCAGACAGCCCGTGTGGCCGCAGAGGAGGACTCCTGTCTGAGGAGGGCTCTGACATGTTTATGTAGTATCATCTTCTGTGAGCCAGGTCCTATGCCGGCTGCCGGGGCGCGGAGGGAAACAAGGACTAAAAGGCTTCTCAGAATGTCCCCGTGAAGACACCGTCTGGCAGGTGGCTTCCCAAGGCCCTTAAACTCTAATAAAATAGACTGGACAAGTATTTCGCCCCGTGGCAGAGGAGGAAACTGATCAGAGGAACCAAGTGACCTGTGCTCGTCACAGACCAGGTTCATAGCACAGCAGGGGCGCGAGCCTGATCCCCCGGGGCCTTGTCCGGGGCTCTGGCCACTGGCGTTGGGACAGCTTCCCTGAGCACAAGCCCCTACCCCGCCTCGCCCACACATGCCGTAGTGACCACTGCTGAGGCCCTCCCTTCCAATGTCTCCCCAGGACCAGGCAGCTAAGGACAAGGCCCTGCAGAGCATGGCTCCCATGTCGCCCGCCCAGGCCATCTCCGCCACAGCCTTCCACAGTAAAATGGCCCTCGCCCGGGGCCCAGGCCACCCAGCAGTCTCAGGGGTAAGTGGGGCTGCCTGGAGCCAGAGGCCGAGCCAGCCCCTTCTTCTCACTCCTTCCCATCCTGAGGAGCTGGAGGCACTGGCCAGGCCCCATTTCTCTTGAGTCCTCCCAGGCCTGAAGAACCAGGAGGAAGGAGGGACCAAGGACTGAGGGGCCATGCTAAGGCTCTGCTGACATTGGCACTGGCCTCTCGGGGGCCTTGCCAGTGACGCAGCAGGCCTTCCACAAGGGGCAGGGCTGCCCCCAGTAGCCGGCCAACTGGGTAGCTCTACAGAGTTGGCCTGATTGACGGATGGGAGCTGAAGCCCGAGGCGTCGGTGCGGCACCAGCGCAGCCCTGAGCAGCCTCCACCGCTCAGCCCGTCCCCACGCCCCACAGGCACTCAGCACTGTTCTCCTGCCACTCAGAGAGCTGATGCTCAGGAATAGACCCTTGTTTGGATTTTAAATGTCTTGACTGGGGCCAGCTTGGTGACACTTTCAGAATGGTCTAGAAAGGCTCCTCCTTTCCAGGGCTGTGTCCTCACAGGGTTTTCTTGGCTGCAGGGACTAAATCGGTCTTCAGAATGCACCCACAGCATCACCCTTGGCATGTGGGGATGGGACCGGGACGGCCCCTTGCTCAGTGAGCCTCTCGTCCACCGGTGTTCAGAGTGTGTTCAGAGACCGCTAGTCCCTCAGGATATTGCCTAGATAACGACACAAAGTTATCATGTATGAGGAAGTTTGGGACACTTAGAACTAAATAGGTTTCTGAAACCTGGGACTGTTCGGGCCTGATGTGCCGCTACGCACTGTGGGCTTCTAAGGGAAGAATATCCTGCCGTGATGGCCAACCTGGGCTTTCTCCCGAGGAGCACATTCTCAGCAGAGCAGGTCCAGAGACTAGAGCTCCTCAAAACACTTGTGCCGGACAGCAGTGCTAACTCTCTCCTTACCACCCACTGGGTCCAGGCCCCCAGCCCTGCCTTCCAGCTGAGGCCTACCTGGCCTCCCCGCACTGCGGCCCACGTGCCTGGTCCTCTGCTGACTCTGCGCTTTTTGCCTCCTCAGTTTTGGCAAGGAGCTTTGCCGGGCCAAGCCGGAACATCCCACGAGTGAGTATGGCCTGCTGCCGGTTGCTCTCTGAGCTGAACCCGAGCGCATAAACGTGTGCTGTGGAGCCTGGCACCCAGTCTGGGACAGGACCGCAGGCTGGCCTCAGCCTTTGAGCGGGGGCTCGAACTTTGAAATCAGGGTCTCCCGCTCGCAGGCAACAGCCCAGTCTGCAGCATGGACATCCTGGGGTGGCATTTGCCGAAACGCTACTCTGTCCAGGGTGAAGCAGGGCCAGAGCTTGGGACCCCGAGGAAAGGAGGTCAGGGAGCTGCCCTCTGGCAGGCCAGGGAGGGAGGGAAGGCGAGAGGGAGGGGTGGATTTTCCCAGTAGACATGCTGCCTCTGTGGGTCATCCGTGAGACCATGAGTCCACGAGACGGACTTGGCAGGGGAGGGAGCAGGTGGCCAGACCCACCAAGGCCACTGATGGCCAGACCACCAGGGCCAGACCCACAGAGCGTGCTGGACACTGCCGGAGGCTCCTGGGCTGCCGCCTGCCCTAAGGCTTACACCTGCTCTCTCCTGTCTCCCACAGTGTGAAACCTTTCTCTCAGCAAACCTACACTGTCCAGCCTTCGCTGCCTCTGCCAGGTGGGTCGGCAGTGCACGGCTCCCTGGCACCTCGCACGCCTGCAGCTCCTGCCCCCCCTGCCCAGGTCCCAGGTCCCCTGACAACTGGACAGTTCCTGATCTGTTTAGATGCGCATGCTCAGAACAGACATCCCAGTGTCCTGGCTCTGCCCCTTGCCTTTCCCCTACCACGCACACCTCTGTGCTACACCAAGCCTCTTGTGCCACTTGGGCTGCCTGACCTGCTCCCCAGCTTGGGCTCAGGGCCTTCAGGAGTGCACGCTGTCCGAAGGGGAGTGCCTGTGCCCCAGGGCTGCTGTTCCACCTGGTTGCCCCCGTATACTGCAGGAGTGCCCCGGAGAGCTTGGGTCTTGGCATGGCCCCCTTCTTGGTGACACTGTCGTCTTCTCCTTCAAAATGGGAGATCCAAGGAGAGCATGGCTTTCGAGCCTGGAGCTGCTGGCTAGCAGAGGGAGCCCTCCTGAGCAGAGCTGTGGAGCATGGGTGTCCCTCCTCCCTGTTCAGGGGACACTCCTTTCTCATGAGGGTCCCTCACCTCCTTCCTTCTCTGCAGGACAAGGCAGGATCCTCACCCTTAACCACCTTCTCTGGCCCGGGGAGTGATTCTGCTGACCTTCTAGCCTGGGGCTCGTCCTGTCCTGAGAGCGGGGCGCGCCCCTCTTGGGGTTCTGATCGCTGCTTTCTCCCAGCCCCAAGTAACCCGCCCTCCTGTCTGTCCCCTCCTCTCACTGGCCTCAGCCTCGGTTCAGGCCCTGCTCTTGCCTGCTAACCTGCGTCCCGTTTTATCCCGCCTCCTCTCTTCACTCCGTGATTCACCTCTGGGACCACCCTGTGGTTCCTAGGCTTAACATCTTTTCCTGGCTTCCAGGTGCCTTCTGGGTACGATCTAAAGTCTGTAGTAGGACTTGCATGGCTCTTCTTGGTGACTCAGCTTCTCTCCTCTCCCTCCTGCCCTCCGTGCCTCCACCTGCCCTGCCTCTGGGCTGTGGCTCAGGCTCCCCGTCCTGCAAGTTCTCTGCCCTGCCCCTGCCCAGCTTAGGCGCCCTGAGCGCTCTGCGCCCCCATCTAGCCCTTGATGCTTTTTATTGCCAGTATCGGGTTGGGGGGCCCAGTGTCTGTGAGCGACTACTCTGCGCTTCCACGGGGCCCGTTGTGGCCGGCACATGGCACATCCTCTGTGAGCGGTGCCGCACCGATGAGCGAGCCGTTCAGCTGGGGCATTAGGCATAGCTAACATGTCCAGCACGGCCCTCTGCCCACCGCTTGTTTCTTCTCCGATTCCTTTCTTGAGTGCCCCTGACTTACCCTTGAGTGCTCCTGACCTACCCACCTCAGCACGCGGGCCCCCCACCTCCCTCTCCCGTCCTGGAGTTCTTTTTTTTTTTTTTTTTTAAAGATTTATTTATTTATTTGACAGAGAGAGAGAGAGAGAGAGAGAGATCACAAGTAGGCAGAGAGGCAGGCAGAGAGAGAGAGGGAAGCAGGCTCCCCGCTGAGCAGAGAGCCCGATGTGGGACTCGATCCCAGGACTCTGAGATCATGACCCGAGCCGAAGGCAGCGGCTTAACCCACTGAGCCACCCAGGCGCCCCCCGTCCTGGAGTTCTGCCTCTGCTTTCTCCTACCCCATCAGGTGCCCCAGCTGGGGGTTTTGCTCCTTTGTGTGCCTCCTGTGTCCCTGACTCTTCCCTCCACCACACTGCTTTTGTTCGGGCCTTCTTCATTTTTCCCCTGAAAATGTCCCCCGGACCGTGCTTCTGACAGCCTCACCCCTGCGTAGTCCTTCCAGAAATGGGCGTCCGATCATTTCACTGCCCCGCCTCCAATCCTGTCACTCCCAAACTCTCAGGCTCAGATTCATGCCGCTTAGCCTGGCCCCCGGGCCCATCTCTTCACCTTTGTTTCCTGCCACGGGCACAAACCCACCTGCTCTCCGGTTCCCCCCCCCCCCGAGGACCTAGCTTCCAAACCCGCTGAGCTTCTCACAGCCCTCTCCCTTTGCCTCTGCCTGGCCCTCTGCTCCGAGTGCTTTTCCCTGTCTTCACCTCCTGCCTCCTGTGTGTGCTGGCCACTTCCTTCAGGCATCGCTGTTTTTGGAGAAGCCTGCGCTCTTCACGCCCGAGGGCGTACCTTGTCAGTTCTTACCACGTGCCTTACTTCCTTTATTAGCAAACCTGTATGGAGTGCCTGTTCTGAGCCAGGCGCTGTTGTAGGGGCTGGAGAGACAGCAGTGAACAGATCAGGAAGCTTCCTGCCCCCATGGGGCTTCGGCATTGTAGGGGGTTAGGTCTGGTTGTCTCAGACTGGACCTCAAGCTCCCCGGCACTGCAAACCCGGCAGTGCTGCTCAGGAAGCTCTTGGTCCCCCATCCAATGTCCATTTCCCCCCGAGTGCAGTTCTTCCCAGGGGCCCAAGGGTACAGCTTGTACAAGTGCCGCCCTCCACCACCCCTGCAAGGAGGCCTATTTAAGAAAGGCAAGAGAGCTCCTGGTCAGCTCAGGGCCTCACTGCTGGGCCCGGGATTCTCGCAGAGGCTGTCGGCAGGGAGGCTGTGTGTGGACCGCTCCCCATGTGCCTCTCCCCCTGCGTGCAGGGTTCGAATCTCCTGCAGGACCCACCCCGTCGCCCTCAGCGCCCCCAGCACCCCCATGGCAGGGCCGCAGTGTGGCCAGCTCCAAGCTCTGGATGTTGGAGTTCTCTGCCTTCCTGGAGCAGCAGCAGGACCCTGATACGGTAGGTGCTGGCCCCGGTCTGGCCGGCTCTCTTACCCACTCCTGTTCCCGGAGGCGCCTGTGTCTTCAGCTCTTTCCTCACCTGCTTCTGGCTTCCTGCCCTGGCCTTCTGCCCCACTCCACTTCTGGTTGCCCTCAGTTCCCCTAGTCCTGCCCAGTCTTCCCTTCCACTGGCTCTCCCTTCCCCTTTCCTTTCCTTCATCCGCCCCTCCCTCTTTGCTCACTCCGGCCCCTCTCTTCCCCTCCTCCCCTGGCACGGTTGGTGATCCCGCCCCAAAGCCCTCCCCGGTGTCCTCTGTCCATCCCAGTTCTCTTGGCTCTCCCTCTGCTGCTCCTTCCCTGACCTACACTCTTCTCTCCATGCCCTCTGCCCTGCCTCTCAGCCCCCCTGCTCCATCCTTGCCCCTGTGGCTCTGAGGGGCCTCCTATGTCCGGCCCACATCCTTGGGCGCCACCCCCACCCTGTCCCCTTCGTGTCCCATGTCCTGGGTGACCAGCGTCATCTGGAAAGGTCAGAGGAGGAGGAGCTGAAGGAGGCGGGGCACCCAGGGGACTTCACAGACCATTTTACTCTGATGTTTTCAAACTTGTGTTTTCAGCAGAGGAACCATTAATCAAACGCTTATTCAGAAGCCCCGTGTGTACAACAAAAGAAGTAGACTTTCTTTGGGTGTAGTCCAGTGCCTGTGAGGGGCACAGGGGCAGTCCAGCCCCCGTCTGCCGGTTGGAGCACAGTTTGAAAACACCTGATCTCGGCCGGTGGTCTGACATGGCAGATAAGAGAGGTCCAGAGGTAGGAAGTGATTTGCTGAGGGCATCCAGTGGCCAGCCAGGACTGAGACGGAGCCCTGTTTATTAGCAGCGACTAGGCCCACTAGGTGCAGGCACAGCTCCGGAGGCTTTATACCCATTAACTTGGCTTTACATCGGGTCCTTTTACTGTCCCCATTTTACCAGTTGGGAAACTGAGGCCCGGAGAGCTGAAGTCACTTGCTCTAGGTCACGCGGCCGTGATCCCAGCTCTGGTCTACTCTGGCTGCCTGCTACCCCATACCTGTCCCTCAATCCAGCTGTTCTCTCTGCAGTACAACAAGCACTTGTTCGTGCACATCGGCCAGTCCAGCCCAAGCTACAGTGACCCCTACCTCGAAGCCGTGGACATCCGCCAGATCTATGACAAATTCCCGGAGAAAAAGGGGGGACTCAAGGAGCTCTTTGAACGGGGGCCTTCCAATGCCTTTTTTCTTGTGAAATTCTGGGTAAGCCCTTCGATAAGCTCTTCCTTCCAGTCCCAGCACGTTGATAATAAGGAGGAGGAAAGAGAAGAAGTGGGTATTGGGTGCCCTTTCCGCAAGTGCAAGGGGCGGTCTGAGCACACAGCGGCCACAGGGTGGTGGGAGGCTGAACCCAGGAGCCACAGGGGTTGCCGGAGAGCCAAGCTAGCAGGAGAAGGCCCTGTCCTGAGAGGTGATGACAGCCTCAAGGGGACTACTAGAACAAGACCTCAGGGAACACTGAAGGAGGAGTCGGCAAAGAGGCTACAAGGACTCTTGGAATGCCAAGTCCTGAGTTCGCTTTAGGGCCACAGCAGGGCCACTGTTGCGTTGGGCAGGGTCTGCAGAAGTAGGCTATAGATTTAGGATAGCTACCCCAAGAGAGACACCCACCCAGCTTCCCAAACATAGGCTTAGCCTCTGTAGCTTTCCCTACAGGGAGGAGAGCTCCCTGCTTTTGAGTCATCTCCTCTGAGCCCACTAAGCTGTAGTGCCTGCTCTGAGAGCTTACCTCCCAGGGGCCCAGTGCACACAGAAAAGGGGTTCAGGGTGCAGACAAGGGTGTCTGACAAGTGCACACTTAGCCCGTGGTGGAGAAGTGCAGCAGATCCTTCTGGAGCCTGGTTTTGCTTTTCTCCTGTGTGGAATCTGTGGTTTTCCAGATCTCGTGTTTCTTTTTGGTGTCCCTGCTTATTTTTCTGGAAAGCATTCTCTGGTACTTCCCTAAGGAAAAATGTGGTATAGATAAATGTTCAAGTCTTTGCCTGTTGTTCTGTACTTGGTTGATAGTTTGATTGGGTATAGGATCTAAGTCATGAATCATTTTTCTAGAAATGACTTTCAAGAATCATTTTTCAATACACTGCTCCATTGTCTTCAAACACAAGTAGTGTGGTCACTTTCTGATTCTCTGTCCTTTGTTATGTCACTTGGGTTTTGTTTTAGTTTTTGTTTTTTATCTCTGAAAATTTTGCATTTCCTTTCTATGCCTTAACACTCTTTAAGTTTCACATAGAGGAGCTTTGGGATATGTATGTTTTTACTTTCTGATTTTTTAAGCCAGGCCCTTTGAATTGTGAGATTTTGTTACTCAAATTTGGGGAAATTTACTTATATGATTTCTTTCCCTTTGTTGGCTCTGTGTTCTTATCCAAGAACCCATATTAGTCTTATTTTGGATATCCTGGACTTACTCTCTATGATTTTTACAACTCATTTGATTTGTACTTTGATTTGATTTGTACATTTGATTTGATACTCTCTATGATTTTTACAACTCATTATGATTTTCCAACTCATTTTCTTGGAGATTTCCTTAACTATATCTTCTAATTCTTCTGAGTTGGTTGAATGTATCTGAGTACATATTACATAGAACCCAGTATAGCAGTGGCATAAATAAGTAGTTTATTTTTCAAGGATTTCAACTCCGTGAAATCACTAGAGATCCTCTATGGAGCTTTCTTGGAAGTCACACACAACACTTAATTATTCTGTGTGGTTGTACTCTTATTTGAGTAAACTGTCATTCTGAATAAAATTAGGGTTCTATGATGATAGAAGAAAATGGATGAGTCTTTGAGTTGCTATTGTGTTCATAGTTCAGTTGATGGCATTTTTCTTAGTGGTTCAGAAGGTCATGGTGCATTGTATAATTAGTGATGGATTAGATTAATGGAATATGGTGGCATTCTCTGCCCCACTTTCTACTGAATGTCTAACTTTGACCATGATATTTTTAATTAATTTTTTTTAAGATTTTATTTATTTATTTACACAGAGAGAGACAGTGAGAGAAGGAACAGAAGCAGGGGGAGTGGGAGAGGGAGAAGCAGGCTTCCCGAAGAGCAGGGAGCCAAATGTGGGCTCGATCCCAGGATCCAGGGATCCGAGCCGAAGGCAGAGGCTTTAACCCACTAAGCCACCCAGGTGCCTCCCAATATTTTTAATTTTTAAGAGTTCCTTCTTATTCTTTGATGGTATCCTGATCTTATTTCATGACTACAACTTTTCTTTTATCTCCCTGGGATACAAAGTAAGACCCATGTGTTTATATTTCTTCTCTTCCCTTCTTTGTATTTATTTCCTTTTCATCCTTTTTTCTATGTGTTTTGATGTCTGACAATGTCTGTAATTCTTGGTTCATATATAATTCACCTATCATATAATTCATCGACTTAAAGTGTGTAATTCAATGTTATTTACGGCTTCCCTAATACTTCGTTGTATGGGTATACCAAGTTTTGTTTATCCATTCATCAGTTGGTGGACCTTGGGGCTGTTTCCACCTTGTCTGAATAATGCTACTGTGGATTTCACACCCAAGTTTTTCTGGGGCTATAGGTTTTCATGTCTTTTGGGGAGACACTTGGGTCTTGAATTGCTCTGTCATATGGCAGCAACTCTTTGCCTTTTTTGAGGAGCTCCCAGACTGTTCTCCGAAGTGGCTGCGCCATAGTACATTCTCACCAGTGGTTTTATGAGGGTCCCTGTTTATCCACATCCCTGCTGACCCTAGATTATTTTCTGTGATTATACCCCTCCCAGTAGGTGTGAAGTGGAATTCCTTGTGGTTTTGATTTGCATTTCCTGTGCTTATTGGTCACCTGTCTGTCCTCTTTGGAGGAATGTCTGTTGAGCTCCTTTGCTGATTTTTAAGTTGGGTTGTCTTTTATTATGGAGTTTGAGCTTATATATTATAGACAGAAGTCCCTTATTAGGTGTGTTTTGGAGATACTGTCTCCTAGGCTGTCAGCTCTTTTCACATTCTTGATAGTGTCCTTTGAAGCAGAGAAGGTTTTCATTTTGGGGAAGTCTGATGGAGTCTTTCCTTTGTTGTTTGCACCATGTCCATATTTAGTGATTGGGAGCTCTGTGTACAGGGTAGGACTTGTCACCTGGTGGGTCACCTGGTGGGCTGCACTTTAAGGTGCTTGGGGTTGAGGAGTCATCTGGTTTTTTTTAAGGGAAACAATAAATGTCAGCATGTTTATTAGACCTTTTTTTTTCCCCCCCTTGAGGTTGTTCAGTTTCTCCAGAGAATTCTCCTTGAATGATGCCCCCGGAAGGGGATATACTTGGTCCCTGCAGCCAAGGTGTGGGACAGTGGGGAGGACTGGGGATCCAAGCATTTCTTATGCAGCTTTCAGTCAATTCTCTCTCCCCCCTCTGACCTGCTCCCTGAAACCTGACGCCCTCCTGTAAATTTTCTAATGATTATTTCTTGGTCTTCTGTCAAAGGGTGGGAGAGGTGGGCCTCACCACTCTTGGTACGGCCTTTCAGTCAGTGTCTTGTGCGAAGAAGCCCGTGCCTTCCCTGCCTGTACTGTCCTGGCTTCTCCAGGCCCAAGCCCCTCAGGGCTTCTCTCAACCATGGCTGCTCACTTTTTACTCTAAGACCTCTGAAGGTGCTTTGAGGCTGTGATTCCACTTGCTTCCTTTACCCGTAGAGTTCCTTCTAGCTCTGGTCAGCCTTTAGCCTTCTTAAATTTGTGGAACTCTCTTGCCCGTGTGGTTTCGCCTCTGTTTGCTTCATGTTTATGGCACAACACATTAAAAAAAGTTCCTTGCTATTGTTTCTAGTTGGTTCCCTGGAAGGGAAAAAAGTGAACTTGTATCGTCTGTCTTCCATTTTAACCAGATGTCCTGGAAAGCAGCTTTAACTAGAGTGTCACCTCTCGAGGATTGGTAGTCCTTGTTTGGCATGCTGGTTTGAGAAGATCTAGAGGCAGAAGGTTCCAGATTGACTAGTGATGACCACCATGGGTGTAGCAATGGGGGTAGATAGTGGCACTTGGCGACATCTTTACCATCCCTTCTCTTCAGGTAATGAGGAATCACAGAAGGTTTCCCAGCAGGGAAGGACACGGCCAGAGTTGTCCTGAGCTGGATCAGTCAACCGTCCAGACTGGAAGTGAGGAGGAGGCTGCTCTAGTTTAGGTCAGGCAGGACCTCACCCAGACAGGCTGGCCTTAAGAGTGTGATGTATGGGGCAGGATGTCTTTCTTCCTTTTTCCAGGAGGAGCTTAACCCCACTTCACTTCCCCATTTCCTCTCTCTACTGTCCCTTTTGGCCCTGGCCCTGAAGTTGGAAGTAAGAGGCTTTGCTACGGGCCGCCGTCAGCAGCATCTCTGTGTAGCAGGCGCAGTAGCTCCCGTTCCCTCCTGTGAGTTGAGGGGGCTCCTGGCGCTTTTTTTGGGGGGGGGGGGAAGCCCGCACACTCTCTTGAATGATCCTTCCCCCAGGCCCCGCCAGTCCCGACTTAGCCTTGGCTTGGAAGAAGGACCTTGGGGGAGGTGATTAGTGACTCCTTCTCAGCAGTGGCTCAGCTACCCTGAGGTTGTCATTTCAGAAGGAAGGCCTGGTTGGCAGGAGGCATTTGTGGAAACAGTACCTGGGGGGCGAAGGGATGGGGAATTTGGGGCCTTTTTCACTAGCTCCTGCCTTCTTTTAGTTAGTAGTAATATTCTGTATTCTTCTAGCCACCATCCAAATGAGGACCATCCTAGGCCTCCCCTTTCACAAAAGAGGGGGACACTGAGGAATGGAGTAAGCAAGGGCCTGGCTTTGAGACGTCCAGCCAGGGTAAGCCTCTTTCCTGTAGTCGTTCTTGTGACATGCACATGACGTAGGTCAGGGCATTCAGTGGAAGGTTACACCAGGCACTGTCCATCACTTTACATGTATCAGCATGTTTCATGCTTGCCGCAACACTGAAGGCAGGTTCAGTTGACGGCCTCATTCTCTACAGGGGAAACTGAGGCACAGAGCCGTGAAATGACTTGCCAGGGTCAGCCAGTTCATAGCGGCTTAACAGATTCACACTCAGTGTGTGTCTAGGGTGTGTGCTTGGAACCAGGACATTGAACTGCCCAACCTTACAGAGTGGCTGTGGGATGACCCTACGTGGGGTCCTGCTTCTGCTGGAGAAGGCTGTGGATTGCCTATAAGAGGCTCCACAAGGCCCTGAGGAGCAGCAGATAGTGGCAGTGCAGAGACAGCAGACTGAACTGTGCATCCTGGGTAGAGTTGGGCATTTGGGCTTCTTGGGTTCTCTGGAGCCCAGACTTCTCTTTCAGAAAATGAGGACTGGGGCGCCTGGGTGGCTCAGTGGGTTAAAGCCGCTGCCTTCGGCTCGGGTCATGGTCTCAGGGTCCTAGGATCAAGCCCCGCATCAGGCTCTCTGCTCAGTGGGGAGCCTGCTTCCTCCTCTCTCTGCCTGCTGCTCTGCCTACTTGTGATCTCTGTTCGTCAAATAAATAAGTAATATCTTAACAAAAAAAAAAAAAAAAGAAAGAAAGAAAATGAGGACTGTCCTGCCTGCAGGTGAGAGTGGGCAAGTAGGGAAAAGGAATTAGAATGTTCTCTCCAGCCTTGCTTGTGGCCCACATCCTTCCTTCCTTCTGATGCTTTCATTTATCATTTGGTGATAGGGATGGATGGGAGAAGGAAGGGAGGGGACAGTTGGTGCTGAGGAAATTGGTCAGGCCAGTTCTCTGTGTGGTCCCTGCACTCTGCCCATGGGCTGTACCCGTGGCCCCTGCTGTGTGGGCCCAATATGGCCCTTGTCTTCCAGGTGCTCATATTCCAAGTGGGAGGATCTGGAGCAAATCTCATGTTCTTGGGCAATAACTAGTGTACAGATATAGGGGAGTGTGATGGACTATAAGTGGGGCCCTCCTGGTGTGTCCTGGGGGAGCAGAGGGGCAGCAGTGGGCTCCAGCTGGGATGTAGAGGCTCTTGTCTCTGCTCTGCAGCTCAAGAGCTGTGGCCCGAGTGTATCTCCACTTCTCTGGGCCCGTTTCTCCATCTGAACCATCAGCAGTTTTGTTCTGAATGGTCTGCAGGAGGCTGTGTGTCTGAGGGCCCCAAGGTGCCCTGCCCTTTGCTTGAGCCTCTAGAGCCAGTCCCTCTCTGAAGAGCAGACACTTGGTCAGGGAAAGGACAGGTGAAATCAGAGATGGGGGCCTGCCAGCGGCCAGGGCTCCAGGGCAGTCATCTGGTCTCTCCTGTATGGGGTGGGCAGAGGCACCAGGGTTGTACAAATTCTGTGATGGGGGAAAAGGAAATGCTCCTGTTTGCTAAGCATGAGCCTTTTGGTCAGCTCTGGGGTCCTCACAACCATCTGGAACCCTCCGCTCCTGCCCCTGGCCTGGCCACTCCCTCCCCTGGGAGGCGAGGCGGCACTCCTTAGAAAGGAAACAAAGCCGCCTCCTCCAAAGCCTTCCCTTCTAGATGCTGGGGAGTTGACCAGCGCCTTCTTGGAGTGGGAGGAGGACTTTGATGTCCCTAACCCAGCCTCCTAGCCCATTCCCAATGGAAGTTACTCTTCCTTTGATGGGGCCGTGGTGGTATTTCCTAGGCTGCTGCCTGGGGGACAAATCATTTCCAGCTGGAGCTGGCGTGGGGTGCAGGAGGGTTGAGTTGTGAGACTATGCTCTGTTGGGTGGGACATGCAGGGTCTGGCGCAGGGACTGAGAAGCTGAAGTCTCTTCTTCCTTCCCCACAACATGTGGGACCAGCTGGGGCCACCTCTGTCCTCAGGGCAGTGGAGAGGGGGCTCGGGGACACCGAGGGCTGTTAACACCAGTCTGCAAGTTGAAAAATGCCGGGCAGAGGTGAACTGAGGCCTCGGAGGGAGGAGAGTACATCAGACCGGCCCCCATCCCAGCCTGCTGCTCCCTTTGGGCCCTGACATTTCTCCCAGGCACATGCCAGCACATGACAATGAATCTGAGCCCCTCCGGCCCCCTCTCCTGGGCTGCGGCTGTCTCGGCTCATCTGTCACCAGATCCCCCACACCTGTTCCAGGCCCCGCCTGGGCTGCCCACCCACACCACAGCTATGAATAGGGCGAAGGGAGGAGAGTGTGGGGGCACTCGGAGGGCAGGAGGGCGAGTGCCTCTTCTGCTGAGAAAGAGAAAACCAGCACGGTAGAGTGAGGGGGTGCCAGGGTGGACAAGAAGTGTGCGATGTGTACGATGTGTGGGGCAGTCCTCCGGGAGGATAAGGCAGTGAGGCCAAGAGGAGGTGGGGGGCAGGGTTTGTCTGGGTCACCGCCCACATCTGCTTGGCTCTGGGCTGCACGGCCACAGGGCCGGCCGGCCCCAGGATGCACAGCAGGAGCTTGTTTTCTTTCCCACTACCTCCTTCTCTCTCTTCCTCTCTCTGTACCACTCACAGCATCTCACTCGTGCTCCTTGCTGTCCCACCAGTTATGAATTCCTTGATAGCAGAGACAACGTTCAGCCTCTTTGGACCCCACTCCCCTTGACTGTGCTGGGCTGGGGCGGGAGACATGGGTGACTGAGGGATGGAAGAGCCAGGTGAGTGGGAGGCTAGGACCAAGACCTGCGTGTGCTGGGGCAAAGGTTATGGTGGGGCAGGGATGCGGGGCTCACCGCTCATCTCACTTAGCGCCACCCAGCGGTGAGAGGCTGAACAGCCACAGGCGGCAGCCGTGGCGGGGGCGGGGTACGGGGTTGGGAGGAGGGCCTCGCCCCAGGCCTGGCCGGGGCCCCTGGGAGAGCTGAGTCCTTGCTGGCAGGGTGCTTACCATCTGGAAGGGGCCGAAGGCATCTGAACAGATTCTGGCAGCACAAGGTGGTGAAGGGCATGGCATGTCCAGAGCGGTGCGGGGGCGCTAGGCAACTGTGACCTTTGTGCGCTGGGAAGAACCTGGGAGGGATTGGGCCGGTCCTGCCCAGCCCTGGTGCACAGCATTCTTTTTGGTGGCATACAAACAAATATTTCTCCTTTAATAGTTACGCAGTAATTATCACAGAAAAAAAATAGAGTTCCTGACTGATTTCCTGGACTTAGCATGGACGTAAGGAATGAGTGGATTTAAGAGAAAACAGTGGGGACAGAACAGGGCCCTGGTAGGTGCTACACAAGCATGTCGTTCATCAAGAGGACTCCGGCGGTGGCTGTGATTCGAGCGCCATCATTCTGTGCCCTGGCCTTGCCCCTTGGCTGGCACCCACCCTCCCGTGTTCGGGTGCCTGCCCTTCATAGGCAGCCGACCTTCCTGCCAGCTCTTGTTCACGCTCCTGCCCTGTGCTTCTGGCTGCAGCATACTTTGAGCAAACTGTTCCTTTTTAAAGAAGTCTGACAAACTTGGTTTCCTAGGAGGAGCATGTGACTTAGCGGGGAAAATAGGAGACGGAGAGCTGGATTTTGGTCCCAGTTCACCACGTACTTCACTGGAAGGCCTTTGCTGGTCCCAGCTGCCCTCAATTCCCAGCCCAGGGAGGACCGCCCCCGCCCCACCCCCAGCCAGGACTCAGGGCACCCCTTGCTTGCCCAGCTCCATCCCCACCCCAGGGCCGAGATGCTGCTATTTATTTCGGAGGCTGAGCCTTGAATGTAGCTGGAATTCCTTGTTCTCCTTTCTTCCTAGTGGCCTCATTAAAACCATTGCAGAGTGCACTAAACCTGTGCCATTCTATTCAGCATGAAAATAGCCCATTTTCTTTTTCTCATCATGAAAGTTAACATATCCTCATTGTGTTCCATAACCTGCCTTTTATTTTTTTCACTCGGCAATCGTCTTCATTTCACCACAGTAAACACAGGCCCTCCTCAGTAAACTCAACAGGAAACTCAGGCCCTTGTGGCGACCTAATATTTTCATTGTGCTGTAAGACATTGAACCAGTCCCCAGCAGTCCAGACAATGTTCTTCCTCTCAGAAAACTTCTTTCCCCAAAGGAGAGAAACATAATGACTGAGCATCCCCTAATGGCTGGTAACAGAACTGCCTGGTGCCTGGCTCTGAATGGTGCCAGAACCTTCCGTGGTTCTGGGGAGCCCCTGAGTTTTGCTCAGAGGAGGCCTTGGTGTCAGATTCTTCAGCCTCGTCCGGAGCTTCTGCGTCGTGGGGCTGCCGCGCTCTAGGTCCAGCCTGGCGGTGCTCAGGCTGCTTGTGTGGGTGGGAGGAGAGAATGCACCCTCAGAAGAAGCCTTTTTAGATCTGTGCGTTTGTTCTGAGTTCTGAATTGCTCTGCTAGCAGGCCCTGGCTCAGATGGGTTGATTCACTGGGGGGCCCTAACTTGGGGGATGGGGACCCCTAACTGGCTTAGGGCTTCAGAAGCACAGTGTCTGCCTGAGAGCTGCCAAGGCGTGGACTTGTCTCATCTGAGCTCTCCCTCCGTCCCTGTAACTCTACCGGACGCAGTAAGCGTGGGAGTGGGAGCTTGAAGACCTGCGTCTCGTCGCTTGTCAGCTCTGTGGGGCTGGGCCAGGCCTGTGGTCAGGGAGCCTCACTGGTCATGCTGAAGCCAAGATCCTGCTTCTATCCCACTTGCAGGGGATGTGTGTGAAACTGGGAGTCTTACCCCATGTTGGCTAAGAGAAAAATTTCAAATCAACCCAACACCCAGCAGGAGGCACTTGAGGCTCTGCTGTCAGCAGAGGAAGAAAAGATGTGTGTTGGGGAACAGCAGGAAGCTGATCTAGGGGACCAGGGGCTCCCAGGCCAGGCTGGGGAGCAAGCATCAGGTTCTCTGATGGCAAAGGGTCAGTGAAAGGGTTTTAACCATGGAGGGGTGCAGTTAGACTCGTCTTTTGAAGAGAATTCTCAGAGAACGTAGAGAATGAACCGAAGGGAGGAAGACCAGCAGTGGAGGGGCTTCGTCTGGAGGCTGCAGCAGAGATGTGAAAAGTCAGGGGTGACTGGACTCAGTACTGCCATAGACATGGGTGAGAGGCCGGCCCCCAGAGCCGTTTCCAAAAGAGCACTGGCAGGGTCCAGTGACCAGCTGGACTGGAGGATGAGACGGAGAGGAGTCCTGGCACCACCTCCTACTCTCCCCTCCGCCAGTCTCCCATTCTGGCTTTCTGTTCCCACGCTTACTGCACTATCAAAATTGACTCTGGAAAGGATCTGACAAATTCATACTAAAATAGAAATGACTGATATAGATTCAGTTGTTTGCAGTTTAACAAGAGCAAAGCCTTAGACTATAAAACCATAAAACCTGAAGTCCTAAAGACAAAGTTGGGGGCCCCACTGCTGGATGTTTTGGTGCCTAAATGGGTAGCGGAGGCCTATGACTAACGCAGATGACAGTGTTCTCTTTTTCCATTGTTTAGGTAACACATCCTGACTTTACACCAGGCCTGGCTGTGGAGAAGGGTGGAAGCTTTCCAAGATCCTACTCTCCCAGTTCTTTTCAGGCCTTCCTGATGTCTTGCTGGCCCTAGAACCTGGACGGTGGCCCCAGAGTTCTCCCTAGGTCCACTCCCAGCAGGGCCTCTGTTGACTCACCAGTCCACTGTGAGTCTTCCCTGTGTCTTCCTCCAGGCAGACCTCAACACCAACATCGAGGATGAAGGCAGCTCCTTCTACGGGGTCTCCAGCCAGTACGAGAGTCCGGAGAACATGATAATCACTTGTTCCACCAAGGTCTGCTCTTTTGGCAAGCAGGTGGTAGAGAAAGTGGAGGTAGGAGCCCCCCAACCCGCCCCGCGTGTTTGTTAAGGCAGGCCCATCCCTGCCTCAGGCTGCCCTTCATCCTGTCCCCACCGCTTTGCCCACGTCTGTCTGAGTCCGTGAGCTATTCCTCTCACATGCCCGCCAGTTATCAGTAACCCAGCTCATGTCCAACCCAACCCGATGCCAGGCTGGCACCAGGGCAGAGAGCACGCCCAGCCCCGGGCTTCTCAGCCCCTGCCACCCCTGTGGTCACCTGGGGACCGTGGAAACACACCAGTGCCTAAAACCCTCTCTGCACCAATAGTGGTTTATAAAATGCTTTTTGAGTTTTTTTTTTTTTTAAGAGATTTTATCCATTCATTTGACAGAGAGATCACAAGCAGGCAGAGAGGCAGACAGAGAGAGAGGGGGAAGCAGGCTCCCCGCCAAGCAGAGAGCCCAATGAGGGCCTTGATCCTGGGACTCTGGGATCATGACCTGAGGTGAAGACAGTCTCCCAACCCAGTGAGCCACCCAGGTGCCTGCCCCTTGAGTTATTTTTAATTAAATGTTTATTTTGAGAGAATTACATACAGCTCCACATGCTGTGCCATTGTCACCCCGTGTACCTTCACCCGGCAGCATCCTGTGTAGCTAGAGTATTATATTGGCAGCCGGGAGATCAACATCGGGATAGCCCTGCAGTGTGGCTCAGACGTACCCTGCTCCCGCGCCCTTGTCGTGCCTATTAGTGTGTGTTCATATGCTGGCAGGACTGAGTCACTGCTCTGTCCCATCTTGCCTAGTGCCACTGCGCTTTTGTCCTTGAGCTCCCTCCTCCTCGGCCTGGTCTGCCCGTCACTGACGGAGGAGGTGGACAGTGAGTGGGTCACGGAGCTTCCCCAGAGAGCTGGGCCGGGGCAGGAAGTGGTCAAGAGAGATTCTAAGCCCCCGCTGCCCCCTGGGTCCTGCAGACAGAGTACGCCCGCTATGAGAACGGCCACTACTCCTACCGCATTCATCGGTCCCCGCTCTGCGAGTACATGATCAACTTCATCCACAAGCTGAAGCACCTGCCCGAGAAGTACATGATGAACAGCGTGCTGGAGAACTTCACCATCCTGCAGGTGCGTGATGGGGGGCAGGTGCGCTGCAGGTGTGCGGCAGGAAGGGATCAGTGGGTCGAGACAACGTCGTGCCCCTGTTTGGGGCTTTAACTCTCATCTTTCTTGTCCCCTGCAGGTGGTCACCAACAGAGACACGCAGGAGACACTGCTATGCGTCGCCTATGTCTTCGAGGTGTCAGCCAGCGAGCACGGGGCTCAGCACCACATCTACCGGCTGGTGAAGGAATAAGAGACTCAGGGAGCAGGGAGGGGGGAAGAGACGTCGTGTGTGCAGGGATGTGGGGAGGGGATCTGCAGAGGCCCGAAGTGCCAGGAGAGCGGAGAGGTCCCGACTCTTCCTGTCCAGGAACAAACTGTGCCTGAACCTGCAATGCCCAACCCCAAATAAACCCAAGATGGTGTGTATTTTCCCAGGACCTGATCTGGCTGTCTGAGCCTCGGGAGGGACCGTGGGAGAAGGGGAGCAGACTGGGAAGCAGGCCAGAAGCAGCCCCACAGGTGCCCCATGGACTCGGCCAGGAATGTCGCCAGATGCAGAGCTCCCGATGGGATGGATCCCCTGCTGCCATTCGAGCCCTGCACTGTGCTGCCGGCCGCGCTGGGGGGTCGGGGCTTGGGTTCAGGGCTCTGTGCTGGGCATCCCCGCGTATGCCCCTGCAGGGACTGGTGCATGGTGTTGCGGCCACCATTGGTGCCCTGTCTGCAGGACAGCCAACAGGGAGGCTTGGTCCAGTCCAGGGCTCAGGTTTTAGGTGTGGAGGTGACAGTTATTGGAAAGGCCGGGAGGGGATGTAGCCAGAACTCTCTAGAAGTTTTCATGCATCCCCGGTGAGAGTGGGTTCCATAGCCCAGAGCTTGAGACAAGGAGGGCAGGAGTGGCGGTGCTGAGGCCAGCCTGTGGAGTTTAGGTGGTGAGGCTGGTGTCACGCAGCACTGTTTGTGGGAGTGAAGGCCGAGAAGGTGGGTCAAAGGTCTGTAGTGGACCAGTGGTCTCTAAGACCACCCAGTTCTCGTGTTCTGTGAGTCCTACCTCGGGCTCCCTGCCAGCTGGGTTATCTGCTGGGTGGTGACTGCCTCTGAGCCAGCCCAGGCTTTGTGCTCCCTCCCGGGACAGTGGTAGTTTCTGTGTGCCCTGTGGGTGGAGGAGGGCTGTGGAGCCCACCCTGGGCCTCGAGGGAACCAGTGAAGGGTTCCCTGGTTTCTCTCTTTCCTGGCTTCAGTCCCGGTATTCCTAGCTGTCTGACCTCGGGCAAATTTCTCCACCTGTCTTAGCCTTGGGGTCCTTTGCTCTCCGTAAAGGGGAGGGCAATGGGGCAATAGCACCGACCTTAGGAGGCCTTAGTGAGAAGGAGAGCTGACGTCCGAAAGTGCCTGGTGCAAGATGCACTAATGAATGTAATTATTTTATCCTCCCCTCCCTCAGGGAGGCCTGGGTCTGGTTCTTTGCTGCCATCTAGTGGCCCTCTATCACCCTTAATGGAAACCACAATTCCAGAAGCCTGGAGCAGAAGGGAATGGAGGTTCAACCGGCAGGTGTTTACTTTGTGCCCAGCACTCAGGGAGCTATTATGGGAGTACAGAAGTGACTAAGACAGCATCTAGGAGGTGTCACGGAATGGTGGTTAGGATTGAGGGCTTGAGTCAGACAGCTAGGATCGAAATCCTGGCACTCAGCCGCTGAGTAGCTTTGTGGCTTTGGGGCAAGTTACTTAATTTCACTGTGCCTCAGTTTCCCCATCTGTAAAATGGGTATTATAAGAGTACCTACCTCGGATACGTAGAGTGCCTAGAATGTGCCGAGCACATAAATGTGTTCGAGAAATACACATTATTATTAATAGCCAGAGCTTGCAGTCTGAAGAGTTGGACTGGAGACTCCTAAGCAGGGCTGGCTGTGCCTCACCGAAGCTAGAGGTCAGAGCTGCGAGAGAGCAGGGGTTGGTAGACCCAGGGAAGAGGTTGTGGTGGAGAGGGGCTGCCCCTTAGAGGATGGGCAGTGCTTAGATAAGCAGGTGGGACGAAGGCTGGTCGGCCTTCCAGATGGGGAAAGGAAGCCAGCTGTCTGGTGTCCTGCCCTCACAGCCGGGGGCTGCCTCTTCTCCCCAGAAAACAACTTTAACCAAATGCCTCTGGACTGCTGCTAGACCTTGTGCCAAGTTGCGTGACTCCACTGTATGTGGGGGTCGGCTCTCATAAAAGACGTGCTGTGGGGCAGGGGTCATGGGGTCCAGGAGGCCCTGAGCAGACAGCATATGCTCACATGTCCACGGCGGGTTTGTGTGAGGCTCTCCCACCCCTTCCCGGTCACTGTCACAACCCTCACCCTGCGCCTTTCCCCTCGGGCTGTTTGGATAAGGAGAACTCATGATGCCTCCCCTTCTGGCTTGACTGGACCTTCAGGCAGATGCTCACAAGGATGTGTGAGCAGCCTCTTGGCCGTGGCACACATGCAGGGGTTCAGGAGATGAGCCTTTGGATCACAGTGACAGCGAGGCAGGGCAGATGCCCGGGCCAGGTGTGAGCTGGGCATGCTCCCTTCTCTTCAGGAGCTGACCTCAGTTGCCTCGTGGAAAGTCATGTACTTAGAGCTGTAGGTTCCAGACCTTTCAGCCATGGGGAATGCAGGTGTAGATGCCTCTCCCCCTGGTACAGTGCAGGCTGTGGCCCTGGGGGACAGTAGGAGCTCTGACCTGGCCCACCACTCTCCCAGGCTTCTCTGGCACTCCCCTGTGCCCTCTGAATCAGGCATCCTTCCCTGCCTTTAGGCCTTGGCCCTGCAGCTTCCCCTGGCCAGTTGTGCCCTGGCCTCTCCTCCTCCTGGAGAACTCCTACTCATACTTAAGGGGCCGGCGCGCGATCATCCCCTTTCATGCAGAAGGGTGAGTCACACCTGCCCTTGTGTGGCAGAAGCCTTCTGTTTCTGACCCAGAACACAGGGACTGCTGTCGTCCCTTCTCATCCTCAAGTCAGGGGCGGTGTGCCATCCCCATGGGACAGATGCAGGAAGCAGGGCACAGAGCCGTGACCTCACTTCCCTGGAGTGTTCATGTGTTCACTCGGTTAGCAGCTGTTTGCTTCTGCTCCATGCCGGGCGCTGGGATCACTGACCCAGGCAGACAGGGTCCACTGAGGAAGAAAACGAAGTGAGCAAGTAATGGGACATATAGCCTGACACATGCTTTCAAGGCAGAGAAGGGTGCTGACATGAGAGTCCCTGGGGAAGCCTTGCGACCTGGGGAAGGTGGGGGGAAGGCATTGTGAGGAGAGGCAGGGAGGTATGGTGTGGGGCAGGTGCAGAAAGAGCTGTATGGGCTAAGCTACAGGGGTGACAGGCTAGATCGGGCCCCGGGCCAGCCGTCCAGACCCCGGGGGCGAGGGGGAAGGAGACGCAAGCCAGCTCCCTCTCCCAGCCCACCACCCCCTAGCTTGGCAAGGACTTTGGATTTTATTCCATGTGAAGGGAGGTCCTGGAAGTGTTTGAAGCAAGGGAGTAAGTCTTTTTGATCTTTAATCTTCGATTTTTTTTAAGAAACCGACGCTGGGGCTAGTGGGGCCCACAGAGAAGCATGTATAATTGTCTGCTCCTGCGTCTGTCTTTCCTCCCAGACTCTGTCTGTGGGTGGAGACTGTAGCTTCCTCCGTCTGTTACTTTCTGTAAACCAAACACCAGGTCTGGACCACAGCAGATGCTCAGTAAACATCCGCCGAAGGAGGGCTCGTGTACCAGGCAGTGCGATTCCTGCTGTTTGCGCCCCGGCAGGTGAAGGCCCTGAGCCCTCGAGGGTGGAGTCCTTGCCCCTCCTGACCTGTCTAGAGCCAGCTGGGTGCATGGCTGGGCTGGGGACATGGAAACAGACCTCTGGTCTGACGGTGACGAGCACACTGCCTCAGTGGCTACCAGTGACTTCCGTGGAGTGGGGTGAGCGACCCCACAGAGGGGCTTAGGGTGTGTGTGTGTGCATGGGTGTGTGTGTAGACACCCACTCTGCCCTTCAGGACTAAAGCTGGTGGAGCAAGAATTGGGGGGGGGGGGCAGCCGTGGCTTGGGACACTCAGACTGTGTCAGGTACCTGCATCCTCTCCCCAGCTGTGGGCTTTGGGGGACAGTGGGCAGGGCACACTGATGGGGCTGGAGGTAGGAGGCAGGCAGCTCCTGTTGGCCTGTGGTGCCGGGCCTGGTGCGGGGCTCTGTGGGGTGTGCAGCGCTCCCCGGGCCAGACCCGCACGGTGTGAGGTTTTAGCTCGGGGGTGGGGGTAGCCCACAGTTGCCCTGTCCCAGCCCCTCTTCTGTTACCTGGTGTGTCAGCTCCAGAAGTGAAAACAAGAAGCTCTGCCCCAAAGACTTAAATAGAGATGGGTGTCGTTCTCAAGAAGCTGGAGTGGCTGCTGCCACATTCCGCAGCCTCGAGCAGTTAGCCCCCGCTCCCAGACCCTCGTAGCCCCGCTGGTGAGATGGGACTCACATGGCTTTGACTCGGGGCTGCTGTTGGACAGAGGTGACAGCCTGAGCTCACGGTGGGCACCCAGGAAGTGGTGGTGACTTAGGTGTGTTAGGACTTGCCCTGACCTCTGCTCTTTCCACCCCGAACACGCACACACCCACATGCACACGCATGCGCACATACGTTCACAGAAAACGCCCAAGCTCTGCTCTGTGTCAGGGTCGTGGGAACTGTCCAGCACAGAGACCACGCATAGACTTTTGTCCTTGGGTCTCAGAAATGGGGAGTGTTCTTACCTGAGGAAATAAGTCTGTGGCACGTGAGGGGGAAGAGGCCCCAGGGAAGGGGCCTCCTCGACAGGGAGCACGCAACCAATGGTGGGACAGGCCACCCTGAGTAAGAGGCCGTCTGCGATTGGGCTCTGTTTACTTCCTGGGAGAGGACGGGGGAGGTGCCCCAGTGCTGCTGTACGAGTCTGGAGCCCAGTTGGCCGGAATGGTAATGTCTTTTTATTTTTAAGC
The DNA here is from genome assembly GCF_030435805.1 of Mustela lutreola. Taxonomy (NCBI): domain Eukaryota; kingdom Metazoa; phylum Chordata; class Mammalia; order Carnivora; family Mustelidae; genus Mustela; species Mustela lutreola. Next base: position 45,109,276 of record NC_081297.1, read on the forward strand.
TCGTGGCTGTCTAATATTCAACTTTAAGTTTTTGTATTTTTGCTATGTAACCCTTGTCCCCCCAAATCTTCAGTAAAGTCTGCTACCTACACAGAGGACTTTGTGTGAGTGGTTTGTTTTTCTGGGACTGAAATAGTCCCTGTGTGACCAGAGCCCAAAGCAGCCGCCGCAGCCGGCTGGAGCCAGGGGGGCAGTGGCCACTGAACCACGTCTGTGGGGGCAGCGACTCGGAGCCCCCTGGGCCACCTCCCGGCCAGCCCAGTCCCTCCTAAGAGGAGAGAGAGCCCTGGGTGGTGCCTGCAGAAGTGGGGGACACCCAGGTCTGTGCCGCCATCCCGGCAGAGCATGGAGCCTCGGTGGCCATCCAGCTCCTGTGACTTGAGTGCCAGCACCGGCTTCCGTGGGCACGGCGGGTCTGCCACGCGGAGCGTTAGGTCCTTCGTCAGCCACAAGAGTGCGCAGAACCCGCTGGATCTGAAGAGTGGTCAGGGCACGAGGTGCAGGCAGGGGCTGTGGGAATGTGGCTCTTAGCTTGGCACATGAGGAGCGTGATCTCAGCCCTTGATCCGAGAGCAAGCAGACCCACAGGCAGGATGGCTAAGGCCATTGCCTGGAGCAGCACCGCGCCCCGGCCACGGCCACACTTGTCTGTTCGCTGGCACATTCCTTTCTCCTCAGGAGACTGGGTCACTTGAGTACAGTAGCTTGTGCATATGTTCAAAGTCGGGAGTTGGGTGAGCTTAAAGGAACGTGAGCACCAGTGTTCAGAGTCTGGTGGTCCTGCCTCCACGTTGGGAGCTGGAGTTCTCCCAGGGACTCCTCTCCTGTGGACACTGGTTGAGAGGCCGTTCCTTCTTCGTCTCCACAACCCCCCCTCCCATTACATCATGCTGGGAGTAGCGTCGTCATCCGCAAGGCGGGTCCCGTCGGGCACTGCCAGCGGAGCTGGGGGTATGGGGTCCCCATGTGGCACAGCAGGCATCCGGCTTGTGGCAGACACTGCTGAGCGCACGCCGTGTGCCAAGCACTATTCTAGGCGCTGAGGGAAGGGAGATGAGGGCCTCGGCTCTCAGAGGACCCCCGTTCTAGCAGGGAAAGGATAAGAACGAGAGAAGGCAAACAGACAAAAAACAGCAGGAAGCGGTCAGTGCTTTGACAAAAATAAAACAGGATGGTGTATCAGAACAGGGTTTGGCCACATCCGGCCTGCTGCCTGTTTTTGGATAGCTCAGAAGCGAAGAATGGTTTTTACATTTTCAAATCGTTGAAAATAAATCTGCAAATCAAGTTTCAGGGTCTAAATAGAATGTGATTGGAACACAGCCACAGTCCCTGTTCCCTACTGGGCACAGTGACTTTCACGCAGTGTCCCGGTGCTGGGCGGTGGGGCCAAGACCACCAGTGGCCGGCCATGCCTGAGGACTGACTCTCTGGCCCTCTCCAGGAGGAGCTACTCCTGTGTTAGGCTGTGGCTGGGGGCCTCCTTCGAAGGCCTCTCTGAGGGGGACAGGAGCCGGCCCCTGAGGACCTAGGGAAGGGAACCCCTATTTTGAGGGTGCTGGGGTGGAAAGCACTGGGCGCAGGAAGGATCGCAGCGTGCTGGGGTCTCTGCAGTTCCCAGGGTGGGGGGCCGGGTCTGCCCTGACCTTCCTGAGGCGAGCGGTGGTGTCAGAGCCGTGGTTCCTCTCCCAGCCTGATGTGTTTCCTCCCGGCTGCAACGCTCTTGGTGCGCTTCGTCTTTGATGCCCATAGCCGAGCCTCTCCTCACAAGCTAGTCCCCCTCGGTTGTCCATACTTCACAGGGCTACCCACAGCCCTTGCGTGGCTCTGACGCCCTGGGCACGTGTCCGGGTGGGCTGCACTCTGTGGCCCTCTGGAAGCTGTGATGTTGGCAGGTGGATTTCTGTAGGGTTTCTTCCTTATCTGGTCAGATTCCGGGGGGAGGGGTCCCTTCAGCTTCACACTGGGGAGAATGGTCCAGCCCCCAGCATTGTGGGAACCCAGTGGGGGATGAGTGTCAAGGACATCTCAACGTTCACTGTAGACGCTTCCATCACTCTGTTTGCTGCTTCTGAACCTGGCACCCCAGCCCAGAGCCACTCCCTGTCCCGCTCTGCCAGCTTCTGCCTGGGTGTGGGGACCATCCTGTGGCTTCATGGAGTCAAGGAGAGGATTTGGAGCATCTGTCTCTTCTTCTTCTTCTTCTTTTTTTTTTTTTAAGTTTTTATTTATTTATTTGACAGACATCACAAGTAGGTAGAGAGGCAGGCAGAGATAGAGGGGGAAGCAGGCTCCCCACTGAGCAGAGAGCCTGACGCGGGGCTCGATCCCAGGATCCTGGGATCATGACCGGAGCCAAAGGCAGGGGCCCCAACCCATTGAGCCACCCAGGCGCCCCGCATCTGTCTCTTCTTGAACTGAATTTGAGTCCTCCTCTCTTTACCTCCACTTCTAGAGACACCTGGTGCCATCAAGGCTTGACTTTGGGGCATTCGGTGGAATAAGTCATGTTCCTTTCTGGATTTGTCTGGGCAAGGATTCCGCTTTCTTAAGTAGGCTAAATCAGTTGGCACTCACCCTTCTGTTTTCCGACTTCTGAATTTTTTTAACTAGTATTCCCTCCCTGTACTCTTTGTTCTGTAGGATATATCCCTTAGAAAATGTTTATGGTCATCCTTGAAGAGTTTCCAGAGGGAACAAAGTATGTGCCTGTGTTGAATCAACCCCTTTGTCCCAATTGCTTATTTAAAATCTCACTCTGTCTTGTGAAGACAGGTAACAGGAGGCAGGAAGGGGTGGCAGGGAGGCCCAGTTAGAGGTTACTGTGGTGATCTAGGGGAGACATGACAGTGCTTTAGACTAGAGCACTGAGGTTCATATAAAAGCAAGTGGACCTTGAGATATGTTTTGAAGACAGTCACCATGACTTCCTGATGGTGTGGTTGTGGAGAGTATAGGAAAAGTGAGGCATTAAGATCAACTCCGAGGGGGTGCCTGGGTAGCTCAGTGGGTTAAGTCTCTATCTTCGGCTTATGTCATGATCTCAGGGTCCTGATATCGAGCCTTGCATCAGGCTCTCTGCTGAGCGGGGAGCCTGCTTCCTCCTCTCTCTGCCTGCCTCTCTGCCTACTTGTGATCTTTCTCTGTCAAATAAATAAATAAAATCTTAAAAAAAAAAAAAAAAAGATCAACTCTGAATTCCCTGACCGAAGTCACTGGTGCCATTTACCGCGATGGGAGAAACTTGGGAAGGAGCAAGTCTGTGGGTGGGGAGGAGTCAGGCTGAGACACGAGTGGGGATGGCAAGTAGCAAGTGTATATATGATTCTGGAATTAGGGGGAGAGGCCAGGGCTGGATTTAGGATTTCCTGGCATCTGCACTGGCAATTAGGTCCTTGAGACTAGATAAGATCACCTAGAAAGAGAATATGGACAGGGAAAGAAGGGGTGTCCCCAGGACGGCCCTGAGTCATTCCAACATTTAAGGGTAGAAGAGAGGAGGAGGAAAATTGGGAAGGTGTATTTTCCTTCTCAGTAGTGAAGGAAAGAAAGTGTTTAGGGAGTGCTGACATGCCACTGACAGGTAGATTAAGATCAAGATGGAGAAACGCCCATTTCCGGTAGAGACTCCCTAGCTTCCCCCTCTTCCTGAGTCCTAGCTGGGCACATGGTCACTCAGAATAAATACTCTATCTCCTAGTTTCCCTTGCAGCTAGATGTGGCTCTCTGTCTAGGATGGCCAATGAGGTAAAGAGAGCTACACCTTCCAGAAGTGTCCTAAAAGGGAGAAGGCATGCTCTACTGAGCTCTTTTCAGTTGACTAGTTTGTTATATGATGGCCAGATCTCCTACAGCCATTTTGGGCCATGAGGTGACCTCAGGAATGGAAGTTATCCATGGTAAAGCAACAAGATAAAAAGATCTTGGATCTTTGATACCATGGAGCAGCATAACAACTGTGGACAGATTTCAGATGAGAGAGAAATCAATTACCTTCTTTAAGTCACTTTTACTTCTGCGTGTTTTTGTAGTTAGCAGCCAAACTGAATTCTAACTGATACATCACTGGATTTGGCAACAAGCACAGAGGCATAGGGTTGAAGCATGGACAGCTGAAGCAGCAGCCACCACAGCAACAATACCACCCCGACGGTCATAGCACTTTTCAGTTTACAGAGCACTTTCAGACATGCTGCTGCGCCTGGTGTCTGCGGCTCTGTTGTGATTCCGCAGACTTCTTTTTATAGATGAAGAAACGGGAGGCTCAGGGAAACCACTGACTCAGGTCATGGGGTTACTGAGTTGCAGCTGATACACTTCAGCCTGCATTCTGGCTTCCGAGCCAGGGCTCAGGGATGCGGGTGAAGCGCAGGAGATGGACATGCGGGAAGTTCTGCCCCAGAGTTTGCCCGATGCTGGGGAGATCCTTGGCAAGCTCCGATGTCCGCGGATGTCCCCGCGAGCCCCGGCTCCAGGAGAAAGTGTTATTTGGTGCCGCGATCAACGCTTTCTCACCTTTTCAAGAAAATGCTTCTATTTCTAGAGGGATGAAGTAGAATGAAGGAGACGGTGGAGAACAAAGGAGGCAAAAATTAGACAAGCATCAACACGGGGAAAGTGTCTCTGCCAGCTGGCCTGCTAGCAATCCTGTTTGGGAAGTAATCAGGTAGCAATCAGATGTTCAGACCAAGTCTGCTGAGTGTCCTGTGACCGTGTAAATGTCTCAGGATCAAAGGGATCCATTGCTCTTTGCAGCCTCCCTTCTTCAGAGGCCCGCTCTGAGCTTCTGAAGTTTGGCATGAATCTCGCCTTCTGCTTTTCCTCTTCAGTAACGACTTTGCTGACTTCTTTCCAATTTCTCTCTCGAAATCCCCACCAATCACCGGGATACACAGATTTTAAGCTGATCCAGGGTCTGCACCATCCGAACGGCAAGGTGAGGGGCCTTTTAAGTACCTTGCTGCAGGTGACGTAGTTGGCGAGTAGAAGCTGAAATTGAAATCAGCCTTGTGACTTCTAAGAGCACATGCTGCTCCCCAGCCCAAGCCCTAGGCCCCGAAGAGCCCTTGGGAAATACCATTCTGTCCATCCCACCCATGGCCCCCTTTAATCTTGACTGACCCAACCTAGCCCCCCGTTCCTGGAGGCACATTAAAGCAAGCCTCACATGCCTGCCCCAGGGAAAGGCCTCGGCCCCTCCCCCATTCCAGGCGGTCCACTTGCTCTCGCTCTTCATCTCACTGGACCTTGGATTCCTGGCGGTAGTCCCTGGCTTTGATACTTGCTTCTGCTGTCGGCAGTTTGGCAACTCATCACATTCTCCTTGCAGCTTTCTGGGCCCAGGGGTTTTTCTGTTGGCCCTCTGCTCTGGCTGCCTCTGATTCAGCGTCCTCCCCTGGGCTTGGACAGGGAGGCTTGCCCTCTGTCCTGGGCTCTGTGGAACCCGCGTCTGGGCCAGAGGTGGATGTGGCATTGAGATGGCATTATGACAAAGGGGCACAAGGAGACTCCGTCCTGCCCTTGGCCACACTCCCTTTTCCCCCGGGGAGGTGTATGCCCAAAAGAGGCAAAGCAAGGCACTTATCACTGTCTTTATCACCTAAGACTTGGACCCCCAATGTCAAATTCCAGAGGGTATGAGTGGCCTAGAGCCAAAACAGGCTTTATACATGCCATAAACACTGAGTGCCTAGGATGTGTCTAGCACTGTTCCAGCTCCTGGGGACATAGCAGTGATTAGAATCAAAGTGCCAGTCCTCCAAGACCTGACGAACTAATGTGTGTGTGTGGGGGGGGGGGGTCACACAAAAAAATCAGCAAAATAACATCAGGCCTCCCGTTCTGTACTCGCCTCACTCTCATCCCCACTGGCCATTCCCAGAGAGTCTGGGAGGATCTGATCTCTGTGATGGAAGAGGGGCCACACGTCAAAGATCAGAGGGAGTGTCAGGACCAAGGGAGGGCAGTTGTCTCGAAGCCTGCTTAGATGAGGGCCCCTGGGTCCTGCTACTGTACGAGAACAAGATGCTTTGGTCCATCGGCAGGGAAAAACCCTTACCTTAAGAGACGGGGGTGAAAGAGCCCTAGGTAACGGACTACTGGAAAGAGCCACACCCGCGCATGCGCACATGTGCGGAGCACGCCCCATAGGACGGGCTTCGCGGGGTGGGTCCTGGATGCTGGGAGTCCTCAAGGAGCTCAGTAAAAATGCAATTTCTCACCCCACCCATCCCAGTCATCCAGAATCCAATGCTGCAGGTGATTCCTAAGCACAGGCACGTTAAAGTTTGGAAGCAGCAGGCTGGACTTTGACCAGGAGCAGAGAAGGGCCCCATGCCTAGATTGGGACCAACCCACAATGATTCCTCTGGGAGACCGGCTGGGAGTGGGAGTGTGGGGTGCGTCCGCAGGGCTGCCTTCCCTGCCCGAGACTGTATTTCAGCAATGTATCATTGCTTGTAAGTTAGTTACTGTAAATGAAATCGTAAAAGAAAAATAGAATGAAAGAGAACTAAATTCCAAAAAGCGTCCTTCCTTGTAATGCTTGACCTGTAATACTTGGGATATCTGCAACTGTCAACATTTCAGCAAATAAATACCATTCTGTGTTTTGCATTAGTTTGTAAACCGCTAAGCCACTATCAAGTGAGTTTTTATTGTCCGAGGAGAAATTTTATGCATGGAAAAGAATAAAGCTGTTTGTGTATTTCAGTTTTTGATTGATTAAGGTTGTAAATTTTAAAGCCTGATTTTATTAACTCATGTTCAACTGACATATCTTGCTATTTTGTTCATAAAACTAGTATTCTCACGTTAAATCTTTTACTTTTTTTGATTAATGTTCAGTTAGCCTATAAATTCTCTAAACATTTAATATCACTTACAAACATTTAAAAATCACTTATTGATTAAATTAGCTCCGACTGCTTAGGCTATAATTAAGCACTTCGAAGATCTAACAAGGCATACTTATGAATCTAACAAAATCTTAGACCCTAAGAATTTAACACTAAGAACTTACACACTTATTCATGAAACATGGTAAGTCTCAACTTGTTGATCTAATCAGATTTATTTAAGCATTTAATCACCAAACTTAATCCACCTCAGTTATGAAATCAATATCCCAAGTCTGATATGTCACACGCTTACATACTTTTCCAACACCTTAAAAAGCAGATACAAATTATACACTTTGAAATGGTGAATGCTTAGTTTTTAAATGAAGAAATACAAAGTTTTTCAATTAAATTTTTCAAGTTCCAAACATGACAGAACACGGATTATTCCAATTACGGCAGCCGTGACTAGCGCACACACCCTTAGACCCATCACAAAAGTGTTCACGGTCCATATGTTGAGCTCCAAGCCTCTAACCAGGCAAGAAGGCAGATTGGGTTGAGGTGACTAAGGCGAAAGTTTAGGGCTTGTACATGCTTACAGACTAGGGTTGTGAGCTCCTTGTTTGCAGCTGCTAACCTGTTACAGATACGGAGAGTCGCCTGGAGATTGGGCTAGTCTGGGGTTGCAGGCCGGATGTGCCTTCTAAAAGAATTTCATCCAATGGGGTAATCACCTATGGGGGTGACTTCCTGTGCTCAAATTTTGCCTGCTACAATCACAAAATTCATCAAAACTTCACCTAAAGAAAGTACAACCAGTGCATCTTTTTTTTTTTTTTTTAAGATTTTATTTATTTATTTTACAGACAGAGATCACAAGTAGGTAGAGAGGCAGGCAGAGAAGGGGGGGGGAGCAGACTCCCTGCTGAGCAGAGAGCTCGATGTGGCAGAGACTTAACCCATTGAGCCACCCAGACGCCCCTCAACCAAACATCTTTCATCCCTGGACATCCCTTAAGTCGTACTGCCTGATACAAGAAAGCCACAGCTCAGTTGGTTAAGCGTCTGCCGTCGGCTCAGGTCATGATCCCAGGGTCCTGGGATCCAGTCCCACATCAGATTCCCTGCTCAGCAGGGAGTCTGCTTCTCCCACTCCCTCTGTTACTCCCCCTGCTTGTGCTCTCTCTCTCTCTCCTGCTCTCTGTCAAATAAATAAATAAAATCTTAAAAATAAAATAAGAAAGAAATCCACAGCTTAATTATTAACCAAAACTTGACTATGGTATGCACATTGACATTTTGGGGAACTCACATATACCTTTTTATTATTTTTTTAAAGTATAACCCACATTCAATATCACAATGGACTTGGACTTCTCACAGATGTCTGTTTCCTTTCTGATACTCAGACTGTCACAACTTTGCTTCCTTCCTTCTTTCCTCCCTTCCCCCCAGCCTTTCTTCCTTTGCTGGATCCCTTTCTAAAATATCTTTTGAAGCTAACATGCTTCTGATATCTTCTAGCAGACTGTGGCCTGCTCTGGTTTTTCTTGCATGGAGGTATGGTATCAGCTCCTTTCCAAGGAGCCCTGGTTTCTTTAAGTGGTGAATGTTATCAGGGACCAATGTCTGGGCACTCCTGGTGCAAATCAGATTATCCACACGAGAACTGAGGCGAGGAGCACTTTCCACTTCCAGGCCTCTAGTGAGAGATCCAGAAAATGAGTTCACACTTATTTGTCCGATTTAACACCAACCCTACTAAGTCCCTTAGAGATATATATTCTGTAAAGGCGTTCGTTTTATTCCCCCCACTTTAAACTACCAGCTTTTAGCTACTAGCTGCTCTGCTTCTTTCAAAACAACCTTAACATGTCATGCTATGTATATTTTAATTATAATATGAATGAACCTTTCCATGTCGTAAATGAACGTGTATTGACTTGGATCCCAGAAGCCCCGGCAGGATTGCAAATGTGTTCCTCGTCCCTTTTATGATCCTTGAGTATCTTATCAACCATCATCCTCTGGCCATTTTATTGACAGGCACACAATTTCATTTCATCAACTCTATTGAGTTCACTAGGCTTGATTCCAATTTCAAAGTGTCAGCTTCAGCTCTCTTCCTTTCTCCCAGAGAGTCTTTGCCTTCTGGCCCTCCTCTGCCTTTTATCCTGGAAATAGGGCTGTCACTTGGCTTTTCCCTGTTATCTTTAAGACTCCTCTCAGGCTGTCTCAGTTTATGTGCCTCCACCATCTGCTCTTTAAAGAGGCCAGACTTTTGGAGAAAATAGAATCAATATATAGTTAGCAAAGTTAACCTATTTGACACAACGTATTTCTGTAAGTACGCAGCTTTGCCTTCCATAGTTCATAGGATGGAGAAAGGCAGAGAACCCAGTTTCCATCAACTTGTACTCAAAGCCCAAAGCCCTCTTCCTGTCATCCATCGTCTGCCGAACCCTCACTTCCGAGTGCTCAGCCTTTGCTCGCCCCGATCCAGCTCCCGCCTCCTGGCCACCCACCTCCACCCACCATTTAGCCTGCAGAGTGACTTGCACGCATCCCGTGTCCTCTTCCCTTCTAGGAGAACAGACCCGAAGGTGCCCCCATGATCCCTGCCTCCTGGTGTTCACACCTGTGTGTGATAACCTGCCCTGGAGTGCATGGGCCCCTGTGCTTCTAACACATAATATGGCGGACGTGATGGGAGGTCACATCTGTGATGAGCTTGTGTTATACAGGTCTCCATCTCACTAACAGACTTGTTCCAGGAGACTCTCTTTGTTGGCCTGATGAAATCATGCCCATGTTGGGAAAGCCCGTGTGGCCACGCACCAAAGACAGCCTCTAAGAGCTGAGGATGGCTTCCAGCAGCCAGCTGGCAAGAAACCAAAGGCCTCAGTCACACAGTTATTTTAAAAAACAAAAATTTATTTTATTTAAATTCAGTGAGCCAAAGACAATGATAGTACCTACTTAGTTTCAGGAAATGAACTCGCACAGCAACCTTAGTGAGCTCGGAGGCAGACTCTTCCCCAGTCGAGCCTCCAGATGGCAACCCGGGACTGCAGCCTCGGGAGAGCAGAAGGCCCAGCGGACGCTGTGCTGGGACTGGTGCATCCAGAGCGTGAGGTCGTAACTAGGGGTTGTCTGAGGGTGCCAGGTCCGGGGTAACATGTTGTACAGCAATAGATAAGTAACACACCTACAAACACTGCTTCTTTTGTTGCCCTCCCACACAGTGGCTGGTTCTGTTCTTCCACGGCATGGTGTAAAGGCTGGAAGGCGGGGGCGGGGGGGCTGGTTTTCCTTACTTCCCACTTCCCATAGACCATTGTTCTGAGTCTCAGCCATCTGGTGATGCCACCTTCTTCCCCTCCTGAGACCTTCTGCCATTTACTGACACCATGGTCCCTCATTCTTTGAGGATCTCAGCATCTGTCTCATATTCTCCTCTCATCCTATGTGAATTCAGTGTTGGTTTGGGTGAAGTTTTCTTTCTTCCTTTCTGTCTTTTTTTTCTTTTCTTGCTGTTTTCTTTCTTAAAATTATTTTATTTCAATTCAGTTAGCCAACATATAGTACCTACTTAGATAGTACCTACTTAGATTCAGAGGTAGAGTTCAGTAATTCATCACTTGCATATAACAACCAGGGCTCATTTCATCATGTGCCCTCCTTAATGCCCATCACCCCAGTGACCCTATCTCCCCACCCACCTCCCCTCCAGCAACTCCTCAGTTTGTTTCCTAGAGTTAAGAGGTTTGGGTGACATTTTCAGCAGGTACCCTGGCTTGTTGGTTTCTTCATTTCCTTCTCTCTGCAGGCCAACTCTTTTCTCTCTAAGCCACCCATCTCCACGGTCACAACTGGGGCTTTAACATCTCTGGGAACTGGTCCAAAATCATAGAGTCAGGCTGCCCCTCTCTGACCTCACTCCTCCTTTCCTGTCTGCTGGCTGGCTGCCCCCATGGCGGTCACTGCTCCTCACCAGCACCTCTGCTCCGCTGACCTCTCTGATTACCCCCACCCCTCAGCACTCTTACTTTTTTTCTGTTCTTATCAAGCTTAGAGTCCATGTGAATGCCTAACCTTGATCCTCTGTCATTTGGTCACACCCATCTGGCAAACCCCCAACTATCCCAAACGAGCGTGCTTGCATTCAAGCAGCTGCTGGGAAAGTCACACAACAGGGAATATTGGTTCTGCATAAATTCATGGTTGCTATGTTCCAACAAGCCCTTAATACAGCCAGGGAACACTGGTAAGTGTCTGTGATGATCTCAGTCTCCCACAGTGATGATTTCAAGCCTCTGGCGCTTCTTTTCCCTTGCACTTGCAGCAAACGAACTTGTCTCTGTCTCTCAGCCTTCAAAAAAAAAAAAAAAAAAAAAAAAAAAAAGGGAAAATAGAAGCCATCAAATGAAAATCCCCATATAGGACACAAATCCACCTACGTTTGCTCCCATCCCATCCTCTTTTCCCTCTTATTGTGAAGCAAGCGTTCTCATCTTTCCTGCTTTGGCTGGATCTCATCGCTTGGAGCTTGGATTCCATCCCTTCTCTTCTTCTATAAAAGCTTTTACTAGTTGTGGTCTCTTATCTTTCCCATATATTCAACCTCTTCCTCTTGATTGGATCCTCCCCATAAGCTTTTAAATATATGTATTTTTGCCATGAATTCTCTCTTCTTCTTCCAAGACTTCAATTACCTATATATTAGTATTTCTCTCTTTCAGATTGTTTACTTTCTATTGATTTATCTTCAGGTTCATTTTCTCCTTCCACTGAGATCTTATTTGGCCAGTAAGCCCATCCAGTGAATTTTTTAAAAATACCAGATATTTAGTTCTCGAATTTGCATGTGAGGGGTGCCTGGGTGGATCAGTTGGTGAAGGGTCTGACTCTTTCTTAAAAAAAAATATTTAATATTTATTAAGTATTTTGAAGAAATTTTAATATAAAATCATTTTGGGCTTACAGAAAAATTACAAAGATAATACAGAAAGTACCCATTTATCGCCCACACCCAGGTTCCCCCAATTTTTTTATTTTTATTTTTTAAAAATTTTCAGTGTTACAATATTCATTTTTATGAATTTATGCACCACACCCAGTGCTCCATGCAATCTGTGCCCTCCTTAATACCCACTACCAGGTTCACCCATTCCCCCAGCCCTCAAGCATCTGACTCTTGATTTCAGCTCAGGTCATGATCTCAGGGTTGTGAGATCAAGCCCCACGCTGGGATCCGCACTGGGCATGGAGTCTACTTAAGATTCTCCTTCTCCCTGTCCTCTGCTCCTCCCCCGCTCATACTTTCTCCCTCTCTCTCAAAAATGTTTTAAAAATTCCATTTGATTCTTTTTTATATTTTTATAAAAATTTTTATATATTTATATATTTTTTATATTTTCTATTTTTCTGCTGTGGTTTCCTATCTGTTCATTTATTATAAATACATTTTTCTTTATACCCTGAACAGAGTTATAAAAGTTGTTTTAAAATTCTTGTCTGATCATTCCAACATCTGAATTATCTGGGATTGGCATCAGTTGCCTGCTTATCCTTTGAGAATGGGTCACATTTTCCTGGTTCTTTGTATGTTGAGTAATTTTGGATCATATCCTGAGTATTTTGAAGGTTATGTTGAAGAGACTCTGGATTCTATTTTATCGCTCAGAAAAGCACTGATTTTTTTTTTTTTAAGCAAACAATTAACTTGATAACACCCAAATTACAGACTTGTCCTACCTGCTGTAGGCAATTGCTCAAGTCTCAGTCTGGTTCTTTCATCTTTAGCTGGGACCCTGCTTGTATGCGGTTCAAGGTAAGCCAAACACTTGGGCAGAGTTTATTTTATTTTATTTTATTTTTTTAAAGATTTTATTTATTTACTTGACAGAGAGGCAGGCAGAGAGAGAGAGAGGGAAGCAGGCTTCCCGCTGAGCAGAGAGCCTGATGCGGGCCTCGATCCCAGGACCCTGAGATCATGACCTGAGCCGAAGGCAGCGGCTTAACCCACTGAGCCACCCAGGCGCCCTTGGGCAGAGTTTATGCAGAGAAATCTGTGTTCCTTTTTTCTGGCTCTTTTCTTTCCTCTTTCTAGGATTCACCCCTCACTCTTCAACAACCCTGACTGCTCTGGGCTCTATCCTCTGCCTCCTCCGCCCAAGAAACTGTGGGGTTTCTATGGAATTATAGCCATCCTCTGCTGCACCGAGACTGTGGTCAACATGGGGAAAATCCACACACACACACACATAGGAACTCATCTCATGACGGTTTTTCTTCTACGCTTAGAATCCCCTCCAAAATCTGTCTACACAATTCGCTCTCCGTGGTCCTCACGTGGTTGTTGGTTGGTTTGGTTTTCTTTGGTTCATTTCTTTGTCTTGATTGTTGTCCAGAAAGCGTATTATCTGTGAGAGGGCTGGTCAGTTACAAACAGATTCATCTACACCAGAAGTAGGACTCTTTCCACGGATTGGCTCAGTTCTCCCTACTGAATTCCTCAAACCCTCCCTTGATCCACAGCCTTCTTCAGCTATCTGCCCTGTGTATCTTCCTAGCTTCTTTTCTTGCCATAATTGTCTTTTCCCATTTCTCACCTTCTACTCCCCTCTCAACACTCTCCAGCCCAGCTTCTGTGTCATCACTTTGATGAAATGACTCTTTCCAAGATCCCCAGTGATCTTCAATCGCGGAGTCTGATGGATACTTGTTAGCCCTCATCGTCTTCGAACTCATGATCTTTTCCTTAAATCTAGTCCTCTTCCCCATTGCCTGTCTCAATGGACGGTTCCAACTACCATGCCCTTAGGGTGATCAGAAATCTGACAAGTCGTTTTTGACACTTTTCCCTACCTGGTTTCCCATATCCGTCACCCATCTGTACATCTCATCTTCTCAATCTCTCTCCAGTCTATCCATATCCTTCCTTCATCACTACCCCAGCCTAGACCAAGCTGACCTCATCTTGTGCCTAGAGCAGGGCTTACGCCTCCTGTAACCATTTTGGCCCCCATCACTCTCCAATTTGTTCTCTATACTACAGCCAGAGTGAGTGTCTCAAAAATGCAAATCCAAGCCTGTCATTCTTTGTATAAAACACTTCTGTGATGACTTATGTATCTTAAGACATATGTGCATGTCAAAATCCTTCACAGGGCCCGCTAACATCTGCTGCTTATGTGATTCTTTGCCCTTATCTTGTGCCATGCCCGGAAGACACATTACCGTTTCCTGTACTGTGGCAAATTGATGATCAGATTTAAGGCTTTTAATTGGCCAACCCTTTTAGATGTGGTTTTGGTTGGAAGGGCGGAACTTGAGTTGTGATTTTAAACCATGGAATTGCCTTTGATAAGCGTATAGGGATAATCTAAGGTCATTAAGAATGTTAATATAAATGTAATTCATATAGCTATTACTGTTAGATTTATTAATTTCAACCCACCACGCAATTTGCTACCCACGGGTTGAGGTAGTTGGTATGCGTGTGGCACCCGCGCGTGCACAGACACTCACAGATGGCTTCCATGGGTTTCTGTGTCCTCTCCGTCAGGTGTAAGAGTGCCAACAGCTGTAGCTTGACCTTCAGCCCTTCTGTGGGGGTGTTTTGCTTTCCTCAGGCTCCGAACTTTCTGTCTGATTTCACAATGTTGCCTGTGCATTTTTGTCTTTACAGGGCACATGCTGACTGCTAGGAATCCCAGACATAGAATCTGTACTTTTTCAGGCAGAGTCTGAGCAAGACTTTGTAAGACCTAGGTGCTTCCAAACCACTCTAGGCGTGCGTGCTTCCCACAGGCACCCACCCACCTTGGGTCACACACATGCACCTGGGCATAGCCTCTCAGAAATACTGGTGTTCATTACAGGCAATGGTTTTGATCAGTCTCTGTTTTCACACTCGAGAACTTGGGTCTAGGCCACTGTCACGCTCACAATACCTCTGAAGGTAGCCAGGAATCTAGAGGCCCTAACTCGAGCCAGAAGTAGGCGATGTTTGCTGTTGCCTGTTTTTATAAATAAAGTCCTTTTTAAAAAAAGATAGATTTGTTTATTTGTATGTTTGTTTGTTTGTTTATTTGAGGTGGGGAGGAAGAGCAGAGGGAGAGGGAGAGTTAGACTCTGTGCTGAGCACGGAGTCCAATGCAGGTCTCGGTCTCAGGACCCTGGGATCATGACCTGAGCTGAACCCAAGAGTCAGATGCTTAACTGACTGAGCCACTCAGGCATCCCTGGCAATAAAGTCATGCTTATTCATTTCTGAATTGCTTATGGCCGCTACAGGGGCAGTGTTGAGTAGTTGTGACAGAGACTGTTATAGACTACAAAGTCGAGAATATTCAGTGTCTGGTCCTTTACAGGAAAAATTTACAGACCTCTGATTTAGTACAGTTTTCTAACTTAGCAACAATCCATGCTGAAGTGGAGTTGCCGGATTTAACAACTAAAAATACAGGATACTCAGATAAATGATGAAGAATTTTTTAAGAATTCTTTTTTTTTTTTTTAGCATTAAGTATGTCCCAAATACCACATGGTGATCCTATGACAAAGGCTTGCTCAGCCCTGCTACTCCTCCCTCACTGAGCTTTGGAAGAGAAAGAAGTTGGGGGAAAGAGGGGCCCTTGGGATGATTTGCATTCTTTAGGGGAGGGAGTGTGGAAAGAAAGCCGGGGAGCCATCTTTGGTCACTTCTGTTTTCTTCACCATGAGGATGGGGGGAGGTCTGGTTTGGGTCCTCTGGGTGCAGCTGGCAGCCTTCCAAGATCAGTAAGCACTCTTCAAACTGAGCAAATGGTGAAGGGAGTGGCATAGGGGAGGAACTGTTTCATTCCTCACTCCTGAAAGTGCTTCTTTCAATGAGCAGCTCACAGTGCATCCGGCTGAAGGTTATAAATCTTCTCTGGGTCTGGTTTGGTGCCTGGTCCCCAGGAGATGCAGAAACTACCACTCTTCACTGGGAGATGGGAGGTAGGTCTCCCCACCTGCTCCACTTCCTGTTCTCCCTGTCTTCTCCACAGTGGAGGGCTGGTTGATGTCACTTGCTAGGGAAGACACCTGTGCAGTCACCTGGCTCCTGTAGCCAAGGGGGTGCTGGACACAGTAGCGGTTAAGTGCCCTAGCCCTGGAGCTTGACAACTTGGGCTTCTATCCTGGCTCAGTCTTTTAGGGCAACAGGACCTGGGGGAAGTTACCTACACTCTGAGCCTCTGTCCCCTCATCTGTAAAATGAAGGGGCCCTGATAGCACCTATCTCGTGGAGCTGTTGTGGGGATCAAATGAATGGAAACATGGGAAGTACTTGGAACGGTGCCTGACATGTAAGCACTTGGGAAATGTTTGCTTGTTCTCTGCTTTGCAAGCTTGCTTGGAGAAACCTATGACCCCTTGTGATGGTGCTCCCATCCTCCGGCAGTGTGAACTCTGCCCGCTAGGTGTCGCAATGCAGCAGGCACCATCCCTTAGCTTAACTTGGGGGAACGTGTGCTTACCATTTTTGATTTGCCTTGGGGATTTCAAGGGGGATAAATGGACACACAATCTTTTGAAGTCTTTAGGGCTTCAGAAATTCCAGCAGAACTGCTGACGACCAGTGCTGGAAGGAGCTGTTTGGAGTACTGCCTTTGTTCATAGTTAAAGAGACATATAATTATTCCCCCCCAAACCAAGCTATTTTGAGAGTGAAAGGGCGACTATTAATAACTATGCCAGGACAAGTAAAGTAAGTGGATTGTGGCCTGACAACCTGGATATAGTCACCTTATCAATAGGATAGTTATTCCTCAGCGTTTCCAGAATCTCCAGGGCAGAAATGCAATAATGTTCCTTAAAAGTCCACTACAGTGAACATGGTGGCTCCAT
The DNA here is from genome assembly GCF_030435805.1 of Mustela lutreola. Lineage (NCBI taxonomy): Eukaryota > Metazoa > Chordata > Mammalia > Carnivora > Mustelidae > Mustela > Mustela lutreola. The sequence goes on from NC_081297.1 coordinate 45,125,997, forward strand.
GCTTTTGGGAGCTCCTGCTTAAGCTCTAAGTACCTTGCCACCTTGTCAGGTCAGTTGAGTTTTGTCCTCAGCAGACATGAGCAGCCTCACGAACTGCAAGTCCCCTTGGCTGCCTTTGTGTTCAATAATTCCATATCCCCTACAGTTTTCCCTATGTGGTTTTCTTGCAGCTGTAAACCCATCTGGGGGCACTGAGTCCCCCCAAATCTGGATGTGTTAACGGAGGACAAACAAACACTTTCTGGGGTTTTGCTGAGGGACCTCTAAGGTTTCTCCATCCCTAAGGCTCCATAATTCTATTATTTCTGATTTGTCTTCCTTTAAAGGGCAGGAGGAAATTAACATTTGTTTAGGCTCCCAGGATGCGTCAAATATTGTGCTTTTTTTTTTTTTTTTTAAAAGATTTTATTTGAGAGAGAGAAAGGGAGAGTATAAGCAGGGGGAGTAGCAGCTAGAGGGAGAAGAGAAAGGAGGCACCCCACGGAGCAGGGAGCCCATGCTGGCTCCATCCCAGAATCCAGGCATCATGACCCGAGCAGAAGGCAGATGCTTAACAGACTGAGCCACCTAGGTGCCCCAAATATTGTGCTTTTGCCTCCATCATCTCCTCAACCCTGTGGCATTGGTACTAAGCAGTCACATCTCACAGGTAAGGAAACTGAGGCCTAGAGAGGTCACAACCCATAAGAAGCCGAACCAGGATTCCCTTCCGGGTCTGTCGAGCTCCAAAGCCCCTTTGTCACTTGCACAGCAGACTGCCTCTCTTTATTTTTACAGGAGCACCTGCTCCAGTGCAGGTTCTCTAGCAAGTCCCTTTCCCTCCCTGGATCTCAGTTTCCTCTTCTGGAAGCTGGGCAGAGCTAGCAATCCTGTGCTGAAGGGCTGCTCGGTGACTGGAGACATTGGGGTCCGTGGGGGTTAGTGTAGGAAGACTCTGGGTGGGGGGCCGTGAACAACGCTTTGAAGGAAGGTAAAGGGGAGTCAGAAGGAGGTGGATTATTTGGTTATGTAATGAACACTAGCAGGGCTGTAAGTGCATAAAGGGGAGGGGGCCCAGGAGATGAGTAGGAGCTGCCAGTCCAATTAGGAGAGGCCAAGGGGAACCTGGTGATTACAGTCAGGTTTAAAAACTCTGACCCAACTCATACTCAGCCCACCACCGTGCACGTGGGCAGTACTGCTTCCGCCTGACGAAAATAATGCTGAGAAGCGACGGCTGTTCAGCCTCACTTCGGAAAAGGGTCGAGGCCTCTGGCTTCCACAATCCAGGCTTCGTAAGGCCTATCGGCCGCGCTGGGCCAGAGCTGCCTCCTGCAGTTTTCCCTGCTTCAACCCAGCTCCTCCGCCGCACGATGCCCTTTACCCGCACTTGGAGGCCTTTCGCTCTTGGGGAGACAGATAGCCGCTCCTCCTCTAGGGTATCTCCGGACAGGGTCACTACACACCCGCGTCGTCAACATCTCAACCGGTCCGCCCCGAATACCCGGGACGGATTTCTCAGGCGTGGGGGAGGGGCGGGAGGCCAGCCTGCGCGGCTCGCGGGGTACAGCCGCGACCCAGGCCGCGACCGCCCTCGGGGCGGGGCGAGGGCGCGGACTCCCGGGCTCCGACCGCTCCCTTCCCACGACCGCTCGCGGCGGCGGCCCGGGCCGGCGGGGGGCAGCGGACCAGCGTCGCGCGGGCGGTTCGGCGGAGCGGCCGGTCTGGACCCCGCGGCGGGAGGGGAGGAAGACTTCCGGAAGGAAGCCCAGAGGGCGGCCACTCCTGGCTCGGGACGCCGGTGCCTAGCGCAGCCGTGGGCTCCCTGCGGGCTCCCTCCGGCCCGCACAGAGCGTGGCGACTCCCGGGACCGGCTCCGGCTCCCTCCCTGGGCTCCGATCCCTCCCCCTGCGGTCGAGCTGCCGCCCCCTCGGCCCCGCCCCGCCCCACGGCCAGCCCCGCCCCGCGGCCTCGCCATTCCCGGGCAGGCCCCGCCCCCCGCCGCGAGCCCCCCCCCCCGGCCCCGCCCCCCGTTTCCGCTGGCGGCGGCGGTGCGGGAGAGGGAGCGAGCCGGGACCCCACGTTCCCCTAGCGAGGTGAGTGCGGCCCGGGGCGGGCTGGCGGCGGGCCGGGGACCCGGGAGCGCGAGACCTTGTAGAGCTCCGGCGGGCTGTGGGCGGGCCGGGCTAACCCGCGCCCGGGTCCCCATCGTGGGGAGCGGCTCGGGGGCGCCCCGGGGAGGGGTGACGGGAGGGCGGCAGTGGGCGAGCCGAGAGTAAGGGATGGGGTAGGCGCCGTGTGAGGACGCGGGAAGCGGCTGGGGAAGGGGTGTGTGTGGTCGGGGGGCCCCGTAATAGAGCGAAGAGGGCTCTGCTGGGGGAGAGGTTGGAGGAAGACCCTTTGAGAGAGGGGCTGCGGGAGAGACAGTGGAATCCCGAGTGAAGGGATGGGAGGGCTGTAGGATGCAGCAGAAAGGGAGAGCCCCAGAGCTGTCAAGGCTTTCTGACTGTGTGGCCCAGTGGACCGGCTTGGGGTAGTCCCTAGAGCGCCCCCAGGGAAGGCGGGGGCTCGGGCAGCGCTGGGATGCTGCCTGTGCCTCCCCCCCCCCCCCCCCCCGCCCCACTCCTTGGGCCACCGCTGGCAGATCGGCAGTCACAGTGACAGGGCTTTGGCACAGCCCGAGTTCCAAGATGTAGTCCATCTGTGCGTCCAAGTTTGGGACTTTAAAAAACTTTCTTGTGGTTACGAGAAAAAAAAAAAAAAGTCCAAACAAGAAACTGGCTTGTTATGTGAGCAGAATTTGTACTTATGTATCTCGGAATTGGAATCTTCGATTGTTCTCTTTTTGAAAAAGAAGATATTGACCTCTTCCCTGACTCCTCCCCAAATGCCTGTACTGTCTGGGCCAACCTGCAGCATTGGAATAATATGGGGTCGCCTGGGTTGTGTCAGCCTTTCCTCCCCATCCCAAAAATGAGGATAAGAGGGCAGCAGCTCACTTCCCTTTGGTTCAGAGGAGCAGACTCATTATATGAGGGTGTCCTTCTGACCTGTAGCTGTCCCCTTCTCTGAGGTGATTCAGGTATTTCCTCCTCCAGGAAGCTTTCCTGGACTAGTGGAGAAAACTAAGGACTCATGCTCTGATCCCTGTATACCCGCCAGCTTTCCTCTCTCTACTAAAAATAGCCACAGAGAATGTTTTCTATGTATGTTCTGCTAAAAAGATGTGCAGTCAGCTTGTCACCGTAAGTAATGGGGAGGGGAGGCGAGGTATTATGTATAATTTCAAACAATGGACTGGACAAATCATTTATATTTAGCTAAGGAATGTAGCCAGGGAGGCAGACATTCACGGGGCTTCCTATCTTCCACCTGGTCCTGGCAGGGCTGATGCAGCTGGGCTTTGGGTTGGGGGTGAGGGGGGAGAACAGGACTGGGGTGGATGAAACTGGAGGGTAAATCAGCTCTGCACTTACTCATTGAAGACCTGCTGTGGGCAGGGTCCCCGAACAGCTGAAAATAGACCAGAATGGAATGGGATTTTTTTTCCTTTTGGTTTGACTAAATCAGATTTTAATCTTTAAATCTATGAACAGATATTTAGCATTGCTAACGATGACCAGTGTTTATAAAGTAATTTGTAGTTGGCCAAGTGCTTTCCCTGCACATTAGCTGTATATAATTTTATTTGAGGCACAAATAAATATATATTTATTTGTGTATAATTTTATTTGCCTTCTTACAGATTGGGAAAATGAAGCTCAGAGAGGGTTAATGACTTCTGTGAGGTTACAGAACTGATTAGGTGGAAGAAGCAGAACTTGAACCCGTGGCTTCTGACTCCCCCCAACCCCCTCACCCCTGCCATGTGTTTTGCGTTATGCTATGCTGTCTCTGCCATTCTTCCCCATTGAGTTTGTGGAGTGCTGGGCTCTGGCCTTAGCTCTAATACCATCTGTTTGTGCAGCCCTGGGCATGTTACCTCCCCTTTTCAGCTCTGTGTTTTGGAGGGTTACTGGATTAAAACGTTTCTAGAGTCTCTTCCTGTATTAGATAATTGACCAAAAAAAAAATGCTAATGGCAGCCAATCAGTCAAGTAATAAGTGCTCCCTATTTAAAAATTTTTAAACTGTGGTATAAAAACATAACAAAATGTACCATCTTAGCCGTTTTAAAATGTAGAGTTCAGTCATAGTAAGTATACTCATGTTGTGCGGAAGATCTCCAGAACTTTTTCATCCTGCAGGACTGAAACCGAAGGCCCATTAAACAGTAGCGCTCCACTTCTTCCCCCCCACCAAACCACAGTTCTCCTTAGTGTGCTTTATTATTCTCCTACTGTGTGCTCAGTACATGTTGGCCTTGAGGAATTAATAAGGCCGGTTGTGGAGAAGCAGCCCAGCTCAAATGGGAGGAGGGCCTTGGGCCTGTGGTAGCTAGCTGGAGAACGGCCCTTATCCCAGCCTCTTGTGTCTGTAATTCCAGTCCCTACTGCATTGTTAAGTGAGTGAGTGAGTGGGTGAGGCCTTGGGCAAGTGCCTCACCTCTTGCAGCTTTAGCTTCCTGCCTGCGAAAGGAAGATAACAATACCAAGCTCTCAGGGCTGTTAGAAGGAGCAATGAGATAGCTTCGGGCCTCACACACAGCAGGTGTGCAGTAAATAGTGGTTGTTATTTATAACCTAGCTGAGGAGACTAATAAGCTCAGAGCAAGAGAGGACAAGACTTCTTTTCTTCTACCATTAAAGCCCAGGCCTCTTGTGATTGTCATCCTCACTGATTAAGAGGGAACGGATCAAATCCAGGTACCCTAGCCTGGCCCTCAGCATCCTTCCTATCCATTCCCAGCCTTCCTGTCTAGCCTTATCTCCCGGCCTTCTCCCCCAGGGACCCTCGGTTCCAGCCAAACTCATCTCCCAAGCATGCTTTGCTCATTCCTTCTTTGTCCCTGAGTTCACACTGTTCTGGTTTTCTGGAGTGCTCTTCCCCACCCCAACCTCCCCCTCTTTCAAGACCCTACTCATGTTTGAGTTCGTTCCTGGAGCCTTCCCGGGCCACCCATCCCCAAAGCACCTCTTTTGCGTTCGAACTCCTCTGGCATTTTCTGTCTCTATCTCTCCTGGCTTTTACACACTGCCCGGGGTGATTCTTTAGTGAATTCCACAAGCACCGAATGTGTGTGTCATAGTACAAGAGTCCGGGCTAAATTCCCATGATGCAAAAATGAAAAAACGTAAAGGCCCTTGTGTTCATGGGGTGTATAATGCAGGAAAGGGTTAAGAAAGGCCTTCAAAAAGTGGCAATTCAAGGTATAAGGTGTGTGGCCTACGGTATTGTGGGGGTTCAGACAGGGGAATTGGTCACCCCAATCCTGGAGCAGCACCCCACGCAGCAGGTGGTGTTTGATGTGAACTTGGAAGAGTGGCTTGCAGTTCAGCAGAAGGAAGAAGGATCAGCGTGCAGAGAGGTGCTGAGAGCGTGGGCTGATGAGTGGGTTGTGTGAAGGGAAGCAGAGGAGAAAAGCCTGGACAGGTAGACAGTGGGCCTATTGTGGTGGCCGCACATGCGCAGCCCAGGAATTCCATCCGTCCATCCATCCATTCACCCATCCTTCCGTCCACGTGAAGTCGAGTGCCCACCATGTGCAGGCGCTGAGCTGCTGCTGGGGAGACAGCAGTCAACACTGGGAGGCCCGGGAACTCTGTGGGTTCTGGCATAGGGGCTGCAGAAGAAGGGCTAGGGCTAAGGAGGGAGGGTCTGGGGTCTGGGAAGGGGGAAAATCATGGAGGGGAGAGCACTGGACAGCTGTGAGGAATGGCAAGGAGAGGACCTGGACCAGGATTGTTTTGAAGGCAGAGCTGAGGACTTACCTGGATGGGCCTGGTGAGGAAACAAGGAAGGGGGGTTGGACTGAAGCTGATTCTAAGCTGGCTGACTGTCGGTGGGCAGCGCCATTTGCTGTTCGCAGTGCTTACAATCCTTTCTCCAAGTAGATTGGAAGCCCCTTCTGGATGTGGATTGCAGCTCCCTGTGTGTTCTTCCTGGCCCAGTGCTCACTGCTGAGTGGCACAGAGTGGGCACAGTGTGGACCTCTGAAATGGTCCTCAGGAAATGAATCCTGCACCTTCTACAATGCCAGATTTGCATCCATGGCAATATTTACTTGTACACGGGCCTTTTTCCAGAGTCACGTTCTGCAGAGAGCCTAATGTCTCCTGTATATATTTTTATTGCCCGAGTTAACTACCCTTCCAACCTCGCTCTGGTTTTCTCTCTCCCTTGATGGCCATTTTCTGCCGCAATGTTATAGCTCCACGAGATAACCGTGGATGTGGTGGAGGTGGAAAGAACGACATGGCCTGTTTCTTTCCATCAGCCCCTCACGTAGGGTACATGAGTCAGAGTCCCGTCTCAGTAAAGTTATATCGTTGTACAGATCTTGAAACTTCAGATCATTTGTCAGGGGTCAGAATTACAGATGTTAAACCCTCAATGCCAAGGGTCTACCCAGGGCTGGCATGGATAGGTTTGATGTGGATAGGTTTAACGTAGATACAGTACCTCTGTAACTGCCCGTAGCAGACATCACTAATCGATCACACCATCATAACTGGGGAGCTGGGGCTCGGGTTCTGCGCGAGATGCTTCAGGCACCCACTATTAGCGGGGTGGCATTGGCACCGCAGCTGAAACCAGTTTCAGGCGGCTTCTGTGTCTGTTGATTGAATAGATTCTCAGTAGGAGGCTGCTTCCCCAAAGGGTGGCCGTTGTTGGACACAATTCACCGTGGAGTGGCTTCCCAGCAGAGTGATGACTTAAATTTTTTTTTTTTTTAACCTTCCTGCAGGAATATCCTGGGATCTTCTCTTATCTGTCAGCAGCCAAGGGATTTTGCAGGGAATTCAAAGGAACAGGTCAGTCTGGGCTGGTCATGTGGTCTCTGAAAGTGTGTGTTAGAAACCGTCTCAAGTCTCCTGTGCCCTTAACTGTGGATTGGGGAGGGAGGGCAGAATGGGACGCTGATATTTTCTAGATGTCTCTCTGTCGTTGCTCTTGACTTTGAATTGATAAGCTCCTTCAATGGGGCTTTGGGGGCTAGGGAGACAGTTATCCCCCTCCCCACTATTTCTAACTGCCAGTTGGGGTAGTACTCTCAACTTCTTTCCTAGCCACCCTGATTATAGGGAGGAGACCTAGGGAAATAGGAGAGGCCTATAACTTCCTGCTTCCTGTCTCCTCCCAGCAAGCTTGGGGGCCAGGATGGAGGACCTCCCGCTAGCTGGCCAGAAAAGAATCTAGGGGAATCTGGCCAATCCTACCTATTTCTGTCCCTTCATACTGGCCGGGGCAGCCAGGCCCTGGCCCTCTGGTTGCCGCCCCCCCCCCCCCCTCCGCTGGCCCTCCCTAGGATCCTAATCTCTGCTGTAGAGGCTCCTGGGGTCTTGCTGATAGCTTCTTTTGTTCTCAGCACTTGCGCATCAAGGCCCCCCCCCCCCCCCATCCCCACTGGAGCTAGGCGGGAGCTGTTTGGCAGGTAGGCAGCCCTGGTGGATGGGGCTGATTCAGGTTCCCTGGGGTTGCTGCTTACAGACCTGGACCTTTTTGTGTTTTAATTTATGTGTGTTTTATCCGGTGGCTCCCTCCTGCTGGGTGATTTGTAAACCTCTCACCTTCCAAGAATTCAGCAGTGTGGGGGTGGGGAGGGGGGCGGAGGGTGGAAGGGTGGTGCTGGCAGACTGCTCACCTTGCCAGAAGATTCCTTTCTCCACGAGTTCCGGGGGAGGTGCTATGCTGGCCCCCAGTGGCCGGACCTCTTCTTGTCCTGCCATACTTTGCATATCATACTTAGGATGCCAGCGCTCACAGTTGTCACCATCATCAGGGAGCCTCCGTTTCAGACTCTTTATGTCTACAATGAATGTAACCGAAGTCCTATCACATCTTACTTTAAACCTCTCTGATTTCACCCAGATCCTGTGAGGTAGCCCTCGTTTGCCCCCACATTACAGTTGCTGCAGCGGGTCGGGGCAGGGCCAAGACCACATCTGGAGTGGGAGGTGGGGCAGGGATTCCAGGCCGAGCAGCCTGACTCTGCAGCCCCTGCCCTTCCCACTGCAGACCTGCCCCTCCCGGTGGCTCCTGAGAATTGCGTCCGGGTCGTCCTTTGGCCTGCTGCGCGCAGGAATGCCAGAGCTCCCATTTTAAGTCTTCCCCCCTCCTCCCAGGGGCCGGGATGGGGTGTCTGCTTTCACGTCGCAGCTCTGGGATTTGGAGCACCGCCTGCGGATGGACAGCGGCGCAGGCCCGCCGGGCCCAGCAGCCTGAGCTGTAGAAGTCTGGTGGGGAGCAGGCGGCAGGGAGGGGAAAGGCTGGAGGACTCAGCATCTCCTGGCCGCCCGCAGGACCGCCTGGCCACACACGGGACCGCCTGGCCTGTCGTGGAGACTCTATGGGGCCTGCTCTTGGCGGTGTGGTCCTGCCAGGGCGAACATGGGGGTGACAGACAGGCCCTGACATCACCAGTCGTTTCTGGCCAGAAGACCGTGGGGAAACCTGAGGGAGGGACCCTCCAGACAGGAAGTTTATTTTCTCCTATGGTCTTGGCCTCCCGGGGCTTTGGTGTTGTCATTTCTTCTCATAGTGCTCTTGAGCCTCTGGGATGATGGCCAGCTCCTGGGATGGGGGGTTTCTCATGTGGCTCCGGCCTCTGCCTCTGATGGGCTTTGGACCTTTGGCAAATGAGTTGCTTTCTTCAGGCTGGTTTCCTCACCTGCAGAATGGGGGCCCGGACGGTTCCTTTAGCTCTGACGAAGGTGGCCTCTGAGTGGGATGAGGGGGTTTTGGCTGCCAGTCCCAGGGTTTCCCAAATACGTCCTCCTCTCACCAGGGCCCTCTCTGCCTGGAGCCTAGAGGTGGATGGAAGAGGAAAGAGTGAAGTTAATGGTTAAACCGGAGGCCCTGATTTCTGAGGGAAGTCGGACTGGGGGCGGAGGTTGTTTGCAGAGATGGTCTGTCAGGTTGGTGGTAGGGTTCTGTGGCCTGAGTTCCGTCCCATGCTGTGGCTCTGCTGCCGCTTTCATTTTGACTGCCTCCTACCCCTGCCTGATGCCTTTAGGAGCTAGAAAGTTCCACTGCTGCCCTCCAGCCAGATGAGTCAATAATTTCGACTTCAAGTAAAGCCCCAGCATCATGAAACGAGAGTATCTGCCTGGGTGTAGTCCAGCTTCCAAACCCTTTCCCTCCTCTCAAACCAACAGCTCAACCTGAGCTGGTTGAGGCCGTCCTGAACGGGACGCAGCTAGAAGGAGCGTCACTGTGCGCATGCTTTAGTTTATACTCTCAGAAGGGAAATGTGGATTGTTTCCTGACTATTCATTGTTTAATACTATCTTTGCTTTTGAGTTTACCACATCCCTTCTCCCCTTGTTTTCCTTCTCACTCCCCACACAGTGGCTGGAAATGAATTGTACATCGAATACTCATTTACTTTTTGAGAGTCTTGTGACCCTTTTTGTGTTCCGTGGTCAGTGTTCGTTCAAATATCTGACCTTGTGATGGGGATGGGAAAGGAAAGGATGTGGATGGATGGCTGTCCAGGGGGTCTGAAGAGTCAGACGGCTCAGCAGACCCCCTGGGAATGCCCCCTGCCCCCGATTTTTGGGGGAGGCTTGACTCTCCCTGCAGGAAGGCTGAGGGTCCTGTAAACCTGGCACAGGATCTGGGTGAGTCTTGGCCTTGGCCTCAGCAGCATAGGTCACTGCTAACCCTTACAGTTCCTTTGTGCACATTTGAAAAACTGCCCTTTCTCAGGTTAAAAAGAAAAATTAAAATGAATAAATGATTGTAAAACCTGAACAATGTCCAGCTGTGCCGGGGAAGTCTCCTGGAGCCCCTGTGGGCAGTATAGCCCAGGCTGTCTGCACCGGGATACGCGCACCACCTGCCACCCCATGGGGGCACACGTGGCCCACGGTGGCACAGTCTCCAACCACTCCCAGGGAAGGCTATGGTCCGGCTCTGAGTGGGGGTAAGGGCCTGGGGCTGGGGCTGGGGAGGGGCCTTTGAGAACAATGGCAAGGGGGAGGGAATGATGGCGGGGAGAGGGGGCTTCTCTGAGCAAGGCTGGAACAAGGTGCGGCCAGGCATATGTGTCTGCGTGTGTGGGGGTTAGTCTGTATGTGTTTGCCCCAACGTGTGTGTGGCTGGGTGTGACTGTGTGGGTTTGTGTGGGAAGGAGTTCTCCTGCACGGTTCTGGGACTTGGGTGAGAGGCCCATCTGAGCCCTTTCAGTCCATCATTACATACCTGTGATGTGAATGCCTCATCCTTAGAGGGTGACCGCAGACTCGAACACAGCACCCGGCAGCCATTCCTGAGCACTCTCACCTGGCCACCTGCCGCAGGGTGGAAACAGGCTGAGGGGCCTGCCACTCTCCGACAAGCCCCGGAGTGGGGGGTGGCACCTGGGACAGAGGGAGCAGATTCTGCCCGAGCAGGTCCCCAGCCCCCATTTGGGCTGCACCCTAGAAAAGGGCTCAGAGGGGCAGGGTGACTGGCTGGGTTTGAATGGAATGACATGTTGTGTTTTAGAGAAAGCGTGGTAGAGGTCTGGGCTTGCAATTTTCCACTTGTCTTAATCCTGAGAGATTCTAAACGGCTTTGTTTAAAAAACTGGACGTGTACATTGCAGCTGCCTAAGGGAGGAAGCGCTGTTGGGCCCCCCAGGAAGGCAATTAGGTTTGAAGCCAGAGTTTGGATCTGAATGCCGCCTGTGGGACCTGGAGGTTGGGGATGGAGAGCCCTAGAGCAGCCCCGAAGGCATGAGTCACTCTGAATTAGCAGCCATTGCAAATTGTCTCCCACTTGCTGCTGGAGGTGGGCAGGTGGGGAGGAAGCTTCAGTTCGGGCCATCACCCGCCATCCCCCGCCATCCACGCTATGGGCACGGAGAAAGAAATGGGTTGGAACTCTCTGTCTGGGCTCTTCCCTTCTCCAGAGAAGCCAGAGAAGCTGGAGATGGTGGTGGTCAGCCAGCCTGTGTCTGTGAAGGCCCCCTTCAAGAGACCGTCGGTACCTGTAGTGCAGAGAGAATAGTATGGTACGCCATCCCATGTGGGGCAGGACTGGCTAGAACTTTCTCCAAGGACCCAAAGAGGAACCTGGGGGAGATCAGCCTGGGCCTCAAGGGAGGGGTGGGATTTTGAGAAGCAAAGGAAGGGGTTCTTTGAGCGTTTGCAGTAGTGGAGGTCTGGGTCGAAATGGGTGTGACCTGGAGATGAGCGCAGGGAAGAGGGAGGGACACAGCTGGCAAGAGAGGGGGCTCCACACGGGGGGTACCTCGAATGCCACCCAGAGGAGAATTATATTCTAGGAGGCTAGCACTAGCGAGCCAGTGTTGGTCCCTGAATGGAGGAGTGACAGGCTGAAGGGGATGTTTTAGGAAAAATCAGCTTGTAGCAGAATTCAGGGTGAATTTTTTTTTTTTTTTTTTACATACTCTTCTTTGTTGTTGTTTCAAAAATAACTACAAATTCATTATAATAGTTGTACATTACATAAATTGTATAAAAGGAAAATCTCCTATAATCCTGCCCTTCAGAGATAGTCACTGTTAATACTTGGGTTTTTATTCTTTCCAGGTATTTTTATAAGTGACTGGCACCCAGCTGTCCACCTATTAACTTAACAATTCCCATAAATAGAATTGTGTTACACTGACTGGCAACTTCTTTAGCCGTCTTTCCACATCAGTGCATAGAGAATGACCTCATTCTTGGGAAGAGCTGCGTGGACTTGCTGGATGAGTGTTGTATTGATTGCTGATCGCTGCAGAACAAACCATCCCCAAATGTAGCAGATGAACACAGGAAACATTTTGTTTGCTCATGGTTCTGTGGCCTCACCATTCTGGCTCGGCTCAGCTGGTCTCATTACCTAAGCTTGGTAATGCGGCGGCAGTCACCTGGGGCTCTGCGGGGCCCGGACAGGCTGGGAGCCTCTGCACCTGTCTGGTGATTGGTGCTGTAGCTCACCTGGGTCTGTCTTCGCCCGTCAAGGAACTTGGTCTTTCAGGTGCAAACAGGATCTCCAGGATGTCTTGGGATCTAGGCTCTGAGGTCTAACATCCATCAGGTGCCTGGTCAAAGTGGGTCATAGGACCGACTGGTTGGAACCCCGGGGCTGGGGAAAAGACTCCACCTTGTGAAGATCCGTGTGTTCAGGGCTGGGAGGACAGGGATGTGCAGTCCCGTCATGTCCCCGCAAGGAGGAGAATTAGACTACTTGGGAATAGACCCCACTGGGCTTTGGAATACAGCACAGTCCCCTGCCCTTCCCAGGCACCCCCCCCACCCGCCTTTACCATATGGGTCAACCTGGGAACCTGGCAGGGACAGGGCGCTTGATCTTGTTGGTTGAGAGGTGTTGTTGGAGGTTGTGTGGGGCTTGTGCTGGCAGGGGCTTGGCGTCAACCTAGGATCTGGGCTCTGGAGCAGACAGCTTCTCGAGCTAGAGCTACCAGAGCTGTAGAAGGAGGGCTGGAAGTTCTGGAAGCTGCCAAGAGCTCGGCTGCTTAGTACCCCTTGCTGATTTTCATGGCGTCTGAAGAATGAGAGTCCCTGAGTGACAGCTCTTTAAGAAGCCAGCTGGCCACTCCAGATCTGAGCCTCGGCTGGGAATTCATTTATGTATCCGCCAGCAATACTACAGCTACAGTGCACCAGACTTTCTCCACATCCTCTCGTAACCACAGATGGGAAGGAAGAAGACCCGGGCCTGTGTAGTTCACAGGCCTTCCTTCTGAGACAGCGTGATGGACTTGACATTTGGACTTCCCACAGTGTATTTGTTTTGAAGGTTTTCTTATCACCTGCCATGGTAGCGCTTCTCTCCTGTAAAATGTCACAAGTGGCCGGGAGGCAGAAGGAAACAAGGGAAGAAGCAGCTCCAGGTTCTCAGTGAACCCCCCGTTCTAGCTTAGATGATTCCATAGCAGGGCTGCTGGTGAAGTGCTGGTCAGCACTGATCATTCATCAAACTTACCTCTCCCCAGAGACTATAGAGGGGACTCGATGAAATATACTTTCCTAGCACAACAATGTTCTTTAGCCTGTCATCTGCCTCATGGTTTGTGCATTCATCAAATGAGAACAAAGGTGGAGTGGGGTTTCACATTTGAAAACCCCTTGGTGTTTTATTTTCTCCCCGCTGCCTCTCAGCGTCTCTTGGAAAAGAAATGTTTTGAGACTTAAAGATTCTCTGTGAAAGTGTAGTCCACACTGTGCAGCTCAGTCTCTGGGTCATTCTTCTTCCTCCTGCTCCACTGTGCTGTGGGGACACTGACCCAGCTCGGCGAGAGAAGCAGGTGAGGAGTGTGGGGAAGGGTAAGCGGCTACACCAGGCTCGGAGCTACCTGGATGCGTTGGGGGACCCGGTATCCCAGCACTGGGCTACTGTTGGGGGGTTAATGATGTCTGATCAGCTCACAGGGCGGACTGCACACCAGTGTTTAGGGTTGAGGAAAAACGAGCAAAGCTGAGTCTGCAAACCTTGAGAAATCTGGGATCACAGCAAGAAAAGAGACCTCAGCAACTCCTTTTGGCCGAGGAATTGGAAAAAACTGGGTGAAAGACCCTAGCCTGCTTCATCGGAGAGTTTGCTTCTTGAAGCATATATAGAGTAGGTACCTCCCCCATAAGCAGATCCGAGAGGCCTTTCCCTGATTCCTAACTTCTCTGCCCATCCCTCCACTCCGGTTTCAGGTTCTCTGTAGATAGGAGGGTGTACACACTTCAGCATGCACTAAAGTCATGCTATTAATTCACCAACAAACAGTTATTGACCATTTTTGTTCCTTTTCTTAATTAAATGGTTTTTTAAAATATTTTATTTATTTGAGATAGAGAGTGAGATAGAAAAAGCGTGAGTAGGGAGCAGAGGGAGAGGGGGAAGCTAGTTCCTTGCTCTGCAAGGAGCCCAGTATGGGGCTCAATCCCAGGACCCAGAGATCATGACGTGAGCCAAAGCAGACTTTCAACCGCCTGAGCCACTCAGGTTCTCAATTTTTAAAAAATTTTAAAAAAAATTTACTTAAGTAAGCTTCGTAGTCAGCATGGAGCCCAGTGTGGGGCTTGATCTCACAATCCGGAGATCAAGACCTGAGCAGAGCTCTAAAGTCCAATGCTTAACTGACTGAGCCACCCAGGTGCCCCTGTGCACTTTGATTCTTTAAAGGTCTGAGGCATCCCTTTTGATCTGACTGCTCTGTGTGACTAGGGCGCGTCCATTCAAGATGGCAGCATGAGAAGATCCTTAACTCACCTCCTCTTGTAGACACAACAGATCTACAGCTACCTGGGGAAGCATTTCCCTAGAAAAAGACCTGAAAACTACTGGACTGAACTTCTTCAGAATGGATAAACAGGCCACATCGAGATGGGTAGGTTAGGCAGAGGCATGGTCTTGCCAAAAACACCACCCCCAGCATGGTGTCCCACTTGCGGGAGGGATCCCATAAATATGGAGCTTGTCCCTGTGTAGAGAGAAGTTTGTGCTCCACATCAGGTACTTTAATGCTTGGGACCTACTCCAGAGATGAGCCCCCAAAACATCTGGTTTTGAAAACCAATAGAGCATATGTCTGAAAAGAGGGAACCTTAAAGAGTGGGGGCAGTCTTAAAGGGCTCCTGTGTAGACTCACTTGTCCTGGGATAGGGCGGAAGCAACAGTTTGAAAAGCACTTAGACCATAAGTGAAAGAGGTTCATTTGCTCTTCTTGAAGTGTCTGCCAGAAGGGCAAGAGGCTGTTGGGACTCACTCTGGGAACGGAGACCCTGGCGGGTGCCATTTTGGGTATCCTCCTTCTATCCTGTAAGTGCAGGCGCTGGTGGATGCCCTTTTGTCACTCTCCCTCTACCCTGCCTACATGGGTGGATGTCCCCTGTGCTACTTCCTGAGACCCTGCATAAGCCCGTAGGACAAAAGCCCTGCCCCCACCTGTTGTCCCACTGAGGACCTGCCCAAGCTGGCCTGTGTGTGTAGCCCACACAAGGGATGCCCGAGCACCTAGCTCCAGTGACCAAGGGGGATTGTGTTTCTGGGTCATACAGGTCTGAAACAATGGGAGAGACAGTTCTTGGCAGACTGCCATCCCGGCACTGCACAGACAGCAGACTGATACCACCCCCAGATATCTGATGGAAAAGGCCTATTTACCTGTCCTGGAGTTTTTGCCCAAGGGGCAGGGTTCGGGTTTGCCACATGAATAGGGGCTCTGGAGGTGCTTTCAGGGAATGTGGGGTACCACCTTTGAGCAGAACTTGCTACACCCCAGAAAGCTTGTTGGTACCTCTCAGAGGGGAGCCTCACATTTGGAACTATCACTGAGGGTACATCTCCAGAGTACTTGTTTAACAGGCCAGCAGGGTCAATGATTATGATCCTATAGGACTCTATATTTGCATACCTGAAAACCCGCTGCGTGAGGGTCTTGCTTCCAAACAGCCTGAGACCAGGTGCTGACTTAAATCCCTCTGTCTAGAAAACTGACAAATCTTGGCATACCCTCCAGAACTGAGACCCGCCTAGTTAAAATCAGGCTGCTTAGATAAGCATAAAATATTTCAAGAGACAAACAAGAGCTAGGGCACAGTAAAACAATAAAGTTCATCTCCTACGTAAGGCCACTCCTGCAAGACTGGGAGGGAGAGCTCTTTTACCTAATGTAAAGAGCTGTTTCACCTAATGTGTAGAAACATGAAAACTTAAGCAAAATGAGGAGATAGAGGGATATGTTCCAAACAGAAGAGCAAGGTGAAACCCCAGGGGGGGAAAACTTTAATGAAACAGAAATGAGTAATTTACGTGATAAAGATTTCAGAGTAATGGTGCTCACCAAACTTGGAAGAAGAATGGTTAAACACAGTGAGAACTTCGACAAAGAGATGGAAAATATAAGTACCAAACAGAAATTGTAGAACTGAGGAATACAATAACTGACTGAAGAATATACTGAAGGGTTTCAACAGCAGACTACCTGAAGCAGAAGATAGAATCAGTGAGCTAGAAGACAGGGCGGTGGAACTCACCCAAAAGAAGAGAAAAAAGAATTAAAAAAATGAAGGTAACCTAAGGGGCTAAAGGGACAACATCAAGTGGAGTAACATTCACATTATAGGAATCCCAAAAGGAGAAGAGAGAGAGAAAGAGGCAGAAAACTTAGTTGAAGAAATAATGGCTGAGAACTTCCAGTCGGTTAAGCTGCTGCCTTTGGCTCAGGTCATGAGCCTAGGGTCCTGGGATTGAGCCCTACGTTGGGCTCCCAGCTCAGCAAGGAGCCTGGTTTTCCCTCTCCCTCTGCCTGCTGCTCCCCCTGCTTATGTTATCTCTCTGTCAAATAAGTAAGTAAGTAAGTAAGTACATAAATAAATAAATAAAACCTTTAATAAAAAATAAAGTAAAAAAATACACAAAGAAAATATCAACAGACCTAAAGGGAAAAATTGACAATAATACAATAATAGTGGGGACTTTCATACCCCTATTTGTCAATGATTAGCTCTTCCAGTGGAAAACAATAAGGAAACATTGCATTGACCTTAAATAATGTTTTAGACCAAGTGAACCTAATAGATAATAGATAGCAGAACATTCTATCCAAAAGCAGCAGAATACACAATCTTCTGAAGAAGATTAGGACATTCTCCAGGTTAGATCATATGTTAGGCCACAAAACAAGTCTCAATAAATTTAAGAAGATTTTAAAAATACTCATTAGAGAGAGAGAGAGAGAGAGAGAGAGCGAGAGAGCAAGCACAAGCAGGGAGAGAGGCAGAGGGAGAGGGAGAAGCAGATTCCCCACTGACCTGGGAGCCTGACATGGGGCTCCATCCCAGGACCTGGAGATCATGACCTGAGCTGAAGACAGACACTTAACCAACTGAGCCACCCAGGTTCCCCAAATTTAAGAAGATTTAAATCATATTAAGCCTTTTTTCCAACCACAGTGGTATAAAACTAGGAATCAATTACAAGAAGAAAGTTAGAAAAATCACAAACATATGGAGATTAAGCAACATGCTATTGAACAACCAATGGGATAATGAAGAAATCAAAGAAGAAATGAAGAAAATACCTTCAGACGAATGAAAATGGCGCTACAATGTAGCAGAATCTATGGGATGCAGCAAAAGTAGTTCTGAGAGTCACGGTCCTAGTGATAACTGTCTACCTCAAGAAACAAGAAAAATCTCAATTAAACAATCTAACTTTATATCTAAAGGAACTAGAAAAAAAATAACAAATGAAGCCCCAAATTAGTAGAAGGAAGGAAATAATAAAGATTAGACTGAAAATAAATGAAATAAAAACTAAAAATATATAGTATATATAACAGAAAAGATCAGTGAAACCAAGAGCTGATTCTTTGAAAAGATTAGCAGAGTTGACAAACTTTTAGCTAGTCTCACTAAGAAAAAAGAGAGGGCTCAAATAAATAAAAGTTAAAGCGGATACCAAGAAATGCAAAGGATCATAAAGACTACTACAAACACTTACATGCAAACAATGTGGACAACCTAGAAGAAATGGATAAGTTCCTAGAAACATACTATGTTCCAAGACTGAATCATGAAGATGTAAAAAAAAAAAAAAAAAGAAAAAAAAAAAGAAAAATAAATCTGAATAGCCTGGTAAGGAGATTGAATCAAAAACTTTCCAACAAACAAAAAGTCCAGGACCACAAGCCTTCCCTAGTGAATTTTATCAAATATTCAAAGAAGATTTAATACTTAACCTTTTCCCAAACTCTTCCAAAAAGATGAAGAGAGGGAATGCTTCCAAACTCATTTCATGAGATCAGCATTACTCTGATATGAAAACCAGACAAGGATACCACCAAAAAAAAAGAGAAAAAAAAAAGAAAAAAAGAAAATTATAGGCCAATATCCCTGATGAACAGCAATGAAAAATTCCTTGGCAAAATATTAGCAAACTGAACTTAACAATACGTCAAAAGCATCATATACCATGGTCAGTTGTGATTTATTCAAGGGATGCAAGGATGTTTTTCAATGGATGCAGAAAAAGCACTTGACAAATTCAACATCCATTTGTGATAAAAACTCTCAACAAAGTGGGTAGAGATGTAACATACCTCAACATGATAAAGGCCGTGAGTGACAAGCCCACTGCTGACATCATACTCAGTGACAAAAACTGAAAGCTTTTCCCTTAAGATCAGAAACAGGAAAAGGATGCCTACTCTTGCCACTTTTATTTAACATAGTATTGGAAGTTCTAGCCAGAGCAATTAGGCAGGAAAAAGTAATAAAAGTCATCTAAATTAGAAAGGAGGAAGTAAAACCGTCACTGTTTGTGGACGTGATTTTATATTAGAAAATCCTAAAGACTCCACCAAAAAACTGTTAAAACTAATATATGAAGTTGGCAAAGTTGCAGAGTACAAAACCGATATACAAAAATCTATTTTTTTAATAGACTAAGAATGAACTATCAGAAAGAAAAATTAAGAAAACAGTCCCATTTCAAACTGCATCAAAAAGAACAAAGTATCTAGGATTAAATTTAACCAAGGAGGTGAAGGACTTGTACACTGAAAACTATGACATTGATGAAAGAAATTGAAGACATAAATAAATGGAAAGATATTTTGTGCTCATGGATTTGAAGAATTCCTATTGTTAAAATGTCCATATTTTCCAAAGCAGTCTACAGATTTAGTGCAACCCCTATCAAAATTCCAGTGATATTTTTCACAGGAATAGAACAAACAGTCCTAAGGTTTGTATGGAACCAGAAAAGATCCCAAATAGCCAAAGCAGTCCCTAGAAAGAAGAACAAAGCTGGAGCTGTCACACTCCCTGATTCAAACTATACTCCAAAGCTATAGTGATCAAAACAGTATGGTATTGGCATAAAAACAGACACAGAGATCAGTAGAACAGAGCAGAGAGCCCATAAATCAAACCATGCATATATGGTCAGTTGATTTACAACAAAGGAGTCAAGAACATACAATAAGGACAGGACAGTCTCTTCAGTAAGTGTTGGGAAAACTAGATAGCCACACGCAAAAGAATGAAATTGAACCACTGTCTTATACCATACACAAAAATCAGCTCAAAATGGATTAAAGACTTGAATATAAGACCGGAAACCATAAAGCTGCCAGAAGAAAACAAAGGCTTCACATTGGTCTTAGTGAGATCTTTTTATATCTGAATCCAGAAAGCAAAGGCAACAAAAGTAAAAATACACACATGGGACTACATCAGATTAAAAAGCTTCTGCACAGTGAGGGAAACCACCAACAAAATAAAAGGGAAACCTGAGAGATGATATTTGCAAGTTGCATATTTGATAAGGGGCCAATACCCAAAATATGAGAGAACTCCTAGAACCCAATAACAAAGGTACAACCTGATCAAGAAATGGGGACAAGAGCTAATAGACCTTTCTCCAAAGAAGACATGCAGATGGCCAACTGGCCCATGAAAATGTGCTTGACATCTTTGGTCATTGGGGAAGTGCAAGTCAAAATCACAATGAGATATCACTTTGCATGTGTTAGAATTATAAAAAAGACAAGGAATAACAAGTGTCGGCAAGGATGTGGAGAAAAGGGAGTCCTCGTGCACTGTTGGTGCAGCCACTCTGGGAAACAGTATGGAGATTCCTCAAAAAATAAAAAATAGAACTGTCATATGATCCAGCAGTTCTGCCTCTGGGTATTTATCCAAAGGAAACAACACTCATTTGAAAAGGTGCATATACTCCTATGTTCATTGCAGCATTATTTATGATAGCAAAGATATGGAAGCAAGCTAAGTGTTCATCAGTGGGTGAATGGATGAAGATGTGGTGTATACATACAATGTAATGAATGCTCAATAAAAAGATGACATCTTTATGACATTTATGACAAGGATGGACCTCAAGAGTATTACACTAAGTGAAATACGCAAAGAAAAATACTCCGTGATTTCACTTATATCTGGAATCTAAAACACAAATAACCAAACCAAACACAGATACAGAGAACCATTGGTTGCCAGAGCGGAAAGGGTTTGTGGGTTGAGCCCGATGGGGGAAAGAGATCAAGAGGTACAAACTTCTGCTTATAAAATCGGTAAGTCATGGGGTTGTAATGTACATTAGGAGGTCCGTAGTCAATAACATTGCATTGCAAAATTGAAAGTTGTTAAGAAAGTGAAGCTCAAAATTTCCTATTGCAAGAAGAAGAATTTTTGTAAATTTGTATGATGACAGATGGTAAATAGACTTTATTGGGATGATCATTTTGCAATATATTCAAATGTAGAATTATTATGTGGCACACCTGAAATTGCTATAACGTATATCAATTATAATTCAATAAAAAAGAAAAAACTATTTGAATAGGGTATACATGGTGGGCAGTGCATCATTAAAAGAGAAGAGTAATGGGTTGATTTAGCCGAGGTAGGGTTCTTGTCTACCGACCATCTCCGTGTGTGTTTCCCTATCCGCCCCCCTCCCTCCCGGGCTCAGTCCTCCAGCATCCTGGCACCAAGGAGTGGGCTCTCATGGCCCAACAGGAAGGCAGGAGGTGGTTGGAGATGTAGTCAGAGCCGTCTCTGTCTGCCTCAAAGGGGAAGCCTGCCTGGACGCAGCTGAAGTCCCACAGCTTTATGGTGACACCTCATGTGGAACAAAAATGATGTTCCCTCACCTTCACCACCCACCTTCCTCACGGCTTATGCGATGCCTCTGGGTGCCCTCGCAAGTTTGGGAGTAGGAGAAGGATGACCCTCCCCTGGGGATGCCCAGGGGACTCTGCCTTGGGCTCCAATGACGGTTCTTCGGTTCTTCGTGCCAAGAGCAGCAGCTCCATCTCTGGAACGTGTGTGTGACTTCCCCAGAGGGGCCACACTTTCCTGGCGGATGGGGCAGCTCAGGGCAGGTGCTGCCGTGCCCAGGGCTAGGCGAGCTGGTGGGTGCTTCAGGCCTGGTGCGCTTGGCCTGGACCTCACAGGCTGGAATATCGGGTAGAGGGACCCTCTCCCTCCACAGAGCTCCCCTTCTGACGTTCCAGCTAAGCCTGAGGCACCTGGGAAGGCAGAGTTCCTAGAGTTGGAGGGCCCAAATCACACACAGTTTCTTCTCCCTGGGAATACTTCTGGGGTGCTAGCCTTTGGGGTACTCGTACTGATTGGAGGACCTGCTTACGCCAAGCGGGGAAAGCCACAGGGTTGTCCCCAGTTCTGGGGCATGGCTGGCAGTCCGGTGTCCTGGGCCCTCATGGTAGCTGGCTCTGGTGGTGTGAGTGCTGGTCAGTCCAGGCGGAGGTACTTGCGGGAGCCGTTCTCTGTGGGCTGGGCTGGGGGAGTGGGAGAGGCTTATGGGGGTGACTAACCTGACTCTGGGGCAAAGGAGAAGGGGAGGTCATTCTTCAGACGGCAGGGCCTGTCTCCTTGGGCCTGCACCCAGGAACTAAAGCTTTAGATGCTGCCACATTGTAGACACAGTGACATAGACCCTGCTGCCACCTGCCTTTCCCAGTGCCCAGGTTCCAGGCAGCATTCATGTTTCCAGAGGATGACTCCACAGACTTCCAGACCTCTGTAGCCTCTACTCGTGTTCTCTGACAGGCAGGGTCTTTTCTAAGGGCCCCCAGTCTCTGGATCTTCATTCCTTCTGAAGAGCCGAGCCCTGGATGTTCCCTTCCACTGATGCTTTGCCTGTTTTCTCATTGTCTGGCACCAGGTGGGCACTCTGATATTTTTGGAATGAATGAATATTGCATTTGTGATAGAAAAAGAAATGTATCTCTAATCTAGCCCATTTTCCTGGACACTGAGAGCACTTGCTTGATTTAAAACCATCTGTCTTCATAAACGGGTGTTTGAGTGAGTTTGAAATGCCTCTGGGGGAGGAAGCAGGACTCCTAGGTCAGGAGCTTCCTACTCCAGGGCCATGGCTCTGCCGGAGCAACTCGTGCTGCCTTTTCTCCTGAGAGGAGGTGGAGAGGAGGCCACTGCTCGGAAATTCCACAGTTGAGGAAACTGAGGCTGGTTTCCCCAGGATCTCCAGGAAGCTGAGCAGAGGAGGCTGGAGCCAGACTTCTAGATCCTGACCCTGAATTCTATTTTATTCCATGCCCACACTTGCTCCCACGTTCCTCGGTTCACCCAGGGTAGCTCAGAGTTCCTAGTACTCTGTGTGTGAGGTGACCTCGTAGGGCCTGGGGGGCAGCATTGTAGGAAAACATGCACCCCAAATGAGCAGACCCTTGGGGACTTGAGAGAGGCACGTGTGGGGTTATTTTGGGTTTGGTGGGCTGGGCTCAGATCTCTCTGGCATTCCTGGCTACTGGCCTCTCAGAATTGACCAGAATGGAAGGATGATAAGAATCAAGGCTCCAGGAATAGCTCAAGAATTTGTTCATTCTTAACCCCTGTAAAGAGGTGGCAGCTCAACCCAGAGCCCACAGTGAAGATGGGGCTGAGGGAGGGTGCTGCTATGGAGATGGGGAGAGAAGGAGAGTTCAGATAACTTCCTCTTCCTCCTCTGGGGAGGTGGAGGGGGCAAGCCTAATGCATGGCTCAGGGCCAATCTGATATGAGCAGGATTTACAGGCCAGAGGAATGTCCCTCCTCCTCCTACACCGTCCCTGCCTCTTAAGGGGGTGGTCTCCTGGGAACTTCCACTGGCTGGGTCAGTGTGTCTAGCTCTCTTGGATCTCTGACTGCCTCTTTCTGTTTCTCTGTCCTTCTCAGACTTAGGCAGGCATCAGGGCATCTGTGGCCTCGTATCCTCAGGGAAGCTTACATCTTCCTCCCTTCCCCAGAGTCAGGCCCAGAGTCACTTTTGCTCCGTGTACGAGAGGGAGATGTGTCCTGATCATCTACCCTATAGAAGTTTAGGAGCTCCGTGATGCCAGGAACATGCCATTGGCCTGAAGGAGCTAGATTGGACATGTGAGATACCAGTGTGTAGACATTCACATACTCTCTAGCATCGTCTGGACAGTTCCTAGGGGCAGTTGGGGCTGTAACAGGCAGAGCAGGGCAGTAGACAGAGCAGTCCACCAGGAGGCAAGAAGCCTGGCTTGTCCTGGACCAGTCACGTTACTTTTCTAGGCTTTACAATTTTTTTTTTTTTTAAATCTATAAAATGAGGAGTCTCTGATCCCTGAAGTCCTTTCTGGCTTAAGAACTATCTGCTTCTGGGGGTTGTAGGGAGAAAGAACTTTCTCAGGTGGGTGCGATGTTTTTGTGCCTCTGCTCTTTGTTCCCCATGGGGTCCAAGGGTGGGTGTCAGCTGGTGGCTGAAGGCTTAAGATGTCTCAGCTGGGCCTCAAACTTCTCTTCTGTTCCCTGGACACTCCTGCTTAGGAAAACCATAAAGTCTGATGTTAGGTCTAAAACATCAGTTGCCCTTGTCCAGGACGAGGTGTTCGTCCCTTGACCTAAAGGATGAGGTCCAAGGGTTCAGGGCCTGCACCTGCCCCTGGACAGCCTCACTCCTTCTCATTTGGAGCCACTTTGCCCCTTCTGTTTCTGGAATGCCAAATTACCTATAGCCCCTGTCCTCTCTCCCCATGCAAGTTCTCATTTCCCGTTGTTTCCGCTGTGGTCTGCTTGCTTGAAAGGCCCCTCCTGTCCTGCGTTGTGCTTTCTCTTACCTGCATTGTTTTTAGCAAGTTGGAAAATGGGCTCAGCCATTATTTCTTTGAGCATTTTTCGGACCCCTCCCCCTTTTCTCTTTCTAGAATTTCAGTTTCATGTACATTAGCTTCTTGGATGTAGTCCTACAGGTTGCTTAATCTTCTTCAGTCTTTTTTCTTTGTGTGCTTCATTTGAGATAGTGTCTATTGTTCTGTCTTCAAGTACAATGCTGTTTTCTTCTGCAATGTCTACTCTCGTGTTTGTTGCTTCCATCCAGTGTCTTTTTCATTTCAGATACTATTGTCTAGAAGTAGGTTTGGCTCTTTTTTATATCTTTCATATCTCTTCTCATCACGTGTATGTTTCCCTCAACATTCTCGAGCAGATGGAACATACTTATAATCTCTGTTTTTCCACCCACGTTGACTAGTTTTGTCATCTCTGTCATTTTTGAGTCTGATCTGTTAACTGATTTTTCTCCTGGTTGTGCGTCATGTTTTTCTGTTTCTTTGAATTATGGGTCATGGGTTATGGGTCATGTTTCTGTTTCTTTGAATGCCTGCTAATTTTCAGTTGGATGCCAGACAGTGTGAACTTAATGTTGCTGGAGTTTGTTATATTTCTTTAAAATATATTTATTCTGGCATGCATTTAAATTGCTCAGGATCAATTTAATGTTTGAGGCTGGCCTTTCAGCTTTGTTAGGGTAGATCCAGAGCAGCCTTTAGTCTAGGGCTAATTCAGCTTCACTGTTAAGACACCACCCTTCTGAGGACCCTGCCTGGTGCCCTGTGGAGAGTGGATGCTCTCCACTTTCGAAGGGGGAATGGAACTGCTTTATGGCTCTGTGTGTGCTCCTACTGCTTTCCATTGATTCTCTTCCCAGTCTCGTGAAGCTTCACTCATGTGTGCGGACTCGCTGGAGAGCCAAGGGGACTCCTCTGCATATCTCTAGAGCCCCTTCTCCGTGCAGCCCCTCCTCTCTACTGTTCCACCTTGTATTTAGCTCTGCAAACTCTGATTTTGGTCTCCTCAGCTTGGTGAGACCACTGGACTCCATTTGGTCTTTCCCTTCTGTGTGACTGTGTGCAAGCCACCCCCAAGCAGGCGGCTGGGCAGACGGAGGACTCACTCTTTTGGTTCTGTGTCCTCAAGGATTATGGTCCTGTGCTGCCTGTTGTCCCACATCTGAAGGAGTTGCTCCATGTGTTCAGTTCAGTTTTCTAGCTGTCTAAAGTGCCATAGTAGAGTCAGTCAGGCCCCATTACCTCGCCATGGCAGTGAGCCCAAGTCCAGTGTTTCTCGAAGACTCACCTCAGGCATCACTTCCTTCCCCACTGGGGAAGGAGTTCTGCAAGACCCCACAAGCAGCATATTCTTGTTTTCATAATTTTGTCTGGGCTTGTTTGTTATTTCTCTAAGTTATCTCTCTCCAGAATACAAAGATGAGATGGCATCATTGTTGTTACCAAAGAGAAGATAGTATTTCCTTTGTGCCTTGTTCAGTGCCTGGCATCAATAGGCAGCCCATGTTTGTTGACTGACTGAGTGGATGAGAAACGAAAGAAGCTGTATGCTAACCATGCCATGTGGTTGCTAAGAAGAACTGTGGGTATGGTGTACAGACTCTCTGTGTTCTGCAATATTGGGTTTTGTTCATCCTGGTTGGGACACTTGGTAGATCTGAATTTATCCAGACAAGGGTGACTAGGTTGCTGGAAACCATACCACATGACAACTGGATGAAAGCTTTGGGAATGTTCTCTTGTCTGGAAATTGTTTTTATGGAGTGTGAAGGGGGACACAATTTTCTATTTATTTTATAAAATTATTTATTTATTTCACGGGGTGGGGGGAGAGAGAGAGAGAGAGAGAGAGAACACGATGGGGGAGGGGCAGAGGGAGAGAGAGAAGCTGACCCCCAGCTAAGCAAGTGCATGGGGATAGGACCCATGGGCAGGAGGAGCTGCCAGTCATTTTCCAACATGTGTGGGATTGATGTGGAAGAAGAGGGCTTAACCCTGTCATGTCCTATGGCTTCAGAGAGCCAAACCTAGGACCCATGGGTGAGGGGATTCCAGGAGCTCAGATCTGGATCCAGTTCCAGGAAGAACTTTCTAGAGCCATCTAGCAGACGAATGGGCTATCTTGGGAAGTAGTGCACTCTTCATCATTTTTGAAGTTTAAGCAAAAACTGGTATTTATGAATCCTGGATTTTGTGTTTGGGATAGTAAGATTAGATCTAATATTGTGTGAGATCATCTCTAAGATGCTTTTCTACTCAGTGATGCTAAATCTTACCTCTACCTTTGAACCCCAAGATTCTTCCTTTCTTGTAATTCCCATTCCCCAACACTCCCCCCCCACCCCTGAATATGTGTTACTGTTTGGCGAAACTCCTCACGCACCTTCATCCTTGCCTGAAGTGGCCTTGAGACTGACGCTCACGGTCTGTGCTTGTTGCCGTCGTTCCGATTTCAGCCTGCCTGGCACCCCCTCGATGGGCTGGTTCCTTATGTCAGTGCCTTGTCCCATTGTCTTCTGTGTCTGGAGACACAGTGCCTTTGAGACAGCGGATGACTCTAACAGAGTTAGGCCCTTGTTCTCCCACCTGCCTGCAGCTCTTCCCAGAGCTCGTGAGCATCGCTCTGAACTGACCCCGCCACTCTTGACCTGTTCGTTGCCTTGCGTCTCTAAGACTGTGTCTCTTCCTCCAAGAGCCTCTCTCTTCCCTGGATGGAAAGCTCCTAGGGAGGTGTCACCACCAGGTCTAGGATGGTGTAGCATGCCTGCTGTGGAGGCCCGGTTAGTAGGGGTGGCGACAAGATTCAAGAAGATTCAAGAGAATCTTCGAGAACCTGCCTTTTCCCATTTTCAATGTGGCCTCTAGGGAGCTCCAAATGAGATTCCAGGCCAAGAGGGCAGGGTGAGTGTGTAGCTCAGTGGCTGGAGGGGAGTGTAGAAGCCGACTAAGAAGGGACCAAAAGCCAAGGGCCCCATCTTCTGCTTCCCTTCAGCTGTTGTTCAACCTCTCCTGGAAGGAACCTTTGTCAGGTCACTGACACATCTTGGTTGTGTGCTGGGGACTCTGTGGTACCTCCCTGGGGCCCTCATTGTTTCTGCAGCAGACAGCTGTGCCCAGGGGTAGTCACAGCCCGGTAGGCTTTGGGGTAAGGGCTGTATGGGAAAGGGGCCCGAGATGAGAAATCATCAGTGCCCTGGCCTGACCCCAAGTGGCCTTGAGCTCCTGAGAACCTCTCCTC
Organism: Mustela lutreola; assembly: GCF_030435805.1. Classification (NCBI taxonomy): domain Eukaryota; kingdom Metazoa; phylum Chordata; class Mammalia; order Carnivora; family Mustelidae; genus Mustela; species Mustela lutreola. The sequence continues at coordinate 45,152,906 of NC_081297.1, forward strand.
TTCCTTCCACTTGCTGAGGCACCCACCCATGGTCATGGACGTGAGGAGCACTCTTGAACTTGGACTTCGGTTCTCTGATCCTCTTAGCCTCTGTCAGACAAGTTTGACATGGAGATGCCTTGTTTCTTCCTCAGCAAATGGGAAGAGAGTGGCTGCACTGGGGAGCTGGGGGATGGGCTCGTTTGCAGGACTAATGCTCGAGGCTCCTGATCCCAGAGCAGCTTTCACTGCCCTGGGTGGTGTGGGCCTAGCCTTTTCGTCAGCAAAAGCATAGCACCCCTTGCAAATGAAGAGTCCTTTCTCTCCATTTTATCTGGAAACTGATCTGCCTGGTGGGCTGCAGCCCAGCTACATTTGGGCAGGGTTGGTGCCCCCACCAGAAAAGGAGTTCCTGGAGAGAAGGTGCATAGCTCTGCACGTTTGCTCTGTATGTCCAGCATGGACACAGCCACGGGCACGAAGTAGGAACTCGGGAGACATTTGACAACTAAACTTCCTCTGCATGCCAGAGGAAGGAGGCCCAGCATTCGCGTGGCTGGAACCTGCAGTACCTGCCCTGAGCCATCTCACGGGTGAGGCAGGTGTGCCTCGGGGAAGGAGTGTGCCAAGCCCCTTGCTCCTAGATGGGAAATTTAAGTGTTCGGTCTCCCAGCCGCCTGCTTATTCTGTTGGAGGGCTGCCAAGACAATCATAAAAACAATGATATAATTACAGCTAATATCGACAGAGTGCATTGTGTCATGATGGGTAGTATTTTGGCCTAATTCTTGAAATGCACTCACTGAAATGAGGTTTTCTGAACTTGTTCACCCTTCCCCGTGGCCTTCTGCACAATCCCCTAGGGTCTGCCTTAGAACACATTTGCCCTGGATGTGAACATAATAAAAACACATTCACTATTCTTGTCAGTGTCTTGCATGGTAGCTGTTGTCTGCATGCTGGTGGGTGTTTATATCAGTGATCTTTGTGGTCTCTAAGTGGTTATCAGTATGGGATTTGCTCCTCTGTGCTTCTGCCGGTCATCTGTTGGGCACTTGCCATGGGTAAGCAGGTCTTTGACACCAGGGGCTCAGTGGGACTTAGTACCTGGTGCGCCCACCTGTCTCAGGACCTCAGACCTGACCATGGTTCCCTGGGCCAGGAACTCTGTGTGTGTGTCCCTCTCTGTGTCAGTCTCCTCTCAGCACTCAGGGGCCTGTGCTCTGGCACTGAAAATTGGCCTGGGCGATGCCACTGGAGAAACATTTTGGGGTCTTCCATTTCTGTAGGGTGCCCCACTGTGAAAGCACCAAGTCATATGCCCAGGCATCATCTTCCTGTCATTTCCCCCTGACAATGACCTTGAGAAATGGCTAGAATGAGGGTTGTTTTTTTAGAGGAGCCTCAGAGGACTGACAGCTTGTAAGTGGGGGCTGGGGACTTGCGATTCCAATACTGGCCTTGTCTTGCCTCACCCTAAGTGTTCTGAGACTCTCTTAACCCACAAATGCTTGAGGGGCTCCCCAGGCCAGGCACTGTTCTGACCCAAGGGATCCTCAAGAACTTATATTTTGGTGGAGGAAATAGACAATAAACAAATAATTTAAGTTCTGTACTATATTGGGTGGTGACAAATGCTGTGGAGAAGAGTGAAATAGGGAAGATGGTGGAGGATAGGGAAGGGGCCAGAGATTATGGGTTAAATAGAGTACTCAGAGAAGGCCTTACTGAGGAAGTGAATTTCAGCAGAGACGGAAGAAGGAGATGGAGCCAATCCTGAAGATAATCTGGGGGAGGTGCATCCCATGGCAGAAGGAACAGGATGTGCAAAGGCCCTGAGGTAGGAGTGCGTGAGGCTTGTTCAAGCCCATACAGATGGAGTGAAGTAAGCAAGGGAGAGGTCATGGTACTCAGATCGCATAGGGCCTTGAAAGGAGTTTTGAGGACTTTAGCTTATATGATGGCAAGGTGGGAGCCAGTGGGGGAATTTGATCAAGGAGAGACAGACCTGCCTTATATTTTGAAAAGGACCAGTGACTGCTATGTTGAGAGTCGACAGACAGTATGCAGTAGCAGCAGCTACAGTAGTAAGTGCTTATTTGAGTACCCGGCACGGTTGCGTTCAATCCCCCAGACAACTCTATCTCCATCTTCCTTAGGAGAAAACCCAGACTTAGCTGGTAGAGCCAGCTGTCAGTTTAGGATGATTGGATTGCAAAGTTGGTATTCTGGACTGTTCTCCAGTCTTCAGTGGCAAAGGTACGGATTATTTAGGATGATGGCGAGCAAATGTTCTGGCGTGGTGGTCAGGCTGCCCCCAGGCCCATTCTCTGGCTATTGTTAGGTGACTAGCGGGCCACCCAGAAGGGGGGAGGGGCAGGCTGTCTCCTTGAACTCTTGGTCGGTCATTGGTCGTTGGGTGGAGGCATGAGCAAATTGCTTCCAGATGAGAGAAGGCAGCTTGGGGAGTGGAATTTGTGCCCTGTCTCGGGATAGCAGCCTCTCAGGGCCCGAGAGGGCCCTGTGTCTTTGTGTTTGGCATATTAGACAAGCTCTGTACTTACAGACCTGGAATTTTTTGCTACTGGCTGGGGCTCAGCGCCTTGAGGTCGGTGGGCTTGGAGGCCACAGCAGATGGTCTTCCCTCTGGAGCCAAAGCCTCCTTCTCTTTCTGAGTGAAGTCTGGGCCAAAGTGCCCTGTATTTTATGTCCCCCCTTTTCTTCCAAGTAGCTTAGATCACTTTCAGAATGTCACTTCCATAATCCTCTTATTTATTGCTCCCTAAGGAAGTAGGAAGATTTTTCCTTGTCTTTCAAAAAAAGTGCTGGGGCGGCTCAGGCCGTAGAGTGCGCGGCTCTTGATCTCGGACATGTGAGTTTGAGCTTCACATTGGGGGTTGAGTTTGATTAATAATAATAATAACAAAAAAGTGCTGCTGGGTGGAAAATTGGGGTCAGGGGGTGAGGCTGGGGTGGAGGGAGGGAGGGAACCTGGAGGCCTGGGCCCAGGCCTGGATGCAGCCTTCCTGGAGGGGGCAGAGCTGAGCTGAGCTGGGAAACTGGGGCTTCTGGACTTGGGGGTTGTTCCTTTTAGCTTTACCGCTGGCTTTGGTGTCTGAGTTTGTGGGAGGTGGGGCTGGCCTGGGGACTTCCTGCCCTCCCCTAGTGTGTGGTCTCAGGGAGCTTATGGCACTGGCAGTGTGAAGTGAGGGAGATTTTTTTAAAAAGATTATTTATTTATTTGAGAGAGAGAGAGAGAGAGAGAAGGAGCACAAGTAGGCAGAACAGCAGGCAGAGGGGGAGGGAGAAGCAGGCTTTCCGCTGAGCAGGGAGCCCGATGCGGAGCTTGATCCCAGGACTGTGGGATCACGACCTGAACCAAAGGCAGCCACTTAACTGACTGGGAGAGTCTTGCAAAGAGGTGTTGGAGGGGGCAGTGCATGTCAGCCTGGACCCTGGTTCTGGAGCTGGAGCTCAGCCTTCTACCCGCCTCCTCCCCACCACCTTGAATACATACCACCCGCAGTGCCAGACCTCAGCAGTGGTACGGGAGGAGGGTGCATTGTTCCGCAGGATAGAAACAGACCAATTTGGGAAGGAAAGTCTCCTTCTGGGCTGCTCAGATCCTAGCGGGTTTCCAGCCACAGATGCAAAGCAAACAGGCCCTGACTTTGTTTCTATTTCAGAAACCTCACTGCTGCTGACATGCCCCTGTGGTGGAACGCGATGTGGTCATGGGGCTGTGGGAGTCCAGGGAGACTCCACTTGGGGCTGCTAGCCATCTTCTCCTGTGGGGCTGGGGGGAAGGGGCTCTATCAGCCTCCATCAGTCTGAGTCAGAGTGGGGGAGGGGCCAGACGTTACTGGGCTTTGGGTGCTCCTGCCCTGGCCGGCCAGCCCATGAAAATCTGCATGAAGACTCCGGGTGGCCAGGCAGCACTGTAAAGGGTGGGAGGTGGCCTGGAAACTTGGATTGCATTCCTAGACGGTTTGGCTGACCAACCAGGGGACGAGGGCCTTCTTTCTAGCCTCTGAGCCCCCAGGATATTTCTGAGCTCAGGCTTTAACGGGTGGGGTTGAGGAGACACAGCCCAAATACAGAGACCCTCCCTGTCCCTGCCCAGTCCCCAGATGCCAGGTCCCTTCATCTGGACCCTTCGCATATGCCTGCTGTTAGGTCCGGCTTCCCCTTTCTGTTAGGGCACTGGCTTCACGGTCGTCTGTGCCCTCTCAGGCCGACCGATGCTCCAGGGACCCTTAAGCCATACCTGCAGCTGGCCTCCTGCTGGTGGTATTTTACTAATTTGTATATCACCTTGTTGCAGAAAAGAGGGTTCAAGCAAACCCAAATACCTGGCAATATCCCATGCTCCTCGGGCCTGGGTTCATTTGTCCCTGACTTGCATCTCCCCTGTTGGCTAGGACTCTCGTCTGTGGTCAGCTAATTGATGCTCTGTGATGGGGCCCCAAGGCTTTGCACACGTCCCTTCTGCTGGAAACAACACTGTGCTGTATGTCTTTTCCTTAGCCTTGACAATCCAATATAGACATCCCTTCTGTCCACCAAGTGTCCCTTGCTTCCCCGTTGCTGAGGGCGTCTTTCTTACATAACCCCATGGCACCTTGTGCTAAAGCTTTTCAGAGGAATCACAGTCTCTAGCTTAGAGCCTGGTGGGATAGGCAGCGAGGAATCTGCCCTTTATACAGGAAATGCAGTGGGCCATGTAAGAGGTGCTCTGTTAAGTGTTTGTTGGCCTTGGAGATCTGAAAAGGCATTCATTCTGGACTCACATTTTTGTTGCTGTTTGGTTTGGTATAGAAATTCTAGGTTAGGGATTTTTGTGTGTGTAAAACATTGCTTGATTTTCTTTTCAGTTCCAGGGTTACTGTCCAAAAGCTCAATGCCATTCCCATTTTTGAAAAAGATTTTATTTATTAGAGAGCGAGCGAGTGAGCATATGAGTGGATGAGCAGAAGGAGAGGGAGAGAATTTGGAGCAGACTCCTTACAGAATTTGAGGGCAGAGCCAGACCCCATGACCCTGAGATCATGGCCTGAGTTGAAACCAAGTGTCAGCCTCTCAACCAACTGAGCCACCCATCTTGATTCTTTGTGGGTAACAAAGGATTTCTCTCTCCAGGGTCGCTAACGTTCTGTGTGAGAGTCGTCTTTGCCTGGCATTGCGGGACATTGCAAGTGACACACCTGAGTGTAGATACATGTCTGTCCGGGGCACTCGGGAACCTTTCTGTCTCGAAACACATTATCCAGTTTGGGGAAACGTTCTGGAATTACTTCATAGATAATTTCCTCCTGCTGTTTTCTTTCTTTCCTCCGGAGCTCCTGGAGTTTGGACACTGAATCTCTCGGATTGGTCCTGTAATTTATTCTCTCTCTTTCCTCCCCTCTCTCCTTGCTGGGAGAGATCTTCAGCTTTATCATCTGAGCTTGTATTGGTTCTTTTATGTTAATGAGCATATTTTTAATTTTTAAGCGTTCTTCTGTTTTCTAAACATATCTTTTTTTTTTTAAATAGCGTCCAGTTTTGGTGTCATGGATGCAATATCACCCTTATTTCTCTGATGCTATTAATGATAGTTCCATTTCGGAGGGATGGATTCTCCCTTACCACTGCCTGAAAAGTGTGTATGTGTGTGCGGTTTTTCCCTCTGTCTTTCCAGTGACGGGCTTTCTCCAGAAACCTTGTGACCCGTGGTATTCTGCTTACATCTGTGTGGGGTATTAGGATCTGTGTGTGTGTTTGTGGGGTGTCTTGTGGACTATGGGCCTCCTGTAGGGTGACCTGGTGGGCCTGTCTCACTTAGGAACCACTAAGTTCGTATCTTAGGTGTTTTCTCTCGAGCTGTTCAGATTCTCTAAAGGAGAACCTTCTACTAGTCCACCTGGAAAGTGTAAGGCTGACGTCCTGTGCCCAGGAACCTGACGGGGAAGAGGGCAGGGATTTGGGTCTTCTGTACCTCAGCTTAGCCTTTTCTGGTGTGGTGCCCAGCATTTCCCTGGGCTCAGTTTCCCTGGTCCACAGACCTTCTGCTTTGCCTTCTCTAAGACTAAACCCCTGGGGTGGGGTGGGGTGGGATGCCGACCTGCCTGAGGGAAGTGGGGGAGGGGGTCAGGGGCCCGGCCTCTTTCTCAGGCCAACTTACAATCAGGCCTCCCTGGTGCTGCCGGTCCGGTCCGGGTCCCTCGGCCTTCTGGGAGTTCTGGAGTGCTAGTTCTTTAGGATTCGGCACTCCCAGGTTTCTTAAGTTAATTTGCACTTGTCCTTGTGCCCTCTGGTCTCTAAAATTGTGTGGCTGTCATCTCCCCAGCTGCTGTCTTTAAAATTGTGGGTTTGGGTTTATGCCTTCAAAAGTCTCTTTACTCTTGTTTCAGTGAGTTGTGGGGGGACCCAGGTAAAGCCCCTGTTCCCCCTGAGAGCCGTAGCCAAGGTGTAGTCGGTGTGTGCCGCTGCCCTTGTGTGCTGTTGCACACGCCAGTGGGTGTGTTTCTTCAGCCTTTGTGGGAAGGGAGTGCTGGGTCATTTTCTTATGGAACCCCCAGCACCTGGACCTGTGTGACTCTCACACGAGAGCCTCCACAGTCACTGGCCGAGTGAGTGAGGGAACAAATGAATGGATAGCAAGGAGACTTGGAAACAAAAACGGAAACAGAACTACAATTCACCCCGGTTCAAACTGTTCTGTAATGCAAGGCACTTTAATGTAACTCTACACCTGTTAAATATAAAACCGTTTCACAGAGTTTATGGTTAGTGGCAGGGACATGGTGGACTTCTCCCTCATCCTGGTTTCTTTTCTCTGGCTGCGGTGAGCATGTGTTACTCCTATAATTTTTAACGGGGGAATTAAACGAGGAAGAATAAGAACGCATCTGGTTTAGAACGTGAGCCTGGGCGCATTGGAGCAGAAGGACGATCTATGGCTTTTGCAACTGTTCAAGGTCATGCTGCTGCTTTGGACCTTGGTGTCTTGCTCTGTAAAGCAAGTGGCCGGACCAGATGCATCGAAGGTCCCCAAGTCCCTGTCCTGTGACCCCACGACTATCTTCTGCTTGGATCATGATAGCATAGGTCTCTTGTGGAAAAGAACTGCCCCCACCTCTGCCCCCACCTTTTTTTTGGGGGGGGGGGACATAGAATGCCTTTCATCAGCCCGTGTGCTCATCTGAATCTTCATTCCTTCAGAACGGAGTCTGAGCTCATCTCCTTCATGAACAGTCCTCCCCTGCTCCAGGGTAGGCCGGACTCCCTGTCTGCAGCGGCCTTTCCTGGTGTACTTTGCAGCTGGGCAGAAAGGAAAGAGCCTAGACCGTGAAGCTGGACAGTACCAGGTCGAACATTAATTCTGTTGCTTACTCACCCTGTGGCCTTGGACAGCTTACCTGGTGTCCCTGAGCTTCAGGTGCCCCCCCTTCCCAAAGGGAATTTGTAATGAGAGCTACATCATGGGGTTTACATGAGTATTGAATAGGATATATGTTTAAAAGGCCTCCGTTAACATGTGACACAAAATAGACCCATAACACAAGAGGCTGACGACAACAGGAATGATCAACATTTACGTGCATTGCCTTCTTTACTCAAAAGTAGGTACTTTTATTGTTTTTATTTTTCAAATGAGGAGATGGAGCCATAAAGACATACCTTGCCAACTGTCACAAATCAAGGACATGGACCGTTTTGTGTTTTTTAAGTGTTTGTGTTCACACTTATTCCACAAAGGCTGGTTTGATGGTGGTGAAAACGGGGGGGGGGGGCAGCTGGGGCCTAGGGAGTGCCTGGGGCCTGGGGGAGGGCAGCAGGTGTGAGGTGTTTGTGTCAGGTGACAGGGAGAGCGCCTCTCAGACGGGGATCTAGAGACGTCAAGGAGTCGAGGGAGCAGTCCTCTGTGGGATCTGGGGGAGCACATTGCAGGCATCGGGGATGGCGGCAACTACGGGAAGCCAAGTGGAAGACTGGGCTTGTTTCTTCAACTCCACATTTTCTCTTTGAGCTCCCAGATTGCCCGGTTTTCCTGTTTTGTGTCCAGTATGATACTGGATAAAGAAAGTGAGGAGCATTTTCTTAGATGATCAAGAAATATTTTTCTGTTAATTAGTACTCCCACCCATGTGTACGTAGATCATGGGGGCATAGGAACTGTATGTAGTTAGCACTCTAGGATGGTTCTCAGTGCCTTTCCCACAGTCTCCAGGGGGAAGGCAGTCTTAGGAGCAGCCCTGCCCTGCAAGTCCTGTCCACAACTCTGTACTGTAGCCTTGGTGGCCTTCTTTGATCTCTTTACCAGGCCACATGCTCCCCCGCCCCAGGGCCTTTGCACATGTGGCTCCCATCTGTTCCTTCAGGGGTCTGTCAGTTCTGTCTGTGGGGAAGCCTTCTGTGATCCCTGGCCTGGGTCAGTTCCCTTGTTCTGGGTTCTCATAGGTCTGTCTGTAGTTTTTTTCCTTCGGAGTATTCCTCTCCATTTATTTTGTCTTATCTTTTAGTTTCTCAGTTTTTAAAATAATTTGTTTATTTGAGAGAGAGAGAGGGAGAGTGAGCATGTGAGAGGGGGAGAGAGAGAGGGCCAGTGGGGGAGAGGGAGAAAGAGAGGGAGAAGCAGGTTCTATGCTGATCAGTGAACCTGACCTGGGGCTCGATCCCAGGACCCTGGGATCATGACCTGAGCTGAAGGCAGATGCTTAACACACTGAACCACCCAAGCACCCCTTCTTCTCCATTTATAACTGTATACTCACCTGAGTGGTCCTTGTATCCTGACTGTCTTTCTCCCGGGGCCATAAACTCCAGGAGGCAGAGGCCGGGGCTGCTCTAGCTCATCCCTTTCCTCCCCTGCATCCCTAGCATCTGGCATAGGAGTTGGCAAATTTTATCTGTAAAGGACCTGATAATAAATACTTTAGCTTCTGTAGACTCTCCGGTCTCTGTTGGGGCTCCTCAGCTCTATCCTTACAGCACAGAAGTGGCCATAGACAATGTGTACATGACTGAGTGTGGCTGGGTTCCAATAAAGTTTATTTATGGACACCAAAATTGGAATTTCATGTAATTTCCACATGTCGTGAAATACTATTCTGCTTTTGAGTTTTTCCAACCTTAATAAAAATGGAAAAGCCCTCTTGGTTTGTGGGCTGTATAGGCAGTGGGCTGGATCTGGCTGGCAGCCTCTAGTTTATTGACCTGTGACGCAGAGCGCTGGGTGACTTACAGCGGGCTCTCCGTGAGTATTTGTTGAACAAGTAGATGGCATCTTGGACAGGGTAAGAGGCAAAGAGTTTATGAGCTGCTGCCTTCCCTTGATTTACTCCATAATCTCTATCCCTTGTCAGATACCCTGTGATCTGTTAAAATTGAAGAAGATAGCCTACTGATTCTTCTTTTAAAAAACTACCTTATTAAGATACAATTTACAAACCATAAAATTCACCCATTTAAAGTGAACAACTCAGTGGTTTTTAACATATTCTCAGCTGTGTGGCTATCATCACTATCAATCTGGTAACATTTCACGCCCCGTCAAAGAAACCCCACACCTGCTGATGGTCATTCCCATCCCCCACAAACAGCCCCACTAACATTCTTTTTTGCCTCTATAGACTGGCCCAGTCTGGACATTTCATATAAACGGAATCCTATTGTAGGTGGTCATTTATGACTGGTTTTGCCTTCTCCTTGGCCTTTTTGAGGTTTGTCCTTGTCGTAGCATGTGTGAGAATTTCTTTTAAGTCCGAATGATAGTCCGTTGTATGGGCATACCACATTTGGTTGTCCGTATTCATTCATTCCTTCGTTGACAGACATTTGAGTTGTTATGACCTGCTCTGGATGCTTGTGCACAGTTTTTTTGGTGTCAACTTGTGTTTTCGTTTCTCTGGGGAAAATACCTAGAAGTGGAACTGTGTGTTGAGCCTCCTATGGGGCTGCTGGACTGTTCTCCAAAGCAGCTCCGCCATCTTGCCCCCCAGCGAGCAGTGTGTGAGGGTTCTAGTTCCTCCACAGCCTTGAAGGTACTCTTCATTTTATTTTAAGTTTTTGGCTGACTTGTCTACTGCTCGTCTTTCTGATTGGCCACTTGGTTCTGTGGTGGCCACACCTGTGGTTGTGAGATGGTGGGCTGAATCGGACACTTGGATACGCTTTATTCTTTCTTTGGTAAGAGCAGTGTGCACGCTTCTTGGAGCACATTTGGGCAGCAAAGCCTGATGCCCGTTAACAATGTGTTCACTGCATTTGGCCACAGCCTGCTGACTCCAACAGGTCTCCAAAGACCAAGGCAGCTGCCGGAGTGAGCAGTGCGGTAGATCAGGCAGGACACAGGCCCTGGGGCTCAGAATGTGGAGCATAGCTCGCCCGTGCTGCTGCCCAGATGCTTGACCTTGGGCAGGTGCTTAGTCTCTGCAGGCCTCAGTTCTGTCCTTTTCAAGAGGGGTCCATGCCTGCATTCAGCTCTCATTCAACAGATCTTTTCTGGGTACCTCCTGTGTGGCAGGCCTAGCACATTCCTCTGCAAGCTTATGGTGAAGATGAAACAAGGTGATGTGTGACGTGCTGAGCATGCATGAGAATAGGACAAAACCAGCTGACAGAGCCTGCCCTTTCTGCTGTCACCCCACTCCTCACTGTGTGCAACCGTTGTAAGGGAATGACAGCTTCTCAGAGGAGGACAGGTCTCTCCTGCTCACGTGTGGCTTGCACTGGGTTCCAGCCCAGTCACTAGATTCTGCTTGGAAGATTCCAGTGATGAGCACTGCCCCTGATGGCTGGGCAGCCCTGGTTTTCGGATCTGCCTCTCTGGAGCTGGCCTTTGGCCTTGTCTCCGCCAGCCAAGACCAAGAGAGTGAGCCTGCTCCCCCCGTCTGCATGACAACGCGGGAGTATTTGACAACAGCTTCCCCTCCATCTCTTCTCCAGTTCCACCAGCTGTCTCCCAGATAGCTTCATCTGAGACCCCGCTGCCCTGGTGGCCGCCTTTGGATATCCTCCAGCTTGTTTGTTGTTTCCTGGACTCAGCCAGAGCCTTCCCCGTTGGAGATAAACACAGACCGAGTGCCTGAATGAGTTGTAAGCCTCGTAGGGTGACCAATCTTACCTTTACCAGCAGGACGCTCTTATGGAGGAAAGTACTCAAGAAGGAAAGATAACTTCATTCAAGATTATGGAAAAAATAAAATTCCAGCGAAAGCCTCTCTGACCCTCTGTGGCTCTCCCAGCTCAGTCTGGGAAGGCAGTGCAGACCACCCTCCTCATCTGGCCCCTCCTGGGCATCGCAGGGGCCAGCTGCTCTGCTGAAAGGGTTTGTGATTGAGGGTCTGAGGGTTCCCCACTGTCACCCCCTGTCCTGGGGGGCAGAGCTGTTGAAACATTTCTTGGGCTCAGTTTTATAAGCTGCTGGAGGGAGATGGTGACAAGCAGCCCGTTAATAAAGGCACTTGAGCAAAAGCAGCACAGGAAGGGAGAGGACGCAGAGCTCCATCATTTGTCTGTCTGATTTTCGTGTCCTAGGGCCTCTCTCTTCTTCTGGTGGGAGAAATCCAAATATGTTTAGCAATTCCTCTGCTGCTGCCCATGGGAGTCAAAGCCTTGTAGCCTTTGTAATCAGGAATAGTCCAGAAACCCACAACAGGCCTAGCTCTGCCCCAAGGCAGGCACAGTGACAAAACACACATTTTGGGCCTTTCCCACTTCCTTAGCCTGAGTTTTCAAAAGCCTGTGCCTAATTTTTTTTTTCTGTGCTCCAGGCTGATTTACATAACTTTATTCTTCTGTGGTTAGTTACTCATTCAGAAATTTCCCTGTCCATCTGTTCTGGGATTCTGAGTCAGTGGTAACAGACTATCATGGTAAATTCTGGCCTCTGCCTCCCTACCTCCTCTCTGCCCGGAGGTGGAGGCAGAAGGCAGAGGCCAAGGGCCGGGACACCTGTGCGGAGTCTGTCCACCTGTGCGGAGTCTGTCCACCTGTACGGAGTCTGTCCACCTGTGTGGAGTCTGTCCAGCAGAACGGAGTCCGGTTCCTCCAGCTGAAGGAGCACCTTGGGAGGCAGTTGCTACAGGTACTGGAACCTCAGAGCCTGAGTGCTTGCCTCCAGGCTGTTCCCTCAGGGCTTGGGAGGTGAGGGGCGACCCAGAGTGAGAGGCAGCATAGGGCATGGCTAAGGCCCATCTCTGGTTCAGGTCCCAGCCCTGCCGCTTTCCTCTGTGGCCCTGGGCAAGTTCTTCAAGCCCTTTCTCACCTGTGAAGTGGAGATCCTAAAAGACCTGTTTCACAGAGTTATTGTGACAGTATATGAAGTGAGTTGAAGCATCTGGAACCCGCTTGGCACACAGAAGCCCCGGGCAGCTGTTAGCAGTGGTGAGGAGGAGGGCGAGGAGGATTTCTATTCTTCCTATTGGGCTACCTCATCCCTCGTTTTTTCTTAATGGAACAAAGATACCCAGTGTGTCTTTATTGACAAGTATGGGAATGCTCTGGTGTGAGCTCAACCCCATGGCATTCCCCTTCAGATTCCTTAGCACTCCCTCCCTCCTGCTCCTGACCAGTGTCCTCACCACTCCCAGTCTCCGAGTGAGAACCAGCCTTTGGCTGATCGCCCAGTAGCAGCAGACGATTTCATGTCCCTGCCTCAGTCTCCTCATCTGTAGCCTGTGGAAAAGCATTTACCTCTCGCTCCTCTTCCTCCCAGTGCCCTCCAGAGATGGAAAGAGGCACCAGGCACCATCTGTTAAGCATGACAGACAGGTCCCAAAGACAGAACTTTGATGAATGGTATGGGAGAGCTGGAGGGCCCAGGACCCAGGGGACCATCATCCTGCCCTCAGGAACCCTGGGCCATGGTCTGGAGGGGGTGGGCATGTTGCTGAGTTCTCTTCTTGGGATATCGAGAGCACATCTGTGCCCCTTGGCTTACCCCACCGCAGAAAAGGTAGGTCAGATGTTGTTTGGAGAGTCCGTCACAAATGAATGTTCTCCTAGCTCATTCTCTGACCCCTGCCTGGACAAGTGCCTATGCTTTTGCGCTCAGGATACTCACAAAGGGGCGAAGGGCAGTTTAACACCAGAGAGAAAGCCTCAGGGACATGAATAACCATCCATCATTGCTTTCCCGTTATGCCTCAGGTGCTGCTTCCCAAGATGAGGAAAATGAGGCTCAGAGGGGCCCATGAGCTGTCCCCTGAGGTCATGCGGTGGAATATGCCAGAGAAGGATATCTACTCCTTTCAGGGAGGCTTCTAAAGTGTGTGTTCCTTCCAGGAGGGGAAGGAGCCCCACGAGGCCCTGTTGGAGCCCACAGACCTTTTCTTCTGACTTTGCTGGAGAATTGTGATGAAGCCCTTTCTCTCAGCCACATTGATGTTCGTGTGTCCTTTCTGCTACTGGTCCCAGCCTTTCCCCCTCCTCCTTTCCCCTTCCCTGTTGCCCACCCCAGCTCCATGGAGTGTTTAACTTGAGGACCTCCCCGTTGGTGGCTGGCGACACATCCCACCCGCCTCTGCTATCTCCTGAGATTTGAGGCATCAGCAGGTGAGAGACACGTGTGCTGGAAGATGTGCGTGACCTCGGGCTTTTGTGACCAGTGTGGAGAGGGACATGGGGAGGTGAGATGTGGTTGGCAGTGTTTGCTGCGCTCTCGAGGTGTTCTCAGCTGAGAGCATGGAATCCTTGTGGTGGGGGGGTGGGTCCTGTCATCACAGGTCTGGCAGCTGGGGCCCCCGGAGTCTGTCTGTCGGCCTCAACCGACTGTGTGACCTTGGGCCCATCGTTCCCCATTCTGGGCCTTGCTGTAACATGAGGGGTTTGTTTTCCTCCAAGTTCTACAACCTGAGATGTCTCCATGGGGGAATACAGAGCCCAAGCTCCCTCTCTCCTCCTTTCCCGGTTGCCTCTTAGAGGTTGAGGTTTGCTTTTCAGCTGGTGTTAATTGCAAAGCTTTAACGTGTGCTACGGCAGGGGCCAAGAGAAATTCCAGGGCCATAACTCCCTGGGACATCCAGGGTGAAAAGTGTTCCGGTAAGGGCAGGTTCAAACAGGATACCCTTGGGGCCCGGGGACGGGATACAACCTTGGCAGGCTCCTTCACCTCAGGGAACACAGCTCCGTGGCTTTGGAAGCTGGCTGGTTAAACCTGGCAGGACCTGCTTTCCAGCTGCCTCATCAGTGCCCTTGTGTGGCAGAAGCCTAGCCGGCCAGCTGGGGTCCAGCGCCCCCTCAGCCTGGAACTCCTTGTCCCACCAGCGGCTTCTCCTTCCTTTCCAGCCCACTCTTCCACCCCCTCTGCCATCCAGGCACCGTCTCTCCTCCAGCTCTACCAGCCCCGTGGCCCCAAGTGCACTTCCCAGCCTGCCACCTGCCTTCTTGGTTCAGGCCTCCCATCCCCTCTTCATCCTCTCTGCTTATGGAGGTCACCCCCATCCTTTCAGACCAGGCTGGGATAGGTCAGAGACTGAGCCTGGTGCAGGGCCCAGCCCAAGGAATGCAGGTTTGAAGGGGGGTGGGGGAGGAGGAGCCTTAGTGCTGACCTTGGTCACACGTCACAGCAAGTAAGCCTTGTCACCTGCTTGGCATGAGGCTGAGTTCTGTGAGTGTAGCAAAGATGGGCACAGCTCACTGGCCTTGGTGAGAGCAGCCCTCATGAGGGGCCGTTGTGGAACCGTCTGGGATAAACTGAGTCTGTAAGTGGGAGGGGCTGGTCGGGCCTGTGCAACTTAGGTGACAGTCCCAGGACCTGGGTCCGGCTCCCCTTTTGCCCCGGGCTCCTTTGCAGACCTTGGGTCTGCCACAGCCCCCTCTCCGATGTTTCCTCTTAGTAGAATGAGAAGGTCGGGGTGGGCCTTCCTTGAGGCCCTTCCGGCTCTGCCGAATTAGCAGTCGCTGGCTATCAAGGGCTTCCTGTGTGTCCCACAGTAGGAAGCATGACGGGTCGAGCCCCATCCAGTTCTCCCGACACCAGACAGTTGTCTTCACCCTCATCTTGCAGGTGAGGACCCTAAGGTTGAGAGCCAACAGTTCCGCGGCCCCAAGTCAGATCCAGGCCACAGGTGGATTTTGTTTGGACCGCCCCCTTTGGGGTTTTTGTTTGTTTATTTGAATTTAAACATGGAAGCGATTTCACAAAAATAGAGATTTGGGGCTTTTTTAGAAATGAAGGGTCTGGTTACACCGAGTCTGCACTGCTTGGTGGCAGCATTTGGCTGGGTCGGTCTGAGTCTCAGCCATTGCCTGCAGGTGGGCCTGGGCTCTCCTGAGCCCTCCAAGGCGACCCAGCGTGGGAGCATGCCTGTAAGCTCAGCCAGTGTCATTAATTAGCCTTTTCTCCCTGCCTCTGGTTAAGGATGTGATAGAACTCAGACTGTGTAGGTCACACAGCTGCTCTATTCGAGGCAGCAGTCAGACTCGGCTCTCTCTGGCTTTAAACCATGAACCATTAGCTGCTTTTCTGTGTTATTTCTGAGTCCCAGCAGGGATGTTTGGGTCCTCTGCTGGAGCGCGAGAGACCGTAGTCAAATCTCTAGATAAGGAAGTTGACAAGAGTTCCTCTTTCCAGAGAGGTTCCAGTCTCTAGCCCCGCCTGAGGGCACTGTCCTGGGAGGTGGCAGTTGCTACCTCGCGTTTGAGTCCGGAGTAGAGCCCTCCCCTTGCCCGACAGTGTGTCTCTTCCAGTTGATTCCGTATAACCGTGTGTTGTGTTTCCTGTTTGCTTGCACCTTGGTTTCTGTTTACTGACAGGGTGAGCCCAGGAGAGCCCACCTCCCTGTTCCTAGGAGCGTTGCCAAAATGCCTAACAGAGAACGTGTGTTTTGGCCATGGCAAATGGAGAGAGGAAATAGAGAGGTCTGTTCAGACCGTGGATGCCTTGGGGTTGGTCTGGGGTCTCTAAGGGATAGGCAGGCAGGATGCTGGGCCTCCCGAGCAGGGCGGGGGCTCTGAGGGGAGCCCTGGTGGAGGTTGGAGTTTCCTGCCCTTGGTGTTGGTCTGTCCAGCTGTTTCCTCCTGATAGAGCATTTGGACAATGCCACAGTGACTCAACTCCCAGCATCACCAGTGAACAATAGCAGATCTGTCCAGGGTCAGCCAGGGAGTGGCGGCTTACACCCGTCAACCTGCTTCCAGGCTCCCCGAACCGTTTCCCTACTTGCTGTTGGTGGCCCACAGCCCTTTCTGGTTGGGTTAATTTCAGGCTGTTGCTTTTTGGTTTCCCTATAGCGTGTCCTCACTCCTTCTGTGTGTACAGCTGATCAGAGCTTCGGTGGCTCCGTGCTGACCAGCTGCCTGCCTGCCATCCAAGGCAAGTGTTGCCAGACCTCCCTTACCCTTGGTTTGAGGTTCAGTGGGTTTGGCACAATCCCTCAAGGTTCTGAATCTCTATCCAGGCATCTAGGACCTGGACGAGTGTCCGATGGGAAAGACAGCTGTGTGATTCTGTAATCTCCTCCAGTGGGTAGAGGATTAAGCAATTTTTTGGTGGGTTTGTTTTCATGGATTACGATTTTTTTCTAACAAAAGTGATTGTTTACTGAGTGTTTCTGAGTTCCTGTCACACAAGCACTTTGCATAATTTATCTAACTTAGTCCCTCCGTAGCTCTCCAAGGGATGTAGCAGTACCTCCATTTTACAGATGAGGCATCTGAGGCACTGAGATCCAAAGTCCTGTGACATGTGACTTCCTCAGGGGGAGCACGGAGTGTGTGGAAGAGGATAGAAATCAGTTTGGGGACCCTGGATGGGAGATGAGTGGTTTGAAAGAAGCGGCACAGAGAGAATGCAACAATGAGTGGGGCCAAGGCCCAGTGTTCTTGGAGTTTATAGGAAGGCGAGGGAAACCGGTGTATTATTGCTTACCTCTGATGCAAGACACGTGACTGGAACTAACAGTGGGGCTGCCACAGTGATTTGGAACCACATTCTCATCCAGTGTTTGAGCACCTGAATAAAGAGACCCTTCAAAACTGAAGTGTGATCAAAACTGGTCCACGTAGAAAATACCGAGATGTGGTGCCATTTATGTCTAGAGTTGCAAAAGTGCAACACTGCTCAGAATTAGTTTCAGTAGATATTGGAAGTTTATGTCCAATGTTCATTCTGACTCAGTAATTCTGTTTTTTGGAATTTGTATGAAGGAAGTTATCATATACACATGTATATATATGGGTATATATGTACACACATGTGAATAAGTTATCTTCATTGTAGCATTATTTGTAATAGATAGTTAGAATTGGAAACATTCCAAACGTGCAACAAAAGATCGGTTATGTAAATTTTGACACATTCATCTGATGCCTTGCTGTACAACCTTTAAAAAAAAGCCATGTCTTCAGAGATTATATATGACTTAAGATAATGCTTATGAGAAAGTGTCAAGCAAATAGTGTAGGATTTAAAACCATATAGGCTGTAAATTCTAATTTTTAAAAAACACAAAGAAAAAAGACTAGAGGAAATATACCCCAAATGCTAATGATGGTACTGATTATTAGTGAGTTTTGTTTTCTTTTTTATGTTCTTTTATAGCTTCTAAAATAAAAAAAAAATGATTTATTTATTTATTTTAGACAGAGAGAGTGAATAAAAGGGAGGGGCAGAAGGAGAGGGAGGATCTTGAGCAGACAGACTCTCCACTGAGTGTGGGGTCTGATATGGGGCTTTATCTCCCCACTTTGAGATCATGACCTGAGCTGAAATCAAGAGTCGGCTGCTTAACTAACTGACTGAGCCACCCAGGCATCCCTAAATTTTTTTTTACAATACTGTAATAGCAACAAGAACAAAAATGTCTCAGGGCGTTTGTTGCATGAGCGTACGCCACCGTGCCCTACAAAGGGAGTCTCCAGCACTTTCTAGAGTGTGACCTTCAGTGTGTTTGGGGAGGTGGATCCTCTGCTTTCGAGTTCCCTCTTTCTTCTCCATCACTGTCTCCCCTCTCCAGTTCATTCCCTTAGTGGGCCATCGATTTATAACCGAAGGACGATTTTTTAGAAATATGCCTTGTGTTGTATTGGTTCTGTTTCCCGAATACTGTGAAAAGAGAGACATTTTATACTTCTCTCCAAAAGAAAACCCTAATTTAAGTTTCTTTCCACTCATGCGATCCCAATTGATTTTCTCTTTGTAGTTCAGATGGCCTTTGTCAGATAGAAGAATTTTCTGCTCCTGCCTTCAACGGCCTTGGAAAGCCCAATTTCAAATGATAGGTCGTTGCCATGGCCTGTTAAGTCACACCAGTCCTGCCTGCTTTCAGCACGGAGGAATGGGAGCGAGGGAAGCTTTGCCATCTCAACTGTTCTGTGGCTGATGAGAAGTTTGAAGCTGACCCCCGGGTGAGCCCAGAGAACACTTGTGATGTGAACTCAGCAATAGCCTTTTTGTTTGTGTTCTGTGGCTGTTGATCAGGACTTAGCACGTTACCTGGCATTGAAGGCTCCCACAATTGTTGTTTGGATAAATTCTGGCCTTTGCGGCAATATTCACTCCCACCGGTGAGACTTCCTTCAAGCGTAGGAGGAAACTGGTGTCCTGTCATGGTTAAGAAGACAGGTTTAGGATCAGAGAGATGTAATCGTGGCTCACTAGCCCAGTGATTGGGAGCCCTGCCCCCAACTTGGAGCCTCACTTCCCTCCTCTGTCACGTGGGCACAATGCTGAAACCCCAGAGGGCTGTTACAGGAATTAAATGAGATCCTGTTTATAAAATGCTTAGTAAGGGATCAAGGAATATACAGCTAATATTACATAAATGATACCGTTGTTTTTGGAGGACAGGTTCCTCCTATCCGGGTCTTTGTTCTTGCCATGGTTGGAAGGTGGCTTCAGTGGTTCATTCTCATGGGGACCCAGAGCCCTGACCACTTTCTTCACCCCCAGCTTCCACCTTCAGGACACCTCGCCACTCCTTCTGGATCTGCAGACACAAAAAGGCTGATTCCACCAGCTTTCCTGGCTACTTGCACTCCATGGGGAATAAACTTTCAAAACACGGAAGGCCCGTTCTCAGGTCATCTTCAAGGAGGCCTTTAACGCAAAAGACTGAATTTCCACATCCCCCGAGAAATAATGTTCCTGGCCCCGTAAGGACTCAGCTTGCCTGCACCCCACAACCAGGCGGCTCTGGGTTTCCCACTGGTTAGGGCAAAGACAAAAAAAGTTTAAGGTACAGCAAGCCATCACCGTCACCACCGGCCTATTTCTGTTGTTTGGAAAATTTTTTGATTGTGATGAGGTATGCATAACATTGACCGCTTTAAACATTTTTAAGTCGTACAGTTCAGTAGTGTGTTAGGGTTCTCTGGGGGAAACAGAGCCAAGGGAAGAAGCATAGACACACGTGTCTTTTATCCTATGATGGCCTACAATACCTGACGTACATAGCACGTGGGCGGAGCTTGATCAGGAGGGATTGGCTGGGACCGTAATGGAGGCCGAGAAGTCCCACTGTCTGCTGTCTGCAAGCCAGCGGCTCAGGTGGTGTAATTCCGTCTGAGTCCACAGGTCAGAGAACTAGGGGAGCCAGTAGTGCGCGTGCTAGTCCAAGGATGGCAGATGAGAAGTCCCAGCTGAGGCAGGGAGGCAGGGAAAGGGGGCAAATCCCTCCATCTTCCACCTTTTGTTCTATTCAGGCCCTCAGCAGACTGTTTGGCCTTCACCTGCACCAGGGAGGGGGGCACTCTACCGACTGTACCAATTCAGATGCTGATCTCATCTGCGACACCTCCGAGACACACCAGAAATTAGGTTTCATCCGGGCGTCTGGGCCAGTCTGGGTGGCGCATGAAGTTGACCTTCACAAGTGGCGTCAAGGACATTCACGTTACCGTGTGCCCGTCACCACGGCCTGTTTCCTGAGCATTGTCATTCTCCCGAACTGCAGCTGTGTACCCCTGAAACCCCAACTCCCCACTCTCCCCTCCCCCTGACCCTGGAAACCCTTGCTCTGCTTTCTGTCTATGATTTTGAGGCCTCGAGGTTGCTCATGTAAGTGGGGTCACCCAGCCTTGGTCCTTGTGTGACCAACGCGGTCCCCTCCTCCTGCGTCCTCATGGGTCAGCAGTGCTGTAGTCTGTGTCTGAACTTCATCCCCTTTTTTAGGCTGAATAATACATTCCATTGTGCGGATTGGCCCCATCTGTGTTTATCCACTGCTCTCTAATGGACATTTGGGTTTTTTCTACATTTTGACTCTTGTGCCCATCATATTTTAAAGTTAAATCCCCCCCTCTTCCCTTGGAGTCCTCCCACTGGTTCCCCAGGACGTGCCTCTGTGTCCTGGAAGTGATGACTGCACACCTTGGTAGTGATACGTGTGTTCATAGGCTCTTTCCCTATGCACTGGCTCCATTTATCCATTTCCCTCATCAGGCTGTAAATGCTCCGAGGCTGGGAATTGTGTTTAATAATTCTTTTTACTAGCTCCTGAGAGTCTGTTTTAGGAAGCGCTAAAGGGTCTTGGTTAAGAGTGTGGGTCCTGAGGTCAGACCACAGGGGTGTGTACCCTAATTCTACCACTTCTAACTTGTCATTGCACAGGTCCCTTCCCTACACTCACTTTTTCTTTAGAAATGGCGATGATGGTGATTACCACCTTGAGGCGCTGTCGCAGAAATGAAATGAGATCGTCCAGGTAGAGGGTTTGGCACAGTGTCCCAGACATTAGACGCCCTTAAAAGTTAGCTTAAGAACAAATGAGGAGCTCAACATCCTTTTCTGGATTCGTTGCTTTTATCCTGTTTCTTCTCGAGGTGGCTGGGTGGAGAGTAAGGTGGCTTCCGCGGTGGGTTGGGATCTCTGGGTCAGACCCGGGCAGAGTTCGACCCCGCTCACCGCCAGTCGCTCACATTTCCTCCCAGTGCCCTCGGCCCCCTTCAGGTGGTGTGTGCCCGGGGCCCCGGGTCTTTTTCCATGCCTCGCCTGTAGCCTCTTTTCTGAAGGGGCTGTTGAGGAGTGGGACAGACCAGGCAGCGAAGGGAGGCCTTGGGCCCCATATGGGCAATGGCTTTCTCGGGATGGTGCTGTTGGGATGGCCAGCGGGTAACATCCCAGATGCTTTACTTCGCCGGCCACTGCAGAGTCAGCCGTGTGCCCGTGGCCGGTCCAGCCTGGCCAGCTCGGGAAACTTGAACCTCTCTCGTGGGAGAGCCCGTGTCCCAGCAGGGTCGGGCTGAGCCTTTGGCAGCTGCTCGAAGTGGCCTGTGGTTTCTCCTCCACGCTGATTGAGCTGGTTAAAACAGAAGTGTCTCTTTTTTTCCTTCGCTTTACAAAAGTTTCCCAAATATTCACTAGATCTTTGCACAGTGTATTCTTAGCATTAGCTTCTAGATTTGGCTTCCTGGACAGAAATGGTGGGGGGTGGGAGGTTCTGCTTGGGGCTGATTTTCTGCTCCGGGTAGACGTCTGTCTACAGGCGGAAGGCAGGAGCTGGGCGAGTGAAATCCAAAGGCCATCACCCCTCAAGTCAGGTGACAGGGCTTCTCGAGGCTGGTGCTTGGGATTGGCTGTGGCCTCGCCAGAGTGGGCCCTTCCTGCTTACGGCACCTCGAGCAAGTTCTTTGCCCCTTTTACCATCAGCCTCCTTATCAGCGAGATGAGGCTAATAATAGTGTCTTCCCTGCAGAGATGTGAGGATACAGTGAGATA
The DNA here is from genome assembly GCF_030435805.1 of Mustela lutreola. Classification (NCBI taxonomy): domain Eukaryota; kingdom Metazoa; phylum Chordata; class Mammalia; order Carnivora; family Mustelidae; genus Mustela; species Mustela lutreola. The sequence goes on from NC_081297.1 coordinate 45,174,528, forward strand.
ATCTATAGAAAATGCTTAGTATAGTGTCTGGCACACGTGGGGTTGCTCTAAAAGTGGACGTTACTTCTATTTTTATTGGCGAACTTTATTTTTGTTGTTCCCAGCCTCCTGGCTCTCTACACCTTTTTTCTTTTTGTGGGAACTCTGATTCCTCTAGGATCTCGGTGTCCTTGAATGGCTCCCTTCTTTCCTCTGGCACCGCCCACTCGGCGGGGGTGGGGGGAGTGCTCTCATCCTGTAGCCACAGCAGATTTCAAGGGGGAAACATCAAGGTCGTGACAGTTGTCCTTGCTGAGTGGTGCCTTTGCTGTTTCTCACCTCCTCACCTCCATCAGGGCCTTCTCTACTTGCTAAGATCGTGTCCTCTCCCTTTGTAATTTTCTCAACTCTTGGGGGAAAAGAGAGGAACTGAAGGTTTATGGAATGCCTTTATGGGCTGGGAGCTGCTAGACATATTCATTATCTCATTGTCCCAATGGCCCTTGGAGCCTGCTGTTAATGTTATTCCTGTGTTTATGGTGGAAGAAACTGAGGCACAACAAGGCTGGGCAAAGAGCCAGAGGTCACACGCAAGCAGGTGACAGTGGGGCTTGATGGAACCTGGACTTGGGCAGCGGCAGCCATGATCTTTTCACCACGGGTGCTGGGTGGCCTGGTTGCGCCCAGCACTGGGGACTAGCTCCCCTGCGACTCTGGGCCCCTTGCCTACCTTCTTGGAGCCTCAGTTTGTTCACCTGAAAATGGGCATAAGTGTAGCATCTAATGCTGATAAAGCCATCGCACAGTGCCTGACACTGGGCGAAGGTACCATCACGTGTGCTTTTCTGTCAAAATTTGACTTCTGGTAGGTTCCTGATTCTGGGAACTCACAGAATGAGTCCTGTCCTCTGACCTCTCCTGGACAGACCCCAAGTATTTGCTCTCATGCATCGTGTCCCTCCCAAAGCTCTCTCTGTTGTTTTTTTAAAAATTATTTATTTATTTGATAGATAGAGATTATAAGTAGTCAGAGAGGCAGGTAGTGAGAGGAGGAAGCAGGCTCCCTGCCAAGCAGGGTGCCTGATGCAGGGCTCGATCCCAGGACCCTGAGATCATGACCTGAGCCGAAGGCAGAGGCTTTAACCCACTGAGCCCTGCTCTCTCCATTTTTAAAAAACATTTCTTTATTGTGGCAAAGCACATATAACATAAAGTTACTGTTTTAACCATTTTCAAGTGGATAGTTCATTGATGTTAAGTACATGCACTGTGTTGAGAACCAGTCCGTCACCACCATCCAGTTCCACAACGTTTTCCTCACCGCAGATGCAAATCCTGCACCCCTGAGACCTCATTCCCCGGTCTCCCCTCCCCCCAGCCCTTGGCAGCCTCTGATCTGATTTCTGTCTGTGGATTTGCCTATTCTGGACATTTTGTGTGAATCAACTCATAGCACGTGCCTTTCGTGTCTGGCTTGTTTCGGTACTTGGCACAGAATCGTCGGGGTTCACCCAAGTTGCGGTACCTATCAGAACTTCATTCTTTTTTATGGCCTAAATAGTAGTCCTTGGTGTGGATGCAGCATGTTTTGTTGATCATCTGTGGCTGGACATTTGGGTTGTTCTTGCCTTTTGACTGCTGTGAGTAGACCTGCTGGGAACAGTCAGGTTTCTGTGTAGATACCTGTGTTTGGTTCTTTGGGGTGTCTACCTGGGAGCATGACTGCTGGATCATATGTTAATTCTGGTTTAATGTTTTGAGGCTCTGCCAAGCTGCATTCCCCAGTGACGACCCTATTTCACATTCCCACCAGTGATGTAGGAAGGTTCCAGTTCCTCCATATCCATGCCAACCCTTGTTTCCATTAAAAAAATTTTTTAAAAAGTCGTGACCATCCTAGGGGGTGTGCAGTGCTCCCTCCTTGTGGCTTTTATTTGCATATCCCTGACGGCCCATGGCACAGAGCATTCTCCTTCCCTTCTAACATTCCCGCTTCCCTTTTGCTCTAATTCTCAGGTCTTCCACCATCCGGCTGATGCTTTTCACAGTGTGGCCCCGTGCGTCTAGATCCTGTTTAAAATGCTCAGATCCCAGGGCATCCCTCGCCTCTGGCCACGCTGGGAGCAGGGCGATGTAGGAGACTCCCACTTTGCGAGTTCCAGATCTGCTCCTTTCTCCTCTCCGCGCGTCATCCCTTCCTCCAGCTCATGGAGCTTCTAGAGTCTGGGTCTTTCAGCCCAGGCGCTCACCCTTGTTTCAGTCTGTCCTTCCCAGTCCTGGTCCACTGGCTCTTACTCTCGACCGGAGTCAGGGTGAAAACAGATCCCTTCCTGCAGGCTGGCCTGGAAGTCCCTTGTCTCACCTAAGTGCGGTCATTAATCCTCTGGTTTGTTACTTCCTTCAGCCTGAACATCCCCCATCGCGTCCCTGGGATTATTCGGAGAGTCTTGTAAGAGCCTGTTCCCCCAACCCCAGTGACCTCGTTCCCTCTGAGTGTGACTTGAAGGCACTGTTTTGCTTCTCTTGGGTGGGTTTATGGTTTCAGGCCTATTTCTGACCAGGGAATCAAAGACTGCCCCTCAGGGAAGGAATTTCAGGCATGAATGAGCAGATGGAGGAGGTATTTTGGGGGGCAGAGAGTTTGTCTCCGACCTCCAGAAACCATGCCACCATCTGCCTGTGCACAAGGGACCCCACCCATCCTGGAAAAAGCCTTGGGCTCGTTTCCTGCTCCAGGGCCCTGTGCCATGGGACCTGCTTTGCCCCACCAGCTCTCACCTTACAGGCAGTGGCTGTGGGTCTGCCATCTCGCTGCAGAAAGTGTTTAAAACCACGACTCATTTACTATATGAAAATGCGCTGCAAAAAGATGAGGTAGCATAAAATAATAGCATAAAATGGGAAAGACCTTTCCCACAGCTGTCCCTCTACCTTAGTCCTTTCCCGGGGGGTGTGGGTGGGGGGTGGGATCAGGTAAAACTGGCTATGGATTCTGGTTCCTTCCAGGCCTTTTATTCCAGTGCATTCTTCTTCTTCTTCTTTTTTTCTCTTTCTGTTATCCAAGGGCAGTTAGGAAGAAACAATGGTAGCAGACTGAGTGTAGCAAACAGAATGAGTTCAGCTACACCCCAGGGTGAAGCTTCTTCAAAGCTGGGCAGGCCCTCGGGGGCTCTGACTGACTCTGGTGTGCGCAAGTGGGGAAGGGGCTGCTGGGAAGGGCGACGCTGAGTTGGGGGTGGAGGAATCTCAGGACTCAGCAGGGACACGTGGAGGCGACGGAGGGCAGGAGAGGAAGGGCCATTTAGGGGCTCCACTCTCACCGGCTGGCTCTGTCCCTTTGGGTGACTCAGTTTCTGCAGTTACAAACCTCATCAGCTCCTGGGGTTGCTGGGAGCAGGGGGAGGGGGTGGGGGGGATACATGAGACTGCCTGCGGAGAGTGTCATGTAAGGATTAGGCCCTCCATCAGGGGCCTGTGTCGGGCTCAGGGCGAGTGCTTGCCTGCCTGCCGCTTTGCCCGTGTCCGCTCTGCACGGACATTTTTTCTTCCGCACTGGCCTTTCTCCTTGTGGCTGTAGCAGAGCTAAGCCAGCCACGTTACTAAAAATATTGATTCTCCCCACAAGCACACGGGTGTTCAGTTACGGTATGAATGAATGGGTGATGGGTCCAGGCTCTCCCCCTCTCCAGATGAGAGGGTTGTAGGCACAGTTATACAATTAGCTGTGAATAGTCATTGACACATTAGTATGAATTAGTGTCATAGACCTTTGAAAGAGACCCAGATAATGAGCCTTCATTCTACAAATGGGGACATTTTAAGGCTTTACGGAGGAAGAAGCTTGCTGGCAGTCAGCAAGGGGCCAACTGAGGCTGGAACCAGGTCTCCTGATTCTGGCTGGGGCTCTGCTGATCCAAGGGGATCACCTAATATCTGGGAGGGCCTGCTCACCTCTGCTTGGGGTTGCTACTTCCAGGTGGAAGGCTGTCTGAGGCAGGAGGCTCACAGGCCAGCAGGTGGAGGGGCCTTTTGAGGGAGAGAGGGAGCTCTGGGGGACTGTGGCCTGGGGTTTGGCCTGGCAGGTTTAGGGTCCCGTACCTTCCATGATAGGAAGTGGGAAGTGTTTGGGGTGCTGAGATTCAGCTTGGCTTGGCCTGTGGAGCCAGGCTGGCAGCTCTGAGGGTGTGATGGCTAGCTGAGGCCCCAGGGGCTGGGTCTGGTGGGACATGCACTCCGATGATCACAGCCCAGTGTGAGAGCATGAGAAGGGATGATGTGACTCGGAAGAGGCAGCAGTGTTTGCAAGGCGAAGAGGGACTGCCAGGTCAGGGGCTGGTGGTGAGGCTGTGTGGATCCTGCGGGAGCAGAGGGGACGCCATATGGGAAGCTTTCTGTGGTCAGAGTCAGCATCTTATTTACTGACTGTTTCTCAGTGCTTATGCGGTTCCTTGCCCTAGAGTCAGAGCACTGTTTTTAAATTGCATTAAAAAAAAATTTCAAGTTTTTCTTTTACTCACCTGGAAGATCAGCATTTTTATTTCTTATGTAGATGAATGAACCAGGCTCCTCCTTCCTCAATCACTGGAGGATGACCAATAGGCTTTTTTGGGTGCTTTAAACATTTTCTTCTTGTCTTTTTTTTTTTTAAACATTTTTATTTATATATTTGAGAGAGAGAGCATGAGCTGGGGAGGGGCAGAGGGAGAAGCCGACTCCCCACTGAACAGGGAGCCTGACTCAGGGCTCAATCCTGGGACTCCTGAGACATCCAGGACCCTGGGATCATGACCAGGCCCAAGGGTCTGAGCCACCCAGGCACCCCTTGGCACATTTTTCTTCTGCCCTCTTCTTTCTGCTGGGTTCTACATCATGGAGCTGGTCACTCCCGGTTCAGGTGTGCAGGGCTGACTACTGGTTGCCCCTTGCAGGTGGCCTTCTGGCTCCTTGCCTGCTCTTATTCGCATTGGCCACTAGATGGCAGCAGAAAACGTACCAATTTCTCCTCCATGTTGATTTATTTAGGTCAAGCCCTTTGCTCTAGGTGGGTCAGCCATCGCTTCTTGGATGGCACAGGGACTCCCAAATGCTATGTCTCACTGGTTCCAGGATGGGTACGAGGAAAGGCTGAGACAAAGCTGTGGCAGCCTGATGTCTGACTGTCCCACAACATTCTTTTATTTATTTATTTATATTTATTTGACAGAGATCACAAGTAGGCAGAGAGGCAGGCAGAAAGAGAGGGGGGAAGCAGGCTCCCCACTGAGCAGAGAGCCTGATGTAGGGCTCGATCCCCGGACCCTGAGATCATGACCTGAGCCGAAGGCAGAGGCTTTAACCCACTGAGCCACTGAGGAGCCCTATCCACAACATTCTTGAGAGTGGCCATCTCAGCTCAAGTAGTCCCAAAGTCGGAAGGCTGGCTTTTCAGGAGTCCTCCCTCAATTCGGCTGAATTTTTTGAAAAGTTCCCACTACTGGGGAAGAGCTCCTTTGTCCCAGGCTGGGTCTTCACGCCGTAAAGGGGCCAGCAGCTGAGACCCAGGGTCAGAGAAGTCCTCTTGCTCCTTGCTCAGTCCCCAGCTTGGAAGCCCGTGCACATACTGATGGGCAGAGAGGTGTTGATGGAGGGACAACAGCGGGACACCAAGGACGTGGGCCGCACTCACGGTGATATGTAGCAGTGGCCGACGTTTGCAAAGCACTGGCTTGAGCTGGGGGATGCCCTGTTGTCCAGCTGACACTCTGCATATTACGTGACTGCTTGTGTTCCAGGCCATGTGGCTCTTCCTCCTCTCCCACGGTGGTCTCACTTGGTCTTCCCAAAGGTCTTACCCTGTGTGGGGCACCGGGGTATCTCCTTTTCACAGACAAGAAGACCGGGGCATGTAGAAAGGAAGTTGGTGTCCAACACATCAAGGACAGGCTGCGACCATGCTCCATTGCCTCCCTGTTTGTAGTGAAGCAGGCGTGTGTGCTGGGGTTGGTGGGAGTTAGAGACACACTCCCTCGCTCTCAGGACCAGGATGACCATCAGAAGGCCTAGCCCAGTGCTTGACAGTCACGGCTAGCACCTCTGGAAGAGGAAAGTGTGTGCAAGTGCCCCGTGGGAAGCCGGAGAGCCTAGGCTGTGAGTGAGAGACTGGGCGTCCCACCATCACACACCCTGAGTGGGAGGCAGGATGGAGGGCAGGTTGCCTGGGAGCCGGCCCCGACTCATACCTCTTGCTGTGGGACTGCCTGGTAGCCATAGCTGTTAGAACTTTCCATGGCCATTGTACTATGGAGGCGTAGGTCATTGTGCTGGAGGTGTGTGTTCTTGTGCTGGGAATCCAGCTAGCCTTTTGAGGTTCCAGCACTCCTCTGGGCTCCACTGTAGCAAGGGGGCTTTTGCTCAGAACAGCCCCCTTTTCAGCTGGGCCTTCTCAGGTATAGCAAGTTCCAAACTTGGTGCAGCAACAGTGGGTACAGCTTCTTTGTGCCTCTCTGTCTTTTTCCCTCTCTAAGATGAATCTTCCTGAGGTCCTAGTCCTCTGCACCCAGTCCCACTCTCTCTGGGCCCAAAGCCATGTCAATGTTATCAGAACCACAGCAGTTGAGTGACAGGACTTGGTGGGAAATTGGGACACTGGCCATGCCTACCTTTCTCTGCCTGGCCGCCCCAGGTCCTCCATTCCCCCCTCACTGGAGGACCTGAGGGTCTGCCTCTAGAGTCGGAGTCATTGTTCTGACTCCCTGCTCTCCCAGAGTCCTGCCTCCTCCTTCCCACCTCCCACCTGGTTTCACGTCCAACAGGTTCTGCCGGTAGACACAGCCCCCATGATGCCTCTGACATGCCTACTCTGGGCACCCCACATCTGTGCCAGCCTGGATGCGGGCCCCAAGGAAACATTACCCCCTGGGTTGCCTGTTCAGAGGCTTTTGCTTTCCAGCCAGACACCCGCCAAGGCCTGTGTCTCCAGCTCCAACATCCTGCTTGGCGTGTCCTATCCCCCGCAGCCCCCCCAGCTCCAGCTGCAGTCTCCCTGTTGTGCTCCTGGCCGTAGGCTTGCTGGGGGCGGGGGGCTCCTCTCCCCTTGGCCTCTCCTCTCTATATTACGTCAGCTTCCAGCCAAATACCCCTGGGATCTGGTAAGGGAGGACTTTTTATTAATTTTTTTTCCAGGGGAAATAATTCCACCTCTTGTCACATGGATTTCTGCATTCAGCTATTTAGGGAGCTTGACTTCCTCCCCACATCCTATCCCAGCCCCCCGATGCTCAAAGACGGGGCAGCTTTGTTTCCTTACACTGGGGCGGCTGCTGGTTCTGGGGCTCAGAGGAAGGTAGGGTCGGGAGTGGGGAGAGCACAGAGCTGAGAGTCAGGCGTCAGCGGCCTGGCTTCCCCTCGCTGCTGTGTGACCTGGGGCTTGGCCCTTCCCTCTCTGGGCCTCAGGTTCTTCCCCTTCCTGCACTTAGGACCACGTCTGTCATCTACAATGGTGAGGTGGCTCCGAGGTTCCCACTTTGGAATGGAGAGCTGCCTTCATCTTGGTGGTGGCCCCACCATCCTGCGCATCCTGCCCCCACCCTGGCCTGGCCCCTAGGCCTGGGGTGGGGTTTGGCAGGTCTGGCCATGGGCTGGGACACGGGATCCCTGTGTGAGGAGGGGCTGTGTGAAGCACAGGGCTGGGGTGAACCAAGGAGAGGGAGCTTTGTCTCCTTGCTGCTTGTTGTTCACCATCTCCTGGGGTTGTGGGTGTTAGAGGAAGGAGCGCGTCCAGGGTGAGCAGGACAGAGGGTAGAGGAGTCTGCCTGTGCCACGCTCCTGTAGACCTTTCCCGGGGACCTCTGTTCTGGACTTGCCCCTCCTCGCTGGTGTCTTCTTTGGCTTTCCTCCACGTGCCTCCTTGCCTCTGCTTCCCTCCCTCTGTCCCCGGCACCATGCTCTCCTCTGGCTGCTGACCCCAGGATTCCCCATCCGCACCATCCCCTCCATCCCTGTGGGCCATGCCTTTGGGAAGGCAGCAGCCCTGGGCCTCGGCCCCACCCCCTCTGTGCAGGCGAGCTTGAGGCCCAGCTCCTCCCCAGGGCCCACACCTGGCCCGAATGCTCAGTTTTCTAGGCTGTAAATTGCCTCCCGCTGCCCCTTGGCATCTTCTCAGGTTTCAGCTTCACGAGCCTTTTTCTTTTGGGGGATTCGGGGCAGGCCGGCCGGCGTCACGCTCGCTCCCTCCCTGCTCTGTGCCTGCCGCAGGGAGAAACCTTTGGCAGGGCTGTCCGTGATCTTCTGTCCAAGTCTTGGGTGAGCTGTGGTTTTTAGCAGGTGGCTGAGCAGGAACCAGTTTTAATTAGATTTTCCCCTTTTCTGTTCACACCTCCCCCCCCTCTTCCTGCCAGAGGCCAGCCTGCCTGTGTGTCTCCTCACCGTGCAGCCTGAGGGGCTTTCTCACTGGGGCCTGGCTTTTGTAGCAGGCCCCTCGGGGACAAGCTGCCCAGCCCCACACCCTCCTTGGCATATCCCTTGACAGAGTTTGGAGCCTTGGGGTCCGTAGACACAACCTTCCTCAGGGGTCCCTTCAAGCCTCTGGCCCTCAGATGGATTTTCTCCTGCCAGAGCCACTGCAGTGGCAGCAGGTGACCCACCAGGGGCTCAGATGCTCGTGCCCACATGAGCCCACCCAGAAGCACGGGGACCGTAGGTGCAGTGAGTCCCTTCGGGCACGCCTTCGCTTCCCTCTGTGTGGAATTTGCTCTCTACCATCTTTGCTCTTGGTTATCCACACCTGGGAGGGCCTGTTGTTTGGGCCCTGAAAGGGAGTCTCAGGGCCGCCACCAGGACCGTCTCAGAGGGAAGAATCATCGAGACAAGTGCTATTTAAGTGTGCTCCGTGGACTGTGGGGACCAGACAGGTTCCAAAATGGAAAGTAAGCATTTAGTAGTGTTTCTAGTGATGGACATGGCCGTGGCATTCTGACTTAGTTTGGAGTTTACTGGGGGGAAGCTCATGGGAAGTCTTGGAGGCCATACCGGGCTTCTGGGACAGGACAAAGGGAAGAATGGGTTCTTGTGTGACCAGTGGAAGTTTGGGGGTGTGCAGGGAGAGAGGCTAAAGAGAAACTTGGGGCTTTTTCAGGACATTAGAAGGAAATTTGGATGTGGATTGGCTAAGGACCACGGGAGTTCAGGCTTTATTGGGGAAGGCCAAAGGGAAGCACTGGGGCTTTGTGGAGAAGGCCATGGGAAATGTTGGGGTTCACAGTAGAGGCCAAAGGAGAGGTTGGGACTCTATGCAGGAGGCTAGAGGGGAGCCAGGAGATTGAGGCGGTGAGGACCATGGGCCTTTGGGGTCCTCGCCAGAGGGGCAGTTTGGGTGTTGTTTTATGCCAGGGGATCTAAGCTCCCCTCGCAGGCCTCCCCTCTGGCAGCCCTCAAGTATGCTGTGTAGTGACAAAGTCAAACAAAATCTCTCCCCGTGTTCACTGTGAGCTTGCTGCCCGATGCCAGAACCTTCTCTCTCCCCGGCTCCTCCAGCTCTGTCAGCATAAGAGCAGCCGTGCCCATGCTGTGGCAGCACACGGGGGTGTCGTCACTCACAGGGGGAGGCTCCGGCCCTTCGCAGTTGGCCTCCAAATGGCTTTTCCAGCCCACTTGCCTCGTCCCCCATCATGGCTGTGACGGATGTCCCGCCTGCCTCCGGAGCATGCTGTGATGGGTCTGGCGTCCGTGCCAGCTTTCCTCTTCCTCCTGCCCCTGACTCTGCTCCTTAGAGCCTCACATGTCTTTTAGAGTCTAGCGAGAGCTCTGCTTCTTTGAGGAAGCCCCGCGTGATACTCTGTCCTCTCATTTGCCCTTGGCTTGCCCTCTGGGTGGTGATGACCCTCCTGTCTTGAGCTGACTTTTCAGTCTGCACTCATCTCCCCAGCTAGGCTGGAAAGACCCCGAAAGCAGGCTCTGTGTGGTGTCTTAGTTGCTTGGGAGACACAGGTGCAGAGGTCTAGAGGCATTTTTCTGAGTCAAGGTGCCTATCCTTACTTAGCAATCCCCTCTCCTGCATGGGCAGTGACCTATGGCTTGGACAGAAGGACCCTACTCCATGCTGCTTGGCAGTGGACTCTCGACAGTCAGCCTCTTGGGAAACCCACTGGTGCCTCTGTTTTCCACCATGCCCACACCCACTCTGTCCACCTGGCCTTGCTCTGGCCCTTCCTCACGTGGCCAGCAGGTGACCAGCAAGACTGGGTGACAGACACGATGCGAAGTGCTTAACATGGATCAGTGCTTGTGGGAAGCCTGTGTGACAGGTACATCTCAGGAACGGGGAACTGCCTGATGTCACACATGCTTCAGGGGCTGAGAGCTGGTGTCCACTCCGCCCCACTGCTCCAGGATCGACCCTGCTTGGCCAGGATACCCTTCAGGGGAGCCTGGTGGCTGACACTCTCTCTCTCTCTCTCTCTCTCTCTCGGGCTGGCCTTTAGTTAATCATGGGGCACCCCACCTACCTGCCTATGCCCCCTCCCCTCTTGGCAGCTAAGTTTCCCCTTCTCTGACTGGGGGTCCCTGTGGTGCGGGCCGTGACTGTTCCCAGGAGGGACCCGGCTGGAGGAGGAGGGCTGCAGGGTGAAAGGTGATATGTATAAATGTAAGGCGGTGATTATTTAGTGGACAGGGACAGCTGCCTGCGGTAAAGAATGTAATCTAGTAATCCTTTTGTGAAAATCGGATCCTAGGCTCAGCACGCTGCCCGAAACAGCAAAGGGCCATTCTCCCTGTGCCCCCCAGACTCTTCCACACTTCCTGGCATTCCTGCATTCCTGCACTCATGTGCCCTGTGGCACGGATGTGTGTGGCACACGCATGCACACACGCCCTGGGTTCTTGCTTACATCCTTCATAACTGCAGCATGACCATCAAAATCAAGAAAGTTACACCGCTGTAACGTTGTTAAGTAAACTACAGACCCTTCCGTCTTGCCCACTAACATCCTTTTTCTGCTCCAGGAGCCCACGCTGCATTGAGCTTCAGGCCTCCTTGGTCCCCTCCGGTCTGCGACCGCTCCTGAGCGTTTCTTTGACTCTCGTGGCCTGGACGCTACTGGAGAGCGCTGATACCGGGATTGGGTTTGCCGCGGGTTCCCTCATGGGAGGGAACCCTTAGAGGGAGGTGATGCATTTTTGGCAAGAACATGGCAGATGAGATGCTGTGTCCTCAGTGCATTGTGTCAAGGGGTGTGTGTGTCAGACTCCTTCTGACCCACAGCGTTCCCGCTGCTCACACGGAGAAGGTGGCCCTGACCGTGTGTCTGCTCCCTGAAGTCACTGGTTTTCTTCTGGTGGTTCCTCACTGTCTCGTGCATCTCAAAGATAACTTTGAGACTCTACAGATACCCCGTTTTTCCTTAAAACTTGACTCACTAATTTGTGCACCCATCAGTGGTTCTTGCTGGTGGTAGTTCTTATGGCCATGTTTGCCTGATGGCCCTTTCTCTTTTCCTCATTTCCCCTGCTTATTTTTTTTATCTTTAATTTTTTAAGATTTCATTAATTTATGGATTTGAGAGAGAGAGGGAGAGAGAAAGAAAGCGTGTGAGTGAGCGTGCGTGTGAGGGGAGGGGCAGAGGAGGAGGGAAAGGGAGAGAGTCCCAAGTGGGTCCGTGTGGAGGCCAAGCCCGATGTGGGGTGGGTCTCATGATCCTGAGACCATGGCCAGAGTCCAAACAGGGAGTCCGACGCTCAGCAGCCTGAGCCACCCCGGCACTCCTCCTCTGTGTTTATTAATCGGAATTTGTCTGTAGCAAGAGTTAGCCCTCCTGCATTTATTTATTTAACCATTGAGTTATTTCTTTTATTGTTACAAACATTAATATTTATTATATTTATTTGATAAAATATGTAGTATGTAACAAACGTATGGATAAACGTGCTGTGTGATAGAAGTCCTGGATATGTATTCTGTTCTACGGCAGTAGTTATCATTCAATATGGTAGTTGTTTCGGGGTTCAGATCACCCCCCCCCCCGACTGTCAGAAGCTCTTTGGGCTTGGGTCCTGTGCCTTTTTTTTTTTTTCTTTTTTTTTGAGCACTTCCTTCCTTTTTGGCACCCTCAGGTTCTCCAGGCTCATGTTCTGTTCCTCTTGCTCCAGCCCTGGGATCGGCCACTTTCCTCAAGAGCCCTGCTTCGTGCTGAAGTCCGCGTGTTCCTCCCCCCTCCCAGGCGCATAGGGCATGCGCGCCACAGCCCTGTATCCGCAGCGGGCAGCGCGTCTGCTCTCTGCTCGGGCAGTGAGGTCCTCCACGAGGGACTGTGCTCACCTAGTGCAAAGTACCCACAAATGCTAGCACTCTCCTCTCGACACTTGACATCACACCCATCTTTCATTTGCTAGTGCTCTCATTTGGAAAGTAGCTTTTCCTGTAGGTGCCTAACTCACGTTTGCTACGAGTTTTCTCCTTGATTATACCTGGGGGCACATATAAAGGAACCCTCACCTCAGCACATTTTGCTGAGGATGTGTTGAGCTTGAGGCTGGAGAGTCCCACCTACTTACAGGGAAACTGAGTCCCAGGAAGAGAGAAACATGCCCATCCCCCAGCATCCCAACAGTACATACACACTGAGGTCAGGGAGGGTAGGGACCAGGTGTCCTTAGCTCCCATCGGTCCCCTTTGCCAAAACCATTCTGTCCTGCTCTTCCCTCATTTTTCTGTCCAGATGGCTGGGGGAAGGCATGGCTGGCATCAGCCACAGTGATGTATGACCGCATGGGGCTCCGAGCGGAGAGGGCTCGGACGATTAGGGGTATCAGGCTGGGAAATCGGAAATTACAGGCCTGGCACCTCGACCCACAAAACCTCCCCCCGGTGCAATGTTCTGAAGTCGCCCGTGGTGGGTTTCATCAACACAGACACAGGGGAGGGAAGGCCTCTTGGCAGGCTGCAGAGACAGATGGGCTGCAGGCACTGCCTGGCCCTGCGAGCAAGCTACAGGGCATTGGGGGCTCAGCACTGGGCCTTTGCTGTCCAGCTTCTGTTGGCACGGTCACAAGAAACTTCTCCGCTTTGGGGTTGTGCTGTCTGACAAGTCAGTTCCCCTCTTATATCTCAGTCTCCTCATCTGGACGACGAGATGATGGGACCCCCTGATCTTTGTACTCTCTCAGCCCTAGACCTAGGACCTGGGGTCACCAGGAGAGTGGGGTTGGGGCCATGGCTGCCACAGAGGGGCAGGCAGAGCCCCACAGGCTGTTTGCTTCTAGTGATTCAGAACACTCGGGAGCCAGGCTGGTGCTGAGGTCAGGAAGACTTCTTGGACATGGTGGGCTCTGAAAGGGCAGGACAACTTTGTCTTTCTCCATAGTTCCTTGCCATTCTGTCTGTTACTCCATCCACCCTTCTCTTTTTCCGACAGGCATTTATTGAGCACCTGCTGTATGCTAGGCTCCCTGGTGTTGCTAGGAACGCGGCGGTGAACAGACGAGAGCACTGCTTCCACGGAGGCTGGGGCGCATCGCGGAGGACAGGCATTAGTGACACTTAGAATGTTGACAGATGCCTCCGTGTGCGCTGCCCCTCCCATGAGTTCACTTTTCTGTTCCCTCCACTGCCTTCTTCCTCCCCTTTTTTAGTTGGCTGCACCTGCTTTTTCTTCGGCCTTTCTTCACCTTGCCAATGCCAAGACTGTCCTGAGATTCTGGGCTCTCTCAGGCCAGACACTCCAAAAGCCCTAGGTCCCAGCCATCGTGCTTACATGTGTGGAGATTCCGTGGGAGGGGGAGCGGCAGTGGCTGCTCCCGCTTCATCAGTTGTCCATGGCCGTGGCTGCAGAGGTGGGGTGATAGATTGTAAGCTCTGCGGGCTGTTTCTGGGTTTGCGTTGAGACCATGACCTTTAACTTCCTAGCTTGGTAGCTCACATACCTTCTTTGAGACTTATCTCACCTGGAGAGTGGGTTTTTTTTTTTTTTTTAAAGATTTTATTTATTTATTTGACAGACAGAAATCACAAGTAGATGGAGAGGCAGGCAGAGAGAGAGAGAGAGGGAAGCAGGCTCCCTGCTGAGCAGAGAGCCTGATGCGGGACTCGATCCCAGGACCCTGAGATCATGACCTGAGCCAAAGGCAGCGGCTTAACCCACTGAGCCACCCAGGCGCCCCTGGAGAGTGGGTTTAACCACACTTACCCTGCAGCATTTTTGGGGGGGTGGGGGTGGGAAAATGCAAATGAAAGTACCTTCACGTGGTGCCCTGCGTGTGATAGGTGCTTGATGAAAAAGAGCTTTCTCTCCTTCCTTCCCCCTCGCTCCGGGCTAGCAGCCAGATATTTTCGAGTCTGCGGTAGACGTGGAGGAGCTGAGGCTTCCTGTAGGTCAGACCCCAGCTGGAGCTGAGTGGCGGGAGGGTGGTGGCACTCCCTACCCGGAGACAAGGTGTAGACCATGAGCTGGGAAGGGCCAGGGAGTCTGCCAGGGGCTGGAGAGAATGACGAGCGTCCCATGCATCCCAAAAATGAAGCGTAGTGTGACAGCTGTCCGAGCATTCTGCCAGGTGTCGGGGCCAGGGAGCCGTCCTTGGGGTGGGGGATGCTACCCTGAGTTGGTGGGCCTGCTGGAGCGCCCATCCTGGGCGTATGCCCACCGAAGCAGTGGGAAACGGCCCCTCCTCCACGATTGCCCTCTCCCTCTCGCTCTGTCCCCTTGCAGAGTCTCTCTGAATCTCCTGGGGCCTGCTCTGCCCCTGCCTGGAGAGTATCTTCGAGACCGGGGTTGTGGTGAGGGAGATGGTCTGCTCTGCCCTGTCCAGTACAGCGGTCATGAGTTACATGTGGCTAGCAAGCCTTGGAAATGTGGCTAGTGTGCCTGAGGAATGGAACTTCTAATTGTACTTTTCTTTAATTAAAATTTAAATTTAAGTGGGTCCCCCCATTGCTTGTGGTTGCCATATTGGACAGTACTGGTCTGCACCAGCAGTGTCCACTTACAACGCTGCTGCACACCGGTGGGTCACCTCTGGTGTGAGATGTGTCAGGAGTCCGTGAATTGCTCTTGGTGACAAATGACTGAGCTGCATGAATGGTTTGTATATGTGTGTGGGCATGGCTTGGTGGGTGAAGGCCTGGCCCTGGGGGAGTCTGGCCTGGTCACATTTGGAGATTGAGTTACAGCGTCCAGTTGGGGAAATAGGAGGGGAGAAGCCTTGGGCCCTGATTGATCTGGGGAAAACTGCAGGAATCACTGCTCAGATTGTCTTTAGAGGAAGGGGACGGGGCGGCTACATCCTGGGAATGTTGACGAGAAGGCAGAGTCAGTTTTTTGGGTGCTGGAGGACCCCTGAGAGACCATCTAGACTAGCCTGCCCATTTTACAGATGAAGAAACTGAGGCCTATTGTATATGGGGGACCTGTCATGGACCAGGGTGTAGTTCCTCTTCTTAGAAGAATGACTCTATAAAGTAGATATTATCGTATTCATGTCGCAGATGAGACAACCAGAGATCAAAGTCATGAAGCTTTTAGTAGAAAATGGATTGATCCTGAGTCCATTGGGAGCACACGCTTCATTTGTGATGGAATCCGCATCTGCTGAAAGGCAAGCATCCACTTGTAGGCCACTGTATTGCTTTCCACCATGTTGGGATGGGGGTCAGGACTTGGGGCTCCTTCCTGCAGACTGTGACCTGTGGAATAGCTGGTGGGGGACGGGGGGCTCAGGTCCCATGTGTGTGGAGGAGGCAGAATGTTTGCAGGGAGTGTGGCCCATGGCAGCGTGGGGCTGCCTGCTCCAAGGCCCAGAGTACGCAGCCATGCCATGGAGTGGTCTGCTATTTGTGGAATCTAGAGACACCTGCCCGCCTGGAGGGCCAGGAGAGAAAACGCAAGCAAGGCCAGAGGTGGGCCGAAGGCTCACATTCCACTCCTGAAGGAGTGTGCAGAGGGGACCTGTCCTCTCTTTCCTCACGCTCCAGCGGGGGAAGGGCCCTCCCTCTGTCCAGCTGTTGTTCCCCCCCTTCATCCCCCGCCACTGCAGCTGTCCTGGCTCCATCAATCTCATCCAAGGCTGGCTGGAAGGAGGAGGATGAGGGAAGAGCGGCCTCTCAGGCCTGTCCCTCTGAGGTGCCTTTGGCTCCTGCCTCTAAGGGGTATCTCCAGTTAGACAGACCGCCCCACCGCTGGGTAAACTGTGGGCTGTGGGCAGCTCAGCTCTCAGCCTGCCATCACTGTCCCTCCAGAAGGCGGCTTCTTTATTGAGAAGAAGAGAAATAGTTAAGTTCTTCCTTTAACTCTGCTGGGCACACAGCACCTTCCTAACCTTCTCCTCACTTGGCGCGTCTTTGCTGTGCTATAATTTTCATGAATGAATAAATGAACGGCCCTTCGGCTACATCCAGGGCAGGCCTGAGATGAAGGGCCTGGCTGGGGCTCTGTTCCTCCTGGTGGTCTGACACTGGAGGGGCTGCGTGTTCCGGGGGCAGCTTTGCGGGTATCAAACAACAGTAGGTTTTGTCCTCCCAGTCTGGACGGGAGGTGGAGAGATGTCAGTCCTGCAGCCAAGTGTGCACCTAGCCTTGTTCTCTCTTCTTCTCTTCTCTTTTCTTTTCTAATTTGGAAATTTAGCTGGGTCCTTGAAAGCTGAAATGCCTTGCATTCTATTGGAGCTCAAAGGAGAGGTGAAAAGAGGAATTAATTGTTTCTTAGGCAGACCTCAGTTTGCCAGCCTACAGAATGGGGAGGAGCTTTGCCACCCTCTTTCAGTCCAATAGCTAACAGCATGATGACATAAAAAGTTGATGTGAGCTCTTTGGAAAAAAAGCTCTAGGAGAGTCAGTCCACCCCCCCCCCCCACCTTTCTTAGCTTCATCCGGTCCCAGCACAGGACTGAATGGGTGTTAGCCAAATAATATACATCAGTGCTTCCAGACCTGGCGTTGAGTTAGAAACATCTGGGGAGCTTTTTAATAATTCAGACTCCTGGGCCCCCAGCCCAGATCTTCTGAGCCTGCAACTCTGGGAGCAGGGCAGGAATCTGTATTTTGACAAGCTCTCCAGATGATTTCAGTGCAGAGTTAGGCTTGGGAAGGTCCCTCTTTCGTACCTCTGAGGAGGAATCTGGTAAACAGATAGTTGTGAGTGCTGTCTTCTGCAATGTGCCTGGCTTCAAGGAGCGTTTCCCCCTGCATTCATTCATCGGCTCACTCATTCAAGCAGCTGCCATTAACGTTGGATGAGTGTCTGTGGCGCGTCAGGTGTGGCTCTGGGCAGAGGGGTGCAGGCAGAATTAGGTGAGGCATGTTTCCCCGAGGGAGTACATGGCCTGTGGGGGAGACAGGCGAAAACACAAGAACGCTACCAGTGAAAGGTGGGGTGCTGTGGATCCCCATGGAGGGCTGCGGTGTTTAGCTGGATTCAGAAACCACGTTGAAGACCTGTTCGTCTGTTTCATTTTTTTTTGCCAGAGTCACAGGCTTACTTACCCCTTCTGGGCATAAGTGAACAGGAAGGGGCCTTACCGATACCCTCATTCTTACACAGGGGCAGTGGAGGCCCAGAGAGGCTGAGAGGCTTGCCTGAGGTCACCCAGCGAGCCAGGTGGTGTTGGTGTTGGGACAGGAGCTGAGGGTGGGGAAGGTCCGCTCTTGGGAAGAGTGGGTCATGACACACGCACTGGAGGGTGGTATATCTGGAGTGACGTGTGACCTCAGTCTTGGTTCCAGCCATGTGGCTGAGGTGAATCTCCTGGATTCCTAGACTTCATGTCTGCAGTAGTAGAATAACATACCCACTTCTCTGCAAGTTCTTAGAATGAGCAGTATTGTGCACCCAGTCCAGGCAAGGTGCTTCATATTCTGGCTCTTTCCTCTCCATGGTTTTATGGGTTCTCTTAAGTGAAGCTAGCATGTTTCTTTGGCCTCAACTTTCCAAGTCCTCCTCCTAGCTGGGGGTTGTCTTCCGCTCATTCTCACTGCAGGGCCGGTTCTGGGGGCTAAGTTCCAGGCCCTGCAGGATAGCGTGTGCTATCCCTTCTTCCCCTTGCCCCCCACCCCCGCCCCGGGGAGCTGAGCCCCCAAGTGAACCCAGTACTCCCTGCACAGCCCCGTGCAAATTGCTGGAGCACTCAGAATGCCTCCCTGCTCAGTAAGGCTCCTTCATCCAAGCCTTTGTCCTTCCGCTCGACATTCAACTCTGTCAACATTTTTTCCCAATGAAGTTCTTCCTCCCCCTGCAGTCCCCAGTCTCCAGCCGGCTTCTCTAGCCAGGGACACAGTTGGATTGCAGTTGCTAGCACTTCCTGGAGATCAGGTCCCTGAAGAGCTATAAAAGTCCAGGAGTGTCTCTGGCCACCTCTCCACGTGGTTCTTGGAGCCTGGCGTGGCCAGCGCGCTCTCTCGCACAACGGTGGAGCCTGGGAGCAGGCGTGCGTTCGGCTGGAAGGGAGGCTCTCTGCTGCATTACCTATGTCACTGTCTCTGGCTGCCAGCGTGCATTTCTTAAAGGATTTGCTGATTACAGGCTCCGGAGGGCTCCCCCGCCCCCCCACTAGACGGAATTGGGCACCAAGCCCCAGTGGGGGTGGATTTGGGTAATGGCTGGGCTGCATGCCTCCCATTCTTTTCTCACAGGAAAAAGTGCCTGGAAATAACCCTGGGGTGGGGATTGCTTACAGGGGGAGCGGCCGGCCGCCTGCTGCTGGAGTCTGTTCCTTCCCGTTGGCCCTCTGCTGCCCTTCCCTCCCCTCTCCCCTCCAGCAGATGCCACCAGCTGGGCAGGCACCGGGCTTGCAGACGCCCCTGGGGGGCTTAATGACCTGACCAGCTGGGCTGTCCTCTTCCCGCCCTTGCTTGTTCCTCGGGACTGTGGCCCTGGTCCTGGGGACTCCCTCTGTGAACCTCAGGATAGGGCAGCAGTGAATGCCTCCCTCCCTCTTCCCGACTCCCTACCTCCACTTTTCTTTTCTTTCTTTCTTTCTTTCTTTTTTTTTTTTTTTAAATTTTTAAAAGCAGCCAGTTTTTGGAATTGAAAAGTAAAAGCCCAACAATTGTGTATAAGTGAATTTCCCTGAAAATGCGATGCCTGCTGGATTTGGGGTGTGATTCTCAAGGAGGTTTCTTCCTTCTTCAGCTCTCTCTCTGGGTCCCAGGGGGATTTCACTGCAGGAAATCTCTCCCTGGGGAGTCTGAGCAGCTTGGAGAGTGTACATGAGAACATGCATCTCATTCTGTTCTCTGTAAGTGCTCACGTTAAGGCAGCCACCTCACAGCCCCTCGGCCCCTGGCCACCGCAAGTCGCATCTTCTGGTTGTCCACGTGGCCCTGATATTCTGTCCCTCACTCACCTTCCCCCGGGCTCGCAGGGGGCTTGGCTTGATGCTATGGGGTCCCCCTCCTTTTAGGAGGTGCTTTGGTGGTCCCCCGTCCTGATGCTCGGCCTCTGCCCGACTGGTTCCTAAGTCCCCAGCTATGGACAGGACGAAACATGTACTGGAAAAGCGTGAGGGATGGAACTGCTGCTGTGGCCACTTCTGCCTGGACGCCTTGGAGCTGGTGTCTTTCCTCAGGTGTCCAGGGCATGGGGGCTCTGAAACCACGGCCGGGCAGCAGAGCTGTGGAGGGCCACACATGTGAAGGGGGGTCCCGGGTGGTAGCCCCTCAGTGAGGAGTGTGGGGGGGGGACGAAGCTCGTGGGTGGTACCCCCAACCCTGCAGACTGATCTATGGCAAAGCCTCTGACTCCTGCAGGACTCCCAGAAGGCCCTGAGCCAGGGGGACGTTGGCCACCTAGCCCTCCTCCTCATCTGCTTTTAGAGCATGCTGAGTTGTCTTGGGGTCAGAAACTGGCTGGGTGCTTAGAAACAAACACTGATCCTGTAACTAATGCTGTAGGACAAGAGTACAAATCAAAGGAATGAGGAGAAAAACAATGCCTCCCAAACCTGCCGCGGCGACAAATCAACCTTCCATTTTCGAGGGTGGCTTCAGTCTGTATTTACTTGCAGGCATAATTTTTCCATGATTATAGTCATAGTGGAGATAGAATTTTGCATTCTTTTTGCTTTAATATTCTACCACGAGCTACATAATCATCACAATTAGACTTTTAAGTGCCTACATAGTAATCACCGAGTATTTATCAATTTTCCCATTGTCGAACATTTAGTTGGTTCCCACTTTTTTTTGACTTGCCTTGCAATGATGCAGGAAACTGCACTGATCCACAGCGGTATGTTCTCTACAGGGTACGTGTGTGTGTGTGTGTGTGTGTGTGTGTGTGTGTAAGTGTGCCTCCTTTTCCTCTCTTCCCGCCCCTCTCTTTCTTTCTCCCCTTTTGTATTATTATCTAGGATGAGTCAAGAAGCCAGGCATTCTTTCCTAGAGTAATAGGAGATCTCATTCTGGGCTGTTAAATGCCTGCCGGAAGTCAGGTGCCCGCAAGCAGCCGCGGGATTTAGCTCAGATCTTGGTCTAAGTCTGGCCTTAGACATGAGCCTCGGAAGTGAGTTAGGTAGCAGGGTTTTAAAGGCGGTAGCTCCGCATTTCTATTGTAGTTCTGGCTCTGAAGCCTGCTGGCCTGGGTACACGGATTTGGATGAGACATGTTAAACTCCTTGGGTAATTCTCTAAGTGCACGCCCCCAATGGACCCACTGAAAGTGCAAGAAATAGCTCCAGATCTCCCGCTCAGGGATCTTATAGCCCCAAATGACCACAGGCTCCCCCCTGTTTAGCCATATGCAACCAAACCGTATGCAAAGCTGCCAGCTCAAAGGAGGGACATGGGCCAGGGTCTGTGACAGACCGAAGCCTGTCACCCTGTACCCCCTGGAAGATGCCACACTGGAACGTGAGCTTGGTATGGCCAGATCTTCGGTTTGCAGCGGAAGCTGGAACTTCCAAGTCTGGGGTAAAATCTCCTGATTTTTCACTATTGATGACTGATTTTAAAAAAAAAATGGGAAACATGGTACAGAGCAAACAAAACATATCTGTGGCTTAGGGTGCTGGCCTGGTAGCCCTGCTATAATGTGAGGGATCCGTTGTTACACTGAGCCCTTCGGGGAGGGTATGCGGAGCATAAAGCTGTCCAGTTAATACTGAGGGTGGGGAGAGGAACAATTTGCACATAGAACAACACCACGGAGCCGGACATGATTGGACACTCCGGTGAGACGGAAGAGGGGCCATTCTGGAAGCGCCCGGGCTGGGGTGGTTGGTTCTGTTGTGAGGGTTTAGGAAATTGTCACTTACACTCTGTACATTGGTCAGCGATGAGACCGGCGGCTCTGTGTCTGTCAGTCTGTCGTTTTCTCGTCCCTCCAGCCAGGCCGGGGCGAGGAGCTAGGACTCAAGTGAGAGTGGGCTTGAAGCACGGAGTCGGAACTGGGGAAATTGGATTAGGTGGGCGCTGAGTAAATTGCCTTTCCTCCGTCTTCCCATCCGTGCAAGTGAGGAAAATCATCCCCCTTGGGCAGTTAGTGAGTGTTTATTGTAGGCACACTGGAGGCAGAGTTGCTGGGGGCCCTCTCTTCAACCTCCCCGCCCTCTGAGAGCTGCAGAGAAGACGAAGGAGGATCCGTCTGAAGTGCTTTGAACTCCTCAGGAAGGAGAAGGGACTGGAAGACGCCAGCATCACTCCACGGTTTCCCTAGATGACAGCCTTGACGTATGATCCTATTGATACTTAAGAAGAACGACTTGCTAGGGAAATAAACACCCTGTGTTTTTTATTATTTATTAAAAAAACAAAGCTTTTCTCCGCTGGGAGGTTTCAGATCACTGACAATGTCAGGTCCAATTTTCCTCTATTAATAATAGGTCGGTATCCTTCCCAGCTTGTGTCAGGAGCATCAGGATGTTTGTCTAGGGGTAGCTTTGGCGTGTGATGACTACCCGAGGGGAAGCGAACATGGTTTTGGAGAATTGAAAGGTTGTGTGGTGCCTGGGCTCGGATCTCGTGAACAGCCGTAAAGACTCGCTACCCTCTTGGTGCTGGGCGCTCTGCCAGATCCTTTATCTGAGTTCTCTCTCGTAATCTCCTCCAGGATTGGGACTAGTGAGGGGCAGCTGTTGGGAGGGATCCCCAGTGGTCAGGAGAGAGGGAGCTAATGGGGATATGCACTGTCTCCCGATAGGGTAGACTCTTGGAGCTTGGAACCCAGGCGAGACCTGGGCTTTGCATCTGGGGCTTGAGAGGAACCCAGGGACCAAGAACATCATGGGGGAAGTGATGTTGTGCCAACAGGGTGGAAGACTAGGCTAGCTGGAGGGTTTTCTGTAGGAGAAGGGCCGGGGGCCAGGGCCTCAGCTGAGGTGCGTCCTAGTTGACTTGAGGGCCTCCACGTTTGGACCTTGACTAACTACAGTATCTGCGGTACTGAGAGTGAATTCTCCCCTCAGAGCCTCATGGCAGGCCTGTGAGGGAGGGAAGAGCAGGCTTTGTTATTTCCACCTGAGTCACGTTAAATGTGATATGGCTTAAAAATGTGGGTTTTGAAGCTCGACAAATCTGAGTTTAAGCGTGCTTTTCTGACCTATTTTACTTCTGGACCCCAGTTGCTCCACCTGCAAAACAGGGAGACTAATACTTACCTCACAGGGTGTTTTGTAAGGACTAAAAGCCTAACGTAGCCCCCGGCACCTAGTAGACACTGAATAATTCGTTGTGGCTATTGCTGTCAGTGAAGGCCTAGGGAGGGGCTGTGTCTGACTCAAAGTCACAAAGCTGGAAAGGGGAGCACATCCAGGACTCGAACCAAGGACTCTCTCGACCTCTTGTGCTGTCTTCCCCATTCTCTATGTGTACCTGGACCCTTTCTCTCCCTCCCTGATCAGGGGATGCTTGGCAGCCATTGGTGGGCAGGTGTTAGGGCTGTCCCTGCTGCACTGTAAGGTACGGGCCGTGTCCCCGCATTCCATAGGGTATAGGGCGCCGGCAGAGCAGTACACCCTGAGGAAAACAGAGTAGAAATGTACCAGAGCTTTTGTTCACTAGGTAACTCCATTGTGTCTTCCTCCTCATCCCCACCCCTCCCTCTAGCTCCAAAAAAAAAAAAAAAAAAAAAAGAAAAGAAAGAAAAGAAAACCCACCATAGAAAAGATGAAGGGCTGTCAGCACCGGATCACAACATGGGCTCTGGGAATTGGCGGCTTTTCAGTGCCTGCAGAGTTCCCTCCTCTTCTCTCTTGCCCCAACTTCTTGCTTTCCCAAGTCTAATTAAGATAAGTCCAAGAGAGCTTCCCTAGAAGCAGGGCACTTTCCCCTTCCCTGAATCCCACTGGCTTCTTCCCATCAGCTGTGCTCTTGGCCATCCTCCCCTGTCCCATGAATGCTTCATCCAAGAGCTCTTGAAGTGGCTGCCCTGGCCACTTGCTAGCCGCTGGGGTGCCACCTTTCCCGGAGTGCTCCCCAGGTGATGCCCACTTCTGTCCCAGAACCTTCAGTGGCTCCCTGTTACTTACCTCAAGTTCATTCCTCTAAGCGTGGTGTGCAGAGCTCTCCAGGATCTGACCTCAGCCCACCTTTTGCTTTGTAATCCCCCGCTGTTCCCTGTACAAAGCATATGCTTCTGTTGCTCTGGCCAACTTGCTATTTCCTGAACAGGTCTGGAAATTACCTGCCTTTGGTCACGCGGTTCCTTTTGCTTGGAAAGCCCTTACCCAGCGGAATTGGGCCCATTCTTCAAGGATTAGCTGAAGTGCCAAGTGTTCTGTAGAGCACATCTTGCTCAGGACCGAGCTCCTATTTCACATGGCACACAACAGATACGGAATTCATGTAGAATTTGCTCACGCACTCTGCTGGCGCGGTGTGGCTCTCTCCCAGGGCCTCTCGAGAGCTCTGCTGTCTGCCCCTTTTCCCACAAGCCGTGGAGCATATTTACTTCTTAATTGCACATGATCTAAGTTCTTAGGCATTTTTCTTAAACTTGAAGTTCTCTTACTTTTCCCATCACTGTCTGTTTAGTTTATGAGCACTTGAGGTTCAGGTGGAAGGAGTGTATAGTAGAAAGAGAACTAGACTTCAGTGGCAGCTGTGAGTTCTGCTGCCAGCTCTGCCTCTGACCAGCTGTGATCTGGAGCAAGTCGCCCCCATCTCTGGGACTCAGTTCCACATGTGGAAGACAAAGGGGGGCGCCCAGCCAATCTCTAGGATTTGTGGATGGGGTTTTAAAAATGGTTATGTGTCCTATGTTGAAGTCCTAACCCCTCATTCCTGAAAATGGGACTGTATTTGGAAATAGGATCTTGAAATAGGTCATTAAGTTGGAATGAGGTCATTGGGGTGGGCCCTAATCCAACAGGACGGATGTGCTTTAAGAAGAGGACATTAAGACATAGACATGCACAGAGGAAGGACCATGCAAAGACACGGGAAGAAGATACTGGACCATTTACAAGCCCAGAAGAGAGTCCTCAGGAGAAAGCAAACCTGCAGACACCTTATTTGGAACTTCTAGCTTCCAGCATAAGGAGAAAATCAATTTCTGTGTTTAAGCCACCCAGGCTGTGGCACTTTGTTGTGTAGCCCGAGCAAATGAGCACACCCCTTTCATGTTCACAGGGTGGTATAACCATCATCACATCTACTTTTTCAACACCTTATGACCCGCATATTCAACCCCCTACCCATTAGCAGTCACTCCTCATTTCTCCCCAGGTCAGCTCTGGGCTACTGCTAACCCATGTTGTGCCTCCATGGACTAGTCCATTCTGGAAATCTCTTATAAGTGGAGTCATACCATGTGGGGTCTTGGGTGACTGCCTTCTCATATTTAGCACAGTGCTTTCAAGGGTTATCCATGTTGTAGACTGTACAAGTGTTTCGTTCCTTTGTATGACTGAATAATAACTTGTTTAGGGATGTGCCTGCCATCTTTTGCTTACCTGTTTGTCACTTGATGGGTGTTAGGGTCTTCCAGGGTTTTGGCTGATATGACTGGTGCTATAATGAGCATCTGTGTGCAAATTTCTGTGTGGACCTGCTATGATTTTTCTTGGTTCCGTACCCGGGAGAGGAAGTGCTGGGTCATACGGTAACTCTATATTTAATGTTTTGAGGCACTACCAAACTGTTTTCCAAAGTGGCTGCTCCCCCTACCAGCAATCTGTACAGGATCATAATTTCTCCACACCCTTGCCAACACTTACTATTGTCTGTGTTGTTGTTGCAATCCCAGTGGGTGGGAGATGGTGTCTCATTATGGCTTTGATCTGCATTTCTCTGGTGATGAGTAATTTTGAGCATCTGTTCATGTACTTGGTTGCTATTTGTGTATCTTCCTTGGAGAAATATCTATTGATGTACTTCGCCTGTTTGGAAATTGAGTTATTTGTCTTTTAATTATTGAGTTATGAGAGTTCTTTATAGATTCTGGATAGAAGCCTCATATCAGATATGTGATCTGCAAATACTCCTTCATGTTCTCTGGGTTGTCTTTTCATTTTCTTGGTGGTGTCATTTGCAGTGTGAAAGTTTTCGATTTGGGTCAAGTCCAAATTATTTAATTTTCCTCCTGTTGCTTTGGCTTTTGGTGTCCCAAGAAACCTTTGCTGAAGCCAACAGCACAAAGATTTACTCCTATGCTTTCTTCTAAGAGTTTTATAGTTTTAGTTCTTACAGTAAGTCCCTGGTCCCTTTTGAGTTAATTTTTGTGTATGGTGTGAGGTAGGGGTCCAACTTCATTTCTTTGCCTGTGGGTATAGGGCTGTCTGGCACTAGCTCCTGAAATGGGTAGGACCTTAAGCGTTACTTGGATCAGCCTGCTGCCTGAGGGGAAAGTGTGGGGCATGACTAGCCTGGGCCCTGGTTTGGGGAGATGCTCTTGGCTGCTCTTCCCTTTCCTCTGGCAGCAGCACCAACACGCAGCTAGCTCAGCAGGCTCTGCTTGGCAGTCCTTTGTGTTGAGAATTTAGAATTCTATGTTTGCTTACCTTGCTCCTCCTAGGGAAAGGTGTTGTTTGCATTTGCTTGCTTAATAATTGGTTCTGATGATGGTGAAGGTCAGAGCAAGAGGATGTGGGTTCCCATCATAGCAAGAGTGTCCCTGACTCGTGAACCCACTGGAAACAGGAGCGGAGAAGTTAGCCACTAGAGAGGTGTCTGGAGTCCCAGCATCCAGTTGGTGGCACTCTTGCAGGCCTTGATCAGGCTGGGAGGAACTGAGCTTGACAACTGAGACCCAAGGTGATGGATGTCTGGGGGGAAAAGAGAAAGAGGACATTTTCAGCTTTTTGGATCCTTTAATCTGACTCTGCTTTCCAGGCCAGAGGAGGACCATTTTCTTTCCCCTCAGCACTTTTTCAGCAGAGCAGATAGGTCCCCTGGGTAGATTTAAGGGGAGTTAGTAAGGCAGGTTATGGTTTGATCAGCTCTAGGGTGTCTGTCCCCCTGCTTTCCCAGGCCTCAGAGCACCGTATTCCTCACCACGGAAGCTGAAGCAGGGACTGAGAACCAGGCAGCCTGCTGGGTAGAGTGCCCATGGGAAGGCAGTGGGGGACGCAGAGGGCACAGGCTTTCTCTTGGCAGGATGGGAATGGGGACCCTTGCTAGTCATTGGCCAATCTCTCCAGTTGGGCCCAGCTCTCGTCTCCCGGCTCATTCCCATCCTCTTCCAGGGTCCCTGGCTCCCGTCAGCACAGACCTCCATGCTTGTTCGTTCTGTCTGTTCCAAATGGGACAACTGCCTGGCACCATAAAGAGCTGTTGAGTAAATGGATGGATGGATGGAAGAATGCTTTTCTCCTGTGTGCTCAGTCTGTTCCTTTCTCCTTATTCCCCAGCGGCCCTCTGGCTGACTTACGGAGCCCATCAGCTGTTCCAGGTCCAGCTTATGTGTCGTTTCTATGAAACCGAGCTACTGCTCCTCACCCCTGTAATTGAGTATGACGATCTCTTCTCTTTATTCTCTTCCAACCTCTGCTTTGCCACTTTCCCTTTACCACACTCTGGGCTGTGTTAAGATTTTCATAAGTCTTAACCCCAGAATTGAAACTCAGTCCACGAGGCTGGGACTGGGCCTTCTCGTTTTGTATTTTATCGTGTTCCTTCTCCCTGGCGCGCCACCACACCTCACATGGCGTCTTTCAGACGTTCGTTGCTCAGCAGGGTCTGGTCGGTTACAGAGCCTAGGAGCTCTGGCTCATTGGTGCTGGGTCTCTGCCACCCAGCAGTGTGTTGTGCCTACAGCTTTCTGTTACCCAGAGGATTTTCCTGGGTTTCACATCCTGGAGTAGGAAGCATCTGCAAAGGACAGATGTCAGCGTGTGGCCTTCCCTGGCCATTGTGTATAATTTGCATATCTCTGTGTAGGGAGCATCAGTGGCAGGTCTGCATTATGGAGGTATTATACTCCACTCCAGGCAGGAAGAATTGGAGCAGATAACACATCAGTGGTAATCCCTTTCTCTGCCCTGGAGGATACAGAAAAGCTCTGGTGTGAGTTGAGGCCTGTGGATATTAGAGACTCGCCTGCTATGGTTGCCATAGTGGCTGGATTTTTCCCTCCATGCTATCAGGCAGCTCTTCCCCAGCCTCCCCTCTTTGCCGAGCCCCCTCCCCACCGGAGTTCCCGACTGGAAGAATGTCGAGCTACGGAGGGGCCTCTGGGAAAGATGGGCAGGGAGGCTCGGGCTTGGTGGCTGCCGAGTCCCTAACGACCGACAAGGGGATGGAGGAAGTGATGGTGACCCTCTGTCCCTTCAACAGAAGGGGCTTTCTGTTTCTTAGCACACTTTCCTATAGATTTTCACTTATGACTCTCCCAAGCATCCTGAGAGCTCTTCAGACCTCTGTTTTCAGACACAGGGTCTGTGGGGCAGAAAGGAAGGTGACTTGTTCCTGAAGTCAGTAGCAGGGAGAGAAGGCAGGTGTCCCCATGGGGTGAGGAGGCCACACCTCATGCCTCGCACATAGTGGGCACCTGAGGCATGTTCATCCAGAAAATGAATGGCGGGGACTCAGTGAAAATGGTTGATTTGAGACAAAAGTAGAGTTTTCTGGGTGTGGCTCCCAACTCAGTCTGGTCTCCTTCACTCTTTGACTCTGTTTCTTGTCCTCCTCATAGGGGACAGTCCCTCTTCCTGGCCCTTGCGCCTATTCCATCCTGCAGAACGACCCTCAGAGTTTCTGGAAAAGGAGATGCGGAGCGTCTGCCCTGGGAGTCAGTGTGGCGTGGCGGCAGGCTGGCAAATTCTTAATGGGAAACCTCTTCCTTGGCTCAAGGTGGAG
This sequence comes from Mustela lutreola, assembly GCF_030435805.1. Lineage (NCBI taxonomy): Eukaryota > Metazoa > Chordata > Mammalia > Carnivora > Mustelidae > Mustela > Mustela lutreola. Next base: position 45,202,699 of record NC_081297.1, read on the forward strand.
GTTGCTAATTGATCACAGCAGTCTTTCTTCTGCATCCGACTAAATCCTTTTCAGCATGGCATGCCACGCCACCACCAGCAAAGGGCCAAAGTGGCATTTGGATGTCAAATAGCCTTTACCTCGGGTTTAGTAAAAAGAGCATTAGACTGAGCGTCAGAAGACCTAGCTTTGAACCCCGTCCTCTTCATCTTGCTCTGGGAAACTAAGATAATCCCTGGACGTTTTGGAGCCTTGAACTTTATGGTTTCTCAGGTCCCTCACAGCTCTGAAATCCCAGGATTCTGTGGTTCCCTGGCTGGGAGGGAGAGGCTCCTCATCACGTAGCCTGGCCACAGAGGGTAGGATTAACCTCCAGGGTCAGCAGGCTTGCAGAGCTCAGGAAATGCCTCTCTGTGATCTGTATTTGGTCCAGAGACAGGTGGTGCAGCCTGGAGGAGGGGAAGTGTGCTCATAGCCCTGGGGCTGGGGGAAGGGAGGCCTAGCTCAGCTGCCCCCTTTTTTTTTCCCTGATGAAATGAAGGTCTTCAGGCCATGTCCTGGGTGCATTTAGATCTTTAGCAAAGAAGCTGGACCCTGTGAGTTAAGTCTCCCAAGTCAAGTACATCCCGCTAATCCCATCACCCACCTTCTGCGGGGGAAGGAGAGCTGTCAGTGGGGGGTTAGCTGGGAATCAGGTTCTCTCACCCACTTTTCTATAAACTTGGATGAGATGCCTTTCTTTTGGGCCTCTCGAAAGAGCCATTATTTTGGGCCTCTCTTGAGCCATTATTCCCCGTACTTTCTTATTTGGTGGGCGAGTCCAGAAATATTTAGAGGGTCATGAACCTGTTTCTTTGCCATCCAGTCAAAGCAGTGTGAGGGTCATGGAGCATTTCTTCCCATTGTATAGAAGGAGCTACTGAGCCCGGAGAGAATTGCTGGCCGGGCGGTGATTGTGCAGGCTGTTCAGGAGGGAGGCGCCTCCCGTTTCTGTAAGCCCTCAATGCTGCAAGGGAGCCTTAGTCTATCTGTTTGTGTATTTGTGAGGCGCCCGAGAGATTAGCCACCGAGCAGAGGTTTTATTTATGACGGCGCCTAGAATTCCCATCCTGCTGCCATCATTGGTGTTGCCAGGCTCCCAGGGGTGTCTTCAGTCTCCCAAGTAATCTGTGTGTCGGCCGTGTTGGAGGGCAGCGGCTTGCGGAGGACAGCCCTCCAGGAGTGGGATCAGCACAGGGCTCCGACCCGGGGCAGCTTTTCCCAGATGTGGGGCAGAAGCTCCAGCGAACAGGGCTGGGAAAGGCAGTGACTAGGGCATGGGGGTTACGGACGTCTGGGTCTGTGTTACCATCAGAATGCTCTAATTTGGTTACTTGTAATAGAGCAGCTGCGGTAACGTGGCATTCATGACTCCTCTTGATTAAAATGGTCGAAATAGGGACGCCTGGGTGGCTCAGTTGGTTGGACGACTGCCTTCGGCTCAGGTCATGATCCTGGAGTCCTGGGATCGAGTCCCGCATCGGACTCCCAGCTCCATGGGGAGTCTGCTTCTCTCTCTGACCTTCTCCTCGTTCATGCTCTCTCTCACTGTTTCTCTCTCAAGTAAATAAATAAAATCTTAAAAAAAAAAAAAAAAAAAAAAAAAAAATAAAATGGTCGAAATAAGAATTTAACATGGACAAGACCCAGGATGTGAATAATATTCAGGCAGTATTAAGTGGTGTCAACCTAATGTATAATTTTTTTCATTAACTTCCACTTAGTGGACATTTATATTTTAATTTGTCACGCGCTTGGTTCTTGAAAGCTGTCATACTGCCTTCTTTAGGCAAATGTTCCATATATTTTTATTTTTCACTAATTTGGAAAAGATTTCTTATTACTGATTAATGAGGTTTTACTAAGAATAGGATCAAAGCATCAGACTATCTAGAGCTGGAAGGTTCCTTAGAGATTATCGCATATTTTTCATTTTGGAGATGAAAAAAATGACACACACGCCCACAGGTGACCAGTGGTTCCTTTTACGGAAACAGCTTTGTCCCTTCGCGTGAAAGGGCTGCAGGGTGAATAAAAGGGACAGAGATGAAACCTCCAGCCTTTGGTTGAGGGGTGACATACGTAGAAACGTAGCGTCTGTTGAACTCTTACGAAGTGCATGTGTCGATCGCACCAGTACACAGATTTCGAAACAAAGCGTTACCAGCACCCAGAAATCACCCTCCTGCTCCCTTCTCATCACTATTCCCGGGCAAGGGTAGCCACCATCCTGATATTGAATAACATAGCTTTGTTTCTGAGCTGCACATCAGTGGAATCATACAGTGTATGCTCTTCTGTGTCAGGTTTCTTTTCCTCAACATTTTTTTTTTTTTCTACTGTCTTGAGATTCACCCGTGTTGCGGATCATTTGCATTGTTGTATAGTATTCAGCCGTGGACTGAATAGGCCATCATTGATGTAGCTGTTTTACTGCTGGTGGACATTTTGGCAGCTTCTAGACTTTGGTTATTTTTAATCATACTTCTGTGCTGTATGGCTGGTATACATTTCCCATTGAAACTCAGTTTTCTATGTCGACAGTAAAGGGTGGACATGGACTGTGGGAATAGTGCACTTGCGTACGTAGTTCCTCTTTTCCAAAGTGGCTGTGTCTCAGTCTGGAGTCCCAGCAGCCATGGATGAGAGTTCCGGATGGCCTGTATTTATCCCAAGGACTTGGGATTCTCTCTCATTTTTGTTTCAGCCCTTCTGGTAGACATGTGGTAGTTAGTATCTGAGCATGGCTTTTATTTGACTTTGCTGATGATCAGTGGGGTTGAGCAGTAGGAATGGGACTTGGAGCCCCACTGGAACTTCAGCTCTTCCATCAGGATGTTACTGAAGGTGAGTCAGTGAGCACGCGGAGCCACAAAGACATGTTCTGGGGGCAATAAGTCAATGTATCCCTGCAGCCTAGTTTGGGTCAGTCTAGAGTAGGATAGAGCTAGAACAGTCTAGCTTGGGTCAGCCTAGAGTAGGGTAAAGCTAGAGGAGTCTAGCTTGAGTCAGCCTACAGTAGGAAGAGCTAGAGCAGTCTAGCTTGGGTCAGCCTAGAGTAGGAAGAACTAGAGCAGTCTAGCTTGGGTCAGCCTACAGTAGGAAGAGCTAGAGCAGTCTAGCTTGAGTCAGCCTAGAGTAGGATAGAGTAGAGCAGTCTAGCTTGGGTCAGCCTAGAGTAGGATAGAGCTAGGGCAGTCTAACTTGGGTCAGCCTAGAGTATGAAGACCATAAGCCTTGAGGTGGGGGTTGTGTCATGTGCTTCTGCACCCGCCTTCCCCTTTGGTGGCTGGGATAGTGCCAGGCACATAGGGCTCAGTGATCGTGCATATCAGCCTGAGGTGCAGCTGGAGGGCACAATGGAGACAGGCTGGTGTGGCTCTGGGGGCGTAGAGCCCATGGTGGGCTGGATTTGGGGCACGCACAGGCCCCTCCAATGTGGCTCCAAGTCCGGGGAGCTGCTGCCTGAGTGCCTGCCATGAGCGTGGCCACCTTGGGTGTCCTCTGCAAGCTTGCAATGGACGGACTGCGAGCTGCTGGGGACAGATGAAGCTGCAATTCAATGCAATTCAATGCAAGGACCAAGGCCAACTGCACTTCCTCCAGGGGCCTCGACTGGCATCACCCAGGTGGGGGGTGGGGGGAACCTCTTCTGGGCCTGCAGAGTCCCTGTCTGGGGCAGTGTGCTTGCTTGTACTCACCATCCCCTGAGAATCATACCGCTGGCTCCTTTGGGAGCTCTGGGCCTGCTTCTGGTGTGTCGGGTTTTAGGCATGTGCTTTTGGAGAGAGTGAAGTCAGCAGGGATTATAGGCCTTTGTAGATGAAGGCACAGCCTGGGGTGATTCCTTGGTTTGGTCTTCGGGAACCCCAGGGTCCAGGGTGAAGGGGCTGCTGTCATGTCACACATAATGCATCAGAAAACATTACAGGGGCCCAGACTTGGGAGAACCCGCAGCCCCATTTTAGCTCAGTCCCCTGCAAAGCCAGGGAGCGGGGACCATCAACCCTCCTTGACAAAGAGCCATTCAGTCTTTATCATTAAGAAATCTCCTCTCTCTGTGCTGCACCAACTCCTCCCAGATGCTTCAAACCTATTTAGTTGATAAAGTCTTCATAAAATCTTCCCCTCTGGCCTTTTTCTTTCTTTATGCCTCCTTCAATTTAAAGCCAAGAGCCCGTTTGTGTGCTTTCCCAGTCTGCAAGCGCCGGATGCTTCAGGGGCTGGAAGAACAAACCCTGGGCTTGGCCTGAAGTTCCCCAGCATCTAGCACGCGGAGCAGAAAACCGGGACCCCAGTAATGAATCTGGGGGTGGGGTACCAGAGCGTATGAAGGCCTGGAGGGGAGGAGCCAAAGAGGTGACAATTCGCTTACTCTGTCTTTTCCTCCTCCCGCCCATCCCCCTGCCTCTACTGGTGGAGGGCTACCTCCAGTCTCTACCTGCAGGTGTCTCAAGAGGGGTTACAGGGATGGGGAAGAATAGGGTCTGGGGGCAGAGGATCTGAAGCATCTAGACTCTCTTCCCGGGTCAGGTCCTGCCCGTCCAGGAAGCCAAGACAGCTCCCCCATCCCCCACTTCCCTGTGTGTCTCCGTCAGCAAGACCCTTGTGGAGCAAATGAGTGAATGCAAGGTGGGAAGAGGTCTGTTGCCTGGCCCGCCTCCTTTCCTGGCCGGCACTGGCGTGTGGAGGGATGAGCTCAGGTTTGGCCATGACTCAGGAGCCAGGTAGCAGAGAAACATAAGGTGGTGATCTCATGTGGCATTAAATGGAGCTGGGAACACGAAGTGTGTGCATGCTTATCTGCTTGTCATCTCTCTCCTCCTTCCAGAGCCCCTGGCAGGCAGCAGTTGGCCTGGATGGGACTCTCTACGGATGTTGTTGCGAGGAGAAAACTGGCTCCATTTTCCCATGATGACCATTCCAGCTTCTGGACAGGGATGTCGGCGAGGGGCGAAGGCCCTCCACTCACAGGGTGCCTTTGCTCGACGGGGCTCTGTCCTTCCTTTTGGCGAGCAGAAGGTGCTCACAGTGTGTCAGGTGGTTCGGGATGCTCAGGGTGAGCGACAGCTTGGCTGTAGGCCAGGGGAAGTTAGGATGGACCCTGGCCCTCGTGGAGAGGACCCATGGGAGGAGACTTGACTCTAGGAAGTGGGGCTGGAGTGTTCCTGCGTCCTACTGGGAAGACCTTTGGCTTAGAAATGAGAAGCTCTGATTCCTGGTGCAGACATGACTGAGTTTGGTGTCCTGGGAGAAGTCCCTATCCCCGTTCTCAGTTTCCTCATATGTCAGGTGGCTGCGGTGTCCCTGCAGGCGCCCTGCCCTCCCGCCTGCCCAGAACAGCGATAAGGACCATGCAAGTTCACAGTGAGAGTCCGGGGAAAGTGAAAAGTGCTGCTTAAAAGTAATATGAGAGCACTATTAATAATAAATACCGTAAACACTGAGAGCCAGCAGTGTCTGTAGGGTTGTGAGTGATTACAGCTGTAGATGCAGGGGTCAAGGTCATGCATACAGAGCCTGACATTTGTGAGGTTCATCTAGCTCTCTTAGCTCACTGGAGAAGGAAGAGGCATGGCATTAGTTTGGAGGGCCTGATAGAGGAGGCAGTTTTGAATGATATTTGAAGGAAAAAGAAGAATATATCAGGCAGCCTGGTGGGCAAGTGATTTCCTTGAGGCCAGAAGTAATTGGGTCTAGGAAGGTGCCCGTCCTGGAGAGGGGTGGAGATGAAGGATTCTGGGGAGCCTTGAGATGTGCTCCATGCCCTGACTTGGACTACATCCCCTTCAGCCCAGTTGTGGGGTCCTTTCCTCATTTCTAGGAGGCAGTGTGGCAACAGAAGGGCTCTGACTGAGGGCTCAGGATGTCTTGGAGAAGGGGCAAGGTGTCCTGAATATCCTCTCTGTCATTTTCTAACTTCTTCTTTTTTTTTTTTTTTAAGATTTTATTTATTTATTTGACAGACAGAGATCACAAGTAGGCAGAGAGGGAAGCAGAGAGAGAGAGGGAAGCAGGCTTCTTGCTGAGCAGAGAGCCCGATGTGGGGCTCGATCTCAGGACCCTGAGATCATGACCTGAACCAAAGGCGGAGGCTTAACCCACTGAGCCACCCAGGTGCCCCCATTTTCTAACTTCTGTGACCTTGAGTAAGTCCCTTTACTTCTCCAGGGTCCTTGTCCTTCATCTGGGAATCATAGTACCTGTCTCCCAGGGCTGCTGTGAGGATTGAGTGAAGCAGAAGAACAGCCTGGAAATTGCAGGTGCTCAATAAATGTGACTTAAATCTGAATTTCCCTCCCATCCATCTCAGTGACGGTGTTTGCAGGAACATTCTAGAGCCTTCTGGTACATCCTCATTTGGTCCATGCCAGGGCTTAGGGTTTTCCTTCCTTTCTGTGGAGGCAGACCTTACAGTTTGTCCAGTTTCGTACCAGCAAACTGTATTCTTGTGTCATTCCTAACCGTGTCCAGTTTGCATCCATAAATGAGGTAGCACGGAGTTTGTATTTAATGTCCATTTTGGGGGAAAACCTCAAATTTGTAAGCAGAGATGCTTCCCTCCTTGGCATAAACATGGCACTCCGGGAAGCAAGACTGAATCTGTGGGCCTGTGTAGAGGAGAAGAGAGCTCATGGAGTGGGGATCTGCCGGCCGGGGGGAGAGGTCCTGGGTAGGCCGTCTGGCTCCTCCCAGCCTCAGCGCGCATCACCTGCCGAATGAGGCAGACCCACTGGCCAGGCCAAGTAGGAGTGTTGGGGGTGATGACATGGACCCCAGAGTAGAGGAGAAAGGACCGCCTGGTAGTGGCACCTACTGGGAGAGCTTGCAAGTGAGGCTTCCTGGTCACCCTCCCATCATCACCTGTTGGGCAAGGACGCCGAGTCAGACTCTCTCGAGTCTGTTCTGTTTCTAAAGTTCTTTGAGTCATCAAATCATGGGATTGCATCTCCACTTGGATGTCTAACAGACATCTTAATGTATCTAAAAGTACGCTTTCACTCCCTGCTTCCCCACCCCACCCCCAGCCCTGTGTCCTTTATAGAATAAGCAGGATCTGTTTCTCCTACTTCCACGGCCACAGCCTTGGTCCAAGCCATGGCCCGTCCTCTCTTGCTTGGATTATTCTAATAGCTTCCCCCTCGTCTCCTCTGGTGTACCGCTGAGACCTTCCTTGGCCACCCTGCTTAAAATATACGCCCTTCCCCCATGCCCCGTATTCCTGGTCTCCCCATCCATCTTTATTTTCTACATAGCACATCAGACATGTATTACTTCTTTCTTAATTTTCTTTCTTTATTGTCACCCCCTTGTCCTCAAATCAGAATGTGAGCCATAAGAAGAGACTTATTTTTTTTCTTCTGGTTTTATATACTGCCATAAAGCCAGTAACTAGATCACACAGCTAGCTAATCTGTGATCCTTAGAAATGGTTTGTTATCAGTCTGGGAAGTGCTAGCTATGCTCTTGTCAAGTTTTTCTTGATGCCAGCCCAACCCTGTGGCTCCCTCAGCCCTGGACCACCCCATGGCCCCTCCCATTCCTCCCTTCCCCACCAGACTCCTATCTGCGTTGTCAGTTATTCAGCCCTGGGTATCCTATGAGCAGGTCGGGCAGATAAGACTGAGAGCCTGGTTTTATGCTTCTAACCCCCTTTGCCCAGCACCGACTTAAGATGTAATAGAAGGTGCACAGTAAATTCATTATTCATGACCGGCAAGTTTTTTAATGAAACACCATTGGCCAGTGATTAAAGAGGGCACCTGGGTGGTTCAGTGGGTTAAAGCCTCTGCCTTTGGCTCAGGTCATGATCTCAGGGTCCTGGGATCGAGCCCCGTGTCGGGCTCTCTGCTGTGTGAGGAGCCTGCTTCCTCCTCTCTCTCTGCCTGCCTCTCTGCCTGCTTGTGATCTCTGTCAAATAAATAAATAAAATCTTAAAAAAAAATTCCACCCTAGAAATGATCTAGGCCTCTGGAATTTGTGTTGTATAGTCCCGAACAAGGGGTTAGTGACCAAATCATGGTTTGTACTCGTAGGTAGGATGTGGAAGGGCGTGGGTGATGCAGTCTCTGGGGTACATCTCTGGGAGTGCGGCAGCCGGTGATAGGTGCTCCTTGCATCTGCTTCGAGAATGGCCATGGTCCCCAGGGCATCAGGAGTGCACCTCTTTCTTTAAATTTCCTAGAGGATCGAAGTTGCTCCTTGAGATTTTAAAATACGCTGCACGGTCCCGATGGTGTCAGGTAGCTGGTTTATGGGTCCCGTCCTGCTCATGATAACTCAGGCTAAGCTGGATAATAAACGAAAGTGGGACAGAGCCAGAGGATAAATATTGCTACAGGGCATCTCAAGCGGCACAAATCACAGGGAAAGTATCTCCCAGGCTTTTCATTTCTCCTCTTCCTCCCTGGCCCTCTGGCAGCAGCTGGCCGAGTAGGATACATCCATCACAGCAACCCCGCCCACAGCCCGGGCCTCTGCTCTCCGTGCTGTACACTCTGCGGTGGGGGGAGGGAGGCAGGTTGGTCCCTGGGTGCGGGTGCGGCTCTGTGGCCAGGGTGGCCCAGGGGAGTCAGTGTGGACTGGGCCAGGTCTCCCGTCAGTGGCCATTCTCTGATTCAGGTGTTGGACTGCTGTGTAGCTTGGCAAACCTGTTTATCTCTAAAAGGAGAGAATTTTGTAATTGGTTGGTATCTGGAGTGAGCATCTGAGTCACCCAGGGAATTCAGAAGCAGCTCTCTTGAGTCCCACGGTGGGGTAAGGATCAGCACCATGGGAATCTCCTCTTCAGTGTTGTGCATAGAACCTTCCCCTTCCCTGGGCGGTGGTGGGGATGGAGGCTCCTGGTGCCCATGCCTGCTTGGAGCCACTGGCTTCAAGCCAGTTTGTCCAAATGGAGAGGGTGAGATGGGTGACAGGTTAGGTGGGGGAGGGGCTCGTCTGAGCAACCCACTCCTGTACTCCAGCTGTCAGCACTGCCACTTGGTAAGGCTCTCTTCAGCTTGGGCATCGTGTTTGCATTGTAATCAATGTCAACCTGCAAGTATTGATTGAGCCTGCGGGGAATTCAGAGCTGTGGAAAGCACGTAGGCACACAAAGTAACTAAGTGCATGAGGCAGGCGAGTCTATTAAATCAAGAGGGTGGTCTCAGGGAAGGACCTTACCACCCATCCCGGCCCTCCCCTTGCAGACAGGTAGGCGGCATTCTCCGCTTTTGCTCTTGGACCCCATGTCCAACTTCTGTGTGTCTCCACTTCTGCTCTGCCTCCGGATCCCACTTTCCCAGTTTCAGTGCTCCCAGTGTTTCCCCTGAATGTCCTAATAGCTCGCTCTGTAGCACCCCTCCAGGCGCCACCTTCTGCTGCATAGCCGAGTGGCCATGCCCATGGACCGGCTGACTGTGCCTGGTAGCTGTGGGATGTTCCCTTGTCTTGGGTGAATGAGCTTCACGGGTGGCCTCAGGTCTGGGGGGAAGGCCCATACTCTGCGTGGCCTTCCAGGGCCTTCGCAAGGGGCTCAGCCCTGCCTCTGTAGCCCTCACGAGCAGCACACACCTGCACCACAGGGCTGACACTTCTCGATTTGCTGAGTGCTCCCAGTCTTGGGGGCACATCTGCACCAGTGGCTCTCCCCGGGATGGGGACCCCCTCCTCCTCTCTCTATCTGGCAGACTCCTGCTCACCCAGTGGACCCAGCTCGTGCCCCCACTCCCCAGTGGAAGTAGTCCCCTCCGTGGCTGTACCCCATTGGTGTTCTACCACTTGTCACATTCTTATGTTGTTTAATGAGTTTGTTTTATCTTCAGGTTTTTGTTGGTTTCATATATCTTTCCCTCCATCTCTCTCTCTCTGTCTCCTCTTAAAATCTAAGCTTCTGGAGAACAGGGACTGACTATGTATTAAACTGACCCCTTCTGTCAGTGTTTGTGGAATGAATATAGTGGAAAAGACACTGACCGCAGAGTCGAGAAGCGCAGGTTCTCCTATCTGTTCCGTTCCTGCCTCACTAGATGACCATAGCTGAGTCCATTCTTTCCTCTGCAAGCTCATTTTTTCTTGAGTGTTTGCACCTGAATGACTTCTAGGCCGCCTTCCAGTTCTGACGTGCCCTGATTCTGGGCGTTAGGTGATGGAGAGAGGCCTGTGTGTTTGTCTCCACCAGTGTGTGTGTCCTGCCATGCCTGGGCCCTCCTTGGGGTGTCTAGTTCCGGGCCCAGCACCTGGTGGTTCAGCAGTGGTGTTAAATGATGGGGCCGGGGCCTCAGGAGCCTCCTGATTTGGTGGTGTAAGAGCGCTGCCTGGCTCTTGGCCTCTCATCTTTCCTTCCTTGCTTTCAGAAGAGGCGGCCAGGAGCACTCACAAGGCTCTCCCCACCAGCGTGGCACCCTGCATGATGTGATATGTTGGGACGAGCCTCTGACTTCTCATGTGTTCTGCAGACATGAGCCCTACTCAGTGAAGGGTGTCGTGTGTGATGTGCTGGAGTTGGGGCAGCATCTGGTCGAGGCGTGAGACTGGGCAGCAGGATGGTCTCCCAGGACTGAAACCCAAACTGGCTGGGAGGAGCCCAAGAGTGTGGCGTGAGGGAAGCCATCTCCCCGGGCCTTGAGCGCCTTGATGGTAAAAGTATCGGGACGTCCAGGCTCCTGGAGGGAGGTGGGGAGACAGCGAGCCCGAGCAGGAGCGGGAAGGACAGCACCTAGGCAGTGGTGGCCCCGTGAACTGCAGAGTGACCGCCTTGGAGCAGGTACGAGATAGGGCGCTGGTGGATGCTGGGAAGGTCAGAGGCCTGGTCTTGGAAAGCCAAGCTGCTCGAGCTTCCTGTCCCTCTGGGCTAATTTCCCTTAGTGCTTTGTAGACTGGCTTGGAGCGGCCCAGCCTGTCTGACTGTGTTCATGAAAGCCAGGAGGGGGAGCAGCCCCTTTCGGCTGGTCAGCGGGCCCTCCAGTATGAAGGCCCCTGGGTAGCGGGCGGAGTCTCTCTGGCTTTTCCGGTGATTGTAGTCCTCAGTTTCTCCTTCTGTCCTTCTTTGCCCCAGCTCTGAGGCTGGGTGTGAGACCAGCACTGTACCACTGCAGGCAAATGTGTTTATAAATAGAAAGATACTTAACACCGACCCTGGAAGCAAGCAGGGAGGGTTGCTCTGGGCAGCCGTGTTTTAACCAACTGAGCCACCCATGCGTCCCTGCAGCCATGTTTTAAAATGAGCATTGATTTCTGGGAATCTACATGCTGAATATTAAAGAGACCCATGCTGGCTCCCCGGGCTCTGCTCAGTCCTGCGCCTGGTCCTCTCCCCTCACCGGAACACTCACTCCCTGCTCTGGTCCTCAGAGAGCCCCAAGAGCCATGTGCCTGGCATCTGTCTCCCTTCACCTCTAGGGGTATTCTCTGCCTGGCATGCATCTGATCATTGCCCATTTGTCCACATTCACCTCTTAGGAGGCAGGCACTGTGTAGGCTCTGTGATTCAAAGATAAACGAGAAGCACCTCATGGTCTCCCCCGCCCCCACCCGTCTCCACACTCCACATTCTCAGCATTGAGACTCACAGAGCAGTGTGCAGGGCAAGAGTCTTAATATGGGAGCTTCAGGGAACACTGAAGAACATGTCCAGTTTTGCCTGGGGAAGGGAGGGAAGAGTGTCACAGAGAAAACAATGTGGCTTCGAGAGGGGAGTATGCTCCACGCAGGGAACAGAATGTGCAAAGGCACAAGCAGCTGGCACGGCATATAATGGGCATCTCAGCACTGGTACCTGAGTCCTGGGTATTCCTGTGGGTTGCGATGTCCGTGTAATACTCCTGCTCCCTCCTGTGAGCCTCCCATGCTAGTAGAGGACCCACAATGTCTTTGGTTGATTACACTACTTTGTCTCTGGGTCCAATCACAGTGAAAAACTTAGCTTAAAAAAAAGACCAAGTAGTTGCATAACCTCACTGCCACGGAGACTTCCTTTCTTTTCGTTTAGTGACTTGCACTCCATTCTGGGATCTAGTGACGGGGAGGAAGTTATCAGGCCAGTGTTAGAGAAGATCCCAGGAAAACTCGCAGCAGGTATCCCCTCTCTATAGCAGTCCATCCTCGCCGCTCCATCCCCCGACTGCCACTTGGCGGACAATTGTGCATCTTTTAGACCCCACGGAGTTCTGCCCAGTCTTCTCCAGATGGCCTACCACAGCTTTTCTTCAGATGTTCCATGAGAACTGGCTCCATTGATGTGTTTCCGCAGCAGAATGAAATGGGCAGGACTGAGCGTTAGGAAGATGTGGCGCTGTCTTCTGAGGAGAGACCTGGGGAGGAAGGGGAGCCAGGGCCACGTCAATGAGACAGTCACAGGGAGGGGCGGGGCACTAGGGGGAGAGGGAGATCCCAAGGAGATGGGCCATACTCCTGCCCGCACTGGGTAGCTTTGTTTAATTACACATATATATAACCTGATAGTGTAAACAATGATAGGTTGGCCATTTTATTTTGTATTTCCATGACTTCTAGCATTCCCAAGTTGTTGTTGTTGTGTTTTTTACATCTTGGAAGCACAGTTGTGAAATCCCTCATCCTGGAAGTCGTTCACAGTGTGCCCACAGTCCTGGTTGGAGATGTGACCAGCAAGGGTGGGCTGGGTGCCTCCTGGGAGTGTTGGGGGAGTCCTTTGAGGTCTGCCTGGGGAAGGGTCTTGCCTGCAGATCGGAAGCTGCACATGGGCCCAAAGTACGTCTTGCAGCTTGCTTGACTTTCGGGGGTGGCAGGTGCTGTGGGAAGCAGGGAGGTGGTGCCCCCATTTAGCGTTGTGGTCTGGGCTCTGCTTCAGCCTCACCCCACTGCAGACTTCTTTCTCTCTGCCTTTATCCCCCCCCCCCCCCTCTCTCTTTTTTTTTAACCTTTCACTCCTTTTCCTCTCCTCTCCCTATGACATCAGTGTAATATTTGTTGTGCTTGTTTTTCCCTGTTTGCATTTCTGTCTTCAGGGTGCCTGTTGCCCCATAGGGATCAAGAGGTTTCGGACCCTGAGTGCTCCGCCAATGCCTGAAACTCAGGCCTTCAATAAACACAGGCGGTTGTCTTCCTTTCCCTGAGAGTTTAGTTGCCGTTTTCACAAAAAGGGAGATGGCTAGTGTAGAAACATTGATGCTTGGAAAGCAGCATGTCCAGGCCAAGGGCACAGGTTGGAGAGCAGGGCAGGCAGGTGAGGTTTCTGGACAAGTCTGTATCCGCTGCAGAGGGTCTGAGGGACAGTGCTAGAGATACAAGCACGGCTCCCGCTGTCCCCCTTTGTTCCCATCACACATGGGATCTGGTTGCTTGCCCTCTGATGTGGTTTCTCCTGGGAGGCTGGAGGAATGAGATTTATTCGGTAGCTTTTCATGGCAAGGAATGTGTGATTTGAACAATGCTGGGCCCAGGATGCCCCAGATTCCTCAGTCCACGCTGGCATTAGACAGGAACTATTGGGAGCTGGAAATAGGCTGTGGGGCCCCGGGGGTCGGGCCGATTGTTTGTGGCAACCCCACCATCACCATCTCGCCTCATCCTGGAACCATGGATGCCACAGACAGGAAGGCACCTCTCAAAGTCATCTAGGAAGGAAGGGACCGTGCTGCACTCGGCCGCTCAGACTCCAGGTGGGGCCGGGTTCAACCCGCCCAGGGTGGTAGCTGGCACCTGCTTTGGTCACCTGCCCCTGTCCTTAACAGCTCTCTTGGGAGGGCTTCCATTTGCATTTTGAGTCCATTCTTCTCATTCTGCCCGAATGAAGCAAGATAGAGCCCATGGTCCTTTGCACAGAGTCTTCAAATGCAGGAGAGTGTGATGTTTTCCTTCTGTTTTGGAGAACCGGAGGGAGGTGGTGTCCACTTTCGACACATGAGGCAAGACAGCTGAACGGAATTTGTAATGGATGAAATATTGGCTCAATTCGGAATTGGTTTTCTCTAGTTTAATGGGGGTAGGAAGGTACAGTTCTGTGCTGAGCTAACTTCATGCATTTTTTAAGCCAACTTTGTTTCAGTGATCGAGAGAGGAATACATGAATAAAGAGTCCGTATTACGCTGTCCATTTGAGATTTCACGTCCCTCAGAAGTGGGCACTACTCTCCCAGTTTGGTAGGCAAGTAGCCTGGACCCCCATTTCTAGCCAGAGTTCTGCCAGATGACCCAGGGACACATTTTACAATGCCAAGACCTGCCGTGTCTTCTCATGGCACATGTGACATTTTGGCATATTTGAGCACATTTCTGTCTCGAGGGCAAATCGTGTGTGTTTGCCTCAGCGGGGTTAACTTTCCTGACCAGGTGAGGCCCCTGCAGAAAGTAGCCAGTTCTAAACGTCATGCCTGGGAAGCCTCTGTTCTCATGTCCTGCGACCCTCCTGGGCTGGACATGTCAGTACTAAAGATCCAAGTCCACATTTCTCAAACACTGTGACCCAGTCCATGCCCGTGTGCACATGCTACATCTGAAAAAAGAAAAACGTTTCGTGAAATTACCATGTGAGATACATGCCGATATTTTCTGTTTAATTTTTAAAAATACTCTTCCTGACACACTAAACTGATTTCATAACCCTCTAATGAGTGATGACCTACCATTTGGAAAACACTGATCTTGGGAGTCACTATAGATTAAAGCAAATGGAAACAATTAGCAAGTTAATGCATTTGGGTCATGGTCACACATCTAATATGGCTCAGATTCTTTATTTCTTGCGATTGGGTTTCTCTTTTTTTTATTGTCGTTGATGCCTTCAAAGCAGGCACCTGTCCAGGAAGCCTTGGCTTTCACGTGTTTCTTAATAAGGACCCTTGTCAGTCAGTATGTTCACATCATCTTTCTAAAATAAATTTGATGTTACGACACAGGTTTTTACTTAATGGGTTATTTTTCATAATAAAAGTATAAACAGAGCCCTGATTTATGAAACTGCTCATTTACTCAACAGTTTTTGTGGCATGTTTCCAAGGTTGAGTGAATGAGCAAATCCACGAGTTGGAGCCGGGGACTCAGAGGTGTCACCTTCCTGCCCTCGAGGACTCACCCCTGGAGGGCGTGAAAGGCTTGTGCAGGAAGTACGTTGTGAGAAGCACCCCAGCCGAGGGGCTGGCAAAGGCTCAGTCGGAAAGACAGACTCCAGGGAGCCGGGGGGTGGGGCAGCAACCAGACCAGGAAGAGAGGAGGGCTGAGTGGGGTCTTGCGGGATGCACGGGAGTTCGAGTCGCAGGCCTGCTAGGTTGTGGTGAAAGAAATTTGGACTAGAATCAACGAGGTTTTTAAGCTGGAGCAACATAAGCTCAATTTATTTTAGAGAGCTGTTTGTAAGGGCAGATGGAAAAGGCGTTCTGGAAATGGACGTGCTGGGAAGGGGCCACCAGGCGGGAGGGTTTGGTAAGAGTGTTTTGTTGGTTTTAGAAGAAGGAGGTAGTTGAGGAGCTTGGCCAAGGGAATGGCATGAAGAGAAGAAAGGGCCTGGTTTCTGCGGTGTGGGGACGGCTCAGAACTGCAGGGCAAAGAGGTAAAATAACAGAGTCTGAGGAATTGCTCTGGGTTTCTGGATCAAGTGACTAGACTGGTGGTGATACTATGAACAGGGTAAAAAATAGCAAAGGAAGAAGAGGTAGGTAGACAGAAGAGAGGAGAACGAATTTAGATTTGGGCCTGCTGGTTTGCATTCCTAGTGGACACCCCAGTGGAGGTTCCAGTGCTCAGCGGCCCAGGGCAGGGCTCCTGGAGAGAGGGCACGTTCTTTTCCTAGTTTGGCTGTATCCGCCTGGTCTTGTGGTCCAGGATGAATCACCTCAGCTCTGCCAAGTGGGGAAAGCAGTGTTTAACTTGCTGGGTTGTTACGAGGACTGGGGAAAGGAGCTGTTGAAATCTTGTCACAAGGTAAGTACTCAGAACCTCATACCATTACTATCAGTGATCAGGGTGCGCTGAAAGGAAGGATCCAGAGCTCCCATCTCAGGTTTGCCACAGAATGACACATGTCTTTGGGCAAATTACATCATCAGTCTGGATTTCCTCATTTGGGGGTGGCAGGCGTGGGGCTTGATGACCCCTAACAACAATCCCAGTGTGAAAATTCTGTGGTCTTCTGAATGTTGAGGGGAATAATTTACCGATACATTGGTTAATAAGATGGGGACTTGAATTCGCCAGTGTGCGGTCACAACGGTGAGAAGCTAACGAGACTAAGGGCAGTGGGCAAACGTCTACAGTTACACCATACCTCGATTTATAAAACTGTAGGAATATTGAAGGGGGGCTCTGCCTTAGCGTGCTCGATGTGACCCCTCTGGGCAGGGCTTCGGGCTGCTCGGGGCTTTATGTTCACGGTGGTCTGATGCACAGTGGGAAGGGAGTTCAGTGCCAGGCTGCACGGATGGAAACAGAGTGTCCAGATCATGAGCCATCACAGCCTGTGGCCCTTGCCATTTTCGGATGCCATGAGCGTGGTGTTCAGCCCATTCATTGACAGTTCTGTCTTTAATCGTTTACCTGTACCTGCTAAGTGCTGGATGCCAAGGTGGGTGCTGGGGGTGCTGTATTACTGATCAGATGCAGTAGTTGAGGGCCCTGCGTCTTGGGGAGGGCATCGGCAGACCAGGACCGGCCAGAAGGAGAG
This sequence comes from Mustela lutreola, assembly GCF_030435805.1. Classification (NCBI taxonomy): domain Eukaryota; kingdom Metazoa; phylum Chordata; class Mammalia; order Carnivora; family Mustelidae; genus Mustela; species Mustela lutreola. The sequence goes on from NC_081297.1 coordinate 45,219,335, forward strand.
TGGGCGGGGCTGCAAAGGACCTGGAGCTTGCTGCCAGGGTGTCAGCAGGAAGAAGTGGGGATGCTCTGCTTGGGAAAGGGAAGGCTCAGGGGCACACCATTCTGCCTCCTTACTTAGGAAAGGCTGGCACCTGGCTGAGGAATTAGTCCTCTGATTTACTGCTCCAGAGGGAAGAACTAATTCTATGAGCCAGAATAATGATGATGATGATAATTAAAAGAAATATTATCTACTATTTATTAAGTGCCAGGCACTGAATCAGACCCTGTGCACAGATCACCGACTATGCACACTGTTGGGCATTTATTGTACTCATGACTCAGATCAGGAAACTGAGGCGCAGGGCATTTAAGTCACTTGTCAAGGGGCAGAGCTGGGCTTTGATACCGATGGGACTGAGTTCATAGCCCTGGTCTGCCCCATACCCCATCCACGTTTCAAAGGCGAGGAGCAGAGGCGGGAGGGTGGGGCTTTTAAGGCACAGGTTTATGGGAGTTAGAACTGCGAGTTGATGCCTGGGTAGTGTCCAAGCAGAGCTAGTTGGCTGCCTTGCAGGGTCTTCCCCAGGGGGCTTCTACCGAGGGACAGAGACTGGCTTGCTCTTCTTGGGCTCCCTGGCTCCTAGGACAGCCCTGGAGGGAGGGAGGCAGCATGCCCATTTTGCAGGTGGGAAAGCTGCGCTCACAGGGGCTGAGCGGCTTGCCCAAAGTCACATGGTCCCTAAAAGATAGACCTGGGACTCAGACCTGGGTCTTGTGACCCCATCTCATGTACCCTTCCCACTGCCCCACTCTGCCCTCCAGCGCTTTACAGCAGTGAGACCTTCTGTGGTTTATATTAGTCTTTTGCCTGGATTCATGCTGCCTGCTTCTCCCTGCTCCTTTGCTGTATCTGACAGGTTGCCTGGGATGTCCCTTGGGTGCCAGAGCTCAAGACTGGCCTCAAACTGAGGCCTCAAAACTGAGCTCAAAGGCAGCCAATATCCAAGCCGATGGAGCGGTGGTAACACTGTAGGTGTGCACACACATGTGTATGCGTGTGTCCTGGAAGGGCCGTGAGGGGGGTTTGAAACCGTGTGGGGGGGGTGCTGTGCATGATGTGGGGTAGGCTAGGAGTCCTGGCAAGTTGGGGCTGGTGGAGAAGGCTGACAGATCCCGAGGGAATAATGGTCTCTCTTCCTGCCCCTTATCAGCCTTCCCCTGGGGTTCTGCTATCCCTTTCTGGAAGGCAGGCAGGGAGGGAGCAGATTAGGGAAGTTAATTACTCACATAATTCACCCAGATCAGACAGGCTTTCTGCCTAGGAGATGCTCTGCTGATGGAATGAGGAAATGGCTGTATTTGCCAGTTCTGGTTACTGACGGAGGGTATTGGAGTTAGGGAAGCTATCGGTACACCCTACCAGGCTCCCTGGGGAGCTGGTGCCTTGTTCTTGGCCTTATGTGAGTGAGCTCTTCGCGCTCTCTCTCCCTCTCTCTCACCCTGTGGTTCACTCTCCACAACCCCGTTCGCTCCCAGCCCCCTGCCTTTTTCTGGAAGCACTGGAGTCGGCTGGGGCTAGATGGTCAGACTTGGCTCATTCACTCAACAAGTGCTTCCTGAGTCACTGGCACGTGACTGGATGCTAAGGGGACACAGCAGGAACTGACTCGCGCTCAGCTCTCTTGCAGCTGACGGTCCATTTGCAAAGATGAGCCCAGCCCATTCGGGCTGCCCAGACTGAGTCAAGGAGACCACGTGGCCGGGGATGGGGAGCGGGAGAGGGCAGGTGTGTGTCAGGGTCACAAGGAGAGGGAGACCTGTAACTGGGCCATCAACCTGAGGAGCCTCCCTGCCATGGGAGGGGATGCTGACTGAAGCCTAGTAATCAGGGCAGGCTGATGGAGAGCTGAACGGGGCCACGGAGCCCTCCCTGAGGCTGGGACAGCCACTTGGGGGCCGGGTCCATGACAGAACGGGGCACACAGGGTCAGAGCAGATGATGGTGTGCCGTCTGGAGCCGTCTCAAGGGCTGATGGTGGGAATGCTGGGTATCCACTTTGTCAGCTCGGCCGGGGAGCGGGCATATCTGAAAGTGAACAGTCCAAGGCTGTATCTTTGATGACACATGTGGGAGGGAAAGAGAAGCTTCCCCAGAGTGACCTAATCCTACATTCTGTTCTGCCTCCCCGCGCCCCCTCCCTGCTCACATCTGTGAATATGGGCTGGGGCTGACAGAGTGGTTTTGGCAGATAGGTCCCTGCTAGAGAGGGGAGCTTTTGGCCAGGGCTGTCTTCCCAGCTGGTGTGACTTCAGATTCCTGACAGAAATGTCTCAGGGTGACTTTGGTGATTACGTGCACATGTGTCTTCAGGAGATGAACCAAAGGGAACAGTGGGGGTCTCGCGCCCAAACAGTGTCCAGGCCTGGAGGGTTTTGCTGGAGGCAGTCGGACTTGTGATGCTGCTTGAGTTGGGAAAGGAAGGGCTGCCAGGGGTCCTCCGAGTTCAGCACGCTCTAAGAATTCCTTGAACGTTTTATTACCAGAGGAGGTTATCATGGTCCTGCTTCCAGGAATTCTGACTCCATGAGGCCAGAGTGGGCTCAGGAATTTGCCTTTGGTCTCAGAACGCCCAGGGATTTGGAAGTAGGTGGCCTGGGAACCTCACTGAGAGAAATGTGTTTGGAAGGGAACTCGGCACTTGGATAGGGCACAGGACCAGGGCTGTGGAGCCCGGTGTGGCCCCTCAGTGACGGGCTCAGTGCAGGTCTCGTCCCCTTGGATATGGTGATGTGTGTGGCCCTTCTGCCTCCCAGGACTTCAATGAGGGTGAAATCCTGGCTTAGGTGAAATCCCTTTGTACAGTATACACTTCTGTAGATGCAAGTTGCTGTCATCGCTTTTACAATTACAATAAAAATGTTACGAGGAGTCCGCCTGGGTTGACTGAAGCCAGGGAAGCAGGGGAGGAGAGGAGAGAAGTGAATTGGATGATCTCCGAAGACCCATAGCTTCTGGGATCTTTTTCCAGCCAGAAAATTCAAGGAATTGCCCTCTCTCTCCCCCTAATCCAGGTGGCGAATCTATTTCTTTACCATGTGGGTGGCTACTTCAGTCTTGAGATAGATGGGTAGCAAGAAGAGAGATCCCCGAGCTCCCTAATTACAGCAGCTTCTGGATCCCCTTCCCCTTTTCCCTGGTGCTGATGTTGCTTAAACTGAGCAATTAGAGCTGTGTGGCAAGCTCCTGGTACAAGTGACCCAGCCTGCCCCGGGTGGTTTTGCTAATGTCCTGCGGCATGAGGCTGGGATGGGGTTAGCCTGCACTCAGAGCTTCTGTTCTGTGCATCACTTCTTAAGCCAGCTCCCTGCTGCTGGCTGTCCCATGGAAGGGGGTGGCTTAGAGCAGGGCCTCCATGTTGCACAACATCAGGAGACATGCTGCCCAGAGAACACAGTGTCACTCTTCCCTTGGAGGTGGGTAGTGGCAGCCCTCTCAGGAAGGGTCGCAGCCTGGAGCATCCCTGTTTTGTTGCTAAACTCTTCTGCTTCCTTGCTCCTGTGGTCTTTATTACCAGTTTGGGTGCCTGATGAGGTCACTCGAAATGTGTATGTTTTTGTGAAGAATGCTAATGATAACAGTGATCACGACAAGTTTGTCCTGTGACCACACTTGGTTTAGGAATACATGTGGAAGCAGTCGTTCAGTAAACAAGTGTTTGTCGAGGGTGGCTGTGTGTCCTGCAGTGTGTAGAGTCACTGAGGGGGACTGGAGTCGGGGAGAGGGGTGGAGAGAGGGACCCAGTGAATAGGCCATTCTCAGATAACAGGATGCCAGCTCCCTTCATTTGGTCTGCATTTTTGGTGTTTCCTTGCAATGTCCAGTCCTGGGTACCGTGTTAACTCCAGCTCTGTTGGAATTTCGAGGTTGTCCGGATGGGGCAAGGAGTTGTTTCAATGTGGAAACACAGGGGGTCACATTCAGAAATGGAATCTGGGTGTGCCTAACGCAGCTCTTGACTCACTTGCCCCATTGCTGGTGGGTTTGAGGGTGTGGACCGGGAGTTTCCCGTCCCTCCACGGAAGGTCTGGTGGTATGTAGGGTGGCCGACACTCCCTTTCCGAGCTCCCCAGGTCAGCACTCTTAGTGAGTTAGTTGCTTCTACCTTCAGCCTGGGCCTCCGGCCCGCTGTGGCTACGTGCTACAGCTGGGCCCGCAGAGCTTAAAATAGCAGTATGAGCTGGCTGCTTTGCATGTGGGGAGCCCGCCTGAGGCGTGATGGGGCAGCTGCTTGGAGTTGGGGCTCCACTGGCTCCAGCCACTGGGGTGGGGAGCACTTTTGGGGAGTTTCTTCTAGGCTCAGGGCTGGGGGAACAGGGGGTGGTGAGTTGGGGGCTCAGGTGTGGGTGGTGCAGAGGGGACGCAGGGAGCTAGTCTTTCCTAAGATCTTTTAAAGGAATGACTCGAACCTGACCACAGAGCCTCCTACCACGGAGCTCAGAGGCCTTTGGCTTGGTGTCCTGTCTGGCCTTCGCCCTGGCCCTTTGTACTGCTCAGGGTTAGCCATGTAGGGCCCCATTCTGGCCTAACTGAGGGGAGAAAATGTGCTCAGAGGTGGGGTTGAGGGTGCTGCTGTGCCTGGTCATGGTGGCAGGATCAGCACAAGAATGCAGGCATCCCGAGCCCAGTCGGGCAGGCGCTGACCACTGGGCTCCCTCACTCCCTGGCTGCCTCCTCTTGGGAAACCAAGATGGCACCCAGAGGATCAGGCAGGGGCATCCTCCAGGCATTCCTTGGTCCAGCAAGTGCTTACTGAGTACTTGCCCCAGGGGAAAATAGCGAGGAATGAAGCAGACCCAATCCCCGCCCTCACGGAGCTTCACAGGGAGAGAGATCGTAAGCAATCAGTTAACCGAAAAGTAGAGGCATACCCTGTTCAGTTGTGTTGTGCTCTGGTGCACTTTGCAGATCCTGCATTTCTCACAAATTGAAGGTCACGGTAGTACAGGAGCTAATTTCAGTTGTCTTTCTCTGGTGATTAGGCCACCTGTGGGGCACCCCAAAAGACCAGACAAGAGGAGTGCTCCACCCCTTCCCTGTGACGTGTCTGGCCAGCGTTCCAACTCCCATACCATAACCGTGGGACTTTTCCTACCAAGGGGGAGGATGGGACAGGGCTGGGTTTCTTCTCCTGGCCGTGGAGTTTTTTCTGGAGGGAAGGGAGCTGCGCTGTGGTTTGCTGGAGCCCATGGGCACTGGCTCTCAAGAGCCTATTAGTAAATGATAGGAAAATTTGCCAGCTGTTAAGCCATGGGTAGCCTGAAACTGGCCATGAAAGGAGGATTGACACCGTGGAAATTCGCAAGGACTACAGATCATGGCTTTTCCCACCATCTGTGGTCCTTGCCAGGAGAGCTGGTTGTTACACATTTCTCAGCCCACCCCCGGCTTGTCATCTCCCCTCTACCAGGACTGTGGCTTTGGAGGACGGGCCTCTGTTTGCTCTCATTGGGTAAAGCACATACACGTGTTCCTGCCGTGTGAAGTCAGAAAGCACGAGGGCCATGCCGGCTGAGGGTGTGATGTGAGCAGGTATTGGTGTGTTACCCAGGGTTGATGGGGCTTGTCCCCTGGTGCCACGCTGTGGGGCTTCTCCGTCACTCCTGGCTGGACCATCCCGATGCATGAGTGCTCTCTCATCTCATTCTGTCCCTTCCCTCAACCTCCTTCTGTGTACAGAGCACACCATATGCAGGCCTCCGTAGGGGTCAGCTTTGTGCGGCAAAGTAGGTCCGCTCGCTGTAAGGGAAGATCAGTGGGTCAGCAGTCAGGAGACATGGGTTCAGTCCCAAGTCTGCCACTAACTCCTGTACCTCTCACGTGCGCTCTTAAACATGAAAGCCCCTTGAACTAGCTGGGTCACAGGTCTCTGCTCACTGTGTTCGGGCATCTGGGACCCCTCTCCTCTGCCCTCCTTCAGTGAGGATGGGGGCTCAGCATGCATCCCATCTTTTCTAGGAAGCCTTCCCACATAAGCCAGGCCTCCCTGGGCAAGTCCTCTGAGCACTCGGTCTGTAATTCCCGCTCTGGCATGTGTGTGTGTGTGCTTCTGTGGTCGGCTGCCCTTTCATTTTGTTGCTCTTTCCCCATATGGACCATTAGGTACTAAGGGTTAATGCTTCTCAGTAACACCCACCATGGTGGGCCCAGTATGGTCCTGTCAGGGGAGCTCAGGCAGTCATCAGTGATTAGTAACCAGTATAGCGTTCTTTGTGGAGTTCCTATGAAGCCGGGATGGTTCCAGTGTATGTGTGTGTGGATGGCAGGTTCCATCCATTGGATAAAGCAGTTTCCCAGGCAATGCCTCATCTGGTCCTCACAATCGTATCCAGCCCCCTGTTCTCAGACGAGGAAAGGGAAATGTGCTTATTCACTCATTTAGACAATCTGTACTGTGCTCAGAGAGCTATAAGCCTCTCACCAAGGTCACAGCAGTAGTCAGTGCCAGAGTGAGGCCCTGGGCCCCAGCCCTTCATCCTGCCTGGCTCCCTACAGCACGAGGGTTTGTCCTGGGCTCTCCCTTTGGGAGACAGAGAAGGCTGTAGAGTCGAGTGGAGCGTGCATTCATGGAAGGATCGGGGATAAGCCAGGTTGGATGCTGGTCAGGCCCAGGCTTCGGGGGTGGAGGGAGAGAGGGGCCGTGCCAGTGCTCAGTGCCTGTCCCTGCTGTGTCCGGCCGACCAGCCGAGGCTGCAGGCTGGTATTTCCTCTGGCAGCGGTGTGGGGGAGGGGAAGAGCAGGTGTGCCCTGGCATCTGGCCCGACTGGGATATGAAAGCACCCCTTGGGGCCAGAGCTTGGGGGATGAGTGACACGCAGCCACCCAGACACACTGGGCCTCGTGGAGCACAGCCGCATTCTCTGAGCTCCAGGCTGGACATCCGAGCCCTCCGCTGCTTCAGGAGGTGGCCCAATCTGGTGGGTGACACCATAAAGGGCCTCCAGGAGGGAGGACAGATGCTAGTGATTTAGCAAGGTGAGTCCCCACCAAAAAGGCTGAGGGCAGTGTCAGGCATGTCCAATGCATGGGTTGAGGTGAGTATGTATGGCAGAGGCGGGGGTGAGGTTTGGGGGCCATGTGGATGGTGTTGAGGGATTCGGTTAATTTGTCTTCACATTTCTGGAGTGTTCTCCACATATCAGGCTAGTTCTGCAAGAGGATCACAGGAGTGTTCATCACCTCAGGTCTTCCTGTTGTCTTGTTGGAAGACTTCCATGCAAACAGCCATGGTACAAGGCAGAGTGAGATTAGTGCCCCAAAGAGAGGTTAAGAACAGGAAGAGGGCCTCTTAGTTTGGGGGATCTGTAGGATCAGAGTTTCATTCATGGAGGACGTGACATTTGAGATGAGTCCTGACCTGCCTACAACAGACAGAGATGGGTGGGGGAGCCATCCTGGGTGGAGGGCAGGCCATACACCAGAGTGTGGAGACAGGAAAGTGGAGACATGTCCAGAGAACTGTGAGGAGCTCCTACTGCTGGGGGAATAGGGCACAGGTCAGAACTCATGGGAAAAAAGGCCCGCAAAGTACAGTGTAGAAGGTCTTGAATGCCAAGCTTGAGTGTGTGTGTTAAAGCCCAGGGAGCAGGCAGCAGATTTGGAGCTGGTGTGAGGGGGCAGTATGGCAGCCCAGAGCCCTGTCTCTGGTCCGCGATGGTGGCAGCCTGGGGCAGGGGCCATTAGGAGGAGGATGGGAGGCAGTAAGGGCACTGTGGCAGGGGGAGGTGGAGCGGGGCTGGCAGTCTCCAGGAGGGAAGGCCGTGACGGGGAACGTGCGTGTGTGCCCACTGCATGCTGGGCATGTGTTGGGCAAGTCTGGGTCAGGGGCCATGGCTGGGTACGTGTCATGGAAGATTGGGTTACAGCAACTCCGCTGGGACAACCTGGCAGGCTTTGGAAGAACATGCAGGACTGCAAAGGGTCTGATTCATGACCATTCTCGTCTCTGCTACTTGGGAGACAAGAGAGGGCTGGGGTGGCTGCTTCTCTGAGGGCCCTCAGCTGGAGGTACCCTGATGGACTCAGCTGCATAGATGTGGGGTCATGGGCAGAGGCAACAGAGATGCCCTGGGGTTTTGGCCAGCGCTGCTGCCTCACTTTACCGAAGTGGCTGGTGGCAGTTTGGGGACCACCAGCAGCTTCATGCACTATGAGATTCGTGAGTCCTTCGACAGCCAGCTTCTGCCCAGTAGGGTTGCCCAAATATGCCTTCCCTCACCCATTCAGCACACAACGCTCCCTCCTCAGCTCAGGTGGAACTCGTGCAAGCTCCCTTCCTGTGAGGGGTCAGAGCCGGCTGAATCGGGGCGTGTTTCCCCCATCTTCTTTAGAGCATCCCAAGTGCTCCGCACACGCTGCTCTTCCCGACAATGGTCCTAGGCCCAGCGGAGGGGCGGAGGGGCAGAGGGATGGAGGGAAGAGGGGAGACAGCAGGTGGCAGTTCCTCAATCGGTGGATGGGTCCCAGCTGCAGGGCCGGCTTCGCAGGCAGGCGGGACGCTAGGTCAGAGAGAGCTGGCCTGGCCGGCAAGTCAGTGCCCTCCATGGGGTGGTTCAGGAATATTGGATTTGCTGGGTCAGTGAATTTCCACTGGTGCATGGCAATAAACCTCGGGCTTCCTCACACTTCCCTGTGCCTGGCAGTCTGGCCTTATCTCATCCTCCCGGAAGCCACCTGCCCTCTTTGATAAGTCCTTATAACAAATCCTTTCTTTCTCTCGGTCTCCCTGGAGTGAATGGCTCAGTGTGTGCTTGTGTGCGGGTCCCGGTACATCTGTCCAGCACAATGCCTTGCACACCAGGTCCTTTTAGGGAATCTCACAGGGATGCTGATGGGGCTTAAAATAAAGATGGTGCTGGTTGGGGACTTTGTTGGGAAAAAGGGCCTGAGAACCTAGGGTGGGCAGTACCCCAGTGGGCCACCAGCCTGCTCTTTCAGGGCTCGGTCTCTGCTGTTCCTTCCTACTCTGTACACCTGCTCAAAGAAAAGACTGTTGTCCTTTGGGACAGGCCACTCTTGCTCTTTGCATAAAGACTTCTCTGCTCTAAGCCAGGGTGCATTTTTCTACAGTGTGGCTCTCCCTTGCTCAAGAGCCCCGCTGAGACCCTTGCTGCTTCCCTCACGTGCTTGGAGGTGTTTAAGAGCTCCTGCGTGGGAGCCAGTGTGCCAAGGGCTGGAACGCAGAGGTGATGGGCACGGCCAGTGCTCTCAAGGAGCACATAGACTTGGGCTCGAGGAGGTCAGTGAACAGGCAGTGCCATGCTCTGATGGACTCTGGAGCTCCAAGGACGGGCCCCAGACTTCAGGAGGAGGCCACATGGATGCCACCTGGGTGGTGAAAGTTAGCCACTCAGAGCATGTGGGGAAAGGGGGTTCTAGATAGAGGACACAGTGACTTTGATGTGTGTTCATCTTGGTGGGCATGTAGGGGGAGGAGGGTGCAGGGGTTGGAGGTGACAAGAGGGGGGGTGGGGAAGCCCCTAAGCATCCAGGGTCATCTCTGCTCCCTCCCACGTGGACTTCCTGTGAAGCTTTGTTTTTGCTGGATATGTGGACATGCCCTTCCTGGATGTCTGGGGCACTCTCTCTCTCTGCTTTCTCTAGCCGTTTCCCCTTCCAGCAAACTCTTCCTTTTACCTCTGCCTGACTGGTCCTGCCCATCTTCCCATTTCACAGGTGGGAATAGCAGGGCTAGAAGTTGGAAAAAGCCTTGAAGAACCAACTAGTCCAAGCTCCTTGTTTTGTAGTTGAGCTAGAGATCACATAGGTAGCTAGTATCCTGAGGTATTGTTGCTTAGATGGCCTGAGGTGACCATACAACTGGAAGGCCCTTCTTTGTGATCCGGCTTGCCGTGTGCACACCCTGCGATGAGCTCCCATTCATTTGTTATCAAGTGTTAATTGAGTCCCGCTGCTGGTCAGGCATTGTACTGGGTACGCAGTAGTGAGAAGAACAGACCCAGTCCCTGCCGTCCTCAGTTTGTGGTCAAGTAGGAGAATCAGGTCGCAAACTGTCACTCAAGGAAACAGGCTTCCAAACTGGGACGAGGGCTAGGCAGGAAGAGGCCAGTGATGCTGAGACTGTACTATTGATGGGCAGGGGAGCTGCAGTGTAGCCTGCAGGGGCAGCCAGCAAACTGGAAGAAACTTCTTTGAAAATCTTTGCAAGAGCTCAGGGATGAGTAGCAGTAGGTTGGACAGTGAGTTGAGAAAGAGTGTTCCAGGCAGAGGGATGAGCATGGGCAAAGACTCAAGGAGAGGTAAGTTCAGAGGGTTCTCTGGCAGGGGCATAATGAGCACGAGGAGAATCTTTGCCAGCAGAGCTAGACAGGTAGGCTGGGGCAGGGGGTGCCAGACCTTTAGGCTGGTTCAGGAATTTGGACTGCAGTAGTAAAGTAGACTAATACACACACACACACACACACACACACACACACCCCTAATCTCAGGAAAACAAGGGAGCACGGTGAGGGAGAAGACAGTGTCAGCTGCCCTGTGAAGAGGACCCTGGGGCCAGGGTGGGGCCGGGGGCTCTGTCCCAGGCTGCAGCAAGAGCCCAGGTGAGACACGGGTTAGGATGGGGTCAGGGCAGTGCCCGTGGAGACAGAAGTAGAAGGTGGCTCATTGGAAAGGACTTGTGTTTGATCAGAAGGGGAACAAGTGGCACTGGGGAATCACGCATGAATCTTGGGTTTTGGGCATAAACAGCAGGGTGAGTGTTTGGCTGTTGATCTAGAAGGGGAGGCTATGGCCAGGGGAGCAGGGCTAGGGCAAGTTCAGTTGGTCCAGGGCACGTGGAATTGGAGCTGCCTGGGAGGCAGCCAGTGGGGCTGCTGGATGGGAGCTGGGTACATGCACTTGGGGCTCAGAAGCAGGGGCAGGCCCAGGTGAACATGTAGGGGACATCAGCAGGTGAATGGCCCTGGAACGGATGGGATGGCCAAGTGCAGGTGTGTTGGGCAGAGGGGAAGGGGGCCCAGAACTGAGGGGGAGGTGCTTACCCCTAGAATTGGAGCCACTGACTATTGTGCATCCATTACGTCCTATCTTTGTTCCCTGCATTGTACGTCAATGGGGACTGTGACCGTATTTACTCTAATAATCATGCTGGTAATCATAAGAGTGCCTCAATTCCTTTAAACATTTCTGTTTTGGACATTGTGCTGTGTACATTGTGGTTTTCACCTTTAATCTCGGTCTTCTTCCTGCCTGGGGGAGTGTGCATTATCATCTCCATTTTGTGGTTGGGGAAACTGAGATATGGGGGGAAGTGGTCGTTCTAGGTCACCCGGCAGTTCTGGAGTCACCTGCTCCAGAAGGGGTTGGGACTCAGATCCATTTAGTCCCAAAGCCCCGAGGGTTTCCATGCCATTACTTCGCTAGAGCCCGGCCCTCCATGGCGGGGTGGGATGGCCGTTCAGACAGGGGGCACTGATGCCATCTGAGCACACACCCTGGCTTCTCACAGAACCGGGCCCCGCTGGCCCACAGCCACTCGGGCATGTGGTATGTGCTGAGTAGTGCTGGTGTTCCTGACGGTCCAAACACACCTTCCACCTGGTTCCTTGCAATCTGGAGGCCTGACGTGCAGCACTCCTGACCGGGTCATGAGCAGTACAGTTGGTCGACAGCCGTGACCCTGTCTCCTCAGAGTGAACTGCCCGCAGGGTCAGCAGCACATGCTCTGACCGGGATGCTCACCTCACTTCTTATGTGTGGCGTGCGGACACACAGCTAAGGGACCCTTCACAGTCATGGTTTCTCAGTGGCCAGGAGTGGTCCCTGACAGGGCTCCTAACAGCCAGCACTTGGGCTCTGAGACGTGACCACAGCTCTGGGGAGCTCACAGGGACTAGAGTTCAGCAGGGACTCAGCTGGAGGGGGACCTGCATGGTCCTTAGAGCTCCTCCAAAAGGCGTGGCCTGCCGGGGATGGAAGGGGTCCGTGCGCAGCTTGGTCTCTGTCTGGTTCCTGTTGGTCTTTCCTGTTTTCTCCCTCTTGTCTTTCCCCAGTCTTCCTCCAAAATGGCCCCTGATCCAAAGCTTCTTTATCTATCTGTCCCTTTCCTCACCATGCTGCGCTGCTCTGTGTGTCGAGGATACGGCTGTGAACAAAATAGTTGACCTTGTGGCCTTTCCATTCTGTTATCTGTAGTTGGGAAATTTAAATTTCCTGAGTTCCCTCATCAGGTTCTGATGGCCTCAGATAGCCTGCTTTCCAGGAACAATTCCATAGATTTCTGGCTTGGGTCCCATCCTCTGGTTAATCAACTTGGGGCTCTCAGGCTCTCCTTAGAACTCAGGACTTAGGTATGGTGGTCTTCCCTTCCTCTCTACCTGCTGACACATTCTGAGTACCTATCCCATGGTGGTCCCTGTGACAGGCCCCGGGGTGGTGGAAGGTTGGGGCGGGGTGCAGGGACGAGGTGATTCAGATTCAGCCCCTCCCTCCTTTGGGTAGCCCAGTGGCCAGAGCAGAGGCATGTGGGCAAACTATAATTGCAGGCTGAACAAACAGCTGGGGACTCAGGAGGGAGGAGCAAACCTCTCCCCAGAGAACGAAGTACCGGGTCACCCTTGGTATGCTGTCCTGAGCCATTCTAACGGTGGACCTTGCCTCTGCAGCCAAACCCTCTTTGCTTGTGTGTTTTCCTTACAAGTCTCAGAAATTAAACACATAAAAAAAAAAAAAAATAGAACTACCCCTAGTTCTCTTTTTACTCTGATCTTTTCACTGGTATTGTTACTGTCCTCCCTGAATCCTGGCCAAGTATGGGAACGCATGACCTTGTAGCTGTTTAATTTCCCTGGCAAAGAGCCTTGCTCTGGCCTCTGGACCCTCCTAACCTTTCCTTGCTCCCGAGCCTTCATGCACACATTGTGGGATATGGGCCCCCTGCTTAGGGACATTCTTCTCTTTTGACACCATTGGTAAATTGTTTGTTTAGCAATTAAAGCATTTTCTGTATTGCTGAAAAAGATCCCAATTTTGGAGTTTAAAAACTAGGATGGGCTAAGACTCCCTTCTCCTACAGCAGTGGTCCATCTCACATGTTCCTTAGGATAGCAAGTGCCACCTCGTGTCTAACCTAAATTCTCCGCAAGGCTGCCCTGTTTGAGGTACAGGATACCCCATGAGCCATGCATGCTGCTGATCACAGAAATATTCAGTGCAGGTCAGGAAGGGGATCTGTGTGGGCCCATGAGCTCTGATTGCGTGTGGGTGAGTGAGAGACCAAAGCTGAGAGCTCTGGCTCACACTGCAGGCCCGAGAAACTCAGGAAGAGGCAGAGAGAGCTTGGCATTTACTCTGAGCCCACATCTCCCCAGTTGCCAGTCAGCAGAGACGTTGCATGTTGATTTCACGTATTCACTTCTCTTTCTCCCCTCTGGGAATTCTGGACTTGCTTCACTTTTTTTTTTTTCGTTGTTGTTTTTAAAAAAAAAAAAAAAAAAAAAAATAAGGCAAGGCAGCTCGGCCTTGTTCACATGCTCAGAGATCCTCAAGGGCAGGCTGTGTCTTCCAGCTCCCCTGAGCATGGCGAGCAGCTAAGGCTCAGGGGTGGGCAGGAGACATGGGGCCTCAGGCCACCTTTGTTCTCTGGTCATTACTTCTGCACCCACAATCTCAGAAGCTGGGGCAACCACAGCGGCGGATCTTCTCACCTCTCCATGCTGCAGGCCCAGCTTCCTAGGGCACCGGTGTTGTCATGTGCTTCCACTGCTTGGGGAGCTCCAGAATGAAGTCCAGACTTTTCCTGTGTCATGCAAAGCCGTGCCCAGTAGCCCACTTTGACTCCCAGGCACCTTCTCCCGCTCCAGGCAGGCCTGGCTCCTCACTGCCCCTCAGTGTACCAAACCCACGCCTTCCGGGGTGCCCTCACACTCTTCTGTCCCTGGCCACACCCACTCCAGGGGGTATAAGGGACAGCTCTTTGCTGGTCCTGTCATGGAACTGGCTGTATCATTCTTCTTTGGGCTTCTCTATGTACAGTCTTGGAGTGGGGGCAGAAGGCTTTTTTTTTTTTTTTTTTAGGTCCTTTTTTATGAAGTCCTTTTCTCTATGACCTCTCATCAGGACACGAAATTTCAGATTCTCTGTTGTGCTTTTAGATTCTGCCTTTTAGACTGGAAGATTCCCATGGTTGGGAACTAGGTTTTGAGTCCAGGAGAGTGAAGAAATGGGCTTTGAAATCATACAGTTTACTTACCTGTGAAATGGGAATAATAATATCACTATTCTATAGGGTTGGCGGGAAGACTCAGTTGCTGTGTGTGATCTGGTGCCTGGGATATAATGAGGCCTTGCAGTTCTCTGTTGTTCTTAACATCCTGATGATGATTAAGCTGGGTGCCCTGATGGGACATGACTGAACTTTGTTAATGGACTGAGGCCTTCAATGCCCTCCCGACACAGGTGGCCAGGAGTGACCAGAACTTTTATACTGGGCAGCCTCCTCTTCTTACCTCCTCCTTCATCCTGGCCCATCAGGGCCTCCACTGCTGAGGAAATAATTACTGGCCTGAATCCACTTATAATCAGGAATGAAGGAGGAACGATCTAGGGACAAGGCAGATGCTATTCTTACTGAACAAGGTGTGAGTTGATGAAAAAAAAAAAAAAAGAGAGAGAGAGAGAGAGGAAGATATTAGGAGGGGGCCAGCTTGGGAGGGCCCGTGCTGACACCAAGTCTTTCTGAGGCTAGTGACACCAGGCCCTTGAATTTGCTCAGTGCTTACAAGGCTCACATTGGTCTTGCATCTGCCAGCTCACTTTATTCTGCCGACACCTCTCGGGGGGTAGGCTCTATTAATCCACATTTTAAAGAGGAAGAAATAGTAGCTCAGAAAGGCAAAACCACCTTGTCCTTGATCATACGGCTCAACATTGAGCTCAGAGTGAAAAACAGGTCTCCTGACTCACAGTCCAGCTGGTAAACGATCTCTCCTGCATCAAAGAAGTAATGTTATGAGAACCAAGTGGCAGCCGGGAGCCCATGGGAGTCGGTCGAGGCTGAAGAGGACAAAAGGCGTCAGCCATTCCAGTCAGGTGGCAGTGGGGTCAGTAGGGAGCCAGCCAGACACCTGCCTCTCATCTGTGGGTAGCATCCAGAGGGCAGGAGATCAAGGTGCCATGGCCATGACACTCCCTAGGTTTCACTGCTGGGCTGCCCTCTAAGTGGGGAAGGGGCTTAGGATAGTAACACCATTGCAGGTCCCTTTAAAGAAGCTGAGAGCCAGCCCCTGCTGCCTCTGAGCCAGAGAGGGTACAGACTCCATAGAGGGCCACCCCAGTGGATCCTTGAGGGTCTTCAATTCGCTCCCATTGGAATAAGTGTCCCTCTCTGCCTCCACCATAGCCAGTTATGTCCCTGCTCATCACCTTGGACTAGATTGTGTGTGTCTGAACGGCGGGGAGCAGCACGCCTTGTATCTGTCTCCTCAAGGGGCCTGGCTCAGCACATAGCAGGTGTGGAATACATGTCTGATGGGATCCAGGTTGGACATATCATACTCCTGCTCCCCAGGGAAGGCAGGAATTCTTCTATCCAGTCATCGTTGTCTAGCGCCTGCTAGAGGCCAAGCCGGGTGTTGGGTGCTGGGGTACTGAGCTTCAAAAATACGAAGCCCCTCTCAGGGGTTCTCAGCACTCTTTCTGCTGACAGAAAGGAAACGTGGGCTCCTCACCCCCCCACCCCCCCAAGTCTTTTAGTTGTCTTTGTTTGCCAACTATGGTCTCTCCTGATCAGCTGTGCAGATTTACGCACAAGTCCAGGGGACACAGGTGCAGTGTTTTACGGCAGGGTAAAGGGCTCCTCCTGGGTGTTCCCTAGCCCCTAGCAAGTGCATTCTTCTTGCTGTTTCCCTTGACCAGCCCCTTTTGTGCAGTCCTCATGGGAGAGGACCCAGCCTGGGTCCAAGAGCACTCCAACGTCACCCTTGGCACAGGCAGGATTCAGAGGGGCAAGGCAGGACACTACTTCTGCCACCTACTCTTCTCAGCCCAGCTGGGGTCCCAGCGAGCACGGCATCCCACCCGGGAACGCAGGGGCGGTGGGGGTTGGGGGGGGCTCGCGCAGCTGCAGGAGTCTCGCGGAGCCGCGTGTGTGCTGGAGCGTGCGCGCGCGCGCGGAGGGGGCGGGGAGGCGGCGCGCGCCCCGCGGAGGCCCCAAGCGCCTTTCCCACACCTCGCCCCTCCGCTGCGGTCTCTTTTCCCTGCGTGCGGTAGCCAGATCCACGTGTGCAAAAGCGTGTGCGCGCGTGTGTAGTGGAGGGACCGTGTGCCTCCACTGGCCCCGTGTGCACAGGGGGCGGCGGCCAGCTCGACAGTGGCCGCGCTTCTTTCCTCCTCCTGTCCTCCCCAGTCCTCTTCTCTGGTTTCCTTGGGTCGTTGTTATCTCCAGCCATTCCCTTTCTCTCGCCGCCCCCTTTTCTCCCGTGGAAGAGACCAGCGCCTTCCGATGAAGGTTCTGGTTCACCCCCAGCTCCGGAGCCCTTGACATTTAGCGAGGGCTCCCGGCGCACTGGTATAGGCACACAGCAGAACGCTAATCCTATTAAAGATAATGTGTCATTGGGGAGGGGGAGGCTGCCCGCCCCCTGGCAGGCCCAGTGCTCATTGGCCGAATGCAAAGCAGGGGGGCGGGGCCGAGGGCCCGGGGAGGGGGCTCCCGGCGATTTCAGAGTCGGGAGTTGGGGCTGGGATTTCGCAGGGAAAGCCCAGCGGTGGCAGCTGCGGCGGATCTCTGAGCACTGCCCGCCGCGCGCCCGGGCAGCCCAGGGCCGGCGAGCAGCTCCGCAAAGTCGCCGAGCGAAAGGAGGCGGAGCGCCCGCAAAGTGGCCGGGCTCAGCGCCGGGGCTGGGCAGGGAGAGGTGTGCCCGGGGACCTGGATCCTGGTGCCCTTGTGCCTCGCGTGGAGCGGCCGGTGCACCGGGAGGCGAGCTGACGCTCTGGAAAGAGAAATCAAATTGCAGCCTCCCCAAAGACGTTAAGTTACGCAGGCCAGCCAGTTCCCGGAGAGCG
The DNA here is from genome assembly GCF_030435805.1 of Mustela lutreola. Classification (NCBI taxonomy): domain Eukaryota; kingdom Metazoa; phylum Chordata; class Mammalia; order Carnivora; family Mustelidae; genus Mustela; species Mustela lutreola. The sequence goes on from NC_081297.1 coordinate 45,236,396, forward strand.
TTCGCGAGCGCGCGTAGAGCCGCGCCACGCCGCGCCGCACCGCAGAGCCCTCCCGGGCCAGTCGGCTGGGAGCGGGGCGCCGTCCGAGAGGTAGCGGCTCCTGAGCACCGGGTCTGGCCGGGAGTGCTCCCCGGTGCAGAGAGAGGGCGTTCAGGGTTCCGCCAGCCCACCCGCCGCCCGTGCCCGACTTGGGCGCCCCCTCCGTCCCACTCCGGGAGCGATGCCCCCCGCCCCTCGCGCCCCCCGGGAACGACGCGAGCATGGAGAAGTCGAGTAGCGAGGATTCTTCGATCCACCGGAGTCCATCTTTGGACAGCAAGGACTCGGACTTTGCCAAGCCGTCCACCTCGGGCCGCCCGTTCGGCCGCGGCTTCACGGCCGGCGCTTTCTACGGCACCGCGGGCTCCCGGGGACAGAGCCGCGCCGAGGCTGGCGTCAAGACTGACAAGTACAATGCACCCAAAGGCAGCAAGTACGTGGTGTTTTACCTGGACCTATCCTTTGTTTTTCTCCTAGAATTTAAGAAGTGCAACATGGCCAGGGGCTGCCTCTGCTGCTTGAAGTACATGATGTTCCTCTTCAATCTGATATTCTGGGTAAGTCCTTGCGTTTAGCTCTCCTTTGCCACCTCTCCTCTTCCGGGCTTACCGTAGCGTGCTCCCCTCTTCCTCCGTGGTGCTGCATTGCCCTGCTTTCTGCACAACGGTAAGTGTGCGTGTTTTTAAAAAATCGTCCCCCCCCCCTTCATTCATCTTTCTCTCTCCTTGGTGGCTGAATGGAGGCTCCGAATTGCTTGTCTTCCAGGAGAGACTTACTCTACTCCTCAGTGGCTGGCAAAGTTTGCCACCACCTCCTTCCCCTGGTGCAAGTGCCCCCACCGGGTAACCTGCAGAAATCGGTGTGGGGCCAGAATTTTTAACAGCTGTGACCTTGAGTGGAAGACAGGCACAAATGTGGATGATTTTCAAGTTTCTTCTTGTATTCTTCTTGAATATACAAGAAGACAGTATGCCTGGTTTTGTGGGCATGAGGTGGGGGCTGGGAGGGATGGCAGAGATCACTTCCTCTCCCTCCTTCAGTGAGTCTTTGGAAGAGGAGAGGAGCTCCTGTCCCAAGCCGGGGGATGTGTTTGTTAGCCTGCAGATCTGCCCCTGAGTTAGGGCATGTGTGGAAAAGGAGAGTGAGGGAGGGTTGCTGCCATCGGGTGGCAGGCAGCTGCTTTTGAGGGATTGCAGTGGACTGGGCAGGGAGCGGGCTGGCCATGTGCTCCCACCATGGGACACCAGCCAGCCCTCCCAGGCTCCCAGAGCCCCAAAGACTGAAAGGGACAAAGGGAGTGCCCTGTCCTCGGTGAAGGATGATTTTCTAGAGAAGGGGTCAGTGAGTGGGGCAACTTGGAATAGCTCTCGGTTCTCTGTGCTTCTGAAGGCCATGGGCACACACGTGTGCATGTGTGCAAAAAGGAATACAAGTTTGGCAGATTTTAAAACTTCTCAAATTCCTATCTAATGGCTCCTTCATTGCGACTGCTGCCTCCGTTTTTCTTTGCCAGAGCCCCAGCGTAGTCAGCACAGATGTTTGGCTCTGCCCCAGGGCCTGTCAGCCACCCATGGTCCAGAAGGAGCACTGGGGGCAGGACAAAGTCATTCACAGTGAAGCTAGTTAGAAGCAGTTGTGCTTTGATGTTGAACACGTGTGTGAAGTGACCAGCTTTAACTAACAAAACTTTTTTGGGTGTTTGTGGGGGGCGGTGACTATTCCCACAGAAGAGGATAGCTCAGGGCTGAGTGGGAAGAAGAAGGAATCTAGTCTTGGTTCTGTGTTAGCTTCTCGTGTGACCTTGAGCAAATTGCTTTATCCCTTAAGAACTGGGTTTCCTTTCCAGTCTCGAGGTAGGGGAGTGGAGGCTGTTGTGATAATGGCCTCCCTCATGTCTGACCTCATTAGTTATGGGACGTCCAGCATCCTTTCCTTCTCTCTGGGGAGGGAGCCTCCTTTCCAGCTTGGGGCGCAGGCCGCTACTTCTCTTTTGGGGAGCCCGGTTGGAGATTGTTTGAGTTGAATTTCCCTGGATGCCTGCATGGTCTGGAGCCCTGCGGGCACTGCTGTTAGGGTGTTAACCTGCCCTGTGCTGAGAGTTCTGTGGGAACTGGGGCAGAACCATTGGAATGTCAAGAATGATTTCATGGCCTCCTTGGGCCAGGTGCTCCTGGTCAGTGTCAGCCAAGTGGTGGTGGGTATTTGATGTCTGTGATTTACACGAATGCTGCCTTACTCTCATTGCGGAGTTTCCCTCTCTGCCCTTGTTCGTAGTCTCAACCCACCTTTCTGCCTTGCCCCCATCTCTGCATATCTTACCACTCACTAGGAAACCCTTAATAGGAAGCGCAGGGCCTTTGCCAATACCTCCCACTCAGCAGCCCTCCTCCCCACCCCCATCCCGCCATCTGCTGGCCAGAATAGGTATAGCTGCTTGTGGCTTCTTCCTTTTCCAGCTCAGTTCCTACTTAGTTTTCATCCCCGCACCCCCCCCCCCCACCATACATGGCCCAGGCGTTGGTGCTCTGCACATTGGAGGCACTCATTATAAGTTTGTGAGTGAATGAATGGATGGCCAGAGTGGTAAATCCACATCCATTGTGTGGTAGAGATTCCTGAGTCCCGCTCGCTCGATAGGGAAGAGAAGTTAGTTCTCAAACTTGCCTGTGTTGAAGGTTCTCCTAGCAACTTAGCTGTGGGGCGAAAAGCAACTCTTTTCATCTTCCCTTAAGAGCTTGGCAGAAGTTAATGAGCTGATTGATGGAGTGGCTTTCTTTTTTTGGTTACAGCAAGGTCTCTTCCTAATTAGGAGCTACCTACCACCACTCTTTTACCAGGCAAGGAGTCTCTCTCTCCAAATCTTTGACTTTTCTGATCACTTAGTATTTTCAGAATTCCTGTGACATGCTACGAGCTGGGAGACATTGGATCTCAAAGACCTAGTTCTTTTATGCTAGTCACTTATGAGATGATGAAGTAGGAAAGGTGGAAATTTAGCAGAAGAGCAATGGAGGCTTGCACGTGTAAGAGAGCCCGCCGTTGTGTTCCCTGGGAGGTGGAAGGACGTAGCAGGGAGTTAGCCAGAATTTGGGCACAGGGCAGGTCACTGTGCTTTACTTGAATGAAGACGTCCTGCAGGCAGGTGCTGGGCTTCATAGGAGTGAGGGAGCAGAGGGAAGAGCCGAAGCAAAAGGTGAAGGTGTCTAGGCCAAGGGCAGGTGGGGTGGGTGATAAGGCAGGACCGCTGGGCCACTTCTTCTGCTTTCCAGTGCACACACGAAGACTGGAGGGGAGTGAGAGGGTCAGGGTGAGGAGGGATGCAGGGCTGGTCAGAGCCCAAACCCTCTGGGACCCAGAGCAATTGTTAGGACTTAAGTAGCCATCACTTTTTCTAGTCTCATGGCTCAGATCCCCCAAGGAGACTTTTCCGAGGCATTAGAGTTGAACCTGAGGCCCACAATCAATAGATAGAGATCTCCCTATAGATCCTGGAGCCTACCTGGTATTTCTCCAAAGCCACCACTGCTGCCACACACCCCTGCCTTCTCGGAGCCCGCTGGGAGGATTCCCAGGGCCCAGGAGAGGTGCAGCTGTCACCCTGCACCCCCCCACGGGTGGGAGAATCCTGGGTCCTGGCCACTGGGTGGAGCTTCTAGGGTTCTGTCGTTACTGAGGGCCCGGGTGACATCACCAGGGGCCGGCAGGAGGAGGGGCTATGCAGCCAGCACTTCTCCTCCTTACCAAGAAAAAGACAGGTGACTTACCGACTGCTGGGTGCCTGCCTGTTGGGGGCAGCACCCTGAGGGGCCTGTATACCAGTAGTCAAACCCACACCCCAGGGTGTTCCCCCAGCAGTGGAAAGCCTGGGAAGTTCCCTCCATCAGCTTTTTCCCTGAGTCCTCCCAGGGCCGTCTGGGGGACTTCTCTAGGGAGAGGTGGAGTGAATCGGAGCCTCTCCAGGAGGGCAAAGGAGACTCAGAGCTTTAAATCCTGGGCAGGGCAGAGAGAGAGTGCAGGGGTGGGCTTTGGGTTCTAGGGGCCTGTGTCCACCTTCTCCACACAGCAGATTGTGCTCTCAGCCCAGCTCCTCCCAACCCAAATCCAGCTCTTATCTGACATGGAGGGGCCAGGGGCGGGCCTGGGGTTGCTGGCATAATTGCCACTCAGGATAATGGTCACTTTTCATGGTTGCCAGCAGAGCTGTCCCATCACTTCAAATCAGGGCTGGCAGAACAGTGACATTCTGGCTCCATTGGAAAGTCTATTCCTTGTGGATTGCTCTCTTAATAAAGGCCAATTAGCCAAGGAGGCAGGGTTCAGTGTGTCTGCTGGAACAGGGGAAAGGTTGGGGTAGGGCGGCCGCGCCTAGGGTGCTGGGTGGATGCCCTGATTAACCTCCCCTAAGCGGGGTCAGGCCTTTGTGGCTTGGCCCCTCATAGGCTGTTCACTTGCTCTCTCGGTGCTGGCCACTTGGTTAAGGCTGTCTAGCCACAATGGAGGCTTACGTTCGTTACTGGCTTGGCTGCATCGTGAGTTCCTCTGTGGGCTCCCTGGCTCCCCGCTGCTCCGTGGTGGACCAGGAGCGGAGATGGATGGCCTGGGTGTCCTACTGAGCCTGTGGGATACCTTCTGTCAGGGAATGGAAGTGGTAAGCAGGCTGAGGGATCTCAACAGGGTCTAAATGGGTCTGGGACGTGGCCTCTCCAAGTAGGAGACTGGCCGAGCTGGGCAACAAGAGTTGGAGGCTTCCCGAAATGCTTGGGCATGAGGCATCGGGCTGTTTCCCCAGAGTGCCCCGGCAAGTAGGCCTTCTGGGTGGGTTAGGCGGGGCTCTGCGCAGGAAGAGGGGGCTGGTGCTCCGAGACCCCAGGACGTGGCCATGAGGGAATGCCAACTCTGTGTTCACTTCCTTTCCAAAGCATTAAAAATTAAACTTCCATGTCTTAATATCTATTTTTAAATGATGTCGGAGCCAGCACTGTTGTCAATCAAGAGGGGGCGGGGAGGAAGAGGATAGAAAAGAGAAACTCCCAGCTGCAAGCACTGTCCCCACCTGGAGGGAAGGGCCACAGGTCTGTCCTCCCTTTGGCTGGCCTGCCAGGGAAGAGCCCCGAAAACACCACCGACCTTTTCTGAGGATGGGGGCCTCGCCCTCCCCCTGCCGTGCTTCTGTGTGCCTGGCTGCCCTTGGCTGAACTTGGCAGTGGACTCTGGGGCTTGTTGGGCTCTTGGGGTCCCAATTGAGCCCATTCACTCATGCCGCAACTATTTACTGAATGCCCGCTGCGTGCACAGGAGCCTCCAGTTGGTGAGAACAGGCTGACTGGGCTCGCAGAGGGTGGATCAGCTTTCTCAGGCCAGGAAGTCGCGGAATCGAGAGGTCATCTGGACTGTCCTCCACCAAGCATTTGAACACAGGGCTAAGGGCTCCTACCCAAAGAAGGGGTTAGAGCCAGGCCATCTCCCCCTCCCCAGAATTCTAGGGAGGGACAGCAGCAGGCCTGGACCCCGCCCCTGAGTGGCCTGACTTGACTTGTCCTTCCCTCCCTCAGCCCTGCATGGTGGCTGCCTGACACTCCCTCTCTAGAATGTTTGCATCCATCAGAGATAAAGGGTGAGGGGAAAAAACTGTCTGAGTTTCCTAGTTTGGACAAAAGACTTAGTGAATTATGGTCTTTTTGTTTCTTCTATTGAAAGGGCTGACTGGATGCACTGTGGGTACTGGGCCCTGTGTGCACTGACTGAGCCTCTGCTGTAAGCCAGGCCCTTGAGCTACTCAGAGTCCAACGGAGGAGTCAAACGAACAGTTCTAGTTCTGAGCAGTAGGTGCTCCGTTGAGTTACTTAATAGAAGTAGTTAATACTGCTTAGTAGAGAGAAGATACATGAAGAAATCAGAGCAGATCCAGTGACACCTGGATTTTGCAGGATGGGTAGGAGTTTGTGGGCTAGATGAAGGTGGGGTTCCAGGCACAGGACAAGGTGGGATAGAGATGGAGACAAGTTGATCCAGAGCCTGTGCCTGGGGAGAGCTTGTAGCCCCGGGGAGAGACAGAGGGTCCTGCACCCGTGAAATGGACTGAACCCAGAGAAACAAAGGGCACCATCAGTCTGGGTGGTGCCCGTTGAGAGTGGCTTCCGGGTGGTGAGTGTGATGTGGCTTCTGATGACGAGGGGGCCCTCCCCTGCCATGAAGTGTGCACCTGAGGCTGCGGGTGTTCTTGACTTTGTCCCCAGGGGTCGGAGGAAAGTGACCACCATGACAGGCCTCGCTGGTCTTTCCGGCAGTGACCACCATGACAGGCCTCGCTGTGTCACTCAGGCTGCAAGCTGTTGCTGTAGGTAATCCAGCTTAGAGCCATGCCCCCGTCCTCCCCCTCCTTCCGGCCTCTCCCTTCCAGCTGCGATATGCCCGCTTATTTGGTTCCAGTTAGGAAGCTTTGAAGCTGAGCTAAACCCGTCGGGCAGAGTTAAGTCTTCTGAGCCAGCTTTGTCCCTGCTCACATTTGAAAGCTAATCTGCCAGCAGAAGTGGGGCTGGGGGGTTGGGGCAGGGACAGCACAAGTGGCACATGGTCCAAGGGATGAGCAGGTCCGCAGCTGGGGGCACAGAACAGGATGGAGGTAGGCTGTTGCCCCCCTACGCTTTCTTTAAGTAGTCATGGGGCTTCAGGGGATACCTAAAATACCTTTTAACATCATGAGTCTGCGGTTCCGTCTGGATGGACTCTGCCTTTTCTTTCTTTGGGCTCCAGCAAGCTTTGAAGTCTCCCAGGGGACCCGGAGAAGCCCCTGGAAGGGAAGCCTGTGGGGTTTCAAGTCTTCTCCCTTGTGTTGGGTGGCTTAGTGCACTGGGGTCCGCAGGGAGGTCCTGCTGTAGTGGGTTTTGGGGCCGGGGAAGGGGACTGACCAAGAACAGAGACACGGCTACTGCCTTTAGAGCTTTTTGTCTGCTCTGAGATTCTTCATGACGGTATAGATTCAGATCAACCAGAGACCTTTTGTACATGCACAGAGGCCATGTCCCCTTGCCTGCCTGTCCCTCCCTCCCATCTACCGACCTACTGAGTCAGAGACTCCAGGAACAATGCCTGTGTTTTGAAGGTTGCCGTACTTCTTGGTTCCTGGATTTCTTTACACTTGATGGTATCAAGTGTCTTCCAGGGCTGTGATAAAGCCCAGATGAGGCTGCGGATGCATTCTGTAGGAATGCTGCTTAGCTGGGCCTGTGGGATGCACAGGGAGCTCCTCTCACAGCGTCGGATGCCCAGAGGCTCGAGCAACAGTGCTGGGCAGGGCTTTGGAGCCCTGTAAGGGGCCCCACATGTCTCTTCAGACTGGGGATTTTTCCACATGTCTTCTGGTCTTAGGGATATGTGCTAGAAATTGGGATCCATGAAGTTTAGGAAGATCTGTTGGGATGGAGGACGGGAAGGGAAGGTGGTGGGGGAGGGGTGTGGTCTCAGCTCCTAGGGCCTGCAGTGGTACCCACCACCCTATATACTTACCTCCCACCTTTCTGGGCGAGGTGGCCCACACTCTGCCCCTGCTTCACTTTGTTGCTGGTGCAGTGAATTAGGTTGGCAGCAGGCCGGCTGGGCCCGTGGTCCTACTGTAGGGTCCCCATAGGCCTTTGGCCCTGTGTGCTAGAAGGGTGGGTCCCTCTCTCTGGCACACTCAGTGTTGGACTCTGTGGGGCAAATAGGCCTGTGACCTGAGCAGACTGACAGGGCACATGGGGTTCCAGGTCCAGGTCAATTTACTAACCAGAAAAACAGCCACTTAAAATTTTTTTTTTAAATGTTGGAATACATTCTATGAAATTCATGTAGTTAAAAAAAATTACATAAAGAACACATACCAACCATTCAGCTTAAGAACTAAAACACCAGGGGCACTTGGGTGGCTCAGTTGTTGAGCGTCTGACTTCAGCTCAGGTCATGATCCCAGGGTCCTGGGATTAAGCCCTGCATCAGGCTCCCTGCTCAGTGGGGAGTCTGCTTTTTCCTTTCCCATTCCCCCTGCTTGTGTTCCTGCTTTGGCTGTTTCTCTCTGTCAAATAAATAAATAAAATCTTAAAAAAAAAAAAAAAAAAGAACTAAAACCCGAGCTATATTCATGAAACCTTTGCGAGCCCCTTCCTGAGCATGCCCCCAACTTGTCCTCTAGAGAGAGCCATTATCCTGACGTTTTGTGTTTGCTGTATTTCTTTGTAGTGCTTCCACGTATGTAAGCATCCTTAAACACTGTATCATTTGATTTGGCTTGGCTGGTTTTAAAACTTCTGTTAGATGGAATCATCTGTTTGTTGTTTTTTAATAGAGAGCAACTGCGGATGAGAGGCGGGTGGTGGGGCAGAGAGAATGGGACGGAAGGAGAGAGAGCATCTTAAGCAGGCTCTGTCTCATGACCCTGAGATCATGACCTGAGCCCCATATCAAGAGTCGAACGGTTAACTGACTGAGCCACCCAGGTGCCCCTGAATTTTTTTTTTTTTTAAATTCAGTATTACATTTATTGATTGGTTCTTGTTGGTATGTGTGGCTGTCATGCATTTATTGTCACTGTTCCCTAGAGTTCTGCTGTCATTCTTCTGATGATAAGCATTTGGATTACTTCCTGCTTTTTAAACATACTTCCGCGAACATTCCCATACAAGGCTCCTGGTGTACATACACAGGGGTTTCTCTAGGACATGGCTTGTGGAAGCATCTGTGAAGGAGCAGCTACATAACTTCCAGTTGTCAGTCATGGCTCTGCTGTGGATGACCACAACTTAATACTAAGTCTTGATATCTGGTTGGGCAAATCCTCTCATCTGATGCTTTTGTAAGAATGTTTTGGCTGTTCTTGGCCTTTGGTTCTCCCAAGAGATTTATGCAAACATGAATTTTGGGATCAGTTTGTCTAGTTTCACCAAAAATCAATTGATGGATCAGTCAACCCTTCTCCCCACCCTCCACCAGGCAAGCAGCCCTGTTGGTGGTTGGACTGGCTTTGCTTTGAGTCTATTGATCAACTTGGGGAGAATTGCTATTTTTGTATTTCCATTCATGAATATCAGTTGTATTCTAGCCATGTGTTTGTATTCATGGACATGGTATACTTCGTATAGGAGACCTTCTTTAATGTCTTCTATAAGCTGTCATAACGTTCTCCATGAAGGCCTTACATGTCTCTTGTTAAATAGAGACTTTGATCTTCCGTCCTTTGACACCACACCACCCTCCCCTCAGAGCGCAGTAGAACCCCTGTGCGTGTGAGGACGGAGAAGGGCAGGGCCCCAGGAGGACACCAGCAGGCCTTCTAGCCACTCCTCCTTATGGCATAGTGGGGCTTTGTAGTTGGCCAGGCATGGCACTGGGCACTTCCCTATTTGCTTTGTTCCCTTATCAACTCTTCACAGTAGCTGATGAGGTATGAGGTGAGGTAGGATTTTTCACATTTTGTCTCTAAGAAGTTGGAAGCTCTGGCAGGCTAGGGATTTTGTCCCGAATTAGAGCTCGAAAGCGACAGAACTGGGATCTGAAGCCAGGTTCAGAGCACCTATTCTTTCTACAACCTCTCTGGGAGGTCATCCTAATCAAGCTCCTTCCTCTGCTGACTTTAGACTGAGCTTTTCTTGGATCTGTGCTTCCAAGCTGGCTCGGTGCAGCCCTGTAAAAACAGGATCAGAGTTACGCGTACTTGGATATGACCCACTGACGATTTGTGCCTTCCCTCTGCCAGTCCCAGCGCTAAACAGAAACCGGTTAGGAGGTGACCACTTAGTGATGATCAGGGCCTTTCTCAGATTGGTGGATGGTCAGTTCTGTACAGTCTAGGTTGTTCGAGCTATTTTTGTGCAGTTAGGAGAGTACCCCAGAATGAAGACTGTTTCCTTCACAGCTTCCCTGTAGCCTGACCCTGCATATTGTGCCACTGAGTATTTCAGATTCTGCTCACCTCATCATGGCAGGGTTTACCATATGGCAGGGTTCTAACCATACAGCCCTGCTTGTATGTTTCATATCTGGTCCCTCCACTCTGCTAGCATCTTCTAGACACTTTAAACTCTTGCAACTACCATGAGTGGGCAGTGATACATATGTGTGGATGATACTGAGGCTAGAGGCATTCATCACCCAAGGCTGTGAGCAGGAGCAATAGGGTGGGAGGGGCCTTTGTCTTATCATCCATGCCTCGCTTGCTTGTGGTGGGTGTTCAGTGTATGTGTGTTGGTCTGTGGGCTGACCCAAGTGCCAGGAATGCTAGGTAAGGGGGCTTGGGCAGGCTCATAATGGGATGCCCTTTGCAGGTGATACCCTTTGATTACGATTGGGGTTTATTTAAAGGAAAGACTCTATGCTGTAGGGGCGCATTCTGGCCCCCGGATGGAATATCCCATGTAGCCAAACAAGACGGTGCAGCCACACGTGCTCACTGCCTTGGAAGGTGGCTTTGTGACCAGCAGACTGTCACAGCAAGTCCTTGGAGGGTGTCCGCCTGCACAGTGGTTCACCAGTGTGCTCTTTCCTGCATGTGTCACGTTCTCCCCGAGGGCTCTGGAGAATACTGTTACCTCCATTACTCTAGTTCCCAGAAATGCTGCCCACTCACGGGGTTTGGTGCCCTGCCCTTGGCTGGCCGTTTTGTCTTGTGATGTGGTTCTGGGTAGGCCTGTGGTGGTCTTAACATGGTCGCTGCACGGTGAGTGATGAGCGCTCGGAAAATTCCATTTGTCACCCTACGCCTCAGTTTCTCTTCCTGTTGGGGAGTTAGAAATTAAGTGGGATGGTCTGAAAATTGATTTCTGGTGTGAGGGAGAAGTGGGAAGAGCCTGTGAGAGGAAAGGCACGATTAGCTTTGTCCTCTGGCAGGAAAGGAGAGGAGGGCGCAGGGGTTTAATTGTGTTTCTGCCTGTGTCAGAGCCTGCAGCTGGTGTGAGGGGAGCTGCCAGCCACATTGGAGCAGAACCCGAGTGCAGTCCTGCTCTGTCATGGCAGGCTCGGCCCGTGTGCCCATCCGGGGGCCCCATGTGTTGCGTGCTCAAGTGGGGCGGCCTTTCCCACTGCTTGTCCTCCCCCAGGATCAAGGCGCACATGGGGTTCCTTTCAGACTTCTCCAGGCCTGAGACCCAATGGTGGCAGAGGACATACGCTGCTTGCCTATCGAAGCCAGAAAGGGTGGAGTTGGGGCAGTCAGCAGGTGTCTGCCTCTGGGTGAGGAGTCCGTGGGGGGCAGGTGGGGCAGGTTCCTGGGGGGCATTAGTTCCTTTCCTTCTACTGGTCTGGCTCTGCACTTGTGTCTTTCCCTTGGGTCACTCAGCTGCGAGTTCTCAGAGCTCTACTGTGCTTGCCCCCCAACAGTATGCATGGATGTGTAGATGTATATGTATATGTGTGCATATGTGTGTGCACATATGCGTATAAACACACATCTGGTGTGCATATATACATGTGTATATGTGTGTGACTATATAAACTCCAGAAACATTTTCATGATATGAATGTGTGTGTGTGTGTGTATTTATATACACGGTTCACCCTTGAACAATATGGATTTGAACTGTGTGGGTCTGTTTATAAATACATTTTTTACAGAATAGTACTATAAATGTTTTTTTTTTAGCGTTTAGCACATTTAATTTTTTTAAAAATATTTTATTTATTTATTTGACAGAGAGATCATAAGTAGGCAGAGAGGCAGGCAGAGAGATGGGGGGGGGGGGGAAGCAGACTCCCTGCTGAGCAGAGCCCAATGTGGGGCTCGATCCTAGGACCCTGAGATCATGACCTGAGCCGAAGGCAGAAACTTAACCCACTGAATCGCCCAGGTGCCCTTCTCATGATGTTCTTAACATTTTCTTTTCTCCGACATACTTTTGGGTAAGAACACAGTATATGACACATACAACATACAAAATGTGTGCTGATCCACCCTTCATGTCATTGGCAAGATTTCCAGTCAAAAGTAGGCTATTAGTAGTTAAGTTTTGGGGAAGTCAAAAGTTATACTCAGGTTTTTTTTTTGTTTTATACATGTGTAAAATGCATTTCTATTAATAATAGCATTTGTTCTCTATGGGTAATAGTTCTATGTAAGAAATTAATAACCACAATGTGCTATAATTAATACACTCTGGAAAGATATATGTATAACAGATCTTCCTAAGAATTCTAGTAGCATATTTGAATATGCAGATTCTTGAGTGGGACGGGGGTCGGTGTGGTTCCGGGGTCAGTCGTGAATTCAGTTAGATTCCCTCCGAGGGTGTGTGACCTTCGGGTGTAAGCTGGCATCCCCGTTTTTAGCTTACTGTGTCCTGGATGGCTTCTGAGGCTCGTGGGTTGTGAACACCACACCCTAGCTGTGGCAAACTCAAGAACACAGAGACCTGCCTTTTTATTTCTCTCGGTGACCACGGCTCGGCAGTGTTCTTTGACATTTGGGGGCCACCCACTCTGGTGGGCATCTGTTGTTTTCACCGGCCTGGCTTTCTTTTCCCTTCTCTTGCTGTCTGTAGCCCTGTGTTTCTATCTGCTGAGCTTTCAGTGTCTGTGCGGAGACAAGGTTAGCTCATGGTTTAGAAAGGAAAGCTGAGCAACAGGCCACACACAGGGACAGGAGCCAGGGCTGCTCTTGGTGTCCAGGTACCACAAGCTAATGATGACCTTGGTCATGTTGATTCTGTCCGTTTTTGGCCCCTGGGGCTCACTGCTCAGGAATTGGCTTCCCAGGACAGAGGGTCTGAGGCTGTATTTGGCCAGGGCTGAGCAGAGCACCTTGACCAATGGGACAGGGCTGTATGCCCCAGGGAGGAGGGGGATTCCCCAAAGGAAAACAGGGGTGCTGACACCAAAAGAAGGGGCAAAAGCAGAAATGGTAGATGTTTGCTGAAGGGTTTTGCCTCCCAAATGCCAGATGCCACTGCTGGGATTTGTTTATCCCCTGGAAGTATCCTCCCCACCTCCTGGGAGGAGAGGTCAGGAGCAGATGGGGAATGGGGAGGCTAAGACCCCCCCCCCCCCCCCCCCCCCGCCGCCATCCAGCAGCTTAGGCTGTGTTTGCCCAGCCACCACGACAGCCTCCAGCACCGAGATTTGGCAGCCTTGGTGCTCCTGTGATCTGCTCTGAGCCTGGCTGGGCCATCTGGGTATGTCTGAGTTGGTTGTGGGTAGAATCCCCGGAGCCAAGACCCCTTTGGGACATCTCGCAGCAAACCATGCGTCTCTATTCCAGTACATCAGCCCCTTTCCACGTTTCTCCGTCCTGAGCCTCTGAATTCCCAAAAAAGGGATCAGCCAGTGAGTCCTGAGTTGTGTTCATGGTTCACTGACCCCACACTATGTGTTGGAGGGGAACAAGAGCCCACTGGGTCCCTGCTCTCAAGATGCTCACAGTCGCGCTGGGAGGAGCCGATTTCTGGCCCAGAGGGATGTGAGAAGACAGTGGAGCGCGCCTGGGGCCACCCACGTCTGCAGCCGGCGTCTCCAGGTTAGTGCGTCTTAAGGATATCCTCCGTGCCCCAGCTGCGGGCTCCTCTTCCAGGATGCTGAGGCAGCGGGGACTGCACTGAGTAGGTGATGTCAGGGTTCCTGTGCTCGGCCTCTCACATAGTGAGCACTTATAAACAGTACATGTTATTCCATAATCTAATGTGTTTCCCGCTTGCTTTGGCTGCTAGGGAGCATGCACAGTGGCAGCACCCAGTAGTTCGGGTGGGTGGGCAGGGAAGGCCGTGTGCAAGAGGCAGGACTGGAGCCGATCCTCCACAAAAGAGTGGTATTTCGACACGTGGTGAGGAGGAGGCATGGCCTTTTGGGTGTGCTGGAACATGGAGAGAAGGGGAGCCGGAGGTCAGCAGGACCTCGCGGTCAGGCTCACCGTGGCTGTGTGTACAGACCCGATGAATGAGATGAGTGTGGAGAGCAAACTGGTCCTCTGACAGGTGCACATTGGGGTGGGTGCCTCTCGGGCATGGGAGAGGACGGTGCATCCTGAGTACCCGCCGTGGCCCAGCCCGACGCTCAGTGCCCTCCTGACTGTGGAGGGCGGTGTCCGTGTGTCCTTGTCCAGCACCTGCCAGCTGTCTTCTGAGCAGGGTGGGCTCGATGGAGAGGGGCAGGCTCTCAGAGAGTATTTGAGGGCAGAAAGGAGAGGGCTAGAGGTCCCAGAGCATGGGAAATGTATAGCTGGGGAGAAGGCAGTCAGGCGAAGGGGTTCTGGGTGAGCAGAGGGGGGATGGGGAGGGTGGTGGAGGTGGTGGCAGGAAAAATGAGGTGATATTTGATGCCAGAGAAAGGGGCTCATACAGAGGGTTTGAACCAGATCGTAGCGGGCAAGGAATGGCTCCAGCAGAGCAGTTTGCTGCTCATCGAGGACCCCTTTGATGACAGCACTTTACATGGTACCTGGCAGAATGTTAGAGGCTGCGGGGTGGAAGGTCTGTATAGGTAACACTCTGGGGTTTGGGGAATGTGGGGAGCCTGGCCTGGCCTGGGCGGGCAGGCACGGTGGGGGGTGGGTGGAGGAGATCCAAGGAGATTACAGTGGCTGGTGGAAGGATCTGGAGCCTTTTGTCCTCCATCCAGTGTGGAGCAGCTCCCAGTGTGTTCTCTCTGGGAGGTCAGGTGTGCTTTGGGGCCTGACCGTGCCCCCTACCCATGCAAGGGAGGCTTCTTCCCCTGCCTGTGGGCAAGAGCTCGTGGGATCCAAATCAGAGTGACAGCTTGTCAGGCTGATGAGCCTGGGTTCTGGGCCAGGGCTCTGTGATGTCTGAGCCATTTGGGACACCCATCGTGACCATTCCCTGGGGCCTCAGGGGCCTGGTGGGGAGGAGACTGGGGGATCCTCAGGAGGGCAGGGGGAAGGAACGTTGATGCTGTTGGAAGAGCTGAGCGCACAAGGTGCTTGATTTGTTACCATTTATGGCAGCCAAAGAGAAGGGCGTGAGGCCCCCATCCCCTCCCCTCTCTGCCTCAAGCCCCCTTCGTCTGCCCCTTTCTCAGCCTGCCTGGTGGGAGGAGGGGAGTCTGTGTGAAAAGTGCATGTTTCATAAAAAGCCGCTCTGTAGAGGGTGGCGGGTCTGAATCAGGAGCTGTAGGAGGAAGACTGACAAGATTCTCAGCGCTGCTGATTTGTTTTCTCTCTTAAGTGGGGCTTCTCAGAACTTGCTGGGGTTGGGGGGGGCAGGGTGGTTTGGATGGCCCCTCCAGCAGCCTGAAAATTCTGGTGTGCCCAGCCGTGGATCCTGCATCTCCTCCGCATTTCTAGAAAGGCAGAAATCCCGCTGTTCATGCAAGCCACACACCAGCAAATTCTCTGTTGCGCTTGGGATCAAGGGGGCAGAGTGAGAAAGAGCTGGGGATGGGTCACAAGACACCGGAGTTCTGAGTTCCAGCGGGGTTGCTGACTGGCCTTGTGACCCTGGATACGTCACTTCCTTCCTCTGGGCCTAAGTGTCCACATCTGGACAGTGACTGACTTGGACCAGCCCATCCGTAATGTCCCTTCGGGCTCTGATAGCCTATGATTTTATACATTTCTTTTGCTGCCTTTGTGTTTTCAAAGAGCTGATGATTCTTGAGATACCTTATCTTCCTTTTCCCCTGGGAGCCTTGGTAGAGCAGGGGACCAAGGAGGGTTCCTTCATAGCTTACAAGTGGGGAAATTGAGGCTGGAGTGAGGAGGACCCAACAAGCAGGGCTGGGTGTGTCTGTGGTGTGCTGGAACTCACCGTCTGAACATCACAAAACAGCCCCAGATTCTGCTCCACCCAGAGGGTCATGTGTTGGCAGCCAGTGGCAGCTCTGTCGTGGGGTTGGGTGTGTGTGGGTGCAGGTGTTCCTGGGTTCCAGACCGAACGTTTACTAGGGGGCTCGGACTCTGTGGACCTTGGTTTTCCTGCTCAGTGTCAGGGAGAGGCTCTCCATTGCTCCCCATTTCCTGCTTCAGGGTCATGGCTGAGTCCAAGCAAGAGATGGGGACAGCCCCAGCAGCTGGCTGGTTTTGCCTGCCCACCACCCCCGCCCCCGCCCGAGAGGGCTGTCACCCACTAAGCAGGTAATGAGGGGTGGGCCGCTTTATTAAGCACCCTTACCAGGGGAGAGGAGCTCAGCACCTTGTTTGACACACAGAACTGTCTCGGCTCCCTTCCTATTGTTAGAAGCCTTAATTACGATTGTTCCAATTCCGCCCTCCAGCATTCATCATTAGGAAGAGCTTTCTTTTCCCTTCCTGCATTCCCCGCAATTCCCTGAACAGCGTCTTCGCTCTTCCCTTGCACTATGGTGCCTCCCACCTCTGTCTCTCCCCTCTCCACCACCCACCTCTATCTGGGGCAGCCCCCAGCACCAGCCGCCTGCCTCCCCGTCCCCCGGCCCAACCTCGCAGCCCCAGCTGCCAGCCTTGGAGAAAACAAACAGCCCCCTACCCCACCCCACTGAACTCAAGGCTCCAAGCTGAGGAGGCTTCCCCTTCAAGGGGCCTCTTGATGGTGAATTCAGGAACCTGCCTGCCCTTCTCTGTGTGGTCGTGAGGATTGGTGGGGTGGGTGTCGTCAACTGGAGAGCACGCATGTTTCCTGGGGGTTTGTTTTCTGTTTTGGGGGCTCTTTGCCTTTGCTGGCTGTACCTCCATTTCCAGCCCAGAGCTCCTGGTTCTGTCTTTTCTCTGACTTCGTTTGAAGGACCCTTGCCTGGGGGCGGTAGTGGGGGGAAGGAAAGGGCCTTGACTAGGAGTGTGGGCTCCCCTCACAGCTGTGCCATGGCCCCCCGGGAGGATCTTTGACTTCAGTTTCTCATCTGTAGAATGGGGACACACCTCAACACATGGTTGGCCAACCTAGAGGAATTGTCAGGAGGGTACTTGAGATGGCGTTCATGAAGGTTCTCTGAAGTCTGTGAAGGGTGATGCTAATGTAGATTGTTTTTCTCTTCCTGACTCCCATCGCGTCCTCTGCTTCTGTTTTGGCCACTGTCTCTCTGCCTTCCTGTTTGGGAGTCTACCATCAGGCCCCACAGTGGTTTCTACCCTGAGGCTCTTCTCCATCCAGGCGTCCACTTTAGGTGTGTGGGGTGTGTGTAATCACTAAGTACGTGATTACAGCTCCCACAGGCTGCCTGCCGAGGCACCCCACCATGGTTGACACCCCAGCAAAGCGGCTGTCCAGGAAGTGTGGCGGTGGGAGGCTGACCCCCTCCTTTATCTCCAGCGGCCCCTTCTGGCCTTCCCCAAGTTCTGTGGTGGGTCAGTGGGGAGAAAATGGGTTGGCTGGCTAAGAACCACATCTGCCTCTCACATCTAGGACTGCTCTGTCTGGCTTGGTTAGGCTCAATCCTTCTGTCGGGAGTTTACAAGATGACCTGTATCTCAAGATCCCAGAGAGCTGGTTTCATTTTCCCAGTGGCTGATTCATCAGACCCACTGTTGCCTCGCCCTTCCTGAGGGCAGCTGTGGGCTCAGCTCCCCTCCAGGGTCTGTCTTTCCTCTGGCTTTATTTGAAGGACCCTTGTCTGGGTGTGGCAGTGGGGGGAGTCCTGTACTGGGGATAACCTCTGGGGAGGCCCTTCCCCCACTGGGCCCTAGGGCTGGTCTCTGAGCCCAGCTGGTAAGGCTGGCGTTTTGACTGACAGGAATTTGAGCAAATTTGCTTGCTTGGGTTTATCTGCCCTGTGGGGGATGCTCAAGCCAGGCCAGTCATCCTCAGAGGGACAAAGCCATCTGGTTTCTACTCTAACCATGGAGATGTGGAAGTAGGTTTTGGGGGCAGGGAGCTGAGCAGAGCTCTCACATTTGCCCACATCACTAGGGATGCCTACTGAGGAAATGAATGGCTCCTTTCCTTTCCCCAGAGGTGGGGGGTATACCCACCCTGGGCACTCAGCCCGGTTAAGGTGAGTCTGTCTGGAGGCCGGGGGCTGGACAGGATGAATTGGAGAACTTTTTCCAGCTTTAGTCCTCTCCGTGATCAGTATTTTACACTGTCTCTGAGGAACCTGAAGAACATCGTCTCCTCAGGAAGGTTTACAAGAGTGTCAACAGCCTTATTTTGCTTGTAAGGAGACTGAGCTGTGGAGAGAGAAGGTGTTACAGTGAGGGTCCAAGTCACACATGGAATACATGAGGTTGCTTGTCTGTAGTGGAATGTACTGGAACGTGGAGTGCCCAGGTGGGCATGGAAACTGATTTGTCTTAGGTGTCGTCAGGGGGTAGCCTGGCTTCGAGGCTCTGCGGATCTTTCTCTGCTTTCCCAAGAAAGTCCACTGGGGGCTGGTTTCTCCACAGAACTACAGGCAGAAGTGTGAACCTCCTTTGCTGAGGCCCTGACCTCCAGCTTGTCAACACGGACAAGCTTCAGTGGGCCCCTTGCTTTAGTGGGCTCTGGGGTCTGTCTGGGTGCACCGCAGGCTCTCAGGGCCCTTGGGAAACTCCGGGCCAGGCCACTACCCCAAGGGTCCCCGGTCCTGGGCAAGGCTAGGCTGCCAGAATGGGCTTCTGAATGTGGCTGGAGAAAGGCCTGGGGAAGGAGAGGGGAATGGGCCCAAGGGCTGAAAGATAGCTCTGGAAGGGCAGCTTGTTGCCTTGCTATTTATGTTCAATTTCCCGGGGTGTTCTTCCTTGTCTTTTTCTGTTTGGTGTTCCCAAACTTGTCTCGTAACTCTCTCCCTCCTGGGTTCTCCTCATCTTGCTGTATTTCAGAGATAACTAAGCAGGCAACCTTTCCACAATGCCCCTGATCCAATGACTCAGACATTGAGTGCCAGGACCGAGGAGGCAGGGCAGACCTGGGGAGCCCTGCTGAGGAGGCAGTCATGGGTCTCCGTGCCGATGTCCACTGACTCGGTTAGGGGTTGTGCTTAGCTCTTGCCTTCTAGGTGATGGGAGAAGGAATTGGGGAGCAGAAGCAATAAGCAACCCTACCACAGCCCGCACCTGATTTCTCCGAAGTCTGTCTGCCTCATTGAGGCCGTGGTGAGGGGCCGTGGTGTGGGTGGATGGCCTGGTGTTTGAGAGGAGAGTGAGGGGCGAGCCTCGGCTCCAGATGCTGTGCTGATGTGCGGACACGTCCCTCTTCCTTCTGCCGGGGAAACTGGAAGAGGCTTTTTCCTCTGAGAGGGAAGAAGATCAGAAGCCGTGGAGACTAATTTCGCTGGCTTTAGCCATCCCTGTCTACCTCCCTGGAGCCACGCTGCCCTCCTGCCCTCTGCCTTCTGCCCGGGCTTCTCTAGCGGTCTGGTTGGCGAAGTGAAAGGTGGGAAGGTGGCAAGGACGTTGACTTTACAGACAGTGGGCTTGGCTCTTGGCATCACTGTATTCTGTCTGCAGGAACCTGGCAAGGAGCTTAATTAACTCTTGGAGCCTTGACCTCCTCATCTGTAAAATGGGATAATGATAGAGCTGGTTTCTAGGTTGGCTCCAGGAGTGACAGACACACATATGAAGAGCTTCAGCCCGTTGTCTGGCACATGGTGGCTGCCTTTAGGTCAGGCAAGGTGTGCATGGACAGGTATGGCTGCTGGGGTGGGGGAGCCATGCTCCTTGGCAGGGCGATATGGGGAACATGTGTTCAGAATTAGAGTGTGGGTGCCTGGTTTGTGTTCTCAGCCCCCTCTTCCTCAGCTGGGCCCACTTTCTCTAGGCTTTGTTTTGGCTCTCTCCTCAGCGGAATGAGGCGAGTCATTATGTCCCTCCCTCTTCCCCCAGCCTCCAGCAGGGCAGGGAGAGCTGGACAGATGAGGAATGAGCTCCCAGCCTGAGTGCTTGGAGATCTCAGCCAGAGATGGGGGAGGAAATTGAAGGTAGGCTGTTCTGTGCTTTTAGGATGCTCTCTAGGGACTCTGTGTTTAAACTAGGGTTGAAACCTCTTACTGAGCTCTCAAAAGAGGGGCCTGCATTAGCCAGAGACCCATGTAGGCAGAGACCTCCCAGCTGGCCTTGCTGGTGGGGTTGAGGCAGGTCTGTGGGGAGACCCGGTGTCCCACTTAGGACCATGGCAGAGACAAAGTGAAAGACAAAAGCAGAACTGAGCAGGGAGGTGGGGTGTGGGGAGGAAAGGAGAAGGCAAAGGGACAGCTGGCGGGGCGGGGCGGAGCGGACGCCGGCAGAGCGCCTCAGGTAGCCAGCACTAGGGACTGAGCCTGCCTGGTCCCTTCCTCTCCGCAGTGATTAAGACATCACCAGCTGCCGGTGTTCTTATCTCCACTGGCTCTCTGCTGCCAATAACAAATGGATCTGGCTAGAATCTGGGTCATTAAAAAAACAACCTGATATTTCTCTTCTTCCTTCACCCCCTGGCAATCTGTGTCCTGGAATATAGCCGGGACCCCCAAAGGAGGGGTCCAGAGGTACAAGGAGCCAGGGCGGATATGTTGGCTGTCAGGGCCACTCAGCCCCACCGATAGCCACGCTCCCTGGCTATCCGGGTTCTGTCATGGTCAAGTGCGGGCATTCAGTGGAGAGTGATGGGCCAGGGGCGGGGGTTTTTCAGGTGGATTTTCCTTCCCTTTGGCAGGCTGGGGGCGGATGGTGTAGTGGCTGCGGTGATGACATGAGTTCAGAGTTGCAGTCGGGCTTGGCGGTGATCTAGTGAGATTTCTAGCTGCTCCAAGCTCACTTTGTTTCCACCGTGAACGAGGACAGTGATGCGCAACCTTCCCCGGGTTGTCGCGTGGGGTTTTCAGGGAGGTGTCCCAGCACAGTGCATGAGGAAGGATAGCTCTGGCTCAGTTTGCCATCCTGATGATGTTGCCTCCATGGAGTAGCACCTCTGGAGGGAGCTGTGTTGATTCCGCCACGGGGCCCCTTTTTGGGCTGGGCACCTCACCAAGGCTGACCCATGGGAGAACGGATGGAGAGAGGCCTGTGCCTCCCGTGCCAGGAGCAAAGGATCGGCTGGACTGAGACCTCCTTTAAGATCGTAAGGGTTTTTTGTACATTACACTCTGGATTTACGCATACAGATGAGGAGGGAGAAGTAGAGGGAAGGTGGAAATGATGGTTTACATAGAGGGAGTAAATCAAGGAAGTTTCTGGGGCTTGGCCTGAATTCTAGTTATCTGCAGCTTCCGCTTGTGGGAGCTTACCTGTGCTGAGCCCTCTGCGGTCCCTTGTCTGGTTGATTCCAGAGGCTCCCTTGCTCCTAACCACTCCACAGGCTTCCCCCGCTATCCAAAAGTAGAATCTTCCTATGAAACCTTTCACAGGCGGAAGTGGTGTAAAGCGGAGAAGCAGTTACCATTGATTTATATGGAAATAATTCCTGAGCATTCCCAGATGCAAAAAATAGCCTCTTAGGCTTTTCTGATACCTTAGGACACATCTTGCCAATGGATGCACAGAATAAATGGAGATAAAGCACAGATGTTCACAGATAGAGTTCAAAGCCCTGGCAGCTTGATGCCAAGATGCTGAGTATAGTCCTGGGGATGGACTCGGCGGGGCCCCTCTCGTGGCTCCGGGTGTGCTCTGCCTCTGGGATGGCTGGCTGCAAGACGAACCCTGAATGCTATGTTCACTTCTTCTTCTTTTTTGTAAAAGCAAAAAATCCTCTTTGGTTTTCTTTTAGTTGGCGAAAATAGGTTCTGATGTAGGTCTTGCGTAAAAGCTAAGTGGCACACTGCGAACTTTCAAAAAATGGGATATGAAAACTGCCCATTTTCTGTTCTAGGCTGGTCATAGACCAAGGATTGTGACTTCGGGTAAAGCTGTCAGGGTTGGCAAGGTCCTGGATGTCATTGCAGTTGTCCTCCAGTGGCAGTGGGGTGGCTGGGTGGCACCTCACTGGGAGGCTGCAGGTCTCACGGGTGGGAACCCACGTGGCAGGTGCGCCTTCCCCAGGAGCCAAGCCTCAATTTGCCCATCCCTCCAGCAGAGGGACGCACCAGACACACCCAGAGCAGCGCCACAGAGCAGCTTAGCAGGTGTCGGCTGGGTGCCTCTTTGGAGTAGGCAGAGGTGACACTTTTGGTAAACCTGGGCTGTTTCCTGGGAAGTGGGAAGCTTCATGGCCATCTGCAGAATAATCTGGTATGGAGGTGTTTTCCTGGGACTGGCAGGAGGGCCAAGCACCGAGACTTAGCCCTGCTGTCCTGGCCTGTGGGAGCCGTTCCTGGTCTGCCTAGTGGGGCTGTCTCTGTGAGGCCAGGGTGGCCACACCAAGCCACCAGCAGAGGGGCCTCAGGTGGGAAGGGTGGGCCACTGCCGGGGTCTGCCCTTCAAAGGCCAGGGCTCTGCTGGTCATAGATCATAGAGGAGGGACACGCTGGCCTTTTCCCGGGAGATGGTTTCTGACTCCAGAGCCATCCTTCACCCAGTGCTCTTTTCCGAAGATTCAAAGAGATATTTCAAATCCCCTTTCATGGCTCTGGGACAGGAGAGCCCTGGAGACTTGGCATCAGGTTGACCTTTTGCAAGCGGAGCCGCTCTTGGTGGGTGGGGGAGGGGGGGAGAAGCCCTGGGGACATAGGGACCTGTACATCACCCTGAATGCATAGTTGGGGCTTTCTAGGGCTCCCTTGCCTGCTGGCGGTTGAAAGGATGCTCTCTTGTTAGGACTACTTCCTAGAATTTTCACTCTGTCCTTAACAGCTCTTTTCCCTTGTTTGTCAGTTCCTTTATTCATTTGTCCAAGTACCTCCTGTGCTGGGAAAGACAAAAACAGGCTGGAATACAGTCCCTGCCGTGTCATAGTAGACTGCCTTGACATATCGAGACATTAGTTTTTATTAAAGGGAAATATTAGAGATATCTGAGCACCTAATTGAAGCCTGTCTTTTGACATGGAAAAATGTGTTGTTTAAAGACCCCTGAATGAGAGCGTATTGGAAAGAGAGTGAGCAGCTGTCTTAGGTGCTCTGTTAGGAAGACATTTCCTTAGAGCCATGTGGGGTTCTCCACTGTATTTTCCTGACAGTTCTTCCAATAACATTACTGAACTTCTCCTGTGCCCAAGGCATACCCTGGGCTTGGCTCTGCTGGGGTGTGGAGGGGAGGGCCATGGCCGTGATTGCCCTGGGAAGAGGGGGATGTGTGCATGGGGATCCCCACTGCCTGCCCTTACGGCCCTGGCGCCATCCCGGCTGAGGCCCATTTGGCTTTGGTATAACTTGCCCTTCCAGAGTCAGTAGCACCAGCGGCTGGTGGGCTCCAGAGCCCTGCCTGGGCTGGACTATGATGGTGGCAAAGGGGTGGGTGGCAAGTTCTTCCTGGGCATTTACCAGCACAAGTCTCCAAGCCTAAGGCTTTCCCCTTGCCAGGCTAACAGTATCCTCCCACCACCCCCGCCCAGCACCCCACGGATCTGTATCTGGGAAGAGTCACAGGGGTCTTAGCTCTTGGCACATCTCCTGAGCCTGATGCCACCAAAGTGACCCCGATGGGATCACGTGTGGGGTCCTGTGCGGTGTATGGCTCATTTTGTATCTTGGCTCCGGAGGCCCACATTCCTGCCAAGAGCATGCTGGATCCAAGGACCCTTTCTCTAGTGGGTCCTCAAGAAATATTAATTGAGAGTGAGGACCAGAGAGGCAAGTTCACCAGAGCTGGTCTCTGGGTCCTTGTTCTCCCACAATTTATAGTTCTCTCCTTAAATCATCCTCAGGCATCGTGCTGGGATGCAGGACCAACCGACTTCTCTGCACTGTGGGTTTTGTCTTACAGCCGAGAGCAGAGGGGGTCCTTAATCACAGCTTTGGCTCTTCGGACCTGGGGGGCTGCTGCTGGAGAGGCATGTAGAGGCCAAGACTGACAGATGGGTGGGGTCTGGACAGGGGAGCATGGGTCCACCTGGCGGAGATGGACCCACAGGGGCCCAGTGCCCGAGCCACCCTCCCCCTGTCTATTAATTCCCCATTAGCATGCGGCACTGGCGATGCCTCGAACAGTTTGATTTATGCCACCGAGGTTTTGCTTACAAATTAGAAGCCGCTATTGTGCTAAGTCGGCTTTAAAATCGATGCAGAGTAATTGCAGTACACGGGTAGTTGGATGACATTAACATGAGAAATGTGCTGTCGTCGTCATCCTCGGGACAAACATGACCAATTACGGTCAAATCCCGCGCCCTTTCCCCGGCTAATTTGAACATAGCTCAGTGCCAAGTCCTCCCCCGGCATGGCCAGCCCTCAGTGGAGACGTGTCCTGAGTGGATTTGTTGGGAGTGGGGCGGGGAGTGATCGTGTTGACGTCCCATGGAGGCGTGCGGCGGGGACCCCGTCTGCTTCATTGACTGTTCTGAACTGGCTTTTGTGGCGTGTTTTCTCTGTGGTTTGCTGCCATGATGCTTTCAGCCTGGAGCCACGGCACTAAGAAGCTTCATGGATGTGGTGTGTGTGTGTGTGTGTGTGTGTGTGTGTGAGTCCTGCCTTAGAGTAAAACAAAGTGCTCGTGAGGCTTGCTGGACACTTTGCACCCCACCTCCCTACTGGTTCTTATCGTCACTCCTGTGTCCTCACCCGTAAACTGGGGAGATGGCACTGCTTTCACACTGGGATCCAGTGTTGGGAGGGAGAGTGGGAGTCCGAGTGTGGGAATGCTGGAGTGTGGCTCTGCCATGGCAGCAGCCGTGGCTTGTTAGAATGATTTCCCGGTGGCTGATGGGGCAGCCAGACCTCAGGAGGGTTCTCTGTCTTCTCTGCACAGCGGAGTTGCCCAGTGGATTTCAGGCAAAATACTGATGCTGACTTCCGTCTTCAGAAACTTTGGTTTAATTGGGCTGAGGCATGCCCTGGACATCTGGATATTGGAAGATTCCCCCTCCCCCCCCAAAAAAAGGATTTGCAGGTGTAACCGAGGCTGAAAAATGCTGCTTGTCCACTTCTCTATCTTCAGATGGGTGTTTGCTACTGTAGGGAGGACCTGTACTGATCATCGTTAAAGGTCTCTGGAAGAAAGAGAGAAAGGTTTTCTAACTGACAGGTAGCAAGTTCTTCCATCTAACCTGAAGCCCCAATGCTTCGCATTCCACTGCCCCCTCCTCCCTTAGCTGAGTGTGCGCACCTGACCCCTCCAGCTGGCAGACCTCTGTCTGGCAGGTGTCAGGCAGCACTGTCCATGGTGGGAGCATCTTCTTTTTCCTGGGACTCTTGCTGACTCATAAATGGGACGGTGAGGCTTTCCATGGGGAGCGTGTCACTGAGGGTTGTCTTGCTCTCCTGGGCCGTTGTGCTTGGCACCTTCACAAACCAGGGAGGTGGCATTCGGACTTCTCAGGGTCCATAGGGTGTGGGAGGGAAAGAGCCCAGTGAGTCCAACCCTCTCTTTTTATACAAAAGGAAGCGAGGACCCAGAGAACAAAAGGCACTTGGCCTGTGGTTCAGGGCAAGTTGGGGGCAAAGGCAGGACTAGAACCCCAGGCCCAGGCTCCTACTCACGGCTGTTTTCCTGCACCATCCCAGCCCCGGCTGGGAGGAGGTGGCTCCTGGCCCCTGAGTCTGGGGAAGCTGTGCCCAGGGAGGCAGGATCCTTCCGCATGGATGGCTTCGAGTAGCCGTGCGTCTGAGACAAGGCTGAGTGCCCCCTCCCTCCCAGACACACGCATTGCGCCAGGATGGCCGCGTGATGGGCTGGGGGAATGACAGCTGTCGGGTCTGGTTTGACGTCAGTGCAGGCCCCCTGACAGATTCCCCAGTTCTGTCAGCTTTGCTGTAGCAGCATGCTTCCTGTTTGGAGAAAGCAGGTCTGTCTGAGATCAGCCCACTGGGCGGGTGGGAGTGGCGGCTAGCAGAGTGATGGTCAAGTTTACAAGGTGGCCTTGGCAGGGCAGGTACAGTGGTGATGCTCATCCCCGTGTGGGAGTCAGGACCTCAGAAATCATTTGCCATGGCTCAGTCCTAACTGAGTGTGAGTGTCACCTTTTCCTAGTTCTGTGCTGGGCACCCAGGAGAGGCACCCAGCCTAAAGCTGGGGACTTCGGGAAGAATGCATTCATCTGCACCCAGAGTGAAGGGAGATGAGTGACTTTGGGCCAGACAGGGCTTTGTCAGCCCTCCCCACTGGGAGGCCCCCCCCACAGCAGTGTGGGGGTCTGGAGGCACTGGTCAGCAGCTCTTTGCGTCCCTGCCCTTGAGGTGAGGACATGGTGGTGGGCAGGACGTCACACCCGAGATGGGCCTGCCAGCTCCAGGCCGACCAGCAGTCACGTGTGTGCCACGCTGGTCTGGGGGCAGTTTGCTGGCAGCTGCAAGCAAGGCAGGGCCCTGTGGGATGTTGGCCGTTGTTGCCTCCTCATGAGAAGATGAGCAATGTCTCTCTGCGCACTGCCTGACTCATGCTTGGTTCCGGAGCTTTAGAAAGGTGGGAAAACAGCCCCCTCCCCTCCACAATAACAGGAAGACAGGGGCAGAAGGATTGCTTTAAGTCTGGGCAGGCAGGGCAGAGGGGGGCTTCTTTTCCAATAGGTTATATTCATCAGAGGGACTGGGACCCGGCCAGTCTGTAGTCCCGGTCACCAGGCAGAATCCCTAGGAAAGGTACAGCAGTTCTTTCTCGGCTAGGAGAATAAGCCTGGGTCCCGGGGACCCAGAGAGACTGTTCTTCTGTGCTCCTTCCTGCTGGGCCACGTGAGCAGCCAGCTGGGAGCTGGTTCTCATTTCTTCTGACCACAGTAAAGCATGACAGGCCCATCAGCACGCCTGGGGGGCTGGAGAGGGCTCCGAGTCACCTGTTTGCCGTCTTTCCCGCCACCATCAGTGCTGGCGCGACTCCAGAATGAGGTGGAAGTTGGGGTGAAAGAGGGCGCAGGGGGTTGCTCTGGCCGAGGGTTGGGGGAGGAAGTCTGTATGTGAGGAGGAGAAAGTGGTCGCAGGAGGGTTTGGCAGGAGCAGAAGGGAGGCTACTTCTAAGAATCTCACATACGGGGAGAAACTCCTTTATGGGCCAGAGAAGATAACCTTCTGTTCTTGGTGTTTGGCCTTTGGAAGGAGAAATGTGTCCAGTTTGTCCACAAGTTCAAAGATACTGGCCAGGATATTTCTTAGGGAGCAATGAGCTCTTGAAAGGTCAGATCCACATGTCAGCAGCCTTAGGGTGCCCGCCTCTGAATCCTCTGGTCATGAGGTCCTTGGGGTTCACCTAGTCTCTCCTCCTCTCTGGGTAGAACACTGACCGCCCTTTACCTAGAGGCAGAGAGTCCCACGCCTCCCAGCTGTGTTCAGATTTTAGGGCTCCCTCCTCGTTCGTGACCTGAATCCTTTCCAGGGAGCTCAGAGGGTTCCCATATGGTTGCCCCGACAGGAGAGGGGGCCAGGTCCTCCCCCCAGTGATGGGCAAGATCCTGAGGGGGTGGCGGGGGCCACCCAGCACTTCCCCAGCGGGTCCGGGTGGGTGACGGAGGCCAAAACAGAACGCACTTGCGTGGTTCTCTGCCTGTGGACACCGTCTGTACGCCAGCGGAAAACACCACCATGGGCATAGCCACATGATGGTTTAATGGTGAAAAATTAAATGCGAGAGCTGAGGCCAGCAGTAATTTTAACCAACACAGGGAGACTAAGAGTCCCAGAGCAGCATTAGAAGTCGTCTGCCATGCATGTGTCCTGGGTTTTTTCTGGGCCCAAATGTGTCCCCCAAGTATACACAGTCTGGGCTTCCTTGCACTGCTGGGGGAAGGGCTGACACGCTCACGGTGCGTGGTTCCCATGGCCTGTATGCTCCTGGGTTCCCTGAGAACCTGAGGGGACAGAGCTGAGGGGACAGAGCTGTTTTCAGGGGGCAGGGGGGAGGAGTGTGGGCGAGTGGGCATGCAGCACGCTGCCACCTCCTCTCTTGTTCTCCACATGCCCTTTGCTCCAGCTGGGCCTGTCCTCCCCACACCAGACCCACATGAGGCAGGTCCTGCTTCCCTTGCATCTGGGGCACGGCACCCTGGGGGCTTCATGATCGGGAGGGATTGTGCCCTTTTGTGCGGGCCGTGGTGGCCACGAGCTCGGCTTCTACCAAGTTAGACCTACCCACAGCTGCCCCTTGTATGGCGCCTCCGTGTGCAGCAGACATCTTCAGTTGCCCTTTTGCTTCTCATGCGGCCTTTCAAGGATATGACAATGACCGCTGGGGGTTAGTAAGCAGCTACTATGTGCCAGGTACTGTGCTAAGTGCTTTATAAGCATTAAAAAAAAATTCTTTCCTTACAGCTGCCTTGGGACACAGTACCAGTACAAGCCCATTTTCTCTGTGAGGAAATGGATGCCCAGAGATGTAGGGGAATAGGGCCGCATAGGTTATACCTGAGCCGTTGGGCTCTGGAGGCCACACCCTGTCTGTCCCCATCTCTCTAGCACACCGGTTTGGAAGGGGGTGCATCTGACGCTAGTGCCTGCCCAGAGCCCTGGCTGCTGGTGGGCTGCAAGCAGCACCTGTTCCCAGGTGGCAGTGCCCATGTCCAGGTGGCAATGCCCATGGCCACGTGGCAGCACTGTTCCCAAGTGGCAGCTCCTGTCCCAGGTGGCAGCACCTGTGTCCAGGTGGCTGTGCCATTCCCAGGTGGCAGCACCTATTCCAGATAGCAGTGCCCGTGTCCAGGTGGCTGTACCATTCCCAGGTGGCTATGCCGTTCCCAGGTGGCAGTGCCCGTGTCCAGGTGGCTGCATTATTCCCAAGTGGCAGCACCCGTGTCCAGGTGGCTGTGCCATTCCCAGGTGGCAGCACCTGTGTCTGGGTGGCAGTGCCTATGTCCAGGTGGCAGTGTCATTCCCAGATGGCAGCACCTATTCCAGATAGCAGTGCCCGTGTCCAGGTGGCTGTACCATTCCCAGGTGGCCATGCCGTTCCCAGGTGGCAGCGCCCATGTCCAGATGGCTGCATTATTCCCAGGTGGCAGCACTCGTGTCCAGGTGGCCATGCCGTTCCCAGGTGGCAGTGCCCGTGTCCAGGTGGCTGCATTATTCCCAGGTGGCAGCACCTGTGTCCAGGTGGCCATGCCGTTCCCAGGTGGCAGTGCCTGTGTCCAGGTGGCAGCGTCGTTCCCAGGCGGCAGCACCTCTCAGCCTGGGCACAGCTGATGCCCAAGCAGGTTTCTTGATGAAAACTTACTCCAGTTCCCTTCTAGGGTTTTCAGTGGCTACTGTAACAAGTTACCACAAATTTGGTGGTATAAAATAGCAGAAATGTCTTCTCACACAGTTCTGGAAGTTAGAAGACTCTTATCAAGGTGTTGGCAAGGCCATGCTTCTCCGGAGGCTCTGGGCGAGCCCTCCTCCTTGCCTCTTCTAGCTGCCAGCAGCTGCCGGCACACCTTGGCTCCTGGTTGTCTCATTCAGAGCTCTTTCTCTGTGTCAGAGGACTCGGTCTCTGCTTCCACCTCCACATCACATTCTCCATGTGTCCAGTTTCCCTCCTCCTCTCTCTCGTGAGGACACTTGTAATGCATTGAAGGGCCCAAGAATAATCCAGGAAGATCTCCCCAATTCAGGATCCCTAACATGGCCACATGTGCAAAGACCTTTTCCTGATCAGGCCATGTTCACAGGTTCTGGGGATTGGGACATAGACCTGTCTGTCCACTACCGGGGCATCCTCAGGTGTAGTGGGCGTGGGAGGTAGGGGTTTGTCCTGTTTCAGACCTGGGCAGAGGGGGGCAACTGCAGATCTGTATCTGCACACACCCCCACCCCTGCCAAGGGGAAGCCCTAGAACCAGGAAGGTCACTCCTACCGCTCGGTCTCCTCATGCCATGGCCTCTTGGCTTGGCCCTTGAGCGTGCCTCAGACTGATTGTGCCCTGGGCGTGCAGCCTTGCTCTCCCTTTTCCCCTTCCATCTCTAAACTCTGGAACTTTGGGGTTGGGGGAAGCACCCATGGGTTGTCTTGCCCTGGCGATCTCATTCTCCTTACCTCCGGCCTCATTGCCCTCTACAGCCTTCCTGTCTGGGGGCTTACTGGCAAGGGGCTTTCACCAGGACCTGTCTATGCAGTGACAGCAGTGGCCAAACAGAAAACATTGTGCAGAGGGCTGGATGTGTGCAGTGCTTTGCCTCAAGGTTGAGCTGTGTGCAAGTTCCCTGCTGCGTTTTGTTGAACTCAGAAAGAGAGGGGGAAGCAGGCTTGTGGTGGCATCTCTGTCCTGCCGGGCACAGCCCAGGCAGAATGCAGATGCGGTCCCTTGCTGGCCTCCCAGACCCAGCTCCCTTGTGAGCCTGACCCTGCTGTCCGTGTCTTACCATCTCTTCTCTCCCTGGCCTTTTCCTGCTGCCCACCAGGCAGCCCTGTCTGTTGCACTGTTGTGTGCACTGGGGTTTTCCGTTCAGGCCCTGGAACTGAATGTTTCTAGAGAACAGTAAGGCACTTGCCTTGCGCCTGCCTCTGCAAACAGTAGGTGCCTACTGAATGCTCTTCAATGCTTTGGACTATAGTCTTCTAAAATGGGGTTGGAAAAGTGGTTTCTCAGCTGTTGAGGTTTTTCCCAAGCTGCTCTGGGAACCCAAAGGGGGCAGGGGTCCCATCTTGTCAACTGTTCCCCCATCTTCTCCTTCCCTCCCCAGCACACCCCTCTTCATTATTCAGCCACTGTGATCTGAAGGGGCACGTGACCCAAATGTTTATAGCAGCAATGTCCACAATAGCCAAACTATGGAAAGAACCTAGATGTCCATCAACAGATGAATGGATAAAGAAGATGTGGTATATATACACAATGGAATACTATGCAGCCATCAGAAGAAATTATTCAGCCACTGCTTCTGGTTCTCTGAGCAAGTGCCAGTTTGTTGGAAGACTTGCTTATTCCTTGGTCACCCTAGAGAGCCCTTAAGGGTGCCATGGGGCTTCCCCGATCTTATTTGTAGGCCCTAAAACAGTAGGATCTCTGTGTACCCCTCTGTGCCTACAGATGTAGAGATGGGGTGGGACCGCGGGGGTGTGTGTTCTCAGGACCCAGCTTGACCTCCAAAAGCCTGCTGTCCCAGAGATGAAGGACACCTCAGATTGGGGACAGTTCTGGGTCAAGAGAGTGTGCACTGGGTGTGTAAGGATTGTGGGTTTTTAAAAGTCCTTTAAATTTCTCACCAGGTAATGCCATACATTCTTTCTCTCTCTGCCCTGTGGAGCCTCTTATGCCTGCAGAAGGCAACAGGACAGCAGGTGCAGAAATGAGAGAGGCAGATGGGAGTGAAGGGGAGCAGGGACAGTCCCAGGTTCCCTGGCTCTGTGACCTAAGGCCAGGCACCTCTCCTGTCTGGGCCTTGGGATTCCCATCAGTGCCCTGACCCTTTGGATCCCTACAAGTGGAAGATTCTAGTTCTGGTTGCCACCACCGCAGACATTAAACATGACTTGAGATGGGGAATGAGCAAGGCCGGCACTCCTAAACTGGGCCTCACTCTGGCCTTGGCTGGCACAGAGCCCCTGGCTTTGGCCCTGTTGCACCAGGGAGACATGCCATGAGTGAGAGCTTGGAGAGAGTTCATCAAATCCACACGTTATAACCTGGCCTGTCTCTACCCCGTGCCAGGCCCACCCTAAAGAGGTCAACCTCAAGGGGCAAAGACAGGAGATGGGAGGGGTGGGGCGGGTGGAAATTCACGTGGAATTGGCCAGCCATGGTGCCAGGGCAACAGATGTTCGCTTTGGAGCCTGGATGGGGTTCGCTCCAGGCCGTGGGCGGGCGGCGCCTTCAGATGATCTCCTGGGTCGGGTTTCTTGTTGGCTCTGGGCAGGGCCTTTCACTTTGGGGGCCGTCTGGCCTCCAAGATTCCTCCCACCCCTGCCTTTCCACCCGCTGTTGTGTGTGTGCCTAGCCAGCAGAATTGGCTGCTGTGCCCCCTGCGCTGTGAGTTCTCTGAGCTTGGGGCCGGCTCTGCTCCGGGCTGTCTCGGGCCAGGGTCGCTGCTCCCCTCCACCCGGCAGCTTCCTCTTCACCCTGAATGCAGGAGCACAATCATGTGCGCCGTGGGAGGGCCCTGGAAGTCTGCGGGACCTCAGCCCTAGCTTCTCCAGAAGTCACCTTCATCTGGTCATTAGGGGCACTCCTGGATCTCCCTCTTTGGCACCATGCTTGCGGGCCCGAGGGCAGTGAGCTTCAGAAGTGAAGTGCGCACGGGCTTTCCAGCTGCCGGAATGCCCTGTGTAACCGGGTACCTGCTCCTGGCACACGTTCTCTCCAGACCTCCAGTTTCCATCATAAGCTTGCTTCTTTTTTTTGCCATGAGATTTATTTATTTACTTGCTTTTAAAATCCTCCCAATAACCAGAGGATATGAAGCCTGTGTAACTTTTTTATTCATCAAGGGACCAGAATGCTGGAGTGGACGGGTTTGGGTTGGACTGTCAGAGCTTCTGAGAACCAAAGCACGGCCCCTGCCCTGACTGCCTGCCACCTGCTCCATACCATTGGTGCCACTGGGCCAGAGAATCCTGAACTAGAAGAATTCCTTTTTTTTTTTTTTAACTTTTAAATATTTTATTTATTTATTTGAGAGTGAGAACACATGATCAAGGGAGGGACAGAGGGAGAAGGAGAAACAGACTCCCTGCTGAGTGGGGAGCCTGATGCAGGGCTCGATCCCAGGATCTGAGCCAAAGGCAGCAGCTTAACCAACTAAGCCACCCATCAAATGGCATTAAATCAGGCTCAGATGATTCAGCTCCATCTTCTCCCCACAGCCCCCTGCGGTGGATGCCCACGGCCTCCTGGGGCTGCTCACTCCCTTGGAGGACATGTTAGATGTAGCTAATTCTCTCGTTGGCCCTTCTCTGTCCCCAGAGCTACCCAGAAAGGTTCCCCTTCCTCTTCTCAGGTGGTAACCGCTGTCCTCTGCAGTCCGTATGCCCCTGCTGCTCCTCGTGCTTCTCAGCCACCAGAGCAGGGAGAGGAGACCGAGGGAGAGGTGCCCTGGAGTTGGGGCTGGGAACCCACATGCTCAGGACACCCCTTTCCCACCTCCCCCTGCCTTTCCCTGTTGCTACGTGACATCGGCAGGTTGGCTCACTGACTTCTTGAGCTTCCACAGCCGCGTTAAAGTATTAATCCGATAAGCTCACAAGCTCATTAAGTTATGTCATGAAGTAGTGTTTGATAAATACAAAACACATGTATGAGTTATGAAGCTAATAGAAGTAACACCCCTGGATCCACCACCTGAACTGAGGCCAGGTCCTTGCCACTACATTGCCCCTAGTCATGTCATCGTTGGTCCCCGTGTTCCCCCCACCTTTCTCCTCAGAGGGGGACCCGTCTCCTGACTGCCTTGATTTGGTGGTGTTGTCACATGTGTGTGTCTCCAAGCAGCACATCTATCGTTTTGCTCGCTTTTGAGCGGTATGCTATGGCGGGGAGCTCTGTGTAGCTTTCGGTAGCTTGTGTTTCTTTGACACAGTGTTACGTTTCGAAGATTCATCCTGTTGTCTGTAGCTGCAGTTTGCTCATCTTTGTGATACTTCACTATGCAACTGTGTGATCTGTCCTTCGTTACCTATTTTGGCCGTCAGGGGTTCCTTCAGGCAGCCCCGGGTCTGAGCTCACAGCAGGCTGCGGAGAATCGCAGTCTCTTCCCAACAGAGCGGGGATGAATGGGGGGTGTGAGCTGTGTGTGTGTGTGTGTGTGTGTGTCTGGGGCTGAGACTTTCTCGCAGATCTAATTTACTGCTCCGCTTTCCCATCCGGAGCCTCTGCCAAGTGCCTATAAAAAAGATGAAATATTTAGCTAAGATCGGGGAAGGAAGGAGTGAGGCAGTCTTCTGCATTAGCTGTGGTGTTGAGGACGTACTTTGGGTAATTTCCTTCTGTCCCATCCCAGATCTAAATCCTGGCCGTCCTTCTACATCTCCTTTGTCGTAGTCCACGGTCTGAATGAAATCATTCTGTTCCTGGCGGCAGGTGCCTTGCGTCCCTCTGAATGTCTCAGCAGCATTTGCCGTCCGGGCTGCAGTTGAGACTGCGGGACTTCCTGCCTCATCAGCTGCTTCTCTTTCTAGATGTGTCTCCTTCCCTCAGCCAGATCATCAGTCCCCTGAAGGCAGGACCTTTGTCTCCCAATCCGTGGTGCCCCCTGCAGCCCCGGGCATGGTGATGGGCACTCACTAAATACTGTCATCAATTGCCTAATTAATTGGCCAGATCTGCTTTAGCCACACATGTGTACCTGTGAGCCGGGCTCTAGGCTGTGTTATCTTTCCCATTCCTTACTCCATGCCGGCCCCCTAAATATCATTCCCAGAGCCACTTCTGGGATGTTGAGATACCTCATCATAGAGGTGGGGGGTAGGCAAAGGGCGAGAGAGAATCTCAGGCAGACTCCCCAGTGAGCGTGGAGTCCAGTGATGGGCTCGATCGCACAACCCTGAGCTCATGACCTGAGCTGAGATCGAGAGTCAGACCCTTCACCGACTGTGCCACCCTGGTGCCCCTGGGAGGTTGAGAGGCCTTATGTGTGGGGCTTCTGACTTCCTTGTGAGGTGGAGGGGTCAGTTCCAGACCAGGGCTGTGGGCAGGGCAGAGCCTGGAGCAGTGTCCTCTGTCCCCAGTGCCCACTCTGCGACCAGCCGCTGTTTGCTGTGTACTGCTGTGCTGGGAAGGCTCCGAGAGGGGCGCATTCCTGGCAGGTCCGCAGGCGAGAAAAACAGCACTGTGGTCTCCCCATTTTCTCAGGCAGCAGGGGAATGTAATAGTGGGTAAATGACCTCGAGGGTCAAAAATATAGGCAGAGTGAATGAAAGATGGAATGGAGCAAAGGGAGAATGAATGAGCAAGCGAGCCCATGAAGAGCATGCTGTTACGGAAAGAACCCTGGGCTGGAACTTGGAGACCCAGGTTTTCCTCCTAGCCCTATCTTTACTATTTGTGCAACATTGGGAACATTGCTTAATGTTTTCTTAGTTTCCTCACCTGTAAAATGGGGCAAAAGTATGTACTTCTGGGGTGGTCCAGAAGACAGAAAGAGATCATGTCTGTGAAAGTGCCTCCTCCCCTAGAGGTCATGTCTAATGTAACCGGAGTCTCAGGTCAGCCAGACTGGGTGGGATGGGTGCATGCGTGTGAATGTCAGCAAGTGACCCCTGCGTGCCGTCTCCCAGCCTCTGGTCATGGATGGCTCGGATAGAGAAGGTCTCCCTGAGCTGGGTTTGCACGAGAGCCAGAGTGTTGGAAACAGTTGTTTTCCCATCATGTGTGAAGTCTGACGGCTGACCGCACCTTCCTGGTTCCCGCATAGGGTGAGGGGGTGCCTATCTAATCAGCTGTGGGGGTTCAGCCTAGCTGCTGGAGCAGCATTTAACTTGGGGGAGACCAGCCAAGCCTCTCAAATAGAGACTTGCGAAGGCCATGCCTCAACTTTCGGGGGGCTGCTGAAGTCAGAGAGTGGTGGAGGGACCCGACCCAGGCTCCCCCAACTGCTTTGTTCTCATGGCTTGCGGCTGTGACCTTCCCCAGGGATAAGGACATAGCCTGCTACATCTTGGTCTCTTTAGTGTCCTCGGCAAGCCCACATTCCTGCCAGATCAGTGTGCCCGAAGGCAGAAGACCTGAGTGCAAATTCCCCATCACTGTCTCTTTAGCAGTCGCTCTGTGCCTCTGAATCACGTTACCTGACGTCTCTGAGCTTTGCCCTTCTCGCTGGTAGAGAGAAGACAGTAATACCTCGAGGCATCGATGCAATAATATTATCCTTTATCAGGAGTTTTCTAAGAGTGCTGGCCACTTCGTAAACACTTCACAGACATGATTTCAGCAGCAAACCTGAGAGAGAGAGATGGTGTGGACCTCCGTTTTATGGAGGAGGCAGCTGCAGCTCAGAGAGGTTAGGAAACTAGTCCCAGGTCCCACAGCGGGTGATTACAGAGTTGGTTCACACCCAGCTGCTGCCTGAGCTCCTCCCGGCCACCATGTTGCTCTTCTCAGTAAATAAGATGATATGTAAAGAGCGTCTGGCATGCGGTTGGCTGGCTCTGAATCTGACCAAGCCTGTGGTATTTACTGAGAGATTAGCTGGGGCTTTCTGGGACCGGAAAAAATGGGGTGGGGGTAGAGAAAAGACTCATAAGCCTGGGCGTGTGCTCCCCAACCCTTGTAGGGGAATCATCTGTGCGTCCCGGCCTTGGCATATTTTTGGTAGTGGACCGATGACTCTTCTCCCAGCTCAGCAGGAGGCAGAGGGCCAGTAACAATGTGCAGGCGTACACCTCATGCTGCAGGGTTGTGGGAAGCTCTGTGTGCTCAGATCCAGACAGGGAGGTCGTCGTGGGGCACACTCTGGGTTCCTCATACTGTAGGGAACATTTGAGAAGCGTCCCACAGATAAGGTATGAGAGAGCAATTTGGTGTGAGGGCTGCTGTGGATGGCCCATCAGGGAGGGCTTCCTGGAGCAGGTGGGACCACTCCTGAAGCATGGATGGAGCATGCCAGGAGAGGAAAGGGGCTGAGGCAGTGAGGTGTGTGGAGAGAGAGGGGGCGTCTTGAACTGGGGCCAAGGGCTCATTGATTTATCCTGGTCAACCTTGTCTCCTTCATCGCATGTGTAGAGTCTTTATGTTGGCTTCACAGATAGTCCTGGGACCCTGCCTCCTCGTGGCTCACCATCAAAGACAGATAGGCTGATGCCTGCTTTGGGGGAAATGTGACCTACAAATCCCTCTGCCAAGCCACGAGTAGGAGAGAAAGTTCTGGTCCCTGCATTTGGCCTCAGAGCAGGGAGAGACCTCAGACGGGCTAACCCCCTCCTGCCAAGGACACTCCTGGAGATGGACTGCCAGAGCAGGCTGGGCTGTGTTCCACCCTCCCCTCTGAGGGGCTCCTGGGCATGCATGTTCCTCGTCAGGCCTCCTTGTTGGGCAGGAATTGAAAGCCTGACTGATCTCTCTGGAATGAATGGCAGGCTTAGGGTTTCACTTTCTGGAAGTTTCCTCCATGTCCGCTCAAGAGAGGGTCGGGTCCATGAGCCCTCCATTTCCAAAGCCAAGAGTAAGCATCAGCACCCCCCTCCCCCACAGCTGTCCTGAGTCTGTACAGCCAGCTGCTGACTGCTGTGGAAGGACATTACTGCCGCCATCTGCAGCCTGTCCCCTTGCACAAACTTTGCAAACAACCTTTTTAATCATGTTTACGAACTTGGCATACGCTTGCCGCAGGTATGGTTCCCGTGATGACAGAGGTCTCGGCAGTAAAGCCAGCAGGTTGGGTTTCAAACTCTCAGCTTCACTGGGGACCCTTCCTCTGTCTTCCTACCTTCCCTCCTCTCACCAGCTGCCCCACTCCCCCACTGCAGGAAGTCTAGAATATTCCCCTGTTTTTTTCAGTTTTCAGTTGACACTGTGCTTGTCTATCTCCGGTAGGGAAGGTCCATTCTTATTTCACAAGTAAGAGAACACAGTGATTGGCCTAAGGCTGATGGTTAGAGGTAGCTGAGCTGAGCTTTGAACCCACGTCCTCTGTCTGTTTCCTTTGCTCTTCTCACTTTGCTGGACTCCCTCAGTCTGGCCCACATGACAGCCTCCTTCCCTGGGCAGCGCTCAGGGATCCCTGTGTTTCCACCCCCCCAGGACACGTGGGGCCGAGCACAGTCTGCAGCTGCTGGCGGGCGGGCTTGGGGCGGGGGGCGGTGGTACTGCTTTGTGCTAAATTGTGGTTTGTGGCTTGTGTTTGTTCCCACGGTGCCCTTTGTGAATGTCATGGCACTACCAGGACCGGCTCCTTCCCATTGCAAGCAGGAAGACCCAGCCCCAAATGGTGCTCTTCCCAGGGAACTGTGTCAGCTCTTTATGTCTCCTAGGGAGAGCCTTGGCTGGGAGTTGGGACTGCTGGGTTGAGACCCAAAGCCAACTGTCCTTTTATCCCCTGTTCTGGGGCAAAGTCACGTGCCCTCATTTCTCTGCTCCAGGGACGGGGCTGAAGATTATTATGACTTCAGACCTCAGTCCCTTGCTGGGCCATGTGTGGATGCATGGGGAGATGTCCGCTAGGGCCATTTAGAACACAGTTACCGATGGACCAGTTGATGCTTAGCTCCTGGGGAACATGGGACACCAATGGCCACCAGCCCCTGGGCACATAGGCTGCACGTGTAATACCTTTGTCCCCAGGGTGTTTCCTGCTGTTTTTTCCCTCTAGGCCTTTTACTCAAAGGCCAGGTACTCCCTGAAGAAGGCCAGGAAACGCCTGGAGAGAGGAAGGTGGGTTTCTCTGTAGTCACCTACATGGCAGGACGTGGTGGAATTAGACTGGAGGGCTCCCAGTTCATCCTGTGATTCTAGGAGCCTCCTGTTTTCCGGGCCTGTCCCCCATCATTGTGATGGCAACGCTGCCTCCCTGCCTCTGGCTTCTTGTCTGTGAAGGAGCACACTCACACACTTCCAGGGAGGGGCACACCCCTCACCCCCCTCTTGGTTTTTGTTTTTATCTCCTATCCCTGTTCCTATGTTTATTGGGCCCGTGTTCCCATTTCCCTAACCCCTCCGTGTGGGAGGCGTGTTTGCCGTGGGAATCACCTTATCCCCGCCCCATGCCTGCGTGTGACACCCACGGTAGGCTCCAAGAAGGAGGTCGGGGGCTCTTTTTAGCCTTTGCAGAGTAGCAGCAGTGGCTGCTAGAAATCTGTCCCCTGGCTCGGCAGAGCTTCCACTGGTCCTAAGTGGAGAGAGGTTAGCTGTATAGGTGAGCACCAGCGGCAGCGTGGCTGAGGCTGAAACCCACGTGTTCCCGTTTGTCATCGGCTGCCCTAGACTTGACCTTGGAGGGTCATTGGGAGTTTCCAACAGCATCTGGTAGGGAGGTGTCGCGGAGGGAGAGTGGGGGAGAGGAGAACAGCTAAGAGTTTGGAAGTTTTAAAATGGCATAAAGGCAAGAGAATCTTGATTATATTCTAGGGTGTGAAGAAGGAAGGCGTCCCCAGCATCATAAGAACAGAGAAGAGGTCTGACCAAGTGGGGCCAGGTATTATGAAAGAGCTCCTTGTTTCCTTCTAACTTCATTGTGGAAATTTTCAGACAGGTGCAGAAATAGACTAGTGTAAGGAACCCTCATGTACCCGTCACCCAGCTTCAGTGGTCTCGGCTTTTCTCCTCGTTTTCCTTCT
This sequence comes from Mustela lutreola, assembly GCF_030435805.1. Taxonomy (NCBI): domain Eukaryota; kingdom Metazoa; phylum Chordata; class Mammalia; order Carnivora; family Mustelidae; genus Mustela; species Mustela lutreola. The sequence goes on from NC_081297.1 coordinate 45,275,408, forward strand.
GGGGTGTGTTTGGATTCAGAAGGCCCCACTGCAGGCTGAGGTGTGGGTGGTGTGGACAGGGTGGGAGAGGAGCAGCCCCAGGAGGATTGTGGACAGTCCACAGGAGTCAGAGCTCTGCCCCGGGGGCATTTGCTGTAATCTCCACTCCCCAGCTCTCCTTGGTGAACAGCAGTGACATTTACTAATTGAGTTCTTCCTATGTGTCAGGCTCTGTTGTAGGCTCTTTGCATGCTTTGCCTCACTGAATCCTGACCACGATCCTATGTCAGCATTCCCATTTTATGCTGGCTGTGGAATGGGGGCTCAGAGAGGTTAGGTCACAGGCCCAAGCTCACACAGCTGGATAGCAGGAAAGCAGGGGGATTTGAATCCGGGCTGCAGGCCTCCAGAGCTCTTGTTCTTCTTGTGTGTTGTTACACTGCCCCTCAAGGGTGTGAGGGTGGACAAACACATCAGAATTGCTTTCTGTGTGGCCCCTGTGTGACTTTTGGGGTAGCCCAGTGTTCTGCCTGGTGGGGGAGTCTCTCCTGCCCATTAAAAGGCTTGTTTTTATGCTTAAAGGGGATGGTTCATGGATCTCTTCTGCCAGATGGGTGGATGGCATCGTCCCCCACCTGCCTGTGTCTGGGATGGTTGGCCTCATCTGTCTGTGGCCCCAGAATGACACTTACATGGTGGGAGGTGCAGCAGAAGGGAGGCTCTGGGCTTCCTGGCATTAGCAAGGTGCCAGGTTTGTGGAATATACACTTTCTACTGCCAGCCTTCGGAGAAGGGAGTTGGGGAGGCATCTAAGCCATAAGGCTGTGTCTGAGGATTGGGTGATGGTTTTCTTCTCTTGCCCTAGCCTGCATGGAGAGCACCCGCCTTTCCCCAGAATGTGGTGGGTGGGGAGTGTCTAGGCCACCCAGCCTCCAGGCATCTCTCCTTCCCTCTGCTCTACTCCATTAGAACTGAGCCCCTAAGTCTGAGAGAGATCACTCTGGCTTCCAGCTGCCTTTTGAAGCTTATCATGACACTGATTTTTTTTTTTTTTTTCTTGTCTCCTTGGGATAAAAAGTCATTGGGTCTATTCCCCTGCTTTCCCACTGATGACCCTCAAATGGTAAGTGCCTTGCCTATATAGTGTAGTTGGGAAGACCTCCTTTTGAACGCCACAGTGCTGTTTAGCCTTGTAACGTTGTAGCTCGGTATCATTGGCATCTCCCTCTTTACCCCTCTCATCCCAGGACAGGCACCCAGCATGTCGGGCCATTCGGTAGCATCCGTGGTGTCCACTGTCTCTGCTTGTAGAGCACCCACGGGTGTGTGGTCCTACACTGAATGGCTCACCTGATTCGCGTGGGGATCCTGAAAAGCAGTTATCGTAGTTTCATGTTCTAATTCCAGAGCAGATGAAACTGAAGCTACGGGAGAGTTTAAGTAACTATCTCAAGGTCACACAGCTGGTGCCTGAGGGTAAAGGCATTTACACTCAGGGCTGTCTGGGTTGCTTGAAGTCCAGTGTTCCCGACCTCCTGACCACGCCTATCTATACTATACTCTGGTATTAAATACGAGCATAATATTAACTCCTGTGATAGGATGTAGATTTGATATATTGTAACAGTAACACCAAAATGGCATGGACGTTTGAGAATTGTGGCTTGCTGACTGTTACTGTAATTAAGTTTGTATAGGAAGAAATATTAGTGATCAATAAGCATGAGAAGGAACATCACTAGCTATCAAAGAAATCCAAACTGTGACGATGACACTGTGTTCTTTTTGTGTTTCTGGTGTGCCCAGATTTTCACACTGATCACTGCTCGTGTGAGGCAGCCCTTCAACACAGAGCTGGGGGTGGGGCAGAGGGGGTGAAGGGTCGGAGGGGAGGGGAGGGGAGCATAAAGTTCTGCACCTTTTGCGCTGGACAACTTGGTAGGGAAGTATGGAGAGCCATCCTCTGACCAGTGGGTGCACTTCCAAGAATGCACTCTGAGAAACTGATCAGAAGCGCTGTCAGGTGTCGCGTGTGAGTGTGTTCATTACAGAGCAATTTGTAGTAAAGGAAAATTGGGAACAACTGGAATGTCTTATGTCAGGGGAACGGTTAGACCGAGTACGACTGGCGGTGAGCGTGTTTGGGGAATCATCACATGTGACGGGGCAGGTGGAGATGTTCTCTGTGTGGTGTACTTCGCACACTGTAAAATGGGCTTTTTGGCGAACGGCTCTGAGCTCCGCCTAACGCATGCGGCCTCGTCGCAACCACTGCACAAGGGGGATTCAGGTGAGGCGGGATCGTTCACTGCCGTGGGTATACAGCGAATTCCGAGATGTCAGAACACGTACGTGTGTGTGCCTATGTGTGTGTGTGTGCCTGCATAGGACCGGAACGGCTTCACGGAATGGAGATCAAGCAAAGGAAGGGATGGCTTGCCTTCCTTCAAGGAGGAGTGGGCGGCCTGATTTGGAAACCAGGGTTGTCCTTCGGTATCTTGCCTGCAAAATGGTGATGCCGGGTGCTGGAGCTCTGACTGGTGCGCTCAGCCCAGCACTGGTCCGCTCTGTGGGTGTGGCTCCAGGCCTGTGACAGGCCCTGACCTTGGGTAGAGGTACTGGCTTTGGGGTGTGCCCAGTGGGGCTGGGGAGGCGGCTGGCGCTGCCAGCCCGGGGCTCTGCTGTGTCACTGGGCTCAGTATAGAATGGAATGCTGCTAGCCCGGCTGTGTCCTGACCAAGAGCAGTGGAGGGCAGAGGCCTCTCCCCTGCCCCCTCCTCACCGCCTCTGCCAGGCAGCTGCTTAGAGTTGGGGCCTTTACATGTGGGGGCTACTGGCCTTGGTGAAGAGGAGACCTTTCTTCTGGGCAGGGAGACCTTGAAGACCTTTCTTCTGGGCAGGCAGCTGTCTGAATCAAGAGAGAGAACATTCTGCCTCCCTCCCTCTTGCTGCCTCCCTGGCCCCTCTGGTGTTACTCAGGCCACCTTCTGGGGTGAAAGACCACCTTCTGGGGGTCTTTCTCTCTGGTCTCCATCAGTCCCCTGGGGTGGTGTTATTATGAATTTGATCCCAACCAGACTGCTCCTCAGCAGGCCCAGAGGAGCCTGCATATGGGATACTGGCCCCAGTGCTTCGGGGCTGCATATGCAAAGCCCTGAGCTAGGGTGGGGTAGGTGAGGGGGCAGCCTGGGAGAGGGGGTCTGCCACCTGCCATTCCCTGCATTGGGGCAGGCGTACCTTCTGCCTTGTGGCCTGGCGCTCTGGGATTGCGCCCAGCCTGCCCCTCGCCCCGGAGCTTCCCCTCCCCCCCCATCCTAGTGACTAGCAAGGGCAGCTCCTGTTCTGGGGAGGAACAGCTTCTAGGAGTGGGAGGTGGCCTGCTCAGGCTCCCACCGTCAGTTCTGGGGAGGGTCCCTGACAGCCAGGTGTTCTGAACCCCGCTCCTTGTCTCCAGCTCCCCAGGACAGGGACGGTCCCTAGCCCTCTCTGATGCTCAGCTGCTGGGACAGGACTACACGGGGAATGCAGCGGTCTGCAGGGCTTGCCTGTGCCCTGGGTGGAGGGGCAGGCTGCTGTGGTGGGGAGCCCCAACTTCATCCTGAAGGTGCTGTGAGGTCTGCTGAGCTCTCCCTGGGCCTGGGCACCCAGTGACTATGCATGGGATCTCCAAGGGCCCTTAGTGCTCAGTCCTTTCCTTGCAGGATTTCCAGCAGCACGGACTGTTGGGAATTGTGTGTCCCTCTGGGACGGCTGCTCCCTGTACCCTGTGTCCATCCCCTGTTGCCCCAAAGTGACACGTGAGCCTGTCCTCAGAGGTGGGGCATCTGACAGGAACTCTGGAGGAGGATGGAGAGTCCCCGGGCCTCTTAGCACCACCTTGGAATCAGCCTTAGAAAGTCTGGGTTTGGGTGCACTAGTATTTTGGGGGAATGGAGTTCAGGATAGGCCTTAAACCCCAAAGTAGATAAAGCTGACTCAGTATGGAAGCAGCGGTCAGGCCTGTGCTTCTCCCTATGTTAGTGTGTGGCAGTTGGCTTCTGCTTCTCATCTTCTGCTGTCCAACCACCGTGTCTCCTCCCTGCTGCCCAGCATCCGTAGAGCAGCTCTTGTGGGCCAGGCACAGTGCTGGACCTCTGCTCCCATGGCCTTATGGAGTTCCAGTTCCAGCCCGAGGTGGCCGGGCTGCCATTGTCCTTCCCTTTACACGTAGGTTCAGAGAAGCTAAGGAACTCGTCTGGCGTTCAGAGTAGCTCTGGGCACAGCAGTTCTGTCTGGCCGGAGGTGCTCACGTCTCACAGAGTGGCCCCACTCCCCTCGTGCCCAGACAGCTGAGCCTTGAGCTGCGGAGATAGGGCCGACAGCTAAGCCGCTTAGTGCAGGACCGGATCCCAGCCTAGGCAGCATCAGTCCTGGGCATCTGCGAGGGGTGAAGCCTGGCTTCAGGCCTTGCCTCTGCTATCCCCCACTCCAGCTCTCCCTCTGTTGGCCCTCCTTTGCCAGGTTTGGGTGAACATGGACATGAACGCCCCATTGCTTTCCTGGCCCCTCCGATATGAGTTCTCAGGCTGGCAGAGAGAATGGCCCTGTGGCTTCTGATCGGTGGCAGGGATGTACAAGGTAACAGGGTTCAAGGCCACTGTCTCTGAGAAACATTCTGTGATTGAGTTACCCCTGCCAGCCCTTAGGGGTCTCCTCTGTCCCCACATACCCTCTGGTTCTATGCTTCTGGGAGCCAAAGTCTTCCTGTCCAGGCCTTGGTCGGCCAGTCGACAGCACTCTGGCCTCTGTTTGCCACGCCTGGACCTTAGGCAAGGCTGTGTCCTCCCAGTATGCTAAGGCTTACACCCAGCAGGGCCTCTCCGGGGCACTTCACCCTACATAGCATACTCTGAGGAGACTGATGCTTCAGTGACATGATATTTTACCCTAACGGTCTGCTTGGAGGCAGGGAGATTACTTTGTCTGTGATTCAACTTTCTTGCCCCAAACTCTTGTCTTGTCTCCATGAGACTCAGCCGCAGGGACCCTGGTCCCCATGGAGGAGTGAGTTTAGGCAGGTCTCATCCCCACCCTGGACCTTGCTGTCTCTCCCCAAACCTTCATAGCCTTGTGACAGCCATTCCCGTAAAGAGATGTAGGGAAGTCCCACCTGCTGCTTCTCAGCACTGGCTGGAGAGGAGACCAGGGCTTGCCGGCCACAGCCCTGGAGCTGGGTGCCAGTCCTCCCAGCCCTCCCTGGAAGGAGGCACAGGGCACAGATGTGGGGGCAGGAGAGGCTGCTGCTGGTGTGTGCTGGGGCTGTGGCCAAACGCCCGCCGAGGTCCACTTCGGGAGGAGGGACTCTCGCACCCCCTGTGCCCCCTTGGTCCCTGTGCTGCAGACAAACAGCATCAGTGGCATCAGGGCTCACCAGATGGTGAGCTCCCAGTGCCCTCCCCCCCGAAGGGGACCATCTGCTTGATGGTGTCTTTAGTCATGGGTGTGAGAGCCCGTGTAATGGAGGAGAAAGCATGAGTGGAGCCAAATCTTGCTGGAGTTCTACAGCCGAGAAGGGAGGGTATGTGGTTCACTGGGTTTGCGCCGCCCTTGCCAGACTCTGGAACATTCTCCCTCTGAGAGTGGCTGGGCTCTTCCCTCCCTTTCCTGACGACAGTTGACCCAGCTTTGTCTCTCGGTATCCAGCACCATGCTCTTGGAGCTCCATGGGCTTGCTTCTGCCAAGTCTCCCTCCCTCCCAGCGCCTTTGCTTCTCCACTCCATGGCACCCAGGCTTCTGGGGCAGACACATGTGTGGGCTGCTTTGTTCCTGGGATGGAGGGAGGAGGATAGACCTCCCTGAGCCCAGGTGCCATCCATGCCCCCTTCCCGCCCCTGGGAGGGGCTGCCCTCTCTGCCTCTCGCTGGCAGCGTCTGGTTCTGGAACTCAGCACCACTCTGATCGGACCGTCCTGAGGCGGCCAAGCAAGCGAGCAGATTCCTGGACCAAGGCACGTTTCTTGCACCTGCTAGCCGGTGCAACAGCCCCGGAAGGTGCCAGGCCCATTTCCAGTTCTCGGGCTCCTGCCAAAGGGAGGTGCCTGGGGGGTACAGGAAGGACAGACGGATGTCCTCAAAGCTGCTCCTGGGCTTCCACCCTGAGAATGGAAAGGGAAAGTTGACTCTTGCCACAAGAAGTGTTTTCCAGTTTTCTTTTTATCAAGCCACTTTGGAGTGTTGCAGAAGAGGGGAACAGGTTGAGTGGAGGCCTAGTTGTGTCAGAGGGAAAGGGAGTGAGATAGGACAGGGTTTGCCCTCGGTTTGCCCTATGACCATGGACAGCCTCTCTGGGTCCCTGCGGCCTCTGTGGAGGGAAAGAGCTGCCTGCTCCCCTGTTGTCCCCACTTTGCTTCCTTACAGTATGTTGGCTGCCAAAAGAGTCACAAGGGGGGTGAGGGAGGTCTCGGCTGCATCTCCCAATCCAAACATCTCCCAAACATCCTTTGCTGATGACACCAAGCTGTGGCAGGAGAGGCCACAACGTGTAGCCAACATCAGGATCGATTCTGTGTCTGTCTTGTGCACTTTAGTGATTGGTGGGGGTGCTCCGGTTTTGTGTACTTGAGTTTCTGCTGGGCAGGCTGGGCCGTTCTCCTTGGAATCCAAGGAGCACAGAGGCTGTCCCCGCCCCCCGCCCCAGTGCCCTTCCTCTTCCCAGCTTCAGTGACCCCTCCTGGGACTCTGATGGGCTCAGTATAGCCACCCTGGGGATAGGAGGACTATGTGGCAGGAGGGATTGAACCCAGGTTACCTACTGAGAATGCTCCCTGGAGTGGAGAGGGAAGAAGGCACATGGACATTTGGCAAAATCTCACACTTGGAAGGTCTGGGATTCTGAGTCCGTTCTCCTCTAAGCACCAGGGAGTGGTAGCCCAGTTGTTCCAAACCCCTGTTATCTGGGTCAGCACACCCACATCCTTTCTGACCATGCCCTTCAATTCTGGCCTTGTAACGGCCTCATTTGGGGCAGGGTGGAACCACACTAGGATTGGTGATTCTTCTGAACAACCCTGGGGCCTTCCCGGCTCCCCTTTCTGAGTGCTGCTGGCCACCCTTGCTGGCCTGGGGTTGGGCGGTTCGTGGAAATGGCTGTGGGGTTTTGTGCCGAGGCGGTCTCTGCATCCAAGGGTGGAGGTAAAGAGGCTGAGCCCTGCTCTGCGGGAGTCCTAGGTGACATGGGGCAGCCTCCAGGATAGACTGTCTGTGGCGTGCGTAGGGCTCCTGGGTGACGGTGGTCTGAGAAGAGCGTGGTCCCAGGGGAATACCTGGTGGAAGGAAGGGTGTAGGCTTGGCCAGAGCAAAGAATAGGAGTACAGGGCTCATAGAAGGTGTTTGAGAAATGTGGATTGCTTTGGACACTGATGAGTTTATTGAGAGAGCATCTTGGGAATGACTGTGGGCCTCATCTAGGACTGGCTAACAGGCAGTGGGAGAAAGCAGAAACAATCTGACCAAGGCCCATGAAATTTACTAAAGGTGGAGTGAGAGAGAGAAGATTTGTTCTTCCGGTTCTGGCTGATGGGATTTGCTGGCCCACGTACCCCTCCGGGAAAGAGCAGAGTGGCCAGTCCTCTGTCTTGTGGAGGCAGGAGATGGGCCCGGAAGCCCTCTAGAGGTCTTTCTTGCTTCAGTTCTCTACATCTTCAGAGCAGAGAAAGCACAGGAAGGCCTGAGAGGACATCAGGCCAAAATGACTGGCAAGGTCTCAAAGCCTCCTCGGAGACAGACTTGGCAGGGGAAGGAGACCGGAGAGGAATGGGGTGCTCCAGTGCACAGAGAAGCACCCTGGGGTGGGGGGCATCCATGGAGCAGGTGCCGTCAACTCCATTGCCCATGGCGTTCTCTCTTCTGCCCTGGCTGGGGGGGATGGGCTGGTTTGGAAGGTTCAGATCCCCTGAGCTGGCACGTCTGCCCAGCTCCTTCTGCACCGCTCCTGAAGCCAGCCCACTACTAGAGGAGGTGCTCACTGCTGTCTTCTTGCAGGCCGCCCCCTGCACTGTTCCTTTCCCGCTGCTGGCTCCCGGACTCACAGAGAAGCCCCTTCACTCTTTTGCAGAAACACACCCCCCACCTGGCTTCCCACAACCCCACTGCCTGTGGGCTTCAGTGCTGGAATGGGGTGGTGTGTGCAGTCCGTGCTCGCCTGCCGGCCTGGCCCCTGGAGGACGCTGGAGTAAAAGTCTCCTCTTACTGGAGTGACAGCCTGCCTGATTTCCTCCCCCTCCCAGAGCCATTCGAGCAACAGCCACTTCATGATAATTAGGGAGTAGACAGCTCCCGAATGCCTCTCCTCTGACCTGCTGTCCCCAGAGATGTTGATGGGCAGTCCCTCACTGGCCACTCACACCTGTCGTTACTTCTGCGGGAGTTACTCCTCCGAGGGGCTGCGGTTCTCCATAGCACCCACTCCACTTACCTGTGACATTGTCCTCCTTTTCAGGCTGGGTCAAGGGCACTTATTCCTGGTGGGACCTTGGGGGGTAGTGGCTGGGACTGGCAGTGTGGCCGCATGAGCCTGGGCTGTGGGCAGCCCATCTCTGGGGAGAAGATCCCACTCTCTTTCTTTGAGTTTTGAGATTGGGCCCTCCTGGTTTTTCTCCTGCTGCTCTGCTTTGTCCGTGGCTGCTGCTCACTCTGAACTCACGTCTCCGAACATTACACCTCTGGTCCATCCTCCCTCTTGTTCTTCTCCCTCTCCCTTGGCAAAGCTGTCTAGCCCCTTGGTTTTTAGCTGTGAAGTGTGAAGCCCGAGAGTAACATCTCGCGTGTATAAAGTGCTTTGTGGTTTGTAGTGTTATCTTTATGTATGTTACATTTGCCCTTTACGACAAGCCCGTAGAGTGGAATAGTTCCTTCACTTTTTTCTGGATGATCAAGCTTGGGCCCGACATGCTGAAGCCACATTTGGTTGGGTTACACTTAGAGGCCACAGAGTGCGTGGCCAAACCATGTTTTCTGATCCCGGCTTCACAGCCCTCCGTCACCATGCTTCCCACCGAGTGCTGGGGTTTCTACGTGCACCTTCCACTGGTTCCTCAAACCGGTTTTGTCTTCCTGCTTCAGAGGCCTTCCTTCATCCTGTTGCTTGGGTTGGTAGCAAGTCCCACCACCTGCCCAGCTCTCAGACCCAAAACTCTGCCTGCCCCCGCCCCATCTGTCCTGCACCTATTTGTCTGTACTGCCATTTCCATAGGTCAGGACTCCTTCATTCCTTGGGTGCTCATTAGGTTCTTTTCTGATCTTCCTTGTCCCCACTTTCTCTTAGATCGTTGTGTCACAACTGCTGGGTTCTTCTTCCTGGTGCCTGAGTCTTGTTAATAGCCCCTCTCCACTTCCACGCAACATACCACTGCTGTCACCGTCCCTCGGAAATCAGCAGAGACCATGCTCCCCATCCCCATCACCTGGACCTTCTGAGCTGGAGTCACACTCTCTTAGTGACCTCAGGTACCCTGTGGACCACCTCTCCCTGTCTCTGCTCTCTCTCTGTCACATAGCACCCTGGGTAGCCCCTCGGAAACACTCAGACATCATTTCCTATTCTGCTTCCTTCCTGTGTTCCCGTGTGGCTCATGCTTTCCTTCCTGCCCATCATTCTTCCCATCCCACTGGTCTGTACACATGACAGCCCCATCCCCACTCCCTTAAAGATTTCCATCTCAAGTGCTACTCCTCTTCTTCCATGAAACCTTCCCAAGCTCCTCCAGACAGACCCTCGGAACTCCTTCCACATTCTGTCTGTCAGCAATCCTTACTGCTTTCTCCTCGTGCTGGGTTATTTACGTGTGCCTCCAATGTTGCCGTGGGCAGAACCTCGGCTGATTTATTGGCGAAGTGAATGTGGATTCTTGTTAGTGGCTGTTTCCTGCCCACCTCCCTCCCACCTAACAGGCACTGTCCTTGGGGTTCACATATGTTATGTGGTTTAATTCTCAGATCATCCCTCTGCAGAAGATCTCCTTCTCTTTATTTTGCAAACAAGGGAACAGCCCCAGAGAGGTAAGGTACTTTTCTCAGAGCCTCCAAGTGTGAGTGGTGGAGCTGGCATTTGGACTCTGGATGTCGGACTCCAAAGCCTGTGTGCTTTCCTCTCACCCCGTGCCTCGTCGGGGAGCAATGTTGATTGCTTCCATGGCACATGGGGAGGGCTTCCTGAGCTCGGTGAGTAGCTTATCTGTCCATTTGCCAGAGGGCTGGCCAGCGTGAAGGGCAAAGCGCTCCAACTAACCTTCCTTTAATGAACCAGTGTGGTTTTGTCACCCTGGGTTTATGAGTGGTCTTGATCTTAGCCATATTTTTGTCCTGTGCCACCTGCATGGTAATGAGCCCCTTGCCTTTGCCCAGGTGTAAAGCTGAATTGCCTTTTATTTGTCCTCAGATAATTTTTTTAAAGCTTCGAGGGATGCCTGAGGTTCTATTTTGGGATCTGTTGGACAGATCTGCGTCGGCTGTCTCATTGTCCTTCAGGATTTTTGCAAACTTTGATCATATACCCTGCAAGCTTTGTGTTTCCAGAATGAGGAGTTCGCTGCTTTTAGAATCTCCCCTCATGCCTCACCTTTTCACTTGCCTCTTGTGTGTCTGCTGTGTTGGGTGTGTGCGGGTGAGTGGCCCACCACAGTCAGGCATACTGGGGGCCGGGCTCTTGTGCCCCTTCCCCAGCTCTGCCTGTCCTGGTGCAGGCCTGCCCTGGGAAGCCTTGTCTCTGCTCCCACTCCCGGGCTCAGCCTGCCCATGCTGAGGCCAGCTTCTCAGCAGTTGTGGAGGTGGCCGGTGCCAGGGTCACTGGCTCACAGCATTGCGCCTATGACACCAGAACCCATTTCGGGTGCCGTGACAGAGCGCCTGAGGTATGCAGTGCTCAGTTGTGGGACTCCTATGCCGATCACAGGCTGCCAGGCCCAGGGACAGCCAGGTTCATGGCTGCAATGGGCACGGCGATCTGCCCCGAGAAGGGGCTTGGCGCCCGGGAGGGATTAAAGATGGTGCAAAGTGGACGGGGTGGCAGGTGGGGATGGCCTCCTGCTCCAGCTCCTGCTCCAGCACCCTTGTCTCCTTTCGGCCTTGTCTTCCCCCTCGGCTCCCTTTCTTCATCTTTCTTGCTCTCACTCGTGTTTCGGGAGTCACCACGGTGACGAGTATGCTGAGAGGAGAGCCTGGGTGTTGGCTCCATACCCTCGTGGACTCCTTAAAGAGGCTGCCTGCCTACTAATGGTCGAAGGCTGTCTTTGGAGATGGTTGTGGGGGCTTGCTGGTATGCAGAGCAGCAGCAGGGGCCCCTCCAGGACCACAGGGAGGAGAGAGCGTTCAGCGCGCACCTACTGTTCCCCGTGCCGGCACGCAGGTGTCCCGCACCCGAGAAACGAGGAGGTCTGGTGCTGTGCTGTCCCAGCAATGATGAATGGCACTTGCATGGGGACGTTCTTCCCTTGCGGGTGTGAGTGTGCCAGCCCATATGGGGAAAGGAGGGTGCAGGTCTCTCACTAACGATGGGAAGGGTCCGAGAGGGAAGAAGGAAGTTGCTTCATCTTTCCAAAGTTTATTTCTGGTTATAAAATTAGTATGTGATTTTTGGAGATGATCAGAAAGGATAGAGAGATTTAAAAAATACAGCATTAATTAAAATCACTCATAAGGCCATCTTTCAGAGATAAAAGATGTTCACCTTTTGATGAGTTTCATTGTTCACCTTTTGATGAGTTTTTAGGTGGGTTGGGTAGGCTGGGGTGGGGTTGGGTGAGGAGATTTTTGTTGAAAAGCACACCTTTACTTATACAGAATGGAAGGACATGGAGGCCAATGGGCTCTTAGCCCCCATCGTGCCCCTGGGCTGTTGGGGTGCCCCACTCTGGCAGCCACCGCTAGCCGAGTTCCCCTCAGGATGGGGGCAACCACTTAGCACCATGCTCGAGTACTCCTGGGTTCAGTAGTACTCAAAAGAAAGAGGATGCTGCTCTGGGAAGTTCCTAGTTAAGGTGGGAGTGGACAGTGACTGGGACAGCAACAGGCTCATAGGACAGCTTCTGCCCCAAAGCAGAGGTTCCCAGCCAGCAGCTGTGGCATCTCCTCCTGGACTTCTGGGGGCAGCCACCGTGTCAGTCCGCTCTGGGTCTCTGGGTAAGTGAGGCTAAGGGGTTGTTCTTCACCTTGTAAGTTCCGATTCTGGGTGCCCATTCTACCCTGCAGAGCTTCATGGAGTGAGCTGGACAACGTGGGCCATGGCGGTCCTTCTTGTCCTTAAAACCCACACCCGTGTGCCTTGCCACCTGTCCGCCAAACCTCTCGTGCCTCCACACCCTCATAGATGACGTGGTTTTTACACCCACTGGTACCGGCGTGGTCAGGGAGAGGGAGCCTTGGGCAAGGCTTCTGGGAGCAGGTGAGACAAGAATGGTGTTTGGAGGGTGCGGAGATGGCAGTGAGATGGGGAAGCCCATTCCAGGCCAGGGAATGGCATGCAGGAATGTTCAGCCGCGGCAGGTGTGCGCTCATGACTGTGTGAGCGGGAGCTCTGGCTGGGGCCAGGCAGAAATCCCAGCCCCCTGGGCTCCCCCCAGCCCCATACCCTTATATAGCCTTCCTCACGCTCCCAGAGCTCGGGGGTGGGGACGGAGCCCTCCCCCTACTGTACTCCTGCGGGGAGCCCGCAGCTAGCTGGGTGGGAGCCCACTCCCTCAGGATCGTCTTGTCATCACAGCCGGAGTCAGCTGTTGGTTTGGGAAGCCTTCCCTGGTCCAGTGTTTCACCGTGCGCAGCCAGAAATATAACCCTCCTGTTTGCCAAGAGCATTGGATCTTGGCAGGCATCCGTGTGGCCTATTTTAAACCAAAGGGAGCCGAGAGAGGTGCCTCCCAGGCTGAGCCAAGGACCCTTTTCTTATGGGCCCAGTGGGGCTACAGGGGTCTTGTCACTTTCTCCCTCCATGGGCTGGTGGACAACAGTCTTGAGGGGAGAGTGCAGGGGATGGGAAATAGGGCTGTTTTGGGGCCTCTAGAAGAGGCTTTATACGATTACATGGGGAGCCCTAAACTGACCCTGGAAAGTTCGGTTCTTTAGCTCCCCTGTGTTGTTGTGGCCGTATATGGGTGACCTGTTTGTCACCTGGAGAAAGGGGGCATGCATGGACCTGCCCTCTCTCTCAAAGAGCTCCTCTGACCTCGGAGAGTGGGACATCTCCTGAGCCCCTGTCATCCTGCTTCATTGGCCAGAGTCCCAGGCAGAGCCTCCTCGAAGCAGACCCAAGTTTGTAAGCAAACCAGATAAAAAGACAGCAGGATTCAACTGCTTACACGGCTGCCCGCTGGGTCTGTGAACGGAGCCGTCATGTGATCGCTCCTGAAGGATCGGCAGGGGCCGGTGCTCCGGATCTTAGCATCTGCATCTGACTGCCTGAGCTTCCCAGTGGGCCAGTTTCTTAATCTCTGGGAGAGCCTCGGTTTCTTATCTGTAAATGGGGATGATCGTGATCCCTACGTCATTGATCTTAGTGGGGGTGCAATGCATTAATGGGTCTGAGGGGCGGGCACCTGCTGCAGAGAAGGGCCACGTGAGCTTGGCCACTCTGGTGGCTGCTGCTGGGACTTCTGTAGCCTGTGCGGAGTTCCCAGAGTATCTCGTAGACCGTGCTTGCAGTGGGGCTGAAGCCTGGAGAGGACAGGCCACTGATGGGCCCAGGATCATCTTAGGTAGAAAATAGTCATCCTCCATTAAGCATCCACAGAGCAACATGTAAGGGTAGGAATCTGGTTGCTGTTCCCAAGGAGCCCCGCCATAGGAGGCTGAATGTCAGTGGTGGTGGTGACGGGGTGTTCATGCCAGACCATACATAGGGAGGCGCCATAGCATGTCCCTGGGGATCATTCTGTCCACTGTGCTTCAACCCAGTGGCATGCTCTCGTGTGGGCACATGGATGCTTAGAGCCCTGGAGATTCTGATGCATGGGCCTGGGGCAGGGCCTGGGCATCTGCAATGTCACAGACCTTCTTGGGTGACTCTGATGCCCAGCAGGGGAGTGGAGGGGTAGGGATGGTGGAGTCACCCAGAGCTGGGGACAGAGCCTAACTGCTTGGTCTCAGGTGATTGTGCCCGCCTCCTCAGGCTGGTGTGGTACTGAGTGGACTCTCAACACCCATCCCAGAACCTAGTGCGTGAGCCTGTTCTCCAGACAGTGACAGCGGGGGTGATCTTGAAGCATGGGCATGGGGTGGGGGGTGGGGGCACTCCTCTGTCAGGCCCTTGCCTTGCCTTCTTTGGACCAGGTGCTGCCTGCCTCCAGGACTCCAGCTTCTTTCCCATACCCTTTCAGTCTTAGACATCCCCCCTGCAACATCCCTATATTGGAGGCCGAAACGGTAGGCGGGGCCTCCTCATCTTAGAGGTAAGGAGGACGGGGACCTTGGCCCCCTCCTGGGTCAGGACAGCAGCTGTCTTTTCAACTGGCTTATGCCTGAGCTGCAGGCTCCACAGTGGCACTCAGCACATCTCTCCACCAGAAGGAGAGCTAGTGTGAACGGGTTGGGTCTGGCTCATGCATCTGCTGACGACGCTGATGACAGTGGCAGTGACAATATTATCCAGTGCCTGTGGGACCTTTACTGGGTACCAGATGCTGCTTGAGGTGCTTTCTGTGCCTTAACTTATTTTTGCCTTGTGACAACCCTGGAGGAGGTACCATTAGCGAACCCATTGAACAGATGTGGTAGGTTGAGTCGCCAAGGAGCTGTTAGCTGGGGAGGGCCTTGTATCCCTGTGTGCCTTTCCCTAGTCTTGGTTCTTTTTGTATCAAGTTCAAGCCTGTTTTCAGGAGTGGCCCGTGGCTGGGGACAGGCGTGGACGTTTCTCTCAGTAGTTTGTAAGCACCTCATGGGAGGGATGCTGCAGGCATGCCTGTGTAGTGACTGTTGAGCGAATTGTGTTTGCTGGTTTCCAGGGGACAGGGGAGAGGGTGGCAGCTGTCCCATCACTAGGAGAGCTGTGCTGACGCCAACCTGCCCACCCTGTGGGCTTCCTGCTGCCGTTGTCAGCTCCCCTTTGTCCCCCAGAGCCCAGAATAGCCATCCGCAGTCAAGGGAGACAATGAGGAGGGAGGCACGTGGCTGAGCTGGAGGGCCGATGGGTGCAGGACGGTCAACCTTGGGGCTTCCGGCCTGGCTCCGACTGTCCCGCCAGCTCCGGGCTTTTTATAGCAAGGCTGCGTTAGGCGAGCCCAGCGAGTTTGTGCATGGGCCGCATCTGATGGCAGCATGTGGACCCTTCGCAGAGGTGGCCTGAGGAGACGTGGCCCCTGGGCTGACCTGGGTTTGAGTCTCTGCAGCAGCTGACTTGCCCTGCCCATAGCCAGTCAGCGCAACTGAAAAAGGAAACGGGCCATGCCCTACCCAGCTCTATTATTAAACTTTTCTCCAGCACTTTCTCTGCACTCAGCCCTTTGCCACCATATTTGCGAGACTGTCCTGGTGCCACCCCAAGTGGATGTGGCCATAGGAAGCCAGGATAGGGAGGACAGAACAGGTGCTGGGTTTGGTTTCCTGCAAGTGCCATCAGGATTTCCTTTTTTATTTTTTATTTTTATATTTTTTGGTGGCTGAAGAATGACTTATTTGCAGAAGGAACTTCTTCGGGAACCTAGCCCCATAACCCAAAGTCATAGAGCCTTTCCCTTTAGGTTACTCTTAGCATAAGGCAAGCGTCCTCTAGACTGGACAGACACGCTGTTGGTGAAATCTTGGTTCAGGCCAATAAACGTACTCTTGAGGATACGCCGGTACTGGGAAGTCTGAGCGTTCTCCTGGGCCCAGAGCAGAGTCCAGTTCAGTGGACATGTGGCCCGTGCAGGAACAAAGCTGGATTTCCCTTTCATATCTCCGAGGCATGGGCAGTTGCTCTTACTCTTTCCTTGAGGGGAAGGGCGGTCTTTCCCTCGCCAATCACATCCTTGAGGGCCGGGCTGTTAGCTGGTCACTCACCCCTGCCTTCCTTCCCTCCCTCCGTCTCCCTCTCAGCCCCTGCTCCCTCCCTTCCCCTCTCCTCCCTTCCTTCCTTCTGTCTAGGAAGTTGAGGTTTACAACAGAATTGAGAGGAAAATTCAGAGGTTTGCAGCGTACCCCTTGCCTCCCAAACATGCAGAGCCCTGCATCACTGACCAGAGTGGTGTGTATATATGTTTTTCACCACGAATCAACTTTTGTTGACTCAACAATCGTCCAGAGTCCATAGTTTACCTTAGGGTTCACTCTTGCAGGTGTGACTTCAGTGGGTTTGGGCAAACACACAGTGTCACGTAGCCATCATCGTGGTATCATACCGAGTGCTTTTACTGCCTTAAAAATCCTCTGGGCCCTGCCTGCTCATCCTTTTACCCCTGCAACCGCCCGTCTTCTTTCTGTGTCCGTAAAGAACGTCGCATGGTTGGAATCACACCGTATGATCTCAGAGTGGCTTCCTTCACGTAGCGACATGCACGTTAAGTCTCCTCTGTGTCTCTTCGGGGCTCAGTAGCTCGTTTCTGTTCAGCACTGAATGTGATTCCATTGTCTGGATGGGCCTCCTCTTTTGCAGAGGTGGGGAGACCTGTCCCCCAACTAGACCCATTCCCGCGTCAAGACTCACTTACACAAGTGTCTCCACTCCCACTCTCTCCGTGGTTTTGTCCTTGCTTTCCATTTGTTGGGTGTCAGAGCTGGGGAGGTGATGAATGAGGAAGGAGGAGAGGGGTCAGGGCGCCGGCGGTAGGAGGGGGCGGGACAGGCAAGCCTGAGGCCTAGCGGTGAGCTGGTGAGAAGCGGGGGAGCCAAGGCCCAGCCAATGGGGGGCCCGGCGCTGCCCAAGGGGTGTAAGACGTTGTTGAACACAGCCCTTGGTGCCTTGCAGGGCCACTCGGAACCTGGCAAGGGCCCCCTGCAGGGGTCCGGCTCGGCCGAGTCCCCGAGGCCGAGGCCACAGGCCTGGTGCTGGGCACTTCACTGTGACGGGAGGTGTCTGGTTCCCTGCAGAGGCGAGCAGGTTATAAATAGTGCATGACGGGCTGCTGTAGCGTAATCGTCGATTTTGAGAGTGCCCTGGCGAGGGTTAGGAGGGATGGACGAGGTTAGATTCGGTCCTGTTGGCTGATTGGCATTTCTTGAGCGGGGTGCTAATCCCTTCAGGAGGTCAGATAAGCTCTCTTGCGGCGCCCCTGATCTTGACTTTGAGGCCAAGTTAACTCTTTCAGGGGACTGCCAAAGAACCCCAAAGTCATGACCACTCCACGTTGCCTAAAACAGAGCAGAACGGGGCTTGGGCAGGGCCCGTCCCAGGCAGGGTTGGTTCCTGAATTACAGAATGCACTTTGCTATGTGGCCATGGCTCCAACCAGGCCATCCAAATGGAGGGCTGTTCTGGGACAGCCTTGTGGTTAAAGAGGACAGAAGCGACTTCTCCCTGGGAAGTCGTGGAGGCCTCAGGCAGCCTGACTTTGCTGAGTATCAGGGGTGAGGCAGATGGAAGGCTCTTAGCAGGCAGCACTGAAGGTTGGGGGTTCCTTCTACCACCAGTTCTGTGTGCCAACAACCCCCATAGTCCAATGAGTTGGGAGACCCCTCCCAGTCACGTCTTCTGTGACCCTCGAAAGTAAAGGCAGAAAGCTCCCCTCCTAAAACTCACTGGGCTTTTGGGGGTTTCCTGCCCCTGCCTGGTCTGCTGGAGGTACCATGCCTCACCCTGAGTGCAGAGTTAAGGGAAGCTCTTGGCCCTGTTTGCCCCACCCCAGGGGCTCTGGGGCAGCAGGTGGGTAGTTCTTTGCAGCCAGCTCTGGGGGTGCTCGGTCCTTCCCCTTCAAGTGCATGGGGTTCTGGCTCAGCTTTCCTCTCTGAGTCTGACCTGCTTCCCTCCCTAAGCTGGGGGTCCCGCTCTATTTCCTTCTGTGATGGATAGGCCATGCTCACGGGTTTCTTGGAACCTCCTCTTTCTAGGACCGTAAAACCTGGTCCCCGTGGAGTGTCACGGCCCCCAGTGGGCCGTCTCCTGCTTTATGGCTGCTGGATCTCGGCGGCGCTCATTCCCCCGTCACAGAGCTGTGGCATCCAAGAACAACAGCAACTGCTTGTTCCATTATAAACTCAACTAGCTGAAACCCGCTGAGACGCGGGGGGATAAATTATCCCCAACAAGCTCTCCTGTTAAAAGCCAGGCCCCCTTCCACTGCTCCCACCCGGTTCCCCTTTGTGGGCATCTCAGCGGGGTTTCTGGAGCCTGCCTGCTGGCTGTCCCTTTCCAATGCCCTTCCTACCTGCTGTGATGGCTTCTCTCTAGCCACCGAGTGTGACAAGTCAGGAGGCTTTGGGCAGAGGACTAAAACTCCCGGTGCCCAGAAGTGGAGAAGATTGGATTTTATTCTTCAGTTTCTTTCTGTTCTTTGTCCGAGAAGGATACCTCCAAAGCAGTAGGATCTTAGCTGATCTTATAGGGTGACTCAGGATGGGGGGAATCATCCTGCCAGACAGGGGCTCTCCGGGTGATGATGAGTTGCTCACAATGCGTGTACTTGGAGATAAGCCTGTGGTCAGCTTGAGGGGGACCTTGGCTGCTCGGCCAGAGGAGCTTGGGCTCCTCACGCATGCGGTGGGGCAGGCTGGGGGGTGTAGCTGAGCTCCTGAGCATAGAGATGACACGGTAAAAGTGGTCTTAGGAAGAATAGAATAATTGCGGCAGGGAAGAGAGGTGCTGGGGTGGTGTTGGCAAGTATGGGTGTGTCAGGGGCCAGTTGAGAACTGACCATCTACGTGCAGCTTGACGCTGTCTTGGGCCAAATCTGCACCCCCCTCCCCAGACTGTCCTTGCCCACAGATTCTGGGGGTTCGGGAAGGGAGAGCCTTTGTGGCTGACTCTTGTGGGCCCAGGATGTGTTCTCTAGACGTGGGAATATAGTCTGGGGCTCACAACTCTGCTGGGATGGGGAAGGGCAAGGCAGGCCCTCCTTTCCTGGAGGGAGGCAGACCTCATGAAGCATTTTTGGTGTTGCTTGTCATCTCCTTCAGTGAGCTAGGAAGAGCAGAGGGAGCCATGGCTCCTTCCCTGTGGCTCAAGCTGCTATTTGGTATTTGAGATCAAGATGTCCAGTGAGTTGGCTCTTATCCTCCATCTTCCTCCTCCCACTGAGGTTGCAAGCATCTTGGAGTGACCCCAGATCCCGAGCACTGGTGGGTAATACCAGTTACCTTTTTCCTGGAACCCCAGTGCCTGCTCCAGGGCATTCTGCCGTGGCTGGGAATGTCAGGTCGGTCCGGCAGCGGCTTCCCTTGGTGACTCCCAGCTGTGGTTCCCTGGAATCTGAGTGCGCCTGGTGTCCGTGGGCAGCGTGGTGTGTTCCCAGAGCCCTGTGGCAGCTTCGCCGCTCCCCTCCCCACGGCCTCTTGGGCTTCAGGTGAGGTCCTGAGACGAGGTGGCTGAGGCGTAAGTGATGGTGATACCCAGACAGCCCAGCACCTGGGGAGAAGGAGGATGAGCTCATTTAATTAGAAAGAGCACGTGGGTCTGATTAACATCCTTGGAAAAAGAGAATTTTACATGAACATCCGCTCTGAACCCAGCCCTGTGTTTGCACAGCCTTGTGAGTTTGGCCTGGCCTCCATTGTGTAAATGAGAAGTTAAGGGCCAGAGTGATTAAGTAGCTTTCTTAAGGTTGGTGGCCAGGGTGCAGATTTTAACTCACTCGAGGCCATCGGCTTTAGAGCCCCCGTTTCATCCTGTTCTTGTTTGCGGGGGCTCTTTACATCCCATGGCATTCTCTCTGAGCACCCTGCCACTGCTCCCGGGATCTTGGGGATGCCCCAGAAGCTTCATTCATGTGTCCTAAATGCTACTTTGAAGGAAAGTTCTCAAGGACAGAGGATTTCCAAGTCCTGGTCTCCTTCTTCCCTTCGTTCCTCCTGTCCCCAGATATTTATGGAACCTTTATCGCGGGCTGCCGCAGCGCAGTGCCCAGCACAAGGAACAAGTCAGAGCTCCCTCATCTCCTAGAATTCGTGTTCTTATAGGGAAGACAGACATTCTAAACAAACACTCTAAGTCATAACAGATTGTCATACAGGATGGGAAGGAAGCAAGGGAAACTTGAAGGGTAAGAATAAACCAACCACGTGACCACCTAAGGAAGAACATTCCGGACAAAGGAAACAACAAATGCAAAG
The DNA here is from genome assembly GCF_030435805.1 of Mustela lutreola. Taxonomy (NCBI): domain Eukaryota; kingdom Metazoa; phylum Chordata; class Mammalia; order Carnivora; family Mustelidae; genus Mustela; species Mustela lutreola. Next base: position 45,295,589 of record NC_081297.1, read on the forward strand.
TAGCGTGGGGCTCTTTGGGAGCCAACAGAGGTCGGTATGCACAGAGCGAGGACGCGAGGAAGGCAGAGGCCAGATCCCTCCAGATCTCGCAGGCTGCGGGAAGGATTTGGAATTGGGAGTTTGAACAAGAATGGTTCTGGCTGCTCTCTGGAGAAGGGGTTAGAGGAGGGCAAGAGTGCAGACGGGAAAGCAGAACAGGTGGGTGGCGGTTCAGGAAGAGATGGGAGCTGTGGACATGGAGAGAAAGGGACGGACCAGAGATGGAACTTGGAGGCAGAACCGGCCACACGAGGGAATGGAGGGCGTGAGGCACTAGGTCGGACAAAGAGCCAGTGGTGACTCTTGGGTTCCCCGTGGTGGGAGCATCAAGATTTCTCCCATGAAGCTATTAAGAGAGAGATGCCCGTGAGGCATTTGGGTGGAGAGAGCAAATAGGTGAGTGGGCACACGAGCCTGCAACCCAGAGAGGGGATGCCCACTTCTGCCCTGCGGTGGTCCGGCCAAGCCCTCTGGGGTCCTGGGAGGCACTCAGTGCTGCTTGACATCGTTTCTGTCATCGTCTGCTTAATGATGACCATGGAAAGAAAGCAAGATGATTGCATGACTGAGTCACACAAAAGAAGAACCTTGGTCATCCCTGTGATCACGTGCCTTGGGGTAGGGGCGTGGAAGTAGCCGCATTTGGCAGGACGTGGCTGGGCTACTGAAGAATTCAGATGCATCTGGTTTTCATGGAGGGGACCTTGCTTGACCCCTGCGGTCCTCGACAGGGTGAGTGGAGAATCGGCTGGGCACCACACAGAACAGATTGTACCATCTCGGTCCCACCCTGCTGGGAGCTTGCCTTCAGGAAAACATAGCTCTGACTTGTAAAACGTTGCCTTTTGGGAGCCTACCTTTGTAAGGTGCTGTAGGAGATGCAAAATGAGAGTTGGCTTCGGCAAAAGCAACAAGAAGCTAATCGTCGCAGGGCAAAATGTGTTGGGTACCGTGAGCTGTCGGGTGTTGGAGTGCACGGACGTAGAAGGATAAGGGAGGGGAGGTCAGAGACCCTTCCTGGGAAGGATGGGCCTTGCTGAGCAGTAGGGTGTGAAGGGAAGGGCATGGCTGGTGGGGGAAGAGCTAGAGGAGAGGTATATGGCTCAAAGACATGGGATATTTCACCGAGGGAGGGGTACTACCCACATTGTAGGTGACAGTCGTGCACTAATGATGAAAAAAATGAGCCTATGGAAGGTCTTGGATGAACACCTTGCCAAAGAGTTCTAGCCACCTCATGGGGGCTGCGGGAGCCTTCCAGGGTCTGCACTATGGGGCACCATATGCTCTGAGAAGAGTATTTATATTGTGGTGGTGACAGAGGAGGTGGGGTGACCAACCGGGGCGGCTCCCAGCGTTCCAGCCAAAGGGGTGAGAGCAGGAAGTGGGTTCTGGGCCTGGAGAGGATGAGGTGGTTGCAGGAGATGGGCAGGGATATGGCTGGCGGGTCTGAGACGGATGAGATGCAGAAGGGTAGCGATAACCATGACCGAAGTGTGCCTCGATGACGTGAGGCTGTGCTCTTGTGCTAAGAGCTTTACAGTTTAGCTCTATTTAATTTTCACAACCACCTTGTAAGGTAAGTCAACTGCGTGGATGTTTTTGGAGCTAGCACTCTTTGCTCCATTCTACAACTGAGGGTCAGAGTCACAGAGGCTAACCAGCCCCGTTACATTGGGGAAGGGGAGAACTGGGGTTCACAGCCCATGTGTTCACTCCAGAGCCTATGCTTGTAGCTGCTGGCCACAGATCCAAGTTTTAACTCCAGAAGGGAAGAAGGGGTGAAGAAAACACGTCCCCAAGGTGGGGGACATGTGTGGAGAAGCACATTTTCAGGAGGCCAGGATGGACACCCCGATCCAGGAAACGTTCAGAGCACCAGCAACACCACGGAAAACAAGTACCGTGGTTCAGGGCAAGCAGAGACTCTCAGGCGTTCTGTGGCCCAAGGGGCGTCGTGGGCACCGACAGAGGGGGCATGGTCCTCACCTGAGCCCAGGGTTTCCAGAACGTCCAGCTTCATACCCACAGACATACACTAGGGAGCCCCAGCATGGACTTGCACCCCCCAACCAGCGGCAGTTTGGGCACTGGCTGAGCACCCCTCCTCTCTGGGCCTTGGCGACCCGCTTCTGCAGAAGAGGCAGCATCTGTAGGACGACCTGGGAGACTAGCTTTGGCAGAGAGGTCAGAATTTTCCTGAACAGAAGCCAGGCTCTCGTTCCCCTGAGCAGCTGGTACCACGGATGTTAACGGTTCTAGCTCCGAGTAAATTTTTCTTTTTTTTAAAGTAACTTCCACTTCCGAAGATGCAAAGCTGCCATGCGAACGGGAGCGGCACATACTCCCATTAATTTGAGGGTTTCTGTTTTGTGGGTGCTCCTGGTGGCAGCACCCTAAACCTCTCCACTCACAGTGTTATTTTTTTCTATTTCTTCTGACTCTCGTGTCAGCCTGTATCTCAAAAAACACTCTTTGGAGAGCTTAAGGGAGGTGTGGAGACGTAAAGTGCAGGCGTTTGCATTCTGCTGTGTCCGCGTCCCTCTCCGGTTCCTGCTCTCTCTTGCTTTTTTTATTTTTCTGTTGAATAAGCAAAAGCAAGAGCGAATTTATTCCTCGGGATCTCGTATGAAAATACGTAGTAATTGTTTCTTTTTGCTATTGTCAATGCGTGTCTGTTCTGTTTGCTGAACTTCATTCTCAGTGTCCTGCCAACTCACAGTTTAATGTGTAGGTCCTTTCCCCTCTGTTTGCTCGTTATAAAAAGGCATCGTTTGCCTCCTCCAGGTCTTGGTGAAGGGAGTGCTTATCTGTGTGTGGGGGGGGGAGAAGGGCAGGGGTGGGAAAGGGGAGGGAGGCCCCCCTGGGATTTGGGATTTGCTTTAGAGCAAAGCCTAGACTTGCTCAAAGCCCTCCCTTTTTCTGCTCCTTCCAGGTATGGGATGCACCTAAGCTCTGAAGTGATCGATTCTGATTTATATCCAGGTTGGGGTATAATTAGCAGTCTTGATTTACTGTCACTGTGGCCTGAAGCCTTGCCATCTCTGCCTTCTGTTTGAGTGGATGTACGTGGTGGGTTCCTGAGGCACGGTGCTGAATGGGCATCCGATTGACTCCTTGGCAGGTGGGTTAGGGGTGGGGCAGCAAGTCTTCTGTCCCAGTGTCATCCATTTCTTTAACTGAGGGTTTAGATCACAGGGTATGGGTAAGCATAAATGACACAGCCCTTCTCAGGCCCAGCTAGTGGTCTGGCACCTTTCCTCTATGCTCCGTTCTGCGAGAGAAGTGGTGCCCCTCTTCCTGAGGTGGGGGGTGGGAGGCAGGCCCCGCGGTGTGTGAGCAGGTCCCACAGCCTCGAAAACCTTGGCGTCTCCCCCCAGAGAGTGGACTAACTCCGACTAGAGGGAGGCTGGAGCTGAGATGAAATCCCAAGCGCTTAGGGCTGGTTGGGATTTGGGATATTATTAAGCTTGGGCTTTTGTTTTAGCGGTGGGGGGAGGACAGATCCAGTCACCGAGGTTCGCGGGTGTCCCGTGCACCGTGGCGGGTCCTGTGAGGTCGGGCTTGCCATGTGGCTTCGACTACACGCTTACCTGTCGACTAACTCCTGAACACAAGCAGAGCCGCACGCCTCTCCGTGTGTGCTGGTGGACAGACAGCTGGCCTGTCTCCCGCCATATGCCTGGCTTGCAGACAAGTGCCGGGACTGAAGGGGGTTGTATACCGTCGCACTCGGGTGGGGGAGGCACTCCTGTTGCTGAGCTGAAAACCCGCCTTGCTTCCACGTTCCCACGGCCCTCCCTCACTTGGGCTCGCTCAGTCGGTATCAACCTGGCTGTTGATAACGAGGCCCTCTCTACACCCAGTACTGAGCTCAGGGCCCAGGCAATGCAGAGAGGTGTGACGGGAGGCACCTGTGAGCAGCCGTTGTAGGCTGGAACACACACCCAGCAAAGGTCAGCACTGGCAAGGTGGGAGAAGGTTCTAAGGCTGATGAGCTGTCAGACCGTTGAGCCACTGTAGAACGTTGTGGTCAGGGCGGGAGGGAAGGGAGTTGGCCAGACTGGAGGAGGAGGCAGGACATCAGCTGCGCCTTGAAGGTCCTGGGTTGGATCGAGAAAGGTGAAAAGGAACCTATCTACCTGGTTGTAGGTAGGGGGAGAGGCTGTGAGCAAGGCATGGAGGCAGAGTCCTGCATCATACACTTGGGGTGGCCTGGTGGTTCACAGGGAGTGTGGGGAAGCTCCACAGGAATGACGTTTTTGCTTTTAGAGGTGGCTCTCTCATATTAGTGATGGGGCAGGCCGGGGTCTGATTAGATTTAGCTGGTCTTGCGTGGTGACTGGGAGTGGTGACTGGGATCGCGTTCTTTTGGCTCTGAGCATTGCTGAGAACCTGATGTTATCAGTGACTGACGCTTGCTTACCCGCCCTGAGGATGGAATGGGTCCCAAGAGAGGCACGGTGACTTCCTGTGTCTCCCCCTTCTCTGAGAAGTCTGGGTCAGACAGGGCCCTAGAGATCCAGGGAGAGGAGGCTGTGAGCCCTAGTCTTGCTTTGGATTGACTTCGGGCCCTTCTGGGTCACAGAGCGGCTTCTGGCCCGCCCACCTCCCGCCTCAGCCTGCCTCCTCCTGAGCTGGCTTTCCGCTTATCTTAATTTATTGATGAAAACTTGTTTTACGGTCCAGAGCACAGACGGCAGCAGCTCCCTGCCAAAAGAAAGCAGCTCACAAATCGGGAAAGCGAGCTGCCTCCCGGAGATGGGTGGCTGGGGAACAGGAGGACGGCAGGGTGAGTAAAGCATGTCTGGGCAGACGTGCTGGGCCCTGGTGGGGGAGGACGGCCCGCCGAGGCCGGGCAGGTCGGCTGGGGCTGGGACAGCTGGGCTCCCCCGCTCGCCACCACTGGCCCCCGGCTGACAGCCGCCCTGCCTGGTCTCTGTGACTGCGGCCCATAAATACTAATAACGACTCCTGTTTGTAGCTTTGTGTGCAGCACCACGCTGGGAGTTTATTTTCATGAATCTCATTTAATCCCAACTACGGCTCTCTTTGGTAGGTACCACTGATCCCCCCTTTTAAAAGCCAGCACTGGGAACGTTGTTTTCTGAGATGCACCCACACCCCCAAGGGTGAATGAGGGTGCTGGGAGTTGGAACCCAGTCTCCTTGGTTCCAAGGCCAGAGCTGTGCACAGCCTTCCTGGACCTGGACGTCAGCACCGGCCAGGTAGTCCTATGTGGTGGCTGGCTTCTGTCTTCTAGACTTGCTGGGTCCAGCTGGCTTGGTTGTTCCTGGGATAGGGACCCCATCTCTGGCTCATGTGCTTTGGGGGAGCCTGGTGAGAGACTGATGGCAAAATTCTCTGTGAACAGGTCACCAGTCAGACTTTCCTTGTTTGTCCTTTCTAGGAAGTGGACAGTCTTTGAGTTGCTTTTGTGAGTTGCTCTGAAGCTCCATTCCCCGGGGAGGGGGTGTTGGTCAGATGAAGCTCTTCTGCCAACCACGTAGGCTGGTTACAGGCACTGCATGAGAGGAGGGCTTGACTCCCTTGGGCTCATTTATAAAGCGGGGTGACCCCTCCTCACGAGGCTGTTGGGACTGTGTGTGTGAGAGAGACGGTGTATGTGAAAGAACATTCTAGAAAACAAACGGCAGGTGATTGTGATTATTTTTACCATCTCCCCTTTTATGAAAATACAGGCTCAAAAAGAAGGCCTCTTGGCCTTCTTTTATTTTAGTTATTAGTTTATTTCGTTTCTTCTTGCAGAGGTAAAACCAACAATTTCCATAATTCTGGTGAGATCAGTGAAGTAGGTATATTACCTGGGCTGGACTTTGGCAGCCCCAACCCACGTCCACGCCATACACACACCCCTGCCGCTCGCTCCCTGACCTCGCCCACCTTCTCTGCCCACTGCCCCCACCCTGATCCATCCAGCCGTGGCACGTGGCACGCTTCCTTCCCTCCCTCGAGGCGGGCTCTCTTCCTGGGTCCCTCCCTTCTTCAACTCTCCCTTCCCAGCCGCCTTGACTCAGATCGGCCTAGAAGGTTGTTGAAAAGGTTTAACAAAACGAGGTCTTGGGTTTTTCTTATAGGAGTCACAGAGAGGTTTCAGCCATAGGATTTGGAATTATATCAAATTGGATTAAAATCCCAGGCCCGCCAGCTCCCTGTGGGCGCTTAGACGAGATCCGTAATCTCCAATCCTTTGTTTTTCCATGTGCGCAGGGGAGGGAGGGTAAGGAGAATAACTTTCTTGTATGGTTTTTGTGCAGAGGGGCTGGCACCGTGCCTCGAAGGTAACGTGGGCTCACTCAATGCTGGCGTCCTCATCAGTGCTCTTCCTGTCTGCATCATCGATGTCACCCCCCTGACACCACTGTGTCACCACTGCCACTATCCACCGTCACTGCCTGTGCTCTTCCTGCCCCTGCCCCAAGGCACAAGTAGGCTTCCAGGCCGTGGAGCCTTGCTTCTGCACAGCGTGCCACAGCCAGCCGGCCTTCCTCCAGACGCAGACGTGTGTGGACGACATCCTTTTTGGCCGATTTGGGATGACCTAGGTCTGCGCAGTGGCGCATGGCGTGCCAGAACACGGTTTCCGGAGCCCAATTTCCTGGGTCCCTTCACCACCCAACCTCCCTGCATCTCTGCTCTCGCACCTATAACACAGGAGGACAAAAATATCCCCGCCCCCACCACCGAGAGGGTTAAATGAGGCCGAAGAGGCAAAGCCCTAGGAACGGCGCGGTGCCTGGTCTGTGCTGGAGAACCCTTGCGCATTCCCGCCCCCTGCAGCATGGCGTCGAAGGGCCAGGGAGGTCAGGGGCAGGGACAAGGAGTGAGGCCTGGCCAGCCCATGGACAGGCAGCTTTCAGGGGAGGGCCCCGAATCACATGCATATGGACAAGAGCAGTAGGGTGGGCCATGGTCTCCTGTCGTGCCAGGAGGACGAAGACATGGGCGGGGCCTGGCATGGAGGGGCCTCGGGGGCTCACTTAGGTTGCTGCTGAGACCACATCTGACAGAGGGATGTGACCATCACCAGCCTCTGTCCCCCACAAAGCCTGTCAGAAATGCCAAATCCTGGCATGGGTGGACACGCTCCCATCTGGTGGAGTAAATAATCAGGCCGTGGGCATCGGATCTCTGGAGAGAAGACCAGTCATGTGGCGGCCACGTCCAAGGGTTATAGCGGAAGTGTGCGTGGGTGGCTGTCCTGGGGCCGCAGATGGGCCTGGTGGTCATCCACGATCTCTCCTGATAGCCGTACGTGTAATTACAGAGTGTTATTTGCCGAACTTGAGCAGTAGATGGTTATTAAAAGGGCATGCATTTATCATTGCCGGAGAGCTGCCGCTCAGGGACACGTTTGCACCATGTGACTTCTCTTCGCCTCTCTGGGTGGGGCAGGGGGCACCTTTCCCCAAACAGGAGGACGGCACCCACCCCCTTGTCAGTTCTCCAGGATGAGTTATGGTCTCATCCGGGCTCTTTTCCGGGATGTGATGGCTGTTCAAGGGATCCTTGGCCTGTTCCCCTGCGTTTTCCAAGGAGTTTGAATAATAGCACAGGACATCATATGGTGTTTATATTCCAAGGAACAAAGTGCTTGGCAGGCACAATCCTATTCATCCTTTCTGTGTCCCCAAGTGCCGGGGAGCTGCTTTCTGTCTCCGAGGCCTTTAGCAGCAGAGCATCGTCCCCAAAAGTCCAGGTGGCCCACCAGAGCTGCGCAGTGTGTGGCTGTCCCCGAGGCCACCGCCCTGAGATTTGGGTGGCTGGTGGTTCTGCCTTCTCCGAGAAGCCCCAGTGGCCGCCCGTGTCACTGGGATCCTGGAAGGCTGGTTTCCTAAGCCCATCCCTGCCTCCCACGGCAGCCCCAGCCCTGGCTGCACGTATGCCTCCACGCTTTGATGCTGTCAGAAGTGCCTTTCTCCCCAGATGCACAAAATAAAACAAACGTGGCAGGAAGGAAAAAATATGCTGGTGATTGGAAAATCCTTTCTGCAGACTCCTTTGACAGGCTCTGCTGAGTCCTTGGCGCCTTCCCTCCCAATTTACAGCGACCTTGGGAGGGAAGAGCTTGCCTCTGACTGTAGTCCCGCGCGGGTCTGCCCCAGGCTCAGGGGCTCAGGTCATCATGGCCCCGGGGGTGCAGATAAGGAGAGCTACGCCCCAGCACACACAGCACCCCTTCCTACAAGGGCACCCTGCCTGAGTATGGTACTGGGTGCGGGTGGCCTCAGGCTCCGAGCTGTTTCCTATCAAGTGTTGACAAGTTCCAGAGTTCAGGGAAAAGACATGTCCAAGGGTCATTGCCCTTCCCTCCCCTCCCCCAACTGTCCCAGCAGAGGGCAGTGTGCCAGCTGGCTCCAGGAACAGAGCCTCTAGAAGAGACCAAGGACAAAGGACTGTCAGCTTCCCTCTTGGGAAGTTCTTCGCTTGCCTGCCCCTGTCCCTTCGGAGTTTTAGACTCCTTCCTCTTGTGTGTTCCTAACAAGGGACATGAAGCACTGTGTGTCCTCCCAGACGTCCTCTGTCTAGGTCCTCAAGCAGATTTCGCTGTCAGGGCCTCCGACCTCCCGCTCCAGGACACAACAGGATGGTGGGGTCAGTTGGGCAGCGCCTGGCTGCAGATGCTCCTGTGTGAGTCCCTTCTCCCCGGCACCCTCTCTGCATGTTTGGCGGCCAGCAAATGGCTGTGATGGCGGTGGGAATCGATGTTTATGGACTGGTGAGTGATCGCTGCTGCTTTACGAGGCTGGCTGGGGCTATGTGTCATCTACCGCTCCTTGGTGTCCCAGCCACACATCACTCTGTGGTCCTTCTGGGGGCTGTTCCAGAGGCTTCCTGCTGGCAGACTCTGGCCCCAGCGTGGACTCCCCGTGCTGTCCGGGCATCAGATGAATCGGGCTAGGTCTGCTCTCAGCACCCCTACCCTGGCCTTTGAAACCCAGGGATAGACACAGACTCTCCCTGCCCCCGGGCGGGTCAGCCTGGAGTCCAGCAGATGCCTTGATTCAAGTGAGCCCCTGGCTGGACAAATGCCCTTCGTGCTGAGGCTGGGAAGCCCAGACAGATGGGCAGTGCTTCAATAAGGCTGGCCTCCTGCCCTCCCGGGGTCAGAGGACACTGTGGGCCAGGACTGCTGGTACCTAGACCTTTACCCCCAGCCAAGACCTTCAGCAGGGCTGTCCTCAAAGTCTCAAGTGGGATTTCCTCGTCACAGACTCTGATTGTCGTATACTTCTTAGTATACTTAGTATACTTCTTAGTTTGGGGGATACACACAATACATGAGGTATAGTGATAGGACCCACTCTCAACAGACGGGGACGGGTCTCACAAGCGGGTTACTGTGGTCTCAGCGTCTCTGCAAAGCTCACTGGGGAGAAGTGAACTCTGGAAACATTACTGAAGAGCTCTGTGCACCTCCGAGCCTTGCAACATCCAGACAACAGCACCCCTGAAGTTGGGCTGTGTTTAAGTGCTCTCTCTTAGAGCCGTCTGAGAAAATAACCTCATTCTGCAATAATCAAAATGTAACTGGGTTTTAGATATGCAAATGCTTTATGTAATGTTTATTTGGAGGAAAATTCAGCTCAGAAATATGGGTGTGATCTCCCTGTCACCTATGTAAGCTGGTGATATTGGGGGCTGCGAGGTGAAGTTGTGAAGAAATTGGAGGCTTTGAGAGAAAGTGTGGGGTCAGAAGAAGAATGACCGAGGAGTCATGCTGTTTCACTTTAAATTATGCACAAGCTCAGCGTGAGCCAAAACCATGGGGGGCTGCCCAACAAGTCTGGAGGTCTGCGCCTAGATTACTAGAAGTATAGAGCCCAGAGTGTAAGGGATGAGAGGGGTATCTTTGTACTCCATGCTGTCCCCTGCATCGCAGGAATCTGACTGCAGGTGTGGGACAGGGATGAGACAAAGTTGTAAAAGCCGTGGAATAGACTTGGGAAGGCATGGTAGATACAGGCCTGCAAATACTTAAGAGCCTGCCACACTTGTGTTTGGTGGGCTGCTTGAGCAAATCTAGGACTGATGTATGTCAGCCCCAAGGAAGTGCATTCTTGAGTTACTAAGCAAGAATTCTTGATGAACCAGAATCGTGCAAAGGCAGGGTGCTGGGTATGGGTGGATGCTGAGCGTTGGGACCCTGGTGCGTCAGTGGGGACTGGTCTGCCTGGGGCCAGGGACAGCCTCACATGGAGACTTGTCACCTAGTGTCCACTTCCCTTCTGTGCTCTGATCTTCCTGCTTGCAGGGTGACTTTGGCAAAGACATTGTCTGGCTCCCCCTGTCCCCTGCTGCGGGTTATGGCCATGACACTGAATGAGCTGCAGGGCCCCTTGGAAGCAAGGGGTATCGGCAATACAATGACCCCCCCTCCTGAGGCAGATGTATTTTCCCTGGGATGAAGTTCTTGGCAGGCTGGCTTCTCCCAGGGCCAGGCTGGACCATTACTAGCGGCACGTCGGGTTGTGAAATGAAAGTCGTTCTGGTTTTTTTTTGTATTCTCCACATCCACTAATTTAGTAAATGCCATTAAATGCTGCACTTGTCTGTGGCTCATAGAGAGTGCTGGGGAGTGCTGAGACCTAGTGTTTGAAAAGCTCCAACAGAGCAGGGGGGTGAGGCTGGTGGGGTGCCAGGGCCGAGTTGGGGGGCTCTGCACAGACACAAGAGGCCACAGGGATGAAAACAGATTGGGGGCTCTGAGGGGAAGCGGGGTAGATAAGCAGGTGGCTTACACCGGCAAGCGAGGGGCTCCAGGGAGTCATTTGGGAGTAACTTGGGGCACTTGGGGGTTCTAGGAGTAGAGATGAAGAGATGATGGGGGTGATTTTATTCAAGTGGGTTTGTATGTCTGGGTCTGGTCCTGTTCCTAGGCTGTGGCCTGCTCAGGCCCTCCCACCCCCTCCTACCCATTCATCCGTCCATCCATCCATCTGTGTGTCCATGGAGCAGATGTTGATGTATTCAAGGCATGTTCTAGGCCCTCCCATGGAAGAGGAATAGATGAACATGAACCTGGTCCCAGCAGCTGGTGTTTTAGTAGGGGTGGGTGACTAGTCTACACAGAAGGCTTGGCAGGTCCCTGATGGGCTGCCCTGGGGCCAGCCCTCGCACAGGAGGTCACTCTTGGGGCAGGCCTCCCCTGCATGGGGGACAGATTGCTGGCAGCTACAAGGGGAAGCAGGGAGTGGCTGTCTGCTGTGCTAAGTCAGGGGTAGAAGCTCAGAAGGGAGGTTGGTTTGAAGGGGAAATTATGGGACTCACCCCCAGAGAAATGGGATGTCTGCATGAAAAATACATAAGGACATGAGGCAGAAATACGTATTAAAACTACAAATCAATAGGATTCAAACTAAAGAGGAGGAAAAGTGCCATGGGGATATTTGGCTAATTACAACAGGCTTAATAAGTGAGGCAAGCCTGGAATGCTTGTCCACTCTATGGCCATAGCCGGGCTAGGGCTCAGTTTGCCCAGTGTGCATCTGGTGGGTGGGCCCATGGGTGACAAGGAAGGTCCCGAGATGGCCCTTGGAAAGGGCCTGAACCTTCTCCCTTCTGCAGTCAGTGAAGGGCTGCACAAGAGAGCCCTGTAGGAGGGACACCCAAAGCCATTGCCAGGGATGAGGCTCTGTTCTAGGCTTTGGGGAGTTAGCAAGGAATGAAACTGACCCAAACCCCTGCCCTCACGGAGATCAAGGCCTCAGGCAAATGCAACGGTAGGAGCTTGTTTTCTTACATTTCGATGTGGATTTATTTGGGGTGCGGCATTGAAAACACTTAGAAATGCCCTCAGTTGGGGCAAGGGGCAGGGAGCAGGAAGGCCGGGTAGTCAGGACGGTCGCTGGTCCTCCCCGGCTGGAGAGGGGTGCTGACCAGGCCTCGACCATATCATGTTGGCTGATGACCTTGGGTCGGTTGGTGCTAACCTTGGCTAGACCCTGGTTCCCTGAGTCACCCTGCCTCAGCCCAGAGTCTCTTCCTGGCTTGGGTTTGACTGTGGCTTGGTCCTCTTGGCTGAGACAGGCCTCTGGTTTGGAAGGGAATTTTCCCGAAGGCCCCCAGCTAGTTCTCTGACACTGAGTGTTAGCTGTGCCACTGCGGGCCTCATCTCCTTCCTACGCGGGGTACCTTCCACGTGGGCTCCTCTCCTCCCTCCTCTGCCCTCCCCCATTCCTGCTGCACCCTCCCCAGCCCCTTGCTCTAGCTTCAGAGGCCTGCTTCCTGTCTTCCTGCCCTCCTGTCCGGCAAACCTGTTCTGCCCTCGGTTCCTCACTCTTGCCCGTTGCCGCACACCAGACATCGGTCTCTTCCCTGCCCTGGCCCGGTTCTCACCAGCTTCCCAGATGGAGTCTTGTTACCTCTTTACTCCTCTCATGTTTTATTGTCCCTTCCAGAACCAGGATGCTGCTCCAGCCCTGGAAGGGGACACACCGGGTTCTTCCTGTGATGGCTGTCTTCTCGCAGTAGCCAGGGGGTGGGCGCCTGGCATGGGGCTGGGGCTGGGGCAGGGTTTCTTGGCTTCTCTCCACACATGGGGCTGGGTTGTTCTTTGTGGTGAGGGGCTCTTCTGGGCATTGTTGTTGTTTGGCAGTAACCTTGGGCTCTCTTCACTTGGATGTCAGCAGGAGCCCCCCACTCCAAGCTGTGTGAACCAGAAATGTCCCCAGACATTGCCAGATGTCCCCAGAGGAGCAAAATCGCCCTGGGTTGAGAACCACCAGGCAGGGATGCAATGGCACCGTGTCTCAGGCTTGGCTAAGCTCTTGCTGGCAGGGACCTAAGAAGTTCTCTAGTCTAAAGCCCACATTTTAAAAGAAATTGGGCCTCAGAGAGCTAATGAGTTGTAAGGTCACACAGGGGAACGGCCTGATGAAAGCAGCATCTTGGAAAAAGGATTTAGGCTGCTCCGTGCAGGCTGAGCTGAGAAACAGGCCAGAGGCAGGAAGGGGAGTGTGGCTGGGACCTGGGCGTGAGGCAGGGACTGAGGCAATGCCTTCCCTGTCTGTCCAGGCTCAGTGTGCACTCAGCGTTCTCCTGGAGTGAGGGTCTGGGAGAGGCCCCACACCAAAAACCCGGAATCTGGGTGTGGGTCCAGCCTGGCAGTGGGATGGCTGCGTGTCCCCTGTTGCTGTCCTTAACTGTGAAATTAGGGCCTGATTGTTTTCTTCCTGCCTGGGGGTTCTGCCTGTGGGTCTGAGAGGGGAGCAGAGGCGTCATCTCAACAGGAGAGCCCTGAGGGTATGGAAGAGTGGCCGTGGGGTTTGCAAGAGGCCCCCCCTTTGCATGGCTGGGGCGTCATTTACTCAGCAGACTTTGCGTGCAATGCCCCCTACACTCCCGAACTGAATCACAGGCAGTGTGTGGGCACTGCCCCACCTGTAGGCACAGGGCTTACCTGGGATCCAGCCCAGGGCATGGTGGGACCTCAGACCGGGAGTGAGAGGGCAGCAGGAATGGGACCAGAGCCATGGGCCCTTCTCCTGTGCAGGAAGGAGGCTCCAGGGTGGGGGTTTGGGAAGCTTGTAGACCAAATCAAAGAGTGTGGAGCATGAAGTCAGAGATCTGTTTTGCGAGAGATGACCAGGTCCTGGGAGTTTCTGAGCCTTGAAGGTTTTCCCAGTTAGAGGCTCTTGGACTCACAGCTGTTCTCCCCAGGAGGGAGCGGGAGAACGGAGGTACAGAGGGGCCCCTGCCCGGCCCGCTCCCCGTGGGAGCTGGCTTCCGGGGCAAGGTGTGCCGGGAGAACTTTCCAGGGCCAGGGAGGGTCCTGGGGGCTCCAGAGTCCCCACAGCAGGGCAGTAGCGAATGTCCTGCATCTCCAGGGGTCCCCAAGCCAGTCCCTTTAGCAGGCTCCTCAATCCCTGGGGAGTGACCTGGCAGCCGTGGGCTTTCCTCTCAATCATCCCAGTCTCTGGCTTTTTGAGCCATAAATCTTCAGCATGAAGATCATGAATTTCCATGGTATGATTAATGAAACAAAAATTGAGACAGCAGTATAGAAACTGACCAGACTGAAAAAAGTCCCTGTGAGAAGTTGGAGGACCTTTCAGAGCTTCTGACCCGTCCTGGAGCGCCACCTAGTGGTCACATGGGTGGTGGCACCCACCCCCTGGAAAACTGTGGATGCCCATGGATAGGGTGGATGCCCACACCTTGGGAGCCTTGACATAGTTCCACTGGGACTGCTCTCAGGTACAGGGGCCACAGGAGCCCTCCACAGCGTTGGGGGGCAACTCAGGAAGCTGCTCCACTCAGTCCCACTCCTCCCTGGCTGCTTGAGCCATCTCTGCTTTAGGAATGCATGGGAATACCCCCACTTCTTTTGTCATGCCCCAGTCTGGATCACCTTTCTGTTTCTTCATCTGTGAAAATCCTACTCATCTTTTAAATCCCAGCAAGTCCTGTCAAGCCTGCCTTGTACTGCTGCTCAACAGTCCTCCAGAGCCGCCTGGTAGAGGTCACCACCAGCCTGTGCCTAATCCCTGCAGTGGCCTCCTGATTGCTCCCCTGGCTTTCCCCATTGCCCCCTCCCCTGGGGGCCATCCCTGAACAGCAGCCAGAGTGATCTGTCGGAAACATACATCATGTCACTCTCCAGCCTTCCCAGCATGCTAAGAACACCACTTGCCTCGTCTTTACACTGATGCCTGCAAGATCTCACCCCACTTGTCCCCTGCCACCCTGCCTCCTGGTCCCCTACCATGTGTCACCTCCTTCATTCCCTTGCAGCCACATGGGCAGCTTCCCGCTCCCGGGGAAGGCCAGCCTCCTTCCCAACTCAGGGCTTTTGCACATGCTGTTCCCTCTATCTAGAACATTCTTCCACCATGTGCCCTCCTTCATTTGGGCCCTTAATAATAAATGCCACCTTTCTTAGAGGGCTTCTGTGACTACTGTGTCCCCTGAGAATTTCTAACTCCTTGCCATCCTTATTTTTCTTCATGGCACTGCTTGAAATTGTGTTACTTGTTTGCGTATGAACCATCATGTCCCATATAAGAAGAGCCTGCTTATTGGAGGGGGTGGCTGCTCATTCCTGCCCCGCCCCCAGGACTCAGAACAGGCCATGGCACTTGCTAAATGGGGGCTCAGTTTGGGTGTGTGGAGTGCAAGAGAGAAGAAAATGCCGCCTCCTCCAGGCAGCCTCTCCCCCACCCCTACCCCCGACCTTCCCTGCACGCATGTGAGAACCGCTATTTGCCTACTCACGGGGCTGCCTTGTCTTCCCTGCTCCTTTGGGGTCTCTCTCTAGACCTAGAGCAGCTTGAGAACAGGGGTGCACTCGATTTTTGAGGTCACAGTGTAACTCCTGGCACCCAGGAGCTGCTCGGTCAGGGCCTTCCTGAGACTGGCACCTGGTGCAGGCAACCCACTTCCCAGGCTTTCTCCCCTTTAAATTCTCACAGCAATCCTGGAGGCAGGCGATTGTATGCTCTTTGGGTCTACAAGGAGTTTGCAAGGTCGCACCAGCAGGAAAGGCTGGAGCTGAGGGGTCAGATCCCTGTCTGTGCCCTGCCCCCCAGGTCCTTGCATGTCTGCTTTCCCCCTGCCTGGAATATTCTCATCCCCCACCTGCCCTGAGTCCGCACTCAGGACTCTGCCCTGAGTCCGCCCGTCCTTTGGGGACTGATTGCCTCCTCCAAACGGACATTACTGGCCAGAGCAGAGTCCCAGGAAGGCAGGGCTCTGAAGAGGTTGTGGCTTCTTCTTCTGGCTCAGAAGGCAGCAGGCTACAGGTACTCAGTAAATGTGGTCTGGCTGATGGATGGGCTCCTCAGACTCTGCATACTTCCTGGGAGCTGCCGGAGCTGCTAAGGCTGGGGGAGGTGGGGGGGTGGGTCGGCTCTGTGGAGCATAAAATCAGACAGTTGTGGAGACTCGCAACCAGTGAAAGCGAAGTGTCCCCAGGTGAAGCCAGTGGCGTCACAGCCCCAGGGATGCCATGGAGAGAGCCAGTTTTCCGGCTCACGTGGATGGCCGGCTGAGGCAGTGATGGGTTTGCATGGCCTGTGTGTCCACCAGCCCGATGGGTCCCCTTCTCCTCCATCTGTGGGAAACCTGTTCTTCAGGCACCTGAGAACAGCAGGCCTGTGGCCCCTTTGGACAGGGCAGCGGGACACAGGCGCCTGGGGGTCCGGCTCTGAGCATCCCCCCGGTCCTGACTCTTTCCCTGCCCGCTGTGCCCCACCTCCTGGACTCCCTCTTGAATGCTGGGGCCTCTCCTCTGACAAGTGGAATAACTGTGATCCCCTGTGTGTGTCTGGGACCCTCCATAGTTGTTACAGGATTTTGCCTGTGTCTTTTAAAATCAGATCCCTGAGTGACGGTAGGAGATTTGTGTCGTGCTGTTTGCCGGGCAGGAAAACAGACATGGAGAGGCTCAGGGCTTGTCTGGGTCTCACAGCTGATGAGCACAGGCCCATGGCCCTATCTGACCTGTAGCCCTGTTCTCCCCCTTTCCCAGTCTCAGAGTTGGGGCATGGGGCCTTGCAAACTCTGGGGCCATGGGGATGAGCCCCCAAGCAGTGCTGATCTAATGGCTCTCCTTTCTCTCCAGCTCTGTGGCTGTGGGCTGCTTGGCGTGGGCATTTGGCTCTCCGTGTCCCAAGGCAACTTTGCCACCTTCTCCCCCAGCTTCCCCTCGCTGTCTGCAGCCAACCTAGTCATCGCCATCGGCACCATTGTCATGGTGACAGGCTTCCTCGGCTGCCTGGGGGCCATCAAGGAAAACAAGTGCCTCCTCCTCAGTGTAAGTTGGACCCCAGATCCCTCCAGCCCCCGAACTCTGATATCCCTACACTTGGGCCACTGAGATGGCAGGTCCTGGGATGACCATCAGTCTCCTGGATGCCCAGCCTGAGCCCGGAGAAATTGTTTTAAGAGTGTTCCTTGACTGACCACGCCCCTCATCCCCATGATTGGGTATCCCTTCTCTACTTGTCCCTCCCACTCCTCCTTGATTGGCTGTCTCCTGTATCTCCCTCCCTTACCTGTCTGGGATTCCGCGGAAGTAGCTGGCCACTCCCACACCTGGGAAGCCCAGTCTAGGGGCCACTTGTCCCCTGCCCCCCCGCCATACTAGTGTGCACCCCATTCCCAGCCATGGCCGCTACGATGTAACCACACCTAGGCTTTCTCTTTTCAGTTTTTCATCGTCCTGTTGATCATCCTCCTAGCAGAGCTGATCTTGCTTATTCTCTTCTTTGTCTACATGGACAAGGTGAGCCTTATGAGAGGGGAGGGGGGCGGACAGGGCCAGCCAGAGGAGAAGCACTGACAAGGAGGACCTCTGAGGAAGGGAGGAGGGAGAACGGAACCAGGGGAGCTAGGAGAGGCCCCGATGAAAGGTTTGGTGGGGGCAGTGTAGGGAAGGTGTTTGGGGGGGCATGGGTGGCTTATTGCCTGTGTAGTCTTGGGAAATAGAATCCTCTGAATCATTGGCCATGGACTGTCTCTGGCATTAGTGAGCTCCCCATTACTAGGAGCATTCAAGCATAGTTGTGCTGACCCTTTGGAGGAGGGATTCAGGTGTCTGCCCTCAACCTGACAGGTGAATGAGAACGCCAGGAAAGACCTGAAAGAGGGTCTGCTGCTGTACAACACAGAGAACAACGTGGGGCTGAAGAACGCCTGGAACATCATCCAGGCTGAGGTGAGGGGCCAGCCGGAGGAGGGGGCGGGGCCTCAGACTACCCAAGGGGCCAGGAGAGCTGCTGGGGTTCCCCATACAGGGAATGCTTCTGGAGAGGGGCAGCAGGGGAGTGAAGGAGGGTGAGCGGGATCTGGACACAGGAGTGCGTGCCTTAAATGGGTTCAGGGAACTAGGGAGGAGAGATCATCTTTATTCAGCAAGGGGGATGCCTCTCTGATCGTGGGTCAGGCAAGAAGGTCCTTGTGCTAAGAGGAAAACAAGTCCATGCAGCCCAGAGCTCCATAGTAAGCCCTGGATTTGGGTGGGGGGTGCAGCAGCTGGCTTGGGACTGTCCCCAAAGCAGAGCAGGTGGGGTGGGGCGGGTGAGCAGAGGGCTGAGCGCTTCTGGTCAGGGGGTCGGTGCCCAGCTCAGAGAGGCAGATGAGCATCACCTTTTCTGTGCTCTGGCCTCCAGGGAGAGGCTGTGGCTTCCCTTTTAGGGCAAGAGGGATGCTCTTGTCTCCTCTGCTGACCTGCAGAGAGGCAGCGTTTGTGGGTTGGCTTGGGAGGATGGGAAGGCACAGAGGGGGGCAGCGGGCTGCGGGCACCTGACCCCATGGGCTTGCACCCCCAGATGCGCTGCTGCGGCGTCACTGACTACACGGACTGGTACCCAGTGCTGGGGGAGAACATGGTTCCTGACCGCTGCTGCATGGAGAACTTCCAGGGCTGCGGGCGCAACACCACCACCCCTCTGTGGAGAACGGTGAGGCTGGACGCTGCTGCCTCGGGGCCTTCTCCCAGAAGCCTGGGTGCGGGACGGTGTGGCCAGAGGACACCCGGAGTGGGGCACTGGGGACTCCAAGAAGTTGGCTTAACAGAGGTGGGGTTGGGACTGAAGCTAAAAGGCAGGTGGACCTTTGGGCGGGGGATTGGACCCACAGCTGGGAGTGTCAGAAGGTAGGGGTTGAAGGGGGTCTGAGGGTGTGCAGTGTGGCCTTATAGGTGGAACCCTGGGTGGGAAGGGGTGGGGTCAGCTCCAGGGCAGGAGGACGAGGGCTGAGGGACAGGGAGGAACAGAAGGAAAGGGCAAGGGCAGGGGCAGGAGGGGAAGTGAGGTGGGGGCTGGGCAGGGGGGGTAGTCACTGTCCTGTCCTGCCACTGCCTTAACCTGCGGTCCCTGCTCCCCAGGGCTGCTATGAAAAAGTGAAGATGTGGTTTGATGATAACAAGCACGTGCTCGGCACGGTGGGGATGTGCATCCTTATCATGCAGGTAAGAGGGTGGGCTAGAGCCGAGCTCCACGCACCCCCCCCCCACACCCCTGCATGCACCCCCACACCCCTACATGCACACCCCATGCACCCTATGCATCCCCCAGACATACTCCCACTCCACCCCACATCCCTACACGCACCCCCACGCTCCCCACACACACCCCTACATGCATCCTCCTACACTCCTCCACACACACCCCTACACATACTCCCCATACCCTCCTTGCATGTTCCTGCTCTGCTGCATCCAGAGGCCTTCCCATTCACTGCCTGTCCCAAGCCAGCAGGCCCAGCGGGGCCCAGCTTCCTCTGCATTCCCTCCGAGTCTGGGGCCTGGTGTCGGAGCTGCACGAAATCCCTGGGTGGGTTTGCTTGAGAACATGCCTGCCCTCCTGAAAGCGGTGTCCCCAGGTAACAGGTCTGAGCACAGGCTGGTGCTCCATGGGCAGCCTTCCTGGCCATGTCGCCTGTGAGATGTGCAGGAGCTGGGCGGGCTGCCTTGCTTCTTTGCCTTAGTTTCCACTTCAGTGTAATGGGCATAGTCATCATGCCGCCTCTCCGCATCCAGTGGTTGAGCAGGACCAGGTGGCTGGGAAGAGCTCCAGCCCAGACGCTAGAGTGGAACAAGGAGGGAGAACCTGCCTCCCTTCCTGAAGATGAGGCCAGTGTGGCTAGAGGGGAGCCAGAGCCCCCCGACCTTTCTGGGACAAGCCTTTCCTGGCTCCCTCCTCTGCATGGCTCCAGCCGTTTCTGAATGGCTCCTCCAAGCAAGAGTCTTCAGTGCCCGATTCCCCTCGGAGCCTGGAACTCTGCTGGCCAGTCTGTGTGAAGGTGGCCCACCTGCAGGAAGTGATCTTTCAGGTCTGACCACGTCCAATTTACGGGAGAGACTTCAGGCTCAGCAGACGAGCCCGCTGTTGTCCTTGCAGAGCTGAGAGGACACGTGCGCACGGGGGCAAGCCTCCGTTCAGCACTGGGACTGGCTGCCAGTGACCATGCCTGGAGCAGGAGCAGCCAGGGTCTCCTCCAGTTAGGCCCCAGCACCGAGAGCACCAGTGACTTGGCGTGGCCTTACTGTTCTTGCCGTTTTCCCGTCTGCCGCCTCAGTTCCTCGGTGGATACCACTTAGGACACGTCCTTTGTGTGTCTGGTCTTTACCACAGCCCTCGGCAGTAGCTCCATTTCCGAGCCTCTGAGGAGTCTGTGCCAGCAGCTCTGAGGGGCTGAGCTCCTGGGTGCACAGCCTCCTTCTGGCAGTCCTCAGGCCCGCAGGCGGTCATCCCCGCTCACTCCGGGTGCCGCGTGGCAGAACCCCGCTGCGGGCTCCCGTTCTAGGCCCTCTCCCCGTGTCTTTCAGATTCTGGGCATGGCCTTCTCCATGACCCTCTTCCAGCACATCCACCGGACTGGTAAGAAGTATGACGCCTGAGCCGGCTGGCTGGGAACACCCTGGCCCGCCAACATGGACACTGTGCCCGGGAAGAAGATTTGAGCTTTGTGTTGCCTGCCCGCGCTCTCCAGACTGCTGACCCTTGCAACCACCTCCCCAGCCCCCCCGCCCCCAGCCCACCCCGCCTCAGCCTTCTTGGTGGGGGGAGGGCCAGGGAGGAGGAGGCGTGGAGGAGGCGCACACAGACCTTGGGGTGCTGGAGGCGCCTGGATTCCTGCATCTGTGTATTTGCCAAAGAAGATAGGGTGGGCCGGGTTCGTGCTCCTGGAGCCCCCCCAGCACGGATGCGTTTCTGCCCCTGCCCTTCCTCACCCTGCCACTTTGTCCCCGTGGGGGTGGGGAGCAGAGAGCTCCCTCCTGGTGGAGAGACTGCCCAGTGGAGGCCACTGGTGTCCACGGCCACCCCCCAGGGCTAGAGCTTGTGGGGTCCGGGTCTGACTGCCTCTGGGCAAGGCCCCTGGGAGCATCTTGCCCAGGCCTTTTATACCTTACAGTGTAACTTTTTTATTTTATTTTACTCTGATTATGATTATTCAGGAGTATTATCTCTCAGATAAGTTTAGGGTTAGCTTTCTGATTTGTAACTTTTTACTGTGTTGATTTCTGTAATGGTTTGATTTTTTTTTTTCCCTGAGAGTAGGGGACAGGTGGGAAGAGAGGATGTCCATCAGGTTTCAGTCAGGACAAACCGCCGTGCCACACTCAGAAGGCCCTGCGGTGAGACACGCCGGGGCCGGGGGGGGGGGGGGGGGGAGTCGGGGCCTGGCGTCAGTGTCCCAGGGGCCTGAGAGAGACGCATATGCAGAGGGGCAACTTGTGCAGGGTTGAGGCATTTGCTGATGCCAGCGCCTGCGGCCAGGGCAGTTAGGGGTCATCTTGGGGGTTGGTGCAGTTTACCAGGAACGTGGCCAGGGCTTTTGTGGGTCCTTATTCTTCATGGATGAGCAGTCTTTCTTGTTTCCCTTCTTCCTTCCTCCTGCCCTCTGCTGGCGAGGGAGGCTCCCCCTTCCGCCCCCTGTGGGCATTCCCGCGACAGGTTCTGCAAACCCCAGTTACTTTCACAGACATTCCTGCTAGAAATTCTCGGACAAATACCTCTCTAGTTCAAATGCTGCTCACTTTCTCACATTGCTTCTGGAAGGGGAAGTAGTCCTTATGTTTTGCTGTTCAGACAGGGGTAGAGGACCCGTGACCATCAGAAGGGGAAGGCGGAGCTGGGGCCCTCGATCATTCCAGCCACATTCACTGGGCAGCAGAGTCCCTGCTGAAGGGGTGGGGGGAAGATAGCCATGGGGCCCCAGGACCCCCATTCTCTTCCTTGGGGTTCACTGATGGCGGAGTGGTGGTAGTCATGTCCTCCAGGGCCCCCGGGAGAAGCCCTAAGAAGTCATACTGGGTCTTGCTACAGCTGTAGGAGGAAGCAAGCAGCCTATATCTGGGAAGAGGAGCTGAACAGGCAGGGTAGGGGGTCTGATTGCCACCGGGGCCCCCATAGGACTTAATGCTGGCCTGAGGGAGTGTTTTTGTAGTTTTGAAATAAATAAAGTCAAGAATTCACACAACTGAGCTTGAAAAGGCTATCCACTAGCCAGCTAGGGTTGGTGGCCTTCCTGGATGGGGCCTCGTGTGGGGCAGCTGCCTTTTTCCTGCATCATTTGGCTCAGTCCCTCAATTTCCCACCAAGCCCACGTCTCCTCTCCAACCTCCACCTGTCTTTTCCAAAAGCTGAGGCCTGTCCCCTACCCCCACAGCCGGCAACACCTCTACACGCCTAAGTAAAATGCAATTGGGACCAAAAGTACAGAACTTTTGGTGTGTTCAGGATTCCAGATTTTGAGGGTTGGGGTGCAGAGAGTAAGGTGGTCTCAGTGAGTCAGGCAGAGTAAAGACCATCCCCCACCCCACCCGAGACATGCACAGAGGATTCTCTGGGGAAGTAGGGAGGTGGGTCCTTGGGTGGAGGATGGGGCAAGCACACACATGAGCCCGACTGCCTCCCAGGTCTTTTGGCGCTACCTTCCTGGTTAGGAGACACGGCTGCCACCCTGGGGCCTCCCTGCTGCAGTGCTCAGGGCAGACATGCCACCACACCACCGCGGACCGGACAGACTGGCAAACGAGCCCCGGAGTCGCCGGGTGGGACTTGGTGCATAAGGACTGTGTGCTTGGGGGTGGGGCGGGACGGGCCCGTTCATTCACGCCTATCAATGCAATTTCAGTTTTTGTTCAAATCCACAGCAAAATTCTAACACCTGCGGGCGGGGGATGTGTATAGCCTCCCTGGCAGTCCTACGTTTCTGGAGCTTCAGGGTTGTCCTCTGGCTCCAGAGCCTTGGCTACAGTCCCCCTCTCCCCTCCAGTGCCCTTTCCCACCCCTCACCTGTCTGTCCTCCTCATCCAGAGTCCCCAGACTGCCATTCAACTGAGTCGCCGCTGGCTGGAAGGCACGAGTCTCGAGGGGTGCTCTTCCAAGCCCCCAGCCCTTTCTGCACAGTGGGACACAGCCCACGGAAGGCAACGTTGCATGATGTCTGTGTGGTGGCCTTCTCCATTTCTCCCGACTGTGATCTCGTTGGGGCAGGGTTCCCTGAACGAACCCTCTCACTTGGGGGTTCCCTTGCCAAAGTCCAAGTGAGTTCAGTCAGCTCTGATGCAGGCAGGTTACAGATTTGACTTAGAAGGTCAAGGTTCTATAGTCGGCTTCAAGGGAGTGTGGGCCAGAAACTTGGCCTTTTCCTGCCGCCATCTTCCAGAGGACGTGAGCGAACAGGGACTGAGAATTACCCTTGGGGGTTGCTGGAGCAGGTGTCGGGGGCCTGTCTCCACCTCCATGCCCCAGCTGGAGCATAGTCACTCCCTCTCTCCACCAGCATGGGCCTGCATCTGGGGCTTTCACCCCAGGGAGGTGGCTGACCCCACCCCAGACCCCCACACGGATGTTATGGTGTCACGTGGACCCAGGCGGCCATCCCTCCTTGCTTTGGTGGCCCCAAAGCAGTCCAGGTGGCTGGAAATGACTGTCCCCGCCTCTGCAGCCCCCTGCCCACCCACACTGGTGGAGGTGCTAGCTAGCAGGGCCCTGGTGTAGGGCGGGAGCTGGGTGCCTGGAGCCCCCCCATTTTGTCCCTCCACCCTCCTGCATCTGGCTCCCCAGGGTCCTGGCCGCCCATCTCGCTCCTCTGCACTTCCATGAGGCCTGGTCCCTTCTGGGCCCCTGAGGGCTAGAGCCAGGGGCTCACGCCCACACCCTGCCCCCCAGCCCGGGAGCGTGGGGAGCTGGAGGGAAGGAGAGCCAGCCCAGCTCACTTGCTGGGTTCAGATGCACTTTCCTGCTTGAGATGCCCTATCTGTGCGCTCCCTTCATCCTGGTCCTGGCTTTCTTGAACACCATGTTTTTAGCATGTTTTTAAATAAAAACTGATATCGTGTCAAAAGCACAAACAGACAGTCTCCTGGTGGGGTGTTTGCGTTCGTGTGGCCACAATGGTGCTTGGACTTGTGGCCGGGGTGAGGGACACAGATGCGGGTCAGGCACTGGCTCTACTATTTGCTCAGGATACCCTACAGCAAGGACTTTCTCTCCCCTTCTCAGGCCCAGGTTCCAGGCCTGCTGGGCACAGTGGGGCTCAGTCCCCTCCGGGGTGCCCCTTTGTCTGGTGACTGAGGGCAGTTCTGTCCAGGGACCAGTCCCAGAGGCCCAAGCTCTCAGCAGGAGAGGTCAGCTCCCCCCTTGGTGTCTGTCACTGGTCACATGCTGCCCGGCTTGCAGGAAGGTCTGCAAGTGGGTTGGGGGAGGGGCAAGGAGTATGTCATTCATGGCTTCCCTGAGGGGCAGGGGCCATCGGTTTTAGGTACAAACTCTCCCCAGTCCCATTTGGGCCTGAATGTCTTCCAGGAATGGCGAGAACTTACAGCATAACTTGGCCCAGGCTGTGCTCTCTTAGGTGGGGGCTCTGAGACAGTCTCAAAGAAGGCACGGGAACAGCAGGTCAGGAGTCACCAGACAAGAGGTGGAACCCCAAGGTAGAGTGGCCCCCTGGCTGAAAGCTAGGGACCCAGGAGAGTAATCAGGAAAGGGAAGTCGGTACCTGGGGGGTGGTAGTGAGCTATGGAACCGAGATGTGGAGGCTCAGGGTGGAGGGCAAACCCCCCGACCCCATGCCTCCGTTTTGCTCTGGAATGGCCCAGGAGCAGCACTGAAGACTCCGCAGAAACAAGAGGGAAGTCAGACTAAATGACCGTCACTTTGGACACAGAAATATTGGCATTGCAATGGTTTCCTTCTAAAGCGCTCAGCGAAGAGGAGGAGGCTATTGATTGAGCCATCACGTTTTTGCTGAGTTTAATGACAGCAGTGGAGATGGACTACCCTGGCTCCTTAAGCTAACGAAAAGCAGAACCCCATGCCACAGGGCTTGCTGGGGCCCAGGCTCTCGGGAGCTGCTTGTGGAATGTCCTCACTGTGCCCGTTCAGACTGCCAGGCAGCGAGAGCCAGGCGGGGCAAATGGTAGGCACTGTCTGCTTTCCCTGGCTGGCCCGTCACGCAGAGCAGGGCGGGGACCCACTAGAGCAGGGCTGCACAGTGGTCTGTGGCTGATCCTGGTGGGTTGAGCCTGTGGCTCAGAGATTTTCCTTCTGGTGTCTGTGGAGTTCTAAGACCTAGCCTCGCCTAGCATGCTGAGCGGAGCTGATCCAACATGCGGGCAAGGCGGACCAGAGCCATCACTCCGTGGCCTCAGGAAGCTCCCTGCCCTTTGCCTCCCTCCTCGCGCCTCCCACTGATGCCCCCACCGGAATTCCTGGGATCCCAATGTATTCCCAATACATGTCTCTTCTCTGGAAAGGGACACCAGTTCCTGAAAACACTCGGCCTTCTTATTACAGGTTGGCACTCAGGAAGACACATTGAATTTGACCTAATCCCCAACTTGGGGGTTCTCTAAACCGCAAACAGGGACTCATGAGCTGCTTCCAGTGTTTTAGAAGTCCAGTGGAAATTGCTCAGAACCTCTTCACGGGTGCCCAGGCTAATGGAAGCATAGCCCTCATAGCTCTGGCTGCCCTGGACACGTCCTCAGTGCAGTGGCATTGTTGGCACCTTGCTGATGGCAAGGGTCAGATGGAAGCTTTCCTCACTGCCCTCTTCACCCCTGGCTTGATCCAAAGGATCCTCCCAGGTCTGGGTTCCTCACAGCACCCTCTCCTTTTTGCTCAGTCCTTGTTCCATTGGGTTTCAGCCCGAAGACAGAAGCAGGAGGAAAGGGAAGTAAGGGGTTCTCATGTATTTGCTTTAAGAAGAAGGTAATGGAATGATCTAGGCTTTTTGGACCGTGTCTCCTCCACCCCCAATGACCGTTTCTCTATTCTCAGTTGGGGAGAGGGAGTAGGAAGCAGGGTCCCAGCTCAAAGTGAGCCCACCTTGTGGTGACATGACAGCTTGGCATTCGGGCTGACATGAAGCATTGGCACCTGCTGGGAAGCAGTAGCTCTGGACAGGACAGGGCCAGCTGGTGGAAAACTTCACAGACCTTGCAGCTGCCCACCTACCTGAGTCCCCTACTGGCCACCAGAGCCTTTCTAGACGGCAGTGACACTCACCCACTGTCCTGTGCAGAAGGTGGGGGCCCAGACAGAAGCTTGTCCCTCCCAGGCACACTCGTGTTCTTCCACGCATGTGCACACACATGCACACTCACAGTGGTGCTGGAGGAGACCAGATGTCTGGGTCCAACAACATAGATGACCTTGCATGGGCCCTGGGTGGGATCCATTCCCTGTCTAATATGCAACCCACCAGAGGGCTGCTGCTGCATCTATTCAGGGAGTGATCTTGACCCAGGGTGCCGGGGAAACCCATGAGAGCTGACCAGGCTTGCAGACGAAATCTGCTTACATAGCAAGGGAGCAGGCCCTTCCAACTTTTCTCCAGGTCAGAGGCTCACTTCCCATCTGCTTCCCCAACCCACCCCAGTCTCACCATCTTGGGACTCTCAGCTTTCCCAGGGACTGTTCAGGCTGTCCCTCTTACCCACCCCATGAAGTTTCCTAGACAGATGAGTAGATGAGATCGAATGAATGGTTTGTGTCATCAAAGCATTGACCTGTGGCTCCACACTGGGTAACCTGATGCCCTCAGCTCCCCTGAGTACTAAGATTAAAGTCTTTTTGCATTTGGAGGAAAGAGGGTCCCACTTTGGATTTGGGGATGGAGACGAATTCGCTGGTCCAGGTGAAGGAACACAGTCACTCTGGAATGAGATGGGCTGGGGGTCCAGTAGGTAAAAGTGTGTGTCTTGGCTTCTGACACTCAGCCGGGAGCCTGAGGGCCAGCCGCTGGGGGCCCCTTGCCCCAGACCCCACACCACATGCAGCCTCTACTGTAGCCAGCCCCAGGCGATGCCCACAGCAGGACATGCAAATGGTAGGTGCACGACCAGAGCCGTCAGTGCATCATGGTGAGTGGTGCAGGGACACTGGCTGACCTCCGGCAGAGAGCGTTCAGAGGAATGCAGTCCAAGCCACTTGTTGGAGCCTGGCTCTTGCTTGCAGAATGGCATGCGTATAGGCGAGGCAAGGTCTGTTCAAACAAAGAATAGGTGGAAGCCAGACCAAGAAAAAGGATAGTCAGGACCCCAATCAGTGTGGTCAGTAGGTTTCCTAACAGGGCTCCCCCTTCCACTCCTCCTCCCCATGACTAATGTCTGCTCCAGCATGTGCAGTGGGCTGAAAGACATCTGATGAAATGATGATCTGAGATTTCCCTGCAGAGCAGGAAAAAAGCAACAGAAGGTAGTCCTAGATAGAAGTCCTTTATTATCGTGCCTCCCAGCAGGTGAGGCCAGGCTTACATGGAGGCCAGCTAAGGACAAGGCCACGTTCACAAAGATACAGTAAGTTCTCTATATGCAGTAGGTTAAGGCAACTTCTCAGTTTCTAAAATATTGTGATGACCCATATCCATGGGCCAGCTGGTTCCAGAAGCCCATCTGGCCTACTACTGGGCTGCCTGGAATTGCTAGTGGCACTTGCATGGGGTGTGTCAGGGGCAGAAGCAGGAGGGGAAGGGGGCACACGGGAGGCTGCAGGACAGGCAGGGCGGGGCCCTTGTGCTACACTAGAAAGTGGGGGCGATGAGAACAGAGCCGAACTCTCCCAAGGCACACAGAAGACGGGGCTGGGAACCTAATCTGCTCCCTTCCAGGAAGATGACCAGGCACCTGGTCTCCCAGCACGGTCACAGACCCACACAGAGGGCAGAGCAGGCACCACAAGAAGGCACGGCAGAAGAGGCGCATTCGTGGTCTGCACTTGCGTGGCGAATGGGCTGGGCTCCCGCCAGACATCCTGGCGATGCTGAGGGCTGATGCGCATACAAAGGAAGGTGGCCGAGTGTCCTTGGTGGGGTGGCCTGAAGCAGCGGTCCTCAGAGGGTGGGTCCAGGGGCCAGCAGTGCCAGCATTACCTGGGAACTTGTTAGAAACGCCAAGTTCTCCGCCCTGCACCTGCAGAGGGGACGCTCTGGGGGTGAGTCCTCTGGGTGACCTGATGCATCCTTTGGCTTGAGAACGTCTGGTTCCGAGACATCACTAGCACCCTCGGCCACGGGAGCGCCACCCAGCAGTGATACAAAGGATGCGTTTTCTCCGTAGCTAGTCAACCGCCTTCCCCTAGTCCTCCCCTTCTCTCCCCAGGCCCCAGGTGGCCAGAAGTGGAGAATGTTTGCAAGGCTGAAAGCAGGGTGGGTGGGGATGAAGGTGTTTCAGTCCACTTACTCTGCCTCCAAACCCTGGGATGGACCAGAGGGACCGATTCAAAGACCCAGCCTGACTGCAGGGCGCGAGGATTCTGGGGGCACATCACTGCCCCACCCCCACCCCCAAGGGTTGCACTGGTCCTTCCAGGCCTAAGTGGCTATGACCACGCACTGGCTGAGTGGCCTGAAAAGATTCCAGGCCATCAGCTCTGTGAGACAGAGCCCACACTGTGCACCCCCCACCCGCCCCGGAACCCTGCAACAGCAATGCAGGGGAGGGAAGGTGGTTAGCGTGGCCCCCCGGGGGGTCTCCTCCCCACCTAGGGTGGCTCTGAGTGCCTGTGTTGTGGGACTTTTCCCCCGGGGCCCCGCCAGGGGCAGGGACAGGTCTTTGTCATGCCCTCACCAGCCCTCCGTGCCCCAAGATGTGCTCTCTCCTGGGTGTGAGATTTCACATGCCCTATGCAGTTCCCTTGCTGAGGTCCCGTCTGCTCTTACCCGGTGTCAGCACCGGCACCTGGGGCGACAAGCAGGCCATTCCCCTAGCAGCGGTCCCTAGGTCCCCAGGGCCCTGCCTGCTGCCTGAGCCACCCCACTGCCTGGATGTCCATGGGAAAGAAGCCAGGCCGCTCTGCTGACTGCAGATGCGGTGGTTCATCTGCCCTGCTGCTGCTATTGGACAGTGACCCCCGAGGGACACGATGTTCCTGAACGTCAGCCTGACAGCTTCCAGCAGAGCTGGAGAGCAGGAGGACACCGAGCAGCGGGGGCTCCCAGCCCAGCGCCCCTGGCTGCCACCCAGCTGGGGGTGCCCGACAGCAGCCACGGCCACTGACTTGCCCATCTCTTAGCAGCTTGGAGCCTTAATTTTGTCTGTAGAGTGGGAGACTGTATCTTGTAGCGACCAGCATGAGAGAAAGCACTTATGTGACTAGCACATTCTAAGCACACAGTAGGTCCTCAGTAACCACCAGGACCGGGACGCTCCCCTTTGGCGAGGCCTGAGCACTGCCCCACACAGCACCCCCCGCCCCGGATTTGGGGCAAGGCTCCCGGGAGATGTAAGGAGAAGAAAGTTTCATAGACCTTTGAAGCAAGTCTCATTCCCTCACCAAAGGCTGGATTTCATTCCTGCCTCCCCAAGAAAATGAATGAGTGAAATGAATGAGACGGGTCATCCCGAGTCGGGGACAGGCCATGTCCTCTGAGGGTGGCTGCCCCAGGGCGCGGGCAGAGGGAAGGGTCAGGATGTGTGACTCAGGCCGCGTGGTTTCCAGCCACTGCCTTGGTTTCTTTTCTGGGTCCCTGTGTGCTCACGCACGACTGATAACAGCTTTCAACAGTCGTGATGCCCTTCTCTCTCCCTCCAAGGAACTCGTGAGCACGTCAGCCTCCAAGCAGTATCCTGGGTGCAGATCCGCACGCGCTCAAGTAGGGCGGGCGCCTCCTGGGCTCTGGACTCCAGCCTTCAGCGTGTCCTGAGCCAGATCCAGCTGTTCCTGGGTCTCCGTTCCCTCTGTCTCTGCCTTCCCTCCGTGCTGTGGGCACGGATAAGCAGAGGAGCGTTCTCTAAAACTCTGGGTCATTCAGTCTCTGCAGCTTGGACCCTCTATCCTCCTGCTGCTGTCAGGGTGGGACAGTGCCCAGGGTAGAATCACAGCTAATCCCGCCCTCCGCCCGGATGGGCTAATCCCATGTGGGGCCGGGGCCAGGAGGTCTGCCGATCACCCCGTTCCACCTCCACAAGCCCCGCTGACCTCAGGTACCACAGCACCCAGACCCTCCCCGGGCATCACCACTTTCCACCGGCCCCTCCAAGAAAGAATGCAGCTTTCAGCCCTCCCTTGGTGAGACCTGTCAGTCTGCCTCCTAGCCCTGTGGAGAGCTTGGGGATCAGTCATTTCCCAATTGCCTGCACGAGTCCTAAGGAGTTGGAGGGTAGCAAACATAGCCCCTGTACCGTTTCTTCCAGCCTTGGTGCCGTCCAGGATTTCTGGAAAGCTAGTCTCCCTGTTAATGAGTTTGCATCAGCAACCCCAGGGCCCTGAGGACAGAGGGGATAAGCCAGCTGGGGTTCCAATAGGTCCCGGAGGATGGCCAGGGTCGGGAAGTCATCTGCCCTGGGAAGCTGGTCCTCCCTCTGTGCGTGTGGGTGATCTGTGTTCTGAGGGGGCAGAGCTTCTGTCCAGCTGGGGGCTGTGTTTGGGGGCAGCAATGACCTGTGTTAGGGAGAGAGAATGCCCTTCACCCAGGACTGATGCAGGTTACCAAGAGCTGTGGTCATCATACTGGGACTTGGAAGGAGTTGGGAGGCAAGGTGTGACTTTTCTTGGCCTTGATCTTAGCAATAAGGGGCCACCCTCTCATGGTGGGGTGTGAAAGGTTCCCCAGCATGGGCAGCATGGGACCTGGAAGATACAGGAGCTGGGTGCCGGCTTCTCTGGCTACAAGCTACCTACTTGGGACAGCTCCCCCTTGGGGGTTGGGGGTCCCCGTGGCTGACTTTCAGGTTGACACCTGTTCTTTGGAAGACTGCCAGCATCTGTACTGTCCATTTCCCAGGGTTTTCCTTTTGTTCGATTCTCCCTTAGTATTTGAGAAAGTTCTTCCTAAAAAATTCCCTGCCTGATTCAGGGAGAGTGAAGGGACTGCATTCACTCTGGGAAGCGGAGCGATGGCTTCTGGAGGCGGCTCGGTGGTGGCCATGTGGCCAGGGACTGCGGGCCCTGGAGAAACGGGGTTCAGGGCAGAGCACCCCTCTACTCAGAGCTGCTACTTCTCCATAGCTCTAGCTTTGCTGGGTCTGTGATTCGGCCTAATCAGGAAGGGTTTTTCACTCCCACCAACAGGAAGAGCTGGAGATCATTTTAAAAGCCTGGCATTCCAGGCATGGCCTGAGAATCAGGCCATAGAGAGGAGATCCCTGAGGGGCGTATTACTGTGGACTGGGGCTCAAGGTCATGGTCTCCTGGGGGACTTCTCGCAGGGATGGCTTCTGGGCAGTGCCCAGGGTCCTGGGACAGCATGTGCTCATGTGGTGGCCACTTTACTTGCCTTGGTCTGCTCCCTGGCTCTGCCACCAGCCATCTCTGCCTAAACCCAGCTCTAGGGTCCTAACTGCACACCTCTCCACTGCTGGGCACTGCGGGAAGGAACCAGTGGCCCTGGAAGGGCACTCCCTTACAGGTGAGAAGGTGTGGGGGTGGGCACATCAAAGGGCTGGGTCTTCTGAGGGCAGAGCTTACCCTAACTGCCCCCACCCTAAGTATTTCCCAATGGGGAGAGAAAAGGACACCAAGCAGGGATAAGAGGAGGGGTGCTCAGCACCAGTGGGGAGCTCACGTGCCCAATGCAAAGAGTCCCAAAGGAGCTGGAGTCTTCAGACCTTCATTCCAGTTTCCGGAGCTGGGAGGGAGCAGAGGCTCTGATTCTCACCCTCCTGCAGTCCACGGACCCCTCACGGCTGGTGAAGGGAGGGGCACTGACGGATGGGTTCCCCCGCTTGGGGATCCTGGCAGTGAGCATTTGGAAGTAGAGGGAGGGGGCCGAGGGACCCTGGCCTGGTAGGGAGATCCGCAGGGGTCAGGGTTTTGGGCACTTGGTAGGTCCAAAGGGGCTCGGCAAAGCGGAGGGGCTGTTTCTGGGAGTTTCTGGGAAGCTGAGGCTGACTCTGCAGGCCTGGAGGGTGGGATCTGGGCCCCTGTCCTTGGGAAGGGCCGTCAGAGGGGGATGCAGTTGGCGGTTAGTAAAAATGCAGCTGGAGCCTCTGGTGTAGGCAGCAGGTGAGAACCATCCCGCAGATCTGCCGGGTGGAGAAAGCAGAGGAGCAGAGAGAAGTCAGAAGCCCAGGAAGCTGCTGTCCCCGGACTGCCCTGGGGCAGGCTGGTCCCACTTGGGTGCACACGTGGGGGACCTTGACAAAGGGCAGATTCCAACTCGGGAGGCCTGGGGTAGGGCCGGGAGATTCTGCATTTCTAACAAGCCGTCCACTACGGGTTTGCGGCCACCAGAGATGGTCTAATTTAACTAGATCCTGCAGGGTCTTCGTTCTACTCCTCACGGCTGTCTGAAGCTGTTCTTCTCCAGGACAAATTCTGTCTGTGTCTTGCTGCTCTCAGACTCCAGAGCAGAACTAAGGTTCGTAGTCAAATCTCTGATGTACAAAAGCCACAGGGGAAACAGAGGGACCTCCAGAGCTGTCACCAACTCACCCTGGAAGTCAGCTTGCAATGCGGCCCACGCCAGCCCCTGGTCACATCCACTAGCTGAACAAGGAGGCATGAGAGCGTCCTGCCCAAAGCAGGATAGTCCAGGAAAGTCACCATCCCCCTGCAGGGCCTTACTTTGCTGATCTCTAAAATGCAGAACAAGAAGCTGGGGCTGTGTCAGACCCAGGAGGCCCATGACGGCCCATGACGGTGGAGGCCCATGACTGTGTGCATCGCAGCGATGCCATTGGATCCCGACTCCCTGCACACAGGGCGGAGGCACCATGAGGGCAGCCCCGTGACTCTCCTGTGGTGCAAGGGCAAAGGTGGACTTCCCTAGAGATGGGGTACATGCCCCCATTGCTCCCAAATGTTTCCAATAGCTGCTGCTGACCGGATCTTGCCAGAGCATATCTGGGTGCGCCTGGAGCTCTGACCAGTGGGGGGGGAGGGGAGGCTGGTGGAGCCGCCGAGGTGCCCGCAGGCATCTGGCTCCTCCTTGCAAGGCTGGCTTAAGGAGGGGGCCCAGGAGGAGCGCTGCTTCTCGCCCCTTCTCCCGCACTCTCCATTCCTTCCCCGGGAGGATGGTGGGGCCCTGCGAGCACAGCTTTCAGCTTTCAGACTCGGCACTCAGAGCTGTGCTGATCCACATCTAGATTCGGGGCCCCAAGCTGAAGGCGGCCCGCCAGGTCGTCTCCTCTCCCACAGGCTTTGGCAGGGGCCATCACAGCCAGGCCACCCAGGTGTCATAAGGCACACCCTCTTCCCTGTCCCCAGCTTGTGCTTTGATGGCTAATCTGTGCGGTTACCTGGATCTTTCTGGTTCTTGCTGAGAGGAAGGCCATATGGGAAGAGTTGGCCCTGCACAGACTTGTGGCCACATCTTCCATGGTGTATGGTCCGTGCCAGGGGCCTGAGGGAGTGGAACTTCCTCCCAGGGAAGGCACATGAGCGGGGAGGTGTATGGGCCAGAATCTTATCGTGCGTGTCCACACCCCCACCCCCCCGACACATGCAGAGGGGTCAAGGATGCACTCATCAACACACGCGTGCACACACACAAGCACCCTCATTCGTCCAGAGGAGTACTGGATGCCCTCTGGTCCCTGAGCGAGCCCCAGCCTCTCCTTCCTGAGAGAAGACATGCAGAAACCTGCACCAGTGGCTTCAGGTGGCCAGCAGGATGAGCAGAGAAAATGTGGGACAAGTTGAGTGCAGAGGCAGGAAGGGTGGGGACTGGCTGGGGGGTTGTGACCCAGCCGGGGGGAGCAGGGCTGCATGGTGCCCGGCGGCCTCTCCTGGCAGCCTGCCTAGGTACAGCCATTTGAACAGGGAGGGGGTGTGCTTTCAGGTTCTTTTGAAGTTTTGGGGCCAATACCTCATTGTTATCAAGAGCATCAAGGAAGGGCCAGGGAGGTCCCAGGAAGCCAATCCAATATGATCTTTCAGTTTTCCTTTTAATGACTTGCAGACCCCAATGATGGCTGTCTTGTGAATTTTCCTGGCTCTGTGACATGTTCCAGTCTGGAACCTCGGGGTGGGGGTAGGGTAGATTCTCTTTGGGGCTGTGGGACCTTGGGCACAGTTATATCCCTCTCTGAGCCTCAAAGCTCCCTTTATCAATAGGGAAGCCTCCAGACTATTCACTGGTTGACAGCCTATCCTGGAGAGATTCTTTAAAAACGAGGAACATCACGGTTCCCCTCCCACACCCTGAGCCTCTGAGAGGCCAGAAAGTGGCTCTCCTGAGCCCTCAGGATAAAGCTCTTCCCCCACAGCAGCCAGCAGGGCTTTATAAATCCAATTCCCTCACGCTACCACTCTTCCCCCTCTTGATTCTTCCTGTCAGACTCCTTCAAGATTTAATTAACTATCACTTCCTCCAGGAAGCCTTCCTTGACTGCCCATGACAGGTTATAGCCTCCTATGAGCTCCCCCAAACACCAAGTCTCACACTTGCACAGCACCCCTGACTGCAGGCGACAACCCATGTTCTGTGTGTCCTCTCCCTAGAGTGAAAGCTTGCTGGGAAAAGGGGACACATCCTGCCCACTTGTGGGCCCGGCACCGGGCGCAGAACAGCTCTCCCTTCAGCCTCTGCATGGAGGCTTCCAGAGTGTGTGTGTGAGCAGGGCGGTAGGAAAGAGAGCTGAGCCACTACATCCTTTCAGGGCGGAAGTTTCCCTGCCAGAGTAGTCTGCCCATAAGGGAAGCTGGCGGCTGTGTGGCTGTGAGCCAGTAAGCATACCATGGGGCTTGGTGTCTTCAGAGGCATAGGAACAGGGTGGGCCCAGCGTTCTCTGCCTCATCCCAGACAGTCTGAGCCTGATCCCATACGTCCAGGGCTCGCTGCACCTCCTAGAAGGAAAAGTCTGATTTGGAGGCACCTCAAGGTCCCAGTTATCCCTTTCAGTCTTAAAATCCTGAGTCGTGAATCCCATGCCTGGGGTGGACAGAGGGGCCCTGCAGGGTCTTGCTGGAAGTAACAGGTGCATGCCCAGAACGTCTGGCTGCAGCGTGGGAGGGACGAGCTGCCTACCAAGGATAGGGCGCCCTGCTGCAGTGTCCTGGCCAGACCCCCGGCTTTGCTGCACCTGCAGCCACACACAGCTTTGTGTTCCGCAGGGACTGCTGCTAGAAAATTCTCATTGTTAACACATTCTCCTCTCTGTCTCCTTGTAAATTCTACCCGTGGCTCCTGTCTGTCCTCTGGTCCCTCCTGGGAACATCTCCTTGCTCCCCCCGCCCCCCATCTGCCTTCAGGTGCTTAAGGACTTCAGTGATGGTGCCATCTTCTCCTGGCGCCTGACCTCTCCCACGTCTGACTTCCAGATGCTCCGTGGCTCCTGTCACTCACATGGGCCAGTGTTCTCATTCTGGGTGCACACGGAACCCACCAGGGAGCTTTACAGGATGCTGGTGTCTGGGTGCCAAAGCCCCAGACGGTGTGATTTGACGGTGCTGTGGTGTAGCCTGGCCAGTTCTAAAGCTTGCCAGGTGGCCTCCTTGTGCAGCCAAGGTTGAAGCCTGTGGCCACGGAGGCTCTGTGGAGATCCTCTGTCCCTCCAGCCTGCCACCAGTATTAGTGTCTGGTCCACACAACCACGGGGCCACAAGACACTCGTGGCCAAACCCCAAACAGTCGCATTTTCTGATTGGCATTCACACCATTTACAAGACGTGCTTTGACCTTCTAGAATACTGCAGCATATGAGTCTCACTGAGGTGGCATCCTTACCTGAAATCATGGAACCTTAGAGCCCAACCCCTGCTTCAACCCGAGCAGCTCCTCCACATGTCTCACCTAGGCAGATCAGGAAAGACTGCCTCTTCACAGAAGGCCTGAAAAACTCCACCTCCTCCGTTTTATAGGAAAGGAACCCGAGGCTCAGAGAGGGAATGTGACTTCCTCAAGGTCACATACTAAGAGGGGAGGCCCTCTGACTTCATAGCAAGGTCTCCTCTGGTCCTGGAGACCATGGAAGCAGGACACCGCCTTATCTCTTGAGCCTTGGGGGTCTTGGAAGGACCAGGCTGGGGGCATGGTTGGGGAAGGCGCCTGGCGCCTGCTCTGATGCATGAAGACTGGGAGCCCGGGCCCAGGCCAGGCCTGAGCCCTTCCTCCCGGCTGGCGGCCAACCTGGGCTTGGGGAGCTTAGTTCCAGCATCGGCCAGCAGAGGGCGCTG
This sequence comes from Mustela lutreola, assembly GCF_030435805.1. Lineage (NCBI taxonomy): Eukaryota > Metazoa > Chordata > Mammalia > Carnivora > Mustelidae > Mustela > Mustela lutreola. The sequence goes on from NC_081297.1 coordinate 45,331,663, forward strand.
TGACCGAGGCTTGGCTGCCTGAGCTCCAGCAGGAGCCGGAAGGAGGGGAGAGGCTGGACAACGGTGGGGTCCACAGCGGAGGCCAGAGGAAGCTCCTTCTGAGGGACAGCGAGCTGAGGGGGACCGAGATTTCATGGGTGTGTGTGTGTGTGTGAGGAGGAAGCCCCTGCAGGCCCGTAGCAGCCTGTCTGACAAGATGGTCCCCTGGGCAGCATCTGCCTCCCCCCTTGTTTCACCTTGACCTTAGGCTTGGGGTACTGGCAGATCCCTCCCTGACCCCGGCCTCACTGGCCCTGTCCTCAGCTTCTACAGGCTCCCAAGGCCAGAGAGGTCTGGAAGAAAGGGGTGGAGAATGTGGTCCCGGCCTGGTCATTGTTCACGCTGCACAGGTCCACACACCTGAAGCAGACAGCAGGTTTCTGGAAACTTCAGTGGACCCAGGGGCTGGAGCACACAGCAGCCCTTCCTCAGGCCCCGGTGGCAACTGCCCAGCTCAGAAGGCCTGTGCTAGGGAAGTGCAGAGAGGGGGCGTCTGATGTCCCCCCGGGGCTCCTGGCCTGCCTGCGAACCAGTGGAGGTGGAAGGGCAGGAAACAACTTTCTGAGAAGGCTTTTTCGAGAGACAATGTGCCCACGTGGAAATGAATCAAATAATGATGGATACCATTTATTGAACACCTGCTATCTGCTCAGCGATGAGCCAAGTGATTTACATATATATTGCTAATCCTCTCACCAAACGAGGGATAATTAGCCCCATTTTACAAACGAGGACCTGAGGCCCAGAGATGGAATAACCAGCCCGAGGTTGCCGGGTGCCCCCCCTCCGGCGGGTAGAGCCCCGGGGACGAGGCTGCTGCTAGATCCCCCGGGCGCACAGGCAGACGTGGCTAGGCCACGCGGTGATCTGGGAGGAGCCCCACCCTCGCAGGTTCTCCGTGCCAGCAGCTGCTACAGCCCCGGCTTTGCTTTCCATGGAACTCTCTGCTGGGGCGGGGTGGGGGAGGGACTGGAAGGAGCTGGGGAAAGCAAAAGACCAAGAGCCAGGAGACCTGGGTGCCTGTTCAGGATGTGACACCCTCGGGAAGTTTTTTTTCTGGGTCTCAACTTTTTGATCTGTAAAATGGGAGAATGCGGACACTCGCTGGGTGCGGGGTCTCAGGATGCGGTGGAGATCCGATGACAGAAAGTACCTGAGACCGCTCTGAGGTCTGCACATAGCTGGACCATAGCCACGTGCACTTACGGGGAGGCACAGAGAGTGGGTCACATTCATCACCTCATTCTGATCTAGACCTTATGTGTTGGGGATATGATCCCCATTTTGTGGAGGAAGCCGTGGTGGGGCAGGGATGTAAGGGCTCTGAGGGGCACAGGACCAGAGGCAGGGTTGGCCCCAGGGCCTCTGATGCCCCGGCCACTGCTCTCACCCGTCCCCTGGTCAGTGCCTGTGGTCCAAGGAGCAGGAAGGGCCGGGCAGCCTGGAACTCCCTCTAGCACCCGCTGGGCCCTTGCCGCCTGTATCTGCCCCACCCCAGGGTGCCCCTCCTGACTCCCCTCTATGGACCCTGGACTGGAGCCACTGGGAGAGCACCACTGACATCCTGGGGGTTAGCAGGGGGCCAGATGGAGCCCCGAAACAGCAGAAGGCCTAGCTCAGAGCGGAGACCTGGGTGTGCACAGGGAGCACACATCCATTAGCACACATCCATGTGCACACACATACAGGGACGAGTGCATGTCCATGCACATACACACACGTGCACAAGCACACCTATACACATACCCATGCATACCACCCCACATACGCTGAGATGCATGCGGACAGCCCGCGGCCCACACACACCCCAGCAGGCTATGCATACATGCCCACGTGCACACACACGGTGCAGGCACATACCTGAGCTCACACGCACTCATTCTCCTCCCAGGTCTCTTATAAGTTCAAGAGGGCCCCCGGGGCCCCCGGGCATTTTCCTTCATCTTTTCTGGGGAACAGAGTGACTATGTGATTCACCCTTGGCTGCCGAGGGAAGGTGGGGAGAGGAGGAGGGGAGGGGAGGGCAGGGCAGCACAGGGCTGTGCAGATGGCAGGTGATTTGCAATCCTCGCCAATGGGAGAGGGGTTCCCAGATCTTCTAGACAACCCCCTGTCCCAAGTCCACCCCCCCACAAAGCTCACCTGCAGACAGGCCACCCCGATGCCCACCGCCCCCATGAGCAGCAGGTGGTCAGCCAGGAACTGTTCTAGCTTCGTGATGCAGCCGCCCTGCAAAGTAAGGGCAGGTGACACAGGGTGGCCCAGAAGCTGGCGAGGCCGGGGAGGGGAGGGCTGGCAGGGGAGCTGCAGTCCACCCAGCTGAAGGCAGGCCAGAGGCTTAAATGGTCTGGTCCAGCCTTTCAGTTGCCCACAGGCTTTGCAGGTGACCCAGGGGCCTGCCATGATGTCTCAGAATTCCCCAGGGCTTTTTGTGCAGACCATTGAGGGCCTCTTCTTGCCTCAAGGCCAGTGTGTACGTGTGTCCTGCGCCCCCGGTCCCCATGTCCCTGTCCTTTGCGGGTTGGGGGCAGGGGCTCCTGGATGGCCGGGACCTTGGGCGCTTACCTCCACCTTGTAGATGTTGGAGGGATGGGCCCTCTGGCCACAGCGGGTCACCACCGTCTTGCAGCAGCTATCCGGCACCCGGCGGCCCTCGGCCTCCTGAGACAGGATGTAGGCGCTGTGCTGCCAGTCGGCAGAGCTGTTACTCCCACAGCACTTGAACTGGAGGGAGAGACAGAGGCTAGGGGCAAAGAGTGCACATTGGGCCCCTCCGGCCCCTCCATGGCGGGGCTGCAGGACGCATTATTTGGATATTAACCCAACCCCTCTTTGTTCTCCCTGTGAGTTTTCCTGTGCCTATTTTGAGCAAGGAGCTGGTCTCTTTGGGGCCCTTCTGTCCCTGCAGGTACAGAAGCCAGCTGCGAGACGAGACCCCTTCTGGCCACCCAAGTCCTGTAAGGAGATGACGCCGGGGGTCCTGAGGGCAGGGGGGGTCTGTGAGTAGATGAGTGGGGAGTAGAAGCAGGTGGGTCCCTGAGAGCGTGCGGCCGTATATTCTTGGGCAGAGCCCAGGGCAGGGCCAAGACCATATAGTGGCGGGAGTCACCCAGGGGGCAGGAACCCAGCCTCACTAGAGGCTCCTGGACCCTCACTGAAACCCTGAAGCCTCACAGCCCTCAGACCTGCAAGGACACAGAGGGTCCCAGAGCCCCAAAGCAGGCAGGTCAGTGCTGGCCGGGGGGCTCCAGAGCAGGAAAGCGCCCTCCTGGACTCCAGTGACACACAGGACATTGCTTCTCTCTTGCCCTTCTGAGAGGAGGAGTGGAGAGCCACAGAGTCAGCTGTGTTGAGGCCATCTCTGGTGTGTGGGCAGCAGGCAGGGTGAGAGGTACCCTTCGTTACCAAGCATGTGCTAGGCAGCTACTGTGTGCCAGGAGTGAGGCTAGCTGGGGCTCACGTGAACCATGTGGTTCCCGGCTTTCTGACCCATCTTGGTGGCTTACTAGGAGAGACCCGGGGAGACGGGGGCTGAGTAGATCCAAGGAGGAGGGGTGAGCGACTCTGCTCATGGGCCTGGAAGGGCACAAGGAAGAGGAGGAGCCCCGAGGAATCAGGCAGGACGGAAGGGCTCACAGAGCCAGGAAAGGTGGGGGGGTGCCGGAAGTCATGTGGGATTATACTTCCATGTGTCCCCTGCACAGGTGACTCAGCCTCTCTGGGCTTCCTTTTTGTCACCTGTCAACGGGGCTAACGATGTACCCCCACGCCGGGTTGTGTGAGGGGTACAGGAGAGGTGGTTCTGGGAAGCCCGGAGAAGAGAGCCCTGCAGGGCTGAGCCGTCAGGAAGAGACTCCCTCTCGTGATGCTCCTTTCCTGAATACAGGTGTGTGGGCGCCATGGGACATAGCGGGGCGCAGCCCACAGCCCAGATGCTGGCCCTGGCCTCAGGCCACCGCCTTCTCGGGGCTGTCTCCTCGGGGCCTAGGCTGCAGGCTGGGGCCCAAGTTCCCTCATGCCCCCTGGTTCTGGCTGTGGCTGGCACATGTGGGTTGAGGGCCATACGTTCCGGTGCCCATGGAGGCCCTGGGCATTGGCAGACGCTGGCCCCCAGCGGTGCCCTTCCTCATGCTGTTCTCCACTCTCTGACTGCCCCTCCTGTCCTTCCCACAGAGGCAAACCCAGGCACTCCTTTCTGGTCCCCCCAGTTGGCCTCCCCAGCTCTTTCCTCCACTCTGAGGGGCCTCCCAGACTAGTGCTGGCTGCCCATGCCTGATGTGTGTGGGGCTCCGGGCAGAAGGCCTCGAGGGCAGATTCAGGCTCAGTTTCTCATGAGGGAGCCCCCACAAGTGCAGACTGAGCTTTGGACAGGACTGACCAGCAGGGTGTGCATGGGCTGAGCATGTGGGTGTGGGTGTGGGTGTACCTGTGTGTACACGGGGGCCCCTAGCCACTAGAGCAGAGTCCAAGAGACGCCTCTGTGCAGAGCCTACTGGGAGCTAAGCCAGTCTTGGGGAGATGAGGCAGGTGCCTCCCCCACTGAACTAAAATTCCCTAGTGCTCCGAGCCCCACTAACTTCTGCTTCTGCCGACTTCCCCGGTATTCCTGGCAAAAAGACCTAGGCCTCAGGCCCAGGGAGGGGTCTGTAGTGACAGAAGTGGCAGGCTAAGGCTTGGGGTGGGTTGGCAGGAAGACAGGGGACCAGAGCGGGCAGGTAGAGCTTCCTCAAATTCGCAGACCCCAAACCATCGGGATCCTGGAGCCACACTGTCCCAAAGAACTTTCTACAATGATGGGAATGCCTTTTACTTTTACTATGCTGTCCAATTTGGTGCCCCTAACCATGCATAAAGGTTATTGGGCACGGGAGTGTGGCTAGTGACTGAGGAGGTGACGTTTATATTAAATTTAAATGTGCACGGCCACACATGGCTAGCGGCCATCCTACAGCCCAGAGAAGGTCTGAGCTCCATCTGCCCCTGCTCTATCCCTGGCAGGACCCCAGGCCTCACTGGAGGGATTTGCTGAGCCTCTTCTTGGAAAGACCCCCTTTCAGCCCCGCAGCTCACCACTGGGAAGCTTTTACAGCGGCCGGACTGCCTGTTACAGATCCCACCTGGGGACCTCGGCTCTGCTCCCAGGGGAGGAAGCAGGCAGCACTGCAGTGGAAGGAGCCCAGATCCCTGGGCAGAAGGAGGGTCCTTCCCCTTGCACAGCTAGCTGGCTGCCCACAGGGGCCCAGCAGGGAAAGGCAGCAGGGGTGGGGCTTGGAGGAAGCAGTGAAGGGGGCTGTGGGGCCGGGGGGCTACGGTGAGGGGCCAGGCACAGGAGGGATCAGGACAGAGTGTGGGCTCAGTACACGCTTTTCATGGCGGTACAGACTTCTGCAGATGTGATCGTACTGAACGCCCAACATGCCCTATGAGGCCGCACCTTAGAGGCAAGTAAAGCTCAGAGAAGGTAAGTAACTGGCATGGCGTCACAGACAGGAAGAGACAGAGTGGGGATCTGGGCCCACGTGCGCACGGCCTTCAAGCTGGCCGGGCGGGTGCTTACGTCCTGCTGGAGACGGTCTACGGACGTTGTGATGTCCGCGGCTCCGGGCTGCCTGTAGTTCTCGGCCAGAGTCCGGGCCAGGTGCTGCTTTAGTTCGTCACTGAGCTGGAGAGCGGAGAGGGAAGGCGCCATCAGCAGAATCGCTCAGGCCCGTCTTGCCCCCCAAGGCCCACCCTGAGCCAGGCCAGCTCATTCCCAAGCACCGGGCATGCTGAGCGGTGTGAGGGCAGAGGGGTCCCAGTGTAACGGGAGCGTCCATAGGAGACGGCACAGGACACGGGGTTCCTGGAGAGAGGATGCATACGCATCCTCTATCTCCAGAGAGGAGATGGGCAGAGCTGGGCTGGGGAGGGGCCGGCTCAAAGCCAGTGGGAGGGCAATGATCCTGGGCCCCAGGGAGGGGGAAGTTTAAAATCTTTTTTTCATTTGATCATGAGGTGATACTCAAAATATTTACAGTTACCCTGTGGGAAGCCATCGGTTGTACGGGTACTGGCTTAAAAGAACCGGTGCGGTCATCTGTCTCATCCGGTCATGATCTTGAACCCCTGACTCACAGCACCGGGTGGGAAGGCACCTGACTGGCCAATTTGTCCTTGACCGACGCAGGTAGGCGAGGCCTGGGGTGGTCTTCATAGTCCGGCAGGCAGCCCTGGCCCCAGCCTTGGTCCTTGGATGCCTGACAGCTGGTTTCGTCCTCTATCTCTGCTTTGGAGGGGAGACGGGCCACCCCACCTCCCGTGGGGTGTCCCCACTCTCTGATTCCCACGCTCAACACATCAGATCCCCAGATGGGGCAGAGAATTGCCGGAAGTGGGACAAGAAGGAGGACCTGATGTGCCGAGGACTGATGGGGCCTGGGAGTCAAGATCCCCCTGGGGTGTCACTGCCCTAGCTCCCCCATTCCTGTTCACCCTGCCCCATGCTGTCACCTCCGGGGTGGGGGGGTGCTGATGGGGAACATAGTAGGACACTTGCACTCACCCTCTGGTAGTACAGGTGGGCCAGGACCCCCGCCACCAGCTCAACCAGGAAGATCACCAGCAACAGGCAGAAATACTAGGAGAAAGGAGTGAAGGTGGTCACCACAAGGATCAGGCCCCAGTAGGCAGATGGTTCTCCCTATGACAAATGTCTCCCCCAAGCAGTGAGGGGGGGTGGGGTGACCCGCCAGGGACCCCATCACTCATACCATCTTCCCCCTCTTACCAACAGCTCTGGATAGACTTGCCTTTCCCACCTGCTGGCATGGAGTTCCCCACTCACCCCTTCACCCACTGGTCTACTTTCAGTTCCTTAGCCCACCCACCCAACCAGTGCTCATTAAACACCCACTACGGGCTGGATATCCTAAGTAAGACAGTCATAGCCCTCAAAGCTATGGGTCGGCAGGGGGGAGGGCACAGATAATTAAGTGATTATAATGCTGTGTTACAAACGTTACAAAGGGGCAAGTCCCAGAAAAGATGGGCGGTCCTAGGTGGAGGAAGGCAGTCAAAGAAGGCTTCCTGGAGGAGGTGACACCTGAATGGCATCTCTAAGGAGGAGCTTCCAGGTGAAGAAGGCAGGAAGCATGTGCCAGGCAGAGGGGAGAGCATGTGCAAAGCCTGGAGAGTGCAGAGGGAAGTGGAGGGAGCAGAAGAGGCTGGGCAGCCGCCAAGGCTCAGGAAATTGCAAAAGGCACCTGCCCGGGGAAAGGTATTGGGCCCTTCATGGCCCTGCAGTGCATTCTAAATTCCGGTCGCCACTACTGCTTGGCCTTGTCCAGGCTCGGGGCTGCTCTGCACGCTTCCTGGCCTGTGGGCTGGTTTCCTGGCTCTGCTTTCGGCTGTGACCTTTCCTGTATCTGCGAGGCAGGAGGCTCTGGGACACTGTTCCATCCTGGGGTGTTCTTGCAGAGGCCAACAGGTCAGACATGTGTGTTAGGCCCATCTGGCTAGGATGGGACGGGGAGGGGCTCCAGGCAGGGGAGAGGGCACAAAGGGAGGGAGAGAGGAGGAGGAGCAAAGGAGCACTGGTGCCTGAAACGGGAGCCCTCTGTGGCAGCCCAGCAGCGACGCATGCCCCATGCACAGCAGTTGGTGACACCTCCTTCTCCCCCAGGCACCACCCGTCAGCCTGGCCATGGTCACTGGGATCCCTGGATTGCAGAAGACACTCAGCCTCTGAAGGAGCCTTGAAACTTTAGGACTCCTCCAAGTAGGGGATGTGATGAGAAGACACCTGGCAGGGCAGGGGCTGTCAGGCCAGTTGGGGGGTGATGTGAGTCCACGGGCCCAGAGACCTTGCCTGACCATCTCCCAGAGCCCAGCATGGAGCCAGGCATGGGCAGGACTTAAACACAGAGGGAGGAGAGGGTATTTCTTTTCACGAAGAACGTTCCATCCACGGGCAAGTTAAGTCAAGTTAAGTCAACTGCGCGCCTCACCCACAGCCATTTTACTGAGCCCACGGTCTCTCAGGCTCACAACTGCCCACCCCCCGGGGTGAGGGAAGCTCTGAATGATGGCAAGAGTCCAAAAGGAGGTCCCTGGTACCTCCTCCCCTACATGCCCCAGGCTCCGTGCCGCCCCAGAAAAGGCCTCTGGTCTGCATGTCCGAGCTTGGTCCATCCCCCACCAGGATCGGGCAACCCCCGGCCACCCCTAGGTGAGGCTGTGGAGAAGGCTGGTGGGGTGAAGTGGGGGACACAGCAGCCTTGTCAGCCCTGTGCCGCCTCTGGATGGAGGCTCAGGCTGTCTATAATCTCCAGGGCACCTGGGGTGAGGTCTAGAAATGGAGGAGGAAGCTGCAGGCCCATGAGGGCATATTTCCTGGGGCTCGGGGGTTTCTCAAACCCCAGGAGAGGTCTGCTGAAGGAAGGCCCTGTGTGTCTGGGGCAAGGGAACGTGTGGGGTGCTGTGCAGGCCTGCAGGCAGGGGCTGACGAGAGGCCTGTGGACGGGGCCTCTCTGCCTGAGGAGGTCTGGAAACCTGAAGAACGGTGGTGGAACGTCAGTGAGCTCTGGTGAGCCTCGGGCTCTGCCACCTGCAGGCTCTGAGAGACATGGGTCCGGCATCCCAAAGAGAACACGTGGCTCTGAGAGTCGGGCGAGCTGGGTTTTGGCCTCCTCAAGTCCTGCACACAGTGCAGCACCCAGAGCCACACGCGGTGGCCGTACCTGTGGGACCAAGCCCGTGGATGGGGAGAACGGCCCCTTCGATGTCCTGTCCACCCCGAGCAGCTGGAAGGACCCAGAGGGAGGAAATTAAGCTTCACGGTGGACTGACCTGCTTCTCACTCCCAGAGCTTGTGGGTGACAGACAGCCCGAGGGGAGCCAGACTCGTCAGCCAGTGGCGGGCCCAGTGGCCTGGGCCAGGCTGTTCCCGTCCTGAGACAGCCCAGAGCGGCACTGACATCTGGCAGCTCCTCTCGGACTCCGCTGCCCTTCCTGCTCACTCCAAACTGCCCCCCACAACCCCCTGAGCCCAGCGCTTGGAGGCTACCCCCCTCCTACCACACAGGACCCTGCGTGCAGGGACGGCCAGCCGGCGGCTCCCAGGCTCCCTGCTGCACCCTCAGCTGCCCTCTGGGGCATGGGAGGCAGAGCCGAGGGAGCCCGTAACTGAACGGGACCACGCTGGCCGCTGGCAGCAAGGAGGACAGCATCTTGGCGTCTGGCTGCCTTCCCTCTGTAGGGGTGGGAGAGGCTCCTCTCCCCCTCACTGCTCACGATCCCGGATCACGGGGGACTGTCAGCCGAGAGTCGCGCTGGACGGTGTCATGAAGACTCGGCAGTGGCCTGCCACTCCCCAGGGAAGCCACTACCACCGCTGGTGCTGACGCTGCACTGGGAAGGGGGTGACGGGAAGAGAGAGACCTGAACCACAGCCCTGACGTCATGGCGGCCCACACTAGTACACGCCAGCCCCTCAAACCTCTTGGGAGGCATCACACGGGCTACTCCACCGGACGGAGCTGTCAGGAGTGGGGACAGGGCTCCCTCCGGCCCAGGAGCCCCGGCTGCTCAGAGGTCCTTGGGGTTTTGGGGGGCCGACAGTGGGCTGCCAGGGAGAGGACAGACAGGCTGGGTGGCTGGCCGGCATGGGCACGGGCCCCAGGCAGTGGCTTTGGTGGCAGAAGAGCTGCAGGTGCGTGACTCACCTACGCGGGGGAGGCTGTGGGGAGCCATGAATCACGGCTCCCAGGAAGCAGGCAAAGGTTCATGCTCGCTGGGATCCTCCTGCATGGAGGGTCCTGGCGGCTCTGCCTCTGGAGTTGGCGGGCTGGAGCCCTGGGGAGTGGGGCCAGGCGAGTAGGGGTTTGCCACGCAAGGCCATGAGCTGTGACAAATGCCTTGCCTTTGCCACTTCCCCTTCCACTGTTACCAAGCCTCCCTGACTCCCTCAGTGTGCTGCATCACCCCAGCACGTCTCTGGTACAGAGGCCGCAAATCTGCAAAGCAGTGCTGTTCCTGTACACGGTTCCCGAAACACAGGCCTAGCCGCCCGGCCTCCGGTGTTTGCCCGCAGTGTCCCCCTGCCTGGAATTCCAGGGCCTGCCTGTCCTTCGTCACCCAGCTTGGCCGTGGCCTCCTCTGAGCCCTCCCTGGGTCCACAGTGGGTGTTGGCTTCCAGCCCACAGGGTGCTTCATCTGCTCCCCCTTCGACACAACATTCTGCGTGGTTCCTTCTCCCCAGCTAGACTTTGGCCTGTCCCTGCATCAGCCCTCGGCCTGCCATCCTGTTCCTCACGGGCTGGGTGGGCGATGCGACCTTGCCCACCACTTTATGGTTTCCCTTGCTTCGGGTGTTAGGGCCCCACCTCCCCAGAAGGCCTGTGGGCTTCTGGTGCTTTGGGGTCTTTCCCAGTGCCCGGAACGGGGTTGGGTCTAGACGCACGCTCCGTAAACGTCACCGGATCAAGACCTGTGGGTGCCCTTCTTACCAAGCATGGTGTGGGGCCGAGGGGACAGGCCAGCATATGCCGGCCCCATGCTGGGGGGCAGGAGCTTGGCCATCTTCTGATCTGTGGGGGACAATGCGGCAGTGTCTGCAGACATTTTTATCATCACACCTGGGGAAAGGAGGCCACCAGGCATCTTGCGGGGAGAGGCCAAGGATGCCGGCGGACATTCCCCAGCACACAGGACAGGCCCCGTGGCAAAGAACGATCTGGACTAGTGTCACGGGGGCCAAGACTGAGAAACTGATTTACACATTTAACTTCATATCCGAAGGCTTCTGATTTGCATATGTGCCCCTCTGCCCTCTGGGAGACATGAAAAGGAAGGTCTGAGGCAGGCTGTCTAATTCCCAGGAGGCCTGGGACTGAACAGACAGAAGCACGCGAGGGGCTCCCTCTGTGCCTGCCTCAGAGGGGACTCTAGCAGGAAATGGCTTTCTCTGACTCCAGGAAGGGCCAGGGAAGCCTCCAGTGCTTCGGTTCCCAGGCCCTGGGGCACTGGGGGCTGTCATGGGGATGCTATTAGCCCAGGTGCCTCCTGAAATGTCACAGCTGGCTGTCCCCTGGCTTCCCCCATGGGAGTCAGGAGGGCTGGGCTGCTGCTGGCTCCAGGAAGCATGAAGACAGCCCGGGGGTGACAGACCTCAGACACCCTGTTTGTAACTCAGAGGTGTCCCACTTCAGTGTAAGTCAGGACTTACCGGGCCCCGGGCTGTCCGGCTGCCCCAAGCGAACCAAGCCAGGCCAGGGCCCATGGGCCTAAGTTGCAGGAGGCAATAACCCAGCTAAGGGTGCGCCACCGTGCCCAGCAATTGCACTACTGGGTATCTACCCTAAAGATACAAATGTAGTGATCCAAAGGGGCACGTGCACCCGAATGTTTATAGCAGCAATGTCCACAATAGCCAAACTATGGAAAGAACCTAGATGTCCGGCAACAGATGAATGGATCAAGAAGATGTGGTATATATACACAATGGAATACTATGCAGCCATCAAAAGAAATGAAATCTTGCCATTTGCGACGACGTGGGTGGAATTAGAGGGTATCATGCTTAGCGAAATAAGTCAATCGGAGAAAGACAACTATCATATGATCTTCCTGATATGAGGAAGTGGTGATGCAACGTGGGGGGTTTGGTGGGTAGGAAAAGAATAAATGAAACAAGATGGGCTCGGGAGGGAGACAAACCATAAGAGACTCTTAATGTCACAAAACAAACTGAGCGGGGCTGGAGAAGGGTAGAAAGAGGGTAGTGGGGTTTTGTACATTGGGGAGGGTATGTGCTATGGTGAGTGCTGTGAAGTGTGTAAACCTGACGATTCACAGACTTGTACCCCTGGGGCTAATAATACATTATATTTTATAAAAAAAAAAAAAAGTATGAAAAAAAAAAGCAGAGGAGACGTTGTCCTCTACGGCGGGAGCCACAGAAAGGCACCCTCCCACCAGGGTGCGAGGGAGAGCCAGGAACCGTTCCTTGGCAGGGTCAGTGCCCCCCTCACCACAGTGGCCCCGAGCGCACACAGTGGGGGCCCTTGGGGCAGTGAGGACACGGCCTGCTTATGAGTACTCTTCCTGCCAGAGATGAGCACAGCCGCACTCATTATGTGGCCAGGCGAGCACCGACAACGTCAGCCTCCCAGGAATCCCGAGACACGTGCACTGGGAGGCAGAGCTGCTGGTCTGAGGTCACATGGCAAGAACATGGCTGAGCCCAGAAGCCAGACCTGGAGATGGCATGCTGACTCACTGTATTGTCCCCACTGCCCAGGGATGGGGGGTTGGATGGGCTCACTGCAAAACCCCTGGGGTGGATACAGTGAGATCCTCAGCTGTAGCCCCCAGTGCCAGCAGGGCAGGCCAGGTGTGCTCCAGGGGGCCTCTCCTAGGCAGGCTCCTTCCTCAGCAGTGGCTTCCCCTGCTTGGCGCCCTACCTTCCTGCCTGGGCCAGGATCATGGCCACGGCTCTCATCTCAAAGCCCAGCGGCCTCCCAGGCTGTGTGGCACTCCCTGGGGGTGGGGTGGTGTGGTGTGGTGTGTGTGTGTGTGTGTGTGTGTGTGTGTACAGCGCCCTGCACACCAGAGGCCGCAGGCCTTTGGGCTGCTCTCCATGCCCCAGCCTGGGACTCACTGTCCTGACCGTGTCTGTGTCACACGTCGTTGGCCATTGAGTCTCAGCTTAGGCGAGGCCTTCCCAACACCCCCACCCCCATGCCAGAAGTTCCTGACCATGACCTCACTGTGGACATCCTTGTTTCTGAGCCTCCGTCAGACTCCTGGGTCTCACACGTGTCTTGTTTCCCAGCACTACGGCGACTTTGGTCCTCCTTCGCCCCCCTGCTCCAACCTGTACCTTGTTTGGTCCTCACAGTCCCTGGGGAAACTTGGGGTGAACTGGACCCACCCCGTCCCAACTCCTCCCTGACCTCCAGCCACCCTAGGACTTTTGTGACTGGCTGGTCCCTGCACTCAGGCCTGCCCCCAGTCCTTCCAGAGGCAACCACTGAGGCTTGCTCTGAGACAAATCAGGAGTGAGACTTCTACAGGAAGCTCTTGCAGCCCCTGTGCCCAGTGCCCTGTAGGAACGAGGCCACTTCAAACTCTAGCACAGTGGACCCCGAGCATGGAAGGAACCAGGCTGCTAAGCACAGAAGGCGACGCGGACATTCATCCTCCCTCGGTACCCTCCATGTTTTTGTTCTCTTTAATTTTTTAATGGTACCGTTTGGACTAGAAGCGAAGTTGGATGTTTTCTAAAGCTATAGATCCAAAACGAAGCTGGAACAGCACAGCACTGTCTAAACCAAACCAACATTTTCTTTAATGAGAAGCTCGGCGGGAGCTGTGTGGAAACATTTCTCATGGTGACACTCCGGTGATTAATTAGGGATTGACTCTTCGGATGGACTAATACCGCATCGGGGCAAGCTGGGCCCCAGACGCCATTTCTGGGGCATTGTCACACTTGTGGGGGGGGGAGTGGGGCACGAGTCCAGGCAGCTCGGCACCAGCTGGGGCCCTCCCTGCAGTTAGTTTTAAGAACTTTATACAGTTGGGCTTTTGGAACTCCTCTTTGGGCTGATTCTGCCGCAAAGAAGGGAACTTCGCCCAAGCTTTCCGTCCCCTGCCTCCTCCGCTATTCTGCACTATCAGAGACAGAAACCCAGAAATGGAGCCACAGCTGGAAAACTGAGGAGGTGTGGTGGCCCACAGGTGGGGGTGGGGGTAGAGCCCATTCTCAGAGCAGGGCAGCAGCAGCAGCAGCGGAAGAGGAGAGGAGACACAAGCTGCTGCTGAGGTTAAATTGCAGGGAGAAGGGCAGAGCCAGAGGCTCCCTGCGTGACTGTGTGTGTGAGAGAGAGGGTGCTAGCGGCAGGCTAAGGTCAGGGAGCTGCAAACAGCCAAGGCCCAGCTGGAAACGACGGAGTCAGCTGTTTCAGCGGCGATGACCGCAGGGCACATCATTTTCTGGCTATTAACCACCGGCCGGAGGCAGTCAGGACTCAGAGGTGCTGCTGCCGGACTGTTCGTGCAGGAGAGAGAGGATGTGGGCTTGAGAGCCTCAAGCCATTCCTGTAAGGAGATGTCACTGTTTGGAGGATGAAGGTGACCTCTAGCCCTGTGGGCCCCAGCCCAGTGCTCACCGCCCCCACCATCTAGCCCCTCCACCCTGGCGAGCAGGATGAGGCCAGGCTCCTGGGCAGGGGAGACATGGCCCAGAGAACTCTGAGGCATGCTTCTGCCTGATGGATTGGGCACAGGGGAAATGGCTAACTGCTGCTCCCTGTTGTCCCCCCAGAGGGACCCAGACGTTTCCTGTTGGTATCTTCTCCCAGGCTGCAGGAGAGATGGGGTGCAGCCCATAGGACCCTGTGCAGGTTCTGGGGCAGATGAGAACAAATGAGATTGCATACGGGGCCAGGGCAGGACCACAGATGGGGCCTGTGACAGGTCCCCGGTGACGGTAATTCTAGGGCAAGGTTGGCTACAGGGGAGAGGGAAGGCTGAGCAGGAGAAATTCCTACCAAGTCTGGAGGTTAGGAGAAGTTCTGAGGCTCAGAGAGGTCAGAGGTTCTGACCAGATGGAAACAGGAATTTAAATCCCCCAGAAGGTTCTTTGCTTTTTGATACAGGTGTCTCTTTTTCCTCACTAGACTCTTCCCTGCTTCTCCTGCCTTGTGCCCTGTAGAGCAGGAAATTCTGAGAATGGGCTTTCCCACAAGGAAAAATGGCTGAAACAGGCAGGTGGTGACCGTTTCCACCTGCTGCAGCCTAAGAGAGGGGGATCTGGAACCCAGGAAAGTGCCAGTCAGAGAAGAGTGATGCCACACAAGGTGCCCTGGCCTAGGGGTCTGGGTCCAGCTTGCCTCTGGGACAGGAGGCTGTGTGACCCTGGGCAAATCACTCACCCTCTCTGGGCCTTCCGCATAAAATGTGGGGCTTAGATGGGGAGAAACATCTCTGTGCTGCAGCTTCTTCAGTCTGTGATGTGTAGGGACTTTGCCACCACCCCTCCACCCCCACCACCCCTGCTTCTCTCCTCCTTACTCACTGCTTGTCCTATCTGTCTGGGGAGTGGGCCTTCCTCCTTCATCTCGGGGCCAGCCTGTCCTCATGATGCCAGCTTCTCTGCTCTCCAACATGCCGTGAGTTTAGTGGGGCAGTTCTTAGAAAGGCTTGCGGGCCTGTCTCAACCAAAGCCGACCAGCGGCTAAGGCTTCTGGCCGCAGCTATAAAGCCACACACTCCAATCAGCCTCATCAGGAATGAAGCCCTTTTGCTGCCATCTCTCTGCCTCCTGGATCTTCCTTTTCAACTGATAGTCAACTCCCCTAAAACCTCCGTGAGATGTGCGGGGAGACGGAGCGGGGCACTGCAGGCCAATATGGAGGCACGGCTTTCCCAAAGCCAGCGCCACGACCCGGCAAGAAAGGAGCCCAGCAGGACACCTGTGTAGTCACTGCTCCTGTCCCAGGCCCAGGGGCACAGGGAGGACCATGGATCCATGACGGGAATGAGGTGTGGATCAGAAACCTCACCTCCTGGATGGGAAGGGGGGGCTCCTGCACTCTGTCTGCACCCAGGACCCTTGGTAGGGCAGGAAACTCTCAGAGCCCAACAGTGGCCACAGCCTCGGCCTCACTGACCATGTGCCTGTGGCCTCAGGATGAGGAGAGTTTCCACTAGATTCAGTTTTCCTCAGCGGCCAGCCATCCTCGTGGGCGTGAGCTCGTGCTGTGAGAGACACTGTCACACCAGTGGGGAGGAAATGTCCCTAGGAAGGTTGAAATACCTGTGTGGACCCACAGGCTTCTGAGTAAGTTGTGAAGGGCTATGTGGGGTTCAGATCCCCTTTACCCACCCCCCCCAGTCATCAAGGCCAGACTGGGCTTCATTAGGGGAGAAGGACTGTAGCATGTCTCCTTCCTGTCCTGTGGCTAAACTCAGAATCTGCTAAGGAAAGAAGCAGCAACCAAATGACAGAGGGCATAATGGCAAGCTAAGTAAACTCTTGGATTTGGGATACGAAAGTCTGATGTCTAGCAGCCATCCCCTGCCCTCCTGCCACACACACACACACACACACACACATTGTTTCTGAGTCTCCTCGGTCAGCCCTACTCTGAGGGAGAGGGGCAGAGAGAGCCCCCACTAAAGGGTGATCATCGACCCACACACGGCCAAGTTGGGCTTTCTCCAGCTAGGTCAACGTGTCGTCTTTGGTACATGAACAGAGCTGCTGCCTGTCCCGCTGCCCGCAGCTTGAAGCTTGACCTTCACTTTTGACTAGATCAGGTGACAGGCCGCCGGGTAACTGACCCCCAGTCCTCAAAGGGCTTTGCTTTTCACCCGGAATGCAAACCATAGGTCCTGAATCCCATGGAAAGTGAATGCCCATTCCCTGTGCTGGAAGCATCCAAAAGCGGGGGTGGGGGGTGTGTGCAAAGCCAGCCGGGGGCAGCAGAAACGGCCCTGGACCAAGACTTGGGTGTTGACCAGGCTTTGCCAATTCCTGGCTCTGTGACCTTAGGCAAGTCTATTTTTCTCTCTGGCTAAGGGGATGGGTGGAGAGTTCGCACCCTGGCAGTCCCTTCTGCACAGCCCCCGAATTAAGGAGGGTGATGGGAAAGATCTGCCAAGGTCTTGAGAGGAAGAGGGGCCGCATTCCATCAGGCAGCTGTGGACGGAACAAGCCTCTCTAGAAAGACCCCAGCCGGCCCCCGCTGGGAAAGGTGGGGCACAGGCTGACTGGATGGGTCTCTGGAGCCGCCCTCTTGCTTCAAGGCAGACTCTTGAGGAAATATGCATCCTACTTCCTCCTCAGGAGTCTTGACAAGAGTCATCTTGCCCATTTCCCGGCCTCCTCTGCACCAGACATACAGGGCCTGGAAAGGCTCTCTTGCTCTGACAGAGAGAAGTTGGGGCTCTCCAAGCCTGGGGCTCAGAATCCATCCTTTTGAAGCATGTGGGCAGCTGACTCAAAGGTCAGCGTGCCACCAACCAGACAAGGCTGTGACCACCATGCCTGGGTGGCTGATGGACACTGACAAAGTAAGGTGAGGCTGAGAAGCGAGCGATGGGGAGATGGGGCCCCGGCGACCCCGGGGTGGCGGGGTCCTTCCTCCACGACCAGCTTCCATCAAGGACGTGGTCCCGCCCAAGCTGTGGGGACCTGGGAGGGCTGGCCCTAAGAATAACTCCATTTATTTAGGTTCCTTCTCAAAGGAGCTTGGTCATGGTGATGGTGATGTAAATGATAATTATAGCCGCATTTGATGATCTTTATATAATGTGGTGACTCGTTTCCTCCTTAGAACACGCTCTCATTCTCGTCATACCTTACCCCCAGCAAAAGACAGGGATCCCAAGATGGCCAGAACTGGCCGAGTGACTTTTCCCAGTGCCAGAGTAAGTTGGGCAAGCTCTGCTACAACTCACTTTTGAACCACAGTCCTTGATTCTAGACTTCCTTGCCCTGATGAACCAGCTCTGGATGTACTGGATGGAAGTGCTGCCATCTGGGGTCTCGTCATTATCAGAAATTGGTTCTAGCACTTCTTCTGTTCTAATCCATCCCCTCAATATAAAAGAGCCCATGATGAGGACCCAGTTTAGCCCAAACTATACATCATCTTCTTCATTTGGCTTAAGACATAAAAGTTTTCAGAGCCCGTATTCAAAACTCTAAAAATATCCCTTCTGATCAGGGTGGCGTCCATCCTGGTCACCAGCCTTAGGCCTAGATGGCCTGAATTATCTGGGTCCCGCATGCAGCTTTTGCTAAAACAGAAGATCTGGTGTGAATAATTTAAATCCCATTCCCTTTCCCCTCTGCAGATTTCCTGTCCCTGATGAACGCTTCCCTCTTGGGAAAGGGACTTTAGGAGCTGCAGATATGCTAGGAGGAAGGGCTTGGACTGGGGCAGGATGTCACTACGCCATGTGAGCCGGACAGCCCCACCCGGTCCCACCTTGGCTCATTCTCGGGGAACGTTGGATGTCCAGCCTCACCCTCCGCCTGATCCCGGCTGGACGCACATCACTAGGCTGGCTGGTCTTTCATCTTTTCCTTTCCTCTTTGGGGACCACTTTGTGCAAAGCCAGACTCACAGCATTCCTCCTCTGGAGTTGCCTTCAGCCTTTAGCTGAGGAAAGATTTCAAAGGGAAGTTAGACGAGGAGTGGGGAGAAATGAGAGCAGCAAGGGGCCTCCAGGAACCGCAGAACCCTTTCAGACTACCTTAGCCACATCGCTTGGCCCCGATCGAGAGCCTGGCTTGGAATTTTCCTACTTGTCTTAGCCACCTTCATGGGGAAACAGTAAAGGGCTCAATGATTCGGGGGCTCAGGGGCCAGGATGGGGGTGACTCAGAACCACAGCTTCACCTGTGTTTCTGTCCTCAGGATGGTTCTGCCTTTGGTTCTTTTGTGTGTGTGTGTGGGGGGGGGGTGGAGCAAAGGGAGAAGATTCCGGGCTTCAAGGTTGCTCTTTGCTAGCCTGCTGCCCCCAGACCCCTGGGCCGGCAGCTGTGCATGGGCACTCTTCCCTGCCCTGGCTTCCAAGCCGGTGATGTGTCTGGTTAGTGACATTGGACCACAGAGGCCAGAGGCGTTGGATCAGTTCTGGAAGCAAGAGCAGGCAGGGGCGGGGAGGGGGCTGAGGTGGGGCTGAGAAGAAAGAGGGCATCTAGCACCAGCCCCTGTGCCCCCAGCCCTGCCTCAAGGCCCAGGGGGATGAGAAGGCCTCTAGTTTGTTGACCCTCTGAAGCTCAGAAGGGAGAGCTGAGAGGTAGAGGTGCACTGCCATGCAAGCAAGCCCGAGGCGCTGGCCTTCCAGAAGTCCCCATATCTTTCCGGCACAGCCCTGGGTACAGAGTGTGGTCCCCCCAGGCAGGCTGGGACTGGACGCTGGAGACATCAGTTATCTTAACGGCTGGGCTTGGAGGGCTGGCAGGCCTTGCTCATGAATGCTACAGGATGGGAGTAAGGGAGAGGGGGCCGTGACTGGCTCACAGAGCAGAAGGCTGCCCGTTAGTGACGCTTAGACTTTCCTTCTGAAGTTCAAGACTGCCAAGGGGAAGAGCTCTTATGATTGAACTGGGCTCCACAGAAGCCGAGAACACTGAGCACCCCCATTAATGCCTGGGTGACCCACACTCTCCAGCCCAGTGTCTTTGGACTAGAATGTCTATGGAGCATTGGAGCTAATGGCCCTCAAGTTCCTTTCTACATGGGTTATGTTCTGACACACACTGCTTTGTCATACTGTAATGAGCTAATAAGTGCAAGGAACTTCTAGGTGCCCCCGCCCCCACCCCTGGTCTTCTGCCCTAGTATTCTGGCTAGGCCCTGCAGAGACCTCCCTCTTGTCCCCACCCAGGTCCCTGAGAGCAGCTGCTCTGCACTGACATCGCAGATACGGAGAACGGCGCACCCTCTGACCACGTTACCCACTCGGCCTCCTGCCCCCCTACCCCCCAACCTGCCAGGCCTCCCTGGGGTGTGTATTCTTGTTGGCAATTCTAACCAACTGGGCTTCACAGTTCAGCTCTGGCACTTACTCCCTCCACACCTCTGGGGCAAGCTGGCTCATGGGCATGGTAGGGTACGTAATGCCCCCTGGAGGCAGGCGGGCTGGGGAGGGTGGTCCGGGGTGGGGGATGGGAGCTCTGGCCCAGGAGACAGACCCAACTGCCCCTAGCAGTATGGCCTCTGGGAAATTGCTTAAGCTCCCTGCCGGCCAGCTTCCTCCCCTCAAATGCACACCGTGAGAGCAAGTATGTTGCCGGGCTGGGTGAGGAAGAACAGAGCTAGAGGCATTCGTGTTTAGAACAAGGCCTCGTGTTGAGCTCATGAGGGACTGTAGCATCCCAGGGCTCTATTGTGAGGACAGAGCCAGGACAGACAGCTCTGAGTGAGAAGGAAGGTTCCCCAGTGAGCATTTCTGCCTTCCTTCCTGGGCTGGAGAGGTGAGTTCTGTTTCTTCCACGGTAAGATTGGCTCGTGGAAGGAAGGGGCAGTTGGTGATCACACGGCTCCTCGGCTCACCTCCGTGGGCCAGAGGCCTCAGCCTGAAGCCCGAGGCCAAGCTCAAGGCCCCAGATGCTAAAGGGTCAGGGCTGAGCAGAGGAAAGGCAGACCCACAGAGAATGGAGGCATCAGGATCTCTCTGGGCCCGAAAGCACTGGTCCTCGTATGCCTCAGTCCCCATCAGGGCAGAAGCTTCTCCGCCGACCCTTTCCACCTGCCCAGTGACTCCACTCAGCTGATGCCGATCAGATCAGGATGTCCTTCAGGCTCTCAAGGACGCATGCCAGGCCACGTGAGGGCTGGCTGCTGGTGTGGGGGTGGCCCGGGGCACACCTGTCCCACTGCTGTTAGGACAGTGCACATCAAAGCCCACGCGCTGGTGGTTGGGTCCCTGTGGGACTTCCCCCCACTGGTGTGCCGCTGTCCCTGTGTGCTGCACCTTGGCTCTGGGCTAGCTCTCAGAGGAGAATCAAAGAATTTTTTCTAGGCAGGGGAGAGCCATCCTACTGAGCCTGAACACAGGTGCTTTTATAGCCAGAGTTTAAAAACTAGGTCACCACCAGTGAGAGAGGCTTCTGGGGACAGCCCATCGGCTGCCTCCATCTCCCCTGGTTGGATGAGCAAAGGGTACAGGGAAGTGGGGTGGGGAGAGCACAGCCTTCAAGGTTCCTTCCTGTGACCTGATTCCATGCAAGCTCAACCTGATTTCTCAGGGACACTCGGACTTGTCCTGGCTCTGGCCCTTCCCTGCTAATTCCACATGTTCTGTAGCCTCTCCTGACCCCAATGGGCTTGGTCCTTGGGAGGAGATTAAAGGGGGGAGATGTCATCTAGCTGCCATGGAGCCTGGTGTGGCCAACAGTGCATGGGTGCAAGGGAGTGGGTTTGCCTTCTGCCCCGACCAGTTCTGCCCTGGCTTCCTTTCTGGACACAATGAACCGGCTATGGATGGACAGTCTTCCCAGCTTCAAGGAGCCAGTGCCGCCCACACATCACCCATGACATCCTCTTGCCCCGATAATCAAATCTGTGTCTGATCAAGCTTCTAGATTCAACTGCCAGGAGAATATGTTAAACAATGTCACAAGGATATAATAAAAAAATCCATAGGACAGATGACCTGGTTCCTTCAACAAATAAACTGCAAACAAGGAGAGAGACACACACACACACACACACACACACACACACACACACACACACACAAAGGTGGTGTAGCTGAGAGACTGAAAGGGATTCTTAATACATGGGCCTAATTTAGGTTTCGATTCAAACAAACTGAAAAAAGAAAAGAGGAAGGGAAGAAAGAGAAAGGGAAATTTGAAACTGCCTGATTATTTCATGATATTAGGGATCGACTGGTAATTGTTCTTAGGTGTGATCATGATGTTGGCATGTTTTCTAAAGAAGGGCCCTTCCATTTTAGGGGGACGCATTGAAATATTACAGACCACTCGCTGTCTGGGAGCCAGCGGGGGAGAGGTAGGAAGGAGGGAGGGAAGAAACGAACCAGAAGATGGTAGCTGTTGAGTCTGGGTGATGGACGGGGGCTTCATTATCACATTCATTTCTGCATATCTTTGAAAAGCACCATAATAAAATCTGGAAGGAGGAAAAGGAGGAGGAGGAGGAGGTAAGTGGAAAGGTTGAGTCAAGGGGCCACCAAGTCTGGCTTAGGTGTTAAGAATCTGGAGACTGTTACCACCATCAGACCTGAGGGTGACTGTCCCTCTCTGGCTTTCCTGAGGCCTTGATTCCAGGGACCTCTACTGTGTGTGAATGTGGGGGGAGGGGCGGTTCTCAATATAGGAACCTGACAGGGGGCAGGGGGAGGGCTGGGGGCTCCAGCAAGGCACTCACCGTGGAGAGGCAGCTCCTGTCCTCCCGGATGACGGCGCCGAAGCCCAGGAAGCCTGTCACCATAACCAGAGCCCCGGCGAAGATGAGGATGTAGGCGGATGCAGCGAAGGTGCTGGAGGCCAGGACGCTGAGGTAGCCGCTCTTCTCTACCAGGGTCCAGACGCCCACGGCCATGACGGCTGCCCCGCCCACCTGCAGGGAAGTCCAGGTCAGGGCAGGTGGCCGCTGTGGGCCCACAGCTGCCATCGACAGAGCGCCCACCACGTTCCACCTCATCTGGTCTTTCAAAGAGCCTGAGAGGATAGTTTGGTCACACACTTCACAGATGAGGAAATCGAGGCATGGAGAAGTTAGGAGACTTGTCCTTAGTCACACACCTGAGCAAGATGCAGGACCAGATTTTGAATCCAAGGCTGACTCCCAATTGTGGTACTTCTTACCGGGATGCTATTGCGTCCCCATGAGACACGACCCCCTTCCTCTCCTGGAGCTCCTTGGACTGGCCCCTGTTTCCCAGTAGGGTGTGTTCATATGCGCCCCATTTCAGCCTTATGTTTGTTTGCCCATGGACGGAGCATACTGGGGCTTCTCATTGTGTCCCTTCTCATCTTCAGATGACAAAACTGGGGCCCACCAAGGAAAGGCCAGCTGCTCGAGTTCCTGCCTCTAGTTAGGGGCCGTTTGGGGCTGCGGCAGGGCCAGGACGCGGACTCAGAGCCACACTCTCTCCCTCTACCCTGAACGGACACATGCTGCACCAGCTGGAGTCAGTCTGGGGCAGCAAGACTGGGAGAGATTTCTTCCTAGTTAATGATCCCATTTTTTTCCAGTTTCGAGAAGGAGGCAGGGACAGGGCACGGCTGACTGGCAGGTCAGGCCACTGGCTCCCGAGGAAGGTTATCTGGGACACAGAGCTGGGGTGGCTCTGTCACCCGGTTCTTTCTGCACGGAGGCTGAATACCCTTTCTGTGACTTGTACGCTCAGCAGAAGCATGTGTGTGTGTGTATCTGTGTGTGTGTGTGTCCTCAAGGTGCCAAACGGGATGGGGTGGTATTAGGGTGTCTACCCAGGGTCTTGGTGGGGGGCAGGACTCCTGGGACCTCTGACCATCTCTGCCTTCTGCTCCTGGAAGGCAGACTTCTGTCTGGCCCCCAGTCTCCCTGCCTCACTTAGAAGTGGGTTCTCTTCCACAGACGGATAGGGAATCTGCCTTGGGTATGTCCCACGCTACAGAAGCCCCCCCCCCCCCATGCCCCTGCCCTGTGCCGCCTGGCTTGGTCTATGGATGCTCATCCTGCTAGGGCTTCCGTCCATCCCAGAGTGACTCTGTAACCCACCCTGTCATTTCACGGTGTCTGTTCTCGGCACTCACAGATGTCAGCTGAGTGAGTAGAAGGGGGTTGCGGCTCTCACCATGGCCAGGGCACACTCTCTTCTGAGTCTTGCGGCAGTTCTGTGTGTGGGGGAGGAGGGCGGGGGTGGGGAGCACGTAGCTCCATCTGGCAGATGAAGAAACTGAGGCTTGCAAAGAAGAAGGTGCTCACGTTAACACCCTGAGAAAGCTTCAGAATTGAGATTCAAAGCCAGGTTTTCTGAAGGTCGACTGAGGACTCCATCCTCTGATTCCACAGGTTGGGCTGGGTCTGGTGTGCTACTCACTTCACTCTTAAAATTGATTTTCTTCCAAGTGCTCTTTGTCCCCCTCAGCACCTCCAGCAGGTAAGATAAACAGGTAGAAAGACATCACACAGCCACGCCACTCCAAAAGGAATGGGAGAGACTAAGGTGCTTGTTTCTTCAATTCCAGGATGCACATTTCCCCCCACCCCTCTGCCAAAGCCCTCCCTCCCCCACTTTAACATCTCTACAATGGAGATGCATCTTACGAATATACTTGGCCGCATGTTTTCTTGATAGTGCAGAAAACAACGGCATTATATCTCACAGTTGGCGGTATTTTAGTGAAATCCTGGACTATGATAGATTTTTTAAAATTTTATTTTATTTTGAAATTCTCTGTGAGTGTAGGGTCTTTCTGGCCTGTACAGCCTTCATGACCAGGGAGGGAGTTCCTGAGTCTGGCTCAGGGGCACTGTGTCAAGTGAGGCTTTCCAGAAGAAAGCCTACATGGGTTCTTTCTGTGCCCCCTCCCCCCAGTGTGGCTGAAAGGCTTGGGTGAGAGTCCCAACTTGGCAGAGCTAACTGTGTGGCTTAAGAGAGTCAGTTTCCTCATCTCCCCAATAAAGGGGCTGTATCAGACTCGTGATGCCCAGCCTACAACCACCAAGGGCTCCTTTGATTACTTTTTCCTGCGGATCTTATATTTTGAAGGCTTTTGCCTACCAAATACAGTGCATTAATTAAATAATAATTCATTTCTCATTTTTTATTAATCAAAGGCACATGAGAGTGCCAGGAAGAGATGTCGAGCGGCACGAAACAGTCAATGTGACCACTTTGCATTGATCTTTTAATGGATGTATCTCTTTACAGAAATACACACACGATCCATTATCCATTAGGTTTGTCAACCCCATAGGTGGAGAATCAGATTCAGGATGCCCCATCTGGGCATGTGTGGGCTTGAGTGGGGACACCCGTTGAGGGACTTGGAACCACTGAAAATCTGATAAAAAGCTTTGGACACTCTGGCCAGAGAAATGATAAGCCATGTTAAATAATGTATTCAGGTTTGGGGCTTGAAGTCTAATCCTATAGCATGCAGTGAGCCCTGGTGTCAACGGGTCTCTAAGGCTGCCTTCTCAGCCTGGCTACACAGTCCGCTAGGAGTTCCCTGAAACCCAACCCTGGGCCAAGCGGGATTTCTGGGAGGAGGGTCCGTGCGTGACTATTTTATGAAGTTCCCGGGTGGCTCCAGAGAACGACTGCGTGGGTTCCCTATTTAATGGGGGGTCAGAGTGCCCTGCCCCTCCCCACCAGGAGGTGGTGCAGTGATGAATCTCACAGAGATTCATCTGTGAATCTCTTGCTTCTTGGAAGCTTCAGGGCCCCTGCCCTGGGTGTAGCTGCCTGGATAGCTCTTGACGCTTGTTCTGGACTTGAACTCTGTCAAACTTTCCCTGTCTGGGTGAGGCTGTTTGCTTTGGTAGGACCTTTGAGGTGGAAGCTAGGGTAGTGAGGAGCAGAGTTCCCAGTCCAAAGGGATGAAAGTCCTATTAGGAGAAAAGGAAAAAAACAACACAACCCATGGGGCTCCCAGCGATAGGAGGTGGTGGGGGGCGCATAAGAAATGCAGCCCCAGGAGAGGAGCAGTATTGATCCCACTAATGGAGCTGCTTTCTTGCCAGTCACAGGAAGGGCTGGGATCTTGCAAATCAGGGAGAGCCCACGAGTCAGCAGGGTGGCAGCAGGGCCCCCAGCCATGAGGGAGGGTCTGGAAGCGATCTGAAGGGACCCACTGCCCTGACTGAGGTCCAGAGGACACATCCATACTCGATCTGATGTCACTGGGGACAGCACACCTTCCCTGGGATGTCACATTGGGTGGAGAAGTTCGTGTCTGCACGGGACACGGAGAGGGATTTGCCAGCAGGAACAAGAGGGGTTCAAGTCCTCCGGGGGTTTCTTCTTTCAGTCTCCATCAGCTCTTTAGAAAACAATCTCGCATCCGGACAGGAAGAGTGAAAGCTGCTAAATGTTGGAACGGGTCACCAGGGGCGGACGGGGAGGTAGAAGTCAGTGGGCCTAGGTTCCAGCCCCGGCTATGCCCCTGCCTCGCCATGCAACTGGGTACTAGACACTTCACTCGGCTAAGCCTCAGTTTCTTCATCTGTAAAATGATGCTGCAGGTTGAGAATATCTCCAAGGTCTCTTCCATGTGGGTAAAATATCACTGTTAGTATGGGCAGATGACCTTCCGCCAACATTCCTCCAGCAAGATGCTTCTGGACCAGCGGCTCAAGGCTTTCACCCCAGTGGTGTGGAGACTGCCCAGATCAGCAGGAAGAGCAGTGGAAGGGGAGCCGCGAGGACGACTGAAGGGTCATGGAGAGAGACCTGACCCCAGTGAGCTTTTTCAGCTGCCGTTTGCATATAGTTGATTCAACGGTATTAGGCTCTTTACAGAAACTGTGGAATATTAACTCTATTTTTCAAAACCAGAGCCTGTAGTTGATTAGCCGGAAAGCCCCACAGAGGGTGAAGCTGGCCTTCTTGCTAACGAGGACCCCGGTGGTCCCAGAGGCGCAGGTCAGGTCACCCACGCCTCGCAGTTTTAGGAACTTCCAAACTATAGAAGAGAAGCATTGCCAGGAGAAGGGTTAGCCTGAGCTGCTACACACGGCTGGGCCTCGACAGACAGCCGGCAGAAGCAACCTCTCTCCCCCAAACCCTAAAAAGCAGGCAGAGAATATAAAAGTAATTGCAGGATTTTCTTTGTCAGGCTACTGAAGGGTTTCTGCGCTGGGATCTGGGGGCAGGACCGGTTTGGGGGGTGGTGGAGAAGCAGGGACCAGGGTGGCAGGGCTCTCAATAAGGAAGGGTCCCCCAGGCCAGAGTCCCCTGCCTTCAGTGAGAAGGAAGCCCCTGACAAGGGGAGGCAGGAACACGCAGGGGAGCCATGCAGTTCACTTCTGTATGTGTTTGCCAGGCACCTCCTAGCTGCCCAGCTCCACACTGGCCTGGAAAGGTTTTGGAGCTAAATGGGTATTTGCCCGTTTAGAGCCGCCACTGGGAGCTCCTTCTCCTTTGGTCAACCTCATCAGTGGCACCACCGTCTGCTCAGATGAGAGCTCCCAGAGTCACTGTGGACTCCGTACTCTGCCCCCAAGTGACCGTGGTGTGTGGACCCCCTGCCGTCCTCCTGATCCGGCTCCAGGCACTGTCCGGCTTTGGCTCCCTGCCTCCCCATGCCTGCGTCACCGGCTTCCCGGCCCTTGTTCAACCCAGAGGTAAGTGTGTCCTGCTTCCAATGCTGAGCCACAGGCAACCCTACCAAAAAGCTGCCCCTGGCTCCCTAGCCCCCAAAGCATCCAGCCCAAACTCCAGCCTGCCTCCCTAGCCGGCCTGAGCTGGATCAATGACCAACACCCCAGAGGGCCGGGCCAGCATTTCTCCCAGCTCCCCCCATTTCTCCACACTCCCTATGTGGCCTGAATGCCAATTCTGTTTGGGTTGAATCTTCAAGGCTAGGCTTGTGGTGCCACTTACGGCTTAAAGGCATTCTTTTCTTGGCTCTTGGGCTTTAAAGAGTCCTTGGGAAAAGAAGTCACGGCACTACTTTCCCTCTCTCCCCAAAGCAATCTATCTCTATGACAAGAGCAGAGGTCAGGGGATTTACTGAGGGTTGGAGCTAGGAGGGAACCTGTTCCTCCTTCAAACCCAGCTCAGAACCTGCAGGGAACCTGACCTCCGTCTTACAAATCATCATGTCCTCCCCATGGCTTCCCCGCCTTGCAACAGTCTCTAGAAGGATGCGTGTCACAGCGTACTGTTGTATTTGTCCCTTTGTCTAGCTCCCTATTAGCCGCTGGGTGAGATCTTACTCATCTTAGTGTCCTGAGCAGGGCCCTATGCAGGGTAGTGCCTGGTAGCTCCCTCAGGAAGGAGGGAGGGAGGAAGAGAGGGAAGAATCAAGTCTGGCCCCTTCTATATTCTGGATGAAGAAACAAAGGCCCAGAGAGAGGTGACTTTCCAAGGTCCTGTAACCAGCCAGGGGCCAAGCAGGGACTAGAACTCAAGAACCCTACGGGCCAGTTCAGTGCCCGTGTTACCAGCTGGGCTGCTGATTCATGCAAACTCTGTTCACCAAACAAGCCACCTTGCCCAGGGCTGTCGTCGCAGGCTTCCTGCTTGGACAGGTCTCACCCACAATGGCCCACGCAGACCAAATGTGCATCCCCACCCCGCCATATGAGCCTGGCCCCCAGCAGACCCAGACAGCAGAGAGGAGAGGGATGCCCCCCCCCCCCACGGGGGTCCTGTGACTTCAGCATCTTAAGAAGGGGAGCCGTAGAAGAACCAGCCATGGGCCTTGTTCTGTCACAGATGACATGTCCTGAGAGGCAGGCGGAGGCCCCGTCGGGGGAATGGCGGTACGGAGTCCAGGGCCTTCTTCCCTCGGCAGGAAATCCAGAGAGGCTCTTCCTTCCTAGCCTCCCCATGGGAGTCTTAGAGAGATGTCCTCAAGTCAGCCCTACCGCCACAGCGGCGTCACAAGTCCTCCACCGTCTCTGTCTCCTGGTTGGACTTGTCCCCCCTAAGGGATCCCGGGGGTTCCCTGGAGGCCAAGCCCCACTGCTCTCCAAGGGAAGTACCAGCTCTTCCCGCCATTCTCCCAGAGCCTGGCATAGCTCCTGGGAGGCTGGGAAAGTTTTGATTATTAACACAGCCAAGCAGCTAATTAAAATAATAAACTAGGGAACAACATTTGCAAGGGTGATGGGAGCTGTAAAGAGCCGTGCAGGAAATGGGAGGGAAGAAAAGCATTCCCTAGGCACCACGGAGGGGAGCCGGATCTCATTTTCTTTTTAGGGTCAGGGAGGGGGCATGAAAGTGTTGGTGTTTTTGGTTGCTGACCCAGAGCTGTATCCAAGGGGGCCTCCACTGCCCAGGGAGATGGTTCCTGTCAATACTGGGTTAATCGAAATCAAGGGGTGGGGTGGGGTGGAGTGAGGGATCGGGGGACAGTGAAGGATGGGGGATCAGGTGTAGGTTGAGTGTTGGGGACCGGGGAAACCGAGGTGGGACTGAGCTCAGGCACAGGAGAGGAGTGTCCACTGTGGTGTCTCCTAAGTCTTCCTTAGATTTTTCATAGTCTGCGTGTCTGGATGCCCACACCCTGCGAACATCCTGATTCAGGTTCAACCTTGAACCTTGGGGACATTCTTGATTCCAAGTAAGCATCAGAGCAGCGAGTCTATGGCTGTGATTATTGGTCAGTGTTCTCCACAGAGGGGAAGAGCACCGGACTTTGAGTCAGAAACCCCAGACGTGACATAGGATTCTGCCAACCACATGAGCCTCGCTTTCACCTCTACGAAACAGGATGGAGATGGTAAAGAGTGGTTGTAAGAATCAACGCAAAGTGTAGACTGATTCATGACCTTCAAATTGTGCAGGCATGGCACGGTTGACTGGGAGGCGGAGAGACTGCGTTTAAAGTCTGGTTGAAACCTCCAGGCCTGGCTCGTGACCACCGACAAGCACCTGCTTCCTGTACCTGTCAGGGAGGAGGTAGGGGCCGTTCACGCCATCTAACTGCTCTAGGATTTGAAACTTTGCCATGTAGCCTATTAGGGCTGGGACATAAATTTGGTGGGTTGTAGCCTGCATCAAAAACAGAGCAAAATGCCATAAAATAGAAGAGAAAATAGGCTGCTGTGTGCACAGTAACGGTAAGCTTGGTTTTCTGCACAATTCTTACTGGGCCATGATCCCGTCTTAAAGCTGGTGCTATAGGGATAGAAAACTAACTTATTCCCCTCAAAGAGCTACACACAGTAGCCAAGCACCAAGTGTGGGTCAGAAACTGCTATTTTCCCAAATGTTCATCTTTAATTCTTAAGGGGCTTTAAAAAATTGTTTATTTATTTGAGAGAGAGAGAGAGAAAGAGCAAGCGTGAGTCATGGGGTGGGCAGAGGGAGGTGAGTATGGAGCCTGACATGGGGCTCGATCCCACGACCCCAAGTTCACAACCTGAGCTGGAATGAAGATTCAGATGCTTAACCAACTGAGCCACCCGGTGCCCCCCATTCTTAACAGGTTTTGACACTCCTTTTGACTGTACCCAAAACATGAGGCTCGGTGAGATGAAGGGATTTGGCTAATGTTTCAGTCTGCTCAGGCTGCCGTGATAAAATCCCACAGCCGGGCGGCTTCAACACCGGAGTGTATTTCTATCGCTCACAGTTCTGGAGGCCGGGAGTCCCACCAGAAGGGGCTGACCAGTTTAAAGTTGGTAAAGACCCCCTTCCCTGATGACAGACAGCAGCCGCCCCACTGGGTGCTCATATGGCCTTTTCTCGGTGCTGCTTATAGAGAGAGATCTCTCTCTTCTCTACTGGTGGGCCCCCAATCCTCTTGGATTAGGATCCCATCTTTCTGACCTCATTTAACCTTAATTACCTGCTCAAAGCCCTATCTCCAAATATAGTCCCATTGGGGTTTAGGACTTCAACGTATGAATTCTGAGCCGTCACAATTCTGTCCCCAGCAATGCCCCATGGCAAATAAATAAGATCTGAATTTGAACCCAACCTTGAGCCCGAGTCTTCCCAGCATGCTCTGTTGTCTTACTGATCCACGTATGCCCCACAGACACTGTGGGAGAGGGACAGGACTTGAGGCTGGCAGCCTCCTGTGTAGTTTTAGGGGTGAAAGCTGCTGGGATCCAGCTCTGGGTCTTTGGGCACATCGTCCCTCCCCCCTTGCACAGCGGGGCTCTAATAGAGCTGCTCAGGGATGTGGGATGCTGGGAAGATGAAACGGAATGATGTAGGTAAAGGCCTTCCACAGAGGAAGTCTGGAACAGGAAGTGCCATGCACCCTAGGGACTCCGTCCGCTCACCCTCCCAAGCACCTAGAACAGTACTTAATAAACATCGGGGCTGGACTTTTCCATTGTTATCACTGACCAGAATGCCTGGGGGTCAGCCCTCGCTTTCTTTTTTACCACTCTTAAGACCTGGGGCAAGACTCTGAACTGGGTGAGCCTGTTCTGCGCTTGAGGATAATGGCCAGACAGACCCTCAGGGCTGATCTGAGGATCCTGTGAGATAACCTGAGGAAGGTCTTTATCCAGCAGTGGTTGGCGGAATGCTAGGCATCCTAACTGCCTGGAGGAAGGGCTTCTCCAGCCTCCCCATGCTGGATTGGGACAGAGTTTGGCAACGTGATGTATGGAGAAGAAACACTGTCCTGTGGGAGAAAGGAGGACCAGCAAGGGCCGTCTGCCTCTGCTGTCGGGCTCACTCTCTGTGCCTGTGCAGGGCAGCAGCTGTCTGCAGACCCTCCCCCACGCTCTGCAGTAAAGTCTAAGAGGAAGGCAGGAGCAGTGCGAGCACCAATCAGTGTAGACCCCGGCATCGCTATGTGTCTTGAAAGAGAAGCTCAGGTGGAGGGCTGGCAGCTGGACTCTGGGGTGTGTGTGGGGGGAGCCCTTCTCTCGTGGGACACGACCCTCACTGACACACCCCCTTCCCCGGGAACTTTGGTAAATTCCCAGGGGCTTTGCTCATGACAAGATGTGTGATGTTGTGCTCCGCTGTGAGAGGAAATGGGCCAGCAGTCTGTTCCTTGTCTACTTCCGAGGAGATCACAGAGGTCTAGGGGACAATGCCGGGACACTCCTGGACTCAGACTGAGGCCTGAACACCCCCAAACGGACCATCTGTCATAAGGTGGATGAAGCTTGGTCGAATGGGTCCCTGGGAGGCTGGTCCATGTCCAGCCAGGCCCCCAGGCAGGGGTATTTTTAACCCAAGGTGGGGAGCTCACTATGGGGGAGGCTCCCTCTCCCTCACTGGTAGCTGCTTGGGTAGCATGCCCGCTGGCCATCTGCCTGTGCTGCCGCCCCCATGTCCCTCTCCCTGCCACTCCCGAAGGGACGCAAACCTGAAGAGACTCCCAGTCCGCTCCCGCTGGCTGGAAGGGCCTTGAGGGTGCTCACAGGCAAGGTCAGGGCCCTTCCACAGATATTCTGGGCTGAGCACCTCGCAACAGCCTTCCGGCCCCACCAGCTGTGGCTCTCTCTCTCTGCTGGTGCCCAGCAGGTGGCTGTCTACACTGACTGCCTACTTCTTCCATCCCCGCCCCCAAATACTCTCCCGAGAGTTCTCGTACTACAGCCACCAATAAACTGTGTGGTCAACCCAATGACCTCTCTCTAGGCCTTAAAATACTTGATGTGTCCTCTCCCTGGAACACGTATCTAACCTGCCCCCTCCATCACCAGCTTCTGGGACCCTGTCCCTCCTGCTTTGCCTCTCTCTACTCTGAGAGCGCTTCCCTCAAGCCCCCCTGCTGGACGGCTCCTGTCAGCTTGCCTGGGCTCTCCTGGTGGGAGAATGAAAGTCCCACATCTCAGGAGCTCTCTCAGTCAGGGCATAAGGGGGCTGTTGTTGAGCTTCAACTCACCCCTGCCCTCGGGGCTGCTCTACGTCTCATTCTCGCTTCTCTCCTCGGTCTCCGTGGGGGTCCTCACCTACTTCTGTGGCTGTAGCTACTATCAGTGTGGGAATGATCCAGACCCACGAGCCAACTTCCCCCCGGGCCATCTCTGCTCAGATGCCTTCTGGTGACTCAAACCCACCATGCCTCCATCTGACCTCGCCACTGGACGCCAAACTGCGTGTCCTTCTGGTCTACCATTGCAGTGAAGGGCTTCACCATCCACCCAGGTTACATATTTTCTTTCCTCTCAACCAGTTTGTAACCTAATGTTACCTCCCAAATCCCTTGACTCTCTCCAAATATTTCGATCCCCACTGTTCCTCCCATAGTGCAGGTCACCACCAACTCCTGTCCTGATCGGGGCCATGTCAACAGGGGTCATCCCTGAATGGTGAATATATGGGTTGAACTGTGTCCCCAAGAAGGTTTGTTGATGTCCTAACTCTGGTACCCGTGAATGGGACCTTATTTGGAAATAGGATCTTCGCTGATGTAATCAAGTTACAATGAGACCATCAAGGTGGGCCCTTATCTGATATGAGTGGGGTCCTTCTGAGAAGACAATGCCACATAAAGACAGAGACACACAGGAACAGCTTGCCTGTTTATAATACTCCGTTTATAATACTCCGTTATGACACCCCTAGGAACCTAATACACTGAGATGTGAGCAATTTTTATTTTCTTATTTATACTTCTCAGTATTTTAGGGATTATCTGTAGTGGAGACATAGACTTTTATGATTGGGGAAAACATACTTATTCTTAAGAAAAAAACAAAAAGTCATCACTCAGCAAGAATCCTAAGCACTCTATTGGATTTTTCTCTGAGAATCAAAACTATCTGTACCCACACAGCTTACTGATTATATCAGCGTTGACTGTAGTAGTCCATTGGCTTCAATAAGCCAGCTTTAGTATTCCAGGAAACTCTTGCCCAGGAAGATAAAAGTTGCAAATGAAATAAATTTATTGTCCATCTCAGGGACTTTACAAAAGACATTTAAGCCAACATCAAACGATTCGACTTTGTAACAGACAGCAGCAATGGGCATCTACTCTCCAAGGCTCTCTCCCAAACCCTGGCCTGGCCGTGCCCACAATCCTTAACTCCTGTATCATGATTCTTCCAGGTCTAAACACATTGGCCCATCTCAAGCAATTTAATTAGCCTTAATGAAAGACCCTGGACATGTAGATATAACCTATCTTTGCCTTTGCCTTTCTGAGATGTTTCTAAGACTGTCAAGGGAGGGCACTGCTTCCCAGGGGAGGCAGGGACCTCCACTCTGTTCTGTCAGCAGGTTGATTTGGTGGTATTTGCAAGCTTTCTGCCGCTCACGTATCTGAAATGTTGTATTTACTGAATGCCTCCTATGTGCAGAGACTGCGCTAAGCACTTACCATGAACTCTTCTAGGGCACCTGCTCATTGAACTGCTAAGAGATAAATTGAGGTATATCAAACATTTTAAGAGTTTCTTAGAGCACGAATTGATTCCAATTAGGCAGCATCCAATCTAGCAGATAGAAAGGAACTCTGATGTGCTTGCACCAAAGGTAAGACTTTCATAGCCAGAAGGAAGCAGGACTAAGGATGTAAGGCTAGGCAAAAAAGCAGGATGGTTACTGCAAGGTTACTTTCCTTTAGGGAAAGGCAGCAGCTTAGCAGGTGGGTTACCTAACTCGTGATCATCATTCCAGATTGACTGGTTTAAGATGCCACTTCTGGGAGAGCCAAGACTGTAATTAAGTCTGGTTTGGTGACATGAAGCTTAGCATTAAGTGACTCCATTTGGGGCCTGTTGTTTCCTTTTTAACAAATCCCAGGTAGTTAGAAATGATTTGCATTTTGTAGCTGGGGAAAGAGATACAGCCAGTGTTAAGTGGCGTGCCCCAGGCGGCGCCAACGGTAAACAGCAGAGCCTGCTCTCCCAGCCCCCTTCCAGCTCTCCAGATCTAGGGAGATTGCAATACAAAACATACACATTCCAGCATCTGGTTATTTGGGGGGAACCCATGGTATTCTGCTTCCTATTACTTCGATAACTGCCTCATGTGAATGGACCCCGCTCCTCCTAGAAGACCTCCCTAGGGCAGACTTCCTGAGGGGAGACACCATGAAGGCTTTTCCCACCACACCAGCCCCAGGGCCCCACGACTTCTGTTTCTTTTCCCGGGGCCGGAGAATGTTAACCATGAGAGGCAAATAAATGGTTTTCGGTGGAGCACAGGCAACGAGCAGGCACATTTCCCACAAGGCACTGGTACAGCAAGTTAGCGGGGAAGAAAGAGCCAGACCCTTTGTACAGCAGGTGGGAACACAACGCTCCGTGTGATGTTTACGTGTCCCCTATTTCAGACGCCGTGTGGTGCGGACTCCACGCCAACCTGCAGACCAGATTCTTTTCTTCCCCCTCAGTAGCAAATGTACATATTTGCTTTAAAGTAGGCAGCGTTTGCCCATGGGTGGTCTTTGATTTGGAAGAAATCAACCCGAGTGGTGACTCACAAAAAAACAAAGGGGGTTTGACTCACTCTGTGCTGGGCCAGGGGACGGATGCGTGTGCAAGATTCACTTACCCAGAAGAAGAAGTTAAAGACGAAGAGTAAATACTTCAGGTAAACAATCAGCCAGTCATCCTGCTCTGCCTTGTAATGGGCCATGGTTGCTGGGCCTGCAAAGAAGATAGAGGGAGCTGGAGGGGGATCCCCACAGGGAGCCACCTCGCCCGTCCCAGAGCCAGAGCTCCTTCCTAGCCTGTTTGGCCAGGTGGGTCTGAGGCTGTGGGTATGGAACCTGGAGCAGAGAGCAAGGAAATGCAAAGGCTATTATCAGATGCACAATAGAGGTGAAGTGCGCAGAATTTTCTAGAACCTTTGGATCTTGGTTTTGCCCTTTTGCCTAACTCTAACCTACAAGTCTTCTACCATAGGAAGTGCCCTTATTCCCCTCCCCTGTCTCATCAGGGTGGCAGGGCACAGATTTACCTGGTAATCTGCATCATTTGAACGGGACCTCTGTGTGCACAGGGGTGGCATGAGCCCCAAATCAGACAGTCCACACTGGAGAGGACATGAGCCTCATCCAATCTGCCCCACGGGCCCCTTGCACCATGACTTTCCAAATGAGGAAACAAGGCAGCAGGCCCAGTTCTTTGGCAGGAAGAAGCACAAGAGCTCTGGAGTCAGACCCCCTGGGTTCAAACCCACGTCTGCCACAGACACATGGGGTCTTGGGCAAGCCATGCAACCTCCCATTCCTCCCCTGTAGCAGAGAATAACGATGGCTACATCTCGGGCCTGTTTGGAAGATTAAGTGGGATGGTCTGGGTAAGGCGTTTAGCATCATCCTGGGCACACGGTAAGTGCTCAATGGATGTTAGCTATTAGTAGTAGTCTGTGTGGCAGGGATTAGGACCCAGGCCTCCAGCCCCAGAATTCCTCGTTTTTTGCCGGGGGAACGTGCTCCCTCTCCTTGTCCTGCTGCCCCCTGCTGGAGTCTCGGGGAACTGTGTGTGACAGCAGTCCCTTGGCACAAGCAGGGGAGGCTTACTGTGCCTGTAGTCCTGTGTGCTTCTTGGTGGTACAACAAGTACAAGGGTGCAATAGCCCTTGTACTTTCTGCTTCTCCTGAGCTCCACGTCCCCTGGGCACCCGCCTGCATCCTAACACTCACGGAGTAGCTAGCTGCTCCTCGAGGAACTCGTTCTCTCGCGGTGACCTCTTATTCTGGAACCACAAACAACAGGGCACTGATTTTACTCACTTCCATCTCTTTCTCCCTTATTCCCCACCTCTGGTCGGGCCCTCTTTGTCACCGCCCCGCTCCTTTTCCTTGGCCGGCACTGGGCCAAGCCCAGATCATTCCTCCTAAGTCACCATCCTGCCTTTTATTTCAAGCTCCTGGGCTCCTAAGACAGGGGATGAGAGAGAGAGAGAGATAGAGATAGAGAGAGAGAGAGATATGGAGGGAGGAAAAGGTGGCTCTCTTATTTGGGATTTCTATTTCAGAACTTGAAGAAGGTAATTTAAGAGTTTTAGTCTTCTGGTTAAAAAAGGACAAAACCCATTTTTCTCCAATTTCATCTGAGAGGCACTGCGGTGGAAAGGAAAAATACAGAAGGAGAAAAAAGGAAGCCTACAAAAAAGTGTGAAAAATGATGACAGATGGGGTCAGCCGGGTGAGTGGAACAGGAGCTATTACGCAGCCATCCCGCAGGTGGCCTGACCAGAGCTCCGCTGGGCCAGCGCGGGCCATTAGTAAATGGACAGTTTGGGGCCTGGCCTTCCCTGTCTGCATCTCTTCTTGCTTTGCCTGCCCCTCTCCTCCCAACCAGGGACCACAGAACCACACTGCAGACACTTCTATACTGATAACCCCAGAGCTCAGGAGCCTCTAAAGGAAAACTGTATTTTTAAAAAGGGAGTTGATGCCAAAGACGGAATTAAACAAAAAGAAACACATTTCTAATGGTAAAGTTTCAGCCATCAGTGGTAGAGACGTTGGAACCACAGAACATCAGGGTCATGGGAAATCCTGGGCTCATTAAGTCAACCTTCTGCAGAGGGAGTGGGGAAATTAACACTCTCTGAAGTGACCTTGCTAATCGGTGGTAGCAGTTTCCTATCGGCCCCCAACACCCCCATATACCCCCACAACCTATAGTGCTGGGGGCGGCAGAGGCCCCGAAGGGGTATCAGTACCAGTGTGGAGCCAGATACTTGGATCTGAAAGTTAGCCTTGCCATTTATCAGATGTGTGACCCTGCCTGGGTAAGTTACTTAACCTCTCTGTGCAGCTAACATTTCTTGAGCATATATTATGTGCCAGGCACAGAACTAAGTGCTTGACACATGTTATCTTATTCCATCTTCCCAATAGCCCTAGGAAGTACAGGTTATTCCCATTTTGAAAGATAAGGAAGCTTGAGGCTGAGCAAGGTTACATAAACTGTCTAGAGTCACACAGCAAGAGTATGTGTGTGTCACTTGATTTTAAAACATTCTGGGAATATTTTAGTAGTCTTTTTCTTGTGGATTTCTGGCTTGATTCTACTGTGGCTAGAGAAAAATCCTCTGTGGGATTTCAGTCCTTTGAAATGTGTTGAGACTTGCTTTATGGCCCAGAAAACCATTTCTTTTAGTGGATGTTCCATGTGCATTGAAAAGAAAGTGTATTCTCCAGCTTTGTTAATCATGCTACCGAAATAATAAATCACGTTATGAAATAAATAGAAGTGGGGGGAAGGCAAGGGTTAGAGGGAGCATGAAACATCTCATTTTGGCAAGGCACTACAAAAGGAGCACCTTCAGTGGGGTGGGGGGAGGCCCGCAGAGGCGGGGCCACAATCTGGGGGTCTGGGGGTGGCTCCATGGGGGGTAGCACTGGCAGGCCCTCTGCCATCAAAGCAGGGCTAATGAGGTCATTAAGCCCAGAAGGTGATGCTGTCCCCCTGCCCATTCCCTCTCTTCTCATTGCTGCCCCCATCCCTACTCCTGTGACTCAGGGAGGACCAGGCTTCTCCGACTAGTCTCACTTCTGTTTCTGGATGGCTCTATGATCTTGAGCCTCAGTTTCTCTCATCTGCAAAAGCAGAACGACTATCTGGCTCACGGGGTTGGGTAGAGATGCCACTCTACTCCAGGACTTACTACAGGGCCACTTCTGTATCACCTTAGGCTCTGTGTATACGATTGTGTCGTGCGCCTAGTAATAACAATGGCTAGTACGAATTGATCTTGGGCCATGAGCTGGGGTGGTTCTAATGAATGAACAGATGAACCCAGGCACCGATGGGGGCACGGGAAAGCTCCCCCACTCTTTAAGAGTCATATTTCTCACTCAGTCCCCGAGGACACCTGAGTCAAATATGATGGAAAAGAGAGAAACACAACTAACCCCAACCCTTCTGGGTCCTGAACCTGCACGAATGGGGAGGACCCCGTGGCCGAGCACAGGGCCTCCTGGGGAGCCTGCAGAAGCCCCTCAGGGCCTTGCTCTGTTTCCCCCCAGAGCCTGCCATGCCCCTCGCCATGGCCCCTTCTTTCCTCTTGTCTTTTAGTTCCACCCTCCTGTGAGAAACTCAGACCTTGGTCCAGGGCATGCCAAAGTAGAAAATCCTTTTCAAAAACACACAAATGAGGCGCAAACAGGGACTGGATGGTCCCTGCTGGTGGGATACCCTGGGGCATCGTCACGTGCTTCCTCATGGAATCAGACCTCACAAGAACACACAGCAGGAGGGGCGGTTTTGACAGGTTCGGAAGGTGAGCGCGCAGGTAACCCCCTTCTCCGAGCTGCACACCCTCTTTTCCTTGCCTTTGCTCCAGCCCTCCCAGATGGCTGTCCAGCAGGGGCTGGGAAAACCTGGAGCCCCGAGGCCCACCCCAGTGGCATCTCTGTACTGGTCACATGTGGCTTTCTCCTTACAATGCTCAGCAGCCCAGCAGCCGAGCTGTGTGAGGTCAGAGTGTGTGTGCACCTTACCCGAAAGGAGCTCATGAAATAAATGCCTGATTTGAGAGAGGCAAGTCATTCTGCCTATGTGTCGAAAACATAAGATTTCCTAGTCATGGAGACAAGGTGTTTCAGGGCTTTGAGAAGCCACCTCTGGCCCTGGTGCCTCTGCCGGACTCCCCACCCAGGAGTCGGATGCCCCAGCCCCCAGCAGCGGCAGCCAGTGAAGAGGCCAGGGGCCAGCAGCTCTCCTTTATAACCAAGGGGGCTGAGGCTCCTCTGGCAGACCCAGCGACCCATTGCTGGTATTGTCGGAATCAAAGGCAAGACCTCTCAGGTCTGGGCTTTCATCGGGTTTTGAGGAAAGAAAAAAAAGTCCCTTCCAGCCACAGTCGATTTCTCTGTCCAAGCTCGGTACTTGGAGCATGGAGATACCTCCATGAGAAGCCTCTCACAGCAAGGATGGAGGTTCCCGAGGTGGCCCCTTCAGGGGGAGCTCAGGATCTGTATGATGAAGAGCATGGGCAGGAGGAAGGCCCCAGAGCCCAAGCTGTTGGGGCTCCGCCTAGGAGTGGCTCCTGGGAATGCGACAAAGACAGTGCAGCTACATCCCTCAGCTCCAGGGGGCGCTGTACACATCAGGGGCCCCGTGAGTGGCGGCCTCTGGAGTTGTGCAGGGCCTGTGCAGGTGCACACAGCTGTCCTGGCAAGCCCAGCTGCTCATTTCTGATCTTCCTTCTCTTGCCGGGGCTGGGTGCCTCCCATCGCACGAGGCCACCTGGGTGAAAGCTTGACTTTTCATTTGCAAACAGAGCCTGGGCACCACAAAATATTCTGGGTGGGCAGACACTGGGGGGCTGGTACAAGTGAAAACCTCCCACCCCCATGTACCTCTTTAAACCCATAAGCCTCAACTCTGATCTGCAGGTAGCTGTCCTCGTCTTTCATCCAGAGAATGGGACGTGGATTAAAGCTGGTTTAAGTCTGATTCCTAAGATGGCCCAGTTTGTTCGCGGTCCTTCAGAAGTCGTTCCCCCTCCCTCCATTATAATGGAGTTGGAGGTGGGTATGTGGCCCCCTCACTAGCAACTACATTTCCTGGGGGTCTCAGCAGCTAGATCTGGCTGGGTGGTAGTTCTTGACAATGGGATGTGAGTGGAAGGGCTGCGTCCACGCTTGCCCTAGACTATCACACGAGAGAGAAAGAAACTTCTTTATCCTGTTGGGTCTCTGGCACAGAGCCCAGCTTCGTCTCTCACCGAATCCTGTCTTCGGGAGTCAGAGTCTTCGCCGTATAATGTTCCATTCCAAGAGAAGAAGGAAGGCAGGCCTGCCGGAGCTCCCTCCCTGAGAGCAACGAGGTGGTCCCCAAGCACACGGGCGCCCACGGCCAGGATGGGACTGCAGGTGGGAGGCCCCCGAGCCTGGCCTGGAAGCCACGCACACTACCTCCCAAGTGACCCTGCCTCCTGTCTCCTTCTTAAATCATTGCCAGATCTTCTTCTCTTCACCACTGGGGCCTGAAGCTTCACTTCCCTGTCCAGTTACCGTGCAGCCCACCACAGTCAGGCAACCCCCTCCCCTCCACAATCCTACACTCACTTCTGACTGTCAAAGCCAGAGGCAGCTTTCCCCACCTTGTCCCGCTTCGCCTCTGCCGAATTTGAAACCACTGAGCGCACTGTACCTTCCCTTGAAGCTCTCTCTCCCCAGCTGGTGTCACCGCCCCACCCTCTCCCAATCCTTCCGGTGTCTCCAATTTGCTCTGATCTGCACATCACGACCCCCAGTCTCCAACTCTGTGCTCTCCTCGGTCTCATGGGCTGGGTCCTCCTCTTGGGGCTCTCCTTGGTCCTCCGCCTTGGCTCCCTCTGGCACAAGGTGGGGACCATTCTTTCTGCTTTGCCTTCTGTCTCTCCTTTTCATCCTCACTCATACCCAGCTCTGCCTGCGTCTCCCAACCTGACGACTCTCAGAAACCTGTGGGGCACTAGGCTCTCTCCTGTGGCCACAAGTCCCTGACCACCAGCCAGGCAGAAATTAAGTCAATATCTGGCCCGCCAACCCGGCTGTCTGGTATCCCTGACACTCCCATCCAGCCACTCATCCAGGGCACCAGTCTTCAGGATTATGTCCCAGTCCTTGTCTTTCCATTGTCACCACTTCTTGCCCCACCCCTTTCCACTGCCCCCAGATGTCCCCCGTCTGCCGCCCTCCTCCATCAACCTCTAGAGTGTCCACTCACACTGCTCTTCTGCGACCTGCCCGCTGTAGGCCTACCCCTGGTTTACTGCTGTGGTGGTCTGGCTGGTGCTTCACGTAGTTCTTTTCCCTTTTGAGATCGGCTTATGAATTCATCTGTTAATTCACTGAACACTCAAGGCTTGGCTATGTGACATTATGGGCTGGAGATGAAAGAGAAGACAATGAACGAAGCAGGCCCCAACCTCAGAGAGCTTGTGGCGGGGGAGACGGTCAGAATCAGCGTCATCCAACCCAATGTATGAAGTTCAGGGAGAAAAGTGTGTCCAGGAGAAGAACCACTAGTGAGAGTTCAAGCACAAGTAGGAATTAGGCAAAGGAGGTGACAAAGCAGCTGTATGCCAGGCTCAAGATTCTGGACTTCATTATGAAAGCAATGGGTACCAGTGAACTTTCCAATTTGGGGAGTGATAGTAGAGTCACTACTTGTGAAGTTAGGTTAGATAAATCTAAATGGCTTAACAGGTTATAAACCAGATCCTAGGGTTTGGAAGGAAGTATTCCTTTAAATAAATTTTTAAAATCCACCATGGAACCTGGGCATCTGAAGGGACAACCAGGCCTGTCTGGTTGATTTGCTGTGGCTCTGTAAGGCTGCAGTAGACATAGTGTTGTCTAGGACGGTCCAGGGTGGGCCAGCTCAGCCCACCATCAGGCCAAGCCACTGGCCCAGGCTGACTACCTGCACCGGTAGACCAAACGAGGGGAGCCAAGGAGCCAGTGATGAGAAGTAAAATCCTAAACCCGACAAGGAAACTCAGTGCCTCTCTGAACAAAGAGCACAGGGTTTTAATTTTGACACATTAGGTCTCAAAGACACCTTTAAAAAAGAAAAACGCATTGCCTAATATACTTACTGCTCCCTCTAAAAACCAGCTTAATTATAGTGAAGAATACAGTCTATAATTTTTCCCACACTCGGAGATGGATCTATATTATAATTTCCCCAATCTTCATGAATGAATGGATGTATGATTTCCACCCAGAAAGAGCTCCTCTTTTCACCACCCATGTGGAGACCCATGCTCGAGGCCCTGGCTGGGTGGGGCTCATCATCCCCTGTGGATGACATCCCCCTTGGCATGAGGGGGATTTGATCGGGTAGTGTGTGTGTTCCTAGAACTCAGGAGGGGACGGCCACTAAGGGTGGTCCTCCCTTCCCGAGATTCCCAAAGAGGAATTGCCAGAAGGACGCTAGGAATGTCTGCGGACACTGAGGGATGGTATTTATGGAGGCATTGGCAGATGGGGTTTGGCTGTGGGGTGGAGGTGGCCTCTGCCCAGGGGTCAAGGGGTCTAATTCAGGATTTCCCTCACTACCTGTCAGCACTTCGGGCAAATCACTGTCTCTCTCCGTGCCTCGTTTTATGAGAAAGTCGATGTTTTCGCTACATTCTTTCAAAGACATTTGTATGTAGAGCCTAACATATAAAGCAGATAATTGCTTCTCTGGCTGAAGGGGTGTGCTAATCCCCTGAAATGCCCCCAATAAGCCCACCTGATCACTGTCTCCAATAAGCCCACCTGATCACTGTCTCCCATTCCCCACTCACCCGAAAGCTGGAACCACAAAGAACTGCAGCTCTAGCACTCTTATGAGACCAAGATGTGGGCATTAGCTTCTTAAAATTTATTTTTATTTTTTTAATTTATTTGACACAGAAAGAGAGAGAAACAGTGAGAGACAGCACACAAGCAGGGGGAGTGAGAGAGGGGGAAACAGGCTCCCACTGAGCAGGGAGCCTGATGTGGGGCCCGATCCCAGGACACTGGGATCATGACCTGAGCTGAAGACCGATGCTTAACTGACTGAGCCACGCAGGTGCCCCGGCATTAGTTGTTTTATTCTTTAACCGCGTATTGTCCCCTGTACCGGTCCCCAGTCAAAAGAAGCAAGGGGAGAACTGCGGAGGTCGACGTCATAGAAATCTTCATTCCATATCATACGTTCACAAGATATTTTTAGAACTGGAAGTGACCTCTGACATCATGAGAAACACTTCATTATTGATGGCTCCAATTCTGTTGACCCCCACCTGGCCTCAGTTCCACCCACTGTTTTCCTTTTATTTATTTATTTATTTATTTATTTATTTATTTATTTTTAATGGAGGGAAAACACACATAACATAAAATTTACTCTTGTAACCATTCAGTGCAGTGGTCTTACGGGCATTTACAATGTTGTACAAGCATCACTACTGTCAAGCTCAGACCTTTCCATCACCCCAGATGGAAACCTTGTACCCACTGAGCGCTCACTCCTCATTCCCCCTCCACCAGCTCCCGGCAACCTCCACTAGCTTCTCTGCAGATGTGCCTACTCTGAAAACTTCACCTCAGTGGAATCGTACAATATATGATTCTCGGTGCCTGGCTTCTCACCTAGGATAACGTCTTGGGTTCATGCTCCAGCATGGACCAGTGCTTTGCTCTTTGTTACAGCTGAACAATATTCATTTGTGCATACAGGCCACCTTTTGCTTATCCATTCTTCTGTTGACTGACATCTGGGCTGTTTCCACCTCTTGGCTAGAGTGGACAGAGCAGCTGTGAGTATCCAAGCACACGTGTTTGTTTGGACACCTGTTTCCAATGCCTTTGGGTAACGCCCAGCAGTGGAATTGCTGAGACACGTGTTGAACTTACTGAGGAACTGCCCATTGCCATCCGCAACCCTACCTCATTTTTTTTCAATATGGCGTCTGTCCTGGGCAAGTGGGTCCAGCCCACTGGGGAACAGCAGCAGCCCTGTATGCAGGCATGGGGTTTGCTATTTCTGTCCTCCCCGGGCTTTAGCTCACTGGTTGCTTGCACAGAGGATGGGAATAATAACAATAACAATAATACTTATAACTGTGATGACATAATTATTATGTACTTCTTACGGTAACTCAGAGGTGGGTCCTCTTAGGAGCCCCATTTCACAGACGGAGAAACTTATTCAAAAACACACAGCCTTGTCTGAAATACAGGGCCACCCTCCCATCTACCCCCCTGTGCTGTTCTAGAGGAGCCTCCCAACTCCCCCTCCTCTCCCCTACCCCCCGCAACGCGCCGCCCCCCCCCACCCCATCCCCCCGCTGACCTCCAGCCTGGAGAGCCTCCTGGCCCAGCTCCTTGTGCCTGCCTCCCAGGAGCCTGCCCTCGTCTGGCTTCTGCCAGGCCATTTCATGAGCTGGGCTGCCTTCCAGATTCTGCCGGCACATCAGGCTTCTCTGATGAGTGCCCAGTTCCC
Source organism: Mustela lutreola (assembly GCF_030435805.1). Classification (NCBI taxonomy): domain Eukaryota; kingdom Metazoa; phylum Chordata; class Mammalia; order Carnivora; family Mustelidae; genus Mustela; species Mustela lutreola. The sequence goes on from NC_081297.1 coordinate 45,375,690, forward strand.
AGCTGATGATGAGACCCCCTCTGCCCAGCAGGCTTCTGGCATAGACGAATGCTGCGCCCTCAGCTAAGGCTCCAGGGACACTGAAGTACGATGATAACGGATAGCGCTCCTCCTCCCTCCTCCCCAAAGTAGCTCCCAGTGCATGTGGGCTCACGCTGCCCATGGCAGCTTTCCAGACCCTGGACACAGCCAGGGACACTGAGCCTGGGCTGGTCTTTGGAAGCTGCCCCTGAGCCCCGGCATCTGAGGCCAAGGCAAAAAGGCTGCCCATGACAGACAGGCCCGGGGCAGGAAGCTTGCCCGGGTTGCCCTCCCTGGTCGGTTCTGTTCTGCTACCTCAGGTGCAGAGTTGGGATAGAAGCAGCAGGCCCTCCCTGTCACCCCACCCTCTACCCACAGGTGGTCCAGCCAACAGGCAGCCGAGGGTGCCTGACAGAATTTCGAGAAGGCCAGAGGGCTGGGTGGCCATGACTCTGAGAGCAGAGGCAGAAACTCCTAGATATCCCCAGTGCCCAGTGAGCCAGAGAGAAGGGAGAGAAGCCCTAGGCCCTGTGGGCCTCTCCCAAGCTTGGATTTAGGGCTCAGACTGGAGCCGAAGACCCACGGGGCATCTGTTCTTAGGGACCAGGGTACACTCACTGTCGTGTGCCTGTGAGGGTGGAGGGGGTGAGACGCGGCTCCCTGAAGCAGCCTGGAGGATGTGGGAGGTGCTCTGGGCCCCACATCAATGTTGACCCCCTCCCTCAGACTCAACAAGGACTCCCACTGGGTTTGACGCAGGGGACCAGGTGCTCAGTTGCACAGGCCCCCTCTGCGGCCCCCTCTCCCAGGGTGGGATCCCCAGCAGAGTGCCAGTCACCCAGAGCAGCCTCCTCCCCATGTCCCCAGCTGCAGCCACAATTCGCTTGATCTGAGGGTCTCCGAGAGCCACCTAGGAAATGACCCTGCTTGACACCTGGGAGCTTCAGGGAGGGGGTCCTTGCGTGGCCGCTGAAGGATGATCCCGAGTGTGGGTGGGAGGGGGCTTTTCCTCCCTCCACCATCCCTGGTGCTAGGAGGAGGGAGTTGGGCGTGAATGGGAACGTGAGCCTGCTTCCCTGATGCTTGGTTTGGGCTGTCGCATCCATGGAGGGAAAATTACAGTCACTCTTACCAGCTGTGTGAACTAGTGGTCTCCTCTGTCCTCTGGGGATAAGAAGGCCCTTAAGGACCCCAGAAAGAGTGACCTTGAAGGCCAGTCAAGCACTGGTGGACTGTGTAGCCTGCTCCCGCCTGACCCGTCAGCAGTGTCAGCGGTTAGCAGCCTCCATGGGGGGTAAGAGGGAAGTCAGCAGGTTCTGTGCTCTGCAGAGGTGCTCTGGGGTGGAAGGAGGGGTGCCCGCGGCGCAGCTTTCATCAGGCTGCACACTAATTGGGGCTTAAGCACATTCACAACCTGCTTGCTGGGACTCAGAAAGGCACAGACACTCCCTTCCAGGCAGCAGGAAACTTAAAAAAAAAGAAAAAAAAAAAAGCCTGAATGACATAAAAACTTGTCTCTTTTCCCAGAGAGTAGGATTTGTACAATTTCTCCTTTGCTTTCCAAATAGTGCCTATCTTGTCTCTGGAGCAGGACACCGTGGTGCAGCAAGTAAGCCTAAAAGACCATTCCTTCCAAGGGGTCCTAAATTGGAGGCCCCTGAAATTATATGAAAAAATGTTAACCATTTCTGTGCTGGGGTTCCACAGGTGTTAGCAGATCCCCAAAGAGATTGATGACTTCCCCCAACAAAAAAGTTCAGACTCCCTGTTTCAGGTGGTTATAGATAAGACCTGGATTAGCAACTCCCAAGAGAAAGGCCTTGTGTTAGGCACGGGTTCAGGGTCCCCGTGGACCCCAGGGATCCCAGAGGAGGCAGAGCTGGGACTAGAAGCCAGTATCCCAGGTATCCAGACCCTGGTTCAGCTTGCTTTCTCCCATACCACGGGGACCGACAGAACCGTGTGTTCGTGTATAGGAGGGTGAGGGAGAGAACACTGACGCATCCAAATTTAAATTCCAATTTTCACTTTGGGACTTGGATGTAAATCTGTTAGGTCTTAAGTCCAGAAAGTGATGTAATTTATTGAAGAAAGTGTGGAAGCTGCTAAGCTCCCTGATAAATAAGCCATGTTGCTTCATCCCAGCCCTGCAGAAACCTAGTTTCTAGGGACATAGAAACCCCCTTGGAAAGTATTAGAATCTTCTCCCTGCAAGAGAGCCAGACACATAGATTCTTGTCTTTTTAAAGATATGTGACCTTTCTGGCAAGGAAATAGTGCACTCACATGGCAACTAACCAACATCCCCCGCACTGTTACCCTAATTCTTTCCAAAGAAGAAAAAAGAACTTTAGTTCCGTGAGTTATAGAGGATGTTATAGAAATGGACTTGGCATCCGAACACTCTAGATATTGCATATATTGGCTCCCTAGCCATGTACTAATTTCTTCATCACCATCAACATCTCTTTGTTGTTCCTGGAGTCTGGAGAGCTGCCTGCGTGTCCCAGGACTAGAAGATGGAGAAAGAGCCCATCCACTCCCATATGTTGGCCAGAGAGGCCTGGAGGGTAGAGGTCGTTTCTCCTTTCTCCCTGAGTAGGTCTGAGAAGAGCTGGCCCTCAGGGGCGCATCTCTGGTTCTCAGCCTAGTTCTTGGGCTTTGGGAAGACTGCAGGCTCCCAGTGCCGCCAACAGCCATGATCTGAGTTCCCACTGCCTTTGGTTGTTGATGAGTCTATTAATATGAAGACATCAGGAAATAACAAGACTCCAGTGTTTTGGAAGTGTGAAGAGCTCTAAGAGGATGCCTCATTATTATTGATGGTGATGATAATATGTAGTATGTAGTCTTTATATGCCACTTTGGCTGCTAATTTCCAAAATAAGGAGGGAGGAATTTAAAGACCCAGCCAGCTCTGGGAGTAGCAACAGCATTCTTGACAACGCACACAGAACCTTTAGCTTCTGGTCCTTGAATTCCTTCTAAGGTGGCATGTCGCCAATCCAGCCTTTGGATGGTGTGGGCTCACCTCCTGCCATGGGTGTACGAGACACTGGGCAAGAATTAGGACAGTGGGAAATAATTGCTTTCTATGTCCACGAGCTCACCCAGTGTAGATTTACTGAAATGCCTAATATATGGACAAGTTTCCCCACCTCCCCACCCTCCCCAATTTTGAGGCCAGACCTCCCCGGGTTTGAATCTCAGCTCTGCTATGTGTTAGCTGTGGGATCTGAGGAAGATGTTTAACTTAGGTGTGCCTCAACATTCATGACTGTAAAATGGGGGTAACAGCACTGATTCTGTAAGGTCTGTGATGACTGCAGGAGAGAGCATTTGTTAAAACCTCACACAGTGCCTGGAACGTAAATCCTATTACATTGCTAAAGGCTCCACACACCACACTGTTGGCAATTGGGCCAGCGACCCCGACCCCGTGGGACTCCCTAGAGAGAGCAGCTGGGATAAGAGAATGCAGCCATCCTTTACGGGATGCCAGTCGGCAGCACAGCTTTCCAACTTCTTGGGCACATGTGTGTTTATTTACATTATTTCCACAGAGTTCAGAAGTGGGCTTAAACCCCTGAATTGACCAAAAGGCTACCTTCTGTAAGTTAAGAGACAAACACATATATAGCAATGAAAAATAGAGCCCAGGGCTACAGCTCCAGGTAAGGATAACTTTCCCAAGGGAGGGATTCATGATAGCTGCTGGAGGTGTAATTCTTATCCCAAGCTCTGGGTCCTGCAGCTCTCTTCACCTTCCAGACCTCAGCAGAAGAACAGTTCCAGTCATTTCCAGCCTTAGATTGCAAAGCAAGGTACTCCACTCTGAGAACAACTCCCTCGGGGCAGTGCTTTTCAATCTTAGCTCCATAGAACCACCTGAGAACTTTGTAAAAGTCCCGATTCCCAGGCTGCACCCCTGGGCGGAATGAAAGTGGGATCTCAGAGGGAGTCACCCGAGAGACCGTGGTTCCAAGGCCAGGCCTTCCTCTAACTCAGGCTAGCCCCTATGCCCACGTTCAGTGCTTAGGGGTCCTTGAGCTGTCCATAACCACAGGTGGGCAGACTGGGGCTCTGCAGACTGTTTCTGCAGACTGTTAAAACACAGGTTAGCAAGTCTCCCAGGCTCTGTGGGCCCCACAGTCTCGGCCGCATAGTCCTCCTTGTTCTTCTGTTCATTTCAGCCTTTTAAATACATAATATTGGCTCGTAGGTCATACGAGACAGTTTGCGGACCGCTGGAGAATAGCATGTCATGCAACTGTCAAATGTAATAATGAAAATAGTTGTTTATAGCATTACTTAGACAATAAATTAAAACCCAGGTAGAAAGTAGGCCAACTTGAAGGGAGTAAAGGTACAAAGTTAATGTGGTTTCTTTGCTGTCTCTAACTACTTCTTCTAACAGGTCTTTCTGTATTAAAAGGAAGGAAGGAAGGAAGGAAGGAAGGAAAAGAAAGAAAGAAAGAAAGAAAGAAAAGAAAAGAAAAGAAAAGAAAAGAAAAGAAAAGAAAAGAAAAGAAAAAAGGTAGAAAGAACTCCTATTTCAGTTCACGGTGCTAGTAGTTGTTTCCTAGTACTCACTGGTAACTAGAGGTTTCCAGCCCACTGAAAAGCTCTTAGCGGGCAGCCATGCTATCAGAAAGTGTTAATTGCTTTCTGAGTATTTCATTTTGGCTGAGCACTGCTAGTCCTAACTTCCGGTCTCCCTGCCTCACCTCTCTCTCCCCACAGAGAGACGGACTTATTTCTTCTGAAGGCCCGGCTTCCCTAAGCCTCTCTCTGTGCAAAAAGCACCCCAAAATGTGAAGTCACCCAAAGAGCACCTCGTTCCTTGTTAACTAAGCCACACCCTTCCCCATCCCGAACCATCAGCTTGGTTTCAGTATAAAAATGGTCATGCCTAGAACAAGCCAGCCAGCCAGTATCTTTGAACAGACACAAGAACTCCTAGAAGCTTTTTGCTTTCTGGTGCATTCCAACCCTCAGACAAAATGGGCCCAGCTCCCCTCTACTCCTGTCCTTTGTTCCTTTCTTTTGAATTTCTTAAACCCACTAGAACCTGTGAGTAAATGATCCAAGCCGACTTTTTGAAAATGTAAATGATTTAAAGCAGAAGGATGGAGGCGTGAACATGGAGACGGAAGCCTTTGCTGTTTTCTCGACATCTAAGTGACTACTTAGATGGAATCCAAGGGCACTTGAATGGCCCACTCATTTAGAGGATGTGTTCTACCCCAAGTCGGCCAGAACCATCTAAACATGGGACCAAAACAGGTCAAGGGTTGAAACCCAGCTGGCTTCATGAGCAGGCTTCCAGCTCAGACTCACAGTGCCCTGTGCTGAGAAGGGCCTTGTGCTTGGTTTAATGCGAGGCTGTTGGCATCTTGGAATTTTTAACAATTTAATCTTTGAGTTTGTGTTTTGTAAGTGAAGCCCCATAGGACAGTGGGTGTGACTTTGAGCAGAGAGAAATTCAGTGCGTGTCCACTTTCCCTTGCTGATCTCCTTGGATCCACGATGCCCCACGAGCACAGAGTTCCTGGGGGTCCTCCAGACGTGGCACTCAAGGAGCCTTAAAGAGTACAAGATAAGGTATTTGGTTTCTGATGGAGCAAGTGGGGGCTGATGGCCCAGGGAGGTCAGGCTCTCTACTGGAGCCAGAGCTGGGTTCACGTGCAGAAACCAAGTGATGCATTGTAAGAAACGCTAGCAACCAAGGATTCTTAGGCTATACTGTCCCTCCCGGTTTGTGGCACTTCCAGCATTAGTCACCTACTAGTGCTGAAAATGAACAGAAGGGAAGCGGAGCCATGTCTGTGTTGGGCGTGGTTGCTTTTCCTTTCAGCCCTTTCTTTCCCCTTAGGCTGGAAGTAGGGTGTGACAGTGTGTTGATGAAGGTGCATGTATCAAGAAGGGAAATAAAAACGTTGAGGTCATTTTGTGCATCATTTCCAGTGTTGAGAAGAACAAAACATGTGCTAGAACATATGAATTGTGTAACTTTGGTGATTCCACATAGGAGTTAAGTGCTATTATTTTATTTTATTTTGTTTTAGTTATTTAAGCAAGTCCCTACTTAACATGGGGCTCAATCCTATGACCCTGAGATCAAGAGTCGTACGTCTTCTGACAGGGCCAGCCAAGTTGCATTTAAATCTGGCATCGCACACTATCAGGATGAATTAGTAAAATTCATGCTAATACTTAAAACTAAATTAAAATTAAAATTTTAATTTCTCTTTACTTAGAATGCCATTGAGTAGCAAATAAAACCTACCCTGACAAGTCAAGAAAGAGACCATGGAAGACAGGAAAAAGCTGTATATTTTAGTACTTTTAGTGACATTTTTCCTGCTTTTTGAGCCAGGGGTCTGCCATTGCATTTTGCACTGGGTCTGACAAATTATGTAGCTGGCCCTCCTCGAGGTACTTCTTCTCCCTGAAGCCCAGTCTCAGTGATGACTGATAACCTCCAGCCTGAAATATCTATTCTGCAGACACTGACTGAACTACTGTTTGCCCAACTTGGTGCTAGTTGCCAGGGACAAAAAAAAGTCAATAAACGTAAATTTCTCTCCTCATGCAGTGGAATATAATTCTGAAACCATGGTATAGGACATTGTTTTCCAGGGGTCAGAACCCTAATACTTGTCTGCAGAAGAGGGTCAGAGAGAGAAAGGTCTTTACAATTTGTCATAAGCACTTATAGAAACGTGGGCCTTTGCTTGTCAGAAAAAAGCTTCAGCGGCTAGCTACCACACCTACACGATCAAACAGGATAATGGGAAAACCGTTCATAATTTTGCAATCTGTCCCAAACCTCCAAAAAACTGGACAGCACCAGCCCAGTCCTGCTCTTTGTCCTTTTTACTTCTGATCCTTTCAACATACTAGAATCTATTGGTTAAATGGTCTACACCGGTCTTTTAAAAATGTAAATGACAGAAAGCAGAGAAGACGACACTGGATAGTGAAATCACTACTGCTTTATGGTCTTTGATCAATTGCTTCCAAAGGAGAAACAAATTTCCCTTTACACTGAAGTGTGGCTGACAAAAATCTTTCAAAACACGAGATCCCTGTTCAAAGAAGAAGAAGAAGAAGAAGAATCTGGAAGTCAGGACACAGGTGGGAACCACTGCGGGGGTTTCCCCTGCTGCCTGCCATCAAAGAGGGTCAGGGAACTCTACTTTACTTCAAAACTTACTACTTCAAAACAGATCACGGGACGTCAGAGCAATTTCCTTTAACATTTCCTGAACCTCTGTAACAGCCTCAGTTCTTGAATTCTTGGCGTTCTGCAGTAAAAGCCCTTAAGCCTTTAAGAAGGGCTGATGCATACACGGGGCACTGAGACACTTAAATCCAGCTGTAACCTGCACGCAGCTGTGTGGGGAGCAGAATGGCCCAGGGGGAAATGCACCCAGAGGAGGAAAGGGGTGGCTGGCTGGCCCGGGCGTACCCCCGATGCCCAGCATGCAAGATCAGGGTTGGGACGCGTGGTGCAGCGGTCACCACCTGGCAGGCCCCCCTCTAGCGAGCACACTTGTCCAGAGTGCTCATCTCTTAGCCTGCACCTGGGTACTCTGTGCCCCTCAGTCATTCGTCCATACCCAGGCCAGCTGGGAGTTAGAGATCCTTCGTTGGTTGGCAGAAGAAGAACCGAAGCTCAGTGAGGTTGCGTAACACACGGAGGGTCCCCTGGGAGGAAGGGGCAGGGCCCGGATTCCAGGCTGGAGTGCCTGACCCAGACCTGGGCTCTCTGCCTTCCCTACCCCCAGCCCCACAGCCCTGGTGAGCATCCCCTCAGGTACTGTACATTTAGCTGTTCTCTCCTCTCTTACCCAGAGGGACTCTAATCTCCTCACAACTAGATGCCTGAGGTCAGGGGCCAGGCCTTTAGGTACTCACAGGCCCAGACGAGGTGCTGGGTGAATCTGTGCACACAGGCCAGCCACCCCTTCAGCTCTGCAGCACAGCCCCTTGTAAGTACAAACATCAGGAACCCAGGAGCCCACAAGCAGCCAGAGCAGGAATGGTTACAAGAAGCAAGGTCAACAGTCAGAAGGAATTGGTCGGGGGAGGGGGATGTCTGTGTTCCCTCTCTCCTTTTCACTTCTTTCCATAGTCTCTCCCCTCAGCTATGCTCCCAAAACAACCCAACAAAACAAGTAAAACTCCTTCTCCATTAAGCAGTGTGCTATTAATATATAATATTGCCATTTCATGTTATATACTCTTAGTACATACTATTATATACTCTATATATACTATATAGTAGTATATATACTAGTATATATATATATTATACTATTTAGGATATAGTAATACATAGTAATACATAGTATTAATACATAGTACCTAATAATATATATACTAGTATATATATTATTAGTATATATTAGTATATATATTATTAGGTACTATGTATTACTATATCCTAAATAGTAACATAAATAATAATAAATAACAATAGAATAGTACTAGTATATATAGTATATAATACTAACAGTATATACTATAATATGTAATTATATAATATGTATTTATATATTAATAGCATGTAATATTTAGCATATTATATTACGTATTGTATACTATATGGCATTAACGTACCTAACATAATTATATATATATATATATATATATATAGTTATAGAACTACATTAGAGTATACATGTCTTATATTAATTCTCATGCAGTTTAACAAAGGTGCTGGTCAACATGGATTCTGTGCCAAAAACCTGAACACAGTGCTGGGGACAGGAGCCACAGGGCCACCTGCAAATGTATTTACAGGAGGAGACGACCTCGGGGCCAATAGGGCTGCTGTAAATGTGGGTCAGGGTGCACCATCACGTTGCTGTCTCCTAGGCTCAGGAATAGTTCAGAGAGAGGGCTCCGTCCCACCACCAATGACTCAGGAGTAAAGCACACTGAGTGGCTATCTATTGGGCAGGAGGCCCATCTGGATGGTCGGCCTGGGAACACACCCCCCCACCCCAGGGAGGATGATGACAGACATGGTCACTCTGAACAGGCAGCTCTCCAATATCAGAGTGTGGTTTATTGGCTTTGTAAATAGTCAGTGTCGTCCCCCCCTCCCCCCCAGCTCATCTCACACATGGTTTAGAGTTCCCACGGACCGCAGGCTGCTGCTGGGCTGTGTGCAAAATCATTTTCATATTAACCTTGTCCAAAAAGTCAGGAAGTTAAACTGATTGTGAGAAAACAACCCTACGTTGATTTCCCTGGCCAAGCAGAAGCAATCTGTGGCATGTGAGTGTCTGAATGACGGCCATTGGTCCTCCTTGAGGGCCAAGAGGGCACTATTTCCAGCTGGAGAACTATGATTTCAACTTGGACTTAAAAAGGCCCCTTGGGGTCTTCTGATACAATGGGTTTCTAGTTTTATCTTACTGGGAGGGCCCTTTCTTCAAAGGAAATCCTACCTGGACACCAGCCCATAACTCAGATTAACCCCTAGCTGTTGGGAGTGAGGGGCCCATGGCCCTGCTTATGGAGCTCGTTCCTCCCTCAAAAGCTCCTAGGAACACAACTTGAAAAGCATGCCGCAGCTCCTTGCTTAGTAAGTTATTTGCTCCCTCACTGACACAACCTTTTTTGGGTACCTATAGTGTTGCAGGGGCTGGTGAGCCACCGGATGGAGGACTGGGGCAGGTCCTTGCTTTCCTGAATCTTCCAGTATGGCAAACTTAGCAGAGCTAAGTTCAGACCATGTAAGTGCTGTGATGGGATCAGATCAGGGAATGTGCTTGTGGCCCAGGAGGAAGCTGCTTTCGATAGGGGATGGGGAAAGGCCTCTCTGAGGAAGTGGAACATGAGCAGAGGGTAGAACAACTGACTGGACAGATGCCCTGATTTTGACCAGTGAGGAAGCAGACCCTAAGAGGTGAAGGGATGTTCTCCAGGACACACAAGTTGGGAGCTGAGCCAGGATTTGACCCCGGGGTTTCCAGGCCCCCTGGCCAGGGCCTACTTTCCTTCTCAGTGTTTACTACACGGCTGCTACACGCAAATAAGGCTCTGTGATGGGGGACATCCAAGTGCCCACAAAACCCCAACCCTGCCCTGGTGTTCAGGGCCACCTGTCATGACTCTTGACAACTTCTCAGCCTTTTTTGGCTGGTTTCAGCCTGGCTTTGTACCCCAGAAGACAGAACCAGGCAGCTGACATCCCACACCCATGACGTTGCTTGGGAAAATGTCCTCTTCTCCTATCATCCTGGCTTCAAACTGTGGAAAGGGCTCCTTACTGCTTTTGTTGGCTGCATGAAGATAAAAGCAAGATGGTGGCTCACTTGGAGGAAAGCTCTCTGGAAAGTCAAGCTGCTCTAAGGTTACACAACTCAAAAACCAACCAAGCCAGTTTTCCTTCTGGGCTGGAGAAGGCTTTCATAAAAAACCTCTGGCACCGCCAGATCTGTATGTGTCTCACACACCAAGAGTCCATTGCTGGGCTCTGAGCCTACACTCCTCTGATGCTCAATATCAAGGGAAGGAGTATGCAAATGGCTCCCTTAACTACCCCCAACCAAAGAGCTCCAGGCCCTCAAAGTGTTCCCCAAGCCTCAGACTCTGCTCCATGAACCCGCCATTTGCCCTTCGCCCTAGCAGCCTAAGGCTGTCCCAGCCCTGTCCCAGGCATTAGCCAATTTGAGCCTGAAGACACCCGCTGAGGTAGGCAGGACAGCAATTTTAAGTCCCATTTTGCACACAAAGCTACTGAGCCCCAGGGAGACCTTTGCAGAGAACATGGCTAGTAACATAGTACCAACCATTGAATTCTGATTCAAATCCAGGGCTCCAGACTCCAAAGGTAGCTATCATCACGTTGCTCACAAATTAAACACTCTGGCCTAATTCTACACTCTTCCCTCTCTCAGCCTTCCAGCTGCATCTTATGACCTGGAGGGTACTTAGGAGGGTTTCCAGAAGCTGCCTCTTCTCTCTGTGCCACCCCTGCCTCCTACTGTGTGTCCCCAAGCTGGAGAGGTCTGGAGCAATTTAGACCCAAGGTGAGATGCTCTCCTGCCCAACCGGACTGACCCCCTCGGTGTTTTCATATATTTCAGCCAGTTCACGCTTGTCAATACCGCATATACCAATGGGGAAACAATGCACCCCGGAACCCTCCATATCTTCCTTCTTCCCATACCAAACCAGCCAATTGCACCTGCAGGAGTGGACAGGCAAACACAGGTGATGGGGCCTGCATAGCCATGTCCCCACAAAGACACAGATGTGTCCCCATGGGACACAGAAGGCAGATCTGTGCCTGCAGAAGCCACACCAGCTGCCAGCATTTAGCAAACTCTATTTTGCAGGGAGTACTGAGCCAAGCTCTATACAATTCTAGCTAGGATTACTCTGGACCGGTCGCCCAGGGGGTTATGCCCAAGAGCCAGCTACTAGAATTCAGGTGGACAAAGAGAATGACATTTCCAGGAGAGAGGCCCTGAGCCCGCTGGGCCGGCAGGAGGCACTCAGAAGCCCAGAGCCCGGTCCCAAGGCCCTAAGTGCAGAAAGGCGGGCTCAAGGGACACAAACGCTGCGACCCCGGCAGAGTCCGGTGCGCGCCCGCGTCCACCTAGAGGGATCCAAGGCCTCCTGCCCCCGCCACCCACTCCGTATCCAGAGTCAGCTGGCCCCCGCCCGCCCAGGGCCCGCTAGCGTCCGGCTAGCCGCGGTTAGCCACGGCACCGGACGGAGGTGGGGGCGCCTCCTCCCTGGCGGGCTACGGCGCGACCGACCGGCCGCTCCCCCTCTCCCTCCCCTATCCCCGCGCGCCCCCGCCCCGGCCCTCCCGAGCCTCGCGCGCTGCTGCTCCGCCGCCGGCCGCACTTACCCAGCCGCGGGTCGCGGGGTTTCCGCACGCAGCGACGGCAGCCGGAGCCTCGGGAGGCGCTGCAGCGCTCCGGGCCCTCCCAGTGGGACAGGGTCGGGGTGCGGGCAGCCCGGCTCTAGCCCAGCACCCAGGCACTTCCTGCCGCTCCGCCCCGCCCCGCTTCCCGAGCGCCCACCCTCTCGGCTCGCCCCCCTCCGATTTCCAGGCTCCGTTCCTCCCAGCCGGGAGGCCTCGCCCAGAAGCCCCGAGTTGGGCCGCGTCTTTGTTTGGGAGTTGGCCTCTCTTCAATTCGGAGCTCGCAGGGCCAATTAAGTCGGAGTTAGGGGCAGCTGTGTGGTTGCCCGGGATCCCTGCGGGGAGGGGAGGGGCGACTCACAAATCTCGCGTCTGCCCCCATCTCCCCGCCACCGCTCCCTCTTTCCCCGCCCTGGGGCCTCTCCAGGGTCTGCTTTCCCCTAGGCTGGTACGTGGCTCAGGCCCCGGCAGAAATTGGCCTATGGGGGATCCCAGGGACTCTAGGCTCAAAGCCCCTCTCCTTCTCCCTACCCGCATACATAAGGAAGACTCCCATAGGGGCTTTGACCCAGAAAGAGCCCTGTGGTCCACGGGCTTGGCTTTCTGTTTCCTGGGCCCAGGGAGCATTAAGACCTCTTCCCTGGCTGGAGAGAAGCGGAAGAATAGACACAGCACGGGCCCTGCCCTGGCTGAGAACAGGTGCAAAGCTTCCCCAGAACTGGCTCTGCTCTTCCCCGGGGAAGCATATTATTTCTCAAAGCAACAAAGGCCTGTGCTTACCCAGCCACGTTCTTCTGAAGCTTGGCTGCAGGAAGCAAGGTTACCCATTTACCAGGGGGCGAGGTCAGGGAGGCCACTGGAAGCCGGGATTGCTGACAGAGGCATAACCCTGGAGCAGAAATACGCAGAGCGGACCAGGTGGAGGTTGCAGGAGGTGACTGCAATGGTCCCTGTGAAGGGCAGGCCTGAAATGGGGGTGAATGTGGAAGATGCAGTGGCGGGGGTGCTACTGGGCTTGCCGTGTTGCAGATGGAGGGGTAGCAAGGGGGTCTGAAGAAGGACCTGCCGCTGCCAAGCTGCAAGTCTGGGGGAAGACCCGGGGTGCTGCGAAGCAGAGGGAAGACAAGATGGAGGGAGTCTGGACAATGCAGAGAGGGCCAGGCTGAGACCAGAGCAGGTCCAAGCTCAAAACGGAGCCAGGGAAAGAAGCTAACACCATCCAGGAAGGTAAGCACTTGTGCACGACACCCAAATCCAGGAGAAGCCTAGGCTACAGGGACACTGAAGAGGAAGGTGCCCAAGAAAGCAGGTTGGAAACAAAGAGATCTTTGGGAGACTTTCGAGAGGATCATCTCAGGAGTGGGGAGTATAAGCCTCATTGCCCCTCCTTGGGGACATATGGTCCAACAGTTGATGAAGGGATACAAAGGCACATCCCCTCGCTTTCATACCGGAGGACCCCAGCTCCTGATCTTCCCAAGGGATCAGCGGAGGCCTCTGTGGAAACCACACCTCAGTTCAAGTTTGCTCTCTGTCCAGTACATTTCCTCAATTTCTTACAGGTGTTGTTCCCAGCTCTTCCTGATAGACCTCCTACCTGCAGATCTCCATCTCCTTGGAAAGTCTATTTTCCAGAAATCTGACCTGAGATGTAGGGTCAGAGAGAATGGGAGAGTGACGTAGAGGGGGTGAAGACAGAGGGCATCTGGCACCAGCGTTAGGGAGGGGAGGAAGAGCATATGGCAGGAGAGAGGCCTGAGCAAGCAGGGACTCTGAAGGCCTCTCCCTCTGACCTTCGTGCAAGACCTCTAATGAAGCAGACCTCTCGTGAAGACCTTGACCTCTACTGAAGTAGTTTCAAGAGATGCAGGTCGTCAGAAAAAGTCAGAGGAGGTGGTGTTAAAAGATAAGACAGAAATGAGGAGGGAGAGAAGAACTCTTCACAAGTAGAAATAGGTTTTCCAAAGCCTGGCAGAAGAGAGAAGGGGAAGCAGGCCTGAGAAGAGAGAATGCTGTTGGTGGGTAAGGATGAAGGGAAGTATGCGTTCACAGGAAGTAACATTAAACCAGTAATTCAGAAAGAGAGGGTTGGAAAGTGTTCTTCAGGGACCTTGTAGCAATATGAGAGGGCAGGTGATGAATGAGCCCTTGGACCAGGATATTGCCTCTCCAGCACTATCCCCAGGAACATTAAACATCTAGAGCAGAGAACCAATAGAAACACGATATGTAATTTACAATTTCCCAGTAGCCACATTAAAAGATGTAAAAAGAAGAATTAGGTGAAATTAATTTTAATGATACAACTTTATTGCACACAATATATCTAAAGTATGTATGTTCGTTTCAACATGCATCAATATCAGAATTATTAATAAGCTATTGTATGTTTTCTTTCTGCTAAGTCTTCCAACTCTGGTGTGTATTTTACACTCAGAGCACATCTGAGTTTATATACTATATTTTCAACAGAAATGCTTGATCTGTATTTAGATTTCACAAGGGTCATGGTCAAAGGAACAGAGTTACAAACCTCAGTTTCTCCGTGTGTACTTATGCTTTCCAATAACAAAAACCAAATGGTCAGGTTTAAATGGAATTAGAGTGAATTGAAATAAAAAATGTAGTCTTTCTGCTGCACTCAGCACATCCCAAGAGCTCGATAGCTGCACGTGGCCAGTGGGAACCACACCACACCACACAGGTCTAGCATACGAATTCCTGGACTTGTGGATTTTGTCTTGTTTTGTCCTCACCTCCTGTGAAGGGACGGGCCTTGCCCCCACGATGGCTCCACTAACAAGATTCTACTCTGTTCCATTTTATTTCACAGGACCCACTGGAAGAAGACAAGGGAACAGGTGGAGAACCTAAGATCTGTGGGAAGGGAAAGGGGGTCTGGCTTGGGCCAGGTGAAGAGTGTAGAGGATGGGACATGAGTCGGTTGGTTCAGTTACTCTGTGTTTATGGGAAGAACGTTGCCATTTCTTTGCCTAGGGATTGAACTGAGAATGCAAGAGACAGTCTTGTTGTGATGGTCTCCCCAGTTGGTGGTTTCCCCTGAGCTCCAAGCACTGGCCTAGTCACAAACATTTGGGTGTGGCATCTGCAAAATGGGAAGAGTAGTCTCTTACTTAGGGAGAAGAAAAGGGAGAGGTTGTGAAATCCTAAGCATGAAGCTACAGTGAAAAAGGAGTTTTAGTTCCATATTGGGAGACCTGTGCTTCTCATCCAGGCCCCCTGCTAGGGGTCAGCAGCTTCTGTTTTCATTCCTCACTCTGGCACCAGATACCTGTGTGACATGCGATAGACTGATCCAACAGGGAGAGCTGGAGTGGAGAGGTTGTAGAGACTTTCCGAGAGATGTAAAGATAATATTAGTAATACTTAGACTCCATTGCTCTGAAATGACCTGCCCCCATCCCCTCCATGCTGGCATAGGGCCGGATATCCTTCCTCCCTGCCAATGGTATCTGTATCCATTCCTAGAAATAAAATTTCTGTATCTATTCCTTGAAATAGAACAGAGTCACAGAAAATACCTTTGTGTGCATGTGGATGGTTAGACACATGCAGACACACAAACACACACACACAGGCACACCACACCACACACACAAGAGTACGATCTGCTGTTTTTTGTGTCCTCAGGATGTATGGCACATTAGCTTAGTTTAATATTCAGGTTTTACCATTGCAGGTCAGGAAACATAAAAGTTGGATGTCTCCATCCCCTGAGCATAAGCCTATCTTTGAGAGCACTTCCCAGTCACTCCCTAGGAAGGTTGCAAAGAAATGAAGGAGCCCTTCATGGTCTCTTCTCCTACCTCCCTGACATTCCCCCTGGGTTAAGCTCCCATGCTGCTGTGTTCCTGATAAGAACTGTTTGTACAGACTCTGAGCCATTCCCAAGAAAAACAGCTGTGTTCTTGGAGGTAGAAAAACTCGGGTAGAAGTCGCACCCACTGTGTTCCCATACGCTGCATGTCTGGCAGCCTGTTTCCCCTTTAAATCCTTAAAAACGGGGAGAAACTCCTCCTGAGAGTCTTTCTACCCTCTTAGAGAGTGGAAACTAGCCTTGGTTTCATCATCCATGTGAACAATGGAGCTACGTAGCATCTGGTCAGCACCTTTCCTCTTCCAGAGGGACTGGCAAATGATCAGATGTTAAATACTAATCAGTTTCGACTGGCTCGAATTCAACCCGAGTTTGTCTATGAACGTGGTGGCTTAGCCTACTCATTTTTGTGATGATATCTGGTGTTTTATAGGAGCTGGCAAAGAAATGGTCGTGGAATCGAACCATACAACCTCAGGTATAATTCCCACGAGAAGATGTGAGACTAAATATAGGAGTTTTTAAACTGTTGTGAGGTAGACTTCTTTTATTTTTAAGATTTTTTAAAAATTTATTTATTTGATAGACAGAGAGAGATCACAAGTAAGTGGAGAGGCAGGCAGAGAGAAGGGCAAAGTAGGCTCTGCTGAGCAGAGAGCCCGATGCGGGACTCGATCCCAGGACCCTGAGATCATGACCTGAACTGAAGGGAGAGGCTCAACCCACTGAGCCTCCATCCAGGCGCCCCATGAGGTAGACTTCTAATGACATTAGGAATACTAATTGTGCTAATTAGTGCTTAAAATAATTATTGATCTTTATTAACGATGTCAAAATAATCGCTTAGATGTCCAGTTGCTTGAAATGCTCTCTTAGCATTCTATGTGAAGGACTTTATAGCCTGGTTCTCTCCCAGGAGAACATTATTTAAGGCAAAACATAGAAAAGCACATCTAGGGCACAGAAAACATAAGTACCAACAGCTGAGCAAATATATAAATAACATGCAAAATGACACTTAAATATTTACAGCTTGAATTTTTTAGTATGTGTAGCACATTCAGCTAGTCCTCTTCCATCTTCCCCAAGTTTTCTAGAAATTGCTTCTAGAACTGGGGCAGAGGCTTTTCCAGGCATCCAAGGTCATCTGCTGGGGAGATAGAGAAGCCTTTGGATAAACATGGTGAATATTCCTAGAGCATCTATGTTAAATTTACTTGGGGGGAATACATTTTCAATATATTTTCAAAAGTATAACATCTGTATGTGCTGATTATAGATTTGATCAATGTAAAATATTAAGGAAAAAAGTAAAGTTCTCTGAAATCATAGCCATCAGAGATAATAACTATATTATTTTAGTAAATTGTGTGTGTGTGTGTAAGCAGATTTATTTCATTTTAGAAATATTCAGTTATTTTTTATGTCAATGGATTTAAAAATGTGTCATTTTTGCTATAATACATGGATGTACCAATCTGTTTAACCAATACTCTCCCCTATTGATGGATATTTAGGATGTTTCCGATAAAATAAATATTTCCAATATGGTTATGCAAACTTTTTTCACAGGTATTTTGCTTACCTATTTAACTGTTTCTTCATGATAAATATCAAGAAATAGAATAGCAGAAAATACAAGTTTTTTGTGTGGATACACACACACCACATACATATATACAAGTATATATGTTAATATATGTAATATATAATGTAATGCATGGAATAGTTGGTAGAATATGTTTCTTTAAAAAATATTTTTTTGGTAGGACATGTCTCAAATGTAAACACAGTCACTACCTTTTGGGAGAGGGGACTGGGATTGGGAATGTAGTTAAAGAGGAATTTGATCAGACCTATAATGTTAGTGTTTTACAAAGAAGAAATACCTGTGTAACTTGAACTTAGTTAACATTAAAGGTAACAATAATAAAAAATAGGACAAGATGAAGTAGTTATCAGTTGACTATCAGACATTATAGGAAATAAAACTATCTGCTTTCTTCTGCTGAAAAAAAAGTGAAAGGTAAATGTTGGAAGAATAGAAATTGGATATATAAATGGCAAACCACTAAGAGAAAAAAAGGAAACAACACCTAAAATTTTGATTGACCTTACAAAAGTAAGGAACGAAAGAAAGAATAGAAACAACCAGAAAGTGTAGTGAGTAAAAGATACAAGTATACAGAAAAAACACGCCCAAAGATGCTAACACTTGTGATTTCATGTGATTTGGTTGAAGTCTCCATTAAGAGGTAGCAACTCTCACATTGCGTAACAACACAAAATTCAGTTAACTGTTGTTTCAAAGGGACACATAAAAAATACAAGGCCAGAAAGTAGCAAAGTAAAGAAATGAAAAAGATGTGTTAACCAAGGAAATGTTAACACCAATAGGTGTGTCAATATTAACATAAATGAAATGGAACTGAAAGTGAAAAGAATTAATGGTCCAAGAAGATTTTTGTTTTGTTCTTGTCCACTCATGAAACTTCATGCAGTTTCAAAACGTATAAACAGAACAATAGCTCAAGGAGACAAAAAATAACCGAGGATTTAGAACTGTACTGTCCAATTCAGCAGCGACCAGTCACACACTATAAACAGCAACCAAGAGGCTACAGAACACCTTAAATATGGCTTGTTCAACTTGAGATATGCTATCAGCAGAAAACACATATCGGATTGCAAAGATTTAGTATGAAAAATAATACACAATATTTCATTAATATTTTAAAATAGTGTTCAAATATCATACTTTAGATATTTCGAGTTCAACAAAATCTATTAAACTTCATCTTAGTAGTTTCTTTTGACTTATTTTGATGAGGCTACCAGAGAATTGAACATACACGGCACACATTGAACAGGGTGAAGAAGATTTAAATGATAAAATGAATAAGTATGGGCCAGTAGGTATATAAAGGGAGCATTTTGACTTACCAGAGATTTTATCATCTTTTTTTTTTTTAAAGATTTTATTTATTTGAAAGACAGAGATACAGCGAGAGAGGGAACACAAGCAGGGGGAGTGGGAGAGAGAGAAGCAGCCTTCCTGCCAAGCAGGGAACCCGATGCCGAGGTAGATCCCAGGACCCTGGGATCATGACCTGAGCCGAAGGCAGAAGCTTAATGACTGAGCTACCCAAGTAGCTCCTTTATCATCTTTTCAAACATCCATGCAATATTTATAAATTGATCAATTACCTAGACACACAAAGATCTCACAAATGTCTGAAAACTTGATCTTACACAGGCTAATACCTGACCACAGTGCTTTTTCACAACTCTACTGGAAATCCCTGGTGCATATTCCAAATGTTGTTGACCTCCCCAGATACTGTGGGGAGTTGTCCGTGCAGGGTGAAGTCTGCGGGCGCAAGCCCTTAGAGGTGGGAATCTCCAACCCTCTCAGGAGCCGGTTAACTGAGGTCCTACCCAGCCTATTGGTCCCAGCTCACAAAATTTGTTGAGTCAGAGCTCCCTTTTAGAGAGCACTGATGACAGCTTCACCAGGCAGGAAATACCCAGTCTTCAAACTGCTCCCTGTTTAGGGATGACTGGGAGGGGCAGCCTTATTCAGAATTATTCAACTGATAACACTGAGGAGGGGCTCAGGCACTTTCCTCCACACTGGTGCCATCACTCTGAATGTGAACAGCTGTTCTTACTTTGAGTACTTTATTCTATTCATGTTTGGCTTGAATATTTTTTTCTTATTATTTCTTTATCAATTCATTTCTATTTTTTTTTAAAAAATAGTCTTCAATATTTCTAGTCTGCAGGTAGGCACCCTTCCTTGATTTCTAGCAACATAACAGATCTATTCCTTTTTCAAAAAACATCTCTGTAATTTCATGGGATTGGAGTAGCTGGAGATGTAGAAGCAGGTATCTTGTCTGACATCTTGATTCCATCGCAGGATGTCAATCTGTGTGTATTTTTCTTATAACTAGCCACCTTACTAATAACATCTTTTGTATTAGAATAAACATTAAGAAGAATGTGGGATGTGGACAAAAGGATACTCTTATGCACTGTTGGTGGGAATGTAAATTGGTACAGTCATTATGGAAAACGGTACGGAGGTTTTTCAAAAAATTAAAAAACAAAAAGTAAAATCACCATTAATCTCATCTCCGGGTATTTAACTGAAGAAGATGAAAACATTAACTCAAAAAGATATCTGTAGCCCTATGTTCTTTGCAGCATTATTTACAATAGTCAAGATATGGAAACAACATGTGCCCATCAATGGATGAATGGATCAACGGGGAATAAATAAATAAATAAATAAATGTATATGAATATATATATATATATATATATATATATATATATATATATATATGAAACTTATGGAATATTATTCAGCCAGAAAAAAGAATAAAAGTTTGCCATTTGCAACAATATGGATGGACCTTGAGGGCATTATGCTAAGTGAAATAAGTCAGAGAAGATAAATATCGCATGATGTCACTTATATGTTGGAATTTAAAAACATAACAAAACAGACAAACCCAAACCAAGCTCATAGATACAGAGAGGAGATTGGTGGGTGCCAGAGGTGGGGTTGTGGTGCGTAGGAGAAATGTACAAGCTTCCAGTTACAATAAAAAGGTCATTTAGATGTAATATACAGCATGCTAACTCTAACATAATACTGTATCGCATATTTAAAACTTGCTAAGAGAGTAGATCTTAAAAGCTCTTGTCATCAGAAAAAAATTTTTTATTACTATGTTAGGTGACAGATATTAACTAGATTTATTGCAATGATCATTTAATAACATATACAAAGAATGAATCATTATGTTATATACCTGAAACTAATATAATGTTACAATGTCAATTGTATCTCAATTTAAAAAAAGAAGGCGAATGTGCATGCATTTTTCAGTGACATGGGAACGCTCAAAGAAGTTGTAAAAAGAGAGTTGCTATGCCCCACATTTTTCTTGTTATTGAGGCTGAAAAATGTTGAAAATTCAGCTAAAAAAAAAAGATTTTTGATGCCTTCAATTGGCCTCTCAACCTCTCCCATCCCCGGTCCTTCTCTCTTACCCGGAGAAATAAATCCAATTCCAATAAAAAGAAAATGTTCTAACAAGGCTTTTGGTCTCCCTCAGTCATGGGGCTGGTCATTATGGGCAGGCCACCTGCACAAGGCCCCATGTTTCAGCGGGACCTGCCCTTCATTTAATGCTCTTCTGTGGCTGTCTTGAAATCCCTAATACTATTCAAAGAAGAGTCCCAACATTTTCATGGGTCACACAAACTAGGAAGCTGACCCTGAATATAGGTTTCTGCTCAGCAGAACCGGGTCCTTGATATTTCTGCCAACTACTTAGCTAGTATTATGCATTTTCTACCCAAATTAAAAAATTAAGGCTTATGACATTTTGTTGATCCTGGAGAAATTTCCATCATATGCATCTTCAGAATAATCTTACTTTTTCTGCAGGGGTGGGGTGGGAGTTTGAATTTGAAGGAAGAATATGACCAGAGTCCCACCGTTAATATTCTTGTGTGACCTGGCTTCACCTTCCCTTCTTAACACTCGTACACTTCTTCAGTCCTCTCCAGCCATACCACCACGTACAGGTGAGTACGGAAGACTTGTTCTTCTTCCACACATTTGCCCAACTGGTTCCTATGACTGAGAAGACTTTCTTGCCCTGTTTACTTGGTGAACTCTTTCTCAACCTTCAAAACTTGTTTTAATTATCGCCCCCTCTAGGAAGCAAGTCCTCCTTGGCCTCTCCAGGTAGAACTAAGTGCTTTGCTCCTATTGATCTCATGTCTCCAGTAAGAACCTAAGCATAGAGCTGGAATTATGTTCTTACACATTTCTTTTCCACTAGATCGGTGGTTTCCAACCTTCTTTTTGTTTGTTTCTTTGGTTGGTTGGTTACTTTCCTCATTTTATTGTGTGTGGCACACTTGAAGGCATTAAAATACTAAAAAACAAAAGTCAAAAATAAATTACAGTGTCATTATTGCTGCTGTAGAACAAGGGTTCGTACTGACTTCGAAAGTGTCCACTGTTACCACACTGTCATTTGCTCTCTCTCTAATACCAGTTTGCTGTTATGAACACCTGCCCCCGTATATCTCATCTGCTATATTTTATGTTCCAAGAGCTGCCATTGGATTGGCTAGGTTTCGCATCTCTCACCTCTTCTCATAGCCAGCTTACTCCCCTCTCCACTATTATGTGACTTTTGGGGGCTGTGTTCCAATTGACAGAATTTGCTAACATGCATTATACATTAGAGCAAAAGTATATGCCAGACACTAATTGAAATTTGGCCTCTCATCCTGACAAAACCAGATTGTTCACTGTACCAGGGTGCTCAGCTGAAAAGGCAAGGGGAGACTAATGGCCAGCAGTCATCTGCTCACCAGACTTGTGCCCACCAGACTTCGCCTGCCCAGAAGGGGTCATGCAAAAGGTACCATTTGGACTAATGGTTCAGGACACTGCACGGTGCTGTAGCAGGTCACCTGGGAACCGATGGAAAGCAAGGACCGGACTCTATTCGTCTTTGCTTCTCTAGCACCTAGCACAGTGATGACACACTGTAGTTAACGTGAAATAAATTATAAGACAATCAAGAGACTGTCGATAGCATGCAGTATGATTTGGACTTAGTCTAAAACACCGTTAACATGAATTTCCCAAATCTGGTCAGCTGGGGCAGTGGCTCTGAAATGTATGGAATATGCTGGGGTGAGGTGGGCTGCCCTGGCCCCAACCTCCAAATGTCATGAATAGCCCTGGATCCTCCACTTCTGTGCTGAAGTCCGCCAAAGTCCCTGGGAGGGCATCAAGTTCTTAGCCATCACTCATCAGGTGTACTACTCCCAAAAGAGCTGGTCAAGGGCAATGTCAGTTCATGCAGTGGCATTGGATCCCCACAGTCCATCTCCTGCCCCATTTCCTACACGTGCATGTGGGATGAGCACAGCTCTAGAAATTAGCATTTACCAAGCATTTTGACAGTTTAGAGCTGGAAGATAGCTTAAAGGTTGTCTAGTGTGGTCTCATTTCCCATCAGGAGAGGGACGTGGTATCCCCCATTTGGTGTTGGTAGAACAGCAAGTAGGGCCCGGACTAAGACTACTTCCCTTCTGTGAGGCAAGCATATGCCCCCATTCCTCCTTTTATTCAGGTCCATATCAGTTCCCTTTCCCCATCTCTCCTTCCATGAGCTGCTCTCCTTGGCTGTTCCCCAGTCCTACTTTCAGAGATGGCAGAGCTGAGCTCAGGAGAGGCAGGAATAGGACATGGCAAAAAAAGTATCTTCTTCTCTTCTTGCCTAGAGCTAGAGCCTAGGCCTCTGTCAGCAGGAGTCACATTGCCACTGTGGGATTTTGTGCTGATGAAGAGTGCTTTGCACCAGACTCACAAGATAGAAGCTGAGCCAGGAGACTAGAAGTGTCCTAGTGTGAGTAATTCCTATCTGATTTTATGTCAAGTGTTGCATCCAGAAACAAAATCCACACACTTTCTGTGATCACCTTGTTCCTACCACATTCCTCATCTGGTCTCTAGGGCTTGTTTCTAAAACCTGGAAGGGAGAAATGTCAGGGGTTAGCGAGCAGGTTTTGTAAAGCAGTCTTCTGGGAGCCCAGGATGAGGTGTGGCCCTGCTCCAGGCTCAGTCTATAGGCGATCGCGAGGGATGAGGGCTTTTTCTTCATGCTCCCAGGCTTTCTGCTCTCAGTCTGGCTTGGGGGTCCGCCAGTCTGCTCAGAGACCCTCCAAGGATGTCTGGGAGCTCACCTAGGGATTCTAGGGACAGTGCTCCCTTCACCTTGACAGATGGGGGATGCTGAAACTTCTGGAGAGAGAAAGCAATGCCCAAAGGTCATAAAAGGTGTGAGACCCTGTATGAGAACCAGATCGAGAAGCTCCATGTTCCTTTCTGTCTGGAGCCCTGGCTCCTGACTCCTCCTTCATCACTTCCACATGGTGGCTCTGAGGGTTGTCTTCTTGCCCTTGGGGTCTCAGGGTATGGAGGCCTTGAGGTTGGGAGGGAAGGATAAGGGGGTAATGGAGTGAGTCCTTGCACAAGTATTTATTTGAAGAGAGGTAAGAGATAAGGGTGAGGGGGGAGCCACGGAAGTGTGTCAACCACCATAGTGGCCCTTGGCCATCTTAAAGCTTCCGAGAGAGACTTTCTCCAACCTCATGATCTACATGAGAACTTCTCCATGATTCTCTCTGCTATTTTTTATCACAGGCCTTATTACAAATTGTAGCTGCCTATTTCTGCGTGTTTTTCTGTCAATGACATTGACATTCGGTTCAATGTCTGTCCAGCCATTAGGATCTAAGATCCACAAAGGCAGGGAATATATTGGTTGTTTGTTGGCTCCAGGACCCAGCAGGCCTGGTGAATAGTGGGCATGCAACAAATATTTGATGAGACAATGAATATATATTTTTAAACATTTATGATTCAGTTAGGACACTGAATAGCTCCAACTTGCCTCTCAGTACTCAATCATCAAGTACATGTTTAACCCAAATGTAAATTACAGAACTGATTTTTTGGGGTCATCCATGATTTCTTCTCTAAGCGCCACGGCCAATAACCAAGGGACTCATATACTTTCCGATGGACAGAGGTAATTAAAGTACAAGGTTAATTTAGATTTTATTATTCTGCATACTTACTTCACTGCATAATTAATGATCTCGTCCTAGGCGCAGGTGATTTGTGGTTTGTCTGTCTTACTTTCGTGCAGAAAATAGGGTGAAAGGATTTCTCTTTTGCTCCTTTGACATGGCTACATGAGGGTTGTGTCTGTGAGAATCCTAAGGGCCTAAAAAGCCAGACCACGATGTACAGCTTTCGAGGGTGGTGTTCACAATGCAGTTCAGGTGGCAGGGACGCTGGCCTCGGGGCAGCTGGAATGCTGTCTGTGGCAGCAGCTTTGGGAGAAGCCAAGCTTCCTGGTTTAAGGCGCATAGGCCCTAGAGGACGGCATCGCTTGACTGCTCGTCTCCCTCATCCTATTCTTGCCCCCTTTTCTTGTTCTTTCCATAGCATCCAGAATGATCTATTCAAAGCTTAACTGAGACCATGGCACTTTTGTGCTTAAAACTGTCCAGGGACCTCTTACTGTACTGAGAACAAAACCGAATTCTTGCCTGGCCGAAGAGGGCCCTGCAGGATCCACCCGTGGCCTGGATCTCATACCTTGCACTTTTATATATATATATATATATATATATATATATATATATATATATATTTAAGATTTTATTTATTTATCAGAGGGGGGGGGAGAGCGAGCACAGGCAGACAGAATGGCAGGCAGAGGCAGAGGGAGAAGCAGGCTCCCTGCTGAGCAAGGAGCCCGATGTGGGACTCGATCCCAGGATGCTGGGATCATGACCTGAGCCGAAGGCAGCTGCTTAACTAACTGAGCCACCCAGGCGTCCCATACCTTGCACTTTTAATCTCTCCCTTGCTCTCTGAACTCAGGCTCCAGTGGCCTCCTTTCTCTTTCTCACTTAGCCAAGTTCATCCCCCAACTTAGCAGGTTTCACCTACTGTGTCTTCCATGTGAACAGCTCCCCCCACTTCCACCCCCACCCGGATCTTTACCTGCTACTCTCATCCTGTCATTCAGGTCGCACCTTAGACTTCAGCCCCTGACAAGCTTGCCCTTGATCCCAGTTCTGAAGCCCCACACCAGTCACTCTCCGTGTCTTCTCTTTGTGTTGTTCTCTGCGGAACTCATCACTATCTGCTCTCTTCCTGTTTCTCTCCATTCATTGACTTCTGCTCTGTCTGCCTCACGAGGATACAAGCTCCACAAGCATCAGATCCTTATCTTTGTTGTTCTTTGCTCTATCTCCAGTGCTTGGCCTGTGATAAGCGCTCTAGAATAGTCAGTGAATGCATTCCAGTCTATAAGCAGGCTCATTGGGGTGGCTTCTCAGCCTGGCCTGCTGATTGACTGGGGGAGTCCACCTGGGAGCCTGGAAACCATCAGGAGCCTGCTTTGAAGGAGAAAGCAAATGGCCTACAAGTTTAGAGGCCCGAGTTCTCATTTCTCTTCTTCCTGTTGCCATTTGCCCACCTCTCATTGTCTCTGCTTCCTCATCTGTCCCCTGAGGTCGTTGGACTAGGTGACCTCTGAGGTTACATTCTAGTAGTTTCTGCCACTGCAGCACACCACTCTGCAGGCACACAGTCTGAGGCCGGCCTCCCTGAGGAGCAGAGGTCTTAGGGTAGCCACAGCCCCAACACCCCCACTTTCCGTGGTAACTCTGACAACCTTTCCACCAGTTCCTGATGTTGGAGGAAATACCTGACCGTTTGGGGGCCTCAAATGGAGAATGAAACAGAAAACAACACTTCTGGAGACAACAGGTTGCACTGGGAGGGGTAGAGGCCCCAGACAGAGCTGGGTTTATGCCTTGGCACTTTGCCTACCAGCTGGAAGACCCTGAACCTTTGCCCTGAGCTGTAGTTTTGGCAAAGAGAGATGCTTACGCCCTGCTTTCAATGTGCAGGGAGGATTACATGGGCTAACAGATGTGGAACCGAAGAGAGATCATATCCCTTCCCATTAGCTTAGAAAGCTTGAGCGTTTTCACAGGAATGGCAAGGTTACAGATGCCAGCCTGCGGCTTGATCTCACAGAGGCCAGTAGGGGCTGCAGGCGAAAGTGCGAGATGGCTTAGCTTGGTAAGGGAAAACAAAACAACAACTACAACAAAAACAAAAGAAACCCAAAAGCAAAAACAAAAAGCAAGCCCCCAAAACAACACCCCCCCCAAACAAAATCACCCTCATTTGTGAGAAAAGCAAAACAGCCTGTTTATTTATTTTGCACTAGAAGCTTCTGGTGCATAAGCCTACAGAGATGGATTTGCAGAGCTGAAAAGGAGAGAATTGTTTCTCGCTCTTTCCTGGGCAAACCACATTTGCATTCCTAGAGAGTGTGGATTACAAGGCTCCAAGAAATGAAATTGCTTGGTGGGTTGGTTTACTTCAGCCCAGACACAAACCACGTGCAGTTCTGTTTGTGTGCGGAGGTAGAGAGCTGCTGTTTGGAGGGTTTCTGTACCTGCCAGAGACTGGGCTCCTTATTCTACATACCGAGCAGACAGGATAGGTTGGCTCACTCAGGACCTATCTTTCTCCCCTCCTTTCCTTTTTTGTAGAGTTTGGAAACCTAAAACTTGATTTCCTAGCAGCCTACAGAGGTCACATGACCCAGTGCTGGCCAATAACATGTAAGTGCAAATTTGTTGGCAGGGACATCTCTTCCTAACTAAAGAAGACAAAGTTTCACGAAGAGAAAGCCCATCATCTCCTTCTCACCTCTCTGTTCCTCTTGCTCATACTGTGGATGTGATGGTCGAAGGTGTAGCAGCCATCTTGCAACCATAAGGCAAAGTGTGAGGATGAAAGCCACTAGGTTGAGTCTAGCCCTTTGTCATAACCTACTGTCTCTCACTGGAGACACCATCAGTATTGGAGGACACACCTTTATTTAAGTCCTGGTAGGAAAGATAAAACACTGTTCATTATAGTACAACTTGTTTGTAAACCACTTGCAGATTCCCAAGATATTACCATGGGAAAGAAAATAAAAAGCAGGTCTTAAGATTGATGAGATCTGAACACAGTCTGAGCCCCAGCATGTCTGCCTCTAGACTTACATGAGAACATTTTTGAAAATTTTTATTTTTAATTAATTAGTTAATTAATTAATTTTACTTATTTATTTGATAGAGAGTGAGCTAGAGAGCACAAGACCACAAGCAGGGGAAGCGACAAGCAGAGGGAGAAGCAGGGTTCCCACCGAGCAGGACCCTGGGATCATGACTTGAGCCGAAGGCAGGCACTGAACCTACTGAGCCACCCGGGCTCATTCTTTTAGGCATGGCTGTCAGGCTTTCTGTTCATTTCAGCAAAAACATATTCCCGTTGACTCCTGACAATCACCTCTTGAGATGGGTATTAATGCCCTTATTTTACTAACGAGGAACGTGATACATAGAAGGACATAGACCTTCTATGGATCTCATAATTGCATACATTGGAAGTGAGAGCTGAGCCCACTCAGGGGCCCCCAAGTGTACTGAACTTGGCCCTGTACCTGACCTGCTCTGTTGGTTTTCCTGCCATAGACATGGCCTTCACAGTGTAGCTAGAGGGATGATGGACAGCTCTGTAGTCACACCCTTACCCCCTTCCCTTGTCCTGGAAGCCACTGCCCTGTCATTCACCAGGACACACAATTTGTCCCTGTGAGTTGGGAGCTCAGTGGCCTTCTGTCCCAGGTGTCTCAGTCACGGGGGCAATTTGTTTTGATGTGGGAAACAAAGGCAGAATAAAAATTGTTAAATTTCCTTGCTACCTATAGCCCACTGACAAATCCTTGAAACAGGCAGAGTGACATTCCTGTAGGGACTCAACTGCCCCAATGTTGACCCTTTGCTAAGGGCAAAAGATAATCCTAGCCCAACAATGCCCCCCTCCAACCCCATCCTGTAAGTCCAATTTAACATATAAAAATTCCCTTAGAAATTTCCTTTATCTCTAAACCCCCCAAGATACATGTTGGCAATCATCCTCCAAGCATATGGCCCGCTGATATGCATCTGAAGGGTCTCATGACTAAGGTTTTATTAGACAGTAGCAAATGACCTTTTCCTAACAACAGCCAGCCCCTTAAGGTCCTGGAAACCTTGCTTCCAAAATTCTTTAGAGACTTATGCTCTCCCTAACCGCTTCCTAAGTTGGAAGTATATACTGGGCCATGCCTCATGACCCCAGTGGAGCTCTTTCTGCCCACGGGTCCTGACCTCAAGCTTTAATAAAACCACCTTTTGCACCAAAGACATCTCAAGAATTCTTTCTTGGCCTTCGCTTCGAACCCTAATATTCTTCCTGATATCAGGTTTTTCGTCCAGTTTCTCCTTGCCTTTGCTCTGTGCCCTTCCCCATCCCCTCTGCAACAAGAGTATGGGACTGGAGAAAGCAAGATGTCTCTGCGGGAGAACTACAGATTCCCGCTCTCCTGGGCTTGATGCTGGTTTCCGGTTTGCCCACGGGCTTCCGGGGTGTGGGGCCCACAGGACTACAGGTGGTGGGACAAGACTTTGGCAGAAGAGGACTTTCCGGTCAAGAGCCTCTTGCAAATTAGCCAGTCAGCTTTCCTTTGCCTTGGAAGCTGGCCTTGGAGAACAGCCTCCGGCAGACCAAGGGGTGGGGGAGGGGGAGGGCTTAGGGCTCTCCTCCAGAAGGCACAGACAGAGTGTTTGTGCCTATAGCTTAAGGAAGCGTTCGCTCCTGACTCCAATTTGTCCTTCCCAAGCAGAAAAGAGAAGCAATGGTTAAAAGGGTGTTAGCATGAAGTAAGAAAGGCCTGGCTTCTGCAGATGTCTGTTCCCTGCTGGGGGTTGGGGGGGTGGGGTTGCAGAAAGGAATGGAGAACAGTAGGGGCATATGAAATAGGATATGGGTCAGACAAATACATTAGAACATTAATTTTTAGTGTGTGGTTTAAGGAATCACTTGAAGCGCCTAAGAAGCACGGTGGGAAGAGAACTGCTCCTTTGGTCCAGCGTGCAGAAGGTAGGGCCAGCCAGCGGGCACAGCAGCTGGGGGGGAGGAGACGCAGTGGCTGTCCCCCCCTGTGGGCCCTTCCTGCTGGCTTTCTCAGATTTTTGGCGGAGCTGGAGAACTGGGGGCGGGGTGGGGGGCGGGGTGAGGCCTCGTGCCATCTCCTCTGGCTTCCAGCAGAAGTAGCAGAGAAGTGAAAAACTCCTAGGGGGCTTTTCTTCTCCGACATGAGGGAAACACACGCACAGGATCTTTTCCGGAAAAAACCCGCTGGGAGCCGCCCTCCCCTCCCCCAACCCCAAAAGCCTAGGGGCTGGAGAACTGACCTTGAAAACCCTGGTTTCTACACGGCCCAACTTTAGTCCAACCCCATCCTGGCCTGGCACCCCAAACCACACAGTTCCCATAAGAGCGATGAGTAAGGGCCTGTGTACCTCACAGGAAGTCTTAGATTGCAAACATCTGTCCAGACTGCTGACTTGGTGTAAATGGATCCAATCGCTAAGTCTGTGTTGGCGGGTTGGGCTTTCGTATGGTGAAGCCGTGAGGACTTGGCCATTTGAGCCTGTGCCAGGCTGCAGGGAGCCTCTGGCTTCAGATGGATTCTGGCTGAAGAGCTCCTTTTGTAAATCAGCCTTAGGGCAATTCTTTGCCTTTCTTCTTTCTGCAAGTGAAATACCAGGGCACATTCTCCACCCCATGTGGAGCTGGTGGCTTTTTCCCTTATTCATCTGCTAGGATTCTTCTGGCTCTTTCCAGTATCCCCACCACACTGCTCTGGGCTTCCTGATGCACCAGATTTATTGAGGGCAGGCTGGCGCAATTTTTTAAAATTAAACTTTTTATTTTGAGCTCACCGGAGGTGCACATACAGTTGTAAGGATTCATACACAAGATTCCATAGAATAGCACACCCAGAATGTTGACATTGACACGTGAAGATGTAGAACATTTCCACTGCAAGAAATCTTGGATGTTATTATTTTATAGCTACTCCCACAGCCCTCCTTCCTGTCACCCCCTCCCTGCTATTACCCTCTTCCCTCCTGTCACCGCCCCCCTTACCCTTGGCAACCATAAACTCTTCGTCATCTCTCTAATTCTGTCATTTCAATGAAGCTATATAAATGGGCTCACACAGTATGTAAACATCTGAGGCTGGATTGTGTGTGTGCGTGTGTGTGTGTGTGTGTGTGTGTGTGTGTTTGTGTTCTGACTTGGCAGAGTTCTGTGGAGTTATGTTCTATGTATCCAAGTTGTATGTATCAAGACTTTTGTCTTGTGACACTGGGTCGCTTCCAGTCTTTGGGTATTGTCAATAAAGCTGCTATGAACAGTTGTGTACAGGCTTTTGTATGAACATAAATTTTCATGTCTCTAGGATAAAGGCCCAGGAGTGTGAATGCTGGGTCACATGGTAGTTGTATGCTTAGTGGTTCTTTATTTTTTTTTTTAAGATTTTATTTATTTATTTGACAGACAGAGATCACAAGTAGGCAGAGAGACGGGCAGAGAGAGAGGAAGGGAAAGAGGCTCTCTGCTGAGCAGAGAGCCTGATGCACGGCTCGATCCCAGGACCCTGGGATCATGACCTGAGGGGAAGACAGAGGCTTAACCCACTGAGCCACCCAGGTGCCCCTACATGCATGTATGCTTAGTGTTTTTAAGAAAAACCTGCCAAACTGTTTTCCAGAGTGGTTGTACCATTTCACATGGGCA
This sequence comes from Mustela lutreola, assembly GCF_030435805.1. Lineage (NCBI taxonomy): Eukaryota > Metazoa > Chordata > Mammalia > Carnivora > Mustelidae > Mustela > Mustela lutreola. The sequence goes on from NC_081297.1 coordinate 45,406,764, forward strand.
CTGACAATGTGTGAGTGGTCATCTTGAATCCTGGCCTGCACCAAATGTGACCATGACTTTGTATCGTAGTCATTCTGGTAAGTGCGTATGATATCTGAACGGGATTTCGATGTGCATTTCCCTCCTAGGTAGAGGCATTGCGTGCTTTCCTTGTGTGCTTTTTTGCCATCCGTATATCCTCTTTGCTGAAACTTTTGTTTGCATCTTTTGCCTATTTTTCTAAGAGGGCTGTTCAGTTTTTATTGTTGAGTTTTGAGAGTTCTTATATACTCTAGATGCTAGCTCTTTGTTGGATACGCGGTTTGCAGATTTTCCTCTGTTTTGTGAGTTTTTTCCATCCTCTTAACAGTATCTTTTGTGGAACAAAGTTTTAAATCTTGATGGGGTGCAGTTGATCAGTTTTCCTTTTAGGGATCATGTCTTTGGGTCAAGTCTAAGTACTCTTTTCCTAACTCTGGATCCCAAAGATTTTCTCTTGTGGTTTTTTCCTGAAAGATTTATAGTTTTACATTTAAGTCTGTAATACATTTTGGGTTAATTTTTGTATGCTGTGTAGGACTTAGGGCAAGGTACTTTCATTTTTACCCTGTAAATTTCCGGTTTCTCCAGGACAGTATGAAGAAGGCTTTCTTTCCTCCATTGAACTGCTTCTTGTGCATTTTTCAAAAATCCCTGGGACTTCTTTGTGCTGGTCTGTTTCTGTGTTCTCTCTTCTGTTCCAGTGATCCATGTGTCTATCTCTCCACCAAAACCACACAGTCTTGATTACTCTGGCTATTTATTATGATATAATATTTTGAAATTAAGTAAACCCATTCCTCCCACTTTATTCTTCCATTTCAAACACTGTTTTAGCTCTTCTAGACTCTTCCCCCTTCTGTATGTATTTTAAAATACTCTTGTCTACGTCTATAAAAATCTTGTTGGAATTTTGGTTGTAATTGTTTTATTTATTTCTTTTTTAAACGTAAAAGTTTTTTATATTAACATATAATGTATTATTTGCCCCAGGAGTACAGGTCTGTGAATCATCAGTCTTACACAGTTCACAGCACTCACCATAGCACATACCCTCCCCAATGTCCATAACCCAACCACCCTCTCCCTACCCCCTCAGCAACCCTCAGTTTGTTTTGTGAGATTAAGAGTTTCTTACGGTTTGTCTCCCTCCTGATCCCAACTTGTTTCATTTTTCCTCTCCCTACCCCCCATAACCCCCACCCTGCCTCTCAAATTCCTCATATCAGAGAGCTCATATGATAATTGTCTTCCTCTGGTTGACTTATTTTGCTTAGCTTACCCTCTAGTTCCATCCATATCATTGCAAATGGTAAGATTTCTATTTTTCTGATGGTTGCATAGTATTCCATTGTATATCTATAACACATCTTCTTTATCCATTCATCTGCTGATGGACATCTGGGCTCTTTCTATAGTTTGGCTATTGTGGACATTGCTGCTATAAACATTTGGGTACATGTGTCCCTTCAGATCACTACATTGGTATTTCTAGGGTAAATACCCAGTAGTGCGATTGCTGGGTCATAGGGTAGCTCTATTTTCAACTTTTTGAGGAACCTCCATGCTGTTTTCCAGAGGGGCTGCACCAGCTTGTATTCCCACCAACAATGTAGGATGGTTCCCCTTTCTCTGCATCCTCACCAACAAGTCATTTCCTGACTTGTAAATTTTAGCCATTCTGATTGGTGTGAGGTGGTATCTCACTGTGGTTTTGATTTGTACTTCCCTGATGCTGAGTGATGTTGAGCACTTTTTCATGTGACTGTTGGCCATGTGGATATCTTCTTGGCAGAAATATCTGTTCATGTCTTCTGCCCATTTCTTGATTCAATTATTTGTTCTTTGGGTATTGAGTTTGGAAAGTTCTTTACAGATTTTGGATACTAGCCCTTTATCTGATATGTCTTTTGCAAATATCTTCTCCCATTCTGTCAGTTGTCTTTTGGTTTTGTTGACTGTTTCCTTTGTGGTGCAAAAGCTTTTGATCTTGAAGTCCCAATAGTTCATTTTTTGCCCTTGCTTCCCTTGCTTTTGGTGATATTTCTAGGAAGAAGTTGCTGTGGCTAAGGTCGAAGAGGTTGCTGCCTGTGTTGAGGTATTTCATCTATTTTGAGTCTGTTTTTGTGTGTGGTGTAAGGAAATGGTCCAGTTTCATTCTTCTGCATGTGGCTGTCCAATTTTCCCGACACTATTTGTTGAAGAGACTTTCTTTTTTCCATTGGACATTCTTTCCTGCTTTGTCAGAGATTAGTTGACCATAGAGTTGAGGGTCCATTTCTGGGCCCTCTATTCTGTTCCATTGATCTATGTGTCTGTTTTTGTGCTAGTACCATACTGTCTTGATGATTATAGCTTTGTAATAGAACTTGAAGTCTGGAATTGTGATACTGCCAACTTTGGTTTTCTTTTTCAACATTCCTCTGGCTATTTAGGGTCTTTCCTGGTTCCATACAAATTTAGGATTATTTGTTTCATTTCTTTGAAAAAAATTGATGGTATTTTGATAGAGATTGCATTAAATGTGTAGACTGCTTTAGGTAGCATAGACATTTTCACAATATTTGTTCTTCCAATCCATGAGCATGGAACATTTTTCCATTTCTTGTGTCTTCCTCAATTTCTTTCATGAGTACTTAATAGTTTTCTGAGTACAGATTCTATGCCTCTTTGGTTAGGTTTATTCCTAGATAATCTTATTTTGGGTTTTGGGTGCAATTGTAAATGAGATCAACTCCTTAATTTCTCTTTCTTCTGTCTTGTTGTTGGTGTATAGAAATGCAACTGATTTCTGTGCATTGATTTTATATCCTGACACTTTACTGAATTCCTGTACAAGTTCCAGCAGTTTTGGAGTGGAGTCTTCTGGATTTTCCACATAAAGTATCATATCATCTGCAAAGAGTGAGAGTTTGACTTCTTCTTTGCCAATTCAGATGCCTTTTATTTCTTTTTGTTGTGTGGTTGCTGAGGCTAGGACTTCTAGTACTTTGTTGAATAGCAGTGGTGATAATGGACATCCCTGCCATGTTTCTGACCTTGGGGGAAAAGCTCTCAGTTTTTCCCCATTCAGAATGATTTTCTCTGTGGGTTTTCATAGATGGCTTTGATGATTTTGGGGTATGTACCCTCTATCCATACACTGTGAAGAGTTTTGATCAAGAAAGTATTTGTACTTTGTCAAATGCTTTTTCAGCATCTATTGAAAGTGTCATATGGTTCTTGTTCTTTCTTTTATTAATGTATTGTATCACATTGATTTGTGGATGTTGAACCACCCTTGCGGCCCAGGAATAAATCCCACTTGGTTGTGGTGAATAATCCTTTTAATGTACTGTTGGATCCTATTGGCTAGTATTTTGGTGAGAATTTTTGCATCCGTGGTCATCAAGATTATTGGTCTGTAATTTTCCTATTTGGTGGGGTCTTTATCTGGTTTTGGGATGAAGGTAATGCTGGCTTCATAAAATGAGTTTGGAAGTTTTCTTTCCATTTCTATTTTTTGGGACACTTTCACGAGAATAAGTATTAATTCTTTCTCAACTGTTTGGTAGAATTCCCCTGGAAAACTATCTGGCCCTGGGCTCTTGTTTCTTGGAAGATTTTTGATGACTGCTTCAATCTACTTACTAGATATGGGTCTATTCAGGTTTTCCATTTCTTCCTGGTTCAGTTTTTGTAGTTTATATTCTCTAGGAATTAATCTATTTCTTCCAGATTGTCAAATGTGCTGGCATATAGTTGCCATAATATGTTATTATAATTGTATTTCTTTGGTGTTCATTGTGATCTCTCTGCTTTCATTCATGATTTTATTAATTTGGGTCCTTTCTCTTTACTTTTTGATAAATTTGGCCAGAGGTTTATCAATCTTATTAATTCTTTCAAAAAACCAGCTTCTAGTTTTGTTGATTTGTTCTACTGTTTTTTTGGTTTCTATTTCATTGATTTCTACTCTGATCTTTATTATTTCTCTTCTCCTGCTTGGTTTAGGCTCTCTTTGCTGCTCTTTCTCCAGCTCCTTTAGGTGTAGGATTAGGTTGTGTACTTGAGACCTTTCTTGTTTCTTGAGAAATGCTGGTATTCCATATACTTTCTTCTCAGGACCACCTTTGCTGTGTCTCAAAGATTTTGAGCAGTTGTGTTTTCATTTTCATTTTTTTCCATGAATTTTTAAAAATTTTCTTTAATTTCCTGGTTGACCCATTCATTCTTTAGTAGGATGCTCTTTAGCCTCCCTGTATTTGAGTTCTTTCCAAATACATGCAGGTCTGAAAATATGCAGGGAATGATCTGAAATATGGTCTGAAAATATGCAGGGAATGATCCCAATCTTTTGGTACTGCTTTAGACCTGATTTGTGATCCAAGATGTGATCTATTCTGGAGAATGTTCCATGTGTACTAGAGAAGAATGTGTATTCTGTTGCTTTGGGATGGAATGTTATATTTGTGATGTCCATCTGGTCCAGTGTGTCATTTAAGCCTTTATTTCCTTGTTGATCTTTTGCTTAGATGATCTGTCCATTTCAGTGAGGGGGGTGTTAAAGTGCCCTACTATTGTTGTATTGTTGTTGATGTGTTTCTTTGATTTTGTTATTAATTGGTTTATATAGTTGGCTACTCCCATGTTAGGGGCATAGATACTTAAAATGTTTAGATCTTCCCATTGGACAGACCCCTTAAATATGATATAGTGTCCTTCCTCATCTCTTATTATAGTCTTTGGCTTAAAATCTAATTTATCTGATATAAGGATTACCATCCTAGCTTTCTTTTTATGTCCATTAGCATGGTAAATTGTTTTCCATCCCCTCATTTTAAATACGGAGGTGTCTTTGGGTCTAAAATGAGTTTCTTGCAGACAGTATATCGATGGGTCTTGTGTGTGTGCTTGTCTGTGTGTTATCCAATCTGATGCCCTGTGTCTTTTGATTGGGGGCATTTAGCCCATTTGCATTCAGGATAACTATTAAAAGATATGAATTTAGTGCCATTGTATTGCCAGTAAGGTGACTGTTACTGTATATTGTCTCTGTTCCTTTCTGGTCTGTTACTTTTAGGCTCTCTCTTGGCTTTGATGACCCCTTCAAATATACTGTAGGGCTGGTTTGGTGTTCGCAAATTGTTTTAGTTTTTGTTTGTCTTGGAAGATTTTTATTTCTTCTTATATTTTCAATGACAGCCTAGCTAGATTTAGTATTCTTGGCTGCATTTTCTTCTCATGTAGTGCCCTGAATATGTCATGCCAGTCATTTCTGGCCTGCTGGGTCTCTGTGGATAGGTCTGCTGCCAATCTAATGTTTGTACTGTTGTAGGTTATAGACCTCTTGTCCTGAGCTGCTTTTAGGAGAGTCTCTTTGTCAGTAAGACTTGTAAGTTTTACTATTAGATGACAGGGTGTTGATCTATTTTTATTGATTTTGATGGGGTTTCTCTGTGCCTCCTGGATTTTGATGCTTGTTCCCTTTGCCAAATTAGGGAAATTCTCTGATATAATTTGCTCCACTATACCTTCTGTCCCCTCTCTCTTTCTTCTTCTTCTGGGATCCCAATTATTCTAATATTGTTTCATGTTATGGTATGACTTATATCTCGAATTCTCCGCTCAAGGTCCAGTAGTTGTTTATCTTCCCTTTTCTCAGTTTCTTTATTCTCCATCATTTGATCTTCTATACCACTAATTCTCTCTTCTGCCTCATTTATCCTAGCAGTAAGAGCCTCCATTTTTGATTGCACCTCACTAGTATCTTTTTTGATTTCAGTTGGTTAGATTTTAGTTGTCTTATTTCTCTAGAAAGGGATATTCTTTCTCCAGAAAGAGATTCTCTAGTATCTTCCACGCTTTTTTTTCAAGCCCAGCTAGCACCTTGATAATCGTCATTCTGAACTCTAGTTCTGACATCTTACTAATGTCCATATTGATTAGGTCCCTAGTTGTTGGTACTGCCTCTTGTTCTTTTTTATTGAGGTGAGTTTTTCTGCCTTGTCTTTTTATCCAGATAAGAATAGATGAATGAGAGAACAAAATACTAAAAGGATAGCAAGGACACCAGAAAAATATACACTTACCACATTGGAAGAGACCCAAAATTGGGGGAGAAGAAATGAGGAAAAAAATATGTATATATTTATATATATTAGACTGGTGAATAGAACAGAGCCACACACTTGATTTAGGTGTATTTGGTCTGTTAGAAGAGGCTGCATTTTTAAAATTTCAAATTTTAAAGAAAGAAAAATGTATATATATATTAAAATAAGGGTAAACATGAGCAAGGGATGGAATATGACTGTAAAGAAGAAAATTAAAAAGATTCTTTAAAAAGAATTGATAAGATGTTGGTTGAAAAAAGAAATGAAAAAGAAAAGGAAAGAATGTGATCAAGGTGGAACTAGAACAAAGCCATGTGCTAGATTTAGGATATATTTTGATCTATTAGAAGAAATTGTATCCCAAAAGTTTAAAGAAAGAAATACCTCTATGTATACAAACATAAGGTTAAATACAATGAAGGGATAAAATATGATTATAACAATGAAAATTTAAAAAGATTTTAAAAAATGTGTTGATAAGCTAAAATAGTTAAAAAACATTAAAATATGAAAGAGGAAAAATTAAAAACAACAGAAAAAGAAAAAATAAAATTAAAAAAATTTAACTTTGAAAGGCTAAAGGATCATAGGAAAAAAGCCATGACTTTTTTTGTGTTCCTCTCCCCTAGCTCTGGAGTGCTACAGTTCTCATTGATTGGTGAGGTTGGATGTTCTTGCTGATCTTCTGGGGGATGGGCCTGTTGTAATGATTCTCAAGTTGTCTTTGTCTGAGGCAGAATTGCAACACCCTTGCCAGAGTCCAGGCTAAGCAATCTGCTTGGGTTCATTCTTGGGAGCTTTTGTTTCCTGAGCGCTTTCCATAAAGCTTTGGAGGGTAGGAATGAAAATGGTGGCCTTCTATCTCTGGCTGCAGGAGCTGAGAGCTTGGGGCACTACTCCTCAGTGCACCCTCAGAGAAAAGTAGTCAATCCCTCCCTTCTCCCTGGTCTTGGGCTGCATGCCAAGCTCACCCGGCCTATGACCACATGTTTCTGTCTCTGGCGCAGAGCTTCCTTTGGAGTCTCCAAATCCAGCAGATTCCTGCAGCCCACTCTCTTAGTGATCCTCCTGGAGGAGGAAGGAGGAGGTCTCTCTGAATCTGCCTCCAACAGGGGTCCCTGCTTGAAGAGCAGTGGCTTGACTGTGCCTCAGATCACAGTTTAAGGTAACCCCTAGCTGAGAGCTCACTCCTCCGCTCCATCTCTGTAGCCAGTTTCCCCACTCTGAAACCTGGGAGCTCTGCCACACTCAGAAACCCCCGATCCTTTTGTGACCCTGTGAGACCTGAGACCACACTGTCCCTGCAAGGGCTGCACTCCTCCACTTAGCCTCTGGAGCGCTGTCCCTCAGTGGAGCAGACTTCTAAAAGTTCCGATTTTGTACTCTGCTGCTATACTGCTTGCTGGCCACTGCTCTCTTACGTGCCCCCCCCCCCCCAACCGTGGTATATCTACCTGTAGCTTCCGATTCACTTCTTTGCACATCCTACCTTCTGGAAAGTGGTCACTTTTCTGTTCCTAGAATTTCTGCGCTTCTTCTCTTCTCTCTCCTGTTGAGTTTGTAGTTGTTCAAAATGGTTTGATAGCTATCTAGCTGAACTCTTGGGACCCAATGATATTTAGGTCTCCTACTTCTCCACCATCTTGCTCCTCCTCTGAAATTGTTTTAATCCTCTATATAAATTTGAGAGCTAATCAATATCTTTACTATGTCGAGACTTCCAGACCGTGCAAGCACTAAGTCTTTTCATTTATTTAGATCTTTGATTTATTTCAACAGTGTTTTGCAGCTTTCAGCATGCAAGTCCTGCACATGTTTTGTTCTATTTAAACCCAAATATTTACTATTTTTTGGAATGATTGTAGATGGTAATGTATTTTTAACTTTGGTGTCTATGTGTTCATTGCTAGTCTATAGAAATATAAGGAGTTTTGTGTGTTTATTGTGTGTATTCCAACATTGCCCCACACACTTACTGATTCTAGTGGTTCTTTGTAGGTTTTCAGGAATTATCTACATAGAAAATCATGTAGTGTACAATAGGGAAAGTTTCATTTTCTTTTTTCCAATTTGTATGCCTTTCCCCCTCTTTTAAAAAATTATGTTAAATTACACAAAATACACAATTTACCATCTTACCCATTTTTAAGTGTACAGTTCCATGGTATTAAATACATTCATACTGTTCTGTAGCCATTAACAACTGTCCATCCTAGAACTCTTTTCCTTCTGTAAAACTGAAGCCCTATGCCTATTAAAAACTACCTTCCTATTCTCCTCTCCTCCAGCCTATGACAGACACCATCCTCCTGTTTGTCCTTACAGTTTTGATTACTCTAAGTACCTCACTTAAGTGGAATCATGCAGTATGTGCTTTTCTGTGATTGGCTTATTGCACTTAGATTAATATCCCCAAGGTTCATCCATGTATTTTTTTTTTTTTAAGATTTCATGTATTTACTTGAGAGAGAGAGAGATAGCAAGAGATAGAGCACGAGGAGGGAAGAGAGGGGAGAAGGGTAGAGGGAAGGCTCTACCTTCCTGCATTAGCAGGCTCCCTCCTAATGCAGGACTCTATCTCAGGACCCCAGGATCATGACCTGAGCAGAAGGCCAAAGCTTAACTGACTGAGCCACCCACATGCCCCATGTTGTAGTATTCTTATTTTCCTTTCTTTTTAATGCTGATATATTTTAATGCTAATAATACACCATTGTATGTTTTTGCTAATCTGTTCATCTGTTGATGGACATTTGGGTTGCCTCTGCATTTCAGCTGTTGTGAATAATGCTGCTCTGAACAGGGATGTACAAATATCTCTTAGAGACCCCGCTTTTCATTCTTCTGGATTATACCCATAAGTGAAATTTCTGTATCATATGGTAATTCTATTTTTAATTTTTTGAAGACCCTCCATACTCTTTTCCACAGTGGCTGCACCATTTGATGTTCCCACCAACAATGTGTGAGGGTTCCAATTTGTCTGCATGCTTACCAACACGTGTTGTCTGTTTTCTTAAAGGAAGCCATCCTTGTGGGTGTGAGGTGATGTCTCCCTGTGGTTTTGATGTGTATTTCCTTAATGATGAGTAATGTTGAGCATCTTGTCATGTGCTTATTGGCCATTTGTATCTTTGGAGAAATGCCTACTTGAGGCTTTGGCCCATTTTTGCCTTGAGCTTCTTTTTGTTGTTAAGTTGTAGGAGTTTTATATGTATTTGGATATTCATGCCTTATCAGATACATGACTAACAAGTATTTCCTCCCATGCTGTGGCTGCATTTTTATTTTGTGGATAGTGTCTTCCAATGTACACATTTTAAGAATTTCCATGAGGTCCTTTATGTCTATTTTATTTTTCTTTTGTTACCTGTGCATTTGGTGTCAAATCCAAGAAATCATTGCCAAGTCCATTGCTGGAATGTTTGTCTTGTGTTTTTTTCTAAGAGTTTTATTTCTTTAGGTTTTACATTTAGGTCCTTGATCTGTTTTGAGTTATCTTTTGTGTGTATGTGGTGTGATGTAAGGGTCCAACTTCATCCTTTTATTTCCTATTCTTGTTTTATCATACTGAAGAGAACTTCCAGTCTTATGGTGAATAGGAGAGGTGAGAGAGGGTGTCCTTACTTGTTCCTGACTTCAGGGAGAAGCATGTGGCTTTTCATCACTAATATATTGTTAGCTTTATATACTATATATATATTGTGGATGATTTTATCAGATTTATGAAGTTTCCTCCTCAATTACTAAGTGCCACTGAAGTTCTCTGGGCACTGTGATAGGCATGGGGGCTGTACCACCTTCCATTGGGAAATATCAGTTTAGATCAATCATGATTCACTCTCAGTGGCTAGGTCACTTCTTACTTTGTCTTATCTCTAGGCAGAAGAAAGAAATGGCTGTTAAGTATAGATAGCCAAAACCAACATTGTCAGCCATTAGAGGGGAAGGAGCATCTTCAAGTGGAAACAGAAGCATTATAATCAGATCCAAAGGGGCCCCAACATCTCTCCCAGGGCCTCTAAGTCTAGCAGGACTTAGTTTATCTGCCATCATATGCATCCAAGTTAGCAATATGGGCCCAGACTTACTACCAACTCTGACCATGTGGAGTTGCCTGCAATGGGAGAGAGCACTTGTTCATTTTTTTTTAAAGATTTTTTTTTAAAATTTATTTGTCAGAAAGAGAGAAAGAGAGAGAGCGAGCACAAGCAGGGGGAGTGGCAAGCAGAAGGAGAAGCACTGAGCAAGGAGCCCGATGTGGGACTTGATCCTAGGACACTGGAGTCATGCATGACCTGAGCTGAAGGCAGATGCTTAACCAACTGAGCCATCCAGGCATCTGAAAGCACTTGTTCTTAACTGTGCTGATTTCTTTTTCTCTCTGTGCTCTTGTTCTAACACTAAAACATCTTGGACTGGGAGGGACTTTGGAGATCATGAAAATTATTTTATAGATAAAGACACTGAAGCCCAGAATGGAGAAGTAATTTGTTCAAGGTGAACCAATAAATGTTCAAGTTAGGACTGGGTCAGCTGAGCAGGGCAAATGGAGTTCGCAGTTCCCAGCTTTTATTTCTCATCTCTCAGTGATATCCACTAGTTATTGGGTGCTTGGTTTGCGACACAGAGTGCTAACTGACATATAATTTTTTAAAAAATTTTAATTTCTGTATCACCTTTACGAAATAGATACTTTTATTGCCCCCATTTTGTAGATCAGGAAATTGAGGCTCAGAAAGATAAAGGAAAGTGCCAGGGCCTGGTTCTAAAATCAGCAGGATTAGCTGCTACACCATACCACTCTCCAAGTAAGATAAGCCTTTGCTTTCTTTTGTTGTCTTCTATTCTGGATAGATTAGGGAGACGTCCTCCCAAGGTCTGGCAATGTCTCTTAGGTGTCTTCACATTGTTGGTGTCTCCTTACCAGTTGGAAGCAATGTGGAGGAAAGACAAATCCATTCATTCCAGTTTTCTGTGACTGAGAAGGGGTAAGAGATGAAGAGCATGACTTAGCCATATTATTTTGCTTTTTCTTTTTAGAAAGAAAACTCCTTATTAAAATAACAGTGTAAGTATTGGGCTATGTCTTAATTATAACCTAGGGTTTACAGTTCTTATGGAAAGATATGATTAGGACAAAATTAAAATATGGCAGTGAGTATAAGTTTTCCCACTCAAGTATTGTTTTCAGTTACTCCTTATTTAAACATTGGCTTTCTTTACTCTTTTATAAATTTTCTCAGTGATTCCAGGATTTCCACTGTACATCTATTGGCTTCTAGGAACCCAAACCAGCCACTGGTAGCTTTGGTGTAGATATATCCTGAAACAGGCAATTCCCTGGGCACTTCTATTCTGCCTGTGTTGAGAGTTATTCATAACCAACGTCTCTATTCTCTTGTCTGCTTGTTCTTCCATCCATCCATCTGTCCATCCATCCGTCCATCCATCCTCCCATGCTCCCATCCATCCGTCCATCCATGCAACTACTCTTTCATTCAATAGCTATTTATTAAATGTCTATATACAATGACTCCATTATGTTTTACATGCCACACAGTGTTCAACAAAGAGTTCATGTGGCTTGTCTGGTTTCTTGAGTATGTGTTTTTTTCCTCTGATATTCTATGAGCCCTTCAAGCAGGGATAAGAAAAGGTTTTATTGCTTTCTGTGCCAAGTGCCTGACACAGAAGAAGGTATTCAATCAATGTTTGTAGAATTGTATTATCCATCCAATGGTGCTTGCCTTCTCTTCAAGTCTTCTTAAACAGGCCTTTCTTTTTCCCTTTAAAGTTTCATAGGATATTTAGAAAGATTTTATCAGAGATCAGAATCTGAAAGTGAATGCAAAAAGAGAAAAATAAGCCAGGAACAGGTTCAGGAGTAATCAGGAATAATCAGAATAATCAGAGAGTTGCACCGTCATGACTGTGGTAATGTAGATGGATTTATTGCAGCCTTGAGCGGAGTTTGATTGCTTCATTCTATGTGTAATCTTCATCACCCTTTGGGTGCCCCTTTTCTCTCATGTATTCCACATATGGATCTCGTGTCCCTCCTGCCTTCTAGATGGGGAAACTGACTCCAGAGTGGCCTAGTGACTTGAGCCATGTCACATGGCATGTCAGGAACTGAGATATGGGGAGAAAATAGTCACTTTTAGATTCGATATTCAAATCCAGATATCATCACCGTCATATCACATTTACTATTTATGAGCTCTTATTAAGTGCCAGGAAATTTGTATGCATTATCCTTTCTCCTAAATCTTTCTTCTGATAATATTTCAAACCCATAAGAAGTAGTGGAAATGTACACTGAAACAGCAAATTTCACTAGTTGCTTTAACTCTTTTTTTTCTTTTTAAAGAGTTTATTTATTTATTTGACAGAGATCACAAGTAGGGAGAGAGGCAGGCAAAGAGAAGGGGAAGCGAGCTCCCGCAGAGCCAGCAGCCCCAAGTGGGACTCCATCCCAGGACCCTGGGATCATGACCTGAGCCGAAGACAGAGGCTTTAACCCACGGAGCCACCCAGGCGCCCCTTAACTCTTATACCTACTTTCTTATACCTAGTTTCACATTTTTACTTTCTCTCTCTTCCTCCTTCTCTCTCCCCATTTTTGAATCATTTCAGTTACTTGCAGACATTGTGACACTTCCCTCCTAAATATTCCAGCAAATATCTCCTCAGAACAAGAGGCTTCTTCTACATTAGTAAAATAAAATTATCACACTGAGGAAATTTAACATTAAAACAATTCCATTATCTATTATATAGTCATTATTCAAATTTTTCTGATTTTCCTAATAGTAATTCTCTCTCCCTTCCCTCCCTCCTTCCTTCCATCCAGGATCTAAATAAGGATCACACATTGCATTTACATTTCATACCTCTTTAGTCTCCTTTGATCTCAGTCTTTTTTTTTTTCCTTTCATGCCATTGACAATTTTGAAGATCCCAAGCTAGTTATTTTGCAAAAAGTCCCTCAATTTTGGATTTGTTTGATGTTTCCTCATGGAAAGACTTGGGGTAAATATTGTTGGCAAAAATAATTACATAGGCGATGCTCTGTGTTTCTCAGTGCGTCATATCAGGGGGCATAAAATGTCACTTTGTCTCATCATTGGTGATGTTATGGTCACCTGGTTGAGGTAGTGTTTGCATGGTTTCCACACTGTGGAGATATAATTTTCCTTTGTAATTTGTAAGTAGTCTGTAAGGTAATACTTTGAGTTTGTGTGAATATCCCCCATCACTTTTCACCCAGGGGTTTTAGGATTCATTGATGATAATTATACATGATCTTTTCAAACTCACATAATAACCCTGTGAGATAGATACTATTATCCATACTTTTACAATGAGGAAACTATCTCAGAGAGATAAAGAAACTTGCTCAATTCCCCACAGTTAGTTACGGACAGAGTTGAATTTTCTTTTAAGATTTTATTTATTTATTTTGAAAGAGAGCAAGAGCACACAAATAGGGTGGGGGAGTGGCAGGCAGAGGAAGAAGCAGGGTTCTTGCTGAGCAGGGAGCCTGATGTAGGGCTCAGTCTCAGGACCCTGGGATCATGACCTGAGCCCAAGGCAGACACTTAATAGGCTGAATCACCCAGGTGCCCCCAGGAGCTGTTTTTTTTTTTTTTTTTTTTTTTTTTTTCAACTTGAGTCTGCCTTAGTCACTACTCTTACTACTTACTACACTATACTATCTGGAGGTAGAGAGCTCATCTAGTTTGCTCCAGGCAAGACAAGAAAAGGTGATATTTAAGATCATATAAGACACAATTTATTTCAACTTGAATCTCTTCCTTCTTATTCCCTAAGCACTTTTTTTTTTCTTGCTGAAGTCTGATGCTTCTCAGTTCACCTTTTCCTGACTATTACCTGAAACACAGTGAATAAGTGATGTTTTTGTCGAATGGTCCCTAGACTGTGGGATTCTGCTTTGGTTGACCCCAGGGTGTCCAGGACCCGGAAGGCTGCCAGTGTATCGCTGTGATGGGTGAAATTATATATGGCGGTGGTCCATTCAGGTGTGAGAAAGACACCTGCAGAATGATTACAGTGAACTTCTCTCTGGGATCTTTCATAAAGGGGGCTTGGGGATCCTGGCAACGGAAGCAGGAATACATTTTTCTGTGAGTGTTAAATTTGCCAGTCAAGGATTGGATTAAAAAATTGTGACATATCAAAGCTAGAAGAAATCACCTAGCCCAACTCCCTTTTCCCTTCCTTTGTAGATGGAGAAACTGAGGCCTGGAATGGCAAGTAGGCTGTCCAAGGTCATAGCTGGCAACCAACAGATCTGGGGCTGGAACGAGGGATTCCATGCATGGTAAGCTCAAAATTGCTAAGGTTAGGTTCTTGCCTCACGCTTCACCTGGGACGATGGAACCAACCAGCTTGGCCAGCCTTCGGTCTTTTTGTGGCCCTTTCCCATCTGTTCGCATCTTGGATTTGTCCTTTGGAAAGCGTTTGCTCATTCTTTCTTTCCTTCCGTGGTTTGTTCATTCCTAACAAAGGTTTATTATCCTCCTGCTGTGTGCCAGATCCCTGGGCACAGGGGTACAAAGCAAAGAAACACCGTCAGCCTCAAAGGAAGTCTCAGTTTAGGTGTGGGGGAAATGCAGTCCAACAACTGTGCTATTATGTACCGAGTCATAGAACCATACTGCTCATCTGCTGCTCTGGGGACACAGGAAAAGCAAGGATGTTTGAATTTGTGTCGGTGTGGGGGACTTTGCTGGTGAAGCTAGGATCTCTGAGGGAAGGGAGGAAAGTGTGGGAAGGAAAGGAAGGGCAGGGCAGATCTTGCTGGATGTGTGAAGAGAGGATTCTGGAAGGCACCCAGAAACACACCCTATCACGGACTCAGCAGTACTTGGGTGGCTGGGGATGACTGCAACTGTCACCAACCATCAGAAGCCTGATGCTGGTTATTGGCTCAGCTCAGTTTGGGCTTTAGGCAAGAACTTCCAAGTCCTCCATGGCTGCCCAGGGTCCATGGCCATTTGTGCAGTAGGCGAGGGGGAGGCAGCCAGGGGAGGAAGTGGTGAGGACGCTGAGGGGTGGGGACACAGTGGCCCTGAGGGTGCTAATTGCAGCTCCAGCTGCGCAAGGTCCCTGTGATCTTCGTGCTTGCCACTCAGTACACTGCATAATGGACACTTAGTTACAGAATCTAAACTAAGCCCAAATCTCATTCTGCACAAGGGAATAATCACATCACAGGCTGGAAGGAAGGCGTTTGCTGTGCTGATTAGACCAAGGCATACACAGGCAGGGACAAGATCTGGCTGCTGTTTTTCTGCTCCGGCCTCTGACCAACTGCAGAATGCGGGCCAATTAGGAAACAGCTGCATACCTATCAGTGAGCTAATGTAATGACTTCATACAGCATGGCGTTGGGCTGCGCTGGGCATCTCGGTGCCCTTCTTCCCTTAATGACAGTCAGCAAAAACAGTGACAGTGAAATGACATTTTATTTGGCCAGGGTGCTTCAACTTATTTACACGGATTACATATTTCATCCTCACAGGAACCCAAACAATCAGGCACAGGAAGAAACCAAAGCTCAGAGTGGGTAGGTAACTTGCCCAAGCTCACACAGCAAAGAAATTGTGCAACTCTGACTGAATCAGGCAGTGTGGTTTCTGAGCCCACACACATGCCGACTCAGTCACATGGCTTCTTAGTCCCAGGAAGATAGGACTTGGGCTGGAGTTCTAGTGCTGGTTACACGTGTAATATGTTGTTCATCCACTTTATTGTTGTTCATTAGCCAATAAACTCCACGAAGCCTGGGGATGGCCATTTTGTTCATTGTTGGGCCCCCAGTGCCTTGTACTGTTCTTGGGACACTGTAGAGGTTTAATACATATTTTGGGCCGATTGACTAGCTATGGATCTAACCACAGAGACTATTTCTTATTTTGCCAATTATACTAGCAGCAGAAGCCAAGGAAATCTGGCTTTCTTGGATCTCTGTTTCTCAGTGTGTGAATTCTCTGGGCTCTGGGGGGCAGGCTGTGGGGAGATTTACCAGAGCTGTTCCTTCCCTTGCTCTTTGCCCTTATGCTTATGCACCCAACCATGTTTTGATTGATTTATTCAGCAGATACTTAGTGAAGAACTATAACACACCAAGTCCTGTTTCAGGCAGAGTGATAACAAGACTGAGAAAAACTCCTCTCCACATGGAGTTTGCAATCCAATGGAGTAAATAAACAATAAACAATAAATTAGTCAAATAAATCAGTATATACAGTGAGATAGATGCTTAGGAAGGGCTGTAAATTTTAGACAGGTGGCCAGTAAAGGACTCAGTGAGAAATTGATATTTGACAACATATTGGAAGGAAGGATGGAGAAAGCCCTGCAAATACTGAAGGAAGGAGTTTTTGAGGCAGCAAGCGTAAATGTCCTGGGGCAAAATCATGCTGGATATTAGAGGAACAATGGGGAGGTCAGAGGTTAGAGGAACAGTGAGTGAGAGAGAAGTGATGGCAGACAGTTCACAAAACAAGCACAGTCAGGCTGTTCTAGTTCTAGAGGCCTTTACTCTGAGGTGGGAGCCCACTGGAGGAGTTTAACAAAGGACATAATCTGACTTTCCCTGTTATTCCGTAATGTTACCTCTGTGCGTATCTATCTCCCCTCATCATCCCAAAGCTGGGATCATGTATATATTCCCAGTGCTGAGCACAGTGCCTGGAATAGAGCTGTTTATATTACATTATAATGTTTATAAATAATTTATTGTAAATAATAAATAAATATAATTACATTATAATGTTTATAAACATTAATAGAATGTTTCAAAACATGGCTATCAAATGAATAAACACACACAAAATACAAAACAGAATGCAACGGCCTCAGTCAGGGTGCAGACAGAGGCCCAGGGGAAGGACCAATACATTCTGACTTGAGGAGAGAGGGATGTCTTATGGGGCAGGTAACTTTTTCATCTAGGCCCGAAAGAATGAGAGGCTTTCCCTAGGTTAAGAGAAATGAAAGAGTATATTCGGCTGAGCTAGGGACAGAAGCAAAGGTTTGGAGGCATGAAGATGCAGGGCAAATTGAGAAAACACCAAGTGGATGACTGTCTCTGGAGCTCGGGGTGAGAGGAGGCGCACAGTGGGATGGGAGGGCAGAACGGTGGACTCCGGCCAGGTCACCGAATGACTTGCGTGTCCAGGTGATGAGCTTGGGGTTTGGACTGCAGGCAATGGGGAACAATTGTAGGATTTTACAGGTGTGTGAATCCGTTTTGGAGGGTGGGAGTCAGCCCATTAGGTTATCGCTCTTAACTCGATCATGGCTTGTAACCAAAGCAGGCAGCCGGCCGTGGTGTCTGGGCAGGCAGTGCCACAAGCTGGCTCTGAAGTTTGCATGAGCTCTACGTGCAGAAGAAGAGAGGCCATGGAGGGGGTGGGGAGTGGGGGAGCGGGGCCTTCCCACATTGCTCAATGGGAAATATAGCTCTGCTGTGCTCCATAGGTGCCTGCATCCAGCTGGGGCGCAGCTATGATGACATCATGCTGCTCAACCTACCCACCTGCCCTTAGGTTGGATCTGCCAGCTATGAGGCCCCTGGGGTTCTCCAGTTTCTTCTGAGCTGAGGAGGCTGTTGGAGTCCATGTGACCTGCCCTGCCCTGCCCTGCACAGTGTGTTTGCTCCTATCTAGTCCTGAAGCAAGGGATTTGTGCTAATGATTGAGGTGTTCCTTCTAGAAGGAGGAGCTCAGGCCTCTCCTTCTCAGCCAGGAGGGAGAATGCAAAGGCGCCATCAGACAGGTCAGGCCTTGAACTATTCTCGCCTCTAACTGTTGAGGCGGAGGTGCTGCTGGTGGTGGGAAATGGCCTTTTAGGAAGCCCGTTAAAAATGGAGACGGAAGGACATCTGAGGTGAGAGTTGTCAGCCATTCCTTTGAGGGAATGAGCTTGTTCCCAGGCTGGAGGCCCAGGCTCCCACCTTCCAGCCTGGACTAGACACTCTCAGGCTGTCCTACCCTGTCACCTTTCTGCTCCAGCTCCGTCTCTCCGGGTTAGTGGGAAGGGCTCCTTGCTCCTCAACGCCCTCAGCCCCAGCTCCTGCTGCTTCCTTACTGACTCGGCCTGAGCACAGTTCCCCAGTATTTTTGCAACCTGGGCTCCGCACCTGGAACTGTCCCAGGACAGCACACTTCAGGATCTCAAACCCACAAAGACACAGGAGCAGATGAGCACGTAGTTTTTGAGGTCGGGAGTGGGGAAGCTGGGGCAGGGCCAGGAATGGTGCTGCTCAGAGAAACCCAGGATTGAGCTTTTGATTGGGAAGTTGGGGGAGTGGAGAGGAAAACTGCTACCAGTATTTCCCAGTTCCTTTTCCACTGCATTCAGTGCAGGAAAACCAGTCATCCTCTGCTGAAGACCCCCTGGTTTGCCAAGGTGGGAGGGAGCTGGACCCCAGTGCCTTCAGGGACGCCATGTATAGGAAACCACACGAGGAGCCGAGCTCTGAGGAATGACGTACTTGGATGAGTCCAGTCAGAGTCAAGGTCATCAACTGTGGACTCCCCTGCTATGCAGTGAGGGGTAACCACTCTCTCATTATCTTGGGGTCCTGTGGTGGTCCAGGTTCATTATGTACGTGAGGTGTGGATACTAGGGGATTAGCTGAGCTGGCTCTTCCTTATTAGCTCCTTCCAGGTAAACAACAGAACCTTCATTACCGAATCAGATTAAGACAATTAGCTGAAAGTGTTTGGGGGTGGGCACAGGTGCGGTGGACCCGTGAGTCGGATTGAGAATGGGTCTCTGACTTTACTCCAGGCCCGGAGAGAAAGGATTTTCTTGGTTTCCATCCTTCTGTAAGGGTTAATGGATGACTGTCATGCATTAAAGGCTTTAAGGATGCTTGTAAACTTTGACTTAAGAATTGGACATCTAGGAATGTCTCCAAAGAAATTAGAGGTACCACAAATATTTAAAATAAGAACACGTCAGAGTACAAGTCATAGTAGTAAAAAACTGTAGCCATTAAAAATTCCTATTTCAGGGTGCCTGGGTGGCTCAGTGTGTTAAGCCACTGCCTTCGGCTCGGGTCATGATCTCAGGGTCCTGGGATCGAGTCCCACATCGGGTGCTCTGCTCAGCAGGGAACCTGCTTCCTCCTATCTCTCTCTCTGCCTGCCTCTATGCCTACTTGTGATCTCTGTCAAATAAATAAATAAAAATCTTTAAAAAAATAAAAATTTAAAAAAAAAATTCCTATTTCAGAATATTTGCTGACATAAGAACATATTTACATTTTTTTTCAAGATTTATTTATTTACTTGACAGAGAGAGAGATCACAAGTAGGCAGAGAGGCAGGCAGAGAGAAAGGGGAAGCAGGCTCCCTGCTGAGCAGAGAGCTGATGTGGGTCTCGATCCCAGGACCCTGAGACCATGACTCGAGCTGAAGGCAGAGGCTTAACCCCCTGAACCACCCAGGTGCCCCCATATTTACATTTTTTAAAACTTTCAGAAATTTAAAAATATTTTATATAGAAAATCACAACAAATATACCACTCCAGCCATATTTAACAAATGTTGACATTTTGCCATATTTATTTAAGAACTGTTTAAGAGGGGTGCCTAGGTGGCTTAGTCTGTTAGGTGTCTGCCTTTGGCTCAGGTCATGATCTCAGGGTCCTGGGATCAAGCCCCGCATTGGGCTCCCTGCTGAGTGGGGAATCTGCTTCTCCTTCTGCCCTTCCCCCTGCTTGTGCTCTCTCTCCCCTCCCTTCTTTGTCAAATAGAATCTTAAAAGAAAAAGAGTACATTAAAATTTTTTTTTTAGGAAATCAAAGGTTACAGCTACAGTTAAAACCTCTTATATTCCTCTCTTCCTTACTTCCCCAGAAGTGATTCTTTTCCTGAAATTGGTATGTACCCTCCCATCCAGAAATCATACTTTTACTATACATATCTCCATAAAATTATAAAGCATTTTTTATGATTTATAAAAATTACAATATCCTGTAATGTGCTATTTTCACTCATAACTTTTAAGATTTAATCATTTTGATGATAGTGATGACATGGTTTTTTATTGTTCTAGGTAGTGTTCCAACTACACAACTATATTAATAAACTTTTTTCACTGAGTTATACCAGTCCCATGAGTCATCTCTAAGCGAATATAGCCATCTAACTATCACCCAGGTCAAGAAATCGCATTGCTTATACCCCAGAAACTCTGTCCTTCCCACTTCCAACAACTCTGTGCTTTTTTTCCTCTCCCAAAGTAGTCACCATCATATTTCTAATAACATCATCTGGCCTGTTTTTGAGCATTATATAAAAGGAAACATGGTGCTCTACATTTGCCAGTTAGCTCATTTGTTAATTATGTTGTTCAAATCTCTTTCCTTACTGACTTTTTTTTTTTTTTGTCTGTTATTAGCTGTGAAGAGAGATGTATCCACTTCACTGTGAGTGGGGATTTGTTTCTCCTTTTAATTCTGTCAATTTTTGCCTTAAATATTTTAAATCTATGTTATTGCATGCATATGAATTCAGAATTGTGTTGGCTCTCTGGTGAGTTGACTCCTTTATAATTAAATAAATCTTCACCAAGTATTGTTTTGCTGTAAAGTCTACTCTACTATTAGAATAGCCGCCCTAGTTTTCCTTTGGTTAGTACTTGCATATCTTCTCAGCTCTTTTATTTACTTCCTTTTGGTGTACTCATATATAAAGAGTAATTCTTGTAAGCAGCATATAGCTGGATTTTGAAAATCCATTTTTACAACATTAGTACATTTGTATTTTCGATTAACCTATTAATATTTAGTATTCTGCCCATTTACATGTAATGCAGTTACTGAGATTCCTGGGTTCTTATCTACCATTTGCTGTAAGTCACTTTCTATTTGATCTACCTGTATTAAGTCTTTTTTTCTCTCCTTGTATGTCATCTTTCTGAGCAAGTGAATATTTGAGCATTTCATTTTTTCCCCTGTATTGGTGGTTATGCATTCTTTATTCATTTATTCTTTATGCATTCTAAATCCAAAATAGGATTTAGTGGTTGGCTAGAAAATGTACACCCTTGACTTATAGTCTAACAGAAACTATTATTTTCGCCACATCCTTAAAAATGCTAGATCTTGGAATATTTTATCTACATTCACTCTTCTACCTTTTACATTGTCTTCATGCATTTTAATTCTATGTATATGTTAAACCCTATGATACATTCACATTATTTTATCTTGTAAAGTCAATATTCATTTGTCTTCCCACATTTTTACCTCTTTGTGATTCTTCTGTCCTCTATACATTTCTGTATTTTCATCTGGGATCATCTTTCTTTTGCTTGAATAAACTCCTTTTAGATATCATTTAAGACAGGCCCTATGGTAACAAATTCACCATTTTTATTTTTCTAAAAATATCTTTATGTTGCCTTAGTTTTTGAGGACTAGTTTTGGTCTGTGTAGATTTCTGGGCTAGCAATGAACTTCACTTTAGCACTTCCGGGCTTGCATTCCATTGTCTTGTGGTTTCCATCATCTCTGTGGGAAGTCAGATAAAAGTCTTATTGTTGCTCCTTTGCAGATAATTTATCTAACGCTTTTAAGACTTTCTTCCTCTTTTGTTTTCTGTAGTTTTCCTGCAGTGCACCTAGGGATGATTTTATTTATAGGATTCAAATATGTTCTTGAATCTGTGAGTTGACACTCTTTATTAGTTCTCAGACATTATCTTTTCAAAAATTATTTCTTCTTTTTTGTCATGGGACTAACTTGTCATGTATGTTAACTCTTTTGACCACAGCTCCCAGTGTTTTATCTTCTTTTGCATATTTTCCTTTAAAAAAAATTATCTTGTTTGGGGGTACCAGAATGGCTCAGTCAGTTGAGTTTCTGACTTTTGATCTCAGCTCAGATCTTGAACTCAAGGTCATGGGCTCGTGCCCCATGTTGGGCTCCATGCTGGACGTGGAGACTACTTTTTAAAAAAATTATCTTGTTTGGATATTTTCTATTGCTGTGTCTCTATACTCATAACCTCAATCTTCTTTAAATTGCTTGTCCAAATTGCTCTTAAAAAGTTTGTTGAGTTCCTCATGTCAAGAGATTAAGTTCATAATTTCAGATGTTTTATTTTTTAGTTCCAGAATTTCTATTTGATTCTATTAAAAATAGATTCTAGTTCTCAGGTGAAAATTTTTATCCTTTCAATTATTTTCATCATCTTCTGTTCTTTTTCCTTAAAGGCTCGAATCATATTTATTTTGTGGTTATGTTGGTTAACTACAGTATCTGGGTAACTGTTGGTCTGTTTCTCTCAATTTGTTTTTATTCATGGTGTTTGGTGCCATCATCCTACTTCTTAGCGTGCCTTATAATTGACTGAATTCTGGACTGTTATGTGTAAGAGTTTTTAGAGATTCCAGAAGTTGTAATCAACATTAGGAAGGGTTTGCCTTTCCTTTCTGAGGCAGGATCTGATCTCCTGGCTCTATCCAGGGATTAGGCTGAGTCAAGTTTGGTAAGACTCTGTCTACCCCTGGTTTGCTCCTGGCCTTCAGGGTTAGAACTCCAAGATTTCCAATTGAGTCTCTGGAATGTTTACTGGGACCTTTTCCCCCAAATCTAATCTTTGTCTCTTCAGCACTGCAAAACTGCGAGAAATCCTTGCTGGGAATTTTAGACTCTGGCCCTGTGCTGTTCTAGAATTTGGCAAATGTATTATGGCAAAAATCAGACACATTTGAGGGTCCTCAGATCTCCAATTTTTGTCACTGAAACTCCATGAGACTTCTGGAGCTCTGATGGTTTCTTGGTCTCCTGGCAGTGACCACCACCTGGGAAAAATATTCTCAGCTATTTCCACAGACTTGACAAAGGCCCCCAGAGAGCAGTAGCCGCAGGTCAGCAACTTCCTCTCTACAGCTCTCCCCTCCCTGGAATCATATCCTGTAATGTCCTCATTGGCCCACAGGCTCTATGATGCCTTTAAACAAGATGTTTGCATTTTATCTGCTTTTCTAATTGCACTCTGTGGGGCATCGGTCTGCCACAGCTTTCCATCCTACCGGTAGTGAAAGTCCTCCAGGCCTCATTACCATATACGTGTTTCTGAATGCCTCACATTTTGTTTTGAAAAATTACAGAGACAAATTGAGGTTCTGGGTGTTGTTATCTTCCTCCAGAGGAGCTATAGGCTTGTGGCTGGCTGTTAGCTAATCTGGGGGTAGGTCACTTTGACTCCATCAGGAATTGACTTGGTTCAAAGCTGAGCTTCCGTCTTTGTCATCAGAGCATTGCCCTTTGGGGTCCCCTCTGAATTCCTGGGTATTTACCAGGCCCCCCTCCTTCTAAATGGACCCTGGACTACATTTGTGTTGTACTGACCCCACAAGACTGCCGAAAACTCATTGATTTCTCAGCCTCTCCATTACAGCTTTTGTTGAAAAACTCTAGCTATTGCTTTGAGGGGTAAAGAGGCCCCACATTCTGAGTTCCTTTCTCTTGATTTCCTTCCTCTTTCAGATGATAGCACCATAAAATTTCACTGCCTTGATCATCTTTCACATGCTTTCAGATTTTGTTTTATGCTCTCTAGTTTTTCTAGTTCCCAGAGTTGGTCCAAGTCCAACCCAATCAATCAATAACAGAAATGGAATTCTCAAACACATATGTGTGTGTGTGTGTGTGTGTGTGTGTGTGTGTGAAAAGAAAAGCAATTTTCAAAACAGTATGTGTTATGTGCTAACTTGGTTAAAAATATAAGTATGTGAATAGGGATATAGGTCAAGTTGTTAATGGTGTTTCTCTCCAGATGACTGGTTTATAGATAACTTCATGTTGTCTCTCTGCCTTTCTGCGTTTTCCAAACTTTCTATGGTAACAGAGTTTTTTTTCATATTTAAAAAAATGCTGTTTTGGAGAAAGACAATAGTCAGAAAACAGTGGGCAGAGGAAGGAAGTACACTAGAGGGAAAAGTGAAACCCCAGAATCATAGAGGAAGGAAGTCGGGGCTCCAGAGAGATGGCAAGATAGCGTTTTCAAGCTGGGAGGGACTTAGCTCATCTTATTTAAACCCCTCATGGTTCAGATGAAGAAATCAAAGCCCAGGAGGCAGCACAGCTTGCCATCTAGTTGAGACAGCATGGGTCAGGAGCTGGGTCTGCTGGAGAGGCGTGAGCTCTTTCCAGAGGACTGTGTCGAGTAACTATGAGCTGCCGGAAGTCACAGGTGGCTCTCCCTGATGGCTCGGACCCTAGCCTTGGGCCAGAGCTGAAAGTCATGAAGTCGGCTTGGCTCAGCTGGTATTGCTGTTGATTCCCAGGCAGAGGACCATGGCTGTCAATGGGAGGCCCTGACACCTTTCTTCTGGCTTTGATTTTATTGGTGAGCAGTTAGCTTCAACAGGGCTTGGCCCTGTCTACAAGACACATTTTTAAGCTTTGCATTTGAAAGCCTGCTCAGTTTGCCCAGGTCTCCCTACTGCCATATACTTCTCTGGCCTTTTGTATAATTGCTCTAAACTCCCATGACCCTATTCTGGCCATTCCATGCTGTGGAACTTACTGCTTTCCAGTAGGTTTGTGCCTTAGCTCACACAGTCCCTTTGGAGAGCCTCTTTCCCACTCCCCTTCTCCAACCCTAATTCTACATTTCCTCCCAGGTTTAACGCCACTTGTCAACTTCTTCAGCAGATAGAATCCATGCCTCTCATTTGGAAAGGGTTCTCTAGGCTTTGCATTTCCTTTTGCTGATTGTCAGGTCCGCTTATTGAGATTGTCAATTCTGGAAGGCAGGGATCACTTCTCCATACCCTCGCATCTTCCCCGGCACAGAACATATTGTCTTGCATGAGGTGGGCACTCAGTAAATGCTCGCAGAACAAGTGGCAAGTGGTTTGAAAGAAATGTGTCTGTGAGAGGTTGGGGCCGAGCTGGAAGGAACCGACAAAGATTTTCGGTGAGCAGCCAGGAGAGGGGCGGGCAGCACAGAGCTCATTATCAGAGCCTGGCAAAAGCTTTCTGCTGGCTTTTCTTTCTTCCCTTGATCCTGACGTTGGCTTCAGAAAGACATAAAAGGACCCCAGGTTGGGAGGAGACAGATACTGGAAGGAGAAAAACAAGTTGTACTGTTTGAGGTGAAGATGATTTGAAGAGGAAGCAATGTAATGGGAACCCAGGTCTGGAGAGGTGGGGCTACCACCTTGAAAGGGATGGGCTTCTGCAGTTTGAATGTGTTTTCTCAGGTATGGGTTGGGCTGGCCTCCTGAACAAAGAACTGGAATCTGAGTTTGGGCAGAGAACAAACAGTATGTGAATTTCAGTGTCAAATAATAATGATCAGCGAATGTGTGTGGGGGTGGGGGAAAGGATACTTCCAAAGGGAAACTTACCAAGGGAACTATTATACTGATGTGAAGCCAGCATTTCTCAGGTTTTCGGTGGCTTCCATTAGGAACTTGAGCAGAGGTGTGTAATTGAATGGGGAGTCTAGGAGATTTATAAACCAAGGACGTCTGAATGAGAGATTTGAAGTTCATAAATTTTGGGGTCTCTTCTTTGGAGCACTGAGGTTTATTGGGAGAAAGGATTTGTGGTCTATGGTATTTGAAACAGTTGATGTAACCATCAGATATCAGCCAGGAGCATAGGAATTGAGGGAGAGAGGGAATCTTGCCTCTACCTCCCTTGAGGAGTTTGGACAGATGCTCAGAGGCTAGGCTCAAAGGAGTTCCCGTTCAGAAAACTGGTCATGCAGCATAAACTCATTCAAGGAATTGCTGGGGATGGAGAAGAGCATCTGCTTCTGACGTTATTTACAAACAAATAAGGTCCCTGTGGGTTTTGGAAGTAGCTTTTGAAGGGTATCCAAAGTGTTCCGTTTGGGGGGTAGGTCTGGGGAGGGTGAGGGAGAAGCCCTAGGGCAGGATGAACCTTACTTATCAGAGATGTAGCGGCACATAATTTAAAGGGGGGTGATGATTTGGTTCCAGCTCAAATTATCTTGGGCACAGTCCTTGAGTTTCACCCAAAGGTGTTCACTCCATTCCGTGGCCCTCACTTTACTTCAGTGAGGTTTGCAGAATCCCCTCTCCTGTCACTAAGGGGGCTCCCGATAGCACCTGGACAGAGGAAGGGTGGAAACAGAAGATTTAAGTTCTACCCATTTGATTTCTTTTGCCTCAAGAGCAACCTTCGGCTTCATTTGTTTTCAGAGAGGCCCTGTATGTAACTGCCTGCCTGGTTTTGAATCCCAGTTCTGCTCTTACTAGCTGGGGGACTTGGGGCCAGTTACCTGACCTCTCTGTGCTTTGATTTCCCCCATCTGGAAAATGAAAGTAAGAACAGTATCTACTGCTCAAGGTGGTTGTGAGGATTAGATGAGCTAATGCACGTAAGACACAACAGTTCTTGGTGCCCAGCAAGTGCTCGGTAGACGCTTCTGTCATTATTCTTATCAGCTCTCGGCATGCTGGCACCTGTTGTTTAAAGGGACGGGCCCATCTCACTCCCAGCCAGGTGTGAAGGGGCCCACGGCTGAGCGAGAGTAAGCCAGTGGTTCTGAGTTCTCACTTTCTCAACGGCAAACTCTTTGAAATGCCCCTCAGCCCTTAGAATGGAAGAACTACTATGGGGACACAGGTAAGTAGGCAGGGAAGGAAGATCAAATAACCCAACGGGTTACAGGATGAGGGATACTGGACTAAGTCATTTTAAAAGAAGTTTCCTTGGAACAAAAACTTGCACATCAAATTTAGCCATCAGCGAATGAGGGGTTATTGAACTTCCACCTCTCTTCCTGTGCATTCTACAACCCTGTGTTTAAGATCTTGGCAGTGCTGGACGTTATAGAGGCCATGTTGATTTCAGAAGGTGGCGTGAACTGAGTGTGGCTAAGGCAAATGCTCTGACAGTGCCAGCTTTGGTTCCTTGCTGAGCTGCTGGTCCCAGTGAGCAGTAGGGTGAGCTGGAACTCCAGACCACTGCTGGGGATGCCAGTGCTCTAGCCAAAGACCAGAGAGGCTTGGAATGTCTGCTGAAATCGGCATCCTGTGGAGACCTTCCCCAGATCCTGCCACTTCAAGCTCACAGTGTGTGTGTATGTGTGTAGCAGATATGTGGGGAAGGTACTCTAATTGCCAAGTTTGAATCTAACTTCCTGGGGCATCTGGGTGGCTCAGTCAGTTAAGCATCTGACTCTTGATCTCAACTCGGATCTTGATCTCAGGGTTGTGGGTTCAATCCCTGCATTGGGCTGGACATGAAGTCTATTAAAAAAAAAAAAATCTAGGGACACCTGGGTGGCTGGGTGGGTTAAGCCTCTGCCTTCAGCTCAGGTCATGATCTCAGGGTCCTGGGATCCAGCCCTACATTGGGCTCTCTGCTCAGTGGGGAGCCTGCTTCCCCTCTCTCTCTGCTTGCCTCTCTGCCTCCTTGTGATCTCTCTCTCTCTGTGTCAAATAAATAAATAAATAAATAAAATCTTAAAAAATAAAATCTAACTCCCTTGCCCCTCCCTTCACTGGGTCCTAACTTCCCTTTTCCTCCCCTGCCTGTGTTCCCTTTTGTTCCGATGCCCTGCTGGTTTCTCTTTCTGGAGGTGGCTGGCGCAGACCCAGTGAAGCTGTGTCCCTGGTGGCTTTTGTCTCCTCTGGAGGGCGGTGGGTGGGGCTGGGCTCCTTGTGTGAAGAGGAAAAGGATGAGGGTGTGCTGGCGGAACAGGTGATGCAGAAATGGAGAAGTGGTATGGAAGATGGAGGAGTTAAATGTTAAGGGGTGGGTAGAAAATGTACCAAGATATTTTGAGGGCTAAATTTGTTCTGGGAGTTAAATGCATAGAATGGGATAAATCAGAACAAGAGCCACTTAAGACTTTTAAAGGCGTTGGGTTGCCCAGGCAATACACGGACGTTCTGCGGACGATTTGTTATTAGCAGTAAACATTTACATAGCACTTCACCTCCACAAAGATTCATCCACAAACCCTGGAGTGTTAGTAATGGCCAGGAAACCAAGACCCAGGGAGGACAAATGATTTGCTCAAGGTCACTAAACTAGTTCGCAGCAGAGCCGACAGGAGATCCCAGGTCTCCAAGCATAGCGCTTCTACCTGCAAGGAATTTTCACTTGGCTTGCTTTATTTGCCTTTCAATGGCCATCGAGAAGTGCTGAAGCTGATTGGTCACAGCCTCCAGATCCAGGACCGGGGAGATGGGAAGGGGCGTGATTCACACCAACCAACCAAGAGGCTGTATTAGAGCTTTCAGCTTCAAAACCTCCTGCCTGGGTCCTCAGCCTCTGGAGCCTCATGTCTTGCTTTTCCCTGCTCCACCAGTGTTGTCTATCTTGGAGAATGGCCCCACCGGCCTCCCGGTTGCCTGAGCAGTTCAGCTTTTCCCTTTTGCTCTCTCCCTACCGACGTTGTATTTACTACTCAATCACCAAGACCTTTTCATTCCCTCTGTTTAACATTTCTTGAAGCTCCCCTCCCCCACTTGTCTCCATCCCCATTCTGGTCACCTGTCTACCATATCAGCCTACTAATTGTCTCTCCATATCCACTCTTTATTCTTTCCTACCCACTCCCCTATTCTTAAAAAATTTTTTTCAGGTCTTTCTCTTGCTGAAAACCCTGCCGAGGCTCCCAGCAGCCTCAAGGTAAAGCCCAGGCATCTTATCACAAGACTCCTACTATCTCTCCAGACCATCCACTGCTCTGTTTCACATTCTACTCCAAGTTCCAGAATGAACTTGTGTTCCCTGAGCTTGTCCTATTGGGCCAGAAGGAGAAGAGCAAGATCAAAGGAATGAGTAGGGAGAGAAAGAGAGGAAGGCTTAGAACCTGGGTCTGGGCTGTATCAAGCTATTTGCCCGAGTTGAAGTGCTGCCTTTGTATGGGATTTTCTCAACCTACGGAGCACTATTGTCAGACTCAAAGATGGGTAGAATCTCTCAAAGCAAGACTGCAAACTCAAAGCCTTCTCTCTCCAGACAGTATGTCCTCACTTGTGAGCAAAGCACAGTCACCCTTAAGGGACTTGACATTTCTTACTGGTTATGTGACAATGAGCTAGTCACTTAAAGTAATGAGGCTGTGAGCTGTGGTTTCCTCATTTGTGAAATGGGGATGACAGCTGTCCTACTGTGTAGATATCTTTTTTTTTTTTTCTTTTTTTTGGCTGCACAGCATATGAACTACCTTCTTATTTTGGGAAAATCCTCTATTGGATGAGCCTCTGTGGGACAGAAGGTATGCACCACACTGGGAAACTGAAAAAGCTGTATACTGTGACCAGCCCCTGGCAGTGAGGGAGAGAGAGGTGCTCCTGCTTGGGTCTTTGTACCCTGAGAAAAACATGGAGGCTGAGGCACAGCTAAGAATTGTTCCTGTAGAGGCGATAGAGTAGTGGTGACACTGACAGTGGAAGTGGCCTCAGTGGTTCTAGACTAGACTCCTTGCAACATGAACTTGCTGCCTTTCTTCTGTGCCTTCTAGTCAGTGCTGTGAGCTGCCCGATCGTCTCTCAGTGAATTCCATTCATGTTCAATTGGCCAGTCAGTTTCTGGAACTGAGGCTTAACTCAGAAACTCACCTACTTCATAGCACGGCTGGGATCTAACAGAAGGGACTTCAGTGAAGGTAGAGTGCATCTCAGTTGGGGGAGTGGAGATGGTTTGGGTCTGGGATAATAAGGTCTACTGCACCCGTGGTTTAAAACAAAAGCTGAAATTATCAGGGTGAAAACCATATCCAGAATCAAGCATGTCATTGAGGGGATGAGCTATGGTGAATAAGCTTTGTAAAGGACAAGGAACATCTAAGACATTCTCCTCATCTTACCAATAGCGAGCCCTCCCACTCCTCCTCCTCGATGTCTTAAATTTAGCTTAAAAACATAATTGTGCAAAAAAGATGGAGAAAGGCATAGGTCCATTTTCAATAGACTGTTAGCACTGAGGAACAGACATTGATGTTCCAGTTTTGGCAACCTCCAGTGTCATTTTCTCTGGCGGTGCAGAAGGCTGGACAGACACCCCACAAGCCGTGGTTCCAGGCTTCCTCTGGTGATGGAAACCTGGAAACTTCACTTGAGGGGACACCTCTCCAATAAGCTTGCCCCTCAGCCTTCCCCACCCTGCCCAGAGAGGATCCCTGAGTTCATGTCTATTGGTTCCACTCGTCATCTTCAGAAAGCAGGTGCCAAGGCAGCAGGAGGCCAGGCTCTAGGCAATTTTTTAAGGTAACTGGTCTGGGTGGGCCCCAGAGCAGCTGTTTCCTCCACTTTGGAAAACATTCAGGCACAAGCCCCTGGGGATAGAAAAGATATGCTGTTGGTCCCCACCCAGGGGACCCATCCCCCTTAACTGCCATTTCTGGGAAGGAGGTACTTTGAAGGCACAACACTTAAATTACAGTGCTTAATTTTTTCCTTACATCTGAAAGAGCAAGTTGTCAGGCAGACTTATGTGAGAGCAGAGCCATTACCCTCACAAAGAACTCAGTGCAATAACCAAGCCAACCCAGGCCAAGACTGCCACAGAGGGGAGTTTGCATGATCTATGTGTGCTTCTGCAGGGAAACGCTACCACTTGCCAGCCTGCTGCTGGGGTAGGTGCTTGCTTGGGGCAATGTGGTATTCGTCCTTAGTGCTTTCTCTTTTAGTTCCTGAGTTTCCCGATTCTTTGGAGGCAGAGGGTCAGATGGGGCTGTGGGGAGACAGGGTCTGGGCTGGGGCTCTGGAGTTAGGAAGCAGCCCATTGCCAGCACTCCCTTTAGCTCCTGGCGCTTTGGTTTGCTCACCTGTAAGATGAGGGAGGAAATATCAATGATTGCCGAGCTCATTTCTAACCAGCTTGTCTTTGGTGGCTCTGTATTTCCCCCTAGGCCTCTGAGATGTCAGAGGCTGGGCTGAAGTTCAAGGGTTTGGACCACAGTCATTCTTTCCCTTCTCATCTATTACAATGAGCAGACACTGCTGTCTCCCATGGGTCCCTGGACAAATATTCTACTGCCTCAGGGGGAATGCCTCCGTGGAACTGCAGTAAGCAAGAAAAGCTGGAGGAGCAGGTCATGGGTTGTCCTACCTGGAAATTAACTGGTCACCTACGATGATCTCAATCCACATTGATGGGAACTCCAGGGCCAAGTCACACTGTCCCTGGATCCCAGACGTCAGACCATCAAAACGCAAGGGGGCAAAGAAGAGCAATTAGATTGCTTAAAAAACAAACAAATAAAAAAAACCCCAGCAAAAACAAAAACCCTAGCAGCTGTTCCAAAAACATTCCATTTTAACCAAATACATTTATTTGATTGAATTTAAAGGAAGTTAATATGAAAGCTTGTATGTTTCCTTCCAAGCACCAGGCCAGAGGATGTAGAGCATGTTGTGGGGGCAGCCACACAGTGCATGGGAAGGTGGCCAGATTTGCCTGAGCTCTGGTAGTCCAGCTTTGAGGTTCATCCGTCCTCTCAAACTGCATTAACCACCTCCACCCCACTCCCCCACCTTCCGTGTTACCTTTATGGAGGTTGAGGACAAGCTAAAGAAGAAGTATTGTTTTTGTTGCCCATTTAATACCCGTTGGAGTGGATCAGACCCTGGACCGGCCAGACGGATGCACCTGCAGAGATTTTCCAGCCCAGTCATCTCTTGTTGATGCTTATACCTCACTGTCCACCATCCCT
Source organism: Mustela lutreola (assembly GCF_030435805.1). Classification (NCBI taxonomy): domain Eukaryota; kingdom Metazoa; phylum Chordata; class Mammalia; order Carnivora; family Mustelidae; genus Mustela; species Mustela lutreola. The sequence continues at coordinate 45,438,583 of NC_081297.1, forward strand.
GCCAGGGGGCAATAAGCGTCTGCACTTCTGCAAGCAGTCCCTTTCCTCCTGGCCAGGAAGCCATTCTTTGCAGAGAGCAGGAGACTGCCTTCCTCCTATACCATCCTAAAGGCTGTGGGAACCAAATCCCCCTCTGCAGCGACTCCTTGGTCCATCCACTTGCCCCAGAAGTCACACTCGCTCCTCTGGTCTTGTCTGGATGTCAGATTGTGAAACAGTCCTCAGAGGAGCCTCTAAAATCCACGCCCACCTCACCATCCCCACGTTGGCATCTCTCGTCAGGACTGAGACAGTAGTCTTCCTCCCCCTGCATTCTGACCTTCACCGTTACCAAGAGTCCTTGTGCAAAATTTTCATGACAATAGCATGGGTTTTGGAATCAGAGACCTGTGTTTAAATCTGGGCTTTGCCACTTAGTTGGGTAGCCTCAGCCAATAAATATTTCCATGCCTTATTTCTTCATCTATAAAATGAAAATAGTATTGATTTTAGATTATTCTTACAGAGTTTGGATGAGACAATATTTTCTAAAAAAGTGCTCACTAGGGGCACCTGGGTGGCTCAGTGGGTTAAAGCCTCTGCCTTAAGCTCAGGTCATGATCCCAGGGTCCTGGGATCGGGCCTCGGGGCTCTCTGCTCAGCAGGGAGCCTGCTTCCCCTTCTCTCTCTCTCTGCCTGCCTCTCTGCCTACTTGTGATCTATGTCTGTCGAATAAATAAATAAAATCTTAAAAAAAAAAAAGTGCTCACTAGGAAGCCATCAGTAACTACCCAATAAACATTAGGTCTTTTTCCCTTACCCTACTCCCCATCCCTTTTAAATTTGTCAAGTGACATAGTTTTAAGTCACTCCATTGAACCGGTTGACATTATGTAAACCTTCCCAGTTTGGCACCAAGAACTACCCGTAGTATAATGTACTTGAGGCGGGATAGGACACTCATTCATCTATGCACCCATCTACCTAATATTACTGGAGCAATTGCTAGGGTTCAGGCACTATGATATGCATGGAAAAACACAGAAGGAAAAGACAAGGACTTTATAACCTTCTGGAGCACATGATCTAACATAACATCGGAAACATTGGAGAGTGGGGAGCCCAGGTGGCCTTCTGGAGCATGAGGGAAGAGCTCCTAACCAGGGAGTGTCCTGGAGATGGGACTGCCCAACTCTCGAGGGATGAAATGAGTCAGAGGCTTGAGGCCTTCATGACTAAGAATGTCCAGTCTTACAGGGCCCTGTGCACCATGAGAAGGAATTTAGATATGATTTCAATGTCAGTAGGTGGCCTTAAACAAAGGACTGGATTTTTATTCTGGAAATATCCCTTCACCTGCATGTCAGAGAATGTAAGACTGGAGGCAGAGGGACCAGGGGCGAAGTCCCAGCAGTGGTTCAGTTTGGCAAGGAGGGGGCCTGATCAAAGCAGTAACCTTGGGCACAGAGAGAAGGGGTGGATATCAGAGAGGGGCGTGAAGGTAGAATTGCGAGCTCTTGGTGACCGATTGAATGTGGGTCTTAGGGAAGAGCAATGACTTGGAAAGACTCCACAAGGCAGAGGCCTCTGAATCTGAAGTCATTCGCCATGGTGGGGAGCTTGGGAGGTCAAGATCAAGGAATTAGAGAGGGGCAAGGCTGAGTTTGGGATTTGGGGAACACTCCTCTTTAAAGGTTGGGGACGGAGAGCAGACCACACAGGATTACAAACTAGTGAGTGGTGTCCCAGAGGTCAAAGAAAGGTCAAGCTTCAAGAAGTAGAGATGCATAGTATCAAAGGCTGCAGTCAAGCAAGATTAGGATTCAAACATGTTAAATGACCACAGTCAAGGTCACCAGTGATATTGGCAAGAACCATTGCCCTGGGTGGTCTGAGCCAACAGTTATGTAGGAAATAGGGGTGAGTGAGCAGCCTATTCGATCAGTCAAGAAGCTTGTCTTTTAGGAGGAGGTGAGGCATGGGGTTGTACTCAGGGGAGCTTGCCGGTGTGGTGGCAGAGGAGGGAGGCTCGAGCATATTGATGGACTTGGGAAGCAACCAGGAGAAATGAGAGTGAGCCGTAGGTTGTTAGCTGGCAACAACCAGCAGAGGTAGAGAGTGCTCTTGGCAGGTTGTGTGCGCATTAAAGGAGCAGGAATTTTGTTGGAGTCTGGAATGGGCTGCACAGTTTAAAGGATGAAGAAGCTTTCTTCACAGCCTATGGGGTGGGTGTCCTTAGCATGGGTCATGAGGGGATGTGGCATCCTCAGGGTTCCAGAAAAGGGTTCCCAGTTGAAGCAAAAGGCCCAGGTTGATGGGGCCTTTGAGCAAGGGCCTTAAAATGCTGAAATGATGGTGCTGTCAGAGATAAGATGGACGTTAGTGGTAGGTCCCACTACCAGTTGGGGCTCCTAGTTTTCCTTTGGTTTCACGTTCTATCTTAAAGAAAGGAAAGGTCAGCCCATCATCAACTCTAGTTGAGGTGTTTCTGGATTATGATGCTTTCATCCAACATTTTGGCCAACTGTAGAGTAAGACCTGCTCTCACAGACCTTACCGTCTTGTTGGTGCAGAATGGAAAGGCTTTGAAATAACTTTTCAAACTAATATATTATAGTCCAGGGGAAAAATGGAAATAGGGTCAGAATGCAAAGGAGGTGACATGCATCTGTACCTAATTCCAAGACAATAGAGAGCATTCTGGAAAAAAGACCTGGAAGCAAGGAGGTAGGAAGGGCTGCAGGGAGGGAAACTGCTCAGGGGGCTGTGTGGGGCGGGGAAGAAGTAATAGAAAGGGTGAGAAGGGCTTGTCTGACAAAGGGTCTGCAGGGCTCAAGGTCTAGTTGGCCTTCCATTTTAGGCTCTCATCTTTACGGACTGCTCATAAGATCCTAATTGGTTTCTAATTCCAGGAAAGAATTCTTTTTTTTTTTTTTTTTTTTGTTGGTCTTTTTTGGTTTGTTTTCTTTGTTTTGTTTAAAGTAATTCAGCCACGAAGTTCGGTGGCGAGAGTATGGAAACAGATCAGAAATAGAGCAGGAACACTGAATCAGTAGGTGGAAAGAAACCATTCCATTCCCAGAAGAAATGGTCAAGTGGGATTGATGCTGTCCCCCTATCTAAAACCAACCTGGAGATGCTGGAGAAGCCAGATGGAGGTAAGTGGGTCCGAGAAATTCTGGGCAAGACATCAGGAAATTGGGTGTCAGTGACGAAGATGTTGGAAATGATGGTTAGATAGGAGGTAGGTCGAATGCCGCTGACATCCCTTTCAGATGAGTCACATTCTCTCCTCCTTGTTGCTCTGGCTGAATCATTGTCTTAGACTTTGTCTTGAAGTGTGAAAACAGCAAGCCCCACCCAGGGTCCAGCCAGAGAAGGAAGGTGACCATTAGGACAGAGATAAGCCAGACTAGGTTAGTGTGAATGTGAAAGTTAAAGGTGGTTGTTAATCCCCCTGAGACTGGCCTTCTCTCCTCCCCAGTCACAGAGGGTAGTAGGCGGGATAATCAGCCAAAGAATGAAGCAACTCTTAAAAAAGAAGTACCCAGGGAGAGTCCTCTAGGGGCAGGGTCTCCTGGCTGGGTTGGGAAGGAACAATCTGAGACCAGACTTCCCTGCTTGAGACTTTGTGCTCTGAAGCAAGGCTCTCCTCCCTCTGGTTCACCAGCAGGACCACAAGGATCCCATTTCTTCCCTGAGTTTATATTAACCAACAAGTTAGTCGATAGTCTTAAGTAAATGCTAAATTCCAGGGGAAATTATCAGATGTCCAAAGAGAATAATCACTAGAGGAAAAGGTTGAACACATTGAATCTGCTGTGCTGGAACAGGCAGGATTAGTGTAGCAAGTGAACAAGAATTTAAAACAAACATTACCCCTCCAAGGAACTAAGTAGAAATAAGCAGTTATGAAGAACTGGACAATTTATTTAGAATGGTGGATGATACAGGTAAAAATATAAAAATTAATAAGTCATCACTAGACATGTCAGTGATAAAATTTAAGAACATCAAAACTTTCAGAGAGGAAAAAAAATAACCTACAAAAGAATAAGAATTAAATTGACACCTGTCTTCTCAATAGAAACACTGGTTTCAAGAGGAAGACAGAATAACATTTTCAAAGTCTTGATATTCTTTTGACATTTTTAATCAATTGCTTAGGCAGTTATTTTCCCTTATTAAGCTTTCATTTTGTTCACATGTCATTTATTTTTAATTATTTTTGCCAGAGATTTGCTTTACAGAGAATGAGCTTTAGTTTTATTAATCATTTTTGTTGTTGCTATTCTCTATTTCATTTATTTATGTCTTTGACTTTATTATTTTCTATTATTTGTATCTTGTAACTCTGTTGCTTCTTTTTCTCCTAAATACCTGAACTGAATGCTTGACTCATGCTTTCAGTTTTTCTGTTTGGGTGATAAATGCATTATTTAAAGCTACACAGTTTCCTCTAAGTATTGCTTTAGCTATGTCTCTCAAATTTCTACTCATAATGCTTTCATTATTGTTCATCACTATTTTGTATTTTTATATGGATTCTTTTTAAAAATAGGAATTATTTCCAGATTTTTAAAGCTACATCTTTATCAGTAGTTTCCTGGTTCATGGCACTATGTTCAGAGGACAGTCTCTACATCCACCCAACCAAGCTAACATCTTTCATTGTTATAGTATTAATTGTTATACAATTAATTCTATACATATTGTTATAGTATTAATTGTTATACAATTAATTCTATACATATTGTTATAGTATTAATTGCTATGCAGTTAATACTATGCATATATGCATATATATACACATAACAATACTATACAATTGCATATATACATATATGCATATATGTATGCATATATACATAACTATATGCATATATACATAACAATTAATACTATACAATTATAGTATTGTAACAATACTATACAATTATAGTATTGTAACAATACTATATAATTATAATGATTAATAACAATACTATACAATTATAGTATTAATTGTTATGGTTATATCTCTATTTTATAAGTTTTTTTTTTTTTTTGTGGGTGCAAGGCAAGATTTATTAAAAACACTCTCCGGCGAAGTTTCAGGGCTCAGGAGGAGGGGGGCCAGGAAAGTTGCGCCGGGAGGTGGAGTTGGGCACCCTCCGGCAAGGTTCCACGACTCTGGAAAGCAGAGTTGCGGAAGTCGCGCCCAAGGCAGGGAGGAGGGGGCTTTTAAGGGGTCTTGAGGGGAGCTCAGGGGTCTTTTGGCAAGTTTCCCTTATTCGGATATCTCGCCTGCTCGTCAGAGTCCCATTGGTCCACTGGAGCCCGGGGCGGAGGTCTCAGATTCCTGCTTGGGCCTTTGTTCTCCTGTCCGAGCTCACGTCTTGTGGCGGGACCTTTTGCCATCTTAAGTAGCCCTTTCTTCCAGCCCAACATTCCGACCTTTTGCTTAATATAATGGTGTCAGGGGCGTTTAACACAGTTCTAGGAGAAAACATGTGTAAGGATGGCCTTTAAGGCATTGTTTAGGGTATCAGAGAGCTGTCTCATCAACATACCCTACACTGGGGAAATGGGGAACTAGTTAATAATAGTAACATTATTATTAGCTAGCTTTTTAAAACAGATGCTTTGTGTCAAGCATGTTTCAAAGCTCTTCAGATACACAAAAATCCATTTAATTCTTATAACCCAAAGGTACTTACTCTTGGCATCTCATTTCTATGTTTGGAAACTGAGGCTCAGAGCAGGTAAGGAATTTGCCCAAGGCCACACAGCTAGTAAGTGGGAGAACCAGGATATGGTAGGTGAATATAGCAGACTACCTTGTGATTGTCAGAAATTTACATTTAGGGCAAGACTGTAAAAAAAACAAAACAAAACAAAACAAAAACCAGAGCTGAGTGAAAAAGTGATGATTTAAAATGTGACACCACTCATAAAATAGAAGGGGGTGTGTGTGCGGATATTTCAGAGGGTCCCTATAGATAGGAGCAAGGAGAGGGAAAGGAAATAAAAGGAAAGCTGGGCGGGAGGGGCTTGCACACAACAATGATGACCATCTATCTTGACCTAAAGTGCATGATGAATGCAGTCCTTGAGGTCCAGGCATGAAAAACCCATTTAGAACAGTTGAGGAAGCAAGGACAATGCAACTTAGAAAGAAGGCTGGAGGTGCAGTGCCCCAGAGAGGCCCCACATCAGCCTTACTCACTGAGGGCTACCAGGCACAAGCAAGAAAAGATAGTAGGGAAATGAAGATTTTGTCAATTACCGTTCACTTTATAGTTTATCCACATGCACAAAATGAAAAGCAGGCCAAGGTTCTCCTTGCTATCTAAAAGGGTTTCTGGGCCACCTTTCCTCGCTGCTATTTCCTGGATATACTAATTTTAACATAACCCTAAGCAACATGAAATTGAGGAGTAAAAGCTATTTAAAATCTCTCTCTCACCATAAAATGGCACTGCTTCCAAATTCTCCACAGTTTCATGGGCATTTTTTCCCTTTCATAGTGGGACATTGCTGATGTATCAAGTTATGGAAGGAGCTTCCCAGAAAACTCAGCTGATGGCAAGAGCTATTTCCAGACACTGATGTACAGAAGCAGGTGTTCAGGTGTGATGGGGCTGTGTGTGGGGTAGGGTGGGGTATGTTCTGGGGAGATGGCGAACATGGGTGAATTTCCATTCCAGCTGAGATTTCCACATGGGCTGAAGGTTTACACGAATCCATGATGAAAAGACAGGATTGGCCCTTATGCAGAGCACCACAGTTAGCTGTGGATTGCTGTGGCTGGTAGAGTCTCTCACTCTTGGGCAGGGCAAAGGTGTCACAGGTAGGGCAACTCACGAGAGGTTTTCTTCACTTCGCTCTCGAAGTCTTGCAAAAGAGCATGGGGCTGGGGAACAGAAGGGTTCCTAGTCTTGATTCTGCCTGCTCCTAGCTGTGTGAGAGTGTCGGCCTGTATTAAGCAAGGGTAATTAGGCCAGCCCCACCTACCCCTCTGGGAAGGGGCACTGTGTATGAGGGTTATGAAATTCAGCCTGCAAAGTGCCTTCAAAGCCATAAAGTGCTATATGGCCATAGAAAATGACTTCTTCCTTCCTATAGTATCATAATGTGTTTTGTGTTTTCATCTACACCTTCTCTAAGCTCACAGATTTGTGGGACCTTTCTAAGTCCTACCAAGGGGGAACAAGCTTATTCCATTCCACTTACAGGAAATCCAGGGATCGGTCCCAGATACCACACTGTGTCAGCAAGGCAAGTGAAGCTCCGTATCGAATTGATTCCTCCTTGCTTGTTGGGAAGGAGGAGCCGGGATGCTATGGGTGTAGGACGGAGCGTTCACACCTGTAGTGAGGTTGCTCTAAGACGTGGGCTTGGCTGTCGTGTGACTTTTTGTGAAGGTTGCTGGATTACCTGGGTCCCTCTTTATCTACCTGTGAGAAAAGGTCATGATTTGGTAAGGATGGGTAGGATCCAATTAGGCACAGAGTGCATCTCAAAGTCCTGGAGAAATACTTAGCTTTTCTTGCCAAATATCTTGATCACAGTTGTCTTTGATGCTTGCTTGCTTTTAAAACACCTTTATATGGTTGCCACAGAGAGGAACACTGGGTAACTTTCAAGTTCATGCCTTTGAAAGGCAAAAGCTCTCCACCTTTTCAATGTCAGCAGCCCCCGGTTAGCCAGGGGCTGAGCTACTGTGACAAAGCTCTGGTTTTAGCCAGAAGAATGCAGATCGCCGCTCTCTTTTTTTGAGCTGCTATTATCAGAGCACAGGAGATCTCTATTAATAGACTGAAGATTTCATGCTGCCGGTGATTTTTCTAAAAAGAGGCAGTAATGCAGCCAACGAGGCTTGGCAGCCCCCTTTTGCACTTGGAAGTTTTGGCTGGGTGTGTGGCCATTATTGGGTTATGGGGCTGCTAATAGGCTTGTGCTGCTAATAGGCTTTATGCAAAACCCAGCAGTCAGTTAAACATCTGATCAGCTGTGGCACCTCCCAACAGCATCGAGGCCTGGGTATTGGGAGAGCTGGATTTCGCAGGTAAGGCTGCTCCTTCTCCCCATCAGTGACCTAGCCTTTATCTTTGGAAACACAGACTCCATATTCCTGCTCTGGGCAGCCTTCCTAACTGGTGGGGGTCTAGGGGATGGAGAGGGTTCAACTGGCAAAGTTTCATTCAATTCAGCAAACATTTACTCAACTCTTACTGTGTGCTCAAAGTACACAAAAGCAAGGGTCTTCTTCCTTTTAAATTATATTAAATATTCTTGTTCTAACTATTCAAATGATAAGCTAGAAGGTCCCTCTCCCTCCAACCCCACCTCCCAGGAGTATCCAATGTTGAGTTTGCACTATACGCTTCTATAGGTTTTCTATGCTTCTACAAACACATTCACATGTGCAGGAATGTTATCAAACAGAAACAGCACAATACACTAGTTTTTCAGCGGCTTCTTTTTTTCTTGCCTAACCACATAACACACAAAGTTTCTAGATGAATACATGTATAAATCTAACTCGCTTCTTTTTTTTTATTATTTTTAAAATTTTTAATTATTTTTTATTTTTTATAAACATGTATTTTTATCCCCAGGGGTACAGGTCTGTGAATCAGCACTCACCAAAGCACATACCCTCCCCAATGTCCATAACCCCACCCCCCTTCTCCCAACCCCCTCCCCCCAGCAACCCTCAGTTTGTTTTGTGAGATTAAGAGTCACTTATGGTTTGTCTCCCTCCCAATCCCATCTTGTTTCATTGATTCTTCTCCTACCCACTTAAGCCCCCATGTTGCATCACCACTTCCTCATATCAGGGAGATCATATGATAGTTGTCTTTCTCTGCTTGACTTATTTCACTAAGCATGATACGCTCTAGTTCCATCCATGTTGTCGCAAATGGCAAGATGTCATTTCTTTTGATGGCTGCATAGTATTCCATTGTGTATATATACCACATCTTCTTTATCCATTCATCTGTTGATGGACATCTAGGTTCTTTCCATAGTTTGGCTATTGTGGACATTGCTGCTATAAACATTCGGGTGCACGTGCCCCTTTAGATCACTACGTTTGTATCTTTAGGGTAAATACCCAGTAGTGCAATTGCTGGGTCATAGGGCAGTTCTATTTTCAACATTTTGAGGAACCTCCATGCTGTTTTCCAGAGTGGCTGCACCAGCTTGCATTCCCACCAACAGTGTAGGGGGGTTCCCCTTTCTCCGCATCCTTGCCAGCATCTGTCATTTCCTGACTTGTTGATTTTAGCCATTCTGACTGGTGTGAGGTGATATCTCATTGTGGTTTTGATTTGTATTTCTCTGATGCCGAGTGATATGGAGCACTTTTTCATGTGTCTGTTGGCCATCTGGATGTCTTCTTTGCAGAAATGTCTGTTCATGTCCTCTGCCCATTTCTTGATTGGATTATTTGTTCTATGCTCCTGAATTGGAAGAATAAATATTGTGAAAATGTCTATGCTACCTAAAGCAATCTACACATTTAATGCAATTCCTATCAAAGTACCATCCATCTTTTTCAAAGAAATGGAACAAATAATTCTAAAATTTATATGGAACCAGAAAAGACCTTGAATAGCCAAAGGGATATTGAAAAAGAAAGCCAAAGTTGGTGGCATCACAATTCCAGACGTCTTTCAAGCTCTATTACAAAGCTGTCATCATCAAGACAGCATGGTACTGGCACAAACACAGACACATAGATCAATAGAACAGAATAGAGAGCCCAGAAATAGACCCTCAACTCTATGGTCAACTAATCTTCGACAAAGCAGGAAAGAATGTCCAATAGAAAAAAGACAGCCTCTTCATAAATGGTGTTGGGAAAATTGTGGACAGCCACATGCAGAAAAATGAAATTGGACCATTTCCTTACACCACACACAAAGATAGACTCAAAATGGATGAAGGACCTCAATGTGAGAAAGGAATCCATCAAAATCCTTGAGGAGAACACAGGCAGCAACCTCTTCGACCTCAACCGCAGCAACATCTTCCTAGGAACAACGCCAAAGGCAAGGGAAGCAAGGGCAAAAATGAACTATTGGGATTTCATTGAGATCAAAAGCTTTTGCACAGCGAAGGAAGCAGTTAACAAAATCAAAAGACAACTGACAGGATGGGAGAAGATATTTGCAAATGACATATCAGATAAAGGACTAGTGTCCAAAATCTATAAAGAACTTAGCAAACTCAACACCCAAAGAACAAATAATCCAATCTAGCTCACTTCTTAACGCTACCTGCATACAGTTACATATTATGGATATTGCATAATGGCTTTGGTCATTGCTCTTCTGACGTGCATTCAGGTCATTTCTAACTTTTTGCCAGATACTCTTTCTCAGCGTATAATGCGCCCAAAACAGGGAGTAGACAGACCCAAGTTTGAATTTTAGCTTTGCCATTTACTCTGTGACCTTATGAGATATTCTCCAAGTTCCTCCAGGCTTGAGGTCCCCCACTGCAAAATGGGGACAGCAAATAGCTTAGAGCAATGAGGTGAGGATGAAATGATCCACGCCAGGGGTTGTAAGAAGGGCTTGACACATGGGAGTGTCCAATACATGTGAGTGGTAACTCCGGGTTCGGAGGCCTTCCACTGATTTGCCAGATTTCTCACTGCTGTGAAGAGATGGTAGGACTGTACATGGTCTGGGGCCCTAAGGAGGAAGTCAGTGGAGAAATGCAGATTCAGGTTATTCTAACTCTACAACATCTGCAGATAAAGATGCAGCCTCACTGCAAGGTGGAGCCTGGGGGTGGGGGTGGGGTCCCTGGGAGGCCCCAGGAGGGAAGGAGATGGGCTTCCTGCTTCTGCTGTGTGAGCTAAACCCCTTTGAAGTTCTCAGTCACCCCAGGTGGGCACACTATGTTCAGAGATGTGGAGAGGTCTCCTGCAAGGTCCTTATGCAAGGCTCCTCTCTGATTCAGCCATGACGCCAGACACTCTGTGCTCTGCCACCTGTCAGTCACTGCAGCCACGGCCACTGTCTGGGTGAATGACTACAGCCACTGGCAGCTATCAGGGCTTGACATTGTTTATCCGGATGGCCACAATTCTTAGTGATTGAAACATGCAAGTGCCACAAGGCTAGTCCTGTACCATTTGCCCTCCTTGTTGAAGAACTTTGAACCCATGGGATCTGGGTGTCAGCCCCTGCATCCTATAGATCAGGCCTCAAGATAGAACATTCTCTCACCCATGTTCATAGACTGGCTCCCCCAGAACCCAAGGTGTTGACATTTGATGTTGAGTCCCTTCAGTCAGGTAGTCCTGGAGTCTTCTTGTTCTTTCTCTCTGGATGCTCCAGGGACATCAGAGAAATGCATCCCTGATGGCCTCCGCTGATATCCCAGCAATCCCTGGGTGTTTATGCAGATTAGGGCCCTCCAGCAATTTGCACAGGCTTATCTATGTACTCAGAATTTTCTAGGTCAGTGGCTCAAATACTGTTGCATATACTGGGTTCAGCAGTTGGTTCTCAGTGAAAGGAGAAAAACGAGTGAATTTTCATAAAGCTATGCATATTTAAAGGTCTGCTCTCTACACTTTGAGATTGAGAGATCACCTTTTTGGCATTAAAATGTCTTTTTCAAAATGGAGATCCTTTCTTTTTTGATGAATGGAAACATTTAATTTCCAGTGATATTTTGTGATTTTTTTCTTCCATTCAAGAGCTTTGCCCATATTTCCATGGGCTGTTAATGTTTTTTATATTGCTTTGTAATTTATTCCACATTTTAGAAACATTAACCCCTACGGAAAATATTTGCAAAAGTATCATTAACGTGTCACATGTCACTTAATTTTATGTATCATGCTCCCTACGTGTAGTTTACAGTTTTATGTATTCATATTCTTTTTGCAATTTAGGTACTAATTTGGAAAAACAAATGACATTTTATCTCAGATTTGTGTGATTTTTTTTCAGTTAAACATTGGTTTCTTCCTTGTTTTTATGTCCTTACTTGAATGATTAAAAAAACAGACAATCCCATATGGCGTCCCAAACTTTCAGAATTTTCATTATCTATAAAATCTGACGATGAACACGGCTCTGGGTAGTCTGTTTCCTCCTTGTGTCTCCTGGATAGCACTGGTCTCAATGGAGTACGCTCAACAGTCGTGTTGCGGCAACCTCTTATAAGCTTGAGACATGTCATGGACGCCGCTGGCTTCATGCTCTATCATTCTGTGATCCATTTAAAAAAAAAAAAAAAAGTGTTTTCTAATAAGTTCCTTATTTCTCCAAAACCTTAGATTCACCCTTCCTCAGCTTACATCTCAGTGTTTTTCCTGATTGACTTATTAGCTTAAAAGTTCATCGATAGCTCACGGTTACCATGTTCAGCCTCGGCGTCAGTTACTACAGCTTACACTTTTCAGCAGACTCTAATTCAGTAGGTTGTAACTTCCCTCCACCAGGACTATTGTTACTAAGTCAGAATGAGTCACATGAGAAACAAAGATGGGGGTGAATCTCTGGGACCTGACATTAATCCCATAGTGATAAAGTTACTTTCCATGTCACCCTTTCTGCTAGATAAACTAGCTCTCAGCTACCCATCTAATGTCACACATGAAGTTGATGCTTTAATTTTGGAGCACTCATGGTTTTTGGTGGGAATAACGGGGGGTCTCAAACAGGGCCAGGGACAGAGAGGCCAGAAATTTAATTGAGGCCTTGTGTTAACTTAGGGAGAGCGCTGGATGTTTGATTCAGCAGACTCTTATCCTGCGATGTTTAATTGTATGACCTGGAGCAAGTCATTGGTCCTCTGTGCCCCACCTTTCTTCATCTGGAAAACAAACAGGTTGGTCTTTACGTGACACGCCTGCATGAACCACTGAGCTATGAAATGAAAGTATTAGACCTTGTACTATACTGATACTTGGTCTTTAAAAATTACCTGGATAGTAGCTGGTGCCCTAGGTCAGGTACTCACATCCTTGGCACTGTATGAGAGAAGTGCAGGTCCATTAGGCAGAGGTGTTGGCAGTGGCCTCGTCACTGGTTTGTGTGCCATCAGCATACTGTAATGTTCTGTAATCTACCCATGCCCCATTACCATGTATTAAATAGTCTGAACCAAATTAACCCTCATGGGACAGTTGAATAACTTAAAGATCCCTGCAAAGAAATGCACAGATTAAAGATAACAGTAATTTTGCAAGAACAGCAGCAAGAAAAGCAGCAGAAGCCCCCCCTCCCCCTGCACTGGAACAGTCTCTCCATCAGTATCATTATGAAAACAATGAAGGATCTGATTGGATCAGATAAGAAGTTGACAAATTCTCTAGGCTTTCAATAATATGGACTTATTTCTTGTCAATGGTACACTTTGTGTGGCGTGTCCATTGTGCCCTTGTGAGTTATCTAAGTTCTGAAGATCATTAAAAGCATGAGTTAATATATCAAAAGTTTGATATTTGAGATATTTAAATTAGTGTATCTCAAAGTATAATACTGAAGTTTTAAAAAATGATGCAAATTCTGCCACATTGTTCTCACTAAAAATATAACGGACGGTATTTTAATGAGAACAAAATTTGCATAATTAACTAGTTTTAAATATATTGGGAATATTTAAAAAATTTTATGGCATCTTTTCAAAAAGACTATTTTCTGTTTGCTTTACAGTGAACATACTAGTTCAGAAGTACATCCATGTAATTTATGTATCATGAAATATATATTTGGGGGTCTGCTATAGTATTTTTATAGATATCCAATGAAAGAAGGGTAAAGATGTGGATTTGGGGATTATAGTACAATCTTCTGGCTGTGATATTTTCTCTAGGAAAACTTCCCTTCAGAAGTCAGGTAACAATTATAGGAAGAAATGTTTGGAGGATATGTCAGGATCTAATGTCCAACATTAATCTTTATTTTTAATTTTTAAAAAAGTTTTTAGAGAACGAGAGAGGGAGGGAGAATCTGAGTGTGTGTACGTGGAGGGAAGTGTGTGTGTGGGGGGGTGAGTGTGTGTGTGTGTCAGGAGGTGGAGAATGGCAGAGAGAATCTTAAGCAGGCTCCACTCCCAGTGTGGAACCCAATCTGGGGCTCCATCTCACAAATCCAAGATCATGACCTAACTTGAAGAGTCAGACTATGTAACTGACTGAGCCACCCCCGCAACACTAATTTTTAAAAGATTAGTCGTAATTCACTGAGACCGACAAATAACATCCACCCGTTTATCACTATGGACCACAGAAATATTAACAGAGGGGTGCAGTCTCTGCTATTTTGAACGTCACTCATTGCTGAACTGCGATATGTAAGTGCTATAGATTTTTTTAGGGAGTACGAGGATGAATCATTGAATGAGAAGTCACTGCTTATATTGTCCAAGAACTTATTATAAAGGGAGAACTTAAAAGATCACTATCTTCTAAAACGGTCCTAAAATTTATCATATGATCAAGATGCAAGTTGAACAAAAGTACGGATGCTATTTTTAAAGTTTTTTAAACTAAAATGTAAATAATTCAACAATATTTTGGGAAACAAAGTACTGCACAGCCTTGTCGGTGCGTGTCGAATTTGACTATTAAGGCCACGTGGAGGTTCAGTGACCCCGGGAGGTGACTCACTCCTATTTTCAGATGAAGGCATCCAGGGGGAAGAGAAGGCCCCCCAGGGAGGACAACGGGAAGCAGAGAACCTGGACAGGAGCCCACTGCTGGGGGGACTGCGGTCCTCCCAGCCTTCCCGGAGGGTGGGAATCTTCCACTGGAAATATGGGATTTGAGGATGAATGGACGAGAGGAAAAGCAGGAGGAGGGAAGAGGAGGAAATCATAGCTGCCAAGAAGAGGTTCTCGAGAGAGGAGTGAATCCTTCTGTCTCAGACAAAGCCCCACCCTATGCCCAGGGATTGGAAAGCAATGCTCTCTGTTGGATACTCTTCCTGGACTATCAAATCCACTTCTAGAAGCTTCACTTCACTGTTTCAGTGACTCTCGTTCTCAGTTCCTCAGTCTTCTGTCTGCAGGTGATGAGGTGTTTGTCGGCCTTCCCAACTCTCAGCCTACGAGCAAGAGCTTTTCAACTCAAGGGGCAGAATCTGGGCATTGAGAAGAAGAAATGCTTCTTTGTTCCCCAAATCCTGGGATCACTTTCTCCAGGCCTCTTGCTCTTCATCCATGTGGCTTGTCTTGTCACTTGTTCTGAGCGCTCCTTGCATTCCAGGTCACGTCTCCCTTCACAGATAACATTCTGAGAAGCTCCATTTCTTCTTCTTGACAAGGCTCAGTCACTTCATTTACTGTCTCCTGAATATTCTGGTCTGCACTTTTCACTGAGGCTTGAAGTGCTCTGTCTTCTTCTCCAGCAAAGTTGTAACAGATGGGATTGTTCTCCTCGCCCTGGGTGTTTAGATATGCACTCAACTTTGCCACATCAGTCAGTCTCCTGGCTCCAAGAGGAGGAGATGGGTCATCGACATGCTTCCCACCTCTGGGCCCTCGCCCCC
This sequence comes from Mustela lutreola, assembly GCF_030435805.1. NCBI lineage: Eukaryota > Metazoa > Chordata > Mammalia > Carnivora > Mustelidae > Mustela > Mustela lutreola. The sequence goes on from NC_081297.1 coordinate 45,454,071, forward strand.
GTCTCCTCTCCAAGGGAAGCTGCCAGCTCTTTGATCTTTAGAGAATACTGCTGCAGGGTCTCCGTCTGGCTTTTCACACAGATCCTAGAGATTAGTATGGAGAGCCTGTGTGTTTAGTGCCAGCAACAATTTTAAGAGTGTTTTAGCTTCTTATTCTCATGGATTTGGCATCTTCTTTCAGAACTTAGAACTTTTGTGAAGAGTCCGACTTCTGCCCGTTTTGATCAGAGCATTAAGGTTCCTCTTTGGCCAGCTGGTTTGCTGTAACACATGTGATGGAGCACATCACAGGACTGGGTGTGTCCAGAGCTTTGATCTTTTCTCGTTACAGGGTAAAACTTGAGAGCTTTATATTTCACCAGAACAAGTGTCCAGCTGTTAATGATGTGTTCCTTATCTCCCTGTGCAGAAAACCTTTTTGCCTATCATCAAGAAACACATGAACTACCATGGTACACGCCACTATCCGTCCTTGATACCCAGAGAGCAAGACTTGATGTCCTTGTCAGGTACCTCTTCCATGAAACTTTGCAGATGGTGTCTCCTGAGTCCACCTACCAGGAGAAAGGATGCCACAGGACTCCAGACTGCTATCGAGGAAGTGCCTTGTGGCCCATGAGGGCCAGTTGCACTACCACATCGGCACAGAGCCACGCCTGCACCAGGCAAGCAGACTAGACCATGACTGGAGAGAGTGGGGAAGGAAGTGGAGAGGAAAGAAACCGTGAAGGATTCACTTGTCCTTAATCCTGCCAGGGGCTCCTCTTTCTTCTACTTGAACTTCCTTAATGGCCCTCTATCCTCTGTATCTGCTGTCTTTTCCACCTGGAAAGGCTTTGCTTTTACTGCCCATGTAACAAGTGCCTGTCCAGCCATACCACTGGGCCTCATCACTCATGTGTTCCCAGAGGGAGGGCCTGGCACAGAGTGGGTGCTTGGCGCTCCAGATATTTGTGGAATGAATATATGAAGGAGAGGAAATGTAATCTTTGACCATCTCTCTAGATTCACAGACAAATCTCTGCTGGTTCAGCAGATGGTTCCATTTGGGATATTTAAAAGTCCTAGGAGTATAAAAGTATGTGTGAAACATAATCCATGATATTTAACAAATGTTCAACATGGGGTGACCACGAACCACTCCTCAGTATTCACCTCTTAACTACAAAGACCACCTCAGGATTGCTTGAAAAAATTTATCTGTGAGAGATTATTTTCTGTAACTATATTTTAGGAAATTCAGAAACAAGTAACAAAAACAAAGTAAAAACAACTGTGGAAATTTTAAAACTCTTATAAGTAAATTTTGGGTGAGAAAAATCACAAAAAACCCAAAGTGCCCAATTATTTTGAAAATAGTAACAATGAAAACACTTTATATCAAAATCTGCTGACGAGAGCCAGGATTATACAAAGAGGAAAATTCGTAGCACTCAACACTTAACTCAAAATAAAAAGTGTGGAATTGAACTGGACAACTAAGCATCTTGCTAAAAAAAGTTAGAAATGGAAGAAGAAACACAAGGAAAGGAGAACAATGGAAATAATATCGAAGCAAAGTGTTTTGGAACTTGGAAAATCTGAAGAGTTGATAAAATCATGGAAAACCTAATTGTAGGGTGGTTATTATTTTTTCTTTTAAGCAGAGATGGCAGAATATTAAAAATGAAGGGATAAAACCCCCAAAGACATAGAGGAAATAACTTTTCAAGCTTAGCTTCCAGAATACTGTTCAGGGAGATGGAGAGACAGGAATCTGATGGCAGCGGTGGCTTAGGTTTTTGAGCAACCTTCCATTCCAGATCTGCCGCCAGCACCACCCCTCCCGCCCCCCATTGAGCAGCCCGTCTTTTCAGGTGTGCCTTCCTAGTTTCTTGGGGATGGGAAATACTAATCTCCCGTCCAGACTTCAGGGTGGCTGACATCCTAGGGCTGGGCCTGGAGCTAAGTCTATGAGAGCCAGGCTGGGGCCGCCCCTTGGGAATCATCCTCTGCTGGAGGGTTGGCTGTGCTTTGGGTTGGCTGTGCTTTGACCTTGTTTGTAACTTTCTGTGCCTACTATTTATTAATACAATTTTTAAACAGTGAAATGACAGATCTGGATTTGAAGGCCTCTATAGATTGAATTCTTACACAGACTGAAGAAGTGCAGACTTTCCTTCTGGGATACACAGGTGTTTGTGGGATGAATGAATGAATGAGTGGACCAAGGACAAAGCCATTGTCTAATGACCTTGAAGATGACCTATAAGCCTGTGGACCCTGCAGATGGTCCTCTCAGTAGAGCTTAAGAGCCCAGGGAAAAAGCCACAGCTCTAGGAGGCATTATAAGGCCTAGGACAGCATTACATTTCATAAGCTATGAATTCTCAAATACAGCATGTCCAAAACCAGAGTTCTTAATGACGACTCCCAGACCCACCTCACCGCCTCCTCTGTCCAACTAAATGGCCCCACCATATGCCTAGAGTTGCTCAGCTAGTACCCTAGGGTTTGATCCTTGATTCCGTTCCCCCCTCTGACTCACATCTATATGAAGTCTTGTCCAGACCACTTCCAAAGCCTTCCCCAGTGAATATGGTGCTCTCTCCCTCACTCCACTACTTCTGCTCAGGTCAAAGTCACTATAATTTCTTGTCCACCGAAAGTGCTGCAGCACCCTCTTCCATGAGTTTCATGTTTCTGCCTGCTCTCCCTTTGGGTGTTCTCCATGGACCATCTGGAGTTATCTAAGTGTAAACTGACCCCACCCCCCTCCTGATTAGAACTTTCCAAGGGCTGTCCATTAGATCTGTGGTCAAACCCAGAGTCCCCTCCCTGGTGTGGAAGGCTCCACAGAAAGTGACCCCTCTTTAGTGCCAGCCCCTTGTCGTTCTCCCCACTCACACGGTATGCTCTGGCCACAATATCCTTTTTTCCCCCCCTGATCTCCAAGTTTATTCCTACCTTAGAGACCTGCATTAGCCTCCTGTCCTTTGATGTGTGCCCTCAAATCTTCTTATAAATGAATCTTTTCTAATGGCGTGACTTCAGCTTAAACATCATCTCTTTGAACTCAATTCAAGGTGCCCCCCCTTCACTCTATCACATCTCCCTGTTATAGCTTTAATATATTATATAGGGTGATCTCAGAGTCTTCATACACTTCCATACATTTATGGAAGTGGCCAGTAATGAGGCGTTCATTGTCCTAGTCCTTCTTAGCCTAGCACCCAAACAAGGATTTGGGTTAATTTCCTTTCTTATCAGAGGTGCTATAGAGCTCCTTTCCCAGCCATTTTGGATCAAGGGACGTACTATCCCAGATATTGGTAAATGCTCCTACCCAGCACACAGTGTCTTCCCCTGGACCTCATGTCTCTATACCAGTCCTCCTAGACATCTTCTCCATTCTGGCTCTCACATCTTGCTATTTGTACTATTTTGGCCTGTGGACCTCTAGGGGGATGGGGACAAGGGGAAGGATACCTTGTTCAGATTGTTATTGGAAATAACCTCACTGGGGCAAAACCCACAGGAGGCAAACAGCTTTCCTCCAACATTAGTCACTTGGCAGTCTTTTTGCAAGATCTGATTTTCCAGCCATGGTCTCAGTTTCCTCTAGACATTTTTTTGTGATCAACAAATGTTGAGTGAAAATCTTGGGTCAGAGGGACAACTTAGAGGTCAACTCTCTATGAGCATGGAGGAGAGGCACTCTAGTTATACCAGTTAGCCCAATTCTGATTAAAGGAGCTGGGCTGGTACATTTCAGGGAAACTGTGCAGGCTGCAGGAACTCATGGGACAAGAGAGCAAAACAAGGAGAAAACCCAGGCAGTTCAGTGGTGGGTTGGCCTTCTTCTAAAGGCAAGAGTGAAATAGACCAACGTGGTAGGCAGAAGGAACGTTAAAGCTGCCCTGCGCAGTCTCTTTCATGGTGGTCCCAGCAATGGGCCCTGCCTCGTACCATGGCATTGGAAGGGAAGATCACGGGTAAAGGAAATATGGTTTTCAAAAGCATTGTCACCAGTGGTCCGCCTAAATCCCTTTGCGGAAGTTCAGAGGAGATGGTGAAGGGAGGGCTTTGTACCATAGAAATGCATGGCTGTTGCCAAGGGGCAAATTTGTGTGAAGTAACCTTAACAGGGTTATTTGGTGCTGTGGGGGGTGGGGTGGGGAGAGAACCCCCATGTGGCTGCTGACCTCCCAATCCTACTTTGAATCTGATCGGGAGTGTAAATAAAGCCAGAGATCCATCCACTTTATTTCATGTGTCTCGTTGTCATAGCCGCCGACACAAAACAAGCATCTGAAGAGGGAATACTCATCCTCCTGGGGCTGCGGGGCAAGCTGGGCACCCTCCCTGGGCAGCCCATGTTGGGCCCACTTAGTGCGTGGAGCAGTTCTGAGTCGACAACATTACCTTTCTGCTTCATTATTAGTCCCCACATGCTGACTTCCGGAAAGTCGCTTTGTTGATTTCAGTTACTAATAAAAGGCTACTATCAAGGCCTGCTAGTTAAATGAGTTAATGTTTGTGAAGAGCTCAGTACAGTACCTGGCACTTCAGTATCACTTAAAAAAATCCCTTAAAAAATAGTTTTTAAGTATCACTTTAAAAAGTATCACTTTCGGTATCACTTAAAAAATAGTTATTATGGCAGCTGTGAGTGTTTCACCCTCTGGACACCAATGGCTTGTGTCCACAAACACTGCTCAGGGTTCCTCCAGGGGGATCAGGGAAGGGCTGACAGGTTCAGCTGGACTGCTGCTGGGTGGGTTTCACCGGCACACAGGAGAGAAGGCCCAAGCTGACACATGCAGAGCTGTGTTTGGACCTAGGTCACCCGGCCCTGGTGTCTTCTGTAAATGCAGTGCTCTACAGCCTAGTATCTCCCTTTAGCAGTGCTGCATGTATACACATGTGCTCTAGGATGTGCGTAAGTCACACCTCTTGTCAGTGGTTTGCAATGGCGGAGTACACACTGGGGCAGTGTTTACTGGGGTTGGCACCTACTTAGGAAAGTCATCTACTTCCTGGCCCCACCAACGGGGGTCCCATATAACTCCACTCGGATACATTTTATTATTATTATTTTTAAAGATTTTATCTGAGAGAGAGACAGAGAGAGAGAGAGTGCACAAGCAGAGGGGAGCAGCAGGCTCACTGCTGAGCAGAGAGCTCAATGTGGGACTTGATCCCAGGACCCTGGGATCATGACCTGAGCCAAAGGCAGACACTTAATCTACTGAGACACCCAGGCATCCCTTCCACTTGGATTTAAAGACTCTACTGATAAGCCTTCACCTCAGGCCTGTATCCTGGACTGGGAGGGAGAGGAAGATGTTAATGAAGTCCAGGAGTGTTCTCAACCACTGACTTGCTGGCAAGAGGGTTGCAAACCAAGGTCCCTCAGGGTGAGCTCCTTCCAGCTAGGTTGCCTGCCCCTGAACCAGGTAGATTGTAAGGCTCCATGCATTTGCTCACTGCTGGTATCCTTGCTCTTTGCTGTTTGTCTCTAGTTGGCTCTAAGAGTCCCAACCCAACATGCCCCTGGGCCTCCTGCTTCTCTACATAGTTTCCTTCTCCTGTTTGTACAGTCCCCTCCACCTGCAAATAATGCAAGCCGGCTCTCCTGCCCACTGCCTTAGCCCCCCATCCTGACCACAGCGCACTGCCTCCCTCAGGCTGCATGGCCTCAGCTGTGTGCTATTCTGGGAAAACACCCATCCTGATTGAATGCCAGCTTGCCTGGGCTCCAGGTTGGGCACTTGACTGGCCCTCCTTAATTTGAGGAATATCAATCAATCAGACTTATACTGAAAGCAGTGTCCCAGATGTGTGTTAAAGAGGCTTCTTCTGCAGCCTACCAATGGAAAGGGCAGGCTCTCCGCTGGGATCCTGGGCAAATGCCAAAGTGTCCTTCAGATTAGTTCAGCCTCTGGTGAAGGCTGTTGGTAGCAATAGACGGCCAGTGATGATAGTGAGAAAAATGTGCCTTCTCTCTTTCTCTTCTTTTATGTAACTTGGGACTCCTCCTACACCAGTGTGCTTTAGTACTGCACAGTTTTTCCAGTTTTTCTTTAGTACTGCCCCGGTTTTCCAGAATGGTGTTGATGTACTACTGCTTCTGAAATAAACTTCAACAACCTCAACCGACTTCTTGACAGGAAAAACAGTATCTCGTCTCTTTACATGAACTAACCACATAAACCCTTTCTGAAAAAATGTAGAATGAATTTCTGGGGCTAATAAGCCAATTCATGCTAATTTCGTGCTAATAGACAATTTCATGCTAATAAGCCAAGAGGGCTCCCCTTGTCTATTCCCAGCAGAATGCGTTGACCCACAATGAGCATCCTGGGAGGCCCTCCAGAGCCAGGGATAGAAATCGTGTAAAGATAGAGAAGAGCTTGTAAGAGGGGGAAGTGCGCGTGCAGAGGATGCAATGTCCCATCAGGACAAGAGGGGGAGGTCTCACTTTTGTTCTCCAAAACAGGTACTTTGTATTGGTATACCTAACTTTTGAACCCACCTATCCTCTTCCAAAACTAAAGACACTTGGTGTTACTAGGGTTGTTATTTCTTGACTTTACATATCTTAATATTATTGGGGGCATAAATTTATTTTGTTGGGGGTGCATATCTAGTCCATTTTTCATTTTCTCTACAACCGTTCATATCGTCTCCAAATACCCAGTGCTCTTTTTATATGTCTGTGTGTTTTTGCTCATGCTGTTCCCACCACCTGGAACACTACCTTCTCTTCAGTGACCCTCCTACTCTAAGTAACCAAATTCCTACTAATTCTTCAAGAGCCAACTCTACTTTCTCTGGGGAGCCTTCCCTGTCTCCCTCACCTCACCCCACCCCAACCCTAAGGCTCCATTGTACTGATCTCACATACTCCATGCATATATTTCCTTCTTCCCACCCACATTCTAATTAAAATTTTGGTCAATGTGTCTCTCTTCCCTTCTAGACAGTAAGCTTTTTGGGAACAACGGGTGCAGTTTAGTTACAGTTGCATTCCTGAAACATACTGGATGCTTAAATCGCTGTTTACCCCTGCACTGACCTCTTTCCTTTGCCTTGCTCTAGATACTTTCCTTTTTTGAGAAGAAACTACATGTCTGTGGGCACACCTGCTATAAAATGCTCTTATTTTTAGAATGGCTAATGCATAGGGTTGCTCAACAAATTGAGTCCATATCAAAAATTCATAAACTCTCTGGTTTCAGAACCCCTTGGTTATCTTAAAATTATTGAGGACACCAAAGAGCTTTTGTTTATGTGGGTTATATCTATTGATAGTTATCATAAATTAAAACTATAAAATTAAAACTATTAACTCATTTAAAAATAATAATAAACCCATTGCATGCTAACAAATGTTTCTGAAAGCCAAAGACTTAGAACAGTGGTATTATTGTACATCAGTTTCTCAACCTTGGCACTATTGAAATCTTGGACCAAACAATTCTTTGTGGTAAGGTGCTGTCCTCTGCATTGTAGTGTGTTTAGGACATCTCTAGCCCCCATCCACTGAATGTAAGCTTCACGCCCTCCAAAAATTACTTAATGTCTTCTTGGGACTGTGGGTTGAGTGGACATTATCACCCTGATTGAGAACCACTGTTTTATATTTCTGAAAATCTTTCCAGTGCCTTGATTTATAGAAGACTATCTGCATTTGCATTCAGTCCACTATAATACGTTGTTTTGGTTGACATATATGGTGAAATTTCAGCCTTACCCAGATATGTAGTTGGAAAAGAGATAAATATTTTATACACCATCAGTAAGACAAAAGAAAGAGAAATTAAGGAGTTGATCCAATTTACAATTGCACCCAAAACCAATAAGACAGCTAGGAATAAACATAACCAAAGAGGCAAAGAATCTGTACTCAGGAAACTATTAAGTACTCATGAAAGAAATTGAGGAAGACACAAAGAAATGGAAAAACGTTCCATGCTCATGGACTGGAAGAACAAATATTGTGAAAACGTCTATGCTACCTAAAGAAATCTACACATCTAACACAATACCTATTAAAATACCATCCATTTTTTTTTTCAAAGAAATGGAACAAATAATCCTAAAATTTATTTGGAATCAGAAAAGACCCGTGAATAGCCAGAGGAATGTTAATAGCTTTTAAAATAATTGTGCATACTATTTGATACTATGCCAAAAATCCACAAGTGGGGATTTTTTTTAAAGGTTAGCTGTAATGTGGAATCCGAAACCATATTCATATTAATGAAACTTTCTTACTCTGTTACATTAAAATATATTAGTTTGGCTTAAACTTCAAATGGCTCTCTTACCCCTGAGAGGTTTTAGAACATCATACATTATTTGGAAAATATCTATGCAGTTCTTTTAAATGTTGACACATCTCATTGCACAGTATAAAAGAAATTATATTGTTGATATTAATCTCATTAGTAAAGTTTTAAGTACTGGGATGTTATGAAGGTCACAATGACAGGGGCAAGTTTTCAAAAATTCCAATTTCCTCTTGAAAGTTCAAATTTTGTCACTGGCAAAAAATAGTATTAACTATTTTCCTTGAAGTGACTGGCTTACTTATTTTTGAAAAACAAAATGGCTGCCAAATGCCAAAGTCCACATATTCAGACTATAAATTGTTCTTTCAAAAACTAACGTTTCTGAAAGAAATGGCTAGTTTAGCTTGCAACCCAATCACACATGTCCTTTTCCTCAGGACAACCATTCTTACTCTGATACGCAACCCACGTGTTTTATGTGTACTTCCCTTATTGTCTCAGAGACTATTTTAAAACTGTGTTCAGTAGCTGAGGTTTCACTAAATTGTTTACTGCTTCATCAAGGATGGTCCTAAGTGAAACTGTTGTTTTCTTTAGTTATGCAGGCCCCCAGCTGTGAAGGACACAGTGCCCAGCTCTGCCGTGACTGTGCTCAGGCACAGTCTGCTCCCCACGGCATTTGCACCATCAGCACAAATGTCAACACAGTGACAAAGGCAGATAACATCTTAGTTTTATTATGAAAATAATTTTGATCTTGCTGACCCTGAGTTTTGGGACCCAGGGGTGAACACACCACATTGCTGGTCTATGCCAATGTTGTTTTACTTTGATCATGAAATGAAACAACTCCAAGAGCCAGTCTTGAGAGAAGAGGAGCTCTATTGATATGATTAGCTCATGAATTGTCAAGGAAATAGTCATGAGATCAAAGTTTCAGGCTGGAAGGGCCCTCAGAACTGGTCTAATCTAGCCCCTTCAGTTTACAGACCAGCATAGTTATTAGGCCCAGAGAGGGGAAGTAACTCACCCAAAGGCCCACAGCTAGTTGTGACAGAAATGGAGTTAGAACCCAGGTCTTCTGATTCCCAGTCTAGTGCTCTTTCAACCACACCCCTCAGTAAGTAGTCTTATGTGGTGTCTGACACAAACCCAACTACAAGATGATCCTTGGGATGATAGTCAGGGTGAACAATGTTTCATTACTCTTGGTGTATTTGCTGATGGTCGATGAGTTTGTTTTTACCCAGCCAACACCTACGAGGCTGTTTTCTCTAGTCACTTGACCTACAATTATTCTAATTGGCTACCAGGTGTATGGAGGTGCTTAGTTATGCCTTTCTGCTCTAACAGTTAGAACCCCTATAGAGTTGGTTAACCAAGAGACCATGTGGATTTTTCCACTCAATTAGGTCACCTCACAATATGATTACTTAAAACTCCATGTTTCCACTTTCTACCGGCACCATGGCTCACTTAAGGGAAGCCTCTGGAACATTTTCCATGGGAACTTCCTTAACTGGGTTGCTCTGAGGTTACTAATTTCCTTATCCCAGTCCTTACACTGATCTATGGTGCCTCATGGCATTTCATGAGAAAACTGTGGCCATTTTTCTCTGTCTGGCAGCTGGGAAGTGGAGAAGATGGATGTATGTCCTCCACATACATAAGTTGCAGAACACAAATCCAAATTGTTAATGACAGTTAAGATGAAAACCTCTTCCCACTGACCTGCAATTTTCTTTGAGAAGAAAGTGTTGGGTCTGCTTGGTTTTCAGACAGCTGAGCTGAGAAAATGATGACCCTTTCCTCTTGGTTTCATTCACACACTACGAAGAGTTCACACACTTATTGAAAAACTTTAGAAGAAGAGTCTTAAATGGAACTTGAAAGTTATTTCTGTCCATACTGTTTTTCATTTTCCCCACCAGACAGATTCAAAGAGCTAATATCTTGAGTGCTTCCCTGAGCTGGGTTTCCCCTGTCCAGGACCAGAGGCTGGGTGAGGTGGACCTTCTGGTCACTTTGGGCACTCTGACCCTTCCACTGGTATTAAGGGCTCACATCCCAGGATTGTAATGTAAAGGGCAGTGGTGGGGCCTGGACACTCCTTGTTCCTCAAACAACTCCCTCCAGTGGTCTCCCAGATGCCTCAGGCTTAGGAACTGGGTCTGCTGTCTTCCAGGGGTCTTCCCAGGACTCCTGCCTTCTTGGGCTGGGCTTCCTGAGCCAGGTCCCTCAGGATGGTAAAGCCCCCTGGATTGCAAAACTGGCTGATCTTGGGGACCACAAAGGGCAGTGGAGAGTTCACGCCATAGCCTTGGTCACTTTGGGCTCCTCTGGAGGCTGCTGTAGAAATACCTGAAGACATGAGAAGCAAGCATCTGTGGAGAGGGGCGGGGGTGGTGGTGGCCAGAAATGCCAATCAGAGGGTTGTTCAGCAAGTCCCATATATCAATAGGCACAAGCTCAGTTTTGCCAGCATTTCCAAGAAAATGAAACCAAGTAACAACAAATAAACAAAAAACCCATACCTGCCTGCTTAGTTTACAACCTGATAGGGGAGAGAAGTAAAAACTCCTGGGTGGGATCATGTGTTCATATGGTCAAAGATCATCTCCAGGACTCTGGAGGCCTCATCCCTCAGTGGTTGTTTTATTGAGCTCCTGCTGCATGGTGGGACGAATGCCAGGTCCTGAAGGGTGGTAGTTCCCAAAAGCCGGCAGGGTATTGGAATCAGCATGTAAGGGAGTGTGTTGGAAACATGGACTCCAGGCAAGCCCTTGCAAAACGTGGGTGGTTAGGATGCCACTGGTGCTGGGGCTGTGAAGAGGGGTAGGGACACATGGAAAGACCTTGCTTTCCAGTGGGAGAGTCCAGAGGCTGCACTCTACATGCCAACATGACCTTGAAGTCGTGTTGGGAATGCTGTGTCTGGGTCGAGACATTGGGGTCACTGAGTAAAGGGACATCCTTAGAAGGTGGACTCCACTGTTCCCCAGTTGGGGAGGACTGGGCTGAAACCAACTCATTCAGAGGGTGCCATGCCTTGCTCGCACTGGTCCAAGGGTTGAGCTGGGTGTTGGTTGGGGTTTGGCCACACCGGCTTGCCTCCCTGTCCATCCCACCCATATGTCCCATATATCAGGCCCCCTAGGATTGGGGTCCTGATGTGGCCCAACTGTTGGTACCCCTGTCCATGTATTTTCCATTTCTCAGGCCCAATGCGTATGGCTGGGCTTCCAGCACCTGCCCTGTGCCTGCGAAGGGGTCTCATTCTATCCTCTAGTGGAGCGTTGTCCGGAGGGCTCAACATGCGTGGTCTCGTGTACTTCTCACGGAAAATTTCTAACAGGCTCTTTCAGGTATCAAGAAGCAGTGATAGATTCACGCCACCTCAGGTAATGGGGGCTTATTGTAAGGATACATAAGGAAACAAGCTAGCGCAGGCAACAGTCTAGCTCTTAGCCTCATCTAGACCTGGACCTTCTCGGGCCTCAGGGCAAGCACCAGCTCTAACCAGGAGTCCACTTGTACTCTCTTCTAGCCCTGGCTGGCTCTTTAATCTCTTAGGCCTGAATGTCTGCTGCCCCCACAGTGCCTTTTGGCTTCTATTTTGATTTCTTGTCAGAATCTCTAAGTTTCTTAGAACTCCTTAAGGAGGTGGGCATGACGAGGCCCTGGGGCCAGGTCCCCAGCAAGGCCACCTCAGGGGCCGCTAGTCTCAAGGTGGCTACTGTCAGTTCAGGCACTGACCCCAAGTCCAAACATCTGTGGTCAGGGTGGTGGTGTCACAGGGTACAAAGCATGGTGACCCGTGTGGAAGAACAGGCTGCTGTCTTCACGTCCAGGTGTGTACTTGAGAGGGAGCGGAGGCTTTAAGAAAAGCCTGCTCAGGGGCACGTGGGAGAGCTGAGAACTCGGGCCATAAGCCACACTGGGGGCAAGGGCCAGGTCAGTGTTCAGATGCATCAGAAACTCTAACGGTGTTAACCACGTCCTGAGACAGAGCCGTACACACCTCTCTGCTGTGTGTCGGAAAGCTGTGTGGGTATCTCCCCACATTATCAGAAGTCCTCAGAGGTGCATCAAAAGCTCATAACAGACTTCTTCTTCTTTTTTTTTTTTTTTTAAGATTTTATCTATTTATTTGACAGAAAGAGAGATCACAAGTAGGCAGACAGGCAGGCAGAGAAAGAGGAGGAAGCAGACTCCCTACTGAGCAGAGAGCCTGATGCAGGGCTTGATTCCAGGACCCTGAGATCATGACCTGAGCCGAAGGCAGAGGCTTTAACCCACTGAGCCACCCCTCATGGCACCCTCATAACAGGCACCCCTCATAACAGACTTCTAAAAGTTGGGGCTGGAAAGAGTGGTCAGGGTCTCTGAGTCCAGCAACCTACCCCATACCTCATGGTCTCTACTTCAGGATGCTCAGCTTCCTGGACCCACAGGCCTGCATCACTTCCCTCCCCCAACTCTGGCTCCTGATTCAGCCCTGGGTTCACTTACCAAGGCTTCTCCCTCTTGCTTTTCAAGGCCTTATATGGGGAAAGACAGGAGGAGGCCTCGGGAACCAGATAGAGGCGGGGCTGTCACTGCGAGGCTCCCTTCAAAGTCAGAATTACTCATTTCAGAGGCGAATATTTAAAGTTTGATGGGAAATGAATCACTGCTTTTAATGAAAGACCATGTTCTGTGAAAGAGCTGTAGAGGAGGGGCCAGGGGGCCTCAAAGGAAGGGAAGCCCACCACAAAGGAAGTCATTCAGGCTGAGCTTTGGGAAGGGGGTGAGAAGAAAGGGCCAGGAAGAGGAGGGGCTGGGGAGAGCTGCCCATTTTGACGTTTCTCAAGTGGGAGATTATGTTCGAGTGAATGAACGGCTCCCAGGCCCTCACAAAAACATGGTGATGAACTAACTCATCCTTTGTGGCTGGTAGGTTTGACATGGAGGGTGGCGGTGGGGGAGGGGCCTCCACACCTGTGGGGAGAGGGGCGCAGAGAGGAGAGGACGAGGACCTTCAGGCAGGACAAAAGGAGTGGGGAGCTGGTTGAGAGGTAGGCACTGCCTGCCTTCCGCTTCTGCCTCCTATTCCGCAAACTGGATGGACTCTTCTCCTCTGCCCTTGCCTCTCCGAATGAAGACATTGCCATTCGCTCAGCCATGAGGAGGCTTTCCCACTGCCAGGGGAGGGCTGTTGAGCGGGAGCCTTAGGACAGCTGTGGCCTCACCGTTCTTGCTCCTCATCCGGGTCTGAACCCCACTCCAGTTGACAGAGAGGTGCGAGACACATAAACTGCCCTCTGGGCTCTGTGCTTCCTGAGGCCGTACCTGCCCAATGGCCTTAACCTTTCTCCTACCCCCTTCCTAGTGGGGGCAGGTTGTGGGGATGGGTGGTGGAGTTGAGCCTGCTAAACGGAATACGTCTAGGTCCTCTCGCCTCCCTTAGCTGTTCCTTGGCAAACAGCCAGACAGTTGGAGGGAAGAAAGGGCAGACGAAATTTCCATTTTTGCAGTTCAGTGAAACGGAACCTCCAAGAGGTGAGGTGACGCGGCTGTGCCCTCTCTCCACCCTGTCAGGGTGAGACTGAGCTGAAAAATGTAGTGAAAAAGAGGACAGAGCTTTGACCACCAGCCCTGGTTTTGAATCCAGTTCTGTCTCTTGCTAGCCAGGTGACATAGGGGAAGTTCCTTAACTTCTCTGAGCCTGTTTCCTCATCTGTAAAATGAGGATAATAAGTCCTACCTCACAAAGCAAGTGTGAAGATAAAGCAAGAAAATGTATCTGAACGATTTAGCCCAGCTGCGGGCCATGCAGTAGGCACTTGATAAATGTCACTTTCCCTCCTTCTTTGAACCACATCTCCCAAAGACCACATCAATGTGTATGCTAGGCTGCCACACCCCACACCACCCCCTTGACTGCCCTTCCTCTGGCTTCACCATCCTCAATGGCCCAAGCTACAGTTTCTGCTGGGATGATTACTTTCTGTATAACCTAGGGGATGGAGCCATTAGAGAAGTGTTCTTGACATTTTTCTGGATGACAGACCTCTTTGAAAATGTAACGGAAGCTATGGCTTCCCCTTCCCAAGTAAAAATGAACACCCACACATCCACCTATGCCATTTTCCGTACAGTACCAGAGGATTCCTGGAATCTCTGAAGCCACACACAAAATTCCAGATGGAGAGACAGGACACGGAGGCATACATGCAGCAATGTGCATAATCTGTTGTATAGCCCAATTGTTCTACAATTCACAAAGTCTTTCCCTTGCTAAATGGCCAGGATGATCCTTCTTAACCTACCCGATGGGGCAGGAATAGAGAGTCAAGGAATGTGCATGGATGTTCAGGAGGGCAACCCCAGAGGGAGAGTTACAGAGTTGAGCGGGCTTGGTGTTGAGGAGAGATATCGAGGATCAGAGGATATGGGACTGAGATGTTGATGTTGCCACCAACACTTCCCCCTTAACTAAGTATTGAAAGAGAGAGAGAGAGAGAAAGAGAGAGAGAGAAAGGAATGTTATCAGGAAGAAATGAAACCCTCTAGCAGGGAAAGTAGGTGAACAACAGAACAGAAGCTGTGGGGTCTCTTAACACAAAGGCTTTAGAAACCAAGGATAGATGTGTGTTTTCTTGGTGCAGCTCAGGTCCTAGCAGTGTAGGGTCGGGGGCTGGCCTCACTGACCATACCTGCCATGGAAACACTAAGGCCAGAGAAATAGAGTCCCAGTGGGATTGTGCCCCGCCGATTTAGAAAACCAGAAGTATTCTCTTTCTTTCTTTCTTTCTTTCTTTCTTTCTTTCTTTCTTTCTTTCTTTCTTTCTTTTTTTTTTTTTTTCAGAGGAGGTGTCTCATAAAGATGAGATGCTATTTGGTGTGTTTGTTCCTCCAGTATCTAAGTGGGTTTTGCAAGGCCAAGTGAGGGCTTCTAAGCCCAGGCCAGCACTGTCACACTCTCAGAGCTGTGAGAGAGGACAGACAGGCCTATCTGGCTTTGATGGAGCCCTGAGCTGAGCCGGCATGGGGGCGCCAGGCTCAGCTGCAAGCTCTGAATTCTGAACTCCTATTGGGGAGAATGTCCTGATTTTGCCAAGCACTTACACCTTTACTACAGTCACCTTGACCTTGAGCTCATCCTTGCTGCATCAAATTTTTCTTTTCAAAAATACGATTTCAAAACCACACATAGTAGAAACTTTGGAGAATATATAAACACCAACACAGAAAAGAAGAAAATAAAAAATCACCTACAATCCTACCACCCAGATTTAAGCACAGTTCACATTTGGTTAGATCTTTCCAGTTAGCCTTTCCCCACACCCGCTGCCCCCAGATTCAGCAGCGTTTTATTCATATGTGCCCCAACTTACTGGGGCTTGGGACTCCTCTGTGCCTCAGTTTTCCTGTTTAGAAAATACAGCTCGCTCCCTGCTAACAAAAGTACCCAATTGCTTTCTTGTGGTTATCTCATTCGCTTAGTCAGGAGACAGGTGTGTTTCTCCATTATAGGAAGTGAGAGTAAGAGAGCGGGAGTAACAGGCACAAAGCCAGGCAGCAGCCAGTGGAACCCCAGGGACCCTAACTCTTCACCAAAGTGGGTGTCCGCAAAAAATTTCACAGAGGTCAGAGCAGGCACATTCGCCAGCCTACTAGGGCCATGCACCATAGGGAGGTCTGGGATCTGTGGAGACCTGTGCCCATGCCTCTGCAACACAAAAATCAGAACAGCAGCCAACCCCCAAACAGAGTTTGCAATCTGCTTTTTGAGCCAATCAGAAGCTCAGACAAGACTTTGCCACGCCATCTCTCTTCTATTCACCTCCAGTTCAGACAGACTTCCTGACCTTTCTTAATGCAATGGACCTCTCTCCTTGCTAGGCAAATAATACCTTGTCTGCTTTATTAGACTGCTGTGGTGGGCTCTGTGGTCTTTTTGGTGCTGTGGGTTTTACTCCACGTATCCCTGTGGTCAGCGGATAGCTAATTCCTTTGGAGGTTGTAATCTGAAGTCCTCCTTCATGTCTGGTCATCACAAGAGGTTTCCCACACATTATGGAAGAAGGTCAAAGCCTGGTTTATTTGCCAACTTATCTAGGGGGTCTCCACTGGAAAATAATTGGCCCCATTTGGTTTGTACTCACCCATTGGCTTTTCTAGTTAAGAACTTTTCTTAAATTATATGCACATGCAGTACAAATGGGCACGGTAATGCATTTTTGTGAAGGCGGGCTGAAAGCTGATGGCAGGGGCAACTGTTCCAATTCCATCTTTCATTCACACACCTTCATTTCCTGAGCTATTCTGGAAACAGTTGTTTTGGAAATCGGAGCCTGGTTTGGCTGACTAGCACCCAAGAACTTCTGGGTAGAGTCACCAAACATTGACTGTTTGGAGTGAATGGCTCTTGAACTTGGGCTTTCAGCTGCCAGTGCTCCTCTTTGATGGAATAAATGGATCCCCCCACCCCCATTCTTCCCCATGGCTGGGCAAAGCTTTTTTCTACCTACTAGGCATGACTTCAAGCCAACATTGAAAAAGCTCTGGTTTCTTGGACGTTGCTGTTGTCTGGGAGGGCAGATGTAGGGGCTACAGTATGGGCATCCCAGCCTAGTTAGCATGACTTTCCCAGCACTCCACGGCAGATCAGGTGTGCTCTCCCCAAAGTAACTTTTCACTGCAAATGCGGTCCTGTTTCCTCCTGCATAATTGGAGTCAGGGCCTCTTTAACCCTACCTGCAAATTTATGCAAACATTATGCGAAAGCTTGCGTCAAAAACTGGCAAGGGAAGACCTTTGGCAGGTGAAGTGTACCTGACACCTAATACCTGGTGGGAGGCTGTTTTGGATGTGGAGGTGCAGGGGAGAGTCAAAGCCAATGAGAGGGGGAGGGGCTTGGTTGGTGTCTGCAGCAGTGATGGAAGACCTCCCTTGGTGGTCTTCCAGATGGAAGGGTCTCCCTTCCCCCTGCCTTTCAGATTGAGAGCGGTCAGTGAAGGGGAGGACAGAGTTGGGAGCTCCCTTTCTCTTTCTCACTGTGGAGACCTCTTGAGAGAGGAGGTGAGGATAGAATCTCTTGGCCTCCCCTTGGTCTGTTCCAGGTGCCACATCTGGTGCTAAGAAAGTGTTTGAGAGGGACTGGATCTCCTCATGCCATTACATTCCTATTAATATCACCTTATAAGTTAACTTCAAATTGAAACATTTTAATTATTCTTCTGGGAAGTTAAGCTTTGTGTATTTTACCTTTCTATGATCCCTCTCTATTGTGGAACCAAGTCTTAAAATGTAAACGTACTTCAGTGAGCATCTATCTAGTCCAAAGCATGTGTTTTTGCACGTGAGGGAACTAAGCCATTAACAAGTGGCTTACTCCAGTTTACAGACCTAGACTTAATCTGCCCTTCACCTCTCTGGGTGACATTATTAAATAACAAGCCCTTAGGAATCTATGTGGGCTTATAGACACCATCGGCTACTAATCACACATTTCAAAACACCAGGCAGTTGGTCAGGCTACAGTGATTGCTCTTAAGCTTGTAGATAACTTCCAGTTTTTCTGGTCATTCTACTCTCTTGGCTGTTCATAGACAATTATATTATTAGAAGTAACGGAGAAGAGGAGAAAGAAGGGGATGGCAGAATGGGTGCAGGAGTAATAAATATAAAAATTGAACATTAACTATATTCCTGACATAATGCTTAGTATTTTACCCAATATTATCCCCATTTTACAGATTGAGGAAATTGAGGTTTAGAGAGGTTAAGTAATTTGCCCAAAGTCTCACATCTAGGTAGTAAGAGGACCTAGGATTCAAGCTCATCACCACCATGCTCATGGGGCAATGGTTTGGAAGAGGCAGGTTTCCAGGAAACTTCTAAATGGCCAGAGCAAAGAGTAATTCTTTTATATCCTGTTGTTGCTGCTTTGATGACTGACCTTGATGGGATTTTTAGTATCACCGTGGAAGTGAGGGCGAGAAAAGGAGGAGGGAAATCCCCTGTGTTAGCCTTGTTTAGGATTTGCATCTTCTTGCCCTCTTTCCTAGGGCTGACACTGGCATTCTTCTGGCAGGTGTAAGCTTGAGGCTGCTGGGGCTTTACTTCTGTGCTGGTAAGGCAGGTTTTAGGCTCAGACAAACATTCATTTAGCTGTGTATTCATCCATCCATCCAACAGGCATTTTTTAAAATATCTCTGTCAATTCCTGAGCAAGGTAACTGACCCAACAAACCCAACTCAGATTCAGAGATCCATAACCTAATCCAGTGAAGCTTTTTGTAGATTACCTAGGGTAATTTTTACAACCCTTTATCTTGCTAAAATCTCAGCTATTGGTTTGCAAGCAGGAATTTCTACCATGAAGGAATCAGGGAGAGATGGAAATGTTGGGCAGCTTAGCACCTGAGCTAAAATTTTAGAGAAGGATATGGAAGCCAAAGACTAACAAGAGGTTTTGGCATTATTTGTGAATATCCCTTCTCCTTGTTATTCCATTTCTTTGGGCACTTAAGCTAGGCTCATGATGTAAGGGCCAACTGTGCACTTAAAAATCCATCCCAGCATCCTCAGCTCAAACTGAGAACTAACTGCCAATCACCACTTGCCTGCCCCAACGGAATTAACGGAAGTTGCCAACAGCCCTGCCCCGACCTCATTGGGCAAAACCACCTGCTTAGTGGACATGATTTCCTCTCTCTCCTGAGTATCTCTCTCCCATCTTACAGCAGGACGTCCCTCATGGGTCGTCCACGTTTCAGACAGAGAAACGAGTGGGGCCAGTCCTTCCTTTGGTCTCATTAGGAAACTTATTATGTGGTTCTACATGAGTGTCACAATTGCTCCTATGAAGAGCTGCTGGTGCGGGCAGGTGGAAGCCAAGTTCAGGGTGTGCGAAGGAATGAAAGTGCTTGAGGATGGCTGACAGTCCCCTGGCTGGAACCAGTATCAAAAAACTATAACTTTGGGCTGAATGGGGAGAAGCTAGATTGTTACATCACAGAAATGTCTTTGTTCAACCTGGCTGGTCCTTTCCTGAAATCTTGTAACAAGCTGTAGGCAGACGGAAAAGACAGAGCATTAACTGTCGCATATATTTAGCGATCACCCTTCCTGTTGGAAGTGGTGGGTGGTGGGAGTCCCTGCAGTGTGTGTAGAGAGAGGGAAATTAGCAGAAGACCCTAAGATTCAGGGTTTGATTTTCGTAAAACCAGAGGCACTTGGGAGGAGGGAGACGTTAGCCCCAATCATAACTTGCCCTGAAAGTGAACCTTTGTGGCTGAAATGTTACTCTTGAGAATTTCTAGTTTCTGGCTTCAGAGCTGAGATTCAGGTTAATGGGTGAAGGTTGACCCGAACATTCAGGTATGTGGCATGTGGAGCTGTCTTGGACATTTAGAAGATTTTCTCCAGATTGATGTTTGCTAACTAGGTTAGAATATCAAGGAAGGTTATAGTTGCTTTTTCTGTTTTGCCAAGAATCAGACTTTCAGAAAACTCTAGTGGAGGTTTGCTGCAGCATGGAGGAAAAAAGACTGCATTTTAAATTAATTAATTAATTAATTAATTAAAAGATATTAATTTGTCAGAGGAAGAAGAGCACAAGCAGGGAGAGAGGCAGGCAGAGGCAGAGAGAAGCATGCTCCCCATTGAGCAAGGAGTCCGATGCAAGACTCAATCCCAGGACCTTGGGATCATGACCTGAGCCAAACGCAGATGCTTAACCAACTGAGCCACCCAGTATTTTTGGGTGCACCAGGAACAGGCCATTCATTATTTTTGGCTGTGCTCTAGAGAGTAACACCTATCTTGCAAGATGCTTTTAATAATCAAGAGGAAGAATAACCAGGTAAAAAGATAATGTGACCTGTAAAGAGCTGTCAACACCTTACCATGGCGATGGTGACCTTTATATTCCAAGAATGTTGGTACCCATTCTTGCCTAGAGCAATTGTATATACAAGATAATCCCTCCAGCTGCAGAATTCTCCTAGTAAGGTTCAAGGATGCTGATATTACCTGATGCTTAATAGAACTAGACCCACCACCTGCTGCTTTTATCACAGAAGCTATGGGGCTGAGGGGGCCTCTGTTAGCAACACTCAAGACCTTAGTTACAAATGAGTGGAATGCATAAGAGGGAGGGGATGTTTAACAGCCTTTGAGAGCAATATGAACGGCAAGTTATTTTTGTTCAGGAACACAAAGCAAACAACATTAGCGCTGAAAGGAATGCAAACCACATCTTGCCTATTTAAAGCAATAAAGGGAACAAAATTATACAGGCAAAGAGGTTCTTTTGTTTCTCCAGCCATGAATAGTGGTTTAAAAGTGCACACAAGCCACAAAGATGGTCGATACCATCTCAACTCCTGTGTAATGTGTTTCTTATTCTTCAGTGTACTTCTTTAAGAAAAAAAAAAAAAAAAAAAGATCCTACCAATAAAGCAATGCCATACTTCCTTCAACTTGCCTTCTCATTTGAACTTTATATTTATATTCTGTTGAGAAAATCTAAAGACATTATCTGTTTCCAGTAGTAGTTAATTCTTCCCAGGCACAGAGGGGGAGGATAAATGCAATTTTTTTCAAGCATACACTCATTCATTTACTATTTGTTAAGATCTATCATATTCCAGGCTCTCTGCTGGGTGAGGATAACAAAAATCAATGGGTTACGCTTCCCTTAGGGAAGAAAAGACATACATATATGCTAGTGTGTGTATTTGATTTGTCAAGAGAGAGAACAGTTTGGGATTTAGAAAAAGGAGCAGTTCTTTGTAGTCTTTCTGATCTGCTGAAGGGAAAGTACATGCCTGCAGAAGAAGTAGTGGGTGTAGGCACTAGAGGTAGAGTTAAACCTGATAGCAGGTGGCTTATAATACCAGGTTAAGGATTTGTGACTTTATTTTGGGAAGACATAGGGAGTAATCAAAGTTTTTGGGGGTAGGGGAGTAGCATGATCTTCTGGTTATAAATAGATCTGAAATTTGGAATTTCACTTTTGAGAATGGACTCAGGAGATCATTGCATAGGTAGATTGAAGGATGCCTTGAGAAGGCTCAAAAGGGAACAGCACTTTCAAGCTTGCCCTCCTGTAAAGGTTGTTATGTGCTGCTGCTCATTCTCCCCTTAGCATGAAGAACTGTGTACGTGTACCCATGAGAGTTGAATTCTTTCAAGGTTGTCTCAGTCACTGAAGAAACCGAGATGACATTTCTAACTAAAATGACAAGAGAGAAATTCCACATGGCTGAAAGGGAGAAACTAGTCACCCCCCTCCCCCGGTCTGGAGATGTTTCTTGCTAGGAGGAAGGGCACTGAATCAGAACATGATAACATGTCCAGCAACCAGGCAAGATGTGGCCATGCACCATGCTCTGGTGATCTTGGGTCAAGTCTGGACATTGCCACTAATTTGCTGTGTGACCTTGAACAAGTCACTTTTCTTCTCTGGGCCTGTGTTTCCTTACCTATAAACTGCGAAGTTAGACTGGATGGTCTCCAAAGTTCCCTGAGCCTCGAACATTGTGAATTTATGGGACTAAGGAAGGCTGTTATTAGTTCTGCCATGGCAAGTCTGATGATCCCCCAGTTTCTCTTGCCTCTCACTGGTACTGAGGGAGGCAACTCAATAGGATGCAGTTTTGCTCAGACCCCTGGCCAGGGCTTACAACCTGAGTTCAAGTTCTGGCCTTGCTGTAGGTTAACAGTATGAACATGGGCAATTAACTTAGCCTTTATGAGCCTTTGTTTCTTTTTCTAAAAAGAAAATAATGTGTCAGTGCCCTCCAGCCAAAGATTATTCCTTTTGGCCATGGAGATAAGAGCCAAGCTATAGGACATTAATCCTTGATATCCAGATCTTGATCTTTGCTGAATTTCTGCTGATCAGAATCAAGAGGGTGTCCAGAGAACACAGTGTGTAGCTGGATGAGGGGATGGTCTTCTTCTGGTTCTCTTGTTATAAGGTGAATTATTGGCTCCTGTACTTGATAATTCCTACATAGTAGGCCCAAAGATCCTGCACAGAATATATCAATCAACTGCAACATAGGCCACCATTAGAAACAAAAGGATGATGAGTTTTTGTGACAGGTCTCAAAATGAAGGGGCCTAGATTATAAAACTCAGACAATGAAAATATGTGCCAGAATTCATCTGGGTCTGAGAGTCACATGGCTTTGTCTTTTACTTAATCACATGCTGGGGAGGGGCAGACAAGATGGCGGGGAAATAGGAGGAGGCGCCCTTTCAACCTGTACCCTACAGTGAGCTGATTACCTTCCAAAGAACTCCGATCACCCATGAAATCAGCCTGAGATCAGAATTATACACGTCTGGATCTCTACACAGAAGATGCCAGTGGGCAGGTAAAGCAGAGTGGGAACGTCGGACTGATACCGGAAGATTGACAAAAGGGGGAGCGAACCACCAGAGGCGACCCACTGGAAAGTAATATCCCAATAGGAGAGTGCCCTGTGTCTGGGGACCAGCATTAACTTGGAGTCTGGTAGAAAGCACTCAAAAAGAGCAAAGGATCACGGAGGGGGGGCGGATTGTGGGAATTCGGGCAGTTAGGGACAGGGGCTTAAGTCCCCAGACCCAGGACAGCCACCCCTGGCGCAGAGCCAGAGAGAGTGTGGCCGAGAAACCAGGTCTTGGTCCCTGAGCCACCAGCGCGCCTGAGAGTGCATGGGGTCCGGCTCCCGTGAGGGCCTGGGAGCCTCGCCAGCCGGCAGAAGCACAGCCTTTTTGCAGTCCCCATGGGAGTGCCCTGCCGTGCCATCAGAGTCCGAATTGTGCCCCACGACCTCCCCTGAGAGAGGTGCGCACAGGCGCCACCCGGTGCTCTTGGACCAGGAAAGACCAGGCACTCCCAGCCCAGGCCAGCGGGAAAATCTCAGTGTGCAATCGCTGCTTGGAACCTCTCTGGCGGTCTGGAACTGCCCAGACAGCCGCCGCTGCCGTGGTTTGGGTACAAGCAAAAAATCCTGCGTCCCCAGGGACTGCGACTCGGAACCTGCTCTGCCAGCGGCCAAGGGGGAATTTATTTGGGCTCTGCAGCCCGACTGAGGCTTCTCTCTGAGAAGGGAGGTCAGGGTGCAGTCTGCTTTCCTCTAAACCTACAAAAACCATCAAAAGCGGTCAAGGTGAGAGAGGAAAAAAAAAAAAACCTTCAGAGAACAAAAGCCTGAAAAAAAGTTTCCTCAGAGCCCACACCCTTGAGGGGGGCGGGAGGACTTAACTCAGAGAACATCATTGACTGAATGATGGCAGGCCCCTCCCCCAGAAAACCAACCAGGAAAGGAAAAAGGAAAAAAAAAAAGACAAGAGAAGAACCACCACTACTTCATAGGACAACTTTTATTTTTAATTCGTTCCCATTATTCTGGCTCTTTTTTTTTTTATATAGATAATTTTTTAACCTATTTACCATCACAGTGAGATGTCCAGTACATCAAATTCCATAATAACCTTCTAACCTGAACTTTTTGATACATACACCTGTGCTTTTCTTTTGCATTTCTATTTTTTAAATTTCTTTCTTTCTTTTTTTTTTTTTTTTAATTTTACTTAATCACATGCTGCCCTGCTTGTCCTATACTATCGACACAGGGATAGCAAGGCTGTAACATAAATTTCTCTGAGATGAACTTCAGGGCCATGTGATTATCCCTGCAATGATCCAACTCCAGCTAATGAAGTTTAAAATGAGCTGCTGTCATTTACAGTGTCTGTTAGGGTCAGAGAAAAGCTTGGGCTTTTTGTATGAATCCCTACTGGGGGAACTGTAGTTCATCATGTACTCTGCGCTTGCGTGTTTTGGAGGTTTCTGAGTATAGTTTTCAGGGAAACTCGATCCGGTGGAAGGATGGTAATTTGAAGCACCTGAAAGTCTTTAAAAGCAATCCTGAATACATAGGTTAATAAATTAGTGCGTTGGCAGATGGGTGTAAGCCCAAAGTTCACATGAGAAGTAATCCCCTATTGGGACACAGACTGCATTGGGAGAATAAAGTATCATTTAGCATAGTAGCAGTGAGCCGAGTTTTTGCCCCTCAAGGTGGGCAGATCTCTTGAGTGGAGTCAAGTAGTTCCTGCAGAGATTGGCTCTTGTAGAGAGAAGAGCTCCGATATTAGTTCTCATTCCCGATGGGCTAGGTTTTGCTGGTAGGGTTGCTATAACCCCAGCAGAAGCATCTTGTTGAAGTGAGGTAAGGTTCAGTTTTTATAGACTCAAGTCTGGAGTTAATTATGCAGGGAGACTGAAGAACCAGAAAGGACATGTAGAAGGAGATCTACCTTAAGTGTTTAAAGAAGAGCTAATTAAATTTATAAAAAATCAGTTAAATTCAGAGCAGTAGCCAAGGTTGGAGAACAATGCAAGAGCTTCATTTTTTTCTCAAGTGGCAGAAGACCACAGCATCTCAAAAACAGCAGGAGTTTTGTAAGGGGACTCATACTGAGAAAGAGGGGTCAAAATACAGTAGTAAGCAGTGGATGACCTGCACATGAACCAGAATCTCACTGCCCTTTGCATGTCTCCCATGAGTACATTTAGTTGCCATGTAATTTTATATGTATGTACCTACAATTTTTATTTTTAAATGAGTTATGGAAACAGTGGAACTTACTTACATCATAATACCAATGTGGAAAACTTGGAAAGTTTGAACCATGACCTTGTTCAATGCAAAATATTATGCTGAAATATTTGTGCATGGTAAATTTTTTAAGGACTCTGAATCAAGCCCAGGGCTCTTTATCTTGGAGCTAAAACCTTATTATCTCACAAATGTGGTAAAAAGAGAGAGGGGGAGAGAGAGAGAGAGAGAATATGATCTAAATATGCTTTTCAGTGTCCACAAAAAAGGAACACAATTGAATTGAATAACTTCCTTTGCTGACATTTTTGACTGATTATCTGGACTCTAGATAGTGGTAGAACACACACATGAAGGAATGATGCTTTTGGTCAGCTATCTCTACCCTTTCCAAAGGGAGGGAAAAATAGAGGGTTAGAAATAAACAAAATCAGAGGGAGCTGGCTTCCAATATGTGAAGTTATCACTACAAAAGGTAGTTAGATTCCTTCTGCAAAGAGAGGTAAAAAGGCTGGCTGTAAAAAAACAGATTTTGACATATACATTTGAGAGTACATCATACTGCTTGAGACAATAGCTTGGGCCCTTGACATTTTATTAAGCTGACAATAAAAAGCCAGCACTTAATAATCCTTGAGGTATGGCAACAAAGGAGGAAGGCTGCATCTCTTACATTAAACAAAATCTGTCTTTGGGGGCATGACAAGCTCTTCCTAAGGGTTTCTTCACTTTTGTACTGTATCTGTACCATCTTGTTTATGTCAAAACTCCCTCAAGTGGCCATTGCAGTTCCAAAGCGTGTGTCCTACTGTATTAGAGAAATAAGGAGATGCCTTCACACATTAGAAAAGAGGAAAGCAGCAGGCTTCTGGCCCAGGAGAATGCCATCTTACATAAAGAAGACCCCAAGAGAGCCAGAATAGACTGTAAGGAGACTTTCTGTCTGGAGCTTGGTCAAAGGCCAAAGGCTGATGGTCACCAATCAGGGGCCAGCTGAAAATCCTCTAGATTCCAGGCAGATGAGGCATTGGCAGAAGCAGTTTTCTGGGACAACACTAAGACCAAATCGGGAAAGAAGCCTTTTTGAAATGGTGATGTGTTGTAAAATCTGACCCAAAGAATTCTGATCTGAAGAGATCTCCTGAATTCCTTTGCTACGGAGACCAGCTTAAGGTTGGACTTCTTAGGCCTGTGTCTGTGCTCTTCCTGTTGATTTCTCCACCTAAAAACTAACAATACTTAGGACATTAGACAGACAGACATATGAGCAGCTGTTAGAAGGCTACTCAACAATTTCACTGAAGAATAGTTCAGAACTGACCAGGTAACTGAGAAGTTTCACAACATCAAATTTCTGGGAAAATAGAATAAGCTCAAAGCAGAGGGGCCTCAAAGAAACATGGGAATTCAACTCATTCTGAGCTTACCTCCTAGCCAGGAGCCACGTAGTTCCCCAAACAGGCACAGAGTTAAGAGGCTTCAGATGTGTGCATACCATAATGGGGATGGGAATCTCTTGGTTCAAGGAAGGGAGTGTTTCTGCCAACTCTCAGCAGAACTTTGATTTCTGCCAATAATCTCCAGTTAAATACCACCATCAAGAACATACCTGTGGGTTCATTGCCTTGTTGCAAGAAGGAAGAATGTGCACCAGTAAAGGGAATGTTAGAACATAATGAATTTTGACTTGTGTTTGGTGATTTTCCAGGAGTGTTTAGGAAGGTGATGGGGCTCTTCTCTCTGAGTTGACTCTATCAGTAAGCAAGTGTAATGCTGTGATTGTGTATCTTGAAAAATCTTATCTAAAGGTGAGAAGGTTGAGCAAGCCTCCAGTCGTGGTTTAGAAGCAGCAGTCACTTGTATTATCCAGGATGGGGAGGTGTTTGATAGTTCTGTGATTTGCACAGTAACCTGATTTTTTTTTTCAGGGCTTCGACAAGATTACGAAGTAGCGTTGTTTTTTTGTCTCCTTCCCATAGAGGGACTGTGTCTGATGTTGGTGTCCTGTGAAATTACGTTCAACAGAATATCATGGCTAGCTATGAACAAACTGAGCTCTAGTCATGAACATCAGGCCTATTCTTAAGTGTCGGGGCCACTTTTTTCTTTCTTGTATGAGCCAATTCTTTAGTACCAGTGGGAGACTCAAAATAGAAAAGAGGTATAAAAGGATTCATAAAAATGGACAGCACAATGGAAATGAAGTGAATGACTTTTGACCCATTTCTCACCTGGGAGGCACTAATCCAGAAACCTTGGCCATTGAGAAAACAGTCGGGAAATGGAAAGCAAGCAGGTAACACTTCTGGGTGCCTGAAATAAAAATGCCCAAATACCCCACATTTTTACAAGATCTTAGAGTTTTCCTCAAGGTATATTAGTTTGTTTTGCACACATCCTAACAAGTTGTGCTATCATGCTCCCAGAAGATTAGAAACGCAAGGGAGAAGGTGAAGGGAATGCTTAGAAGCAGGAGCCAGATGAGTAGCAACAAGGTCTGGCACACAAAAAGGCCCTGAAGACATTATGCTAAATGAAGGGGCCAGATACCAAGGACCACAGAGTGTATGGTGCCATTTCTAGGGAAGTTTCCAGAAGGGGCAAATCCAGAGAGAGAGAGAAGGTAGATTAGTGGTTGCCAGGGGCTGGGCTGGAATGGAGAATGAGGAGTGACAAGTGATGGGTATGGGATTTCCTTCTGATGGTGAAGAAATGTTTGGCATTAAACAACTTTGCACAACTTTGTGAACTTAGGAAGAACCACTTTAAAAGGGTAAATTTTATTATATGTGATCTATGCCTCAATAAAAAATGTTAGAAAACAAAGAGTACTCAGATCTGGCATCCTGAGAACCTGATAGCAAAGCAGGATTCAGGCACTAAAGAAAAGTTGACCTCCAAAGCAGGGCCAACAAGAGCCACGAGCTCTGCCTGCCTCCCGGTCTATAACCTCTGGAACCTTCTTCCTTGCAACCCCACACATGCAGCCCACACCCCTGCATGACCGCATGCCGGCCAGGGTGTTGAGGGATATAAAGACAACTAAGACATGGTCCCTGCACTCTGGACGGAACACATCTCAGGGCAACAAATGGTGTTCACACAAATGACCCCAAGCAAGTCATCACGAAAAGGGGACATTATTTTCAAAATGCTTACATTAAAAAGGCAAAGGAGTGGGTCATATGGAATTTATATTTAAAAAAATTCTATCAAAATTGCCAGCCTTTTAAAGGAATCTTAAAGTCTCTGGTGTCAAATTTCAGGTAGCTAGGAAGATAACGCATGTGAAATGGCTCATTTCCCCTGGAAGCTAGAGAATGAGATGCCACTGTACCTGCGGAAAGGCAACCAGCCCTTTACACCTCAATAACCCCAGAAAGCAGGTGTGTCAGAGTGTTTCAGATCCTCAGTCTCCTGGGCATTGGGATGTCATGGTGGCGACAGCAACAGTTATACTAACTTTTGTGATTTTTCCACAAGATTTGATGTGCCTCTTACTTGGAGGGCCAAGGGCAGCACTCAGCTACAGGGGAGGGAAAGAGATCAGTGCATAATGGAGGGCTGTGTTTGGGGCTGGGATCCACTGATGGGGGAGACCTGCTCAAAGCTGTCCCCTTCCAGCAGCTCTCTGTCATTTGTTTTCTCTTCTCAGTGGGGCAGGGGGGTGAGGGAAGGTGGGAGAACATACATGCTAGCCTTACCTCCATCTGGGCAATTACTGCTGGTATAGACCTATCTACTGGTTTTCTGGGTAGAGGACACGGGGCAAGTGTGAAGTGAGCACCCATTTTAGAATGGTCTCTCTGACTGTAGGAATTAGGCACCATCACAAACCATGGCCTCCAGTGCCCAGCTATGTCCATGAGTGCCCTCTGAGGGAGACTCAGGGACTGAGGGAGAGGATAAGGGAAGCCCTCCTTCAGCTAAACATGAACCTAGCGACTTCAGAAGAACTCCTTAGGTCTAAATTCCCATGTCCATTCTCAGGCTACTTCAAGGGACCCAAGCTTCCAACTTGCCACAGGTCTTGGGACACAGGGCCTACCCTTGAAAACAAGTACTTAAGAGTTTTTTTTTTTTTTTTTTTTAAAGATCTAAGTTCAAGCCCACTACTGGAAAAGATACATTTCAAGGGAAGACACTCTGCTTTAATGTAGTGGCTTTCCACTGGGGCCACTGTTGGTGGAGTCTTGAGTTCTGGCAGACTATGAGGGGGGTCAGAAGGAAGAGTGGTTTCTTCATGGAAAAGCAAGGGCAATGATGGTGGTCCTTGGGGAGCGTTTCAGTGGTTGTGCTCTTAGAGACTGAGAGAACCAGATCTGGGCTGTTCTTTTTGGCAGAAATGAGAAGGGCAGGAAGGAGTGACAGAAATGCGGAGAGCCTTTGTGTGGTGACTCACCCGTGCTCCCTGCCCTCCCCCATCCATTCCCGTGAATCTGTATAGGTTTAGAGAGTATTACTCAGCTTTCCTTGGGGGCACAGAGACCCTCTCAGAGGTGACTTCAAGTAATGGAGATTTATTGTAAGGATATTTCTGGAAATTGGGAGGGTGCCGGAGCCTTGGGGTTCCATAATCACTGAGGGCAGATTGGCTTCTAGGAGCTTGGAACAGGATTCTGGACCTCAAGCAGATCCAAGTTATCTCCTCCTCTCTACCACAAGGTAGAATTCCTCAATCCTGAAGCTTAGTTCTCTGCTCCTTTGTCTCTGCCTCTGTGGATCCCAAATGCCACTGCTCTGTACGACAGCAGGTGGTTTCTGCTTATTCATGGCTTCTGCTTGCTTGTGGCTTCTCTCTGTGTCTTTTAAGCTTTGAGTCACACGACCAGCTGCCTTTTCTTCTCACATTCAAACTTCTCCAGAGAATTCAATTAGACCACTGTTGCCGTGGCCCATGTTAGTAGCCCTTTCGTGCTAGGCCATCTCCTTGGGCCACTGGCCAATAAATGGGGTGTCCGTAAATCAGATGCCTATTCCTGGTCCAATAAGCAATTTCTGGGATAACAGCGTTTTCTCCTGTGTGGAAAGAGACTGTTGGTTGTAGTGTGTGTGTGTGTGTGTGTGCACGCGCACGCACGGGTATAGTGGGGACTGTGGGGGTGCTCAACGGGGGGAGTACAGGTTTTTTAAGACTTGGCCTATCTGAACTTCTGTCCTGGCAATAAGAAATATGCAGCACTTGGCAGTGAGGGAGAGGGGTGCTTTGAAGAGATTCCAAAGGCCTCTGCAGAGAGTGTGTGTGTGTGGGAGACAGCAATGCCCATAGCACTGTTTTTCAAGTCACATCTCCCCATCAGGTTGCAGAGAGTGGTAGACTTGGAAGGTACAACCTCATTCTGACTCTCTCTTCCTTTTCTGTCCTGTAAATGAGAACAAGAAAAGGTGACTGGAAAGGTTTGCAGAGCTCTTTTCTGGCTCTAGGAGGTGATGTGCAGGTTGCCATGAGAAATGGTCCTCCTGTGGCCCTGGCTATTGACACCTCAGCTCCTCTGAACTTTTTCCTTTTTATACTAAACTTAACATTTTTAGTCTTGAAGTAGTATTTGGAACTTAGCAAGTGCTCAAGTGTTTAATAAATGAATAAATGGATGAGAATGAAAATACGAATTTGTGATCAGCCCTTCAAGGGAGGCTGGCTAGGAGAAGGTCGAGGTTCCTGGCTTTGGTAGAACGAAAGCCTACCTTTGAATTCTGGCTTTGCTACTTGCAAGCTGTGCGACAACAGGACAAGTTACTTAACTTCTCTGAGCCTCCCTTTCCTCAACTGTAAGGTTAGGATAATGTTCGCTTCAAAGTTCTTTGGGAAGTCCAAGGGACTACATACTTTGCTAGTGTGGGCTCTGACACAGGGTGCTCAAGTGTTGAGAGCTGGAAGTATCAGGAGGGGCCTGGAGGATAAGAGCAGGACATCTACCTGTGGACATGAGTGCACAGTTCCACTGGGAAATGAACGTCTTGCCTGTGACTATGGAGAGGGGATCATGAAGGGAAGCCCACACCCCAGCTGCTTGTCTCATCTCCACCTCCCGGGGAGTTAGAAAGGCTATGCCTCAGTACTCAGTACTCCTCAATACTCAAGTACCAGATCCAACAGGGTTAGGCTACAAATCCGGCAGGCGTGGGCTGTTTCCAAAAGTCATCCGATTTAGAAGCAGCCAGAAAACATCTGGATCAAATACTGGCTGATGCCACCTGTTGTGCCAAATCTATATGGGGTAAATGAAGGCTTAGTCAGAGAACAAGTCTGTGGGTCAGTTTGGGGAGAAAAGCTAAGAGCCAAGAGACAAATAGGTCAGAGAGTGGGAAGTCCTGGCGTGGGAGGGGGAGGATGCTCTGCCGGGAGAGCAACCTCTGACTGGAGGCCAGGAAACCTCCCCTTTGTGTCTTCCCCCCCATCTGTTTTCAAGATGCAACTCTAGAGTCCCAGTGTGGGCCAGCTCGTGGCCAGGCAGGCTCTACTGGTCTGAGTCTGTGATGGGAAGTGGGGAAGGGAGGTTCTGGGCAGGGAGAGATGCTAGGTTCCTGGAGAAGCTCCAGTGGTGACACCTTGCTGCAGGTGACTGTTGCAGGCTTATGTTCTGGTGGAGACAAGGCTGCTGTGATTGCGAATGCTTGTCACTCCTCCGTCAAAATCACCACCTTCCTTCCCACTCTCCAGAAGTGCTCCACCTCTTAATGCTGAAATTCTGGGGTCTCTTCCATCCCGACTTCTGGTCTTTGCAGTTGTCAGCCTTGTGACTTCGAGGCCTCACTGTATCAAAGACTAAGCCTTTCCATTTTCTCCCAAGACCCCAAGAAGTCCCCTCATGCCATCACTTGCTTCTCTGTGATGCATTGTGCCAACCACCCCAGTGCCCCTTCACTCCTTCACCTCACTGTCTGCCCCTGTTAGCCTCTGGGGAGGAGCCAACTCAGTCTAGCTGGATGCCTGCTTTGCACCTGGCTGGGGTGGTGAACCGCTGCCCAAGGTCGCACCACCTCCTGCATTTAGGCCAGCACTGGGTTTCCAATCTGCACTTTGTCCTCAGTGCTGCCACTTGCCCGAGGCCCTTCCTTGGACCTGGCCAGCTTTATGCATGGGTCCCACAAAAGCTGTCACAACCAACCCCCTGCCTCCTGCCGACTTCGCTTTCTTTCCTACTAACTCCTCTGTTCCCACTCCCAAATCCCAGCAGGCTCACCTTGTACTTCAAGGTCAAAGTAAAGTTCATTCTGTGGAAGGATCTTGCTCACTCTCTGGTCCCTCTGGCCCACTCTTCCATAACAATGGCAGGCAGCTCTTACTTTTGGGTAAAGCTAATACTTGCCCCCAACATTGAGTCCCATCTCTTCTGTGTTCCTCAGTGAGCTTATTCCATGGATGCTCCTTCTTTCATAGAGACACAGCCTTTTCCTCACTGCCAGTGGTCTCCCATTTGCATTTAAATGTGCTCCTGGCTCTTTCAATAAA
This sequence comes from Mustela lutreola, assembly GCF_030435805.1. NCBI lineage: Eukaryota > Metazoa > Chordata > Mammalia > Carnivora > Mustelidae > Mustela > Mustela lutreola. Next base: position 45,486,416 of record NC_081297.1, read on the forward strand.
AATGACAAAACTCTCTGTCAAGCAGGGCCTCCCTCCCCCATCTACCATGAAACTATGGCCTGTCACTGCTTCTCTTTACAGTGTTCTTGAAGGTACTCTCTGCACGGTGCCTTTTCTCATTCACTTCTCAACCCTCACAGTCTGGTTTCCTAGACCTAGCTTCCATGAACACTCTGTGCAACCCAGATTTCAGCTGAAATCACTGTGGACCTCTGGATCCTAAAGCCCAGGGGATACTACTTCTCAGGCCTCCCAGATCTGCTCTTTCTCCTTTGTTCACTATCTTGATAACTATCGTCTCCAACCACTCAACTGGCCAAATTAACTTTTATGTGAGATCCAGCTCCTACTAACCCCACTGGGTGCTTTCTCTGTTCCTCCCGCTTAACTTCTGGCAGTTCATTCTCCTTTCTACCCAGACCCAGTCCATCACCAAGGTCAATCGATTCTACCTTCTTACTCACTGTGGAGTTCATCTTCATCTCCGCGGCCACAACCATACTCTGGACCCCCATTGTCTCTCACTGGGATTTAGGAGCAGGCTCCCTGCTTGCACTTCTTGCCTTGATGTGTGGACCCCTCCCGTCCATTCTCCACACAATTCTCAGAATGAACTTCTGAAAAATGCAAATCCGTTCATGCCCTATCCTCTGGCCTAAAATTTTCCAGGGCTTCCCCGATGCCTTCAGGATAAAGTCCAAACTCCTTAGCGGGGTGTCCAGGGCCCTTCACATCATGTGGTAATAGAAGCATGACTAACTAGTGTTTGGACTTCGACAGACTCGGGACAACTCAGATAGACTCCTGTTTAAATTGTGGCAGCACTTTGGCTGTGTGACTTTGAGTAAGTTACTTAACCTCTATGAGCCTCCGCATTCTTATATATATAATGAGGATAATATGCCTACATCAGGCAGTGCTGTGAGGATAAAATGAAGTAATGTATACAGTGTCTTTGTTTTTATACTTGTCTAGCAAAGTGCTTTTCTCATTGTAGGAATGCAGCACATGGAACCTGCTATTCATTGCCCCTCTCTGCCTCTTGCCTGTCGGCTTTTCACCAGATGCCCTCTGATCCAGTGCCCCCGAGCTGCTGTCCTCAACAGAAGACACCACACTTCCTTTTCTCCTTCTTCCCAGTTTATACTGTCTGCTGCTCTGTGCCTATCCTAGCCCCTTCCTCTCTTTGCTTGAATAACTCCTCATAATCAGTTAGGGTTCTCCTCTGGAAGTTTCACCTGAGCACCCCAAGACTAACCGCTGGGCCTGGATGTTTCCATAGCAGTCATTTCACACTCCTGTCAAGGCCTTCATTGTCTTAAAATTATCTTGTCAAGTGCTCCTCCCTGTGCGAGGCATCCCCTCCTGGGTAGGGATCATGTCTTACTTATCTTTATATCCCTAGAACCGGGCGGTTAGTAAACATTTGCTGAATGAACAAACTTAAACTTGAAACTCTATCCAGGTGGTATTCAAATACTTACTCTCATTATTTATTTGCTAGTAACATGCACATTCTCGTTTATTTTTCTGTTCCTCTTGGGAGTAGGGGCCATCCGTCCTTCAGATTGTAAGTTCCCTGAGGGCAGGGTCCCTGGCAGAATGGTGCCGGTAGAATTAGCATGCAGGCGGCTCTCCTCAGGTATTGCTGACAACTTAGCCTCCGAGAGGAGGGAAATCTAATGATGAGGTAACTGGGTCTTCATCTTATTTTGTGCAAATCTCAAATCAAACTTGGTGGTCAATGGAGGGTCCTGGGCTGGCTCCGAGGTACTGCAGTGGCAATGGTCACAAAGGTGGCGTTGGGGGCTGAGAGCAGGGAAGATTTGAGAGGGGGAGGTGAAGAGCAAAGTCCTAGAGGAAATGCATGATTTCTTATTCTGGTCATCTGGGAGAATTGTGGACATTTGCCCCGGGGACTGTCAAGCAAGGACTGACCTTTACCACTGAACTGGCTTTAGCTTTTGTTTTAAAATCAGTTTCCAGGCAGGTGAGAGTGTCTAAATGTCACTTCCCATCACTTCATGGGTGAACCTGCCTGTTTTTAGTGAGAGGGATACCTGGGGGTTTCTCCCGCCTGATGACCTGAGTTGATCTTGCTTGCTAGCCCTCAGCATGGCAGAATCCTTAGGTCTATAGAACCCTAACATCTCCTGAGTTGTTAGGAATGACTGGGGTACTCATTACTTTTGATCTCTAATAGAAGTGGAGGTAGACTACAAGCCATCTGTAGACACCCCTGTCCCCCTACCCCATCTGTTGTCCTGCAAAAGCCAGGGCATTATTATTCCCTGTAGCCACACTGACAGGACAAGCTTGCCTCCATGACCACCCTACCCAGTAGGGTGTCAGAATGCTGAGTCCTGGGGAGATGAAGGTGCAGACGGCTGCTGAGCTCCCTCCCAGGACAGCCCAGTGCCCCAGGACACTCTTGTTTGTTAGGCTCACTCTCTTCCACGTCCTGTAAGTGTATGAGGTATGTGGAGGATGAGGGGCCAAAGACTGATTAATTTTGCACCTTAGATTCTTTTTAGACCCCTTTTCCATGTCAGAGCTCTTAAAGTTAGCTTTCTGATGACTTACTAAGAAATGAGGTTGGGCTGGGTGCTCAGGAGATCTTTAAGAATCAGGTATTTCGTCCACTAAGGGTCTAAGCATTTTTGAGGAGGGAAGACCTCATTTGAGTAACTGGTCTTAAGACTGACTTTAATTAAAATTCCTTTATCCTCTCTCCCAATACTGTGAGTTTCTAGAGCAGAGGCCCAAACATTTTCTGGCCCTACCGGGAGGCCAGCCCCTTAAAGGGAGTTTGAAATGTATGTGAGAACTGTTTAGGTTAGGCAGACACTTCTTGCTAGGAGTCGGGGTGCTTGGGAATGACAGAGGTTGAAGCTGCTTTTCCAGAGGCTTCTAAGGAAGATAAACTCTCCTCTGTGTGGAGGGACAGAAATGTGGCCTGCGGAGCAATGGAGGACTAAACCATCTGGTCTTCCTGAGGGTAGACCCTTTTTTAGATATCTGATTCTCTACTTGAATTAGGTTTTGCTATTGGCAGGTTTATAAACAGTGAACCAGGGAAGTGTCTGTGAGTGGGTCTGCATTTAGAGGGAAAGTCCACAGGTGTTCAAGGCCCCTCATTAGTAAACATATGTTCTCTCTCTTTCTCTCTCATCTCTTAAGGCAGGAATTTTGCTCAATACTGTGCAGAGAGGTCACGAAATGAGGCAGATTGAATGGGTCTCTGCAAAAACCCCCAAAAATGGGTCTCTGCAATCTCTTTCTCTACTTTCTGCCTAACAAAACGTCTGCAGCTGTTTGCAGTTCTGGGACTTGAGTATCCTAGCAGGCAGGTAAATAGGGACTAGGCTTTGAGTCTGCCCATTTGGCATGTAGTGGAGAGAGGAGGGCTTCTTGGGAGCTGGGCCCCCAAAGCTCCAGCCTTGGAAAAATCAGGCAGGATTTTTAAGGAAATCAGCACCCTGTATTGTCTTTTTTTTCCTTCGGGAATTTATATCTGTAGGGTGAGCCTAGAATGTGTTTTATTGTAAGAGAAAAAATTTTCCTTATGGTAGTGCTGGGAGTGAAGAGGAACTAAAAGATGAGTGGTGATGAGCACTGTGAGGCTGCAGTGGCTTATTTACAAGGCTTCCTAGTTGTTCAAAAATTATTTTAAAATACCCACGTCCTAATCTTCCTCCAGAATAACAAAGACTGTGAGACTAATAATAAAAGTTAGAGGAAGGGATCAGTTTTTCAGATGCATTCATTCATTCATTCAACTAGCATGCATTAGCACCTTCCATGTGTTTAGCACTGAGCCAGACATTGAGATGGAAATGAAACAGAAGGTTGTAACCCTGCTGTCTTGGAGCTTTCAGCTGAGAAATCAAGAGGAATGGCCAGGAAATGGCTAAGCGTCTGCAGCACAGAAGGGGAAAGTGGTTTGACTTTTCTTTATTCAACTTGGTTTGGACATGGGGTGTACCATATACTTGGATTTTCCTGCAGCAGATTTTTTGGTAACTTTTGAGTTCTGAAACGCTTTATTGAATACTTTTGATGGGAGAGCTTTAAAAAGATAACCTCTTCTGCCTTTTAAAACAATTCACAGAAAGCAATTTCATCTCTTTCTAATGGTTTGGTTCTAACTTGACCTTTTCTTGAATATCCCCCAAACTTTTCTAGTTATTGGTTCTTTCTTCCAAACCAATGGTAGTCATTTCTTGTCAAGTTCTACCTGTTCTAGCTGCTACTATACCCTAATTGTCTGTAACCATTAGAATTGAGGATGGACTGGAGAAATGAGAAAGCTATTTTTGTTTGATGAGCAAGCTTAACTTCACATTCAACTTAAGGGTAATAAGCTTTGGCTTGGTGGTTGGGGTATTGTATGGACACTGTGATAACTATTCTCCTTTTCTGAGTAGTGTTTTCCTTTCCTATAGCTGTGTTCTGCATAATCACAATTGTTGGATCTAACTTTTTTTTTTTTTTAAAGGGGAAAGCAACCGTGTGGTCTCCTGTCTTTTTTTTTTTTTTTTTTAAAGATTTTATTTATTTACTAGACAGTCAGAGATCACAAGTAGGCAGAGAGGCAGGCAGAGAGAGGGGAGGAAGCAGGCTCCCCACTGAGCTGAGAGCCCAATGTGGGGCTTGATCCCAAAACCCTGGGATCATGACCTGAGCTGAAGGCAGAGGCTTTAACCCACTGAGCCACCCAGGCACCCCGGATCTAACTTTTGGCCAAGTAGGGAAAAATCATGTAAGATGAGGTATCAAAGTCAGTGATACTGTCTATTGCTGTGAAAGTTTAAAGAAAAGATTCCCTCAACTCCCTTCTCCTCTCCATCTCCCCTCGTCCTCCATGCTATTTGTTATGCTCCACAAATAAGTGAAGTTGAGGGAAATTGGAAGGGGGAGGTGAACCATGAGAGACTATGGACTCTGAAAAATAATCTGAGAGTTTTGAAGGGGTGGGGGGTGGGATGTTAGGGGAACCAGGTGGTGGGTGTTAGAGAAGGCACGGATTGCTTGGAGCACTGGGTGCAGTGCAAAAACAATGAATACTGTTACATTGAAAAGAAATAAAAAATTAGAAAATTTAAAAAAAGAAAGAAAGAAAGAAAGAAAGGTAAAGATTCCCCATGGGCTGGGCGGCCACAGGAAAGTTTTCATGGAAATGAAACTTAGTGAGACCTTGAGGTCATGACAGGGCTTTAGTGAGTTGTATGGGAGTGGCTACATTGTTCAGAAAGGGTATAACTGTAATGCCATGTCATCTACCCTGCCACTCTGGTTGGGGATTTAGTCTACAGAATTTGGCTAAGTCCCTTCCACACTCTGTGGGAAGCCATGGTGCATTTGGTAGCCATAAGGGCTTCTTGCATTATGAGCATGAATTGCAGGACAGAAATGTGTACCCTGGCTTTCACCAAGAGGACATAAAATGAAACAGTATCACTGAAATTCTATGTGTACTTCAAAGGTAGAGGAGGAAGAAAACTGGGTTCCTCTCCTCCTTGTGCTGTCAAAGGCCCATCCTCTTCTCTAGAATCCAAAGTTTCCTAATACTTCATAAAGATTACAAAATTACACTCAATATCAGGAGCCACCAATGGGTATTAATATTAGCTCATGTGGGCATCTGTTATGAATGAAAAATATTAAGGTCTTTTTTTTTTTTTTTTTTTGACTTACCAGTCCTTGGAAAATAAGGAAAGGCAAGAAAAAACATGCCACTTGGTCTTGATTAAGACCCTACTAACTGGGGCACCTGGGTGGCTCAGTGGGTTAAAGCCTCTGCCTTTAGCTTAGGTCATGATCCTGGGGTCTTGGGATCAAGTCCCATATCAGTTTCTCTGCTCAGTGGGGAGCCTGCTCCCTTCTCCCTTCTCTCTGCCTGCCTCTCTGTATACTTGTGATCTCTCTCTCTCTGTCAAATAAATAAATAAAAATTTTTAAAAACTTAAAAAAATATATACCCAGTGCTAGAAAACAAGAAATAATGTCTTTGGTAGATCCAAAACTGAGGAATCCTTGAAGGACAAAATAGTCAAGATCTGATGAAGGAAGCTATAGCTCCAAATGCTGCCATAGGATTCCTAAAAAATTTGTTTCAGGTCTCAAAATGGCAAATATGGAGCAGAAGGAAGGCTCAGGCAAGAAGGTGATTCCCCAACACACTACATTTGACTTCCTTTGGGTAGGCAGTGAGAAATAGAGATTGCTTGGACACTTGAGTCAGAAAGTCAGAGTAGGCTCCAAGTGAAATCTTCTCCCCTATACTCCCTACTTTACTCCCTACTGGCTCACTATACTGACAGCAGCCACCTTCTCTCACTTATGTTGGACAGGCTGAAGTAAAACCTGCCCCACAATACATCCTACTCTTTCCCTCTGTTGACCAGGTTAACATAGGTTTTCTGATACAAAGATGAGCATGGGTGTAGGATTTAACAAAAATGTGTGGAAAACCAATAATGTGAAAAAGAGATACTGATTGCAGGGAAAAAAAAAGTTCACACCCAAGGAAATGTTAGTAGTGCAAGCAGAATAATTTTCTGGAGCTTTTGAAATAAGTATTGCTATGGGTCTATTAAAAAAAAATCAACCAAAGACCTTGGAACCTAAAAATATTCACAACAAAATTTAAAAACCAACAAATGGACAGTACCATGGACATAGCCAAAGAGTAAGTTAGTGAACTGGAAGATGAAATGGAGGAACTCTCTTGTGTCACCTAAAAGGATCATGAGATGAAAATATGGAAAGAAAAGTTGAGATTTGGAGAACATGAATTGAGATATTTTGGTATCTGCCTACAAAGAATGTCAGAAAAAAAATAGAAAAGAAACAATATCACAAAATTTACCAGAAGGTATAAAATAATCAGTAGAAGACAAAAGTCCCAATATTCAAAGATGATGAATGAAAAAAGACCTGTAGCTGGATACATCACAATAATAAAGTTAAAGGAAATCTACTAAAAAAGAGAGAGAAAAGGAAAGAAAAAGAAAAAGAAAAAAAAAAACTTCCAGAAGGGGGAAAAAATGAGAGTGACAACAGACTTCTCATGGGCAATGCTAGATGCAAAAAGGCAGTGGAATTGTATGCATATAACTGTGGGGTTGGGTGGGGAAGATATTGTACTGGAATTGTATACCCAGCAAAACTATCATTTAAGTGTATCTATGAAAAAGAGTCATTTTGGACATTACAAATCAGTTTACCATTCACTAGTTCCCTCTATAAAGATTACTAGAGGTCATAAAAATGAAAGAAGTGGGAAGGAAGTCAAGGACCTACTCTGTGCTAAATGCACATACTTCTGTCATAGAGGAAGGCAGTTTCAATTAGTTCACATCTGGTTGAGGGAAAGTGAATGTATCTGTCCTCTCCATAGGACAATTAGTCAGATAGAAGCAACTGCCCAGACAGAAAGTATGAGCTGAGCTACCTGTGTTGGTTCACTGTATTAAAGAGTGGAATGGGCAGGACATGCTGGCAGTCTCCTCTCAATCCTGATCCAAGCCCTTGGTTTTATCTCTGGAGCCTAAAGAGGCATGGCTGGAGGTTGCCATTATGTACATTCTTTCTCTTCTCAAATCCATCCCATTAGTATTCATAGGGGATGAGGTTGGGGAAGCTATCTCTCTCCCTGTACTGATGGTCTGGATTGCAGTAAACCGACCTGTGTGACTTTTCCTGATTAGAAGCACTACAGTGGCAGTCTTAAATTGCTCAGAACATCAGGAATATGCCCAGCTGAGCAGAGGGAACATGGCCCGGGCCTCTGGGAACTCTGCCCAGTGACCTGTCAATTTGGGACACTGCCAGTTCTCCTGGATTGAGGGGGAAGACCAGTAAGGAAGAGGCCCTGGCAGTCCTGGGAAGAAGAGAAAAAAATTACTGTAGGAGGCTGTATGTACCAGAAGTCCAGGTGAATTCACAAAGTGCTACTTTGGGAAACCTCCTGGTGGGTATGAAAGGGGCATATGGGGCTGCCCCACAGGTCAGCAGAATCTGGGCCAAGACACAACAGATTCTGGCTGGGAAGCGGTCTGGGTCTGGATCTTCTCCACAGAGGAAGGTTTGGAAGATTTTAAAAAATTCATATGTTATTAAAGTAATTTCCCCCCCCCTCAAATTTCTGTCCTCTGTATAATTGTGCTTGAAAAAACCAAGTGGGGCTCATGTTCTCCTCAAGAGTTTGTGCTTCTCTGTCAGCTTCTCCTATTCGAGGTTGGGCCTGGTCTTAACCCTCCCTCCACCTACATGGGTCTTTGGTGATTCTCCCCGACTCTCCAGATTGGAGGGAAGCTGGGAACCAACCACACTCAACCACTTGACTTCAGAAGAGTTATAGGAAATTGGCTAATATTTTTTAGTCCTTTTATTGTAATCATAGGTTGTATAACTTAGTAGGGGACACTTGGAAGCCACATGTCCTGTCCCCTGGCTCTAGGCAGGATGGAATTAAAGTTATTTTCCTCAGATAACACTCTTCTCTGCTTTAAAACAACAACAACAACAACAACAACAACAACAAAAACAACAAAAAACCCCCAAAAACCAAAAACCAAAAACAAAAAGCAAAAAACCTCCAAAGAAGCAGCTACTGCAGCATCTCTTGGGATGGCTTTCCTGTGTTTCACTTGTTGTCAGGCAAGAAAGGTTGAGACACTTTTCTGAAGACTCACTGGGGAAATGGCCAGCCTGAGAGTTCGTCCCACCCCCCGCCCCCCGAAAGAACTTTGAGTGCACATGAACTCATGCCATATGTGCCTAGGAATAAAAAGACCTCTTGATTCTTGGACCTACTGTGGGGAGTTTTTATGTGTTACATGTTCATGTCAGGTTAGACCCTCAGATGTTTTTATCCATGCTTCAGGCACTATATGCCACTTAAATGCAACAGTACAGGACTACAGCAAACTCTGACAGCAGGGGCAGAGGGTAAGAACTGTGATGGGAAGGTGATGGAGGAACAGGCAGCTGCTTAGGCTGCCTTGCAAAGAGATACCCAGGAGTACCAGTTGACAGATGCATTTCACCAGCCTGGCCATAGCATGCACCTGGGTAACCCTAGCTGACATGTTTCTCTGTAAACTTCCAGCTAGACAGATCTTTTCTGCAATTCTACCATAGACACAGTATTTCATTTTATTTTTTTGCAAATTTAAAAAAAATTTTAATTTAATTTTTTTTTAAGTGTTCCAAAATTCATTGTTTATGCACCACACCCAGTGCTCCATGCAATACATGCCCTCCTTAATACCCGCCACCAGGCTCACCCCATTCCCAACCCCCCCTCCCCAAATCTCCAGTTTGTTTTTCAGAGTCCACAGTCTCTTATGGTTTTTCTCCCCCTCCGATTTCCCCAACTCACTTCTCCTGTCTTCCAATGTCTTTCGTGTTATTCCTTATGCTCCACAAATAAGTGAAACCATAGGATAATTGACTCTCTCTGCTTGGCTTATTTCACTAAGCAGACAAAGTATTTTAAAACATATGATTCCTACCAGGAGACCATGAGCATTTGAGCTCCTCAAGGTGACATTTAAAGCCTGCCCCCCCTTTTTTTCCCCCTAAACAAAAATTGCATTTTTGTTTACCTATCTAAGAAGATAGGTAGGTTTGGGTATTCTTAAGGCCAATGTACCTGAGACTTTGGAGCACAAACTTTTCTAATATTTTTTCCTGGGGACAGCATCTCTTCTCTGAACTCCAGCCACAGGGTTCACCAAATAGGATGAAAGAATTGAAAGTGACCCATGAATTCAGCTGGTCCAAACTCCTCACATTACAGAGGAAGAAAGAAAAACCAGAACTACAAAGGGCTGTGAAGGCAGAAATGAGCCTTAGTCACCCCCTCCTTTTACTCAGAGGTCTCTGTCTTGACACATCTCCACCCCAGGGTCCTCAGTAACTTGTGACAGAAGTGGAGCTAGAATTTGAGTTTCCCTATTCAAGTTCAGTGCTTTATCTCCCCCCTCCCCCCAAGGAGCTAGTTCCATGCTTTCTCTGTAGCCTGTAGGCCAGGCCAGAACTCACTGGCAGGAAGAAGAATGAAATAAGTGTAATGATTCTATAGAGGGCATGTTGACCTTCCACAAATCATGTTCCCACCAGTCTGTCACTGATGCTTGACCTTCCACCATTAGAGATTCATTCTTTTGTAACTTGGAGGTGAGGTAGACTTCCAGAGTCTCCTCTTGAAATGTAAATACCTCTGGGAAGGCCACGAACAGTTGATAGCTAAGAAACTGCCAGGCCTGTTTCTCCAAGAGCATTAATAACCAACAGTGTGGGGGTATGGAAGGGAAGCGGAGGCAGAGAGATTTCAGAATTCACTGAACTAGGAGGACAAAGTTGGGATGGATGTGAGAATGGGTCCACCCTTTTGTAGGCACCATGAATGCTATTTACCTATCTAATTAAATATGTAAGAACATGGCCCAGACACGTTGGTGAAAAATTCCCTTCTCAAGGCATGAACTAATGTTTGGAATCTCAAAGGGAAAGACTGTGCTGCCCACACCCTTCTGCCATCAGAGGGTGTCCAGGTTAGGGCTTTCTGTGTAATGGGCATTGAGAGATCCCCACTTCTACTTCAAGGCTTCCTTTGCATGAGCGGACCTGCATGGATATTTTTGTTTATGGCTGAAGAAAAGAGGAGTTTGTACTACTCTTCTGTGGGTAGAAGACTGAACAAGAGAGGGGATGGTGTGTCATCCGGCTACCCTGACACTGGCCTTTGTGCCCTTGTAGAACAATGGAAGAGTTCAGACCAGAAGCAGAGGGGCTGTTTCTCCAAGAGGCTTGAGGAGACACAAAATTCAAAGAGTGGGTTTGGGGGCTCAGCAAATCTACTCCTGCATTTCATGACATCCGGAAGTTGCTGGGTATGCTGGAAGATAACAGTCCTGGTGCAGCTGTCAGCATCCTCATGAGGGATGTTGCTGACATGGTTAACGGCAAGTCTCCTAAAAGTCCCCTCAAAGTCAGTGGATATGTGCTAAGGGAAGCCAGAAATGCAGAAGAAAGAGGAGGAAGAGACTCAATGTGAGTACATATGATGTGGTCCTACAGAGTCTCCTGGAAACCCTTGGGAGGCTCTTTGTAAAGGGAGAGGGTGGTATGGGATTCTCCATAACAAGAGGTCCTAAGAAGAGGAAGTTTGGGTGATTTTTATTTAGTGTGACACAGGCTGGAGTGGCCTGGTTATACTGGAGTTCCTACTATGTCATTTGAACCCTCCCTGGCATGCCAATAGACAAAAACAAACTCTGATCCCAGGGCCAGGGAAAGGAGACCTTGGTTCTGATTAGAGAAAAGTCCAGTAGCTCACTGTTATAATCTCCCTCTTTCTTACCCACCCAAATTTAGGTCATGATTCTATAGGACTTGAAAGTTTATTCCAAACTCAGTCTGGGAAAGAGCAGTAAGAAGAAGAGTGTCAGAGCCTCCATCATCCAAACACTGGAAGGAAGGAAAAGCCCAATCTGGTCTTAAAACTTGAGACAAAATGAGGCACAGGGAAGAAGACAAGATTTGTTCAGAGCCTCCCAGCAGGAAACCACTACCCGAAACTTCCAGGGTCTGTTTTATGGGCCAGGAGGAAAACATACAGATTTTTAAAAGACTTTAAAAAGAAAAGGAAGGAAGGAAGGAAGGAAGGAAGGAAGGAAGGAAGGAAGGAAAGAAAGAAAGAGAAAGAGAGAAAGAGAGAAAAGGCTATCTTTGCAGGCTGGAAACGAGCCAGGGCATACATGCAAAGTTGTTCTGGTATCATTCTCTCCCTTCTTCCTCCACCATCCACCTGCTAAAGTGCCGGGTCTTTCCTTCCTTCCTGTGATTAATCTCACATTTGTTCAGCATGCATTAACTAGGTCCTGATGTAGTTGTATGGCAGATTTGGCTACTGAATAAGCGGAGTTTTCCAGAAGTTGAATAAAAAATCAACATCCTCCATACCTGGGACTGTGGTATGCAACCCGGAATGACACCACGCAGAGCACTTACTAAGTGGATGTGACAGGAAGAACCGCAGCAAGAATGCAGGTTGATAGGTGCCATTTCGATGGAGTGACCTGTCTAGAGTCATTGTCAGGCTGACAGATACTCTGGCCTCTGGGAGTGGGGTGTACTTTTTATACTTGGGCCTGTGCTGGAGAGTCACATAACAGCAGGTGAAGTCTTGCTGGGTCAAGTCGGTCACATCCGGCCACATGCTGTATACCATCACACCCCTTTACTGAGTTCTATGGTGAGCCTCATTCTGGGTCAGTCACTTTATAACAACCCTGAAGTAGGTTTTGTCAGGCCCACCTTTTATTTATTTATTTTTTGCAGATGGGAAATTAAGGACTCCAAGAAGTGAAGCCATGTGCCCAAAGTCACAGTTAAAATGCAAGAATGTGGACTGAAAACCAGGTCTGTGAGGCTCTGGGGTCTGGGCTCCTTCCACTGGTGGAGTCAGAAAGATATGGGCTCTGAGCAGTCTTCAACCCCTTACCAAGTTTGTGACTTGAGCACAGGTCTTTAACCTTTCCAAGATGCCCCTTCTTGTTCTATAAAACAGGGGCAACGATGCAGCTAACTTCTGGGGGCTGTGTGAGGACTCGGTGTGGATAGTTTGCAGAATGCACTTAGCACAGTGCCTGGTCTGGAGTGGGCAATTGGCCCAAAGTCACTATTCTGAGGTCACCAGCTCCTTCTCCCTTCTGTGAGGCATAAGAGACTAAGAGACAGCTCTTAGCTGTCTTCTTTGCAAGCAGTGTTTTCAACCCAGCTGTCTTCTTTGCAAGCAGTGTTTTCAACCCAGGAGAGGAAAGCTTTTCCCTCTGGGAAGCCACAGCTGCATTTGAATTAAAAGCATACCTGGATGGTCCAAGAAGTGGAAGCCACTTTTCCCTTGCCATGTGATTTTTAAAACATCACCTAACCCGTATGTTGTTTTTCCTATGGAATAACTTGAATAATCCATGACTCAGACAGGTGTGTTAGGATGATAATTTATTTTTATTCTCCCGCAGGTAAATTAACCATAGAGTAGACTTGTCCTGGTAAGATGAAGACCGTGGCTGCTTCTCCAGCAACTCAGCTCACTGCTTTCTGGACCATCATCTGTGACCACTACTGTGTACTGTGAGACAGAACGTTAATTGGAATATGTTTCAGAGCCAGGAATCATTAGACAGGTAGAAATTCTATTTGAGTGTCCCTGGATACATAAAATCAGTCATAGAGAAGTGACTTTTGGATAATCTGCTGATTTGCCACATTCAGGCATTGATATGGACCATTGAGACTTGATGGGGTTGTGCTGACTACAACCTGAGAGCCTGTGTTGCCTAGAAATTCACTGGTACAGGCACCTGGGTGGCTCAGTCGCTTAAGCACCCACCTTCAGCTCAGGTCATGATCTCGGGGTCCTGGGATCGGCTGGAATCCCGTCCCTACTCAGTGGAGAGTCTGCTTCTCCCTCTCTTCTGTCCCTCCCCGTTGTTCATGTGCTCTCTCTTGCTCTCTCTCTCTCTCAACTAAATAAATAAAAATCTAAAAAAATAAAATCGCTGGTTCTCCCATAGAACTCTATCCTCTGAGAAGTGTTGGAGAAATCAAGTGATGACCACTTATAATGACTGTTTGGCTACAGTCTTTGAGGCTGCTAGCATTAGGAGGTACTGTTAAGAAAAAAAGAGGTGGGGGGGGGGACTCCGTTTGACCTCTAGAAAGCCCTAATGATAGCCCAGTGCTGGAAGAAACATTGTAAGAAACATTATCTACAAGTCTCTTTTGTAAATCTCTGACCAGAGAGGAATGTAACTTTCCACTCAATCACTCTTATGAGTGGGAGGGAGAGGCTCATCTACTACTCCTCAGCCTTTGTTTAGGCCATCAGAGTTGAATTTTGGTTCCAGATGCATGTGACCAGTCTTCGTTGTGATGGGTGTGATTAGAATCATAGTTTACACCATGCATAAAATGACAAAGGGATGTAGAAAAGGGATGTAGAGCTTGTGTTCTGCGAACCTCCTCTTTTTAAGAAATGGGCTCAAGAGGTAAAGTGACTTTCTCAAATCCACCCACCCATTTAATGCTGGAGCTGGGACTAGGGCACAAGTCTGGTGACCCCTGCAGCAACACTCTTTCTCCACATGGTGCTGTGTCTCATCTGATGTAGGTAGATACATGGTATTGCATGATGAGATGCTGGGAAGGAAACTGACTTTTATTAGAACGCTGTTTCCTAGGAACCACGTTAGGTGTTTCATCTACACCGGCTCCTTTTATTGTCACACTCTTCTGCCAGGGCGAGATCACCATTAAGCCATTTTCCCACAGATGGAGAGAGGTTAACCTACTGGGCTGTAAGACCACAAAGCTCTTTCCTCTGGGAAGAGAAGAAAGTGATAAGGGTGGTGAAATGGTCCAGAAAGGAAACAGATGGAATCTTGCACAGTTTTGTTTAGCTACCTCCACACATTGTACATTTTCAGGTGGGGTTATCCCTGAGACACCAGAGAACAGCCCTGTCCTAGGGCAGACCATAATATGTCATGCCTCAAGTGACATCAGTATATAATATATCTGGGACAGGGACAAGGCTGAAAAATTTTTACCCATAAAAGTTGCAGAGGCACACAGGAACTTTAGAATCTTGAGAGAGAAGGTGTCCCCAGCTTTACTTGCAGGGAGAGGCTACTATGTTTCTGGTCCAGACGCTAACGCCTCCAGGATTTCTCTGTCCATATCAACAGATAAATATTTTTGCAGGGCCTACTTGACTATAAACCAATGATTATAGCTATATCTAACCTATTAGAACCAATCTATATGACCCTTGATAGGACCTAAATCCATTACCAACTTTTCCTGGGAGAAGAGGTATCATCAGGATAGGTATAGTCCTTTCATCTTGCAGTCCAGAATGCCTAGCACAGTTCTTGGATCCTAGTACTTAATATAAGGGCTAATGGAAGCAAATGTGTATTGAGCTACCGGACTGGATAAATGAAATCGCTTTCTAGTTAGCCTTGGAAGATTCAGGAGGGACTTTCCAGAAAAAGGTGAGCCTTTATGAAAGTTATGAAAAAAGAGGAAAGAAGTGGAGTATACAACTTCTTCCAAGAGGAAAAAGCCAATTTCTATTGTGATAGCATTTTAGAAGGGATATTTAAGTACCTTTATGTTTCTGCTACTATCCCTCTTCCAGGGCCCTTCTCTGAAGAAGGTTCTGTTCCATCATAGGTCACTGAGAAAACCTAGATGTCTTTTTGAGTCCTCCTCACCCTGAAAGAAAGGCAGGTAACAATGGTATTCAATTTTTTTTAGGGGTATAGAACACCAATGATTAAGCTATTAGTGTAAACCTACCGAGAAAATGCCTCTCAAGTATTGTGAGAATAAATAATCAAACCAAACGCTTTCATATCCAGCACAAAACAACAATGAATTGATTTACTCAGACACGATCAGAGCAAGAAAGAAATAACATTCTGGTTTTAATGGCCAAAGGAAAGGGAAAAGGAACCCAAACTCTGCAGGTGCTGGTGACACTCTGGCAAGTTGTCCTTTGGGATGTAATTTAAGAAATAACTGGCCCTTGCATTAGGGAGAAATAGGACTGCAGAGGCTTTTGTGCAGGAGAACTGCCCAGGTGTGGGGCTGCATGGAGGCTCAGCCAGGTAGCTAGCTGGCTGCTGCAGCCTTGGCGTGGCTCCCATTTGGCCCAGAAGACACTAAGAACACTGCTGGGTGAGCTGCCATGAGGTGGTGATGGATCGCGTCTGTGGCCTGATTCCTGAGGAGCCATGGATTCACTGCAGCGTGCCGTGGCCATATGTGAGCCCAGGCCACACGTGAGGTTCTCCTAGGAGGAGGAAGGAGAAGCCACATGACATAGCTTCTACATCTTTTATTGTAGCAATCATATTTGAATGAGCCAGAGTCCAGGCTTTCCCAGACAGCATGGTCTGCAAGTTAAGAGACTCTGTACCCTGATGGCAGGGCTATGGGATTTGGGGAAGCAATGAAGGGTTGACTGGCTCCTGAAGTTGAGCAACTACATGGTCTTCACCTCCTGGAGGGCTCAGAAATGAAAGGAGACAATTCTGGAGCCACCACATGGGATGGATGGAACCTTCGAGGCCTTTCAACCTTCTAGGGTTTGCAGTTCTCCTGCAACAGCTATGCCAAATGATTACTCTGACTGAACCCTTCTAGTGGCAGGAAATTCACTCTCTGGGGCATCTTACAAAGCTAGATAACTTTTCCAACCTTCCCAAGAGTCCCATTCCAACCTGTATATGCTGGGTCAACCATCAGCACATTTTCACTCTCAAGAACTTTGTGGCTGTCAAGGTGTGTGAGAGGTGTGTGAGAGATGGACCTTTCCATACTGGGAGGGTTCCTATAGTTTGGGGAGGGGGATCCTTTCTCTAATTTAGGGGCCTTCTTTTTCTGTGGGCCCTTTCATCTTTTCCACATATACTTATCCAAATTGTCCTCAACCATGACCACACATTAGAATCAACTAGAAAATTAGAAGAAAAAAAAAATCTTAATGCCAGACCTCACCAAAGCATCCTGTCTGGGGTTTGAACCAAAGCACTGGTATTTTTAAAGTTCCCCAGATGATTCCACTGTGTTAAGTTTAAGAACCACTTGTTCTATTCACAGAATCTGGTTAACCTCTTTAAAAGGTCATGCTGCAGAATAAAACATCCCAGATTTGAGGCCTCTCTCATTTGGGCAGCTCTTTGTGTTGTTGTGTTCTCATGTGTTCTTTGGGGATAACAGCAGTCCTGTCTGAAAAGAGTTGTCAAAAGAACTGCCCGAGGACAAGCTAAGTCTAGAGGGTCTCTGGCATGTAATATGTGTTTTATAAAGTTTGACTCAGGGCCTGGGACAGGGCCTACCCAATGTTAGCGCAACATATGTGGTCTTACTACAAGCCAAGCCTTAGCCTATACAATTCATATGTACTGGTTAGTGGACTTTGTCGCCTCGAAGACATAAGCAAAATGTGTCTTCAGGACATTTTACCTGGCAGGGCATATTGCTCCAGATTATCTATTTAATGTACCTCTCAGTGAAAAACCTGTATCTCTTGTCATCCCATATGTCTTCTTGCCTCCCACCAAAATCCCTCCTAAAGCTCTTCTATGAAAATTCTGTACACTTTCAAAACTAATTTCCGAGCTCCTCAATGGTCAGTCAACCTTTTCTTGTCCATTGTCAAGCCCACTGTTTGTTAATGAGCTAGGCATAACAGATGCCCAGTAAATTCTTTGTGGAATGATGAAATTGATCTTGGAATAACTATGCTAATATTTTTAGGCAAAAGAGAGGGAGGAAGACTGAATTCTCGGGAATCGTGAGGTAGTGGGGGATGCCTACTTATGTTCTAGGCACTTTTCATGCATCGTTAATTTTCACAACTGTAGGAGATGAATGTTCAGGTAATCTTTTGCTGTGTAACAAAGCACGCCAGGACTGAGTCTCTGAAGGCAACAATTCTTTAGTTTGTGAATTTGTAATTAGGTGGGAGCACAACAGGGAGAGCTCCCTGCTCCCAAGATAGCTCCACAGAGGACAGCAGCATCTTCTTTCTTTCTTTCTTTCTTTCAAGATTTTATTTATTGGATAAAGATCACAAGTAGATGGAGAGGCAGGCAGAGAGAGAGAGGGGGGAAGCAGGCTTCCCGCCCAGCAGAGAGCCCGATGTGGGGCTCGATCCCAGGACCCTGGGATCATGACCTGAGATGAAGGCAGAGGCTTTAAGCCACTGAGCCACCCAGGCGCCCCTAGTATCCACTTTCAAGACCGCTCCCTTCAGCCATTATGGAACAACCTTGGTAGCCTAGGGTCCTCACTTGCAACCCCAGGTTGGCTCTGGGTTGGATGGATTAGAATAGGAAACTCTTGCCAGGAGAATGCAGCTCTCTATCTCAGCCTCTCTACTCCCCATTCTAAGGGGAGCTGTGTCTGTGCTTGGGGAGAAGCCAAGCCAAGCAAAAGATTTCAACAGAGAACGGAGGAAACACACCCACTGAGGTTCTCATAGCAACACAATCACGCACAGGCAGCAGCCTATTTCGGTGGGAGCTTGTCTCAGCTCCCCTCCTCCCTGGTTAGTCACAGAATGGATGCACTGCACAGGCAGAAACAGTGTGGGGTAGGGTGGGGGGAGAGTGGTGTACTGAAAGTCCAGAAGCTGGGGAGCTGCTCTCAGACGTTCCCTCGGCTGACCAAAGGAACATGGACAAATGTCATCCTTTCTCTGATCGCCGGGTCATTATTTATAAAATGAGAGGACGAAACGCCATGAGGACCTTTCCTTTCTGATTTTCATTGATTGTATGAATACCGAGGCTCTCTTGGTAGGGGATGAGATTTCTCAATCTTTTGTTTCTGAGAAAGATGCTAAGAGAAATTTGGGTCCAAGAGGGTAAAAGTCATTCTTCAGGTTCATCACATTCATCCCCCTGTAACATTCTGCATGTTGGCAGGCTGTGAACGGGAAGGAGGATGACCACATGTTGCAAAAGATTCTGCTCATTCACCCCAACGCTAGTCAAGGTCTGTGGTCTGAGAAAGGAAAAGGTTAAGGAGTTAGGCTCATTCTTTCATTTATATTCACTTCTTCTACAACACACACACACACACACACACACACACACACACCCCACACTCCCAGGAGCCCATTAACTTAAGCCTATTGCCCATTGTCTCATCACTCTTTTTCCTCTCCACTCCCACTTCTCTCCCTCCTCCACTTATTGCAGTGAATCCTCTCTTTCCCCTAGCATCAGGTGATGGAGGCATCTTTAGATTCTGGCCCATTTCTTCAATGGACTCTGAGGTTAGTTGAGGACAACCAGGCTCACATTTCCTGGCTGTCAAAGGTGATGATAAAAACAAATAGGGCATACATGCGGGACTGATCTCCCTATGTAAGTACGGGGTTGAAGTGAAGAGAGCCAGGGGGCTCAGGAGCGTCTTTCAGGTTCCTGTCCTTGACTTGTGGGTTGAAAGCTTGAAAGTGCAGCTGTCTTTGAAGAGGTCCAGTCTGACTGGCCTGTTGCAAAGGGAGAGACAGAGTGCCTCCCCCTTGTTCTATTTCCCACCCGCCTGACAGATGGCCAGTAAGACAGAGAAAAAGAAGCTCTCAAAGTGAAGACAAGAATGCATTGTATAAAAATTCACACCCCCTGCTGCCGCCCAAACTCCCTTAAAAAAGGATCAAGAGAATCCTAATGGGTATGTGACATCCTCCCTCTCTCCCATAGAAGGGACTTCAAAATCTGGTGACGATGGGGGAGGGGTGAAGAGGGAAAAGAGAAATGTGTGGGCAGGGGGCTGCTAGGGAAGACTGAGGTAGGGGGAACACGACTGCAGGCGCATCCATTTGACTTTCTCCTTCTGTCTTTCCCAAACCACCTCTGACTGAACCTCTGGCCCAACGTCTCAGCCTGACAGAGGTTTGGAGCCTTGAGTGCCTGGACAGGGTCAGTGGGAGAAAAGGAGAGATGATCACACACTTAGTCCTAGAGTTGAAGGAGTTAAAGACCCTTCCTCACCCAGACACCCACCCCTTAGCTCCCGAAACCATAATTTGCCAAGGAAGGAACCAAGAACTGACGGAGGAGCTGGGGAGTAGGGGGTGGGGTGGGGTGGGGGCGAGGTAACTATGGCCCAATCTTGCCCAGAGCTGGTCCTCGGTGGGAGGACGAACACCCGGGTCTAAGAACCTGCAAGAGCCCAGCTCCGGCGCCTGCTTTCTCCGAGCCTCCCGCGTGCCCCTGCAGCGTCCGCACGGCCCTTGCCCTCGCTCAAGTTGTCCACAGCGCCCGGGAGTGGAGGCGGCCAAGAGACCCCTGGAGCCGGGAGGGGGAGGCGGCGGGCCGGGGGGCGCTGGGGGCCCTCCGTCTGCGCCCAGCCGCCGCCCGCTCTACCGAACCTCCTACCCCGCCCCCACTCACCCGGCTCAGCCCCTAGGAGAGACGCGCAGGAAGCGTGTTGCTTCGCCCAGCCGATCTGCAGAAGTTGAGAGGAGTTGGTGGCTGCCTCCGGCCGGCCGGACTTTGAGATCAGCGGAGAGAGGAGACGCCGCCGCTGCCGCGGAGCCTTCGGGACTGCCTCCCTCCAGCTTAGCCCGCAGCGCGGGTGGAGAGGGGCGGGGAGGGGGTCGGGTGCGCGAGAAGAACTTGAAACTGTGTGAAGGAATCCGAAGCAGATGAGAAGGGAGGAAAATAAAACAAAGTGGAGACTGCAGAAAAGACTCAACCGTAGTTGATTGTATAGGCTAACGCTCCAGCAGAGGGGCTGGGTTGGTTTTTTTTTTTTTTTTTTTTCCTCCCATTCTCTCTCTCTCTCTTTTTCTCTCTCTCTCTTTTAAAGCTACACCAGCTCTCTCTTTCTCTACTATCTCTGTATCACCAAACCCTTGCTGGCTCTTATGGGCATGAAACACTCCTCCCGCTGCCTGCTCCTAAGGAGGAAAATGG
The DNA here is from genome assembly GCF_030435805.1 of Mustela lutreola. Taxonomy (NCBI): domain Eukaryota; kingdom Metazoa; phylum Chordata; class Mammalia; order Carnivora; family Mustelidae; genus Mustela; species Mustela lutreola. The sequence goes on from NC_081297.1 coordinate 45,506,932, forward strand.
CGGAGAACGCTGCCGAGAACACCGAGGTAAGAAGGCGAGAGGGCCGGGGCTCTCGGCGACCCGGTCAGCCCACCCCGGACCACCGCGCCGCCGCCGCTGTTGCTGCCGCCGCTGCCGCCGCTGCCGCCGCCGCCGCCGCTGCTCTGCACCTAGTGCCAAACTTTCCCCGGCTCCATCCCGCTTGCTTCTGCCGGCCGTTTGTGTGTGTGTGTGTGTGTGTGTGTGTGTGTGTGTGTGTGTTGGGGGAAAGACAGTGCATGTCTCAGGTCCCCTCCCTCTTGAAAATGCAAAAGAGTCGCTCTCACCCCATCTTCCTCTCCTGCCACCCGCTGCTCGCTTCTCTTTCCCCAAGTCCCAAACCCTGGGCAGCAGGGCTCCCCTGCCCTCTCCTCTGGGCTGCATTAGGGGTCCAGAGTCCCGGCTTTGTGCAAAGCTGGGATGGGTGATCCTGGGGCCACGTTTGCTCCCTGCAGTGCCTTGACAACATCTCCAGCAGCTGCCTCAGCTTTACCCTTCAAGCTCCTGTCAGTCCCCAGTTCTCGGTCCCCGCAGTACCGCGGGAGAGCTCCGGGCCGTTGGGGGGTGGTGGGGGGCAAACCGCACCGGTGGTGGGACTTGGGCACCACCAACAGACCCTCCCGCCCAGATCCGGGCCCGGGAGAGGTCTGCAGTCCTCGAACATTTGAGCCGCCTCGCGGGCGCTAAACCCGGGTGGGGAGCACTGGCCGCTGCCACCTTCAGAACCAGGGACAGCGCCCGCTCCTGCCGCAGCCCAGCCCGCGCTGGTGGGGGCTCCGCGCCGCAGGCTGCAGCGACAAATCGGTCTGCAACCTCTGGTCCCGCAGCAGCTTTGGAAGAGGTCGCTCTGGCACCGCAAATTGTGTTCTTGCTCCCCTTTCTCTGCTCTCGAGTTGGCCGTGAGCCTCTAAGAGCCCTGCTGGGTTTTGCGTCCGGAGACTGGAGGCTGTGTTGCCTAGCCTCACACTGACCCTGCTGTCGATACAACTGGACTAGTCCGTCGGCTCTAGGCACCTGTAGTCACGAAGGGGATCAGCGTGGGCAGCCCCCTTACCTTCCTGGAGAAACGGTGCGCCGAGGTGGGGGCGGAGTGGGGGTATGTGTGTGAAGATCATCCCTTACTCGGTGGCAGGAAAAAGACAGAGAGCAAACTCCCGGGCTCTATTAATAGCCGGGTGTCTGGTGGGGCTGCCGTACATTTCACATATGGTTACCCATATGCAGCGTGGGGCGGGGATGGAGGTGTGGCGCGGGGATTGTCCCTCTGTCTTGCTGGAATGCAAAAAGGTGCAGAGACCCTTCCGATCTTCTTCAGTAAGGTCTTAACTGCAGCTAACCCTTACCCCACAGCATTGGCAACAAAGCTTTTGCAATCCCTATTCTCTGAGAGGCTAGAAGCAGCATGCATTTGGCAATTGTTGATTTCAAAAAACAAACACGCTGTGGGGCTTGAAAACAGTAGGACATTCAGTAGCTAACGCTGTCTCCTTGAGTTAGGGCAAAGCCAGCATGCCTACCGTCCCCTGGACACTTCCTCTTCCCAGCCAGCAAAGACGCCTAGCCTCACAGCAGAGAGTTAGCTTTACCAATCCCCTTGCACTCCTCCCTCTGATCGCCCACCCCTGGAAGAGATTGCTAAAAATAGCTCAGAGTCAAGGCTGCACTTCTGTAAAGTGTTGGACCAGTGGGCACGTAACAGTCTCTGCAGCCAGGTGGCTGGAACAGCTTTCTCCTGCTCCCTGCTCTTCCCTCCCCCATCTCGGTTTCTTAAAAAAAAAAAAAAAAAAAAAAAAAAAAGTTTTCACTGGTCTCTAAACCCCCGCACTCCGGCTGTTGTGCTTGGTCTGGGGTGCAGACCCCTGCCAGATTCCGCAGTGTGCAGTAGTGGCTGCTGAGCTCCCCACCTTGGCCAGGGTTAAAGGCGTCCAGAGCAGGCAGAGTGATGCGCGCCAGGCTATTTTTACTTGCTTCCCCCGCGCCTCCAAGCTCCCCCTTCTCAGCAGTTGCACATGCCAGCTCTGCTCAAGGCATCAATGAAAACAGCAGTAGAGGCAGCCGAGTTCCTGGGAGGAAAAAAAAAAAATTAAAACACGTTGCATGCCTGGCACAAAGGTGGGGGTGGGGAGGGAGAGACCCAGCTGGGGCTCTTGGAGAGGAGTGAGTCTGGGGGTTCAGTACTTAGCAACTTCCCTTGAGAAGGAGAGGATATAGACTTGGTCAAACGTGCCCAGTGGAGGCATCCAGGCGCGTGACAATCACTTGGTTTTCCTCCAGGAACTGGCTGTTTTTGGAATACACCAAGACTAGAGCAGTATTTCCAAAAGTGGAGGTATTATGGGTTTGCCTGCATTATGGTGAGAGAGAGAGAGAGGGAGAGAGAGAGAGAGGCAAGGACACCTGTGTGTGTGTGTGTGTGTGTGTGTGTGTGTATGTGTGTGTGTGTGTGCATGTGCGTGCGCCCAGGGAATGCTGATTGTGGTAGTGGTCCTTGTTGACAATTCAATGTCTTTATCAGACACTGTAACCAGGAATAATAGGTACTTTAGAATGAAAGATGGAGGCAACCAGGTCCCCGCCCATAAGGAGCTCGCAGTCTGGTGGACCACAGTGCCTAGTAATTCGGATAATTCTGTAGCATGTTTTCTTGCCTTTTGTTAGTGTTGTTTGCAAGCACTTTATCTCCTTTCCTCTTACAATAATCCCGTGAGGTAAGCAAAGGTTAGTATTCATTTCATGTCCGCATATTATAAATGAGGACACTGGAGCTGGGAGGTCAAGCAGTTTCTGAGAGTCACCTGATGGGCTAGGATAGCCCTGGGACACAGACTGCCGCCACTTCTGACTCATTGCCCTTTGCCCTACACTTGCTACTTTAAAAAAGATGGCATGTGTGAATGGAGTGGGTGAGGAGTGGGGGGACAGAGATACTTTGGAAGGGAGAGATGCAATGTTGGGGCGGGCAAGGACGATGACAGAAAGCATTTTTTTCACAAGGTAAAGATAGGCAGTGGGAGAAGAGGAAGAAAGTGAAGAATAAAGAATAAAGCTACTTATATTGTGAGCAAAGCCTCCCTCGTTAAGTGAAGTTCAGGGCTGGGGCAGTGGGAATATCAAGGGCGCAGGCTTGGTGGGCACAGTATGTTCTGGGTGGCCCTGTGTGCACTCTTTAACTACTTTGACTTCAGTCCCCCATGGGTTCCCCTTATGGTACAGACTAGGCATAGGATACAAGGAAATGCTCTGACAGCCCCTGGCACAGGGTATACACAAAGCAGTATTAGATCCACTTACGATGCTTTATCAGGTTCCTTGATATGTTTCTCCTCCTCAGCTATAGGTATTATCACCTCTGCTCCCTACACATCATCAGAAACTTTCTGACATGGCCTTCTGAAAGGTCTGCAAACCTCTAATCTGACTGTTCTGTTCTAATGTCTTATTCAGCTCACTATCAGTGCCCAAGGCCTGGTATCTTCACTTTTGCCTTCACCACAGCAGTAGTGTATCAGCCACAGGTCCTCTTCTCTAAACCCACCCCATTATCACTCAGAAGCACAAATTTGCTCAGGATCACACATCTCTTTAAAAACTTGCCATGTTGTCCTACTGCATACAGTATACAAGATAAAGCCCAGTTTCCCTAGAATAGTGTACTAAGTCCTTTAATATCTCCCCAGTGCAATTCGCTGAATAGACCACTTCCTGCCCAAATGCTTTTGTGTGTACTGGTCCCTCTGCCTGGGCTGCCCTTTCCCCTTCTTCTCTGGAGAAAAAAAAAAAAAATCTTCCTTAACTGGGTGGAAGGTCATTTCAACTCAAAAGTCATTTTCTCTGGGCAACCTTCTGGGATCTCCCCTCATGGAGAATGAGTACTCATTCTCCTTCTTCTGTGGTCTTACCACATGTCTCATTTTTCCCATTGTAAGCTGATTGGCTTTTTATATGTCTATTTCTTCAGTTAAATGATGCATTTTTGTTTTTGTTTTTGTTTTTTGTTTTTTTTTGTTGTGGTATACCCTGTTCCTAACACTGTGCCTGACACACAGTAAATAATAAATGTTGATTAAACTGATTTTTATGATTATGCACAAGCAAGCTCATGAGCCTTCTGGGTTTTAGTTACTCATGACTTTCTGAAAATTGGGCTTTCTATCTCCTACCCCTTTGCTACACTTCTGCTCAATTGTGGACATTTAAAACTCAAAATGAGTAAAGATTCTTGGAATCAAGTTGCTGCAGCAACTCAAAACATGGATACCTTTTGGATATTCATGTACCTATTCAATATTCTGTAATGGCTGACTCTTATTATGGGGTGTTCATCTGAATATCAGATAAATTGATTAATCACAATGCCCAATTATGAGCCATGGGGGAATAATGGGCTTTTCTGAGCTGTTGCTTGCTTTGCTGATTTTTGGTGAAAGCCTGATGCATTATTTATGATAATGACTCCCTGATTGCGGTTTTAGCACCTCAGAGGAGAGCCCCCAGGGGTGAGAAAAGAGTTTTAGCAAAGGAATCATTTTGGAGACTTTTTTTTTTTTTTTTTTTTTTTTTTTTTTTTACGTTCTATTGACTTACTGACCCAGGGAGAAAGAATAATTATGGGTTGGGGAAAATCTTACAATGGGACAATAGGGTTAGGGTACCAGTGAGTGCTGCTCTATGAATTGTAGGGAGCACAGAGCTGACTTCTGACATGGTGGAATTTGGTGGCTGTGGCTGAGGGATTCCTCTCCTCTGGAAGTTCTTTTCAGCTGAAGAATGTGGTTCTATAGTGCGGAGGTCAGTCATTTGAGGAGGAAGAGAACAAAAGATATCAGGATACAGGCCCGCTTCTTTGAGGATGGTCTGCATCCATGTCTCTTTCCAAAGAAAGAGAATGGGAGCTAACTATCTCAGCTCTAGAGTCAGACTGCTTGACTTAAAATCCAGCTCGGAACTCAGTAGATGTGGTGTTAGGTTGAATATAACTTAATCTCTCTGGGCCTCATAAAATTGTTGTGATGATTAAATGAGTTAATTCATGCAAAGGGTTTAGAATATGGCGAGTGCTCAATAAATGTTTATGATTATTATCCTGCTAGCTTTTAGGAGTCTTGCTGAAAAAGTGCAAACCGGATGAACTCTCCCACTTCCTTACTTCTCCAGCTGAAATGATCCATAAACAATAATCCACATTGATGTTTCCTCCCTCAGCAAACACCGATTTCAATCCTTAAGTGAGCTCAGGAGAATTAGGAAGATACCCCCCCCCCCCCCCCCCGCGAAATTCAGCTTTTCAGAGTCCTAAATTGGCTTTTGGCTGTCAAGAAGGGTGAAACACAACATTCTCGTCTCCAATTCAGGAGTGGGTTTCATTTCCTCTTCTTTGCTAACTGCAATGCAAAGTGATTATCACATACCAGTGTGGAACGTGCAAAAATCTATAAAAACAGTGCTTACACCTTGGAGTCTACTGTGCCAGCAGGGGAAAAGTGGGCAGCATGACAACGTGTGAACTGCCAAGGTAACTGGAAGCCGATTGTTGTGTGACTGTACTTATGATTGCACCATTGTGGAATGACTTAGTGAAAGCACGGAGAGAACACCAGCAGATAGGGACCTCCAAAAGGTCACTCTGTCCACACTCTCGCTGCTGAACATACTTACTTAACCCAGGACACCAAGCTGGTTGCTTGGTCTCTCACTGAAAAGCTCAGGAGAAGGTGATTTCCCCATCTTACGTATTTTGTATCCTGGTGGGAAGTTCTCCCAGAAGTGGAGTTCAGTCTCTTCTATTATAAATCCAGTCACTCTTGTTTATATTATTCCAAAAGGAGATAAAAACTGTCTGGTTGCCTTTGCATTTAGGGGCTGTGTTAGGACTGTCTCACCCTCACTACTGGCTATTGTTCCAAGGTGTTTCAGCCCCGTGTCTGTGATATTCTGACATTAGCCTTCTCCAATGAATAACTACCTATGATGGAGAGGGTTGTTTGTGAAGACTTGCCTTTCCTGTTATCCAGCCCATTGGATAGTTCACACATCAGATGGTTTTTCTACTTCACTTGTTATTAGAATTCCCTCAAGCACACAGCTTTCCCCAGATTTGTCATGGATGACCCATAAGTAAAGAGCTCTTTTAAAAGTGTAATTTTATAAGAGCAAACAGCTTTTCATTAAGTCATAGAATCTTAGAGCTGGATGGAAACTCAAATCATTTAAACCAAGAGATGGAAAATCTTCCCCAATATCACAGAGATTGTCAGTGCTGATGTTGAGACCATGTTTACAGCTAGGTCAATGCCATTTATACATTGGCATTTATTCATTGCCTTTGGTCCTTTAAATGTAGCATCTGATTTATTGCTCTTATTTTTTGTGCTAATTTTGTAGTATGTCCTGAAATGTAATATCAAAAACCAGAGTCTCTATACATATAATCTAGGAACTGTGTATAATGAGATCACGGTCCTTTTCAAATGACATTGAAAATGCTTTGGCCTATATCATCATGTTCAGTGTATGACATCACACATCATATACATACACACATGCACAATATAGCGTATGTCAGACATACATACATAACATTATGAGTTACATATTATCCCCATCATACAGATTAAGAAGCCAAAGCATAGATGGTTAGTGTTACTTGCCCAAGATCCCACAAGTAGTGAGTGATGGAATCGGGATTCAAACTCTTCTAGCCACCAAGACCCGTGCTTTTTTCCAGTCTACCAGGTTATGAAGGCATCTGAGGAACAGAGTAGAAACTTAAAATATGAAGAGAAAGAATGGAGAAATTAAGAGGAGAAATGAAGAATGGTGGATTTGGAAAAAAAGAAAAACAAGACATCAGTTCCGCTTTCCTTTTTCCAGGCTTTCTTTCCCTGCCTCCCCCACCACCCTGCCACCCTCCTTTTCACAGTCACCAGTGCTATGCCCTGTGGGTGGCAGGGACCTGATATGACTTGTGGCTGGGACAGTCCTTGTCCCACACCGCCTGCTCATGTAAGATATCCTTATGCCTAGAGTCCTTGTGGTGGGCTAGGGGAGAAACTCTTGTCTAACACAGTATGCCTCTTTTGGGGGAGGGGGTGAAAAGAATAGCAAAGACTTCAGAACAGGAACTTTGGGCTTTAGATGTCTCTCTGTGGTTTTATCACCTGTGTTTGTTTTCTAGGGATGCTGTAAGAAAGGATCGCAAACTGGCTGGCCTAAAACAACAGTAGTTCATTCTCTCACAGTTCTGAAGTCCAGAAGTCTGAAACCCAGGTGTCAGTAGGGCTGGTATCTTCTGGAGGTTCTTAGGGGGCGCTTCTCACTTCTTTCCTAACTTCTAGCTGCTGCCAGATATGCTCGATATTTTTTGGCATGTCAACACATTGCTGCAATCTCTGCCTTCATCTTCACATGGCCCTCTTCCCCATGTCTATGTGTGTGTCTGCATTTCTGCCTCTTTATAAGCACACCAGTCATACTGGATTAGAGTCCAACCTAATCTAGTATGATCTTGTCTGAACTTGATTATGTCTGCAAAGAACTTACTTCCAGAAAGTTTCATATTCTTGGTGCAGGGGTTAGGACTTCACATTTTTGGGGAGGGTACTTGATTCAACTTGGTTCAACCCACATCCTCTGACACAGGGTCCACATGTATTAGGTCTGAGTTGAAAATGAAGACGAATGACTGCATGAATACATATTTCAGCCTGAGAATCGTTGCAAAGTTGATGAAGGTAGTTTCTCTCTTTCAAGTCCCTTTCCTCCTGCTAGCTCAGCTGTCCACCTTGCCCGCTGGCTTCTCAGTGTCTCGACTGGGTCTTCCTCCCTTACAGAATAGAAATAATTATAATAAGAGCTGCAATTTTAACGTCCATATTGTGCATTGGGCACAGTGTTAAGTGCTTTTAAGCATCACTTTATTTAATTTACCCAAGAAGATTACAATGCAGCTCTTTCTATTTCTATTTTGCAGTTAAAGAAGTGGGAACTTGCAGTGGTTGATTACAGAGCTAGAAAGTAACCAAGGTGAGGTATTCTCAGAACTGTAATGTGCTTTGCTGTTGACTTGGGTCTCTCTCCTGTTTTTATCCACATCCCCAACTTTGAGCTTATTTGCGTCTTTGCCCCACACAAGCTCCCACTTGCTGAAAGCTTGGGGGATTTGGGAAGGAACTGATACACTTCTATGTATATTCCAGAAAGGCCCTATGGTGAATTGGAGCCCCTCCTTCTGTAACAGGCTCCATGTATTAGATTGCCTCAACCACCTAGGAGGTTTGCTTTGTCTTTGCCAAAGGAATTATTTCAGAGGTAGAACTGCGAGCCATTACTAGTTTCTTTGAGGGGAAATTCTGGAAGGCAGGAGGGATAAGGATTTTCTTGGTACCTTCCAGTTAAACCATGTGGGCTGCTGACTTCTCACTGGAGGTGGTTTTGTGTGAAGCGTACAGCCCCTGGGACTGGGTAGGCCTGGGGTGGGTACCATCCCAGGTACTTGCCTGCGCAAGGTACCATCATTGTCTGTGCCTTAGCCTCATCACCTATGATGGTGATAGCGCTTTATCCCATTTAGTTATCATGGGGATTAAACAAATTATTTCACATAAAGCACACTCCAGGCACATGGTAAATGCTCAAGAAAGATAAGCTATTATTTGTAATCTGGGCTTATCCAGTGCTGTCCCAGAAGGGGGGTGGATGGATAAAGGGCCTTTACCACTGATATGATAGAGCCAGTTTTGGCAGAGCTAGAGCAGAACAGTCAAAGAAGGGCATCTTTGATTCAAATTACTCAATCTCTGAATTACCAATTCAGCAGGAGCCGTGAAGACAAGGCTCTTTAGCCCCCTAGGGCTCAGGGACCACTAGCCCCCATGTGAAGTGTTTCAGTCACAGGAGGGACAAGGTTCTCTGTGACCCACAGGCTGGCCTACCCAACTCCCAGCTCTCGGAAGCAGGTGTTCGGCAACATTTAAAGAATGAGATGGAGACCTCACTGAGTATCTACAGATGTGAGAGAAATGGGAGAGGAGAGAGTTTCAATCACGCTTGGTTGTAGACCTTCTGAGGGACGGCCCAATACCTCAGACTTGTCTGTGCCCTTTGTAAGGCTTGCTGCTAGGAAGAGAGCAATTCCTTCTTGATTACTGGATTGATCAATAACTTTCCCCCATGTTCCTACTGAGAGAAACTGAGGCACAGGAGAAAGGAAGAGAGAGGATAGAGATATTGCCCAGGCTCATGTGACAAATCAGATGTTTAATGACTGAGTTAAACTCCCTGTCCTCTTTGCCATGAATCTAGTAGAATACATGCCCTGCATGTGAGGCCTGACCCGAGGGAGGTTCAGCTCAAAGAGAACCAGGCTAATGCCACTATAAAGGGAAGGGCCATTAGCAAATTCATCAATTAGGGCCCTATTTGTAGCTCTATTGTGAAAGGTAATCTCTTGTTAGAGAAGTGAAATACAGTGGTGGCCTTTGAAAGCTGGGCCTGCTGGAAAATGAAAGGCTATAATTCCCATAGACGCCTTAAATTCAAGGACTTCATTTGTCCCTGACAAGCAGTTATGACAGTTGCTCTCTAAGGAGACTCCTTCAGACAGTCCTACAAAAATGATTACAGCCCATCAGAAGTGTAGACAGGATTCTAATTAAGGAATGCTCTTTACTTATGCACATTTGGTCAGCTCTTGCCTCCAGGTACATAGTAGGATAGCGAATAAAGGTAACAAACCTGCATATCACACATATACCACACCAGCTTCTTTTTGTTAGAATCTCTTTCTCCTCCCCCTTCTCCAGAATTAAAATTGTTCCAGGCTGGGATAGGGAAGCTCTTTGGAGTCAGACCTGAGTTCTCCTCTTCATCATTTTGGGATTCTAAAACCCATTTTACAGGTTAGCCATGAGGATTAAATCTGATCATGGAGTAAGATATAAAGAGGAATCTCAACAAATGTTTTCTTTTTTTCCCTTCCTGTTATAAATGTTTATCTGCCCAGGTTTTGTTCTGTTTTTAGGGAAAAATCTGTAGTTCAAAGTGAGAACAGTCCGTTCTAACATTCAGTTGAGTGGCTATAAATGACCTAATCCAGACTGGAGGGTGTGTGGGTGTCTCTAGGCAGGGATGTGTGTGTACACCTAAGTCCGGAGGTCTTATCATGCAGGAGTACATGCCTGTACACTTACCTACTTATCCTATGTGGTTTGCAATCTGTAGTAGGAGATACGTAAGGTGCACATTTAATTACTAGCCTGGAGCTTCTGAGCCTGACCGAGGATCTGAGGAGACAAATGGGGGAGTGTGTCATATGTGGGACCCATGCTGGTGTGAGGCTGAGTGTGGGAATCTGACAGAGAGTCTTACAGAGACAGATCTGACTTGTAGGGTCAGGAAGGTTATGCAGCCCTGACTTTGCTGATGGGTAACATTGATTATGCAATTCAGGCGCTGTGGCTTTCCTCTGGGCTGGGTTCTGAGTCACCTTCTTTTCTTACTACCCACCCAGGCTGTCTTATCCCCTCTCCTGGCTTCATTACTAGTTTATATGCTGATCATTCCCGGACTCCAAGCTGTAGCCTAGATCTCTCCTCTGAGCTTGGGCCCACATAGCTGACTGCCTACAGGACATCCCCACTTGGGTGTCTCACAGGCTTTCCTGAGGGATAGCATTCCCTCCACCACCCTGCCTGCCTCTCCTCCCGCTAATCCTCATCCTGCTCGGTGTCCATTCACCCGTCGTAAGCCTGGACTCTCCTATCACCCCTTTTCCACAATGAGTGATGATTCTACATCCCACGGGTTTGTCTCTTTGTCCTGAACTTGTCCTCCCATTTCTGGTCCCACTTTTGTAATCCTGGTTCATGGCCCCCCAATCTCTTGCTTGGATCTCCACAGTGATGTCCTGGACACTATCCCCACACCCTCCCTTTCCTTGCTTAGATTTATTCTCCCAGCAGAATGAATGTGTGTTCTAATGTGGAAATCTGATTCTACTTCTCACCTCTTTAACCCCCTTCAGTGACTTTTCCCTTATTATTTGGAGAAAGGTCCCCTCCTCAGCATAGCTCATAGAGCTCTATGAGTCATGCCCCTGAGCTCTTTTCCATTTTCCTTTCCTTCTTTTCTTATAAGTCCTTTCTGCCCGCTCCAACTATGCTCAACTTCTTCCCTCTATTCTCTGGGTACCTACCACTCTTCCTTCAGGTCTTTGCTTAGACAGCACCACTTCCTGGAAGCCTTCCTTGATACCAAGTCTGGCTTAGTTCTGTCACCCACGTGATCCCATAGTACCTGTGCATTCCTTGTCATGGCACATATCACACTGTACTTGCTGGTTTCCTTGTCTATAAGCCCCCATAAATTTTGTGAGAGTAGAAAGTCTCTGCTGTTCACCATTGAATCCCAGCACCCACTACAGTGTCTAGACCCATTAGAGGTTTAAAACCATTGAATGATCAATTCAATCAATAATCATCAATGACCATTCAATCAATTTCAATCAATGATCATTGAAAATCAATGAATGATCATTGCTATATACACCTTTCCTGTATTGAAAATGTCCTATGGATGCTATTGTTTAAATGGATATCTATTGGTCCCTTCCTAACACACTGGTCTCAACTATGTCGCATAGGATCCCCTATAACAAGAAATCTTCCTGACCCAAAGCATGCTGTAGTTAAGTGTCCCATTTAGATGTCCCAGTAGTGTAGAAAGAGTTGCTGATGAATAAAGCTAGAATTGTAGGAAGAAGGTTTATAGTCAAGGCAAACTGGCTAAGAGGAGATTTTTGAACAAACAAGGGTGTAAGTTTAATACCCTCCTGAACAGTCAAGGTGTCTATTCCAGAAAGGGTGGGGGTCAGGATTTTGCCTGGGTGATTGGGAATTACCTGTACTTTAGTAGTGGCAAGATGCAGCAGAGAGACCATGGAGCCTCCCCTGAAAACTCTGAGGCAGAAGAGTTTGGGGGTTTGGATCAACAATATATTTATTCCCAGCCTTACAGGCTGATGTGAACAGGAGTCCTAGTGGTGTATGTCCTCAGATAAGAGATTCTGAACTACCCTGAGGCTTTGGCTCCTAACTGCAGCCTCCTGCTCTGGGGCTCAGATGCTCTCTAGAGTGAACATGACTCCTGCCCCTAGCTTTGCCCAGGCTCTTTTGTTCAGGGTTATATTGGTCCAGCACTGCTATTCATTCCTGTGTTTATGAGGTTAAAAACAAGATGCTCCATATTCTAAGATGTAGAGAAAACCATATCAATGTCTTGAGCTGCCAGTACTGCAGGGTCCTAGGACTTTAGCCACAAAATCAGATCTGGTGGCTTCTCTTAGAGGCTTCACTGAAGCTCTACCAGACCTGAACCCACCTCCTTTTCTTCTTCCAGCTCTACTCCAGCATCAAAGATCCACAGTCTCAGAGTTCTTGAAATCCACTCCCCCACCCCTGGAGTGTACTCTACTTAATCTAGTCAAGACAATCAGGTCCTGCCCTAAGACTAAGGAGGGACTGCCTCAACTTGCCTTGATTATTTGCTCCAGTTCCTTAGGCCCTCAGCTCATAGTAGGTAGTATAGAAGGAGTTGAGAACAAAAACAGGCAGAGCCCATGATCCTTACTCTTTTGTCATCTGCCTTCTACAACTCTCAGCTACCAAATGAAAAATGGATGAGTTGATCCTAATCTATCCTACTTGATAGGGGTGCCTTTGAACTAAATGAGAGAAAGGGAGTAAGGCCATTTGGGAAAGGGAGGAGGTATTGTGCAAGACTCAAACTTTGTTGTGATTCACTTGCTATCTCAAGTGCCTCCCAGAGCAACGTTATGCCAATTTCCCCTTATTGAGTTGTCAGTGGAGTTGGAGACAAGCTCATCGCCATCCTCCACATGGCTTCCCCTTCCAGACATGCCCACGTGTGCTAAATTCGTGCTGTGCAAAATGGGAGATGTTTTCCCCTTCGGTGGCAAATGGCATAGAACGTGGAGGTTTGGGGAAAAGCAAAACGTTGCTGTCAATCTGGACTTTGGCTTGGTGAGGAGCAGACCTTTTTAGGGTCCTGATTTGAACAAACAGTGTCAGGGTAGAGCTTTCAGGCAGCTACTTATCTGGCAAAGAGTGAATCTTCCTCCAGAAACCTCTGCCTTCATTTTTGTTTTCCACCTGCTGGCTCAGTCTGCTCTGTTCTCTCTCATTTCCCAGGCATGGCTTCTAGACTTCTAAGAGTAATGGCTCTTTCTTTTTCAGGCAGGAGAGAAGATGAAGGGCTTATCATTCAGGTGGCAGGGGGAGACAACCTTAGCTTCTTGGTTCTGGGCTCTGTGGGCCTGGATCTTGGAGAGCATCCAGGCTCTGGGAGCAGTTCTTTAATACCCACTCAACTAGGCAGCTGAGCATAACTTTACTGGTGTCACAGGTCTAGCCTGTTCTGAATGTGTGCAGGACTAAAAGGGGGGGGGAAATAAAAGGGAAGGTTTGAGCTTCAGATTTTTTGAAGCCATACTTCTTCATCTTCCCCAGTGTGCAGTGCAAGACCATCATTTCTAAAGTGCTGGGATCTGGCTTATCTCCCAGATACAAGCCCTAGCCAGGATGTCATACTCCTTGGTGTACCCTGGCTGGAGCAAGAACCTGAGCTTCATACTGAGGGCCTGGGGAAGGGCTGATCCAATGTTATGCTCTTCTGATGTGACCTCATCACCAACCTTGGAGACCTCCTTCCCCTATTACCAAATGTTATGGATTCTCATTGCACATGACCAATCTATGACATTAGACACTGTTGGTAGTTGTGTTTTTCTTGATAGCATCTCCTCTTTGGTGTTTGAAGCCCTACTTTCTCCTGCCTCTCCCACATTTCTGATTTTTCTCCCAATCTCTCATGTGGATTCTTTTCCCCTTCACCTCTTAGTGATCCTCTTTCCAGCTTACTGTCCCTCTTCCATGCCTTGTGATGTCCAGACCTTGGCTGGATTTCTCTTTCTCAGGGTTTTGCAGGCACTTCAATTTCAGCATGACCCAAAATGAACTTATGTTTCCTCTGAACTTGCTCATCTGTGTCTCCCCGTGTGTGCCAGTCTTCATGAAGGCATTTCCATTCTCTCCTTCAGTCTAGTCAGAAATCGGGAATCATACCAGAGGCTTCTCTTATTCTCACCTCCCCTACCCTAATCCCAGATGATATATAACATAATCCTTTTAACTCTACTTTTAATTCTACTCTAACACCTCCTTTTCCTTATCCCTATTGCCTTAGATCAGACCCTCATTGTGTCTTGTCTGAGCCACTGTAACTGGCTTCCTTCTTCCCAGTTCTGCTCTTGCTCCTTGCCAGTCCTTTAGCTACACCAAAGCACAATGCTAAGGCCGTGGAAGGACTCAGTGATGTTCGTTGAATGAATGAATGAGTGAGTGAGTGAATGAGTTATGAGTAGAGATTACCTACTCAGAGGAGCAATGCAGGGTGATTGTTCTGAACTGGTTGCCTTTGTGAGTTAACATCAGGGGTTCTCTATCTCATTTGGCATTGGTGCTGAAAGTTGGGTATTAAGTAATTTTAGGATGAGGTCTAAGGGATTTGGGAGACCTGGTGATAGCCCAGGCTCTGCATCTTGCTTGCTATGGGACAGTTCTTTTCCGAGGCTGTCCTTGACCCTGAGAGTACTGCAAAATAAAGAATCGGGGAGTTTGAAGTTCTCAGTTTGTTCTGCATTTACCATATAGCATTATCCTTTAGGAGGGAGAAGAACAAAGATTACAACAAAGAACAAAGATTATCCTTTAGGAGGGAGAAGAACAAAGATTAGTGTGACCCTGGAGAAGTGGTTGAAGCCATAAGGAAGTAACCAGGTATTTCCTTACATGAAACATTGTTTAATACCCCCAGCATCATCCAATTCTCTCAGAAAGTTCTAATGTGAACTTCCATGCCCTCATTCTCCCTCTTTTCCTTATAACAGAATGGGCTTTATTCCTGGGGAATCTGGAAGCCTTTTGTCAGAGCTCTGACTTGTAAACCAAATCTAGTTTGTGCCTATTGAGTAAGGATTTTACATTTAGTTTGTGTAGCTGGTGTAGTTTGTCTGGGTGACCCTAAGAAGTCCCTTAGGCTATTTAGGCTGAGTTAATAACATTTTACCGATAGCCAGGGAACAGAACTTCATGACTCATTGAGGTCGCTTTCAGGTCTCTATCTGTTAAGTCAACTTTTCCAACTACAGGTTTTAGTGAATATAATTGTGCTCTATATTTGTACATGGTATCTTCTCTATCCATGGTAAGCTTTCCGTGTATCTTCTATACCTTGTTGTGCCTGGATCTTTTTGGAGAGTCGGCTACTTGCCTTTTCCAGGTCATTTCCCCACCGGTGTCAGGAAAGTGCATCACCTCAGTCCTTCTCAAGGTTTCTGGAGATGAGAACCAGGATATGAGTAAAGAAAGCACCAAAAGTTACCAGTCTTAGGAAAATATTTAGTAGCAACTATTTTAATTCAGTCCATCACTTCAACAGATCCATTCCTTACAGTATATTGTTTTGCAGTAGTTCATGCTACCCAATTTCAGATAATGAATAATCACTATTATATCAGGTATTGCTCTCAGATCCAAAGAATCTAGGGTGACTTGGCACATCTGAAAGATGAAGCACATCTTTCCAGGTACCACATCTGAAGAATAAGGAGGACCCAAGTGGAAAAGAGGGCAGGAATGAGAGTGACTCTTTCAGATGGGGAGGTTCCGAGTAGAGGCGATTTGTCAAGGTCAGAGTTGACTTCAGGGCCACAGCCAGGCTCTAGGCACGGATGATGCTATGTGTCAGGTTACTGTGTTTATTTTCCAATCTCTGCTAAATTCATCTTATCTTTTCTGCTTATTGAAAGTTGGTCTATTATGCCTTACAGAAAGCCAAGGAGTTCAGTTTTCTACATACTAGGTGCCTAGACAGCTCAGTGTCAGAGTCTGGCTAGGTCTTGAACCAGGATCTTCTGGCTCACTTTTCCAGGAAGGCCAGTGATGAGATTGATGTTGGGGTGTGGCTTGCATTTTAGGCTGCAGGATGTGGACTGAATGTATTAGCTCTTTCACTGGAGGTCAGCAATCTGAGTTGGATTAGGGGTCAACTTGCTTCAAGGTCAGGTGTAGACCAAAGATATCTGGAGGCTCTTTTCTAAGTGTGTTGGTATCTTGCATTTGTTCCTCCAGTTTGTTCTCATCCTTTTCACTCTGATTTGTGCCCTGAAAGACTGAATTATATTGGACTGTGTCAATAGACTCTCTTTCCCCCTCCCCCAGGCCTCTGGCTGATAGAGTTCCACTAGAGGGGAGCATCAGCAGATCAGAGAAGGGAGGGGAGTGAAGTCAGAGTAGTTATTCTTCCAGATCCTTCCCTATGGGGTCACTGTCTACTCTTTCTGAGAACTGAAGTTTTCATGTAGCCCACTCCGTATAGCCATCACCATCTCTGGGTTCCAATAACTTCTCTCCTGTTGCCTCCTCATACCTAGAGGTCATCATGGAGCTCCTGTGTTACCAGTCCCAGTGTACTGCCACTGGAGCTTCTACTGAGCTCCTTTTACAAACGGAAATCCTTGATGACATTCTTTGAGTACTTACTATGCTCTAAGCACATTTCAAAGCTCTTTACATGGGCTATTGAATTTAATTCTTCAGTGATCTTTTGAATAGCTACTAATAATGTCCCCAATTTATAAAAGAAGGAATTGAGACACAGAAAAGCTTAATAAATTTCCCAGGGTCACATAGCTATTACATGGTGGGCCTGGTTCCAAATATAAATAGTCATATACCAGAACCCAAATTCCCATTGGTTACCAATGTGGTCCCTGGACCAACCAGGTGGCAAGCATCATCAGGGTACTTGTTAGAAATACAAATTCTCGGGACGCCTGGGTGGCTCAGTTGGTTAAGCAGCTGCCTTCGACTCAGGTCATGATCCCAGCGTCCTGGGATCAAGTCCCACATCGGGCTCCTTGCTCCGCAGGGAGCCTGCTTCTCCCTCTGTCTCTGCCTGCCATTCTGTCTGCCTGTGCTCCCTCTCGCTCGCTCTCTCTCTGACAAATAAATAAATAAAATCTTTAAAAAAAAAAAAAGAAAAAAAAAAGAAATACAAATTCTCAACCCTACCTCAGACCTACTGAATCAGAGACTCTAAGGGTGGGTCCTGCAATCTATTCTTCAGGTAATTCTGATGCACTCACGTTTGAGAACCACTACTCTACCCTGAATCTGCACATCTAAACACTCATCACTTTCTTTGAGAGCAATTCACTTTTTCTGTACCCACTGAGACTTAACATGGCTAAATTAGCATGGCCAACTTCCATTCTCCAGCCTATCCTACATTACCTTAAATATCATGCATTGTTCTTGGTTTTGGCAGTTTCTATCTTCTGTATTTTGGTTATTCTGATCAGCAGAAGCTCAGGTTTTCCTCATGGTTGGCTTCTCAGGGCTGTGTACCTATTTGTTCTGTTTTTGTCTTTCACTGACCTTCTCCTTTTTCCAGACCTCAGCTCTCTAGCTGAGAACACAACAGTGAAAAATAATGGGAACACATGAACCAAACCTGTGCATAGTTTGTTTCATTTGGCCTCATAGAGGCAAGCATTTAAAAATCAAGATATTTATGATCAGAAGATAATGTCATGGGATACTGGCCACCTCTTAGAGAAGGTGCCCATCCTCTCCCTGCCATAGTCCCTTACTTACCTGCGATGGGTGTCATCACCCACTCTACTGGTTCATGTCCCCAGCTTGGTCCCCTTGGACATGGCTTTTAGATCCCTGGGCTCTGCTGTATTGAATCTAGTCCCTTCTCTTTCTATAGGCAGGAATCCAAGGCCAGGGAGGGTAAAGACTGACTGAAGGATGCACAGTGAGTTGGTGGCAAGCTGGAGCCAGAAATAAGAGCTGTTGGATCCAAATATGGCCCTAAGTAGATGAATTTGAATGGGAAATGTTTTGGGCAGGGGCTGTCAACTTTGGCCCTATAACCGAGGATCTTGACCTTACAACAACACTGTCTCTCCTAAGTCTATGTTAAAATTTGGGAGGCGGGTTCCTCTAGGCTTGATTCCATGTTCTTTCAATTTCTAATGCAATGACCTTGAAATAAGAGTTATATATTCTTTCTTCAAAAGATTGGTGTAAAGATCAAGTGAAAATAGTGAACGTGCACTTAGCATCGTTTCTAGTTAACATGGTAGCTCTTGTATTGTTTGTGGTGGTGAGTGCTGATCAGGATTGCTACATGCTCACCTGTTTTGAGTGAAATCAGAAAAGCAGACCTGGTTTGTGTGTCAAAGTTAAGCCCAAACAGATTTGAGGTCACATATGGGCTCCAGCCATCTGGGAAGACACCAAGAGAATGGAAGGGGAAACTGGACTTGGAAATCCTGCCTAGCGCCAACTCTGATGGCATGGAAGCCCTGACTTCTGCCATTTGCTGACATCAGGGACCTGGGAGGAAGCCACACAAACCCTGAGCCTTGGTCTTCTCTACTGGGAATGTTTGTCCACCCATTCATCCATTTTTCCATTTAATTAGTTGCTCCTTCAAAAAGCATTTACTGAGAATAAACTATGTGCCAGCCCCATGTCAAGCATTATGATAAGCCTTGGGGATGCAACCAAGTAAGAAACAGTCCTTGCCTTTGAGGCATTTATGCTTTAGTAGGAGAGTCAGACAAGATACAAGCCATTACAAGGGTATTATGGAGACTGAAGGAGGGGTGCCAAGGGAGCATCTATAGAAGGATGCTGTTGGGGACACCTGGGTGGCTCAGTCAGTTAAAGCATCTGTCTTTGGATCGGGTCATGATCCCAGGATCCTGGGATCGAGTCCTGCATTGGGATCCCTGCTCAGTGAGGATCCTGCTTCTCACTCACCTGTTGCTCCCCCTGCTTGTTCTCTCTCTCTCTGACAAATAAATGAGTAAAATCTTTAAAAGAAAAAGAAAATAAAGGGTGCTGTTGGGGTTTGAAAAAGGACAAGACTTGTAATTTAAAACAAGACCTCACCATTTGCTAAGAACTGCAACACAGGAAAAAGAGAAGAAAAATCATGCCCCCTGAAGGCTGTATGCTTCAGTTACCTCTGTTCCTTAACATTTCTTAGCATAGCAAAACCATAGGCTTTCTTTTATAGAGAGATGAAGGCTAAGTCTTCCCCTCCCTTATCTTGCTGTTGTGCAGGATAGGAATTTCATGACATTCACCAGGGAAAGGGACTAGGGCTTCATGGAGGGGGATATCCCATGATCCATTTTTAAAAATTTAATTTATTTATGTGTGAGAGAGAGGCAAAGGGATCATGAGTGAGGGGAGGGACAGAGGGAGAGGAAGAAGGAGAAGCAGACTTCCCTCTAGTGGGGAGCTCACCAGGGGCCTCAATCTCAAGACTTGAGTTCAAGACTTGAGCTGAAGTCAGATGCTTAACTGACAGAACCACCCAGGTGCCCCAATCCCATGACTCTTAATAAGAGATCTTAGGACCCTCTGATTAGTAACCTTAAAAATATGTCCTTAAAAGGAATCTTGTGAAGCATTGAGGACCTATCACTCTGTGGAAATTTATCTTTCTCTGACAGACAGATTGCATGTTCTGTGACCAATTTTTTTAAGGAGGGAGTTTATGTGGTGGGGAAGGTGATCAAAGAAGACTTGCTATAGGGAATGATATCTGAGTTTCCTTGAAGAATCACTGGAGTTGCCAGGAGTGGGCTGGACAGGCATGTGGTAGTAGACAGGGAGGATCGGGTGATTCTAGGCAGAGGAATAGCAGGTACCAAGGCCAGGAGGCCTGGGCACAACGCATCAGGGACACAGAGAAGGGCAGTAGGACTGGAGCAGCCCTGGAGGAGGAACCTAAGGAGGAGAAAAGGTTCAGATAATGGCAGAGAGTAGAGAGCTCTAACTCTTGGTAACAAATTTGGACTCTATCTGTAAGGACTCTGGTAGCACCAGCTTCTGCTTAGGCCTCATGAACAAAGCGTTCGCTAACAGCTAACCCAGTTTTCCTGGGCTCTGGAGTGCTCGACCTCCTTTGAGATAAAGCAGGGCAGAACAGGACATTCATGTGGAGAAACATCTGAGAGCCAGCCCAGAGTGGGGCCAGAGTCAAGCATGGACAGGTGGCAAAATGTGCCCTGGGGGCTCTCTGGGATGGAGCTGCCTGGTATAGGATGAGAGTGGGCCTCCAGGACTGACTTCCAACTCTCTATCATTCTCTCTATTCTCTCTATTCAGCACTTTTCTTTGCATAGCTCCTCCAGATACTTTGTCAAGAATCAATCATTAATTTATTTATTCATTCATTCATGCCTTCAACAAGCATTTAATGAACACTCCCTCAGTGTTAGGCACAGTTCTATAAACCGGGGTTACAGTAGCACCTGATGGTGCCTGTATTTATAGAGCTTTCATTGCACAGGGAAGACAGACATAAACAATATCTATTATCAGGTACTAATAAAAGTTCTGAAAAAAAATGAAGCAGGCAAAAGGATAGACTATGATGAGGTGGTTTGCAGATTGGGTAACCTGGAGAGGCCACTCTGCAAAAGTCATATTTGAATAAAGACTTAGATGAGGTAAATGAGGGAATTATTCAAATATATAGACAAAACAGATGGGGCAAAGTTCCTAGGTGGAAGCAAGTTTCAGGTGTACAAGCAGTAGAATGAAGTCCAGGCTGACAGAGACTAAATAGTGGAAGGGGGTTGGAGAAGTTGCAGGTCCTTATAGGTATGAAGGGGATGCAAAACTTGGGGATAAAAGTTTGAACTCAGAACACTGAGGGGATGTCAGTTGGACTCTGTGCCTTCCTACTTCAACTTCAGCACATGGCATTTCTTTGCTTCTAGATACTACCTTTCCCAGACTCCAGGACCCATAGGTGTTCGCTGGGCAAATGGGCTCTTCATCTTGCCCTCTTCCTCTTTCCTATCATCATTTCTTTTCCCTGCTTCAACTTTATTAGTAATGAGGAAGACATTTTATTCTGCTTTTCTCAATTTTCTTCTTTTTTTGTTTTTATTTTATTAATTTTTAATAACTAACATAAAATATATTATTTGCCCCAGGGATACTGGTCTGTGAATCATCAGGCTTACATACTTCACAGCACTCACCATAGCACATACCCTCCCCAATGTACATAACCCAATCACCCTCTCCATATGCCCCTCCCCCTGGCAACCCTCTGTTTTGTGAGATTAAGAGTCTCTTATGGTTTGTCTCCCTCTGATACCATCTTGTTTCATTTTTTCTTTCCTTACCCCCAACCACCCCCCCACCACTTTGCCTCTCAAATTCCTCATATCAGGGAGATCATATGATAGCTGTCTTTCTCTGATAAACTTATTTCACTCAACATAATACCCTCTAGTTCCATCCATGTCGTTGCAAATGGCAAGATTTCATTTCGTTTGATGGCTGCGTAGTATTCCATAGTATATGGTGCAGCCACTCTGGAAAACAGCATGGAGGATTCTCAAAAAGTTGAAAATAGAGCTACCCTACATATCTATTCTGTTCCATTGATCTATATGTCTGTTTTGTGCCAGTACCATACTATCTTGATGATGACAGCTTTGTAATAGAGCTTGAAGTCTGGAACTGTGATGCTGCCAGCTTTGGCTTTCTTTTTCAACATTCCTCTGGCTATTTGGGGTCTTTTCTGGTTCCATATAAATTTTAGGACAGTTTGTTCCATTTCTTTGAAAAAAAATTGATGGGATTTTGATAGGGATTGCATTAAACATGTAGATTGCTTTAGGTAGCATAGCCATTTTCACAATATTGGTTCTCCCAATCCATGAGCATGAAACGTTTTTCCATTTCTTTATGTCTTCCTCAATTTCTTTCATGAGTACTTAATAGTTTTCTGAGTAGAGTCTTTGCCTCTTTGGTTAGGTTTATTCCTAGGTATCTTATAGCTTTGGGAGCAATTGCAAATGGGATGGACTTTTTAATTTCTCTGTCTTCTGTCTTGTTGGTGTATAGAAATGCAACTGATTTCTCTGCAATGATTTTATAACTTGATGCTTTACTGAATTCCTGTACAAGGAATCAAAAAGAAAAGAGAAAGGACCCAATAAAATCATGAATGAAAGAGAGATCATAGCCAACACCAAAGAAGTACAAACAATTATAAGAACATATTATGAGCAACTATACACCAGTAAATTTGACAATCTGGAAGAAATGGGTGCATTCCTAGAGACATACAAACCACCAAAACTGAACCAGAAAGAAATAGAAAACCCAAACAGACCCATAACCAGTAAGGAGATTGAAGCAATCAATCTGCTTCAGCAGGTTTGGAGTGGAGTCTTTTGGATTTTCCACATAAAGTATCGTATCATCTGCAAAGAGTCAGAGTTTGATTTCTTCTCTGCCAATTCAGATGCCTTTTATTTCCTTTTGTTGTCTGGTTGCTGAGGCTAGGAGTTCTAGTACTATGTTGAATAGCAATGGTGATAATGGACATCCCTGCTGTGCTCCTGACCTTAGGGGAAAAGCTCTCAGTTTTTCTCCATTCAGAATGATATTTGCTGTGGGTTTTTCATAGATGGCTTTGATGATATTGAGGTATGTACCCTCTATTTCTACACCGTGAAGAGTGTTGATCAAGAGGGGATACTGTACTTTGTCAAATGCTTTTTCAGCATCTACTGAGAGTGTCATATGGTTCTTGTTCTTTCTTTTACTAATGTATTGTATCACATTGATTGATTTGCAGATGTTGAACCAAACCTGCAGCCCTGGAATAAGTCCCACTTGGTTGTGGTGAATAATTCTTTTAATTACTTTTGGATCCTATTAGCTAGTATTTTGGTGAGAATTTTTGCATCCATGTTCATCAAGGATATTGGTCTGTAATTTTCCTATTTGATGGGGTGTCTTTGTCTGGTTTCAGGATAAAATGAGTTTGGAAGTTTTCCTTCCATTTCTAATTTTTTGGAACAGTTTCAGGAGAATAATTCTTCTTTAAATGTTTGGTAGAATTCCCCTGGGAAGCCGTTTGGCCTTGGGCTCTTGTTTGTTGGGAGATTTTTGATGACTGCTTCAATCTCCTTACTGGTTATGGATCTGTTTGGGTTTTCTATTTCTTTCTGGATCAGTTTTGGTGGTTTGTATGTCTCTAGGAATGCACCCATTTCTTCCAGATTGTCAAATTTACTGGTGTATAGTTGCTCATAATATGTTCTTATAATTGTTTGTACTTCTTTGGTGTTGGTTATGATCTCTCCCCTTTTCATTCATGATTTTATTAATTTGGGTCCTTTCTCTTTTCTCTTTGATAAGTCTGACCAGGTGTTTATCAATCTTATCAATTCTTTCAAAGAACCAGCTCCTAGTTTTCTTGATTTGTTCTACTGTTCTTTGGTTTCTATTTCATTGATTTCTGCTCTGATCTTTATTATTTATTTTCTCCTGCTGAGTTTAGGCTTTCTTTGCTGTTCTTTCTCCAGATCCTTTAGGTGTAGGGTTAGGTTGTATACTTGAGACCTTTCTTGTTTCTTGAGAAAGGCTTGTGTCGCTATATACTTTTCTCTCAGGACTGCCTTTGCTCTGTCCTACAGATTTTGAACAGTTGTGTTTTCATTATCATTTGTTTCCATGAATTTTTAAAAATCTTCTTTAATTTCCTGGTTGACCCATTCATTCTTTAGTAGGATGCTCTTTAGTCTCTATGTGTTTGGGTTCCTTCCAACTTTCCTCTTGTGAATAAGTTCTAGCTTCAGGGCTTTGTGGTCTGAAAATATGCAGGGAATGATCCCAAACTTTTGGTACCAGTTGAGAGCTAACTTGTGACCCAGGATGTGATCTATTCTGGAGAATGTTCCATGTGCACTAGAAGAATGTGTAATCTGTTGCTTTGGGATGCAATGTTCTGAATATATATCTAAGTGTATCTGGTCCAGTGTTTCACTTAAAGCCTTTATTTCTTTGTTGATATTTTGCTTAGATGATCAATTCATTTCAGTGAGGGGGGGTGTTAAAGTCCCCTACTATTGTTGTATTATTGTTGATGTGTTTCTTTGATTTTGTTATTAATTGGTTTATATAGCTGGCTGCTCCCATGTTAAGGGGATAGATATTTAAAATTGTTAGATCTTCGTGTTGGACAGATCCTTTGAGTATGATATAGTTTCATTCCTCACCTCTTATTACAGTCTTTGGCTTAAAATCTAATTTATCTGATATAAAGATTGCCATCTTAGCTTTCTTTTGATGTCCATTAGCATGGTAAATTGTTTGCCCACCCCTTTACTTTAAATCTGGAGGTGTCTTTGGTCTAAAATGAGTTCTTGCAGACAGCATAGCAATGGGTCTTGGTTTATTTTAATTTTTTTAATTCTATCTGATACCCTTTGTCTTTTGAATGGGGGCCTTTAGCCCATTTACATTCAGGATAACTACTGAGAGATATGAATTTAGGATCATTGTATTGCCTGTAAGGTGAATGTTACTGTATATTGTCTGTGTTCTTTTCTGGTCTGTTACTTTTAGGCTCTTCCTTTGCTTAGAGGACCCCTTTCAATATTGAAAGGGGTATTTCAATATTAAAAGTTGGTTTGGTGTTTGCAAATTCTTTTAGTTTTTTTGTTTGTTTTGTTTTTGTTTTTGTTTTTTGTCTTGGAAGCTTTTTATTTCTCCTTGTATTTTCAATGACAACCTAACTGGATATAGTATTTTTTTTTAAGATTTTTATTTATTTATTTGACAGACAGAGATCACAAGTAGGCAGAGAGACAGGTGGAGAGAGAAGAGGAAGCAGGCTCCCTGCCAAGCAGAGAGCCCGATGTGGGGCTCAATCTCAGAACCCTGATATCATGACCCAAGCCAAGGACAGAGGCTCTTACCCACTGAGCCACCCAGACGCCCCTGGATATAGTATTCTTGTCTGCATATTTTTCTCGTTTAGTGTTCTGAATGTATCATGCCAGTCCTTTCTGGCCTGCCAGGTCTCTGTAGATAGGTCTGCTGCCAATCCAATGTTTGTATTATTGTAGGTTACAGACCTCTCGACCCAAGATGCTTTCAAGAGTTTGTCTTTGTCACTGAGACTTGTAAGTTTTATTATTAGATGACAGGGTGTTAACCTATTTTTATTGATTTTGAGGGGGATTCTCTGTGCCTGCTAGGTTTTGATGCTTATTCTCTTCACCAAATTAGGGAAATTCTCTGGTATAATTTGCTCCACTAAACTTTCTGCCCTCTCTCTCTTTCTTCTTCTTCTGGGATCCCAAATCTTCTAATATTGTTTCCTCTTATGCTATGACTTATATCTCGAATGCTCCCCTCATGGTCCAGTAGTTGTTTGTTTCTCTTTTGCTCAGCTTCTCATCATTTGGTCTTCCATACCACTAATTCTCTCTTCTGCCTCATTTATCCTAGCAGTAGGAGCCTCCATTTTTTATTGCACCTCATTAATAGCTTTTTTTAAAAAAAGTTATTTATTTATTTATTTGACAGACAGAGAGAGAGAGAGAGAGAGAGAGAGGAAGAGAGATCATAACTAGGCAGAGAGAGGAGGAAGTAGTATCCCCACTGAGCAGAGAGCCTGATGTGGGGCTTGATCCCAGGATCCTGAGATCATGACCTGAGCGGAATGCAGAGGCTTAACCCACTGAGCCACCAGGTGCCCCATTAATAGCTTTTTTGATTTCAACTTGGTTAGATTTTAGCTCTTTTATTTCTCCAGAAAAGGATTTTATTTTTCCAGAAAGGGATTCTCTAGTATCTTCCACGCTTTTTTCAAGCCCAGCTAGCCCCTTGATAATCATCATTCTGGACTCTAGTTCTGACATCTTACTAATGTCCATAATGATTAGGTCCTTATCTGTTGGTATAGCCTCTTGTTATTTCTTTCTTTATTATTATTATTATTATTATTTGTGGTGAGCTTTTCTGCCTTGTCCTTTTATCCAGATAAGAATAGGTGAATGAGAGAACAAAATACTAAAAGGGTAGTAAGGACATCAGAAAAATAGACACTAACCACATCAGAAGAGACCCAAAACTAGTGGGAGAAGAAAAGAGGACAAAAAAATAGATGTATGCATTTATATATATTAGACTGGTGAGTAGAACAGAGGCACACACTTGATTTTGGCTGTATTTTGGTCATATTTTGGTCTGTTAGAAGAAACTGCCTCCAAAAATTTTAAAGAAAGAAAAAAGTATATATATATAAAATAAGGGTAAACACGATGAAGGGATGGAATATGACTGTAAAGATGAAAATTTTAAAAGATTCTAAAAAAGGAATTGATAAGATAGGAAGTTGGTTGAAAAAAGAAAGAAGAAAAAAAAAAAGGGAGAGAATGTGCTCAGGCTGGAGACTAGAACAAAGCCATATGCTAGATTTAGGGTATATTTTGACGTTAGAAGAAACTGTATCCCAAAATTTTAAATAAAGAAAAACCTATATGTATACAAAAAATAAGGTTAAATACAATGAAGGGATAGAATATGACTATGACAATGAAAATTTTAAAAGATGTTTTAAAAAGGTACTGATAAGATAATATGTTTAAAAAGGTTAAAATAAGGAAGAGGAAAAATTAAAAGCAATAGAATAAGAAAAAATCCCCTCCCCCCGGCAACCCTCAGTTTGTTTTGTGAGATTAAGAGTCACTTATGGTTTGTCTCGGGTTGGGGAGAAGGGGGTGGGATTATGGACATTGGGGAGGGTATGTGATTTGGTGAGTGCTGTGAAGTGTGTAAACCTGGTGATTCACAGACCTGGGGATAAAAATATATGTATATAAAAAATATATGTTTATAAAAAATAAAAAAAAAAAAAAATTAAAAAAAAAATTAAAAAAAAAAAAAAAAAAAAAAGAATAAGAAAAAATAACATTAAAAAAATTTAACTTTGAAAGACTAAAGTATTATAGGAAAAAGCCGTGAATTCTATATTTTGCTTTCCCCTAGCTCTGGACTTCCCCAGTTCTCACTGATCAGTGAACTTTGTCTTGGGTGGATGTTCTTGCTAATCTTCCGGGGGAGGAGCCTGTTGTAGTGATTCTCAAATGTCTTTGCCAGAGGTAGAATTGCGTTGCCCTTGCCAGGGGCCTGGCTAAGCAATCTGCTCGGGATCGCTATTGGGAGCTTTTGTTCCCTGAATGCTTTCCGTACCGCTTTGGTGGACAGGAATGAAAATGGTGGCCTCCTGGTCTCTGGCCCGGAGGAGCCAAGAGCTTGGGTCCCCTCTCCTCAGTGTGCCCTCAGATAAAAGCGGTAAATACCCCCCCCATCTCCCTGGTCTCTGGCCGTGCTCTGAGCTCACCCAGCCTGTGACTGAGCATTTCTATCTCTGCCCATGGCCCCTTTTGGAGTCTCCAAACCCAGCAGATTCCTACAGCCTGCTCCTTTCCTGCTCCTCCTGGAGGAGGAAGGAGGGGGTCTTCCCAGATCTGTCACTTGTGGGGTCCCTGCCTCCAAGAGCGGTGGCCTGACTATGCCTCAGATCATGGTTTAATGGTAACCCTGATCTGAGACCCCACTGCTTGGCTCTGTCTCTACAGCCGGCTTCCCTGCTCTGATACCTGAAAACTCTGCCACACTCAGGCAACCCTGGTCTTTCTG
Source organism: Mustela lutreola (assembly GCF_030435805.1). Taxonomy (NCBI): domain Eukaryota; kingdom Metazoa; phylum Chordata; class Mammalia; order Carnivora; family Mustelidae; genus Mustela; species Mustela lutreola. The sequence goes on from NC_081297.1 coordinate 45,534,576, forward strand.
TGACCCTGCAGGTCCTGAGACCATATTGTCCCTGCAAGGGCCCCACCCTCTCTCAGCCTCTGGAGCGACATCCCCCAGTGGAGCAGACTTCTAAAAGTTCCAATTTTGTGCTCCACTGCTCTACTGCTTGCTGGGAGCCAGCCCTTCCCCCCATTATCTCTCTTCCATTATGTTGCCTCAGATTCACTTCTCCACATGGCCTACCTTCCAGAAAGTGGTTGCTTTTCTGTTCCTAGAATTGCTGCTCTTCTCTTTGATCTCCTGTTGCGTTTGTAGGTGTTCAGAATAGTTTGAAAACTATCTAGCTGGACTCCTCGGGCCTGTGATACTTGGGTCTCCTACTCCTCTGCCATCTTGCTTCACCACAGAATTGTTTTCAACATCACCATGGCATGGGCCATCTTGGAGCTTGAGATGAAATTCAGCTGACAATTTTCATAAGATGTGGTTTAAAGAAAATGGTCACTACTGTTCTTGAAGTTTCTGGAGAAGACTTTGTGGAGGCTATACAAATAACATTTTGTTTATCCATTCATTTATTGATGGACACTAGATTTGCTTCTACATTTTAGCTTTATGAACAATGGGTGTATACATATCTGTTCAAGACTTTGCTTTCAATTCTTTTGACTATGTACTTAGAAGTGGAGTTGCTGGATCATATGGTAATTCTATTTTTAATTTTTTGGAGGAAATGCCACACTTTTTTCCATAGCGGCTACCTCATTTTACATTCCCACTAACAGTGCACAAAGGTTCCAATTTCTCCATATCCTTACCAAAACTTTATATTTTCTTTTTCTTTCCTTCTTTTTAAAAAATATTAGCCACCCTAATGAGCATGAGATAGTATCTCATTGTACTTTCAATTTCCATTTCATTAATAATTGGTTTATTTGGTTTTGCTTATTATATTTTATATATCTTTTATTAGATGAATATGCATTTGAAATTATGTTCTCTTCATGAATTGATCTTAATCATTATGAAAATATCCTTTTTCCTGATGTTATTGGATTTTACATCTATTTTGTCTTATGTTAATATAGCTACTTTAACTTGCCTTTCATTAGAGTTAACATAGTATGCCATCTTTCATTCTTTTACTTTTATATGCTAAAAGTAAGTTTCAAATAGGGTAGCATATGGCTGTGTTTAAATCTAATATGACAACATTTGCTTTTCAGTTGGGGTGTTTAGACCATTTATTTATTTTTTTAAGATTTTATTTATTTATTTGACATAGAGAGAGTGAGCAAAAGAGACAGAGAGCAAGCGCAAGCAGCAGGAATGGCAGACAGGGGAGAAGCAGCCTCCCTGCTCAGCAGGGAGCCTAACGGAAGGCTTGATCTGAGGAGTCTGGCTGGGATCGTGACCTGAGCCGAAAGCAGCTGCCCAACTGAGTGAACCACCCAGGCTCCCCATAGACCATTTATATTTAATGTAATTATTGATGTTATTGGGTTCAAGTCTACCATCTTGCTATTTGTTTCTATATCATTTATCTGTACTTCATTACTTTCACCCCCTTTTTCAACTTTTTTTGGGGGAGTAATACATGAGTATTTGTTATGATTTCATTTTATACCCTTTCCTGGATTGTTGTCTATAACACTTTTTCCCCCTCCTCATGTGGGTTTTATTATTTATTTATTTGTTTTTTACTATATTATGTTAGTCACCATACAGTACATTATTAGTTTTTGATGTAGTGTTCCAAGATTCATTGTTTGTGTATAGCACCCAGTGCTCTATGCAATGCATGCCTTTCTTAATGCCCACCACTGGGCTAACACATCCCCTCCACCCCATCCCCTCTAAAACTCTCAGTTTGTTTCCTGGAGTCCATAGACTTGCATGGTTCATCTCCCCCTCTGAGTTACCCCCCTTCATTTTTCCCCTTCCTTCTCCAAATGTCTTCCATATTATTCCCTATGTTCCACAAATAAGTGAAACCATATGGTAACTGGATTTCTCTGCTTAAATTATTTCACTTAGCATAATCTCCTCCAGTTCCATCCATGTTGATGCAGAAGTTGAGTATTCATCCTTTCTGATGGCTTAGTAATATTCCATTGTATCTATGGACCACATCTTCTTTATCCATTCATCTATTGAAGGGCATCTTGGCTCCTTCTACAGTTTGACTCTTGTGGACATTGCTGCTATGAACACTGGGGTGCAGGTGGCCCTTCTTTTCACTACATCTGTATCTTCAGGGTAGATATCCAGTAGTGCAATTCCTAGGTCATAGGGTAGCTCTATTTTTAACTTTCTGAGGAACCTCCACACTGTTTTCCAAAGTGTCTATACCAATTTGCATTCCCACCAACAGGGTAAGAGGGTTCCCCTTTCTCCACAGCCTCTTTAACATTTGTTTTTCTTGTCTTGTCAATTTTTGCCATTCTAACTAGTGTAAGGTGGTATCATAATGTGGTTTCAATTTGAATTTCTCTGGTGGTTAATGATTATGAACATTTTTTCATGCATCTGTCTTATTTGGAAAAGTGTCTCTTCATGTTTTCTAACCATTTTTTGACTTGATTATTTTTTGGGGGGTTGTTGAGTTTGACGTTCTTTATAAATCTTGTATATCAGCCCTTTATCTATAGTGCCATTTGCAAGTATTTTCTCCCACTCTGTGGCTTGCCTCTTTGTTTTGTTGACTATTTCTTTTGCTGTGCAGATGCTTTTTATCTTGACAGAGTCCCAAAAGTTCATTTTGCTTTTGTTTCCCTTGCCTTTGGAAACATGTCTTAAAAGAGGTTGCTGGGGGCCAATGTCAAAAGGTTATTGCTTATTCTCCTCTAGGATTTTGATGGATTCCTATTTCACACTGAGGTCTTTTCCCCATTTAGAGTTTATCTTTGTGAGTGGTGTAAGAGAATTGTTGAGTTTCATTCTTTTGTAGCTGTCCAATTTTCCCAGCACCATTTTTTTCCCATTGGATATTTTTAACCAATTTGTTGAAGATTATTTGACCATAGAGTTGAGGGTCCATATTTGGACTCTCTCTTCTGTTCCATTGATCTATGTGTCTATTTTTCTGCCAGTAACATGCTGTCTTGGTGAAAACAGCTTTGTAAAATAGCTTGAAATCAGGTAACGTGATGCCCCAGCTTTGTTTTTCTTTTTCAACATTTTCTTGGCTATTTGGTGTCTTTTATAGTTCCATACAAATTATAAGATTGTTTGTTCCAGCACTTTAAAAAATGCCATTGTTGTTTTGATCAGGATGATGGTGAAAGTATAGATTGCTCTGGGCAGCATAGACATTTTTTTTTTTAAAGATATTTATTTATTTATTTATTTGAGAGAGAGGAAGAGAGAGAGAATGAGAAAGGACATGAGAAGGTGGAGGGTAAGGAGAAACAGACTCCCCCACTGAGCAGGGTGCCCAATGCGGGGCTCAATCCTAGTACTCCAGGATCATGACCTGAGCCAACGGCAGTCCCTTAACCAACTGAGCCACCCAGGCATCCCATATAGACATTTTAACAATGTTATATTCTTCTGATCCATGAGAATGGAATGTTTTCCCATCTTTTTGTGTCTTCTTCAATTTCTTTCAAAAGAGTTTTGTAGTTTCTGAAGTATAGTATAGATCCTTCACCCCTTTGGTTAGGTTTATTCCAAGGTATCTTAAGGCCTTTGGTGCTATTGTAAATTGAATCGATTTCCTAATTTCTCTTTCTACAATTACATTGTTAGTGTATAGGAAAGCAACTGATCTCTGTGTTTTGATCTTGATCCCCAAACCAGGCAAAGATCTCATCAAAAAGGAAAATTTTAGATCAATATCCCTGATGAATATGGATGCCAAAATTCTCAACAAGATCCTAGCTAATGGGATTCAACTGTACATTGAAAGGATTATCCATCACGATCAGGGGGGATTTATCCCTGGGATGCAAGGGTGGTTAATATTCACAAATCAATGTAATAGAATACATTAATAAGAGGAAGGAGAAGAACCATATGGTTTTCTCAGTTGATGTAGAAAAGCGTTTGACGAAATACAGCATCCTTTCCTGATTAAAACCATTCAGAGTGTAGGGATAGAGGGAACATTCCTCAATTTCATACAATCCATCTATGAAAAGCCCACAGCGCATATCATGCTTAATGGGGAAAAGCTGAGAGCCTTTCCCTTAAGATCAGGAACATGACACAAATGCCCACTTTCAGCGCTATTGTTCAACACAGTACTAGAAGTCCTAGTAACAGCAGTCATACAACAAAAAGACATAAAAGGTATTCAAATTGGCAAAGTCAAACTCTCTTCACAGATGACATGATACTTTATGTGGAAAACCCAAAAGACTCCACCCCAAAATTACTAAAAGTCATACAACAATTCAGTAATGTGGCAGAATATTTTCTACAACATTTTGTGCTTTTATGAAGTGGCTGCTTTAGACAGTATATATATTTAATTTATCACAGTCTATCTTCAAGTAAAATTACAGCACCTCACATATATTATAAGAATCTTGCGATACTTCCATTTCCCCCCTTCTGACCTTTGTACTACTGTTACCATACATTTTATTTCTGTATATGTTATAAATACCATAGGATTTTTTTTTTCTTTAAACAGTCAGTTATCTTTTAAAGATATTTAAATAATAATTAAAAAAGTGGTTTTTTAAGATTTTATTTATTTATTTGACAGACAGAGATCACAAGTAGACAGTAGGCAGAGAGAGACAGGGGGAAGCAGACTCCCTGCCGAGCAGAGAGCCCAACGCAGGGCTCGATCCCAGGACCCTGAGACTATGACCTGAGCTGAAGGCAGAGGCTTAACACACTGAGCCACCCAAGTGCCCCCAAAGTGGGGTTTTTTAAAAAAAATATTCACCCATTTTCAGAGCACTTCGTTCTTGATGTAGATCCAAATTTCTGTCTGATGTCATTTTCCTTCTGCCCAAAGAATGTCCTTTAACATTTCTTATAGTGTGGGCCTGAGGATGATGAAATCTTTCAGCTTTTATTTTTAAAAGATTTTATTTATTTTGACAGAGAGATCACAAGTAGGCAGAGAAGCAGGCAGAGACTGACGGGGAAACGGGCTCCCTGCTGACCAGAGAGCCTGATGCGGGGCTCGATCCCAGGACCCTGAGATCATGACCTGAGCTAAAGGCAGAGGCTTAACCCACTGAGCCAACCAGACACCCCAATTACTCAGCTTTTGTAAGACTCAAAATATTTTTATGTTGCCTTTATTTATTTTTTAAGAATTTATATATTTGAGGAGTGAGTGAGTGAGCGAGAGAGAGAGCAGGAGCTGGGCGAGGGAGTGGGAGAAGCAAACTCCCTTGCTGAGCAGGGAGACCAATGCAGGGCTCAGTCCCAGGACCCTGGGACCATGACCTGAACTGAAGGCACACGCTTAACTGACTGAGCCACACAGGTGCCCCAATTATGTTGTAACTTGCTGTATTTTTTTCTGCTTCATATTTCTTATCCTCAGGGTTTGTTGAGTGTCTTGGATCTGCAAATTTATGGTTTTTATTATTTGGAATTTTTGAGCCACCGTTCCAGTATTTCTTTAACTATTTTTCTGTTTCACCTTTGGGTGCTACAATCACATGTCAAGTAGGACACCTGACGTTGTCCCACAGCTCACTGATGCTGTTTAACTTTTTTTGTTATTCAAATATAGTTAATGTGCAGTGTTTTATTAGCTTCGGATGTACTATATAGTGGTTCTCCAATTTTATACATTTCTCAGTGCTCAAGATAAGTGTACTCTTTGTCCCCTTCATTTATTTCACCCATCCTCCCATCCGCCTCCCCTTTGTAACTATTAGTTTGTTCTGTACAGTTAGGAGTGTTTTTACTGTTATTGTTGTTGTTCTCTTTTATCCTTTTGTTTGCTCCTTTGTTTTGTTTCTTAAATTCCACATATGAGTGAAATCATATGGTATTTGTCTTTCTCTGACTATTTTATTCCACTTAGCATTATACACTCTAGGTCCATACATATTGTTGAAAATGGCAAGATTTCATTCTGCTTCACTACTTTTCAGTATTTTTTCCCTCTTTGTGCTTTATTTTAGATAGTTTTTGTTGTCTTGTGTCAAGTTTACAAGTACTTTTTTCTTTAATGCTTAATCTGCTATTAACCTAACCCAGCATACTTTTCATCATGTATAATTTTTATGTCTAGAAGTTCAGTTTGGGTCATTTTTCTATCTTTGATGTCTGTACTTAACAAGTTTAATTTCTCATCTAGTTTCTTGACCATATGAAGTAGTTACAGTAACAGTTTTAATGACCTTGTCTACAAATTCTGTCATCTGTCTCCTTTCTGGGTTGATAGTATGAGATTGGCTTTTCTCCTCATTATAGGTAGCATTTTCTCAGATCTTTGGTAAGTCTGATAAATTTTGACTGAATGGTAAACACTGTAATCCAAACCTTGAGATATTGTTGGGTACTGGATATTTTTTGATATATCCTATTTCTAGGCTTTGTTCTGGGATACAGGTAAATTAGTTGAACAGTTTAAACCTTTCAGGTCTTGTTTTTTAAGCTTTATTTGGTGGGATTAGAGCAATCTTTAGGGCTAATTTCCACTACTAAGGGAAAAAAACCTTTTAGCATATTCATGAATTATGAAGTTTTCTACTTCATAAGGGAAGTAGAAAGCCTTCAAGGGAAAGAAGTATTCCTGTCCCTCTGTGAGAACAACAAAATGGTCCCTCTGTCTTCTCAGTAATTCTTTCCCTGGCATCAGGTAGTTTCTTCACATGCATTGTTTGATCCACCTCAGCTGAAGGCTTGATTGACATTCTCTCCAGGTCTCCAAAGCCCCCCGACCACCTGTAGTCTTCTACCCTCCAGTATTTTGTCTTGTGGACTCTCACTGTCCTGCTATCTCCAGAGTCCCACCTCCATCTCTTCCATTAAAACAGATTTATAGCTGGGCTTCCAATCCCTACACTGTAGCCTGATACTCACAAACAGGAAACAAGCTGGGCTGTTGTAGAATTCACCTTTTTTGTTTGCCATCTCAGGGATACAGTGTCCTGAAAATTGTTATTTCTTATGTTTTGCCTAGCTTTCAAACTGATCATGGGCTTTGCCTGGGAGTGCTTTGAATAATCCAGATTCCTGGAATCTGTCATTGGCCCATTTGAGGCCACCTTTGGAATAGTGGCCAAATATATACCAGATGGCTGACATTGTTCTCTTTCTAACTGGAATGCCAGTATTTCCTGTGCACACTTGCATCAGAATCTCTGATTAAAGGAGTCAGTCATTTCTGCTCAGGATCTGAGTGGAAATACATTTACTTATAAACGGGTTTGCTAGAACTACATAGAAAGTGTCTGGAAGAGTCCATGGAAACCAGATGAGAATCTAATGGTGTGGCTATGGTCTTGAAAATAACTTGTGATTTTCTTTCTGATGTATGAGCTCACTTTTATTCAGTCATCAGTTTAGTAGCAGATGATGGGGACTGAGGCTCTGTGAGGGTCAGCTCTGAGGTCCAGACCAGGTATGTTATATGGGCTGAATCTATCAGTCAGCTTCCCTGAGCTACGGTATCATTACCTGCATTTCTGGCACTGCATTACTTGGCGTGAAGAGGTTGTTGGGAAAATGTCTAACAGATACACTTGAATCTGTACTTGAAACCACTTGTAGTCTGTACAGCTGAAATTATGGGTACTGAGTAAATCCATTCCATATTTGAAAGATATTTTTTTCTTCTAGAAATCTCAGGAGATCAGGAGATAAGACACTTCTCGATAAAGACATGTGGAGTACCCTTGAACCCTCTAAGGAGTATTAAGTATTATTAAGATTCTGATAATTATTTTTCTCAGTTTTGTCTTTCTTCCTGCTGTCTCCTCACCCTTTCAAGGGGAATGAAAGGTCTCTGATTACATGGTGGGGAAAAAGTCTCCTTCATTCCACTTTCATAATATATTTATGAAGGACAACATCGACCCAATTGAAGTGTAAGGATACTGTAACCAACACATCTTTATTGAGCCCCAGCTCTATACCAAGTATTAAAGGAGAAATAATGACACATAGGATCTGGTTACTGGTCTGAAGGAATTTACTTCTTGGTTGTAGAAGCAACACCTACAATTGTGAGACCATATTTCAACAAAGTAGCACAGAATGTAACCAGTAGCTTTAGACCAGCAGATGCCATATGAGCTCAGAATAGAGTAGATGAGACCAGGTGTCAGGGGCTGGAAAAAATGACTGACTTTCCATGATGACCATGTTCCTGAAGATAGCAATTGCATAATACTCAGGAAGCGCCAAGGAGGGTGGTAGAATAGAGCCTAGAGAGTGGACAATGTGGAGGGGGAGGACCAGATTCAGGCAGGCGGAAGAACAGAATGCTAAGAGTAGCCAAAGCCAGTGTCTAGTGCCAGCGAAGAGCCCAGAGGACATCCAAAAATAGTATAAGGGCATAAATTCAGACTGCCACAAATGGAAGTCTCATACTTCTTTACCACATTTTAGAATTTCCTGCAAGTATTTACATACTCAGCATCTTTCAGTCATCACAGTAGGCTCATGAAAGAAGCAAGACACATAATTGTTGTCACTTGACAGAAAAAGAAACTGAGGATAGGAAAGGTTAAATTGCTTTTGCATAGTGACCTGACTAGGATAGAAAGAACCAAGACCAAAACCCACAGATGTCCCATCTGTACAGTCTCTGCCCGATACGCCCTGTCTCTATGGATGACCCAGTCTGGGGTGGGAGGCCATGAACCCAGCTCTGGTCCTACAGGGATGGTTTGACCCAAATACAAAATTAAAGCTTAGTCCAACTCTGGGTGAGGTGTGGGTGTGAGGACATTGGTTATGTCTTTCTGCACATGTGCCCGTACAGGAAAGCATAGAAGGAAGCCAAGTGAATGGTGACCTCTTTGAAGTCAAAGGAGAGAAAAAAATCTCCTGTTGCCTTGGGGAGGGAAAAGGGAGGAAGTGAAGGGAGTGGGGGAGAGTCTGCTTTTTAAGCCCATTAAGGAGGCAGAGCCAGGAGCCAAGCATCCAATTAACCTGACATCTCTTGCAGCCAAAATATCTGAGGATATAAGAAGAGAATTTAATATGTGGAGGCTTGGGAGAAAAGTGACTAATAGCTGGAAAACAGCCCCGGTTTATTTAAAAAATAGGTCAGGCCCAACAAACCCAATAGATTCCTTCCCAGCAGTTACTGATCCAAGAGACAGAGGGAGTGCCGTGTGGGTGCAAAACCATTTTGACTTGAAGCAGGCACTGCTGTTGTACCACAAAGAGACAGCCAGGGGCTGATGGGAAGCGCCCAGACACAGTGCACAGCTGCAGAGGACTGAGACACATCATGACCCTGGCAATGACAGCAGGTGAGGGACTAGCCCAAGGTCACCTGGCTCCCACAATGAAAGGTGACGCAGCTACACTCAATCTCAGCTCTTTCGTTGTGGGAGCTAAGGTGCTTTCTGTGAACTGCTGCTGCCTCTGAACCAGGTGTCCTTGGCTCTGCCCTGACACTGTTTGGGGTATCACAGTAGCACCAAGGCTACTCCAGGCTGGCCCTGGGGACTGCGTTAGGGGTCGGAGAATAATGCAGACTGCAGGTAGCTGTCCTCAGCTCTGTCTGGACCAGGATTTCATAGGGATCAACCAGGGGAGCTTGTTAAATGTGTAGCTTTTGGGGGCTCGCTCCCACAGGCTCTGACTTCCATTGGTCTGCGGTAGGGCCTGACTCCCATCCCAAGGTGGTAGATGGAGATTTTAATAGAGAAACACTATCCTAAATCAGAGTTCCCCAGATGGTTTCCTCAGAACATTAATTTCTAGAGATGTTTATAGATTGCTCAGAAAAGAAGGGTGTCGCAGCCATAAATTTGGTAGCAAAAGACACCCTCTCTCCCTCTTGGAGATTCACAAATTTGTTTTAGTAAAGTAAAGGTTTAAAAGTATTGCCATTAGGAAATCTCGTTACATGTTTAGTATATAGATATATCAAATCATTGTGTTGTACCTTAAACTTACATGTTACATGTCAATTATACCTCATTAAAGCTGGCGGGGGGGGGGGGCGGGGAAGAAAAAGAAATCTCTACAGCTTATTTGTCTAAATGTACTTGACCACAGAACCCCTTTTCTAGGAATATCTGGTCTGTGGAATACAATGTGGAAAAATGTAACTCTCTCGACCAGTGGAGCTCAAACTCTGTGATACATCAGAATCACATGGAGGCTTGTTGGAACAGATTGCTAAACCTTACCACAGAGATTATGATTCAGTGGTTTCTGGTAAAGGCTGAGAATTTGCATTTCTGCATTTCTTACAAGCTCTCGGGAGATGCTGATGCTGGTGGTCTGGGGACTAGTCATTGAGAACCACTGTCTTAGACCCCTCTGAAAGCCCTGGATCAGCCAAGTGTCCTGCCAGGCCTCCTGGCAACATTCCTCAGTGCAAAGCATTCCGCAGTCGGAAAGTGGGGACTGACAACAGGGGGTGGCAGGACCCAAGGGAAGAGGATTCCAGGAAGGGCAGGCTTGGAGGGAACTTGAGTCTGAAGTAATTAGGCATGTGAAGATAGTTTCTGCCAAAATGCCAGTCATAGTCAGGGACACTGTAAAACAGGATGATCCCAGTGGGTGACAGCAGCTGACGCTCTGTGACAGGCTTCAGTGCCTGGGCTTGGCCCAAGGGGTTCTAGAGAGAGTCTATGACTTTAAAGAGCTAACTCTAGTGGGGGACATGAGGGTGAGTGTTGACATGTACAGGCCAGGGTGTCCTGGTGGCCATGTACAGGAAGGCAACACAGTTTCGTGGGACCAGCAGCATCGAGATGCTTCTTCCTGTCCCCCAATCTTGCAGGTTTCTGACTCCGAGAGTGAGAAGCCATGAGCTGGGACTACGTACTCTAGTACATGTGGGACTATGTACTCTAGCATAGCACTTCTTTGCGGGGAGGCTGGCTTCAATATTGCTTTGCTGGGGATCATCTTCAGCCCAGATGACAGGAAACACGGCTGCAGAAGGGTAGATATAAGGGTGGAAACAAGGTTGTTTTTGGCCAAAGGCAGACATGAAAGCTATGTATTTTTGAGGTGATCTTGGACAACAGGAGAGGTCCACATGCCCAACAAAGCACTGTTGCCTGACATTCTACCATTAGAATTTTCTCCTTTCAGTTAAAGCTCTGGTCCCTATCTAAAGGCAGACAGATGGTGCCAGAAGAGCTCACCCTAGGTGATTATCAACTACATGGACCACAATATCACAATATTGTGAGTAAACATCAGAATGAAGAAAGGGTGTGATTAGTGTCTGGGGGTGCCCCTGGGGCAGGGGCCACATGTGAACATGGGCTAGAAGAAGGTGGGAGGGAGAAAGAGGCATCTGGGAAAAAAGATGTGGTGAGGACTGGCGAGGGGCTAACCCCTCCTCCCACACTCTCCTCTGCCACCTTGCAATGACCCACCCTTTGCAGACCCCTTTCTGTCCCCTCCATGGGACCTCAGGCCAGGCAGGCTGCTGCTAAGGACAGACGACTCAGGTTCGAAAAAGCTCTCTTGACATTTGGAAAACAGAGCAGGATTTGGCTCCTCCAGTGGAGCCTCTTGTTCTCAGGAAAATCGTTTTTACAGCTTGGGCTGGTGCCAGTAAGTGCCATTTATAGCCCAATGGGCTCGGGTTAGCTTCAGCTGCCTGGTGCAGGAAGTGCTGGCTCCTCTCTGCCCCCTGCTGCCTAGCTTCCCCCTTCGTATCTCCTTCCCCTCCCTTCTCCTTCCAAAGACCTCCTTCCCCACTTCCCCACCACTTCTTCTCTATTTTCTTAGAGATTTCAGCTCTGGATTTGCCTGTGTGACCCTAGAATGTGTCTAGGGTGGGCTTATGTGGGCTTCAGTTCCTCCGTCTATAAATGGGAGCTTACTGTTTGTTCCCTTTTGAACTCAGTTCCCTTGGAGAGGTACCTACTTCTGCCTACCTTCACCAAAGCATTTTCTTCCTTTTAGTGATTGCCTGTTGACCCTTCTTCCTCTCCCCAGGACTGGGGCTTCCTGTCTAGGGCAGCTTGGCCACCTGTTTCTGAGCACAGAGCTCATAGCAGTAGCTCAGTTAAGCTTGGTGTGACTGAACTGAGCTAACCACAGCATCAATGTCAAGAGCATGACTTTGGGGCCCAACAGATATCAGTTAGGCCCTGGTTCCATTACTTGTGAGACCTGACTGAATTTTTTGAGCATCAGTTTCTTTGTCTGTAAATTCCAGTGCCTCATTGAGTTATCATGAGGCTTTTATGAGATCCTGTTTGTAAAGTACTTAGCACAGTGCCTACTGTTAGGGATCTATCCATGTTAGGGATCGATCATTATCATTATCATCACCTATCGTCTACCCTTATTTTCAGATGGCAGTGAGTTTGGGGAAAAAAATGCCTCCCTAAACCGCCCCCCCCCCCCCCGCCCGACCCCTTTCCACCCTCCAAGGACCTGCTCAAACACTACTTCAGGAAGCCGTCCTCATTTTGGTCTCCAGTTTTGGTGTTTCCACAACCCTTTATGTTATCTCAGGGTCTAATGGGACCTGGGCCCACTCAGCCCAGCAGAATGGGGTAGACTAGGAAGATCACTGATGATTTACTGCTGAGAAAAACTGCCGAAGATGCCTTGGGAAAGACCAGGTCTAGAGGCACGGCACAGTGTTTAAAGAGTCCCAGTCAGCAGTCGACACTAAGAGCAGAAGACAATGTCACAAATCCTGACAGTGACAGGTGCGCCTCAAAAGATCAGGAAGGCAGGCAACATGCTATCCTGCAAATAGTGGTGCCCTGAGTAGGTGGGGGGTCCTTGGAGGAGGTGGGAGAGTGAGACAAGCCGGTCTGTGTGCACTGTGGTACCAAATATCCCACTGCACCAAGGAAGGACCTCGAGAATAATGTGAGCACAGACAGGTCTCATACTGCAGCACTAGAGTGTTTAGTGGGAAGGAACCTGGGCACAGGGAGAAAATCGGAGCTGTGATAGCCACAGCTGTGGGGAGGCTGGGAGTCAGTCTGGTCTCCATCTCCCACTGTGATTCCAAACCCTTGTCTGACTTACTAGCCAATATAGACAAGGTAAGTTGAAGTTTGAAGCTGCCTTCACTCAGAGCCTCTGGTTGGCCTATGGAGGAGTCAGGGCTTCTGACTTCCCAGATGAACTCACCATCTTCCTCCAAGATCCAACCTCTACATTGCTCGAGTCTTTCCAGGGCCATTCAGGGTAGGTAGATGTGGCAAAGACTAGGTTTCCAGATCCCCTCCAAAGGACCTTCCAGTATGGCCTAACCAACTTTGATAGCTTCCACAGAAAATTCTGGATTCCTATACTGGTTCCTATATGCCCATATGGGGATTTGGAGGGTTTGTATACACCTCGGTTCTTCTGCAGAAGCTGCACAGCACCTTGCCACAGCTGATATTCAGTAGGTATTTATGGAAATGAAAAGCAGCACCCCAAGTAGCCGAATGCCTGGGGACCACAGGCCACTGCTGTTTCCCACCCCACTCCCAGCCTCCAAGGATAGGACACATCTATCAGCTAATGGACAGAGGGCAAGTCCCCTCTGCAAGGGGCTGAGCCAGGCTGCCAGCCTTTGGGACCCGGGACTGTGCCACAGTCAACTCTTTGTCCTCATGGGTTGACCTGTGGTTATCAAGGTAAATGCCGTCCCCCCACCCCCACAAATCCATTCACCTGCTTACCTTATGGGGTGAATGCGTGCATGGGACATGCATGGGACATGGTAGATACTTTGTAAGTTGGCCATGGAGGAAAGAACCTCAGGAACCCTATGGAGAAGGAACACTGGAGTCAGAGCTAAGGGGCGCAGGAGGCCCTTGTGATCCTGATGACGTATGCTGCCCGAACCAGCTAGGACTTTTGCTCTCTTTAATGTATTTAAATCGAGTCAAGATTGGACTCTACTTCATGCATGGAGACTTCTGCAGCTCTAGACGTGACGGCACATCTAGCCGTCACTAGCACAGAGTCCTTCTGGATAAGTGAAGCTAGATAGAAGTTGTCTTTGCTTTGGGGCTGTTGACTGGACACTGGAGTGCCTCACCTGGATTGCACATCCTCAGAGGAGGGCAGACACAGAGCTGGAGGGATGAGAACACATTCTCCCTAAGCCTCTTCCCCCCAGGTTCCCAGGTGTCCCCAAGGTCCTCAGAGAAGGAGGCTTCTGGCTTCTCTCCCTGGCCCAGCCTCATTCCCCTCGACCTCGTTCCCTGGGGTTCTCTCCCAGGTGATCCCCTCAACCTTTCTCTGAGTAGATGGTCTCCATCTAGAGCGCTAGCCTCGGCTTCTTTTCAGAGGTCTGGGATCACATTTCTTTCTTTTTTTATTATTTATTTATTTTTATTTTTTGCCGATGTTATTATGCTTTGCTCTTTTCAGAAGCAGTACATGTTAATGGCATACATTTTACAAAGTGTCAACACAGGAAAGGAAAGAATTAACTGTTTACCGTCCAACACCCTGTCGTAATTGCTGCCAATTCTGGTGACTTCTTTGAGTCTCTCCCCTAACACAGGCATGGATAGGTTTTAATTTTAAAAATGTGATCACACTGTCTATTCTTCTCCCACTTGTTCTCCTCAACCCACAGTTTATCGTGATCATATTTCTTTTATTAAACACTCTGCCACAACATTACAAGCGGATGCATAGCATTCTGTTGTGTGGATGTACCATCCTTTATGTAATCAGTTTTGTTTCATGGAACCTCTAGGTTGACTCCTATTTTTGTGTTGTCTGCCATGATTCTTTCCTCAGGATGAATTCCAAAAGAAGTAATTACTGGGTTTAAGAATTTGTGCTTTTAAAGGCTTTTCATGCATCTTTATCAAACTGCCTTCCAGAAAAATCCTCTCTAGAACTGTATAAAAGTACTTCATTCTCTACAGCCTTTACAAATGCAGTGTTACCGTAGTTGTGGGAGGAGCCAAGCTTATTTAATAATTAAAAATGATAGCTTTTGTTTTAATTTGAAGCTCCCTGGTTTCTATAGAGGCTAAATATTTTTGCCTCATGTTCATTTGCCATTTGTGTTTATTTTTATGTGAATTGACCATAAGATTCTTTGTCCAATGCTAAATGAGGGGTGCTTGCTTTCCTTTTATTTGTTTATAAGAGTTCTCTACATATTAAGGGTATTCACTTTCTTTAAAACAAAAAGATTTTATTCATTTATTCGACAGAGAGAGAGAGACAGTGAGAGACTGAATAGAAGTAGAGGGAGTGGGAGAGGGAGAAGCAGGCTTCACGCCCGATATGGGGCTTGATTTCAGGACCCTGGGATCATGACCTGAGCTGAAAGCAGATGCTTAATAACTGAGCCACCCAAGTGCCCTGACTCAATGACATTTTAAACTTCACAAATCTGGAGTACCTGGGTGGTTCAGATGGCTAAGCATCTGCCTTCTGCTTAGGTCATGATCTCTCGCTTCTGGGGTTGAGCCCCACATCAGGATCCCAGCTCAATAGGGAGTCTGCTTTTCCCTCTCCCTCTGCCTCTCCCCCTGCTCATGCTCTCTCTCCCTCTGTATCTGTCTCAAATGAATAAAATCTTCACAAATCCAAATGGAAATTCATTATTCCCCTCTCTCGCCCTAATTGCTCTTCCTGCTGACTTGCTTTTTCCTGTTAATGTCACCACTGTTTTCCTGGTCACCAGGCTTGAATTTCTGAGGTCATCTTGGATTCCAATGTTTCTATTTTCCTCTCTATCCCGTCCATTACCAATCCATAGGCAGTCTCTATGGAGATTCGATTTCTGTGGTTTCCCTGGTGGGCAGGCCCTCTAACACAACAGTAGTTCCCATTCTCATGATTTCTTGACTGGACTTTGAAAATGGCCTCATAAGTTCATATCTTGCTCCCCCAACCCCGGTTCCTTGACTTGTCATTTCTCCTTGCCCCTCCTGTACCCTGCCACCACATTAATCTTCCTAAAGTAGAGCTCAAGCATGGAACTCTCCGGTAACAAACCACCAACAACTCCCCCTTGTCTTGTATTTAATTACAACCTGTTAACCTGGCCTTAATTTCCTTTCAGTGGAATCTTCCACTATCTTGGCCCAGTTGCTCCTTAAACAAGCCCACAGTTTCCCCCCCTTCTGCCTTTTTGCTCCAGCCATTCCCTCCTCCTGGAATTCCCTCCCACTATTTCCACCTAACAAAACCCATTCAGAAAGCTCCCCACCTACCCCACCGCCAGCTATCCCAAGATTTTCCTATTCTTTAAAGTGAATTCTCTCTCTCTCTGAAACTCCCAGAACCGTTTGCTTGAGCTTTTCTTGTGAAACAAATCCTATTCCCTCATCTAGTGGAGCCCTCAAAAGTCTTACGTTCCTACCAGAAAGCAGATCCATTTGAGGACACTCTTCTTACACGTCTCTGCTCTTCCACAGAAGCTGCACAGTGCCTTGCCACAGCTGATATTCAGTAGGTATTTATGGAATGAAAGGCAGCACCCCAGGTAGCCGAATGCCTGGGACCACGGACCACTGCTGTTTCCTGCCCCACTCCCAGCCTCCAGGGATAGGACACATCTATCAGCTAATGGACAGAGGGCAAGTCCCCTCTGCAAGGGGCTGAGCCAGGCTGCCAGCCTTTGGGAACAGGGACTGTGCCACAGTCACCTCTTTGTCCTCCTAGTTTGACCTGTGGTTATGGAGGTAAATGCCGCCCCCCTCCCCACCCATTCACCCGCTTGCCTTACAAATGCAATGCGTAGGACATGGTAGATACTTTGTAGGTTGGCAACTGAGAAAAGGATCTTGGGGACCCTATAAGAAAGAGAACCTTGGAATCAGAGTTGAATGGCAGCTAAGGGGTACAGGAGGCTTCTGTGACCCTGACCATGCACACTGCCTGGACCAGCTAGGACTTTTTCTCTCTTTAATACATTTAAATAGTGTCAAGATTGGGGTGAGCTTCATGCACGGAACCTTCTTTAGCTTTAGAGGTGACTCTGCAGCCAGCACGGGAGTATGCAATTGACACAGTCTATTTTTAGCCTCCCAGAGACCGTGACCAACATCCCAAGCCGAGGGTGGGCACACCTGCTGCATTCTAATGAGGCAGCCTCGATTGCCTCTGCCAGCCAGCCGGGATCTCACCGACCTCAAACCTGATGTTGCTAAACTGGGAAGTCTGCTTATTTCCCAGAGGCTGTAGCCTAGATACACCAGGAAAATGGGACCATCACCCTCCCCTGAGCTCACTCCTCTCCAGCCCAGGACACAGGGCAGTCTGGGGGCTATTCGCACGGCATAATGGAGAGAGGGAGTCTCTTGGGTTTCTTGAACTTGCTCTGTCCTAGGGCCTCCCTATTTCCCTTGTTGGGAAGGACATTAATAAGTCTGAGCTGATTCAGCTCAGAAATTAGAAAATCATGGCATGAAACAGAGACATGTTTATGTAATATGAATAATAATGGTAGTAATAATACTAGAGCTTACTATTGCCAGGCACTGTTCTGAACACTTCACAGGTATGGACTCACCCAAACTTTTTGATGGCTCTCTCAGAGGAGTTTCATCATGATGTCTATTTCATGGTGGAAGAGACCGAGGCACATGGTGACAAATGACTTCCGAAGGTCATTCGCCAGCCACTAAGCAGCAGGGCGGTGTTTTAAAGCCACGCAGTGTGGCCCCAGGATTTACGCTTTACACCATATCACCTGCCTCTCAACATTTATTTTTAATTTTACCTGTGGCAGACTGGGATCCAGGAATCCCAGAGGACCAACTGCTGGATAATACTGCTTCTCAGTATTTTAAACTTCTGCCCTGCTTTGAGCCCTTTGCTGTGCTGTGCACACCTGGATTCCTATGCTCCGGGGAGCGAAGCTTCTTCTCCTAGGTTGACTTTGTGTCTGCAGTCAAGCTGAACGTTGGGGCCCCAGAACTCCCTGAACTTTCTCTCCTTCTCCCTCGTCCCCTTAGCCTGTGAAGGAGGAGGGGCTGGCCAGTGACCCCCAGCAGCAGTGGGGTGTAGCGCGGGGCTTCGTGGCAGGGTTGGGAACTCAGAAAGAGCGAACGTGCTCGTGTGCAGGCAGGAGGCCCCCATCAGCGTGGGCTTTCGCAGTCCGGAGGAAACTTCTGCTAAATTTCAGAGTAAAGCTCACAGAAAGCAGGAGGGGAGACAGCAGGAGCGAGGCCCCAGAACCTCAGAGACCTACGTTTTGAAGGACAAGTGCTGCCTGCTGGAGAGAAGCCCAGGAACTCAATCTTCCTAAGGGCACAGGCAGGTTTCAGTTTAACAGATACCGAAGAGGGGCGCCTGGGTGGCTCAGTGGGTTAAAGCCTCTGCCTTCGGCTCAGGTCATGATCTCAGGGTCCTGGGATCGAGCCCTACATTGGGCTCTCTGCTCGGCAGGGAGCCTGCTTCCTCCTCTCTCTCTCTGCCTGCCTCTCTGCCTACTTGTGATCTTTCTCTCTCTCTGTCAAATAAATAAAGTTTAAAAACAAAACAACACAACAATGAAAAACCAGATACCGGTTATGTGCTAGGCCCTTTTATAAGCACTTTACAAATACCAACTATCTGATTCTAGGGGTGACTCTAGGACATGGAGATCATTTTATTCCCATTGGAGGGATAGGGAAACCAAGGCAATGAGAAGTTAATAATTTTGCCCAAGGTCGGGCGCTAAACTCCCAAGTGGCAGAGCTGGGGCTCTGGTTTTGGCAGACTGGTTCTGGAATCTAGGCTCCAGCCTCAAGGCTCTGTGATGCTATACATCTCTCCCTTTGGGGGTGTTCACTATTCGCCTGTTAAGGAATGTATTTTTGCCCTTGTTTAGCAGATCTGGAAACTGAGGCCTTTTGATTGACTCAGATCGCCTGACTAGTTAGTGATGGAATTGGGTTAATTTGAGGTCTTTTTGGCTCCTCAGTAGCATGGAACCTCTCTACAAATCACAGCCCTCAGCTGGCCTGCCAGAAAGCTGGAAGGGTCCATCGGCACCTAAGCGTTGCTGCTGAGCAGACGGGAGCTGCGGGGCTCAGGGAGGGGAAGGAAGGCGGGGCGGCATCTCAGAGGGCAGGACCTCATTGCTTCTGCTGACACCAAGCTCTTCTCTTCCCCTCAGGTGAACAGTCCCCCACCGCAACCCCCTCAGCCCGTCGTCCCACCCAAGCCTGTGCAATGTGTCCATCATGTGTCCACTCAACCCAGCTGCCCGGGACGGGGCAAGATGTCCAAGCTGCTGAACCCAGAGGAGATGACCTCGCGAGATTATTACTTCGACTCCTATGCCCACTTTGGGATCCACGAGGTAAACCACACTGAGCTCAGCCCTGCTGTGCCATCACTGTTAGAAAACAGTGTTATGTGTTCAACTGTCTGCTGTCAAAAAGTGGGTTTTCCCAGTGGCCCAAGGTCCCTGGCCCTCCCTCCTGAAAGTCTCTCTGGGAGAGGGTCAGGGCCAGGCTTGCAGCAGGTGAGTAGCTGGAAGCATATGTTTGTGTGTTTCTCTGCCAGAGAGCAAGGGCTGGAGGGGCGTGGGGGGCAAAGCTTGGGATTTTTTTCTTTTATGGTCCAGCACCTGTGTCTTCTCAACCCTAAGCCCAGGTGATCCAGGTGGACCAGATGTCTTTGCTCTAGATCCCTGCTCTAGGAGCTCAGATGCTTTGCAGCTCGAATCCTGAGGCTGAGAAGACCTTCCAGAGGCCATGCTGTCTGGTCTTCAGGGAGGCCTTAGGAGGCCTTAGGTCCTAGACCAATGAACACCTCCAGGGGAAGAAATACAGCAAGCTTCCTTGGAAACCTGGCCCAGGTCTGCCATCCTGATTGATTCTCAGGAAATTCTTGTGTCTCAATGCTTGTCTTGTACCATAGCAGGGAAGATTTATGTTCCTTGATCAACAGAACAGAGTTTCCCTGCAGCCAGGAAGTCTGCACCTGCCTCTTCTCCAGCATTTTCTCCAGCCACCCAGCCTGGGGACCGTTCACTCATTAACCAGTGCTTACGCAGTGCCGGGCATGGTTCTAAGCACATTATACGTATCATTTCACTTAATCCTCCTAAGAACTCTATGAAGAAAATAATTCTATTATCTCCTTACTGTATGAAGAAATACTGAAAAGGGAACAAAGCCCTGCTTGCTTTGCAAAGCTCCTCTTTCAATTAGATGCCTGTGTACACCCTCCCTGTGACAAAATGTTAACCCTGTCACTGCCGGAAGGGTATTTAAAAATAATAGCCGGCACTCCCCCCACCCTCCCTCCCCCTTTTTTTAATGTTACAGCATGCTGGGGGTTGTTCCAAGATTGTACCTGATTGGCTCATTTATTCCTCAGGTCAGCCCTATGAAGTTGGTATTGTTATTTTTGTCCCCAATTATAATTACTTATATGTTTGTTTTTAGGCAAACCAAATTTGTATTATTTAGTATTTACTTTTGGTGTTTCTGTTTTGATTTCAAGTATTCCTTTTTTAAAGAGACACATTGTCCCCGATGCCACCAACCCACCAACTTATGAAATAATACAAATTCATTATAATGAACTCAGAGAATACAAGATCATTGGTCCCCAGTTCGTACATGGGGGTGTGAGATCTTAAGAATCCAGGTCAACTTTCATTCCTTCTTCTTTTGCACACAACGTCACAAGAGAGTAAGTGGCAGAGCTAGGAATGAAACCTTTATCTTTGGGGCCCAAAGGCTTCCTCCCTGACTATCATGCCATATAGACTTTAAACGAAGTCTGTCTTTCTTTCTGGAAACTTTGACTTTGTTTCTGGTTGTTCCTTTGCAATTCCAGGAGGAGACAGAGAGTGAAGGAGGGGTGCCTCAGTTAATTCTAGACTCAGAGGTTTGTCTTATTCACCTGAGGGATACTCAGGGTTTGACATCCCTCCCCCCGACCCCACCCCAGAACTGCTGTCCACATAAAAGTGTTAAGCTTGGGATCTGCAGGAAGGAAGACTGGGCCCTGTGTTTCTCCTGGGGGTCCTGGCTCCGGGGTCCTGAGCAGCTGAGCCTGCTGTTCTTGGTGGCTCACATGTCATCGTGGGCAGATAAGTAAGCAGCTGTACCTTCCCTCATCCTACTCCCCATGGATGTGGGGGTCGGGGTGAGGTGGTGCACTGAGCCCTGTTCTAGGCCTGTGAGAGGTTCTGGGAGGAAGAAAGACGTCTTTAAGAGCTTACCCTGTCCCTAATTAGAGGACATGTCACCCACAGGCCAAATTCCAAAAGGCATGTAGCTCTGGGCACCTATTTCAATGAGGTGGATTCCTAGCAGAGATGCCAATTCCAAAAAATGCCTCCCCTGGGGCTTGCCTGAAATCCCTCCACTAGAAACCAACCAATTATGACATGTGCATCATGCTTATTCTTGCCTGGTCTTCCAGCTCCACTCCCCCATGGAGCCTTCTGCGACTGACTTCTGGGACACCTCCCTCACTAAGTTCTTGCTCTGCCACCCTTTGGCTCCTGGGAACAGGCTTTCCTCTGCTTTGATTAACTTCTATAATCCCCTCAGGACTTAGTTCCCTGGCCTCTAGCCACCGGCATGACACGCTGATTTGTGGTTTCTTGACCTGGTGGCTAATCTGATCACTCAGGTGGTGCCTGGTCAGTACATGGCTGGGCATCCTGGAGGGTGTCATCTCCAGTGGGAGAAGAAAGCAAGGGGCATCACATAAATACTATACCAGCTTCCCTCCATTTCATATATTGACAGAAAGCCCAAACCTGAACATAAACATATATAAGTATAGAACAGACTGAGCTAATAAATATGGAGCAAATGATCATGTAACATTTCTTTCCTTAGTAACCTGCCCTGGAATAGTTTTAGCAATGCTTTGCCTCTGGAAGTACTTCTGATTACCTACCTTGAATCCCTCCTGCTGCCGTAGGCCATCTGTCTCTAGATCTGGCTTCTGGGGAAATGCATAGGTCTTCTTGTTGGGGCAGCTACCTAGCCTTCCTTCACCCTTGAGGTTTCCCTCCACCCTATTTGGTTTCCAAGATCATCTGACATAAAAAAAAAAAAAAAAGAAAAAGAAAAAGAAAAAGAAAAAGAAAAGTAAAGTAAGGGGGGTTGCATATGGATGGACTCTGAACATTGTTCTTTGCAGAGACAGGGCCTGCTCATGTCTCATTATCAAGCCCCAGGGATCCCCGTTCTATGCCAGACAGCTAGTGGCTAGTGCCTTTGCCTCCTCAGTCTGGACAAGACTCACCCCTCACCATCCAGAGCTGAGCTGGCCGTTTGGCAGTCTTCTCCCATCATTAACAAGACACTCCCAGGGCTGGGCAGTAGCACAGCCAGCTTGCTGATTAATAGTGATCAGTGAGTGTTTAGAAACGTGATGCAGGGTGGATTGGGTTTGATTAGTCTGTAGATGTAAACAAGAAGTGTCGAGTTTGGGGGAGGGCACTCCTAGGGGCTGAAGAGCACAGTAAGAAGTGATTCTGGACACTTCTCTTCTTCCATCCCTGTTACAGGGCATCTCTGAGAGGAATGGAATCTTGAATGGGAGAGGAAATGACAGATGGGTGCTTACTGAGGCTTCTGCTCGGAGGGGAGGGGACCAGATCCATGACCTCCCAAACCCCACCCCTGAATTCCCAGAGTCTTTGATAGTCAGCCCCTGGGGTTGGTTCCTCAGCAGCCAGAAGAATCCCTGCCAGTGGGGCTTTGTTCCCAGCCCCCAGCCCTGGGCGCTGATTCCACTCCTGGCCAGCTCTCTTCTTTTGACAATCTTGCTACAGGTTCTTTTGAAATAGATTTCTTCAGGGCCTCATTTCCCAGCAATTAGTCAATGTGCTGTCATGTGTTTAATAGGCAGAAAAGCTGCGAGACAAAGGCATCCACAGCTGGGGGCTGGGAATTGTTTTCAACAAAGAGTGGCAGGCTCTTGTCTGAAATGTCTGGAGACTTCTTTGGGCTTTTCTCTCCAAGGGATGATTAGAGCAGAGGTAGAGGCACAGGAGAGAGCCTCTCTTTTGAGGGGCTGAGCAGGGGAAGCTTTGTTAAGTCACAACTCTTCTCCCAGAACTTGCACGTTTGAACCAAACTCTTGTGGTCTGGAGCCTTAGAGGAAAGAAGAGGTCAAAGCAGTGATGGAAAGCTTTGATTTAAAGGCAGGTATCTGGGAAGCTCCCCTTTAGCAACAACAGAATCTGCAGAGGCACTGGGCCAATCTAATTCTATCAAGACAGGCAGCAAGGACTTCCAACTGTAGCTATGGTTGACGAATCCCAAAAACTTCGCTCCTATTTCACCTCCATTCCTCAATTATGGCTCATCTTCAACTCTTTCCTTGCATGGAGGAAAATGGTGACAGTTGTCACCAAGAGCCAGAGCTAACACTTTTATAACACTTACTACATTTATTTAATCATCACAAGAATCCTATGAAGTAGGTACTGTTATCATCCCATTTTCCAGAAGGGGAAATTGACACACAGAGGCTAAATGATGCTCTGGGTTAAAGACCTCAAAAGCATGGGAGCTGTGATTTGAAGAAATATAGGTGGATCAATTTTTAAAACTGGTAACAACAACACACCAGCAACACTCTGTATGGATTTTCTCAAGCAATTAAATAACATCTGGAACAGCTGCTGTAATTGGAACCACCACCTGATTATGTTTATCATAATCTACAGTCATTCTCCAAGATCCATTTCTGTTTTCTCACAGACAAACAGGCCACTTGAATGGGGATGTGGGTCTTCTGGAATTAGTCTCCTAGACTAATGGGTCTCCTGGAATTGGTGTCACTGGCTCAGAGCCAGTGTCCAATAATCCTCAAAACTTTGTTTATTTTCCCTTCTCCAATGCAGTCACTCTGTAATGTGGTAATGGCTGCAGATCCAGCATCCATTTTTGGCACTGTAACAGAGTTTTTCTTCATAGAACATGGCCTTTCCTTCATTCCAGTTTTCTGGGTCTGTTAACTGTCTCACGTCTCTGAATCATTTGAGCAGTATGACTCTAGAGTTGGTGATTCAAACCAATTTGATCACCAAATCAATTTGGTGATTCTATTCACTAGACCTATAATTTTTCTGCTTCAACAGATCAAGTAAGAATTCAGTATGCTTCCCAGCTATTTCTTTTCTAGACACTCTATAAACTCTTTTCTAGAGACCTATGGCCAACACCATAGGTCTCTGCAAGTCAGAGTTCTGAATACTGCTTTGGCTCCCAAGTCCTTTGCAGTAAACACACCCATATAATACATGGTGATTAAGTGCTACAATTTGACTTGTGCTTCTCCAGAATCCCAGTTTGATATAATTCCCATTGCCATGAGGGGTCTCAGTTTGATGGGGGCCCTTCCCACTGTAGTTTCTGACCTATAGAGAAGAGCAACCAGAAAGCTCCTCAAGGACGCTGGACTCCCCTGCAAACTTAGTTTTCACAACTGTGGTAAAAGTCCTGTTCTGTGATGTTGGTGAGTAGGTCTCACATGACAAATGCGCTCTAACATTCCAATCTTCTAAGGCTTTGGATACCTTTCTCTTCAGCATACCAAGGAAGTTCTAGCATCTCGACTTTGTGTAGTGGGGGCTAACCTTGGATCCGTATTTCAGTTACCCAAACAAACCAACCATTACAGGCATTCAAAGCCTCTAAGAAAAAAAACAATAAATCTGGAATTTCTGTTTAGTGAACCCATATTAATAAACTTGGCCCCATTCAACTTTATATTCCTTCCATATTGATCCCACAGCCTTAATACACATCCCCATACATATTCCCCAGGATTCAATCTAAGCAAGTGAGAAACAACGTGTAGTTCTTTTGGAGTGTATCATACCTCACATTTTATACCTCACCCTTTGGGGTCTGATTAGAATTGAATCTAGTTACAGAGCTAGCAGCAAAGAAAGAAGGGGAGGTCCTGAGGGGAATCAGCAGTACTTCCAGCAACTACCTTAAGGGAGGCCAATATGATTCTTCAGGAAAAGGTAAACAAACTCCCTCAGGCAGGGGTAGAAGATTCTTCTACTGGCAGAGAGTCTGTAATTTAGGAACTTGAGGTTCCCCATTGATCATATGTTTCCTGTTTCCATTCCAATTTTTAGGATCCTGTTCATTCCCAACAGATGCCTCGACTTTAACAAAAGAGGCCTTGCAAGGATGGGAATGTAATTTGTGTTCTAATTCAGGCATTTGTAGGATTAGATTTTGGATTTGGTGTTTGGAAATCTTGACCCTGTACCTACAGGAAATGTTTTTGTTTGTGTGTTTGTTTATTCCAGGGAAATCGCAGAAGCTCTTGGGTGCTATATGCAGACCTTGATCTGGGAATTTAAGTTCTTAAGGTCATTTTCTTTCTCCAAGTTTTTTTTTTTAGAACAGCTAGTAGCAACCAACCAGCTAACCCACCCATTATGCCTCTTATGTTGACTAAAATGTTCTTAGATAACAAATACTTAGTCATCCAGAATCTGGTCTTTATTAATACTTTATTACAGGTATCTAAAGTAATACCTGAGTAATTCATTTGCCATTTCATGCTGATGACCACTGGTGTCCTCCTTATCAGTGGCAACAGAGGCATTAGTGCCTTTAATTCTAATAAGATTCCAGAAAACTGAAAACTAATTCAGAAAATACATCATTATATTCAGAGACATTCCTAGCATCAAATTCTGTGTCAGTCAGAGTTCAACCATGGAAGTTGATCCAGCAGAAGATTATATATATATATATATATATATATATATATATATATATATATTTCCACACATACACAAAGAGAATTGCTCACGTAATTGTGTAAGGCTGTGTCTCCATGTCTGATGCTGGAAGTTGAAGTCCACAGGGCAGGTAGTCAGAAAGGAAGATGAATGTAAAATATGGGGAACTCAATACTAGCTAGAACGAATAAGCATAAGCTTGAATCCTATAAGGACAGACTGAAAGACATGCCCATTCTATTGCCTTTGACCTTGGTGATGAGCATATCCTATGGAGGCTGGGTGTTTCACCACGGAGCTAAACACACATACCCAGCCCAGGAGACAGAGAAACTGAAGAAGGCCCAGCTGCTCCTTCATGCCAACAAAGTGAATCAACACATCGTCAATGACATGTGTGCCCTACAAAATGATTCCTACCTCCTTTTTACCTTTTGGATCTCACAAGAATCTTCTCTATAGCCAACTTTAACTGGTAACATAGTAGAAAGAGAATTCTGGGAAATGCAGAGTGGCCAGCCAGGGTGACACATTACAAAGCTGTCACACATGTGTGTACAAAGTTTCAAAAATGTGAAGCAAAATTTATAGAAGGAGAAAAATACAAATCTCCAACTATAGTTAGAGATTTTTAAAAAACACTTCTCTCTTGATAGTTGGTGGAACAAACACACACACACACACACACACACACACACACACACACACGATTACTAAAATGTAGAAATTCGGATGATACAACTAAATAACCTGACCTGATAGGATTTTGTAGAACATTGTTTCCACAAACTAAAAGAATAGTCATTACTTTTAAGTACACATTGAAACGTTTGCTAAGATAGATCATATGCCTAGACCATAAACAAATCTTAATATATTTCAAAAGACTGAAATCATGAAATCATGCAGAATACATTGTTCTGATCATAATGGAGTTAAACTAGAAACCAAAAATAATAAATTATTAATAAAAATCTCTAAATGTTTGGAAATTAAGCAACACTGAAAACAGGGTCAGAGAAGAAATAACAAGAGAAATTAGAAAATATTGCAAACTAAATGATAGTGAAAACACAAAGCAGTGGACTCAATGTTTGTATCCCCTTCAATATTCATATACTGAAGTCTTAATGCCTGGTATATTGTTATCAGGGAGTAGAGCTTGGGGACGTAAGTGAATCATGAAAGTGGAGTCTTCATGAATTGGATTAGTATCCTAAAAGGAGACATGATACAATAGTCCCAATAAGTGAAAGAAGAAGGCAGGAAAATGAAGTTAGAGTCAGAGAGGGAGATGTCAAGACAATGGAGACAGAGGTTACAGTGAGGAAGTTGGGGCTTTGAAGCTGGGAGGAGCCATGAACCAAGGAATGCAGGTAGCTTCTAGAAAGGCAAGGGGATGGATTTTGTCCTAGAACTTCCAGAAAAAACACACCTGATTTTAAGTCTGTGAGACCTGGATGAGACTTCTGACCTCCAGACTGTGTGAAAACAAATCTGCGTTGTTTTAAACCACTATGTTTTGGCTGATTTGTAAAGACAGCAACAAAAAGCTAACACAGTCTCCTAAAAATTCCCCTAAAGTTCTTTTTTTTTTTCATATTTAAATATTTATTTAATCTTTATTTTTAAAAAATATTTAATCTTTAAGTAATGTTATATATCCTGTGAGATTATGGTCCAGCCATATTTTTATATAGATCGTTAGGCACTATGGCATCATTTATTAGATAGTCTATCCTCCTCTCAGCAAAATACATTTATAATGTATTCTGGAATCTTGAAAAAATAAAAAGAGACGTGAGGGCTTGCTTTTTCACTCTGCTCTCCATCACGTGAGGATACGAGGAAAAGATGACCATCTGCAAACCATGAAGCAGGCCCTCATCAGATAATGGATCTGCTGGCACCTTGATCTTGGACTTTCTAGTCTCCAGAACTGTGAGAAATAAATGTTTGTTTTCTAAGCCACCCAGTCTATGGTTTTTTTTTGTTAAAGCTGTCTGAACTAAGATACAGACACATGGAAATTTGTGGGATGAAATGAGAGCAAAACTTAGAGGGAAACTTATAACTTTATATATTTATTTATAGAGAGTGGGGAGGGGCAGAGGGAGAAGGAGAGAGAGAATATTAAGTAGGTTCTATGTTCAGTGCAGAGCCTGATGCAGGGCTCGATCTCACAATCCTGAAATCATGACCTGAGCTGCATCAAGTGTTGGACACTTGACCAACTAAGCCACCCAGGTACTCCAGTAATTTATGACTTTAAGTGCTTATATTAGACAAAAAGCAAGGTACAAAATCAGTAATCAAAGTTTCTACTTTATGAAGCAGAGGAAACAAACGCAAGTAAGTTTAAAAATGCAAATAATAAATATGAGAGCACATATCAATGAGGTAGACATAAAACAACAGAGAAAATCAACAAACCTTAAAATTAGTTTTTGAAAAGACTAATAAGATAACCCCTAGTTAGACTGATCAAGTAAAATTCAAGTGAAATACAAATTATTTATGATAATTTGGGTATCATAAATGAAGACAAGGATATCAGTACAGATAATATAAACATTTGAGAGGCAATTTGAGAATATTATGACAATTTTATGCCCATAAATTTGATCTCTTAGCTGAAATGGATAAATTCCTTGGAAAAACACTTTGTCAGAACTGATGTAAGAATGCATGGAAAACTAAAACAGACCTCTATCTATTGAAAAATTGAGTCTTCCCACAAAAAGGACTCCAGACCCAGATAGTTTTACTGGTGAATTATATGTCAAACATATTTTTTAAAGATTTTATTTATTTATTTGGCAGAGAGAGAGCACAAGTAGGCAGCGAGGCAGGCAGAGAGAGAGAGGGGGAAGCAGGCTCTGGCTGAGCAGAGAGCCCAATGCGGGGTTCGATCCCAGGACCCTGAGATCAGGACCTGAGCTGAAGACAGAGGCTTAACCCACTGAGCCACCCAGGTGCCCCTATATGTCAAATATTTAAAGAATAAAAATACCAATCTCATACAAACTTATTCAGAAAGTATATGAGAGAACATTTTCTAACTTGTATGATGAGCTCAGTCAGCATAACTTATTACCAGAGAAGGTAAAAGAAAATTAGAGATTAACATCTCTCATAAATATAGATAGAAACTTGTGTAATAAAATACTAGTAAGTAAAACACAGCATTACTTTAAATAGATAATACATCATGACAAATTATTTGTTCAGCATTCGAAACCAATCTATGGAGTTTAACATGCTATCAGACTAAAAGAGAAAAGTCACATACCATTTCAATAAATGTAGAAAAAACATGTGACAGAATTCAATGCCAATCATGATAAAAGCTCTCAGCAAATTATAAATAGAAAAGAATGTCTTCATCTGATAAAAGACATTTATAGAAAACCCACAGCTAACATTATGCTCAATGGTGACATTTATATTATTGGAACAAAGAAAGAATGCCTGTCTTCTCCTATTTTATTCAATGTTTTATTGCATGGCAGGCCTTTCCAGTTCAGTAAAACAAAAGGAAAGAACAAAATAATATAAGGCATACAGATAGGAAAAAGAAGTAAAATTGTCTTAATTCACAAGTAACAAGAGTTTTCAGGTAGAAAAACAAAGGAATCTACAAAAAAATCATAAGACAATTAATATGTGAAGTGAGCAAGTCTGAAAAACACAAGATCAATATGTAGACTGACATAAAACAATTGGAAAATAAAATTTTAAAATATCATATACAATGCCATAAGGTAAAATAGTTGAGAATAAATTTAATGAAAGAAATGCAAGACTTCTAAAATCTATAAAACATTGCAGAGAGAAATTAAAGAAGACCTAAATAGATGGAAGACAGTGTCAATGTTCTTGGACTATAAGATAATATTTGTAAAATATCAATTCTTTCCAAATTGATTTATAGATTCAGCGCAATTCCAATCAACTCCAGGGGGCTGTTCTGTGTGAATTCACAAGCAGACTCTAAAATATAGATGGAAATGCATAAGCTCTAAAATAAACCTTGTAAAAGAAGAACTAAAACTCACACTATTTCAAAGTTAATATAAAGCCACAGTGATCAAGTTAGTGTTGAACAGGTATATTAATGGAAGAGACTAGAGAAGCTACAAATATATAGTTAATTGATCTTTGACAAGGATGGCAAGGTAATTCAATGTAGGAAATGATAATTTATTCTACAAACGGTGCTTACATCATCTGTTTTGTGTAAAAAATGAACTCACGTGCCTTATTTATACCATAGGAAAAAATTAATTTGACATGAATAATAGACCTAAAGTAAAAGCCATAACTATAAAACTTCTGGAAGAAAACATAGATGACTATCTTTGTGAACTTGGGGTAGACAAAGATTGGACAGAACACAAAAAATTCTAATCATTAAAAAAAAACCACCTAAGATTTGGCCTTTATCAAAACTAAAAACTGCTTTTCAAAAGACAAAATCAAGAAAATGAAAAGGCAAATCTCAGATTGGAAGAAGATATCCATAATACATATATCTGACAAAGGATTTGTTTCTGGAATATATATAATATATATATATATATATTTGTTTCTGAAATGTTTCCTACATTTCAGTAAGGGAAAGATAAATAGGTCAAGAAAAGGTGAGCAAAAGACTCCAACAGACATATCATAGAAGATTTATATGAATAGCCAATAAGCTATTCATATAACTATAACATATAACATAAATATTCATATAACATTCATATAACAATATAAATATTCATATAACATGAAAAAGTTATCTATATCAATAGATATAAGCAAAATGCAATTAAAACTGCCATGAGATACCAGCTCAAATGTACAAGAATGAATACAAATTTTTTAAAATATTTTATTTACTTGAGAGATAGAATGAGAGGAGAGAGCATGAGAGGGGAGAGGTCAAAGGGAGAAACAGACCCCCTGGCCAAGCAGGGAGCCAGATGTGGGACTAGATCCTGGGACTCTAGGATCATCACCTGAGCCGAAGGCAGTTGCTTAACCAACTGAGCCACCCAGGTGCCCCAAGAATGAATACAATTTTTTATAAGTGATAATACTAAGTTGCTGGCATGTGAAGCAGCTTGAGAGCTAATGCAATGCTGGTGAGATCATGAACTAGAGCAACTATTTTGGAAAACTGGTGATTTCTTATGAAATTCAACAACTACCAGGAAACCCATTTCTAGGTATTTACCTAAGGAAAATGAGGACATATCCTCAAATATACTTATTCAAGAGTGTTAGTACCTGCCTTATTTGTACCAACCCAAATACCCATCAACAAGTGAGTGGATAAACTTCCATACAGTGGAATACTAGTCAGTCACAACAAGAACAAGAAAAAAGGAACAAACCTTGGATATGTGCAATAAAGTAGATGAATTTCCAAAACCTTATGTTGAGCAAAGGAAGCCAGACACCAAAGTATACCTACCATATGATTCAATTTATATGAAGGCAGAAGGAAGCTATAGTGATACAAGTTAGATGATTGATCATCTGGGTGGTGGTGGGGGGGATTGAATGCCAAGGGGCATTAAGGACTTTCTAGGAAGTTAGAGATGTTCTATGGCTTGATTATAGTGGTGGTTACACAGGGATACATTTGTCAAAACTCTTACACCTAGGAGGACAAGTGATATGATGAGCACTGGGTATTAGAGGCAACTAATAGATTATTGAACTCTACATCTGAAATTAATGATGTACTATATGTTGGCTAATTGAATTTAAATTTAAGAAAAAAAACTCTTACACCTAACCATGCATTTAAAATTTGTGCCTTTTATTGTATGCAAGTTGTACTAAACATTATACTAAAATTGTACTATAAATCCCAATACTATTGATGATGAATTAGTCAAAAGCATTTGGGGCACCTGGGTGGCTCAGTCAGTTAAGCATCCAACTCTTGATTTTGGCTCAGGTAATGATCTCAGGGTTGTGAGATTGAGCTCCATGTCAGGTATGGAGCCTGCTTAAGATTCTTGCTCTCCATCTTCCTCTGCCCCCACTCCTCTACCTTGCTTGCGTGCTCTCTCTCTCTCTTTCTGGCCACAAAACACTTAACTAATGGTGGACAAAGAAATATGTTTTCCATTCTTTAAAAAAAAGCAAATGAAAAAGGTATGCACACACACAAACCACAAAGACTCCTCTAATAACGTGTTGGATGACAATTCTCTCACCGTGGCAGAAGATTCTGCTTCAGGTTTAACTCAAATCCCTCAATTTGCATTGCACTGATCTTTCCTTTTGTTCTTTGGTGGGTGGGGCTTTTGGTCCAGGGCTGGACACGAGTGTCTTTTCTTATAGTACATAATTATCTTTCTTGGGTAGAGTTTTAAGGCTGGAGTTGCTTGAAAGTGTCAGGTAACCACTAGTCCAGCTGCTCTATAGTACTCTCCCGCAGCTTGGGCTAATGACATCATTGAGATTTTTGTATATATATATTTTAAATTTATTTATTTATTTGACAGAGTGAGATCACAAGTAGGCAGAGAGGCAGGCAGAGAGAGAGAGAGAGGAGGAAGCAGGCTCCCTACTGAGCAGAGAGCCAGATGTGGGGCTCAATCCAAGGACCCTGGGATCATGACCTGAGCTGAAGACAGAAGCTTTAACCCACTGAGCCACCCAGGTGCCCGAGATTATATTTTTTTAAGATTTTATTTTTAAGCAATCCCTACACCCAACATGGGGCTCAAACGCATGACCCTAAGATCAAGAGTCGCAGGCTCCACTGACTGAGCCAGCCAGGCATCCCCATCACTGAGATTCTTGAAAAATTTGGCAGAACAGTCCTGGCACCAGTCGTGACCTTGGTGTGTTCCTGGGTGGCTTGAATAAACTGACATTGCCTTTCCTTTCCTTCTACAGGAAATGCTGAAGGATGAGGTGCGGACACTCACCTACCGGAACTCCATGTATCACAATAAGCATGTGTTCAAGGACAAAGTAGTGCTGGACGTTGGGAGTGGTACCGGGATCCTTTCCATGTTTGCTGCTAAAGCAGGAGCCAAGAAAGTGTTTGGGGTAAGCACGTCCCTCCTTCCCTCCTGTTGGCTTCTGTAGAGCCAGTCCCTGCCTTCCACCTTCTCCTGCTCCTCCTACAAGTACAAATCCGGATTCATCCCTTGCTGGGGCCACACCTCCAAGGAGAAGTAGAGAAAGTCAAGTGTGACTCTCAGGAGTGAGGGCAAGTTCTCATGGCTCCCTGTCACTCAGGCCTTGCTTCTGGCTCTTTGCCCTGACAAATGTTGATATTTGCCAAGGATTTTTGACTTTCTGGAAATCATGCCAGTGTCATCATTACCTTAGAGTGCTTAGTCCTACCATCATCTTGAGATGCAGTGCAGTGTGGTCATATGTGGGAGCTCTGGCTTGAATCTCTGCTCTGCGTGACTGTGGACAGTTCACTTCTGTACCTCGGTTTCCCCTTCTATAAAATGGCTCTAGTAACAATACCTTGCCCATGGAGTGATTGTGAAGAATAAATAAATTTAATACATATGTAAAGTGCTTAGAACAGGGCCTGGCATATGACCAATGCTCAGTGTCTAATACTAATATAGTTGGGATGAGGCCCTAGGGGATAATAACAAGACGATCTCCTTCCTTAGGTTGTTAAAGGGCAAGTCGGTAAGTTTAAATTTGCTACTCTGGCTGCTGCAGCCCATCCAGATAGAAATGGAGGCCAGTGCTCTGGGAAGGCTCCCAACCTTCCTCTGGCTCCCACTACATAGTTGGGCAGTGCTTGATGACAGGGAGGCCTCATCTTAGCCCCTGTCTGGCTGGGGCATGGGTAACCGAGGTCTGAGGAGTGAAATGGCCTTGCTGCCCCTCACTGGCTTCTAAGTGGCCAGCGCTCCAGCTAAGGAGCTGTCAGGAGGTGCCCATGCGACCCCTCCCCGCTGTGGTGACTATCCCAACCCTCCTAATCTGTTTGCCTCCTGGTCTTTTGATGTCACAGCTCTTTTATAAACAGCTCCCACATCTAGCTGGGCCTCTTTCCTGATGGCTCATTTCATGGTTTCTCCTGTTCCAAGCTCTCCCTTCTACCCACTGTTCTTTTTGACAGAGAGAGAGAGAGAGAGAGCGCACAAGAGATGGCGAGAGGTAGAGAGAGTGAGAGAGGGAGAAAAGGAGAGGGGTGAGGGAGAGAGAGAGGGGGAGAGAGAAGGGGAGGGTGAGAGATGGAGAAAGCTAGAAGGAGAGAGACAGAGAAGGGGAAAAGGAAAACGGGCATAGGGGCAAAGACAGGAAAAGAGGAAAGAGGGCTCTAAGGCCACTTAGAGTGCTGGGGCTTGGGGCCCATCAATGCTCTGAGGGGTTCACATGCTTTGGATTACCTCACAATGACGAAGAAAACAGGGACTGTTTCCTCACTTATGAGGAAACTGAGGCACAGCTGGACAGTGGCTGAGGCCGGGTGTGAATCCAGGCTGCTCAGCCCCGGGTCACGCATTCTTCACCATGAAACCCCTCAGCCTCTTGCAGATGGAGGTCCACGTTGCGAGCAGGGGGAGGAATTGGAGGAACACAGTCCCAGGGAAAGTGGGATCGAGGCCACAGGACTGGCAGTCCAGGAAAGGGCCCAACCTCTGGGGCCCTGAGCCTGACAGAGGTCCGTCCTCTCTGATGGAGCCACCCTTCCTGACCCTGCAGGCGCCCTTACCCATCCTCAAGGCTTGATGGAGGCTGTGGGCAGCCCCCTCGGGTGTTCCTATGCAAATACTCTCTGGGAGGCCCTGGGAGCAGTCTGAGGGGAGTCCGGAGTGTGGAGGTGAGTGGCAGCCTCTGTGCGGAGGGGCCAGCTAAGGAGGTGAGGGCAGCTCTTAGCAGCGGCCCCTCTGGCTCCAGCACTCTCTGGCCCTCCCCTGACAGGTGGCCCATTCTGGGGCTGGATCTCCCGCCGTTCCCACAAGGTCCGGCTCTCAGCTGATGGTCAGCTGATTTCTCACATATCCTGGCCCTTTGCTTAGGAGAATTTGGGAGCTCGGAAAGTTTTGTGGATTAAAAGGAATTAATTATCTCAAAGGCGGACACCACAGGAGGGGTGAGACTTCCCTTGTGTGTGACCTGTGTGGTGGGATGGATCTCAAGACTGGCCCAGAAGCCCTGTTGTGACATTTCTCTCTCCTGGGATGCACCCCGTTGAACAAAGGGACTAAGGGGTGGAGAGTAGGGACAGTCATGTCCCAGGAGACTCATAGCAGCTCTGGCTGTGGCTTGCCTTCCATGTCCTTCCCCAGGAGCACAGGAGCTATGCAACCTCATCCAATTCTCTGGCCAGGAGGAAGCCTACCAGCTCCTTCTGAATCTCCTAACTTGGACACCAGGTGGTCCACTGTGGAGCAGCAGCTCCACTGTGGATTTGCAGCCACTGGCCTGCAAATCAGGAGGGCTGCCCTATAGTTTTCAATCTGCCGCAAAATAACTGTATGGCTGTGGGCAGGTCACTGTACCCCTCTAGGCTCAGCTCCTCCGTTGGTTAAATTGGTACTGGACATGCTGTCATCCTTTTATGCCTCACTCCTTTGTTCTTTGCCCTTTCTAGATCGAATGTTCCAGTATTTCTGACTACTCAGAGAAGATCATTAAGGCCAACCACTTGGACAACAGTAAGACATACCTCCACGTGTTTTCCCATGGATGGAGGGGGTGAGGGGGCTTGCATTTTCTTATTTGGGTGGTATAGATGGACGTAAGAGGGGAAAGTGCAGAGCACTTAGCCTTGGGATGGTGGAGCCCAGCTGAGGCCCTATTTGCAGGACTGTGCCCACAGGGTTCTGAGGTTCCCCATCCCACCGTGTCAGCCAAGGACACGTTATCCCAGCTCAGCTTCCATGGCTTAGCCTCCATTCCCCTGCTTGGCCCCAGCTGTAGGCATTCTGTTGAGTTTTGCAAAATGGCAGCTATTCCTCCTCTTCTTCCCTCTCCACAACCCCCAGCCCAACTTCTCCCCATCAGCCAACCAAGGGCATCCTAGTAGACCCCAGGCTCTGCCTTTGGAGAAATGTGGTCCTCTACTGCCCACAGGCCCTGTTGCTGATGACGCTGTCTTGGCAATTAGGCTGCTCTTGGGAGTGGGACCTTCTCTAAGCTGGAGTCTGAGTATAAAGAGAGGTGCCCTCTCTTCCCTTCCTCCCCTCACTCCTTCCCCATGCATTGCAACATTTCCCAGGCCCTTCCTCCTGGAACCTATCTTGGATACACTCACACCCACAAGTGTCCTCGGTCCAAAGAACTCCTTGCATCTTTTATCAGTCAGCCCGATGAGATTTAGGCCCCAAGTCCTGTGCTGAGCTGTGCCAGGTAATGTAGGATTTTTAAACTAGGAAAACCAAGTTGGTTTTTTTTTTTTTCCTAAGGATGTTGGAGGCATTTTGGAGAATTTTATGCAAGGAAGAAGTGGTTCCTCTGGAGTATGGATTAGAATGGGTTGTAAGCACAGACACATTCGGAGGCTATTTCAGTGCCCAGGGGATGTACTGTGGCATGGCTGGTGGCAAGGGTGGTGACAGGAAGGTGAAGAAAGGTGACCATTTCAGGCTAGAAGCAAGGGGCCAGCTGATGGGATACATATGGGAATGATAAAGAAGACAGGAGCAAGGGCTATTTTGTTGCCTTGAGTGATGGGGGGGATGGAAGAAGACTGAATGTAGAGCATTCCTGGGGATGATAGGAGGGAGAGAGAAATCAGAAGTTCTCTTCAAACGTGTTAGGTTTGAGATGGACATCCAGCAGACATGTTGAGTAAGACAGGATATATGAGTTCCAGGGAGAGCCAGAACATGGCATATACAGTTGGGAGTCTTCAGTATATGGATTTTATTTGAAGGTACAGCACGATGTCACTTAGGGACAAAGTAGAGCTGGAAGAAAGAAATGGGCCAAAATAGGGCACGGGGGCATTTTAATATCTGGAGGCCAAGCAGAGGAGAAGAGACAAACAAGAGGCAGAGAAGATACCCCAGTGAGGCTGGTGGACCTTCAGGAGTGAAATGTACCATGAAGCCAAGGGAAGGAGGAAGGGACAAGTGTAGGGAATGCTAAGAGATCAAGTAAGGTAAGAACAGAGAAGTGACCATTGAGTTTGGCCACATGGAAGATACTGGTGTTCTAAACAAGAGAGGACTCAATGTGGGAGTGGGGGAGACTGAAGTCCAGCTAGAGTAGGTTAAGGACAGACTGTGAAGGGAGGGCTGTAAGTAAGTCTTCTTGCTGTGCTGGGGAACAAAAAAGTGGAACTATAACTACAGGGGGATGTGGGGCCAAGGCAGTGAATTGTTTTTTAAGGATAGAGATGGGAACATGTGTGCTGGATTCAATTGTCCAGGGGAATACAAGGGGCATACAGGAGAAAGGTACAGGATCGAGGCCCTTGAGTCCAGAGCATAG
Organism: Mustela lutreola; assembly: GCF_030435805.1. Classification (NCBI taxonomy): domain Eukaryota; kingdom Metazoa; phylum Chordata; class Mammalia; order Carnivora; family Mustelidae; genus Mustela; species Mustela lutreola. The sequence goes on from NC_081297.1 coordinate 45,571,714, forward strand.
ATTCAGGGGTTGGCTTTTTCCTTGGAGTAGGGTACTAGAGGGAAAGTGGGGGTGTGGGTCCAGATAGAGGTAGGCTGGCAGCAGAAAGCCCCTGGTTTATTGCCTCCATTTCCTTTTTGAAGAGTAAGACAATCATTGGCAGAGAAGAGGGGGATGAGAAGAGACATGAGAAGGAATGGAATGGTCTTTTAGGAGGCAGAAAGGCAAATAGAGTAGTAGGACGTGTGGGAACTGCTGGGGAGGGGTCAGTGCCCACTGGAGATGAGTCAACACAGTTAGGCAGTAAGTTCGGTCCATGTGGGAATTTCCGCTTACCATGGTCACCAGCTTGGGTGTGAGGAGAGCTGCCTGGACGGGACCTTTGATGGGAGAGCACGGAAGTTGTTTGCAATAATGAGTCATGGAGTCTAAGCTGGGTAAGGCAGGAAATGAAGAAGGGAAAGCAGCAATGGTGAGTGAATGACTGCACCAAAGGTTAGGGATACTGGGTGGGCCATAAGAGGGGTCCAGAGGCTTCTTTCCAGCCTGAGTAAGGAAAGCGTTGCTCAGACACCTCCAACCTCTGGCTTTGGTGTCCAGCCTCTCTTGGTTCACTAAGGGAAGCGAGCTGTTTTGTACATTCCCAGAAAAGTATCTGATGTGGGCAGAAGGAAAACAGAGGTGAGCGCTCTACTTGCTTACTAAAAATGGAAAAAGAAAACTGGCCAGTTCTTTCTCTGCAAGGATGAACCAGCCTGCCATCCACATGTTTTCATCTGATATCCCTTTCTCCTGCTCTGTGCTACAGCACCGGAGGTTTTCCCCATTTTACAAGTGTGAACGTTGAGGTTAGGAGAGCTAGGGTAGAACCTTCAGTCTCGGCTTGCGCTCTTGTCCTCTCTCCTGAAGGGTGTTTACATTGAGGTGGAAACCCCAGCAGTGGCTGCCAACCCTGAAAATGAAAATCAAAAGCTCTTAGGAGAGGAGGGTGAGTGCAAAAAGATGTCTGATCAGATGTCCTCTCAGTCCCATCCCTGGGCCCTAAGGGGCCTTCGAAGAATGTTTAGACCATTCCCTGCCTCTGTACAGGTTCACTTGCACAGGGATGCCTGCCCTCAGAGGGAGGCTCTACCCAGCCTCCCTTACTTGTCATCTGTCTCTTGCTGCCAGCTCTCAGGACCTAGAACCGTAGCCTCCCTGGCTTGCAGAGGGTGGCTGCTGGCAGCCATTGGTAGCAGTGTGTGGGGTGGGCCTGAGTGGGAGAGGGGAGAACATTGGCTGAGGAGTGCCTGACTACAGGAGAAGGGCGGCTGGGCTCTGAAGGCTTGCCGGGAAAGAGAAAGCCCACAGCTCCTCATCATGCCCTCCGGTTGCCCCTTGAGGGTCCCCCCTTCTTCCCCGTCCTCTGCTTCAGCTTCCTGTAAGTTGTTTTATTCCCTTTCCTTTCCTTTTTCCCTTCCTTCTTTCAACCCCCAGAACACTCCACTTTCTAGAAAAGGTGCAAGTTCCTCTTTCCTCCTGAATGCTTTGAGAGCAAGTTGTTGACATGATGCTCCATCAGCCCTGAAGACATGAATGTGTGTGTCCTACAGACAGGGACAATTTTTTGCATAGCCACAATACAACCATCAAAACCAGGGGACTAGCGTTCTTCCATGATCCTTATCGAGTGCTCAGATCCTATTCCTGTTGGCCACTGGTCGAAATAACATCCTTTGCAGCAAAAATATTCTGTTTCAAACCATGGGCTGCATTTAGTTGTCACATCTCTGATTGCCTTCAGGCTGGAGCAGCCAGACCTTGCTCGACTGTTGTCACCTTGATGCTTGAGGATTGCAGACCAGAGTTCTGCAGGATGTCCCTCTGTCTGGGGACATGGGATGCTTCTGCACTAATGGGTGCAGCTGAGATGCTGTGTCCTTCTCCCTACACACTCTCGGAGACATGCGGTCTGGATTTGTCCTGTCACTGACAGCATTCACTTTGATCCCTGCTTCAGGGGATGTCTGCCAGGCTTCTCCACAGTCAAGTTGCTCCTTCTCCTTTTATAATGACTAGGCTTTTCTGGGGGAGGCAGCTGGAAACCATGTAAATATTTCATTCCTTATCATTAATTTCTCATTTTATTCAATAGGTTATGTCTATTTTTATCAATATTCATTTTGAAACCCAAATTGTTCCTAATTTGGTCACCGGACCCCCTTCAAGCTGGCTTCTGCATCCTTTTGACATTCCTTCTTCATTTTTGGTGTGAGCCTTCTTATTTTCTGGCACAGATGTTCCAGGCTCATCTTGTACTTTAAATGGTTTTGTTTTAGAATCTGTATTTTTCCCAAGGGGCCTTGAAGTCCCTTTAGTGGACAATGGCATTTAGAAACTAGGACCTGGGGCTAAGTGTGCTCATTGATTTTAGGGTGTTGATATCCCCAGGCTGCTTCAGTGGAAAGAAGTAGAGTGTGTAGTGTGTGTGTGTACATGGGCATTTGCATAACGTGTGTTTCTGAATCTATTTATGCATACTGTCAAGTGTGAGTTCACACGATACCCCGGCTCTAACCCATACCACAAGGTGCTCTAACATCCTCCCTCCCTGTGTTGGACGTTCTGTTCTCTGACAGTGAAAAACCTGGCTCCCGCTATCCTACTATGTTTCCTTATTGAACCAATCCCCCTGTATGAGCACCATCTCCCACTGTCACCCCCTCCTGCTCTGTGTAGATATGTCTGTCCCCTGGTGCTGGGCTCTGTCGTCTGCATGGGCCCTCTCCTCTCCCTGCTCGACTCCAGTCCCCTGAGCCAAGCCCCTTCTTGTGTAGAGACCCCCTTACCTCCCTGGACTTCCCCCTCGCCCCCAGGCCACTCCTTCATAGGGATGCCCTGCTTACCTCCCTGGGGCTCTGACGTGCTGTGCAGGGCCACCCTCATGCCCCCCACCCCAAGGAACCATCATGGCAGCCACACATCCCTCTTTTTGCTTAGTCTCACCTTATGGCTTTAGGAGGGAATCATTCCATGCTCTATATTTTGGTGGCTCACCCTTGATCCCGTGCTACTGAGCAAAGGCCCAAGAGGACAAGCCATTGTCCCCCAGCAAACAGCCTGCCCCCATGCCTTGTACCTATTCCTACCCTTCCCAGCCAGTGTACCGAGGAAGAGGGAACTCCAGGGCCAGGGGCCTTTACAAGGCAGCGTTTTCCCCACAGCTTCCTTCCTGGGTACAGAGCAACAGGCAGCTTGAGCTGGGGAGGCCGCCCAGGGCCCCGTGTGTGGCACCTGTTCGCTCAGCCTTGGCGTGTGTACTGGAAAAAGGACAGCTCGACTCTATGAATGCTTCCATGGAAATGCTTTTGAAATGTTGCAACAGCCAATTGTGTGGGGCTCAGGAGTGTAGGTGTAAAGACATGAATAACAACACAGGACATAAAATACCTGCTACCCAGAATCAGTCAGGCCCTCTCCGCCTCCACCTCCACGCAGCTCCTGCGGTGGGCTTTATTCATGTGGAGACACGCACCTCCACGAAGCCACCTGCCGTGGTCACGCAGCTTCACGTGCCTTCTGCCACACTCATGGCCCACTCACATGCTCGGAGGCTCCTCTCTAACTGAAGAAGCATTATTGCCCCCATTTCCCTGCCACCGAGGCTGATGGGCTGCCGAGATGCCTCAAAAGGGAGATCTGTTTGTGGAAGTTGACATAGGTGCTCAGGGATTGATGAAATTTTATGGTTCTCAGAAATTTATTTCTCAGAAAACTAAAGGGAGAAAGAGTATCCCTTCTCTTCTCTCTCTTTTCCTACCTGTGCATGTCCTAAAGCAGGAGTATCATGGACAGAGAGGCCTGAGCATGATGTAACCCAGCAGAATGGCAATGGACACCAGCTCTGTCACATCCCAGGAAGGGTTGTTTGTCCCTTCCCCTCACTGGCCACCCAGAGAGGAGCTCTGTCTCCACGCAGCCTGCGTTCCTGGGGAATGCGAGATAATGTTCATGGAGTGCCCAGTGCTGGGCTTCCTGCAGAGTCGGCACCCCAAAAGCATGACGTGTGGGTCCTTTCAGGTACTTTGCTCTTTCTTGGCCCAACACTCTAAGACTTGCCTAGATGCTGCCTGCCTTCTCTGTTGTGGCAGGTTTCCTCCCATGCCCTGGGGGCTGGGAGGTCACACAGTGACTGCGGTCACACAGTCCTTGAGATGCCCCTGACAGGGAACTTGCCACCAGCCACCTGCGAGCCATGGTTGGGAGAAGCATTTGCTTCTCGGGGGCATCCTCCCCCCCCCCCAGCCCCGCAATCTTGCCCGTGCTCCCTTGTTCTCCTCTGGGGCCACACGGCCAGGGCTTCTAACTTTTGTCTTGAATTCAAATGGAGAGTCGCCCTTTTTATTCATCACAGACTTCAGGCTGGTAGATTTGGACCTTCCTTACAACTGCTAGGGACTCCCAATGGCCTGGCTCTCCAGGGTCACCATTCTGTGCTTGCTGTTCCTGCACATCGGGTGGGTGCCCTGGGGGTAAGCACAGAAGCAACTGCAGGCTGGTCTTCCTTCAGGTCTTGATCAGTGCCTGTGGCGGTGGATCAGTGGTGAACCATACAGTAACATGGCATATCCATGAGGACGCCACGGACGCAAGGAAGTGCCCACACGGGGCACGGCAGGCATGGGGAGGGGGCCAGTGAAGAGCATTGACTCTGGACCCAGGCTTCCTGGTTCACACTCAGCCCGTGAGCTTGGATCCCTTATTTTTTGTGCCTCAGTTTTCCTATCTGTGAAATGGGAACCATAGCGGAGCATACCTCCTAGGGGCGTCGTGACAATTCCACGTTACTGTGCAAAACCGTGGTGTGCCGAAACAGGCTCTTACAGGCTCCTGGGGGTGAACTGTGAAACTTTCAGTCTATTTGTGATGTGGATGGAGTTACTCCGCTGGCTTGAAATTGGCCACCATGGGAATATTGACACCCGAGAGAGCAGCAAATGCTACAAATCAGGGCTCCTTCCCCGGGAGCCTCCGTTGTTCAGTATCGACTATCACACTGCTGTGTGAAACACGACGGTATCCCGTGGGCAGTAAGCAGCCAATAAATATTAGCTAGCGTTACTCTTATTTCATTTATTAACTTGACTAATAACCCTGTCCAAAGAAGAAAGGAGAATAATCAGATATAATTGTTTTTAATGAACCTGTATTAGTGACTCCTGGCAATTGCTACTTCCGTTCTAAACTGCTCATGAAGCAGCCTAAGCTGGGAGCTGGTCTTCACCCACTCGGTCCTTCAGGCATTGCTGTGCCCCACTCCACACTCTGTGCCAGGTTCTGGGGGTCCGTCGCAGAGCTGACAGACAGGCTCTCTGCTCTGGTGCAGCTCACCGTCTCATGGAGAGGACCCATATGGACACCAGCGAACAGACATCACAGTAGAATTACAGATCGCGATGGGTCTTAGAACAAAACACGATGGGTTCGTTAGAAGAGCAGGTTGCCTGCTTCCGAAGCAGGGGTCATAATGGCATACCGGGGCCGGTTTACATGGCTCACAGTGCCTTGCTCTTTTCTTCCCACCATTCACAGGTGACGTCTGGGGTGTGGGGGGGGGGGGGGCAGGAATCAGCCACAGTGAAGTTACTTATACTGCAGACATCAGCAAACACATTTTCCCCGCTCCTGGAGCCGGCTGTTAGACCCTGACCACAGGACCAGAAGTGAGGAAGCTTCCAGAGGGAGGGCACTGAGGCACAGACCCAGTGGACCTTGAGGCCAGCTGCTGAGTGGACAGAAATATGACAAGCAGAGGGATGGCCCATGCCAGCTCCCTGAGATGGGACACACGTTGTGCCTGTCCCGTGTGAACTCTGGATGGTGAGAGACAGTGACACCTGGGATGATTTTCTGAGTTCTGGAGTCTAGGGGAGTTTTTGCTGCCTTCTACATTGGCATTGATTCAACCACCCTCTTCTGTAGCACTGCCTTCCTCATCCCTGCCCCACATGGACAAGCCATACAGTCTTCTGCCTGTGGCCAATGTGTGAGGTTCCAAGGGTCCTAATTGGTGGGTGATAGCCTGGGTAAGGGTGCATCCTGATGTGGTTTTGGTTGCCTGATTGTTAGTCCAGCTGTGCAGGGTCTCTGGGCAGGGAAGGTCTCTGGCCAAAGCCAGCAGGACTTCAGAGCTCTAGCTAAGCAGACAAGGTCCTCAGTTCTCAAGGGAGCCAGAGCAGGCTAGGATGTGAAGCCAGTCAGATGATGTACCAGGGAGAAGGCAGGAGCTCAAGCCCTATGTTCCCAGGTGAAAGGGGAGCTGGGGACGAAAGAGGGTACCATATTGAAGTTTCTACTATATTGAGGCTAAAAGCACCTGTGGCTAATCTCTGCCAGTCCAGTTATGGGGTCTGTTGGCTGTAGGGTTTATTCCACGTCGCACCAGATATTGGGGATAACATTATTGTTGTCATCTTTGTCTCACCACAACTGGCTCAAGAATGGGCTGGGTCTGACCTTTAAGAGAGGTTTATCCATGTACTTGGACCCTGGGATGCCAAGGAAGAGCTGGTACCAGGGAGATGAATGGGCTCCTCCTCCACCGGCCTGATGGGCTCATGAGGGCCCTATCACTCCTCACTCTACTAACCAGTCTGACAGCCGGCAGGAGAAGGACGAGCCAGTCCTTGACCTTCTGTGATTTCTTTCCCCCCATCATTCCCAAGCAGTTGCTTGGTGTCCACAACAATCCCACGAGGTAGATAAGTCAGATATTATATCCACTGGCAGATGACGGAGGGGAGCCCCAGGGAGGCTGGAGACTTGTACCAGGTTATGCAATAGACCTTGCTTTTTGGCTCTACTTTTTGCTTTCTCTAAACTCCAGCTTTCTCATTAGGCAGATGGAGTAATAAAACCAACACACGGGTTCCTGTGAGGGTTATGGAGATAATGTAAGTGAAATCACTCTGCAAAGCTGCTATTCAAATGCTAGTAATTTTTTTTACTATACTAATTAGGACTGGTTTGAGGATCTTTTGTCTTTGAACCCAAATACCCTTTTTTTCAAAATGCTTATTCATCCATTCATTCATTCAGCCATGATTTCTGAATGTTTGTGAGGAGGCAAGTGTTCTGCTAGGTCCTGGAAATAGGAGGCTAGAATCGACAACTTAAGAGGAGGAAATCATAGCCTGGAGGCGAGTCAGGCCCTTGGAAGGTGTGTGGCAACTGGCGTGGGTGTCCCCAAAATAGGCATGTGAGCAACATGGCAAGGCAGCTGGGGGGCGGCTAGTGCCTGTGCTGTGGTGGGGATGGCATCAGAGAGACCCCGCAGCCTCAAGATGTGCCCCCGCCTCACGCTCATACTCTCATGCCCACTCCTCTGTGCTACAGGATCTGCTCTGGGGGACAAAGTCTAAATGGGGGAGACCACTCTCTTCGGACCTGTGGGGTCAGTTGACTCTGATGGACATGCTGGAAGCCCAGATGACATCAGACTGGCCTGATTGTTTTGTTTTGCATTTTTTTTAAAAGTCAAACAAATAACCATGAGTTAGTTTGGCCGGCTCTCTGTAGTAAACACTCAAGATAAAAAGAAAACAAATCCAAAAAAAAAAAAAAAATCTGGATGTCTAATTGGTGAACTTGCCATTACAGAAGAATCTCTCAATTTAGAGTTTAGAGTGCATTGCTCCCTGTTGTACACTTGGTTATGATTAATCGCTCCAAAATTTATGAGCCATGGTCCTGTTGTTGGAACAAACTTCCCATCATCTCTATGGAATAAGAACCTAGCTTCAAAGAGGGACCTCAGGGCAACTTTGAACTAACACCGGGTTGGTGATGTGGGGTCCAGATTGAGAGTGGGGCTCTGCAGCCCTTAGCTGCTCAGAACCCGAGTATCAATGGCTAAGATCCCCCTTGAAAATATTGACGTGGAGAAGGTTCAGTTGCCCACAAAGTTCTTGGAGCCAACCCACTGCATTGCACTGACCAGTAGCCCCCCATTTAGTTGCCATACAGCCCACCACAGGAGGTAGCATTTTGCAGACTGGGACATTGAATCTGGGAGTTTAAATGGTTGCTGGTGTGACTGCAGAAAACAGAAAGACCATCCCTGATGATTCAATTATATTTGGGTCCATAAAAACAACATAGCCTCTTAAAAAAAAAAATTAGCCTCAAGGAACTGATGCAAATTGGAGTCAAACTGGACATTGCAGGCCCTGTTTCTTTATCCGTGTCAGCTACTTCTCCCAGTAAACTTTGCAGAATGCCTTTTGCATGCTTAATATGTGTCTGAAGAAGCAAAGCATTTTGGCACAATCCAACGTCTTAGGGATGTTTGGGTTCAATTCCCTTCCTTTTTTCCCCCACAATAAGGAAATGGAGGTCCCAAAGGGGAGGAAATGCTTGATGAAGGTTTATTGTCACCTGGAATAAGAACAGAAGTTGTCTGGCTCTCGGACACTGGCAGAAGGTTGTGAAAACAGAGCATTGTAGAGAAACAGCCAAACAAGGGGATGAAGGGACTGAGGGGAGACCTGCCTTTTTCCTTTCACAAAGGGCCCATCTACTCGCCAAGCCAAGCCGGGGCTACACCTGCTCTCAGAAATGTCTGGATGCAGAAGGGTGACATTAAACGAAGTGAAGCACAGACTAATTTTTAAAAATAGGGTTAATTGATTCCTTCTGCCTTTCTAAGACCCACCGTGTCTCTCCCTCTTTCTCTCCCTCATTCATCTATCTACCTGCCTGCCATCTACCACATCCAGAGTGATCCAGAGAGAGCAGTGAGTGGAGAGAGCCCTACCGCAGAGGACAGGGACAACATGCACTCACGCTGGGGACACTCCAGGAATATTCTGTACATACCCATCTGTCAGACTAGACTATAAGTCCTTGCCCATCTCTACTTCTTGCAGTCCTACTGGAGTCCTGTCCATGGAACGATCCCCGGTGAACCATGTACTAGGCATCCAGAGTGGTGGCTGTGGGGCCCCACAGGCAGGAGAACACACCTACCTGAGCCACGTGGAAATCATGATCTAACGTAGGAGATGGAGAAGACCTATAGCCCCATACACAGAAGCAGATAGTAGGGAAGAGCCTTCAAAGGATGTGCAAAGAGAAAAGAAAAGGAGTCCACCTTGAGGGCATCACAATAAGTGAAAGAAGTCAGAGAAAGAATAAATACTGACTGCATGATTTCATTAAGAAGTAGAATCTACAAAACCAAACCAAACCCAGACTCATAGACACAGAGAACAGACTGCTGGTTGCCAGAGGAGGGGTAGGGGGTGGTGGGGAAAGGGTGAAGGCATTTAAGAGGTACAAACTTCCAATTATAGAATAACTAAGTCATGGGGATGGAATGTGCCACATGAGAAATAAAGTCAATAATTTGTACCAAGTTTGTATGGTGACGGATGGTAACGAGGTTTTTCGTGGTGATCAGTTTGCAATTTACATACGCAATGTCAAATTACCGTGTTGTGCACATGAAATTAATATACTATGATATGTCAGTTATTCTTCAACAACAAAGATTTGCAAAAGTAAGACGAACCAGGCTTTGCACTCAAATAACGAGGCAGGTGGGGCAGGCGTGTATCTGTCAGCTCTTTCTCAGGATGAGAAATAAGTTAGGCATTCTCTTTGCATTTTCAAAGATCTCTTACTTTGTCCCCTTGTGAATCCTCTCGAGTCATCCGGGGCCCTGCCCGCTTTCTTCCGGCTCTTGGGTTGTGGAGTACCCCCAGAGGAGCAGAGTTTTGACACCTACTCCTCCCAGCCCTTCTGAAATTTTGGAGAAGGCTAGGCCTTCCTGATCTTACCACTCAACAAGTAGTTGCCACACAAGTCTTGGCCTCACTCTAGAGTGATCAGAACCAAAGTGCGTCTGCAAAGTGTCTGACTGCTTATGGAGCAGGACTTACCTGATTAAGACTTGATTAAACGCCGGTACTGGAGAGCAAAATCATCATTAGAGACTGCTAATGGGCACTTCCTCACCTGCATTATCCAATGTGAGGACATGAAACAAAACCCTTTTGTTTTGTTTTGTTTGCCCTTTGTCATCCAGGAGCCTCTAATCCAAATTCATTTTCGTGAAGCTCAGATTCAGGACAGATGTGTTCTCTTTGTGTATACATGTTTTTGTTTTTTGTTTTTTGTTTTTTTTTTTCACTCCTGAGTACAAGCTATTGTTCAATTTTCCCAGCAAAGCTCAGGCACGGTGTGATTTTTCAGAAGATGGTGCAGAAAGAGAATTCAGAGCATGAATATGTGTATCCTTTCAGCAGAAATGTTCAGATGAATTCAGCCAACCAATACATCACCTGTCGATTTCATAACATCATCTAAGATAGTATTTGCTATGATCTTTAGAGCAACAAATGCAAAAAAGAGACTCCAAAATTATGTGTATGACTGTGTCAGATGATCAGAAACCCAGCTAAGACGCTTCTCCTGCCCTGGAGGGATCGGAAGGTCTAGGAAGTGACTCATGAGCAGAGGTCAGTAAGAGCAGGAGAGTGGTCCTGGCCTTATGCCTTTCACCTCTCCATCACTGGTCAGGAAGGGGAGAAAGGTCAGGTGTTGTCTACCTTCCCTCGAGCCCTGGCTCTGAATCTGGCACTTAACATTTGCTATTTCATCATATCAGTTCAACTACCCACTAAGTAGATACTACTTTCCTTGGTTGTTTTCTGGGGAATCAGAGTTCAGTTAGGTCAAGTAACCTGTGCAGTCATATAGTTAATAATGAGAAAATCAGGACTTAGACCCCTGACTACAGAGCCCATGCTCTTGTCAAGACCCCAAGTTGCCTTCCTCTCAAACCTACTGGGAGGTGAGCCCTGGACATGAACATCCTTACCCTTTGGATCTGAACCATCATAGTGGCCCAAAATGGGATGGAGACTGTGATCATGGTGTTAAAGTCATAGCATATTAGACTTAGTCTCTACTTCTGCATCCACCGTTGAACCCCTCTAAGCCTCACTTCTAAAGGAGAATAATAATAATGTGCTTACTTCATGGAGTCACTAGGAAGATGACATGATAAGGATCACAGGCTCGGCACAGGGCCAGGACATAGTCAATGCCCCATACATTTCAGGGAGAAAACATGCAAGTAGTTTTCAGTTCTCTGTGTAAAAGTAGCTTGGTTAAGGGTGAGGTATGTTGCATTCTAAAAGCAGGATCAGAGCAAGGCTAGGAAACAAACAAACAAACAAAAAAAAAACGGGGCTAAGACCTGTAGGTCTGGCCCTGATGTGGGGCGCTCGTGGTTCCAGGCTAGGGTCCCTGCAAAGTGTGGCCGTGGGGTTCCTATTTTCCAGTCATCACCATATTTAAGGGTAAAGTGGAAGAGGTGGAGCTGCCTGTGGAGAAGGTAGACATCATCATCAGCGAGTGGATGGGCTACTGTCTGTTCTATGAGTCAATGCTCAACACGGTCATCTTTGCCAGGGACAAGTGGCTGGTAAGTGTCCTGCATGCTGTGCCCTTGTTGGTCTGCTGGCTGTCCTGCTGCTCTGCTCCTGGCCGACAGTCTAGGAAGAACACGAGGACTCCAGAGAGGGCTTGGGCTGGAAGGTCACTCCCTCCAGACCCCTTTCCTTAAACCAGATCTGCTTCAGAGGACAGAATGATGGCACCCAGGTCCAGCATGTCTGCCACATTTTTCTGTAGGTCTAACCTGGGCCTCTTTGGTTATAATCAACACCCATTTTCTGTTGTCAAGACAAAAATCTATTCTGGTCAACAGGTACTTAGGACTTGTTTCTCTGCCAGAGAGCTGAGCATGCTTCTGTCTCTGGCTTATCCAAGCTAAAGGGTCATTATCACCTTTCACTGTTCCCCATTGAACTTACCTTTGCCCCAGTTCATTTGTCCTATGGTCTCTACCTAGGTCCTTCACATTCTCCCCTCTCCCAAATAAAAATTGAACATTGCCATCCTAGCCCTAACCCTGGCCAGGGTGACAGTCTGCTGAATGAGAAATGCTGGCAAAGGGGGTGCCTGTCTGGTGACTCTATGTGCAGTTCAAAATGTGATGTCTTTGTCAGGTGAATAGATTACGAGATCCATTTCCCCACAATTCATCAACAGAAACCCGGAGGGCTTATGTTTCCAGACCGGGCAGCTTTGTACGTGGTAGCAATTGAAGACAGACAGTACAAGGACTTCAAAATCCACTGTAAGTTGCCTTTTAAGTTTTTGTATGGCTTTTTGTTTTCTTTTTCACATTTGGGGTGGCCCTGAGATGAGCATCCTGTCTCAAGAATACAGCTGCTATGCCTATGGAGGAGTTTACCTGTGACTTATTCTGGATTCTTCTATCCAAGTGTTTTCCCCTGGTCCCAAGGGTGGGAGGGCTACAGAGAGAAAATAAGCATCGCAGTTGATTTAAGAGACATATCCTGAGGTGAGAGAATGAATGCAATGTGAATGAAAAATGAGTTGAAGCAGTAGAAGCTGATTTTTGTAGGGATCATCAGGCCAGGGGGCTGGGAGCCTGTGAGGTTTGGTTATCCCAAAAGTCTACCACAGGTGTCAGAAATGGTGGGTCACTAGGCAGCTCTGCCATTCTAAATCCTGCTTGCATGCTACTTGAATTTATTGGAATGATAGTCACTCTTCTTTACATTAAGTAAAAAATATATTCTTCTTTGTGGTGCTTTTGGGGAAATGGGGTGGGGAGGGATGGAGACTCTGCACATGTGCACATGGGTTGCCAGGGACTCACATCCAAACCTATATTCATACTGCTTTATCAGCTGAGAATTTGTTCTTTTAGGGGGAAAAAAGCCAAACAAACAAAACCCTTTCCAATGTTTTGTCTGGTCTGAAAAGGATGCTTTGTTCTTTTAAATTTAGAGGGTAGCATTTCTCAGTGACACAGGCTAGGTCCTCAAGCTTATTCCAAATGTGTTTTCATCACTTAGAAACAGCCATGTCTCCTCAGCCAGAAGAAAACATGACAAAGGAGCAAAGAACCCCTCACACAGGCAAGCACAGGCATAGTCCAGCCCAAAGCAGGAACTTCACACAGTGCAATGGAGTTAGCAGACTTGGGGTTCCTGTCCCTGCAGTGACCAAACCCTCCTTGGCAAGACCACTGCAGGGGGCCTCACAGACTGAACACCTGGTCAGCGCCTTCTGCCCCGAGAGGCTGAGACTTGATAGTTCGACAAATCGTTGCTCCATTGAGTCACCCAATTGCCATCTAATTCTTGTTAGCACCATTCATGACTCCCCAGTCAGACTGCACCATGGAATGTGTACACTGGTATGTGTGTTCACACTCTTCTGGAAATAGAACATGAGAGCACAAAATTCAGAGTCAGGTTCAGGAGAAGACAGAAGTGGGACAGTTACGCAAAGCTCTGTGCCCTTTGGCTTCAGCCAGTCTGTTGTCATTTCTGACATTTGATGAGCAGTGGGAGGGAGAGCAGCCTATGTTAGATGATCACGCTTCAAAGTCTTCCAGTCTTGGGTTCAAATCCTACCTGGATGACTTGGAAGAAATTTCCTAACTCCTTTGGCCTCACTGGTAATATCACCAATCCTATACACTAGCCATGAGGACCAAGTGAGATAATGTATATGAAAGGATGTGAGAGCTCTTGGAGGTACATGGCATCAGACTGGACCGAGGCATTGAACACATCACTAAGCCCCTTTCTGCTTGTAGCTCTGGTAAGTGAGCCTGACTGCCAAGCTTGTTGGCCTCCAGTGGCTCAGAATCTAGGACAGATGTGCTCTCACGATAGATCGCAGAAACAACTCAATGGTGAGCATTGATCAAATGTATGTATAAATAGGACATATTTTGCCCTGAAGCTTCATTATAATGCTGTTTTTAGAGTTCTGGATGTGCAACTATACAAAATCGTGTTTTGAAGAGAACCTTCAGGTTCATTCTTCATTCTTATGCACAAATATTTATCGAGCCCTGACCCTGGGCACTGCTCTTTAAGGGACTTCCTCATTTCCTAAAAGCCAATGTGCCTAGCCCTTCTTCTTTCTCTGGATTATGTCTAGGCCTCTGTGGCAGACGCACCTTGTAGCAAGGTAGCTGGAGCTGGAGAGGGCTGCATGGACCCTGACAGGTGCAAGAGGGTGGTTGATGCTCCTCACGTGCTGGTCCAGGACTGGAGAACGTGTGATTTAATCTTACGCTGCCCACTGCAATTTTGATAGGTTCTGGGAAAGAAAGAAAAAATTAAATCAGCTTTAAAAAATTTAAATCCTCTTTTCTTGTGAAGTGTTTCCTCTGGAGTCTTCTATCCAAAACCACATACCCACCCCCCAAAACCCCAGACCTAAAAAATAAAAATCAAACATACATTTAAAATTTATTTGAAAAACTGTGAAGCTTTCCATTTAAAAATTTTTTAATGATCTGTTTTTGTTTTTAGTAAAGGAAGCAAGCCTGTTTAGAAATCTGTTTCAAATAAACAGAGATTTTGGTTACTCTGAGTTTTAAACCAAAGTAAAGCATAAAGGATGCTGGTTGCTAAGGGAACAATTGTAAGCAAATTTCAGTTGATTCAAGAACTGGCTAAAAAAGAAAAATCTTAAATTGGGGCAGGAGAATGAGACAAGCCCAGACCCTTTCCTAAAGTAAATTGTTATAAAACAGCTTCCTCCCCGCCCCCTCCTCCTTTCCATGACCTCCCCCTTCCCCCTTCTTTTCCCTCCCCTCTCTCTTCTTCTCTCCTTTTCTTTCTCAACCACATGCAACATGGAAACACAAAAATGAGTGAAACACAGAAGTTGCCCTCATTTTGCTAACCGACTTCTGGAGAACACAGAAAAAGAGAGGCAAATGACTGGCATGTACTAGGCTCACAAAACACATTTTGTTGAGTGAATGAATGAAGAAACAAATGAAGGTGTAAAAATAAGCAGTTGAGGAATGTTCAAGGCACAGTGTTTAAACACAAGAGAGAGAAGCAATCTTTTTTTAAAATTTCTACTATGGAGGAGATTTATAGGATCTTAAAACTGGAAAAAAAAGTGGTAGGTGTTCTATCCAATACATGAACCTGACCTAATACACAAATCTCCAACCTGCTGAAAGTCAGGGGTATGGACATCAGCTTCCTGGCTCACGCAGGAAAAGATGAAAAGGAAGGCCTCCTGTGGTGTCAGTGGTGGCGCAGCCCAGGGTGGGGAGTGCAAAGGCAGGACCGCTTGGGGGGCTCCGTTGTTCTCCATATGATTCTTTCCTACCTTTATCCCTAACACCCAGAGTTCTAGTCTCTGGCTCTCTCCTATTTTAGTTTACTTTTTTAAAAAGATTGTATTTATTTATGTGATAGAGAGAGAGTGAGTGAGAGAGAGAGAGAGAGAGAGCACAAGCTGGGGGTGGGAGGGAGATGCAAAGAGAGAGAGAGGAAACAGACTGTCCACTGAACAAGGAGCCTGCTGCATGACTCGATTCCAGGATCCTGGGATCATGATCTGAGCCAAAGGCAGATGCTTAACCAACTGAGCCATCCTGGTGCCTCTCTCCCCTATTTTATACAAGGAGTTGCCTGTGCCTGAGAGACTAAAATGTATGAAACTATTATAAACACCTTCCCTTTTATCCAGAGGAGAAACTGTAAGAAGTGCCTCGCAGAACTTGCTCTATTTCCTGTTAACCCATCCAGAGGCAGTGCCCTTTACCCTAGTGGAAAAACTGAAACTGTGGGGCCAGGGTGGGGGAGGAGGATGCAGCTCCAGCTCTCTCCAGTGAAACGTCAAGTTGGTTCCCCAGTACTTCATATTTCTTTTTCTGTAACTGCTTTTGAGATTTTTCTCTTCATTTTGATATTCATCATATTGATGCTGACATGTCTACGCTGTATTTTTCTTTGTATTTATCCCGCTTGGGGTCTTGGATCTATAAGTTGATGATTTCATTGATTCAGGAAAATTTTCAGCCATTATCTCTACGAATACTTTTTTCCTGCCTGATTCTCTTTCTCTTCTCCTTCAGGGACTCCAATTACACATATGTTAGATACTTATTGATATTGTCCCATGGATCTTGGGTACTGTATTTTTTCTCTTTCTGTGTATAAGTTTGGATAATCTTTTTTGACCTATTTTGAAGTTATTCACTACTTCCTCTGATATATGCATTCTTTTAATAAGCACATTGAAAGGATTCTTCACCCTGATATTGTGATTTTCTTTTCTTTTCTTTTTTTAAAGGCTTTATTTATTCATTTGACAGAGAGAAACACAGCAAGAGAGGGAACACAAGCAGTGGGAGTGGGAGAGGAAGAGGGAGAAGCAGGCTCCCCACTGAGCTGGGAGCCCGATGCGGGGCTTGATCCTGGGACTCTGGGATCACAACCTGAGCTGAAGGCAGATGCTGAGGCACCCAGACACCCCTGATACTGTGATTTTCATCAAGCATTTCCATTGGCTCATTTTATAATTTCCATCTCACCAGTGAAATTCTCCATCTGTTCATGCATGTTTTTCCATTGGATTCTTTAACTTCTTTATTATAGGTACTTTAAAGTCTCTATTGGATAATTCCAACACCTGGGCTATCTCTAAGTCTGCTTCTATTGATTATATTTTCTTCTGATCATGGCTCATGTTTTTTTAGCTTTTTCATCCATCTTGTAATTTTTTTCTTAATGCTGGGCAATGTCAGTAAAAGAACAGTAGAGACAGATGCACAATAGTTATACCCAGAAAAGAGTATGTGTTTTCTCTGCCAGGCTGTTAGAGTGGGGATTTGAGTCAATTTAGTCTGTCATAATGATAGGTTGGGGCTTGGCTGTTGCTTTAGTTACATTCATTGTGCTACATTGCAGTCCTTTCTGAGAGTTTGTTTTTAATCCATAAACAAAATCACAGATCCTTCTGATGTTATTGTTTAAATTCAAATAAGAAGATTAATAACAATATTTCTTGGCAGCCAATGGCCCTCACTCCACATTCACTCAGTCAATAAGGAAGACAGAGTTGCAACAACAAAAAAAATCTGTTGGATTAGTGTTGTCTCCCATCCCTGCTCCACTTCTACTAAAGGAGCTAGTGGGAAATAAATGGTTAGCAGAAAAAAGAGAAAACAAATGTAATGTCCTGGGCAAACTTTTTCTTGAATAACTAAAGGCAGGGTGGTCTAGCTGGGAAGAAAAACATGAATTAACCTCTGAAAATGTAACTAAAATACTGGGCATTGCAAAGCAGTGTAGAGCATTAAATATTTGGTAATGAATTTCAATTAAAAAAGCATTATCTGTGTGCTTATATTGTGCTAGATACTGGCTATAGGTGTTGAGGATATAGAAGAAGTAATCCTATAGTTGGGAATAGTTAGGAAAGGCTTCACAAAAGCAGGGGATATTAAGCTCATCATTTCTTGACTTTAAGGGAATTTTCTTTCTTTCTATCTTTCTTTTACAAAGAGAGAGAGTGTGAGAAAGAGAGCATGTGTATGTGGTAGGAAGAGGACCGGAAGGGGAGAGAGGGGGGGGATCTCAAGTAGACGCCCTACTGAGCACAGAGCCTGATATAGGGCTAATCTCATGACCCTGAGATTATGACCTGGGTTGAAATCAAGAGTCGGACTATTGACTGACTGAGTCACCCAGGCGCCCCTACTTATATAGATCTGTAAAATTCCACCTTCCTGGATCCCAAATCTGGAGATTCTGATTCAGGAGGTCTGGTATGGGCCCAGGAATTTGTATTTTTAAAAAAGCATTCCAGATGATTCTGGAGCACAGAACCACTGAACCCAACTCCTTACTTTACATGCAAGCCTGGAGAAGAGGCTTGATCTGTCCACAGTAACACAGCTCAGATGGTGACAAAGCCAGAGCTCAAATCACATAATGATAACAACCACTGTGTATCAGCTGCTCTATGTTCCAGGCATCTCCTTACATAGTCTACTTATATTATCACATTTAACCCTCATGACAACCTAATAGAGTAGCTGTGGTTATCATCATCTCTATTTTAAAGAAGAGACCAACTCTTTGAGAGCTAAATTTTTGCTAATATTACATAACAAATAAATGGCAGAGCCCAGAGTTGAAGTGTGAAGTCCAGGTCTTTAAACATCATGCACATAGACTCTCTTCTATATTTGCCCAACACGTGCCCTGAGCTTCAACTTAAGGCAGGGCTGAGAGAGAGAAGGAGCAGGAACATGGCAGCAGCAGGTGTCTTAAGGAAAGATTTTAAATGAAGACAGTGTATTTAGTGTATATATTTTATCCAGGGACTTCTAGACTCTAGAAGGGGGTCTTCCCTGAAACACGTCCCATTGCCAACTGAGCAGCTTCCTTCTCCAAACGTAGGTTTCAACTGGGAATTTGGCACCAACCTCATGTGATTTAATGGATATGACTGGCATCTTATCCTCAAGCCAGAATTTCGCAAGTGCTCACCCTCTGGGAGATGATTATTTTCTCTGCCTCTTCTCCCCGAGGAAGGTCTTTGTGTGCTTTAGAAAGGAGTCAAAGAAGCACAGCTTTCACTGACTGTTCCAACCTCCTTCCTCACACACCCCCTCTCTTAAACATACAGAAACATAGTTCCCGAAGGTACTGTTTGCTTGATGTAAATTTTAAAAGGAAATTTAATCCTATAAGATTTTAGAGAAAAGCATCTCTCCTTCGATGCATTTCTAGACCCATCTGCATAAACAGACAAATGAGATTCAGCTGCTCAGTAACTAAAGCTGCTGCTTAGGCCACACCCTCTGCAGTACTGGGAGAGGAAATTGCGTTCCTGGTTGCTGCCACAACTGGGTCAGTGCAGCTGAAGGATCAGGGGACAAGCTGGAGTGAGCCCTAGCTCCTCCATCTCCCTAATGCAGGATCTGGACCCAGATATTGTATGTGGGCCAGATGCCAACTTCCCCCAACCTATTTCATTGACTGTCAATGGAAGTATCCCCTGGAGGTTGCTGGATAGATTAAATGAAGAGTCTGGCTTGAGCTAGGTGGTCATCAATCGTAGCAATGATTGCCACCAATTAAGGATGGTCTTAGGCCATCAGATGTGCATTCCTTCACTCACCACCCTTGCATCCTACATCTTTCTCCCTCTCAGAGCATCTTATGAGCAGCTGTAAGGGGCCAATGAGCACCACTGGGTTGGTTGTGCACTACCTGGGGGATATTTCTTATGGGATGGATTCTTAGTGAGTACATCATGGCATGTGAGAAAGACAGACTCATGACCCAACCTCCCCCCTCATTTTCCAGTTGAGAAAACAGAGGTTCAGAGAGGTTAGGGAATTAGCACAAGGGCCTAGTCAGTAAGTGCTGGTGCTGGGATTCAAACTAGTCTATATCATTTTAAGAGCCCATGTGTCTCTTTGCTTTGTTGAAGATTCAGTGGGTGGAGACAGGAGAAGGGAGAGAGATGGATCTTCTAAGTGTGCAGAATGGCTGAGCAAAGGCACCAAGATAGAAATGTGGGTGCCAGATAAGAGTTTGTAGGTGATGCTGCTGGCTCAGAGAGAGGGAAAATAGATGAGGAAGAGGCAGGCAACCTGGATTCCAGTCTTGATCCTGTGGCATTCTAGCTGTGTGACCTTAGAGAAGTTTTTCAGCCTCTCTGAGTTTTAGTTTTCCTAACCATCAAGTGGGATCTGTACATCCTGCCAAGCTCTCCACTCGATGAGCAATTCTTCTATTCTGATTTCAGGGGAACATGGGCTGCCCCTTCCCCTCCCTTGGGGATACTGTGCTCTACACTCGGGAAGGCTGGGAAGACTTCCGGGGGTCCTGCTGCTGGCCCTCATGGCTCACTCTGTTTTCGCAGGGTGGGAGAATGTCTATGGCTTTGATATGACCTGTATCCGAGATGTTGCCATGAAGGAGCCCCTGGTGGACATCGTGGATCCAAAGCAAGTGGTGACCAATGCCTGTTTAATAAAGGTCTGTAGACTCCTCCTGCTCGGGCCCAAGCATGCTGGCAACCCAGCTGTGCCACCCTGGAAAGCCATGGGCCTGGAGTACCCCGGCCTGGCGAGGCAAGGCCAACTTGGCCAGATCCCCTGGCACCCCAAGGTGACTGCCCGTCAAAAGAAGATGCTCGCACAAGGCAGAGCCACAGAGAGAGCCACTGGACTCCACGGGGGCACAGCTGAAGGGAGGGAGTCGGGTCACATCCCTTGGTGATTCAGGGGGAAGGGCCTGGGGGAGGGGGTATCAGTGGAAAGGCAGGAGGGTATGCTCAGGTTTGGGCAAGCTCCTCCATTCAGAGGTGGATGGCCCTCTTGGGGAAGCAATCCAATCCCTCCAACGGCTCTGTAATTGGCATTATACTCCCCCCTCCAAGGGCACATCTGACCTGGCCAGACAGAGCTCCTCAACCCCCTTCCCAAGAGTGGTCTTGTTTGCACATGCTCTAACAGCTTTCTTGACAAGACGTTCTTCTGTGCAAATGAAGAACAGCTGGCCATCATCCTTGGCACAATGATCCCCCGAATATTCTTATTAATAAATATTCAAACGTATCAAATTTGATAGAGTGAAAACAAAAGCTCCCCTTGACCTTCCCTCCCTCTCAACCCCACACACGCTTTTCCTGGAGGTAACACTGTTCACATGTTGGCTTGCTCTTTCCAGCCCTTTCCTGCGAATTTACATCTATAGACACAAATATATTATGCTAAACCATACTTGGTCTTTTAAAATCTGGAAAGACATCACTTTCATATGGTTGAAGCTAACTTTTTAATGTAAAAATCTGGGTTCATTCTCTAAGTGTTCATTGGCCCACCCAGCCGCCATCTTAATGAAACAGACTTGCAGACACTGGTCCTGGATGTGTCACTTCTTTGTGGGGAGTATTGGGCTGGAGCCCGGCAGCATCTGCAGTGGATAAAGGGGAAGAGTCCAGTTCCCCTGGGGATGAGGTTCCTGAAGTTCTGATGTAAACTGCTGCTCTGCCAGGTTCACAGCTGTCCTTTGTCGGTGGGCACAGTCCTCCTAAGAAGAAACTCAACTCTTGGTCCCTAGTGTCCCTGTGGCATTTAGAAGGGACCTCCGAGGACTAATAAAACCAGCTGAGCCTCACATAGCTCATCAGTTGATGCCTCTTTCTTATGACATTCTGCCTAAGAGGTATAGCTGGAAGTCTATGTCTTCGGCTCTCTGTTGACAGGGTTCTCACTACTTCTTAACTCAGCCCGTTCCAAGTCCAGGCAGGATCAACGGCAAGCAAATGTGTCCTTTAAGTTTTTCTCCTACCAGCCTATGGTCCCTAAAGCCTCTCCCTCTCCCTTCCCCAAACAAGAAACAGGGAAGTAGACCCCCAAACTGGTGCAACTGAATTTGCCCAAATGACATGGGGCAGTTTTATGGAACTGTTAGGCATCTGTGCACCACGGCCTTGGCCGAAGGCATGACTGTTTCAATGTGCAGGGGCCCCAGGGAGCTTTCCACCTTTGATGGTAGGCGTGGCCACTGTGCTTGCCTGGGTCTACTGCAGGTTGCGTGGTGGGCTGGCCTGCTTCTCCCCCACCACAAGGCCACTCTGGCCTACCCACTCCCACCAAGGTTTTTTCCCTTGGTTATACCTGAGTGCAGCCAGGGGCAATGCAACAGCACTTGGGGAAGGGGACGCAGATGGATGGGAACTCAAAGCTGAGGTCCTGCTCCCCCCCTTTGCCCACACCCCTTCTTTCTCTCTTCCCCGGGAAGGGTAAGGACTGTCTGTGCATGCTTCTATAACCAGGAGAGCCCGTCCATCAGCTTGCCTGCGGATGTGCTAAGCAACATTTTGCCAAGCCTGTTGGGAAAACACTTGCCCTTCTTCACACACTTAATTGCTACTTTCGTCGCTATTAACGTTGCAAAGTGTGACACTTTATTATAATTAAGACTCTGTTTTGACCAGACTTCTGCTCTGAGACACATCCATTTGTAACGTTATTTAGTGGTGGGGATAATGGAGGCCAGGGCTTTTCTGAGCAGTTGATGTTTCCAGAACCCTCCGCTTCCTGGGGCTTCCCTGAGGCCGAGTCGGCGGGGGTGGGGTGGGTGGGGTGCCCTCTGCGGTGTCAGAGACGCTGTTGGAGCAGGAAGACAAAAATCCTTCCAGTGCAGGGCTCTGGGCCCTAGGGAGCCACAGTAAAGGGTTTGGCTTTGTAGGCTTTGGGTCTGACAGGAGGGTGGGCGTGAGCTTTGAGGGCCTCTGTGTCTCCGAAGCCCAGCCACAGCGGGCCGCCTTCGCAGATGGCTCTACCCCTATTGCCAAAAATCAACCGCCTCCACTGTCACCATTTTATGTCATGTCATGTCATGTCATTTTAGTGAGCTCTATGCCCAGTGTGGGGCTCGAACTCACAACCCAAGAGTTGCACGCTCTACTGACTGAGCCAGCTGGGCACCCCTCCATTGTCACCATTCTAATGTATAGCTTCATCACGTCTGTCTCGAAACCTTTTGCTCCTTTGGGGACCCCTATTAAGATGCAAATGTCTGTAGGACGCAGTGAACCCTGTCAGCTAACAGAGGAGTCGATAGCTGACAGTGGTTGATACACACGTCTGGGAGCAGGACTCTAGGGAGGTGGCACTCCTGATTCAGGGGGATGGTGTGTGTGTGAGCGCATGCCCTGAATGTTGTGAAGAAGTGAGGGGGCTGCCCAGAGAAAGGAGCCATGTCCAGATGTGTCCCAGAGCCTACCTTTGGGGCTCACTGTCTGTGTTCAGGCCAACAGGTCCACAATCTGTAGGTAAGCCATATGGAGTCATGTAAGGTTTTGGATTCAGAGAGCAGTGCAGTCTGAATGGATCTGAGGGATTAGGGGGTTGGTTTGGAGAAGAGGCCTGGGGCTGGGGGAAGGAGCTCTGTCGAGCAGGGAAGCCAGTAGGGAGAAGACCGAGGACTGTCAAGTGCTAGGTTACACAGCGGGAATACACAGACCCATCACGGGCAGTCTCTGCCCTGAACTCCAGTCTGATGTGGGTGGGGGCAGGGAGCAGGCTGCTGAGACAAGCCAGATGTACCGTGGAAAGATCAGGTGAGGCTGAAAGCAGAGGGACCAAGAGAAAAAGAAAATGAGGACCTTGGAAAGAGCCTGGAGCCTGGTCGTCTGGCCCTGGCGAAGAAGGAGATGGTAGTCGGTGAGTGTGGGCACCAGAAGCCTTGTGGGCTATGCCGATGCCATTAACATATATGGTTAACCACATCTGCCTCTGGGTTGTAGACCTGAAGGAACCATGGGCAGCCTGTGGCCAGAGGGCTAACGAACGACATATACGCTGGCAGGTGCCATGAACCAAACGTAGCAGGATGTCATAGAATGGAGGACCCTACATTCAGTGTCCAGGACAAAAGGAAAAAGGAGCATGAGTGAGAATGTGGTGAAGGGAGGGCTTGGCTGACTTTGTGCTGTCTGAGCCAGCAGTGTGCTTTTTGAGATCAGAAGCTGCTGCTAGAAGTATGTCCCAAACAAGGAGGGTGGTGGAGTCAGAAATCATGACTTATGAGAAGTGAATGAGAAAACAGACAGTTTATGTTGGAGAAGAAAAGGTTTAGGGGGCCCCTGTGAGGTGGAAGAGGCATTAGCCCTGGGTGGAAGTTACAGAGACTAGTGGGTACTCTCCTCACTCATTTTGAAGAGGGAGCTGTCCATTGGAGATGTTAGGAGATGGAATCAGCTGCCTGACAGGTAGTGAGCACATCAATCCCACAAAGGTGTTCAAGCCAGCACCAGATGGCCACTCACTCCCCAGGGAGCCTACCAAAGGGGCTCTTGCACTGATGGTTTTCTAATCCCATCAAATTCTGCATGCTTGACCCATGGCTTCCCATTCCCCTGATTCTTGTTTCCCATCCTTGGTTCTAGAAGCACAGTAAACTTGCATCTGAGGTGACATCACCAAGAGGCTCCCCATTTCCCTACATCTGCACTTCTACCCTGTTCCCAACCAACACATCAGATCTGCAGCTTCCCCGGGAAGACATGATGGCTCCACACTAGAACAGGGCTCTGATCAGACTTGCCTCCTTGACCAAACTTCTTCCTCTGTCTCTTTCAAGTCCTTGGAATGCTTTGCGTCTGCTCTTCCTTTATTTGTTCTAGAAATATGCAGAGATAAAAGCCATTTCTGTTACATCATTCTGTGTCTTCCCTGCTCTAGTTTCCCCACCTTCAGACCCTTCTCCTAATTATCCCCAACACATTCCATCATCCGGGTCTCAGGAGAACCCCCTTGGAACCAGTCCAAGCACAAGAGTTTCTGTCTGGTTCTTACAGTCTTCCTTCCTTACAGTCTGGTTCTTACAGACCTCTGTCCTTGCTACACAAACCCAGCTATGGGAAGCTTCCTTAGACCTCACGGAAAGCTGTCTGGATGCCTCTAAGGCTCTTGGAAGGTTTGCCCTGTCTCACCAGAGCCAGCAAACAGCAGGTCAGCATCCTTCACACAGAAAAGAACAGCACATTGCAAACTGTCTTTCATTATACTTGCTCCCCACGCAACATTGATTTTCAGCTACTTCCCAACTGAAATTGTTAAAATTATTAGTCCTTTGTGTTTTCCATTCCCCAGTCAGAACTGAAAAATTCTTACTTATTTCTCTCCCTTTTTTCTTTCTTCCTTTCTCTTTTTCCCCCTTCATCTCCTTTCCCTCCACCTCTCTCCCTCTCCCCTCCCCTCTCTTCCTTCCTTCCTTCCTTTTCTCTCTCCTTCTTTCCTTCTTCTCTTTTTCTCTTTCTGTCTCTCCTCCCTCCCTCCCCCTTCCCCCCCTCTTTCTTTCATCCAGGCTTGGTGTAGATGGTCGGCAGAACTTTCCTCAGTTCAGCCTGTGACTGTAGTTGGGCTCCTACCTTCACTCCCAAGATAATACTAAGTGTCTCCTGTTGCTCAGAACTTGAATATCAAAAAATGGGGAAATGACTAATCTGGTTCACCCAAATCCCTGGGAGGGCCTGGAAAAGCACCAATCAATCTCTGTGTTGATCCCAGAGGTCTGAGCTGCCATCCCCACCCCACCCCCACTCAGAATTTGTATCCAGGGGATGCTAATGCCCTTCATTTGGGGCCGCACTCTGAGAACCTCTAGATGAGGGAGCGATGCTGAGCTAGACTGCTCTGAGGCCACTCAGTTAGGTTCGGGAAAGCTCTGTCTCATTCATCCCCCTCTCCCCTCTCCTTCCCTCTCCTCCCCTCCCATTCCCAGAAGGCTGACCTTCCTTATTCTGTTCCCCTCACATTCAAATGTGTTTGCACCATTTCCTGAGCATACCCCACCGTAGAAAGGATGGAGGGGGTCACTGGGAGGGCGGTGGGTGGACTGGGGAGCCACCCCGAGGGTAATGATCCCCCCGACCCCGGGAGAGTCTACTGTGGGCGGTCTTCCGAGGGAAAGAAGCTGCTGACCAGGACCCAGACCTGGTGGCGGCGCTAAGTGTTGGCATTCTCTTTCCTCCGGGCTGCAGGAAGTGGACATTTATACGGTGAAGACGGAAGAGCTGTCGTTCACATCTGCCTTCTGCCTGCAGATACAGCGAAATGACTACGTCCACGCCCTGGTCACCTATTTTAATATTGAATTTACCAAGTGCCACAAGAAAATGGGGTTTTCCACAGGTGAGCCTTTTGTGGGCACTCACTCCAGACCCTCCTCTGCCTCCATGTGGAGGCTTTGCAGAAGTAGCAGAGGCTGGCCTTGTCGTGGGGGCAGGACCTGGGGCCAGAGCGGGGGGCCCTTGCTTGGCATCTCGTAAGCCTTCTCCAGCACTTCCCCAGGCTTTTGGCTGCCAAAGGAGAAGGTAGATGGTAGTGAGTATGGTAAGACCAGAGCCGAGAGTGCGTGTTGGGCAAGGAGAGGCAGAGACGGACGGACCCATTTTGAAGGCACATTTGTTCACTGAACATCTACTAAGCATATTCCGTGCAAGGGGCAAGGATACAGAGTGGAGTAAGGTTTCCCTGTCTTCACTGCCTCGCCCTCCCACAGGATTCAACGGGTCTCCCTAGGCTGCAGACCTAGGAAGACCATGTCTCCCTGTCTCCTTCCTCTTTGCTGCTTCTCCCCCAATCCTTCCTTCATCAAGCTCCTGACACTGTTCCCCAAAGACCATCTGTGCTCTCCCCTCGGCCCAGCTTCAGAGGTGTTTCATTTCCTGCAGCAGATGAGCCCAAATTTCTTAGCCTGGTAAATGGGGGTTCCATGTCCCAGCCCTAGCCCACTTCTGTCACCTCATTTCTCACTGCCCCTCCTTCCTCCCTTGTCCCTTCACTGCACACACAGCCCAGTCACACTGAGCACCTTGCAGTCCCCGAGCTTAGCAAGGCTTCTTAAGTCTCTAGGCCATGGTCTCTGCCCATGCCAACCCCTGTTCTAGGTGTGTCATAGGGACAGGAAGATCTTGTCAGAGACTCTTGTCATCTCCTTCCTCCCATATTTGTCTGGTAGGGCTGCCATAACGAAGTACTACAGACTGGTGGCTTAAACTACAGACATTTATTTCTCACAGTTCTGAAAGTTCAAGGTGGGCAGGTTTGGTCTCTCCTGAGACTCTCTCCTTGGTCTGCAGGTGGCCTCCTCTTCTCTGCATCCTCACAAGGCCTTTCCTCTGCTGCTGCCCTCATCCCCTCTTTCTAGAAGGACACCAGTCATACTGGATTAGGGCCCACCCAAAGGTCTTATTTTAATAGTCTCTTTAAAGGCCCTATCTCCAAATACAGTCATATTCTGAGGGACAGGGGCTTAGGGCCACAGCTCATGAATTGTGGGGGACACAGTTTGGCCCCAAACACCTCCTCCATCCCACCCCTCGTCTGGCCAACTCCAGCACAGGTCTCATCTCCCACCTCAGCTGTTAATGGATGCCCTCCTCCACTCCTGGTCAAGGTTAGGCATCCTCCTTGGGGTTCCCTAATATCCTGTGCTCATGTCAGTCAGTCATGGAGCTGTAAAAAAAAAAAAAAAAAAAAAAAAAAAAAAAAAAAAAAAAAAGTAAAAAATCAAGGAAAAAGTTCTTTTTCCATTGCATCTCAACTCTGGCTCAGAGACATATGTTAATGATTTCTTTTGTATCCTTCCCAAACATTTCAGTGGAGAAGCACATGCATACCTATATACACCTTTGTATTTTTGGCTTTTCATTTGAAATACTTCTCATATAAAGTTGCAAAAAATAGTACATAGAGTTCTGTGAACCCTTTGGTGGCATCTTAGGTAAGTACAGTAGCACATCCCAACTACACCTTTTTTATGAGACTGACGCGCTACCTACTGCGCTAACGAGGCACCTTCAACTACACCTTTTTAAAAACACCGGTTGGTTCATATGAAACGCACAGCCCTCTGCCTCCTTGTCTTTATTTAACAATATACCCTGGAGAGCCCTGCACAGCCTCACAGGTGTAGCTAGTATTTTTTTTTTTTTTGAGACAACTACATGGGATTCCTGAGCCAGATGTACCATTGTTTAGTCAGTATTTTCACTCACTTTACTTAATTCTCAGTCTCCCTGTGGGCTGGGGTCACATCTCCTGAGTCTCTGTCCTGTTGCCATCTGGAGGAGTGCTTGGCTCCCAGTAGGTCCTAAACACATTTCTGTCCAACGAGTCTATCAAGATCCGAGTCCTGCCCTTGGGAAGATGTTCCTATTGATCACGCCTGCGAAATCCTCCCGGGAGGTGGGAGCACATCGTCGGGGGCGAGGGAGCTTGCATGTGGCAGGGGTGAGTGGGTTCTACAAGAATCTGAGGATATGATTATTCACTTTTTGGAGCCTTGATGACAGTGATCCTCTTTTACTTGTGGACAGAGGGGCAAAAGACTTCTCTAACCCCTCCTATAAGGGTTTTTTCCAGAACTGGTGTCTCTTGACCACCAAGACCACAATCTGCTGGCCCCCACAATCTAGAGCAGGGCTGGTACCCCCCATCTTGGGGAAAAGCGGAGACCCCCCCAATTTGGGTCAGTTTCAGCTACTGCCCTTCTTAGAGGGGCAGCAGATGAGATGGCCTTCCTGGTAGTCAGGAGGAGGAAGGGAGGTTTTACCTGGCCCTTGAAGGGTGGGTGAGACTCAGCCTCCCTCACAGTAATGGGGCAGTATGGTAACAGTGGGAGGGCTGAGCAGGAGCCTGCTTGAGGACCGTGCTGTGACTAGAAGCTGGGAATGGAGCCATCGCACCTGGGCCTGCCTCTACTCTCTCCAGGATGATGCCTCTCCTGGGGCCTGCCCTGCTGTAGGCGACGAGGAAGGGTCCTAGGGGTGCTCTGGAAAAAGTTCTTCTTGTAAAACCTAGGATCTAGCCCTATAGCTCGCAGCCCATCGCTCCCCCTTATCCCTTCCCTGAGTTTATTTCCATTTCTTGAGGTCAAGCAGATAGCCTGCTGGACCCCTGTCCAGAGATGGCTCTGTGGTGGCAGGGACAACACTCCTGATGCCCCCATATGAAGGAGGATTGTTTAATCTCAAATTCAGAATCAAAGAGGTCAGCCCTGGGCGGAGGGATGGTGAGGATTTGCTCCCAGCATTCAAGTCTCCATCGAACCCACTGGTGCTGTTTCACCTTATTTTGTGGTCACAGCCCCACTGTAGTTCCTCACAGGTCCAGGGGAGAGAGATGATGAGGACTGTGTTTCCTAGGCTCAAAGACTAGGGGTATAGACCAAGGTCTGAGCTCACTCATCTGTCTTTTTGCAACTATGATGTTATGTAGACTCCTCTTTGCACAGAACCCCAGAAACTTAGGTCTGAAAAGTCACCCAGACAGAGGTCCTACAGCCTTCTGTTCTCCATGCCTTGGTACAGAGATTCTCAAAGTGTGGTCTGTGGCTGGCAGCATCAGCATCACCTGGAAACTTGTTAGAAATGCAAATTCTCAAGACTTACCCCAGATCTTCTGAGTCAGACACTCTGGAGTGGGACCCTCCAGGTGACTGCGATACACAGATCAGTCTGAGAACTACTGCTCCTGTTCATGACTGCTTGAACAAGATGATGGTCAATGCCTTTCTGGAAAGATAATTCCATATCCTTACTATGATACGCCGTTTTTTCTCCTCAAGGTCTTTGCCTTCTGGCTGTTGTAGGTCCCTCTCGCTGCAGCATCCCCATATGGTTAGAGATCAGAGGAAATAATTTGCTTATCTGCTTCCTCAGCCACCTGGGAAGGGTGACCACGAGGGGTTTTGCTTCCAACACGTGGCATACATTTTTACCAGGTAGTGTGGGTTTGGTGGTGGGCTTTTCAGACTCTCTGCACTCTGACCACCCAGAAAAGAGGATTTACTTTTTGTTTTTGAGGACCTCAGATGCACAGAATTAGATTAATCCTAATTCCTGGTTCATAACATCGTTGGGCCAGGCACTGTTCACTTTTTGCTAGCTTATTTATTAATATAATGAACACCTGTGAACTCACCACTAACTCAGTAACTAGAATGTAAATAGTATTATTAACTAGAATGCAATAGTAACTAGAAAGAAATGTATTACTGTTATTAGAATGTAAATGCATTAGTTAATATCAAGAAATGAACTATTACTACTAATTAGAATATAAATATTAACCTGAATTACATTATTAATGGATATAATGATGCTATTTATAATGAATAAGTAAGTTAATTCACAGCCACATAATTAATCCCTGTGAGCTCGCCACATAACGAAATGGATGCTCCGTCCCATCCCATCACCCCCCTATATTGCCTCTAGATGAACATTACTCTGAATAATTTTGTACTCTTTATCCCCTTGCTATTTTAAAAGAAAGTTTGATCACATCTACGTGTATGTCAGAACACTGTATTGTTTGGTCTCAGCTATTTTCAAAATTCATGCAGAGTGTAGCCTGCAGTATGGGCCACCTTCCCATCAATTATCTGCGGAGCTTTCAGTCTCAGCCCAGCCACAGCTGGCTCCGGGGGGCCCACTCGAGAACACATCACGTGGTGTGCAGCTTGAAAACAATCCTTGTTAATGGCTCTGGCGTCTCCTCTCTGCAGCTCCAGGCAGAAGCTGTTGCAAATGGGCACAGGAGCCCAGGGTTCCAGGCTGTGCCCGCCAGCGGGCATGGCTGCCCCCCCCATCCTCAGCGGGTGGGGGCAGGATGTGGGAACTGGGACCATTGGGACAGTTGGAGAGGGTGGAGGGGCAGTTGCTTGAGTAGAAAGCAGGCCTGGGTTGAAGTCTTTGTTTTTCCAGGAGTTCGCCAGGTAGGATGGCCAGATACAGGAGATGGACCTTGATTAGGTTACATTCGGGGACTCTGGCTTGTTATCTGTGAGATGATGTGGCTGGACTGCGATGCTCAGCAACCCCTTCCAGCTTTGCCATCCAGTGACCAGGAGTCAATGCAGCAGGTCAAAGAAACTTCTTGGTGCATAGTCTTTCATTCTCCAAAAAGCTTCTGATCCTCTAGGAACTATATTACAAATTGATAGCTAGAAAATATTCTAAATTTCAGGAAAAGCTACCAGGCACTTGGACACTGGGAAGTAAAACGGGAAGCAAGATTCCACTCCCTTTCTGAAAGCACTGGGAAAAGAATTCTTGGGAGGGGCCCTTGCCATTCGTTCCCCCCAACCCCCTGAGCTCTACTGTCCTTGTCCTTGGTCATGAGGATGACCCAGTGGCCTGAGTGCCTTCTCACTGAGGCTGCAGGATGTGAAGAGGAGGCAAGGCTGTACAGGTTGCTGTTTCCCATATTTAGGACCATAGCTGGCACATGAAAAGCATCCTGAATTGATGTCTGTTGAGTGGAGTGCCTGCTGGGGACAGTACTGGTCACACTCACTTCAAAATATAGAACAAAAGCTGTTCACAATCCAGAGCCCAGAGAGACTGGGAAGGGGAGGGAGAAAAGGGGAGGTTGGCGTGTGGGGTCAGGGTATTAAGAGTATAAAGATATCTTCATAACAGGGAAAACTGAAAATCAGATGCATGACTTTGAAGGTTACAGTTGGGGCAGGGGAGGGAGGGAGGGCCTTATTCCCTGATGAGAACTCTAGATGTCACCCACAGCCCTGTGCACGCTCATCCTTGCACCTGCCACCATTCTAGATGCTTCCCTAGGACATTCTGCACTACTAGAAGGAGGCAGCGTATCTTTGCAGGTCAGCACCATAGATCATGGATAAGCAAAATGATATCTACCACTTCCCATAGTGATGATATCAGAATTATATCATAATGGCTTATTATATTATAATGGCTTAGTAATACCCTCACGTTGGCTTAGTGTGTTGTACAGTGACCATATAATTTATCTTTCAATTAAGGACACTTTCATAGTGAAAGGGAGAACTCTTCATAGTTAAGCCACAAAAACAAGTAACCTGGAGCTGTCTCTGGTCACCCTTTGGATCCCCTTTTCCCTTGTCATCCCATCTAATCCTCAAGGGATTATAAATATCATGCCCCATATTCTATAGATGTAGAACATGAGTGCGAGGGTCATAATGCAAACACATGGCAATGGGGAGGCAGGAAACTGGGCCTGCTGTTGCCTCATTAAATGTCCTTTCCACTCTTGCCCATCCAGAGATGTTACTAGACGCAAAGACTGGGTTCACAGCATGATTTCAGCCATGCTGTGTGTCTACAACACCCGGGGGGAGATATTTAAGTCTTGGCAAGTCTGCCCCCTTCACGTCCCCCCAGAATGACCAAATTCAAGTTTCTAAGAGTAGAGTTGAGACATCTGAGTAATCAGTTTCTCTTGGGCATCTTGATGGAGAATTAGTGTTTTTGAAACCTGGTTTAGATAATTAGTCCACAACCAATGGACCCATCACAGAAATGAAATGTTTGGGGAGGTTCTCAAACTTCTGATGTTGATGTCAAGGGGAAAAAAAAAATCACTTTCCTCCAACCCAAGCCTGGGATACATTTGGACAATCATCAGACACACCTAGGCTTGACGGCTGCCAACCCTGAGCCAGTGAAATCCCTGGGACTCTCCTAAGGCATCCGATTAGGTGACAGAAGGAAGCTGCTTGAATCTCCTTGCCTGAAGGTCTTTAAGAACAGGAGAGACACCTGTCTGAGCTGGTGTAGGAGGAAGTGGGGGCGAGAGTGCTGTCAGTCATAAACTGCCATTCTCCACACACACCAGAGACTGTCTTTTGACAATTTATTTAGATGTAGTTGGTAGGGAAGGTGCTGGAATGGATGGACATTTTCCGTAGATAGCAGTATGGCTTAGAGGCCACAAAGGCTGGTATGTTTGGGGATCTAGGGTCTAGAGGCACAGACTGCATATTCATGATCCTCCTTTGATTGTTTCTAAGTGCTCAGGGCAGGGTGCTTTTCCCCCACCATGACCTTGAGTTTGCATTGATTTCCCAAATGCACACACTGAAGGTTACACAAGTCTTTAACCAAACCACTGACATTTGATCAAGCCAGATTATTGCAAAGGGTGAAGAAAGACAGACCCTTCACCACCATTTAAATAGGTCTTGGGGTTTGTAAGATCTCAGAAGTGACCTGGTCTGACTCAGCGCTTGATAAATCCCGTTAGTGGTTGTTGTAGGCACACCTCAAGACTGGACTTTGGGTAGCTCAGATGATTGCAGAACAGCCCTAATTTTTCCCGATGGATTAAAAATTTGCATACTAGCTATTCCAGTGACTAGCCTTTGTTCTGCCTCCAATGCCGTATATAAGGCCATGTATGAGACTATCCATATGATGGCTTTTGAAAGGCGCTTATTATATTCTCCCAAGTCTTCTCATCTTTAGCTCTGGTCCTAAGCAAAGAGAAAATCAGTATCAAGGAGTCCTGCATCCAGGTGGGGGAAGGTAAGACCCTAACAGGCCAAGAAGAACTTACTATAACGGGTTCCTCGACTACCTATAGTTTTCAAAGCCTCCACTGGAATTGAGCATCTATAGTACCTTGAAGCATAACAAACTTATTTGGGTTTTTGCCCTCACTCACTTATTCAGTACTTATAGATCTAGCAAGTATAGGTGCCAAGGATATCACAGTAAAGAAGCCTGGCCTGGCACCTGTCCTCATAGACACTGTAGTCTTATGGAGGAAGCAAACAGCTGAGGAAAGACAAAGGCCTTTGCACTGCAGTGTGACAGGCTCTGTGGTCACAGAAGCTCAGGGTGGGCCCTGGGCAAGGCTTCCCAGAGGAAGTGACCCTGATGGTTGAGGGAGAGCCTGCTGAGGCGCTGAGGAAAATGGCCCATACACAGGACCCCTCATTTGGCTCTTCAGCATGTAGTGTGTCGAGGGAGAGGCTAGATTGGATTCAATGGCTAATACAGGGAAGGCCCCAGCATTGGTCTGGCTTTGGATCCTGCAGGAGGCATGAGCTGTGTACCAGTGGTGGGTCTGTGGGATGAGAATTATCCCACATTTCCTTTTTTTAAAGATTGATTTATTTATTTGAGGAGGAGAGGGGCAGAGGGAGAAGGAGGGAGAGAATCTCAAGCAGACTCCCTACTGAGCATGGGATCTGACATGGGGCTCAATCTCATGATCCTGAGATCATGATGTGAGCTAAACTCACCTTGGTTGGTTAGTTGGCACCCCATCCCTTTTCTTTTTGATCCAGTTAGGAGGACACTGCTGAAACCCCACAGCAGGCTTGGGCCAAGGAGACTAGGTTTAGTTCTGGGGCAGAGAAGTGGCAAGGAAAGCTGTGTATAGGACGGGCTGTCGGTGGGATATGGGTTTAGCTATGGAATTTGCATACATGATGTCACTTAAAGGGAGCCAGGATGGCTTACCTACAAATCTGCCCATTACACTACTTGAATGTTTTCCCTCTGTTGAACTAATTAAAAACAGTAGCATTTTGAGTTTCATCTGCATTAATGAGTTCAGTTGCTGAGAGGGTACACATCCCACCCCTTGGAATGAACTTGTGATACCAGCGTCTTTCTCTTCTGATTCCCTGGAAGATCAGGAGCTCTGAGAAGATGGAAATTCGATGAAGCAAGAGCACCGGGGCTGAATGAGGGTTTCTGGGGCAGCAGGCTATAGGGGCTGGGCCCTGATCCTGCAAGAGTGCTGGGTGTTGGTTCAGTGAATCCCAGAAGAAGCCCAGCAACTTCTAGGCAGGGTCTCGGCCTCAGTCCTTCTGGAGATATCTCCTGTGACCCTTCCTTCCCACCTCCCCTGTTCTTGTCCCCTCAGCCCCCGATGCCCCCTACACCCACTGGAAGCAGACTGTCTTCTACTTAGAAGATTACCTCACTGTCCGGAGGGGGGAAGAAATCTATGGGACCATATCCATGAAGCCAAATGCCAAAAATGTGGTGAGTGCTGAAGCCATCTCTGCCTGGGGCAGGGTCAGAGAGAGGAAGGGACCCACGGAGCTGGCTCCCCACAGCTCCCAGGACCCTCTTGCCCAGGTGCCCGGGTGCCTTGTGCACCAACAGACCAGGTACTGGGGGAGGGGCAGTAGAAAGTCAGACTAGGTGTCACTGAAGGCCTCTAGCTGTGGTCTCTTAACACTCAGAGATGAGAGATTTTTCTTCAGGCCCAGCTCTGGCCTCTCAGCCTCGAGGACAGTTTCCAGTTCTTCATCCGGGGTCTTTGGACACAGAGGCTGTGTTTCAGCTCATTTAGAGCAAGCCAAGAAATAATAGCTTCTGCTGGCCTGGAAGATGTTCGGATCATCTTTCTTCAGCGGGCCTGGTGGGTTGGGGATTGTGCGATTCTTTCTGAGCAAGGGCAGGTGCGAGCCTGTGTGTTGAAAGAGTCTGAAGAATGTTCTGAGGGCTGTGCGACGGAAGACTCAAACACCCCACTCTGTTTTCTCTCAGGATGACCTCAGAGGGAAGGCTTCTGTATTATAACAGGAAGGGTTTAGGTTCGAAATCAAAGCACTTCCTGTCAGGATAATGAGACACCAGAATAGATTCCCAAGGGCTGCTCCCGGGAACCCCTTCGCTAGAAAACCTTAGAAACAGGGTAGTCACCCATCCCCCTGCTGGCAGGAACCGGTGGGGGAGGGAGCGACTCCCGACCACGCTAACCCCAGGACCCTTCACCCCTCCTTTGCAGCGAGACCTGGATTTCACGGTAGATTTGGATTTTAAGGGACAGCTGTGTGAAACATCTGTATCTAATGACTACAAAATGCGTTAGCACACGTGGGAAGCTGCAGAGAGCGAGCAAGAAGAGAAACTCTTCCCTCCATCTGCGGCTCCGTAACAAGGACTCCACGCTCGAAAACCAGAGTTTTAAATTCTGCCTTGAAGATTGGTGAACTCACCAGGGCTCCCGTGGGCCCTGCCACGGGACACAGAGCCTCCAGCTCCCCGGCTCTTCTCTGGGAGCCCTTCACTGAGGCTTTGCTGTCGCCCACACAGACCAGCCTCCAGTGCTGGGGTTGGGGCCCCGAGGATGGGAAAGTGCACACGTATACCCATTGTCCTCCTTAACTGTGAATCTCCAGAACTTCCAAGTTTTGCATGCTGCAGGCATCTAGGACAGACTGCTTCACTAGAACCTGGACACGTAGTGTCTTTGATAGCGTAAGCCAGATCACCCGTCTGTGCGGCGGCGTGTGCATGCGTGCGTGCGTGCGTGCGCGCCTCCAGCAGACCCATTAGTTTCTCTGCCCACACCACCTGTATATGCATGCATATACAACCACGTGGGTATACGTCTGTGTTCATTCAGGGTGTGTGTGTGCGTGCGTGCGTGCGTGTGCATAGAATATATATTACTCTCAGAGGAGATTCTGTTGCTTTCGAATAGGAATTTGTTTTGTGATTAGTTTCCCCCTTCCCCATCCCTTACAGATGTTAAGCAGCTATGAAACGTTCTCTGTACCAGCTCTGGTCTCCTTTTGATAGACTGTGGCTCTGAACCCTGAGCATAGTACCACGCACTCTGTTGGCGCTCAATAAATGCACATGAGAGTGAAGCAGTGGCCCGGCTGTGTTCTTGGGGCTCTGGGGTGGGAGGGCTCAGGGTGGACATGAGAGGCCA
Organism: Mustela lutreola; assembly: GCF_030435805.1. Lineage (NCBI taxonomy): Eukaryota > Metazoa > Chordata > Mammalia > Carnivora > Mustelidae > Mustela > Mustela lutreola. Next base: position 45,607,601 of record NC_081297.1, read on the forward strand.
CACTGGAAGGGGAGATCCGAGGAGCAACAGATGCTGCTGCAGGTCCCCATAGGGCAGCTCGTGGTTGAAGCCGCCATGACATCAGGCCTTGTCCAAGGTCATGTTCCCTGCCAACCCTCCAGGGGGTGGGAAGAGGGACTTAGCGGTGAGGTGGGAGGACATGAGCTAACCAAGAACACTCTAGAACAGGAAGCTACCTGTAGCCTGGAGAGAGGCCAAGCTCAGGAACCAGATAATCTGGGATACATGTCCTGCTGGGAGGGCCTGGACAAAGCAGGAGATGGTGGTCCCGGGTCCCTGGGGAGAGACTGGAGCAGGGTCTGAATGGAAAGCCAGTGAGGAGATTGTTCTTGTCCGAGGTGCTGAAAGTTTGCAGCACCGCACAGGGGCTCATCCCTGCTCCCTCAACGTGGCCAGTGACTTGCTGGCCTTGCTACTCTCCGCGCCAACAGGAGCTCACCCACCTCAGCCGAGGCCTTCCCACTGAGCCCCGGTAAGACACTGGGTCCCAGGATGGTACCGCAGGTTCCCACTGCAGCTTCTCCCTCCAGCATGGTTGGGGTGCCCTCAACATCTTCAGACCTGCCATCTCTTAGATTCTAGACTCTGGTTCCATCATGGAGAGGGCAGGACCAGGCTAGAGAGTTCTGTGGCTGCAAACAATACCCTGAGGGCAGGGACCCAGGCCCTGATGCCTTGAAGATTCAGTTGCCAAGGAGTCTGAGGGCCTGCTTCTTTGCCCTGTGGGAGGAAACAGGGCCTGGATCCTGAGCCATGGGGGTGTAGGTTTGCCCCCATGGGCCTTGGGCAAGTCACATCACCTTATCATGGCTGAGAAAAGGGGGCTGGACCAGGTGAATGTTTTCCACACTGTGTCCCCTCAGGCTTAGGGGAGCAGCCAGGGTCAAGGTGGCCAGAGCTCTGGATTTCCCTCTCCCCAGGTTAAAAAAAGAAACAACCCAATGCTTCCCTTGTCTGTTTTTAATTTTCTTTGGGAAAAGGATTCTACTACTAAAACTGAAAATGAAATAAATATTAAGGAACCAAGACCAAAATCAAATGCCTCTGAAAATGATGTATGCAGGAGACCCCAAATACTCTGAGGTCAGTGGAATCTTGAACCTTCTCTCTCTCTTTCCTTCTCTCCTGCTGCCAGATCTGCTCACTCTCACTAGAAGCTGCCCTCAAGCAATATTTGGGTCTCGGTTGGGTGCTCAGAATCACATTTTCACCAACCTGCATCTTTATGTTATCTCTTGCCTCCATCAGCTTTGAGATATTCTCTCTGGGACCATCATCACTCAGAAAGCGGGGCCGGCTCTCTGGGCAGATAGGGGTTCTTTGCCTGGATTTTAAAAGGGGCCTCCTGGAGGCATACATAGTTCTGGGGATGTTCTGCTTCACAGGCAATGTGAATTTCAGTATCCCCTGCCCCTTGGTCTAGTGTGAGCACTGCACAACGGTACTCAGGGGCCCCAAGAAAAGCTGTGCTTGGCCCCTCAGAGCCCATGTATGTTTCCCTCTAGCTAGTGAAAGGCTGCCCTGTCTTCCTGGGCTGAGCCAATCATGTTCCCATATAGAGAGCTGTCAGCAAAATTAGCAGCCTCTGTCCAAGTGTGGTAACTGACTCTCCGTAGGATGGAAGCACATGTACTGTGCCAGGCGTGGTAGTGTTTTGATTTGGTTTCAGGTTGGGTTATTCTTAAGCTTCTGGGACAAGTGATCTCATCTGCATCATCTCCCCTGGGAGACATATCCCAGGTGCTGGGAAGGAGGAAGGGCCCTTTAGAGGAGTTGGTGGGGTCTACCTCGCCCAAGATGGGAAGGAGGCAGAGGAGGTTTTGGCTTGGCTGCAGGTGGAGTGTCCGGGGGCTGGCAGTGCCATTGAGAATGATCAGTGAGTCCAGCAGCGATGGTCCCTACCCTTCCATAATGTACTTGTGGGTTTCCCCAGAGTCCTGGGAGTTAGGGGCAGAGGAACCCCACCCGTTCTGTAGCCCCACTGAGGCCCCAGGAGGAGGAGTGGAGTTGTAGTGGAGCTGGGCGGTGAACTCAGTCCTGCCCATGGTTTCTCCACCGCTTGTGCTGGTCCCTCCGAACCCAGGTCTGGAGGCCTCCCCTTGTATCTGGACAAAGACAGCTCACCTCATGTAGTCCATGTGTTAGACAAGAAGGACAGGAAAACTGGAAGGGACAGCAGTGAATGTGTTAGGGGAGAGAAGGGGGCTTGAAAAAGGACATGGGCGCAGGGGCTCTGTCCAAGGGCATTTAAGGGAAACTTATTAGTGGCTTTTTTCTGTGGTGGCACTTGGGGAACCCCTACCTTCTGCTTTTCATTGGGTAGGGAGCCCAGCCAAGTTCACGGAGGATTCCATCCATGGTCAATGGGGTAAAATCATAATTGGCAGGAGCCAATGAGTCTGATGACCCCACCCCCCAGGGGCTCCAGGCATTTGGGGCCTGTAGGCATCCCTGACATTCCTGGGGGACAGGGAAGGACTGGGCTGAACAGAGAGGTCCAGAGATCTTTTGGACCTCTCCAGCCACCAGAAGGGAAGGTCACTCCTGAGGCTTGTCCTGGCTCTGGGTCTCCAGCCTCTGCTGCCCCATATTCCCATCTCTGCTCCTGGACTGCTGGGGTGAGGCCTAGAGAGGCACGAAGGAGCTCTTCCCCAGAGCAGCCCCCTCCTCCTGCCCACGGGAATGCTGCAGTGCGAATTGTAATTTCCCTCTGATCTGCTTGGAGCACGTTCTGAATCGAGGTCAGTGTGTGAGATGAGGTCTTCGCATGACAATAGGGACACTGCAAAGATGACTTCATGTATGAAACATCTTCTGTCCCTGACTCTGCTTTTTAAAATTTTTTCTTAGAGACTCTACAAAACCTATTAGTGGTACTCCTGTCTTTCTTCTTCCCTTCTTCCTCTTTGGGGGCAGTCCTCCCTTCCACTCCCAGCCGACTTCTCCCCAGACCCCCAGCCCTGAGGCCTCTTTGGAGGTCTTATCCAGGCTGAGTCACTTTGAGGGCCATTGTGTGCATGATCCCTTTTCCCCATAGAACGAAGGCTCTAGGCACGGGAACCGGCCTCTCTCTGTCCATCCCCTTGAACAGCATGGGGGTGCAGGTGGGAAAAGACAGGGAGACAGCTGGCCAGCTTGACATCATGGAATGTGTCCAGCGGCCGTTCAAGGCCATTCGACTTCCTGTCCTTCTATCTGTGCCCCTGGGGAGAGGCAGACATTTTCCTTACTCGTAAAAACCACCCCATGGAGGCTCTCTCCCGTGTGCCCGGCCCTCCCTTCTTCCCTGTCTCTGCTGCCTTTCTCCCTCTTGGCATCACAACTGGCACTTCACCCCAAAACCCAGCCTGATCCGGACCTCTGGCACACAGTGAAATTAAGCTGGACGTCTCAGCCCATTCTCGTGCCTAGGATGGGTCACCCGGTTAAGAGTCTGTCGTCGGCCTAGTGGGCAGCCGTGATCATGGGGTAATTTCCTGCCTTCCATCTTTGATCTATCTGATTCTCGCCCCCCACCCCATCCCTGTGCCTGCACAGAGGGAGGGGGCCCACCCTGGGTTCTGGAGCCCTGTTCCTGAAGACAGATTTTTTTCTAGGTCCCTGCCTGGAGTCTTGAATGGCGCCCCCTGCCCACCCGGCTCCGTGCACCACCCCATCCACGTGGCCCTCTCGCTTGCCTTTGACCCTCGGGCTACCACAGGCTGTGCCCCAATCCTCAGCCTATGGTCTTGGGGCTGCCAGGATAAGCCTGCTTGAGGATGGGTGATCTCCTCACACCAGATGTAACCACATCTGGAGCCTTCCAGGCTACCCGGGGCCCAACCCTTGGGAAGTGATGAACTCCTATTCAACTAAGGCTCAGACATATCATGTTCAATGACCAGAAGGTTGGCCAATAAGCGTCTATCAGCTTCTCAACGGGCTCCATCCTACCACATCCATAGTCTGAGCCCAGCTCAGTGACACAAGCTCTGTCAGGGAGGATGGTGACGTTTTAACCTCCTTATTATCTCTCCGTTATCAAGCCTGTGAAATGGAAGGAAAATGTGCTCTCTGTGAATCCCATACAAAGATCCAGCTGTCCTTTTCAGAGAATGGAGCATTCAAGTAAATCCTTTTCGATCCTAACCATAAGTAATTTATCACAGCAGAAGTGAAAAAGGTTTCCCAAATTCTAGGCACCAGCTAGCGTCTCGGCCTCAAGGGCCGAGCGAACTGGCCAGAAAAAACTCCCGGGATGCTGGGTCACTCGGCCCAGGCCCTGTTGTTCCCGCTTCCAAAGGGAAGCATCAGTCACTGGACAACTCGGCCACACGCCGTAAGGGTTGGAGCCAAAGAGGGAGGCAAACCCCAGGGGGGCTGCTTCCTGACTGTGTGACTTTGAACAAGTCACTCCACCTCTGTGAGACTCAGGAAGAGATGACCCGGATGCAATGAGGTTAATATAAAGCATGTTTGGAACCTGTAAAGCACCATCGGAATTCCAGTTATAATTGCTATTTTAATCATATTTCTGCCCTGTATGCGAACTGCATTATTGAGAAGACTGTCTGGATGCCAGTGCCTGCGGGCCTTGGAAGGTTCTGGGGTGGCAGACTCTGCGGTCAGAGCCAAGGTCAGCAGCTGGAGCGACCCCCTGACTGCAGGCTTGTCTCCGCAGGTGACACACATGAAGGGTTTCTGCCAAAAGCCCTGGGCAGAGTGGTCCACTTGGAGGCTCCTGTCCATTAGCTCTTTAAAGGCCTCACAGGTGGTTTGCGGAGATCTCCCAGACCCCCAGCAGGAGGTGACTGACTGACACAACAGCATGTGTCCTTCCATTAGAACGAGAAGACCCTCGATTAGTGAGATGCCATAACCCCACCCGGGGCACTCCAGGAAGGCCCCTGTCCTTCCAGCTCTCTCCACCCACATTTCCAGACACAAGGACATCCTAGTGAACTTGAGACAGAGCCTAGAGCCTACATCTAAAGCCGGGCTCATGTCCCGTAGAGAACAGCCATAGCTAATCCAAGAGGTTCTCTCTCCTCTACAATCAGACACATGGTGCCATTCCCAGTAGAGTTTCCCTCTAGCGGTATTTGGTTTTGATCAATAAGGTATTGAGTTTGTGTACTCAGAGGACCTATTCTTTTTGAGGGCAGTGTGGTAGCTTGGAAGCATACTCCAGGCCTGGAAAGAGGGTTGAGGTGGGGACCCAGCTGGCAACCTCATCTGGACACACCACAGACATGCTTAAATGAGAGCTGTCTGGCTCCACTTAATCGGCAATAACCAGCCACCTCCCCAGTGTCACAGATTGTCATTTATGTGGTCGAGGCACATGCCACTGTGGCATTGCAAGTCAGAAGGCAATAGAAGAACAGAACAATAGGAAGCCTTCTCTGTGCCCAAGGCAAGGGTGGAGCCTCCCAAGAGAACATCTGTGCAGGGAGGAAGGAGCAAATCTAGAGATGCAGAAATATTTGTTGCACATACTGTTGCGTGTTGCCACGAGATGTGGAAGATCTACCCTCGCCACCTGTTGTCTGGAGACTGGGCATGGCTTTTGGATCAACCACGAGATGCTACTTCGTCAGCAGCGCGAGGGCTGTGGGTCCAGTCCCAGCTGGAAGGAGAAGAGCCAAGTAGGTAGTCGTTCCTAACTTCCCCCGTTCCACAGAGACTTCTCCAGTCCCTTCCACGGAGCAGACATGACACTAGGCGCTCAGAACACAGGAGTGAGCACCACAGATGCGTCCGCCCTCCCGGAATGGACAGGTGACCGGAGGAGCAGAGCCTGAATGAGAATGACAGATACAATGGAAGAGGAAAAGCAGAGGCTGCGGGAGGCTGTGGTCATGGTCGTGATCTCACGGTCATGGGATCCAGCCCCATGGGGGCTCCGTGCTCAGTGGGAGTCTGCCGGTCTCTCTCTCTCCTCTGCCCTCTGCTCCTACCCCTGTTGCACTCTCTCTCCCTCTGAAACAGAAAAATCTTTTCTTTTCTTTTTTTTTTTTTTAAGAGAGCCTCTCTGAAGATATGACTTTAAGCAGGAACTTGCAAAAACAGAGACAGAGGGGTGAGGCAAGGGAGGGAGGGATGGGGAGGCATCTATGTCAAGACCCAGCTCAAAGGCAGCCAGAGAGCTGGACACATTTGGAAAAAGAGGAAAAGAGAAGAACAAAGGCCAGGCAGGCCAGGGGAGAGCAGTGAGAAGATCCGGGGCCCAGGGTCAAGAGCCCCAGGGACCACCGTGTCAGAGAGGTGTTTGTCTTGGACACTGAGAAGCCGCTGAGGGTTTAGTCAGGAAACTGACAGGATAAGATTTGTACCCCACATATGCTCGCCATTTAATGAGCTCGAGTTGGCAGTTCTTTCTGGAATCTGGTAATAGACTTAACCCGCTGCCTACTTCAGAAAACCACAGACGACCACAGACAAGGTCAACGTAAATCAGGCAGAGCCTCTAGGAGCCACGAGCGGAGGGTGGAGATTGAGGCTTTCTCTGGGACGCTGCTGTGGAAAATGGCTCGAATACAACTCGCTTCATTGTAGGATTGCCTTGTTCACCAATCAGGGATCCACAAAGGGGCAGTTTGTGCCACTCTGAGATTATTTGTGTTATCCTTTCTGGTGTCATGTCATACTGTCCTCCCCACAAGGATGGCTTCCCTCAGCTCAGAGGATGTGATTGTATGGGAGGCGAAAGGGGGTGGGTAGGGTTTGTAAGAGGCAGGCTCTGCATCTCGGGTTGGTTCTGCAGCCTCCGAGCCCCAGCAGCAGTTTACAGGGGAGCAGAAAGCTCAGCATCGCTTCCAACTCACAGACGGATTCTCAAAGCGTCTTTCTGAGGCTTCATGGATCATAATAGGTTTCTGATATTATGACAATTGCTTCCTGGCCACGGTTGGTTAGCTCAGTTGGATACAATCTTGTGCTTGAAGCCAAAGATGCAGGCTTCCCAGATTCCCCACTCATTTTCATGGTCATGGATGATGCCTTGAACTCCAGCCAGAGTTAGAGATAAACAGACCTGGGGCAGAAGGCTGACTCCTGCAGCCAGGGGCTCTGAGACCTGCTGAGAGTTACTTGGAGTCTTTGTTCCTGCGTGAATCCTTCCTCTGTTATGTGCAGATGAGGGGACCACCTTTCTGCAGGGTTTACAAGCCTGGATAAGATAGTCTGAGATGGCCTGCTGACTCACCCCACACAGCAAGCAGCATGTGGCAGCTGCTTATAAATGAGGGTCCCTGTTCATGGAATCGAGGGCCCCAGATGAGGACATGCAGGTTCTCTTAGGGAAGAAGGAGGGAGAGAAAACTCCCAGCAGAGTCTCTACCCACAGTAGACGGGAATGCTTGCTTTGTGGGGCCAAAGAGAGAAAGCACGAGATCCTGTTGCTTGGAAACAATCCTGAAGGTGGTTTTGCAGAGGTCTGGATGAGAGACACCCTGGGCGGTCAGAACAGGGTCAGGGCTGGGGGAAGCTGATGTCGTTAAATGTGACTCGGGCCTTAGGCCACCAGCTGCATGGGGCAGCGTGGGACAAGGAGCTCATAGTTGGCCGTAGTGGCAGGAGGCTGCCCACAGTGTCCTAACCGAGGATCCTGGGAGCAGAGTCACCTGGGAGCAGAGTCACCTGGGAGCAGAGGAGCACGGGTCACGCTGGAGTGTGGACTCTGGAGCGAGGACCCCAGTTCCTCTCCTGGCTGTGTAACCGCAGGCAAGACAGCTGGCCTCTCCTTGCCTCAGTTTCCTTGACCTGGTGGTACTATTCTCCACGGAGGAAGGTGGGAAGGATGAAACGAGAAGAGTGCCTAGGACGCAGTCAACAGGACGATGTCCTCTATCATGGTCGATTACAGGCTAAGGCTCAGACTCATGCCGGGCTCTGAGGGCCTCCGGGATTTGGACACGATGGCCTCTGCGAGCCTCCCCACTCGGCTCCCTGTGTCTCTGGGCCACTCTCTGTGCCCACATCTACGATGCTGTCTGTATTAGCAGCATCTGGTTTCGTGCCCGGTCTCTCGGCCCTGAGACAGCAATGTCCTGGAAGGAAGCTTCTAGAGCTCACTTAACTTTGTGCATCCTCGTTGAGTAGAGTCCCAGGGCCCATCAGAGACCTGGGATCAGTACTTGCCGCAGAGACAGATGATGACTTGCTCCTGTGACTCTCTTGCCCATTGCCAGTTACACCTGTTGCTCCTGCTCTTGAGACCTCCTGTGTGGCCCCCTCTAGGCCCAAGGGTTCTCGTCTATGTAACCAAGGTGCTCTCTGGGCGTGATCTCCTGGGGGCCCCCTCCCCGACCCTCCCAGGGGCCTGAAAATCTGACTCTCCCTTTCTGCACTTCTACAGGTCTTATTTTGTGACCCTGGGCTCAGAGTTCTCTCAGAATATCCTGTGCCTGACCTTTCACTGGGGGAAAGGGGGAGGACTGCTGGCCTTTTTTGTGGGGTCCAGGGTCAGGGTGAGAAATAAAGCTCAGAGGGAAGAATGAAGGTCCCCTCAGGACTGCAGACAGACCGCACAGACGCTTTGCCGGTGAGCAGCCAAGGGAAACAGGACAAGAGGCCCGGGTGTGGGTCTTCTCCGGGTGCCTGACTGCACTTCATTAGTCTGTGACTCTCCTGCAGTGGGACTATCTCTTGGAAAATCATTTTAATAACAAAGAGGAAATGGAATTAAGGGTCCTGGCTGCCTGCTAGCTGGGGCTGACCAACTCTCATCCAGACGGGGACTTCCTCTGGCTCTGCTAATATTGCTTATTGACGATCTCTGATTAGATTTTGTGCATCGCTCCCCAGAGTATCCCCAAACAAGGAGGACTTGGAGAGAGGTGGGCTTCTGAGGAAGGTGAGGGAAGGGGTTGGAGGAGGAGGGCTGCAGAGGAGTTCGGGATCTGGGTTGAATGGGCAGGGGGTGGGGGGGGCACTGGAATTGATAAGCAGCAGATGGAAGTGGAGGGCCAACAATGGGGTCACATCTAAGTGCCGTGACTCTGGCCCCTAACTTCAGAGTTGGGGGGCTGGACATATCCTATCGCTCTCTGCTTACGGCCTGGTCCTGGAGGAGGTCCTCATGCCCACTAATTCCCCAGTTGCACAGACGGAAGATGATCCGCAGAGGGTGTCGTAGAAGAATCTGGTAAACTCAAAAATTCTGGGCACTCCTGGGTTTCCTGTTACTCCTGCCCAGTCCCCAGATCACATCTAGCTTTGACTATTTATGTGCGTAGGAGGAAATCTGGACCTGGAGAATTCAAAGTAGTGGATGACACAAGATCTACTTTTATTTGGTTTGAGGTTTGCAGGGTATAATCCCTAAGCTCCCACTTCCTTCCGAGAAACCACCTTTCCTAAAGCTCGCTGGATTTAATCGGAAAAAATCCGTGGTTGAGATTTAGTGACTCAGGGTATGGGGTTGAGGCAGGCTACCAGGGACCAAGGACACAGCCAGCAGGGTCCAAGGTCCTTGGCTAGGAGCAGAATAGAAATCAAATGCAAGCCAGCAGGAAGTAAGAACAGAGTTTACTGAAGTTACAGAGAGCAGATACAGACGGAGCATGTGGGAGACTCCAAAAAGAAAAGGAGAGAGTCTCATCTTTGCTTGGGGCCTGGGGTTTTTATTGAGGATTGTGGTCCAGTATAAGCGTCCTCTCAGGCATCCTGGAACCGGTTTGAACAAGGGCCCGGGTGTCCGCTGTAAGTCACTCATTCCTTAGAGCCTCGGGGTCTTGGTGCCAAGATGTACAGAACCCGTGGGCTGGAATATGCACATGATGGCTTCATGGAGGCATTCTCTCCCAGTTCTTCCTTAGATGTGATCTGTTGTGCTCCATGACTTCCAAAGAAATCATTAACTCCTTGTCCCTTACAAGGAGGACACATATTATTTGCACTGAAAGGCAAGTGTACAGTGGGGGTGCAGGTCCTAGCAAGGGTAGAAGCAGGACAAGGAGCCAAAGTCAGATTTTGATGGAGCTCTTCAGTTTCCCTATCCCAGAAGGAAGAAGGAATGGCCAGCCTGGGACCACACTGGGCTGTGGGAAGGTAGAGAGGAAAGGCCAAGGTTGAAAATGTGGTCTGGCTCATGGGCAAACACAGGTCATGTTGAAAGTTGAGGCAGGCGGTTGGTTATGAGGTTCTTTCTCCCTACCCCCCCCCCACCACCCTGGTCCTCTCAGCACAGGGTCTTGGGGCCAGCGCCAGAAAGCCTTACCGGTCTTTTTGCCCAGAGTCACAAATCTGTCACTTCCCTGTTTAAAACCCTCCACAATTTCCTCATGACTGACCAGGTAGCATTTAAACTTCTCTGGTGCAGGCAGGCTCTCAAGGTTTGGCCTCCTCCGCTTTCATCCCCAGATTCATTCTCCACTCCTGACCCCAGAATCCTCTTCCCACATCTGCCCACAAGTCGGGCAGCCGGCCCTGCTGGATCCCCAAACTGCCTTCTCTCACTTCCTTCCTGTCATCACTATTCCCCACTGTTCCCCTTCCTTCTTTGCCTGAGGGCACAAAAGGCAGCTTCCCCCCAACTCCAAACCCAGGGACAACTATAGTCTCACTGACTTCCCGCATCCCAGGGCATTCTGCCCTGTCCCTCTCATTTCCTGTCTCTCTGTGAGGTAAGTCTCACTGACTTTGGGATCCTTGACTTTTTGCTCCTTTTTTATGGTCCAAGGGCATAGTGTATTGCTTGGCACGATGGCACATATTCTAATTCTCATAGAAAGTATTTCAAGCCATCAGTGGTGGGGACTATTGGGGAAGGAGTTGGGATGAAACCAGAATGGGTGGAGTGTGCGTTTTCCTCAGTGTGTGTGGTGTGTGGCTGTGTGGTGTATTTGTGTTGGATACAAGCATGAGTGTGTGGGGTCTGAGTCTATGGTATGTGGGGTACATGGGTGTTTAGTGGATGTGTGGTGTGTGGTTGTGAGGGTGAGTGTGTGGTGTGTGGTACATGTGTGAGTGTGTGGTGTCTGAGTGTGTCATGTGGGTTGTGTGGTATGTGTTTGGTGTGTGTGATATGTCTGAGTGTGTGGTGTGGTGGTGTGTATGTGGTGTGTGTGGTCAGGCATGAGTGTGTGTGTTTGAGTATCTGAGTGTGTGGTGCGTGTGTATGGTTCTGTGTGTATCTGTACGTGTGTGAGGGCTCTATAGCACAATGGATTCGACGTCGCTCCTGAGCCCCAGCTGCCCCTCTTGAGTGTTGAGCATCGGCACGTGGCTGCTCTCAAAGGCCTGGTCACTGAGAGGGTGTGTAATGCCACAGAGGCCTCAGAAACTCCTTAGGCCATTGGCCTCACTGAAGGCCTGCTGCGTGGCCATTGGAATTCTCTTCAAGAATCCAGCCAGAGGGGAACAGCATGGGCAAAGGCACGGAGGCACACCAGAGAGATCCAAGGTCAAGAAAATATTCACACACAAGCAGAAAGAAGCTTTTTCACTATTATTCCATGCCATTATTTTTTAAAATGAGGGGGAGAGAGACCGGAAGAGAGGGAACACAAGCAGGGGGAGTGGGAGAGGGGAAAGCAGGCTCCCTGTTGAGCAGGGGTCCTGATGTGGGGGGTCGATCCCAGGACCCTGAGATCATGACCTGAGCCGAAGGCAGATGCTTAACAACTGAGCCACCCAGGTGCCTTTCCATTCCATAGTCTTTTACTGTTAATAATGGTAGTATTAAATTTTTTAAAGCTCTTTTAACTTCTACTTACATCGGAAATTTTGATGTGTGTGTAGGGGGAGCGAGGTTCGGCATTATTTTTTTTTAAATCCCGAAATAAGTAGAAGTAGCATAAATAAAAATAAATAAGCTAGTAAAGAAAAAGAAAAACTGCCCAGGTGATCCAAGTGGGCATCCAAGGTTGAGGACCTCCAGCCGGAACCACCGCATCTGCCTGAGCCATGGGCAGAGTGGTCTGGCCGTTTCCAGGTGAGGCAGCTCTCCTTGTCTCCCCATTGTAGCCCCAGAGCCAGCTGCTGCCCCACAGGCAGAAGACATGCTGGGGGTGGGAGGGCATTTATCAAGTCTCAAAGAGATGACACCCAGGGCCTAGAGGGACTATGGCTTAAATTATAGCTGGAGAAAACTGGGCTAGGTCAACCAAAGTGAGACAAGGCCCCAGAGAGGGTCCCCAGTGAATAACGGGGGAGGGGACAGAGCAGGTACCCTGCTGTGACTGGAGCCTGAGAAACTCTCATGCGAGGATTACTGGGAGACTGGGAGCCGTAGGGCTCTTGGGTAGCAAATATCCTTCCCGGAAAGCTGCCCCAAACTTGCTTGGGAAGGCAGGTTATGGACTCCCAGGGCAGTGGGCCAGGAGCCAGCACAGCTGCTCACGGACCTCTGAACCCAGCAGGTCACCCCTTTTGCCTGGGCCACAGCCTCCTCATCTGGGACAGGAGGGAGGTGGGTGAGCCCGTTCTGGGTTCCATCTGGGGCCGCATTTGCACACAATGGTCCGTGCAGAAAACCACCCCCGCCTGCCTCCCGCCAGCCACACTGGGAGCGAGGGTGCCAGTGTTCACTGCCCAGTGGCCTTATTTGTGTCCCGCTGAGTTGAGGCAGGAACGTAGACCCTGGAGGCTCCCAGCCATTGCTCAGGCTGAAGACTGCAGTGCCAGCTAGAGAAGGGGAAGGATAGGGAGGGGGGAGATGGGCCTCGTGAATGAACACGGCCTTGGGAGGGGGCAGAAGAGAGTGGGAGGAAGGGAAGAGAGTGGGGTGGGCACAGAGGGAGGAAAACGCAGCCTCATCTGCTTGTTTGTGTTTCTTGTACTTAAGATGCTGACTTCTAGCATATTTTTAAATCCATCAGACATGAAAGCCTGATTTAAATAGACCCGCAGTGTGAAGCTGGTAATTTCACTTGCCACAATAAAGGAACTGGCAGGACGCGAGCAAAGACGCAGCACCTCTCCCCATGCCAGGCAAGCTGCAGAAGCATGGGGAGACTTTGGGGCCAGGTGCTTCCAGCTCCCTGCCCCAGGAGCCGGCTGGAGGAGGGGGTGGTGGAAAGAGAGAAAGATAAAGAAGATGGGAAAGGGAGGGAAAAGTAGGGCAGAAGTGGGGCAGGGGAGAAAGTGGAGAAGGGTGAGTGGGAAGACGAAGTACAGAAATGGACAGGCTCAACATTCTCCTGGTCCACGGATGCATTCTGGTCAAGTCATCTAGACTACCAGGCACGCCTTATCCCGTATACTTTTACTCTAGTCTCGGTTCAAAACAATCCCAGACTCTCAGGTTTGGTGGGGTAGAGGTAGAGGGAATCTTAAAAGCAGAGTGTTCAACATCTGCTTGAATACCTCTAGAGTTAGGGAACTCACTATCTGGTGAGGCAGCCTATTCCATTGCTGGGCAGTGCTCACAGGGACAAACTTCCTTAGGATAGGTTGCAATCCCCATGCTCGGTGCTGGCTGGTCCTAATCTGGCCTGTGAAGTCACTCAGAACAAGTGTAACACCCAAGTCAGCCCTTCATCATGGAACACAGTATTCGGGTTCTCTCCTACTTCAGTCCTCTTACGCTAGTTCCTAGTGTCCTTACTATAAAGGATTACTGCATCGATCTTGCTAAACCAAAGTATTTCTGGATGCTAATGAGTGTGTTTCCCACTGTAGTCAACGCAACAAAATTTCAGGAATAATAAAAGGCCTTTGCCATTCATTTTTTGTGTCATTCAACACATTCTTATTGAGTCCACACTCCGGGACCACGTTAGCCCGTCCTGTTGGCACAGAAGATATGGAAGTCCTTTCTCCAGGAGCTTATCTACAAGGAATGGAGCCAAATTCCTAAAGAGAAGAAGGGTGAGCAGGGGCAGAAGTGTCAGCAGAATCCAGGGTGGGGTGGAGCTGGTGGAGACCCTTAAGGGAAAGGGATCCGGGGGATTGTGGTCACGGCATTTTTATGAAATGCTACTGTATACTGGTGGGTTTCTGGGTATTTCTTCCCCTTGAGTACACTGAAGCATCAAGGGTGTTAAGTAAGCTTGTCTTCCTTTCTTGCTCCCTTATCTCTGATAAAACCCTCATTGTTGGGCACTGAAGAGAGAATCAGTCCTATAGTCATTCATGGAACATAATTGCTTGTAAAAGTGTTTTCTGAAAAAATACTCGGGCATTGAAGAGAGTGAATCCTATATTCATTCGTGGAACATAATTGTTTGTGAAAGTGTTTTCTGAAAAAAAAATGTATTATGGTAAAGTATACAAAACATAAAATTTGCAGTCTTAACCATTTACTACTGTACAGTGACATTGAGTACAGTCACAATATTGCATGGAACCATCATTCCCCTCCAACTCCAGAGGTTTTCATCATCCCAAAATGAAAGAGTCTATAAACCATATGTGTAAAGTGGGTCAATTAGTGCACTATCTGAAGTCTGGACTGGGCAACAAATCTACACACCTAGCATTTATGATGTAAATAGAAAATTGAATGAGACCAGAACCATGCCAGTGAGAACCCTGTAGTCTGCGACGCTGTGTTCCTGTCCCATTTTAAGGCAGAGTGGAAAGATACAAAGCATTCTTAGACAGAATTCTGTAGCCTGAAGGAATGCAAGTTTTCCTTATTCTGCTAGCCCAGAGAAATGGGAGATGCTCTCCCCTGAGGCCCCAGCTTCTCCTGGTTACCAAAAGTGTGGAGCTTTCTTTCTTGCTTATTCTGTTTTTATGTCTTTTGCACAGAGAGACAGATGATGTAATAGCTGACATTTGTCTACAGGTTTTCAGTTGACTTAATCCTTCCCCAGAGTTCTTGTTTGACCTTCACACTAGCAGACAGTAGGGCAGAGGACACTATTTTATGGATTTGGAAGCTAGGGCTCAGAGCACCAAGAAGCTCCAGGTTTTGCCTAAGGTCACACAACTGTGTTCATGTTCTTATTCTGAGCAGATCGTTAGGGATTAGAGAAAACATCTGTGAGAGGCACAGCCTGGGTAAAGTTGGTCAGTTCCATACCAGAAAGGAAGAAAACCAGGCAGGGAAGCATCTTTTATGCACAGAAGCATGGAGCCTAAGTCAAATTAAGTTGTTGAGCCGCCTGAGGGTAATGGATTGCTACTAGCAACAGCTGGGGAGGCTGCTGGGGTGATGAGATGGAATGCTTTGATGGGCATCACACTGTCTGAAATGCAATTGAATCACAGCAGCTGGAATGCTTCTCAGCACTCTGTTTTAAGAGCCAGAAGCAGCAGCTCATTTTGAACCAGGGAGGCAACCCCATGGGTCTACCGGACCCCAGAAGCCCAGCCATCTAGCCTCTGGGAACTGGGGCTCCAGTGGACTGCTCACCAAGTGGTGGGCCTTGTTCTTGAGAAATGATGCTCTGTTCTCAACTGCTTCTATAAGGCAACCATTGTTTGTCAGACACTGTACTAAGCATGAGGCAGAGATGAATGCTCCTGCCCTCGGGAGTTCAGTCCAGTGCATTTCACTCATTACAGCCCTGTGGGCACTGTGTATAAATAAGCACAATACAACAAACACCATTACAGAATGGCCTTGGGGAGCCTATACACTGGATGTTAAATCATATACCCTGACACTCTGTCCTTGACCTGGTGCTGCACATACTCAATAAATTCTACTTCCATAGTCATCTTACTCAAATTCATTAGGAGGCTCCTTGAGCTGTACATGTTTTGATTCCAAGTTAAAAAAAAAAAAATCCCATTCCTTCTGTCCATGTTCTTTGGACATTTTTGCTTAGTATTGCAGGGTTTTTATGGGTAGTATTTACTTTTATAGGTCAGATGGATCCAGTCATAATTCATTATGATGGCACATGCCTCACTGGCCCTAAGTGTCCTCATTTTCTGGGTGGAGAGTCTCCTGGTGGTATGTCAAGAGCCTGCAAGTACCACTTCCTAATCAGAGCCAAAGTGTTGAAGTTCCAGCCCTGACAGAGGCGTCTGTTCTTGGACTTGACTCAGTCCTGCCCCAGGATGATAAATGAACACAACCTCATTAATGAACAAGTGCTTCTCAGTTTCTACATTGAGTTCAGGTCCTCAGCCAAGCACCATATGGTTTCCCAACCCCCATCATTTCCAGGAAGTTTCTTCTTAAGTAGGACACTTTACTGAAACTGGCTCCACTGAATTGTGTGAAAGTTGGAGTTATGATGTTCTTTGTTACTGTTACTGTTTGTAATTAACATATTTATTAATAGGGACATTAATGGAGGTAGGAAGTGGGGGAGCTTTTGAAAGATCCTACATCATGTTAACCATCATCATCCTTACCCTTCACACTGACACACACACCCCCAAGGAAAGAAGGGAAGAAATAACAAATAAAGGGTAAAATCTTATAGATTTTGACTGAACTTTGTTGGGATTTGTGCAGTCAATTTCTTTTCCCCCAGATAATAGGAGGAGAGGTGACAGTGCTCGTAAGCCCAGTCAGCAAGAAGTTACTTAAATATTTGTTTCTGTATGTTTGCATACTGTAATTTCATTATTTTGAAGTAATTAAATACTTATGATCTGTAGTATTCTCCCACCTATCCCTTCTGAGTGAAACTTTGTGAAATGTCTGGCTTCCTGGCAGGAAAGGGAACACTGCCTGAGGGTTTCTGGCCTTCTTTCACTTCCTCAAAGAGATGGATATTTTCTTGGGCAGCTCGTCTGCAGCAAGACATCCAGAAGCTCAAGGTAGAGGGGACAGTTCTCAGACCTGAAAGATTTCTGAGTTTCATATCCCTCCTCCAATCCAGAAGATAGGAAAGGCTTTAGGGAGGAGGTTAGAAGTGGAGCTAAGGCACGAGACAAATCCTGGAAATGTTGTGTGAAGTGTGAGGAAGGAAGCAAGAACTGACAAGTAGAACTTGTTTTGTGCACAGTAGAGATGGCTAGAAAAGTGAGGTTTTTGAAACTTTAAACCCGCTATGTTAAATATGTTCAAAGACCTAAAGGAAAATCTGAGAATAAGGTCCCACCAAATACAGAGAATCAATAAAGATATAAAAATTATAAAAGGGACCAAACAGAAATTTTGGAGTTGAAAATACAATAATGGAAATGAAAATTTCACTAGAAATTCCCAATAGCATATTTGAGCAGGCAGAAGAAAAAAATCACTGAACTTAAAGATAGGGCTGTTGAGATTATCTAGTCTGGGGAACACAAAAAATAAAGAAGGAAAGTGAACAAAACCTCAGAAAACCATCAAGCATATCAACATATGCATCCCAGGAGTTCTAGAAGGAAAGGAGAGGGAGAAAGGGATATAAAGAATATTTAAGGAAATAATGACTAAAACCTCCCTGAATTTGATGAAAGCCATCAATCTACCCATCCAAGAAGCTCAACAAACTCCAAGTAGGATAAACTCTAAGAGATCTATAGCTAGACACATCAAAATCAAACTGTTGAAAGACAAAGACAAAGAATTTTGAAAGCAGCAAGACAGAAGCAAGTCATCACATACAAAAGAACCTCAATAAGATTAACAGCTACTTTCTCATCAGAAACCATGGGGCCAGAAACAGCGGATGGTATATTCAAAGTAGCAAGGGGAAAATAACCCCGTCAGGCAAAAGTTCAATATCTGACAAAACTATCTTTCAAAACTGAAGGATAAATCAAGACATTTTCATCTAAATGAAACTGAGAGCAGTGGTCTTTAGCAGTAAAACTAGTGAAGTAATACTAGTGAAGAGAAAGACCCTAGATAGTTACTTGAATCAACATGAAGAAATAAAAAGCACTGGCAAAAGTAATTACATAATTAAATATAGAAAATAGTATGAATGCATTTTTTGTAACTTCTTTTTAAATCTGATTTAAAAGAGAACTGCATAGAAGCAATAAAAATAAATCTATGTTGGTGGGAAGAAAATGTATAAAGATGTAACTTGTGACAATATAAACATACAGGAGAGGGGAATGGAACTATACAGGAGCAAAGTTTTGTGTGGTATTGAATTTAAGTTGGTATTAATCCAAACTAGATTGTTATAAACTGAGATATTAATGGTTACTTTCAGGGCACCAACCAAGAAAATAAATTAAAAAAATACTAAATGAAACAAGAAGATAATTAAAATAATACATTAGAAAATAACTAACAAAAGAAGGCAGTAATGGAGAAGCAGAAGAACAAAAAGACGTACGAAATACAGAAAAGATATAGCAAAATGGCAGGCATAAATCTTACTTTACCCAATATATTAAATGTAAACAGAGTATACTTCCTAGTGAAAGGGCAGAGATTGGAAGAATATATTAAAAGACATGATCATACTATATGTTGTCTACAAGAGATTCAGTTTAGATTCAAAAGCATAAATAGGGAGAAAGTACAAAAATAGAGAAGGTTATAGCAACAGCAACCAAAAGAGAGCTGGAGTGTCTCTACTAATATCAGACAAAATAGACTGTAAGACAAAAATTGTTACCAAAAGCAAGAAGGACACCTTATAATGATAAAGGGTCAATTCATAAAGAAGACATAACAATTATAAACATATATGAACCCAGAAATAGAGTCCCAAAATCCTTGAAGCAAACCACTTTAGGAGAAGGCAGCTCTGTCCTAAATACTTGAACCCCATGACCACTAGGATTTATTCCCTTGAGCTAGCATTTTGCCTCCTTTAAAGTTCTTTCTTAAAGTATACATATGGCCCTTAAGCCACAATTTGCATTAGTACTTTAGCTGAAATTGGTTTAAGATCCTTTAGAGCATTGGCTGCTAGTGACAGGACAAAGGGTTGAGCTATTTTTGATAGAACGTACAGGTGTGACCTGGAATGGGCTCAAGAGGTAGAGTAGGGAAGAGTGGAGTCCAAGACTGGGTTGAAGTGTTAAGGAAAGACAAAGAGTATCAGATGGAGAGAGGTGGAAGAAAGCTAATATATTACAGAGGAACAGAGAAGACCCCCAAAAGACCATCAAGCAAATAAATGGTAGACAAATAGCAAAACAACTGGGGCAGGGCATCTGGGTGGCTCAGTCGGTTAAAGCATCTGATTCTCAGTGTTGGCTCCAGTCATGATCTCAGGTCATGAGATTGAGCCCCACATATGGCTCATCAAGGAGTCTGCTTGAGTTTCCCTTTCCTTCTCCTTCTGCCCCTCCACCCTGTGCACGCTTGCTCTTTCTCTCTTGTGCTGTAAAATAAATAAATATATCTAAAAACAAATATCACAAAAAACAACCAGAGTTTTGGTTCGGTGCTGAAGCCCCTGGTTTGGCAACACAGGGCTGAGGGCAGCCACAAATGACAGAAGAAGTGAAAGGAGTCAGAATAGGGAAGAAAATGTGGAGCCAACGCTGGTGGCGAGCAGAGGTCATTCTTAGGTAAATACCCTAACAGTAGGTCTCAGGTGCTGTCTGTGTCCTGGAGAACCACAAGCAGGGAGCAGAGTGAATTAGATTATGCGGAAGCAGACTACATACACTACGAGATATGGTACTGACTGGAAAACCAGGAAACCCACAGGAACAAAGGAGAGCAGAGCTAAGAGCAATGCCAGAAACAAGCTCATATGCCAAGGAAATGGGCTCAGCAATTGAGTACTCAAATAAGGTAGTGTTTATGAGAACACCCACTTATAGGGCTTAGTAAGTGTTAGCTGGTTCTCAATCTGAAATTAGGGCGAGGTTAGTGGTCTGGGCAGTGACTCAATGTTGACAACAAAGGTAGCCCCTACCTGTTAGCACCTATGTGTACTGGGCACTGTGCTAAGTATTTCACATTCATTGCCTCATTTAATATTTAAAGTGTCCGTGTGAGGTAGACATTGAAACCTCCAATCTACAGATGAACAGGAACCCTGGCCAGGTGACTTCAAGGTCATTACAGCTATGTAAATGGTTTGGAGCCAGAGGTTTCTCTGACAGCACTCTGCCAGGCCCTGGGACAGGCTCACAGTCACGGGGGTGACTTGGATCACCTTGATAGCTTACGGGGAATTTGGAGAGAAGGGGAGGCTCTGACCTTGGCACACAGAACTTCTCAGAGGCTCTCTGAGGTCCCATCCTCCATACTTGTTTCAAGTGGGGTTAGAGAAGAAAGCAGCAGGGGCCTAAAGACCCTCGCTGCCCTCTCTTCTCTGCCTGGACTTTTGAGGTTTTGTGGGCTATGGGATCAGGCACTAGGATCACTCCACCCTGTTCTAAATCCTGAATGCTCTTCTCCTAAATGGAAAAATGAAGCCCCAAGCCAGGGACTTGGTATAGGGTATAAAGGCATCTGCGGGCTTGGGAAACTCCAGGTATAGCCAACTTGCCCCATAAGTTCCAACTGTCATCTCTGCTTTTTTGTTTTCAGAAGCAGGAGATTCAGTTTACTTTCTTTATGGTGATCCTTACCTTCTATCTGCCCCCGCCCTGCTCAACAACACATATTCACATAGCAACACACACCCACACAGATGCTGGAGGGCCACTTCTGGGTGACCCATCACCCCCTGCATCCCACGAATGAGACAATTGCCATGGTCCTTTCTTAGAGAAAGGAGTTTCCTGTGAGTTCCCTTCAAATTTGGACTGAAGGCAAGGCTAGCCTAAGTTAGAAGATGAAGCTATCATCACAAGGACCTTGAACAAGAAGAACCAGAACCATCAAAGAGCCCAGCATTCATTTTACAGATGAGATGGTCGATCAGACAGGGAGCTGCCTTCCCCCAAGATCATGGGGCACCTCCTGGGGCTCAGTGCTGGCTTTTGTGCTGTACCATCCATGGGCTCCCTGGTGCCTCCAAGCACCAAATGAGGGAGAGAAAAGCCTGAGAAAAGGAGGTAGGCACTTGCCTGGTGACCCATGGAACTCTGACACTTCTAGGAGTCTGGGGAGGAGGCTACAGGGAACACCCTTAGGAACTCTGACCAGCAGACACTCTACTACCAAGCTGGCTGTATACCGTTGTCTTGAATCTTCTTGGAGGCCTGTGGACACTTTGTGCTTCTTTCCCTTCCTATGTTGTGCCACTTAGGTATGGATACCACTCACTTTCCTGTAGGGCTGGGCCTGCAGCACATGAGTGGTAGGGGGCGGTGAGCTTTATGATCTTTTCATCCAGGCTCCCACCCAAGCCAAGAATGCCCTCCCCTGACGGCCCGCCAGGGATGCTGGAGCCCAGCTGGGGCTGGGAACTCATCACCACCCAGATGAAGAGACCACATACGGGCCCAGATCATGCCCCTAATGCAACATCCCAGGGATGCTGAAGTCTGCAGCTACACTCTGCTCACTTCTGAAACACCAGCTATATGTCCACAACGTGGCCACACTTTCTTTTTTTAAATATAGTCTTCTGGAAATAAAATAATAAAATAAAATGAAGTCGGTAACTATGGACCCAGTGCTGGGCCTCACTGCCTGCATGTCAATCTACCCCATTAATCATCATGTACAATTTTTCGAAGAGCTATTTTGAGAAACATTGGAAAATGGCTTTTACAGAGCTATATATACCTTATTTATACACCAGAAATGGTCGCTCTGTTTAGCAGCAGATGGGTTTTTCCCCTCGTTTTCTTCTCATCTCTTAGTCAAAGTTAAGTAGGAACTAAGCCCACTCACTCACCCCAGGCACACATTTATCACCCACAGTCCACCTTGGAGTCAGGGCTGTGGGTGGGGGGTTGAGAGGAAAGGGTGTGGGTTTCTCATAAGGCATGTTCCAGAGACTGCGAGGGGACAAATACAGGAGGCATGGTGGCTGCTGAGACACGGGGTTCTACAGCCCAGCAAGGAGCAGGATCCCTGCGGGTGGGGTGTGCAATAGAATGTGGATGCTTTTCTCAACACCACGTGGGCATCTCGAGGTCTATGAAGCATATGCCAAGAGCATCCCATTGATATCCAGAGAACAGGAGCCAAAGGAAGACCCACCGCCCTGGTCCTGTGTCTTTGGCCTACAGGAAGCAGCAAGTCTGCCCTTCGTGGTTGCCATGACAACCACGGTGCTGCATTTCCTAAGGGCAAGGGGAGCAGAAGGGAGGTGGGGAAGGCATGTGGTGATTTTTCTGGAAAAGCCCATCTGTTTCTTTTCCCCACAAAACTAAGCTGGGGGAAGGGGTGGGAAATGGGCACCTGGGTCTAGAGAGAGAAGATAAAGAAGATTCCAAAATGCTCCAGGAGCAGCTTTCCTGGCTGGATGTGCTTCCCCTCCTGTTGGTGGAGGCAAGTCGTTGACAGAAACAAGGGCTTAGGCAGGCTGTGGTGGCAGCATCCAAGCAGGAACCCATGTGCAAGAATCAGGGTAAGTCCTGTGACCTCATGTCCACATGGAGCAGGGCTGGGAGGACTCTTATCAGCCACAGCAAGATTTCTTTTTGGCAGGGCGGTCAACTTGTATTGTGTCCTCCCTGGCTGTATCTTCTTGTTTCTTGAGGATCCTGGGAGAGGGGAAGGTATAACATCAGTAGTGGAGAGCACTAGGTCCTGGGGTTACAGGCCATTTGGATGGTAAGGAAGGAACTCAGCCTCACCAGAGCATCAGAGAATTCAAAGTGTCCCTCTGGGAAGTACAGGTATATAACCATAATTTGTAAAGACAACGTTTAGGCAACATGGATCTTTCGTGACACCTCTTCCAAGAAGCCTCGCCTGATTCTCCAGGTGGTGTAAGTGTCCCTGACAGCATTCTAGCCATTTCTCTATTATAAACCCATCACCCTGCATCAGAAGGTGCTTTCACCCTTCTGAGGGTGGCTCCCTCAGGTGAGAAATCCGCTTGAAGCCAGGACTGTATGTTTTGTCTCTGTGTCTCTGTAGCCTATCTAGTACCTGGCACACAGTAGAGACTCAAAAAGTATACTTTTGCGTTATTAACCCTATAGGAGTTCTGTCCCATGTCGCTACAGTTCCAGATTAAATGTAGGAGGTGAAGGATTAAAAATAGTGCGAAGGATCTTATCCCTGCTTGATAGCCTCAATGTGTTTTCACCTTTAGCATCTCTCTGGATATTTACAACAACCTGAGTCAGCAGGGATGCTCTGATGAATGTTCCTAAGTTAGACTTGGCCTACGAATCAGTGTCAGAGAAAAGCCTACAGGGTATTCCATGACTCCACAGCCTCTCCAATGCATAGATAAAGTGGTTCTGGATAGATGGGTAGGTGACTGGATGGATGGATGGATGGATGGGTGGGTGGGTAGATGGAATGAAATGAATGCCTATAAATAAGTGAATAAATGAGTGAATGTTCAAGTATTGAGAATAGGGCCTTCTTCTTTGGGATTTTTGGGATTTTTAAAATTTTGGTGTAGGGAGAGGCTTACGAAAACAGTCTTTAGGTGGAACTAACCCTTTAAGACTGTCCCCTTGGTGCCTCTAGTTCCTCCCAAACAGCGCCTCCCTCCCTGGCTTCTGCCTTCTCCCCTAGAGTCTGTATTGTAACTGTTGTTATTCCCAGCTGGCTGCCAACGATTCCCTGCTAAGATACTGGCCAGTGTTCAGGGACCTGTGATGTGACCTTTCCCAGAAGGATTTGCATTTTAAAAGAAGATCCCTGGGGAAAAGGCAGCTTTTAAGCTGCAGAAGAAGGCGGCAGTGGGGGTGAGAGGCAGGGGAGCGTTTCCTTTTTGTCCCTATTGTATTTCAGAGGGCTGTCCCTGAACCCCACACAAAAGTCTAGGCCTCCAGCCCCTTTACCCAGAAGGCTCCAGAAGACAGAGGGCGGGGGCGTAGGGTCTGCACAGAGGTGAACGCAGGTGCTTCCCACCAGATCACGTCTGCGGGGATACACCTCTGTACCTGGCTAGATGGAGCAGGGACTCTTTGGTGTTGTGACCGGAATAGGCACTGCATTCATAGAAGATCAGATTGTTCTCCTGGAATCATAAAGCAGAGGAGACAGAAACAGAGTGCTGGGGGAGCTCGAGGGAACCATGGGAGATGGGAAAACAGCCTGTCTGCATCTCTCCGCATCCCTCACTTCCCCTCGAAGACCCTCTTCATTCCTCTCCCCATCCCCCCTCTGTATAAGAAGGTTGATTCCCCTCGATGCCCTAGGCTCCCTAAGGCAAGTTCTGTAACCATCTCCCAGGTGAGCTATAACAATTGTAAATCACAAAACAGCATGCCACCTTAGTGCTTTACACGTTCCCATAATTGCTCTCAGGTATGTACATGCTTGTTTCCTTTTCACACCAGCCTGTGATGCAGGCAAAGATACGAAGGCTGGGACGGGCCACGTTCTTCCCATTGCACAGGCAGGGAAACCAAGGGCACAGTACAGACAGGGTCTGTTCATTCAGTGACTTATGTAGCTAATGGCGGGGCTTTTCGCAGGACACTGGCCCTGGGGCAGGTGTCCCTAAGGCACTCCAGTAGAAAATCTCCATCACACCAGTTAATGAATATTCCAGCTGCCTAGGCTGCCAGCGTTGGTGCCACAGGACAACTGTCCATCCCCTCAGTAGGCAGAAGCCATCCTGCCTGCATGGTGGGGGCTCTTGGCCAAGGCTCATCATTATGCCCATTTATCAATCCTGTTAGTAGATTTCCTGCTTCCTCGGTAGGGACAGTGCTAATGGCAGGGAGGCTGATGCCCTGTGGGGATGCAGGCAGCCGAGTTAGGACACTTCTGCTGAGGTTTGCAGATCAGGGGACTCTACGGACACTGGGACACCGGCTCCCAGCTACCCCAGGGACCCCTGCTCCATCCTTGGTTCTCTTCACCCAGCCCCCGTAGGCACTGCTGTTGGAGCCTGACTCTGGTATAGTCTTCGGAAGAATAAAACCTCCATGATGGGGGGAGGGAGACTTCACAAGATCTAGAATTCGAAGACAAGCTTTGCCTTGTAGCTGGCTTCCTGACTCCACCAGTGAGGACACCTGTGAGAAACTGGATCAATACTAGTGGCTCAGAGCCTCGTTTTTGTTTGTTTGATTGCTTTCAACTGACCAAAAAGAGACAAAAGGGAAAAAAATGGGGTGATAAAAACACAAGCCTGCTGTTCATTAATCAAAATCTTTGGATCCAGATGTATTTTGGGATGCAGAGATTCTGAGTCTCAGAGACACAGCAGATGTCTATACTGTGTCACCGTCGGTGGGCCTGGGACAGCACCCTATAATCAAACATATTAATACTACTTTGGTGAAACATCTGAAAATTCATTCAAGCAAGGTAAATGAAGACCAGCTCCCCATCAGTTCTGGTCAGAGTTTTCTGCCAGATGAGACATGAGAAATCTGTAGGCAGAGTTCTTTCGAATTTCAGTACTGGGGGTCAGGGAGGGCAGACAGGCAGCTAACTACCTCGTCACCCTTCTTCCTCCTTTTTTTCCTAGACCCTTAGCCTCTGTGCCTGTTTGCCTAGCCTCAGGGGCCGTGAGTCCCTGTTTAGAACAAGCACACTAAAAAGTTTGGAATCCCCCATTTTCTCAGACATAGAGTTTCCTGAAAACCACTCGGAGGCAGGAGAGACAGCTAAGGAACGAGCACCGTTTACTGCCTTATTTCCATTGAGCCTTAAAGGTCCCCAGCTTGGGTAAGAGGGCTGATGCTTATATTTTAATGCTGTGTTTTCGAGTGCATGCTCTGAGTTTATCTCAAGCTCACAGCTCGGGGCTCAATCTTGATAGAATGGATAAGCTCTCTAACAGAGCTGTTCAAAGAACAACAAGCTGTCTTACAGATAGCGAGTGTTTCATCCCTGGAGGTGATCAAGTAGAAATGCAAAAGAACGGATTTGAGTATCAGATAGGGGATTTAAGTAAGTAACCTATTACTATCTAACAATTTATCATTCTGTGTCCCAAGGAAGAGAGTCGGGGAAAACTCCCCCTACCCTAGTCCCTGCCAACTCTATCTTGCAGTGCGTGGCTTTTACAGAAAGTACCACGTGTGCAGGACATGGGCCACTCCCATGACGCCAGGACACCAACCCTGCCTGCTTGCTTCCTTCCCAGGGGGCTTCCAGAGAAAGTTCCTTCCCAGGTTCTTGGGGACAGGCCTGACTGCCCTCAGGGTCCCACCCTGTCCAGAGAGTCAGAAACGTTTGCTCTTTACCTTGGCAAGCCGCTCTCCGAGGCCTTGCGGAACTTCCCGCTCTTTCTCATTGTCAATTTTATTGCCCAGCAGAAGAACAGGAATATAGTCTCCCACAGCTTCCTGCAGAACAGATAATCCCCTAAATGAGAGAAGCATCCATAAGGAAACCCCAGAAGGGCAGGCTTAAAATGCTGGTGGGAAAGTTACAGTCTGGCTTGAGAGTCCCCTGCTGCCCCAATAGACCAGGCAAGAATAGGGTCATCCCAAAAGCGGAAACGGAACGTCACCTTCTCCGATAGCCTCAGTTTACAAAGCTTCTGCAAGGTGCCTCAGGCCTGCCTCCCAGTGCCCCCCAGACTGGGCTGTACAGTGACTCCCACCCCCACTCATCGCTGCTGGGTGGGACACGCAGGCTCCCCAGCTGTGCTGTGGGTAACAGGATGAGGGGACAGCAGACACGGGTGAACTATGTGTCCCTTTCCAGGGGTGACAGCATCCCTGAAAACATTCCTAAGTGACCAGACTTAGTCAAAATGAACCAGAATGAAGCAAAGGAATTAAGACAATGTGGTTCGGAGCAGTTCTAGCGGCTGCTTATACTGGGGCCCTATACTGGGCACATAAGCTCCCTGAAGGTTGGGTCCCATTCTGATTCATGGTACTGGGTCCCCAGCACCCAGCCTATGATTGTTGTGTATGGAATCTGAGGTGACCGTGCAGGGCAGTAGAGACCTCCGGCAATGGGGGGTTGGACAGAAACCCGCGTGGGAAGAGCTCAGTGCCCTAGAAACTCCACTTCTGGAGGAACAGAAGTGTAACAAGTAACAGGTGTTTTCACAGTGTCAACTTTCTTTACTCCTCCGGTGACCGTGGTACACAGCCACGGGCCTGCTCCCTGGAGTCCTGCATCCTGGGGTGTCCTCCCTTGTGAAATGTGTGTACTTCATGCGCCTCTCAGGAGGGCAAACAAAGGGCCCACAGCGCACAGCTATTAAGTGAGTTAATATGGTAATATTCACATGTAAGCAGTTTATTTTTACTTAGCGAGATATTTAATTAGGGGCTTTTAATAATAATTTGGTAACCAATAGTTATTCATTGTAGCTAAAATGTTCTACTGAATAGAGGGTTGGGGGATGGCAGAAGCCGACAACCGCTTATAGTTTTGCCAAGAGTTTAACCACTAGATCGCACCACTTTAAATAAATGTCCCACGTCCATCTGAGAGGGGTGCATGTTTTAAGTTTGAATGCAATTAGATTTGAAATTAAGCCTCCACGGCTCCTCAATGTACACGTTCCTTTTTACTGCAGTTCTGTAGTGGGAAAAAAAAAATCTCATTTCCTCCATGAGAATGTTAAGACTCAGAGAATCCGACAGAACAACAGCAAAGTCTTCTGAGTTATGAGGACCCTACAGTATACAGGTTCATGATTCTCCAACGGTTTTCTCTAAATTCTGATTTCCAGGGAACTCTCTGCTATTTAGTGTCTTATTAACTAGAACCCTCTCAAAGTGGTATCTCCATTTACCCATGGTCAGATGGTAACTCATGTGGGTGATGATAGCGCAAAGGCGCTGCCTGATTTGGAATGCGTCTTCCAACCCATCAGAAATAGATCAGATTATGTACAATGTAGTTGAGGCGCTAAGTGGATCACACTCTGTTCCAAGTATCTGCAAATGAGAAATGACTTCCGGCATGGAGACCTGCTGTGGCTCCCTATTACCAGAGTGTTCGGGAATGGGAATAGCCCCATTTTCGGACTGTGTGGTGCCACAGAAACTTGTGCGAGGACTTTTTCAGAGAAAAGGAAAAAAAGAGGAGGAAGCAGGGAAATGGGCCAAAAGGCTTGCTGTTGTAGAGCACATGAGAGTTATTTGTAGATTTATGTGTGAGGGATGACTAAGGCTTGTGGGATTTCTTGACATGGAAACTCTGAAAATATGAGCATCGGACTTGAAATCCCCAGGCAGAATTCGAACCCGGATACAGGTATTTTAGAATGAGTGATGGTTTCAGTCTCCTCGCTGGCCAAGGTGGTGGTGGGTGCCAAATGGCCACATGGGGTCAGATAGGGAAGAATGACAAGCCCAGCATCTGAGCCCTGAGCACCCACAAACACAGGGGTGCCTCTGAGGGAAAGCGGGGGCAGTCTTCTTTTTTAAAGCAATGCCTGGATATAAAGATAAAACACCTTAGAAGGAGTGGAAAAAAGCTACCTCTCTCCCCACTCCACCCCCACCCCCTAGCTAGAGTTGTGGCTTCTGTTTTTCCTCATTGTTCCTCTCTAATGCGAATACTGTGGACAACTGGCTTCCCCCTCCACAGGCCCTGGCCCACCACTGATGAAGAATTAGGCCTAACTCCAAAGAGATGGCAAAAATAAGTAGGCACACGCACAAGGCCAGAGAGTGCTATCCCTCCTGGGGGTCAGTCTTCATCACCAGGGCCCAACAACAGGCTTTGATACAAGGCCAGGGGGAGGATGGGGGCTGGGATAGATAGATGTCTCGAGGTCCTCTCTGACTTGAAACTCAAGTCTTCAGCTCTCTGCCCAAACCTTATGCTTTTCACGTACCCAGCTAGTTGTTCTGCCTGTGTACTGCTTGGCACAAAGAGGCTCGATCTGACCCACCAGATGAAGCAACGTTTCCTGTTCCAAGTTTAAAGTCCAAAGGGTTAGGGTTAGGGTTGAAGGTCCAACCTCCTGTTGAAGGTCCATCCCACCTCTGGTGACATTTCTATAGATGCCATTGGCATGGCAGGGCAGAGGGAAGGAATCGAAGTTGTTTAGCTGGACACACAACCTCTGTGGTGAGGGGGGACCCACCCCTTTTCAAAGACTCTATTCAGTGAGCTATGAGATGGACCTATGCAGCAGGTTCCTATCGCTGTCACCCGGCGCAGAAGCCTCTCCATACCTCCAACCGTCTGAGTTGCCTTTCTTTGAACTTGAGCTTGTTGGAAGACAGACGTGTTGAAATTCACAAGATTACCCACCTCTGACTTTAAATAACATGAGCTGTCAACTTGGAGCCGAGGACTGGCATTCAGCTCAGAACGTGCAGCTGTTGGGTTTGCTTGGCTGTAGTGTGTGTCTGTGTGTGTGTGCATGTGTGCGTGTGTGTGTTAATATCCAATTGCTGGGAGGCAAGAAAAAGCACTTAGCCAGGATAGTGCTGCTAGTTCCCTGGAGCCAGAACAAAAAAATTTCTCAGCACATTAAAGCATGTAGTTATGCTAAGAAAAAAATGACTGCAAAATTATATCTTGGGGGTTTCCATATTTATCCATCCCCTGGACTATGAGTCAAAACAAGATTTATTTGTGTAGTCGTTTTAAACTGCCAGCACTTCAAGCTCAACTTGGAACATGGGGGAAAAAATCAAACTGCTATTTTTTGCTCTGTACTGAACATGGCCACCAATGACAGAGATTCTCATTCGAGAATTAGCTCGTGGTCCATGAAGGGAGAGGAGAGGGGGCCTGGCCCCTTTGAGCTATAACGGAGCATTGTGCTTTGAGGCGAAGTGGGAAGGATGGAAAAGAGAAATGAACACCTATTTTTTAGAAGCAGATTTCAACCACAGACCATGTGACTCTCTTGTCACATAATGTATAATGCAGCATAATGAAGTGGCAGGGCCCTAGATTCTAGCTCTGGCTGGGTGTCTGGCAAGCTGGGGGTACTTTTGGAGAAGTCACTTCCTCTCTCTGGATCTCAGGCCTTTTCATCTATAAAACAAGAGGCCGCATTAAATTAATCCCCCCCCCCTTTTTTTTTTTCCAGTTTGGAGATGCAGATTCTGTTGGCTTAATGACTTCTGTCATTTTCCACTTCCTTGACTTACAGGCCTAAGAATACAGGGCCACCAGAGTGCCAAAAGATTGAAACAAGAAGTTCAACATGCCCGGACTGCAGACATTGGGGACCTACAAACTGGGTTTGAGGAAAATACCAGCCCATTCAGGCTTGTGCCAAATCTGATTTTCCCTGATCCAGGCCCCAAAGTCTCCAGATGTCCAGTTGGTCCTATGGTCTAAACATGGGACATTGAGAGTGCCACCTGTTTCTTCTCTAGATTAAACCAGTCTTCCCCAGCAGGGATGAGAAGGAGGTAGGGGAGGGCTGGGGATACCCAGGTGGCTGGAATGGCTACCTGTTTTGATTTGCTATAAGGTATATAGGGAATGTAAACTGACAGAAGGCCTGGGGGCAAGGTAGGGGGGGAGGAAAACCGAGGGTGGGGGGGCAGGGGACCAGCCATGGGGGGGGGGGGGTTCTCCCACTTCATAAAGCAGCACAGGCCTTAGTCAGTTCTCTCTCACGGGAAAGGATATGGGTTCTTTGGGGACTGGAAGGATCTTCTAGGGTCCTTTCATCTGTGCCTACTCCTCCTCCATCCTGACCCCCTCCCCCAGAGGATCAAAGGCCATGCGCTGTAAGAATGTGGGGGTCAGGAGGAACCTTTCAGAGCCTCCGTTCCACTCTGTCATGGGTGACTGGCCAGTTTCCTGGGAGCTGGGATGATACGAACTTCTTTTTCAGGGACCAAAGCGCCACCCACCCCCACCCCCAGCATCTGTTCCCACCCCGCACAACCTCTTCCAAGGGTGAGTCTTCGGCATGTATAATCTGTGGCAATTTAAGCCCTTTCTTCTTATACTGCTTTTCAGGTTGCGGGAGGAAGGGGCGCTGCGAACAGCTGGCCAGCATTCACTTAATAATAAGGCTTCAGGTTCTGAAGCCTGTTATTAAAGCTCCCCCTCCACCCCCCCTTCTCCGGGCGAGGGAGTTCGCAAAGTGCTTGGAGTTCTATGGAAAAATAAGGTGCTCCGCAAATACAAAGTACTTATTATTTTCAGTTCCCTCTGATCAAATGAGGTGTCAGGTTTTAATCTGTCACCTGACCCCCCTGATTGCTGGTTGCCAAGGCAGAATGACTTCAGCTTTTCAAGAATCTCGAGAATAATTGCATTCACGATCCCACTGCTCTGCGCCTTCAACACACACTCCACCGTCTGACACTTGTTCACGCGTTCACATAACCGCCCCCCACCCCCCGCCACACTTGTCTCCAATCTTTGGGCCACTGGGCTGGGTCCCTGCACCGGGTACCCCAACACCTCCCCCGTGCCAGACCAGGTGGGGGATGCACGGCAGAGTCTTGGGGGACACGCAGGAGAGTCTTGGGGGAAGGCACGCAGACATCTCTGCAAGTGATTCAGAGCCTCACTTCTCCAAGGGTGGTACTCGGCCTGGCTGGCCGCGCGGGCCTCCCTGAGAACTTGTTAGAACCTCGGGGCCTACCTAAGGTTTTGTCCCTGCGGAGTCAGATTCTGTATTTTAGCGAGGCGCCCAGGAGATTCCTGTGCATATTAAACTTCGAGAAGCACTTTTCAGGCTTGGATCATGGCAGCTGAGAAGCCAAATCACCCAAGGGACGGCTGCTTTTTTCTTTTTCTTTATCTTTTTCTTTTTTTTTTTCTCCCCCTTCAATGTATTTCCAGGCCCTGAATCATTCTATTTAGGAGATAAGGCCTGGCCTCTGTTTTGTCTGAAAGCACCCCAGGTGATCCTGACCGTCCGGGTTTGGCATCCCCATTTAGAGTTTACCCGAACCTTCTGCTCTTACTCCTGAGAAGGAACATTAAAGGCCAAACGATACAGAAAAGTCCCACCCTCACCTGGAGAATTCTGGGTTAAGTGCCTTTCCATGTGGCTTCCCCAGGGGGCCATCGAGACACTAGGGTTTCCCTGAGGTCTCTTGCTGGGTATATGTTGACAGTGTTTTTCAGCCCTACCGCACTTGGGAACACGCCGGACATCCGGGGCTTGGCCCGGTTTTCGGGAGAATGACCAAGCTCGTGCTTCCAGCTGCAGGGGTGGCCCTCTGGGATTTCTTGGCCTCACTGCTGCCAAATTCAACCTGATATTCCACCTCTCCAGCGAGATCCTGGGCTCTGGGTACACAACCAGGGCCTCAGAAGCAGCAGCCCTACTGAGGGCAAAGAGCAAGGTTCTGTAAGTTTGCCTCCTCTCTCCATCCCTATTCATCCCAGACTACTTAAACTGCCTCTACCTGCTCCAGTCTATCTCAAGATGTTGCTATCTGGGGACAATGGGTACATAGCTGGCTGGGGCACCTGGGTGGCTCAGTGGGTTAAAGCCTCTGCCTTCGGCTCAGGTCATGATCCCAGGGTCCTGGGATCGAGCCTCGCATCACGCACACTGCTCGGCAGGGAGCCTGCTTCCTCCTCTCTCGCTGCTTGCCTCTCTGCCTACTTGGGATCTCTGTCTGTCAAATAAATTAAAAAAAAAAAAAAAAAAAAAAAACTTAAAAACACTGTACATAGCTGGGAAGAGAATGGGAAGGTCACGGCCTCGACGTCTTCCTTTGAGAATGAGATGGCTGTTTTAGATCAGTAATTTCTCACAGGGAAACCCTCTTGTCTAACAAAACTGGGCCTGGACTTCCAGTTGAGAAAACTGAGCGAAGCAGAAAGGGCTCTCAGTGATCTGGGGAATCAGCTCTCCCCAGTTCCTGGGGGGAGTCTCTATGTTCCCAGGGTTCCCAAGAAGAAAGTTTGAGAACCAGCAGATAGCTAATCCCCAGTGTCACTCCTGGGGCTTAGTTTCCTGTGAGGAAGATAAATGGGCCGCACTATTAAAAAGAAACAAACAATCCTGTCCTGTTGCTTCCAGATTACCCATCCCATTTGCCTCCTTTGTTAGCTTGGCCTGGAGCCATTCGCTACATGTCAAAACTTCCATTTTCTCTACTGTAAGTTCCTCAAGCACCATCATTTTGAGATATAATTTGTATGAAGCGAATTTCAGAGAAACCTTTGAATCTGGTTTCCACTCTTGTTCCTTCTTTTTCCTGGAAATGAGAAGGATGTGGATTCACAGAAGAAAGGAATGGCCCAGCCAATCCAAACTCCAAGAGAAACAGATTTTGGTGGGAGGAATCACAGATCTTAGGGCCAAAAGGATGAAGAAATGAACAACTCCAGGATTCTGCCCGCCCAAGGATACCATATCCATTCATGCCTCCCACATCCGTTGAGCGCTAGTTCTGCGGGGCCCCATGCCAGGTGCCTGTTACACAGTGTGGCAAAGGCACAGGGTCATTCTCAGGAGACCCAGAGGCAGGGAGCTGGGCTGACAATTGTGTCCTTCACAGCCGTGTTACAGTGTGGTAAGCAGGTAAGGACTATGCCAGGTCTTCGGGGCTGGAACAGAGGGATGAAGGTAAACTCCACAAGGACCGGAACCTTGTCTGTTACCTGCTGCTATCATTCCCAGAGCCTAGAACAGTGCCTGGCTGTGCTTTAGACAAATGCATGAGCAGCACATGGATTCTGCAGGTAGAAGGAGGTGGGGCATCCTAGCTCATCGTTTTGTTAAAGACTCCTCGGAGGTCCTCTCAAATAAGTATGTGCCTTGTCCACCCTGGCCTTGGCTTTGAGAAGGCTGCATCTGAGTGGTCAAGGAAGAACATGCAGGTGGCCAGAAAGTACAAAACACTTGCAAAGCAACTTCTTGTGAGTATAAATCAAGGGAGTTGAGTTTTACAGCTAATCTAGAATTCAAAGAAGAGGGCTGTTGCCTGTGGGCCCGCCCAGGGTGGCCTTTCGGTGAGCCAGGGGACTCTCACATTGTATGTAGATCAGCCTCCCCTCTTGCTGAGGGTTGTGACAGAGGTCCCAATGCACTGTGTGGAGCCCCTCCTGGGCTGGGCATAGCTGGGCCCACGGGAGCCAGAGCAACACAGAGGGCCGAGAGAGGGAAGAACACGGGTGGGACTCCGCTTAAACACTGTCTTCTTGCCGTTCTGCGCCCCTCCCCAATCCTAGCCCCTTCCCTCGAGGCACTGATGGCAACGGTAATGACACAGTCAAGGGTGTGATCTGTTTCTCAAGTCCCCACATCTGTGAAGGCAGGGACTGAGTCAGTCTCGTTCACCCCAGTACCGAGGGCTGGGCTTGGGTGAACGGCCATATGGACAGGGGAACCTGTGTGTTGCTGGAGAAGGCGGGTTTGGACTCAGGTTTTGGAAGTGTGGAGGGCCGGGCCGGAGATGGGCAGGGACAAGGGGGAGGCAGGAATCTGCGTCAATGCTTTAGAAGGTCACCAGCTCACCTCCACGCTGCTCAGCCACTGCCGGACCGACAGGAATGACTGTCTGGCGGTGACATCGTACATGACGACGACGCCATCGGCCTTCCTGAAGAACTGCTGGGTGATGCAGCGGTACCTGTCACCGAGGGCCACATGTCAGGGGCTGCAAGGCATCCTGGCGGCCCCCTCGGTGGGCGGTGGAGGAGGCAGGGTTGGGTCAGGGGCGCTCCTCACCTCTCCTGTCCCGCCGTGTCCCACAGCTGCAGGGCCACGTATGAGCCATCAACGTGCATCATTTTCACCTGATAGTCGATGCCTGCAAGGCAGAGGGAGCCTATCACTTCCAGATCAGAGAACTATGCCCAGACTCCCTGCATGTCCAGAAGCCTGTGAGGCCAGGGGTGACAAACCACCCTGAGCAGGTGCCCCCCACCCCCAGAGAGGGGATGTGGGGACCTGGACGGGGAGGTGCGGAAGCTGAGCGCTGGTCCTGTCTCTGCCTCTGAGCAGGCTGCGGGGTGTGGATCAAATCGCTTAACCTCTCTGAACTGTAGTTTCCTCGCTGCAATGTAATTCACATCCTCTTTAGGGATTCTATAATAAGGCTCAAGTGAGATCCCATATGTAGAAATGATACACCAAGGTGAAGATATTTGTTATTTTTCATGAATTTACTCCCTCATTGCAAAGATGAAGGAGGAAGAGACCATCCTCCTATTTCTTTCTCCCGCTACTCCCTAAAATCCTTTTCAAAGTTCTCATAACAAAGTTCAATTATTCCTGGGGGATGGATCATACTTTCAGACTTCCATCAGCCAAAGCAAAGGATAGGAGGAGTGGGGGAGCCGTGGCAGGTAGACGGAGGGTCAGAAGAGAGGTGGCAAGGGAGGGAGTCAAAAGCAGCATTCACCCCTGAGATGGGTTTTGAGCTCCTAATCCGAGCCACTGAGCCAGTCAAAACCATCTCTCTGTGGCCTCGACCCTACCCAGAGTCCTGCACCAGAGAGACGAGGTCTGTACCCCACAGTGGCCCTCAGAGAAAAGGACTTTAATGCAGTTTCTCTAAGAACACATTCCTCTTTCCTACATCGTGTAAGAATGTTCACAAATGTTTAGCACTTTTCAAAAAGTCTTGATCCCTCATGGTATCTGATCTGGGTTCTAGAAGGCATCCCCTGCCACCTTCAAAAAGACCCAGGGGAAGGGGTTGGGCCATCCTAACAGATTGCTGTGGAAGGCTCAGTAAGGGACAGCAATAGAAGCTTGGACACAGAAACAAAAGAGATGACAGAGAGGCAGTAAATAGGAAAGGGCATCGCAGCAACTGTCTCCAGGCAAAGCCGAGGGCACTAGGGGCCCAGGAGTGGCAAGAAGGCGGGAGGGAGAGTCGTCCACTTCTAGAATGTCAGACCTAAGTCCCGAAGCAGGGACTCTGAACGCCCTCTGCTTCACAGGCATTAGCGAGTTACAAGCCCAGCTCTGAGGCCCATTCTTTTTGCAACGGTGCCCTGTACCCAGGGACACCTGGTAGCCTCATTTCACCTAGAAAGCCCAGGGCTTAGAGCTCCCAACAAAACAGATTATGACTAGTGGTGCTGAATCTGGGATGCTGTCCCAGTCTGTGCTCTGGGCGACTGAAGGAGCTGCCTCCTTTCCTTTCCTTCTCTTTCCCTTTCCTTTCCTTTTCTCTTTTTAAAGATTTTATTTATTTGACAGAGAGAGGCACAGCAAGAGAGGGAACACAAGCAGGGGGAGTGGCTTCCTGCCAGTCAGAGAGCCCAGTGTGGGGCTCAAACCCAGAACCCTGGGATCATGACCTGAGCTGAAGGCAAACACTTAACGACTGAGTCACCCAGACGCCCTTTTCTGATAACAACTCAGGAGAAAGTCAACCATTGTTGACACACCTTCAGGGTCTGATCTGAAGCAGGTGATGGTCCAAAGCCCCCAGGACAGAGCCTTCTCCTGAACAGAAAGGCAGGCAGGCGGAGGGGCAGGTGGTGCCCCATGGGTCTTGGCTGTGGTCATGATCTTGCTCTATCTCACTGGCCAAATACTTTGCTGGAGGACAGGGAGCTTGTCTTACCAGGAGCAGAGTGGTTTCTGTGCCTTAGTGAGCTTGCTGGGACCCCCAGCTGGGTACATGATGTACTTGTCTCTGCAACTTCAGACAGAGAGGCCCGGGAAACTGAGAAGCCCAAGGGGGAGCCCGGGGGCGGTGGCAGGAGACACAAGGAGTCCGAGACCAATAGCACAGGCAACACACAATGACGTAGGACCAGAGAGCCTAGAATAAACTGCTTTCTAAGACCACAGGCAGTTCTAACATTTCAGGAGCTGGGCAACCCACACTGTGTGTCCCAGTCTCAGTTTTGCCTTGACTCGCTATGCGACCTCGATGACATTATGTCATTTTGGGGTGTCTTCACTCCTCATCTGCAAATGAGGGATGATGGAGGGTGTAGAGGGCTAGGTCAGAGGTTCATAATCTTGAAGTTCAGCTGTAGCACTCAAGAAACACATGGCAGTGACGCCCAACTTGCAATCTGTCTGGTTCCTGAATGACAGTTGGACGTCAGGGGTCCCGGTCACTGAGAATTGCGTCGTGTCTTGTCGGGGGATAGTGTGGGTTATAGCTGGGCTGATGGACTCCAAGACTGACATTAACCCTTCTGGACAAGACAGGCTCGAGATATTATTTAGAGTGGGGGGATTTGGTTGGGGGGGTGCTGAAAGTTGTGGTAGAGAAAAACTCCAGGATTTCTCTGCAGAGATGCGGAGTGGGATAGAAAGACTGGTGGCCAAAAAGGGAGGAGTGCATTCTGTTAGGAAAAAACTTCTGGAAGAAACCTCTTGGGCGGTGGCCTGTGACTGAGGGCAGGGGGCTGTGAACCAATGTGGGGCAGTGGAAGGAGCACAGGACTCGGAGTCCCAGTTTCCAGGGAGGATTAGCTTCTATTAATC
This sequence comes from Mustela lutreola, assembly GCF_030435805.1. NCBI lineage: Eukaryota > Metazoa > Chordata > Mammalia > Carnivora > Mustelidae > Mustela > Mustela lutreola. Next base: position 45,644,665 of record NC_081297.1, read on the forward strand.
AGTCCTGTCACGTACAAAATGAGCTCCAGCGTTCTACAGAAACCATCATTTGACATCTCCAGGACACCCACGGGGCTCAAGCACTTGCCTTTGAAGGAATCCACTGGTCCTAAGGTGGGGTGGGCAGGGACCTCAAATCACACTGCCATATTAGAGCATTTACATTGTGTTCAAGCCAAGAGTCCAGGAGGGATCGTGTCCATATGAGGGAGTGGGAAACCTGAAATCCCTTTTGATGGGGCTGGAAAGATTTAGGGAACTGCTGAGTCTCTCTTAGGACTCTGTTTATGCTGGTGGGGTTGCTCCTGACAGGGGGTGGATAGCCGGAACCCCAGGCTAGGGCGAGACAGCTCTGTCCCCCTAGAGCAGAATTCTGTGGCTCCTCTGTCTCTTTAAAGGGAGCATCTTTCTGGTGGCTGGTGTGACATCTGTTACTGACATGTGTACCAGAACAAGGCACGTTGTGTGGCAGGGAGACTAATTTCAGCTGCTGTTCCAGCATGTTCTGCGCAGTGTGATGAAGGGCATTCCTGATTTGGAATCTTTGATATTTTTCCCTTCCTAAATTGTAGGTGTTTCCATAATTGGTCTCCTGGGAAGTGCAAATTAGTCTGATTTTTCATTTTTCAGAGGCTTCCAGCACAGGGCTACAGGTTGGAAATGTAAACGGCCCCTGATTCCTTGATTTCATCTACGGGGGAGGTGCGCCGTGCGCGTCACTCAGAGGGACACCCCTGAGGGCCGAGGGGCTGGCACCCATCCCATCTCCCACGAACCAGTGCTGGAGCCCTGACTTGTGGGGGCCTCCCCCATGGAACGCCCCCCGGAAGGTGAGTCCTCCCTCAGCAGCCATTGGTTCCTGCAGGACACTGGGCCACTCAAGGCCAGCAAGGCCAGACTTCTCCAGGCTTGGGTCATAGGCTCCCCTTCTTCCTGTTAGGGGCCTGATTCTTCATCTGGGGAGGGGGGTCTCAGTCTTTGGGTGGAATGAGACGGGAGGGAGGGGACAGGAGAATGTTCCAGATGTGATACCAATGGAGGAAAAGACCCAGCAGTAAGGATGGGATGCCTGAAGCATGTGGGAAGAGACCCTCCTCCAGGCGCAAATTTGGAAGGAAGGGAAAGATCATGGAGCCTCCCCAGGCAGGGTTCTGGAGCAGGGGAAGCCTGTCTTATAGAGCCAGCCTGTCAGACAGCCAAAGGTCCAAGATGGTCTGAACAGAGAACCAGGCTTGGAAGCTGTCTTCGGTGACCTAGTTCGAATCTTCCAGGAGGAAAAACTCGAAGCACCCACAGGTAACATGTCCTCCTAAGGTCACACAGCTGATCAGTGGCAGAGCCAAGATGAAAATCCCAGGCTCCTTAAGTCCCACTGAACCTCAATAGCCTCCCCTGCCTATACCAAACCATGCCCACCTCTCAGGATGGGCAAGTGTCCTTGCCCCTCGATGGGTAGAGCACGCACAACTCCGTATGCTCAGGAGATACTGCGGAGTGGTACAGAAGGGGCCAGTGAGGGACCAATATCAGCACTGAATGAGCTGAGGGAATGTGGACAAGCTCTCAATCTCTCTGGGCCTCAGTTTCCCCATCTGTCCACTGGGCTGATAACAGTACTTTCTTTCCCTGCAGGGTTGTGCAAAGACAGACTGAAGTGATAAATACAAAAGCCCCAAGGTAAATATGCTTATCCCATCAGTATGTTTTCAAATTCTGGGACAGCTGCCTTATCACTGTGGTTAAATGGTACATAGTAATCTCTCAGTGGATTTATTTTGGGCTTGAGTGATTCAAGCAAAAAGTAGAAGCTAAAAAGTCAGTACGCCCTTGGGTCTTGTCACATCTTCTAATGCAATGAGCAACTTTGGGTGAAGAGAGCAAAGGCCTCTATCTGAATAAAATATTACTCGAGTGTGGGAACACATTAAGCCAAGATCATCCATTAATAGCTGAGCCTAATGAGCTTCCACGATGAAATCCAGCTGTCACCCAGCAGGCCTGGGCCGCAGATGGGTAACATGTGCTGGTAAAAGGAGTCACCCAGGGCACTGTCCTCCACCGCACCCCTCTACACACACACGCACACATATGTGCACACTTAGGGAGGGGCAGGGCAGGAAGCTGCTGGCCCATTGGGGAAGCAGGGGTTGTGGTGTTGGGGTGCACAGTTCAGGAAAAGCATAAAGCCGTGCTGAAAATGGAGGAAAAAAAATGATAAAAAAAAGATGGCCTTAGAGGTGCCTGGTGGGCTCAGTCATCAAGCGTCTGCCTTCAGCTCAGGTCATGATCCAGGGTCCTGGGATCGAGCCCCGCATCATCGGGCTCCCTGCTCGGCGGGAAGCCTGCTTCTCCCTCTCCCACTCCCCCTTGCTTGTGTTCCCTCTCTCACTGTGTCTCTCTCTGTCAAATAAATAAATAAAATCTTTTAAAAAAAGAGATGAGCTCAGAGGGGAGCGTGGGCCCAAAGTCCACCTTTGCTGGCTGCAGTTCCCCTCAGGCTGGATGAAGGAAGTGTTCAGGGGCTCCACTCCGTGTGGAATGAGCTTAGCAGCTGGCACTGTGCAGGAGGAGGACTTGACCTTGCTCTTTCAGCCTCGCTGGGGAATAAGGGGGGTCAGGGGCCCTGTACCAGCAAGGCCCCACGGCCACTCCCACCGGACCCCCAGTCCCTTCCTGGGCTCTCTTCTCCCTCCCCTTCCCAGAGTGGTGCAAGAACTCACCCACAGTAGCTGCCAAGCCGGGGGCAAACCGGTCCTCACAGAACCTCCTCAGGAAGGACGTCTTCCCCACAGCGGAGTTGCCCACAAGCACAATTTTGAAGAGCCGGTCTGGGATGGAGGGGGAGGCTTCCTCCTGTGGATGGCAGACAGACTGCTGGCAGACAGACTGCTGGCATGACCACCAGCCCCACCTCCTGCTACGACCTGTCCTTCAACCAGTCCCTACAGGGTCCAGGGGAAGGCAGGGACCTGGCCTGTGGACCACACAAGGAAGGGCACTCCGGTGTTGGGTACAAGGAGCTTTGGGCTCTAGGCACAAGGTCTCCTTCTAGTATCAGCAGGAGGGAAGAGAGACACTCACTCAAACATTTGTGGTTTGCCTACAGTCCTGTAGACCCTGGGCAGAGGACATGGGGATGGGGAGCCAGGCCTGGGTGGCCGTGGATGGATGGAGGCAGCCACAGAAACAAATAATTCAACACAAGCTTCCAACTGCTCTGGGAGCGTGGAGGGGGAGGGGGAGTCCAAGGTCCATGGCAGAAGGGGGGTAGACACACTGTGAGTGGAGGCTTAAAGAGAAGGCAGAGATTCTCTGTGCAGGGGAAGGACAGGTGGGATGTCTGCAGGGGGAAGGGGAGAAAGAAGACATAGGTAAATCACGGGGCAGAGATGGCCCAGGCTAGGGGGGCCTTTATCTCTGCCCTATCACTGAAAGCCTGGGCTGAATGGAGCACGGTCTTGCTTGCCTGCTTGCACAGTGCTCCTCCTTCCGCCTCATCAGCTTCCAGTTAGGGCCCCGTCTGCCTGGGAAACAGGCTCTCCACTCAGTAGGTTGGGAAATCCACCAGGCCGGATCAGACCCCTGGGCGGAGCTTTCCAGACTCAACAGTCACTGGGCTCTTTCTCCTTGCCCCCGTGGCCCGCAGGGGCTGGGAGCATGTCGGCCGGTGAGTTAGTCTGGGACCCTAAAGCCTGGTGGGGAATGGACTTGTTCTAGGACAGCCGGAGCCACAGAGCAACCAGAGTCCTCTTGCCCGCAGGATCGCTCCTTCCCACTGACTGCTTGTTTGCTCGCCCAAATCCTGCCTACAGGCCCAGCCCAGCCCTGCCTGGCCAAATGAGGAAGCTCTTCTGGATCTATTTAGAAGCGGATTTGGGGGAATTAGCTCCTCTAGTTCAGCAAATACTATAATGGAGTGGCGGCAGATATTTGCAGTACTTGAGCCTTGGAGAAAAGCCATTAACAGCCTTTTGGGGAGAAATCAATTCCACACAGTACTTAAGAGGGAATTCAAGGTCAATTACAGGGGTTTAATCTGAACTTCAAAAAAAAGACCAACAAACGGGCACCTGGGTGGCTCCGTGGGTTAAGCCTTTGTCTTCAGCTCAGGTCATGATCTTGAGGTCCTGGGATCGAGCCCCACATGGGGCCCTCTGCTCAGCGGGAAGCCTGCTTCCCCCCCTCTCTCTGCCTGACTCTCTGCCTACTTGTGATTTCTGTCTGTCAAATAAATAAATAAAATCTTAAAAAAAAAATCCACACTCATGGGGCGCCTGGGTGGCTCAGTGGGTTAAAGCCTCTGCCTTCGGCTCAGGTCATGATCCCAGTGTCCTGGGATCGAGCCCCGCATCGGGCTCTCTGCTCAGCAGGGAGTGTGCTTCCTCCTCTCTGCCTGCCTCTCTGCCTACTTGTAATCTCTGTCAAATAAATAAATAAAATCTTAAAAAAAAAAAATCCACACTCATAAACTATACCCTCTACTCCATTTTTTACATTCTTTTAATGCATAAGGGCATCGACTCTGCGGGTCCCTGCTCAGCCTCAAGCCTCCTGTTGTCATTTGTGTGACTAAATCTCAGGGCAGCAATCTGTGTATCCCTAGGCCTGTCACCAGGCAGAGAATGTGAAGCCCAGAGCAGGAGGAGATGGTTCTGGCTGCAGAGGCTGTGTCAGCCCTGTTCTAGAAGGAGCAGGGGGTTTTGTAGGCCAGAGGAGATCAACACCCTGATGGTCCAGCTCTGGGCAGGCCCCACCTCCAGGCACTGTGAACTCCAACTCATGTCCACTCATAGGCCTGTGTCCCCTCTGGGGGACAATCCTCAGCGTCCTAACCAGATTGGGGGGAGGGCGCTGGAATAAGATCTGTTCTCATTCTCTGTCCTGCCACTTTTAAAAGAAGTAATAATAAGCTTTAAAAAAATAAAAGTAACACATGGCAATTTTTTTAAAATTAGGAGAAACAGAAAAGTAGAGAAGAAACTAATAGTTACTCATAGTTTGTCTCGCCACCCAGAAGTGGGCACTATTCATATTTCGATGCATTTCTTCTAGGCTTTTTTCTATGTGGATGAATGAATGCGATTTGAAATATTATACACAATTTTATTCTTTCTCATATATTATTAAATTATTAATATGTCTCCAAGTCAGAAAAGTTTCTTGAAAATGTGATTTTATATTTTTTAGATTTTATTTATTTATTAGAGAGAGAGAGAGTGTCCCTGTGCACACACGAGTGGAGGGGCAGAGGACGGAGGACAAGCAGATTGCCCACTGAGCACAGAACTGGACACGGGGCTCCATCCCAGGACCCTGGAATCATGACATGAGCTAAAGGCAGATGCTTAACCGACTGAGCCACCCAGGTGCCCCTTGAAAATGTGATTTTTAACAGTGCTATAATATTCTATTGAATTTTTTCAAGTATTTGCTAATATACATGACCATTTTTGAGTTAAATTTTTGTCTGAACTTGGTTATTAGGAAAGATTGCTAGGAGTAGAAGTACTGGTTTAAAGGATGTGGAATTTCTAAGTTCTCAATTCTTATTATCAGTCTACTGTCCAGAAAGGCTATACCAATTGATGCCCCCGCAGCCTTGCATGGGAGAGCCAGCCTCACAGAGCTCTTGTAAAGGGCAGACCCTCTGGGGAAGCTGCCCCGTGATTCTCTGAGAGCACACTTCCCGTCTGCAGCAGCTCCTGTCCTGGACTAGTTGGTAGCACACGTGATGGAGTCAGCACCCATGAGAGAGCACAGGGCGAAGAGGCTGTGCTCCTGTCCCTGGGGGACCAGACCAGACCTCACTCCTCTGTACTTCTACTTTCCCATCTGCCACAGGGGAAGACACTGCGGATACACCCCATCTGCTCACGTGGTCCAGCACCCCTGGAGGCTTCGTTCTCCGTTCACCCTATCTCTTACTGACCTCTCGACACTTTTACATTTGGGAGCAGAGCTTGGGTATTTAAAACCCCAGTGGGTCCCCTGCCCACACGTGTAGGTCTGCGTGGAAGGGAACGTGGAAGGGTGTGGAGGAGGGAGGGGTCGCTACCCACCACTGGTGCCATCCAGCTCTTACTCATCCCCTGGCCCAGGGTCCTTTGGAGAAGGGATATGTAGGCATCTTAATCCAGGCCCAGGAATGACAACTGGCACCAAGAAGTCCCCGCAGTGGTTGGAAAGGAGTCCTGGTGCACATGCCCCAGTAGGACAAGTTCTTGCCACATGAGCTGTTTGGAAATGCCCAAATACCCATTTGGGCTGCCTGTGTACAGGGAGGAGTCTCCTTCACACTGTCATGGGTGTTTCTGTAGACTTTCAGAGTGCCCAGTGGGAGGTGAGAAACTGGAGGAGTCTATACCTGGGCCTGGGTCACAAACAAGGTGCGGAACATCATCACCATGAACCAGAAGAAGATGGTTACTATGGCCTGCTTCTCCCACAACACTGAGCAGGAAGCCCTGGTGGGGAGTGCAGGCGGGATGAGGGACAGGAGGAGCACCCTCTAGGGAGGAATAGGCAGGGCATTTGGGAATGAAAGGATGGTTAGCCAGTTGGGATGACGATGTAAGCTTTACAGAGCAATGATTGGCCTTGCTGAGAACAGTTACAAAATATAAGAAGATTTATAATTTTTAAAGCATGTGATATGTTATGCTAAGAGCCAGGCAAGGTGTCTGTCTAAATTAGTCACTCAATAAATGCTTCTGATCCGAATCAGAAAAAGAGAACACAAGGGCAAACAACAGAAGTTATAAAGAGAATTTACTAGGACCCCTGAGCCTCCCTGGTGACACTCAGTTCCACAGGGCAAGCTGGTATCTGATGGAGGCAAATAGGGTGATTCATAAGACCAGCCACATCGGACTTCCTGAGCTGCCTTTGAGGCTCTTGGGTTCAAATGCAGGGGACAGGCATAAAAGTGACATCAAGAAACCAACATAGGATGCGTCCTTACCTTAGACAAGGCTTCTTTTCCAACAGGCTGCCTTCGGGGAGATGTAGGCATGGGTTCCAAGGGTCTGGCCTGCTGGCTTTGTGCTTCCACCCTCTGCTGGGAGACCTCCTCCTCTTTTGAGCATTTGCTCAATGGCTGCTCAAAGCTGCCATCCAGGAGCTGGGGCAGGGGGTCTTCTTCAATGGAGATGATTCTGCGGAGTGCCCTGGGGAGCGGACCCTCAGCCCCTGGCTCCTCTTCTGGAAGGGGATATCCACCAAGGCCAAGTGAGCTTCTCCTCCTTGGGAGGCCAAACACATCTTCTTCCTCCTCTGACTGGCTATTACGGGGTAAGGAAGAAAGAGAAATGGGGAGAATATCATAAAATATGTCAATATGGGAACTAGAGAGATGTCTAATAGCTCTGTGATAAACAACTAACAGAAAAGCATTACACCTTGGGGGTGGAAAGCTCCAGGGAAGGAAATAAAAACAGACTTTGCATTCTCTAGCTCATTCACCCAACACACTTCTGAAAGTGTTTAATGAATACGAAGGTGATAAGGTAGTGGTGATGATAATGATGGACATGATGGTGATGATAAGGAAGGTGGTGGTGATGATGATGAGGAATGTGGTGGTGATGTTGATGATGAAGGTGGTGGTGATGATGAGGAAGGTGGTGGTGGTGATGATGAGGAAGGTGGTGGTGGCGATTATGATGGAGGTGGTGGTGATGATGACGAAGGTGGTGGTGATGATGATGATGGAGGTGGTGGTGATGAGGAAGGTGGCGGTGATGATGATGATGGAGGTGGTGGTGATGAGGAAGGCGGTGGTGATGGTGATGATGGAAGTGGTGATGTTGATGATGAAGATGGTGGTGATGATGATGATGGAGGTGGTGGTGATGAGGAAGGTGGTGGTGATGATGATAGAGAGGGTGATGATGAGGAAGGTGGTGGTGATGATGATGATGGAGGTTGTGGTGATGAGGAAGGTGGCGGTGATGATGGTGATGGAGGTGGTGGTGATGAGGAAGGTGGTGGTGATGATGATGATGGGGGGGATGATGAGGAAGGTGGTGTTGATGATTACGACCAGGTATTTAGCTAATGACACAGTCGAGCACAGATGGACAGGGCCCTGTCCTCACGGAATGCTCAGCTCAGTGGGGGGGCTGAAGCAGTAATGGCACAACTAAATACACTGCAACAAGCTGTGATAAGTGCCACAAAGGAGCAGTAAAGGATGTGACAAAAGGAATATAAAAAATCTGGAAATAAAGCATCTTCAATTAACAATCAGGTGGCCTTGGCTGTGGTCCCAATACCAGCCCTTACTGACTGTGCCACTAGGGAAAACACTTCAACTCTTCCAAGCTTCAATTTCCTCACCATAAAATGTGGCTCCTGCGGCCTGCCTACGTCACTCATAAGACAATGCACATAAACAGATGTGTTCAAAGAACAGCCCTCAGCTAAGTGAGTGAGGGGGACTGCTGATCCTGGAAGAGCTCAGAAGCAGCTGCCCATTTGTGAATGGGTGAAGAAGCCAGGCTGGGTACCTCTACCTGCCTTTCCTACCTTCCTCTTTCAATGTCCCTGCCACAGGGTCAGTGTCAGGAGTAAGTGACCTTGGAGGCCTATGTGCATATTTGCTTCCAGAAGCATCTGACCATTAAGAACGAGGAAAAGCAGAAGGAGGTGGAGGGAACTGGGCAACCAGATGTGAGTCAATGCTCAGGCTGTATTTTCAGAAGGTTTTCAGGGCAAAAGCCTTGTAGACCCTTCCTGGCACAGGAGTTCAGGTCTCTGGAGACAATTAAAGCTGAGAAAGGTTTTAAACGTAACTCGAGTTCCCAACAGAAACACGCAGGCACACACACATGGAAGGATTAGGAAGGAGAACAGAAAGCAAATCAGGTGAGGAGGTGCCAGGGCCAAAGGAGACAGAAGGGAGGTGAAGGTCACGGAATATGCAGAACAGGGAGGCTCCCCTCATTTGGCCCCTGGCTTATACTATTTATTCTTCCTAAGGAGCAGTAATAGGAAGGGAAAAGAAAAAAACTGCATGTATCATTGTTCTGAAGTTAAGTGCAACTCTGAAAGATAAATTAAGATAGAGTGCTCACAAAAATGGTGACTTAATTTGGGTCCCTTGATACAAAATAAAGAATTCTGTAGCAATTCAGGGACCTTCCCACTTATTTATAAAAATCATAGTTTTTAATAGAAGCTGACTGTCTTCTTCCCAACACATTTCTTCTACAGTCTAACAAGCCTACGGACTGCTTATCCCCTGCAGACACAATTAGTATTCCAACAACTTCCACTCTGCTTACACACACAAGTGCATGTGTGCGTGCCCAAGCAGACAAGAGTGCACATACACACACAGCATGTTTCTCGAAAGGCCTTACAAACAGAAAAAAGAAACGGCCACTGAAACAGCCCTAAAATGAAGCATTTCTTGGAAAAAGCTTTGGATTTGGGAAATTCTCAAACACCTTTGACATCTCCTAGGACCCTTAGATCAGCACAACAGCATTTATTTTTGGTTTTGCCACCAAGTGCTACATATGAGCAGCAGAGGGCAGTGGCCTCTGCCAAAGTCTGTTCTGGAATCCAGGGTGCACAATTTGCAACCTACCTGCTTCTTGTCTGTTTCCTTTCCTCCACCTGAAGCTCTACAAAACCTACGGTCTCTTTTGCTCACCACTGTATACCTCGCATGTAGCATAATATCTTGCACATAGTAGGCACTCAATAATGGATGTTGATGGCAGAACTCATGTTTAATTTACTTTTGGAGAGTTCACAGAATTCAAAGAATGTCTGGTACAGATTAAGCAATCAGTGAATGTTTGTTGAATGAATATTTTCTGTGCAGAGCAAGCAACAGGCCAACCATTACTGCAGAAAACTGGATCCCAAATTGTATCCTTCTGTTAAGGATACAATTTTTTCTTAAGATAGATTTTATTTTTAAGGTTGATTTATTTATTTATTTATTTATTTATTTGAGAGCGAGAGAAAGCAGTGGGAAGAGCAGAGTGAGAGGGATAAGCGGAGTGTGGAACCCGACACAGGGCTTGATCTCAGGACCCCAGGATCATGACCTAAACTGAAATCAAGAGTTGGATGTTCAACCAACTGAGCCACCCAGGCCCCCCTCTGCTGAGCTCTTTAGAGAAAGAATTAAGGATGATTGTGTCCAAAGACTTGACCAATGAGCCCATTGACATCTTCAGGGTCACTTTCCTTCCTTTCTCGTATTGTGTATTTCATGCCTACTGTCCTCAGGGTCTCCTGGATGAGCAAATTCATGCTTTTTCTCCCTGGCTTTGATACTTAGGGGTCTGGTTGCCTTTACCTTTCTGTGGCCATCTATGTGGATGGAACACATGCCAAAAAAGAAGGGACGGTGGAAGACTTGGCTTGTCTCTTTTAGGGACGATGAGCCACCCCTCTGGGGATTCAAACTCGATTACTGTGCTGTCTAATCACAACAAAAATTGTCATCTTTGAGATAATTAAATGTGAAGCCTCGAGAGGAATCTGCCAAGTACAGGCCCCATTCCTGTTTGGAAAGGAGCTCAGTTTGCAGGGGTGGGGGGCCTTCCCACAATTCAATTATGCTTCAGAGCCAGTCATGTCCCTGAAAAACCAGGTGCATCCATTCTGCCCAGCAGAGACTCTTGCAGCCACGCTCCACTCCCCCCACCCCCCCCCACCCCCCTCCAACCATGTTCGTCCTGCCTGTCTCTCTCCTCTGCTGATCTACGGCACCTCCTCGGTTCCCATCTGCAGACACACACAAGAAGACGATCCTGCCCCCGGGGCCCGCCCTGCACAGTTCTCCTTCCACCTGGATGTCAGAATAAGAGGGAACGTGCCCTCTGAGACTTGAAGGGAATGAGTGCAACTGACTCTGGGCTTCCCCACCTTGGGCCACTTCCTGAGAGCCCCTGGACTCAGAGCCCAGTGAGAGCCCAGTGAGAGCAAGACCAAGGAACACACGATGAATGAAGAAATCGGGGGTGACTTACCTCCTCAGAATCCCTCTGCCATCCATGTATTTGCCTATCACAGAGCCAGATCTCTGTTTCCAGTTCGCCTTGGAAGCAGCTGTGTTTGCCTTGGCTGCCTTATCTTTCTGTAGAAACACAAAATGCCCTCAGACCTGCGCCTGCTGATCTCTCCCAATGTGTTTGAGCAGAGAGGGCTCCACTTTCCCACCTCCAAGTTCAGGCTCGAAACCAAATTCTGAAGCAAGAAGCAATGTTTTGGTCTCACTGTTAGCATTATCTTACTCTTTCCTTTTGCTATTGTTTCTCATCAGGATCCCTCCGTCTCCCACCCAATAATCCAATAGAACAAATCAATGCACAGTTTAGAGCCTGGGATCTACCTTGTGACCCTTCGTTACCAGCACTGACGATTTGCAAGATGACAGGAAGAGATTACGTGGAATGCATTGGAAAGTATTTAGGGGCAGAAAAGACGGTGCATCTTTAAATCCCACTCATTTGTGTGGCTCCCACTTCTCTTTATTTCCAAAGCCCCAGAAATGAGAAAGGGACCAGCTCAGAAGATCGATTAGTCCCGTGCCCTGCGGCGGCGGGTGGGGGCTTACAACCCAGCTCACAGCACTCCCTGGCAGGTGTCTTCCGGGACATGAGGGGGAGTTAGATCATAGGCAGAATCTCTGGCTAACCAGCCTTCCCCATGATTCCCAATGATTCTTAATGAGAGAAGGAGGGGCTGCCGTGCTCCCGGGGCCCCTGAAGTCACGGCTATAATGATTCCGAACTAATCTTTAATTATTATTCAGCATGCACATGATTTTATCCCGCTTTCTTCTATTCCCCACTAGGGTTCTCAATTCCATTTCCTTTTCAAAGCAAAATGAGTTTGGCAGGTGAAGGGAAGTGAGGTTAAAGGATTAGGGTGACCTTTGGTTGGACGTTTTCAAATAAATTCAGTGTTACTTCTAAAACAATTATAACCATTATCATCATCAAACAAACATGTGTAGGCTGAAGCCTCGCTCTGACAGTAACGGAGGTGGGCGGAAGAGAAGTTTCCTGCCAGTCAGGGACAGGAAAGAAATGGGGGTAGAACTCGGTCCACACACACCCCCCCCGCCCCCTCAGGGATTTGTAGTTGTAAAACAGCTGCCTTATGCTGACCACATTCAGGCCACTGTCCAGCCCAGGGCTCAGAGCCTATGGCCCTCCTCTTTCCAAGAGTTTTTCTCAAAAATCCCTAGAATATAGAAAAAGAGGATAGGGATTCCCTTTCCTTGTGTGAGAGCAGAGGGTGTGTTTGGAGAGGCTTAGCACTTGCCCCAGGACACAGGAGAAATTCACAAGGTACTAGATCCTGATGATTAGGAAATCGCATTGGTGAATCCTACCCCCTTTCCCCATCCCTTTGAGCATCCAGTGGTTCCTGTCTAAAGGGGAAGATGAATAGAATATGGCAGCCTGGATTTTGTTTAGTGTGGCTCCAAGTAAAGACCTGTAAGTCAGCAGAGGATTCTCCGCTCTCTGGTAGAGTATGTAAGTGCAGCATTCAGGCACGGAGGAACAGGGGTCCCCACAGAGTAAAAATGTGTACTTAGAATCAACTATGTTAATAGCGAAATATACATTTTTAATTTGTTCTATGATGGTATAAAAATGCAACATTTTTCATCAAGAGATTACAAATGTTAATGAAGAAAAAAACCCAAAAACGTGTGAGCATTTTGGTTAAAAGGGATTGCGGTATTTTGACTGCCATCTCCTCGATAACATCTACGTCCATGTCCACATGATCTGCGACTTCCCAAACATTTTAGTCTCTATACTCCAAGAGGTAAGTGCATTACTTCATGGAAAATTCACACACTGCTACTCAGAAGGCCACTCTGTGTTTTTATTATTCTCAAAAAAACCCCCCAGAAAACAAAAAACAAACAAACTATGCCATCGTCTGCTCTCCCAGAAGGGAGGAGCCAGACATCAAGACACTCTTGGGCCAGTCCCAGCATGGGCTCTGGGTGCCAGGGGACCCAAATCTTGTCAGGAAAAGGAGCACAGGGCAGTTACCTGAAAACGTATGTCCTGTTCATCCCGAAGATGTTTGTTTCTTTCCCTGCAAACGGAAAAGGGGAATCTCTTTAGACACGGTCTTTGGGGTTGGTAGATCCAATAGCCGTCAGTTTGCCAGGGAGGAAGGTGCAGAGAAGAACTTGACATGGAAGGCACAGGGAACGTGTGGAATCTCTTTCCTTAGGGACAGTGACAACGGGTAGTTTGTGTAGCCATCAGCTGAAAGCAGGGGGACAGACAGGATGACCTTGTAACACCCATAGCCCCTCAGGATGCTACCACTAAGGAAAGCCTCCCCCAGAGGGCAGCCAGAAGTTCTAGGTGCACCTGTGAGCTTGCTATTGGGGGCGCCCTCTCTCTGAGCTTACTATTGGGGGCACCTTCTCTCCGAACTGTTCATTTCATGCAATCATGCAGTCACTCAACAAACGTTCCCTGAGTACCCACTCCAAGTGGAGCACAGCTCTAGCTATCAAGGTTACGAACAATGAATAGAAGAGGGACTTCCTATTTCCAGGGCATCTTATTTTAGTGCTGGGGTCATTGCTATTGAGAAAGATAAAGCAAAGACACGGAAAAAAGAGTGTTAGAGGACGCAGTGGTAGCTCTGTAGGGCGGTCACAGAGGGCACATCTGAGCAAAGACTGGCAAGAGAAGGGACCTGTGATGATATTTGAGGGAAGAGTGTTACAGGCAGAGGAGATAGCAAGGGCAAAGCCTGGAGTCAGGCTCTCCTGGACGTGTGTGAAGAACAGAAGTGAGAGCATCAGAATGCTCAGAGGAGAGCCATTAGGACATGAGAGCAGAGAAAGTCAGGGAGGAAGTACAGCCCTGACCATTTGTGGTCTTGTGGACCATTGTAGGAACTTGGGATTTTACTCCAAAAGAGATATGAAGCCATGGGGGGATGGGGAATGGCAGGAGAGTGACCTGATCTCACTCAAGTTTTATAAGGAGCCCTACAGTCTAGATGCTGGGTTCCCAAGCACGTGTTCCTGAGTGTCCTGAAGTTGTTTCCACTCATCCCTTCCTCACCCTGTCACATCCCCCCCACTGTCCCAATGCCACCCCCCTTGCGCCCCCCAATCTCTGGCTCCACATTTCCACTACGTCTTGCCCTGGCATTATCTCACTATTGACTCCATTTCCCCACTGCTCTGTCACTACCTGGTGATATCACTGTGGAGGAAAACTGCCACATCTGGGCTGCCACCAGCTGCAAAATCTAAGCTTGCAAAACATGCGGCAGCACGGAAAGGCTTCAGGCGTGTGATTCTGCACCAATGCTAGTCTCCATCAAAAAGAACCATGTGTACAGAGCTACCTTGTTATTCTCCTCTGCTCGTTCGCTTGAATCTGTTCTTTTCTTCTGAGTACAATAGAAAAAAGGAAAAAATATCTCAAAAACTTGTCCTTGTTCATCTTGTTCTCTTCTTTCCACTAAAGCCTCCCTAAGAATCAAGACCTGCTCTCAAATGGATTACAACTTGGCCACATCCCATTGAGTTCCAAGCACTTTCTCATTTGGTGGCGTCCCAGATGCCAGACATGGTAACCTCACCTGGCTTTCCAATAAAACAAAGTAAAAACTGGCATGCCTGGGTGCAGCAGTCCGGTAAGCATCTGACCCTTGATTTCGGCTCAGGTCACGATCTCAGGGTCCTGAGATGCAGCCCCGCATCAGGCTCTCTGCTTGGAATTCTCTCCCTTCCCCTGCCCCTTCCCCTACTTGCTCTCTAATAAAGAAATAAACAGAACAGAACAAGTCGGGGTGTTTCAAGTCCACTCCGCGCACTCTGAAAAATCACCTCATGCCTCATCACTGTTCCCACGAGGTGCTGGGCAGACAGAAGGTACAGGAACTTGGAAACCTCACAGACAAAAGTGAAAATCCCACCTTTCCACACACAGGGTTTGTTTGGGTTTGGTTTTGGCACATCCCAGGACAATGAGCTTTGAATTTACAGTGAGTCCTAACAAGCCGAGAAACTCCAAGTCCTTTGCTCTGTTTGTGCTCTATCCGTGATTTATCTACTCATTCAACAGACATTGCGAGAATACGGCAGAATCTAGAGAACCAACCAGATACCAGTCTCAGTTCTGGCTTCCGCAGTGCGTAGCTCTGGCTCTTTTGGTAAATGACTTCGTTTCTCTGCTATCAATTTCCTCCTCTGTTAATTTCTCTGTCAGCCACTGCCCTCCTTTCCTTAGTTTCACTGAAGATGAAAGGGTACCAAATCTGCCGCAGGGTAGCAGCTCAAGAAATCCGGTTCCCCTGCTACCGGACCAAGCACCGCACAAGGTGATGTGAGAAATGCCACGAAAATGAGGCAGAGCCTACCTGCCCAGGTCCAGATGAGAGGGATGCGAGTGTGTGTGTGGATGGACCAAACGAGATACAAGGGGGTTAAGGGGAATGAGGGCATTCTCTCGGTGGCTCTGACTGTCCAGAATGGAGGCAGGGAAGACTCTCAGATTGGCCCTTCCCACCAAGGCACCTGGAATGTGCTCTCAGAGCACACATGGGGCTCACGCACCTCAGGAAATCCAGCTGCTTCAGGAGCCCTGACTTCTCACGCTGCAGACTCTCTGTCACGCGGTATACTTCCCTGAGGAAGAGCAAACACAGCATTTCTGAGCTTCCATTCTGCCACGGTGGGAGGGGCTGTGCCAAAGTTGGATGCCCAGGACCCTCCCACTGGAACCCAGCAGGAAGTACCCCACTCTGGGGACGGGGGGTGGTGGTGGTGCGGTTTAGAGGAATCTGTCTCCCCTCAGCCCCCGGGCAGCACCTGCCGCATGCACATGGTTCCAGCCGTGATCTCACTTCATCAGTACAGATGTCCTATTCGGAAGGTGAAATTATCCCCATTTCAGGGACACACACCATCAGAGCGTCAGTAATTCTCCCCTTGTCACACAGACAATCCGTGACTGAGCCAGGGTTCTAATCTAGACTAGGACCTCCTACTCCCAAACCCATGAACAGGGCGCCCTGCCCAGGTGCTCCTGCACAGCCCAGAATTCAGGAATTAGAATAAATATTCTTCTCCAGCCCCATCTTGGAGGATAAGAGCAGAATTTGTATTTTCTTCCCTAATGCTGGTTGTGTTCGTTTCCAGGAGCTCCAAAAGAATCATTCCTCCTTCCCTGTTTTCCCCCGGAAGTCTCCCGTCTGTTCCTAGATCTCTGGAATTTCCACTGTTGGCCATTCATTTCTTTAACTTCGGATTTCTTATCTCTAGCCAGCAAGCAGAGAGTAAATGTATCAACTACAATCAGATGCTTATATCTCAGTGTGAGGTTATCAGTCATATCCAGAGTTTTGAGGAAGGGGAGGGAGAAGCTGAAAGGTAGCTGGGGCGTCTGGAGAGTGACTCCGACAGTGAGGCAGGTTTGGTCCTCTGGGGTTTGGTCCAGTGTGTTAGCATTTCTCTATGCAACCCAGGGCTCTGCCTGAAGGCACAGTCAACAAATAGCAGCAAGAAACAAAAGAAGAGTGGGGGAGGGAAGAAGGAAGAGAGGGAGGAAGGGGTGAGTCCGGAGGTATTCAACACTACCCAGGGAAGAAAGAAAAAAAAAAAAGCAGAACGGGGTGACATCAGAAAATGAGCCTTGCTGAACTTCACAACTTTGCCTCCATCCTTCCTCTATGCTCTGCACCAGTTTAGAAATGTTTAAATCACTCCTAAGCTTACTGCAAAAGGTCCATAGTTCTAGATTTCCAAACCACTTCTAGTGTAGGAAGCATCTTTCAGCCTCAGAAATGTGTGCACTTCCACAGGCTGTCCGGGCTCCCGGGATCATACCCACACCGAGGCTGGGAAGGACCAGTTACCTCGTCATCATGTGCCCCGGCCCCACCCACCCCAGCCCCAACCCTCAATGTCATTACTGAGCTGGTGAAAATAGCACCTGCTTGTTCGATCCATCCAGACTTGGGCCAAACTCACCATAATCAGATTCCTTAAAAGGTATTGGTGTTCCCCTCCCCCTTATGGAATAATTATAAAGTCAATGCACAACAAAAACAGACTGCATCAAATCCTAAGTTCACCTCAGACAATCCTAATTAAGCAACAAAACTTCTCTCGCTCCTGCAGAGCTGCAAATTCCTAACATTTTATTACCAATTATATTTAATTTCAACTTGAGGGAAAACAATGTATTTTCCATTACCCAAACCGGGTCCCCAAGTCCCTGTCTAGGATTCTGCTGTGATGAGCAGTACGTGAGCGCAGCTGCCTGGTACTGCTGCTCAACCCGGGGAGCTGAGATGGCTTTGTGGCTCCTCTGTCCCAGCGCTGAGCTGAGCTCGGATGACCACCAGAAGCAGACAGCTTCACCCTACTAAGGACAATCACTCCTTGGGAATCGGAGGTCTGTGCTCTCACAGGGTGTTTGTTAGGAGGCAGTTCCTAAAAGGGAAGGCAGTCCCGTCTCCGCCCTGTTTACATAGCGCCTGTTGGCCACTGAAGCCACACAAACACGCACGTACATACGCACGTATGCTACACATCGACGTGAACATATGTCTACCTATTTGTCTGGGAAACAGACATCTATTTAGATACCCACAAATACTCAGGCTTTTTGTGTGTTAACAAAAAGAAGGGCATTCCTGAAAAACCAAATGACACTTGGAAATATGACCAAATGACCTTCAAAGTCCTTTTAACTAGACGTCGTAAAGGTTTATGCTAGGCAATGCGTGGACTGAGAGGGAAAGAACTTGGTATTTTTCATAGGAGTGACTGGTGAGAGGTTTACAGTCTCTTTAGAGAATTGCTTGCTGTTGGCTTTGTTTTCTGGAGAGGGATGAGATAGGGAATGTCTCCAAAATACATTGTCAAGTGAAAATTCAGGCTAATGCAGAACAGTGTGCTACTACTTTGTAAATGAAAAGTGTGTGTGTCTGTGTGTGTGCGCGCACACACGCGCGCATGCTTGTGTATGCATAGAACATTCTGGAAGGAAACCAGGACTGCTGGCCTCTGGGTGATTGCTGGCCTGGAGTCATGGGCGGGACAGGGGGCATGCAGGCCTCTTTTGGGGTGTATATCCTTTTGTGCCTTTTGAATTCTGTGCCTTGTTATAAACTACCTACCCCAAACAGAAATTCATTAGCAAAATAGAGAGGTAACTGCTTTTCAGCTGACCTTCATCTTTATATTATCTCTCTGGCTTGATTGTTCCTTCTTTATCTTATTTTAAAATCAAGTTCTCCTTCCCATAGCATCTTCAGAGAAGAGAAAAATTAATTTGGCCCATTCAGAATCCTAGCTGATAAATGACTAAGTCTTTTTATCTCCCAATTCCATCCTATCCCTTCCCAGCTGCTCTGGTACAACATCAGGCAGCAAGATGTTGGAGGTGGGGGGAGCGCCTGCTGTCAGGACGACTAGGCTCGGTCCCTGTTTTCTGGTACTAACCATGTGGCTTTATGCCTCACGGAGTCTCGGTTTCTTCGTTCATAAAATGAACAGTTGGGCTAGAGCACTCGGGTTCCATCAGTACCATTAGTCTGGGATTCTGCTCTACAGAGAACAAGCTAAGGCTCTCACTGCCCTTGTCTCCTGACCTCCCTAGATGGGACACTCCGGGGCTCTGGGCACGTTCTCTGAC
The DNA here is from genome assembly GCF_030435805.1 of Mustela lutreola. Taxonomy (NCBI): domain Eukaryota; kingdom Metazoa; phylum Chordata; class Mammalia; order Carnivora; family Mustelidae; genus Mustela; species Mustela lutreola. The sequence continues at coordinate 45,663,330 of NC_081297.1, forward strand.
TGCAGCATTGAGCGCTTTTTGAAAACAAGCCACGAAGGTTCTGAAATCATGTGTCTCTCCCTCCTAACCCTCCTTTTCAATTCCCAACCTCCAGAGATTGTGTCTCTGGCTTGGTTAATTAAGATAAGACTTCAGAAAGATTTTAATCCTCGTGCTGTGATTTGATACCCCAGCACTGGCTGCTTATTTCCATTTGCTGTTCTAATGCTTGTGCCTTCAGATGTTTGTTGTTTTAGAACTTGATTGAATTTTTAAGAGGCTGAATCCTTAATTTTGTTTGTAAAGTTAAATGCCTGCACCTTGTTAGCCTGCACTCACTGAGGAGGAACTGATTTTGCTCGTTTGCAATGAAATACACTGTCCTGCCACAGGTCATCCAAGAATTGGAGTGAGGGTTTTGCTTGTTTTAAGTCAGCTACTCGGAAATACATTTTTTTTCAACTAGAGAAATCTTATTGGGGTAAAACTCCACATGCAAACACATTTCCTCCCTCTCACCCCAGGCAATCAGTCCCAGGCAGCGCAGCAGAACAATGGGATTTGGGCCCATGGACCCAAATGTTGCCAGGGTCAGAGGGAGGGAGGGCTTTCACTTAACAAGGAGAAGGTGAAAGTTTCTACAACTAAGCACTGCTAAACAACACTGCCCTCGGAAATTAGAGCCTCAGGAATACCTGGCACAGGGCCAGGCACACGTGACCTTCTGCAGAATGAATGAAGGGAGCCAATGGGAGCCTGAGAGAGTAATGCGTGAGCGATGGCCAGTCCAACTCCCGAATCAAGTGTTTTCTGGCTGACTCATCATGCGCTGTGAGGAGGCAGCCAGATGCATCTAGCACTGAGCCTCGTGCGCCAGTTCCTTAAGATCCCGGACCCTTGGCTTCCTCATCCGTGCGGTGGATACTCACAGTTCCTGCCACGGCAGGATGCTATCAGGTTTATAGGCAATTATGTCGAATTATTGACATGGGGGCGATACACAGAATGCACAACACAGTAACCAGCGCAGAGAAGTTTTCAATAAATGTTTGACAAGTGACTAAGTAAACGGATGTACGGGTAAATGCATGAACGAATAAACAAGGGGGAAGCCCCCATCCCTGGGCACGCCAAGGAGTGTGTTTGTTCTCAGAAGCCAGTGCTCCCAAGACGAGATAAATAGCCGGTCCTCCAGCAACTGCTCAGGCTTAGCACGCGGACCCAGCCCCAGGTCCTTCCTCGCACCTTCCTCTGTCCAAGAGGTCACGCCCAGTGCAGCTTAGTGGCAAACGGGACCCCGAGAGACGTGGGGATCCCACACACTGGACCCACATGGAGGAGAGAGTGAGCAGCCTGGACTGAGGATTCCTGGGCACTATCACACTCCAACAGATTCTATGCTGACCTAAGATGCCTACCTGCTTCACTCTTGTCCTGGCTCTTACCGTCTCTCAACTATGACAGTCACCTCTCTCTCCACTCTCAAATAAATCTTTAAACATTTAAAAAATAAAATAAAATAAAAAGGGGCGCCTGTGTAGCTCAGTCAGTTAAGCATCCCGCTCTTGGTTTCGTCTCAGGTCATCATCTCAGGGTCATGAGATAGAGCCCCTCATCAGGCTCCATGCTCAGCGGGGCGTCGGCTTCTCTCCCTCCCCCTCTCTCTGCCCCTTGCTCTGCTCTCATGTGTTCTCTCTCTCTCTCTCTCTGTCTCTCAAATAAATAAATAAATAAGTCTTTAAAAGAAATAAAATACACAATGACAGTCACTTGTGCTCTGTCTGCTCATGCAACCTTTTCCCGAGGACCATCTTATATTTGTTGGTTGGATAACACGTCTCTCTCATCGCATAATAAATTTTCCAAGAACAGGGTTGTAGATGTCCTATGCATCCTAGATTATGCTGGCCACAATCTGCTTACCGGCCTCAGCATCCCAGCAGAGATGTTCAGGGAGCAAGGACCATCCCCCGCCCCCGGGCCTCATGGGAGAGGCAAGGCGACAGGGTCTCCAAGAGAGGAGATGGCATGCTCAAAGGAAGCGGGTAGAGCCGGTCAGCAGTGACAGGAGCCTGTGAAGGCCGGACTCACATCTCCTTCTCCTGGTGGAGTTGGGAGGCCTCTTGTTGGAGGCTTTCCAGCTGCTGCTGGGCGTCCTGCAGCTCCCGGGACGTCCGTTCCAGCTCCCGGGCCAGCTCCTGGTTTGTGACTTTCAGCTTGGTATTCTCAGCCTTGGTTTCATGCTCATCATTTTGGAGCGTGGCGCACTGGCCTTCCAGCTGGAACAGAAAGTGGGGGAGCAGAAGGGAAAGGTAAGCAGCCACCATCCAGTCTGGCCTGCCCCCACCTCTCCTCACTTTCTCGACCTACAGGCGGGAGCCCTCATGGCCAGCCCTCACGGTCCCACAAAACCTCAATGGGTTTTGTCCTGCTCCTTAAATCACACAGATGTACTTCTGGAGACAGCAGGAGCTTTCAGAGCACTTCTCATCTCTCCCCTGCCTCCACAGGGCTCCTGAACAGTCCAGAGGGAGCGGCACCATTCAAAAAGACTGCTAGGAAAGGAAGGTCAACACTCCATCTGCGTCCCGCATCCCAGTGACGATAATGCTAGCTGCGATCCTCTCATCCGTGGTCTTGAGAGCCAACCTCGCTCTCTCGTACCCTTTCAGCCAATGGTCTCCCTCAGCCCTGTTGAACATGGAAGGCAGCTAAGTGGCATTTTCCCTAAAGCCATCCTTCCCAGTTCTGAATGCTGACAGTAAGTCCATTTGTCCCTTTTTCATCTCTCAGCTAAATAAGGCCAATTCCTTTAATTTAGAGAAACTTTGTAGGGTCGCCAGAAACCCTGGAAAGTCTTAGGAAACAGCAAAAACAGGTCAAACCAAACACATACCTTGTTTCCTGTCCCTAAAGCAGCTAAAAAAAACCTCTGCATTTGTGTAAGTGCAGCTTTTCTTGGCTGGTGGTTCTGCTTTGCAGAGCTTCCAACCCTCTCACCAGAGGAGGAATCAAACCAAAGCAAATATATCATAATAAATTTAGTTTAATGAATGTGGCCAGGAAGGGGAGGAGGAGGCAGCAACAAGGAATTTTGTGTGATTCTCAAGAGGCCTGTGTAATCAGGCAAGCATGCAGTAATTAAATCGAGTGGCAATCATTCATTTGAGGGATAAGTCTAATTGGTAAGAACGTAATGCATAATAGCGACAAGGAGTAGGGGCAGGAGAAGGTAGGGCTGCAGCAGGAGAAGGGGAAGGCAGCCGGCCTTTCCCCGAGTGGAAATGGTCTTGCTTGCAGAAGGAAGAAATCAAAATCCATAGGCTGGGTAGCAGCAGGAGTGGGACAGTGTCTAGCTTCAGCGTGGGGCAGCTTCAAGCATATTTTAATGTGTCGCTAAAAATAGCCCTCTCTATGCAAGCAAGAGCAATATGTCTGGGTCTGTCCAGGGCTGGATTCCTTCCAGTGCCAGACAAAATAAAACGGGAGGCCAAGTGGCACCCTGGCGTCTCTCCCCAATGGGCCCTTGCTTTGGGGAGGAGGTTGAGAGCGTGAAGTTTGCCCAGGGAATGAGTCTTCCTGGGGTCATTAGCCAGCCCTATACAGTGCACCACCCAGACTACCTCCTGGGGGGTCAGGTGCATCATAGGCCCATCTGGTGTCTGCCTCCATCCTGGGGGGTGATGGGAGCAGCCACAAAAAAAAGGCTGATGGACATTTTGAGGGCACAGAGGAAGACAAGGGATGAACAAATGGATCTTTGAAGATCCTCTTCCTACTGGAGGTATCTGTGTCCATGGGAGGAAGGAAGGCAGGAAGACGTCACTGTCTGCAGCCTTCCCCAAAACATCAGCAGCTATGTCCCTTGTATCTCAGCATCCCCACCCACCCCACCCCTTTCCTGACACAGGAAGCAGGCAATGAATGAACACGTTGGCATTCTGGTGGCTCCTGGGCATAATTATAGGACGATGTCTTCAGATACCTCGAGGGAGAATTCTTGGCAACATTCCCAAACTGAACACCTGGCTCAGGAGAGGTGAAGGCTTTTTCCTGGCATCACCTGTTATTTCAAATGCTATCTTTCACGCAGCTCAATAGTTCTTCTCGGATTAAACCAACCAGCCCCAGGCCTCCAGCAAGAAGCAGTGTAGTGGACGGGCAGGTGGGCAAGGGCCAGCAGAGGAGGAGGTGGGGAGCCCGTGCTCCGAGGCGGCCAGGGAGGCATACCCGTTTCTGCTTCTGGATGAGCTGCTCCAGCTCCTGCTCCTTTGACAACAGTTTCTGCTCGAGCTCCTGACTGTGGGCCTGAAACCGCTCTGTGTCCTGCCAGACCGGAAGGAAGGAGAGGTGAAGCCCAAATGCACGTGGGATGGAGATTTCTCCCTCCCCTCCCCCTGACCTCGTATCTGCTCAACAGCAGGGCCCACCCATCCTTTCGGTCTTTGGGGCCCTTCCCACCATATTCCAGGGCTGCGGGGCCCTGCCTGGCGGGGCAGTGAGGCCCAGCGAGACAGAGAGACCGTAAGTGCTCCGTCATCCATGACACCAGGTACCACCTGGTGGACTGTGTGCCACGCCTCCCCTTCCCCCAAACCCCCTCCAGAGAGAGGCAGTGTCCGTTAGCAGTGGAGTCCTGAACACGGAGAACAGAACAGGGGCCTGAGTGTGAATCCCAGACCCCCACCTCCCCCTCTGTAAATAGGGACAGGGGCAGAATATCCTTCCAAAATGGATATTCTGTTCCACGTTGGGTACTATCTTTCGATCCCTTAAACTGCCATTGCTGGGAAAACACAGGGCATCGCTTCTTCCCCCCGAGGGTATAGGTCCTCGCTGTTTCCTGCCATGATGGAGGAGTCCCAGCCCTGTTCTTCAGGAAGTCGCTGCCCCTGTGTTCGACAGCCTCTCCCCTCTGGCCCTACGACTGGGCTTCCCTGCTCTGGAAGCTGACGATGCAGTGTGAAGGGGCTTGGGGTGGGCAAAGAGAGAACCATGTGGGTTGTTGGGATGGCTGACATTCTCATGGAGCCTGGTCTGGTGCAAAGGCCCTTGGCTGGGCACCAGGGCACTGGGGTTGCAGTCCTGGCCTTACCCAGCTGTCCTCATTTCTTTGCTCACATGGTAGAAACAAACACTTGCAGGCCCCCTGCAGCTCTCCACTCTCCTGAAGGCAGAAAGGAGATGCAAAATGTGCAGGAAGAGAAGAAACCATTATAAGGTCCATATGACTCACTACCAGAGCCCCTGGAGGGCTGCCGGCCCAGGAGGACAGAGTGGGATGCTGCTCGCTTAAGGGGACTAGGAGGGTTGGGCACGATGGCGCCCCTAGGGGAGTGGAGGGCACACAACCACTCCCAGGGGACAGGCTACTGGACACCTGGTTTCAAAAGCTCAGGATTTGGCTGGGCTCATCCTCTGTAGGTGCCACCCGGCTCCTGAGGCAGGTAGAGAGCTCCGCGAGAGCCTGTGATGGTCTCCTGTCAGCCATAAGCAACGGAAGGAGCAGGATCGAACCAGGCAGCGCCTGCTCTCAACCCTTCCACCAGGAGTCCTGCTTCATTCAGTTTGGGGCAGTGCTCCCAGTGGGCACCCTGTGAACCGGGCTGGAGTGAGGGGGGCCAGGCGGGCAGCTCCTGAATTCCAGTACAAATGCTGCCATCCCCACAGGGGGCCGGCAGAGCCTGGACGGAGTCTCTTACTCCGGAGCCGGAGCGTGCAAGCGATCACACATTTCCCTCACGGTCAAACTGCTCTGTGTAGCGCCAGGCTCCAAGCCCTGTCCAGAAGGGTCAGCCCTTCCCATGCTGTCCTAAACTGTACCACCACTGTCCTCCCCCTGGGACCAGGCAAAAGCCGGTGTCTGCCAGGCCAAACACATCTTCACTGTTCCCACATTCCCGTACAAAGTGTACCTCTAAGCACTGAGTCTGAAAGGCAAGGGGTACTAAGCAGGGGAAGGAGGGAGCCGAGGGTGGGTGAAGGGGTACAGCAGCGTGGTGACATCACCTTACATGACACAAATGTGTCCTTGAAGCTTCTCCTCCCACCTCCTCCCGTTCCCAGTTCCCATGCTTTGGCCCACCTTCCGTTTCTGGAAAGCATGCTTCTTTCCTTAGCTAGGACCTTTGACCTATAGTCCTGACCTAGAAGTAGATCATGTGGGGTCAAGAGAGTGGCTTTCCCACTGCAGGGAGGAAAAAGTCTGCTGTTCTCAGAAAACTATCGTAGGGTCCACTGGGTGACAAGTATCTGGGTACTATCTTTCTTATATTTACCCAACTATGGTGAAGGTCAGGGAACAGGCCAAATATTTTAAAGCCCCCAAAAAGGGGACACCTGAGTGGCTCAGTGGGTTAAGCCTCTGCCTTCAGCTCAGGTCATGATCTCAGGGTCCTGGGATCGAGCCCCGCATCGGGCTCTCTGCTCAGCAGGGAGACTGCTTCCCCCCTCTCTCTGCCTGCCTCTCTGCCTACTTGTGATCTCTCTGTCAAATAAATAAATAAATAAATGAAAATCTTAAAAAAAAATTTTTTTTTTAAAAAGCCCCAAAAAAGAGGGAAGGGAGAGTCTGGAAATACTGACAAGCCTTCAGAGGGATCTAGTCGGAGAATATGACTGGCTTTTTCTGGAAAGCATTCCAACTCCACCTCAATGTGAATGGCATCTGTGAGAAACAGAACCTTGGTGTGGATAATCCAACCAGTGTAAAATTAAAAATTCAAACCAACTTGCATTGAGGAGGAGGGATGGTGTTGTGATAATGGCCCAGGTTTGGTTCTGAGAGGCACAGGGTGACATGGTCTCTATGTTGTATCCCCGGAAGTCACATACTGAAACTTAATCCCCAAGGAGGTGGGACCTTCGGGAGGTGAGTGGGTCCTGAGGGCAGAGCCCTCACGAGTGGGATTAGTGCCCTTATAAAAGTGACCCCCAGGCACTTGCCTGCCCCTCCGCGCTGTGAGGGCACAGGGAGAAGGCCACAGCCAAACCCAGGAAGTAGGCTCTCACGAGAGTCTGGCCATCACGCCAGCCCCCTGAGTTGGGACTTCTGGCCTCCGGAGAAATAAATGTTGTTTCTAAGCCCCTGCTTATGGAATTGTAATAACAGCCTGAACAAAGGCAGAAGGCTACCCTTCAAGATTAAAGACTTTTCTGCCGAGAACCCACCAAGTGGATAATCCAAAAATAGAGGAGAAAGCTTCCTACAGCTTTGTTTTATAAATATGTTCCCAAAAGGCCCCTGCTTAGCTTGGAAAAGGGGTGGATTTCACCAGTTCTGACCCCCCCAAGGCAAACAGCAGGGCTTGCTAGGAGGCTAAGTGCCAACTAGAAACAAGGCATGTAAGTTTCCAAATGTTCTCCCACAGTGTCCAAGAAGGGTGGGATTTGACTTGTCTTGGGTATGACATTTTCTAGGTGTCTAAGGGAAAGGATGGGAAGCGTAGACTCTAATGTTGGCCCCCTGAGGGGAGTTGCTGGGCACAGAATGCAATGGACCCCATCCGGTGGGCCTGTCCCATGGCTCTGGGGAGCAGCTAGCGTCAGACCTGATCTTCAAGCTGCTGTGACGGGCAACATCTGTACCTTCACCTTTTTGTTCATTTATGCGTTCATTCCTTTGTCCCTTGTTCATTCAGTGATTCAGCACAAGTTTGCTGAGGACCTACTGTGCTCCAAGCACGGCTGCGGTGCTGAGGACACTTCAGCAAGTGAAGCAAAGATTCCTGCTCTTAGGGAGCTTTGACGTCAGTAGGAGGAGACAGACCCCAATCAACAAAAATAAAGATGGAATTTAAATGCCACATTTGAGGGGGACAGATGCCTTGGAAAATCTAAATAAAGCAGAGAAACAGGGAACCCACGGTGCCATGGGCGGGGGAACCCTGCAGTCTTGAACTGGGTGGGGGGCAGAACAGGCGAGCTCTCCGCCAGGCCCTCAGAGCCGAGACCCGATGTGCACTCTTACTTTGAGGAGAAACTGCTCCTTCTCATGCTTGATTTGCTGTTCCATCTCCTCATAGAGATGCTGGATTTCTTCATCATAAGCAGCAATTTTCCTGCAGAGGTGGCAGAAGGAGAGTCTGATGAAGTCTACACCCAATTTCCTTTATCCCACAGTGTGAGTCCTGGAGCTTGCGCACCAGGGCCCCATCAGGAGCCTGGGGGGGTGGGGGGCGACTATGTAGGTCCCGTCCCCCAAAGCTGTGGGATCAGTTCCTCAGGATTAGCGGACCACACAGGCCTCGCGGGACCTTCTTCTCCTCCCAGGCGAGGAGGCCATCATTTCTAGATGACCCTCACACTCCTCAGTGAGGTTTCTCTGGCTCCGTTTTCCTTAACCTCACTTTATTTCAACAAGGAGCCCCAACCTCTGTAGATGGACCTCCCTATTGTCCGCTAGTCCTTCCACCTGTAGTGAGCCCATAAAGTTGTATTGTGTGGGCTTCTTTCCTGTCTGGGCTCTTGGCTGCTCTCCTTCCGGGTTTGGATGCTTTCTTTCTACTTGGCTACATCAGCACTCTCTGAACGGCACTGTCAGAGGGCTCTCCCGAACTGTGTGCTTGTGGGATGCACATTTCTCAGAAGACGTCAAAGGATTCCATGACACTGACAACCACTGACACCACACCCCCTCCAAAGGAAGGGGAGCCACACCTGCCCAGTGCTCGTGCCATCTCGGGTCCAGGGCCCCAGGCAGACAGCATGAGAAGCGGCGGGCTGATTCAAGGTGGCGGTGATAATGAGATGTCCTCATGCCCCTGCCAGCATATTCTCCCTACGCTGAAGAGCCCCACAGGACAGAAAGTAAATACCCAGAGACTCTGCTCCTATACAGACACCAAGACAAACTTGGCTATGGGAACGAAGGTTATAGGTCATCCCTGGTGTTGTTCCTCCTTCTCTCCCCAAATAGGTCCTCCTTAAATGCTCCCCCCCCCCCACCATTTTAAATGCCACACACAGACATCCAAAATCAAAGAGGAAGGCTGAGCATTTGAACTGAGATGGAATTTATCTGGCCAAAGCATCCCCATTTCCAGGGGACTGCACTGTGACCCCACTTCTCTGCCTGCCAGTGAAATCTTTGGCTCAGTGCACCCTGGGCCTCTCTCTCACCTGTTAAGGGGAATCCAGGCCCAGGAGTAGGCTGATGTCTTGGATCTCAAGGTCTGATTTGAACATGCATATACTATAAAAGTTGGCACTTGCCATTCTAAACTCAAATGGTGGCAGGCCCCCTGTTCCCTTTATTCAAGGAAGGAGACTTTAATAACGAAGGAATGCGCTCTGGTTTTCAGTTCTAAGAGGTACTCGAGAGATTTCTGAACAAAACATCAAGGACAGCAGCGCGTCTATTCCTCTACGCCCTTCATCATTCAAAGCCTCACCTTCCCAATGTCCATGCAGGACTCTGATCCAGGCCAGGCCTTTCCCGCTACCCAAGGAGTCCCTTCCTCTCTTGCTACCCGTGTCTCATGCACAGACAGAGCATGACTAAGGAGCCATTTTGATTGGCATCCTTCCAGTTCTATAAGAACCACAAAACTGACCCAGACAAGGAACTGGTGTGAGTCTTCAAGGCCAACGTCACTCATATCGAAGCAGAAGCCTCTAAGTTCCCTTTTTTGGCGGGACCCCCCCTCTCCCAAAGCCAGAAACCCTTGGAGTGAGTGTGGTAATGGCCTCAGGACGCACTCAGAGAAGGGACACTTCCCCAAGCTGGAGCCCTGGCTTTACCACCAAGCTGGGCGTAGGAAATGTCTGGTTGGCTAGGAGTAAGAAATTTCTTGCTAAATGACAGATGCTTTGGATTGTTACTATTGTTATTAGCCAGCTCGTAACAAATACGAGAAAATCTTGGCGAGCAATAAGGAGCAAAGCTAGCTGCTGTTGAATAGGGACATCTCAAGGGCAGATGGGAACACTGCCTGAGTGGACTTTCAGAAAGAAAGTCTTCTCTTGTTCCCCAGAATTACCTTCCTATGTTCAAAGAAATCCCGGTGCTAGATGGCAAGCGGTGTCAAGGACAACTTCACACAGTGATTCCAGCTACATAAATACGGAAGGACTAATAAAGTGAGATGAGAGAAACTTAAAAATTAATTTGCTCTGATAAAGCAATACCAATTATAGTCATCCATTATATGGATGAACAGCTTATAGCTGTTTACCATTTATGCTTAATAACCATACAGGGCATCAATTCTATACCATCATTAAATGCGTTATATTAACTTTGCTCTAAGTTTTATTTGATTACGTTAAACTCTTTTTCAGGCTCGCATGTCAGCTTGCTTATCATAAAGTAAGTAATTTTGCAGACGGCTAAAAAAGACAAATCAGGGGACGGCAGACATTGCCTCCAAATGGTGCCTCCTTCTAGCCCTCATTAACAAAGGTTGGGTCCATTGCAAAGAAGCCCTGGGGTTCCAGGTGGGCATCAGTGAGCCAGAATCCAGTCTAACCACACTTATCTGTGGAACAAAACCTCTGGAAATGCTTTTGAATAAAGCTGGTATCCTAGGGGACTTGGCCAGGCCTGAAGGTCTTCAGAGCATGAGTCCCCTAGGATCGATCAGCTCATGACCAGCCTGAGTCAGACACATGAGCCCCAGAAATGGAGAGGGAGTGAAGGGCCTCTGCTGCTGTTCACACCACTCACACCACTCGACTAGCTCAGGGCTCTAAAAGACTGGGTTCTGAACCCGGAATCACTCATAACCTCAGTGTGACCTTGAGTGCTCAGACCTCCTTACATCCGAGTAGCACCTGCCCCGAGCTCCCCCACACCTGCCCCAGCACCAGCATGATGAACAAACAAGAGAGCGGGAATGAAAAGCATTTGGAATCTCAAGGCCCTAAATAAATGTGAAGGATTGTTGATATCATCATTACAGTCAGGGAGAGTGGAGGGCAAGAGCCATCATTCCCATCATTCCCCAAGGGGAGGAAGGTCTCGGTTTCAAGGATAAAAGTGCTGCCGGGCTTGGAAAAGGTATGAGGTGATCAGGAAAATGAAGAACGGACAGCTCCGTCAATGAAAGCTCCTGTCCGATGCGTCTGTTAGAGACGCAGGCTGCGTGTGAGCGGGAGCTGCAGAGCCGGAAGCCTGTATCTGCGGGGAGCTCTGCAGTGGCCACGGGAAGGGTAATCGTGAGAGACACTCTAAAAAGGTCTGTGCGTGCGGCATGTGGCACACCAGCAGGCACATCGTATTTCTCCACCAAAGGAGAGAAGCGACCTGTTACGTTGGCTTAGTACATACATCTCTGTTACCACAATTTCAAAAACCACTTGCGTTGCCCAATGCACACATACACTTTTTTGTCTTCTCTGTGAGGATTTCCCCACCTATGCAAACCTCGCTGACCCCTTCTCTGAAGTCTTAGAACATCAAATGTTTTTACTTGAACGTTTCCCTTTGAAATCGTGAAAAAAACGGTCTTGTCTGGGCTGATGCGGTCACCATGAGGTTAGGACACCCGGACGCTTTGTCATTCACAGGGTCTATGCTCAAAAGGTGAATGCAGAAAATCTATACAAAATCAATTTAAGGCTTTACTGGGGGAACACCAGATTCCAGAGGAATTGAAGAATTTCAGGGTGGGAAGTTCTGTCTGATCCAACCACCTGTTTTCCCTGGAGTTAAACCCCTTGCCACAATGTCTCTGCCGTGTATTTACCCAAACTAGGTTAGAACACCTCTAGCGAGAGGAAATTTGGCTGGATCTCTAAACAGCTCTTTCATCTTTGGAGTGTCCTGGCTCACAGAAATATATCTTTCTATGGCTCTGTCCCTCTTCTGCATAAAAACCCTTTATATATTTGAAAACAGCACTAAGACTTCAAGGACTTGCCTTGGGTTTATGCCATGCCTCTTTTTTTCCTCCAACCATGGCTCACATGGATTTTTTTGGTTTTGGTTTTGGTTTTGGTGTTTTTTTGTTTTTGTTTTTGTTTTGTTTTTTGTTTTGGTAACTCCCTTCACCTTCCTCTTTAGTTTTCTCTGAATGTGCCCTGATTTAGCATCCTTGAGCCATGGAGCCCTCAACCGAATGCCCAGTGTGTGAAATCTGATTAGCACAGCTTAGAGCTAGACTAGGCCCGTCTTGCTCTACACACTGCCTATCTATTCCTGCAGCCTAAAATCACATTAACTTTTCTTGGCAGCCGCATCACACTTGATGAATGCCGAACCCATTTGTCAAGTAAAACCTCTAAATCTTTTGTCTGTGTGATTGTTTTTCTTTTAAAGATGGTGCTACTGAATCATCTCTCTTCCGCCTTGTGCTTCTGTCATTGGCTTTTTGGACACCAGAGCAAGATCTCAGATGCAATTCTGTTAGAGTCAGTCCGTCTTTCCAGCATGACATTATCTTAATGGATCCCAACTGGTCATCCGGTGTCCTCAATGACCTTCCAAGCTTTATTGGTGTTTTATTTTTTATTTTATTTAAAAAAAATTTTTTTTTTAAGATTTTATTTATTCCTTTTACAGACAGAGATCACAAGTAGGCAGAGCAGCAGGCAGAGAGAGAAGAAGAAGCAGGCTCCCCACTGAGCAGAAAGCCCGATGCAGGGCTTGATCCCAGGACCCTGAGACCATGACCTGAGCCGAAGGCAGAGGCTTTAACCCACTGAGCCACCCAGGCGCCCTTTATTGGTGTTTTAAATGTTCAATCATAATAGAAGGTAACTAATATATTGTCTTAGTTTGTAGGTTTTGATGATTTAGTTCATCTGAAAGTTGTTTAGAGGAGTGTTTTTATCTTTATTTTTTAAAGATTTTCTTTATGTATTAGAGAGAGAAAGAGAAAGAACATGAGTGGAAGGTGGAACAGAGCGGGGCGGGGGAGGGGGGAGAGAGAGAGAGAGAGAGAAGTAGGCTCCCCATTGAGCAAGGAGCCTGATGCGGGGCTGCATCCCAGGACCTGAGATCATAATCTGAACCGAAGGCAGACAGACATTCAACCGACTGAGCCACCCAGGTGCCCCTAAAAGAGTTTTTTTTTTTTTTAATATAAAAACTACTGGTTTCTAGTTTATTGTATTAGTAAAATATATTTTATATATATATATATAAATATATATAAATATATATATTTATATATATTATATATTATATATTATATATTTATATATATATATAAAAATATATAAAATATATTTTAGTAAAAAAAAATATATATATATATATATATACTGGTAGGGTATGTACTTCTTGGAATCTATGACTTTTCCTGTGAAATCAAAAACATTATCATATTTTGCATAACTTCCATAAGAAAAATGTGTATTCTAGTGCAGAGCACACAGCTCCGCATTTATCTCTTAATTTAACCTTGCTGCCTGGTAGTCCTAAATATTTTACGTACCTACAATACTTTTTGCTGACTAATGTGTCAAATCCTAGATAAGTTTGCTAAAATCCTCTTAAACCTTATTTTTTTTTAATCAAATTTTCTTTGTTTTCCTCAAAGTTTTTTGCCTTACCTATTTTGCTGCTGTTATTTGATGCCTAAAAGTTTATTTCTGTTGTATCTTCTTTACATACATACATACATATATACATACTTTAATTTACATACTTCACATACTTTACATACATACATTTTAAAAAGTATTTTTTTTATGACTACAAAATATTCTTCCTACCCTCCCTTTGTTCCTGCCACTGGCAAAAATATCGAATCAAAGACAGCAGTCTGTAATAGAGCTCTCTGAGCTATTAGTACCATGTGGGCATAAATATTCAACCTATTTCTGTTAGCCATTCTTCAAACACTCCCCCACATCCCAGGGCAGTATTTATTTCATTATTCCCTTGTTTGCTATCTGTGCCTAGTTATTTGGAGATGCAGGGGGAGGAGGGACAGAGACAAGGGAGATAAAGAGACCTGAGCTCTTTTTTGGGGCAGAGAGACAAATGCAGGAAGGAGGCAGCGGAACAGTCGTGAGCACCAACATTTATCCTCACTTTCTTGCCTTTGCATATAACGGCTGGATAGTGCCTCTAGCATATTCCAGGGTAGTCTAAATTCTAACCCGTTGACAGCTACGGTTGGCTCAGAATTCCTTAGACCGAGAGTAAAAAGGCTTTGGTTCAAATCCTGATCCTGACATTTACAAGCTTTGTGGCCTTGGACAAGTCCCATGTCCTCGGTGACCGTGAGGTTTTCCGTTTCTGGAAAATCAGATACTAATGCCTACTGCAGAGTAAAGTTGTGAAGTTTAAATAAGATAATGCATGTGGAATTATTGAGTACAATAGATAGCTGATAGGATGCATTTAATAAATTCTAAGTAAATGAGTTCTCTGATTCTCCAGGAGCTTGTGGACTCCCTTTTAAGAGTTGCTGCTTTATGATTCCTTCTGATTTGAACCAAGAGGCAAGTAGCAAACGAAGAGGAATCAGGCATCAGCAGACATGTGTGCGAGTGGGGAAACATAAGGAACAGAAGGCTTGGGTTAGAACAAAACCTGAGGCGGATCAGTAAAGAAGAGAGAGCCGTGACGTCACCATCCACATTAACTAGTGGTTAAGCCCTTTGCAAAGTAACACGCTGGGTAAAATAATTTAGACCAATGGGATGGGCTCTGTACACCAAGATTTTAGCACCTAAGAACACCAAGTCCACTGCTAACGTGGCATGGAGGGAAGGAACCTGTGGAAGGAGCCACATGCTGTGCCGTACACCCCACCCCACTGTGCCTCCCTGGCTTGGGCTGATAGTAACTTTGGGACCACAGAGCCTTACCTGGAGGGAAGTGGACAGAGCCCACTACTCCAGTAGCGGGAAGGATGGTAGAGTTCTCAGGGGGAGAGATGCTGAGTCCAGAAAAGGGAGATTTTCAACAGTGAAGGGAAGAAATAACAATTATATACTGAGGATGCCATAGGGCAGTGATGGATCTGGAAGAATGAGTCTTATTGGAAGCTAGAAGGAAAGCTCCAGGTCCAGCTTAGAGGACAGAATGACACCCAGGGTGTCTGACTGGGGCAGACACCTGCTCCGTAAAAGAGAACGATAAGCACGTGTGTAGCATTGGAGATTTTGGAAGGGATGTGTGGGGAAGGAGTAGGGGTGCAGATATAATACAAGGCATAGTTCTGAGAAGCCTTTGCAGATCATTTGCAAGGAACTGGAAGGTGAGATGTAGCTAGCAATAATTTACCCTGCCAGGCCCCCACAGGGACTGTGAAAATTAATTAACTTTTCTAAAGTGATCTGCACATGGAGGTAAGGTACCACACTAGAGTAAAGCTTTAATTCAGTACCACTGGGGTTCCAGCTAATGACAAACAGGCCAAAGCCTCCCTACTATAGAGTACGGCTTGGTCAAAATATCCTTCCCCTGTTTCCTGTTTCCATTTGGCCTTCATTTAGGAACAGAATCTGTCCAGATTTCAGAAGGTCTCAGAAAGTCATCTGGTCAACCTTCAAGGTTCTAGGCAGAGGTGTCTGAAATCATTTCAAGAAAAAAAGTAGTTCCTTCCTTTCCTAAATGAAGGTGTCATCTTGACCTTGGACAAATGGCATTTTTCTACATTTTAGATAAATTACAGGAGCCTGAAGTCAAGATAGAGCTTAGAAATGCCTCTGGCCTTGGCAGTGGTCTGACACATTTCCTCGTTTGAACAATCTGGTAAAAGACTGTTGTAAAGAGAAGAAGAATCCCCCTCCCCATAAGAGACTGGGCTCATGTAACCCCAACCTCCTTGTTTTGCACGTAAAGGAAAAGAGGGTCAGAGCAAGGAAGGGACCAGTTTGTGGGTACCCAGGGTCTGAGTACAGAGGAGATCCCGGCTTTGACTCCCAGACTCGTGTTCCATCCATGTCACCACTGTGTCCTCCCAGACATCCTAAGTGCTGACACTGGAAACTCCATACATCTGTGTTCAGGATAGCCAACAGTCCAAATTCCATCTGGGGTCTGTCAGTTGTGGAGCTGAGCAGGAACTGGAGCAAGGAATGTGGCCAACAGGCAGACCCACCAAGGCTAAAGGGCCAAGATCGCCGGAAGGGCTTGATCCCTTTTCTCATGTCGCCCCCACCCTCAACCCCAAGGCACTGAGCCCAGAGTGAAAACCCTGGGCCTGAAAAGTCTCCACGAACCTGCTATTTGCCAGAGAAGAAAATGGAAGCACGTTCAGGCTCAGACTGCTTGGTTGCTGGGGTGGGAATGGTACGAGCGGTGTTCAGACTCACTGCTGCCCCCTGCCGCCTTCTTGAGGCAGCTGCAGACTCTGGACAGCAAAGAGAAGCTCTTCCTAGAAAAACCCTGTTTGGGGTTTTCTTGTTCCCCTGAAATCAGTCTCTCTCAGTCTAATTGCCTCCCTATCTCTGTCTCTGTCTCTGTCTGTCTCTGTCCCACACCCACGTACATGCAGCACACGTGTCCCCCCCCCCAACCCCTCCCCACCCCGACACAGGACTAGAGTAAAGCTGAATGAAAGGAAACCATAAGAGTTTGTGTGAAATTCTGCAAAGACTGTAAAATTGCCAATTGGATTTTCAGGATGGATGGTTTCTCCCTAATTAGATTCTGCTGCCTGTAATAAACCAACTTTGCAGCTTTATCCCATCCTCTAAAGCGACCCATTTTTCATTAGTCAGGTGTACAATCATGCTCATGGTGTACACAGAGCCCAGATAGGCCTCACCTTTCAATTTGCTTCAGATAACACTGTGTTTCTGCCTCAGATGGTAACATACCAATAAAAAACATGTGCTGATTAGGCCATACCATCAGTACTTAAATCCCTCAACAAAAACTTCTTCTCTTCACCCTAAGAACAACACTAAAATTCCAGACTGGAAGGTCACCCTGGAGTGTACCTTTTGCAGACAGACGCATTCTGGAGAAACAGTCTAGCATTTCTCAAAGTGCAGTATGTGGCCTGCCTGCGTCAGACCCACTGGGGATGTGTGCTAAGATACACATTCTTGGGCTCCCTCCCTCAGACATACTGATTTAAACTCTCTGGGGGCGATGCTGGGTGGCTCAGTCGGTTAAACGTCTGCCTTCAGCTCAGGTCATGATCGCAGAGTCCTGGGATCGAGTCCTGCATCGGGCCTCATGCTCAGTGGGAAGTCTGCGTTTCCCTTTCCCTCTGTCTGCTGCTCCCCCTGCTTATACTCTCATGCTCTTGCTCTCTCTCTCTCTGGCAAAAACAAACAAACATACAAAAACTCTCTAGGGAAGAGACTTAGGAATCCATCTGTAGACAAAGATCCTCTGGTAATTCTGAAGCAGGCTAACGTTTGAGAACCACATAGCTCAGGTCCTTCACAGTTGGGATGCAAGGGCCCCCTGCCATATATATGATGCCTTATTTGCTGCCCTATCTGGAGACAAGGTCACCCTCCTCCCCCAAAGGTTCTCATGTCTCTGCAGCTTCATATTACAGAATCCCAATTCTCAGGCTATAGCAGGGCAGCCAGTATCATAGACAGGCTGCCTGTCAGGCTGTAAGACCCATTCCCCCCTGGTCTGGACACCATCTCAGAGCCTAGGGTCATCACTCCAGACAGCCAGTGCCTGGAGAGTGGCTAGGCAGGAAAGTGCCAGAGGCCTGATTCAGCTGGACAAGAAAGACTGTGCAGATGAGGAACTGATTCCCACAAGGCCCTGGGGAGTGTTGCTGAGCTTGTCAAAGCCAAGTGTGGTCCCTGGGTGACGCGAAGCAGGCAGCCTGGGTGGTCTTCCCGGGATGCCGAGCTGAGTGGCAGATGACTGAGCACAGCCCATGGCCTGTCTTTGATCTAGAAAGCACTTTTCCTCCAAGATCCCAAAGCACTCTCCAGATACTACCTAATTCATCCTTACCCCCAGTCTCAGGGTTAGATCCTGGTAAAGAACCCATCGAGGGCCATGTATCCAGCAGATACCAACTCTGGTCAAAAGTCAGAATCCATGGCATCTGGGTGGCTCAGTCGATTAAGGATCTGACTCTTGATTTCGGCTCAGGTCATGATCTCAGGGTTGTGAGACAGAGCCCAGGGATGGGCTCCACACTGGGCATAGAGCCTGCTTGATAGTCTCACTCTACATCCCTGGGCGAGCTGAAGCTTGGTTTTTTTGTTTTTGTCTTCCAGGAAAAGATAATTGGAAAGATGTTTTCCATGGCAAGGGAATCTGTAATTGTTTTTCTTTCTTTCTTTTTTTTTTTTTTTTTAAGATTAGTTTTATTTGTTGGAGAGAAACATGCATGAGCGTGAGCAGGGGAGGAGCAGAGGGAGAGGGAGAAACAGGCTTCCTGCTGAGCAGGGAGCCATGCGGGACTTGATCCTGAGACTCCGGGATCATGACCTGAGCCAAAGGCAGAAGCTTAACCAACTGAGCCACCCAGGCGCCTCAGGAATCAGTAACTCTGATGGCCCGAAGTTCTTCCTAAACCTAAACTGTAAGCGTCCTGCTAAATGTAAAGTTCTCCAAGCTCCTGTGTGGTGAACACAAGCGAGCTCAGCTCTGTTACAGTCTATCCTCCACGCCCTGGGAGAGATGTGGAGGCTCCTCCAGATTCTGAAGTTCAGCAGGAGAACCGGGCTTCAGCCCGACATTCATGCAGGAATGTCGGGTTGAAGCCCGGTTTTCCTGCATTTGACTCTGTCCCCACCATGCCTGATGGGGCTGTGGCTACTTCCCGGTGGACACGCAACCAAAGTGAACACTGTACCCAGGATTCTGACCCAACCGCCACCCCAAAACAAGGGGGTGGGAGACTGAGCACTCCCAGACTGGCTTCTTTCCCCTCTTCCCAGTATGCAGGTAAAAACCAAACCAAACCTAACAATCCAGGGCAATGAGCTGTGGAGGGCCCCCAAAGCTGGTCTCAGGACAGGAGCTATCTGGAGCTTTCCCCAGGCACTCAAGCCCGCTGCACACTCCTCCACCACAGAACCTGGAGAGACCTTGAAGGGAAGGTGGAGTAGACCCGGTTCACTCAGGGCAACAAAGCTCTAACCCTGGGGGCAGGGTCCGCCCCCCACCCCCTGCTCTCAGTCCCATCTTCTCTGGGCTCCACTGGAGACAGAAACAAGATGTGTGGTCTGCAAAAGGCGGAGGAAAGAAAAGCCTCTGGGACCCCAATGGCAACACCATCTGGCCTCTCCACGGTACAGAAATTCTCAGCTCAGCTTCGTGGCATAATTTTTATGGGTATGAGCTCAACCTTATTAGTGTGATCAACTCTCTGAAGATGGGGACTCTGAGTTCTACGTGCTCAACTTAGAGCCAGGCACAGAGCAAGGGCTTGTTACAGGTGAGCAAGAGTGACAGCGTCCCGGGTCTCCGGGGGCCCAGGCTGGACGCCCAGCAGCGATGACAAGAGCCCTGTCTGGGACAGAGGCTCATTCTCTGGGTGGAGTTGAAATGTCATACCCTGCCCTGAAAAGCCAGCCCATGGAGGAGCCCGGGAGATGTTCAGACAGTAGTCAGGATCTCCCCAACTCCAGCCTTAATCAGGCCATTTCCAAGGGCTCTTCCTTTCTCCTCCCTCTCTGATGCCTGGAAACACACAGCCCCAAACTCCCCAACTCATCTCCTAGAAGATGTTTCTGAGTCACTTAACCTCACCCTGGGTTATCTGTCAAGACTCTCATTTAAATATTCTAGATGCCATCAGGGTTTCCAGTTTCTTCTTTGACTGTTGAGCTCCGAGGACCCTTACCGATCATCTGGTCCAGTCATAATCCAGAAGCCGGATATGACCAGCCTTTTTGTTTCTTTCATAGAAGACAAGAGAATAAAAGAGACTTTAATAGAGAATGTCAGAGTATGTCACATGTAGTAAGGGTGAGCTCCACTTCAGGAAATTTTCAGTTATGTTAACATCGACGTGTCTGGGACTTACAAAAAATGCATTTCTTCTAATGAATCACAGTCAGAAAAAGTTTGAACAACACCAAGCCCATTTTCTCATGTTGCCAGTAAGAAAACTGATGCACAGAGAGGAAAAGCTAGTTGCAGTCACACAGCAGTCAGTGGCCGTGCTTGGACCAGAGCTCAGGTTTCTTCTGCCTTCTGTTTTAGTGCTCTGTTCAACTGCAGCCTGCGGGTCTCTGGTTTTGCACCTAGAGAACCTGAAGTGGGTCTGGCCAGGGAGCCCCAAGAATCCCCAGTCCTATCACAGCTGCCCATCCAGGAGTGAGACTCCCTCAGCTGACCCAGCGCAGGTGCACATAGCAGGGATATCGGTGGGGGATGGGTATGGATGGCTGAAACCTATGTCCAAGCTTGTTTTGAGCATGCAGGCAAGAGTGACCTTGACTTTCCTCTCAAGACCTTTTTAATAATCATTAAATTAGAGCAAATCACTCAAAGAGGCCACTTCAGGGTGAATATGAGGGCTCACCGGCTCTGCAACAAGACAAGGGCATGGCTTTCTCCCTGTGGGAGTGCAGGCCAGCAGACAAGCACCTTGCAGCAAAGATTCCAGGCTGTGAGTTGGGTCACTGCTGCCCATCTAGGCTGTGACCACTCTCATCCTCAACCAAAGAGTATCCTCCTCTCTGAGACGTGCTACCTGACTGTGTAGCCCCTTGGGGTGATCAATGCTGGTGTCAGAGGAAAGTGGGGGTGCAGGGAGGGTCAGAAATGAATACAGGTGAGAAAACCAAGGCTCACAGAGGCTGAGAGACTTGAGCAAGGTCACAGAGCTAGCTGGTCGCAGAGCCACACGTGACTTAAGTGCAAAACTGATTCCCAGCTCCCCACTTCTCAAATCACACACGAAGCACCTGGACATCTTGTCACAACGCAGACTCAGTACGGGTTGGGGGACGCTTGAGACTGTGCATTCCTAAGAAATTTCCAGGTGATGCCAAGCTGGCTGGCTCTACACCACGTTGTCTGGAAAGACAGAGGGAACTTTGAAGTTTACCACTGCTCGTACCAAGGCTCAAACGCTCCACTTGCGCCAGCGAATCGTCTAAGACTGACAAACAGATTTACTTAAAATAATAAGGATCATTATTTTAACATGCATCCAATATTGATTTTGTTTTCATCCCTATGTTACGCATAAGGAAGCTGAGACTCAGAGAGGTTGAGGAGCTTAGCCTGAGTCACACAGCTAGTTAGCGGCAGAGCCAAGATGTAAACTCCAATCTGTCCTGACTCACAGCTTCATCAGCTAAAAGCCGTGCAGAGATAAAGCCTCCACCCTTCCTTTCTCTGAGCTTTGGGAGCCTCACCCGGAATGCTCACGATTCTCCTCCAGCCAAACTGTGCTCTCCCCAGCACTACTTGGCCACAACTTCCTCATAACTCAGGCTCCTGAAGTTTCTTTTTTTCCAGACCTGTGTATACCCAGTGGACCCCAACAAGCTCTTTTTAGAGTTGATCTGGAGGAAGCAGGAGAAGCAAAGGAACTCGGGGCAATATGTGGATAGCGGATCTATGCGGTAAGACATGTGGGGGCCTCCTTCTAAATCAGGGCCTGTGTGCTCTCCACCAAGGCCGTGTCAGCGAGGACGCCGAAGTCTAGCTGCCTGGATGCTGAAGCCCTACCGCCAGGAGGCGTGCTGGCCACCAGGAGTTTTGCAAGGAAGGGCTCATGGTCTGTGTTGGAACAGTCAAGGACTCTGTGCAGGGATGAGAGCACATGCCAGAATTACCCAGAGGACAGCTTCCAAGGGCTGTCCAGACCCAGCCCTGCATTTTGGCCGCACCTTCAGGATAACGAACATCCTTAGTTCCACCGTGTTTCACCAAGTGCGGGCTCCCATCGCCAAGTGCATGTGAGGACTACTGACACGCGCAGCACCTGTTCCCACAGCGGGATGAACATCCATGTGGCGGGCCCCACGTCTGCTCAAGGCTGGCTATGCCAGGCTTCAGGTCCAAGCTCACCTTGCTGGGGCTGCCTCCTCGAGAACTAGAAATCACGAACGACTGCAGAGGCCTTGGTGGCCAGGAGGCAGCAGGACTGAGTGAGGCTGTAAGGGTCCAGGGAGTGGTCAGGAGGGGACTCAGAGGAGACTCAGCCCAGGGCTGGTCTCCAGTTCGGGGCAACCCCAGGGTGTCGGGGCCTCACTGTCTAATGGCAGGGAGAGAGCTTTTCCAACCAGTCTCATAGCTGGGCTATCTTGCTCGGAGGGCTGGCTCTGCCACTTACAAGCTGTATGTCCAGGGCATGTCATTCACCCCTCAGAACCACGACGTCTTTGTCTATAAAATTCACATAACAGTGAATAGTCGAAATGAGCCGGTGTATATGTTTAAGTAGTGCCTAGCCTATGGTGAGGACCTGATCGATGTGAGCAAGGACTTAAAAACCCACATTCCATGACAGCCACAGATCCCGTGCCCACACTGGCAGAACGCGGCAGGGAGGCCTTGCAGAGTGAGAAAGCACACTTCACGCTTCTGCTTCTCCCACACGTGTACAGCCAATGGCTGGACGGGACCTACTTTTTCAGGGCGCACTCCAGTTCGTTCTTCTCCTCGTGAGCTTCTTGGAGCTGCGAGAAGGTCCTGGTCAGGAAATCCTCGAAGCTGGACAGTAAGTGAGGTTCATCCTTCTTCAGCCGTAACCAGAGCTGCTTGATGTCACTTTCGCTACAAGAAAAAGGGGGCATTCATATCCGAGTGCAGCAAGACCCTGGTTCCTGGATGTGAAACTGACAGCCAGAACGAATGGCTAGCATTTATTGAGTGCTGGCTGTATGCTAGGTACTCTACGCCTATTTGCTTATTTGACCCTCAGGATAACCTGTGGGGCTGAGGCTCTGCTAACCCTCTGAAGAGGGGGAAGGGAGCTGGCTCCGATCTCTCGGCTGACAAAGGACGGAGTCAAGAGTCAAACTCGGGCTGCCTGGCTCCTGCGTAGGCCCCCTTCACCCAGCGCTCCACTGCTTCCACTCTCTGGTTTTTCCCGATGGGCAGGTGGCGCTGAGCGTGCGCAGCCGCGTGCTGGGAGCATCAAAGAATGTCAGGAAGAGGAGAGGAGGACAGGAGCCTGGTGTGTGTGAGGACAAATGCCGTGCAGCTGAAGGAGAGAGCTTGTCGCCCCAGGAAGGACAGTGCTCACAGCTGAGAGGTAAAGACATGCCATCTGATGGATGGCAGAAAGCAATTGTCACCATGGGGAACGGGAGAGAATATGCAGCACCCCACTGGGGCCCGGTGGCACCGGGAATGACTGACAGGCAGAAGGAAGGGAAGGCGCAAATCTGCAAGGCGCATGTGTGCACACACGGAACGACAAATAGAAAGTTGGCAGGGACGCAGACAGGCAGAGAGACAAAGACACAGAGTGACATGCCCAGAGCCTCCCCTCCCCAGCCCCAGCCCCAGCACCAGCTAACTGGGCAGATGCGTATCGCAGAGCAACAGAGACAGACGGGGCCCCACTGATCGGGGACAGGAAGAAGGAGGCGGCGGCACACACCGGGGACCAGGCGCTCCATCTCTGGGGAAACTCGAAAATCTACGGCCAACCATCACGCAGAACCTGAGAACAATCTGGTGTGCAGCCCATTAAATTCTGAAACCACTATGATCTGAGGGTAGCTACCACCAGGAACCCTCAGGATAAAGAATAAAGTCCTTTCTGTTCCTGTGTGACAAGTCCTATATTTGAGCAACTTCCCTCAGAAGTGATACTTGCCCCATGGATACTTGGATACTTGATCCATTGCCCCTCCCTCCTACCTTCCCTTGCTATCCTCCGGCTCGTCTGGAACACTCGTCCACCCATCACCCAATGAGTACTTCTTATTTGTTGGAACCCAGCGCTGAGAGGACAAGAGGTGATCCAGGAAACAAGGGATAGGGAGGGAGGAGCTTTTCCATTCCCAGAACTTTGCTGTCCTGTAGATACGGTAGAGATGGTATGATACAAGGATCCCAAAGACATATGACGATGGTCTCCCATGGCTGCGTCAGACTGATGCCCTTATGATGTACATGAGTTATAAAATCAAGGTCCACCTCGGTCTGTCTGTTCACATCTGTCAAGCTCCTGCCGGGACAGACAGTTGGCTAGAGCCTCCAGTGAGATTTGCAGACCCACCTGACCCTCTTCCAAAGCTCTCTGAACCACCTCGTCATGGCCACACTACCTCCCCTACCCCCGCCCCCAGATTTCTGGAGAAGGGACGAATCTGTCAATCCTTGATGAAAAATAAGTCAAGTTCCATAAGTTGCCCAATCACTCTACCAGTCGGACCACCGGGAGTCCAGACACCTGGTCTACAGCTTCTGCTCCTTGTGAAAGGGTGTAGGGGGCAGGGCTAGACAGGATTCTAGGAGGTCAGGTGACCCATCTGCCTGCTTCCAGAACAACACACAAGCCATTCTGGGGAGTGAATCTTTGAAGACCTCCGAAGTCTTCACAGCTTCCTTTATGTTCTCTGGGGCCTGGTGGTCTTGCCATCCCCCTCTTGCAACACCCGCCCCCTGCCTTCCATTTGGCTTCCGTGGGGATGGAGAGTGCTGGCCGCCATTTTCTGCATATCAATTTCTGTGACCACCCTTGAAGCCTTCCCTAGAGCCTTCTTTTCCAGGATGCCTCATGCTGGCTCAGTTCCTCACTGGCCTCTGACAGGCCCTCTGAGGAACATCGGGTGAACTCTGTTTTGAGAGCCCTTCCAGGAAGGGGGCTGGCCCCAAACAGACAGGTGGGTGGAGAGGTGCCCCTCTCTCATGACAGTGCCATGGCTTGTCCACACTGCCCTCTCCTCCTGCTCCTCTAGGAGGAGGCTTCCCAGGGTCGTTGAGTGGTCCCTGGGCTCTGACATCTTGTCCTCAGAGAAGCTGAGTGGGGTGTCTGACTACCATGCTTCCCACCCACCTGCACCCGTCCATGGGCTCAGATGGTTAAGTGTCCGCCTTCTGCTCAAGTCATGATCCTGGGGTCCTGGAATCGCACCCCCTCCGCCCTAGGGGCAAGTACACTGCCCATCCAGGGCCTCTCCCTGGGCTCTCTCCCAGGCCTCCGCCTGTCCTTTCCCAACTCTGACGCAGTCTACCGAATTGTTGGTTCAAAAATCCACAGAGCGACAGATTCTTGCTCTGGCCTGCGTGTTGTGTGCAGGTCCCTCCTTTCCTGCCACTTCTTTATCATCCTCAACCACAGTTCCTTCTTCTCCCAAGCTCGGGACACATCAGAGTTCCAATCGTTAGGCCATTCCCGCTCCGGCAACACACATCCAAGCCAAGACAAGAGGCCCAGAAATGGAAAGGTGAAAGGCAACAGGAAAAGGGAGAAGAGTGTTCTGTGTTTTTAGGCCACTGGTTTCCATCAGCTGCAACCTCACTTTTTATTTTATTTCATCCTATTTTTATTTCATTTCATTTTAAATGTCAGATGCATTTTGGAAAAGAAATGGGGGTATTATGTTTTATTTGATGCTCCAGCCATCTGAAATTTTCAGCTGAGTTGCTGATTATCCAAGCGGTGAGCTGGTAAAAACTGGTTAATTTCCCACCTCGGCTTCCTGACGGGTTTGCTCTGGCTCCGGGGCACGGTGGGCAGATGCCGCCACGTGAGAAGCCTCGGCCAGGAGCATGCCACTGCAGGGCGGGCTAGGTTGTCCTGCAGCCCGTGAGACCCAGGGCTGGCTCCGGGGCGAGGAAGAAATGCTAGTGAGCTGGCAGGAATGGGGGAACCCCAGCAAAATGCACAGAGAGCCCCTCCAGGTCTGGCACGGCCCTCTGCTGCACAGCGTTCCTCAGGGAGCCAAGGACTGTGCTGATGCCATATGGTAGGAGTGAGGAGAGTGGGAAGGTAGGGGCTGAGCACCGTTTCCTGAGAGAAAATGCAAAAAGCAGAGACAAGTGCTGGCCAAGGGCAGGCTGTAGGGGCAAGTCTTCTAGCTGGCTGCCCAGAATCTGGGGCCTGGCTGAGCTCTGAACAAATGTGGATGTTGCATGGGCAGATGAAGGTGGCTCCTGGGTGGGGCCCCACCCCTCTCAATCACTGTTGCCACTTACTCTTCAAAATCCTTCTGGGCTCCAAGTCTGTCCATCAGCATTTGGAACTGGGTCTCCTCATCTTCATCCGTGTCGCCCACGTGCTCTTCCCCTCTGGACTGATACACCTTCTCTTCCTGGAGCCGGGCCACCTGTTCACCTGCCTCTTCCTGACCCGGCTTATTCTGGCTGAAGAAGAAGTGACCTGGGGGATACACGGCACAAGGATCTGAATCGGGCAATCCCTAAATACTCACCCAGGAAGACCTTATCCTTCTTAGTTGCCGGAAATCACCGGAGGCTCATTTGAGAGAAGAAAAGGGGAGCTCCCCCGACCACTACAGCATTCATTTTGGACACCGTCTCTAGGGTTTGGGGACTTTGTCACTTCCATGGGATTCTGAGACATGCTAGAGCCCGGGAATGGATGTCAGTGTTACGGCACCTTTGTGGTCCTCAAACCTTTGAAGTCTGGCTTAGAGCTCATGTCTTCCTTGATTTCCTCTCTACACAACCAGAGCCTCCCCTCCATCGACCTCCAGCAGCAGCCTGACTGCTCCATGACATCGTCGAGCCATTCCCACCACCAGGACCACGGTGGTCCACGTTTACAAGTGACTCTGCAACTCTGGATGCGCCTTCTCCATACTCACACTGCCTGTAACACACGGCAGTCTGTCTTATGCTCTTGAGGTGACTGCAAGCCCCTAGAGCTCAGGAGGAGCCTCGGGTTCTTCTGGACAAACTCTATGGTACTTCGTGTAAGGCAGATGTGTGGTGAAACTTGTTTATTGACCCATACTGGTCCCTGCTCTGATCAATATCTGATCAATATCTGATCAATATCTCATCAGATGGTGTATCTGGATCATCGATCTTTTTCGTGAATCTCTGTTCTCCTTCCTCCTGGGTACCTTAAGAATGACTGCTCTATTCAAACCCTCTAGAAATTCCTCTGGTGGTGGGCTCCCCTCAACCTGGAAAACTCAGCCAGACCCAGGTTGAAATGAACCAGGCAGCCATCCCACTGTGTTGTGCACTGGTGTCATCGAAAGAAAAGGAGATGTAGAGGCTGGAAATCTCATTTTGGTTCCCCCTTTTATGCCAAACTTGCCCTTCTCAGGTGGTAGGGGATCGGGCCGTGACCGTGTAGTGGGCACGGAGAGAACAGTGGTACAAACAGCCCACATGGACACAGAAAGGAGGCCCAAATAATCCAGAGCCTGGAAACTTCCGGAGGGCAAGGAAGCCTGGGCTATACAGACCACAGATCTGGCAGTGGATGCGGGAACCTCTCACAGCTTTAGGTAGATGAATACCCTGGGGCCCCAGCACCCACTGGAACTTACTAAATCCAGTGGTGAACTCCTCTGGCGTCAGAAAGCCATTGCCATCAGCATCCAGGGCGTCAAATACGTCCTCCAGTTCCTCCAGGCTGAGTGGTAACTCTTCATGGAGCCTCTGCAAACAATCCAGACTGCGGTGGTCAACATTCAGATCATCAGGGAGGGCTGCCCTGGAACTGCAGAGCTTGCTACCGGAAGGGTCTAGAGTTGGCCCTGTCCTACAAAGACCCC
Organism: Mustela lutreola; assembly: GCF_030435805.1. Classification (NCBI taxonomy): domain Eukaryota; kingdom Metazoa; phylum Chordata; class Mammalia; order Carnivora; family Mustelidae; genus Mustela; species Mustela lutreola. The sequence goes on from NC_081297.1 coordinate 45,690,813, forward strand.
GTTACCGCCCTTCTCTCTCCCTTGAATGCTTTGACTATTTATTGGGTGCCTACTGGTGTGCAAGGCAGTTTGCTAGATTTATAAATACGTGTTTATCAATAAGTTTATAAACAGGTGTATTTGTATTTAATTCTCATGACAATCCTTTAGGTGGTCATTATTATCTCACCTTATAGATGAAGAGTGAGGTTCAAGTTCCGTGCCCGAAGGTCCCCCAGCCTATAAGTAACAATGCCAGGAGTCAAATCCAGGTCTGACTCTGAAGCTGGCCCTCCTCACAACCATAAAGGATGGAAAAGGTTCAGAACTGACTCCTGTGGTAGGATAATAGCTGCGTGACATGGTGTCAGGTGAAACAAGGGAGTAAACGAAAGAACAGGCCCAGTGCATGTGCAATAAAAGGTGGTAAAGAGGCAGAGAAGCTGAGAGAGACAGAGAGATCCACTGACCCACTAAGGCCTCTCAGCAAGGGAATGACAGAGGAGTGAGGCTTCACTGTCAGTCTTCCCTACTCTCCCCACGCACCCCCTGCCGCCCCGCCATGCCAGCTCCCCTGCTCGGATGTGGGTAGGCTTCACACTCTCAGAAGCCTTCCCTGATGGAGGCACTCACAATCCCCGGGCCCCAGCATCAAGTCTGTCAGTTTCTGTGGACACACATTTCGATCCTTTAGCTCCGAGGGGATGCTGGGTAAGCCCCCTTCTTCCATGTAAGTGAACCACACCTGTCACTCCAGGCTGTGCTCCCTTCTGCTTCCTACTGGTTCTCAACTAATTCCCAGAAGGATGTTAACTGCCCCTGGCTTAAGGGATCAACCCCCACAAGACCATGTGTGTTCTAAAGGGGAATTGGACAAGACAGTGTGCAAGGAAGTTATAAATCAACACCGAAGCTGAATCCTGGCCTGATGGGAGGGCAGGGACCAGCTGCTGGGACGAGGAGCCAGTGGTTGAGTTCCTGATGCTTCCCTCTGGCCTTCTGCCTGATGTGCTGTGGCCCCAGGCCAAGGCTTATTTGCATCGTTGAAGCGAGTGTTCTCTTAGACCCTAATAACCTAAGTCTCCAAACGAGGACTCCCCAAGGGAGTTCATTATGGCCCAGCTGACCCTCCCCCTTCCTCCCTGTTACCTAAGGGACAGCTACACAAAATTGCCCTCATGCAAGTGACTGACAGCTGAAGACAAGGAACACGGGGCTGTAGGAAGGAAGATAAATACCCATCGGAACAATGAAAACGAGCTGGCAGGTGTGAAAGCCCATAACATAACTTGCAAGAACACTTGGCTTGATCCTATGGCAATCTTCTAGCCCATAAGCCATAAGGTCTAATTTGGCAGGTCGTACATTAAGGGAGACTGCGATGCATTACAAAGTGGGAAGAAAGGATGATGCGGAAGCCATTTAGGGGAACTGAATTAAATATGAATGAGTTTTTTTAGAAAGGAAGGGAGTGAGAGTGCGTGCAAAGATTCTAGAAGTGCCTCTGCTTAGCATACAGCAGAATCGCAGGCTTATCAACAATCCATAAACCAACTGTCTCAAAAGCCACAATAAGAGAATGTGGGGTGAGGAGTGAGTCAATTTTACAAGGAGGAGGCTTATTAGCTCCATTGGAAACCAAAGGCTTCACATGGGAGGGAGAGTCAAAGCCCGAGCGACTCTGGACTCTGGTTCATTCCTCCCTCCCTCCCCGCCATCAGCCTGCGGTCGCCCAATCTGATCCATGGTGTGCTAAAGCTAGAAATGGCTGCAAGGGGGCTGCCGAGGTTGGTGGGACCCTCCTTTTGCCTTTCACCAAAACCACCCCACATGTGGGGACCCTTCCTCTCTTTAGCTGTCATACCCCACCTTTAGGCTCCATTCCTAAGTCTAGCACAAATCCCTCCATCACCAAATCCCAGGCTCTCTGGTCTACAACTCAGGCTGGTTTCCTCTTTCTGCTGTCAGTGAAGCTGGGGAAACGATATTAGATCCTCCCTGTAGTTCTTACCCTTCCTGTGATTCTTAATCACCATAATCATCTCTTATTTATCTCTGTTCTCAGGACCTGCAAGCCATGTAAAACCAGCTCATTCTGGTCTTGTCTCTTGGGCACCTGGTGTCTACATTTTCAACTGAGGTAAGCAGAGTGAGGGGGGACAAGATGATTCATTCCACCGATCGGCTAGCCTGCAAGGCTCCAGATTTGCCTACAGTCACAGTGGAGACCAGCACTGGGATTAAAGAGTTGATTTCGCATTCAGGGCCTCAGCTAGAGTCAAATGGTCCTCTACCATGTTCTCTCTGGAATTCTTTACTGGGCATTAACCATCCCCTGCCTACCCAGCTACCACCAAAATTCTCTCTTGACAGCAGCACCATGCCCCAGGCTTCCAGAGATCCTGTTTCCTTTGTATATCCTGTTTCACTTCCATTCCCATCTGGAAAGGCGGGCAGGAGAAGGAGGAGCCATGGGGAGGAAGTCAGCTTGCCCTCTTTATGCCAACACGTCCCATGCCCACGGAGCTCTGCAGAACCCCACTGCTCCTTGCAGACCTGCCTCCCTCCATTGCCGTCAAGCTGGCTCTGAATTCCTGCCCCACTTAGGCTCTGCAGCCCCCGGAGCAGGCCAGGCTGTGTGAGTCCCCCAAACACATGTTCCTTCTTTCATCAGTCTCGGGTCAGCTTGTATTTTGTATCCTGAAAGATGCGACTAGTTGATGAATGTCTGCTCCTTCAGTGGACTGGAAGCTCTGAGGCAGGGACCCCGTTCATTTTCACTCACCATCCTGTTCCCAGGGAGCTCAGTGCTGACCCATGTGGAGTATTCAGATACTTGTTGAATGAACGAGTAAACAACTGAGTGCTAAGAGTGATGGCAGGAGACCCCGAACTCTTATCTAGGGAGCACTGGTTTGGACTCTCATGCTTCTGATTGTGACCAGGAGCACACTTGCTGATTCTTGGCAAGGTCTTGTAGATGGGACATTTTCTAGGACCTGGAACAGGAAGCAATCCTGCAACAGTGCCAATGGCTGGGACTCCCAGAACCACAGAGAAATGTTGTCTTCTGCTGTTCATCAGCCAGAGCCCCTAACCCTCCTGGCCACAAGGCCAGTAGCACGCATTTTGCGGCTGAAAATGAATGGATGCACAGCCTCCAACACGTCTTTGGGAAACTCCTTAAAGAGAAAACCATGGGCATCCGGGTAGCTCAGTGGGTTAGGTGTCTGCCTAAAGGGGAATTGGACAAGACAGTGTGCAAGGAACCTGCTCAGGTTGTGATCTCAGTGTCCTGGGATCAAGTCCCGAGTTGGGCTCCCTGCTCCCTGCTCGACGGGGAATCTGCTCCTCCATCTGTCCCTCCCCCTTGCTTGTGCATCCTCTTTCTCTCTCAAATAAATAAAATCTTTAAAAGAGAGAGGGAGAAAGAAAGAGAGAAAGAGAGAGAGAACCAGAAGAAATCCAACTTCACAGCCAGAATTAAAGTCTCCCTCCTTTGGAGGTTTCTATGACATCCTGTTCGGATCTCCATCTCAGCACCAACCATTCTCTTCTCATACCAAACATCTTCAGGATGCAAATTCGAGGTACAAGAGATGAAATCTACCTTTAAAGCTTTGTGCTTTCACGTGTTTCATTCAGGCTGTTCGGTGTAGCCTAGGGTTTCTTAACCTCCGCCCTATTGAGATCTTGGAATGCTTCCTTCTTTGTTGTGGGATGGAGGGTGGTTGTTCTGGGTATTATAGGATATGCAGCAGAGGCCAGTAACACCTTCCTCCTTGGTGGTTTCAGTTGAAAATATCTCCAAACATCACCAAATGTTCTCTAAGAAGCAAAATGGCCCCAGTGATGTGGACCAGACACAAACAAACACAGTACCAGCTGGGGACGAGTTGGACGGCTCCTTCTTGAGCATGAGCACCTTTTCCTTATCTCCAAGGAAGCATAAGACAATTTGCACTTAAAATCAACGTATGATGGTTTGGCTGTTCTAGAAAATAGTATTGTGGTTCTTCAAAAAATTAGAAATAGAAATACCCTGTGACCCAGCAATTGCACTTCTGGCTACATCCCTAAAGCACTGAAATCAGGGACTCCGAGTACTTCACACCCTTGTTCATAGCAGCGCTATTTTCATGCAAGGGCATGAAGCAACCCAAGTGTCCACTGAGGGAGGAAAGGACGAGCAACATGCAGTATTCAGACAGGTACAATGAACTATTAGCCAACCTTACAATGGAAGGAAATTCTGAGCCTTGCTACAACATGGATAAGCTTGGAAGACATCACGCCAAGTGAAATAAGCCAGTTGCAAAAGGTCAGATACTGTGTGACCCCACTTATACGAGGAACTTAGAGTAGTAAAATTCATAGAGGCAGAAAGTAGAACGGTGGTTGCCAGGAGCTGCGGGCAGGAGGCAATGGGAGTTAGTGTTTAATGGGCACCGAGCTTCCATCTTGGAAGATGCTGAGAGTTCTAGAGATGACGGTGGTGAAGGGTGCATAACTTGAATGTGTTTAATGTCATCGAGCTGCACACTATAAAGGGTTAAGATGGTAAATTTCATGTGGTGTGTACTTTGCCACAATTTAAAAAAATCACAGTGCGGAGGACATCAAGGACTGCGATGAGACATGGGGCGCGAGTCCCCACCTCGCTCTCCCAACACACATGCGTGCACATATACGGAGGGGTTTCCAGGTCCCAGTCTCAGGGCCAAGTGCTCTCATGCACACACTCATTTAATTCTTTTCTGATGCTGGGAGGCACTATAAATAATTCACAAATGAGGAACTATGGCCCCGGGGGCTTAAGAGACTCACACAAATTCACATACCACTACTATGTGAATTTGCAGATTCAGGGTTAAAACTTGGTTCAATTTGCTCTAAAAATCCTAGAAAGTCTTTTTGTTAACCTAAACCAGGAACCATGTAACTTTTTCTGTAAAGAACTAGATAGTACATATTTTAGGCTGGGTCTGGGCCTGGGTCCTTGTCACAGCTCTTCAGCTCTGCCATTGTAGCACAAAGTTGCCGGGGATGCTTTGCAAATGAAGGAGCAGAGCTGCATTCCAATAAAACTTTATTTGCACAAATAGGACCTGTTTGGTTGGTTTGCCAACTCCTAGATGATTTTTAACAGTTTGGCTAGTCTAGGAACTCTAGGCAGTGTTGGGAGGCAGGTACCTGGCCTTGGTAAGTCATCATTTCACTTGGAAAAATCAAGGAAACAGAGATTTTGAGGCTCTAGGTTTCTTCAGAGAGATCTCCTGCCCATGCTGACCCCGTCTCCCTCTCTGGGCTGAAAGAGTTCTTTCATGCCCTCCAACCTGGCTTCTCATGTCTCTCTGTCCCTTGGAGGCTGGACTGACTTCTGCTTGGGGCCCTCAGCCTCATGACTCTGCTTGTCTAGGACTGTAGTAGACTTCACTCCACAAAGCAGCCTTCACCCCAATTCTGCCCTGGAGTAATCCCCATGAAACCCAGAGAGGTTCTTCCTAGAGGATGGAGGGAGATTTCTCAAACCGCTGCCTCCAGTCTGTTCACACAGGCTGGTTCTGCCATCCACCGACCCTATGGTAGAATGTCTGCACCTGGGGCCTGAGCCTAAGGCTAGCACCCCTGCCCTCCGTGCAGCCTGCCTCGGGTCCCTCCAAGTTGCACCAGGGTCCTCAAAGGAAAAAGCTTCTCCTGGACTCTGCTCCTATCCTTCTGTGGTCCCTGCTCTACCCGAGTGGGCTGACTCCATACTGTCGGGGCTCAGACACTGTGGCAGTCTTGTAGAATGGGCTTGTTCCAACTCTGCTTCTCCACCCACTTCGTCTAGCCCTTAGGTTGGCCCTGCCAGGTAGCTCGTGGCTTCTCCTTCCTTGAGAGCCATTCCTTGCTTCAGAGGGCTTTTCCTGGTGGCTGGATGTGTGTGTGTGTGTGTGTGTCTGTGTGTGGGGGTGTGTCTTCTGAGCTCTTCTCCCAGTTCCCGTGAGGCTGGGCTCGGAGCTGAGGGTGAGCAAGGTGGTGGCAGCCAGGTCTGAGGAGCTGGTCATCAACCAAAGTGGGGTGACCTCCTGGCAAAGCAGCTTTGTGCAGGAGTGATGGGCAACAGACAGATGCCTGGAGGTTATGCCCAGGTGGACCAGGGGGCACACAGAGTTACCACAGAGAGCCCAGGATGGCTAGGAGTGGGTTATGATTCTCCCCGTATTTCTTTCCAGCCCCTCTTTCCCCACCAGAACAGCAGCAGAACTGCTCTTGATGGCACTTTCTCAGCCAACAGAACTAAACATTACAAATGCTTCACTGTCCACAGTACATAGAAGCTTCGGGGAAAAAAAGAGATGGTAGGAAAAAATGCCACGGATGCCAGGTAGGAGGTCTCTTCCCTTCTCCTGCCTGGGTCGGGAGCAAGGACCGAGGAGGAATGCAGCTGAGTCCGTATCTCTGAAACTCCACGTTTATTTCAGCTTGATCCTTCCAGGATCCTGGTCAATCCTTTCAGCTTGACCTTCCAGGTCAAATACAAAGGATGTCTTACAATTTACACTTTATACCTTAAATTTACCACACCTCTTCCTCCCTTCATTAAAAAGTGGACTTCAGTGGGCTTAACTGGGATATATCCAGAGCAAAGTGCTGAGCTGCACCAGGCATGTGGCCCAGAGCTGACCCTTGGCAAATGCGAATTCCCTTTTCTTTTTAGAAGGGATCATCAAAAGTTAAGCATGCCATTAAAACTGCCACCACCAGCCACCACAACCGCAGACCTATGAAGGCGATTACAAAGTTCACAGACAGGGTATGTCAGATCAAGATTTCCTCAAAGCACATTGAGTCTGACTTTCCATGGGGAGTGCGATTTGGGGAATGAGTTCCAGTGACAGAAATACACTGGGGGGTCAACTACTGAAAACAAGGGTGTTCTGAGCTCACTTGCAGGCTAAGCGGGCCCCATCCTCCAGGTCTTTTCCCTCAATTTGTGCAGCTATTCTATGGTGGAAGAGTTCTGGGAGCACCCGAAGCCTGAAAACACCATCCTGTGGGGCCCAGGTGAGAAAGACCAGCTGCCTTTCTGCCAGGTCACCAGCTCAGCTCTTCACAGCTCCCAAGTGTGAGCCCACACGGGGCTGGAGCCCACTAGGGTCTACAGTCCCCTGCCCATACTCAGCATATTCTGAAAAGCTAAATTTTAAAAAAGGAAGCTTGACCACTGCAAGACTTCCCTTCCAACAGCTCGGCTATGTATCCCTTCCCCACTCCCCGAAATGCTCTTGACCAAGCAAATGATGGGAAGGCTGGGGAAGGGCTGCTCGCAGCCTGTTCTGGTTGAGGATGCATTTTATTTACTCATGTCAGTTGAAATCATGACTGCAGCATGAAGGACTTAAGTAAGACCCCAGAGTAAGCTTTTGACACGAATGGTAGAAAGGCACTAGATGAGAGGTTGGCAAAACTAGGCCCCCGAGCTATACATTGGACCCACCACCTGTTTTTTTTTTTTTTTTTTTTTATGGCCATGGAACTAAGAATGGATTTTATATTTTTATTACATTTTTTAATTCAAGTATAATTAACATACCACGTTGTCTTAGTTTCAGGCGTACAATATCATGTTAAATGGTTGAAAAAAGAAGCAGAATATTTGGTGACACATGAAAATCATGTGAAATTCAAATTTTAAGGGTCCATTAATAAAGTTTTATTGGAACAGAGCTGTGCTCATCTGTTTACATGCTGCTTGTGGCAGCTCGAGGAGCAACATGGTGTTGAGCGGTCATGGCGGTGCTAACAGCCCACAGGATCTCGAATCCTTACTCTCTAGCCTGTTACAGAGAGTTTGCTGAGCGCAGTGCCAGGCAATGGTGTGCACTGGGGTTCGGCAGTATCTCTCTTGGGACCTACTGACAAGGGGCTGAGTGCGGTGGGCGTCAGGGCGAGGGTCAGATAAGAGGAGCTCCAGAAGGGCCTTCCTCTCCGGCCGTTGCATCTGTCACTGGGTCTGCTCCGAACGCACACACAGCACCCTGGCATAGCTCGGGGCTCTGTAGTGAAGCCACAGGCTGGTGCCTTTCCACTTTGTCTCCAAAGGTTCTCCTCCATTGTCTTACTCAAGTCCCTTATGATGCTGTCGCCATTTCCCACAGTCCTGGGAGTTACTGAGACAGAGAGGGAAAACAATCTCGGGGTCTGATGGCAAGCAAAGGCCAGAAAGGGAGTGAACCCAGGAGATCTGGCTCCCAGCAGAGTTTGGTCTAATGCCTCCTTCCAGGGAAGAGTAGACAGCCTCTTTTTCTGCCCCTTAACCCAAGACCCATGCCATTTGGCATTCCAGGTGGGCAGGGCTCTTACCTGCATGTCCCTCCTGGCGATGAAGCCCTTGCCTTCTGTGTCACAGGTCTGAAAGAATTCCCATGCCTTGCTCCGCAGTGCCACCTCGACAGGACCCAGGCAGGCCCCACTCTCCTTTGCACCCTGGCCAGGTCTCTGGGGTTTAGAGACGATTCTCCTGTCAGGGGTAGCCATCCGGGTTTGTCAGTTTCTTCAAGTTCTTGCAGAACCTGAACACAGAAGATGAGAGAGACAGTGGATGTGGTGTGGATGGAGTGAGGGTACCTGCCTCTCTTAGCAGCCACCTCCTCATTAGCAGCTCAGGACAAAGGGGAATGTGCTGTGATCACACAGAGATCAGCCAGCCCATCAGAGAAAGAAGAGGGGGGAAAAGAAAACAGACATTTCCAGATTGAAAGGAGGTGGCTGGGTAGAGGAAGCCTGAAAACAATTTCTCCCCATTTAAACTGACAGCACAAAACAGACCCTGCTAGACGAGCACCATTTATTGAGTGTTCAGTCGGAGGCAGGCACCAGGCCTGCCTGGTCTTCTATACACATTTTCTCACTTACTTCTCACATCCTTCTGAAATAGATATCATCATCATCCCGTTATTGATGCTCAGACATTGGAGTGACTTGACCAGGGCCAAAGAGCAAGGTAATGCAAAAAAGGAGATTTAGATCCAAGCTCATTGAACGTGGATTTGCTCTTAATCCTATATTGTCCTGACCCTTCAGCACTCCCAAGGGTGGACAACCCTCCTCACTCAGATGCAGCATCTTCTAGGTCATTCACAATCAACAAGCTCGTGGTGAGCCCCTAGCTCATGCTGCAGACCTCCTTGGGGTCTGTGAGCCTGCAGATGAGAGCTGACAGATGGAAGTGTGCCAGGCCCACAAGGAGCTACCTGTTCTCCTGGACTTGCCAGGTGTAGTTGGGGGACACCCAGGGCTGTCTCCAGCCAACACAGAATCACAAATCCTATGCACTGATCTGATTTTGAAAGCCCCTCCAGGAGTCTTTTCAAGGGGTGCATTGTGATGTGATGTTAGAGAAGAAGGTTTGCAGAAACCTACTTCTGGTCTGGACTCAGCCGCTTAGATGACCTTGAACAAGTCTGTACCTGTCTGGTCTCTGTTTCCTCATCTGTGTAATGACAAGACTGGACCTGTTTGTATTTAAGGTCCCTTCTACCTCTGTCTGTGAGTTTATGAAACTTCAACTGAAGAAATTGTTCTTAATACAAAAATTGGGTTAATATGATGAAAGGCAATATCACAGTCCTTGGAGTTTTCTATCTCAAGACTTTCTGGAAGTAGGCTAGGTCCACATTTTCAGTATTTGATAGTATTTGAATATTAAAATACAGATACACACTATAATGCACTTAGAGGAAATGCAGAAAATGAAGTTCTAAATTGTGTCTCTTGTGCCATGCTCAGAAAAAAGATGGAAAAGTCACTGCATCAGCAGGGGAATTTGTCTGATTATCTGAGCCCAGGGGTCTGGCTCAGTTACACCATAAGTCCAAAGTAATCTATGATTGCAGTCAACATTTTCCACCTGCCAGATGTGTCAAGAGCTGTGGGCCCAGAACTAGAAGATGACTCCTGGTCTTGGGAATGCACTGTGTGAAGCAGAACCCAGATAAGGTACAGCAGACTTCATCTTCTCTTTCCATCTGGCAGGATGATGGGCTCCCATCGGACTCCTCTGACCAGCCGCCCCTCTCCTTGGGAACTGCGTGTTTCTCTTCATCCCTACAAAGTGTGAACTGCCCATTACCTAATCATAGACAGATTTAACATTCCTACTCTCTCTTCCCCAGAGGGAACTAACTGCCTTAGTTACCAGTCCCAAGAGAGTGGGGTTGTTTCTGTTTAGCTTATGTATATTGCCCAGAACATCTACATGCAACTCTGAGCTTAGGAAGGGCTTTGGGATAATAACAATGGTAACATCTGAGCTTCTGTAAATGCACAGCATGAGCAGAGTTGTCTATGTCTTCCTGCTACCTAGCCAGGACCATCTCAAGGTCTTTGCCATCCAGTAGTCCCTACCCCATTGCCACCTGCTGTTCTCAAAAGACTGGACTAATAACACCTCTCATTCCTTGAGGATTTTCTCTTGCCAGCCCCTTAACATACTTCATCCTGATAGAACCTGATATCTCTCTGTAAGGTAAGTATGATTAAAATTCTCATCATACAGATGAGGAAACTGAGTTTGGGAAAGGTTAAACAACTTGGATCAAGGTCTAGTATAATTAGAGACCTTTACCTATACCACATTGCCCAGCTAGGCCTTACTCTTAATGGTCTGTCACCAACAGATGGTAACCTAAATCACCTCCCAGGAACATGTTCATCATTTTAACATTTATCACTCATTCCTTCACTCATCCATTCATGTTTTTCACTCATTCATTCTCATCTATTGATTACCCTGTAGCAGGCTCTGAGTCAACACTGAAAAATGGAAACACAAAGAAGACATGGACCCCCCCCCTCCCCCGTTAATGAATGTGCTTCCAATGGTGGGATTTCAGTCACAGTAACAGGCAGTAAAGGAGGGTATTTTGGGTTAGATCCAATCTCCCTCAAAATAAGACTACATAGCAATGTGAGCTTAAGTAAGCTCCTGAGCCATTCTGGGCCTGGCAATTAATAGGGGTGATCAGTCAGTTCTACATCTGACTATCTCTGGCTCTCTGCCTTCCCTAACCCATGTCACAGATGATGTGTGGCATGAGACAGCCAATCTAAGAGTTCCAAAGCACCAGCTGTAAGCAATGCCTAGATGGGCACCAAGTCTTTTTTGATGTTAACCCCAGTTGCTAGCCCAGAATAAGGTAAATGGTAGCTCCTCATTGATTGTCTGTTGAATAAAGGAAGACCAATTTTTGGCTGAATTCTTTGCAGGGATGCCCCAAAACATTTCTGTTTCAATCAGAGAGCTCTATAGGTGGGATTTTTATCTCATAAAGATTAAGTTCAGGCTTCCAGTTCCAGAAAAGGTGGAGTAACAGGGACTGCATTTACTTTCCCAACTGAAATAATAAAAAATCCAAACAAAATAGATTTTTAAAAAATGCTTTTGAAGACACTGGCCATCGGGCAATGAAGGACAATGAGCCTTCGGCAGGGTCAGGACTAGGCTAAGCTAATGACTCTCGGTACTAGCCCTGTACTTGCATAACTCTGCGAGTGTCTTCTTAAGGTTGAGACACCTAAGATTTAAAGAGATTTAAAGAGAAATCCATTATGAAAACTGTGTATCAGAGAGCAATTATCTTCTTAAGTTTTGTACCCTAGGGCCCTTACTCATCTCACCCTAGCCCAAAGCCTGTCTTGCGACAAATGGGAAACAAACAAAAGGCACCCTATTATTGCCTAGAGAGTTTTCAGGCCAGGACACAGGAAGGGGAAAGTCTGGCAGACTCTCCAAGTTGAGGTAACCCAACTATATGCTGTCTATAAGAAGTATAGTTTAAACATTATGACACAAAAGGCTAGAAAAATATATACCATGTTAATATTAGTCAAAAGAAAGTTTGCATATTAATATCAGGCCCAGTCTATTTTAGAACAAAGAATATTAATGAAAATTAAAAAATAATTCACAATGACAAAGAAGTCAATTCATCAATATGATAATAATAATCCTAAATACTTATCACATAAAAACAGGGCTTTAAAATGCATGAAGCCAAACAGATAGAAATGTAAGGAGAAATAGACAAATCCATAGTCCTACTCAAAGACTTTAATATCTGCCTATCAATAACTAATAAAACAAGTAGATTGAAATCAGTAAAGATACAGAAGTAAACAACACTTTCAATCATCTTGACCTAATTGACATTTGTAGAATACTCTATCCAACAAAAGCTAAATACACTTTCTTTTCAAGTGCACATGCAGTATTTACCAAGATGGTCCATATCCTGATCCATAACACAGTTTCAATAAATTTTAAAGGATTCAAGTCATATAAGCTACGTACTTTAACCACAGCGAACTGCATTAGAACCAATAACAGAAAGACCTCTGGAATATCCCCAAGTATGTGAAAACTACATAACATACTCCTAAATAACTCGTGGGTCAAAGAAGAAACAGAAAGGGAAATGAAAAAGTATTTTGAACTAAGTGAAAATAAAAGCACAATATATCAAATTTGGTAGGTCATTGCTAACATAGTACCCAGGGAAAAAAATTATCTCACACGTATAAGAGAAGAAAGATCTCAAATCAATGACCTCAGCCTCTACCTTAAGAAACTAGAAAAAGAAAAGCAAATTACACCCAAAGTAAGGAGAAAAAAATACTAAGTCTAAGCAGAAATCAATGAAATAGAAAACAGAAAAACAATAGAGAAAATTAACAAAAATAGAACCTGGTTTTTAAAGATCAATAAAGAGCGAAGACACGAATTGTAATAGCAGAAATTTGAGAGGTGACACATTGCAAATTCTATAGACATTAAAAGGCTAAGAGAAAGTATGAACAATCTAATGGCAGAAAATGTGACAATTTAGATGAGATGGACAAATTCCTTAAAAATCACTAAATATCAAAGATGAGTCGAGAGGAAATAAGTAGGGGCGCCTGGGTGGCTTAGTAGGTTAAGTCTCTGCATTCAACTCAGGTCATGATCCAGGGTCCTGGGATCAAGCCCTGAACTGGGCTTCCTCTTCAGCAGGAAGCCTGCTTCTCCTTCTCTCATTCCCCCTGCTTGTGTTCCCTCTCTTGCTGTGTCTCTCTCTGTCAAATAAATAAATCCTTAAAAAAAAAAAAAAAAGAGCAAATAGGTAAAATGGGTAACACAACTAAAGAAATTAAACAGACAGTGACAACCCTTCCTACAAGAAAACTCATGGACCAGATAGATGGCTGTATTGAAGAATACTACAAATATTTAAAGAATAATTAATACTGGTTCTATGCAAACTCTCCAGAAACCAGAAAAATATGACATACTTCCCAACATACTCTATGAGGCGAGGATTACCTGCTACCAAACCTGGACAAAGACATTACAAGAAAAGAAAAAGGCCAATATCCTTCATGAACACAGATGCAAAAATTCTTCAGGAAATTTCAGCAGATTGAATCTAACACTCATATATAAACAGAATAAATACATCCTGACCAAGTGGAGTTCTAGCCCAGGAATGTGAAAATGGTTTAACATTTGAAAATCAACAATGTAATTCATCATCTTAACAAATTAAAAGAGATAACCCTTATGATCATCTCAGTAGATGCAGAAAAAGCATTTGACAAAACCCTACATCCACTCCTGTGGGAACTCTCAGAAAACCAGGAATAGGAAGGAGTTTGCCCAACCTGAAAAAGGACATCTACAAAAAACAACAGCTGATACCATACTTAATGGTAATAAGCCAGATGCTTTTCCCCTATGATCAAGAAAAAGACAAGAATGTCTACTCTTAATGCTTCTATCTAACACTATGTTGGAGATTCTAGCCAGTCTGTTGAGGCAAGAAAAGAAATAGAAAATGACCAGATTGGGCATGGAAAAAGTAAAATTATCTTAACTCCCAGGTGACATGATTGTCTATGTAGAAACTCTGCTGAAATTCACAAAAAGTTACTAGAACTAATAAGTAAGTTTGACAAGGCTAAGAGTTACAAGCTTTCTCTACAAAAATCAATTGATTGATTTCTGTACAGCAGAAACAAAAACTTAAAGTTGAAATAAAAATACCATTTACAATATCATAAAAAATACAAAATCCTTAGGGATATAGCTGACAAAAATGTATGATACTTATATACAGAAAGCTTCAAAATATTGATGAGAGAAATTAAAGAAGACCAAATCAAGTCAGTAGATATTCATGTTCATGGTTTGGAAGACTCAGTACTATTAAGATGTCATTTCTCCCTAAATTCATCTCTAGATTTATCTCAATCTCAATCAAAATCTCAGCAGGCTTTTTATAGAAATTGACAAGCCAATCTAAGATTCATATTGAAATGCAAGGGGCCTAGAATGGCCAAAATAATTTTGAAAAAGAAGAACAATATTGGAAAACTAACACTATCTGATTTCAAAACTTACTATAAAGCTATAGTAATAAAGGCACTGACTATGGTACTGGCGCAAAGATAAGAAAAAAAGATAAATGGAACAAAATAGAGAATGGAGAATCCAGAAATAGATCTATATATATATATATGTAACTGATTTTTTATAAGAATGCAAAGGCAATGCAGTGGAGAAAGGATAATCTCCCCAGCAAATGGGACTGGAATAATTGGATATCCATTTGCAAAAAAAGAATGTCAATGCGTACCTTATACCACATACAAAAGTTGGCTCGAAATGGATCACAGACCTAAATGTAATGACTAAAAATATAAAAATACAAGTAGAAAACAGCCTTATGACCTTGGCTTAGGCAAAGATTCCTTAGGTAGAACAACAAGAGCATAATATTTCAAAAAATTGATAAATTGGACTTCATGAAAATTGAAAGTTTCTGTTGTTCCAAAGATACCATTTAAGTATAGAAAGGGAAAAAATAATTGCAAAGCATGTATCTGACAGAGGATTTTGATCCAGAATACATGAAGAACACTTAGAACTCATTACTGAGAAAACAAAGAACTCAACTTTATAAATGGGCAAAACACATGAACAGCCACTTCATCAAATAAGATGTACGGATATCAGATAGCTACATGAAAATGTTCAACGTCATTAGTCAGAAGGGAAATTCAGTCTAAAGCCATAATGAGACACTGCTACACACCTTTTAGAAGGGTTAAAATGAGGTGTACGTGGGTGGCTTAGTCGGTTAAGCATCCAACTCTTGATCTCAGCTCAGGTCTTGATCTCAGGGTCATGAGATCAAGCCCTCCGTTGAAAAGAATAGCTTTAAAAAATGGCTAAAATGAAAAGATTGATATACCAAGTCTTAGCAAAGACATGGAGCTCTTGGATGGACATTCACACACCATCAGTGGGAATGGGAAATGGTACAGTCCCTTTGGAAAACATCCGGAGGTTTCTTTAAAAAAGTCAAACAAACTTCTATCCTGCCATTCCACGCCTAAACAGTGACCCAAGAAACTATCCTGCCATGCCACTCCTAAATATTTACCCAAGAGAATAAAAAATTCTGTCCACACAAAGACTTGTACATGAACATTCACAGAAGCTTTATTTGTAGTGGCCAAAACAACACAAATACTCATCAGCGGGTGGATGGGATAGGCGAGCAGTCACATACACACATGATGGAACGCTACTCTGCATTAAAAGGAATAAACTATTGATCCAAGCAAAATGGGTAAGTCTTGAAATTGATTATTTCAACTGTGAGCAGACAAAACAAAACAAAACAAAACAAAAACGTGGTATGTGAGCAAAAAAAGCCAGACAGAAAGAGTATGTAGTTTTTGATTCCATTTATATAAAATTGTAAAAATAAAGACTAGCTTATAGTGACAGAAAAAAGATAAGGGAGGGTGAAGAAGGGTGAAGAGAGATTATAAATGGGTAAGAGGGGAGTTTTGGGGGGTGTGGATACATCCACAGTCTTAAGTGTGATCATTTCATGGAAATATATATATGCGCATATATGTATGTGTGTACATCTGTACCTATGTGTATGTATGTCCATATACAGGTATATGCATACACACATAGATATCCATCCATACATACATATGTACATACAAATATATATCTGAACTTACCAAATTATATAATTTTTTTTTTTTTTTTTAAAGAAAGAGAGAGCATGAGCAGAGTGTGGCAGAATGGGAGAAACAGAGAATCCCAAGCAGGCTCCATGTGCTGAGCGTGGACCTGGACACGGAGCCCAGCTCAGAGCCAAGGTGAGGCTCGAGCCCATAACCCTGACATCCGACCTGGGCTAAAACCCAGAGTCAGATGTTCTACCCACTAAGCCACCTAGGTGTCTCTCAAATTGTACACCTTAAATATGTAGTTTTTTGTATGTCCATAGCTGAATAGATCTATTTAAAAAGAGAGAGATGATAGAGGCAGGTCAGTACCTTGTCCTATTCCCGGACTTGCAGGTCTAACCCCGCCTACTGTATCTATCCCCAGGAGCCTGATTCTTCCTTCTTTTTTTTTTTTTTTAAAGATTTTATTTATTTATTTGATAGATGGAGATCACAAGTAGGCAGAGAAGCAGGCAGAGAGAGGGGAGGAAGCAGGCTCCCTGCCGAGCAGAGAGCCCAATACGGGGCTCGATCCCAGGGCCCTGGGATCATGACCTGAGCCGAAGGCAGAGGCTTTAACCCACTGAGCCACCCAGGCGCCCCCTGATTCTTCCTTCTAAATGCAACTCCAACAAGCAGAAAATTAAGTAATTTCCCTGAGAAAATCTTCAGTCCCTTACTGTAGGGAGCTCAGTGGACTCTGCAAGTAAGAGGACGGGGCAGACCATTCATTCAGCCCCCTTTCTCTTACCCCTTCTCCCCTGGCTTGGCCTGTGATCTCTGCACAGCATCTGTGGGTTTTCCAAGGGAAACAGAAAACAAAACAACAGAAGGGCTTCTGCTTTTGTTTCAAAAATAAAATGGCAGCCATGTGACTGGCTTGGCTGTTTCATACTTGGGTGAAGCCCAGCGTTGCTCTGGGCTCAAGGCTGCACCCAGCTTTCTGCCTCGAACACTTATTAGACCAATGGACAGTACGGCCATACAGGGGAACCGGTGGGGTAGATCCCAGAAGGAAAGGGGAAATGCCATCGCCATCACAAGGGGAACAGTTCGATCTGAACTTGCGGACCACTCTTCTCCCTCCAGAGTGGTTCCATAAAAGCCTTTATACACAGATGGAAATAATCCAGCTCTCAAACATTTCCAGGAACATTTCCCAGATTTCCGAAGTCATTCTAGCCGCTTAGTAACTGCTACAGTCGGAAAGGTCATAGATCAAACTTAAATCCCTCCTAGAGCTTCTGAGCTAATTGCCCCCTTACTCAGGACTCGGTGGAGATGGAGGGCAGCTGGTACCCCCCACACACTGCACGCCCGCTGAGCCCTTGAAAGCAGCTACTAAATCACCCCGATCCCCCCCGAATTTCTCCTGCAGCAGGCAGTTGGGAAATTGAAAGCACAAAAGGCATCTTGGGGATCCGCTGGAATCTCTGTAATCATCCCGGCTTCAATGGAGGTGTTCTCCATACATCCAGGGGCTCAGCCATTTACTCTGAGTGGACAGAGTCAAAAGAAGTTGGGGGGGGCGGGTGGGCAAGCAGGTGTCCAACTGCAGAGGGCGCAGGAGGGGCAAGGATCAAAGCACCGAGTACTAAGATGCATAGAATGTCAGGGTTCCCGTCGCAGCCCATTTCAAGCTACCAGCAATCAGCCCTCACTGAGAAGAAATTGTGAAGCTGATGTTTCTGCACAGGGTGTCCTGATTTTCTGATCTTCCCCAGGACTGTCTGCACAGGCGATGGGAGCTGATGTCTCCTTAGGCTCTGTCCCTGCCTGAGACTTCAGGGGCACAGTCCACTTCAAATGCATCTTTAAAAAAAAAAAAAAAAGATTTTATTTATTTATTTGAGAGAAAGAGAGTAGTGGGGGTAGGGGGCTAATGGAGAAGCACAATCCCCATAGAGCAGGGAGTCCGGTGCTGGACTCAAACCCACGATCCTGGGATCATGACCTAAACCACTGAGCCACCTAGGTGCCCCCTTAAATGCATCTTAGTACTTGGGGAAAACATGCTGTGACCAAACCTCAGGGTTTCATAGGTGGCCTGCCCGTTATCCATGCGCATGGTCCTCCCCTCCTCCGCACAGCTCTAGGCAGACCCTCTGGTGGGACCAGGACAGTGAGGCGGGCAAATGGCTCCTTTTGGTGGGAACAAAGATGGTGCTCTGCAGGACCCCTTTCAGCACCGCACGTGCTCAAGACTAAGGATTTAAAGCACAAGAACCAGAGCAGTCTGGAAAGGGCATCTTCCCTGTGCTGCACGCCTTTGTTACCTACTTCTTGGACACAGTGCAGGGGGCCTTTGCAACAACCCCACCCCTTCTCCAACTGGCCTCTTATTGTGGTGGATAAGAACTCCAAGGCCAGGCTGCCCACAGCACGAGCTACATGGCCACAGATACGTTTCTTAAGCTCTCTATGCCCTGCTTTCCCATCCGTAAGATGTTAGCTATAGTTATTATTTTTTTTAATTTTTTTAATTTCTTTTCAGCATAGCAATATTCATTGTTTTTGCACATTATTTTTTTTTTTAAGATTTATTGTTTAGGGGCGCCTGGGTGGCTCAGTTGGTTAAGCGACTGCCTTCAGCTCGGGTCATGATCCCAGGGTCCTGGGATTGAATCCCGCATCAGGCTCCCTGCCCCATGGGGAGTCGGCTCCCTCTGACCTTCTCCCCTTTCATGCTCTCTCTCACTGTCTCTCTCTCAAATAAATAAATAAAATATTTAAAAATTAAAAAAAAAATTTATTGTTTAGTCATCCCTACACCCAGCGTGGGTCTTGAACTCATAACCCCGAGATCAAGAGCCACCTGCTCCGCCGACTGAGCCAGCCGGGTGCCCCTGATTATCATTCCTATTATGGAACTCAGGGGGCTTGCTCCCCTCCAGATCAGGAAGCCCGTCCATCAACCAGTGGCTGCCAGAGCTGGGTGGGACTTAGTGGTGTAATGTCACCCACCCAAGATCACTGGGAAGGCCACTTGCCTCATCAGCCCACATAAAGGTGCAGGTATACGGAAGGAAGCGGCTTTGGGAGAGCCTTCTTACCACTCCGCTGCCTGCTGTCGCTTATGCAACAGCTCTATCCTGCCTCCTCTTCCCTCCAATTAGGTCCAATTTCCTTGTTCTCGCCTTAAGGGAGACAGGGAACAGCTGTCTTCTACCTCCATAAAATAACTCTTCCAGGTCTGGACAACTATTATTAAACATCCCCCTTCACACGTCTCTTGCTCTATTATAAGATACATGAAAGGCCCCGATAATGGTTTGAGGTCTCTGTGAGATGGTTGCTGTTCACCCCAATTCCTCTAATAATTAGTGGTTGTAAACCACTTTGGAGATAAAAGGCATTTTATAAGAGCTAAGTCCTATTATGATTAGCTTTCCAATATTTCCTAGCTGATGTTGATGAGCACATGAAAGCCAAACACCGCCCCAGCGTGATATCGGGTGGTTAATTAGATGGAGTTCAAGGCGGCTGGTGTATATTAAAGAAACTGCTGCAAAATTTAACAACATTAAAAAAGTGCCTGCTTTCTTTCTAGCACAAACAAGCTCTTTTCAAAGGCTGTCAGGGTTGACGCCTGCGAGACAAGGGCCCGGTGAGGACCAAGAGCTCATCGACCCTCTGGGCCTGGAAGAGAAAGACACAGTGATGACACCTGACTTTGTATAAAGGTCCAGTGTCAGCAGGAGACTAGGGACCCTGTCTCATTGTATCAGGTTTGGCTATCCTTCTGTGATATGAGCAAGTGAAGTAACGCCATCCCCACTTTGCAGACGAGGAAGCTGCAAGTGAGTTTTAGAGGCGGACGGCAGCGCGTACAGCAGGACAAAGTTGAGACAGAAGTGATGGGGTGACACTATTGAGGCCCCGCCCACATCCCCTGGGATATTTGTGCCCTTCCCCTCAGCGTCCGCATGCCTTTGCTTCTAACTCCCTGCACCTGTGCCTCTTAGAAGGCCGGCCCTTGGGCTGCAGCCCTGGCTTTGCCCACACAGACAGAGCCAGAAGGGCGCAGGTTCGCTGGTCACCTCAAAACAGTGGGAAGCCAATGACAGACTGGAGGAGAGCGTGAAAGCCCAGCGGGGACAAACTCTGAGCTGTGATTTACAGCTTAGATCACTTCTGTGGGACCAAGCTGAGGCTAGAACGCCACCTGACACGGCCCTTGGCCACTTCTCTCTTGTCCTGCTTCCCACCCTTAACTACGTTGTCTCCGGAGCATTGCCTTAATTCCATCAGCTTGCATGTGAGTCCCCCTCTCAGGATCTGCTTCTGGGGAACCCAGACTAAGATGACTCTCAACTCAGCATTCATGAGAACATTAAATACATTCTCCCAGGTCTCCTCAATTCCAAACCTTCCTTTCCAGACCTCCAACCTAAGATATCCATGGATCTCTGTGTCCGGCCTCCCCTCCATCCCACGCCCCCGCCGCCACCAAGGCCCTTTACTCTCAGAGTCTCGGTTTTCCTTGGGATTGTGATGTCCTAACTGCTTCTAGAAAAACTAACCTCTGGGCTCTCCATGCGTCCATGGAAAGCCGTGGACCAGGCAGATGGTGTGAGAGATACAAAGATATATTTAAGACTATCCCTTTCCTCAATGAATTTACAATTTTGCAGGAGGACAAGATACAAACACAGGAGGTAGGTGATGAGAGCCACGTGGGTGTACACGAAGAAAGTTGCCTGAACAAGCAACTCTGAGAATGGTCCCCCAAAACAAGGCGACTGTCCACAGTGCTTCACGCCACCCAATTCTGGCTTTTTCATTTCACCTTACATGTTCAAGCAAACAGAGGTCAGCTCTGGCAGAGATAATCCGAATGAGTAGGTAACTCAAAAAAGCTCAGCTTGCATTTAACTCTGGTCTGCATTATTTTTTTTAAATAGTACTTCCTTGGGGAACAGCTTCAGAGAGGTCAAGTAATTTGTCTCAGGAAAACAGCTAATTAGCGACAGAGTGTGAATTCAATCTTAAGCCTGCCTGACTCTTTAAAACCTCAGTTTCTCTACCTGTTAAATGGGACCAATGATTCCCATCTTACCGAATTGTGATAAGAATTAAAAAAAAATAATATACAGAGGGTAAAAAAAATCCGATATAATAAGCAGGATGTAGTAGGTGATAAGTATTATTACTTATTATTACTTATAAGTATATAAGTATTATTCCCAGAGGTAATGTTATTGAACCTCAGGGTATGAATATTTTTATATGCATTTTTTTTAATTTTTTATTTTTTTAAAGATTTTATTTTTTAATTTGACAGACAAAGATTACAAGTAGGCAGAGAGGCAGGCAGAGAGAGAGGAAGGGAAGCAGGCTACCTGCTGAGCAGAGAGCCCGATGTGGGGCTCGATCCCAGGACCCTGAGAGCATGACCTGAGCCGAAGGCAGAGACTTTAACCCACTGAGCCACCCAGGCGCCCCATATGTATATTTTAAAGGCTCTTAATACAGACTACCACACTGCTTTCCAATAAATAAACAAATAAATAAATCCCTCAAAACTTCAAACACAGTTAAGCAAGGCATGACAGCATCACCAAGGGGACCTGACCATGCCTCCTTTCGGCTTTTAGGATAAATCTGACATCGGCACAATGACCACCACCTCTTTACAGACCTCTTCTCCCACCTTCCTCACTGCATTTGCTGCCCTCAAATGATTTCCTATCCTCTCAGCAGCGTAATGCCTCAGCATCTTCAAACATACGTTTACTTGCCTGGCATGCCCCTCCCCTTGTCTACGCTAAGTCCCACAAACACTGAAGAGTTCCATTTAAGGGTCACCTTCTCTGAGCATTCACCTTGACCTCGGCACAGTCTTTAATGCTTACATGCTCTTCCTCAGGGCTCCCAGAGCCTCCTAGACTCAGCCTGCTGCAGGAATTAGTCATGTAGAGATTTGCTTGTCAGTACTCCTCTGTCCCTCTCTTTCTCTCTCTCAACCTCTCTCTCTGTCTCTCACCACCTGCAGATGCCTTGGAAAGAATGGATCACATCTCATTCCCTGCAGTTAGCAAAATATCTGGCTCACTGGCAAAGCTAAATGGAAGAACATCTACAAAGAATAATTAAAAAAAAAAAAAGTGAGCCTATGTTCTCGTTTCTGATTTAAGCTATAGCAGATAAGAAAACCAAGGGCCACGGTGCCATGTATCTTCTACCCTACTCCAAGAGCTAAATTCAAACATTTTCTCCCTGGTCACAGTCCTGCAGGAATCATGATGACTTTGGATAGCATCGTCTTATCATGAATTTAATGGCTGGTAGAAAAGGAAAGGGGAAGAAGGGCAACGAGGACTCCGAACTGCAGAGATAAGCCTGCCTTGCAGCTTGGCCAACAGTCTCTAACCTTGCCTCCTCACACCTCTGCCTGAGTTCTTCCTCTGTTACCCATTCTTGCTCGGTCTCAAGCTTCTCTATCAAGAGGCTGGCAGGAACCACAGTGTCCTAAAAGGTTCTGAGCAGGCATCAAAAAATCGGATTCAAGTGCTGGGAAAATGGGTTCATTTCTCTGAAAAGGTACAAATAACCGTTGCTTACCCATTCCAACGGAGGAAGGTCAGATGAAACACGAGATGTGAAAGTGAATTCCAATGCTATATACAAATACAAATATATCCTTATCATTGTGAGGGAAGAGGTCAGAGAGCAGAGGAAGGACAACAGAAGACAGCGGGCATGCTCCATGGGGGCATCGGCTCCTGTGAGTGACTGTGGAACAGCAAACCACACACACAGACCACCAAAGGTTCCAGGCTTTTCTGCACTATGCAAAAGAGCTAGAACAAATGACAAACTTTCTCCTGCAGAGGCATTGCTCAAACAAATGTAAGTGATATCTACTTATTTCACCAATTTCCTCAATGTTGGAGAACTGACCTCTGTCATCTAGGTTTTAAGGAATGGGGTACCCGGGACGCCTGTGTGGCTCAGTTGGTTAAGTGGCTGCCTTCGGCTCACGTCATGATCCTGGAGTCCCGGGATGGAGTCCTGCATCGGGCTCCCAGCTCCATGGGGAGTCTGCTTCTCCCTCTGACCTCTCCCTCTCATGCTTTCTCTCACTCTCATTCTCTCTCTCTCAAGTAGAAGAATAAAATCTTAAATAAAAAAGAAATGGGGTACCCATATCCCTGATGAGTACGGATGTAAAAATTCTCAACAAAATACTAGCAAAGCAAATTCAGTCCTGTTAAAAGGATCAGACACCATGATCAAGTGGGATTCATCTCTAGGTTGCACAGATGGTTCAACATATGCAAATCAATGAATATGATACACCACATCAATGAAATGAATTATTATAAAATCATATGATCACCTCAATGGATGCAGAAAAAGCATTTGACAAAATTCAACATCCATTCATGATAAAAACTCTCAAAAAAATTGGGTATAAAAAAAGCACCTCAACATAATAGAGGCCATATATGAAAAGCTCACAGTTGACATCATACTGGCTGGTGGAGGGTTGAGAGCTTTTCCTCTAAGATCAGGAACAAGACAGGGAGACCATCGTCACCACTCCTACTCAACACAGCACCAGAAGTTCCAGCCACAGCCATCAGGCACAAAAAACAGGTAAAGGGGATCCAAACCAGAGAGGAAGAAGTAAAATCATCTGTGTGTTGATAACATGATTTTACATACAGAAAATCCTAAAGAGTCCACCAAAAAACTGTTAGATGGGACCAAAAAATTCAGTAAAGTCGCAGGATACAAAACAATACACAAAATCCGTAGTACATTTATACACTAACAACACAACTCTTGAGGGTGTTACGCTGAGTGAAATCCATCAGAGGAAGACAAATACTGTATGATCTCTCTTATAGGTGGAATCTAAAAAAATAGAATTCATAGAAGCAGAGAACAGACTGGTGGCTGCCAGGGATGGGGAACGGGGGCGGGGGAGGGGGCATGGGTGAAGGGGGTCAAAAATCACAAATGTCTAGTTATGCGATGAACAAATCCTGGGGATGTGACGTACAAGTGTAATGTACAATATTGCATATTTAAAAGTGGGTGAGTGAGCAGACCTATAAGTTCTTATCGCAGGAGGAAAATTGTAACTCTGTGCTGTGATAGGTGTGAACAAAACTAAGTGTGCTAATCATTTTTCAGTTATACATATAGGACATCATTCTATTGTACGCCTTAAACTTATGCAATGTTATATGTTCATTAACGTATTTCAAGAAAGCTGGAATAAAAAAAAAAAAAAAAAAGACAAAAGAAACTGTTCCCAAGAAGACATGGGAGAAACGGCCTGTCTGAAGACTTGGGTTTTCTAATCCAAGCACTTGCTGATGATTCCCACAGGTATTAAAAACAGGAGCAGCAGAACCACCCCAGGCCTGAATCCACGGGCCGGGGATGCAGTCTTCCCACCTTTGGTTTTTATCACTCACCTCGCGGGTCCTGACCCGGCAGAGGATGTGTGACTCCTCACGTCTGGAGGGCACTCGCTACTGGAAATCTGAATTCCACTTGGAAACACACAGAGATGAATCACACCTTGTTTTCCACCAGGGGGCCACAGTGGAAGGGCAGGTTTTGTGCTAATTTGGGGAACATTGGAGGAAATGCCCCTCCCAGTAGAGCTGCCAGTAGAAAACAGGCCTAGTTCCATCTTTTTCCAGGTTTTAGAGAGGAGGAGAAGTAGAGAGGTAGCCATGGGAAGTGTGTTTAGCGGCCTGAGTCTGGACACTGTCCAGCCAGGGAAGGCAGAGCCTTGTACATGGGAAGGGGTAGCCTAGAGCTAACCAAATAGCCCCTCTCAAAGCCCGAGCTCTCAGCAGTGCTCTTGAAGCTCCTCTGTACCCAAGCTACAGATGCCATCCGCACTGCCGAAGCTCCTCTTTAAAACACACATGCAGAGTTGCGACCAGTATCACTGTCTTACCTAAGAAGGCAAGGCAGTAGTCTTGCCAAGAAAAGCCTAAGAGCCCCACCAGGAAAGCAAGCTGAGAGGTGCTGGAGGGAGAACGGCTCTGGGTAGGCGACCTTATCGAGTGCAGTATGGGGATGTTACGACCGTGGACCTGGAGAGGATATTTGCAGAAAGCACTGGCCACGGGCTAAATAGCACGGTCTGAGAGTGTGCTTAAAATCACTGAGGTAGCAGTGGTGATTCAATGGGGCTAGGATTATCTCTCACACCCTGCTGAGGCCCCGTCTCCACCTACAGCTGGATCTGGCAGACCCGATGTATCTGGCCAGTGAATTTGGCCTCTGTACAGCTCATACGCACAAGTCATCCAAAGCGAACGTTTCCTATTCTACGAGGGGTAATACGGCACTTGGGTGCTCCTTCCCTCATCCAATACATATTTACTATGTGCAGGTACTGTCTGAAGTGCCGAAAGGCAGCAGGAAGTCAAATCCAGCAAGCTTTTGACCTTGTGGAACTTACAGTCCAGTGGAGAGACACAACACATCCATAAACCCTGTAAGTACTTTCAGATAGTGACGAGTGCTGGAAGACGATACCCACCCGCCCTAAGTCACCTCTCCGTACCCCTCACTGACATCCCTGCCAAGGGTGCTGCGAGCACCCAGAGCTGGGAGGCTCCACCCTCTAGTGGTTTCCCAGGCAGCAGCCTTCGCAAAGTCTGCAAGTGGGAGAACAGGAGGGAAATGTTACCCCGTCTGCCCCCAGCTGCCGATACCTGGGAAGCTTAGGTCATATCTATTTAGAAACGAAAAATTACTTGAGCTATACACAGAGACATGGATAGTATTATTGCTAGATGGTAATCTTCAGAGAGAATTTATTTTTATTTTCTTCTGAATTTGCTAATGCTTTTATTATTACAAGGTATTAGTCTGGCAGTAATGGAAAAAAATCTCTTTTTAAATAAGAAGATTAGCCTCGCCAAATCAAATTAATAAGAAATACAATGGAGAGGGCGCCTGGGTGGCTCAGTCGGTTAAGCATCTGCCTTCGGCTCAGGCTATTGTCCCGGAGTCCTGGAATTGGGATCCAGCCCAGCGTTCTACTCAGTGGGGACTCTGCTTCTTCCTCTGACCCTCCCCCTGTTCATGCTCACTCTCTCTCTCTCTCTTGCAATTGAATAAATAAAGTCTTAAGAAAAAAAAAAAAAGAAATATATTTGGACAGCTAGGCAGGGACCAGATCTCAGGGTGGTGAATAACATCTTACCACACCACTTTGTGGTTTATAAAGCAATTGCACCAAATTGTCTCTCAACCCTCACAAGACTTTCTCAAGGTTACGCAGAAAATAAACCTCAGTGCAGGAGAATACTTGACTGTTAGGTCCTTGACTCCTTGGCCAGGATGTTTTCTCATTATTCCACCTGCCCTTTGGTAACTGACCTCATTTCTCTTTATAGCTGAAGCCTCCAGAAAGCCTCCGAGCACCCCAGGTCCTAACTCCCTCTCTCTCTGCCTTCACCCTCCCCTAAAGGGACCACACTGACTTGTTCGTTCAAATGTGCATTTACTGAGCCCATGCCAGGTTCTGAGCACCGTACTAGGCGCTCAAGGTACTGTGGAGAATCAAAAAGTTCCCCCAGGGCTGGAAAGAGGCTTTAACTAATGAATGAGTATATGATACAAATGTAACCGCAGTGAAATAAAAGTGAAGAGAGTTATGCAAAAAAATTAGCACCAAAGGGAATGGATTGGGACTGTGGCACGACTAGCCCTTAGCTCAGTAATAAGCAACACACTGTCACTGAGTCCCCAAAGCAAGTCAGGCAGACATTCTAGTTGGAGGCCAAGATGACAACAGCCCAAACCTCAGAAAAGGCATATTCTGGATGGAGAGGCAGTGGGCAAAGCCACGCGAAAAGTTAATTAAGGGCTTCATGCATGCTAACAGTAATGAAACAGTCCCTGAATCCTTCTCTGGGACAGAGAAGAGTTGACCTACTCCATCATCAGAGCTAGAGGTCATTCTCAGAAGTCTGGGAACAGGAGAGGAGAGCAGGGCCACACACAATGTGCATTTAACCATACAGGACGGGGCTTCCCTGTCTGGGCGGCACGGGCTTGACCACGGGACTGCAGGACATTACAGGTGGAGAGGACTGGAGGGGGCCGGCCAGCAGGAAAGTCTTCCGCCCAGAAGGTGGGAACTGAGTGGCCTTGGAGAGGGAATGGGATTTGGGGTAATCTCATTTAGCAAGGACACCAGGATATCCGGGAACCTGGGGAACAGTCTGGGCCACTTTCTCTTCCAGACCAGGAAAACCAAAACTGGAGGCTGGTTTCCTGGCCTCTCACCTGTCTGGGAACTGGAGTGGGAAGGTCCCTCCAGCACGTCTAAGCATTTGAAGCGTCCCTCTAGTTGTGCTCAAAAGAGCCAGGAGCACTGCTGGCCACCCAAGGCTGAACATAAAGACTGATTTCAGCACCAGCCCGACTGGCAAATGAGCATGCCTGGCTAATTAGCACACCCCTGCATGGGGTTTTTCTACAATATATCCATACATGACGCTCAGAAGCTTCCAGGCGCTGGGAGGCACTGGGGACATAAGATTCACGCCAGGTTCTGTTCTCAGTTGCCGTTTGCTATCACAGCACCGCAGCAGGGATCTGGGCTCTGGGGAGTGCCCTGCGCACACCAGCCACCGAAAGGTAACAGCAGCAATAAATATTTAATAATGGTAGCAAACTCTCATATGGGGCTCGAGAGTCCAGAAAGCCTTTTGTAACTTCTGCTGCATGGATTTCGAAGGCTATGCTGCCTTATTTGTAGTAAGGACAGGCCATGCCTCCTGGACAAGACGTATCCCCCAGACACCTCTCCATGTGACACTGAGGCATCTTCAATGACATCCGCATCTCCAAGGCACTTTGGGCAGTGTGACCTGTGGGTAGCAGAGGGGAGCCTTGGGCGAAAGTCCTGGGAAGCTGTGCTCATCCCGGATCTCGTTCTGTGCCTTCTCTGCTTGAGAAACCCAAGGCTGGGGCTTTAGATGGCCCTGGGTTCAAGTCCCAGCTCTGTCCCTCACGACCTGGGTGACCCTCAGCCAATTACCTGACTTCTCTGGGCCACCTGCTTGCTCCATTAAACATAGGTAATTGGGGTCTGTCTCATAGAGTTGTCCGGAAGATAGTAAGATACAGAGCACATGAAGGGCCTAGTACCGGGCCTGCCTTTACTTAGCGCTCAGTGAGTACGGATTCCATTCACTACGGAAGCTGCAAACCACAGGCGGCCCCTGAGCACCCAAAAGGTGGCCCGTCCCCCTCGAGAAGCATTAAGAATAACCTCTTGCAAGAAAAAAGGGATGTCGAACACCAGATTGACACATTCGTAGACTGACTATGTGTGAAACGATATTTGGGCTATAGCAGGTCAAATGAAATGTTAATAAAATTAAATTTTCCGCTGTTCCTTTTCCTTTTTCCTGATGCGGCTACGAGAATATCGACAAGCAAACGTGAGGCCCATGTCCGATCCCTACAACACAGCACTGCTCTGGCCATGGGAGTTCCACAAAGGCCGAGGCTTTGCGGCTTCGGTTCACTGCTGTGTCCCCAGCATGTGGAACAGGGCCTGAGTCGATGAGGGAGCCTCCAAGTGTGTGAGGAGCTGAAGACCAGGCTCCAGGAGGTGGGGACAATCCTGAGGCAGTCTGGGGGCAGTGTGGGTTTCATACTGTTGAGTAACCTGAGTCTGAGTACTCACAATGTGTCCCCAAAACGGCCAGATTCAAACCAAGTGGGACAAGGGGCTTTGCCTCCCTGCGCCCTGGGCTCCGCGTCTCTTTTGAACTATGGGAACCACGAGCCTGCATCAATTTCTTTTTCCTGGCGTGTAGAGAGAAGAAATCCCAGGCCAGGAGGTTGAGCCCTAAATATTTTCTCAGTCTCCTCTCTACTCTTCTGTTCCCAAAGAGGCTCTCTGGCTGAGATTTCTCCATATTGCCCCAGTCAATAATTTGTTTGTTTAAGGGTCCGCTTTGATTTTACTTAGTTTTAGATGCTTTTCATCAGAAGCCAAAACCTTGCGATCTTTTTCCTTAATCTTGTAATGAAATTCCCTCAGAGATATTTAATTCTAGCTAGAGCCTCCCCTATGCCACAGATCCTTTAAAGAAAAAAGACATCTAAATAACAAACATCCTGCCATCTTCAAATAAAAATCTCCGAAGGCAAACGGGCTTGTCTCCCTTACATCTGCCTCCACTCTCTTGCCAACTATACCGACAAATTTCCTACATTTTGCTTCAAAAAAGGGAAGGTACTCAACATACCACAGCCTCTCATGTTCCCACACATGCCCTGAAGGGATCCTGCCGCTCTGTGAACATTCTCGGCCGTTTTTATGTCAGTCAAACACGCTTGTGTGATCTGCTTGGCTCTCACCTGTGGCCCGCGGAGTGAATTCTCCTCCTGACTTGGTCCCAGCCTCCCTATGCGGAGCTTTCTGGAATAGAGCCGGAGCTATTTCCATTCCCAACCCTGGCTCCAAGGGCTCATGAATTTTAACCTAAGAAAAGAGTAGTTTCCAGGCCAAACTGATTTCTTAGAGAAGATCTCACCCACCTCTCCCCACCCTGGAGTGGAACGCCAACACTATTTTTAATCAGAAAGGATAAAAAAAGATTTACCAGACTCAACCATGTCGTTCCAAAGCAAGAGGAGGGCCTCAGCCAGGTACCAGGGGTAGAGCTGCCTTTTCGAAGCAGCAGACGCAGGGCGCAGAACACACTTCATCACCCACCCGTGTCTCAGCCACTTGTGGCTCTTGCCTTCCTGTCACCCAGCAGACCTGTGCTTGAGGAATGCACACCAGTTTTAAGCAAGCAGCAAGCAACAGGACAAGAAATCTGCTTTTATCCAAAGAGGGGTATGCTGTATTCCAAAGCCAAACAGATTTCACCTGGAGGTCCTCTTCAGCTGACACTCACAGAGGGACCCCTTAGAGCAAGACGTGGCAGGTGCCAGGAATAAAAAGTGAGCAGCCCATTACTCGAGCCCTCACAGTCTAATGGAGATAGATACATGTGACAAAGTTAAATGTTAAGGTTGAATGAGGAAAAGTAGTGTGTGTGTGTGTGTGTGTGTGTGTGTGTGTGTCCTGAAAAATGATGGGAAGAAATATACCCCAGTGTCATGTTATGTTAACATTAAGTGAGCACCTCTGCTTATCGGTTCTATGCGTAAATTTTCTCCTCTTCTTTACTATTTGTTATTTTGTTGGATAGTTCTTTTTATAGCAAACATACATTGCTTATAAATACAGCATGTTTCTCAAGAAAAAACTTCAACAGATTATTATAAAGGACAACTATTTGGATGATAGGCTTTGTGGAGAACAGGGCACATCTATGGGTCCTGCAGTATAGGCAGAATCGGGGAGTGCGGTAAGGGGAGACGACCTCAAGCAAAGGAGCAGCATGAAATGGGCCCCAGAGCTGGAGTGATGGAGAGGACGATTTGGGAAGATGTGAGTAAGAAGACAGTACGCATAGGTACTCACCTAGAGTGAGAAGTAGGGCTTGGGTGCTGGGGGACCTCGAATGCCACACCAAGTAGACTCGGTGGCTTATGCTTTGTGTTCCTATGGCCCTTCGTGTTGGTTGCTAGCATACCACTCATCACACGGCATTATCCTTGGTTGTAACCACGTCTCTCCCCTACGAAATTTTTAGCCCTCAGAGGTAGGGGATCATGGCTCATTCCTTCTGTAACCATAGTACCTAACATAAAACAACTAGCACATTAACAGGAGTCAACAGATGCTTCCTGGGTGAACTGAATTCTAAGAGGATTACTCGATTTTGTAGGTTGTAAGGAGTGGGAGTCACCAAGAGATCCAGAACCGAATGTATTTCAGGCAGTTAATATGCGCCAAGCCCTCCGCTAGCTGCCAGACTACATTGTCTACACGGGTCCTACCTATAATCCTCTGCGGTTTTGTCCACCCTCGTTCACACACAAGGCTCGGAGAGGTGGAGTAACCTCCCTCAGGACAAACAGTCAGTGGCCAGTCTGAACAGAGTGTGGAG
Source organism: Mustela lutreola (assembly GCF_030435805.1). Lineage (NCBI taxonomy): Eukaryota > Metazoa > Chordata > Mammalia > Carnivora > Mustelidae > Mustela > Mustela lutreola. The sequence goes on from NC_081297.1 coordinate 45,721,859, forward strand.
GATGGGGTCGAACAGAAACATCGCAGAAACAAGGAGACTACAGCAGCTCGAGGCTGCAGGGACCTGAGTTGACCCAGCTGCTCAGGGCGCAGAAGTGAGGAAGTGGGGCGGGGCACTCTGGAGGCGGTGCTCAGAACGGAAGGCTGACTCTTCCTTAGCTGCCTCATTTATTATTTCTGATGTCAACCCAGGGACACACAGCACCCACAGGGACTCCTCTGGTACCTGGGAGAGCTCTGGCCCATCAGAAGTAGGACTTGGGGAAAGAGCCCCTCCCCAGGCTATGCTCTGCCTTAGGGTCACGGTGAGGTGAGGGCCTTGGCACAGGAAGGGGCATGCCCTCTAGCAGGACATCCTATCCGGCGGATCCCAGAATTACTCCTGAGGCTAACAGCTTCGTTTTGACCGCCGCCCAGCGTTTTGGTGCCTCTCCGTCAACATTAAAACAGTAGCCACTGACCTAATGGTGCCCTGGGGTGGTGTCCATAGAAGGAAGTGACCTCCTTCCTTTTGAGGCATTCATTCCCAGAAAATAAAATGAAAGAGTTCTTACGCCCTTTGCTCGTTTCTGGGACAGTGGGCAATGTCACATCCCCACCAGAGCTGACAGTTGAAGACCAAGAATAACCACAAGAATCGCCTCTCTTTCCTCTTCTCTCTGCCCCAATCCAGGCGCCCACATTCCCCCCACCCCCCAGGTCAGGGCACTGCAGTCCCCTGATGGCTCTTGCCAGGCAGCGTGTGATTGCTTCTTTACCCTGAAGGCGACTGTACTCAGGTGACCTCCCTACTCCCACATTACTGGTCCTCCCTGGGTTGGCCATTGAGGACGATGCCTGGGAAATGCTCACACCAGATCCAGCCAAGTGATCCACGAGCCCATGTCTGGGGCGTCCCCCACCCCCTCAACCTCAGCTTCTGCGCGCCAGCCGGGAAAGTCAATGAGGACACCAAGTTCGCGGGCATTGTCAATGAACAATTTCCCCTGCTTACATTTGTGGACCGTAGGGCATGGATCTGTGTTCCGTTGTGCCGTGCCCATGAAGATGCCTTTGCATCTGCAGGAGCCTTGAGGATGGTCCCCTGGGAGTTCTTCAGGAGTCATATGACTGCACTGAGGGCTCTGCAGTGGGATCAATGTCAAGGACCTTGGCAGATCCAGCCCGGAGCAGGAGCAATACCGTCCAGACTTCCAGCACTGGAAAACAACAGCTTTGCTCCCCTGTGAAGCCCCCATTAGAGGGGGCACTGCTGGTGCGGGAAGAGGTGAGAGCAGAACGGATTCAGGGACCAGTTATAGGAATCCAAACGTGAGTGTCCAGGCCAGGTAGGAGGGTGCCCCTAAAACATCGCCCTGTCCCTCCTGCCTCAGCACCCCTCAGCGGCTCCCACACATGCAGGAGATGCAGACTCGCTTCCTGGGCTTCTGGGGCCCTTTGCATTCCTAAGAAGCACAGAAGGGTGATTTCCTCAAGTAGGATGGACCAGCACAGAGGGGAGGGCATCTTTCTCAGGAACAGGAATCGGCCATGCCCAGGGATTCTGTGATGGGCTCCCTGAAGAATTTGTTCACTCATCTTAGAAGGCCATTCTTTGTTCTCACCATCCTGCCATCTGTCCTCCCTCCAGCCACGCCTTCTTGCTCTCACTCATTTTGCTGCCATTTCTTAAAAACTCCTGGGAAGCCCAGGGAGCACAGTTGATTAAGTGGCCAACTCTTGATTTCAGCTCAGGTCATGATCTCAGGGTCCTGGGATCCATCCCCGCGTTGGGTTCCCTGCTCAGTAGGGGGTCTGCTTGAGGATTTCTCTCCCCCTTCCTTTGCCCCTCCCCCCCAAATAAATACATTAATTTAAAAAATTATTAAAAATTAAAAAATTTTAAAACCTCCTATGTTTCTTCCGTCTTACCAAATGTTATCGGCCCTTCAGGCAGTGTCTGGGTTTTCTAGAGCTGCCATAACAAATCCTCAAAAACTAGGTGTCTTAAAATAGCAGAAATGTATTCTTTCATGGTTCTGGAGGGTGGAAGTCCTAAATCTAGGTGTCCATGTGCTGTGGCCTCTCCAAAGGTGCTGAGGAGAATTCAGTCCTTACTTCTTCTGGCTTCTGGTGGTTCCATAAGAAGAGTCAGTGCCTCTGTCCTCACATGGCCTTCTCTTCTCCGTGTCTGTCTTCTGTGGGCCAAAAGGTCTATAGGGACACTTGTCACTGAATGGAGGGCTCCATGCACAGCCCAACACAATCTCATCTGGAGATCTGTGACTTAATTACACCTGCAAAACCCCTTCTTCTGATAGTGTCACATTTGTAGGCCTGGTAGGTTAGGAGGCGGACCTATCTTTTCACCGTTCACCCCACTCGAGACAGTGATTCTCAACCCTCCTCTGGAGACACCTGTAGACTCTAGACACCCAGGCCTCAATCCAGAGATTCAGTCACCAATGATCCTGGGTGGGGTCAAGGCGTGAAGTGTATTTGTGGGCTTTTGTGTTTCTTTTTGTTGAAGTTACCTGGTTTCTCTGGACCAGCTTGGGGAGAACTGCTGTTCCAAGTCCCGAGGATTCATAACATCTCACCCAAGCAGACACTAGGAGTGACACAGACCTTCCTGCTTTCTCCTCCAGGATTATTTCCATGGAGTCACAGATCAGACTGCCATCTACTGGTATTTTCATGCTGCACAAAAGTCAGAGACCTTAGAGACCTCCACACTCTCTGATCCATGCTGTTATAGAATAACCCTGTTCCTATAACGAAGATTTGGAAACACCTTCCATGTGGCCTGAGGTGACCCTCCCAGGTTGCACTAATGAAGCAGTCAAGGCCTAACCAGCTTACGATGAATAAGATTAGATTATTCACTTCATATGAGGAGTACACAGAAATTTAAAACAAAACAAAACAAAACAAAAAACAGAGGACAAGAAAATTTAAAAAAATATTTGGAGGAGAAATAACAAACCCATTTACCGGTTTGTATCTGACGACAGGAAGGAGGAAACAGCCCCAATTGAGGTATGGACAACATGTCAGGTAAAATTACTAACGTGAAAGTAGATAGAACAAGGACGTGTGTTATTCTTGTGAATGGGTTAAACTTGATACAGGGTCACAATAATTGATGATGTCAATACGGGACAGGGCAGTGATGAAGAATCATGGAAAACATTGTCTCCAATCTGGAAATCCCACCCAGAGGGAGGAGGCACACATTCAGTCTTGACCATTCCCTTCCCCCTGCTCATGCTCTCTCTTTTCCACTCTCTCTCTCTCTCCTCTCTCTCTCTGTCTCTCGCTCTCCCTCTCTCTCAAATAAATAAAATCTTTTTTTTAAAGAAAATGTTTGATACATCTCAAAGGGGAATATCAGAATTAAGAGTGAACAAGAAAGGCAACCCCAAAGCAAATCATTGTAATGTCTACTTTTTGTAAGACGTTTCTCATCATTGTCCCACAATTGCATATACATACATTAGATCTATTTTAAAAGCAGTTTCTAGAAAGTAGGTCATTGACATGGTGACATGTCCCATGCCTCTGCTTATTTAATAACGTGTCGTCCTGCAACTGTGTGTGTTAGATGAAGTCCTAATCGCCTGTTACAAATCTGTGGGTGGTCTCCTTGCTTTTGCAGTAACTACATGTTGCACTGAGACTCTTGTCAGTTAAGTGTATGTTTGGAAATGCTCTAATCTAGAGAGAAGACACAGAGTGGGGAAATTATCTAATCATTTCAAGATTTTGTCTTTATTTCACTTTATTTCGCTGAGGCTTCTCTTCCTTGAAAACGAGTTCTTCAATCACTGGGCTTTGGGGATCACTTCCTTGAAAACTTCTCAGTATGACTATGTAGAAAAGTATTAATAATTTCTATTTAGTTGGGTTGAGTTTGCGGGGTGGGGCAGGTGCCAGTGCTTCACTGATTGGGTTTTGCACTTGGAATCACGACCGGCACCCTCAGCCCACACACAGGAAATTCTCAGGGCATTTGTCAAAGTCACCCCACGGATTTACAGGGCTTCTGTACTCAAAGCACTGTGGTCTCTGGGCCTGCAGCAGCCCCTGGGAGTCTCTTGGAAATGCAGAATCTTAAGCCTTGAACTAGCTTTACTGGATCAGAAGATGCATTTTTAACAAGACCCCTAGGTGATTCCCATGCACACTGAATGGGTTTATAAGCAGGCTTCTGGGGGTAGTACTGACCCTCCATCAGGAATACTGACCAAAGCCACCCTTCCTTGCTTCTCCAATGACGAAGCAGGCCCAAGGAGGCCGGTCGACTGCGTATTGTGCTCCTGTTCTTGTCATTAAGCTCCGTGACATGGGGTTCTGCTCTCGTATCTGCACACAGCCACCAGCAGAGATGTACACACAGCTGTGGCCTTGGGAAGGGCCCTTATCTGTATTCCCTCAGGACTGAATTCTGCTTTTTACCCAGAAGACACTGGTCTTCCATTACACATCTGTAGATGCACAAGCAACAGATCCCTAGTGCTCGCGGGGCCTGAATTGCAACACCTCCGTTTTGAAAATTTCACCAGCTGCACGGAGGACCCGTGTTTGAATGCAGAACAACTGGCTCCTTCCTCACTCCCTCTGCCAGGAGGCCGCTTTGGTCAGCCTCCCGCTTGGAGAGAGAGAGTGAAGCAAAGCAAAGCCCCTCGCTGCTCTGTGGTAACTACAGAGACGTTCGATGCTGTCCCATGCAAGCTGAGGGGAGAAGAAAAATCAAGGGCAGCAACAAAAGGCCAGGAAGGGAGCGTCCTTGCGACAAGAAGCCCCAGCAGGCAGATCCATCTGCTGACCTGTGACTTCAAAGGTCAGATTCAGGGGCGCCTGGGTGGCTCAGTCAGCTGAGCGGCTGACTGCTGGTTTTGCCTCAGGTTGTGATCTCGGGGTCTTGAGACGGAGCCCCACATCGGGCCCCACATCGGGCCCCCCACTCAGCATGGAGTCTGCCCAAGATTCTCGTGCTCGTTCGGCCCCTGCCTCTGCTCATGTATTTTCTCTCTAAATAAGTAAAAGTTTCACAAATAAATAGATAAATGTATGCCAGAGCCAATGACGTATGAACTACACCCTCCCGGCCCATCCCCCCACCTCAATTGTTAACCCACCCTCTCACTCACACCGCACCCCCTCCCCGCCAAGAATGGAGAAAACTGAGATGGGGGCAGCAAAAGAGAGAGGAGGCTTCCTTCAGGCGGCCTTTCAACTCTGACTGAGGCTCCCCACCAGGGGCCCCCTGGGCTGCAGAGCTGCGGCCACTGTCAGCTTCCCCCCGAGCTGTGGGCAGGCGGATGGCTCCATATCTCTGCCCACAGTCTCTACTTCCGGGCCCTCACTTCCTCCCTTCATCGAGCAATGGTAAAGACTCAAGATGACTGGAAGCCACCCACCTTCTCACTCCGCTGCTGTGAGTTTTTTTTCTTATATCACATGGAGGCCCTCGCCCGACCCCTAATGCCGTTTCCACACCATACTGACCAGGTGGCCCAACTAGGCTCCTAGGACCAGGGTGAGGTTCGTTCCCCTTACTTCACACATCTGGCATGCCACCTCACCTTCAGAAGCAGCTCTCTGTACATGTCAGGGGGCCAGAAGAGCAAAAGGGGCAATGGAGCCGATGACAGCATGACCACAAAGGACAAGCCCTCACCTTTGTGAGGAGAACAAACATGCATTCTCATCACAAGCTTTCTTTGGGGCATGTCCCCAACTCGCCCCTTTTCAGAGCTGCTCCCTTACCGTTGTCAGGGTTGTCATCACCATGCCACCACTAATGGCAAGCTTAAAAGGTGAGAGGTATAGCTCTAAGTCACACTTTTAAAATTTGAGAGGCAGCATGAAATACCAGCTAAAGCATCAGGTTCTAGAGCCAGAAATTCTTGGGATCAAATACTCGTGCTGTGAATCCTGGTGAAGCGACTCCACCCTGGCACTGTTTCCTTGTCTACAAAACACAAATAGGACCACCACATCCTCATGGGGTCCTGGTGAGCTAGGGCATGTAAGAGAACAACTGTGGAGCTCGTTTTCACTCCAGGTGTCCAAGCAGCTACCCAGGCTGTGCTAAGACAACCAGCGAGCAGAGCTCCTTCCCCTCTACTCTGCGGCGAAATGGCATGGACACACAGGTGAGCCAACATGTCAGGAGCAAATGAAGCAGAATCACACCCACACAGACATCCAGACATCCGCCCTCTCCTTTTCTTCTTGAAAAAGACCACCCTTGGCTTTCATTTGCCAGTTTGAAGAGACGTGAGTACCTGAGTGATTTCTTCTTTCTTCTTTAGCCACCGTTAGAAGGACTGCACAGTGGTGATGCTCGATGGCCGTCAACACTGACTTTCTAGAAGACAGAAGTCGGGGGAGGGTGGGGAAACATTAGATGGGAACAGGCTAGTCCCAATGTCAGGGATCCTTACAGACAGCAGCCAATCAGTCCATACCCATGGTTATTAGAACCCACTGTTTCCAGTCCTTTTGATAATTCAAAGATAGTTCGGAATTTTTCAGCATTATACACATTTAGTCAGGGGCTGGAATGATGGGCTTACTCACTTCACCATTACCTATAATAAACGCCAAATGACTGAAAATGATGACCTGTGTTCATCAGTAGGGGCTTGATTGAATTAATCAGGGTACATCCCTACAATGGAGCACTATGCCCCCATCAGAAAAAAAAAGAAAAAATCAGAAAACACTCAACATACTCACAGGAAAGGAGTGCCAAGATAAACTAAGTGGCGGTTAAAAAAAAAAAAAAAAGCAAAGTTTAAAAAAGTGTATCATAGGAAAAAACAGGGTAGAGGTATCAGGTATATTTATACTGACTTGTATTTGCAAAATGAAACTCTAGAAGGATGTATAAAACTAATTAAGCTGATTACTGTCCCAGGAGGGGGAAGGGAAGGCAAATACAGCCCAAGATAAGATTTCACTAGATATCTTCCTGGAATGATTCTGTCTTTGAACTATGTAAACATATTGCCTGTTCATAAAAGGATATAAAAATACCGTGTAAAAAAAAATACACCAGCCGCTGTGAACAAAGGACATCCTCAGGCTACACATGGAAAGGCCTGCGGACCTCTGGTTTATAACTTCTGTACTGATGGGCCCTAAATTGAGGAAGGAGCAGCTGTTAGCAAAGGGAACGAGTTCTCCTCGGTCTGGAAACAACCCAGTTGTTGAGCGTCTGTTATTTGGGATTCCCTGTGAATGGCCCGGCAATGAGATGGTTGGATCCAGAAGCTCCTCCTCTCCACAGGAAAGGGATACATCTTCTCTCAGGGTGAGGTGGGGCTCCCCAACTTCCCTTGATAGTTAAGGCTGCCTGGAACCCAAATGGTCTGGTTTTTCCCCTCCATTGGGACGTCTCCCCAATTTGTCCTATAAAAAGGGAGAGTGATAGGAATATGGAAGTCGTCCCCTGGAGCACAGTATCCCAGTGTGTCCAGCCAGGCCCCAGGTCACACAGACTCCCCTGGAGAATGTCAGAGGAGAGAGAACAGAGGACACGTGCTTAGTACCAAGGGACACTCAATATTCATGCCTTCTGTATGTGCTTGTCTTGCCACCCTGAATGAGCTCACTTAGTGTTCTGGGTTTTTGTTTTTTTTGTTTGTTTGTTTTTTTTTTTTTTTTTTTTTTTTTTTTATGGCGATCTCCAATAAAGACCTGGTGAAGTCCTCACCCCAGGACCTCAAATGGGAGCTCATTTGGAAACAGACATTGCAGATGTCACTAGCTAAGATAAGGTCATCTTGGAGTGTGGTAGGCCCCTAATCCAATAAGAAGGCAGTCATGTGGGGGCCGCCTGGGTGGCTCAGTTGGTTAAGCGTTTGCCTTTGGTTCAAGTCATGATCCCAGGGTCCTGGAATGAAGCCTGCTCGCTCTCTTTTGCCTGTCGCTCTCCCTGCTTATGTTCTCAATCTCTCTCTCCCTATCAAATGAATGAATAAAATCTTTAAAAAGTCATGTGAAGATAAAGATACAGAGGGAGAAAGCCATGTGATGATGAAGGCAGAGCATGGCTTATGTGGCCACAAGGCACGAAATGCTGAAGATGGCTGAAAGACCCCCAGAAAGTGGGAAGAGGCAAGGAAGGATTCCCCTACAGACTGGGGAGGGAGCATGGCCTTAGCAACACCTGGACTCTGGACTTGAATCCTCCAGAAGGGGGAGACGATCAATTTCTTCCATTTTTAATCGTTTGTGATACTTTGTTACGGCTGCCATGGCAATTGAATAGCTCCGGCCAGCTCACTGGCAGAGGTGATTGGGAGGTGGTTGGGAGGGCACAGAGGGCAACTCTGACCCAAAGGATGAAAACTCTGGGACCTGGACTGATGGAGTTCAATCGTGAAGCTATGCAGTAAAAACTCAGCCAGTCAATCATTACAGAGCACTGACCTTGTAAGGAACTTAGGAGAGAGAAAATGGTCCATGACTGCCCTTGGGGAGTTGAGAATGTGATGGCAGATTTAAGACACACATGAAACGTATAATACGCACAAATACATACACACATACACTATATATATATATATATATATATATATATATATAAAATACATGTAATACAACATATTTCATGTGGCCAAAGAAGAATGAGCTCATCCCCCGGCCGATGCCACAGATGTCACCCCTAACTAAATTCCCACTGGATGGCCATCTGGCCTCAATCTTCTACTGTGTTTCATTTTAGCTGCTCCTGATAGGTGTGTCTGGAAGACCTGGGAAAGCAGCGGGATGTCAGGCTAGTAGTCAATTTCTAGAAGTTATCACCCCGTTCCTTGCTGAGACCAAACTCCTTGCCCATTGTGGATACCCACTGCTGTCCACGATCATTGTCTGCTACCCCTGGTCAAAGACTCTCCCACCAGTTTCTTCTCAGCCCCCTTCACCTGTTCAGACCCTATTCTACAGTTCTCCACAAACCAGACATGCAGGAAACTCAAAATCCAGGTAGGTTGGCAGGGCAGACTACAAGAGTTTTTAAGAGGGGCTCCAGAAAATCAGAGACACCCCCCCACCCAGCAGAAATACTGCATCATCATGCAGAACCTTTGCTTATTTGGCCCTGCCTTCTCACAGGTACCCACCACACCTGGCTCGAGGAACCTCTGATTCTTACCGCAAGCAAGCTGAGTGGCCCGTCACACACCTGGGGTTCGGGAGGCAGCAGTCCAGGCTTGAATGCTCCTGGAGATCTCTCTGAAGTCCAGGCCTCTGGGTCGGACAGCTGCTCCAGGAGGAAGAGACGTGGTCGTGCTGACTGCCAGGTGGACACCCAGGCAGGGCTCATGAGGAAAAGCTGTAAGTCAAGGCCACTCCACCCCTGACCAGCAGCCCAATGACTTGACTTGGGCTCCAGGCCAAGCTCCTGAGGGACAGCTGTGGTCCGGGCATGAACTGCAGATGGAACAGACAGGGGAAAGGTCTCCTCGCTCTGACTTCAAATAATTCATTACAGATATTCAGAGTAGAAAAGGCCTTTGAAGTCATTTAATTTATATCCTGTTGCTTTTCAAATAAATTTCCAGCTGGGATTTGGATCTGGTTTTGTAGCAGACACTGTGCTTAAGCAACATCCATTTCTCCCTTGTTCCTTTCCAACACAACTCTCATGGTGTTACCACTCACAGCAGGCGCCTGTATGCCCAGCCCATGGGCCCTATGCCGTCCTACAAATGCAGGCCCCTGACCCATGAACAAGTAGGGGGTGCCCACCCCCTCTGGTCATTGACACATGAAATGGTTTTCTGGGCTATGAAAAAGAGAGAGGCAGGAAATCTTCCTCTGCTGGATGTTGTCTTTGCCCAGGCACTTCGTGCCCATGATGGGGAAGCATAAGGGAAGAGCAGGGGAAGAAAGAGCTCAGGGGTCCTTGAGGACATCGCTGAACCGCTCAGCTGAACAGCCCCGGTGCCCCCCTTCCTCCAGACTTCTCACTATACACGTAATACATATCCTCGCTGTTGACATTCACTGAGTTGAGTTTTGGGGCTGTGTTTTGACTGCTGAGAGCTAAGATTATCCTAAATGATGTGCATCCAGATGTTCCCAAAATCATGGGTCCATATTCCTGAAGCATAATCTCGTAATCCTGACTACAACCTCCCGTACTTTCCACGTTCTCTCCACCTTTTCTGAGTGTCCAGTCCTCTCCCTGGACTTGACCCGTGTCACTGCCTTGTCAGCACAGTGTTCAGTTCTACAGTATATGCCAATTTGGTCACTGAATCCATTAAATATTTTTGAGTCCCTGTGATGTACCAGACAGGGACGTCATCCTCACAAATGAAGCCCCGGAGAGCGCATGGTGGGGGAGACCCACTCCTGGCCAGGAGGTAGGTGAGCGCCAGCGGCAAGTGCCTCAATGGGAGGTGCGTCCCGGCCTGGGCACGCATCAGGAAAGTGGGGGTGGGGAGTGCTAGCAAAATCACCTTGGAAAACAAACTCATTCTCTGGGGAAGAGCAGAAGGTTGTGAGCTGCAGACCTTCACCACCAAGGATATGAAGATAAATGATAATGGCAGCAGCAAGCATTTCCTGAGCGCTTATAACAAACCAGGCACTGTTTCTCGGGCTTTCTGAGGATTAACACATTCAGGCCTCCACCAAAGCTGATGAGGTAGCTCATACTATTCGCCTCATTATGGAAAAGTACACTGAGGCTTAGAGAGGTTAAGTGACACAGGAAGTGAGTGGCTGGGGCAGGATTTGATCCCGGTGGAAAGACTCACACTCTTGAACCATCTGCACCAGTGCTTCTCACAGTGGTCACCACCAGAACAACAGCACCAGCGGTTCCTGGGACCTGGGACAAATTCAGATCTTGAGCCTCATTTCGGACTTGCGGAATCAGAACCTCTGTGGTTAAGACCCAGCATGTGGTGTTTTAATGAGCTTCCATGTGATTCTGGAAGCTCCATAACGTTGGGGAGCCCATGCTCGACACCGTACACACATGATGAGAATGGATGGCATATTCAGAGGGAGATGAATGGTGGGAAGAGAAGCAAAGCCAGCAAGAAAGATGGGGTGGGGGTGTGGAAGAACCTTCCGTATCAGCCTAAGGAACTCGGGCTTCCCTGTACAGGTGCTTCGGAGACACATGGGGGGTGAGTCAGGGAAGCAGCATGATCAAGCTCTGTGCTTTGAGACAAGATCTCTGGCCCTGGTGTTAGGAATGGACTGCAGGAGAAGAGGCCAGGAGGGAGCCCAGCTAAGAGGTGATACAAGCAAGAACAGGGGCAGCACTAAGCAGATGGCAGAGTGACGAGGAACAGGGTTACAAGAGACGGGCTGGGATAATAGCAGGGCGTGGGATGTGCAGCTGGCAGAGGTACCCAGGATGCCTCTGTGGCTTTTAGCCTCAAAAGTTAGGTTGGTGGGGAAACTATTTAGCCAGGTTAGAAATAATGGAGGAGGAACATGTTGGGCAGGAAAGATTAAAAAATGTCCATTTGTAAAATGTGAAGACTGAGATGTCTGTGAGACATCAGGAAGAAGGTATTTCAAAATGCAATGCCGAAGAAGGATCTGGTGCTCAGGGGCGGAGTCTGGACTGGTCATATGGGTTTGGGGTTCACCAGCATAAATGTGATGCTTGAAGGCAAGATAAAGCTAAGGCTGATCACAGATTGTCTAGGAAGGAAAAAATGAAGGCTTGATTTATGCAAGACACTAATTTTCTTTTTTTCTTTGAAGGGGGAGAGAGTGCATACTATGTGCAAAAACTGTAGGGGAGGGTAAGGGTGAGTGGAGCAGAGGGAGAGAGAAAGACTCCACACCCAGTGCAGAGCCCAATGTGGGGCTTAATTCCATGACCCCAGATCATGACTTAAGTCAAAATCAAGAGTTGGATGCTTAACCAACTGGGCCTCCTGGGTACTCCAACACGAACATTTAAGGGATACAGAGCAAGAGAGCAAAGGAGACTCAGAGGCAGAGCTTAGAGGGGTAGCTAAAAACGAAGGAAAGAATGCTGCCTCAAAATCCACGGATAAGGAAAGTTGGAGGATGTTTAAAGATAGAGGGTTGACAATGGTTCCAAATGGGAAGTCTCACATGTCAAGACTGAGAAGAAACACTGGCTTTAGTAATGAGGAGGTCGCAGGTGAACTCAGTAAGGGCAGTGTCAGGGGAGCAAAGGAGACAGAAACCAGATCCATTCACAGATTAATTCTCTAGATGGGCAATAACTACCACATGTCGGGCTTTGTGCTGTGTGTTAGAGATACAGAGATGAGCAGGACGTGCATGAATCCGACCCCCACCAGATGGTGGAGGAAGACAAAGAAGAGAAATTACAAAAATAATCATGGAATCACAACTGAACTAAGTGCTTTGATGAAGACGCGAAGGGATATCCTCCCCATAGGAGCATGGGGAGAAGATGAGGGAAGGCAAGGCACATTAAGGCCGGGTCTTCCAAGATGAACAGGAGTGAGCCAAAGAAGAGGATGGAGAACATCCAGGGAGAAGGAATGGCAGATACAAATACTCGCAGGGAGAAAGAGCTTTCATGAGTCCAGGAAATGGAAGGAAATCAAGGCGAAGAGTACAATTTTAACATGGCAAGGATCGGCCAGAGGTGAGGTTAAAGACCAGTGCTCTGGGGACTAGGTTAGGGATCTGGGACTTCACCCAAACAGTGGGAGGAAATTACTGATGTTTAGCCTAAAAGTCTGGGAGAGTCATGATCTGATTTGTATTTTTTAAAAGATGACTCTGACTACTTGTCGGGGAACGAAATGGGGAAGGGAGAGGAGGGACAGGGAGTGGGCCTACTGAAAGCAGCTGGGGAAATGCTATGGTCCAGATGAGAGATAGTGATAGTGATAGTGATAGTTCCAAGTTGGCAATGAGTACATTCAGGTGTATGGATCCTAGAGCCACTTAGTAGGTGGGATCAGGAGGACTGAGGGATTGGGTGTGGTAAATGGGGAGGAGAGGTTGAGGCCTTAGAGCTTGGGCTCTATGGTTACCTCTACATCCATTTTGGATTCATCCAGAAGACCACTGGGATGGAGTAACACAGACCCCTGAATTCCAAGCAGAGGTAAGACAAAACTAGAACTCAGCAGCAACTAGGAGACAAGTCTTACCAAGCCCTCTCCTCAGGGCGCCCCTAATCCCTTAGAGATAAAATGATCCCTCAGATAGGAGCTCCCTTGAAGACTCCCTTGTTTGGCCATACTACTTCCAGAACATGTCCTCTGGGGGTAGGGCCCAAAGGAGAACAAGCTTCCATCACTCTGCCCCTGCACTGGGCAGACACGCTAACTGGCTTCTCGTTAAGGCGTGCATTCACTGTTCACCACATTCAGTTCATAAAACACATTCAGTACAGTATGGACAACTCTAAGTCCCAAAGGCCAACCTCCACTGGATTACTTTTTCCACTCATAATTTTGTCAATTTTATTTTATTTTTTTATTATGTTCATTTAGCCAGCATATAGCACATCATAAGTTTTTGATGTAGTATTCAACGATTCATTAGTTGTCTATAACATTCAATGCTCATCACCACACTTGCCTCCTTAATGCCCATCACCCAGTTACCCCATCCCCCAACCCCCTCCCCTCTGTAACCCTCAGTTTCGTTCTCAGAGTCCAGAGTCTCTCATGGTTCGTTTCCTTCTCGATTTCCTCCCCATTCAGTTTACCTTCCCTTCCCCTATGGTCTTCTGCACTGTTCCTTACGTTCCACATGTCAATTTTAAATAAATATGCTAGACTTCTATTTCTAACATTATGGCTAAGTACTTTGACCCTCCAACTCAAAACAACCAAAAAAATCTTGTATAAAAAAAAAATATTTTTTAAAATGTTTCTAGCAGCATTCATGAGCTGGCAAGAAAGGAAGGAATTCAGAGGCCAGGGACTCCTTCAGATAATGAAATATCCAGGTTCTGACTATAATAATGACTGCAATATCATTGAAGAAATTAAAGACAAGCCTATAAATATGTACAAGGAACAACAACAACAACAATGAATCATGAGAAATAATCAAGACTTGAAAAAAAAATGGACCAAAGGGAATTTTTAAAAATAAAAATTAAACAACTGAAGTTACAATCTGTGAACAGACTTAATAGCACATTAGATACAGTCTGAGAAAGAAGTAGTGAGCTGGGAATTAGGTCAAAATAAACTAATCAAGGGCACCTGGGTGGCTCAGTGGGTTAAAGCCTCTCAGGGTCCTGGGATCAAGCCCTGCATTGGGCACTCTGCTCAGCAGAGAGACTGCTTCCTCCTCTCTCTCTGCATACCTCTTTGCCTACTTATGATCTTTCTCTATCAAATAAATAAATAAAATCTTAAAAAAATAAAATAATCAAAATGCCATAGAGAAAGACAAAGACTCAGAAAAATAGGAAAGAGAGCTTAAAAGACATGAAAATGGAAGCTAGCAGGTATCTATTTGGAATCCTAGAAAGGGAAGAGAGAGAGAAAGCATTTAAACAGATAATGGCTACAAATGTTCTGTAAGGGAGGAAAAATAGGGCACAAGGCTGGCTCAGTTGGTTAAGCATCTGAATTTGGTTCAGGTCATGATCTCAGGGTCCTGAGATCGAGCCCCGCGTCGGGCTCCATGCTCAGTGGGGAGACCACTTAAGATTCTTTCTTCCTCTCCCTCTGCCCCTGCCCTCGCTCACACCCAGAGGCACATTCTCTCTCAAATATTAATATTTTCATTATTTTAATAAATATTAAAATGGAGGAAAGATACCAATACACATATTCAAAAATGCCAATGAATCTCAAGAAGAATAAATAAAAGGAAATCCCCACAGTTATATGTCAACGAGACTGCAGAACACCAAAAACAAAAAGACTATCTTAAAAACAGCCAAGGAGGGGGTTCCTGGGTAGCTCAATCAGTTAAGCATCTGACTCTCAGTTCTGGCTCAGGTCATGATCTCAGGGTCTTAAGATCGAGTCCCACGTCGGGCTCTGTGCTCAGTGGGGAGTCTGCTTGAGATTCTTTCCCCATCTCTCTCCCACCCCTCTGCTGCTCCCCTCTTTCTGTACTCCCCCACTCAAATAGATTAAAAAAATATTTTTTTATTTAAAAAAAAAACAGCCATAAAAAGAGACAAGTTACCCTGCAATGATTACAAGCCAAAAGATGGGGGTCAAATACTCAACATGCTGAAAGACAGTAAAACCATCATCTGAAAACTCTGTGCCTGAAGGAAACATTCTTTATGAATAAGAGAAACGGTAGCGCCTGGCTGCCTCCGTCAGTAGAACATGCAACTCTGGATCTTGGGGTTGTGAGTTCAAGCCCCATATTGGGTGTAGAGATGACTTAAAGATAAGAAAGAAAATAATCAAAGAAAAAGGATAAGAGAAAGGAAGGCATTATCCATGGACAAAACTCTAGTCTGCCACAAGCAGACGCTCATGAAAGGACATTTTTAAAAGGTGTATTTCTGACAGAAGGGAAGAGAGTCTAAGCGGAAGATATGAGATGACACAAGGAGTGAAGAACAAAGAAAATGAAAATGGGCTTTCTCAGTCCACCGGTGAAAGCACGCAGATCTGGAGTCAGACGTGCTTGCGCTCATCTCTTGCTGTCTCATGTCTTACTACCTGGGAAACGTGAATCTTCCTCTTAAAAATTCATACAATAACACCAGTTAGGCGAGGTTGTTGTAAGGAATAAATGAGCACATGCACACAGATGCTCCCAACACAGCTTCTGCATCTGGAAGATGTCAGATAAATCCTAATTTCCTACCTCTACCGAAAGCAGTAATTAAACAGGTAAGGAAGACACTGTTAGTGACAGAGAACGTCGGCCTCTGCCTGGGCGTGAGATGGGTGGCGGCAGCGTACCAGAGTCAAGGGCTCTGTACCGCGGAGAGGATGCTTAGGACCTGTCTTGTTATCTTTTCAGTCTCGAGCCCAAGACCGTTCAAACACATCATCTAGCATGTCCGTGTTTTTGAAATACCGCATGTGTACCCACACGTTCCAGGCATATATACACCCTGGATTTCCGTTTAACTCACAATTTTAAAGTAATGTGTGTTGACAGTTTTATGAGGTTGTAACAAGTGTGCTGGCTCATCTGTAGGGCAAAATGGTTCATGTCACCCACTATCCCTGGGCTCTTCTGCCAATGAGGGAGAGTGAGCGGCACACGGACGACCTCTCTAGAGCTGCTTCTGCACCCCAGTCCTCATGCGGAGAGACACAATCCCTCACTCCACCCCTGACATCACCCCGTTTCATAAGGTCTTCTAAAGAAGAGAAAAGGCAGCTAGGAAAAATTAGCCTGGACCCCTTGAGGTTCTTTGCCTAATTTTCATTTGGCAACAGTTGGTGGGTATGGAGGGAGGGGGCTTCAGGGAGGGGCAACAAAACCAAGGAAGGGACAGATAAATCCAGAACCAGTCTTCCTTTGACGGTGTCAAAGAAACAAACACCAGTCCCGAAGTCCTAAGACCCAGGTTGGCATCCTTACTCTGTCATCTGTTCCCATGTGTCCTTAGGCAAGTCACCGAACCTCTCTGATTTTATTTTCCTCCCCTGTAAATTGGAGATAATAATTATATCCTATCTGTAGAGCATTTTACCATTTACTAAGTGTTTCCATAGTCATCGTTTCATTTAACATGCATGTACTCACCTCACTGCTCTGCTGTGAAGACTTAAAAGCAGAGTCCAAAGAGCTTGTCAGCCCAAGGGAACATCACCAGGGTGCTGGCCTTCCCCTGCTAGGAGCAGGGGACTTACTGTCCAAGCAGCTTCTCTGAACTCTGATTCTACTCTTACGACCCTGCTGATCTTGAGCAAGTGGCTTTGCTTCTGGGGTCCTCACCTCTAAGCTAAGGAGGAGAGTCCAAGTCCCAGCTCCTAGCCCAGTGGCCTGGGAGGGCTCAGTGAATGAGTTGACTTGAGTCCACACCAAGTGAAGCTGACAGGTAACTGACCACAATTACCTGCGTTCACCAATATCCTTCATCCTCCAAGCTTCCTTCTCCATGGTTACCTCTGCCCCCCACACCCCTGGGCAAATATTGGGGCCGGCAGAAGCTGTGAATGTCAGGACCCACTGAGGATTGTTTCTTAAAGATGACAAAGACTCCAATTCACATTCGACTCGTGGGGCATTCTCCATGCTGTTTCAGATGAAGCAGAACCCCGGCTCCCCGGGGTGTCACTCAGCCTAAAAGATGTGGGACCTGTCTCATTAAGTGGGAGGACACTTCCCACTTCTGCCTGAGAGTCTTGCCGGGTCTCGGGTCACTGGCCAAGCCTCCATCCCTCCCCCCACCAACAAGGCTGGGCAGCTCACCCTATTGATAAAAGGCACTGAGCCCTTATTTTAATGACCGATGGACTTATTTTAATGATCTACGAAGCTAACAGCTAATTCAGCCCAGCCTGGTCAGCTGATGGAGACTGCTTGACTGCAGAAAGCATCAGCAGCCTCCATTCAAAAGGTTTTATCTTTGTAAAGTGCTGTCACATGGCCACTGCTTCAGCCCATCGTTGTGACATGCTGCAGAGATATGATGAGGAGACTGGGGACCACAGCGAACAAGGGCCATGGACTTGCTGCCGACTGCCCTGCTCCATCTGAGCTTTCTGGCCTGTCTGTCCACCTGCTCGAGCTCCTGGAGAACCAGGTCCCAAGATAGCTGCATCCTAGGAGGACCTCATCAGGACTCCCATCAGATGGGCATTTAGCTAGGACAAGGCAGGGGACACGAGGCAGGGCTTTGTCACTCAACTTGTGTCTTAGGCTAAAAAAGAAAGCGTGCTCAGGAGCCTGAATTTGGCCCAATCAGCCTGAACTTTCTGAGCTAACTGCATGGAGCAGGGGAGTGGGCAAGTGTGCTCCCTGGGGGAGGCAAGGCAGTCAGCCATGAGCGTCAACTGGGCTAGTTAGCATCTCTTTCTAAAGGGCGTCTGGGACAGCCTAGCCCTGACAGAGCAGGGCTCAGCTGCATGGAGTGAGAACCAGTCGTGGGGACCTAGGCAGGCAGGGGCAGAAAGGATCTCAGATGTGAGGGGCTGTGGTCCTATGACCAGGGCTGAAAAGAAATCAGGCAGCAGACGTGAGAGAATTCAGTAGTGGGGCTACAGTTAAAAGAGTGATCCCCCAGGTCTCTCCTCAGTCTGCTTTGGTTCACTTTCCTGGTGGGTCACTTCATATGAAGAGAGTGAGATTGTGTGGGTGGCCCTGCCTGCTTCCACATTATAGCCCTACAGAACCTTCTGCAGGGGGCCGAACACATCTCCATTCTCACGGAGCATGGTCCATACACCACCCCCACATCCGTGCAGATTCTAGAAACCTCCAAGCATAGACACATAAGAGGCCAGGCAGGGCTGGCTGTGTTCAGTTCTGCATACAGCAGCCCTGTCTATGTGAAAGAGGAAGAATCAGAGGGTCCTGGTTCCCACATCTTTTAGAAGGTAAACTGAGTCAGTGATGATCAGAAGAAGGATGACAAGGTAGCCCTTAAAAATATTGGTAGGGTTAAGGCATGGCTTATGGCGTGGACAACACTTCGGGGGGTTAATTTGAATGCAGAAGGGCCCTCAGACACTGTGAAAGTGAACAGAAGGACCCTCACAGAAGATTTCTCGCAGGACTCCTGGGGACCCTCTATCTGTGGACCGTGCTTGAAGGCCCAGCTCCGTTCTCGCATCCACTGTGATGCCTTCTCCAGAGCCCATTTCCTTCTAGAGCACAGATACACTCTGTCCCACTCTCTGGCTAACAGGCACTGTGCTGTCCAAACAAGCACCAGGGCTTCTGTTCTTCCTCCCCTCATGACATGCTGCACACAGGCATACAGTAGGTGCTCAGTCCTTATCTGCTGATCCATTTGGTTGAGGTTTTGGGGTCTGGTGGGGGGTGGTGGGAATGGCATTAATATTCAGAAAAACCATATTGATGGAGCCCCTAAAGTGTATCCGAAAATTCAGATGTGGTATGTGGTATAACATGATTGTTATTCAGAACAAATTAGAGCTCTTTATTCTATTTCTAACTCCAGCAAATAGGGCTTGTGTGTTTAAAAAAAATATTTTTAGTTTGCAGTGTGTGATTACATAATGGAGGCCTAGTAACTTCTCTGATTAACATTCATTTCCCTTAGCAGTTCGTTTTTGCGTCTTTGTTTCTGATTTGAGCTGTGGTCCAGTACATTAAAATGGCTTTCCTTGAAAGGAAGTTCTAGAACAGACTTTTTAGCTGGCCTGCCCCACCCCGCTACTTCTGACCGACCTGTGCCTGCAGCAGCTTACCTAGTGTGAAGTCAGGGAACTCTGTTCCCCTGTTACAGGTATGTCAGCAGAGCTCTGTTACTCAGCAAACCCCACAGCCCAAAGGGTTAGACTTTGTAGGAAGCCAGTTTGGGGCAGAAGGATCAGCAGCAGCAGGGGTGGGGGGAGGGGGTGTCAGTGATGGAGTGTCTACACCAGAACTAGATGTGTGAACTCAGATAAGGTGTTTAAGCTCTCTGAGCCTCAGTTCCCTCATCTGTAGAATGGGGATGCTGAGTCCTCAATTAGAAGCAGTGCCTGGCACACGGTAACCACTCAGAAATGATCTTCTGCATAGGGACCAGGTGAAAGGCTTACTGGACACCTTCCTGCTTTTCCAGCTGACAGGACTGGAGAAACCCAGAACCCGGAGCCCCCAGCAAAGACAAATCCCAGAAATCTGAGTAGGGGGGCAACACAGCAAGGGTAGGCCTAGTCTAAGGAGGGGGATGATGTACGCCAGAGACCCACTGCATAAGATAAAAGTTCTAGAAAGAATGTCTGCTGCAGAAATGGGAAACAAATTCTAGTATATTTGCAGTTAGGACAATCATGGCCGTAGGGATACATTACTTTGTCGTGAGTAAACACAGAGTCAAGCTACAACAGGACACCAGAAGGGGACAGAAAAGCACAACCCATCATGAGTAAGAATAAGAATTGACAGGGTGACCAAGGGCCTGCCTCCCGAGGGGACTCACCATCTTCCTGCTGGGGGAAGGACTCACGGTCAAAGCTAACCTCACACTTCATAGTATGTGTGTAATTAGTTGAAAAGCTTAATTTAGCAGTTTGGTAAATTCCATTAGCAGTTTATCTATGGTATATAATTAAGTTATTTTCAAGCAAATCCTTTTTGGCTAATGGCTCCAGTTAAGAATCCTAATAGAAGATGGTTCATGTAATACATACCCAAATCTATGCAGATTCTAGAAACCTTTAGAGTCAACACCAACGTGTGATGCAGGGCTGGCTGTGCTCGATTCTAGACAGTGACATTCCCACCTTAGGCAAAGAAGGAAGGTCAGAGAGGCCAGCGTCAAGGTCTGCCTCCGACATTCCCACGGCGGTGGGATGCTGCATCTCCGAGTCCCTTCTTCACCTTGAGGGGGTGCATGATAATAACTACCATGCAGGATTGGCGGGAGGAATATACAAGGTGCTCTAAAGTGCTCAGCACAGAATCCAGGCCCGAAGAGGGGAGACTCACAGAAGCTCGTGCGACGGAAGCAGAAACTGAAAACAAAAGCCAGCACAAACTCAAAAAACCAGAAAGTAACAAGGAACCTCAGCATAAAGATGGCCCCTGTGGAGGGGCATCTGACGGCTAGGCCACTGCAAGAAAGGAAGCTGAGACAGAGTGAGACTGTGGAACTCGCAGGGGTCAGGGTTAATACCAAACCCCAACAGCTGGGAAGATGAAGAAAGGTCTGGTGGTGGTGGTGGCTGCACAGCACGGCGAGTGCTCCTAACGCCACCGAACTGCACACGTGAACGTGGTTCAAACTGTCAACTTCGTATTCTGTATGTTTTACTCCATTGAAAAAAAAGACTGAGTTATCACAAAAAAATTCAAAAAGAGCAGTGCCTGGCTGGCTCAGTGGCTTAAGCATCCGACTCTTGGATTCCACTCAAGTCACGGTCTCAGGGTCATGGGATGGAGCCCCTGGTCAGATTCCGTCTATGGGTGGAGCCTGCTTGAGATGCTCTCTCCTTCTCCCCCTTCCCCTTCCCGCTCATGTGCTCTCTCTCTCTCTCTCCTAAAAAATAAATAAAGCAGTACCCTAAAATTCATCTCTCAGCCCACTGAAGACATTAAAACAGAAGTAATATAAAGGAGAGCTGGGGGTCAGCTTCTCTCTGGGGGATTCTGAGGGAAGACAGCGTCCGTGCACCCAGACACCAACCCAAAGGCTACCGCCTCCATCACGTGGAGCTGATCCTTATCCAGGACATCTGTGTAATACAAGCTCCCAGAAGCCCTGAAACCCCACATCTACCACGGACCGTGGCATCGGAGAAAGATCTAAGATTCTTAGGCAGAATAGTTTGTCTTTCCTAACAGTATCTCCCTGATGGTTATTTTTGGCCATAATTCAGATAAAACAAAGGTAACTTCCAAGGATCTCCTCCCCTTTCCCGCCAGGTTCTCTGGGCATAGCAGTGCCGCTGTCTTATTCAGAGAGAACCCCTGCCTTTGGGAAGGATGCCCCTAACTTTCAGTCATGCTCAGGTAATAAACAGGGTAGCTTTGACACCCCATTTCTGCCTTCCTCGCAAAAAAAAAACACACCCTGGCTAGAGGCACAAGTAGCCCCTCCAGCCAGTGTCTCTGACCTCCTTGGCCATGACCTCTTTGATGTCCACAGACAGGCATGCCAGCCTGGTCCTGCCATTCCAGAGAATAAAGGGCTGGCCTTGTGCCTCAGGGTGCTGCTGAAGCAAATGTCCTGTGGTCTAGGCCTGGCCGCACACCGGGGCCCAGTAACATTTCCCAGCTGTCATTAAAAGCCCCAGCGGCAGCAATGGGGTGTGGAGTTCTGCTGGAAGCTCAACACAGAGAGTTGGTGACACAGACCCCTGCAGGGTCCTTCTGCCACCTACCCACATGCCTCTACCCCTGTGCTTGTGTCCTGTCCCAGGCCCTACCTCCAGCCTCCACTTTCTCTGTGCCTTTCCAAAGTGGACCCACTCTTCTGGGTCCGGCTTGAATCCCGCCTGTTCTGTGAAACCACAAGAAATGGACAAGGGGGAAGTGTCCCAGCCCATAGAGCTCAACACCAAACTCTCAATGAGTAACGCCACCCCAACCGCAGGGACCATGAGAGCCTTCCCCATGGTGCTCTTCCATGCCCATTAGCTCGCCCAGGACGGACTGGCAGGTTTCTAGTACCATTTCACTGAAGAGAAAAAAAACTCAGGCTGAGGACATGTGGTTGGTTCGGGTCAGAACCAGCGTGTTTCTGGTTCTGGGCTCCACAGTCACAGGTGTAGCCTGAGGAATGGTTTAGGCCATGGCCCTGGGGCCAGGCTGCAGGGATTCAAAGCCCAGACTGGCCTCTTATTAGTGTATGACTGTGGGCATGTTTTACTCCACTTCTCAGAGCCTTGGCTTCCTCATCTATAAAATGGGAAGAATGTAATAATAGTACCTATCTCATGAGACTGGAATAAGTCTTGAACAGGTTCACTTGTGCCCAGCTCTTAGCCATGCCTGATGCATTTCTATGCACCCAGCCTCCCACTGCAGGGGCAAGAGACTACCCTGAATCTCCGTGTTTGTTCAGGGTGGGGCTCCAAGAAGTCAGTTTTCCTCCCCTTCCCTCTGGGTGCAGGTGTGGGGTTATGTGGATTCAACGTGGCAGAGCTCCGTCCGTGTACCTAGGCCAGCTGCAAATCCCGGAACTCAACACGGAGCAACCTCTAAAACAAATAAAGTGAAAATAAACCAATCGCCCAGCTAATGAGAGATTTTCTTCTTGTCTTCCCTGGTAATTGAGCCCCTATAGCCAGCCTCATACTTCCCCAGTACTGCTGTGAGTTTTTAAAAAAAGGGGGGGGTTAGTTAAAGAGGCTGCTCAGCCAGAAAGGCAAATGCAGGCCCCCTGCCCCTCGGGAGGAGGGCAGCACACTGGGGCAGGTATACCCCAGCCTCATGCTAAGCTCTGCCTTCTCACCTTTCCTCAGAGCCCAGTAGGGCCAAGAATTGCACAAACCCAGGGAGCACCAGTAGCCAGAGCTGGGTGCTGAAGCAAGCCGGCCAGACCTCAGGGAGCTCCCTCACAAAAGGAACAGTTCTTTCCTCCCACAGTTTCTCAGACCCAGCCACCAGGGTGGGGCAGCTCTGTTCCACGAATAAAGGGTCTTTAGCACAAGTTCGGTGATGCAGAGCATAGCGAACCTGAACCTGAACCACGTGGGAAGCCTGGCTGCTCCTACTTTCCTTCATCTCCTATATGTGCCTGGGAACATCATCCAGGGTCAGGCTCTGGCCAGTGCTTAGATGCTGCCCCCGTAAATGCCTCCCTCTGCCACCCCATCCAGCATGGGTCAACAAGCAGGCCAGGGAAGAAAGAGCCTCCCTGACATTTTGAGACAACCGGGACTGGGAGCCAAAACAAACCAACAAGGGAATACATCGTCTCCACAAGAATCTGTCACAGCAGAAATCCTATACTCCTCAAGCTATGAGAGGCCCCTGAATGTCACTTTGCCCATCAGATGGGGACCCCTCGGGTCACCCCAGGCAGAGAAGGCCTTGAGGACCCCAGTCCCAAATGGGCCTTCAAGAGGCTCTTCCAGTGTCTAACCGAGTCCTTGCGTCCCCAGGCACCTGGTCTGGTTACCAGGCCTAGAACCTAGAAACTGGGGGCCAGGAGCCCCTGAGCAGGGTACAAGCCCACAGAATCCTTCCTTCCCCCACCCCAACTCACTCCGCCTTCAACCACAGCTGTCCTGTTATCCAGATAAAGTCAGGCTCTGGGGACCATTGGGAGCAGCTCTTAAGGGGAAACAAGGAGTCAAAATCTTCCATGCTGAGTCCTGGAAGGGGACAGAGGGATCCCCTCTATCCCGATGCTGGTGGTGAGTGGAGGGCCAGTGTCGTGAGATGCTGAAGGTCCAGGCTCTGGAACAGCCACACCGTTCCAATGCTGCCTCTACCACTTCCTGGCTGTGTGATCCTGGGCATGACACTTCGCCTCTCTGTTCCTCAGTTAATTTTTCTATAAAATGGGAATGACAGCAGAGCAACTGGGCTGCAGCAAGGCTTAAGCCAGGAAACCCGTGTCTGTCCCTGGATGTGTACTGGCTGTCGTGAGAATGACTGGTCTGTCCCACATGTCCTGCCAGGGGCATCGTGGTGAACACGCTTCCTCTCCCTCTCAAAAGCGAATGGATTGTGTGAGATATTATCAGGCTGACTAGCTCTCATCTCTCGTTATGTCCATCTGGTGATCTCCCTGCTTCGCGCTGCCTCTATGAGCATGGGGGAGCCCCAGTCCTGAAGTGCGGGTCCCCAGAGAGAGCTCTGTCCATGCCTCTGAGTGGTCTGTGCCATGGGCTCAGGCGTTCCTTTTTCTCTTCACCCTGTCCCCCTCCTCTTCTCCCACTGCTGCCCCCTCCTCTCTGCTTCTTCCCTGTCCCCCTGCCCTTGCCTCTACAGGCTGGCAGTGTGTGCTGGGAGGTCTGGACTTGACTGGCAGCTCCCACTGACCCTGCCCCCGCCCCCCCCCCCCCCCCCCGCCTGTGCACAGAACACTTTCTGGCTTGAACTCAACTGGGCCTCACCAAATTTCTCTTACAGGAAAGGAAACAATCTGAGATGTCAAAGAAATCACCTGGTCACTGGATGGATGAGTGTGTATGCATGTGTCGTTTAAAGGAAATTATAAAAAAAAAAAAAAAGAAAAGAAAAGAAAGAAAGAAAGAAAAAGAAAAAAGAACAATAACAGCTTTAAAATGGTCCCTTTGATGCCAGAGCCTGTCTCTAAAAACCTCAGAGTCAAACACAGGGCAGGTCCCCCACAAGTTCACTGTGTATAAGTGGACAGACATGGGACTTTATGGGCTTCCCCAAATGCTCAGGGGAGACTGGCTACATTGTGTTGCACACACACATACACACACGTGTACGCACACACACACATGCATACAAACAGATGCGCATGTGCATGCACAGGCACAAACACCTGGGCCAGAGCCTGCATGGCCAGCCAGCAGCGTCACAAGGCCAGACCACAGCAGGAACAGCCAGGGAGGAAGTGCAGCCCCAGTATCAGCCCATTTCCTGACCCTCTTCCTCTGCTCTGGGAGGTTCTCTTTCTCTCTTTGTCTTCTGTCTATCTGTCTGTCTGTCTGTCTTTCTCAGTTCTTTGTTTTTACACAAGGCAACAGCCATGCTGCTGTCCTGGTCCACGTGGCAAGAGATCCCAGCAGCAATGAGCCGCAAGTGAGTTTTCCTTTCTAGATCTGTGACCTTGGCTAGTCACTTCCCTCTGAACCTCAGTTTCCCCATCTGTAAAACAAAGAGGCTGGGTGTGGCAAAAGGGTCCCTGAAGTCCTTCCTGATCTCAACCCCCAGGGTTCCTGAGTCCTCTTCCAGTCCCCTCTGGGATTTGTGTCACCAGGGAGCAAGAGCCAGGTCAGGCCTGGGGGCAGGAGTGGGGAGCCTCTCTGTTCCCCTGCGGGGGACAAGGTGGGGCACAGATTCCCCTTCCTCCTCTGCCCCTCCCCGCCCCCACTCCATGTGCTGCACACACAGACGCGCGCATTTGGCTGCCCCTGGGGATCAGGGTGGAAGAGCCGGCCTCTGGGGCGGCCCGGGCATAGGGGGCAGGGGAAGAGCGCACCCTGCAGCCCTCCAACCCTCCTCCTCCACGTACCTTGGGCGTCGCCGCCTTCCCTCCTACCCGCCCGCGCCGCGGGTTCAGCTCACAGCTGTCCCGTTGCCTCTTGCCAGGCCTGACTACTCCACTTTCTCCGCCCCAACCCGCGCGGGCTGGACCGGCCCCCTGCTCCACAGAAGTGGCAGCGACTTGCCTGGAGCCCCAGCTGTCCGCGCCGCCGCCCCCTGGGCGCCCTCCGGGATCCGCACGCGCAGCGCAGTGGGGTCTGGGCGGGCGGGAGGCGACCTCAGACTGCCAGGGAGCCTGGGTGCCGAGGGCGGGGCTGCTGCTGACTTAGCCTGCCTGACTGGTCAGACTTCCCGCGCCCCTCTGTTCCTGAGTCGCCTTGGGCCCCTTGCCCTGGTTCCAGAACGTTTATAGGCTACACAGCCGGCAGGAGCCCTGCTTTTCTCCCCTCCGGGGTTGCACCCCTGAAACCCCCACCCCCTCTCGCCCTCCCATGTTACCTGCATGCATTTTGTCCTTTTTGCTTTCCTGCCTCTTCCATACAGTGAATTGTGGGCATGCATGACCCTATAATAAAAATCCAATACATTTATTAATAAAGCATTAATCAAATCTCCAGAGGCCCCCCCAAGGTTCAAGCTGAAGGAAAACCCTCAGTCTGGGACACAAGGCCCTCTCGGACAAACTCTCTGTCCACCAGCTGATTTCCCAGCCTTACCAGGTCTCGCCCAACACACACACATACACATGCATCCCTGCTAGGCACACAGACTGTTGCCCAAAAGTCACAGCTGGGAGTTCTTGCTTTGCCTGGAATGCCCTTTCCCTTTGTTGTCTGCCTGTGGAGCTCCTACTCATGCATCCAGGCCCCACTGAAATGTCCCCTTCTCCCTGAATCCTTCCCCAGAAAACCTCAGTTCCCTTTCTGCTGGTCCTACAATAGGGGTTTTGTTGTGTTGTGTTTTCATTTTTATTTGGTGGTGGGTGGGGGGTGGCGGGGGGTGGGAGGTGGGGGTGTGGGGTGGGGGGGTGGGGGGGTATTGCTGGAAGCCATGGGAGTGGATGGGAAGTGAGGAAATGGAACAGGGAGGAAGAACCGCTCTCAACGAGGCTGGCTGCGGAGGCAAGAGAAATACGGAGGAGACTCAGAGGTGTTTGTAGATTGTGGTCAATGAAGAAAGAACAGATGGGGAGTGCGGAGGGGTCAAAGGCCCTGATTCCAGAGGAGGCAGTGGGGACTGGAGGCACAAGAGGGGGTGGGGAAGCTCCTTAATCTCAGAACCAAGGGAGGGAGAGAGGGTTGTAGGAGGATGGGGAGCTCCTGGGTGGCGGCAGTGTTCTCTGAGACACAGGATCATGAATAATGGCTGAGGGTCTGAGGAAGCCAATGGAGTGAGTAGCATTTAGAAGCCTATGCTGCAGGGGCACCTGGGTGGCTCAATGGGTTAAAGACTCTGCCTTCGGCTCAGGTCATGATCCCAAAGTCCTGGGATCGAGCCCCACATCTGGCTCTCTGCTCAGCAGGGAGACTGTTCCCCCCTTCTCTCTCTGCCTGCCTCTCTGCCTACTTGTGATCTCTGTCTGCTAAATAAATAAATAAACAAAATCTTTAAAAAAAAAAAAAAAAAGCCTATGCTGTGAGTTTCTGCCTCCTCTGCTGTGGGGGAGGGGCGACTCAGTGCCCAGGGAGCAGGTAAGCTTGGAGGGCACAGGGCCTCTTCCCAGAGGTATGCTCCCTGTGTAACCTTTAAGCTCCATGGCACCCTCCCTCCTGGCATCTTTGTTTTCTTGCTCATGTTCTGCTCTCAACGCAAGGCCCATTTGTCTTGCTTTGTCTCCCCAGAAGAACAGTGGAAACATTCACTGTTCCAGTACAGAAATTCCCCTGCTGTCCCTTTTTCCTTATTATGAGTGACTATGATTATGGAGTTGCCAACAGGTGGAGGCCAAAAAAACAAACAGACCTATCAATATTGACTCTTCCAGCTGCCATGCAGAACGGCGGCCCCTGCCCCACCCCCCAGAATCTCCCCAGAGAAGTCCAAGTCAAACAGTTGCTGAAGGGTGTAGGGCTGCTGAGCTCTACCAGAGCAAGCAGACTCCAGGGGAGATTGCCCTATATCTATATCTTTCAACTTTCTCCTCTTTGAAAATGTTGGGCTTGGGGGGAAAGGGTAGGGGGAAATGAAACATTTTCTATGAGATTGTAGGGGCCAAGTCAGGCTCATGGCTCTTACTGAAACATAAAGCTAGGGATACCTGGGTGGCTCAGTCAGTGAAGTGTCTGCCTTCTGTTCAGGTCATGATCCCAGGGTTGGTGGATCGAATCCCACATCAGGCTTCCCACATCAGGGAGTCTGCTTCTCCTTCTGCCCCTCGTGCTCTCTCTCCATTCTCTCTTGCTCTCAAATAAATAAATAAAATCTTAGAAAAAGAAGAAAATGAAAAGAAACATAAAGCTACAATGTAGGAAAAATAAGACCTCCTTGAGGATATTTATGAAACCATGTACTGCTCCTGCGGGGTTCACCAATCTGGAGTCTTTCAGAGGCTGGACGAGTAAGACATGAGCAATGACTTTCTTCTCTCTCTCCAGCAGCAAGAATGGGCTTCATCATTCAGATGGAGTTGTTCTTAGGGAGCTGGAAAGGAACTAAGCCACAGAGCTCATCCCATCCATCCTGGAGGGGATAACCAGGGTCCAGGGTGACTTGAGCAATGGCAGTGGTGACATGACCACTCCTGTCCATGAACACAGGATTTCATTCCACCCCTGCCCTCTACAAGTGGCCTCTTATGCCACCTGGGGTGGGATATTGTTCTTCTTATCAGGAATTTCCAAATTTCCCACTTAGGGAGCAGGGAAAGAAAAAAACACCACATAATCAAGGGTGTCCCCTAATGGCCAGTGGAGCCCTATCATTACTTCTGTTAAAAAAAATTTAAAGACTCCACAATGAGTAATGTGTTGCCCCCCCAAAAGTGCAGGAAAATAGAGGTAGAATTAGCTCCTGTGCAAATAATGAAATTAATGCTTTATATCTATTATTTTGCTTCTTACAGAATTTTTTTGGAAAGATCTTATTTACTTATTTGAAAGAGAAAGAGAGTGAGTGAGAGAGAGAGAGCTTGAGCAGGGGGGAGGGGAAGAGGGAGAAGCAGACTCCACCAAGCAGGGAGCCCAATGCGAGCCTTGATCCCAGGACCCTGGGATCATGAACTGAGCTGAAGGCAGATGCTTAACAGACTGAGTCACCCAGGCGCCCTGCTATGTATAGAATGTTTGAGAAAGGAAAGGACAGCTCTTCTGTCCTCCCGAGTTTGCTTTCTTGCCCATGCATACACATGCCCAAAAACCCCGACTGCATTGCCCTGGCTCCTAATGTAATAAGCAAAGCAATCAGAAACACAGGAAAATACAAGGACCTTCCATAAGCCAAGAAGTGTTTTTAAGCTGAGTCTGGCCGGTGGAGCCCACTTGCTCCCAAGAGCAGTGACAACAAAGGGAAGCTGCTGCCACTTACATTATGGGATGGCTCCAAGCTACCCAGTGCTTCCATCATCAAAAGCTGGTCAGGAACATTGCCATTTGGGGAAGATGTTTTGTTTTGGTAAAGGAAAAACAAAGTGTTGGTTTTTCTAAGCTGGTATTCTCAACCAACACTAGATTTTAGATATCACAAATTATATGAGCTGAAAATTTGGAATTTGAGAAAACTCAAATGACTTATTGCAAATTTAAGCCATCTCTTGTACATTAGAAAACAAAAATCATCAAAACAGCAACTGCTTGATCTGGACACACAATCCAGAGGCTCTAAAAGAGCTTATAAGATAGAAATAAAATCTCAGAGCTATCATGGGATTTTGACTTCTATTTTGAAGGTTGAAAGTCTTCGTATGTCCTATGGAATTGCTTCTGTACTGCCTCTTGCCCCCCATCTTGTCTCCTCATTTATCCCCTTGGCCAGGTTTCAGGACCTCTCTCTTGACCATGACCTTGATTCTGTTTTCTCAATCCCTCCTCCACCCAACACAGCCTACACACAGCTGGGGGTGATGCTATTTGTAAGGCACAGCTCCAGACACGTCCCTCCCCTGCACAACAAAACCTTCCAGGAACATCCGCTTTGGTGTTCTCTGAATAAAATTCAGAATCCGCTAGGTTGACCTCCAAAGCCCTCCACAACCACCAAGCTTGCTTATTGCTACTCACCCATAAAGAAGCTGTAAAGACACCCTCGTTGACTTTCGAGCAACAGTGTAGCTTGCTGACTTGGTTTTCTCTGCCTGAAGGGCCTTCCCTGCCATCTCCATCCAAGGTCTAGGGCTAGGTGCAGCTCTGACGGTGTCTGCGGGAAGCCATGGCTCATTGCTCACAGCCAGGAGAGCCTTCCTCTTCCCTCAGCTCCCAGCCACTTCTCTTCGAGACAGGAGCGCGTCACTGGCCACCTTAGATCCAGTTTTCCTGCGCAGTGGATGCTATGGAATGGGAGGGGATTGAGAGGTAGAAGCTAACTGTTCAGCTTTGAGCCAG
This sequence comes from Mustela lutreola, assembly GCF_030435805.1. Lineage (NCBI taxonomy): Eukaryota > Metazoa > Chordata > Mammalia > Carnivora > Mustelidae > Mustela > Mustela lutreola. Next base: position 45,752,067 of record NC_081297.1, read on the forward strand.
CTAGGGACTTTTGCTAATCTTCAGTTTCCTTATCTAGAAAAGGTAGTATGAACAGGACCCACCTGAGAAGGTTTTTGTGAGAAGCAAATGAGATAATCTGTGTAAGAAGAGCTTTGTACGGTGCCAGATAGAGCATCAGAGCTCACCGCGTCAGGATGGAAGTGATTATGTGGGGGAAGAGAGAGGGAAGGAGGGACAGAGAAAGAAGACAAGAGAAGGGGCACCTGGGTGGCTCAGTCGATTAAGCATCTGCCTTTAACTCAGGTCATGATCCTGGGGGTCCTGGGAGCAAGTCCTATGTCCAGCTTCCTGCTTAATGGGGAGCCTACTTCTCCCTCTGCCCCCCCCCCCCGCTTGTGGTCTCTCTCTCACTCTCTCTCTATTTCTCAAATAAATAAATAAAATCTTTAAAAAAAAGAAGAGAAGGAAAAGAAGGAAAGATGGGGAAAAAATATCAATAGCCTCTCCTTTCTACTGGTGTCAAAGGACCATTACCTCTTCTTAGAAGAAGCACACACTTATAAACTTTCTTGCAGACAAAATTTAGATAAAAATGACATCGGATTGGGGCACCTGGGTGACTCAGTCTATAAGTGTATGACTCTTGGTTTTGGCTCAGGTCATGATCTCAGGGTCTTGTGCTCGAGCCCCAGGTCTGACTCTGCACTGAGTGGGGGTCTACTTGAGATTCTCCCTCTCCTTCTTCCTCTGCCCCTCCCCTTGCTCGAATGCACATGCTCTCCATCTCTCTCTTTACCTCTCATATAAGTGAGATCTTTAAAAAAAAAAAAAATGACATCAGGATCATAGAAAGGATGAGATCAGTTTATCTTTTTAGGTCCACTGTGTAAATTAGAAACTTAACATTTTTCAGAATGGAAGGAGCTGTGGAAACCACCCTGTAGGTTTCCGGTAGGAAAACCACAAAGGGCGAGAGCTAATTAAGTGGCAGAGTCCAGACTGGAAAGCTGTCAGCCTGGAGCTCTTCCCTTCTTTGCACATCACGTCCCCAGGTTGGGAAAGACACTATAAAAACTTCATTCTCAGAGAGAAACTTCTAGCATGAGACTGTAAAGAGCTTGATAAACCATTTCTGAAAAAAGCAATTACAATGCTTGGTCAGAACTGTCAAAAGACAACCATTTCAGCACCCTGGAAATTGACTGGAGATATGCAACAAACTGAGAAGTGTTTGTCCATGAAAATTACAGAATTTTGAGTAAGGTCAACAAGACTCTGTCGTGTTCTTGCCTGGAGCTGTTCCCATCTCCCGCAGTTCTGTTGTTTCAGAGTTCAATCAGGACAGCTTGTAAAAACCAGCACATTTTTGTCACGGCTAGAGTGATCTCATTCAATTTGAAGCAGTATCAGTTTAAATGGTGATCCCAAAAGCCAGTGCACTGAGAGGGCCAGCAGCTCCACTAGTCTGAAATGGCAAACCATGGACTTGTGTCTACAGAGAAATCTAACAGGATGGGGCCCCTGGGTGGCTCAGTCGGTTAAGCATTTGCTTTCAGCTCACGTCATGTCCTGGGGTCCTGGGATCAAGCCCCTCGTCAGGCTCCCTGCTCAGTGGGGAGTCTGCTTCTCTTTCCCTCTGCCTGCTTGTGCTCTCTGTCTCTCTCTCTGAAATAAACAAATAAAATCTTAAGGAAAAAAAAAAGGACTCTAACAGGACATTTAGGGAGGAGAAGCAGCCATGGGGAGTCTGATAACTGCCCTTCATATCATCATTTGACCAAGACTGTATGTATACGTCACAGGGACAGGAGCAGCCCAAGCCACTCACACATCTCCGGCCCATGGAGTCTGCCAGGTGTACAGAGGAGATTTCGGGGCTCCATGGAAACATAGAAGCCTGAGCAGACTTGGGGGAATCAAAGCTTGACATTTGAATGTGCTCCCCGGCTTATTCATAGACCGATCAGCAGAGAGTAGAGGTCTTCCTGGCTCAGGGTCTTTGCAGACAACCCTTGGGTAATCTTTGGCTGAACACTAATGTAGGCAGACGGAGGGGTGACTGTAGGAAACTAGGTCACAGAATAAAAAGCAAGAGAAACAAAACAGCAGAGACATTTGTGGATGCATGTTGCAGGGGAGGCAGACTTCACAGAGCTCTTCCAGGCGAGTTATTAAACACACAAACAACACTCAGCAGGGAAACTACAAGACAGAGTTGCTAAAATATACTGTAGTGGGGGTGTGGGGGTGTGGGGGTGCAGGAGTGCCTGGCTCCCAGGTTCCAAACAGACCACGTTCGGCCGCTCACTGCTGACAAATTCCAAAGGCAGAGAGAAGAGTGGTGGGGAAAGAAGAAAGGAATTTATTTCAGTGAGACCCACACCACGAAAAGAGTGGACTAGTTCCTCAAAGACTATCTCCAAAGTGCTGAAAATACATCCAGGTTCTATAAGGAAAACATGGGACGCTGGTGGGTGGGTATGTGCAAGTGAGAGTCACGTTGACCGTAGTCTTGGGGTCTGGTGTGTAGGGGCTTGCTGGCTCAGAGCAGTCCTTATGGGTGAGCAGGTAATCCCCATTCCCACCAGGGGATGTTGGGCTGTAGGGTCCCTTGTCCAAGTCAAGAGATAAAGCTGGAAAGAAGAATTTAATCAATTAGAGTCAAGAGATAAAGCTGGAAAGAACTTAATCAATTAGACAGTTGGAGGTCGAAACAGAAGTGGTTGAAGTCCTTTTCCAATACGATGTAAAGTATCCAGCTTTCAACAAAGAAATCGTACCATGGGCAAAGCAACAAGAAAGTGTGACCATATTCAGAAAAAAAAGTCAGTGGAAATGGTCTCTGTGTTTGTGTGTCTCTAAGATGTGAGGTTTTATTAGACTAAACCTTTAAGGCAGCTACTATACACATGTTTAAGGAACTAAAAAAAAAAATTCAAAAATTTAAGGAAAGTGTGACAACAATAATCCAACGAGTGAAAACAATCTTAATAAAAAGATAGAAATTATACAAATGAATCACTCCTGAGACAATGAACATGGCAAAGCCATGGAATGATGTATTCCAAAGGGCTGGAAAATTCCGTCAACCAAAAATTCTATATCCAGCAAAACCATCCTTCACTAATGAAGGTGAAATGAAGACAATCCCAGATAATGAAAGATTCAGAGAGCATTTTGTTAGCAGACACATCTTGTAAGAAATGCAAAAGGAAATTCTTTATTCTGAGAGGAAGTAATGCCTGAGGATACTCAAATCCACAGCAAGAATGAAGAGCTCCAGAAATGATAAATATGTGGGTAAATATAAAAGACTCTCTAAATATGTTTTCTTATTTCTTCTCCTGACTCCTTTAAAAGACATAAGTTGCATAAAGCGAAACTCATGACACTGTATTGTCAAGTATGTAACATATGTGGAAATAGATATGATAATAATGGAACAAAGGAGGGGAAAGGAAAAGAAGATATATTGAAACTGCAGGGGGGCAGAATTTGTCACCCCAAAAATATGCTTCTCTGGCACAAGGATTATTTTAGGCTGATTATTTTTAAGAAACTGTAGATTCAGGAAAAGCTCTTTACCTCCCCCTCAACTGCCTAAATTTACATTGGAAAGGAGGCCTGTTCCAGAAGAGAGAGCTATTATCAAAGATACCTTTTTACCTAAGAAGCTCGTCTTTATAACTGGACAACCTGTTTTCCCAACATCTTCTCCCGACTTCTTGTGAACAGTCTTCCTCTCCTTCACATTCCCAGACCCCTACACCTTTTTCAACTCAGGATGTTCTAGAAGCCTCAATCCCCCAGCTGCCCCTTGGGTCTCCTATTTTTATGGGGCTTCCATACCTATGAAATTTGTTTATTTTTCTTTTGTTATTCTGTCTTACATCAGCTTAATTATTGGACCAACCAAACAACCTAGAAGGGAAGAAGAGAGAGTTTTTCTATCCCTGCAGTTGGTGACCACAAAGGCCCTTGGCTGACTGGATACTGCTGTTTCTGGGGCTGTTGCTGCCGAGAGATCCCGGGCCCTCTGACCAAAGCCAGCAGAAGGTAAGTATTCTTACCACGTCAGTCTCCTGGATCCCTGCCTGCAGGATCTGACTGAAGCGAGAATGAGCGGTGAGAGTCCTTTTCTTTTTGTAAATTTAGATTGGCAGGAAAGAGTATTTGTGTGAACTCTCCCTTGGGCACAGCAACTCTGGTAAAGATTTGTCATGAATACTCTTATTTTCTATTGATCCCTTTCGTCCCAGAGATGGTCCTCATTTTCCTTTGCCTCTGTCTTGTGTGTCCTTTACCATAAGGAGGAAAACCATAGGGTAGAAACGAGGCATAGGTCTGTTGTTCACACCCGCCTCACAGACTGACGAGTTCATGGTTCTTGGCAGACTGGTGTCTGTGCAGACAAACTTTGCTGTGAGTGCACTGGCACAGGAGGTAAAGGCTATTGCTCATGGGGATCTCGGAAGTGAGAGTGTGTGGGGGCGCCGATCGGCACTTCACAGCTCTTAGAGCTCTGGCCACCTGATGCCAGTCTCCCGAGTTAGGAGAAGTTGGTCACAAAATGGGTTAGACTGACACTAGGTCAGCCTCAAGAGAATTTCCGTGCAACAACGCACACTGTAAGACAACACACAATCCCCGACCCAGTAGCATGTCCCTCTCAGGTGTTAATTTGGCCTGAGAAACCCAAGGCTTGGCTAAAGCTGTTACTGGGCACATGGGGAAAAAAAAAAGAAAAAGAAGAAGAAGAATGAGGTTTTCCTCTCATCTTGTTCTATGTCTTGTGAGCTTGGTTTCATGACTGGTGAGGAGCATTTTCTCTCTTGCCTCTACCGGCCAGAGGATTCATGTACCGATCCGACGTGCATTTGGAAGATGGTCGAACAGGCTGTGCATCCCTTAAGCAGTGTTCTCTTTGTCCGCTGTGTCAGCTGTTAGGGGAATGTGTTCTGAGAGGTCCCGGCACATCCAGGCCTTTTGTCGTCTTGCCCTCCTTGTGCATTAGTCTCGTGGACAACTGGAGACCTCATTTTACTCATTTGGCCAGACAGAAATGTGGGTTGCATCCCATCTATGGCTAGATCTTTCTTGGGTGAACTCTGGGAGTGAACTCTGTAGAACTGGGCAGGGCTGCATCTTTTGCTCTCTCCTACAGGGACACCTTTTGCGCTCATGATTAAGACTTCAAAAGGCTTATTGGTTTGAGTTGCTGTAAGAACCTACTCACCAATGGCCAGATGATGGATCCTTTGAATTGGCTATATTTAGAAGAAAAACAATTTTTTAAAGAGGGGTCTCAACCTAAACCATTACCTTACACTGGTACCCATGAAAAGACCAAGCTAAAACTGGGTACAAAAAATAATGGCTAGCCCTAGGGACTCCCTTAATAAAATGGAAGAATAGAAATTAGACTTAAAACAAAAATTAAAATCCATGTCCAACATGAATTACCCTTCTCCTCATCCCTAACTCCCTGTCCTTGACCCTCCAGAAGATCTTTTGGATCTCTGGACCCTTGATCTAAATTCTCTCTCTCAAAATCCATCCCATGACCTCAAGAAATTCCCCCAAAGCCTCCAATTCCTCTAACATTCCCAGAAAACCCCTTCAACACCCAAATGCTTGGTTTGACCACACTTTCTTTGCAAGATTTACACAGAGCATTCTGATCTCCAGGCCTGGGGTGTACAGATTACCCATATAAATACTAAAACCAGGGAATTAATTTAGCAGAAGCCCCTGGGATGGGCAGTAGGGCTCACTGTTCTGTCCCTTATAACTCTTACTTTCTAAGACTCTGTAATCTGGCTCTACCAACATCAGGTCTTCCTATGCAAAGTCCTTTGCACATGTACCCTGGACAACCTCCTTTCCCCTTGCAAAGTATTCATGTCCCCTGGACAGCAACAGACACTCTCAATTATAAAGTCCTTTTACCTCCACTTTCGGAAGTTTAGACAAGAGTTGAAAAGATTAGTGGACATTCAAACTCACAAAGACTCACAAAGACCTCAATTGGCTATTAAGGGGTGTTCCTCCCAGCCATGATTATACTATAGTTAGAGAAGCCAGACAGTCCCCTGGGGAATGCACCTCCCTCCCCAACACCCACCCCCAACAGATAACCTAAATTTTCCCCAGGCCCTTGTACAAATGATCAGGAAATGGACCAGCAGGAGGCCAATGTTCAGGGACTGATAAGAGCAATATTAAAGTCTTTCCCCGACTAAGGTGAATTAGCCCAAGATTGAACTGTGCACTCAGAAAGAATGAGAGCATTCGAAGGCTCTTGTTGAACCATTTATACGGATTTTTAAAAAGGCATACTGCATTAAACCCTGAAGTTTTAGGGCACAGAAATCTTTTGATTTCCATTTTAATTGGAAATCTACCTGAGATAAAGAAGCAAGTTTGGTTGGCTAGGTGGGTCACTGTCTTGATATCCAAGCTGCAATTCAACTCTTCGAGGCCTTAGAAACAACTCATTGTCTTGCAAATCTCTATAAAACCAGAACTGTGCTCTAGAAGCAACTCAAACTCACTTATCCTTACCAATTCCAAAATCTCTCCTATTCATCTCAAAATGCTTATGAGTACTGTAAAAGAACAGGTCATTGGAAACAGAATTGCTCTGTAATTAAGAAAAAGAAGGAAGATTTTAAATAGTAATGAATCTCGACCTCTGATAAGAGGCATATATACCCCAAAACTCCTTAAAGAAAACTTGCCTTTTGGTGTAAATTTTTTTTTCTTTTTCTTTCTTTCTTTTTTTTTTTAAGATTTTAATTTTTTATTTGTCAGAGAGAGAGATTGAGAACAAACAGGGGGAGCAGTAGGTTCCCTGCTGAGCTGGGACTCCGGGATCAGGAGCAGAAGACAGGTGCTCAACCAGCTGAGTCACCCAGGCAATCCGTGCTGTAAATTTTCTACTGCCATCTCTAGGATTTAAGAGCCATTCTTTGAAGTGAAAGTGTTAAGGGAGAAGTTTCTTATCAGAAGGAGTGGGGGAAAGGACTGATTTGGATACCGGACTAAAGAAAAATCTTAAATGTCTTCTCCACGACTATGAGTAAAATGTTTTAGCCATTTGAACAGGCAAATTTAACTTATCCCAACTGCCAAAACAAATTTTGGATTCAACTGTTTTTTTTATAAGCTAGTTAGTTCTGGATTATTGTACCTGACTCATGGCTAAAAATTTAAAACAACAGCTGTAAGGTCTCTGTTTGTGTCAGTCTGTATGTTTATGTGTGTTTGTATATGCATATTGCGGATGTGTGATATTTTTCTGTCTCTCGGTGTTATTGCCAACTTAATTTACCAAAAAGCTCTACTTCGTTGGTTTAAAATTAAGTGCTTATAACTTGAGTATTCCTAAAGTTCTCAGAAATATAGCAGAAACTGACCCAGATCTGTGGAAAACTATTCACTATTAAAGCTAGTTGAAGTTCATTGGTTTGATTAAAACATACATGTCTTTAGAGTTATCAACATTGATTATAACACAAGTAACTTGTATTCTGCTTGGGTTTATGGCTCAAATTCATATCATCGCTTATAAAATTTGTCAGCAAGAAAAACAATTTGGGATGAAGGCTGACCCTGTCTAATGTCTCATGAGGTTTTTATGAGCAGCTTAAACATAATTGTTGGGAGCAGTGACTCACATAGACACAAACGGGGCAAGAGTTCATAGATGAACTTTTTAGCAATGGTTACATATTATGGTATGTGTACTTGAAAATAGCTTCCAAAATCCTTTCAGTAACTTGAAACTTAGGAGTTATACAAAGTTAAGTTAAATAATATAAAGTATTAAATAGCTAGAGCATTTCCAAATAAGATCAAACAATAAAACATTAATTACTGAATGAACATAGGTTAATCTCCTTTTGTCTTCCTATTGAAGAGAAATTAAAGATATTCAGGACTATTTGTAGACCTATCTTGTGCCACATTGAAAGACTGTGTTATTAAAAAGAAGGGCATGTGTTTCTAAAAATGGTGAAATGAATCCACAAATCTGCCAACATAGAAAATACTAGTATAACAGTTGACAATTGCTTACTTCTTAGTTGTCATTAGAAACTAAGGTTTCCCAGGGTTAAGAATTCTTTTAACTATACATAATGATACTATCAGAAATCATAAGGAAAAAACTTCTGTATGCAAGGAAAGTCAAGTGTGCTTTTTTTGGTTAGAAAAAATATGAGAAATGGATATACGGGGAAAAGAAAGTAATTTGGTCAGAAAGTGAAATATCAGACGGCAAAGGAAAGAATCAAGGACAAACTACATAGAAAGTTAGAAAGAGAGGGAGAGAGAGAATCCGACCTTGTGTGGTCAAGTTAGCTGGGATGGAATGCATATATTAGAATGGTTATAAAATTCAGCTTTAAAATTAGGAGTGTACTTATATAAAGCTAAAACTTGATTTTCTTTCAACTGCTAAAAAGACAAAGTTTTCTTGGACTATTGGCCCGCCCCTGGGGTAAGAGATTATGAAAAGTTTCTCTTTACCTTTTAAGTCATCTGCCTAGGAAGAAAAGAGTTTGCTTTTTATCATAAATAATTTTTTTGTGCTTTATGTTGTCTTAATCAGATCTTTGATTCCCCCCCAAAAACAGAAGTTCTTCAATACTAGAAGATGTAACTTTTGCTCACAACTATGAACTTTCTGTGTTTGCCTTTGAAATCTTTTATCATTAGTTTGGTTTTAACGAAATATTGTTTCATAATGATCTGTAATCCTTGTTAGTTAAGTGTTCAAACCTTTTGATATTTGTGACAAATTTCCCTAAATCAAATTGCAAATGAAGTCTTTTTGATGTTGAATCAACTGTGAAAATTTCCAGAGGATCCCTAGAACATCTCAAAAGGTTTCTCTCTCTCCTAATTAGGCTCTTTTAATATGTTGAATTATAGGAGAACCATTGTCAAATAAGAAGTAGTAGAAGTCTTTTTAATGTTGTGTTTATGCTGATAAAAAAGCATTCCAGAACTGAATGAAATTCCTGAAATTCTAGTACGTCTTGGTATAATGTTACCACTTGAAGCCCTAGTTATTATCTTAAAATTTGTGTGTCACAGGAATAAGCAAATTTCTTTGCTAATAGTATTATAATGAGCTCTTAACAGATTTTTAGCCCGGGCCATTTGTGAGTCTTACATTTACAGTCATTGTTTTATTCTGACACTTTTGCAAAAGCATCCCCACAAGAATGCTCCTTCCCACATGGAAAGGACTCTGGAAAGCAGAGGTTTCTGATTAAAAAACCAAATGGATAAGAATTTTCCAGAACTCGTGGAAACACTGGATTCAAGCAAGACAATTAATAACATGAGACTGAATACACTGGTGAGGATGATTTTAATTTTTATGACTTTTTGTCTGAAACTTTTGTTTTTCCAGATTTAAGGAAAATTTTTTCTTAAGCTACTTATGTCTGAGAGCAATAACATGGTAAACTGTACCTTTGGAAACAAAGATGAAACAATTGCATTTTCTCCCTACCTGATCCCTCCAGAATTTGGAAACTCTTGGTCAGTGAGTATTCTTATTTTTATGGCAGCCCAGTTTCCATGCAAAAGTTCAATAAGAATTTGCTCTCCTTCTAACAGGACAAAATTGGAAACATCTGTTGTATTACCAAGGCTTTGACTGGAATGTCCTATCTGAGAGAGCTGTGCATAGAATTAGATATGCCAGACAGCATTAAGGAGCTAAGGTTGCCTTCATTAGCCAATAAAACCCCTTGGAAAAACAGCCTGTTACATTGCTTACAAACTTCCTGACAATCTAAAGAGGTGTAAGGAAGGTCACTTCCTGGCGGATGCAGGCATCTCAGGCTATCTTTGGGACCTCAAAGAGAGGAAATTACCCAGATCTATAGGTATTGCAGGCAAAGTCTGATGGGGAGACTTTGGCTTGACTTCTTAGCCTGGAGAGGCTTTTAAAAGTTCAATCTGAGGGGCGTCTGGGTGCCTCAGTTGGTTAAGTGGCTGCCTTTGGCTCAGGTCAAGACCCTGGTCCTGGGATGGAGTTCTGAATCAGACTCCTTGCTCAGCAGGGAGCCTGTTTCTCCCTCTGCCTGCTGCTCCCCCTGCTTCTGCTCACACACTCTCTCTCTCCTTCTTTGACAAATAAATAAAATCTTAAAAAAAAAAAAAAGATTCTCTCTCTCCCTCCCTCTGCCCTTCCCCACCCACATGGGAGCTTTGGCTCTCCCTCACTTTCAAAATAAATAAAATAAATAAAAGTTCAGTCTGAGATTCTTTATGAAAAGTTCCAGCAAAGCAGATTTAAAAGAGGGTGTGTCAGGGCGCCTGGGTGGTTCAGTGGGTTAAAGCCTCTGGCTTTGGCTCAGGTCATGATCCCAGGACCCTGGGATCGAGCCCCACATCGGGCTCTGCTCAGCAGGGAGCCTGCTTCCTCCTCTCTCTGCCTGCCTCTCTGCCTGCTTGTGATCTTTGTCTGTCAAATAAATAAATAAAATCTTAAGAAAAAAAAAGAGGCAGTGTCATCAACTACTCTTCTTGCTGCACTTATGTAAATAATCAGGCCAAGTTTTTTGAAACTAGACCTATTTTGCAAACAAATCAGTCTCAATTTGGCTATCTTCGGTAACAATGAAAGTGATTTTAGAGAGAAAAAATTATGTTTCAGTAGCACCTTTTGTGGCTATTCAATTCCATTACTGTCCATTGCCTTTGAGGTTTTGTTATTTACCTCTAAACAGGACTATATCCTGAATTCTTCTGTCTCCTCAAATATTTGGCTACAAATCTTTAAACTAATATTTCCAATTTTTCCCATCCTTTGACTTGGAATCACTGGGAACTAAAACTGCTTTTTTTTTTTTTTTTTTTTGAAGCCTTGCCAACTGAAGCTAGATGATTTGATATACACATCAGAAAAATTGCCACGATAGCTCATGTTTACAGTCTTGTCCATGCCTGTTGTTGAATGGGTCACACAGAAAGTTTACCAGCATGCCTGCTGCCATCATCAGAGACATTCAACCCGCCAACCAGGAAAATCAGTCATACTACCCCTGCTTGTCCTCCTTCCGTGTGAAGATGTTTCTAAGCCTGATATTTAGAATATTAGAGATTTAGATATTCTTAACTGGCAGATTTCAGGACTCAGACACCAAGTTTATCATCTGCTCCAACCACTAATCTTTATTTTTCTTTGTCTCACCTGATCGCTTGTACAATAAAGGTCTAACTTTGGAAGCCTACCTGTAAGACTGCTTTTTGAAATGAGACAGCTCTAACTGAACTGATCTATTCTCAAGACAGAGACTGATTCAAAAGAGATTTGGAATCATCTGTCAACCTAACTTCTGGACTGGGAAACTTCTTATTTGAAATTTCAAAGGCAGTACTGCAGGGGAGCAAAATTTGTCACCCTGACACACCCCCTTTTAAATAATCATAAGGATTATTTTCAGTTGATTACTTTCAAGAAACTGCAGATTAAGGAAAAGCTCTTTATCTCCCCTCAACTGCCTAAATTGACGTTGGAGAGAGGACTTATGCCCCTTCTTCGTTAGGAAAAGAGCTATTGCTAGAGATACCTTTTGTACCTAAGAAACTTAACCTGCATAACAGGGCAACATTTGCTTTTCAAACATTTCATCTTACCTTCTTATGAATGGCCATCCTCTTTCTATCTCCAGACTCCTATACCTTTCCTTGGCCCAGGATGAAAGATTTTGTTTATTTTAGAGAGAGGGAGAACTGGGGGAGGGCAGAGAGAGAGAATCCCAGGCAAACTCTGCACTAAGCAGAGAGTCCGATGCAGGGTCCCATCTCACGACCCTGAGATCCTAACCTGAGCCGAAATCAAGAGTCGGACACTTAACCAACTGAGCCCCCTGGGTTCTGTAAGACTTAATTACCTGGCTGCCTTTTGGGTCTCATATTTTTATGAGGCTCCTATACATAAGAAATTTGTTTTTCTGCTATTATTCTGTCTTTTATCAATTTAATTATTGGATCAGCCAAAAACCTAGAAGAGAAAAAGAAAAAAATTTTCTGCCCCCACAGAACAGTTTCTAGAATTAATTATTATTATTGGCTTATTACTATAAGAATTACATTGTCATAAGTTGAAATGCATATCATAATATCTAGAACAAGGACTAAGAAAATAATGAAAAAAGCATAGCAAAAAGAAAAAAAAACAAAAGAATTAAAATGACATACAAAAAATATTTATTCAACACAAAACAAAGAATTAAGGGAGGAGGATAAAAATTTAAAAAAATAAGAAAAATAGAAAGCAAATAACAAAATAGCAGACATAAATCCAACCCTATCAGTAATTCACTAAATATAAAGATTTTATTTATTTATTTGAGAGAGAGACAGAGAAATAGCAAGAGAGAGCACAAGCAGAGAGGAGAGAAACAGGCTCCATGCTCAGAAGGGAGCCTGACATGAGGCTCAGTCCTAGGACCCTGGGACCCTGACCTGAGCTAAGGCAGACACTTAACCAACTGAACCACCCAGGTGCCCTTATAATTCACTAAGTATAAATGGTCTACTATGATATTGCAATTCATAATAATAAATATATATTTGGTCTTTTCCATGGTTTTAGCTCACAGGTCCCAAAATTATTGGAATTTCCTGAGTGATGAGGGCAATGGTGACATCTTTTATGTGGTCTTTTGTCCTCAATTTCTGAAAACGAGCCCTAAAGATGAGTTGGATGTCTCGTTATTCATAACAGGCCCCTTTCCACCACCACTGAGTTTCTGTTAATGAGTGGACTTTTGGAAATCCCTTAAAGATAGGAGAGCTGGTCGCCAAGGAAACCAACCATAATTAGAGGGCTGGAACTTTCAGTCCCACCCTTGATTTCCAGGGAGGGAAAGGGGACTGAAGGTTGACTCAATCACCATTGGTCGATGATTTAATCAATCGTGCCCATGTAATGAAACCTCTGTTAAAAATTCAAAAGGATGGGGTTTGGAGACCTTCCAGGTTGGTGAACCAGAATGCTTCACATGTCACCACGTCAGGTCCCAAACTCCATGAGGACAGAAGCTCCTTTGTGTGGGCCTTCAGTCTAGGTATCTTTTTATCTGGCTGTTGATTCATATCCTTTAATATTCTTTGTAATAAACTGGTAATCTAGTGAGTAAGCTGGTTTCCAGAGTTCTGACAGCCACTTTAGCAAATTAATCAAACCTGAGAAGGGGGTCAGAGGAACCTCTGATTTATATCCAGCAAGTCAGAAGTATGGATAACACTCTAAGCTCACAGTTGGGGTCTGAAGTGGTGGGGGGGCAGTCGTGTGGGACTGAACCCTAGATCTGGGGAATCGGATGCTGCCTCCAGATAGCAAGTGTCAGAATTGAGTTGAATTGTGGGACACGCAGCTGATATGTGAGAATTGTTTGGTGATGTGGGGGAAAAAACCCAGACATTGGGAGTGAGGGCAGAATTGTGACTAAACACTCAAAACACACAGATTGTCAGACTGAATAAAAAAGAGCAAGACCAAACTCTGTGCTGTCTCCAAGAAAAGTAGCTTAGATTCAAACAACAAGGAGATTAAAAAGAAAAGAATGGTGGAACTCCAGTTTTAGCAATGACATGAAAAAAGCTTGAATTCATCCCCCCTTTCAACAGGATAAAAGCTGAACAAACCAAAACAAATGACTTTTCTAAGACCCATCAGAAACTTGATGTCACAAGGCAAAGTGGCAGCCTGACGTCTGGAGAGACAAACAAATACAGAGAATCACAGCCTCCATCACCTTCACCCAGAGGAGAAGCTACTACAGCCATGAAACAGCAGGAATACTTCAATGATCATTTCAATGAATTGCTGGAGGCTGAGTGTGGATTTGCCTGAGAGTGATAAGCTCCTGCAGGTGCAGTTTCAGGAAAGCCCCCACACTCACATTGGCTTTACCTTCAGGAACACTACCATATCTTCAAGGTGAGGATCTGACAAAAATTTCCCCCTGTTTCAAGCAGAAGTGAGGGGAAAGTAACCATTTTTATATATGCCTGGGGTGTTCTTCATAACAGAGATCTTCAAAGATCTGCAAAGTACCAACTTTATCAGAGCCTTACCTACCAGGGGAAGCCAGCTCTAGCTCCCTATGGACTTCCTGTTTCACCTAAAGGAAACACTACAAAGACACAGAAGAACTTCTGAAGGTCATAGCCCAGAGACTTAGACACACTAAAAGACTGAGATTGAACCATAAGGCTATAGAAATCTCCCTCCAAAACCTCACCAGCACATCAACAGTGCTCCAATATCGTAACAGCAGATTAAACAAAGAGCTGAAAAACACAAGGACAGAAAGGGTAACCTGAAACCCCTGGGAGGTGCAGGTGCAGTAAACAGTAAATACAGCCCAGCTTCTCGTCAGACTGACATGAAGCCTCACACAAGAGATCTGTTTGCCTCAGTTCCTGTTGCCTAAAATCAAAGGCATGTTTGCTTTCAACCAAAAAACTATAAGGCATGCTAAAAGTCAAGTAAAAACCATCTAAGGAGACAAAGCAAGCATCAGAAGCAGGCAAAAATATGACATAGATTTTAGAATTCTGGGATATGGAATGTAAAATAACTATGATTAATATGTGAAGGACTCTAGTGAAAAAGTAGGCAATGTGCAAGAATGTGAACAGAGAAATAGAAATTCTAAGAAACCATCAAGAGGAATGTTAGAAATCAAATATAGTGTAACACAAATGAAGAATGCCCTTGGTGAGCTTACGGGTACACTGGACACAGCTGATGGAAGAATCAGTGAGAACCAAGATGTGTCAAAAGAAATGGTCCAAACTGAAATGCAAAGAGAAAAAAAACAAAACCAAAAAAACAAAAGAAGAGAATATTTAGTAACTGTGGGACAATTACAAAAAGTATAACATATGTGTAGTGGGAATTCCAGAAGGAGAAGAAAGGGGGAAAGGAACAGAAGAAATTGAGTAATAATGGCATAGAATTTCCCAATATTAATAATAGACACCAAACTATGGGAAACTAAGAGAACACCAAATAGGATAAATACCAAAATATCTATACTGAGGCATCTCGTATTTAAACTTCAGAAAACTAAAGGCAAAGGGAGTCTTCAAAGAAGTTGGGGACAAGGGAGGGGAGGGACATCTTACCTGTAGAGGCACAAGGATGAAAATTGCATTGGACTTCAATGCAAGCAAGAGAGTAGAGTAAAATATCTTAACAGTTGAAAGAAAAAACCCACCAACTTAGAATTCTATGTCCAACAAAATTTTCCTTCAAGAGTGAAGGAGAAATAAAGACTTTCTCAGATAAAAACTGAGGGTTATCACTAGTAGGCATGCCCTGCAAGAAATGTTTTATTTTTTATTTTGTTTTTAAGATTTAACCATTTATTTGAGAGAAAGACAGAGACAGAGTGTCCATGAAGAGGGGGAGAGGCAGAGGGAGAGGAGAAGCAGACTTCCTGCTGAGTGGGGAGCCCCACATGGGGCTTAATCCCATGACCCAGAGATCACGACCTGAGACAAAACCAAGAATCTGATGCCCATCTGACTGAGCCACCCTGGCACTCCTAGGAAATATTTTAAAAGGTCTTCAAAGAAGAAAAATGACATAGTTTAGAAACTTGGATCTATATAATCAGAGGAAAAACATTAGACAAGAAATAAGTGAAATACTAAATAAAATTAATAAATAAAATTTTAAAAAATAAATAAAATTAAACCTTTAAATTTTCTTATTCTTAAATGAGCTAATAGATAACTAATTGTACAAAGTAATAATAGTAATGATATACAGGGTGATTACAGCATTTGGCCAAATGAATGATGGCAATATTATAAAGGACGAGAGGGAGGAATTGAGAATTTATAAACACAGATCCATTTGACAGTAGATTTAGATTAGTTGTAAATACATATTATAAACTCTAGGTTAACCACTAAAATATTTTGAAAAGAAGTATAATTGGGGGTGCCTGGGTAGCTCAGTTGGTTAGGTTCTGTCTTAAGCTCAGGTCATGATCATAGGGTTCCTGGATGGAGCCCTGTGTTGGTGTCCCTGCTCACAGGGAGTCTGCTTCTCCCTGTCCCTCTGCCTCTCCCCCGGCTCATGCTCTCTCCCTCCTTCTCTCTCTCTCTCTCTCTGTTAAATAAATAAATAAAATCTTTTTTGAAAAAGAAGTATAATTGATGTTAAGATAGTAGAGAAATGGACTAGTAGGAAGTTCTCAGTAAGAACCAAGAAAAGGCATTAAAAGAGGGGCTTTAAAAAAAAGTGCAACAAATATAAGACAGTCATAAATGTGGTAGATATTAATCTAACTATATAAGAATTACTTAAAATGTGGATGGTAAATATAGAAATTAAGACATAAGATATTGTCATAACAGATAAAAACATAAGACCCAACTACATATTGTCTATAAGAAACCCATTTTAACACATATCAGTTAAAGACATGAGGTAAGAGATCCCATGCTAACACTAATCAAAAGAAAGCCATATTAGCTATGTTAATCTCACACAAAACATACTTGGAACAAGATAAATTAACAGTTATTAAAAGGGCATTATGTAGTAATAAAAGAGTCAATTCCCCAAGAAGATACAATCCTTAACATGTATGCACCTAACAACAGAGTGTCAAAATAAGTGAGGCAAAAATTGATAGAAGTGCAAAGAGAATTGGACAAGTCCACTATTGTAGTTGGAAACTTCAAACCCCTCTTTCAGTAAATGATGGATCCAGCAGGCATAAAATCAATAAGGATATAGTTGAACTGAACAGCACAATTAATCAACTGGATCTAAATGACATTTATATAATACTTCATGTGTAGAATAATACTTCATGTGTAGAATATACATTCTTCTCAAATTCACATGGAATATTCAGCAAGACAGATGGCATTCTGAGCCTTTATGCAAACCTTAACAAATTTAAAATACAAATCATATGAAGTATTTTCTCACCATTATGAGATTAAACTAAAAGTCAATACCAGAAAGATAGCTAGAGGTGCACCTGGGTGGCTCAGTCATTGGACGTCTGCCTTCAGGTCAGGTCATGATCCTGGGGTCCTAGGATTGAGTCCCACATTGGGCTCCCGGCTTAGCAGAGAGCCTGCTTCTCCCTCTCTCACTCCCCCTGCTTGTGTTTCCTCTTTTGCTGTCTCTCTCCCTCTCTCTGTGTCAAATAAATAAATAAAATCTTTTTTTTTTTTTTTTAAAGAAAGATAGCTAGAAAATGCCCAAATGTTTGGAGCTTAAACAACACATTTCTAAATAACACATGGGTGAAAGAAATCTAAAGAGGAATTTAAAAATATTTTGAACTAAATGAAAATGAAATACAACTTAACCAAATGTGTGGAAAGCAGTAAAAGCAGTGCTTATAGGGAAATTACAGCACTGAATGTATATCACAAAAGAAGGAAGTTCTAAAATAAGTAACCTTAGGAAACTAGAAAAAGAAGAAGAAATTGAATCTGAAGTAAAATCTTAATAATGAAGATGAAGTGTTCATGGATTGGAAAACTTGGTATCGTTAAGATGTCAGTTCTACCTAAATTGATTTATAGAAGGGACTTAATAAAATCTAGTCAGGATTTTTGGTAGATATGACAAGCTGGACCTAAATTTATAGGGAAATGCATAAGATCTAGAATAGCCAGGACAATATTGTAAAAGAAGAAAAAGGTGAGAGAAGTTATACTACATGGTTGCAAAATTTACTGGAAATTTCAGTAATCAAGGCAATGTGGTATTGGCATCAAAATGGACATATAGAGTATTGGACCAGAACTGAGAGTCCAGAAATAAAACCTTATATTTGTGATCAATTGATTTTCAACTAAAGCAACAAGACAATTCAGTGGAGATATGACCATCTTTGCAACAACAACCTAGGACAGGAAACATCCATAAGCAATAACACGAACTGGACCTTTTTCTCACATCATACATAAAAATTAATTCAAAATGCAGCATAGTCAAAAGGGAACCCTCATGCATTGTTGGTGGGAACACAAACTGGTGCAGCCATTCTGGAAAACTGTACAGAGTTTCCTCAAAAAGTTAAAAATAGAACTACCCTATGACCCAGAAATTGCACTACTAGGTATTTATTCAAGGGATACAAAAATACTGATATGAGAGCAGCATTATCTACAACAGCCAAACTATGAAAAGAGCCCAAGCATCCACCAACTGATGAATGGATAAAGAAGGTGTGGTAGGGATGCCTGGGTGGCTCAGTTGGTTGGACGACTGCCTTCGGCTCAGGTCATGATCCCGGAGTCCCGGGATCGAGTCCCGCATCGGACTCCCAGCTCCATGGGGAGTCTGCTTCTCTCTCTGACCTTCTCCTCTCTCACTTTCTCACTCTCTCTCTCTCAAGTAAATAAATAAAAAAATAAAAAAATAAAAAATCTTTAATAAAAAAAATTCTAAAAAAAAAAAAAAAAAAGAAGGTGTGGTATACGACATCATCAGTTGATGGACACTTGAGCTCTTTCCATACACATGCACTCATGTGCGCGCGCACACACACACACACACACACACACACACAGAGGAATATTACTCAGTTATCAAAAAGAATGAAATCTTGCCATTTGCAATGATGTGGATGGTGCTAGAGTATACTATGCTAAGCAAATTAAGTCAGTCAGAGAAAGACAAATACTATATGACTTCACCCCATATGTAGAATGTAAGTAACAAAATAGGTGAACATAGGGGAAGGAAAAAAAAATAAAATAAGATAAAAACAGAGAGAGGCAAACTATAAGAGACTCTTAATGATAGAGAACAAAATGAGGGTTGCTGTAGGGACCATGGGTGGGGGATGGGCTAAATGGGTGATGCACTTGTGATGAGCACTGGGTGTTCTATGTAAGTGATCACTAAATTCTATTCCTAAAAGCAACACTACACTGTATGTATCATTGAATTTATTTTGAATTATTATTTTGAATAATTTATTTTGACATTATTTTGAATTATTATTAAAACTTGAATTTAATAAAATACTTGGAGAAAAAAAAGCATCATAATCCTAAGTGTAAGGGCTAACACTATGTGACTTTTCAAAGAAAATGGAGAAGAAAAATCTTTAAGAAACCTTGTGAAAGTCTTCATGGCTCTGAAACAGAAACCATAAAAAAATGAATAAATTGCACTTTACTAAAAAATCTTTGTGCTTGAAGAAACATTAACCAAGAAACTTTAACAAAACCAGCCACAGGCAGGGATAAAATATTTATAAAATATGTATCTGATAAAGGACTTATATCCAGAATATAAAAAGAACTCTTGCAACTTGATAACAAGAAAACAAACAATCTGATTTAAAAGTAGATAAAAGACTTGAATAAGCAAGCAAAACATAAATAGCTATAAAACACATGAAAAGGTGTTCTACATCATTAGTCATCAGGAAATGCAAATTAAAATCCTAATGCAATACCACTGAAGACTCACTAGACTGCTTGTATTGATAAGGATACAAAAAAGTGGGAACACTCACACATTTCTGGCAGGAATAAAAAACTTTGAGAACCTGTTTGGCTGTCTCTTTAAATTAAACATAAGCTAGGACACCTGGCTGGCTCAGTCAGTAGACCATGTGACTCTTGATCTTGGGGTTGTACGTTCAAGCCCCATGTTGGGTATAGAGATTACTTAACAGTAAAATCTTAAAAAAATAAATTAAATATAAACTTACCCAGCAATTTCACTCTAAGGAATCTATCCAAGAAAAATGAAGACATATCCACACAAAGACTTATAAGTAGCTGTTCCTGGTAGCACTGTTCATAATGACTCCAAACGGGAAATAATCCAAATGTCTACCAGCTGGTGAATGATTAAACCCAAGGTGATATAGCCATACAATAGAATACCATTCAGCAATTTAAAAGGTATGAAATACCAGTACATGTAACAACATAGATGAACCTAAAAAAAATCATGCTTAAATAAGCCAGATTATATATATATTATATGAGTCCTTTTATTGGAAGTGTCCTGGAAAAGCAAATTATAGAGACAGAAAGCAGATCAGTAAATACCCTGGCAGGGTATTGGATTCTGTATCAACTGCCTATATACTTAATAGAGTTTTTAGGATGATAGCAATGTTCTTTTTTTTTTTTTTTTTAAGAGTTTGTTTATTTATTTGACAGAGAGCGAGCACAAGCTGGCAGAGCCTTAGGCAGGCAGAGGGAGAGGGAAAAGCAGGCTCCCTGCCAAGCAGAGAGTTGGGTGTGGGGCTCGATCCCAGGACACTGGGATCATGATGTGAGCTCAAGGCAGCAGCTTAACCATCTGAGTCACCTAGGTGTCCCCATGAAGATATAGCAATGTTCTAAAACTGGATTGTGATGGTTGCAAGACTCTGTACATTTGTTAAAATAATTAAATTGTATACTTGAATGAATTTTAAGGTCTGTAAATTAAACCCCAAGAAGTCTGTAACATAAGGAAATCTGATGCTCAGGACTGATTCAGCACTGGAGACATGACTTCTGGAAGATCAAACCCGCGCTTGACCAGCCGCTCATCTATGCAGACAACATTTCTTTCAGTACATTTTACTACCTGGGCTCAGAGTACATTACGGATGACCCTGTGACACGAACTCCCTGTCCCCTCCAAACGGCTCTGTGGCCCTAGCCAGAGCTGGTCTTGTTCCGGTCCTGTCCTTCCCAGCTGCCCCTCGCTCTTGTGGAGTTGGCCAGTGCTCCCGGGATCTCCGGAATAGAGCGCCAGCTTTCCGGCCACCTGCTCAATACGTTTCAGCATCACAATATGGAGATACTTCTGATACCAGTCGTAATCCATGGGTATTTTAAGCCTAATCAAAATTAGTTCTTGCCTATAATCTTGGCCTTTACAAAAAAAAAAAAAAAGAACTAAAAGGTACGTAATATACACATATTCTGGATGAATAACCAGAAAACCTACAAGCTTCTAAAACACGCGTGATGTTTATCTACCAGAAACATGTGTGTGTCTGTGTGTGCGTCTGTTCCAGAAAACCCAGGTGAAAGGTGAGGGGTGAAGATGTAGACTTTGGTGTCTGAGCTGTGGCTTTTGAGTGACACATCTGTGAAGGCATAGAAGGTTGACATCATCACTTCCTCTGCCGACTTTGTTTGCTGGTTTTGTTCTTGTTTTTGTTTTTTAAGGAAAGTGTTTCTTTGGGACTGCAGCTGGCTGCCTCCAGAGAGAGATCAAACCAGCACATTTCCTGCTCTTGCCTTTCTCTTTCTCTCTGGACCCAGAGACCAGCTGAGTTTTTCAGGGCTTAACTACTCATTTTATGTTTCCTTAACTACTCATTTCTTGATTCTCATTCATTTCCCAACAGATGTTTATTGAGCTTCTATCAGGTGCAAAGGGCTATTTTAGATGCTATGGGGGATACCGAGATGGCAAAGAATGACCTTCCCTTGGATAGTTTACAGTCTAATGAAGGCAGGAGGTAGATAAAGTATGTACTCAAGTAACTAAACTACCAGGTAACATGTGATAACAGAAATCTGCACAGAGCAACCAGAATTTAAGAAGGGGGAAAGCATTTTCACTGGCACAAACAGGAAATTCTTTACGGAGAGAATTACTGAAATCGGGCACTAGGGATGGAGATAACTTTGAGCCACAGAGCTGAAGGAATGTGGACGATGTAAGTGGAGGGATGAATATGTGCCTGGAAGAAGAGGTTTTTAGAAATCAGAAAGCACAGTGTGTATATGAGAGAAAAACAGTATCATTCTGTTAAAATGCAGAATGTGGGGGGGGGGCAGTAGCAATTGATTCTATAAATATAAGTTGGGGTCAAATCATGTGGGAGATTGAAACCCAGGGATGATTTTGTTTCATCTCCAGACAGGCAGTGTCAACCTTCTCCCAACTCAAGGGTATTTAAGGAACGGAGGCACAGACTCAGGCTCTATCTAGATAAGATCCCTAAGTTATTTGAGGAAAATGTCTCCTATGCTCACAAATGGCTGTACGGATGGCCGTTAGGGTTTGGCAGTCTCTGGGAGGCCAGGAGCAGAAAATGAGCTCTTCTGCACCAAAAGGTGCCCTGTGTAGCCAGAACTGTGTCTGGCTCATGAAGGAAAGATCTGGCCCCCCAAGAGGAGTCGAGGGCACGATTTGCTCAGAAGTCTGTCTGTTCTGGAATTCAGAAAATGAGGATGGCCTTTGCCCAGAACGTGGTCCCCACAGGTGTGTGCTTCTGCCTTGTGCCCTAAATACCAGGTGGGCTGGTCACCCCTGCTAGCACCAGGGTGGGCAAATGTGTAGTGTGTGCCCGCATGGTTCTAGGGTCTGTCTGATCGCTGAGGATTCCTGTGTACACACAGAGTCTCAACTGATACCCCGCGGAGGAACAGCGCAGACCTAGGCGGCGTGTCAGAGAGTTTGAGAAGGCTGACAAATACGCCAAGCCTGCATCAGCTCTCACTTCAGAAGGCTATCCCCGAAACTACTTGTGTGGCCGGTGTTGTGCATCTAGAACCCCTGCTGAGGCCAGATGTCCTGCAAGGGAAGCAGAAGGGGAAAGGGAGAGAAGACGTTCATATATCAGAAGGAACAGAGAAGTGAGAGATGGAGTAACTCAGACCACTCACTTGCTAAAGTATCAGACGGAATGAAGGTGGGAGGCTAACACTGCCATTGAAACGACAGAACGGGACCCCTGCCTGGGTGGCTCCGTCGGTTAAGCCTATACTCTTGGGTGCAGCTCAGGTCATGAGATTGAGCCTCGTGTTGAGCTGGGTGCTGAGCACTGAGCGTGGAGTCCACTTCAGATTCTTTCTCCCTGTGCCTCCCCCTGCTCGCTTTACTCTCTCTCTCTCTCAAATAAATAAATAAACAAATCTTTTAAAACACAAAAACAAAACAGTTTTGTGAAAGGCAGTGCCTTCTTCGCAAGTGCTGCCGCAGCACCCGGAACGACCCTGAGAGGGAAAATGATGAGCTTCAGTGAGGGCTGTGAAGGTGGAGAATCAAACAGCCACGGTGGCGACGAGCAACGACCAGCAGCCAACGTGCGGCAGATACTCTCGTCTTCTGGGGCCTCAGTCGGAAGCCGAGTTCAAACTCGGGGTGTTCAGTGCGTTTGATGACCTCCACTTTCCTGGGATCTTTCTGGGTTCAGGCACCTGATAGGCCATCTTTACCCTGGATGCTTTCTTCTTCAGCCGAACTGAATGACCTCTCAAGTCCCATCTGCCTTTAAGACCATCCATTTCTTTCAGTACATTTTACTACCTGGGCTCAGAGTACATTACGGATCTGAAAAAAGTCAAATGGTTCAGGGAATTTTAAGTGTTTTGAAGTCAGAAGACTTTATGTTCAAAAATGGGGAAAAAGTTGCATACAAACACATTTCTATCTTTTTTTTTTTAATTTTACATATTTGTCTGACAGAGATAGAGAGCACAAGCAGGGGAAGCAGCAGCCAGAGGGAGAAACAGGCTCCTCACTGAGCATGGAGCCCAATGTGGGGCTCGATCCCAGAACCCTGGGATCATGATTTGAGCCGAAGGCAGACGCTTAACCAACTGAGCTACCCGGGTGCCCCACACAAACCCATTTGTGGAGGTAGAAGAGGAGACAAGGAATTTATAAGTACAAAAAGTCAGTGGACTTAGAAATATCTTAATGCATGCCTAAATTGCAAAAACCTCGATTTCAAATGAAAATACCTACTATCTTATTTTATTTGTAAAACTGTCATGGAGCCCTAGCCAATTCTACAGATCAAGTCAGTGTTTTTCTTCATCTTCTCCAGCCCCACAGCTCCTACACAGGCTTGGTTCCTTGTTGCTCCTCCCGAATTTTGCATTACATCAATGGCATCATTATCCACTCAGCCAAGAAACATCTTTTATCCTTTGTGCCCACCCCCGCATGCCCTTCAGTCACCGAGTCTTACCGATGCAATCTTCTTCATGTACATTGATTGACACCTCCTGTGTTTCCTATCCTGTCACTTGCTGATTTAGTTCAAGCTCTCATAATCCCTCATCTGAACTGTTGCCATGCCCCCTAAATCACCCACGTTCATTTATTCAAGACACGCCTTTTGCACCAGGTTCTTTTTTAGACCCTGAGGACACGGCGATGAGTAAGAGAGAAGTCCCTAGTCTCCTGGAGCTTCTATTATAGAGGGAGAGCCAGGCAAGAAAGCTGCTAAATAAGGTGCATACCCATCGATGTGAGTGAGAGAAAGCACCCCAGGGCAGAGGGCAGCTGGGTCTAGAAGAGGAAACGTGGAAGCTAAGGAGCAGGAGAAGCCAGCCTTGTGCTGAGAATTCCAGAAACTGGAAACTGCAAATTGTTGGGGGTGCTAAGGAACAGGGAGGCTGGAGTAGAGCGACCACGAGCTACCGGTTTGGAAGTAAGGCAGATGCAACCAAATAACAGAAGGCCTTTTTGTCCTCAGATTGGAGTTGGGGAATCTTTTTTTTCTTTCTAAGTGCAATGGGTGGTAATGGATAGATTTTAAGCAAAGGGGTAACATAATCTCACTTATGTCTTTAGGAAATCCCTCCAGTTAGTGTACAGTCAATGGATTTGTTGGGGGGCATGAGAGTAAGGCAGTGCAGTATTGCACTACTGCAACAGTGCAAATGAGGGGTTGTGGTGGCTTGGGCTAGAGTGATGGTGGGAAAGATGGAGAGAAGGGGCGGATCCGGATGTCCTTTGGTGACGGTGCAGGCTTGCTGGATTGGTGTGGGGAATAGTGGAAAGGCAGGGTGCCTAACCGGATGGATCGTGCTGATATTTACTACGGCAGGAAAGACTGGGTTCCAGACAGCCAAGTGGCAGTGGAGAGAGGCCTGGGCTAGGGACATAAAATTGAGGGTCAGCACTCAGTAGGTCCTGTTTAAAGCCGTGGGACTAAGGAGACCACCTGACACAGCAGTGGAGCAGGTAGGGCTAGAAAAGGAAAGAGAAGGGAAGAAAACAGAAAGCCCCAGATCGACCCTCTAAGTGACAGAGGTCAGGAAAAGGAGGGAGAGCCAGTAAAGGAGGCTCTAATCTTCACAGCCCCAATCCATCCTACACATGGAAGCCAAAGTGATTCCTCCAAAACTCAGATCGGACCCCGTCTCTTCCCTGCTTAAAACACTACAAGATTCTCTATTGTCCTCTCGGGAAAATCTGTCCCCTTACATGGCACACAGGTCCCTTCATAATCTAGACCTAACTTTCCAAGTTCATCTTCTTGCATCTAGCACTTTAAAATTGTGTTGTAGGATGCCGGGGTGGCTCAGTCGGTTAAGCAGCTGCCTTCGGCTCAGGTCATGATCCCGGCATCCTGGGATCAAGTTCCATATCAGGCTCCTCGATGGGCAGGGAGCCTGCTTCTCTCTCCACCTCTGCCTGCTTGTGTTCTCTCTCTCTCTCTCTGACAAATAAATAAATAAATAAATAAATAAAAATCTTTTTAAAAAATTATGTTTTAATTATCTGGATCCACATCTGTCTCTGTTACTGGATGTAGCTTAAGGAGAAGGACTGTCATTATTAACTCTGCATTTCCAATACCTGGCACATAGTAAGTGCCCAACAACATTTGTTGAACAAAAGGAGGAGAGGGAGAAAAGGAGGGAGGACTATTCTTTCTGTGAGAACCTTCACAAAAAGAAGAATGCAAGACAATTACCGCCTATGCCATCTTCTTCCCCGGCATTTTTGTGAACTAGGAAATCCAAGCCGGAATGAGAACAGCGCCATCTAGAGGTAGAAAGGTGAAGGAATGGGTTCATTCTGAAGCTTTTCAAGAACTCTAAACCATGATGAGGGGGTACAGGGGGAAAGACCAGAACTTAGACCAAAGGAAACTTTTTAAGAAGCAAATGAATAATAACAATATCTAGGAATCCATTAACCAGGAAAAGTATTTCTCAGATTCCTCATGGGAAAATTCAGAATAAAACACCATGAAGTCTCCTGCTCTCTCCAAAACTCTAAGGGGTAAATTGCTGTTCGTCTTTTACATCAGAGCCAAAATATTTGTGACTTTGGACAATTACACATTAATATTTAGTAGAAGGTTCTAGCTCATTTCATCTCTCTCATCATATCGTGTTATGTCAGTGAGGAGAGTCAACTGCTCCCACCATGACCACACACCCGGAGAAACATTCATGAGGAAGGATGCAGGGCCCTAGCTGTGTGCACTAAGACACCCGCAATGAGTGACGGATGTCTCAGAGCTTCGCCCGTCTCTAAAACTCCTCACGTACCCACTGGATGACAGCAGCAATAGGCAGCTCTGCTGATCTACTGGAATTTCTCAACCAGCAATTGCTCAACTGCTGTTATCGTTTGAGTGGTTTTGTTTTATGACTTAACAACGGGTGGAGAAAGTGCTTGGCATGTGGGTTGTAATTTAAACACTGTGCTGTGCCCACGTGAATGAGCCCTGCAGAGGATATTTTTATGTCCCTGTTTTTATTGGAGTCCTATTGTTTCGGAACACATACAGGTTTGGCTGGGGTGTGCAGGATCATATTCCATTTGTTTACTTGTAAAGGACGAACTTATCCTGTGTTCCATGGTTCAGGTAAAACCACTCAGGAGCACACCTAATCGAAAGAAGAGTGGAACAGGAGTGGAGACGTGGAGTTCTTACCCCAGCCGTGTGAGCTCAGGCAAGTCCTGTATTTTTTTATTGGAACATTGGATTTTTGAAATGTGAAATGTGTGTGTTGGGGGAGGTGTGATTCACGGCATTCCCCTCTTAGGTTGTTGGGAAGAACAAATGAAATAATGCATACAAAAGCATTTTTTAAATTTCTAAGAATACCTTCCTGAGATATAATTTGTCCACAATGAAATGCACAGATCTTAAGTGTACAGTTCAATAACTTTGACAAATGTATACACCTATGTAACCCGCACTTCAGTCAAAATACAGAATATTACCACCACCCCCCCAAAAAGTTCAGGCCTCTTTCCAATTGATACTCTGCAGCCCCTGCTTCATGGGCAACCACATCTCTGATTGTTTTCACTCTACATGGGTGGGTTATTATTATTTTTTTTTTTTTGCCTATTCTAGAACTTCAAATAAATAGAATAATACAGTATACATTCTTGTGTATCTGGCTTCTTCATTCATCTTAATGTCTGTGAGATTTATCCACATTGTTACATGTATCTTTAGTTTGTATCTTTATTTTTAAAGATTTATTTATTTATTTATTTATTTGAGAGAGAGAGAGCGAGCACAAGGAGGGGGGTGGTGCAGAGGCAGAGAATATCCAACCGAACTCCAACTGAGCATGGAGCCCAACTAGGGCTGGATCCCATGACGGAGGAGATCAGGACCTCAGTTGGAACGAAGAGTAGGAAGCTCAACGAACAGAGCTCCCGGGGCACCCTATATCTTTTTATTACTGAGTCAAATGCCATTATTTAACCATTCTCCATTTTAAGAGTGCCGTTTGATGCGTTTGACAAACGTCTATCCCTGGTCAGCACCACCACAGGCAAGGTAGAACATTCCCATTACCTCTCACGGTTCCTCCATGCCCC
The DNA here is from genome assembly GCF_030435805.1 of Mustela lutreola. Taxonomy (NCBI): domain Eukaryota; kingdom Metazoa; phylum Chordata; class Mammalia; order Carnivora; family Mustelidae; genus Mustela; species Mustela lutreola. The sequence goes on from NC_081297.1 coordinate 45,779,611, forward strand.
TTTACCACCCACCTCTTCTCACAGCCGTGAACGTAGACACTACTGTCTTGCTTTTCATCACAGTAGTTTTGCTTTTTTAGATTTTCATATAAATGGAATCCTACGCTGTAGTCTTTTGTGTCTGCTTTTACTAACCATAACGTTCCTGAATTCACTCACACAGCTGCACATATCAGTAGTCGTCCAATGAATGAGTATGTCGCACTTTGTTTATCCATTAACTAATTGTTTCAGATGTTTCCTGTGGGGGAGCTATCACAAAGAAAGCTGCTGGAAAAAAATTCAGGTTCAGGAGAGTCTTTGTTGCTGACCTACCTGTTCATTTCTGTTGGATATACGTGTAAGAGTGGGATTGCAAGGGTTTACAGAAGCGTTTTTTTTTTTTTTTTTTTTTTTTTTTTTTTTTTTTTAGTATTTAGTTTTATTTTTTATTTTTTATAAACATATATTTTTTATATACATATATTTTTATCCCCAGGTCTGTGAATCACCAGGTTTACACACTTCACAGCACTCACCAAATCACATACCCTCCCCAATGTCCATAATCCCACCCCCTTCTCCCCAACCCCCTCCCCCCGGCAACCCTCAGTTTGTTTTGTGAGATTAAGAGTCACTTATGGTTTGTCTCCCTCCCAATCCCATCTTGTTTCATTTATTCTTCTACCCACTTAAGCCTCCATGTTGCATCACCACTTCCTCATATCAGGGAGATCATATGATAGTTGTCTTTCTCTGCTTGACTTATTTCGCTAAGCATGATACAGAAGCGTTTTAAGAAATGACCACACTGGGGCACCTGAGTGGCTCAGTGGGTTAAAGCCTCTGCCTTCGGCTCAGGTCATGATCTCAGGGTCCTGGGATCGCCGTGCATCGGGCTCTCTGCTCAGCAGGGAGCCTGCTTCCTCCACTCTCTCTCTCTGCCTGACTCTCTGCCTACTTGTGATCTCTGTCCAATAAATAAATAAAATCTTTAAAAAAAAAAAAAAAAGGAAAAGAAACGACCACACTATTTTCCGAAGTGGCTGTATCATTTTCGCGTTCCCACCAGTAAGGTAGGAAAGTTTCAGTTTCTCCACATCCTTGCCAACACTTTGTATTGCCAGGGTCTTTAACTGTGGCCTACACACAGAGGTGTGTGATGGCATCTCACTGTGGCCTTCATCTGCATTTCCTTAATGACTAAGTAATGTTGAACTTTTTTGTCTTGTGCTTATTTGCTGTTTACATATTTTCTTTAGTTGAAGTGCCCCTTTAAGTCTTTTGCATTTTTGATGAGTCATTGCTCTTCTTATAACTTAATTGGAAGAGTTCTTTTTATTCTGTATAGAAGTCCTTTATCAGACACGTTTGGGAATTTTTTTAACCTAACCTTTGATTTGCCCTTTGGTTTTCTTGACACTGTCTTTTCAAGAGCAGAAGTTTTACATTTTGATAAAGTTTAATTCATTAGTACTTTTGATTTGTATTTGTACTTACCTGTACCTACCTAACCAAGGTGACAAAATTTTTCTCTTATGGTTTCTTCTAAACTTTTAAAATTGTAGCTCTATGTTTAGGAATTATTTTTTATATCTGATGTGACACAAGTTGAAGTTCATTTTTTCTACCATGGCTAATTGTTCCAATGCTATTGGTTAAAAAAGACTATCATTGAATTGGCAGCTTTGACAAAAATCAATCATTCCTATGTGGGTCTATTTCTGGGTTTTCATCTATCTATCTATCTATCTATCTATCTATTTGTTTGAGAGACAGAGAGAGCACAAGTGGTGGGAAGGGCAGAGGGAGAGGGAGACTCTCTCAGTCAGGCCTCTCTCAGGCATGCTAAGCAGGGAGCCTGGCATGGGGCTTGATTTCAGGACCCTGAGGTCATGAGCTGAGTCAGTTAATTATCTGACTGAGCCACCCAGGCAGGCACCCCTGGATTTTCTTGTCTATATCCATTCCAATATCGTACTTGATTACTGTAATTTTTAATATGTCTTGAAATCAAGTAGTGCAAACATATGCAAATTTTCTTCTTTTTCAAAATTGTCCTGGTTATTCTTTTTTTTTTTTTTTTTTTTTTAAGTAGTCTCCACACACAGCATGGAGCCCAGAGCAGGGCTTGACCTCACGACCCTGACATCAAGACCTGAGATCAAGAGTTGGACCTTAACCAACTGAGTTACCCAGGCACTCCTGTCTTGACTATTCTAAGACCTTTGAGTTTCCATATAATTTAATTTCCATATAAATTCAAGGATCATCTTGATATTGTGTTGAATCTATAGAACAATTTGAGGACAACTGACCTCAACATTGAGTCTTCTGTCAATAAACATATCATTTTTAGGGTTAAAGGTCTTGTACATACTTTTAACCTTATTCCTAAATACTTCTTGTTCTTTGACACTTTTGTAAATAAGTCTTTATCCCAATTTCCAATTATCCATTGCTAGTATATAGAAATACAATTGATGTGTTGTGCATTGTGCTTGTATTGTGCAATCTTGCTAAACTCTAGTCCCTTTATTCCCATTTTTGTAGATTCACTTTTCTGGAGGATATACAAGGTCATATCAACTATAAATACTGTTTTATTTCTTCCTTTCCAATTTACTTCCCCTTTTCTTTCATTTCTTTTTCTCATGTTAATGTAATGCTAAAGAGCTCTGGTATAATGTTGAGCGGAAGGGAAAAAAGAAGATCTTCTTGTCTTCTCTCCAGTTATAAGGAGGAAGCATACAGTTGTGCACTGATAAATATGACATTAGCTGTTGGTTTCTCATAGATTCATTAATTTGAGGAAGTTCCATTCTATTCCTGGGTTGCTGAGAGTTTTTAATTATGCATGAGTTTTTAGTTTTCTCGAATCCTCTCTCTGCATCTTCTGAGTTGATCATATGGTTTTCCTTTTTCATCTGTTAATGTAATAAATTACATTGCTTGAGTTTTGTCTATTAATGTGATGAATCGCTTTTAATTTAATATTTCATCCTTGGGACAAACTCCACTTTGCCGTGTTCATTATTCTTTTTTATATGTTGCTGGATTTAATTTGCTAACATTTTGTTAAGAATGTTTGTGTTTATATTCATGAAGTGCATTGGTTTGTAGCTGTCTTGTAATAACATTGTCTGGTTTGGGTATCTGAATAATGCTGAACCAAAGGAAGCATTCCTTCTCTTCTGCTTTATAAAAGCATTTTTGTAGGATTGGTATTATTCCTTCTTTTAATTACTTGATAGAATTCACCAGTGAAACTACTTGGGCCTGAAGTTTGTGGGCAGGTTTGAAATTACAGATTTAAAATTTTAGATAGATAAATGACTTTCCTGTTTATTTCTTCTAAATGGGCTTTCTCAGTTTGTGTTTTTCAAGGTTTTCATTTCATTTAGGTTGTTGAATATATTGGCATATACATTTTCAAAATATTTCCTAATTTTTCTTTTAATACCTGTAGAATCTGTAGTGATGCTCCCTTTTTTCATTCCTGATATTGGCAATTTGTGTCTTCTCTCCTTTTACTGATCAGGCTGGTTAGAGGTTTATCAATTTTGATTTCTTTAAATATAGTTGCTCTGGGTTTCACTGATTTTCTCTGTCATTTTTTATCCTTTATTATTTCCTTCCCTCTGCTGACTTCAGGTTTAACTTGTTCTGCTTTTCATAGTTTTGTAAGGTGGAAGATAAGATTATTAATTTAAGACCTTTTTAATTTTCTAATGTGATCATTCAATGTAATAAATCTTTAAGTACTCTTGGCTACATCTCAGAAATGTATATGTGTATGTTTTCATTTTCATTCAGTCCAAAGTATTTTCTAATTTTCTTTAAAATTTTTTTTGGCTGTGGGTTATTTAGAAGTGTGCTAACTTCCAACTATTTGGGCATTTCCCTGATGTATTTATGTTACCATTTTTGTTGTGGGAAAACAACATACTCAATGTGATTTCAATTATTTTAAATTTATTGAGCCTTATTTAATGGAATAGTATATGGTCCATCTTGGTGAATGTTTCATGTGGACTTGAAGGAAATGTGTATTATGCTCTTGCTTGGTGGAATTTCTGAAGATACCAATTAGGTTATACTGGTTGATAGTGTTCTTTGAGTTTTCTATAGATTTACTGGTTGTTTTCTAAATGTTTGATCAATTGCATGTCAAGATCATGACCTGAGCTGAAATCAAGAGTCAGCTGCTTAGCTAACTGAGCCACCCAAGCACCCTGGGAATGTTGAAATTTCTAACTGTAGTTGTGCATGTTCTAATTTTTCCTTTCAAATCTGTAAGGTTTTTCTTCATGCATTTTGAATACCTATTATTAGAAGAAAATATATTTAAGACTGTTTTGTCTTCTTGATGAATTTACTTCTTCATCTCTACGCCATGTCCCTATTTATCTTTGATAATATTCTCCATTCTGAAATCAGCTTTGCCTATTATTAATATAGCCATTCTCCTTTTCTTTTAATTAGTATTTGCATGATATGTCTTTTTATATTTTTATGTTTTTAACCTATCTGTGTCTTTATATATACAGTGGGTTTCTTGAATCCAGCATATAGTTGGGTCTTTCCTTTTTATCCAGTATAACAATCTCTGGCTTTTAATTGGGTTGCTTCAGCATTTATATTTTATTTAATTTCTTCATATTTTTTTTAAAGATTTTATTTATTTATTTGACAGACAGAGATTACAAGTAGGCAAAGAGGCAGGCAGAGAGAGAGGGAGAGGGGGAGGGGGAGAAGCAGGCTCCCTGCTGAGCAGAGAGTCCAACACCTGACTTGATCCCAGAACTCTGGGATCATGACCTGAGCCAAAGGCAGTGGCTTGTAATCTTGCTACCAGTTTCTATTTACCTTATCTGTTCTTTGTTTTCCTTTGTTCTTTTCTAGCTTTCTTTAGAATTAATTAAATAATTTTCATAATTCTATTTTATTTCCATCATTTGATTATTAACTATTCTTCTTTTTTTTTTTTTTTAAGAAATTTCTCCAGGATTTACAATACCCATCTTCTGTTTATCACAATCTGCCTTCAAAAATATCATACTTCTTCAACCATACATTCAACACTATACTTCCACTTCTTTTTTCCCATTGTGTAATTGCTGTCAGGCATTTTACTACTACATATTTTATTAATTCCATAACATAGTGCTTTTATTCTTGCTATAAATAGACAATTGTTTTTAGAGATTTAAAAATATGATTAAAAATATCTTTTATATTTATTTATATACCCACCATCCTCAGCACTCTTTACTTCTTTTTATTGATCCAAATTTTTATTTGCTATTACTTGCCTTTTGCTTGAAGAAATTTATTTAAGACCTCTTTTCATGTAGGTCATTGATGATGGGTTCCCTTAGCTTTTAAACAGATGAGAAAAAGTTTTATTTTGCCTTCATTTTTGAAAGATGTTTTTCCGGGCTATATAAATCAAATTTTGGCTTTTTTAATCCTTTGGTATTTTAAAGATGTTGTGCACTGCTTCTGGCTTGAGCAATTTATGACAAGAGGTCTGCTGTCATTTTTTCTTTGAACTACTGTTTTTTTTTTTCTTTTTCTTCTTATGGCTGCTATAAGATTTTTTTTTTTTTTCATTCTAACACTTGTTTTGGACATTTAATACAGTGGTTTTAGTGGAGCCTTCCTTATGTTTACACTAACTGATTTTTTTTGAGATGCTTGGATCTATGCATTTATGGTGGAAAATTTTTGGTGCTATTTCCTCAAGTAGTTTTTCTCTCCTCTCTTGTTTTTAGGATGCCAGTAACATGTTTTGGATGTTTGATATTGCCCCATGGTTCATTGAGGCGCTGTTCTTGTTTGTTTGTTTAAGTTTTTTCTTTTCCTTTTCTTTTTCTTTTTAAGATTTTTTTTTTTTAATTTACTTATTTGACACACAGAGATCACAAGTAGGCAGAGAGGTAGGCAGAGAGAGAGAGGAAGGGAAGCAGGCTCCGTGCTGAGCAGGGAGCCCTATGCGGGGCTCGATCCCAGGACACTGGGATCATGACCTGAGCCAAAGGCAGAGGCTTTAACCCACTGAGCCACCCAGGTGCCCCTTAAAGTTTTTTCTTTGTGTGTTTCTTAGTTTCTCTTATCATGCCTTCAATTTCACTCTGTTTTCTTTTTCTACTTCTATAATTTGCAGTCTCATATAATGCAGTTTCCATTTCAGTTATGTTTATCATCTCTAGAAGTTCTATTTGGTTCTTTATTATATATCGCTTCCTCTTCATTACGCTCATATTTTTCTTTATGTATATAAGCATATCTATAATAGTTGTTCAACATCCCAATCTGCTAATTCCATCTTTCTCATTTAAAAAATCTATTTCTATCGATTTATTTTTTTTTCTGGATATGGGTCACCTTGTCCTGCCTCTTAGGATGCGTGGAAATTTCTCACTGTATGATAAACATTATGAATTGTGTGATACTGCATTCTGGATTTTGTTGTAACCCTTTAAAGAATGTTGGATTTTTGTCTTAGTATATGATTAAGTTACTAGAAGATACATTTATTCCTTTAGAAACTTTTTTTCAGTTTGATTAAGTGGGTCCAGAGTAACCTCTACTTTAAAGGATGACCCTTCTAAGAACTCTGCCCAATGTCCTGTGTGTTATAATCTTTCTCCATTCTGGTCGATGGAATGAGAACTACCCCTGGCCTTGTATGAACTCTGAGAATTGCTTGGCCTATTCTTTCTGGTGATAATTTCCTTAGCCTCATGGAGTTTTGCTCCACAGAAATGTAGGTCATTAGCCAAAGACTTGAACAGACCCTTCTGCAGCTGTCTGGAACTCCTCTGCAGCACAAATTCTAGCTGTCTGGGCCTCCCCAAACTCTGAGCTCTGATCAACTTAATGAGAGCCCAGGATGTCTTTTGAATCCCTCTGACCTGCACTGCAGCTTATACACAGCCTCCAGTCAGTAAGCTGGACAATCATAGGACTCATCTAGTTTGCTTCTCTTCTTTCAGAGATCACAGCCCTATATTTCTAGTTGCCCAATGCCTTCTAAATCTTTAGGGCAAGAAGACAGTTCCCAAAGCCACTGATCTTACTCTAAGTCTCTTATATGTACATAAATCCTCATGACAGCCCTCTGAAATAGATACTATTATTATTATACTCATTTTAGAGATGAGAAAACTGGACATGGAGGAATTTTAAAATCTCACCCAAACTCTGGCAAAGGTTAGAGGTGGGATTTGAACCTAGGAAGTCTGGCCAGTGCTATTAAGCACTATACTATACTGTCCCTCAAGGAAGCATTAGGAATATAAAAATCTCTAAAGCACTTAGGTATTTGAAAAAGGAACTGGATGTAGCCCGGATTTCAAATTTAAAGAAGAGGGTGAATGCAAAGCACTGGCTCAAGGTAGGAGGTATTTTCATGCCTACAGAATGGCTTGGGTCTTGACTCAATCAGTGTGGACCAGGTACAGCTGTGGAGGTAGATGTTCCATAAATACTAAGAGACACCACTGCAAGGGTAGGCAAGAGGGTGAAGCATGCCTTCAATATAGAAGAATGCCCCTTGGACTGACCTTGGCAACCTCGGCATTTCGAAGAGTGATGTGTTCAATTTGCCCAGCAAGGCTGAGAGTCAGCACTTCGCAGGACAGACACGATTGTCGAGAGAGCAAATCAGAGAGGACACTTTGCAATTAGAGAAGCTGCTATGGAAGCAGGAAAGTCAGGGTTCTATAGGAAAAGAAGTCACTGCTGACAATATAGAACAGTCAGTATCTCACGACTGAAGTAACAGACCTGATGCCTGATTTACTCTCCTTCACATACGCAGAACTGTCTCTATCCATCATCCTCAGACTCATTCCCCTCTGGCAGTGAATGGGGTCTTCACAGTTCATCAAGTCTATGCCCCCGCCTCTGCAAACATCAGTCTTACCCTCTCCAGAAATGTCAGGGGTTCAGGAGGTAAATGTTATTCTGCAAAGTAAATGTTTATCACCATCCATTTGAAAGTCATAACTAAGGAGGCCTCCGGAAAAGTGATCTATCCTCTAATGATTGATCTTTGGTTTTACTCTGTTTCTTAGGAAATGAATTTCTCAGCTCTATTAACTTTGTACTGGGCATTTGCTCTGTTAAAAACCTCTCAGCATTCTGCATATTTTTCCACAACAGGCTTCATAACACCTTGTCTTGCTTATCCAATACCTTGGCAGCAGGCTGCATTTCATGGCTCTACTCTAAGAGATGTTTTCATGCAAACCTTCAGTTTTTTTTAGGAGCAAATGCCTCTCTTAGTCAATCTATCTCCCTTTTGCATGATGATGTTTTGGGCTTCTTTCCATCGTTGGGATGAAAAAAAAATGTACTTTCCATCTGCACCAGTTATTAATTTAACGTCTTTCAGCTCCAAACCCACCGTCTGTATCCTGCTTTGTAATACAGGAGCTGGGCTCTCCAGGCTATATTTCTCTTTGCCAGCTGGCTTAATGTTAGGTTTCGACAATAGGAGTGTGGGAGGGACAATGCAAGCCTAGAAGAGAAGGGTTTTTTCTTGTCCTTTCAGTGTAGTAGGTCACAGGTCAGGAGCCACAACCCATCAGCATTTAATAGCCAGGGCAGGCTGCCCTTTGCAGCTCAACCGTGGGCATCTTCCACCTATTTCCCTGTCGCCATGCTGCAGGCGGCAAGTTCCTGTCACAACCGGAAACTCTCCCTGAGGTCTGAACCTAGCCTTGCAAAGCCCTTTTCTCTGAGCGTTTACATTTCTTCCTTCATTAGTTTTCCCTGAGTCCTCAGTGCAATAGCCGCTTCCTGTACTTACTGCTTCTCCACTCCTTAGCATTCTCTCATACCCTTCTTAAGAGTTGACCACCCTTTACAGAATTAATGAGTCTTTGTATTAAAAATTTCCTTTCGAGGGGCGCCTGGGTGGCTCAGTGGGTTAAGCCCCTGCCTTCGGCTCAGGTCATGATCCCAGGGTCCTGGGATCGAGCCCTGCATCGGGCTCTCTGCTTGGCAGGGAGCCTGTTTCCTCCTCTCTCTCTGCCTGCCTCTCTGCCTACTTGTGATCTCTGTCTGTCAAATAAATAAATAAAATCTTAAAAAAAAAAAAAAAAGATTTCCTGTCGGATTTCTGCTGTGATTTCTGTCTCCTGCCTAGACCCTGATTAATACACCAGCTAAGGGATTCACTGGTGTTGGATTTTTATTTTTGAAAGATGACAAGAACAAAGGACTCTCTCATTAGGGATTATGTGTGTGTGTGTATGTGTATGTGTGTGTGTGTGTTTGCACACGCACATGTGTTTGCATGTGGCAGTTTGGCACAGTGTTAATGGCACAGGAACTGAAGCCACATTGGCTATGCCACTTCCTAGCTGTGTGTCCTTGGGCAAATTGTCTTTTTGAGCTTGTGTTCTCATCTGTAAAGTGGGGATACCTAGAGTTGCCAGGTAAAATACACTCTTCCCACTTAAATTTGAATTTCAGAGGAACAACAAATTATTTCTTAGTGTAAGTGGGTCCCAAATATTGCATGTGCATCCACTCTGCATTTTAATTTGCGAAATCTGACAATCCTAATACCACATCATAAAAGGTCAAATGAGTGATACGTGTGGAGGATTTGGAACAAACTTGGCGGATAACAGTCACGCCGTAGTTAGTCATTCTTTTGCTTGTGTGAGAGTGTACCAGCACCCCTTCTCAGGGACACCCTTCATGAATTGTAATGTTCCTGTTGTATTTACTGTTCTCTTTAACTGTGTCATTCACAGCCCCCCACCTTCCATCTTTTAAAGCGACAAGGCCAGGTAATGGTTTTGGCGGGGGTAGCTACTGGCTAGATCAATGTATGCTTCTGACTTTGGGCAGCCCAGTCCCGGGCTGGGCATCAGTCCATGGTGCAGCCTGTGGAAAGGGTGCTGTCCACTAGGGGAGTAGGAATGAGCTAAATCTGTCAGAACTTGCGCTGAAGAATATAGAGGAGATGGCTCAGTGCGGACCGAAGGGAAGGAGGACAGATAGCAGAGATGGGCGAATTCACCTTGAGGGAGACTTTGAAGCAGAGAGAAAGGACAGTTACCTTGAAACTGCTGAAATCCTGATATATTTTCTGTTTCTAGTTCTCAGGCAAACCTACCATAAACCTCCTTTTTCTCTTGAGTGTCTATTCCTTGCAGACAACCCTCCCAACACACACACACACACACACACACACACACACACACACAGAGTCTCTCTCTCTCTCTCTCATACATACACACAATCAATCATATACATGAACATCACTACTTCATTTAACAAATTATATTTTGGGTGCTGTTAGGGAAGGCGGGGATACATAGTTGGGAAACACCATCTCCTTCCTTGAAGACGTAGGCTGGAGGGTAGGGAACACAGGGTGAAGGTTAGGGATAATGTAGTCCTCAGCAAATGTCAAAACTGAGGTCTGTATAAAATAGGGTCAACTGATGTACTTAATAGAAACTTCATCAGCTGGTAACCTTTTCTGGAAAATCTTTTCTGAAAAATATAAAGGATTCTCATGCTAGGAAAAATATGATATGGGACAAATTCTTCTTTTCTTTCATTTTTAGGCATTGAACTACATCCAACATTTAGTGTAATGTGAGTATTCCGGAGATTACAGTCATGGAAATGTAGAAGAAACACAGAAAACTGAAAGCCTCAGGCAGCAGGAGAGGCAAGGAATTTTCTAGTTTAGGGCAATCTGAGTGCAGGCATAATAGTCTTTGAAGTGCATCTATGTATAATTATTTATAAATTCCATGCATGTGCATATGCAGACATGCACACGTGCATAAGGACATGTACTGAAGACATACTGAAGGTCAGTGGATTTCCCACAGCTGTGAGGCTTACATCACAGCTCTTCCAGTGGATCACAGAATCATGTTTTCTATGACATCTAAATATTGGGAACTGATACATGATAGTCCTTAGAGGCTTGGGATCACAAGAAGGGATCAAGGAGGACAGGGAGAGGAGGAACAGGAAGGCACCAGGAAGAGAAATATGGCAAGCAGAGACCAAAAAGATATAGGAGAAGTAGGTGGCTCTGCACATCCCCTGGGAAGCCCTGGAGGGCTTCGTGGCTCCTGAGATGTCACTCTCAGGGCACCTGCCAGGGGAGCTCGGCACCTTGTTTACAATATGGGCAAACATATTGTAAGGTGAGCAGAGGACAGTTGCTTCTCTTGTTTGAAGAACTCACAGAGCTCCTTTCTCCCCCAGGCCTCCAGTGCCTTGTACATATGCCGGATCCTACATGGGAATCGCTGACACAGGAGAATCAATATTGTTATAAAGAACTCCAAAAATATTTCACTCTCTGCTTGGTCAGTCATTCCACCTACTCACAATTTGTCGCTTGGATCTAGTGGTAGGCGTACCCTGCGGGGTTGATTACAGGTGTAGAGTGGACCCTGCCGCTCATCATTCACAAGCAGTCACTGAGCCCCCGGGCACCAGGTGCTGTGCCAGATGTAAGGCACTTACTGTGTTCCAGGTGTGTCCTAAGCACTTCGCCTAACATCAGCTCAAGTAATGGTCACAACAGCCCCAGGAGAAGGGCACTATTCTGCCAACGAGGGAACCAAAGTGAGAGGAGTCACACAGCCTGCTGGAGTCGGCAGGACTGGAGCCCAGGCTGTCTGGCTTCAGAGTCTATGTGCCCAGTCACTGTAACATACTACCTTGGATACAAACGTATACCATAGGCCTTTGTCTCCGACAAGTTAAAAGTGGGTATATCCCCAGTGTTTCTTATTCTTCCAAAATGGGGGCTCCAAGTTCCAGCTCCAGCTGCTCAGGTCTCTCTTACGCATGGAGAATGGCAGTTGTTACAAACCAGGACAAAAGAGGCCGCTGAGGGGCTCTGGGTGGCTCAATCAGTCAGGTATATGCCTTCGGCTCAGGTTGCCCCACGTGGGGTTCCATGCTCAGCAGGAAGTCTGTCTGTCCCTCCACCCACTCATGCATGCACTCTCTCTCTCTCTCTCAAATAAATACATAAGAAGCCCCAACAGGTCATTGAAAGCAAACCTGTTTTCCCTTTTCAGTCAGTTTCCTGCTGTAGAAGAGGCCAGCCCCCAACTTAAAAAGCTACCTGGACCATCTTCTTTGGATGTATAATAAAACTTCAACAGACAATCGCTCTAGCATGATTTATTTGATTCAAGAAAATTTCGTACAAATTAAACCACACTTTCCCAGTAAATGACACCATAATTGCAAGGAGGGAATTTATAACTTTCTTTAGAAGGAGTTTGGGAAGATCAACCCATGTGGCCAAGCAGTAAGAACTTCACCGGGGGAACTTAGTGTGTGAGGCCTGGGCGGGGGGCACTACAGATTTCTGTATTTGCTACTTCTGATATGGCAGCTAAACACATCACAGCTTTGGGGTTCTGTGATCCAAGTCTGGTCAAAATTCCCCCCTTCGATGAATGATCCAAGATCAGAACAAAATGCAACTGAAGGAGTGAAAAACTGTCAAACTGTACTGTTGGCAGAGATCCTATTTCTGGTGGGTTCTGATGCCAGAAGGGGATGGTTGAGAGTGAATTCTGCAAGTGGATGCAATGCTAGAATCCCAAGGTTGCAGGGCAGTGACATAAATTCAAATATAGGGCCCAAAGCACATCCATAGCTTTTGGTGCCTGGAGACGCCCATCCCAGGGGACAAGTGGGGCCTGCTTGCTTTTTGCAGGCACTAAGCAGTAGCTGGTATAAGGTTAGGTAGGCTTAGGTGGCAGGATCCCAAGCTTGCTCTTGAATGTAGTGGGTTAATTCCTAATAAGGTTCAATTCATGTTTCCTTCACCCTGGTGAATTGGATTTGCTATGCCATCATTGAATTCTGATGTCTTTGGGTCTCTCTCTCTGTACTTCTCTCTCTTTCTGTCTCTCTGTCTTTCCTTTTCGCCCCCTTACCCTTACTGCCACATATTTATTCCTGTGTGAGAGAGCTCATATGGCCTTGTCTGAATGCTGGGCTTTGGAGTCAGATGAGTTTACAGTCCTTGTTAGCTATTTGACTTTGGACATGTCTCAGTCTTTCTAAGTTTTAGTTTATTTGTAAATTAGGATGATGACACCTAGTCCATAGAATTGTGAGGATTCATTGAAATAATGTGTATAATTGGAAGCACTTATTCTGTTATTAAGGAACTCATATTCAGAGTAAGATCTGTGCTTTCAAAGAAAGTTGAAATCTGTGTAGTAATAACACAAGTAAACCCAGACTCTACAATTTCTGAACTCGGAGATTTGGGAGATCACTTGAACTGGGAAGGGTGCTGAAAGGAGGAAGAGGTAAAACAAAAAGGTGAGGAATTAAGGAACTGCAAAGAAAAATTTCATCTGAATTCATTTATTCATTCCAAAAATCTGTCTTGAGTATCTACTATGGTCAAAATGACAGGCCAGATATTCTCATTGCCTTAAACATTGTTAGCATCTACTAGAGGAGATAAGGAATGGACCCACCTGGGAACAGTCTCATGAGAGCACTTCTAAGGACACATGCACATCTCCCTAGAGGGAGATCCCATGAAGGGTGGCCCCTATGTACACCTGCCCTGGCAGGTTGCCTAGTCCATCTGCCTGTCTTTCCTGTTAAGGATCCTCAATGCAAGTAATTTCACAGCTGCCCTTTGTCATCAATTCTGTGTCTTAAAACAGTAACAGGCAATTCTTCTTGATACCTAACTAAAACATCTTGTGCTGTAGTTTAAATCTGGTCCCTCTGGTCTGTTCTCAGAGAAGATGGAGACCAGTTGCCCATCATTCTCCACATAATAACCCTTTAGGGGTTTGGAGAGTGTTATTGAGTCCCTTTGGGCTCTAGATATGATTACCTCATGGGTAGACTGAGGAAACAGGATGCAAACATTGTGCTTCATTTTCATGGCAAATGAGTTTCTGTGGGAATTTAGTGTTCCTGAGGTCAGTGCAGTCACCTTTGTCCACAGACAAGATGTTGGGGTAGGCAGCTATGAGATGGCCAGTGATTTTTCTCCCAAGGGCAGTAAACAGACTACAGTGTATCATGGGAAACACTTCATCACTATTAGAACCTAGAGAAGTTCATTCTAAAGCCTCAGTTTTAGAAGACAAGGGAAGTTTGCTCCCCAGTCAGAATTAGTTACCTTCTTAGGGAGAAGCAGGTGGTAAAATGAGCAAAGAGAAATCATTGTTATGTTTTAATTTGATCTTAACTAAATTGATGTCACAATAACAGTTGTTTTAAAAAGGGCATCTATTGGAGCACTGGGTGTGGTGAAAAAATAATGAATACTGTTATGCTGAAAATAAATAAATTTAATTAATAAAAAAATAAAAATAAAATAAATTTTAAAAAAAGAGAAGAAAAAAGAACAAAAAAGGCATCTATTTAGGGGTACCTGGGTGGCTCAATTGGTTAAGCATCTGACTCTTGATTTTAACTCAGGTCATGATCTCAGGGTCATGAGATCAGATCCTGTATTGGGCTCCAAGATCAGCAATGAGTCTGCTTCCTTCCTTCTTCCATTCCCTCTGTCCCTCTCCCTGCTTATGTATGCACTCTCCTACCTCTAAAATAAATAAATCTTATACCCCCAAAACAGATAATCATGGAAAAAATGGGAAGAAGACATGAAAAGCCACTTCTCCAATGAAGACATACAAATGGCTAGCAGACACATGGAAAAATGTTCATCATCACTAGCCATCAGGGAAATTCAAATCAAAACCACAATGAGATACCACCTTACACCAGTTAGAACTCCAAAGACCAACAAGGCAGGAAACAACAAATGCTGGAGAGGATGTGGAAAAAGGGGAATCCTCTTACACTGTTGGTGGGAATGCAAGTTGGTACAGCCACTTTGGAAAACAGTGTGGCGATTCCTCAAAAAATTAAAAATAGAGCTACTCTATAACCCTGCAATTGCACTACTGGGTATTTACCCCAAAGACACAGATGTAGTGAAAAGAAGGGCCATATGTACCCCAATGTTCATAGCAGCAATATCCACACTAGCCAAACTATGGAAAGAGCCGAGATGCCCTTCAACAGACAAATGGATAAAGAAGATGTGGTCCATATATACAATGGAATATTACTCAGCCATCAGAAAGGGTAAATACCCAACTTTTGCATCAACATAGATGGGACTGGACGACATTATGCTGAGTGAAATAAGTCAAGTAAAGGAAGTCAATTATCATATGGTTTCTTTTGTGGAACATAAGGAATAACATGGAGGACATTAGGAGAAGAAAGGAAAAGTGAATTGGGGGAAATCGGAGGGGGAAACAAACCATGAGAGACTGTGGACTCTGAGAAACAAACTGAGGGTTTTAGAGGGAGAGGGTGGAGGGATGGGTGAGCCTGGTGGTGGGTATTAAGGAGGGCACGTATTGCAGGTAGCACTGGGTGTTGTAAATAAACAATGAATCTTGGAACACTGCGTCAAAAACTAATGATGTATTTTATGGTGACTAACAACACAATAAAAATAAATAAATCTTTTAAAAAATGAAAAAAATAAAAAGACATCTATTTATTACCTCATTGCTGAGGTAATAACTTCCAATCCAAGAAATACTTTTCTATTTGCAAATATTAATGAAGGATAACAGAATATGCCACTTCAAAATATGCTGCTGAGCTATGTTGATTACTTTGAACTATAGGCACTCTGAAAAATAGCAAATACAAGGAGAGGATTTTCTGAACAACCCTATCTGCCCAAAGACAGATCTTCTAAAAGGAACTCAATTGTCATAAATCCCCTCCCCAGGGAGTCTCATCAGGCATGGAAGACTGACTCTCTTACAGGAGAGGAGACTAGAAGTCAGCACCACACCCAGAGAAACTGTGTCACACACTATTATACTTCCCATCTGTTCTTCTGAAGGCCCATCTAGTTCTCCTAAAACTCATTCATTCTCCCCTAAGAGACCTACACCCAATCCTCTTTCCTTATTAAGATGGTATGTAAGCCTGAATTTTAAGCCATCTCCGGGAGTTATTCATTTTTCCCTAAGTATCTCCCCTTTATAAATGAGGTATACCTGTTAATAAGCTTCTGTTTGTTTCCTCTTGTTATCAGTCTTTCATTACAGGGGGTCTCAGCCAAAAATTCGGAAGGTGGAGGGAGAACTGTTTTTCCTGTCCTATATGAAGCTTCTTTGTGTTCTGTTCAACTTCCTTCCCAGTAGTCAACTATTTTATAGATATCAGATTTGAAGAGGTATTCAGAAGCTAGAGCATTAATCATTTCCCCATCTATTGCTGTTTAGAGAGATGGATCTCTCCTGTCCTTCAAGAACTCTATGAAAGGAAAATGGACTTTTGTTAAGTACATGTAGCATTTACATGATATGTAAATGTATCATTCTTTTGTTATCATCAAAAGGAAAATATCCATGAACATGCATCTTGATTTCCTTGTCAGAATCTTCTTTTTCTTTCTTGCTTTTCTCTCTTAATTTCCATATTGTGCTGTCAGGGCTCCTCAATTCCCATCTGAAGTTCTTTGAGATGAAAATGCCTTTATTCTAATTTACCTTTCTTCTGCTGCAGCTGAATGCAACAGTACCTTGTTGGAACTACATCTTTTCCTGGCATTAGAATAACATGAGGACCTTCACATAAAGCAAATCCCATTCTGCTGACATGGGAAAGAAGAGTCTTGGTTGTGTTTTGGTCAAAATCCTCCACTGAGGCACAGAGTGAACTCAGGACTTTCCAACTTGCAGGCCATGGATGGGAACCCTGGGTTATAAGGTTCTTCCTAAAAGGTATAACACCAAATTTGGCTAGAGGGGAATATATGGATGAAATGATCTTTTAATAAGCCTTCCAGCCTGGATATATTTTGTAATAATGCATTGTTAGAGATTAATATAGGGGTTAAGTCATATATCCCAGTAGGTCTGGGTTCCTAAGATTCAAAACTTCAGTGCATTCCTGGATGTTGACTGCAGCTCTCTATTCTTGCCCAATAGTATAATCACTTGACAGATCAAGCTTTAAGTGAGAAGAATTGTTGGGCAATACAAGTAGGATCAAAAATATTTCTTAAAGTTGAAAAGGTAGATCAATACCAATAAGATTAAATTGAGCAGGGACACTCCCTTCCATCCTCCAGAGTGCCAGTCCCTTTCCCAGTGGAAGGACTTTTAAGAATTTATTACATAGGGTTTAAGCCCAGCATTGCCCTTAATATATGGCAAAACACACACACACACACACACACACACACACACACACACACACACACACATTTTCCTATGTCATTAAATGCACTTCAGAAAGATCATTTTCATAGACATGATGTTCTATCTTATATATATGCTGTAATATATTTAACATTCTCCCATTTTTGCCTAGGTATGTTGTTTCCAATTATTTAATCTTATAGATAACGTTACAATGATCACCCTTTCATATTAAAAATAATTTAATGGGGACAAATGTCAAGTCATTTATTTAGGCTCAAAGACAATCACAAAATTATAGTCTCTAGATTTGTCTGGTTTCCTGGCAATTTCTAAATGGAGGGGGGAAGATCTAGGAAGTTTTGGTTGCTCACAAGTACAATATTTCCTAACAGAGTAACCAGTATGTTGTTCAGTATGGCAAACACTGGCATCCTATTCAGACTGGGGAGGCTTTTGTCCCACTGTACTCTGTGCTAGGTATGTTAGAGCTGAAATACTATGTCTGTTCCAGATACCACCCTTCATAAACAATGTGAACCAACATTTAGAGGAGATCAGTAAAATCTGGTATTACCAGAGGAGTAATGGCTGAAAGAAGTGAGAGGGTTTCCCTGAGGAACAGATCAGATCTAAGGTTATGAGATCACAGATTTCAAATACAGGAAAGAACATTCTAGAAAAAAAGAATTTAGAGTTACTTCCATGCCTGAAAGCTATAGGAGGAAGATTTCAGAAGATATGGCCTAGAGCACTTTAAAAAAATAATAAAATAAAAGGAAACCTAGTGACACCCTATGGATTGCCAGATTGCTTCCCCACTCCCCTTGCTGAGGACCATGAGGTTGGAAGAGAAGGATAAAATTAGAAAGGGTCCAGGTATCAAACAGCCAGGTCCTCCTCTGTACACTCTGGGATGTTGGCATTCTCCAAGGTTTGGTCCTTGCCTCTCATACTTACCTTAGGCAACCTCATCTGTCTCCAAGGCTTTAACACCTGCTTATCCAAACACAACTCTCTAGTCTACATCTCCAGCCCTTCCCTTTGTCTTGAGCTCTCTTACTATCTGGAGAAGAGTCTTTTAAATTGTGATGAATCAAGATCAAGATGTATCTTCCTGTCTTCCTTAGTCAGGATGCTTGGTTACAAGTGTCAGAAACTCAAAGGTAACTATCTTGGGCAAAATGGGTAATTTATTTGGGTTATGTTAGCCAAACTGCCTGTCAGACAGGGAGAAATTAAATTAGCTTCAGGAATGCCTGGAATCAGGGACTGAGAGGCCACCAGAACTCACTTTCCTTCTGTCCCTCATACCTATTTCTCCCCATGTGTTAATTTCCATTTTTCTCTACTGAAGACTAATTCTTCCATATATGAGACATGACCACTGGAATCTCTAGATTTGCAACTTCACAGATCCATCATCAGAAAAGAAAGTTTCTTTTCCTTCATGCCAATTCAAAATTCAGAATTACCAAGAAAGGTCTCTGGGTCATATACCCATTTTGACCAAACACTCAGATAGGGAGAAGAGAAGGGGACAGTATAATTAGACCAGCTTGTATCTGGCATGCACCCCCTAAAACAATCATTATATCTAAGGAAATGGGGTCATAAAAAAAAAAAAGAAAAGAAAAAAGGAGAGAAAAGGCAGCTCTCATTTAGGTTCATGAATTCACATGGGGCATGGGAAAACAGGTATGTCTGCTATTCTCAGGAAATGGGCATAGTGTAGGGTAGATAAAACATTAATGACCACTGAACTCTCCAGCAATGCTCTATCTCCCATATTCTTTATCCCTATCAATGACATCTCAACTCCTCCAGTCTTGCAACCTGTGCCTCAACTTCTTAAAAACTTTGGTCAAGGGGCACCTGGGTGGCTCAGTGGGTTAAAGCCTCTGCCTTCAGCTCAGGTCATGATCTCAGGGTCCTGGAATCGAGCCCCACATGGTGCTCTCTGCTCAGCAGGGAGTCTGCTTCCCTTCCTCTCTGCCTGCCTCTCTGCCTACTTGTGATCTCTCTCTCTCTCAAATAAATAAATAAATAAATAATCAACAAAACAAAAACAAAAACAAAAACACTTTGGTCAATTCCTCAAACAAAATCCACACTCCTTAGCTTGGAATGCAAATCCCTTCCCAGTCTGACTCTGACCTAACTTTTCAGCCTTATGTCCTTTAATTCTGCTCCACTTCCACTCTGTTTTCCCAACACAACCATACCGCGCTGCCACACTTGCTTACTCTTGCTCAGGCCAAAGACGCCATCCCAGCTCTGTTTGTCTGTCCACACTCATCTCTTTGCCTGTATTTTTTGTACTTTCTCATTTTTCTCATCTTCAGGATTTACGTATAACATCACCTTGCCTTTTTCTACCCTCCAGGCACATCTTGTATTTCCCATGACACAGTAATTCGTATTTCTGATAAGCACTTATTACATGTAATTATCATTTCTTTGATTATGTATTTGTCTCCTCACCAAGCCAAGAACTCTTGGAAGGCAAGGGAATATACATTGTTTGTCTTTGAAGTCAGTCCTAGCAAAGGGCCTGGTATGTGAATGACTGTCTGGTACATAGCAGATGGTCACTAAATGTAGAATGACTAAAGCAACAATTAACATTTTCTAACTTATAGAATTCATTTGGTAGTTTTAATGACTGAAACCACATATTACCAAAACTAAGGGTTATGTTTTTCTTTAGGAAATAAAGGTAATTAAAAGATAATGACTGGGTTCATTTGGTTTCATTATTTCCACCCAAAATACTTCATTCAAATTTGCCAAATGCTATTGTAATGCCCACCACCCAGTCACACACTAGTGTACGTGATATTTTTGAAGGTTTTTCACTGTTCTGTTAGTCCAAACTGCAAATGAATTTTCTCTTCCCTGGGTTCCAGAAGGTACACTGTTACCACTGGCAGGTGAATGAATATTGTACCTGTGGAGGTGGCTACATGCTTAACAATTCACATACCTGTTGGTTAGTCATGAGTTTTCCCTTAGATGAACAGATTTCGACAGCAAAGATCCCAAACAGTTGTGACGTTTGTAACAAGTGAATTGCATTACTAAAACAGAGCCTTTATTTTTGAGTGATATGATTTTGTGTAGGTCCTCAGAGTTTAGTCAAGATCATTCTCATCCTATCCCTCTGCAATTTGCTTTCCCACATGGGAGGTAAGGGCATGAAGTACAGCTAGCTGCCTCCTATAAACCCATCACATTCTCTGCTGTTAGTGACGATTTACCACCTACAGCTCTGTCAGTTACAACTTATGCTGCATTGCCCCAGACACCCGAGGGCATCCCTCAAAATCCAGATTACCTATGAGCCTGTTTCCTGCCTGCGGATGTCATCTAAGCTGTGTGGCAGCATGGGGAATACCTGAGAAGTATCAAGCTAGATCTCATGGCCCCCTGTGGTATCATTCCTCTTACTAGAATAACCTGGACTCTCCAAGGTCATCTTGGCAAGAGGGTCAACTTGCCATAAAACACCTCTGGCTATACTAAAAGTGCCCTCAATCTTTGCTACTTTACCCTTTATTTTAGTATATTTTTCTTATTATTTAGTTTTCTGTCTACCCTCCATTTTATGGTCCAATTCTGACTCTAAGCTGGAGAACTGTGAACATAAATTCAAGAACTGATCTTACTTATATTGTTGGCAGCTTTGAGAGTCAGAGCGGTGTACTGCAGAAGACGAGAGCTAGGAGGGGGCTTCAGACCACCTCCTCATTTTACAGATGGGGGATTGAGACCCCAGAGGAGGAAGTGACTTGCCAAGTTGGTGGAAGAGCCAAGACTGGATTCAGGTTAATGCAAGTAATCATAAAGCCAACAAATACACATGCGGACATTCAAGGTATGGATGCAGGTGCTGCTGGAAGAAAATATGAATTACAACCTGGCCTGGGCACCTGACAGTCAATGATGGCAGGTGACTTAACTGCAGTCTGTGATAATCTGGGTGAAGCCAAAGTGTCAGAAGTGATTGTTGCTATTGTTGACTGGAAGAATGTAGAAAGGATTCTCAACGAGAGGGTCTCAGGCTGGAAGGGACACCCAAAATTCACCTATCCTTACTCCAACTCTGCTTTGTTCCCAGTCCACTAGGGCTGTCTAGAATGCACAAGATATGAATCTGTCTGGAAGCCAAGGGATAGATGGACAATAAGGAATCTAAATCATAGATATATGCTGGGGCACCTGGGTGACTCAGTTGGTTAAGTGTCTGACTCTGCATTTTGGCTCAGGTCATGATCTCAGGGATGCCATGCTGGGCCCCGCATCATGCTCTGCACTCAATGTTGAGTCCGCTTGAGATTCTCTCTTTCTCCTCCCTCTGCCTCTCACCCTGCTGGCACACTCTTTCTCATAAATAAATATTAAAAAATAAATCACAGGTATATTCTTATTTATGTTCCTTATTATGTTGCCTTGGTTTTTCTTCCCAGCATTCCATGTTTCTTATGCTTTCCGAGAAGTAAAGGACTAGGTTGGACTACAGCGCTATGGTGTAACTTCTCTCAGACCTTCTGGCCCCTTCCACCATTGCCTTAGAGAAATCCTCCTCTTGGAACTACTCAACAGGTAATAAAATGATATCTCAGTGTTAAGCAACTAGCCTGTGTCAGTGCTAAGTGCTTTTTATACTCACACGGTTTCAAGCTAATTCTTACAACACCATTAAAAGATGAGGAAACAGCAGTTCGGAGGAGTCTTGCAACTCTCTAATGCCACATGGCTTGAAGTGACAGAGGTGGGTCTCTAACATACAACAGTCTGACTGTAAAACCTGCTTTTCACGATAGCACATTGTTTTTCAAACACAATATGCTAAACACATGACACATATATTTTCAAAATGTTCACTGAAAAGACACCTACTTTTTAAATGAAGGCTATCAGTGCTAAGATCGGGCAAATATAGCCACACCACACCGAAGTTATACCAAAGGATCACTGGGCCGGTAATCACAGTGCCTGTGACTGGGATCTAAGCCGGTTCTGGTGCTGAAACCTGACCTCAGGGAGTCCGTTTGTTTTGCCTACCACAGCGGTAAATTATCTGAACCCCCCCCCACCCGACCCAGGTTCTTAGGAATGGTATGAAATTATATCTTTAAAGAAATGGTAGCGTACCAAGTTCAGCTCTTCAGAATTTGAGAGAAAGTATTCAAAACCGTGTGTTGGTATGTCATGGATTCCAATTTTAAGCCAAGTTTATGGCCTCTCTTTTCTGGCAAACATTTTATAAAAAGCAAAGAAGACACATATTGTTTTCTGAGGTATTAACTTCACAATTGTAAGAAACTGAGTCTCTTGTCTCTGTCAAAGAGGCTGGTGAGACTTTGAAGCTCTATAACTTGTGAATGATATACAGCACACCTGGAGATGGTACCACAGGTATATGAAAAGCTGCAGGGTGAGGTGAGAGAGAAGTTAGAGAACTGGAGATTATATTTTATTATATTATATTATATTATATTATTTTAATTTTATGTCTGAAGAGGTAAGTTTTGAAGAGTAACTGTCTTTGTGTTTATGGACTCAGAAAGTACCCAATAATTATTTGCTTGACTAAATAACTTTTTAGAAGAGAAAAGGAGAGAAAATAAGATGAAATGATATCACGCGAATGAATGGTTGTACAGAAGAACTTTCAAACAGTCAAGACACTAAAACATTGGAAAAGGTCACTATTGGGAGGGGGCCCCCCATTTCCTCAGCAGTTATTACCTACGGGACAAATGCATACCCCGGTGGCCTTGAGTGGGGGCTGTCCCACCTAGTGGCAGAGGGAGAAAGGAGACAGATGGTTTCTGGAGAGTCCCTTTATCCTGCTCTCCAAAGTGCAGAGATGGGTAGGAACATCCAGATGGCACTGCCAGTTCTGAAGGCAGGTGCTGCCACCTAGTGTTTGCTGGTCTCACCCTCAGTGGCACCCACCTGCCTAGGAAGCCCCAGTGACGTAGTCTCTGTACCCCAGCCACACAGACCTAAACAGCAAAGCCGTTCAGAAAACACAATCACATTAAATTATTTGTTGACGGAGACTATTCTTTTGAGAAAACTATGAGTCCCTAGTACAGCACTGAGATGTAAGAATCCAGCTTTCACTTGCACTTCTCCTGTGGTGACTACATGGGGGGCTACAGGTTACACACAGAAAACCTGTTGTGTATGACTTCAATATTAGTTTGATGTGGGTCCAAGTGATGGAAGGTTACCTTCCAAGTGGGAGGGGATTGCAGATCTGGGGAAGATTTTCTAACTTTTGGCATTAAACTAACATTGTCTCAACGGGAGTGGGTGCTTAGTGTGACTGAGTGTATCCAGACATAGGCTGTAGTACGACTTTATGGGAAAGGTAAAAAAGGCATTTATGCCATCAAAACCATCAAAATGACTGACTAGGGGTGCCTGGGTGGCTCAGTGGGTTAAGCCTCTGCCTTTGGCTCAGGTCATGATTTCAGGGTCCTGGGATTGAGCCCCGCATCCAGCTCTCTGCTCAGCAAGGAGCCTGCTCTCTGCCTGCTTGTATTCTCTCTATCTCTCTGTCATATAAATAAATAAAATCTTTTAAAAAAATGAATGACTAAAGCAGACAGTCTTTAAACCTCCTCTCATGCTAGACTCGGTGCTCCTTGAAAGTAGGGCTTTGACCATTGTGCCCTTTGCTAAGCATGGGGCCTGCTGAATAGCACGGATAGACGCTCAGTGAGTGTGTTGATGAATGAATGAATATATTCACTTAGAATTTCCCCAAAGAAAGGAAACTGGCCCAGATAAAAGAGTTATTTAACAAGTTGAGAAGGACAAGAAGATCAGCCCCTGACATTCAGAAACTGGCCTGGCACTCAGGCTATGTCATGTTATTCTCCTGTAAAACCTAAACTATCTCACAGAATTTGAACCTCAGACAAGGTTATTAGAGACCATGATAAAATGAGACAAAGCAAGGCCACTTCATAATTTTGTCTAAGCACACACAAAAATAAGGTCACTGTCCACCTGCAGAATACCAAACGTCACCTTTCAGCCAAAATGAAAGATTGCTACTGCTTTACAAATTACAGCTCAACCCCTACCTCGTCTTCCCAGCCAGACAGATAAGATTTACTGAGATACCCAATCAAAGACTCACCTTGCTGCCTGAAAGCATCCATTCAAGGGCAAAATGCTACTTCCTTAGATGCTATACCAAATCACCCAAAGCCCAAATCCTATGATAAGCTCTTTCTAAGACTCGCTTACTGGGACACTCCATGGTTCCCTATGGTCTGTGTTCTCCCTCAACTTCTTAACTACAGGACTGCTTCTGGTCTTTGGCTGAAGGCCACTGGCCAAGTAAATGCTAAGGGGAAAAAAAAAAGTATGCCCCGACTCCAAGTGCAACGTGAATCCCATAAGAATCCCAGATCCGTGAGGGTTGAGTTAGCTACAAAACACTTCTGAAAACAGGAAGGATCTTATAGATCAATACCCACTAACATTGACTGAAGCTTACTATCTGCCAGGCAATGAATGCATTCTACAGGAGTGATTTCATTGCATGAAGTAGGCATTATTATCCCCACTTATGGATGAGGAAACTGAATCACAGAGAGGCTGAGAAACCTCTCCAAGGCCAGCTAGCTGGTGCGTGGTGGATCCAGGTTCAACTTCGTCACCAGACTCCAGGGCCCATGCTTCAGATAGATAGGACTTTGAAGGAAGAAGAGAGGTAGGCAAGTATGTGTTCTGGGGGAAGGAGCAAGGCATGAGCAAAGGCACGGGGGCAAGAATACACAAGTTTACCTAACAAGCATCTTGATTCTCCTTGTAAGTTGCATAAAGACCTCCACAATCTCTGCTCCTCTCTCCATGTACCCCTTAGCACTGGTTCTAGTTTCCTTAAAGCTGACTCCCAGGGCCAGACGCAGGGTTGGAGGCAACACATTATGGTTCTTAAAGAAGCTTGGATTCTTTCACCTTAATTTTAATGATAAAAATGCTACAATCTGCCTCCTCTCCACCCCCTTGTTCCTCTCATCTTCTGAAAGCCTGATGTGACACCGTTGGGTGTGGCCGGGGGTCTAAAATCAGTCCTTCACCTAATAAACACCCACTTACCTTTCATTTCATGGGGCGGCTTAGGATAGCTTAGGACCCATTGTCACAAGCTATCACAGTGGCCTGAACTCCCCCTTTGGGGAAGCATATTGTTCTTGTTACAGTTCAGTACACGTCCTCCCTTCCTCCCTGCTAGACTTAGATTTTCATGAGAGCAGAGGCCAGGCTTGACTTGTTCACTTCCTGGCATGCCCCAGGACCTCCAAGTGCTGAACTTGAAAAGTCAGGGGGACGGAATGGCAGGAGAGGTTCAGGGAGAAGCAGGGCAATTCCCTACCTTTCCTATTCCAAACTCTTGCTTCCTAAAGCATCACGATCCCTGCTACTGTACTTTCTTGACCCCAACTCAAAACCATCCTCAGTCAGGTCAGATGTTGCCTAGAGAAATCCAACCATGCTCTGTCAGGTCTTTTCATTTTCACAGGAGTCTTTCATAAACCTCACCTTCTGAAAAAGTGAACCTTCTCCTCTGCTGATTTATCCAAGGTTACGCTGAGTCAGGCATCAAAGCTAGAAATATAACTCAGATCAGCAATTCCCAAGATGGTGCTTGATCTCCTTCTTAAAGGAATAAAGAGGAGGAACTGGGCTTGAACACTGAATTCTCTAAGAATGTTAATCAAATTTGAGCTTCTAATGCCTGCGGCTTCCACATGTTAGCCAGAAAACATTAAAGCATAATGAGTCCTTCAGGAAGAGGGATTTTTTTTTTTTTTTTTTTTTTTTTTTTTAAGGAACAAGAAAATCCAAGAAGTACAATCTGGATTTACAATTAATATTGCAAAAAATGATTTGGGTTAAATCCTGGATTGTGATTATCCTAAACTGGTTTATCATAGTGAGGTTAGCATAAGCCTGAGTCAGAATCAGATTACTGTATAACCTCTTGGTCGAGGGTACAGCAAAGCTAAAAAGCTGCAGGAAAACAAATGTCCTTGGCATTACCCTGTGTTCCAAACTCATGAGAAGCCACTTAAAACCAATGTTAAATTCTTAGCGACATCGCCACACAGTGAGAAAGTTCAAATGAAAGCCAAGTTCTCAGCCTGCAGTGTTGAAGAATGAAAGCCAAGCAATTAGAGCTGAGAAAATGATTACATAATCTTACAGCCGGCAACTTAACTCTGCAATAGCAAGGAATTTACTGTCTTGGTGTTAAGAATAACCAAGACATCTTTTTACCTGTGATGGGTCAGGCGTAGCTCAGTACAGGAAGGGGGCAGGGAAAGAGAGAGACCGCAGAGGTTCACCTCCCTCCAGCCTGCAGTCTCTGGAACGTGAGAAGTGAACCACCTCTGCAAAAAAGTGAAGCTTTCATGGATGAATTTAGAACATCTTTCCTGGATATGTAGGGCTCACGTCTCCTGTATATATTACTCACAAAAACCAGGCAGCCCCTGATAATTGTGTATTTCCCATTTCTTTGAAATGTTCCTTTCTTCCGTCAGTGTTGCCCCAAATGAGATGACAAAATTATTCATAGGAAATGAGGCAGGGCAGCTTGATTTCACCAAACCCTTTCCTGCATATAGTGCAAAGGGGTAAAAATAAGTCAACTCCTTGTGCTAAAGTTTCTAATAAAAACCAATATTTGACAAGGCTTTGTTTGTTTTTCCTTTCCTTGCTATTTTCCATTACCTTTTATTTTTCCTTTTTTTTTTTTAACAAGTACAGAATGTGTAATTTCATCTAGAAATAGACTTCATTTTAAACAAAATACAATGTTTATTTAAAACAGAACATCCTTCCCCAAGGAAAATGGACAATGTGGGGCTACAACACAACTATGTCTGCTGTTAGACTGTTTCCACTGCTATTCCTTGGCGACCTGGTGAGCAGCCTCAAATCTGGGATGGCCTAGGGACAGAACTTGTAAAGATGTCACATTTCTATACCATCAGAACTGCATTTCAACACACTGAGCCTTACCAACAGGCCAACATTTATACAGACTGGGACATGATTTACTGAATAAAAAACCTGATTTGTTTCCAAAGGTAAGCCTTAAAAAAAAATTAGATTCAATTAGCTAACATATAGTACATAATTAGTTTCAGGTGTAGTGTTCAGTAATGTATCAGTTGCTTATAACAGCCAGTGCTCACTGTATCACATGCCTTCCTTAATGCCCATCACCCAGTTACCCCATTCCCCCACCCACCGCCCCTCCAACAACCCTCAGTTTGTTTCCTATAATTAAGAGTCTCTGATGGTTTTTCTCCCTCTCTGACAACTTCCCATTCAGGTTTCCCTCCCTTCCCCTATGATCCTCTGCATTGTTTCCTCTAATTCCACTTATGAGTGAAACCAATAATTGTCTTTCTCTGACTCACTTATTTCACTTAGCATAAGATCCTCCAGTTCCATCCATATGATGGAACTAGTAAGTATTGATGTAAACTAGTAAGTATTGATGAAACTATTAAGTATGGATGTAAATAGTAAGTATTCATCTTTTCTGACGGCCGATTAATATTCCATTGTATATATGAACCACATCTTCTTTATCCATTCATCTGTCAATGGACATCTTAGTTTTTTCCACAGTCTGGCTATTGTGGACATTGCTGCTATAAACACTGGAATGCAGGTGCCCCTTTGGATCACTACATTTGTATCTTTAGGATAAATACCTAGTAGTGCAATTGCTGGGTTGTAGGGTAGCTCTATTTTTAACATATTGAGGAACCTCCATACTGTTTCCCAGAGTGGCTACACCAGCTTGCATTTCCACCAACAGCTTAAGAGGGTTCCCCTTTCTCCACATCCTTGTGAACACTTGTTGTTTCCTGACTTGTTAATTTTAGTCAGACTGGTGTGAAGTGATATCTCATTGGGGTTTTGATTTGTATTTCCCTGATGCTGAGTGATGTGGGACATTTTTTCATGTGTCTGTTGGCCATTTGTATGTCTTCTTTGTAGAAACATCTGTTCATGTCTTTTGCCCATTTCTTGACTGGATTATTTGGTTTGGGGGGTGTTGAGTTTGGTAAGTTCTTTATAGATCTTGGATACTAGCCCTTTATCTGACATGTCATTTGCAAGTATCTTCTACCATTCCATAGATTGCCTTTCAGTTTTGTTGACTCTTTCCTTTGCTGTGCAGAAGCTTTTTATCTGGATGAAGTCCCAATAGTGAATCTTTGCTTTGTTTCCCTTACCTTTGGAGATGTGTCTAGCAAGAAGCTGCCGAGGCTGAGGTCGAAGAGGACCTCTCCTCTAGGATTTTGATGGATTCCTGTCTATTTAGGTCTTTCAACCAGTTTATTTTTATGTGTGGTTTAAGAAAATGGTCCAGTTTTCCCAGCATCATTTATTGAAATACTATCCTTTATCCATTGAGTATTTTTTCCTGCTTTGTCAAAGATAAGTTGACCATAGAGTTGAGGGTTCATTTCTGGGTTCTTTATTGTTTCCTTGATCTATGTGTCTGCTTTTAAGCCAGTACCATACCGTCTTGATTATCACAGCTTTTTAATAGAGCTTGAAGTCTGGCATTATGATGCCCCCAGCTTTGGTTTTCTTTTTCAATATTCCTCTGGCTCTTCAAGGTCTTTTCTAGTTCTATACAAACTTTAGGATTATTTGTTCCAGCTGTCAAAAATGTTGATGGTATTTTGATGGGGACTGCATTCAATGTGTAGATTGCTCTGGGTAGCAAGACATTTTAACAATATTTGTTCTTCCAATCCATGAAGGTGGAGGTTCTTCCATTTCTATGTGTCCTCTTCAATTTCTTTCTTAAGTATTCTGTAGATTTTAGAGTACAGATCCTTTACCTCTTTGGTTTATTCCTAGATATTCCTAGATATCTTTGGTTTATTCCTGGATTTGGGTGCAATTATAAATGGGATCGAGTCCTTAATTTCTTTCTTCTGTCTTCCTGTAAATGTATAGAAATGCAACTGATTTCTGTGCATTGATTTTATATCCTGCCATATTGCTGAATTCCTGTATGAATTCTAGCAATTTTGGGGAAGTCTTTCAGTTTTTCTATAGAAAGTATCATGTCATGTGTGAAGAGTGAGGGTTTGACTTCATCTTTGCCAATTTGAATGCCTTTTATTTCTTTTTGTTGTTTGATTGCTGAGGCTAGGAATTCTAGTACTATGTGGAACAACAGTAGTGAGAGTGGGCATCGCTGTTGTGTTCCTGACCTTGGGAAAAAGCTCTCAGGTTTTCCCCACTAAGAATGATATTAGCTATGGGATTTTCATATATGGCTTTTATGATATTGAGGTATGGTCTCTCTATCCCTACACTGTGGAGAGTTTTAATCAAGAAAGAATGCTATATTTTGTCAAATGCTTCTTCTGCATTATTTGAGAGATTCATATGGTTCTTGTCCTTTCTTTTATTAATGAAATGTATCACATTGATTGATTTGTGAATGTTGAACCACTCTTGCAGCCCAGGAATAAATCCCACTTGGTTGTGGTGAATAAGCCTTTTAATATACTGTTGGATCCTAATGTCTAGTATCTCAGTGAAAATTTTGGCATCCATGTTCATCAGAGATACTGCTCTTTAATTCTCCTTTCTGACAGGGTCTTTGTCTAGTTTTGGGATCAAGGTAACACTGGCTTCATAGGATGAGTTTGGAAGTTTTGCTTCCATTTCTATTTTTTGAAACAGCTTCAGAGGAATAGGTATTAGTTCTTCTTTAAATGTTTGGTACAATTCCCCTGGGAAGCTGTCTGGCCCTGGACTCTTGTTTGTTTTGAGTTTTTTTGTTTGTTTGTTTGTTTTGATTTCTTTGCTGGTTATGGGTCTGTTCAGGTTTTCTATTCTTCCCTGTTTCAGTTTTGGTAGTTTAAAGGTTTCCAGATTTTCATTTCTTCCAGATTGCCTATTTTGTTGGCATATAGTTGCTCATAGTATGTTCTTAAAATTTTATTTCCTTGGTGTTGGTTGTGATCTCTCCTCTTTCACTTATGATTTTATTAATTTGGGTCCTTTCTCTTTTCTTTTTGATAAGGATAGCTAGGGGTTTATTGATCTTATTAATCTTACAAAGGACCAGCTTCTACTTTCATTGATCTGTTCTACTGTTCTTTGGTTTCTAGTTCATTGATTTCTCTCTAATCTTTCTTATTTCTCTTTTCCTGCTTGGTTTAGGCTTTATTTACTGTTCTTTCAGCTCCTTTAGGTATAAGGTTAGCTTGTGTGTTTGAGACATTTCTAATTTTTTGAGAAAGGCTTGTATTGCTATGTGCTTTCCTCTTAGGACCACCTTTGCTGTATCCCAAAGATTTTGAACACTTGTGTTTCAATTTTCACGAATTTTTTAAATTCTTCTTTAATTTCCTGGTTGACCCATTCATTTTTTAGTAGAATGCTCTTTAGCCTACAAGTGTTTTGAGTTCCTTGCAAATTTCCTCTTGTGATTGAGTTTCAAGTTTCAAAGCATTGTGGTCTGAGAATATGCAGGGAATAATCCCAATCTTTTGATACCAATCGAGACCTGATCTGTGACACAGTATGTGATCTATTCTGGAGAATGTTCCATGTGCACTCAAGAAGAATGTGTATTCTGTTGATTTAGGATGGAATGCTCTGTATTTAATCTGTGAAGTGCACCTGGTCCAGTGTTCATTCAAAGCCCTTGTTTCTTTGTAGATCTTCTGCTTAGATCTGTCCATTGCTATGAGTGGGGTGTCAAAGTCCCCTATTATTATTATATTATCAATCTATTTCTTTAATTTTGTTATTAATTGGTTTGCATAATTGGCTGCTCCCAAGTTAGGAACCTTAATATTTATAATTGTTAGATCTTGCTGGCTAGACCCTTGAAGTACAATATACTGTCCCTCTTCATTCCTTTCTATAGTCTTTGGTTTAAAATCTAATTTGTCTGATATCAGGATTGCTACCTCGGATTGATTTTGATGTCCATTAGCATGATAAGTTGTTCTCCACACCCTCACTTTCAATTTGGACGTGTCTTTAAGTCTAAAATGAATCTCTTGGGTGCCCAGGTAGCTCAGTGGGTTAAAGCCTCTGCCTTCGGCTCGGGTCATGATCCCAGGGTCCTGGGATCGAGCCTCGCATCGGGCTCTCTGCTCAGCAGGGAGCCTGCTTCCTCCTCTCTCTCTCTGCCTGTCTCTCTACTTGTGATCTCTGTCAAAGAAATAAATAAAATCTTTAAAATAAAATAAAATGAATCTCTGGTAGTAGACAGCATATGGATGGGTCTTGCTTTTTTTTTTAATCAAAAAGATACCCTGTATCTTTCAATAGGCACATTTAGCCCATTTACATTCACAGTAACTACTGAAAGATATGATTTTAGTACCATTGTATTACCTGTAAAGTCCTCATTTCTGTAGATTGTTTCTTTCTGGTCTATATTACTTTTGGGCTCTCTCTTTGCTTACAAGATGCCCTTTAATATTTCTTGCAGGGCTGGTTTAGTGATCACAAATTCTCTTAGTTTCTGTTTGTTCTGGGAGCTCTTTATCTCTCTTTCCATTCTGAAAAACACCCTTGCTGGATGAAGTATTCTTGGCTGCATGTTTTTCTCATTTAGTACCCTGAATATATCATCCCAGCCCTTTCTGTCCTACCAGGTCTCTGTGGATAGGTCTTCTGCCAGTCTAATGTTTTTACCACTGCAAGTTAAGGACCTCTTATCTTGAGCTGCTTTCAGAATTTTCTCTTTTATCTCTGAAATTTGGAAGCTTCACTATTATGTCAGGGTGTTGATTTATTTTTATTGATTTTTGGGGGGTTCTACCTGTTGGACTTGAATGCCCATTTCCTTTCTCAAACTAGGGAAGTTCTCAGCTACGATTTGCTCAAATATACCTTCTGCCCCTCTCTCTCTTCTTCCTCTGGGACCCCAATAATTCTAATATTGTTTCACTTTATGGTATTGTTGATTTCTTTATTCCTCCCCTCATGGTCCATTAGTTGCTTTGCCCTCTTTTCCTCAGCTTCCTTCCTTTCTGTCATCTTCACTTCTATGTCACTGACTCTCCTTTCTGCCTCATTTATTCTAGCCGTTAGAACATCCATTTAAGACTGCATCTCAGTTAAAGCATTTTTAATTTTAGCCTAATTAGATTTTTTCTGCACTAAGAGATTTTCTAATGTCTGTTATGCTTTTTTCAGGTCCAGCTAATAACTTTATAATCATTATCCTGAATTCCAGCTCTGACATTTTACTTATATCCATATTGATTATATCTGTGGTGGAGTGTATTACCTCTGGTTCTTTTGTTATGAATTCCTCCTTCTGGTCATTTTGCTCAGAGAAGAATGGATGAATGAAAGAACAATAAAAAATATCAACCATGACCCAAACAAAATACCCACTAGATAAATCTGAAGAGGTCAGAAACAAAAAAACAAAAGCAAATAAATGGCGGGGGGGGCGGATAATCTCCCAGGTGGACAAAATAGGGTGATCCACTTGGTCCTGGCTGTATTTTGGTCTTTTAAAAGACACAACTCCCCAATTTTAAAGAAAGCAATATGTATGAGTGTGTGTGTGTGTGTGTGTGTGTGTGTACACACACACTGAATACAGTGAAAGGAAGCCAAAAATTGAATATATCTATAAAATGTAAATGTAACAATAAAAGTTAATAAAGGACTTAAGAACAAAGAGTTGATGAAATAAGAAACAGGTTGAAAAGAACAAAAAGGAAAAAGAAAAGGAAAAATTTAAACTGAAAAATAAAAGAATCATGCAGAAAAAAAATCTTTGAATTTGATATATTATATACCCCTGGTGCTGGAGTTTTGCAATTCTGTGTGCTCTATAAACTTGGTATTTGCCTGATGTTCTGGCTAGTCTTCAGGGGGAGGTGCTGCTGTGCTGATTCTCGGGTATCTTCACCTGGGTGGAGCTGCAATGCCCCTTGCCAGGGGGCCAGGCTCTGTGTAGGCTGTTTGGGGTTGCTCTATGTGGCTTTTGTTCCCTAAAGGCTTTCAGGCCTTTAGAGGATGAAAATAAAAATGGCAATGCCCCACTCTCCAGCCCTGAAGGTGAAAGATCATGGCCCCTTCTCTTCAGTAAACCTTCAGTAAACACTTTTGTGTGCACCAAACTCTGCAGGCTACTGCAGTTCACACTCATGCCAATCCTCCTGGGGGAAGGAGGAGGGTTGCCATGGTTCTGACCTTTGCAGGGCCCCCACAGGGAGAGTGGCTGCCCCATCAGGCCATGGTTCTGGGTTTACAGCAAACTGAGTGAGAGCCCCCTCCTGGGCTCATTGACCATAGCTGGTTTCCCCTCTCTCAGTGCTTGGGAACTCTGCTGGCTCGGGCACCCTCATTCTCTCTGTGACCCCGGGGATCCTGAGATCACACTCTCCTACCTAGCATTCTGCCCGTTTCACCACCTGAGCACCTTTCAGGCAGGGACATCTTTCACTGGAGCAGACTTCTAAAGATTCGGGTTTAGGACCCTGGGGCTCTATCACTTTCCGGTAGCTGGCTTACAGAGACTCCCCCCACCCACCACCATTTATCTTCCAATATATCCTCTCAGATTCACTTCTTTGCACCTCCTACCTTGCAAAAGTGGTCACTTCTCTATTTGTAGAATTCCAGCAGTTCTTTTTCTTACATCTCGGGTTGAATTCATAGGTGTTCAGAATGATTTGATAGATATGTAGCTAAAATTTCTGGGACTGGATGAAATGAGCCCCCTACTCTTCTGCCATCTTGTCTCTCCTCCACAGGTAAGCCTTGATCCTCCCATCTCTCATGTCTCTCACCTGTAAAATTAAGACATCTTTGGATAGCTCTCCCTTTTTTTTTTTTTTTTTGCCAACTAAAGATTAAAGATCAAGTCAAATGTCAAACTTGCTTCAAAACTTACTGTGGACATAGCAGGAGAGGCTGGAGGCTGGATGAACTGCAGGAAGCATGCTCCTCAGATGCATGTAGACACACCCCCCAGAATTGCTCCTCTGAGCTGGGGGAGCACACCGAGAGTAAAGGACACTGTCTGCAGGCGCTTGGCCTTGAACTGTTTTGGAATTTTCAATAGCAGAGTAAATTATTTTCTCACTGATCATTTGATTAGCTGTTGCTCACAATGACTTATACCAAGAACAAGAGACTTCCCCCCATCTGTAAGTGGGTTATATAAGAGTTAGAGGGAACAGACTTCTCAAGGGCCCATTAAGTTCGAGCTGCAAATGTAGGCTTAAGTAATGCAAGATGGAGATGAGACGCAGAAATCACAGAAACAAATATATGGCATACACAGACAACCAAGCCCTGCTACGGAAAGCTTTAATCACCACATGTAAAAACAATATATTCACATATCAAAAATGGCTCCAAATGCTTTAGCATCACCATAACAGTCTAGAAATGAAAGTTGCACTAATATAAAAACCTTCCTGTTCATCACCACAAGATTTATGAAACTGTTTCTTATAAACACATTTTTTTTTTACCCTGAGGCTGACATCAAAGTGTAAAAGAAAAATCACTATCAGCTGGAATTTGTTCAATGTATAATTTTAAAAATCATTTATTCATTAGCCTGGAGTAGGTTCTCTTTACTCTCGCCACGCATACTATATGAGGACAAGAGGAAAAGGGGACAGATGGTTGTGTCCAGTCTATTCTATACTAATTAGGAGTTCTCAACTCAATCTATTGATCAAAATGAACAGAATTTTAATATCAATTAATGCCACACTATCACACTGAAAAGTTTATCAAAATTAGTTCTTCATTATAAAAGAATTGGCAGTACATTGTCAGACAAGAAAAACAGAAAAACAGAATTCTTTCTTACAATGTCTATTGCAATCCATTCTATTTACTACATCTGAGCCAACTAGTTAAGTTCAGAGTTCATACAGACTGCCATGCAAACCTCAACTCTGGGCTTTTAGTCACACCTTGAGATAAGATCTGCACATCTACAAAAATAACTCCCAAATGCTACAACAGTTACTCTGTTCCAGTGACGGGAAGTGAAATGGTGTTAAATTGAAAAAAAGGACAGCCATATTGAAGGGATTACTGTAACCTTTTTTTTTTTTTTTTTTTTTTTGGTGTGTAAGTAACAAATCAAATAAAAAGATTTTCAAAATCTGAATTCCTAATGTCTCTAACATTGTTCTTTTGTGAATGAATCTAGAGCAATAGTTTGCTATCTCTCACAAGGTAGTCTGGTGACTTTTATTCCAATTATTTCCATGATCATCTCTGCATGTTTCTAAAATGGGCTCCTCATAAATATTCACAGCCTTTCATGTAAAGTGGCTCTTAATGTGCACATTTAAGTCAGGAAATCTTTGTTGCTGCTTAGTTTCAAAGTATTGTACATAACAGTTTCCTGTGTACTACTTACTTTAAACTGTACAGTTTCGTGTATTCTGAGCTACAACAAAAATCTGGGGATATATGGCAGTTGAAGAATTACCATGCCTAATATTGGTCTATATGCTTCCTTTTTATGATTTCTAGATGTTCTCCCAATGCAAATGACTAAAACGAACAACATAGGCATGGAACACTGACTGGCTTTTCCCTGAAAAGTTAACCTGTGTTCACAATTTCTCACTCAAAACTGAATGAGGATAATGGAGAGAGAATTCAGTATTAGACTGAGTTAGGAAAAGGTTTTCTGGCAAGGCTTGATACAGGTGTCTTTTTCTTTTTCTTTTTTTTTTTTTTTTCAGGTAGAATCATGGAAAATCAAGGTGGGGAAACACTCAACCATCATATGGCCAATTCTTCCAACTGACATCTGAACTCTTGTATGACATTTCTGCCAAGTCATTGTCTAGCCTCTGCCAGAACACCTCTAGGGGCAGGAAGCTGTTCCAACATTACTTATTCTTCTTTAGAACAGAATAATAGCAAAACAGATGGAACAGGTAAACAAACTTCCATTACACATGATTATGAACTGGATCTAACTTTTTAAGTGTTAGCAGATTGTCAATTTACTACTCAAAAGGCTAAACCAGATTTGTTCCAGAACCCCCTGCCTTCTGCAATGATTCAAAATGGGGAGATCCAACTTAAAAATGTGAGTATTAGGAATCGCTGTTGAATAGCTGTGTGTGGTAGGCAGCAGATAAGAAATCTTACAAGTAATTATTGTAGGGACCCCAAAGCAAAGGGAAAAATACATGTTTTGGCAAAGCAATAAGTGTCTCATGTTGAAGAGGCAGTAAACACTGTGTGGAGCAAGTCATGGTATGAGAATTCAAGAGCCCTGGTGGGTGAACTGTGGACTAATTACAGTCTGCAGCACTTGTCAGTTCTGACGTAGGAGATAAGAGAATGACATGAGCAGTCTCAGACTGCACTCTTGCTCCCCTGGGCAATCAGAAGCTGGACACTCCACCTTGACTTTCTCCTTTTGGTTGGTCCGGCAGCTTGGAAATAACATTTTTATTTCTGATTTTTCCAAGGGTACTCAGCCTGCTTTGAGATTTTAAATCCCCGCTTTGGAAGACCAACAAGGCAATGTATTGATTGGTGGATAATAATGTCAGGATTCAATTTACAAAGGATCAATTCCTCTGAAGGGACGACACAGTTATGTCTGTTTTTTTTTTATTTTTTGGACATATATATGAATAAATATAACACACACGTAAACTTTACAGACTCTGAATGATCACGGTAATTGAGACTCAGCTGATTCACTTTTGAGTGCTACCTTTCGCCTGTGTTCAAATGGCAACGGTATCGTATCAATCTTTTACAAACAAGACTACGAGCAACGGACAAAAACAAAACAACAAAAAACCAACCTTAAAGTCAGTATGTCTTTTTATATGGAGGCCACTTTTTTTTTCATATCTGTTTCAAAAGTATCAGATAGTGAACATTTAGTGGCTAGATGACAGGAGAGCAAATCTTCCTGCAAAAAAAGCACAGAACTTCCTTGACCACTGAGATTTGGAAGTGAAATCAGTAAAAGTCTATTAAGTACTCAGGATAGATCTGGTTGGCATCAAACACCACAAAGATCTTTGGGTCCCAGGTATCATCCACACAGCTGTCATATAAATTCACATAGCTCCCGTCTTTGGAAGGAGGTCGCATGTATTTGGAGTCTCCGTTTATGTAATCTCCAATTAGCACTCGAGCGAGAAACATAGATTTATACGTTCTAAACAGATGCCGCTGTTGCAAGCTTACGCCATGAATTTGGAATGTGTTTCCATGTTTTATGTCGTCTTTGCAGAAGCGACTGGAGTAAATAGCATCTCTAGCAAAATAGGTTCCTTAAACAAAAAGGACCAAGAAAAAAAAAAAGCCAGGATTACTCTGAAGAATGTATGAAACACAATCAAAAACACTCTAATTGTTAGGGGAATAGACACATGGAATCATCGAAGGAAAACAGATGTGGAATTTCCTTGTCCATAGATCTCTGAGAGAGAACAGAAATCCATGGATAATTTTTTTATAAATTTTTATACCATTCCATGCCATCAACACCCTCCCCTACTCCCACCAAAATGAAGTGACCAGACTTCTGTTTTGGAAAGAAAGCTTACAAAGAAATCCAGTATGTAAGACACAGACAAACTGTTCCTGTGAGTAAGCGTGTGGTGAGACCTGAGTTTGAGCTGCTTGGGTCTCCCATTCATTTCTATTTGCCTCCACTGCCTTCCTCAGCCCGCGGCCCTGGTCCAGCATCCACCGGCACTCTGCTGAGCACAGTGAGAGTGACTGGTCTACAGAGATTACTTCAAAACCCAAGAAACCACATTATGTTACAGGGTGACAAGTCAAGAATATTTCTGGAGATAATAGAACCCAATAACCACGAAAAGGGCTTCTGAAGAGTGTAGTACTGTTCCTATCTGAGCACTTCAGAAGAACAACTTCATACAGGTTTGTCACCGAAATCTGAAAACTCAATAAAGCATCAACTCTTCCAAAAGGGGAGGCGTAGGAGACTGACATCATGAAGGCAATATTTACTCTAAAAAATTTGGGAAATGAATCGCCAAGTCTCAGATTATGCCATACTGACAGGATTAACAGCAACACTTTCCCCATCCCTGTACAGTTAAATCAATAGAATGGCCTTTTTGGTAATTATTTTTAAAAACTAATCTACTTTAGGAAAATGTAGCATGTCTCCATCCTAAGTAGTAGCCAGCTCTCTTGCGGGACATAAGGTACAAAGCAAGGACTAAAAAAATAAATGCCCATCCCTATCTTTTCTCCTCATCTCTCCCCATAATTTCCTTGAGTCATGGGCATAAAATGGAGAGCTTGGACTTTCACAACATTAGAGAAAGGTGAGGAATTCCCCATTATTCCTCATTGCTCGTTAATATGGCTACTTACCATTTTTGAAAAATCAAAACAAAAAGTACTAGTACCTAGACCTGTCCACAATACAATGAATGCATTTTATAGTTCTCTGTATATTTGATATAAAACAGTTTATTACAGAGACTTACCCATGGAAAGGATTTATACATGGAAATTAAATTTAATGCAAAAACCAGCTAATTTGGACATGATTGTCCCACCTGAATGACTGGGACTGGGGGAGTATTTAATCTGAAAGAGGTGTCAAAGTCTTACTTCTACCCTGTACATGGAGGAAGTGGCTTTTCTGTGGCTCAGAAATTCTGAGGGTGTGCGAGGAACCTAATAGAATAACTTTTAACTTAATGACTATCAAACTCCTGACTTACAAAACAATCTCTAAAGAGAGAGGAATCTCTCAGAGGACTCCAATGAGACCTGGAATTCTGATAATTACCTTTCCCAAAGAGAGCACCATGGATACCATTTATTCTCCAATCGAAGTTATGAATGCAAATTGCTTCCACAAATTCGCTGCTGGTACCATGAAAGAGCATTTGTTCATTAATCTGAGGCACGCCTCTTTTTTTCTTGAGCTGAGCCTTTTTCCTAAAAACACAATACACACAGGCACAAATTACACAGAGAAACAGGCCATAAGTGACAATTACAAGTTTTCAGAAGAGCCAAGTTCAACACAAAGGGTGAAACAGAAAATACTTCCTTAATGTAAACCATAAGTGGACAAAGCAGCTCTGGAAGAGAAATAATCTTGAATGTTTTTGAATACATTATCATCTTACCAAAAATTATTAGTTAAAACTGATACCTAAGACTGAAAATTATACTAAAAACTATAGATATCCCAGATGATGCCCCATCATAGTGAAGATTTAACTGATTGCCTAAACCAGCCAAGCTTTACAGATGCCTAAAAATGACACTACAAACAATTAAATAATATAAAGTTCACAGTCTTTATTTATTCTTTTCTTTTTTTAAATTCAATTAGCCAAAGTACAGTACATCATTAGTTTTTGATATAATGTTCAATGATTCCTTAGCTGAGTGTAACACCCAGTGCTCACCATATCATGCACCCTCTTCAATACCCATTACCCAGTTAACCCATACCCCCACCTACCTCCCTTTCTGCAACCCTCAGTTTGTTTCCTGGAGTCAAGAGTCTCGTGATTTATCTCCTCTCTGATTTCTCCCCATTCCATTTTAAATACTGAACTCCTTCAGCAGGGACCATGCCCTAATCTTTTTATCTCCAGAGACTAGAAAACATTGGTTAGGTTAAAGTGAGTTTTGTATCTTAGAGCTGGGAGGAACATGAAGCCATCCATTTCAAACCACTTCCCAATGGACAAACCTCTTCTTACACATAAAAATATATTCAATGCAGGATTGACTGTAACAGTAAAAAACGAACAAACTGAAAACAGCCTCATATAGCATAGCTTCCAGGCCCTTTTCTTTCCTGGACAGCATTTAGTTGACAAGAATCTGCTGGATATCTTCTAATTTACAAATGTCAGTAAGAAATAGAAGCAGAGTCCAGATATCATCAGCCAGCACCAGCTCTCCTGGCTTACCAGTGGCATCACTTTGTAGTTACTCCAAACCTCCAATTCTCAAACCAGACCTCTTTTTGGCTGGCTGTATTTGTAAAGCAGACTTATAGACCTAATGTAGTAGATTGATTTCAATTAAACTTTATCTTGAAAGGCAATTTTTTTAAAGATGCGTAATTCATAAGCAACATGCAACTTAGTGACTTTGTGGGGGAATGACAGTTGCATTTAAATGAGAGAAGTGGAAATTGTTTTTCTCAAGGGTCATTTGGCAACATGTATCAAAACTTAAATGTATGTGGTTTGGTCTACTGGTGACAGTCTTTCAGACCATTAAGCATGAGGTTATAAGAGTGTGCAGTAAACAAATATGTCCTTCAGAAAAACCCAGCATGTTTTCACTGAGAACAAATTTGCTGACTTTCTTTTTCAGACCTGTAGGTACCACATTTTTTTTTTTTTTTTTTAATGATGCACACAGGTTGCTGTTCCAAGCAAGGAAAATATCATAAGAAAAAAAAAAGATAATCAAATCTTTTTGACTGTTTCAATCTTCCAATCTCGTGACTCATTCACACAACAAATAGGCTACCCCGTCTCATGTTAAATCTTTCACAAGTGTGATAAGCAAGCCCTCTACATTTTCATCCAAATTACTGATAAAACTATTGAAGGGCTCAAGAAGAAAGCAAGCATGCCACTCAAGTTACTCTCAGCCCAAGACTTTTAACTGGGTATTAATTTTTCCCTTTGAACTATCACCCAGCATACATTTCTCTATCTTGCATCCAGTAAAAGAACGTTCGTCAACCACTTTGTAGAAAAAACCCAGTTATACCGTCTAGGGCCTTGGTCATCTACCACTATGGTAATTCTCTTACTTAGCTGGGCATTTGTGAATCTATACTGTTTTTTTCTAAGTAAATATTTTAGTATACATCTTCCTAAGGTCAAGCTTCACCAACTGTAATGACTAGAAACCACTCTAAAATTAGCATATTCACCATTATACCTCTCAGGCACAGATTAGAATAATTTCTGGTTTGAAAATACACCCGAATCTCTCATAGTGTGAGCGCTGAAAATCTGCTCAGTCACTGGATTGGACGTGGCATATATCATATCCCTGTAGAAGGCAGAGTGGGCTAGGGTAGGCAAAGCTTTGCATCCCCACAGCATAGTTAATTCTAGTACCAACTACTAAGGCACCTATGAAATGTGGAGATTCGTGACGTACTGTGATCTTGGGGTTCTGGAAAGACTAACTTTGAGCTCCGGGACCTCTTGGGCTGTAGCTAAAACCTTTGAGGAACATCACAGGATTCAAACCACACCAAGTTCTTCATGACCCTTCCCACCTTGGTCCAATGCGACAGCCATTTCTGAACTTCTGGAAAATACGGCAGCACCCACTTCTCAACGATATCTTAAAATTACCCACCCTCGCAGGGACTAGCCAAAAGGACTAAGTTGCCATGTGCACTAAATTGCAACAGGAATAACTTCGAGCTCCAGACCGAGGTCCGTTTGCCTAGGTTTAGACCAGTGTTTCTCCATGCTGGCTGAGCATTTGAATCACTTGCAGAACTTGTTAAAGACACAGGTGTCAGAACACAGAGGTTCTGATTCAGTAGACACAGGATGGGCAACAGACATCACCTTGTGTTAAAGAGCTCTGCAGGTGATTCTGCTAGGTGGCCAGGGCTGAGAACCTCTCATCTGAATCCACACTCTTCATGAGATTGCAGCTTTTACTGCTCTTAATTCCTTGCTGCCCCATCCTTCCCAACCCTGGATCAATCCAACTGCTTTCCCTCTCTGCTCTAAATATGGACTGCTGAAATAAATCATAGAACATACCTAGGTTTCCACTCCAAATCCACATATTCCAACACCAACAAAGCTATCAACACTGATGGAAATCCTATTGTTCCCAGGTTAGTTCTTTC
The DNA here is from genome assembly GCF_030435805.1 of Mustela lutreola. Lineage (NCBI taxonomy): Eukaryota > Metazoa > Chordata > Mammalia > Carnivora > Mustelidae > Mustela > Mustela lutreola. Next base: position 45,821,746 of record NC_081297.1, read on the forward strand.
TCCCTCATTTTCCACACTGGCCATTCCAAATCTCCTCTTTCCCCCATCTCTCCCTCTTATCTACACCTCTCTAACCCTTCATTCGCTGTAGGCTACCTCACTTATTTCACCAAAGACAATGAAAGTTTCAAGAAGGAACCCCATAACGTAACCCCCTCCTCATCCCCTACCTCTACTTATCTATAAACATGACTGGGCCACCCTCGTCTAGCTCCTTCTGTATATTCTAGTATATTGTTTGAATTCCACCCTATCATACCTCTTTAGGAGCCTTAATACATCAATTACCTTTCCCTTTCTCTTATCCTTTAAACTCTCCCTCTCTGGGTTTTTTCCTACTGTAATTTGCATGTGTTCAGATCCCTCCCAAATCCACAGTATCCAACTTCTCGCATCCCTCTTCTTTACTGCCAAGCTTCTTGGAAGAGCTGCGTACATTTGTTGAATATTAACATAGCCTCCACCAACATGGCTCTCATCCAGGGTACCAGTGACCATATCGCAAGATCTGAAGGACATATTCAGTATCATCTTACTTGGCATCTCTTTTGTATGTGATCCTGAGGATGACACCTACTTGCTTAAATAACTTTCTTCCTTTGATTTCTAACTCTACCTTCTATTGGTTTTCTTCTGCCTTCTGTGGTTGTTACTTCTCAGTTTCTGCCTTGAGTTTTCCTCTGTCCACCCCCTGGTCCTCTTCTTTTCTTAATCTACATACACTCCCTGGTTATCTTATCAATTCTATGGCTTCTACTACCTCACATTTTCTAATAATTCCAAAACCTTTATTTCTAGTTTACACGACTCTCCTGAGTCATCACACGTATATCAACTACTACTTCTGCCCATTCCTCCCTAAAGACAAAGACCAAAATCTATTCCTGCCCATATTCCTTTAGTCAACCAAAGTGAGTCAGAAACTCTGGAGTTATCTTTTCTGTTTCTTTACTCACACCAGTGAACACATTAAATCATCATTCTACATCCTTAGTATCTCAAATCCATCCTCTTCAGTCCAACACAGCAGATGCCACTTTGGTTCAGGCCACACAATGTGTCTTGGTTTAATTACTGAACAATTTCCTAAATTGGTCTCCCTGGTTCTACCTGTGACTCCTTCAAATCAACATTTCTCAACCTCCACACTAGTGCCACTTTGGGCTAACTAGCTGACACCAGTCTTAATTCCCCATCCAACCACATGACAATTAAAAATCATCTCCAGTCATTGCCAAACATCCCCTGGTGGGGAAAATAACTTCTTATTGAGAACCACAGCTTTAAACCCCTTCTCCACAGTACAGCCTGATATATTCTTTTTCTAAAATGCAAATTAGATTGATCATTCTTTTCCTTCATGTTCTATAATGGATTTCTACTGTCCAGGAAAAAAATCCAAACCCCTCAGTTTGATTTATAAGGCCCTGCACGGTCTGCTCCTGCTAACTCTCTGACCTCAATTCCAGATCAATCCAACTCAAGTAAGGCTACTGAAGAAAATCACAATGGCTCTACTATAAACTCCTGTATGCCCAGCCTCTTGGCTACCTTTCTACCTTCTTCTCTAATCATTCATCTTAATTTTTATTTTTATTTTTTTTAAGATTTTTAAAATTATTTACTTATTTGGCAGAGAGACAGAGCGATCACAAGTAGGCAGGGGAGTGGGGGGGAAGCAGGCTCCCTGAGCAGATAGTCCAATTCGGGGCTTGATCCCAGGACCCGGGGGATCATGACCTGAGCCGAAGGCAGAGGCTTAACCCACTGAGCCACCCAGGCACCCTTAATTTTTATTTTCATTTCATTTCAATTTATTTTCATTTTATTTTCACTGGTATTCAATTTCATTTTCATTTCAATTTATTTCATTTCAATTGCCTGGCTCCTTGTTCAAATTATGGTCCTGTACCCTGTTATGTCCCAAGTGTGCCTAGAATACCATCTGACACAAACTAGATGCTACAACGTATTTGTTGGAAGAGGGGAGAGAAGTAAAAAAAGGCCTGGACAACATCGAAACAGATGCCTGAGGGACTTACGTGGGCCTCGCCACCTGTAACACGATGATGAGAATGAGTAGGATTTTAGTTCTTCGTGGAGATGTCAAAATAACAGGCTGTTCTTACAATGAGACCCAATATTTTCTACTGTCAGAGCAGGTAACAGGTTCATTTACCATCACAGATTCCTGCAGACCAACTTTACATAAAATCATGAAGGGCATTGATGGAGTGAAACCATTTCCAGTAAAATCCCCAAGTATACAATGTTTAAACAAGGGTATTCACTGGTACCACTAGGATTGAATTGAGACAACTCAAATTATGAGTTCAATTATTATTGAACTCTATTTCAGAGGCCTGATTAAGAACAATGAATTAAGTTTTCATCAGACCATTTTAGAAAAATCTCACTTTATTCAATGAGAGAATAGAATTAAAGGGGGAGAGAAGCCTCCATCTTCCTTGACAAAAGGATCATCCAACAGGAACCCAAGAAAACCTTCTACCCTCAGCTAAACTCATTATTGTCAGAAATGAAAGTTGGCTTGGTTCAAATACTCAAGACTAAAAAGAATACACACTGAAAACTCCTTGTAGTACCATAAACTGTTATGGCAATAAAACTGGAATATACTCAGGCCATATTACTACTTATCAGAAGCATGAAAGAATTCCACGAATTGTTACCAGACAGAAGTCAGGTATGTGGGAATGAAATGAGTTAAGGTCTGCGATTTGCTCTGAAATAGTTTAGCAACAACAATAATAGAAATGAAGGAGAAAGATTATGTGCAGTAAATCCTAACAGATTAAGTCAGGATGATGGATATATTATATTATGTATTACATTCATTATATTAGACTCTTATTATTTGAAATTTTCTTGAGTAAATATTAAAAGTCTGCTCATATTTAGGGGCGCCTGGGTAGCTCAGTCAGCTTAGTGATCTACTTGTGATTTAGGCTCAGGTCATGATCTCATGGGTCCTGAGACAGAGCCCCACGTGTGGCTTTGCGTTCAGCTGGGAGTCTGCTTGAAGATTCTCTCTCTCTTCCCCTCCCCCACAATTGTAGGCATGTGTGGGCACGTGATTTCTGTCTCTAAGATAAATACATTTTTCAAAAAGGTCTGCTATATTTTTAAAAATTAGAAATTATGTATCATAAATCTAATAAAAATATTTTGGGAAGCCATTGTTTTAAATAGTATTTGTTATTAAAAAATATAGCACAGCAGGTTAATTTGGACAACACCTTTAAGTTTTCTCTAATGGGCTTTATTTTTAGGGTAAACATATACTGAGCAATCCGACATGTGGTTCCAATCTTAATTAAGTAGTCAACTAAGATTTTAAATCTACTGCATATACTGGGTCTAGCAGGATATCTGAAGGTGTATTTTACAATGTCCTCCAAAACAAAGCAAGCAAATGACTACAGTCAAGATGGTGCAATTGCTTTTTCTGAAAATTCAATAATGTTTCCAGAGACTTCTAAGTCCACATAAAGGGCTATGCCAACCAAAGCCACACCAACAAGCCTGAACAGTTTCCTCAACTCCCTCCTGTTTCTGACTGCAGCCTGACGCAGAGCTCTGCCCCTCAAAAGCCACAGTGCTGCAAGTAAGCCTGGCCTTGACCTCCAGGGTGGCTCTCTGTCACCAGCCTTCACCCTGTCCCCCATGGAGCGTGCTGACGTGGAACACTGAGACACACACACAGTTGGCACAGCAACCACCAAAAGACAACGTAGGTGAACACTGGTGCTTCGCCTTCTCTAAAACTCCAGAAGCCTCAGAGGCCAAAGAGAGAGCCGGGGCCAGATGCCACCTCACCTGCAGAAGAACTCCCACAAGTCCAGGTTTTGAATTCTCTGGATTCTTTTAATTCTGCCACGGTCCATTGTTTTCCCAAAGAGACTGGCAACCTCGTTATACTCGTGTGTTTGACTGTGCAAAGGAACCAGCTGAAAAAAAAGTTTGCATAGTTTTACAGGGGCCCCTTCTGTTCCCGCACAGGGCCGCTGGCCAGCCCCACTCTTACCTGATAGGGCACGTCGGTGTTCACATTCTCCCAGTGTGGGGGCATGGGGATGGCCTCATTTTCACAGATGTAACTTTAAATGGCAAAAGACACAACACAGTATTAGACGCTGGTGATAGTGATAGTTGATTCAATTCCACCTTTTCTCCAAAGCTTAATTTTCATGTTTGGGTTATTGTGACAAATGCAATTAACTAAAGCCCTTGGTTCTTTATTTTCAAATATTTACTCAATGTCTCCTGTGTGCTGCATTTTGGGTGCTGAACTGACAACTTTGATGGAAAACAGCCAATCTTGAATAACATCAAAATTTCAAAAATGGTTGTTTAATTGTCATGTTTTTCTAAAATTGCCAGAAGTTCTTTAAAATATAAGGAATATTTTAAATAAAGGCATTTCCAAGAAGAAAACAAAACCTTTGATTAAAAAACCTCCTCTTTAACAGATTGATATTGCCTATCAAATAAAGTCCAAACTCTTCAGCCGTATGTTCAATGTCCTTCAAGCTCTAACTCAAACCTAAACTTTTCTCTGTTGACTGCCCTCTATTCCCCCCACACAGCCTGTGGTAATTCACCTAGTGTGGCCAATGAAACTTTGAAAACCTGCCCACCACGCTGAAGCCCCCGGATGGGAACACAGAAAAAGATGGTAAGTTGGAGAGCTTCATGGCAAAAGGCTGAAAAGAACATAATGATCTCCTGGGGACTGGAGATTACTAGAAGAAAGTAATAAATTTCAAGTTTTTCTTTAGCTTCCTTTTTAAAGCTGACCGTAATTTTTAAAAGATCCTATAATCATACGTTTTAAAAATGAGTATGTATGAAGAAGCAGACAGTGAACAGTTTCCTCTCTCTCCAATTGTCACCTCTTGCGCCAGCTATAAGTAATCAGGTTTTTTTAGACTTCAGTGTATTATTCTTTCAGACTTCTTTAGGTTATCACGAACCAAATTTTTACACAAATGATAGCAAAAACAGGTTCTTTGTAGCCATTTTTTCCCCACTTATTATGTTCTTAAAGATCCTTCTGTATCAGTAGGTAGAGAGCATCCTCATGCTCCATCCCTACCACAAAACCTGGCCCAGGGTAAACACTCCATACAGGGTGGTTAAATGAATGAGGGCAATTGATTTTGCAGGTGCACAGAATTCTATGGTACAGATGAACCATCATTTCTGTAAAAGGTCCCTTGTTGATGGTATTCAGCTTGTCTTTGACTTTTTGCTACTGTTAAGAATGCTGCAAAAAACAAGGTTATCTGTTTGCCATTTTACACACCCACTAATGCATCTGTAGGATAACATCTTTGAAATGGGATTCCTGGGTCAGAGAACATATTTATTTAGGATTCTGACAGATACTGTCCAAATGTCCTCCTTGAACACTGGATTCATTAATATCACCACCAAAAATGGAGAGAATTCCTATTTCCCAACAACCTCTCCAAAAGGGGTATTATCAAACTTTTGAATTTCTGACAGTTTGATAGTAAAAAAAAAAAAAAAAAAAAAAAGAGTCTGGTATCAGGGCGCCTGGATGGCTCAGTTGGTTAAGCAACTGCCTTTGGCTCAGACCATGATCCTGGAGTCCTGGGATCAGCTCCCACATTGGGCTCCCAGCTCCATGGGGAGTCTGCTTCTCCCTCTGACCTTCTCCCCTCTTGTGTTCTTTCTCGTTCTCTCTCTAATAAAATAAAATCTTTAAAAATAAAATTAAAAAAAAATAGTCTGGTATAATTTGTAGTTCTCTTATTATGAGTGAGGTCATAGGTTTCTAATGGGTTATAGGTCTTCTACTCAGAGATTCAGATATTGCAGAGATAAGCCCTTGAAGGTAAGAGCGTCAGTACTTTTCCCAGTGTTTGTATTTTGTTTTTGTTTTTGTTTTGTTCTTCTTGTTGTTTTTCAGGAGTTTTTGTTTTGTTTTGTTTTTTACTTTCCCTGAAATATCTTCTAGCCTTGGAAAAGTTTTTTTTTTTTTTGCTACTTTTTATGTACCCCATAGCCTTAATAAATTGTAATTTCCTTGCCAGTAGGAAATGTAAACCACTCCGCTTGCATGTAACACATGCTTGATATATTCTTGCCACAAATGAATATATCTGTATCAATGGCCACTTGCTTTACTCCTTGCTCTCCTGTAGCCTACCTAACTGTTCTCCCTCTATCATTACCTTGCTTATTGTCTTCCATTCTGGTTACTCTCTCCCTCTCTTGGCTTCTATAGTCTGAGACAGAACAAAGTGCTCGACCCCATAGTGTGCTGCTTCTCCCCACCAAAGTACACCAGAAATAATAACGTACAATTTCACTAACATTGTCCATGATTATATCTCATTTTTCGCCCAGATTACATACTCTCGGAAGCTAAGTAATTTCTTTATTATATTCCTCATACTCAAGAATAAAGATATGATGTGGCTGGTAAGAAAATAATATATTCTCCATATTCCATAGAAGTACTAGGGCATTCATTCTATAAGTACCTAAATAACATTTAAATCATGATGCTAAAATATAAGCCAAAGGTCTTAAGAAACAAACGGATAAAAACTTAAAGCATCTCTTTCCTTTCTCTAATGCTTTCAGAATATCTCCCTAGGAAAAGTAAAGGAGTATGTATCCACTCTAATTCACATGCTAGCATTTTTTTTTTTTTTTCTGATTGATTCTATATTCTTTCAACAGCAGGGATATCAATATTCGCTTGGGCAGAAAATAGGAGGTATGCTGTAAGATTTTCCCCTTCCCTTTCATTCACATGAGTAACAAACACATATTCTCTTGGGCATCTCTGCCTCTCTTTTCAGGCTGCGTGCAGCCAGTGAGAGCAAAAAGGAAAATGTGCAACCAGCCCCGGGAGCAGAGAGCCGTGCTGTTGGCCTGCTGCTCTGGCCCCTCCTGCAGGCCTCCTTTGGTCAGGACAGATTGGAAATCACTCCCAGGAGTCCCCCGGTGGGGATAAGTGGAGGTAGAAACAAAATGGGCAACTGCCTAGGATTTATGGCCCGCATAACTGGATGGTTCTGTCAGAGTATCTGCAAGTTAATTCAAGCCTACTTCAGTAAGCTATTTCAAGGACTTGTAGTGGAGACCATGTGGCATTATGTAACTGTCGTAAAGAAATGAAAACATGTCAAAATATACAGGGAAATGAAGAGGACAACAGGGAAGGAAAAAAGGGCAGAAAATAATCATATTGTTAGTTCATCAACCATTGTGAATTTCAGTAACAGAAAGAGCAGTATCAAGATCATGAAATAACCTACCCAGACATTTTCAGACTATTTGTTCCTCTGTCAAATACTAAGAGGAGAAAAGCCCACTCTTTCTACTCCTATTCTCTTTACAATACCTGAAAGCACTGATAGAAAAGGGGGCTCTTTTTATTAAGCGCTGTTTTCCAGTGATGAGATTCATTTGCTTCATTTCTGTATACAAAGACAAAGATACTAGGTAAGTGGTAGGAACATATTGTGCTGTAAACAGTCACGAAGATGTGTAGCCACACCACCTGGCGATGGGGAACCTTGGGGCTTGGGGAAGAGCTGACAGACACAGTCTATCAAGGATATCTCACCGTATCTATTTACCATGACATAAAAGTGCTATTCAGGAGGAGCCTAGGTGGCTCAGTCAGTTAAGTGTCTGCCTTCAGCTCAGGTCATGGTCCCAGGGTCCTGGGATCGAGCCCCACAACAGGCTCCCTGCTCAATGGGGAGTCTGCTTCTTCCTCTCCCTCTGCCCCTCCCCCTGCCTGTGCTCCCTCTCTCTGTCAGATGAATAAATAAAATCTCTTTAAAAAAAAATGCTACTCAGGGAGTAGGGCTTCATGGCATGATCTGCGCTCACACACAGGGTGTTGGGCTCCTGCAGCACAGTAGGCAGGGCCCACTCCTTTCTGTATCCCACTGCCCATAAGCAGATGCTACAGTGCCAGAATTCCAAACTTTGGAAAATGAAGAGTCCTCGGAAGAGAATGAAATTATAGAAACAAATCTTTTGGTTGGTTTATTAGGGGAAAGTGTACTTTGATTTCTCCAAAAATTTAGGGACCAGTAAAAAGATACGTTACCACCAGAGAACTTGCGCAATTCACAGAATTCCAAAAACTGGTACATTTCTTGCCTTCTCTCTAAACTGTATACCCAAACCAAAAAAATAGAAAACCCGCTAGATGCAATATATACTTGTTAAAGAGATTCTAGTGATAAAAGTCTAATTATCTAACTGAAGGTATCATTTCCTTCTTTCTTCTGTGCCTTAGCTATGGCACTAGCACCAGGTCCATTTCTTTGTTCCCACAAAGCTAAGAATTGAGGCTTAATGTGAGATGCTAGTCCCTCTGTCTTATCTAACTAGCATTATTTCATTCCAAAATAAAGAGGTTTGCCCATCCAGGCAAAGGCTATAAGGTATAAAGTATGTTCTTCCCTTTCTAGATTCTCTTAGGTTCTGCCTACAATGGCATCACCACTGTGCAGGAAAAAGCAAGATCATCTCAGCACAGGGAGCAAAGCCTGTGGTGTCATCTTAAAGCAGCTCACTCTGAGTTTCTGTTTTACCATTTTTATCTAGAGCCCCTGAGTTGGCCTGTGGCAGAATGGCTGGGGCTAATTTTACAAACAGTACACGTGAAATACTGACACCTGTAACTTTGATGTAGTATCATTATATGAGGGTTGGTGAAATTGAATGATTATATGTGACTCTTATTCTTTGATAAAGACTTTTTTTTTAATAAACAGCATTGTTTGGGAGAAAGCTCTCTCTACAATCTCATTTACTAAAAATTACTCTTTCAGAAGATGTGGCTTGTTGAATTATCTACCGAATGCTTTGATAAACTTTATCCTAGTCATGCAGCCTGGTGTGTGCATATCATGGTGTCTCCATATTGCTTCCAACAGGCACTTGTACACAGACGTCTAAAAGGTCTAACAGACGCCTTCTGTCTCAACTGAGGCCAAAAGACAATTATCAGGGTCCCTTAAAGGCAATCTATTTGCCTAATGTCATAAAAAAAAGTGATGGCTAGCCAGGAGTAAGAATATATTAAAATATAACTCTTGCTAATCAAACAAGCTTTGGGGGAGACAATAATCATCAGCAATTTGGTTGCATCAACCTCTTACTGGACAAAACCCCTTCACCATTTCTGGGTCTTAGCTCCTCCAAGGTGATTTCTGAAGGCTTCACCACCCTACTGCACCACAACACACTACTAACTGTGTCATAACAATACTGCTCATAGAAGCTGGGATGCAATAGCTAGAGGACTGAGCCATGCAGCAGCCAAAATATGCTTTATTAAGAAAGCCTTCCTGGGATGCCTGGCTGGTTCAGTCAGTAGAGCATATGACCCCTTGACCTTGGAGTTCGAGCCCAACACTGGGTGTAGAGATTACTTTAAAAATAAAATCTTAAAAAAAAAAAATCCTCCCCATCCAGGTGTTCTATATCTCTATGCAACCAACAGCTGAAACTACCAGCTTGAAACTGAAAGAGTTGAATTCTACAGGTTTTTCATGAGATACCTAAAACCATGCCCATATATCATGGATGAAATCCAAAGTGGGGCTGATTTCCAGATTAGCTGGCTATTCTGTGAAAGAGACAATGAAATCAGAAAATGTAGAAGGCAATGTCCATTAAAGAAACAGTTTTCTGTCCTTCAGCTGAACTTTTGTCTTCAAACCATCACCAGCTAGTGTTACTAACCTCTCAGATTGATCCTTAAAATAAAAAGATTCCCAGCTATGTCAAAAGGCTGATGGTGAAAAAAACAGCTAAAAAGTGTTTCGTGTTCCTTAGAAGTGTTACATAAATTCAAAATATACGACAATCTCCACATACATTAGTATCGATAAGCACTCAAATACTCCTTTATAAAAGGTCATGTTGCTCAAGATTTTAAATCTTGAATTTTTATAGAGAGATTTCTGTGTATGACAAAAAGGATTTACTTCACTGCTTACAAATATATCAACTAATTCTCATCTTCAGAACTATAGATTTTACCGTATCAATATACTAAAAACACACAACTATTAGGGAAAAAAACATACCTGCAAAGTCTATCTTGTAGCTGAATTTGGAAGTAGTAAAAGAAATGGAGCCACAAGGGTTTGTTTTGAAGCTTTTTTCGATATCTTCACTGCTAACTGAACACTGAATGTTGGTATCCGGCTTTAAGACAAACCAGAAAGTTTCATTTACCAGCTGTTCACATGAATGGCTTGGCCACAGAGACGGTTCTGTGGTCACAGAGACAGAGAATGGAGCAACAAGGGGAAGTGACTGATCACCTGCTCTAGTCCCCACACACAGGGAGAAACACAGCTAAGCCAGCGTGTGCAAAACAGTGTCAGGATTTCCAGCAAAGACACTCTAGCAACTGCTTCGAATTCCTCTTTCCAAGTTGATACAACTTTTGCAAATTATTATAACAATTACAACTTCCTCACTGGCTCAAATGAAATCTTTAAGTAGGCTTGGAAGTAAAACAGGACCATAAGCTTTTGAGTTTGGGTTCAGATTCACTAGCTGCATGTGACTCGGGATGGATTCTGTGACCTTTTCTGAGTATCAGTCTCTTTGACTGTGAGACAGGGCTTTGGAGCTGCTGGGAGGCTAAAGAAGAAAAGGTACCTGTGGCGTCTAACATAATACCCGGCAGACACAAGGTGCTTAACATGGGCTTGCTCTCTTCCCCTTCTTGCCCACCAAATGGAACTTGGAGTTGCTCGGCTGTAATGACACTACCCAACTCAGTCACACTGGCCCTCTGTACCTGCAGTGATCGCGCACTGCTTCTTCTAAATACGTGACTGACAAAAACCTGGGGAAACGAAAAGGAAAAGGATTTCTCATTTTTCTTTTAGTCAAGCTATCTGATGTCCTTAAGGCTGGATGTCCTTCAGGGTCTGCACTGGCACACTGTGCGGCAGCCAGGCGGCGCTAAGTGGACCGGAAACCCTTCTGGTAGGTTCTAGAAAGGAGGTACCTGAAACATGTGCCACTTCCCACACTCCGCCAGGTAAAACCAGCCCCACTGGGTGTCCGACGTGTCCATCTCATCCATCTCACTATCCGTCCGCTTGGGTAAGAATTCTTCCGCTTTGTGAAACATCTCCTGAAAAGCCAGAAAGAAGCAGAAGAAATACTTTTCTTAATAACCAATGTATTATTTAGACATCATTTTTCTTCCTACAAAGTACTATATTCCAAGTGTCCTTTCCACAGTGACCCTTTGAAAATACCATTCTCTCTGGCAGATTGACTCTGAAGATAAACATTTATGAAGGCTGAATATAATATCACTGCTTAACAAATAAGACAAATAATAATACTCTCAGGTAAGATATATCGATGCCCATTCAACCATTTAAATAAGCTGTGTCAGTATCTATAAGCACTCCAGATTTTCAATATAGTGCCAAGAAATTTCTGTCTTATCATATGTCCACATATTTGATCAAAAGAATCCATGCTATCACAGCTCGTTAAGACCAAATTCATCTTAGATTTGTTTTAAACTTTCATTATTCTATGGCATGGAAAGATGTTTATAATCTATAGTGTTGAATACAAAAAAAGGTTACAATAAATAGAAATGGTATAATCCAATTCTCATAAAAAATTCCCGCATATATGAATGCATGTGTATGTACATGTCTATATGTGTATATGTACACACATACAGATAGTCTGGATGGATATACAACAATTTATGATAGCTTTTTCTGAGTGTCAGGATAACAATAATGATTGTAGGAACACATACCTGCCTCTTACAATGTGCCAGGGACTAAGTGCTGTACAGATAGTAACTCATTTAGGACTCAAGACAGCCCAGTTAGATAGGTATTATTATCCCAAATTTATAAATGAGGAAACTGGAGCACAGAGAGATCATACAATACGGAAGCCAGGACCCAAACACAGGCAGTCTGGATTGAGTCTGTGCATGTACTGCCACAGTATACTGTCTTATGCTTCATTATCAACAATCCTACAATCTTCCCTATATCACGTAACTCGTGTCCACACTATCTTTGAAAATAAACATTCTTGAGTAGAGATTGTGATGAAGAGAGGGTCACCAGAAAAGGAGTGATGAGGTTAGTCAAAGATGATTAACTTTATCTGGAATGTGTCCTCCTTATTCCTTCAGGGCTTTTAAATAAATTAAATTTGCATAAAACTGATACATGAAAACAGTCCCTGTGCAAAAAGGTCAAAACATTCTAGATAAATGTAACCACGTTTTTGACCATCCCTTCCTTTCTAGTATCTTCTCACTTTCCTTCTCCAGGGTTAACCAACACTATCACTTATTCTTTATCTACACACACACACACACACACACACACACACACAGAGTTACTGGTGATTTTTAAAAACCTTTATTTCTTACATCTTCTTTCCTTTTACAAAGAATGTACACTATTTCGGTGATTTAGAAAATAATTGCTTTAAATTTCATTACTTAAAATGGTCCATCCTCCAGAAGGTCCATCCTTCTTCCACATCCAGAAGCTGTGTAACCTAGCACAAGTTCCTAATTACCGTATCTAGGACACAGTTTCCTCTTCACAAAATAGAGATTAAAGACTCCTTCCTCACTGGGCCATTGTTAGAAATGAGTGAGATAATGCAGTAAAGTGCTAAGTACAGTACCTGAGCTCAATGAAGGGGGCTTGTTATATTTTATTCATGTTTGGAAACTTCTCCAAGGAATGCTTTATGATTATTTTCTGGATTTTTCCTTCATGTTTTAAAGTTGATTGGCGGCTAAGAAATGAAAAATAGAACACTCTAGGATGAAGAGCTTCAGGTATAGGACCCACTATTTGCCTTATACTTTTTAATCAGAAAATAAAGGCAGTAATTTGAAATTTAAGATCAGTTGTCCAGGTTAACTGTTCACAACTCCAGCTCTTCCTTCTATTATTGTTCATATTGTTCACACTCTTGGGCCATTTTACTGTGAGAAAGAAAGAAAGCAAGAAAAACCTTAGTTTATTTATTCTTCTGAAAATAACTCCCCAAATGTGGAAGGTTGAGTTTAAAGGTAATAGTTAAGATAAACATTTGGCTTATAAGTTCTATCTTTTCTCTACCAGAAAAGGGAAATGAAAACAAGAAATAGGAAACAGAAAATACCCTTTATACAGTATGCACATATCATGTGTGCTTTGCTATGTCACACTGTCCCTCAGATCACAATTTAAGCCAGGTTACAAGTATAAGTATTTTACCAAAGTCCTTCCAGAACTTCCTGTCATAAATAGCTTTGGGTTGGACCTAGGACAGACTCATATTTATCACTATTTTGGAGAAGGCAGTACTATAGAAAAGTGCCCCATATAGAACATTTCTGAAACATTTCAAATTCTATAAAACTTTTTGTCTTCCATAGCCCAATGTGCAGGAGAAGTCACTATCCTCCAATTAAAGTTAGGGGGAAAACGAAGCAGAAAAAATGCAATAATTTCATCTACAATCATAGAGTCAGCCAGTGAGTTAAAATGGCAGAGTAGTAAAAGGACCCCAGGTTGATCTCCTCCCTTGAACACATCTTGATAAATATCAAATCATTCTGAACACCGTCTGAGAACTGACAGAACAAACCGCATACTACAGGGAGAGAAGAGGACACACTATGGGGGCACCTGGGTGGCTCAGTGGGTTAAGCCTCTGCCTTCGGCTCAGGTCATGATCTCAGGGTCCTGGGATCAAGCCCCGCATCGGGCTCTCTGCTCAGCAGTGAGCCTGCTGCCCCCTTTCTCTGCCTGCCTCTCTGCCTACTTGTGATCTCTCTGTCAAATGAATGAATAAAATCTTAAAAAAATTTAAAAAAAGAGGACACACTGTGGAGGGTAAGAAGTGTGGAGACATAATCTGGGGGAGAAACAGATCATGGGTGCTGCAGTGGGGAGAGAGCCCTAGTCACAGAGAGAGGTGAGAAAGAGAGCACACAGGGAACTGCACAAGGAAAACACTTCCCCAAAACCACCGACTGGGAAAATGAGAAAGCTGATTATTTTGAGTTTTTATAACTAGCAGGGCCCAAAGACTGGAGGTTTAGAAGTCCTCACCATGGACAGCATGGAACCCAGCAGGTACTGTGGTACTCCTGTGGAGGAGGGTAGAGGCCTGAGAGCAAACATGATCTGAGGATCCCCTACGATGCACTGGAAGAGATGGTTCCCCCTTCTTGGAGTGAATCTGGGAGAGGTAACATTGCCCTGCGGGGGACAAAAGAGCTGGCAGGCACCGTTACACTGTCCTGTTCATTAGCATAGGGGCACAGACACCTGCTGAGGGCAGCTAATCTGGACCCTGGCTTTTTGCTGCACTTTACTCTAAACTCCAAGCTCCTGAGCATTCATGCAACTGCCCTTCTGGGACAAGCCAGCACCAGTGACAGTGTGGCAAGACCCTCCCCCAGAGGACCAACATAGGTCTGTGTCACACCGGATCCCTAAAGTTTGGAGTTTTAAAAATCAGTTGGCATCCCTAAGATACAGACAGGTGCACTGTGCAGCCACGTGGGCAGATGGACCAGACACAACAGGGTGAAGGCGGGTATGTGAGGGACACCTGGGACACAGGAGGAGAGACTGTAGGCTCTTCTGGGAGGGCTTTCCAGACAGCTGTAGATACAAATTCCCCTCTCCCAGAGCAAGGAAGAGGACTGGCACAATTTCCCTTTCCCACCCCTACTCATAAACTAACCTTGGTAAGCAGCACAGCACCAACAGTGACAGTCTAAACTGCCTACACCAAGCCCTGTTCCCCTGCACTCTGCAGGTACTTCTTTACTAGGGCAAGTGTGCTTGCGAGCCAGAGCAGTGGGCTAGTCCCCAGGAAGACTAGGAGAAATTCCCACAGCCATCAAGTTTCCTGACCATTGAGCACTGCAAAGTTCCAGCTCTGGAAGGAATAGGATCTGGCTTCTTTTAACGAGCAGACCAGAGCATGCCTAGTTAAAACTTGCCACACTCTGACAAGGTCCAAACACTGTCCACTGCAGGCAAGGAGAGCCTCTGCAGACAACTGGCCTGAAGGATAGAACAGCCAAAATACAGCAGCAGACTGAATGCAGCACACACCAGACACTCCCTGAAGCACCAGGCCCTGGACACTATGCAATTTCTTCTCCATAAAGCTATTACTCTCAGGAACAGGAAACATAACAGACTTTCCGGACACACAGAAGAAGACAGAGACCTAGACAAAATGCCAAGATGGAGGAATTCATCTCAAAAGAAAGAACATGGCCAGTCATGGTCAGTGATCTAATTAAAACAGACATAAGTAATATGCCTGATCCAGAATTTAAAACAATAATCATAAGGATACTAGCTGGCCTTGAGAAAGGCACAGAAGACACCAGGGAGTCCCTTACTGCAGAGATAAAAGACCTAAAATCTAGTTAGGCCAAAATTAAAAAAATAAATAAATAAAAATGCTACAACTGAGATGAGAAACTGACTGGATGTAATGACCCCAAGGATGGAAGAAGCAGAGGAATGAAAAAGTGATATAGAAAATAAAATTATGGAAAATAATGAAGCTGAAAAGAAGAGGGAAAGATAAATATTGGATCATAAATGTAGACTTAGGGAACTCAATAATTCTATAGAGCATAGTAACATTTGTATCACAGGACTCATAGAAGAAGAGAGAGAAAAGGGGGCAGAAGTTTTATTTGAGCAAATTATAGCCAAAAACTTCCCTAATCTGGGGAAGAAAATGGACTTACAAATCCAGGAGGCACAGAGAATTCCCATCAAAATCAACAAAAACAGGCCAACACCAAGGCATACCGTAAAACTTGCAAAATATAGAAATAAGGAAAAAAATCCTAAAACCATCAAGAGAAAAGAAATCTCTAACTTACAAAGGTAAACAAATGAAGTTAGCTACAGACCTCTCTACACTTGGCAGGGCATAAAAGAGTGGCATGACATATTCAACGTTCTCAGTGGGAAAAATATGCAGCTAAGAATACTCTATCCAGCAAGGCTGTCATTCAGAAAAGGAGAGATAAAATTTCTCAGACAAACAAAAATTAAAGGAATCTGTGACCACTAAAGCAGCCCTGCAAGAAATATTAAAGGGCACTCTTTGAGGTAGTGGGGAGGGTGGGGACCAAAAGCAACAGACTAGAAAGAAACAGAGAACATCACCAGAAACAACAACTTTACAGGTAACACAATGGTACTAAATTCCTAACTTTAAATAATCACTCTGAAAGTAAAGGGACTGCTCCAAAAAAAAGGCATAGGGTGGGGACGCCTGGGTGGCTCAGTGGGTTAAGCCTCTGCCTTCAGCTCAGGTCATGATCTCGGGGTCCTGGGATCCAGCCCGGCATCGGGCTCTCTGCTCAGCAGGGAGGCTGCTCCCCTCCCCCCCCCCCGCCTGCTTCTCTGATTTCTTTCTGTCAAATAAATAAATAAAATCTTAAAAAAAAAAAAAAAAAGGACATAGGGTGGGGCACCTGGGTAGCTCCGTCGTTAAGTATCTGCCTTCGGTTCTGGGATTGAGCCCCACATGGGGCTCCCAGCTCAGCAGGAGGCCTGTTTCTCCCTCTCCCACTCCCTCTGCTTGTGCTCCCTCTCTCACCATCTCTCTCTCTGTGTCAAATAAATTTTAAAAAAATTTTTTAAATATTATTTATTTATTTATTTATTTGACAGATAGAGGTTACAAGTAGGCAAAGAGGCAGACAGAGAGAGACGGGGGATGCAGGCTCCCTGCTAAGCAGAGAGGGGCTTGATCCCAGGACCCTGGGATCATGACCTGAGCTAAAGGCAGAGACTTTAGCCCCAATATAATCTTAAAATAATCTTAAAATCTTAAAAAGATATAAAAAATTTTAAAATCTTAAAAAAAAAGACACAGGGTTTGGAGTGGATAAAAAAACAAGACCAATCTATATGCTGCCTACAAGAGACTCTTTTTAGACCTAAAGACACCTGTAGATTGAAAGTGAGGGGATGGAGAACCATTTATCATGCTAATGCACATCAAAAGAAAGCCAGAGTAGCCATTCTTATATAAGAAAAACTAGAATTTAAAGCAAAGACTGTAACAAGAGATGAAGAAGGGTACTATATCATAACAAAGGGGTTCAACCAACAAGAAAATCTAACAATTATAAACATTTATGTCCCCAACTTGGGAACGCCCCCAATACATAAAACAATAACAAACATAAAGGAACTCATTAGTAATAATACAATAAAAACAGGGGACTTTAACACCCCACTTACAGCAGTGGACAGATCATCTAAGCAGAAAATCAATAATGAAACAATGGCTTTGAATGACACACTGCACCCAATGGACTTCATTCCATCCTAAAGCAGCAGCATATACATTCTTTTCAAGTGCACATGGGATATTCTCCAGAACAGATCACATACAGGTCACAAATCAGGCCTTAACAAGTACAAAAAGATTGAGATCAGAGGCACCTGGGTGGCTCAGTGGGTTAAGCTCAGGTCATGATCTCAGGGTCCTGGGATTGAGCCCTGCATCGGGATTTCTGCTCAGCAGGGAGCCTGCTTTCTCCCCCCTCTCTCTGCCTGCCTCTCTGCCTACTTGTGATCTCTCTCTCTCTGTCAAATAAATACAAACTCCCCCCACCCACAAAAAAAGATTGATATCATACCATGTTTATTTTCTGACCACAATGCTATAAAACTTGAAGTCAACTGCAAGAAAAAATTTGGAAAGACCAAAAATACACGGAAATACATGCTACATGGAACAACATGCTACTAAAATATGAGTGGGTCAACCAGGTAATTAAAGAAGTAATTTAAAAATACCTGGAAACAATTGAAAATGAGAACGCAACAGTCCAAAACCTTTGGGATATGGCAAAAGTGGTCATAAGGGTAAAGTACATAGAAATACAGGCCTTTCTCAAGAAGCAGGAAAAGTCTCAAATACACAACATAACCTTATATTCAAAGGAGCTAGAAAAGGAACAGCATATAAAGCTTAAAGCCAGAAGAAGGGAAATAATAAAGATTAGAGCAGAAATAAACAATATAGAAACAAACAAAAAAAACAGCTGTATAGATCAATGAGACGAGGGGCTTGTTCTTTGAAAGAATCAATGAAATTGATATACTCCTAGCCAGACTTATCAAAAGGAAAAGAGAAAGGACCCAAATAAATAAAATCATGAATGAGAAGAGAGATCACAACCAATACCACAGAAATGTAAATGATAATAAGAGAATATTATGAAAAAAACACACTTGGTAATCTGGAAAAAATGGATAAATTCCTAGAAACTTACTAACTACCAAAACTGAAACAGAAAGAAATAGAAAATTTGAACAGACCACTAACTAGCAAAGATATTGAATCATTAATCAAAAAGTTCCCAAGAAAGAAAAGTCTAGGGCCAGATGGCTCTCCGGGGAATTCTACCAAACACTTGAGTTAATACCTATTCTTCTCAAACTGTTCCAAAAAACAGAAATGGAAGGGAAACTTCCGAACTCAGTCTATGAGGCCAGCATTACCTTGATTCCAAAACCAGATGAAGACATAGGGTTTTGGAATGGAACTAAAAAAAGAGAATTACCAGCCAATGTCCTTGATGACCATGGATATAAATTTCTCAAGGGTTAACCAACACTAGCAAATCAAATCCAACAGTATATTAAAAGAATTATTCACCATAATCAAGTAGGATTTATTCCTGGGCCGCAAGTATGGTTCAATATCCACAAATCAGTCAATGTGATACACCACATTAATAAAATAAATGTTAGGAACATTATGATCCTTTCAATAGATGCAGATAAAGCATCTGACAAAGTACAGCATCTGTTCTCAATAAAAACCCTCAACAAAGCAAGGATAGAGGGAACATACTTTGATACCATAAAGGCCATACGTGAAGGACCCACAGCTAATATCATCAATGGGGAAAAACTGAGAACTTTTTCTCTATGGTCAGAAATAAGACAGGGATGTTCACTCTCAACACTGTTAGCTTAACATGGTACTAGAAGTCCTAGGCTCAGCAATCAGACATCAAAAAGAAATAAAAGGCATCCAAATCAGCAAGGAAGAAGTCAAATTTTCACTATTCACAGATGACATAATACTCTATGTAGAAAACCCAAAAGACCCCAACAAAAAGTTGCTAGAACTAATACATGAATTCAGTAAAGTTTCAGGACACAAAATCAATGTATAGAAATCTGTTATATTTTTATACATCAATAATGAAGCAGCAGAAGGAATTAATAATCAAGGAATTAATCCCATTTACTGAACCAAATACCATAAGATACCTAGGAATAAATCAAACCAAAGGGGTGAAAGATCTGTACTGTGAAAACTATAGAATGCTTATTAAAAGGCATTGAAGATAACACAAAGAAATGGAAGAACATTCCATGCTCATGGACGGGAAGAACAAATACACTGCTAAAATATTTATACTACTCAAAGCAATCTACACATTTAATGCAATCCCTATATCAAAATACCACCAGTAGTTTTCATAGAGCCAGAACAAACAACTTGCATGGAACCACAAAGACTCTGAACAGCCATAGCTATCTTGAGAAAGAAAAAGCAAAGCTGGAGGCATTACAATTCTGGACTTCAAGTTATATTACAAAACTGTAGTCATCAAAGATAGTATGGCACTGGCACAAAAACATAGATCAATGGAACAGAATAGAAAACCCAGAAACAGACCTTCAACTCTATGGTCAACTAATCTTTGACAAAGCAAGAAAGAATATCTAATGGAAAAAAATACAAAGTCTCTTCAACAAATGATTTTGGAAAACTTGACAGCCACATGCAGAAGAATGAAAATGGACCACTTTCTTACACCATATACACAAATAAATTCAACTAGACATGTTCTTAGAGGCAAGGGAAACAAAAGAAAAAATGAACCATTGGGACTTCATCAAGGTAAACATCTTCTGCACAGCAAAGAAACAATCAACAAAACTAAAAGGCAACCTATGGAATGGGAAAAGATAATACCTGATAAAGGGTTAGTATCCAAAATCTATAAAGAAGTTATCAAACTCAACACCCCCAAAAAACAAATAATTGAGTTAAGAAATGGCAGAAGACAGGAATAGACATTTTTCCAAAGACATTCACATGGCTAATAGATACATGAAAAGATGCTCAACATCACTCATCATCAGGGAAATACAAATCAAAACCATGAATGTCAGAATGGCTAAAATTAACAACACAGGAAACACAGACATTGATGAGGATATGAAGAAAGGGGAAAACTCTCACACTGTTGAATGCAAACAGGTACAGCCACTCTGAAGAACAGTATGGAGGTTCCTTAAAAAGTTAAAAATAATACACACACACATATATATGATATGCACAATGGAGTATTATTCAGCCATAAAAAGAATGAAATCTTGTCATCTGCAATGATGAGGATGGAGGTAGAGTGAACTATGCTAAGCAAAATATTTCAGTCAGAGAAAGACAAATACCATGTAATTTCACTCAGATGTGGAATTTAAGAAACAAAACAGATCAACATAGGTGCAAAAAGAGAGAGAGAGGCAAATCATAGAACAGACTCTTAACTATAGAGAACAAACTGAGGGTTGCTAGAGAGGAGGTGGGTAGGGAGATGGACTAAATGGATGATGAGTATTAAGGAGGGCACTTGTTGCGATGAGCACTGGGTATTACATGTAAATGATGAATCACTAAATTTTACTCCTGAAATTAATATTACACTAGATGTTAACTAACTATAATTCAATTAAAAACTTGAAATAAAACAAAACAAAAAACATAATCATAGAGTTAGCAGTACAAAGAAGATTAAAGAAACACCCAAGGATTCTTGAGTGTCACTTCTTCATTAAGCTGCCAACCCCCATGGCCTCATTTTCATATAAAGACAGTTGCACCTTCTCTCCTGTTGCCAAAGCTTACTTTGGTTGTTTTGCTTCATATATACTGTGGCTCTTTCCAAAGACTTAGTTCGTAAGACTAAGTCTTATGGTTTTCTATACTAAGCTTCCCCTCCAAAGGAAGGGTAATTCTGTATAATAAGGCTCAAAGAGTAAATCAAGTTTAAGTTAGTAACTTTAAAATGCAATGGATCTAGATTAGAACACATTCATAGGCAATAAAAGGAATGTGTGTAAGTTGTCTATCATAGAATAGATAATTAATACATGCTAGCTGAATTAGTGTAGCCACCATGCCAATTTTCAGTTTTTAATTGACAGAACTGATACTTCCTGCATACCAGGTTATGAAGAAAAAAGGTAGTATAAAGTGAAAAAGCATTTTGTAAATTTTCAAGTGCAGTGGGTATGCTGGTGGAATCCATCTATAATGCTGCCTATTCCAAAGACAGTATTTTTGGGGCCTGGGAACAGTCAACCTGGATCATCAAATAGAAAGCCTATGTGGAAAATGAGTTTAAAGTCAAAATCCCAGTGTATACAAGAAAAATAATGTCATCTTCCAGACTGGTTAAAAGCTTTCTCATAAGTTTATTATAGTTAACAAAATACGTTAGCATAAATTAATATCTTGAGAAAACTTCCTTTTCTCTATAGAAAGAAGATCTAAAGCCTGCTATTAAAATATTAAAAATAGGGAGGAACTTTTGGAATGACAGAGTGAGGAGCTCAGTGGACCTTCTCCCCACCAAACCACATTCTAATTGGTGAACATTATTTTAAAAAACATTATCAAAATTATCATCAATCATCATTAAATATATATGTATATATATATATATATATATATATAGTCTCTAGAAATTGTCCTAAGGGCATCAGCAAATGGACAAACATTTAATCAAGAAAATTTACTAAATCTCAGAACAGGCAAGAGTCTGTGGCATTTGACTAAGATATAGTCCATTACCCCCATTCCACCAAAGTTATGTTACAGAAGATCTATCTCAATCATGTGTAGACAGGGGCTCCCTTTCCCTCCACCTCCTAGTCCTGGGCTAGTGTCATCCTTGAAGGGGAAGGTTGCTAGTGTTTCTCATCTTGTTCAGCCTAAAGGTATAGGTCTATTCTGAGCAGGCAACAGAGGAGACTGACCTCTTGGCTCCTCCACCCGGTCCCAGTTTATTTGGTGGAAATTCTACTCCAGGCCTAGTAGGTTAAGAATTCTGAGTCCTGATTGCTATCAACCTAGTTTGCTTGTAAGATAGAAGTTCCATACCAACATACCAATTCAAGAAGACCAGGGATGCCAATAACCATTCTATCCAAAATCCAGATATCACTTTGGGAAAAGTCAACTCCCGCCCCCAAACTCAGGTGTAGCAGTACAAGAATTCTACTGAAGGAAAAGTCTTACCATAAGGACAAAGAGCTCCACATCTTTGTCTGAAGGGACTGACTTTATTTGGAACAGAAAGTAGAGAACCTCATACCTAAGAACACTATTGGGGAAAAAAAAAATAGAATCTCAAGGAAAAACAACTAAGAAGCCCAAAGCCCTAATACAAGCCAAATGGTAGAGAATACAGAAATTTAATACAGAGAACCAGGAATAACCAAGAAAAGCCCTCCTGGAATTACAATGAACCATGAAAGTCAGGAAGGCTGTGTACAAGCACCAGGTTGTATCCACAAAGGAACGATCAGAGCAGGTCATGGGACAGACTTGGCAACATTTCCTAAACTGCACATGGATGGATCATCACAGGATGGTAGCCTCACTGGCAAAAAGGGTTTAAACAACATCTGAACTCATTGGGTAACTGTCCTTTCATTTAAAAAAAAAAAAATCAGTTGCCTATGTTTGTGGGTCTATTCCTGGTCTCTGTTCTGTTCTGATAATCATTTTCTCTATCTTGCTGCCAATCCTACACTGTTTTGATGACTGTAGTTTCACACTGAATCTTTAAATCAGGTAGTGTTAGTGCTCCAAATTTGTTCTTTTTCAAAACTGCTTGGCTATTTGGTCCTTTCAATTTTAATTGGGATGGCATGGTGATCTAGATCATTGCCATCTCAACAATATTGAGTATTCCAACCCATGAATGAGGTATATCTCCTGACTTATTTAGGTCTTAACATTTTTCAGTAATGTTTTATAGTTTTCAATGTATAGATCTTGCACGTCATTTATGTAAGATTCATGTCCAAGTAGTCCATATTTTTGATATTACTGTAAATAGAACTGCATTTAAATTTCACTTTCTGATGGAATGTTGCTTGTATTTAGAGATACATTATTTTTTGTACACGTATCCTGTATTTGGCAACCTTACTAAACTCTCTTGTATGTTCTAGATTTTTGGACACTCCAGATTTTCTAAGTAGGCATTTTATATATAGATAAATATAGACTCATTTCTAGCATATAGATGCCTGTTATTTCTTTTCCATGCCTTCTTTTTCTTGCCTTATTGCACTGATTATCATCTCAAGTACAATGTCAAATAAAGAATGGGCATCATTTGTTCCTGATCTTAGTGAGAAAGTATTCACTCTTTCATTCTCAAGTTTGATATTAGATATAGGTATTTTGTAGATGCCCCTTCTGTCAGGGGTCCACATAACCTCGGGCTCATAGGAGAAAGACTCACAGGACTCAGAAATTGTTCTACTCACGGTTACAGTTTATTATAGTAAAAATATACACAATGAAATAAGCAAAGGGGAAAAAGCGCATAGAGTGACATCCAGAGGAAACCATGAATAAGCTTCCAAGCATTCCCTCCCAGTGGAGTCACACAGGAAACAATACTCCTAGAAACCAGATGTGACCACTTCAAAATGTTGCCAAGCAGGGATGCTCACCTGAGCCTAGGTGTCCAGGGTTTTCACTAGGAGTTAGTCATATAAGTATATGACAGTCACCCTACATGACTGACCTCAGCTGCTGACATTCCAGACCTCCAGAGAGAAAGCAGGTGTTAACCATAAATCACACTGCCAGTGTAAATTATCTGGGGAAACTGGTATAGCATAGCTCAAGATCTCAGGCATGCAGATACATTCATTAGACAAACTATTCTAAGAGCTTGGTTCTCTGGAGCTAGGGAAAGGACAGTTATTGAAAAAGGCCTTTTTTGAGACGGTACATGATTTGAGTACCCTAGGTCTACTGAGTTTGCTATTTTCTGCATACCCCTTATCAGGCTGAGCAAGTTTCCTTCTATTCGTAGGTTGCTGAGAGTTTTTATCAGGGATACTGAATTTTGTCAAATGCTTTCCTGCATACACTGAAATGATCATAGGGTTTTTCATTTTAGTTTGTTTATATGGTGAATTACATTGATTGCTCTTCAAATATTAAACCAACCTTGCATTTTTAGGATAAACATCATCTGGTAATTATGAATTAACCTTCTTATATGTTAGACTCAATTTGCTAAAATTTTGCTTAAAATGTATGTATCTATGTGCCTGGGTGGTTCAGTGGGTTAAGCTTCTGCCTTCAGCTCAGGTCATGATCTCAGGGTCCTGGGACCGAGCCCTGCATTGGGCTCTCTGCTCAGTGGGGAGCATGCTTCCTCCTCTCTCCCTGCCTGCCTCTCTGCCTACTTGTGTATATCTATATTCATTAGGAAAGAAATATTGGTCTATTGTTTCTTGTAATGTCTTTTGACTGGTTTTGGTATCAGGGTAATGATGGCTTCATAATATGATTTGTGAAGTAAAAACTTCTCTTCAATTTTCTGAAAGCTTGTGCAGAACTAGTATTGTTTCTTCCTTAAATATTTGATAGAATTTACAGGGAAACCATCTACACCTGGAGTTTTGTGGGTAATAACCCTTTTCCATATATGAAAACTCTTCAATAGAGTTGGGATTATTCATGTTATTTCTTCTTGAGGGAATTTTAGGAGTCTGTGTCTTAGAATATACCCATTTCATCTAAGTGGTGGTACTAACATTAAATTGTTTATAACATTCTCTTATCACCCTTTAATATCTGTAGTGATATTACTTCTCTCATTGTCAATATTGATTATTTGTATTCTTTTTCTCCTGATTTGTCTGGTTAGAGGTTTATCAATCCTATGGATGTTTAAAAAAAAAAAAAAAAAAAACAGGAAAGAAAGGAAAAGAAAAACAGCTTCTGCTTTCATCAGTTTCTCGGTTTTCATTTCAGTGATTTTAAATTTTATTTCCTTGCCCCTGCTTGAATTTAATTTGCTCCTTTTTTTCTAGTTTCTTAAGGAGGAAGCTATAATCACTTATTTGTGACATTTCATTTCCAATATAGGGATCAAAGTAGCCTTAAATTTCCCTCTAAGGGCGCCTGGGTGGCTCAGTTGGTTAAGCAGCTGCCTTCGGCTCAGGTCATGATCCCAGCGTCCTGGGATCGAGTCCCACATCGGGCTCCTTGCCCTCCGCAGGGAGCCTGCTTCTCCCTCTGACTCTGCCTTCCACTCTGTCTGCCTGTGCTCGCTCTCGCTCGCTCTCTCTCTGACAAATAAATAAAAAAAAAAAAAAAAAAAAAAATCTTAAAAAAAAAAAAAAAATTTCCCTCTAAGTACTGTTATAGCAGCATATCACAAATTTGATACATTGTCTTCACATTTTCTATCTCTTCGACTAATGGGTTGAAGTGGTACTTGCTTACCAAATGCTTGCAGTTTTTACAGGTCTTTCTTTTACTGAATTCTAATTTAATTCCATTTTGATCAGATAACATACTGTACGTGACTTGAATTCTTTTAAATGTACTAAGACTTGTTTTACAGTCTAGAATATGGTCTATCATGTAAAATGTCCCCCATGTAGTTGGGGGAAAAATGTGTATTCACCTATTGTTAAGTGTAATGTTCTATAAATGTGAATTAGGTCAAATTGGTTGATAGTATTGTTTGAGTCCTCTGTATCCTTGCTCATGTGTACCTATTTATTCTAGCAATTATTTAGAGAGGAGTATTAAAATCTCCAACCATAATGGGATTTTCTATTTCCCCTTACAGTTCCATTAGTTTTGCTTCATGTATTTTGAAGCTCTATTATAATCATGTATATAAATGTTTATAATTAACCAAACTCTTTATCATAGGAAATGACATTCTTTATCCCTGATAATATCATTATTTCTGAAATCTAATATACCACTCAAGCTTTCTCTTCTGGCGTCAGTGCCATAGCTCCCCTTCCATTTAGTTTTATCCTATTTGGGTCTTTATATTCAAAGTGTGTTTCTTATAGACAACTTAGAATCAGGTCTTACTTTTTACTCTAATCTGGCAATCTATGTTCCAACTGACATGTCTACAGCATTTACTTTGGTATGATTATTGATATGGTTAGGTTTAAATTTATCATCTCTTATTTGCTTTTGTTCCATCTGTTCTTTGCTACCCTTTTCAATCTTCTTTTAGATCAAATACTTTTAGGATTTCATTTTATCTCTGTTAGTGGATTAACTATAACTCTCTGTCTATATACACAATTTTCCTTGCCTTACTTCCCATTCACTCTAAAACCCACCCTAATTTACTTTTTCTAGCTTCTGACCCAATATCTCCCAACATCATCACAAACAAGCAAACAAACAAGAAACAGCACTTGCTAGGACTTCCAATGAGCTTCCATGTTGCTAAATCCTATGCTCTTTTATCAGTCCTCATCTTACTTGACTGCTCAGTAACATTCCACAGTTTACCCTTTGTCCTATATTACTCTTTTCTTGATTTCCATGAAATGATACTCTCTAGACTGTCTTGGATTTTTGGCCACAAGTTCTTGATTTCCTTTGTACCTTAATGTCTATGCAGCCTGTAACTTTTCAGTTCTGTGGGCTCATTCCTGGCCCCTTTTCTTGTCTTTTTCAGATTCTTTGAAACATGGTCCTCAAGAATTATGATGTAGAGTTCACAGGCATTTTCAAGGGGAAATTCATGTTCAGATCTATCTTGTAAAGTTGAAATGTAAGAGAAATAATGATTTTTATGAAAACTTTAATTTCTTTAAAGTTACCAGCTCACTATGTCATTATGTTCAGTCTGTGCTGATCAGTTCATATCAGCTAGTGTTCAGCAAATATGGCGGTGTAAAACCAAGAAAACTTTCACATCATTTTCAAACAAAGCCTCAAATCAATTCACTTTGTTGATTATTAACTAAAGAGGCACTCCTCAGCTAAAACAGGTAAAGATCTTGATATCTCTGAGAAACTGTCAGTCCAAATTTAATGCCCAACTTAATTGTGGGGGGAAAAAAAACAAGCTACTGACAATATTTCTTTATTAAATAACTCAACTGGAAGTCACATATTATCAATGGCATGTTATGAGAAAATTGCCACATGAATGTTTCAGCATTTACTTTGTTTTAAAAGTTAACTACTTGTGGAGAAACATAAATCAGTTTTTATAGCATATATACTCTGTAAGGAGGCAGAAGTACTCAACAAATTTTTGTTCTGCGTATAAGTGAAAACTCACACCACAAGGGAAGTCAGTTTTCATTTAGATGATGATGCTTCTGTGAGCTGTGACATGGGCTGGAAAAGGGGCAACCCACTCAAAACTGACAGACCACAAGCTACACAAACAGCAAGAGAAGGTGTTGCTGCATCAACAAAAGGCGTTTTAAACACCTGGAACAATTACAAGTAAACAGTATGTCTCCTGATTGTAACTGAGTGCTGAAGGAAATAATGAAAATTAAGTATCACCAAATCTCAACAACTCAGTATGTGCTCTCAAATGTGTGGAAAGAAATGGCAGTGTTTGCAAAATCACCCGTTGTCTACTTGAGTGTCAAGGAAAGAAAGTGCTGACAAGTTTCCAAAAGGACAGATCGAATAAAAATATTTCTTTATGATGCTGATAACACTAATAACCATTCTTGATTTCCAGAGGCCTGCTTAAGTATATAGCTAAAATATACTCAGGATCTGAAATAACCTAAATCTACATTTCAAGGCCAAAACTCCCAATTTTTAGTGAGGAGGAGAACGAAATAACCAGATTTTCCAGTCACGAAACTATGCTACAAATGGTTCGATTGCTAGGGTGTGATTCCTTCCCAGAATCTGATGGCTTTCTTCACTCATCAGAGAGTGAGACTTATTTTATTACTGTCGATATATAAAGAACCCATCCAAATGTTACAACAAAACATGAACAGATACTTTCCAGAGACTGAAGTAATCAAAGAATGACTAAGAATATATTTGCTCCTATCTTCCAAATGTTCAGGCTGGTTGAAACATTTGCTCCTACAGTTACTTAATCTTTTAAGTGTGTCAATTTGGCAACTGATTGAACACTAGGAATAGTCTTCAGGGAGAAATCTTCTCATACATTCTCAATATGTGTTTGATCTTGGCATTCTAAAACATCTGACAGAGCCAGAAAACACCAGTTGCAAATCTTGACAATCTATAATTAAAACATGGAATTTCCTAATTTAGTAGAAATACAGGGGGAAAAAAAATCAGGGATGCCTGAGTGGTTCAGTGGGTTAAGCATCTGCCTTCAGCTCAGGTCATGATCCCAGGGTCTTGGGACTGAGCCCCACATCAGGCTCCTTGCTTAGGGGGGAGCTTGCTTCTCCCTCTTCTTCTGCCTGCCACTCCCCCTGCTTATGCATGTGCATGCTTGTTCTCGCTCTCTCTGCGTGTTAAATAAATAAATATGTAACCTCTAAAAAAAAAAATTAGTGTCTGGATCCAACTACAGCTCAAGCTATCTGTAAACAAGTTAAATACATACTTTGTATGAGGCTGCAAAAATATCTTTTTCAATAATGAAAACATTAATTTTTTAAATACTACTTTCTTGTTTAAGATTGGTGATCTGCATGGGTGCTGAAAAGTTTGAGAAACACCATCCTAGGGGTCTCATTTACTTCATGATTTTAAAAGCCATCCACACAGACTAAGGCCAAAACTGCCACTTCTAGCCCAGTCTCCAGACCCACATACCCAACTGCTTCATTGACTTTATTGCTTGAATGCTTCATAGGCACATTAAACCTATAGCAGGCCCAAAGCCAAATCTTGATCTCGGCTATATCTGCCCCTTTCCCAATCTCCCCATCTCAGTGAAAATATTTCATTCCTCCCAGTAGCCCATGCCAGAAACCTAGCACCCTTCATGCAAAGTGCTGCCTGAACTCATCCACCTCGGAGTCTCTCTCCCTGCCAACACTGATTTAGTCCAGAAAACCTTCATCTTCACCAGGGACCACACTGCAGCTCCCTAAGTGGTCCTACAACAGCCTTTCCGATGGCCCTCTGTTTTAGTTTTCCATCGCTGCTGGAACAAATTACCACAACTTTAGAGGCTTAAAACACCACAAATGTATTATCTTACCCCTCTGTTGGAGTCTGACATGGAACTCACTAGGCTAAAATCACCATGGCCTTGATTCCCTTCTGGATGCTGTAAGGGGGAGTGTTTTGTTGGCCTTTCCAGGTTTTAAAAGCTACCCATATTTCTTGCCTTGTGGCCCTCTCACTTAATCTCCAAAGCCAGCACTGCTGACTATTCTTCCATAACAACATCTTTCTCTGACTCACTTCTTTTGCCCCCTTCTTCTGCTTTTAAAAATACTTGTGATTACACTGAACCCACCCAGAAAATCCAAAGTAATCAATCTCTCAATCACAACATCAGCTGATTAGTGATCTTAATCCTCCTTTGCTATGTAACCTAACATAGTCAAAGTTTCTGGGGCTTACAATGTGGGTATCTTTGGGAGGCCATTATTCTGCACTTCCTAATACATAACTTAGTTTCCGCGCAGCAGCCAGAATGGTCTTTTTTAAAAAAACACAGATATGTTCCTTTCCCTTCCTATATAAAATCTTCCAATGGCTTCCCACACTTCTGAGGATGAAGTTCAAAATCCTAAACATGTGTGACAGAGCCATGCTCAGCTAGTTCCTGCCTACCTCCTGGCCTCCTCTCCTGGTTCCCTGGCTTCCAGCCACACATGCCTCCTCTCTGCCTCCAACACCAAGCTCCTTTCTGCCTCAGGGTCTCTGCTCATGCTGTTTCTGCTGTCTAAATAGCCCTCCTCGACTCCCGTCCAACCTTTATCTGGCTAACTCTTGCTCAATTCTTCAGATTGCTGTAAAAGTGGCTTGAATTCAGAGAGCGGACACACCTGATATCCCTAATATTAACTCCCCCTATTATACGTTGTCATTGTTCTCTTTCTTTCAGAGGTTTTGCTGCAAGTGCAGTAAAATATTATTTGTGTAATTACTGGTTTAATGTCTGTCTCCCTGCACTAGACTGCAGCCCCTAAGGCTGGGAGCTGGTCTGTTTCATTCACCACTGTAAACGCTGAGGCTTAGAACTGACCAGGTTATGGTAAGTGCTCAATAAATAGACTGGTGCTATCAGGATCTCAAAAGCAGATCCAACTCTTAGAAGGTGAGTTGTATAAGCCACAGACCTCAATACTCTGCATATTTTAGACTAGGTGGGTCATACTCAGCATTTCACTCACTCCATCCTTCAAACCTGTTATGAAAGTCTGCCTCCGGCCTGTATCACAAACTCTGAAACTCCAGAAACCATTAACCTCATTGCCTTGGCCTTGGGCTGCATCTACCCTGCCCATCCTGGGGAGGCCACATCATTTCCCTAATGCTACTTGTACACTGCACCACTAGAAAAAAAAAAAGTCCTAAAAACATGGGAGCTGGTGTCACAAAAAAGTCGTGGTTTTCTGCCGCTCAAGCATCCCTCTTTTCCTCTGACTCCCTGTGTCTTTCCCCACAGGCCCTTCTCTACCCCTTAAGTCCTCATATCCTAAGTCAGACTGGAGAGAGTATGTGCTCTGGAGCCCGAAAGTTCTAGATTTAAAATCCGGTTCTCTCCTTATTCGGAAAGATCACCAAACTTTTACTTAGCATCCTCCTTGAAAAAGGGAGGACAATAATTTGTTAATTCCTACCTTACACAGGTATCAGATAACCTCCGTGTGGGCATGCTCTGCTGAGCACTGCCTCAGCCACCAAACAGTGGCACAGCACACTACTCACAAGCTGAACTCAATCCACTACTGGGACG
Source organism: Mustela lutreola (assembly GCF_030435805.1). Taxonomy (NCBI): domain Eukaryota; kingdom Metazoa; phylum Chordata; class Mammalia; order Carnivora; family Mustelidae; genus Mustela; species Mustela lutreola. The sequence continues at coordinate 45,852,830 of NC_081297.1, forward strand.
ATTAGAAAGAATGCCAAGACACAGGTATCAGGATATGAACCTATGACTATACGTGGATCTAAGAACACAGCTTCATAGACACTGTGCCTGCTGTAGAACTTTCATTTCCAGGAACAAATTCTACCTCCACTCTCCCCCCAAGCCTGCGGGATGCTGCCTGACTCAGAAGAGATATTACATGGATCTCAGTTACCACCACCCAAAAGCCCTCCATCCTCATTCTCTGAAAATGCCCATACTGACATTTGAGATTCATCAGATATGCCCTTTTTCCATTTCACTCCTTCATCCAAACTGTACTTGCCATTCTCTTTCACCTTTGGGGTCTGTGGTTATTTTGCTCCTTTGCCCTTCCCTAAGGACCAGTTCTATAACTCCGACACCTAGCTCAAATGTAACTTAGGTTAGAAAACCTTCCTAGTCCCCCAAGATCCTCTGGTATCGCTTCCACTCCCCCAACTATGCTGCAAGGCCCCTGAGGGGCAGGCTCTGACTTGATCCATATTTGTAATGCCCCTCCCTAGTGTCTAGAATGTTTTATATGTGATAGATACTTAGTAAATACTTGTTGAGTGGGAAAAATGAATCAGTGACTGGTTTCTCTGGTAGTGCAGTTTTGACATGCCAACTGTGAACTGTCAGAGACACAACCAGTAGAGGTGTCCATCAGTGGGCTCAGGAATAGGGTCAGGACTGGAAAGATACATATGGCAGGCATATTCACTACAGTAATACCTGAAGCCTTGGAGCTCACCAAAAAAAAAAAAAAAAAAAGTCTGAGAAAAAACAAAGGTTAACAGTAGAATATTTCAGGGATAGAAATTAGTGCAATTAAGATTATGATTCAAAGATAAATCATAAAAAGAAGAAATCCAAAGCAGTACAGTCCCGGGGAAAGGGCGTGGGGAAGGTCCTGAGGAACACTTCGAGTGCATTCATGTTGCAGAAAGAAGAGGCTGGAGGCATGAAAGTCACTACCGATGTGTTGATTCAAAAGTTCTCATTGACCTCCTACCAAGTAAAGGTGTTAGGGGCAGAGGTGAGGCTGGAGCATAGAGGTATGAATAAGAATGACAAAAAGTGTAAGACTATTCTTTCAAGAAGCTTGACAGAAAGAGGAGAGGTAAGAATCATAGTGCCAAGTGAGTCTGGAAGCAGCTGTGAATATAAAAATCACAAAGACAAAGATGGCTCAGCAGGCAAAGCACTGCAGCAATACACACACATTATCACCGCTGTCACCCAGCAACAGCAGGCAGTAAAACGGGACACAGGCACTCATGTAATTATGCTGCATACTCACCTGCGTGATCTGGAGAAAATCGTTCTCCCTTCCCTCAGCTAACTCCTCAGATTCTTTTAATAATATGAGTTCGCATGTGGCAAGGAAGTATGGAAGAGTTCATCACGGGAAGTAAGGTCTGAATACTGTAATGCATGGGCTTGTAATCTTACAGATGTTCGTCATTCTTTCAGTTTCCTTCATCAGTGCGAAAAAAGGAAACTGAAACTCCCTCACACGTAATAGTTATTATTTACTCTAATCGCAGCGAAGAAGAATAAGATGATGACACAAGAGGGCAGAGAGAGGCAGGATAAAGGCATGGTACATACAGTCAAAGCAGTTATCACTGCTTTGATGACTTTCACACCCCTTTGATTCCTTTCTCCAGACTTTGCCACTTTTCTAAGCTGGGGGACATTAGTCAAGGGCTACCTCCCCCAGGTGGATGGCAAACTGCCAAGAGCTCATATCAGGACTGAGTGTGCCTGCTGCTTCTGTCAATCAGATCTGCCTTGGCAGGGACATTACGCTTTATTTACCTCAAGCTGCCTGGTCAGTGAAAAGCTTGAGTAGATATCACTGACCTCATGACTGTGTGGAAAGATAAAATAAAATTTTGTACTGAGACAAAGTTTATAACTCCTTGGTTATCCTGTTTTAGGTTTTTTCCCCCAAGGAAATGTTGCAAGCTCAGTGCTCATTTTCCACACTCAAACCATGTCATGGAGAGGTAATTCTGAGAATTACCATGGCCAGCATCAGTGTAACATTTTCTCAAAGCCACTTGTGAGAAGAATACAGTATCATACAGAAGGTATATTTGCAAGAGGAGGTCTATCTGCAGCTCATGGGTAGTACATTAAGGCCATAGACACTATCAAAATAAACAGGGAGAAATAGGCAGAAGTCCTCAATTAACTCAGTTCACAGTGGTCTTGCTTCACAAACTAGAATTTATTAGTATCTCATTCAATGGTAAGAAATGGCAAATAGTAATTTCAATTGATGGGTAATGCAAAAGTCATCTGCATTTATCTTTAGGATACGTTGTAGTTTTGCTTTGTTTTTCATTCCCAGTATGTTTGGCTTACAGAAACATTAAAATTAATTCTCATTCCATGAGCACAGCTGGACAAACTGTCCAGATGTCACTTCTATTAATATAAACTAACAGATTACTAGAAAGAAACACACACAGAATGTTGACTGTATTTTTAAAAACTAAACTGCCCTTTTTGACGGAATTAATATGCTCATAGGAAGGAAACCAGTATCAATAAGAAAACACAGTCACATTAAGACATAGCAGGGTGGGGGTGCCTGGGTGGCTCAGTGGGTTAAAGCCTCTGCCTTCTGCTCAGGTCATGATCCCAGGGTCCTGGGATCAAGCCCGGCCGGGAGCCTGCTTCCCCCTCTCTCTCTGCCTGCCTCTCTGCCTACCTGTGATCTTTATCTGTCAAATAAATAAAAAATCTTAAAAAAAAAAAAAAGACATAGTAGGGTGGCACAATAGGGTCGAAAGAAGAATGTGGGATTATATGTGGAAGATTCGTCTATTAACAAAGGTCAGTGTGCTCTAGTGAAATCCAGCAAAATCATTAGGGTGATGTCAGAAGAAACAGCATTCCTCACAAAGAAATGACATAATGCTATATAACAAACCAAATTTATAAGACATTGACTAATGTCTTTATAATCCTACCAATATACAAATAATCCAACAGCGACTGCTAATGTCTCTGTGATGGAGGAGGGATAATGAAGAGCAGGAGAAAAGGACTCCCTCTAGCACTAATCCAGTCACTTTTGCTAACTCTAAGAATATTTACTGAGTGCCTACAAAGTGCCAAAATAAGGTACCAAAATAAACAAAATGGACAAAAATCCCTGCCCACAGGAAGCTTACAATATAGTGAAGAATCTGAAACATGCGACTTCGAGCAAGACATACTTAGGCGACTAAAAAATTTGTCCTGGAGAAACCAAGACGCAAGGGAGTGTTCATAAAAATTGAAGACACACGGGCCAGATGCGCGCGCTCGCACGCACACGGACATGTACAATGACAGAAACTGAAGCCTGTTGGTGACAGACAGCCAAAGTAAATACCAAAGGAGAGAGCCCATTCCCATTAATTCCACACTATTTCTGCTTAAAAAAAAAAAAAAAAAAAAAAAGACCAGCGACCAGCGATGACTTTCCTGTGAGGCGGCTTGATACTACTGCAGGGTTCCATGGATGAACCAAAAAGAAAAAAGATCTTAGAGGAGGACCAGTTACAGGAAGGACCAGGATGCGACCACCATGTGCAAGCAACGAGCGCGGACCCAGAGACCAGTTCCCGCTGGGTAAAAACTTAAAAACATAACAGAATGAACTGATCAGCACTCCAACTCATCTGGAAAAAGAGTCCAGAAATGGGAAAAAACAACAACAACAACAACAAAAACCAAGTATTGATCCGAGCGCCAGCGTACTGCGAGTGTGAAAACCGGGTGGCAAGTGCATCTGGGCAGTGGTCTCGGCCCACGGCAGCTGCCCACGCTCAGCCCGACCGCTCGGCTGCAGCGGGACTCCGCCGCCTCCCCAGCCCGCTCCCAAGGTGTGCCCGGCCATGTTACTAGGCGATCTCAACCCTAACAAGAGATGGATGGAATGCTCCGGGCAAACGGGTTCCACGCCGGCGAGAGCTGCACCCCGAAGGAACGCAGAAAAAACAAAGCGGACGAAAATACAGGCAGACGCCATGCCAACCCGGGGGTCAAACGAGGAGGAGGGAGACACGACTTGCAGTTGAAAAGTTCCAGGTCCTCCGTGCCGTCCACTGGGGGAGGAAATCTAAGAACTTCACCCTCTACAGGCTTAGAACCCACACTCGGTCCCCCCCAAGTCTGAAACGGCCGCCCCCCGTGAAGGGAAAAGGAGCAGGGATGGCTCCTCTTAGGCCCCCTCGAGACACGGCGGGCGAAGCCCCGCGAAGCCCCTCGCTTTAGGTGGATGGGACTGGGCAGGTACACCTGGGCACCGGCAGAGGAACCGGTCCCCAGCCCCGGAACTCCGAGGAGGAAGCAAAACAGAGTTTGAAAAAGACGGTGAACGCAGGCGGGGGGCGGAGGCGGAGAAACCACAGCACGTCAAGTCAGTAACTGTAACAGAGAGCGAGCAGGCGTTGGACAACCCACCGAGCCATCTCCGCCGCTCAAAAGCCAGAGACGACAGAAGCCGCAAGGGCCAGGATCTTCGGAGCCCCGGAACTCAACACCCAACCCCAAGCGGGTGAGCGGGAGCAGTTCCCGGGAACCCCCTCCCGCCCCTCTCTCCTCAACCCCGCCCATTGGGTCCGCCCCGTCCCGCCCGGCTACTCACCGGATTCGCTTCCCACATAACGGTGGCGAAATCGAGCGGAGAGAGCCTGGGGGAAGGGGCTAGCCGCGGGGTCGGGGTGTTGGGTTTTTTCCGAGGGTCCCCGGGAGCGAAGGGATGGAGAGGCAACCTTTATGTAGGCCTTCCTTCTACCCCGCCCTGTCACAAGCCAGCGTCTTCGGACCACCGACCCTCCCGACTTCCGCCCGAAGCTAGCCAACCAGCGCTGGCCCCGCCCCGCCCCCGGAAGCTCGTCCCGCCCCAGCCGCTCCCTTCCGGGCTGGGGGCGGGGGCAGGTCCTAATGGGCGGGGCTTGTGGGTAACTTGATGGTAAGGGAGTTTAAAGGGCTTCTCCTCCGCCCTACCCCTCCAGTGCTCCGTCCCCACCGCAACGTCCCCGGCAACTGATCCTCAAGCCGCGGCTGGTTGAGTTTCGTCTGGTGTTTATTGATCACTGTATAGTTGCGTGTAGCGGCCAAGAGTCGGGCCTGGGAATTAATTCCAGCGGGGCCAATGGCTTTTGGGACAAACTTGACTATTTTTCAATTTCCTCATCTTCAGAAAGGAGGGAATAATGGCATCCACCTAAGGGTGTGGTGAGATCATTTAAAATACCAGCTACAGGGGCGCCTGGGTGGCTCAGCCACAGTATTTGGCATGCAGTAAGGGCGCAATAAGCGACAGTTATTTCCCAGACACCGTAGTAGGCTCTGGAACGCTAGACCCATACGCAGTCCGGGCCCTCACGGAGCTTAGAGTCCAGGGGGAAAACAAAAAACTAAAACTCGGTAATTTGATAAAGAAGTGCAGTATGGTTTGTAGGTACAAAGGTAAGTGCCGGGTTCAATGAGAGCATGCTTACCTAGGCTAGGGTGTCTGCTTTCCCGCCGCCCCCCTACAGAGACTAAGCAAGACCTCAAGGGCGCACTGTTGAACTTACCTGGATAAAGAGCTCTAAGAAATGGGGAGATTCTTCTAGGAGGAAAAAAAAGAAAAAAAAAAAATCTACCCAGGGAAAAGGAAAAAGAAACACTTGTCATATATCCTACTGGGCTTTTCCATAGCTCCACATACTTTAAAAAAAAAAAAAAAAAGTTAAAGAAAACCTACAGATTTAAAATATGATTCTTGGGGCACCTGGTTGGTTCAGATGGTTAAGTGTCAGCCTTTTGCTGGGGTTATGATCCCAGGTGGTGGGATTGAGCCCTGCATAGGCTCTCTCTGCTGGCTTGGTGGGGGAGCCTGCATCTCCCTCTCCTACTGCTCCCCCTGCTGTTCTCTCTCGCTCTCTCTGTCAAATAAATAAATAAAATATTTTTAAAAATTAAAATAAAAAATAAAACGTGATTCTTTCACTTACTATCATGTGGATAGCCTTCACTCCAATATATGTGAGTCTATTTCATCATTTTGAAGTACACTCATCACAGTCCAAGGTTTATATGTATATCTTGCACACACACTTGAAATAATCCATTGTGGCAGACATTTAAGTGGTTTTCAACTTTTTACTACTCTAGAAAGTGCAGCAGAAAACTTTATTGTATAGACGTTTCTGTGCATTTGTCCATTTACCTCACTGAAATTAATTCTTCTAATTGCAATTAGGAATTGGAAGCGCCTGGGTGGCTCAGTTGGGTAAACTTCTGACTCTTGGTTTCAGTGCAGGTCATGGTCTCAGCATCCTGAGATCAAGCCCTACTTGGGGCTTGTCCCCCTACATCCCCCTCTTGCTCATGCACATACTCATGCACATATTCTCTCTCTGTCTTAATAAATAAACAAATAAATAAATAGGATCACTTAATCGGAGATTATAGAAATCTCAAATTTTGATATATTTTGCCAAACTATATACTCAAGAAGAATGTGTAAATTTGATATCTCAGATTTTTTCTTGTAAATGGATTGAGAGGTTTCTTCACCTTTTTTTTCCCACTTTACTTTTTGCGAATGGTTAACCAGTTGCCCAATATCACCTATCGAATAATCTGTTCTTTCCCAACTACTCTGAAGTGGCACCATTAATCACAAACTAAACGTATGAGTGTGTGCCTATCTGTTTCTGAACACTCTGGTCTCTTCTACCAGCTATCTGCTTATTTCTGTGCTATGTCACAATTATTTTTAAAATTTTTTTATTATGTTCAGTTAGCCATCATATAGAACATTTTTAGTTTTTTATGTAGTGTTCAACGATTCACTAGTTGTATGTCACACCCAGTGCACATCACCACATGTGCCCTCCTTAATACCCATATCCCGGCTACCCAGTCCCCTACACCCCTCCCCTCTGAAACCCTTAGTTTGTTTCCCCAGATGCACTTTCCCCAGAGTCTATAGTCTTTCATGGTTTGTGCTATGTCACATTTATATCATTGTAGCTTTGTAATATATTTGCTGTTTCATAAAGCAAGTTCTCTCCTAAATCTCTTCTTCCAAATTTTCAAATTCATGAGTCTGCCCATTCAGGAATACATCTCTTCGTGTATTTAGGTATTTTATATTTCAAAGACATAAAAATCTCTTTGCAAAGATTTGCACAATTTTTGTGAAGTTTGTTCTTAGAGATTTTATGGTTTTTTGCTATTATTGCAAATGAGATATTTTTCATTACTGTAAATTAGGAAAACTTTGTTTTTATTTCTCATTTATTTATCTTGTATCTTAACACACTGAAAATGTCTTATTAGTTCTAATGATTTGCCAGCTGATCTCTCTGAATTGCTATGTCAACAATCATATCACCTATAATGCAGTTTTCTCTCTTCCTGTTGGATTGGCCAAAACCTCAGAAAACTTTTGAAAAATATAGGACGAGCTAATGGGCATTCAGTCTATAATGTAGCAAGGCAAGCATTTGCCCCTAATTGATTCTTGATATCCTTTAAATACACTGTTATTTTGGGGTGCCTGGCTGACTCAGTTGGTGGAGCATGTGACTCTTGATCTCAGGGTTGTGTGTTTGAGCCCCACATTGGGTATAGATTACTTAAAAATAAAATCTTAAAAAAAAATACACTGTCATCTTTTCTATTATTAATTTACCATGCAATTTTAATTAGGAAGGGAGATTAAATTTTATTAACTGTCTCTTAAGTTCTATTACCATATTCCCTTTTTACTCTGACTTATTAATATAATGAACTATAGTAGATTTCCTAATGTCCAATCCATCCTTACATTCTTGAAATAAACTCAGCTTTATCATATATTCATTATTCTTTGAATACACTGCCAGATTCAATTCGTTAATCTTTTATTTAGGATTAAATAAAATTTGTCCGTGTTTACTGGGTTTTTTTTGTGTGTGTGTCTGCGTTTAACAAGTTTTGTTAAGTGAATAGCAGTAGGTTAAATTATTTAGTTCTTCTTCAAAGGTGGGGATTTTTACAAAGCAAGTTTAACCGGAAAGATTAGGACAAAGTACTCAAATTTTCAGGGGGTTGGGACTATCCATCATTTTCTTGAAGTCTTGGGATTGCCTGGGCTGGTGGTCAGAGAATGGAATGGAGAAAACACAACGCATTTGAATATGCATCAGCTCTTAAAATATAAACTGCTATATCTCAAGGTAATATGAAGGGAACATATTTAGTAAACTGAAAATAGCTGCGCAAATTTTAGTATTCATTTTTTCCTTATCATGCCTGAGTTATGACCACTGAGAGCAAGAGTGGGAAGGAACCTTGATGATCATTTAGTCCTGGGGTCGTAAACTCATACCTCAAGCACACACAAGAGTATTGAAATTGTTTCGGTAAGTGGCTGCCATCTTCAAAACTGGGAAATTTCACCTGAAATACTGTGGCTCTTCAGTTGCCCTTAGTCACGGAATTTTCACCTACGCCAACAACTGGCCAAAGTCTTGTTGACCCCTTCCCACTAGGAATGGCCTCTCAGGTTGCCTCAGTGGCCAAGCCAGTATCTCTCATCCTTAAATTGCCTCCTGGGACCCTCTGGGTATTTGGAATTGTACTGATAATCCACTTCTTATTTTGCTGGGAAACCCAATGGATCTGGGACTTTATAAAATATCCTCACAGGAAACAACTGGACTGTACTCTCCCATACCTCTCTCAAGGGTAGGCTCAATCACTCACAGGGGGCTCAGCCTCTCATAGTCTTTCAACAGATGACTCTCTGTCTGAAATTGTCCCTGTCACACCAAGTCCAGCACTGGGAATGCCCCCTTCGGCATCACAACTCTGGGCACAGAGCCACGGCAGTAGAAACTATGAACACTGACCACGGTCACCGGTTTTCTCAGGAAGACCAAACAAACGGAAGACAATTTACTTTATCTCTTGTGTTTTCTCTGTGTGTTCTGGGTGGAGCTGTCTAGAGCCAGGCTAACCCCAGCCCAAGGATTCTGAGCGATTGCAGTCCCCCTTCCACCTGGTTGAGTTTATGAGCTCTGTGAATGCCAGGAGAGGAGGGAGGAAATGCCTGAGGGGAAAGGAGGGGGGGGGAGTAGAAAAGGAGCAGTGGAGACCTATCACTGGGAAGCACGAAAATAATCGGAAAACCAGTAGCTGAGCGGCCAAGCGAATTTGTGCAAACCAGATCAATCTTACCTACAGACAATAGGAAGAGAACGGGAAACCGAGCAAGTGGTGAGAGGCAAGATATGGCGTCGTTTGTTGTTTTAATGTAATTTTCTCTAGCTGTTCTTATTATTAAAAGCCCCATTTAGGGCCAGAAATAGGGGAGCCCTAGAAATGCATATGGAAGGCAAGCTTGGATTTGACAGAAAGGAGGAGCCGGAGACCGGAAGAAGGCGCAAAAGGAGAGCCGAGGGGCCACAAGAGGGTACAGGGAGTGAAGGAGAAAAAAGCTGCATTTGTGCCCATCGCCTTGAATATAAAGACCCAGCCTCGGTCTGAAAAAGAGCCAACAATGAGGCAGCCCCAGAATCAGCCCTGCTGTTGAAGTCTGACGCGTTAACAACCCCAGCAGGAATTAAGAGGTAAAATAAGCAGATGAAACATTTGCTGAAGCCGAGATAAGCATTCCTGGGAAGGAATTTTTCAAAAAATCAAAATGAATCCTGTAAATCTTCCTAATTAGGAAACATGACCAGAAATTAAATTCAACCGAAAAAAAAAAAAATGAAGTGCTAAAGAACTCACCCACTAAATGGCCAGGCTCTATTGAAAATACCACTGATTATTAGTTTTAGCTGCTCAGGGAAATTATCTAAGGCACAATGATGGGCATCAACATGCAGCTCACAGCAGCAGTCAAAAGCAGCAGCTGAGACGTGTGGCCATCCTAATTAGAGGATGGAGAGTCTGAAAAGGCTCTGGAGCTGTGACATTCCTGGCTGGGGCTTTCCTTCCAGGAATGCCACATTAAGGGTTTGGTCATCGCATTGTAAAGAAGGACTTAATAGGACCGATCCGGAAAGGGGCAACAGAAATGACTTAGAAAACGAGTGTGAGAAGCTTTGAGGTTAAAAGCAGAAAGCAGGAAAGCACTTCCCTAAGAAATAATTTTTAAAAAATCCGGAGAGAGGGAGGCAAGGAAAAGCCTTCGGTGGTAGAAAGAGCGGGCCGGAGGGTGTCCTGCCCGCGTGAGGTCATTCCAGGCGTGTGGGGCTGACGCCTGTTCCTAATGAGCAGGGAGGTCAAGAAATTACAACAGATTATCTAATATGAATTGCTCTTCAATTCTTCATTCAACAAATATTTACCAACTTCCCTCCACGTCCCAGGCACTGTCTCTAGCCTTTTAAGATACGTCAGTGAGCAAAATAGAGAAAAATCCCTGCCCACGTGGAATTTACAGGCGGGGGGAGTGGGGAGATAGGGGCAGGCAGTGCTCAGCCTGGGGCTGTGGCGACACCCACAATGTAATGTAATTAGTAAGTACATTCTATGGTATGATATAGGGTGATGAGAACCACAGAAAAAAGGAACCTAGATCAAGGTAAGGGATATTGAGCGTCATCAGAATGATCCTCCTTGAGAAAGTAACATTTGAGGACAAGTCTGGAAGAGGAAAGGGAATGAGTGTGAGAAGGGATATCTGGGCAAAGAGTATTCCATAGAGAGGGAACAGGGTGCAGGTTTCCTAAGGAGTGTGTGTGAGTGTGTGTGGGTGAGTGGGGAGCAGAGAAGATGTGCGGATTGAACAGGGCCTGGTATAAAAATCAGCAAATACTTACACGGCGCAAAGTATGTGTCTGACATTGTTATAAGCTATTTATGTATATTAACAAAAAGAATGCTCGCAACAAACCTATAAAGTAGGTTACCCCTTTTTATATGTAAGGGAACTGAGGCTCAGAGAGATCAGTTACCTTGGCCCAAGACCAAGTATTCAAACCTAGATAGGTGCCTGGCTTCAGAGCCTGCACCTCTTATTCCACTACTCTGTGCCATTTCTCAGTGTGGTTTCGACCCATCTATCTCTGACACCAGTCCCAATTACCTAATCGCAGTTGGAATTCAAGTACTCTCCTAGGATACGTTTACGTTCCTCTTTATAAAAAAAAAAAAAAAAAACAGCATAGTTCCTTCCTTGATCACCTATTTCCCTTTCCCTGACCCCTTGCTCCCTTCCCCCACCAACTCAAGGACTGTTCTTTTCTGCAAGTTCACCACGAAGTCCATGGCTTTTGCCCAGCAAATCAGGTCTATGGATAGAGCTTTGGTTCAGTGTGGGAGGGGGAGTTGGGGAGCTTAAGAGGGGTGTTTCTGTAAATTAATAATGCCCTACAGTTCCTTAGGAAGCAGGACAGCACATACACTGCATTTAAAAACGAGGTATTGCCTTTCCCTCCACTTTAAAAGGCACTGTGTGGGGCAGGTATGTTTGTAACATACTGATCACTAGCTGTTCTCAGGCTTTCTCTCAAGATACAGCGACTTTATACTAAGAACCATTGAATTATGCACTTTATTTTTTCAAGATTTTATTTACTTATTTGAGAGAGCACGAGAGAGAGAGGGCAAGCAGAGAGACAGGGAGAAGCAGAGGGAGAAGGCTCCCCAGAGTAAGGCTCAATCCCAGGACTCCAGGATCATGACCCAAGCCAAAAGCAGAGGCTTAACAGACTGAGCCACCCAGGCGCCCTGAATTAGGCACTTTAAATGGAGGCATTGTATGGTATGTGAACTAGGTCTCAAAAAAGCTGTTAAAACATTCATTATTTAAAAATATAGGATCTCGGCTTTCACATACTTTGTGAGACCTCCTCTGTCTCCCTTCACATAGCTTCAGGGTCCCAGAACCACACTGGGAAAGATGTCCACCATTCCTAAACCCCAAGCACTCAACCCAAAGTTAAACTTAGTTGGACTCCAAGGTTTATGCCATTATGCCAAGGAATAAAGGACTCTTTCCAATTACACCTTCAGTATCAATTTTCCTTATTAGAAAAAGTAATTTTAACATATGTATGTTGAAACAGACATATATTATGGAGTAGAAGGCAAAATTCGCATATGTGTGAAGACAATCTTCACACACTGTTTGAAGCAGTTTCTTGCTTGTGGCTGACTGTTTCTAGCTAAGATGGGGAGGCACATGCATGCACCCCTCCCGCCCCACCTCATTATGGGAGAGAAGCTCGAAATGCCATGTTAAAGTCCAGAACAGTAAGGAGACTCAGGGGCTAATCCAAACTCTGGTCCTAATGAGTCGGGTGATACTAAACAAGTCGAATCCCATTTGGGGGGCCTCAATTTCACATCTAAAACATGAGATAATTGGACCAGGTAATCTCCAGTGTTGCTGCCAGATCTCACATGATTTGGTGTCATAGTGAGACAAATCAGATGCTGGGCTAAGGGATGTCAGCACCATGATGCCCAGACACACAGGAAGCAACAGGTCAACTCTCTGCCTTTGGGGGACTTTTTATTTACTGGAGAAAACTAAAAAGAGAGCCAGATATGAGACTTAATAAAGATATAAAGTAAATGCACAAACCATCCAAAGAATGCAAGAGACAGGAAGCAGCTGAGAATGATGATCGGCTCTTGGGTCCAGATCAGCTTGCTTTCAATCACCTGTGCCACTGAAGAAACAAGAAGGCTCTTACTCTGCCCAACCATGGGTCCTCTGGGACAGGTAAACCTGGCGCAAAGGCACTCCTTGCAGATCTTGTGGATTACCTCACCTCTCCAAGAAGGAGAAACTCGCAGAGTAGAAAAGGAATCTTAGCAAACACGTAATCCAAATCCCTCCATCAATAGTTAGCATTTGGGATGATGCTTGTCTTGTGCTTATATTTTTAATTGATAGAATATTCTAACAGGGGCGCCTGGGTGACTCAACCTCTGCCTTCGGCTCAGGTCATGATCCCAAGGTCCTGGGATGGAGCCCTGAAGAATCGCGTTCTCTGCTCAACAGGGAGCCTGCTCCCCCCATCTCTCTGCCTACCTCTCTGCCTACTTGTAATCTTTGTCTGTCAAATAAATAAATAAAATCTTAAAAAAAAAAAGAATATTCCTAACATTACCCACAATCCTGGATGATCACAAAACTGGAGCAGGAGTGCATATAACATCCTCTTCTTCAAAGTCCGGTGAGCTAAACATGGAATGGTTTTAAGACAAGGCTTATTATTGCTGTAGAGCTGAACAAAATTTGCCTGACAACCACTTCTGGAAAATCACTGCCCTAAAGGACATTACGTTCTTCCCCTCTATTGTAGGATGCTTGTGCATTGTCGTATCTCATGCTTTCATTTCAGATCTGTTCCTACTTCTGAAGCTATTCTGAGCATTTCCATAGGTTTCTAGTCATATGCCTTTGCATGTCTTCACCTGCCATGAATTCTTTAAAAAAAAAAAAAAAAGTAGGGGGGGAACCTAAAAGGAAATAGAAAAGAAAAATCACCAAGGTCTCTACCATTCAGTTCGCTAATTTTCATTTGCCCATGGAGGCTTTCTTTCAGCCGGGGCCCTCCTGGATGAATGCTTACTCTGCGAATAGACTAAAAATCAGTATCTCTGGGTAGGATCTTGGGGAAGAGCTTCCTGGATAATACAGGCATATTAAATATTTGGTTCCTGGATATTTCTTCCAATCCAAATATTCCGAGGTGCAGAAAGGAATGGTGGTCCCTCATAGATTGCCTGAAACTGGGTTTTTGCTCCCTGGCTGAAAATGTGCTCACTTCACCATATTATCACTAGATGGCGCCAGCACACAGGCAAGGAGAGCTCTGATTTAAAAAAAGAAAAAAGAAAAAAGCGGGCACAAACTTTCTAATAAGCCAGAGAATTCCTTTGTTTCTGGGTGGGCAAGATCAGCTTTTGTCAAGCACATTTCAGAATAGCTGTCTGGAGTAGCAATAATCTAATTGTACTGCTTTACCCTAAATCAACCAAATGGTCAAGACTGAATGAAAGCAGAATAATGTGTACTTAGGAGTAAAGGCATTTATACGGAACTATAGATCTCTTAACTACATAGTGTCAAAAGAGGTAGGTGGTCAGGAGGCTTAACTGTGCACTATAATCAAAAGTGAGAGGTTTTTGATTCTTGTTCTGATACAGATGGGGTTTTGCCAGTTAAATAATGCTGATATAAATTCAGGTAGCTACAAATTAAATTAGGAATTAAAGTAGAAACTCTCCTATTTCCCAACAAACAATTGTTTTAATATATTTGCACCTGTTTCAGCATTAGTTGGTGGATCATTTGATAAACTCTTCACCATTTGAATTATAACCACTAATTAAGTTCTGATAAGATAACATCTAAGTTGAATCTTAGAATTTTAGATTTGGAAAGGAGCTCCTATGGCCTCTGTCTTCCTCCCAGCTCCCACACTAATCTCTTCCATACTGACAACGACTTGTTCCGTCTGTTTAAACGCTTAAAGTAATACCAAACTGACCACTCAGAGAAGTGGCCTGTTATATTTCCAGAGAATTCCAATAGAGAGTCCTTTAGGTTGAACCCAAGGGTGGCTCTTTATAACTTCTAACCATAGGTCTCCATTCTTCCTTTTACAGGAATGCAGAATAAACTGCCTTTTTTCTATAACTTCCTTTAAAATATGTAATGGTTTAGGCCTTCTAAGCCTAAAATAATACCCATTTCTTCAACCATTTTTTATATGACATGGTTTCTGGATCGATTTTTGTTGCCTTTTTCTGATTTATCTTACTTAACACGTGTTCTGATCACATAGCCAACAAAACTGTCAGCTGCCTTGATTCAGACACTGTGTTTCTATGAAGGGGACCTACATTTGGTGAACTCTCTTTCCACTGTTTTCTTTTTAAAGCCTGTGTCCAGCTCCCAGGTCACTCACATGTTTGTGGTGGCTCAGACCAGGCAATCCTTGTCTATGAAACTCATTTTTTAATAATATAATTCAGGGTACCTGGGTGCCTCAGTCGTTAAGGCTCTGCCTTTGGCTTGGGTCATGATCTCAGCCAGGGTCCTGGGATGGAGCCCTGCATCAAGTTCCCTGCTCAGCCAGAAGTCTGCTTCTCCCTTTCCCATTAAAAAAAATATACACACACACACGTGTGTGTGTATAAAATATAAAATATAATTTATATATGCTACATTTAATATAAAATATATATTTATATAGTATAAATATATAAAATATATATAAATAAAATTCAGGGGTTCAGCTCTGTGATATAGCATAGATTTCAACTCATGGCTATAGTCTGTCAAAATTGCACAGACTCATTTAATTCAGACTCTGGGGCCAGGCATACCAGGATTCAGAATTTTGTTCCCCTGTTCATGAACTGTCATCTGAGGCTAATGACTCGAATCTCTTAAAACATCAGTTTTTTCATCTCTGAAATGGAGATATATTACCATCTGCCTCAGAGCGTGGTGCACTTTAAATGTAATAATTTTGGGGACGTCTATTTCACACAACTCATGGAACATAGCACACGTTCCGTGCTTGCTATTATAATTCATGTTATCCTCTCTTCTTCACATTAGCTCTCCCTCCTTGTTCGTGTCGTATGAAAATCTGATAGGCATCTCCTCTAAGACACAGACAAAAATCCTGTCAGGGACGTGTAAAAGAGAGACCTCCAGGCTCGCCGCCGTGGCTTTCCGGAGGGCTGACGTATGCACTAATCAGCAGTCTTTAGGTATAATTCTTACACCAGCCGTGGTTGTACCCATTGGCTATCGGCCAGGTCATGTCTTACCCACAAGGTGATTGTGATAGATTTTGTCAAATACCATGCTGAAAGCAAGTATGGTTTTGATGCCTCTTCTTTCTACCAGTCTAATATCCCTATCAAAAAAGGAATAAATGAAGACATGTTTTGTTTTCTGAGATTTCGGGTTGGCTCTGAGTGATCTCTGCTTTTCTAAAGACTTACAAAGAGTCTACTTAATAATCTGTTCAGTTGATGGGTTAAAGTGGTGAAATTGTGGGTTATTTCCCCCTTCGTTTCTATTATTATAATAATGTTTGTGGAGTAAATAGCTTTTTAAAATTCTGTTCTAGAATTCTGCCAGGGGTAATTGTCAAGCTGACTGGCTTATAGTTTTTATAATATGCCCCCTTCTCCCTTTTTGAGAATCGGGACAACTTTGTTCTCTCTTGTCTGTTAACAGTTCTCCTATTCTCCATGCTTTTTCAAAGATTATTGTTCTTTGAGCAACCTGGGATGCGATTTGTCGAAGTCTGGAGATTTGAATTTATTAAGGGGGGTGAAAAGAACACCACACTAGTTTCTAGCTCTGGCTTTGCCCTTCACTAGCTGAGTGAACGTGGGCAGGTTTTGATTTTATTTCAGCTGAAATGTCCCCATCTGTGAAATAAGGCATTTGGACCAGATGAAGTGGAAGGGCCCTTCAAGGTCTGATCGTCTCTGTTCTATGTTGCAAATCATAGGACATTTTCTTACTAACTTTTCTCCTTTATCTTGGCTTTCAGTTTCCTCTCAGTAAATTGTGTTCTACTCTGTCCCCTGCTTTTAGATTTTGTTTTTGTTTCTGTTGTTAATTTCAAAGCTATATTTTGGTTCAGAATCCAAATTCTTGACTGTGGTGTTCAGAGAGCACCGTGTCTGGCTCCAGCATTTCATTCCAGCTCTGTCTCTTCCTCTTCCCAGGTGCAAGCCTTCTCTCCAATTCAGATGGACCACGTCACTCTTCCACGTGCCCCCGCCATTCCCTAAGGTGAAATCTGATCCCCAGCCACCTCTCCATCAGCTTCCACCCCCCACCCCTTTAAAGCCCAGGATAGTTACCGATTCTCCTGGGAAGTGTACTCCTACCCATCCCTAGGTGCACGCAGTGCTTTCCTCTCTTGAAATCTCTGATGCGTTCAGTGCGGATGTTATATCACTTAACTGTGATCATCCCTGGGGTATTTGGTGTAGGCGTGTTGTTGGATTGTATTGTTACAGGTCCGCTTGTATGGCCCACTCCCTCCTGCCCTCTTACCCTCTCTCTGTTGAGCGCTACCCAGGGGATACTCCAAAGAGTTTGGTGGGATATTGGACGCATTCCAAGCCATTATCAGTTGTCCCAAATTAGAATGTTTAGGTAAGCATCTAATACACAGACATTTCTTTTTGATCTTAGGAGTCACAGAAAGGTGAGCCCTGGTAGTCTCATATTAGAACACATTTCATTTTAAGACAAGAAAAGAACTTTAGTATAATTCGATAAGTAAGCCCAAACGAGCTCACTTTCATCCCTGTGCTACCACAGGTAAAGGATTCGAGAAAAGTTGTCTAATGGACAAGTAACTGGTTCAGGACCAAATCTGCCCCAGGGATGCCCATCCTAGTCTAACTGAGCCTTTCTTCTATTAGCCAAGAGCCTCAAGCCTTCGGTTGGAGGTCAGGTGTACATGTCACCGAACCAATGGCATAGCTACCTTTTACAATGGAGAAACTACTTTTGTGTGTCTTCCATAATTTCAAATGGGCATCCCAGCAAACGTGGATTGTGTAATTATGTCAGCACGTGGAAAGGGAGGATTGGCTTTTCCCTCAACATTTGTGAAATACTCTTTGTCGTAAATTATAAGTTGTCATGAATAATGTTAACAGAACCCTCAGAATCACACACCACAGTCACAGAAGTACAGT
Organism: Mustela lutreola; assembly: GCF_030435805.1. Lineage (NCBI taxonomy): Eukaryota > Metazoa > Chordata > Mammalia > Carnivora > Mustelidae > Mustela > Mustela lutreola. The sequence goes on from NC_081297.1 coordinate 45,870,530, forward strand.
TGACCTTTGAACAACTCGAGAGTTAGGGGTGCCAAACTCTTGCACAAGAAAAAAATCCATGTATAACTTTTGGCTCCCCCAAACCTCAGCTACTCATCATCTGCTGTTGACTGGGAGCCTTACCGATAACATAATTGATTGACACATATTTTCCATGTTATATGTATTACATGCATGTCTTATTACAATAAGGGAAGTAAGAGAAAAAAAATATTAAGAAAACCACAAGAAAGAGAATACAGGAATGTATTCTAAAAAGTTTACCCGTATCTGGAACTATGCAGTTCAAACCCATATTGTTCCAGGGTCAACTGTGCTACAGTTGTGGGGAAAGACTTGTGATGAGGTTGTGACAGAGGGAAGATAAAGTCTCTCCAGGACACCTGTGTGGCTCAGTGGGTTAAGTGTCTGCCTTCGGCTCAGGTCATGTTCTCAGGGTCCTGGGATCGAGCCCCGCATCGGGCTCCTTGCTCAGCCAGGAGTCTGCTTCTCCCTCTGCCTGCCACTCCCTGCTTGTGCTCTCGCTCACTCTCTCTCTCTCTCTCTGACAAATAAATGCATAAATATTTTTGAAAAAGAAAGTCCTTCCAAAAATGAGCTGCTCACAAAGCATGTCAGAAACAGAGCTTAGAAAAGAAGTCATTCCTTTGCTCAACACACACTGAGCATCTACTCTGTACCAGACCCTGTTGGGGACATCGGTGTTAGGGACAGGAGATAGAAGAAAGCATCTAGATCTTGCTCATGAGAGCGTCACAGTCTTGGGGGAGAGACCACTAAAGAAACAGATAAGGACTGTGTGATAGGAGAAGCACTATGACAGTGATTTGTGAGTTTCCTGGGGCCGGGAGCCTGCCCAGAATGTAAAAAGAAGCAAACATCTTTGTTCCTGCAGACCATACCCCATGCGGCACTCAGAGACTCCCACAACCTCCCCACACACCTGAGAGGATGCTCACTCACTAGCAGTCACAACCTCTGCCTTAGAGATAATCTTCCAACAGGGCGGAAGAGATCGGGAAACAGGGGTTGACCCATGTCCTATTATAGTGAGGGCTGCATAGTAATCAGTCAGTCCAAGGCTTAGAAAGCAGAGTTTGTACAGCTCACTCACTGCCCAGCTTGGGGGTGATAAGCACAAATTTCCCAAGCAGATACAAGTAAAGCCGATGTTCAGTTAGTTTGTAATAAATGGGAGTGTTTATAACTGTTAAACATAATGATAACGCTGGAACTCTTTACAGGAAAGGAAAGTAAAAGTGTGTGAAGAAACAGCCCAGCCACATGCATTGCTGGATGCATCATCAGGCGTGGGAACATAAACTCCTGCTGCCCAGGAACAGTCATCCAGAAATTCCACCACTAAGCCACATCTCCTCCTTCCCTTAAAGGGCACTGTCAAGAGCACTTGTCACTTCAAATAAAGGAAAGTAAGTACTTTACCTGGCAAATCCCGTCCCTGTGAAACCAACCTTATCTCTCACATGCTTGAACCCCTGACCCCATCCCCCCAGCCTTCACCGGGTGGCAAATTCCAAGCCAGCCCATTGCCTGGACCATGGTTTCCCCACATTATCTCCTCCCTTCCAGCCTGGTCTCTGTGACTTGGGCAGGGCTCCTTCCCCACCCCCTCCCAACCTCCTACACCCCACTGTACCTCCCCAGAGAGGAAGGTGAGATCACTTCCTCTTTTCACCTGAGAAAACCAAGGCCTCATCACATGTCTAAAGTCACACTTCTAGAAGGGCCCTCCCCGACACCCTCCCTGGGCTCCCAGACCAACCGTGTGCAGAAGTGTGACCTGGCCTGCTTGGTGAGCCGTTGAGCTGTCTGCACATCCTGCCCTCCACCAGCAGGAGGCTCCCTTTGTGCCTCAGTTTCTTTCTACTCACAGAGATTCTCAGTGTGGCTGAGGAACGCCAAGGTCTTCCAAGCTTGGGGAACTGCGGCAACACTGGGGCAGGAGGAAGAGGAATGGATGGGATTGCCCAGATGTCTTCCTCCTACAGGGAAACCCCTCATCACCACGGCTGTGAAGGCAAGGCAGCCATGTGAAAAAAATGCTCACTGAGTTCCATCAGGGGATTCCAACGGTGTAGACACACATTCAGTGGAACAGACTGGGACTCTGCCATTTGCCAGCTCTAGGTCTTGGGCTCATGAATGTCTCCGAGGCTCCCTTTCAGTATCTATAAAATAGGGCCAGTAAATACCTACCTCAACAACTTTTTTGAAGGTTAAATCTGGTAGCACATGTCAAGCACAGGGCTCGGTGACTATCACATTTCAAATCCTCAGCAATATCTGTTTCAGTTCATGAAAATGAATTTGTCTTAAATGGAGAGGTGATTTCTTAAACTTCATTTTCTGCACCTTAACGTATTAATCAAGAAATTTACTAATGAATAAATAAATAAATAAATACATGGATCTGTAAAATATAAGAAAAACACAAGTTCTTCCCAAAAGTAAAAATTTTCACTGATGCTTCAGCCCTAAAGTCTTAACAAGACCTTTGGTAAGAGGATAAGGGAGCAAACAAGAGGAGAGGGGCATGTTTTATTCTACTACGGTTGAAATTTTTGGTTCTCAGTGTCCCATGAAGGCCTTCCTAAGAAGGTACTAGCAGCATGTTTTAGGACCCAAAGCACAATATTTGTTATTCCCCAAATGTCGTAGGGTCATCCCCAAGACTACACTCTTGGGCTTCTCATGTTGACTAGAAGTCTGTTAGGACACCCCTCTGAGACACGCATTTGCAGCCAGACTTAGAGCCATGTGGGAAAAGTATTTAAGAAAGCAGAGAAAAAAAGCATTGTAAGATTCAGTATCTACATGGTTTGGTTCACATTGTCTTCTTCAAAACATGAAAGACAGATGTGGGGGATTTTGGACACAGGACACTTTGCTTTCCCATTTCCTTGCTGTATACAGTCTTACCAGGAGGCCATATCCTTCCACCTGCCCTGTGACGCCTCTGGCTATGCTTCAAGGAAAGCCTAGCCAGAAGCACTCAGGACCATGGAGGCACTCTACCACCTCCCAGGTCCTCATACCTTGTCCATGGGTCCTTTTCTCAATATCATCCTAGATCTCCCATAAAGTGTTTTGCTTGGTTTTTAGAGACATTATATGACTTATTGTACATGTTTGTTCATTTCATGGGTACACTGTTTCAACATGTATAACCTTACACCCACCTACTGTCTCTACTTCTTTCTTAATCACATCTGAAGGCCCTGAGTCTGGGCATTTGCCCCAGCTTCCTCCATGATTCCCTTGAGAGCCAGTGACCTTCTTCTTCTCAAATCTGGTGACTTTCCTAAGCCACCACCTTCCCTACCTCCTTCCTCAGTCCCTCAGCCCCCCTGAGGCTGGTCGCCCAGCGGAAGACTCCTTCCTTCAGGAAATACTCTTCTTTCCACCGTCTCTGTCGTGCTCAGTTGTCTTCACTCTCTTGGGCAAGAAAGTAGGTGTGAACTGACAAAGACAGCAATGCTCTTTTTCTGTCTTCGCTGCCTTTCTCACCCCAAAACACACACCCATGTGCACACATGGCTCCCTAAATGCAGGTGTCCTGCAAGGCTTAGCCCTTGGCCTGTGTTCTTCCCTCTTCTCTCTGATTAGGTGAGTTCATCCCATCTCGTGGCCACCAGCTCGGACAGCAGTTCCCACAGTCCTCATGTCTAACTGTGACCCTCAGGCGTACTCTGTCTCATGGTTTAGAGGGTGCCCCCACTCAGTGTCTTCTCAGATTTAGTTCCTGGAATTAAACACATCGATCCCTTATCAACCTCTCCATGCGCCTTTGGGCCTGGCTTTCTGAGTTCTTCCCTTCCTGTGCATTTTCAGCCTGGTGACAAGACCAGCTATAGCTACATACTTCTGTCATTCCATGTACCACCCCATTTGTATCTGGCCTGTGGATGGGCTGGCCCCTCTCCTTGCAAAGGCCACCTTCTCCATATACACACTAGATCCCACCCAGCTCATTTACTCAGACATTGTCCTAGAAATTCTCCCCTGTATCCCAAAGCATCATGTCTCTGCTCTCTACTGGGTCTATCCCATGAGCATTCAGACATGGCGCCATCTTAAAAATAACCCCCCCACACAAACACACACACACACACACACACACACACACACACACACACGGGAAACCTCCCCTAACCCCACTTCCTCCTCCAGCTGCCATCCCATTTCTCTTCTTTACACAGCAAAATTCCTTTCAATAGTTGTTTATACTCATAGTCTCTAATCTTCTCCCATATTCTCCATTGAACTCAGTCTCATTGGGAGCTCACAGCACCCTACCCTCCCACACCCTCCCACACAGGCTCTCATGGCCAAAATTGTTCCTGTGGAAATCACCACCATAATTGCCTCACCTCATAATTGCCTGCAGTCTGTGGTCATCCCAAATCCTCATCGGGCCAGACCCCAGCAGAATTTGCTTGAATTGATCACTCTATCCTTCTTTAATATACTCTCTTTCATTGGCTTCTGGGAAGCCACCCTCTTTGGATTTTCCTTCTTCCCTGCTAGATACTCCTTTTTAGTCTCCTTGGTTGGTTCCACCTTACTCTCCCCCTTCTTACTGTTTAAATGTCCAGGGCCCAGTCCCTGGACCTCTTTCTAAGTACTCTCTCCGCCTTAATGATCTCATCCAGTCCATGATTTTAAATATAATCAACACCTTACGATGCCCACGTTTATAATTGTGCATTCTCATGTCGAATTGCCCATTCACAATCTCTATCTGAATGTATAATAAGCATCCCAAGGCATCCAAAACTGAACTCCTTGTCTTGATACCCAAACCTGCCCTTCTCACAGCCTCCCCCATTGCAGTTAATGGCATCCTCTGGCTGCTGAGACTTAAAATCTTCTAATTCAATCTCCCTCCTCCACATGCACCCCCTCTTTCTTCTCTCAGATTCTATTTTGATCCTTCTGAAAATCCTGCTCTCTTCACCGTCCACACAATGTGTATCATACAACCACAGCCCACCACTTCCGAGGTACCTCCTTAGTCTAGCTTCCGTGTAATGGCCTCCTAACCCCCTGCTTCTGTCCTGGTGTGTACATGCTATTCTCAACAGAGTTCTCAGAGTCATCTTAAGTGTAAGCCGAGCATGTCACCTCCGTGCCTCCCTTGATGATCTGAAAAAAATCAGAGTGTCCACAGTGGCCAGCAAGTGTTCTCCCCTGTCTGAAGCCCCGTGGCCTGTCGCATCCCGTGGCCAGCTGTTCTCCCCCTTGCCTTCTCCACCTGAGAGATGCTGACCTCTGCTCCATTTCAGACATGCAAGGCATGGCCCCACCTCGGGGTCTGCACTTGCTCTCCCCTCTCTGCGAATGCTTTCCTCCAAACATCTCCGTGGCTCGCTTCCTTACTTCCTTCAGGTTTGCATTCCACTATCACCTTCCCGCTGGAGACGGTCCACCTACTCTATTTGAGTTGTCCCCTTCCCAGACTCAAAGCTCCCTAACTCCCTTACCCTGCTTGGATTTTTTCACATCCTTATCACCAACTGTCATTATGTATATTTCCTTGTTTTTATTTTCTCTTGTCTGTGTCTCCCTACTAAAATGTAAACTCTCTGATGGCAGGGATTTTTGTCGGTCTTGTTCAGTTCTGAACCTTCATTGCCTAAAATGTCTCTGACATTTGGTGGACGTGTAGTAAAGTAAATATGTATCAAGTACTTCAATGAATAGACAGACTTCTCCCTTCAGGATGATTTTCAGATGTCCTCCCATATTCTTCATTCTTGCTGCTAGCCCTAGTTTGGCTACTAGCCCTAGTTTATTTCCTCAGGTCTGTATTATTATAATACCCGACACACTGGTATCCTTCTAGTAACAGAACCAAGACTATGAAACAAATTTCCTGATTCCCAGCCTTAGTTACCTCCACTGCCTGATCATTCTAGCTTATACATATATATTTTAGGATTTTATTTATTTATTGGAGAGAGAGAGAACAAGTTCAGGGAGAGGGGGCAGAGGGTGAGGGAGAAGCAGCAGACTCCCCGCCAAGCAGGGAGACTGATGCGGGGCTGGATCCCAGGACCCTGAGATCCTGACCTGAGCTGAAGGCAGACACTTAACTGATCGAGCCACCCAGGTGGATAGTAATGTTCTGTTAGTGTCCAACCATGATGGCAGGTTTAGCCAGAGACTCGTGGAGAGCATAGGCTTTGATTAGGCCTGAGAGCTCTGTTTAGGCGATCATAGGAACAAACTCTTTTCCCCACTCTTAGAGGTTCTAAGGCCTTAAATTATATCCTTGCTAGACTTCATGGTTTAAAAACCACAGGACAGAAAGCAAGGACATTATTGGGAATGGAGTAGCCTGGAACAAGCTGAGTAAGACAAGTACGTTCTTTTTGGAACCTCTTGAGTTTCTGGGAGCACCTCTTCTGGGGGAATAATAAGACTGAATTGAGTGTAGGACACAGGGCTGTGATTTTCATAAGCTTTGCTCCCTTCTTTTCCATATGGCAGAAAGCTTTTTCTCTGAAACTAGGAAAAACAATGGAGCAGCACATGGCCCTGAGCACTGCAAACTCAAATACCTAGCAGGACCAAGGGGAGAATATAAATGAGGGAAGAAGTAGAGATCATGGAGACCTGGAGAGGGCATGATCTCTCAGAAGGGATCACCCCTGTTCAACTTGGCCAGTGGTTGCCATGGGGAAAAATAAGGGTCCATAAATTTTCAAAAGAAGCTGGAACTCTGGAATTCGATGACTTAAAATCTCCTAAGTTGTAAATGTTGGCAATATATTCAAATTTCAGAAAATGTCGTGTGGTCCACAAAACATGTCTCTGGGCTAAATCGTCCTGTGAGCTGCTTTACCTACAACCTCTAACGCAGGGAAGAAAGATTGAACAGTAGAATCAGAGAGATTGAGTTCAATTCTTAGCTCTACCTATTGGATCCCAAACAATTTTATTTTAATTTACTTAACCTAAGCTTCATTTTTTTTTCCATCTCCAAAATCAGGACAGTGTTTACAGGATTGATATAAAAATTACATGAACGAGTGTCATTGGCACTCAACGTTAATGTCCCTTCTTCCTCCATTCTCTGCCCTCTTCCCTCTTTCTCATTGCACAATCAACTGGGAAGAACAGCTCCTCCACATTCTTATCTTAAGCAAGTTAAGCAACGTTTTTTTTATCATTCGTCATACATTTTTCTAGGAAAATCGAACATAGTGAGCCTAAATGTGCAATACCAGTTACTTAAAAAACATCACTTGCACCTGTGACAGGAAGCAAACCTGAAGAGGTTTTTTTTTTTTTTTTTTTTTTTTGGTGGTTGTTATTTTGTTTTATTTTATTTGGTTGTGTTTTGTTTTTTAAAGGATAAGAGGACAGAAGACATATTAAAGAAACATTCTCCCACCAATGAAATTCGGACAATACAATCTCCCGTGATCATGACTATGCAGCAAAGGGAAGTCCCTGAGCCAGGAGTAGAAGCTCTTCAGCACTCCTCAGGTTTTCAAAGAGACTTTTAAAAAGTGGGAAGGAGAGGCATAGAACCAGAACAGAAAAGCAAAGGGTATCAGAGGTTTTTAGTCTTCACATTAGCAAGTCCGGGGCTCAGAATGAGCTAAGACTTACAAAAAATTCTCAGGGACAGTAGAAAGGGCTTTGTACATGTATGCTCCGAGCAGGGGGAATAGGGAAGGGCAGGTCCAGTGCTTGGGGCAGATGGTGTAATCCTAGCAGATGAGAGATACAAAGCAGAATTACTCAACTCCTACTTAGCTTCCATCTTCTCTATCTCCAAGAAGGATCTTTAAACTGGAAAGAGTAGTATGAACACAGTGAAGAGGAAATTGCAGCTCTAGGTGTGAAGCTTCTTAAAAAATAAATACGTGGCCTCTCTAAGCTCCCATCTCCAGGTTCTGAAACATTACATCCCTAGGGACTGAAAGAGCATGTAGATTTAATCACAGAGCCATTGTCAGTGATCTTTCAGGAATCTCCGGAGTGATACCAAAGAAATAGCGATGGGCAACTGTCCTAGTCGTCAAAAGGGAGAACATGTAGGTTCTGGAAAGTTTGCACTGAAGTGTTTAATTCTGATCCCAGCAAACTCTAACCAGGGTTAATAAAGAGTTAGATTGTAACTGGCTCAAGAAGCCAGCACAAGTTCATGCAGAATAAACCACGTCATACTAACATCATTTCATACTTTTACATTTTTTTTGAAAGGTTACCAAAACTCACCAGATTGTCCCAGACGGAGTGAATCTTTCAGCAGTTCTTTTGACAAAGTTTCTCAGGGTAAGATGAATAGATAAGGATTAGATACTCTAGAGTTGGGGGAAGGCACAATGGGGAAAACCACTGTAGGCAGAGAGCACCGAATGATTGAGCCAAGTCACCCAAGCACAGGTACATAGAACAAGGTGCCTCTGGTCCCTGTCTGGGACCAGTTCTGTTAAAAATCCTTCACTGATATGCACGATATGCCAATGTATAAATGAGGGCTGACACAAAATGAAGTAGAAATAATATACTGCATGACAGAAACAGGATATGGTCTGCCTGAACAAGGAGCCAAAACAAACAAAATGGAATTTAATGGGGGAAAAATGACAGGTTTTCATTTTGATTTGGAAAAAAAGAAACCCAGTTATTCAAACTCTTAACAAGAGTTAATGTGAAGAAGTCTTGAGGATTTTAGTTCAAAAAGCTCAATGTGAGGCAAAAGTTCTGACATGGCTACAAAGACTAATGTTCATCAGGCAACACAGAAGGAAGTGTAGTGTCCCCCGTCCCACCACACCCCACCAACGAGTGGTGGGGGTGCCATTGCCCCACTTGCATCCGGGTATCAGGGTTTGCTCTGGACTTTCCTTCCTAGTAAGCTTTGTGGGTCTTTCTAATTTTTTTTTAAAGATTTCATTTATTAATTTCTGAGAGAGAAAGAGAGAGAGCATGAGCAGGGCAGAGAGGGAGAGGGAGAGGGAGAAGCAGACTCCCCGCTGAGCAGGGAGCCCAAATCAGGGCTCAATCCCAGGACCCTGGGACCAAGACCTGAGCGGAAGGCAGATGCTTAACCCACTGAGCCACCCAGGCACCCCTTTTTGTAATTTTTTTTTTAGTTATAAAATCAAAACATAATCACTGTAGAAACCTAGAAGTGTAGCGAGGTGAGAAGGAAGAACACAAAAGGGATGTAGCTCTCATTTAGGGACCACAACTGATTTCATTTTATTGTGTGTCCTTCTGGTCCTTTTCAGTGTAAGAAGGAGGACTATGGAGGAGACTTTTTAAAATATGGCTTATGCAGAGTTTTCGATGTTTTTAAAAATTAACATTGCATCTTGAATTATTTCCCCAACTCATTATATATTCTTTAAAAACACAGTTTTAATAATTACACAATCCATTATCATATGGCTACGTCTTATTTTGTTTACCCTGACTCACTCTTGGGCATTGGGGTTGTTTCCATTTGGAGGGGTGGCCGGGAGATGGCACCAGATTTGTCAGTCCCGGGGGGTACTGACAAAGCAGAGAGCAACTCAGGGAGGCCAGCCAGTGGAGTGAAGGCTCTTGGAAATCATGTCAAGAAAGCAGCAGTTAGAAAAAACTGCAACTGTTTCTCCCAAGAAGATGGACGGAGAGAGCCCTGACAGTTGTCTTGAAACCCTTGAAGAGTTGTCAGAGGGGAAAGGGAGGGAATTACAAAGGGGAGAAAGGGTAGAAGGAGTCTGATCACAGCTCTACTTATAAGGATTCCTGCTGCCTATGGACCAGACCAGACGGGTGGACTGGGATGCTTTGTGAGAGAGGAACACTGCCTTTGGGGGAAGTGCTCGAGCAGAGGCAGGATGGCCACCTGGGGCAGGACTCTGCAGACAAGATTCCTCCTCCATCGAGTGGGAGGCTGAAATAATAACTTCAAATCAAAGGCTCCTTCCAACTGGAAGGTTTGGCGTTGCTTTCTAAGTTATAAAACTGCCCTTTTGTGACCTTGCTCCCATGAAGAATTTATGGCAGGTAAGGAGCAAAGAAGTCGGTGTCATTAATTTTACTGCTAGAGTAAGCACTGTAGCTCAGAGATAACAATATACATCTTTGTGCTCTGTGCTGGCTCCCATCTAGCTAGCATTTTACAGTCAACAATGCATTTTTCACACCGACCTTCTAATTTCATTCTTGTAAGAGCTTTGTGAAGTAGGTCTTGCCATTATCCCACTTTTAAAGGTGAGAAAAGGGAGGTCTGAAGTCCTGAAGTGACAAAGCCCAATCCTCCAGCTCTAGTCTCCTGGCACTTTCCAAGATAAGATACCTGTCCTCTGTTGTGAGTCCCTGGGTAAGCGATTTTATGGGCCACGGGAAGGTCATTAGCCTTTACTCTGTGTGTATTTCGTATCTCTGCTGCTAGATTTTAAAAAGCCATTCGGGCAGGATTATATGCTATTTTCCTTCTACATTCTATCCTCTGGCTACTCAACGACGTCTCCAGAATGCAGATCTGACCACGTCAGCCCATGTTTTGCTTTCTTTAGCTTCCCATTGCCTCCCACGATGACTCTTAACCTAGCCAGGAGGAGACTTGGGAAAAGAGAGTGGTGCACATATCAGAATCTTAGGAGGAAATGAAGCACAGTTCAAAGCATCAGACATTATTTGAAAAGAAAAATTAAAGCACTTGGCTCATAAATATAGTTCCTGCTTGTAGTGATATATAGGGAATACTGTAATTCTCAACCCTTCGGGGAGCGCATATTATTTTGAGAGGGCAGAGGAGTGCATGGAATTTTAATTTTTATCAAAGGGAGCCATAGATTTTGCTGTTGCTGTTTGAGAAACACAGGTGTCAGGGGTGGAATAATGCCTCCTCTGTCATGTATCAAGTTTTTAAGTACATACAGGCTTGTGTCTGGGCTCTCTGTCTTCTATTGGTCTAGGTTTCTGTGTTAAAGCAATTTCATCTTAGTTATTATGACTTGACAGGATGTTTTGATCTCCAGGAGGATATGTGCCCCCAGTGTTTGTTCCTCCAAAATTGCCCTAGCTATCCTTGGCCCTTTGTTCTTCCATATTAATTTTGCTTTGAGCTTTTTAGGTCCCTCGGAAAAAACCCTCTTTTCCATTTTGATTGTAATTGCACTGAATTCACAGATTTAAACTGGTGTGTGTGTGGGGGGGGGTGGAGCTGACAGTTCTCTCAAGGAATGGAGACCTTCCATCCACTTATTCAGGTGTGGAAGAACTTGAGATAGAGTCTGCAGATACGAGATAATTTCTCAGTCTCCCTTTCTGGTAGGCATGGCCTCATGACTTCATCCTGGGCAGAAGGAGAGAAGGCATAGTTTTCTGAGAAAGGTAGGATAAAAATGGATGTGTAAAGAGATAGTTCTACTTCCTTCAGAACAGGGTTGTGTGATGAGGACTTCGCACATAGACTGGAGCTAAGACGTCTAACTCGCAACCATGAGAAGACAAATCTCAGGATAAAAGCCCTGTTGGAGAAAGGTGGAAAGAACCTGAGTGTTCAGTGACATCTTTGAGTTGCAGAGTTAACCAACCCTGAACCTGCTGATACTGGACCTCTTGTTACGCAAAATAATAAGAATTCTCTGATTTAAGACATTTTTGGTTGGGTATCTGTTACTTGCATATGAAAGCATCTTAATGAATATAATAGGCCTTTCGTTGTTGTTGTTTTTCTTCAGTACTATCTCCTCATTTTTGTCACAGGCATTTTATACATCTTTATGAATAGGACATTTTAAAAATTATATTCCTTGTTATCTGTTACTGATGATCAGGTAGACTTCCAATTTGTTTGTTGGTCTTATATCCAGGTTAGTGATCATGCTTATCAATTCCAAAAGTTTATCTAGAATATCTCTTACAGACTATCAGACCTGCATATAAGGATAGTTTTCCTTTTGCTTTTAAATTTTTGCGTCTATTACTTTTTTTTTTTTAAGATTTTATTTATTTGACAGACAGATCACAAGTAGGCAGAGAGGCAGGCAGAGAGAGAGGGGAAGCAGGCTCCCGCTGAGCAGAGCCCGATGTGGGGCTCAATCCCAGGACCCTGAGATCATGACCTGAGCTGAAGGCAGAGGCTTTAACCCACTGAGCCATCCAGGCACCCCACTTATTTTCTTTATCTTATTGTATTACTTAGACTTTCAGTACAGTATTGAAAAGAAACGGTCATGGTGTGCAGTTCTATCTCCTCCTGACTCTGATAGGAATCCTTAGGAATTTTCACCTTTTAGGACGCAGCGTGGCATAACTCCAGGGTACTCCGTCATATTACTCTATTATCATATTATCATATCATGTATGATTTTGTGATGTATTTTTTATAAATATTCCTCATTTGGTTATGGTATTCTTTTTTTGTATCAGTTCACCTTAGGTTTGGCTGCAAGTAACATGAAAAGTCTAAAAAAGTCTAAATAGCAGTGGATTACACATGATAGAAATGTATTTTTCATGTTCAACTTATTCAGAGATAATCAGTTCAGCACAGAGATAGGGCACCACAGTCTGAGAGGTTCAGGTTCCTGGATTCACGTTCCACTATCCTCACAGGAAAGTTGGAAGAGGTAAGCTTTCCCCAATGGATGAAAAAAAAAAAAACACTTGAAAGAGTTTATCATTGACTTGTGATTTTTTTTTAAACCTTGACTAACTAGGACATATGGCTTAGATTGTTGACTTCATCTCAGTATTTATTCTCTCTTTATCCCATTGTAAAAGTAAACTTTAATCTTTTCTTCTGAATTTTTAAATTTATTTGCATACATTTACCTCTTTTCTCCTGCGGTTTCCTCAATCTCTATTCTAATGTGGTGTGGTTCTATTCTTTTCTTTTGTTGTTCTTAATATTGTTTATGCCTTTTTTCTTGGTTAGCTTTGCTAGAGGATTTTCTTTTATTCAAAAAATCTGATTCACTCTTTTTTTAAAAGATTTTATTTATTTATTTGACAGAGAGAAATCAAAAGTAAGCAGAGAGGCAGGCAGAGAGAAAGAGAGAGAGAGAGAGAGAGGGAGGCAGGCCCCCTGCTGAGCAGCAAGTCTGATGTGGGGCTCGATCCCAGAACCCTGGGATCATGAGCTGAGCCAAAGGCAGAGGCTTAACCCACTGAGCCACCCAGGCACCCAATCCGATTTATTCTTATTAACTATTTTACAGTTTGTTTTCAAATTTATCGATTTGTGCCTTTCACTTTATTATTTCCTTCATTCCGGTGTTTTTAGGCTCTTTCTGAATTTTTCTTCCCTTGTTTCTTGAATTGATTATGCACTCATTGACCTTTTATCTTTCCGCCTTCATAGAAATTAATTATAGGGTCTAATTGTACCTTTTATTTTATTTTTAATTAATTCATTTTTTTACATAGCAGTGATGAAAAGTTCAGAATCAAAATAAGGAATATCATACAAAACAAATTATGAAAATACAAATCCATTAATGATTATGAAAATAGGGTATAGGGAATGGGTTTGAGGGGACTGAATATGTATTAATATGTAGATCAATGTACCATTACATCCTTTAATTTCTCTCTAACAGCATCATATGTTTATATATGACTCTGCTATTTCATTTAGTTTAAAATATTCTGGACTTTCCATTGTGATATCCTCTTGAACCCCAAAATTGCTTAGGATGAATTTTTAAGTTTCCAAACATGTCTGTTTGTTTTTATCTTAAAAAACAACAACAACAAAAAACCTCTCCCCTTGGCTTGCTCATGTCTAATTTAATTGAACAGTGATCAGAAAGTAAGTATAATATAAATTCTCTGAAAATTGTTAAAATCTGCTTTGCTATATAATCATGTCCACAAATGTTCCATGTTAACGTGAAAATAAATTGTGATTTTTATGGTGTGCAGAGTTCTACATATAGCTATCAGAGAAACTGATAGATTTTTTCCCTTCAAATATTCTGTAGTCCTACAGAGTTACTTTTTTGTCCATTTGATCCATTATTTTCTATTAGAAAAATGTTACAAATCTCCTAGTATACATATATAATAACCAGTTTCCCTCTTATGCGTAATGTGAATCCTGTTGCTCAGCATACACAAGGTCAGGATGAGCTACGTCATCTTAGAGGATGATTCTGATCATTATTATATAGTTTCTCTCTTTTTCCCTATTTGTTCTTTTTTTGCCATAAATTCTATTCTGTGTCATATCAACATTGCTGCTCAATATTATTTTGGAATCTGAATGATCTTTTTTCCCCCCAGTTTTTTATTTTCATCCTCTTGGATTGGTGTTGTTTTAGGTATATCTCTCTTATTGGTCCTATATGGTCCTGAGTGTCTCTCTCTTTTATTCATTTAGATAATATCTTTCAGTTGGCGTTAATCCATTTGTAAGAACTGTCAGTTATTATAATCTTCTTTTGTCTTTATTTAACTTTGCTTTTTTCATTGCTTTCTTTTTCTGTTTTTCTATGTGCTTTTAGGGTGATAAAGTTTTTATCGCTCTCTTTTTCTCTGACTGAATCAGAATCTATACTGTGTATTTCTATCCTTTAAGTGACTAAATTACATTTATCCTTAAATATTCAACAGTCATATACTTTTTTTAAAAACTAACAAATCTAGGGATGTCTGTGTGGCTCAGTCAGTTAAGTGTCCGACTCTTGATTTTGGCTCATGTCATGATCTCAGGGTCCTGAGATAGAGACCTTCCTTGGACTCCATGCTCAGCGGGGAGTCTGCTTGATTCTCTCTCTCCTTCTCCCTCTGCCTCTTCCCCTCTCTCTCTCTCAAAAAAAAAAAAAAAAAAAAAGGAACAGACCTAAACTTTTTCAATATTTTTATTCTTTTTCTGGTCATACATAATATTTGTCTATAAAATTCCTTCCTCCTCCATTTTGTTATTCTCTGAAATCTTACTTTCACTGATTTAAAAACAACAAAAAGGTTATTACTCTGTCAATAGTTCACTACATTTACGTTAACATATTTCATTAATTACTGTATACTCCATTATTTTTTTCCTTATTTTTTGGCCAAAATATAACTTATAATGAGCTCTGCTAGTGAGGGTTAGTTGGTGGCAACATTGTCAGCCTCTTCATTTCTGAAATGTTTTCATTTTATACCACATTTTGATTGAGAGTAAGCTTAACAAATTCCCTTAGCACTTTGAAGATACGACTCCAATATTTCTTGGTTTCTATTGCTACTGATGAAAGCTTAAGGTGAAACTTCAGTCTCATTGTTAATAATAGATTACTTCATAAGTAATCAATTTTTCTTCTCCGGTAGCTTTAAAGATTTTTCTTTTACTGATGATGTTATGCAATTTCACTGTTATATAGATATACCTTTATCCTACTAGGTACTCAAAGTGCATTTTTGCTCAGAATTCTCATGTTTTCCTTTAATTCTGGAAAATCCCAAGCTAACATCTTTAAAAAAAAAAAAATGGTTTCTCCATCACTCCTTCAAGTCTTTTTTTTACTGGTACTCAAATTGGAGATGCACTGGAACTTCTGATAATACTGCATGTCTTGAACTATTTTTTTTTTTAATTTTATATTTCTTTGTCTCTTTGCACTAAATCTGGGTGAATTTAGTACAACCTCATTTTGTACCTGAGGCTTCCTGTTTTGTTTGTTTTGCTCTCTCTTTCACTCACTTGAGAAGTTTTGTGGATGCCTTTACCCAGGACACTGCACCTTTAGTTCATCACGGGGTTTATGATGTAACACCCTACAGTGATAATGAGACTATTACAGAGTCAATCATAGAACCTGTACCAGTTCCTAGTTAGGAGGCTGGGTCTTAGATGTTCTAGGCAGCCAGAATCTGGCTTCAGAGCATTTGCCTACCTCTACTGTCTTATGCATGGACACTTTGCCTCTGTTACCCCACAGATGCTAGGTTCCTTTCTGCTGCTGCCTGATTTGGGCCCAGAGCCTCGCAAGTCCAGTGGCTTCATCCCCGCTCACTGCTTTGCCATGATCCATAAAGATATTTTTTTCTTGTTTTTGAGTTTGGCTATGTCTTATATTTGTTTTTCTTTTCCTACTTTGTCCTTTATTGCTTTGTACTTAGAGAACAGGGAATACATAGAAATAATAAAATTAAGGAAAGCCAAATTGACAGGAAATCCATTTCATACAATTTTTCCCCTAAAACTTAAACTATAAACTCCTCAGGCTGTCATTCAACATCTTTTGCAATTCAGGTGCACACCAGTTCCACCGTCGGGCCCTCCATTTGTGCAGAGTCTCCTGTTGTTCCTTAAACATGGCACACAGTTTCACTCTCCTGTGACCTGACACATCTGTCCCTTCTGCCACATGGTCTTCCTGCCACTCCTTTACTTTAAAACCTGATCAAAACTCATTTCAGGGTGCCTGGGTGGCTCAATGGCTCAATCGTGCCTCTCCCCTTACTTTCTTGTGTGTAAGTATGCTTTGGGCAGAATGGGGGAAAGGGCAGAAGGAGAAAATCCTCAAGTCCACTCCCCGTGGAGCATGGATTTCCTCACCTTAATAAGGGCTGGATCCCATGACCCATGAGATTATGACCTGAGCCAAAACCAAGACTTGGAACCTCAAGCAACTGAACCATCCAGGTGCCCCATAAATAAATCTTTAAAAAAAGAAAACAAAATGCATTTCAGCTGTGAAGCTGGCTCCGGATCCTACAGGCTAAGTTACTTATTTCTTCTCTGCATAATGCACTCAACACAAGCAAACTGAATAAATGAATGAATGAATGAATGAATCATACAACAGGCAGAACTGAGTACCAGGGGCTTACTGACATTTTGTCACCTCCGTGGCCAACTGTTTATCAGAAGTGTCTGCTCTGAACAACTGTAATGTATTGTATTTACCCAGTGTATTTAGAAATAAGGGGAAAGCAGTGGATACAGTTTTTCCATGAAGTGTGTCCTCTATAACCGTCATGGAGTTAACTGTGCATGAAGCCAGTTAAGATAACCCGATATACCATTTGTGAAAGTGTGGCTTTTACAACTATTAAGGCAAGATGATTAGGGACAAAATTGTCTCATTTCCTTCCTCAATTTCACAGCATTCTTTTAAAAAGAGAAGAGATGTTAGCATGAGCTCTATTTTTGTTTCTTTATAGGAAAGTTAAAAATATGATGGAAAAAAGCTTAATTACTTCAAGGTCTAGTATGTTTAAATGCTTTAACATGTATAAAACCCCAATTGTATCTTTCTATTTATTATGATTCTATCTCAGGAGAAGGGTTATATTTTTTTTGTCCCTATTTGACAAGGAGAAGATAATTTATCAAGGAAAATGGTACCAAATGGCATGTTTTTTGAGCAAAAATATTTACTTAATTGTCCAGCTTTACTGGAATCCTTCAGGATACTATTTCTTCCTAAGGAACAGAATGAAGGCTCTGTGACACCGAAGAAACAAAAAAGGGTTTCAGTCTGGGACAGGATACTTGTGCTTTCTTTTCCTTCAGCTCAGTAGCATGGCCATGGCAAAAACAGAAATTCAGCTGAGTAGCATTTTTGTTCTAAAAACATCTAAAATTCATCTCAAATCTGTATCTCTTCTGGGGAGAGAAACTAAATCCATTCTAACAAGTAATTAAGCAAACAAACAAAAAAATCCCCTAAAACCACAGTCTCCTCTGGTGCCCGTCTACACCCGCTTCCTGCCTGCGCCCCCGCCCCCTCCCCCGCCCCCGCCACGGAGGCCCTGTCAGTGCCACGACGCGCCACCTCCCACCTGGGCCAGCCATCACAGAGGGCTGCTCTCTGACACAGGGCTGTTTTGGGCCAGAGCTGCTTGGAGGACCCGTGGATCGAAGAGCTGAGAAGCCAGTGAGAAGTAGTCCTCCCCTTTAACTTCACGATTTGACTCCCAATTCCGTTATCCTCACAGCCTTCTGAAAACTTGAAGCTTATGGGAGTTTTAATCTTCCTGGTGATTCGGGGTAGCTGAATTTGTCTCCAAATCTCAATTTCCCACCAAATTCCTAATTCAAGCTCAAAGCTTAATTCACTTAAAGTCATTTATTCAGTTAAAGTCTTTAACTACTTTCTCTGGTCACAGCTGGATCCCCTGTAGATACAGACTTTGAATCTTTGGTAGGCCTTCAGAAAGGATTTAGAGTTTAGACAACTTAGATTTTTTTTTTTTTTTCAAGAGCTTATTTTTAGGTAATCTGTATACTGAACCTGGGGCTGGAACGCTCAACCCTGAGATCAAGGGTCAGTCACATGCTCCACTGACTGAGCCAGCCAGGAGCCCCAAGACAATTTAGAATTCTGAATCAATTTCAACATGTACAGAAAAGACCCAGAGTTGATAAATTGTCTTTTCTCCTTGTGTGGCCAACAATTTTACTGTACTTGAGAGATTGTGGTACATCCCAGAGAAGGGGATAAAGGAGAGGGACATGGGGATTTTTTTTTTTTTATTTACAGAAACAATATCTGGGAGTATCTTTTGGCTTATTGCCTTAGTTGTTTATGTTAGACGACTATGAATTTTTGCAGAGGAGAACAAAATTCATAATAGGGGTAAGTCGAACCATTATACTGTACACCTGAAACTTACCCGGTGATGTATGTCGATTATATGTCAATAGAACTGGCGGGGAGGATAAAAAGAACGACAACTAAAGAGAACGAAGTATTGCCTAAAGAAAATGCATCAGTCACAGTTCTCAGACAGGCAATTGTGGTATATTTCGTTTCATCTTTTTCAAGGCACATTTATGAGCCTCTGCTAGGTGTTAGGTCCCGTGTTAAGTTCAAGGGTAGCCCTGCCCAATAGAAAGAGAATGCAAGCCATCTACGTAACTTTGAAGCTGCTGGTAACCACATTAAACCAGTAAAAGGAAATAGGTGAATGTGGTCTGGTCCTGCTGACCTTCAGCCCCGCCCCCACACTCCCACCCTCTTCCCCTCAACTAGAGCCTCAGGGGCCACCCAGGTCCTCCTAGGAGCCCATCTGTTCCCCCTTGGCCCTTCCACTGGCTCAGGTCTCTACTGACTATTCCTTGTCGTCGGGGAGAGTGATTCCGCCCTGGTGAGGGAGGAATGCTTTCCTCCGGTCATAAAGAATGGAATCTAAATGGTGGGATTTGGGACCATGATAATAAGACTTTCATCTGTGATTGTGTAGATTGTTGTCACTATGGAACGTAAAGCGAAAGGGTGTGAGTGACACCAGAGACCCATACTGCCCTTTATTCACTAAACCACGTACTCTGGCACAGAGCTACATCTTCCTGAAGGGAAGAATGGCTTCTCGAAATTTTCACAAGGCCACCGTATTGGCCAGCGGCAGCTCTGTGCTGAAGGGCCTTTTGGAGTGGGAGAAGAGCCCTCGCCAGCCCCTCTTAAAATACATCTTGCAAAATACATCTGGCTCCGTGCGTTGACTTTAAGTTCTGTGTAGTCTAGGATATTCATATTTATGTATTTGTGATCATTCTTACATCTTGACTATGAGATTCTCACAAGGAGCAAACAGAAAAAGAACAGAAATATCCGTCATTTCACTAAATCTTATTTTGGGCCCAACATGAATCCTCTTCCCTCAAGACTTTGGTCTAGGCATTCAGATGGAGTTTTCGATGACAGCAGGAGGCACGGGCTTCTGTCTCATACTCTCTCAGAAGTGAACCTTACTAAGTTGGGGAGGACAGAGTCATGTCCAGATAGTCAGAGAAAAGTCTGAGGACATGGCCATTGGAGATCACTATACCTGTGAAGTTCCTAAAATATCCCGTAACCTTCTCCCTTCCCTTCTTCCTCCTTCCCAGATACCAATCAGCAACCATGAAAAAAAAAAAAAAAAAAAATGTTCTTAGTGCATTACTCAGTGCCTGCAGTGACAGAGAAAGAGACAGCCAGTCTCTGGTCACATAGAGCTTCACATTGGTTTGTTTCCAAGTTGGCTTCTCCAAACAGAACATTTTAGGTCTGAGAAGGTCTCTGGGAATGTGATGTTCACATCTCCTGAATCCGTGGTTCCCCCTTCATGTTCTGTAATGTGTTCCTATGTGCTGAAGGGACTACGGCATAAGTCACGGACTGTAGATCAAGGAGAACAAAATACCTAGACTTCCCCCCAAAAAACAAAGCTGTGTCTTCCCTGGACACTCTTATCACCTGGCAAGTAAGTTCAGATTTTCCAAACACCAAATCAAAGACACTGACCTCCAGGACAGGACCATACTCCACACTTAATAAATTTCCTCGCCTCTGGGGCCACCGTAATTAAGCACACCTGTTAAGTTTTCTTAACTCACTTTCTTTCCTCAAAGTTTACATGCTCTCTCTTTAAATACATACTCCTCATGTTTGTTTACCATCAAATATGTGCTGGGCACCTACATTAATTTTGCAATGAGTTTCTATAAATACAGACAGTGATAAAATGTCATCCCTGCCATTCTTTTTTTTTTTTTTTTTTTAAGATTTTATTTATTTATCTGACAGAGAGAGTGAGAGAGCACTAGCAGGGGGTACAATGGGGAGAGAGAGGGAGAAGCAGACTCCCCGACAGAGCAGGAGCCAGATGTGGGGCTCAATCCCAGGACCATGGGATCATGACCTGAGCCGACGGCAGATGTCTAACCATCTGAGCCACCCAGGCACCCCCCTACCATTCTTGAACTCATGGGCCAGTGAGGGAAACCGAGAGTATGGAAACCTTTTCAGTTCAAGGTGATAAGTCCTGTAGAATGACAGAAAACCTAGCCACTAACTTTGACTGATGAAGCTGGGGAGGTTTTGAACTGGACCTTGGAGAATGAATAGGAGTTAACCAGGTAGTGAAGTAAGAGGAGACAACTCTGGAGAGAGGGAGCAGAGTATGCAAAGTACAAGGAAGGTGTACGATATTTCACAGAGAGATAGACATCCCTCCTCCAGCACAGCTCATCTCTACCTGAAAGCCTGAGAATTAAAGGGCCCAGATATCTGTACCCTTCCCACACACCCAGAGTTCAGAAGTGACCCTAGGCATAGGACAGCTGCTCTAGACACTCCTGTTTGAAAAGAGTAAGAACAGGAGGCATACAGGAGACCCAGGTCTAAAGCAATTCTGAGATTCAGCAGGCCACATGTGGTCAGTCCCTTCATCAGGGATCAAGCCCTGGCAATTCTTCACTGTGGCTCTTAATTCTGCCCTCTGGACATTCTTCCTTTTCTGTAAAAGGGAGCCCACTTTTGCAACCAAGTAGTTTTCTGGGCCTATGAAAGTTTGGAGATTTTTTTTTATACTTCCTTTGTCCCTTTCAGTCCAAACTGATGATAGTTCTATTTGTATGATTCTCTTAAAATCTTTAGGAGCCTCTTGTGAATCTTATTATGGTTCATGCAACTGGGACCAAAAAAGTTGGGTTCACAAAGGTCTTCACAGTAAAACATCCAGCTTCTGTTGAAATTGCCAAGGATTCTTAAAAGTCTTGAGGTTTTTTTGGTTGTTTTTGACACAATGTTTTCTAAGGCATTCCTTTATGTCTTAACTTAACAGAGGACTTTATAATCAAAATCTCAGTATCATCTTTATGGCATGTTGTTCTTACTATTCCCTGAATTTTATTTTTGTCCAGAAGCCATTCTTAATTTAATGTTGCTTTTCACCTGGAGAGGCAGGGGGTTTTCAAACTGTGTGGATTCTGCTTGCTTTATATTTAACTTTTTTTTTTTTTTCTTGAGCTTATCCCTCTCCTGTCAAATTTTAATGTGAGCAACAAAAAGAAGCCAGGATGACCTTTAAGCCTGCCTAGAACTCTCCTCAGCCAGGCCACCCAGTTCCTGAGGTACATTTTCTACTTTCCATACTCTTGCAGGCAAGAATGTTGCTAGACTTTCTGCCACCACATAATGAATTATCTTCTCTTTAGTTTCCACTAATATTTTCCTCATTTGCCTTATTTTTTTAAAGGTTTTATTTATTTATTTGACACAGAAAGAGAGAGAAATCACAAGCAGGCAGAGAGAGGGGGAAGCAGGCTCCCCGCCACGCAGACAGCCCGATGCAGGGCTCGATTCCAGGACCCCGAGATCATGACCTGAGCCGAAGGCAGAGGTTTAACCCTCTGAGCTATCCAGGCACCCCATCATTTGCCCTTTTTTTAAAAAAAAAAAAAAAAAAAGATTTTGAGAGAGAAGGCACGCATGTGCAAGTGGAGGCAGGGGCAGAGGGAGAGAGAATGTGAAGCAGTCCCCAGGCCCAGGCCAGAGCCGGATGCAGGCTCGATTCCAGGACCCTGGGATCATGACCTGAGCCAAAATCAAGAGTCAGACACTTAACCGACTGAGCCACCCAGGTGCCTCTCCTCATTTGTCTTTAATCTTTGACTGCTTTCTTGAGGGACCTCAGGCTGCTGTTAACAGTCTCCTTGAGATCCTTTAGATTTTCACCAGTTCTCTCCTCAAGGTCCTTCCAGCTTGTCTTCTACTGTCTCAAAGCCGCTCTCATCGTTTTTAGGGTTTTATTTTTTTTATTACAGCAGCATTCAACGTGTCTCTCACCTTCTGCCCCCCTGCTTCGGACTCCCTTGCCTGTCTACACCTCCAGCCCTTGCTCATCAAGACTGCTCCTGGTTCCCTGCCAGTCAGGGGGCAGACAGTTTTCTCCCAGAGCATCTGCCCCTTGGGACAGTCCTGGGAAATAATTCCAACATATCCGCCCAGAGATCATTTCCTCAGAGGAACTTTCTTGGGAAAGATCTGGAAGATGAGGTTTCATGAAAGACGTTATTTGATGTTATCTTCAAAAACCAACCAACCAATCAACCAACAAAACCCTTTTCAGGATACCAAGTGTTTCATCTGGGGAAAAATATCACAATTGTGTGGGAAACATTTTTAACTGCTTCAGGGGAAATTTCAGAGAGTGAGATCTATTTCTAACATTTTAGGAGAGAAAGAAAAAAAAGGTGAGATTAACTATACATTAGGCTAAATGTACATGGGTTATGTTTGCTTTACTTTTATTTTTGAACCGAGTGAGCTTGCCAATGGAAGGAGTGCGAGTCCTCGTGTGAAAGGCTGCAGGCTGAGGCTTCTCGCCAACAGGGCAGAGTTTCTTAATCTCCACACGCCCCAGTGTCTCCAGGTCTGAGGTGGAATTATACTTACCTCAGAAGGCTGATGTCAGGGGTAGAGGAGACAGATTGTATGAGCAAGAGCCAAGCAGAACGTCTAGC
This sequence comes from Mustela lutreola, assembly GCF_030435805.1. Taxonomy (NCBI): domain Eukaryota; kingdom Metazoa; phylum Chordata; class Mammalia; order Carnivora; family Mustelidae; genus Mustela; species Mustela lutreola. Next base: position 45,893,733 of record NC_081297.1, read on the forward strand.
AGATGATCAATAAACCACTCAGGGCCCACCAATGTGAAAAACCACAGAAACGACTCCTCGCCCTTGCTCTGAAGCCTCTGCTTGTCTTTCCTGAAGTGTCTCGAACCAGGAGTCCCGGCTCCCACTCCCCAGAGAGGAGCTGGGGAAGGGAAGCTCTCACTGTGGAATGTGGAAATCTCCAGGGACCACATTAAATCCTTTCCCAACAGACTATGTCAGGGAAGGAATAAAACCAATTTGCTTTTAGGGTTTTTGTTTGTTTGTTTTTTTGTTTTCTACCTCATGTCCACCCTTGATCTCATCTCTCTGGGTCTGTCTCCTCTTCCGCCTGAGTCTCCCTCATCCTGCTTCCCAGGAGAATCCCCCACCTGCCCCCGCCCCTCCCCCAAGCAGCCCCAGGACAGGAGGCTAGAAGCCGGCGAGGGAAGGAGCCCCACGGTCCCACTGCAGCATCCAGGTGGGAAGAGAATGAAAGTGGAAAAAGCAGAGAATAAGGGGGTGAAATGAGATTTGAAGAAGGAAAGTTGGGGATTACAGAGGAAAGGTTGAATCACTGGGAACATGCCCATGAGGGGAAGGTTTGGGGGCAGCAAAAGCAAAGAGACATGGCAAGCTTTAGAGGCGCCCTGCAAGGGAAGGGACTATGGAAGAAGGGAGTTGGAGGAGGGGGTTAGTCACACTTGCTAGAATTCTGGGCAGCTCCATCTCCTTGCCTATCCCACACCTTCCTCTCTAGATGATTCTGCCCTTCTAGATGGTCTGTCTTCTTTGCCCCTTTCTGGCATAGCTCAGGCCAGGCGGTCCTTAGCCTCGGCGATGACAACATCTCCCAACCAGCTGGTCCTCCCCCGACACCCTGCCGTCCAGTCTACTCATCTCACAACCGGAGTGGCCTCTCCTTCACCTGATCTTGTCCCCTCCCACCCCATACTCAAGAACTTATCTTGGTACAGGTTTGTCTCTGACCCTGGGAAGAGGGCAGCTTTAGGACATTATCAGCATGGAGAACACCTTGTATGGTTTCTGGAAGGTAGCATTATGGGGACCGAGGGAATGGATGGATGGATGGACACACACCTGGTGGCAAAGAAGAGATAGTTGGGGGGGGGGGGGGGTCCTGCAAAGGAAAGAGGGTTGGTGAAGAAGACGAATGGGAAACATCAGCAAGCCTTCGGGTAAAAGAAACACGTTTATTTTTGGTGGGGTAATAAATTCTCTTTTGGAAGATTGCCATGCTAAAGCAGCACATTGGGTTCTTTCCACTGTGTCTGAAGGACAAATAGGGGTGGAAAGGGTCCCAGACCCTATAACCAGCGCCTCCCAGGAATCAGCTGCCTCCCTGGGCCTCCAGATGTCTAACTTCTTTCCCTTGATGCTGACTCTGTCCTTGTCACCCCTTTCACTGCCCTCATCACCACCGCCCCCCTGACCAGGGGCAAGCTCCCGAGATCTCTCTCTTGCTTCAGTGCCCCGTTTTCTTCCTTCTGGACTTCCACCCTGCTTGATTTCCCATGCTCACTGCCCCCCGCCCCCACCCCCCAACTTCGTCCATTTCCCATGTCCTGGGGCTCTCATTATTCATCCAATCGTCCAAACCTCCACCAAGGGCAGGCTGCTTCCACTTTTCAGCTGCCTAATGCTCCCAAGGACTCCCAAGTTCTGTTAAAACAATCAGAATTTTTATGGACAATCAGTTTTTAAAGCCTTCAAGGCACTAAATTGTATCGGCCCAAGATGCCACTTAGAATAAACTTCTCTAATGTTACAAGGCGTGCCCTGTAGCTGAAGATTCATGTGGTTGCTTGTTGAGGTCATTCACTCAGAGGGGTTTTATCAGGGCAAGCAGGGTGGAAAAGGGATGGAGAGCCAGACCCAGGGCCCCAGTCCCCCTCCCCAGCTGCCTCCTATCCTCTCTCCTTTGGTGCAAACCCTGTCCACGGCGCCAGAACACCACGGTTTATTTTTATCTGTTTATTTTGCAATTAACAAAGAGAAGGAGCCTCTTTTTGATGGGCTGGTTCAGGGGTTCAAAGTGTCTAGCTACCTTGACCCCTTTACCAGCCTCCGACGTCGCAGTACGGCTGCCCAACTGGGAGAGATTTATACTTATTTTTATATAATGGAAAACTCATTGCTGGACATCGAGTTACTCACTTTGATTTGTTTTCTTTGGAAGAAGCGGCCGGCGGCGGCAGCGCCCCAAGCTGGGTCATTAATATGGCAGCAACAGCAACAAAGACCTTTACAGCCGCTGCCTGTAAACCGTGGATAAAGTTCAAGCATTTATTCTGTTTGAGGCCTCCCAGTGTCTATAAAAGCCCAGCACGATTATATGATCAGTGTCAAGACCCACTTTCCCCTCTTTGTGCTCCGGGATGCATTTCCTTGCCCTGTCCCTCCGTGTTGCCACTGCAGCTGCTCTGGCTTTAATAGCAACCCAAGGCACACACTATTGGAGTGTTCCTTGGGCTTTGTTTTAAACATGGTTTTTGCTTGTGTTAACTACCGCCTGGCTCTCTGACACCCGTGAATGGGGCTATGCGGGGCTGTCAATCAACAGCAATAATAATGCCATCTGGGTTTGAATAATACTAATGAGAAGAAGAAGAAGAGGGATACTGTGTATTAACATAGCACCTTTGTCCCAGAAGCTCAGAGGGCGTTCAGGATAATAATTCATTCATGCTCCGAGCACTGCTTGGCGGTAGATATTATGATCCCACCGCGGGGGACTGAGACACAGAGAGGGCAAGTGGCTGGCCCCAAGGTCACACAGTAAGTCAGAGATGGCATAATACTTAGTTGCTGCAAGTCCCCTAAAGCATTGGACCCGCGGGATCACACTGAACTTTAACTCTCATTACATCTGTTTTTAAAATCTAGCGGTAAAAAGAACTATAGGACCTTGTTGTTCCATACCTTGTGGGACAAAAAAAATAAAAAAAAGGAAGGAAGGAAGGAAGGGAGAGAGAAAGAAAGAAAGAAAAAGAAAGAAAGAAAGAAAGAATGTTCTAGGATGGTGGAGAGGACCTCAGAGATCCTCAGTATTAAAGGGGAGCCTGTTCATGCCAGGGGCAAAGGAAGAGAGGGTGATGAGATGCCGGTATTTCACTCCTAGAAGCATCTGGAATTTCTAAAGAGGCAGGAGGCTGGTGGATACAGAAAGCACAATGAATACAGAAAAAGAGAGGTCTCCCCTGGATGTGGGCAAGTAAGCTAACCACAGAGCCAGAAAGCTCGTGGAAGGCCAAATCAGGATCAGCAGCCATCCAGAAAGACTATTCCTGAAGTCCATGGATTTCTGTTTAGTCTGAAGTCCCATCCTGCACTTTGCTGGAACCCTAGCTCTCCCTTCTCAACCCCTGTGGTCCTCAGAGAGGTTCAAACCTGACTGTCACTTCAAATCAGTAGTTTTTTACTTAACTTCTCTGTGCTTCAGTGTCCACCTCTGTTGAACCGGTTAATAAGATTATCTCATTCGGTACTTAGCCGATTGCAATGACTTCTGAATTGATTTCTCCAACTTCGGTCTCTCCTTGATATCTATCACTGGGCCATTAGGAAGATTAAATAAGCTAATATTTACAATGCTGAACATGGTGCATGACCCATAGTGACCCCTCATAAGCATTAGCTATTTAGTAACATTAAGTAATAATGGGGCTGTTATGTTGTCAACATCACTATCTTCTGGTTTGCTGGCCACCGGCTCTTTGACAGATAAGGAATAAAACGAGCACCGTGAAGGAAGAGTGGAATTCGGTCGTAAAAAAACATAGAATTAGGCCATCCAGGGCCTTGTCCCCTTCTCTGTACTTGTGTTGCTTTTAGGACCTGCCCCCTGCAGCCCAGCGCTGTGTTATTCTCACTTGCTGCCTGTGTCAATTCTGTCTCCTCCAGCAGACTCCGAACAAATGCACAGGAGACCTCCAGATGGCCAACAGACACATGAGAGGATGCTCAACATCACTGATTATCAGAGAAACACAAATCAAAACCACAATGAGATATCCCCCTCACACCAGTCAGAATGAATAGAGGCAAGAAATTACAAGTATTGGCGAGGATGTGGACCAGAGGGACCCTCGTGCCCTGCCAGTGCAACAGCAACTACTGTGGAAAAGAGTATGGAAGGTCCTCAAAACATTACAAATAGAAATATCATATGATCCAGTAATTCTGCTGCTGGGTATTTACTCAAAGGAAGTAGAAATGCTAACCCGAAAAGATATGTGCACCCCTATGTTCATTGCAGTTATTTACAAGGGCAAAATATGACAGCAACTTAAATGGCCAGCAATAAATGAATGGGTAAAGAAGGTATAGATATATATATATATACATGTATACACACACACACACACACACACACACACACACACTAAATATTACTCAGTCACAAAAAAGAATTAGATCTTGCCATCTGTGACAACGTGGCTGGACCTAGAGTGTATTATGCTAAGTGAAATAAGTCAGAGAAAGACAAATACCATATGATTTCACTTACACAGAAAATTTTTAAAAAAGTACAAAGAAACAAACAATAAAACAGAAACAGACCCATAAATACAGAGAACTGGTGGGTGCCAAAGGATAGGTAGGTGGGGTGATGAGCAAAATGTGTGAAAGTGAGTGGGAGGTACAGGCTTCCAGTTATGCAATAAATAAATAAGTCGTAAAAGGGAAAAATACAATGACCAAATGCACATTAATGCATCTAATTCTGCTCTAGTCCCCTCTGCACCCAGCACGCCACTCGACAAGTTACCTTTGAAGATGAATGTTACCTTTCCATGATTTCTAGAACACCTGCCATGTGCCAGCCTCTGAGTGGAGGGATTCTGAAATATACCAGGAAGGGCTCTTGTCTCAGGAGATACACTTCCTTGGGAGAAGAGATAAGCCATATGGCAACAATTTGCAAACCTTAGCATGCCTCAGAATCACTTGGAGGGCTCCTTAAAGCAGACTGCAACTAAAATGACTTTGAAGGCCCATCAAAATTTTATTTGTACGCTTTTTCAGTGGAACTATCACATTTGTGAGAAGAGGAAGAACGTTATCAACACGTCATCCCAGTACTTGATTACCCAGTAATCAACCTTGCAGTACTGTACAGGGTAGGTAATAGGAGGGAGAGACTGAAGTTGGGGAAATCAGTTTGGAAGAAGTTGTAACATGACCGGGGAAGAAAGAAATGTGCTGAACTCAATAATTAATTGATTTACTGGTTTTGAAGTTTTCCTGCACCTCTCACCCAATGATTATATCCCTGGTTCCCTCTTTCTTTAAGAGAGCCTCAAATACTTGAGCTGACTCCTTCTACCCTATAAGTTCGTTATTTATGGTATCGTCTGTCCTTTGTCTTTGTCCCTGACCCGGTTTAGAGACACTCTATCACTGGGTCTGAATCTGAGGCACTCTCCAGTTTCCAAGGCAAGCATTCTTTGGCAATAAACAAACAGATTTGCAATTCTTCCCCAGAACTTCAAGACAGAAAGTCCCTGCTTTCCCATCTCTGCAGGCTGGAGGTAAACTTCCCTCCTCACCATCCCTTACCACGTGTAAAGATTTTGACCTTGCATATGATATTTAGGCTCATGCCTTCTCTTTTTCTATAGAGTTGGAGCTTTTTGAGAGAACAAAGCTCCCATCTCCCCCATCCCCATGTTTCAGTCCCTTTTTGTGGAGGGCCTGACACAGTGAAGGTGCTTGCAAAGTCTTTACTGGAAAAAAAAAAATCGGGAAAAATTTAATTGAAAACATTTAACATTCTTCATGTATTCAAACACGTAATGCCCCCTCACATGTAGATATCTTTTTTAAAAAGTTTTTGTTGATTTAAGTAATTTCTATGCCCAATATGGAACTTGAACTCACGACCCTGAGATCAAAAGTGGCGTGCTCTTCCGCCTGAGCCAGCCTGGCGCCCCCACACAGAGATATCTTTATGAAAGCACTTGGCTTACAGGGTTTCTCTTTCAGACAGAATTGATTATGCCTACATTAGAAGGCAGTTTTTGCAAGGTCTGCTTCCAAGAATAAGAAGTCCCCTCATTAAACAGTAGTCTTCCAAAAGAATATATGCCTCCCTTATTTCTTCTCTCCACCTGTCCTTCCTGTGGTGCCTCTCTCCCGCCCTCCCCCCTTCCTTCCAGCAGGCACCTGATGACTGAGTATGAGACATTTACACCAGGCACTGTGGGAGATTGGTTCCAACCATTGAGAAGTTTGAAATTCAGTGAAAGATCCCCATCCCTGCATAATTTTATGTTATCCGTTGGATTTTATTTTAGGTTAAAATAAGGTACAGATTAATCCAGTGCCGGCGTACGGACCTACGGAGGAGCAGGAGGCGGGATCACGGCTTATGGGTGTAGAACGAACAGTAGGTCAGTCCGCTTTGGGAGGTGGGCTGTATCTCCAATGGCAGAGAAGGGGGAGACGGGCTCTGCCGGAGGGAGGAGCAGCACTGGGGGTGTGAGGAGCTCAGGGAAGAGGGAGCTCCCCAGGGAATGGAGAGCCGCCCTTGGAGAGTGAGAACAGGAGAACAGTGTGGCAGAGGAACACCGTAAGATAGAGGGAGGTAGCCGTGGATCTGAACAAGAAACAGTGAGAACTTCAGACTACTCACAGGCAAGGACAGTGACAGAAGCGGAACAGGGACATGGTCCCCAAATCGAGTTTTGTCGTAATAGTCCTGGCCCAGATGGCCAGCCAGCATTTGCCCTACTGCTTGAGGTTACTGGTACTCTGTGTGCACTTCTCCCCACGGCTGCAGGAGAAAGGAGAGCCCTTGTCAGACATGCTGGACTCTTCCCTCTGTGGCCGGGTGCCTGGGGATTTTTATCTGGCTTAAGAGTGGATTTACTCGTCTTTGGAGAGGATTTTTTTTTCTTTTTCTTTTTCTTTCTTTCTTTCTTTCTCTCTCTCTCTCTCTCTTTTTTCTTTCTTTCTTTCTTTCTTTCTTTCTTTCTTTCTTTCTTTCTTTCTTTCTTTCTTTTTGAGGAAGGGGTTCTTTCCTCAGTCCCCTCTCCTCACCCTGGGGATTGTCTCTACCTCTGGCCCAGGAGTACACTTTGAACCGTTATGTTGTCTTAAGTGCACTGACCACCACAATGGGCAGCGCCCCAGAATGCCTGCCCCTTCTCTGGCAGACTGAGCTGGCCCATTCCTCACCATGTCATGAATTTTCCTGGAGGGAAACAGTGGATACCACATGGTCATGGCTTGAAAAGATTCCATGCTGTCTGCACAAACAGAGACTGGAGCCTCTGGGAACAGCCTCCCTCTCACCTCACCCCTAGAAAACCTCCCGCCCCTGGCCTGTGCGCGCGGGCTATGAATTGGCGTTCTGACTTCCACACACTGATGTACTGTGGGAGTGAGGTGTGGGGCTGTTGCCTTCAGAAAAGTAAATCTCTCCATCTTCTCTCTGCATTGGACGTGCTTGTCTCTGAGGACCTTTCCTCTCCAGGCAGCCCTGCGCAGTACAGTGCAGACGAGAGGATTCCTGGGGTGGGCCTGACTCAACTGTAGGCACCCAGGCATCACCAGCGTAGCCTGAGAACAGAGGGAGCCAACTCCCACCAACCCACACCCCACTTCTGCCAGACACATAATAAACTCTTTGCTATGCACTTATATCCACATTCCGGCCCCTCTACCCAGAATGCTGCTTCTTTCCTGCTGTCTTGGGGAACTCCTCTTCATTGTTCAATGCTTAGTTTAAGGGTACTGGTGCTGCAAAGTCTTCCCCAGCTCTCAGGTGGAGAGATGCTGGTTTCTCCCTTTGCTGGATTCTGTGGCTGTGTAACAGTGCTAGTGCTGATAAGACAGAATTATGGCTGTTTGCTTGGATATCGCTACCCCAAGTAGATGATGAGCTGCTTGGGGAAAGAATAATGAGGGATAGTAGTACAGATTGTGCACTGCTCAACCCTCTGGGGTGTCATTCACACTGTAGTCTGAATATATGCTGTACAATCCTAAGCAGCAGCTTTGGGGATAATTAGGTCTTATTTTTAATAGGCACTGACACACAATAAAGTTCATTTATCTAACCCCAGGTAAGGCCACTGCTCAGACACTTGCTCCTCTAGCTCACGTCCCGTAAAAGAGGAAAGAAACACTAGCTAGCCCAACAGCCTTGTAATGAGAAAATGCCCAGCTCCCCTTGGAGATGGTACATTGGTTCTAAATCTAGGAGGGAACCCAAGGCCCTCTTATTTTCTTTTTTTAAGATTTATTTATTTATTTATTTGATAGGCAGAGATCAAAAGTAGGCAGAGAGGCAGGTGGGGTGGGCGGGCTGGGAAAGCAGGCTCCACACTGAGCAGAGAGCCCGATGGGGGGCTCGATCCCAGAACCCTGGGATCATGACCTGAGCTGAAGGCAGAGGCTTTAACCCACTGAGCCACCCAGTGCCCCCCAAGGCCCTCTTAGACCTCAAACAGCTAATGGCTGATCTAGGGATGTCAAAGGAGTTTTATCTCATGGGTCAAATCAGACTTATAAGTAGTGACTACTTGAAGCACTGAACTGGGAAAGAAGTCTTCTGAGGCAGCATTCAAACTCAGTGGAGGAGAACATCCTATGAATGTTCGAAGTCTTTGCTGGAGCAGTAATGGGAGAGAGAGGCCCATGTGCCACCTGGCTGTCATCCATTCAGTTTGGCGCTGGACTAGTGACAGGGCTAGTGGAATTATATAATAGGAGTCCCTGTCTTGTCTTGCTCAGATGTTCTCAGGCTTTTATGAGTGATACACAAATTTTTGTCCCCATGCCCCAGTTTCTCATCTTTAGATGAGAGATCTTTCTTTTGAGGTTTTGGAGAGGTGAAGCAAAAGGACAAAGTAGGGCTTGTAGTCCCCCCAGCAAAAAGGAAAAGACGAGGGAGACAGAGATGCCCAGAACTGCTTTCAAATCATCCAACAACATCCTTCAATGGGATATCCACTTCTCTTCTGCCACCACCCCTATTCTGATATTCGGAAGAAGTGAAGATGGGAGGGTAGGAAAGGACTTCTAGAAGGCAGTTGTAACAACAACAACAATATTTTGAAACTCGGTGGATAGGCATCAAGAGGGCAGGAAAAGAATTCTGGTTTGTCCTATATCTCTGGAAGAAGACCCAGAGGGCCGTGATTGGGATCTGGGCTCTGGGACCACCCCACAAAGGCTCAACTCACTGACAATAGTTAGTGCAGTGATAAACTGGTTGACTTGACTCTAGTTTCCTTTAGATGACTCTCCAGTCTCTAAAAAGGGTCTAATAATCACATATACTTCAGGGAATCATGAGGATTAAGTGAGTTCATAAATACAAAGTGTGTGGAGCAGAACCTGATCCACGGGAAGTCTCCGTTGTCACCTATGCCATCATAGTTGCTGTTATTGTAGCGTGTTTTTCTTGCTCGACGAGAAAGGGAAAATGGACTTAAATGATGTAACGGAAACACTAGAGAACAGACCAAGGGCTACAGCAGACAAATATGACTCCCTTTCATTACATCAACCCCATCAACCCTCCTCTTGTTATGATTCTATCTTTCATGGAGTTAGCTAAAGCTTTCATAGCCTCAGTTGGAATCCCTTTTCTTGAGATGGTTTATGAATAAGTGAAAGTCAAAGGGCCACCACGTGCTGGGCTCTTTGCTAAGAACTTTGACCTCACCATCAGTCTTAGACACTGTCTTAGTCACCAAGTGATTAATAAAAGATCCTATGGGCACTTGTACCTCTAAGGTTTCCAAATCCCCTGGATATTTCTGTGAAGCGCTGTGCCATTTATGCGTTTATTCATTCATTTATGATTCTTTTAGCTTATAATAAGTTGACTTTATGATCTGTAAGATCTTGGAGAAAATAAGAGGGGATGTTTGTCCATCCCTCATTTATTCATACCTACTGATCTCGGTGTCCAGAATGCCAGTTTCTCCCTTGTCTACCTGGAAAACCCCTATTCATCCTTCAAAGCCCATCACGTCTATAACATTGTCCATGGAGCCATCTCCCAAACCCTAAGCAGTTAACAACTTGCAGGTGAATTCTTTTTGCCTCTATTATATAATAGACTTTCCAATATTGTGCTTTAATTTCTTACTATACTATGAGCATCTTGAAGGCAAAGAAATCCTAAATTACCTCTGAAGGCCTATAGCCTAACATACAGCCTAGCACACTAGGTGTTCATTAGTGTTTGTTGAGTGAGGCCCTTTCAGCCTATATATAGTACGTCCTTGGGGCTATAGTTTTGGTTTTTTTAAAAATTATTTTATTATTTATTTGACAGAGAGAGAACACAAGTAGGCAAAGAGGCAGGCAGAGAGAGAGGAGGAAGCAGGCTCCCTGCTGAGCAGAGAGCCCGATGAGGGACTTGATCCCAGGACCCTGAGACCATGACCTGAGCCGAAGGCAGCGGCTTAACCCACTGAGCCACCCAGGCGCCCTGGGGCTATAGTTTTAAGCAAGTTTAAGACCCACTTTCAGGTTGTGAATACCAGGCTGCCAGCATGATTAAAAGCAAATATGAGGAAAGATTTGTCGACAATTGCGGTCGTAAAACTCCAGAACAAGTAGAGATCCTGGAATCTTTTTCTTGGATAGGCTTTACCAATGAGAGAAGATGATTTGGTCATGACCTCATTTAGAGATGGGGATAGAGCCTTTACAGCTCTAGGAATCTTTAAGTAGACTTCTGGACATAAGCGGGATGCCTGTGGGTAAGAGAAAGTGGTTCATCCCACCTCTTCCCTCTTCCTTACCCTTTTACCCTGTTTGGGCACCCAGCTCTTGCCTCTCTGCTCAAGTTATACCCTCCCCCCCCAACCAGCTTAAGTCCTACCTTTACTACAAAGCCTCTTCTGATTAGCCCTGTCCAAGGGGAATACTCCTTCCTCTGGGTTCTGGGCGTGACAGTGTGACATTTACCAGTGTGACATTTACCAGGCCTCTAATTGATTCAGGAATATGTTACTTGACTTCACAATGGGAAATTCCTTTGAGACAAAAAAAAAAAAAAAAAATATTTTTCTTAGGCCCCTTGTTCCCTCCCCAGTGCTGAGCATGGTTTAGGAGACTAGCATGTGTGTGCATGTGTGTGTGTGTTGGCATGGCAACACAATATGTATAATCCAAGCCGGAGATCCTGGTGTCATACATCTGGAACAAAACAAACTCATTTATGACATCTTCCAGCATGTACACTGTCTCTGAAACACTGAGATCTCAAAGAAACAAAACAGCTCCAAAACAGGGTGGAGAGCCGACATTCTTTCCTCGCCTGCCGGCTTGCCCTTCCCCCTGCCCACCTCCCCATATACAGAATGGAAACTTTCAGGGGAAAAGAATTCTGAACAGCTGTTGTGAGAGACCACACAGACTTCCCCACATCTGCTAGCATACAGCCGGTGAGCTCATTTCTCCGGGGGACGCAGTCTGAGTCTGTGGGGTCCACTTAAGTACACCTTAGGAGGGGCTGAGGAGGAAAGAGGAAGTGGCCCCAGGTGGAGGGGAACTTTCTCATGTCAGAAAATTCACTGGAGACGGGCTAAAGGTTGAGTGATTCCACGGACACCTTCCTTGACTAGGAGAGTTGGCTTTCCAGAAAGTGTCTCTGCCCATTATGATTAAAAAAGAGCTACTATCAAATTTACACTTGATTTTTAAAAAGGACCTTGATTCTACCAAGTCGTCCTCCCCTCCTCCAAAATGTTTAAGTCAAAAAGCAATTGCTGGTTGGAAAATATCCTCCAAAGCAATACAGTCCTGGGCCATGACAGCTTGCCCCAAGCTTTTTAGTGTTAAAAATAATATTCTGAAATATATATTGTGCTGTATTGTCTACAAAGAGCTTTCACTCGTGGTGTCGCATTTGATCTCACGAGAGGCCATCACGAGGGGCACGGCAGATATTGTGCACATGACTGTTAGTGGCAGAATCGGTTATCAGGAAGGATACTAACATTGGCATTAACCCTGATTTTCCAACTTTGAAGCCAAAGCTTGTGGAGGTTCCATGGATTGTCCAAGTTCGCAAAACAGAACAGAGGATTCAGACTCTTGGGTTTGACTTATAAACCCATGTACTTTTCCTTTTGCAAAACCATGAAGTCATCTCTCACAAAATAGCAGCTTCTTTGTAAAGCTAGCTTTTACTTCTTCTCCCATTTCTTGGGGCCCCAAACTAGGAAATCCAACCAAGCCCTGGGATTCTTATGGGTATGACACAATCACTTCCTGAGCTGAGTGTTGGCTCCATACCCCAGCAGAGCAGCACAGGGGAGGGTTAGTGGGAATATCTAGCCCCTTTGGAAAGTCCATTCTCATCCTCTGGATGCAGAGTTGTGGCAACCAGAATGAAACGGAGCAGGCGGTGGGACACCTGGGTGCCCCAGCATCCTGGTGTCTCTTGCTGAGACTATATTCCCACACCTCTCCTGCATCTCTTTCACCTGCAGAGGGAGGGAGGCCAGGTAGTTTCTGCAGACACTCCCAGCTCTAGCCTTCCATGGTTCGATGACAGGCAGGGGACAGGGGTGGAGAATTTCCCTGGAGGGAACGCGTGCCTCGCACTCATCCTCTAGCCCCTGTGCCTGCTGTTAGCCTGGAGCTGGCCTGGCCCTGCTGGGTCTGGAGATGCCATTGTGCAGCATCAGTTGAAGGTTTGGGTGAGGGCGGGCTGAGGCCAGCAGGGGGGGACCCACTGGGGTATTTTTTTCAGATGCATATGTCCCCTCTCAGGCAGCCCTTTCAGAGCTCTGGACAATGTGCTCTTTTTGTCCCCAGCTCTTTCAGCCGCCTGTTCATTCTCTTTGCATCTGCTGTCACACAGGACATCCCGGCTGGCAGGCGACCACGGGGACACATTGTGCTCCCTTAATGAAGCATAGGGCTGGTGATATGGGGGTGGTTGGGGGCCTACAGGGAATAGGGGTGAGCAGAGGGGCACCCCATCTTTCTACTCCAGGCTCCTCTTGAGGGAAAGGACAATTGGCCCCTTTTTTACCTCCCATAGTTCAAACGGATATGCCTGTAAGAAAGGAACTAGTTCCGCATCACAGACTTTGGAGATTGGGGTGCGAGAGGGTGAGCTGGAAGACGGAGGGTTATTTTCTCTAGAGAAGTGACACTGCTGGCCAGGTGGGCAGGAGGTCCTGGGCCAAGGGGTATAAGCCAGGAACACTTGGCCTACATCCTTCCCGCAAAGAGATTCCCTACACCAGCCAACATAGGAGTGGGCAAGCAGGACCCTATAGGACAACCCTTCATTCTTTAAAAGCTTACTGCCTCATCACCCACCTAGGGTTAGTTTCTACGGAGTAATTCTTAAGAGTCAGGAGCATCCGTGAAATGATCTCATAGAGTCTCCTCAGGCCCTACTGTGTAGTACTTGGAGGCCTCCTCCATCCAGGAAAAGAAAACAAAGGATGGCTCCAAGAGTTCACACAAAGTGGCCAAAGGCAAGTATGACATCCAAGAGCTCACAAATGAACATCCCAGTTAGAAGGGGAGATTATGGATGAGTCTTGTTCTTGTTCTCAAATGTTCTTTAAGAATGTCCTCTCATCGTGCCACCTCAAGCCCCAGCAGTAATGAAAAAGGAAATAAATGGGGTCCTGGGAGAGGAGAGGTTTTCTTGCACTGTGGCTTGAAGACCCATGTCTCTGATCCTTGCACCACAAGGTGATGCTACCAAAAGCTGATGACTATCTGCACTGAGGGTGTGGCTGGCAGGCACAGATATGGGAGCCCTGATGTTTTCAGACCCACCTGGTCTGTGAAGCATGGGCTCTGCCTGCCACTCTAAGGGCCAGCAGAAATCTTCTCCCCAAAAGACAACCCTTCACTCCCAGGCCCCCTTCCTACTTGCTGAAGAGTTACCTTGTAGAAGCCAGGGTTCATGACAATGTTCTGGCATGTGCAGATGTCTTCCCAACTGTTCCTACAACTTAGAGTTTGTCTTTCTGGTATATTTACTGCACCCCCCACCCCACCCCATCCACCCCTCACTCCTCCTGGCCTGCTTACCCGCCCACCACCCTAAAGAAAAAAGCCTGGGCCTTGTCCAACACGGCCCCCTGTCCCCTTTAACAAGCAAAGTGTGCTGGCATTGCAATTGGTGGTCTTCTCCCCGAAGGTCGTTAATTAGTACAGAATGTAGACTTCAGTTGTCCTGCCAGCCCCGATGAAAACGCAGCTGGCAGGTGGCCGAGACGGAGGAATTTGTCATAGGTTAGATCAGCTCAGGCTCTGAGAACCAAGTGTACAGCTTATGCAAATAGTTTTGCTTAGCATGGATCCTGTGTTCTTATTCCCCCTCCCTCTCCCCACAACTTGTTTTTAAACTGAAGGGTGGGGAGGGAGTGGGGAAACAAGGGAAGGAGGGAGAACAAGCACTTACTTGCCAGATCTCATTCTAAATCAGAAAGGAGCAAATTGCTTTCCCTAAAAAAGAAAAAGCCAGGGGGAAAAAGAAGACAAAACACCCATCCTTTGGTCTAATGTACTGAGCATTTGAAAGCTGAATTGCTCCATAAGAAAGGCTAGCAGTGAGTGTATTTGGAGAGAGACTATTATCCCCATCAAAACCCATTCATACTCTCTGGGAGGCCTGCAGAGCACCTGGGTGGGGACTTGGAACATTGGGTTCTATTCCTCTCTTGCCACTCATGGTGTCACTTCCTTAACCCTGCCTCAGTTTCCCAAACTTTGACAGGTGCTGATGTTAACGGAGCTCAGTTAGCCAAAGCATCTCGGCACCCACAACTCCCAGCAGAGAGAAGGCGATGGTGGCTTCTCTCCACACATGCACTGGGCTGACAAGCCAACTCTGAGCTATATGATTTGGGCTGAGCTTCAACTTCCTCATCTGTAAAAACAGGGAAAACACTCCTTCCCTCCTGTGGAAGCAGTGCAGCTAGCATGTATTAAGGACTCAATTAGTATTTAACAGAACTGAATGAAGCAAGATAACAAGAGAAAGCAATAAGCATGCTGCCTCGTCGTGGGTCGCTGATACTCAGTACAATGTTGGCTGAATCTTGACTGACACCCTAATAATGGTGACAAGACCAAAATCTAATCAAGACCATCATTGAATTTCAAGGCATCGAGTTGGTTCAACACTGATTTTGTTGAAGATGGAAGACAGGGTGGGAGTAGGGGATGAACAGTTCAGGGTTAACCCAGGACAGGGTTTCTCGATCTCACTTCCTGACATTTGGGGCTGCATAATTCTTTGTTGTGGGTGGGGGACTGTCCTGTCCAATGAAGAATGGTTAGTAGCACCCTCTCCTGCTACTGTAGCAACTTCCCCACTGCAGTGACCAAAAAATGTGACATTTCCAAATAGGCTCTGGAGGGCAAAATCTCTCTTGAATGAGAATTACCACTGATCTAAGATCATTTCCTCCAGGCAAGCAGATGAGTAACCTGGTGATCTCCATGAACAGGTGGGCATGTGATATTTACATTTCAGCTGCTACTTGACACTCCAGCACAATAAGAAGAGCCGCTTCTTGCTTAAGGGCTACTATAAAGACCAAAAGAAAATGTGAGCCAGATCTTTGTGGTATCTCGGACTTCTGGTTTCTGATCTGGCACATGAAGAGCTTGGAAGTCATTACTCCATCCCTAGTAAAAAGCTGAACAAACTAAAAGCATACCTTCTTAGATCCATCAGAGAAGTGAAGTCACAAGGCAAACCACCACCCTCAAAATTGGAGGGACGGACAGGCAAATACAGAAAATCACAACTTACTAGAGCCAAAACCTTTATGGGAGCTAGTACCAGAGTTGGAGAACATAAACTAAACTGACAAATTGCTAGAGGCTCAGGATGGACACCTCTGAGAGGTAAAAACTCAAAGGGGACCCCCCTCCCTTTTGTTAGTTTTACCTCCAGGATCTTGACCAGGCACTCACAGTGACAATTAGATAAAAATCTCCCCAGGCTTCTGGCTTGGGGGTGGGTGGTTTGGAATCATTTTGAAATGCACAGAGAATTCTGTTCTTCCAGGCTGCTCCACAAGGAAAACTACTTTACCAGAGTATAACCTACTGGGATCTTTTTTTTTTTTTTTTTTAATTTAATTTTGTGTGTGTGTGTGTGTTCCAAAATTCATTGTTTTTGCACCACACCCAGTGCTCCATGCAATACCTGTCCTCCTCAATACCCACCACCAGGCTCCCCCCAAACCCGCACTCCTCTCCCCTCCAAAACTCTCAGTTTGTTTCTCAGAGTCCACAGTCTCTCATGGCTTGCCTCCCCCTCTGATTTTCCCCCACTCAATTCTCCCAATCTCAATGTCCTCTGTGTTATTCCTTATGCTCCACAAGTAAGTGAAACCATATGATAATTGACTCTCTCTGCTTGACTTATTTCACTCAGCATAATCTCCTCCAGTCCCATCCAGTCCATGTTGATACAAAGATTGGGTATTCATCCTTTCTAATGGAGGCATAATACTCCATTATATATATGGACCGTATCTTCTTTATCCATTTGTCTGTTGAAGGGCATCTTGGCTCTTTCCACAGTTTGGTGACTGTGACCGTTGCTGCTATGAAAATGGGGTACATTGGCCCTTCTTTGCACTACATCTGTATCTTTGGGGTAAATACCCAGTAGTGCAATTGCAGGATCATAGGGTAGCTCTATTTTTAGTTTCTTAAGGAATCTTTACACTGTTTTCCAAAGTGACTGTACCAAATTGCATTCCCACCAATAGTGTAAGATGGTTCCCCTTTCTCCACATCCTCTCCAACACCTACTGGGGTCTTATCATAGGTCAGCCAATTGGGGAAGGGAAATACCTAACTGCAATCTGTTCTGGCCATCCATGTGGGTAAGGGGAATATCTACCTCCACCTACACTAACCTTTGTCCGGGGAGAAGGAAAATACTAAACTCCAGCTACTCCAGGCATCCTGTCCTACCTAAGGCATAGGAATTGTGAAGTGAAAGGCACTTGTAAAGTTCACAGTCCAGAGCACAGGCTCAGGAAAAGACAGACCTAATCATTGGACCCTAGAAGTCTTCCCCTTCCCTCATACCTCACCACTCACCACGACGTTATTAAAAAACCTATTTACTACAGTTTCTTTTACCAAGAAAAAATTACAAGACACACTAAAAGGTAAAAAACAAAGTTTAAAGAGATGGATCAAGCTCAGAACCAGATGTACAGAGACTTTAGAATTATCAGACTGGGAATTTAAAACAACTACAATTAATATTCTAATGACTCTAATGAGTAAAGTAGAACAACAATGTGTGCAGAGAAATGCAAATTTTAAGAAAGAAGAACAAAGAAAGGCTAGAGATTGAAAACACTTTAACAAATGAATAATGCCTTTGATGGGCTCATTAGTAGATTGGACACAGCTGAGGAAACAATCTCTGAGCTTGAGGATATCTCAATAGAAAAAATTTCCAAACAGAAAAGAGAAAAAAGAGTAAAAAAATAAAAAAGAATATCCAAGACCTATAAGACAACCAGAAAAGGTGTAATGTATGTGTGATGGGAATACCAAAAGAGGGGGAAACATGGAAGAGAAGAAATATTTGAAGAAATTATGACTGAGAATTTCCCCAAATTAATATCAAACATCAAGCCACAGATCCAGGAAGCTCAGAAACACCAAGCAGGATAAATGCCACAAAAACTACACCTAGGCATATCATATTCATACTAAAGAAAAAATATAAATATTTTTATATTTTTATATAAATATACAAAGTAAAAAACCCTTGAAAGGAGCCAAAGGGAGGAAAAAACTTTATCTCTAAAGAAATAAAGATAAGAATTGTATCTTAGAAACCACACAAACAAGAAGAGAGTGGAGAAAAACATCTCAAGTGTTGAAAGAGAAAACTTCAACCTAGAATTCTGTATACAGCAAAATTTTCCTTCAAAAGTGAAGAAAAAAATAAAAACTTTCTCAGACAAATAGTAAGGGAATTCATTGCCAGTAAGTCTACCTTGGAAGAAATCTTAAAAGAAGTTCTTCAGAGAGAACGAAAATTATGCAGATCAGAAACTTAGATCTTTATAAAGATTTCTCTTTAAAAGAAAGAGCATTAGAGAAGGAATAAGTGAAGGGAAGATAAAGGTTTTTACTTTTCTTATGCTTAATTCATCTAAGAGATAACAGTTCAAAATAATAATAACAGCACTGTATTATGTACATCACTTATATCAAAGTGAAGTGAGTGACAGGAATAAAAAATGGAATGGGAGGTAGGAATTAGGATTATTTTGCTATTAAAAGGTATTTGCACTACAGGTGAAAATAGACGTGTGTTAATTGTAAATGTATATTGCAAATGCTAGGAAAACCACTAAACAAGCAAAAAAAAACCAAGTATTATTGATATGCTAAGAAAGGATAGCAAGTGGAATAACATAAAATATTCAATTTAAAACACAAAAGGGAATGAATATGATACCAAAAGCACAGGCAACAAAACAGAAATAGACAAGTGGGCTATATCAAACTAAAAAACTGTGAAGCAAAAGAAACAACAGATTCAAAAGAGAATTTATGGAATAAGAGAAAATATTTGCAAACCATTTAAATGATAAGGTATTAATATCCAAAAGAACTCTTGCAACTAAGTAGAAAACAATACAAAACAAAACAAAATAACCTAATTTTTTAAAGGGCATAAAACTTGACTAGACATTTATCTAAAGAAGACATACACGTGATCATTAGTTATATGAAAAGGAACTCAACATCATTACCAGAAAAATGCAAATCAGAACCACAATGATATATTTCCTCATACCTACGAGGATGACTAGGATAAAAAGAAAGGGACAAGTATGATTGAGGATGTGGAGAAATTGGAAATCTCTTGCATTGTTGATGAGATTGTAAAATGATGCAACTGATAATTGAAAACAGTCTGGATAGAACTCACTATATGATCTAGGAGTTCTACTTCTGTGCATTTATCCAAAAGAATTGAAAGCAAAGGCTCAAGATATTTGCAGTGTTCATTATAGCATTAGTCACAATAGACAGGAGATGGACGGATTTTAAAAAATGTTGTATACACATACAATGTAATAAAAGTCAGTCTCAAAAAAGAAGAAAGTCTTATCATATGGATGACATGGATGAATAGTAAGATATTTGCTTAGTGAAATAAGCTAGTCACAGAAGAAAAACTGCTGAATGGTTCTATTTATATGAGGTATCTAAAGTAATTAAAGCCATAGGAATGGTGGTTGCCAGGGTCTGGAGAAGATTGGAATAGGGCTTTGCAATTCAATGGGTCTATGCTTTTAATCCAGCAAAATGAAAAAGTTCTAGAAATCTTCTGTTCAACGATATGTATATAGTTAACAGTATTGTACACTTACAAATGTGTAAGAGAATACACTTCATGTTAGTGTCTTTTTTACCACACAAAAAAAAAGGGTAGGAAAAAAGTGAACAAAGAACATAGACAATATATACAAAATAGTAGCATATGTGGTAGATATTAATCCAACTGTTCCAATAATCATTTTAAACCTCAGTTTTCTAAATGGATAGAGAAAGATACAACTTGCTAACACTAACCAAAAGAAAGCAGGAATAGCTATATTAATTTCAGACAGAGCAGACTTCAGAGCAAGGAAAGTTGTCAGCAATAAAGAGGGGCATTACATAATGAAACAGGGTTCAATTCTCTATGAATACATAAAAATTCTTAAAGTGTAAGCATCTTAAAGTTTAAGCATCTAACAACAGGCCATCAAAATTCATGAAGCCAGAACTGGTAGAATACACAGAGAAATAGATAAATTCACCATCAGAGTTGGGAGACTTCAGCACCTCTTTCTTGGAAATGGACAGATCCAGAAGACAAAATCAGTAAGAACATAACTGAGTTCAACATTATCAGTTGGCTGGGTATAATGAACATCTGTAGACTACTTCATCCAATAACACAGAAAACACATTCTTAAGCTCATATGGAATATTTACCAAGATAGACCACATTCTTGGCCATAAAATACACCTTAAGAAATGTAAAAGAATGGAAATAACAGAATGTCTGTTCACAATGTCTATTCTCAGAACACAATAGAATTAGACTAGAAATTGGTAATAGGTAGATGGAAAATCCCCAATACTTGGAGATCAAACAACACACTTCTAAATAATACAAGTGTCAAAGAAGAAATCTGAAGAGAAATTAAAAATTTTTTAATTAAATAAAAACAAAAATAAAAATAGTCAAAATTTGGGGGGATGCTGCCAAAACAATGCCTAAAGGGAAATTTATAGCAGTGAATGCATATATTAGACAAAGAAAATGAAGAAAAATCTAAAATCAACAATCAAAGCTTCCACCTTAAACAACTAGAAAAAGACAAATAAATCAAACTCCAAGTAAACAGATGTAAAGAAATAATATAAATCAGAGCAGAAATCATTGCTACTAAAACAGGAAATCAATAAATCAAAAGCTTAAGTTCTTTGAAAAGATTAATAAAGTTGATCTTCTTAGGCTAACTCAGAAAAATAAGAAGACTCAAATTTCTGATATCAAAGTGAAAGAGAAGACATCACTATAGGCAGTATAGACTTTAAGACAATAAGGAAATACCATGAACCACTCTATGACCACAAACGTGATAAACAAGATGAAATGGGCCAATTCCCTGAAAGACACAATCTGCAAAAATTCACACAAGAAGATTGAGACAATCTGAATAGACCTACATCTATTAAAGAAATTAAAACAGTAATTAATAACCTTCCCAAACCAAAAACACCAGGCTCAGGTGGAGTCACTTATAAATTCTTCCAGATATCTAAGGAAGAAATTCCACCAATTTTCCACAATTTCTTCAGAAGAAAGAAGCAGAGGGAATGCTTTTCAATTCATTCTATGAGACCAGCATTACTCTAACAGAAAAAACAGATAAACACATTATAAGAAAAGGAATCTATTGGTCAATCTATCTCATGAACACAGATGTAAAAAAGTCAACAAAATAATAGCAAATTTAATCTAATATATTAAAAAAAAATTGCACACCATGACCAAATGGGATTTATCTCAGGTATGCAGGCTGGTTCAATATTAGAAAATCAATTAATATAATCCTTCACATCAACAGGCTAAAGAAGAAAAATCACATGATTATATCAATAGATACAGAATGAATTTGAGAAAATCCAACACCATTCATGATTTAAACAATCAATGAGCCAGGAATAGAGGAGAGCTTCCTTAACTTGATTAAGATCACCTATAAAAACCATACAGCAGGGTCACCTGGGTGGCTCAGTCTTAAGCCTCTGCCTTTGGCTCAGGTCATGATCCCAGGATCCTGGGATCCAGCCCCCTTTCAGGCTCCCTGCTCAGCGGGAAGCCTGCTTCTCCCCCTTCCACTCCCCCTGCTTGTGTTCCCTCTCTCACTGTGTCTCTCTGTCCAATAAGTAAATAAAGTCTTAAAACAAAAACAAAAACAAAACAAAACACTACAGTTAATGCCATATTTAATCATAAGAAAGTGGAAGTTTTCCTCCTAAAATCAGGGAGAAGGCTAGAATGTCTCCTCTCATCACTCCTTTCAACAGCATAATGGAAATCCTAGCTAAAACAATAAGACAGGAAAAGGAAATAAAAGGTATACAGATTGGGAAGGAAGTAATAAAACAGCCTTTGTTTCCAAGTAATTAATTGGTTATGTAAGAACTCTGAGTGAATATACCAAAAACTCCTGGGGGAGGGGAGTGATTTTAGTAAGGTTGCAGGATGCAAGGTTAACATACAAAAGTCAATCGCTTTCCTATATACCAGCAATGAACAAGTGGAATTTGAAATTAAAAACACAATAGCATTTATATCAGTACCCAAAAGGAAAAGGTAGCAAAATATACTTATTCCTATCAGAGAAATATCTTTTCAAGTTCTTTGCCCATTTTTTAATCAGGTTATTTGATTTTTTGCCTCTTTAGTTCTAGGAGTTCTTTATGATGAAGTTCTTGAACCTAGGTGGGGTTCGGTGGGGTGAGGTTCGGAGCCGACGGTTAAAGAAAGAATTCTTAAGACGTCTCTGGTGCAAAAAGGTCCTACTCCCTCATCATTTATGTATTCTGGATATTAGTTACTTATAAAATAGATAATTTGCAATTTTTCCCCATTCTATAGATTGCCTTTTCACTCTGTTGATTGTGCTCCTTGATGGGGAAAAAAAAAAAAAAAAAAGCTTTCAATTTGATGTAGTTTCATTTGTCTATTTTTGCTTTTCATGCCTATGGATTTTCTCCCTTTCTTACAGTTTTTTGTCTCAGGGCAGGTCTCAGTCAGCACCTACACTGAGTGGCTAAAACCAGGATTAAAAGCCTATAGTCTAACTAGCTTAAAGTACCAAAAGATAGACTCTGGGGAATCTGTAGCATCTGGAAATTGAAGATGGAAATCAGGAATGGAAAGAGCCCAAATTCTGTATATAAAAGCTGACTGGTCCCTGAATTACAAATCTATGTAGTAGACTCTAAGGAGTGCTGCTAAAGTTGAAATAATTTATCAGTGGTTTTGGCTGTTATTCAGAGGACACAGATCATGAGCATGAGTCCACCTAAATTAATTGCCCACTAAAACAAAACAATAAACCTTCTTTAGAAGAATACAAAATCTCTACCACAAATCATTAGTAATGCCCAGGGTATAATACAAAATAAATAGACATACAAATAAACATGAAAAAGTGACCCATATTCCCGAGAAAAGGCAATCAATGGAGACCAACCTCAAAATAAGGCTGTACTTGGTAGGTAAGAATTTTAAAGCCACTATTATACCTATATTCAAATATATAAAGGAAAATATGCTAATAATTAAATCAAATAAGAAATCTCAGCAGAGAAATAGAAATTATATAAAGTAACCAAGTTGAAATATATATTTTATATATAGTACGTATATATATATTAATAAATTCTTTAATTTACCAGATGAGGTTAACAATTCTCACCACTTTTTTTTTTTTCACCACTTCTATTTAACATTGTACCAGAAGTCCTAATCAGAGCAATGAAATAAGAAAAGGAGATAAAAGACATAAAATTTGGCCAAAAGGAAAATTATTTGTCTTTGCAGAAGACATGTTTATTTATAGAAAATCCCTTAAAAATAAAGAACAGTATAACACCAGAAGCATGAAAAAAATTGGTTAAGTTGGACTTTACTGAAGTTAAAATCTTCTGCTTTGTATGGGTCACAATTGAATCAAAAGACAAGTGACAGCACAGAATAAGGAATATAGTCAATGATACTGTAACAGGTAATGTATCAGGACAGATGTTAACTACACTTGTGGTGAGCGTGGCATAATGTATAAACTTGTCCAATCACTATGTTGTACACCTGCAACTAATGTAATATTGTGTGTCAACTATACTCAAATTAAAAACAAAACAAAACAAAACAAAAAAACAGACAAGCCACGGACTAGAAGGAGTACATTTACAAAGCATATATCTGATAAAGAACTTAATGTGCAAAATATATAGATAACACTTAAAACTCAACAAAAGGAAAACAAGCTACCCCATTAAAAAGATGCAAAATATTTGTACAGATAGCTCATTAAAGATACATACTGATGGCAAATAAGCATACAAAAAATGCTAAATATTATTCATCATTAGAGAATTCCAGTTAAAAGAATAATGAGAAATCACTGCATACGTACTTGAAGGTCTAAAACTGAATTCACAAGAGCTGTTGCTGGTGAGGATGTGGAACAATAAGAACTCTCATTCATTGCTGGTGAGGATGTAAATGGTACAAACACTTTGGAAGACAGTTTGGCCATTTCTTACAAAGCTAAACATTAATGCTACTAGATAGTAACCCAACTCATATGAAATTTATGTCCACGCCAAAATCACACACAAATATTTATAGCAGCTTTATTTATAATGACCAAAAAGTGGAAGCACTAAGGTACCCTTTAATAGGTGAATGATTTAAACAAACCTGATATGCAAAGGAATGTTAATCAGTGACAAGAACAAAATAAGACAAAAAATGGCAAAAACACATGGATGAACCTTAATGACGTGTGAATACATGAAAGAAGCCAGTCTGAAAAGGCAAAACTATAGCGATGGTTAAAAAAAAAAAAATCAGTGGCTACTGAGGGTCTTGGGGGGAAAAGAAAGGCTTTATCTATATTTACCGATAGATAAAGTCCAGGTTGGGTTTGGTTTTGTTGAAGGCAGTACAACTATTTCATATGACGCTGATTATTGATGCAGCGAATCAGTTGAATTTGTCAAATCCCATAGATCTTTATAGCACAAAGAATAAATCTGAATGTATGCAAATTTAAATAAATCATTTGAGAGGCTGGAGAATGCCAAAGGTATAAATAATATAACTATAGGGGGCCTGGGTGGCTCAGTGGGTTAAGCCTCTGCCTTTGGCTCAGGACATGATCTCAGGGTCCTGGGATCAAGCACCTGCTTCCCCCTCTCTGTCTGCCTGCCTACTTATGATTTCTCTCTCTGTCAAATAAATAAATAAATAAAATATTTAAAATAATAATAATAATATAACTGTAACAAATGACTGAAACAACTTTACTAAAGAGAGTAGGTGATGTACTACCTCAAATAGCTTTGGAAATAGATGGTGACTATAAGACTAAAGGACAAAAAAGCTGTACATAACCACTGTACGCTGATTCTGCTCTACATGTGTCCTGGTAATGAACAACTAAATAAATGAAGAGTGAGTTGTGGGGCCGGGTTTTTACTGTTGGAGTGGGAGATTACAGATAAGCAAGAAGAGGAGGCTAAAATAAGTCGCATGGTAATGGATCAGAGTTGGAGACAGTATGAACTCATGTTTTCACGTGGTTAAACATAAAAGTATTTATAGATAGGTGTACATACATAGGCTAGTATAGGCACATATATCTCCTTGGTCCTCCTAACATTAATGGCACTCCAATAGCAATGGACACATCTTGTACCCAGATCTTGGCTTCTAACACCATTCTCCAACAGAAAGAACCAGCTTCTTAAAGAAATAGCTGACTTTCGCATTAGCTCAGGAAATACACAAAATGAGCCTGGTGCATCTTATATTTCCAGAAAGTTAGGACATACACAAAAATTAAAGTGGGTGAAAATTGAAATGAGCTAATGTACTTGAAATCAGTTTCTAAAACATTATAGCTTATAAAAATTGTTTGTCGGTAAGAATAAATGGATCTGAGTAACATCTATGAGTTTTAGTGCAGTTAGTATGTCTATTTTGACTGCTCTGAAGTATTTCTGATTCTAGGCAGCAGAAGTTGTAGAGTAAGTAATTCTGAATAGGAGACATACCGGTGTACTTAGAAAAAAGCCCTTGTTTTAGTAAATGTCTTACTTAGTACACAAATTGCCCCATTTTTGATACCGACAGAACTGAATATGCATGTTTTGGATTCATCAGAATTATGAAGCCTGGATCATAAACTCTTAAGAAACCTATCCTGGAAGTCAAAGGCAGTTCAAACCATTGGCAAATATCTGATAGCAGAGGCTTCCTGCATTCTAAATACCATGTAATTTCTTTCTTGAAAATGAAGCTGATTCTTTGCCCTCAGGGTCCCTCATCTAATAAAACTGCATAAAAGTGGACACTCCTTTCATTCTCTCATCTCTCTACTTCAGTTTGCTTATCAGTAAAATGGGGTAATACAAGTCACATGACTGTTGCTACGAATTAGTTTAGTTAGTACACTGAAAGCACTTAGTTGGTGCCTGGTATTGGGAAGTGCAAAATAAATATCAATCTCTATTAAATTTTTACATTAGCCTTTGGCACAGCCCTAGAGAACTGCTCTGTAGTCTCCAAACAAATGATGTTCTTCAGAGCATTTGTATTTTCCACATGTGTTTTCTTCTACCTAAATCCCTGTGTCTTCTCTCTTTCTTTTATTGCCTGGCAAACTCTTAGTCATCCTTCAAAACCTATCCCAAAAGTCTCCTTTGTGATGCTCTCCTACTTTTCAAAGCCAAAGATAAATTCTCATTTTCTCTGTTTTTATAGTACTCAACACAAACCTCTCTCATGGCATTACCCCATAGTACTGAGAGTCTATTCAGCCCAACAATGAACTGTGCATCCACATAATCCTGAGTTCTTATACCTGGAAGTCATGCAAAAAATGTTTATTGGGTAAAGAGATAGAAAGCAGAATGATCTGGTTGCAAACTGGGAAAGGCTTAAATTCAGACTTTATTGTAAAGAAATGCCCACAAGAAGGCAAGAGGTGCTTAAGAATGATAAAAGAAATCTCATTTGGAAGGGCACACTAAAAGTTTTAGCCCTGGGATTATGACTCAGTGGCAACTCAGCAAGGATTCTGCTCCCACCAGCCAATAAGGTCCACAGAAAAGCCATGAGATCAATGGTTCTTGGCTTCACTGCCTTCCCTCTTGGAAGATGTCTTTCAGCTTTTCATACCCAAATACCCAAATACCCAATACCGGATACCCACATTTCCTCTACCTGCTTAGGGATTCCTACCCTCTAGGCGTGCCATTCTCAATATTGCTCTCACTTCGAGCCTCCCCATCTTCTTACTTGTCTGATAGTCCTTCTGCTTAACATTTTAAAAAGATATATCCATGGTTTTTAACAACTTTATTGAGATATCATTGATATATAAGAATTATGTATATTTAAGGTGTACAACTTGAAGTTTTAATATATGTATACATATCCACAGAGTAGTGGAAGGAGACGGGAGCATTGGGGAGGTAGAGAGGACTGTCATCTTAAGTCCTATCTTAAGAATAAAGGGTACCGGGTACCTTTAAGGGTACAGGGTACTGCCATCTTTATCTCTTTGCTTTCTGGAGGGGCTTTGGACACTTCCACCTATGACTCCACTAGCCCATCCCATGGGAAATCCTATTTCAGCAAAGTTTAGAACAACTACTATGAAAGTGGCTTCTAGGGGTGTCTGGGTGGCTCAGTCAGTTAAATTGCCTTTGGCTCAGGGCATGATCCCAGGGTCCTGGGATCAAGTCCCGCATCAGGCTCCCTGCTCATCAGGGAGTCTGTTTCTCCCTCTGCCTGCCGCTTCCCCTGCTTGCACGCTCTCTCTCTCTCTCTCGTTATCTCTCTCCCTATCAAATGAATAAATAAAATCTTTTAAAAAAAGAAAAGAAAAGAAAAAAAGACAAGACAAGACAAGACAAGACAGCGGCTTCTTCACGTCCCTGCTTCTAGGCAAAGATGTGACTAATCATTCAGATGTCGATCATCTTGCTGTTAGTTGCCTTGTCCATGCAGGCTAGTCATAAATCTCTTACTTAAACATGTATGGATGGAATATCAAAATAATACTAGATTCCAGAACAGCAGTAAAACACATCAGTGATGATTACCGGCTCATTCACATCATTGAAGACTTCTTGATCATCTCTTCTCTGAACTGAGTAATTCTGATGTCTTGCTTCTAGCATCTCATGTTCTACATATTTGATCGTATTCTGGAACTTTCTTTTAGAGCTTTTGTAGGCCCTCATCCTGCATATAGTTGCAATCCCTTTCATTGCCTTATAAACAACCACTCCAAACCATTAGTCCACCACATTGCCCACTACTTCTCTCAAGTTTCTGAGAGAAACTGCTAGATCTAGATCTAGAAACTGCTGAGAGAAATCTGCTAGATCTTTCCATTTTTGGAGAACTTTAATCTTTGGAACCATCCTTCCCATATTGAGCCAAAGATTGTACTGATAGCCCAGGGAAATTCTCAATCAATGTAGATTATCCACCCTGTGACTATTTTTAAATTTTATTTAATTTAAAAATATTTTTATTTATTTAAGTAATTTCTACACCCAGTGTGGGGCTGGAACCTATAATCGCCCCAGATCAAGAGTTGCAAACTCTTCTGACTCAGCCAGCGAGGAGCCCCTATATATATATATATTTTTAATAGCCCTGGTTGACTTCTTCTCTGAGACCACAGGTCTTGCTCCTCTCCCTCACACCCATCAGTTGATTTGTGATTGGTGACACAAAATAATTCTTCCATGACTCTAGGCAGAACGTGCATGCACACAGATAATCATTGACAACATGACACTTTATAAAAGTGATAGTGACAAAAACACCACCACCAGATGGTACTGCCCGCATTTCTTTTTTATGAGGACGAGAGAAAATGTAAACAGTTAATATCATGCAGTGTTTTAGACCAGACAGTCCTTTCATATCCATTTCAGTACAATGCTTCCGATTGGTTTATCATTGCATCGTCAATTTGATCCAAAACTAAAACAATTTTACCCATTCCATTGCCTGAGAGAGAGGAGTGTGAGGCAGATAATTCAAGCTGACTGTGCCAGACACAAAGGTAATAATAGTACAGGCACTCCTTGGTTCCCCTTACGCTATCTCTCTTCCTTAGAGGAGGAAGGGACCGTAGCTGATACTAATTGTTATCCAGGAGAGGCTCAACGGAAGTGTTCCTTCCTCAACAAGGTCTCCTTATTTTGGTTTGGTGAAGGAGATTCCTTTGTCTGCCGTTTTCCCTGGGCGCCTCACAGAAAGAACGTTGTAAGTGCGAATGACAGTGAGACCCAGGGCTGGCTGTGGTAAGTCTGTGGGTGTGAGAAGATGGGGGGGCACTGAGGTGGGGGATGCAGTGGAGAAGCTGAGTTGAACTTCAGCATAGGTCAAGTAAACAACCATGGTATGAGCTGGTTTAGAGGAATAGAAAGGCTCTTTGCCCCCAAGCATCCCTTCTACCAGCCTGAAAGAATGACTGAAATGACCTCATTACCTATCCTACTTCTTTAATACATGGAAAACCTCTGATAAAATGTGAAGCTTTAATCGAAAAGAAGTATCATCTTAAGCTTAATTTAGCTCTGAGCCAAGCATAAGGAAACGGGACACCAGACAGGTAGGTTCTGATTAGTGGGAGCAAGTCAGGGAGGGTGGTTGCAGGAGAGAAGTCTCATATAAGGAGTTGCCAGAGCAATGGGTACAATGTGAGAATAATATGAGCCCAAGTTGGGGGATGTGAGGTTTGGAAGAGGTGGACTGACATCTAAGACGAGACTTACTCATTTCCATATTTTACTTCAGCCATCCGCAATCAAACTTGAATCTCACTTCACATGTCATTTACTCAGGGAAATCTTGAACTGTGGGTCCGGGTCAGATTCTCCACACTCTCTTTGATTCAGGGTACTTATCCCAGACTGCAGTCATACACTCAGTGGGAAAGTTTGTTGATTAATGTCTCTCTTGCCTGCTGGACTGTAGCCTCAGGAGAGCAGGAACAAGGTAGGGGACGGTGGGGGGGTGGCTGGTGTTGCTCATCACTTTATTCTCAACATCTGGCATGGGGCTTCCTGCACTGTGATTAATTGTATGAATAGACAAACAAGCCAAAAAGAACACATTGCATAGCAAAGTAATTGCCAAGTGATACAGCAAAAGCAAATAGCCTAGGAATCTGGAAAGGGGAAAAGATCTGAAACCCTGATACTGTCATGGAATCATGGAATCTCAGAGCTGAAAACACCTTGGAGATTGAAAGTTTAGCCCCATTTAGCTAAGCACTGTATAATTTACTGCTTGCAATGATAGATCTTTCCATTTTTGGAGAACTTTAATCTTTGGAACCATCCTTCCCATATTGAGCCAAAGATTGCCCTTAGTTATCTCTACTTGCGGTTTCTAGTTCTGCCTTCTGGAATTAGCAGTTCAATAACAACAATGAAAATGTACCAAAGACTATGTGCCGGGCCCTGTATTAAGAATTTTGTGTGTGTTGTATCAGTTAGACCTTGAAAAGATCCTATTATTATTCACATTTTACAGGTGAGAAAACTGAGGCTCTGAGATGTTAAGGACCATCTTCAAGTTCACACAGCTAAGTAAATAGTAGAGCCAAGGATCCAAACGCAGGTCTGTGTTATTAAATCTAAGCTCTCATCTTTCACACTCCATTGTTGTCAGAGTCATTTTTCTACATGACATCCCAAATATGTGTCAGCAGTTGTGATACCTGTCCTATGACAATTCTAACTATATTGTTGTTCAGTTGTTCACATGTCAAAATAGTAACAGCCACTGAAGTATTTAACCATGTGCCTTGCACTGTACTAAATTCTTTAATATTCTGTCTCACAACATCCTATAGAATTTGGAACAAATTGCCTAAGATGAGGCAGATGGTAAATGACAGAGTCAGGATTAAAACCTGACTCTCTTACACCAAAGGAAGGCTTATTTACTTATTTGTTTAAATATTATTTCTCAAGTTACCATCTTGACGTGGCTTAAAACTTAGATCCTCTTGAGAATAAATTTTTAAAAAACCATGAACTTAACCAACAGAACAAGAAATCAGATTATTGAAAAGAACAATAAAGTAAATATTTGCCAACTCTGATTAAAAAAAAAAACACATTGTTTTAGAAACTTAAGAATGAGAAAGGAAACATGGCAAAAGTTACACCAATGTTTTTTAAATTATGAGAGAATGCCATATATAAATTTATAACAATGAACTTTAACTTAAACAAAATTGATGATTTTCTAGGAGACTTACTGAAATGGTGTAGAAAACCTTACTTAGAGCAATAATCACATCAAAAATTGAAAAGGTAGTGAAAGATAACTTAAAATGGCATTGTGGAATGTTCCAGCTTTCCCACTTTCAGCAATGGAAGCTTGTTCAAGCCTGTTTTGTTTTGTTTTTAATTTTATTTATTTGGCAGAGAGAGAGAGAGCACAAGCAGAGGGAGCCTCAGACTGAGGGAGAAGCAGGCTCCCAGCTGAGTAGGGAGCCTGACATGGGACTCAATCCCAGGACCCGGATAACTTTGGTAGAGAACTGAAAACTATTAAAAATATTTGTATATAAAAATGGAAATTTAGAATTGAGAGATTCAATAACTGAAATTAAGAACTCAGTAGATTCAACAGCAGACTAGATTAACACTGCTGAGAGAAATAATTGAAAGATAGGCAAAAGAAATCCAAACTGAAGTAGAGTAAAAAGATGATTGACAATAGACAGAAGAACATAGACTGCTAGAATGGGTGAAAAGACCTAGTACACATTTAACTGAAATCCCAGGAGGGAAAAAAATGAGGCAAAAACTGTATTTGACTGAGAGTTTCCCAGTGAAATAAAACATCAAGCCATGTATTTAAGAAACCCTTTGAATATTAAGCAGAATAAATCAAAGAAAGCCAACCTGAGGCCCATTGTAGGAAATCTTCTAAAATATATCTTAAAAGCAGCAGAGGAAAAAAAGACAGATCACCTTCAAAAGAGCAAAAACAACACTGATACCTTCTTCTCAAGACAAACTAAAAAAGCTGAAAGATAATTGAATGATGTCCTCAAAGGGCTGAAGAAAATAATTGGCAATCTAGAATTCTATACCTGGCAAAATATACTTCAAAAATAAAGGTGAAGTAGAGAAATTTCAGACAAGTAAAAATCTAAGAAAATTTACTCACAAACCTACACTAAAAGAAATAGAAAAGGGAATTTTTCAGTGGAAGGAAAATGGTTCTAAATGGAAGCACAGAGATTCAAAAAAAAAAAAATGAGAAACATAAGAAGGGAAAACATATGAGAAAATGTAAATAAATATTAACATATAACAATAAATGTAAATAAATATTAATAATTAAAACATAATTTTGTTAAGTTCAAATAAATTCGAAATTTTCCAACAAGAATAGTATAAAAGTACAAGGAGATCAATGGAGTTAAAGTGTTCTAAGGACCTGCAATTGTCCAGAAAAAAAAAGTACTTACTTATATTAGACAATAATAAGATAAAGATTGTAGGTTATAATCTCTAGGGCAAATTGTAAATATATATGTGTGTGTATTCTATTAGCTTATTTTATATATATATATATATATATATATATATACACACACACATATTAACAAATAACATTAACATATAACTTATATAGTTAAATATATACATATTTTCCAAACTAATAAAAATTGAATAAAACAAATATTATCCAAAAAGTTAAAAAAAGAAAAACATGGAATGTGCTGTTTCTGGGACTCTAATTGCCCATACATTACAGCTTTCACCTATCTTATTGTCATATTCTCTTTCTATATATTATGTATCCTTTTGTTTCCTCATTGCTTCCACCTATAATTAATTTCTGACCTATTTTTCCATTCAGTTATCCTCTTCTCAGCTGTGTCTAATCTGCTGTTAAGTAGTAAGAGGATGTATTTTGACACAAAGGTGTCTATAATCACATTAAATGTCCAACTGACAAAACAACTATTCTTGGACTAGATGAAAAACAAAATCTATATTCTTTACACAATAAATACCTTAAATATCATGATAAAGAAAATTTAAGAATAAATGAATGAAAAATAGCATAAAAATTCTAACCAAAACTTATAAGTGTATTAATATCAAAGTAAATTTTAAAGTAAGAAATATAGAGATATCTCTTTAGCAAGAGAAAAAGGAAGGATATTTTAGTATGATAAAGAAAGTCATTTTGCCAGGAAGATGTAAAAATTATGTTAATATTTACTGAAAGAAAATCATGATCTCAAAATATATAAAATAACCATTGGCAAAACTTAAAGGAGTAATAGACAAATTCATAATTATAATGGGAGCTATTTAGTGAAATTTTTATCAAAATATATCATATGCATAAAATCACGCAAATTATAAGTATAAAGCTCCATAGCGGGAGATTTTAACATTTAAGCAGACAAAAACCAATGAGTACATAAAAGATTTTAAAAACATAATTAAAAAATGACTTAAGTTACATATAGAGTACTATGCCCAATGACTGTAGAATCCATTTCAAATGCATATGGACTTGGTAAAACATATATGCTAAAGTTGTATGCTAGTTTGCAAAGCAGGCCTCAAAACATTTTCAAATTATGAAGAATATGTTCTGGCCACAGTAGATTAAACAATAACACAAAGATAATAAGAAAATCTCCATATAATTGAAATTAAGTAATATGATTCTAGATAACCCATAGGTCAAAGAAGAAATAAATGATATTTTAAAAATTAAATTATATACAAGTATATAGCCTTAAGTTAATATATTACGGGAAAAAGAAAGTTAATTTGAGAATCAATGATCCTATATATCAATAAGAAAAAGATAGAAAACCAAGTGGGGGGAAAATTGGGCATAGTCACAAATAGGCAACTACAAAAAAGTTAGCCAAGCTTCCAAAAAAATAAGAAAACGTGCTCAATTCCGTTATCACGATAGCAAATTTAACCACATTGAAATGCAACTATACACCAACCAAAGTGACTAAAATATTAATTAAAAGAAGACTCATAATACCAAGTGTTGGTGGGCATACCAAACAACTAAAATTCCCATATAGTACATTAGGAATATGTCTATACAATCATTTTGGAAAGTAGTTGTTAGGACCTATTAAAGATCAACACATGCATACTCACTGAGCCTACTTTTTCATTTTTAGTAGAAATGTGTATGTGTATGACCAAAAGACATGTACAAAAATGTCCAAAGTAGAATTATTCATCATAGTCTAACATCAAAAACTATCCAAATATCCCTCAGTAGCAGAGTGGATAAATAAATTGTGGCAAATTTTATATAATGAAATATAGAAAAACTATAATGAACAAATTCTTGCTTCACACCACAAGAAGAATCTCACTAAGCAAAAGAACACAGAAGTACGTATACTGTATGATTTTATTTATATAAAATGCAAAATCAGGCAAAACCAATATCTGTACTATCATCTCAATTTTTTCTTTTAATTTAAAGCTGTTCTTAAAAGTAAGGTTTAGGGACTCCTGTGTGGCTCAGTTTATTAAGTGTCTGCTTTCTGCTCAGGTCATGATCCCAGGGTCTTGGGATGGAACCTGACATCAGGCTCCCTACTTAGTGGGGAGTCCCCTTCTCCTTCTCCTTCTGCCCCTCCCCCTTGCTACTCCCCCTGCTCATGCACTCTCTCTCTCTCTCTCTGTGTGTGCTAAATAAATAATTAAATAATCTTTAAAAAAAAAAAAAAAAGCAAAGTCTTTTTTAAAAACCAGTAAACAAACAGTATAAACAATAAAAACTGCAAACGACCAGAAAGCTTTCCTTGGGTGATGGACTTAGAATTTTCAAATACCCTTTTTTGGTGTTTTCTGTATATTTAAAAGTTTTCATAATGAATATGTATTACTTTGTCCATTAAAAAAAATAAAATTTAAAGCCACAGCAAATACAAAGTATCACAGTTTTGTGTCCTCCACCCACTCACTCTTTCTCAGACCTTCACACAATCTACCTGGTTGGAGGTAAAGGGACCAGCTGCAGTCTTCTCAAACCCTAGGAGAGGAACCTGGAGTGAGACAGTAAAAAGGAAAGATGACACCTGTCTGGAACACAGTTGTTTACTTTAACAAGAAATTGTGCAAACAGTGCACTTAACACCTATGCTCATCAGAGTATTAGTAGGGTAGTCAATCTCAATATCCATGAACAGATGAATGGATAAACAGGTTGTGGTACATTCATACAATGGAATACAATTCAGCTCTAAAAAGGAAGGATGTTCTCACACGTGCTACAACATGGATGGACCTTAAAAACAGGCTAAGTGAAAAAGCCAGTCACTGTAGATCAAATGATGTGTGGCTCCATCTATGTGAAATATCCAGAATCGAATCCCTAATGGTCAGCAAGCAGATTGGTGGTTGCCAAATGATGGAGGGAGGGGGATATGGGTAGTAACATTTTAATGGGTACAAGGTAGGTTTCCTTTTGGAGTGATGAAAATACCTTGAAACTAGGGAGAGGTTGTGGTCACCCAGCATTGGGTATGTACGAAATGCCACTGAATTGCTCACTTTAAAATGGTTAATTTTCTGTTCTGTGAATTCCCAATAAAAATTTTTAAATCCTCTATAAAATGTTAAAATATGAAAAGAAAGGGTAGAGGTGAGCCCCAAAGGGACCCTTCCTCTGCCTGGGGCCGTGTGCACCCCAGTTTTGAAACTGCTCCATGCCTTGTGAGAGAATTCACATGAAAAACAGATTCTTTGGCTCATACTCTAAGGACTTCAAAACCCACTTGCAAAGAAAGGTGGGTACGTGTGCCAGATGGAGTTAGAACAGTGGAGACACAGGCATGCAAAGTTTTGGAGAAGGCTAAAATAGCTGGAGGGGAGAAAAGTAACTCCCAGGTCAGAATGACAGCTCCAGATCCAGAAAAAATCTGAGTTTGCCTCAGAGCTCAGTTCCTAGCTGTGAGAATCTCTTCCTCTCTTTGAGCATCAGTTCTCCGTATGCAAAATAGGGATGCCGATAGACCATGACCTCATCCCAAATCCCCAGTCCCCAGAAGCTCTGAAAGTAAGTTCTACTGCAAGTTCGGTGGAAACCCCATTGGTTACACAACCTGCCTGACCTGAAGTAAAGCTGTTTATAGTCTTTATTTATTCCACTGAATATGAATATTCATACATTTCACCATAGAAATATTACTGCATTTGATTAGAACATGCTACCCCAGACCCAACTGTACTATATATTTAGTAAATGTATAGTACAGGCACACCTCATTACTAATGTAATGTCTATAAAGTAAATAAATTAGGGGCACCTGGGTAGCTCAGTGGGTTAAGCCTCTGCCTTCGGCTCAGGTCATGATCTCAGGGTCTTAGGATCGAGCCCCGCATTGGGGGGGGGGGGGGCTCTCTGCTCAGCGGGGAGCCTGCTCCCCCCCTCTCTGCCTGCCTTTCTGCCTACTTGTGATCTCTCTCTCCCTGTCAAAATGAATAAATAAAATGTTTTAAATTAATTAATTAACTAATTAATTGCAAAACTCATCTGGCCCTGAGGACCTGTAAATGCTAAAATGTATTAAATGCTTGCTATTTTCTAGGCATGGTGCTTCATGCTTTGCCTACATATTCTCATTTGATGCACGTAAAATCTGTCACAAATTGGAACTCAGTAAATGTGAGCTGTCAGTTACAGAGTGGCATTAATGTGGGAAGTCACCATAGAAAAAGTATCCTTCTACCAAGGTTTAAAAAGGTGATAAATTGGGAGGGGATGGTGGATAGCATGGGAAAGGTTGCTACAAAAGGTGGGAGGAGTGGGCTGTTTCTATTCTCAATTTTCCCCCATCCCAAGTGCTGAGGAAAGAAAACAGTGGGCAATAGGGTATGAACCCTTGGTGAGGAGTTTGGATTTGCTAATGGCTGGTAGGAGGGCCTGAGGAGGAAGGGCCATGTGTTGTGGATTTCACAGTGCAGCTGGAAACTGGATTTCTATCACTTTCCCTCACTCTAGCTCTGCCACACAAAAATCAAATGAAGATAAAATATAGACATTACTACGATGGAGAAAAAACCCCTATGTCGGTAGTTCTTTAAGAATACTGAATACAAAGGCTACATTCATTAAAGCCTTATTTTAAAAGGTGTCCTTCTCTGAAAACCTGAACATATTTAAATCTTAGCAATGTCACATCAAGGCATTCCTGAATAATTGAGAGAGAGCAAAAAGAAAAGCACTTATTTTGCAGAGTCGAAATTGAGGGGCACGGATTCAATATCTTGCCCAAGGTCACAGATCTGCTTAGAATAATGCCAGGAAGAGGATGCAAACATCCTTTCTTTCAACAATAGATTTATTCACCACCCCCAAGGGGCACTTAGAAATTGTTGAATCGAGAACAGTTCTGAGGAGGGATCATCAGAGAAGCCCGGCTCTAAATTCCAGTCCCCGGCACTGTTCGAAGTATCCTCTTTTATTTTAATTTATCCTATCCCAAGTTAAAACAGGCCATAGGGATCCAGAAGGTTCTCAAAGGAGACCCCACGAAGTGATTGGCAAAGAAAGACAAAAGGGTTGTACCTCTGTCTCTCTGGCGTGAGACAGAATCAGACTCCCAGCCTAACTTAACCACCAGCTCCTTGATGGTCTTCAGGAATAACTTCTGTCGTCAAACAAAAGGATTTTATAGGTGACCTGACCTGTGCGGCATTTTTTAAAAGCCTTTAAAATATGATTTTGTGTCTTCTTCAATTTCTTTCATGAGTATTCTGTAGTTCCTTGAGTACAGATCCTTTACCTCTTTGGTTAGGTTTATTCCCAGGTATCTTATGGTTCTTGATGCTATAGTAAATGGAATCAATTCTCTAATTTCCCTTTCTGTATTTTCATTGTTAGTGTATAAGAAAGCCACTGATTTCTGTACATTGGCTTTGTATCCTGCCATGTTGCTGAATTGCTGTATGGGTTCTAGCAGTTTGGGGGTGGAGTCTTTTGGGTTTTCCATATAAAGAATCATGTTATCTGTGAAGAAAGAGAGTTTGACTTCTTCATTGCCAATTTGGATGCCTTTTATTTCTCTTTGTTGTCTGATTGTCGTTGCTAGGACTTCTAATACTATGGTGAACAAGAGTGGTGAGAGTGGGCATCCTTGTTGTGTTCCTGATCTCAACGGGAAGGCTGTGAGCTTTTTCCCATTGAGGATGATATTTACTGTGGGTCTTTCATAGATAGATTTTATGAAGTTCAGGAATGTTCCCTCTATCCCTATACTTTGAAGCGTTTTAATCAGGAACGAATGCTGGATTTTGTCAAATGTTTTTTCTGCATCAATTGAGAGGACCATTTGGTTCTTCTATCTTCTCTTATTGATTTGTTCTATCACATTGATTGATTTGTGAATGTTGAACCATCCTTGTAACCCAGGGATGAATCCCACCTGGTCATGTTGGATAATCTGTTTAATGTGCTGCTGGATCCTGTTTGCTAGGATCTTGTTGAGAATCTCAGCATCCATATTCATCAGTGATATTGGTCTGAAATTCTCCTTTTTGGTGGGGTCTTTGCCTGGTTTGGGGATGAGGGTAATGTTGGCTTCATAAAAAGAGTCCGGAAGTTTTCCTTCTGCTTCAATTTTTTGAAACAGCTTCAGAAGAATAGGTGTTATTTCTCCTTTGAAAGTTTGGTAGAATTCCCCAGGGAATCCGTCAGGTCCTGGGTTCTTGATTTTTGGGAGGTTTTTGATCACTGCTTCAATCTCGTTACTAGATAGCGGTCTATTCAGGTTGTCAATTTCTTCCTGGTTCAATTTTGGGAGTTTGTAGTTTTCCAGAAATGCATCCATTTCATCTAGGTTGCTTAGCTTATTGGCATATAACTGTTGATAATAACTTCTGATGATTGTTTCTACTTCTTTGGTGTTAGTTGTGATCTCTCCCTTTTCATTCATAATTTTATTAATTTGAGATTTCTCTCTTTTATTTTGGGTTAGTGTGGCCAATGGTTTATCAATCTTATTGATTCTTTCAAAAAACCAGCTTCTAGTTTCATTGATGTGTTCTGCTGTACCTCTAGTTTCTACCTCATTGATCTCTGCTCTAATCTTGATTATTTCCCTTTTTATGTGTGGAGTTGGTTTGATTTGTTGTTGATTCTCCAGTTCTTTAAGGTGTAGAGACAGACACAAAAAGATAGAAGACCATTTCATGCTCTTGGATCGGAAGAATAAGCATTGTTAAAATGTCTATACTGCCTAGAGCAATCTATACTTTTAATGCCATACCGATCAAAATAATCCTAAATTTTGTATTAGCAAATAATCCTAAAATTTGTATTGAATCAGAAGAGACCCTGAATTGCTAAGGAAATGTTGAAAAACAAAAATAAAACTGGCAGCATCATGTTACCTGATTTCAAGCTTTACTACAAAGCTGTGATCACCAAGACAGCATGGTACTGTCATAAAAACAGACACATAGACCAGTGGAACAGAGTAGAGAGCCCAGATATGGACCCTCAATTCTATGGGCAATTAATCTTCGACAAAACAGGAAAAAATATACAGTGGAAAAAAGACAGTCTCTTCAATAAATGGTGCTGGGAAAATTGGTCAGCTGTATGTAGAAGAATGAAACTTGACCATTCTCTTATACCGTACACAAAGATAAACTTGAAATGGATAAAAGACCTCAACGTGAGACAGGAATCCATCAGAATCCTAGAGGAGAGCATAGGCAGTAACCTCTTCGATATCAGCAACAGCAACTTCTTTCAAGATATGTCTCCAAAGGCAAAGGAAACAAAAGTGAAGATGAACTTTTGGGACTTCATCAAGATCCAAAGCTTCTGCACAGTAAAGGAAACAGTCAACAAAACAAAGAGGCAACCCACGGAATCAGAGAAGATATTTGCAAATGACAGTACAGACAAAAGGTTGATATCCAGGATCTATAAATAACTTCTCAAACTCAACACACACAAAATAGATAATCATATCAAAAAATGGGCAGAAGACATGAACAGACACTTCTCCAATGAAGACATACAAATGGCTATCAGACACATGAAAAAAATGTTCATCATCACTATCCATTAGGGAGATTCAAATTAAAACCACATTGAGATACCACCTTACACCAGTTAGAATGGCCAAAATTAGCAAGACAGGAAACAACATGTGTTGGAGGGGATGTGGAGAAAGGGGAACCCTCTTACACGGTTGGTGGGAATGCAAGTTGGTGCAGCCTCTTTGGAGAACAGTGTGGAGATTCCTCAAGAAATTAAAAATAGAGCTTCCCTATGTCCCTGAAATTGCATTACTGGGTATTTATCCCAAAGATACAGATGTAGTGAAAAGAAGGGCCATCTGTACCCCCAATGTTTATAGCAGCAATGGCCACGGTCGCCAAACTG
The DNA here is from genome assembly GCF_030435805.1 of Mustela lutreola. Lineage (NCBI taxonomy): Eukaryota > Metazoa > Chordata > Mammalia > Carnivora > Mustelidae > Mustela > Mustela lutreola. The sequence goes on from NC_081297.1 coordinate 45,933,490, forward strand.
TGGAAAGAACCAAGATGCCCTTCAACAGATGAATGGATAAGGAAGATGTGGTCCATATACACTATGGAATATTATGCCTCCATCAGAAAGGATGAATACCTAACTTTTGTAGCAACATGGATGGGACTGGAAGAGATTATGCTGAGTGAAATAAGTCAAGCAGAGAGAGTCAATTATCATATGGTTTCACTTATTTGTGGAGCATAACAAATACCATGGAGGACATGGGGAGATGGAGAGGAGAAGGGAGTTGAGGGAAATTGAAAGGGGGAGGTGAACCATGAGAGACTATGGACTCTGAAAAACAACCTGAGGGTTTTGAAGGGGCGGGGGGTGGGAGGTTGGGGGAACCAGGTGGTGGGTATTAGGGAGGGCACATATTGCATGGAGCACTGGGTGTGGTGCAAAAACAATGAATACTGTTATGCTGAAAAGAAATTTTTTAAAAAAACCTCTAACTCGGAAAAAATATATATGATTTTGGATATACAGAAAAGTTGTGAAAAATAATACAAAGAATTTGTGTATGTCCTTCATCCAGATTCCTCAAAAGTTAACAGTTCACCCTATTTACCATTTTCTTTCTCTCTGTGTATGTGTATGTGTATGTGTATGTGTATGTACACACACTTAAGTATACCGTATGAGAGTACGTTCCAGACATGACACCCTTTCAGCCCCATATACTTCAGAACATCTTTCCTAAAAACAAGACATACTCTGATATTACCGTACTGTAATTATAAAAATAAAAAAGTTGCATCAATAATGACACTACTATCTAAATTACAGACTTTCTAAAGATTTCACCAATTACTCCAATGACACCCTTTATAACAAAAGAAAATCCAGATGCTGATTGCATTCATTTACCACGTCTCTAATTTAGTCTCCCTTAATCTAGAACAGCTTCTCAGTTGGCGTTATGTTTCATGCCATAGATATTTTTGAAGACTCTAGCTCAATTCTTTTGAAGAATGGCCTTCGAGTTGGGTTTGTCAAATGTTTCCTGGTGGTTAGATTTTACTTATATGGCAAAAGTGCCACAGAAGTGATGTTGTGTTCTTCTTAGTACATCATTTCAGGAGGTACATAATGTCAATTTGTCCCACTATTGGTAATATTAATTTCAATTGTTTTTTAAAGGTGGTGTGTGCCAGGTTTCTCCACTGTAAAATGAATCCATTAGTTTCAACACTCATTGAGATTTCTCGCCTAAATCAATTATTATGAAGATGGTTGCCAAATGGTGATTCTCTTATCATTTTTCTAGATTTATTTATATCATGTTGAACTCATGGATTCTTATTAACAGTTTATATTCCTTTATTATTATTATTTATTTTTATACCCAAATTGTCCTAGATTCTCTAACATCTACTTTGTCCCTAATATTCTATGAGAAGTCTAAGCATTACCTGCTTGTAAACAGTCACCTTTTTATAAGGGTGATGTTTAAATTGGAAACCAAATGTTGAACCTCTCCCTAAAATTCACCAAAGAAAGAGACAACATGGTTGAGTGCCCAAGCCCTGAAAAAATGGTTTGAAAGCTTTGAACCTAAGTGTTTATGGGGTAGAAAGAAAGTAACTATATGAAGGGGGGTACCCATAAGGGCGGCTAAGTCCATGAACTGTAGAAACCTCTCTGATAGACGGTTGGTTTGAGTTTCCTGTTTCACTCAGGTTGTAGCTGAAGGTTATTTACTTAACCTTTTCCACAAGCTGAGTCTGATCACCCAAGCATCTCTTCCATTCTCAGATTTATTCTAACTACATCCAGTTGATTCCCACACTCTCCTACTTCTCCCTCTATCTCTACCCCCACCTAGCAGGAAATAGAGCCCCCGGCTCTCACTTGTGATGCTGAATGAATTACTTGGAAATAGTTTATTGAAGCATGTTGAATGGCACTTGCAACTTCTGGGGGTGGTTCTTGCGAGAAACAAAAACAAAACCTCACTGGGTAAAAGAACACAAATGTAATCTAAAGGGCTGCCCTTTGTGTTGGGTCATTCACTGGCCACTGTTATTTCAATTCCAACCTTTCAGGTAAATCTATATATTTATACGTTCAGGCTGATAAGGAACCATTCTCTTCTTAAACTGGGCTCCACTTAGGAAATAACAACGTGCCTGAAAACCATGCAGAATGGCTTAATGCCTTTGCCAAAACACGGCCATCTAAATGGGTTTAACATCTTGGGGCTGAGGCAGAAGACAGCAGATCACATGAGCCCGGGTAACCTGCATTTTCTGGACTCCCTAGACAGAATGAAGAGGTGGGGCATGTGGGAGGGAGCGGCCTCATTCCCTCCGATCACCCTTGGAAACTCAGCTTATGGCCGGGCACCACAGGAATCTGCACATGGGCTCTGAGGAGGCCAGGGAAGCCTGCACTTTAGCAGTGGCATTTAGATATTCCTCTGAAATGCTAATGAAGACTTGATTTCAGAATTGCTAACAAAGTTCTCAGACTTGTTAATGTATCACTCCCTCTGAAGGCCAGAGACAGCAACACTAACAAATGGCTTGAAGAACCCAAAAAGGAATTATTGCCTTAGTGAAAGACTTCCAGGGAAAGACAGTTTCTAGCTCTCCTTGAGGTCACATACTGCTCTCCGTCCTCTGGCAGCCAATACCTTGTTTGTTTCCTCTAACCTACATCTCTCCAACTGATTTTGGCCTAATAATTTCCAGCTCATCGCCCTTCTCAAAATACATACCCAAAGGCCTTCTCTCTTTTCAAGTTACCCTTTTCTTCTTAGATTAAGGAGAACAGGTGAGAAGGCAATTGTGGGATGAGGAAGACATGGAAATTGACATTGAATGCTGCTAGTGTCATGTTCTTTACGCCATGATTGCATTTAAGCCTCATGGCAAACGAGGTAGAACTAAAGAAACCGAGATTTGGAAAAAATGAATGACTTGCCAGGGCTCTGAAATTCAATCTTCTTTCCCTGTTCTGAGCTACCTCTAATGAATTTATAGTTAGAAGTTGGCTATAAGGAAATTATACAACTTTTAGGAAATTGTACAAATTCTTTGACCCTGATTTAGAGACAACAAAATAGAAGTGTCTGGATTTGCATGTGCGCAGATGTATACATAGTGAGAGATGACTATCCACGTGAATATACATACATAACCATGTATATTTGTGTGCAAACACACACACACACACACAAATCCCTATCTTATTGTTGAAAAAAACAGGTTCAGAGAAATTACATGATTTGCTGAAAGTCACACAGAAAGTCCTTCTGGAAGCGATAAGGATTTATATATGCTCCATCTCTTTATCTTCCCCTACCCTAACTAACCCACTTCCATTTGCCTTGTATGACATCACAATGGATCATTGCAGTCCTTATTTATTTCATTATAAATAATAGTTACAGGTGTACAACATGATTCATTATTCATTATATATCATGAAATAATCTCCATAACAAGACTAGTTAACATCCATCACCACATATAGTAACAATATAGTTACAATTTTTTCCCTTGTAATACAAACTTTTAAGATTTGTTCTCTTAGCAACTTTCAAAATATACAATGGAGTGTTACTAACTCAAGTCACCATGCTGTACATGACAGCCCCAGGACTTCTGTATTTTGTAACCAGAAACTCGTACCTTTTGACCCCCTTCACCCCCCATTTTACCCAACTCCTATAGCCCAACTCTGGCAACCAGCAATCAGTTCTCTGATCTATGAGTTTGTCTGTTGTTGGTGGTGGTGTTTTGTTTTGTTTTGTTTAGATTCCACATATAAGTAAGACCACATGGTATTTGTCTTTCTCTGATTGACTGCTTTCACTCAGCATGATGCCCCAGGACCATTCATATTGTCACAAATAGCAAGATTTCTTTCCCTTTTATGGCCAAATAACATACATACATACATACATATGTATATATGTCTATGTATATACACACATGTACATATATATACATATGTACACACACACATATATATGTATATATATATATATATATATCACATTTTCTTCATTCATTCATCAGTGGACACTCGTAGTTGTTTCCATTTCTTGGCTATTGTACATAATGCAGCAATGAACACTGGAGGGCTGCATATATCTTTTCAAGTTGGTGTCTTCATGTCCTTTGGATACATACACAGAAGTAGGAGTGCTGGATCATATGATAGTTCTATTTTTAATTTTTTAAAAAGATTTATTTCTTCATTTTGAGAGAGAGAGAGGAAGAGCATGCACACATGAAGGGGGCCCAATTTTTAATCAGATTAATTTTTTTTTACTTCTGAGTTATATGAGTTCTTTCTATATTTTGACTATTAATCTCTTATCAAATATATAGTTTATAAATAGTTTCTCCCATTTAGGATTGCCCTCTCATTTCACTGATGATTTCCTTTGCTGTGCAGGGCACTTTAGTTTGATGTAGTCCCAGTTATTTTGATTTTGTTGCCTTTGCTTCTGGTGTCAAATCCAAGACTTGTCAAGGAACTTCCTGCCTATGTCTCCTTCTAGGAGCTTCATGGTTTCAGGATTTACATCCAAGGATTTAGTTCATTTTGAGTGTCCTTTAAGATAATGGGACAGTTTCATTCTTTTGCATATACTGACCAATTTTCCCAATACCATTTGTTGACAAGATTGTCATTTCCCCATTGTATATTCTTAATTCCTTTCTCATGACTTAATTGAGCATATGTTTGTTTCTGGGCTCATTATTCTGTTCCACTGATCTATGTCTCTGATTTTATGCTAATATCATACTGTTTTGATTACTATATCTTTTGTAATAACATTTGAAATCAGGAAGTGTGAGGCTTCCAGCTTTATTCTTCTTTCTGAAGATTTCTTAGTCTATTCAGGGTTTTTCTGTGGTTCCAAACAAATTTGAGGATTGTCTGTTGTATTTCTGTGAAAAATGTCATTGAAATTTTGATAAGGATTGCATTGAATCTGTAGATTGCTTTGAGTAGTATAAACATTTTAACAATATTAATTCCTTCAGTCCATAAGCACAGTTTATTTGTGTCTTCTTCAATTTCTTTTATCAGTGTTTTGTAAATTTAAGTATACAGATCTTTCATCTCCTTGATTAAATTTATCCCTAGGTATTATAGACTTTTTGATGGAATTGTAATAGGATCGGATTTTCTTAATTTCTATTTCCAATTATTTGTTATAGGTGTATATAGATTTTGTATCTTGCAATTTAGTAAATTTCTTTATTAGTTCTGACAGGGTTTTTTTTGGTGGAGCCATTAGGCTTTTCTCTATATAATATCACACTTCTGCAAATAGTGACAGTTTTACTATTTCCTTTCTGAACTGGATGCCTATTGTTTCTTATTCTTGCCAAATTGTTCTGAGACTCCCAATACAATAATGAATAAAAGTGACAAGAGTGGCCATCCTTGTCTTGTTCCTTATCCTAGAGGAAAACTTTCAGCTTTTCATTGTTGACTATGATGTTGGCTGTGAGTTTGTCATACATAGCTTTTATTAAGTTGGGGTACATTTCCTCTATATCCACTTTGTTGAGAGAATTTATCATAAATGGATACTGAATTTTATCAAATACTGAATTTGTCAAATATTGAATTTGTCAAATACTGAATTTTGTCATCTATTATGATGATCATATAATTTTTTATCCTTCATTTTGTTAAAGTGGTGTATCATGTTGATTGATTTGTGGATGTTGAACTATCCTTGCATCCCTGGAATAAATCTCACTTGATCACGGTATACAATCCTTTTAATGTACTGTCTAATTCAGTTTGCTAATATTTCACTGAGGATTTTTGCATCTATGTTCATCAGAGATACTGGCCTATAATTTTCTTTTCTTTAGTGTCCTTGTCTGGTCTTGGTATCAGAGTTATGCTGACCTTATAAAATGAGTTGAGAAAGATTCCTTCCTCTCTACTTTTGGAAGAGTTTGAGAAAGATTGATATTAACTTTTCTTTAAATATTTGATAGAATTCGCCAATGAAGCCATCCTGTCCTGGACTTGTGTTTATTTTTTTCATTGTTGTTACAGTCTTTCATTTACTTAAACTCTCTGGAGCATTTGACCCCTTTCCTTCTAAGATTACTCTTTTCCCATGACTCTCACCATCCAAAATGTCCTAATTCTCTTCCAACTTCTTTGGCTGCTATTTTTCTTTCTCCCCTATGGGCTCTTTACCTTTTATCCAGCAATTAAATATTGGGTTTTATTAAGGAATTTCCTTCTCATTCTGTATTTTTACCTAAGGTGATCTAATCCTTTTTCCTCATAGAAATAAACCCTATTTTCCTCATAGAAATTTACCTTTAGTTTATACCTTTACTCTGATAGCCAGGTTTATATATTTAAATCCAACTGTCTCTTTCACTTACATGTTCAAAAGCAACTTGAACTTGAAATTTTCAAAATCAAATTCAGGATTTTTCTTCCTAAAACATACTTATTTTCCAATATTTCCTATTTCAATGAATGGAAACATTATCCACCTAGTTTAACAACTTGGAAATTAGGTGTCATCATTCCCCCCTTCATATGTGATATATCACTAAGTTTTTTGTCTCCTCTTTATTTCCAGCATCACAACCCAAATTGACTAAAGCTCTCTCACCTGTACTCCTGCTGATCTTCCAAATCCACTCTGGTTCCCTTCCATTTTGTTCTCTGTAGTGCAACCAGAGAGATATTTGTGAAACTTGAATGTGATAATGTCATGCTCCCTACTTAAAATCTTTAGTAGCTTCCCTTTCTCCCACTGTAGAACCTATAACTTTTGACATGGTCCCCCAAGTCTGCCAGATCTTTCCCTCCTGACTTCCAGCTCCTCATGCTCATTATTCTCCTCCTTCTGTAGATTCTAGCTACACCAACTTTCTTTCAGGTCTCCAAATATGCCTTGTCCCTACTCTTTGCAGGGCCTTTAGACATGCTGTTCGTACAGCCTGGAATACTCCTCTTCCTTCATCTTAGTAAGTTGTATACTCTATTTTAAATTTTTTAGGCGTTCTTCCCAGTCATAACAGCCTCAGGGAAGCCTTCTGTGATCTCTTTGACCTACCTGAATCTCCTTGTTATATGTTGTCATAGAATTAATAACAGTAGAAACTCTTTTTTTTTTTTTTAAGATTTTTATTTATTTATTTATTTGACACACAGAGAGAGAGATCACAAGTAGGCAGAGAGGCCTGCAGAGAGAGGGGGAAGCAGGCTCCCTGCTGAGCAGAGAGCCCGACATAGGGCTTGATCCCAGGACCCTGAGATCATGACCTGAGCTGAAGGCATAGGCTTAACCCACTGAGCCACCCAGGCACCCCCAATAACAGTAGAAACTCTTAAACAAACTCTACATAACTGAATTCCAGATTCACCTACTCTTTCCACCTCTCTGTGAAGCATACTGATTGACTCCTATGGTGCTTTGAATGCTGGAAGCATTCAACTTTAATTTAGTTGGACATTTTTACTTCTCTCTTGTTTAGTGTTTGCTTATCAAGAGTCTTTTGTATTTTTTCCTGAATCAATTCATTCTAGTTGTATGTGTTAATTGTAATTTATATAATTGAATTTAATATTACATAAGCCAATGAAATGTGAAAACAAAAACATATTCATTTATATTAAAACCCAGTTGAATAATTTAGAAAGAGTTGATAAAGGTAAGATACCAAAACTTTCTTAGGAGTGAGTGAAACAATTCTAAAATGTTGGAGAAAGGATTATAAAACTCCAGAAGAATTCTGCAGTCAGATTTCTTTTCAACTCTGTCTTTAACTTCCACCTTCACTTTAAAGAAGTAAAAACAGGAAATCACAGATGATGCATTAAGGGTGTGTTCTATATAAGAAAGATGACAGGAAAAAAGGCGTTGGCCTATGTCAAAAGACTCATGCAGTTGTGTGTGTGCATGTGTGTAACTATATATATATATATATATATATATATATATATATATATGTTCTTGGTTAAAATAATTATTTTGCTAAGTATTTTTTTAATGATCCCTTCCACCAGTAGTTCAAGACCTATGCAGGTAATTACACTGGTATACTCCCAACATGACTGATTGTAGAATCCGGAGTCCAGTATAAAGCGAAAATGTGGGGCTTCCTGTTCCAAACATATTAAGAATTTCAACATGGTGACAGCAGAACATTAAACCAAGTGTGGAGCCTGTCTAAGTGTAGGGCCCTGTAAGCCTGCACAGTCCCATAGCATGGAGCTAACTCTGATTCCCATCTCCCAGCACAGAACTTGGCATGTAGAGAATGATTCTTTGACTCAGTAGGTATTCATGGAGGGCTTTCAATGTGTCAGGCACTACTCTAGACTGTAAATACAGTACGTATGAGACAAAATCCCTACCCTCTTGGAGCTTGATTTCTATTGACAGTGTTAGGAAGTCAGGGGAGATATATAATAATTGTTAAAGAAGTAATAGATGTGGCATATTAGAAGATTTTAAATGTTATAGAGACAAATGAAACAGGGAAGAGGAACAGTATCAGAGATAATATTTGTTGCATGAATGCAATGACCGTCCAGCCAAAATCCAAAGGAGACTAATATGGCAAAATAAATCAAAAATGAGGAAAAAAAAAAAAAAAAAAAAAAAAACAGATGCAGGGAAAATAAGAATATAAGCAAAAAAAAAAAAAAAAATCTAAACCATAATCAAAAATAAAGTCAGTTCGGGCGCCTGGTTGGCTCAGTGGTTAAGCCGCTGCCTTCGGCTCAGGTCATGATCTCAGGGTCCTGGGATCGAGTCCCGCATCGGGCTCTCTGCTCAGCAGGGAGCCTGCTTCCCTCTCTCTCTCTCTCTCTGCCTGCCTCTCCGACTACTTGTGATCTCTGTCAAATAAATAAATAAAAATCTTTAAAAAAAAAAAAAAAAAAAAAAAAAAATTTAAAAAAAAAAAAAAAAAAAAAAAAATAAAGTCAGTTCTATTTAGGCTATCAATATGGTTCTGAGCTTCCGGGTAACCAAAGCAAAAAATAAGAGATGATCAATCATATGATTCTCATTATCAGAAAGGAACAAGCATGCTAATGTCTTAGGATTAAAAGAGATCTTTATTTTGGTGAAGTCCCGATAGTTCATTGTTGGTTTTGTTTCCCATGCCTTTGGAGACATGTCTAACAAGAAGTTGTTGTGACTGAGGTTGAAGAGCTTGCTGCCTGTGTTCTCCTTTAGGATATTGATGGATTCCTGTCTCACATTTTATCATATGGTTTCACTCATGTGTGGAATATAAGAAACAGTGCAGAGGAACATAGGGGAAGGGAGGGAAAACTGAATGGGAAGTCATCAGAGAAGGAGAAGAAACATGAGAGACCCTTAACTATAGGAAACACACTGAAGGTTGCTGGAGGAGAACTGAATGGGGGGATGAGGTAATTGGGTGATGGGCAGTAAGGAGGACATGTGATGTATACACATCATGGGTATTATACGCAACTGATAAACTGTTGAACACTATACCTGAAACTAAAAAAAGAGATAGCTGTTATATCTCTTACTTCCTTATGGAACCAAATGATATTGCAGCTGTGAAAATAGCTTAAACATAAGGTACTATGATGTGCAGTGACATTACAAGATGTCCTGGGTCCACCCCTTTCTCTATTCTTGCCTAACACCCAGTTCCACTCTGATGGGGGCTGAAGCTCCTGAAACTTTTCCTTCAGTTCCTCCTAAGGACCCCAAGACCCCAAATAGGAACAGCCCCAAGCAACCAGGGGGTCCATCCTCAGCAAAATGGACAAGTCTTATACACAGAAAGACCCAGAGCCAAGTAACTGCTGGCTAAGAACAGAAAAAAAAAAAAAAAATAGCCACACACACTCAGCTTCCTGCCATCCACCCCTCTTCCTCAGCCTCTCTCACTCCACATGTCTTGGTCTTTCTCTCTGCACTCCCTTCTCCTTACCAACACCACAATGTACTCAAAGGAAATCCTATTCATTTTACTTTTCACAGAGGCAAGTGGTTTAACAGGACAGACAACTGAACAAAGAAGCAACACGAACAGACAAGTCCTTTGTCTATTCGTCTTTCTTTGTGTCTGCCACGTTGTGTCTGTGTGTCTCTCTCTCACACACTACAAACCAACTAAAGATGTACGTGTACTTCAGAGACAGTCTGATGGGAAACAAATAAATAAAAATTACCAGCCACCTTGACTAATAAATTGTCTTTTACCTATATGGAAAAATAACAACAACAACAAAAAAAAAAAACAAACAAAAAAAACAAAACAAAAAAAAACCTAAAACCTCATGAGGTCAGAAACATCATAGGACGTTTCTCGGAGAAGTTAATTTCGTGACTTCCTTATACATTCTTTTGAACAGTGAGCCCCGAATTTCCCTCAGCCACCTGTTTGAGGTTTTTCAGATACTGAAGATCAACCCGTGGAGACGGGCTCGATCCAACGAGAGAGCTCTCTGAGCATTTCCACCAATGCTGTTGTCAGACTATGACTGGTGCCATTTGAATTTCTCCATGAAATATGAAAGAAGAATGGTCCACCAGCCATTGTTTCTGACATTGACAGTTGACAGCAGCTCCTCCAATGGGTATCCAATGAGGTATTGAAGGGACACCATTAATGAGGAAGAGCTTGCTGCATACAGGATTTCTATTTTAGGCCTCCTGCTAGTAAATAGAAGTCTGTTTCCACTGACTTGAGTCTGGGACATTCTCTAGCTGCACAATGGCTGTTTGAAGCATACCTTAAATGTGGTCTCTGATACTCTGAGCTGTGGTACGTGTGGTTAGGTCTCTTTCTTTTTCTCTATCACGGTGGAATTGGAAACTTCTTCAGGGCTTGCACCATGTTCACGTGAACAAGATGAGGTTTTGGGGGCTAGTGAATTCCGCCACTCACAGCCTAGCTCGGGTGCTCTTGTATCTGATCATTCAGAAAGTACGTCCTCTTCTCACCGTCTCCTTCTCTGGGAGCCTGTGTCCACCAGCTTCCCACCTCCCAGGACAGGGCCTCAACCTCACTTCTTTGTTGGAGACCCACAGCACTCAGCCATGGGTATTTGACCCTGTTCCCTGAGCTGGATGCTTGTGGATGCCCTGTTGACACCAGCCCCAGGAGATCCCCACAGTTGACTAAGAAATTTGTGAGCATTTGCAGCTTGTTTCTACCTTGAAGTGTCCCACCTGTCTCCAGATCCTGTTAATTCACTCTGAAATTCTTTTTTCTCTCTTCTTGTTGCCACTGCCTTAGATTAAGTCCCCACTATAGTCCACTTGAATTATTACAATAACCCACTCACTTTCCTGTCATCTGGCTCTGGTTTCTTATCCATCCTCAGTTTGCCAACATAGTTACCATTCTCCTTGTCCTGTGTAACCCTTAGAACCATAACTTCCCCTCCAAATCAGGGTTTCTCAACATTGGCCCTATTGACATCTGAAGCCAGATAATTCTTTACTGTGGGTAGCTGGTCTTTAATTGTAGGATAGCAGCATTTCTGGCCCCTACCCATTTGATGCTAGTCGTATCTGCCCGCAGGTATGACAACAAATGTTTCCAGATGGTCCAAATATCCCTAAGGGGCAAAGGTGCCTGCTGCTTTCAGTCCTTTTTAACTATATCCCTCAAGTTTTATTAGGTAGGATTTCAGATTTTGTTCTAAGTATTTGTTCATCTCTATTAACAATTTTTCCTTGACCTATGGATTGGGGACAAATGCTTTAAATGCTGAACTTACATTGTTCCTGTTTCAGTTACTTTTTTGTCGTTCATTAAAAACTTTTTGCTTTTGGTCAGAAAGGTTGGGTTATGTGATATTTAGCCTTTGACCCTTTTTTGAGCCTTGCTTTGTGACTTAGAACCTTCTTAATTTTCGCAAACATTTCTTGAGTGTTTGAAAAAATATACATTCTTCATGCTTTGTGACTTAGAACATTAATTTCTGCAAACATTTCTTGCACGTTTGAAAAAATGGACATTCTTCAGTTGTTGGGTGCAAGATTCTCCATACGTTAGACCAATCTTGTTCATTACCTTATTCAGATCTTATAAATTAAAGCCAATTTTTTACAGGTTTATTTATTTATTTTAGAGAAAGAGAGCACCTGAAAGAGTAGGGGGAGGGGCAAGGGAGAGGGAGAATCTCAAGCAGACTCCCTGCTGAGTGTAGAGCCTGAGGCAGGGCTCAATCTCATGATTCTGAGATTCTGACCTGAGCCAAAACCAAGAGTTAAGTTGAACACTAACCAACTGAGCCACCCACGCACCTCAATCACTGCCAATTTTTATGTCACTTTATCAATTACCAGAAAGGTGTATTTTAAAATATCTTATAGGAAAAATATTAAAAATAAAATATCCTACAAAGATTTGTCAACTCCTCCTTGTAATTCAGTTGATTTTGCTTTTATATATTTTGAGAGTCTGTAATAGATAAATAGAAATTTGTGTTTGTTATATGTTCTGATGAATTGTTCCTTTTATCATTATATAATGATCTCTCTTTTTTTGCCTTAAAAACTTTTACTCTGCAGCAGTTGTAATAGCTGCAGTTTGGTCTTGATTAGTACTTGCCTGGTATACTTCTTTTTGCCCTCTTACTTTCCACCTTATTGAATCGTGCTGCTGGTGTAGGTATATTTTCAGAAAACAGCAGAAACAAGTTTTCTTTCTCCATTTTTTTTTTAACATCAAATGGGACAATTGTCTTTTAACCAGTGAGTCTAATCCACTTAAATGTATTGTGTTTCCTAAGATATTTGGGTTTATTTTCACAATTTCTTTTTTGTACTTTCTATTTACTTTGCTTTGTGAAATCCTTTTCTGGGTCTTTTCCTGTCTTCTTTTGGATCAGATTTTCTGTACGTCTCCCTTTTCCTCCATTACTTTCAAAATTACATGTTGTTTTTACTCTTTTTGTGGCTAACCTTCAACCTTTATTAAGCATATTGGCCCAAAAGTCTAAATATCACTACCTTTTTCCAAATGACGTAAAGAATTAAGAATGTTTTAACTTTACATATTATCACCATCCAGAATTTTGGGTATTTCTACCTGACTTTTCTACATCTAAATTTTATTGTTGTTGTTGTTGTTGTTATTGGTGCTATTTGGGGGAACGAATGCATTTTTTGGCTTTGCCTAGATGCCTACCAACCTCTTTGAATTATCTTTTCTTCTTGCTTCTGAATTTTCCCCTCTGGGTTCAATTTCTTCTTTCCTAAAATGCATACTTCTAGAAATCCTCTCCACAAGAGTCGTTGAATAGTAAATTCTCCTGGTTATTGCTTAAAAATATCTTTATTTTCTCTTGTTCTTAGATGATTGTTGAAAGATGTAAAAATGAAGGTTAATTTCTCTCCGCACTTTAAAAATCTATTCCACTGACTTCTGGCTTTCATTACTGCTTTTGAGAAGTCATTCCTTTGTGAACAATCCATATTTCTCTCTTGCACTCTTAAGATCTATTTATTTTATTTTATTTTTTAAGATTTTATTTTTTAATAACCTCTATACTTAACCTGGGGCTTGAACTCAGAGTCCTGAAATCTAGAGTTGCCTGTTCTACCTACTGAGGCAGCCAGGCTTTCCCCATTTGGGGTTTTAAAATTTTTTTTCTATGATGTTACTTAGTATAGATTTAATTTTATCTTTCTTAGAACTCATTTCCTGCCTCTGCAGATTCATTTCTTTCGTAGATTCTAGAAAGTTCACGGGCTTTTTCTCTTTGGTTATTTCCTCATTTTCTTAATATTCTCCTCCTGAAATTCCTATTAGTCATATGTTTACCTTCAGTCTAGCCTTCATGTCTCTTAATCTTGTTTTTGTATTTTTTACCTCTTTATGTCTCTGCTACATTTCATGCAGCTTTTTGAAAGATGCCAGTTCTTAAACTCTCACTTTTGCTTTGTTTAACCCATGTCAACTACTATAATTTTTTTATGAACATATAATGTATTTGTTTCAGGGGTACAGGTCTGTGATTCACCAATTGTGATTACACAATTCACAGCACTCACCATAGCACATGCCCTCCCCAGGGAGGCTGCATCACCCAGCCACCCCATCACTCCCATACCCTTCCACTCCAGCAGCCCTCAGTTTGTTTCCTGAGATTGAGAGTCTCTTAGGTTTGTCTCCCTCTCTGATTTTGTCCCATTTCATTTTTACCACTCTTTCCCCATGATCCTTTGCCTTGTTTCTCAGATTCCACATATCAGCAAGATCATATGATAATTCTCTTTCTCTGACTGACTTGTTTTGCTTAGGCTAATACTCTCTAGTTCCATCCACATTGTTGCAAATGACAAGTTTTCATTTTTTTAAATATTTTATTTATTTATTTGTCAGAAAGAGAGAGAGAGAAAGCACACAAGCAGGCAGAGAGGCAGGCAGAGGCGGAGAGAGAGGCAGACTCCCCGCCGATCAAGGAGCCCGATGTGGGACTCGATCCCAGGACCCTGGGATCATGACCTGAGCCGAAGGCAGCGGCTTAACCCACTGAGCCACCCAGGCATCCCGACAAGTTTTCATTTTTGATGGCTGCATCATATTCCACTGTGTACATATGCCACATCTTCTTGGACATCTAGGCTCTGTCCATAGTTTGGCTATTATGGACATTGTTGCTATAAATATTGGGGTGCATGTGCCCCTTCAGATCACTAAATTTGTATATTTGGGGTAAATACCCAGTAGTGAAATTGCTGGGTCATAGAGTAGCTCTATTTTCAACTTTTTGAGGAACTTCCATGCTGTTCTCCAGCATGACTGCACCAGCTTGCATTCCCACCAACAGTGTAGGAGGGTTCTTCTTTCTCCACATCCTTGTCACATCTGTCATTTCCTGACTCGTTAATTTTAGCCATTCTGACTGGTGTGAGGTGGTATAACACTGTGGTTTTGATTTGTATTTCCCTGATGCCAAGTGATGTTGAGCACCTTTCCATGTGTCTGTTGGTCATCTGGATGTCTTCTTTGCAGAAATGTCTGGTCATGTTTTCTGCGCATTTCTTGATTGCATTATTTGTTCTTTGGTTGTTGAATTTGATAAGTTCTTTACAGATTTTGTATCTTTCCAAGTATCTTCACCCATTCTGTCAGTTGTCTTTTGGTTTTGTTGATTGTTTCCTTTGCTGTGCAAAAGCTTTTTATCCTGATGAAGTCCCAACAGTTCATTTTTGCCCTTCCTTCCCTTGCATTTGGAGATGTTTCTAGG
This sequence comes from Mustela lutreola, assembly GCF_030435805.1. NCBI lineage: Eukaryota > Metazoa > Chordata > Mammalia > Carnivora > Mustelidae > Mustela > Mustela lutreola. The sequence continues at coordinate 45,948,706 of NC_081297.1, forward strand.
AAGAAGTTGCTGCAGCTGAGGTCGAAGAGGTTGCTGCCTGTGTTGTCCTCAAGGATTTTGATGGATCCCTGTCTCACATTCAGGTCTTTCATCCATTTTGAGTCTATTTCTGTGTGTGGCTTAAGGAAATGGTCTAGTTTCATTCTTCTGCATGTGGCTGTCCAGTTCTTCCAATACCACTTGTTGAAGAGACTGGTTTTGCCCCCCATTGGACATTCTTTCCTGCTTTATCAAAGATTAGTTGACCATAGAGTTGAGGGTCTATTTCTGGGCTCTCTATTCTGTTCCATTGATCTATGTGTCTGTTTTTGTGCCAGTACCATACTGTCTTGTAATAGAGCTTGAAGTCTGGAATTGTGATGTCGCCAAACTTGGTTTTCTTTTTCAACATTCCTCTGGCTGTTCGGGGTCTTTTCTGGTTCCATACAAATTTTAGGATTATTTGTTCCACTTTTGTGAAAATAGTTGATGGTATTTTGATAAGGATTGCATTAAATATATAGATTGTTCTGGGTAGCATAGACATTTTAACAATATTTGTTTTTCCAATACATAAGCATGGAATGTTTTTCCTTTTCTTTGCATCTTCTTCAATTTCTTTCATGAGTATTCTATAGTTTTCTGAGTACAAATTCATTATCTCTTTGATTTGATTTATTCCTAGGTATCTTATGGGTTTAGGTGGATTGTAAATGGGATCAACTCTAATTTCTCTTTTTTCTGTTTTTTTGGTGTATAGAAATGCAACTGATTTTTGTGCATTGTTTTTTATCTTACTACTTTATTGAACTGTAAGAGTTCTAGAAGTTTTGGAACAGAGTCTTTGGGTTTTCCATATAAAGTATCATATCATCTTCAAAGAGTGAGAGTTTGACTTCTTTGCCAACTTTGATTTTGTTCATAGGACTCTTATTTCTTGTTGTTGTCTGATTGCTGAGTCTAGGGCTTCTAGTACTATGTTGAATAGCAGTGGTGATAGTGGACTTCTCTGCCATGTTTCTGACTACAGAGAATGATATTCACTGTGCGTTTTTCATTGATGACTTTTATGATATTAAGGTATGTATCCTCTAGCCCTACAGTGTGAAGAGTTTTAATTAAGAAAGAATGCTGTACTTTGTCAAATGCTTTTTCTGCATCTATTGAGAGTGTCATATGGTCCTTGTCCTTTCTTTGATTAATGTAGTATATGACATTGATTGATTTGCAGATGTTGAACCAACCTTGTAGCCCAGGAATAAATATCACTTGGTCATGGTGAATAATCATTTTAATGTACTGTTGGATCCTACTGGGTAGTATTTTGGTGAGAATTTCTGCAACTGTGTTCACCAAGGATATTGGTCTGTAATTCTCTTTTTTGATGGGGTCTTAGTCTGGTTTTGGGATCAAGGTAACACTGGCCTTATAAAATGAGTTTGGAAGTTTTTATTTCCATTTCTATTTTTTGGAACAGTTTCAGAATAAAAGATATTAACTCTTCTTTAACTGGTTGGTAGAATTCCCCAGGAAAGCCATCTGGCCCTGGGCTCTTGTTTGATGGGAGAATTTTGATTACTGCTTCAATTTCCTTGCTGATTATTGGTCTGTTCAGGTTTTCTATTTTTTTTTCCTGGTTAATTTTGGTAGTTTATAAGTCTTTATGTTTCTTCCAGATTGTCTAATTTGTCGGCATATAGTTGTTCATAATATTTTCTTATAATTGTTTTTATTTCTTTGGTGTTATGATTTCTTCTCTTTCATTCATGGTTTTTATTTATTTGGGTCCTTTCTCTTTTCTTTTTGATAAGTCTGGACAGAGGTTTATCAATCTCATTAATTCTTTAAAAGAACCAGCTCCTAGTTTCATTTATGTGTTCTACTGTTCTTCTGGTTTCTATTTCATTGATTTCTGTTTTGTTTTGCTTTATAGGATCACTTATCTCTTGAATTCTCCCCTCATGATCCAGTAGTTGTTTATCTCTCTTTTTCTCAGCTTCCTTTTTTAAAAAGATTGTATTTATTTATTTTTAGAGACATTATAATAGGCAGAGAGGCAGGCAGAGATAGAGGGGATAGCAGGCTCCCTGCTAAGCAGAGAACCCTGAGATCATGACCTGAGCTGAAGGCAGAGGCTTAAACCACTGAGCCACCCAGGCACCCTTCTCAGCTTCTTTATTCTCCATCATTTGGTCTTCTATATAACTAACTCTCTCTTCTGCCTCATTTATCCTAGCAGTGAGAGCCTCCATTTTTTTATTGCACCTCAGTAATAGCCTTTTGATTTTGACTTGGTTAGATTTTATCTCTCCAGAAAGGGATTCTGTAGTATCTTCTATGCTTTTTTCAAGCCCAGGTAGTACCTTTATAATTGTCATTCTGAACTCTAGTTCTGACATCTTGTTAATGTCCGTGTTGATTAGTTCCCCGGAAGTAGGTATTGCCTTGTTCTCTTTTTTTTTCTTTTTAGATTTTATTTATTTATTTGACAGAGGGAGAAACAGCAAGAGAGGGAACACAAGAAGGGGGAGTAGGAGAGGGAGAAACAGATCTCCTGCTTGAGCAGGAAGCCCAATGCAGGGCTCAATCTCAGGACCCTGGGATCATGACCTGAACAGAAGGAAGATGCTTAACATCTGAGCCACCAAGGTGCCCCTTGTTCTTTTTTTTTTTTTTTGAGGTAAGTTTTTTCATTTTGTCATTTTGTCTGGAAATGAAGAGTTGAACAAGGGACCAAAATGCTACAAGGATAACAAGAAATTTTGCATGAGACAAATCAGAAGAGACCTGAAACTGGATGCGGTGGGGGGGGGGGGGGGGATATGATATCAGTCTGGTAAAAAGAACAGAGCCATACATTAGATTTTGGGGGTATTTTGGTCTGTTAGAAGAAATTGCCTCCCAAAATTTTAAAGAAAGAAAAACTCATATATATACAAAAGTAAAGGTGAATACAATGAAGGGATGGACTATGACTTTAAAAATGAAAGTTAAAAAAGATTTTTAAAAAGGAATTGATAAGAAGTTAGCTGAAAAAAGAAATAAGAAAATTTTTTAAAAAGTGGGGGGAGAGAATATGATCAAGCTGGTGAATAGAACAAAGTCATACACTAGATTTGGGGTACACTTTGGTCTGTTAGAAAAATATGTATCCCAAAATTTTAAAGAAAAACTTATATATCTATATATATGGTTAAATACAACGAAGGGATAGGATATGACATTAAAAATGAAAAGTTAAAAAGATTTTAAGAAAGGAATTGATAAGAAGTTGGTTGTAAAAGGAAAATTTTAAAAAAAAATTTAATTTTTTAAAAAAAGAAATAGAAAAAGAAAAAAATAAAGAAAATTTTAAAAATTAACTTTAAAAGATTAAAGAATCATGGGAGAAAAGCCATGAATTCTATGTGCTGTATTCTCATAGCTCTGATGTATTTTAGTTCTTATTGATCAGTGAACTTGTTCTTGGCTGTATGTTCTTGCTGATCCCAGAAGGGGGAGGGACTTGTTGCTGTGATACCCAGATGTCTTTGCCCAAGGCAGAATTGCACCACCCTTGCCAGGGGCCAGGCTAAGCAACCTGCCTGAGTTTGCTCTCAGAGCTTTGTTCCCTGAAGGCTTTCCTTACTGCTTTGGAGGACGGGAATGAAGATGGTGGCCTCCCAATCTCCAGCTAGAAGAGCCAAGAGCGCAGGGCCCCACTCCTCAGTGTACCCTCAGAGAAAAGCAGTCAATCCCTCCCGTCTCCCTGGTCTCTGGCCACACTCTGAGCTCACCTGGCCTGTGACTGAGTGTTTATATCTCTGGTGCATGGCCCCATTTGGAGTCTCCAAACCCAGCAGATTCCTGCCATGCTACTCCTTCTGGAGCAGGAAGGTGGGTCTCCCAGGATCTGTCACTTGTGGGGTCCCTGCTCGAAGAGCAGTTGTATGTCTGTGCCACAGATCACAGTTTAAGGTAACCCTGAGCTGAGAGCCCACTCCTTGGCTCCGTCTCTGCAGCCAGCTTCCCTGCCCCGATACCTGGGAGCTCTGCCACCTTCAGACACCCCCGATCTTTCTGTGACCCCACCGGACCTGAGACCACATTGTCACCCTGAGGGGTCCACCCCTACTTAGCCTCTGGAGCAACATCCCTCCACGGAGCAAACTTCTAGAAGTTCCAATTTTGTGCTCCGCCGCTTTCTCACTTGCCGGGAGCCAGCCCCTCCCCCCACGGTCTATCTTCCCGTTGCTTCAGATTCACTTCTCCACACATCCTACCTTCCAGAAAGTAGTCGCTTTTCTGTTCCTAGAGTTGCTGCTCTTCTTCTCTTCACTCTCCTGTTGAGTTTGTAGGTGTTCAGGATGGTTTGATAACTATCTAGCTGAATTCCTGGGACCCAATAAAATTTAGCTCTCTTACTCCTCTGCCATTTTGGAACGCCCCCTCAATTACTACACTTTTGTTTTTCTGAGTTCTATTTGTTTTTTCAAATCTGCCTGGGTTATTTGCATAGTGTCTTATGATTTTTTTTCTTTTTTTCCCTGTATATATTTTAATAATTTTTATTTTTAAAAGATTTTATTTAGTTATTTGAGAGAGAGACCCAGCATGGGGGCGGGGGGTGGGAAGCAGAGGGAGAGGGAGAAGCAGACTCTCCACTGAGCAGGGAGCCCACACGGGGCTTGATCCCAGGAACCCTGGTTCATGACCTGAGCCAAAGGCAGATGCCTAACAGACTGAGCTACCCAGGTGCCCCATATTTATTTTTATTGTTTTTAATTATTTTTAAAGGATACTAATATACAGTTTCTCACCAGTAGCTCTATTTTCTGAATGATGATTCTTAGAGCTCTACACCTATTGTTCATTGTGTTTGCTGATGTTTTTCAGGGGTGGGTTGTGAGACTGTAACATCAAAGCTAAGAATTCACTACATCGGTCATGAGAACTCTGAATGACCTGCACTAAGCTTGAATCCTGCTGGGCCATTTTGTGTACCATGGAATCCCAACAGTATCTTCCTCTCGAGATGACTTCTCATTATTTCCTTGACCTAGGGACTCCTGAGCCACCCAAGTACTGTAAATGCAAACCCCCGATCCACCCATATGAAGGTGATCATGTGATGATGAGATTACAAGGGACACTTCCTTTTCTTCTACTCATAGCCCAGGCTCAACATACAACCTTATGGGCCATCTTCCTTAGCAGGTGAGCAGAATGTTCCCTTATAAACCTTTTCCTAGCTTTACATGAAACTTTAAAGTCTCTACCTGGTGTAGACTCTAGGCCTCATATTCAATATTTCTGTGGACCTAAAAAAACCCAACCTAAATTTAAAAGTATGAATCCTAAAAGCCTGAAAACTCAACCCCCTCTGTACCTGCCTCAACAACCAGGCTTGTCTCATATCTGTTCACTTGTTGATAGCACTCATTTTCAACCTGTACTTGTTTTCCCCTGGGGAGATCTGCTTTATTTTCTTGTGAGCTCAGCTTTGCATGTAGAAAGAAACATTTTTAAAAAATATTTTGTTCAGCATTTCTAAGAACTTTGAGAGAGGAGAGTTTTCAGGTCATCTATTTGTCATGTTGTAGGAGATGAGGAACCCCCCCCCCCGAAAATAATAGTTAAAAGCACTAATTTGATTACTCCCTATTACCTAGACATTAAAAATCAAGCTCTTTAGCATAGCACTTAAGAAACCTTTGGTCTGGCTCATAAATGCTTTTCCAGTTCCATTCTCTTCTGAAGAGAATGCCCTGTATTCTAGCCACACTGACAACTCATGATTACTCCCGGTTGTGTAACTTTCACATATTCACAACCATCAGACTTAGGCTATACCACACCGTTCTCCTGAAGGGTCCTTCTCTCCTTTCACAAACTTCTGTTGTTTGGAGAAAGCAAACCTCAAACATTGGCTGCACTGTAAAACCTATTTCAGTTTTCTAAAACATAATGAATCAAACCCTCTTCTCCCATTGTATTCAATCATACCTCGTTTATAATCCTTACCACATTGACCAAAGTGTTTTTATATCTTTAACTAGATTTAAAACTTTCAGAGAGTCAGAGCAGGACTTTATCCATCATTCTCAACATACAGCATAATATCTGGCATATTGTAGACACTCATAGATGTTACATCAATTATCTTGAATTACAAGACTACTCAATTCTTGCCTGGAGAAATATAACTTGAAATTTTCATACTTTTAGGTGTTATAAACAGTCTCATTATTGAAGATCTCCACATAGCTGCCAATTGTCAGTGGTGCTAGATTAATCACAACACAGAGCAAATATGTTCAATATAGGCCCTGCCTGTAATTTTTACTAGAAGTTAGTTCTGATTTATGAATAATTCCAACTTCAGTATCTGAATGAGTAGTCACTTATAGTCTAGGAAAGACAGAATAGTTACAAGACATAGTATACATGTTTTGTACACTATGTAAAACATAGTATACAAAAAAGTGACATTTTGTACACTATGTCTTACATAGTGTACAAAACACAACCATACTCTCTTATTGCTATAACTCCATAGCATAGGACTGGCATGGGAGAAAGTGCCCAATGAACACATGAATGAGTAGATAGGAGGTTATATAATAAGTAAAAGATACTTTAGCGAAATGGTAGACAAAGAAAGTTTTAAGGATTGTCTGACTCTACTCCTTGTATTGAGTAGTACTTGTCTTTGTATATGCCTGGCACACAGTGAATATTGACGAAAACAAATGAATGAATGAATGTTTGAAAAAACTTAATTAGGTTGAGCTGAATATGTGAGAACAGTCCAGATCTGGAGTTACTGAGAGAGGAAAACCAAAAGGCCAATGTTTTGAATGACAAGGAAAAAATTAACTTTCATAAATCTTTTGGGTTTTGCTTCAGCCATATATGCTAACCTTACTTGTTTGATCCTCTTGTCCGTCTGTCCTTCCATTGATCCATCCATTCATCTTTCATTCACTCAAGAAACACTTCCCAAACATCTACAGTGAGCCAAGCACTGTGCTTTTGGTTTAGAGATTTTAGTTTGGTGTTGAGAAAAACTTGCTTATTATCCATCAGTAAATGATTACCATCAGCATGCTAGGAGAGAATGTCTCTTAAAACTTTCATTCTGTGATCCGTGAATTCACTCATTAATTTGTTTAGCAAATATCTTAGAGCATATCCTCCCTGCCAAACACTATGTGAGGCACCAAGGGTTCGTTCTTTATTTTACGTAGTCATTCATTCAGTAAACAATTGTTAAATACCTAGTAAGTACCAGGCATATATTAGGTCTCTGCTTTCAAAGAGCTTACGTGATGATAATGTTAAGGTTCAGGCAATTGCCAAATAAATAAATAAACTAGTTCAGATAACGATAAAGCAAAATAACAATAAAACTAGGATGTGTTGGAGGGTGATCTATGTATATCTATATTATCAGTGTGATCTCAGAGACCCAGAGATTTCTAAGGAGACAGAACCTGATCTGAGTGCTGCCTACCTGGATTCTTCTGACATGCAGAACCCTATGTGAGCATATATGAGTATGACCTGGCCTGGAGGCAGAGAATCCGGGTCTTGGGAAGAACAGAGCCAGAAGGACAAGCCCCACATGGAGGCCTCTTTGGCTTATACAGCATGTCACCAGGGACAGAGCTCCTTGCCCTGTGGCCCAGGCTGACCTGCCTGAGCTGTCTATGGGGAGGGCAAATATCTGCCTTCAAGCCACTCACCATGCTCCACCCCTGGTTGGAAACTTCGACTCAGTGTTGACCTGGTTTTGAACTAGTGACCTGGAGGTGAATGGCTTCGTATCTCATTACTAATTCCCCATAGCCACTCGGTTCCTTCTGCCAGCCACAAGCAAGAGAGTTTGGTGGGGACAGGGACAGAAGTCCAGCCAGGGGCCTTGAACCCATCAGCCACAGCCTGCACCCTGGCTTTAGCCCTTGCCATCTGGCCTCCTTCCATTCCCCCCATCCTTTAGCCTGGTCTGACTGAACAGGTTTTGGAAGAGGCCAAGGTCACCCTGGGGCCGACCTCCACAGATGGATTCAGCCTGAGACTGCAGCTGTGGTCCAGCTCAACCATGAATGCTCAGGGCCAAGACATATTCCTTCATCACGGTGGATCATCATTAAGCAAAATGAGTCCTGGGCCTCAACCAGGTGGGATGTGACTAGATTTGGAAACTGTAAAATCCCCTTCCTTGTCTTGACTTCCCCTTTTCTTCACCCCCTTTCCTTCTGCACCCCTAATTTCCTCACTTACCCGTCTTGTCTGCTCTTCAGGTGTCCTTGCCCTTTGAGACACCATCGTCACCTCTTTGAGGTTAACTTTCAAGGGAGATGATTTCCGTCTGGGAACCTGGGCACATACTGGTGAGAACACATGACTGGGAAGCATCGTAGGGGCTCAGTCAAGGAATGTCAGCAAGTACCAGTCCCCATAGTTTCTTGGGCCGAGGCCCCGCACTCTCCAAAGAAAGCTGAGATGTGAAGGAGCACTGGCTCTCCAGACTGTGTCTGGACGGGTCAGCTCAGAGGAACCAGACTGGAGCTGCTGGAGGTGGCTGAGGGGAGGGTAGAGCATCAGAGGTACTGAATGCTTGCTCTAGTGGACGTAATGACTTTGTGCTTTCTATTGCCGCCATGAGAGTTGCCATAAAATGGCTATGTAGGTAACCCATGGAGAGTAAATTCAACTTTTACTCTGTATCTCTTTGGATTTATCTCAGAGCTTATGTCAACTACAGTCATGTCCAGTAATTCAGACGCTAAGAGTAATCTGGTATAAAGCAATTAAAATCAACACTTAGAGAAAAGCTAAATTAAGGTATGATGTTTTAGCTTACAGTACTTTAATTTAAAATATTGAGCTTCATGGGACACCTGGGTGGCTCAGTCCCTTAAGCATCTGACTCGTGATTTGGGTCAGGTCATGACCTCATGGGTCTTGAGATGAAGCCTCCAGGAGGACTCTGCACTCAGCAGGGAGTCTGCTTGAGATTCGCTCTCTCCCTCTCCCTCTCCTTCTTCCCCCTCCCTCTCTCTGAAATAAATGAATTCTTTTTAAAAATAAGAGAAAATGATGAGCTTCAAAACTGTGTATGGTTCCATTCAGATAAAGTCAGCTTGCTCCCAGCCTCAAACTCAGGTAACATGTGGGGAGAAGTGATTACAGCCAGAAATCAGCTGGTAATATGTTTCTTGTGGTCACAAAGCACAAAGTGTTGGCTCTAACACACAATCAAACTGCGTGTCTCCTAGGAGCTTATGGCCCCCCATTCTCAGATGCAACATTGGACTTGCCAAGCACAGTCAGAAAGCCACTCAAGGGCATTTTGCTCTTTCTCACATGGCCAGCATTTGAGCAACGACTTTATAAAGGAACAACTTCCTTAAACTTTTGCCCCAGTATCATTTTCCCTGCGTTCACTCCCAGCTATAGTTCATACTAGGGAGATCACACTTTGTCTTGGACACTCCCTGGGACACAGAAATTCCTACTATTCTTAGAGAACAAAATGCCACCATGAGGAATCAAAGACTTGTCTGTGTTTGTTCTGTACTGACCTCTCTGCCTGTGACTCCTGGGCCTCCAAATAAGGCTTATTTTCCCTTCTTCTCATTTTTTTTTTTTTTTATCAGCGCTTTGGTTCCTTAAGTACACAAAATACTAAATTCATTACATATTCCATTTTTTGTGCTCACCATGTGTCATGGTTATTTTATACCACTTCACTTTCTCTGCGACTTTGAACAAGTCATGTGCTTCCCCCTTTGGACATCAATTTCTTCATCCTTAAACAAGATCGGGCGCTTTCAGGGTGGTATGGCCATAGCCACTTTCTTCATCTTTAATGGAAAATGAGCAACTTGAAGATTTCAGAGTTTCCCTCTGGTTTCTGTTCATCATGGTAATCCCAGTTCCTGGCATGTTCCCTGGCACAGAGGGAGAGCTTAATAAACATTTGTTGCACTGACGAATTAATCCAATGATGTGGTGAACCCATCAATCACATGATACTGAAGAGGGAATAGAGGCTTAGTTTTAAGTCTTAACTGTGTCATTAGGTTGCTGGGTGAATTTGGTCAGTTGCCTTCCCTCTGTAAGACCAGAGAGGAAACAACATTTACCCGAGATCATAGAGCTAGTAAGAGCAGAACTAGGGCTAGAACTCAGGTCTTCTGATTCTCTCCTATTAAGATGCACTGATTAGAAATCTGGTGTTTTTAAAATTAAGAGAGGGCATCAAAAACCCAATGGTGATCACTTTTCTATCCAGACCCTGGATTAGAACAGCAACCATAAATTTGAAGAACAACAAATGCTTCAAGAAAGGGGGCCTCCCAGGACGCCTCTAACCAACCATTTCTTCTCACCTGCCAAGAGGAGATAAGCAAACACCAAGTGGGCTAGGTGATGTGGGCTGATCTGATAGCCCTGCTCAACCAGGCTTTGCAGTTTCCTCCTAGAGGCAGCTCATGTCTGGGCTGGTGACAAATGCGTCTGCTTCTACCATCTCCTAGTGTGGGAACCAGCATCTAGAAAGGAGCCTTGAAAATCTTATTCAAGAACAGTTTCCTTTGACATAAACATTCTATAAGGGCAGAGGTGGTCTCCATTCTTACTGACAGTGACCCTGGTGGCGTGCTGTCTGTTTTAAGGTGACCTAAGCTGGAGTGGGGATGCCCGGGTGTCATTTGGGTTCCTCCTGTAAGCTCATCTCTACCTTCGGCTTCCCCAATGCTCCACAGTTCTCCTTCACTGGCACGCTGAGTCCAGGGTAGGCTTGAAGCCTGAGGACCGGGTCTCACTATCCGAGGGACTACAAAGTTCGCTGTTAAAGGCATGAACTGTGGGATCAAACAGATCTGGACTTGCATCCAGTTTTACTGCTTATTACCTGTGTGACTTCACGCTAGATATTTAATTCTCTCTTTGGTTTACTCATCTGTCGAATGTGAATCTTAGCAACTACTTCATGAGATTTTTGTGAAGATTAAGTGTACAATATTTCCAAAACACCTAATGCAATGCCAGAAATACAGTAAGTACTAAATAAATACTAGCTAAACAATTCTTTGGTGCCCTCCAGTTTCCTGGAGTCCTGAGCTCCTTCCCAGGAGTTGAAGAGAGCAGGGAGGGAGCAGAGAGTGAGTGGTGAACAGATTTAGTTGAATGAAAGGAGGTGGCTTATGGGCCCTCTGCTTTAGCTAAAACAAATGTTTTGTTATCTGTTACTTATGCCTGTTCCCCTTCTAAGCAAAGTCTGAAATCTCTGCTGTATCCAGTTCAATCCCTTCCTTTATCAGATGAGGAAGCAGAGCCCAGGGAATGTAGAAATGTCACATGGCTATTCCAAGATGATGCTGGGAGCCAGTATCCTGTGGTTGCTGAAAGCACAGGTTCTGCAATTATGCTGGTAGGTTCAGGTGTCTGTTCCATCAGGGCTCAGCTGTGTAATCTTGAACTAGGTACTTATCCTCCTTGGGCTTCTTGAGATTGAAGGATAACAGTGCCTGCTTCCAAGGGCTTGGGGAAGACAAAATACATTTTTATATCTGAAGTGTTTGGAATGGTATCTGACATAGAGTGATTGCTAAGCATGAGTGATTGTTATTAGAAGACTTGACCCCACCTCACAGTCTAGTAAAATTTAACTGTGAGTACAATACTGACTTTTAGTCTGTGCCTATCCTTCACTGCAACCCAGATGCGTTACGCGGTGAAGAAAAGGGCTTCAGCTGGCTGTGACCAGCTTGGACACAACTTGAAGGTGTCATGTCTCCTCCAGCCCTGAAGCTTGGGCTGAGCGCCTTTGCTAAGAGAGTGAGCGGCGAACAGATTTAGTTGAATAAAAGGGAAAAGTCTATTCAGGACAAAAAAGATGACACGAGAAAAAGAGAAGCTCTACCAGAAGCAATTTCCTCCTCAGCAGATATCACTGGGGAAACACACTTGTGGAACAGGGTAAGTGGGACTGTTTGGGCACCGTTTTGACCACTAGAGGTCAGTGGAATGTTTGCTAACAATGGCATGTGGGTTCCTGAGGAGAGGCTGTGTCCACAGCAAGACTGGACATAGTACCACCACCACCTTACCTTGGTGGATGTGGGTTTGGTCTGCTTTCCAGAAGCCCTCTCCATGCTCATTTGTTCCCTTGTCCCTCTGTGGCCAGCCAGCATTGGCGAGGCAAGGCTCTGTGCCAAGGACGGAGGGTGTGGTACAGAGCCCTCCCTTTCTCTAGAAGGTAGAGACCCCTTTCTACTTGACAGCCAACCTGTCCAAATGTTCAGGACTGTCAGTGACCTTCCTTCTCTAACAAATACAATCCAATCTTAAAGGCCTTCATGAGGTTGGCTGCCCTGACTTCCGTCCTTCACATATTCAGTGTCATATCATTTCATTTTTCTACCTCTCTCTGCTCACTCTCTGCTCTCTTTCTCTATCACAGACCCATCAGTAAGACCCTCACCATTCTCAGACACCTGCAGAAAACACCATAAATAAATCAGTGTTTGCACGCCAGATAGCCGATACCATGCCACACTTCTCCTATGCTATTTACCACATACTGCTGGTGTGACAGCTGTTCCTGCAGTTGTCCTGGCTCATCTACTAGACCGTGAGCCCATTGAGGTCTTAGGCTGTGAAATATTTTTTTGTAGATGCACAGTTGCTAGTCTAAATGTGACGTTTATCACTGTTTGCTGAATGAACATATGAGTGAAAGAAGGAGCATGGTCACTATTCCAACACAGAACATATTTTTCACTGCAGCTTACAGGCCCAGACTAGTATACAAGAACCTCTGTGCAGGAAGGAAGAGATCCAGAAGCTTCCCAGAGGCTATCCACTTCAGACTGCAGCAGGGCTAGCTGATGTAGTATCCCAGCTTTGCTGGCATTCACCCATGGTCATGTTCTCTTTCTTTTCCTGGATATGTAATTAGGTTAAGTATTCTCACCTCCCTTACAATTAGATATTATCCTATAACTAAATTATGGCCAAGAGAATGGGAGCAAAGTGATGTGTACGTCTTCCCAGGTTAACAAATAGAAACCTATAAGGTGCCATCCCCAATTTCTTTCCCCTAGAGGACCTAGAAAAGGTGGAGCCATGAGTAGAAAGGTGTGTGTTGCCCTATATGACCCCATGAGAAGCCCACCTGCTGACTATGGGCAAGAAATTAACCCCATTGAGAATTTTTATTTCTCAACACCTGCTTTTCTTGGCAATTAGATTATAATTTTTTACCATGATTATTGACCTTAACTTCTATGTTCCCATTGTTGCAGTGGGCACCAACATACTGCTTTAAAACCTTCTAAGCTCAGAATCTGTAACACTAACACAACTGGCACAGAGTTTTTTAATTTAAGAAGATTCATTTGACATTTTATTTCTAGCATAAAATTTCCTCATCTGAAGTAACTTTGCCTAAAAAAGGGTCATTTTAATGAACTATAATTTCTGAAAACTTCCTTTTTTATTAGTTGAGAAATCTCCTTACTTTTCAACAAAGGGATGGATATATACAGCATGTATTATTGTACATGTAGCATGTATTATTTGTACATATAGCATGGATTATTTAGTTTAACTCTGGCAAAAGCCATTTTTGCATGTTGAGATATTTGTATACCATTCAGTATAAAAGCATCATGAACATATTAGTCAACCATTTAACAGTAAAGTATATCTGAGGCTCACTGGTCCTGAGCATACTTACATCTAATTCCAGAATCTGGGGACTTGGTATCAAAAGGAAATTAGGGTATTTCAAGGTATAACTAGATTCATATTTAAACCTTGAAATGTATTTTTCTCTTGGTATTGCCAATGTATGAAGCAAATGAGTAATCAAATGAGAAGGGGAAGAACAAGAAAATGAAAAATGAAGGGGGACAAAACAGGGTCACTGGGTTTTATTTTATTTTATTTTTTAAAGAATTTATTTATTTGACAGAGAAAGATCACAAATAGGCAGAGAGGCAGGCAGAGAGAGAGAGGAGGAAGCAGGCTCTCTGCTAGGCAGAGAGCCCGATGTGGGACTCGATCCCAGGACCCTGAGCCGAAGGCAGTGGCTTAACCCACTGAGCCACCCAGGTGCCCCATGGGTCACTGGGTTTTAAAACAACAGTTTAAAACGACTGTTTAAAACAAAAGTTTTATATGGAAAGAACCAAGATGCCCTTCAACGGACGAATGGATAAGGAAGATGTGGTCCATATACACTATGGAGTATTATGCCTCCATCAAAAAGGATGAATACCTAACTTTTGTAGCCACATGGACGGGACTGGAAGAGACTATGCTGAGTGAAATAAGTCAACGAGAGAGTCAATTATCATATGGTTTCACTTATTTGTGGAGCATAACAAATATCATGGAGGACAAGGGGTGTTAGAGAGGAGAAGGGAGTTGGGGTAAACTGGAAGGGGAGGTGAATCATGAGAGACTATGGACTCTGAAAAACAATCTGAGGGCTTTGAAGTGGCGGGGGTGTGGGAGGTTGGGGTACCAGGTGGTGGGTATTATAGAGGGCACATATTGCATGGAGCACTGGGTGTGGTGAAAAAATAACGAATACTGTTTTTCTGAAAATAAATAAATTGAAAAACAAACAAACAAACAAACAAAAAACAAAAGTTTTGGTCTGAGAAAGACTCACAGTCATGATAAGATCTGAAGGGTAATTTATTTGAAACATGTTCCAAATTTCCAAAATCTGCTTCTCTGACAAAATCATTGCATCTCTTGGTTGCTATTTGAGTTTTAAAAGAGTCAAACCCTTTCTTCTTTAGAAAGCAGCAGGAGAAGAAAGCAGTGGTCTAATCCCCCAGAGGGAAAACTGCCACTTCTTAATGTTCTACAAAATTTTCTTGTCTTTTCAATTAACTTTCTTTCTAATGTAAATACAAATTTAAACCTAGACTTATTATAGGATTTTTCCCCTTCATCCAAGTGATGTCACAAATCAGTGCAAAATCAATGATCCAAGGTGCTTGGTGGACTCTCTAGTCCGTGTCCTAGCGTTTTGTATTCTAATATTCTTGTGCTTTGTAAAACTAATCCTAGGTGTTTCTGGAGGGTGAGTCGACATGTAAAAAAACCGCCCTGGTTACAGCGTGTTCTGGAACTGGCTCTATTTGACTGTGTGAGTACCATCATGCAGTGCTGAAAGGGAGCCTGGAAATTTCATTCTAGATCTCACTAACTACTGGAATCAGTGCTTTAATCTCTTAGTGGAAACTTTCAGTGGTTTGATTCTGTATTTGAGATTTTTTGGGGGGTTCTACATCATTTAAGTTGTATTACAACACATATAGAAACACAACCTGTGGACCCTGCTTTTCCGTAACTTTGTAAGCATTGTCTGTGTGTGTGTGCGCGCGCGCGTGTGTGTGTGTGTGTGTGTGTGTACTGTGTCTATATGTCTAACATCTGTTAAATGAATACAACATGCATAAATACTTTTAAAACACAACAGTGAACTATTTGCACCTTTTGATAATGCTTCTATTTACTTGTTTCTCTGTATCCTGTAAAAAATGTTTAAATGTTATCTTGTATTGCTCTTAGATGGGGAATGCTAATTAGTGTGAAATCACAAATAAACAGCAATTTAAGGGGCACCTGGGTGGCTCAGTGGGTTAAGCCTCTGCCTTTGGCTCAGGTCATGATCTCAGGATCCTGGGATCAAGCCCTGCATCGGGCTCTCTGCTCAGTGAGGAGTCTGTTTCCCTCTCTCTCTCTCTCTTTCTCTCTCTCTCTCTCTGCCTGCCTCTCTGTGTACTTGTGATCTCTGTCTGTCAAATAAATAAATAAGATCTTTAAAAAAAAAAACAGCAATTTAAGTTCAAAAAAGAAAAAGAAATTAACTTTTTGGTAGAGCATAAGCCATAGCTCTCTCAGCTATAGGAAGGATGGTGCCTTGGAGGAATTCAAAGGTCAGGGATTCTTTTTTTCCCCTCACTGTTGCAAAACATATGAATCATAGAACTTTAGAGCAAGAATGAATGTACCTAACCCCCCAAATTTTATTTAACAGATAAACAAATTCAGGACCAGTGAGATGAGTCAACTCGTCCAAGGTCACACAGCTACTTGGGAGCAAAAACAAGATTAAAATGTAGGCCTTTTTCTCCTTCCATATATCAAGCTTTCAAGGGTGTCCCAGAGTGAGCCAAGCCAATCCCTGAGAGGCCAGACCACTCAGTACTGCTTCCCTCTGCTACAGTCTATTTCTGCCTTGCAGCATAAAATAATTCAGGAGAAAGCACAGCTACTGAGAAGATGCCAAGCAAAGATATTATGTTTCTGTATGATAAGAAAAAGTAATGGCTTGCAGCCCTAAAACACTAGGAATCCAAGATCAAAACATTAAGCCAAGTGTGGCAAGAATTATGGCTAGAATACAAAAGAAGTTTGGGAGCAGAGAAGGTAAGTTAGCTATAGGAAAAGGGGTCCTAGAATTGTTCTTTGTCTCAGTTTTGAGCCAACCCCTGGATCTCATCTCCATAGTGACTGTATTAGTCTGGGGAGACCTGTACAGGAAGCTTCCATCTTCTAAGAGAACACATAAAATAATCATGAACAGAATGTTGGTAGAAATACGGATGGTAAAAACATTGTGGTTTGGTTTCAGATGGAAATGAGGAACACATTCTTGGAAACTGGAGGAAAGGCAATCCTTGTTATAAAAAGCTAAGAGCTTGGCTGAACTGTGTCCATGTCCTAGCATTTTGTATTCTAATGTTCTTGTGCTTTGTAGGACTTGCAAGTGATGAAATACTCTATTTAGCTGAGGATCTTCCTAAGTGAAGTGTTGAAACAGTGGCTTGGTCCCTCCTAAGGGTTTACAGTAAAATGCAACAGGGGAAAGATCTCTGGAGACAGAAATATTAATCAAAAGAGGAACCAGAACTTGGAGGTTTGGAAAATTCTCAGGCTATACATATTACAAAAAATGAAGTTTGCTCCGAAGAGATCCCTAAGAGTGTGGCTGAGCAACCACATGGTAAAGGACCATGGGTGCAACTCATGAGTCTCATCAGCCTTTTCAGCAGAGGCCAGAGGAAATGGGATTATACCAGCCAAGACCCTGCCAGTTTGAACTAAAGGAAACAGGGAAAGTTGAGAAGGCATGAGTGAAAGCTGTTGGACTTCTTAGATCCTACAAGATGCGACCATAGAGCTCTTTGGCTGCAAATGTGTGCTATCCTTCCGGAAGAGGGAAGAAGGACCCAAAGGCAGTTCAGAAATCAGCAGGGGTGTCACTCCCACCCAAGACCCAGCGTGCACAGGCCAGGGGTCTGAAGGGAAGTGGGAAGGGCAAGGCTGTCTCTACCTTTGTGTAAAAGGACAGGGACACTACAGAGAGCTACAGCATGGGGTGTCCTCCCCCACCCCTGCGGAGAGCCACTGCACATGGTGCAGTCCTGGGATGACACTGTCACCTTGGTGAGCCTGGAGGGCACATTGTCGAGCCAAAGATGATTATTCTTGCACAGTAAGATCTCCTGGAATTTGCCTTGCTAGGCTTTGGACTTGCTTGGGACCCATTAGCCTTGCCTTCTTTCCAATGTCTCTCTTTTGGAATGGGAATGTCTATTCTGTGCTTAGTTCCACCATTGTCTCTTGAAAGCACCTCTTGTTTGGTTTAATAGGTTTATAGCTAGAGGGGGAATTTTGTCTTCAGATAAATAGCACCTCGAAGCTCATTCGAATTTCATTTAAATGGCATTTAGTTGAGACTGGACTTTAGATGTCAGAGTTGACGCTGGAATAAGTTAGACTTTGGGGGCTGTTGGGATGGACAGTATGTATTTTGTGTGCAAGAGGGTCATGATTTGGGAGGACAAGGGACAGAATTCTATGGGTTGAATTTTAGCTTCTCCAAAATTTGGATGCTGGAAGTTCTAACCCCCAGTAAGATAATATTTGGAGACAAGGCCTTTGGAAGGTAATTGGGGTTTGATATGGTCATGGGTTGGAGCCCCCCATGATGGGATTAGTGTGTTTATAAGACATCAGAGATTGATATCTCTCTCTCTCTCTCTCTCTCTCTCTCCCTGCAAGGACACCACTGTCAATCAGCCAGGAAGAAAGCTCACACCAGGAACTAAATCCTCCAGCACCCAGATCACGGCCTTCTGGCCTGCAGAACTATGAGAAATAAATGTTCGCTGCTTACGCCACCCTGTTGATGGCATTTTGTTGCAGCAGCCCAAGCAGACTAATACTATAACTGAAATGGCTTTTGCTAAGGTTCTCTCAGAGAAAACCACTGGCTACACAACTTACAGTAGACAAATCCACAAATAATACAGATAGGGAGAAATTGGGGGGGAAAAAAAAAACCATGGATCATGGGATAGAAACCAGAAATACAATCATAATTTAACTCAAGCATCTTTATACAGGTCACAGACACCTGAGGTATTTGGGTTTTTAAAAAGTGAGGTTATGTGTTGAGGTATCAGGCACCTCATGTGCTCTTCAGAATCATTCTTTCAGGAAGCCTGTCTTAGCCTCCCACTAGCTTCTCCCTGAAGCTTTAGGAGTTTGCTCTACAGAAATATTTCCAGTGACAGCCTCTTCCACCAAGCCCTATCTGTGCAATGTAGGTATGGGTATATATTCTTTTCTGGTCCCCATGGAATAACAAGAAGAGCAAAAAAAAAAAAAAAAAGAGCTCATTTTTTGGGGCACCTGGGTGGCTCAATCAGTTGAGCATCTCTCTGCCTTTGGCTCAGGTCATGGTCCCTGTGTCCCGGGATCAACTGAGCCCCGAGTCAGTCTTCTGCTCAGTGGGAAGTCTCCTCTCCATCTCCCTCTGCCCCTCCCCCAGCTAGTGCGCTCTCTCTTTCTAATAAAGAAATAAAATTTCAAAAAAAAAACTCATTTCATCTCATCCTGGACTGCCCTGTAAGCAGCAAAAAGCCTTCACATTTTCTGTGTCACTTTTCTATGGTACTGTATATTATCTTCAGTAACCCACTCACCAGCCCTGTCAAGTGGCTGGGACCACGGGCCCATCTTAAAAGCACATGGAGGCTCAAAAAAGTTAAGTAACTTTCCCAAGGTCATCCCACGAACAAACAGAAGCACTGGAACCCCAGCCCAAAGCATCTAACTCCAGAGATTATCCACTAAATGCTGCACAGCACTCTCTCCAGGCGTGTGTGCAAGTGTGTATGTGTGTGTACCTGTGCACGCGACTGAAAGGCATACGGTGGGAAGATAGGGAAGTCATTTATTTGTGTCTATTTCAGACTCTTGGAGTGAAAGTTCCACACCTAAGGGGTGGATTTGTTTTACTAATTAATAAAATAACATTTTTTTTGTGTTAATACTTGTGTTTATTAAATGCTTACTTTTGAAAATCTCTTCCAGAGGGCGCCTGGGTGGCTCAGTGGGTTAAGCCGCTGCCTTCGGCTCAGGTCATGATCTCAGGGTCCTGGGATCGAGTCCCGCATCGGGCTCTCTGCTCAGCGGGGAGCCTGCTTCCTCCTCTCTCTGCCTGCCTCTCTGCTTACTTGTAATTTCTCTCTGTCAAATGAATAAATAAAAATCTTAAAAAAAAAAAAAAAAAAAAAAAAAAAGAAAATCTCTTCCAGAAATGAAGACTGGGAAAAGATATGACACAGAGTCAATGGGGTTGGTCATTGCCATTTCTGTTCATTCATTCATTTATTCTGCAAATGTTCGTTGCGTCCCTTTCCTGGGGTGCTGGTGCTGCAGGCCTCCCTGGACATTAGGTGCTGTCCCTACGCTGGCCACCGTCATGCTCTGGACTGGAGGGGACCTTTCCATGAGGCCATGTCAGGGCAGCCTCTGGCCAGAGCTCTCTGGTACCTGTGTCGACAGTCTCTGTGGCAGAAGAAGACTTGGCCTTGGCATTCCTCAGCAACAAGAAAAGAATGTGCTTTCATTCTTCCCAGGCTCTACCTGGGTGTGGTGGGTGCTGCTGTCACTGGAAGGCTTCCGTCAATAAAGCCTGCTTAATCTCCTTAGCCGGATGGTGGTGTCAGCCGGCTTGGAGCCGGCAGGAAAGCAGCACCATGCTTCGGATTCCCCAAATTGTTCGAGGCCGTGGGTGAGCCACAGCAGATCCCACATGAACCAAGGGACCGGCATTAGCTTGCCCGAAGGAGGGGAGTTGAGTTCAGGGTTTTCTCTCCATCTGCTGATCTGGGCATGCTCCTTGAGGCACCTTTACCAACACAGAGGGGCTGAGCAAATTCCCTGGATGCCAGGCAATTGAGCAATTTCCAGGAGCCCCACCAACATCAACACTTCCTCCTCGCGGGATAGCTCTTCAGGGTTTGTAGGAGAAACCCGAGCTCCCCTCGCGGGATAGCTCTTCAGGGTTTGTAGGAGAAACCCGAGCTCCTCAGACTGCCCGTGAGGCTCCCCACACAGGGACATACCTGGGGCTGTGCAACAGAAGATCTCCGAAGCTTATACAATTTGTGGGGTCCTCTTTAAGAAAAAGAACACAAAATACCTAGGGCTTTTCCCAGCATGTTGGAAGGGGTCTGTGGCAGCGAAGGGGACTGAAGGTCAAGCTTTAGAACATCATGAAAAGGCCCACCTTTGCCCACTTACCTTTTTAGGTCTTCCTCTCTTGACCTCAACATGGATTCCTCCATTCCATCCAACATTTCTACTCCGTAGGCATCTCCCATATCCTGCTTGGCGTTCTTACTTATGTTTCCGTGAGATAAGTCTGTATGTAAAATGACCATGAACTCCTGGAGAGGCTACAGTAATAATTTTTAGAGCGACTGTTTTATTGGATGCCTCCTCTGTCAACGTTGTGCTAGATGTTTACATCTTGCAAGATAGGGATATATTAAATAGCATTAAATATTATAGTATTATATATATTATATAATATATAGTATTAAATATATTAAATAGTATATTAAATAGTACTACGTTCGCATTGTGAGTTGCATTTCAGAGATGTTACATGGCCTGCCACTGGCCCTACAGCAAGCAAGTGACCCAAAAAAAAAAAAGTGTAATTTTAAAATTGCATTTTTCTTACTTCAAAGTCTATGCTCTTTAACCTGTACCAAACTGCCTCTGTTCCTTTCTGTGCTCTCTATAACAGCCCCCTCAAAACACAGCGCCAGACACACGGTGTTACACCCCAAATCACTCATACCTAGATGAGAATGTCTCAGAGGGGAATGGGGCCAAATGTTTGCAATTTAGTATTAGAAAAATACTAGACCTCCTAAATGTTTATTTAATGGATACTAATTGGCTGTTTTATCAGGCATCCTCTATTTGCTTTTTGCTTGCACTGACCCAGCCTATGTGTACTGGTTAGCAATGCTACAACAACTCTGTGGAGGAGGCGTAGGGGGGGGAATCTTCCTGAAACTCAATGGCATGCAGTTAAAAGCATTTTTTCTTGCTTCTGCATCTATAGGTCAGGGGGAGCTCAGCTGATGGAGGGTGGGTTCAGCTGGACTTGGCTTGATTTCTAACCTACCCCATGTGTTTTTCATCCTCCTTGGGCCTATGGTTTTCCATGGTAAATTCATCTCGGGACAAAGGCAGGTTTACAAAAGGGCAAGACCAACCATTCAAGCACATGCAAGCCTTTGCTCATGTTATGTATTTTAACATGTTGGCCAAAGAAAGTGAACAGGCCAAGCTTAAAGTCCAGAGCAGGGAAGTACACCCTGCCCACAATGAGACCACAGCAAGGGAGAGATGCATTGCAGGGTGTGAAGGGCTGAAACTAGTGCTCAACCGACCACAGTGTGAAGCCAAAGAGAAAAATGCTTACAGCTCTTCTTAAAGCTCTCAGAACAGGCTTCCCAGTTGATTCAGAGTACCATGATGTTCTTCTCAGAATTCTCCAAGCACTTTAATTTCAAATACAAATAAATACATCTGTGTAACCTTTTCAGAGAAGAGGAGTGAGAACAAGGCAAGCACTAAAAAGTCAAAAAATGCCGGGTCACCCAGCTTCCAAGGGAAAGCTGGCCAAGCTGAAATCTCCTCTGGGGGTACTATAAGGACAAGTCTTTGGGAAGGAAGATCAAGCTCATTCCCAGCTGTCCTGGTCTCATCTTGAGTAGCCATAGTTAGAGGAGTACCCCCGATTCTCCAGCAAAAAAGATTGGTAAAGAACTTTTCAAGTCATTTGATATCAAAAAGTGAGACAGTTTGCATTTCTCCTCCCCACCCCCAACCATACTGTGATTAAGAGTGTGGTGTCCTACCTATATTTGAGCTAGCAATCTGTCTGCTCAGTTGGGCTAATTCTAGCCTGGGGGGGGATGTCAGGTAGACAGAGGAAAGCAACTGGAATGCACTCACAATAAAACAAAGGAACAAAAGGTGGAAAGACGCTTTGGAATTCTTGAGGAAGAACCCCATACTTAAGTTGTCAGGAAATGCATTCTTCTTTTAAGACTGTTTTGTCATTGTCACTGTAAATTAATGTCAATGATCAGTTTTTTAAATATCTTTTATGAAATATGTGTAGTAACTATGTATTTTTCAGAAGTCCAGAAATGGATGCACCAGAATAATAAGGGGATTATTTCTGTATAATTATAAGCAGGTTTTTTTTTTATTTCTCCTTTATTTTATTTTTACTTTGTTTCTTCTCTATTGACCTCATGTTAATGATATAACAAAAAGGAGGAAAAAAGTTAAAGGAAGAAAAGGAATAAACTTAAAAAATTTGTTTTCTAGAAATGGCCGTCATGGAGCAAAAGTGTTTATTTATAATGTATCCCAAAGTGTACTCTTCAGACACTGTTCCCCATGCTATTCAGAGTTGTGGGTAGTTGGGATGGGTTCTGTGATAAATAAATCTGGGGAGAGAGGTCTTAGAAAAAATTGTAACTTTGAAAAACCGAAAAGAAAAAACTGCAAGAATGAAGAGTGAAGACGAGGGCAGAGTAAGCGACACCCTCAACCGTGCCACGCCAATGATCCCTCCTTCAAGAAGTACCTCGCCAGATCTCCTTGGAATTGTTGTTTGAGGCTAACATTGCCTGAGCATCCATGCTGGCATAAAGAATGGTGAGTTAGGCAAGGCAGGTGGACTGGACTGCTGCTAGCCAAAACGCCTGAACAGGTCTGTGTTGCCCTCCCTGCGTTTTGTGGACCCTCCCTCTCAGATGCCCTCTCCATCTTGTATACAAATCCCTCTGCCCTCACAGAGCCTCAGTGTCAGAACCAACCTGGCAGCCTGGTCATGTGCAAACTCCTCAGCTAGGCTAGATGCTGTTCCTCTGTGATCTCGTAGCAACCTGGGTGGTCTCTTTGCATAATATACATCATTCATTTATTCAAGCTGTTATTCAAAATGGCGCACCTTCTATGAGCAAGACACTGTAGTAGGCATTAGGGACACAGCAATAAGAAAACCTCCTTGGAGGTTAAATTCTACTCGGGAAATTTAGTAGGGCAATAAAAGAATAAGAATAGTCATGAGCTGATAACTGTTAAAACTAGGTGATGGGGGTGCCTGGGCGGCTCAGTGGTCATGATCCTAGGGTCCTGGGATGGAGCCCTGCATTGGGCTCTCAGCCTGCTTCCTCCTCTTTCTCTGCCTGCTTCTCTGCCTACTTGTGATCTCTGTCTGTCAAATAAATAAAATCAAATCTTAAAAAAAAACCAAAAACAAAACTAGGTGGTGGATATATGGAGTTATTAATACTGTTCTCTCTACTTTTGCAAATGTTTGGAATTTTCATTTAAAAAAAAAAGATTTTCATAATAAATACAGGAGTCACACAACTCAATGCAAAATTATATCTATGGCAAGTGTCCCAGAGGAGACATAGATGATGCAATAACAGCACAGAATGGGGAGATCACTGTAGGTAAGGGAGATTTTCCCAGATGAAGCAGCAAGAGAGCTGATTTCAAAAGAACGGTCACTGAGAAGCCAAAAGACAGCAGGTGGAACTTGCAGCAGAGGGGACAGAGAGAGAGCATAGGGCCTGTCATAGAGGGAGGACCACACACAGGGGCTGAAGGAAGCCAAAGTGCCTGGAGCCCTGGGGAGGAGAGAAAAGATGCTGGGAGAGGCGCCAGAGAAGAAGGGGCCATACCAGGTCTCCTCCTCCACTAACTGGGGACCACCAAAGGGAGCAGTAAGTCCTGTTCATCTCTAGCCTTGAGTAGTCTCTCCAGTGTCTACAGAGCAAATGCACACATGAATAAATAAAGAATGAATGAACAGACAGTGGTTTGACAGAGAGGGACCCAGCGCCAAGTGCAGTTAGGTGGCCAACGTCTTCAGATGCTCTGTCTTAAACAATCCCCTTCCCTGTCTATCCATTTCTGCCTCTGAGCCGAGCAGTGGTTGGCATCAGAGAGCCAATCTTCCCCACCTCTGATGTTTCCTTCTATGTGAAGCACCTCCACCCAGAGCAATCACCGGGCATCCCTTCCCCCTGGCCTCTCAGCAGCCCCTCCCTCACTCTGTCATACAGGAGGTGGAGCGGCAGACTTGACTGGTGAGTTCGGAAGGAAAAACTGGACAGCCACTTCCTCTCCTTCCACTTGCAAGCCAGCTGCCCACAAAGCATGCTTTCTGCCCTGTTCCTCCCTGCAGGAGGCTTGTCCCCAGGGAAGGCAGCATGGCCCCGTGCTGCTCCAACTAAGTGGGCAGTGAGCTCAACACTGGCGTTTCATATTACTTAGCCCTGTTGCCCATAGATATAAACTATATTCTCTGACTTATCCATAATAAATGAATAGTTTAGCCCCTATCACTTCCTTCTTTGTCTTTTTTCTCCAGTGGTTCTGAACTGAGATGGAGAAGAGGAGCTTTGTCTACGGAGCCCTCGGAGAGACCTCTCTGTCGATGCTTCTACTACCCCTCCGAGGGTACACCACCCTGTGGGGCTCCCAGCACTGGCTTAGCCACCTGTCTGAGACCTCAAGGCCACTGCCCTGCTTCCCCTCACACTTCATATCTCTGCTTTCTCTCCTTGCTGGAAGATCTGACTCTCCTTCTGCCCTTCACTTATTTATCAAATAAGGTTGGGGAAGGTTCCTCCTTCCATGGGGCCTGCAGTCTAGGCAGAGTCAACCACAAGATGTGTTTTTACCACATGTAAAAACCAAGATCATTTCAGAGGCTAATAACTACTACAAAAATAATAGAAGGCTGGGTGCCTGAGTGGTCTAGTTAAGCATCTTACTCTTGATCTCAACTTGTCTTGATCTTGGGGCTGTGAGTTCAAGCCCCACATTGAGCTCCACACTGGGTATGGAGTCTCCTTAAATATATATATACATATATAGCAATGTGATAGAGACTATCTGTGGACAACTTTACCTGAGTAAAAGGAATTTAAATGGAAACTTAGGGGCCCCTGGGTGGCTCAGTCAATTAAGTGTCAGCCTTCAGCTCTAGTCATGATCCTGGGATCGAGCCCCACCTTGGGCTCTGTGCTCGGTGGGGAGTCTGCTTCTCCATCTCCCTCTGCGCGCCGCTCCCCCTGTTTGCACTCCCTCCTTCTCTCTCTCTGAATCAAGGAAATAAATAAATAAATAAATAAAATCTTTAAAAAATAATAAATGAAAAGTTGGATGAGAAGAAAGTGGCATCCAGAGGAAGAGCATTCTGGGCGGAGGGAATGACCTTTGCAAAGGGCCTGAGGTGGAAATGAGCTTGACATGTTTGAGAAAGAGAAATAGAGATGGTGTGGCTGAAGTACACTGAGGGAGGGCAGCACAATGGGGGTTGAAATTAGGTCGGTAAGGGCCAAACCACATGCGGTCCTGTGGGTTGTCGTGAGGAGTTTGGAGTTTGGGTCAAAGTACAGTGGGAAGCCACTGGGTGCTTTCTCAACTGCGAACTCATGGAACTTTGGTGTTCTTGATCCTAGACTGCATTCCCTCGAGCTTGACCCTCTTTTGGAACATATTGCGAAGAACCCTGGGTCTTTCCCATGGTATTCACGGTTCTCGTAACAGGTCGTCACTCCTGTCAAGTAGAAAAGTAAGATTATAAATCATCTCGAGTTCAAAGTTTAACTTCTACCCTTTCAGTCATATCCATGGCTGCTGTTGGGTTTTTCTTGGTTTTTGTTTTGATTTTTAAGAATTACAGTAAAGGGTCAACGCTTAACCCAAACAAATGAGTCACTGATAATCGAGTATCAGGCAGTTCTGGAGAAAAACCTTTGGGACCCTGTCTGGTGCCCAGACTGGACAACCCCTATTCTGTGTATGTATCATTCTAGTCAGGGACAAGCTCTGAAAAAAAAAAAAAAAAAGGAAGAAAAAAAATACAGTAAGAGTAGGCAGGATAAGCAAAAAGCCGTGCCAATGATTTCAGTCAAAAAAAAAAAAAAAAAAAAAAGGCAAAGAGACTGGAAATGCACCCTCCAAAGAGAGAAACACATTGCGACACTAAGGGGGAAATCCCCCTCCTTAATCAAGGGAGCTCTCTGAAAAGCAGACCTGAACACAGAGGAGGGGAATCACATAGCTAGTTTCCCAGCACCCTTGTGAGTTGACTGCTCAGAGCAGCTGTTGTTAAGAAATATGGGTGCTCGGGGTGGGGGAGCAGGAGAGAATCCCAGGCCCAGCTGGGAAACATCCCCCCGGAATGGAAACCTCCACTGTTCTCATGCTGCTCTGTCAAGAACCAGTTCCAGGCACTGAGAGAAAGAGGCATCCATGGGGAGCCTGAACCCTTCAAGCAGCCAAAAATCGGCTTCGCAAAGAACAACCCGATTGGCCAGAGCATCTTCAGGGTCACCTGCCACTTCCTGCAAATGAGGATGAGGCTTTTGTTTCTAGTGACGGAGTCTCCCAACAGGAGGGAGCTTCAGGGGTCACCGTCTGTCTCTATCGTAGGACAACTGGAATTGCCCTGATCCTAATGGGTCCCAGGATGGCAGGGATCTCCAGTTCACACATCTTCGGAGAACCTCCGTGAAGTGCCCTCTACTCCCCTAAGCTTCAGACCTTCTCGATTCACCTACTTCCCAAATAGTTACTGTGCAGCTGGAGGCAGAAGGTTTCAGAATTACTGGGAGCATGTCTTCCTTTGATCTGCGTGCCATGCTATCAGGAGCAGAAATCAGAAGGAAGCATTCTGCTTTGCTATGCGGCCAAATGAGGAACCACTAAGCCCCCCTGGAAGGTCCCCCTTGCTGGCGGTGCCAACAGGACAGCCTGGCGGGGAGCCCAGCTGAGGAGGCTGTTAGCCTCTTCTTCTTTCCATCAAGATCTCTATCTACAAATTGCAGTGTGAGACCTGCCAGAGAGAGATGGTGAGAGAGAGCTGTCGGGGAGAGCTGGGGAAGCCAGGTATCCGTGCGATCCAAAGGGAACAAAACGATTACGAAAAGCAAGGGAGGTATGCAGGAAAGCAGGAATGCCCCATGCTTGTTTGAGTTTAGTTCCTGTCTGGGCTTGAGGCAGGACGGATGGGGGTTCTGAAAATGCCCCTTCCTTGTCCTTCTTTCCAGGTTCAGTTCATTTCGATCCAGCAAACTTTACTGAGTGTCTGCAATGTGCCAAGCCGACTCTGAGGGCAAACGGGTGGGCGTGTCTGCGTTCCACCCGAGCTGGAGGAATCAGCCTAGAGCAGGGCTTGGCAAACTACAGCCTCAGGCCAAAGGGGGCCCTGGCGCCACCTGGTTCTGTCAAGCCCACAAGCTAAGAAGGGTCCTCACTATTGCACCTGTTTTTTGAATCAAAAAAGGAATTCTACATTGTGGTGGCGTATGAAAGTTACCTGAAATTCAAATTTGAACAACCATCGAGGAAGTGTTACTGGGACACTGCCATGTCCATTCATTTACCTGCTGTCTGTGGCTGCTTTGGCCCTACAGAGGCAGAACCAAGGAGCTACACCAGAATCCAGCCAGCCAGCAAAATCTAAAATCTTCACTCTGGGGCCCATGGCAGGAATAGTGTGCGGACCCCTGGATGAGAGTTATGCCCCACAACAGCTTTTGCACAAAGGGTGATAAGTTCATTTCCGAAGATAAGAAAAATCTCCTGCTTTCTAAGTGTTCTCGCAGATTCTATTATTTCTAACACACGATGCAATACCTGGTTTCATGGCCACTCTGCCATGTTTACGTTGGGTTTTTACTATTCTGGTAGGGGTGAGGGGGAGGACTCAGCCTTCCCTGAAAAGGTTTGGACATGAGATGGGAGTCTGTTCGGGCTGAAACGACAGGTACCTGCGGTGGTAGGGCACCCTGAACCACACACCAAGACCCTGTGGGTTCAAATCCAAGCCCCACCCCCAACAGTAGTACGACCTTGGGCAAGTTGCTTCACTTCACTCTGCCTCAGTTTTCATGATCTGTAAATTGGGCCTAATAAAAATATTTCCTTAACAGGGTTTTCCCAAAGACTGGTTAATTAAAAGATTTAAAGCACTTAATAGAGGGCCCATTATTATTAGTATCAGCCTGTGCTCTGAGTGAGAAATGTCACAACTCTTTCATTTTGTAAAGTTTACAGACTTACTGCATTATTATTTAGTGCTTAGTGATGCTGGCTAATGTTTCCGTGGCTCTTCTAATGAAGGTAGTTTGTTTGTTTGTTTGTTTGTTTTAAAACAATCTTTGGCAGCAAGTTAAAGGGAACCTAACTAGTTGTAAAATTAAGCTGAAATCTCTCTAGAGAAAAACCATCACAAAGACATGACAGAAGTTCATTTTCTACAGTGTAGACACAAACAGGGGTAAGCGAAGAGCCAAACCTAGCTAGTTAAGCAGGATGTGTTTTTCTGTTGCACATTAAAAGCACTTTCTTGTGGCAGCAAAATATAGAGCAGAGGGTTAAAAAATGTAAAGACACATTAACCCTGATAGACGCCCACGATAGAATAGAAGAGCTAATTGGCGGCTGTTAAAAATAAATCTGGACACCCCTCGTCAGTAAACATTTTACTCGGAGCGGTTTGATAAATGGGAAGTTCAACACCAAGTCTCCTGGTGCATTATATGATTTTGAATGTTGATCTAATTTGCCCGAGTAGCTACTGGAGAGTCATTTAAACAGGAGTCGAGGATGCAGTAAACAATTACATTGATGTAGAAAGTTCCCTGAAGAGCCGGTTCCACTTTTGCAGCTTCTCTTCCCTGCAGGCAACGCTTGAAGCCTGTAGACCCACGGCAGGCGTGAGCACTCTTTGAGACGGCAGTTCCTCTAAACGCACAGTGAGGGCTAGGAAGAGGAAACCATCACCTTCTGCAGGGCTTGCTTCGTAGCCCCCACCTTTCTGAGTGACGGTCAACGTCGCAGGGAGACAAAGAGGGTGCTGACTGTGTCACAAACACCAGCCCTTTCACCTCTGGTTGCGTGACCTTCAATCAGCCATTGCTTTCTCATCGGACAAAAGAGGGGAGCCGACGGGTTGAACTTTAGGCTTCCTCTGAATTATTAGAAGCCATGACCTTTAAGTTGCAAACTGGCAGCATGATTCTTGTCATCTCCGCTGCTGTATTTGGTCAACTGTTGAGGGTGGGTAACCGGGGCAGGTGTAGGGAAAAGGAATGAGTAAAATGACAAAGGCAATTTACAGATATTCTCAAAACTGTATTTTCTCTTTCTGTGAAGGAAACTCATGTGAAACTGAGAAGATTGGCTTCGGTTTGACATTTCTGCCATCTATTAAACATCTGTTGTGAGCTGAATAGAGGGTGATGGAAGAAAGGGTCAGAACGTGTCCACGGCAGCCTTCCATAGTAATTCACCCCACAATGGCCGGGGAGGAAATGGGGAACCTGTGTAATCCATGGAGATCCCTTTAGTGACATCATCTATGGCGTTTATGATTTCAGGGGGACCGCAAGTTGGCATGCCCCATTTCTTTCCCCACCCTCGTCTCTTCCTACTTGTCTACCTACTGAGGAACTTCGGTCTAGCCGATCTGCTTCTCTCCTTTGCCTTTAACCAGGTCAGACTAGTTCTTAATGTTAGGATATGACACTCGGTCCTGAGAGTAAAGAAGGTAGAATAGTCCCGATAGCCTCAGATGAGCCAATGGAGGGTTCTGGAGAGAAGATCCCTTCCAAAAGTTGTCCTGCCCTGAGGAAAAGGGACCATGCCTTTTTACACCTTTACATATATGACCTTCATTGCCCAGGGGCTGCCCCTGTGGAGTCTGTGACCTTGAGTAAGGAGACCGTCTTCAGCAGAGGGCAATTCCTAGAGATGGTCAAGCTGTCTACCCTTCCAGCAGCGGGGAGAATGAGTGCTCCACCCTGAAGAAGGATTCTAGTCAATTAAGCACAGCACTCAGCACAGAGGGCTCCTCCTGAATTTTGCAGGAGGGGAGATTTTCATTAATTTGAGGACCATACACGGAGGGTGGCTGATTCACCGGGGTTCCTTGATAGCAGACCAAGGACTCCAATTCTGGCTCCCTTCATCTATCGGTGGGAAAAGAGAGATCACAAATGGATGGAAGCGCAGAACTAAGCATGGACCCAGAATTAGCACCACTACAGCATCTGGATGCCTCTCCTGACCTTGGAATTAACGTATTCCAAGCTTTTGTTGCTGTTTTTGTTCTTTCTTTCAGCTATCTGCTCAAGATCTTAAGTATGGGGAAAGGACGTCAGATTGGTTTAGTTAAATTCATGTACCCACCGCTTTGCACAGAAGGAATAGTCCTGCCAAAATTGCACATGGGGTGTTGGTGCCATGAGGAAGGGGAGGTATAGATTCACACACACACACACACACACACACACACACACACACACACACATTCACATGCATATACAAGTACACAAAACAGTGGGAATTATGTTGCCCGGAGGAGGCTTTCCTTTCCCTACCTCATCAAAGAGATAAGAACAATGGACTGAGACCTCACTCTGGTGCCAAGGGGGTAGCAAACACTTTGGCAGGAGTCATAGCACACCTCCAGGTCACCAAAGGCAATGGCATTGTAAACTTAGCGCAACGCAGAGCACCTGGTGGCTCAGTTGGTTAAGTATCCAACGCTTGACTTCAGCTCAGGTCATGATCACAGGGTCATGGGATCAAGGCCCTCAGTGGTCTCCTTAGCCCTGGGTGTGGAACCTGCTTAAGATTCTCTGTCTCCCTCCCCCTCTTTCCCTCTCCTACTTGTATTCACTCATGCGAACACACTCTCACTAAAAAATAAAAAATAAAATATAAAATAAGATGATGAAGCTCTAAGAGAAAAAGCAATGTCTTCTAGCTAGGAAGTGTCACATCACAGGTTTCTAGAGAACAAAATCACAAAATCCTTTTTCAAGACAATAAACAGATAAAAATTAGACTCTCCCTGCAAATTTTTTGCTGCCCTTTTCCCTTTGCCTTTTGAGTTGATCCCACAGAGGTTAAGACTCCCAGTGAATGACAAGGGAATGGAGTTCATTGCTCAGGGGGCGGTTGCTGTGTGGGCCAAGACCCCCACGGTGTCGTCGTCAGACCCTTCTTGGATGTTAGACATTATGTTTCATGCAGCTGTTTCTCCAGGATGCGGGGAAATCTCATCACTGAGCCTAACACGTGTCAGACAGAGCAGGAGCTCTGGTGTGTCGGGAATTAAGTAGGGAAGGGAGGAAAGAGAAGATGGGAAGGAGAACGGGGCCAAGTAGCTTACTCTGGACCCATTAGTGTTTACATAACAGGAAGGCATCTTACTCAGACAGGACCTTCCCTGACTAGCAACCATGTAGAGAGATCTAGAAAGAGACTTGAGGGAAGGGCGACAGGAATTATTGAGGAATGTCCCTCGGATTAGTAGAAGACTATGAGTTTTAGTCAGGTGTGAGGTAGAGCGTGTTCTGAGTATCTTCCACTATCAATGATTTATTCAAAGAACTAATTATTGAAGGGTTAACCATTTTTGAGGGAAAGGCGTAGAGTAATGAGAATTTATAAGCTACTTCTAATCTAACAACTTTATTCTACAGATGAAGACACCAAGGTCTAGAAATAGAATGTGGGACTTCCACTTCTGGCCAAAATGGAAAAGAAGGGTCCATATTTACCATTCCACTTAAAGCAGACAAAACAATCCTTCAGGATCAACATTTGCCTATCTCCTCCGAAAACCAGCTCAAGACGGAGAGCAGGGCTGGGACTAGCGTGAGGCAAGTCAGGCATCCCTGCACGACCCTGAGAGCAAATGCCTCCTTAAATCTTGCCCCCTTGGCACCTGCTTGCCCAACGGCATGATTACATGTGGTTGAGGTGAGGCTCCAGGTTAAGAGACAAATATCTTAATTGGGTGCTCTAACCTTCTTCACTGCTCGTCTGCTTCCTCTCTTATGTGGTTTTGGTCTGGACATAGGCTACCTTCAATGGACATGTACCTTCACACCAGCCTCCCTGCCTCTTCCACCTGGGCCTCCCCCACACCCCTGGCTGCCATCATTCCCACTGTGGCTGCTGCCTGGAACCATGCCGCGGCTGGGGTCACCTCCCCCAACACTGTCCTGCTGAAGCTCACTTCCCTGTCTTCTTGGACCACTGGCCACCGGCCTCCCTAGCATCCATCCCTGCTTCTTTTCCCTGGCACTAACATGGTACTCATGGCTTCTGTCATTCACCCGCTGCAG
Organism: Mustela lutreola; assembly: GCF_030435805.1. NCBI lineage: Eukaryota > Metazoa > Chordata > Mammalia > Carnivora > Mustelidae > Mustela > Mustela lutreola. The sequence continues at coordinate 45,981,261 of NC_081297.1, forward strand.
CAAGTACTCCGAGTACAGAGAAACTTCCAGCAGAGGACTGGATTGGCCTTGGCCCTTTTTTGGAGATGATAATGTGGGTGGACAGGTGGCGTTTGGGAAAGGTCTGGTGCAGGGAGTAAGCTAAAAGACAGGGTAGATGCCTCTGTGGTTAGACATCTCTGTTTTCTAGCAATCGGGAGATGGCGGGACTGCCCCTCTTTCTAGAAGTCAAAACAAAACTGAGAAAACCCAGTACAAATAGCCTTTCTGTCATGTACTTCCCAAGCAACCCCCCCGCCACCTTGCTTTGCTTCGAGCTCAAGTCCTCCGAAGATACCAGTTTCTAGCTGCCACCCTGGGTCACCCCCTGCCCGGACGGATGGAGGACAGATGCCTTTCCCTTATCAAAACCAAGGACGAGACTTACAATAACAGAATCGTGGGTTAGGAAGGCCCCCTTAAAGGGTCATTTCATGCATTCCCCTGCCTCCCGCGAAGTGTTAATGCATTCCTCTGCAGACAGTCCCTCCGCTGTCCGCCCTGCTTATGCCCCCCTGTTCCGATGATGAGCAACTTCACAAATATGTGACAGACAGTGGCCACCTTTTTGGACCTGAGTTAGACGTTCTGGGCTCTGGTACGAGGGCAGTTTCTCTTGTCTTACTTCTTGTGGAGTTGGGAATACACAAGGCTAGAGAAGGACCCAAGGAAGGCATGGAAGTCGAAACCCAAGTGTGAAGTCCAAGGCTGAGGGCACGAGGCTCCGTCTACACCCTGCATACTCAAAGCTCCTTCCCAGACCAGTAGTAGCAACAGCTTCACCGGCGAGCTCGGTAGAAACACAGTCTCTGGCCCCACTTCAGGCCTCATGACTCTGCTTCTGCATTTTGATGTGGCTCTCCAAGTGATTCATGTGCACGTGGAAGTTTGAGAAGCCCTGGGCTAGGGCTCATGCTCCATTACTCTCTGCGAGCTTTGGGGCAGGAACGTCAAATCAGAGCAAGACCACGTGTGTCCGAGAGCCTGAATCTGTCCCCACACCGCACACACTGCCCTGAGCTGGGTGCCAGCAATCCAACCCCAATCCTCTGACTCGGAAGGAAGGTAGGACTATTCCTGCCAGCTGCCCCCCTCGCCTCACCCCACTTTGGAGCTGTCTTTGCACTTAGTACAGGGAACTCCATTTTGTTGGGGGGCTGTGTGTGTGATTTTTTTCCCCCTTTAAGCGTGTGTTATTCGTTTGAATTGCTTTTTTTGTTTTTTTAACAAGGGGTTGTTATTGTGTCTCTGAATGACCCCCTTGTGGCCCCTGTTACCCCAGCTCCCTTTGATGCAAGGCCTCTGTTTTATAAGCAACAGGGTTCTGCCACCCGGACCTGGTGAGGCATATTTAAAGCTGTTTAAATTGACAGACCAGGCAAACAGGATTAACTCTGTGGGCCCAGAAGGGGAGGTGGGAGGCTGGGGGAGAGCTGCAGAATGGTTTACATGGATGAGCAAAAGGACAGCCGGCTGGGCTGGGAAGGGGCCTATCACCGGAGCCAGCCAAGAATTCTCGATCTGGGAGGTAGGCAGAGAGCTTGCAATCTGCTGGTGATTGGATTAGGCATGGTGTGAAATTCGGAGCAGGGCTGCACGGTTGGGGCTGGGGCCCAAGCTGCTGTGGGGCCAGGCTGCCGAGGCCCCGCTGAGGAGACCGTGTGGGGAGGCCCATCCCTGCCCCAGCAGGCCTTGGAGACAGCCTCAATGTCACAGCCCTGGAGCACCACCCCCCCCGCCCACTAGCGCCCCCCCCCTCGTCGTCCCCACCCCACTGTGTCTTCGTCTTCAGAGCATTCTCAGGGAAAGCAGAGGCTGCCTGGCCCCTATTCACGGGGCTCCTGTCCCCCTGGCCTGGAGCGATGATCCTGGCCTTTCAAGTGTCTGGGTCCCCAACAGCTCCCTCCTAAGGTCTCTTTTTGCCTTCTTTTGGTCTCTTCCTCTGCTCCCCTCTTTTCCTCTCTCCCTCCTGCATAGTCTGGTTTATTCAGCAGGATTCCTCTCCATCTGGGTTTGTTCAAGAGCCCAATTCAACTTGCGTTTTCCTCTTTTTCAGGGATTGGGAGGTTCTGATTCACATCTTTGAGGATTTTGAAACTTCTTCCTGAAGCGTAATCAGGCAACGGGGGCTGGGGGCAGTGGGTGGCTGGGTGGGATTTATCATTGCTGGAAAGTTGGTGAGGTTTCAGCTTTTCTGGCAAAGAGAACACCATCAGGTGCGGGTCTAAAAGAGGGAAGAAGGACGGGAGGAAGCAGCTGTGGGGAAGGAAATGGGTTTTGTGGCCATTCCTGAACCCACCCCGAGTGTCAGGAGAGTGGTGGGGATGCAAGCCGGTGGGCAGAGGATGACACCGGACCCTCGCCACAGGCCCGAGGCCAGTCATGCCCCAACCATCCTCTGACTCTCGCACTCACAGGAAACAAACAAACAAGCCTCCCAGCCATCATGCGCACCCAAAGAAGTCTTCCATTTCTGACTCTGGCAAAGTACATCTTCAGTCAAGCTACTTTTCTTCTCTGTGTCAGTTTCGATGTTTAGGAAGCAGGGAGGTTAAGCAGGGAGGTTAAGCACATTCCCTCATCTGCTTTGAAAAGCTACCAATCTTTTGATGCATGAAAGGCCTCCAAAGTTCATCTGGTTATATTCCGTAGCATCTTAGAGCTGGAAAAGATCACAGGGGAAAACGCCATGACTTTCCAGATGATGAAATTGAGAGCCCTGGGGCCCCACATCCCTCCAAAGTGCCCATGATCTCACCGATCAATGACCAGCCCTCTTAGGAGCTGGAGAAAGCTCAAAATAGAACAAGATCTCATGCGTCCTGGGCTGTGTTCTTTTCTCTTCTGCCCGCTGGCTCTAAGAACACCTGAACGCAGTTTCAGACAAACTACAAACATACTATCCCTGTGATGCTCAGGAAAGTACCTGCTGGGAGGGCATCTCTCTCTCCCCATGCTCTTCTGTCCTCTCTTGCTGAGTGCAAACCCAGACAGAGGAGAGCTGGCCTGTCCAATTTTTGCCAGACTTTATCCCGGAGCAGGGGACTATGAGTGCTTCCTTGATGCCTTCCGGAGTAGATAGCCTGTATCGGTTAACAGATTTCCTTGCATGTGCCAATCCAGATCTCTCCATGTCATCTACCTAGGTGCTGTGTTAACAAGAATTCCAAGTCCGAGTCCAAATCTGGGTCCACGGGGGAAGAGTGTTGGCTGGAGCATCTGCCACAGATGAGGGAGAATGGCTGCCCTTAAATTATAAGCTCTGAACATGGCCTAGAGAGAGGCAAGCTGGTGGTCCTGGAAGAACGCATGTCCCCGAGCTGCAGCAGCTCCTCCCATATTTCCTTCTAAGGAGCCTCCCTCCCACTCTCGCTATAGCCTGTGGCATGGAGACTTGGGATTTCCCCAGCCTGTGCAAGGATATGGGGAGGAGTGGTTTTCTGGTGGTGAAAAAGGCTTTTGAACCCTTCAATGCTCAATATGCAATTGAAAGCCAGTAATAGAGATATTGACAGCCCATGGGTCTTATTCCAAATGTTTCCAAATTTTGTAGCATCTTCTGCCCACAGTCCTCGGTTGACCATTTAGGGTAGCAAGCCTCCAAAGTTGGACCTTCCCGTAATTCTTCCCCTCCCTGTACTTGCATATATTCCTCCCATCAAGAGCTGGGCTGGAGTCTCCTTCCCTTCGCCTGGATCTGGGCTGACCTGTGACTTGCTTTGGCACATAGAATTTGGCACAAGGAAGATTCTGGGACTTCCAAGCCCACGTCTTCAGAAGCCTGGTAGCTTCTGCTTCCTTTCTGTTTGGAAGCCAGCATGGATGTGAGAAACCCAGCTAGCCTCAGCCCACATGCTACAAGGGAAGCTCACGGCAGCCACACTGAGAGGCTGTGTGGAGGAGTATCAAGATGCCAGACACATGACTGACATCTTCATAGATTTCTCGGCCCAGCCCAGTCGTCCGCAGAATGTAACCAAGCAAATGACCCCAGACGACGCCTCGTGCTCAGAAGAACTGCTCAGCTAAGTCCTGCCCAGTTTCCTGAGCCTCTGAATTGTGAAAAATAACAAATTGTTGTTTAAGTCACAGAGTTATGGTGTGCTTTGTTACAATGCTATGGATGAATTGAAACTTGTCTTTGGGACCATGGCTATGGCACAATAGTAGAGAAAGCAGACATTTTTTGGTCTTGTTTCCCTCTTGTCTTGATGGGCAGGCTGGGCACTGACTAGAACAAAAAACTCACAGGTATAAGCCGAGTCCACAAATGGTCACAACTTGGGTTTTTTGTTATTGTTTTTTTAAAAGATTTTATTTATTTATTTGACAGAGAGAAACAGCACGCACGCGCGCGCAAGAGAGAGAATGAATGAATGAATGAATGAATGAATAAGCCGGGGGAGTGGGAAAGGGAAAAGGGAGAAGCAGTCTTCGCACCGAGCAGAGAGCCCGATGCAGGGTTCCATGCAAGGCTTGATCCCAGGACCCTGGGATCATGACCTGAGCTGAAGGCAGATGCATAAGGCGTCCCACAACTTGTTTTAAATAATCTGTCTATGACCTGATTGTTGCAGAGAGTACAAACCACCAAGAGTGCCTTGTCCTTACAGGGAATACCCAATTGTCTGGACACGCACAGAGAGGATCACCATGGCGTTAGAATGCTGCGGTAACAGCTTTTTGGAAGCCCACTGTCTAGTGTCATTTCATTCAATCCTCATTTCTTCTGTTCCTTCATTATTTGGGCCGGTGTGCCTATCCAAGGACAGTTTGGATCGTCTTCTTCCATTTCCCCAGAAAGTTCCATCATTTCTCGCAGGAGTTCTGGAGTGAATGCTTTCTCACCATGCCAGCAGCCAGAGTCTGAGCAGATCCTGTCCCAAGATGCAGTGTTGCTCCCATGGCCGCGGAGAGCTCAGCCCTGCATCCTGCAATCCTGGGAGCTTTCACAGGGCTCCACGTGTGCTCAAGAGGAAGTCCCCAAGAGTGACTGGGGTATGTATCAGTAAGGAACACCCCCCCATGTTTCAGTAACACTATTTTAAACAGCATCAAATAGTGGCTAAAGCTGGAGAGAGAAAGGGAGCCCAAATATTTCACTTGCATGAACTCAAGAGCACTTACTCTGAACAAATACAGTTTCCATCAATAGAAGCCCAGCTCTATAAACCACAATATTATCACATAGTAGAATATTAACATCCATAAAAAAGAATGAGGAAGTTTTAAAAGTATATTGATAGGGAAAGTTATGCAATGTCTATCATTCTGTGGAAAAAGTTCAAAATGTGTACATAGTGTGCTTCCTCTTTGTCTAAAAGGAAGGATGACAACAATGTATATTTACATGTGTTTGCATTTGAATAAAGAAATACTGAAAGAACACACATGAAATTAATAACAATGGTTGCCCCTGGCAGAGGAGAGAGGAAGGAGCGGCGAAAGGGTAGGTTGGTGACATGGTGAGTTGAAATTTACCATAAGCTTTTTTATTGTTTTGATTTGGGGCCATGTGAATTGCATTACCTAATCCCAAAAAATGTTGGAGGAAAAAGGGATCCGTACTTTGCCTAATTTGATTAAAGAACAGCACAAGAAGAAAACCCAGGATCAGAAGCTTTGGATGGAACCATGCCTATTTAGGTTGCCTGGGATAACCCCAGTGTGAACAAAGAGCTTGAAAAATCTCAGGAAGGAGGCTAGGCAAAGGGAATGCTTTATCACAGCTTCAGAGAATCCAAAGTCAAGATAATGCCGGAGGCAAGAGGTAGAACCAGCAGGCTTCCATAACCTGCAGGAGATGTTAGACTGTGAGAGTGGTTAGAACGCCTTTCCATCTGGACTTAGAAATCTCACACTATGACTTATGTGAATTTTGACCGACCTTCCAGACCCATGATTCCATAAGTAGTCCAGGCCAAATGTTCCTGGACAGTGAGAAAGAGCTCCATTCTCTAGCCACATCCAAGCCGAGGATACCCAATGGTAGGTCTGAAGCCCTCTGTGATTCAGAGGGCTTGTGACTTGGGTATCAAACCCAGACAAGGTTAAATAAATTGTACACTGTAAACGGACTTTGCTTTCCATTTTAGAAATATGATGAAGTTTCTCGAGGTTGGGGACATGTACATCCTATCCATTTCAGTGGCCGCTTGTTGAAGGAAGAATGAATGAATTGTCTAGAGCCTACGAAATACGCTTTACTGGCAAGTTATTTGAAAAAAATATTTGCAAGAAGTATTTGAATTCTTTCTGAAGCAACCAGTAATCCGGGCAGTCTCTAACATGGGTCAAAATGCGGCAGTGGCCAGTAGAGGGCAGTGGTGCCTTTACCAATGAATAAAAGAGCTCAAAAGCGTGCACGTGTGTGCGGCAGAGTTCACACACTCCTCAGTTCCTTCTCTCCCAAGTTAGCTCCTTCCCGCTGCTTCTGTCAAGATAGAATGACCTGCCCTCGCTCAATATGTACATTTCAGTGATGGACAGTTGAGGTCATAGTCCTTGACCCACAAAACCCCCTTGGCTAGACTTGGCAAACCCACTGTGTGCTGGAATGAACTTGAATTCTACATTAATACCTTCTTAATAACATTCAGAAACTGTGGGGATTGTTTTCTGGGAAAAGAAGATACCGCCTCCTTCCCTCTTCCCCTCAGGGCCTCTGACCCCTCTTTATCTCCTGACAGGCACCATATCTAATCATGGGAATGAGGGGGAGCCTCAGCAAGACCTGGGCTCTTCCCCGGTGGAGGGAGCAGGCAGCAACAAGCACCAGGCCACGACTGTGGGCTGCTCAAATATTTAAGGGTACAAAGAAGCAGCTGTCGAGTACTTGTGCGCTTGGGGAGGGAGAAGCGAGTCAGACTGATAATTAGCCTGCACCAGGTTCTTGCCATGAGGGTTTCTCATCCCCCTGGGGCCCCTTGTACCCAACGTACTACATTCAGTCCGCCCCAGATGGGGCTGTTCCTTCTCCCTGCATTCCCTTCCTCCGAAACTGAGAAAGGAGACTTTCTGCTATAGAGTAATGAGTGAGTGCCCCATAGACCTGGGCCAGGTCCTTCAACCCTGAATTTTTCCAGACTTCACTCTATCTGATCAATGGGAGAACTGGACTCACCCTCTCCCCACTTCCAACCTTGACAATGGGTGTGCAAAGCCCACGTACGCATGGGCGTACCCCTAAGGGACCACGTAGGGTACCTCTCTGGGATCGCAGATCCACAAACTGACAAGCCACGCGGTGCCAGGCGAAATGCAAATGGTACCAACGAGGACAAAAGTCAGGTACGTCAGGTATATAGTGTCGCCTGGGGCCCACGGTCCGAGCGTGGTAGGGAGTATGATCAGGCACAAGGAGGTGTCAGAAAGGAAAAGGAGAATGATCGTGGTAGTTAAATAATAACCATCTTTACGTGCGTGTAACTACTTCTGAAACGCTGGGTCACAGACTGCATTGCGAGGCAGCCCAGCACGAGACGGCCCCATTTTATTTTATTTATTTATTTTTAAGATTTTATTTATTTCTTTGACAGAGAGCAGAGTGAGAGAGCAGGAGCTGGAGGAGGAGGGGGTAGGAAGGGGCAGAAGGAGAGAGAGAGAGGCAGACTCCCCGCTGAGCAGGGAGCAGGAAGAGGCTCTATCCCAGGACCATGCAATCACAACTTGAGCCACCCAGGAGCCCCAGGGACAGCCCCCACTTTAAAGATGAAATTGGTACAAAGGCAGCTCAGGCGTCCTCCTGTGGTGATACAATTCCCCTGACTTCATAGCCAAGTCCTCCTGGATCCATCCTTTCCACTGGTCATGATGGGTAGAAGTCACTGGCAGGAACAAACAAGCTTCCCGTGTTTCACACAGAGAAGACAGAAAGTTCAGTTTGGAGGATTCCAGCAAGGCCTTTGGGGATGGGAGCTCCATGGGCACCCCACACACCCCCCAAACTTTGTGGGTGGGAGGGTACTCCCCAACTATAAGCTTGGGCTCCTACAGAGCTAAAAGGAACAGCAGAAGTCATCTGTCTTGCTTCTCAGAGGTACAGGCTAAAGGCTGTTTGGTGTTCACGGTTCATTTTACTCATAAATTGCCAAAAAAAACCCTTCAACCCTGGGGCGCTTGGGTGGCTCAGAGGGTTGAGCCTCTGCCTTCAGCTCAGGTCATGATCTCAGGGTCCTGGGATCGGGCCCCGCGTCGGGCTCTCTGTTCAGCAGGGAACCTGCTTCCCCCTGTCTCTCTGCCTGCCTCTCTGCCTACTTGTGATGTCTGTCTGTCAAATAAATAAATATTTAAAAAAAAAAAAAAAAAAAAAACCTTCAACCCTACATGTCTTGAGCCCAAAAGAAGCTACATCAAGGGGGCGAGGGTACAAACCAAGTCTCATTAGCCTTCCTAACCCCCAGGAGTGAAGGATGCCTCCCCTCCTCCTGGGGCTCTGTTGTCTTCTCCAGCAGTGATGATCAGGAGCCTCTAGGATTATTGCTGGAAGCACTGGCTTGGGTGGGGGCGGTGGCTGGGAAGCTGGAAGGGGAGATGTGTGAGGACGGGAAGCTATGTAAGTAGAGATGGAATCAATATAACTGTGGGTGCCCAGTGCCAGTCTCTGTCCTAAATATGTTCTAGAAACACTTTAGGACACCGTTGACTGGGTATATCACTACTCTCCAGTAGGAAATGATGGAAAGTCATGATACTAACAAAATGTATTATATTATTATGCCTGATACAGGTACCCCATTATCTACGCATATTATCACTCATGATGGTCCAAAACCTGGGGTCCATTCAAAGCAGGGATCACTACTGTACTTTTACAGATGAGAACTTGGAGCCCAGAGAACTGAAGTGATTTGGCCAAGGTGATACACTGAAACTCAAACCCAGGACTTCAGGCTCTGTTGAGACCTAGTTTTTCCAACCGGGGGCGGAGGGGGGGGGGTGGTGTTGGGAGACAAAGGGGCCAGATTGGCAGCATAGGCCTGCCGGCTGTGTGGGGCGGCCTTGTTGTCTGGGAACTCGCTTGGCCTCCCACCCCTGTGACCTGAGCGAGAGGGAAGAAATTGGTGGGTGCGGTGGGAGGGGGTAGTGTGGAGAGAAAAGACAGAAAAAGCAACGGACTGGAAATCTCTGCTCTTGGAGTCCGGTCCAGACCATGCTTTCAGCAGTAGCTTGGGCAAGTCACTTCATCTCTCTGAGTCGGGTTTATTATGTAGAACAAGGGATTGGAGCAAATGATTCTCAGTCCCTTTGAGCTCTAAAATGTTAGGATTATGTATTTATTTCTGCACACACGCACATGCACACACACACACACACACACATAGCATTGCACCCAGTTATGAATGCTAACGCTAATTAATTCATTAAGTAGTTATCAGCGCCTGTTACGTGCAAAGCAACGTTCGTGCTCGATTATGATTTAGAGGTGAGTGTAGGCCACATGCATATTTGACTTTCAGTGTGAAGTCAGATTCTTTATGCTGGTATATCAGTCTGTGTGTATCAAGAAGAGGGTTGGAAATTTGGAAGAGATCGTCAGCTTTGGGACTTGCAGGAAACTCTGAGTGCCCACGTTAATGCTAGCTCTTTGTAAGCTAACAGAATATATCTTGTGCGTTAGCTAAACCATATAACTAGGGACACATGAAAACATAAGGAAACCAAGTGCATAGGCTCGATGAACTGTTTCACGTGCTAAATTCCCCAAGAGCAACTTTGCCTTTGAGCAACAGATCGTTTGCCTTCTCATCTAGTTTTCTCCTGCATTAGGCAGCAAAACGACTGGAGATGAGAAGGGGTGATGCATGGTGGTCTTTGCTGATGGAGATAATTTTCTGAGCCCTGGCAGGTAAACATCTCTGCTGCCCACTTCTGCCCGGTGGCCCCATGAAATGAGACCATTCCCCGTCTTTTCCAATTTCATTGTCCTCCTAATCCCACCAGGAAGCTGGGCTTGAGGGTGGAAGCGGGGCAGGAGAGAGAGTCTATTCACCTAAGACACAGAGAGGTTAAGCCAATTGTCTCGGCCCACACAGGAAATCAGAGGCCGGGACCATGGCACAGCCCTGGAATTCATGAGCTCTAGGCTTCGCTTCTAGACAGATGTTTGTGTTTCCTCCAATGTTTGTTTAATTCTAGAAACATTTCAGTAGAAACCAGAGACCTGGCTTCTCTGAGGCTCACCTGTTGCTTTGGAATGTATTTATTTGTGCGCGGGGCCCCATCTCAGCAGACTGCTCCCTTCCTACAGCCAGAAGGCTGATGTGCTCACGTCACGGTCTCCACGGCAACTGGCTGTGATATTACAAACAGCAGATTGTGCCTTGAGGTAGATAGCAAGTGGCCCCAGCAGGTAAAGTGGGCCAAACAAACTTCCTGTTTCCAGGCAAAGATCTAAAAGAAGAACAGTAAAATGTTCCCTGGCTCTCCCAGCCCCCAGACATGCTCTTCTCCAGGGCAACAAATACTTCACAAATTGACATTGGGTTTTGGGGGGTTTTCCTTAGTTTTTCCTTCTTGCAAAAGGAGGCAGAAGCATCTTCCTTACTGATGGCTGCTCCAAACCCCCATCCCTCTGTTGCCTCTAATTTACTTATAAACTAAAGGCAAAGAAGGGACTCCGGCTTCCCTTGGCGCAGTGGTGGACTGGGTCTGGACCCTTAGGTGTTTAAGTGTGCGTTCTGGTCATGGCGGTGATGAGCCATCATGCGTCTACACTGGGTCATCCTCAAAGTAAGAGGAGGAAAGCTAGAACTATGGAAAGCCATGCCTCCATCACTTAACACATCTGTTTACCAGGAAGCCCAGAAGGCCAGGGACCTTCTCAGAGTTTGGTTCCAGGATCCCAGACAGCTTGACCACCACTTCCTACAACTTCAAGGCTGTCTGGGGGTCAGGCCCTCATCCAAACCATCCCCCAGATAATTCACCTGCTTTTGATGTTTCCCATGTCACTAAGCTTAGAGCCACCTCCTACACCGTGACATTGTTCTAAGGCGCTGGAAATGGAGTAAGGGAGCTCAAAGAAACAAAGATGACCAGTTCAAGCCCTCCCCTAGACCCCCTTATAACCACCTGCCTTTGGCTTCTCCTGAGTCCTGCTTCCAGGGCACGGCCACAGCTGACTGGGCATTCTCAGCAGGCCTTCTGAGCCTTCAGTCCTGAGGAGCTCAAGGAACTGAGCCGACGTGCAAATCTTCATGTGTCTAACTCATACACAAAGCGCTCACCTGGTTCCTCTTCCTTCCATTGTGGACCATAACAACATTCCCCAAACCCCACCTGCCTTTCATGCAGTCTACATTCTTGTTTTTAGCAAGCAACTGTAGTATCCATATCTTGGGAGGATGAACTTGGTCGTCACACTGAAAGGAAGCCAACACCTTCACAGTGGTTTGGAGAAAGAGGGACGCTATGGAAGACGTTCTCGGTCCCCACAAGTCCTGCATGTCCGAATCTTAGCCGTCCTACAAGACCACACACACAAAGGCCAGCTCCTCCACAGAGCTTCCCTCAAACACACGTGGCAGGTACTTCTCCCCCTACAGACCCACCATCTGATCCAAACCTCCCTCCAGGTAGGTATCACTTTGTGTGTTCACACGTAAACTACGTCTTACCTTCCTTACTAGATTCCATAAGGCATTTAAGGACTGGATCTATGTCTGGCCATTGTAACCTCTTTTGCCTTGAACATAACAGCTACTTAATAAACTACAAAATAAATAACTATAAATCAGTGAACTTGATTATCTGGACTATTTTTACCTTCTCCCTTCACTTCTTAACGGATCTTCTCCCTGCCTACCACACAAAGGTGTTATTTCACTGATGATTTATGTGCTGCAAGGCTCCCCTCTTCTACATTACTCAGCGAGACATGGAGATTAATACTACCCAAGCAGCACCTTTTGGGCCGTCAGTTCCCCAAAAGGCATTCCTTTTATTCAATCGATAAAAACTGAAATCGCTTTTGAGATCTTTGCTTAGGATTCTAGACTCTGTCCTTGAGCTGAAGGCAAGAGACCTCCCTTTCCAAGATTACTGGATCCTTTCTTCTACACGAATTAAAGTGTAACATATCCCAATCGAGCATATCTCTAGAGTTGGCTAATTCTGCTAAATGTACCATATACTCTCTTCATGCAACAATTACCTGATGCTTTGGCTGCAGGTCATGGAAACCCAAAATATCATTGGCTTAAACGAGATGGAAATATATTTTTCCATCTCATAGAAAAGGTCTGGAGGAGCTAGGACAGGGGTGCTGGGGGCCCTCCCTAAGGTCATCAGGGACCCGAGATCCTTCCATCTGGCCTGCTATTCTCAGAACTTGGCTCCTGCCTCATGGCTCATGATGACTGTTGAGCTCCAGCTCTCTTGGCAGCAGCCCACCAGCAGAAACAAGAAGTAGCAAAGGACATGCTTCTTCCCTTTAAAGACACTTTCTGGAACTTTCCCATGACACTTCCCCTATATTCTACTGGCCACAGGGAGTTTGATAAATGTCATCTTTAGTCTGCTTCAGCTTACGAATCCCAATGCTTAGGGTTCTGTTTCTAAAAAAGAAGGGGCTAATAGCTACCAGGGAAAACCAGCAGACTCAGCTTCACTTTCTGTCCTGAAGAATTCATTTCCATCTTTGAGAGACTAGCCTTCTCATTCTTCAACACGGTCAGGATCGGCAGAATGGCTATGTCTCCCCTTGTTTTTTTGTAAACCAGGAGTTTAAATGGGGCTGAGGGAACCCAAGGTATAGCAGGTCAGGTGACTTTCTCCAAACCTGTAGCAAATTAGAGCCAGGACAGGAGTCTTGGCCCCCAGCGCCCCCCCCCCACCAGAATCACCTCTTTAGGAGGCTCATCTGGGTCTGAGCCAGGAGCAGAGGCTGTCCCTGCACCGGCCCATGGGTGCCAATGAATCCTGGGATCCGGAGACGTGTGGGACTCCTGGCCAAAAGCAACCTCAGGGAGCTGGAGATAAGAAATCTGTGCCCGGTGGCATTGGGTTCCAGTGTGTTTGTTCCTGGAGCAGCACTGGGCTGCCCCTCCACACACCACTCTCCTCCCGGGGCAAGAACTATGCTTCCCAGACCAGCCAACCCCCCTCACAGGAAACAGGAGACAGGAGACAGGAGACATGGCGGTCTCCTGTCACTTGGCAGGGAGCTTGGGACCAGGAAAGGCAAACCACATGGCTTCACCCATTCTTGGGGGCCCTGAGTGTTGTTCAGGCCCACGATTCCCTGCCTGGGCTGGTGGTTACATGCAGACTTTCCTGTTATCATCCCAAATCTGGCCCGGCCCCGCCAGGTCTGATGCTGCCTACCTGAGTGGGACCTGCCCTCCCACTGATGGTTTCTCCTCCACGGAGCCTCAGGACAGGTATTCGGCCTGGCGGTTTGCCTGCCTCCCCTCCCCAGGTGCCGGGGCCTCTGAACATCCCACAGACTGTGGGGGCGATGGCTCCAGTTCTGAAACAGCTCGCACACACAGAGTTGCAGTGTCCCGGGGAGGCAGGGATATGCCAGCTATGGGACTATCTTGGGCTGGAAGGCAGAGAGCTTGGGCTCTGTGCTGGGTGAGGTGGACCCACAGGGAAGAACGGCACTGTCCCACCTGAGACACCTTCCTGATGGGGCAAATGGAAGCTCTCCAGGTCTCCGTCCTTCAGAAATGTAGTCTCCCTTCCATGGCTGGGATGAGTACCTCCATCCTTAGACAAGTTTATCTTAATCCCCTTTCACAGAGGAGACCACTGAGGCCTAACCATTAGTAGGGGATATAATTTCCCATTCTATCTATGTATTCTTACACAGGTCATCTACCTTCCCTAAATGGGTTCTGGGGCTATAAGCCAGGCCAGCCCTAGGGTTAGATCTACAATGTTGGAGTCCCTCTCTCTCTCTCTCTTAAAAAATAAAAACAAAAACAAAAACAAAACAGTGTCAGAGAGTTAACCTTTAGGACAGTGAAGCTAAGCTTCTTTTTTATCGAACAAATGTTCCCTTTCTCTTCCTCCTCCTCTTTTCAAAATGAAATCTTCACCTATAAGATGAAAATCTTCTCTGATGCCTTGCTCAAGTCCCACTTCTCACTCTTCTCCCCAAAGGAAACACTACTGCCAGTCTGGGTGGTGCCCCCCTGGCCCACAGGTGTGGCCTGCAACAAGAGCTAGAGAAAGGTTCGAGAGCACCATCTCTGCTATGCCCACACTGGTCCTTTGTAAACCAGGGGTTTTGTCCCCTGGTGTCTTCCTCTCCTTTCTCTCCTCAGAGAATCTTCCAAGAACAGGTTCACGGCAGCCCTTTACCACTCTACTTCAACTGAGTGCTCCCTTACATGACCCTCTTCACACCCCAAACCTGGGGGGACCAAGGGAAGGCTGTCTCACAAGGAGAATAAGTGGGTATTCACTCTGGCTGGGCAGGAGGCCTTTTTAAGCATGTGGGAAAGAGCCACAGATGCCTGAACTCCTGCAAAACAGTATCCAGGGAGCCGGTGTCTCCAGGATGTCCCCAAGCCTGCTTTGGAGAAGTAACCCAGGCTGGGAAATGGCTGCATGACTCTGCTTTCCAGACAGACAGACCCAGACATAGAGAACTAGATCTGCCTGAAGACATCCTGACTCCTGTACCAGTCAGGTCCTAGCCAGAGTTCCACAGAGAAACAGCTCGCTCTGGAACACGGTCTGACTCAGTCTCTCTTTTGGTTTTAGGAAAACAAGATACAATAGAAAGCCCATCACTTGTGGCCATTCGGATGCCTGGGTTCTGTTCTTCTCGTACAGTTAGATCTTCATGAAGAACTTCCCATGTTTTGTGTTGTCTCCAGATGAAAAGTGAATGGGAAACACGTCTTAACCCTCCCTGAGATTTCTAAGTCTTAAAAATTCAAGTCTTGGAGGGAAAGAGCTAGGAATTAAAGTCTTATTGCTCAATGCAAAGATCATGGTCTTCAAATCCTGGCTCTTCTACTCACTAGCTGTTGTTTGGGGGCAGACTGTTTTTTTTTTTTTTGTTTTGTTTTGTTTTTTTGTGGTAGCATCTCCAGGACTCTGTTCCTTTGCCTGCCTGCTGCAGGGTAAGCAAACTGATCTCTCAAAGTGATTCTGGGAATCAGAGGAGGTAACACGTAGAGAAGGAGCTAGGTTGGTCGCTGGCACACATGGCGTAGCTGGCCGGAGCAGCTCCATAACCTATTTAGTTTCTTTGAGAGAAGCATTGTCCTATCATAATTAGTTTGAGCTAGTGGACTTCATGCATTTTTTTTTTTTAAAAAGGAATTCTTTCCACACTTCCAAGTCTGCGGACCATCACAACCCCCAACCTTAGTGGCAGGCGAGAAGGTTTTTTAAAAAATGTTCATAACAATGGCTCATTGAGCAAAGCCCTGCAAATGAACTGGACAGCTGAGGCGGTTTTCCAGATAATCCCCACCTCAAATCGAGTGACGCCTGCTCTGATTGATCGGGACACTTGTCTCCGCTCCCTGCCTCATCTTGCCCACTGCAGACCCGGTTGTCCCACTGATCCCTCAGTTAATATTCTTTTAAAAAGATAGTGTTGATTCACAATTCACTTCAAAGATTCACAATTTTCCTTCAAAGATCCTTTGAAGGAAAGAGAATGATCGGGTCTCTCAGTCACCACCTCAGATGTGAGTTTTTCAGAGAAAGTAAAATCAGGAACAAAAACCAGAATAGCCTCCCTAGCTCACTAGTCTTTGAGAAGCCAGAAACACAGCCCTATCTGTTGCCTCTTCCGGGTTTACCACACTTCCATAAAGGGCCCAAGGCATAGAGGGGGACAACCAATTTGCAAGGAGAGAAGGGAAGCTCAGAGAGGTTAGGAGACTGGTCCATGGTCACACAGGAAAACATTGGAACAGTGTGGAACAGTCCAAGTCTCCAGATGTCAGAGGCTTTTCAGAACACTCGAGAAGCCTTCTTCTATGCTTTGGGGAGGGCCCAGTTTCACAAGAAATAGCTTATGCCCTGACAGCCCCATGCAATTTAAGGAATGCCAGAGGACCATCCTTCCTCCCTCACTATCCCCTCCAGCCAGAAGAATTCCTCCCACTTAGATGCCTGAAGTGATTCATACCTTGGAGGATTCCCAATTACAGGTCCAAAGATGATCCTGGGGTTGGTGCACCCTGAGTCACTATGCCTGGGGTGGAACCCGAAGATGCAGGTTTGTTGGAATATCCCCAGGCGACAGGCAGCCAGTCTTAGGAACCACTGCTTTTTTTGCATCCCCGGCTATCCTGTTTAGAAAAGGAAGGACACCTGGGAAGAAAAAGCCAATGAATGGCTGGAAACGTAATGCAAATTTTCCTGGGCCTGAGAGATGGCCCCCAGTACACGGAGCAGATACACTTAGCAGTGTGAATCACACTTCTGGCCTTCTTGCAATTCAAGAAGGACAGGCTCTCTAGATTCTTTTTTCTTTTTTAAGTAACCTCTACACCCACCGTGGGACTCAAACTCATGACCTTGAGATCAGTAGTCACATGCTCTACCAACTGAGCCAACCAGGTGCCTCATTTTTTTTCCTTTTTTTCTTTTTTTAGGTTTTTGGATTTTATTTATTTATTTATTTATTTTTTAGATTTTTTTTAGGAATGCCTAGGTGGCTCAGTCAGTTGGGCACCTGCCTTCGGCTCAGGTGGTGATCCCGGGGTCCTGGGATAGAGCCCCATGTCAGGATCCCTGCTCGGCGGGCAGTCTGCTTCTCCCTTTTCCCCTCTCCCTGATCCTTCCCTCCCTCTCTCTCTCAAATAAAAAAAATAAAATATTTGGGGCATCTGGATGGCTCAGTTGGTTAAGTATTTGCCTTCGGCTCAGGTCATGGTTCCAGGGTCTTGGGATTGAGGCCACATCATACCCTGCTCAGCAGGGAGCCTGCTTCTCCCTCTCCCTCTGCCTGCAGGTCCACCCGCTTGTGCTCTCTCCTCTCTCTCTGTTTATTTATAAATAAGTAAAATAAATAAATATTTAAATCTATTTATATGTTAATTATTTATATATAAGTTAATCAAATATATTAATATATATAAATAAAAATAAAATTTTAAAAATTTTTAATTAAGATTTTAAAAATTTATTCATTTGAGAGAGAGAGAGTATGAGCAGCAGGGAGGGCCAGAGGGAGCGGGAGAGAAGACTCCCTGCTGAACCAGGAGCCCAACACAGGGCTCCATCCCAGGACCCCAGAATCACATCCTGAGCTGAAGGCAGACACGTGATCCACTGAGCCGTTTAAACACCCCTCTTGGAATTCTTTTTTTTTTTTTTTTTTTTTAAAGATTTTATTAATTTATTTGTCAGAGAGAGAGCGAGAGCGAGCACAGGCAGACAGAGTGCAAGGCAGAGTCAGAGGGAGAAGCAGGCTCCCTGCGGAGCAAGGAGCCCGATGCGGGACTCGATCCCAGGACGCTGGGATCATGACCTGAGCCGAAGGCAGCTGCTTAACCAACTGAGCCACCCAGGCGTCCCATCTTTTTTTTTTTTTTTTTTTTTTTTTTTTTTAAGATTTTATTTATTTATTTGACAGAGAGAGATCACAAGCAGGCAGAGAGGCAGGCAGAGAGAGAGAGAGGAGGAAGCAGGCTCCCGGCTGAGCAGAGAGCCCGATGCGGGACTCGATCCCAGGACCCTGAGATCATGACCTGAGCCAAAGGCAGAGGCTTTAACCCACTGAGCCACCCAGGTACCACCCCCCTTGAAATTCTTAATAAAACGTGTTCAGCACGATTATAGTTGATCTAGAAACCTGCCCTTCCCCTCCACCAACACCCGTTAGTATTCCAAAGGACAGATTTTGTTGGGAAATGCTGACTTGTGTGAACCGTTTTAGCAGCTTCCTCTCTAGGTAGCCTGGTAAAGTAAGGGAAGATTCAGGGAGCTGCAAAAGTTCCAGGTTAAAAACATTATCAGGTAAGACTTCACCTGCTTGAGACCAGTTCAATTTTAATTTGATTGATCAATTGATTGATTTAAAGATTTTACTTATTTACTTGACAGAGAGAGAGACACACCGTGGGAGAGGGAAGAAAAAAGCAAGAGAAGTGGGCGCGGGGGACGCAGGCTTCCCGCCAAGCAGGGAGCTCAGGGCTGGGCTCGATCCCAGGACCTCGGAACATGACCTGAGCTGAAGGCAGACACTCAAAGACTGAGCCACCCAGGAGCCCCAATTTTAAGATTTTACACAATGCTATCTAGAAAAATCCGAGATGTGGGCTCAAGCTCCCTGTAGTTTCCCTATAAAGTGGGTTCTTACACAACAAAATTGTTTCCTCATCAGAATATCGATATTAAGCACTTCTAGGCAGTGTTGGAGTTTCAAAGTTCTCAGTGTTGATACAATATAATACTCGGAGGCGAATATTAGTATGCTCATTTTACGACAAGAGTGCTGACATTCAGTAAACTTAAACCACTCACTGGATTACAGAAAGAGGCTCAGAAATAATCTAGTCTAGCTGTTCCCAAGCCCAATTCCACAGCAGAATACTTAGTGTCCTTGCTGAAATCCTAAGGCCCTGGAAACTCTGCTTTAGTGGTTTTGGGGGGAGGGCCCAGGGATCTGGGCTTTTAATTAACCCAGGAGATCCTTACGCTGCCTGGACCCATGCTTGGGTCCAATCCTCTCTTTTTTTTACTGGGAAAACGAAGACCTGGAAAGATAAATGGAAGAACCCCCACATCACAAAGCCAGGACTCAAACACGAATGCTTCTCATTCCAAGTGTGTGACTCTTACCCTAAATCCCCCATGCCTCCCATTGGGGCAAAGGGTGGTCATGGTGAACCATGGTGGTTCATGGAGGCCCACATTCGCTCTCCAACTGGTACATCTGGAGGCAACAGGTGAAGGCACTTTGGAAGGTCAGCTCATCTTTCCCAAGCATGTGGGAGCCACATCTGTCCCCTATTCCTTTTGATGGCCTCGGGAGGTGGACAAAATCATCTTCCCAAATGAATGAAGTAAGATTCTCGTGTTCCATTTATTTATTATAATATTTATTTTTAATTATGTTTCCTTTAAAGGTGACCTGGCCTGCCAAAATCTGTCTCCACACTGACATCTTTCAGAGACCCTTTCTCGAATTTATCCCCCGACGCCGTCTCTCTTTGATCTCGTCCCTTCTCAGCACCTGTATATACTGTTGCCTTTGAAAGTGTGCTTTTGCTGAATTGTTGGCTGTAAATGTTCTTAATACCTTTTCATGGCCTGTGTCCAGCCTTCTCCGCAGGTAAAAATCTCTGTCTTCTCCTCACTCTGGGTCCCTGCTGGGTCTATACCAAGTTAATGGACATCGTCATTCAGTCATAGAAGAAAACACTGGCTGAGAGTCCGTCCTCCTGGGTGTTAATCCCAGCTCCACCTTCCAGCAAGCCACTTCCTCAATTTCCCTACCAAAAAGTGAAAGCATCAGACTAGATTAATATTTCCCAGGACAGGTTCCAAAGGCAAGTTTCTCAGGAGGTGAATGATTGTTCTAAGAAACAAAGTCACTCTGTGGTGAAGAATGTTTTGCAAGCCCTGGAATAAATGGGTCTTTACCACCAGATGTCTCAGAGACTTTAACATGCATCGTGAACCTCCACCAGGGGATGGCTTGTACAGAACCCTTTTTTGGAAGGCACCCCATGAGGCTAGAGTGCTGCAACACTGACTTGGCCAGAGGCTGGGCAGGATGAGCTCTGGGGTCCCTTCCAGAAAGAAGGCATGTAAATAGTGTGCTAGGCACTGAGCCAGAAGTCAGAGGGCTTGGGTTCAAAACTCTTCCGCTTACAAGGTGTGGGGTGGTACTAAGCACATCACAGCCTGCCCACCCCATCTGAGCCTCAGTTTCCCCAAACACACCTCACAGGGTTGTAATGGAGATACAGAACCTAGCATGTGACTTGGGTGAAAAACAAAACAAAACAAACACTTGAACTTGGCTTTCTTGCTGTCTGGTGTTCAGTGTCCTATTTCCCACCCAGGGCTTCATTAACAGCTTCGTGGGATTGCCTTCTGAAATAGTTCTGTGCATCTGCCACCTAACTCCGTACCATCTAAGGAGAGTTTTGATTCGGCCCCGACCACTGGCTCACCCTGCCCCAGGCTTTTGGGTTCTTTTTCCTTCATCCTTTTTCGAGCAGCGAGGTACTCTAACCAGACCTAGCATTCAACATAGCCCAGTAGGTGGTTTAGGAAAGGGCTTGAGAAGGTGTGCACCGAGCCCCTGAGGCTCTTTTAACCAAGGTGGGGGGCATGGGAGTCTTGCTGGGATGACTGACGGATGGTTTTAGGCAGGGAGCGGAATGAATTGCTTGCCAACACACAGTAGAGCCCACTCAAGCCTCAGGAATGTTATCACCTTTGCTCACCGGAAAGCAGGTGTTTGTCTAGGCTGACCCAGGGTCAGGCATACCTGGGCTCAGTACAAGTGGTCTTTCCCCCAGGCTGAGCGTATGCATTTTGACTCTGCCAGGGTCAGGGGTCGCTAGAAATAAAGGTGAGAGGTGGGTGTTGGTGGCAGGGAGTGGATTTCCGGTACATTTTGTATTCATTGCAGAGTCAGAAAAAGTTACTCGATTAACAGGTTTATAAGCGTGGGTTGTTGGGAACCTCAGTACCCCCCTACCCCATTACATCGGATCCCACGACTGCGGTTCTGAACTTGAGGATTTCGACACTCATCAAAGCCCAGCAAGTACTACCACGTACTACTACTCTAAACGCCCTACACACGTTATAAGTTCTTCAGTCCTCGCTATTCTGTGAAGTCGTTTTTAGTGTTTTCCTCAGTTGCGCAGAGAGGTTAAATAACTTGCTGACATTTCCACGGCTATCTGCTGGTGACTGGGGTGAATCTAGAGCCAGTCATCCTCTCTACCTAACCAGACTGCCTCTCTACCTAACCAGACTGCCTCTCTAAAGTAAATCAGTAAATCTTTCTTTCTTTCTTAAAGATTTTATTTATTTGAGAGAGAAAGAGAGGCTATGAGAGAGCAAGAGAGAGCACAAGCAGGGGGGAGACAGAGAGGGAGAAGCAGGCTCTCTGCGGAGCAGGGACCTGGAGTCATGACCCGAGCGGAAGGCAGACGCTTAACCAACTGAGTCACCTGGGAGCCCTCCTGGTATTCTTTCTAACCATAGAAGGTACAAAGAAATAACTTGGAGAGGTGAGAAGGCCCCCACGGGCGACATGGCCATTTCTTTCTTCATTGAGTCAACAAGTATTTTGTAAGTGCCTCCCGTAGGACTGGCAAGGCTAAGCACTCAACTGACCGGAGTAAATGAGATTAAGATCCTTCCCATTAGCAGCTTCCAGATAGTAAAACAACTATGCAGTGATGGGAATATAAAAGAGTCTTACGCGTTCCAAAAGGAACGAGAAGGCTTTAAAGGACTTGAGAAGGGAACATGTGGCTGAAGTAATCCCCGAAGGCTTCCTGGAGGAAGTGGAATTTGAGCTTCTGCCATCACCATGCAGCTGTTCCAAGCTCTCGAGGCAGTCACTGAGCCCTCCTGGAACTTTTTACAGGATCTATCGCAACGTTACATCTTCCCAGCTGAGCAAAAACACCCTTGGGCTGAGCCAGCCCCAAGCCCTGCCAGCCACAATCCCCAGAGAGGACAATTCGGAGGGGCCTGTCAGAATTTCCTGAAGGAACAGCTGCTTTAAAGCTCAAATGAGGGGATAGCTTTGTAAGTTAATCCACTGATATTTTGCCTGCCTCTTCTCTGTGTTGCTAGGCCCAGCCCCTCAGAGACAGACTAGCTGTGCAGGAAAGGAGAATGGACCCTGTCCTGGAGACAAGACAATAATGAGGTCAATGAAGCATAACAGGAATGGAGATAAAGGCGCTTTCTTGGGCCTCACTGCCCTGGGGTGACTTGTCCAGTTAATTTTTCCCCCTGCTAGCCTCCTTTGCCCCTCCTTCAACGCTGCTGGCTCTAAAGGCCCCAGAAAGATAAGTGAGATTGCCAGGGAGGTTGCTGGAAGGCTGGAGTTCCTGTCTTTGCCTTCTAGCCCTGCTGTAAGAAGACAGAGAGATTGGGGATTATGTTGCCTCGTGGTGTAGATCGGGAGCATGGAGGCTGAGGAGGTAAGAGGCAGAGCGAAGACCACACAGCAAGCTGGTATCCAGACCCCTGAAAAGTACCCAAGCCCCCAAGAGCAAAAATGAGCCTTATTCCCCTTGCCGATGGCTAATTTTTCTTGATCGTTCATCCGTGTTTCTTCATTCTGTGGAAATTTATTGAACACCTAGCATCATCCAGATGCTACAACAAAGTTAAGTTTTCTTAGTGGCCAGAACTCTTAAATACTAAGCTCCCTAAAAACGAACCCAAAATAAAAGACAAAAGCCTCGCTCCATTCTAGGCCCGGCTCAATTGTTCTACGGCATGGTTTGCATGTGCTTGGTACAACTCCTTCCAACACTGTGACATTCCATAATCATTGAACTGATTTATTCTCAGAGAACAGATGTCCACATATATTTGCTGCCATTAGCAATGCATTTATTCATGTATTCATTCATTCATTTGGAAAACATTTTTCAAGTATTTCATGCTACTGAGTTCACTCTGGTGGGGAGAGCGGACTTCCTAATGGGAAGGAGGACGGACATGTGGCTCCGAAACAGAGAATTAATATCTTTTTGTTGTCTAGCATTTGACATCTGCCATCTTGTTACAGTTCCCCTGCAGCCTGTTGAGGGGGTGCTGCAGGCCCCTTTGTACAGAGGAGGGAAAATAACAGAGGCTCTGAGAAGTTAGGTAAGTGGCCCAGGGCCCCATAGGTGCAAGCAAGGGACAGACACGCCCGAAGAGATTCTCCCACAAAACAGGTATGTGAACTTTACGCCGAGGATGAGGAGGAAGAAGCAAAGACACAGGGTGGAAAGTCCGTGGAACACCCTTAAAGGGCACGGATCGTACTGGACAGTCATTGAAAGCCCTTACAGAGAAAGGAAGGAAGCTGTCTGACCCGAGGAAGAAGATGGCACTGATGGAGCCCGTCGCACAGGTATGCTCCTGACCTCGCCATGACTTTTTCATTGACCTGGAGGGGCTCAGACAAGCCCTCAGCGTCTGCAGGGGAGGGAGTCACTAAGAAGGAGTGCAGCTGGAGGTCAAAACGGAGGCCAGAGATGCACCATAGAGGACAAACACCTTTGTAACAGCTTTCTTAAATCGCTCAAACCTGGCCATTCAGGTGAAGATAGGGGGTGGGAGTACAAGCCTGGACTCCACTGGGAATGGCGGCGGCGGTGACAGAGGGAAACTAGTCCCCCACCCCCCACCCCTCACCCCCGGCCTTGGCCTCGGCTTCAGGATGGATCAGGGGTGCCCTGGCAATCTCAAGGTCACTCCAGTGCATGTCGCAGAAGCACACACAGACGAGGCTCCCAATTACTCATTAGCCAGGCTGGGTGCTGGCCCCCACGTCCCTGTCCTTGGCCACAAACAGAGATGAAAGCCAAGCCGCCAGCTCTGGGAGAGGCGGGCCCAAGAGTTCAGTAGCTGTCTCAGCCGCTGGCATTATCAAAGCCTGGGACAGCCAAGACGAAGGGGAGGCCTCGCTTTCAAACACTTCCTCGCCTTTCACCGCTCCCCCTCCCTCTGCCCCTCACCCAAACCAATACAAGCAACAAAGCCGGCCAGGAGTGGACAGGGGATTTTAATAATTGGGTCCCAGGGCGAAGACTCCTTGAGCTGCTTTGGCAAGGACAGGCCACGATGTGTTGATGAGAGGGAAGGAATCCTTCTGAAAGTCCTTTGACCAGACACATGGAAGGCACTGCTTTACCTAGAGTCTAAGGGAAAAAAAAAACACCTTGGATTCAGGTTCAAACATGGCCAAGCCCTCCTGAGGCCTTGGTCCCACCTGGCATCTGCGTCCCCCACACCCCCTCTGGAGGATCATAGGTGTGCTCATGTGACCATGCCTATCTTTGTTGCTCCAAGCTTCTCCCACCCACCCCTCATCAAGTGAGATCATGCAAGTCCAGAAACATTGTCTGAAAGCGTGCAGTTGGCAGCCATAATTCCCCACTACCCCACTCTGAACCCAGCCTTGGAACCAACCACATCCCTGGGCTGGTCTTAGTCCACTGCCCCATAAAAGGAAATTCGAGAAATTCTATACAGAGAAACCGAAGCATGGTTGGAAAGGTCCAGAGTTCAGAACCTCCAAAAGTCCTTCTTCTTGACTCTCCAGTGTCTTCTTGCCTAATAGTTAATGGTAGTGAAACACCAACAAGGGATAAATGGTTGGTGCAGCAAGAAACAAATCGATGGGAGAGTTCACCCATCCTACTTTCCCAGGAGTCAGGAAACAGGGACTCTAGTATGCCTGGGGTTGAGCAGATGATTAAGGTAAATACAAAGACCTGGTCCCTGATCTCTAGAATTCCTAAACTTGGGAAAGAATAACATAAGTCAACGATAGCTATAACAATGAGTGCTGCCATTTCCTGAGCACATGCCAGGCGCTCTGCTTTTTACGGGAATTGTGGAGGGTTGCACTGTGACCCACCTTTATAAAAGAAAACACTGCTGCCTACAGAGCACCAGGCCAGGTGGCTGGGCCAGAAGCCACCCCGCTGATCTGCCAGGCATGACGTGGACAGAGAGGAGAATGCACACTTGACACAGACAGCCACCTGCGAATTTCCCTTCGTCCTCACCTGGTGTCCCAGCACTATTTTCTGTCCCCTTTGCTTCTCCCCTTCCCCATTCTGACCTTTGAGTCTGGATTTGATCCCTACCTCTCTCTTGTCTTCAGTTAGCACTGCTGCTTAGATCTGTTCCTAGGGTTTCCAAACCTGTCTCTCTGGCTCCCTCCCCCACCCCCTTCATGCTAGGGGTCTCTATTCCCATCTCCAAATCATTTCCCATGCTTAAAACTACCTTGCCATTCTCAGGCGACTGTGCCTAGGATCTCTTTGCCCCTTGCTTGGATTTCAGTGGCCTGAATCCCCTGTGATATTTTTTTTTTTTAAAGATTTTATTTATTCATTTGAGAGACAGTGAATGAGTGAGCTGGCAGGATCAGGGGGAGGGACATAGGGAGAAGGAGAAGCAGACTCTCCGTTGAGCAGGGGGTCCAAACTGGAGCTCAGAGCTCAATCCCAGGACCTTGAGATCATGACCTGAGTGAGCACAAGTCAGATGCTTAACCGACCGAGCCACCCAGATGCTCCCTGTCCCGATCTCTGACATTTTATTATCTTCCTATAGCTAAGTCTTCTTGAGTTCTCTCTCTTCCTCAATATGTCTTTTGTTGCATCACTAGCTTACTCAAAAATCTTCCTGGGTCTCCGAACACCTATAGAGTATCTCCAGATGTTGCAGAGCACTCTGCGTTCCGGTGCCACTCCATTCTCTGCTCTTTTCTTCTCAGATCCTGCATCCCAGGATGACTCCCTATCTCCCCGCCCCCCGCCCTCCCCAGTGCATCTCAGGGCTTCTACTCCCTGCGCCCTCCCAGACATCTCTCCCTAGGGACTCTGACCTCTCTTGAGGATGGAGCTCGAGAAGGAGCAGGTGTCTTGTCTTATCTGGAGCTAGTCCCTGTGCCCACAGCTGGATGTGGCTCCTCTCTCCCTGAATTCTCAGAACCCTTGGCTGTTTCATGTCCTCGGGTTTGGGGGTTTTGCTTTGCCTTGCCTTTTGATACCAGGGAAGGAGTTTGGGCTGCGGACGTTCGAACGCTGCTGATTCTGCAACTTCCTAGGGGTGTGACCTTGGACCCTTTTACAGGAACCTTTCTTTTTCCCATCCGAAAATGGGCAACAGAATACTGCTAACTGCTACGAAAGTTAGAAATGCTCCTGGGGTTAAAACGCCCTCCACGAGCAAGCGATGGGCAGGCAGTCGTGGTTATCATGAGGCCTTTATGTCTCTCCCACGAGAACAGAAATTCCTCGAGATTTAACTGACCCACTTCTATTTGATTTTGCAACGACCTCGGTCATCAGCACAAAGCACAGGAATATAGAACCCTCTGAAGCGACGTTAGCTGAAGGCTCACTGAACTGGGGGGAATCCAGACTTTCTCCATCTCTTTTGCTGCTGCCCTGTCAGCCCTGCCACCCAGGAGCCCAAAGCCTCCAAGACTCCAACTCCAGCCCTCCCTGATGTCTGCCTCCACTTCCCCACCCTGAAGTGCCTCATTATCCACCCCCACACCACCCGTGTAAGATGTTATTTGAAAGAACTCAGCTGTAGGTGGAAATGAATGTGGAGAGCCGCTCAATGGAACAGGAATCATAAATCACTCTGAAGTTGGGATGAAACCCTAGGAAGCCATGCCGTGCAAACCACAATTCCCTAAACCTCAGTAAAATGTGGCCCCGAAACCCCTGGAGACCTGGCAAGACATTCCTTTCTCTCTGTTGCTTGGCACTTGGCTGTTCTAATTCTGGCTGAACCCCAGCGGCCCACAGGCATGTAAAAGCCCCACCATCCTGGGCCCCATGTGGTCACTTTGTCCCTGCATTAAGACCCTCCAGGTCTTCAGGTTATAAACAGGGACATCCAGGGTGATATCCTAGGCTACCTGGGTGGCTTCAGTACCCCATCCTCCTCGCCTACTTATGGTGGCTTTCCCTCAGATCAAGGCCCAAGGCTTGGCTCTATCTCAGCCAGGGGTGGGCAACAGCGAACCCCAATCTCTGGCCTTAGCTGTTGTGTCCGGGAATGCTGGGGGGTGGGGGGCGGAGAGGTGTGGGGGTGGGGGGCAAGGCTCTTGAGCCTGGGAGGGAAGAACACTGGTTGCAGATGCGAGCTGGCAGGAAGCTTTGATGTTCCGAGCAGAAGCGGGAGGCGTGGGAAGTGAGACTTCTGTTCCTTGGAGCTCCCACAAGGCAAAATCCCTCCGTTATCTTATAGGCCTGAGCATAGCCTAAAGGTGCTGGCTCAAGTGTGTCTTGGCCCAGAGTAAATCAGGCCCGAACCAAAGAATGCACTTGAATCAAAGTGGAAAATTAGACGCTGTGCAGGAGAAAGCTCTCCTCTCCAAAATATATATGCATCAAAGTGTACCCCTGTCTAGCTGGGACAGGAGCCATCAAAATGCAAATGCGGGCCTTGAGAATGCTAATGCTGGGAGTGGAGAACAATACCCAGACAGACTTCTTGGGGCCAGGGAGAGGGCCCCAGGGCAGGATGTGGGAGCGGAGTAGGGGGCAGGGATGAAAGGGGTAAAGGAAGCTGCGTGAGAGAGCCTGGAGATGAGAAAACAGCGGGAGGCCATTGAGGCTGAGTGACTGCGGGGGCAGGCCTGGAACCGGGGAGTGCTGCCGGGGATGGGTCAGAGGACCTGCCGTTGACCTGAGCTGCGTGCCCAGGAAAGAGGAGGGTGAGTTCAGGGAAATTTCTCTGAGGGGCAGCCCAGCGGGGTGGAGAGTCAGGACACGCCTGGAACCCGGGGCTTGGACTTGAGGTCACGGCCTGGAGAAACAGACAGAAGGACCCGTGTTTCTGGAAAGGCGGTGAAGCCAGGAGACGTGCTCAGCTCCGGTGCAACTGGCATGCGCCGCGCTCCACGCGGGCGCCTGGAAAGAGGGGCTGAGAGCGGCCTGGCCGGACAAAGCCGGGCCTGCAAGGACTGCTTCCCTGGGTTGCATTCCCCCTCCTGCCTCTGCGTGTCACTCTCCTCTCTGTCAAGTGGAGGTCCCTGGTGCCGGAAGACCGGAAAAGTTAGAGTAGGGAGGCCAGCACGGGATAGATGCTCGTGGGTGCTTGCCGTCATCCGTGTAGACTGAGAAACTGAGGCTCCGGTGGGTTTACGAGTGTGTGTGCCACTCTGGACAGGGAGCAGCGGGAACTGGATTGCAACTTGGATCTGACCCTCCGGAGCCCGGAACTAAAGCAGCCCCACCTGCCTGTCCACTAGCAGCCAGGAAACAGAATCCTGACATGCGCCCTGGGATGCCAGGGAGGCAGCGGGGCCGTCAAAGCTGGGAAGAGCTAAGATCCTGCCCGACCTGGGGCCTTGAACGATGGCGGTAGAAAAACCCAACATCAATGCTCGGAGGGGTGGGACACTTATTTTTGGTATGGGGGCCTGTTCACTCATTTCCCAGGAGGGCCTACTCCAGCCCCAGCCCACGGTTAAGCGGAATAAATCATTGTGGGACGACTGTCTCCCCACCCAGACTGCGAGTTCCTGGAAGACAAGGAACTGCACCCCACCTGTGTGGCCCCTACCTGGTGTGGATCCTCAGGGGGTGGAGCTCGCCCCACACTTTGCGTGATCACTGAATGGGCTCATTCACTGGAGTATCGCTGGTGCCAGGCTTGGGCTCAGGGGTGGGAATTCATGGATGAATATGACATGATCCCTGCCCTCGGGTAACTCCTCTTAGTCTGGTGAATGAATAAAAGAGAAAGAATGAATGGAAGCTGGGGAGGGCCAGGCCCTTCTGCTAATTGCTTTAGGAACTGGTAGACAGCCCAGAGATAGACCCCTGAGATACCCTGCTTTCTCCTGGGCATCAAACCTGAGCCAGGCCAACAGGCTTGGCCACACTTGAGTGTTGGTAAGTGGCTGCTGTCCCAGTCTCGGGGCTCTGAACAAGCATTGTCTTTATAGATAAGGGGACGCACCACCCTGCCACACGCACTCCAGGCAGAGAGGCTCCTAGAGGGATGACTGGGCAGCCAGAGCTATCTACATCTTCTCACCTAGATCGCCCTGGGACAGAGGATGGCTGGGGCCAGAGGCCATGGAAGACAAGGCGGTGGGGAAAGCTGGGACTTTCTCCAGTGGGAAGCTTCTGGGGGGCATATTGAGGAGCCCCTGGGGTTTCTACCGTGGAGAACCAGCCAAAGGAGCCCTGTGGCTCAGAGCTCCCTAAAGATCTGCCTTTTCAGGTGGAGGCACATCTCTTCAGGGATCAGTGGAAGGGTACAGCGAAAATGCTGGATCGCGTCAAGGAGGGCAGCTTGCAAAATACTCAAGAACACATTTTCTCGTGTAGACAAGGCTTATACACTATGGGGTTAACCACAAGGAGCAAATGATGCATTCCCTCTTCAGTGGAAACACCACAGCCTGAAGCACGTGTGTGTGTGTGTGTGTGTGTGTGTGTGTGTGCGTGTGCGTGCGCACACTAGAACTGAAAGTGAAACAGGTCAGGGCATTTTTAGGGCTCACAGGAATAACCAACCAGAGGGGGGCAAGGTTGGCTGGTGGCCCCAAGCTGTGACTGGCGGGACTCATGTGAAATGGGTCTGTATCCAAAGGGGCCTACTGGGAAAATGGGAAAATGGCCTGCTCACCACGCCCTTCCCCACCAGCTTCACCCTCAAGGAGTCCACACTGCAGGCTCTGAAGCTCCACTGGTTACACAAGGGCGCCCCAGGACCAGGACCAGCCCTGCCCTGCCAGCTGGGTTAAGGGAACGATGGCCCACAGGAGGGACGACGTTCAATGGCTGACTCGTGGGAAGGGCGAGTGAAAGACACTGGGCAGACCTGACAGGACTCACAGCCCCAGGATCCAGGGCACGTGTCCATACGCCTGCACGAACCAGAAGTTACAAGAGAATGTTGACCGAGTCTGCTGCCATGTTAGCGAGTACGAAAAGGACTGGGTTTTACAATCTGACATGCTGCACATTTTTCTGGGAGAAAATTTGAAAAAATTAAGAAACCCGGCTTTTAAGATAGATGAGGACTGATGAATTCTCTTCGGTCCAACAGCCCTTCTCTTCTCCACTGCTGTCACCATAACCATGTCCCCATCGCCCCTTACCTCCTGGCAGATCTCTCACTTCTGCTCTGTCTCTTCCTCTCCCCTTGCCTCACCAAGGAATATTTTTAAAATAAAAACTGGAACATAAAATCCTCATCTTAAAGTCTTCCAGTGGCTTCCCCTAGCTCTCAGATCACACTGACACTCCCCCCTACCCCCCCCCCCCCCGCCGCCCTGCACACAGCACCTTGGCCCTCTTCCCCTCTCTCCCCTCTCTCCTCTCTCCCCTGCAGCCAAGCTGGCTTTCTCTGCTTTCTGGAATGTGCAAGAGCCTTCCTGCAGCAGGATTTTTGCACACTGATGTGACCATGCGTTAGGACTCAGTTCAGCTTTTAATTACATTGTCTGGTGACTGTTCAGCCGCTGTTTAATTGAACTGATTGATGATTGTATGTGCTTTTCCCCCATTGGACCGTAAGCTCTCTGTGGACAGAGGCCACAGCTAGTTTTGCTCCTTACTGTAGTCCCAGGGCTGGACAGTGTGCCCAGAGCCCAGCAGATGATCAGTATATGTATGCTGAAGAAGTGATGGACTAAAGTAACAGAGCAGTTCATTTCATGGATGTTTCCTTGCTGGGAAGTATTCGGGCCAGATGAGGAGCCTGGGGTTGGAAGGGCAGCGACTCTCCAGAGATCACGCAGCTTGGCTCTCAAGGGGGAGCTGGGATTTGGCCCTTCCCCTTTATGTCATTTTGACTCAGCCACTGGTCGGTGGTGGTGGTGGAGGCAGGCGAGTGTGCAAGTGTGCATGTGTGTCTGTGAGGAGGGGCGCTGGGTGGAGCTGATGGCAGAGCCAGCTTTTAGATCACAGCTAAGGGAATAGTACCCAGAAAAGAAAAATCTCTCGCCATCGATAATGCTTCCCTGCTTCAGCACCTCTCTCCTTTAAAATACTGATGGTTGGCTCCCAGACCTGATTCTGCCTGTGGGTAGACAGGACTGTAGCCGTGGTGTCTAGATACACCCTCACCAGTAAGCTCTGAAGGGGACTCTCCTGTTTACCATCGTGCTGCTGGGCTCCTAATAGGTGCTCCATAAATATTTGTTGAATGAGTAAGCGAACAGTACTTGCACTGGGCTGGAAGAGTCCTGGGCAGCAGAAGCAAAGCCACGGCACCCAAAGTGCCAGAGCCATCTGTTCTAGCATTTACGTGTCACCTCTCAGAAGGCCTGTAATTTTATAGTACAATTGCCTAACACAAGCAGAAAGCCAGAGACAGGTTGAACATTTTCACCCATTTGAATGTAGGTAAGTTACCTCACTTGCCTGAGTTTCTACAACCCTCATCTGTTAAATGAGTACAATGATTCTTTACTCCCGAAGATACATTTTTTTAACAAATTCAACCTAGTATTTATTGAGTGCCAGGGACTACACTAGGTACAAAACAGAAGTGGCTTCTGTCCTTTCTAGCAGAGGAGACATTAAGCAAACAAATACACATAAACTTACAAAATTACGGTTTGGGATATGTGCTGTGATGGCAAACCACAGGGTGCCATGGGAGGCGGCAGATCAGGGTGCAGGGAGGGCCTAAGAAAGCACCATTTATTCTGAGCCCTGAGGATGAGCTGGGAGCTGGCCAAGAGCGAGGCTGGGGTGGCAGGTCAGAGGAATGGCACGTGCAAAGGCCTGGGGTCGGAAAGAACTGGGGCACGCAGTGGGCGTTGCTAGCAGTCAAGGAGAGACTGAGGGGAATAAGACCTGATTGCTGATCCTGAAAAGGTTGCTGGGGAGGGGAAGCTCAGGAGTCCGTTCACATATCAAGAAAAGCTCTGCGGCTGCTAGGTGGAAAACCGCTCGGGACAGAAGAACGAAGAGCCAAAGTTCCTCCCTTGGTGTTGAGAACAGAACCAGAACCTCGGGGCCAAGGACTTCACAAAGGATCCAGCCCCAACCTCCCCTGTTGAAGATAAAAGACAAGAGCTGCAGCTGAGTGAGATCTAGTCCTGACCGCACGTCCACCTCCCCGCGATCAGGGTGAGATCCCTCCTTGCAACCCCTCTTGCGCTAGTCCGGTTCTGGGGTCCCTGATGCCCGCAGGCGGGGGCAGCCGGGCCCTGGCTGGGGTGCTGGAGACCCGAGGCAGCCTGCACGCGGCGGGGCCGGCGGGAGCTGCCTGCGAGCCGGCCGACCCCTCGCGCTTTGCGCAGCCAGCTCCAGGGCGGCTCACATTCTGGAATGGAAACTTGGAGCTCAAAGGCCCTGAGGCAGCCTCCGGTGTAGGCGGCTCAGCCCTTTCTTTTTTACTTCCCTCCCAGGCCTTACCTGCCTAAACAAACAGCCAGAGCCTCCCACCCGCTGCACCCCCGCCTCCGGGACAGGAAACAAGCAGTGACAGCTACCCGCCCGCGCCTCCCTTTGCGGACCCCGGTACCGCCAGGATAGCAACCCGGCGAGGCCGCGCTCCCATTGGCTGCGCCCGGCTAGGCGGCGCTCCCATTGGCTGCGCCCGCCTAAGCGGCGCGGCGCTCGTCCAATCGGGGGCCGGGCAGGGCGGCCGCGCGGGGAGTCCTCTCCGCAGGGAGGCCGAGGGGAGCGAGGTTTTACATGCCTGTGGTATTTGCTCAGAGGGGCATGACCACTTTGGGCAAGTCTTTAAATGTGAGTCAGCTTTCGGCCGATCCCTGGGAAAAATTCCTCCGGTGTTGTCAGGCAGGGTTCGCTAGCTGCAGCTTTTTTTTTTTTTTTTAAACAATTCAAAAGGGATAATCCCACTGAATGGGGAAAGGCATTCGAACCCTGTCCCCGGCTCCCCAGAGAAGGGGCCGCGGGCAGGGCTTGGGAGCCCCAGGCACCTCCACGGTGGGTCGGAAGCCCCCGAGGTGGCAGGCCCCCAGGAGCCGGTTTTCAGGAGGGCCAGGACACCTGCCCTCTCTCCACTGCATCCTCTATCCCCCTGCTCAGCAGGGCACGCGGGGGCCAGAGGATGCATGGAATGCAGTAGGAACAGTGCCCCCTGGAGTTGTGCGGCATACCCGCCTTAACCTGGGAAACGCCCGATGGTCTGCTTTCCTTCCCTTGGTTGCTTCTCGCCCATATCTCACTGTGCTTCTGCTCTTGGACCCCGCACTTAATAGCTGTGCGATCTTAGATCATCCCCCTACCCCCTAAGCTCCAAGGCCCTCATTGGCAATGCCAAAAGCAGAGGTGGAGGAAGTGAAGTGGTCTGGGAGGGCGGGGTGTTCTCCTAGCTCGGTTTCCCTAATTGCTTGGGCAAGTCGTGTCTGTACGCCCAGCCTCGGTTTCCTTATCTGTAAGATGAGGGAGTTATTCTAGAAGAGTCCTTAAGAGGCGTCCTTGTTCTCAGAGTGCTTCCACCAGGCTATTCCTATAGTCCCTTCCTGGAGCCTGTGTGCTGGGGGTAGAGGAAGCCCAGTGGCCCTGTGTCCTTCTAGTGCTCCCAGCCTTCTCTCCCCACACATCATCTCAGAGACTCTCAGCAGACAGGATTGGGAGTACTGAGGAGAAAAAAAAAAAGACAAAAAAGGATGAGGGCAGAGGGAAATGAGCAGGGACTGGAGGGATTTATGTGCAATTTGATTGTAAATGAACATCTTGTGCAAAAGGAGAGGCAATTTGGCACCTGTTACTAGTGAGTTAATAGCTTAGGCACTCCTGGTAATAAGGATACAGCACTGTGAAGACCATGTTAGCTCATGTGGCAGCAAATTGTGAGAAGGGTTGAGAGAGAGGCTGTCGAGCCTCTGCCTGGGAATCTTGTAAAGCTATTGTAGGCACCACACCCCTTCATTTAAGGGGCTTCGAAACCCAAGCAAAACGAAACCAGTAGAGACCTCTGAATCCTGGAGAACATTGGAGAACTGGATTCTTCTGGGTGTGAAAAGTATGGTGTGTTAAAAAGAGCATTGCACTCTGCTGATAACTCAGGGGTGTGACCTTGGGCAAGTCACTTGCTGGTTTAGTCTTCATTTGCTGTAGCCTGAGGGATTAAACTGACCTCCTAAAGACCTCTTCAGCTCTGACACATCATAATTAAATGGAATAATGTGTAAATAATTGCTTTGAAAACTACAGAGCACTGGGGAGGGGGGGGTGTCTTTCTGTTGTTATTTTTGTATAGATAAAGATGACCTGAGAGTTCTTTAAGCTCTGCAACAGGTTGTAAATCAGGACATCCACCGCCCACCTTCTGTGGCTGCAACAGGGCATTTGTTTGGCAACAGAGTTTTGCTGTGGTTTGTGAATCAGTATTTTTTATTCTGTTCCTAATATCAGCTTCTCTCCTGCTTTTGCAGCCTGAGCCAGCTACTGATCTCATTCTGCCTTGGTTTCTCCATCTCACTTTGCCTTTTCCAACCTCCTATGATTCAGATGGACTGTGTTTTGCCTTTGCCAAGCTTGGGTTCCCTGGAAGCAGAACTGCCAGTGTGGAGGAAGAGAAACTGGAACCAGACTGGTTTGCCACCACTCATTTGACCATGCCCCCTTTTTCTATTCTAATCGTTCCATTCTCTTGGGGGGTTCTGATCTTTATGGAGATAGGGTGGGGGAAGAGAGGGAGTGAAAAGTTGAAGATAGAGGAAGAAGGAGACAAGGGCCAATCATAAAGGAAAGGAAAAAATAAAAGGGTTTTTTTTTTCCTTTTCTGTTATTTTATTATTTTTTTTCATCATGATAAGTGTACTCTTCAATCCCCATGCCCTGTGTCCCTCCACCCACCTCCCCTCTGCTAAACTAGCAGTTTATTCTCTATAGTTAAGAGTCTGTTTCTTGCTTTGTCTTTCTCTTTTTTTATTCTTCTGCTCGTTTTTGTCTCTTATATTTCACATATAAGTGAGATCATGTGGGATTTGTCTTTCTCTGATGGACTTATTTTGCTTAACATTTTACTCTCTAGCTCCATCCATGTCATTGCCAATGGCAAGATTTCATTCTTTTTGATGGCTGAGTAATATTCCATTGCATGTGATATACCACATGTTCTTTGCCCATTCACCTGTGGGCGGAACTTGGACTGCCTCCATAGTTTGACTACTATAAATAAAGCTGCAGTAAGCATATAGGTGCAGGTATCCCTTTGAATTAGAGTTTTTGTATTCTTTGGGTAAATCCCCGGCAGTGCAATAACAGGATTGTAAGGTAGTTCTATTTTTAACTTTTTGAGGAACCTCCATACTGCCTTCCACAGTGACTGCACCATCTTGCTTTTCTACCAGCAGTGCAAGAGGGTTCCTTTTTCTCTACATCCTTACCAACACTTGTAGTTTCTTGTGTTTTTGTTTTAGCCATTCTGACAGGTGTGAGGTGATAGCTCATTGTGGTTTTGATTTGCATTTCCCTGCTGATAAGTGATGTTGAGCATCTTTTCATGTGTCTCTTGGGCATCTGGATGTCTTCTCTGGAGAAATGTCTTTTCCAGTCTTCTGTCTGTTTTTTAATGGGATTATTTGGTTTTGGGGTGTCGGGTTGTATCAAAGGTTGGTTTTTTTCTTTTTTCAATTATTTCTACCAATTTGGAAATAAAGAAGGACATCTAAACTATGAGAAGGAGGGTGAAATGATCATTGTATGGTCTGCAAAAAGAGATTTCTTAAGACTATAGAGGGATGTAGTGGGGAGTTTGGTTCTGCTTGGGCAGATCAGGGTGGTCTTCAGAGGAGGTGACATCTTGCATACTTCTTAAAGATGAAGAGAACTTTTTTCTGCAGTGAGAAGCACATGTAGGCTGAGAGTAGAGCAAGAGCCAGGCACAGAGCTGGGAGAGAGGACTGTCTTGGGCATGGGTCTCCTAGGAAGGTCAGGTTCTAGGTGTGTTGAGAATTCCAGGTGCTTGGATGAACTGGGCAGAACTGATTGATCTGGAAGAGAAAGACCATCATAAATGGCCTTTGTCATCTTAAGGAATCTGAACTTTATTTGGTAGGAAATGGAGACCAATTGCAGGCTTTTGAATAGATAGAAGAGATCAGTGGCGAAAAACACTGAACTTCTTCGGGTCATATAGTGAAATTCAGGTCATGGGCAACATTTCAGAAATGGAATGGGTGAGTATAGTGTGGGATAGAAAAATATCAAAATGCACGCATGCAGTAAGTATTGTTTCATGAAATGGTTGTATTTGGATGTGTTTGTGTGTGTGTTCTGGGTCATGATATAAAATGTCCTTATTACAGTGGCTCGGGGTTTAAAAAGTCTGAAATCTGTGGGATGAGCAGACCCTTCAGGCTGCGTCAGGGAGGGTGGGCTGGGGAGAGAGAGACAGAAGTTCTTGCAAACAAGACAGATGATTTGCCTTCCCTCCCACTTCAAGTTCTTGAGAAGGAAATTGCTTAGCTTCTGAAAAGAGTTAACTGATGGCTTCCAAGGCCTCCTCCACAAAGGAAAGGTAATTATATTTGCCCTGCAGAGTAATGGAGGGGACCCATGAAGTATTTGGTACCCTGCTTCATTACCACTTTAATTAACATTACACATAACAGAGCCAGCAGTTGGAATCTGGTACCTTTGAGTCTCTACCATAGACCCACATATCCCTGGTACAAAATCATGATCCTGTGACTTAAAAGCCATGGTATTTTTCCATTCTTCCAGTGAAACATTATGTACTTACGATAGCCAGCATTTGGGCTGACAGATGAGAACCTGATACCTTGAGACTGGCTCCCAGGTATGAATTCGCTGAAGATACCAGACATCATGAGTAATGGCCTTATACTTCAAGCACTCAAGAAAACTATTTCCTAATGTCTCATGATCAGTAACACCAATGTTTTAAAAGATCTCAACCTAGGGAAGGCCTTTGGGGATAACTTGTTCCCAAGTGATTCACTCAAAGCTCATCTCCTCCTCTTCTGGCCTCAGAAAAACTGGAGGGCCTCTGGCTCCCACCCACCCTCTGACCTATCCATTAACCTCAAAACTGGTTCTAAGAGTCTCTGCTTGCCCTTCCTCAGACAGCCTTATATGCAATGGGGGGTCCATTTACTTTCCAGAGTCCTGCCATGGGGAGAGAGTTGCTCCTCTACAACATGAGCCAGTCTGTTTCTTTCTTTCTTTTTTCTTTTTTTTTTAAAAGATTTTATTTATTTATTTGACAGAGAGAGATGACAAGCAGGCAGAGAGAGAGGGGGAAGCAGGCTCCCTGCCGAGCAGAGAGCCCGATGCGGGGCTTGATCCCAGGACCCTGAGACCATGACATGAGCCGAAGGCAGCGGCTTATCCCACTGAGCCACCCAGGCGCCCC
This sequence comes from Mustela lutreola, assembly GCF_030435805.1. Lineage (NCBI taxonomy): Eukaryota > Metazoa > Chordata > Mammalia > Carnivora > Mustelidae > Mustela > Mustela lutreola. The sequence goes on from NC_081297.1 coordinate 46,018,254, forward strand.
CAGTCTGTTTCTTTTTAAGGTGACCCACACTGTGCCCATTTGATGGCATAGATACCTTACTGAAACCAAACCCTCTGCATATGGTACAGATACCAGTTCATTTACCTAACTTCAAACAACTAACAGCCTCTTGGTTACACCTTCAAGGCAAACATATCCACACCTTTCTTCTGACTCTATGAGTCCGCATCTCCTTCCTGTCTGAGCTGGGACTTTTCCAGGTCCTTTGTCCCTTGCTCTTGACTGCTATTAAATCTGTAACAGCCACCCTACCATGGTCTAACTGCATCGTGGGCCAAGCCCTATACTGGGTACTTCGTACAGTCAGGAAAAAATTGCACGAGATATTATTATCTCTTTTTTACAGATAAAGAAACCGAAACTTGGATATTGTTAAAATTTTCACAGCTAGTTAATGATCAAGTTGAGTTTCAAAATCAGGTTTCTCTAGATTGTCATCCCACGCTTTGACCCCCGAGATCCCCTACTTCCCCTGATTCCCCTTCAATACTCTCCCACGAGAGCTAAGAAGGCCTTCTCCCTTCTCATTCCATTCTGTCTTAGAAAAGCCATGAAAACCCACCTACCCTTTTAGAAAGAAGGTATAAGTGGGATTTTTTTACACTGTGGCTTATACGGATGAAGTTTCCAAAAGTCCTGTGTCCAGACAGAGTTCCCTGGCTGTGAGAGAAGACTGTTTTCCGTATCAGATAGAGGGAAGGAAAGTGGCCCAGATTACATAGTTCCTGATCTAAAGAAGCCTGAACTATGACCCAAGCAAGTCCTCCACTGTACCCACCTTATATCCCCTTTTTCATTAGGTTCTCATTCTTTGTTCACAGCTTTGCCCTCCATCCCTACCTTCCACTGGATATCCACTCTTGTGTCAGAAACACAAACCCATCATTCTTCAAATACAGGAGTGGATCTATATCAACTCACTTTGATGTGACTAGCATCTTGGCATAGAAGTAATTATCCAAGGCTTAAGCCCCAGCCACTCTGTGGCCAGAGATAAGATCAGGGCTAGCCAGATGCATAGGAAGCATATGATACAGGGGAAGAGTATATGTCCACAGCTGCCAGGTTGGAAAACTTGGATGGCATAAGACATCCAAAACAAGGCTTCTCATCTTTAATTAAATATGAATGTTGGGAGGAGATGATGTGTATTTCTGCAATCTCGTCTTACTAGAATGCTTTTCTCCCTCTGCTTCTCCCTAACCTAATTCTGGCTGTCCGTTGTAACAAGATATGGGGCAGCCTTTCCATTTCTGCAGATAAAAAAGCAGAGCAGAGAGGTTGATGGTTTCTGTCCCTGTTGAGGCAGGGACACAGTGTTGAAATTGGAATCGAACCTCCAACTCTCGAAGACAGCTTTTTGTATACAGAAACAGAAATGGTTAATTTCACAGGTGTATGCTGAGAGCGGAAAATACTGGAGACCTTTGTCACTTTTCCATAATATCTTTGGAATACAGGAGCCCTCTGGTGGCCAAAAGAGCAGGAAGGTGTTTTTGGGAAAGGCGGTCTTGAGATTTCCTGCCAGAACTTCCCTTCATGATCTCTGGATTCGTGTTGAGGTTGTTCCTTTATCATTTATCCTCTTTCTGCCTCTTTTCATGGAGGGTTTCTTGAGTTTTTGCACAGCCTCCCCTCTTCTTTTCCCCCTCAAGTTCCTCTCTGCACTTTCCCCTTAACTCCAGCTGTCACCACCCCCCGCCCCATACCCCTGGAATCTCTCCTTCTTTCGATCTTTGGCCTCAGAGGACCCTTTCTGAAATCTGGCCAGTTCCCCTGTGGCAGGTGCTAAGGGACAGCTGCTGCCTCTGTTGCTGCTTCAGTAGTGTGGAATTCAAATCCCTGGTGGGTGTTTAGAGCCTGCGGATGGATTAACTAATGATGCCTGTTCATCAACAGGCATTTGCAGTGTCCTGCTAAGCCCCCGGAGGATACTAATCATCCCCCAGAACCAAGCTTTCTTAGAAGAGCTGATGAGTTTTCCCTCCCTTGGGCATGAGGAGCTGACCATGCATTACCTGGCCATTCTGAGTTTCTGGGTCCAGCTCTCCACTGTGCAGAAGTCTGCTTTCCTCACTGTAGTTTGCATGGGATTGTCTGTCTTCCGTCAGCCAAAAGCAAATGAAGACTCACAGAATAGCGTTTCTGCAGGTGGATAATTAAGAATCTACCATTGATCCAGTGGTGGAAGTGGGGGCTTTGGTGGACTTCCATGAACCACACAAAGGGAAAGAAAGTTACAACAGGGTGAGGCAGAAATTTTGGTTAAAACTCTGCCTTTCAGTACAAGGTGATGGGGCAACGTAACGCTCAGAAAGCAAGTTAGGCTGTCAAGAGGAAAAAATATAAAACCCTCCTATAAAATGAGCTGGTGACTCTATCACGTTATGATGCTCAATAATTAGTGGTTTAAATCACAAGGCAATTAGTGAGATAGGCCAATTCATTGCCCTCACTCCAGAGACAATCAGCAGAGCCCTCCAAGGGATCCCAGAATCGGCTGCAAAAAGGGTAGCTAGGAGTGAATTTAGAAACAGTGTATCTGGGCTTGTTGGGAAGTGAAGCAAGAGGAGGGGTCTGAGAGGATCATAAAGATTGGAGTTGCAGGTCTGTATAATTTGCAGAAGGAATGGCGACAGAGAGCGGAGGTGGTTACTGAGGGCACATAACACAGTCCAGCTTTCGGTAGGGAGAGGATTGTAGTAGTGACAAAATGCACAGCTTTCTACTTCCACCACCTCCCCTGCAAAAGGGAGTGACCATGGCACGAAGTACAACGACTGTAGGCTCCTAACTATGAGGATGAGGGGGCATTGGAAAGTGTCAGCCAACACGTGGCAGAAGTCCCTTCTCTAAAGTTTGAGAAAGTGTAGATCTATCTTTTTGGAAGCCTGTAGGTATTTATGAGGGAAGCCTTACCTCAAAGATGGATGAACTGGCTTCTAGGGGATGTTCTTCCCAGGCCCGTCACTCTAGAAACTCCTTGGGTTTCTTGTTCTCCCAGCATTTTATGGATTTTTAAAGGACATCAGGTCCAGGGATTTGGAGTGAAAGTATGATGCAGGAGTGGATGCCGAATCTGTCAACTGAGTCCAGTTTCTCTCAGTGGGCTGCCTTCTTGGCCTTTCTCTCTTCCCGCCAAACCACAGATACTCTCCCCGCTCTCTGTTCCTGACCTAACTTACCGAATCCCCTCTTTGTGGTGCCACCAAGAGCCCTTGCAATAAGCTAGTATGTGGTTTAATGTTTCCCTTGGTTCAGTGTGTATGCACGTATCGTGGCGTCCTCTTTAATAGAGTTATCTGCATTGATGTGGTCGGGTCTCTGTTCTAACACCAAGCTGTGGGCCAAGAGCCTGCACCGTGTCTATTTAATGTACTTTGTTTAGAGGTACAAATTGAACACCAAAGACAGGTGCTAAACAATTATTTTCTTATAGTGATTCTGACGGCATAATGAAAAGCACACTACATCGTAAGTTAGAAGAGCTAGTGTCGTTCTTGCCTTAGCTGTGTGACCTGGAATGTCTCACTTTGTTTCTCCGGGCCTCAGTTTTCATGTTTATTCAAGGAAGAGAGTTGGACCAGATCACCTTGAAGAGCACCTCCAACTATAAAATTGTCTACTTTCACAATAGTGCTCCCCTCCAAAAGCCCATACACTCCTCAGGGGTCGGGGGGAGCCTGGCTTGTGGTGTTCCCAGAGTGCCCAGCCAAACTCTGGCCCCTGGAGGCGGGGCTAGAGGGGTGGGGGAATAAGGAATATTCACGTATCTCTTGATAGATTCATCATATCCAGACACTTTCCAGGAGAGAACTAATGGGACTTGAGGAGGAAGAGGCACTGAAAAGAGACAGGAGAGATGGCTTTCCTTCCTGTGCCAACTTTCCTGGCGTGCCTACTATGCACTCCATTCTTGACCTCCCTTCATGTCAACAACAGCCCTAGTTCAGGAGGAGAAAAGCATTCATGGCTGCACATGCGTCTCCTTTTCCACCAGATGCTGGGACTGAGCTGCCAAGACCTGTCCAGAAAAACGCTTGTCACCCAGCTGGAAGTTGGGAGAACTCTCCTCTCTCATGATGAGGCGAGGTTTCTGCTTTTCTCTAAAAATGTCCATGTAAACGGAAAGACTAGGTTAGAAGGTTTGGGCACAGAGCCGAAGCTTGTGTGGAGGGTAAGATTCCTCAGCTGTCATTGATATCAGTAAGGAAACAGGTGGTGAATCACTCCTTTCCTTACACAAATATTTTAAGTGGACCATAAACCCTCTCTGTTCTGCCAACCAACAGTGTTCTGTGCTCACAGCTTATAATGCCAGAAACTTTTTTCGAAACCACGTGGGAGCATCCCTCGGCAAGTGAGTGCTGGTGTTTTTGGTAAATAAACTTTGGTTCTAGAAGGCTGGCTCAGGTCCTAATTCCCTAACTCTGATAACTGATGAAGAAGTCAGCCCAACTGCCTAGGCTTGATTGACTTAGGGGCTCGTTTTATTTCTGATAACTGAGCCCAAGCATAAAAGAGTTGTGTTTGCCAGGCAGGCAAGGTGGGAAGTCTTGGCAGCAGCTCTGGGCGAAACCAGGAAGAACATGACGAGGCCAACCGAAGGAGGACGTCACTCGTTTTTAATGAGGGGGTGCGTGTCAGGTGAGCAGGGCCTTGGGGGAAAGCCTTTTCATGAAGGGGGCACTGGGGGACCCAGGGCATCACACGTTCTGCTCAGAGAAGGGAAGTGATCTAAGAAGGAGAAAGGGATACAAAGTGAGGAGACACATTATCCAGATGTCTTTTAAAGAAATTTTCTTGCAGAGAGAGAGGCAGGGGGTGAATCTCATTACGTGACCAGGGGCTGATCCTACTGGATCAGATGGAGGAAATAGAAGAGGATGGAGGATAGATGGAGGAGATAGAATCATAGAACAGGCATCCACAAAGTACGTGAAAGGACTTTCAGGGCAGTTCTTTCATTTTACAGTGAGCAAACCAGGGCTTATCCCAGGAGGAACTGAGAAGGTGAGACTTTTTCCAGGACAGGAATATTGAGTACAGCAGTATGGTTAGGGGTCAAACAGACTTAAGTTGGAATACCACTAACCCAGGTGTGGTGGAGGATACGATGACCTACCTCTTGGGGCTCCTGAGAGAAGTAAGTAAGAAAATGTATGTGAAAGCCCGAAGCCCCAAACTTGGCACTGTGCCTAACGAGTACAACAAATGGTCGGTTCTTCCATATGATAACGACGTACTCGGTTAATCCAGTCTAGGCTGTCACGAGAGTGAATAAAAAAACATGAATCGAGTCATTGCTATATGCCCGGTACACTCCTATTGTGTTACAGACACTTAATTAATTATTAAAATTATATGAGTCTAGCAAATAATTGTAAAAATATTAACTGTTATGCTAATAAATAGAATGGGGGTTGGTAATGGCAATGGTGGTAGGAACCGCTCAGGCAGAAGAGACGACATGGGCAGGGTAGGAAGATAGTGCTTTTGGGAGTGCTCTGTGGTCATTCATTCCTTGGACAGTCACTGAAGACCTACTGTGTGCCAGTCATCTTCCTAGGAACTGGAGTCACAGGGGTCAACAAAAACATGGTTCTTTCCTTAAATGGAGCTTACATTCTAACTAGAGGCAATGCACAAACCAGGAAATGGACATACTGTCAGATAGTGATAAGAACCATGAAAAAAATAAAATAAGCCACTGCAAGGGAATAGAGAATGAGTGGAGGGATAGCTATTTTTACATAAGGGAATGTCTCTCTGAGGAGGTGACCCTTGAGTTGAGATCGGAACAGGGAGGGGAAATGGTCATGTGATTACCTTGAGGATGGATTCCAGGCAGAGGGAAAAGCCCTGAGGTAGAACCACAATGAGGCCATGGGTCCGGAATGTGCTATTGATCCCTGGCTGGACATAGCTGTTCTATGTCTGCCTGAATGCAGAAAAGGGAAAGATTTGAAAGAGGGTCTTCTCTGGAGAACTTAAAAACAGGCCTGAGACAGCGCCCTTCAAGTAAGGTTAACAGAGAAAAAGTAGGCAAGTGGGACCACACATCTTAGGACCTTCCAGGAGATGAGAAGGGTCCCTTACGACGATTCATGACTTGGCAGTGAGAGTGTGAGAAATGGTGTCTTGAACCAGAACACAGAGCCACGTGGCTCCGTACGAGTCCAGGCCTCTGTCCCTGTCCAGTGTCTAAGGCACATTTGGTGGAAGGAGTGTGATCCCAACACCAGCCCCAGAGGACTCGGAAACTTTCCCCAACTCCCTACTTTTCCTCACAAACCTTCTAGGGTACATGGGATACGAATTTGCCCAGTTGTCTTTAAAGATATTCATATGTCCCAATCCCACCATCTTGAAAGTAGACCCATGAGGGCAGGCACCATGTCTAACTCATAGAATTCCCATGGGAAACAAAGCATCTACCACAGAGCTTGACACATGGCTGGTAACAAGTCCTACTACTTGCTATCCAGTAAGCGCCACAAGATTACTACTTACCTTATAAAAAGCCCGTCTTTTTGGTTGCTCCACATTCCATCTCATTCAAGCTTCAGGGGTTCCCCCAGGTTATAGATTTGTAGAGGCAATGAGCAAGCCCTTTTCACCAGTTCTGGTCCTTTGTGACGGTCCAAACTTGTCTCTGTGTGCAGCCTCTGCCTAACTCTGACAAGTTCTTATCGATCATGGCAGAGAAGAGCACTGGTCTGGGGACACTGTGTCTGGCATTTACTAGTGTGCCACCTGGTAAGCTGACCTCTACGAGCCTGTGTTTCTCATTTAAGAGTGCCGGGCAGCATTCCTGCATTTTTGAGGGCACTGTAACAGATGGTGGGAAGACAAAGTCAATGTTCTACCCTTCTTCATAAACACTAAAACCCACATCGAGTTTCCAACCATACAACTGATCTCCCTGCAACCTCCTCCTGATCATCTCAATCATCTCCTGCTGAACGTCTCCAACTGTGATGTTGTGAAATTTTTCTCTAGAGGACAGGTGAATGTTGGATTTGTCCGAAGGCTGAATGTTTTTGCCTTTGTTTCTGATGTCTTACCTTTCCTCATCATCCTCCTTCCCCTTTGGGAAGGCCTGGAGCCCCCTGGGTTGATGCCTTCAGGACCTAATCGATAATAATCCCCAGTTTGTTTGTTTGTTTGTTTGTTTTCCCCTAGGACATAAATATTTGGAACTCAGTTCCCTGTCATTCAAGTAATTTCAACTCTGTACACACGCAATGAGCTCCTGGTCTACATTGCATATTGTACGTGGTCACCCTAAAGAACGAAGGGATAACTAAGGAGCAGTTAGGGAGCACAGGTCAGATGGGGATGACAGAAGCACACAGGACAGTGTTAACGTGCAAAACCAAGGAGGTGACCTTCCGTTAGAGAGAAGTCTATGGAGCAGAGAAGGGAGCCATCAAAAATGACCGAGAGAATTAACGTTGTCTTCTCCACGCGGCTGCTTTTCCTACTGGGTTTTTTACTTGCCCGAAGCAGGGCTCTTATGTTCTCACCTGCAGCCTCGTCCATGCTGATAGGATGGAGCAGGGGTCTTTCTTACCCTATGGGGAGGGGGTTCTATGGGGAAAGTGTACCCCACCCCGAGAGGAAGAGGCCTCTGAGTGGACCAGCCAGTGACCGGAAGACCAGGAGGGAGGGGAAGGAAGGGACGATCAGCTTTAGAGAAACCAGCAGACTTGGCCTGGCGGGGATTTGTCCTGTACTAGGACCTCTTGGGTTTTTTGTTTGTTTTTGTGTGTTGTGTTTTGGGTTTTTTTTTTGTTTTTTTTTTTGTTTGTTTTTTTTACCCCAGGGCCCAGACTGGGACACTCTGCTTCGCATAAGCCCTGGGCAGGAGGCTTTCGCTCGCCAGGGCTGAAAGGAGGCTGGACCCTGTCATTGAGACCATCCAGCCGGGTTCTCTCTGTCCTTTGTCAGGGCCTGGGAGGCTCCGTATCATTACTCCAGGGCACTCTGCTTCCCTCCGGCCTCATTACGCAGTGCATTAGCTGTGGGAACTAAACCCATTACAAAAAGGAGGGGGTGGAATTGGCACACGGGGAAAGAGGCCTTCTCAGATCAAGCTAACAACTTGTGCGTATTAACTAAAGAAGATCGTTAGAAAGTTCCCATCTCCTCCTCTCCTCCCCACCTCCCCCCGCCTCGCCCCCACCCTCCTCACTTGCCGTGTCAGCTGTGGAGGCAGAGCAGGGCTCACACGTGAACTCGCCTGTTTCTTGCACACACACACCCAACCTTAAAGGGACCTTGCTCAGGGCTCCAGAGGAGGAAGCTTCGGATGGCGATGAGAACTCCTTTGATGTCGACTCGGATTTTAAATGAACAGGACTTTTCTGTCAAAGATGGTCCTTTTGTCTCGGTGGACACAGCAACTGAAATAAATGATGTCCCACTTCAGGACTATTTTCTATGACTCCATAACAAAATAGACAAAGGGGAATGGTTCTATTTGTACTGTTTAATAATGTGAATAGTAGAGCCGAACATCCTTGGAGATGAATCCGTGTGAGGCTGGCTTTACAGATGGGGACACCAAGGCCCAGAGAGACTGTACGGTGTGGCCAGCACCTTACGTGGACTCCAGAGATCATGTGTGTAAAGCTGGGGTTCTTTTCTAACAACTTTGCTCATTTGTGCTTTCCGTTTTCCCCCTTCCTTGGCTCTGTTTCCTAGCGAAGGGTTGGGGAACATTCTCGAAGAAATCCAGCAGAGCACCTTTGGTATTAAGCCACACGGGTTTGGAGTGTCAGCAGTGGCCTTGCCGCGTGTTCTTCCTTTTCCCCAGGTGAAATATCAAAGCAAAACAAAAGACTACCCCCAGCCAAAAATCCCATGCCGGATATGGTTCATGCCTCTCGTCTCAAGGCAAAGGTCTGGTTGAGCAATCTGTGTCACTCCTGGCAGTAACTGAAATACAAGAAAGCTCACTGCCCCATTCCTGCCTCTGTGGCCTCCTCCCCACACCCATTTTTGTCTCCACTGACAATTGCCATATAGACACTGACCTGGTACATGCGTCCCCACATCGGCGCGCTCTTCTCCTCCGAGTGTCTGAGTTCTGTCTGAACCCCTCACGTCAAGAGGGGAATGTGGAGAAGGCCAGCCAGGCCACGGCTCTTCTCTCCTCCCCGCCTCCCCAGGTCAATGGATGAAGCATGTACCGGGGGAATTTTGGAAATGTTACCATCCTGGTGGGGTGGCATACTGAGAAAAGATACTTTTCTCCTTCGGCCGGGAGCCCTGGGCGAGTGTGCCTGTGTTTACTCTACTCTATAAAAAGGTCTGATTAGCATTTCTTTTTTGGTCGCTCGTTCTCCATCCCAGCTGCACCAACTGTGGTCAGTAAAACAGAATTGGGTGCAACGGCAATTCGGGAAAGCAGCTGAAAGGAGAGGGAATGAGTTTGCTTAGAGCTTGAAGAAACCACTCCACTTTAATAGACAGAGAAGGGATGAAATGAGATATGTGGAGGGGATGGACAACAAGCTCCCAAAGACACAGGAATGGAAGCCGATGGGGGGTGGGGGGGAGAAAGAGAGGTGTCTCAAACGGCCTACACTGAGAAACAGAAGACCCCCTTTTATAGAAAAAAAAACAACTTTTTTTTTTTTTCGGAACAATAAATGGGACAGAAAAGTCTGGAATTTTAAAAATAAAACCATTAAAAAAACATAAAAAAATAAAATAAAACCATAAAGGGGTGACTGGTGGCTGAGTCCGTTGAGCTTCTAACTCTGGATCTCAGTGCAGCTCTTGAGCTCAGGGTCATGAGTCAAGCCCTGCATTAGGCTCCATGCTGGGTGTGGAATCTACCTAAAAAAAAAAAAAAGAAAGAAAGAAAGAAAAGGAAAGGTAGAGGTGGAAATTCCTTATTTCCTTTCCCTGATTTTTTTTTTATTAGTGTTTTTTTTTAAATGTATTTTTTTCCTAATAGAGAAAAATAAATTGTCTAGTCTTCAGCCGCAGAAGAGATGTGACTTCTTGCCTTTTGAGGGACTTTTCCAGTGGAGTTAGGATTGATCTAACCACCTTTGCTTGGGGACCGGGTCTAGATTCTTTTGCTAAGTCTCCCCTTTGACCTTAAGCGTACCTCCTCCTGCTAAGTCAGCTCCTCCTTCCCTTTGCCATCACTGGGGTGTTGGGGGACTCCATGAGTTCATGTTGACCAAGTACTTAGAACTCAACAGAGTAAAGGCAGTGGAGAACGTGTGACCAACGTTCATAATGGTGATTCTTGGAATCCTTTATAAAGATTCCATGCAAATCACTGCTGTGACTGCTCACTTTTATAGGCTTATAACTTACCCCTCAAAATTACCTAATTGGGACTGAAATATCTCCAGCTGGCTCTCAGCCCCAAGGAGGCTGTTCTTGGAAGGTGTGACCTCCTATTGTCTATTTTCAAGCTCGTAAGAGATGCAAGCGGATGTGTACTTTCTTGGGAAGTGTCAGCATTGAAGCCCACACCCCGGGGAGGCGACCAGCAGTTAGGGAGGGACTTGGAGTGCAGGGCAGGCCCATTTCCTTCTGCTTGTTTTCACAAACTAAAGCAAATGAAGTTGTGTTCTTGGGATCTCACAATGGCCCCAAGCCGCCTCTCTCTTGGGGTCCAAGACATCCAGCACAGTATATCAGGAATGAAGAGATTAAGACCTTGAGTCAAACAAACCTGTGTTCGAATCTCAGCTCCGCTCGCTACTTACTAGCCAAGCAAACCTGAGCATGTTCCTGCCTTCTCAGAGTTGCTTCATTTTAAACTTGGGGTTTGTTATTTGCTACAGAGGATTACTGGGATGATTGTTAAAAAGCATGTAAAGTGTTGACCGCCTAGTAAGTCCTAGAAATATTATATAATGGACCAGAAAAAGGGAAATCCAGCGTTGAAATACATATGAGTTCAAAAACTGGCCCTCTCCCTTCCTGGATGTGTGAGTCAGGACAACTTGATTAATCTGTCAGTGCCTTGGTTTCCTTACCCAAACATATAGCTAAAATATCTTCCTCATTCAGTTGACTAAATTAGATAATCTGTAGAAAGAGTATGATGCATATTAGGTAGATAACACATGGTGATGAAAAGTCTTGTGCTTAGTTCCCAGACTCCAGTGCTATTCCTGCCATCAGCTATGACCGTGACCTATTTAGGTTACCTAATCTTTCAAGACCTCCATTTCCCGATCTATAAAATAGGGGAAGAACTGGATCGCTATTGTTCAAAGTCCCGTGGTGATTATATAGAACTGGGCTTCAGAGCATGGGCTCCAAAGTCAGACCTTGTGATGAACTTAAACCCCAGCTCCATTACTTAAACAACAGTTTGGTTTGGAGTGAATTCCTTTACCTTTGAATGAGTCTGGGTTTCCCCAACTACTCGGTGGGGCTTAAGAAAACCAGCATCGTTCTTGTGAGGATGAAATGAGATGAACCACGCAAGGTGCTCAGCGCTGTGGCTGGTCGGTCCTGAGCCCCCACAACATTAGCCATTACGATTATTGATATTGGTACTGTTGTTAACATAGCTAACTAGAAAAAAAAAACACACACACACACAGAAGAGATAGGTGGAGAACCAGATTTCGAAGGTGGGGAGGGAAAGGCTGACAGTAGGAGGTGGCGGTCAGGAAAAGGTCTGTGGAAATAAAGCGGCACATCCACGTGAATGTCCTATGGAGGAACCCGGCATCTGTAGATTCTGAAAGCTTTCCGGGTATTTCTGACCCAAAGCCAGGGCTGATGGGAGAACAAGACAGTCACAGAGTCTAATTAAGGATGGACCAGCGTTAGGCATTGAGATTTCTGTCTCTGCCCCCAACTAGCTGCCGAGCCCCGGCAGGTTCTTCAGTCCACTGGGATTTCAGTTCCTGCGTTTGTAAAAGGAGGACGGTTGATCTACCCTGAGTGATCCCTAACTCTCCGTCCAGGCCTGATGTTCAAGGATCTTCACTGGCTCTTCTTGACTGAATGAGCACTCCTCTTCAGGCCCCATTACTCATCCTTCCTTTCCATGTCATCTCTTGGAAGATTTTCTCAAGCTGGCAGGCTCTGGAGTGAGCCCTCGGGGTCTTCTCACCACACCTCTCCGAGGTCGATGCATGGATTCGACGAGTTTACAGCCCGGCCTGACTTGGCCTCTACCTGGTACTGTGGAAAGAGGCCAAACAGAAAGGCGGTGTGCAGAGACCCGGGTGACGATCCAGACCGGCTCACGGCAGCGACTTGGAAATTGTGTAACTTGCGGCTCCGGAGAAGAGGAATTGCTCACATTTCTTCAGTATTTATGACTTGTCAAGCGTTGTCCTAAGAGCTTTAAATCTATGATCTGCTTTAATCCTCACAATAGCACTGTGCCGTCAACATGATGATTCCCATTTTATAGCCGTAGATGCAGAATCTGAGGCTTAAAGAGATTAAGGCACTTGCCCAAGATCACACAGCAGGTATCCGTGTGGGTGGGACCCATGCCCCAGTCTGCCAGGCTCCGGTATTGGGACTGTCCTGTGTCACACCACGTGAGCGCTCAGAAACCCACACCACAGTGAGTGCTTTGAACCAATGAGCGGATCACCCAAGAGGGGTTCAGGATTTCCTCCTGTAGAAGGCCCTGTGTCTGTCACGTCAGTTCAAAGGCATTTCTAGAAGCCATTGCCTCCTTCCTTTGCCCTTAGAAACCTTCTCCAACCTGTCGCTGATGTACCTTTCCGATGCCATCGGCTGTTAGCCACCTATCGTGGAAGAAGCATTGAGAGTGGTTAAAAGCACAGCCTGTGGCTGGGCACTGCATTGTCTAACATAGTATCTGCTGGTCTCGTGTAGCTACTGGGCACTTGACATGGCCAAATTGAAGTGCAAAGTGAAGCTGTAAGTGCAGAACACACACCAGATTTCAAAGATGAGTATGAAAAAAACCCGTGCCAAATACCATATTAATCATCTTTCTGGGGGCGCCTGGGTGGTTCGGTAGGTTAAGCATCTGCCTTTGGCTCAGATCATGATCCCAACGTCCTGGGATCGGGTCCTGAATCAGGATCCTTGCTCATTGGGGAGCCTGCTTCTCCCTCTGTCTGCTGTCCCTCTGCTTGTGCTCTCTCTCTCTCATAAATAAATAAAATCTTAAGCAACAACATAACAACGAAAATTGACTACATATTGAAATGACCATATTTTGGAAATATGAGTTTAAGAAAACATTAGTAAAATCCATTCCACCTCTTACTGCTCTCTATATTTTTTAATTCTTAAAAAAATTTTTAGAAGATTTTATTTATTTGAGAGAGAGAGAGGGCATGAGCAGGGGGAAGAAGGGCAGAGGGAGAGGGAGAAGCAGACTCCCTACTGAGCAAGGAGCCCGATGCTCAGGACTCTGGGATCATAACGCGAGCCAAACTCAAGACGCTTAACTGACCGAGCCACCCAGCCAGGTGTCTCCGCTTTCTATTTTTAATGTGGCTTCTAGAATATTTAAAATGACATACGTGGCTAATATTTGTAACTCACTCTATACTTCTGTTGTACGACACTGGTTTAGAGTAAAAACACCTGCGCTTGAATCTCAGTCCTGCCACATCCTATCTGTGTGACCTTGGGCAAGTTCATTAAGCCCTATGTGCTTCCGTTTCCCCATCTGTAATATGGGGATAATAATAAGATGGGCTTTGTAAGGTTGGGGTGAGCATTTAATGACTTAAATTTCCAAAACAGTGCCTGGCTCATTCATTTGCTACTTATTATTACTCACTGACACAAGGGCAACCCAGACTCGTTGCCTGCCACACTCTGCTGTGTTCCTCTTGTAGAAGACTCTCCACTTCCTCTCCCCTCCTTTAGGTTCCACATTCTCCAAAACAGCATGGCTTTTAGAACTCCAGTGAATTTCTTTTTTTTTTTTCTCCCATGTTTAATTCTTTTTTTTAATTATTGCAGTACAATTAACATACATTACTCAGGGCTCATCACCGTAAGTGTTCTCACCACCTGCTGGGACTTTCTTTATACTGTCCTTGACTTTCTTGCCTAATTAGTTGTCCTTTTGATGTGCATGCCTGAGTGCGGCTGGAAGGAGACCGGGAGTTCCTTGAAAAGAGAACCTGTGTCTTCTTTGTCTCCGTGTTTCCCCTCCTGTCCAGTCTTCTGTGAACCTAATAGAGAGCCCAGTCAAGGGGGTGTTACCTGAATGCTTGTTAATTGAATAATTGATTAATATACCTCCCCTGTCCCAGTGCCAGGAAGATCAACGTTTTCCTCATTCTTTTAGACTCTGGACAGGAAGTGGTCACCTTGCCTCGGGTCCTTCTCAAGCCACCATGATCTCCCCTGGTTACTCTGCCCAGTATGGAGTGATGGCTTCTTTTTCATTCCTAATGCTCTGCTTCCTCTCATACTTTCAGAGTGGATGGTGGCTGGTTGTTTTTTGTTTTTTTGTTTTTTAAGTACATGAATATTGAGATCAGCTATAATTCAAAGCCTTGAAAGAAGTGGTCTTGTTCGTTAAATTCTAATTGCACTGATGGGAAGGCAAGATAGTCGTTTTAATTAAGGACGGCCTCCCTCGGCTCTGGTGCACACGGGGGTGGTGATGGGGAGCGGTGCTGTTGCTGCTGTTGAGAAGGGTGAGTTCTGTGCTATGTTCAGAGGTACCAGCGCACGCCCTCCGGCGGCCCAACCTTCCAGTCTGCCAAGCATCTCAAGTCTGTCATTATCCTTCTTGGGAACTTACCCACAAGGGGAAACTTTTACCACGTTTGGATCCTGCTCCAAGTTCAGGGAACATGTCTTCAGGGCAAATAAAATCCCCCCCCAAACAACTCACTTTGGAGGAGAAGGGTTCTAGTTTTGATTTCTCTTTAGTGATCTGGTTTTAATCGGCCTGGGCCCTTGTGACACTGGTAAGGAAATTGTGCCACTCATGGTACTTTCTTTTGAATTAAACACGGTGTCCCTGAGCATTGCCTTTGAAATACTGCTTGACATTTAGGGAATGGCACCAGGGTGAGTTCTGACCCTTTAGTATGGATTCACACTGGGATATCGGGGCTCCAGGATGCTGAGAAGACAGAGTGGGAAGGATGCTGGGAAGCGATGTGAGGGGCACTGTGTGAAAATTCTAGAAACACTACCGGTTTCCCCAAGGCCCGCCCTGACAGCAGGACCTACATGAGCGCCACAGTGTCTCCTCAGTGTCCTCGTGTTGCATGCCCAGATCTCCTGCCAGGACAGCCGGATTTGTTCCCTTCACCACCGGGAACGAGGCTGGTTTCCAAGACTCAGCTAGAATTGTCCTTGCCAAAGAGAGATGCCTCCTCCGTGGACATGCTCCCTTCCCAGAGGCAGCCTGGGTCTGGTGACTGAGCGCGCACACGTGGAAACACTTGGACTCGTGACTCAGTTTGGGACAACTTGAAAGGGTCATGTCAGCAGTAAGGGACGGTTGGACTGAGCCCCCATGACTGCATATAGACCTCTGCTCCTCCCTGCTTCCTGCCCTTACGCCATAGGGCTTGATACTCAAGGAGCACTTTCCACGAAGTTTCCTTTGCACTGATCTTCATTTCAGAATCTGCTTTCCGGACATCTGGAGATCAGTGGTGCCCCCTTTTGGGAACCCAGGGTGACTCTGTCCCCTCTGAGTGACACCCTTGTAAAGGTGGACTGCCAGATGGCTTTTGGGATCACTTCCCCTCTCTCTTACTTAGGCTATCTCCCCTGCATGGGCACAGGGGTGCAAGGTCTGCACCTCCACACTCTGTGAGTCCCAATTGTGTCTGAGTAGGTATGTGTGTGCTGCCTGCACCTTCCAAGGGCCTCTCACTCCACTCCCAGCCTGAACCATCCTCTGCTCTCATCGAATCTTCCCAACATACTCCATTTCAGGCACATTCGCTTTGGGGGGTATTAGTCTTACTTCTCAACGCTGGTTTCCAGAACCTTCTTGGACTCACCACTCCTCCAACCCAGCATCAGAGAAGAATGGCAGAGACTGGGGTTGTCCATGGGGGTCTGAGGTCGTGAGTCCCCCTCTCGCTCTATAGGAACTTGCCTCAGCATCCCTGATGGGGAGCTGGACTTGGGATGGCTTTTTAATCAGGATGCCTTCCAGTCTCACTGCTAAGCACTGGTCCTAAACTAACCACAAACCCAGCCCCTTCGCTCTCTGTTATTAATCTTGTACAAAGCAGCCTAGAGAGGTTAACTTACCTGATGAGAGCCCTGGGGAAGCCACAGGGTAGGAACACATTTTAAGGAAAGACCACACATAATGGAGTTTGATTTGCATACCTAAGGACAAGCGGCTAAGCCAAAAAAATGCACATCCGCATCCCAGGTAGCCTCACAAATGTGGAATGACCCTCCAAAGGCAGCTACAGCATCTCTTGATGAAACCTCAGGAGACCACCAGCAGCTACTTGTTCTTTAGGCTTCAAGAGTTTCTTCAGACTTCCCGGCCACCTCTCCCAGTGCCTTTCCACCCAGACAGATAGGAAGTTCCTTTAGCCGTCCAATCAAAACCCTCCTGATTCCTCTAACATCTGTCCTCAGTGAAGGGCAGGGAAGAGCTTGTCCTTCATTCCTCACAGACTTGCCTGCACTTGAGCTGCCAGTCCTTCCTGGGAAAATGGCTTCTCTGGTGGGGTGCGTATGTGTCCACAGCGCCATTCCCTGTGGCCAAGTGCCAAGTGACGAAAGTGTCGGAGCTTTTGAAATTGTCAGAGAAACTGATTTCCTTGTCAAGTCTTGTCCTGTACAGTTGGAGGGCCAAATTCTACTTTCGTGTTAGCTGCCACGCAGATCAAAGGCTGCTGACAAGGAGCTAAAGGGTTTGTGCCTGGTCTGCTTCAACCTTTCCTCAGTCCAGCATGGGGAATGCTCCTGGCTTTCGGCTTTCTTGAACTCTCTTATCGATCCTCCTTTGTGGGCCAACAGATGAAGGGCCTGGGAAATAATTCTGAGGGACATAACTCAGGGAGAGCATTCTTAAATTTGCAGCAGGAAGGGGGCCGGAGAGAAGGGAAGGCGAGGGTGAAAACGCAGGCATATTAAGAGTCCGTGAATTGGAGGCTGAGTTTCATTGGCAATATCAGAGTAGGAACAGGGTGAGATATCAGCTCTTGGTGGGCACTAGAGAGTCTCCACCTGGAGGATCTCAAGGAAGAAGGGCTAGTCTTTCCAGTATTCATTTTTGGGTTCTGCATGAGGGTAGGGCACACAAGGTGATAACTTCTGAAACTCCTTCTTTATCGTGTTCATCATAAGATCATGAAGTGAGTGAGGGATGGACAAGCTCAGGATATTAGTAACCCCAGTTAGAGCTGAAGTCAAGGGTCGTTCCGGAGCGGAAGGGGGTCCGGAGTGAGTGGAAAAAAAAAGTAAGAAGGGCCATTTATATGGTGATGGATGGTAACTAGCTTTCAGTGGTGACCCCTTTGTTGTGTATACAGGTGTCAAATTATAATGTGCACTTGAAACTTACATGTTATATATGTTATATATCAATTTTACTAATTTAAAAAAAAAAAACCTCTTAAAATAAAAGGATTTAAGTAAAAAAAAAAATCAAGGGTAAGACAGGGGTTGGGTTCTGATGAGCTTGTAAAAACCATCCAAGTACCCCAGGAAGGAGTCAGGGCAATAAACTGATAGTGTGCAGCATGGAAAGCATGTTTTTGGAGACAAGAGGACCTATTGTTGGCTTTTCATTTCTAGCACTCTCTTTGGCCTTTTGGACAACGATCAGAACTATTTGTGGTTGCCCTCTCCTCCGTATCTACTTTTCCTCTCCAATACTCCCAATTTTTCTGACCAGAAAAACAACAACAACAACAACAACAACAAAACCCACATGCATTCCTCTACCCACAGGCAATCTGCGTATCTCAACGGAACCAGACCACATAGATTCTCAGTCTTTCCCTTGGAACCACACTTAGGGACTACCGGAGACACCAAGGTCTCAAGTGGAAAGAGAACACGTCCCCAGCAGAGACGGAGCATTGGTGTATGAGCACTTGCTTTAGCCTGGAAAGCTTCCTTTTAACCTAGCCAGACTGTTGGCAGCTCTAAGATCTCAAGGCCAGGGTCCTTTACCTCTCTAGATGGCCAATTCTTCCGGTTCACTCTCAATCGCTTCTTCTACACAGACTTCCACTAGTATGCAACTGCAGTCAATTTGGTTCTCGAACACCTTGTTTTTCTTTGTTTTTGCCAGGCACATAATATATCTGTCTAAATACTTGATATATAGATCAAATTATGTTAAAAGGGTAGAATACACTGTTTAGACATTGGTGTTGATAAGCTCAACCAGACGGGATTGAGCTCTAGAGTAAAAAAAGCACATGCAAACTTTTTAAAAATTTTAAAAACATTTTATTTATTTATTTGAGAGATCGAGCATGTGTAAGCACAGAAATGGGGGGAGGAGTGGAGGGAAGAGGGAGAAGCGGGATTCCCCTCACCGCCCCCTCCACCTCACTGAGCAGGGAGCTCCATGTGGGGCTCGATCCCAGGACCCTGAGATCATGACCTGAGCCTGAGGCAGATGCTTCACTGACTGAACCACCCAGGCGCCCTGAAAAAAAATTTTTTTAAAAAATATGAAACAAAGTTTGAAATCCTGGCTGTTTGACTCATCCAGAAAAAACACACCGGTGTTCAGGCCCCACCCTAAGCAACTAAATCAAAATGGAACTTTTGAAAGCTCCCAGATAATTCCAACAGGAATCCAAAGATGAGAACTACTGATCTGCCTAATTTACTGTCCTATTGGAAAGTCCCATTGTGTGCACGTCCTACTGGTAGTAAGTTTAGCCTCTACCAGTTGACACATGTTAGGGAAATCTTCCCACTCACAGACATTGGCTTATTTGCAGGAGCCAGATAGGCAACACACAGGTTTGGTGAACCATGTGGGCCATTGAGAATGTCAATATAACTTGATTACTGTCTTCATTTCACAAGGATTTACTAAGCCCGACAGAATGCTTATGAAAGGACCTACGGCAAGGGGCCTTGTTTCCAGGAGAGAGAAACAAGCTAAGGCAGTACATGTGAATTTTCATGACGCAATGCCCCAGCACTTACATGCCAAAGTGCATGGTGGAGATAAAAATGATGGTAAGAGTACAGAGGAAGGGGTGTGTTATGTTAAGGACAGTCTCTTTCCAGTGTGGCTCCTGGAACTCTCTCCAGCTGGGCTAGTTCACCTTCCTCTTCCCCCATCAACTATACTTCAGAATTCTGAAGTGTTGGTTCAGCCAGAGCAGTGAAGAAGGGAGTAGTTGTCTGGTCCTGTAAGCGAGCCTGCCAACCTTCTTCACATCATGGAACGAATAAGAAAGGTGATGATATTCTCTGTATCTTGTAGAAGTGACCAGCTCTGAAAACTCAGGGGATCAACATCTACCTAGAACTGAGCTTCTGCACACCAGAGGGAAAGCTGGGTCCCATACAACTGTGGTCAGCTCATGCCCTAACCTCTGCCAACCCCCTAGACCAGTGGGGCTGTTCTCAGTTACCCCAAACTTTAAAAAAAAAAAAAAAAGGAGGGAAATTTTAAAAGAGACTCTAAAGCCAAAGACGAGACAATTTGGACCTTAAGAACTAGGCTTTGATGGCTTGGTAGGACACAGAGAACTGGTTTGGACTTGAGCAGGAATGTATCTTTGGTCACAGTTCTTGGAAAATATAAAAATCTTAAAGATGAAAAAAAAAATCCTAAAGGTGCTAAGCAGTGCTACTTCTCCTAGTTGGGGCAGGGCCCTCCTTTTCTATTCAACATGCTGCCCAGCCATTCCCAGCTGGGCTCTCTTCAGTCCTGGTGGAACTGGGATCAGGAAGCTGATTTCCGAACCTCACTGGGAGCGTGACAAGATAGAGTCAAGGACCCCGTGCTGCTGCTAGGAGGTCCCATCAAAAGGGCAAACAATGCTCAGGGGTAGATATGGAAGCCCACAGAGGACCAGGCAGGAAGTTGGTGTAAGTGCCCAAGACAAGAGAGTAAAATGTCCCAACAGGTGGACAGAATGTACAAACAGGTAGGGGAGAAAAGCAGCAAACAACTCTAGAAATTTAATGTCCAGGCAGGAGGGGGGATAACCAGCAACTTCCAGACTCCAGAATATCTAAGGCTAAGAGTTAGCAAGGGGCTGGATACCAGAACCACCTCTTCTCCCCCACACCACTGCCATGCTGGGCATGACCTGGTAGGTAGGGATTCCTAAACCAAACTGGAGATTCAGATCACTAGGCGGCACAGATGGACCAAGCCATGGAGAAAAGGACAAGCCTAGACTGGAGAGGAGAGGAAAAGCTAAACAAGAACATCCCAAAAATATTCTGAAAGTAATACATACCCTTCAAAGTCAGGGATTGTATCCTACTTACCTCTGTGTTCCTATACCGAACACAGAGCTGCCTAGCACAGAGTTGAATCATTATTATTTTTTAAATGAATGGATCAATATAGGGCTGAACTGAAAGTCATAAGGACCAAGAGGCTCAAGCTAGATTCTAGGGATACAGGGGCTGAGGAATCAAACCGGGACAACTTGCTGCATTCAAGGCCCAGGAGGTTCATTTGGAAGCACACTGGGCTCGTGGCAAGCAGAGCATCAGGGTCTAGAGAGAACCAAGGCGCGGGACAAATGAGAGCAACAATACCGCCTTACAAAGCTGTAGTGTGCTCAGGTTCGCAAAGGGTACTCACATACATTATCTGATGCATCCAATCCGTGCGAAGAACCTGTTGAGGATCCAAGAGTAGCCTAGGTATGCTCCCTGTCTTCAGACCACACTCTTTTTCTTCCAGTGCCAATCAGATGGAATGGAAGCTAGTGGACTGTTTACCTCTAACACATGTGGAGATGGAAGTCAGAAGGCCAACAGAAGAAACCTTGGTTCCATTCAAAGCCAGCTGTGCAAGGAGCCCTGATGGAAGAGGGAGCAGAGAGCCAGAATAAATATTGACCTTTTGTTTTGAAACTCTGTGTCGGTTGTGGCTGTCGCCATTGTGGTAGGCAAGCTGTGAGGGCTAAATATTTACAATTTCTAATTGTTCCCACCAAACTGCTGGAGGCCCTCATTCTACTGTAAGTGATGTACTTACTTGTTTGTTCCTTTGTTTATGCACTCATTCATTTACTTACATTCCTATTTCTAAAATTGATTCATTACTTTGGGAAAGGGTCTGGGGAGGGGAGGAGACAAACAGAAGTTAAGTGAAGATTCTCTTCCACCTCAGAGAAAGGAAATAAAACCACAGATGGAAAGTAAAGGCAGAGAAAGTGCTGACTGACTTCTAGATCTTTTACTCACAGTTGTATTTTTTTTAAACCTTTTGTATTTTGGAATAACTTTAGATTTACCAAAAGGTTGCAAAGTCAGTCAAGAGAGTTCCCGTATATCCACCTCCCAGGTTCCCCTAACGTTAGCATCTTACTTACTTGCCCACGGCACTTTATCAAAACTTAGAAATTGACATTGCCACATAACTATTAACAAAACTCCACAGTTTACATAGTGTCACCAGCGTCTACACAACTGTCCTTCTGTTTCAGGATCCAAACCAGGACCCCACCTTGCATTAATCATCAGATCTCAGTTTCCTTTGATTGCGTCAGTTTCTCAGTCTTTTCTCATTTTTTATGACTTTGACAATTTTAAAGAAGGATAGCTATTTTGTTGAACGTCTCTCAATTTGTGTTTATCTGATGTTTTTCTCATGATTAGACTGAGGTTATGAGCTTGGGGGAAGGATGGGGTGAAAGTGACGTACCTTCTCATTGCATCGTTCTGGGGGATACGTGCTAGCAACATGACTTATTACTAATGATATTAACTCTGAGCACTAGATTAAGGGGTTGTCTTCCTGTGGAGTTACTTTTTTTTTTTTTTTTTTTTGTAGGATTGTTGTTTTTCTCTTTCTATATTCTCTTCTTTGGAAGCAAGTCACCCAGTCCAGCCCAAGCTCAAGGGAAGAGGAGTTCAGCTTGCCTCTGAGGCCATAGATTCTACACATATTCTCCTGTAAGAAGATGAGTCCCTTCTCTCTCCTTTATTTATTCCGTGATTTATTTATATTAGTGTGCAGGTTTCTTGGGGCCTGCCTTAACAAATCACCACAAACCAGAAGGCTTAAAAGAAATTTGTTCTTTCATAATTCAGGAAAGAAGTCTGAAATCAAGGTGTCAGCAAAGCTTCTGGAGACTCTGGGGAGAGCCGTTCCATGCTTCCCTCCTAGCTTCTGGTGGTTGCCGGCAATGCGTGGTGTTTCTTGGCTTACAATCGAGTCTCAGCCTCCGTATTCATATTACCTTCTCTGGATATCTCTCTGTCTTCTCCTCTTCCTATAAGACACCAGTCAAGGCCCACCCTAAATTCCAAATGATTTTTTTTATCAAGTTCCATAACTAACTACATCTTATTTCCAAATAAATTCATATATTGCCAGATTCTGGCTGATGTGAATTTTGAGGGGACACAATTCAACCCAATACAATCAGTATGGACTCATGGATATTTATCTTATTCTTAATATTAGAATCTATTTCTTTTTTTTTTTTTAAGATTTTATTTATTTATTTGACAGACAGAGATCACAAGTAGGCAGAGGCAGGAAGAGAGAGAAAGGAGGAAGCAGGCTCTCTGATGAGCAGAGAACCTGATGCGGGGACACACACACACACAGACACACACACACACACACACACACACACACACACACAATGGAATACTATGCAGCCATCAAAAGAAATGAAATCTTGCCATTTGCGATAAGGTGGATGGAACTAGAGGGTATTATGCTTAGTGAAATAAGTGAATCAGAGAAAGACAACTATCATATGATCTCCCTGATAGAAGGAAGTGGGGATGCAACGTAGGGGGTTTGGGGGGTAGGAAAAGAATAAATGAAACAAGATGGGATCGGGAGGGAGACAAACCATAAGAGACTTTTTTTTTTAAGATTTTATTTATTTATTTGACAGAAAGATAGAGATGACAAATAGGCAGAGAGGCAGGGGGAAACAGACTCCCTGCTGAGCAGAGAGCCTGATGTGGGGCTCAATCCCAGGACCCTGAGATCATGACCCGAGCCGAAGGCAGTGGCTTAACCCACTGATCCACCCAGGTGCCCCCCATAAGAGACTCTTAATTTCACAAAACAAACTGAGGGTTGCTGGGGGTAGGGGGGTAGGGAGAGGGTGGTTGGGTTATAGATATTGGAGACAGTATGTGCTATGGTGAGTGCTGTGAAGTGTAAACCTGGCGATTCACAGACCTATACCCCTGGGGCTAATAATACATTTTATGTTTATAAAAAAATAAAAATAAAAAAGAAAGAAGGATCCAAATGCTAGGTATATTTGTTGTTACCACCGTGACACTGCTTCTGGGCTCTCTGCACACAGAGTTAGGAAATGTATGCATTTGTGCTAACCTGCGTATACACACATATCTATTTATGTACCTGTAGATCTGTATACATATTAAAATAAACAGGTTTTCGCTGATATCATATTCATCAACTCTTATCAGCACCCTGGACCCTAGACTTCTCTCCAGCTAACTTCTAACTTCTTACTTGAACAGTGAGAAATTTGCCTCCCATTATCCACAATTTATTTATCCATTCAGCCCTAGTATACACATAAAGTAGTTTCAGAATTGCTCACCACTACCTGTGTAAGAAACCAATTTTCCAACAAGAATATGGTGGGAGGGGGGGTTATAGTTCTTTCGGTCTTTAGCCTTACAATTTCCACTTAAAACACCATTTCCAAAGTTACTTAGGTCAGCTCCCTTTCCCCCTACTTCCCTTCAGTGAGGTTATGTCAACACATTCACAATACAGGTAGGTTTGTTTTTCAAAGTCTGCAATCCATTCTAGGATCCCCCAACAATCTGGTGGCGGTGGTTGTTGTTTTTTAAATAGACTTTATTTTTTAGAGCAGTTTCAGCTCCACAGCATAACTGAGTGGAAGATAGATTTCACATCAACTCCCTTCCTCCTACATGCAGAGCCTCCCTTCCATCAATATCCCCCACCAGAGTGCTACAGTTGTTATAACTGATGAATCTACATTGATTTATTAAAAGCACATAAAGTCTAAATTTTACATTAGGGTTCACTTTTGGTATTCTACATTCTTTGGGTTAGGACAAGTGTATAGATGTTTATTGATCATTATAGTACCACACAGATCATTATAGTACCACACAGATCATTATAGTACCACACATTATAGTACCACACATATTTTCACTGCCCCCCCAAACCCCCTCTGCTCTCCCTATGCCTTTTGTCCCTCCTCCAGCACCTGGCAACCACTGATCTTTTTATAATCTCTGTAGTTTTGCCTTTTCCAGAATGTCACATAGTTGGAATCATACAATATGTAGACTTTTCAGACTGGCTAAGTTTCCTTCTTGTCTTTTCATGGCTTGATAGCTCATTTCTTCTTAGTGCTTGAATAATATTCCATTGCCTGGATATACCACCATTTCTCTATCCGTTCATCTACGGAAGGACAACTTGGTTTCTTTCAAGTTTCGGCAATTAGGAATAAGGCTGCTAAAAACATTGTATGCAGTATTTTGTGTGGACAATCATTGTGGGATTGCTGGATCATATCATAGGGAAAAAAAGAAAAAAGAAAAACCTATGTTTAGTTTTTCAAGAAAATGTCACATTGCCTTCCATAGTGGCTGTGCCATTTTGCATTTCAGCTGGCAATGAATGAGATATTTCTATTGCTCAGTGTCGTCGTCAGCATTCGATGTTGCCAGTGTTTGGGATTTGGGCCATTCTGATAGGTGTGTAGTGATACCCCATTGTTGAGATTTAGAGCACCCTGATGTGATGTAGAATGTATTTTCATGTACTTATTTGCCATTGGAATGCTCTCTTTAGTGAGATTCTGTTAAGCCTTTGGCCTATTTATTAACGTATTGCCCATTTTTAAAAATTGGGTTGCTTTCTTGTTGTTGAGTTTTAAGGGTTTTGTGTGTGTGTGTGTTTTAGATAATCTCCCTTTATCTGATGTGTCTTTGCAAATATTTTCACCCAGTCTGTGGCTTCTCTTTTCATTCTCTTATGTCATAGAATAGAAATTTGTCATTTTAATGAAGTCTAGCTTATCAGTCAATTCTTTTGTAAATGATGCTTGTGATGGTGTGTCTTAAAAGAAACGACCAATATCCCTTTGGCTATTCGAGGTCTTTTCTGGTTCCATATAAATTTTAGAATTATTTGTTCCATTTCTTTGAAAAAGATGGATGGTACTTTGATAGGAATTGCATTAAATGTGTAGATTGCTTTAGGTAGTAGAGACATTTTCACAATATTTATTCTTCCAATCCAGGAGCATGGAACATTTTTCCATTTCTTTGTGTCTTCCTCAATTTCTTTCATGAGTACTTTATAGTTTTCTGAGTATAGATTCTGTGCCTCTTTGGTTAGGTTTATTCCTAGGTATCTTATGGTTTGGGGTGCAATTGTAAATGGGATTGACTCCTTAATTTCTCTTTCTTCTGTCTTGTTGTTGGTGTAGAGAAATGCAACTGATTTCTGTGCATTGATTTTATATCCTGACACTTTACTGAATTCCTGTACAAGTTCTAGCAGTTTTGGAGTGGAGTCTTTTGGGTTTTCCACATATAGTATCATATCATCTGCGAAGAGTGATAATTTGACTTCTTCTTTGCCAATTTGGATGCCTTTAATTTCCTTTTGTTGTCTGATTGCTGAGGCTAAAACCTCTAGTACTATGTTGAATAGCAGTGGTGATAATGGACATCCCTGCCGTGTTCCTGACCTTAGCGGAAAAGCTTTCAGTTTTTCTCCATTGAGAATGATATTTGCGGTGGGTTTTTCATAGATGGCTTTGATGATATTGAGGTATGTGCCCTCTATCCCTACACTTTGAAGAGTTTTGATCAGGAAGGGATGCTGTACTTTGTCAAATGCTTTTTCAGCATCTATTGAGAGTATCATATGGTTCTTGTTCTTTCTTTTATTGATGTGTTGTATCACATTGACTGATTTGCAGATGTTGAACCAACCTTGCAGCTCTATTACAAAGCTGTCATCATCAAGACAGCATAGTACTGGCACAAAAACAGACACATAGATCAATGGAACAGAATAGAGAGCCCAGAAATAGACCCTCAACTCTATGGTCAACTAATCTTCGACAAAGCAGGAAAGAATGTCCAATGGAAAAAAGACAGCCTCTTCAATAAATGGTGTTGGGAAAATTGGACAGCCACATGCAGAAAAATGAAATTGGACCATTTCCTTACACCACACATGAAAATAGACTCAAAATGGATGAAGGACCTCAATGTGCGAAAGGAATCCATCAAAATCCTTGAGGAGAACACAGGCAGCAACCTCTTCGACCTCAGCCGCAGCAACATCTTCCTAGGAACATCGCCAAAGGCAAGGGAAGCAAGGGCAAAAATGAACTACTGAGATTTCATCAAGATCAAAAGCTTTTGCACAGCAAAGGAAACAGTTAACAAAATCAAAAGACAACTGACAGAATGGGAGAAGATATTTGCAAACGACATATCAGATAAAGGACTAGTGTCCAAAATCTATAAAGAACTTAGCAAACTCAACACCCAAAGAACAAATAATCCAATCAAGAAATGGGCAGAGGACATGAACAGACATTTCTGCAAAGAAGACATCCAGATGGCCAACAGACACATGAAAAAGTGCTCCATATCACTAGGCACCAGGGAAATACAAATCAAAACCACAATGAGATATCACCTCACACCAGTCAGAATGGCTAAAATCAACATGTCAGGAAATGACAGATGCTGGCGAGGATGCGGAGAAAGGGGAAGCCTCCTACACTGTTGGTGGGAATGTAAACTGGTACAGCCACTCTGGAAAACAGCATGGAGGTTCCTCAAAATGTTGAAAATAGAACTGCCCTATGACCCAGCAATTGCACTACTGGGTATTTACCCTAAAGATACAAACGTAGTGATCCAAAGGGGCACGTGCACCCGAATGTTTATAGCAGCAATGTCCACAATAGACAAACTATGGAAAGAACCTAGATGTCCATCAACAAATGAATGTATTAAGAATATGTGGTATATATACACAATGGAATACTATGCAGCCATCAAAAGAAATGAAATCTTGCCATTTGCGACAACATGGATGGAACTAGAGCGTATCATGCTTAGTGAAATAAGTCAAGCAGAGAAAGACAACTATCATATGATCTCCCTGATATGAGGAAGTGGTGATGCAACATGGGGGCTTAAGTGGGTAGAAGAAGAATCAATGAAACAAGATGGAATTGGGAGGGAGACAAACCATAAGTGACTCTTAATCTCACAAAACAAACTGAGGGTTGCTGGGGGGAGGGGGTTGGGAGAAGGGTGGGATTATGGACATTGGGGAGGGTATGTGCTTTGGTGAGTGCTGTGAAGTGTGTAAACCTGGTGATTCACAGACCTGTACCCCTGGGGATAAAAATATATGTTTATAAAAAATAATAAATAAATAAATAAATAAATAAAAAGAAACGACCAAACCCAAGATAACCTAGATTCTCTCCTATATTACGTTCCAGGAATTTTATAGTTTCGCATTTTACATTTAGCTCTGTGATCCATTTCAAGTTAACTGTTATGAAAGTTGTAAGGTGTAGGTCTAGATTTGTTTTTGCATGTGGATCTCCCTTGTTCGAGCACCATTTGTCGAAAAGGATTTCTTTTCTCCATTTCATTGCCTTTGTTCCTTTGTCAAATATTGGTTGACTTTATTTCTGTGGGTCATTTTCTGGGCTCTCGACTTTCTTTCATTGATGTATTTTTATATTTGTTTGCTAATACCATACTGTCTTCATTATTGTAGCTTTATATTAAGTCTCTAAGTTAGGTAGCATCTGTCCTCCAACTCAATTTTTCTACTTCAGTATTGTGTTTACTATTCTGAGTTTTAGCCTCTCCATATAAATTCTAGAATAAGTTTGTTGATATCCACAAAATAATTGCTGGGATTTTCATTGAGATTGCATTGAATCAATAGATCAAGTTGGGAAAAATTGACATTTTGGCAATATGGATCTTCCTATCTATGAACATGGAATATCTCCCATTTAGTTCTTTGGTTTGTTTTATCAAAGATTGTAGTTTTCGTCACAGAAATCTTGTACATATTTTATTAGAATTATACCTAAGTATTTCATTTGGGGGACATGCTAATGTAAATGGTATTCATTTCAAGTGAATTCAAATTCATTTCAAGTTCTATTTTCATTTCATTTCAAGTTCCTTTCAAGTTCCACTTGTTCACTGCTGTTCTATAGGAAAGTGATTGTTTTTGTATATTAACCTATAATTTATAATATTGCTCTAATGGCTTATTAGTTTTAAGATTTTTTGTAGATTGTTTTCTACATATTTTCTATATATTACATGTAAGCAAAGATAGTTTTATTTATTTCTTCCCAATATGTATACCTTTTATTTCCTTTTCTTGTTTTACTACATTACCTAAGACTTCTAGTATGATGTTGAAAACCAGTGGTGAGAGGGACATCCTTGCCGTGGTCTCAATCCTGTGGGAAGTCTTTGAGTTACTCACCATTACATATGATGTTAGTTGTAAGTTTTTTGTAGATATTCTTTATCAAGTTAAGGAAGTTCCCCTCTATGCCCAGTTTACTGAGAGGTTGTTTTATTTTTGTTTTTGTTTTTAATCATGAATTATTATTGAATACTATCAAATGTGTTTTCTGTATTTACTGATGAACAAGTGAATTGTCCTCCTTAGCCTATTATTGTAATGGATTACATTATTGATTATCAAATGTTAAACCCACCTTGTATATCTAAAATAGATCCCACATAGTCATAGTGTACAAATCTCTTTATACATTATTGGATTGAATTTGCTGATATTTTGTCAAGGACTTTTGCATCTGTGTTTATGAGAGATATTAGTCTGCAGTTTTCTTTTCTTATAATATGT
This sequence comes from Mustela lutreola, assembly GCF_030435805.1. Classification (NCBI taxonomy): domain Eukaryota; kingdom Metazoa; phylum Chordata; class Mammalia; order Carnivora; family Mustelidae; genus Mustela; species Mustela lutreola. Next base: position 46,047,304 of record NC_081297.1, read on the forward strand.
ATGTCTGATTTTGGTAACGCTGGCCTTATTAAATGAGTTAGAAAGTACTCCCTCCGCATCTATCTTCTGAAAAGAATTATGCACAGTAGGTATAATTTCTTCCTTGAATGTTTGGTAGAATTCACCAGCGATTCCATCTGGGCCACGCTTTCCATTTTGGAAAGTTATTAGTTATTGATTCGATTTCTTTAATAGACAAAACCTGTTCTTTTCTTCTTGGTGTGAATTTGGGCAAAGTGAGTCTTTCAAGGCATTGGCCCATTTCATCTAGGTTATCAAATTTGTGGGCATAGATTTTCAAAATATTCCTTTATTATCCTTCCAGTGAGATCTGTAGTGATGTCTCCTCTTCTTCTTCTGATATTACTCCTTTGAGTCCTCTATTTTTCATAGTTAGCCAGTCTAGAAGCTTATCAGTTTTATTGATCTCAAAAAGCCAGGTTTTTGTTTTGTTAGTTTCCTTTATTGATTTCTTGTTTTCAATTTCACTGATTTCTGCTCTAGTTTGTTATTTATTCCCTTCTGCTTACCTTGGATTTAATTCACTTGTCTTTTTCTAATTTCCTAAGGTGGAAGCTTAGATTATTGATTTTAGGTCTTTCTTCTTTCCTAATATATGCATTCAATTCTATAAATTTCCCTTTAAGCACTGTTTTTGTTGCTTCCAAAACAAATTTGGTAAATTGTGTTTTCATTTTTATTTGGCTCAAAATATTTTTAACTGTCTCTTGAGATTTCTTCTTTGACTCGTGTTATTTAGAAATGTGTTGCTTAATTTCCATGCATTTGGGGATTTTCCATCTATCTTTCCGTTATTGCTTTTTAGTTCAATTTCATTATGGTAGGAGAGGAAACCTTGTGTGATTTCTTTTCTTTTAAATTTCTTAAGGTATGTTTTATGGACAAGAGTATGGTCTATCATGGTGAATGTTCCATCTGAGCTTGAGAATGTGTATTCAGTTGTTGTTGAATGAGGTATTCTATAGAGGTCCATTACATCCAGATGATTAATGGTGCTTTTGTTTTCAACTGTGTCCTTACTGATTTTCTGTCTTCTGGATCTGCCCATTTCTGAGAGTGGGGTGCTGAAGGCTCCAACTCTGTTAGTGAATTTGTCTATTTCTCCTTACAGTCTGTGAGTTTTGGCTTCAGGTATTTTGATGCTCCATTCTTAGATAACTTTAAGGATTGTTTTGTGTTCTTGGAAAATTGACACCTTTATCATTATGTAATAACCATGTTTATCCCTGATAACTTTCCCTGCTCTGAAGTCTGCTCTGTCTGAAATTAGTATAGCCACTCCTGTTTTCTTTTGATTAGTGCTAGCAAGGTATATCTTTCTCCCTTTATTGACTTTTAATCTATATGTATCTTTATATTTAAGGTGGGTTTCTTGTAAACAACCTATCTGGGTCTTGTTTTTTGATCCATCCTGACAATCTTTTAATTGGTGTGTTTTGCCCATTGACATTCAACATAATTATTGATATTGTTGGATTAATATCTACCATATTTGTTACTGCTTTCTATTTGTTATCCTTGTTCATTGTCCCTATTTTTGTCTCCCCCTTTTTCTGCTTTTGTGATGTAAATTGAGTATTTTATGTGATTCCATTTTCTCTCCATTCTTAGCATATGTTTTGTTTGTTTCATTTTTGTGTGTGTTTGTTTTTAGCTTTTATTTAAATTCCAATTAGTTAACATACAATGTAATATTAGTTTCAGGTGTACAGTTTAGTGATTCAACACTCACATACATTACCTGGTGCACATCACAAGTACACTCCATAAGCCTCATCACATCTCCTATTTAACCCATCTACCCATTGACCTCCCCTCTGGTAAATTATCAGTTTGTTCTTTATGGTTAAGAGTCCATTTTTTGGTTTTCCTCTCTCTTTTTTTCTACTATGATTTTTTGTTTTGTTTCTTAAATTCCACATATGAGTAAAATCACATGGTATTTGTCTTTCTCTGACTGACTTATTTTGCTGAACATAATACTCTCTAGTTCCATCCATGTTGTAGCATATGCTTTCTAAACTTTTTTAGTGGTTTCACTAGAGTTTACAATATGCATTTACAATGAATTCAAGCCCACTTTCAGATAACACTATACCACTTCACAGGCAATGTGAATATCTTATAACAACAAAATAATCCTAACTCCTCCATCTCTTTTCTGGTATATTTGCTATCATTAATTTCACTTATACATAAGCATAGTTATGGATAAGTATACAGAAGCAAATACATTGTTGCTATTATTTTGTTATTATAATAATTTTAAGTAAATTTTTATCTTAAATAAATTAAGAATAAGAAAAATGCAATTTTTAATTTTACCTGCACTAATTCCTTCTCTGATGCTCTTCCTTTATGTAGGACTGCATTTCTAAACTTTATCATTTTCCTTCTCTCTAAAGAATTTCTAACATTTCTTACAAGGCAGGCCTACTAGTACCAAATCTCCTTAATTCTTGTTTCTCTGAAGAAGTCTTTACTTTTCCCTCAGTTTTGAAGGACGATTTTGCAGGGTACAGAAGTCCAGGCTGGTGTTTTTTTCCTCACAACACTTTTACTCTCTAATTCCATTCTCTACTTGTTTGCCTGGTTTCCAAGGAGAAATCAGATTAGTTCTTTTTTTATCTTTGATCCTCTATTGATAAGGTGGGTTTTTTTTTTTTCCTATTTCCTCTGAGTTCCTCCAGTGTTTTTTTCACCCCTTTATCTTTGATTTTTCTGAAGTTTGCATATAATATACCTAGGCTTAGTTATTTTGGCATTTATCCTGCTTGATGTTCTCTGAGCTTCCTGGATCTGTTGGTTGATTTCTGACATTACTTTGGGGGAAATTCTCAGTCATTACTGTTTCAAATATTTCTTCTCTTTCTTTCTCTTTGTTCTTCTTCTGGTTTTCCCCTTACACACATTTTATACCATTTGTAGCTATCTCACAGGTCTTCAATTGTTTTTTGGGTTTTGTTTTCAGTCTTTTTTCTCATTGTTTTTCAGTTTGGAAGATTTACACTGAGATATTCTCAAACTCAGAGATCCTTTCTTCAGCCATGTTTAGTCTACCAATAACACCATCAAAGGCACGCTTCATTTTCTGTTACAGTGTTTTTGCCTCTAGCATTTCTCTTTGTTTTGTTTTGTTTTGTTTTAATTTCCATCTACCTGCTTACATTATCCATCTGTTTTTGCATGCTATCTCTTTTATACACTAGAGACCTCTGGATATTAATCATAGTTAATTTAATTCTTGGTATGATAATTCCAACATCTTTGCCATATCAGAGTCTAGTTGTGATGCTTGCTTTTTCTCTTCAAATTGTATTTTTTGCCCTTTAGTAATTATATTTTTGTCTTGATTGCCAGATATAATGTACTGAGTAAAAGGAATTATGGTCAATGGCTCTTTAGTAATGTTGTGGTGAGGTGTAGGAGCAGGGGAAGTCCTATAATTAAGACTCAATCTTTTAGTGAGCTTTTGTCTCTGGACCGAACTTCACAAGAGTTTCTCAGGGTTTCCCCTTCTTTGAAGGGGACAGGATGGGTAAAGTTGGCTGAAGATGGGCATTTTCTTCTCTCACCTGAAGCTCTGATAAAACTCCAGCAGGTTCTGGTTAGTTTCTTCTGAGGGTAGACCTTGTCAAGAATAGAATGCTTTGGTATATTTCAGAATGGTTCCCTTTACCCTCCCCCTGCCAGAACAATAAGGAGATTTTTCTCCCTATTCACTGTGAGAAGCTGGTAGAGTTCCAGAAGGTAAAACTCAAAAAAGTATGGACCCCAGTAATCGGGTTCCCCTGGAGTTTTTATCCCTCAAATTTGTTCACATGCATCTCTAGTAATTCATCAGTTACAGTTTAGGTTTCCTTCCTTAGCCACTGGTTCCCACAAAGGTTTCTACTTGTGGATTCCCGCTACGTTATGATTCTCTGTATTCGCCTTTCTCTCCAAGTTGAGGTGTAGCAATTAGCTATACATTCATTTCTCTTATGAATCTAGGAAGAGTCATTGATTTTTCGGCTTTTCCAGCTTTTTACTGTTGTTAGGACAGAATGGTGACTTCCACACTTCTTTCACTCTAGGTCAGAAACTGGAAAAGTTGATTTTTAAAAATTGGTATACAGTTAAGTTTCTCTTTGTGGTGTACAGGTCTAGGGGTTTTGACAAGTCCACACAGTCAGGGAATCACCATCCCTGCATTGTAGAGAACAGTTCCATCACCCAAAAAATTCCCTGAGCATAATCATATTTAGTCAATGATATGCCCTTACTGTTTCTTAAAGATCCTTGAGAAGGAAACCTTCATGAAGAGTGGTTTCACCCACTACTAGGAAACTTGATTGCTATGAGATACCCAATATTTTCACTGCTTATAGTACAACATGTGGGATGTCAGTTCAAAAGGAGGCAGAAACGAAATGAAGGTGTAAGAATCTGAACATTATATGATAAAATCAAGCTTTCTGAAAGCTGTAACTCTAATGCTTAATTTAATGTAACAATAAACAATTAATTACTGAATTCCCATACTCATCTGATGCTAGGCAATTTGAGAAAGTCAGGAGACACACTAGGTTGAGAAAGGTAGGGCTAATAGGAGGCACTTCTGGTTAAAGGTGTTGGATTGAGCACATCAACCTTCATGTTCATTTCCCTCCTGACACCCACTCATATGATAGAGCAGAATAACAAGATATACCTTATAAGGACAATAAGAAAGGCTCACACACACAAAAGTCTTCAACCAAAGGGGACCATCCGTAGACAGTCTAATGGCTAACTCCCTCCCTCTTTCAGGTCTTCATTCTTCAAATACCACCTTTTCAATGTAGCCCACCCTGTTCACCCAATTTAAAATTAACCTGACACCAACACACCCCCCTCCCACATTTCTGATGACCTTTTCTTGCTCCAAAAATATCATGCATAACATAACTGTTTATTATGCCTATTGCTTGTTCTGTTCACTGATATGGAGCTAGAATAGTATTGATCACACCACAGATAATAAATTCTTTGTCAAATGAATAAATGATGATTGTAGTCAGTGGAAAGTCAGTAGATGGATGAGAACGGACTTAACAGAGCAGAGAAATAATACATAAATGCCTGTGGTAGAGGGACTAACAGGAAAACTATCCAGTAAAACCCAGGAGTTAGAAGCACCAAGTATCTCTGAAGGTGGGGCTAAGCCGGGGCTTGTTAATAGATTAATCATATGAGGATCTTTTTCCCACCCAGGCAACCACAAAACTCCTTTCCCACCCTTTTTCCCACTCTAGCAGAGGATCAGAGAAGATCTCTGTCTTGGGAAATTGATCCAAGATGAAGACTCACAGACATTGACATCTGAAGTTCAATAAGCAAAATCTGGAAGTGGAAAACCAAGAAATAGAAGAACTGTTATGAATTGCATAGTACTATCTGCCTTTTTAAACCATGCAACACGTATTACCTTCACTGAAATGAAATAGACTGAAAAAAAGAGATAACCTGGGGACACCCATTTTGTTTGACATCATCAAACAATTAGATTGATTTCTCAGATAACTGAAGTTTTTCTCTGAAAAACACAACTTTTTAAAACTTTTTATCATGTAAATATTTAAATGTACATTAAAGTAAAGATTGTAGAGAACCCCATGTATCCATGATCCAGTTTTACAGTTATGTTTTTAATTCTAATATTGTTTCTTTTTTATTCTTTATCTATTTATGTTTCTTACTAGAGAATTTTAAATCCCAGACATCATACAATTTCTTCCCAACATACATTGTATATATTTTAATAAGTAAAAAAATTAGGGGCGCCTGGGTGGCTCAGTGGGTTAAGCCACTGCCTTCTGCTCAGGTCATGATCTCAGGTCCTGGGATGGAGTCCCGCATCAGGCATTCTGCTCAGCAGGGAGCCTGCTTCCTCCTCTCTCTCTCTCTGCCTGCCTCTCTGCCTACTTGTGATCTCTGTCAAATAAATAAATAAAATCTTTAAAAAAAAAATTAGATCACTTGTCTAATGAAGTTTCTCTAATTTCATACTTGTCTGACTCTTTTCTTGTTCTGTTGCTTAAAGTATTTTTTTGTATTTGTAAAGCAAGTGTCCCAAGCAGATTTGAATTTATATTGCATCACATCTGAAGGCACATCTTTTTTTTTTTAAAATTTTATTTATTTATCTGACAGACAGAGATCATAAGTAGGCAGAGAGACAGGTATGGGGGGCATGGGGGAGGGGGGCAGCAGGCTCCCTGCTGAGCAGAGAGCCGGATGCAGGGCTGGATCCCAGGATCCTGGGATTATGACCTGAGCTGAAGGCAGAGGCTTTAACCCACTGAGCCATCGGGCGCCCCCTGAAGGCACATCTTACCTGATTGTCCCAGTCTTTGTGATGTGAAGCTGGATCAGTGTGGATTCAGAGCTTGTTGGTCTGACCCATCCATTATGATGTTTCCCATCAGCCTTTCACTCAATGATTTCAACACCCACTGATATCACATTAGTTGATTAGACACTGCAAAATGCCATTCCTTCTACATGTATGCATTGGTATTCTTCTACAAAATAGGACTCTCTCTCAACTATTTGCATATTCTGGGCAAAGCAATATAAATACTTAATACTTTCTATCAGTTTTTGGAATAATGAAGTGGTGCTTTAGCAATTTCCAAAAACATTCAAGAAAAGTTGCTTGTTGCTTTGTTTTGAAGAATCATTACAGACTTAGGTTTTAAAATCTAAGCTATTGAAGCACCATTTACATAAAGTATACTGCACCCATTGCAAATTATAACCTACCATGTATATAACCTACAAAGTCTAGCCTACTATGGAACCACCACGAAAATCACGATACAAAACATTTCTATCACCCCCCGCCAAGGTTTTCTCATACCTTTTTGCAGTCCATCATCCCCTCCACTTCCAACTCCAGGCAACTACAGATCTCCTTTCTTTCACTTTTTAATTAGTTTTGCCGGTTCTCATCTTCAATATAGATGAAATTATATGACATATACTCTTGTATCTGGCTTCTTTCATATAGCATAATGTTTTTGAGATTCATCGATGTTGTTACATGTATCAGTAGTTTCTTTCTTTTTTAGTCCTGAGTAGCATTCCATTTTACCAATATACCATAATTTCTTTTTTTTTTTTTTAATGTATTTATCTGTTGATGGGCAACATCAGAAACATGAGATGTTTCCAGTTTGGGGCTATTACAAATAAAACTGCCATAAGCATTTGTGTATGAGGTCTCCTTGTGGAAAAATGCTTTTCTTTTGGGTAAATATCTAGGAGTGGAAAGCTGAGTTGCATGGCAGGTGAATATTTAACTTTATAAGAAACGGCCAAGCTGTTTTACAAAGCATGCTCTTACATTCCCACCAGTAACGTATGAGAGTTCCAGTTGTTCTGTATCTTCAGCAACCCTTGGTTTTATCAGTCTTTTTAATTTAAGCCATTCTAGAAGGTGTGAGAAAGATTTCTCATTGAGATTTTAGTTTGCATTTCCTGATGACAAATGCAGCTTGGAGCATCCCTCCATTGACTTAGTGACCATTTACATATCCTCTTCTGTGAAGTGTCTGGTCAGACCTTCTGCTCATTTTTTTTTTAAGATTTTATTTATTTATTTGACAGACAGAGATCACAAGTAGGCAGAGAGGCAGGCAGAGAGAGAGGGGGAAGCAGGCTCCCTGCTGAGCAAAGAGCCCGATGTGGGCTCCATCCAAGGACCCTGGGATCATGACCTGAGCTGAAGGCAGAGGCTTTAACCCACTGAGCCACCCAGGTGCCCCTTCTGCTCATTTTTTATTGGGCTATTTGTCTTAATGAGTTGTATATTCTGGATATAAGTCCTTTGTCTGATATAAGGATTGAAAATATGATCTTTTAACTCAAAAGTTTTTATATGTTTGATGTGTTTCAGTCCACTATAGTCATTATTCTTTTCAGTGTTCAAATTGCCCCATTTTTAAGACAAAGCTTTCTCAAAAAAGAACACGTTTGAACCATTTTGTATGGGGATATGTCAGAAATGCATCCCAGTGGTTTTAAACAAAACCCACTGAACCCACAGTTTAATTTTTTTTTTTAATAAGTCATGAGTGTAGTCTTAGTCTGATGAGGGAGAAGTTGCTGATCACTTCTTTATTAAATGATACCCATCACTATGGGATATGACTAAGGAAATAAAATTGGTTTCATAACAAGCATGGCAGAGACTCTTAAACAAAATGTGACTTGTTTTTCATACAACTTAGGAAACTATCAGCTTATTCCAAAAAAGTTGATTGATGCAGCTCAGCACATTTTTGAATGGTTTTTTGGAAGGTCTTTAGTTTCCATTCAGGAGTCTCACAAGAAAATCAACCTGTGCCCATCAACTATATTTATAAGCTCTTTAAATGGGAGTTTTGACTCTGAGCCAGGCACAGGACTAGATGCTTCAATCTATGGTCACACTTAATCCTACACAAATCCTGGGAGATGGGCATAATTATCTCTATTCTACAGATTCCGAAACTGACATCGATAACGATTAAGTGACATGCCTAAAGCCCCACAGTCCCCAAGGATCAGAGAATACACTTAAACCTGACTCCCACTGCCCCACGGCTATGCTCATCACAATGTATCATATCACCTCCCATCATATTCACTAGTTTCAGAAAAATAAAATGTACTTTTTAGATGGCAGAAGATTTGCATACTGTGGCTTTTAACATGTGCGGACTCCAAGGTGTGTTTAGATGAGATTTCAAAATCATTCTTGGCAATGGCACCTCCCAGAATAAGTCACCAGTCTCCCAGACTGACTGCTTCAGAGAGGTCAAGGACGAGTGTTTTCCAATGTTACTCCCTTTTTTATTTTCATACTTTCTTTTTCTCTTCCCTCTTTTCCTCTTACCTGTCAATTTGTCCTCCTGCTAATGTCTCCTGGTTTTTCTAATTGAGTGTTTTGTTCCTGTGTTTGTAGGACGAGAGCCTGAGCAGCTACACGCGGGTCTCTGGGATCACTTTGGACACTGAGAGACATCTGAGTCTGCGGTCTGATTTTGAAAGTGCTTTGATTTGGGACTTTTCACCTTTTTGAAGTTAAACTTTTTAAATTTTGACGTAATTATAGATTCACATGTAGTTATAAGAACAAATACAGTGAGATCTTAAGTGCCTTTTATCCCATTTCCCTCAGTGGTAACTTCTTCCAACATCATGGTGCAATGCCACAACCTGGATATTGACAATGATACAGTAACGATACATAACATGTCCACTCCCATGAGAATCCTTCCTGCTGCTCTTTTTTAGCCATGCCCACTTCCCTCCCTTAACCAACCATTAGTAATCCCTGACAACCACTAATTTCTTCTCCAGTTCAATAATTCTTTTCCACTTCAGTAATTTATAATAACAAAAATATTATTATAAATGGAACCACACAGTATGTAACACTTGGGATTGGCTTTTTTTCACTCACCATAACTCTCTAGATCGAGGGGTGGTTACATGTGCAGGAGTTTATTCCTTTTTTTTTTTTTTTTTTTTTTATAATTTTTTTATTTTTTATAAACATATATTTTTATCCCCAGGGGTACAGGTCTGTGAATCACCAGGTTTACACACTTCACAGCACTCACCAAATCACATGCCCTCCCCAATGTCCATAATCCCAACCCCTTCTCCCAAACCCCCTCCCCTCGGCAACCCTCAGTTTGTTTTGTGAGATTAAGAGTCACTTATGGTTTCTCTCCCTCCCAATCCCATCTTGTTTCATTTATTCTTCTTCTACCCACTTAAGCCTCCATGTTGCATCACCACTTCCTCATATCAGGGAGATCATATGATAGTTGTCTTTCTCTGCTTGACTTATTTCGCTAAGCATGATACGCTCTAGTTCCATCCATGTTGTTGCAAATGGCAAGATTTCATTTCTTTTGATGGCTGCATAGTATTCCATTGTGTATATATACCACATCTTCTTGATCCATTCATCTGTTGATGGGCATCTAGGTTCTTTCCATAGTTTGGCTATTGTGGACATTGCTGCTATAAACATTCGGGTGCATGTGCCCCTTTGGATCACTACATTTGTATCTTTAGGGTAAATACCCAATAGTGCAATTGCTGGGTCATAGGGCAGTTCTATTTTCAACATTTTGAGGAACCTCCATGCTGTTTTCCAGAGTGGCTGCACCAGCTTGCATTCCCACCAACAGTGTAGGAGGGTTCCCCTTTCTCCGCATCCTCGCCAGCATCTGTCATTTCCTGACTTGTTGATTTTAGCCATTCTGACTGGTGTGAGGTGATATCTCATTGTGGTTTTGATTTGTATTTCCCTGGTGCCGAGTGATATGGAGCACTTTTTCATGTGTCTGTTGGCCATCTGGATGTCTTCTTTGCAGAAATGTCTGTTCATGTCCTCTGCCCATTTCTTGATTGGATTATTTGTTCTTTGGGTGTTGAGTTTGCTAAGTTCTTTATAGATTCTGGACACTAGTCCTTTATCTGATATGTCGTTTGCAAATATCTTCTCCCATTCTGTCAGTTGTCTTTTGATTTTGTTAACTGTTTCCTTTGCTGTGCAAAAGCTTTTGATCTTGATGAAATTCCAATAGTTCATTTTTTCCCTTGCTTCCCTTGCCTTTTGCGTTGTTCCTAGGAAGATGTTGCTGCGGCAGAGGTCGAAGAGGTTGCTGCCCGTGTTCTCCTCAAGGATTTTGATGGATTCCTTTCGTACATTGAGGTCCTTCATCCATTTTGAGTCTATTTTTGTGTGTGGTGTAAGGAAATGGTCCAATTTCATTTTTCTGCATGTGGCTGTCCAATTTTCCCAGCACCATTTATTGAAAAGGCTGTCTTTTTTCCATTGGACATTCTTTCTGCTTTGTCGAAGATTAGTTGACCATAGATTTGAGGGTCTATTTCTGGGCTCTCTATTCTGTTCCATTGATCTATGTGTCTGTTTTTGTGCCAGTACCATGCTGTCTTGATGATGACAGCTTTGTAATAGAGCCTGAAGTCCGGAATTGTGATGCCACCAACGTTGGCTTTCTTTTTCAATATCCCTTTGGCTATTCGAGGTCTTTTCTGGTTCCATATAAATTTTAGCATTATTTGTTCCATTTCTTTGAAAAAGATGGATGGTACTTTGATAGGAATTGCATTAAATGTGTAAATTGCTTTAGGTAGCATAGACATTTTCACAATATTTATTCTTCCAATCCAGGAGCATGGCACATTTTTCCATTTCTTTGTGTCTTCCTCAATTTCTTTCATGAGTACTTTATAGTTTTCTGAGTATAGATTCTGTGTCTCTTTGGTTAGGTTTATTCCTAGGTATCTTATGGTTTTGGATGCAATTGTAAATGGGATTGACTCCTTAATATCTCTTTCTTCTGTCTTGCTGTTGGTGTAGAGAAATGCAACTGATTTCTGTGCATTGATTTTATATCCTGACACTTTACTGAATTCCTGTATAAGTTCTAGCAGTTTTGGAGTGGAGTCTTTTGGGTTTTCCACATATAGTATCATATCATCTGCGAAGAGTGATAATTTGACTTCTTCTTTGCCGATTTGGATGCCTTTAATTTCCTTTTGTTGTCTGATTGCTGAGGCTAGGACCTCTAGTACGATGTTGAATAGCAGTGGTGATAATGGACATCCCTGCCGTGTTCCTGACCTTAGCGGAAAAGCTTTCAGTTTTTCTCCATTGAGAATGATATTTGCGGTGGGTTTTTCATAGATGGCTTTGATGATATTGAGGTATGCGCCCTCTATCCCTACACTTTGAAGAGTTTTGATCAGGAAGGGATGTTGTACTTTGTCAAATGCTTTTTCAGCATCTATTGAGAGTATCATATGGTTCTTGTTCTTTCTTTTATTGATGTGTTGTATCACATTGACTGATTTGCGGATGTTGAACCAACCTTGCAGCCCTGGAATAAATCCCACTTGGTCGTGGTGAATAATCCTTTTAATGTACTGTTGAATCCTATTGGCTAGTATTTTGTTGAGTATTTTCGCATCTGTGTTCATCAAGGATATCGGTCTATAGCTCTCTGTTTTGGTGGGATCCTTGTCTGGTTTTGGGATCAAGGTGATGCTGGCCTCATAAAATGAGTTTGGAAGTTTTCCTTCCATTTCTATTTTTTGGAACAGTTTCAGGAGAATAGGAATTAGTTCTTCTTTAAATGTTTGGTAGAATTCCCCCGGGAAGCCGTCTGGCCCTGGGCTTTTGTTTGTTTGGAGATTTTTAATGACTGTTTCAATCTCCTTACTGGTTATGGGTCTGTTCATGCTTTCTATTTCTTCCTGGCTCAGTTGTGGTAGTTTATATGTTTCTAGGAATGCATCCATTTCTTCCAGATTGTCAAATTTATTGCCGTAGAGTTGCTCATAGTATGTTCTTATAATAGTTTGTATTTCTTTGGTGTTAGTTGTGATCTCTCCTCTTTCATTCATGATTTTATTTATTTGGGTCCTTTCTCTTTTCTTTTTGATAAGTCGGGCCAGGGGTTTATCAATTTTATTAATTCTTTCAAAGAACCAGCTCCTAGTTTCGTTGATTTGTTCTATTGTTTTTTTGGTTTCTATTTCATTGATTTCTGCTCTGATCTTTATGATTTCTCTTCTCCTGCTGGGCTTAGGGTTTCTTTCTTGTTCTTTCTCCAGCTCCTTTAGGTGTAGGGTTAGGTTGTGTACCTGAGACCTTTCTTGTTTCTTGAGAAAGGCTTGTACCGCTATATATTTTCCTCTCAGGACTGCCTTTGTTGTGTCCCACAGATTTTGAACCGTTGTATTTTCATTATCATTTGTTTCCATGATTTTTTTCAATTCTTCTTTAATTTCCCGGTTGACCCATTCATTCTTTAGAAGGATACTGTTTAGTCTCCATGTATTTGGGTTCTTTCCAAACTTCCTTTTGTGGTTGAGTTCTAGCTTTAGAGCATTGTGGTCTGAAAATATGCAGGGAATGATCCCAATCTTTTGATACCGGTTGAGTCCTGATTTAGGGCCGAGGATGTGATCTATTCTGGAGAATGTTCCATGTGCACTAGAGAAGAATGTGTATTCTGTTGCTTTGGGATGAAATGTTCTGAATATATCTGTGATGTCCATCTGGTCCAGTGTGTCGTTTAAGGCCTTTATTTCCTTGCTGATCTTTTGCTTGGATGACCTGTCCATTTCAGTGAGGGGAGTGTTAAAGTCCCCTACTATTATTGTATTATTGTTGATGTGTTTCTTTGATTTTGTTATTAATTGGTTTATATAGTTGGCTGCTCCCACATTGGGGGCATAGATATTTAAAATTGTTAAATCTTCTTGTTGGACAGACCCTTTGAGTATGATATAGTGTCCTTCCTCATCTCTTATTATAGTCTTTGGCTTAAAATCTAATTGATCTGATATAAGGATTGCCACTCCTGCTTTCTTCTGATGTCCATTAGCATGGTAAATTCTTTTCCACCCCCTCACTTTAAATCTGGAGGTGTCTTCGGGCTTAAAATGTGTTTCTTGGAGGCAACATATAGATGGGCTTTGTTTTTTTATCCATTCTGATACCCTGTGTCTTTTGACAGGGGAATTTAGCCCATTCACATTCAGGGTAACTATTGAGAGATATGAATTTAGTGCCATTGTATTGCCTGTAAGGTGACTGTTACTGTATATGGTCTCTGTTCCTTTCTGATCTACCACTTGTAGGCTCTCTCTTTGCTTAGAGGACCCCTTTCAATATTTCCTGTAGAGCTGGTTTGGTATTTGCAAATTCTTTCAGTTGTTGTTTGTCCTGGAAGCTTTTAATCTCTCCTTCTATTTTCAATGATAGCCTAGCTGGATATAGTATTCTTGGCTGCATGTTTTTCTCGTTTAGTGCTCTGAAAATATCATGCCAGCTCTTTCTGGCCTGCCAGGTCTCTGTGGATAAGTCAGCTGCCAATCTAATATTTTTACCATTGTATGTTACAGACTTCTTTTCCCGGGCTGCTTTCAGGATTTTCTCTTTGTCATTGAGACTTGTAAATTTTACTATTAGGTGACGGGGTGTGGGCCTATTCTTATTGATTTTGAGGGGCGTTCTCTGAACCTCCTGAATTTTGATGCTCGTTCCCTTTGCCATATTGGGGAAATTCTCCCCAATAATTCTCTCCAGTATACCTTCTGCTCCCCTCTCACTTTCTTCTTCTTCTGGAATCCCAATTATTCTAATGTTGTTTCGTCTTATGGTGTCACTTATCTCTCGAATTCTCCCCTCGTGGTCCAGTAGCTGTTTGTCCCTCTTTTGCTCACCTTCTTTATTCTCTGTCATTTGGTCTTCTATATCACTAATTCTTTCTTCTGCCTCATTTATCCTAGCAGTTAGAGCCTCCATTTTGGATTGCACCTCATTAATAGCTTTTTTGATTTCACCTTGGTTAGATTTTAGTTCTTTTATTTCTCCAGAAAGGGCTTTTATATCTCTTGAGAGGGTTTCTCTAATATCTTCCATGCCTTTTTCGAGCCCGGCTAGAACCTTGAGAATTGTCATTCTGAACTCTAGATCTGACATATTACCGATGTCTGTATTGATTAGGTCCCTAGCCTTCGGTACTGCCTCTTGTTCTTTTTTTTGCGTTGAATTTTTATGTCTTGTCATTTTGTCCAGATAAGAGTAAATGAAGGGGCAAGTAAAATACTAAAAGGGTGGCAACAACCCCAGGAAAATATGCTTTAACCAAATTAGAAGAGATCCAAAATCGTGAGTGGGGAGAAAGGGGATAAAAAGAGGTTCAAAAAGGAAGAAAGAAAAAAAAAAAAAAACAAAAAGAAAAGAAAAAAAAAAAAAGAAAAGAAAAGAAAAGAATTTTTAAAAAAAGAAAACACCTAAGAAAAATGTAAAAAAGAAAAAATATATATATTAGATAAACTAGTAAAAAATCGTTAAAAAAGAAAAAGGTAACAGTTAAAAAAAAAAAAATTTTACCCGAAGGCGAGAAAAAAAAAAATGAAAAAGAAAAAATCAAATTAACTGCAAGACTAAAAAAAATCCCAGGAAAAAAGCCATGAGTTCCGTGTTTGGCTTTCTCCTCCTCTGGAATTCTGCTGCTCTCCTTGGTATTGAAACCGCACTCCTTGGTAGGTGAACTTGGTCTCGGCTGGATTTCTTGTTGATCTTCTGGGGGAGGGGCCTGGTGTAGTGATTCTCAAGTGTCTTTGCCCCAGGCGGAATTACACCGCCCTTACCCGGGGCCGGGGTGAGTAATCCGCTCGGGTTTGCTTTCAGGAGCTTTTGTTACCTGAGCGCTTTCCGTAGAGTTCCGGAGGACGGGAATACAAATGGCGGCCTCCTGGTCTCCGGCCCGGAGGAGCCGAGAGCCCAGGGCCCCACTCCTCAGTGCGCCCTCAGAGAACAGCGCCCAGTTACTCCCGTCTGCCTGACCTCCGGCCGCGCTCCGAGCTCACCGAGCCTGCGACCGGTTCAAGGTAACACCGAGCTGCGAGCTTACTATCGGCTCTGTCTCTGTAGCCGGCTTTCCCGTTCCAATACCCGCAAGCTCTGCGACACTCAGACACCCCCGATCCTTCTGTGACCCTGCGGGACCTGAGGCCACGCTGACCCCGCGTGGGTTTCGCCCCGGTTTAGCCTCTGGAGCGATGTCTCTCAGCGGAACAGACTTTTAAAAGTCCTGATTTTGTGCACGGTTGCTCCGCTGCTTGCCGGGAGCCGGCCCCTCCCCCCGGGGTCTATCTTCCCGTCGCTTTGGATTCACTTCTCCGCCGGTCCTACCTTTCAGAAAGTGGTTGTTTTTCTGTTTCCAGAATTGCTGTTCTTCTTCTCTTCGATCTGCCGATGGATTTTCAGGTGTTTGCAATCTTTAGATAAGCTATCTAGCTGATCTCCGGCTAGCTGAAGCAGTCTCAGCTTGCTACTTCTCCGCCATCTTGACTCCTCCCCGCCGAGTTTATTCCTTTTTATGGCTTAGTGGTACTCCACGGTGTGGACAGACCACTATCTGTTTCACTCTTCACACCAGGGAGGACATCTGGTTGTTGCCAGTTGAAGGCTATTACCAATAACACCTCTGTAAAGATTCCTGTACAGGTTTTAATCTGAATATACATTTTCAATTCTTGGGAGAAATACCTAGGAATGCCACTGCTGGTTCCTGTAGTAGTTGTATATTTAATTTTAGAAGAAATGGCTTAACTGTCTTCCAGAGCAGCTGTACTATCTTACATTCCCACCGGCAGCAGACGAGGGATCCCGATTCTCTGCATCTTCACCAGCAGTTGGTGGTGTCCTTTTTTTTTTTTTTTTAAAGATTTTATTTATTTATTTATTTGACAAAGAGAAAGGGGGAGAGGCAGTGCACAAGCAGGGGGAGCAGCAGGCAGAGGGAGAAGCAGGTTCCCCACTGAGTGGAGAGCCCAATTCGGGGCTCAAACCGAGGACCCTGGGATTATGACCTGAGCTTAAGGGAGCCACCCAGGCACCCCTGGTGGTATACCTGGATTTCACTAGATTGTCTCAACTGTCCTGTTGAGAGGTTGCCACTCAGGGTACCACCTGACTTTTATTTATCATGTCACTGTAACCTTTTCCCGTGTGTGATAAATTTTTCAGACTTTCCCTGCTGTCGGGGATCTTGAGAGTTTTGAGGCACGCTGGCCAAATATTTTATAGAGTACCCTTCAACTTGGGTTTGTTTTGTTTTTCTCATGGTTAGACTGAGGTCAGGAGTTTGGGGAGGATGACCACAAAGGTGAAGTGTCATCACCATCCCATCATATCAAAGGTACATGTGATCAACACGACTGATGGTATCAACCTTGATTGCCCAGGTGAGGGAGTGTCTGCTAAGTCTCTCTACTCTCTAGTTACCTTCCCTGTTCTCCTCCATACTTTACTTTTTGAAAGCAAATCCTTAGCACAGCCCCACTCACTCACTGGGTTGGGAGTTAAGCTCCATCTCTTTGACAAGGAAGCAGCTACCTAAATTATTTGGGGTTCTTCTGTACTATCTTTTGTTTTTGTCATTCTGATAGATATGTAAGAATATCTAATGATTTTGATTTTCATTTCCCTAATGGCCAATGAAATTGAACGTCTTCTCATGTGCTTAGTTACCGTCTATAATCCTCTTCAGTGAAATGGCTCTTGTCCATTTTCTACTTGGATTGTTGTTTTTTTGTTTGTTTGTTTGTTTTACAGTTGAGTGTAGGGAGATTTTCATGTCTTCTAGATAATGATCTATTTTCAGATAGGAAATTTACAGATATCTCCTCCCAGGCTGTAGCTTGTCTTTTCATTCTCTTCACATGGTCTTTCACAGAACAAAAGTTTTTAATTTTATATCATCTAATTTATTGGTTTTCTCTTTTATGGATCACACTTCGGTGCCAAATCTAAGACCTTTTTGCTCTGCCCTGGATAGAAAGAATTTCACCTGTGTTTTCATCCAAGAGCTTTGTAAAAGATTTACATTTAAGTCTGTGATCCATTCCGAGTTCATGTTTTGTATGAAGAGTGAGACTCAGGACGAGATGCATTTTTGTGTCTTTGGGTATCCAGTGCTTCACCACCTTTGGTTAAAAATACTACCTTTCCTCCAAATGGCCTGCTTTTGAATCCTTGTCAAGGAGAAGTGACATACTTTTACAGGTCTGTGTCTTGGATCCGCATTCAGTTACACTGACCTCTGCATCTATCTTTCTGCCAATAACACATAATCTTGATTACTCTAGCTATGTAATTAGACTTAAAATTGAGCAGACTGATTTCTCCTGCTCTATTCTTCCTTTTCGGAATTGTTTTGGTTATTCTATCCTCTGCTCTTCCATGTAAGTTTTTTTTTTAAAATTTTTATGTATTTTACTTTATTTTATTTTTTCAGTGTTCCAAGATTCATTGTTTAGGTACCACACCCAGTGCTCCATGCAATACATACCCTCCTTAATACCCACCACCAGGCTCACACATATAAGTTTTAGAACAAGATGGATATCTACTCAAAATCTTGCTGGGATTTTGATAGGAATTATATTAAATCTGTGTATCAGTTTGGGAAAATCTTTACTGTGTGGAATCTTCCAATGAATAAACGTAGTTGTTTCTCTATTTATTTCAATCTTCTTTGATTTCTTTTGTAAGCACTTTGTACTTTTCAGCATAGAATTTTATATGCTTTGTGAGACTTACACCTAAGCATTTAATTTGTTTAGTAAGTGTCAGTGGTATTCTATTACTACTTTTGGTGCCCATGCGTTCAGTACTAGTAGGTAGAAATATAACCAATTTCCATGTGTTTATCTTGTATCCTGCAATTTTGCAGAACTTAATAATTGTAGAAGTTTTTACTAAAACATTACTTGGAATTTTCTCTGTAGACAATCATATCATCTGCAAATAGGAACACTTTTATCTCTCTCCTTGTGATCCATAAGCCCTTTGTTTCCTTTACTTGACTCTGTGCACTGGCTGGAACATCCTTTGCCATGTGGAAAGACAATAATAAGGGTGAACACCCTCACGATATTCCTGATCTTGAGGGAAATCATCTAATCTTTCATCATTAATTATGACATTAGCTGTAAGTTTCTTGTGGATGATTTTATCAAGTTGTAGAAGTTCCATTCCCTAGAATCTTTTTAATTTTTTTCTGCAAGTTTTTAGCATAAATGGCTATTGAATTTCGTCCAGTGCTGTTCTTCCTTGGTTAATAGAATCATGAGATATTTTCCTTGTCAGTGTGGTAGATTGACTATCAAATATTGAACCAGCATTGCATCTCTAGACTAAAGCCTCCTTGGTTATAGTATACATTTCCCTTCACATACTGCTGGATTCTTTCTGCTTATATTTTGATAAGGATTATGTGCTGAAAGACTGGTCCATAGTTTTTTGTTTTCTTTTGTTTTGGGGAGGGTTGGTACTATATTTGGTTTTCTCATCAGAGTACACCTAACTTCATAGAATACATTTGGAAATGTTTCTTCCTCTTTTATTTTCTGGAAGAGATTGTATAGAATTAGTGTTAATTCTTTAAATATTTTTGTAGAATTCTCCAGTGAAACCATCTGGCTCTGGAGATTTCTTTTTTCCCTTTTTTTTGTTTTGTTTTGTTTTGGATTTTAAAATTATAAATTCAATTATCTTCATTGTTACATGGCTTTTTCAATTTAAAATTTCATACTGAGTGAGCTATGGTGGTGTGTACTTTCCAGGAAATTGTCCATTTCCTCTGAATTTTCAAATTTACAGTATTCCATTATTATCTTGCTGGTGTTGGTAGGATCTGTAGTGATAGCCCCTGTTTCATTCCTGCTGCTTTATTACAGTTGGGAAAGAATGGTATTCTAGATTCCTTATTCAGCCTTTGCTGGCCTGGGTGGAGAGGAAGCCACATTTTTTTTTTCTTCCTGCAGTTTTGGTGAAAGTAGTGCAGTTATTGTCTAAGTATCTTCTGTGCTGTTAGACTGCCCCTTTGGCTCCAAAGAATGGGTTTTGCTGGCTTCGTCTCTGTCTGTTGGTGTTTCCAGGTTATAAACTTCTTCAGTGCCAAGCCTGGGATAGATGAAACAAATCACCACCACAACCACTCAGGGAGTTTACCACCATGCTGTTCCTTGGGGCCAGGGTCCCGAGCAGGTCTTCTCTCTCTTCTTTCAGAGTCTTCTTCTTTTCTTTCTTCTTCTTCTTCTTCTTCTTCTTCTTCGTCTTCGTCTTCGTCTTCTTCTTCGTCTTCATCTTCGTCTTTCTTCTTTTCTCCCCTTTCAGAGTCTATTTACATTTGTTTTACATATAATGTCCTGGACTTTTCATTGTACTTAGTAGGAAAAGTAGGAAAAGGTATGTCTCCTCCATCTTTCTAGAAGTAGAAGTCAAGACTTCTCACTTTTAAGTAACCTGATGGATGTTTTATAGGAACTCTTACATTTAAGAAGTTTACAAAATTAACACACATGCACTAGGGATTGGTATGAAATTTAATTGAAGGATTATTGTGCAGTGTCAGAACATTAGGATAGTAAGGATTCAAAGAAGAAAGGGAACAGAAGGAAGACAGGGCAAACATCTGTATGTTCATGAGTGTTGTAAAACATTTTGTTTGGATAGACAAAAGCATACTCCTGCTTCAGCACCTGGGGGTTTGAAGATTAACTGATAGTTGTATAAGATATTCGTTTGTGTTTTTTTTTATTATTTGCATACGTGAGACTTATTTCCATGATATCCCACAAGACTCAATTCTGTCAATTCGTTTAGTAGGTTTGGTCAGAGGCTCATATCACAGTGAGTCATATTACACAAATGACTGCATTATCCTGTATGCCCCCACATGGACTGGGGCTCTAAGGATACAATGCCAACTCCAGATGTGTCAAGACTTCTATTTCAAGAAAGAAAAATTCACCAGTCCTTCCAGGTGTTTTCGAAGACATACTTGACCGGTTGCGGACATAACAGAGAGCTACGTGTTTCCATTTTTATTCAGAGGTGCTGGCATTGTGCTAAATACGGTCTCAGTTTCACGGAGCTTTGAGGGATAAAGAGATATGTGCCCTGTTCTTGTAATGGGCAGTGTGGCTTTAATCAGAGTGTACAAATAGGGTGTGGGCTTGGCTGCTGGGCTCCTCTGGAGCTCCTTGGCTTTGTTCTTGCCTTTCAGCTGCCTCCCTCCCCACTCTTCCTCTCTCTGCCACTTAATGAAAGGGCTGGAGTTCTGAGGACCTTTGGATCATCAAATCTATCTCTGGATGTGCTCTTCATAGTAAAGTGGCAAAATAGTCCCCTAGAAATTTAGCCCGTCTGATTTACTCTTTCAAACTGCAGAAACAGTCACTGTAATGGCTTGTAGTCTTCCCTCAGTCAAAAGATTGTCCTTGGGAGATACAGAAAAATAGTCATTTTGGTTGGGGAAGCCCTAGGTGACTCAGAAGTTAAAACATCTGCTTTCTCTTGATTTTCTTCATCTAATACTATTCTTTAGGTCTCGGCTTACCTACGAGTAAATCCTGTGTTCTAGGGACTCTTTGAGGACTAAGAGAGGCGTTACTGGTAAAGTATATTTAGCTCCTAAGGGAATAATCATGTGGGCTACCATGTAAAGATCATAGTATAGGATAAGATTGTATCCAGTTGGGAATTGCATTTGGTTATAACAGAAACCTTGAGGTGGGGAGGAAAACTGATCAAATAAATAGGGTTTTTTTTCCACACATAAAAGAGGTCCATCATTCTGCTTCATGATCCTTAATATATCGTCTCTACCCTTAAGACAGCACCCTGATCACAAAATGGCTACCGGGAGGCCAGCAACCATGCCTACATTCCAGACACTAAGAAACTAAAGAGAAGAACAAAAAGCCTGTACCAGCTCAGTTAGTCCCTGCTTTGGAAGAACCTCCCAAAGCCTCACCCAGAACTTCTACTTACAGTTCACCAGCCCAAAGTCAGCCCCGCGGTTCGCCTCCTGGCGGCTGGGGGAGGAAAATGGCCTTTGTTTTGCCTGAGCACGTTGCCATCCTGAGAGTCCAAAAGGGCTGTTCCTAAGGAAGAAGGGAGAAAGGGCTATTTGGCGGACAATCACAGCCTCTGCAACAAAAATGCTACAAGTTAACTTGTGTCTTCTTTTCTGTAAAAGAAAAGAAAAAATTCACACATTTGCAAGCAAGTGGTCATATCCGCCGTCAATTTAGTTCATTCACGGCAAGAGCCTTCTGGGGGCTCCTGGCTGGCTCAGTCAGAAGACCATGTGACTCTCGATCTTGGGGTTGTGAGTTCGAGCCTCATGCTGGGGCTCATACAAATAAATAAATAAAATTAAAAAACAAACAAACAAAAAAAGTGAGAGCCTTCTCAAGCCGCCAGGCCACTGGTAAAGTACAGGGGTTCCATTAAAGGCAGAAAATATTCATGCTTCTCCGCAAGTTCCCACCTGTCTTCTGAGCTGGTTGAGCCCTAAATATCATTTCTAACAGAATTAACCTGTATGCTTTATGTAACAGTTTGCCGTACAAAGCACCTCCGTGGTCATGACCCATTGGCTCCTCTTCATACCCGGTGAGGGAGGCGGGTTGTGAATGGTTTTGTCCCCCTCCTGGGTGAAGAAGGTCAGGCTCAGATTTGCAACGGCTGGCCCATGGTCATGCTGTGGCAGGGCGGGGCTTCTAGATCTCCTGCCTCCAACCCCAAGCTCTTTCCTTTACACCATCTATCTAATAACCGCCAATGCCCGTATGTGTTTTCTAATGTCATCAGCACACGTTTGTCTCCACAATCTCACCTGATCCCCAAAGTAACCCTGTGAGGGAGACGGAGTGATGCCTACTATCGTCATTTTATAGCTATGGAAACTGAGTGGTGACAGGGATAAATCAGGGGGATGAGGGCTGGAACACAGCTAAGCAGACCCATCACACATTCTTTTTACTGGGATGACTCCCTCAGAGAGGCGGGTGTCCCTCGTGAGGAGGCCCTTCTCCCATGTTCACACACTGCCCGTGGAGTCCTGGGTGCCCCCTCTGTATAGACATGAGACCCCGGCCCACTCAGACTCCCTGCAGCCTGGGAAGGTGGGGGTTCGGGGACTTTCTCTACCCTCCCTGCGTCCTCCGCCGGCCCACCAAGCTCTGAGCCCCCTCACGCTCCCCGGTGGACCCCTGGGTGCCCCCAGAAGCCTCAACGTAAATCGTGTGAAAAAGGGAAAAAATGTTCCCGAGGGATTGCCCTGAGAGATGTTTTCTTTTCCCAGGAGATATATTTGCCACCAGATAAAGGGGCCGTGTGGAAAACAAACTTTCCAATGTTGTGCTTCGTGTTACTGCTTGCTTTTCCCCTGTCTGCCCCCTCTTTCTCTCTCACACACACAGTCATGCATTTGAAGACACTACACTGTAAAACTAATTCCCTTCCATGGGGATTTGCTTTCTGGAAAGTATTTCTCTCTGGGACCACCGTCTTGGTTGTCTTCTTGATTCGGTGGCCCCGGTTCCCACTGTCCCTCGCATAGCACAAAGGCCCCAAACCTTGCTCACGAGCATTTCCAGGGAAGGGCGTGTCTTAAGATAAGCTTGCTTTGGAGAATTCTTGGTAATAGCAACGCAGATGCCTGAGAACTTGGTAAAAATTCGTAACTTCTAGCCCAGTTGCCACTGGTGCCAATGGCAGCAGGTCTGGTTAACCTAGCCTGGGGGAATGAGCTCACCCAGCAGGCTGCCTGGGCCCCCAAGATTCCAGCAAAGACTGACCAGAGGCTTCATCTATTCTGCTTCTTCCCACCCCAAAGATGTGTGCAAGTGTCCAAAGATAACTAGTTTCTAGAAGAGTTCAAAACTATGCATGCTTCGCTAGGTCACTAAAGACCCAACTTGATTTGTCTGTGGCAACTAGGACAAGAAAGTCTGTTTCTGCTTCTTCCAGGGAGCCCTCCTTGATCTGCCCAGTTTGCGGTGAACTTTCCTCTCAAAATCTGGAATGCTCTCTGGCTGTACCATTCCCACACAAACTGTTTTGTTTTTTTTTGTTGTTTTGTTTTTTTTGTTTTTTTTGTTTTTTTTTTTTTTTTTTACTTCAGGTCTCCTACATCTGTGAGTCAAGTCTTCCCACACCTTCCCAACTGTCCCGCAAGCTTCCCAGGGCACCAGGCTCTCCTCAGACCTCTGGGTGTCCTCTGCCATGCCAGGCTCAGTGTACTGCCATCCCCAGCCTTGAGGCATTTGTTTTTGACACATAACATCACAGTTCAATAAACTACCACTTGCCTGACAACCTGCTGGGTATTTTGTATGTATCTTTTTATTGGAATATTCCCAACATTCTAAGAAAGAGGTATTATTATCACCGCTTGGCAAAGTGAAGTTTCCTGATAATTTAGTAATTTCCCAACAACACAAAGAAGCAAAATTTGAACTCAAGGGACCGAAGCCTTGTGGGAGACCACCCCTGGAGCAGATGATCTACCTCCAGTCCCTGTCTGTTTCATAGTGTCTCGAAAGGCTTGCCATGCCTTCAGGGACTCCCCCTCTTCCCAAGTCTCAGTGGTTCTTCTGCTGGGTCGGTGGCACAGGGATAGAAGGACTCTGTTGGTCAGTGATCCTGCCCTAAGGAAATGCCCAGAAAGAAGTGGAAAGAGCAAAGAGCCCCATCCTTGCAGGGTCGGCGAGCTCAACCTTCTCGCTGCCCCTTTCTCCCCTTCTTCCAGGCGGCCCTTCCATCTCCACCCTGGGACGCTCGTAAAATGTCACTTCCTTCACTTACTGCAAAGGGCCTCAGTTGATTCCCTCGCAGAAACCCAGAATGGTCATCCAAGAGAACTTACAAAACACTCTTTGGATCCCTTATGTGCAGAGAAATCCAGACCAGCTGGATGATGTTTTCCTCCCAACGCTCGTAAAGCTACAACAATTAAGAGAAAAGGGTTTGGCACCCCGGGGGTGGGGGGGATTTCAGCTCCAGGCTCTGGAGAAGCTGCCCAAGGGCCCTGGGTGACGTCCCCCCACAGCCCCCCCATGGCCCCTTGTCCCAGATGTCAGTGCCTCTTCTGCTTCCCCATGCTTCTGCTTCCCCGTGCAGGGCCAAAATGCTGTGGGTCAGTGATCAGGGTCCTGGCCGGTTGCAGTTTCTTTTCCTTCCATCTTGCAATGGAGGCATTAGGACTAGATGGGGAAGCTGGGGATCCAGAGAGGCAGATTCAAGCCGAGGTGAGTGAGCGGCTTCACTGATTTCAGAGTCTGCTGCTGCCTCAATTTTCGGAACTCTCCAATAAGGAGTAAAGCCCAGCATCTCTGACCTTACGGCATGTTATGGGACAAAGCGAATGACAGAGTAATGGCAATACTTCCTCCCATGTCCCATGAGCCCTTGAGAGTCAGCACGTAAATTATTCCTAACAGCCCCCGTGCGAAAGGCTCCCGGGCTTCCTCCCCGCTCCATCCGTGGGAGTGCGCCGAGGAAATGGAATTATAAAGCTGCCCTGAGTAAACTGTAATTAGGAAGATAGATCTGCTGTGAAGACATATGTCCTAGCATCTCAGCGCCGAAAGAAGCCGTAAGGTTCATTTATTACAACGACACCTAAACCAGATAGAAACCGTGTTCAGGGCATCTGCTGTTTGGGGTTTTCTGCTCCTGGAGGGTTGATGAGGTCATGGCATCATCCTCTCCCAGAAGACCACCATTTACTTCTCAGAGGACACTCATGTTGTCCCACTGAGATCCCCGTGGAGTATGGGGAATGCAGGGATTGTTATATTAAATTCTGCAGATGCAGAAACTGGGACACAAAGATGTTGGGCGACCTTGCCAACGTCATACGGTAGAATGAAAGCAGAACCGCAGTACAGTCCAGGTCCCTTCATCCCTAACGTGGGCCCCTCACGCCAATCCCAGGGAGGCAGAGTTCTAACAGTCGCCATTGATAAGTAAGATACGGGAGCTCCTCGTCACAAAGCAGGATTAGAACTGGAAAGGGGCCACTAAAATTAGATCCTGGGATTTTATAGGAAATAGTAAAAAACGTGAAAAATTACACAACAGCTTATGAATATAGACGCTAAAAAAAATAAAATGTGGGTTAGAGTTACCACTATAAGTGAAATCGTAGAATAATCAAAAACTGATTTGTGTAGGCAGGGTTTCTCTTGCCCAATTTTATGGTGACGTCTTTCAATCAATTTTTGCCTTTCAAAGTGTAGTGTACAGAGTCCTCCAGCAATGACCTCAGGGGTTCTTTCCTTAACCCTTTGATAGTAAAAGCTTTCTCTCTGGAGGCCCAACACCTTCTTTGCAGACCTGGCTACACCTGTTCACCGGCCACTGTAGCTAGGTCCTGTCCAGGTGACTCCAGCTGTGCTCTGCCTAGTCCCCTGACACCATTTTGGGTCACCTGAGCAGACTCGGTATCTGTGGCAAGGTTTGCAATTTTATTTTGTGAGGATATACTTGCATTGAAAAGGAATATTTAAGGGTGAACTCATTTTAAAAGAGACCAGTTCATTGATGAATATTTTTTGTACTGGAATGACATTTCTCCCCTGGTTTACTTCATAACTCAAGGTGGGGACCGTGACTTTTCAGATGACGAGGGCTGTTCCTCCACGTGCTTCCTTATTCCTAGCCAGACCCATGGAGATCCAGGCGGGTGGGTTGGATTATTTCCTAAGCAGGGGGTGGGGGAGTGGGCCTGAGCTAGCACCTACAGTCCTCATCCCTACTGATCATTTCTAGAACCAGAACCATTGGGGTGGACTCTGTGTGGAGGCAGATGGTCTCAGAACCCCTACTTGTCTTTGCTTAGGACATAATTTTCAGGCTGAAAGTAAGCATTCCCTTGGTGCCCTAGATCCTTTCCCCAGCCTTCCCTTTGGGCTCTTAGGCTGGGCTAGGACCAGTGCTGCACACCTAAAGGGAGGGCAGGCTGCCAGATGAGAATTCCAGGCCAGATGGGAGTGCTTCCTGTCCATCCATGTGTTCATTCATTCATTCATTCATTCAGAGAATAGGGATCGAGTGACCTGGAAGGAAGCAGTGCCCCTCACAGGTCAGGTGGCTCTTCCTCCCTGCCTCTGCTCACTTATCCAAATAGCTATCCACCTGAGAGACATTTGTTGAGCAGGTAATAAGTGGTAGGCATCATTCTAAGTGCTGTGAGAGTAGAAATGGGCCTGACACAGACATTCTTCCCAAGGAACTCAACAGGCAGTTGAGGAGATAAGATGTACCCATGAGATGTTAATTAATAATTATTATCAGAAGTTTTAAATAGTTGGGGTGCCTGAGTGGTGTAGTCGGTTCAACGTCTGGCTCTTGGTTTCCCCTCGGATTGTGATCTCGGGGCCCTGGGATCAAGCCCCGCGTCAGGCTCTGCACTTGGCAAAGAGTCTGCTTGAGAGTCTCTCCCTCTCCCTACCCCTCCCACTCATGTGTGTGCTCTCTCTCTCTCTAAAATAAATAAAACTTTATTTTAAAATAAATGAAACTTTAAAAAAGGAAGTTTTAAATGGTTATATTTGGAAAGTGTATTAGTACCCCTAAGTGTGTCACCTTTCAGCCGTTCTACAAGGTATCAGGCGTTACCACTTCATTTGTAGGTGAGTAAACGGGGGTGCAGGATAACTGGCTATCTGGCAGAACTAGGTTTCTCCTTATTGACTCTAGTGCGTTCCAGAATGTCCATTCGTTAACCTTTGTGAAAATACCAGAGTTATTACTCAGGGGTAAAAAGGAATGAAGGATTGATACATGCCACGACGGGCAGGAACCTCAAACACGTGATGCTAAGTGAAAGCAGCCAGACACAAAAGGTCACATATCCTATGACTCCATGTGTGTGGAATATCCAGAAGACGCAACTCCGTAGAAACAGAAAACAGATGGGTGGTTGCCAGGGGCTGGGGCCAGGGAGGAACAGGGAGGAACTGCTCAATGGTATGGGGTTTCCTGTGGGGGGAATGTAATGTTTTGGAAGTAGAGAGAGGTGGTGGTTGCACATTAGTGGGGATGTACTAAATGCCGCTGAATTTTCACTTTAAAATGAGTGAGTTTCTGCTCTGTGAATTTCCCTTCAGTAAAAAAAAGAAAAAAAAAAAAAAGATTTTTCAGAGATACCAGAGTTAAAGAAGTATAAAAGAGATCGACAGGAGCCCAGATATATATGATTAGGGCTCAGGGCCGAGTGCGAGTCCCCCACCGTAAGGGTGGCATTCACTTTGCTTGGATAAAGGCTTCCTCTGTCAGGGACTTGGAGGCGCCAGGCGGCCATGTTGCCTTTCCACCAGCTCCCACAGCTCCCAGCTTCTCCTTCCCAACATGTCCAGGCTGTGAGATGTCTGTCTTCCCATGAACCCCTAAGCTTTCAGAGAGCTGGCCCACCTTTCTCACCACAGTGCCTGGCATGGCTCTGGGAACCGAGTGATTTGAACCAGCTCTGACTCCTCATCAGTGGTAGCGCGATAACGGGCCTGGTGACACCGCAGTGGCTACACGCGTGAGCCCGTACACTGTGGGATCACTGTGCCCTACACCTGAAACTAACGCTTCATAGTGTGTCAACTCTACCTCAACTAAAAAAAATAGTCCTACACATGAGACAACTGCCACCGGCGCCACAAGGAGACACCAGCGTTGGCTCTGCTCCTCTTTGGGCCCCGCACTGCTGTGTTTTTGAGGCGCCGGGGCCTCTATCCCTACACTCCAGCTCTCCCCTCGTCTTCCTCAGCTCTGCAGACTCTGTGCCAGCGACCGCCCTGGCTCCGGCTCTTGGTCCTGAGTTCTGCTTCCTAACAACAATGCCTCTGGGTATTTCATCACTGGCGGAGGCCTCCATTTGCTCCGGGCCAACCATACTGATACAGGACTTTAGTGGAACCAGGGGGAAAGTTCCTTCTCTTGAGGGAAAAATTTGGCTCCCTCTCCCCGTATTCTATAAGGAAAGCAGGAACAGTGAGCACAAGCTATTTACTCTGACAAACTCTGCAAGATTTTTTTAAACCTCTTCAAAGAGCTGACCGTTCTACATACGGGCCTCTTCCTGGGCACAGAGCTTGTTTCCAGGTTGCATTAGGATTTCATCCCAGAACAACCAGGCTGTAACGAGTCCCCTCATCTTGCAGGTTGGAAAACTGGGGTCCAAGACTAACGACTCGTTCAAGACCCACAGCGAGTCCGTGACGTGGCCCAGCGTAGACGCAAGGCCTGTGTGTTCCCTGGGCCTCCTCCGGAATGAGCTGCTGAGTCAGGCTGCGAGGGTCTCTGCTGGTGGTCTCCAGCAGACGGGGACAACTGCCATCTGGAACGGGTTAGTCTCACTCCTGCCTGGAGGCTTGAGGATGGACTAAATGACCCCTGCAGGTCCCTTTCTTCCCGAGGCCTCTCCAATTACCTTCTCTAATTTCCAGCAAACATGCTTTCTCTAGGGAAAAATGAATCCGGGGCTCTAGCTTCCCTTGGGAGTCTGCAAACGATTTCACTTTCCAGTTTGGGGAATATGAGCTCCATGAGAGAAAATGCGCAGCGGGCTGTCAGAAGGAAACGTTTCAACAACAACACACTATATATTTAGATTTTTCCCAGCAACTCATGCTCCTAGTGGGTGCAGCACAAACTGGGAGGCACACTCGAGTCCTCTTCCTGGGCCCCCGTCCCTTCCCTAGGGCTCTTAATTGGCTGGCTTCTCAGCTTGAGGCCTGGGCCAGGCCTCATCCTCGGAAGGCTGCCCCCCCAACCCCTGCCCCACCTGGCCTGGGCGCTGGAGGTTAATGAGGCTGCTGCCAGAGTCATAGCTTTCTCCTTGGGGGGTGCGGACCCTTGTGCTTCCCTGAGTGTGTGGGCCACTTTTTGCAGGTTTTACCCTGATTCTTACTTCTCTGAATTTCTGTTTTCTGAACCCAAGCTAGGATGTGTGGCCTGACCAATGATCTCTCTGACGCCTTGGGCTTAACATTAACAATGACAGTAGCTTCTACTTAAACTATGGACTAAATGTCTCTTTTGCTGAGCACCTTCTGTGCGTGTGTCAGTTGCTCCCACAGAACCACATAAATGTCTCTGAGGTTCAGAGACATTTAGCGAGTCATCTAAGGTCACCCAGCCAGGAAGTGATAGAGCCAGGACTGCCATCTTGCCCTGACTCCAGTGCTCGAACTCTCTACCGTGACACCAAACTCAGAGACATAGTTACGGGCTGTGCCAACAGTCATGTATAATTTTGATGCCAAAACACGGGCATTTCCCGGACCTTTTTTTTTTTTTTTTAAGTTTTTTTACACTGTAAGTTTTTAATCATACAGAAAAACCACAGGATAGGAAATGAGCTCCCATCCCCCAGGCCAACAATTACCAACATTTCACCATACTTACTTCATCCATCCATTTCGTCTTTTTCTTTTTTTTTTCTATAGTACTTTAAAGAAAATTCCTGACATTGTGTCATTTTCCCCCTAAATACTTCCACATGTAGCTCTAAAGAGGGGAAAGGAGAGTGGAAGAAACAATTTCTTGCAGAATCACAAAACCAAACACCTCATGCAGATAAGTAAACATTTCTTCATATCCCCAATACCCAGCTCAGCTCAGATTTTTCCTCCCGTCTCAAAAATGCGTCTTTCCATTCGGCATGTTTTACTCAGGGTTTAAACAAGATGCGCCTCCTGCCTTTGGTCTCCTGTCTCCTAAACTGCTTACTTTACACTTCCAATCTCTCTTTTTCTTTTCCGTGTCACTAATTGTTAAAGAAATGGGGTCCATTGTCTGGATGAATGCTTCACAATCTGGATTTGCTGGATTGCTTCCGGGGGGCATATTTGACTTGTTCTTCTGTCTCCCCTATTTCCTGTAAATGTGTAACTCCAAAGGTTTGATGAGTTTCCTTTAATGAGCAAGAACACCCACAGATGGGCAGTGTACTTCCTACTACATCCCTTCAGGCACACAGTGCCTGATTGTCCTATTTTATTTTATTTTATTTTTATTTTTTCAATTAATCTCCATACCCAACATGAGGCTCCAACTCACAACCTTGAGATCAAGAGTCATATGTTTTACCAACTGGGCCAGCCAGGTGCCCCCTGCTTGTCCAGTTGCATGCAGAGAACCATTAATGTGTTTGGGTAGTTCCCAGGTATTCTGATGGCTTATAGACACAAAATATTTAAAGTCCATATTGTCTTAGATTATCTGGACTATCTGCTATATTCTTCTAAAAAAAATTTTTTTTTAAGATTTTATTTATTTGTTGTCAGAGAGAGAGAGCACAAGCAGGGAGAGCAGCAGGCAGACGGGGGGGGGGCGGGAGGGGGAGGGGGCGGGTGGAGAGCAGACTCCCCGCTGAGCAAGGAGCCCATTGAGGACTCAATCCCAGAGTCCTGGGATCATGACCCAGGCTGAAGGCAAACACTTAACAACTGAGTCACCCAGGTGCCCTTGGGCTATCTGCTACATTCTCTTAAGCGACAGGTTTCAAGACTATCTGTGTTACATGGGAAAACCACTGTTTTTCAGCTTCAATAGGGCTACAGTCGTTGGGGTCCTAAAGCCTCCTTTGTGTGAGAGAGAAAAGTCACTGCCACGGTGTTGTGGAAGAGCTACCCACGGACAGGTAGGTGTAGGCAGTTTTTCCCTTGAATGCTATCTTGTGGGTGTGGGCTGCACTCATGAGCTAATGACCGAGGAATTGGAAAGTGCCTGGCCAACTGGCATCAGAGCGGCATCACAGAGGTAGAAGGTACAGACCAAGTGAAGAAAGAGCCAGGCCCAGACCCTGTGTGCTGAGGGAGGCAGCTGGAGGCAGTAACTGGAGCCCAGAACTGGAGAACTACTGATATTCTCAGAGAAAGTAAACGGGGGAGACAATGAGTTGGCAGAACTTGGACAAAGGAAGAGCCCAATTCAAGACTCAAGGCAAGGAACTGAATTCAGAGTAAGGAACTCCAGCAAATATTGAGGGGTGTTTAGTGCTTGGGGATTGTATTTGGGACCAGCCAGAAGACACTTAGAATCACAGAGTCCTCAGACTTCAGGGTCCTATAAATCTCCATTCCAACTCCTGCTTTTGCAGATAAAGACACCAGGGTTCCAAAAAGAGGAGCCACGTACTGAAGGTGAGGCAGAGTTACAGCTGGGACAAGAAGCTAGTCTCCTGTTCTCACCAAGCCCTCCCCATCTCCTGATCTGCCCTGCTTCTTCTTCAAGGAACAGTGGCTGGTCCCAGAGATGTCCAATGGGCCTGAGGTGGAGGAGGTCTACACTGAGAAGCCAGACTTTATTTGTTGGTAAACCAGCATAAGCCGAACTTCTGTGATCAAGC
This sequence comes from Mustela lutreola, assembly GCF_030435805.1. Taxonomy (NCBI): domain Eukaryota; kingdom Metazoa; phylum Chordata; class Mammalia; order Carnivora; family Mustelidae; genus Mustela; species Mustela lutreola. The sequence goes on from NC_081297.1 coordinate 46,079,100, forward strand.
CATTTGACCATAATTTGCTTTAAGTGTTTTTCTTTTAAAGATTTATTTATTTATTTGAGAGAGAGAGAGAGCACAGACATGTGTAGGGGGAAGGGCAGAGGGAAAGAGAATTTCCAGCAGATGTCACGATGAACTTGGAGCTGACCTGGGGACTCGATCTCATGACCTGAGCCGAAATCAAGAGTAGAAAGCTTAACCCACTGAGGCACCCGGGCGCCCCTTTGCTTAAGTCTTGCTGTTATTCTTCTCACTGTGTGAACTAATTAATGCTGATAATGGTGCGTTGGGCATGAGCGTAACTATAGAAGGTGTGGGGTTCCGTGGTCTAGGTTTAAAAATGATAGCCTGAAGCGCATCACTGGCTCAGTTGAAGGAACCTGCCACTCTTGATTTTGGGATGAGGAATTTGAGCCCCGTGGTAGGTGTGTTGATTGCTTAAAATAAATAAGTAAGTAAACTTTAAAAAAACAAACAAACAAACAAAAATCACTGCCCTGTAAATCCATTGCAACAATTAAGGATGGAAGACAAGGATAGCACAGACACTCCAACTGAACGGTGTTGCTGGGCACTCCTTGATAAGTGATGCTCTGCTTGAGGGCTGGGACCTGGGAACAGTCACCTATGCATTCCTAGCACTTAGCAGAGGATGTTGCATATAATAATAAGTGGTACTTGATAAAGATGGCTAGTCAATGACTGAATAAATACCCAACAAGGCACATCATCTTAATCCCATACTTACCTTAATCCATGCCTCCTCGCTGATCTCGGCATTGTGTTCCAGAATAGTGGTCTTTAGATGATGCTTGCTAATTAACACCCTCCCTGCCACCACCCACACAGAATTTCAAAAATTATTTGTTCTCTCTACCATCTGTAAATCAACATCTGAAACTTTACCTCAGAAGTTCAAATATGTAACTAAGATGGTTGCAATTTTCAGAGTGTTGTAAATATTGGCATTTGAAAATAAAGTTCTTTTCTTTTTAGATTATGTATTTATTTATTTATTTGACAGAGACAGCACACAAGCAGGTGAGATATCAGGTAGAGGGAGAGGGAGAAGCAGGCTCCCCACTGAGCAGGGAACCCTGTGTGGGGCTCAATCCCAGGACCCTGAGATCATGACCTGAGCTGAAGGCAATTGCTCAACCAACTGAGCCACCCACGTGGCCCTGAAAATAAAATTCTCAAGTCACATTTTTACATATATCCAGTGGAAAATAATTACCATGATTATTTGACACACAACATCATCCATTTAAAAATTTATGTACAAATTCTTCTTTGTTGTTGGGAATTTTATATTGTTTCCTTTCTCCTTAAAATTGCATTTCTACTTCACCTGTTGTAATTTTATTCAACAAAAGGAAGTTCAGAAACATAATTTTTCAAAATTCCTGTTACTGTTATGGTCCTATCTATCTATCTATTTATTTATGTATTTTGAGAGCAAGAGAGCATGAGGGAAGGAATGTGGGGAGGGGCAGAGAGAAAGGGAGAGAGAATCCCAAGCAGGTTCCCTGCGCAGGGTGAAGCCCAGCATGGGGCTCGATCTCATAACTCTGAGACCACAACCTGAGCTGAAATCAAGAGTTGGATGCCTAAGCAACTGAGACACACAGGTGTCTCTGTACCTTGTTGTGTTCTAATTGTCAAAATTATTATTCTATATGAGGTTATAGTAACAATTATTAGTAGTACACAATTAGTGAAGATAATATAAAATATCACACAATTCAATAAGAAAACAAACCTTTTTTTTTTTTTTAAGATTTTTATTTATTTATTTATTTGACAGAGAGAGAGAGATCACAAGTAGGCAGAGAGGCAGGCGGCGGCGGGGGGGTGGGGAGAAGACTCCCCGCTCAGCAGAGAGCCCGATGCGGGGCTCTATCCCAGGAACCTGGGATCGTGACCTGAGCTGAAAGCAGAGGTTTAACCCACTGAGCCACCCAGGCACCCCAAGAAAACAAACTTTTAATTAAATATATATATATATATACCATACCCTGGTCATAAAAAAAAACCTCAACAAATCTAAAAGAATTGAAATAATATAGACTGTGTTTTCCAACCAAGTGAAACCAAACTAGAAATCAGTAACAGAAAGATAACAGGAAAATATCAAAACACTTCTACATAATCCATGGGAAGAGAGGAAGTCTCGAGGGAAATCCAAAAATACATTGAACTGAAAGGAAATTAAATACAGCATATCAAAAGTTATGGGACACAGCTAAGCAGTGCTGAGAGGAAAATATGTAGCACTAAATGCTTATTTCAGAAAAGAGGAAAATCTCGTATCAATAACCAAATCCCCGCCTCAAGAACCTAGAAAATGAAGAGCAAATAAACCCAGGGGTAAGTAGAAGGAAGAAAATGATAAAGGTAAGACGAGAAATCAATGAAATTTAAAAATGGAAAAGCGATAAAGAAAATTTGTGATATAAAGAGCTGATCTTTTAGAAAGATTAATAAACTTGACAAACCTCCAGCAAGACTGACAAAGAAAAAAAATAATTGAAAGATAAGACACAAATGATTAATATCAGGAATGAAAGTAGGGATATCACTACAGAGTCTGAAGGCATCAAAAAGATAATAAAGGAATTCTATGAACAATTCTACTCTCATAACCTTGACAACTTAGATGAAATGGACCAATTTCTCAAAAAACACAAACTTATAAATAATTATAAAAAATTAAATGCTGGGGAGCCACATGTAAACAAAGACATCTCCTGCTGTTATAACTCACCCAATGTGAAAGAGATAATCTGAAAAACCCTATGACAATTAAGAATCCATAATTTTAAGCACCCGCTCAAATCTCCAGACCCAGATGGTTTCAGTGGAGAAAGTTACCAAACACTTAAAGAAGAATTAACACCAATTTTAAACAATCTCTTTCAGAAAATAGAAGAGGAGGAAACACATTCTAGTTCATTTTATAAAGCTATGATTATCAAGATAACAGAATGAACCAAAGATGAAAGAAAGAACAGAAGAAAGAAAAAAAGAGAGAGAGAAAGAAAAAAGGGGGTGAGGAAGGAAGAAAGGAAACTATAGACCAATAAACCTCATTAATATAGACAAAAATTCTCAATAAAATATTAGCAAATAGAATTCAACAACATATAATAAGAATTGGAAATCTCTGGTTTATTCCAGAGGTGTGAGGCTGATTCAATATTTTTAAATCATCAATGTAATCAACCAAATTAAAAAGTAAAAGAAGAAAACATATATGATCATATCAACCAATGCAGAAAAAGCATTTGACAAATTTCAATATCCACTCAAAATAAAAACTTTCAGGAAAAAAGAAAAAGAATAGAGAGAAACTTCCTCAACTTGATGAAGAAAATCTACAAATACGTCCATCTAACTTCACAGTTAAAGGTGAAAGACTAAATGCTTTCCTCCTAAAATTGGAACAAAGCAATGATGTCGGCTTTCACTGCTCTTATTAAATATAAACTCTTGCCAAGGCAATAAAGCAAGAAAAAGAAATCAAAGTCATATAGTTCAGAAAAATGAAATAAAATTATCCATATTTCCAGATCACATGATTGTCTTTGAAGAAAATTCCAAGGAATCTACAAAAGACAACTTGGAACAAGTAAAATGAGTTTGGAAAGGTCACAGACAATGAGATAATCATACAAAAATCAATTCATTGTTTTCCATGTACTGTAAATAGGCAAAAGGGGCACCAAAGCAAAAAATATAATACCATGTTACAATTAATCAAAAAGCCAAAATACTGATGTATAAATCTAATAAAACATGCTCAGGATGCATATGCCTAAAATTATACAATGTCAGTGAAAGAAATCATTAAGATCTAAGTGGAGAGACATGCTGTGTGTATGCACTGGGACAACATAGCAAATATGTCAATTCTCCCCAAATTATACAACACACTTCTTATCAAAATCCCAACAAAATCCCAACAAGATATTTGGCAAATAGTCACAAGATTATTCTAAAATTTACATGGAAAGGCAAAGGAACTAGAACAGCCAGGACCAATTTGAAAAAGGAAAAGAAATTGGGAAAACCATTGCACCTGATTTGAAGAGTTACTTTTATAGGTACAATAAGTCAATAATCAAGACTGTGTGTTATTGGTGGAAGAACAGACACAGAGATGTATAGAACAGAACAGAAAACACAAAAATAGATCCACGCCTTGTGTCCATCTCTTTTTTGTCAAAGGTACAAAAGTCACTCGGTGGAGAAAAGATAGCCTTCTCAACAAATGGTACTGAAGCAATTGGGTAGTCATAGGTAGAGTAAAAACAAAACAAACTGAACAAAACAAAACAAAAAAATCAACTTAAGTTTCACATGTTACACAAAAAGTAACTCAACATGGATAACTGTAAATTATAAAACTATAAAATTTTTTAGAAGAAAAAAGAAAATCATGAGGATCTAGGACTAAGCAAAGAGTTCTTAGACATAACACTAAAAGTATAATTGATAAAAGGAAAAATTGATAAATTAGACTTTATCAAAATTTAAAAATTTGCTTTACAAAAGATCCTATTAAATAGATAAAAAGTCAAGCTAAAGAAAGGAAGAAAATATTTGCAAACTGACAGAGTACTTAGTATCTAGAACATATAAAGAACTCTCAGAACCTAACAGTAAAAAGAAAGCAAACAATCCAATTAGAAAATGAGTAGAAAACATGAAAAGGCATTCTACCAGAAAGAATATACAGACAGCAAATAAGCACTTGAAAAACTACTCAAAATATCATTAGCCTTAAAGGAAATGCAAGTCAAATCATGAGATATCATTACGTACTGTTTAGAATTGTTAAAATAAAATAGACTTGAATCAAGAAGGTAAAGATATTCTCTACTACCACTCTCAATTTGACTCATACTAGAAGTCCCAGTTAATGCAATAAAACAAGAAAGTAAAATGTATACATATTCCGGAGGAAGAAATATAACTTTCTTTGTTTGCAGATGACATGATTATTTATATAGAAATCCCAAAGAATTCACAAAATAAAACCTTCTGGAACTAAAAAGTGACTATAAAGAGGTTGTAGGATACAAGGTTAATATACAAAAGTTAATTGCTTCCCTATATACCAGTAATGAATGTTTATAATTAAAAAATTAAAAACCACCATCATTTACATTAGCCTTCTACAAAATGAAATACTTAGATATAAATCTAAGAAAATATATAAGAGATATATATGAGGAAAAATACAAAACTCTGATGAAAGAAATCAAAGATCTAAAAAAGTGAAGAGATATTCCATATTCATAGATAGGAAGACTCAATATTGTTCAAGTATCAAAGTTCTTTCCAAATGGTCTGTAGATCCAACACAATCTCACTCAAAATCCCAGCAAGTAATTTTGTGGGTATCCGCAAACGGATTCTAAGTTTATATGGAAAGATGAAAAAGCCAGCGTAGCCAGCACAATACTGAAGAACAAAGTCAGAAGATGGGTACTACCTAACTTCAAGACCTACCATAAGGCTACAGTCATCAAGACAGTGTAGTATTGGTAAAGGTATACACAAATAGACCAGTGGAACAAAATAGAGAGACCTTTACAAATAAAATCAACCAATGGAAATTCAAAGGAAAAAAGATAGTATTTTTTTTTAAGATTTTATGTATTTATTTGACAGAGAGAGATCACAGGTAAGCAGAGAGGCAGGCAGAGAGAGAGGGAGGAAGCAGGCTCCCTGCCGAGCAGAGAGCCCGATGTGGGACTCGACCCCAGGACCCTGAGATCATGACCTGAGCCGAAGGCAGCTGCGTAACCCACTGAGCCACCCAGGCGCCCAAAAGATAGTATTTTCAACCAGTTTTGCCAAGAACAATTGTATATCTACATGCAAAAAAAAAAAAAAAAAGTAATCCAGACACAGACATTATAATTTCTGCAAAAATTAACTCAAAATGGATCATAAACCTAAATGTAAAAGGCAAAATTATAAAATTTCTACAAGATAACCTGAAGAAAATCTACATGACACCATATGTAGCCATGACTTTCGGATATAACACCAAAAACACAATTCATGAATGAAGAAATCTGGTAAGTCGGACTTCATTTAAATTAAGAACTTCTATTTTATGAAAGACACTATTAAGAGGATGAAAAGCCGAGTCAGAGACTGGGAAAGAATCTTTGCCAACACACATCTGATGGAGAATAGTTACCTAAAATATACCCAAAAAATCTCCTAAAACCCAATAGGAAAATAAACAATACAACTAAAAAGTGAGCAAAAGATCTGACATCTCATCAAAAAAATATATAATTGCCAATAAGGATAAAAATATGTTCAACATAATACAGCATTAGGGAAATGTAAATTTATAAAAACAGGTACTACACACCTATTAAAATGGTTAAAACCTCTTAACACTGACAATAGCAAATGCTAGCCAGGAGATTGAAAGCTAGGAGCTCTCACCCATTGCTGGTAGGAATGCAAAATGGTACTGTTACTTTGTAAGACATGCTGGCATATTCTTACCAATTTTTTAAAATTATTTATTTATTTGACAGACAGAGATCACAAGTAGGCAGAGAGGCAGGCAGAGAGAGAGGGAAAGCAGGCTCGCCGTTGAGCAGACAGCCTGATGCGGGGCTTGATCCCAGGACCCTGAGATCATGACCTGAACTGAAGGCAGAGGCTTAACCCACTGAGCCACCCAAGTGCCCCTGTAATTGCACTTCTTGGTATTTACCCAAATGAATAAAAAACTCATGTCCACACAAACTCTGTGCACAAATATCTGTAGCAGCCTTATTCATAATTGCCAAATAATGAATGTGCCTCAATGGGTGATTGAATAACAAATGGTGATACACCCATACAATGGATTATTATTCATTGTTGATTATTATTTAATCAGTAAATGAGTTATCAAAACATGAAAAAGGAAACCTTAAAATCATATGGCTATGAAAGAAATCAATTGGAAAAGACCACATGCTGTACGATTCTAAAAATACGACATTCTAAAAAGGCAAAACTTGGAGACAGTTAAAAGATAGTTGTAAGGGATTTGAGGGGAGAGAGAGGAAGGACGCACTGGGATTTTTAGGGCAATGAAGTTATTTTGTACATTGGTTTTTGATACTGTAATGGGCGATGTATAACATTGTGCATTTGTCAAAACCCAAAGAACTTTAAAAGAAGAGTGAATCCTGATGTAAAATATGAATGTTAGTTAGTAGTAATGTATTAATATATGTTTATCAATCTTAACAAATATACAACATTAATTTAATATGTCAATACTAGGGGAAATTCTATGTTGGGGAGGGAAGGTGAAGGAGGAGAGAGAATATGTCTGTGGAAACTTTCTGTATTCTGCTCAATTTTTCTGAAATCTTAAAACTTCTGTAAAGAATAACATCTACTGGGCGCCTGGGTGGCTCAGTGGGTTAAGCCTCTGCCTTCAGCTCAGGTCATGATCCCAGGGTCCTGGGATCGAGCCCCGCATCAGGCTGTCTGCCTCCCCTCAGCAGGGAGCCTGCTTCCCACCCCCACTCCCCACCTGCCTCTCTAGCCTACTTGTTATCTCTCTCTGTCAAATAAATAAAATATTTTTTAAGTGAAAAACAAAATATTAAAAAAAGAAGAAGAACGCCTACTAATTTTTTTAAGTGCAATCTCCCATAAAAAAGGAATTCCAAAAAAATTAAGCAGGAAATCCTCCCTCAAAGAGGTAGAGATTAACACCTAACCCCTGGAGGATGGTCTGCCCTTGGTAGCTAGCTTCTAAAGAGTAAACTAACCATGGAAAGAAAGAAACAGAGTAACTGGACAGTGGACAAACCTGACAGACACTCCCTTGCATGGGTGATCAAGGTTGACACCCTTGATATGATGTGATAGCCATGACACTTCACCTTTGTGAGAACCCTCCCCAAACCCACGACCACAGTCTAACCTTAAGAGAAACAAAACAAATCCAAATCCAAGGATGTTCTATAAAATACTGGGTTGGCACACATCATAATTGCTGAGGTCTTCAAAAATGAGGGAACTCCAAGAAAACTGTTACAGACCAGATAAGGCTAAGGAGATGTGACAGATAAAAGCACTGTGGTACTCTGGGTGGAGTTCCCCAACAGAAGAAAGACACTAGGGACAAACTAACGAAATCTAAATAAGCTGGGGCTTTTAGTGAAAAGTGATGTGTTGATGTTGGTTTCTTAGTTGTGCGGAGGGGACCAGACAAATGTACCATGTTAACAACGGGGGAAGTTGAGTGAGGGGGTACACGGAACTCTCTGTTCTATCTGTGCAACTTTTCTAATCTAAACTGATTCTAAATGTTAAAGTCTATTACAAAATACTGTGCTTAAAAAAGTATCACTCATGACTACCAGTGTAGATGGAGAGGAGCTGGAACCTTCATACATCGCTGGTGGAAACGAAAAACAGTACAAGTCACTCTGGAAGACCGTTTGGCAGTTTTTTAAAAATTAAAGATGCCAACTACTAAGAGATCCCACAATTGCACTCCTGGATATTTTTGCCAGAAAAATGAAAACTTATGTCACACAAAACTCTGTATATGAGTATTTATAGAGGCTGTACTATCTGATACTGTAATAGTTCCCAACTGAAAATAACCCAGATGTCCTTCGCTGTCTGAATAGTTAAACAAATTATAGTATAACCATACTATGGCATATCACTCAGCAATAAAAAGGAACAGATCGTTGATACACACGACAGCCTCAATAAATCTCCAGGGAACATTCCTGAGTGAAAAAAGCCAATCCCCAAAGGTTGCATAGTTGACGATTTCCTATAGAACATTCTTGAAATGACAAAATAACGGAAATGACAAAATAACAGATTAGTGATTAAGGAGGGGCGGGATGGAAGAAAGGTAGGTGTGTTTATAAGAGGGCAACATGAAGAATCTTCATGATAATGGAAATATTCTGTATCTTGACTGTTCCAATATCAATGTCCTGGTAATTATATTGTGCTATATTGTGTTGCAAGATATTACCATGGGATAAATCTACCCAGGATATCTCTGTGTTATTTCTTATAATTGTGTGTGACTCTATTTCTTCCAAATAAGAAGTTCAATTAAGAATTTTTTACTCGGGCACCTGGGTGGCTCAGTGGGTTAAGATTCTGCCTTCTGCTCAGGCCATGATCTCAGGGTTCTGGGATCAAGCCCCGCATCGGGCTCTCTGCTCAGCAAGGAGCCTGCTTCCCCCTCTCTCTCTCTCTGCCTGTTCTCTACCTACTTGTGATCTCTATCTGTCAAATAAATAAATAAAATAAAATAAAATAAAATAAAATAATTTTTTACTCAAGGGGCGCCTGGGTGGCTCAGTGAGTTAAAGCCTCTGACTTCGGCTCAGGTCATGATCCCGGGGGGGGGGGGGGGGGTCTCTGCTCTGCGGGGAGCCTGCTTCCTCCTCTATCTCTCTCTGCCTCCCTCTCTGCCTACTTGTGATCTCTGTCAAATTAAAAAAAAAAAAATTCTACTCAAAAATTATTTCTTAATGAAATAGCTAAGGCTTTAATTTTTAATTACTTTATATAGCTATGCGTGATATTACTTGTTATTAGAATTAGATAGAGGGCAGTATCTATTTTATTCGTGCTCTTCATTTTTATAGAAGTAGTGCTGGGAAACTTTGTTCACATAAATAAGTTTGGAAGGAGTTTTATTATAGCAATATGATTTAACTCTCTGAACTCTTTCCAAGTTCTATGCCAAAAATAACATACTGCTCTATCATCAAGAATTATTTTTAATAATCTATCAGCTGACAACTCGATTAGGTCCTCCTCTGATATCGTTGAAAGCAAAGAATTGGAAAACATCTGACCTACAAATACCTAGTGTCCAGTCTTTGCTGTCGTTAACTTTCTCTGTTCCTGAAGTGTCACCTAAAATGCTTCACCAACACCTAATCAAAACATTAAGTATCCTTGTTATTCTCCTTCTTGGAGACACCTTATAATTTGTTATACTTAGAAAGAGTAAGATAAGTTGAAATATTGTTAATTTCAGTACACATTTGCCAAAAACTTGTATAAAATTATTTTGCATGACCATATGCTTAATTTTTATTGTTGCGAAACTTTTCAAAGACGTAGATATTTTTTTTTAATTTAAGCTTCAGCTTTAACACAGTTTATGAATAACATCCACAATCATTCGCAAATATTCACAAATCCTAGCCTAATCGTAGAACGTGGTCATCATTGTAAACTTAATCACCCAGGGTATATTTATTCTATGTCCAAGCAAAAATATAAAAAAATTAAAAAATAATACTTCTTAGTCTTCATTTTTCATTCTTCATTCTTCAATACCACTTAGTCATCATTTTTTAATTCAAATCAATGTGTGTCAACATATGTCCTCATGATAAACATTCTGCATTCTACATTCTAATTCTTAGATGATAGACAGATATAGAGTGAGAGAGTTTGAAATCTTACATTTATTATTTATCACCTGAATGGAGTAGCCGCATCACCACCTTGAATATTTCCCGTCTTAATTCACTTTATTTTTATGGAATTTACATGAAGTCAATATTTTCATTGACAATCATTGGGGTATGCATGAGGACATTCATTAAGCAAAAAGTATCACTTTTGCTACCTCACTGTGTAATATATCTGAATTCAAAATATCATCCAAGTGGGACAAAGTACCCCTTTTCTAATGCCATGCTTTGCCCTTAACAGAAATATGTATAAGACAGGGAAAGACACAAAACTTTAGAGATTTATATCGTCTTCCTTAATATTTTCACTTGCCTACAGAGGTTTTTATACGTGGCCCAATTCACCATAGTCAGTTTGGGGGATGAATAAAAGTTAACATTTGTTTTTCTTTTTTATAAAGTGAACAAAGGGCTATTGGGAAAGAACAGAAAAGAGCAGAGAACCAGCCAATGCAGGTGATTTGTCCAGCAGGTCAACTTTAGGGATGGGTCAAAATGGAATTGAGGATCTAGAAATTGATTCTGTTAAATCAACTCATGACTGAATATCCCTTGGAGAGTCTTCCTGTCTCCTCAGGCACACTCACACTCCAGTTGGTAAACCACTCATTTCCCTTCTTGCCACCCACACACAGAAGCAGGTGTATGGAGACCTAGAATATTATCTGAACTTAAAGAACTTCTTGCCCATCATTTCAGCATTGTTTGATCCCTAACCAATGAACATATCTAGTTGGGTAATTGGTGTTGAATTTATACTTAGTGCCATGGTGAGGTATGAAGAAAGAGAAGCCAAATGTCTTCAGCAAGAAATAGTCCACAACAAGAGGCCAGAGAGACATGCATGAAGCAAAGATACCACACACGAAAGGTGCATAAGAATATGGTAAAAATATTTACACTTCTCATTGAAAGAGAGGTAGGAGACTGATAGAGCGGTTGAAGGAACTGGAAATAAGGGATCTTAAAGATTGGGAAGATATTAGGAAGAGTTACATTTGTTTCAGAGATTCAGAAATCGGTACACGTGAATTTTGATAGAGTAAGTAAGGCCGATGGACTAATACTTTTTAAAAATGTCCACAGCTATCTCTTGGTAAATAAAAATGTTTGTCATTCTTTATTATTCAAAGGTAATATTTTGTTTTTGAGCAAGACTTCTAAATTCAATGATAGGACAGAGAGAGGGAGAGATGCAAGGGATAGAGGGAAGGATAGAGGGAGAGAGAGAAAAGAAAAAAGAAAGAAAAGAGGCATGGAGGAATGAAAGAAGGAAAGAAGAAAGGAAGACAACCAATTTGTCATCTCCTTAGAATTTCAGCTCAATTTCCAGACTGGTGGTGGTCAGATGTATTAATTTATACTAAAGTGTTAATGGCTTACACCAGGTAGACCATTCAGCTCACAGATCCCTTCCAGTTCAAAGGCTCTGTGAAATGTTATATACATTAAGGAATCAAAGAAAAGGAAAAAGGAATCATAAAAAAGGTAGATTAGAATAAAGGAATGGGGGAAGACTACTGGTCCTCCTCACTTGGGCAATCCAATCAGGAAACTCTTATGTAGTAGCAATAACTGAGCGCACCAATGGGTCCATTAGATGCCATCTGCCAGTAGATGGCGGTCTTCATATTAACTGACTTCACTGGACAGGCCCTCCTTTCTACAAGATTATATTTGTAGGGTTGGTTAGCTTGATGCATAGGTGCAGTAGGAGGCTACCTGAACATTGTGAGTTGGAGAGCCCTGGGTTAGGTCTCCACCTGCTCAAAATTAGCTTCCTCACTGACCCTGCCGTGTATGTCTAACATTCAAATTTATCCAGCCCTTGGTGTCAGGGAGGCAGGCATATCAGGCAGGAAGGGGAACTGAGGTTAGTCATTAACACTTTAGCAGGAACTAATATGGTATTTTAACTCCGGAGAGAAAAGACCTTGAAAAAAGATTTTATAAGACTGATAAGTTCTACAAAGAGGATCTGCACAATTTTGGCAGTTGTTTAGTTAGGGCATTCTATATTATAAGCTGGAATAGCAAGTAGGCACCTGAGTTACAGCCTTAAAAAAAGAAAGGCAGAAAGAAAATAAATGGTAGATTGGAGCAGATCGATTTTGCCTGAGATCAGACCTGGTCTCCCCGCACTGTTTCCTTCAGCTCCCATCTCATAATGGTAGACTGAGAGCCTGAGGGTTTGCTGAAAAGTCTATAAAGCTTCTCACACCTTGGCTGTGTCCAGAGACTAGAGACCACCTGCTCACTGTCTACTCTGTTGCCTGCATTCCTGGATCTGTTTGGGCCAGCACTTTTTCATCTCAAGGATAGCCTGAGAAGTGAGGAGACATAGACAAAGAGGGGCCGAGACAGTGGGACGCTTGAAATTGGTATAGTCCCTACGCCTTGGCACCCTGGGGAAGATGGGACCAAGTCAACAAGATACTGTCTTCAAAGACGTCAGTGGCTGTCGTGTGTAATGTGCCCGACATGATCTGTGCAAGCTTTCAGGTAGAGCCAAACAGGTAAAGAAATCGATCACAATGTGAAGTAAGAAAAAATTTCACCTTCTGTGATAATGATTATGTAATAATAGTAGTCATAATCATAATAACTCCCAAGTGTTGCACCATCATGGCAAAAACTCATTGTGTTTCACATGCCTGATCTCATTTCATAATTATAGAACTTCTGTGAAGTTATTACGATCACCATTTATGGACGAAGAAACAAAGGTAGAGAAGAGTTAAGTAACATACTAAGGGTGAACATTTAACCACTGGCGAGGCCCCTCCTTCCTTTGATTGAATGGGCTGCCCTGAGAGGCAGCAAGTGGCCCCCTACAGCCACCTTGAACCAGAGGTGGGGGACATTGGGCAGGACACACTGGATTCAAGGATCTTAAATGCTCTCCCAACCCTTAGGATGTGGGGGTTGATCAGTCATTCAGCAAACATGCCTGGAGTACCAGGCAATGTGCTAGGCCCTCTGAAAGATGGTGTTACTGAAAGGAAGAGGGGGAGAAGGGAGTGAAGAGAGGGAGGGGATAGAGGAGAACCTTCTAAGCCGTTAAATTCCCCTCCCCCTTTTTTCTTTTTGCAGTACAATTGTGGTGGCTACTATCTCACAGAAGTGGGGAACTGCTATATGATGGAGGATATGATCTAGTCTAAGGAAACAAGGGAGGTGACTTTTAAGCTCTGGCCTAAAAGCTGAGTAAGAAGTCTCTGCAAACAAGCAGGGAACAAGAAGGGGAGAGAGTTCCAGGCAGAGGGAACAGCCTATACCAAAGTCCCATGGCAAAGAGACCTTGGTTCTTTTGAGGCTCAGAAAGACCAGAGTGGCCAGAGTCAGAGTGGGAAAGGGGAGCGGGTCTGAAGTCACGTGGTGAAGGAAGCAGGAGGGACCCTGTCGTGCAAGCAGTTATGAGCCACGTTGAGACTTTGTCCTTAGATAAGGGGACGCGGAGTGGGGTGGGGGAGATACAGGGCTTTGAACAGGGGAGAAAAATGAAGAGTTTTGTATTTTCAAAGGCTACTGTAATTGCTTCGTGGACACTGGAATCGAGGGGAAGGAGAGAAGACAGTAGACCAGTGAGGAGGCTGGCATAGGAAGAGGAAATGCCCCTCTTTCTCAGTGGTTCAGAAGGCACCTCCCACCCACACCCACTGGTGTGCAGCTTCCCGAAGGGCAAGGAACCCCAGGAGGGGAAGATGAAAGATAGGTTTGGGACCTACTGTACATCTCCACCAGCCCAACCCACCAACAGCTGTCCCTGCTGGTCAACACACTTGATGCGGTTTTCAAATCTGCATCCAGCAATTCCCAGTGTCAAGCCAGGGTGTGCCTGGGGGCCCTTGTGCACCCTTCCATAATCAAGGACAGCTGTCCTGAGCTGTAGCCCCAAGTGCCCACCTCCTACACTGCCCATCACTATTGGTTCCTTCTCCCTCACCCAGAGGAAGGTGTGGGAAGTTGGGGCTGAAGATAAAGAATTCCAGGCAGCAGCTAGGGAGTCAAAGAGAAGGAAGATTTATTCTGTGAATCAAAGTCCCAAATCAGATAATTATTCTAAATGCACTAAAGAGTTAAGAACGGATGCCTAATTCATGCAGATTTGGCAAGTGATGGTACCAACAAGCCACGTGGTGGGAAGAACAAAGGGTTCTGAATGAGGTCTATTGCTGATTTCTTCCCCCAACTTACTGGGTGGCCGTGGATAAGACTTTCGACCTTTCTCTCTCTGTTTCCTCACTCTCAAACAGAGATAATAGTATTTGTCACTTTTATCTTTCAAGGATGCCTAAACCTCAAGCTCACAAGAAAATTGTTCTGAAAGTTAAAATCTTGATACAGAAGGGAGGCAGTGGTTTGTTGGGACTGAAAATCAGATGGCAGGCTTGGGAAAGTGCCAGGCTTTGCTCCAGCTACCCACGATGTCATCTAGGGCTTTTCACTGGAGATCAAGACTTCATGTTCTTACATGAAGAACACCTTAGGGTCTACAGTGCCCCCACCAGACGTGCTTTTTCCACCACTTGCCCCTCACTTGTCCCTGCTCCCCCTAGCCCCCAGATTCTTAAGACTCTTAGCTGAGACGCTGCCAAGGTATCTTCAGTCGCGTTACAAAGCAGCTCTCCCTCTCCTCTGCTGAAGTCAGTGAAGAAATCCTTCAAATACAGTCGGTGGCCACCATAAGCCAGGGTTCCAGCGATGTCTGAGCAGGAGACGTCTTGAACAATAGGGCAGTGAGTGCAGTACAGGTTTTCATCTGGACTGGACTTCTAGAAATGACAGAAACCTGACTTCATTGCTGAAAGCAGCACCCTGTCACCCCCTGCTCCTTCACTATGGGAAAAAGCCCCTGTTGCATTTCTTCAAACATGTACCATACCTCAAGGGTTTTATTCATCTGCTCATGGTCTGCCTCTCCACCAAAAAGAAAGCTCCCTAAGATGAGAAGCCAAGTCTGTCTTATTCAATACTGTAGCCCCAATACCTTAAACTATATCTGGCACATAGTAAGTGCTCAGGAAATTTTTGATTGACTGAAGGAATGGATGTTGATTTTTTTTTTTTAATCTAGATATTGCCTGTAATCAGTCTTCACCCACCAAAATAGGTCTGCCAGGATATCCTCAATACCTAGAACCCCAAGCACTTGAAAAGCATTCAAGGAAGGAAGGGAGGGTAGGAGGGAGGAAGGCCAGAAATGAATATAAGCTGAGGAGTCCAGAAAGAATTCCTGCAAGAAAGGGAATCTGAGCTGGTCTTACAAGGGTTAGTCGAGTTTGGATATATCATCATATTAATCTCGTTATTCTGTGAGGTCTGATATTAACAACGAGTTAACATTATCAGAGGGCTTGTGTGTGAGGTATTATTTGGGGCACTTTATCGCCATGTTTTATATTCCAGAGAACATATTTGGACCCGCTAATAAGCCAACCTGAAATAATTCTCGGCATTAAAAAAAATCGGGTTTGACACATTCTTGTCATGGAAGTCAACCATTGTTCCAGAGACGCTCCGAACAGCTGCAGACCAGAGGAAGCCAGAGGAAGCTCCTCCCGCCTGCTGTTTAAGCAGCTGGCAGGTTAACAGAGACCACCCCAGACCCCGCAGCTATCAGCAGCTGCTTGCGCGGATGGAAATTCTACTGCCCATTGAGTCCAGCGGATGAGAGCAGAGGGAGTGGACTTGGCCATGGTACGACCTGCGTATATCAGCCCTAACTTGCAGGGAGTTTTTGAGCCCCTCAAGGTCAACCAGCTAGCACAATTCAGGCAAGAGCTCTTCAGAGTTGCAGCAAGTACTCCTGTGTATGTCTGCCCTCACGTACAAGGAGGGTCACCCCACCTGCTGGCCTGGGAAGGTCTATGGGCGCGGGTCGCTATACACTTGTTTCCATACTTGCTTCAGCCCTTTGCGAGGCTGCAAAGCCAAACTCCTAGATCTGTCAAGTGCTGGAGGTGAAGGGAGTCAGAGAGAGTGTTTGCACTAAGCCTCGTGTCTTAGGGATGAACCACTAGTTTGATGGAGCCTAGAGGGTCATCGTTGTGGCCCAGGTCACACAGCCAGCTGACGGCAGCTCAAGAGTCAAGCCTCTTAACCCAAGGGCCAGTGCTCTTGGGTCATTTTTGGACTAAAAATTTCTATAGTATTATTATTAGTGATTCCGTTATTTTTTCTTTTTTCTCAAGCAGCAGTCATTGGTATGTTATTAACAAAACTTGGGAATACTATTATCAAGCAAGTCAAAGTCAGACTTAATGCTAAGGGTTTTATTTAAAGTTAATCTTAACACTCATGATAATATGCTTCCGTTTATTCAGAATGATGGAAGTTTCCAGGTGCAAGTATATCTAATCAGTAAAATTATAAACTTAAACTTGCTGTCACTTAAGATGCAATTAATGACTTTCAACACAAAAAACAAATCAGACACAAATGAGTTTTTCTCGGGCGATAGAATGGAAGATTTTCGGGCTTTGGAAGCAGACGACTTGGGTTCTAATCTAGGTTCTAGACTCTACAGTCCTCTAAAAGAGTGACCTCAGGCACATTGCTTAACCTTTCTGAGCTTTAGGTCCCTCGTCTTTCAATCAAGAATAATACAACAGATGCCATATACTTTTTACCACATGACCCTGCTGCCCTGGCCATGACAGCTTCCATCAGCGACCTCCTGCCATCTTCTATAGAAGAGCAGCTGCCTGAAAGTAGGTTGCGAGCCATACCAACAGGAATGCCCTGATGGGATAGTCACTAAGCCATCAGAGCTCCTGACAGGACATTTGAAGGGCAGATACTCTGAGAGGATCCAGAAAGAGACAGGATCCAGAAGCCTAGAAAAGAAAGAGGGAGGCACAGAAGCCACCAGGGAAGAGAAACATCAAGGCCCAGGAAAGAGGAAAGGAACAGAGGATCAGTCACGTGGTGGCAGGGTTGATAATAACTAGTTAAGCAGGTCCAGAGGCATTTGCAAAGAGAAGGCAGTAATGGAGGTTGTGAAGCAGTAAAAGCCACAGATAGGCAGACCAGAAGGAAGATGGAAAAGGCATGGAGGCGCCTATGTGGCTCTGCCAGTTAAGTGTCTGCCTTCAGCTCAGGTCATGATCCCAGGGTCCTGGGATCAAGTCCGGTGTTGGTGTCGGGCTCCCCCCTCAGTAGGGAGCCTACTTCTCCCTCTCCCTCTGCCGCTCCCCCTCGCTTGTGCTCATTCTCTTTTCTCTGTCAAATAAATAAATAAAATCTTAAAAAAAAAAAAAAGATTAAAAAGACGGGAAGGGAATGCACCGTAGCCGTGCCCAGCAGCGGGAAAGGTGGGCCAGCACATGAGGAAGAGCGGCCTCCACGGAGGGAGGGACAAGTCCCCGAGTCGCTTCAGCGGCTGGGGTCCCACCACCTCAGCATAGCCCAGCAGCTGCTTTTTAAAACAAATTCTGGATATTACCTAGAGACAGAGGAAAAAAAAAAATCAAACATGCCCTTTCCCCTCAGGGAGTGCTTCATCTCATTCTCATAAAAGTAGAGCTAAGGGGCGCCTGGGTGGCTCAGTGGGTTGAGCCTCTGCCTTCCACTCAGGTCATGATCTCAGGGTCCTGGGATCAAGCCCCGCATCGGGCTCTCTGCTCAGCAGGGAGCCTGCTTCTGCCTCTCTCTCTGCCTGACTCTGTCTACTTGTGATCTCTGTCTGTCAAATAGATAAATAAAATCTTTTAAAAATTAAAAAATTAAAAATTAAAAAATTAAAAAAAAAAAGTAGAGCTAATAGGGAACACACAAAATCAAGGATGGTAGCTAACCCTCAGTCTTCCTAACTCAGCAGAAATGCACCTCATTCCTAGCCCTGCCACGGGCCAACAGTGCAAGCTGGGAAGAATTTTGCATGATCCCCGTGGGGCTCCCCGTGTTCGCCTGCAGGGCCCGTGCACGGGGCTGGGGCAGCTTCTGGCAATGGGCATTTCCTCTTCGAAGGCCCCATCCCCACTGTCCTAATTCCCCGGGCCTTTGGCCTGCTCTCCTGCTGGGACGCAGCTTGCCTCTGCTCTGGGAGACAGAGGGAGAGCCAAGGGAGAGAGAGGAGATCAGAAAAATGGGTCAAGAAAGGCTGCCTCCACTTATTGCAGGGGAGGAGAACCCAGAGCCCCGCTTCATACCCGGAGATTCACACCAGTCCTTCCCCGGGGCCCGCTGGCATCGGGCCACTGTAAGCTGCGCCTTCCCCTCCCCAGCACCGGGCCTCTGCAAGCAGCCTCTCCGTGCTGGAGAGGGACCCAGGGACAGGGACGCTCCAGCTGCAGGCAAGTTCCTAGAAAGTCCAATGAAATGGATGTCATTCCTTTGCTGTGAGTAATCAGCCCAACAAAGCCCACTGGTATTTCCGAGTCCATTCCCAGTGCCCAGAGCCCGGCCCAGCAGCACAGCAGCTGCAGGGACTGGAATGCAGCTCGCCAGCACTTTGTCCCGGTTCTTGCCTTCAGGAAAGTCTCCTGGTCCGGAAGTGGAGAGGCACCCAGGAGGTCACTCTCCTCCATGCCCGGCCTCTGGGCCTAAGTATTTTCAGACATGGGTGTTTGGAGACCCCCCTTTAACTCATCCAAGTACGGGGATCAGGGGAGCGAGGGTGGGGACAGGAAAATAATAGTCCTCATGTCCTTGATTTTCTACCGGAAGGGGCTACAGGAGACAGCGAGGCAGAGAAAGGACAGCTCGGCCTCACAGTGGGGTCTCTGCACCCCCCATCCCATCCCCAGCTTTCTCCTTCCTCTTCTGTCTTTGGTGTCCAGGACAGGCCTTCCCTGCATCCCTCACCTTCCAGGCCACTCATCGGAAGTCCGAGGCAGCCACCAGCCCTGGCTGTGCCCCGGCGCAGAGCTGCCCCTAATTCTCGGAGGAGAAGCAGCTGGGGCTTCCCTTACTGAGAGCCCATGGGCTGCCAGAGGTGGCACTGGGGTGGGGACACGTCTTTTACCTTGGCTTATTCAGTAGTCACAGCAGCCCACCCCCACCCCAGAGCTGTTATTACCCATCTTTACCACCAAGGAAACTGAGGCACAGCAAAATTAAAGGGCTTGCTCAAGCCCCGCAGCCTGTCTTTCCACTGCCTGGACAAACCCCCTGCAACCTCCAGGCCGATTTCAAAAAGACAGCAGCTCCGAAGTGCTCCCTGTTCCCCAACCAGCCCCATCCAAAAGGAAAGAATGGCACCCACACAGGCCACAAGCCACAGCTCCCTGCCCTGCAGCCCCAACAGGAAAACTCTGAAGTGTCCTCTCCCAGATGGGGCCGCTTGTCTCTCAGCATAATTTTCAGGCAGGCATTAACATTTCCTGAGCCAGATCCTGGCCGGAGGGTTTCTTCCACACACACTGCCTGGGGCAACCTCTGAGCTTTCCCCAGGGTGTAAGCCATAGCCCCAGAGGTAGCCGCGGGGGCGGGGAGGGGGGGTAGTGAGGGGAGGGGGGCAGGGGCCAGTGCCCCTCGAGCCCGGCATCCTTGTAAACATCCTGATCATTTTGGATTTACCAGCTCAGAAAAGAAGATTCGTGTAAGCACACAGTTGCCTGTGGTCAGGGGGATGATCTCAAACTGCTTCTAGTTCCTGGGCCAGCAGCCAGCTGCCTTGGATGGTCAGAAGGTGAAATTTGAATGCTGGTGAATGGGGGAGCGGAAGTTCAGCAAGGCTGAGTTAAGCCCATTCATGAAAAAGATCTAGTCTCACTTCCTTATTGCCAGGAGTCGTGTGTGGAGGGTGTGTGTGTGTGCACACTGCTGTCTCACTTCTCCCCCACCCCACCCCTTCCTCCTGCCTTCCTTCCTCCCTCTCTTTCTCTCCCCCTCCCACTCCCCCCTCTTTCTTTCGTTCTTCCCTCCCTCCTTGTCTTTCTTTCCTTCCTTCCTTTCTCTTCCTCCCTCCCTCCCTCCTTCTGTCTGTCGGTCTGTCTGTCTTTCTTTCCCCTCTCCACAAAAATCTAAAGTTCATCCTCAGGAAACTGCCAAAGAATGTGTAGCTGGTCTGTGGTTTGCTGAAAAAAAGCAAGCAAGAAAGAAAAAGATTCATAGGAAGGCAATACCCTCTCCCTCCCCCAAAACTCCTCTCTCTTACACACACGCGCGCGCGCGCGCGCACACACATGCACATGGCATTCAGTAACATGAGTGTGAAAGGTTAAGAGTCAGATACACAGTCTGCCCTCTGGCTCCCGGGTCCTGCCCCACGTCCCCGTCCACCCAGCCATGTCCCCCCACGACTCCCCCAAGCCCCGCTCTTCTCCCTCCCAGTTCCTGTGGCTTGAGATGGCAGAGTCAGCCCCGGATTGAAGTCCAGCGCCGTCAGAGCTGGAACAGAGGACTGCTCAAGGCTGACCCATGGGAATTTTTCTGAGGTTTAAATCAAGACTTTCCCTTTGGGGAGAAATTCACGATGATTGAGTTAGGCCCCACAACAGCGGGTCACATGCCTCCTCGGGCAGGCTATGCTGCCACTAGTGACATGATTTCCCAGCTTTCAGAAGGCCACTGTGGAGCTGTGCAACCTGAGGCTGGTTAATCTCCAAGAACATCAGTCTCCCCATCTGTAAAATGGGCTGATAATCATCATGCCGTCCTCATGGAGCACGAGTACGATGATTAAGGTAATATACACAGAGGGTTTATCAGCATGGTGTGTGAGAGACGGGAAATCCAGTGTCATTGCCCAACCGCTGGGAGACTGGGAGCTCACGATTCCCCAAGGCTACCTGTTCCCTTTTTCCGTCCTGCTGTAAAGACAGTACCAACTTTGCTGAGCCTTTTGTGTCTTGGGATACACGGAGAGAGAAACTGGGATAACAAGACAATATACCTGCCTGGCTCAACTTGACCCACTCCCTGACGTGCCAGGGCCTCAGAGCCATTCCCATGAGAAAGAAGATGGATGTCAGGGGAGGAGATGAAGCGAAAGGGCCCGAAACGGTTAAGTGATGCTAGAGATTTTCAGTGCCAACGAGCCTTTCATTGTTTCTCTCCGTCTCTAACGGAGAATTGCTTACTGGGCACCCACAATGATTTCAGAGTAATCTGGGAGCAGGTGCACCTGTCCCCACAGCTGAGGCTGCCTCCATGGGTAGAGCGGGGGGAAGAGCAATTAGGTACTTTCCCTGCCTGTCAGCGACATCCCCTGTGTGGCTGCCCACCCCACCCCGCCTTAACATCTCATTCTCGCTGATCCTGCAGGTTGGTAAAGCAGTGTCATGACCATGATTATTCAGGAAGTCCTCCCAAGGAGGGAACAAAGTCATCTGGAGAGGTGTTACCCTTCTCTCCATTTTATAGACCGGCAAACTGATGCTAGAGAGATCTTGGTGGTTTGAAGCTGCCGCAGTTCTCTGAGCTACTGTTCTGGCCGGTGCAGGTGGTTTCTCCAACAGATGCAGATGACATGGGACTTTGTTCTTACTCCCTCCTGTCCCCAGTTATTCTTCACTGAGCTGGGCAGGAGCTTCCAACCACCCCTCAAGTCCCCTCTGAGAAATGGGCCACCCCACGCCCCTGCCCTTGTTGTGATGTGACCCTAGGTTTGAGCTCGCAGTTGACATCATTGAGCGCTTCCTAGAGCCCCAGGGGTGGACACTCCAAGCCTACAGACCCCTGGGGCTGCAGAAGGAGAGACTCCCAACTAAGGGATCTCTCTCAGCACCTTCATTTCCTTCCTCCTCCACTCCCCTCCCCTGTGTCCCCAAGCCATCCATTGATAGTGAAAGAGAGGAAACATCTGCTCCGGGTTCAGCTCCTCTGCCCTTGGGTCAGGGCGACTTATAGGAAGAGATGGTTGGGGGGATTGTAGCCTTGAAATAAACCAACGGTTCCGCTGCAGCGTGCCCTCACCCTGTGTCCTTCCCCTGCCCTGTCACCCTCCCAGCGAAAAACCTCCAACGACCCCCATCCCGGCCACCACCCAGCACACAGCTGCTGCCACCACTTCCAGAAACCAGAGAGATCCATGACCAGAGTGGGGGCTCCAGGATGTCTCTGGCAAGACAGTGAAGATACTGACAGTCACAGGGCCAGGGTAGGACGTCACTAGACAGTCTTCCAAAACTCCCTACGTGTGGTCTTCCTCCAAGTCTTCTTCGTTCCCCTCTCCCTCTCCAATCACACTGGACCATCTTCGGTGGGTCATTCATTCTGTGCCAGGCACTGATGCAAATTATTTGATGTCATCATCGTAATGGCCCTTCTTACAGGTGACAGAGTGAAAGCACAGAAAGGTGCAGGCACTCGGCCAATGTCACACAGCTGTGAAGTGGGCAGAGTTCAGAGGCAAACCCTATGGGACTCCAAAGTTTTTGTTTTCAGCCTCTACACCAAGCCGTCTCAAGAGTGTCCCCAAATCCTTTTTCCTGGCCCACCAGACCCACCGGAATTCAGGCACCAACCACCATCTTGAAACCACCGGTACTAGGCTGCCGGCCTCCATCTATCCGTCAGGAATGTTCCACTCACTCGTTTCATTCATGTTCCAAGTGAGGGCTCGAAATCCACCATGTGGTCAGCATGTGCTCCTTACTGAGGAAGAACCAAATACTTGACACACCATTCCTAACTTTCACGAGCCATGGGGCTGTTGGGGGTGGGGGGGGAATGATAAATGGGACGGCACGCAGACTAAATGTTCCCAGACCTTCGGGGGGGAGGGGGGGGGCTACCTGGTTAGCTCGGGCCTGTTCTCTCCCTCCCATCTCCCAGTTCTCTTGTGGCTTTGAAAAATAAATCCATGCTGAGCACCCAGGGTAAGGGGTGTGACGTGCTAGTGCTTCAGAGACAGATGAGGTCCCCAGCGCTGTTTCATGGGATGCGGCCTGGGCACGGTGTGGACCGTCCACAGCACCCCCACACACACACTCCTCCCCGGGATCCCAGCTGGTGACCATCTCGAGGCGAAAGAGGACGGGAGCTAATGTCTGGTGCCAGTTAAAGAGGCCATAAATCCAAGAGACGCTGGGGAAGGCAGGCAGTATGTCACAGAAGTTGCGGTTTATGAGCAGAGGGGAGATTACAAGGGGATGTTGGGTCTTGTTGGGGGAGGGGGCCTGAGCGACTGACAGGGCACCAGCCTTGATCCTGCAGGCCACGGAGAGGTCACGACTCACACCGTGTGTCATGAGCCCTTGTTTGGAAAGGCAGAGGGAGGGGAGGGTGGTCTTTGCGGCTACCCTATGGCCACAGCGTTCCTGACAGCCGGCCCTCGGCTTCCGGGCATGATAGAAAGCAGCCATGATGAGCTCTGGAGTTGGGCAGATCCGGGTTTGAAGCCCAGCTTCGCTGTTACTAGCAGAGCCTACACAGGTCATCTGAGCCCCCTGAACTGTGGTCCTGTTGTCTGCTAGATGGGCATAATAATACCGACTGCACCGTGTTGTGGTGAGAAGTCAATGAAACACGTGCATGAAGAATTTCACACGGCGCTCGACCTAGGCAAACACCCCCGCCGGCAGCTCTTCTTTGCTCCCGTCTCCGTGTCTGGGTGATCATGCCAGTTCATTCCTCGGCTGGAAAGCGTGACAACGTGATTGAGTGTTTATAGACTCTCTCTCTGTTCTTAAGACAGTGCCCGGGGAAAAGGGCCCCATCTTCAGCAATATCATGCTGATGGTAAGGTGGTCTCACTCCAACAGAGAAGTCTGCAGCAGCTTGATCAATAACCAGCACTGTGCTGGAAACCTGCGGAATGCTACACACACACACACACACACACACACACACGCACACACACGCACACATGCACAGCCTCAATAAATGACTTATGTGATGAATGAATGAATCCCTTACATATGTGGAAAGAGAACATCTTTCAGGAGCATGCTGAATGGATGGTCCATTCAGCAAACAGACGTGCAAGCTTTCCCCACCTACTCTACCCCCAGGAATTTGGAAATGTGGAGAATGAAACTCTCAGAGAAGAAAACCACGTCGAGAATTGACACCACACCAGAGCAGAGTTTGGGATCACCTTCAAGACAGAGTGATTCTCTAGGCAGCCAGCCATCCCTGGAATGCATTTGGAGGGCTAGCTACTGAAAAGAGGGTTAAGTCCTAAGGGGGAGGTAAATGAAAAGGGGCAGTAGAGAAAATCCAGAGCACGGGCCTGGAGAGAGTGTATCCTGGTCCTAAAAGCAGCTCTGTCTCTCTTGTAGAGAGGAACACATCAAATTATCGTCATGTGATATCCTTAAACGTTTTAACCTTACAACTAACCTCCATGTTTTCATTTCATGCTCGCCAAGCAGCCATATGACGGTACTCTGACTTCCAGCGAACTTTACCCTCAAGATGGTAGCCCATGGGCAGTTCCATGTAGATGTCCACAGCTGTCCTTGTCAGGCTGAGTCCGACGCATCACCCTGGGACCGCGCGAGATCCAGTGTCTGGACGGGAGGCTGGAGATCCTGATGCCCGCGAGAGTCGCCACCACTGGCTTGTCTTCCCAGGAAGCCCCGCCTTCCCTTGCCCCTTCCTGTGGAGCTTTCAGTCTACACATCCCTGTTTGAAAATGCAGCAGAACACACATAAACCCTGCAAGTTAGGGAGGTGTTTGTATGCCCATTTCTATAAACAAGGAAATCGAGACTCCAAAGGGTTCATTAATTTGCCTAAAGGCCCTCAACTTCGTTTGTGTTCTTTCCATTACCCTGTGCCATCTCTGCCTTTGAGGATTTTCCTCTCCAGGAAGGAAAGAAATCGTGGAGGTGTCTGGCTGGCTCAGTCATTAAAGCATGCGACTATTGATCTCGGGATCGTGAGTTCAAGCCCCGCATTGGGTGTAGAGCTAACTTGAAATATTTTTTTTTAAAGTAGTTTTTAAGGAGCGCCTGGGTGGCTCGGTTGTTAAGCATCTGCCTTTGGCTCAGGTCATGATCAAGCCCTGCCCTGAGCTCCCTGCTCAGGGCAGGGTGATCTGCTTGCGATCCTCTCCCTCTCCCTCTATCCCTCCTCCCCCTCTAAAATAAATAAGTCTTTAAGAAACAACAACAAGGTGATTGAACCAGCTTTCACCCTCAACAGCATGCTTCAGTTTTCATTGTCCCACATCTACAACACACGGCGTTGTCAGACTTTTTAACTTTAAATTGCACCTCAGTATTAGTGAGAATATTAGTGAAGATAAACATTCTTTCTCATACTTTTGACCACTCAGCTTTCCTTTCCTATAAAATGCCTGTTTGTGTCTTTTGCTCACTTTTCCAAGTTGTGATTTTCTGAAAAATTTGATGCATTCTTTATATATTCTGAATACTAATCCTTTTTGTTGTATAAGAATCATTTCCTATAGTGGGTACATTTTTGTTTTTTAGTGGTGGTTTTTGAGGATCAAAAGTTCTTCATTTTGACATGGTCAAAACTATATTCTTTTTTGTCATTTTGCTTATTGTGCTTTGTTTATAAAATATTTCGCTATCCTAAACTCACAAAGACACATACCAGCATTTTCTTGTAAGAGATTTTGATTTTCACATTTAAATTTTTAATTCATCTGAAATGTATATGCATAAACAGTGTAAACTGCAGAAAAAATTTCATACGGATAACTGATTATCCTAACACCATTTATTGGTTAACATATTACTTTCGTGCTGACTTTCAACAGCAGTTCTCTGATACCAGGTTTCTTAATATGTATGAACTGGTTTCTGGGTTTTGTCCTGTTCCATTGCCTATTTTTCTGTCCCTTCATCGGTACCCAAATAAGGACGGTCACTTCTTATAAGTCTTGATATCTTCCTCACTTTGATTTTTTTCAGGAGTTTCTCAGCTATTGTTGGTCTCTAATATCTTCAAATAAGGTTTAGAATCAGGTGGCCACATCCCATGTGAAAGAAAAAATCCCCACCTATTGGGATTTTTTTTTATTTGAAATTTCATTAAATCTAAAAATAAATCAAAATAAGGGAATCTACACAGGTACACTAGTGCATCTTCCTACCCAGAGATATGGCTTTTCTTTTCCTTGTACTCAGGTATTCTAAATGAAGTTTGATGACTTTTCCTATTTTTCCTCATAAAAGTTGTGCATTTCTGTAAACTATATTCTGGAGTATCTTGTTTTTTGTTGCCCTGTGTTATCTTCTTTAAACTAAATTCCTTGGGTTTTGATGGTGCATAAACATCAACTCTTGTATAGTGATCTTTTATCTGGCAATTTGATAAACTTTACTATTCATCCTAGTAATTTGTCTGAAGGACCGTTTATGTTTTCTATGTAAACAGTCACATAATCTGCAACTATGACAGTTTTGCTTTCCTTTCCATTCTTTATAATTTTCATTTCTTTTTCTTTCATTTGGACTGCCTTGGACTCATAACAACATTGAATAAAAGTAATGAGAAAATAGCCTTGGTTTTTTGCTGAAACCAAAGGGAAATTTTTAAATATTTTATTATTATGTGATTACCTTAACTGTGTGTGTATATGAGCACAAGGGCACACATCCTTGAGTGTGCTAAAAAAAAAAAAAAAAAAAAAGCACCTTATCAGGTTAAGGAAGTCACCTTTGATTCCTAGCTAGGCAAAGACTAGGACTTTTATCATAAAGCAAATATTGAATCTTATCAAGCACTTTCTGTCACTATTGAGATGCTCATATGGTATTCCTTCTTTTAATGAGCTGTTAGGTAGCAAACTAAATTTAGTGATTTTTCTAAATCTAGAGAACTAAATTAAATTCCAGAATTGAATCCAACTTGATCATAACTTGTTATCTGTTTCCTATGGGACTTGTGTCAATATGGTAATGTTGTGTTTAGGATTTTACATCTATGTTCATAGTAAAATGGTGCTGTGACTTTTTTTCCTCTGCCAACTATGTTTCATTTGGGTATCAGGATTATATTGGCCTCATGGAATATCTTAAGAAATAAATGTTTCCTTTTCTTTTGCTCTATAGAAAGTTAAAAATAATATTGGAATTGTCTTTTTCTCTATTGCTTGGCATGCCCGTAAAAAATCATCTGGGATTTATATTTTCTATGTAAAGATGTTGTGAACTACTCATTATCAGATTTAATGGTTTTCCATTTTCTCGTGAGTCATTTTGGCAATTAATATTTCGCCAGTAATTTGTCTTTTTCACTTAAGTTTTCAAATGTATTGCCAGTAAATGACTTTCTCATATTTTTATTCATGCTGCATCGATAGTATATTAGACTCAAAGGCCTCTGTAACAAAATGCCCCAAACCTGGGTGGCTTACAACAGAAATTTATTATTTCAAAGTTCTGAAGGATAGAAACCTGAACTCAAGGGGTTACCAGAATTGATATCTTCAGAGGGCTCTGAAGGAGAATCTGTTTTGTGCCTCTCTTCTAGTTTCTAATGATGGTTAGCAATTTGGGGCATTCCTTGGCTTGTAGACACATCACTTCAATCTCTGCCTTCACCTTTACGTTGGCTCTCCCTGTGTCTATGTCTGTGTCTCTTTCCTTCTTGTAAGGACACCAGTCATAATAGATTAGAGCCCACTCTAATGACTGTATCTTTAACTTAATTATAGCTGTACAGACCTTATTTCCTAACAAAGTTACATTCATAGGTACTGGGGGTTAAACATATCTTTTATGAGCATGCATTTCAACCCATAGCAAGTAGTCGAATCTTTTTTGTTTCTAATGTTGCTGTTTGTATGTTTCTCTTTATTTCTTAGTCATTCTTGCTGGTAGTTTTCAATTTTATCCATCTTTTTAAAGAAGCCTCTTTAAGCTTTGTTAATCTTATTTTATCTTTTTGTTTGTTTTGTTAGTTCTGTTCTTTATTAATCATCCCCTCTACTTTTTAAAAGATTACTTTCTTATTCTATTTTTTAAATTATTTATTTATTTTTCAGATTTTGTTTATTTATTTGAGAAAGACAGTGCAAGAGAGCACGAGGGTAGGGGAGGGACAGAGGAAGAGGAAGAAGCAGGCTCCCTACTGAACAGAGAACCTTATGCAGGGCTCAATCCCAGGACCATGAGATCATGACCTGAGCCAAAGGCAGACATTTAACCCTCCGAGCCACTCATGCGCCCCTATTCTAATTTTTTTAATTTGTATATTCACCTTGTTGCTATTCAGGTTTTGCTATTCAGACTTTCTTCTTTCCTAGTATATAAGCATATGAGCTACATATTTTCCTCTAACCAATTTCTAACCACCTTTAACCATTGTTTTAAGTTTATTCTCCACATTTTAATATTCAATATTAAACATTTTCTAGTTTCCATTATGACTTATTCTTTACCCTAGGGTTCTTCAGAAGTGTCTTTAAATTTCCAAGCATGGAATTACATTTTTGTTTTTGCTTTGTTTTTGATTACTTACTTAATTTATTTGTAGTCATTTATGCAATCTATAAGGTACTGAAACTTCCTGAGACTTGCTTTATGCCATAGAATGTAGATAATTTTCTTAAATGTTCCAAATATGCTTGAAAGAAATGTCTCTTTTCCATTTCATAGGTATAATAGAATTCTGTGTACATCTATTAGATCAAGGTTGTTAATTGTATTATCCAAATCTATATTTTTTTACTTTCTTGTTTCTTGATCTATCAAATATTAAGAGGGAATTTTAGTTTAGTTTAGTTAAGATTTTATTTAATTATTTGACAGAGAAAAAGATAGTGAGAGAGGGAACACAAGCCAAAAGAGTGGTAGAGGGAGAAGCAGGCTTCCCATTGAGCAGGGAGCCCGATGCAGAGCTCAAACCCAGGACCCTGGGATCAGGACCTGAGCTGAAGGCAGATACCCAATGACTGAGCCACCCAGGCACCCTGAGAAGGAATTTGAAATCTTCCCACCCTGATGTAGATTTGTCAGTTTCTCATCATGATTCTTACAGTTTTGTTTTATATATTTTGAAGTTATGTTACTGGTTACATACAAGTTTAAGCCTGATATATCTTTCCTATAAATTGAACCTTTTAAAAAAAAAGATTTACTTAGGGGTGCCTGGGTGGGTCGGCAGTTAAATTTCTGCTTTTAGCTCAGGCTCAGATCATGATCGTAGGGATGGAACCCCTTGTCAGGCTCCTTGTTCACTGGGGAACAGCCTGCTTCTCCCTTTCCCTCTGCCTGCCTCTCCCCCTACCTTTGCTCTTTCTCTCTCTCTCTCTGTCAAATAAATAAATATCTTTTAAAAAAATAAAAATATTTATTTTACAGAGAGAGAGCACAGGGGGCAGGGGCAGAGGGAAAGAAAGAATCCCAAGCAGATGCTGCACTAAGCACAGAGCCCAGCATAGAGCTGGATCTCACAACCTGACATCATGACATCATGACCTGAGCCGAAATCAAAAGTCAGGCGCTCAACCAACTGAGCCACCCAAGCGCCATTATTTTATCCATTTTTGAGAGATTGTTTTGCAAGGGCTGTGTGTATGTGTATAATCTAGATTGAGAGAAATTTTCCCTCAGCACCTAGAAGCTTTCTTGGCGTCCTTTGCTTCGGCTTAATAGTCATCATCTAGCTATGAATACTCTTTTCCTTCTAGCTATTAACATCTTCTCTTTGTCTTTGGTGCTTTGTAGTTTTACTATGAAAATATCAGGATTGATCCTGCTTGGGATTTATAGGACTTCCAGATGCTGAAGAGCCATGTCATGAACTTTGTAGTCCAATCTGCTAAGTTGTACATTTAAAAAAGTATTGTTGGGGTGTCTGGGTGGCTCAGTCAGTTAAGCATCTGACTCTTGATCTCAGTTCAGGTCTTGACCTCAAAGTCATGAGTTCAATCCCCACACTGGACTCCATGCTGTGCCTGGAGCCTACTTTTAAAATAAATAAATAAGTAGATAGATAGATAGATAGATAGATAGATAAAAATTTTTTAAAAGAGAAAGAAAGAAAGAAAGAAAAAGAGAGAGAGAAAGAAAGAAAGAAAAATATTGTTAAACTATTGGCTCCAAAATTAGTTGGCAAGTGTGCCTGGGTGGCTCAGGGGGTTAAACATCTGCCTTTGGCTCAGGTCCTGGGGTTGAGCCCTGCCTCTGGCTTCTTGCTCAGCGGGAAGCCTGCTCCTCCCTCTCCCACTCTCCCTGCTTGCGTTCCCTCTCTCTTGCTGTCTTTCTCTGTCAAATAAATAATTAAAATCTTAAAAAAAAAAATTAGTTGACAAAAGTATGATGAGAAACAGTATTTGCATAGTGTCAAAGTACCTCACTACAAAATATTTATTCATTACAAAGAAAAAGTCGGTGCCTTTATAGAGATGACTCCTGGAACACGCCACCTTAACCATATGATCAAAGTCAACTTCACCACTAATGAAATATGTTGACATCATGGACTTCCTAATATGATATACCAAGAAAAACACAGTATCACTGTGGTCTCCTCCCACACCGCCCCCAAATGCATTAATCATGTGAAAATTGCAGTCAAATCTGAATTGAGAGTCTTTCTACAAGAAATTAGCCAATGCTCTTTAGAGTGTCAGGGTCATAAAAGACGAAGAAAATCTGAGGAATCAACCTGGATTAAGGGATAATAGAAGAGCCATGAGAAATAACAGCTTTGTGTCACTCAGGATTGGATTCTCATCCAGAAAGGGAACATTAGTAGCACAACTGATGAAATTTAAATACGATCTACAGATTAATTAATCACACTAGTTAATAGTATAATTGTATATGATGTTAATTTCCTGGCTTTGATCACTGTGCTATGGTTATGTAAGTTAACACATGGGGAAGCTGAGTGAAGGATAAATGGGAATTCATTGTATTGTTTTTGCAAGTCTGAAGTAATTTCGTCAAGAACTATGAAGGATCTAAGATTCTACCCTGATTATAAGTGAGCAAACTAAGCTACTACACTTTCCTTGATGCTAGAAGAAGACACGACACTCCCGGGTCAGAAAAAAAAGGACTTCATTACATATGGCACCCCAAGCAACATAAGCTTCATAATCACACTGACTCTTCCAATGCCCCAAGTTCATAACGGTGACACAGGTGGGTCCAGATAAATGCTACATGGGCTCTGAGTTTGTATCACATGGCTCTGGAAATTACAATCTCTCATAAGAAGTTGTAAGCAAATCTACCTGAGCTTTTTCCTGAACAGAGACATCTTTATCTCTCCTGCTGTATCCCCTATTATTATTCTATCTTACAGAAACTCTTTTCTAAGTGATTTCTAGACTCGAAATCCTTAAAGCCACCAAGTCTGGGGGAAAAAAAAAAAGAAAGAAAGAAAAGAAAACTTTTGTCAAAGGAGAAACTTAAAATCATGAAGGGAAAGAAGGAACAGGGAGTAAAAATGAATGGTAGCCGACCATCTTCGTTCTCAAAACGCCTGGCTGAGGTCACTGCGTCTAAAAATGGGAGTTACACCAGGCCTGCTGTACATAAATATTCAACTTCTTTCCATGGTAAAACCATTAAAAGAGGAATCTTGGAGCTACAAAATTAGCCTCAAGTGTGTGGACAGGCCCAGACCCTGCGCCCGAGCCGGACAATCTGGGGGACCATGGTCTAAGGCAGTGCTTCTTAAATGATGGTGAGCATCATGACCCTGGGAGTAAGTGGGGGAACACAGATCTCTGGGCACTGCTCCCAGAGCTGCTGATTCATCAGGTCTGGGGTGGGACCTGATAATTTGCATTTCTAAGATCCTAAGTATGCTGCTGCTGGTGGTCAGAGGACCCACCAAGTTCAGGGCATGAGTCAAGGTGCTGGTTTAGACAAGCCACATCTCCATAGTGTGCGGCAGGTGCTTTCTGCTTTCTGAATGGTGAGAGCCTGAGCAAGAAGCTGCTTGTTTTACTCTCTTCAACTGTCTCTTCCTCTGAGTAAGAGTCCACCATTTAAAGGAAGTACTAAGGGAAGACTGAAGGGAGCCGAGTCCTTCCGGGGCTCAGACCAAGACATGGGCCCAGTGGGCTGTCACCCCATCTCCAGGCTGCTAGGCCATTGTCCCTCTGCTTTTTGAGACGCTCCAACCCCAAACAAAAGGAGAACTAAGCGAAGGAGAAGTGAAGAAGAAACAGGAGGCCAACTGGAAGTGGCCAGACACGGGCATGAGAAGCTGTAGGGAGAAAAAAAGAGAACTGAGCCTGGAAGTGGAGCCCGTGTCAGAGCCACAGAGCCCAGGCGGAGGGGCAAAGCCAGGTCACGCTTAAGAAGGAGGGGGGTGCGGTGGGAGAGTTAGGACCCAGATTTCTAGACCAAGAGGGAGCTGGGAGGCTGGCCAGCTCTGCGTCTGACTTGCAGGGCCCCGCCACACTGTAGCACCATGTAGGCCTCCCCTTGTCCACCCCACAGCTGGCTGCAACCTTGTCATCGCGCCCTCCCGCCTTGCCGCTGCCCCTTGACATCTCTTGGGACAACAGTTGCTGCCTTTCCCTTCTTGCATCAAACTGCTTATACTTCCCACCACCCTGCCACTTGTCCAGTCCCGCAGGGAGGCCATCAGGGACACACACACACACACACACACACACACACAACTTTGGGTAGAAGATTGGGGGAGGGGATGACAACTCTGGGGACTGCAGTTGATTTGCTGCTCCTTAGAGGACCCAAAACTTTTCCTTAAAGAAAAAAAAAAAAAAAAAGGAGAAGAGAGGCCCCAACTCCTGATTGGCTAGCGGCTGGACTCTGGAATGCCTCACGTACCGTATATGCTCACATAGAAGATGCTGCTGCGGGAGAAATGTGTCCTCTCTGCCAAGCCCGGGGGAAGGCAAAATGGCAGCAGCAGCAGCAGCAGCCCCCCCCCCCCTCCGATTTCCCCACCGAAGCCTTGTCTTCCACCCCCATCCGGGACTACCGCCCTCGCAATCCAGGGTTGCACGGGCCCCATCTTGGCTGGAAATGAAGGCGAAAGTATGTCATTGACAAGAGGGAGAACAAGGACTTCTCTGATTCTTTCCCTTGAGGCTCCTCGTGGAAACACACACTACTGTTCTCCAGGGGGCTTCTCATAGGCAAGTATATACGGTACTTCATGCGAGGAATGTTCTATTCACCATCTCTAACCTTTTTGAATAGGGGAAGGGATTAGAATGATCTTATAGCTGATCAATTCTCCGGTGCCTGGAGCACTCCTCCCCCACGACCTCGTGCCCCCAAGCAAGACCCTTCCTCTCCCACACCCACCACCTTCCCCCTCAACCAACAGCACATTCTTCCACCCCCACCCATGGCCAGGAGGACTGAACAGAGGAGCAAAGAGGGGGGCCAGGCAAGGAGAGGAAGTTTGTGTCTGAACGAGTGCTGCAGTTACATTCCAGAGGCAAACAGAAAATAAAATAGAAAGAGCTAGAGTTAGGTCACCACTGTTTTGTATTATCCACGCCTCTGCAACTCTTCATTCATGCAGATAACCGCCAGTGGACAAGATTCCCGTCGAGGGTCAGAAATGGAGAGCCTCAGAGACTGTCTTGTCTGCCCTGCTCTGCTTTCGGTAGCTGGCTCTAAGGATCAGAGAGGTTCAGTGACCCGACAAAGGTCACACAGCCAGTTCCGAGAGATCCAGGACTAGCGCTTCCGTCTCCCAAAACGTGGGTCAGGGCTCATTCCATACCCACACTTGCTGTTTGTTCATATACGTGGAAGTATTTATTGACGGTCTCTTCCCTCTCACACAACTGTGGGTGAAGGCAGAGGTCAGAGTGGTAGACCCAGGACTTCTGATGGGTGGGCTGTCCTTGAGGATAGGCAGGCCCCCTTGAGGACCGAGAAGGTCTCCCGACGACCATCTCACAATGACCGTTAGCCCGTTGCACAAACCCAGGGCAATTGAGGGGAACTGAAATTCGATCTTTCTCTTTCTTTCTTCCCCCCCTCCAACAGGGTCTGCGAGCCAGTGAAAACCCCAGCCAGACGTACTAAGCACTCAGGGGCCTCTGAATCCCTGAGACACACAGAACAGCCCTGCCTGCGGACCTGGGGAGCTGCAGGGCACGACCGCTTTGCCTCCTTGTTGTCGCTGTCATCATAGCCAACACGAGCAGGCTTTGCCTGTCCCTGTCTGGTCCATGCCCAGGCAAGTGTGCGTGTGTGTGTGCGTGTGCGTGTACGTGCACGCACAGACGTGGGAGCTCTGGCCTGCGTCTCTGTGTTCTTTCACACACAGCCGCTTCCTCTTCTGCCGCTCACTGCCTCAATCCTCTGAGAGGTCAGCACAAGGTTTCCATTAGTGAAGCACATTTTTGTGCTATGGATATTGAAGCAGGGGGGAAAGAAAGCAGACTGTTGTCCATGATGGATGGCTTTTCTAGAGGACTTCCCGGGGTGGTCCTTAAGGGGGCCGCGATGGAGCCACAAGAGACCCACCGCTTCACAACATTCCCTTGTTTCAGTTAGACATCTGGGTCGGGGTCTGTCTGCTCCGCCGCCGGCCTCTCCCACCTCCATTCATCCCTATGCTGTCCCCTCCCCTGCCCCCCAACCCTCCCAACTTCCAGTTCACCTGAGCACAAAAAGTACTTCTTTCTAGTTCTCCATTTACAGCCAAAAGTAAAGTGTCCCGTGGGCCTGCTCTTGATCCGGGGTACGGCTGCCCCTAAGAGGAAGGGATCTCTTGGGGGCCAGAGCTCATGAAATAGCACCCATTTTCCCTGCATTTTCAATATATCTATTTCCCCATTCGCAATGCTGAGGTTTTCTTAAGCTTTGTAAGCGTGATTTTCCACCATCATCGCCTGTTGTATCAACCTACAGCCGGAATGTGAGGAGGCAGGCAAAACAGCAGTGCATCTCGGGATTTTCAACAGCTTGCACGGTGCCTCAAACACAATCAGCATGAGTCGAATAAATGTTTAATAAAAATAACTGAGAGTCTATGGAAACTTAGTTTATAAATCACTTTCCCTCAGCTCACTACACACCATTTGTTCATAGAAGAAGGAATGAGCATCCCAGAGCTTAAGGGGGCAGAGGGGGGAAGCAAATCCAGTTCCCCGACTTGAGGTCCCCTGCTGTTCCATCTTGTCACCCTGATGGGGGGACCTAGAACCACCGCGGTGAGAAGGGCCTCTGCCCTCAGGGTGCTTTCAACCTAGCTCGGCTCAGAGCCTATAGAGGAAATAATACAGAACAATTCAGGGAAGTAGATGCTAATAATACAACACATAAACGCTTTGGGGAAAGATTGCCCCTAAAGACAGGAATGAATTGCCGCCCATTATCCCAATTCAACGAGGAGAAAATGGAAAGGCCATAAAGAATTGGAGCAGTTCACCCAAGGTCAAATCACTGAGAACAAAGGCAAGTTCATCAAATCTTTAATCTAGCTGAAGGGTTTTCAAAGAGCTTTTGGGGACAGGTGGAATGGCGAACCAGGGGCTCAGACCTCCCAGGAGATCAGTGTCCCCATTCATAGCTTTTTTTTCCCCTTCCTTCAAGATAGGAAAGTTCTCTCCACCACCACAGCAGAACTCAAAGTAAGCCACAAGATCTACTGCAGCCTCTCAAAAAGCCCATATGCTCCAAGCCTTGGACATTTACATAATAAAGTCTCTGAGAAGTCTTCCTGTCAAAACCAAATGCAAACTAACAAAAAACAAAAAAAAAAACTCAAAATAAGAAAAAAAAAAAACCTCAAAAAAATCGGGGGAGGACATTTTTTCAACTTAATGTGATTTGAGGTTCCCAGGTGGCCTGCGGAGCCCACGGCTTCTCTCCTCTCTCGGCTCCTGTTCCCAGGTTAAGCAAGATGACTTCTCTTCCAGGACCCTGTTCGTATATGAGAAGCCTTGGTCTGGCTGGTTTCGGGAGCCAACCCACACGCTGCCCTTCCAACACTCAGACCCTGCAGCTCTCGCATAAAAATCATGCTTATTTGCCTCTTTTACTGGGAGGACTCTCAGGACCCCGAGCCCATCCCTCCTAAGCACCCTCACCTGCCTCCTGAGTGCACAGCCGGTGTCCCTCAGACTGTGCCTCATCAACCCTCTTATGCCCAGTGCCTCGCATGGCATGGAGCTTGGCATATAAAATAGATGCGCACAAAAAGTATGAGCTGAGCTGAATGCACGGTACCTGTGAGTTACTCGAATACTTTTTCTCTTTTCTCCCCACCCCTTTCTCACCATAGAGACTATCCAGAGTCCCAAGAAGCTAAGTTGGGGAAACTTTGGGATTCTACCTTGAGAGTCCAATGTGCCCCAACCATAGTTGACTTCCCTTCCTCCCCAGTCTTCCCTCCCCCGCCAACACTTGCTTGGCCTACAGCCCCAAGAGGAAGCCTCCACCCTAAACCTCCCTTCCTCCCCCCCCACATCTAATCCCCACCCCTGTTGCTTCTCTCTCCTCATTTTCATCCGCTCTGCTCCGCACTCCTTCCCCCTCTCTCCCTCACTCTCTTACCCTCTCCTCTGAATTCCCCCCAACTAGGCTTTCTTCCCATCTGTTGAGCTGTCAGTTTTGTTCCAGCCAAGCAGCTGGCTCCAAGGAACCTCTGTTTGGCTGGGCCCTGGGCCAATCCTTTCCTCCAGCTGCCCAATTCAGGATGATCTAAACAAGAAATGTATGTGTGGCCTAGTGCCTTCAAGGGATGGCCTTCATTGGTCTTCTGGGTTAAAAAGCACACTTGGAGAATATCCACATTGGGCTGGGGCAGCACATCTGGCCGGTTTGGGCATATATGACCATGGCCACTGGTTCTGCTGTCCAGAGAGAATGCAAGTCTGTAAGGTTAGGTATGGAGAGTGTCTTGGCTCCCTGCCTTGGGTCCTCCACCCTGCCCCTGAAAGAGTTTGGTACCAGGAAAGAAGCAGGCTTGACTTAGAAAATCCAGATGTGTGTTGGAGATGAAGCCACACCACTGGAGGAGGACCCATGTCCTGTACTCACACTCAAGCTCCTTCTATGGATAGAGTGCAAGGGAGAGCCAGGTAAAGACAGTGCAAGATGGTTCTGCTGGTGGGGGACAGTGAAGTCTTCACTACGGAGGAGGTTGAGAGGCCCAGGGAAAAGGGCACGACCTACTAAATACACAGGCAAAGGGGCCTCACAGCCCCGGGCCCCAGGTGAAGGAGCAGGAAACCGGAATGTCTCCGGGTCCTGACATGTGGTTGTAATGATCACAGACCCCTTAGGCTCCAGGGGACCTCAGTCAGAGGTCATCTCCTCTATCCTCCTGCTTCCGGGCAGGGCTGGCTCTAAACTAGTCAAGATGTGCGGGCAGCTCTGTTCTTAGAGGTCCCCAGAGAAGGAAAAATGAGCCCTTTTTCACCAAGTATTAGACTCAGAATCTTGGTGTTGACTTTTTCCATCATCCAGAAAGGTCACAGTTGACAGAGGCTGCTTCAGGAACTGCTCTGTGACTAAGTTGGATATCTGGACTCCTGGGTTCTTGGTCAGTACTGCCCTGTGACCCCCAGTCTCCCAGGCAGGGAAGTTCCAGTTGCCCAGCGTTACCCCTCCAGCTGCTCTTCAGGCTCTGGTCTCATCTACATGATACATGTGACATGGTCGGGACAGTGCTTGGCACTGGTGAGCAGCACTAACACAGTAAGTGTTCATTGTCATTATAATCGCTGCTGGGGTGGCAGCTCTCAGGGGATGGAAATCAGTTGTTTATCAATTTCCTTCTTTAAAATCCCCACTGTCTACTCTGTTATCCTAATAGCAAAGAGGGGATTTGGGGATCCCAGCTGAGACGTCTTCTCTGACCTTCCTCTCCCTCCACCTCCCCTCTGCCTCCCCAGCCAGGTTACCCACCCCCCACCTTCTGTGTGTTCCCACAACCACATGAGCTGACCTTTAGAAAAGGCAGTAGCACAGGACAGAATAATGGCCAGGGGTTCCCACTAGGGTAGCCCTGTAATTTATTATCCAATGCAAGATGCTTTTGAGAGTGAAAAGGGCTGCTGTTAATTATGTGGGACAACAGGCATCAAGCGGAATTTTCCCAGGCACAGCGGGACACTGGTCACCCGAGCTCTGGGTTTGAATCAAGTCTCTCCAAGGCACACCTTGGCAAATCCAGGGCATTTTTTTTTTTTAAAAGATTTTATTTATTTCACAGATAGAGATCACAGGTAGGCAGAGAAGCAGGCAGAGAGAGAGAGAAGAGGAAGCAGGCTCCCTGATGAGCAGAGAGCCCAATGTGGGGCTCGATCCCAGGACCCTGGGATCATGACCTGAGCCGAAGGCAGCGGCTTAACCCACTGAGCCACCCAGGCGCCCAAATCCAGGGCAATTTAAATATTTTCAGCCCAGGTTCTTCTTGGTAAAACCTACTCAAGTAGAATATCTACCACCTAGTGTGGGAGATCTTGGTCTTTGGGATACATGAGGGTCATTCAAGATATTGGTTAAAACTGAAGGTGCCTAACCCAAACCCCATAATTCTGACCCCGGGCTCCAGGAGTGTGTCCTAGGACAGTGCATGCTGACAGATGGTCCCCGGCCCAAACTCCAAGAAACATTGTC
The DNA here is from genome assembly GCF_030435805.1 of Mustela lutreola. Taxonomy (NCBI): domain Eukaryota; kingdom Metazoa; phylum Chordata; class Mammalia; order Carnivora; family Mustelidae; genus Mustela; species Mustela lutreola. The sequence goes on from NC_081297.1 coordinate 46,117,999, forward strand.
TTTGAGCCTCACTAAGGACTATGAACATAACATAAGCAAAACCCCTGGGCAGAGTGGGCCCCCATGAGTGGCAATTGTCATCACGCTCTTCCTCTGTATTTCTTTCTACTCTCTCAACCCTGTGAGCCAATCGAGGGTCAAGGGCTGTGCCTTACTCATCTTTGAAGACACAGCACCAGCCTGGTACACAGTAGGTGCTAAACGATGCTCCAGACATTCTTTTTGGGATGCCCATTTGTGACATAGAGAGGTCGAACAACTTGCCTCCATCATCCAAATGTAGTGGTAGAATCAGGACTGAGCGCCCCAGCTGGGACCATTGGCTGAAATGCAGAGTCCAGGACACCGCCTTGCAAGAAAACTTGTTCCTACTGTTCATGTTCCCCAGCCCCCCCTCCGACTCGAGCTCAGCAGCCTGGGCTGGGGTGGAGCCCAGGTTTGCTGAGAAATCTGGCTGAGAGATCGGACCGTTATATGGGTTTCATCCTGAAATGACTTTGATTGAAAACTGAAAGTAAAACTCAAACCACCCACTTCCCCCCAACAAGTGCTGAGTTCAGCTAAGCCACTCCTGGCTTAAGAGGACTTGCTCCCTTGTTGGCCCGACCTCTGAACCCCAGTGAATGCCGTGCCTCCAAGACCACCTGTCCTCAACTGCTGCAAAGACTTTGTTCTTCCCTTCCTTCACCACCCATGCAGAAACCAGAGGCAGGGGTGGGGTGGAGGAGATTCCTTCTTCATGCAGGGTGGGCCCCCAGCCCCCTTACCAACCCTGACTCCTTTTTGTGCTCTGACCCCATTTAGTAAATAAGAATCAATTCCTCCACATAAAAAAATACATCAAACGTACATGATGGGCCAAAGCTCTTGAAATTCACCTCATGCTGTTTCCACACTGAGTTGGCACCATTCAAGTCAAAAACTGAAACATAACACTCAAAATACAAAAATAAGTATGAATGAATATAAAAGCAACACACATAGAGCAAAAACTCAAACATGGCGGAAATAGGATGGAGTTCCTATAACACCACCTCCTTTCAGAGTTCAGGGTATTTTTCATGCCATATTATAGTCTGTGTAGTAGGAACGCTACTGAAAGTGCGCTGTTACCTGAGGCTCCCGGAGATTGAGAGAATTTGCCCTGGGTCACCCAGCTCAGAGCTGGCAGATCCATTCTGTGGTGGCAAGAGAGAAACACAGAGCAAACTTCCTGCTCCTAGGGAGGGAAACAGCGGGAGTCTAGATCACTTGGGGAGGTGAGACTGCCTGGCCTATGGGATGCTTCTCTAGAAAAAAGAGTAGCCTCAGTAAATGCCCCAGTTCTCCAGTGGTCTGGTCAAATGGGATGGGAATGAAGTATTGAAGGCTGAAATGTAATTCGGGGGTCACTGAGTCATACCTCTTGACTTTACAGAGATGAAAGCAGACCCAGAGGTCTAGTGGGAAGTGGACTGGGGGTCTTCTAGCTAGGCTCAAGCAGGCTTCCCTGTGACTCCACGAACCTGGATGGTTTAAAGGACCCAATTTCCTGCCCCTCTGTTTCCACATGCTCATTCCCATCTGGCTCTGCCTGCAACGGCTTTCCGCAATCCCTCTTCTCCCACTTCACAGAAGCATCTTACTGTGTCCCAGGTACCAACATGCCCGGGCAGCAAAGGAAGGACCAAGCACAACCTTGGCATCAGGAGAAACCTTCTTACCCCAGGCTCTTGTCTTATGCATTGGTTTAAAATCAAAGCTCCCTGTTAGAAATGGGGGTGCTTTTATCTGTCATGGGATACATTAAATTCAGATATATTGTAGAGCAGGGGCAGGAATGATGGCAATTCTTATTTAACAAGCTTACCTCTTCTTTCTTCCTACAACAATTTAAAAAAAAAAAAAAAAAAAAAAAAAAGCGCCCTGGAAAGAAGCCTGTAAGAGCAAAGCTGACAGGTGTCAGTACAAACTATTAAAGAGATTGTCACCTTACATCATCCAAGAGATAAACTCCTATCAAGTGCATGCCTCTTGTAACAATCTATCCTAAGATCAGAACTCAGGAAAGAGAAAATTGTCCCAGGGATATGTGCTAACACCCGTCCCAAGTGCTTCATGCTCGGACAATTTCTCTGTGACCGTAGCTCCTCGCACACGGTCACCCTCTGCCATCATTATTCCTATCTCTCAAGTCATGGGGATTTTCATATGTACTACACAAGCTTCCTTGAACACTTCTTTTTTATTTGATTTGATTTGATTTATTTATTTGACAGACAAAGATCTACAAATAGGCAGAGAGGCAGGGAGAGAGAGAGAGAGAGGAGGAAGCAGGCTCCCCATAGAGCAGAGAGCCCGATGTGGGGCTCGATCCCAGGACCCTGGGATCATGACCCAAGCCGAAGGCAGAGGCTTTAACCCACTGAGCCACCCAGGCGCCCCAAACACCTCTTTTCTAATGATCTTGTCCTCTACCCTACCCCAGCCACCTCCTAGAGCTGTCATTACCAATTATCTCCGTCCCACTGTAATTGCAACTTCTTGCAGCCAACTCGAAGCCCAGCTCCCATCTTTCCAGCTCTCTCCTCCGAAACCTCGATTCCTACAACCCTGGCTCTCACAGAACCTCCTCTCCATTGACCCTACCTCCTTTCCACTGACCTCACCGACTCTTTCCTTCCTTCTTTCTTTTTTTATTTTAAGATTTTATTTATTTATTTGACAGAGAGAGACAGCGAGAGAGAGAACACAAGCAGGGGGAGTGGGAGAGGAAGAAGCAGGCTTCCCGCTGAGCAGGGAGCCTAATGCGGGGCTTGATCCCAGGACCCTGGGATCTTGATCTGAGCAGAAGGCAGACGCTTAACAATTGAGCCACCCAGGCGCCTCTGCCCCTTTCCTTCTAACCTGCCTTAGAATCCACAGCCATTCACTAGGTTCGATCCCTAGTGGATATCCTCAGTTCCTGGCCTTTCTCTTGCTTTGTCACGGGAAGATGCGTGCTAAGATGCATAAGGCAACTGGCCGAGCTATCAACAGACACTTGGGGTAGGTTTATGGAAAGTTTAAGCATTCCTGATGCTTCTCAGAAACACTGGGGCTCCCCACAGCTACAGGAAAGACGGGACTCCAGCTGGTGTTACTGGAAGCCAAGGGGAAAGGACGCTCCTTGAAAGCTCAAGAATGCGGGGAGCCTTGAGTTACATGAGGATTTATGAGGAAGAAGAATCCCGGGGAAAAAACCCAGCAGCTATGCAGATAGGGCCCTTGATCGGGCCTCCTGGGGACTCCCAGCCAGCCTCATCATTGCTCAGGACACAGCTCCCAGCTCCTCACGTCTCTCCTGTACTCACACTTTCCAAGAGAAAGGATCCACCTGGGTCATACGGTCATTGTCCCATGCAGAAGACCCCTATGGCACAGAGATTTTACCAAGCACCTGAAAGGAGCCCGACCACCGGCTTGGGCACCAACCCACTGGCCAGTCTTCTGTGACCAGGACAACAGAACTGACAGTGCAGAGTGTGGCTACGGGCTTCGGAGGAGCTGACAGTGACAAGTGTGCAGAGGTCCTTCAGAGCGTCAGAGATCACATCAGCTCACATGCAAGTCTGAGAACCAGTTCATTTCACGTTTCACCAATCCAGGAACCCCACACATCCACCTTCGAAGGGGATTTCACCAGCAGTCCCCAGGCTTTCTGAAACTGACTTGCCTTGTGTTGGTCGGGCCCAGAAAGATCTACCAGCTCCAAGGCAATAGCCACATTCTGATTTCACCTGCAAAGCCTGTGAGTGGGAAACATGCCCTATTTCTAACTTTGAACTTCATTGTACAGGAAAGTGCACTATGCTTCAAAGCAGATGAATGTGGGCTTGAATCCTGATTCTGTCTCTGTCTGGGTGGGAGACCCTGGGAGGCTGACTTACGCTCTCTAAATCTCTGTTTTCTCATCTCTGCAATGGGGATGGCCATGTTTACCTCTCCGAACCCTCGTGAGGCTTAATGACTTGTGTTTAACACCCTGCTGGCAAGTTACTACCAGCCCATGTTTGCTCATCCCAATCTCCTGGGAACCACTGCAGAGACACACGAACCCTCATAAAACGTTTCAGAGCTGTTTTCTGTAGCTAGGAAGCTTAAGAACCTCTACTGCCACTGGTCCCGGAGTCAGAAGATCTGGGTTCAAGCCCCAATATATATCTGATAATATCACACTCACCCTCCAGACCCCCACGTCCTTGTCTGTAATCCTGGGAACCTAGTGACTAGATGCCTCTACCGCCCTTGGAGCCTCGTGTCCTGGGATTCAAATACTCTGATTAACCAACACTCTTCCTTTAATGTCAAGAAAACTTCCTATGGCTCCCAGAGTTGATTCCACCCAGAGAGGAAATGGGAATTCCGAGGGGCCACATGAAGGAGTGGACAGGAAGCCAGAGAGGGGCGTCTCCAAGCTGTCTTCAAGCAATGATGCCATACAGAATTGCTCCCCTACCCAGCCCTGGGCTTCTGGCCACCAGGCATCAACCAGACACCTGCCAACAAGCCCAACCTGTGCATAGAGGAAGGACAGGCTGGGAGGAGCAGGGCATTCCAAGGCTCTCTCCTAACCTGGCCCCACCAACCAATACAGAATGGCCTTCACTTGAAGGAAACAGGATCCAAAGGAGTCAAGACAGAAGGTTGTAAGACCTGAATTCTAGATCCTGTCCCGCCATCCAGGGGAGTGACCTTCGACCTGGCTCCCATGGCCAGTGCCATCCGTCCCACTCCCCCGCCCCTCCCCCTGGGCTTGGTGAGGAGGGGATGTTGTGAGTTGGACCATATCCACTGCTAAACACTCCTGCTCCATGCAAAGGTCAAGTGTTCCGTGCTGAGAGGTTTCTCCAAGCTCATCTGTCAGCTCCCTGGGAACCCAGAGCTGAGCATCTCTGTCTGATAAGTCTTTGGTTACTTCTTAGGGAAGCCTCACTATGTGCCAGGCACTGGGATTGACTCTTCATGTGTCATTTTCTCATTTAACTCTCACTCATAACATTAAGGGGCGATTGTCTTCATTTCTCGATGAGGAACTATAACTGGAAGTAGGTCCCTCACCCAAAGAGCAGTAGTTACGAAATGGCTGAACCAGGATGTTTTAGTGAGATCATTTTGAAAATGCAATTACTTCAAAATTCATGTTACATAAGGGTATGCAGCAAAAAGGCTCCCTCCCATTCCTGTGTCCCAGCCCTGCCCCCTCCTGCCAGATGAGTCTCCTAAATAGCTATCATTCCAGAGCTAGTCTCTGCATAGACATTTGAATACATATAAATATTCTTCTGTGTACTCCCTTTATCACAGATGGTCACGTACTATTGTTCTGCATGTTGCTTTTAAATTTATTTTAAACAAAATAAATAAATATTTTGAGGGTGGTCTCTCTCTCCTATGCATGGGACTTTGCAGCTGGATTTGTAAAGTCCTGGGCTCTTAGCAAAGTCTGTCCCTCAATGACTGTCTTTGGTTCAAGGATGGTGTGACCCCTTAAATTAGGAGGTGGGCGGACAGTGGGACGAAAAAGCTGGAAGACTTTGAGATCATGTGGGCACTCTCCTCCACCTACAGGTGAGAGCCCAGAAACACAGAGTGGATGACTGATCAGACCACCACTGGCAGCACAAGCCCAGGAACCATCAAGAACAATACTCGTGATGAACGTCTATTGCAAGAGGTAGGCCAGGCCTGGAGGCTGTGGCAGAACAGTGCGCTGGGCCACAGCGCACGGGGGAAAACATCTGACCTGACTTTGATTTCTTCTAAGCAGAGAGAAATCTGGGTATGTGCCTTGGTCCTATGCTTAGGGGCAGCGTTTGGAGTTCAAAGGCACTCTTCCCCGGAGCCCCATTCCAGTCTCTTCCCTGGCCTGGCCTTTGTTCAGGGAAAGGGACCATTATGCCCCCCACCCATCTGGGAGAGCAGAAGGGAGACCCAGAGGGTGGGCTGGATCATCAAAGTGATGTGAGGGGGATCTAGGGGCCCACGTCACCGTCTGGGCTTCCAGCCTCCAGATTTCCCCCATTTACATTATGAAAAGAAGTTATGCTTGAAGGAGACTTACACAGCATGAAATTCAAACAAGATTTAAAGTAACCCTTCTTGGGGCACCTGGGTGGCTCAGTCGGTTGAGCGTCTGCCTTTGTCTCAGGTGATGATCCCAGAGTCCTGGGATTGAGCCCCAAGTTGGGCTCCCTGCTCTGCCCCTCCCTCTGTTCATGCTCTCTCTCTCTCTCTCTCTCACTATCTCTCTCTCTCTCTGTCAAAAAAATAAATAAAATATTAAAAAAAAAATAAGTTGAGTAACCCTTCCTCTTGGAGTAGAGAGAACCATTTTACATAAATTTCACCTTGAGGCCAGGACACTGAAGGGCCAGATTTCTCCTTTGGACCATTCGAAAGAGCCTGGGGTCTGAGGAACAAATGATCTACCATTTTCCCAGGATGGTTTAGAGACCATTTTACTCAGAAGTCAGTGGTGGCCTAAGTGGTTTTGAGGCTTCTGCACTTGGTAGATCAGCAAAACTTCACAAAACACTTGGAGGACCAGCAAAAAGCAGATGGCTTTGTACTTTGCCAAAGAAGAACGTGTAGATAGATAGACACAGATACAGAAACACCATTTCTTACGACGGTTCTTTCCCAAACAAGGACATTTTAAAACAAAAAGTAAGACAATCGCAGAATAAAGACCCTCCTTCAAGGAATATATCATACACATGCACAGTCTTTATTTCCCCCTAGAACAGCAAAAGTTTCTTCAAGGGCCTTCAGACATGCAGCGTGGACCCTCCTTTCGGACCCCCGTGTCGGACCACCGATGAGCCGTAAGTGGGATCTCTCAACCTCCGTTTCCTTAAAGTACTCTTCAGTCCTTCCCCTTCCCTCCCCTCCTCTTCCCCCATCTCCCTCCTCCCCCCTCCTTCCTTTCCCCCATCTCTCCTTTTACTAATATTTGCGAGCACGTACAATGTTGTCACTTTTATACTAGCTTTTCTTCTATAACACAGGTTTCTATAACATTGTGGAGCTCATCCAGAACTGATGAACAGGGAGACCACGGGTCGACCAAATGCACGTTGGATTGGTTCAAATGCAATTCACCCGAGCGAGCCAGCAAAGGGAGCTGGAGTAGCAAGAAGAGAGTGGCGTCCTTCAGCAAGAAAGGGACAAGCAGCCTGGGTGGCTCAGTGGGTTAAGCTGCTGCCTTCACCTCAGGTCATGATCTCAGGGTCCTGGGATCCAGCCCCGCATTGGGCTCTCTGCTCAGCAGGGAGCCTGCTTCCCTTCTCTCTCTGCCTCTTATGATCTCTGTCAAATAAATAAACAAAACCTTAAAAAAAAAAAAAAAAGAAAGAAAGAAAAAAAGGGAAAAGCCCTCTGCCTGTCCCTCTGTGGAGGATAGGGCCCCTTCAGCTCTATTTTAAGAAAATTTAAAATGCGTGCCTGCACCTGGGCTCTGGTCCCCAGAGACTCATCCCAGGAAGCGGGTTACACTTCCTCCAGTGCCCACCTGGCTCAGCGTTCCCTTCCATCTGCACTACCCTGTAAACTACCCTGTCACCTGCGGCAGCAACAGGACAGTTGGCCTGGTAGCCTCCAGCGGAGAGCCGCAGTGTCTGAGCTGCCCGAATTTTCTCCCCAGCCCTCCATTACTGCCCCAGGTCAGATACTGTTACCAAGATGCCTACACTTTGGAAGGTGTGCCCAACCCTATTGTTTTCAGCCTGATATTTTTAGTGTGCAAGTTTTCAGAATGCGAGGATTTTCTGGAATTCCCATATTGAGTTTTAGCACACACACAAAAATTACACTCAACCAGTACTACTTATCTTTAGCTAAACTATAATATAATCATACCCATACTGAGCCACAGTTAAAAAAAAAAGCATAGAGCTATGTGGAAAATCCTCACTGCAGAGTAAGTGAAAAAAACAAGTTGCAGAACAATATATACGGTGTGATAGATTATTCACGAGGTGGGGGGGAGGGGAACAACCTTCAAAACAGCACCTTTTATTTCCTATGGGTATATATATTCCATATGTTGCTAGGTTAAAGGGAGGCCTGCTAAGCACTTTTGTCTCTTAGTGGGATGGGGAGGAAGGCACCACAACATCGCCCTGACAGCTGGGCCAGACCCTTCCCTCCCGCCAAGGAGTCCTCGGCTTCCCCAGGTTCTCCAGTCCAGACCACACTCAAACTCAAGACCCCTGAGTTCTCTTCCTGAGAGTCCTAAGCCCACTTCCAGACCTGCGTGAATCCCCTTCTGGATCCATTCCCTGGACACCTGGTGCCTGTGAGCATATCCTTGGCCCACAGGATCCAGGGCTGGGAAGAGAAATGAGGGCGAGGGGCCCCCGTGGCAGTCGTGGTGCCCGGCTACATCAGAGGCAGGCCCCAGCACCAGGAGAAGGGGCGGGTGCTGCCTGGTTCTACTGATTTTATCTGTAAGCTGCCAGTTTTACAGGGGAAGTTATTGTTGCATTGCTTGTGTCCTTAACAGTTAATTAAAACATAGTAAAAATAATTTAAAGATTCCTTATGCATCCAGAGATTGGAACTAACAGAGTCTTTAATGATAAACGTGGGCTCCTGGGTCCTGGGGGGGAGGGGAAGTGGTGGGGGAAAGGAAGACGCAAGGGGAACAAACAGAGCTCTGATTACTCTAAGTGACAGGTGTCAATGACTTCCTAATTTGAAAGAAATCGAGTATATTTTGATGGCTGTCAAGGGCCTTGGGGTGAGGGTGGAATTCCCCAGAAGCAAAGGCCATAGCAGTTAGTGGACTTTCCACGCCACGACCACCCACGGCCTCGCATCCAGCACATGGCCAAGGCTCCAGGAAATAGTCCCTCCGGGGCCCTGGAGCACAGCGCATCGGGGCAGATGGTCAAAACTGGCTGTCTGTCGAGGGGTCACAGACCAGGGGATTTCCTAGGGGTGGAGTCCTAGGCAAGGCCCCTGGGCTATTCTGAGGTGTCCCCCATGCCAATTCCAGGAAGCCTGCCAGGGATTATCAGAAAATTGTTATCTGGTCTTCAGCTGCATTCAACAACACTGGGGTGTGGTGGGGTTGCAGAGGGCAGGCCACCTGGTAATGAACTAAAAGAGCCCAGAACCAGGAAGCAGGAAGCTGGCCATTGTGTGTGTGTGTGTGTGTGTGTGTGTGTGTGTGTGTGTGTGAGAGAGAGAGAGAGAGAGAGAGAGAATGAGAGAGAGAGAGAGATACCTTTGCGCAATCCACTTAAGCCTGGGCACAGCTGGCCCCCCTCCCATGTGTAAGTTGGAATTATATTTTATCTCAGGGATAGATCAAAAGGTTGTGAAGAAAATGATGTATGGGGGCACCTGGGTGGCTCAGTGGGTTAAAGCCTCTGCCTTCGACTCAGGTCATGATCCCAGGATCCTGGGATGGAGCCCCACATAGGGCTCTCTGCTCGACAGGGAGCCTGCTTCCCTCTCTCTCTCTCTCTGCCTGATTGTGATCTCTCTCTGTCAAATAAATAAATAAAATCTTAAAAAAAAAAAAAAGAAAGAAAACGATGTATGATAATGAATGTGAAAGCAATCCATGAACCTGAAAGTGCCTTGAGAATTAAGGACTCATTTCATTGGTTCAGCTCAGATGTCACCTCCTCCAGGAAGTCTTCCCTGGCTCCCTAGTCTGCCTTAAGGATTTCTATTATTTTATTTTCCCTTTTCTCTCTCTCTTTTTTTTTTTAAAGCATAGTCTAGTTGGCACACAATGTCTTTTTAGTTTCAGGTGTACAACACAGTGATTTGACAAGCTCTCCATTATGTCCTGCTCAGCACCAAGTATAACTCTCATCTGTCACCACACAGTACCAGTTACTATATTCCCCATGCTGTACCCTTCATCCCCGTGACACAGAGGTTTCTACTCCTGACCCTCAAAAGGTCACTGTGTAAGCTTCAGTTTTATTACTTCATCTATCCCATTATATTGCTGCACTTGAAAGTCAAAATCTTGTTTTTCCATCCCCAGCTTCTATCACCATGTTAAACACGTGGTAGGTACTCCATAGTTACCCTAAAAAGAATGTGTAAGTGGACAAGTGATTACTGACCTCAGTTTCCAACGTTTTCACTGATATGGGCTACCCATGGCCTCATCCGTGCCCAGGGCTCTTCTGACAATTACATGATGCTTAATTTGGACTCACTGTGTTTCTGTCTGGTCCCCTCAGATATGCTCTCATGTATATCCCCAAGATCTGGACACTAACCCCACTGCTCAAGGTCATGGGTCTTGTCTAGAAATTGTTAAAAATAGATGGTAATGTTAATTCAACTCTCATTTTTTTAAAAAAAAAGCACTCGGGGGGCACCTGGGTGGCTCAGTGGGTTAAAGCCTCTGCCTTCGGCTCAGGTCATAATCCCTGGGTCCTGGGATTGAGCCCTGCATCGGGCTCCTTGCTCAGTGGGGAGCCTGCTTTTCTCTCTGCCTCTGCCTGCCTCTCTGCCTGCTTGTGCTCACTCTTGCTCTCTCTCTCTCTCTGACAAATACATAAATAAATAAATAAAAATTTTTTAAAAAGTTAAAAAAAAAAAAACATTCAGTAGGGGAAAGTAAGTCCCTTTGAAAACACACACACACACACACACACACACACACACTCTCAGAACTGGGCAGGGCCCTGGAAGTCAGGGCACAGGATTTGATGTTCCAGGCTCAGAGTCCAGGCTGCACTCTCCTTCTATGACCACACAGCACACCTGTCCTCCTGCTGGGTCCCTGCAAGCAGCGGGAACATTTCCAGGCTGTGGGGAAGGATCAGCCACATGTGTTCTGGCCCCTCATCAGACTTCCAGAGGTGGAAAATCTGCACTGCCATGAGCAGTTAGGGGCCACTAAAGAGGAAGGTTATGAGGCTGGAGGAGAGAAGACTCTGTGGGGGAGGGTGGCTTGGGGGACACGGGAGTACTGGGGGAGACAGGAGATGACGCGGCAGCTGGCCCAGGGCTTACCGAGGAAGCGGGGTACAGCAGAGAACGAAGGCAAGACTGGGTAGAGCAGGGCTGGGAGAACCTGGGAGCACTTTGGGGGGGATTCTCTTTCAAAAGAGCACACAGAGGTCTGGGGCAGGGCAGCTGCAGAGGGAAGGTGGTGTTGCAGGTGAGGGATGTGTGGGGAACAGAACGGAAGAATGGATTCTTGGAGGAGAGACGGAAGCAATGCGCAAGAGTAGCGCGTGCCACACCTTCAGGCAGGGGCTCATTAAACATGCAGAGAGGATGGGGGGTAGAGGTCGCTACATTTGCCTTGTGGTCCCTGCCAGCGGGGAGCAGATTCTTTGTGGATTCTCTTTCAAAAGAGCACACAGAGGTCTGGGGCAGGGCAGCTGCAGAGGGAAGGTGGTGTTGCAGGTGAGGGATGTGTGGGGAACAGAACGGAAGAATGGATTCTTGGAGGAGAGACGGAAGCAATGCGCAAGAGTAGCGCGTGCCACACCTTCAGGCAGGGGCTCATTAAACATGCAGAGAGGATGGGGGGTAGAGGTCGCTACATTTGCCTTGTGGTCCCTGCCAGCGGGGAGCAGATTCTTTGTGATCCCCCTTCTCCCAGATACCTGCGTTAATACCTGCACTTACAGACTATTTTGCCTGCATTCCTCAGGGCCTTGGTAGAGCAATTCGTGGACACACCAGGGACAAGACAGGGCAGCGCTGGAGCTGTCCTCCTCGCGCAAGCAGCTTATAGTCACTTGGTTTCTTCCCTGCAGAAGTGCCTCACACAGTCATGCCTAATCCACAGGACTATCTTGAAAATTAAACAGAATTAGTAAGTTATGGCTCAAGGGTCCATGGAGGTCTGGGTGGTGTGGAGGCACCTGTGGCAGCCCAGGCTTGGTGACACTGGTTTCGGGTTCTCTTCCCCCCTGAACCCAGCCCACCCATCGGGGTGGAGAGAGGTGCTCCAGCTGCGCGCACAGCTGAATCCCTCCCCAAACCCTGCCCTCAGTCTCTCCCAGCATTCTGTGGTCAAGAAAAGACTGGGGTGGGGACACCTGTGGGGCTCAGTGGGTTAAGCATCTGCCCTTGGTAGGGCAGATCACAGGTCATGATCACAGTGTCCTGGGATCGAGCCCCAGGTCTGGGTCTCTGCTCAGTGGGGAGTCTGCTTCTCCCTCTGTCTCTGCAATCTCTCCCTTCCCCTCCCCCCTGCTCATGCTCTCTCGGATCTCTTTCTCAAATAAATAAATAAAATCTTAAAAAAGAAAGAGAGGAAGGAAGGAAGAAAGAAAGAGAGTGAGGAAGGAAGGAAGGAAGGAAGGAAGGAAAGAAAGAAAGAAAGAAAGAAAGAAAGAAAGAAAGAAAGAAAGAAAGAAAGAAAGAAAGAAAACAAACACGGGACTGGGGTGAGTAGAAGTTTGGAGTCTGTTGTACCTGCTTCCAAATCCTGGCTCTGCTTCTTAGCAGCTGTGTGATCTGGACAGATTCACACTCTGCACCTCAGTTTTCAGTTAAATGGAGGGAAATAGTATCTGGTTCCTAGAGGTGAAGACAGAATTAAAACAGGCATGGCACCCACTGGGTAGTCAGCAGACGCATGTTCTCTTCGCTAAGCTCCCAGGTTTCCTCTGTGCATCTCAGCCCCTATCAGGATCACAGGCTCCTCCATGGGGAGAGATACCCCACGCAGAGTGATGGGGAGTAGGAAGAATATGCCCGGGGTCCCAAACATAAAAAAAAAAAAAAAAAAAAAAACCACCACCACCACCAACAAAAACAAAAAACACCTCAAAAAGTCCACAAGCAAAAAAGCTTCTGCTGGCCTTAAAATCCTCTCTTCTTCCTCTCTACCCAGCTTCCCTGTCACAGCCAGGGCGCCTCAGGGGACGAAAGGAAGTGGAAAGCACCGCCCTTCTCCCAGTCCCAGGGGAAGGCATTGCTCCACGTCCCCCCTGGCACTGTGGGCCACATTCCCAGCTCCCTGAGGCTGCCTGGCCTTCTCCGGGCATCAGGGATGCCGTGAGGGTGGATGGGGAAGAGTGGGGAGCACCGTGTACACAAGGTTTGCCGTCTTAGCCAAACAATCCACCACCCAGAGGAACCTGAAGTGTCGGGTGAATCCACTGCGTTCAAGAGAGATGGAGAACCACACACAGGGGAAGGCAATACGTGGAAAAAAACACGCACACAGACACACTTGCATGTTCATACATGCACACGTGTGCACGCGCACGCACACACAAACACCCATCGCTTGTGGGCTTCTATAATATATAATTGAAAAGGAAAAGCAGAATGGAAGAAGATTTCTGTGCACAACAACGTGGATGAGCAAGGGAAGTCAGATACGAGAGGCAGTATATTCTGTGTGTGTCTATTTGTGGCTGAATGTAAAACAGGAAGCACGAATCTATGTTGTCTGAGGTCAGGATAGCTGTCACCAGTGCCTCCAAGAGTGACCGAAAGGGGACACAGAAATGACGTTAGGGGCTGTTGGAAGTTTTCTCCTTTGATCTGGGTGCTGCTTACCTGGAGGCGTGCACTTTGTAAAAATTAAGTACACTTACAATCTGTACACTTATTACACACTTATATTAAGTATATATATCAAGACATTTATTATATTTAGAGCTCTACACTTAGGATTTGGACACACACACATGTAAATACATAACGTATGTGTGTGTATATGCACATTATACTTCTACAAAAAGTAATTATACTAAGAGAATGGAGAGATAAGCCACCACACACGGGAAGAACATTTTTGCAGAACACATGTCTGATAAAGAACTGGTTTCTAAAAATACACCAAGAATTACCCGACTCCTGGCTCGCGCAGTCAGAGCATACAGCTCACAATCTCTGGGTCATAAATTCGAGGGCCACCTTGGGTGTAGAGATTACATAACAATAAAATCTTCTAAAAAATCAAAATATACAAAGAACTCTTAAAACTCAACAATAAGAAAACAAACTGCCCAATTAAAAACTGGGCGAAGGATCTGAACAGACACTTCACGAAGATCTATAGATGGCCAATTCAGAGAATTCCAAGTTAAGACAATGAGATCTCATTGCACACCTGTCAGAATGGCTAAAAATCCAAGGCCCTAATATCAAATGCCAGTGAGGATATAAGGCAACAGGAACTCCCATTCATCACTGGCGGGAATGCAAAATGGTACAGCTACTTTAAAAGATAGTTAGACAATACCTTACAGAACATAATACTCATACTTTAGAATCCAGCAACCCCACTTCTTGATATCTACCTAAATAAGTTGAAAACTATGTACACACACACAAAACATGCAGAAATATTTAAAGCAGCTCTATTCATATTTGCCAAAATAAGAAGGCAAACAACATGTCTTTCAAAGGATGAATGTAGGTGGCTCAGTGGGTTAAAGCCTCTGCCTTTGGCTCAGGTCATGATCTCAGGGTCCTGGGATGGAGCCCTACATCGGGCTCTCTGCTCAGCGGGGAGCCTGCTTCCTCCTCTCTCTCTGCCTGCCTCTCTGCCTACTTGTGATCTCTCTGTCAAATAAATAAGTTAAATCTTAAAAAAAAAAAAAAAAAAAGATGAATAGATAAATGGACAGCGGCAAGTTCCAGACAATGGAATACCATTCAGCACTCAAAAGAAAGGAGTTATCAGCTCATAAAAAGGCATGGAGAAAACTTCAAAGTGTATTGCTAAATAAAAGAAGCCAACCTGAAAATGGCTATACTGAATGACTCTAGTCATCTAGTCATCTCAGACGACATTCTGGAAGAGGCAGAGATGAGAAGAGGGTTGAATAGACAGCACAGGGCATTGCTGGGGCAGTGAAGCTATTCTGTACGATACTGTAAAGGTGGATACATGTGTCCAAACCCACATGATGAGCAAAAAGCAGAATGAACCCTAGTGTAAACTCTGAACTTGAGTTAATAATGTATCAGTGTTGGCTCAGTTATAAGAAATGCACCACACTAATCAAGATGTTAGCAACAGGGGAAACTGGAAGGGGGAATGAGGCATAGAGGGGAACTTTCTGAGGTTCCCCTTAATTTTTCCAAAAGTAAAATTGCTCCCCAAAAGCCCATCAATTAAAAAAAAAAAAAGTAGTTGTATTACAGTTGAGTAATGCTTAAGCTCCCTAGACCTTCACTTTAGTTTCTTCATCTATGAAATGAAAGAGTTAAACAGGTGACTCTAATGTCCCTGGAGAGGGGGGCTGTCTAGGCAAATAAACGGACTTCCCCTTCCCCCTCTGCCACCCCTCCCATCAATCCCCCAGGGGCGTTAGTAAAGCTATGCCCATCTGCATACTCACCAGCACTCGGGTGGTTTCAGTGTTGTAATGGTGTTCCACAGGCATCCCAGACTAGGACAGCGGGGTGCTCAAAAGGGGAGGATCAAGGTCACTGAGCTGGTTGGAGATGAAGAGGTCACCATCCCTCCCCATGTCAGAAGACAAGACATAAGCTCTGTGCTATAATCTCAGTATGTCGTGCTGAGAAGCTTCCATGAAGGGGAAGAGTTTCCCCAGGGAGAGGTCCTCTGAGCTGTCTCTGCATCACTCTGTCAGCCTGCAGGAGAGAAAGAAGACAGAACAAAGTCCCCACACCAAGGGGACAGCTTGTGCAGAGGTCATAATTCCTAGAAGCCACGAGAGCTAGGCCAGTGTGCCCATGCCCACCCAGCCAAACTCAACCAGAACCAGCAACTCCCAACCTTCTGTTCCCTCCCCCCACGGGCAGCTGAGCCCCACTAGAGCAAACCACACAGCACAGAAACTCGTGTTTCAGATTCAGGATCTCCAACCTCAGCCGGGCCCTCTCGGGTTGCTCGCAAATTAGTTTTTGTTTCTTGGTTTTCTTTACCCCTTTCTCCACAACAGCTTTTACAAACTTTTGCCGACTCTCCTCAACGCTATCTCATGACCTCTCCACACAGCCTTAACAAATGGCAATCTTCCCACAGCTCCTCTGCTACCTTCCCAACTCCCTCCTTCCACCCCATCCCACTGGAAGCTGGGACCCCACTTCTGACTCCTAGGTTCCTTCATCCGGGCCCTGGCTCCATTGCTTCCAGCATTTTCAGCACAATGGATGCCTCCCGTCTTTCTTGGCGACCGAGACAACATCCCCTCCCTTGTCCATGTGCCCTGTGCTGAGGTTATGTCTTCTCCTTTGCTAGCTCCTTTCCTTCACCCATCCTTCAAATGTGTCTATTCCTGGGGCTTCCATCCGTCCGTCAGTTAAATCTCTCCCAACACCCTTCACCTAGATGGTGTCAGCAGCTTTTCTGGCTTCCCCTACCTACATGCTGAAGATGCTAAATATTTTTTTAAAAGAAACTAAGAATTGGATGCTTAATGGATGGTACCACCCAGGTGCCCCTGCAGATTCCTGAATATAAACATCTAAAGCTCACGTCTCTCCTCTGTGCGTCAAATGGGACTACCAGATTCCCACCTGGACAACCTTACTTACTGAGGTGTCTTTCCTCCCTCCACCCCCACTTCTGAGAGTCCAATCCCACCTCCGCCATGGAAGGGACACATCCAGCAAACTTCTTTATACCAGAGAACCCTGACACTTCCTTCCTTAAGCCTGTTCTTCCCCAAGCAGACATAGATATCGGAGTCTCTCTTTAGAATATTGAGTTCAGAGGGGTGCCTGGGTGGCTCAGTGGGTTAAGCTGCTGCCTTCAGCTCAGGTCATGATCTCAGGATCCTGGGATCGAGTCCCACATCGGGCTCCTCAGCAGGGAGCCTGCTTCCTCCTCTCTCTCTAACTGCCTCTCTGCCTACTTGTGATCTCTCTCTCTGTCAAATAATAATATCTTAAAAAAAAAAAAAAAAAAAAAAAAAGAGTATTGGCTGGTTATTTTGTAGAATGTCCTGTTCGGATTTGTCTGATGTTTCCTTCTCATGATTAGATTGAGGTTATGTATTTTTGGCAAGACTAACACAGATATGATGCTGTATTCTTCTTAATGCATCGTATCAGGAGCCCCACGATGGTCAATATTTCTTATTACTGAGGATGTCAACTTTGACCACTCGGTTAAGATGGGGTCTGCTAGGTTTCTCCACTGTAAATTTATTATTTTTCCTTCCTGGTTAATAAACATCTTGTGAGGAGATGCTTTGAGGCAATGCAAATATCCTGTTTTCCATCATATTTGCACCTTACAGTTCTAGTACCCATTGATGTTTAATATGCACCACAGTTTTTAATGTGACATGTTGCCAAGTTGTGCTTTTCTACTTCTCTCATTCCTTCTACATTTGCTAATTGGAATTCTACTGAGAAAGAGCTGTTTTTTTTTTCTGTTGATGTATATGTTTGTTCAATTATTTATTTATATCGGCATGGACCTGTGAACATTGAGTAATGAAATAAATAATAATAGGTATAGGTTAACTGATAGAATTGAGTAAGATAAATGTTCATGAGTTCATACAGAATTAAATAAATAATGAATAAATAAGTACATAAATTCATTCTCACCGTGAATTTCTGTGGGACACATTAAAGTTCAATGGTCAAATATTCTTACTGAGCAAAGTTCAAAAAAATTAAAATCTAAAAACACATAAAATGTATGTAATATGTCAGATATTTTAAAAAATAATAAAATAAGTACCCAGTTAATGAAATAAATATTTCATTATAATTTCACTGTCTATCTTAATATCCTGAATTAGTGTATTACTAGGTTTTTGCAAGTTTTTGAACTGGATTTAAATTAATCACACTGTGGAAGCACCTGGATGTCCTAGTCAAGAGAGCATGCAATTCTTGATCTTGGGGTCATCATTCAAGCCCCACATTGGGTGTAGAGATTACTTAAAGAAAAAATTAAAATAAATTAAAAAATGAAATAAGATAAAAATTTTAAAAATCACATAAAGTCCCAAGTCTGAAGTTTTAAAGTTTAGATGGATGAATTGAAGCTTCTCCTGGTTTCTGATTCTGCTTAGCTGAGGAAGGTCTGAGTATGTAGGTGGAGTTAGGATTTCTTTAGCAGCCACGCCCAGGCTATCTCTGGTGGGAATGAGTGGGGTTCCCTCAGCACCTCAGAAATGGTGGTGACCAACTCTCTCATGAGCCTCATCTTGAAAGTGTCCAAAGAGCTAATATGGTGAACCCAACAGATTAATGGTACAACAGCTACACAATGAACTCCCACGTCTTGTAACAGTTACCACAGGCAAAATTGTATTCCCTGGGTCCTACAACCAGTGCTGTGAAGACCATGGAAGGAGCCCAGAGGATGTGAGGAAAAGAAGACACAGAGCAAGAACATCTTCCATTCTGCCAGGATACCCATCAGGCAATGTTAGCCTGGAATATGGGGTCCACCTAAACTCAGTGGGGTCAAATCTCCCCTTGGAAGGTTTCCTTTGCCACTATACAGGTGCTACATGGAGTGGGGGACACCA
Source organism: Mustela lutreola (assembly GCF_030435805.1). Lineage (NCBI taxonomy): Eukaryota > Metazoa > Chordata > Mammalia > Carnivora > Mustelidae > Mustela > Mustela lutreola. Next base: position 46,136,436 of record NC_081297.1, read on the forward strand.
TGCATGATGTCTCTTCTCTGAGATGATGGATTTGAGACTTCCTTGCCTTCACACTAAGTTTAGCAATTTGCAATCATGGCAGCTCCAGTCTCCTGGTCTTCTTACCTGAAAAACCTTCCTTTCCCAACTACAATGGTCATAACCTCCTAATATCCATTTATTTGAGGGCTCTAGCACCTCCTTAAGCATAAGCACCTCCACCCCTGTTGTGGGCAGACATTTGGGGGAACATCCCACCAAGGGTATCCATTACCTCCTGCTGTGGAGGTACTAAGACCCATGACCTGTCTCCTCAAGAAGACTCCCCCTCATTCCCCATTTTTCCCAAATGGGAGATCACTTTGGCTGAATCCCGAACTAAAGTTGTGGATGATGATTCTGGCTCTCCAGGTACTTCTTAAGACCCTCTTTCTAGATTTTTTTTTTTAATTGTTCAAGGGGCGCCTGGGTGGCTCAGTGGATTAAAGCCTCTGCCTTCGGCTCGGGTCCTGATCCCAGGGTCCTGGGATCGAGCCCCATGTTGGGCTCTCTGCTTGGTGGGGACCCTGCTTCCTCCTCCTCCTCTCTTTCTGCCTGCCTCTCTGCCTACTTGTGATCTCTGTCAAATAAATAAATAAATAAATAAATAAATAAAATTGTTCGGCACTTTAGACGTCATGTCTTTCTGTCATATCTTTTTCAGCAGTGGTGAGATACTGCCCTAGTGGGCTCTCCTTCTGGACCACACCACACTTCTTTCACCATTGTATTAGTTTAACCTGTTTTTTAAGTTAGTCTCTTTATTACAAAACCAAAACCAATCCATCCCTTTCTTTCGTTTTCCAGTGACTGTTTTCTGAACATAATCCCCCAAATGTTTTTTCTTATTGGGTTTCTCATAATGGTATGAAGTCCTTAATTCTGGGTCTGTCCAAAGCAAGCACTGCTTGGACAAATCTTGCACACCCTCACCTTACTGTGTTGGAAAATCCCACCCAGAGGTCTCCTCCTACCAACCCAAGATTCAGTGCAGCCTGGGCTGGTTCTGTCTGTCCTGCCTGGCTGTACTTTACATCTCACTTTTCCTGGGCTGTCTTTGAGAAAACAGATTTCACAAATTTTGCAGATAGTCCTCTAGTCTTAGGGGTCTCTTGGGTCGTGCAGTCAAGTTCGTAGAACGATTTCTTTTTAGAACTTGAAACTGATACTTCTGTTTTTCATTGTAGATTTGTCATATTGGTATTGGTAACCATATCGGTAACCATTTCGAATATCTGTCCCATCTTTCAAGGAGCAGTTACCCATCATTTTTATAATGCACTCTTGCTCTGCTGTCCTCCCGGTAGATCTAAGACAGACACTTCTCAAATTTTCCTGGATCCTGGCTCCCCCTGCAAAATTCATTCCAGTCTGCTTTTCATAAAAATTTGCTTCTCTTCTTCTGTTGGACTTCAGTGGAATCCAAACACTGTTTCTGCCATAGGCTTATCTAAAATATGCCCATCGTTTTAATTTCCTCCTTGAAGAACATTTAACCTTACATTTTCAATAATGTACATTGGTTTTTCTACCGCAAATTTAGACATTAGCATTCTTTTCATGATAAAAGACCTCATTTCTTTCTTTCTTTCTTTCTTTCTTTTTTCTCCTTTCTCTCTCTCTCTTAATAAAATCTACTATCTTTCTGTAAGGGAAGTCACAATTTGGGTCCCTGACATGTAGAGCCACAGTCAGAGTATGTATAAGTAACAAATCTGGAATCACCTTGAGATCACAGAATGGGAGTTTCCCTTGAATTTGTGGGCAAGTTACAGGAATTTAAAGTTAGTTCCTCTGCAGTCCTCTCTCTTGGTCCTAAAGGACATTCAAAGCAGTATAAGAAATAGAACAGAGTTTGAGGTAGTTTATCTCATTTTGCCTAAAGATACCTGTGACTAACTCTCTAAAATGCAAAATTCACTGCTAGTCTGCAAAATTTATAGAATGTCCGTTTATGGTCCTGGCCTCTTGGTTTGAAGATCTTGCTAAGGAACACACTAAAATTATCCCCCTAACACCTAAAAAATAACCTCATGGAAATGCACGCATTTCTCCTTAATCAAATCCTTTCTTCCTTCTTCATCCTTCTTAATGCCTCCTCTTAACCAAATTCTTGCTGTTTCTGGTTGCAAAGTCCAACAAAAAGCTACCCTACTTGCTAGGGTCCAGCCTGCCTCTCTATGCTTGTATTAAAACAACCACTTGTGGGTGACCCACAAAGATGAGGTCCTCCATGGCCCATTCTTGGTACAATCTGATGCCACCTGCCAAGACCACACCTGTTAAAAGCCAATTGTGTTACAAAGCAATGAAAATGAGTGACATACAACTATGCATGACAATATGGGTGATGTCATAAACATAAGTTGAGTGAAAGAATATGGACACAGAGAAGTTCGTAGTGTATGATTGTATTTCTATAAACTACAAAGACAAACAGAAACAATCTTTGTGCTGTCAGAAGTCAGAATGGTATTTGGCAGGTAGTAACTGGCCTGGTGGGGTTTCTGGGGTGCTGGTAATGTTCTTTTTCTTTATCCAGGGGCTGGTTACATAAGAGTGTTCAGTTTTCAAAAATTCATCACACTGCCCACTTATGATAGGTGTACTTCAATAAAAATTTCATTTTTTAGGAAAGCTAATAGCACAGCTACCAAAAACAGCCAAGTGACATCATGGAAACACTACTACCAGTTGCCAAGCTCAAACCCCACTGTCCCTGTTGCAAAGGCCTTGTCTCCTAGCCATGCCCAAAGTCCCCATCCACATATGCTCTGTGGTCCAGACATGAAAGTTGTTATCCATTGTTCAATGTTCTCTACTCCTTAATGAGATGTTAGGTTTGGAGGAGTAGAGTGGGTTGAATTGTGTCCTCTAAAATGATATGGCCAAGTCTTAACCCCAAATATTTATGAATATGACCTTTGTCGTTGTAATTAAGTTAAAGATCCTGAGATGAGATCATCTCCAATTTATAGTACTTCCTAAATCCATTGACGAGTGTCCTCATAAGAAAAAGAAGAGGAAGGTTTGAGACACAGACACAGAGGAAGAGCTACAGGGAAGAAGACCATGGGAAGATGGAGGCAGAGGGATGACGTCACGAACCAAGAAACACCAGAAGAAACTAGAAGACGCAAGTAAAGATTCTCCCTTCGAGCCTTCAGAGGGAGGGTGGTCCTGCCAATCTTTTGATTCCAGATTCGTGACCTCCAGAACTGTAAGAGAATACATTTCTATTGGTTTAAACCTATCAGCTTATAGTAATTTGTTATGGTAGGCTTAGGAAACTAATACAGGGGGCCAAATATGTAACACTCCCTTTTCCGGGCTCCAGTTCTAAACTCAGAGAGTTTATACTCAAACAAACAGATGTCAGAATTCTGTCTTGATTACTGATAAAGCCATTATGGATGACATGATTAAAATCATGCCAAATTATCCTACTAATAACTGCCTGAGAATGGAACTTATTCCTCTACATGACAGACCTCCCTAGCAGGAGCATAATCTGCCCTAAAATGTTTAATGTTGAGCCAAGGAGAGGGAAAGATCACATTTATCCAAAAGATGCTCAATATTTATTTAGAGGTGCTAGGTGCTTCCTGGGGGAAGGCAGTAAAGACACTGTCTATCAGAGAAAGACAAATATGTATGATCTTACTTATAACTGGAATCTGAAAAAGCCAGACTTAACAGAAACAGAGTGGTGATTACCGGCGACTGGTGGGTGAGGGAAGTGGGAAGATGTTGGTCAAAGGCTACAAATTTTTCAGTTACAAGAAAACGATTTCTAAGAATCTAATATGCAGCATTAGTTAATAGTTTATAGTTAATAATGTTGTTAATAATATTAAAATTAAGTAATAGTTAATAATATTGTATTATATTCTTGAAAGTTGCTAAGAGAGTAGATCTTACAAGTTCTTAACACGGGTGCACACATGCACATACACACAAACACAGCAATTCTGGGACATGGTAGAAACTTTAGCAAATGCTATGGTAGTAATTCTTTTGTAACATATAAGTGTATCAAATCATGTATAAGACTTCCACAATGTTACATGTAAATTCTACCTCGATAAAGCTGGTGGCAGAGGGAGGGGAGATGCTGTCCACCACTCTGAGTAATTCAGCTCTGGCCCCATACCTGCACACCCCTAAGCAAGAAGGAGCTGAAAACAAGAGTCCGCCCTTATCCATGGGGGATTCATCCCAAGCCCCCCAGTGGATGCCTGAAAGTGCAGATAGTACCAGAGTCCCCTATACACTATTTTTTTGTCCTCGTATACATACCTATGATAAAGTTTAATTTATAAATTAGGCACCCCAAGAGATCCATACCAATAACTAATAATAAAATAGAACAATTATAACAATATACTGCAATAAAAATGATATGAACATGGTCTGTCTATGTCAAAGTGTCTTACTGTACTTACGTACTCACCCTTATTCCTCTTGTGACGATGCGCAAGGAGCCAACAGCGACCTGGTGGGCCAAGGGAGGTGAAATGGCGTAGGCACTGTGCCGTAGCGTGGAGGCTGTGTTGGAAGAAGGATCATCTGCTTCCGGACGGCTGTTGACAGAAACTGCAGAAAGCACCACTGTGGACAGCAGGGAGACTATTGTCGTCAATAACCCCTTCCGTGAAGGCAGATGAGAGCCTGTTAGTTGTTACTTGGTCTTTGGTTATGTTCTTTGGGCCTTTACCTACACAAATATCCACCAAGTGGTTTATCAAAGTATTCTCACCGTATATACTACTGTGCCTCTGATGTGTCAGTGTTAAAAATCAATCGATCGATCAATCAATCAATCAATCTGTTTTGTTCTATGTCAGTGATGTTGTAATCCCTTTCGCAAAACGTAGTCCCTTACCGAGGCTTGCCTGGCTTGTCCCCAGTCCTGCTCTGCTGTGGAAACCAGGGGAAAGATATTCTCTGTAAGGTGATACAATGTCATTTTCATTCTGTAGGACAGAGAACAGGCTGGACATGACTCCCTGTCTGAAGGCTTACCGTGACAACAAATTTCCACTCCTAATGGTAACAAGGTAACCAGACCCAAAACACAGATGTGACAAACAGCAGGTCAGTGTCCCTTCTGTCTAAGGACCCCAGGGGTCTATCACTCTCCCCGGTAGCTGTTCTTAGGACTAATCTCGATGCTCCACACTGGACCACCCATCCCAGACAGCCCTCCATGTTCCAGAATTGTTTTCCCCTCTTTTGAGGGCATTCCCACTTCTTCTCCTAGCTAATTATCTGGGCAAAGTCTGGGTAACAGTTCGTCCCCTCTGAGGGGCAATATTAATGACAAACATGCATTCTCTCTCGCAGGAATATGTGTATTTTGAAAGAAGGCAATTGATGATAGCAAGTCCTAAAGTCAATGTTGCAATTTTTGTCAGCGAGCGTGAATAGAAAGATCATCTTACAACCCTCAGATCATGTTGGGTGGGGGAGCACCAGCTCTGTCATGCCTAAAAGGGGCTGTTTGGAACATCTGTCACTCGCTGTAAGATGTGGAGGTCCCCGTAGGAAGTCCTACTTTCCATCCCTTGGACACATGATGGGTTGTAGGAAAGAGAAGACACTGCACTAGAAAGGCAGGTAGAGTCCCAGTGCTCCATAGGAGGGAATTTGCACTTTCTTGCTATAGGTGAGAGGGAGTAGCCTGGTCAGACTGGCATTTTAGCCAAAGTACTCCACAGCAGTGTGGAGAATGCGTATGGCCGAGCCAGCAAGCCCAGCTGGAAAGTCGTGGTGGGAATGATGTGAGAGATAATGAGGCCTGGAACTAAGGCCAAGTCGGTGTAGAAGGAGAGAAGAGGAAGGGTTCAAGAATACCAGGGAGATTAAATAAGCAAGCCCAGATGGGACACCTGGGTGGCTCAGTGGGTTGAGCCTCTGCTTTCAGCTCAGGTCATGATCCTAGGGTCCTGGGATCAAGCCCCGCATTGGGCCCTCTGCTCTACCTACTTGTGATCTCTCTCTCTGTCAAATAAATAAATAAAATATGCAGCCCAGGGACTGCCATCACTAGTAGCTGGGGGTCCCACCTCTCCCTCCTCCCTTGACCTTCATCCCGTCCACAATAAAGGCACTATGTCACTCCTATGCATTAAAACCTCAGGGGGCCTCAAAAAGGGGTACTGTTTGAAACATTGGTGTCCGTGAAGCCTTTAACCAAAGCATCAGGTTGGGGACCCCCCTCCCTTTCTGTTTCATACATGTTTCTGTTAAGGACAAAACTCGGTTTTAAAAATGGGATATTTTGGCCAATGATGGGATGTTCTCAATTCAGCTGTTCTGTAGAATGGGACTGGACTGATCGTGATTTTCATTGAATGAACTCTTCCGTCCCACTCATGCCAAAGATTTCGTCTCTTCTGAGGGGCAGTCCTGTGAGAGCAAAGACCAGAGAGCCTCAGTGGAGGACGTAAAAGGTGCCACCTTTATCTTTCATCCACATGACACACTGACGGTGGGTCCCCTTGCTGTTTCTTCCACTCTCTATCTGGAATTCAGAAGTGACGATGTTGTCAAAAGCATTCCTCAAATGGGGAAGTGACAGCGAGCTCTTTCTGATAGAAAGCTGTCTGGTTTGGCTGACTGGTATCTAGTAAATATTTTCCACAAATTGAGGGAGATAAATTTGTGCTACCAAGGTTCTCATGAAAATTGAGTTAAAGCAAGTGACAAAATAAAAGCATTTTAACTCCAAGATGTATTAGCAAAGAAGTTAATGAACAATTCTATTTCCTGAAGCTGAGTTTATCTGTTTGAGCAAGTTGCTTTTAAATGAAAGAGTCACAGGTATAATTTACAGTCATTTAACATGTCAGAGTAAAGCCTTCTTAGCAAAATTTCCAGAAATTGAAAGCAATGACATTAGTATCTGAATGACAAATCCAGTCATAAGTCAAAGGGCTTTTATTTCTTTGTTTTCAACAAATTGGTGGGGGACATAGATTACCAGCTGATAAATCACCAGCTGACAAAACAGTTTTGATGACACATCACTATGTGATATTTTGGCAAAGAACATGGAATGCGTTTGAAGACTCGAGTGACTTTGCCATATGAACACCTGCCCCCTTGTCGTCTACTTTTCATGTGAATAAAATGTCCATGAAAGTGAAACGTAAAAATGGAATTGATGTTGAATCACCTAAGTAATATTCATCCACGGATACAGGGGCTGATTGAGAATAAAAATTTCTGATTAATTGCCGATTTTACCGAAGTTTACCATTTATGAAATAATTATAAAAATAAGCATACTGTGTAAAATCTGAAAGAAAATTTCATTGATCCATAAAACATGATCAATAAAACGTTTTCAGCCATAAGAATAGTCTTGTTTAGATAAAATCCTGTGGGGTTCAAGGAGAAAAGAGAACTAGGTAAAGCTTTTGCCCTTTAAGAGCTTAAAAATGTATTTTTTAAATGAATGATGATCTGGGTCAAGTAGCTAGATTCTCTTTTGTATTTAAAGGGATACAACCAGGTGTATTTGTAAATATCCATGAAATGTCAACAGGGCAAGAGTTACAACGTTGACAACTCTTTAAAGCTATGGTGAGAAATTCTGGGTGCTTAAAATGGGTGGTTTTCAAACTTAGGTTGGAAATTATTTTAGGGGGTTGCAAAGGGGGCCAGCTGCTGTCCCACCAAGACAGCGCGCCCCTAGGGCTGTCTTGCCGTGTCCCTGCAGGGTGACGTGCCCGCTCCTTGCTGGAGTCCCACCGCTGTCCCCGGGTGCGAAGCAGAACAGCGCCCCCCACTCCCCTCACTTTCACACCCTTTTCAAGAGAACGTTTTCCTCTGCGACGCCCCAGCCGGCTGATTTGTCACCACTTCCAAGGCCGGCTAAGGGACCGACCGCGGAGAAGACTCCAAGCCCTTGTGCGGGGGCGCCCCCTTCCCCGCGGGCGCACCCCAGTCGGCCCCCGCGCGCCCTGCCCCGGCGCCCGGCCCGCTGCGGGCGGCCAGCCCCTCTCTCTATTATGTAATCTAGCCCCGCCAAGCCAAGCCCGGCCTTCCCGCGCCGCGTGCATTTCCGTCCGCTCTCGCCTTTCATCCGCCGAGGGCCCGGGAGGGAGAGGATGTGACCTCATCCGCGTGGCATCTGAGCCCACGGGTACCCCCGGGCTCCCACCCAGGCCCCTGTCTGCATGCGGGAGGGGCGCGCCCACCCCGGGGCCTCGGCTTCGAGGGAGGGGGCGCAGCAGTTGTGAGCAAGGGCAGACAGGAGCGGAAATGGACTTGGCTATACGTTTGCTTTCTGTAAAACGTTCCCCAAACCGGAATGCCGTGCACAGAGCTGCACACACACACACACACACGCTCACACACACGCTCACACACACGCTCACACCCGCAGGGCTCCTCGCGCCCTCCCCCCGCCCCCCGTTCCCCCCAACTCAGAAGGCCTGAATGAAGGCGAAAGCAGTCTGGAAGACAGAAGGAAACCCTCCGAACCCCGAAGTCGCCCTGGGAGGATGGGACCAACAGGGTTAGGAGGCCCATCTCGAGAGCTCCTACTCTATTCCTGGCTCCCCATGGCTGTACCTCGCTCTTTTCTCCTGCCCCCAAAGAAAACATGCTCTCTCCTTCAGACGGTGCCTGGATTTTCTATATATATTGGAGCTTAATTCCTTTGGGGTCTTCAGGGTTTCCAATCTTCCAGAATTCTTGGCTTGAATACAAGTACCTTATGGAAGAGTCACACACACACACACACACACACACACACACACACACACACACACTTCTGAGGAAACCGGACTGGAGCAAAGGGATGAAGGAACAAAGCTTAGAAGGAGAAGGTTGCTGGGGTTGTCCCTCTTCCTCTCAGAATCATTCCCCAACCCCAGGCATGGTTTGCAGGGATGACTGAATGTGCAGCTCCCTCCCCACTCCTCCTTAGAATCCTGCCAAAGGTGGGGCTCCCATCTGGGTCACTGAGAGAATGTCCCTGACTTGTGGGATGCCCACCCCACCCCACCCCTTCCACCCCAGCCAAGTTTGCAGAGGCAGCTTTACCCCTAGATATGCTTCCTGTTAGTCACCCAACCACAGTTAATACAAAATAATGAATATAGCCAAATATAGATATAATAATGAAATATTGAATAATGAATATAGCCAAAGCTGCTGATGTCCATCTCAAATGCTTTCCTCCTGTCTTCCCAGCACACACACATGTCCACCACCCTCACCACCATTCACCTCACAGACTCATAACACCATTCAGGCCTTTATCAAGGAGGTGCCTTCCAACCACATCATCTAGAGTTCCCCACCCTCTGCCACCTTGTCTCCTATCTTGCCCTGCTTGTCTTCTTTCAAAAACTTGTCTTTATTGGATCGTATGGATTTATTTACTCTTTTATTGTCTGAGCAGTATCATCACCTTCACCACTCAGTCCCCAGGAGTGGAATCCACGAGTGAAGGGACCTTGGCAGTCTCACTTAGCATTTGTATACCCCAGAATGAGCCTGGCACTCCTGTAGGTACAGATTTGTTGACTCAGTGAAGGAAGGGAGAAATGTTAGGCTTTGGTGATGCCTGGTGCCCTCTGAATTCCTCTAGGTGAAAGCATTTTGCATTAAATTGTTACTTATAGGGGGCACCTGGGTGGCTTAGTGGGTTAAGCCGCTGCCTTCGGCTCAGGTCATGATCTCAGAGTCCTGGGATCGAGTCCTGCATCAGGCTCTCTGCTCAGCAGAGAGCCTGCTTCCCCCTCTCTCTCTCTGCCTGCCTCTCCATCTACTTGTGATTTCTCTCTGTCAAATAAATAAATAAAATCTTTTTAAAAAAAATTGTTACTTATAATGTAACGTACATATTATATAAAATATATATAATCACATATACATATACTATACAGATATAAAACATATAATTACCAGCGTCTGCCTTCTGTACTAGACTGCGAGCCACCTGAGGGTGTTCACGTTGTCTGAGCCCTCCCTAGAGCTCAATTCCTAGCCCAGTACGGGACAGAAAGAAAATACTCAAGAGTCTGTTGACCTGTTTTGTTTGCTTCGTGATGACAAGCAAAAGCAAAACATTGTGTTTTACCCACGAGGAAAGCGATCAGTCTTACGTGCGTAAAGCTCTTGAGAGCCTACTGAGTTCTTCCGTGTCCATTTCACTCCCACAGCTCCAAAAATTAAGCATGGACTAGCACTGTTCCACTTCACAGGTGACCAAACTAAGTCCCAAAAGGTTGAGTGCTTTGTCCGGGGCAAGCATTGGTAAGAAAGGAGCATGGAAATCTCCAGCAATACTAGTGGAGTTGCCTGCTGCTTCTTTCAGTGCTCTCAGATTTGCTTTATGTGTTTGGAAATTCTGTTACCACAAATCCTTTTAACCTATAGAATTAGGGTGGACTCATGCTACCTCCCCTCATGGCTGTCCCTCCAAGCTTTCTATTGGGGTGGGTTTGCTTATCCCACAAGACGCAGGGCAAAACGTCATTTCCTCTTATTATTTCTTGAGCAAAAATCAACACTTCCGCAACTGTATTCCTGTTGTACCTGACATGCACATTTATCATAGGTCTTAACGCTTTCCTCCAGTGTGCATGTTAACTTAGTACTCAGCCTTACCGCCATAGTTAAGACGGAGCAGAAGAGCTCATGCCCCATCTAAAGGAACAGCTCATACTCAGCCCCAACATATTGTGGCCATGCAAGAATGGTGGGAGGAGGGGTGCAAATGTATATTCCAATTTTTCAAAAGAATCTGGAAACCTGGACTTTTATGAGAAATTCTCTGATTTTAAATATTGGCTCAACTTAAAAAAAAAAAATACTGCATATGCCAAATAAAACACACCTGTGGTTTTTAATGGGCCAATGGGTAGCCAACCTGGGAGCCCTGGGTTAGGATGTATATGAAGTGTGAGGCTGGACGTGGCTAGCAATGGGCCAAAGTAGAGGCTGGTATGAGAGAAAAGTTCTGAGGTTGTTGACCAAGGAGACCAAACGGGAATGAGAGACCACTGAAAGGCTTTAATTGACCATGAGGTTTGTATGTGAGAAGGATCACTCTGGCTGCAACATGGAGAACCAATGGAAAGGAATCAGCAGTGTTAAGGAGGAAGACCAGTTTGAAAAAAAAAAAAAAAAAAGAAAGAATGAAAGAAAGAAAATGATCGTGATAACCCAGGAGAGACACATGGCTTGGTCTTGGTGGTGACACTGGAGAAGAATGGAAATGGAAGCATTTGGAAGATAGTCCGGATCTAGAATCACAGGATTTTCTTCCTGATTGGCTGTGAAAGGTGGGGCAAAAAGAATAGGTAAGAGTCATGTGTAGGTTTCTGGCTCAGACAACCAAATGGGTGTTAATGTCACTTAACAAGAGAGAAAGCACAAAAGGAGGAGCAGGTCTGGGGGAAAGGTGAGTTCTTCCATTTTAACCATGCTGAATTTAAGGTTCCAGAGATAGCTCCAAAGGAAAATTTTAGTGGACAATTGGATTTTGATGAAAGAAATTTGTGTTAAAAAGACAGATTTTAGGGTTACTGATGGGTCATCATAAAGCCATGAGGGAGAGTGGGCTGAGGACAGAGAAGAACCCAAGACAGAAGCCAATTCTGTGGGCAACTTTGAGGAATTGCATATAGATCAAAGAACAATCAGAAAAGAAGGAGAAAACCAGCCAGGTGCTGGAAAGTGGTCTCATGGGAGCCAGAGAAAGAAGCGTTTCCTGGAGCAAGTGGACAGCTGTGTCAGATGTTGTGGGATGTCGAATAAGAAGAGAACTAGAAAGTGTCCATAGATTAGAGACTTACAGGTGCAGAGTCATCTTGGGGACAAGAGTTTCACTGAGGTGACTGGAATGAAACCCAGCTTACAGGGCACTCAGGAGTAAATGAGACATGAGAAACAGGGTCCAATGAGTTTAGGCATCTCTTTCAAAAATGTTGGCTGTGAAGGGACAGAGAAAGATATGACCAGAGAAGGACATGGGATTGAGGAAAGGTTTTTATATAGAGGAGAGGGTTGAACATATTTCAAATTTATGAGAAGTCTTCAGAGGTGGAGGAAGAAGTTGAAGAAACAAGAGAGAAGAAAAGTTATCAGTAGCCCCAAAGTGGCTAAGAAGGCAGGAAAGATAGACTCTCGAGCAAATGGAGAGAGATCACTTTAGACCCACAGCTGGAAGAGGAAGAGTTGCCGGCTCAGTGTCCATAGTGAGCTCCATCTGAGGGCTTTTCCTTTTTCCTTCTCAAGTCAGAGTAAGGGTGGAAGTGGAGGTATTCTGAGAGTTGAGGGAAAGCAAATAACCTTTGGAGCCATCTGGAAAGAAAGTGAAAGTCTGGCCCTAGTTCCCACATTTGGTAAGTTTGGGATTATTGGTGTGCTCTAGTGATTCCTCCTTTGTGCAAAGGGCAACTAGATTTCTCACCAATAGTCCACAGCATTGGTGGGTCCTTCCCACACCTTGCAGAAAATGTTCTGGACTGTGCTTTGGAGGCCTAAGAAGTATCCCAGCCCCACCATTCACCAACTTGGACTTAAGGTAAAAACACCGAGGCATGAAAGGAGAGGTTGTGTTTGAATACTATGTGCTAATGCTTTATCCTGAGTACTTGGCCCCCAGCACTTCCCCTTGGTCCCAGGTGCTAGCACTTTGCCCAGAACTTTAGTGTTCATTCAGTCTCCAAGTGGTGACCACTCCCACATATCCAGTAGAAGTACTTCCCCATTTTCCACGTCCAAATCTTTCATTTTCAAGATTGGGCTCCATCTTGCTAATTCACCCCCTCTCAACAACTTTAGGAAGAGAATGAGAAATTCTCCTCTGGCCTCCTCTTTGTATACCCTGTCAGGCAGCAAGGTCAAGGGAACACCACAAGAGTCAGGCAACATGGGGACCAAAGCCCAAGGCCATGTTGCCTGCTGAATGGTTCCACAGATTCTTCTCTCTGATCTTTCACATTTGAATTTGGACAGATATTTTGTTCTTCAGAGGGCTGGTGAGAACCTGCTACACAGGTCACATCATTCTCTGGCCTTCAGAAGAGGAACACCTAGAAGATTCCAGATAAATGAACAACTTAACCTGCAACCCTCTGCTTTGCAAGAAAGACATCTTAACCACTCTGTCTCTTGCTAAAGTGAAAACTCTTTTTTTTTTTTTCATCCTCTCTCTGTGCACAGAGAAGTTTCCCTTTGGCCCTTACCCCGACTTTAAAGATTTGCCTCACACCTCAGCCTTCTGGTCTCCTGTCTATTTGCCCATGATCCCTTTGCATTTTGTTTCGGTCCACCAACAATAGTAATATTACCATGTAACAAAATGGGAAAACACGGATTTTCCAGAATTTCTCTTAGGAAAGAATAGTATTATTTGACAGATTCTTGGGCCCGTGGGCAAAACCACGAGTGGAACTCTTTGGCACAGGTCAAAAGAAGAATTTGCTATTGTCCGTCGTTCAGAGCAGATGAAGAGAAAGAAGGAGAGAAGGGATGAAGATTTTCCCAACCCCAAATCCTCATTTGAAGTATCTCTTGGGTTGCTCAGTTTGTTAAGCATCTGTCTTCAGCTTGGGTCATAGTCCTAGGGTCCTGGGATCGAGCATGCATGGGGCTCCTTGCTCAAGGGGAGCCTGCTTCTCCCTCTCCCTCTGTTCCCCTACTCCTGCTCTCTTGATCACTGTATCTCTCTATATATCTCAAGTAAATAAATTTAAAAATCTTAAAAATTAAAAAAAAAAAAAAACCTCACTCAAAAAATATTTGGATCAGACCGGATATTTTTACAGAAATACAGAGACACTAGATTGCTAAAGCAGAAAAATATGACCAATATCAAGATTCTAAGGGAAGTCATTAGTCACCTATTGCATAATACGTTACCCTAAAATGTAGTAGTTTAAAACAGCACTTTGTTTTATTAGCCCTATTTTCTAGGAGTCAGAATCCAGGCATGGCTCAACTGAGTCCTTTGTCTCAGGGTCTCTTATAGTCCAGCTGTGATCAAGGTGTCGTTCAAAGCTGGGGTATCATCCACAAGGTCCCCTGGAGAAGGATTCCCCTCCAAACTCACATAATTGTTGCCAATTGTTCCCCTCTCTGGTTGTAAACTAGAGGCCACCTCCGTTTCTTGCCACATGGGCCTCTCCAAAATGGTGACTCGAGGTGGGAACACCAACCAGGAGGGCCATGGTGTCTAACAGCAAGGCAGAAGTCATGATCTTTTGTAACATAGGCAGAGAAGGGACATCCCGTTGATTTTGCCATACTCTGATCAAAGAAAGGCAAACTACCAGGGCCAACCTTGGCTCAAGGAGAGGGATTTCATCCAAGGACTCAACTACCAAGAGCTAGGGATCCTGGGGGCTACATTTAGAAGTCCACTTCGCACAAGTACGTTGTGGATTTTCACAGGGCTGTGGAACAGGGGTTCAGACCATGTCTTAGAGAGGCAGCGTGGCCAACACTGGGCTTTGAGAGAGCCGCCGCTAATTCACACAAACGATGTACCAGTCGCTATGCTAAGCTCTAGCCCCACACTTTTTGAATGTGCAAAATACTGTTACAGATTTAGGGTCTCCACTGTCCAGATTTAAGAAACGAAGTGAGGGTAAGTCATTTGTCTGGGGTCGCAGAGCCAGCAAATGGTGGAGCCGAGATACAAGCATGGGACCGTTTGCCTCAGACTGATGCCCTGTAGACTCAGTTTACCTCCAGACACCAAAATCAAGATCAGCGAAGAATGCATTTGGCTTTTCTCTCCAACAACCAGGACTTCAGTAAGAAAGGCTTAAATAAAAGCTCTTAGGACAGGTAGGGCCAAAGTCGTCTCCTTTTGTGACTTTTTCTCTTTATTCAAGAAATAAATCTTCTCCAAACAGATTTGCACGTTCAACTCTGATTAGAAATGGTGTTAGCCTGTACGTGCTAGTGGCAAGAGGTATAGGGAGAGCTAGAATTTCAGCTTTCCAACGTCTATTAAAGAAGGAAAAGAGGGATGCCTGGGTAGCTCCATTGGTTAAGTGTCTGCCCTAGGCTCAGGTCATGATCCCCATGGTCCTGGGATCAAGTTGTGCATCAGGCTCCCTGCTTCTCCCTCTCCCTCTGCTACTGTCCCTGCTTGTGCTTTCTCTCTCTCTCTCTGACAAATAAATAAATAAAATCTTAAAAAAGAAGAAGAAGAAGGAGGAGGAGGAGGAGAAGGGGAAAGGAAACAGGACGATAAATGGGTTGGAGCTAGCCAGTTCATACCCTGTTCCCAGCTTTGTACACATTCAATTCATTCCAGATCTCCCTGTCCCCACATTAAGGATGAAGAAATAAGTGCAATTAAGCCTCTTCCCCTCCCCTTTCCTTTCTCCATCTCAAGATTTACTTATATTATTATTCCTACATTGCCAAATTGATAGCCTTTACACTCTCTTCTGATATTGTAATTTGCACAAATTTTTAAAAAGCTTTATTCATTTTTAGAGAGAGAGAATGGGGCAAGGGGGTGGAGGGACAGAAGCGGAGGGAGAGAGAGAATCTCAAGGAGACTCCCCGCTGAGCGCAGAGCCTGACGTGGGCTCTATTCTATGATCCTGAGATCATGGCCTGAGCCTAAACCAAAAGACGATGCAACTGACTGACTCACCCAGATACCCCTGAAATTGTAATTCGAATACTTTTTAAATTGTCATTCTGTATTTAAATATTTTTAACATGGCTTTCCCATTTATCTTTTTGTCACCAAGTGTTAGGTTAAACTATATGAAATTGCCCATGTTGGACCATTTTTGCCCGAGAAAAATGTGAATTTAATATGCTCAATCTAACGGTCAAGAGGATTTTAAAAATATCCTTCAGAGCCTTCAGATAAAATGAAAGTTTTTGTGCAACACGTTTTCCTTGAGATTTGTAAATCCTCCTTTGCTTTTTCCTAATGTTAGGATGCTGTTGAAACCTCAGACCAACCTGATATTATTTTCTTCATAAATGACTAGCATTCCTGTTTAGAATCCCACAGGATTATTTATTACTTTTATCTTTCTTCATTTAAAAAATTCTTAATCCTAGAATTCCAGTAGCTTTACTGAGATACATAATAGTTTTGACAGTTCATTATCAAAGATTTACTTGGAATACAATTACAATCACACATTTAAGTCTTTTGAAAAACATTTTCACCTATGATCTATTTTTTATTTTTTATTTTCATTTCCAACATTCTTTTTCCTTAAAGAAACCGACCATTTGCCTGCCTGGGTGGCTCAGTCAGTTGCCTTCAGCTCGGGTCGTGGTCCCAAGGTCCTGGGATTGAGTCCCAGGTCAGGCTCCCTGCTCCGTGGGCAGTCTGCTTTTTCCTCTCCTTCTGCCTGTCACTGCCCTTGCTTGTGCTCTCTCTCTGTCAAATAAATAAATAAGAATCTTTAAAAAAAAAAACAAAACTGTTAATTTGTTGGATAGTCCTTATCTTCCTTATCGGTCATTTTCCCTCATATCCTTAATCTTTTTAGATTTTAATTATTATTTTTTAAGATTTTATTTATTTATTTGATAGACAGAGATCACAAGTAGTCAGAGAGGCAGGCAGAGAGAGAGGAGGAAGCAGTATCCCCGCTGAGCAAAGAGCCCGATCTGGGGCTTGATCCCAGGACCCTAAGATCATGACTTGAGCCGAAGGCAGAGGCTTTAACCCATTGAGCTACCCAGACGCCACTTAATTATATTTTAATGTTAATTTTCTATTTCACTGACTGTTTTCACCACTATTTTTTCTTCCTTCTATCATTCTTCTAAGATAAAATTAATATGCTGACCATATAGGATATAAAGTTTTCCAAGGCTCTTGGAATAAGAAAAGAATATAAATATAAACTTGCCCAGATTT
Source organism: Mustela lutreola (assembly GCF_030435805.1). Classification (NCBI taxonomy): domain Eukaryota; kingdom Metazoa; phylum Chordata; class Mammalia; order Carnivora; family Mustelidae; genus Mustela; species Mustela lutreola. The sequence continues at coordinate 46,153,333 of NC_081297.1, forward strand.
TTATAAGTATAAATATTAAAATGTCTAGAGTAATCTTCTAGAATATATGCATAGTATAAAACATCCAAAAAATGGAAATATATATATGTTATATATATATAACTTATATTACATATATGTAATCTATGCTTATTACTAGATACAAACCAAAAGCATAAAAATGAAAGATTAAATGTAAAGAAATGGAAATAAAATTTAATAACAAAAACTAATTGATAAATCAAAAATAAAGGAAGAGAGGAGGAACAGAAAGTAAATGTGACAAATAAAATAGCAAGAGAATAGAATTAAATACAATCACATCAGTGGTTATATTAAGTATAAATACACTGAAAACAACAATTGAAATGTAGAGATTTTCAAATAGACTAAAAAAAGTAACACAACTATGTGCTGTTTACAAGAGGCATACTTTAAATATATGAGCACAGATAGGCTGAAAATAAAGAGATGGGAAAAGATATAGCATGCACAATTTAACCTAAAGAAAGCTGGTTATAATTTTATATATATACTAATATATATATAAATATATATAGCTGGGTTTCGTTATATTAGCAGCAGAGAAAACTAAACTTTAAGACAAAAAATTATTTCCAAAGTTAAAGAAAGGCATTAAAGAATTATAAAAAAGGTCAATTCATCAGGAAGACATAACAATCCAAAGCACACCTGCACCTAATAATAGAGCTCCAAAAAATGTGAAGCATAAGTGTACAGAACTGAAAGCGGTCGGGGGATAGAATAAACAGACAAAACCCCAGTAAAACCGGAAAAAAAAAAAAAGGCTATAAAAGATTTGAACAACAGTTTTATTCAACTTGACCCAGTTGGCATGTCTTGGACACTATATGCAACAACTGTAGAATATTCATTCTTCTAAATACACAAGGAATATTTACTAAAACACACTATATGCTGAACTAAAAGACAAATATTCATAAAATGTAAAGAACAGAAATCATATAAGTATGATCTCAGGCCACGACAGGATTAAACTAAAAATTAGCCATAGAAAACAGAAAAATAATGGAAAAACTTTAAATGTTTGAAAATTAAACAATATATTTTTCAAAAATTCATGAGTCAAAGAAGAAATTAGGGGAAAAAATTGGAAAATATTTTAATTGAATAATAATGTGAATAGAATGTAAAAATTTGGGAAGCAACTAAACTAACACTTAGAAATGTATAGCTTTAAATGCATCCATTTCAAGGAACTAGAAAAAGAAATGTAAATGAAATGCAATGAAAAGAAGGAAATAATACAGGTAAGAACATAAATTAAGAAGTGAGAAAACAGATATATAAAAATATAGAACAAAGATGAGTAAGATTAATAAAGCCCCAGCAAGACTGATCAAGAAGAAAAACAACACAAATAACCAGTATCAGGAATGAAAAGGAGATATTATTTCAAACTATAGATACTAAAGAAAAATGGAAGGATATTATGCTGATTACTTTAAGCCAATAAGTTGGATGACTTACATGAGTGGATAATTTTTTTGAGAAACACAGCTCACTGAATCAGACACAAGAAGAAATAGAAAATGTGACTAGCTCTAGATGTATTAAAGTACTTGTAAAGAGAAATCTTGTAAAGAGAAAACTCCAGGTGCTGAAAATTTTACAGTGAAATTCAAATTTGTTCAGTAAAAAGGTAATGCTTCTCAACTAATTTTCTGAAGCTAAAAATAACCCTGCTACTAAAACAAGAGAAGGACATTACAAAAAAAGAAAATTCAAACCAATATCCTTTATGAACATACACACATTAAAAAGTCCTCATAAAAGTATTAGCGAATCAAATTCAGCAAGATGTGAAAAGAATAATATATTATGAGTGGGATTTAGGGTAGGAGGAAAGATGAGATCAACATTTGAAAAACAGCATATATCACATTAAGAGAATAAAGGAAAAAATAGTATGATCATTTTAACACAGTAAAAAAATCAAAATATTTTATTAAATTCAGTATCTAACCATAACCAAAAAATTGAGAATAAATAAGAACTTCTTTAATGATAAGATATCTCCTAAAGACTGATTAACATGAAACTTAATAGTCAAATATTGAATACTTTGCTCTAAGAACAGGCTAAGATGTCCAATCTCACACTTCCATTTAACATTATACTGGAGGTCATAGTCAGTGCAATGAGGAAGGAAAGAGAAATAAAATGCATAAATATTAGAAAATAAAAAATTAAATTTTATCTATGAAAGCAGACATAGAAAAAATCTAAAGAAATCTAAAAACAGACTGCTTTAACTAGCAAATGAATTTAGCAAGATCATTGGTTAATATACATAAATTAATCGTATTTATATGTATCTATATATACTATATTTATATATAGTTATATACTTATATATCTTCTATATACTAGCAGTGAACAGTTGGAAAATAAAACTAAAAAATAGAATCATTTGCCACAGCTTCCCCCAAAAAAATCAAATTATTGGGAACGAATATAACAAAATATGTGCAAGAGCTTTACACTGATAATTTTTAAATATTTTTGAGGAACAAGAAAAGAAGACTTAAGTGAATGTAGGGATATCCCACGTTCATAGCTTGGGATGCTCATTATTGTTAAGATGTTAGTTTGTCCCAAATTGATCTATGCATCTCCAGATTCAGTACAATCTCAGTCAAAATCCCAGTAGCCTTTTTGAAGAAAACAACATGTTTATTCTAAAATGTGTACCCATTGGCAAGATGATTTTGAAGGGGAAAGAAAAATTGGAGAATTGATACTGTCATATTTCAGGACTATATAAAGTTATAGAGGTTAAGACAGTGTAGTATTGTCATAACAAACAGTGAAATAGAATTGAGAAATCTAGAAATGAAACCACACGAATACAATCGCTTGATTTTTGAGAAAGGTGCCATTATGACTCACTGGGAAGAACAAGAACTTCTCAATTAGTGGTTCTAGAACAACTGGATTTTCATATAGAAAAAAATTATGTATGACTCCCATTTCATAGCACACACAAAAGCTAATTAAGATGAATTATAGGAGCACGTGGGTGGCTCCGTCAATTAAGCATCAGTCTCTTGATTTCGGCTCAGGTCATGATACTGGGGTCCTGGGATTGAGCCTTGCCTCGGGCTCCCCATTTAGTGGGGAGACTGCTTGTATCCCTCTCCCTCTACCCCCCCTCCTGCTTGAGCTCTCTCTCTCTCTCAAATAAGAGCGAATAAAAGATGAATCGTAAAACCATGCATGATAACTGAAACCATAAAACTTCTAGGAGATTGCATAGGAAAATATCTTCATGACTTTGGAGTAGGAAAATATTTGTTAACAGGATGCAAAAAGTGCTAACCATAACATTTTTATTTTTTTTTAATTTACTTATTTTTTAATTTATTTGACAGACAGAGATCACAAGTAGGCAGAGGCAGGCAGAGAGAGAGGAAGGAAAGCAGGCTCCCTGCTGAGCAGAGAGCCTGATGCGGGACTCGATTCCGGGACCCTGGGATCATGACCTGAGCCGAAAGCAGAGGCTTTAACCCACTGAGCCACCCAGGCGCCCTCTAACCATAAAATTTTTAAATGATAAATTGGAGTCATCAAAATTCAAATCTTGTGCTCATCAAAAGACAACTAAAAAGGGGAAAAGACAAGCCACAGACTGGGAGAAAATATTCACCATATATATAATATATATTATATATATGAAAAAGGATATATAAATGTGTGTATATATACATATATATGTATGAGAAAGGACAAATATTCAAAATATATTAAATATATTTAAATATATTTAAAACTCCTATAAAAGGATAGGAAAAAGACAAATAAATGTTTTTAAAATGGACAAAAAGGCTTGAACAGAAACTTCATGAAAGATGATATCCAGTGGGGTACCTGGGTGGCTCAGTGGGTTAAAGCCCCTGCCTTCAGCTCAGGTCATGATCCCAGGGTCCTGGGATCGAGCCCCACATCAGGCTCTCTGCTCAGCAGGGAGATTGCTTCCCTTCCTCTCTCTCTGCCTGCCTCTCTACCTACTTGTGATCTCTCTCTGTCAAATAAATTAATAAAATCTTTAAAAAACAAAAAAGATGATATCCAAGTAGCAATAAGCATTTGGAAGGGAGCTCAATATGCCATAAGGAAACTCATGATCTTCTTAAAATGAAGATCATAATTAAAGTTATGATCACATATTCATCAAAAGTCACTACCAAAAACTAGAGAATGGGAGAAGACATTTAAATAACAAGATCTAAAAAGATTAGTATCCAAAATACAAAAACTCTTGGGTATCAGTAAGGAGAAGACAAACAGCCTCCTCCCAAATTTAGCAAAACTAATTCATAAAATCCCACAGAAAATGAGGCACAAATTTTCCATATGTATATAAAACTATCTTCAACCATTACTAATCAGGGAAATGCAAATTTAAATTACAGCAGCATACTTTTTACACCCACCAGAGTAGCAAATATTAAAAATCCAGCCAATCCCAAGGGTTGGGGAGGATGTGGAATAATGGAACTCTCAGCTCATTGCTGATGGGAATTCAAGATCTCATCATCACCAGGGGGAATTCTTTGGCACTTTCACATGTGCACCAGAAGACTTTTACAAAATGTAAGCGAACCAAATGTCCATCCACAGTAGAGCAGATAGGTTTCTTGAGGTATTATCACTCATGGGGATACTCTCTGAGAGTAAAAACTCTATGAGCTGGAGCCATGTGTGCCAGCATAGGGAAAATCTTAAAAAGAAGCAAGTCAAGGAAAATGCATACAGTAGAATTCTACTCGTGTTTAGTAATTAAATAGATAATAATTTAAAGGATTGTTAGCTCTACTTAAGAAGTAAAATCGCCAAAGAAAAGAAAGAAAATAATTAGCACAAAATTGTCTGTGAGTGAGGAAAGAGGAGAGAAAATGCAACTGGTAAAGGGCACAGTGGTGCACGTCTGAGGGATGATAATGTTCGATTTCTTGCCCTAGTTGGTGAGTACGTAAGAGTTTATTTTGTTATTTTTCTTAAAATTGTGTAAATAATTTTTCTTACATGCCTTTGCATGTTTGTTCACAGTTTACAACTTAAAAAAAGAAGCCGCATGGTGTTCCTTACTAACCTTTGACTTGATGAGTTCTATGTTGTACCTCATAATCCACAATTCATAGTTTCTGAAAACTTGGGTGTAATTTTTTCGAAAGGACTATCATTTTCTGTTGTTTTGTGAAACCGTTTCTAAACCTAAAACACGTTGGGGCACCTGGCTGGTAAAGCATGTGACTCTTGATCTCGGGGTCTTGAGTTCAAGCCCCTCATTGGATGTGTAGAGATTAAATAAATACATACATACATACATAAGTAAAATGTCTTAATTTTGGACTGCTTCTTAGTGGGTATGATGGTTAGTTTTATGTGTTAACTTGGCTAAGCTGTTTAATCAAACACTAACCTAGGGGTGCCTGGGTGGCTCAGTCAGTTAAGCATTTGCCTTCAGCTCAGGTCATGATCCCTGGGATCCTAGGATTAATCCCTGAGTGGGGCTCCCTTTTCAGCATGAAGTCTGTTCCTCCCTCTCCCTCTGAACTTCCCCTCAGCTCCTAAACTCTCTCTCTTTTTTTCTCTCTTAAATAAACAAAACCTTAAAAAACAAACACACAAACAAACACTAACCTAGATGTTGCTGTGAAGCTTTTAAGTTGACTTTAAATAGTCACCCTTGATAATGTGGGTAGGCCTCATCCAATCAGTTGAAGGCCACGAGGGCAAACACTGAGGTTTCCCAGAGAAAGCAAAATTCTGCCTTAAGAATACAACATCATCACTGCCACAGTTTTCAGGCTGCTGGCTCACCCTGTGGATTTCAGCCTGGCCTCCACAATCAAGTAAGCCAATTCTTTGAAATAAATTGGTTTCATCTCTCTCAAAAGCCCTGAGCAATCTGGATTCTGGTACCAGGAAATAGAGTGCTGCTGTAACCAGTACCTAAGAATGTGGAAGTAGCCTTGAAACTGAGTAATGGAAAGAGGCTGGAAAAATTTTGAGGTGCAGGCTAGAAAAAGCCTGGATTGCCTTGAAGAGACAATTGGTGGAAATGTGGATGTTGCAGATGATTCTGGTATGGGCTCAAAAGGAAGTGAAAAGAATGGCAGACAGCATCTATCATCTTGGAAAATACATGCATCATTATAAAAAGAATGTCAGCAGAAATACTAAAGGGGCTTCTGTTAAGACTTTCGAAGGAGGTGAGGAGTGTACTGGTGGACACAGGAGGAAATAGGGCCTTTGTTAGGAGTGCCAGACCATCTGGCTGAATTGTGTTACACTGCTAGGTGGAAGGTAGAACCTGTAAGTCATGAACTGAAGAGTTCAGCTGAGCTTTTCAAGCAAAGTATGGAAGGCTGGGTCTTTGCTCGATGCTTATAGTGCACAGTATAGTATAGAACAGAGAGAAGCCGAGGCAGATAAATTTACTATCAAGTAAAAAAGGAAGCAGAATCGGCTGATTTTGGAAAATTCTCAGCTATCCATATTAGAAAGGATGAGAAAGCATACTCCCATGTAGACACCCCCCACGGTGTTGGACAGCTGGGTGTGACTGTGGATACAACCAGCCCCCTGGGCAGAAGGCAGGAATCAAGATGGGGTTATCTAGAAAGCCCTGAGGAGAACGGTTATGTCTAAGGACATGGATCCTCTTTACATCCACAGAAGCCTGCAGGGTCTAGAGAATTTTATACCAGCTGAAACATTGCCAGCCTGGACAGATAGGGGCAGAGACAAAATGGAATGAAGGAAGAATAATCTTTGAAAAAGAGCTCAGTATCTTATAATGTACAAGACAGAGTCACTGGTAAGGGGTCAGAACGGGTAGAACCGGAGACCTAGAGGCTGGGACCTCCATGGTCCTGGGGGCCAGAGAGCACTGAACCACAGAGGCTCACTCTCAGGCCCTGGGACCTACTGGAATTTTCTCTGCTGAGTTTCAGACTTGCTTGGGACAGATGAACCCTTTGTTGCTTCCATTTCCTCGCTTCCAGAATGGGAATATTTATCCTGTGCCTAGCTCAACATTTGATTTTGGAAGCAGAAAACTAATTCTCCAGTTGCACATGTACACAGAGGGAGAGGAATTTTGACCCTAGGATGGATCACACCCAGAGGCTTGTCCCATCCCAAATTCAGATGACCTAAATGAGAGGATTTGGGGCTTTTTGAGTGGATGACATTTAGATTCTAGACTCAAAGGAGGGGTGCCTGGGTGGCCCTGTGGGTTAAGCCTCTGAAGCCAGCTTAGGTCATGATCTCAGGGTCCTGGGATCGAGCCCCACATCAGGCTCTCTGCTCAGCAGGGAGCCTGCTTCCCTTCCTCTCTCTCTGACTGCCTGTCTACTTGTGATCTCTCTCTCTCTGTCAAATAAATACATGAAATCTTTTTAAAAAATATTTTTAGACTCAAAGTAGATGCTGGAATGAGTTGAGATTTTGGTAGATACTGAGATGGGATGAATGCATTTTCCACGTGGACCAACATGCATTTGGGGGTTTAAAAGGAAGACTGTACTTGGTTCTACAGTTTCCCCCCAATTCATGTCCACCCAAAACCTGATAATGTGATCTCACTTAGATATAAGGTCTTCGCAGCTGTGTTCAGGTTAAGGTAAGGTCATAGTGGATGATGGTGGGCTCTAAAACATTTGTCAATCTTTGAAAAAAGATTTTATTTATTTGACAGAGGGAGGGAGAGAGAGAGCACAAGCAGGGGGAGGGGCGGAGGGAGAGAGAAGGGAGACAGACCTGGGGCTTGAACCTAGGACCCTGGGATCACAATCTGAGCCGAAGGCAGACACTTCACCAACTGAGCCACCCACATGCCCCCATTGACAGATTTTAATAAGCAGTGTGTTTATGGGGAGGCAGAGATACAGACACAGGGGAAAGCCATTGGTGACACAGGCAGAGACTGGAGGGGCACAGCTGCAAACCAAGGAATGCCAAGGAACACCAGCAACCACCTGAAACTAGAAGAGGCAAGGAAGGATTCTTCCCAAGAGTCCCCCAGGAGGGATGGCCCTATGGACACCATGACTGTAGACTTCTAGCCTCAAGAACTGTTAGAGAGGGGTGCCTGGGTGGCTCAGTGGGTTAAGCCGCTGCCTTCGGCTCAGGTCATGATCTCAGGGTCCTGGGATGGAGCCCCGCATCGGGCTCCCTGCTCAGTGGGGAGCCTGCTTCCTCCTCTCTCTCTGCCTGCCTCTCTGCCTACTTGTGATCTCTGTCTGTCAAATAAATAAATAAAATCTTTAAAAAAAAAAAAAAAAGAACTGTTAGAGAATCAAGTTCTATTGTTGAATGTCATTACATAGATGGCAATTTGTTAAAGCACCCTAGGAATCTGATACAGCAGGAATAGAAAGTGATTGCTTCTAGGGAAAGGGGATAAGGTGAGGAGTGGAACGGGCGTGCTCTCTTTCTTGCAGCAAATCTTGTAAAGCTTTACTTCTCTAAATGATTGGTACCTATAGCTTTGACTTTTAGAAAGGAAAGCTGTCAAATTATAGATCAGGTAAACCTGACAGAGTTAATATAAAAATAAATAAATCACTCTCACCTATGAACACCAAAGCACAGGGCTGATTCCAGAACTGTAAAAATGATTTAATATTGAAAACTTTTTGTATGGTTCTCCATTTTAACAGAGAAAAAAGATGACATTCTCCATAGATGGTGAAAAATAAAATTAAACATTGTTTAATTGTTAGTGTCTGTAAAATGCTTAAGAAAGTAAGAATAGATAGGTACTTTCTTCAGATGATAGCATACACCTGTCATAACCTAATAGCCAGTATCCTCCTAAATCCACAAATATGAAAAGGAATTCCCTTACTCTCAGGAACAGAACACAGTTGCCCAGTATCATCAAACCCCAGAAAAGGTAGTTAAAGAAGAAATAGAAATCAGACATATAAAAATTAGAAAGGTAGAGATAAATTATTATTAAAGGCAAGTGAAAGTATTGTATACTTTAACAGTCACTGAACTCATCCTTTAAAGGACCAGATAGCAAATGATTTCTGTGTCATCTTTTTCCTTCTTCCTTCTTCTTTAAAACAGTTCTTTCAAAATGTGAAAAAAAAAAATCCCAGGTGCCTGGATGGCCCCATCAGTTGAGCATCAGACTCTTGGTTTCTGCTCCAGGGATGATCTCAGGATCATGAGATCAAGCCTGAGTCAGGCTCCTTACTCGGCTCGATGATCAGCTCCGTGCTCAGTGCAGAGTCTGCCTGGGATTCTCTCTCCCTCTCCCTCTGCCCCTCCCCCACCCCAAATTTTTTTGTTCTCAGTTGTATCAAAAAAGTCCATGGCTGGCCTTGTCCCAGAAGACATAGTTTGCAGATCCCTTGTATACCTGGAAAAAAGGAGAATCAAAGGAAAAATACAGCAAACTCAAGTAGAATTCAATAAATTCCATGTGTATGGAAATCAAGCATGACTCACAGCTCTAAAAATAGCCTGTTACAAAATACAAAGAAAGCAAAGACCCTATTTAGAAGAAGCAAAAAATTAAGAAAGAAAAATTTTCTTTAATTTTTTAATCCTGAAAATAAACTTAACAAGCAATTCAGGCTCCATAATTTATAATTTTAATGCTACTGAAGGACACAACAGGAGATTTAACAATGCAGAGGCACACTGTGTCCTAGGATTCTCAACACCATAAAGCTGTCAAAGATAGCTCATCTGTAAATTTAATGTCATCCCAATAAAAATACCAAAAGGGCATTTTTTTGGAAATAGACTAGTTGGTTCTAAATTTCATGTGGAAAAATTACCAAGAATAGACGGGAAAATTTTGTAAAGATGAAAGTAACAAGGATGATTAAAACTACCATATATAAAAAACTATTCAAAGTCCTTAAAACGTGAATAGAAACAAAGATCGCTAACACCAGATAGAAAATTCAGAAATAGACTTAAGAGGGGGTGCCTGGGTGGCTCAGATGGTTAAACGTCTGCCTTCGGCTCAGGTTGTGATCTCTAAGTCCTGGGATCAAGCCCACGTTGGGCTCCCAGTTCAGTGGGGAGTATGCTTCCCCCTCTCCCTCTGCCTCTCCCTTTGCTTGTGCTCAGTCTCTAATGAATAGAGAATTTTTTTTTAAAGAAAGAAATAGATTTAAGAGCATTTATGATAATTTTGCATGTTAAATAAATGATCTTGGCTCAACGAGATAGTCATTGGAAGAAAAAGTGAAGGGGATGCCTAGCCTATTGCCTATTGACATCTCAGTGTCATGAGATCGAGCCCCCATGTCCGGCTCCACGCTCAGCGGGGAGTCAGCTTGAGACTCTCTCTCTCCATCTGCTCCTCTGTGTGCGCTCAAATGCTCTCTCTCTAAAAAAAAGAAAAATAAAAAACTCTTTTAAAAAAATAAAGTAATATATGCTCATTTTAGAAAACAAAAATATTAAGGAAGCAAAATAATAATCTCACAACCAAAGATAATTTAACAATTTGGTGATTATTTCCAGCCTTGTCTTTTTCTGAGTGTATCATTTTTTTAGTGGTAGGTATGGCAAGATCACAGCATGTGTGATTTTTTATCATTTCCTTTAATATTATCTAATGAACATTTCCCCATTTTCCATTTCAATAATGGAAATTCTATATAGGTCTCTAACTTTTTGCTGGTTCAGAGCTCAGATTATATGGATGGATACCTTTATTTCATTTTATGTTATGTAGACAGCATCTCAGGAAGAAATATGCTGCATGTAACACCAGTGAGCAGCCCTCAGCATCTTCTGATCCAAGTTCATTGAAAAAAAGACTGAATGATATCAAAAGCCCTTCTTATAAAGTATAATACTTGGTAGGGTCAGAGAAACAGAAATGACCACGTATTTCTTAGCAAAAGCCACCAAGTGTTGGAGAAGGAAAACATTAGCAACCAACCAGGAGGGCATACAAACCTTCCAGAACCCGGTTGGGGAGTGGGGGTGGGGGTCGGCAAGGTCGCAAAGGAGAGCCAAGGCCACCAGAGACTGCAACCCAGGTCCTGGACCCCAGGGTCATATTTGCTATCAGCAAGGATCTTTTATTACTGAAGGAATAGACTTAATGTGCATTTTTGAGCACATGCTAAGTGACAATAATCTGCCAGACACTAGAAATCAAAGATTAATAAGATACAGGCTCTTGCTTCGATGGGCTTCCATGCCGGGAGATGGCGCGCGGGGGTTGGGCGGATGAAGCTTCGCATGGGAGCAACTACAAAGCAGGAGGAGAACACCGTACAAAAGCATGCTGAAGGTGGTAGCAAGTTGGAGGGGCTGGCGATCCTCGGCCTTCCTGGGCTTGCTTCCGCAGCCGTTTGTCACCTGTCATTCTCCCCTGTGCGTCCTTCCTGTAAGGACACCAGCCTTCTTGGGTTAAGGGCCCAGCCTCTTCCAGTATGACCTCATTTTAACCAATTACATCTGCCACGACCTTAATTTCCCAATAAGGTCACTTCCTGGGGTTTATACGCACAATTCAAGGAACAACGCTTGCTTACTGGACTTTTGGGGGAGTGGATTAATAGACAAACAGAAACACATGGGAATGAGGTAGCTTGACTAGAAGCGGGAAGGGGCACAGTGAGTCCTGCGGAGCACACCGCTCTTCCACCTTACGCAAACCCATCCGCTCTCAGCCGGAATCGCTAAAAAGGAAATCCTTTCCATTTTTATCTGGTGAGGGAAGGCAGCCTTCCCCACCTGGCTTCAGACACACATTTGCATTGGTGCTAATCCTCATTCCCACCTTGTGCGTGTGAAATCACAGGATCCTCACTTCGTAGATAGGGAAACTGAGGCGCAGAAGGGCCAGGTGGCCGGCCCTGCTACCAAGTGAGGGAACCGGAACTACAGCCTGGAACTCTGGGCCCACAGGCATTTTTTTTTTTTTTTCTCATAAGAAAATCATTACTTTTTTTTTTTTTTTTAAATTTCAGTATCATACATGAACAAATGTTCACCACAAAAAATTCAAATAATACAGAATGGCACCAACCAAAATGTTAAAAAGCCTCTTTACCATTCCCACACCACTCCCAGGACTAATCTCTTTCCCGGCTTTTTTTTTTTTTTTTTTTTCTCTGCATTTACTGTCCAATATGTAGATTTACGCCTATTTTTAGTGCTTGTTTTTTATTTACATAAAGGGAATCACACTCTTCATGCTGTTCTGGTACTGGCGTTTTCCACTTAACGACACCCTGGAGATGTTTCTCATGTGTCAGCAAAGCTGATATTCCCCCCGGGTGTGCGGGCGCAGCGACAGGGCGGCCTCTTGGACTCTGTCCGTCAGGCTTCTGTTCCGACTGGTCAGCTCCCGGGCTCAAGCAGGGGGTGCCTATCGTGAATATCGCCCAGCGCGGTAAGGCTCACGGGTCTGTCTACTTCATTGGAGCTGCCACTTTTATGTGATCGTCTCCGCATTAGGTTTTCCCAGTTTTTCGGGATTTTAAAGAATGTTGCTCCACCATCCTGTACCTGCCCTTCTGTGAACAGCTGCGAAAATGTGCAGTATTCTCTCCTGAGCGACTTGCATGATAGAGACCTCTGTGATCTCCTCCTGCTTTGAGGTGGGAGGGTCCCCTGGAAGGAGCCCCCCTCCAGCCGCCCCCTCCCCACACCTAGGTAACAGGCATGTTACCTAGAACAGGCTGGCCACCCGGGCTGCACTTAGCCTCAGATTCCCTGGGGAGGTTCTGAATCAACACCTGTGCCTGGGCCTCACCCTGGGGAAATCCAAGTCCACCAAACCAGGGTAGATCCCAGGCACTGAGATTTTTTTTTTTTTTTAAACTTCTGTAGGTGATTCCAACGTTTAGTCAAGGTTAATAACAATTAGCAAAGGACCTCTAAGACTTTTCTAAAGGGCCTGCCAAAAGATTTAAAACCTGAAAAGATAAAAATAAATAAATAAATAAATAAATAAACCCTGAAAAGATAAAGTATTAACAAAAGAAAGGGAACAAGAACAGAAGAAGGAAAGGAGTGCTTTCCACCCAGGGTGCTAAGCTGGTCCCACCCACCTCCAGCCCCTGGGGGGCCCCCACAAGTGGGGCTGGATCTTTCCCCTGAGCAGTAGGGAAGGGGGGTTGCATTCTCACCTGTGGATCTCTGGACAGGTGCACTCCCTCTAAAACAAGGCCCAACCCAACACTGGTGCTCTCAACCTACTGTGAAGGTAAGGACTCCTCCAACGGCAAAGGGACTTAGGGCAGTGAAATATTCTGTAGGATGCCATAGCGGAGGACTCATGACATTGTACATCCAGCAGAACCCCCAGATTGTATGACACAAGGAGTGGCCCCTCGTGAAGTTCACAAGCCACAAACCTCAGCTAATAATTTTGGTTCATCTTTTACAACAAAGGTCTCACACTAATGACAAGATGTGAGTAACAGGAGAAACTGAGGGCTTGGAGGAGTATAAGGGAACTCTGTACCTTCTGCTCAATTTTTCCGTAAACCCACTCAGAAACATAAAATCTATTAATTAAGGAAAAAGTCTGCCCATCAGGAGTCCCTCCCTCCACCTCTCCCCACCTCCCCATCTCCCCAGAAGACTAGTTGAACCTTTTAAGATCTATTGATTGAGAAACTGTAGGATCCCAGACCACCACGAACTCCTTCGGGCTTTATAAGTAAATCGCTGGCTGATCATCCCAACAGCAAGGCGAGGACCGAAAGAGAGCTTTGCTCATTTTGGAGCACCTGGTGCCTTGTTGCTTCAGTCCCTACTCTTTGGGCAGGGCTGGGCAGGGGTGGGGGTGGGGTAGTGTGCCTCCAGCTCCCCAGGCCCCCTGAGTCCCTGCTGTAAGTCCTACCAGGCCATCCAAGGGTTAAGGACCTCAGGTTGGTGTGAACCCCTCACACTACCTTTTCCCTCACTTCACATTTCTCTGGCCCAAGACTCCTATTTCAGCGGAGGTTAATCTGATTAGAGTTAAGGTGCTAATAACTTGAATGAATGCCATTAAACAGTACTAGATAAAATCTGCATTTCAACAGAGGTGCCCAAAGGGCCAGAGGCTGGAATGTCAAGCATCTGGGTAGGGCCATGGGAGTGAGGCTTGGGAGGGGTCCTTTCCCTGACCTCTGGGGAGCCTCCCACTAGGTATGTAATAATCCCTTTCATGAGTGCGGTATTTTATAGTTTGTAAGGCAATTTAATGATGATTTTTCCAGGGCTTGTAAGGGTCAATACTGTGCTAAATCCTTGTATACATTATCTCATTTTATTTTCGAAGCAACTTAATGAGGTTAAGGACCTCAGGTTGGTGTGAACCCCTCACACTACCTTTTCCCTCACTTCACATTTTTGTAAGTTGTAGGTTGAGGTATCTTCGTCTCCATTTGGCCCAGGAAGTGTTTGAGGTTGGGTGAGATAAGAAACTGCCTGTGTATGTGGCAGAGGTGACATTCAAACCTAGTTTGAATTCTACTTGAATCCCTTCCTTTCTAATATATGGATCCCTAACTATTAGCAGAAGTTATGTGGAGCAGAATTTCTGTCACTCCTAGGTGACAACAATGGGTGGGACCTCATGTGCGTGCAGCTGTTGCTCTACCAGAGCAGACCATCCCCACTCCGCACCTCCCTGCTAGTCATCCCAGGCCACTTGGCCCTGCAGGGCTAGCTAATACAATCAGCCCTGTTGGAGAGATTCCCATCTTCACCAACCTGACTCTGCCTTTGAGCCAGCTTTGTGTTGGCGCTCGAGGACCTATAGATTGAGCTATTGTGGGCCAGGCCACGGCTACTACGGTAAAGAGACAAGAACCTGTAATTCACTAGTTCCTGCCTGCTCATTGATGTCTGGGGAAGTACTGAGTGTGAGACACCAAATATGGCTGCTGAGGTGAGGTCTCTGCCCTCAGAAAACTCCTGTCCAACACAGGAGGAAAGAAGGGTGGGAAGGAGAGGGGGGAATTGAATGAACACGTAGCTGATTTGAAAAAAAAAACCCACAAGGGGTTTTGAAATTGCCTCCTGTCTATTGAGAACCACTCATAGACTCGTCAACTATCAAGGGTTCCTCTAACTTGGTCAGCTTTTCTACAGTTGTGTTCATGAGACAGGAGACAGGATAAAGCAATGTACCTGGGGCCATTTCAAACCTTATTCATTCATTTATGCAACAAATTAATACCAAGTGCCCACTTTGTGCCTGGCACTGTTCCAAACCCTGGCGCATACAGAAGGGAAATAAGACAGACGAACCTCAAGCTTGTACTTGAGCCACCAGATCGGAATTGGGTAATTAAGTAGATGTATAGTACAACAGCAGGTGCTTTAAGAGCTAGGAAGAGAAAGAAGGCACATAAGGTGAAGGGAAGAACATATTATTTTGAATAATAATTCCATGTACACATTACGTGTCTCATGGGGTGCCAGCAACATCAATTCTATGGGAAAAGCACAGCTCTGTCATCTGAAAATAAGTTGAACTGTAAATACAGATCCCAGAAGAAATGAAGGCATCACACAGAGATAAGATATTACCTACCAGAAACAGGACCTGAGGCCCGGGCACAGTACTGTACAGGGTACTGTTGCAGAGTTTGACTCTGGACAGCTCTGGTTTAAATCCCGCTTCTCTCATTTGCTAATTACATGACTTTGAGAATTACTTGATCTTTCTCATTTGCAATTTTCTCACTTGAGACATTGGGACAGTGATCTCAAAGATTGTGGCGAAGTTGAAAATCGATATTTGTAAAGTACACAACATCTTGACACAGTGAATGGTAACTACTGTTAATAATTTTTGCTATCAAGAGCTGAGATGGTCCAAATATTTCTTATTTTAATCATTGTTAGTAGAAAGCTTGATATTTATATTTGTAACACTTTATTTTTTCAAGTACTTTTACACGTGCTGTCTTATTCAATCCCCAGCAAATCTCAGAGTCGGGTATTATTTGGGGATATTTTCCTGGGAATGATATTATCCATATTTCCTATAAGAAAACTGAAACTATGTGAGATAGTAAAGATAAGACATAGTGAATGATAAAGCCAGAACTTAACCCAGACAGTTTGAGCTCAAATCTGTCTTCTCTCTCCCTCCTGTATCTTCAATTGACTTCCAAAGGTATTATTAATTTTACCTCCTGAATGGCTTTCAGAGCCGTTCACTTTCCTCAATTGTTAGCATCTTCATCCAGGCTACAAAGCATCCCTCCCATCTAGCCCCTTCTGGGCTTCAAAGTACAGAAACTAGTTTCCTGGCTTCCACTCTTTTCTACTCCTTACTGCTTAGATGACCCCTCCAAAAGTGATCATACCCTCCTTTGCTTCTTCCTCTTCAGCAGTTTCCTGCTGCTCTCAGGGAGATGTCCAAAGGCCAGTGTGGTATGGGTCCCGCCCACCTCCCTGACTCATTCCCCTCCACTGTTCAGATTCTGCATCCTACCTGCCCTGGCCTCTAGCTCCAGGGAACACAGCCTGCTTCCTCTCCCCAGGGGGCCTCTTCAGGCTGATCCTTTCTCCAAACCCAGCCATCCCCTCTCCAGCACCTCTTCCTGCTACTTCCCACTCCTCCTTGGTATGTGCCCCCTCTCTTCATACACCCTCCCAACAGGGATAAGGTTTCTATGTGAAATGCTCTATCAGCTAGGAATTTCATTCATCTCTAAGCAGCAAAGACACCCACCCCACTCCCCATCCCCACACAGTGGTTTCAACAAGATCGGTTGGTGGTGGAGGGGAAAGACAATGATGGGGAGAGCGTGTCTTTTCTCTCACGAAACAAACAGCCCAGAGACAGGCAGCCGAGACTAGTGATGAAACTACAGTGTCTACTGGGACAGAGCCCTCTTCCTCAGGCTTGTCAAAGGGCTCGCCAGAGCTCTGGCCATCACGACACCTACCTTCTATTAGAGAGAGTTCCTAGCAGTCCCACCCAAGAACTTCTACCCTACTCTACCCAAATTGACTCAACAGCCACACCTGTCTTCAGTAGAGGCTAGGGAAAGTAAAATTCCAGCTGGGCCCTCTATCCCTTCTAACCAAATAGGGATTCAGCAACTAAAGAAAAGGGAGAGGGGGCTTTGAAGAGACCATCAGCAAGCCCTCGCCCAGAACAGTCTCCTTTCTTTTAGAATGCTTCCGCTGAGTTGGAAGTTACACAAGGGTTGGTTTGAATGTTGGCATATTGTATGGATATCTGCCCCCCACTGGGCTGTAAAGTCCTTCAGAGCAGAGGGTGGGTTTGGTGTTTGTTCCTGATTAAATTGGGAATGCTTAGGGCAGCACCTGTTACACGTAGATGCTCTATAGATATTTGTGAAATGAATGAATGAAAAGCATATCTTCTTCCTGGAGGCATTCGGTAGAGCATGCAATTCCCAGTGACTCTGTGGTGATGAGAATGGGGCAGCAACTTGACTCCTACATGTTTGGGGATCTGCAGACAAATGAAAATAACTGTGGGACAAGAAGTGATTTATGGCTTCACCAGAAGAGATGAAACACTGGATGGCTCCAGACCACGATATGTTTCAGCAGGAGACTAACTCCTCCCTGGTCGGTCCTGGAGGGCACCTTAGTCATTGGCTCACTATGTGAGTATTGAATGGTCTAACATAATAAGCTAGAGGCCCAAATTCCTGACCTTGTAATATCATTAACATCCAGGGCTTGACTTGAAAATGGCAGATTAGGGGCTCCCAGATGGGTCCATGGGGTAAGCCTCTGGCAGATTAAGTCCCTGAGAGGCACACATTGTCCAGAAATCTCTGGCATACTGGAATCTTAGTAGAAAAAGTCAGTAACTCTTCAAAACTCCAACTCTTCATCAACATAAACCCTGGGAAGTGAATCATAGAATATTTGTCCTGTTAAGAAATCTTAGCAGTGGGGCACCTGGGTGGTTCAGTTGGCTAAGCGACTGCCTTTGGCTCAGGTCACGATCTCGGAGTCCCAGGATCAAGTCCCACATCGGGCTCCTTTTTCAGCATGGGGGTGGGGGGCGTCTGCTTCTTCCTCTGACCTTCCCCCTTCTCATGAACTCTCACTCTCTCTCTTTCACTCTCTCTCAAATAAATAAATAAAATCTTCAGAAAAGAAATCTTAGCAGATCTTAGTGGTCTTACATACCAGGTCACTGAGGCTCAGAAAATGAGCTGTTTCACATGGGAAGTTAGAGAGAGAACGAGACCCATGACTCAGGACCGCACAGTGAAGCGCTCAGGATCTTCAGAGGGCCAGCATGCAGAGGGCCCACAGTGAGAACTGAGCCACCTTCCCCACATCCCTTCCTTCTTCTCTCCGAAGCTATTTTAAAACAAACAAACTGGAAGACAAACTGTCCATCCTCCCGTGGGCAGTTTCCTGGGAAACCTCAATGTTCATCCCCTTAAATTCTCTAATGAAGGCTCTGCCTCTATCGCCAGACCCAGACACAGCTACACCTTGGTGCTGGGCTGGCTTAGCCAACTATCCGTCAATAAACCAGTCCCTCCAGGCAGTCAGTGGCTGCTGAATTGTGAGCAGCGATTTCATAGACCCTGCTCTCCAGAAACAGACTGCAGAGTGCACAGGCTGCGTATCTGAGACAAGTGATGAGCAGACTGAAGGTGCCGGACTGACCTTTGTCCAAAGAAGAGAGCCAGCTACCTCCTTTGCCCTTCATGGCACCCCAAATTTCAAGCAAGATGGCCCGGAGACCCCTGTAGTAGGAATCAGATGATTTCTCTTTTGTGTTTCACTTGAAATTTTAAGCTCTGGGTTTCTGACCTAATTCTTTACTCTCATTATTTTTCAATAATTTTTTGGTAAGTCAATTATTTATTGATGAACATAAGTATTAATAGCACATATGTAAGAATGACCTGTGAGAGAATGTGCTAAAAATTGCTCAGTGGGGGCGCCGGGTGGCCAGTGGGTTAAGCGTCTGCCTTTGGCTCAGGTCATGATCTCAGGGTCCTGGGATCGAGCCCCGCAGCGGGCTCTCTGCTCAGCAGGGAGTCCTGCTTCCCCCTCTCTCTCTGCCTGCCTCTCTGTCTACTTGTGATCTGTCAAATAAGTAAATAAAAATCTAAAGAAAAAAACAACTCAATGAAGATTGCTAGAATTATCATTTATTTAGTACACACTATGTTCCAGACACTTTGCACACATGATCTTTAATCCTCACAACAAACAGGCAAGGAAAGTATTTAAAGAGGGCATCATTTGCCCAAAGGCACACAGCTTTTTTTTTTTTTTTTTTAAGATTTTATTTATTTATTTGACAGACAGAGATCACAAGTAGGGAGAGAAGCAGGCAGAGAGAGAGGAGGAAGCAGACTCCTCGCTAAGCAGAGAGCCCAATGCAGGGCTCGATCCCAGGACTCTGAGATGATGACCCAAGCTGAATGCAAAGGCTTTAACCCACTGAGCCACCCAGGCGCCCCAGGCACACAGGTTTTTAAGGAGTGGAGATAGGATCTGAACCCAGTCCTGGCTGACTCCTAAGTCTTTGGTCTGCCACTACCGCGCTACTATTCAACTTTGCAGAATGTGCTTGTCCATGCAAACATAGGTCGGTCCTGTCCTTTCTACTTTGGGAGCCAGATGAAATGTGCAGTTGGTTTTTCAGTCCAGCTTTTGACCCGCTTTTCTGGGCCCCTGGACAAGCAACTACTTAGCAATGGTCAGGTAGGGATGTGGGAAGAATTCTTCCTTCTGCAAATGGATAGGAAGCGGGCAGCGGACATTCAGAATATTTTCAGCAGAAAGGTATTCTAAGAGCGGTAAAACTGCTTAAAAGAAACAGGCCAAGATAAAAGGGATTTCTCATCCCCTTTACAGATGACGTTCTGCTAACACTCCCTGACACAGAGGACAGAGACCCATCTTTCATGTGACAGATTGTTTAGACAATGCCTCGCCTCTCTGATGGAAAGGGTCCTGGGGTTAAATTTCCTCTTAGGACTCTCCCACCCTCTCGTACCCCTTGAATCACTGGAGGGAGGCACATCCATTGGTGCCGGTGTGAAATCAGCGACGCACAGCAGGAGAAGGGGACAGGAGGGGTACAAGATCCCACTCCAAACTTAATGTAGAGTTACCCATCAACCTCTGTCGTTTCTGACTCCAGGTTGTTTACAAAATCCTCACCCTAGTCTGCCCTGGGCTGCCTAAAATATTAAGCCCTTGCTCCTTCTTTAAGAAGGAGGCATTGATTTTATTATAGCAAAAGCAAAAACCCTACCTTTTGTCCCAGGCAAGACATACCAAAAACGGACCTGAGGGAAAGGGGGCTGCTTCCCACGTGAATTCAACACCCAAGAAGTACGGATGCTTTCTCTTACTATCCTGAAGGCATTCTTTATCCGCATCTTTATCGGCATCTCTCTCCCCGTCCACTGTTTATGAGAGTTTATCTGCTATAAGCACAGGGTGGGGGAATGGGAGTGTCAAGCAGCCTCCTGGAGTGAGTGCCACTGATTCAAAACATGAAGGGGTGAAGAGGGGAGGCAAGAAAGGCAGAGTCTCGCTCATTTTACAATGATCTGCATATCCCTGTCAAGCCTAGGACCTGGTCAGGGTAAGGGGAAAATGGACTTCTCTCTTCCCCTGTGCTCATTCATGAGTGAGAGGTGGGGGAGCTGCATGGACAGCAGCTAAGACTAAGAGCCAAGCGATGCAACACTAGGGACTCTCTCGTGAATTCTACCTGCTCACGTAGAGGGTCCCAGCACGAGTAAGCCAACTGGTCAACCCTAATTCGGAAGATGGGCATCTCGCCTGATCGGAGGATGAATGCTCCCCTCTGCCCTCAACACAAGCCTCTCGTCCTTTACCCATCCCTCACAAAATAAATGTGCGCCCAGGGAATACAAATTCACTTTAATATGACCTTAGAGAAAGCAGCTCAAGGTAGGTCTATTGTCTACCTTAGGAAACAGTCAAAACTCATAAAAATTCCCAAGTTTCTATTATCCCTCTGTTCACCGATCAGGGACTTGAGTACATCTCAACTGACCTGTGAACTTTGGGAAACTAGAGCATTTGGCATATATATAAAATCTATGTCACATCAATAAAATTTATATATTTATATATATATATATATATATATATATATATATATATATAAATCTAATGTATATATTAGATTTTATTGATTTATTTGATAGAGAGAGAGAGCATACAAGCAGGGGGAGCAGCAGAGGGAGAGGGAGAAGGAGGCTCCCTGATGAGCAGGGAGCCCAATGCAGGGCTTGATCTCAGGATGCAGGGATCATGACCTGACCTGAAGGCAGACTTTCAACTGGCTGAGCCACCCAGGTGCCCTGGCACATGTATATTTCAAGGATTTGAGTTGTAAACCCTTTTGTGCAGTGTGACCTAGCCCGTCTTGGCTCTGGGCAGCCATGGGTGTGGGCAACTGAGTGATGGTGGTTGGAGACCGTCCTGGGCGCTCCTCCTGTGGGCTGTCTGGCCCGCTGAGCTTCTGTGGTGGGCGGGGAAGGCAGCCAGGCTTGAGGTTCAGTCAAGCATCTTTCATAAATTTACTTTCCACAGGAGCTTGAGCTGGCAGAACCCAAAAAGCATTTTGTCCCTAGTATGTTCTCCCTTGATTTTCATACCTTTCTGGATTTCAAGGGTAACATAATTCAAGGGTGTCTGATTTATGGAAAATAGCTCAGCAAAGTCTGGTTAGTGAAAGCTGTTTGATAACTAAGATGTCTTTCTTTCCCTCTTGGTCTTCTGAGGCCATCTACTCCAAACCCCACCCGTGACTAGAAACGGAGAAGCCTGGGGCACAGTGCAGAAGTGTATTTAATCCTTCAAAATACTCCATGATTCTTATCCCTAATTCACAGACAAGAACACTGAGGCTCAGCAAAGGACATGACAGTTTGTAAATAAGCAGAGAGAGCTTTGAATAGGATTGCCTGAGTCCACATCCCCAGGAAACAGGCTGCTCAGTCCCAAGAACACCAGCCAATAGTTCATGCTTCCATTGGCTTTTTCTTCTGTTTCCTTATTCTGAAGCCCTCCACTAGCAGGAATCTGGAAGGACCATCTCACAGTTCTCTAGGAAAAAGGGTCACATTTCTACTATGTTCTCACTGTTGAAAGTTTGCCAGGTCCTTAGACACTGGTACTGGTGGGGAGCTTGAGAGGCCGTGCTCCTCGTGAGATGTATAAAAGTGCCACGACCAGTTCTAACTGCGACTGTGCCCCTGGGGGGCCAAAACAAGAAGATGCAATTGCTTATCTTCAAGACTCCTTCCTACTCTGACAATCTGCATGCCTGGGTCAACACAAAACAGACATCTCGAAGCATCTGGGTGGCTCAGTCGGTTAAGCATCTGCCTTTGGCTCAGGTTATGACCCCTGGGTTCCTGGGATCGAGCCCCACATCTGGCTCCCTGCTCAGTGGGGAGTCTGCTTCTCAGTCTGCCTCTCTCCCTGCTTGTGTGCTCTCTCTCTCCCAAATAAATAAATAAAATCTAAAAACAAACAAACAAACAAACAAACATCTTGGTGCCAGAAAATGGTGCTGCTCTAGAGGTACCCGAAGACACAGCTGAGGCTCAGAGGCTGTGGTTCTAGTCACGGGGATTCAGATTAGAGCCAAGGGCTGTCTGACAAGCTGCAAAACACAGGAACACTTAGGGAGGGTTTACAGAATTTCTTTCCCACAAAATAGACACCCATCACCCTAGCCATGATTAGTCTCTCTAATAAGACAAAGAAGAAAAACCTTTAGGACCTGTTAGCCTGGAAAGACACAGCTGAGAATGGCCAGGAGTCTTGGGAAGAGAGGCAGGGTAGAGGAAATCAAACCTGACCACCTCCTTTACAGAGGAGCCGGCACAGGATAAGATAACATCTCGGAAAGCATATTGTCAGCTGTTTGGTACCACAGCAAGGACAAGGGATCTGTACTGTGTACAAGAGCGTGGGGCTTTCCCTTGAGGCCTTAAGAATAAGCAGAGGCAGGACTGCCAGCCACCCACCTGACAGGAGTCCAGGCTGGGAAGTATAATGGACTCCAAACAAAGCTGGAAGATAACTCATGGAATCGAAGGATTAAGAGTTAAAGTCAAGCATCCCGCTGTGGCTTAACATAACCAAAAACTTAGCATCATCATCCGCGTTATCATCCATCTCTCATCCTATATGCATTTTTCACATTTCTCCTTTGATCCTCACCGCACCTTCCTGGAGCAATTCAGGGAGCTATTACCCCATTCTACAGATGACAACACTGAGATTTGAAGGGGTTCCATGAACTGCCCAGGGTCATGCATCCGGCTGAGCGGCATGGCGCCTCTTCCAGCTCCAGGTTGAGGCCACTGTCCTTTTGACCAGCCTTTGGCTCTCTTCTGTGATTCATTCATTCATTCATTCATTCTTTCTTTCTTTCTTTTTTTAAGATTTTATTTGTCAGAGAGAGAGAGAGAGAGAGAGTGAGCACAGAGAGAGGAAGCAGCAGGCAGAGCAGGCGGAGAGAGAAGCAGGCTCCCCATCGAGCAAGGAGCCCTATGCGGACTCGATCCCAGGACCCTGGGATCATGATCTGAGCCAAAAGCAGATGCTTATCCAACTGAGCCACCCAGGAATCCCGAGTTCATTCTTTCAACAGATATTTAGTAAGCATCTTTGAAACATGAGAACAGTTAACTGGAGGAAATTTTCTTTCCAATCTCATTGTGCAATTAAAATATTGCAGTGGAATAGTGGGGCAGCTGGGTGGTTCAGTTGGTTAAGCATTTTGCTCTTGGTTTCTGGTCAGGTCGTGGTCTCAGACTCGAGAGATCGAGCCCCACATCGGTTCCTCCCTCAGCACCGAGTTTGCTTGACATGCTTTTCCACCCTTCCCCTCCATTCCTCTCCCCTAGCCACCCCCGCCCCCGCTCTCTCTGCTCTCTCTTGCTCTCTCTCAGGTAAATAAAATCTTAAAAAAAAAAAAAAAAAAACAGAGGCAGGCAATGCCTCTGCTCTAAAACCACCCACTGTCATCTCCCTTTCTTGAACACTTCTTCCCATGGTAATGAGGTCTTGCAAATCTGGCCATCCTCTCTGACCTTATCTTTTGCTTCTTCCCATCTCTCTCTCTGTGATCTAAGCACATGGATCTTTCAAGTACTTAGTGATTCCTGTCTCAGGGCCTTTGAACATGCCATTTCCCTGTTCACACACATCTGCACTATCCTCAAGAATTCAAGCCTGACTTCAAACGTCCTGTCCTCAGAAAGGATTTTCCTGACCAACCTATCACATCATCAACACACACGGGCCCTCTTATCACAAGACTCTGTTTTCTTGATGGCACTATCGTGATCCACAATTTTCTTATTTATTTTTATTTCTTTGCTGTCTTTCTCACCCCTCAGGAATGCAAATCCCAGCAGTGGGGGCTTTGTCTGTCCTGTTCACCAAAGTAGCCTTTTATCCTATGTTTTACACACAGCAAGCATGCAGGAAATATTTATTGAATAGTCACAAATTACTGGTCAGAGCATTTACTGCATGGCATTCAATTACACCGTGTACTCTATGCAGCTGTAGGTGGAAAACAAGTCTTCTTCCGGTTCCACTGAAATCTAATCGCCTACAAGGAAAAAGTTGCAGTAGCAACAGTCAGAGGCACACGCCCTGGAAACCTAGATCAGAACACTTCCTCCATCTTTTCTTTGGTTTGTTTGTTTGCCTATGGCCTTAGTTTATGAACAACTTCTTCAGCTTCCAGGCTTCCCTTGGAGCCCCCAGTCTCTAAGAAATGCTGAATGCCAGAAAAGTATAACAAACTGTTAAGTGGGGGACAGCAACCTCTTCAGAGCAACCGTGAAATAAAAAATGCTGACAGGTCACAGAGGGGGCTGTGTGTCCAGCCAGAGCGAAGACTTCCACCCCTGGACTCAGAAGCACACTTGCAAGAACTCAGGCTAGCAGCTCCCAGCTCGAATCTCTTTCAGGAGCTTTCCCCCTCACAGCTGGCACCTTTTCCTTAGTTACTTCTCACTCTTATTTTCCCCTTCCCCTCTTCTCCCTTGCTTTTATGAAAGGAGCTGGAAAAGTCATTCACATGAAGGGATTAATGATTGATAACCTCCTGCAGACTAAGAGACAAGAGACCCATGCCAAAGAATAAAGCTATAATGGAATTCTTAGCATCTCTAGCGGTTGGATGGCAGTGTTCTCTCAGCTCCCTCTTGCCTCCAACACCGCCCCCCCCAACCCCGGTCTGGGGAGTCTTGGAAGAAAGACCTTCTAGGCCATCTAATCATGTTGATGGGCTTGGAGATCCTGAATCTATAGGTAAAAGAGCCCTCCTGCAAGGTTAAGAGCGGCATAGAGTCACATGGCCTGAAGAGAAATCTGGAGGGCATCTTCAAGAAGTGGCCGGGTCTTGTTTACACCCACCAATTTTGTGAGAAATTTCCACTGGGTATCTTAAAGGCATCTGGTTGTAGAACTCTTAACTCTTATCTCAGCCCAGTAATATGGAATGTAATCAGAGAGATGAGTGTGGGTTTAAGGAACTTTGAGAAATATAATTGCTCATTTACAAGGCACTTCTTTATAGCTGCAGGCATGGGGATAAAACTTGCTCCAGCTTCCTTGCTAAGGTTTGAATTATGTAGCATTAATATGACTCTGAGAAGAGCACAATAAAAATAAGTTCCCTTTATTAAACAACTCTTTACCTAATGCTCACGACTGTCCTGTGAAACAGCCATGCTCTCAGCCCCATTTTTCAAACAAGGAGAAAACCGAGGGTCAGGGCAGTAAACACAGCTGCCCAAGCTCATATAGCTAGGGAATGGCAGAGCCATGATTCCTTCTGATCCTGAAGACCTTCATCTTTCCTTGAATGTCCTCTTCACATTTGTAACTCATAGTAACCTACTAAGAATGAGCTTGTAATTCCCAATAAAATGTATACAATTCTACATTTAACTTCCCAAACTAGAAGTGAATGTTCAAACTAAGTTTTCAGTCATTTGCTTGAGTTTTTTGGGGGGTCAGGCTACATGATATTCATTTCTTCAAACAAATATTTATTGAGCAGATCCTCAGTGCCCCCCAGGGATCCAGCAGCAGACCAAATGGCCCAACAGCCTTGTCTTCAAGGAGCTTACATTCTAGTCGGGGTGCAGACTAGAGAGTAAACAAGTAAGGAAAGTGTAGATGATGTCAAGTAGTGGGAAGTGTTGTGGAAGGGGTAGAATATGGAATGTGGGGGGGGGGGTTACGATTTTAAGTAGTCTGCTCAGAGGAATCCTCACAGAGAAGAGCTTTGAGTAAAGACATGATGGAGGTGGGGGAGCAATGCTGGTAAATATCTGGGGACAGCTCATTCTAGGAGTGGGGAACAAGGACAAACATCTTAGGATGGGGTGTGTCACTTTTGCTCAGTTAATTACAAAAATAATTAATTTTATGAGAAATATCAGTCTTGTAAGTTGTTTGGTATAGTAAATGTCAGCATAAGAGAAAATAATCTTTAATCTCTTGAGAGAGAGCCCAGAATGAGGGATTATCCCTGGAGAGGGCCAGGTCTGCTGGAGGTTAGGTTCTCACCTTAAAGGTGAGACCTGTAGGGTACTAGAAATGCTTTCTAGCTTGATCCAGATGGGATTCTAAGCTTAGATCATCTACTGTACACTTAGGTTTGTGTACTTCACTCCATGAGGTTATATCTCAATAAAAATGTTTTTATTTTTAATTATTTTTAAGGGGCGCCTGGGTGGCTCAGTGTGTTAAGCTGCTGCCTTCCGCTCAGGTCATGATCTCAGGGTCCTGGGATGGAGTCCCGCATCGGGCTGTCTGCTCAGCAAGGGGCCTGCTTCCCTTCCTCTCTCTCTGCCTGCCTCTCTGCCTACTTGTGATCTCTCTCTGTCAAATAAATAAATAAATTCTTTTTTTTTTTTTTAATTATTTTTAGGGGCGCCTGGGTAGCTCAGTGGGTTAAAGCCTCTGCCTTTGGCTCAGGTCATGATCCCAGGGTCCTGGGATCAAGCCCCACATTGGGCTCTCTGCCCGGGAGCCTGCTTCCCTTCCTTTCTCTCTGCCTGTCTCTCTGCCTACTTGTGATCTCTGTCTGTCAAATAAATAAATAATTTTTTTTAAAAAAATATTTTTAAAGAGGCCTTAGTTTTTCATTTCTGGCCTCTGAGTTTCCATATTCACAAGCCACGTAATATCAAAATTTTTAGTGCACATTTCATGGTTCCTTCTTTGCCAGCTTTGTTCAAGGCCACCAGGATTACTCCAAAAAACAAAAGCTTAAAGGGACCAGGGTTCAAGTCTTTGCTGGTAACCTTTGGAGAAATGATCATTCTCTCTGGATCAGATTGTTTAAAAGCTATGATATAAGGTTGGTAGTGATTGTATTCACCTTATAGAATTACTGGAAGAGGAACACAAGGTAAACTCTGTGGAAGTTCTTATTTTTACGGGGAAGGATACAAAATTTGCCACTCCAAAATGTGTATCAGTGACTTGCAGATTATTTTAGCCTAATTATTTTTAAGAAACAGAAGACTCAAGAAGACACTTTGACCTTCCCCCTAACTGCCCCAAAAAATTTAGTTGGGAGGACTTGCTCCAGGAAGGGAGCTATTACCACAGATAATGATAGTATAATATGAAGTAGGTGTGGCAGACAGGAACTTAGCAAATCTGTTTATTAAAATTCCTCTATGGGTCCCATTGTTTCAGTAGAGTCCAACAAACATTTGTTTACCAAACATTAAGTCTTTTTCACCTTCCTATGAATTGTCTTCCTTCCTTTTGAAGTCCCAGACTCCTACCCCCTTCTCTGTCTTTCTGGATGGCATGTAAGCCTCAGCTACCTAGCTGACTGTGGGCCTCATACTCTCATGGAACCCTAGTTGGTTTGTAATTAAATTTGATTTTCTCCTGCTAATTTCTCAAGTCAATTTAATTCTTAGACCAGCCAAAAGAACCTTGAAGAGGAGAGGATAATATTTCCTCCCCAGCAAGGGCAAGATCACAGAAATCTTACATAACATTGTAATTAGGCATGTAGCCAATGGTTCAGTGGGAGTGCCTGCCAGGTCGCCACTGTGGTCAGCTATTACCTGGGCTCTATGGCTATTTTCTCTTGAGCTTATCACCCTCTTCTGGGCACTGGGTACTGCAGAGTATAGCAGGTCCTGCACAGCCACGTGGCATTCTATAGTGAGGGGACAAAATGAGCCCTGTTACTTCGGGGTAATACACTGTTGAGAAAGACCCCTTAACTGAATTTGTCATACCCTAAAATCTCACAGGGTTTAATCAGTGGCCCTTTCTGTTACTACCACCTCAGCCCTGCTGGACTCAGACGTGAGTTCCCTCCGCAGGGAGACCAATGTGAGAGGCGGTAGAGTTATTTCATATGTCTGGACCCACATCACATAGTGGAGGCCCCCACAGTGGCCCAGCCCAGGTCCTAAATCTAAAGTTCAGTCAGCCTGTACTTTTGAGATACACCTATGGGTCGGGGGAGGTGGAAATGTAACATACCCCAATCACAATCCTCCAGCTCAGCTTTGGCTAGTTATCTTGCCCTGAAAAACAGAACCAGCTAGCCAATCATGCCATTTCTGCATTGTCTTTTCTCAGGCTCTATAGAACTCAAACTTGTCCCAGATCCCTCAGGAAGGGTCCCCCGTGTGAGGCACTACGCTCCCCCAATTCATGGATTATTTTCCTTTGAATAAAGACATCAGACTCACTACCAGATTGTTTTAGTTTTGTCAGTTGGCAGAGGTGAAGGCCCTGTGGAGCTGAGAAGAGCAGCTTTCCTCTGTGGGCAGGCAGCTGGATCACTCTTGCCCTCCCTAACCTCGCTCCTTTCGTATGAGTTTTCTGAGGATGGACTGCTCGCAAGGAGACGGTAATGGGGGGGCATTTTCTGTAGAGAATTTAAAAACAGTAATGAAGCTGAAGTCAATGGACCTGACATGCCACTGCAGTTCTAAACACAGTCATTGAGCAAATGCTCCCTGCCCCACCAAACCTTGTACTGGTCTCAGTTCTAAATAGTTGCTATGATTACTGTTGAGTTTATACAGACAGACAGCACTTATGTGATTCAAATTAGCCCATTTTTAGGGAACATTATCTTCCATATGGCAGTTAATTTTAAGAATTCCCAGCTTTTATTAAAAAAAAAAAAAAAAAAAGGAACTCCCAGCTATATAGTCCCATTTCCCTGACCCACCCTACCCCTGAGGACTCAGCCAAAGGACTCTGTTTCCAAGGGTATGTTTGCAAGGGCATATGATGGTTCTGAATTGTTGGAACTCTCCTCCAGACATACTTCATATCTTCACTCCCTGTGGTATCATAACTTCTCACATTTAAGCAGCTGATTTGAAATAAATGGTGTGATACATATATATTTTGGTCTTTGTTCACAGTTCCTGGCTTAGCTCCCCAAACTCTTGGAATTTCCTGAATGATGAGAGCAATGGGAGCATCTTTTGTTATAATATTTGCTCTTTTGTCCTTAGTTGCTGGAACCACTTCAGAGCCATAAAGGTGAAATGAGTGTCTTGTTATTCACAGCAAGCTCCTTTCCACCACAACCGGGATTACGCTAATGAGGTGACTTTTGGAAAGCCCCTAGGGATGGGGGCTGGTTGTCCAGGGAACTAACAAGGCTTTGAGTTTTGGAACTTTCAGTCACACCCTTTCCTCCTTTACCTCTCAGGAGTGAAGTTGGAGGTTGAAGAGATCGCCAACGACCAATGATTTAATCAATTGTGCCTTTGTAATAGTGCCTCCATAAAAAACAAAAAGGAGGGTTTCAGAGCATTTCCATGTTGGTGAACCCGAATGCGTCCATGAGCTGGAAGGATGGCACTTCCCCAACTCCACTGGGACCGAAGTGCCAGGGTTCAAGACCTTTCTAGACCTCACCCCAAAATATTTCTTTATCTGCTTATTGACTCATATCCTTTAATATCCTTGGTAATAAACCAGTATCTAGTAAGAAAACTAGTGCCCTGAGTTCTGTGAGCTCCTCCAGCAAATTAATCGAATGCAAGGAGAGGGTCATAGGTACCTCTTATTTATAGCCAGTTGGTTAGAAGAACAAGTAATATCCAGAACCTGAGATTGGTGTTGGAAATGTGATGAGTCCTGTAGGACTGAACCCTTACTTTTGGGATCTGACACAGTCTCCAGAGAGCCGGCATCAGAATTGAGTTTAATTTGTGGAACACCCAGTGTCCACTGAGAACTTGAGAATTGCTTGATGGTTTTGGAAAAAACCCTACACACTGAAAAAGATAACAACACAGTAAGCGTAGAGGCAGTGAGGACTTAGAGTCTTATTTAGGTTTAAATTCTAAAACACAGGAACGGAGTGTGAACTGCAAGGTATAATATTTTCTTTAGTAACAATTCATTTTGGACAATGTATAAAGTATTTCACTAAATTTGGATGATATCTTTAATATTATTGTTTATCTTTTAAATTTTAATTTCTATTTTAAAACTGTAGAACTAACCAAGAAAATGATTATTATGGAAAATAATTTTGAAAAATGGGGGACTGAATGAAAAAACTACCTATTCCAGTTATCGGATACACTAGGCACACTGAAGACTGAATTCCAACTTTGGACATATTTACTCTCAAGCTGTGTGCTTACCTATGTATTTTTATTTTATTTTATTTTATTTTATTTTTTAAGGATTTTCTTTATGGAGCACCTGGGTGGCTTAGTTAGTTGAATGTCTGACTCTTGATTTCAGCTCTGGTCATGACCTCAGGGTTGTGAGGTCAAGCCCAGGATCAGGCTCCACATTGGGTGTGGAGCCTACTTAAGTTTCTCTGTCTCCCTTCCCTCTGCCCCCACCCACCTGCACAAGTGCTCTCTCTTTCTCAAAAATAAAATAAATTAAAATAAAGATTTATTTTTAGTAATCTCTACACCTTATGTGGGGTTTGAACTCATAACACTGAGATCAAGAGTCATATGCTATACTGACTAAACCAGTCCGTTTCCCCTCCCCCACATTGTTATTGCTACCATTCTAGGATGGTTTCAGGTACAGCCCCATTAAGATGCAAGGGAGTGATGCCGATGACATCTAAGATCTCTGTAGTTATTCATTCACTCAAAAAAAAAAAAAAAAAAGCCAATTATTGGGCACCTTTATTGCATGCTTGGCATGTTCAGAATATTGCACTTGACCCTAGAGAAAGTTATAGAGCTAAGTGAACAAAGATTTCCCTCTTAACTCTAAAATTGAGAAGAATAGCAACAGATCAAGGTTAACTATCTTAGACTTTAAATGACAATTATGGTATCATTTCCAAAATACACTTATTAAAAAAAAGAGGGTTTATAGGAGGAAAACACACACTTGTAATGTAATAGTTGATAAACAGAAAGCCCGTTTATGTTATTATATATTTATAAGATGAGTCCTAACCTGCTGTTGAGAGACCAGTAATTGTAGAGAAACTCCCTCGTAATGGTAAGCAACGCATGCTCCAACACCATCCAAGCATTTAGAGAGCCTCTTGACGTGTCTCTGGAACATGTTGTAAAGTGCATTTTCCTGATTTATTTAATAAAAGCAATTCTTGCTCATTATTCCTCTTATTATCATTGGTAATAATAATAACAGGGTGTTTGAACATGTTACTTTATTTCTGGGATTGGCCAGAAGGGAGGCTTATATCCTACTTTATTACTCATCTAATAGTGGAGACCTGTGAACCAAGTGGGGTACGCATGGGATAGAGAAGAGACACTGCCTTAAGGGTTGGGGGAAGGGTGGTCAGTGCCACAGGTATATCTGTGGCAGGAGGAGATCCTCCCATTCGGGTCATTCCTCAATAGTTGGATGCTGAGAAGATGCTGGTCCTGTCAGTTTCTCAGACCATGTCTGAAGGATGCCAAACATCACAAGTGGAAACGCTCCAAAATTGAGGTCGTCTTTGCTTTTGAACCCTTTTTGCCGTGTGGTGCTGTGAGGTCACATTCTTTCTGTGACATGCGGGCACCATGATGGCCTCTTTTATTAGAGCTTTGAAAAGATGGGTTAACAGAAACAGCCATGACCTACAAGGAACATAGAGTCTCTTATTTGGGACACTGATCCAGAAAAGGCAATGGTGGCAAAAACCAGCAGACGTTGAAACCAATCCTTCTGTCAGAGCATTCGTGGAAACTTTCTCCCTGGTTTAAAAACAATAGCTAGCAATTTCACAACATACCGGAGTCTACAAGAGGCTTATGCTTCCTCATGCTTCCTCACCTGTGACCAGCCTGACTCCCTGTAGACTATTGGTTCAATCGTCTTTGCCCTGGACACAAAGGAGCTGAAAATCAACCAGGGAGCACCAGCAAAGGGAGGCTCCAACACTGACCTGTGTTTGAAGTACCGCTCCTTCATTTATCGGGGTTGGGAACTTAAGTAGTCTCTCTGATATTCCCTGCAAATATCTGTATAAGGCAAACCATTCAGGCCCATTAGGAGTCTGGGGCAAAGCTGTATGTCCAACAGCTAGCACTCAACCAATGTCATTCTCATTACTGTCTGGCCCAAGGGGGCTGTGGCCCTCAGGGTGTTTCCCTGTTACTCAAAGTCTTGAGGCATTCTCCTTTCCATATTCTAGGAAAGGTCAGAATATGGAAAGTGAATTGGGTGATTTTCATTTATTTCCTCCCAGGCAACTTAAAGATAAATCTGATCAAGATTTACCTCACTGGTTTAAAGACAAAATATAATAACTCCCATGCTTTAGATAGAGAAACTGAGGCTTGGAGAAGTTCGGGAATTGCTTAAAATCATGTAAATAAGCTGGAGCTTTTACTCTGGGAATACTAGGGGTAGAGGGTTTTTTTGTTTGTTTTTGTTTTTGTTTTTTTTCCTCTAAGGGTACTTTCCACTATTATCACATTGGTGAACAAGAAAATTCTATCTGTAGTATGAGTAAAATGAATTAGAACCTATATTAGTAAACAGAGTTCTTTATGGTTCACAAATCATTTCCACAAAAATATCTCCCTAATTTTGTAATCTGAAATTTCAAAAGTAACACTTTCAAGATGAGTAGGACTATTAGCATTCACAACTGAAACTGAAATTCTGAAGTGTTCCCTGACCTGTCCGAAGTCACGGTGCTCAAGGAAGAAGCGCGCAGATCATCGTGGCTCTAAACACGGTCCCACCATTATGCATTATACTCCATTCTCGCACTGGTAAAGTGAAAACTGTATAGGTATTTTGCTTCAAGTACAGTTCCCTACCCTCACATCCCCCCCACCTGACCCCTTCATCTCTTCTCTCACTGCCTCAGGCTTCCAACTTTCAAATTCTTGCTCCCCAGTTTGGCCTGCCTTGATTCATACCTTCCTTTCAGATCTCAAGGTATCCTGATTCTTCATCTCATCTCCTCACTCCCAATGCTCCGAGGGCATGCTGCGAGGCATGAACTTGTAGATTCCTACTTAACCTTCTGACTTTAAAACGCAATCCTCCATAAGGGATAATCCAAGATTTGAGGCCTTGAAGTTTATGCACTTTGGGGGGCCCCCTATAGGCAAGAGAAACAAAATTAGGTACAGAGACTTTTGGAAGAAGCCCTTCCAATTGAGGGACCCTAAAACTCATGCTTCACGGGTTCATAGAAGATTGACAGACTGTGTCTGTCCCCATGTAAGATACAACTCTAGTCAGGCTATCCATTAAGAGAATCCACCTGGGGCCAGAGGCTGAGCCTGAAGGCTTTCCCACTTCACTCTTACAGCATGGTCGAGAAGGTGTGATGGTTTCCATTTTATAATTTGACTCTCCTCTAATTTATTGTTTTCCACTTGAGTTTGAGTTTTCTGGACTCAAGGGAGCCTGCTTTCTATTTCTTGGTAGGACCCTTCATTGAGCCTAACACAATTCTGAGTTCAGAAATATTTTATGAATGAATGGATGTTTGAACAGATGGATAGATAGAGTACCTGTCCAATAACTCCTTGTTGAAGTTATAGCAGAAAATGTAATGATTTTAATAGTTACCCCTTACTGAGTGTCTATTATGATTCATACATTCTTCATATATTATCTCTGGTCAGAGCAATCTTGCAGGGTGGGAGTTATGGTCTCTAATTTATTGTTGAGAAGACTGAGACTCTTAGTGGCTAAGTCATCTGCCCCAGAGCCCATCACTCTAAAGCCTGAGTTCTTTCCACCTCACTCTATACCTTAGAAGCAAGAACCAGGCTACTTGGATCAGGTGAACTGAGTCCAGCCCTGCCAGGCACCTGCTCACTGTGTTGGCTTCACCTGTAAATGAGGAAATGAAGGGAAGTCCCTTCCTGTGTGAGCAGGCTTTGTCTTCTGCCTAGCCTGTTCCCACAGCACCTTGGACATACTCTTCCCAGTAACATACTAGTCCCATGATTTAAACAGTGGGCAAAATTCTCTCAGTGGGTCTTCAGTGGGAAGTAGAATTAAATAAAAGTTAACTTGGCAAACAAAATAACCATGCCAAAGAGACCAGAGTGCTAGGGACCATGCTGGTGAACAACGGCCAGGACCCCAGCAGAGGGGAGGAGGCGGACAAGATACTCTGATGCTTTTGCCTTCTGCCCTAGACTGCTCTGCCGATAAACTAACAGAATGATGCCCTTTGTGGTAAGACTGTGATCATAAGGGAATGTGAGGATGAATGCCAGATTCCCACCAAGGGCTGGTAATGAGGAGATCTCTCTTGGGCAATTTTTATTTGATGAAAATATGGTGGTGCTTTTAAGAGGTTTCAAGAGCCTTAGGCAAAAGATGCTCTGATAACTTTGGAATGAGGTGCTCAAAGGCTTCCACCTCCATTAGGCCACTGAAGTCTCTACAGCCCTTTTAGGGTAAGGAGGAAGGCAGTCAAGACCGTAGAACCCAGAAGGTCACTGTATTCATCCTCTGTTTGGCATAGCATGTGACTGTTCCAAATACAAGAGATTTCTAGAAGACAAGGTGAACTAGAATTTTCTTTTGTATTATACCTTTTTAGTTGCACTAGCAATCTAGCACCACAGAAAATTTGGGAACACGGTGACAAGGACCATGGTGACTGTGGCCCTCAGCAGAGACATGAATTCAAGTGGGAGTAACAGCACAAGGGACATGAGGTAACTCACCTGTCCCCAAGTCCTTGAATACTGAGGCCCAAAGACCTTGCAGAGTCCACCCAGCTCAGTGACACACCACTCATGATGTGACCCACAAGAAAAGGAGGTGGGGGGAGATGGGAATCAACCCGCTCTTCAGTTTATAGTCCAGGTCTGTAGTCCATGACTGAGTCAGTAACTGATTCCTGGAGTACTTACTGTCTGGCTTTGCCTGCAGCACTGGTGATGAGGACAAGTATTGCTCAGCTCCCCTTTTAAAGAGCGTGTCTAGATAATAGGTGCCAGATTTTAGCTCCCTCGGGGTCCACTTCAACTTCCTTGGAGGGGACAGGTGGGAGGGAGGTGGTTGTATGAAGACCCAGCAATTTCTCCACCATGTAGGGCTCCTTGGTTGGGCAGTCCTTGCTCTGTCACTCCCCATCAAGCTGCCAGAGAATTTCGGTGTGAATCTTATGGGTTCCCCTGCCCAAGTCTGCTTGTTCTCCTTCTTTCGCACATACTCCCCTCAAAATCCCTTGCACTCCTGACTCTGCCTCAACTTCTACTTCCTGGGGAACCCAACCAATGCATCTCCCTTACCCTTCAAAGCTACAGTGGTGCCTGGTGCCAGAAGAAGCTAGAAACATGAAGATCTTGCACCCAACAGGCAGAAAAGGAAGAACCCAGCCTACAGGTCAGCAGAGGAAGAATAGCCCAGGGGACCAAGAGGCGTGCATGACAGTGACTGGCCTCCCGGGGCTGAACATGAGCTCCCAGGACCAGGCCATCAGGCTGCCTTGCAAAGACAGCCAACTGCACCCAAGGGTTAATGCCAAGGCTCCAAGCTTTCACTCCATTGTCTGAGGGAGTGAATTGAAAAGTAGGGCTTTCTGCAGTCTGAGTTACTCGGAAGCTTGGGTGAATGACTGCTCTAAGCCTCAGGCTCCCCATGTGTAAAATAGGGCATGTAACACATGTTGTTAAGGGCTATCTTTCCCCTGATCCGGAGATGATTCTGGCCTTAAACCCCATATCTGGATTGAGCACATCCATCTTCTTGCCCCACACTTTGTGCCTTCAGAAAAGACAAGGACTTGAGTCACATATAGTCTTTCAGATGGTTGACCCAGGTCTGAATAGTAACCTTCCACTCCCTTCTACAAGCTGAGTTTACCTGAATGTGTGGGAAGAGCTATACACCCCCACACGGGTACACTCAGCAACCGTCTGTGTGTGATCCAGGGGAAATTTCTTGCTGGGAGGGAGAGCAGCTCCGATCTAGTTTGATACCAAGACGGCTTGGTACACCCCAGCAGTAAATCCAATCTGGGAGATGCAACATTGTCAGCCTCCAGAGGTCTGTATCAAGGGTCAAGAACGAAGTATGTTTTAAAAGTACATTGTTTTTATTAAAGTAGGATGTATGTTAAGAAAAGTACATAAGTGAAAATGTTCAACATAATGAGTCATATCAGGGAAAATGCAAATGAAAACTACGATGAGATACCATTGCACACCCATAATCAAAAAGACAGATAGCAACAAGTATTGGGGAGCATGTACAACCATCAAAAGCCTTCTACACTGCTCGTGGGAAAATAAAATTGTGCAACCACCATGGAAATTGCTTTCTGGACGTTCCTCAAAAAGTTAAGCATGGGATGATCGTATGACCCAACACTTCCACTTCTCAGCGCATACCTGTGAGAAATGGAAACGTGTCTACACAAACACTTGTACGCAAATGCTCGTAGCACATTATTCATAACAACCACAAGGTGGAAAACCCTAATAAACAGATAAACAAAAGTGGCATATCCACACAATGGAATATGATTTGGCCATAAAAAAATAAAGTATTGACCCATGCCACAATACAGATAAATCTTGGAAATATTATGCTAAATGAAAAAACGGCACCTGCAAAAGACCACATATTGTATGATTCCATTTATATGAAATGTGCAGAATAGGTCACACTATAGAGATGGAAAGTAGATTAGTGATCGCTTAGGTCTGAGAAGGAGGGGGTTCTGGGAAGATGATAGTCAAAAGGTACCGTTTCTTTTTTGTGGGGATGAGAGATGTAGCAAATGATTGTTTTTTAGCTATATACATTTGCATATACTAAAAACCATTGAATTATATAATTTAAATGGATGAATTACGTGATATGTGAATTGTATCTCAAGAAAACTGTTGTATAAAAATGCTCAGCTCAAAAAAAAATGTTTAGCTCAATGAATTATTTAAATGGGGCGCCTGGGTGGCTCAGCGGGTTAAGCCGCTGCCTTCGGCTCAGGTCATGATCTCAGGGTCCTGGGATCGAGTCCCGTATCAGGCTCTCTGCTTAGCAGGAAGCCTGCTTCCCTCTCTCTCTCTCTCTCTGCCTGCCTCTCTGTCTACTTGTAATCTCTCTCTGTCAAATAAATAAATAAAATAAAATAAAATAAAAAAATTTTAAAAATAAGTAACTCACGTAACCAACACCTAGGTCAGGGTGTAGAACATTCTAGAACCTCAGAAATCTTCCTGCCTCCTGTGGGGATATGTATTTTTTGTCTGACTAGTTCCCAGTCTCCAGAAATCTTACTGCTTATCTCTGGAATAGAGACTGGTATTAATTTCCACTGGGTCTACAATGAAACATGGTGACTTCTCTGGTGAGCCTTCTCCTGAAGCACACAGTTATGTTCCTGGGGCCCACTTTACAGGGGGTACTGGCAAATTTGGACTCATCCCAAAGCATATAGGCAGCATGGGGAGAGGACAAGATGATGTGAGGAACAGCTGAGGAATCAGGTCTATTTAGCCTGATTGTTGTCTTCCCTGTTAAAGAGAGGACACTTGGAAGTGAAGGTGCCTGTGCTGTGTTATCCCTATGGAATATCTAAAAATACGAGACAGGACAGTTCTTCTACGTACAGTGTATAGCACACAAAACACAAACATCATCAAAATCAGTTACCGAGGGTCAGGCCCCGCATTATCTCAAGTCTGCACAAAGACCTCACCAGGTGGGTGTGATTATCCACATTTCGCTAAACGAGGAGTTAATGGGGAGGAGAAGAGTTGCTGATGGGGATGGATGGCACTGCACCCTCCTCTCCAGCCCCAGCATCTTTATGCTGCTTTGAATAAAGGTGCAAAGTTGCCCACAGAAGTGTCATAAGAGGGGCGCCTGGATGGCTCAGTGGGTTAAAGCCTCTGCCTTCTGCTCAGGTCATGATCCCAGGGTCCTGGGATCAAGCCCCACGTTGGGCTCTCTGCTCAGCAGGGAGCCTAATTCCTTCTCTCTCTGCCTGCCTCTCTGCCTACTTGTGATCTCTGTCTGTCAAATAAATAAATAAAATATTTAAAAAAAAAAAGTGTCATAAGAACTGTCTGGAAGAGGGGGAGGGGAAACCGAGAGGGACTTGGAGCTTCCCAAGCTGGTTGTAGATGTGTTTTTAGGGCTGGAGAGGCCCTTTAGCCTGTCCTTGACCACTCCCCCAAGCTCCCATCACCATGTTCTAGACTCACTTTAAGCCAAAGGTAAAGATTTTCTTTTTTTTTTCTTTCTTTTTTTTTTTTTTTTAAAGATTTTATTTATTTATTTGACAGAGAGAGATCACAAGTAGGCAGAGAGGCAGGCAGAGAGAGAGGAGGAAGCAGGCTCTCCGCTGAGCAGAGAGCCCGATGCGGGACTCGATCCCAGGACCCTGAGATCATGACCCGAGCCGAAGGCAGTGGCTTAACCCACTGAGCCACCCAGGCGCCCCAGGTAAAGATTTTCTTACTTAGGTTCCAAAATCCATTCCCAAGGACCAAGGAACATCTCCCCCAAATGCAAAGCCAGCCTGTCTATAAAATGGGGCCAGGCAGACACCAGGAGACTGGGGGGCTGCCAGGCAGGAAGGAGAAAGAGGGAGGACACCAACATGTCATAAAGGAGCTGTGGCCACGGGGATGACACTGTCCTAGTGGGTGGTCCTGCCCCTTTCCTGGAAATTCACATTTCAGATTCTATTAATCCAGAATGCCTCTTGCCATGTGCTCCGTGCTGAGCCGGGGACTCTCCTCCATGGTAACGTCCGTGGAATCGCACAGCATCCCTGTGAATCGTGCAACATCATCCCTAGTTTATTTTTCATTTGTTTGTTTTTGTTTTGTTTTTCTTTCTTTTTTCCTTTTTTTTGGGTTTTGTTTTGTTTTTGTTATTTTGTTTTTTGCGATTGCCCACCATCCCTAGCTTAAAGATGATGAAGCCGAGGCTTAGACCGGCAGATGCATGAACCTCTTAGTAAAAGGTTGGTCTGAAAAAGGCTATTTCAGGTTTATTCAATGGCTTCTCGTCTAACCCACTGTGAGAGGGCCTGCACACATCACCCCATCCCAGGCCTCAGCTTCCCAAACTGTAAGCATGGAGCATGGGCCTAGGGCTGCACAGCAGTTTGAAGAAAAGGTCTGAAAAGAACAAAGAAAGTGCTTTTCAAAAAAAGAAGTCCATGCAGGGGCACCATTTAGGCACAGCCCCCCTCCCCCCACCCCCACCCCCACCCCACCCCCCCCCGGTTTGGGCCTAAATTGCTCACACAGTTGACCATATAGAAAAAGACTCAGATGGCTGAGATTTGGGCAGATGGTGTCAAGATCTGAAGGCAAAGCCTCCATGCCCCAAAGTCTCGAATGTTTCTGTCTCTGAAGCTCCGGCCAAATCTGTGTGTCATAGATTTGCTTTCAGTTTCCCTTGACAGAGGTGGGGAGCCGGTGGGTGGGGGAAACCTGCTTTTTTCCCTCCGATGCTGTAATGCATACTTAATTGGCGTGCAATTACGATCACCCAGTGAGGGTTCTGACAGCTTCTTGACTTCTGAACATTAACCCGGCAACCCACGCCACATCCCTGCGGCCTGGCCCTGGTCCAGGCTTCTGAGTCTTATCTGTCAGACCCTTAATAAAAACAGGAACCGGATCCTTAATGACCCCAGTGGCTCCCTTTGGCTCCTTTCTCACCCGCTGTACCCTTGGCTCTCTCCTACAGACTCTAAGCTCTGAAGGAACGGTGTGCTCAGCTCAGCGAAAGGCCACAAACATCTTGGGGTTCTGTGGTTGTGCCTCAGAGCCTGGCCTCTTACGGTCAATAGAGCTTTGGAAGTCAGTACACTCTTCCCACCAGGTTGACCACATGTAGGGCTCCCAAACCTCTCTACCTTTTCCTTTCTTTAGGTCCACGTCTGCACAGGCCTTGTGAATCTTTTAATCAGATCAACCAGTCATGGCCAAAGATTCTCACCAGCCTGTGCCAGCTAGATCCTCAGGCCGGCACAGATGGTGACTTGGTAGCTCCCATTTGCACCTGCTGCTTTAGAGGACTTGAGAAGTGCAAGTTCTTGTATGACTCAAGATGTGTCAGGTGGTAGTCCCTGACCTTGTCCTAGTATCCTTGGAGCAATCCCTCCTCTTTGGTCTGATAGCACTGACTGCAGGTTCAGGTGTATCAGCAATCTCTTGTAAGGCTTTGTGAAGTTCTTCTAAGTGCATGGGCTGTTTTCGCAAATACAATCTATTCGTCTTAAGGAAGGGACAATGTATCTTATACTTTATCAGACTTCCCACTGTGCCTAGCATAGCGCCTAGACATTGTGGTAATGATAATAATTGTGAGTTAGGAGTACCTAGTTTGTTTCAGACACTGTGAAAAGAATTGTTAATACATTCACTTGTTTTGTTTTGGGAAAAATAGCACAGTGAAGTATTGTTACCATTTTAAGGCAAAGAATCAAGGATCAGGCTCATTAAGGGACTCGTTCCAGGTCATGCAATCTGTAAATAATGGAATTAGCATTGAAACCCAAGACAATCAGAGAAACAGTTGTATGAAGCTAAGCTAAGCTATGATGTGTAACAAACTCTGAAATGTCAGTAGCCGTAGATACATATACATGAAGAAAGCATATTTCTGGGCCTGGGTGACTTAGTCAGTTAAGTATCTGCCTTCGACTCAGAGCATGATCCTGGAGTCCCGGGATCGAGCCCTGCGTCAGACTCCCTGTTCAGTGAGGCGCCTGCTTCTCCCTCTCCCTCTAACCCTCCCCTTTTACTCATGCTCTCTCTCTTGCTAGCTCTTTCTCAAATAAATAAATAAATAAATAAAATCTTTAAAAAAGAAAGAAAGTGTATTTCTCACTCATGCAAAAGCTGCTGCAGGTCCAAGTGTCTCCTAGGGTTGCTTCCCTCCTTGAGGTCACTGAGCAACCCTGTGTCTTTCCATCTCTTGTTTCTGCCCCTCCGACATAGGACCTCTGTGATCGGTCCGTCTGAGGAAGAGGGCTGGAGGGGTGCGCCCG
The DNA here is from genome assembly GCF_030435805.1 of Mustela lutreola. Taxonomy (NCBI): domain Eukaryota; kingdom Metazoa; phylum Chordata; class Mammalia; order Carnivora; family Mustelidae; genus Mustela; species Mustela lutreola. Next base: position 46,194,788 of record NC_081297.1, read on the forward strand.
GCTTCCACAGGTAGACATGAAGATGACCAGACTGCGGGACTTGAGCCCGCGGTCTGTGAACAGATCACTCACAGGCCCAACATGACTCTTCTGTGTTCAGGAGAGAGGAAAATCAGAAATGGGGAAGCCCTACTAATCTGCTACAGAAGCTTATGTGTATCCTACCATGCTAAGCTGCCTCTAAAACCTAAAATTAAAAAATAAGCGATTCTAGGGAATCACTGGGATACAAAAGATTATTGGGGAGGGCATAATTCACCCTTGAGAAAAAAACAGACTTTGATACGTTTAATCAGCCCCCAAATCCCCAACCTAATTATCACCCAGACAGAGGAGCTGGGCTGCCCTTCCTTCCCCTCATTCTGATTATTGATCTTCTGTGACTTCTCATTAAGGTGCCCCTAATATTCGCTGTGCCCTAATCTTCCTGAGGACAAACGTGCGGATGGTATGTACAGCAGAAGGGGGACCCGGGGGGCAGATACTCTGGGTGGGATGCTGGGCAGCGGACACAAGGCTTTGACCCTGGGGTTCTTGTTTAACCCCCACCACAAACCTATCTGGTGTAGCTCCTGGTACTTTCAGGAAACGGAGTCTCCGTGTCTTTACGTAACTTTCCCAAAGTTACACACCGGGATCTTCTGATTCCAAATCCTGAACTTGTCCGCGGCCATCGCACTTCATTTTCTCCACCCTCTTTCATTTCCAAAGGTGGATTTCAATTGCACTGAACTGTATTAATCATAATACTCATTTCATGGCACACCCCTATCTTTGTTGCATGCATAACCCTATTTGGGTTTTGTTGTTGTTGTTTTAATTTCTATTTTTAATATGAGAAACTCCCAGAAACATACCACCCAACTTGTGGCTTTTCTTCCTCCCAACCTCCCGGCCTCCTCCACCAATACAATGTAACCAATATACTAATTTCTGGATGCGGCATTTCCTTGCCTTCCTTTTTACATAATTTTATCTCGTTTATATGTATTCTTATACTTATTTTATTTGTTTTTAATTTTATAGAAAGAGTATAGTTATAGGTTTTATTTCGAGATTTACTTTTGCACGGAGCATAATACTACTAAGTTTCATCCATACTGTGTGTCACAGTGGTTCATTCATTTTGAACATGGTATAATATTATTGTATGAATTATTCATGTTATAATCTCCTTTCTTATTATTGATATTGAGAGCAATGTTGCCATGCAATGTCTTTTGGAAGGAGTCGAGGCGGGGAGTGAAAGTTTTTTTATGTAACTAAGAGTGAAATTACTATGTTGTAGCATATGGAAAGATTTTTCAAAGTAGTTGTAGCAATTTACACACCCATAAGCAATGAGAGATGTGTGGACCTACATCCTCCCCGGCATTTGGTTTGGTCAAATTCTTAGAATTTCCAACAGAACAGGTGCATTTCTCTGATCACTTCTCTTGTTCTTTGTGTACAAAATGATGGAATATCTGGGGTTTAAGAATACTCCTAAAAGCAAGAAGAGAGGTAGGCAGGGGGGTTGGGAACAGGTTCCCTGCTGAGCAGAGAGCCCTATGCAGGGCTCAATCCCAGGACCCTGAGATCATGACCTGAGCCGAAGGCAGAGGCTTAATGCAGTGAGCCACCCAGGCGCCTCAGAACCTGCATTTTAATAAGAGCCATAGGTTGGGATGCCTGGATGGCTCAGTACATTGAGTGTGTGACTCTTGATTTTAACTCAGGCATGATCTCAGGGTTGTGTTATGGAGCCCTGCTGAAGAGTCTCTCTCCTCCCTCTGCCCTCTCCCTCCTCCAAAAAGGAGATGAATGGTAAGAGTCTTAGCTAGTTTGTGCACATATTTCAGGTTTGGGAGGAATGCCCTAGTGTCGGGGATGAAGGTGCTGATCCACTACCCTGGTTACTTAGTTAATAAGGGCCATGGGGTCTTATGAGCCTACAGCTGAGCCCTCTGTTTTCCATCTGTTAGTGACATAATCTTGGGCAAGTTACTTAATCAAAGATTAGTTCCTCCCATGGTAGGAATAATGGTACTTACCTTCCAGGTTGTTGGGACTAGCGAATGAGACAATCCATGTCAAGTCCTCACCACAGTGCCTGCTGTACTATTTGTGCTCGACGGGTGTTAACTCATATTAATCTTATTATTGCTGTGACTTTTCCCACAGAGTCAATCCCTTTAACGTCCCTAAACCAACCCCAGCGCAAGGATACCAAATCCATGGTGTATATCTCACGACTTTATTCTCCAGTGTCCAAAGCACTCTTTCTCCCAGAGCCCAGACTTGCCTGTGAGTCTGTTTCACACAAGGTTCTGTGTAGCTCTTACTATTTAATTGAAGTAGGTATACAAGATAAAAACTATTTGCCATCTCTCATTGACTTGCACATTTGCCTTGACCAAATCTCCATTTTACTCTCAACTTATTGGTGTTCTTATCAGTGACTGCTATGGGGACAAGGAAAGGGGGGGCAAGACCAGCAGAAAGTGTCCAGCCTGTAAGACTATGAGAATCATGGGGTTATTGCAGAGGGGTCAGGAGAAGGAGTAGCTCTGAGGAAGGTGCTCAACTTAGAGGCAGGTCAAATTGGAGGTCTTGAAAACATCTAAATGGAAATATCAGAAGATATGAAGTTGCAGGACTGGATTTAGGAGAAACTGCTGGGTGGGACACAAAGATCTCGTCACACCTGTGGCAGATACTGTTGATGATCTAACAATCATTCCCCTCTTCTTCTTAGGTAACTGTGCCTTCCTTATGTTCACGTGTAGAGTGGTCAATGTTCCAGAGGAGATTAGACCCTAGCCCAGCCTCAGACCCCCAGAACTATGGGGGAATCTTGATTGGCTCCATAGTCACAGATAATTCCATTCCCCTACGAGTATTTAAATTTGGGGATGTAATATAGTTTTGGACAATAACATATGTCTGCAAAGAGAATTCTACACATTTTTAAGATTCATCTCTTTAAAAAAAAAAAAGATGAAAAGAGAATCTTCCTTTTGTCCGCCTCTAGATATGGTTCGAAGAGGTAGACTGCCTGAAACTGCTGCAGCCCTTCTGAGACCGTGAGGGGACAAGGCTGAAGGCAAAAGCCCACATGCTGGGGATGGCAGAGCAGAAAGATGGAAAGAAATGGTCTCTGATGATATCATCAGTCTACCAAATTATCCAACCTCAGAAATGACCTCAGGACTCCTTGCTGCATGATAATAAAGGTTCTCCTTATTAAAGCCCGTGGAGTCAAGGTCTCTGTTGCTTGCCACCCAAAGGATTTCAGCCAATACGCAACATCTGCAGAGAACTACCTACATTACAGGAGTGACCATTAAAGCCATGAGAGTGTTCATAAAACTCAACAGAGTGTGCAAGGAAGAAGAAAGCAATGTGGGGGAGGCCATGGGTGTGGTGAGCGAAGGAAAGGCAAGAGCAAAGGAGACACAGAAAGAGCACCATCGGGGCAGGAGGAGGATTAGAACACACTATGTCATGCAAGCGAACAGAATGAGAGGTTCTAAAAAAAAATACAGGGACTGGTGCAGAAGCCAGTGGGGAGGGAGAAAAGACAATTATTTGTTGGCTGACTGACTACCCAGAGGTTTGATGGCTTATTCAATAGCTCTGCTCCCCCTCACCAGTTACTCCATGGTGGCTGGGAAGACCCCAGTAGCCAGGACTTGGGAATCTTTGGCCCTTTGGGTGAGAAAGAAGCATCCCTCTGCAGATATGAAAGCCACATGCCCAGGGCTTCTGGGACAGTGGGGTTTATAGAATGCTGCCCATTGTCAGACCATGAGTCCTGACACCTGGTCCTGACCCTATCTTCTGTAGACAAAACATGAAACACAGAGTTTTGTTTATCAACTGTAACTTGAGGGAAGTCACTTTGTTACATTTTTGTTACCAGTATAAGGAACAGTCCCAGCTTCCTGGTACTCTCCTCCCTCCTTCTTCCTTCCTCATTGCTCCTTTAGTATACTCCACGCTTCCTGCCTTTGATCAGGGTTCCCTCTGCCATGAACATCCTTCCTCCTCATCCCATCTCAACTAGTTAAAGTGTTTTCCTGTCCTTGAAGACTACACCTCCTCCATGAAGCCCTCCCCACTCCCCTAGACGGAAATCCTCCCTGGCACTTAAGTGATCCCATTCCAATTGGCTTGAACCTCTGTTTCCCTAAGCACCAAGGTGAGAAGGGGTAGTATTGGGGGCATGAGTGGTTTCCTGGGGGACAAGAAAGACACAGAAAGAAATTCACCTATGCAAGTAATGCAAGGTCTGCACAAAATCTGTCCCATGTGTGCAGAGGGTGGGCACAGAGGATATAGAGAAGTGACTGGATCTTCTCCTCCCCCCTACGAAATAGCCCTTCCTCTCTTCCCCACTCAGATGACCTCTGGGGCAGAATAACTTTGGCAAAGCTGTCTGGGTAAGTGTGCAGTCATCGGCTGGGAGCAGCACTCCCAGGTCAGCCTGTGCACTGCTGGCCTTCCCCACCACTGGAGGGTAAGTGGTCTCATAGGCCCCCAGAAAAATGTCCACTTCCTTTTGGGCCAGCCTCACTCTGTGGGCCTCCCCTCTGCTTGGCCCCTCTCCACCTCTGCAGACTTTTCTCCTGGGCTCCAAGCCCAATGTCAAGCCACTCTCTCTTTATCTCTCTCCTTCTTTATCTGGCATTGTTTCTTTCTCTGTCTGCCCATCTCTCGCAGACACTGTCCTTGTCCTTCCTCGCCCCTCTTCCTCATTCCTTAGTCCTCCCAACTGAAATAAAGATCCTCCAAAGAAAATAGATAGGCTTCTTGCGTACAGAGATGTTGACCCAGAGAACTAGGAAACAGATCCAAAGGAGGTGATACTTGGAGTGTCTGGTACCTGACAGCAGAGAAACTGACACATGTTTTTCAGACTCGATTGGACCTTGGAGTAAAGTCATGGATTGTGGGGGCGCCAGGGTGGTTCAGTCAGTTAGGCATCCATCTCTTGATTTTGGCCCACGCCGTGATCTCAGGGTCCTGGGACTGAGCTCAGCATCAGCTCCATGATCAATGGGGAATCTGCTTGAGATTTTCTCCCTCCTCCCTCTGCTCCTTCCCTGCTCATTCTCTCTCTCTCTCTCAACCTCTCAAATAAATAAGTCAATCTTTAAAAAAAACCATGCATCAGGGTCCAGAAAGCCTGAATTAGAAATGCAGCCTGACCCCTTGCTAGTGTTTAAACCTGCAGCCTCAACTTGTTGGATTGTATGCCCCTATCAGTTTTAAAACATATACATTTTTATTCCTCAGTATATGCACATCTAATTATTTTGAAATTGTAAGTGAAATAAAATTATCAATTGCGGCCAAGACTGCCAGCTGCCCCCTATTATCCCTTTTCCTTTCTTCTACAGGATTAAACACACGGCCATCTGAAGTAAAAACACTTCCCATTGCTGGAGCAGCTAGGGATAGCCATTTGGGTCAAATTCTGGCCAATAGGATTTCAGGGGAAGCCATGTAGAGATTCTGGAACCTGCCCCTTGCCCTCACCGCCCCCCCCCCTTGCTGCCCTCTAGAGTGTGGGCTTGGTAGTAAGTCCATCTTGGACTCCATGGAGTAGGATAAGATGGAGCAAAGGTGATGGGACAGGACAGAAGGAGCCTGGGTCTCTGGAAAGCCTGATGGAGAAGAGACTTCACTCCAGAGGGAGGTCACTGGGCTCCAGATGCTTTTCTGTACTTGAGTCCCACCATCCTGCAGCTGAACCTATGTTCTAACTATGTTGGACCTTTATGGAAACATTGTGGACATCATAAAACATACGAAAAATATGGGCTATTTTACATTTTATTTTTAAAATAAATTTTGTATTTGAGAAAAAGTTTAGATTTATAGAAAACATGTAAAGATAGTTCAGAGAGTTCACATATACCCCCTTATCACATATACCCCTAACCCTATCTGGTTTCCCCTATTATTAAGTCTTAATTTAGTATGGTAGATTTGTCCCAATTAATGAACCAATGCTGATACATTACTACTGAAAATCCCACCTTACAATGGTATTTTTTTTTAATAAATAGGAGTTTCCCATCTTCTTCCCAAACCCATGTATCGCCCACACCTCCCTTTGTGTGTACCCCAGGAGGACACCATTGCCCTAGTTGATGGGGGTGTCCGTCTCCCTACTAGTCACGTAGCACAGAATGAGACATGGAGAGACTATGCCTGGTGAAGGGAGGCCTAAGAGGGTAAGTACTGAAATGGAGTGATTGGCATCACTGAGGATTGGTCCAGAAGACTACTTGGAAGTCGGGTTTTGCTGCGAGATACAGGGACAAACACAAGGGTCTGGCACTTCGAAGGTGGTGACTAGCCCTCGTGCAGACCCCAAGTGGGGGAAGGAGTAAAGGCGAGAAGGAAGTAGCAGGGAGGTAGAATCTGGTTTGTACTAGGAATGTGGCCTGGGAGGCAGTGAACAGGGAGACTGAGGCAGGGAGGCTGGGTGGTACACTGCAGCCCTGCGTCTCGGGTACTTTCCTTATTACAGAGCCTGTCTGTAGTCTTCTGACCCCAAGGCACTGCCTGTTCTGCTGGGGTCTGTGTGTCCTGGCTCCTCATTAAAGCAGTGGGATTTTCCTTGACCCTTGGGAGTCCATGTATCTGGAAGGCGGCCATCATCTTTGAGAAAAATCACAGCAAGACTCCCCTTTCCAGGCCGAGGCAGGGGATAGGAGCTGTAGGGGGAATCCAGGCCTTTTCTGGCATGTGTGTGGAATGCTTCCACTGTACATTGCCCAGCCCTTACTGACAGCTTCTGTTCAAATTCTGACTCCTAGAGAGGAACAAGAGCCAGGTGCTTGGAGGCTGTTTGGGAAAGGTGCTTATTGGATTGAAGGAGTTCAGAAAGCTGGATGCCTGGGGTCACCTGCATTTTCTCTCATACAGAGAGAAGAGAGCCCAAGGTGTGGTACCCAGTGGCCCAGCAACCTGGCCATCATCTAAGTCTGGTTTGTAGAAACCCATGTACAGAACAAGGGGTCATAGACAACCATGGGAGGAAGGAACATCAGGACATCTATGACAGTGTATTGAAACAACCTATCTATCTGTCTAAACTGGGAGCATCCTGGCAGATGGGGACGAGGTCTTGCCCCGTGCCTAGCATGCAGTATGTGCTCAATATATGCATGTTGAATGAATTCTCCATCTCAACATACTTACCTTCATAGTGGCAGAGCCATAGGAAGCCTGGGTATCCTGATGAGGAGCGTTTGGTCCTACTTTTCTTTTCACTACCCAGAACTGAGTTGTTTCTGGATCTCGGTCTTGGCTTAGCTGAAATTCAGGGTACCTTTTGGTTCTGCCAGCCGTCCTGCTCTTCCACTCCCAGTATATGCATGCCTGCCTCCAGCTGGGCTCTTCAGGGCATGGGGCCAATGAAGACAGTTGTGGCCACGAGGTCATTGCTCTCCCGGGCTCGGTAGTGTTACCTGGGCTGAGCTCCTGGATCTACACCATCTTCTGTAGATCGGAAGGTGCAAACAAGTGCAGACGATTTTGTTCAGACTCATGACACTCGTGGGTCCACAGAGCCCAGAGAATAAAATTCAACATCTATATGGTGAAACTTGGACTCCATATTTTGGTTAGAAACCCCTGCATCTCCAACAAAGTTTTCACCCTTTCACTTGGACCCTACCTCTAATCACCCATTCCCCTAAACTTCTGTGTCTGGGCCCAGTGTAAGAGGGGCCATTCCTTACACACAACATTTCCTGTTCCCAAGCCTTTGCTCAGATACTTCTATGCCTGGGAATGCCGTTCCCCAACCCTCTTCACCAAAATCCTCTTGTCCTCTGAATTCCGAATCAAATTCTCTTCGAAGCTTTCCTGATTCCTCTAGCCATCTGTTGGAAGGATGTGAAAATCCCCCATCCTCTATGTTCTAGGAGCCGCATTTACTCCCCTGTAATACTGTGAGTTTTACCTCTGTGTCTGGTGAGAGACGATGAGCTATGGGAAGCATGCATGCTTGTCCCTTTGTTTTCTGTCTCTCTCATTCTCATCTCTGGCACTGAACGCAGAAAAGACTCCTGGAACATCCTACACTGATGGTGGGGGGTAGGGGAGTGGTCAGTAGCATTTTCTCTGTGTTAGAAAAGTAAAGTTTTCTTCTTTGTCTACAGTCTGCTTCAGAACACCCCAAGTGGACTGTCTTTCCCGTAAGCTAGGTGAAGCCAGTACTGTGTGAGGAGGTGATATTGGACCTTGGGAGCCATGAGATTAAGCAGGGATCACATGAGTTAGCCTGTCCAATGGTAGGAGCATCTAGCCTCAGGAGGAGTCTGGGCTGGAAGAAACTGGCTGGCCCAGTCCTTGGGAAAGGTCACCCAGCTCCCCCAAATGGGCAAGAAGACTGAGTTATGGAATCCCAGGAGGCTCAGTAGACCTAAAAGAGGAGAGGGAGCAAGTCCAGACATGGCCGTGAACCCACCCAGGCCCTCTTTCTGCTCCCCCCTCCTCCCATAACCCACGGCTCTGCCTTCCCTGGCTGGAGGGAGAAAAAACAAAGGCAGGAGTGAGAGCGGGAGACACCATGGGCACGCACATGGTCCCTTCTTAGAAACTTCTTCGGCACCCTCGTAAAGATGGGCTCCAAATATACCATCCCAGATTTTATTTTTAATCCAGGACCAAACATATAAAAGTAGTATTCCTTGTAAACCGTCTCCACTTGGTGCAAATGAACAACTTGTTAAATTCACATTTAAAACTATTTCCTCTATGGAAGGATCGCCCGCAGCAGGCACGAGGACTCATGTTGCCTCGACCATCCTATTAGATGGTGTTTAGGGACAAAGTCCATGGTCACCATCTCCCACCGGTCTACCTTTCCCCCGCTCAGAAGGGGCTGTGCCCAGAGCCTCGGCAGGAATGGTTCCCCTCAGCAGCCTTTTTTCCAGCAACCCCCGGGGGCCACCCCAACCCCATTCCCTGTGCGCCTTTTCCCTCCAAGTGCTTGCTGCTGGGATCCTCAGATGGAAGGCGCTTGGCAGCTCCATGGTTTTCCCAGGCAGCGGCTACTCCCCTAGACTCTGAATACTGGTAACCTTCGCCCTGATGCAGCCGTGGTTGGGCTTGGAACCAAAATCATTACATTCATCTCCTTCTTACTCTCCAAAGCGGGTGGGGTGGGGTGGGCTGGCTTCTGGGAAGCGACCAGACTCCCCACTACCCTGTGCAAGAAAACAGCCTAGGACTGAGCTCTTCATGCCTCCTTGAGAAGGGCCCACTCACCTGCCCAGGAAACACACAGGAAACACACAGGCTTTTCCTCTCTCACTGTCAGATTACCCACCACTTCAGGATCAAAGTAGTGGATTATCCACACCGTGGGCCCAGATCATGCAAAAGCACGAAGAATCTCAAACCAGTTCCGTCTGGCTTTGGAGAACTTGATGATTTCTTTTTTTTTTTTTTTTCCCTTCCCTGCAGCTGACTTTCCTGACACTACTGAATGTTAAAATCCACGCAGTCCCTGCACAGGGATGGAGGGAAGCTGATTCCTGATGAGATCCGGCCGCAGACAAGTCTCAAAACAGACAATTACGTCTGAGAGGCTATTCTCTGAGAAGTTTTTTTTTTAAATCATAGGAATTGCAGAGGGTCTAAGTGATGCCTGTATCTGTTTAATATTTCCTCGGGTTTGAAAACAAAACCAGAGTCACGAGGTATCAATGGGGAAAGGGGGACGATGAGACCGTTAAATCCAGCCCCCATCTGCAGATGGAGAACCTGGAACCCACACGGTAGGTAGGCTCCTGCTTAACATGACAGCCCACCTCTTCCTCTTCAGCACAATTCTGAGTCCTATTCCCTTTTACCCAGAAACCACCCTGTCTTCCCAGCTCCCTTTACAAAACAGCTCCTCAACACAGAGATTTCTGCCGATTGCTATTTTATGCACCTGCCCTGCCCGGTGTGTCCTTTTTGCATGTGTCATTACGTACATTTTAATGACTTATTTCCCCTATGAACCTGTAAGCTAGAAACAAAATGAGTCCTATGGGTTTCTTGTTGTAAACTCCGTGCTAATGACTCATTACCTAACGACTTCTCACTAAGTGCCTCCTGGCAGGCATCGAGGTCTTGTCCGGCAACTACCCAGAGTTCAGGTGCCGCCTCTGCTACTTGCCACCCATGTGATCTTGGGCAAATGACTTCTCTTCCCTCTACAAGTGGGTACCAAGGGAGGGATTTAGTCCATGAAACTGTGATAGCCGCCCTCTCCCCAAACACACTATGTGTCAAGAAAAAAATAATGCATAGTGAAACCCAGCTTCCAAACAAATCCCCTGGCACCCCACCCCCAGCCTAATCATAACCTCCCTCCTTCTCAATCTGCTCATCTGGAAAAGGGGGAAAATAATAACTTAGCGAGTTATAGGAGGGTTGAGTAAGACAGTCGATGTAAAAGGCTTAGTGTTTTGAAAAACTGTTGGGCTCGGCACTGGGACACGGGGTGAGGGGAACAAAGACAGATTCAACCTGGTCCCGCCCTGAAGCATCCACAGGTTCCTACAGGAGGCGGACCGGCCGTTCAGTGGCAACAGAGTGATAGGACAGACTGACAGTAGGATAAAAAGACGGGATGACAAGGATGAAAACAGGATGAAAAGATGTTAAGTAGATGAAGGAACGACTTTCGGGGGTCTGGGAAGATTTCACAAAGGATGAAATGTTTGAGCAAGAATCTGGAGCATGAGCAGGAGTTTCCTGGACAGACACGTGAGTATACACTAACCAGAGAGAACACCCTGTAGAAAGAAACCCAGAAGCTTTCCATGTCACTCCTCCAAGGTCCAGGAATAAGAAAGTATAGGGAAGTGAAAAGAGGTGGGAATGAGGCAGCAGAGAGAGAAAGAGAGCATGGCCGGGAGGAAAGGGCACCAGCTTTGGAGTCAGCAAGAGTGGGTTCTGATCACCAACAGCATGAGCAAGTTCCTTTATCTCTCCAAGCCTCAGTTTGCCCCTCTGTAAACAAGGTGGGGTAACAGAACGACTACTACCAATAATGAACACTTGTGACTTAGTGGACTGCATGTACGTGGGAACCTGCGGGTCTCGCAGGTTCCACCAGCCAGGGCCTCGTCTGAAAGGCGGTGGGGTTTCAGGCTGCGGGAACGTCGGTCTCAGAAGAACCAAGAGAATGGAGGTGGCAGCTGTGGAGAGAGGCACCCTTCAGGCCGCTGCAGTATTGCAGAAAAGCAGGGGTTCCAGAGGTTCAGGGGTTTGGGAGGCAGTCCTGGCAGTTCAGGAAAACCGTAATGAGGGGGAAGGTACAGAAGAGGAATTGGGAGTGAAGTTTTTACCAACTAAAATTGTACATTTTGGGGGTATAGATTAAAAGAAAAAAAAAGTGAAAGATGCATGGTATCCTATATATGATATAATATCCTATATATTATTATTTTACCAATATTAGCCTAATTATTCCTCCTATTTTTACTAAGCGGTTCTTCTGGGGGGAAACCTGGGCCATCATCCTTCTTTCCAGGATGAAAAAGCTAAGGCCCCAGAGAGGCAAAATCACTGTGCCAAGACCAGCACTGGGGATGGGGGTGAAAAAAATACTGGGGACTCCTTGGGTCAGTGACAACAGTGACATCGCTTCACCTCCCATGTGTAAAAGTAACTGTACATTTTCGTGTTTTAAACTAGTATGTGCTATCGAAGTGGGTCTTAAAATGCCGTGCCCTGCGCAAGGGAACGTGGACTCTCTTATGAGAGGCCAGCTCAGTCAGGGGTCAGGCTGTAAAAACGAATCCCGGGTGTCGTGATGGACATCACTGTACCACAGTGCACTGAGTGACAGCAGTCACACCTCGGACAGACTTCTCTGTCGATTCCATGTCCCTGGCCATGCACTGTGAGCCATCCTGCTCAGCGAGGTGGCCAGGCAGGAGGGAGAGTGGAGACAGGGCGAGCAGGCACATGTCGCCCACGGGAGCAAACAAGAAAGTTGTCTCCATTTGGGTGTCCTCCTGAGGGTGGAACTCTGTGTGTGTGTAGGGGGGGGGGGGATGGAATGTATATTGGCAAAGGGGAGTTGGAGTCAGGGGGGAGGAGAGAGGGGTCTTCGTACACCAAGAGCAGCAGGTGAGCCCATGGTCCTTCACATGATTCTAGCCAAGAAAGACGCCTCCTTCAGTGGAGGAAAAGCCAGACAGGGACTGCCAGGCTGGACCCAATCCTCCTTCTGGTTTCTATGGGCAGTGTGCTCCATATGCCCTGCCTGCTGGCCCCAGACCCCTCCAGCATCCCACACACAGGCTCTCTGAGCCTCACCCTGCCCCCACTCTGAGCCCCAGTGCCTTGCCTACGCTGTGAGCAGGCAGTGGTAGGCCTAGCACGGGCTGGCAGGAGAAGGGGTCCCCACTCCCTCCAGCTGTCATGCCACTCTTGCCCACCATTTGGCAGAGTGCAGCCTCCACCCCCATCCCAGTCTGGTCCAGCAGGCACAGCTTAAGTTTCCAAAGAAACTCTGACTTTCCTGGGGTTTGGAGCAGGCTGGGCAAGGAGGGAGGGAGGTGGGTGGTTCTGTCAGCCCCAGTTCCAACTAGTGCTGGCTTCTGGAGCTGTCTCCTCCCGCGGCTCCCAGCAGGGCACGGCCACTACAGAGACTTGGCAAATTCTGGAAGAAGGGGTGGAGTGGCCCATCATGGGTTCCTATGTCTCTACTCCCTGACATGCAAAATAACAACCACCACTTACATGTCACTTTGAACCTTTCGAAGAACATCCCAAGTTTTATTTCGCTTGAGCTTCACGGTTTCCCAAGCAGGATAATTCAGATTAACCCCTTTTGGCCAAAGGAGAAACAGAGACCGGAGAGAGTAAAATGATCAATTCAAGGTTCCATTGCTCATTAGCTTGCTTGGAACCCGTGGAACCTTCCCCATGCCCCACTACCTCTCCACCCCACCCCCACCCCGCACACCTTCTCTAGGTGGCACAGTGCACTCCCTGGGGTGGTTGTGAAAATGACTTTGCTCATTGCATAACCTCCTCCTGCATAAAAGAGCCTGGAGGGCCCCATTTAAGGGGCACGTGGGGCAGTGGAGGGAAAGCAGTTCACTCCTGGGCATCCTCACCACATCTAGGTTCTGGGAACCCACCCCCCCCAACTCGCATCTCCCCATGAAAATGAGGCTTCTCCCAAGCTTGCTAGGGACACGTGATTTGTGATGAACTTTGTGTCCGGGGCAAGTCTTTTTTCTTTATCAACGTGAACATTCCAGAAGGAACTATGCTTTGTCTGGGTTTTTCCATAGGGGTAATGGGAAGCTTCAAAGTGTACAGGAAATTAGAAAAGACTGGGAGGCATGAGGGCAGAAAAGGCTAGCTCTATGGCTAGAGCTGGAAGTTTCTGGGCTTTGCCCCATCAGTGCCCTCCTCCTGGCAGCTTCTTGTGTGGACTTACTGATTTGACCCTACTCTAGTTTGGGAAGAGAATGCCTCCAAAAGCAACCCATGACTACTCATTCCTGAATCCACAGGACCAAAACCGTAGAGTCCATACCCCTGCCTCTGTGCCGGTCCATCCCTAACCTCCCCCCCCACCAAGTGATGAGTCTGAACATAGTCTTAGACACTGCCAGAGAAGGACTGCCTTGATGATCTATGCCTGGGTGTAGGCTCAGGTGGCTTTGATGTTCTTCTTTGGTCTAGCCTAAATCCTTCTGGCTGCATTTTGAAAAGACCTCTTTGGATCTCTGTGGAGAAGAGCAGGCACCAGGCCAACAGGCAGGAAATGAAATCATGATGCTGGTCATTTTCCTCTTTTCTTTCCTCTCCTCTCCCCCCTCCTCCTCCCCATCACCCCGCTGCCCCCACCCTTGGGACTGCTTGTCAGATGTTTTCACAGTGATGAGCAATGGCTGTATATACAGTGCCTTTATGTGCTGTCGATTTTTGCCATGAGCCTTCAGGCTTCTCCTCACAGCCCTGACAAGGGAAATCCCATAATGAAGGATTTCACGGAGCTCCGCGGGCTGGGAGAGGCTTTTCTTTCCATCTGTCATTTTACTTCAAGCCTTGACCTTTCTGTTCCCATGTAAAGCAGTACCAGGAAGAAACTGGAGTTGGGTAGTGAATGTCTGAGCCGGGCCCCTGGAATGAGCCATGGGTAAATCGAAACAAGAGTCCTCCGGTCTGAAGGGCACTAAAAATGGGGGGGGGGGGGGTGTCAAGGAAGACACTTCAGAGGGTGTGGATGGGAGATAGGATGGGGGTGAGGAGAAGAATTTAAAGATGGGAGAGTCCCTCAGTTTGGAATGAAGTCCTGAATACAAGAAGGGCAGCAGAACAGTCTGGGAGACCCCCGTCCAGTCAGCTCTGGCCAGATGCTCAGGGATGCCATTTTTCTCAAAGGAGGCAGAGGCTTTGGAGTCCCCTAAATCTGGGCTCAAATACGGACTCTACGACTCGCTTGCAGTGACCTTGGTCCAAGCACTTATATTCCTCAAGTCTTGGAATATTCATTTGAAAGTTATGGGTGAAACATACAGACTTCCTAAGATTGCTTTGCAGATGGAAGATAATGTCCAGTGCTCAACACAGCGACTACAGTTGTGCTACCAGCACGGATCTGACTCAGCTTTCAATGGGGTTACGTCCCAGCGACTCCACTGTAAGCTGAAAACATAAGTCGAAATGCATTTAATACACTTCACCTCCCAAATGTCATAGCTTAACCTAGCCTGCCTTAAATGTCCTCAGAACGCTGACATTAGCCTACAGTTGGGCAAGATCATCTAACGCAAAGCCTTTTTAAAATAAGGTGTTGAATATCTCATGTAATTGATGGACCACTGTACTGAAAGTGAAATTCAGAATAGCTGTCTGGGTCCAGAATTGATGTTAAGAGTATTGGTTGTCGATCCTGGGATCACATGGCTGACTGGGAGCTGCTTCCCGGTGTTGTAAGAGAGCATCACTCTGCGTATCTCAAGCCCGGGAAAAGATCATAATTCAAAATCGGAAGTACAGTTTCTACCGAGTGGGGATGGTTTTCACACCAACGTAAAGCTGAAAAATCATGACTCCGAACCATAGTAAGTCGGCATGGTCTGTGCCTTCAGATGAGGCTAGAACCACAGCAGCACCTGGAAAGTCACAGAAACCGGAAAGCCCTGCCATGCTCTCCTCGCCGACCGAACTCCTCCAAAGGGGCCTCACTCTGAGACACACAGCCGATGGGAAAGCAAGCGTGGGGCTTTGATGCCGGTGAAGGGCCATCTTCTCACTGACTTTCCCATGTCAGGTTGATGGGGAGACTAAAAAAAAAAAAAAAAAAAAAAAAGTCCAAGGCTCCACAACCAAATACCCGGCCGGCACTGCTTTGAAAGGGCAAAGCCTTCGAGATGCACAAGGATTGTGATTGTTTGAAATGTTGGTAACATTTCATCTTCCCAGAGACCTTGTTCATTTATCAGGGTTCTTAAAACCCTTTTGTTCATAAGCTTGTGGTGAGCACAGGAAACATTCTATCTAATATCAGAGCACAGCTGTTCCCCGACAGAGAGACTTAGGGAGAAAACCCTTAAAAAAAGGAAGGGGGTGGTGATCCCACCAGGGATACAAACATGGGAAAAGCAACCGGGGGGTAGAAAGACGGCCCCACGGACCACAGCCGCCTAACAAGAATATGCTGTCTGGGGAAGGGTGAGAAAAAAGAACTGCCACACTGACAGCAGGCCTTTGGAGCTCTCAGTAAACACTGTGACCAAGGCAAGGCCCAAAGCTGGGCTCCTCCTCTCTGTAGGGTTCCTGGCAGTCCTGCACAAGGCCCCAGCCAGGGCCCCTAAAAATGTTTGAAGTAGGTGTGGAGCCTTGAGTAACATCTTCTTAAGGGCCAGTGTGGCTGGGGGGGAAAAAAAAGTCTAGTGGAAAACTCTGTCCACCCGAGGCCACAGAAGCCCAGGAAACATTTTCTAAAAAGGGCTTTGATTGCTCCTGAAAGCACAAGACAGAGTGAGCAGGGCCAGGCCAAGGCGGGGACTGTGTGTCGCTAGCCTTTGGCTGTGTGAGGTTGGAGCAGACAGGTCAGGAGCCTAGGATTTACTTTCAGCTCTTAATTATTTAGCTGGGAGTTGTGTAGAACTTCAGATAAAGGAAAATCACCTCCGCGTTTAGGCCATGTCTGAAAAGTAGAAATTGTTTTGAATGTAATTTTCATCGTCAAAGCCAAACTGGGAGAGGGAAGAAAGACAAAGTCAACAGGCCAATTTTCAACACTGAAATGTAGAGTTGCCTTGCAGTGCAACACTGGTATATTACAGAAATTACCAGCTTGAGCTCCAGAATCAGAAAGGCCTGGGTGTAAATGCTAATGCTGGGTGACCTTGAGAAAAATGTTTCAGCCCCTCTATGCCTTGGATTCTTCAACTGTAGAGTGAGAATAAAGGCACCTATTTCCTAGGGTTGCTGTGAAGGTTAATGAGCATCTCTGGTTATAATGTTACTTTGTTGCAGTCAGAAAAGCCTAGTCAGACAACTTGGGTGGTCTTGACTTGATCAATTGGATCCTGGGCAAACCCTTCGCCTCAGTTTCCTCTGTCTGAGGCAAATGATACCTGTCTACCCTATCCGACACCAATGCCGTGGCTCAAAGCAGCTTATGATGTGTAAAGGCATATATAAATGTGATCCATGATGATTACAAAGTATTCTTAGTATGTTATTTATTCCTCCTAGTTTGCAAACATTCCATGGCAAGAACTTTGAATGATCAGCTGATCATTCCACCTGATACCTGAAACATGATTTCCAGCTTTGTTTAGATCCTGATTCTAACAAATCAATTGCAAAAGACAAAGACTCACACACACACATACACCCACACACACAGAAATGTGAACAGAAAACTTCAGGAATTTGATGATATCAAGGACTTATCGTTAATTTTTGTTAGTTGTAATCACTGTAGATATAGATATAGATATGAGAGGGTTCGTATACAGTTACACATGGGGTATTTATAGATTATATTACATGATGTTCGGATTAGCCTTAAATTCATCTGGGCAGGAGGGAGAGCTGAGGATAGGTACAGATAAAAGAAGATTGGTCATATGTTAATAATTGTAGAAGCTGAGTGAGGGGCACATGGGAGTTATTTATATTATATTCTCTACTTTATGTTTGAAATTTTTCAATAATAAAAGGAAAAAAATACAAAAGTGGAATCAAGGAATGAGTAAGCATTCATGACAGCAGCTGAGGACCAAATAGTCCTAACCAGGGACTGCCAGATAGTTTGGATACAAAGGAGATGCATGGTAATGGGAAAAAAACTTGAAATTGGACAGCCTGCCACAGACAAAGCCTTTCAATGTGACCAGGGCACTTAATTTTTTCCAGGCTGTTCTCTCCTCATCTTTAAAGTGAGGAAAAGAGATACAAATGCCCCTTTCAGCTTTAACACGATGCAATTTTTAAGTATTTCAAAATCGGGTACACGCCATCAATTTTTTTTTTTTTTTTACCCTTGCAAAGACAGATTTTAATAGCCAGCTCCTTACATTTCTATGGCGACCAGAACCATTTTTTGTACATGTTGCATCTTACCATATAGGAAATAAGTGAATGCATTCAAGCGGGTGTCACTTTTTTCATCTTACATCAAGGAAAGTGATTTATGAAATGTCCACTCCTCAGAATGTTAGTTACTTCACCAGATTTTCTGAATGGCATATATAAAGTTCACTCGCAAGTGAATGAACCCATTGAAAATGTACCAGAAGTGCCCACAATTTAAGGAAGTACCAAGATGAAGTGTTTAGATAAGCAACGAATCTTTTGGTGAAGTGTATACCCTTTTCCCCAATTTATTTATGGCTTCCGATTTGCTTGTTACAGTAAAAAGTCAAATGACCAAGGCATGTAGCATTTGCAGGAGTTCTTCCAAACATCGTTTTTACGAGCTAGAAGTTAACTTAAAAAAAACAAAAAAAACCAACTCTTTGTTTCAATGCTTCATACAAAAAATCTCTCAAAACCAAGAGACGACTTTCCTATTTTGACAAGCACAGAGAAATGAATGCAACCTTCTTGGTGATCTCAGTTAGGGAATTCTTCTGACTTGAGGTCACCATGGGGCACCTGGTCTTACTATCCAGGACTGGAGATGTAGTCAAGTGGATATTGGTCAAGTGGATACTGGTGCTTTGGCATCTCCGGGAATTTTCCACATCAATCCTGGTATGAGCCAATTTTACTGTATAGTAAAACTCTGTCTACAAGTGGTAGACAGAGAGGGAAGAGCAGTTAACAGAGTGGTTTTGATTTGCTGAAATGGGGTCATCTGCCTGTACCCCTCACTCCCAACTGTTTTTTCTCTTTTCTGTTTGCTACCAGGAACTGTGTTTACTCACACAAAATGTGTGGGCTTTTCTCCCTAACCAGACAATTCTCCCACTAACTGGGTGCCCTAAAATTCAATTCCTGGGGTTAGCACAGATGCTATGGGTTAAGGGCTTGGGCCTGCCAGACTGCCCTACATCTGATGCCAGACACAAGCTCGAGGTGGCCAACTGTACTCCTGAGTGACCAGCTGTAAATTCAGGGGTTCCCATAAGACCCTTCTCAGGTTTCATTGTTTGCTAGACTGTCTCACAGAACTCAACAATAGTTTACTTTTTATTACCAGTTCATTATAAAGGGTCCGAATAAACAGCCAGATGAAGAGGTCCATAGGGTGAGGTCCGGAAGAATCCTGAGCACAGAAGTTTCGGTCCCCATGGAATTGGGATGTCCCCCCTCCTAGGCATGATTGCTTAAATCACAGGCTATTGGTGATTGACTGACCCTCCAGCCCCTCTCCCTTCCCAGGAGGCTGGGGGAAGGGACTCAAAGTTCCAACCCTCTAATCATGCCTGGGTCTTTCTGGAGATGGTTCCCCATCCTCAAGCTATTTGGGACTATGGAGAGTAGTCTTATTCGAGTAAAGAACGCTCATGTCATCCTCTCACACAGGAAATTCCAAGGGATTTAGGAGCTGTGTCAGAACCAGGGACGAAGACCAAATAGCTATTTTTCTTTATCATATCACAGCTACCCTAATGACTCTGAATAAAATTCTCTAGGACACTGTCTGCAAATCTCTCACTTCTTTGAGAATTACCTGAGTTTGTTTATTAAGGATTTGACACTGTTTCGTCTTCTCAGAAGTAATTCCACTCACCGATCATGGAAAAAGCACACTATAAAGGTCTTTGTACAGTCAATAAACCAATATTGAACAACTACTGTGTATAGGCACTGCTAGGACCTCTAAGAGATAGATATCTACCTTTGTAGGTGTAGATAGGAAGTTTCCTGACTTCGTTTTGTTGAGGACAAGCCAGAAACAAATTCCAGACTTTGACGCCCAAGGTTTTGACATCATCTTTGAGTCCCGGTGTGCTCCTTAGCCACAGAGGACCTGACTTCTTGTCTCTTTCTCTGCAACACCCTGTCATAGTAACACTGACTTACAGGGTTATTGGGGACATTAAATGAGATCCGCCCCAGAAAGCTGTATCAGTCACGCTGTGGGCATCTGAGAAACGCATGTATGTAAGGAGCTGTAATGCCAGGAGACACCGTACCAGAGAGCTGACAGGCGTCCAGCACCCAAGGACGAATGAACAGCAGAGAGGGCATATTTGCTCTAAGAATGGGGTTACAGGGGAGGAAAGCTCCCAGGATTGCCTGGACTAGATTCCAGAGGGTCTGAGGTACTGATCACCTGAATGAACAGTCTAAGCCCACAAGGGACCCCTGCCCTGAATGAATATACACTGACGTAGACATCCAAATACCCTGGCTTTCTGGCCACTGAATGAAACGGAGTTTTGCAGGTATGTGGGGGAATGGTCAATCAGGGAAGCCTTCACGGAGGAGGTGGCAGAGGAGTCAAAGCCCCAAAGATGGATAGGGTTTCAGAAGGTTAGGGGCCGAGATAATGCAGAGATCAGCTTAAGGGTGGCCCATCACATAGGCCCCTCCTCTGGGCAAAGGCTCTGTGGCCTGTCAAGGATGTATCCCTCTTTCTCCCTGAAATCTCCCTGCTGCTGCCTAAACAGAATGCTACTTCTTCTCAGCGGGCTCTTGGGCGAGCTGCTACCTACACCCTCACCCCTACAGAACAGCCCTTCTCAGATGTGAATGCTGAGGACATGCCAGCCCTTCCCTCAGGTTTTCACCTCTCCCAAAGACCACGTTCTCCTGGTCTTCTAGAAGCCATGACTCATCTCTGTGCTCTGCCTAGCATGGGGGTTCCAGCCCACGAGTGGGCCCTGCGGCCTTCCCTGGCAGGGCTGCCAGCCTGTGGCTGCCGTCTCCACCGCCCCCATCCCAGAGTTGCAGGGACACAGCAGTCACTGGCACCCCCTCCCAGCCCAGCTCAGAGACTCTATTCTCAGCACTCTGGCATCCCGGTCCAAGTTATCACAGGCCAGTTCAAGTGGAAAGCGAAACAAAAACTGAGGCATGTCTTCCTATTTTATCACAAATTGAGTGGTCAGATATAATCCCAGCTCTGCCTCTTATCAGCTGGGTGAGCCTGGGCAAATGACACAACAGTTCTGTGCCTCAGTTTACCCATTTATTAATAGTATTCCTTATCATAGTGTTGTGAGGACCGAATGAGTTACTATAAACGAAATACTTGAAACAGTGCCCTGTACAGTGCGAGACACTATTTTTTAAAAAAGATTTTATTTATTTATTTATTTATTTATTTGAGAGAGAGAGAGAGAGAGAGAGAGCAAGAGCAGGGAGAGGGACAGATGGAAGCAGACTCCCCAGTGAGCAGGGAGTCCAATGTGGGGCTTCATCCCAGGACCCTGGGATCATCACCTGAGCCAAAGGCAGATGCTTAACCCACTGAGCCACCCAGGCGCCCCAGGAGGCACTATTAGCATCATTGTGTTATCATGGTTAAGAGAGCAGAATACCGAATCAGGCTGACATTAGAGACATCACTTAACGTCTGTAAAGGTCAGTTTCTTCTTCTTCTAAAAACGGAAATAATAACAGTATCCAGTTCATTGCACAGCCGTGGGACCATATGAATAACTTTATGTGAATGATTTAGCACCGTTCTTGGCACACATTATGCTGGGAAAAGGTTTACACCACAAAGAAAAACAAATTTTGAAGAAAGAGACAAACACAGAGACAGACCTTGGCTAGAAAAGTGACAACCATGGGGCACCTGGGTGGCTCAGTTGTTAAGCCTCTGCCTTCGGCTCAGGTCATGATCCCAGGGTCCTGGGATGGAGCCCCACATGAGGCTCTCTGCTCAGCAGGGAGTCTGCTTCTCCCTCTCCCACTCCCCCGCTTGTGTTTCCTCTCTCACTGTGTCTCTCTGTGTCAGGTAAATAAATAAATAAAATCTTTAAGAAAAAGAAAAATGATGACCAAACTCAATGCCTGCCATGTTGACTGCAGTCTGCAGCTCCTCCCCAGAGCTTCCTCATCTGGAATCTGGGACCTCCTTGCCCTGCCTCACCATGCCAGGCCTGGGGTCTCCTGGCACAGTTCAGTCACAGAAGCAATGTAGTGCAGAATGAACAGCATGCTTAAACTCATCTACTCCACCCCCAGGAAGCCAGGGGAGTAAAAAGAATCCCCTTTAGAAGTTTTCTTGCTTGCCCCACACTCAGAGATCTGCCATCTGGGAGGGTAGCTGCTGTGTGTGGCAAAGATCCCTTGGACCAGCCACGTGGCTTTGAATGGTGTGGTCAGAAGCCCAGGCCTTGACTTTTGAAAGACTCATTCAAGTTCTGAGTCTGCCAGTTACTGACTGTGGGATTTGGGTAAATTTTTAACACGCCCTAACCTGGGTTTCCTCCTTCGTAAAATGGGAAGGGTGAAAGTTATCTCAGCGTGGAGCTGTGAGAATTAAATGGGCCATGTGTAGGATGCCTTAGCACAATGACTGGTAGGTGTGGGTGCTTCGTACATTTTGGTGATGCTTATCAGCTCTGGATTTCTAAAACCCAGAAGACAGCAGGGCATTCTGTTCAGGAAGTCATTTTAGAGAAAATCTGTACCCTCTTCATTTTTCTGGTTGGGGGGAGAGTTCAGGGAAAAAGGGTGTGACCATGGCCTGAGCCTCTGGAACCCATCTGCCCAGTGGGGCAAACTTACCAACCTGTGCCCATCCTGCTTCAGGGCTGTCGTCCTCCCCTGGCTGCAGTCATCATGCCCGACACCATCAACACCCTGCCTTCTGCAGAGATGGGAACACTCTGGCATTGTTTCCTCTAGCCAATGGCATCTCTCTGGCTTGCGATTGGTACCTCTGAGATTCCATCGCAATCCAGGCATCCCAGCTATGTCAGCGTGACTCACGTTGTGTGTGTCTGACATCCACATGGCCCCGGAGAAGGCTGGCCCCAGCAAAAGGTTATTTGGAATGCTGCTGAATGTGTGAGGGCTGTCAAGTTATCTTTTTGGGGTTAGGCCATTAAAGCCGCATCTGATGTTTTATGGAACAAATGAGATACAGTGCATTTTGAAATCCATGGGGCAGAGAGAGCATTTTTATGGATGTGGACACACTGGCAGTTAAAAGTAGGTAGGGCTTTTTTTTTTCCCTCTAAAACGTTGCAGTCCTTCTTGCACATAGCTGTTTAACTTCAATGTAAAACAGAAACAATCCCCAAACGTGAAGCATGAAGACTGCCATACTAAATAGATTCAGTGCAACCCTGAACTGCTGGGTTACCTGGAAGAGTGTGGATCCGTCTATCTGCCTCTTATCATCCCAATCAGAGGGCTGTCTGCTCTGTCCTTAACTTCTCTACCCAACCTTCATCACACCCCTGAAGAAAAATTTCTTCCAGGCAAACCTAAATCCCTCTTGAGTGCTTTTTCGTCCGAGCCTTTGATGTCTCTCCATCCCCTCATTCCCGTGAAGTGATCAGTTCTCAAGACGTTCTAGCCACATCAGCCTGCCCTTAGCCCTCTGAGCACACCCTGCATTTTCCCACTTTTGTTTCTGAGCTTTGTCTCCTTTCTCCAGAGCATCCTTCCCTTCCATCTTGGCCACTTTTCATTCAACCAAATGGTTTTAACAAAGAGTCCAGACAAATAACAGTGCCTGCACACTGCCAGGCAACGATAAGATCACAGCAGACCACATGTCAGAACCTTCTCTTCCTCCAAGCCTAGACTCAAGTGCCACATCCTCCATCCAGCCTTGTCATTCATCCACTCAACCGAACCCCTTACTCTCTCTTCCTGCACTCCCGTAACACTGAGGTGACTCCCTCTCTGTTACACTAATGTGAAAACTATGTGTGCATGTGTCTGATCCCCTGCAGACTGTAAGGTTGCTGAAGAGAGGAACCTCAAGATGCTCACTTTCTATCTCAGACCACTTAATTTATAGAATTAAGACTCCAAGATTTCCTCTTCCCATGGACACCTGACTGTTCAAAGA
The DNA here is from genome assembly GCF_030435805.1 of Mustela lutreola. Lineage (NCBI taxonomy): Eukaryota > Metazoa > Chordata > Mammalia > Carnivora > Mustelidae > Mustela > Mustela lutreola. The sequence goes on from NC_081297.1 coordinate 46,218,261, forward strand.
AGCCACATACAGCGACGTTGGATGGAAATTTCTTTATAAAGGCAAAATTGGTGAGAGAGTGTGCCTGAACCCCTACTGATTGGAAGTACTTACATTATGGTACATTCTTTTCTTTTTTTTTTTAAAGATTTTATTCATTCATTTGACAGAGAGAGAGAGAGATCACAAGTAGGCAGAGAGGCAGGCAGAGAGAGAGAGGGAAGCAGGCTCACCGCCGAGCAGAGAACCTGATGTGGAGCTCGATCCCAGGACCCTGAGATCATGGCCTGAGTTGAAAGCAGAGGCTTAACCCACTGAGCCACCCAGGCGCCCCACATTATGGTACATTCTTACAGTTGAAAACCATTCTGTGTTTACAACAAATGCAGTTAGGGCCTATGGGTGGCTCAGATGGTTAAGCAACTGCTTTTGGCTCAGGTCATGATCTCCAGGGCTTGGGACGGAACCCCACACTGGACTCCCTACTGAGCAGGAAGTTTCCTTCTTCTTCTCCTTCTGTAGCCCCCTTACTTGTGCTCTCTCTGCTTCTGTCTCTCTCTTGCAAATGGATAATAATAAAAAAGTCTTTATAATGAATGAAGTAGATCTACATGGACTGGCATAGAAAGACCCCAAGAGATTACTGTTAACTTCAAAACATCAATTTACTGAACAGTATGTTTGGCATGAACTTATTTAGGTTTTAAACTCCTACTCAAAAGAAAAAAAAAAAAAAAACCACCCCAAAAGTAAAGATCTCTATGATGTCATTGAACAGGTAATGGGTTCTCTGAAAATGTTGGGAGAAATCATTAAAAAGTGAATCATATGCCCCCTAAACATTTCTTTGAATTTAATTTGCATTTATTTACCAATCTCTTGGTATCAGTCCCACTTTTTTTTGTTTTTGTTTTTGTTTTTGTTTTTGTTTTGGAAGTAGGCACCTCACCCAACATGGGGCTTGAACTCCCGGCCCTGCGATCAGTTGCAATCTCTACTGACTAATCCAGCCAGGTACCCCAGTCCTAAGCCTCTTTTTTTAGCATAGGTCTGGTTCAGAGCTCTACATCATCTTTTATATGTAAGTCACATGCATAACACATCATCTATGATTTCTAGTTTTGTTTGCTGTAAGTTGGAATAAGAATTTAAAGACATGGATACAATTATTTGAGTGCAGGATCCTAACTTACAATATGTACAAGCTGTGTGACCTACATGACTTAAGCCTCTCAAGCATCATATCTGTAACGCAGGACATAATAATAGTAGCCATAGGTGACCAAGAGGAAAAACGATCACTCTTTGGGTACCATATCTAGATCTTAGCAAGGTTTAGCTAATCTATTAAGTATTTTACTTTCTTATTATTATGGTGCAGTAAGAAGATAAAGAAGCAACAAGGAATCACTCTACCTGGGACTCTGGCACCTTCTCTTTCTGCCTTATAGATGCTCAAAGTGCATAAATATCAAGGGGAATAAATACCGAGGCATAGCCGTAGGTGAATGAAAACTTGCTATGTGACAGTACTGTGCTAAGTGGCATGACAATTCAGTGCTTAGGAAGTTAGTTTCTGTTGCAAAGGATATTACAATCTAATGGGAAAGGGTTGAATACATATGGGAAAGTAATAATAATAATAATAATAATATGGAGTACTAGTTAGGGTATTTTTAGTTGAAATGATGAAATGAAAACTAATAAAGTAGCCTAAATACTAAATTTCTTAAATGGCTTGGAGCAATGGAAAATTCCAGAGCTTGAGGCACTTCAGGAGATACTTGACCAGGGCTGTGGGTCCAGTTCTCTTTGACTTTCTTAGTTGCTGTACTATGTGTGTCATCTTTATTCTCAGGAGGGCTTCCTGCTAGTAGAAAAAAAAAAAAAATGACCCCAGCAATTCCACTCTCAAATCTGAGACCACATCATCAAACTACAGTTGTGAAAGTTCCTCCAGACTAGTCAAGTTCACATACCCATCTCTAACTCAATCACTCTGGCAAGACAGACAGGATTATGTTCATGGGCTTAAGCCAGTGATCTAGTAATGGAATCAATTTATTGAGTACTTCTTCCCTGCCTTAGGCACCTGTTCTACATATTGTCACACATTTTTCTGCCCAAGAATCCTATGAGGTAGGTGTTACCAGCATGTCCAGTTTGTGGTTGAGGAAATTGACGTCCAGAGAAGTTAAATAATTTTCCCTGGGTTGTACAACTAATAAGTAGTAAGGCCAAGATTCATACTTCAGCCCACTGATTCCAGAACTCACTTTCATAACCACCAAAACATAGAGTCTCTCAAGGTGTATGCAGTTTATGCAGTTTTTGTCTTAAAGTCTCTATTGTCAGGTATTAGTATAGCCACTTCAACTCTCTTTTGGTTAGTGTTTGCTATATATTTTTTCAGCTTTTTACTTTAAACTTATTTTTGTCTTTGCAGCTAAAGGTTATTTCTCATAGAGAGCATATATTTGGATCATGTTTCTTTATCTATTCTGCCAATAATTTCCTTTCGATTGGAGTGTTTAGTACATTTACATTTAATGTAATTACTGAAAGATAGGATTTACATCTTCCATTTTGCTATTTGTTCTTTATATATATTTTGTGTTTTCTGTTCTGTTTTTCCATTGATGTATTTCCATTGATGTATTCTAAATTCTTTTGTTTCACTTTTTTTTTCATTTCCTTTAAAAAAAATTCTTAGTGAGTGTCTTAAGGATTACAATTAACATTTTAATTTAAAATAATGTGGTTTGGATTAATATCAATTTCATTTCAATAGTACACAAAAGTTTTACTCCAATATAATACTGTTCCCTTTTCTCCTTTGTTCTATTATGTCATACAAATCACATCTTTATACATTATAAGCCTATCAGCACATTTCAATAATTATTACTTTATGCAGTTGGCTTTTAAATTAGGTTAGAAGAAAGTTGTTACCAAAAATCCCCCACAACATCTATATTGTTTCTTATATTTACCTACATGTTTACATTTACCAGTGCTTTTTATTTATTTGTGTGGATTTGAGTTACTATCTAGCGTCTTTTCATTTAAGCCACAAGAACTCCCTTTAGTATTTCTTGTACAGAAGGTCTGCTAGCAACAAACTCTCCCAGTTCTTGTTTATCTAAAATGTCTTGACTGTTCCTTTATTTTGAAAGATAATTTTGCAGGTAGAGAATTCTTGACTAACAGTCTTTCTCTTAGCACCCTGAACACGTTATCATCATAATAATATGATAATAATAATCATATTATTCTTGGATGTGTAGATTACCGTTTTTTAAAAATATTTTATTTATTTGTCAGAAAGAGAGAGAAAGCAGAAGCAAGGGGAGTGGCAGGCAGAGGGAGAAGCAGGCTCCCTGCTAAGCAAGAACCCCGATGCAGTACTTGATCCTAGGACGCTGGGATCATGACACTTCACCAACTGAGCCACTTAGAAGTCTCTAGATTAATGTTTCAAAATAAATCGGGAAATGCTCAGCCACTATTTCTTCAAATGTTTTTTCTGTCCCCTTCTCACCTATCCTTCTGGGACTCCCATTATGTGTATGTTGGTGTATTGAGTGGAACCCCACAGGTCTTTGAGACTGCTCATTTTTCTTCATTTCCTTTTCTTTCTGTTTCTCAGACTGGATAATCTCAATTGACTTACCTTCAAGGTCACTAGTCCATAATTTTGTTAGTTCAAATCTGTAGTTGAATCCACCTACTGAATTTTTCAATTTAGTTATTATACTTCTCAACTCCAGAATTTATATTTGGTTCTTTTTAATAATTTTTCTCTTTATTGATATTTTCTATTTTTATACTTTAACTCTTTAGAAATGGTTTCCTTTAGTGGTTTGAACATATTCACATTTGAAATAACTGATTTAATATCTTTGTCTAATAAGTATAATATCTGGGCTGCCTCAGGAATAGTTTCTACTGATTGTTTTTTACCCTGTGTATTGGCCATATTTTCCTGTGTGTCTCATAATTTTTTTACTGAAAGCCAGACATTTCAAGTAATATAAGCAAATCAGATCCACCACCACCACTCACACACGCACTACTAGGTTTATTGTTTTTGTTGCTGTTTGTTTACTTAGTGACTTTCCTGGACTAATTCTATAAAATCTGTATTCTTGGTCATGCCCAACCACGGAAGTCTCTGTTTAGCTTGCTTCATGGTCAAATAATGATTAGACAGAGATTTCCTTAAATGCCTTGAACCAATATGTCTCTGAGCCTTTAACAAGGGACTCTAGTGTATGTGTGGACACACCTTCAACAATCTGGCAGGCAGTTTAAAACTCTACTCTTGCACAGAGGCTTAAGATCAGCTGGCGGCAAGTAATTAGGGCTTTCTCAGGTCTTTCCTGGGCACATGCAAAGCCATACACATGAATGTGGCCTTCTAGATTCCCAAGGACATGTCAGAGCTTTTCAAAGTCCCTATGGACAGCACATGTTCCAGTACTTCCTTTTAATTTTTTTAGCCAACCTCTTATTAACCCCAATGGTATTGCAACCTCAGGTGGTTGGAATGTTAAGCAACTGCCACAGATTGTTTTGGACAAACATGCTGGGAATAAGCCTGTTCACAGAGAGCGAGCTTTGAGTCAGGTCAAATAGTGACAAACCCTGAGATGGGAGCTTTTCCAGAGAACAGCTAACTAAGTCAAATAATGACATTTTTCTGCCTTAAAAAAGGCAGGGAAGTTTGAAAAGGTGACAGGATAAAAGAAAAATCTACTTGGAGAGGCAAAAGTCACAGGTAGTTATGGTCTGGTAAAAAGTAAGGCACCCAGTCCAAAAGTTCAAAGTAGGGAAAATCTTAAAAATTAAAATGAACAATAAGTACGTAAGGCCAGTTAGAGAACAGAATAACTTTGGAAACACAATAAAATGCTGACAGAAGAAATAAGATTAGGGAGAGTGTAATGATACAAATTGATACAGTTTGACAATAATAACCAACCTTACTTAACTTGATGTCAGCACTTACTGTATGCCAGAGTAAAGGGCTAAGCTCACTGCCTTCACTTTTTACAACCACTCTGCTAGGTAGATATTATCATCTCCATCTTACAGATGAGGAAACCTAGGCTCGGAGCAAATAAGGAATTCATCAATCCTTTCGTAACAGCCCTAACGAGGTCCTTTATTTAATCACTGAAGGTAACCCTTGCCATTTTGGAATGGATTGCAGAGAAAGCTCACTATATGAGCAGAAATCTTCCTCCTTTTATTGTTTTATGAGAGATACTAGTTTTGTTCCCTGGAGCTGCAAAACACAAGATACAATCATCTGGAGTTTAATTCACCCAATTTATAGATGAGAAAATGGAGTGCAATTTTGGGTTTCATTAATAAGATCAGCCTCCAGAAGATGGGGTGACAATTTTCTCTTTCCTGTCTAGTCTAGGCTGCCTCAATAGCACCGGGGGTGCCAAATGTGTGGTAAGAGAAAAGTGGGTGGGAGGAGGTGAATGGCAGTCCCTGACCCTCGTGTGTTTTGTTGTAACCATTTAGACAGTCTGCAGGTTTCTAAATTTGCTCCAGGTTGCTCTTTCTCATTAGCCACACAATAAGAAAGATACACTTAAAGATGGATATCAGCAAAGTATTCAGATCCAGAGGAGGACAGCCTGCTAATGAGGGACTAGCATCCAAAGAACAGTTGGAGAGAAAGGGTAGTCTAGCCCAGGGGAGAATGGGTGAGACGACATCCTCAAACATTTGACCAGCTGTCAGCCTAAAAGACAGAGACAGTCACCTTTCTTGTGTCAGTAGCTACAGATGACATTTGTGGGCAGAATTTGCCAGGAAACAAAAAAATTCTGGGCCCCTAACTAGCTGTGAGACCTTCAATAAGCCATTTAACCTATCATCTTTTAGGATCCTTATGGTACATGGTTCCTGGGAAGATCTTATGTGGCAAAGGACTTAGCTCAAAGCCCACCAATAGCAAGTAGACACCAATGCTGCTAAGTTTAGATGCTGAGGAAGTATTTTGTTCAACCTAAGAAAGCAATGTATATCCATATAACAGACAATGAGGATACCTTATAGGACATGTGTTTCTCATCAGCAGAAATGTTTGATCAAAGACATCATCTTTATTGGGCGGGGACACTAAAAAGGCTCCTCTGTGATAAAAGGGGTATAGACTGGGAGACTCATGGAGTTCCCTTCCAAACCTAAAATGTCATCCCATGTAAATCTTGCCCCAAATGACACAGTTTGTGGCACAATGGGGACTAGAACCCACCTCTTCCATCCCTAAGTCCAGGGCTTTCTTCATGACATTATATGTCATACATCAAACAAACAAACAAACAAAAAATGTAGAACACTGTCTAGAAACTATTCCAAGTATAACTGTTTATTCATTACAAGTTTCTCTTTTTCAGTAGCCACATTTTAAAAAGGAAACATGCCTATAAACACATAATATTATAAAGCAAATAATTTAAATCTAAGTAGATTTCATTGGAGTACAAAGGATCCCAATGAATGAAGTTTCTCACATGTTCAAAGCAATGAAAAGTGACGAAGAAAAGTGGAACACAGAAGAAAGTTTTATTTGCTTATTCCTAGTTTATTAGGACATGCCAGAAAGCAAGGAGGGATGTCCCGTGTAAAGATGGCAACTCTGGAAATTTGCTGTACTCCCTTTTCACCAAAGTAGCCACCTGTTACACATAAGCTCCATGTAGCTCAGTATGTGCTTCATTTAAAGTGCCCATAAGGCTCTGAGCTGTCACTTAGTCACCAAAAAAGGGCATGCAAGTTAAGGTCCATTCAAAACTCTATGTTTAAATGTGCTCAGATGGGGGCTGTGTTTGGGTTGCAGGAATAAAACATTTGGTTAGTTTGCCCCATGTGCTGGGATTTCCTTATGCACCCTGGAAAAGGTATACAGTCCATATATTTTAACATTCCCCATATATTTTTACATTATGCATGCACATATGCGCGCGCATGCACACACACATACACACACACACACACACAATTTAAAGTTAGCTCCACACCCAGCATGCAGCCCAATGCAGGGCTTGAACTCACCATTCTGAGATCAAGCCCTGAGCTGAGATTAAGAGTCAGCTGCTTAACCGACAGAGCCACGCTGGCACCCCTACATTCCATATATTTGTTAAAGACTGCCATCCTATTCCAACAATTTAGGATTATGAAAACACCAATTTCTATCAGCTGACACCATGCTTCAAAGTACCCACCCACACAAGGAACTGAATTTAAAAGGTTCGGACCTGGGAGAATTTAAAATCTTCCAAGATAATTAGGGAGTGAGACTGTGCCTCAATTCACAATTTAAGAATTGTTATGTAAAACATAATATATATATAAAAGACGCTCTAAGACAAAATTCCTATGGATGATGGTGATGATAATGAAGAGAAAGCCATGTTATGGGGACATAACATTTAAAGCCGAAAGGGAATTTACTGATCATTTACTGCAGCTAGCCAAGTTTGTAAATGAGGAACTTCAAAACTAGAAACATTGAAGGCATCTGCAGGTCACAGTGCTGCTTGGTGGTCAAGTAGGACCCAGTATGCAAATATTCTAAATTCTAGCCCAGGGCCATTTCACCACCGTGATGCTGTGGGAAGGATAGTATTTCCTGCATCCATTTAGAAGACATCCAGGCTACAAATTAGAGTCTATCTTCTGCTCTGTCAACTTCTGGGGGACTTGGGACAAGTAAATGATCCACTCTGACCTCCATTTCCTAACCAAAGGAGTCAAACACTCATCGATACCCTGTCGGATTCAGGGAGGATTCATTCAGACGAGAAACAGATGCTCTGGGAAATAGAGCTACTCAAAGAAAGGAATGCTCTCAGATGGACCAAGAAAGCAGCTTCATCTCTGGCAACTTAAAAATGACTAACCAAACCCCAAACATGTAATCCAGACATCCAACCAACTAGTCCCAACAGAGTATAAACAAATTAAGAACATAATTTGAGAATAATTTAAGAACATTGTAAAAAACACTGTGCAATTCAAATAACAACGACTTGACTGGACCGAGTTTTAAAGGGAAGATAAATTTCCATTTCCCTGGCTCAGGTAGGTTGTGTGAGATGGGCAAAACATGGCATCTCTTTCTGTGCCTTTTGTTCTATAGCTTTACTATGTTTAAAGCACTCGTTTCTCATGCTTAATCACTAGAGAACGTGCTTTTCAGGATTAGGGACTGTATTCTTCAACTCTTTTTCCCTCCTGCCCGCCTTCCAAAACATTCACTGAGTGTCTAACACTATGCCCATGACATTCCCAATGCCTGGCACACTGTGTGGCACATGGTAAGGACTCAGTTTTTACTTTTCAAAAATGAAGGAATACAACACAAAAGTTTGCATTCTCCAAAGCACAGAAATCTCCGCAAATTTGACTCCTCATTTAAACCATTAAAATTCTACCTGATAGATCTGAAGCATGCCCCCGACCTGCTTTGATGTATCTGCACAGACGGGTGATGTTATCAGTTTAACACATATGTGATTGTTCAGCATGGATGCTGTATAGAATTTCAATGGCAGACTCCTACTAAACACAGAGGCATATTCTGTGGCTGGACAAAATGTCATGAGGTCCTATAGTCCATTCCCGTTTCCAAGCAAGACTGCATGTAATCTATTATATCGAACAAGGCTTTCCTAAAGCTGAAAGATTTCCACTCAGTGAAACATACAGGCAGCCTCCGTAAAGTATTAAGTATTTAAATGGAAGGTAAGACTTGGATTTCTTGAGCTAAGTATGATTTTCATCCTCAATGTAGCCAACTTCACTGCAGTGCCACTACTGATTTACTTAAATCATCTGCTAGATGACCAAAAATTGCTGGTAATTACAGAATATTTATATGAACTTCTCTTGTAAAAAGGCAAATACATTTGAGCCTTATTCAGTATTTTGTTAGGGAAATTTTAAATTAGATATACCATATTATTGAAAAAAGAGAAGAACTAGAAGAATATATATTTAGAAGTGAGGGGTAGAAAAACTATTCACCCAGTTTATTGGAATTACACAGTGGAGTTCTGATGCACTGGTCCTTGATGCAATTAAATTTCCTGAGTTTAAATGATTTCAGGAAGACACACAAAATGGCCTGTACAGGGCTAGACTCTCTTCTCTCAAAATATATGTGTATTTTTAAGTAATGTTTCATGATCCTAAAATAATTGGTGGCCAGATGTAAGACATTTCATCTGAAACTTTATGTAAACTAACCCAAACGGTTTGCTTCAGGATATCTTCCTTGACACCAGGAAAGAGTTTTTTGGTCCTGGGTCTCTGCATTTGCCTGACTAACTGCCTGGCTGGTCTCAGAAATGGAAACATACGTGGGCATGATGAAGGAAAGCATTTAGAATTTAGACGAAAGAATTTTCTAGTTCCTTTTTAATCGTGTGTGTTTTTCTCTCCCCCTAAGCAATAGGTAGAATAAATTTTGGTGACTTTTTGTTTTCAAAAGTGCAAAATTGAATGCTTTTGGTGTTACTTCCCAGGACAAAAACTTAACGTAGTCTTCATAATTTTTTTCTTACAATTTGATGACAATTTTTGAAGAAAAATAATGTGAAGCTTCACACACACTCATTGAAAGGAGACGGAAGAATCACCAGCATCATTATCATCAATAAATAGGTCTTGAAGGAACTCACCTTTTTACATCACAAAGAAAGAAGTACTTAATTTCTACTTAATGGGACCACAGTGACAGTGTGATCTGAGATGACTAACAGCAGAAAGAAATTAGTATTTTCTGCTCTAATTTCACCTTCCACATAAACCCCTCTGCTCTGGATTTGTGCTTTTCTCAGTTGTTTACATAATGCATAGGCGCAGACTTTGTTTCAAGTTCATGTAAAAGCAGATGCCCTTACTTAAGGCTGAGCAAAGAGGAAATGCATTCCTCCTGAGTCTAAATCCAACCTAGGTTGGATTGTCTAAAACACTTCTACAAACTGCTTGCTTTTAGGTCAACCCTAAAATAGAAAGAATATATCACTCCAGAGGTACACATTTTGGAGATTACAAAATTTTAAAAACAACCTGTTTCACATTTTAAAACTCATTCCTTTTTATGCCAACAAAAGGATCACCCAGAAAATAATTTTAGAAAAATTTTCAACTTGCCTCCTTAAATTTACTACCAGCAAAAAAATTTCCAAGAAGCCCCAACAACAAAACTATTTCTCCGGTTTTTATTAATTAGTTATAAAAGTTTGGAGAATATGAACTCAGCATGTTGTAGAATTATGTTACAAACTGTACTAACAGATGCTGGCAATCCTTGTGTTTAAAGATTGCAAAATAAAATACAAAATAAGAAATACTTATTAGAAATACTTTATATCGCTTCAATTTGGTTGTAACTGATACAGAGTTGAATAAAACAATGAAATCAAAAGAATATTCAATCATGCCTGAAAGCAGACATTGTAAAGGGGAATGAATGAACCTGGACAAAATTGAAGTGTCTAGAAAACAAATAAAAATGACTATTGCTCAAAAAAAATTTCTGGATGGGGTAGTCTTGACAATTTACCAAGAATTTAGATCTACAAAGTGCTTAACTTGACCACCCACAACTTAGGTGTCTGAAATGAAGCAGGAGTAAAATTTAAAGGACATTTATCTTTTACGTTTTTAAAGTACTTCCCTTGGCTCTTTCCTTTTTTTTTTTTTTCCTCAATATATATATATTTTTAACCTTTGTATACACAAACCAAGTGTCCATCAAATCAGGCACTAAAAAGGAAGCCCTCTTAAATACAATTCCCTCAGAGTGAGCTTCAACAGTAAGTATTGATATTATCACCAATTATAACTCTTCTTCTTCAAAAGAAACTAAACAGAATGTCTTGGGTCAGATCAGCAACCATTAAACGAAAAAGAAATAAATAATAAGATAAAAATAGAGGGAATGTACTAAAACGAATGAAGAAAGTAATACTCAAAATCAAACTCTGTCATCTTAAAAAAGAAACACTTCCACACCTCCTATCTGATTGGAACAGAAAGCTTCTCCTTTACATTTGAAACAAGTAATTCCACCTCAAACCCACATTTTCAAAGAAGCCCCCAGCTTTCTGCCTCTGATTCTTCCAACAGTCCACCTAATGAAGGGAAAAGCCAATTCCCTTTTACTCCTTTTCTCCCAAACATTCTCACTACAGCTCCTTGTAAAGTTCAGCCTGTAATCAGAATTGTCACTGTGGGTTCAGAGAACGTCGCATTTTAGGTATCACCCCCCCCCCCCAGACCGGAAGATTAGAAAGAGTTTGCCCAAATTGAGGGGAAATTGAAGGTGCACGGGCTCTCTCTGCAGTTGCAGTCTCCAGCCCCTGAAGTCTAGAAGGTTCTCCGCGAGTCCCGACACCACATGGGTGCCCAGCGAGTGGGAGGGGAGTCGCCCTGCACTTTTCGCCCGTCTGTTTGTGGAACTCTCTGGACAAGCAGATTTCTAGATGGAATTTGTCCTCGCCCGGTAAAATCCATGCAGTATCGCTCCTAGCCATCTTCGGGAGATGGAGCTTACGCGTAATTATTCGAGCATCAACCCACTCGTGTTAAATGGTGAAGGGGGCGGGGGGCGGGGAGGAATATGTCGCGCGTGAAAAAACACTCCCGGTGTCAGAGCAAACGCAGAACTCATGACCGGAACCGACAACCACGGTCCCGTCTCCTTCCCTGGAGACCGGGTAGGAAGCTGAGCGGCCGAGCGTCGCGACCGGCAGTCGCGATATTCAGTCCGATGTCGGCAGACAGCGGGGCTGGCCCGCGACCCCCAGAAACGAGCCCTTTCGGCAGCCCCGGGCTGCTGCGGGTTTCGGCGTGAACACTGAGCTCCGAGGGGGTGGCCGGCGGCGGGGAGGGGGGGGGGAGGGGGCCGCGGGGGGAGGGTCGCCGCCCCGGCCCGCCGGCAGCCCCGCACCGCCGCGCCCCCGCCCGCGCGCCTGCCGCGGCCCGCAGACCTGCCCCGCGGCTCGAGCGCCCATCGCGAGGTGCCGGACACGCCGCCGCCGCCCCGCGCCGCTCCCCCGCCCGCGGCCCCCTCCCCCGCCGCTTCCTCTCGCTCTCCCAGCCCCTTCCCCCCACGTGTGGGTGACGTCAAAATTCCGCGAAAAAGCCGCGTGGTGGCTCCCCGAGCGGAGGCGCGATTCCGCCGCCCAGCGGCCCCCTCCCGGGCGCGCCGGGGGGAGGGTGAAGCCCCGAGACGGCCGGTTCCTTTTCCTCCTGGGAGGCCAGGCCCCGCCGACGCCGCGGGCCAGGCGCCCCCCGCCCCAGATCTTATTGGAAAATTCACTTTTATAAACCTAATGCATTTCCAGAGCTATTTTCGGCCTCGTGAGGCGTGTCCTGCAGCTGAATCAGACAGGAAGAGGGGGAAGTTCGGGTCTTTTTATTTATTTATTTATTTCCAAGGGAGGGGAGTGAGAGGCTAGGTGGGTGAACAGACGGCAGGCGCAAGCTTTCCTGACCCACGCCTATCGCATCTGCTGCCTCAGGCACACAGCCCCGGTCCGGGCTGAGACACACCGAAAGGGCAGTGTTAATGCACAGGCCGGGCCCGACGCTGCCCCCCGCTGGATCCCGAGCGCCCCAGAGAGGCGACTGGGGGCGGGCGGGCGGCGACTGGGTCCCGGAAACGTATTCACACCTGGAGTCCCAGGGCTCCGGCGTTGGGAAGCCTTCCATCGGCTCGTCCCTACGCACCTTCCTTGCCCTTGTGCTCTCCGTCCCGACCTGTCCTTTTCCTTCCACACGTTCTTCCAGTTCGCTTTCACTCCCTTCCTGTGACCCCCCCCCCCCCCCATTTCTCCGTCTGTACTTTCTCTAGTTCTTTTTGGTGTCCCGGGAGCCAGGAACTGAGACTAGGACATTTACCACTTACTTTTAACTGACCGTCGGGTTTTTGGGTTGCATTGTCAGATCATCCCTCAGTGGAGAACCACAGACACAGTCCAACTCTTTGGAGGACTTAGGGGGAGGGCGATGGTCTCCATTCCCCAGGTTGAACTCACTCCCCTCCCCCCACCCGGCCGGAGCGCCCCTGTACGGAGACAGCGGGGCTCGAACTCGCGCGCCTCTATAGCTTTGAGCTATAGATCAACTGGCCCGCCGGCAGCTGCCAGGTGAGGTTGGGAGCATGTGTGATTAGCGTTTGCAGGTTCCTGCAGAAATGTGCCGATAGACACCCAACACCCGGCTGCACCCTACACCTACAGGGTTTTGTACACTTTCCAACCGAAACTCCAAAACGCGAGGAGAAGGGGGTGGGGAGCCGGCACAGAAAGGAATAAAAGTTCAATAAAACTTATGTTCACCAAAGTTTATCACTGATTCTATAAAGGACAGGATTTTTTTTTTTCCCCCTGAGGGTGAAAAGGGGATAAGGAAGAACCAACATAATTTTTTTTCCCCCCACAGTGACCAGTTTTGACTTAAAAGTCAGAGCACAGGAGATTGGGTTTTTCTCTAAACCTGAGTATATACGCAAAGAAAAAGCGCACGTTTGCCCAGAAGGCAACGTGCCTGTTCCCGCGTGCTAGGCGCAGTGCTTTTTTACAAGCAAAATTAAGATCTTAACACATGGTCGGAGTGGCGACCCAAAGGGAAAACTCAGTTTCCAGCTCAAGGCTCGCGGAGACATTCCTGCCAACATCCGCACCCTCTCACGCCCCACCCCGTGCGCTGGAGACTGAAACCCGACTGGGGGACTGATTCGATGCGAGGTTAATGTTCGGGAACAGTCCGTAATAGGAAGGGGAAGTGAATGGGGGAACTTGAAGAGGCGAGCCTGCCACGCGGGAAGCGTCCGTACTCGTGGGTCTAGGTGAATGAAGAGGCCACGGGGAGAGGTGGCATCTGCCCGCGCCCCTCTGTACCCCTCCCCTTCGCGACTACCGCTCCCCCAGTCCCGCGCCCCGCCGGAATTTCTCAGGGAAGCCAGACAGGAGTAGGGGTGGGGGGTACAGGGGAGGGAAGGGGCGAGAGGGCCCTCGGCGCTCTTCTGAGATTTGAGACTTCGCCACCCAGGCTCTCTCCCCAGGGTGGGCCAGGCCGGGAGGACGACCACCCGCCTCTTCCCCTCCCCCCTTCTCCCCACTTCAGGAGCCCAGGACTGGGGATGCTTTCCCTGCTGGGTTAGTTATCAAGTGATGTCAAGAGGCTAGAAGCCTTCGCCGACTTCTGTCCTTGCCTGTCAGGCTAGATTTATACTTTAAAAATACCTCTCTCACCCCTTGCCCCCCCCCCCCCAGCTTTCTTTGAACCGCTGATAGGTGGCTGGGGTGAAGTCTGAGTAATTCCTTCATCGAGTCGGGTCTTAAAATGTAAGTTAATATATTTATTTGGAGTGACTCAAGCTTGAGTCGGGAAGTCCAAGTTGACTAAAATCAATAGGTAATTGTTAGGGACCGACTCTATTCCGAGGAACAACTGTACTCAGCCTGAGTGTCACCCACTACGTAGGACTGTTTCATTTTGAGTTGCAAGTTGGGTTTCTCAGCTTTTTGCTTCCCGAAAGCTAATGGCTTCCACAGCAATTAGACATTTTCCTCGCCCTCCCTCTTCCCTCCCCTTTCTTTACCTACGGTAGATTGGATACTAATTCCCTGGGCTATTGATAAGGTCGCAGGCGCCCCGGCCTCTCCGCAGCCCGCGCCCGCCCCAGTCCCCGCTCTCCCTCCGCCCTCCCTTGGCTTCCTTTTGATGTAGCGGGGAACGCGTCCTACTAAAAAAAAAAAAAAAAAAAAGAAAGAAAAAAAAAAAGAAAAAGTAATCTGCCCGGTAACAATCAGCGCGCAGTAGCAGGAGCCCCAGAGCTATTGGCTATGCAAATAGAGGGAGGGGAGACGGCGCCCCAAACTCTTACTCACCCTTTTAAAGCGATATTCCCCCCTTCACTCCCCCATCCCTTCCGCCCCACCCTCGTTTAAAGGGGCTGGCCTCGGGGCCTGAGTTAATCGCTAGCACCTCTGGTTTATTCACTCCCCCCCTTTCAGGGAACCGAGTGTACAACTCACCCAGCGCCCCCCCCCCCCCCAGCTCTCCACGCCCCGGTTCGGGCCCCCTTTCTCGGTGAAGGAGGTGCTCGGTCGATCACGGTGTGTCCCGAGCCCTGACCCATGCCATGCTCCCTGCACGTGCCAGCTGGGCCAACTTGCTGGGGTCTCTGGGGTCTGTCCCCTTCCCCCCAAAGTGAAATTACACTGAAAGTTGGGGGGCGGGGTGGAGGGAGGAAGGAGGTAAGGAAACGCCACCATATCCCCTGTAAAAGCAGCCTTGACCCGGGGATGCATTTGAGCACATGTCAGAGCCGACTGCGCGGGCAGCATCTCCATCGTAATCCCGCTCCCCGGGAGAAAGCCCCGGCTGGCGGATGAGGCGTGAACCCAAGGGGTCGGCGAGGATGCCAGCGAAGGACCCAGGGTGGAAGTCTTGGGCCTCCGGGGAAAGGAAGGGGTGGTGTTGTTTGCGCAGGGGGAGAGAGGGGGAGCCAAACCTAATCCCTCCCTCGCCCCCCTCCCATCCCCTCCCCCTCCCGGGCTATTTCCTAGAAAGCTGTATCAGTGTGGCCACGCTCGGCGCAGACACCTCGGGCGGCTTGTCAGCAGATGCAGGGGCGAGGAAGCGGGTTTTTCCTGCGTGGCCGCGGGCCGCGGAGGAACCGATGGTAGCCCTGCCCCCCACCCCCCGGCCTGCGGCAACCCTGGGCGCCTCTCCGCTGCTCCCCGTGGCGCCTGTAGCGCCCCCAAGAAGGGGAGGGTTTCTGCTCTAGGGTCACATTCTATCACGTCGGAGAAGCCGCCCCCTCCCTCCTAACACCCACCCCTTCCTCTTCTTCCTCTCCACACACACAAGCGGGGTTGGGGGGTGGGTGGGGACACTGTTCTGGCCCCTTTAATCGAGCTTTTGAAACAGCCTTGAAGTGATCAGGAACTCAAACGTCCGAACAGAGCCTTTATCTCTGGATAGCCAAGGTTGCTATTTTCTAAAATCGCTTTCCTTAGTCTTCACTTAAGGGGTCTGTTTCTAAATTGCCTGAGCCTACCCCATCTTCAAGCGATCTACCTCTCATTCTCGGATCCTACATACATGGGCAGGAGTAGAAAGATCAAGTTTGAGAAGCCAAGGTTGGAGGGTCGTATTTTGGCACGATACACTCACAGAATGTGCGAAATTAGAGGGAATAAATAGAAATCGGTGTTTTTTTTTTTTTTTTTTTTTTTTTTTTTGTGGGTTCCCCTATCGGGGCCCCTGGCATGCAGGGCTGGATAGAGGGAGAGGGCCTCGGAGAGCTAAGGAGAGGGGTGGGGGGGCGGGGGACCGCGTTTGAAGTTAGGTCGGGCCAGCTGCTGTTCTCCTTAATAACAAGAGGGGAAAGGAGGGAGGGAGGGAGAGATTGAAAGGAGGAGGGGTGGGACGGGAGGGGAGGGAAGGGGAGGAGGAACCGGAGAGGGGAGCGCAGCGAGAGGGAGGAGAACTAACTGCCCAGCCAGTTTGCGTCACTGCCTCGCAGAGCAGAGAAGAGCGAGCAGGGGAGAGCGAGACAAGTTTGAAGGGGAGGGCAGGCAGAGTTAGCAGCCCCCGAGGCTCTCCTCTCCCACCGCCATCCCTTTCCTCTCTTCTCCCCCAGCCTCTCTCTCTCTCTCTCTGCCCCATAACTTTTCTCTCGAAAAGTCCCTATTTAGCCAAAGGAAGGAGGTAAGGGGAACCCTGTCCCCTCCCCCCTCCCAAAACCCCCCAACTTTTCCAGTCCGGAGAAAGCAGGGGAGCGAGCGGGCGCCCGGCTGGCCATGGAGCTGCTGTGCTGCGAGGTGGACCCGGTCCGCAGGGCCGTGCCAGACGCCAACCTGCTATACGACGACCGCGTTTTGCAGAACTTGCTCACCATCGAGGAGCGCTACCTTCCCCAGTGCTCTTACTTCAAATGCGTGCAGAAGGATATCCAGCCCTATATGCGCAGGATGGTGGCCACCTGGATGCTGGAGGTAAGTCTGCAGACAGACTCTGTGTGTCCCCATCCGAATACTCGGCCACCCCCCCCCACCCCGCAGGGGACCCTAAAACTGGGAGAGGGCAGGCTCCGCGCTCGCCTCTCCGCTCCCGTGCGCGAGTTTACCCCGCGCCCTTTGGCGAGACGCGTGTCTTCGTTTCTGCTCCCTGCAGGATGCAAGACTGACTGGGGGAGGGAAGGGAGAAAAGGGAGGGGGGAGGAAAATCTGGGAGAAATGAGGCTGTCCTGGGGCGGGGGTGGGGGAGCATCCCGCGCGCGTGTGCCTGCATGTGGCTGCCTCTTCTTCCCACCCCCATCCCGACCTGTCTGGCGAAGCCGCGGCTGCTTACGGTGCAGTGAAGAAGGGAGCAAGAGTGTGAAATCGGGGGCCCCAACGTAAAAAAAAGGAGCCCCCCCAAAGGCCAGAGCAAATTCGCCCTAGCTTCAGGTCCCCGCATGTGGTCGCGACTCCGCGTTGGCACTTAAGGGGGGGGGGAGGGAGGGGGAGGAGAGAGGAGGAGAGAAACGGAGAATTCAGGAGCCCCGGAAGTCGCAATGAAGAAACGTGTGTTTTAGGGGAACCCAAAAGAAACACTTATTTACCCTTGCTCCAAATCTTTGCCGAGCAAGCCGTGTGCCCACGTATGCACAACTCTGGACCTGCCGTGGTTTCGCCATGTTGCTTTGCAAACTCCGGTTGGAAAGGCAGGAAAACGTCGCCCGCCCCCCCCCCCCCGCACCCCGTTATCCCGGCCACCCCACTTGTAATTGTGCCCTCTCCCCCAACCCCCACCTCACGAAGGTTACTTACAGTTTGGCTTTCCAGGTTCCTCGGTGCGGAGATTTGGGTGGGGTGGGGGGGAGGAGGTGTGTGTGGGGGGGGATGTCGGGGCACCCCTAAAGGAGAGGTCAGAGTCCCCCGTGTCTCTCTCCGGCTGCTCCCCGTTCCTCGGCTTTCCCCCAGCTCGGCACCACGGTCCCCAGTTTCTGCCCTTGTGGGCCGCAGCCGGACACTCCCGCCGCGGCGCTCACCCCTCCAAGTTTCCCCTCGGGATCCAAAGCCCTAGGGGTCGAGATACAGACCTTTCCGGCACCCGAACCCTCCGTTTCGGGAAGCCTGGATCCTCTTTGGGGTTTTCACGCCAAAACGGCTTTTCTAGGATATTTCCTCGATTTTTAATTATTTTTTGAAACCGTCTCCCCGTGCTCCGAGTCCAGCCGCCGAGGCTGCGGCGCTTCCTCCTCTCCTCCCTCCCCCTCTCTTCCCCACCTCTCCCCACCCACCCCCCCAATAGCGGCGTCTGTGTCGCAGGGACCCCCCCGGACATTTTTTCCAATTGTCGGGAATGATAGAGCAGGGTCTGGGGGTCCGAATGAGACCAAGAAGAAGACCCCCGGAGCTTTCAGAATATTTTTATTGATTTTTTGAAAAGATGACGAAATCCAAAAAAGAGAGTGTGAGTGAGTTCGAGTGAGCAAAGAAGTCAGTAGCCAAAGGGAGCGTCGCCGAGCCGGGCGGCTGCTGCGTATTTGTTTGCCTCCCGGGTTCGGATCTTCCATTCACCTCCTTTTTTACGTTCCTGGGGAACACCCCGGGGCAGACTCTTTAGATTTTCGCCGTTTTCCTCGTCTTTATTCTTATCACATATTCTACTCCCCTCCCCCTCCCCACTCAAAAATTAAATATTTTTGCTTGTTTCCATAGGTTATGCCTTTTCTTTTCTTTCTTTTTCTTTTTTTTTTGTCTTTTTTTTTTTTTTTTTTTTTTGTCTTTTCCTGGTACTATTCCCTTCACCCCCCCTCAACCCTTTCCCGGCTCCCATTGTAGGTCTGCGAGGAACAGAAGTGTGAAGAGGAGGTCTTCCCTTTGGCCATGAATTACCTGGACCGCTTCTTGGCTGGGGTCCCAACTCCTAAGACCCATCTGCAGCTCCTGGGGGCTGTGTGCATGTTCCTGGCCTCCAAGCTCAAAGAGACTATCCCTCTGACGGCAGAGAAGTTGTGCATTTATACTGACAACTCCATCAAGCCTCAGGAGCTGCTGGTAATGACCCTCTCCTTTCTTCCCCCCTTTCTCTTCGCCCTTCCATCTTTGCTCTCTCCAGGCCTGATAAGCTTCTACCCACTGCTCCCCAAACAAATCCTTTGGATCCCATATTACCACACTTCTGGAATTTTTACATTTTAGGAGACAATGCATTTAATACGATTTCTTTTTTGTTCCTACTGTGTTCCAGGCACTGTGCTAAGCACTAAGGTTACATCCATGAATAAGATCCCCCGAGACATTTGTGTTGGTGAAATTCATTTGCAGTTGTGTGCCCTTGTGTGCTTGCGTGTGTGTGTGTGTGTGTGTGTGTGTGTGTGTGTGTAGGGGAGACTTGGGACACAGTGATAACATTTTAATTAAATTCCAAATTTTCAACCACAGAATTCTGAGAAATAGTTCAACTTCTCACATGGTAGGAATGTCTTCACATGATAGTGTTTTGTGATGTGTCTCCTAAGAATCCAGAGTTCAAAGACTATGAAGTCTCAAGATTTTCGAAAGATACCTGTACATAGTAGCTGTTCACTAAATATCATCAAATTGACTTTTGACCCAAGTCCAAAGTTGGTGTTTTATTGGAGGAATCTGAGGCCTGGGTTCCTAGCTCCAGTGGGGTGGTGACCTCTGTCCCATGACAGGGGTCTTCTCTTGCCTCTGGTTTTCTACCAGCAAAGCCCCCCTCTCCCACCCGTCTTTTTCCCTGTGGCTTCACACTTTAGGCATCCATGTTGCAGCAGTGTGGAACGGTAGAGTGGCTCCCAGGCCCACCTTCCGTGGTCTGCACACCTTTCTCTGCACTGTTCGCAAAAGGGGGCCCCCTCTGACCGCCCCTCCCCCTCTTCACTGGCGAGGCCTGCACAAAGTCCACAGGGCTCCGACAGGCTGGTAGAACTGAGCTCTTTGTGAGAGGCCTCCCTTTTTGGGGCTGTGCTGCCATCTAGTGCCAGACATGTGCAAGGACAGGGGAGGAATTGCGGGGAATGTGGAGAGAGGGGGCATGAATGACTTCACCTTTGAACCGCTGCCAGATTTCAGCTGCTTCTGGTTTGGTCTGGGAGGCCCAGAAAGGTGCTTTCTTCTGGGAGATCTGCTTCCTTTAATAATAGTACAAGAAGAGTGTTTTAGATTCACATTCCCCTGTGAGAAGAAAGGGCTGGAATTTCAAGCCATCTTAGAAGACATGGGCTGTTTCGTAATTTTGTCTTTTTTTCCTCCCCCCACCCCCCACCCCAACCCTCTGTAAAAAGCCAAGGCGGACTTTAAAGTATGTAAAGAAATTGTTAGAATTCATTACTAGTTTGTTTTTCTAATGGGAGACCAGGAAAATGAATCTTCCATTTGGTTTGTTTATTTCAACATGATGGTGGATAATGGTGTTCTTCAGGACACCCCAGTTTTTTCCAGGACCAGCCAAGCTAATGAATATTGCTCCACAAAACCCTGCCTGTGTTTTCCATTCCCTATCTCTTTATCCCAGAAGCTGGGATCTGGAGAAGTCCTAGTTAACACTGGAGAAAGCTGGGGTCCAGCAAGGGGAAGGGAGTCGCACAGCCTCTTTTCTTCGGGCTTCAGGAGGGGGCTGGGGCTCTGGTTCCTGGAGTAGCAAATGGAAGAGAGCCTGGGGGGTTTTAGAGCAGATGTGGGAGGGAGCAGGGTGGTTTCTGCCTCTTTCTTCTGAAGACAATTAATTGGATAGGCCCGTTTTCCCTCTGATGGCACATACTTTTAGGGTTTCTTTTTGGCTTGTTTTACTTTCAGCACAAGTCCCCAAATGTATCCCGATAAGGGATAAAAGAAGTTTTTCATGAGGTGGGCTGCTGGTGAGAAGAAGCCCGTGAGAGTCGGGGTTGCATTGTCCCCCCTTGGCATTGAACGGAGGGATTCCGTGGACTGTGCACAAGCATTTTCACTTTGCCCCAATCACCTCCTGCTGCAACATGGGGTTGCTAATGACCGTCCAGTGGATCCTTAAGTCACAATGACAAAGGCCTATGAAACATTTAGGTGAAAGGGCGCTCTGTGGCTGGGTGTCTTTTCCCCAGGACTTCCGCATTATGAGTGGAGGGGAAGGTTTTGAAGCAGAGAAGAATGGCACTTATTGGCACCAGCTACAAGGCAGCTGATTGGTTGCCCAGGAGTTGGGCCCAGGAACCTTAGTTTGACCTTTATCTGTGTACATCATTTTCCTGTGAGGATTTAAAAAACTATTAGTCCAGTGATAGAGACATAGACAGCAAATTACTACCTAAGGGCCACAATGACCTTGGCACTATCTTTTCGCACCTTCAGCTTTCTGGGTGGGCAGGCTTCAGCACTGCCTGCAAGTCCAGGTTGGCCGGGGGTGGGGAAGCCAAAAGGAAAAGAAATAGGAGAAAACAGAGTCTTAGCAACAGACACCTGGGTTCTCCCTATTGCCAGTCCCGCCTCCCATTGGAAGCCTAAGAAGATAGGTCAACAGCTACCAAGCTTTGGGGGACACTTGGCCAAAGGGCCCACTTCCCCATCCAGCAGCCGCCTCCTGAGCATCCTTAAAACCGATCTGGATCCCCACCCACCCCCACCCCTGTCCCAGACAGGACACCAGGTCCACCTTTGGGTTTTATATTCTTCTCTTCCCCCACTCCCTTCCTCAGGAGTGGGAGCTGGTGGTGCTGGGCAAATTGAAGTGGAACCTGGCCGCCGTCACCCCTCACGACTTCATCGAGCACATCCTTCGTAAGCTGCCCCAGCCGAGCGAGAAGTTGTCTCTGATCCGCAAGCATGCGCAGACCTTCATTGCTCTGTGTGCCACTGGTAGGAGCAGGCTGGAGCCGGAGGGGGCCTTGGGAGGGGCAGACACATGCTGAAGAGCCCCTTGGGGGGAGGGTGGTCAAGGGCGTAGGGAGGGAGGGAGGATGGGGGTACTCCCTGGTATGGGCCTGAGGGGCTTAGGAGATGGGCTGTGTTTTCCCGACTATCTGAGCTGGTATATTCCTTTTTTTCTCTGCTAAACTCATAAATGGTTTATGACGACAGGTGTGGT